>NC_064614.1:43137500-48137500 GCF_023898315.1 Schistocerca nitens | reverse complement strand
ACTGATTCACAAGAACAGCATTATAAGATTGTACGTTAGGCAAGTTATTGTTTCCGTTGTGGACTTCTGTTCGAAGGATGGGTGTAATGAACTTCTCCACGCTAGTCTATACTACCTCAACTTCTTAATCTCTCTATAACTACATCCACTGAAACTGCTTAGTATAGTCACTAATTGGTCTCTCTCTACAATTTTTACTACTTCCGCAAGTTTTCCTCCTATTACTTGACGCTTCTGGAACCTACCCATTCATGTCAAGTTGTGCCCGGAATAACTTTCCTCCCTGATTCGATTAAGTCCCTTTTCATTCGTATCAGATCTACACATCCAATCATCAGCAGGTATCTGCCTCAATATTAAATTTTTTGGTGAAATTGATCAGGTAATGCAATGAACAATCATATTTTTAAAAAAATCATATTACGTTTCGAGTCCAATCCTGCCTTTAACATCCTAATTCTCGCTCCGTTTCCGTCCTTGAGTATTCCAATTAAACTTTAACGCGTTTAATTTTTTAAAGAAAGCCCTTTATGACTCCTCTTTTACGTCAGAAATTCTACCGTCGGATATTGTGCATGACGCACATTTTGCATCTGCTTTGTTGCTTTGCTTTATTTCCTGTCTTCCGTAATGCTGCAGCGTGGAGAACTTTACGCATGAATACAGAGAACATACGGCGTGTTTGCGTTTGCTCTTTTCGCCAGCCAAATGCGAGCACTTTCTCTTGGTTAAGCCGGCGCAAAGCTTCACTTCTTGCTGGCCTGCTTTGTGAGAGTCGGTTCTTCACAAGTGACCCCTGACACAAGAAAATTATAGGGGAAACGTAGGCAAAAAGAAAGTGTTAAAAGCTTTACGTCTCGCTTCTCTGTAGTTACACGTAAATAAATTCTCAAGAGTTCAGAAGAGACCATGAAAATACCAGGTTTGCCTTACATCTAGTTTTGTTCAGTCCAAAGATGTTAAGGTGTTCGACGACACACCGATTATTAGCACTAGCAGCGGCGTACAGCGTGCTGCGTCATATAACTGTAATTTTTACTGCTAAGTACCACTGTTATGCCCGTTCCAGTACCTGTAATCTTTACGTTGTTTTAAATTTAATTTTAATTTTGTATAACGACCGTATTTTGCTCGTATGTCTTTTTTCAACTGTTACAATATTTGTAATTGTTTTTACTTTTTGACGAGGACATCCATTGTCAGTGTCGAAACCAGGTAAAGTAATATGTTATTGAAACTGGTTGGATTTATTATATAAAACATGTTTTTGTACAGTTTTTGGCTCACAACCATGTTTAATATCGTTATAAGAGATTTCTTAGTCAATTTATTAGACACAAAGTAAATGAACAGTTTCATCGTAGTTAAGAGAAAAAAATGTTCCATGTATTATGTACGCTGATGACACAATATGCCATAACTGCTAAATCATTTTTTACATCGCAGTCTCTCTCAGTGAAACTTGAATTATTATTAACAATTTGATTAAAATCATCCTGTAATTCCCTCTTGTTCTCTCATCTCGTTTACAAACAAGAAAGAAGTTTCTTTTTCTGTTGCCACTAGAGGACAACGTTCTTTATATCAAGCTACCCACAGAAATGAAGTCAACATCGATGTCGACCACTTCAGGAAAACAAGAATACATTATACGTTTTACCAAAAATGTAAAAGTAAACCAACATTTTAAAATCTTCTTCATTTACACATTAATTCCGAAACTTACCACAGTCACTTACCCACGTGTAAACTAAAAAAGTCTGTAATAGGATTCTTGTAATATATTAGCAAAGCACCTCCACACATTCGAACAGTTTGCAAGGCCCACTTACACATACTGCATCACTGTTCTGAAGATGTAAGTTTATTTCGTCTGAATAAATGAAAAGCACCAGTTCCCTTTTTGTTCTACAATATTACTGTTATTGTTAACCGGTTTTCGGCTTACCTGTTGGAAGCCCTGGTAATTAACAAACATCTTGCTCACAGTCCACATCTAATCTTAAATGACCAGACACAGCTCAACACTTCATCTCTCCTAAACTTCATATAATCATCTCTGTTGTTCATTACTTCCCACATTGTCTGTTCCTACATATTCCCATTTTCCTGTATTCGTTAAGTTCTTTTGTTTGCTGAAGTTGTCTTTGTATTCCACATAGACTGTAGTTTCAATAGTTAAGGCTTTCTTTTAACTGGTACTTGTATTACTGTGCATGTTTAACACCCCTTTTAGTTGTCTCATCAAATATCGTTCACATTTTACTTTGTTAATTTATTTAATGCAACCTGTTACATAGCCACTGTTTCGATTATGATGTTAATGTTAAAATGCAGTACCACCACACTTTCAAAGATTACATTTACTGTAGGTTGCCTCAAACACCTGCATTTTCCTGCATTTATTAATTTCTGTTTATGTTATTGATAATTGCTTAAGTTCTTTATGTATTCTGAAGTTACATTAATAAATGTCTCTTATTTTAATTGGTTTGTGTATCACTCTCCATGTTTCATACATCCTGATGCATCCTTGTATAGTTCTAATTTTATTTTATTTTATTAGTTTCCTTTATTAATAGAAACTGTTATGCAGGCATGCTATACCTATTTTGTGTTAAAGGTTTTCCTGTCTACTCCATTGTTATTTATGTGCTCTTCAGTTTTTACTTTTTCATTGCTTTACCACCAAACTCGCAAAGATGTTACTTACTGTATGCTTCTACTTCAGTTTAGACGTGTCACTTTTCTTCCAATGTTGTTTGCAACTCCTTTGGTGATAATACTCAGTAGATGTCTGAAGATGACCTTGTAAGCCGAAAACCAGTTAACAATAAAAGTAATATTGTAGAACAAAAGCAAACTGGTGCTTTTCGTTTATTATAATGTTGTTCTACCAAGAAGCGACGGAAGATTCAGTTAACATTTAGTCTGCTTATAAATTCATGAACAGAATAAAATAATTTTGCCACAAATACATCCCATACAACTACATCTACATCATATTCCGCATGCCACCTAAATGTATGTGGCTGAGGTAGTTCTGGTACCACAAACTGAGTCCGTCCTTTCCCATTCCACTTGCGAATGGGGCGTCAGAAGAACGTTCGTCGGTAAGCCTCTGTATTAACTATAACTTCTCGAATTTTTTCGTAGTGGTAAGGGAGGAAGTAATATGTTGTTCGAATCTTCCCGGAAAGCGTTCTCTCGAAATTTCAGTAGCAAACATCTCCGTGATGCACATCGCCTATCTTGCGACATCGGCCACTGGAGATTGTTGAGTATGTCTGTAACGCTTTCGCGCCGATTAAACGATCCGCTGGCGAAATGCAGCGCTCTTCTTTGGAACTTCTCTATATATTGTATGTTCTACACTCCTGGAAATGGAAAAAAGAACACATTGACACCGGTGTGTCAGACCCACCATACTTGCTCCGGACACTGCGAGAGGGCTGTACAAGCAATGATCACACGCACGGCACAGCGGACACACCAGGAACCGCGGTGTTGGCCGTCGAATGGCGCTAGCTGCGCAGCATTTGTGCACCGCCGCCGTCAGTGTCAGCCAGTTTGCCGTGGCATACGGAGCTCCATCGCAGTCTTTAACACTGGTAGCATGCCGCGACAGCGTGGACGTGAACCGTATGTGCAGTTGACGGACTTTGAGCGAGGGCGTATTGTGGGCATGCGGGAGGCCGGGTGGACGTACCGCCGAATTGCTCAACACGTGGGACGTGAGGTCTCCACAGTACATCGATGTTGTCGCCAGTGGTCGGCGGAAGGTGCACGTGCCCGTCGACCTGGGACCGGACCGCAGCGACGCACGGATGCACGCCAAGACCGTAGGATCCTACGCAGTGCCGTAGGGGACCGCACCGCCACTTCCCAGCAAATTAGGGACACTGTTGCTCCTGGGGTATCGGCGAGGACCATTCGCAACCGTCTCCATGAAGCTAGGCTACGGTCCCGTACACCGTTAGGCCGTCTTCCGCTCACGCCCCAACATCGTGCAGCCCGCCTCCAGTGGTGTCGCGACAGGCGTGAATGGAGGGACGAATGGAGACGTGTCGTCTTCAGCGATGAGAGTCGCTTCTGCCTTGGTGCCAATGATGGTCGTATGCGTGTTTGGCGCCGTGCAGGTGAGCGCCACAATCAGGACTGCATACGACCGAGGCACACAGGGCCAACACCCGGCATCATGGTGTGAGGAGCGATCTCCTACACTGGCCGTACACCACTGGTGATCGTCGAGGGGACACTGAATAGTGCACGGTACATCCAAACCGTCATCGAACCCATCGTTCTACCATTCCTAGACCGGCAAGGGAACTTGCTGTTCCAACAGGACAATGCACGTCCGCATGTATCCCGTGCCACCCAACGTGCTCTAGAAGGTGTAAGTCAACTACCCTGGCCAGCAAGATCTCCGGATCTGTCCCCCATTGAGCATGTTTGGGACTGGATGAAGCGTCGTCTCACGCGGTCTGCACGTCCAGCACGAACGCTGGTCCAACTGAGGCGCCAGGTGGAAATGGCATGGCAAGCCGTTCCACAGGACTACATCCAGCATCTCTACGATCGTCTCCATGGGAGAATAGCAGCCTGCATTGCTGCGAAAGGTGGATATACACTGTACTAGTGCCGACATTGTGCATGCTCTGTTGCCTGTGTCTATGTGCCTGTGGTTCTGTCAGTGTGATCATGTGATGTATCTGACCCCAGGAATGTGTCAATAAAGTTTCCCCTTCCTGGGACAATGAATTCACGCTGTTCTTATTTCAATTTCCAGGAGTGTATTTGGTAAGGATCCCAGATAGAAGAACAGTACTCAAAAATCGATCAAACAAGCGCATTACATGCCTCTTCGTTCGCGGATGAGTTACATTTCCTTACGATTCTTTCTATGAACCTGCCTGGCATCAGCTTTTCCTACTGTTTGCCTTACATGGTCATTCCACTTAAATGTCGCTCTGCGTAGTTACTCCTTGATATTTTACAGTAGCTACAGTTTGCAACAGCTCGTCGTTTTCCTTTGGAACTGTACATTACTACTGTTGCTTGCAAGCTATTGACAGTGTGTGTTCCTGAATAATGGGCACCTTTTCAGATCGATATACAGCCTGTTTCCATAAGAGCGTACAAAAGTTTAACAGGATATAGCGGAAGCTCTACTGAGCAATTTGAGGTAGGGAACCTAGAGTCGGAGAAGCCAGATTAATGAGATAATAGGAATCAAATAAGATTACTGTGTACTTTCTTATTTACATTAGTTACAGTTAACTGCAAATACCATCAATGACACGATGAATGTACCATTTGTACTGTACCTCACAAAATGTGCTGTCTCAAGCAGCCATCAATCTCAGTGCAAGAATGACATCGACGAACAAGTTTCCGATGCACCCTGACAAATATCCGTGGTGTGCTTCGAATCACATCACTCGTAGCTACAGTTCTGGCAACTAATTCCATCTCCGTATTCACTGGGGTCTCATACATAAGTGACTTCAGATATCTCCACAGGAAATAATCCAAGCGATTCAGGTCAGGTAACCTCGCAAGCCACGGAAAAGGCCCTCCCTTCCCATCAGGTACAGGAAATACAACACTGAAATGGTTGCGCACATCCACACTAAAGTGAGGCGGTGCACCGTCATATTATATACACATCCTCTCACGAACAGCCAAGGGCACAATGTAAACGCGATACCGCAGAGCTACCTTATCGACAAGTAAAGTAAACAAAACCTGCATCATAACTTCACAGTAATCAGGTTTGTCCTCCTTGTTTCAACGAAGGAAATGAAGAATGTACATGTAAACAAACACCATAGTACGTGTAAACTTGTACGCGTGTTAGTTGTTAATAAGCTGGCAAACAGTATTGGTAGACAAAGCTGTAGATAAGTTTACTTCAATCTCTCCTTAAGTTCGCTTCTCCGACGCCAGGTTCCCTACCTAAAATTCTTCAGTGGGTCATTCTCTATGTCCTGTTATATTTTTGCGCTCTCTTACGGAAACACCTGCATGTAACAAAGTCTACATGAAGATTGTTCTTATTCCTCGTGTTGGTACTGTCGAATGGCCTGTTGGTTTGGAACAGAGAAATGTGTAACTGACACAAGTTTTCGTTAAGGAATGAGTAAACTGAGAAGCATAAAATTCCTATAAACAGGTTTCTGCAAGAATTTCTTGTGATAAAGCCACAATATTTCATGTTTCTTGCTTTTGTCCCCGTGACTCTTCAGCTTGAGTTGACAATTTACCCCAAAATATGATTCCCTTCGAATTTATAGATTAATCGTGACGAACATTTGCCAGATTTTCTACTATTACATTACCCAGAGCATGGAAAGTACTTTTTCAAAGCTCCAGGAGCTTTAATGTATTCTGCTTCCAACTAAAAGTATTATCACATTTTATTCGTAGAATTTAACTAACCTCTTCTACGAGAATCTCTTCATATTTTCATATTTTATGCTTATGTTTCAGGGGAATCGTTTTTCAAAGGTTCTTCTTCTCCTTCCTCATTACCTCTTCATGATTCTCTGTGGGGTCGACATTGTTGTATGAGTTGTGACAATCTTTCTGATGGTTGTTGGCGGTTGTGAGAACGTTTTATAAATGTTTTCGTAATGTGTCTCTGAAGTTGGCAGTGGGTACCACCCCGGTATTCACCTACACGGATGCGTGAAACTGCCACTAAATCACACCCAGGCTGGCAGCATCACCAGTCTTGCAACTCTGAATCCCAAAGCGGTGCTTCGTTATCTGGACAGGGGACTTTTTTGGAAATTAATGGCAGAGAATTGACTATAAAATTAAATAATCACTATAAATTACAAGTCCGCCTCTAGAAGTACATCTGACTTGCTTCGTATTGCTTCGTTTCTACCGTATTCTATCAAAACAAAACTAACACCTGGAAATGTTAGCGTTGAAAGTACCTGATGTCCTTCGTTGTTATCCGACGAATAATCTCTCATCATTTACTTTCATTATTGATCTCATGTGTCACCAGCATCAGTATTTATAGACGCAGCAGCCATGTACCGTGTGTTTCCGTTGCGGTTTACCGAATGTTTGTTTGTCAAGTGCACATGTTGCTACGAACATATGTCTCCTGGATATATTCATCGTTTCGACATTTGAGCTCGCTGTTTAACCTATAATTGCTGGCCCTCCAATTCTCTTGGGTTTGTTTTTGTCATGTTAAGTAGTGAGCAACTAAACTATAAAACTATGAGTAAATTTTGTTGTTTATCATTTACCGATAAAAACTTGCCAAGGCAGACGTTCGCAGAATAGTTGTAATCAATTCCTCGGAAGCAATGTAAAAAAATCAAAAACTGACTGCATAGTGGCTAGTGAAGTTTTTTTTTTAGGATTTTAAACCTACGATGTAATACTGTAAATGCAAACTATGTTTTATATGCGGTTACGTTAGGCTGAAGGGCAATTCAGTAAAATTAAATGTTAAAAAATAAAAATTTGTTTTTTTCCGGGGCCGATTTTCTATAACACGCAAGACCCATTGGTAGAAATGCGGTATAATAGGAATAGAAGGCTTAGAAAAGTAAAGAAAAATTATCATGCAATTACTAAAATGAAAACTGAATAATGTCAAACGATAACTTTAGATTTATGGAACTTGAATCTCGAATGAGATTTTGTGTGGTCAAGACAACTGGAAAGCAATACTGCTCTAAACATGGAGAAAATCTGAATATGTGATGAGTACATTATCACTTGTTTATGTCTTTTAAGTCGCTGAACACCGAAAATAAAGCTTAAAATTAAATCATTGTCTCTTATTGTTGAGGTAATTAACATTGCTGAATGCATCTTATAACGAAAAATGTTAAAACTATGAAATAATACCTGAAGAGAATTTGTTTCTTGCCTTCCCAGATACTCAGTTGCTGCAGCAACAATTTTCACCATCCAACGATAATCTATCCCTATCTCCCGCTCTCTTTCATTTACTCTTCTTTTATCACGAATTCCTATCATGCGCTAAGCTTTTCATCTTACATTATATTAGCAATTGCAGACTACGTCCTCAATTTTTTGTTGAACGTATTCAAATCTCTGTCCTCCCTTATAGTTTTTACCCTCTTCAATTCCAATGAAGGCAACCCTGATACCTTAATACATGTCCTATCATCGTGTCCTTCTTGTCAGTGTTACCCATACCTCCCTTTAGCCGATTCCGCTGAGAACTTGCCCCTTTCTTTAGCATATCAGTCCAACTAATTTTCTACATTCTTCTATAGCACCACATTTCAAATCCTTCGATTCTCTTCTGTTCCGGTTCTCCCATAGTCGGCGTTTCACTGCCAAACAACATTGTGCTCTAAACCTACTCTCGAATAATTTTCTTCCTCAAATTAAAGCCTATGTTTGATACCAATAGATTTCTCTTGACAGAAATGCCCTTATTTCCACTGCTAGTTCCCATTTGTGTCCCTCTTGCTCCGTCCGTCATGAGTTATTTTGCTGTCTAGGTTGCAGAATTCTTTAACTTCATCTGCTTCGCGACCACCACACCTGATGTTAAGTTTCTAGCCGTTCCCATTTCTGCCACTTCTCATTACTTTCGTCTTTCTTTGATTTACTCTCAGTTCATATTTTGTACTCACTAGACTGTTCATTCCATGAAACAGATCCTTCAATTCTTCTTCACTTTCACTAAGAATAGCTTTGTCACCGCGGAACTTGTGACTGATATCCTTCCACCTTGAATTTTAATCCCACTGTTTAACCTTTCTTTTATATCCTTCTTACTTTTCCGACGTATAGAATGAACAGTAGGGGCAAAAGATTACGTCCCTATCTTACACCCTTTTTAATCCGAGCACTTCGTTCTTTGTCTTACAGTCATATTATTCATTCTTAGTTCTTGTACATATTGTTCCCTATGAGTTATGCCTATTTTTCTCAGAACTTCGAACATCTAGTACCATTATACGTTATTGAGCGTGTCTTCATTTTTATTGAGCCTTGCTTTCATTTTCTGTCACAACGTTGGAACTGGCTCTTCGGTGCCTTTATCTTTCGTAAAGCCAAACTGATCGTCATCTAACACGATCCTTAATTTTCTTTTCCGTTTTTCTGTATATTATCCTTGTCAGAAACTTGGATGCATAAATTGTCAAGCTGATTGTGCTATAATCCTTACACTTGTGGGATCTTCCAATCTTAGGAACTGTCTGGTTGATGTTTTTCGGAATATCTGATGGTGTATCGCCAGTCTCATACACTCTTCACACGTGAATAGCCGTTATGTTGCCACTTCCTCACAAAGGCTGTAGTAATTCAGATGGAACGTTATCTATCCCTTCACCTTATTTGATCTTCAGTCTTCCAAAACTGTTTTAAATTCTGTTTCTAATATTGTATCCCCTATCTCTTCCCCGAATGTACTTTTTCCACCTATCCGCTCTCTCAGCTACGTTTAACACTGGAATTCCCATAGCACTCTTAAGGTTACCTCCCTCACTTTTATTTCACCGAAGGTTACTTTGACATTTCTGTACGCTGAATCATTCTTTTCGACAGTCATTTATTTTTCGATCTGTGCACGTTCCTCAAGTAGCTATTTTGCCTTAGCTACCCTGCACTTCCCGTTTATTGCATTACCAGTCTCTTGTATTTCTGTACACTATAATTATCCTTAACATTTTTGTACTTCCTTCATTAGTCGATCAACTGAAGTATTTCTTCTGTTATCCATGGCTTCCTCACAATTAGCTTCCTTTCACCTTTATTTTTCTTTCCAACTTCCGTGAGTGCCCTTTTTAGAGATGTCCATTCCTCTTCAACTGTACTGCTTACTGAGTTATTTATTACGGCAGTATCTGCACCCTCAGTGAGCTTCAAGCATATTTCACCATTTCGTAGTATTTCGGTATCCCACGTCTTTACACATTGATTCTTCCTGACTAGTCTCTTAAATCTCAGCTTGTTCTTCATCGTTCCTAAATTGCAACCCGAGTCTATACATCTACTCTTGAGTACGCCTTCCAATCCAGTACCTGATTTTGGGATCTCCGTATCTCCCAGCGTTTTCTACGTACAGCAACTCCTCTTGTGATACCTGAACAACAGAGTATTCGCTATTATCCTATAAAGTTTATAGCAGAAATCAGTTAGTCTTTCTCGTCTCCCATTCCTACTGCCATACTCTGCCATAACATTTTCCTCTACTTCTTCCTCTGCAACCGCATTCCAATCCCCCATAACTGTCATTCATCTCCATTTATATACTGTAAGTCACTCTTTGCCCTACTTTTCTCTTCCCAACTCGTCCTACTGCCGTTGTACCATTTTCTGCTGTTGTTGATATTACCTTATACTCATTAGATCGGAAATCTTTATGTTCTTTCCATTGCACTGCACTGAAGCTCACTGTATCCAGATTGAGCCATAACATTTCCTTTTCAGATTTTATAGCATCTGTACGAAACTCCTGACATTCGACGTCGCGACCCACAGAATGTTATCCTTTCCTTGGTTATTCAATCTTTTTCTCATGGTCACCTCTCCTTTGGCAGTTTCCTCCCAGAGGTCCAATGGGCGATTAACCTGGAATCTTTTGCCAATACTTTTTCAGTCAAAGGTCCTGTTGATACACATTATGTATCTTTATTGCAGTGGTTTCCGTTGCCTTCTGGATCCTCATACCGTTTGTAATGGCTGATTTTTGCTCCTTTTAGGGGCAGTTTCTGACGCCGAGTGCAAGAGAGCCTCCTCCACCTTAGTCCGCTCCTCTGCCCTCTTTGGTAATGCCGTGGGCAGTGGTCTTATGCCAGTCGACATCAGCCACCACTGATGATGACTTTTATCGTAGATTTAAGCTGCGACGAGGTTCGAACCAGGGACACAGAACGTTTAGACTACTAATTAAAGACGCTAGACCCTTTTTTAAAATTTATTTCTAAAAGATACAGTAAGCCTGCATATAACGTCAGAAAAAAAAATGGTTCAAATGGCTCTGAGCACTATGGGACTCAACTGCTGTGGTCATCAGTCCCCTAGAACTTAGTACTACTTAAACCTAACTAACCTAAGGACGTCACACACATCCATGCTCGAGGCAGGATTCGAACCTGCGACCGTAACGGTCGCGCGGTTCCAAACTGTAGCGCCTAGAACCGCTGGGCCACTATGGCCGGCGGAGAGGACACTTGTATATTGTTAAGGAGCTGAACGAATTAGTAGTTTGCTGTATTTCAGTTCCATGCAGACACTTCCCTGCCAAACTGCATCAAGCCTTGCTGCATCCCAGGCTCGGCACACACCAGCCATCAAGTTATTGGATACGCTGGACGCCAGCCAAACCTCCACTACACACAGGCGTTCTGCATGTTGTATAGCACCGACGAGCTCCTGGGAGACATAAATCCTATCAGGTGACTCGCGGAAGGATCCATCTGATATGTACAGCCCCGCACAAGTGTTACAGAGGGAAAGGTCGTGGATACCGATATACAGTTCCTGGCAGGAGTTGAAGTGTTTATATTAGATATCTTGATTTAAAAATAAAATTGAGGTCGCTGCCGAACAGTGTTCATGGCGACCGCGAAAGAAGGGAGTGATCATCTCAGAGTAAAATCGAGCTCTGCCCTTCTTTGGTCAAAAGTTGATGGAACACACACACTTACAACGTGGGCACCCGTCATGAGAAGAACAGTACCCGCCACAGATGGCAGGGTCATGACGTCCTCAACTGATATGCCCTCATGAACTTAGTCACCACTCCCAGTGTCGTACCCAGGAGAGGCGTAAGAGGTATAAACCGCCACGTCCAGAAGGATGGGCTAGTGCACCTCATGAAGCAGTTCAATGCCAATGTCGAACCCCCAAATTATTTCTCGCAGGAGTTTCATCTGGGTACTAATTTTGTTTATGTTAATAGTAGCCACACAGTACATCTGAAGCTGTGGCCCACCACGTAGGGGAATTCCACTGGCAGGTATCACAATGCGGCAGCGCCGCCTCAAAGACCCCTGGAATCCACCGCTGCTGCCATGGGTTTGCTGCTCCATTGCGGGCGCCACAGACCCTGTATGGGGTCTGGCCGGTCCTTGACGCCTTACTCCAAGTCGACGTTGTCGGCGCCTCGCATGTGTCCATACAATCCGCTGCAAACGTCGCCGGTAGCGTCAGCAGAACAGTCGGACCATCAGTGGGGCAGAGTTGACTGGGTAGTGTGTTTCTATAGGCAGTGCACAGGTCCGTACTGGTCCATCAGCTCCAGCTACATCGTTGTTGTCTTCATGCTGAGAAATCTCTGAGTCAATCGAGCATGGAATCTCCAAAGGCGAGGCATCCAGGTAGAAAGTCATGCTGCGTCTCCACTTGCGCTTGTTGGGTGACAGCTGCTTGTGCATCCGATCTTCAGTTCTGGAGACGGTAGGGTTTCCTGACGTCCCAGCACAAAAGCCGATGTAGGAACAATAAGTGACGGAAGTTCCATGGAATCACCCAGTATGAGGTCAATGTGATAGGAGGAGGGAGGGATGCAGGTGTCTCCGTTCTGTCGGACTCAACAGACAGTCATGACACTTGTGACGGCGGCTCCCTTGGTCACCAACTGGTAGGAGGCGAAGTGGAGGCTGTCACGTAGGTGACACATAATACCAATGGTGGAGTCTCTTTTATCACTTCAGCGGGCGCCGGTTGAGTTGCGCACTGTTGCAGGCATTCCAATAAGAAGCAGTCATCCTTGCCACACCCAGAGCTCATCTTTGGCTGACAGTCATATATAATGATTGCACGATACACATTGGTGAGTGTCCGCAGCTCGTGGTCTCGCGGTCGCGTTCTCGCTTCCCGCGCATAGGGTTCCGGGTTCGATTCCCGGCGGTGTCTGGGATTTTCACCTGCCTCGAGATGACTGGGTGTTTGTGTTGTCCTCATCATTTCATCATCAGTCATGGACGTGGCTGGATTGGACTGAGAAAAAGTTGAGAATTTGTACGGGCGCTGATAACCGCGCAGTTGAGCGCCCCACGATCCAAACATCATCACCTCACATTGCTGGGTAAAAAGGATGACATTTGAGAACGAAGATCAATTATGATCTGACACAACCTGTTTAAAACAATACCAGCATTCTGTGGTATGGCCTTGAACCATGCTGTAGGGGCGGAAGGCCGCTAAGACGTCTTCCACTGGTAGGACAAAGGTAGCTCTGAGACACGTATGGAACGAACGCCCAAGGCCACATGCGCCACCGTGATCATGCCAATGTTTCCACCAGCAGTCAGAACCATGCTAAGCAGATTTCAGTACCCTGTCACACACTGCACTGTAACGACCTTCACATGTACGACACTAATAAGCATGCAAAGTTGTATTCTCAGTATGTCCGGTGGCAGTACCTTTGCTTCATTATGGAGGACGCATTCTACCTCCAGCGCTTTCAATCTTGCTTGGTCATTACAAGAGATGAACCGAAGTGTTGTTTCCCTAAAGCGAATTCCCACGTTGCTGTGCACAGTCAAGTGGAGTGAAAGTTCGAAATGCTAAGAAGGCAGGCTGGGTGGATACTAGCCGGAAATTCAGTACTCGTCGGCAGTGGTCGTCTTCTAAAGCAACACTGTCCCTAGTCTACAGTGTCTCAACTAGGTATGTTATAATACAACCTGATTTCACTTTTTTCAGAACTGAACTTCGAGACCTTTTGACTTTGCTATAAATACTATCTGATTAGATTAGATTAGATTAGATTAATACTAGTTCCATGGATCATGAATACGATATTTCGTAATGATGTGGAACGAGTCGAATTTTCCAATACATGACATAATTAGGTTAATTTAACAACATACTTAAGTTAATATAACAACTTTATTTTATTGTGTTTTTTTGTTTTTCTTTATTTTTTATTTTTATTTTTTTATTTTTTTAAATATTTTTTTGTTTTTTTTCTTAATTTATATCTAAAAATTCCTCTATGGAGTAGAAGGAGTTGTCATTCAGAAATTCTTTTAATTTCTTCTTAAATACTTGTTGCTTATCTGTCAGATAAAAATACTGTATTCAGATTTGGCTTCGGAGCGTGGATGAATTATCACTCATTGGTTATGTCATTGCATCATATTCATTTCATCAATCAGTTCATGTGTGTCTTCCCAAATGTAAGAGAAATTCAATTTTTTAAACATTACTGCAGTTGATAATTTTTTTAACTGCTCTGTAACTGGATCACGTAATCACCTTGAAATGGAATTTTAGCAGTCCATGTGGCCGACATCTTCGGCTGCTCGTAAGACCATTCCAGACAAGAGTTTCGGATTTCAGGGAGGTTAATAGTGTCCTCAATCTTGTTTTTTAATTTTTAGTCGCAGTCCTGAACCTTTCTTTTATTTCCGTCCTCATTCCGTCGTGCATCATTTTTCTTGGTTCTTGTTCATGATATATACACTATGTGATCAAAAGTATCCGGACACCCCCAAAATATACGTTTTCCATATTAGGTGCATTGTGCTGCCTCCTACTGACATATCAGGTCGGCAGGACTCAGCAGGACCAGCCATACCTGTGAAGATGTCCAACGTAGTATTGGACGAAACGTTAGGAATAGAAGAATTCCATGGACCACGGCCATATAACCCGGAGGAATTATCATTAGACATGGTTAGAGAGCAGAATGGGGCGCTCCGCGGAACTCACGAGCTTCGATCGTGGGTCAGGTGGTTGGGTGTCACTTGTGTCACACGTCTGTACGCGGATTTCCACACTCCTAAACATCCCTAGGTCCACTGTTTCCGATGTGATAGTGAAGTACGTGCAGGGACACGTGCAGCACAAAAGCGTACAGACCGACCTCGTCTCTTGACTGACCGAGACTGCCGACAGTTGAAGACAGTCGTAATGTAATAGGCAGATATCTGTCCGGACCGTCACACAGAAACTCCAAACTGCATGAGGATCCACTGCAAGTGTTATGGCATTTAGGCGGGAGGTGAGAAAACTTTGATTTCGTGTTCGAGCGGTTGCTCATAAGCCACACATCAAGTCGGTAAATGACGAACGATGCCTCGTTTGGTGCAAGGACCGTAAACATTGGACTATTGAACAATGTAAAAACGTCGTGTGGAGTGACGAATCACGGTACACAATGTGGCGATCCGATGGCAGGGTGAGGGTACGGCGAATGCCCACTGAACGTCATCTGCCAGCGTGTGTGGTGCCAACAGTAAAATTCGGAGGCGGTGACGTTATGGTGTGGTCGTGTTTTTCATGGAGGGGGCTTGCACGCCTTGTTGTTTTGCGTGGCACTATCACAGCACAGGCCTTCATTGATGTTTTAAGACCTTCTTGATCCCCACTGTTGAAGAGCAATTCGGCGATGGCGATTGAATCTTTCAACACGATCGAGCACCTGTTCATAATGCACGGCCTGTGGCGGAGTTGTTAGACGTCAATGTTTTTGTTGTTGTGGTCTTCAGTCCAGAGACTGGTTTCACGCAGCTCTACATGCTGCTCTATCTTGTGCAAGCTTCTTCATTTCCAGTACCTACTGCAACCTACATCCTTCTGAATCTGCTTAGTGTATTTATCTCTTGGTCTCCCTCTACGATTTTTACCTTCCACGCTGCCCTCCAATACTAAATTGGTGATCCCTTGATGCCTCAGAACATGTCCTATCAACCGATCTCTTCTTCTAGTCAAGTTGTGCCACAAACTCTCTTCTCCCCAATTCTCTTCAATACCTCCTCATAAGTTGTGTGATCTACCAATCTAATCTTCAGCATTCTTCCGTAGCACCACATTTCGAAAGCTTCTATTCTCTTCTTGTCTAAACCATTTATCGTCCACGTTTCACTTCCATACATGGCTACAATACATACAAATACTTTCAAAAACGACTTTCTGACGCGTGAATCTATACTCGATGTTAACAAATTTCTCTTCTTCAGAAATGCTTCCCTTGCCATTGCCAGTATACATTTTATATCCTCTCTACTTCGGCCATCGTCAGTTATTTTGCTCCCAAAATAGCAAAACTCATTTACTACTTTAAGTGTCTCATTTCCTAATCTAATTCCCGACTTAATTCAACTACATTCCATTATCCTCGTTTTGCTTTTGTTGATGTTCATCTTATACCCTCCTTTCAAGACACTGTCCATTCCGTTCAACTGCTCTTCCAAGTCCTTTGCTGTCTGTGACAGAATTACAATGTCATCGGCGAACCTCAAGGTTTTTATTTCTTCTCCATGGATTTTAATACCTACTCCGAACTTTTCTTTCGCTTCCTTTACTGCTTGCTCAATATACAGAATGAATAGCGTCGGGGAGAGGCTACAATCCTGTCTCACTCCCTTCAAAATCACTGCTTCCCTTTCATGCCCCCCAGCTCTTATAACTGTTATCTGGTTTCTTTACAAATTGTACATTGCCTTTCCTTCCCTGTAGTTTACCCCTGCCACCTTCAGAATTCGAAAGAGAGTATTGCAGTCAACATTGTCAAAAGCTTTCTCTAAGTCTACAAATGCTAGAAACGTAGGTTTGCCTTTCCTTAATCTGTTTTCCAAGATAAGTCGTAGGGTCAGTATTGCCTGACGTGTTCCAACATTTCTACGGAATCCTAGCTGATCGGGTCGGCTTCTATCAGTTTCTTTCCATTCGTCTGTAAAGAATTCGTGTTAGTATTTTCAACCGTGGCTTATTAAACTGATAGTTCGGTAATTTTCACATCTGTCAACACGTACTTTCTTTGGGATTGGAATTATTCATATGGTTCAAATGGCTCTGAGCACTATGGGACTTAACTTCTGAGGTCATCATCCCCTTGCACGTAGAACTACTGAAACCTAACTAACCTAAGGACATCATACACAGCCATGCCCGAAGCACGATTCGAACCTACGACCGTAGCGGTCGCGCGGTTCCAGACTGTAGCGCCTAAAACCACTTGGAATTATTACATTCTTCTTGAAGTTTGAGGGTATTTCGCCTGTCTCGTACATCTTGCTCACCTGATGGTAGAGTTTTGTCAGGGCTGGCTCTCCCACGGCTGTCAGTAGTTCTAATGGAATGTTGTCTACTCCCGGGGCCTTGTTTCACTTAGGTATTTCAGCCTTTGCCAGTAGTTTATACCTTTTGTAATTCACTCAGCCCATTTTCTTCGACTATACTCCACATTGCTACACACAGTGCACAGCTGAAATTAGAAAACACCTCAACGGAGAGTCGGCACAGTAAAGGGTTCGCAACCGTCTCGCTGTGAAGTCACACTCAGGTACCTAACTGAGTCGCCATGCGTGGCCCCCGGGGGCCGACTGGCGCTGGCTTTGAGGAGGCCGCGGAGCTCTGACCGCCACCGCCACGCCACACGCGGCGGTCCGTCTGCCGGCGGGCGTCGCAAAGTGAGCGTCCAGCTGGCTACTTGGGCGGCGGGGGCGGAGGGGGCGGCGGGGGCGGCGGCGGGCGCGACTAATTACATGGCTGTGGTGGCATAGGCCGGCCGGCGGGCGGCGGCGGCGCGGTGGCTGCGAGCCGGGCCTAATTGAGGCGGCCCCGGGCCCTGTGTAATGAGGTGACAGCCGCCGGCGTGTACACATACGAGTACGTGTACTCACACACAGGGAGGTGGACTGCGCGCAGGTTACTGAGACCACCCCTCTGTAAGAGATGTCGCCCTGGGCCGCAAGGCATATGCAGTATGTAATGGGTGTAAGTGCAGATATTTTTGTACTTTGTACCATAATTTTGCACACAGCAAAACTTAATCATAGCTAACACTTGGTTCAAGAATCATGAGAGAAGGTTGTATACCGGGTAATCAAAAAGTCAGTATAAATTTGAAAACTGAATAAATCACCGAATAATATAGTTAGAGAGGTACAAATTGACACACATGCTTGGAATGACATGGGGTTTTATTAGAACCAAAAAAATTCAAAATTCAAAAAATGTCCGACAGACGGCGCTTCATCTGATCAGAATAGCAATAATCAGTATAATAAGTAAGACAAAGCAAATATGATGTTCTTTACAGGAAATGCTCAATATGTCCATCATCATTCCTCAACAATAGCTGTAGTCGAGAAATAATATTGTGAATAGCACTGTAAAGCATCTCCGAAGTTATGGTGAGGCATTGGCGTCGGATGTTTTCTGTCAGCATCCCTAGAGATGTCAGTCGATCACGATACACTTGCGACTTCAGGTAACCCCAAAGCCAATAATCGCACGGACTGAGGTCTGGGGACCTGGGAGGCCAAGCATGACGAAAGTGGCGGCTGAGCATACGATCATCACCAGACGACGCCCACCTGTCGGACATTTTTTTTTCTTTTGGTTCTAATAAAACCCCATGTCATTCCAAGCTTGTGTGTCAATTTTTACCTCTCTGTCTACATTATTCCGTGGTTTATTAAGTTTTCAAATTTAAACTGACTTCTTGATCACCTGGTACATGGAAGAATCCTGGAGATACTAGAAGTATCAGATAGATTATACGATGATAAGACAGAGATTTAGGAACCAGGTATTAAAGTTAAGACATTTCCAGGGGCAGATGAGGACCCGGACCACAATCTATTGGTTATGAACTGTATATTAAAACTGAAGAAACTGCAAAAAGGTGGGAATTTAAGGAGATTGGACCTGGATAATCTGACTAAACCAGAGGTTGTACAGAGTTTCAGGGAGAGCATAAGGGAACAATTGACAGGAATGGGGGAATGAAATACAGTCGAAGAAGAATGGGTAGCTCTGTGGGATGAAGTAGTGAAGGCAGCAAAGTATCAAGTAGGTAAAAAGACGAGGGCTAGTAGAAATCCTTGGGTAACAGAAGAAATATTGAATTTAATTGATGAAAGGAGAAAATATAAAAATGCAGTAAGTGAAGCAGGCAAAAAGGAATACAAACGTCACAAATATGAGATCGACAGAAAGTGCAAAATGGCTAAGCAGCGATGGCTAGAGGACAAACATAAGGATGGACCTTTGGAGAGAAGAGAGCCACTTGTATGAATATCAAGAGCTCAGATGGAAACCCAGTTCTAAGCAAAGAAGGGAAAACAGAAAGGTGGAAGGAGTATATAGAGCGTCTATACAAGGGCGATGTACTTGAGGACAATATTACGGAAATGGAAGAGGATGTAGATGAAGATGAAATGGGAGATACGATACTGCGTGAACAGTTTGACAGAGCACTGAAAGACCTGAGTCGAAACAAGGCCCTGGGAGTAGACAACATTCCATTGGAACTACTGAGGGCCTTTGGAGAGCCAGTCCTGACAAAACTCTACCGTATGGTGAGCAAGATGTATGAGACAGGCGAAATACCCTCAGACTTCAAGAAGAATATAATAATTCCAATCCCAAAGAAATCAGGTGTTGACAGATGTGATAATTACCGAACTATCCGTTTAATAAGTCACAGCTGCAAAATACTAACGCGAATTATTTACAGACGAATTGAAAAACTGGTAGAAGCCGACCTCGGGGAAGATCAGTTTGGATTCCGCAGAAATGTTGCAACACGTAAGGCCATACTGACCTTACGACTTCTCTTAGAAGAAAGATTAAGGAAAGGCAAACCTACGTTTCTAGCATTTGTAGACTTAGAGAAAGCTTTTGACAATGTTGACTGCAATACTCTCTACCAAATTCTGAAGGTGGCAGGGGTAAAATATAGGGAGCGAAAGGCTATTTACAATTTGTACAGAAACCAGATGGCAGTTGAAAGAGTCGAGGGGCACGAAAGGAAAGCAATGGTTGGGAAGGTAGTGAGACAGGGTTGTAGCCTATCTCCGATGTTATTCAATCTGTATATTGAGCAAGCAGTAAAGGAAACAAAAGAAAAATTCGGAGTAGGTATTCAAAATCCATGGACAAGAAATACAAACTTTGAGGTTCGCCGATGACATTCTAATTCTGTCAGAGACAAGCAAAGGACTTGGAAGAGCAGTTGAACAGAATGGACAGTGTCTTGAAAGGAGGATATAAGATGAACATCAACAAAAGAGAAACGAGGATAATATAATGTAGTCGAATGAAGTCGGGTGATGCTGAGGGAATTAGATTAGGATATAAGACACTTTCAAAGTAGTAAAGGAGTTTTTCTATTTGGGGAGCAAAATAACTGATGATGGTCGAAGTAGAGAGGATATAAAATGTATACTGGCAATGGCAAGGATAGCACTTATGAAGAAGAGAAATTTGTTAACATCGAGTATTGATTTAAGTGTCAGGAAGTCTTTTCTGGAAGTATTTGTATGGAGTGTAGCCATGTATGGAAGTGAAACATGGACGATAAGTAGTTTGGACAAGAAGAGAATAGAAGCTTTCGAAATGTGTTGCTACATAAGAATGCTGAAGATTAGATGGGTAGATCACGTAACTAATGAGGGGGTATTGAATAGAATTGGGAAGAAAAATGGTATTCAAAGAAGGCATGTTGCCTGGGCCTAACATTCGAAAAAGGGTGTTCAATCACAATATTTAATCAAAAATAGTTGTGACTGTTGACAAGAAGAAGGGACCGGTTGGTGGGACATGTTCCGAGGAATCAACGGATCACAAATTTAACATTAGAGGGCAGCGTGGAGGGTAAAAATCGTAGAGGAAGACCAAGAGATGAATACACGAAGCAGATTCAGAAGGATGTAGGTTGCAGTAAGTACTGGGAGATGAAGAAGCTTGCACAGGATAGAGTAGCATGGAGAGCTGCATCAAACCAGTCTCAGGGCTGAAGAACACAACAACAGCAACAATACGAACACACATCAGTATGTTGACTGTATTTTTCTCTGCGTCGAAAAGTCTTCCCACAAACGTTGGGACCTCATTTTCTTCATGGCCGTACCTGAGGCGCATACCGAACATTGTTTTGCGGTCATGCGTCCACATGTCAATACATGAACAATAATGAATATTAATGGCTTCCTTCTGTCATATGTACAGAGCTATCCAAAAATAAGGACCTGATTCAAATATTTATTGCTTCGGAACTATAAAACGTAGAAACAGAAATGGTTCAAATGACTCTAAGCGCTATGGGACTTAACATCTGGGGTCATCAGTCCCCGAGACATAGAACTACTTAAACCGAACTAACCTAAGGATATCACACACATCCATGCCCGAAGCGGGATTCGAACCTGCGACCGTAGAAGTAGCGCGGTTCCGGACTGAAGAGCCTAGAACCACTCATCCACAACGGCCGGCAGGTAGAAAGAATTCCAACGTTCCTGGAAAGACAAAAGTTCAAATTTTTATGCATTCTATGTGAGCACCATACAAGAACGGCGGCTTATTTCTTGTCACACACGAAGCAAATGGTCTCTCGTGGGGTTAGGTAAAAGACACCTTTCTCTCCCCCCTATGCCTGACACTCTTGAAAGTCTGCATCAGCAAATTGTTGAGGCTGTGAATTCGATAACTTGAGACCATGTGCTACGTGTGTGGCAGAAATTGAGCCACCGTTCTTGTATTTGTCATGTAACACATGGTGCTCACACTGAATGCATAAAAATTTGAACTTTTCTCTTCCCAGGAACGTTGAAATTGTGTTTCTATATTTTGTAATTTGGAGGCCATAAGTGTTTGAAATCTGTTCCTTCTTTTTGAATACCCCCGTACTTCGAGGTACTACCCAACCTAAAAACATGCAACTTGTAATAGCTGTGTTAACCCTCAAATGACGTAAATACTGATTTAATGTTGTCAATCGTCCTCAGCATCAATAGAAAATTCTGCACTTATATATGATGCAATATTCAGAGGGTATATATATATATATATATATATATATATATATATATATATATATATATATATATATATATATATCCTCTCCGAAGAAATATTGCGTCATTGTTCTTAACGACACAGACACTGGAATATCATATCTATCCGCTGGCACCAGGCAGCGACTTTCAGTTACGACTTTCAGTTAAAATGTCCTCCCGTGTACGGGAGGACCAGCAAGTGTACGAGCGCATCCTGTGACGCATAAACGACGACATATGGAAGTTTGGGTCCGTCTACGAGTCGTGCCCAGGTAGCCAAAGCGAGAAATACGGGTTCGAGTCCCGGGTCTGACACAGATCGTCATTGTCGTCATTCCCTTATAAAGCTGATAGTTGTTCGTATTCGCAGCTGCGAATATATTTCGTGAAATTTACCTTGCTATTATTGCTGACTGCTTACTTAAATATTTTCTATGTTTCAAGTATTTCCCGAATATTTTTTTGAAACCCTTTGCATCTCACATCATTATTAGCCATTTTATCAAAATACTGCCAAGTTTTGATTGTGGCAGGCACCATTATATCTGCTGATACTGTCATGCGTGCCCGTCAACTGTTATAATCACAATAGGATAAGGAAAAAGTAAATCGAATCCTGAAAACAAGGGGACTCCAATTGAATTAACTGCAAACGGAATATTGTCAAGGTTTTGCGAACGAGCGTAAATATTTCTGTAGACTCACTCTGTCGCTCTACGTACACCACTCGTTCAGTTATTGGTTTGTCAGTGCTGGTGCGGTCAACTGTTGAAAGTTGTAGTAGTGGGTAAGGCGGCCAATATATTGGGTAAATAATAAAAACGTAATAAACTGTTGCTTGTATCGCTAGATACAACATGTCAATGTAAGCATCAGTTTTGAAAGTATTGAGTAAAAGTTTATCGTTATCGAGACGAAAGTATTCCATACCAGGATGTATCGACACTTTGTCTGTGTCCACAGTTGTACATGATCATCCATACACCCAGCCACCCAACCACCGGTTTAAATCAAACAATATGCATATTGCAGATGGAAATATGTATAACCAACAATACATTCGGTACCTTAGTGGTAAGGTCACTGCTCACAGTAGACAAGGACTCTGGTTCGATTCACGGTTGGAAACCCAGTTTTAACATGTTACCTAGTTTCTAAATATCACACACACCGCCACTGCAGAAAGAAGCATTCTTTCTGATAGTTCGACAGAGACTCTCGTTATGGTTGATGCCTGGTCAGCTAAATAGCGATCAGCCATCAAGCTCTTCATTTCCTATCTCAACAACTTTGAGGCAATTCTAAACACATTTCCTACTATGGGTTTTTGTTCTTTGGTCTTGCTCTAATACTCTTACCTAAAAAGCAGAAAAATCAGCTTCATTCTGGAGAATTCAGCGCGGCATGTCGCCACAGGCGCAGGTATAACACACTTTTTAAAACAATGTTGTCATTAATATTTCGGTCGATTGGTGGTAACCTTTGTGACGCTGCTTCTAGCATCGCATTTGTATCCTAGATGGGAAACCTCCCAAGGCTTTTTGTGAACTACATTTACTTCCTAATGAAACACTGACTGAGGTACTGTTCCTCGAAGCACTCGAGTTGTCCCACAGCTATTGAATGCATGTTTCGTCAAAGAAAATCTTGCAGTTACCAAGTAAGTTTACTCGCGTAAACGATTTCTGTTTAATCACGAACCATTCTCAGGCACGTCTGGAAATAAAACAACCTATATAAGTAGACTGAATATTTTACGAAATGACGGTAACGTACATTACATCGAATAAAACATTTCATATAACACATGTCTAATTTTTATTAGTTACAGAAGTACAGCTAGCATAATGAACCCCAAAAAAATATTCACAGCGTTGACTTTAGTAAATTTCCGAATTCTCTTAATAGCACCAAGGTTCCTATTCCGAGGTCACCTTGCGTTATTTTATGGCGGTAGTACTATTCCTAATACAAAGAATAAATTTCTCTCTTATTTTTAGTTTTTCTTTGTGGACTATGTTTTTCAACCATCGGCACAGGTAAAATTCCAACGGTGTAAGGTTCAGGGACATCGGTGGTTATGAAACGTGACTATTTCTGGTTCTCCATATACCGGGGAACGTTAGGTTCAGGAGATGTGTCATCAAACTATTAGAACGTGCATGACCCAGTAGTTCCGGAATAGCATACCTATCCTTGTAGCTAAGCGGACCTCTCCCAGTAAATGTGGTTGGTCGTTTTCAAGAAAGTCTAGACATCGTGTCCCTATAAGACGATGCGATAACACAACAGGCTCCATCAAAGGATTGTTTACCCTGCGACACCACATATTTACAGAGAAGCTTTATTGAAAATGTGTCTGCACAAAGGTAGGTAGGTTTTTGTCGCACCGCCGACGTCAGTAACGAGTGTTGCTGATATTGTCACGAGTAAAAGTGTCTTCCCTAGTAAACAGTATTAATGGAGTTACCCGAAAAGTTGCAGGTAGTCAGCGACAAAATTCCAAAAGTGTACTTATATGTATTTCTCGATGTTGTTAAATCTGATGCAGATGATAAAGATGGAGGCCGTGAGTACATAGTAACCGCCAAAGCCAGTACGTGTTGAAATTCTGTATGTGTATGATAAGGATCACATTCTGGCAATTGCACTATAAGCAAACTCTGTTTATTTGCTGTTTCACGAGAAATGTGTCGGCTGGTAACTGCACCAGTCCCTCAACGGTTTATAAAAACACGAATAACCACTCTTCAGTCTGGTATTCTAATATTAAGAATTCGTCTACCTTACTTTCCACTAGCAGCAGCAGAACTCCATTTCAAAACCCCAAAGCAAATATCACTTTGGTATATTAAGCACTTCTAAATACATGTCGTATTCTTAAACAGCATCGTAGAATCGGCCAACAAATCAAAATCACTGTCGAAAAATTCAATTACATAAACTGATGCACTACTTCACAGTTTGAACTTCAAACCAAAAATGACATGATGCACAACTTCGCAGCTTGAACTTCAAACCAAAAATGACACGATAAATAAAACATTAGCAACTGGAGTAGTAACATGCGAAATGAAAGCTTATCTCTGTAACCAGCAGTGTTAATGGAGCTGGAACGCTTTATTGAAATTAATGTAAAATACGCACTGTTCCTCTGGCAACATCCTGTATTATATATTGTAGCAGCTGTTTTACCGATTTCCTTTCCCATTCATCACCAGGCCGATCTTGCGCTCCGTATTTAAGATTTCGTCATCGAGGGGCTTTAAGCTCCACACCTCCTGTCATACTCCTATGCCTTTTCCTGTACAAGAATTTTCTGTCAGCTGTATTTCCATCATAGCCTCTGAAATTCCCGCATTCCAGTCCTTCCCACCTATACCTCTTTCGTGCCTTCCTGGAGGTATTAGTGCCCACCGTTTCAGACGATTTGTGTTACGATTCGTACGTTTCAAATTACTATTCTTCTCGTTTAATTTCTGTTCTCTTGAAACTACATTCCTTTCCCTGTCCTTTTAGTTTGGCAACACCTTCTCCAGTACGTTACTTCCATTGGATGGAGCTTTTCTTTCATTTTCTGTATCAGTGCCTACACTTTTGCAGTAAACACCCAACATTTCGAAAATAAGATCATGTTCGGAACAAACTGTAAACCTGAAAACCTCTTACAAAATTAGAAAACTAGATAAAAAGTAATCGTATTTGGTAGCTTCAAAATGTTATATGATTCATTTAATATAACGACACTAATACGCTAGAGAATATTCAAGTTCACAAAAATAGGTATGGGAACTGATCAGAAAAGTTCTGGCCAACCTAAAATTAAAAGCTAAATCTCTGGGAGAAATTTCTCACCATCCGAAATCAAAACAAGGGGAAGAGGATAGACTATCTGTGATCCTTAAACGGAAAAATGAAACAGAACTTATAAATATGGGTAAAAGACGCCAAAACAAAATTCGCTTTCATTGTCTAGCATTTTAGGATGACATTGCAACCCTCTACAACACTTTTGGAAGGAGTTCAAAGAGTAGAAATACCAAAAACTGAGCTCCAAATTACATATGAAAAGATACACTACATGAGAGACACCGGATCAAGGTTCAACAATTACACTTCAGTCATCAATTTCGGCAAAAGCTCCCTACAACATAAATTCATGTAGGAGAAATTACTGAACCGGCTGGACTGAACTGGGAAGATATAATGAAAGAATTACAAAAACATAAAAAGCATATTTAACTTGGAAAGGATACAAACAATAATCTATATCATAAAACAGAAACTTACCACAACATAACATCTCTTTGGATGGTGGTGGTGGTTAGTGTTTAACGTCCCGTCGACAACGAGGTCATTAGAGACGGAGCGCAAGCTCGGGTTAGGGAAGGATTGGGAAGGAAATCGGCCGTGCCCTTTCAAAGGAACCATCCCGGCATTTGCCTGAAACGATTTAGGGAAATCACGGAAAACCTAAATCAGTATGGCCGGAGACGGGATTGAACCGTCGTCCTCCCGAATGCGAGTCCAGTGATCTCTTTGGAAACAAAATCTCTTCAAGAATGTGTAGCCATGATAATTGGTGGTATATCCCTAGTAACATGCTTGAAAAAAGAGAAAGAAACATCTCAGATAAATCTTAGAGCCAAAATCTGAAAATGAAAATTGCATGAAATTGACAAAGCTGTCAGGCTCGTAAAATATCAGATACCATCATTAGGTAAGTTGTTTAGAACGGACAACAACAAGCTCACGAAGAAAATTCTAAGCCACAGCTGGCTAACAGAAGTTAATGAAGTCTTCAAAAAAATTGCTTTCCTGATTAAAAATATAGCAAAAAATTTAGAAATAATTCACAATAAGCGATTTGCTGAGAAGCCCAATCGATAAATTTCAGGAGAATATAGAAACAACAAGGTGAACGAGCGAAAAAGACTGGAAGGACAAAACTGAATAAAGTGCTCAGTAAGTTCAGACGCGCTTTTTATTCAGCCACAACGAATTGTAAGGAAATGGAGTGAAAAGTAGCCTACCTGTTTTATGTCATAAAAGGTTTTGCAAAAGTATAAATATGAGAACACATCGTAATTTCATACAAATTCTGTGTTCGTTCATTTACTTTTCTTTTTCGTCTGGTCTCGCCCATGTGTCCAACAGTATGCTCTCATCATAATCACATTTCAGTGACTCTGTCATCATCTTTCGATTACTTAGATGTCATGATCAAAACCATTTAGCTTGTTTGTCACTTGTATCAACCTAATTTTCAGTAAAACAAAAATCAACGTGACTGATGATGAAGTGAATGTTGTTGCTCATAAAACTTATTAAATTCTTAAACTTTTCTAAAATGTTAATACAAAGAGAAATGTAATTTAAGTCCATTTTGTTGCTTACAAACTTAGAAATACTCTTCTTGAATGATAGTTAAGCCTCTCTCTCACTCACAATTATTTTTGATTAAATATTGTGATTGAACATCCTTTCTCGAATGTTAGGCCCAGGCAACATGCCTTCTTTGAATACTATTTTTAATGGATGAAGGAAGTCACAGGGATGCTTTGAACATTCATCATCTTTTGGTGAGTAAAGAAGTAATAAATTAACACCTCATACTGCATAATCCGCAAATGTGGGGTAAATGATAAACTTTTCTCGTTTTTCCATTTTGTGGGGGATATAAATGAGGAAGAGTTTCAAAGAGGTTTGAAATTATGTGTAGAATTTTTGGAAGTCACTAACTGCTCTCATTATTTTAGCACTGTCTGGGTATTTGTGCGCCATCAGTTATGATCCCTCAAGATATATATATACAGTTTCTTATTTAAATATTCGACTTAATGTGTTAAACTATCCACATAAGTTATACCTTTTAATGGAGAGATTATGACTACTCATTTTAAATTTTTAAATTCGGCCACTAATTATAGAAACACCGGAAAAAAATTATTGCCTCTATAAGATGCTCGATAGGCAACCTGCAGCTGGGACGATGCACCATAAACCGTGAAACATGAACCAATGGGTCTTTAACTATGAACCGTGAACTGGGGCAGCTATTTAGTAATATACGTTACGTGTGTCTATACTTAACAGAACCCCCATGTTCCCTGTTACAATCAGATATACCACGGTATTAAAAAACAATGTATAATCGAAATAACCACGTCGTCCTCTTCAGGATTTCATGTGATGTTTAGTTCTCTTTGAAGCTTCTACACGAAGGTGTCCGACTATAATTTTAAATCTGTATATTATTTCATGGCTTGGTTAATTAACTCAGCACTATAACATTATGTAGGTGAAATTTTATTGAGAAATGTCTTTTTATAATGAATATTTACATTACAATATGCCACTAAAGTGATATACATATTGACTTAACCATAAGTATGAACGCTGCAGTAAAATATTCGCACACATTTTTCAAAAATGAATGTACCTTCTATGCTGACGCATACAGCCCTTAAATATATATGTGGTCCTGTTTTTCTATATTATCAGAGAGTTGACATACTAGTACTCCAAATAGAGAAGATCTAATTCCTGCAGTTCAATACGATACTGAGATTTCTTTCCAGATGTAATACTTAAAATTTCTATCCAGAATCTGTCTCCGTGCTTGGAGATTCGATAAGGATACAGTCAATATGTCTCGAGGAAAATATAATTCCATCAGATTAATAGTGCTTGGAGATGTTTATATTACTTACGTGACTGTGTTTTCGAGTAATCACTTGTATTGTTAAATGTAAACAAGTGATAAAATCGTTGGTATTCTAATTAGACTACCGAATAATTTGCATTAAGACAGTTAATATTTTATGGCCGTATGACGATATAGATGGTATGATTGATACTTTTTGAGCGACATTAAATCGACACCAGCTCACACTTGTTGTTTTATCGTAGATGTATGTATGGTGATGAAGACCGTATTAGATGTGCTCAAATCTGTGGGTCATCTCTCGTATGTGTAATTTCGTCTCACTGCTTCATCTAACAGTGTGAATGAAAGTTTCTTGAGCTGATGGTACAATAATAGTGTTTATATTACGGTGGAGTAATTCATGTTATGTATAAGACTTTTATATGTTTGTGGCTCAGATAATTACTTCTAATGTGAGTATAACCATACTGTCCATGTTCAGGCCACATTGTCAAGGTACACCATATACCACTTGGTTGTTGTAGCAAAGTTTAATAAAATACAGCAGTACATTCTGAAAGGTTCTGTGGAATTTCAAAACGTGGGTAAGAATAATTCAGATAAAAATAGAGGGTTGTGAGATGAAAACGATGAAATTCCAGTATTTTCGACAGCGGAGGGCTGTTACACTCGGCGGCTGTACTGCGTGGCAGAGTAATTTTAGCGGTCGGCCGTTGTGGAACTTTTATAAAACTGGCTCCGGTTCTGTTTGTGGTGCTTCAAGTGAAAGTAATTACGCAGACTGTTTGCCTTAGCTCTGGCAGAACATTGCCTAAAGTAATTACGGCACTCATTTCACATTTTGTTAGCTTTTTAATTCTTTAAAACGTATTAAAGTGGCCCATTTAGAATTGACGAACTGAACGTTTGTACCATTGTCTAAACCACACCATACCCGACTTTCACGTCTATTTGGCTAACAAGCGTTGCGCATTAAAAGAATATTATATTTCGCTGATAGCTTATCCCATTGCCAGAATTTAACCGAGCTCGATTTTCCGAAAATCACAGCAGCGTACACCAATCGACATGCATTTTGTTCATTCAGAGAAAGAAGAAAATTGTTTACCTTCTAATAACCGGTATTTCACTTGGATGTTTCATTGTGGTATTCACGGTGTTACCAGTTGCTTCCTGATATGGTTAGCTCACCAAAGAATAAATTCTCCTTTTTTCCTAAAATTTATCGTAAAGTAAGTGACTTCACAAATGTTTAGCGGACAGCCGTTCTCACACAACAGAAATTTTATAAAAATATTCAAATATATTTCGGTATTGTTGTATAAGATTCAGTGTGAATCTCCATTGTACCGGAATCGTTACATCCTTTCCTAAAGACTAATGTACAAAATCATTCTTTTGTATTTCAAAATATTTTCGAAACAGATTTGTAAACTATTACGTAGTGCTGAATTGTAACTTAGCTAACACTTTCGTGTCCTCTGTTACTGTGGAAAATGCATAGTGTTACCTCCGAATCAGTAGTATAGTTTGATTTCAATGCCCATATCTTAAGGATAACATTCACTGTCAGCGATCACTAATTATTATCACACATTATCGAAATATATATTTTTAAGTATTACATAACCAAAACCGTGTTTTTAAACATTTTAATCTCACTGTAGTTATTAATTTACATTCTAGGATAACTAGAAATCAAACCTACAAATTTTATTTGCACAGGGAACAAATTTTAAGACTACTTGTTTCAGTTTACATATTTCACTTTTTCCTTAGTTTTTAATCAAAACGAAAGGATGCCGAGGAATCTACATACACAGAACGACTGAAAGGATATTTTCGTCTTCTGAACACATAACTAGTTAAACGTCGAACAGTAGTGTGATAATTTGACTTGTGGGTGTTGTCAGAAACTAGTAATCGCCTGGAAACCTAGAACAAGCCAGCTTTACATTATTGAAGAAATAAGTGTAAGCTTTACAAAAATACTAAAAAAAAAGAGGTAGCGTCTTTGACTCTTAATCAGAACGTCTTCGGTCCCGGTTCGAATCCCGCCGCTCTTTAAATTTTGATTAATAATAACCAGCAGTGGCTGTCGAAGACTTCCGCCATGAGAAGTCACCCTCATTCTGCCAACTGCCGTGTCAAAGAGGGCGGAGGAGCAGACAGAGGTTCAGGGCACTCTCTTGTACAAGGGGTGGGAAACTGTCCCTCAAGGCGGAAGAATCAGCAATAATTAACGGCATGAGGATGCAGAAGGCAATGGAAACCACAGAATTAAAGACACGTAACATGTATCCACAGGACATGTGGCCTGTAATTGGTCATGACCATCTCTCCATTGGCAAAAGATTCCGGAATTGTCCCCCATTTGGATATCCGGGAGGGGACTCTAAGGGGGAAGATACCATGAGAGAAATACTGAATAATCAACGAAAGGATAACGTTCTACTAGTCGGGGCGTGAAACGTCAGGAGCTTGGTAGGGAAACTAGAAAATCTGTAAAGGGAAATTCAAAGGCTCACTCTAGGTATAGTAGGGGTCAGTGAAGTGAAATGGGAAGTTGACAAGCATTTCTGGTCAGATGAGTATAGGCTGATATCAACAGAAACAGAAAATGGTATAGTGGGCGTAGGAGTCGTTATGAATAGGAAGGTAGGACAGAGAGGGTGTTAGTGTGATCAGTTCGGTGACAGAGTTATTCTTATTAGAATCGACAGCAAACCAGCACCGACAACGATAGTTCAGGTATACATGCCGACGTCGCAAGCTGAAGATGAAGAGATAGAGAAAGTGTATGAGGATATTGAAAGGCTAATACGGGGATATGAAAATCTAATAGTCATGGGAGACTGGAATGCAGTTGTAGGGGAAGGAGTAGAAGAAAAGGTTACAGGAGAATATGGGCTTGGGACAAGGAATGAGAGAGGAGAAAGACTAATTGAGTTCTGTAACAAGTTCCATCCAGTAATAGCGAATACTGCGTTCAAGGATCACTAGAGGAGGAGGTGTACTTGGAAAAGGCCGGGTGATAGTTTAAGATTTCAGTTAGAATACACATAGATTCCGAAATCAGACATTGGATTGTAAGGCGTACTCAGGATAAGATATAGACTCGGATCACAATATCGTAGTGATGAAGAGTAGGCTAAAGTTTGAGACATTAGTCAGGAAGAATCAATATGCAAAGAAGAATGGAAAAGAAAATTGAGGATGCGCTAGATGACGATCAGTCTGGCTTTAGAAAAGGTAAAGGCGGGAGAGAGGCAATTCTGACGTTGCAATTAATAATGGAAGCAAAACTAAAGAAAAATCAAGACACGTTCATTGGATTTGTCGACATGAAAAAAGCGTTCGACAATGTAAAATGTTGCAAGATATTCGAAATTCTGAAAAAAGTAGGGGTAAGCTATAAGGAGAGACGGGTCATATACAATACGTACAAAAGCCAACAGGGAATAATAAGAGTGGACGACCAAGAACAAAGTGCTCGTATTAAAGAGATGTAAGACAAGTGTGTAGCCTTTCGCCCCTAGTGTTCAATCTGTACATCGAGGAAGCAATGACGGAAATAAAAGAAAGGTTCAGGAGTGAAATTAAAATTCAGGGGGCAAGGATATCAATGATGCGATTCGCTGATGACATTGCTATCCTGATCGAAAGTGAAGAAAAATTACATGATCTGCTGAACGGAATGAACAGTCTAATGAGTACAGAGTATGGATTAAGAGTAAATCGAAGAAAGACGATGGTAATGAGAAGTAGTAGAAATGAGAACAGCGAGAAACTTAACATCACGATAGACGGTCACGAAGTAGATGAAGTTAAGGAAGTCAGCTACCTAGGCAGTATAATAACCAGTGACGGACGGAGCAAGGAGGACATCGAAAGCAGACTAGCAATTGCAAAAAGGGCATTCCTGGCCAAGAGAAGTCTACTAATATCAAATATTGACCTTATTTTGAGGAAGAAATTTCTGAGAATGTACGTCTGGGATACAGCATTGTATGGTAGTGAAACATGGACTATGCGGAACAGGAACAGAAGAGAATCGAAGCATTTGAGATGTGGTGCTACTGACGAATATTGAAAACTGGGTGGACTGGTAAGAAATGAGGTTCTGCGCAGAATCGGAGAGGAAAGGAACATGTGGAAAACACTGATAAGGAGAAGGGACAGAATGATAGCATATCTGTTAAGACATGAGGGAATGACTTACGTGGTACTAGAGGGAGCTGTAGAGGGCAAAAACTGTAGAGGAAGACAGAGTTTGGAATACATCCAGCAAATAATTGAGGACGTAGGGTGCAAGTGCTACTCTGAGATGAAGAGGTTAGCACAGGAGAGGAATTCGTGTCAGGCCGCATAAAACGAGTCAGAAGACTGATGACAAAAAGAAAGTCTACCTTTGTTGCTGATTGCTGATGAGACAGTGTAGATGACTGACATGTGGAGTGACCCGAGTTCGATCGCCGCTACTGACAAGGATTTTTCCTTGGTGTGAGGACTGGTAAGGAGCGCTCTGAGCCTCGTGATGCCAACTGAGGAGCTACTTGGCCGAGTAATGGCGCTTCCACGGTCTGGGAAAACCGAAAAGTGGCGGGAGAGCTATGGTCTAACCTCATGACCCTCCTTACCGATTCCTCTTGAAGTCTCAAGGCAGAGGATGACACTGCGGCCGATAGACGTCTCTTGAGCCTTAACGGCCTGGACGAGAGCCCTTTTTTATAACTTTAATGCCATTATAGTTGCACTTTCTACTGAGATTCTAAGATCTTTTCAGAAGTGTCACGACGAGTATTGTGCAAGAAGAGATGCATATAAGCAGTGCCTGGAACAAATACTAACAGCAGATCCTTGTGTTTTAGTCGTAAAAGCACACACTTCAAGTATTTGATGGGATTCAAGATTTATAGACTAATTAAGTTGTAGGAAAGCCAGGTATGGGACTGATATTCGCTGTAAGAATCCTTTGAAATAGACTTCCTTCTGACGTTTCTGTTTGTACTGGCAACCTCACTAAATCGCATGGAATGACTCCCAGGGACAAGGTCGAAAACTCTTCCCTTTTTTGCTCAGCAGGTGGTCAGTTGGACACCTACCGCGCGGGATAGCCGTGCGGTGTAAGGTGCCTTTCACGGTTCGCGCGGCCTCCCTCGTCGGAGGTTCGAGTCCTCCCTCGGACATGGTTGTGTGTGTTGTCCTTAGCGTAAGTTAGTTTAAGTTAGATCATATAGGGTGTAATCCTAGGGACCGATGACCTCTGCGGTTTGGTGACATAAGAACTTATCACTACCAGTTGGTTAACTCTAGGTCTTAGTGGCAGCCACAATGGCAGAATAATTGATGGCCTACAGTATAGCCAAGAGAGATCCTAGATTTACTCTCACGTCGTGAAAAAAGTTTTCTAATGGGTTTCCGGCTGCAACACACAATGAAAAAGATCCCAGCTCTTCCGTTAGACTTTTATTTGGATGTCTGGTACGGGCACCTGAAGAACAATAGCTTACATACAGTCCTCAATGTATATACGTAAAAAAATGAAAGACCTACAGTCGTCCTTACGATAATCATGTAATGTATGGCCACCAATTTCAACGCTTCAGAGCACCATGTTCAGGCCTTAACTGGAGCAGAGGGGCTTAACACCATCGTTATACACGATACATCAGCGGACAACATCTATAACTGGTTTTCAGAGGCTACCTGTAACCGCGTTATTGTCTCCCCAACTATCAGCCTTCAACGGATGGTGTTAACCCCTCTGCACCAGCTAAAGCCTGAAGATGGTGCACTGAAGCACCGAAACTGGTAGCCATACAATAAATGACATGATAAGGACTGCTGTAGGTGTTTCATTCTCTCACATAAGTGAACAGTGGTAGTCCCAAGACCTCCAGTCACAAACAAGGATGGAAGATGGAAGTACAAAAAGTCAATGTATATAGGATCCATAAAAGCTGTAGTGTGTAATATCTTATGTCAAACCTAAGCTTCATCAGTAGACTAATTTTACTTAGAGAGATTTTTCAAGAAGTCGTGTTACAGTAGCAAGTAAACAGCACCATCTTTCTATTTGGCCAAATGACATGTTGGTTGGTATTCGTGAAATCGTTCAGTTCTGAGTACGTACCACACGCAAAAGTCATAAAAATTAGTATTGCAAATATTGCTACAGTTTTATTAATTGTAGACTTTCGAATAATTAGAATATTTGGTCGTATCTGCTTCTTTGACTGATGCTCGTAATACCTTATGCAATTTCTAATTACGTGTTTCTGAAACAGTACAGGTTAATCAACAGTTAAAGAACTTACCAGCACTCTACTGTTTCCTGTTTTCGGTACCGAGTTATTGTGGATCCCATTTCAACACCAATCCCTCGTGCTAACGCATTTTCAGTAAATTTTTACCCCCTTCCAATCATCCCCACCCCCTACCCACAAAATGTTGGTAATTACTTATCTTCATAATAATACTGCCTTCTTCATTTTATGGCTTATATAACTTAAATCTAATATGTTTTTAGAGCAGTTAGTCAGTTCTTTCTAACTTTTTACATATAGTTCCTGGTTTCAAAATGTTCAAATTTATGTGAAATCTTATGGGACTTAACTGCTAAGGTCATCAGTCCCTAAGCTTACGCACTACGTAACCTAAATTATCCTAAGGACTAACAAACACACCCATGCCCAAGGCAGGACTCGAACCTCCACTGGGACCAGCCGCACAGTCCATGACTGCAGCGCCTTAGACCGAGTTCCTGGTTTCCGTGATAAAATCTTTTGTTATTTCACTTCTCCAAACCCTGTTCTTTCCATTCATATACGTCTACAACAACAGCCTTAAGTAGCACATGGCACTATCATTTTCTCATTTCCCCAGCGTCAATCTAAAGTGCTGAGCAGCAAGAATAATGTCAACAAACCTGTGTAACTGGTCAAATTTCCATGCTCTTTCCAGTTACAATCATTCCACATAATGTGTGTGGAACGAAAAAAATACGTTGCCTGCCAGTTGCTGTAATGTTTGAAATCGTGTGTTGAACAGGAAACGGCAATAACTAAACGAATGCGTGAGGAAATGTGCCACTCTTCTTTGAACCTTTATCTACCTCGTCTCCTAATATTGTCTGCTAAAGGTAGAAAACTGAGGATCAATACTCAGTAATGAGCGAATGAGGGTTTTATAGGCCAACAATAATATTATGTGGGCCTTCTCATGTATGTAACACTCATGATGTTCTAAGGTTATTTCCGAGTTTTGTAACGGATCATCAACTGTGGACTGGAAAAATCAGGGGCTTCCACGTTTCTCCAATGCACTTATTTTTGTTGAGGGTCAACTGCTAGTCGGTGCACCATAAGTCGACTTCATGTAGTTTTTTACAGTTTTCTAGCGTTGCGGCTTTGTCATATATAGCAGCATTAACCTCTCACAGTCCCACAGAGCTTCCGAATTTTACGCCAGCCCATGCGTACACTACTGGCCATTACAATTGCTGCACCACGAAGATTACGTGCTACAGACGCAAAATTTAACCGACAGGAAGAAGATGCTGTTATATGCAAATGATTAGCTTTTCAGAGTATTCACACAAGGTTGGCGCCGGTGGCGACACCTACAACGTGCTGACATGAGGAAAGTTTCCAACCAATTTCTCATACACAAACAGCAGTTGACCGGCGTTGTCTGGTGAAACGTTGTTGTGATGCCTCGTGTAAGGAGGCGAAATGCGTACCATCACGTTTCCAACTTTGATAAAGGTCTGATTGTAGCCTATCGCGATTGCGGTTTATCGTATCTCACGTTGGTCGAGATCCAATGACTGTTAGCAGAATATGGAATCGGTGGGTTCAGTAGGGTAATACGGATCGCCGTGCTGGATCCCAATTGCCTCGTATCACTAGCAGTCGAGGTGATAGGCATCTTATCTGCATGGCTGTAACGGATCGTGCAGCCACGTCTCGATCCCTGAGTCAACAGATGGAGACGTTTGCAAGACAACAACCACCTGCACGAACAGTTCGATGACGTTTGTAACAGCATGGACTATCAGCTCGGAGACCATGGCTGTGGTTACCCCTGACGCTGCATCACAGAAAGGAGCGCCTGCGATGATGTACTCAACGACGAACTTGTGTGCACGAATGGCAAAAGGTCATTTTTTCGGATGAATCCAGGTTCTGTTTACAGCATCGTGATGGTCGCATCCGTGTTTGGCGATATAGTGGTGAACGTACATTGGAAGCGTGTTTGGTCATCGCCATACTGGCGTATCACCCGGCGTGATGGTATGGGGTGCCATTGGTTACACGTCTCGGTAACCTCTTGTTCGCATTGACGGCTCTTTGAACAGTGGACGTTACATTTCAGATGTGTTACGACCCGTGGCTCTACCCGTCATTCGATCCCTGCGAAACCCTACATTTCAGCAGGACAATGCACGACCGCATGTTGCAGGTCCTGTACGGGTCTTTCTGGATACAGAAAATGTTCGACTGCTGCCGTGGCCAGCACATTCTCCAGATCTCTCACCAATTTCTTTGTCACCTTATATTCAGAAGTGTCTCACTGAACAGAGAAGGTCATAGCAGCTTCTGCGACGCAGTTCCGTAGTTTCCTGAAAACATACCTAGAATAGAAAAACGAATCCGTCTTGGGAGAAATAGACCTCGCCAACAAATGCTCATTACTTAAAAGAACAGTGCACAAGAGCAGTTCCCATTGCCCAAGCGCGGCATTAAAACGAAAATAACCACGTTATTAGCGGACAATGCTTTCCGGCCCTCTAACTGCGCCGCTACTGCCATGCGCGCTGGCGACCGCAACAAACAAAATAAAAGCTGAAAATTGTTACGCTTTTGTGGCCGCACGGATTAAAAGTTCAGTCACATCAAACTAACAGAGGGGTGTGCTGAATATTAAAATCTGCGGCCACCGGCTCTGGTCTGCAATACCTGACCAAAACAGCGTTAAAATTTTAATAATCAAATGCACCGCGCGGAGGGGGAGGCGTGGGGTGGGATGGGCGTTCCAGCCGCCCCTTACGTGCACCGCTGGCCGGGGGTGGGATTCCGATACGAAGACAAACAGCTGAACCGCCCGGCGCTGCGGTTTCCTGTTTGGAAAGTTTACATCGATTAATATACGAGTTCGTCAACCTATGGTTCTAGTAAAGCAATAAGAAAAGGTACTCATACAGTTTTAATTATCACCTAGAAAACACGAATTTACGTAATTAATTTTTTATTTGTTTGCAGATACATGGTCCTGGTAAACATTAAATTTCCCGCGCCAGAGTACAGCGGCCGGCTGATAAAGTGGAGGTGAGTCCTGCGATTTTGTTTTGCCTCTACTAGCGACGTACTATCCTGCTGTGACGCGGGAATTTCGGTGTTTACCAGGGCTACAGGCATTAAACCCTCAAAAGAACAAACAACTGCATAACTCAATTTTTTCTGGATGGTAATTCAATCTGTAACACTACCCCTCGTAGAATCAATTTGAATTAATTCGATCCTAAACAGTGATCTGTGCTTATGAACGCGTTTGGTTGTGCATATACCCGGTGATCAAAAAGTCAGTATAAATTTGAAAACTTAATAAACCACGGAATAATGTAGATAGAGAGGTAACAATTGACACACATGCTTGAAATGACATGGGGTTTTATTAGAACCAAAAAAAACAAAGTTCACAAAATGTCTGACAGATGACGCGTGAAAGACCTCTTCCGCGCGTCGTTTGCTGATGATCGTGTGCTCAGCCGCCGCTTTCGTCATGCCTGGCCTCCCAGGTCCCCAGACCTCAGTCCGTGCGATTATTGGCTTTGGTGTTACCTGAAGTCGCAAGTGTATCTTGATCGACAGACATCTCTAGGGATGCTGAAAGACAACATCCGACGCCAATGCCTCACCGTAACTCCGGACATGCTTTTCAGTGCTGTTAACAACATTTCTCGACTACAGCTATTGTTGAGGAATGATGGTGGACATATTGAGCATTTCCTGTAAAGAACATCATCTTTGCTTTGTCTTACTTTTTTATGCTAATTATTGCTATTCTGATCAGATGAAGCGCTATCTGTAGGATATTTTTTTGAACGTTTGTATTTTTTTGGTTCTAATACACTCCTGGAAATTGAAATAAGAACACCGTGAATTCATTGTCCCAGGAAGGGGAAACTTTATTGACACATTCCTGGGGTCAGATACATCACATGATCACACTGACAGAACCACAGGCACATAGACACAGGCAACAGAGCATGCACAATGTCGGCACTAGTACAGTGTATATCCACCTTTCGCAGCAATGCAGGCTGCTATTCTCCCATGGGGACGATCGTAGAGATGCTGGATGTAGTCCTGTGGAACGGCTTGCCATGCCATTTCCACCTGGCGCCTCAGTTGGACCAGCGTTCGTGCTGGACGTGCAGACCACGTGAGACGACGCTTCATCCAGTCCCAAACATGCTCAATGGGGGACAGATCCGGAGATCTTGCTGGCCAGGGTAGTTGACTTACACCTTCTAGAGCACGTTGGGTGGCACGGGATACATGCGGACGTGCATTGTCCTGTTGGAACAGCAAGTTCCCTTGCAGGTCTAGGAATGGTAGAACGATGGGTTCGATGACGGTTTGGATGTACCGTGCAGTATTCAGTGTCCCCTCGACGATCACCAGTGGTGTACGGCCAGTGTAGGAGATCGCTCCCCACACCATGATGCCGGGTGTTGGCCCTGTGTGCCTCGGTCGTATGCAGTCCTGATTGTGGCGCTCACCTGCACGGCGCCAAACACGCATACGACCATCATTGGCACCAAGGCAGAAGCGACTCTCATCGCTGAAGACGACACGTCTCCATTCGTCCCTCCATTCACGCCTGTCGCGACACCACTGGAGGCGGGCTGCACGATGTTGGGGCGTGAGCGGAAGACGGCCTAACGGTGTGCGGGACCGTAGCCCAGCTTCATGGAGACGGTTGCGAATGGTCCTCGCCGATACCCCAGGAGCAACAGTGTCCCTAATTTGCCGGGAAGTGGCGGTGCGGTCCCCTACGGCACTGCGTAGGATCCTACGGTCTTGGCGTGCATCCGTGCGTCGCTGCGGTCCGGTCCCAGGTCGACGGGCACGTGCACCTTCCGCCGACCACTGGCGACAACATCGATGTACTGTGGAGACCTCACGCCCCACGTGTTGAGCAATTCGGCGGTACGTCCACCCGGCCTCCCGCATGCCCACTATGCGCCCTCGCTCAAAGTCCGTCAACTGCACATACGGTTCACGTCCACGCTGTCGCGGCATGCTACCAGTGTTAAAGACTGCGATGGAGCTCCGTATGCCACGGCAAACTGGCTGACACTGACGGCGGCGGTGCACAAATGCTGCGCAGCTAGCGCCATTCGACGGCCAACACCGCGGTTCCTGGTGTGTCCGCTGTGCCGTGCGTGTGATCATTGCTTGTACAGCCCTCTCGCAGTGTCCGGAGCAAGTATGGTGGGTCTGACACACCGGTGTCAATGTGTTCTTTTTTCCATTTCCAGGAGTGTAAAACCCCACGTCATTCCAAGCACGTGTGTCAATTTGTACCTCTCTAAATTATTCCGTGATTTATTCAGTTTTGAAATTTATACTGACTTTTTGATCACCCGTTATCTCGGAATGGTGTCAGGAATGATGTCCGCTGCATCCAGTGAATTACAATTGATGTACTATGTTCCTTCGTCCGCTAAGTAACTCTCCCTCTTTCGGGAAGCTCAATATAAAAAATGAGAAGAAGTTATGGAGTTCATTCAGATATCTTCCACTGTCTTACAAATAGCAAACGCCATATAATGTCGACGATAGCGCTTGAGATGGTAGGAGGTTTAATTAATATTTCTGTATAGTTAGTCAGGGAACTGAGATGTATTGTCCATGTGATGCATGTTCTTTGTTTCACACCGCTAGTACTGTAGTAAGTATCATCACCGGCTATGCCCCGTTCCTATTTTACGGTCAGCATGCAGTGAAAGGTACCCGGGTGATTAAAAAGTCAGTATAAATTTGAAAACTTAATAAACCACGGAATAATGTACATAGAGAGATAAAAATCGGCACACTTGCTTGGAATGACATGGGGTTACATTAGAGCAAAAAAAAACTATTGTTAGATGCGTGGAAGATCTCTTGCGCGCATCGTTTAGTCATGATCGTGTGCTCAGCCGCCACTTACGTCAACCTTGGCCTCCCAGGTCCCCAGACCTCAGTCTGTGCGATTATTGGCTTTGGGATTACCTGAAGTCGCAAGTGTATCGTGATCGACCGACATCTGTAGGGATGCTGAAAGACAACATCCGACGCCAACGCCTCACCATAACTCCGGACATGCTTTACAGTGCTGTTCACAGCATTATTTCTCGACTACAGCTATTGTTGAGGAATGATGGTGGACATATTGAGCATTTCTTGTTAAGGACATCATCTTTGCTTTGTCTTACTTTGTTATGCTAATTATTGCTATTCTGATCAGATGAAGCGCCATCGGTAGGACATTTTTTTGAACGTTTCTATTTTTTTGGTTCTAATAAAACCCCATGTCATTCCAAGCATGTGTGTCAATTTGTACCTCTCTAACTATATTATTCCGTGATTTATTCAGTTTTCAAATATATACTCACTTCTTGATCACCCGGTATATACAAAGTGAATCACCTAAAACTTGCACCGCAAGTATTGCGGAAATGGAAAGTGCTATTGATGAGCGGTTTTCACAGAATGGATTGGTAGCCTGGAGCCCATATTGTTAGCCTATCAACAGATAGGAATAACAGTAGCTAATGTATTTTTTGTGCTTTTTTGTGCAAATTCAGTTTTTTTTTAAGTGGAACAATGCCAATCGACATCAGCAAGCTAAAAGTAGGGTAAATTACAACGTAAATGGTATTTGTCGCAGCATTCTAATCGAGTGATTTGCGATACTGTGATACATCGTACAGGATGGAGCAAATAAAAGTGGCCCGCACTAATGGATACGACTGGACGTGATTTCGTGCGTATAGCCACATCCCGTGACGCACACACCACGTGTGTGTCAGCCACGTGATACATACCGGTTCAGGACGTAGTACGGGCTGTGACAGTGTGAGTGGAGCATTGCAAAGGGAGCGGTGGTACTTACAATGGAGCAATGGATGTTCTTTGTGGCAAGTTACGTGAAAACAAAGTCGTGGAAACGGTGTGATAGGTTGTTCGTTGAAAAGTTTATTGGTTTCAAGGTGCCAGCGAAGACTGCCATGCAGTGCTTAGTCCGAAAATGGCGTCTGACAGGATCTGTTTTGAACAATGGAAAAAGCATTCAGAGACATGCCCGCACACCAGGAAATGTGGCTGGAGTTCATCAGAAAATTCTGCTCCAGAGTCCTACTAAATCAATCCGGCGCCTGTCACAAGGGACCAGCGTATTATGTCGATCATGCGGGCCAACACTCCACCTGGATCTGCTCATGCATCCCTACCGAGTGTCTGTTGTTCATGCATTAAGACCAGCAGATGCGCCTCAGCGGCTCCAGTTTTACGAGCGTCTGTTCACCGAGATAACAATGAATGGCTTGACATGGATCTGTTCTGTATGTCTCATGAAGCCTGGGTTCACATGAATGGTTATATCAGCTCACACAAATACAGGTTCCGGGCAGCGGAGAATCCACGTAACTTCCACGAGAAACCACTGCATGATCAAAAGGTTAGGATTTGATGTGCAGTGTCTGTACGCCGCTTTAATGGTCCCGTCTTCTTTCATCAGACGCTGACTCCGGTGCGGTACACTGCCAACATTTTGAAACCACTTGTGGCTGCATAAGGTAAGGGGTAAAGACTTGCAGGTACTTCCAAAAGGGTGAAGCAACTGTCCATGGTGCCCACCGAACATTGGAGCACACTTACACAATCTTCACGCCTGACAGTGTTGTTATTAGAGGCCTGTCTGGTCGGGTCCCTCCTACCTGGAAACTCTGGTCACCTGATCTGTCAGCATGTGAATACTTTGGGGGGGACCCCCCAAGTCTAAGACGTGTCGAAAGAATCGTAGTCTTCAAGAATTTCAGAAGAATATTTGGGATGAGACTGCGGCTATTCCAGCAGTCCAGCTTAGATTGGCCTCCTGCAACTTGGTGACTATGGTCCAGAAGTGTCAAGGCATGAATTGTGGTCACTTTCAATACCTGCTGTGTTCTTTTGTACCCTGGAACTCTGTTCTCTGGACCACTTTTATACGCAGCAAATTGTGTTCTGAAATGTTACCACACCAACAGTTGATTCTGCCATTCAATCTTCGTAGCTGCTAGGTGTGATGTTGTTACGTTTGCTTACAGTGTGCCTATGTATTCCTTCATTGCGCTGCACTTGCTGGTCAGTTAGTGTGTGACAGTCCAAGCAGAAAGGCGTGAGTGGACGATGGGATTTACTAATGCAGGAAAAGTCGACAGGTTCATGTTATATGGAAAGTGTTGAAAGAATGCAGTTCGTTCCTCTACTGTGTATACGGCAAGATATCCCAACAGAAGTGAACCATCTAGACAATTATACGAGGTGCATTCAAGTTCTAAGGCCTCCGATTTTTTTTCTAATTAACTACTCACCCGAAATCGATGAAACTGGCGTTACTTCTTGACGTAATCGCCCTGCAGACGTACACATTTTTCACAACGCTGACGCCATGATTCCATGGCAGCGTCGAAGGCTTCTTTAGGAGTCTGTTTTGACCACTGGAAAATCGCTGAGGCAATAGCAGCACGGCTGGTGAATGTGCGGCCACAGAGAGTGTCTTTCATTGTCGGAAAAAGCCAAAAGTCACTAGAAGCCAGGTCAGGTGAGTAGGGAGCATGAGGAATCACTTCAAAGTTGTTATCACGAAGAAACTGTTGCGTAACGTTAGCTCGATGTGCGGGTGCGTTGTCTTGGTGAAACAGCACACGCGCCGCCCTTCCCGGACGTTTTTGTTGCAGTGCAGGAAGGAATTTGTTCTTCAAAACATTTTCGTAGGATGCACCTGTTACCGTAGCGCCCTTTGGAAAGCAATGGGTAAGGATTACGCCCTCGCTGTCCCAGAACATGGACACCATCATTTTTTCAGCACTGGCGGTTACCCGAAGTTTTTTGGTGGCGGTGAATCCGTGTGCTTCCATTGAGATGACTGGCGCTTTGTTTCTGGATTGAAAAATGGCATCCACGTCTCATTCATTGTCACAACCGACGAAAAGAAAGTCACATTCATGCTGTCGTTGCGCGTCAACATTGCTTGGCAACATGCCACACGGGCAGCCATGTGGTCGTCCGTCAGCATTCGTGGCACCCACCTGGATGACACTTTTCGCATTTTCAGGTCGTCATGCAGGATTGTGTGCACAGAACCCACAGAAATCCCAACTCTGGAGGCGATCTGTTCAACAGTCATTCGGCGATCCCCCAAAACAATTCTCTCCACTTTCTCGATCATGTCGTCAGACCGGCTTGTGCGAGCCCGAGGTTTTTTCGGTTTGTTGTCACACGATGTTCTGCCTTCATTAAACTGTCGCACCCACGAACGCACTTTCGACACATCCATAACTCCATCACCACATGTCTCCTTCAACTGTCGCTGAATTTCAATTGGTTTCACACCACGCAAATTCAGAAAACGAATGATTGCACGCTGTTCAAGTAAGGAAAACGTCGCCATTTTAAGTATTTAAAACAGTTCTCATTCTCGCCGCTGGCAGTAAAATTCCATCTGCCGTACGGTGCTGCCATCTCTGGGACGTATTGACAATGAACGCGGCCTCATTTTAAAACAATGCGCATGTTTCTATCTCTTTCCAATCCGGAGAAAAAAAATCGGAGGCCTTAGAACTTGAATGCACCTCGTATATATGAACGTCTTCAACCAGTTACTTTAAAGTACTAATGTAACATAAAGACAACGTACCAGAAGGAAATAATGCCGACAGAGGAGTGAGAAATATGTTTCTACTGCTGTTGCAGCCAAGCCGAGCGGTTCTAGGCGCTTCAGTCTGGAACCGCGTGACCGCTACGGTCGCAAAAAATGGCTCTGAACACTATGGGACTTAACATCTACGGTCATCAGTCCCCTAGAACTTAGAACTACTTAAACCTAACTAACCTAAGGACATGACACAACACCCAGTCACCACGAGGCAGAGAAAATCCCTGACCCCGCCGGGATTCGATCCCGGGAACCCGGACGTGGGAAGCGAGAACGCTACCGCACGACCACGAGCTGCGGACGGCTACGGTCGCAGGTTCGAATCCTGCCTCGGGCATGGATGTGTGTGATGTCCTTAGGATTATTAGGTTTAAGTAGTTCTAAGTTCTAGCGGACTTACGACCACAGATGTTAAGTCCCATAGTGCTCAGAGCCATTTGAACCATTTGAACCAATCCATTCTATGAAAACTACACACCATTTCTGCAAAATCTGCGATACATGTTTTAGGTGATTCACACTGTACACTCTGTAAATCATGTAATGAGGGTACGAGATGGTTATTGTTGTACCCTCCCTGTTGTTTTCGCGTATAATACATCCGAAGAACAACAGTCTATAAACCTCCGTATAAGCTCCAAGTTGGCTGATTTTCTGGCCGCGGTTGTTTCGAGAGAGGCATGTGGCAGGAAGTAACATGCTGCTCTTTTAAGAAGGTCCTCCTTTATTTTCAGTGGTAACCTTATCTCGATGTCAGCCACTGAAGTTCGTTTTGAGCTATTTGCTGATCTCTGTCAAACAGTGCTTATGCGAAAACAACTGCTTAAATGGCTCTGAGCACTATGCGACTTAACTTCTGAGGTCATCACTCGCCTAGAACTTAGAACTAATTAAACGTAACTAACCTAAGGACATCACACACATACATGCCCGAGGCAGGATTCGAACCTGCGACCGTAGCGGTCACTCGGCTCCAGACTGTAGCGCCTAGATCCGCACGGCCGCTCCGGCCGGTTCAACTGCTTAAAGACTGAACAAAATTTAATTTCGTATAATTGATGTTCATATGCGTTGACGAGAAAAAATTGCAACACAAACAATCAGTTAACATGGAGTAATGAAATTTCGTAAATATACTTGTCTAGGTAACATATTGAAGTGAGTAAGGCTGCAAGATCACGGGTCGATGCAAGTACAAGGTAAGTCATTGCAAATGTGAAGTGCTGGTACATCAACAACCGTTATAAGCGCCAGGGTATTGAAAGAAAGGATGCAAACGTGCCTTTTGAACTTGATTGGTCAATACAGGGACGATTAATGCTTTTTGTGGATGACGCTGGAGTTCTTGTCCGATGATATCCATTACGTCCTCACTTGGAGACAGAGGTGGTGATCGAGCAGGCCAAGGCAACAGGTAGACCATCTGTAGAGTACGTTGGGTTGCAACAGTGGTACGTGGGCCAGAATTACCGTGTTGTAAGACACCCCCTGGAATGCTGTTAACGAACGACGGCACTGCAGGTCGAATCACCAGAATGCCGTACAGAAACGCACTCACGTCGAGTGGGTAACCACAAGAATGCTCCTGTTGTCATAGGATATCGCACCACAGATTATAACTCCAGCTGTGTGTCCGGTGTGTCTAGCACGCTGATTGGTCGGTTGCAGGCTCTCAACTTGCCCCTCCTAATCAACACACGGCCATCACTTGCACCGAGGCAGAATCAGCTTTCACAAGAAAACAAAAAATGGCTCTGAGCACTATGGGACTTAACATCCATGGTCATCAGTCCCCTAGAACTTAGAACAACTTAAACCTAACTAACCTAAGCACAGCACACAACACCCAGTCATCACGAGGCAGAGAAAATCCCTGACCCCGCCGGGAATCGAACCCGGGAACCCGGGACCAGAAAACACAACAGATCTCCACCCTGCCCTCCAAAGAGCTCTCGCTTGACATCACTAAAGTAGCGAATGGCGGTGATTTGGGGTCAGTGGAATCCAAGATACAGGGTGTCTGGCTCGGAGCTTTCCTTGAAGTAACCTATTTGTTACAGTTCGTTGCGTTACTGTAGTGTCGACTGCTACTCAAATTACTGCTGCAGATGCAGTACGATAGGTCAGAGCCGTACCCGAACAAGATGGTCTGCTCTCTTGGTAGTGGCACGTGGCTGTCCAGAGCCCGGTCTTCTCGCGACAGTATATTCTATTGGCCGCCGCAATCTATTGGCAGCAGTCATCTACAGTGGCTACAGTCCTGCCAAGTCTTTCTTCAATGCCACAGAAGTAACACATAACTTCGCGTAGTCCTTATTCCACAACCCTATTCAAACTCATAAGGTGCTGATAATGGGGTCAACTCACCACGTCCATTGTCAAAGGTAAGTAACACTCACTACATAACAGCGTGTGTTTAAATCAAACCTGATTTGCATCCTCATAGGAGCAATAAATTTCTGAGAATGTACTTGAGATCACAGCAGAGTATGGTAGTGAAACATGGACTGTCTGAAAACCGGAACAGAAGAGAATCGAAGCATTTGAGATCTAGTACTACAGACGAAATTTTAAAATTAGATCGACTGATACTGACTGGTAAGGAAGGAATAAGGAGTTTTTGCGCAGAATCGGAGAGGGAAGGGATATGTGTAAAGCACTGGCAAGAAGAAGGGACAGGATGATATGACATCTGTTAAGATATCAGGAATAACTTTCATGGTACTAGAGGGAGCTGTAGAGGGTAAAAACTGTAGACGAAGGCAGAGATTGGAGTATGTGCGGCAAATAATTGAGGACGTCGATTGTAACTGCTACTGTGAGATGAAGAGGTTGGCACAGGGAAAGATGACCCAAGAAGAAGAGAAGAAGTAGTTCTAATGGCACCACTCTTATGCGAGTGGTGCGGAATTTGAATAGACGTTATCTTTCAGATGTAGAAACACACCTATCAAGTTTCAGTTATTTACCACAACTTCTTCTTGGTGTTGCGACTTTTTTCCGTCATTATATTCGTATAGAGCGGAAACTTGTACGTAGCGTGGCACTAGAAATAATATGACGCTTTGAAGGCAGAGATTGGAGTATGTGCAGCAAATAATTGAGGACGTAGATTGTAAGTGCTACTGTGAGATGAAGAGGTTGGCAAGGGAAAGATGACTCAAGAAGAAAAAAAAAAAGTAATTCTAATGGCACCACTCTTATGCGAGTGGTGCGGAATTTGAATAGACGTTATCTTTCAGATGTAGAAACACACCTATCAAGTTTCATTCATTTACCACAACTTCTTCTTGGTGCTGCGACTTCTTTCCATCATTATATTCGTAAAGAGCGGAAACTTGTATGTAGCGTGGCACTCGAAATAATATGACGCTTTCTTAAACCAAGTCCATGTTTATGTAGAAAATGATCACCCATCGAAGTCGGCATAGCCTAAAGGAATTTAGGCAGTTTTGACTGTGTTAAACTTCTTTCTTAAAAAGTGTTCGTGCTGCCGCTCTCTACCTGACATGGCAAGCATGTACAAAGTTCCGCACCGTCAATTGCAGTTAAATGGGTGACCATCCGGGCTGCTGAGCGCTGTTGGCAAACAGGGTTCACTCTACCCTTGTAGGCAAACTGAGGAGCTACGTAATTGATAAGCAGCGGCTCCAACCTCGTAAACTTACATACGATCGGGAAAGCGGTGTGCTGACCACTTGCCCCTCCGTATTCGCATCCAGTGACACCTGAGCCGTGCGCGGCTCGCCGTCATGCCATTTATTGCTCGTCATCTTGTTTTTGTAGTTCTGGCGCCTCGTTTTTCTTTTAATTCGATTTACTGGCGAGACTAGTTTACTGGTTTGCTAGCCCGTGAGTGGTAGCAGCAGCGCTTATCGATAAGTGCACTGTCGTACTATTTCTTGAGTGACCGCTAGTATTTCCTGGACGTCGTGTGTTTGGAGTTCAGTCAGGGACAGAGCGCCAGTGAGGGGCTGGCAGCCAGTACTTGCCGACCACTGGCGACACACATGAACTGTCCGACGGAGGAGAATGGAGCGAGAACGATCGTTGGTTGGTCGTTCGGTCGGTCGTCTCATCCGATCGCTTCTGGGCCCCTTCAATTGATCATCTTGCAGGAACTTGGGTCGGTTCGTTCCTTGTTTGGAGATGTTGGGTGGCCAATGGGCCAGAGTTCCCTCTGCATGGTTGGGTTCAAAATGGCTCTGTGCACTATGGGACTTAACTTCTGAGGTCACCAGTCACCTAGAACTTAGAACTACTTAAACCTAACTAACCTAAGGACATCACACACATCCATGCCCGAGGCAGGATTCGAACCTGCGACCGTTGCAGCAGCGCGGTTCCAGACTGTAGCGCCTAGAACCACTCGGCCACTCTGGCCGGCTGCATGGTTGGGTCCGGGCCATTGTCTCCGGAACGTCACCCGTCTGAAGGCAGTGGGAGGTCCAGTGAGGTCCGGACAGCCAGTACTTGCCGATCGCTGGCGACACAAATGCACTGTCCGACGGAAGGAGACCGGAGCAGGAACGACCGTTGGTTGGTCGTTCGGTTGGTCGTCCCTTAGGTCGTCTCATCGGTCGTCTCATCGGGCGACTTGTATGTGGTCATTTGACCGTTTCTGGGCCTCGTCAGTCAGTCATCTTGATGGACGTGGCTCGTTTCCTTCCGTGTTCAGAGATGTCGTGGCCAATGGGTCAGAGTTACCTCTGCATAATTGGGTCCGAGCCAGTGTGCCCGGGTCGCCGTGTCTCCGAGTTCCTAACCGACATCGAGTTGAGTCAGGTTAGAGCTGAAGTGTGCTCCAGACAGCCAAGACTCGCCAGACCATTGTCGACACTCATAACTTGAGTTGGAACGACCCTGGTTGGTCGTTCGGTCGGTCGTCTCATCGGACGAAGTGTATTTGGTCGCCGGCCACTTATGGAAACTCTGTGTGTGTGTGACTTGTCATTTCTCCTTGTTGTTCCACGGTGGTTGGTCAGAGTTCTTGGTGCAAGTGTTTACGTGGAACTGTGCATAGTTTCTGTGATTCCCACTGAGCAATTATGAAAGCTGTCTCCGTACTGGACTAGCAGTCGGTCGGTTGGGACAGAGCAGCGAGTGTGCGTTTCCTCGTTTTGTTGATGCTGTGCGGCAGCCTTTAGTGTTTGTTTATATCTTTCAGTTGATCTTCGTTCACGCTGATATTTTCGGTTGTTGTGCCTTTGGTTGGGCGGAAGGGAATTGATTAGGTTGTTGGTCGGTCCTTCAGCCGCCCCTGGGTCGGGTTGCCATCTGATAATTTAGTATTACGCTTGGCTGCCTGTCTCACCTAAACTTATGTTAGTTTCCTGCCCAGGCCGACCCTTGGAACACTTCTGAGCACCACTGTTCTGTTGTTTGTGATTGTGATTATCTTTTGGCGCAGGTACTGCGCCGGGCCTTCAGCCGTGTATTAATTTTGTCTGTTCTATGTTTAGTGTATAGCCTTCAGTCGAATCTTACGTGAAGTATTTTAAGATTAGGCCTTCAGCGGTGTTTTATTTAAAATTCTTGTTTGATCTGTATTCAGCCTTTCGGCTGCGTTTGTTTTAAAATCTGTGGCTTTCAGCCGTAATGTGTAAATTCCTGTCTGTAGGGTTTCTCTTTAATTATCTTGAATTCTTAAAATGGCCTTTAGCCATACTGTGTAAATGCTCATCTTATGGTTCTTCTTTAATTATTTTGAGTAATTGTTTGGGCCTTCAGCCGTCAAAATATTTAACGTTTCCTTAAGATGGTTTTTTGTTGTACTGTGTAAATGCTTGACTGTAAGAGTTGCCTCTTATTATGTTGAAATATTATTGAGCTTTCAGCCGAGGAATTAATTTAAATTTTCTTTAATATGGCTTTTAGCAGAAATTGGTAAATGCTTGTTTTTAAAGTATTTCCTTTGTGATATGAAATATTATTTGGGCCTTTAGCCGAGAAGATATTTTAATTTTAGTTAAGTAAGGCCTTCAGCCGTTTCTCTAAATCCTTGTGTTTTAAAAGGAATTATTTAAACCTTATTATTGAGAAGTTATTTGGGCCCTCAGCCGTGAATTGATCTTTGTTGTTTTAAATAGAAAACTGTGCATTGTGTTTTCGAGTAATAAAGATATGTGTTCTTGTGTAACTAACAGTAACTGATCTTGGACCTTTTCCACAACCTGATCCGCTCTGTCCTACGAAACCGTACTTCAACACCTGTAAGCCGAGGATGAACCTTGAACTGGTTTTCAGCTTACAACAGTGATCAGACTTTAACTGAATATCGTCGTCGTATATGATACAATACTCGCGAACAACACTGAGAAAGAAGTTATACACTGTAATGTCCACGCCTATATTTTATTCAAGCTGATACTCATGTCAGCATTGTATCTGGAATGTGACTGAACTTTGATCGTATTCTCGTGATACTGATAGAAAGGACTTCATCGTTGATAAAATAATAATTTTCAATGACATAATTTAATATTTTGTAAAAAAAATTATATCTCAGACAATACCCATGCAAAAGATAATGAAAATTTCAGTCTTTTGTTATCTATTATTTTTGTAGAAAAAACCTTCTTTTTCGAACTGTTGTATTGATAGGATGTGATTGATGTCTCATAAGTCATCCCAAGAAGGCAAGAAATATATCAACGTACTTACATTTGGAATTCATTACAACATATTACGTTAACACTTTCCATGTAGTAACGTATTACTAATGTAAATGGAAAAGTAGGCTTCTGCGGCCGTTGTCACAGTCAATAAAATTCTCCTGGGTTTGGGACCGCATTGTCAACTATGAAATTCCGACGTTTCAGCGACTACTGCAAGATGCCTTCCTCAGGATGCATTGTTACCATTACAGCTAGGTGTATTGTTAGCAATACACCCTGAGGAATTTTATAGTTGACAATGAGGTCTCAAACCCAGAAGAATTTTATTGACTGTGACATCATGTTACTTTATTATATGACTGAAGTGTCTTGAAGTATATGAACTTTCCGGTTTTCCATGAAATATTTTATTATTAAAATTGATAGAATTATTTAATTGTGGCATTGTATTAATCCTTTTGGAACTTTTTAAGCATACACTGCGCTTTGTGAATTAGTGCTTCACCTGGCTGTTGACTGTTTACAAGGATTACATTTTGAGACTGTGATGTACTTGCGACTAGGAGTCTTTTTCGGGATGATAAGGTATTCATCGATGTGTTTATAACCTCTGATGGCTTCTTTTTGTATTAATTCACTATCTTACTTTATTCTACACATAAATTAGAAGTGTGCAAAATATCCATTTTAAAGTATTACTTTGGTAACATCCGACACTGAAAGTTCTGTTATGTTCTTAATTAGTAATAGGGGGCGTGGGGAAGTATTGTTACCAAGGTATAATTTTTTATTTAAATATTTACCGAAACCCGAAAATATATGCAACTAAAGGAAAGGTAAGAATACAGACGATGATTAGCAAAGTCGTTGTTCCCTATGAAAAATAGAATTTATAGACGATTTTAATGTCAAGTGAAACAAGAAATAACTTGCTCACTTATGTGATACCATTTTAGTGATGTTCTTACATATTTGCCATCATAAAAATTGTGGTATTAATGTTTGTATCAACAGCTTAAATTTATCCAGTTTTTCTCACTGTAAAAGGAAAGCAATAGGTAACGTGTGCTCTATTCCTGTGTATTTGATATCTAATTGTTTTCTGTTCGTAGGATATATCTGTCTTTACGTTTTAGAAACCGAACAGAAGAACACATCATTTCGCCAGAATTTTCCTTTGTTAGGAAGGACGACTTGGACATCAGAGGGCCTCTACTTCTTCCCTGCATTTTCTCTCTTTGGTTTCCGTTATTGAAAGCCAGATGTTCTGTTCCGTGACGCCAGGGAATACGTCTCTATCAAACCCTTTTAGCGGAATACTCCGAAGCACAGCCTTTGAGACCCCGCTGTAACGGGGGAGTTCAAATTTTACTGGCTCCATCTTTGTCGTATTTGTTGTCAAACACATATTTCTGTTGGAGATCTACAGAGAGCACACACTGGATAAAACAGAACACGCAGAGCAAACGTCTCTCACTCGTTCAATAAACTATCTGCTAGAAAGCAGCTAGAAATCTCACAGTTCAGCTAAAGCTATTTGGTTACAACGTAAACAATTCCGAAACATGCGCTTTTTTTATGACGAACATTCTAGCATTATCAGTCGAGCTACATTATCGTCTTCGCCTGATGATGACAAACAGGAAACATGTCGGAATGTGGCTTCAAGATGACGATGAGATTTTATCACTGGAGGTCTCCATTGGCTATCAGAATATGTTTTATAATATGTGGGAAGTGAATTTATAGGTCTGATTAAAATAGAAGCTATGTTGCTTTTATAGAATAAGTAGAACTGTAATGTCCACATTTGTTTGTTGTACAGTAACGTAGATCTGATATCAAATCAGACGATATATTGCTATTGTGTAACATTAAGACAATTTCTGGTTTGTATTGGTATCGCCCATGAAAATTGGATAGCTCAATAAAACCAGAAAATGTGGCACAGTAAATAGTTTAGTGCTACTTTTCGTTGTGGTCTTAGGTTGTGAAAGTATAATACGTATGCGTATAGCTAGTCATTGAACAGCTTGTAGCTGAAAACTGCGTGACTTTTGACTTTCGATCACAGTGTCGTCCATGTACTGTGGTCAAAAACAGCCTTTGCCACCCTGCCTTTTAAAATGGCCATTAACTGTGTAAATTTCTTTCGATGTGTATGATATAAGATAATCTAAACTGAATCTGACTGTTTGTGAATTAAATTGAATACAAAAAATGGTTATCGGTAATACATAGAATAGCTTACCCATTAAAGTCACGCACAGTTGGTAATTGTTGCGCATAGTAACTGTGCATTGCTAAAAATGGCATCTACAGAATTACATAAAATTTTTCAAAAGAATACGGTTCCTACTTTCATCTGAGAAAGTCCGTTTTGGCCCTACATTTGATTTACCCTTTTTCAATGGATAACTCAGCTGTGCTCTGTAATATGAAGTGATGAACTACAGGGTCATGAAATAAATCATTACATTGCTAATTTCCTTATAAGTTGCTTTAAGCTGCTTTTCGTAAATGATAATTTTGTTGTCTTTCCAGAAAATGGAACTAGCTGTTCACGAAATAGTTTAAGGCGTGACGATCAGTGTTTTAATTCAAACTGTGAGGGTCAGTTTCATTGACATAAATGTAAATGAATAAAAGATTCTTTTGAAATTGAACTATATTCTGATCTTTTTAATAACACATAAGTTAACAAAATAATCATGAAACTATGATCTTTTCTTAGCATTGTTACACACCATGGAAACAAATTCCGACAAGTATGCAAAAATTACTCTTCACGTTTCAAATAAAATACTTCAGCTGCAAGTGGAGGGTGACGACTAATAATTAACTTCCTGGACACATGACAGATAACTGTCCCTGGATACCACAATGTGGATACATAATGTAATCTTTCCACTTGAGTATTTCCCGATTAAAGTTTGCACCGAATAAGAAATATTGCCATATTACCTTTTTCCAAATTATCGTCTCTACGAAATCATCCTTATCCTCTATTTTCAATTACACCACGGAGCATAAGAAATAAAATTTATTCTCTTATCGAGACGTCCTCCATCGAAGCTCCTCCCTGAGTGATGACTCATCACTCATTCACTCTGCAGCCAACTCACTCATTTGCTCGTGCTTCATTGATATTACCATCTCTTTTAGTCAAAGAATATGTATCACTCATGCGTTCAGACATCCAAAGACGATAATAGTGGCAAATATTCCATTTCTCATTATATGTACACTTTTTAGTTGGAGGACTTCTTTGATACAGATCTTCATGCTGGTTTACCGTATCATCTCTGCATAAGTACTGAAATCCACACTCATTTGAAATTTCTTAGTGTAGACAAGCTTTGGCCTCTAAAATTTTTACCCTCCACCACGTACTTTTCTCCACTGCAAATTTGAGGATTCCTTCATAGCTCTTGACGTGTCCTACCAACCGATCCCTTCTTTTGGATCAGTCATACCACCTTTTTTCCTCTTAGCTCGATTCGGTACTTCCTTATTAGTCATTTGATCTACCACTAAAATTTTCAGCATACCTTCTGTAGCACCAAATTTCAGAAGTTTCTATTCTATTCTTGTCTAAACTGTTTTTCTCTTCTACACATGGCGCAGAACTAGCTTACATTTAAAATGACGCGCAGTAAAACTCCGAGCATAATGTTTTCATTTATTAGTTCTTTACCTCTAGTTTTATTCGAAAGACACTTTACGGTCAGTACCTACTTTTATCACTGAACGTACCTACAAAAATTATCATTATTGACTCACACTATTAGAAACATGACATCATAAACATTGAGGCGTGTGTGTAACTAGCTTTTGCTTGAAATGTAGCGCAAATCCACAGTTTTATAATGAGATTACTTAGCACTTCCAACAAACTCTAAGCATAATGTCAAACCTCCTTAAGCTTATTCTCGATTACATGCTTAAAGTCAAATAATAACACAGTAACTCATTTTTAAGGTAATCAGACGTTGAAGATTTTTTTATGTTTTATAGAATCTGGGGTTTACTGGTAGTCTAGACAGTTTAAGTAGAAATTTGTGGGCACCTCAGTCTTGTTGCAACCGCCATCTCACAACTATTCATGACGTCTCCTTTCCGGCTAAGATCATTTTAATACGTGACTAGTAAGTACTGCATCTTTCCCAGTCAGTACAAACTTTAATTTTATTAATGAATTATATACCTAATATGTTTTAGAACAGTTAGTCTAATTCTGAAGACGACGCTCATAATAGCGTCGAAACCTGGTCAATTTTGACTTAATACTTGTGACCGAGGGCTTATTTGTTCTAATATAATTATGACACGGTCACTGAACCTTATTAGCTATGTTCAAAGTTGTTTTTTTTATTGTATATTACCCGTCTCTCCAAACAGTCATCCCTATTTTTCTCAGAATTTAGAGCATCTTGCAACAGTTTACATAGTCCAACACTTTATCCAGGTCGAAAAATCCTAAGAACGTGTCTTTATTTCTCTGTAATCTTGTTTCCATTAACAACAGCAACGTCAGAATTGCCTCTATCATGCCTTTACCTTTCCTATAGCCAAACTGATCGTCTTCTAAAGAGGGTCAATTTCTCGCAATACTGCAGTATCTTCTGGGTCATGTAACTAGCAGCGTAGCCGTATATTGGTGCGAAAGCGCTGAAAGCACTTGGCCACCTTAAGTGCAGTGATTGTTATGCCAGCTTCACTACGAAGAGATTATGAATTCAATTTCTCCTTCAAGTGCCTCCATCCCACTCTTGCATTATCTCCTCAACCTTTTAATTATCTCCTTGAGAACCATTACTGCTAATGGCACTTCGCCCTTCCGCGTTTAATTGTCTGTAAATTTCCCATGAGAATGTAGTTACTTTCGCTTCATTGTATGGAAGAATTAAAAGACTGAAAAAAACTCGAAAGTTTATCACATCTTCATTCGTCCATATAACTGAAGTATTTATACTTAACTGTGATGTATTCGCAAATGATTTCATACAATATGTTCACTCCACTGAATATCTGCAGTCTGTAAAAATCACAGGGATTCTCTAAGAGTGTGATATGTACAACACTGATATAGCTCAGAATCAGAATTCCACTTGGCACGTTTATCAGATATTTTCAAAGACACTGTTCTAGTCAAAGGATAAATTTTGCACGAAATAAACGTTGCGACCGTTTTGGCAAACGATATAGTGCTGGGATAGAAGAACTGAATTCTCTGAACTAATAGAAACCATTTTGAATTCCATGATAAGTTGCACTAGTTTCTATTGTGAAAACAACCATCCACCTACTTCATTATATTCTTAATACTGCAGTGTTGTCAAATTCTGCTATATGTCTTGACTGTCACCAATAACTAAAGCCTTAAGATACGTAATACCGCTTTGACATTTCCACTGTCTCTTATTTTCATGTGGAGTTAATGTTAAAGGGAGTAAACGAAACTCAAACCTGCGAATGTTGAGATATTTGAAAAGTAGTTTAAATTTGCGGTAGAGAAGTTGGTACAATGAAGCAGGAAGTTGTAAAAATACGAATGGGTGAAAGAATACCTGTTATTGTATAAAATAGTATCGTGTGATAAAAATGTAGTGCACATGGTAAGTAAATCAAGAGTCTCAAGCCTCTGATAATTAATACGAACTTCCTAACACTTACTTATGCTCAGCATTTTATTCATTACGCAGAGAGCAGACTCAGCTACAAGAGAGACAACTGAGAAATAATAACGAATTTCTTCTGCGCCAGCTAAGAGATGTGTACCCGCACGCACTTGTGTGTGTGTGTGTGTGTGTGTGAGAGAGAGAGAGAGAGAGAGAGAGAGAGGGAGAGGGAGAAGGAGGGAGAGAGATAGAGAGGGGGGAGGGAGAGGCATAGGGAGGGAGGTAGGGGGGAGGGGGGAGGGAAAAGAGAGCGAGAGAGACAGAGTAGTGCGCATAATGTTCAGTGACTATTGGTGAACTGAACTGTGAATGATGGATGAGTGATCTTCTCGCAGAGATACTTTGAACATTCGGCATCCTTGAGTAAGGCTTACTAAAGCATTTTCATTAGGTCCATTGGTAATATGTGTAGATGGTAATTCAATATTATTTACTTTCTGCGTAAGACATTCTTCTATACAGGCTTCAAAGTTTTCCAAACACGATAATGCTGATCCATTTCCTCCTGCCCCGTATTTTAATACTATCATTAAATCAAGAAATATAGGAAATATGGCCCTTTCTCTCTATTTCTTTTTATTAGTTTTGAGTCACAATCTTTCGACTGGTCTGATGCCAAATTTTTCATCTCAGTGTAGCATTATCAACCTATACCATCAATTATCTGCTGCATGTATTCTAATTTCTATGTTCCTCTACTATTTTTACTCTTTTCTATTTTTATTTGCTAGATGTATTCCAATTCCTGTCTTCATCTACAGTTTTTACCCTCTGCAGTCCCATCTAGTACCAAGGAAATTATTTGTTGATGTCTTAAGAGGTGTCCTATCATCCTGTCACTTCTTTTTGTCACCGCTTCCATATATTCCTTTCCTCGCCGATTCTGCGGAACACCCCCTCATTCCTTACCTTACTAGTATATCTAATTTTCAATATTCTACTGTAGCACCACACCTCAAATACCACGATTCTCTTCTGCTCCGGTTTTCCCACAGTCCATGTTTCATTACAATACAGTGCTGTGCCCCAGACGAACGTTCTCAGAAACGTTTTTCTTATATGAGCCCTGCGTTTCATACTAGTAGACGTGGCCAGTAATAAAAGTTAAGTTTAGAATTTTCAGGCATTTACACCCGACGAGCCAAGCTCATTCCGTGATGTCATGGGATCATTATCCAACATTATTTCAGATTTCCCGTCAAGTCGCTGTAGCGATGTGGAGTCTGAAATATTGTAGCTGGCTCAACTCTGCTTGTTACCACCTGAAGTCATCAAGCTGACCATTTCATTCAGTGTTCGACAGTTCTTTCTTTCACGCGTTTATGTCTTTCGGTATTCACTCTCGACTGATTTTGTACGCTTAGGACAACCCTGTTGCGTTTTTGACCCCGTTCCTAGATAGATGTTCGCTACGAAAACTCAGTCATCACCGACCGCTCGTGACTGCCGCTTGTTCCACCAGTCACCGTCTTACTGTGTGCCGAGTTATACTAAACATTTGCTACCGGAATGTTAAATGCGGCGCCTGTAGGTACACCGCACTATCACATCTGGTTAGCGTAACTGGTAATCTGGGCCACAGCGATTCCATTTCTGACGCAATAAGGCCAGTGATTTTGCCCCATCTTCTAAGTCTTTGTGACATTATCTTTCAACAAGATTTCGCATGACCGCCAGTTCTCCATGCTGTCCTGACTCACCTCCGCACAGAGTAGCTTCAGCTATTGACAGAGCCAGCACGCTGTCACCCACTGACACAATTTTATCATTGTGACATTATCTTTCAACAAGATTTCGCATGACCGCCAGTTATCCAAGCTGTCCTGACTCACCTCCGTACAGAGTAGCTTCTGCTATTGACAGAGCCAGCACGCTCTCACCCACTGACACAATTTTATCATTGTCGGTCAAGAGACGGCACTGCGACTGATTAACTCTGCGGTGAAGTTGAAGCAGCGTGGAAAGACATGCACGTATGTGTCATCTAAGTGCCATAAACATCTCTGCCTTGCTGGGTTAAGGCGGTGGTTGGTGGAATAAGTGGTACCTCCATGTACCAGATTTTCCACTGTCTATGCTCCTAATCACCTACACATTTAATCACGTAATCTGCAGTTTTAATGGCCAGCACTCTATACTGAGAATATAAGCTATTTCATCGATTAACGTTGGGATGTATCGCATACTACTTGCTTTACAGTTCATTGTTAGTCGAACAACAGAATGCATTGGGTTATTTTGATCAAACAGGCAGTTGCCTATTTGAGAAAACATCCCATACAGTATATACCGCGCAAAATGACCTGCCACCATGTAATGTGTCGTTGGATTTGTTAATTTTGAATGTGGCAAAGGATGACGTTCTGACTATCTTCTCAATACCACAGTGGTAAACAGACATTCCACATAGCTATTAATTCTGGCACTATCTCAAAGTAATCAAAAATGCTACTGTGACATTCCAAGAATACATAAATTGATATTAATGACAAGTTTGGGATTTAAGCAAAAATGATTACGCAATCTTTCCCTTTTCCATATTACATTTAATTTACCAAAGCTCTCAATAATCAAGTTATAATCAATAAGCAAGTTTAATTACTTCTTCTCTCCATAAATCAAGTAATATTTACATTGAATATCTAATTAATCAAACGATTCCCTGTATGTGAAAATGTTATTAATTGAAACAAGTAAATCTTTAGCAGTGAAAATTACACCTACAATGTAGCTGTACGATGAACTAAGTTGGGGGAGGATGACTTTATCTAATCTATTCTCATGTACCCATTGGAGGATGATGAAGTCCCATACTCATTGACAGAGCATAGGGGACGATGAGGGGACCCGCACCGCTGTACTAGGCAAGGTCCTAGCGGAGGTGGTTTGCCATTGCCTTCCTGCGACCGTAATTGGGATGAATGATGACGATGAAGACTGGAGGGTAGGTTAGTAATTAGCTCTTGAATTTCTCTGTTCAAAGCGTACGCATGTTGGAGTGTGCAACTCTCGCAAAATTGGACTCATCATTTAATTTCGCCAAAAGCGCCTCGTACATTACCAAACGGCAACTGTGGCGGCGTTGTCTCCGTGCTGGATCTGAAATCGCCAATTCCCTACTCTGGCCTTGACTGAAAGTAATCAGTCTGAAATGCTCTGCGTTCCATGGAATGTTCAAATTTCCCTGGTCGAAGTTAATGGTAATTGCACACTCGCTCTAGACTGAAGCGACGTGAACAAAATTCAGCCAGAAAAGATTCCCGCAGGAATATTTAACTATCGCCTTACGTTTGTCACCACGATACGTGAAGCGTACCGCCCTCACTAGTGTCAGAGTGGCGCCCTTACCACACGCAGACGTTACCATCCCCACCTTGATTCTACTACGTCACACGTCTGGCTTCAGCCAACCGCTCCAACATTAAAGGTAAATTCTTATCTTTCTTGCGCGGGTCTCCACTCGTTAAGGTACTCTGGCCACTTACTTGCGTCTCGGCCGTGTTTATACTGATAGGTATTATACTGATTTTCCCTTATTTATTTCTGCAGTGCACCTGGACTTTCTTTGTTAAAGCTAACTGAGTCGTTCCAGTGTCCTTAGCCACCTGCCCTGTCCGTGTCCAAGCTGCGTTCACTTTGTTATACAGGGTGATTCAAAAAGAATACCACAACATTAGGAATTTAAAACTCTGCAACGACAAAAGGCAGAGCTAAGCACTATCTGTCGGCGAATTAAGGGAGCTATAAAGTTTCATTTAGTTGTACATTTGTTCGCTTGAGGCGCTGTTGACTAGGCGTCAGCGTCAGTTGATGCTAAGATGGCGACCGCTCAACAGAAAGCTTTTTGTGTTATTGAGTACGGCAGAAGTGAATCGACGACAGTTGTTCAGCGTGCGTTTCGAACGAAGTATGGTGTTAAACCTCCTGATAGGTGGTGTATTAAACGTTGGTATAAACACTGTCCGTAACTACCTGAACGTCAACTACCCGAGGCGATGGATCGGCCGCCAGGCAGCCCGTGACAGAGCACTTCATCACTGGCCTCCAAGAAGCCCTGATCTTACCCCCTGCGATTTTTTCTTATGGGGGTATGTTAAGGATATGGTGTTTCGGCCACCTCTCCCAGCCACGATTGATGATTTGAAACGAGAAATAACAGCAGCTATCCAAACTGTTACGCCTGATATGCTACAGAGAGTGTGGAACGAGTTGGAGTATCAGGTTGATATTGCTCGTGTGTCTGGAGGGGGCCATATTGAACATCTCTGAACTTGTTTTTGAGTGAAAAAAACCTTTTTAAACACTCTTTGTAATGATTTATAACAGAAGGTTATATTATGTTTCTTTCATTAAATACACATTTTTAAATTTGTGGTATTCTTTTTGAATCACCCTGTATAACGCATGACCCTGTCGTTAAAAGGGTAAATCGTTTGTTATTCCGTACATGAGATGGCTCTAATTGTTTCCTATTGTCAATAATATCGTTATTTGCTGGGAATTTTATTCGGTATCGTGCAGCTTATGTAAGACCCGAAAATGTGGACACCTTACAAGCAGTGCAAAAACGCACGATCGTCATGAGCGCTGGACGATTCCGCCCCATTGTTCCCAAGAGGCGACCGCTTCAGTTGCATAACACTGTAAACCTGTGCACTTCGAGCATCCTTGTTGCTATCTCTCTACTACCTACACGATCCAGTCACATTAATGTGACGGTCACCTACGTTCGACATCAACGTGCATTAACCACTCACTACCAGGAGGTGGTAGAACTAGCAGTGGAGGGTATATAAAGCACGTCTGGCGACGCAGAAAAGAGTGCAGTCGTTGTCCTAATGCAGAAACGGAGCGATTCACCTAATGTCCAAAAGGGAGATGATCGATGGCTTTCGGCCCAAAGGTGGATGCATTTCCGAAATGACGAAGTTTGTAAACTGTTCACGTGCCGCCGTAGTTAAAGTATACCGTGCATGACAAATGGTTCTATTCAAAACTGGTGCTGAGGCAACTGCGGTGCACCTCAGGTAATAGATGGCAGAAGTGAACGTCGTGTGCGGAGATGTGTACGCCGAGATGGACTTGCAACTATTGAGCAGCTCACCACCCAGCGACCAAAGTGGCTACCAACACTGTCTCCACAACGAACGTTCAGCGATCGTTGCTGTGTACGGGCCTCCGCAACACGCGCCTGGTTCCTGCACCCATTCTGACAGCAGTTCATCGGTGACGAAGGCTGGAATTTGCAAGCCATTGCCGTAACTGGACGTCCACTGATTGGCGATAGGTAGCCTTTTCAGAATAATCACGTTTTATGCTCCATCGCACACATGGCCGTTAGCGTGTACAGCGCGATACGTCTGAAAGCACAGACCCTGTAACAGTCGTCGGAAAGGTCCAGCGTTATGGTCTGGTGACATTTTTCGTCGCTTTCCGTGGGTGATCTCGTCATTCTGGAAGGCGGAAAGGATCAACACATATATGCATCTATCCTTCAGGACCACGTCCACCCCTACATACACTTTACTTTTACTCGATACAGTGGTATCTACCAGCAGGACAATGCAACGTGTCGCACAGCTCGAAGTGTAGTTTTGTGGTTCGAAGAGTACGAGGATGAGCTTACCGTACTCCCCTGTTCACCAGACTCTTCGCATTTAAACACAATCGAGAATCCGTGGGACCACCTCTGTCGGGCTATTCGAGCCATGGATTCTCAACCGAGATACCTAGTGCACCTGGCCACAGCAGGGGAGACTGTACGGTTCCACATCTCTGTCTACACTTCCAGAACCTCATTGACTCCCAACCTGTGCGTCTTACAGCGATCTGTGCTGCAACAGGTTGCTGTTCAGACTTTTGAGAAATGGACACATTAACGTAGCTGGACATTGTAACATGACATCCCAGTCTTCGTGCATCCTACCTTCAGGGATAGCTCTTCCAAATCTGGCACATCTCATTATGTGTAAATCAGTCGTCACCGACCGCTCGTGACTGCCGTTTGTTCCACCAGTCACCGTCTCACTATGTGTCGAGTTATACTAAACATTTGCTACCGGGATGGTAAATGCGGTGCCTGTAGGTACACCACACTATCACATCTGGCTAGCGTAACTGGTAATTTGGGCAACAGCGATTCCATTTCTGACGTAATAAGGCCAGCGATTTTACCCTAAGTCTTTGTGACATTATCTTTCAACAAGATTTCGCACGACCGCCATTTATCCATGCTGTCTTGAGTCACCTCCATACAGAGTAGCTTCAGCTATTGACAGAGCCATCACGTTCTCACCCACTGACACATTTTTATCATTGTCGGTCAAGAGACGGCACTGCGACTGATTAACTCTGCGGTGGAGTTGAAGCAGCGTGGAAACACATGCACGTATGTGTCATCTAAGTGCCATAAACATCTCTGCTTTGCCGGGTTAAGGCGGTGGTTGCTGGCATAAGTGGTAGCTCCGGGTACCAGATTTTGCACTCTGTATGCTCCCAATCACCTACACATTTAATCACGTAATCTGCAGTTTTAATGGCGAGCAATGTATACTGAGAATATCAGCTATTTCGTCGATTAACGTTGGGATGTATCCCATACTACCTTCTTTACAGTTCATTGTTAGTCAAACAACAGAATGCAATGGGTTATTTTTGTCTCAAGACGCAAACGAAGGAACAAAGATCTCATTGAAAACCGTGGCTGAGAGCTTTAGAGGAAACGCTAGCTCTTCAATACGCTCAGTAAAGTGAATAAAGAAGGATGGGGAAACATAGCTACAAGCGCTTCCCAAGGGTTCACTGTTTCCGTTAGACACAGAAGAAGGGTAAGAAAATTTTATTTTAATTAATATTCCTGTACAGCTAGTCAGGGATCTGACATGTATTATCCGTGTGATGCGTGTTCTTTGTTTCACACTGTTAGTACCGTAGTAAGAATCACTGCCGGCTTTGCTCAGTTTCTTTCCCCTTTCCTATTTTACGAGATATCGTCCGGCAACACGCAGTCGCTGTCGTTTTATTTCGGTCCATCTGTTGTTTGTGCGACTTACGTTTTTCAGTGCCACAATGAGAAATTATTGATTCTGAACATCTACATTTGTCAGATTATTGGTCATTATGCGGCAACCTGCTTATACGTTCGGCCGGCCGCAGTAGCCGAGTGGTTCTAGGCAGTACAGTCTGGAACCGCGCGACCGCTACGGTCGCAGGTTCGAATCCTGCCACGTGCATGGATGTGTGTGTGTGATGTCCTTAGGTTAGTTAGGTTTAAATAGTTCTAAGTTCTAGGGGACTGATGACCTCAGAAGTCAAGTCCCATGGTGCTCAGAGCCATTTGAACCAATTATACGTTCGTTTTCGGACTCACTAGCTGTAGGTTATAAGTTACGCAATAAATACAGAGAGGTTGTAGTTACAGTTTTGCTACTTAAGTCTCTGTAGACTGGAAATTACTATTGCATGCTGAAAAGCTTAGCCTCCGAATGTTTTATATGAAAACTGTTAAAGCTTTTCAAGTAAAACAAATGTTGTTAACATTCTACATCTTTATTCTTAACGCCTACACGTGCAGCACTCTCTCCTTCACCAAGACAATGTCAGACCTCACACGAGCGCTGCGACATGGGCAACAGTCCGACGCCTTGGGTTCCCCTGTCATCGATCATCCTCCAGTCCTGACTTGACACCATCCGATTTTCATCTGTTTCCAAAACTTAAAGGACACTATTGAGGACTTCACTTGAATAGTGAGGAAGCGGTGGAACTAGAGGTAAGATAGTGGCTCTGTCAACAAAGTCATTCTACGTTGATGCTACCAACAAACTCGTATCTTGTCGGTAGAAATTTATTCGTAGCCAGTGTGAATAAGTTGAGAAATTAATTCACAGATATGAAGAATACAGATGAACATTAATAAGGTTTATTTAAAAAGTTTTAATAGTTTACACATAAGAAACTTGAGGCATTACTTTTCACCACGCCCTCGTCTTTACGGAATGGGTACTGTAACACCCCAAATATGGAACCCCTAATGAAAGCCCTTTGGTAGTAAAGAAATAGCAAAAGTAGTTATCCTGACATTGGCGAGAGATGCTGACAACAAAATTAACACTATTTCAAGTTTGACTAACAGGAATACTATGTAGCTAATAATGTTTATTATAAAGAATGGAGTAAATGAAACATTATCAGATGATACGAAGCCTGAAACTTTAAATAAATCATTCAAAATATATTCTTTACAAAGGTCAAAGCCCAGACCATAAATACATCAGAGACAACATTTATCCAAGAAGAAAGTTGTAGCCGCATCGAGCTGTAAGTTCACTGCGACTACAATGTAAGACGCAATGGAGATGTCAATTCAGCCTCTCTTGTAGACGTCACAATAGTAGTAAGCCTATTGAACGCTACTAGATTGTTTCAAACCGATCTGAAGTTTTAGAAGTTTTCCAGTATCGACTTGACGTACTAGTCATAATTTCGAACTAAAGTAAAATATCATTTACGGTTTAGCCAGACAACGGAGCAGTGATATGAAAGAAAAGTAAATCGTGCGATACCTGATTAATTCTGGGACTTAGCCTTCGTGATGTGTGATTATCACGAACATCAAAGGACACAGCAATATACCAACCGCCGACATAAATTCTATTACTATCCTTGAGTAGGAAACAGCTACACAGGGTCACGAAGAACTTAAGAGTTACGCCGTGTTGTGGGACGCTGTAGTCAGTGTCAGAATCGCTGATGCAAATATATTCAATATCCTGAATGACAGATCGGTGTGTTTTCAGTGCAGGTTTGACTAATTACGAAGTTCAATTAACTCCAATATAACCTTAATACTTCGAGTCAGATACGTCATTTAATGGAAATTTACTGCGTAATTGTGAAATTAACTATTTCTCGAGGGAACGCAGAAGTTAAAGGTGATTTAGTGACTTTATTGACAGTGAACAGCAAGTTTACGCCGAAATACGACGCTTCCTGTACGTTGTCAGAAGAGTATTTTATCTCTGGATTTACGTCGTATTAGTTGTTGAATTAACACCGTAGCGACGCCTTGACGACGCTATATTAATTAATAAATCAACATCCTCGCAAAACTATGATGTGGCATCGGCTTGAGTGATGGACTTTATAATTCGAGATACCCTATTATCTGCGTTTGAACACTCATTCGCAAACCGGGCATAAGAACTACAGTTATCAAATTCACGTAAGCTTATCAGCCTGTCGCGAACACGCGAAGCATATTTGGTTAATGGTTTCACAACAATGGAGTTGTTGCCGTACGGAGTGGTGCAGTCGCGGAGGGTTCGAAGTAAAGAAGACCGACAGACTTCGACGACCAGCGCTTCAAATTTAAACAAGGGCTGCTCTTACACATCCGGCGTGCTGCTCCGTCGATACGCTGATGTCAGTCTAAGGGAGATACTGCCAGAAACTAATCAACCAAGCGAGGGGTTTGTTTTTAACAGTTACAGATCGGAGCCGTCGCGATCGACGGACGCTGTTCCATGTCAACCAGACTGGGACAACCATCACCATGGAGCCGACACAAATAGAGCGCCACAGTACCCAACTTTATAGGGTTGGTTCTCAGACTGTTCGCTGATGGTTTTACGTTGTCAGTGGCGTTGTTGCCCGCACTGGCAAGGCGAGGTGGTGTTGACACATAAGCCTGAGTGTGCGATATACTTGTAGCCAGTCAACATGGATCTAGACAAGGTCAGCACGACTTTACTCGTAAATGTTTTGTCAAAAGAGCAGTAATAGTGTTGTTGCTCATCGCGAGTACCGACGCATTAAAGAAATATGGAGAAATCCTCTTTCCAAATTGGTGTTGAAGAATATATTCGGAAGTTACAATTAACTTGCTGAGTCGGCAGTTGCTCCTGGGAAACGCTGACGGCCAATTGCGCTACAAAAGTTTGAAGAAGTTACTGTTGGCACAGCAGAGAATGCTGGACGCAGTGTGCGATCTGTGTGCACGGGCTGTGTGGCGACAGCTGAACACTATGGACCATCGTTCAAAAAGTACTGCGAACGGATGCGAAATCTTGTCTGTATAAACTTCCAGGCTAATGTGGATGCGGATGGTCGTCACATTCAGCAACGTTTGTAACCTGCAACATAAGCATGGTACGCAATTAACAAATATTACCCACTCATGTTGAAACTAAAATGTTTCAGAGCTAACATCTCGAAGATGTTCTGGCTCACATGCGATTCCTCTTCGTAGAAATGTCTTGGCTCGAATTCATATAGAGGTTGAACTGCATGTGTCGTATTACACACCCTAAATTAGGCACTTGTGACCCTTTGGTCAAATTGCCTGGCTGATGGCAATTTTGCGAAATTTTATGAAACATACAACGTTAATATAACATATAACAACAGTAATAATAATATCGGGAGCTAAATTAACGACCCGTAAATGATGTAGGCCACACAGTTGCGATTTGGTTAGAATAATGTTTATTCACAAAGCAAACTAACAGCGAAAGTGGTCGTATTTAGAACTTCTGTTACACTCGAGGGAATACCCATTTGACACACTTCGATCGTTCACAATCTCATCGATTGGCTCGAATTCATATAGAGGTTGAACTGCATGTGTCGTATTACACACCCTAAATTAGACACTTGTGACCCTTTGGTCAAATTGCCTGGCTGATGGCAATTTTGCGAAATTGTATGAAACATACAACGTTAACATAACATATAACAACAGCAATAATAATATCGGGAGCTAAATTAAAGACCCGTAAATAATGTAGGCCACACAGATGCGATTTGGTTAGAATAACGTTTATTCACAAAGCAAACTAATAGCGAAAGTGGTCGTATTTAGAACTTCTGTTACACTCGAGGGAATACCCATTTGACACACTTCGATCATTCACAATCCCATCGACAATGACAAGTCCAATACTCCATCTCGTTAACTAAGCGAAAAGCTAGAGTTCACACTAGGCGCACAGCTGCTCATCGCTCAGAGACTAAGTCCCGCGATACCACACAACGCGCAATTTTCTATGTCGTTTCACTTCCTAGCTACCTAAAGACCGACCGTTCGCTTTCGCGTCTCCACCAATACTGTCCCTCTGCTCGTCCCCGGCCGAGTTTCCCGCGCGCCGAACATCCTCGCTCAACTGACTAGAGCAGTTCCCTTATCTAAAGTCGTCCGATTGGCTACAGCTTATTCTACATTATTTTACATTTAAACATATTTAAATCATGAAAGCTTGACCACTTTCACATTTTAAATAAAGTAACAATAATATCCATCACATAATAAACGTTAAATTCTTTTACATAAAACCAGTGCAGTTTCCTTCTTAACTCTGAATGTCATGGCCAGTAGCCCTGCACCATTGTGCTTTCTGATAAATAATTGTAGAATAAAAGTAACTATTACGCACTAAACTTTTCAACAAATGTTCTGTTACCTAATGATTCAATAAGTTGTCATGCTGCCATCGTAAATTGTGTTTTGTGTGGAGGAAATGATGATCTGATACTTAACTGAAAATGCTGATAACTTGAATTTACTATATCTGTTAGACAAATAAAGTTACAAAAAATGGTTCAAATGGCTCTGAGAACTATGTGACTTAACATCTGAGGTCATCAGTTCCCTAGAACTTAGAACTACTTAAACCTAACTAACCTAAGGACATCACACACATCCATGCCCGAAGCAGGATTCGAACCTGCGACCGTAGCGGTCGCGCGGTTCCAGACTGTAGCGCCTAGAACTGCTCGGCCACACCGGCCTGCGAATAAAGTTACAGAGTTGATATTTACAACATTTATCATTTCAATGATGCGCTTCTGTATGAAATGTCGTTCGTTAAGATCGACCAAAGCATTCAGATTTTAGCATTCAGGTCTTTGTTACAAAACTTGTTAATTTCACTTTAGCAGTAAATTGTAAACTATCATAGATACGATCAATATTCAAGTTTTATTGGGATCACCATGAAAATTTTAAGAAGGAGACTAAATTAAAATTACTATGGCTTCATTCCCTTAATTACTACAGAATTTAATAATATTTATAAATGTTTCCCTTTGTGGCCGATCTTAGGTCCGCCATATTTAAACTGCTATGTCTCCCTGGCCACAAACAGCTTCTACTGTGTTTCCCTATGACATGGATTCTCGTCTATCTCACTCGCACATTACAGCACTTAGGCCTCATTCAGCACGATAGATGCCTCTGAATTTGCCCACCTCGTGGCGAATCTGCAACAGGGTTCATTTCACAATTCCTGAAGGCTGTCTCTTTCGGCCATATGCTTAAATCAGAGCGAAATGTTCGTTAACTCACATGTTGCTCTTTTAACTGTTTCTTTGTTATTTCTCTTCCTCTTGTTCTTATAAATGTTTCCGCGCCGTTTCATTGTCCCACGATCACTTATTCTTCCCGGACGCCCTCTCAAGCAGCGCAGGTTTAGTTGTAGACACCCTGAACGTCTGTGTACAGGTTTCAACTGTCAACTGCACCTCGCCTACCGCCCGATGGTCGCTCACAAAGGACCCTCAGCAGCAACATTATCCCCTCCTCTTCCGCATCGTCTGTGCAGGTAAGAGCCAATTGCTGTTGCGCACTCTACAACAACGTCGCTAGCAGTCGACGTTTACAAGAAATGTATATCGATGTTCACTAGCTGTTATGTCGGTTTATCTCCACACGAATGGATGTCAGCGACGGAGGCGTTGAACGCACAGAGTCTGCCGGCTATGCAGCACGACACAACACACCGCCCGAAGTCCAGACCAGATTTAATGCGAGCGGGCCCAATTTATAGCCACTCGGCACTCGGACGGTTAGCGCGGGCGCCATCTTTATTCCATTCCTGTCCCCGCCCACCCCTGCGGCACCTCCGGTCGTTTATCTCGCTACCCCTGATTATTTAACGGCCGCGTAATGAAACACGCCAGGAGGCCGGCGCAACTATTCCAAATAAAACGACAGCTAGAGCATTCCAAACGTTAATTGGTTCGATGTACAGCAGGACGAAAAAGGGCCTCAAACAGCATAGCAAGCAGTAATTTTTTTGGGCTAGCGCTGAAATGTTCGGCATTTTCCTATGCTCTCTCATTTCGTTGACAATGAGCTTGATAGTCATTTCTTTAACGACGTAAAACGGAGCAGAAACATAGTCTTCAATTTATAAGGCAAATTTGTCCGTTTAGCATCTTACTCGGGACAGACGTACACAGGATGTTCGGAAATTCCCGTTACAAACAGCTAGGACTTGTAGAGGTCACATGGTATTTTGAATTGTAGCCCATGTCCGGAAACGTACTATTTCCGCTCTACAACGATTTGAAGGCATGTTCACAATGCGACCACTTTTACAGGAAATTGATTACGTGTGACGCAGTACATCACTTTTTTTTTTTTTTTTAGTCATCGGTCTTCTGACTAGTTTGACGCGGCTCGCCACGAATTTCTCTCCTGTGCCATACTCTTCATACTTGCAATCTACGTCCTCAATTATCTGCTGGATGTATTCCAGTCGCCGCATGGGGTAGCCGCGCGGTCTTAGTCGCATTGTCACGATCCGTGCGGCTCCCCCCATCGGAGGTTCGAGTCCTCCCTCGGGCTCGGGTGTGTGTGTTGTCCTTAGTGTCAGATAGTTAAGTTAGATTAAGTAGTTTATAAGCCTAGGGACCGATGACCTCAGCAGTTTGGTCCCATATGAACGTATCATAAATTTCCAATTTGTATTCCAATCTCTTTCTTCCTCTACAGTTTTTGCCCTCTACGGCTTCCTCTAATACTATGGAATTTCTTTCCTGATGTCTTAACAGATGTCCTTTCATCATGTCCCTTCTCCTTGTCAGTGTTTTTCATATATTCTTTCCCTCTCCGATTTTGCGCAGAACCTCCTCATTCCTTATCAGTGCATCTACTTTCCAACATTCCTCTGTAGCACCACATCTCAAGTGCTTCGATCCTTGTCCATTACGGCTTTCCCACAGTCCATGTTCCACTACCATAGAATACTGTGCTCCAAACGTGTATTCCCAGAAATTTCTTCCTCAAATTAAGGCCTATGTTTGATACTAGTAGACTGCTTTTGGCCGGGAATGCCTTTTTGCAGTGCTAGTCTGCTTTTTATGTCCTCCTTGCTCCGTCCGTCATTGGTTATTATGTTGCCAAGGTATAAGAATTCCTGAACTTCATCTACTTCGGGACCATCAATCCTGATGTTAAGTTTCTCCTGTTTTCATTTCTGCTGCTTCTCATTAATTTCGCCTTTCTTAGATTTACTCTCAATCCATATTCTGTACTCATTAGACTGACCTCTCCATTGAGCAGATCACGTAATTCTTCTTCACTTTCACTCAGGATAGCAATGTCATCAGCCAAACGTATCATTGATACCCTTTCATCCTCAATTTTAATCCTACTCCTGAATCTTTCTTTAATTTCCATCATTGCTTCTTCGATGTACTGATTGAACAGTAGGAGTGAAAGACTACACCCCTGTCTTACACTCTTTTTAATCCGAGCATTTCGTTCTTGATCCTCCACTCTTATTATTCCCTCTTGGCTCTTGAACGTATTATATATTACCCATCTCTCCCTATGGTTTATCCCTATTTTTTTCAGAGTATCGAACACCTTCAACATTTTACATTGTCGAACGCTTTGTTGAAAGTTTCTAAGTGCTCTGATCCTAACATCGTGGATGAAAATACTCTGGTTAATTTACGCACCGTGTGTTACGGTATCTCAAGATACAAAAAAGTGGCTCTGAGTACAATGGGACTTAACATCTGAGGTCATCAGTCCCCTAGAACTTAGAACTATTTAAACCTAACTAGCCTAAGGACACCACACACATCCATGCCCGAGGCAGGATTCGAACCTGCGACCGTAGCGGTCGCGCGCTTCCGGACTGAAGCGTGTAGAACCGCTGTGCCACCCCGGCCGGCCTCAAGATATACACACAGTTTATAGCTGTAATACTTGTCTTATTGTGTTAAAAATTTGACATGAGATTATAGCTCTTAATGAGTGGATTATGACAACACAGTTTTTAAATACGATCCGTAATCATACAAAATACTGAAAATCAATTTTTTTTTGCGCTTGAAAGCCATTAGGTAGGCAACCTGGAACTGGAAAAGTGTACCATTAACCTTAAAGCTAGCCATTTAGTAATAAAGATTCCTTTGTTCGGTCGAAGTTCGTATCATATAAGGGTTGCAGTGTTTCGCATTATGACAAACACTCTCTGGATTTTAGTCTAGATCATGTTGTACAAAATGGACTAGGTCTCAATCAGCGTATCTCAGTATGGAAATCAGTCGACATATTCCTGCCACCGGCTGATTATAATGTCGATCGCCTTGTAACGTTGATATGACCACTAAACTGCGCCTCATCGCGGTATTGGCCGAAGACTCCGTCATATGTCTCTGTTCACCATTTACAAGCAAAATATGTACAAATTGAGCACGAACTCCATCGTCAAAATTTCGTACAATGTTCAGGGTAGATTTCTGGCACACGTCTATGGTGGCTCGTTAGAAAGTAATGATGTAATGACGACCTACACCATTTGTTCCCTACTTACCTTTGTTCAGACGAAAATTACTCACGACAGTAGAGAAGGCTGTAATATGGAGTTACATAAAGGTACGACGCAAAACACAGAAAAGGCCACAAGTACAGAGGAATCAACAAGCATAGCGTCGCGCTCTTTTGTTGCAGTCACTGAACCCGTACACGAGGTATATACCAGTGACCTCTTCACCAGGTAACCTATCCCTAAAACTGCGTATTACTTTTAACGTACAACTCACATCGCCTGAAAAACGGAATTGAACACTAGTTAATACAGTATTAAGTGCCATGAGGAAGATGCGCATTGCTGTGAGTGAATGCCGGGAAGAAATCCACTAGAATCAAACAAAGGCCTTAATTTTAGGAAGAAATTTCTGGGAGAGTTCTTTTGGAGCACGCCACTATATTATAGTGAGACATGGATTGTGAGAAAACCGCTAAAGAAGAGAATGAGATCGCTTGAGGTGTGTCGCTACAGAAGTATGTTGAAAATTAGTATACTGAGGAGGTTGTCCTCAGAATCGCACAGGCCATGAACGACCAAAGGTACCGATTGGCCGCCGTGTCATCCACAGCCCACAGGCGTCACTCTATGTGGATATGGAGGGGCATGTGGTCAGCACACCGCTCTCACGACCGCATGTCAGTTTCCTAGACCGGAGCTGCTACTTCTCAATCAAGTAGCTCCTCAGTTTGCCTCACAAGGGCTGAGTGAGGCCCACTTGTCAACAACGCTCGGCAGACCGGATGGTCACCCATTCAAGTGCTAGCCCAGGCCGACAGCGCTTAACTTCGGTGATCTGACGGGAACCGGTGTTATCACTGCGGGAAGGCCGTTGGCTAAGGCATATATGGAGAATATTAATTAGAGACAGGACGAAAGGACATGTGTTGTTGATAAGACATGTGCAAAGACATCTGGGAAGGTACTACAGAGATCTAGTGAGAGTAGAAGTGTTGAGGAATAAAGAGATCGATATACATAAAAAACATTATAACATTGTAACCTGTAATATTGTGTAATTTAGTTATTTATTCAATAATGGCTCTGAGCACTATGGGACTTAACTTCTGAGGTCATCAGTTCCCTAGAACTTAGAACTACTTAAACCTAACTAACCTAAGGATATCACACACATCCATGCCCGCGGCAGGATTCGAACCTGCGACCGTAGCGGTTACGCAGTTCCAGACTGTAGCGCCTCGAACCGCTCGGCCATCCCGGCCGGCAGTTATTTATTGTGCTTAACATTGTCCATTGTATAAAGTGCTATTTCAACATTAAGAACCAAGTCTGATGCACAGCACTCGTAGCAAGTGATTGTGGCTTAACCTATAATGTTTGGTTATCTAAGAACCAGTGTCCCGTCCAGACACTACTCAGCTGTTCCCTGAAGATGACCTGATAAGCTGCAAAATACTTCAAAATCAGCAGAACAAAAACAGTGAATTGGTTATTCAATCTTAAAATATGGAATTATTCCACCAAGAAGTAACGGAGGAATCCACAAATAAAATTGTTGAGGACGTAGGTTGCAAGTGCTACTCTGAGATGAAGAGGTTGGCACAGGAGAGGAATTAGTGGCGGGCCGCATCAAGCCAGTCGGAGGACTAATAATAGGAAAAAAATCAATATGAAACGGCCGAAATATTGTACCCTTTTTCAGCATGACTCTTTAATCAAAACAGGGCAACAGAATGGGAATTGATGACAGGCGAAAAAATACTACAGAAATGTCTTTCACGCAGAAAAAACTATCTGTGCCTTATTGATTAGCTACTGGCACCAATAAGCAGTCCTTTAGATGAAGTTAATATATACGCGGAAGAGCCAAACAAACTGGTACAGCTGCCTTATACGTGTAGGGCTCCCGAAAGCACACAGAAGTGCAGCAAAACGACGTGGCATGGACTCGATTAATGTCTGAAATAGTAATGGAGGGAATTCCCACCATAAATCCTGCAGGGCTGTCCATAAAACCGTAAGAGTATGAGGGAGTGGAGATCTCTTCTGAGCAGCACGTTGCAAGACGTCCCAGACATGCTCAATAATGATCACGTCTGCGGAGTTTGGTGGCCAGTGGAAGTGTTTAAACTCAGAAGAGTGTTCCTGGAGCCACTCTGGAGAAATTCTGGACGTGTGGCGTATCGCATTGTCCTCCTGGAATTTCTCAAGTCCGTCGGAATGCACAATGGACATCAATAGATAAAGGTGATCAGACAGGATGCTTATGTACGTGTCACCTGTCTAGAAGTATCAGGGGTCCCATATCACTACAACTGCATACGCCCCGCGGCATTACAGAGCCTCCAGCAGCTTGACAACTGCTGATGTGCAGGGTCCATGGATTCATGAGGGTGTCTCCATACCTGTACACGTCCATCCGCTCTATATACAGGGTGTTACAAAAAGATACGGCCAAACTTTCAGGAAGCATTCCTCACACACAAATTAAGAAAAGATGTTATGTGGACATGTGTCCGGAAACGCTTAATTACCATGTTAGAGCTCATTTTAGTTTCGTCAGTATGTACTGTACTTCCTCGATTCACCGCCAGTTGGCCTAATTGAAGGAAGGTAATGTTGACTTCGGTGCTTGTGATGACACGCGACTCATTGATCTACAGTACTAGCATCAAGCACATCAGTACGTAGCATCAACAGGTTAGTGTTCATCACGAATGTGGTTTTGCAGTCAGTGCAATGTTTACAAATGCGGAGTTGGCAGATGCCCATTTGATGTATGGATTAGCACGGGGCAATAGCCGTGGCGCGGTACGTTTGTATCGAGACAGATTTCCAGAACGAAGGTGTCCCGAGAGGAAGACGGTTAGGTTAGGTTAGTGTTGTTTAACGTCCCATCGACAACGAGGTCATTAGAGACGGAGCGCTAGCTCGGGTTAGGGAAGGATGGGGAAGGAAATCGGCCGTGCCCTTTGAAAGGAACCATCCCGGCATTTGCCTGAAACGATTTAGGGAAATCACGGAAAAACTAAATCAGGATGGCTGGAGACGGGATTGAACCGTCGTCCTCCCGAATGCGACAGGAAGACGTTCGAAGCAATTGATCGGCGTCTTAGGGAGCACGGAACATTCCAGCCTATGACTCGCGACTGGGGAAGACCTAGAACGACGAGGACACCTGCAATGGACGAGGCAATTCTTCGTGCAGTTGACGATAACCCTAATGTCAGCGTCAGAGAAATTGCTGCTGTACAAGGTAACGTTGACCACGTCACTGTATGGAGAGTGCTACGGGAGAACCAGTTGTTTTCGTACCATTTACAACGTGTGCAGGCACTATCAGCAGCTGATTGGCCTTGTAAGGTGTCAGGCAAATCCATCACCTTCCATGAAAACCCTGACATGATAAGCAAATCCGGCAGTATGTCACATAGCTCCGAATATATCCTGACATTAAATTAACCAAAGTAATACGATCAACGAGTGAGCAAATGGAATATCACAGACTAACACAAGAACGCCTAAATGCATGTCATACCTTCCCACCGTGAAACAGACGCAGTTCCGAGGGAAGAAACGAGAACAGAAGCCGAGAGCAGAACTGTGTTAAGCTAGAAGGCCCTACGATAAGGGACGGACACCCACGTCGCCAGCTAACCACCAGGACCACCCCGCAGCCCATGTCGAAAGATAGAGACCTCCAGAAGAACAGTATAGATCTTACGATAGCACTAAAAGGGCCACACCAGATGCAAGTTTTAGCGCGAGACTTTTTCGCATCTCTGTTACGTTGCAAACGTTAAAAACATTGCCCCACCTCGAAAAGTATAACGTTTCTCATTGGATAGACAGAATTTTTGTATGCAGAACTTAAGGTTAACATTGAGACCCTGATTGGTCAGATGAAAACACAGCCAGATAGTTTTTTTTAACCAACTTCTGTAAATTGTAGTAAGGAGATGTTAGGCAAAAGTAGCTTCCGAGACGGCGAGGTGCGTGGAGCTGTGCCGCCCGCCGCCTTCTGACGAACACCGACAAGGTAATGAACGCAAGCGATGCCACATTTTTGAGCGCATAAGGCTTCACTCAGAACTGCAAAAGTCTCATCTGTTACATCCCCTTTTTACGTAATACTAGTGTCGATCGTCAATTGAAGCTCATGGTATTCACATTTGCTACGTAAGTTAAAATCTGAAACGCAATGATTTTTCTGTTATATAGTTATTGAGAAGCCACATCAGCCACTGTAATTTACGACAAGTTAGATAAGTAATTAAAGATAATTGATGGTCACTGTAGACCATTTTGATAGTTTTCTCTTTTGTGAAACTTAATTTGAACCTAGATTATAGATGTGATATGATATAGGTCATCCTTCGATCCATTGTAGAACATGGAAACCCACTCAGGGAATATTCGTTCACATTTTTGTTGAAAGCAGTTGGTTTTTATCATCCTGTATTAAAATATTTTCTTTTATCAATAGTGCAATTTATAAACAATGTTTAGTGAGTAGAATAAAATTTCCAATGGTAAACTTAACTGCTTTTTCGACGTTATTTTACCAGCTAACTAAAAATAGTAAAGCCTTGAACCCCTTCCACTAAATTTAGTTAGTATTAAGATTCTTTTATAGGGAGTGCAGTGGAGCTGACGCTGAAACAGACACCACGCAGAATGTTAGAGAATGGCGACCCTGCCAGGATGGTAAAGTACCATGATTGAAGGTCGACCACATGCCTAACTAGGTCATAAAAATATCTTGTTGAAAAATTATTGTAACAAAAATGTTTTTCATTAAGTTATAAATAGTCGAAAACAGTAGCTGCAGCGATAGATAGTAAGAATGTATTCAATAGAATGTGAGGCATTCTAGCAGAGACAATAGCATAATTAAGTTATGAGTTTCAATATTGTTAGAATTAAGTTTTCTCTCCAATGCAGGCGCACAGGTGGCGGATACATCGTTGACAAGTTGGTTCTGACCCAAGAAGTAAGTGAATGGAATGTCAGTCTTGGGTACAATAAGTGTCAAGTCGTGTGAACAAAATTTTATGAAACGCGTGAGATCGTATGAGAGCATGTTGACGCGAAGTAGGGCGCGTGAATTGCTTTTAAAACAGAAAATAAGGGATTCAGAAAGATTAGCAATGGCAGATCAAGACCCCGACCGAATTGAGGTAGAGACCCAGCATGAAGATGGACAGAGAATAGAGGACAGTACAACAGACGGTGCAGTATCGCGAGAAATAGGACAGATAACGCACCATAACGAGGATAATGTACGTCAAGGTATAGAAAACGTAAGTCAGCATACGACAGAGGAGCAGGAAAGTAGAGAGACAGTCGATGAGGATTCTAAATTGCGTCTTGAATACGTAGAACCCATAGTACAAGTGATCAGAGCTCCCTCACCACAGAGTACAAGGAATGCGAGCAGAAACGTGTCACCCCACAGTTCAATGCAATCGGTTGCGAACAACACTTGGGCGAAAACACAGAGCGTAGGACGTCGGAAGAAACCGCAATAGGACCCACCAATCTGGCAGAATTATTACAACAAATAACGGAAACCATGACAAGGGAAATAAAGAAATATCGATCCAAATTCAAATTCAGAATGCAGAAACCACGAGACAAATGCGTGAGATTAAAGAACAAAACAAAAATATTCCGTTACACCTAAGCCATATTGAAGACGAGGCAAAAGAATCTCGAGAAGCGATAGGAAACTTAGTAACAGGTCACAATCAATTGAGAACAGACATTGACAAGGTACAAGAGGACGTACAAACACTGCGTAATGACACTCAGGGCGAGATCAAAACATTACGTAACAACACTCAGGGAGAAGTCAAGAAACTAGAGAAACAGATAAACGTAATTACTAGACAAGCAGCAGGTACAGCGTGTGACATTGTTGAAAACAGTGCGTTACGCAAACGTATCACAAAAGCAGCGCTGAAAAGATATGATAACCGCATAGTCAAAATAGAAGCGCAAACGAAGCAACAATTTCAGAAATTGCTAACAGAGTTGTTGCAAACTATTGAAGAGCGTAGTGAACAGGATCGAACAAGCACTGAGTCTGCAACCACATCCGTATCTGCAACAGCACCGGAAAAACAAGCAATTAACGAAGATATTACGCATTTGTGATTCCAATCACAGGCGGAAAGTAACAAACGTGAAATCAGACAGCCTGCACAGCAACAAACACGATTCGAAATTCTTGATGAAAAAACGGCACCACAAACACATGCGGAACCACAAATGTATGTTTCAAGACAGTTTTGATCGTGCAATGAAGCAGCAAGGTTAGCCAGACAAGATACCGAACCAATACCTGACAATGGAAAGCGAGGTCGCGAAGAGTACAGTGCAATGCATTCAGTTACACGTTCACAACAGATGGAAGAAAATTATTGCGTACCACTCCAACGATACTACGCAAGGGTACGCGAAAGTTACAGTGGACAAAATCCAATGGATCTACCACAACTGGAAAGAACGACGGGAGAAATGATCAGAAACAAAAGTGGGGAAGAATCGCGAATTTCATATGGAACTATGACGAAGTACGACAACGATCATTTCCTCACAGTCAGAAAATTTCAACACTTTCGAGAAGGAAACTCATTACATCCACGAACTTTTATTGATCAATTCCGAGTAGGGTTACCAGAACACTGGACGCCAGCACACAAGTTAGACTTTATATGTGCACACATGTCAGGAACAGTCGCAGAAACCATGCAGAATGTTGCAGCGGCATGCCGATCGTACGAAGATTTCAGAGAGAAAATTTCTCTCACGATATTGGTCCAGTGAAGCACAGAACAGAGTGAAGTACGAATTATTACAGAACCCATATTTTGAAAATTCAGGAGAGAAGAGTCCCGTGAAATTTTTCGAATTAATGGCAAAGAAAAATCAATGCTGAGATGTACCATACAGTGACAGAGAGTTGATTAAATTATGCGCGATGAAGTTACCATTGAAATACCAGCAATCATTAGTAGGTCGCGGAGGCAATGACGTCGAAGCATTTAAAGGTATTCTAAGGGAACTAGAGTTCGTATTTTCGGAAGTTGACGCAAGAAAAAGACGAAGCGCACGTGAAAACGAAAGCAAAAAGCAGTGGAATCCACAAGACACAGTACGAAGAAACAATAGTTACGAACCACGTGATAACTTCGCACCAAGAAACGACAATAAATTTCAACAAAGAACCGGTTATGGATTTAGAAAAGAATATGGCAATAACTATAATTCACCCGTGAACGACAAAAACTATTACAGAGGGAATAACAACAACTGGAACGGGTATTGGAGTGCCAATAGACCGACAAATTATCAACAAAGAAACCAATATCAACAAGCGGAGCAAGAAAAGAGAATACAGACGGAAGAGGTGAAGGTAAGACCACCAAACCCCGAAAAACTTTCCAATTGACAGCTAAGCGCCCATGCCAAAGGGAATGACGCACCGACCCAGGACAATTGCAGCAGCTTGAACAGAGAAGTAAACACCTTATCACGAGAAGAGAAGAAGGAAGAAACAAATCCGCAGGGACCAGGTGAAAACGAAGACAGGAAAATAACAATATCGTGTTGGGACGAAATTAATTGGGAGAATACTGACGAGGAAGATGAATTACCAGAGGCATGCACAACGAATGTAGGAGGAAAGGACGAAGTAATGAGTATTGCAAGGCTATTTGAAATGGAAACCAGGGAAAGCGAATTCAATGAGGATAATGCGCAGTCGACAGAAGTTGAAAATAAGTTACTAGTGGGCACACAACCCAACGTATATAATGAAGGAAGTTATTAAGCGATAATTAGAGCATTTAGATGCGATTATGTGGAAGTAGCGACGAAGAAGGAGAAGATAGACGAGGATGAGGAAAAAGTAGAGGATGTAGAAGAAAGCGTAAATGAAGGAAGAAATAGAGAAGAGGAAATAAAAGAGAGAGAAGTAGCAGTCGAAGTTTATCCTACAGAAAGTTCGAATTCACAAGGGAAAGTCCTGAAATGACTCATGTATGATTCAGTGGAGGATTCGTTGATGCAAGAAAAAGAAGAACAGAACCAATCTTTTCTAATTCAACCAATTGTGAAGGCCATGGTAAAGCATATCCCAGTCAATATTGTAATTGATAGCGGAAGTGAACTGACCGCGATCTCAGAAAATTTATTCATGCAGTGTAATGCCAATGAGGAATTGCCAGTTCTGAAAACACGTAAGATTAAAGTAAGAGGTCCTATTAGAAACAATGCTGCGGAAGTTACGAGACAAACAAGGTTAACTCTTTCGTGTCAAGGTCAAAAGATCGAAGCCAACTTCGTGATTATACCTAAACTAACTGTAGATTTGATTATAGGTGCAGATTTTTTAAATGAGAGACGAGCGATAATAGATATGTGGGAAGGTAGCGTAACATTCGGGAATGTCACACTTCTCTTTGAGCAAAAGCTAAAATTAGAAGAAATACCAGTTATAAAAAAAACAATTAAGAATGACGCGAGATAAAGAGGATGAAGAATTAGAATGGTATGCACAAAAGGGGGAATCGCCTCAACTCATGTTAGAAGTCCATAAAGAAATCGACGAAAAATTGCAAGAAGTTCAAGGTATTTCGGAAAACAGTAAAAGAGAATTATAGGCTATTTTAGGAGATAGAGCAGAGGTATTTTTACCTAAGACTGGCTGTATTAAACACTTTCAGTACAAGTTTGAAGTAAAACAGCACAAACCATTTAGAGTGCCACCCTATACAATCCCATTAAGCTATAGGAATAAAGTATTCCAGGAGATATCTAAAATGTTAGATGATGATATTATTGAACCAGCTCCCTCCACATATAACAGTCCGCTCCATATTGTACGAAAACGAGATGGGAGCATCAGGTTAGTACTTGATTCCAGACAGTTCAACACAATCATAATCACTGAGACCGATGGCCCAGAAAAATTAGAGGAATTGATACAAAACTTCCACGGTGCTAAGATATTTTCATCATTTGATTTACGGAGTAGTTTCTGACAAATAGAATTGGCCCCAGAATGTAGAAAATTTACAGCATTTATCGTATTCGGTTGATGTTACCAATTTAAACGATTGCCATTTGGTTTAAACATATCATCAGCAGCGTTTATTAAGGGATTTAATACTATACTCAGTCCTGAAATTTTACAAAAAATTACTTGTTATGTTGATGATGTGATTATAGCAGAACCCTCTTGGGAACATCACAACGGCACATTAAATCAGTTTTTACAGTTCATGAAAGAGCATGGAGTCAAAGTAAATATAACAAAATCCAAATTTGGAAGGCGAGAGGTCAAATTTCTAGGACACATAATTTCAGAGATAGGGGTAATGTCCGACCCAGAAAAACTAACGGCAATCAAAGAATTCTGTACTACATATAATAAGAAAACTCTCAGAGGATTTCTAGGTCTCACCGGATTCTATAAAAAATTTATTTGGATCGACTCTCTCGCAACACCACGCCTATGTGCACTGACTGGAAAAAACACGCCATGGGTATGGGATCAACAAGCCAATGAAGAATTTTTAAAAGTGAAAAACGCACTAACAACAGCACCGATTTTAGCACATCCTGATCTAACACAAAATTTTTGTATGGCCACTGATAGCACGAAAACAGGTTTAGGAGCTGTTTTATTCCAAGAATACGAACAGGCAGGGCTAAGATCATATAGAACAATTGCATTACCGGTCGTGTACTCACAAAAAGCGAGAAAAACTATTCAGTCACGCACCTGGAAGCATTGGCCATTGTATGGGGCTTCCAACGTTTTCGATACTTCCTATTCGGAAGAAAAACAAAAGTATACACTGACCACAAAGCATTAGAATTTCTATTATCCGCCAAACTAACTCATGGGAGGTTAGCCAGATGGATGTTAATACTACAAGAATTTGACTTCACTATTACACAAATACCAGGACCAGCGAACGTATCAGCAGATGCTTTATCACGATGTCCACAGGGTGCATCCAATAACATAGGTTTGGAAGCAGCAGAAGACCAGTTTACAATGTACTATATGAAACAAGTACCGTTCGAAAACTACATTACGACAGCATTGAAAAACATAGGCAAAGAACAGGACAAGGATCCCGAAATACTAGGAATCTAACACAAGTGGACAAGTAAGGATTTTCCAGACATTCGACAGCACTATCTCGTAAAAAACAATGTTTTATTTTTTAGACGAAATGTTGCAACGAATGAATGGTTAATTTATATCCCAGATGAACTAATTAATAAGTACATATGGTATACACATTTAAGTAATGGCCACTTTGGACCAAAGAAATGCTTTTTAAAAATAAAACAAACAAGCCATTTTCCTAATATGGAAAGACGAATTAGAAGAGTATTAGTCAAATGCAAAAAATGTATGAGGGCTAAACGCGTCACTTTCCAAACCAAACCACCTATGTTTCCAATAATCCCTAAAAAATTAAAACAAATAGCTGCAACAGATTTGATGGGGCCCCTCCCACGCACAAAAAATGGATATATTTTCTTATTTGTCGTTTTGGAACTTACTTCTAAATATGTAACCTTGACACCATTAAAACAGGCAACAGGTCTTACTATAAGTAAAGCTTTTAGACAAGATTTTCTCAGACAAGTAGGTCGAGTGGAACGAATAATTTCGGATAATGGCCCACAATACAAATCAGTGCAATGGCAGAACACCTTAAAACAACACAAAATAAAACTCATCTACATACCTAAGTACAAACCTAGCATAAATCCAGCAGAACGATCTATGAAGGACATAGGCACTTTATGCCGATTATATGCAGGCAAAAGACACAACACTTGGGATATATACCTTAAAGATTTTCAAGAAGTAATAAATGAAATGCCACATACAACTGTACTACTACCTCCAGTTACTGTACTTAAAAATATTGAACCCCCAAACATAACCAGAGAAAATGTTAGATTTCCTATTGTACCACGTAGACAGCACAAACAAGTCATAGCAGGAGCACTCTCCAACAACAGAAAGGCAGCCATTAAAAGAAAAGAAAGAGGAGATAGAACAGCAATTAAAAGAACATTCTCAGTAGGCCAGAAAGTATTTTTAAAAACACACCATCTCTCCAGCAAACAGAAACACAAAATACGTAAGTTTTACGCTACATACAAAGGACCTGTCATAATTAGCCAATTTGCTCATGATAATGCTGTGGAACTAATGAACCCAAAAACAGGCAAAACCTTAGGACTTCACCATGTGAGCCATATCAAAAAGTTTGAAGATTAATTTTATTACTGGTAAATAATTTGCACAATATTTCAAGTTTATGTTGCAGATAAGATCGTCAGGAGAAAGAAGAATGAAGAGAGAGGAAGGTGGAAATAAGAAACTAGTTTCATTAAAAACAAAAACAAAAATAACACCAATAGTAGCATAGATTAAGGTGAAGGGATAAAGCATAGATAGTCTAACAGCATGAAATACTAAAATGCTATACACCATGACACTGCACAAAACTAAAAAACGAATTTGAGGATTTTTGTAGAAGTTAAGACTCAAAATATCTTAGAGTTGTAACATGGAAAGGGCGCCGAAATTTGTAAAGCTTTTTAAAAAGGCGTAAAACAATGTAGGTACTAGACATATGTTAGATGAATATAAGTAAAATTTTTTGTAAGAATCATTGTAAAAACTCCAGCAAGGACCAGATGCAACGACCCACAAGTTGCAACGTGAGAAGTATCAAGAAAGAAAAGGACGTAATTAGCAAGACACGATCCCTACAAGGCAGAAGCGTCGAGAGAAGGGAAAGGACAGCGACCGGTGCAGAGACAGACAAGCAAATACCGAACTTTCACCGCTCGTAAGCTCCGGGACGCCCTCACTCAGTGGAGCGAGCAAAAAACGGCCCGACGAGAAGACCGCTTGGGCAAGCAACCACTGGCAAAAAAAATATGTGTAAAAGTCACACTACTGCTATTAAACAGCACGCTGTTGCACGAAACTGAAGAAAACTTCAACAAAGTAAAAATGGCATGCCCAAACAATTTATCAAACTGTTACTAAGAGGGGAACTTCAAAGCAACTAGTTATCAATAAATATTTCCATATCCTGCCCAGAGAAGAACCATGAATCAAGTAAGAAGCAGAGAAAAAGCAGGGAGAACAGAAGCAGAAGATTCGCAAGATTGAGACCAAGAAAGAAGATGGGTGAAGAATAGATGACATACCTTCCCAAATCCCTATCCTATTGTAAACTAGTCGTCTGCGAAGTATTACAACGAAAAACGACCGCTTTCTGCGACACATAACGATGACTTTCATGCATACAAAGCCAGTAAACCACGAGATTCTGCACTCACAGCTCCATTCCATTATGGGACCTCCACAACAGCAACACACACTTGCAAAGCCAACAAGGAACGACGAACGAAGCTGTTTATCAAATACTTGCACACATCCATCTCGCTCAAGTCCATCACCTTCGTGCAAAAACATTCGCCAACCTCATGCTTAAACATTCATAGGGTTGTGTGAATGTGTGAATTCAAATCATGTGATGTAGGAATTGTGCAAAAGAAATGTGTGAAAAACTAAATAAGTTAAGCACACCAGACAGCTCATAAACTACAAAATAACAGTCATTGACTATGGACTTAAGTAAAAAATTGACTATCGATAAAAATAAGTCATTAGTTCTGAAATGGACGGTATATAAAGAACAAAAGTAAGCCATAATAAACGCTAAAACTATATTCCACTTACTTTCTCCTCATAAAAATAAAAGAATAACTATATTTTACATATTTTCTCCTTATAAAAACAAAGAATAAATAATTATCTTGTTGGATGTTTTTCCCTTTTTTTATATTTGTACCATTTGTTAGGATAATATCTCAATACTTGTGTATCTATATTTCTTTTTCAAAACAATTCTTGGAAATAATTCTTATTTGTTAGTGTAACAATGTTGAAATGAGTGTCTAGAAACAAAAACATTTTATTTGTACATGATATTTAGAAAATGTGTTAGGAATATATTTTACTTAATTACTACATTTATAAGAAAACAATATTTCTAAAAAAAATCAATGTGAAAGACTCCTCACTTACGATAACAAACTTCTTAAAAAAACAAACTTCACACTTCAATAAAGAAAGAAAGCAATTAAAAAATTATAATTATAATAGCATAAAAATATTCTTCTCTTGTCAATACAAACATATTTTTGAGAATAATATGGAAGAATATAAAAAAATTAGTAATACGAACTAGCATAGAACCAGGATAACGTGGCTGAACAGTAGGCAACAAAATTTAGATAAAGGAATAATTTTTGACTGACTTAGACAACGATTCAATAATTGCCTAACTTCAGTGCAAAAATTAAGTTCGAAGGATGGTGATACGTAAGGTGTCACGCAAATCCATCACCTTCCATGAAAACCCTGACATGATAAGCAAATCCGGCAGTATGTCACATAGCTCCGAATATATCCTGACATTAAATTAACCAAAGTAATACGATCAACGAGTGAGCAAATGGAATATCACAGACTAACACAAGAACGCCTAAATGCATGTCATACCTTCCCACCGTGAAACAGACGCAGTTCCGAGGGAAGAAACGAGAACAGAAGCCGAGAGCAGAACCGTGTTAAGCTAGAAGGCCCTACGATAAGGGACGGACACCCACGTCGCCAGCCAACCACCAGGACCACCCCGCAGCCCATGTTAAAAGATAGAGACCTCCAGAAGAACAGTATAGATCTTACGATAACACTAAAAGGGCCACACCACCTGCAAGTTTTAGCGCGAGACTTTTTCGCATCTCTGTTACGTTGCAAACGTTAAAAACATTGCCCCACCTCGAAAAGTATAACGTTTCTCATTGGATAGACAGAATTTTTGTATGCAGAACTTAAGGTTAACATTTAGACCCTGATTGGTCAGATGAAAACACAGCCAGATAGTTTTTTTTTTTAACCAACTTCTGTAATTGTAGTAACGAGAAGTTAGGCAAGAGTTGCTTCCGAGACGATGAGGTGCGTGGAGCTGTCCCGCCCGCCACACTCTGACGAACACTGACAAGGTAATGAGCGCAAGCGATGCCGCATTTTTGAGCGCATAAGGCTTCACTCAGAACTGCAGAAGACTCATCTGTTACATCCCCTTTTTACGTAATACTAGTGTCGATCGTCAATTGAAGCTCATGGTATTCACATTTGCTACGTAAGTTAAAATCTGAAACGCAATGATTTTTCTGTTATGTAATTATTGAGAAGCCACATCGGCCACTGTAATTTACGACAAGTTAGATAAGTAATTAAAGATAATTGATGGTCACTGTAGACCATTTTGATAGTTTTCTCTTTTGTGAAACTTAATTTGAACCTAGATTATAGATGTGATATGATATAGGTCATCCTTCGATCCATTGTAGAACATGGAAACCCACTCAGGGAATATTCGTTCACATTTTTGTTGAAAGCAGTTGGTTTTTATCATCCTGTATTAAAATATTTCCTTTTATCAATAGTGCTATTTATAAACAATGTTTTGTGAGTAGAATAAAATTTCCAATAGTAAACTTAACTGCTTTTTCGACGTTATTTTACCAGCTAACTAAAAATAGTAAAGCCTTGAACCCCTTCCACTAAATTTAGTTAGTATTAAGATTCTTTTATAGGGAGTGCAGTGGAGCTGACGATGAAATCATTAAGTATTTGGTTATATCATCGCTAGTCTCACTGAACTCTTCTGAACTCTACATGTCATGCGTGGTCTGGCGTCTCCTTACCAGCAACAGGTCCCAGGTTCAAACTAGTCAATTCCCTAAAACCACGCTCAGAGCGTCGTTGCGCGAAAGTGGTAGGGAGACACGACTTAGAACAAACAGACACCATGCAGAATGTTAAAGCCTCCACGGGTACACTTCTGCGAATGGTTCATCAAACAATGTGTCAATCCTCATTTCAGTGCAAATGTTCTCTTTACGGATGAGGCTTCATTCCAACGTCATCAAATTGTAAATTTTCACAATCAACATGTGTGGGCTGACGAGAATCCGCACGCAATTGTGCAATCACGTCATCAACACAGATTTTCTGTGAACGTTTGGGCAGGCATTGTTGGTGATGTCTTGATTGGGCCCCATGTTCTTCCACCTACGCTCGATGGAGCACATTATCATGATTTCATACGGGATACTCTACCTGTGCTGCTAGAACATGTGCCTTTACAAGTACGACACAACATGTGGTTCATGCACGATGGAGCTCCTGCACATTTCAGTCGAAGTGTTCGTACGCTTCTCAACAACAGATCCGGTGACCGATGGATTGGTAGACGCGGACCAATTCCATGGCTTCCACGCTCTCCTGACTTCAACCCTCTTGAATTTCATTTATGGGGGCATTTGAAAGCTCTTGTCTACGCAACCCCGATTCCAAATGTAGAGACTCTTCGTGCTCGTATTGTGGACGGCTGTGATACAATACGCCATTCTCCAGGGCTGCATCAGCGCATCAGGGATTCCATGCGACGGAGGACATTTTGAACATTTTCTGTAACAAAGTGTTTGAAGTCACGCTGGTACGTTCTGTTGCTGTGTGTTTCCATTCCATGATTAATGTGATTTGAAAAGAAGTAATAAAATGAGCTCTAACATGGAAAGTAGGCGTTTCCGGACACATGTGCACATACCATATTTTCTTTCTTTGTGTGTAAGGAATGTTTCCTGAAAGTTTGGCCATACATTTTTGTAACACCCTGTAATTTTAAACGAGACTCGGCCGCCGAGGCAGCTGTTACCAGTCATCAATGTTGGTGTTGACTGGCCCAGGCGAGGAGTAAAAAAAATGGTTCAAATGGCTCTCAGTACTATGGGACTCAACATCTTAGGTCATAAGTCCCCTACAACTTAGAAATACTTAAACCTAACTAACCTAAGGACATCACACACACCCATGCCCGAGGCAGGATTCGAACCTGCGACCGTAGCAGTCCCGCGGTTCCGGACTGCAGCGCCAGAACCGCACGGCCACCGCGGCCGGCCGAGGAGTAAAGCTTTGTCTCGTGCAATCATCGAGGATACACGAGTGGGCTTTAGGCTCTGAATGTCCATATCGATGATGTTTCGTCGAATGGTGCGGACGCTGACACTTGTTGATGGCTTAGCATTGAAATCTGAAACAATTTGCGGAAGGGTTGCAATTATTCTCTTCAGTCATCGTTGATCCCGTTCTTGCAGGATCTTTTTCCGGCCGCAGCGATGTCGGAAGTTTTTCCAGGTTCCTGATATTCACGGTATCTAGGAGATGATGTGTCGCATCGCTCGTGCGCCTACTATCACACCACGTTCAAACTCACTTAAATCTTGATAACCTGCCATTGTGGCAGCAGTAACCGATCTACCGACTTCGCGAGACACTTGTATTATATAAGCACTGCCAATCGCAGCGCCGTGTTCTGTATTTGAATACACATGTCTATACCAATTTCTTTGCTGCTTCTACATCTTCATCTACATCCATACTCCGCAAGCCACGTGACGGTGTGTGGCGGAGGATAACTTGAGTACCTCTATCGGTTCTCCCTTCTATTCCAGTCTCGTATTGTTCATGGAAAGAAAGAATGTCGGTATGCCTCTGTGTGGGCTCTAATCTCTCTGATTTTGTACTCATGGTCTCTTCGCGAGATATACGTAGAATGGAGCAATATACTACATGACTTCTCGGTGAAACTATATTCTCGAAACTTCAACAAAAGCATGTACCGAGCTTCTGAGCGTCTCTCTTGCAGAGTCTTCCACTGGAGTTTATCTATCATCTCCGTAATGCTTTCGCGATTACTAAATGATCCTGTGACGAAGCGTGTTGCTCACCGTTGAATCTTCTCTATCTCTTCTATCAACTCTATCTGGTACGGATCCCACACCGGTGAGCAGTATTCAAGCAGTGGGCGGACAAGGGTACTGTAACCTACTTCCTTTGTTTTCGGATTGCATTTCCTTAGGATTCTTCCAATGAATTTCAGTCTGGCATCTGCTTTACCGACGATTAATTTTATATGGTCGTTCCATTTTATATCACTCCTAATGTCTACTCCCAGAAAAGTATATAGTACAATTTCTTGTACAGTTCAGTCCCCCTAATGTACTGAGTATTGATGCTTCTGGTAAGTTCAACGGAGATACTTAGACAAATTATTTAATCTGTTAAATAAGAGTACTTGCAGTACTCGATTATTTTGTAAAACACCTTACCACAACCAGTTTCATTTAGTTGTAAGGTAACGCCAATAGCCAGGCGAAAAGTTGGGTATTTCTACGACAGTCTGTTTATCTATAGGGCAATGTTTTCATAGCGGCGCTTTTTAATCTCTCAGTGTTTAAACGCGCCTGGCCTCTCTCTTTCTAGAAGCGATTTTCTCTCGTTCCAGAGGAGTATCCAATCTCTGTGGAAAACACAGCTTTGCTCCAGGCACGCTGCCGCGTCTGATTATGTTGACTCAGAATCAGCTCTTTGACCGACTGCTGTGGGCGACCAGTACGAGTGGGTGGGGAGGTCAAAGCCCCAACAAGTGTAGCACTAGTCGCTTTGCGCGTCCTGCACCACTGACAAGGGAAAGGGCTTTCACAGGACAAACGATACTGAAGGGATGGTAAAATTTTGTTGGAAATACCGTAGCGTCCTGAAGGGAGGTGACATTTAGAAACGAAGTACCTACTACCGAACGACATACATACTGCCCGTTAAATTCTTCATTTGTGCGGACACATTGTGCGTAGTTGCTTATATCGTCACAGCGTGGAAGCTCTATAAAAATATGTAGGACACGATCGCAAATAGAATAGCGGTTTGGTGGTGGGATCTTCGTACTCGGCTTCTGTTTTAGCTAGGAGTATAAGGCATGAAGATTTTGGTTTAGCCCGAACCAGCGGTCATTTGTCTTACTGTAACGATGATATACAGGGCATAAAATCCCGTCTGACGCCTGCGATCATTTTTATGTTAATAATTGGCAACCATTGCTGGACAATGGCAGTAAAGCCATGAGATGTTCAATTGACTCTTTTGTTAGAACATGTTACGCGTTTCGGGATTACACCCATCGTCAGACATCTGTTACAAAAAAGGACAAAACGTAAGTGAACACCACACTCTACACGTCTCAACGTTACAGAAAATGAGCATATAACATCTAACAGGGTGTAATTACGACTAGCTATCGAAATGGTACTTCAGTACACGTTTACACTAAAGGATTTAAAAAAATGGTATGTAACTCATATGTCCCGATCTCATTTTCTGTAACGCTGAGACGTGTTGAATGTGCTGTTCACTTATGTTTTGCACTTTTTTGTAACAGGTGTCTGAAGATGGGTGTAATCCCGAAACGCGTAACATGTTCTAATAAAAGAGTCCATTGAATATCTCATGACTTCATTGAGATTGTACAGCATTGGTCGCCAATTATTTGCCGTAAATATGTCACAGTATATTAAACAAGGTCTGAACGTCGAACCGGAGCTGGCGCCCAGGCGAATTGTACCTATTGATTGATTTCTCCTACAAGACATTTTAACTGGGCTGAAATTAACACCCTGTTTATGGCACCACTTGTATGTGGATCGTTCGGATTTCACGTAGGACAACAATCAGCCTCGTTCGGTTTTTATGTGCAAAAATAATTACCTTTAAACAGCTCCCGATTGGAGCGAGACTCATGGTTCAAATTTGTTGCTGCGGTGTGCCGGACCTTCTGCTAAGATGAGTTTTAAACATTTGAAATAAATCTTGCTTCGTATACATCATACGCGCAAAAAAACCGTATCTCTAGGTAGTTTTTCAAGCGCACAACTTCTGTGTTTCAAACTTTTGTGAATCAGCTCCAGTTTTGTAAGAAAGTATTCAAATACATGTAATTAGTGCTTGGCCTGTTGTTTTGTGAAAGCTTTAACTATTGCCACAATATAATCAAAATGATTCGAAATACAATAATGAAAAACGTATACCGAATCAGTCGTCGCGTGAGTCAACAAACATTACACCAATTGTCAACCTTTGACAGTCTAATGTCAATATTCCGGTAGAGTAAAAGTTAAGAACCAGAATGAAAAATGCTCCTGCAGTGTAGACAATAGCGCCTGATATCGACACCACAAATATGCTCTCTGCTATCGCCTGCCTAGAGATAGAGCGACACACGGGCCCGAATCATTTTAACGCCAGGCTTTGTTCGAGTATAGATTTAAGTGTCAGGAAGTGGTTTCTGAAAGTATTTGTATGGAGTGTGGCCATGTATGGAAGTGAAACATGGACGATAAATAGTTTGGACAAGAAGAAAATAGAAGCTTTCGAAATATGGTGCTACAGAAGAATGCTGAAGATCAGATGGGTAGATCACATTACTAATGAGGAGGTATTGAATAGAATTGGGGAGAGGAGGAGCTTGTGGCACAACTTGGCTAGAAGAAGGGATCGGTTGGTAGGACATGTTCTGAGGCATCACGGGATCACCAATTTAGTATTGAAGGGCAGTAGTTTCCCCAGCTATAGTAAATAATACATAACATCATATAGCTGTACAGCATACATATAATAACTAAAAAAGATTGTCAGGGAAGACAAAATTTCTGGTGTGGATTCATTACGTTACATGTCATGGGTACTAAAGCCAACAAGGATGTAGGTTGCAGTAGGTACTGGTAGATGAAGAAGCTTGCACAAGATAGAGTAGCTTGGAGAGCTGCATCAAACCCGTCTCAGGACTGAAGACTACAACAACAACAACATGTTCGAGTCACCGCTTAGTCGACAGCTAGCAGCGATAAGTGTACTGTGTCCGGAGACAACAGATTTAGAGATAATCAGACAGACTCCCAAGTTAATCTGCAAGTCTTCGCATATGTTTGAGAACTTTGTCTCAGAACAGTGCAACGAGAAAGATTATGTATTGAACTACTCGTACTTGAGCTACGAGAAATTCTTGTGAACAGTGCTTCAAATTTTATTACCAACCACAGTCTAATTCAACATAAGTGTTAGACTGGTTCAATCAGTATATATAAATGTACCGACACTCAGTTACAGGAAAGAAGTAGTATAACAAAAGATAAATGTTCGTTTTGACTGTAAATATATTTCAGTTCTTATATTTTTTTGCAAGCAATTATCATGCTATTTATGAGCTGCCAAGAACCCAGTTCATTTGCGACAACCCATTGCAAGAACTCCTATCACAGCACAAAAAGGACGAATATGTCCTGAGCAAAGATAGAAATGTAACAAAAGGGAACCTCCTATCCCACTTAAATGGTTCAAATGGCTCTGAGCACTATGGGACTTAACATCTGAGGCAATCAGTCCCCTAGAACTTAGAACTTCTTAAACCTAACTAACCTAAGGACATCAGACACATCCATGCCCGAGGCAGGATTCGAACCTGCGACCGTAGCGGTCGCGCGGTTCCAGACTGAAGAGCCTCGAACCGCTCGGCCACTCTGGCCGGCTATCCTACTTATCTGGCAGCTTTAAGGGGAGGTTTACTATTTTTTTGGTCCAAAAAAGTCGATATTTTTTAAATTGCATTTTTGGATACATAAAAAAGTTTAGACTCCACCCCTGAAACGGTTTTTCCGAGCACGGAACGGAAATGTTAGTTATTCGCCGTTGAACAAAAAAAAATACACCTGCCTGAAATCGGCCTTTTTCACGCACTAGTTTTTTTTTTCTTTCGGAGGACGAGTAATTGTACCGGTGCTTGGGAGGAAACACACAAATTCAAGCGAAAGTTTGAACGCCCGTGTTTGGAAGTTAGCCCCCAAGCATGGTAACTTCAAATTTACTGAACCGATTGGCATGATTCTTTGTTTCCGACGAAGGTAACTAAATTGTGTAGGAGTTGTACCACTTTTATTCCGGTCCATCAACTATAAATATTTTTACTTGGCCGACGAACTCGAAAAATCGATGAAAAAACCCTATTTTTTGTCAAATGGCCGCCATTTTGTTTCCTATAGTCCAAATATCTTAAGAGAGGTACAACTCCTAAAGGATCTTATATACTTCGCTAACGTCAATTCAATTTTGATTTCAGACGAGCCGGCTTACCTGTGACATACCGCGCGTGGAGGTCTACATCGAAATTTTGTTTCTTTCCGAAGGCACTTCCTCCTTTGCTCTTCGACATTTCCGGTTGAAAAAATTCCAGTTTGTAGAGGAAATATCAATAAAAATTTCACCTAAATTTGACACTGATATCTATAACACATTCCGAGAAAAAAAATTCTCAATGAACATGCTTTTTTGGAGCCAAACATAGTAAGCCTCCCCTTAAGGACATTTAAATCAAAATATCTTGTATATTCGCACTTTTTACGAGTTAACTCGGCTTTCCCAGCGTAGTGCATTATCTTAGGTGCAACATGTTGGCACATCTGCACCTTGCGGTTTATAGACTAAGTCCCTGATCCTCTGCCTACATGTAGAAGTTTCCCCAGTCATCATGTAGCTGTAGACAAAATTTCTGGGGCTGATGCATTACATTAGATGTCATGGGTATTAAAGCTAACAAATAAAAATACGCGAATATGTCATGATTATGAGTTGTGTGTTTCACTAGTAATCACAACTTCAGTCATACTTGCAAACACGGTCAGGCCTTACGTTTTGAATAAAAATCGTTAGCTGTGGCGGCCGAAGACTTCCGCCACAAGAAGTCAACCTCATTCTGCCAACAACCTTGTCAAAGAGTGCAGAGGAGTGAGCTGAGTTTTAGGGCACTCTCTTACTCTTGGGGTTGGAAACTGCTCCTAAAAGACGCAATAATCAGCAGTGATCAACGGCATCATCACGCAGAAGGTAGTGACAACCGCTTCATTAGACACACGTAATGCGTGTGCACAGGACATATGGCCTGAACTGAAGAGGTGTTATGATGATCTTCCCATTGAAAAAAAAAATCCGGAGTGAACACCCATTCGTATCTCCGGGACGTGACTGCCAAGGTAGAGGTGACCACGACAAAAAGATGGAATAATCAACGGAAGGATAACGTTCTACGAGTCGGGACGTGGAATGTCAGAAGCTTTGGTAGGTGAGCTAGAGAATCTTAAAGGTAAATGCACAGGCTCAATACATGGTGCGAATCAGTGAATTGAGATATAAAGGACACAAGGACGAGAATAAGGTAACATCTTCAGCAGTAAAAAATGTCATAATGGGCGTAGGATTCATCATGAGGAAAGGGCAGAGAGGTACACATTGTGAACAGTTCAGTGATAGTGTTGTTCTCATCAGAATCGACAGAAAACCAACACCGACAACAATAGTGCAGGGGTACATGCTTACGTCGCAAGCCGAAGATGAAGAGAAGAAGTAATTCAGTACGTAAAGGGAAATGAAAAACTAACAGTCATGGGGGTGTGGAATGCGAATGTAGAGGAAGGAGTGTAAACAGGGGTTACGGGAGAATATGGACTTGTTGGTAGGAATGAGAGAGGAGAAAGACTGAGTTCTGCAGCACACTTCAGCTAGTAATAGCGAATAACCTGTTCAAGATTCTTAAGGGGAGGAGGTATATTTGGAACAGGTCGGGAGGTACGGGAAGATTTCGGTTAGATTACATCAAGGTCAGGCAGCGATTCCGAAGTCACTCATTGGATTATCAGCGGTACACAGAAGCAGATGTAGACTCAGATCGCAATCTGCTGACGATGAAGCATAGGCTGAAGTTTAAGAGACTGTGCAGGAAGAAACAGTGCGCAATGAAGTGGGATACGGAAATACAAAGGAATGAAGAAATACGCTTAAAGTTCTCTGAGGCTATAAATACCGCGACAATGAATAACTCAGTAGCCAGTTCGACTGAAGAGAATGGACATATGTAAAAAAGGAACTCAAATAAGTTAGAAAGAACATAGGTACAAGGAAGATAGCTGCGAGGAAACGATGAGTAACAGAAGCAATACTTCAGTTGATCGATGAAAGAAGGAAGAACAAATACGTTCACGGAAATTCAGGAATACATAGATACAAGTCAATTAAGAATGGAATCAGTACGAAATGTAGGGAAGCTAAGGCGAAACGGCTCCACGAAAAATGCAAAGAAATCGAAAAAGATATGGTTCTCGGAAGGACGGACTCATCATATAGGAAAGTCAAAACAACCTTGGATGAAATCAAAATCAAGGGCTGTAACATTAAGAGTGCAATGGGATTTCCACTCTCAAATGCAGAGTAGTGGTCGTATTGGTGGAAACAGTACACCGAATGGCTTTATGAGGGAACGACGTGTCTGATGATGTGATAGCAGAAGGAAGAGGAGTCGACAGGGAAGAGATAGGGAATCAAGTATCGGAGTCAGACATTAAAAGCATTTTACAAAACTTGAAATCAAATAAGCGATAGATAAGTTTTAATCGGATTTTCTAAAATCATTGGGGAAATGACAAATAAAAAACTATTATGATGATGTGTGGGATGTATGATACCGGTGATATACCATCAGACTTTCGGATAAAAGTCATCCACACAATTCCGAAGAGAGCAAGAGTCGACACGTGCGAGAATTATCGCACAATCACTTTATCAACTGAAGCATCGAAATTACTGACGAAAATAATATACAGAAGAACTGAAAAGAGAAATGTTCTATAAGTTTCACTTCAGGAAAGGTAAAGGCACCAGAGAGGCAGTTCTGTCCTTACGTTGATAATGAAAGCAAGACCAGAGGAAAACAAGACCTGTCGACCTGGAAAAAGCTTTCGACAATATAAATTGACCCAAGACGATTGAAATGCTGAGGAAAGAATGGGTAAGCTATAGAGAAAGACGAGTAATATCTCGTATACACAACAATCAACAGGGAACAATAGGACTGAGTTTTCAAGAACGAAGTGCTCGAATTGAAAAGGGTGTAAGACAGGAATTTACTATTGAATTCATACATTGAAGAAGCAATGTCGGAAGTAAAAGAATGTTTCCTAATACCGGGTGAAAGGATGTCAATGGTAAGATTCCCTGATGAGACTGCTATCCTCAGTGAAAGGGAAGAATAATTACATGACCTACTTAAAGGAAAGAACAGCCTTACGGGTATATAATATTGAATGGGAGTAAATCGAAGAAAGGTGAAATTAGTCAGAAATAGCTGAAATGAGAACAGCGAGAAACTTAACTTCATGATTAGTGACCACGAAACAGATGAAGTGTAGGAATTGTGATACCTAGACAGCAAAATAACCCATGACGGACAGAGCAAAGAGGTCATCAAAAGCAGGATGGTACTGGCAAGGTCATTACTACTAGTATCAAACATAAGTCCTTGATTTGGGGAAGAAATTTCTGAGAATATGTTTGGAGCGCAGCATCGTATGGTTATGAAACATGAACTATGACAGAACCGAACAGATGAGAATCGAAGCATTTGAGATGTGGTGCTACAGAAGAATATTCAAAATTAGGGTTACTAAGGTAAGGATGTTCGGAGAGGAAAGGAATACATGGAAAAAAACAAGTAGAGTGGACAGGGTGGTACGGCACCTATTGAAACATCAGGGAATTACTTCCATGGTACTAGAGGGAGCTGTAGAGGGTAGAAAGTGTAGAGGAAGACAAAGATTGCAATACGTCAAGCAGGTTGGCCCAAGAATCCTTGTTGGTGGTCCGCGTCAAACCAATCAGAAGACTGATAGTAGTATGAAAAAAAAGTAAAAGAGAGAGAGAGAGAGCCCTTTTTTGTGCTATGATGGGAGCAGTTTTAATTCTGGTAATTAGTAAAGGTATTTTAATTGTCTTTTACTACAATAGAACATCATCAGTTGTGGTATGTCACGCCTTGTTTTAGCTGACATCTGGCAACGTTGTCAGGTTGAGATCTTCCGTCATTGTGACATAGAAACAGGGTCATATTCGGAACTGCATGCAAACTTCTAGCCTCTTCAGCCACTCTCGAAATAAAATGTGTGTTAAGGCTTATGCGACTCACTATGACTCCAATTAAGGATTTGTACGCATAGGCAGAGTGTTCAGATGGTTTAGCTACCAAAGGTGGCTCTACGAAATCTTAGGTTGTTATTCGTATTACGTTGCTAAGTTGGAGTATATTCTGTAACGAAGACACAAAGGAATAGCAACATATAGCTGCTAGTGGGAGCGAGTTACATCAATGGGAAAAGTTGAATATTTGTGTCGGACCGGGATTCGAACCGGAGTCTCCCGCTTACCAGGCAGTTGCTCTGACCATTTAGCCATCCGGGCACATTGGTCATCGGAACTGCACGGGATGGAAGTGATGCATGATTCCCGTCAGAATCAAATTCTCAACTTACCTGCACACTAGTGACGAATTGCCCTTGCGCATTATCCTCATTACTCGCGGCGTCTCGCCAGTCCCCGTATGAGTCGGAACGTGGTGTGCATCTGAACCGAAGGGATCATTGGTCAGCCTTGCCTAGCGAGCAGGATAACCGGGTTCGAATTCCAGTCCGGTAGGAATTTATAACCTACCCCATTGAAGTAAATCAATGTCCACTAGTACCTAAATGCTATTATTCGCCGGCCGAAGTGGCCGTGCGGTTAAAGGCGCTGCAGTCTGGAACCGCAAGACCGCTACGGTCGCAGGTTCGAATCCTGCCTCGGGCATGGATGTTTGTGATGTCCTTAGGTTAGTTAGGTTTAACTAGTTCTAAGTTCTAGGGGACTAATGACCTCAGCAGTTGAGTCCCATAGTGCTCAGAGCCATTTGAACCATTTTTTGCTATTATTCCTTTGCGGATGGTGGCTGCAGGATCAAAATGGCGTTGTTCTGTCGGATAGCTCCGCATAATTACGTATTCTTGAATAATTTACTTAGTGTGAGCCATGTATTCCATGGCAAATTTGCTCAGTTAACGTATATTCTACTAGATGGGGAGTACGTACACATATATTATTTTCCGAGGTCAATAACAGCACAGCCATATCAGTTACGGGTAGGAATTATCTTGTAACGAGTAGCAGGCTCCATTTAGGAGTGTTTCATTGTAAGAGTATGAGCATAATCCATTATCCATGTACAACGCATAGAAATACATTTCATCGATTAGTTTTCCATGTCCGTTGCAAAATAAATCTAAAAATAATGTTTTTTTCTGTTTAGAGACAAATAATATGAATATAAAAATTTTTATCCCAGCCTTAGCTTTTGAAAGAAACGTTAAACGGGACTATAAATAATTTCATAACAAACTTTTCGTGATGAATACTTTTAGGAAATAAATGCTATCAAAATTACCCAATAGAACTTACAGTCACTGTCAACTATTACTCTAGGGCCACATCAGCGTGATGGCAGTTACGATAGATATATAAAAAGTAGTTCCTTCAAACACAGAAAACATTAATCGCACGGGGGGAATGGCAGTGGTAAAAAAAGTACGGAGCACATCAGAAATGGCTTAACAAAATTCTTCGTGTAACATTTGGATATCGAAGTTATCCTTCTCAAGGCCGTTGGAAGGAACTAGTTGTTAACCACATGCAGATGTATTATATTTTCCACGGTCGAATCTGCAGTAGTTCTAAGTACATATTTCTACTCCATGGTAGTTCCAACCTCAATGTATTACTGTTAACGTAGTCATTAATGCTATTTTTTTTTAGTGAAAGTAAGTTTGTTTCTCTTAAATTCTCCCTTAACAAATATACCTAATTTTTTTCTTACCTTCCGCGCCAAAATAGAATTTGACAGACGCGTTCCCTACCAGCTGTGTTTGTTTTGCAAATACCACCCTGGACATGGACAGAACTCACTGAATTCTGATAACTGCATACATCGAAGAGAACACGGCTTTTCCATCTCTCGAAACAAGTTGCAGCGTGGGCGCATTTTGAATTTACGTCACCGCTAGCAAGCTGTCGCCGTCAGTAGCAAATAGGATGCGTTGGTGTCGACGCGGCACACTCGATGGAATATTCACTTCCCACACACCACAGTATTTCAGTAACTACAGGTACATTCCGTTCAACTGATGTCCCCATCAAACATCGGAAACCAGATAAGGTGCTTCTATAAGCATATTCAGTTTTTTCCAAAATCCTCTTTCAGAGATCCTAAGGGCACTCTTAGTCCCTTGAGAACTATTATTAGATAAAATATAAATAAAATATAAAAATAAGAAAATCCGATGGTAAATTTTATCACGAGAAAAGTATTCACACGGAAACATGGTTTTAGAGTGTTAGACTTCCCATCATCTGATACATAATCACGTGAAACGTGTTTGAGTATTTTGATGATATAACTTAGCATGTATGGTGAAACTTTCGAGCAGCCACTTTTTAAATGACGGATTCAAGCTAACTAGCGTAAAAATAAGTACAACTTTTTTTTTTTGAGACATCAGTCTTCTGACTCGTTTGATGCGGCCGGCCTCGAATTCCTCTCTTGTGCCAACCTCTTCATCTCAGAGTAGCACTTGCAGCCTACATCTTCAATCATTTGTTGGAAGTATTCCAGTCTCTGTCTTCCTCTACAGTTTTTACCCTCTACAGCTCCCTCTAGTACCATGGAAGTCACTCTCTGACGTCTTAACACAAGTCCTATCGTCCTGCCCCTTCTCCTTGTCAGTGTTTTCCCATATTCCTTTCCTCTCCGATTCTGCGCAAAACCACCTAATTCCTTACAAACAAATATTTTTCATTATCTAGTGCTGGCGGCCTATTCAGTTAATTGCTCATTGTGGAATCTGATCTTGTTTTGCACTTGTATCTACCAGTCTCTTAAGCACAACCACTAGAAAATCGTCAACAATTTCACAAGCAACAGTACTCATGCTCATATAGCAACAGCGAACGAAACTTACATGTTCTATGTGCATAGAATAAAAGGGAAGCGATTTCTGGCGTTCGCCAAAGAATGGGTCTTTATTGTCTGTAATTTGTATAAATGATTTAGGAGACAATCTGAGCTGCCATCTCAGGTGGTTAAGGTACTAAGAGAAATCTGTTAGATTTCGGTTGCACGATAAATCCCTCAAATCTGAAGGCTGCCACTTCAACTGTGTATCTAGGAATTACAAGTACGAACAACTTAAATTGGAATGATCGCGAAGAGAATGTTGTAGTAAAGGCAAACCAAAGACAGCGTTTTATTGGCAGAACACTTAGGAGACACAACAGGTCTGCTACCTATACTACGCTTGTCCGTCCTCTGTTAGAGTACTGCTGTGTGGTATGGGATCCTTATTAGGTAGAATATACGGAGGACATGGAAAGAGTTCAGCGAAGGGCAGCTCGTTCTGCATTATCGTGAAACAGGGGAGAGAGTGTCACGGACTGATACGCGAGCAGGGACAGCAGTTATTAAAACAATGGCATTTTTCCTTGCGGCGAGATCTTATCACGAAATTTCAATCTCCAACGTTCTGCTCCGGATGGGAAAATATTTTGTTAACATTCACACTATACAGGTAGAAATGATCATTTTCATTAAATAAGAGAAATCAGACCTTGCACGGAAAGATTTAAGGGTTCGTTTTTTCCCTCGCGCCTTCGAGATTGGAACGGAAGAGTACTAGAGTGAAAATGTTTCCATGAACCTTCTGCCAGGCACTTAAGTGTCGATTGCAGAGACGTCATCTAGATTTAATAGTAGATGTAAACAAGCAAAATCCATAAAATACCATTTTCTAAGAGGGAATAAAATTGCCCAACGATAGTAAACAGCCACCTAAAATCCAAATATTTAAGAACTTAGTAAAGCATACCTGTTAAATTATTCTTGATACAAAGTCAAGTATCATACAAATAGCACAGAGTTGGAAATGGAAAAAATTAACGTTATTTTATAGTAAAAAATATTATTCTACAGGAAAGTTTCATTCTGAAAGGAATTTTTCTGTAGCTTTCTAGCCCTGGGACGGTGCTGGATACTTCTAATCTCTTTCCGCTTTCTTAAGATCAACATCTGTTTCACTGCAGTGATTCATATACGCGTAAACAGATGTGCAAAACTTAAAGACTAATAAGCCAAAACAATATGACCACTACCCACTGTGACGTTGGAAGTCGCATATTGGAGTAGCGAGCACGTGACGTGGTGACAAAAGCAGATACTGACGGGGGATCACTCAAATGAAGATACAGTCTGAAAATGGGGAAATCCATTGAGATAAGCGACTTTGACAAAGGCCGGATTAGACTTTGACAAAGGCCGGATTATTATTACGCAGAGCCTGTGAATGTGTACCAGCCGGTTAGCCGAGACGCTAATGCGCTGCTTCCTGGACTCGGGTAGCTGTGCGGTTGGCGGATTAACGACGAAGGGCGGTGTGACGGCCAGCTTGTTGTGGTTTTTAGGCGGTTTTCCATATCCCGTTGTCCGCAGCTCGTGGTCTTGCGGTAGCGTTCTCGCTTCCCGCGCACGGGTCCCGGGTTCAATTCCCGGCAGGGTCTGGGATTTTTCCTGCCTCGTGGTGACTGGGTGTTGTTGTGTCGTCTCCAGCATCATCATTCATCCCCATCACTGTCGGAGGAAGGCAATGGCAAACTACCTCCACTAGGACCTTGCCTACTACAACGGTGCGGGTGTCCCGCATCGTCCCCTAAGCTCCTCGGAGTATGGGACCTCACCATCATCATCCATACCCCACTGGGTAAGTACTCGATTGGTCCCTAAGTCCCGCCACAGTTTCACGACGCAGACATTTGAAACACATTCGCACTATTTCATGATTCACACTAGACGCAGACAACTGGGGTACGCTAATTCCATCCCGGGTGGCAGCAGGAAGAGGATCCGGCCACCACTTACAATTAATGATGCCAAATCCGTACTTAACCCTGCCGACCCTACGCACGATGCGGGACAATGGCAGCAGCAAAAGAAGAAGAACATGAGCCTGTGAACGTGTATCTTGAAAACGGCGAAGCCGGTCGAGTTTCCTTGTGCTACAGTCTTGAGCAGAGGTAGTAGGACAGTGAAACTACAACTGTGCGCTAAATGGTTGGATGTCAGCGACTCTTCATAAAACGTGTTGTTAGGAGGCTTGCCTGCTCTGTACAGTAAGACAGATGGTCATGTGTGGCGCCTCTGCCAAAAGAGCGCAATGCTGGTGCCCACAAAAGTTTTTCAGAGCACACCGTTCATCGTACATTATTTAACAAGGAGCTCCATAGCAAATCACCCCTAAGTGTTCACCTGTTGACCCAATGGTAACGTCAGTTACGATTTAAGTGGGCATGGAACCATTGGGATGCGACAATCGATCACTGGAAACCTGTCGGCTCTTCGTATGAATGACATTTTTGCTAAACTAGGTGGCAAACGCAGTGATCGAGATGAACAGCGGCTCGAAACGTGCAGCTCGCGACGCACGCAGGCTGGAAGGAGCAGTGTTATGCTATGGGAGACATTCTCCTGCACTCGCATGGGACCTGTTGTAGTAATTGAAGACACGCTGACACCTGAGAGCTACCTGCATCCCTTCATGCTCTATTGTCTCCCCCGATGGCGGTGTCGTCTTTCAACAGTGTAATTGTTTGTGTCTCGGAGCCAGAACTGTGCTACAGTGGTTTGAGGAGACCTCGTCGTGAACTCACTTTAATGTCTAGGCAACCAAATTCGGCTCATAAAAATCCCATGGAACCCATCTGCGACGCTATCGGGTGCCATCACTGCGTACGCAAATTACATGACCTGTGCGCAGACGTCTACATACCTCCATAAACACGCCAACAAACTGGCGGATCCCTGGTACGCAGAATCAGTGATGTATTTTGTTCCAAAGATGGAGAAACGAGCTACTATGCAGGTGGTCTTAATGTTTTGGCTCATCTGTGTAAATTTCCACTGATGCTATCACTACCAAGTAATACACCTCATGACTTTGGCCATACATTGCTATAGTATAGTACAGAAGATAACTGAAAGAAATACGCAGTTACACGAACAGCAATGACACTTTTATTCATAGACGCTAATTACACTGATGTTACCGTGATTCATGATGGTTCTTTCGGTATTACGAAAGACGAGAAAGGGGTATTAATCTTCATGGATGGCAATGCGTGCTCTATAACATGTTCCTCATACAGCGAGAGGAGGAAATACTTCGTTCATCCAGGAACATTATCGAACGTGATCCTTTTGGTGATTCAGGTGTTGTGTCATGGTGAGGCATAATGTTGCACGGACGTGCTGGCCTGAAGTCTTTGAACACGATGCACTCACTGGTCAACGTTACTGTGACATTGTACCTCCGCCCGTCTTTACAGGGGGGCGGGGGTATTCTGTGCCGTAACTTCATTTCTATGGTTGGCAGTGAGAGACTGCATAAAACTGCGGAGGTGGAGGAGTTCCTGGACAGAGAGGATATTGGACGACTGGACTGGTCTCCCCGTTCCCACAACCTAAAATACATCGAGCACGTTTGTAAGACTTTGAGAAGACGAATCGCAGGATCAGCGACGGTCCGGCAGTCGTCACCCGTGCTGATGGAGGCCTGGAACTCCCTATCATAAGTACTCGCATCAACCTCGTGGTCTGCATGGGCATATATTACCACCCGTGGCGATCCGACATACTATTAACAACAATTTCCTGCATTTTATAATACCTAGCGGAACGTCTTGAGTAGCGGCAGCTTTAGTTTAATAATTATCTTTGTGTGAATATGTCATTTCTGTTTGTCTTATTACTTATCTCTATCAGTTACCTTCTGTACTGCGTCGCAGTAATACTTGGTACGTATGGTCCCAGTTTCATCGATCTCTGTTGCTTGACAGTGGCAGATCACGTGAAAGTTATTTTCGTCTTCAAGTTTAGCACTCAGTATATTTCAGATGGTTCAAGGGGGCGAACTTATACTGAATTATAATGGCTGAATATTCGCCTAGGACATGGTTCCAGGCAATAGAGAGAGCGCGAGCGTGTGTGTGTGTGTGTGTGTGTGTGTGTGTGTGTGTGTGTGTGTGTGTGTAGGTTTAAATGGTTTTAAATGGCTCTGAGCACTATGGGACTTAACAGCTATGGTCATCAGTCCCCTAGAACTTAGAACTACTTAAACCTAACTAACCTAAGGACATCACACAACACCCAGCCATCACGAGACAGAGAAAATCCCTGACCCCGCCGGGAATCGAACCCGGGAACCCGGGCGTGGTGTGTGTGTATGTGTGTATGTGTGTGTGTGTGTGTGTGTGTGTGTGTGTGTGTGTGTGTGTGTGTGTACGCGTGCGCTCGTGCGCTTGTGCGGGTGAGCTCGCAGTCTGGTGGAGTGCACTGTCGGAATTGACCAATCCTGTAATAAAAGTAAATAGTAGAACAATATTTTTATAGATTCACCACAAATATTTTGGGAATATGTAAAAAATAAACAGAATAACATATCAAACTCAAGGCCACATGTTAATTAACAGCTGTGCATGTTAAAAAACACCCACACCAGTGCGTATAGACCAGTTTTTTTTAATTCCTTTTTTCAGTTCGTATGAGATAGCACGTACAGCTCTGTAAATGATCAGTAGATCAATGAATAACTAAATGCTACATACTTAATATGCGGGAAGCAATTAGGAGTCGTTGACTAATAAATGAATGAAAAACAGTGCGTCTGAAAAATAATGTCTCGTCTCTGGTCGGAGCTGCTCTTGGGTTCACGTGAAGCAGAACGTATCTTATCCAGTATTAAATAACATCCACAGCGCAGTTGTAAAAACTAAAATGTGACGGCACATTCGCTCCCGTACTTGCTGTATGTTTGATGAGCGTGGAAAAAAAGAAACAACGATAATCAAATCTACACCCACTTGAGTATTCTGCAAATCTTTGTGAAGGACATAGTAGAAGGGCGTCTTCCATTCTGCCATCTATTAGGGTTTCAGCCCGTTCTGTTAGCATATTAAGTGTGGGAAGAATGCCTCCGTACACGCAATAATTAGACTCATCTTCTCTACGTGGTCACTACGGGAGTGATACGTAGGGACTGAAGTAAATTCCTGGATTCCTCAAATAATACCGGTTCTCGAAGTTTTGTATGTGGGTTTTTGCAGAGTAGCTGGTGGCCAACTCCAACCATCTGCCAGTTAAATTTTTCATTCCAGTTACGGTCTCCTATTTGTCCAACAAACCTGTCAGCGTTCATTATCTCCTTCATTACACAGGGTGGTCCATTGATAGTGAGCGGGCCAAATATCTCACGAAATAAGCATCAAACGAAAAAACTACAAAGAACGAAATTCGTCTAGCTTGAAGGGGGAAACCAGACGGCGCTATGGTTGGCCCGCTAGATGGCGCTGCCATAAGTCAAACGGATATCAACTGTGTTTTTTAAATAGGAACCCCCATTATTAATTACATAGTCATGTAGTACGTAAAGAAATATGAATGTTTTAGTTGGACCACTTTTTTCGCTTTGTGATGGATGGCGCTGTAATAGTCACAAACGTATAAGTACGTGGTGTCACGTAACATTCCGCCAGTGCGGACGGTATTTGCTTCGTCAGTCATTACCCGTGTTAAAATGGACCGTTTACCAATTGCGGAAAAGGTCGATATCCTGTTGATGTATGGCTATTGTGATCAAAATGCCCAACGTGCGTGTGCTATGTATGCTGCTCGGTATCCTGGACGACATCATCCAAGTGTTCGGACCGTTCGCCGGATACTTGCGTTATTTAAGGAAACAGGAAGTGTTCAGCCACATGTGAAACGTCAACCACGACCTGCAACAACCAAGTAGGTGTTTCAGCTGCTGTCGCGGCTAATCCGCATATCAGTAGCAGACCAGTTGCGCGAGAATGGGGAATCTCGAAAACTTCGGTGTTGAGAATGCTACTCAACATCGATTGCACCCGTACCATATTTCTATGCACCAGGAATTTCATGGCGACGACTTTGAACGTCATGTACAGTTCTGCCACAGGGCACAAAAGAAATTACGGGACGATGACAGATTTTTTGCAAGCGTTCTATTTAGCGAAGAAGCGTCATTCACCAACAGCGGTAACGTAAACCGGCATAATATGCACCATTGGGCAACGGAAAATACACGATGGCTGCGACAAGTGGAACATCAGCGACCTTGGCGTGTTAATGTATGGTGCGGCATTATGGGAGGAAGGATAATTGGCTCCCATTTTATCGATGGTAATCTAAATGGTGCAATGTATGCTGATTTTCTAGGTCATGTTGTACCGATGTTACTACAAGATGTTTCATTGCATGACAGAATGGCGGTGTACTTCCGACATGATGGAGGTCCGGCACATAGCTCGCGTGCGGTTGAAGCGGTACTGAATAGCATATTTCATGACAGGTGCACTGGTCGTCAAAACACTATACCATGGCCCGCAACTTTACCGGGTCTGACGTCCCCGGATTTTTTTCTGTGGGGAAAGTTGAAGGATATTTGCTATCGTGATTCATCGACAACGCCTGACAACATGCGTCAGCGAATTGTCAATGGTTCAAAAATGGTTGAAATGGCTCTGAGCACTATGGGACTTAACATCTATGGTCTTCAGTCCCATAGAACTTAGAAGTACTTAAACCTAACTAACCTAAGGACATCACACAACACCCAGTCATCACGAGGCAGAGAAAATCCCTGACCCCGCCGGGAATCGAACCCGGGAACCCGGGCGCGAGAAGCGAGAACGCTACCGCACGACCACGAGCTGCGGACAATTGTCAATGCATGTGCAAACATTACGGTAGGCGAATTACTCGCTGTTGAGAGGAATGTCGTTACACGTATTGCCAAATGCATTGAGGTTGACGGACATCATTTTGAGCATTTATTGCATTAATGTGGTATTTACAGGTAATCACGCTGTAACAGCATGCGTTCTCAGAAATGATAAGTTCCTAAAGGTACATGTAACACATTGGAACAACCGAAATAAAACGTTCAAACGTACCTACGTTCTGTATTTTAATTTAAAATACCTACCTGTTACCAACTGTTCGTCTAAAATTGTGAGTCATATGTTTGTGACTTTTACAGCGCCGTCTATCACAAAGTGAAAAAAGTGGTCCAACTAAACATTCATATTTATTTACGTACTACACGAATATGTAATAAAAAATGGGGTTCCGATTTAGAAAAATTCACTTGATATCCGTTTGACCTATGGCAGCGCCATCTAGCGGGCCAACCATAGCTCCATCTTGTTTCCCTCTTCAAGCTAGATAAGTTTCGTTCTTTGTAGTTTTTTCGTTTGACGTCTATTTCGTGAAATATTTGGCCCAGTCACGATCAATGGACCACCCTGTATACATTCAGTATCCCCTATGAGACCTATATAGTACGGGCCATAGACAAGTGACCAGTACGATATAATCAACCGCAAGTAATCTCCTTTGCAGACTGAATTTTTCCAGTACTCTCCCAATGAACCGAAGCCTGCCACTTGCCCTACCTACGACTGATCATCGTGGTCATTCGGTTTAATATCACCACAGACTTCATCCCATGTATGAGCTGATTGATTTCTATTGTGTATTATTATCAGTTATCACCTGAATTATTTATAGCATAATAAAACGAAAGGTAATCCGTATTCCATATGTCTTGAATCTCTGTTACGCAAGCGATACCAAGACAAACAAGCTACGTGCTTCTACAGCTGTCCTCGTGAATAACTGACTTTCGTTATAAGACATGAAGAACGTGAATGCTCCAAAACTAGCTGCAATAAGGTAAAATATTTAATCTATTACACGATAGGCCTGTTTCATCTTAATTGCCAAGCTAACAATAGCAATTTCTGAGATTACAATAGTAAGATTATCTGCTATTTTATGTTTACACTTGCCTTGGTACTTACGTCTAGTTGGTAGTGACGACCATATTGCATCTAAGTAATGTTTTTCTGTCAAGTCTTGGTAAACATAAAATTTTTTGTAGTTACAAAAAGTAAAAAATACGTTTTTGGCAGATATTTTGGCAGTTAAATATTGTCACAGTTCTCTATTACGATGCTATATGCTTATAAATTATATACAGCTCACCAGAGATGATGTTACATTTCATTGTTTTTCTTTTCCTTTGTATTTTATTTATGGTCTGTGTATGTTTTCCATATAACTATCCATTTTTGTTTTCTTTATGTCAATAAGGTTCTCGAGATAATATTCCTGTTTGATGTTTGTGTTCTGATATAGAATTTCGTATTGTTATTTTACTGTATAAATATATACTTCCAGTTCTTGGAGAATGTTCACAATGCGTCCTTTCGGTATTCTGTGTAATACTTGTAACGCTGTTTCAAGTTTTCTCGGCTTCGTGTGTTGAATTCTCAGATATAAATAGAAATTTGAGAAATTAGTGTGACTGTTTTTAGAGTGTGCTTTACATCTGGTTTTAAAATTTCGTCAGGTTTGGCAGATATAGAAATTGTTGTAGTTGTCACAGGTGATTTTGTGTTCCAGATATGGCATATTCTGAGATTTTGTTCGTGCGTGAACGTAATGTCGTTATGATTTCTGCAGAAATCCAGTCGTATTTGTGTGGAATTGAATAGTGCACTCATCTCATCCACATGCATACAATTGGCTTTCCGTATAATTTACAAAATTATTACGAAATTAATTTCATGCATATTCAAAATCTCAGAACACGCCACTTCTGGAACTCGCCTGTGACGATTCTAGCAACTTCTATATTGGTCAGATCGGACGAAATTTTATCACCAGATTTTAAGGACACACTAGAAACAGTGCTACTAATCTGTCAGACTTCTATTTACAATTGAAAACTCAACATCAAAGCCGAGAAAATTGAAACTGCGTTGTACGTATTGAGCAGAATACTGAAAGGACTTACTATGATCATTCTCGAAGAACTGGAAATATGTGTTCATACAAGAAAATATCCATATGAAATACTAAATGAAAACATAACTCTAAACATAGATGCTACCTCTAAAACTTTATTTACACAGTAGAGCACGAAAGAGGGCAATTACATAGTAAAAGATACGTACACAAACTATGGATAAAATTCAAAGGAAAATAAAAACAACAAAAAGTAACATCATCTATGGTAACCTGTTAATACTTTGTAAACATGTACCATCGTAGTAGAAAACCGTCAAAATATTTGCCACTAACTTATTTTTTACGTTTTGTAACTACAACAAGTATTACACTAACAATTGACAGAAAAAATTAATATAGATGCAATATGGTTGTTACTTCCAACTAGACGGAAGTACCACTGCAAATGTAAACATAAAACAGCCACGATTTACGTATAGACAACCTCGCCAATGCTATTTTCGCAGGTAATTTGTTAATGGAAATTAAGCCGAAACAGAACTGTCGTTTAAAATATCAAATATATTACCTTATTACTTCTAGTTTTAGAGTTTTCATTTTTCTTATATCTTATAATGACGTATACTATGCTGCAGCCCCAACGGAAGGTAAAATAGACTTCTGTTCATGATTGCCATCGGATGGACCTTATAGCGATACAGCCTTCCCCAAAATTCATATGAAATGTCTGATACCACCTTTCCTATATGCATCCGGATACTTATCGGACAATTCAGTGCTTCCTAAGGCCTCGTATATGTGTCTTTATACATATCATTCTGTCCTATTTGATAAAAAAAAACTTTATATTCATTGCGAAGGCGTGTGGAATGTTCTGGAAGGACGTGCGTTGTCATAATTATCGGTGGATTGTTGTCGTTGACAAAATTATGTACATACACTAATTTAAGTAAATAATCAAAAAATTGAAGTAATGAGTCCTTAGCAATAAATAACTAGAGACTACAGAGTTGTTAGCATGAAAAGTCAATGCTTCTGATTAACAAAATGCTAACCTAAAAATCCAGTAACAGAAGACCTCACTATCTTGAGAAACAGCTTGAAAGTAATTACCAAGCGATGTATTTTCATTTGTTATTTATTTTTATGTCTTCCTCTGTAATTAATATTCTTTGTAATTACATTTCTAATTTATTGTTTACATCTCACATTTTTCCAATTTCCCGAATTTGAGGCCTTATTTGTGCATTTTATGTAAGTAATCGGATAAAGCACGAGCTCTTTACTACCACTGAATATTAGCAACCAAATCCAAACTGTATTTAATTACATAACAAAAGTAATATGAGAGATATTATTGTAATTAAAGTTCAGAATGATTTACTTGTGGAAAATTAAAGAGATTACTATAAAAGATTGTCATTGAATATTGTATTTTATACCTTATTCGGCTGTATCATCAGTTTCTTTCCGTTTTGTAAATTTTAATTATAACATCAAAATCTACGAAATTAATAATGCTTTATTTTGGAAGTTATTGTTAAAATTCTATATAAAGCGATGCTGCGAGGAGTCAGTTTTGAAGTTACTTTTGGAAGTCAAAGAGATCAGTGAAGTCTGTCCGTGTTTTATTTACATGACGAGTGTGCAGTTCGGATGTCAATTAACGTGAATAATTTTTGTGAAGCATGAAAATTTCGCATTCATTCATCAATGGACCAGGCAGAAGAAACTTAAATAACATTCAACGTGAATCGTTTCAACCTCTGGCCAATGATGCAACTCCGCTTCTCTGGCGGCATCTCGTATGTGAAAATTCATTGTATATCGAAATAATATTAAAACAGCGAGATGAATAAAGTTCGACACAGTACTTTCAGAGCGATGCAGAGGAGCGATGCAAATGGTCATAAAAGGCCAAGACAGGATAATTGTGAGTGATGGATGGCGTGGAGAGCAAGACAGTTATTCAAACGGCATTTAACATGTACGTCAGTCACCCAATTCCAAGTTTCAGAAAATCCCCCCGCGGTAATTCCTGACATATGCTGGTGTTAAGGAAGAGTGACAGGCTATGGTTTAACTGGTGTTCATTAACGCCACGCCATTTTTCATCGACGCAGAACAGAAGAATGAACTTACTTGATAAAAAATAGTGAAACGATCCACCAGCTGTATGGGGAAACTGGGTGGATGACACGATATATAGATGTTGTTAAATTACTAAATGAAAAATAAGTTAGTGTCATACACTGATAAAACAAGTTTCGCTTTTGCAGTGATGCATTCTTTATTAGACTCCCACTGAGCAGCTACTTTCTGTAATGATCCTTTTCTTTCTTTATTCTTTGGAAGACAGTTTATGTGGTCATGACTTTATCACCCTCTCCAGTTTGAGACTCAAACTGATGATAATTGCCACGCGAAGTGGCCGCGCGGTTTGAGGCGCTATGTCACGGATTGCGCGGTCCCTCCCGCCGGAGGTTCGAGTCCTCCCCCGGGCGTGGGTGTGTGTGTTGTTCTTAGCAGAAGTTAGTTTAAGTAGTGTGTAAGTCTAGGGACCGATGACCTCAGCAGTTCGGTCCCTTAGGGATTCACACACATTTGATCATTTGATAATAATTACGTTTACTAGCAACAAAAATTGCGCTTTACAGCTGCATTTCCAACTGTCAAATAAAAGGGTTATTAAGCGTACTGGGTGTAGGAACATAAACAGTATTACAATTGTTTCATTATCAACGAAATTCATCTTACTTTAGAACGCTGCTAAACCGATTATAGTTATTTTGTGTAAAGTGAAGTTGAAGAGGGAAGAAAGGAAAGTATTTTGATGCGGAATCAATGGCGACGTGCGAAAATGTGTGCCGGACTGGGATTCGAACCCGGAATCTCCTGTTTGCTATGCAGTTGCGCTGATTCGCCTCAATGTACAATGAGTCTACCACCTTCAATGCCAAGGCACTAGTACGTTCGACCCCATGCAGGAACCTCTGCGAGCTTCGAGGACGTGGAGGTTTACAGCGGGTAGAGGACTGCCGAGATAGTAAGCACAGTACGGGTGAACGCTGTGTCCAGCTGGTGCAGTGGTTGAACATCTGCCTTAGTAAGCAGAAGAGCCCAGGTTCGAATTCCTGTCATGGCACACGTTTTCGATCGTCGCCATTGATTCCGCAAGAAGTTGTGATGCAGCTGACATCAATAGCTTCCCCTTTAATTTACATAAAATATTTCACAGCTACGAATTCTGCATGTTCTCTGTTCTTCCGGAGATGCCCGAAGAAACCATGCAGTCATATATGTGATTGTAGTTACAAGTCCCTCGGCGAAATTTGTCTCTTTCATAATATCTTAAATACACTTTTGACTAGCGTGATACCTGTTTCCTACCATTTAAGATATTAATCAGCACCACCAACAGTATCATCGTTGTAATCATCAGCTCTGCTGGTTAAAGACCGACGTTTCGGCGGACTTCCAGGGGGCCTCTTCAGGGGTGTCCGCTGCAGTGAATCGCCATGAAGAGAATCGCAGCGAATCGGCTGAAACGTCAGCAGTTTAACTGTTCCTGTAGTTACAATGACGCGGCCCAGTACTCAAAATTAATTTTGTAAAAAAAATGACACCAACCGCGGAAGCCTACGAGCTAAAAACAACACTGAATGTAATCTTCTTGATTGTCTCTCCTTTCGCACAGATGTCAATAACCTATTGTAAATATTCCAATTTTCACCCTACCTCTATACCTTTTAATTCTCCCTCTCTGTCGAGAGCCAGATCTACTATGGGTGGATGCCACACCACAAGTCCCATTAATCTCATTCATCTCTCTGTCTGAAGAATTCGACACCCGAGACTTCGGTGCCGATGTTGATGCCGTGTTTCTTGACTTCAGGAAAGCGTTTGGTACAGATCACAACAGTCTTTTAGTACACATAATATTAGATTACAGAGTATCGGACTAGATTTGTGACAGGATTCAGCTCTTCAGTGATGATAGAAGTCTCCAACAAAAACGACATATTTTAAATAATTTCAAGATTTCACCAATAAAGTGTTACTGTTTGCAATATCTATACATATAGTCTACTGGATAACGACATAAACTCCATAAGACTACTCACAGATAATGCTGTTGCCTGTAAAAAAAATACCAAAGTGAAAATATCAAAGCGAGTCGCTGAATGACTAGTAGAGGATCGATGTTTGGTGCAGCGACTGGCATTTAACCCTGAAGATAACTACACTCATGCTCATACAATTTTGATACATGGTGAAACAACGCTCTGGTGGGCGGTTTACGGGTTTAAATCACCTCGGGGTATGACCATGCGGTGCATTTGACCTGCGGTCGTCGCACGGTGGCGCTGGCAGCAGTCCACATACGCAGAGGTGTGTTGGTGCATGTCAGAGTACGGTGCAGCGAATAAGGGTGCAGACGTCTTCAGGCGTGCTAATAGTGACTGTGTGTTGAAAATGGCTCAAATAACTCATATTGATGTTATGAGGGGTACAATACTAGGGTGACTGGAGACTGGTCAAACATTGCAGGTCGTAGCATAGGCCCTCCGTGTGCCACAAAGTGTGATCTCAAGATTATGGCAACGATTCCAGCAGACAGTAAACGTGTTCAGGCGCTACAGTACGGGACATCCACGGTGTACAACACCACAAGAAGACAGATATCTCACCATCAGTGCCCGCAGACAACCACGGATTACTGAAGGTAGCCTTGCTCGGAACCTTATCGCAGCCACTGGAAGAGATGTCTCCAGACACACAGTCTACAGACGACAGTACAGACATAGTTTATTCGCCCGGAGACCTGCAAGGTGCATTCCACTGACCCCTGGTCACAGGAGAGCCCGTACAGCCTGGTGTCAAGAACACAGTACATGGTCATTGGAGCAGTGGTCCCAGGTTATGTTCACGGACGAGTCCAGGTATAGTCAGAACAGTGATTCTCGCCGGGTTTTCATCTGGCGTTAACCAGAAACCAGATGCCAACCCCTTAATGTCCTTGAAAGGGACCTGTATGGAGGTCGTGGTTTGATGGCGGAGGTGTGATTATGATTGGTGCACGTACACCCCTGCATGTCTTTGACAGAGGAACTGTAACAGGTCAGGTGTATGGGGACGTCATCTTGCACCAGTACGTCCGCCTTTTCAGGGGTGCAGTGCGTCCAACCTTCCTCCTGATGGATAATAAAGCACGGCCCCACCGAGCTGCCATCGTGGAGGAGTACCTTGAAACAGAAGATATCAGGCGAATGGAGTGGCCTGCCTGTTCTCCAGACCTAAACCCTATCAAGGAATGCTCTCGGTCGACGTATCGCTGCACGTCTTCAACCCCTAGGACACTTCAGGACCTCCGACAGGCACTGATGCAAGAAGGGGAGGCTGTACCACAGCAGCTGCTCGACCACCTGATCCAGAGTATGCCAACCCGTTGTGCGGCCTGTGTACGTGTGCATGGTGATCATATCCCATATTGATGTCGGGGTACATGGGCAGGAAACAGTGGCGTTTTGTAGCATCTACATCTACATCCGTACTCCGCAAGCCACCTGACGGTGTGTGGCGGAGGGTACTTTCAGTACCTCTGTCAGCTCTCCCTTCTATTCCAGTCTCGTATTGTTCGTAGAAAGAAAAATTGTCGGTATGCCTCTGTGTGGGTTCTAATCTCTCAGATTTTATCCTCATGGTCTCTTCGCGAGATATACGTCAGAGGGAGAAATATACTGCTTGACTCCTCGGTGAAGGTATGCTCTCGAAACTTCAACAAAAGCCCGTACCGAGCTACTGAGCGTCTCTCCTGCAGAGTCTTCCACTGGAGTTTATCTATCATCTCCGTAACGCTTTCGCGATTACTAAATGATCCTGTAACGAAGTCTGCAGCTCGTGGTCGTGCGGTAGCGTTCTCGCTTCCCGCGCCCGGGTTCCCGGGTTCGATTCCCGGCGAGGTCAGGGATTTTCTCTGCCTCGTGATGACTGGGTGTTGTGTGATGTCCTTAGGTTTGTTAGGTTTAAGTAGTTCTAAGTTCTAGGGGACTGATGACCATAGATGTTAAGTCCCATAGTGCTCAGAGCCATTTGAACCATTTTGAACCCTGTAACGAAGCGCGCTGCTCTCCGCTCGATCTTCTCTATCTCTTCTATCAACCCTACCTGGTACGTATCCCACACTGGTGAGCAGTATTCAAGCAGTGGGCGAACAAGTTTACTGTAACCTTCTTCCTTTGTTTTCGGATTGCATTTCTTACGTTTCTTCCAATGATTCTCAGTCTGGCCGCTTTACCGACGATCAACTTTATATGATCATTCCATTTTAAATCACTCCTAATACCTACTCCCAGATAATTCACAGAATCAACTGCTTCCAGTTGCTGTCTTGCTATATTGTAGCTAAATGATAAAGGATCTTTCTTTCTATGTATTCGCAGCATATTAAACTTGTTTACATTGAGATTCAATTGCCATTTTCTGCACCATGCGGATCCTCCTACATTTCCGTACAATTTTCCATTGTTACAACCTCTCGATATACCACAGCATCATCCGCAAAAAGCCTCAGTGAACTTCCGATGTTATCCACAACGTCATTTATGTATATTGTGAATAGCAACGGTCCTACGACACTCCCCTGCGGCACACCTGAAGTCGCTCTTACTTCGGAAGACTTCTCTCCATTGAGAATGACAAGCTGCGTTCCACACACACACGTGTTTCGGGACGGTTTTCTCAACTTATCACCAATACCGAGGACTTACGTATCTGTACATGTGTGTTACCTAAGTGCCTACGCTATTAGCGCCAGTTTTGTGTAGTGCCACTTTGTGTGGCACCACAGTTTGCAATTATCCTTAATTTATGACCATATGTGTAAATGTGACGTAGAAATCCACTACTGTAAGATTTTTCGGTTGCTGACAAATCACAGGAAAAGTAAGCAGCGTACTAGCAAGTACGAACAATCCAGAGCAACCTAAACTAGGAAAATCATCTAAAACGAATTGTAAGAAAAGCACCTGTCACACTGAGCTTCTTTGGAAGAATCGTGGTCTCACGAATCGATACCACGTCACGGGTGTCACAGTTGGCTACGGGATTAGAGGTTTCCGTCAGTCGCGCGGGATCCAGCGGACCCAATGGAGCGCGCGTCCTGAGCCACGCTTCGAGCAGCACTGGACTATGAGCGCCCTCTGTCGCCACAACATACGACGTCGGGCGGCAGCCACACAGCCTGCTCGCACTTGGAGTCTCGTCGCTACGTGATGCTACGCAGACGCTGCCTAGTCACGGCTCTGACTCCATCGCTCTTGCTTTAGTACAGAGAGACTCATACTCGTTGATACTGAGAGCTGGACTTGAAGCAAGATAAGCGCTGTATCGTTTGTGAGATACAGAGGCGAGCGGGTGTGCCGGGACTCAACCCAGTTCACTGCTAGAAGCGCCACTGCACCTTAACACATCTGCGCGCAGCGCGCAAGTATTTCACCACAATTAAGCATGAAATTAAAAATCTAAATTTATGTATAAAACTTTGTTAAAATATAGTTAAGTGTTATAATGTTCCAGATACCAAGTCTTCATGTTCTAGACTTAAGGGGCTCCGGAACGCCCTATACTTGCAATGTTAAAATAACGCTTATAAATTACATCTTTCCTCACAAAGTATTTGAGGTAGGAAGTTGAACTTTTTACAGATTATTTATTGGAATATGGGCTGCAACATAACACAGGGATTTGACAAAATTTTGGTTCAGTTATTAAAGATGATTTTTTTCAATTGTAATGAAAATTCACAACATTTTTTTGCAATTTTTTATTTATATATTCAAAAATATACAGTTTTTTGGAAAAAGGCTGTGTTAAATTATGCAGAAGGTACTGTGTAACATTTACTGCAAGTTTGAAACAAATATGTTTGGAAGATCCTTAGAAAACATGTAATTAGTATGAGAAAATAAAAGTTTTGGGAATCGAGCGACAAAGATTGGATTAACTTTTTGGTGCATTCCAGGTCCATAGGATGGATTATCTTCATCCTCTGCAAACTCCTCCTCCAGCTTCCTCTTGTTCCTCCTCCTGTTTACTCTTGCTTGTATTTCTAGACTCTTTACAGACCTGTCTGCAGCCCGAAGGCGTTCCTTGTCTAAAGCAAGCATCGCTCGTACCATGTTAGAACCTATCTTCATTCCCATATTTCTAAATACCTTGCACCTTACAATGTTGCCATCATTGAAAGTCGCAACAGCATCATACACACCAAAGTGAAGTGTTTCTATTCCAACAAATACAGTCTTGGGGATTCTCGACCATATAACACTATTTACACTTTCATTGGGGTTTTGAGTTTTTCCGTGAATACACTTTTTCAACAGTTCAGTTGCTGTTAAGTCTCTGAAAATAGGTTTTATCACCTCCATTATTGCATGAGGCAGACTATGCTTATGAGTGTACACTTCACCAGTTAGCAATCCTTTGTTATATTTACACCAACTGTCTTCTTCTTCGGGACACAAGCTATGTTGGCGATTTTCATCGTCTTTATTGTTTACAGTAATAACACATACCTTTGGCTATCCAACATTTCTCCTTTTCTTAAAAGCCTTCAGAGTATTTCTAATAACTTTACTTTTACTCATTATTATACTTCAACAAAACAGAGACTCAAGAAACAGAATTAATTACGAATATTTTCGAGATAACGACAGAGTAAATAAACATGAAACAATCGACAATCACACCAGCGATATATATTGAACCATCACAGGTTAGCCACAACACATACTTTATCTCACATCACTAAAATGTACCTGATGAACACGGACGTTAATAATAACACCATTTGACAGCAGTTTAACAGCGCCACAGTGGGTCACGCCCATGTAGAACACATTTCAAAAAAAATTTAAAAATAGTTGTAGTCTTCGGAATTGAATAAATTATATATCTATTAAAAGGTAATAGTCTGCAGATTCAGAAAACGCAAAAAAGTAAAAATTGAACTTTTCATGATTTTGAGCTTTTCCGGAGCCCCTAAATAGTTTACATAAAAATGCCGTTTTAAGAGAAAAATAGGTGGCGCTAAATTAATGAAGCTAGAAAGCCAGAATTTGGTCAGAAGGTGTCTTTAGAACTCATAAATAAGTAGTGCAGGTTTCGAAAACCATAGGACAAAAATTAACACCGGAATCCACATTTTTAGGAAAAATCAGTGGCGCTAAATAATGGACTTAGAAACATGAATATTTGTTTTATGCTTCCGTTCGCTCCAAAAATAATAACTCAGAGACCACGTTAAGCTGTCTCTTATAGTTTTTTATTAATTAAGTAATAACTAATTTTGTAACTAAAATGCACCAGTTGTTGTAGATTAAGTACCTGTAATTTTAATGATAGAGAATTTGGATTAAAATGGGTGATACAACATGCCAAGTGATGTAGCTATACCAAATTTGAGGGTTGTAGTATTAATAACTGCTGACACAAGTTCTTGTAAAGATTTGGCTCAGAGATAACGATCTACCGTTAGTTCCACTATAAAAATTCTAAAAGGCAAAGTTTTAATTCTAGCGAGCTCAAATTTTTTCGGTGATCTCAAACAACTTAACTGAATACAAATAAGAATTAAGAGGTTTCTGAAGTAATTTTTAACTGCATTATTAAAGTTTATGTGCCCGAGAAAGCGGTCGTTCGGAGGCTGCTGCAGTATGCAGATTGCCGTAGACAACAGATGTTCCCTCGGCCGTCCGCTCCGGCACCTATATAAAAGCAGCCCGAGAGGCAGTAAGTAAGGTTCACTTCGCACTCAGCAGCCACTGCAAGATCCAATTGTGTTAAACGTCGGATCGCGCTCTGCCTCGGATGACGTCGGAGCCGAACTGTGTCAAAGCGCGTATTTTGCGGTAAAAACGGATATTGAACTCGCAAGGACTGTACACCGTCCTGGATCGCTTAGAATTCGCCAAAGTAACTATTAGTGTGCCGTCCGTGAGAATTACAATCCCGCGTGGGAAGTGGTGACTGTATTTCCACTTTTATGGCGAGCATTAATTTTGAACATTTATTGCAAACTTTCCGTTGAGTATTTTTAGTCAGGGCGAATGACAAGCTGGTAGGAACGTACTGTAGAAGTAGCCTCTGAACTGCTAAATGGGCTGTTAGAATAGAAAGACTTGTTTTCAAATGAACACAGTAAATTTCCAAGTGTTGTATATGAGAAAATTTACGCAATAGAATTTCAATTCGAACTTCATACTTTTATTTAAAAGCAAAGTCCTGATCCCGCAAAGAAATAGGAGGACAGAAACTTTTCTTTCAGTGGGCTGGACCAGATTGTGGCCGTGCAGACTGGAAACTAAGGTCAGTACGTTTCCCTTCGCTTTGAGGCTGACCACAAAATTAGTTACCAGGCTCGCGTGAGAAAAACGGAGAAAAGTCAAATGATTAATTTTTACCCGCCGCCCCACAGACTCTATTTCTTGCTTTGTAATGAGGCTTAGTACGCTTGGAGAAATACAAGTTAAGTAAGTCATATGTTTACTGTGTTAACTTGTCCACTAATCATTACTTTTCTTGTCCAGCTTTCCCATGACGAGAGTTGCCGCACTAATCTGTAAACACCCTCTTCTTACTGTTGTGTACCAAGTCGTACACAACAGTAAGGAAATGTAATTCCTCCATGAAAGAACTGATTTACGAGACACTGGTTTCAACCGATTCTCAAGTTAATAGAAGAGTTAGGCAATATGCAATAAAAACGGCACAGTGTGGCACAGGATTGTTTGATCGGCGCTAGAGCGTGACAGAGATGCTCGACAAACTCAACTGGCAAATGATGCAACAGAGGCGTTCTGGATCGCGAGTTGGTATATGACTGAAGTTCCGAGATATTACGTTCGACTAAGAGTCGGGCAACCCGTCACTTCTACACGCATACGTCTCGTGAAATGACCACAACCAGAATATCAGACAAGTAACACATAATACAGAGCTTAAAATAAATGTCGTGTGACTAGGGCCTCCCATCGGGAAGACCGTTAGTCGGGTGCAAGTCTTTCGATTTGACACCACTTCCGGGACATGCGCGTCGGTGGGGATGGAATGTTGATGATTAGGACTACACAACACCCAGTCTCCGAGCCAGCCGGGAACCGAACTCGGAACCTTAGGATTGACATTCTGTCGCGCTGACCAGTCAGCTACCGGGGATGGAGTATACAGAGGTTTAATGACTATCATTGCTTCCACCCTCCATTCGCCAATGGAACAGGGAGGAGGTGAAAAGGTAGTGCTGCCAGAGGTATTCTCCACCACACACCGTCAGGAGGCTTGCGTAATATATACACTGACGGAAAAAACATCACAACACCAAAAAATAATTAGAGCAGACTTGAAATTTCGGGAATACATTTGTCTAGGAAAAAAAAAATATTGCAAGATCACAGTATCGTTCAATACACACAGGCTGGTTGCAAGCCCTCAACTCGTCTCCTAACCAACACACGGTCACAACTGGCACCGAAGCAGATCCAGCTTCCACCATCAAACACAACAGACCTCCACCGTGAACTCCAGTGATCTCTCTCATCACAACACTAAAGTCGCAAGTGGCGGGGGCTTGGGAGCAGTGCTATTGCTATTCTCAGTAAACGCAAAGAAATGCTACGGGATATACTAAATGGATTGAACAGTCTACTGAACGGTTACGGAGTATCTGCATCACAGCTGTCCTTGAAGTAACTGATTTGTAACAACACTTTGTGTCAGTCCGGTGCCAACTGCTGCTCAAGTTGCTACTGCAGATGCAGTACACGATGCACAAGAGCCATAGGCCGAATACGATGTTCTTCCCATTCGGTAATGCCACGTGAGGGGCTTCTTGCGACCGTCCATCCCTGTCAGCAGTCATCTACAGTGGCAACATTCCTGCTACATCTTTCTGCAGTATAACAGAAGGAACGTCCAGCTTCTCGTAGCCCTATTACACAATCTCGTTCAAACTCAGAGAGGTTTTGATAATGGCGTCTTTGTCGCCCTATAGGCATTCTTGACTAACATTAACTCACTATGCCCAATCACAAAGTAACTATCGCTCAGGACCATTGCAGCGTGTATTTCTAGCATACCTAATTTGTATCCTCAGAATGGCGTCACTAACGCCACTCTTACGCGACTGGTACGAATTTTTAATAGAGATTATCTTTCAGACGTAGAAACATACCTACCAACATTCGTTTATGCCGCACAACTTCTTCATGGTATTTTTCGTCAGTGTGTATCGTTGTAGAGGAGGCTCTCCATAAACTTCTGTCGTATCCTGTTCTGTAAATGATGTACTTTCGTCTTCCTTCGATTTACTTTCAATTCACATTCTACGTTCAGTAGACTGTTCAATCCATTTAGTATGTCCCGTAGCATTTCTTTGCGTTTACTGAGGATAGCAATATCATCTTGTAGAAATTCTGTCACCGTAAAATTTTTGTATCACTTCTCGACCTACCTTTTACTATCGTCATTCATCCTTCAATGCATATATTAAGTAGTAGGGCGCACAGACCGCATCACTGTCTTACAAACATTTTAGCATGAGCACTTCTTTTTGGTCTACCATTCTTCTTGGCATTTATATGTATACACACTGAATCCCCTAAGAAACTGGTATAGGCATGCGTATTCAAATACAGAGATATGTAAACAGGCAGAATACGGTGCTGCGGTAGGCAACACCTTGTATAAGACAAGTGTCTGTTGCAGTGGTTAGATCGGTTGCTGCTACTACAATGGCAGGTTATCAAGAATTAAGTGAGTTTGAAAGTGGTTTGACACAACACGTCCGAGTAGGGATGAAGCGGGGATTTTTCCGTACGGCCATTTCACGAGTGTACCGTAAATATCATGAATCCGGTAACACATCAAATCTCCGACATCGCTGCGGCCAGGGAAAGATCCTGCAAGAACGGGACCAACGACGACTGAAGAGAATGGTTCAACGTGACAGAACTGCAACCATTCCGTAAACTGCTGCAGATTTCAATGATCGGCCATCAAGAAGTGTCAGCGTGCGAACCATTCAATGAAACATCAGCGATGCAGGCTTTCGGAGCCGAAGGCCTACTCGTGTACCCTTGATGACTGCACGGCACAAAGCTTTACTCCTCGCCTGGGTCCTTCAACACCGACATTGGACTGTTGATGAATGGAACATCGTTTTCAATTGTATCAAGCAAATGGACGTGTACGGGTATGGAGACAACTCAAGGACCTATGGTCTTTGCATATCAGCAGGGAACTGTTCAAGCCGGTAGATGCTCTGTAATGGACTGGAGAGTGTGCAGCTGGAGTGATATGGGACCCCGGGGACGTCTAAATACGACTCTGACGGGTGATACGTATGTAAGCATACTGTCTGGTCACCTGCATCTATTCGTGTCCATTATGCATTCGGACGGACTTGGGCAATTCCAGCAGGACAATGTGACGCCCCACATGTCCAGAATTGCTACATAGTGGCTCCAGAAACACTGTTCTGAGTTTAAACACTTCCGCTGGCCACCAAATTCCCCATTATTGAGCATATCAGGGATTCCATGCAACGTGCTGTTCACAAGAGATCTCCACCCCTCGTAACCTTACGAATTTGTGGCTAGCCCTGCAGGATTCATGGTGTCGGTTCCCTCCAGCACTACTTCAGACGTTAGTCGAGGCCAATGCCATGTGTGCTGCGGCACTTCTGCGTGCTCGCGGAGTTCCTGCACGATACTAGGCAGGCGCACCAGTTTCTTTGGTTTTTCAGTGTACAATGGTTAAGGACGACAGTAAGTTCCGCATGACGTGTCACTGTCGAGTAACATACCTCGATGAAACTTGGGCTGTACGTAGAAAGAACTGCTACAGTATGGTACAGAAAGTAAGTGAAAGAGAACTACACAGTGAGACGACCAAAATTGAGACTTCATTCGAAGACAATAATTACCTTCAAATAAACAAGATTCATGGTGGTCTCGTTCTTAGTAGGGTGTGTGATCACGGACAGCCATTTATCGTCTGTAATATGCTCCTGTGTTGACCACAAGGTTGGTAAGGAGTTCTTGTGATAGGGCGGTCCGTTTCTCCACCAACGCGGTTGACAACTGTTGGATGGTCACTAGGTAAGTGGACGTGCTGCAGTATGTCACCCCAATGCATCTCACACGTGCTTGAATGGATTGAAGTCGGGGGTCCGGGCAGGCGAGTCCACTGGCCGAATATCCTCTCGTTCAAAGTCCCCCCCCCCCCCCCCCAACCGCACTGCTCGATGCGGTTGTGTATTGTCATCCATAAAAATGAAGTCAGGACTAAAGGCACCTCTGATAACATGCACAAGGGGAAACAGTACACTGACTTGTTACAGTAGCGTGTTTAAAGATTTAGAGGTCACATTTATATTCTCGTGTGAGAAACATACTGGTACATGTGCGTACATTTGACACAGTTATGATTAAATTGCTTTTGACCAAAACTTGGCCACTTCCAGTGCATTTTCTCTTGCTTGTTTGGATCATCTTCTGTACAGGAGACTGGGCACAATCGACACCGAAGAATGTGCCGAACTCTTTGTTCTTCTCCACAGTCACGCCGAATATCATTTGGATCAGTGCATGCCCTTCTTGCCAAGTTCACTTTGATCTTCCAATTGCGGGTCTTAGTCTATTCAAGGGCTTCCAAGTTCTCCATCCCCCGTCATGGCCTGGAGGTGAAGATTCAACAACTCTTTTCCAACCAGTGGGAAGGTAGATCGTAGCCCTCCATAGTTGTAACACAGCTTTTTCAGCAGTGGTTCTAAGTTCTTTTGATGTCCTAAGGAAGCTCTTCCTTGACTTCAGTCGCTGCTGATGCGGTTCATGCCCATACAGAGGATGGGTAGTTTCCTGTTTCACTACCCTTCTATCCTTGTTGGCAGCTATCTCTCTTCGAACAGGTGATGGTGATATTCCTGCGAGGTGGTAAAGCCATTCGACTGGAGTGGATTTCAAGCAACCTGTTATAATTCTGCAGGTTCCATTGAGAGCTACGTCCTTCTGTTTGGCATGAGTTGTATTACACCAAACGGAACAGGCATACTCTGAAGCAAAATAGCATAGAGCCATTGCAGATATTCGGACTGTTTCAGTTAGACTACCCCACCGTGATTGAGATAGTCTCCGTAGGAGATTGGTCCTGGTGGAAACTTTCGACTTGCATTTCATGCAGTGCCTTTTGGAAGTGAGAGATCTATCAAGTGTCACTCCTAGGTATTTTGGAGTCTCGTAGTGTTCCAGTTTGACCCCCGACGATACTATTTTCAACTTGCGGGTGGCTTCGTTGTTTCTCAAATTAAAAGCACACACTTGGGTCTTTGAAGGGTTTAGTTTAAGCTGGTTTGTGTTGTAGTATCTGGATAGCTCTTCAAGGGCATTCGTGAGGTTGTTCTCCACTGATTCAAAATCTGTGCTCTGGGTGGCTAGGGCGAGGTCGTCAACATATAAGTAGCTCTTGGTGTTTCGGGCTAAAGGTTGGTCGTTCGTGTATATATTAAATGGAACTGGAGCCAAAACACTTCCTTGCGGGAGGCTAGTCTTCTGTAGTCTCTATCGACTATGCTGCACTTGAAAGTCGACGAATAACCTATGATTCTACAGAAGGGAGGCGATGACTCTGGTTAGACCTAAATCTTTGGTCAGATTGTAGGGCTTGAATAGTAGCAGCTGGTGGTTGACCGTATCATATGCCACTGATAAGTCGGCAAATGCCACTCCTGTCACCGTCCGATTTTCAAAGCCATCTTCTACAAACAGTGTGAGATTTAGCAATGGTCCTGGACGAAATCGACATTCCCAAGGTATAAGTGAGAAGTCAGTTGCAGGTGATAGGCGATTTAAAATCGGTCTTTCCAGCAACTTGTAAACATGACAAAGTAGTGCAACTGGTCTAAAATTATTTGGATCATTTCCTTCTTTGCCCGGTTTTGCAAAACAATCACTCGACTCTTCCGCCATATCTTTGGAATTTGGTTTCTGATTACACAGTTATCGAAAAGTTGGAGAATCCATTTCTTTGTACTTAAGCCAAAGTGTTTGCTCGGCTCGCATATCATCCAAGCCAGCTGATTTGCCACTTTTACTTTGTTTGATAGCCTTATGTAGTTCTTCCATGCTGAATGATGATGTAAGTGATCCATTCAAGACTCGTGCTCATGCCATTTATTGTTTGTCATCTTCTGTTGCGGTACTCCCACCGCGTTCTCTTTTACTGGGGTCACAAACGTCTTGCCTTACTTGTCCATGAGCGGCAGCAGCAGCGCGTATCGGTAAGTGTACTGTCGTCCCATCTCTGGAGCGACCAATAGTATTTCCGAGTCGTCGTGTGTCTGCGAGTAAGTTTGAGACCAGGAGGGCGCTCAAGGCGCAGCAGTAGTGCAGTCGGGGATGGAGTCCCAGGCAGGTCCGCACTGCTAGTGCCAGCGGGGACGACCGTTGGTTGGTCGTTCTGTCGATCGCCTCACCGACGACGTGTATTTGGGTCGGTTCCTTCCTGTAGAGAGATGTCGGTTGTGTTCCCTCTGCATGGTTGGGTCCGAGCCGGGTCTCCGGGACGTCGTCCGTCCGAAAGAAGTCAGTCAGTTGGAGACGGACCAGCAGTGCAGTCGGGACACGGCAGCAGTGAAGTCGATACGCTGCGCCGGTGATGCGTGGACAGCCAGTTCTCGCCGACCGCTGGCGACACACATGAACTGTCTGACGGAGGGAGATTGGAGTGGGACGACTGTTGGCTGGTCGTCTCATTGGCCGACGTACGTTTGGTCCTTTCACCGTTTCCAGGCCTGGGCAGTAGGTCGGTTGGCGTGGAGCAGCAAGGAAGTCTCAGTCGCGGAGAGTCGGGCCGGAGCCGCTGGCGGCGTGCACGCGCGGTTGGAGTGTGAGGTGCTGCTTGCGAGTGCTACGATGTTCGTCGCCCACCGATCTTGGACATGAAAGTTGAGTCCTCACTTTACCTACTATCCATCCCAAACTGTTTACATTTCTCTGTTTGATCCTGCTTGTCGCTTTGGGACATTCCCGCCAGCAACAGTGTGTGTGTATTTAAGTCGGCTAAGATTCCAGCCGTCTTCCTGTGGAGTTTAATTTATTCCCTGTTATTCAAGTTGACCAGCGATATCTTCTGCCTTGTGGCCATTGACGTTCCGGTTACCTGCCCTGGTCGTTGATGTAATTTTAGGCGGTGTATTTTCTCGCCGTGTTGCTGCTGTCCAGCATGGCGTGTAGTTCGACATCTGTGGTGTTGTGGGTGTCGTTGTGGGCGCCAATATTCTGTGTGTCGTTTTATTGAAATCTTGTGGTCATTTTGCTGGTTGCGTGGAGCGGAATTGATTTAGTTAATTGGTCGGTCGGCTGTCTGTCCGTTGGGTTGCCTTTAGATTAAGAAGTCGTTGGGCAGGCTTATGTCTCACATAAACAATCCCGGGCCGACCTTTAGTAACTTCTGAGCGCCATTCCTTGTGTGTTATGTAATAATTTCCCTGTTTGGATTTTAGTTATTTGGTTGATGTGTGGCCTTCAGCCAAGTTTTAATGTCTCTTAAATTCATGTTCTTATCTTGCCTTTAAGGCATAAGATTGTTCTACCTTTGTTTTAAGATAAGGCCTTCTGCCTTTTTGAAACTCTTCTTATTGCCTAATATGCAGCCTTCAGCCGAGTTACATTGAAATTAACTTGTTAATGCCTTCAGCCTGTTTAGATTATTTAGAAAATATTCTTGGGTGAAACTTCCAGAAGAATCTTGTATTTCAATTCCTTGCTTAGGCCTTGTGTCTTGGATTTTGAGTGTGGCCCTCAGCCGATGTGAAGCTAGTCAAAGGAGGTCGATTAAATTTTTGAGTGTTTTGCATCCTTGTTTTAACATTGCGTGTTGATGAATAAAGTTTGTATGTTGAGTGAAACTGACAGTAACATATTTTGGCCACTTTCTACAACCTAATCCGCTCTGTCCTGCTAGCGCAGGCGCTTCAGTAAGGTCATTATCCTGCTCTTGCTCTTCTCTTTGAAATTTCGGTTTTTAGATTTGTGTGTTGGCTTTCTGTTCATCAGTAACAGATGTGCTATTCGATTGGCAGTGATATTATGATGTGTGATGGTCTTAGTCGCATCATTGTTCAGGCATCTCAGAAGCCGCCAAGCTTTATGGCCGTCCCTTTTCAGATACTTTTTTATAGTTTTTATCCACTTATCCCTTTTTGTCTCCCTTATAGAGGAAATAAGCTTGTTCTCTACTTCCACAGCGACAGAGGTCACTACACCCATGCAGCATTATGTCTCCTACCATCGCACCTGGCTCACCAAAACGATCACGTTCGACAACGTTCCTGGGTGCAATACGGGGAGTAGCTCACAATTGGTTCACCTCTTACTTTAGCAACAAGCAGCAAAAGTTCATAATTCACAATGTGGATAACGGCTGTGATGTGGGGTCTGAGTGGGGTACTGTCAAGTGAGGGGTGCCGCAGGGATTGGTGTTGGGGCCACTCCTGCTCCTTATTTATATAAATGATAGGCCCTCTAGTATTACAGGTAACTCTAAAATATATCTGTTTGCTGATGACACTATCTTGGTAGTAAAGGATGTTGTGTGCAACATTGGCTCGGTTTCAAATAGTGCAGTACATGGCCTCAGTTCATGGCTTGTAGAAAGTAAACTAACGTTAAATAACAGTAAGAGTCAGTTTTTACAGTTTCTAACATACAATTAAACAAAACCTGACGGTTTAATTTCACAGAACTGGCATATGATTAGTGAAACTGAACAGTTGAAATTTCTAGGTGTTCAGATAGATAGTAAGCTGTCGTGGAAAGCCCACGTTGAGGATCTTGTTCAAAGACTTAATACTGTCATATTTACTGTTGGAACGGTATCAGAAGTGACTGATACTTTGACACGAAAATTAGTCTACTTTGCTTATTTTCATTCGCTAATGTCGTATGGTATTATATTTTGGGCTAACTCTTCCCATTCTACAAGGATATTTTAGGCTCAGAAATGGGCGGTTCGGGATATAAGTGGTGTGAGTTCGCGAACCTCTTGTCGACCTCTGTTCACGAGTCTGGGTATTTTGACATTGGCCTCTCAATATGTATATTTCTTATTGTCGTTTCTTGTTACCAATATTAGTTTATTCCCAAGAATAAGCAGGTTTCACTCGGTTAATACTCGGCAGAAATCAAGCCTGCATTTGGATCGGACTTCCTTAACTCTTGCGCAAAAAGTGTGTAGTATACTGCTGCATCCATTTTCAATAAGCTGCCACTCTAATTCAAAAATCTTAGCAGTAATCCACGCGCTTTCAAATCGAAACTGAAGAGTTTCCTCATGGGTCACTCCTTCTATTCTGTCGAGGAGTTCCTAAACTTATGGACTGACTTTTTTCAGGTTCATGAACATTTATTTTTATCTGTTATTACTTTCATATTGTAATTTCATGTACTGACACGTTCCACGACCTTTGAGATTTGCTCCTCAATTTGGTCCTACGGAACTTGACGTGTAAATAAAAAATAAATAACAAACTCTCGCCATATGAAGGTACGCCCAGAGACAACATTCAGACCGGCTCTGGTCCGAGGAGAGCACGCGACCGCGCTCCTCGTCGCTCCAGTCCATAAGCTCTTGGAACGATCGGGAACGGAGCCGCCGATGTGCGGGTGTCAACGGAACACATCGTATTGGTCGTCGAGCGAAGGAGTACGCCCATGCAGTCGAAGTGCTACTGCGGTGCGTGAGATCACGTGTCTTCCAGTTTCGTTAAATGTGGTTGCAATTGCACCTGCTGTTTAACGTGAGTCCATCCTTACCTCTCATCTGATCTCATCCGCTGCTATAGTTGATCGTTGTCGACCACCTTCTTTCCTTCGGGCAGCAGTACCTATGGTTCGGACAGCTGCCTACGCACGTAAAACAATGCTGTGAGCAATACCAATCTCTCTTGCAACACTTGATTCTTTTTCTAGTTCCCCAATGAATTTCCCCGTGTGCAGTCATCCAGATCTCTCCAGCCCATTTTAGAATGAATAACTCCTTAACTGCTCTTTATTTGACACACAATGACGCTACAGTCTGAACTCATGCCACGGGCCGTCGAGCTTTGTGTGCATGACTGGGAGACCTCTGGCAAGAAACTCCTCGACTGCCATTCCTTTACGCCGATCTGCTAACATGTTTCCAGAATGAGATTTTCACTCTGCAGCGGAGTGTGCGCTGATACGAAACTTCCTGGCAGATTAAAACTGTGTGCCCGACCGAGACTCGAACTCGGGACCTTTGCCTTTCGCGGGCAAGTGCTCTACCATCTGAGCTACCGAAGCAAGTTTGGAAGGTAGGAGACGAGATACTGGCAGAAGTAAAGCTGTGAGGACCGGGCCTGAGTCGTGCTTCGGTAGCTCAGATGGTAGAGCACTTGCCCGCGAAAGGCAAAGGTCCCGAGTTCGAGTCTCGGTCGGGCACACAGTTTTAATCTGCCAGGAAGTTTTGCTAACATGTTATTTGTCACCTTGTCTTTAAGCTTTTCAGAGAAGTGTATTGTGTTGTATCATCGAGTATAAGTACCAAAATTCCGGAAGGGGAGACACTACGCGCAGTTGCAGACAGTGTTAAACTAACGACATACTGAAATGTGTGCGACGGTGTTGAAGCGATAATTATAGCGGAACCTCATTAAATCTGCCGCCTGACTGCTGCCATACGCCGCTGCATAACGCCTTGTTTCATCTCGAGGGAACACGTGCCTGTTTGCCGTGTCGCCTCCCAACACGCCCCCAGAATCTGACGCATGGCGCGCCCTAGCGTAGCTTTTACGGTAGTCTTGGCGCTGCGAGTTCCATGGGGCACCGAAATAAACCGCGTGGGACGTGAGCAAGACAGATGGCGCCGTTAAACGAGACGGGGCCCTCATCTGTCAACCAGCAGTGCAGGGGGCGACGAAATTCACAGCAGCAGATTCACAGCAAGCTACCGTAACGTCTCAGAACGCATCTGTCTCTGCCCGCAGGCGACACTACTAATTACGGATTAAAATCTCCCCAAAATTAGCTGATTTCTATTTGTTGGTGAGAATAATTACATCCCGTTTCGGTGTCTCCGCCCGCATCTCGTGGTCGTGCGGTAGCGTTCTTGCTTCCCACGCCCGGGTTCCAGGGTTCGATTCCCGGCGGGGTCAGGGATTTTCTCTGCCTCGTGATGCCTGGGTGTTGTGTGCTGTCCTTAGGTTAGTTAGGTTTAAGTAATTCTAAGTTCTAAGGGACTTATGACCACAGCAGTTGAGTCCCATAGTGCTCAGAGCCATTTGAACCATTTTTTTCGGTGTCTCCAAAACAATCATATTTCAGACACATGTCTCACTTGTTCTGGTGAAACATATGTTTTGTATCTTTCCATGGCAAAATATGTGTCATTACCTGTGTGTCACAACCAGTGGAATCGAAATAATTATTTTATAACAAAAGCGGCAATTATATTGTTGGCATTAATTTTTCAGTCTCTGCTATTGACGAAATATTCAATATGTTAAGTTGAACAAAAACAAAAGAAAAATTTTTTAGATAATGGAATGTTTCATCAGCAGCATATGATGTTCAACAAATTCCAATGCCAGGCGATTAAACTGGAAGGGAGATTAGAATTTAATGTCCCGTCGACATCGACGTCATTAGAGACGGAAGACAAGCTAAGAATAATTCCACGGTGAGGAAAGAAATAGATCACGCCCTTTCGAAGGAATCATACCGGTGTCTGCTTGGAGAGATTAGAGAATTCACAGAAATCCTTAATCAGGATGGTCGGACGCGGATTAGAACCGTCATCCTCCCCGAGTCCAGAGTGCTCATTATTACATCACCTTGCTCGGTACAAAATAGGTGTTGTGCAAAATGCAGAGGATTGCTATTGAAATTTTAATTGAGAATTCGAGCAAGAACTGTCACAAAATGACCGTAACGAGAAAATGTGAGACATTAAGGCTAATATACAAGTGTGTCGAGAATTATTCTTGCCACACGCCATTCACGAATGGAACAGGGGAGAGGGGGAAGAGATAGTGGTACAGGTACGAAAAGTAACCTACGCCAAGCAACCTAGTGTGCAGATGAAGGTACATGCATGGGAACCGAGGCTGACAGTAATTCGTATTTTGCATAATGAGACCTGTAGCAGTCCCACATACTGTCGAGAATTGGGAGGTCTCCACTTTCTTATACTGCTGTAGTCCAGGTACGATAGAGAGTTGTGTACGACAGGTAACAGACTTGAGTAGCGTAATTCACAATTTGTTAATCAGACAGACAATAAATAAGCAAATCATAATAAATTTATCGAATATTACAAATAAACGTCGATAAAAGACCAGTAAAAGAAAAATAAAACTGCATTCAGAGTCATATCGAAACTGGTTTCGCTTTAGGGCAGTAAACCACCCCGCACCATTCCAAACGTGGTTAAAAGTAAGCAAGCGTGAAAATGATGCCAAGTCAATAATTTTATATGACCTGATGATGATCGGTTCACTGAAACGAAAGTGAATAAAGTTTTATCACCAGCTTATTGTTCTTAAGCATGACGATCTTCCAGTACACTTCTCGAAAAAAAAGAAATTGAAGAACTTAGATGAGGAGCCTGAAACAAAATGAAATTCCACGGATTTGAGAGACTGTATGATGTTATTTCAGTCATTACAAAACTGAGTGCAATTTACACAGAACTACGCAATATGAGCCTAATTATCAGTATTACGTTGTTCCTCCTCTGGCCTGGACGCATACTCTGATCCAGTTGAGAAGCGTGTCATAAAGCCGTTATATCCTCTCCTGAAGCGAGACGGGACACAACTGTCCCTCTGGTCGTCCATATCGTGGAAACCGGCAATCGGACGGAGTTAACTTCGGAGCTGGTGCCTTATGTTTTCGACCGGAGACAAATCTGCTGGTCTTGCTGGGCATAGAAGTACCTCAACATCACGCAGTCAGTACACAGATGTATGCACACGTGTCACGAACGCTGTCCTGTAAAAAGCTCTCCTGCAAAACTGCCCGCGAAAGGGAAAGGTCCCGAGTTCGAGTCTCGGTCCGGCACACAGTTTTAATCTGCCAGGAAGTTTCAAATTCTAGGTGTTAAACTTCCAAACAAAAATTGTACTCGATAGGTACAAAGTTAAAGTCTGTAAAATTGACAGTGAGTGCTTGGATCTAAATTTTTCTTTATCAGCACTCAGAACACATTTGGTTTTAACAAACAATATGATGAAGTATTCTTTAGGAGTAACAGGAACGTACCTGTCATAGTTGTCCCGAAGTTCTTCCTCTGAATGATCCTCCGCTAGCAGAACTTTTATCACTGGCTATTGTAAAGTCGTCGTGTTTTTCGCCTATGTCCTGATCTCACATCTTCCGCGTAGACCCATTCACAATTTCATTAAAGTTAGGATGGGAACTCCCCATCGCTATGCCCTCAGATTTAGTGGTTAAATGGCGCAGTATAGAGCCCGTCAAAAACTGAACACAGCTGAAGCATTAAAACAGGAAGAAAGTGTACTGAATTGTGAAAAAGGAGCCAAAATAGAAACAGTGAACGGTACAAGCTCAAGATGTGCAACATCGGGCGACTTGCAAGTAACACGGCGTAGAGGTTGTGAGGTCGCGGTGTTGGGCTTCAAAGCGGAACATCCGTGCTCAAAACTCACTCGTTCCACATTTTTTTCCACGGAATTATGAGCTTCCCGTCCCGTCATCGGCGTGTCTCTCTTGTGGTCTTGGTAACTGTCATACTCTACATTACTTATAGAATATGAGCCATGTGGTAAGAATAAATTACCGTCACAAGTAAATGTGATGAATAGTGAGAACAGGTGAGATGCCACTTAGACCTCTCACAGAAATGAAAACAACAAATAAACGGGTGTGAACTGTGTTACAACGAATGTATTCAAGAGTGAGAACTTCTGAAACGGAACGCATAACATGTGGTGTTTGTGCAGAGCAAACAGCGTGTTTGGGTGTGTCTGGAGATCCCATCTTACACTTCGCTGTTGCAAACGGACGTTACACCACGACACAGGCACAAATTTGAATACAGTGAGCAGACACGTCAGTGACCGGACAGTTCATAAATTTGTGAAAAAAATGGTGCACGAGAGAGATTTGAGCATCTGTCTCCCCTGTCGCAATCCAACACCACGGCCACAAACTACAAGGGAGTGGCTATTCAAAATCGCTCGATGTTGCACATCTTGAGCTTTTACTGTTCACTGTTTCTATTTTGCTTCCTTTTTCACAATTCAGTACGCTTTCTTCCTGTTCTGTGTTCAGTTCTTGACGGTCCACCCACTGACCCATCTTACCACAAAATCTGAGGGGGATGCGATGGCGAGTTTCCCTTGCTAGGGTCGTTAAAATTGACACGTACCTGCGAACACATTTCGTACTGTACTAAAGCAGTCATATACGTAGTTGATAAGGCGTAGTCGACGAGACCCCAACACATATCAGGAACATGTAGCAACCATAAACAGTGACGGCGATACTGCAATGGACAGCAAAAAACCTCGTAGCGTTGGCGACTGAAGGAGGGTGGGCAGGTATAGAAGCATTCTTCCAATATCGACCTCTTAAAAGGAAGGAAGGAAGGAAGATTGGGTTTACCGTCCTGTCGACATCGATGTCATCAGAGACGGAGAATCGGCCGTGCACTTTCAAAACCATCCTGGAATTTGCCTGGAGCGATTTAGGGACATAACAGAAAACCTATAGCTGAATGACCGGACGCGGGTTTGAACCATCGTCCTTCCGAATCCGAGTCCAGTGTGGTAACCACTGCGCTATCTCTCTAGATAAGAGATGCTGGAAAGCGAGTGTGAAAATTTTCGTGCGGTCTGAAAGACCAGACGTCATGAGTGAAGGTTGAGTTGATTTGAGAGAGGAGACCAAATAGCGAGGTCATCGGTCTCATTGGCTTATGGAAGGATGGGAAAGGAAGTCGGCCGTGCCCTGTAGAAGGATCCATCGCGGCATTTGTCTGAAGCGATTGAGGGAAATCACGGGAAACGTAAATCGCGATGGCCGGAAGGGGGATTGAACCGTCGTCCTCCCAAATGCGAGTCCAGTTCATGAGTGAAGGGTTACGATCGGCTTTGGAGAAATGGCTTTCACAATGAATTGTAATATTTGTACTCTGTTTGTATCAATACATGAGGATATTTGTCCAGTAAAACCGCCAGCACTTATTGTTTGGAATCCTCTAAACTTTAGAAGATCCGCAAATCTAACAACAGAAATGGAAGTTATCTTATTCATACCGCAGTCTTCAGAAGTATGGAAGAAAAACGAAAGAGGCTCACTATTTAACGTACTCTGGCAGATGTCAGTGCTCTTGTCCCCATCTCTCATGTCTGTCTAATGATTTCGACTACGACACGACGTGAAATCTTACTCTTTCTTCTTTCTGTTTTAATATCTGATTTTTTTAATGTATTCTGACAGTGATAACAAACTTCGTGTCTCACCCAGGTTCCTAATTACTAAATGCTCATCCAAAAATGGAAATTCTGATCCTCAAACACATTTATTCTAGAAATTTCGTTCAAAATTTTGTAGCCAAATAATCGCAATTGCAATTCAGTTCCCGTCGAGAATGTATACTATACGATTGCATACAGCGTAGAAACTTATAGGTAACCATACTACGTAACGCGCTCAACAGTCTACGTTGCTTAGTAGAATTGTATGGGTACCCAGATGCCCGAGTTTAAACATACAACATGTCCGTTATGAACGTGCGTATAGAGTGATTCACAATGCATTCAGATAATTGCGAAATTCGTAATGAGGGAACAGCCAATCCATACACGGGAGAATTATTCCACAATATTCTCATTACTGGAACTAAAAGCTATAATTATTCCCGAATTTTCATTACTTCTGCTATTGCGTTTTTCCTCCGGCATTGCATATGTTAATTTCTTCATATTGAGCTGACGAGTAACGCAACGGAGGCGACAGCTATTGTGACCGTATCTGCAGGCGCCACAAAGATCGCCTTGTAGTCTTCCATTACACGTCTCGCCAGCATTATGAGTAGGGACCGATATCGTATGTTGCCTGTTCGTCATTAGTTTCCCTACCGGCTACCGTGACTAGCACACCGTACGCGGAGGAGGTCATGCAACCCTGGCACTGCCGTTCCCTATTTCTCCTGGACAACCCTCTGCCTTATACCGCTTCCATTTGACAAGCTGTGGACACTTTGCCAAGGTCAGCCGTATCGCCCGATCTCTCCTCAATCGAGAAAGTGATATTTTAGCTGTGTAAATATTTATTAATTGTAAGGGCGTCGCATTCGGTATTAATGCCTTACAGGATCTGAAAATTATTTCGAATTAATCGTAACAGTTGTTTGGACGTAAGTGACTCGAAAACGGAATGTATTGTGTCCGACTGTTATAGACTGTTTTTAAAAATGTACAGCCAGCTCCCAACATTTCAGTCGGGGTACCTAGTTACACTTTGTTTGCGATTCTGCGCATGGGCGGCTTTCCGCGTAGGTCACGCTAACACCTTACGGTTGGATTAATACCGGCTGTCTAGTCTACAGGTAAAATGTAACGGTGTTCTAACTGTTTGTTCTCCAGCAGTGTTTCTGAAGTACCGGGTGATCAAAAAGTCAGCACAAATTTGAAAACTGAATAAATCACGGAATAATGTAGATAGTGAGGTACAGATTGACACACATGCTTGGAATGACATGGGGGTTTATTAGAACCAAAAAAATACCAACGTTCAAAAAATGTCCGACAGATGGCGCTTCATCTGATCAGAATAGCAATAATTAGCATAACAAAGTAAGACAAAGCAAAGATGATGCTCTTTACAGGAAATACTCAATATGTCCACCAACATTCCTTAACAATAGCTGTAGTCGAGGAATAATGTTGTGAACAGCAATGTAAAGCATGTCCGAAGTTATGGTGAGGCAATGGCGTCGAATTTTGTCTTTCAGCATCCCTAGAGATGTGGGTCGGTCGCGATACACTTGCGACTTCAGGTAACCCCAAAGCCAATAATCGCACGGATTGAGGTCTGGGGACCTGAGAGGCCAAGCATGGGGAAAGTGGCGGCTGAGCACACGATCATCACCAAACGACGCGCGCAAGAAATCTTTCACGCGTCTGACAATACTTTGTTTTTTTTGTTCTAATAAATCCCCATGTCTTTACAAGCATGTGTGTCAAATTTTACCTCTCTATCTACACTATTCCGTGGTTTATTAAGTTTTCCAATTTATACTGACTTTTTGATCACCCAGTAAAACACTTTCAGCTGTATAAGAACTTTTACAGCAGGACGACCTGTTCCGTGATTTAAAACCATGTCTACAAATATAACATTTAAGCCCTGATACAGGACGGAGAGGGACTTAACCTAAAAAATTAAAATACTGTTACCCAGACAAACCCCAGTAGTGATTTCAGTGTTATCAATTGTCCTGTAATTTTTACATTTTCACAAACACCTGGTCCTTTACACCATTCATATATAGCTTCACCTTGAAGCACTTTCCGAAGTCCGCGACTCATCAATACAAAAGGCGTTGTAGAACAATAATACGATTTACCAAACTGATTATTAAAAACTTCAGCAACATTGAAAGTACGTTAAGTAATGAGAAAAGATCATTAAAACTTTCAAGGCCACCAATATTCACAATACCTTCACAATGAGCAATAACAGCGGTAAGCCGTCCACAACCATGACTAAATTTATCATTGTTAAACAGTGTACTTTAAATGTTGCTGAAGTTTTGGTAAGGATGATGGTGCATCGTATTATTATTCTACGACGCTAAGGAATCGTTGCGGTCGGAAGGTGGTTAAGGACGAAGCTATTTACGCGTTGTGTAAAGGGTCTGGTGTTTGTGAAAACGTAAAAATTGTTGGTAATTACTACAAGGGCTTTTTATAAAATTCTGAACTGCATAAAAAAACTTAATGAAGACGAGAGCAAATATTAAATTTAGGAAAATGCGTCTTAAAGTAGAACTGACCCTAACTTGGTGAAATAAATGTTAAAGAAAAATATTTCTGTACCCAGACGAGATTTATACAAAATGAAGTTCTTCTGTCTGCGTAACGAAATTAGAGCGCTTTGTAGAAAGAAAAGCCGGCCGGTGTGGCCGTGCGGTTCTAGGCACTTCAGTCTGGAACCGCGTGACCGCTACGGTCGCAGGTTCGAATCCTGCCTCGGCATGGATGTGAGTGATGTCCTTAGGTTAGTTAGGTTTAAGTAGTTCTAAGTTCTAGGGGACTGATGACCACAGATGTTAAGTCCCATAGTGCTCAGAGCCATTTTTTAGAAAGAAAAACAGTGTGAACAGGAACATATACCTAGCACACGCACAGTTGTCAAAAATGTTAAGTCGCCAAGTATTCAACTGGATAACACAGCATGTAGACCTACAAATACACACATCAAAAGAAGTTTTGCATCACCTCTGTTCCGAGAGTTCCGGTTAAAATGGTTCAAATGGCTCTGAGCACTATGGGACTTAAGTGCTGTGGTCATCAGTCCCCTAGAACTTAGAACTACTTAAACCTAACTAACCTAAGGACATCACACACATCCATGCCCGAAAGTGGATTCGAACCTGCGACCGTAGCGGCCGCACGGAGTTCCGGTTAATTGCACAGAAAATTGGAATAGAGATCAACATAAACATCATTAACGCCCTTTTTATTGCTCATGAAATCTACACATAGCATGTTGTACCACCATGCAGCGAGACCTCCAGAGGTGGTGGTCCAGATTGCAGTACACACCGGTACCTACAATACCCAGTAACACGTCCACAAGTTCAAAAAGGCTGTTGGTCCAGATTGTTCCACTCCTCAACCGTGATTCGCCGTAAATCCCTCTGAGTGGTCGGTGGGTCACGTCGTCCATAAACAGCTCTTTTCAGTCTATCCAAGGCACGTTCGATAGGGTTCATGTCTGGAGAGCATGCCGGCCACTGTAGTCGAGCGATGTCGTTATCCTGAAGGAAGTCAATCACAAGATGTGCACGATGGGGGCACGAACTGTCGTCCACGAAGATGAGTGCCTCGCCAATATGCTTCCGGTGTGGTTGCACTATCGGTCACAGGATGGCATTCACGTGTCGTACAGCCGCTAGAGTGCCTTCCACCAGCGGCTCACGTCGGCCCCACATAATGCCACCCCAAAACAGAGGGAACATCCACCTTGCTGCACTCGCCGGACAGTGTGTCTAAGGCGTTCAGCCTGGCCAGGTTGCCTCCAAACACATCTCCGACGATTGTCTGGTTGAAGGCATATGCGACACTCATCGGTGAAGAGAACGTGACGCCAGTCCTGAGCGGTCCATTCGGTATTTTGTTGGCCCCATCTGTATCGCGCAGCATGGTGTCGTGGTTGCAAAGATGGACCTCGCCATGGACGTCAAGAGTAAAGTTGCGCATCATGCAACCTATTGCGCACAGTTTGAGTCGTAACACGACGTCCTGTGGTTGCACGAAAAGCATTATTCAACCTAGTGGCATTGCTGTCAGGGTTCCTCCGACCCATAATCCGTAGGTAGCGGTCATCCACTGCAGTAGTAGTCCTTGGGCTGCCTGAGCGAGGCATGTCATTGACAGTTCCTGTTTCTCTCTATCTCCTTCATGTACGAACAACATCGCTTTGCTTCGCTACGAGACGCCTGGACACTTCTCTTTTTGAGAGACCTTCCTGGCACAAAGTCACAATGCGGACGCGATCGAACCGCCGTATTGATCGTCTAGGCATGGTTGAACTACAGACAACAAGAGCCGTGTACCTCCATCTGATCAAATAACTGGAACTGATTGGCTGTCGGACCATCTCCATCTAATAGGCGCTGCTCATGCATGGTTGTTTACATCTTTGTGTGGGTTTAGTGACATGTCTGAACAGTGAAAGGGACTGTGCCTGTGATACATATCCGAAGTCAACGTCTATCTTCACGAGTTCTGGGAACCGGGGCGATGCAAAACCTTTTTTTGATGCGTGTATTTGAAGTTGAAACCGTTTGCCAAATTGTGACCTCAAAAAATATGTGAGTTACAAGACGATTTATCACAGCAGTGTAATACTCCAATAACGAAATGTGATATTGTGTTCTTTCAAACAACCTTGAACCGAAGCGCAATAAAATTTAATCAAAAAGAAAGGAAGTTACTAGACAAAGGGCTCTCATATAATACTCACCAGAAAGCTTCGCAACAGCTATTATAGCATTCCTTACAGTTTCTACATATATAGCAATCTTTTAACCACAACACGGCGTAACAAAGTCGCGGTAGCGTGAATAAAGTGATTGAGTCAATCTCTAATAACTTCAATCCATCCAACTCTTTCTACACAGCCCAATATGACGAGAATTATGTCGTCGCAGATGTCAGTAAGAGGTTAGCGGAAAACTGCGCACTCACAGTCCATGCAGATGTCTCGGGCACCAGTTGTTATATACGACGATTAATATGTACAAATGTGCAACAGTTCTATGAAGAAAATAGAACTGACAACAGCAGGTTCGAGAAACTGTTAAAAAGTCACTGCATACTACAAAGATCTTCCCAAACATTTTTAAAAATAAAATTTTGTTTCCAATTAACCCATCTGCACCACTTTCTCGTATAATAATGAAGGACCACAAAAATTAATTGTCCTATTCCTCTAATAATAAATGCGAAGAGAGGATCACATTATTACGTTGAGAAGGTAAGACCGGATTATTTAAATAAAAACTTTAGACATCCCATTCAGTTTAACAATTCAAACAAAGAAGAGCTCATTTCAAAATTTTCCAATTTATCAATTTACACTAACTCATCTGTGGTGTCTTTTGATGTGAACAACATGTACAGAAATATTCCCACTGAAAGTCCAATACATAAACTCAGAAGATGCTGTAACAAACCATAGGATGACGATCGCCAGATTTTTAGAATGGTGCTAGTGTTACTTGTTGCTTAGTTTAGCAAACATCTAGATGACAGACGTTAAATAGCGTATTATGAAAAACCTAAATCAGTATTTCAAAAAGGACATCATATGGTGTTATGCAGAAGATATGTTCTTGCAATATAATTATTCTAACCAAGACTGTAAAGAGGAGGAGTTTAATACGCGAAATGAGAACGTTCACTTCACCATAGGAAAGTGTGAACCGAACGTTACCATTTCTTGACTCATCAGTCTTCTGATAGGAGTGATGCGACCCGCCACGAATTCCTCGCCAGTGCCAATCTCTTCATCTCAGAGAAGTGCTTGCAATCTACAGCCACAATCATTTTCTGGACGTACTCCAGTTTCTGTCTTCCTGTACAGTTTTTACCCTCTACAGATCCCACTAGAACCATGGAGGTTATTTCATAATGTCTTTACATATATCCTATGACCCGGATCCCTTTCCTTGTCAGTTTTCAGTAAACTGTTTTCCTCGCCGATTCTGCGGAGAACCTCCTCGTTCCTTACCTTATCACAGTTTACTTGGTTTTCAACGTTCTTCTGTAGCAGTGCATCTCAAATGCTTCGATTCTCTACTATTCAGGTTTTCCCATGGTCCATCTTCACTAACATAATACAATGCATTGGTGCTAACGTACATACTCCGAGTGTTTGATACCAGTAGACTTCTCTTGGCCAGGAATTCCCTCTTTCCCTGTTCTAGTCTGCTTTTATGTCCTCCTAGCTGTCTACATAGCAGAATTGCTTGTACTTGATGATCACCAATTCTGATGTTCAATCTCTCAGTGTTCTCATTTCTGCTACTTCTCATTACTTTCGACTTTTTTTCAATTTATTCTCACCCCATCTTCTGTTATCATTAGACTGTACATTCCATTCAATAGATTCCTTAACTTCTTCACTTCCGCGAATCTTATCATTGATATCCTTCCACCTAGAACTTTAAACCCTCTCTTGAACCTTCCTTTTATTTCCATCAGTGCTTCTCCGACGCGTAGATTGAAAAGTAGGGGGCGAAAAGCAGCATCTCTGTCTTAAACCTTTTTTAGTACAAACACGTCGTTCTTGGTCGCCGTGTCTTATTGTTCTGTCCTGTACGTATTGTACATTACCCGTCTTCACCTACAGTCTTCCTCTATACTTTACCCAGATTTTTCTCAGAATTTTGAACATCTTACACCTTTCTACGTTGTTGATCGCTTTTTCCAAATAGACAAATCCAATGAACGTGTCCTGATTTTCTTTCAGTCTACCTTCCATTATCAGTCATAATGCCAAATCTGCCTCTCGGTGGCAGGTATCTAATTATAGAACGATTCATCGACCCATAAATAAATTTCGCGAAACGGGAAGTGTACTAGACAGGAAACGTAGACAACCGTGTACAGTACTCACACGAGAAACACGTAGTGATGCTACAATAAACAAGTACAGTGCTGACTAAACAAAGCGCATCGCACTGAGTTCTCTCAGGACATTTGTGCATATAAATATTAAGTAGTTGAGAGTGTCTCCGTGAAGTACCTCGATAAAAACACAAGATAAGCGGACCTAAGAGCCCTCCACTCCGAGGTTTAACAATATTGCGGCCGACTAATCGTAAACGGTATTGTGTCGCCAAAGGGCGGGTACAGACTAGGCAAACGAAGTCCAACGAACGACAGTCAATGGATCTGGACGAGCGTTAGTCGCCAACATATTGTCACTCGTCGCCCCATCCTCAATAAACCAAGAAGTTGGGGCCAATGGTTTCGGCGAGGTGGAATCGCGGTTGGTTCTGATAACTTATTGAGGATGGTCACATTTTGTTATTATTATGAAGCACCGTTTTTGTTATGCATGATGTTGAAGGGTATCCTAGAAAATCAGTTTTATGTTTTCCCAGCAAACGGGAATTTCATATGACTCTGTTCAAACGGCTGCAAAGTTAGTAAAGTTACAGCCCTATAAAATAATTGCAGTGCAAGAATTAAAACAGTGTGATCGTGCAAATAGTTGCGGTTTTGTTCATGGTTTTTGGCTGGGAATCGTGACAGAGAAATTGAGCCTCAGGGTTCTTTTCAGATGAAAATGAATTCACCTAGGTTGCTGCATTAATTCACGAAATAACCTCTATTGAACTTCTGAAAAGCCTAGGAGTGTGGGTGTGGTGCGTTTAGCGGTAAGAGAACAACAGTTTTTTTTTCAGCAAACAACAGTGAGGGACATGTGGAAAATATTTGCAGCCTTTTCTTTCTTTTTTCTTTTTTTTTTTCTTCCAGTTAACTCAGAGGCATGTGCTTTAACGACCTTTTAGCAGGACTCTGCGACGGCACATACAGCCAGCTTCTCATTACAGGAAATAATTAACACTGGTCAAGAAACTGCTTCCATTTCTCTGAGGGAACTGCTGAGTACAAACAACATTTTGAAAAGCAGTTGTACGAAACGCTCGAACAACGAAGGGAAGCAGTTCCAGCTTCTCCTTGCTTAGTATAAGTGAGTAACTTACTTTTCTTTTTAAGTGCTTATGTTATGTGCGTTAGAAATAAATGACCTGACAAATTGTAATATACTCATAGCAGACCTTCTTACTAACGCCGCGGGCACAGCAGACGATTTCGCCGGCCAGCAGCATGTCGCGAAAGAGATTGTTTGAACTATTGATCATCCTGTTGAAGAACATCAGAGTTTTCACGCCCTGAAAAGGACCACTGAAAATACCCTCAGCTTGCAGACTAATTTACGTCAGAGAAACGTCTTCGCCAATTCTGATTACTTAAGTGAATGACATTCCTTCGTTCTTACCACGTCTGAAAAATTCTTTGTGTGAATATGTATTAATTGTAAGGGCACCGCACTGGGTATTAACGCATTCTAGGAACCCTGATAGTATTTGAAAACGTTTCGAAATTAGTTGTAGCAGTGATCTGAACATAAGTGACTCAAAAATAGAATGTTTCGTTTCTAATTATTACAGTTTGTTTTTAAAAACGTACAGCCAGCCCCAACACTTCCGTCGAGGTCTCCAATTACACTATTTATGCGAACTGCGAGTGCGCTGGTTTCAGCGTAGACCATGTTACAGCTCACGATTAGTTTAATACCGGCAACAGCAATGTTTCCTCCCCAAACTGTCTACATTGGAGGTAAAATGTGACATCACTCTGTTATTTCGGGATCAACGTTTCAAACGCGGTTATTTTGCAGAATTATCTTTATAAATTATTAACTTCATTTCCACTTGGTACCCGTTTTCCACATTTCTACCGGGCCCGTTTCTATGTTTCAGGATGGCCTGAGCTCCTTTATCTGTCCAGGCACTGGTTTGATGCAGCTCTCCATGCTACTGTATACTGTGCAAGCTTCTTCATCTCCGAGTAATTACTGCAACCAACATCCTTATGAATCTGTTTAATGTATTCATCTCCTAGCGTCCTTCTACGATTTTCACACTCCATACTTCCCTGCAATACTAAATTGGTGACACCTTGATGTCTCAGAATGTGTCCTACCAGCCGATCCTTTCTTTTAGTCAGGATGTGCCACAAATTCCTCTTCTCCTCAATTTCGTTCAGAACCTCCTCATTAGTTACGTGATCTACCCCTAAAATCTTCTGCGTTCTTCTGTAGCATCACATTTCGGCCGGCCGGGTGGCCGAGCGGTTCTAGGCGCTACAGCCTAGAACCGCGCGTCCGCTACGGTCGCACGTTCGAATCCTGCCTCGGCCTTGGATGTGTTTCATGTACTTAGGTTAGTTAGGCTTAAGTAGTTCTAAGTTCTAGGGGCCTGATGACCTCAGAGGTTAAGACCCATAGTGCTCAGAGCCATTTGAACCATTTTTTTGCATGTCATGGATACCAATTGTTTCGCTCCACCTCATTTCGAAAGCTTCTGTTCTCTTCTTGTCTCACCTGTTTATCGTCCATGTTTCGCTTCCATACATGACTACACTCCATACAAATACTTTCAGAAAGGGCTTCCTGATACTCAAATCTGTACCTGATGTTAACAAATTCCTCTTTTCAGAAGCACTTTCCTTGCCATTCCCAGTCTACATTTTATATCCTCTCTACTTCGACCATCATCAGTTATTTTGCTCCCCAGATAGCAAAACTCATCTACTACTTTAAGTGTTTCATTTCCTAATCTAATTTCCTCAGCATCACCTGATTTAATTAGACTACATTCCATTACACTCGCTTGTTTTTGTTGATGTTCATGTTATATCCTCCTTTCGAGACACTGTCCATTCCGTTCAACTGCTCTTCCAGGTCCTTTGCTGTCTCTGACAGAATTACAGTGCCTTCGGCAAACCTCAGAGTTTTTATTTCTACTCCCTGGACTTTAATTCCTTCTCCAAATTTTTCTTTTCTTCCGTTACTGGTTGCTCAATATACAGATTGAATAACATCTGCAACACGCCGGCCGTTGTGACCGAGCGATTCTAGGCGCTTCCGTATGGAATTGCGCGACCGCTACGGTCGCAGGTTCGAATCGTGCCTCGGGCGTGGATGTGTGTGATGTCCTTAGGTTAGTTAGGTCTAAGTAGATCTACGTTCTATGGGACTGATGACCTCAGATGTTAAGTCACATAGTGCTCAGGGCAGTTAGAACCATTTTGAACATCGGGGACAGGCTACAATCACTGCTTCCCTCACGCGCCCCTCGACTCTTATAACAGCCCTCTGGTTTCTGTACAAATTGTAAATAGCCTTTCCCTCCCTGTATTTTCCCCTGTCATCTTCAGAATTTGGAAGAGAGTACTTTAATCAAAATTGTCAAAAGCTTTCTCTAAGTCTACAAATCCTAGAAATGTAGGTTTGCCTTTCCTTAATCTATCTCCTAAGATAATTCGTAAGGTCACTATTGCCTCACGTGTTCCAACATTTCTACATAATCCAATATGATCTTCCCCGAGGTCGGCTTCTACCAGTTTTTCCATTCATCTGTAAAGAATTCGTGTTAGTATTTTGCAGCCGTGACTTATTAAACTGATAGTTTAGTAATTTTCACACCTGTCAACGCCTGATTTCTGTGGGATTGGAGTTATCATATTGTTCTTGAAATCTGGAGGTATTTCGCCTGTCTCATACATCTTGCTCACCATATGGTAGAGTTTTGTCAGGGCTGGCTCTCCCAAGGCTACCAGTAGTTCTAATGGAATGTTGTCTACTCCCGGGGCCATTTTTTTGACGTATGTCTTTCAGTGCCCTGTCATATTCTTCACGCAGTACCATATCTTCCATTTCATCTTCATCTACGTCCTCTTCCGTTTCCATAATATTGTCCTCAAGTATATCGCCCTTGTATGGACCGTCTCCTTCCACCTTTCTGCTTTCCCCTTTTTGCTTAGGACTCTTGATTTTCATACAAGCGGTTCTCTTTCCTCCAAAGGTCTCTTTAATATTCCTGTAGGCAGTATCTATCTTACCCCTAGTGATATATGCCTCTAAATCCTTACATTTGTTCTTTAGTCATCCTTGCTTAGCCGTTTTGCACTTCCTATTCATCTCATTTTTGAGACGTTTGTATTCCTTTTCGACTGTTTCATTTACTGCATCTTTATATTTTCTCCTTTCATCAATTAAATTCAGTATCTCTTCTGTTAACCGAGGATTTACCTTCTTGATCCTCTGCTGCCTTCACCATTACATCTCTCAAAGCTACCCATTCTTCTTCTACTGTATTTTTCCCCTGCATTTGTCACTCGTTCCCTAATGCTCTCTCTGAAACTATCTACGACCTCTGGTTCTTTCAGTTTATCCAAGTTTCATCTCCGTAAATTCTTACCTTTTGCAGTTTCTTCAGTTTTAGTCTATATTTCATAACCAATAAATTGAGGTCAGAGTCTACATGTGCCCCTGGAAATGTCTTACAATTTAAAACCTGGTTCCTAAAGCTCTGTCTTACCATTATATAACCTACCTGAAATCTTCCAGTGCCTCCAGGCATCTTTCATGTATAGAACCTTCTTTATTGTTCTTAAACCAAGTGTTAGCAATGCGCATCTCGTGGTCGTGCGGTAGCGTTCTCGCTTCCCACGCCCGGGTTCCCGGGTTCGATTCCCGGCGGGGTCAGGGATTTTCTCTGCCTCGTGATGGCTGGGTGTTGTGTGCTGTCCTTAGGTTAGTTAGGTTTAAGTAGTTCTAAGTTCTAGGGGACTTATGACCACAGCAGTTGAGTCCCATAGTGCTCAGAGCCATTTGAACCATTTGTTAGCAATGATTAGGTTATGCTGTGTGCAAAATTCTACCAGGTGGCTTCCTCTTCCATTCCTTACCCCCGGTTCATATTCAGCTACTACTTTTCCTTCTCTTCCTTTTCCTACTATCGAATTCCAGTCGCCCATGCCTACCAAATTTTCATCGCCCTTCACTATCTGAATAATTTCTTTTATCGCATCAAACATGTCTTCAATCTCTTCATCATCTGCGGAATTAGTTGGCATATAAACTTGTACTACTGTATTATGCGTGCGCTTCGTGTCTATCTTGGCTACAATAATGCTTAACCCTGTATTCAGCTGACCAGAAGTCTTGTTCCTTCTGCCACTGAACTTCACTAATTCTCACTATATCTAACTTTAACCTATCCATTTCCATTTTCAAATTTTCACACCTACCTGCCCGATTAAGGGATCTGACATTTCATGCTCCAATCCGTGGAACTCCAGTTTCCATTCTCCCGATAACGAAGTTTTCCTGAGTAGTCCCCGTCCGGAGATCCGAATGGGGAATATTTTACCTCCGGAGTATTTTACCCAAGAGGAAGTTATGATCATTTAACCATGTAGTTGCGAGTTACAACTCGTAAATACTTTCATGAGGATGTTACAGAATGTGCTTTTTCCGACTTTTAAACATATCTCTTCTTGGACCGACCCTAAATGGAGTTACGGTTATCGGTTTTAATTTCCATTACCTGTCACTGAAAAACACCTCAGCAGTTACCAGTGTAGCCCTCCGATATTTACCAATGGTCCGCCGCTGTTCTGCTCGCCACCTGATGAGACATGGTCTGGAGATGATGTTTTATAAAATCGAAACCGGTTACCATTATTACGTGTGATTTTTAGTTTGTAATAAATCCTTGCGATCAAGACTGATAGCATTTTAATTATCTACTAGATCGCTGTTACTTTCCAGCAATTTTTTAAAAAGTTAATTATGCTTTACTTGCACTTTCGGAAGCACGTACAACATAAAATATAAAAACGCATAAGAAAAGGAACACATGTAAGTCAAATATGGAAAAATTACACAAGCAGCCAAAGAAGGCATTGAAAATGGTTCTCCTGGATGAGTGATTATAAACAAGACTGAAGCACAATCATGGCGGACGAAGTAACTCGTTTACGAGGGCTTTTTACTTCATCTACATCAATATTCTGATGTTCCACATCAAAAGTTAAATAAAAGAGAAAAAAATCGAGATTGAAGGAAATTGAAAATGTCACAGTACCTACAAATAATATGAGCCTGTCTTGTCCGTAGAAACCTACTCCTTATGAACAAAGGCCGCTCAGTTATTCATTCAGCTGGTTTTCAATGTTTCCCCGTAAATGCATTGGCTTCTGCGGCCAGTTTTTAATAAATAAGCTCCCTAGGTCTAGAAAGTGCTTTAATCCGATGGTTAGTCTTTTCCTCTTTGGTCATCAGTCTTCTCACGTCTTGGCAGGGCCAGCAACGATTTCTTCTCTCCCCTCCCCCCTCCCCCGTCCATATTATCATCCCAGAGCAGCAATAACACTCTCTGGTCGAAAGTATCTGGGCGCCCCTATCTAATGCAGAATTGACCGCTAACTGTTAGGAGAGGCGAATCCGCCAGTATAAAGAGAGTCAGGATTATAGAGTGTAAAAGCCGTGACAACAGAGTGGGTCGGACAGGATAGCTCAACGACTTCGAAGGTGTACTAGAGTCACTGCCTGTCACCTGAGTGACAAATCCATCATATACATTCCGGCCCTTCTAATGCTGTCGACTGTTGGTAGTGTCCATGTGAGGTGGAACCGCGAAAGAGCAACCACAACTAAACCAAGAATGTTTGACTTCATGTACTTCATGACAGGAGTCGAGCGTTGCGGAGAGGGGTTGTAAAAAATTGACTGAAATCGGTGGAAGGAATAATAAAGCGCTACCAGTGGTCCAGCTACCGCAGTGACTGTGCGTAGGAAGTTAAAAGGAATGGGATACATTGAACAAGCAGCTCCTCAAAAGTTATGTACATATCTGTAGATAGTGCTAAGCGACTCTTCACGAGTTGTAAAGAGCAGAGTCACTGCACAGTGGACAACTGGAAACTAACTACACTCCTGGAAATTGAAATAAGAACACCGTGAATTCATTGTCCCAGGAAGGGGAAACTTTATTGACACATTCCTGGGGTCAGATACATCACATGATCACATTGACAGAACCACAGGCACATAGACACAGGCAACAGAGCATGCACAATGTCGGCACTAGTACAGTGTATATCCACCTTTCGCAGCAATGCAGGCTGCTATTCTCCCATGGAGACGATCGTAGAGATGCTGGATGTAGTCCTGTGGAACGGCTTGCCATGCCATTTCCACCTGGCGCCTCAGTTGGACCAGCGTTCGTGCTCGACGTGCAGACCGCGTGAGACGACGCTTCATCCAGTCCCAAACATGCTCAATGGGGGACAGATCCGGAGATCTTGCTGGCCATGGTAGTTGACTTACACCTTCTAGAGCACGTTGGGTGGCACGGGATACATGCGGACGTGCATTGTCCTGTTGGAACAGCAAGTTCCCTTGCCGGTCTAGGAATGGTAGAACGATGGGTTCGATGACGGTTTGGATGTACCGTGCACTATTCAGTGTCCCCTCGACGATCACCAGTGGTGTACGGCCAGTGTAGGAGATCGCTCCCCACACCATGATGCCGGGTGTTGGCCCTGTGTGCCTCGGTCGTATGCAGTCCTGATTGTGGCGCTCACCTGCACGGCGCCAAACACGCATACGACCATCATTGCCACCAAGGCAGAAGCGACTCTCATCGCTGAAGACGACACGTCTCCATTCGTCCCTCCATTCACGCCTGTCGCGACACCACTGGAGGCGGGCTGCACGATGTTGGGGCGTGAGCGGAAGACGGCCTAACGGTGTGCGGGACCGTAGCCCAGCTTCATGGAGACGGTTGCGAATGGTCCTCACCGATACCCCAGGAGCAACAGTGTCCCTAATTTGCTGGGAAGTGGCGGTGCGGTCCTCTACGGCACTGCGTAGGATCCTACGGTCTTGGCGTGCATCCGTGCGTCGCTGCGGTCCGGTCCCAGGTCGACGGGCACGTGCACCTTCCGCCGACCACTGGCGACAACATCGATGTACTGTGGAGACCTCACGCCCCACGTGTTGAGCAATTCGGCGGTACGTCCACCCGGCCTCCCGCATGCCCACTATACGCCCTCGCTCAAAGTCCGTCAACTGCACATACGGTTCACGTCCACGCTGTCGCGGCATGCTACCAGTGTTAAAGACTGCGATGGAGCTCCGTATGCCACGGCAAACTGGCTGACACTGACGGCGGCGGTGCACAAATGCTGCGCAGCTAGCGCCATTCGACGGCCAACACCGCGGGTCCTGGTGTGTCCGCTGTGCCGTGCGTGTGATCATTGCTTGTACAGCCCTCTCGCAGTGTCCGGAGCAAGTATGGTGGGTCTGACACACCGGTGTCAATGTGTTCTTTTTTCCATTTCCAGGAGTGTATTTGTGTTGTGAATCATCTTAATTTTTCTATCTTCGTTCAAGTTCACATTGTAAATTACTCATCTTTCCTTATATCATTTACCAATCATTCATAAAATTTAAATCACATTGCATCGCCATATGTCGTGTAGCGATTTTTGTAGGACTAATACAAAATGGTTCAGATTGCTCTAAGCACTATGGGACTTAACATCTGAGGTCATCAGTCCCCTAGACTTAGAACTACTTAAACCCTAACTAACCTAAGGACATCACACACATCCATGACCGTGGCAAGATTCTAACCTACGACCGTAGCAGCAGCGCGGATTCAGACTGAAGCGCCTAGAACCGCTCGGCCACAGTGGCGGACCCTGTGAAAACTGCTTTATCTCCGAATAACTACTGCAATCTACATCCTGCTAAATATGGTTAATGTATTCATATCTTGCTCTCCCTCTGTGATTTTTAACCCCATCACTTGCCTCAAATGCTAAGGTGTTGATGCCTTGTTGTCCCAGAATGTGTCCTATCAAGCGATCCTTTCTTTTAGTCGAGTTGTGCACAAATTTGTTCTTTCCCCAATTCTATTCAAGTGTTCTGCTTACATAAATGTAATGGCAGCTTCTGGAGTCTCCCAGAGAGGGCCGGATTGACGTATGGACGGAAGGCAAATGGAGTAGCTGTTAGCAGCTCCGTCCTGCCGCGGCACTGAGGTCCACGAGGAAGACAGGCCGTGGTGCACAAGTCACATCACATGACACAGCAGGTCTTTAACGAGTGCCACCACCCGTCTCGGGCTGGGAGCAAATAACTGTTTCAGACGAGTTTAACAATCCTGGCCGTGGTGCACAAGCCTCATCACATGACACAGCAGGTCTTTAACGAGTGTCACTAACCGTATAGGGCTGGGAGCGAGTAACTGTTTCAGACGAGTTTAACAATCCTGGCTGCGTGTTTAAATGCATGTAAGTTCTCGACGTCACGCGACTAAACTAAGATCTTTAGTGTGTACCTTTTCAGTTCATATTGGCTTCCCGTGGGTCCTGCGCGGAGTCGAATGTTCGCGAAATGTGTCGGACAAGCCGACTAGGGTGACGTCAAAGGATCGTAGCAATGTCCGTATATCTCGTTATCCACGAGCGGGACCAAGTAACAAGAAACTTCACAATGCGCAATGGGTCGGCGTCACGTTTAAAACTGGCGCTCCTGCGTCCCTAAAAACGTTGAGCCTACGTCTTTGCTCTTCGCTCAATGCTGAAAGCTGGCCCTCGTGCCCTACTAAGTGTGAGCCCCTCGTCTCTGCTAAAATTGTTGCTGTCTATTCTAATTTCGGCCTCTTCCTTGATAACAGAATCTCAGTATGATGGTGTTTGAGCCAAAACTCTTCACTTTCCGAACTGTATTTTATGACAGTTCTCTAGGCAACCTTCAGCCACGGCCGACTTCTCAAATGGTTCAAATGGCTCTGAGCCCTATGTGACTTAATATCTGAGGTCATCAGTCCCCTAGAACTTAGAGCTACTTAAACGTAACCAACCTAAGGACATCACACACATCCATGCCCGTGGCAGGATTCGAAACTGCGACCGCAGCGGTCGCGCGGTTCCAGACTGAAGGGCCTAGAACCGCTCAGCCACACCGGCCGGCGGCCGATTTCACATGTTCCCTTTGTTTGACTTGTCGTGAATGCTCTGCATCACGCTGAGAAACTGTGAGAACTGTTTGACCTATATACACGCTACCACATTCACAAGGGACACCCTATACGCCACGAACTCTAAGACCTATGTTGTTTTTAACGAGGCGTAACGTATCCTTCATCTTGTTTCAAGGTCGACGGAGCCAGTTAACACGCCTATACATTTCTGAAGTCCATCTTTCGCTATTAAACATAAAGTTACACAGGCATATCTGGTCACTTTATCTTTCCCAACACTACACTAAACATCGTCTAAGAGGTCCTCTGCTTTTTTCGTTATCTGGTGTAGTCTTATTAGTAACGAGCTTTTTAGCTGATTGTGCTGTAGTTGCCGCGTTTATCTGCCAGTATACTGCTATGAAATCTACAACGGTTTGCGTAGATATGGCGTTCTTAATGCAATTCTGTCGGCTACCACGTCACGCTCACGTAGTCGAAAGACGAGAAACTCGTTCGCCACTTGTGGTGCCACACCTCTGGCGGCCGACTGATGGATTCTGCTGCCGTCGGAAATTGGATGGAAGTCGGCGCTCCTCAAAGGCTGCCTTCTCGCGGCGCTTTTTTCCTGGGAAGTCCTTGCTGGGCCGGCGTGATGCGAAAGAAAGGTCTCCATATCACTCTGTGAGGCATGTGCGCTTCAAACGCACTGACGATAGTTTTGACGTAAATTGCGTCAGCCTCCAAGTATGTCACTATCGTTACTAAATTCTCAAAGGAACTTTGAGGGTAATTACACGTAAACTGTACCTCAACTACATAATTAGGTACATCCACGTCAAAATACGATTTATGATCCATCTACGTTAGCTCCAAAGACACTACTCACAATATGGAGGAAAGCTGGCAGCTACTCCACCATAATTTAAATTTAATACAGTGTTTCCATGCGCTACGAGCGGAATACGTACAACGAATCCGTAATGCATGGTAAATGATAGCTCGTCTTTTACAGACTTGTACACTAGATTCCTGCATCGACGAGTAAGCGAGCACGGAGCGTGCTGTCGAACGTTAACGTTGAGCGTGACAAGTTCAACGTCCTGCTGAACGCTCAGGAACGATCAGACTTGTGCATACGGTACGTGGGCCCCAACGTGGTATACGCGATCGCAGCGCTCTCCAGCGGCAGTTGAGGGATGTTTCTAGTTCGTAAATCACATTGTTTACTCAATGGCCGCGCGTAAAATTCCCATGTTAGCTCTATTAAAAGGCACATTTCCTCCATCGTCCACGAAAAAGAAGGTACCATGTCCAATCAATAAGGACACAGACTTATAAAAGTTCCATTACAAACTGTGCGGTACAAATTTGGAATACTTCTCCGCATAAGATAAAAATTATTTCATCATTCTCATATTTTAGTAAAACCCCAAGGTCAGTCTTACTTGATCCCTGTTCCTACCCAGTAGCAGAATCTTTGCAACATGTGAATTACGAAGGAGCAAAATATCTTTATACAAGTAGCGCAAGCTGTCCTGTAGATTTTAAGCTAATCGAACAAAGTCACCACTCAAAAAAAAGTCAACTTATATTTACATAACATCAAATATTATAGTACATACTAATATTAAACTAATAATAAAGTATCAGAACCTAATAAAAACTGGAATGTTAGGGAAAAAAAATTTGGAAGCGTCAAGATGCGAACTACCGCCTCAACAGACATCTCTGAACAGGACAGTGACACTAATCATTACACTAAACCTACAACAGACGCTTAGTCTCTAATCATTTTATTTTGCCCGTTGCTGAACTCCTTAATAGTACATATGTTACTAATTGAAATTTAATTATAATAGATTGACCCAGAACAATGCGTTTTGGTTGGATCCTCACTGTGTCGCTGTCTTCAAACAGCCTACTCTCATAATACGCAGGTTACAGTAATTCTTTTGCCACGAATATGATGTTTCTCATAATTTTATTGGAACGAATCACACAGTTAACAACGGGTTTTGCAGTGATTCTCAATTTGCTGATGCTCGGAAATGGCATATATACATATAGGCTTGAAATAAATGCCAATATGGCGCCTCACAACTCTGTACTGAAGGGAGACGGCGTGCATGTGACGTAGGTGGCGTTGTGCCATCTCATTGCTCAACGCTCAGACGCACGCTCAGAATATCTGACATGCCAGATACTGCTCTTCACGTTCGGAAAGACTCCCGAACGTGCTATTCCACGCTATGACGTCAGAAACTCGGTTCACTCAACGCTCAAAGTTCGGATGCACGGTCCGTGTGCCGATGGCTTCACTGGATACGCTGCGCGCACTAGTTCAAGAAACCGAGCGTAGATGCCGTGACCGAATACGTAGCACGTAACTTCAAACACATTACACGTGTGAGACTGCAGCCAGTACTGGCTTCTCATTTGTGGTGTGTCTCTCTCTGTTATCATACAGCGCAAGGAAGCCAGTGCAGTAAGACGCAAGATTGAAACCAATGTTTACAAATTGAAGAAACGGGAAGGTCTAAAACGCCAAGTATGGAGTACATTTCTGTTGGTTGCAGACGAAAACAGTGCGTCTACTGGGTGCGTATCGTGCATAAACTGCTCCACATTATTGTGTTTCCAGTCGGGAACCACTTATTAAAAGAAACACAGTTGCAAGAAACCTCAAAAAGATACAGCTACTTCAGGGATACCAGCAGTAATAAAAAACAATATTACAGCAAAGTGTGTTGCAATATGTGCTAAAGATATGAGACCTTTTAATGCTCTTTCCGGTGAAGGTTTCAGAGAACTAGGCCAAGAATTAATAAATCTAGGTGCGCATTATGGATAAGTTAACGTGGCAGATGTCATGCCACATCCCTCTACTATAAGCAGACATGTCAAAGAACAAGCTGATGCAATACGAACCAGCATAATGCCTTCTGTTATTGCGGAAGTTATTAATGAAACAAGTGCTGCGACAGTTGACATGTGGACTGATTCGCATAATCGGGTGCGCTATATGACGCTTACAACGCATTACATTAACACAGATTGGTCTCTTGTGAACAATGTTTTATTTACAACAAAATTCGCGGACGTTAAGAAGACGGGAGTAAATATTACGAAAGAAATTGAAGATGGCTGATTGGGGCATTTTGCAGGACATGTTTGCACAGTTTTGTTTTTGTCTCCGACCAGGGTGCCAGTGTAATAAAGGCTTTGGAAAATCACGAAAGGATTCCTTGTGCTGCTCATTGTATAAACACAGCACTTAGTCATACTTTCGATGAAGATAACTTCTTGTTAAATCATGCCCCGAACATCGCATCAACAATAAATACTGCATAATGCATTGTAAGGTACATTAAGAAAAGTGGCCTTTCATCGTCTTTGAAATCATCGTTGAAACAACAGGTCTGCACACGCTGGAACAGCTTGAACACTATGGTGGAATCCTTACACACTCAATATATCGAAGTTGCTGCTTCACTGACGGAAAAGGACTCCCCTTACAGCTTGCAAGGATATGATAGTGAGCTTGCAGGAAAAAATGCGTATTTTCTGAGACCATATAAAGAGGCCACAGATGAATTAGAAGGCAATAAAGAACTGACAATCCAGTTAGTTCTTCTTTGGTTTCACAAACTGCAACAAATTTGCAGTGTCAATGACACTGACTGTCAGATGAGTAATTACTGCAGTTAAAAACACTGTTTCATGATGATACGCGATAGATATATAATTAACTAGCGCCAATGATGTGTACTAACAGATATGTATTTTTAACAGGAGGTACAGAGGATTAAAAATTGAGCCTTGATTTTCGTTTGTGAGAAGATTGTGATCACTTTCGGACATAAAATTGCTACGTTTCTTTGGCCGTCTTTCCGTGATCTTAATATACTTGAAATAATGAAAAGCAGTAAATTCTTAGCAATGTGCGACAAATGTGTGCTACTTACGCAGGTTTAACATGCAGTCATTAACATAATCGTTTTTGCATAGTTAGTGGATAGTGTATAATAGAGAAACAGGAATGTTATAATTCGTATAATATTCCATTAACGTAAAACACCTCGATTATTTTCACATCAGTTCTGTATTACTTGTCTCTTTTGTTTATTATCACAGATCCCCCAATTATTGTGTCATCACCACCGAGAAAGAGAGATCGTTTCAAGGAATGGAGGAACAACAGACCATCGGCAGCAGGTGAAGTAGATCTCTACATTTTAATGCACCCTGGAGATGATGATGACATCTTAAAGTGGTGAAGCAGACATTAAACAGATCTGCCAGGCCTGGCTGCAGTTGCAAGACGTATTTATTGCCGGCCGAAGTGGCCGTGCGGTTAAAGGCGCTGCAGTCTGAAACCGCAAGGCCGCTACGGTCGCAGGTTCGAATCCTGCCTCGGGCATGGATGTTTGTGATGTCCTTAGGTTAGTTAGGTTTAACTAGTTCTAAGTTCTAGGGGACTAATGACCTCAGCAGTTGAGTCCCATAGTGCTCAGAGCCACGTATTTATTGTATCCCAGCAACAAGCGCACCTAGTGAAAGATGCTTTAGTACAGCCGGCATGTTACTAACAAATCGCCGCGGCCAATTAAATCCGGAACGCGTTAGTGATTTACTGCTGATCAACAATAACTATAATTTTGTTTCTTTTGCAAACAAGTGAAAAGTATGACAAGTTACGTCTGTAAATGTTCAATGTTCTTTGTATGCTTTCTTTATGAAGATAGTTGTCTTCTAGGTTACACGGACAGCACTTATTTAATGTTTCCTATTAATGAAAGGAAAAATATATCTTCTATTTGGAAATGAGACTCGTCTTCTATCCGCGATTATATTGAAATATCATTTTACTTTCCAAGTGCTTTATGAATTTAGCTATGTCACGTACCCGTTCTTGGAAACGTGACTTTTGTATTAAAAGAGAGAGAGAGAGAGAGATAGAGATAAATACATTTTGTGTTTGTGTGTGTGTGTGTGAGAGAGAGAGAGAGAGAGAGAGAGAGAGACAGGGATAAATACATTGTGTGTGTGTGTGTGTGTGTGTGTGTGTGTGTGGGAGGAGGGAGAGAGAGAGAGAGAGAGAGAGAGAGAGAGAGAGGCGCATTGGATTTGTACAGCACAGTGCAGCGAGCCGGGGCGAGGCGAGGTGAGACGTCATGCTCGGCTATCCGCGTGTCCGGAATCCGGACAACAGACATGGAGCGAGTAAGTGACCGAGCCGAGTCGTGTGGGGCCGGGCACGAGCGGCTCGGTCCCCCCGTCAACAGGCGAGCCGTGACCGGTCAAACATTGAGCGTTGCACCACTCTATTGCACACTGCCCGTCCAAAAAGTTCCGAGGCGTCAGTGCAGTACAATAGCGGCAGCTTGAACAGGAAATGTGCATTCGGCAAGTCACTTGTGAGCACGTGTGTTAAGTAGTCAATGTGCAACCATAGTTATCAATGGAGCAACATCTCTTAGCGTTGAAGACATTCTCCAGAATCACTTGGTGTGAAGGGCAACTGCAGCGGTTATGATACACTGCAAAATGATGTACCGATCACAACTAGCTTGGGCACTTGGCCGCTGCTTAACAAGAGGGCCCACATACCGGGTGATCAAAAACTCAATATAAATTTGAAAACTGAATAAATCACCGAATAATGTAGATAGAGAGGTACAAATAGACACACATGATTGGAATGACATGGAGTTTTATTAGAACCAAAAAAAAGACAAAAATCCAAAAGTTCAAGAAATGTCTGACAGATGGCTTCATCTGGTCAGAATAGCAATAATTAGCATAACAAAGTAAGACAAAGCAAAGATGAGGTTCTTTACAGGAAATGCTCAATATGTCCACCATCATTCCTCAACAATAGCTGTAGTCGAGGAATAATGTTGTGAACAGCCCTGTAAAGCATGTCCGGAGTTATGGTGAGGCATTGGCGTCGGATGTTGTCTTTCAGCATCCCTACAGATGTCGGTCGATCACGATACACTTGCGACTTCAGGTAACCCCAAAGCCAATAATCGCACGGACTGAAGTCTGGGGACCTGGGAGGCCAAGCATGACGAAAGTGGCGGCTGAGCAACGATCGTCACCAAACGACGCGCGCAAGAGATCTTTCACGCGTCTAGCAATATGTGCTGGAGCGCCATCCTGCATAAACATCGTACGTTCCAGCAGGTGTTTATCAGCCAGGCTGGGGATGATGCAATTCTGTAACATATCGGCGTACCTCTCACCCGTCACGGTAGCAGTTACAAAACCAGAATCACGCATTTCCTCGAAGGAAAAAGGCCGGATAACGGTAGACGTAGTAAATCCAACCCATACCGTGACCTTCTCGTCGTGCACTGGAGTTTCCACGACAGTTCTAGGATTTTCGGTAGCCCAAATTCCGCAGTTGTGGGCGTTGACAGACCCTCGGAGCGTGAAATGAGCTTCGTCTGTCCACAACATGGTACTCAACCAATCGTCATCTTCCGGCATCTTTTGAAACGCCCACACCGCAAATGCCCTCCGCTTCTGTAAATCGTCTGGTAACAGTTCATGATGCCGATGGACTTTGTACGGATAGCATCAGAGGGTACGCCTAAGTGCCAATCAAACAGTAGTGTATGGAATGCCGGTGCGACGTGCGACTGCACGAGCGCTGACTTCCCCGTGCATAGACGAACCCGCTATAGTCTCCGTTTCTTCCTGAACTGTCTCAGCAACATTACGCCTTGTGCTCGGTCGGCCGCTACAGTGTCTATCGTCTAAACAACCCGTAGCTTCGAACTTCGAAATCATTCTCGCCACAGCTGCATTTGTCAACAGACCTTTACCCGTTCGAATCCCCTTCCTATGGCGATAGGCTCGTAACGCTGAACTGGCACATTCCCCATTCTGATAATACAGCTTCACTAAAAGCGCCTTTTCAGGTAACGTCAACACGTTGCGACTGCTGGCGCATCTGATTCTCTCTCTCATTACAGCTCCTTTTATACACGATTGTCATGCGCAGTCACTGACGTTTTGCTGTCCAGCGCCATCTGTCGGACTTTTTTGAATTTTTTTTTCTAATAAAACCCCATGTCATTCAGAGCATGTGTGTCAATTTTTACCTCTATATCAACATTATTCCGTAGTTTATTAAGTTATCAAATTTATAATGACTTTTTGATCACCCGGCATCTGAGGGCGACGTCTTTCTCTGGTTATTTTATTCATGGCGGTTGCGTACTTTAGAAGCCGGTTTCCTGCAGGAAGACAAGGAACTCCTGTTATTTAGCTTTATGGAGCTTTGTTGTGTACAATTTCGTACACAACGCTAAGGAGAGGTTGGCTACATAGTGGTGCAGCCGCTGTCGTCGTACGAAAGCTGGGCAGGAACAGAATGATTGATGAACAAGTTAACACAATACACAGAAGACTTACTTAACTTGTGTTTCTCCAAGTGCACATAAACTCCTTACGAATAACGCAGCAAGAATTAGAGTCCATCTCATAGAGTAGCAACTAGGATGAGCCTCGCTGTACACATGACGAACACAGGCGTCGTAGCGATGAGGTTCCAAGTGAAACAATGGCTGAGTCTCTGCCGCAGGCTGTCCCACAACGCGGCGACAGAGGTCACTCGTAGAGCTGCTGGAGGCGTGGCGCTGTGGGCACGCGCCATTGGCTCCACTAGATCCCATGTGACCACTATCGGCGTCAGCCGACAACTTTGAAATACACTGCCGAATAACTGACACCACACAGGGAAGCCGTACCGTACACTGCATGCAAACAAACTCCACACATCCCCCACACAGTGAGATGATCTATGGCCGATCTCCCACTACTGTATAACGATCTTGATTGTTCCAGGAATGTAGCAGCTGCAGCAACTGGGACACATCGCCATCGATTGTCACGGTAATGATGCATGATACCTATACTAACAAATCCAACCTTGCATGAGCTATCGCAGCTAGTAAGCCACTACTGCTCTTGCTACCCATCCCACTGTCGCAGAGGTTTTTTTCCCACGGCACGAGCCATGGCACTTTTTTCCCTCTGCTCTTCAAATCGCTACCCTCACTCGCGTTTCGTCCACTATCACCTGATGGACCGTGTTAATGCGTAGCCTTACCCAGACGCACGGACAACATCACAGCCCAGCATCCTGTGATCCACCTACTAGATAACTAACATGTTTACGGAGGTGACAGTAGAACTTTTGGTTTGGTCACCACGTTGGTGCGGGCTTGGAGGGGCCCCATCTCTATTAAAGCCGACAACTTAACTTGCTGCTCCGTTACAAACTTCGCGACGCACTGTGTGGTATCGGTGCGTGATAGCACCGTTTCAAGGACAGTACGTATTGAAAGGTGTACACTTTGCTACCCAAAGATGAGACTACAACGTCACGAAACTAGTCGTGATCAATAAATCATTTTTAAGCAGCTGTTGCCGTTTTGCGTCAGTCGAAATTCTTTAGAATGTTCTGAAATAGTGGTGAGTTCGTGCTCATTGATACGCTGAGTTCCAATCAAAAACACCAACGCGTGCATGCAAAAATCGGATAATCCGTTTCTAGAAAAAAGTATGACTAATGATGAGACTCAGTTTTATCAATATGGACCAACCAAAGAGCGAGAAAGTGTGAAAATTCGCCAGAAGGGTCAATGCTTTGATGACGTAACCAGCCCTGAAGCAACTCTGACGCGTAAGTTGAACAACATCTGGAAGAAGGTTTTCCTGCCAGTTTCACGTGGTTGTGTGAACTTTCTACTTAATTGCAGGAGACTGTATGGAACACCTGAAGCGTGAATCCAGTCTCGAAACTTTTTGGACTGACTGATATTCTTATTTCACGAAATTAGTCGTGATCAATAAATCTTGTTGACCCAGCTGTTCATGAAGTGGCAGGTAAACTGCATTAATTAAAGCGCTGGACAGATGCAGAATTGGTTATGCGTTTCATGCGTTTTCGAGGTCCTGCTTTGATATTGACACTGAACTTTATAAAATATTTCTTGTCTTCGAATTTTAGCGTAAGTGGACGACAAATAGTTGAGAACGTTCGGTGCCAGTTCTAGTCAGAGACGAAGAGGTTGTCACAGAAGAGGAACTCGTGGAGGTTTGCATAAACTAGTCAGAAGAATGCCGACAAAAAAAAAAAAGTTTGACAAGTTTTGTATCAAAACATGGGGCAATAATAGCTACGCAACATAAAACTGGCTCGGGTAATACTTGGTGTTCTTTAAGATGGGCAAACTATGTTACATCATACACTGTCAAGATATGTTGCCTATCTTAAGGCCATGAAATATGTGCGGGGCCAGTTTCCTCACTTGGCAGAAAGAACAAAGAAGAAACGGCGTATGCAGGGTTTTCGGAAAGTCTCATTACAAACCTCTAGGATTTGTAGAGGGGAGAGTACATAATACTTTGAATAGAAACCCGTGTCCTGAGACGTACCATCTCCGTTCAACGACTGTTTCAGTTCAGACGTGTAACGCGTCCCAGTCTGCTGACAGAGAGAGAAAACTAGTCAGAAGAATGCCGACAAAAAAAAAGTTTGACAAGTTTTGTATCAAAACATGGGGCAATAATAGCGTACGCAACATAAAACTGGCTCGGGTAATACTTGGTGTTCTTTAAGATGGGCAAACTATGTTACATCATACACTGTCAGGATATGTTGCCTATCTTAAGGCCATGAAATATGTGCGGGGCCAGTTTCCTCACTTGGCAGAAAGAACAAAGAAGAAACGGCGTATGCAGGGTTTTCGGAAAGTCTCATTACAAACCTCTAGGATTTGTAGAGGGGAGAGTACATAATACTTTGAATAGAAACCCGTGCCCTGAGACGTACCATCTCCGTTCAACGACTGTTTCAGTTCAGACGTGTAACGCGTCCCAGTCTGCTGACAGAGAGAGAAAACTCCCAGCGTTGCTTGCACTAGTATGCAGTAGACCAGATAGGATGACGTGTGCTAGGTCAGACGGTCAGCTACTGTCATTTAAAGTCTGACTTGCTGCGAGACTCCTCCTGTAGAGACACAGGAAGATCTGCTCACACGAGTTCTGGGCGCTACACTAGAAACTAAAGGGACACGCGGTAGGATTGAAAGTGTGTACCAGAACATGCTTCTTAGGTACAATGTCTGTAAAAACGTTGGTGAACGCCACATCGAGCCGTTGTTGTAATGCATCAGTTCTGCCTCTACGTACAGTTTGCTGGGTCCTATTTTGTTCTGGCATAATGTAAACACTTAAACAAACTGCTAAAAAATGTGCTTAAGTGATAAATGGATGTTTCGTTTTGTTTCCTTTTGAATTTTTCCCTAATAAGTGTACTGCATCACGCCCAATTCAGTTTCTCGAGCAGAATTGCATGAGTTAAAAACATAAGCTGAAACCGTTGTAGAACGGAAACCGTACGTTTCCGAACATGGGTATCTGTTCAAAATATTATCGGTATGTGTATTGCGTATTGAACTGGGGACCTAGAAAAGAACCAGATGCTTCGTCCCGCCATAGCCCTCAGTTGTTCACGACCCCACAACAGGCCACAGCAGTCCACCCACCCCACCGCCGTCCCACACCGAATCCACGGTTATTGCGCGGTTCGGCCCCCAGTGGACTCCCCCCCCCCCCGCCCCTTCCCCCCGGGAACGTCACATACCAGACGAGTGTAGCCCCAAATGTTTGCTTGGTAGGGTAATTATGGTGTACGCATACGTGGAGACAGTGTTTGTGCAGCAATCGTCGACATAGCATAACTGAGGCGGCGGAATAAGGGGATGAGCCAGCAACCGCCGAGGCACATAGAGGTAGGCCTATTTCAATATTAATATTAAATATTATAATTAATGTTAAATATAATAATAATAATAATAAATAAAATTAATATTAAATATTACAATAGGCCTGCCTCTATGTGTTCTATTTAATATTTGTGACTAAAGCGTTATCGCTTCATAGTTATTTTATACGTGACATGCCTGTTTTAAATGTTTTATTTCTGATGAAGGCACTCTTGGAAGAGGCCGAAACTTAGGTCAAAAAGACTGCATTTTCGCGACCGAGAGCTGCAATTGTTTTAGTTCTGCATGGCTTCACATAATGATTATGATTATAAAATATAACTTTAATTCTGCCATCCATCGAGGCTGTTCCGTAACATACCACGCCAGGTCGGCCACGAGTATGTTATGGAATGGCTGAGACGGTAGCTTGGTGTGGGAAGTATGAAGGGAAGCTTTTCATACCACGAGGTCCTTAGTGACCGAACGAAATGTGTAAGTGAACAAGTATAGAAGGGAATCAGCCGAGATCTTTTTAAAGGTATTGAAACGTCCCCTTTGAAAAATTTATACAAGACTGTGCTTATACTGACACACAGTATTTTTAGCGCAACGCAATCTGACTTTCAAAATTCCCTACAAAAGAATGGCCCTGACTAACATTAAACTATACCTTTCACAAATCACTTACCTCACAAAAATCTTCGCTGCTCAAGCTACTGCAATACAGCGAGCGCCACTACTGCCAGCTAAATAAAAGATTCAAACTATGGAAGGCACTAACTACTGATAGGGATAATTAGCAAATGAAAGATATTAATAGAGAACAAAGAATGTATTTACCTTGATATCATCATATATATAGCAGTTCATGACAAATTACAAAATTCCGCCATCTCTCTCCCCACAACCACCACTGCTGGCGGCTCACCTCCAACTGCGCAACGCTACGCGCTGTTCACAGGCAGCTGCCTAACACTACAATGGCGAGTATTACAACAATGAAAAGCAGCCACAGACTGCACACAGCACAGCCAGTGATTTTCATACTGAGGTGGCGTTACCAATAAAACAACCTAAACAGCCTACTTACAGTATCACCTGTTATCATTTTAAATACTTCTGTATATCCTGAATAAATAAATACTGTAAATTAGATCTTTTCCCATGTATCATTACGTAATGCCTAGCGAAGGGCAAAAACGTTTTATGTTACCGCATATTCAGGTTTCTTTCCTGCGGGTTGAACGATCGCTAGTACGGCTCTGTGAAAGTGTTATTTGACTAATTTCATCTGCTTAACAAACCGGCAGGGGCCTGAAGAATATGCACAGATTCTGGCACGAAAGATGGTTCTTCAAGTGTTGTAACGAGATTTTCGCGGGTGTATGGCGTCTTTCTATGAGAGTGCGAGCGTTAAGACTCTTTTTTCCCTCTCTCATCAATGAAACATGCCTGAGACCGTTTCCATAAAAAAAAATGATCCATAAACCATTGTACGGGATACGGCCCAGAATATGTTGATCCTCTGTGAGTCTTTTTCATGTTACATTGTGTCTGTTTCCTTTACCACTAAGGGGGAACGTCGCTTCATCGCTAAAAATTACACGCTGTAGAAATGCATCATCGACCATCTTTGCTAGCACATAACCGTAAAATGCGAGACGCTTCTCTTTGTCTTTGGGGTTGAGAGCCTGCACAAGTTGTAATTGGTTGGGCTTGTACAGCAAACACCACCTCGGAACTTTCCATACAGTTGGTTGGAGTATTCCCATTTCTCGACTGGCTCTACTAGTAGACATACTGGGACTGCACATAAAACTTTCTTGAATCCGTCGAACATCATTCTCTGACACAAGCGGTCGGCCAGTGATTTTTCTTTTACACACACTCCCGCTCTGTTTAAACTGCCCAAACGAACGGCTAACGCTTTAGCGAGTTGGTGCCTGAATACCGATTTGTGTAGGGAATGCCCGCTGCACTGCAATTTGCGACTCACTTTTCGCGAACTCAAGAACGCAGAAAATCTTGTGGTCCACGGTCACCATCTCACTCACATCTGACAGTGAAACGGAATGACGGCCCTACTGCTGCTTCTGAAACCATCACCGTCCGCCCGCCGCTGCTCAACAAAATCTTTGAAACTTCCTCTTTTCATTGCTATAAAGCTTGTTCATTTTGGATTTGTACTTGAATACATACAGATTTTAGAAAATGGGTCCATCATTTAAAATAACCCTGTATTTTCCTCATAAATATGTTCTGCTGACAAAAAGCTTTACTAAAACGTAATTGTTAAAATCATTCGAAACAACAAAAACAGAGCACGTCACCGTACCTAATACGGTGTAGGAAAACCGTTGGCATTCAGAATTATTGAAGCCGTCTCGGAAAAGATAAATGCAGATGCTGTATGGTTGTCAAGAGTATGTTCTACCGTTTGTCCTGCAAAACCGTTGCAAGCTTCAGGCAACGATTATGGAAGTGGACAGCATTCACACACTCTTCTCTCCTAAGTAGACTAGAGAAAAAAGCACTCCGTCGTCAGGCCACAAGTGGCCCATCGGGACCATCCGACCGCCATGTCATCCTATGATGAGGATGCGGATATGAGGGGCGTGTGGTCACCACACCGCACTGCCGGTCGTTACGATGGTTTTCTTTGACCAGAGCCGCTGCTGTTCGGTCGAGTAGCTCCCCAGTTGGCATCACAAGGCTGAGTGCACCCCGAAAAATGGCAACAGCGCACGGCGGCCCAGATGGTCACCCATCCGAGTGGCGGCCACGCCCGACAGCGCTTAACTTCGGTGATGTGACGGGAAGCGGTGTTTCCACTGCGGCAAGGCCGTTGCCAAGTAGACTAGAGAGACTCAGTAATATTGAGATCTGGTGACTGCGGTGGACAGGTTAGCTTCCATCATTCATCCTCATGCTCACAAAGACAGTCCGGCACGATGCGAGCTGAGCACATCATCACCATGGGGTGGACCTGATCGGACAAAATGAGAATGTCACATAACCCTTGACAGTAATGCGACCTTTCGGAGTAACCGTGTGGTCCATAGAATACAATGAGATGGCTGCTCAAATGGCTCTGAGCACTATGCGTCTTAACTTCTGAGGTCATCAGTCGCCTAGAACTTAGAACTACTTAAACCTAACTAACGTAAGGACACCACACACATACATGCGCGAGGCAGGACTCGAACCTGCGACCGTTGTGGTCGCCCGGTTCCAGACTGCAGCGCCTAGAACCGCACGGCCACTCTGGCCGGCGATATGGCTGCCCAACATAACCTCCGAACTACTGCCATGTTTAATTTTTGGGATGTAAAATCGGCCAAAAGTGTGGTAACAATGTGAAACAACACTCAATCGACCAAATGCATTTCTCCGTTCCTCAATAGTCCAAGTCTTATGTCTTCGGCACCACGTTTTCCTGTTACTGGTTGTTTGCATCACCTATTCGCATCACTAATGACTGGTTTCAGAGTTCCAACTTGTCCAGCAAATCCCTGCTTATGGAGCTCCCTTCGTGTTGTTTTGGTGCTGCCATGATTCGAGAGGGTGACATTCAGTTCTCCAGTGACTTTTGCAGCTGTCGTTGTTTTTATTTTTCATCACAGTCCTTTTCATTGACTGTCACGATCACTTTCGTCCGCGTTGTGATTTAGCGGATGATGTTCTTCCTCTTTCCCTGTATGCGGCATAAATATGAGTCTCTGATACGGTGCGTCTTGAAACAACAAATATTTCGGCCACCTGGTGTACGGAAGGACCCAGCATACGGTACCAAACATTTGCCCACTTTCGAATTCATTCAGTTCCTACATAATGCACCCACAACACAGAACGCTGTTCCGACCACGACTATGACATGAAACTATTGAGGACATTGCACAGGTGCTGTTAGTGGCAAAATCCAAGAGTGCAACTTGCCTGTGATGAAGAAGAAACAACCTGGAGATGTCCGCTCTACGTCGATGTTGCTACTGAATTGGCACTGAAGAATCGATGTCAAGGAAATACTGCGTTTCGAGACAAAGATTGACCCTGGAAAGTACTGCTCACGCTATCTGAAGAAAGGCTAGGATATCGTGCGGGTAGGTAATCCTGCTGGGTTAAGGTTAAAAAACTAGCTCACAGCAGGAAAATACCATGCGGCCGTCGTTGACAATATGAATAGACGCTTCTACAAAAACTTCATCCCTTTTATCAGCGAGTCCACAAGGAACTTCGCGGCTATACTAGTTTGCCATTATTTGTTTAGTCCTTAACTCTAGCACCTTCCAGCCGAGTTATCCGTGCGTTCATGTTGTTGTCGTCTTTAATAGAAAGAAAGCTGTGTAACTGTCACCACCAACACCATGAAAATTCGTATTTCTTTCTCTGGCCAATTCTACCTGGTTTTCAGGGTGTAAGGGACAGGGGAAATACAGTCAGACGATTGATAATAATCTAGTAATTCCACTTCTAAAGAAAGCAGGTGTTGCCAGGCGCAAATATCACCGAACTATCAGTTTAATAAGTCAAGTCTGCAAAATACTGACAAGAACTATTTACAGAAGAATGGAAAAGAGGATTAGTTTGTATCCTGAAAAATTATTCGGGCACGCGAGGCAATACTAACCCTACGACTTACCAACCTTTTGCAATGTTGACTGGAATGCACTCTTTAAATTTCTGAAGTTAGCAGGATCAAAATACAGGGAGCGCGTATTTATTTACAAAAAATGGTTCAAATGGCTCTAAGCACTATGGGACTTAACATCTGAGGTCATCAATCCCCTAGAACTTAGAACTACTTAAACCTAACTAACCTAAGGACACAACCATACCCGAGGCATGATTCGAACCTGCGACTATAGCGCCATTGCGGTTCCGGACTGAAGCACCTAGAAACGCTCCGAAAAGGGGCCGGCTAATTTATTTACAACTTGTTCAGAAACCAGGGGACAGTTATAAGAGTCGAAGGACAAAAAGGTGAACAGTGGTTGAGAAGGAGTGAGACAGGGTTGTAGCCTACCTCCGACGTCATTCAGTCTATATATCAAGAAAGCTGTGAAAGAACGCAAGGAGAAATATTGAAAGGGTATTAAAATTCATGGAGAGGAAATAAAAACTTTTCTGTTTGCCGATGACGTATTTCTGTCAGAGACAATAAAGAACATGGAAGTGCAGTTGACAGTGTCTTTAAAGAAGTGTCTTGGAAGGAGATTATAAGATAACTGTAGTCAAATTAAATCACATGAGACAGAGGGAACCGGATTAGGAAACGAGACACTGAAAGTAGTTCTGAGTTTCACTATTTGTGCACTAAAATAAGTTATGATGGCCGAAGGAAACAGGATGTAGAATGGCAATGGCAAGAAGAGCATTTCTGAAGAAGAGAAATTTGTTAATATCGAATATAAATTTAAGTGCGAAGGGAGTCGTACGTGAGGGCATTTGTCTGAAATGAGCCGTGTATGGAAGTGAAACGTGGACGATAAGCGTTCAGGACAAAAAGAGAATAGAAGCTTTTGAAACGTGGTTATACGGAAGAATGTTGAAGATTAGATGGTAGAACGTATAACTCATGAGGAGGTGCTAAATAGAACCGGGGAGTAAAGAAATATGTGGCGTAACTTGACTAAAAATGGTTCAAATGGCTCTGAGCACTATGGGACTCAACTGCTAAGGTCATTAGTCCCCTAGAACTTAGAACTAGTTAAACCTAACTAACCTAAGGACATCACAAACAGCCAAGCCCGAGGCAGGATTCGAACCTGCGACCGTAGCGGTCTTGCGGTTCCAGACTGCAGCGCCTGTAACCGCACGGCCACTTCGGCCGGCACTTGACTAAAAGGTGGGACTGGTTGACAGGAGACATCCTGTGACATCCAGGAATCGTCAATTTAATACTGGAGAACTGTGTGTGTGTGTTCGGGGAGGGGGGGGGGAGGGGGGACGAAATTACAGAGGGAGGCCAAGAGACGAACACAGTAAGCAGATTCCAACTGATACAGGCTTGCACAGGATAGAGCAGCGTGAAGTCTTGCACCAAACTAGTCTTCGGACTGAAGACAACAAAAACAACGACAACAACAACAATCCCTGTCTTTCACAGGATCGGCATGTTAACCTGAATTTGGTGCTGTTACTGGTAGTCCAGTAGCCCTCACAATACCCACCCCGAGCTACGGGACAAATTTGGTGTACCTCAACTGTCTGCGTCGTCTGAAAATGCCAACGTTTTTCTAAATTATGGCCAATTATGTTAAAGGCGGGGGCGGGGAGGCGGGGGGGGGGGGGGAAACGTGGGTGCAAGTCCGGTATTCAGCAAGTTGTATGTGTGAAAGCTTAAAATCTACATTCAGACTGGCGCAGACATCGGTCCTCGTCAGTAAGCCGGTTGGCGGATTCGATTCGGAGACTCGCCTTCCTCCCCGAGGCTTGGAAGCGACGTGCTAACGCACGCGTCTCTCCGGGAAGATAACTCTATTACAATTAATAATTGTAAACTGAGAGGCTTAACATCAAAATTGGATTGATATGAAAATACTTCCGCACCTACAGAATAGCATGGTCCATTTTCAGACGCTCTCTCGTCTCATCAACATACAGGCAAACGTTACTAAAAATGTTTAATACATTAATGACTAAATCATTTGCTAAAATATAAAATTTCAAGTAACTGTCGCTGAATTTCAACCCCCGGAAATTGCCTGAATCGACTCATGGAAAATTCAAAACATGTTACTGTATTAACGGCAATGCTCTTTCGCAGTGTAAACGAGATCAGAACTGTGTGCCACACTTGTAGAATTTAATTTATTTATTACTGCTGTCTGCAGGCCTAACGTGTAGTGTTTACATAATATATCCTCTTTAAATGCAACTTGATAACGAAGCTACGTTTCAGCATAATACCAGCTGACATTATTATTAATATGAAATAACAATACTGATTAAATAAGAGTAAAAGGTTACGTACTAATCGTAATTTCAATTGAAATACTTTATGTATACGTACTGGCTAAAATACGAGGATAAATCAAATTTTAAAATTAAAATTAATAATAAATAAAAATACTGAAAATATGAAATTTAAAGTTTCTGTTTTAAATTTAAAGGGTGTTCTAAAGAAGAGAGTCAGATGATGTTCCCAGCTAGGCACGCGTAGAAAAGGCTGGGAACGTGTTTTTACTTCATTTGCTCCTCTAAATTCTGACCATTCTACAACTACATGTTTACATCTACATGATACTCTACAAATCACATTTAAGTGCCTGGCAGAGGGTTCATCGAACTACCTTCACAATTCTCTATTATTCCAATCTCGTATAGCGCGTGGAAAGAACGAACATCTACATCTTCCCGTAGGAGCTCTGACTTCCCTTATTTTATCACGGAGATCGTTTCTCCCTATACAGGTCGGTGTGCACAAAATATTTTCGCTTTCGGAGGAGAAAGTTGGTGATTGCAATTTCGTGAGAAGATCACGCCGCAACGGAAAACGCCTTTGTTTTAATTATGTCCACCCCAAATGCTGTATAATCTCAGTGACTCTCTCTCCCCTATAGAAAATTCACTGCCCTTCTTTCAACTTTTTCGATGTACTCCGTCCATCCTATCTGGTAAGGATCCTACACCGTGCAGAAGTATTCTGAAAGAGGACGGACAACCTTAGTCTCCTTAGTAGGACTGTTACATTTTCTAAGTGTGACGCCAATAAAACGCAGTCTTTGGTTAGCCTTTCCCACAACATTTTCTATGTGTTCTCTCCAATTTAAGTTGTTCGTAATCGTAATTCCTAGGTATTTAATTGAATTTACGTCCTTTAGATTTGACTGCTTTATCAAATGGCTCTGAGGATTATGCGACTTAACTTCTGAGGCCATCAGTCGCCTAGAACTTAGAACTAATTAAACCTAAGTAACCTAAGGACATCACACACATCCATGCCCGAGGCAGGATTCGAACCTGCGACCGTAGCGGTCTCTCGGTTCCAGACTGTAGCGCCCAGAACCGCACGGCCACTCCGGGCGGCTGACTGCTTTATTGTGTAACAGAAGTTCAACTGATTCCTTTTCGCACTCATGTGATGGCGTCACACTATTCGTTATTTAGGGTCAATGGCCAATTTTCGCACCGTAAAGATATCTTTTCTAAATCGTTTTGCAATTTTATCTCTTGATGACTCTATTAGTCGATAAATGACAGCGTCATTTGCAAACAACCTAAGAGGGCTGCTTAGATTGTCTTCTAAATCCTTTATATAGATACGTAACAGCGTAGGGCCTATACCACTACCTTGAGGAACGCCAGAAATCACTTCTGTTTTACTCTATGACTTTCCGTCAATTACTACGAAGTGTGACCATCTGACAGGAAATCACGAATCCAGTGACATAACTGAGACGATATTCCATAAGTGCGCAATTTCACTACAAGCCGCTTGAGTCGTACAGTGACAAAAGCCTCCGTAAATCCAGAAATACGGAATCAATCTCAAATCCCTTGTCAATAGCACTCAATACTTCATGCGAGTATAGAGCTAGTTCCGTTTCACAAAAACAATGTTGTATAAATCCACGCTGACTGTGTATCAACAGACCGTTTTCAAAAATGGTGCAAATGGCTCTGAGCACTATGGGACTTAACATCTTAGGTCATCAGACCCCTAGAACTTAGAGCTGCTTAAACCTAACTAACCTAAAGCCATCACACACATTCATGCCCGAGGCAAGATTCGAACCTGCGACCGTAGCGGTCACGCGGTTCCAGACTGAAGCGCCTAGAACAGCACGGCCACACCGGCCGGCAACAGACCGTTTTCTTCGTTGTAATTCATAATGTTCGAACACAATGTATGTTCCAAAATCCTGATGCATATCGACGATCATGATAAGGGCCTGTAATTTAGTGGATTACTCATACTACCTTTCTTGGCTATTGGTGTGACCTGTGCAGCTTTCCAGTCTTTAGGTATCTTTCGTCGAGCGACCCGTTGTATATGATTGTTAAGTATGGAGCTATTGCATCAGCATACTCTGAAAGGAACGTAACTGGTATACAGTCTGGACCAGAAGACTTGCTCTTATTAAGTGATTTAAGTTGCTTCACTACTCCGAGGATATTTACTTCTATGTTACACATGTTGGCAGCCGTTCTCGATTTGAATTCTGGAATATTTACTTCTTCTTTCGTGAAGGCATTTCGGAAGGCTGTGTTTAGTATCTCTGCTTCGGCAACACTGTCCATTGCTATCGCGCAGAGAAGGCATTGATTGTGTCTTGCCGCTAGCATACTTCACACAAGACTAGACTCTCTTTGGATGTTCTGCCAGATTTCGAGACAAAGTTTAGTTGTGCAAAGTATTATAACCGTTTCACATTGAAGTCCAGGCTGAATTTCGAGCTTCTCGCAATGTAATTTCACGGTTTCTCAAAATTCCATTCTGATGGTGACACCCTTAGTAGGTATCGGGACCTGGGTCAATATACCAACAGTTATTTGCGACCGGTTGGCTGTACAATTCTATGTTGGAAGTAGCATACGGTCACCGTGTTTAAAACTGTATTTCTGGACTTGGTCAGTATTCAGGGACATAACAGGCACGGTCATTTAAAGCATTCAAGTCTAGTAAACAAGAGCCGTAAAATGCATGTCTCAATAGCTGTGAGCACTTTTTTCAGTAGTCGAGATGAGTTTCAAAGTTTCGAAGGTGAAAAAGTGCTCATGGCTCTTCAGGTATGTATTTTAGAGCCCATGTTTTTTAGACTTTTCTGCTTCGAATGAGCGTTAAATGCCCCAGTACTGACCATTCCTATTGGGACATCCTGTTGGCTTACATCATTTATTTTAGGACAGGGAGGACAGTGCCAAAGCAGACCTCATAAAATATGAATTTATTAAGTTGCGACATAGTTCCGCGCAGTAGACCTGCGTCCAATATATGGATACTGAACACTTTTTAAAACACTTTTTGTCTGGTGGTAGCAACAGTCCACTTGTTGTTAAAACTTGTAAATAGGCTGTTTAGGTTTTTATGTTGGTAACGCCACGTAGTGCTCTTTATGAAAATCTGTGACTGCGCTGTGTGCAGTCTGTGGCTGGTTGGACTCATTGTTGGAATATTCGCTTGGTGTTGGGCTGCTGGATGTGAACAGCCCGTAGCTTTTGGCATTTGGAGGTGAGCCGCCAGCAGTGGTGGATGTGGGGAGAGAGATGCCACGGTTTTGAGAGCGGACGATCTGGACGTGTGTCCGTCAGAAAAAGGAAAAGTTGTAAGACTGGATGACATGAACTGATATATACGACGTCTGAACACTAGTAAGGTAAATACATTGTTTGTTCTCTATCAAAATCTTTCATTTGCTAACTATGCCTATCAGTAGTTAGTGCCTTCATAGTTAGAATCTTTTATTTAGCTGGCAGTATTGGCGCTCGCTGTATTGCAGTAGTTCGAGTAACGAAGACTTTTGTGAGATAAGTGATTCAGGGTATAGGTTATTGTTAGTCAGGGCTGTTCTTTCGTAGGGATTATTGAAAGTCAGATTGGGTTGCCCTAAAATATTGTGTGTCAGTTTAGTGATAATCAGAATAAGTAAAGAGAAAACTGTTTGAGTACGTTGAGTTTTACCCTGCTGTTTCTGTACCAAATAACGCAGAAGTTTACCAGCACAGTCATTCTTAATTTTCAAAGGGGAAGTTCCAAATTTAAATAAATTAAGTAAGTAAATAGATGTATACTAAGATGGCATCTGTTGTTTCGGACATGTCCGAAAGAACAGATACCATCTTAGTATATATATAGTTAAGGCTCACCGGCCACTTGACCATCTTCTCCTTCTGTGCGAATGCACAAAGAGTGCCCGAACTCATTCGGGAATCGGCAACGCGCCGCGAGTAATGAGTATAATGGGCGGGGGCACTACGAATGTAGTTCGGGACAATACGTTGAGAATGTGGGTTTCGCGGGAGGCGTGAAAGAGCTAAATCCCTGCAGCCGCGCTATCCTCTGTGTCCTCGGTGGCTTAAATGGACGCCGGCACGGTAGCTCAGCGTGTTCGGTCAGAGGGCTGCGTGCTCTCTGTAATGAAAAAATCTGAGTCAAGGAACCAACGATCAATTTGAACGCATGTCCTGTGACGTCCGCCCCGACCAAACGCAACGAACTATATCGAACAAAAACAAAGAAAAAGATGGACAAAGCGTCTGCCAAGTAAGCAGGATATCCCGAGTTCGAGTCCCGGTCGGGGCACACATTTTCATATGTCCCCGTTGACGTATGTCAACGCCTGTAAGCAGCTAAGGGTGTTCATTTGATTCTAATTTCAAGTAAATAGAGTTTTATCAACAAGTGGACTGTTGTTAATAGACGCAAAAGAGCGGTGAAGGAAGACGTGCTAAGTGAGCATTGTTTTACGTGCTCTGGAATGGCGTTTTGGATAATAGAAAAATATCTCGGAATGGTATCAGGAATGATGTCCACTGCACATAGTGAATTGCAATTGATGTATTATGTTCCTTCTCCGATACGTAACTCTTCCTCTTTCGGGAAGCTCAATATAAAAAAAAAAATTAGGAAAAGGTATGGAATCCATCGAGATATCTTTCATTGCCTTACAAATAACAAACGCCATTTAATGTCGACGATAGCGCTCGAGATGGAAGCAGGTTGCCTCTTTCGAGCAGCGCGAGGCTGTAGGCATAGCTGTAGGCGAAATTCCGTTACCTACAGCGACGTCCAAATGCGAAAGAGCCGATAAAAACCGCCCACACAGCCATCCAAACTCATTGGCACGCCGCGTCGTTCTTCAGCTGCGCAATCGGCACACGTCCGTTCCCTAGCACTACTTTTCCAGCGCCGCCTCCATTTTATCGGGCACCGGTTTCTGACAGAGAGCGGACGGTCCACCGTACTGAACAGACAGTCGCCGACTCGCTAAAATAGCGCGCGGGATGAGGAAGAAGGGAAGGACCGAGAGCTGGGTCAACTGGCGGGACGGACCCGTACGACAAGTAGCGACGGCTGCACGTGGCGCCGAAGTGCCGCTTTAATATTTAACAGCCTTCCAGGCGGCGAGAGAAAAATTTTATCTGCTGCCAGCACAGTGGCCATTCGGGCAATAATTTATGTGACCGCCTTAGCGGTGGCGCTGCGCAGGTAAGCGCCCGGTGGCGCGCGCCTGTTCGTGTTGTCTGGTATCGCGCGCCGTCGCAGCCAGAGGTGGCGGAGGCTAGCGGGGAGGGAGCCACAGGAGTCGGCGACGTAATAGACAGCCGTCCGTGAAATATGCAGCCCGGGCGCGTGTCCGCTCGATACGACCGCCGCGGCGGCGGTCTGCCAGCGCAGACAACACGCTGTTAGCCGCGTAACGCCCTCAGCCACTTTGCGCCGCCGCCCGCCGCCCGCTGCCCGTTGCATTACTGCGCTGCGGCCGCTGCTGGTTCATTACTCTCCCGCGAGTCATCTCGCGCCGGTTAACACGCCCGCTTGGTCACGCTACACCGCACACACACGCCCTACAGTATTCGTTATACTACACGGCTGGCCACTTAAACTGCTACAGCACGAAACGTGGCAAATAACGAAATATGACTTATTATGTGCATATAGTATAGCAGGAGGAACACATAGTTCAACTGTTAAGTGATATGACTTAGAATTTAACACGTTTCTTGTAGTGGCCATTTTAGCAACAGCTGTATATAAACGCAGTTGTTTCAAAGAAAATGCCCTTTTTGAATGCGGCACATCGAAATTTTTATTCTTTTTATTAATGCACCCAGAATCGTTTCGCCCTTTTTACAAAAAAAATATCTTGTTGTTGTAGTCTTCAAAAAATGGTTCAAATGGCTCTGAGCACTATGGGACTTAACATCTGTGGTCATCAGTCCCCTAGAACTTAGAACTACTTAAACCTAACTAACCTAAGGACATCACACACGTCCATGCCCGAGGCAGGATTCGAACCTGCGACCGTAGCAGTCGCGCGGTTCCGGACTGCGCGCCTAGAACCGCTAGACCACCGCGGCCGGCTGTAGTCTTCAGTCCTGAGACTGGTTTGATACAGGTCTCCATGCTACCCTATCCTGTGCAAGCTTCTCCATCTCCCAGTACTTACTGCAACCTACATCCTTCTCAATCTCCTTAGTGTATTCATCTCTTGGTCTCCCTCTACGATTTTTACCCTCCACGCTGCCCTCCAATGCTAAATTTGTAATCCCTTGATTCCTCAGAACATGTCCTACCAACCGGTCCCTTCTTTTTGTCAAGTTGTGCCACAAACTCCTCTTCTCCCCAATTCTATTCAATACTTCATCATTAGTTATGTGATCTACCCATCAAAAAAATAGTAATAAAAATAAAATAAATAATTTTTATTTTTTTAAAAAAAAGTAAGAAATCTCTATCCCTCTCTAACACACGCACGCGCGCGCACACACACACACACACACACACACACACACACACACACACACACACACACAAACAGTTGAATGCATGAATCTGAGAATGTTGGTAACACTTTGAAAAACAAATGAAACTGTGTTAAAAAGATGGCAGTTAAGTGATGTGTAACGTTAACAGTGAACTGAAAGTGTACTGTAAGATGTCCACCTGGTTTCCAGATGAAAAAAAAAAAAAGCAGTTTGCTTAGATGCAATGATTTAGAAGTTACCTGTAAGTACCTTTCCATTCCATAAAAAACGTTAAGAAACTGTTTTTAAATCTATAACCTAGATGTTTGACTGGAATACTCTCTTTCAAATTCTGAAGGTGGCAGGGGTAAAATACAGGGAGCGAAAGGCTATTTACAATTTGTACAGAAACCAGATGGCAGTTATAAGAATCGAGGGACATGAAAGGGAAGCAGTGGTTGGGAAGGGAGTTAGACAGGGTTGTAGCCTCTCCCCGATGATGTTCAATCTGTATACTGAACAAGCAGTAAAGGAAACAAAAGAAAAATTCGGAGTAGGTATTAATATCCATGGAGGAGAAATAAAAACTTTGAGGTTCGCCGTTGACATTGTAATTCTGTCAGAGACAGCAAAGGACATGGAAGAGCAGCTGAACGGAAAGGACAGTGTCTTGAAAGAAGGATATAAGATGAACATCAACAAAAGCAAAACGAGCATAATGAAATGTAGTCGAATTAAGTCGGGTGATACTGAGGGAATTAGGTTATGAAATGAGACGCTTAAAGTAGTAAATGAGTTTTGCTATTTGGGGAACCAAATTACTGATGATGGTCGAAGTAGAGAGGATATAAAATGTAGACTAGCAATGGAAAGCAAAGCTTTTCTGAAGAAGAGAAATTTGTTAACATTGAGTATAGATTTAAGTGTCAGGAAGTCGTTTCTGAAAGTATTTGTATGGAGTGTAGCCATGTATGGAAGTCAAACATGGACGATAAATAGTTTGGACAAGAAGAGAATAGAAGCTTTCTAAATGTGGTGCTACAGAAGAATGCTGAATATTAGATGGGTAGATCACATAACTAATGAGGAGGTACTGAATAGGATTGGGGAGAAGAGGAGTTTGTGACACAACTTGACTGGAAGAAGGGATCGGTTGGTAGGACATGTTCTGAGGCGTCAAGGGATCACCAGTTTAGTGTTGGAGGGCAACTTGGAGGGTAAAAATCGTAGGGGGAGACCAAGAGATGAATACACTTAGCAGATTCAGAGGGATCTAGGTTGCTATAGGTACTGGGAGATGAAGAAGCTTGCACAGGATAGAGTACCTTGGAAAGCTGAATCAAACCAGTCTCAGGACTGAAGACCACAACAACAACAACCTGGTTGTGTAAAAATGGACAAATCATGTAATATTTCAGGACACCCACTCAAGATGCCTTGTAAAAAAGCCGAAACGCGTCTGGCTGCACATAAAAATAAAACTTTCTATGTGCAGCATGCGAAAAAGGCATTTTATTTGGAATAACTGCTTAGAATTTAAGTGGACTGGTGTTCGGGCTGGGCATTGTGCAGACTTTCGGCTCACGGTAATTAAATTAATAAACCTAAAGTACTTATGGATTTGTAATTTGCAATACACTCACAGCAAAACTTTATATCATTCCGTAGCTAGTAATGATCCTTAAGCAAGTTCAAGACAATAAATACAAACAAGTATCTTCCACACAAAAAAAACAATAAAAATCGAACATGTGGCGTAGAATATACACTGGAGGGAAAAAATCGCAGCACCCAGGAGTTTTGTGACAAATGAAAGTTCGTACGCGTCATTCTACATGTAGAAGATGGTGTCTCTTCAGATTTCATGCCAGTCGCATAAGAGGGGCGTTAATGTGAGGATGCAGATATACTTGCTTGAAATATACGCTGCAGCGCTCGCGAGCCTCACTTATCTTTGAGAGTGGACCTGGTAAGTTGACGTCAGTCAACATCGCATTTAACGTGACAAGGACGCCATTATCAGCACCTCACTGCGTTTGAACGAGATCGTGTCTCAACGCTACGAGAAGCTGATTGTTCTTTCTGTGACCCTGCAGAAAGATTTGGCAGGAATGTAGCCACTGTACATGATTTTTGGCAGCGGTGGTCAAGAAAACGTATGGTGGCAAGAAGACCGGGCTCCCGTGGCCACGTGGCAGTAGCGAGAGAGAAGGCCATCATGTTCAGCGCACAGCCCTCGTGCATTGCACTGCGTCTGCAGAGGAAATTTGAGCAGCCATTGTCACCACAGCGACTTTTTTTACATCGATAATTATGTCTACGTCTGTTCTCTAGTATCTAAATCAGAGACCGAGCGAGGTGGCGCAGTGGTTAGCACACTGGGAGGACGACGGTTCAATCCCGTGTCCGGCCATCTTGATTTAGGTTTTCCGTGATTTCCCTAAATCACTCCAGGCAAATGCTGGGATGGTTCCTTTGAAAGGGCACGGCCGACTTGCTTCCCCGTCCTTCCCTAATCCGATGAGACCGATGACCTCGCTGTTTGGTCTCTTCCCCCCAAACAATCCAATCCAATTTAAATCAGATTACTACTTTACTAAACAATGCTACTATCTTACATTTTTCCACTTGCAGTGAGTTTGCTATCTTTGCATTTGTCTCTATTTATAATACTATTCGGCCTCTTAGCAAGCTCTAACCAAGGGGAGATGGGCGGGCACTACTATGTAGCAAAACCACTGGTTGTATTCTTACTGACAACTACAAAACGTATTTCATTTCATTTCACAAAATACATTAAACTAATAATCCAGCTACTTAAACTATACACTTGATATCCACTTCCAGGCTACCAATATTTACACCAAAAAATTTCTTATGGTGGAAGGTTAGGTAGAGCCGGCTGTTGTTCTAGGCGCTTCAGTCCGGAACCGCGCTGCTGCTACGGTCGCAGGTTCGAATCCTGCCTCGGGCATGGATGTGTATGTTGTCCTTTTGTTAGTTTGGTTTAAGTAGTTCTAAGTCTAGGGGACTGATGACCTCAGATGTTAAGTCCCATAGTGCTTAGAGCCATTTGAACCATTTGAAGGTTAGGTAGAGGCGAAACCGTACAATGTATTGTTTACTCTATAGACCTCATCCCAACCTTCACTGCCAAAAGCAGGTCTCCTGTCCCTTCATCCCTAGCCTCTATAAGCTTACATGTCATCTATCGCTTTTCCAATCCTATACAGAATCGGTCAGACCAATGGTCAGCACAAGCTGTTTCGTGGTGGAAGTCACATAATAATCTGCCCCTTCCTAACCGGCCTATTAATCTGTGATGCAATTGACCGTGATCGCGTATGCCTAATGAAATTTTAGCCTGAGTTAGGCTATCGTTGCGGGAGGAGAATAGTTCCCGTTAGTAGGAAGACAGTATACAAAAGACCCTACTGAAGGAAATATCTATTATAAACCTGATGTAAATACTGATAATTTTGAAGTTAGTGGAATTTAGTGCAGTCGCTCGCGAAGCACATAGGGAGGTAAAGGACACCACATAATACTTAATACAAAAAATACTGATTACCAAAAAAGGACATTTAAACGGTCGTCAGTCAACTAGGGCAATGAATATCCCGAATCCTAAGAAAGATAATGGTAAAGGAAATTAAGCAAATAATCATTGGCGCAGCAATAGAAGGTTTCCACGCTTCCCCACAATATAACAGTTCAGGAGAAAATAAATGAATCAGAAAGCACCGAGTTTGAAGTTAGTTCATCTGAAATACTAAATTGTAAAAGAAAAGTTAAATGAAGTTGCTGGTTAAATAAATAACTGACTGTACCTGAAACTTTGATACGTAAAAAAAGACTTTCAGTAACCTCAGAAATTTATTTTCAATTATTGAAAAACTTAATTGAATTTACTTTAAGCAAATCAGCATTAATTTCATTTTTAACGTAAGAACAATAAAATATGTACCAAGCCAGCACAAGTCACTCTCGAAGCTAAGTAAAGAATAAATGGAACTGCGCACTCTTAATTTGTGCTATATCTTTAGTTATTACTTAAGCCAGTAAAGTTTTACGTTACTTTAAGCAAATGAAGTTAATATTCAAAACTGGAAGTCCATTAAGCCTCTGTTATACAATATAAGAATAAACAGGTAACGAGGCAGCAAAATTTAGACAATCTGACCGTTAGCAAACAAAAAAAAAAAAAAAACAGGCAGTAAATAGTTAATCAGTTTTCATGTATTTGTGATTGCATGTGAAGGAACTGGACCCTGCTTGGTAATCCTGCTTGGTAATAATGTCAGAGGACAATGACAACGCCGGCCGCTGTGGCCGAACGGTTGTAGGCGCTTCAGTCTGGAACCACGCGACCCCTACAGTCGCAAGTTCGCATCCTGCATCGGGCATGGATGTGTGTGATGTCCTCAGGTTAGTTAGGTGTAAGTGGTTGTAAGTTCTAGGAGACTGATGACGTCAGATGTTAAGTCCCATAGCGCTCAGAGCCATTTGAATCATTTGAACAAAGACAACACAGACTCCCTACAAGTTTTAACTACACTCATGCTCATAAATTAAGAATAATTGCAGAATGTGGCGCCACATAACGTGGAATTACACAAAACTGGCGCTAATAGAATAGACACATAGGGAACACCCACGACACAGATCTGTAAGTCCACGGTATTGGTGATAAGTTGAGAAAACCGTCCCGAAACACCCGTGCTACAAGACGCCACTGTTTCCTGTGCAAGTAACCCCGACATCAATATGGGATATGATAACCATGCACAACTACACAGGCCGAAAAACGGGTTGGAATACTCTGTATCAGGTGGTCGAGCAGCTGCTGGGGTATAGCCTCCCATTCTTGCACCAGTGCCTGTCGGAGCTCCTGAAGTGTCCTAGGGGCTTGAAGACGTACAGCGATACGTCGACCGAGAGCATCCCAGACGTGGTCCAAGCGGTTTAGGTCCGGAGAACATGCAGGCCACTCCATTCGACTAATATCTTCTGTTTCAAGGTACTCCTCCACAATGGCAGCTCGGTGGGGCCGTACGTTACCATACATGGTAAGATGGGACCCACTCTACCCCTGAAAAGGCGCACATATTGGTGCAAAATGACGTCCCGATACACCTGACCGCTTACAGTTCGTCTGTCAAAGACATGCAGGGGTTTACGTGCAGCAATCATAATCCCAGCCCACACCATCAAACCACGGCCTCCATACAGGTCCCTTTCAACGACATTAAGGTATTGGTGTCTGGTTCCTGGTTAGCGCCAGATGAAAACGCGGCGAGAATCACTGTTCAGACTATAACTGGACTACTCCGTGAACATAACCCTGGATCGCTGTTCCAATGACCATGTACTGTGTTCTTCACACCAGGCTTTACGGGCTCTTCTGTGACCAAGGGTAAGTGGAATGCACCTTGCAGGTCTCCGAGCGAATAAACCATGTCTGTTTAGTCGTCTGTAGACTGTGTGTCTGGAGACAACTGTTCCAGTGGTTGCGGTAAGGTCCCGAGCAAGGCTACCTGCAGTACCACGTGGCCGTCTGCGGGCGCTGATGGTGAGATATCGGTCTTCTTGTGGTGTTGCACACTGTGGACGTCCCGTACTGTAGCGCCTGGAACCGCTTCCTGCCTGCTGGAATCGTTGCCATAATCTTGAGATCATACTTTGTGGCACACGGAGGGCCTGTGCTATGACCTGCTGTGTTTGACCAGCCTCCAGTCGCCCTAGTATTCTATCCCTCATGTGTGTCCTTTGAGCCATTTTCAACACACAGTCACCATTAGCTCGTCTGAAAACGTCTGCACACTTATTCGCTGCACCATAGTCTGACATGCACCAACACATCTCTGTGTATGTGGAGTGCTGCCAGCACCATAGTGCGACGACTGCAGGTCAAATGCAACGCATGGTCATACCCCGAGATGATTTAAACCCGCAAACCGCCCACCAGATCTCTGTTTCACCATGTATCGGCATTATCCTTAATGTATGAGCATGAGTGTATTTTAGGTTGTTTTTCAAGAGTCAAAGTTTGTCAGAGGTGCTCCACTGGGGAAAGTCTATAAAACATTAGTTATACTTTGTCAGTTACCAATCTTACGATGTTGTAGCTGTGCAGACGACGAAGAATGTAGCCAACGACTATGCTGAGCTGCTGCTGTTAATGCTGCTGGTTGAAAACCACGAGTCGTCTCCAGAGCCACGGATAATTGTAAGACAGGCAACAGAATTTCAGCTCCCCCTGCCTGTTCACTCGTACCGGCTCTCAACACTCGCGGGCTAACGAAGTAGGCGCGCCTACACTGGTGCGAGCATAGCTGCACACCGTGTCTTCGGGAGCGCCCAACAAACACTTGCGCACTCTTTTATAACTCAAGCTACTTTGCCACGTCCCTGCTCGCAGCACGACAGACTCTCCATATGCAAAGACAAACACAGATATTGTCATTTCATCGTTGCTATCGATACACTTAAATAATGTGTCCTTGGCTGTTACCAGCAATTTGCTATATTTGCATTATAATTACAATCAATTATATAGATTTACAAATAAATACACTATTACATCCGTTGCACATTGAATATATTTTCTGTCATGAAGGTTACAGATCCAGAATAAGCAGTATCTTACAATTTATCACCAAATATTACACAGCGAAAAAATTTAGGTGGTGCAGAAGGTATTTAATCTGCATTTTAGGTGGTACAACATCCGGTAATTTGTATCACAGTTGGTATTGATTTCTACGTGAGCTAAACTGCACACATAGCTTTTGTCTTCTAATTTTCACGCTGCAGCAACGCCGGTCAACTGCTGTTTGTGTATGAGAAATCGGCTGGAAACTTTCCTCATGTCAGCACGTTGTAGGTGTCGCCACCGGCGCCAACCTTGTGTGAATGCTCTGAAAAGCTAATCATTTGCATATCACAGCATCTTCTTCCTGTCGGTTAAATTTCGCTTCTGTAGCTCGTTATCTTCGTGGTGTAGCGATTTTAATGGCCAGTAGTGTAATATTCCTTTTAAACACGGCCTGCCACTCGTTAGAGACAACTTCTGCGAAAGTTGGACATTCCTATATGGTATGCTCCTGGGAGCCCATCATTGCCCTACATTCACAGATTGCAGTCAGCCGTTTTCCTATCCTATGCAAATGCGTAGCATACAAACCGTGCCCCTGCAGAAAGTTTACTATTCCTTTACTAGACTCCAAATGCTTCGTTTTAATCCTATCCTTAACAGAATTCAAAAACTACAGTGACACAGTGAACAGTTATAAATTGGTTACTTCAAGGGTAGCTCCGAGACAGACACCCTGTTGCGCGCATTCCACTGACCCCATACCACCATCGTTTGTGACTTCTGTGATGTCAATGTGGGCTCTTTGGAGAGCAGGCTGGAGGCCTGATGTGTTTGTTGATGAAAGCTGGTTCTGCATCGGTGTCAGTGATGGCCGTGAGTTGGTCAGAAGGACTCCAGTTTAGGACTTGCACCCAATCTGTCTGGATCTGCACCCATAGTTATGGTTTGGGATGTGTTGTAAACGCGACAGGATCGGTTGCGGCGAGATCGAATGGGAGCGGCCCGCAAACAAACAAGTTGGACGAACGGGAATGGAAGGATTAAGCACGAGGACGAACAACCGACCAGGGCAGCAAGATCAACAACAAAGTATTAAGCAATAGGGTCACAAGAGAGAAACTCACGAAATAAAAACAACGTCCACTTGTAAATGGGAAGTAAGCACAAGCAACGTAAACACTATGTCTGTAAGCGAGATATCAACCAACTAAACGCGAATACCAGACTGCCTCGCTGAGATTTTTTTCTTTTTTTCTTTATTGTGATTTCATTCCCCTGCCCCACATGGACATGGGAGGGCAGTCAGCGGCACAATCCGCCGTTCTTCAGCCGAGTGGCAGGACAACTAATACAAGAATAAAATGTAACATATAAGGCGATAAAAAAGGGGGACATAAAACAGAGTAAGGGGAGATAATGGAGGTAAAAATACACTGACATGGAGACGTTCATGGCGGGACAATTAAAAAAGTCGACATAAAGTTAAAAAAAAAAACACAGTTGACGATTTGTAGAACACAAAAAAAACACTGAAGTCACACGCACAGTTTAAAAGTCGGCCACAGTATTAAAAACACTCCAGAACAACACGCTTTATACCCACTTGGCGCACACACGATGAATAATAAAACTGCCAGGTGGGACCTGCCGAGGGAGAGGCCGGATAGGATGAAAAAGGAAGGGAGAGCAAGGTGCAGCAGGGTAGGGGGCAAGATGAAAAGAGGAGGGGCATCAGGGAGTACACCAAGAGGTGGACTGGTGGGGCAGGAGATGAAGAGGGAAGGTAAGGCAGGGGGGAGTGCAGAGACACTGAATTGGAGCACAAGAGAGGGAGGTGGAGTAGGAGGGGAAAGCTGCTCAGGAGAAGGGAGGGGGAGGAGAGGGAGCCCTGAGGAGGAGGCAGGAGGAAGATGGCGTGAGAGTTGGTAGGAAGGGTAGAAGTCAGGGCGAAGCTCATCATCCGGGAGAGGCAGATGGTGGAAGTTGCATTGGGAAAGGAGGCTGAGGGTGTGGAAATGGAGAGAGGGTGGGACACAATGGTAAAGGCGTGGCAACGGGCTGCGAGTGGAGACAAAGGGAGACACCAGGGGGTGAGGGGGATCAATGTGGTGGACAATATTTAGTGTGCAGATGTGTTCAAAGAAAAGGAGAAGGTTGGGGAAGGGGATGAGGTCGTAGAGGATGCGCGTGGGGGACAGAAGGCGGATGCGGAAGGCGAGGCAGAGTGCATGGCATTCGAGGATTTGGAGGGATTTATAGAACCTGGGAGGGGCGGAAATCTAATCCACACTGGCATAACAGAGGCCTCGCTGAGTGAGAGGCAGCCTCCTAAATACACGACAGGGTATGTCGCCATTGGTCGCTGGGACCAAGTGCTCCACAGTGGCGCCGTCACGTTAGACTCGGGGCCAAGAGTGCACGCAGCCATGTAGTATGGCACAACTGCTGCAGAGACCTCTAGTGGTCATCATGGTCATCGCATTCGAACCCGTGGCCCTTGGTACCAGAGGATGCGATTTCCTATGACAGCTGAGAAACTCTAGTGATTATCCCACGCACCCTGACTGCCAATTTGTATGTCAATCTCGTTTTTCGACTTCTTGTGCTGAGCACTACAGGATACGTTTTCCAACATGATAACTCTCGCCCACATACCGATATTGTAACCCAACATGCACTTCAGAGTGTCTATATGTTACCTTGACCTGCTCAGTCACCGTATCTGTCTCCAGTCGAGCGCATCCTCAGAAGACACTCCAGCGTCACTCCCAATCAGCATTAATTGTCCCTCTACTGACCAAACGAATGCAACAGGCATGGAATTCCATCCCACAAACTGACATCCGGAATATGTGCAACACAACACATGCACGTCTGCATGCTAGCATTCCACCTTATGACGGTTACACCAGTCATTAATTTACCAGAATTTCACATTTGCAACGGCGTATCTCACGCTTACATTAACCTGTGGTCTTGCAATCATAATCAATTAACTACATTACCTAGACAAATGTATTCCCGAAATTTCATTACTCACTTTTTTCGTCATTGTATAAATGGGCAATAGCTTTAACAATTTATTATGCGCGGCCATAAACCTTTCCGATTAAAAATAAGATGTCAAAATATCGCTTAAGCTCAGCTCGGATCATTTACGGAACAGTTCATTACTATTGGTCTATTACTACCAGTCACCACACAGCTGATCAATGAAGTGAATAGAAAGTTTTAATAAAGATCTATGCTTTCGTGTCGGAAGACAAATGGAAATATCATTCAAAGACTTGTTTGTCTGGGTTATTAATGAAACAGTTTAATACGGAAATAATGAATTTCAAAGCTGGCGACTCTGTCAGTTGATCTTCATTCATTCCAGGAAAAACATCGAATGTGGTGCTGAACTTGCTTAATTCGAACTTAAATTGTAACTAACAATCTAAATTGTATTGTTGTAATTTGCGTGCTAGTAAGCAAATTTGCTGTCTCGTTTTATTAACCAGAAGTTCCTTCAAACTTTTCTTTAATCAGACTTGTGTTCCTGCTAATTGAAAATGTAGTGTTCGGTTTCCGAAATTTGTGATGTGAACTGGAAATGCAGTGTTCGGTTTTCGGAATTTGTGGTGTGAACAGAAACAGTAATCTTCAGAAGAAGACCAAGAACTTGACTGATATGAAGAATCACATGGCGCCGTTCTCAGGTCGGGAGATTATGCTGTGATTCAAGTATATGTAGAAAGTAAATAGTCACTTTAAGTTACTATTTTGAAGGCAAATGTAATGTTGACTTTTTTGGGAAAAACATGGCCGATTAAACATGTTTATTTTAACAGATGAGGAGTCATTTTCTACTCAAGGAGATGTTGCTCGAAACCCCTTCGTTACTGTTGCAGGAATGACTGGTAGATTCAAAGACATTATTGCTAAAAATTACGTCAGTGACTTGACGTATTAACGGACGAACCAAATTCATCAACTTAAAGTCACAATAAAGTAACTGAAGGTATAACAATTTACTTTTGGAAAACAGAATAAAAAATCTGCCACTGAAGCTATATTTTTGGTTTTATATCGACTAAAACCTGTTTTGAACCAGATATTTTTTTCTTATTCTCCTATATCCTAAACAGATTTTGATATATCCCTAGTCACCCGAAAGATAAATACAAAAATAATAAGATGAACATTGCTGTTTCTACTCACCCCACAGAGAGGAGTGAATAGGTTAGGAACAGTAAGTTTTTATTTCTTGTGTTATAAAATCATGATCTAGGCCCCAAATGTACTTATAAGTTTAGAATTACGCACAAGAGCCACAGTCCAACACAGTATTGATTTTCTTATTCATATTTAAAATAATCAATTTTTCTTTCAGAGCTGAAAGTTGTTTCGCTACATTCCATTTTATTGTGCCACAACATCCTACCCACAACGCTCTACCAAACTACCGACGCATATATCTCAACAACATCTTACATAATAAATGGTTCAAATGGCTCTAAGCACTATGGGACTTAACATTTGAGGTCATCAGTCCCGTAGACTTAGAACTACTTAAACCTAACTAACCTAAGGATATCACACACATCCATGCCCGAGGCAGGATTCGAACCTGCGACCGTTTATAATGGCCCTTCTTCTTGATGATTTGGTTTGATTTGTACTTGGCCTCGGCTAAAACTCGGCGACAGTCGATAGAGTGTTGAGATCGTTATCAAGTTACGAAGACGACGCTACACCAAATAACAGTGCTGAACCGAAATGTCGACGTGCATGAGATATTTACTTCACCAAGAATCGTAATTAATCGTTCGTAACCGATGTTTAACTGATTAATGATGGAATATTAATGATAAAACCAATACAGTCACATCCACAACAAATTCCCTACAAGCTGGTCATAATTTCAAGTATCTAATAAATCATAACAGTTGGCTTGTTATTTGAGTCAAAGATTCTACACAAGGCGCCGAGCGCTACAGTCAAATATTATCGCTGCGCGTAATTATTACTCGGGAGTTTCATGTCAATAATTTGATAGAATTTTAAATCACAAATGCACGACTCGGCACGAGAGGGTGTTTTATTGCACAATATCAGTCACTTTCTAACCGAGCCTTGAGAAGAAAACTTTCCCAGTTGTTGGGGGGCATTTAAATTGTATGCTTCGGACCTATCACTGAAGTTCAATAAACTACTGGCTATTATGAATGAAAATTGTCTATCAGTGTTCGTTGCCTAAATCACTGTCTAAGTAATGTTTAGTTCAATTATCTAGTTAAAAGTTCACTTTATTCTAGTAGGTAAAAGTCCGCCATTCGAATTCTAATGCCGTGATATTTGAAGTCAGAAGTATTACTGCGTCATAACAGATCGCAATTATTCAATCTCAAAAACAATCTAAGCGCGCCTACATGTACGAGCATTCAAATATAAGACCTGCTTCAGCTAACTCTCGTAACGTAGTGACAATGCATTGAATTATATTTAGCCATTACTCACGATTCACAGAGTACTCACACGGAGTATTCTTTGGGATCGTTGGTTCTAGTTGGCGAATGTTAATTTATGCTAATTTTGCATTTTTTATTATGATTTTGATTTTAATTTTACTGAAATTTAATCTTTCTTTCGTAGATTCCTATATTGTCAAGTCTTAGATTCCTGATTTAATTACTTGTTATTGTCCTAATAATAGTGATAAATGGAACTTCGTTCGCTTATTCACTTTTCTGGGAATTTGGCACTTGGGGGGGAAATCTTTGGGGTATTGGGAGCTAATTTTAGATTTTTATTTCTCGTCCGAGGAAGTGGCATTACACGTTGCAGCAGCGCGGTTCTGGACTGAAGCGCCTAGAACCGCTCTACCACAGTGGCCGGCTCTCACATAATAACACATACAATTTTGTCAGTCGCACAGAGCAAATATAAATTCTTAGTACATTGTGTCAACAAGTGTGGCACGCTCACATCATAGTTCAAACAAATCACTTTCTGACTAGCACAACTAGCTACAGTCACATTGTGTAATTTAACAATTTAATGTGCTCCCGCTCACAGTCTACACACCGCCACACCACCCATGCCACCAATTAACAGCCGCCTCCGGTCACACGACAACTACAGTCTTCCGTGCCGGCCGAATGTTGTTTGCCAGCGAAGACACCCAATGCATTACTTGCACACGACGCAGTGCGCTTTATCAAGCACTAAACCACCATGAACCAGCTGTCAGCTGCTAAACCACTCAGGCAGTGCTACTTCTACGTGCAGAAACCCCTTTCTGCGCTCCTACTGGCCGACCGCTGTAGTCTAGCGGTTCTAGGCGCTTCAGTCCGTAACCGCACTGCTGCTACGGTCACAGGTTCGAATCCTGCCTTGGGTATGGATATGTGTGAAGTACTTAGGTTAGTTAGGTTTAAGTATTTCTAACTCTCCGGTGACTGATGACCTCAGATGTTAAGTCCCATAGTGCTCAGAGCCATTTGAAACATTTTGAAGCTTCTACTGGCGACCCCTCTCCGTCGGTCCAGGAAAAGACACAAACTGCTATATCAGGCTGTCATGTCCACAGAGCACGCTCACCGTTCGTGACGTGCGGCTGCCAATATTGAAAGCTCACCGCCTTGTCGAGGCTCTTCCCATCTGACTCTTGCCCATAACTCGCTACTTCGTATACGTGCAGCAGCTAATAACACCATGCCCGTAAACGCCTCTTCCACCGAGCGCTGTCTGAGCCGCCAACCGTGGCCAGCACCATAGGCGTCCGCTCCAACCGCTGACTCCTGATGACGTGTCGATGGTTATCCGACGACGGTCACGGCACTGCCTTCAAAGCAGACCAGAAGACTGCCACTTTCTCGTCTCGCGCTGCTCACCAAGGATCGGACCGGCGCCAAAAACGCCGCATATGATGCCGACAATGTCTGCTATCGATGCGCAAGCGCTAGAGCAGCGCTATGGCCACTGACTGGATTTGTAGCACAGAAAATTAGGCGCGCCGCAAATCACAAAATCTCAGCTTAGTGATTTGGGTGAATAGAGTGTGCCAAATCTAGTATACAGAGGTGTCACACTTTGGTAGGCACACTGGTCGCGGAATCTAACTAAGCTTGGGTGACAGATACAGTAGGTGGTTACTTACTGCTTCATATCCACACTAGATTTCATCAAACACAGTGGCTCTCTGCAACCAATGATCAGATGTCTTGGATCATATTCAGCTCGAACATATAAAGGAAAGAATAAGAAGTGTGTATCACCAAAAGATTAAAACACGCTTTAGGCAGGATCGGTACTCCACTAGAAGTGACGACAACTCCATGGCAAAAAGTGCCCTCTACATCTACATCTACATGCCTACTCAACAAATCACATTTAAGTGCCGGCCTGGCAGAGGGTTCATGGAACCACCTTTACAATTCTCGCCCGCATCTCGTGGTCGTGCGGTAGCGTTCTCGCCTCCCACGCCCGGGTTCCCGGGTTCGATTCCCGGCGGGGTCAGGGATTTTCTCTGCCTCGTGATGGCTGGGTGTTGCGTGCTGTCCTTAGGTTAGTTAGGTTTAAGTAGTTCTAAGTTCTAGGGGACTTATGACCACAGCAGTTGAGTCCCATAGTGCTCAGAGCCATTTTTGAACAATTCTCTATTATTCCAATCTCGTATAGCGCGCGCAAAGAATGAACACCAATATCTTTCCGCACGGACTCTAATTTCCCTTATTTTATCGTGGTGATCGTTCCTCCCTATGTAGGTCCGTGACAACAAAATATTTTCGCATTCAGAGGAGAAAGGTGGTGATTGGAATTTCGTGAGAAGATTCCGCCGCAACGAAAAACGCCTTTCTTTTAATGATTACCAGCCCAGATCCTGTACCATTTGCCGGCCGAAGTGGCCGTGCGGTTAAAGGCGCTGCAGTCTGGAACCGTAAGACCGCTACGGTCGCAGGTTCGAATCCTGCCTCGGGCATGGATGTTTGTGATGTCCTTACGTTAGTTAGGTTTAACTAGTTCTAAGTTCTACGGGACTAATGACCTCAGCAGTTGAGTCCCATAGTGCTCAGAGCCATTTGAACCATTTGAACCTGTACCATTTCTGTGACACTCTCTCCCATATTTCGCGATAATACAAAACGTGCCGCATTTCTTTGAACTTTTTCGATTTACTCCGTCAGTCCTACCTGGTAAGGATCCCACACTGCGCAGCAGTATTCTAAAAGAGGACGGACAAGCGTAGTGTGGGCAGTCTCCTCAGTAGGTCTGTTGCATTTTCTAAGTGTCCTGCCAATTAAACGCAGTCTTTGGTTAGTCTTCCCCACATTTTCTATGTGCTCCTTCCAGTTTAAGTTGATCGTAATTGTAATACCTAGGTATTTAGTTGGATTTACGGTTTTTAGATTAGATTGACTTATCATGTAACCGAAGTTCAACGAGTCCCTTTTAACACTCAAGTGGATGACATCATACTTTTCTTTATTTAGGGTCAACTGCCATATTTCGCACCATTCAGATATCTTTTATAAATCGTTTTGCAGTTTGTTTTGATCTTCTGATGACTTTATTAGTCGATAAACGACAGCGACATCTGCAAACAACCGGAGACGGTTGCACAGATTGTCTCCCAAATCATTTATATAGATAAGAAACAGCAAATGGCCTATAACACTACCTTGGGGGAAACCAGAAATACTTATGTTTTACTCGATGACTTTCCGTCAATTACTACGAACTGTGACCTCTCTGACAGGAAATCACAAATCCAGTCACATAACTGAGACGATATTCCTTAAGCGCGCAATATCACTACGAGCCGCTTGTGTGGTACAGTGTCAAAACCCTTCCGGAAATCCAGAAATACGGAATCAATCTGAAATCCCCTGTCAATAGCACTCAACGCTTCATGTGAATACAGAGCTAGCTGTGTTTCACAGGAACGATGTTTTCTAAACCAATGTTGACTGTGTGTCAATAGACCGTTTTCATCTTTCTCCTTACGACCCAGGAGAAACTTGGCAACGGCGATGGTTAGACAAACCAAGGAGGATATGCAAATGAAAACCCGAGGGAACTCCTCCACCGAAACCCGTGGAGGAGGGTTTACACGCAAGCGGACCCTATATTACTGTGGTGCCCACGCCAGAAAAGATGAATCTATTGAGACATTTACACTGAAGATCCAAAGAAAATGGTACACCTGCCTAATATCGTGTAGGCCCCCCGCAAGCACGCAGAAGTGCCACAACACGATGCGCCATGGACCCGGCTAGTATCTGAAGTTGTGCCGGAGGGAACTGTCACAATAAATCCTGCAGCGCTGTTCATAAATCCGTAAGAGTACGAGGGGGTGGAGATCTCTTCTGAACAGCACATTGCAAAGCATCTAGATATGCTCAATAATGTTCATGTCTGGGGAAGTTTGGTGGCCAGCGGAAGTGTTTACATTCATAAGATTGTTACTGGAGCCACTTTATAGCAATTCTGGACGTGTGGGGTGTCGCGTTGTCCTGCTGGAATTGCCCAAGTCCATCGGAATGCACAATGGATATGAATGGATGCAAGTTTTTGTATGTCCATCCTTTTGATAGAAGGTCTTGGGGACGACGGCCGTTTACTATTATAAGACAATGAAACGCCCACAGCCGTTCTTATGATTTTATTTATTTTGTTGCAACCAGTTGCGGCGCTTCAGTGCGCCATCTTCAGTCTGTATTTGATGCTGAAGGGGTTGAAACGATCCCTATATACACCCCATCAGTGGTCAGAGTAACTGGTTACGCAGGCGATCTGAAAACGTTGGTGTCAGCACTCCAACCATCAACTGCCAACTGCTATTCAAGATGGCTGAGATTGTTGCTATCAGCTTAAAAACACGGCTATTTAGTCACACACAAAAGGCATTTATTCACTCCTTGCTGCATCGAGTTATTAGTATTCCATTAGAAAACCATGAGGTAAATGAAGAGTTGCGATTTTTGCGACAGACAGCTAGAAACGATGCTTTCAAGCTACTTACAACAGAGACAAAGTAAGCAAATACATTAAAGAAAAGTAGAGCGACAAGTGACACAGAAATTACTCTGTGTAACGAAGATAAAGTATGAGGAAAATGAAATACACATCGGTATCGTAAACTGATAAAATCTCAGACAGAATCGCGCAGGGACTTTTAAAAAACAAAAGTATCAGTTACGTACTGGACATACATTAGATACTTCAACACGTCACAAAAACAGCAAAGTGGACACTTCGTCAAAATCTCGAATAAACAAAATTAACTGTGATGAATGCCTGAAATTTTATATAGTTTAGACAAGACGTAATTTCATCATCAGATTTAAAGAGCAAACAATGGTGAACAATAGTAACAATACCACAGTGACAACACGTTTGAAAGAGACCGCCCACACTATTTCTGAGCCCGCCAAAGCTCCAAAAACACTACATACAAGCAAGAAAGAAAGAGCTATGGATTCATTCGAGAAAATGGAGAAATACACGCCTTCTAAAAGAGAGTGAGACAATAGGTTGAACGAACAATATGTAGCATAAGGTTTTATAGAAGTTTAGCCCAATGTTTAACGAAAGGGAACTCTGTCATTGTTGTAAGTAAGTGCCAAGCCAGTCTGCAGTTAAATGTGTTGTTTAATATATCCAACTTACAATCTTGTGAAGCTTGTAAGATTTTTACATTTCTGTGCATCAAAATGTTCTTTTTTTAAAGTTTTCACTTCATTTTATACAGGTATTAGCTATAAGACATCATATAAGCTTGACGATATTTGTGTGTGCGACCTGGAATACATATAAGTTAATAACATTAAAAATACTGACATAAGACATGATAGTGAGGCACTATATCTACGGCACGTGCCGATAGGAACGTTCAGCTGGGCAATGGTGACCGATTATCGGTATATCTTTGAACGGATGTTTACGTGAACTGAGCTGCGTCAGTCAACCCAGATAGAACAACGTTCTGTGCGATATACATATTGCGAGTTTTTGTGCTAGCGTACAACCGCTCGGAGATTTTATATTTACTTAAGACATGCTACTAGGGCACTTATGTAATTTTAAACCACTGACATACATGAAACGTTTGTTCTCGCTCCTATTTACTGCGACCAGCGACTACACATGGCCGGCCGGTGTGGCCGTGCGGTTCTAGGCGCTTCAGTCTGGAACCGCGTGACCGCTACGGTCGCTGGTTCGAATCCTGCCTCGGGCATGGATGTGTGTGACGTCCTTAGGTTAGTTAGGTTTAAGTAGTTCTAAGTTCTAGGGGACTGATGACCACAGATGTTAAGTCCCATAGTGCTCAGAGCCATTTCAACCATTTGACTATACATGAAAAAGGGAAGTGTACACTTGTTTATACACCTAAAAAGTGTGACGCTATAAATTTATGACTACACAATATTGCGCTTGAAAATGGCAAACGGCGGAATTCAGCTGATCGTGGTATAAGTGACAGTGATTATTAAGCGGCCAAGAAATAAAATGAATTTTTTTTCAGTAAGAACGTGGTTGCAGCGGCTGAACTGAAAAGAAAATTTTCCTCGATTTTGGTGCCTATTATTCGGTACATATATTTACACTACTGGCCATTAAAATTGCTACACCAAGAAGAAATGCAGATGATAAACGGGTGTTCATTGGACAAATATATTATACCAGAACTGATATGTGATTACATTTTCACGCAATTTGGGTGCATAGATCCTAAGAAACCAGTACCCAAAACCAACCACCTCTGGCCGTAATAACGGCCTTGATACGCCTGGGCATTCAGTCAAACAGAGCTTGGATGGCGTGTACAGGTACAGCTGCCCATGCACCTTCAACACGATACCACTGTTCATCAAGAGTAGTGACTCGCGTACTGTGACGAGCCAGTTGCTCGGCCACCATTAACCAGACGTTTTCAATTGATGAGAGATCTGGAGAATGTGCTGGCCAGGGCAGCAGTCGAATATTTTCTGTATTCAGAAAGGTCCGTACAGGACCTGCAACATGCGGTCGTGCATTATCCTGCTGAAATGTAGGGTTTCGCAAGGATCGAATGAAGGGTAGAGCCACGCGTCGTAACACATCTGAAATGTAACGTCCACTGTTCAAAGTGCCGTCAATGCGAATAAGAGGTGACCGAGACGTGTAACCAATGGCACCCCATACCATCACGCCGGATGATACGCCAGTATGGCGATGACGAATAAACGCTTCCAATGTGCGTTCACCACGATGTCGTCAAACACGGTAGCGATCATCATGATGCTGTAAACAGAACCTGGATTCATCTGAAAAAAAATGACGTTTTGCCATTCGTGCACCCAGGTTCGTCGTTGAGTACACCATCGCAGGCACTCCTGTCTGTGATGCAGCGTCAAGGGTAACCGCAGCCATGGTCTCCGAGCTGATAGTCCATGCTGCTGCAAACGTCGTCGAAATGTTCGTGCAGATGGTTGTTGTCTTGCAAACGTCCCCATCTGTTGACTCAGCGGATAAGATGCCTGTCATCTCGACAGCTAGTGATACGAGGCCGTTGGGATCCAGCACGGCGTTCCGTATTACCCTCCTGAACCCACCGATTCCATATTCTGCTAACAGTCATTGGATCTCGACCAACGCGAGCAGCAGTGTCGCGATATGATAAACTGCAATCGCGATAGGCTGCAATCCGACCTTTATCAAAGTCGGAAACGTGATGGTACGCATTTTTTCTCCTTACACGAGGCATCGCAACAACGTTTCACCAGGCAACGCCGGTCCACTGCTGTTTGTCTATGAGAAATCGGTTGGAAACTTTCCTCATGTCAGCACGTTTTAGGTGTCGCCACCGGCGCCAGCCTTGTGTGAATGCTCTGAAAAGCTAATCTTTTTTATATCACAGCATCTTCTTCCTTTCGGTTAAATTTCGCGTCTGTAGCAAGTCATCTTCGTGGTGTTGCAATTTTAATGTCCAGTAGTGTATTATCAAAGCACTGCGTGCTTTAGAGGCATGCGGCAATGTCATTTTGTTGCCACTTCCCCTTAATGATTTTACAAATTCTGATGGAATGTTATCCATCCCTTTTGCCTTAATCAATATTTAGTCTACCAAAACTCTTTAAATTCTGCTTCTAATGTTGTATCTCGTATATCAGCTCCCGTTTTTTCATCTATCACATCATCAAACAAATCTTCGCCGTCTTAGACGCCTTCAAGGTACTCATCCCACCTGTCCGCTCTCTCCTCTGCATTTAACTGTGGAAATGCACTTTTAATGTTAAAATGCTTGCTTTTAATTTCACCGAAGGTTGTTTTGACTTTTCCTTCCTACAATCATTTCTTTTTAGATTTCTTCAAATTTTTCATTCAGCCGTTTCGGCTTAGCTTCCCTGCATTTCTTATTTATTTCATTCCTAAGTGACTTGCATTTCTGTATTCCCGAATTTCTCTGAACATTTTTGTACTTCCTTGTCTCATTGATCAACTGAAGTACTACTTTGTTACCCATGGTTTCTCCGCAATTACTTTCTTTGTACCTACTTTTCTTCTTTTCAGCTTCTGCGATTGCGCTTTTTAGAGGTGTTCATTCCTCTTCAACTGAGCTTCCTGCTGAGCTATTCCATATCGCAGTATCTATAGCCTCAGAACATCAAGCGTTCTCCTCCTCCCTGAGTACTTACACACCCCACTTCTTTGGGCATTGAATCTTCCTGACTAGTCAGCCTAATCTTCCTCACAACTTAACTGTGATCCTAATCTATGTCTGCACCTAGTGTCGCCTTACAATCCAGTATGTGATTTCGGAATATCTGTCTGACCATGATGTAATCTAACTGAAATCTTCCCGTACCTCTCGGCCTTTTCCCAGTACACCTCATCCTCTTGTAATTCTTGAACAGAGTATTCGCTATTGCTAGCTGCTGTTTATTACAGAAGTCAATTAGTATTTCTCCTCTTTTTGCCTGTTGCCAATGCCATATGCTTACGTAACTCTTTCTTCCACTTCCATTCCTCCATGACTATTAGATTTTCATCTCCCTTTACGTACTGAATTATCCGTTAAATATCCTCAAATACTTTCTCTCTATCTTCATCTTCGGCTTGCGATGTCGGCACGAATACCCGAACTATCGATGTTGATGCTTCCATAAGAGGCCTCATTTTGCTTGTCTTGTCGTCACCGTTATTATGCGACATGTTTGTTGATGGAAATATGATCGTTCTGCAGTCTCGGGCGGCCCCTAAACTTTTACAATAGCATCTCACGAAAAGAATTTCCCCTTCGCTCCATCTGACTTTGTAGCTTTTCTGATCAAGCCTACTGGTAACAAATCCAGCAGCAGACCTTTGAATTGCTTCTATGCCCTCCGTTTTGGTGGGGATCCAAAACACTCCAGTAGTACTCAAGTATGGGTAGCACAAGTGTTGTGTGCGTTCTCCTGCCGGCCGCGGTGGCCGAGCGGCTCTAGGCGCTTCAGCCCGGAACCGCGCGACTGCTACGGTTGCAGGTTCGAATGCTGCCTCGGGCATGGATGTTTGTGATGTCCTTAGGTTAGTTAGGTTTAACTAGTTCTAAGTTCTAGGGAACTGATGACCTCAGATGTTAAGTCCCATAGTGCTCAGAGCCATTTGAACCATTTTTTGCGTTCTCCTTTATAGATGAGACACTTTCCTAGAACTCTGCCACCATTCCAGAGCTTACCACTGTTCCTTGAGACCAACCTTTGGTGGCCGTTCCATTCCATGTTGCTTTGACACGTTAGACATAGCTACCCCATCGACATGACATCACACCGTTAATTCTGTAGTCGAACAATATGGGATTATTTTTCTTACTTGTCTGCATTAATTTACATTTTTCAACATTTAGAGCAAGTTACCGTACATCGCAACAAATAGAAAATCTGCCCAAGTCGTCCTGTACCCTCCCAGTCACTGACGACTCTTTTCCCTTACGCTACAGCGTCATCAGCAAACAGCGGCAAACTGCTGCTCGCACTATCTGACATATCATTTATGTATGTCGAGAACAAGACTAATCCTACCACACTTCCTTCCGACATTTCCCAAGTAGTCCTTCCGGTCAATCTCAGACGAACAAGTCAATATTTTGAACAAGGCTGCAATTCACCAACGGTTTCAGAACAGCGGGTGTAACAGACAGCCAACCAATTGCAATAAATGGTGGTTTTTCAATTAAGCTCTACCATGGTTTCAACGGTTTTAAACCAGTCGTCCTCAGAAGGGCAAGAGACAAATGTCACATTAGCACTCAGTCAGTAAAGCTATCTCCACATGAGTTATGTCGGCAATGGTCTATAGATCCAGGTGTAAAAGTTATGGCCCCAAGAACCAAGGGCTTGTCAATTCAGTAAAACCGATCTCATAAAGTACCAGGCCATGTTAGGAGCTACATGGCGACTGAAGAAGAGTGGAGAGTGTGGACACCAGGAAAACAAACCCTGAAGCGCATGCGCCGATAAACATGTACGCTTGGTGGCATAAACGACCAAAAAGCGTAAGCCCATTGAAATTATTGATAGAAATAAACCATGCAAATTAACGAGTATAGAACAAAATGTTGAAAATACATAATATATATTAGCATACGATAAGACCCTTGTAGGACTAGCAGTACATTATCGAATGTAAATAATGCTGTCTGTGCACAAGTACGTTATTACAAGTATAATGAGAGCAAAAAGATTAATATCACCTGCAGTATATCGACGTACCAAAAGAAATAATGCCAGTCCATTACCACGCTATTAAACATAATGACAGTAAATGACAAAAATTCATAGATCTCTCAACAGCGGCAAACGTAACAAAAGTGGGTGGCATCAACATCTTTGTACAACGTAGTCTGACAAACGAAACTTCGTCCATAAAATTGTATAATAGAATATTGATGAGATGAACCACTCGTAAAGGTTACCGTAGTCATACGAAGATTTTTTAGGAACAGTATGGGTTTGAAAAATTGCCTGCAGGTGAGCTGCAGCTGGTCGTTTAGTGAATTCCCGTCTTTGAGCTGAAGATGTTTATAGATCTCTAACTCTTCCCAAACATTCATGCTACGACCTTTGATTGCACTGTGAAGAATAATTGTTTCCCAAATTTTTGGGAGTGTGGTTAGCAATTAGTAGATGTTCAGCAAACGTAGAATTACGTGTGTTATCTCCTATTTCCCTGACGTATGGTCTTTGTATCTTGTCCTCACAGCTCTGCCTGTTTGTGCAATGTAATAACATGTGTCGGCATGTGGCTTTTAACATGGTCTGGTACTTTATGAGATTGGCTTTACTGATGTGACAAGCTCTTGATTCTTCTGACCATAAATTTTATATACGGATGTACAGACCGTTGCCAACACATTTGGCAACATTTCACGTGGAGATAGCTTTACTGACTGATTCCTAATGTGAACATTGTTTCTTGTCCTTCTGATGAAGACGGGTTTAAATCCGTTGAAACCACAGTAAAAGTAATTGGAAACCGCCATTTATTGCAACTGGTTGGCTGTCCGTTACACTTGCAGACGAATAGGTACGATATTTCCCTAAGTTACGCGTCTCTCTCCTGTTCGTTTAAAGGAATAAGTTTAATAAATTCTTTATAATGTAATCAATTAAAACTTTTGTGATTTATGGTGTTCCAGTCGTTTGTCAGATAGATAAATATTAGTTTGCGTGAAAAATTGTAGGCTACTTAAGTTTTCGACTGCTGACAGCATTATCTGTTCGTCGTTTGATTTTCCGTACACATCGAGAAGTCATCAAGTGTTCGGACGTAATGTACACGCAATTGGGAGGAATTAAACTGTAAGTCCTGTCTGACCCTTCGGAGTTGGGTTCACTATGTTTTCCGTAAATCGTTACAATGAATACCAGGCTCTGAGTAATGTCGTAATGCAGAACTGTCAAGTGATGTTGCTGAAATAAATGTTTATTAACTACCGGCTGTTATCATCTGATCATCAGGTATCGTAGAATTATTCACAGTGGCCTGTGTCACAGAACATAAACCGTTCTGCTTCACTGCTGTCAATAGTAAAATGTGATTCAACACGATTTTTATTTTATCGGTAAAATCCTCTGACATGTAATAAACATTTGGAGACGTCTTAGGGGCAGACAAATATCTTTATTGTGACCCGTTTCATCATCTTCAGTAAACTGTGGCAATAAAAGATAATGACGTACGGTAACGCGACACAGTAAACAAATCTGGCTACGACCAATCCGTCTCCAGAAATTTATTATATGCCAAGTTTGAATGGGAGCATTTGTTGAGGATGGATGAACTCGTCAATCAAATGGAAAAAAAATCCTTAGAGAATTTAGGCTCTACAGATTCCTCCACTACTCGGCGTTACGGTCTCCCAGCTGTAATTTTCTCAAGATTCCGCTGGTGTCCCTGGATGGCAGAACAATGATGAAGATGGTGTCACGTTCGCGGATAAGAGGCTATTTTTGCCAAGATTTTCGGGAGGAGGAGTAAGGAAACCTTCAGGCAGCACTTTCTGCGTATTTGACGTCTTAGTGAGAACCTTGCACATAGATCTTGTTTCATGATATTTGATGATGGCCAGATGTTCGATACCGGTGGCTAATAAAGATTTATTTCATCACGAGCTCTTGTTGGTTCTGAAGTATGATTTATTTGTCAAATATCTGCAGTCTGTGGGGCAGCACCCTTCAAAACATATTGGAATTCTGGGATGGTTCTTATGTAAACGGGCGCTGATAACTGCGCAGTTGAGCGCCCCACAAACCAAACATTACCACCACCACATCATCATCATCATCCTATGTAAAGGTGGTGTCTCTATGAGGCAAGTGCCACGCACCACCTCTAATGACACTCACAGTCTCATTGGAGGTTTCACTGGCTACAGCTTGTTAATCGTGACTGCCAGCCTCTGAGCCTTCCACCATTGCACTGTCTTCTAAGACATGAATGTGGCAACACCTTGCAGGAGCACTGAACAGCAGGCATGATGTGGAACAGCTCAAGCCTTCTTGGCAGCCGAACCAGCGAGTTGATTTCCCGGATCCCAACATGGCCTGGAACCCAGCAGAAAATGACTGCTGTGTTGGTGGGAAGCTCAGTGGCTATAAATGCTGAGCATCAGGCTTAGATCAGTGAAACTTTCAGTATGACCGCGGCTTACCTCCTTGTGACCACGACGAGCTAAGAAGTGGCACTTACAATGCTTAGACCGAGACATTTCGCATAACCCATGACTTTCTCTTACGTCGCAAGAAGCCCCACGGTGTGTCACAGATGTAGAACACAGCTGTCGATGTGATATACCTTATCTTGGTGTCTTTTATATTATGAACTGAGGGCAGATCTGGGCCTCCCGAAGGACCTGCCCTACATTTTGACCGATAATGAGGAGAGTGTGGTTCGTGTTTTAAGATTTTTCGTGATGTCAGGAACTCTTCCCAAAAAATCAAGTGTGACGTTTCAATATGTCGCAAAGTGATTCGGTCACCAATTGTTTCTTACTAGTCACCCAGTAATAGTCATCTGTGTCTTGAACCACCTCCGTTTTTATCCCGACCTGATCTGATCGAATAGCAGCCCAATATTTATTATTAACATGACCGTGAACCTAATGGGGCTGGTAATCGGAATTGACTGCTACGGAAGTTGTTACTTTCCAGTTCGTCCTGTTCAATACTATAATACTGAATGTATGGTAATAAGGAACACCAACACAGTTTTACTAGTTACGAACTTATATTCTTCTCCAAACACAAAAAGGAGACAGCCACTGCCTTCGTCATACATATCTAATTACGGCTAATCTCAGCACAGGCTTTCTTCATTTGCCATTATCGTCACACGCTAATCCATCGCTGCATCCATCACTGCAATCCAAGGTTAGGCCGGCGCGGTAGACGCGAAACCAAATATCGGCACTAGTAACGTCACTGATCACTTTTATAAAGACACTTCATCACTTTCCCGGTATTTATTTATTATTTAGGGGTCTCACCACGGTGATGGTGACACCTTCTCGGTTAAAAACCCTGTATTCCAATAATGGCCTCCACACACACACCTTTCCCGCCAACCACTCTGGCGCATCTCGACACTCGCCCTCGCAACACGTCACAATCGATTGTTCGCCCTATCGATCAGTGCCGAGTGCAAAGTTATAGTAAGGGCCTACGGACCCCTTACAGTCTGTAGGGGTATTTTATCCTTGATTTAACTATTTATTCTGCTATGATTCTTCTGACTTTTATGGTTGGTTTTTTATAAATCTCGTAATATCAGGGTTGTATTTTCAATACTTGTGTGAGGATACAACTTTTTAATAGATTTTTACCACGCTCTTCTATATTTATTTCAAATAACGGCACTGGCGACTCACCCGTTTAGCACCCTAAACTTCTACCTAATCATCATCATCATCATCTAATGACAGTATCACAGACAAAGAGCCACAGCCTAGTATTCCTCCCTTTCCTTTAATTATGCAAAAATTATCTTTTCCCTAACTTCGGTGTATAGACCTTCTGATTGGTTAAAGTTTGAATCTACTCCTTGCTTACAGCAAAGAATACTCTAACCTAAGTATTAAAAAGTCCGTTTGGATCCTTCTTTTTTCCTACCTCTTCTTTTAAAATTATAAATCTGATTTCACGAAGTGACTCTTGATGTCACACTTACTTATTAAGCAAGAAATACAAGCTAGAATGACGTTTTAATCTTCCGCGAACTCTTGATGTGCATACGCGTTAAAAGAAAACATTTTACACTAGAGTGAAGCAATTACTGGCCACTGCTTCCAGCCAGCAAAAAACATAGAAGTGCAAGCACAATATTACACAAACACATCCGTCGCAATTACGAGCGTCGGTTCACACACGTATTCATTGCTGTGCAGTATTCATTCTCGCAATTGCTCGGTATTTGCACTAACACGACTAGTAAAGTGATGTGATGTCAGAGGTGAGGGATACACAGCGAAGTTACCGCTAAGCGTATTCAGTACTGGGTAAATTATCTCTTTTTTTTCTTTCTTTCTTTTCCCTCTGTAGTCGTGTTCCACGGATCGTTGGAAACAGCAAACGAGGAGCAGAGATTACGCACGTGGAGCAGACGGACCCGCTTTCCGCGTCATAAACTGTTCGCAGGATGGCGTCGCCGAATGCCGGCAAGTAACGAGTGGGGCCGACTGACATCTGAGTCGCGATGAGGCCGTAAAAGCAAACGGACGGGATCGAATGGTCCTTTTCGCTCAACAGCTGCCAGCAGCTACTAATGGTGACAGCCAGAGGTGGCGTAATGTGTTCCCCCACCCCCGCACCCCGTCGCCCCCCTCATCACGCGATTCCAGCCAGCTATCACTTGGTTGCCGCTATTCTTCCTTTCCTTTTTTTTACGTTACGATACCCTCAGCTTTCCTACACCATGAAACAAATTTTTCGAATTCTTCGCCAAATCACGACTCAGATCAATTATTTATGCGAGTTTGCTATTTCTATCTACAAAATATCTGATATTCACTGAACCGCCAGAGAAACTGGTATAGGAATGCGTATTCAAATACAGAGATATGTATACAGACAAAATACGGTGCTGCGTTCGGTAATGCCTATATAAGACCAAGTGTCTGGCGCAGTTGTTAGATCGGTTACTGCTTCTACAATAGCAGGTTCAAATGGTATATACGAAGACAGTAATCTCAATGTGGACAGCTGAAAATGTGTGCTGTCCACATCCAGGTATATCAACAACACCTGTCGGCAGCTGAGGGTTTAAGTTAATCATCATTTATTCCAGGGAAAAGCTGCACGGCCATCAACAGTATCTCTTCTTTCGAGAACAGTTACTGTCTTCCTATACATAGTTAAAGGCTACCCAGCCATTGACCTTCGTCTGTGCGAATGCGCGCAGGTTGCCCAAACTCTTACGGGAATCGCCAAAGTGTGCGCGAGTAATGAGTGGATGGGCAAATGTCTATAAAGTACATTACATATGTAGAATTGTGGACAGTTGGGAATGTGAGTCTCACGGGAAGCGTGCAAGGGATAAGTCCCTGCAGTCGCGCTGTTCATCTGTGTCCTCGGTGGCTCAGATGGATAGAGCGTCTGCCATGTAAGCAGGAGATCCCGGGTTCGAGTCCCGGTCGGGAAAGACATTTGCAGCTGTCCACGTCGAGGTATATCAACAACACCTCTCGGCAGCTGAGGGTTTCAGTTAATCATCAGGTTCAAATGGCTCTGAGCACTATGGGACTTAACATCTAAGGTCATCAGGAACTTTGAACCACTTAAACCTAACTAACGTAAGGACATCACACACATCGATGCCCGAGGCGGGATTCGAACCTGCGACCGTAGCAGTCGCGCGGTTTCAGACTGAAGCGCCTAGAACCGCTCGGCCACCCCGGCCGGCACAATGGCAGGTTATCAAGATTTAAATGAGTTTGAACGTGGTGTTATAGTCGGCGCACGAGCAATGGGTCACAGCATTTTCGAGGTAGCTATGAAGTGCAGATTTTCACATACGACCATTTCACCGATCCGATAAAACAATAAATCTTCGACGTCGCTGCTGTCGGAAAAAGATCCTGCAAGAATGGGACCAACGATGACAGACAAGAGTCAGCGTGTGAATCATTCAATAAAACATCATTGATATGAGCTTTTGGAGCCGATGGTCCACTCGTGTACCCTTGATGATTACAAGACAGAAAGCTTTACACCTCGGCTGGGCCCCTTCAAGACCGACACTGGCCTGTTGATGAGTGGAAACGTGTTGCCTAGTCGGACGAGTCTCGTTTCAAATTGTATCGAGCAGACGGACGTGTACGGGTATCGAGACAACCTCATGAATCCATGGACCCTGCGTGTCAGCAGGGGAGTGTTCAAGCTGGTGGAGGCTCGCTGATAGTGTAGGGCGTGCGCAGTTGGAGTGATCTGGGACCCCTGATACATTTAGATACGATTCTGATACGTGACACATGCGTAAGCATCCTGTCTCATCATCTGCATCTACTCATGTCCATTGTATTATACATTCCGCCGGACTGGGACAACTCCGGCAGGCAATGCGACACACCACAGGTCCACAATTGCTACAGAATGGCTCCAGGAACACTCTTCTGAGTTTAAATACTTTATCTAGACGACGGCTCAATCCTGCGTCCGGCCATCCAGATTTAGGTTTCCGTGCTTTCCCTAAATCTCTTCATGCAAATGACGGGATGGTTTCTTTGACAGGGCACGGCCGACTTCCTTCCTTAATCCGATGAGACCGATGACCTCGCTGTTTGGTTTCTTTCCCCAAATCAACCCAAACCAACTTCAGCTGGCCACTAAACTGCCTAAACCCGAACATTATTGAGCATATCAGGGATGCCTTGCTACATACTGTTCATAAGAGTTCTCTGCCCGCTCATTCTCTTACGGATTTATGGACAGTCCTACAGGATTCAAGGTGTCAGTTCCCCCCCTGCGCTACTTCAGACATCAGTCGAGTCCATGTCACGTCGTGTTTCCTTACTTCTGCCTGCTCGCGGGGCCCTACTCGTTATTGGGCAGGTGTACCACTTTTTGGCGCTTCACTGTAACTCGATAAGACACGTCTTTAGGCAAAATGGAGCAGTGAAATATTATTAATAATTTATATAACAATATATCTAAACATGCCCTCTGATAAATCAGAGTTTTACTCCCTTCCCACATTTCCTGAACGTATTAGTTGCTTAATTTCATTCCAGTTGCACAGGACTAGCGATCCGGCCCGGCTTAGCACGGGTAACAGGGTCTCCTTTCATTTACTGCGTAGAATAAAATTTTGAGAACAGTGTTAAATAACATCACACTAACGTAACTTACACGATGTAACCAGTGCATAGAAGAAAAGTTGTCTGGAGTCATGAATGTTATTTGTTCCATGATGAACTGGCTTTTATGATCGGAGCATATAGCGATGTAAGCAAGACGTTTACAACCATACAAATACTGTATGCAAACGTTGGGTGTATGTGTGTGTGTGAGTGATTCAATATGAATCGGATGCTGGCTGATGTGGGCACAAATGAAAGACAAAAATAAGAAATGCCGCGCATGACGTACAAGTTTAGCTCGTGTTGCAGCAATGCTATAAGAAGCTCAGTACGCTGTGTGATGCGTTCTTCAGACTCATTTCCGCAATTCTTTCTCATAGGTTCTTTATGGAAAACTACTTCACCGAGTCACGCAAAAAATGGTGCCCGAATCTAAGTTTGATTCAGGAAAGGCAGAAAGCTGAAAGTTGAGTCATCTGTTGCACTTCTGAAGAACGTACTCTACATGGCCGAAGCAAAGTTGCTGCTGTTGCTGAAGTATTTTTTCGGAGAACGTTTTACTTTTAGCGTAAAAAATAAAACACATATTTTTCCATTTGTATGTTCTTTTGCTATTCTATTGCTATTAAACAGCTGTGGGATAAGCATTGGTTAAAAATATTTGATTATTTCAAATTGCAAGTCTCACAGCATTTTTTTTTTTTTTTTTTTTTTTTTTTTTTTTTTTTGCAGGAACAGACATAACGTCTTATAGGATAGCCGCAATCAGCGATTTTACAATGTAGCTTTCAATCTGTCTTGATTGCAAAATGTTCATTGTTATGACCGGTTTCGGTTCCTTTAGAACCATCTTCAGATCTGATATTTCGTTTACAGGAGTAACCCGTCCAAATACAGCAACTTTCACATACTGCGTCACCCCCCCCCCCCCCCAGACTGTATAAACAGAGCAACTTATTTCGCTAAGGTTCAGAAATTCGATTTCTCTCTTAAAAAGTGTAAACGTACAGGGTTAATTGATGAAACATCTGTGAAGAGGACGTTTGTTTTGTGGCTGATTTGTATGTGGAAGGATAGTTGATCACTAGTAAGATCTATTAGAATGGACATCTTTTCGTGAGAATAAAGAAGTGCTTATTAAAATTACGTCGTGCGTGTGAAGGTGTAATATTATTGAGATAGGTACATGTCATTTTAAATCTGTAGATACTTTATTATTGTTGAGTATCTAAATGAAAGGAAATCTAGAGCCAGCAGGAGAGAAAGCATACCACTTTGAAGTTGGAGGGTTTAAGACAGTGAGAATGTACGCGTCCTGTCCACAACAGCTGTTTGTAGGCGGAACGTTTATTCCCGGTCGTCACAAATCGCGTTGTTTTCAAAGGGACGTATCGCGTATCCATAAAACGACAGCGTTTCTGCATGGGCCGTCCTGATGAAAGGGAAAATCTAAACGATCAGCTCTTGTATATTGAACAATAGACAGCGATACGGCAGTTGAATGTGGAATAGTTATCCATTGTTTGTAATCGTTTGAGCAGTGCGATGAACAGTGTATAGTCTGAAGCGGAAGTCTTTCTAGCTGTCAGTGAGATGGTGGATAAGATGTGATTTGAGCAACTTGGTTCACATACGTACAAATATTATTTATGGAAAATCTGTAAGTCAGAAAGTGCATCTGAGTACCCAGTAGGTGAATACATGCATGTTCACTAGCCTAGTTACATTATTTTCGTAATCACAATTCTATGACTTCTTCAGTTTTCCATGAAATCTTTTGTATGCTGTTATGGGTAAATTTTAGCATAGAATGGATTAAACAATTACGGAACATCCACAAACAAAATTGATAGCAGTATATAAAAAGATCTAAATAGATAACTGCTAGTGGACATGTATTCCGGTTGAGAGAAAATTGTGATTTACACTGGCACGAAAGTAGCCTTCGCATGGTGTGTCATTGCTATATGAAACTTTGACCATACTAAAAAAGCACTGTGCTGCAGTGCAGTACAGAAGCGCGGCAGACAACGCCTGGGTAACAACTGCTGCTTATGGACGGGCTGAACAAGTCCCCACGACGCATTTCACATGTGATCGATGGGATTTAATTCGGTGAAACGGGCAGACTATCCCGTTTACCTAACATTCCGCCTTTGAAAAAGTTCCTCCACCGACTTTGTTTGATGCGGTCACGCATTGTCGTCATAAAAATGAAGTCAGGCCTGAATGTACCCCTGGAAACACGCAAGTGAGGAAGGAGTACCGTGGCAAAATAACGGTGACCTTTGAATTTACTGCATTCAAAGATTCATTCAACATTATGACTCCCCACACGGTGGTAGGTGGACCACCAAAACTATCATGTTCGACCGTGTTCCTGGGTGCATTACATGTTCCCACCTCGCGCCGCACGTCCACTATCACTACTCATACTGAACCAGCTCTCATCTGCATCTACATAAGGTGAAATGCCTGGGCTAGCATGGCATAGCGGATTAGGTTATGGAAAGGGGCCAAAATGAGTTCCTGTCAGTAGCACCCAACATACAAACTTTATTTATCAACACACTATATTACAACAAGGATTCAGAACACTCAAAACTTCAATCGACCTCCTTTGATTAACTTTAGATCGGCTGAAGGTCACATTCAAAATCCAAGACACAAGGTTTAAGCAAGATTGAAATACAAGGTTCTTCTGGAGGTTTTAGCCAATAATGTTTTCTAAATCTTCAATGTAAACAGGCTGAAGGCATTAGAAATTTAATTTCAATGTAACTGGCTGAAGGCCGCGTATTAGGCAATAAGAAGAGTTTCAAAATGGCAGAAGGCCTTATATTGAAACAAAGGTATCGGCTGGTCCCGGCGGAGGTTCGAGTCCTCCCTCGGACATGGGTGTGTGTGTGTGTGTGTGTTTGTCCTTAGAATAATTTAGGTTAAGTAGTGTGTAAGCTTGGGGACTGATGACCTTAGTAGTTAAGTCCCATACGATTTCACACACATTTGAACAAAACAAAGGTGTAACAATCTTATGCCTTAAGGGCAAGACAAGAACATTAATTTAAGAGACATTAAATCTCGGCGGAAGGCCACACATCAACCAAATAACTATAATCCAAACAGGGAAATTACCACATAACACACAAGGAGGGGCGCTCAGAAGTTTCCAAGGGTCGGCCTGGGATTGTAACACTAACGCCCGTTTAGGTGAGACAGGCAGCCTATCCAACGACTTCTTAATCTGGAGGCAACCCATCCGACAGGCAGCCGACCGACCAATCAACCAAATCAGTTACGCTCCACGCAACCAGCAAAACGACCACAAGATTTCAATACACGACACACAGAATATTGGCGCCCACAACGACCAACAGCACTCAGCTGTCAAACTACACGCTGCGCTGGACAGCAACAACACGACGAGGAAAATAGACTGCCTAAAATTACGTCAACGACCAGGGCAGGTAACCGGAACGTCCACGGCCACAATGCAGAAGATACCGCTGGTGAACTTCCATAACAGGGGATAAATTAAGTTAAATTTCACAGGAAGACGACTGGAATCTTAGCCGACTTAAATACACAAACGTTGTTGCTCGCGGTAATGTCCCATAAGCGACAACCAGTGCAACGGGGACTTGCTTGCTGCTCCATGCCAACCGAACGACTGGACTGCTGGTCTGTCACCGACTGCTACTCGGTCGCGACTGCTCTGCTGGTTCGTCTCCCACTCACTGACTACCCAACACACGAAGACCCGGAAGTACTATCGGTCGCTCCAGAGATGGTACAGCAGTGCGTTTATCAAAAAAAATGGTTCAAATGGCTCTGAGCACTATGGGACTTAACTTCTCAGGTCATCAGTCCCCTAGAACTTAGAACTACTTAAACCTAACTAACCTAAGAACATCACACACATCCATGCCCGAGGCAGGATTCGAACCACAGTTCCAGACTGTAGCGCTTAGAACCGCTCGGCCACTCCGGCCGGATAGTGCGTTTATCGATACGCGCTGCTGCTGCCACTCACGGGCAAGTAAGGCAGGAAGTTAGTGACGCCAGTAAATGGAACAAGAAAACGAGGCGGCACTTCGGCAATAGAAGATGACAAACAATTAATGGGATGAACACGAGCCGCGCACAGCAAGCCATCGTATGGTGCGTGGCGTAGGGTACTCTGTACCACTGTTAGTCATTTTCTTTCCTGTTCCATTCACAAATAAAATGGCTCTGAGCACTATGGGACTTAACTTCTCAGGTCATCAGTCCCCTAGAACTTAGAACTAATTAAACCTAACTAACCTAAGAACATCACACACATCCATGCCCGAGGCAGGATTCGAACCTGCAACCGTAGCGGTCGCGCGGTTCCAGACTGTAGTGCCTAGAACCGCTCGCCCACTCCGGCCGGCCATTCACAAATAGGGAGAGGTAAAGACGAGTGTGTATATTCTTCCGTACGAGCCCTAATTCCACGAATCTTATCTTCGTAGTTCTCCAGCGCATTGTATGTTGATGGCAGTAGAATCGTTCGTCAGTCAGCTTCAAATGCCTGTTGTCTAAATTTTCTCAACAGTGTCTCTCGGAAAGAAGGTCCCTCTAGGGATCCCCATTTGCGTTCCCGAAGCATCTCAGTAACACTTACGTGTTGTTCGAACTTGCCGCTAACACATCCGAATTGCTTCCATCTCTTCCTTCAATCCAAACTGGTGGAGATCCCAAACATCGATCAGCACTCAATAATAGGCCGCACAAGCGTCCTATATGCAGTCTCCTTTACAGGTGAACCACCCGTTCCTAAAATTCTCTCAATAAGCCGAAGTCGACCATTCGGCTTTCCTAACACAGTGCTCGCCTGTTCGTTCCTTTCATATCTCTCTGCAATGTTACGCCCAGATATTTAAACGGCTTTACTGTATCAAGTAGGATACTAGGCATACTATAACAGAACGCTACAGGCTTTTTCTTGCTACTCATCCACAATGACTTACATTTTTCCACATTTAGAGCTAGCTGTCATTCACCATACTGACTATAAATTTTCTCTAAGTCGTCTTCTATCTTCCTACGTCACCTTACCGTACACCACACACCCATCAGCAAACAATCGCAGGCTGCTGTCCACCCTCTCCTGGCCGTGCGGTTCTAGGCGCTGCAGTCTGGAGCTGAGCGACCGCTACGGTCGCAGGTTTGAATCCTGCCTCAGGCATGGATGTGTGTGATGTCCTTAGGTTAGTTAGGTTTAATTAGTTCTAAGTTCTAGGCGACTGATGACCTCAGAAGTTAAGTCGCATAGTGCTCAGAGCCATTTGAACCACCCTGTCCGGCAAATCATTTATGTATATAGAGAACAGTAGTGGTCCTATCACAATTCCCTGGGGCACTGCTGACGATACCCTTGTTTCTGTTGAACATTCGCCGTCGAGGACGACGTAAGAGCTTCTATTACTCAAGAAGTATTCGAGCCAGTCACATATCTATGAACTTATTCCATATGCTCGGACCTTCGTTACGGTCTTCTCATTTCTCGTTGGTCCGGTCCCTTTGCTACTGGCAACATCGCAAACGGTGCAGTCCTGTTAAATGCCGTTACGATATGGCTTCAACTGATGCTGGAGGATTCTGGATTGGTGACTGCGTGTACCGGTACATGATACGGAGGTACATCGAAATGACGTGCACCAGAGAGCAACGTGTGTTCTGGCATTTTGCGTGTAGCGTGAAAACGGTACTTTTCCGGACACGACATCGTATGCTAAATTTAGCCGTCTTTATCGCTACGCAGTAATCGCCTAAATAGTCTAACTGAGGTACAATCTACATCTACATCTACATTTATACTCCGCAAGCCACCCAACGGTGTGTGGCAGAGGGCACTTTACGTGCCACTGTCATTACCTCCCTTTTCTGTTCCAGTCGCGTATGGTTCTCGGGAAGAACGACTGTCTGAAAGCCTCCGTGCGCGCTCAAATCTCTCTAATAAGGGGAACCAGCCCTCATTCGCCCAGGTAGATGGAAAACCGCCTTAAAAACCATCCACAGGCTGGCCAGCCCACCGAACCACAACACTAATCCGCCGGACAGATTTGTGGCCAGCCGGTGTGGCCGAGCGGTTCTAGGTGCTTCTGTCTGGAATCGCGCGACCGCTACGGTCGTAGGTTCGAATCATGCCTCAGGCATGGATGTGTGTGATGCCTTTAGGTCAGTTAGGTTTAAGTAGTTCTAAGTTCTAGGGAACTGATGACCTTTGATGTTAAGTCCCATAGTGCTCAGAGCCATTTGAACCATTTGAACAGATTCGTGCCCGGGTCCGGCCCACCTTCCCACTCGGGAAGCAGCGCGTTAGACCGTGGGCTCGGACACTATAGTACTCACATCGTGTGACAACGAGGACGCCGAGTCACTGGCAACTGCTTGGTAACGCGCTGCATGCGATTTGCTGGTCAGCCACTGTGCAGTGACATCATCTACCGAGCTCCGTGTGCGGTCGGCCTGTACCTTCCGTCACGATCGCATGCAATCCACCATCTGGCCACTGTCATATCCAAACGCCCCATAAACCTGGATAGTGCACGAGTCGATTAGCATGACAAACGGAGATCCACAGTGGTCCCCCTTTTTAAAGTCTGTCAGCTGATAACGCAGTCTCACACGAGTACGAGTCATCTCCGTGTCTTTCACAGCGATCTGGCTCTGTTCACGCCTCTGTTATGCCTTGCCTTGCCTGGAACCGACAATAAAAACGAACAACTCTAAAGCACTCTGACGGGTGTTCTACTTGTCGCAGACGACTGCAACCTTAATAGTTTGCACAAAAGCAGATGGTTTGTGTGTGTACGAAGTTGCATCGATACCTGATCACGTCTTCGGGGTGCTCTGCTTACTTTGTCAGGAGATGTATATCCATCTTAGTGATACGTGCGTTTGGCTATCTTTCGATCATCAGCAACGCTGTCGCTCAGGTTGGACAGTCTGCCCAGTGGCGAGAGGGAGCACTTGGCTGTTGTGGGAAGTTCTTGAGCCGTGCAGAAGAGCGAGTACGCAGCAGCGTCTTGTGATTGCTGCCAGAAGGGACGGTTCAGGAGGAGCGCTGGAGTTTGGCGGCCTGTATGAACGCCGGGACGCGTGATCTTTTCTGGACCAGCACGGCGAGAGCAAGACGCGCCGGTGAAGAGGGAGGCTATGCTGTTATCGCCACAGAAAAGGACGTACAGAGCACAGCTATCCTCGCCTGGCTGAGGGAGGGCGAGATGCGGTGTGTAGTTACAGCATCAAGCTGAGGGCCGTGGACTTCTGACCGTTTCCGCTGTCAGATTCCCTGTTTCCTGCAAAGACAACTGTCTTACCAAGATGTCATATTCTCTGCTGTGAAACTTCCTGGCAGATTAAAACTGTGTGCCGGACCGAGACTTGAACTCGGGACCTTTGCCTTTCGCGGGCAATTGCTCTACCAACTGAGCTACCCAAGCACGACTCACGCCCCGTTCTCACAGCTTTACTTCTACCAGTACCTCGTCTCCTACCTTCCAAACTTTACAGAAGGTCTCCTGCGAATCGTGCTTGGGTAGCTCAGTTGGTAGAGCACTTGCCCACGAAAGGCAAAGGTCCCGAGTTCGAGTCTCGGTCCGGCACACAGTTTTAATCTTCCAGGAAGTTTCATATCAGCGCACACTCCGCTGCAAAGTGAAAATCTCATTCTAGATTCTCTGCTGTTTGGCTTGACTGTAAGCCTTGACAAGTTCAAGAGCCGCGTTGTAGCACGTGCTTAGAACATTTCTGTACGGTATGCGGCCGCATGTAGTATCATTCCAGTTAACACACTCCAGAAAACCCAGCATATGCCAGCAAGATTCCGAACTGTTGATTTGTCGATAATTTTCACTTCGACTCGAGCCACAGTCATGGTAAACGTTTTGAATGATCCTGAGCCATTTTATTGTAATAATTTTTTGTTTTATTGTTATACAATCCAAATTTCGGACATAGGTACGTAATTTTCAAGTACAAAAGCTTTTGACCTATGAATTTGAAGCTGCCTATGGCCGAAGGCTGGATTGTATAACAATAAAATAAAAATTATTACATTCAAATGGCGGCAGCAGCATTCAAAAAATACTGATTGTTACTTGCTCCGTGGTAATTTGGCCAGGCATTACAAATGTGACATACTTCAGTTCTAAATTGTTTCACTACCGTTTCCTACGCTTGCTGAAGCTAAATTATTTCATTGCTGTAATGGTTCTCGTTCCTTGTGAGGCAGTTTAATGAAAATTTTGGTGCTAATAATGCCTCATTATGATACGTAAGTTCCCTGTTATTAAGTTCTGCTTGTATATTGTGTATCGTAAGGTAGCTCTGCTCAAGGAGTGGCACTCGACCGCATTTTATTTGGGTACTAATTACGGCCTGGCACAAAGAAAACAACGCCATCTTTACGAGCAAGTGCCATTCGACTCATGTCTTCCCAGTCGAAAAAAGATCAATTACATTTTGAGCTATTCCCCTTTATTAATGATTACACTGGCGTCCAATATCAAAGCAACAAAATAGAAATTTTGCAAGGTTGCGTTCATTTTGTCTCAAAAAATTATAAACAGGCGACAGCAAAGTAAAAACATTGCAGAACGTAAACAACTGCAACATGCATAACCCTGGACGAAAACGTTCTTCGTTGTTTCTAACCTAACGGGTTTGCACGCACGTTCTGACAGCTGGTTAATGTGCTCAGCATTGGCGGCCGAAGACTTCCGGCATAAGAGGCCAACCTCATTCTGCCAACGGCCTTGTCAAAAGAGGGCGGAGGAGCGGATAGAGGTACAGGGCACTCTCTTGTCCAAGGGGTGGGAAATTGCCCCTAAAGGCGGAAGAATCAACAATGATCAACGACATGCGGATGCAGAAGGCAATGGAAACCACTGCATTAAAGACACGTAACGTGTATCCACAGGACATGTGGCCTGTATTTGAAGAAGTGTCATGATGATCTCTCCATTGGCAAAAGATTCCGGAATAGTCCCACATTCGGATCTCCGGGAGGGGACTGCCAAGGGGAAAGGACAACGTTCTACGAGTCGGGGCGTGGAATGTCAGAAGCTTGAAAGTGGTAGGGAAACTAGAAAATCTGAAAAGGCAAATGCAAAGGCTCAATCTAGATATAGTAGGAGTCAGTGAAGTGAAGTGGAAGGAAGACAAGGATTTCTGATCAGATGAGTATCGGGTAATATCAACAGCAGCAGAAAATGGTATAACAGATGTAGGATTCGTTATGAATAGGAAGGTAGGGCAGAGGGTGTGTTACTGTGAACAGTTCAGCGACCGGGTTGTTCTAATCAGAATCGACAGCAGACCAACACCGACAACGATAGTTCAGGTATACATGCCGACGTCGCAAGCTGAAGATGAACAGATAAAGTGTATGAGGTTATTGAAAGGGTAGTGCAGTATGTAAAGGGGGACGAAAATTTAATAGTCATGGGCGACTGGAATGCAGTTGTAGGGGAAGGAGTAGAAGAAAAGGTTACAGGAGAATATGGGCTTGGGACAAGGAATGAAAGAGGAGAAAGACTAATTGAGTTCTGTAACAAGTTTCAGCTAGTAATAGCGAATACCCTGTTCAAGAATCACAACAGGAGGAGGTATACTTGGAAAAGGCCGGGAGATACGGAAGATTTCAATTAGATTACATCATGGTCAGACAGAGATTCCGAAATCAGATACTGGATTGTAAGGCGTACCCAGGAGCAGATATAGACTCACATCACAATATAGTAGTGATGAAGAGTAGGCTGAAGTTCAAGACATTAGTCAGGAAGAATCAATACGCAAAGAAGTGGGATACGGAAGTACTAAGGAATGACGAGATACGTTTGAAGTTCTCTAACGCTATAGACACAGCAATAAGGAATAGCGCAGTAGGCAGTACAGTTGAAGAGGAATGGACATCTCTAAAAAGGGCCATCACAGAAGTTGGGAAGGAAAACATAGGTACAAAGAAGGTAGCTGCGAAGTAACCATGGGTAACAGAAGAAATACTTCAGTTGATTGATGAAAGGAGGAAGTACAAACATGTTCCGGGAAAATCAGGAATACAGAAATACAAGTCGCTGAGGAATGAAATAAATAGGAAGTGCAGGGAAGCTAAGACGAAATGGCTGCAGGAAAAATGTGAAGACATCGAAAAACATATGATTGTCGGAAGGACAGACTCAACATACAGGAAAGTCAAAACAACCTTTGATGACATTAAAAGCTACGGTGGTAACATTAAGAGTGCAACGGGAATTCCACTGTTAAATGCAGAGGAGAGAGCAGATAGGTGGAAAGAATACATTGAAAGACTCTATGAGGGTGAAGATTTGTCTGATGTCATAGAAGAAGAAACAGGAGTCGATTTAGAAGAGATAGGGGATCCAGTATTAGAATCGGAATTTAAAAGAGCTATGGAGGACTTACGGTCAAATAAGGCAGAAGGGATTCCATCAGAATTTCTAAAATCATTGGGGGAAGTGGCAACAAAACGACTATTCACGTTGGTGTGTAGAATATATGAGTCTGGCGATATACCATCTGACTTTCGGAAAAGCATCATCCACACAATTCCGAAGACGGCAAGAGCTGACAAGTGCGAGAATTATCGCACAATCAGCTTAACAGCTCATGCATCGAAACTGCTTACAAGAATAATGTACAGAAGAATGGAACAGAAAATTGAGAATGCGCTAGGTGACGATCAGTTTGGCTTTAGGAAAAGTAAAGGGACGAGAGAGGCAATTCTGACGTTACTGCTAATAATGGAAGCAAGGCTAAAGAAAAATCAAGACACTTTCATAGGATTTGTCGACCTGGAAAAAGCGTTCGACAGTATAAAATGGTGCAAGCTGTTCGAGATTCTGAAAAAAGTAGGGGTAAGCTATATGGAGAGACGGGTCATATACAATATGTACAGTAACCAAGAGGGAATAATAAGAATGGACGATCAAGAACGAAGTGCTCGTATTAAGAAGGGTGTAAGACTAGGCTGTAGCCTTTCGCCCTTACTCTTCAATCTGTACATCGAGGAAGCAATGATGGAAATAAAAGGAAGGTTCAGGAGTGGAATTAAAATACAAGGTGAAAGGATATCAATGATACGATTCGCTGATGACATTGCTATCCTGAGTGAAAGTGAAGAAGAATTAAATGATCTGCTGAACGGAATGAACAGTGTAATGAGTACACAGTATGGTTTGAGAGTAAATCGGAGAAAGACGAAGGTAATGAGAAGTAGTAGAAATGAGAACAGCGAGAAACTTAACATCAGGATTGATGGTCACGAAGTCAATGAAGTTAAGGAATTCTGCTACCTAGGCAGTAAAATAACCAATGACGGACGGAGCAAGGAGGACATCAAAAGCAGACTCGCTTTGGCAAGAAAGGCATTTCTGGCTAAGAGAAGTCTACTAATATCAAATACCGGCCTTAATTTGAGGAAGAAATTTGTGAGGATGTACGTCTGGAGTACAGCATTGTATGGTAGTGAAACATGGACTGTGGGAAAACCGGAACAGAAGAGAATCGAAGCATTTGAGATGTGGTGCTATAGACGAATGTTGAAAATTAGTTGGACTGATAAGGTAAGGAATGAGGAGGTTCTACGCAGAGTCGGAGAGGAAAGGAATATGAGGAAAACACTGATAAGGAGAAGGGACAGGATGATAGGACATCTGCTAAGACATGAGGGAATGACTTCCATGGTACTAGAGGGAGTTGTAGAGGGCAAAAACTGTAGAGGAAGACAGAGATTGGAATACGTCAAGCTAATAATTGAGGACGAAGGTTGCAAGTGCTACTCTGAGATGAAGAGGTTAGCACAGGAAAGGAATTCGTGGCGGGCCGCATCAAACCAGTCAGTAGACTGATGAACAAAAAAAAAAAAAAAATGAGGTGTGGTCAACTCTGGCAGCAGCACAGGCCTTCTAACTACGAGGCACGCTGTGAATGTTGTCATCAGTCTCATGTTGGGGCAGTAACGCCCATTCTTCCTGCAGAGCTGCTCGCAGTCTTGGAGGGTGGTTGGTGGATGCTGGCGCGATGCAAGCGGTCTCCCTAGTGCATCGCAGACCTGGTCTGTGGTATTCAAATCGGGAGCCACGACATGCGTGCAATATCTTCCTTGTCCAAGAAAACAGCAACTAACCGTGCTCTATGAGGTCGGGCATTATTGTGCACCAATACGAGGTCTGGGCCGACAGCATCTCGCAACAACCGCAAATGAGGTTCCAAGAGCTCGTCACGATGCCTGACAGCTGTTAAACCTTGCCAATTCACCCTTAAAATTTCATGAGTAGGGGTTCGAGTAACAAACGTGACGCGTGACCGCTACGATCGCAGGTTCGAATCCTGCCTCGGGCATGGATGTGTGTGATGTCCTTAGGTTAGTTAGGTTTAATTAGTTCTCAGTTCTAGGCGACTGATGACCTCAGGAGTTAAGTCGCATAGTGCTCAGAGCCATTTGAACCAATAAACGTGAGCCCTGCCCACACCATTAGCGACCCTCTTCGAGATCAGTCTCTTTCCACGATGTTTGTGTCACGAAATCGTGTTCCACGTTCGCTCGAGAAGCGAATCCATCGAGAATCGCTCTCCAGACTAAATCGGGACTCATCTGTGAAAACAACATTGGCCCGCTGTTTGACCGTCCAGGTGGCATGTCGATGACTCCACACTAGACTTCCCTTCTGTGAAGACGCGTCAGAAGTAGACATACAGCGGGTCTCCGACAATAAAGGCCACTCTGCCGGAGCCTTTTGTTATTAACAATCCGAACGAATTCAAAAGTAATAGCAGTGTACATGGCTACAACACCAGGAGAAAGTATGATCTTCACTACTCGAGGTTAAATCTAACTTTGGCTCAGAAGGGAGTAAATTATGCTGCCACAAAAGTCTTTGGTCACTTACCTAATAGCATCAAATGTCTGACAGACAGCCACATAGCATTTAAAAGGAAATTAAAAGAATTTCTTAATGGCAAGTCCTTCTACTCATTAGATGAATTTTTGGATATAGTAAGTGGGTAATTTCCCCAACACCCACCAAAAAAAAAAAAAAAATATTGAATGTCATGTAATATTTTGAGTAATGTAATATCTTGTATAGACACCTTTTATTAACCTGACACGTTCCACATCATTACGAACTGTCGTATTCATGATCTATGGAACTAGTACTAATCTAATCTAATCTAACCTTCTGCAAACCGTTTGCCTCGATGCAACAATCCAGTGGATGCTGCGAGCTCATATGCCAGTTGCTGTGCAGTACTAAGGCGGTACTGTCGTGCCCTTAGAGCTAAATAACGGTCCTCTCTTCTAAAGTCAGACGTAGTCGGCCCTTCCCTGGACTTTTTGATGTTGTTTCGGTCTCTATGAACTGTTGCCACACCCGAGAAACAGCAGAACGATTCACATTAAGCCACCGGGCCAAATCAGTTTGCCACTGTCCTCCTTCCTTTCTTTCTACGGCTCTCCACCGCAGAGAGTCTGGTAGGGATGTTCTCCGTGCCATACCACACCGCCTGTGACTGTGTACACAGCGGTTGTAGATGTGGGTCTACCCGGCAAACACTACCTCATGTCACAGGTGCCCGACGTCGCCGTTCGCATGGTTGTTCATTGACCAGAATGCTATCTTTCATGCGACCACGATCGTATGGACAAATGGTTGACAGTTTGTATCAAATGGTTCAAATGGCTCTGAGCACTATGGGACTTAACAGCTGTGGTCATCAGTCCCCTAGAACTTAGAACTACTTAAACCTAACTAACCTAAGGACATCACACACATCCATGCCCAAGGCAGGATTCGAACCTGCGACCGTAGCAGTCGCACGGTTCAGGACTACGCGCCTAGAACCGCGAGACCACCGCGGCCGGCAGTTTGTATCATTATATCATGAATTAGACACAGGACGGGGAAATAGAGGTTTGTTGCTTTAATTTTGGACACCAGTGTAATTAATGTGATGTTGCTTGTATAAGGCTTGAGTCTTTGTTAATTGTAAGGTATGATTAGATATTAAAAGTTGTTTTCGGAATAACTTTGAAGTGTCTTAGTGCTTAAGGTTTGTTATCATGGTTTTATAAACGCAGCTCGTAACCAGGTAAGTAACTGAAACCTTCACACCCTCGTGGTTTTTCTAATTGTCTATTCTTTATTTTGGTGCAACTGTCTAGCATTACTTAATCGTGATAGGTAATTACCAGGAATTGCAGCAGTGATTTCTTATTTGACATTTAGAGATTGCTTTAAAATTTTGAATACCACTTGCCACTAATTGAGACCAGCTGAAGCCTATGATTTATATTTTAACGATTGTTTGTCAGTTCATTTGTTTCTCAAATGAGGTTTTTTATTATCGCAAAGGCTAAACGGGAAAGGACGGAAGCCCACGTTTCTTTAAGAGATTTCGGTGTCAATTTTCTTCCTGTAAATGGAGTTAGGCTGTTCAAATACCAATGTACGCAAATATATACATGCCGTAGTTCAATAAATGGTTGTAAGTAAAAATTTTAAAGTAAATGCTTAGTGGCTTACCATATATGGATCCTTGCGTCGAAGCTATTCTGCACAACCGCACTTGGTGCATATCAGTACAGATTCATCCTTGTCGATATTCCATTTACATTACTTTCACTTGCTTATTGTGGATTACACTACTCCTGTCTCTCTCTCTCTCTCTCTCTCTCTCTCTCTCTGTGTGTGTGTGTGTGTGTGTGTGTGTGTGTGTGTGTGTGTGTGTCTTCCCCTCTTCCTTTCTCTCTCTCTGTCTCTCTCTCCCTCTCTGTCTCTCTGTCTCTCTCTCCCTCTCATTTCCTCTCTCTCTCTCTCTCTCTCTCTCTTTTCCTCTTTCTGTCTGCGCTTTGACTAAGCATTATTAACGTTTTAATCTATTCTAATAGCTTATATGATTCCTCTACTTTCCGTGAAATCAATATGCTGTAAATACTTCCGCCATTTTTCCTTCGGTTTTTTTTATATAATCTACATAGCGTTAGGGTGTCTGAGTCGTCGTCATAATAGGAACATACACAGGGTATAAATTTTAAGTTGACAAACCAGAATAATTCCAAAAATAATATTCACACGAAAAAATATGTAGAATCCAAAGTTGACTATTTTCGAGGGGGACGTCTGCTGGTGCTAAAATTAGCCCGCCACCCCAGCCTCATGGGGATGGGGCGGAAGGCAACTATAAAATTTCAAATGAGAACAAACCTTTCTATTGCAGAATAAGATTCCACATAAAAAACTACGTACATTTTGTACTAAACATTTGTTTTGACTCTTGCTAGTTGGCGCTGTAATTCAAGAAAATCCATGATCTCACTTTTCCGTGGAATATGATTACGTATAAATAAAAAATGCTTAATTTGCTTCGTAAATTTTGATTCGTTAAAACTGCAACTCTCACTCCACCCCCAAAGGGTGGGGTATGAGAGAGAGGAATTACAGTTTTACAAATGTTGACCCAAATATTAATTTTTTCCGCAGATTTTCTTGAATTAGAGCGCCAACTACCAAGAATCAAAACAAATGTTTAAGACAAAATGTCCGTAGTTTTTTATATAGAATCTGATTCTGCAATAAAAAAATGGGGAAGGGGGGGGGGGGTTCCATTTCAAATTTGAAAGTTGCCTCCCGCCCTATCCCCAGGGGGCTCCCGCCCCATCCCCAGGGGGCTGGGATGGTAGGCTAATTTTAGCACCAGCAAATGTCCCCCTCGAAAATAATCAACTTTGGATTCTACACATTTTTTCGTGCGAAGCTTATTTTTGGAGTTATTCTGTTTCGTCAACTTAAAATTTACATCCTGTACAAGCAGCCGCCGGCCGGAGTGGCCGAGCGCTTCTAGGCGCTACAGTCTGGAACCGCGCTGCTGTTACGGTCGCAGGTTCGAATCCTACCTCGAGCATGGATGTGTGTGACGTCCTTAGGTTAGTTAGGTTTAAGTAGTTCTAAGTTCTAGGGGACTGATGACCTCAGATATTAAGTCCCATAGTGCTCAGAGCCATATGACCAGCCCTGCGAACACAGCTGTTGTCATGCAGAAAAGTAGCAGTGTCCACAGCAAATTTGTCACGAAAATGTAGAGAAATGGGGAACGCTTGGTCACTGACAATGTTGAAATTTTTATACGACCGCTGGTTTCACGTCATGTTACACGGTTGCGAGAGATACTCCATTCATTGTGGACACGATGGACGGTCTGCTTTGACACTCCAACAAATTGACTATCTTCATTACTGTCATGGGCTCAATTCTGCCATTCTGTACCGCCTCCAAATGGACCTGTCTTACTGCTATGATTCCATTCACCCCAGTAGGTAGTATACCGTTTCACTACCATGACTTACATAGTGGTGTAATGTCACGCGACTGCCTGATACCATTTCGACGCCACATGGGAAACTCCATATTTAACGCAGATCTATTTTAAGTGGTTGTCTGGTATTTTGTGCGGGGAGACATTGCATTAATTTTAGGAATTTTGCTACAGAGTACTTCTGCGTAATCTCAGATCAACATGCTCGGTGAAATGCTCATTGCATTACTGGAGTCACTGATTCTAAAAACCAATTTTTTTTTCATTATTGAGTTTCGATTCCCTTCGAAGGGCGCGGGCTGGCAGCAGCTTAGTACGCCGCTCCTCAGCCTACAGAATTTGTTTTAAAAAGATGAAGATAATAAATAATAAAAGCACGCGCGCGTGGTCTAGAGATCCTACCACGCGCGGACGGGATTCGACACAGCAAGTTCAAATTGCTTAAAAATATTGAACATGGAGGTACGCTGCTGTAACCATTGGTCATAGAGTGAGAACAGTTCATTTTCTTTCATTTGAGACCATTTTCATAAAATTCAAATACGAAAATAATAACTTATAATGCAAATACACTTCTCAAATGAACACTTCTCCCACATGAAAAGTACGATAAGATATTACATCTCTTGCATTGAATGCTTCCAAACCAGTAACAGTTTTCACTTTATTACCATCAAAACGAACAACAGCAACTGTAATCCATGTGTATCTAATTGCGTAAGTGTAAAATTAATAATACACCCACAAAACACTGATGGACCTTGCAAAATAACTTGTGATCCTTTGTTAGCAACTCTGACTTCCAGATCTTCTATGGCCTTGTAAACAGTTTGACGGGAACGTCGATATCTTCTGCTGTTTTGTGGATGTATTATTAATTTTACACTTACGCAATTAGATACACATCAAGCTGGCAATGGATGGATTACAGTTGCTGTTGTTCGTTTTGATGGTAATAAAGTGAAAACTGTTACTGGTTTGGAAGCATTCAATGCAAGAGATGTAATATCTTATCGTACTTTTCATGTGGGAGAAGTGTATAATAAAGATTTGGGACTGTCATATTTTGTATCTAACCAGTCATTTTATTTAAGAACAAAGGGTTGATGATGCTAATAAAAAACACATGAAGCAGACAGGCAAAATAATAGACAGACAATTAAGAAACACGGCAAGAGTCTGGTTTCTGTTCGCAAGAGATATAAAATTCACACCCAGCGACAGCATGATTTCTGTTCAGAACACTTTGGAAAGATGAACAACACTGAACATTCACTTTGCACTAAAAAGTTGGCACAAATATGACATACCACATCCGAGGGCAGACAGGGGGAAACCTGGGCAGATGATGGGAAAGAAAAAGGGGGGAAGGAGAGGAAAAACGAAGTAGGGGAGGGGGGAAAGGAGCCGATGGAGGACGAGTACCCATGAAAGGGGGGGGGGGGGTTGGGCAGACGCGACAGGAAGTGGGGAAAGGCAGAGGATGGGAATACAAAAGGGTTTGAGGGGGAGAGGAGAAGGGAGGTAGAGAGAGGTTAGACAGGGAGAAAACCAGGATGGAAGGGGGGAGAGGGAGCCTGTGGAAAGGACAAAGGAGGGGGGGAGGATCAGAGTTGATAGGAGGAATAAGTGGAGGGAGAGAGGGTATCATCCAGGAGGGGGAGTTGACGGAAGCCACTTTGGGAAAGGAGATGAAGCGTGTAGAGATGGAGGGTAGGGGGGGGGGACAACAGTGAAGCCCTGGCAGAGGGTGGGGGTTGGAGAGGAGCAACCAGGGGGTAAGGGGGATCAAGGCGGTGGGAGATGTAGAGTAGGCAGATATGTTCGAGGAATAGGAGCAGATGGGGGAAAGGAGTGAGGTCGAAGAGGATCCGCGTGGGGGACAGGAGGCTTATGGCGCTCAAGGATCTGAAGGGACTTATAGAATTTGGGGGGAGTGGGTATCCAGGCAGGACTGGCATAACAGAGGATGGGATGGATTAAGGATTTGTAGGTGTGGAGGATGGTAGAGGGGTGCAACCCCTATGTCTGGCCAGAGAGGAGTTTGAGGAGTCGGAGGCGGTTGTGGGCTATGGATTGGATTGAGTGGAGATGAGGGATCCAGGTGAGGTGACGGTCAATGGTGAGGCCAAGGCAGGTGAGGGTGCCTAAAACCAAATTCCCTTCTCGCTTTTTATCTTCGCTGGCAGACATAGTCAGTGGGCTCCTGACATTTTCATCTCCTTTTTTCATCAGGAATTTCGTATCTGCATCTTCTAACAACCCTACCACAACAAAGGTCAAAATTTAATAATGATTATGGCGTTGCTCACGCTGCTAAATACTGCATTTTCGGCCAACAACAAAGTTATTACGTGGCAGGTATCATTAGAGCACAGTTAATAAAGTCATTTCATGTAATTATGAATAAACTAGGCAATCATCTTTTCGTGTTTCGTGTAAAATCATGGCTCAATCGTCGAAAATCTAGGTGGTTATGATTCCAAGCTCGGATGCAAAGAGGCCTAGGTTTTATTCTGCTATACTCAAAAGTTTTGTAGGTGCGCTTCACAAACCATTCTTGAAGATTGAACCTTTCAAAGTTAGCACAATGTTGATGTAAAAACAAGTAATCAGCACTCCGAATTCAAGTTACACTTCTTTTTTATTGCTTTTGTTTCAATGGCACGTAACATACAAAACATCACTTCACAATACAAAACATTCTTGAAAACATCTTCCTCACTGTTAAAGTTCACATTTTATAAACTGGCTATAATATGCGTCTTTCCAACACGATGTCAAACATTTGACTTTCTCAAGGTCCGACTCTCTAACAACTAACCGCTTACGCGCCCAAAATTCAAGAGTTACAAGTACGTCAAAGATCATAGTGACAAAAGAAAGAATACACATAAGAATAATATCATTGCAGTATAAACATATCGATCTATCAAAATACATCTACATTAATGAAAGTAAATCTGAATGCTGTCTCAGAAATATGTCAGCTACTTTACAGAAACACAGTAGAATATTACTGGTATCGAGACGTTCAGTTGAGTTGCCGTAATGGTTACGTAACTCAAGTACCATTACAATCTGAAACTTAAACCCATACTGCAGAAAAATTGCTAGGGTCTACTTTTGCTACGTGAATTGTCTGTTACTATTTACAAATAGTACCTTATTAATCCGTCTGCTTCTGTACTGATGAGTACGTATTACCACATTTCCACAACACTACTTTCTCTTGTTATGTATTTGAAGTTTTTCTATAAAATATTAGCCTACATTTCGTTCCGACTACTGGCGCGATTTCTGCGCGTCCCCTTTATAACAGCCATAGCGAGGAAAGTAATATTGAACTATTTCTCTCTGGTCGTAAACTCGGCGCCCTAACAGCGACCGTAAAGTATTTATGGCCGACAGCAGACGCCGGGAGGCGCTGCGGTGCGGTGCACATTGTGGGGTAGGACGGCCGCGGCCACTGGTACAGCCCTGGCACGTACACACGTCTCTGTTCCTCGCCGCGCTTTACTGCCCGGCATCAGCGCAGTCGTTACACGACGGTCGGGTTCCTTAGAATAACGGGAGCAGGTGTTGTATCTCACTAATTGTTGTGCCAATCGAGCCATCGATGCGAGAGCAGCTAAACTCACATGGCGGCAACAAGGAGAACCATTTACAGTACAGTAATATCAGTAAAGTCCCGATACTTTGAGGGGACGCAGTCGCGAAAGAACTCTCATAAGGAATCACTGTTAAAATGAGTAAACTTCAGGTACACTTTCTGCTGTTGTTGTTGTGGTCTTCAGTCCTGAGACTGGTTTGGTGCAGCTCTCCATGCTACTCTATCCTGTGCAAGCTGCTTCATCTCCCAGTACATACTGCAACCTACATCCTTCTGAATCTGCTTAGTGTATTCATCTCTTGGTCTTCCTCTTCGACTTTTACCCTCCACACTGCCCTCCAATGATAAATTTGTGATCCCTTGATGCCTCAGAACATGGTCCTACCAACCGGTCCCTCCTTGAATGAGATTTTCACTCTGCAGCGGAGTGTGCGCTGATATGAAACTTCCTGGCCGATTAAAACTATGTGCCCGACCGAGACTCGAACTCGGGACCTTTGCCTTTCGCGGGCAAGTGCTCTACCATCTGAGCTACCGAAGCACGACTCACGCCCGGTACTCACAGCTTTACTTCTGCCAGTATCTCGTCTCCTACCTTCCAAACTTTACAGAGGCTCTCCTGCGAGCCAGCGGTTCTTGTCAGCAGAGATGAGACTCAGAGGGAGCCAATTACGGACTGTATTGTGGGTGACCAGACACTCCTCATCGGAAACGCTGCAGGAGCGTCTTCATAGCCCCTGCAGTGTGCGACCGAGAATTGGCATGAAGAAGGAACTGCTCGACAGTTGTGTTATGTGGGCTGCGTGACACAGGCGAAATCTCTAACCAGGGCCTCATACTTGGCGGGAGACGCCATTCCCTAGGCATCTTTACGTGCTCACTGTTCACTCAAAACTGAAAAGAGCGACGCGATACAATCGACGGGAGGCACTGCCCAACATATCTGTGGAAAGCTTTACCGGGTTTTCATAGTGTTTTCCATACCGCGACCTATCGGAACTTACTTTCTGGACAACCCTCGTATTTACACGTGCTGAGTATGCCGGTATGCTATTTATGTATGGGTGTTGTACTGGAAACGCTGCTGCTGCTTGTACAGAATATGGCATATGCTTTCCTAACCACAGACTAAGAGTGTATACTCGTCTGTTCAGTACACTGCGTGACACTGGTACAGTCCCCCGAAGTCATATTCCAAATGAACGTGTAAATGGACAGACTGTGCATGAAGTTACTTAGTCGGTAGAACGTAGTCATTCAACAAGCACACATAGAATTTCCTCACGTATCAGTTTTCCACATACAAGAGTATGGCGGACATTGTGTACGCACGGGATCCATCCGTATCATTTATAGCTCATTCAACGTCTTTGAAAAAGAGATGAAGATAGACAACTGGAATTTTGTCAATTGATACTTCAAAATCGCAAGGTAATCTCATTTTTACTCTTCACCGTATCTGAAACCCTAGGCTCATACACACCCCAAGGACGACGCAATAGAATTTGGAGCTGCCTGTATGGAGGCAACTGTACAGTCTGTGTCTGCCCATAAAGTACGCAACCGTATCCAAGCGATAAGTTTGATTTCTAGGCGTCCATTACGAACAACACTGCAAACCTTCCAGCACCGTCGTGAGCGATGAAGGGTGCAAGGGAACATCTGAAATGGAATCTGATTCAATGATTCCCTTCAGAGATGAGCGTAAGGTTTGTCTGGCGCGTGATGACGGTATCAAAGAGTTTGCAGGCGGCCAGGTGTCAAGGTATATGTGATACACGTGGATCCACATTTCATCAGGGAACTGTGTCAATCGTAGTTATGGCTGGTTGTGAGAAAACAGTTCCTTTTGTTTTCCATTTGTCAACTCTAAATACAGACGGGTAGTTCGATCAATGATCCACCTGAGAGACAGCGGCTTTCCTTCCAACTACCAAGCGAGTTGACAGTGGAGCAGAAGTAATCCCAACTACGAATACAGATATTTGGGAGGCAATTTCTAGATCCGGAATTTGTGTTACAACCAAAGGAGACCCACTGAAGTGATTGGTCAGAAGCGGGGGTTGAGGAATACTTCCGAATCAATTCTTAAAATTTGTCTCAGACAAAAAATTAGAGCCTACTGTGTGTGAGAAGTATACGTCTATGTCTGTCATAGTAAAGTCAACAGCTTGCTCCCCACATGCCGTGTACTTACCTACCTACTTACCTATTAAACTGTTGACGAGGGTTGCGAGCTAAATCCCAAAGATGTTCAGGCTCACATGCGGTTCCTCTTCGTCGAAATGTCTTGGCTCAAACTCGTCTAGAGGCTGAACCGCACGTGTCGCATTACACTCCCTAAATTGGTTAAATTTGTTAAATTGTCTGGCTGATGTCAATTTTGAAAAATAAAAAGGTAACATAACATATAATAACAGTAATAATAATATCGGGAACTAAATTAACGACCCGAAAGTGATGTAGGTCACACAGTTGCGATTTGGTTAGAATATTGTTTATTCACAAAGCAAACTAATAGCGAAAGAGATCGTATTTAGAGTTACCGTTACACTCGAGCGCGTATCCATTTGACACAGTTCGGTCATTCACAATCTCATCGCGAAATACAAGTTATCCACGCAAAAAGTTAGAGTTCACACCAGGAGCGTGGCTGCTCCCGCGACACCACACAACGCGAAATTTTCTAAGTCGTTTCACTTCCTTGCTGTCTAAAGACCGACTGTCCGCTTTCGCGTCTCAATCCGAGCTGTACCCTTTGGTAACTCCAGCCCAACTGTCCGCTTACGCGTCTGCACCAGCACTGTCCCCCTGTCCGTCCCTGGCCGCATTTCCTGAGCGTCGGATATCCTCGCTCACCTGAATAGGGAAGTTCCCTTTCCTGAAGCAGTCCATCTTATTGGCTACAGCTTATTCTACACTATCTTTACATTTTAACATATTTAAATAATCAAAGCTTCACCACTTTCACGTTCTAAATAAAGTAACAATAATATCCATCACATAATAAACGTTAAATTCTTTTACATAAATCTAAAACAATTTCCTTCTTAGCTTTGAATGCCATGGCCAGTAGCCTTGAACCAATGTGCTTTCTAATAAATAAATAAAGAACAAAAGTAACTATTATGCACTAAACCTTTCAACAATTATTCTATTACCTAATGCTTTAATAAGGTGTCATGCTGTCATCGTTCAATGGGTTTTGTGTGGAGGAAATGACTATCTGATGCTTAACTGTAACTACTGAAATTTAAATTTACTATATCTTTTAAACGAATAAAGTTACAGAGTTGATATTTACAACGTTTTGTCATTATAATGATGCACTTCTATATGAAATGTCGATTGTTAAGATCGACCAAAGCGTTCAGATTTTAACATTGAGGTCTTTTTTACAAAACTTCTTAATTTCATATTAACAGTAAATCCTAAACTATTGTAGATATGATTAATATTCAAGTTTTATTGGGATCACTATGAAATTTTATGAAGGATGGTAGATTAAAATTACTGTGGCTTCATTCCCCGTATTACTACAGAATTAAATAGTTTTCATAAATGTTTCCCTTTTGTGACCGATCGATTTACGACAATGTGAATGGATTTGTGCTGTAAGGATGTATGCAAAGATATAGCAAAGTGGAAAAATGTTATCATAAGAATAGGTTTATTTGTGACACAAATGTTGCGTCATCCAGCGACAGTTAAAACGTCTGTTTAAGGAACAATAGAAGAGAAGAATTGCAGGGATTCACAAACAATATACTATCGAGGATGCTAAATTTGGTAAATATACGTAGATGACAATATGGAAAAAAAGTTGTTGGAACAGGACAATGACATAGAAGTAACTGAAATAAATATTACTGCAAACAAAGGTTAAAAAGTACAAATAGAAACAGGAAGGCCATAAATAGTCTCCAAACGTGCATATGAAAATTAATGTGAATTACCAATTTTACATACACTGGGCATGATTTTGCAATTACCCCAGCTAATACATCCATGTATCAAATAAAACCAAAACATATTTGCAGAGATTTTAATTAGTTGTTAATATTTCACATTGTTTGTGACCGCGCGTCATATTACTCGTATAAATGAGGCAGGTCACTGCACTAGTCCATTCGATAATTAATAGCTCACTGTGAATTCTATTTACATTTCGCATCACTGTAGGAGATAAATTCGCCGTAAATATTTCCCCAGTTGATTTTCCTTTCAGCGGCGGTCATCAGGCTTTAGTGCGTGCCTTTATTCTTCATTAAAAGAGTTCCCCGTAAGAAATACCTACGTGAAATACATGAAGTGTACATTATAAATTGCATGGCAGAATATACTTTGTTCCCTACATGTTGGATTTCAGTCATCTTCAGCTCATGGAAGCAGGGTGGTAAGAATGATTGCTTATCCATGGATGAGTGAAAAAATAATGACTACTTGCTTAATAGCGTCTTGGACTGCCTTTGGAATTTGGAACAACAGCGGTAGTGGATTCGACATTCCGGAGGTATATGCCACCAGCTGTCTGCATAAAGACCACTCAGTTTACGTTAATTACTGGGTGGTACCATTTGGACACAGACCTGACACCCGCTAGCTTCTCAGATGTTCCATCATGTTCATATTAGACCAACTACGTGACGAAGACATCAATGTGAGTTCACCATAATCTCCTCAGATCACAGAAACACAATTATATCCTTGTGCCACTGACAGTTATCCTGTTACAATATGAGATCACAGTCATATCATATCAAGCATGTACGGGTGCATGTAGTCCGCGGTAGTGTTCACATAGTGCATTCGATTACTGCCACAGGTTCTACAGACGTCCAGCATAGAACATTACTGTCCTCGCCGACCTCCCTCTGTGGCGCTGTGCATTCTTCGAGCAGCCGAACACCTGCATGACCACCTTCGACCTATTTGCAACAAGGAACATGGTTGACTCGACGAGGCGACAAGTTTCCATTGATCCACGGGCCATACGGATGCCGGCCGCGGTGGCCAAGCGGTTCTAGGCGCTTCACTCCGGAACCGCGCGACCGCTACGGTCACAGGTTCGAATCCTGCCTCGGGCATGGATGTGTGTGATGTCCTTAGGTTAGTTACCTTAAAGTACTTCTAAGTTCTAGGGGACTGATGACCTCAGATGTTAAGTCCCACAGTGCTCAGAGCCATTTGAACCATTTTGAAGCCATACGGATACTCACTTTCTAACTATAGTCGGAATTGCAGATGTCGTTGGGTCACTGTGGAACATGTTGGGTTACTGTTGTCTGCTGCGGAGGCCAATGTTCAAAAACGTGCTCTGAGTGCACGTCGACCGACCTGCCGCGTATCGCCGCCTATTTTGCTTGACAGAACTGACAAGCCTCCGTCCTCTACGTTCTGTGATGAGCCAAAGAAACGTTTGCTTGTTCTGAAGAAGGATCGAAGACAAAGAGTAACTTTACTAACAAAACAAAACTCAGTTATATTGTTCTTGGATGAATATCCACACAACTATTGGGGCTGTTCGGAAGGTAAGGTCCGATCGGTAGCGAAATGGAAGCCACTGTGAAAATCTAATGAAGCTTTGCACAGATGTGTTGGGCAATGTCTCTAATAAGCCCGCCGATAGCATCAGGTCGCTGTTTCTAGTTCTGAGCGCACAGTGATCACGTAAAGGTGCCGAGAAAATAATGTCTCCCTCAAAATATGGTCTCTTGGTGAGAGATGCCGCTGATCTCAAGCAGCTCACGGAACATAACTGTCATGCGCTTCCTTCTTCACGACTTCTTCGTACATAACAACAGAACTCTGTCTCCTGTAACGTTACCTGTGATGTGACTACACGACAAACGCTGAAGTCGTAGTAGATTGTGGCAGGAAGACTTGGGGTGTTACTGAGCCGTTAGAAGAAGGTAGACAAAACTTAACGACACAATGCCCTGCATTACTGGTTCCATCAAATCACCCCCATGCCATTGGTTACCTGTACTGAGTCACATCCCTCCACCTCACTTAAGGCGGAAACAAGCTCTGCTGAGGGACGCCACGAAAATCTCTGCATCACCCCCTCTACCACTGCACCAGGAATTCTGTCATCCGTCACAGCAACGGTTGCGATCAGGAAGACCAGCAAGTGTTACTGCAGGACAACTCATCGCAGATGTTTTTTATTTAAATGAAAGCTGAACTGTTGTTGCGGCCAAACGGAACTGCCGGTACTGCCGACTTGAGATGTAGGATGGAACTCACGTACCATGGTCCGGAGGTGGCCCAAATAGGTGCGGATAGATACCCGTGTGGTGCTTGGAGGACACACGACCTGGTGTAGTAAAATAGTGTCCTGACGACAGCGCTCTCTGCTGTGACAGTCACGTTGTCCGTCGACGACACTGGCGTCACATAGACGCTGTTGAGCCGATGAGTAACTCCGTAGCCATCCCAGACCGTTTAAGCAAACTATCTATGTTTTGATGATGTTATTTCGTTTGTGGGGCAGTCAACTGCGTGGTTATCAGCGCCCGTGCAAAGTCCCAATCTTTACACAGTCCAGTCTCGACACTTCCACGGATGATGATGAAATGATGGGGACAACACAAACACCCAGTCTCCGGGCAGAGAAAATCCCAATCCCCATAATGGCCGGGAATCGAACCTGGGACCCAGTCATCCAGAGGCCACTAGACCATGAGATGGAAACTATGTTTTGAAGAAAGCTTTTTACGCACGTGATCCTGGACGACATTTCTACTCTGTTCTGTGCAAGTCTCTTCATCTCTGAGTAACTACTATAACCTACATCCTTCTGAATCTGTTCGGTGTACTCATCCCTTTGCCTCCCTCTACGATTTTTACCCACCTCGCTTCCCTGCAATACTAAATTAATGATGCCTTGATGCATCAGAACATGTCTTACCAACTGTTCCCCTCTTCTAGTCAAGTTGTGCCACAAATTCCTCTTCTCCTCAGTTCTGTTCAGTACCTCCTCATTAGTTAAGTGATCTACCCATCTAAGCTTCAGCATTCTTCTGAAGCACCACATTTCGAAAGCTTCTATTCTCTTCTTATCTAAACTATTTATCGTCCATGTTTTACGTTCATACTTTCAGAAATGACTTTCTGACTGTTAAGTCTGTAGTCGATGTTAACAAATTTCTCTTCTTCAAAACCGCTTTCCTTGCCATTGCCAGTCTATATTTTATATCGTCCCTGCATCTACCATCATCCGTTATTTTGCTTCCCAAATAACAAAACTCGTTTACTACTTTAAGTGTCTCATTTTCTAATCTAATTCCCTCAGCATCACCTGATTTAATTAGACTACATTTCATTATTCTCGTTTTGTTTTTGTTGATGTTCATCTTATATCCTCCTTTAAAGACACTGTCCATTCCGTTCAACTGCTCTTCCAAGTCCTTTGCTGTCTCTGATAGAATTACAATGTCATTATTTCTTCTCCCTGACTTTAATTCCAACTCTAAATTTTTCTTTTGTTTCCTTTACTGCTTGCTCAATATAGAGATTAAAAAACATTGGGGATAGGCTACAACCCTGTCTCACTCCCTTCTCAACCACTGCTTCCCTTTTGTGCCTTTCGACACTTATAACTGCTGTCTGGTTTCTGTACAAACTGTAAATAGCATTTCGCTCCTTATATTCTACCCCTGCTACCTTTAGAATTTGAAAGAGTGTTCCAATCAACAATGTCAAAATCTTTCTCTAAGTCTACAAATGCTATAAACGTAGGTTTGTCTTTCCTTAGCCTATCTTCTATGAAAGGGTCAGTATTGGCTCGAGTGTTCCTACATTTCTCCGAAATCCAAACCGATCTTCCCCACTGTCGGCTTCTACAAGTTTTTCCATTCTTCTGTAAAAGATTCATGTTAGTATTTTGCAGCCGTGATGGTTCGTTAATTTTCACACCTGTCAGCATCTGCTTTCTTTGGTATCTGTATTACATTCACAGAGACTTATTCTTCAGATAAAGGCCCATGACTGATATTAGTAGACTATTTTTGATTGGAATGCCCTCTTTCCCTCTGCTGGTATAATTCCTTCACTAACACTACTTGGTGGTCGCCAGCTATTGATGTCAAGTTCATCACTAATCTCATTTCTGGTACTCCTCTCTTTACTTTCTTCTGTTTATTCTCAGTCCAGTATATTGTTCACGACATTCAAAAGTCCTCTTATTCCCTCTCACTTTCTCTGAGAGTAGCGAAGTATCAGCGATTCTTTTCACTCTTATCCTTTCATCCTGAAACTGTGTCTCACTTCCGAAACTTTCTTTCATTTCCGTCATTGCTTCTTCGATGTACAGACTGAATAATAGAGGAGAAAGACTGTTCCCAGCATTGCACTGTTTTTAATCCAAACATTTTGCTCTTTCTTTTCTGTACTTATTTTTCCCTCTTGTTTCTGGTACATGTTTTATATCACCCGACTTTGCCTAAAGCTGACGCCGATTTCCCTGAAGGTTTCGAAGCTCTTGTACCATTTTGCATTGTCTAAGAATTTTACAGGGCGACAAGTCCTGTTAGATTGATTTTTCGTAAGTCTTGATTCCATTATGAAGGACAAGTGTAGAACTGTCTTTTTTGTGCCTTTACCTTTCCTGTTAAAAAACTGATAATCAGACTAATCCTCTACTTTATACACATTCTGCTCGAACACCTAGGATATACGGCTCGATTAAATGCCTCAATATGTCATAAATTCGATAGTTACTGTCGAAATTATCGGCTATGGAAGGAGAAGTGATCGTCCTGTGCTCCCAGATTTTGTTGCAGTGGCACAGCATACCATAATGCAAGGAGATGGGCCCGTACGATGATGATCGATTCAGTTTGGCAACGTCCGTACTCCTCGGAGCCTACAAGAACGAGCACGTCCATCTTGATACTATACCCCAAAATGGTACGTCTGAAAAGGCGTGGTCCCATTCCGGTGTTCATAGTAGTCGGTATTCCCTGCAGCCGAGCCAAAGGGAGCCGCAGTCAGGTGTGTTCAGGGCGTCGTCGCACTGCCCACGTTGAATGCTGGTCCTGCTGCAGGCAAGCCCGTTTTCCACACGCAAGGTACGTCACTCAGATATACGGTCCAGCATGGCCAAGCCAACAAAGCCTCTATCATATCGGGCACTAGTCCTAGGGGGCCATTACAATTCTGTATGGCGTTGAGTGCGGCCCTTTTTTGAACCTCTTGTCTCCACATTCACTTGACAGTGGTAGCAATAAACCAACGCGCGTAGCAAGATCTTAGAATGGTAAAACCTATTCTCATTACACCACGATCCTGCCACTGTGGAATTCCGAAACATACTGGCAGACATCTCTCTGTCCTACACGTGGTTCAACACGACCGAGCGAGGTGGCGCAGTGGTTAGCACACTGGACTCGCATTCGGGAGGACGACGGTTCAATCACGTCTCCGGCCATCCTGATTTAGGTTTTCCGTGATTTCCCTAAATCGTTTCAGGCAAATGCCGGGATGGTTCCTTTGAAAGGGCACGGCCGATTTCCTTCCCCATCCTTCCCTAACCCGAGCTTGCGCTCCGTCTCTAATGGCCTCGTTGTCGACGGGGCGTTAAACACCACTAACCTAACTCTAACCTTCGATACTCTCACATGCAACCAAGCTTCGGATACGATTGCATAACGATAGATCTGCTACGTAATCTTTCCTCATTCTCTCTTGTTTTCCCCTTCTCGAATGGACCGTCCAAGTACCATGTGAAATTAAAAATGCTTCAGGCGTTGTTCTCTACTTTTCTTCCAGTGCTTTCATCTCTTCACTATGTTTTTATTCCTGATTTCCAAACTCTTCAAAAGATTTTTTTTCTCTTCTACCTTGTAAGCCTACCATATCCAATACTTTTTCTACATTTTTCCTAAACAATTCCCTGTCAGCTGTTTCTTCGCAGTTTGAGACAGGCATTTTTAGTTGTAGAAGTCTTTCTTATAAAATATGTCCTCCTCATTTTATGTATCCGCCCCTCCATAGTAGCTTTCTGCGAACCATTTCCTTGGCATATCTCCCCAGGATACTCGTATTTAAATTGTTTCACCTTTTCATTTTCGCCAGTATTTGTTTTTAGAAATTTCGGCGCAGTTTAATGTTTGTAATGTTTCTTCCGCACAGTCTTAAATCGGTCCTACTGAATTTTCTTCTAAACGATTAATTTATGTTACAGCAGATGTGTTAATTTCAGAAAGTATACCAAAGTCATCTGCAAAAGTGAGACAATTTATTTCAGTTTTTTTCTATCCTCTTCCCAACCTTAACCGTGAAATCTTTTATTCATTTAGTTTTTCATTCCAAAATTCCTTATTTATTTATAAGTTTATTTCACCTGGCAATACTGGAAAGCATATAGATGGCGTTACTTCTGCTTACTTCGTGTGGCTGCGCTGAAATTCTAATAACTTGCATATGCAAGCCTGTATTACACATCGTCCCAGTTTGCCATAAATTTAATGTCATCTTCATAGTACTCCAATTTTAGTGGTCGGAAGTCTAATTTTTACTTTGGGACGAAGATACCACATGTAATATCAACAAGACCTTCGGTCGTCACCGGCCATCTTCAGATCAGAATAAGTTGCACTTTGAAAAAATCACACTGTCAAGCGGCGACGGTTGAATTCACTCATTTCTTCTTTAAATTGTCGTTTGTTGAACCAGACACTCAATTATTAAAAACAAATATTGAGTTCCATGAAGTAAGACGTCTCGAGTACAGTCATAAAGCTCACCTGTTTTTCCTTTAAGCTAGTGTTCTGTTCAATAAGCGACAGAGTTTCGCAGAGGTTTGGATGACTTCCGATCTGATAAGGCGGAGGATGTAGGTAACTTTCCTTCGCAATTTCTGAAATAATTAAGGGAAGTGGAAACCAAACGACTCTTCACCTTGGTTTGTAGATTATATAGGTATAGAGAAATACGACTTCCGTAAAAATAGCATTGTCACAATCCTGAAGATAGAAATGATAGACATGTGCGAGAACCACAGCAAAATCAGCTGAACATCACAAGAATCGAAGCTGCTGACTCGAATAATAGAAAAACGGACGGAAAAGAAAATTAAGGATCATTCAGATGACGATTGGTTTGGTACATGCGCTAGAGAGGCAATTCCGACGCTGGGCCTGAAAATGGAAGCAAGATACGAGAATGATTTGGGTGCGTTCATAGGAACTTTTGGCTTAGGAAACCCTTTCGACACTGTAAATTGGTGCCAGATGTTCGAAATTCTCAGGCATGAGTTGTGTGTTTGTCCTTAGGATAATTTAAGTTAAGTAGTGTGTAAGCTTAGGGACTGATGACTTTAGCAGTTAAGTCCCATCAGATTTCACACACATTTGAACATTTGATGTCTTACACGTGCATTTCTCCTTAAAATGTGAGACGCAGTGAAGAATTCTGCTCCATTGCAAGCAACGCATCACATGATGCACGACGTAAGAAGCACATAAAAGCCGAACAGCAAAAAGGACGTTCCTGGCCAAAAGAATACTACTAGATAGAGGTCAACATTGTATCGAAGCGAATTATGGAGAATGGAAAACGAGAAAAGAAGGGAATCGAAGCGTTTGAAACGTGGTGCTACAGAAGGATGTTGAAAATTAGGTGGAATGAAAAAATGAGGTTTTCTGCAGAACGTCGACAAAGTAACATATTGAAAACACTGACAAAGACAAGGGACAGGTTGATAGGACATGATTTAAGACATCAAGCAATAACTTCAGTGATACCTGAGGGTTGTGTAGACGGTAAAAACTGAAGGGGAAGACAGAGATTGGAACACATATGAGAAAAGATTGAGGACGTTGGATACAAGTGTTACTCTAAGAAGAACAGTTTGGCACAGGAGAGGAATTCGTGACGGGCCACATTAATATAGGCGACTGCAATGACAGCCCTTTGTAAATAAAAGAGTGGGGCATCTACGTGGTATCATTATTTGCGTCGCTATGGAACCCATAGACGTAAATTTCGCAACATTTCTGTTTATAGAATCCTTGATGTTTACTACAGACCATACTTTCACGCAAGGCCTGCAGTTATATACATCTGTAGGACAACGTCTCTCGAAAACGTAAATTGTTGTTGTTGTTGTTGTGGTCTTCAGTCCTGAGACTGGTTTGATGCAGCTCTCCATGCTTCTCTATCCTGTACAAGCTTCTTCATCTCCCAGTACCTCCTGCTACCTACATCCCTCTGAATGTGCTTAGTGTATTCATCTCTTGGTCTCCCTCTACGATTTCTACCTTCCACGCTGCCCTCCAATACTAAATTGGTGATCCCTTGATGCCTCAGAACATGTCCTACCAACCGATCCCTTCTTCTAGTCAAGTTGTGCCACAAACTCCTATCCTCCCCAATTTTATTCAATACCTCCTCATTAGTTATGTGATCTACCCATCTAATCTTCAGCATTCTTCTGTAGCACCACATTTCGAAAGCTTCTATTCTCTTTGTGTCCAAACTATTTATCGTCCATGTTTCACTTCCATACATGGCTACAATCCATAGAAATATTTTCAGAAACGTTTTCCTGACACTTAAATCTATACTGGATGTTAACAAATTTCTCTTCTTTAGAAACGCATTCCTTGCCATTGCCAGTCAACATTTTATATCCTCTCTAGTTCGACCATCATCAGTTATTTTGCCCCCAAATAGAAAAACTCCTTTACTTCTTTAAGTGACTCAAAGTTTTTATTTCTTGTCCATGGATTTTAATACCTACTCCGAATTTTTCTTTTGTTTCCTTCACTGCTTGCTCAATTTACAGATTGAATAACATCGGGGAGAGGCTACAACCCTGTCTCACTCCCTTCCCAACCACTGCTTCCCTTTCATGTCCGTAGAGTCTTATAACTGCCATCTGGTTTCTGTACAAATTGTAAATAGCCTTTCGCTCCATGTATTTACCCCTGCCACCTTCATAATTTAAAAGAGAGTAGTCCAGTCAACATTGTCAAAAGCTTTCTCTAAGTCTACAAATACAAGAAACGTAGGTTTGCCTTTCCTTAATTTATCTTGTAAGATAGGTCGTAGGGTCAGTATTGCCTCACGTGTGCAATATTTCCACGGAATCCAAACTGATCTTCCCCGAGGTCGGCTTCTACTAGTTCTTCCATTCGTCTGTAAAGAATTCGCGCTAGTTTTTTGCAGCCGTGACTTATTAAACTGATAGTTCGGTAATTTTCACATCTGTCAACGACTGCTTTCTTTGGGATTGGAATTATTATATTCTTCTTGAAGTGTGAGGGTATTTCGCCTGTCTCACACATCTTGCTCACCATACGGTAGAGTTTTGTCAGGACTGGCTCTCCCAAGACTGTCAGTTGTTCTAATGGAATGTTGTTTACTCCTGGGGCCTTGTTTCGACTTAGATCTTTCAGTGCTCTACTACCTTTTAGAAATGGCTTGGAAGCGTTCTTTTGCTCCAGCGACATGCACTAAACTGCTCTTTCGCGTATGCCAGACAATTTAGCGATTTGCTCGAACTAACAAGGGGACTGTTTTCGTAGTGCAGCCATTTGAGCGCTCGCCCGTGTCAGTTCCAGCGGTGCTCTACAGAGGGGGTGTACCCTCCCTGCCACGTGTTCTGGTCTCTACTCCAACCAACGCAGCGCGCACCGGTTGGCGTACCTCTCGCCGACACACGCGCTTACATTTCGCGCTGCAAATGTTTGCTTTCTGACGGTCTATTACACCGGAATTAATTGGATATCACCCGAAATCAATTTAATTAACAACTGCGTAAACGTAATTACTATTGCATTACCCGAACGACTTGTTCCGGAAGCGCGGGCTTACCACTGCCCTCCGGCGTTCTTCCATTCGGTAAACATTGTTTTATTAGTTGCGCGGGTTAATTCAGCGCGCCAGCGCACTGTGGCCAGCTGAGCAGCACGGGCTGAAACTGCACGCGATTACACCCGTCTCACTGCCTGCGACGAAATGTTGCACGTAGCGAAATAGCACTCCAAATGTTCGCTACAAGTCTTTCACAGTTCTGCACACCTCGTCGGCCGAATGGCAGCTCTTTTTAAATGTAGGCAAACGATACTGTTATCTACAGTAAAGTACTATCGGTACGAAGAGGTGTTAGATGGTCAAATGGTCTCTCCAATATTTTGTTAAAACGTTTTCTTTCTACGTCCCCTAGACGTAGAACTACTTAAACCTAACTAACGTAAGGACATCACACATATCTATGCCCGAGACAGGATTCGAACCTGCGACCGAAGTGGCAACTTGGTTTCGGACTGAAGCGCCTAGAACCGCTCGGCCACAACGGCAGGCATGTGTTCTTTAACAGGTGATCCAAGAGTGGAAATAAAAAAAGGGAGGACTGAACGAGCAGATGCAACTTGGCAATAAAAGTACAGTGTTTAGCTTTTGCCGCCAATCTTGCAGTACTCTCGGGGGACAAAGCAATGTCAACAAGTAAAATCAACATTTGAAAACAATTGAAGAAAGCACAAGTCTTCTAATATCTTACGCAAAGATAAAATACATGATAAATATAAAAGATGTTGAAAATTTCATGAACAAATTGCGGAAAAATTAAAATAGACAGTAAGTTTAAAAATCTTGGAGATCTAATACAGAAGAACAGTACTAACGGGGAGGCTAATGAACTCAGAGCCAGGAATATGGAAATGGTTTTTCACTTCACTAAAGATGTGTAAATAAGACATCTATGTCCCCTCAAGCGAAGTTACAGCACTACGTGACAGTAATAAAATCGGAATATTTAAACGTAGCCGAATGCCTGTATTTGACTGACAAGAAATAGAAAAGAGGGAAAAGAAAGAGGAAAATAAAGAGGAAAATCACGAGAAAAGTGTTGGGCCAATTAAACACAATGGAGAATACAGGATCAGACATAATGAAGGTTTGTACATGAAAACAAACAACTGAATATGTCACTTCCTGGCAGATTACAACTGTGTGCCGGACCGAGACTCGAACTCGGGACCTTTGCCTTTCACCGGCAAGTGCTCTACCAACTGAGCTACCCAAGCACAACTCACGGCTCCTCCTCACAAAAAAAAATGGTTCAAATGGCTCTGAGCACTATGGGACTCAACTGCTGTGGTCATCAGTCCCCTAGAACTTAGAACTACTTAAACCTAACTAACCTAAGGACATCACATACACCCATTCCCGAGGCAGGATTCGAACCTGCGACCGTAGCAACAGCGCGGCTCCGGACTGGAGCGCCTAGAACCGCACGGCCACCGCGGCCGGCCCCTCCTCACAGCTTTACTGCTGCCAGTACCTCGTCTCCTACCTTCCAAACTTTGCAGAAGCTCTCCTGAGAACCTTGCAGAACTAGGACTCCTGAAAGAAAGGATGTTGAAAGCATATTGCGAAGACATGGCTTAGCCACAGCCTGGGGGGTGTTACCAGAAGCTCTCCTCCTCTTCCAGGAGTGCTAGTTCTGCAAGGTTCTCAGGAGAGCTTCTGTGAAGTTTGGAAGGTAGGAGACGAGATACTGGCAGAAGTAAAGCTGTGAGGACGGGGCGTGAGTCGTGCTTGGGTAGCTCAGGTGGTAGAGGACTTGCACGCGAAAGGCAAAGGTCCCGAGTTCGAGTCTCGGTCCGGCACACAGTTTTAATCTCCCAGGAAGTTTCATATCAGCGCACACTCCGCTGCAGAGTGAAAATCTCATTCTGGGAACTGAATACGTCGACTCACACAAACACCTAGGTGCAGTAATTTGTGGAGATATGAAATGGAAAGGATGATATAGGCTGAGTCATAGGGAAAGCTGGTATTAAACTTCGGGTAGTTGGAATTGCAACGGGCAGTCCATTGTTAAATGCAGAGGAGAGAGCGGTCAGAACGAAAGAATATATTTAAGGCCTCTATGAGGGGTAGACTTCTCTGATGACGTTATAGAAGAAGAACCATGAATCGATAGAAGAGATAGAATCAGAATTCAGAAGAGATTTGCAAGACTTAAAACCAAATAAGGCAGAAGAAATCGTTAACATTTCACCTGAATTTCTAAAATTATGGGGAGGGGGGGGGGGAGGTGGTAGTGGCAACAAAACTATTCTTGAAGTTGGTACGTAGAATATATCAGTCTGGCGATATACCAAGGTGGTAGTGGCAACAAAACTATTCTTGAAGTTGGTACGTAGAATATATCAGTCTGGCGATATACCATCTGACTTTTTGAAAAGCATCAACCACACAATTCCCACGATTGCAAGAGCTGACAAGTGCGAGAATTATCGGACAATCAGCTTAATAGCTCGTGCTTAAAAGTTGCTAACAAGAATAATATACAGAAGAATGGGAAAGAATACATTACAAAAATTGTTTCTCTCATATATATATACTTTCTCCTTACATATAACTTAAACAAAAATTGCAGACACAACTATATGCTGTTTAGTTTTCTTCTTGGCAGGCGGTTTTGACATGAAAGTCATATTTATGGCTTAGACGGGACCAAGCTGTACAAAATGCAAATTTGAGGGCGCCGAGATCAACAGCAAATACCTTGATTTAATAGAACACCATTGTTTCCAAAGTAGACACCAGAGTATACCGTCAAAGTTTGCAGTGTTGCGCAGATAATTTCACAGCGTTAAGGACTTGAAGACAAACTGGATAAAAAATCAAATTCAAATTGTTACGAGCCGCAACAGGCCGAGCATCCCTTGTAGCAAATTACTTAGAAAATCTCAAAGAATAACCTCTGAAATTTTAATCGTTGTTCTCAGGTTCAACTTGCATACAGTTTTCACCTTTGCAAGTATAGTTCCACAAAAGCAGCTTAAATGAAAATCGGCGTATAATTTGATGTGTGGGGTGGAGAGGAACAGAGCTGTTGCTCTTCATTGACACTGTGTTATATTGGCTCATCTTGGCCAATCAGGACGGAGCTGCCCAGGTGACGCAGTGAGGCAGTGTGGTGTCCAGTGGTGATTAGTACGGAACTTCCGCCGTACTATTTACGGCCACGAGTGCTGGAGTCTTCATCTATAGCTGCTTCTGGAACCAAGAAAATGGAAGCCTGTAACCATCATCGTCGTTCATGTTAATCTCCTCTATAACCAGTCATACCTTCCCCTTAATGTCATGTGGCTTCCTATTTAGTACCCGAGTCTCCGTACGTTAATGCATCATTCATGTCGACGTTCTGCCAATACGAATTTATTGTGAGGTCCGAGATGTATGTGGCACTCGTGATCTTTTGACCTTGGCCGAATAGTCGTCCCATTTCTTCAACATAAACTAATCTTTGCTCACAGCTGATGTAAATTTCTATCGCGTGCAGCATCTTTGGTCCACCCCAGAAGATCTCTAATTTAGTTGAGGCTCCAATAGAGCAATTTAATGTCTCATGTTCGGTACTTCCCCCACGTATGATGGAAGACTTCTCGTTATCAGCATCACGGATTTAGTTTAATCTCTTAGCAGGAGTATGTTCCCGCATAAACTGTAAGATCCGCGACTATGTGTTGAGACATTTAAGCAATTTATTGGTTTCTATTTGATCACGATGCCAGTCGTTGAATGTATCCAAACTGTCGCTCAGTGAAGAAAATACGAGCTTACAGAGTATCAGACATGATTTGCATTTGATTTCAGCACTTTCTAAGTGACAGAGCCCAGTATGTTGTTCTTAACAAGTCGAAATCAACAAATGTAGAAGTAATTTCTGGAGTAGCCCAAAGAGTATTAAAGAAACGTTACTGCTTACAGTATGTGTAAAGGATATAATGGATGACGTCAGAAACTCTATGCGCCTTTTTTGCTTACTGTGCTGTTGTCTATAGGAACGTTGCAAAGGCAGAAGACTGTAGTTAAACACGGAATGACCTGCGGATGGTTGTTCGTTGATATAGGGACTAGCAGTTGTCTCTGGGTGTAAGTAAATGTAATATATTGTGCGTAAATAGTCGCAGAGATCCACTACTTTGGGATTACGCTATTGTTAAAAATCTCTGAAAACAGAAACAACTGTAAGATACATAGATGTAACTGTAGATAAAGTCTAATGAGAGCATAAAGTAAATTGTGGAAGAAGCAGATGCCAACCAGATATTCATCGGAAGAATCTTAAGGAAATGTAATCCAACCGTGACAGAAATGGCTTACAAAACACTTGCTTGATTCTTGATCACTGTTCAGAAATCAATGTACTCTTACTACAATGTGTCTGCCACGCGCCTACCAATACAGCTACCAGGGATACACCTGCATACCCCAGATTGACAAGCTCCGTGGGCCGCTGAATAAAAAATGGTTCAAATGGCTCTGAGCACTGTTGGTCATCAGTCCCCTAGAACTTAGAACCACTTAAACCTAACTAACCGAAGGACATCACACACACCTCCATGCCTGAGGCAGGATTAGAACCTGCGACCGTAGCGGTCGCGCGGTTCCAGACTGAAGCGCCTAGAACCACTCGGCCACACCGGCCGGCGGGCCACTGAAACCAGTCAAAACACCAGCAAGCCAACACCGAGACTGGTTCATGCACTGTGTGTACGTAACTGTCCAAACAAAGACCAAAATATGTTGGCTTCTTATTTGTCCTGCACTTGCTGCCGATGGCCGATGTAGAGAGGATACAAACTGAAGGCTGACAGTAGGAAGAAAAGCATTTCTGAAAAACATTAATTTGTTAATATTGAAAGTAAATAATGTTAGAAAATCTTTCCTCAAGCTACATTTTGAGCGTAGCCTTGTGCGAAAGTGAACTTCGACTACGGTACGGATAAAAAGACAACAGAATCCTATTAAGGGTGGTGCTAAAGAAGAATACTGAAAGTTGTATTAGTAGATCGGGTTGCTAGTGACGAAGTACTGAATTAAATTGTAGAGAAATGAAATTTATCGTACAGTTCGACAAAAATTAGGGACCCATTGATACGATACATCCTGAGGCATCAAGGAATAGTTAAGTGGGTAATGGAGGTAAAGGTGTAGTATAAAAATGGTAGTGGGAAGTCAACGCTTGACTACAGTAAGAAATGAAGGCGCTTTCACAGGATAGACTAGCATTGAGAGCTGTATAGAAGCAGGCTTCGGACTGAATACCGCAGCATCAACAACAACAATTCACTTAGAAAAAGCTGTCGCTAAACTGTGTCACATGAGATTACATACAGGGTGATACCGTGACGATGTCAGAAACTTTTAGGGATGATGACGAATGGTAAATGCATCAATTGAATGTGAGGGACCGTTGTCGAGAAACAACCAGTTCGAAAGATATGGCCGGAAATCTACACAAGATGCTTCCCAACCTCGCGCTTCCGAACCCTGATCATGACGTACAAAATCTCCGCTGAATACTCCCCAATACCCTCAGATAACTTTCCCTGTTGAAGGTCTAGTAACGGTACACGTAACGTGATTTCAGTATCAGTAAATTTTATCTACATGGACAAGTTCAACAAGCTGACAGATTTACAACAGTTATTCCAAATGGCGTTTCCCAGCGTCAATGCAGGCAAGGCAACGTCGCACAAAGTTATCTCGTACCTGTTCTCCACTGAGGTGATGAACAGTATCTCGTACCAGGGTGTTAAAGGTCAATGCTTAGGAAGAACTGCCATTTATAGTTAAGTGATTCGTTTGAAAAGGTTTCCGACGTGATTATGGCTGCACCATGGAAATTAAAAGGCTTTGAACGCGGAATGGTAGTTGGAGCTAGACTCATGGAACATTCCACTTCGTAAATCTTTAGGCAATTCAATATTCAGAGATGCACAGTATCAAGAGTGTGCCGAGAATACTAGATTCAAGGCTCACCAGGGACACCATAGTGGGACAGCACGGCTGTCTCAAGTTCTTTTTTAGTTTTTTTTATTTACCTGACTTTTCTATATTATTAGTTAATTTAAAATATTATCATGCCTAATAAAGTGAGATCTGTTTGTTCTATCCCGTGAGATTTTTTTTAATTATAAACACTTATCAGCTACTGAAGCATTTCTATCTTCTATGGGTTGCAGGGATTACGACCCCTGGGAAGGTGGGTGGGTGTTTATGCATGGCTGTCTTGACTTAGACGCTGTAGCTACGCAAGGCAGGTGACCTTGAACGAGATTCGCCTGGCTGCCGCCAGAGCTGGAGGATCGCGCTATAGCTCTAACATAGCGCGATCCGCTGAGAAAGCGTACATCCTGTTGGGCGACGCCCATCCGGTCGGGCCCTGATTGGCTGACGCTGCGCCTTATCAGTAGTGACATAGTGCGCAGCTCTTATCAGTAACGACGACTGCTTGCAGCTGGCTACAGAGGCCACTGCATCACTGACTCTTCACGAGGCAACAGCCTTCGCTTAACGACCGACAGCAGCGGCGTTCGTGTAGAGTTGTCACTGCTAACAGATAAGCATGACTGTGCGAAATAATCGCAGAAGTCAATGTGGGACAGTACGACGATCGTATCCGTTAAGACTTGTCGCGAAATTTCCTGTCAGTAGGCTGTGGCAGCAGACGACCGGAGCTAGTACCTTTGCTAACAGGACGAAATCGCCTGCAGCGCCTTTCCTGGTCTCTTGACCACATCAGTTGGACCAAAGACGACTGGAAAACCGTGATCTGGTCAGATCAGTTGATAAGAGCTGACGACAGGCTTACAGTGGGAGCAGACCCCACGAAGTCATAGACACAGTTTGCCAACAGCACAGTGTGTAAGGTGGTGGTGGCTGTATTTACATGGAATGGACTGGCTCCTCCGGTCCAGTTGGTTATGTTCAGCTGCTTGGAGATCATTTGCAGTCATTCATGGACTTCATATTCCCAAACAACGATGAAATTTTTATAGAAGACAATACGTCATGTCACTCGGCCACAGTTGCTCTAGATTGGTATGAAGAACATTCGGAGTACTCAAGCGAATGATTTGGGCACCCAGATCACACGAAGTGAATCCCACCTAACGCCTATGGACCATAATCGAGGGATGGTACTTACAACGATTGGCTGAGTTCGTGCCACGTCGTGTTGAATTACGTCGGACAGAAACGACGTCTCGCATGATATTGTCAGGTTTCTCATGACACCTCAGTGTAACATCCTAGATGTCGTCTGGACAGTGTCGCAGGCAGCGATAAGCTTTCCAGGAGATCCTCTCCACTCTCAATAGGCGTCTCGTACAGAAGACGTTTCACATGGCGCCACAAAAAGGAATCGAGTGGGGGTGATATCAGGTGAACGTGATGGCCACGAAACAGGACCTCCTCTGCTCGTTCACTTTCAAAAAACTTCCGATCCAGGTGTTAACGAACCCTGAGCCCAATGTGAGGTGCGATACCATCATGTTGGAACAACATCCGTAGACGATTAACAAGTGTATGTTTCAGGAACCTGGATAGTATGTATCCGATAAACACTGCATATACTGGGGCATTTAAATGGGGAGGAAGAATAAACTACGCCTGCCCGGACGTTGACCGATGATCTGTGTTGATGGCTCTTTTAAAGTTAGTGCACAATACGCTATCTCCATTGGATTAGCTACTATCCCAACCTCTACATCTAAGTGCTCGTCGGGATTGCCTTACCCTGAATTCTTAGCAACAACAGGTCCGGTACATGTTTTCCACTGTCAGCGATCTCAGAACAACTTTCGCTTACACCTTTCGACTTCATTGTTTCTGTACTGGGGTTCCTCAACTCAAGCTGATGTACAGAGGGGTCCAAAAAATGTATCCACTGTTTAAAAGTCTATAACTTGCAAACCAATTGACGGAGGTGTCTCATTTTTGGTGGAAGTGTAGCTTAAAGTCCAACTTAGAGATATCACTGTAGGTATTCGAAATGTTTACCATTAACATCCACACACAAACGATGCTGCAGAACTGCAGCACAAACTACTGACTGCAAAGTGTTCAGCTGGATATTTGCACATGAATGTCCGATGGATTCTCGAAGTTCATCCAATGTGCGTCGATAAACAAAATCCTTTAGTGTTCACCACAGGTAAAAGCCCAGAGGAGTTTGGTCTGGGGAACGTGGTGGGTACTCCACACCACCTCGACGGCCTATACATCTTCCTGGTAGATTTTTGTCGAGATACGCCCTAAGACGATTTTGGTAGTCGGCTGGGGCACCATCTTGTTGAAAGTAAACTCTTCGATCTCCATACAAGTCTCGGATGGCAGACAAAATGGATGTCTGAAGCTTCTGAAGGTACACCTCACCGGTAACTGTGCCGTCAAAGAAGAATGGCCAATCTATCCCCGGTAAGACAATCCACACCATACATTTACTCCTGGCAAATACACGGCTTTGTCTACATGGACGTTTGGATTTTCGGCGGCCCATTAGATGCAATTGTGGCGATTTACTGTACCATTGAGTTTGAACTGTGCCTCATCACAGCACACAATCATCCCTGCAAACTCTTCATCGTTGCGCACCATGTTAGTACACCACTCGCAGTACTCCATTCTACGATCTGGGTCGTCCTCGTTCATTGCGCGTAGCATTCGTGGGATGTAGCACTTCCACTTTGCTGTCTTCAAAATTCGCCGAATACTTGAGGGACTCACTCCAGTTTCATGGGCACACTCTGTCACAGACTTCTGTGGTGAGCGAGTAAATTGTTGTAACACACGACGGGAGTTAACTGGACTTGGTACTGTTACAGGTAGTCCAGATCGTTGTTTGTGTACGTCTTTAACACAGCCATTGGCTTCAAATTTGTCTCGAAAGTGATGAATCGTTAAACGTATCGGTGGCTCTGTTTGATACTCATTTCGCCATTGCCGTTGAACCTCATTAATGTTCTCGTACTTAAAATACCACTTAAAAACTGACTTCCTTTCACCGAATGTAAGCCTTGAGCCAGCCATGTTTACTCGAGTAACTAGGTGCAACTAAGAGCAAAACACTGACTATCTGGCAACTGTCATCTGACAAAACAAAACAACACGATACAACGCTTGTGTGGCGATTGCCGGAACTACAAACTATTACACTACCAAAGATGAGACAACTCCGTCAATTAGTTTGCCAGTTATGGACTTTTAAACAGTGGATACATTTTTTTTTATCCTTCTGTATTTACCCTTGATCCCTGAGTGCCAATAAAAACATCATCTTATCTCTCTGTTATAATGTATTTACCGTGTCTTCCTCTGGTACATTTGAACAGCAACGTCGCGCCGAAACTATAGAGCTCTTTAGGAAGCGATGACGTGGACTGAAGCCTTCACGTTTGTTGGCGTATCACACCAAATGCTTCTTGCCGTAGTGGCCCAAACGCTGGTTCAACATTTTACAGAAGTCGAGGTCAGCAACCCAGAAAGCTTTCATGGTGCGCAATAGTCGATAGCTTTTCATATCTTTGCGGAGACTTGTTGAGGTGGGCCCAGACAGAAGCCGTCACACACCGCAACGCGACGGCTCCCTTATGTTTACACACTGACGCGGCAGATGCGCGCCGGTGCCGGTTCGCGAGATAGCTAAACGGGTGATTTATATTCGCAGTTACAAAGGCGGCGGGCGCTATCTCGCTAGATGAAGCGGAACGCGAGTTATGGAGGCCAGGCGCAGCGCGGTCGGTCCATTTGCGACGAAAGAGCAGAGCGCAGATTGCATTTAGATTGAAACGCGAGTGACTGCGGGGCTCTCCGCTGCGCGGCGCCACCGTCGCCTCGGTAGCGCTCGCCATCTGTCCCGCTAATCGGTGCGTTCATCTGCGATGGCCCCAAGCGCGGACTGCATGATGCCACTACCGTTTCAACTGTGAAATGCATTTTTATTCGAAAATTCTTTGCGCCCTCGTTTCCACGAGTATGCAGTTGAGATTGTAATAAGAGTCACGAAACAACAAAAAGTTTCTTGTGAGTAGGAAAAGCAGAACCACTGCATTTGAATAAGTCGATAAATTTCGCTTTTTTTAAGCACACGTTTTTTTTAAAAGATAACATATATTTTCAGGAAATAGCTGTAACTCCGATGAATACGAAATAACAGTGCCTGTGTTTTTAAGAAGTACGACGCAATGTTCCTTCGGTCATTCATGCATGTCTGAATGTACAGTGCTTCGTAAAACACACATATCAGAAGGAACATTGTATCGAAGGTACAGTGCTTCGTAAAACACACATATCCGAAGGAATATTGTATCGAAGGTACAGTGCTTCGCAAAACACACATATCAGAAGGAACATTGTATCGAAGGTACAGTGCTTCGTAAAACACACATATCAGAAGGAACATTGTATCGAAGGTACAGTGCTTTGTAAAACACTCATATCAGAAGGAGCATTGTATCGAAGGTACAGTGCTTCGTAAAACACACATATCAGAAGGAACATTGTATCGAAGGTACAGTGCTTCGTAAAACACACATATCAGAAGGAACATTGTATCGAGGGTACAGTGCTTTGTAAAACACACATATCAGAAGGAACATTGTATCGTAGGTACAGTGCTTCGTAAAACACACATATCAGAAGGAACATTGTATCGAGGGTACAGTGCTTTGTAAAACACACATATCAGAAGGAACATTGTATCGAAGGTACAGTGCTTCGTAAAACAAACATATCAGAAGAAACAATGCATCATACTTCTTAATACACAGGCACTGTCATTTCGTATTTATTCGCCAATACCATGCCCTCGACTCTCCATAAATACACTGATGAGCCAACACATTATGACCACCTGTTTAATAGCTTGTTGCCGGCCGCGGTGGCTGTGCGGTTCTAGGCGCTCCAGTCCAGAGCCGCGCTGCTGCTACGGTCGCAGGTTCGAATCCTGCTTCGGGCATGGGTGTGTGTGATGTCCTTAGGTTAGTTAGGTTTAAGTAGTTATAAGTTCTAGGGGACTGATGACCACAGCAGTTGAGTCCCATAGTGCTCAGAGCAATTTGAACCAACCAATAGCTTGTTCGTCCGTCTTTGAACGAAATATAGCATGATTCTGCGTATCAGGGATCCGACAGTTTGTTGTTAGGTTTATGGAGGTATGCAGCAGTATATATCTACGCACAGGTCATGTAATTCGCGTAGAGAGCCGCTGATATAATTGCGTAGGCTTCCGCAGGCAGAGTCAGTTAAAAGTTTTCTGTGTATAGTACCGCGTCATAATGTAAAAAAAGTAGAAAAGAATGGTGCAATCCCATTTCTAGACGTCCAAGTATACAGGAGAACGGAGGGCACACTGGGGCACAGAGTACATCGCAAGCCTACACCCTCAGACAGGTATCTGCACGCCCAATCCTACCACCACCCAGCGCAGAAGAACTCTGTCATCCGTTCTTTGGCAATCCGTGCGCAGCACCTAAGTGATGCTCAAAACATCACACCTGATCTTAAAAGGCTACGCACAACGTTTCTAGCCAATGGCTACAATCATAAGTCGATAAACACAGCCTTGTCGACGAACACAAGTAACAAAGAAAGGCAAGAAATAGACAAACAGCGGCCAACAGTGCGCTTACCTTATTTGAAAAATGTTTCTCACCGAATGGGCAAACGTCTTCGCCGCGTTGGGATGCAGCCTGTCTTCTATAGTGGTCGTAGGATCCGGGACGTGCTGGGCTCCACTAAGGACAAGATGGATGCAATACACACTGCAGGCGTTTACACGGTGGAATGCGAGTGTGGAGAGGCATACATCGGCGAGGCTGGTAGGCCAATAGCAACGCGCCTTCGGGAACACGAGCGCTATATCCGTCTAGGGCAACACAACAAATCCGCAGTGGTAGAACATCAGCAAGACGGCGGAAAAGAAATACAATTCAGCGAAACCTGTGTGTCGGCCAAGCAGCCAATTATGACGAAACGCAAAATCAGAGAGGCCATCGAAATACTTAAACACCCTAATAACATCAACAGGGTGGATGGATTCAGGCTTGTCCCATCTTGGCTGCCAGCAATCAGAGCCCAGACCGCACTGTCAACACGAGCACCGGCACGACCGGCGAGAAACTGCCGCCGCGCGGCCGACGTCCAGCAGTTGGTAAACAGCAGCCAACGTCTCATTCGACGGTGGCCACCAATCATGGTACACAACACAAGACCCAATAGACAACAGAAGTCACGTTCTCCCTCCTGCGCAATAACCTATTAAAATAAAGTTCCCTCTCATTCTTCCTTAAGTGACCAATGAAACTAACTACGTTTTTAAAATTCTAACGTAGTGGCATGCGCAGTGAACAGTGACAATAAATATAAAGGGCACTGCGTAGCTGGAACGCACCAGTAGACCCAGAAGAAGGCCGCTGAAACCGTGGCAGAAACGTTGGTTTTTCTCCAGCAGTATTAGTTTTTTTAATCAAAATATCCACGGGTATGCTGCCGGTCTATAGTGTCCAACGGGCACAATATTTCGGCGATCATACATGTCACCATCATCAGGTGAACTGACGGACTGAGCTCCTGTGAACGTGCCGGCACGGAGATCTGTACGCTATGGCTGCTCAGAGGGAACTGGGTACGGTCGCGGTGGCGGCCGATTTAAATACCCTCCGCCCGCGGCGCGCACCCTCCGCCGTCCGCGCCCCGCGCCACGGCTGAGACTGAATCGGAGGGTAAATTACCTTTTCTTGACGTCTTGGTCAAGAGAAGGGCTGACGGCACCCTAGGTCATGGGGTGTATCGGAAGACTACGCACACTGATCTGTATTTGCACGCAGACAGCTGCCACCACCCTTCACAGAGGAATGGGGTACTTAAAACTCTAGTACATAGGGCGCGCACTATCTCTGACGCAGAGAGTCTACCCCAGGAATTGGAACATCTGAGAACTGTATTTCGAAAAAATGGGTACTCAGAGTGGCAGATTTAACGTGCTCTCCGCCCAACCACTGCAGCACAACCTGTTGAGATGGATGAAGTCACGAGGGAGGAGGTAGGCACTGCATTTATTCCATACACAGGCGCACTCTCGGGGAAAATCGCCCGCATTCTGAAGAAACACCGGGTCGGAACTGTGTTTTGTCCTCCAAATAAAACTCGTGCGCTGGTGGGGAGCGCCAAAGATGACCTCGGTTTGAGGAAGGCCAGCGTGTACCAGATTCCGTGTCAATGTGGCAAGTCGTATATTGGTCAGACGATGCGTACCGTCGAGGATCGATGCCGTGAACACCAGAGGCACACTCGACTGATGTATCCGAGCAAGTCGGCGGTTGCTGAACATTGTTTGTCGGAAAATCACGCCATGGAGTATGACCGCACGAGGATTCTGGTACAGACGTCGAGATACTGGGACAGCGTTGTTAGAGAGGCCATCGAAATTCGCACCAATGACGACCTCATAAACCGTGACTGTGGCTATAATCTTAGCAAGGCTTGGGAACCAGCGATCGGGTTAATCAAGAGTAAATCGAGCAAATGTATAGTTGTGACGACCACGGCGGACAGAGCCATCACACCGACGTCATCTCAGACGCCGTCGCAATCTGTTTCACCGCGCGACCGTGGCGCGGGGCGCGGACGGCGGAGGGAGCGCGCCGCGGGAGGAGAGTATTTAAATCGGCCGCCGCCGCGACCGAACCCAGTTCCCCCTGAGCAGCCATAGCGTACGGATCTCCGTGCCGGCACGTTCACAGGAGCTCAGTCCGTCAGTTCACCTGATGATGGCGATATGTATGATCGCCGAAATATTGTGCCCGTTGGACACTATAGACCGGCAGCATACCCGTGGATATTTTGATTATCAAATACGCCGGGAGAAACTCAAGAATCACAGTTTTTTTATTATTTATTTTTATTTAATTTTTTTTTTTTTTTTTTTTTTTTTTTTTTTTGCATTATAGCGCGGTACCATACCCAGAAAACTTTTAGGTAGAGAGCCGCTGATTTGTGCACGTGTTGATGCCGCCCCTTAGCAGTCCAGTGGGTTCCACAGGATTTGCATCAGGCGAGACATCAACGTGAGTTCATTACAATGCTCCTCCAACCACAGTAGCACGGTTCTGGCTCCGAGGCACGGAAATTTATACTACTGAAAGATAACATCGTCGTCAGGAAGACACCAAACACGACGTGATGCAGGTGGTTCGCAGCTGCGTCCCACGCAAGCGCAGGAGAATGTCTCCCACTACATAATTCTAGTCCCGCTTGCCTGCGGCCACGGCGCGCTTTACGTTTCCAGCCACCGTTCGCCTCGATGACGACGTTTGCGGAGAAGAGCATCAACCTAGTGTGCCAAAAATTTGATTCATTCGAAAAGGAGACATGTTTCCATTGATCGGCGATCGAATCGCGGTGTTGCCGTGCCAATTGCAGCCGATGTCGTTGGGTCATCATGTGCTGCGGAGCGCTATATTCAGCAATGTTGTGCTCCGAAACACGTGTGTGTGTGTGTGTGTGTGTGTGTGTGTGTGTGCCAGCATCATGCTCATTCGGCAGAGATGCGACAAATCACCATCCATCATAGTTTACATAGCATACAAGCCTCCGAACTCACGTTCTCTGAAGAGTCGTGGACGTCCAACGACTTACCAAATGGCTCTGAGCACTATGGGACTTAACATCTGAGGTCATCAGTCCCCTACAACTTAGAACTACTTAAACCTAACCAACCTAAGGACATCACACATTGCCATGTCCGAGACAGGATTCGAACCTGCGACCGTAGCGTTCTCGCGGTTCCAGACTGAAGCGCCTGGAACCGGTCGGTCATAGCGGCCGGCAACGATTTACCACGTAGCAGTAGTTTCACTGTCCTTCTACCTGTTTCCGTAGATGCTCACGACAGTAGCACGTGAGCATTCGACCAGCTTCGCCGTTTTTGAGATACTATTACATACTTTTGTAACCGCTTCACGTGCCCACAGTGCCATCAGGCGATATCCAGTGGTCGTAATGTTTTAGCTTATCATTGTGTGTAGGGGAATATACGCAACTTAGGAGTACAGGTTGTGACACAAGAACGTCGGCACATGGAAGTTTGGGTCTGAATGTAATTCGCGCACGGATAGCCGAAGCCCTTATTGCGACTGCCCACGAGAAGGTGGAAATACGGTTTTGAGATCAGGCCTCGCACAAAGTTTCACTGTCGTCATTCTAATACACTGTCGAAGGTGTTTCATATTCGCAACAGCAAATACATTTTCTTTTCTATAATTCCACTGTGGATAGAGAAAAGTTTGGTGACATTGAATTTAATATTAGTTTCCGCTTGTCGATACAGAACTGCACACTGGTATTACCACTTGAATACAAACCTTTACTCTACAGAATCTGCAGGATGCCAGTGTCAACTACTTGCACAGCTGTATAATTCATGGTACTTGAGCACGACAAAAGAAACTGCGTGAAAAATTACTAATATACTTACTGTGTCCCAGACTCGAGCCCAGATTAGATTTTGAGTGAAAATGGTAACCAATAGCGACCGATGCAAACCTAATTCTGTCAAAGACCTTATAAAGAGAGCTGAATAGCGGATAGATTTCACTGCTCTTGATGCTAAAGGCGGAAGAACCGGCATGATCAACGGCATGAGGATGTAGATGATAATGGAAACAATTGCAATAAACATAAATAATGTGTATCCGCAGGAAATGTGGCCTGTAATTAAAACCAACGAGGCGAGCTGCTTAAACATAACACGAACATCTGAGACAAAGGTAGTGTCACTGTTATGAAGACACCTTTCATCCCCTCATGCCCTCTCATCACCTGTCTCATAAGTTCACTGCAAAAGTATCTTTGACGAAAGTTTTGACCACAGTCGTTTGAGACACGAAGGTTCTCCTGCAAATCTATTTCCTCGTCTATGGAGAGAACGTAATTTCTTTACAGGTACCATTGTTTTGAACTTCTAATGATATTTTTGGTGAGGGTCGGAGGGGAAGGAGACGAGTGTTGTCTCCACAACCTCCTTTGCTTAGGTGTCACATGGTTATTTCATGCAGACTATCATGATTTTTTTTTTCAGTCAGGAGACTGGACACCCACCAAAAAAAAGAGGTGCTTGGAGAGATCAGAGATCGCAAATTATGCCTGTATACTTGCTTTAAACTGGCTAGGCGATCGTATGACGTCATTTCCGAACTCGCTAATGGCTAAGCCACTATAAAACAAATAGCATTAAAACCTGGACACAAAGCAACAATGGTAGACAAACTAAATAAAAAATAAAGAAACAAATAGTGAAAAAAACTAACCAAACCACACTAACTCGTAAAACTTGCAATACAACAAAGAAATGGCATACAATGACCTACCACAACAAATTCACTCATAAAATAGGCATAAACATTGCTTACAAAACTAACAGTTCCGTACAAATCACATCCCAAAAAATAAAATCAAAACCAGACAGATACCAGCAATGTGGTATCTATCAGCTCAGTTGCAGAGATTATGAGAAGATATACATCGGAATGACTGGCAGGACATTTGACACAAGATATAAAGAACGCATCAGAGCATTCAAATACGGTACAAATCGTTCAACATTTGCGGATCATGTAAAAGAAGAACACCATAGACCAAGCAATATTGAAAACGATATGAACATCATAAAAATCGGTAAAGACAGACACCTCCTTCCTTTCCAAGAAAATTTCCATATACAAAAACCATTAACACAAGATAAAAAGTTGTTCAATGACCAGATAAATATTGGAAACCAGACTCCATATAGAAAACTGATGAAATTACATGACAAAGAAGAGAGCCTTTTCCATTCTGCACCCCCTCCCACACTCCCACAACCCCCCCCCCCTTCACAGTTTCATTTCACTTCTCGCTCCTCACTTTCTCCCCTAACTCACACTCCATCGCACCGATATATACTTATGTCCACTCCTCATGGTTTCCCCCCCCCCTCACCCCCCCCCAAAAAAAATGAAAAAATAAAAATTAAAATAATAAATCTCTCCATCGGTATTCCTTCTCTACTCTTACACAGTACATAAATACACAGAAATATAGTTAAATAGAATCACACATACAACAATCTATTTTTTTAAAAAAGTTGTAGGTCAAAGTCAAAGTAGTGGAAAGGTTATGTTGGCAACACTACAAAACACAAACAAAAACACATACTTGAAGCACAAAAACAAACAAAAAATACAGTGATGTGCATAAAAGTGTGTTGTGAGAAATGCATAGTGCTGCAGAACATCTAAAAATTAGAGCAAAATGATCAGCGTCTAACACAGAAAAACAACGATGTGATAGCAGACGGCAATTCCCGATATAAGGGAGAAATCAGCCGAAAAATCACCGTAAGTACAAATCAACCTATTCTTAACGAACTGTTTTTCGATCTAGAAAGCAAATCAAAATGCAAATAACTTAATTACAGACCACTGATGATGCTTTACCTTAATAAAGCGAAACGCGGCTGGTGAAAAAATCACGCATTTTGTAGCTGCAACGACAGAAGAAAAATACCGTGTAGAATTATTTACTATTTCGCTGACCACCGTAATTTTTAAATAGGAATACGGTCACTGCTTTTGCACTGGGAAAATTTTGTATGTTTACAGTTTGAAGTGTGAACTGTAGCATAGAACGTTTTCTGGAACTCAGTCTTCCTGTTACAGAGCAAATTTACAAAAAATGGTTCAGATGGCTCTGAGCACTATGGGACTTAGCATCTGAGATCATAAGTCCCCCTAGACTTAGAACTACTTAAACCTAACTAACCTAAGGACATCACACACATCCATGCCCGAGGCAGGATTCGAACCTGTGACCGTAGCGGTCGCGCGGTTCCAGACTGTAGCGCCTAGAACCGCTCGGCCACTCCGGCCGGCACAAATTTACAATTGCATACATTGCATCAATTTTTATCTTACACCCTCCATAGTGGCACAAAATACTACTTCGTTAGAAGTCATCTGATACGTAACTCGGTCATTTTCATCGTGTCAGTGGTACGCCGCAGTAGCAAGATCGTGCACTGAACTTCCATGCTACGTCACGGCTTTACACTTCTGTGCACATCATTAAGACGGAAAGAGACGAAGAGGAGGAAATGACGGTATCGTCACATCGAGACTTCATTACATAAGGAGCTAAAATACCACCCGTCAGATCTCTAGTAGAAGCATCAGGAAAATTTTGACTCCTGGCATATTCTGATGCAGCCATGGCTTACTGCTAATGACAAGATACTCGTAGCGCTTGAGGAATTTACCTGCGCATTCTCTAAAATAAACTTTCTGAATGTCGTATGGTTGCGTGGACCATCTGAGAAGTCCTCAATTCGCAAAAGTGTTCAGCTGCGGTTGAGAAAGCTGCAGCTGACACATATTAGAATTTGAATAGAAGAAATACTGTGCCGTGGCAAGTGCGCACTGGGTATGTGATCAAGAATTCGATCAAAATAATAGTATTCTACGCCGGCCGAGGTGGCCGACCGGTTGTAGGCGCTACAGTCTGGAACTGAGTGACCGCTACGGTCGCAGGTTCGAATCCTGCCTCGGGCATGAATGTGTGTGATGCCCTTAGGTTAGTTAGGTTTAAGTAGTTCTAAGTTCTAGGGGACTGATGACCTCAGATGTTAAGTCCCATAGTGCTCAGAGCCATTTGAACCATTTGAATAGTATTCTACGAGATTATCAACTGGCAAAATGATTTGGTATTCAGATTTTCGTGCAGTCCTGTATTTTCGCAAAATTCAGCAAGAATTCTCTTGAAACTTCCTGCCAGATTAAAACGGCTCGGCACACAGTTTTCATCTGACAGGAAGTTTCATATCAGCGCACACTCCGCTGCAGAGTGAAAATTTCATTCTGAAGAATTCTCTTGAATCTACAACAGCATACCCCCCACGGGAGAGAATAGTGGGAGGGGGGGGACTTCAACCTGTAGTAGGTCATTCTGAATCGGAGCAACAACCTCTGGACTAAACTCTTGCAAACATTGCGGGACGAACAGGAAGCTGAACAAAAAAATAAATAAATAAATAAATAAATAAATAAATAAATAGTCATGTCAAATCTATGATCAATGGCGTATCAGTCGGGAGAGAGGAGAGGGGGAGTGGGACGTGAAGGCACTTCCGCCCCCTCCACTCTTTTGGGGCAGCGAAATACGGTTTCAGCACGCTTCCGCCACATTCACCACCAATCCCAGAGATGTGCATGATCTATAGTCAGAGTCGGTTGCTGCACGTCAGCAGAAACGCGATTACTAAAGCAGTTGACACCAATTTCTGCTTATAACTGAATCAAACTGCTTTTAATAGAAGCTGAGTTGCCAGCGTCCCAGGAAATCGCATGTAGGTGAAACAATGGTCTGCTTGGACCAAACAGTCTGGTGAAACATGTCCTGCGTTAAACGTTCTCCAGAGTAAAGCTCATTTTGTATGCCGTTACAGTAAGCTGAAGATTGTTCTAACAAGGGAACCTCCCCATCGCACCCCCCTCAGATTTAGTTATAAGTTGGCACAGTGGATAGGCCTTGAAAAACTGAACACAGATCAATCGAGAAAACAGGAAGAAGTTGTGTGGAACTATGAAAAAAATAAGCAAAATATACAAACTGAGTAGTCCATGCGGAGGATACGCAACATCAACGAGAGTGTGAGCTCAGGAGCGCTGTGGTCCCGTGGTTAGCGTGAGCACCTGCGGAATGAAAGGTCCTCGTTTCAAGTCTACCCTCGAGTGAAAAGTTTAATTTTTTATTTTCAGACAATTATCAAAGTTCAGGCACTCACACATAATCAACTTCGCTCTCCAAAATTCCAGGACATGTTCAGATTTGCTTGGACATATGCAGGATTTGACGGTCTACACACGGAAAAATTTGAAAACGTTAAAAACATATGTTTTGATAGAGCACAGGCAAAACTGTGCGACTGTGAAACTGTTGGATTCATTTGTTGCAGGTTATGTGACAAACTCTTATCTTTTCATCACTTTTTTGGAAGTGATTATCACATCCACAAGAAAACCTAAATCGGGCAAGGTAGAAGAATCTTTTTATCCGTTCGCCAAGTGTACAAGTTAGGTGGGACGACAACATATTCCTGTCATGTGAAGCACATGCCGTCACCAGTGTCGTATAGAATATATCAGACGTGTTTTCATGTGGAGGAATCGGTTGACCTATGACCTTGCAATCAAATGTTTTCGGTTCCCATTGGAGAGGCACGTCCTTTCGTCTACTAATCGCACGGTTTTGCAGTGCGGTCGCAAAACACAGACACTAAACTTATTACAGTGAACAGAGACGTCAATGAACGAACGGACAGATCATAACTTTGCGAAAATAAAGAAATTAAAATTTTCACTCGAAGGAAGACTTGAACCTAGGACCTAACGTTCCCCAGGTGCTCACGCTAACCACAGGACCACGGCGCTCCTGAGCTCACATTCTCCTTGATGTTGACTATCTTGCACATGGACTACTCAGTTTGTATATTTTGCTTATTTTTTTCATAGTTCCACACAACTTCTTCCTGTTTTCTCGATTAATTTGTGTTCAGTTTTTCAAGGCCTATCCACTGTGCCAACTTATAACTAAATCTGAGTGAGGTGCGATGGGGAGGTTCCCTTGTAAGAATCTAAATTTGAAAAATCCAAAGAACTCATAACCAACAAAAATAGCAGTGAGATTGAAACACACAGAAACACGGTCTATTCCTGAAGAACTGTCACATGAATATTGAAGAAAGACGTGTATAAAATGTTTGATCTTCTTCTGAATGAAATTGATCGCATGTTAACCAGCAGTATTTAAAGCGAATATCCATCTTGAAGTCATAACTGTTACGCCCACCGAAACAAATCCTCCACCTACACGACGTTTAAAGTTTGCAGGAATCGCTTGGATATATGGATAGCTTCATGCACAACTCGAGTTCCTGCGAACCATTATGACAGGTGTACAACATTGTAATGTATGTAATGCTAAACATGGTAGGACTGAAGAACTGTTTCTGGAAATTATTTGCTTAATCATTGCAATATGACAGTTACAGTGTCGTCGATAGCTTCTGAGAGATCACACAGTGCCTTTCGGGGACTTAAAACTTGCCACAGATAAACACCGACTCAGTCGAGGCTGCCGCTCAGGGTAGCCGCGCGGTCTGGGGCGCCTTGCCACGGTTCGCACGGCTGCCACCGTCGGAGGTTCGAGTCCCCCCTCGAGCATGGGTCTGTGTGTTTAAGTTATGTTAAGTAGTGTGTAAGCCTAGGGACTAATGACAAGAGCAGTTTGGTCCCATAGGAACTTACCGCAATTTACATTTACATTTATTCAGTCGAGACTCACCCATGTACTACTCCTACATGTTCATCAGGACAGTGTAGGAAAAATTAATTTCCTGGATGTCAAGAAAGAGTCTGTTTCTTGAAAAGTGGAAAGAGAACTTCTTTTAGAAACAGAACAGAATTTATCCAAACTTGTGGACTACACTAGACTCCTGTATCTTGTGACACCCTCAGCGGGAAGCTAATTTGTGTGTGAATAAGATCTTTCTGCAGCTGTGACGTGGAGAAACTCAGTTAGCCATTACTGAGATGGAAAAATGTCGAGAGGTCTACATTTCGCCTGAAAATTACGAATAGGAAATACATCGAAACGATGTTTCATGACGACTTTATTACTCATCCTAGAATATTTCATCTGTGAAATTCGTCGAGAAAACTTTCACTATCAGTAACTTCTTTTTTCATCAAAACATAGTCAAGTATTCAGGCAAATCTTAATAAGGAGGGGTGGCTGCAAGAAGAGCTTCCAGCCACTCTCTACAACCAACATTACAAATTCAAAAATTAACTCATCCACCACGTGAAGATATTGATGAAATTCTATGAAAAAGAAGAAGAATGCAGCGACGTCTGATTGGCTGTACACATATTTATTATTTTTGCTTTTAACGAACCCTGGGGACAGTATGTCATGTCCATTTCTTTCCAACCAAAATACTAAGTTCAAGTTCCCATTGTGCCACCTGTTGACCACTCACGTTAACTGATAAACCTAGTCTACACTTTATTATACTTTCGTCCTTTCCTAGAGGGTTTGAGGTACTCTAACACATCAGCCGTAAGACGGTCCCCGACAGCTAGCAGCACTGTTGATTCCATATTTTTAGATTTCCAGAAGGCTTTCGACACCGTTCCTCACAAGCGTCTTCTAACCCAACTGCATGCCTATGGAATATCACCTGAGTTGTGCGACTGGATCCGTGATTTTACTGTCGGAAAGGTCACAGTTCGTAGTAACATACGGAAAGCCATCGAGTAAAACAGAAGTAATATCCGGTGTTCCCCAAGGAACTGTTACAGGCCCTTTATTGTTCCTGATCTATATTAACAACACAGGAGACAATCTCAGTAGCCCTCTTAGATTATTTGCAGATGATGCTGTCATTTACTGTGTTCTAACGTCATCAGAAACGAATTGCAAAATAATTTAGATACGATATCTGTATGGTGCGAAAAGTGGCAGTTGACCCTGAATAAACAAAAGTGTGAAATTGTTCACATGACTACTATAAGAAGTCAGCTAAATTTCGATTACGCGATAAGTCACACAAATCTGAAGGCTGTAAATTCTACTAAATACTTAAGGATTACAATTACAAATAACCTAAATTGGAACGATCACATAGATAATATCGTGGGTAGAGCAAACCAAAGACTGGGATTCATTGGCAGAACACTTAGAAGGTGCGACAGGTCTACCAAACAGACTGCTTACATTACGCTTGTCCACCATATTCCGGAGTATTGCTGCGCGGTGTGAGACCCATATCAGGTGGGACTGACGGATGTCAACGAAAAAGTTCACGGAAGGGCGGCTCGTTTTGTAATATCGCAAAATAGAGGAGATACACTACTGGCCATTAAAATTGCTACACGACGAAGATGACGTTCTACAGAAGCGAAATTTAACCGACAGGAAGAAGATGCTGTCATATGAAAATGATTACCTTTTCAGAGCATTCACAAAATGTTGGCGCCGGTGGCGACACCTACAACGTGCTGACATAAAGAACGTTTCCAACCGATTTCTCATACACAAACAGCAGTTGACCGGCGTTGCCTGGTGAAACGTTGTTCTGATGCCTCGTGTAAGGAGGAGAAATGCGTACCATCACGTTTCCGACTTTGATAAAGGTCGGACTGTAGCCTATCGCGATTGCATTTTATCGTATCGCGACATTGCTGCTCGCGTTGGTCAAGATCCAATGACTGTTAGCAGAATATGGAATCGGTGGGTTCAGGATGGTAATACGAAACGCCGTGCTGGATCCCAACGGCCTCGTATCACTAGCAGTCGAGATGACAGGCATCTTATCCGCATGGCTGTGACGGATAGTGCACCCACGTTTCGATCCCTGAGTCAACAGATGGGGACGTTTGCAAGACAACAACCATCTGCACGAACAGTTCTACGAAGTTTGCAGCAGCATGGACTATCAGCTCGAAGACCATGGCTGCGGTTACCCTTGACGCTCCATCACAGACAGAAGCGCCTGCGATGGTTTACTCAACGACGAACCTGGGTGCACGAATGGCAAATCGTCAGTTTTTCAGACGAATCCAGGTTCTGTTTACAGCATCATGATGGTCGCATCCGTGTTTGGCGACATTGCGGTGAACGCACATTGGAAGCATGTATTCTCATCGCCATACTGGCGTGTCACCCGGCGTGATGGTATGGGGTGCCATTGTTTACACGTCTCGGTCACCTCTTGTTCGCACTGACGGCACTTTGAACAGTGGACGTTACATTTCAGATGTGTTACGACTCGTGGCTCTACCCCTCATTCGATCCCTGTCAAACACCTACATTTCAGCAGGGTAACGCACGATCACATGTTGCATGTCCTGTACGGGCCTTTCTGGATACAGAAAATGTTCGACTGCTGCCCTGGTCAGCACATTCTCCAGATCTCTCACCAACTGAGAAGTCTGGTCAATGGTGGCCGAGCAACTGGCTCGTTACAATACGCTAGTCACTGCTCTTGATGAACTGTGTGTCGTGTTCAAGTTGCATGGGCAGCTGTACCTGTACACGCCATCCAAGCTCTGTTTGACTCAATGCCCAGGCGTATCAAGGCCGTTATTACGGCCAGAGGTGGTTGTTCTGGGTACTGATGTCTCAGGATGTATGCACCCAAATTGCATGAAAATGTAATGACATGTCAGTTCTAGTATAATATATTTGTTCAATGAATACCCGTTTATCATCTGAATTTCTGCTTGGTGTAGAAATTTTAATGGCCAGTAGCGTAGTACCACAGGCACGATACATGAGTTGGAGTGGTAATCATTAAAATAAAGGCGTTTTTCGTTGCGGCGGGATCTTCTCACGAAGTTTCAATCACCTGTTTTCCTCCGATTGCGAAAACATTCTGTTGGCATCCAATTACATAGGAAGAAATGATCATTACGATAAGAGAAATCAGGGCTCGCACAGAAAAAATTAAGTGCTCGTTTCGCCTGCGCGCCCTTTGAAAGTGGAAAGGTAGACAGCTTGAAGGTGGTTCACTGAACCCTCTGCCAGGCGCTTTATTGTGAATAGCAGAGTAATCCCGTCGATGTCGATGAAGGCTGCGTTGTCGTGATGGGAGGTAATGCTAGAAATGTGGTATTCTCGGCACACTCCTGACACTGTGGATCTTGGAGTATTGAATTCCCTAACGATATTCGCAACGGAAAGTCCCATGCGTCCAGCTCCAACTAACATACCGCGTTTCCAGTCTGTTGATTCCCGTCGCGCTGCGATAATCACGTCGGAAACCTTTTCACACGAATCACCGATTACAAATAACAGCACCGCCAATGCACTGCCCTTTTATACCTTGTGTATGCGATACGACCGCCATATGTATGTGAGCATATAGCTATCCCATGAATTTTGTCACCTCAATGTACTTAATTGTGAAATTTACGAGTGAACACACGGCAGTGGTGTTCACCATCTGGCCTGTTTGAGTGGCAGTTGTTACTAGAGACACGCCAAGGGTATGACGAATGTGTGCAGACTTAAGAACCACGAATAACATGAACATTGTGCCCCGTAATAGGTCATTGTGAATGAAGGTGAGCTCCAGTATTACGTGGAACAATGGGGGCATTCCAGACGACAGCGAAGACGACGGGTTAGCATCTGCAATGAGGTACAAGGTTGTTTTATTTTAGTTCACGTAAGACACTTGGTAAGGCAGTACCCGGTGACATTATCAGTGAAATTCACTGCTGTAATAAGTGTTGTGGCCGGCCGGAGTGGCCGTGTGGTCCCAGGCGCTACAGTCTGGAGCCGAGCGATCGCTACGGTTGCAGGTTCGAGTCCTGCCTCTGGCATGGATGTGTGTGCTGTCCTTAGGTTTGATTAGTTCTAAGTTCTAGGCGACTGATGACCTCAGAAGTTAAGTCGCATAGTGCTCAGAGCCATTTGAACCAATAAGTGTTGTGCGTAAAAGCTGTAGGTACCAGATCTTGTCATTACCCTAAGTCATTACCACCTACTTAGGGTCCCACTCCTTTCCACTTATTGAGTGCCCTAGTGTCATTGTTTAAATAGCTAAGAGAAAAGTAATAGAAGACTATTATTACCAGATAATTGAAAGTAATTGATACTGAAGGCTCAATCCGTTATCAGTGTCGTTCAACAATACTATTTAGGTGGGGGAGGGGGGGTGGCAGTCATTCTCGATAATTGAGTGAAGACAATGTAAAGCAAAATAACTTAAAATTAAAATAATTCTGGCAATCTCAAATTAAAGAAAAGAATAAATTATGTTTACATATGTCATATCTGTCTTTATTACTGTAATGCTGTTGTGTGCCGGTTTGGTTCCTATTTCGGTGTTGTCAGTCTGTTGAAACCCAGCAGTACCTTGTTTCATTCAGTAAATTTCCATATTAATTACATTATATTCAAAGTGCATAGCTTACCATGTCTACGGACCTAGTGCACGTAAGTAAACATGAATCTGAGGTTACATAAATTACTGCCTTCACATTTTTTTTTTAATGATTAGTTTCAGTACAATTTCCAAATCGGCATATTCGAGTATTAACGAAATGAGACAGTTACGTTCCTTATTCATTATTATTTCGTAGCGTTTTGTGTGTCAACCGTTTGTTGTCGCACAACTTACAGCCGAACTTTTACGTAGCCATTGCTGCCCGCATTATTGATCACGTAGTGGCCAGACAGTGGCAAATTGGGCTGGAGACCGTATTAAATAATTTCTTTATTGTTTTAATTACTTTAGTTGTGTTCATTTGAGTTATTTGGTACCCCTTCTCGTGTCTTATGTGTGTGTCGGCACTCCTTTACGTATTAAACAAGATCCTATAAGTAGAAAGTTTTGGAGTAGACTAGGTTGTTTTTACAGCTACTTGTTGTACACTTTTCGCCACTAACCGATCAAAATTTCTTCTGGGGTAACAGCCTTATTCAAAATCAAGTTCATAAGGCATACACGATTACTGTGATATTAATGCATTAAAACCAATTAGTAAGGGAGAAGGCTACAGGTTCTACCGCGATATTCTCCACTGTTTAGTGGTGCCAAAATTCACTAGTAAAATATGGATACAACGCTTCTTCCTAACAATTTATACATACCGCAAACAGTTTAAACTACTTTCTTCCTATAAATTTATACATCGTTTATTTTTTCATCTCAGTGTACAGTTTTTATAATATTAGTTTCGATCACATGTGAGAATCTGTAGATCTATGTAGATGCGTAAACAACACGTTTTATCGTGCAGCAGTCACACATCAGAATACAGTAATGTGACATGCAGTCCTGCATGACACAACATTTGCTTACGAATCTATTGATCCGTAGGCAATCACATGTGTTAGAAATTAATCACGCTGTATAAACTGTGCAACTGAGGTGGAAAAAAAAGATGTATAAAGTTTCAGATATTTAACCTAGTTTCTGAAGTCTCTCGCTACGAATGTCAGGTATGGTATTTTCTTTCTCTTAACAAGAGAACAGTTCACGAAACGGAATTACAAAATTAACAACTGTGCAGCAATATCTAAAATAAACTTGAAGAAACTTGGAGCAATTACTTGCGCATATAGCTGTACCAGCGACGCGTCACGGCTTCGCAAGGATAGCAGTAAGTGTCTTCGTACGGACTGGCGTAAAAAATGGTTCAAATGGCTCCAAGCATTATGGGACTTAACATCTGAGGTCATCAGTCCCCTGGACTTAGAACTACTTAAACCTAACTAACCTAAGGACGTCACACACATCCGTGCCCGAGGCAGGATTCGAACCTGCGACCGTAGCAGTAGTGCGGTTCCGGGCTAAAGCGCCTAGAACCGCTCGGTCACAGCGGCCGGCGGACTGGCGTAGCGGTAATTTGGAGCACAAAGCAGAGTTACATCTAAAAATCAGCGCACAACGTTAGGTGATGGAATATCATCTCTTTCATATAAACTAATTCATTTAAGCAGCACACGTCAGTTGCCGGGGTACCAACGTGCTAGCAATATGAGTCGTGCTTGAAAGGCGCTGCGTCATCGCTCATTTGCCGGTGGGACGGTCGAGCCAGTACGCAACGAGTATCAAAATCCCTATAGTAGTCCCTGAGAATAGTCTTCACATACAATCACACTGTAACTGATTAGAATTCAGCAAATTTGCGACAAATACGAGAGTCACTCCAAAAGAAATGCACACTATTTTTTTAAAAATACAGTTTTCATTCTGCATGTGTGATAGTTTTACAATGTGTAGATGCGTCCTTCCTGCTTGTTTTCAAACTTAGTTCAACCTGTTCCCGTGAGTGGCGCCGTCACAGCATGTCTTCAAGGTGGCTGCTACACTTGACGTTCATCAGGAGCGACGTGCTGTCATAGAATTCCTGTGCTGTGAAAACGAGACAGTGGGAAACATCCACAAGAGGTTGAAAAAGGTGTATGGAGATGCTGCTGTCGATCGCAGTACAGTTAGTCGGTGGGCAAGCAGGTTACGTGATGAAAGTGGACACGGCAATGTTGAGGATTGTCCTCGCAGCGGCAGGCCTCGTACTGCACACACTCCAGACAATGTGCAGAGAGCTAACGAATTGGTGACTGCTGACAGACGCATCACAGTGAAGTAATTGCCACGCTACGTTGGGATAGGGGAAGGAAGAGTTTGCAGAATACTGAAAGTGTTGGCGTTAAAAAAGGTTTGTGCCAGGTGGGTTCCCAGGATGTTGACAGTGGCTCACAAAGGAACAAGGAAAACCGTATGCTGCGAACTTTTGGAACAGTACGAGAATAGTGGAGATGAATTTCTTGAAAGAATTGTGACAGGTGATGAAACATGGTTCCATCATTTTTCACCAGAGACGAAGAGGCAATCAGAGGAGTGGCATCATGCAAATTCACTCAAGGAAAAAAAATTCAAAACCACACCTTCTGCTGGCTACGGTGTTTTTCGATTCCGAAGGACTCTTGCTTGTGGACATCATGCCAAGTGGAACCACCATAAACTCTGATGCATATGTGACGACACTGAAGAAACTTCAAGTTCCTGTTGACCACATCGGCAAAAGCAGGATGTTTTGCTCCAGCATGACAATGCACGGCCACATGGATGTCAAAACACCATGGAAGCGATCACAAAACTCGGATGGACAACACTGAAACACCCGCCTTACAATCCTGACCTGGCTCCATGTGATTATCATCTCTTTGGGAAAATGAAAGACTCTCTTCGTGGAACAAGGTTTGAAGATGATGACTCCCTTGTGCACGCTACCAAACAGTGGCTCCAACAGGTTGGTCCAGAATTTTGGTGTGCGGGTATACAGGCGCTGGTTCCAAGATGGCGTAAGGCAGTTGAGAGGGATGGAAATTATGTGGAGAAATGAAAATATTGTTCCAAAAGGGTGTAAAACTTTCAAACATGTAGAATAAAAGATGGATTTAGAAAAAAATAGTGTGCTTTTCTTTTGGAGTGACCCTCGTATTTATAAATTATACAGACGTACCTACCGTGTGAATCGATGTATCCATTAATGAAAGCGTTATAAAATTCCTACAGCCGTTCCTGACATTACACTTCAAATATAGACATAAAATGTGCCACGTGCTGATAAGGGACTTTAATTTATAACTTATGTAGAAGGAGAATGTATTTGTAAATGTATATATTCTGGTAACAATAATTTTGCACGGCTCAATGTCCTGGTGGAAGCATAAATCGGAGTCACTTCGGCGACTTGCGTCTCCCTAGCCAGTCATCGAACCAGGAAACGATTGCGGTGAATGTACAACTAATTGAGAGCTTAGGCAGGGTTAAAGTGGAGCGAAAAATTCCGTGGTCCAACCGGGATTCTATCATGCGACTTTTCGGTGCCGATGCAATCACTACATTACCACGCCCAACTCGAATTATCATCTAGTTTCGCTTATGGCTGGAGTTGCGGCGGCTGTGCCACTAGATGGCAATGCCATCGTTTCCACGGCGGCGGCGGAATTTAATGCATTATAGTTCAACGAATTTCCACGAAGTGTTTATAAATTATTTGCGTGAACCTCCCACGCGAATCGCTCTATTAGTCAAAATCGGATAATATCCTCACAGTACTTTGATCCGGTTTTGACTAATAGAGTAAACAGCTTACACACAGAGACACAAGCGAGCAGGTAACTCCAATCCACACAGAGAGAGAAAGAGAAAGAATAGAAGCCATTTCTGGAAGCCATTTAAAATATTGATAAAGAATACTAAGCTGGCAGATGTTAGCGTCAGCCAGGTACAAAGAATGTTTGTTTGTGAGACAGAAAAGCGTAAAGGAAATGCTGAAGAACTGGAGCATAGATGTCAACTATTCCACGGAAGCCAGTTTACGAAATTTCATGACCAGAATTTGATACAGGATTTAGGCACATACTTCGGAATGCTACATACTGCTCCCGTAGCGACGACAAAGACAACACTAGATTAATTACCATGCGCATAGAAGTGTGTAAGAAATCGTTATGCCTGTTCTCCATTCGCCAATGGTATCTTAAGCAGTCCTTCTATACGGTACAACAGGCGTAGTAGTGTCTAAGCAATCATTCCCTCCGCACTCCATTCGAGAATCCAGCGGAATACCAATACATGATACAAACGGAGACAGTGGACTGCAGAGTATACATGGTTTGTACATACGCTCGGCTTAGAGGCACCAGCAGCAAACTGTTATTGCATTCGGTGTTCTGCTGTCTTTCTTGTAGTTAGACCCGATTTTCTGACTTTCACTGTTTGCGGATAATTGTATGTTCCTTAATCTCGAAATATTATTTTTCTGCACAAATGTTCCTCCCGGTTTATGGCAGATAGTCCCCGCTTTCAGCCAGCACCACGAATTAAAAATAAATCACTCCACGAAAGCAATTTTTCGCGTTTACCAGAAGAGTTTATTCCGCCGTGATTATGGCATATGGCAATGACAAATTCAAAACGTAGGCTTCACTCAAAGTGAAACATTTATGATCAGCGAAAATTAAAGCTTCGCACTGAGATTAATATTTTTCTCGCTCTTTATCACGAAAGTAACTAACAAACCGACGTAATCTACTCTGTCTTTCATTTTACTTCCATATGCTTTTCTTGGCAATAAATGAAGGCGTGCAAGATTTAATTTAGACGTTTCCGCTTTTGAATGTCACAATACCCTTTAATAAATATTCTTTTCACATTACAGCATCAGCATTGACCACGTTGTTTCGCTGGATTCTCGAATGGAGTGCGGAGGGAATGATTGCTTAAACACCACTACGCCGGCTGTACCGTATAGAAGGACTGCTTAAGATTCCATTGGTGAATGGAGAACAGGCATAACGATTTCTTACATACTTCTATGCAACAAAGGAGGTGGCTTACAAAACACTCGTTCGACCTATACTTGAGTATTGCTCATCAGTGTGGGATCCGTACCAGATCGGGTTGACGGAGGAGATAGAGAAGATCCAAGGAAGAGCGGCGCGTTTCGTCACAGGGTTATTTGGTAACCGTGATAGCGTTACGGAGATGTTTAATAAACTCAAGTGGCAGACTCTGCAAGAGAGGCGCTCTGCATCGCGGTGTAGCTTGCTCGCCAGGTTTCGAGAGGGTGCGTTTCTGGATGAGGTATCGAGTATATTGCTTCCCCCTACTTATACCTCCCGAGGAGATCACGAATGTAAAATTAGAGAGATTAGAGCGCGCACGGAGGCTTTCAGACAGTCGTTCTTCCCGCGAACCATACGCGACTGGAACAGGAAAGGGAGGTAATGACAGTGGCACGTAAAGTGCCCTCCGCCACACACCGTTGGGTGGCTTGCGGAGTATGAATGTAGATGTAGATGTAGGTGTTATTGATTGCTAAACAGTCTACGAAAATTGAAGTCTTCTTAATCTATATATAGCCGCGCGGGATTAGCCGAGCGGTCTACGGCGCTGCAGTCATGGACTGTGCGGCTAGTCCCGGCGGAGGTTCGAGTCCTCCCTCGAGCATGGGTGTGTGTGTTTGTCCTTAGCATAATTTAGGTTAAGCAGTGTGTAAGCTTAGGGACTGATGACCTTAGCAGTTAAGTCCCATAAGATTTCACACACATTTTTACTTATCTATAACTACTGCTTACGGACAAATTACTTCGACATTGCGCATTATGATTTCAGTTAGTGAATATTGAACAGTCAGAATTTAATGATAGCCATAAAACAAGCAAGTTATTAACAGCAGGTCGTCTTTTTAAATATCACTGTATATTTTTTATTCGTTAATTCATGTAAAACTGACGTAACACAAAATTGGCTTTCCCTGTCCTGTAGTGGCACACAGGACAGGTACCTAGGTTAACGTAACTCCATTACTTGCTGGAAATGACAGTAAACAAATGGAAACACAAGAAATATGCACTGTACACCACCGATGAGAAGGTATAAATGCTGATGATCTTTAAGTTAGGAGAACGGTAACGTCCGGTGTGCATTTTCCTAACATTTTCATTTGGTTAACGCCGACTCCAACAAGTGGTCAAGTTACGTCAGTACTGTATTGCGTTTCCAGTAACGTCATGTTTAGTTGAATGGTACACTGTGATACACTGATTCTGGGCCAAAAGTTATTTGGAGTGATCACTATAAATGTGACACCTTGTATAATCTTGGGATTATGTACGTTCGCGGCTACCAATGTTCTCAAAATGAGTTAAATATTTCTCACGCAAGCTTTACTACGCGGGAAGAGTTATTACCTTATTATGCTAATTGCATTGACGTGCAAAACTGTAGCCAGTGAAATGCGCTGTTATTTTTTCACAAGGACTAGTGCTACATTCTTCATCGATGAAACTGTGGATAAGACTGCTTATTATTCACACGTCAAGAATATCAGTACTGTTGGGGCCGGCTTGAGTGGCCGAGCGGTTCTAGGCGCTACAGTCTGGAACCACACGACCGCTACGGTCTCAGGTTTAAATCCTGCCTCGAGCATGGTTGTGCGTGATATCCTTAGGTTAGTTAGGTTTAAGCAGTTCTAAGGTCTAGGGGACGGATGACCTCAGATGTTAAGTCCCATAGTGCTCAGAGCCATTTTTTTAGTACTGGTGGGAATGCACCTGCTGAACACTCCATACGGCGATTGTCTAAGAGGTACTAACATGGGAATTTGTCACTCATCAGCTACAGCTGACTGACATTTTACAGTGTTAGAAAGCTCTCCATTCGTAAATACGGTCGCAAAATTCAGCTTGAAAACTCTGTCTCTTTTTTAATAAATAAGAATGTCCTTGTACCCGTCATTTAACAGCGACTTACCTGTCTCAGTGTATGTTTTGTGTAGCCCACCCGTAAGAATTTCAGTATCTCAGCGGGCATACGTTGAAAGGAATCTATTTACGGCATGGTGGTTTCACTTATAAAGTTCTTAATTTTGCATGCATCACATCTTCCAGAGTACTTTATACGAGGTCCGATGCGTGTAACTACACACCCTTTCCAGACTTGGAGGACTCGTAGTTAAGCATAGAATCTCATATCCAGGAACTTACCATTTTCTCGCTACACGTAAAATCCCATAACACACGTTCGAATCTCCTCCATTTTCGGAACCGCTAACTAGGGTGTGCTGTATTACGCACGTCATTCACCGATCACCTGAAATCTCACGCCCAGCAATGCCACTGGATGTGCGTCAAAGCGTGTGGTTCCAATACCGTGGCTTAACACCTCATTTTCCACTTGTGGTCCGAGATCAGTTGGACCAATAATTTAGGCAACAGTGAATAGGTCGTGATGATCCGACTTCTTGACCTTCACCTAGTGCCGACGTGAAATGAAATCTTTGAATTACGAGCTCGTCCGAGGAAGACCTGTTGCTCAGAGTTATGTAGCTGCAACCGATGCTGGAAGACCGTGGATTGGCGATCGTGTCCACTGGTATTTGGTGAGGAGGTATTGTATCTGTGTCGTCGTCGGCGGTCGTCACATCGAGTCCTACTTTTAAGTGGACCCAGACTATAGGCAGTCAGGGAGCAATGTGTGTTGTGGTAATTTGCGTGTAGCGGGAAAACAGTACGTTTCCGTACATGAGTTCCTACTCTAAACTTAATCTTCTTGCTCCCCATTACAAGTCTGTAGAATGTATTTTGTTACAGCCTTTAGTGTCCTATCTTTGTATGAAAGTTTTAAGTGTTCTGAAGCGTGCTCTTGCAAGTTTGTGTATGCTTAGAGGTACTTATTTCTAAACTCTATTGAAATGAAATATACGCGCACGTAAACATGGAGTTCTAGTTTGGCCGATCAAAGCATAGTAGAGTCTTTCACTGGCGCAACCCTCAGACACGTATTTAAAACTGACACCTCGTACGAGACAGTATCGTTTCTTCTCACTGGTCTTCCCGAGTTGTTGAGGGAATATGTACTATTCTTGAGTTATCATACGTAGTCATTACCGCACAAGTGGATGTGTTTACTGTAAATTCTGAACGATTTTATTTTCCTATCCCAATTTATATTTTTTTTTTCTTTCTGAACTTAACGAATGGAGTCAGGAGTTCTACAGGGTGTACACGATAATTGTTTACGAAGTACCATAGCAGTGTACAGGTCGTCGGGATACAGGACACTTGTCACCTATCAAGTTGGGGAAGTATCTCAAATTGGCCGGCAAAACCCGCCTAAACTACAGAGCATGCGCGTCGTTGAGCTTTTCGTATTCTTTCGTTGTTTACTCGCAAACTATTAGTCCTAGACAAAAACTGAATATGACCTTTATTCTTGCAGGAAATTTAATGTAGTTTAATTTTGTACTGGGGTACGTTTCCACTACAGGCCGCGGTTTCGGAGTTACTCAAGAAAAACCTACAGAACTGACATTCAAACGTACCTCACCCACCACCGGTCGGTAATTTTACTGTGTTGTTCATGACACTCTCTCCTCACACTCTACAAATATTTGTTCCTACACGATTTAGTTCCAGTTTCGACATTCTTCCGGTTTCGTTGACTGAGCTATTACACCGCCAGTTAGTCAGCTATTCCGTTAACACTAATAATTTAAACGTACGCGTGAGGGTAAGGAAATAAAAATGACTTTTGCAAACATGATGCAAAAACTTTGGCAGTTAGATCCATACTTAATTCGTACGAAGACAGTAGTTCAAAAAATGGCTCTGAGCACTATGCGACTTAACATCTGAGGTCATCAGTCCCCTAGACTTAGAACTACTTAAACGTAACTAACCTAAGGACATCACACACATCCACGCCCGAGGCAGGATTGCCGGCCGCGGTGGTCTAGCGGTTCTGGCGCTGCAGTCCGGAACCGCGGGACTGCTACGGTCGCAGGTTCGAATCCTGCCTCGGGCATGGGTGTGTGTGATGTCCTTAGGTTAGTTAGGTTTAATTAGTTCTAAGTTCTAGGGGACTTATGACCTAAGATGTTGAGTCCCATAGTGCTCAGAGCCATTTGAACCATTTTGAGGCAGGATTCGAACCTGCGACTGTAGCAGCAGCGCGCTTCCGGACTGAAGCGCCTACAACCGCTCGGCCACAACGGCCGGCGAACACAGTAGTTTTGTAGTTAGAAGGCTAACCAAATAAAACGACTCAATTCTTAATTTTATGCTGTTAAATTTCACAAAACCGTTAGGTAAAATTTACACAAACGTCAAATTTACAAGTGCACGACTAAGCCGGTGACGTAATTAAGTCCAGCCAATGAAAACCAAAAAAAAGGTGGAATACGGGGACATAAATAGTGTAGTTCCAAGTTTTTTGTACATTGGTAGGACTAAAAATCCTGACCTTTCAGTGTGTGAATGAGTGTGCATTTCGAGGACACATTTGAATGTTTTTCTTGAATAACTCGGTAATCGTGGCCTCTATCGACAAACTGGGTACAAAATTAATCTTAACACCTTACAGAAAAGTTCCCATTCCTTTTTCTCTAGGTCTAATAACTTGCCCGTATAGACCGATAGAATATGAAAATTTCGCACGAAGCGCACGCACTGTAGCTTAGTTCGTTTTTGTAGGCCAACTTGAGGTTCTTACCGAAGTTGGTTAACCCCAAGTCTCATGTACAAAAGGGTTCGTCTACACTTCCTCTTCACCAATGTCGTATGTTGAAAGCAATTATCTTTACATACTGTGTATAAATTCCAAAAGTTACGTGACATTTTTTTTCTATTTTAGAGCCGGCCGTTGTGGCCGAGCGGTTCTAGGAGTTTCAGTCCGGAACCACGCTGCTGTTACGGCCGCAGGTTCGAATCCTGCCTCGGGCGTGGATGTGTGTGATGTCCTTAGGTTAGTTACGTTTAAGTAGTTCTAAGTCTAGGGGACTGATGACCTCAGATGATAAGTCGCATAGTGCTCAGAGCCATTTTTTGAACTACTGTCTTCGTACGAATTAAGTATGGATCTAACTGCCAAAGTTTTTGCATCATGTTTGCAAAAGTCCCATAGTGCTTAGAGCCATTTCAACCATTTCTACTTTAGAGACGCTTGTCTTACTCCTAGAGTTATCTTTTATTTTTAATTTTAGCTATACGGTTGAACTTTAACGATTGCTGTAAATAAAGGAAGACTTTATTTCAGTAGGTCGTGTCCCCTACGTGTGTCTGTATGTGGCGCAGGGAGCTGGGAAAACTAGCCTTCCTCACCTATCCCTATCTCGGGCCGCTTCCCACGTCACGAGTAGAACGAGTCGTCCTTAATCTTGGATTATATCGCATATTGATACGAAGCTGACATATTCTGCTCGTTTGCAACCAATACGTTCGCGCAATTACTGGCAGCTGCTGCGTCACTGCAAACGCAAGAGGGTGTGTAACATGACACTGCGCTCTAATCCACTCATGTTATGGGGATTACGGATTCCTGTGCTCTGATTCAACCACTGACAGACGTCAGTACAAAGCGATCAAGTTGTCGCCAGTTCGCAATGCGACGTAGAGTTATGACGAGGTTCTGCACGTAAATCTACCGCAGTACATGTAACACCAAACTGAGCTGTACACCAAAGCATGGAATGTATCGCGAACATTCCTTTACGGCCGCATTTCGAATCTGAAGTCTATCACAGTAACATTCTCGTGTCAATATTCCGACTTTGAATTAATCATGCATCTTCGATTAGAATATACAGTCACACTTATACTAATGAGAGCCTCACAGATGCCAAGGCGTGAGTTAGTGATCATTTCGCTCTCATTTAAATATATGGCCGAAAGAGGCAGCCTTCGGGAATTGTGAAATGAGCCCTGTCGTCCAGGACCATGTGCCACAAAGAGCGCAGATTCGCCACGAGATGGAGAAATTCACAGACGCTTATTGTGCTGAATGAGGCCTAAGCGCTGTAGTGTGCGAGTGAGACAGACGAGAACTCGCGTCATAGAGAACCCCCATAGAAGCTATTTGTGACTAAGGAGACGTAGAAGTGTTAAATATGGCGGACTTAAGATCTGCCATAAAGGGAAAGATTTGTGAAAGCTATTTAATTCTGTAGTAATTCAGGGAAGAAGCCACAGTAATTTTAACCTACCATCCTTCATAAATTTTCATGGTGATCGCTTTAAAACTTGAATATCGATCATATCTATGATAGTTTAGGATTTACTTTTAAGGTGAAGTTAACAAGTTTCGTAACAAAGACCTGAATGGCAAAATCTGAACCCTTCTTTTCGATCTTAACGATCGACATTTCATATAGAAGCGCATCATTAAAATGAAAAATGTTGTAAATATCAACTCAATAACTTTATTTGTTTAAAAGATATAGTAAATTTAAATTATCAGTATTTTCAGTTAAGCATTAGATTACCATTTCCTCCACACAAAACACACTGAACGATGACAGCATGACACCTTATTGAATCATTAGGTAATAGAAAATTTGTTGTAAAGTTTAGTGAATAATAGTTGCTTTTTTTCTTTATTTTTTTATCAGAAAGCACATTGGTGCAAGGCTACTGGCCGTGAAATTCAAAGTTAAGAAGGAAACTGAATTCATTTTATGTAAAAGGATTTAACGTTTATTGTACAATGGATATTATAGTTGTAATTCTTCAAGCTTTCCCGGCGAGGCGTTGTCATGTTGATAAATCGGGTTTCTGCCGGTTATTAGAGGCTTTCCTGCACGATATTTCAACTGCGTGACTCGCAGTCTTCTTCAGGTGCTGACTGCAGGACACCTGTCAGGTGCTGATAATACATGGCATAACACAGAAGGTCACCATGGGAGTACGCGTAATCTACAACTATGTTATATACTCTTAAAATAGCAGTGTGTTAACCTACATTCATGAGAAAAACACTATGATCACTGCCCACAACAAGACTAAATGTCACCTGGTGGGGTTTCGGGCACGTTACGCGGTAAAGAAAGTAGAGAGACGAATGTAGAGCCATTTTAGCAACGGTGCAGGTCGCAAGGTGGGAAATACACTGACATGAGCTACTTTGACAGCGGTCTGATTGTTATGGCCCTGCACCCACGAAACGGCGAATCTGGTTGGTTGCTTACGGACTACCGTCGTGAGCGTCTATGGAAAGTGGCTGAAGGACGTTGAAACCATGGGTAGGCGATAAGGTGTAGGATGTTCATGTCTCATTATACAATATGAAGGTCGGAGGTTTGTCTGCTTTGTAAATCAGTGTAAACGGCGTTCTGTGGCAGATCTGACGCCAGCGAGTAATAAAGTGATATGAAACAGTTCAGTGTACATTGATGAACGGGGGTTTCCACAACAAGTAACCTCTACGTTTTCTTATGTTGACCCAACGGCATCGTCATTTATCGCTGCAGTGAAACGTGATAAACCAGACTGAATGGTAGATCAATGGAAAAGTGTCGGCTGGTTAAGTAATTAACGTTTCTTGTTAGACCAGATAGATGTTCGTGTCCGAACATGTCCGAATACGCCGTCATCGAGGCCAAAGGATGCTCGAAACATGCACCGCGCCAGTGATTTCCCCGAGTCGCTCCAGCAAACGCTTGGATGGCTCCTCTGTAAAGGGCATGGCCGATTTACTTGCCATTCTTTCGTAATGCGCTCTTGTGCTCCGCCTCTAACAACCGCCCTATTGACGGGACGTTACAGCCTAATCTCTCTTCATGCGCCGGGCCACGGACGTCTGCTTACATTACAATTGGCCTTTTGCCTGGCCACTGCGACTTAACGACACAACACTGGGGACCAGCGGGTAGTCTAGCTCCAGTACCGCTGGCCCTCTCCACCAGGGACAATACGCGCTCCGAACTATGCAAATAGAACGCGTGTTTAGTAACATGTAGCCGAGAAATATAAGCACACGTGGGTGAGCCGTGCGTGGCTCTTGTTCGTGCCATATCTCATTTGACATCCTGTTTTTAATGTACTACCACCAAGTTATGCTAATTTCAATCACTTGTGTCACCGAGATGCCTGCCCGTGAGCGGCAGCAGGGGCGCTTATCTATATAAGCCCTGGCATATTATCCTTCAGGCGCTCGCGCGGGCGGTGAAGTGATCGCCTTTTTGCAATTTCGCGCCATACTTACTCCACAAAGGTAACGAGGCGGCGGGAGGGACATGTATTCTCTAGTTGCACTTTTTCCGACAGATGCTGCTCAAAGTTCGTCCAAGTCGCACCTCTCTGCCTCTCAGGACAAGTTCAAATAGGTCCGAACACGTTCGGCGGTCAGTTTACCGCCTCGCGAGCGCTTACGGCACTTACAAAAACGGTCAGTTACCGCCTTGCGAGCGCTTACGAGACTTTTTTCTACTCGTCTACTACAGAATGTAAGTATTTCTTTTTGTAATTCCCCTATAATTCCTCAATTTTATAGACTCTTCCAATTCTCTAGTGAATGTGCATGTGCTCCAGAATTTCAACATCAAGAAGAACACAAAGGTGGCCTGCATGTATATTTTTCCGCTTACTTGACTTGGCAGGAATAAATTCGTTACGCATTTTACAATTCAGCAGAGGTAATATGAAAGAAAAAACGAGAAGACAATTCATACATCCGTTATCTTTGGAACTAACGAGCGAAAACCTGAAAGAAAGAGCTAAATTGAAGCATTTACCAAAAGATTTGTTAGTATTTTTGGAAAATTACAGAGAGAGTGACGTAGTTTATCCAGCTGTATCAACCCCTACAAGGAGAGGAATATGTTATTTGTGTGGCTCAAAAAAGAATATAAAAACAAAGCGAGAATTCGGCGAATGTGGAAGAAACGTCTGTCTACGACATTCAACCACGACAGTTACGTGCAATAATTATTGTCAGCCTCAAAACGAAAATGAAATGCATACAGACTGATCAGCATTTTTCATCTGACAGAAATGTTTGTGACGTTTTCAATCAAAAATTCTTTTTTTAAAGCAAAATTAGCTTTTCTTGTGACGAGTTAAGACAGTGAATAATTCTAGTCTTAAGTATTACATTATATAGTCCCAAAACATTGCAATTACAAAAATGTTCTTATATTTCATTTGGGTATTTGGCTTCCTTTTTGTATTCCATTGTATATTTTATTGTTAAATAAATAATTTTGATTAAAAATGTGTTTGCAGTATTGTGTGAGATATCCTATGTCGATATTTTATGAAAATATGACCTTTAAAAACGTAAAACCTCAAGAGATTGATGAAATTTCTCGGGCGGTCGGCCGACCGCTCGCGCGAGCGCTCGCGTGAGTATTTCTAGCGCGGCGCATGAAGGTTATCTTTGCTGACTGCTATTACTTCCCGGTTGTCGTGTGTTGGGAGTTAGTTCGTATCTGGCAGTGAGTTGCAATGCGCAAGCAGTAGAGTTCGGACCTGGCAGTCGGACGGTTGGGACGCGGCACAAGCGGTTGGGTTGGAGCTGCAGTGAGGTTCAGATAGCCATGACTCGCCCGACCTTTGCCGGCACACATGGTTTCAATAGGGACGGTCTTGGTTGATCGCCGGTTGGTAGTCTTACTGAAAGACGTGGTTGCTCGCCGGTCGTTTATGTGTTGGAGATGTGTGTGTTCTCTACTGGTGGTTCAACCTCGTCACTGCATATTCACTGCTTTTACCATTGGTCGCTTCTTCGTCCAAGTGTTTGTAATATTGTGTGTAGACTGTGATGTCGACTGACCAATTGATTTCTACATCTACACGTCCGCAGCTCGTGGTCGTGCGGTAGCGTTCTCGCTTCCCACGCCCGGGTTTCCGGGTTCGATTCCCGGCGGGGTCAGGGATTTTCTCTGCCTCGTGATGACTGGGTGTTGTGTGATGTCCTTAGGTTGGTTAGGTTTAAGCAGTTCTAAGTTCTAGGGGACTGATGACCATAGATGTTAAGTTCCATAGTGCTCAGAGCCATTTGAACCATTTTGAACCCTGTAACGAAGCGCGCTGCTCTCCGTTGGATCTTCTCTATCTCTTCTATCAACCCTATCTGGTGTGGATCCCACACTGCTTAGCAGTATTCAAGCAATGGTCGAACAAGCGTACTGTAACCTACTTCCTTTGTTTTCGGATTGCATTTCCTTAGGATTCTTGCAATGAATCTCAGTCTGGCATCTGCTTTAGCAACGATCAGCTTTATATGATCATTCCATTTTAAATCACTCCTAATGCGTACTCCCAGATAATTTATGGAATTAACTGCTTCCAGTTGTTGACCTGCTATTTTGTAGCTAAATGATAAGGGATCTATCTTTCTATGTATTCGCAGCACATTACACTTGTCTACATTGAGATTCAATTGCCATTCCCTGCACCATGCGTCAATTCGCTGCAGGTCCTCCTGCATTTCAGTACAATTTTCCATTGTTACAACCTCTCGATATACCACAGCATCATCCGCAAAAAGCCTCAGTGAACTTCCGATGTCATCCACAAGGTCATTTATGTATATTGTGAACAGCAACGGTCCTACGAAACTCCCCTGCGGCACACCTGAAATCACTCTTACTTCGAAAGACTTCTTTCCATTGAGAATGACATGCTGCGTTCTGTTATCTAGGAACTCTTCAATCCAATCACACAATTGGTCTGATAGTCCATATGCTCTTTCTTTGTTCATTAAACGACTGTGGGGAACTGTATCGAATGCCTTGTGGAAGTCAAGAAACGCGGCATCTACCTGTGAACCCGTGTCTATGGCGCTCTGAGTCTCGTGGACGAATAGCGCGAGCTGGGTTTCACACGACCGTCTTTTTCGAAACCCATGCTGATTCCTACAGAGTAGATTTCTAGTCTCCAGAAAAGTCATTATACTCGCGCATTTTAGTGCTGTTTGCGTGCTGATGTGTAGCAGTTGGTCGGTTGGCGCAGTCACGACGTAGCACCAGTGGGGCATGCAGCGTCAAGGAGGTGAGGATAGCTATCACTTGCCCGACGATTGCCGACACACGTGTTTTGAGTGGGGACGACCTTGGTTCACCGTCGGTCGGTCGCCTTGTTAGACATGTATTTGGCCGGCGACTGCTTATGGGTTGGCTGTGTCCGCCGACTCGTGGTTCGTCCTCGTTATTGCACGGTCATTGCCGTGAGCATCGTCTAGTCCTCACGCAGATGTTCGTGGGGCTGTGTGCAGTTTATGTGATTTTTATGGACAAGTTTATTTAAGTGTTGTCGGGGTACTGCTTCTCAGTTAGTCGGTCGTTTCATTAAACGACGTGGGTTTTCGGGTCGTCCACCCCTTATGGGTTGCCTGGGATCCGTTGTTGTTTGGTTCCACAGTCTCTGCTGTCAGCAAACAGCCAAGGAAATCATTAAATTAAAAACAGGGGAAAAGTAATAAAGTAAATAATTAGATATAATAGGAATTGGCTGCTCCTTAAGTGCGGAGCGGACGTTGGTGCAAGTGGGGAGCGGAAATCACCTTGAGCATTGGTCTGTTGACCATCTGTCGGTTGGGTTGCCGTCGGTTTGAGGATTGTTGGGCCGACTGCCTGTCTCACCTAAGCGAACGTTACTATTTCAAGTGCAGACCGACCCCCAGAAACTTCTGAGCGCCGCTGGCTGTACTGCCTTTTCTTATTGGTGTTTGAGTGTGTATTTTAATGGCTCATAGCCGATGGTTTGAATTTGTATGCTTTCAGTTGGGTTTTAAATAATGCCGCCTTCAGCCACTTTAAAATTGAAAGTTCCTTACTTGTCAAGTCTTGCATTGTTTAGGCCTTCAGCTTCATTAATTTTTTTTTTTTTTTGTTAAAGCCTTGGGCGTTCTGTCTTTTGAGAATTTATTGTAGTTGTGTTTTCCAATCATGGGCCTTCAGCCGTCTTAAAATTTAAATTCCTTGCTTGTTAAATCTTAGATTGTTTGGACCTTCAGCCTCATTTAAAAAAAAAAGCTATTTAAGGATAAAGCCTTGGGCTTTCTGCATTGTAAAAATTTATTGTAGTTGAGTTATTGAATCATGGGCCTTTAGCCGTTTTAATGGTAAAATTCCTTATTGTTAAGTCTTAGATTGCTTGGGCCTTCAACTTCTGTTTTAAGGATAAAATCTTGCACTTTCTGTCTTTTAAAAATTTATTGTAGTTGTCCAGAATGAGACTTTCACTCTGCAGCGGAGTGTGCGCTGATATGAAACTTCCTGGCAGATTAAAACTGTGTGCCCGACCGAGACTCGGACTCGGGACCTTTGCCTTTCGCGGGCAAGTGCTCTACCAACTGAGCTACCGAAGCACGACTCACGCCCGGTACTCACAGCTTTACTTCTGCCACTACCTCGTCTCCTACCCTCCAAACTTTACAGAAGCTCTCCTGCGAACCTTGCAGAACTAGCACTCCCGAAAGAAAGGATATTGCGGAGACATGGCTTAGCCACAGCCTGGGGGATGTTTCCAGAATGAGATTTTTCACTCTGCAGCGGAGTGTGCGCTGATATGAAACTTCCTGGCAGATTAAAACTGTGTGCCCGACCGAGACTCGAACTCGGGACCTTTGCCTTTCGCGGGCAAGTGCTCTACCAACTGAGCTACCGAAGCGGCGTGAGTCGTGCTTCGGTAGCTCAGTTGGTAGAGCACTTGCCCGCGAAAGGCAAAGGTCCCGAGTTCGAGTCTCGGTCGGGCACACAGTTTTAATCTGCCAGGAAGTTTCATATTGTAGTTGTGTTTTAAATCATGGGCCTTCAGCCGTTTTAAAAATTAAACAGGTTGTGCCCTTAAGCCATAAGATTGTGTGACATATTCAGTCGACAGTTAAGCTCTGAAATTTGCGCTGTAATATTTAGACAGCTAAATAAAGTTATATGTGTTCGAGTGTAACTGACAGCTGCTCATTTTTGGCCCCTTTCCACAATTCCAACTACCTGTTTTCGTCCTGCGGGTTTAACCAGGAATCTCACTGGGCACACGCTAACCTTTTTAGCAGGCGTCACCAGAGGCAACAGACCCGCCGTCAGCAGAGCGCGCATCGACGGTACTGGGGCTGGTAAAGCGGCGCTGTGGTACATTCGCATCTCACGTGCTCACCCTGCACCTCGTCTCCTGCCAATTTAAGTCGCTGCTGCGAAGCTAGTAGGTACCTTAAGCTCGGGATATTTCGGCGAATTCTCCCAGCTGCCCACCCGATGGAGTGTACAGCGGCTCACATCTGCCGAGCTCTCGCAGGCCGTGCCCAGAGGCTCCATCTCTCCGAGCTCGCCAGTTCCGCTTAGTCGAATCCAGCCTCTGCACCATTCCAGCAGCTAACATGGAAGACAACAGCAGCCACACCCAGCCACCAGCCATCAACCTGTGACTTCCCCTCCTCAGACGCTGTCCTTCACTGGACGCGGTGTCTCAGTGGAACTCAGTCTCTTCTGTGGAACTTAGACTAAGAATTTGTGCCTAGTAGAGACCGTCGGGAACAAACACCACAACGTACTTTGTCATATTCCATTCATATCAGGAGGATCTTTCGTATTTATCAGGATCTACATTATGTTGTACCTTGCCCTGTGTTGGCTCTAGTAACGTATGAAACACGCAATACCTGGGAAGCAGCAGTTATTGCGCAGGTGCCTGCTGCATAGGAGACAAAAGTTCCAATACGACGTGTGGCGGTAATCGAAGGCTCCGTAATATCTGTAGACTGCGTCAATGTTATTGTGGACAATCTACATCCCTCCATGTCTGACGTCTTCCCTACGCCGCTGACATCTTCCAGGAGACATTAGTTCATAATAATGCTACAGTGGTCTGAGGAACATGATAGTCAACTCACGTTATTGCCTTAGGCAATAAATTCGCCTGATATCGAAAACTAGTCGAATGGATGCCACTCAGATTTGATTCTCTACTGCTTTCGGAAGTTGGAGCAACATGCCGTTCAGCAGGCGCTCAGAATGTTTCGGCTCATCACTGCGTAAGATATTGTACCCTAGACTTCACAACTCCTGACGCTACATTAACAATAAAATAAGTGCCTTTCCTCCGAAATGTAATTCGTATGCATGGATGGCTTTTTATTTTCAATATATCACCATTTCAAGCGCTGGTTGTCCAGTAAACGCTAAGCCTAGTACTTATCATTTGTAGGGATTTGAACTCATGCCTACTTTTGTGCTCGGCGCCGTTCACAGTTGTAGCGAAACCTGGTTTTCCTGGAACGGCAGAGGGACACTGCCGAGTCGGGCAGTTCCTCCTGTCCTGTAGACTAGTGTGGAAGTGTTGGTCAGCCTCGATTAACAGTGGAGATCGTACGTGGCATATATATATATATATATATATATATATATATATATATATATATATATATATATATATATATATATATGTATGTGTGTGTGTGTGTGTGTGTGTGTGTGTATCTCGGAGACACTGGTTTTTTCTGATGTCGCTGGGAGCAGGAGAGTGCACTTGCGAAATTAGTATGACGAGGCTTATGTACTAGGAGACCATCGATGGTTCCTGATTCCCGCGAGTTGCATGACTCAGACAGTCGTTCACCTTATTTATATGCAGATTGAAGTGACGAATAAATATTTTTAGCAAGCAAGGATTCGAACCCGGGTTTCCTGCTCACAAGGCAGACGTGATGGCCGCTATGCAACATTAGCACTGTGGACTTGCACTATAACACGGATTATTCTAGCACACCTGGCCGTGCTACGGCTCGTGTTTGTGCTGTTTGTAGGTTTCCGCCCTCTGTTGGAGGCCAGACGGTATCGTTTAGTTGGCAAGGTTACGGCTGTTCGTCTTCTTTTCGTGTTGACTGGCGCCACTCGGTTTCGCAAGCGTTGCATGTCCGCTAGTGACAGCAGCGGCGGTTATCGATATGTAGTAACTGTTGCCCTATCTTAGCGGCGAAGTCGTCGTTTTTTTCGGCCATGTGAGTGGGCCAGTTCGGTTGGGGACTCAGGAGGACCCAGATCCGCGCAGTGCCAGAACGCGCTGGGACCGGTGGCGCTCCGCATGCACTGCTGGATGGAAGGGCTGTGGTCACCAGGGTGCACGACCTCGTCGTAAACCAGATCCTGCAGGCTTTCAGATGCGTGCATTTCAATCCAAGCAGAGAAACCTCCACCATTGTGAAGTCTCGCGATTCTCCAGTGACGTGGGTGCGTGTTGCTCCTCGTAGTGTCGCCGAGGCGAAGAGCAGCGAGTGGAGTGCTTGGGGAAGGCGGATCTGATTAGCTTTCCTCGACTTCTTATTACTATTTACTTCGTTCAACTTGTTGCAATTTGTTAAGTTCAACCAGCGGTAATTCCGCTGTTACCTGCCCTGGAGGCCGTTTGTTGATTCTTTTACTTTGGTGGTAGTGATTCCTTTCTCGTTCTGGGCGCTCTAAACACAGTATTCTGGGGACGTTGTGCTGATCGCCGGTTCCGGCTTTGGCGTATTGTCCCATAGTTGCATTTGGTTTATCAGACATCAGGTAGCTTCAGCAAGATTATCATTAGTCATTCTTTAGACTGCCACTAGTCTGAGTCACCATCTTGTGAAATGAATGCAACTCTTGGCTTCCAATCGCGTCGCACGCGAAAGTGTTTGTTGCTGGACCTTCTCAGAGGTTGATTCCTGGAGCACCGTCTGGGCCCCGTCCACAATCTTAACTGAATCCTGCCCTCCCTTGACTACCAGGTTCCAACACCCTCCTCCTCAACCCAGCTTGAGGCACAAGTTTTCATCCGTCGCTTCAGTCTGCATATACATATCATAGTCGTTTGAGAGCTGAAAAGATCTTGGGAACAATATAGTATCATTTGATTAAAGTAACTATGCCTGAGTTTCAGGCAGGATCTCCCGTTTCTTTCGATGCTGAAGAGGTATTCCAATACAGTTGGAGAGCCTCTGCAATTGGAATTTCGAGGGAATACCACATAGGCTGAGGCGTGAGTCGGAATTGGGCTTGAGAAGGGGCCCTCTAGGGTAGACCGAGCAGTTACGCAAAGTCCCTGTGCCAAGATGGCACAGTGGTTAACACATCTGCCTGCTGTGCAGGAGGTCGAATTACGCCCTTGGTGCAAACTGTCATTCGTCGCTTCAGTCTGTATACATACATCACAGAGGTTTAATAGTGGGTAAAGTCTCGCCGCCGGATTTGCTGGGCTCCACGCGAACGAGGTCAATACAGGCTAAGTGCGTTTTCCTGCAGCACTTACGTCATCTCTTAGCTTTTGTTCGATGGTGTCATTTCCGCTATTAAGAGAGTCTGGTGTTTCGGGTATGCACTTCACTGTCGCTTGTAAGCAGAGGTGTGCGTCAGGGCGTTTTCCCAGAGCACGAGGTCATCACATTCTGGGAAATCGAGTTTCCTTGGTGGTGTTATTTCCATAATTATGTGAATTTCTGTTCGGATATGTACCTTATGGTCGCAAATAGGTCAATGTGTGCGTGAGTTTGTATTCCGGAGCACAGTGATATCACATCTTGCCGCCCAGATTGTCTGATGTCTAAATTGTCTTCTACGCGAGCAAACGATACACCCTCCTGATGCTTCTTTATGTAGACGGCAGTTTTGCTTCCCATGATTTGTCTCTGACCTCTTTTAGGTTTCTTTTGGCCCTGTGGGAAAGTTTCGTCGGAGTCTGAACACTGGCAGTTACGTTTGGTTTTGCGGTGGCTGATCCGGCAGAGCACCTGTTTATTGCGCAATTCTCGGGTGTCTGCTCTGGACACGTACGTTCCCCCCGACGTTTCGGAAAACCGGAATGTTGCCATCTTCAGGAGGCTTCTTTCATCTCAGAAGAGTACAAATGCCTTTTCCTAACGCTACTCAGCGACAGATACCACCATTCCTTATCATAGTATTCCTGCTCCTCTCACCTCCTTTCGTTTTCTTTGTCCAGCTCTCTCAAAGTAATTCATTTTAATTTATCAACTTTCTTACTGCCCTGATCTCTTGTGCAGCGTGTCCTACACTGAGCTGACAAAAGGCATGAGATACTGTGACGTCGCAAGTTATTACGGGATAACATTTATTGCAGTAAGATAGCCAGACGTGGAGCGCGCTGAACGTACAGGAGACTGCAAACTTGTGTCTTGGCCATGACTCATAAGCACATCTGTCGCTACAAGCCAGCGTGAGGACGGGCTTCTGTGTCGCTTAAAACGACCGCATATTCATACCCCCTACTATTCTAAATAAAACATACTAAATATTAACTGATTATGTTCAAACTTGGCATGCTATTTTTTGTTATTCAGAAGAAGATTAAAAATTTCAAAGCTGTACATATTATAGTTTCTGAGATTCAGAAAATTACCTAAAACCTCCCAAACCGACACTCAGAGTGAAAAATTCAGTTAGGAACAATAACTGTTGTCTTTTGTTATCATTTGAAATCATTAACAGAGTTCTCAAGGTAGCCAATCAATTTAGTTGGATTTTTATTTTCTAAACTTTAATTACTTTTCATTTCGTAGATTTAAATTCAGGAAAAATTAATATCTGTTTATGATGTCGTTGTGTGAATATATGGGAATGACTGACAGTGTGTATGTGGGAGACAAGTTAAAAATTCAATTATGTACAACAAATTATGTACAACATTACGTAATTGGAACGTGGGAAAGATGGTTTTAAAACCCACGTTGTTGATGACGTATATCTAGGTGTGACTGCATTTGAAAGAAGGCAGCCAGAATATCAGTTTCAAGTGCAATCGTGTTCTAAATTATTTTCAAGATTAATTTTATTTTCGTTTTGTTATATTAAACATAGTGTTAGTATTTGCATTTTGGAAGACGCAAATGCGTTTCTGAACAGTGATCGGCATAGGCGAGTTTTGCCGCGAGAATTATCTCGAAGGATCATTCTGACTGGTCCGTCAAACTGATCAGCCCATCAGAATTAAGTAGTCCCCGCGTACAACTAGTTAGATATGCGGTGAGTGAGAGGGTTTCGAGAGAGTCGCTCATCAGCTTGGACGCGCAAAGGTCATGTTGGATGTCTCAGTGTTCATGTGTAAGATGAAGAATTATTGGGTGCCACACGTTTAAAACGAGTCGTAGTGAAAGCTGTCACAATTACGGACGGTTTGATAAAATTTTAGAGTTTTTGGATTGTTTTTTTTGGAAAGTTACGAGCGTGTGAACTTCCATCCTTTGTGAACATTCCTCGCGGCGTATTCTGTAATCATTTATGGAGTATTTGGCGAGCAGTTTCTTTTGAAGAAACCCACTGAAAACGAGCGAATGTGAACCTCATTTATAGTAGCGGATCTGTGACTGTGAGGTCGCGTCTGCAATCGGGGCGGACTTGTGTAAGATTCTGGCTGCTTTGCGTGCGAATTTTGTTTTTTGACTGAGCATTAAGAATGATAGAATAGTTTTTCACTAAATGCGGACTTGGTAGCGCATACACTGTTGTTATTCACCAATTAACTTTACTAGCCTGAATATTGTATGACGTTCATTTCAGTCGAATGCATCATATTACCACACGAAATCCCGATAAGAGAGAGATTGCAGGACCTGAAATACTGTTAGAGTTTAGGCGGACTTTCCAGGATGGATATTAGGCAACGTCTTTCATAAACGCTGCTTTTTCGTCGTCTAGTGACTATCTACGCTTGCTGAGAAAAGGGCCATAGAGCGGACGCCGTACTGAGGTAGGTGGACATTCAATGTTCAGCAGTACGACGAACGAAAAACTGTGCATCACCCGCCACGCCGGAATACCTCCCAGGCGGCCAGTGTTGCCGTGCTGTTCTAGGCACTACAGTCTGGAACCTCGCGACCGCTACGGTCGCAGGTTCGAATCCTGCCTCGGGCATGGATGTGTGTGATGTCCTTAGGTTAGTTAGGTTTAACTAGTTCTAAGTTCTAGGCGACTGATGACCTCAGAAGTTGAGTCCCATAGTGCTCAGAGCCCTTTTGAACCAATACCTCCCAACATCGCGTCGGTCCTGCTTTTGCCCGGTGTAGTGCTTAACTCGACGTGGCATGGACTCAACAAGTCGTTGGAAGTACCCTGCAGAAATACTGAACCATGGTACATTTACAGTCATCCATAATTCCGGAAGTGTTGACAATGCAGGATTTTGGGCAGGGTTCAAAATGGTTCAAATCGCTCTGAGCACTATGGGACTTAACTCCTGAGGTCATCAGTCCCCTAGAACTTAGAACTACTTAAACCTAACTAACCTAAGGACATCACACACATCCATGCCCGAGGCAGGATTCGAACCTGCGACCGTAGCGGTCACGCGCTTCCAGACTGTAGCGCCCAGAACCGCTCGACCACCCCGGCCGGCTTTTGGGCAGGGACTGACCTCTCGGTTATGTCCATAAATATTCGATGGGTGGCCCAGTTATCGCTCGAAATGTCCGGAATATTCTTCAAACCTATCGCTAAATATTGTGACCCGGTGACATGGTGCATTGTCATCCACAAAAGTTCCGTTGTTGTATCGGAACAGGAAGACCATGAATGATTACCAATGGCCTCCAAGTAGCCGAACGTAACCACTTCCAGTCGAGAGGACTCGGTCCATCCCATCCCATGTAAACACAGACCATTCCATTATGGACCATTATTCGTCTAGGATCTAACGGATATGATCAGGAGCCCAGGAGAGATGCTGCAGGCGATGTCGTGCTGTCAGCTAAGACACTAGCGTCAGTCGTCTGCTGTTACAGCCCATTAACGACAAATTTCACCACCCTGTCCCAAAGCAAACGTTCAACGTATGCCCCACACTGATTTCTGCGGTTGTTTCACGCAGTGTTGCTTGTCTGTTAGCTTTGATAACTCTACGCGAACGCCGCTGCTCTAGGTCGATAAGTGAAGGCCGTCGGTCATTTCGTTGTCCGTGGTAAGAGGTAATACCTTAAATTTCTCGACACACACTTGACCCTGTGGATACCGAAGTACTGAATTCCCTAACGATTTCCGAAATGGAATATCCCATGGGTCTACATCCAACATTCCGCGTTCAAATTCCATTCGTGCAGCCAAAATGACGTCGGAAACATTTTCACATGAATGACCTGAGTACAAAAGATAGCTTCGCCAATGTACTGCACTTTTATACTTTATATGTGCACGTCGGTATCATATGATTTTTGGCAGCACAGTATACTGTTTTGTCTGACTCATCTGCTGTATTCAAACTCCCTAATAACATAAAACACAGTAACAACATATTATTTTTTTCTCAAGAAACATTTCTATTTTCATCATTTTATTTATTTTGCTTTCAGCCTATTATGAACTACGGCCAGCTCTACATAACACTCTGACACTTTTTCAGTTTTCTTTCCATTATTTAATTATACATGGCATTGCGTTCCCCATTCCATTTAGTGACAGTAGGAAATTTCACATCCCTCAATGTCTTAAATTCGCAATAATCATTACGGAATATTCTCTATCGTGTACTCATTTTACCGATGTTTCTTTAAATTCACGTATTAGGAAATTATTGTTTCTAGCTTTGAATTAGAGATTATCAGTAAGTTTCTAGACCATCGAGCGCTGTCCTTCGGTCCTATAGGACTGTAAAATCAAGGTCTGTCATTTGTAAATGCATCTGTTATCTATGTAGGTCAGAGCATATTCTCTGTTTGGCCTTACGTAACCTCCCGTTTTGTAATTAGGGCTAACTAAATTGTTTAAAATCTTTTACTCTTTACATTCTAGTTCATCAAGAAAACTTTTTTTTTTTTTAAGTTGTATGGAAAATCAGAACATTCAGAGATGCCACCTTAATGAACGCGCTGTGATCTGAATCTAAAACGCTTATCTCAGTCTTCAGATTAAGGCGTCATTATCAAGTCCATGTAATTGAGCTCATTCAAAAAGTATTTCTGTTCAGTCATAAGACTTACTCTTACATATTTGAAATTTATTTGAAATTTGGAATTTCAGATTATTTTTATTTATGAAAGCCTGTTTGTTGTCCTATTTCTTCCAGAACATTTATTTCTTCTGTTGGAGTTTCAAAACTCTTTGTTAACATGTGTATATCGTGTGTATTATTATTACTATTTGAAGTGTTGGCAGAAGAGCCAACACCGTGTTGCTAGAGGAGGCCGAAATGCACGCGTTTAATTACACGCAGACTGGCGTGAGGTCTGGAACAGGTCAGAGAAATAAGACTAGCAAAACAGGAGGTAACTGGTATAATACTTAACTTTAATCCACAATTGGTGAACATCTCTCTTGACTGTACATCATTTCCATATTAATATAAACTGGTAATGGCGCCTTGCTAGGTCGTAGCAAATGACGTAGCTGAAGGCTATGCTAACTATCGTCTCGGCAAATGAGAGCGTATTTGTAAGTTAACCGTCGCTGGCAAAGTCGGCTGTACAACTGGGGCGAGTGCTAGGAAGACTCTCTAGACCTGCCATGTGGCGGCGCTCGGTCTGCAATCACTGACAGTGGCGACACGCGGATCCGACGTATACTAACGGACCGCGGCCGATTTAAAGTCTACCACCTAGCAAGTGTGGTGTCTGGCGGTGACACCACACTATTATTATTGTTGTTGTTATTATTGTCCGCCCCCGGTAGCTGAGTGGTCAGCGTGAAGGAATGTCAATCCTAAGGCTCCGGCTTCGATTCCCGGCTGGGTCGATGATTTTCTCCGCTCAGGGGCTGGGTGTTGTGGTGTCCTAATCATCATCATTTCATCCCCATCGACGAGCAAGTCGCCGAAGTGGCGTCAGATCCAAAGACTTGCACCCGGCGAACGGTCTACCCGACGGTAGGCCCTGATTATTATTTATTTATTTATTATTATTCTCCTACCAAAATCTTGTACCTCAAATTACCAGTACATTGCTTCTCTAGTCATTAGTATTACTCTTCTTAATATTGTTGCTAATATTCACACGGTGGTAGTTTATTCTTACTGTATTTTACTCCTTCGGGTTTTTCAGTTTCTACTATAATATTCGATGTTAGTGGAGTTTGCACAGAAGTACTAATTAAATGCACGAGAGAAAGATGCAACAGTAAAATATCAAAAGATGTAGTAAAAACTGGAACTGCATACGGGGTAATCGTGTTTTCACGCAACTGGGCGCATCGTTTTTTCCGCCTGCTGAAATGACATGAAGCGTCGCAAATCAGCCTTAAAAACGTAAATGCATTGTCTCTAGCGAAGCCTGCGAATAAAAGCTAGTAAATACGTAAGTCAATATCGCACCCAGATTTAAACACGAGCTGCGCATGGAATTTAGTTGATTCGTATATAATTCTATTAATTGGTGCTAATGGTTTCGTAATGCATTCTCACTGACAGGTGGACGTTGCAAAAAACAACAGTTTATGATTAGCACGCTCGGCTAATGTATTCCGGCGCTTCAATTCGCAACAAAATTACCTAGTTAATGAAGTGACAAATACAGCGTGCGTCGCCGGCTGTTTTAATGCTCCTAACTCAAACAGGCACATAATCTCATAGCGCAAACGAAGCCATTTTCTAGACGGCTCGCTACTAGGACTAAGGCAGAAATCTGACTTAATTAACAAACTGAGTTCCATTCGAAGTTACCATATACGAATCTTAGTCTAATGGAATATTAACTTCTCAGTTCTTCGAACACTTAAGCAAAATACTCGGCGGGTTCAGCTCTGAAACATTCACTCTGTTACACGAACAAAACTAGCAATTAATTTGCGTCCTAGCGTGCTTTCAGAATGTGCGTTCGTCGGTCTCTACCGTCCGTTCCAGGCCTTTTTGAAGGCCTTCAAGCAACCATTACGCTTGTAACTACAAGAAAGGAATTAATGGTGTACCGTAAGCATGAAAGCTTCTGTGGAATTTGAAGGAGAGTACTGTGCGAATTGGTTGTGGTTCGTACCTGGATAGGTCAGTCGAAAAGAGCGTTTCCCGTGAAAGGCAAGGTTCTGGGTTCGCATCTCTGTCTGCAACATAGTTTTAATGCACCAGGAAGTTTGAATCCGCCCACATTCCGCTTTAGAGTGAAACATTCTTTCTCGATATAGAAACTTGGTCTTCAGAATATTTAACCTCCTCAGATCCTCTACCCTCTAAATTTAATTTTGCTAAAAAAAATTGCGTTTTATTTGATGTTATGGTTGATATTAGCAAGGAAACGTTGTTCTTTAAAAAAATTTTTGATTGGTTTTTTGAGAATCTGATGTGTCCTATCCGACACACGTGTACAAAGCCTTTTGTAGAACAGTGAAAAATATTATTTCGTGGTTTTAAAATGCTCACATACCGAGCATTAGTATTTGCGTCAAACATTATGCGCTTTAAGGTAACACAAAATGTAAATAACTTTACATAGATGGGTACTTACAATATCTCGACATCATTTTGTCCGCCTTTTCACGCATGCACTCAGGAAACAAAGCTCACACTCGTCACTTTACGCGCCAGACCGCTAAAACTCACAGGAATCCATGCTGACATCTCGCAGACATCTGGGAAACAACTTAGACATGTGTCTCTGGCGTTACATCGGAGCTGTGGCTAAACAAAGTTCACCAATTTGGTGTGTCGTATACGACACGCGGGATCTGAGGAGGTTAACAATATCACCGTACGGCTTAGCGCTGCCTATGGTTACGACCGATTACCGTAATAAAGTTAATTAGAAAAAGAGCTTCTACTTTGAACGCTGGTGCTGCTTCCCCAACTGTATGGAACAGCTGCGCGTATCTCCAACATTTGCATAATATACACTTCACTCTGGGGCTGTAGATAATTTCATGGGCATTTCTCTTTTATTTGGATGTCGTGAACGAGTAAGCGCCTTTGTACTGGTTGAAATTATAAGCGCCTAGTGCTATCAGAGATGCTGTGTCGCCTTGAGTCTTACCCGAACCATCTTTGCTTTGCAACATACGTGGGAGATGACGCGCACCGTTAATCGTGAGATGAAGTGACACAATAGTCGGCAGTGGTGCGTCGTAAGTAGTGGTGCGCCATAGGCTGAGTGGTACGATTGCAGTTATATACTTAGGAAATGGAACATGCTGATTCACTTATTAAGTATTTGAGATGAAGAAAGAGATTGAAGTGTTTCGAGAAAAAAAATTGAATATAATTATTTTGATGAGTAACACAAGAGGATTTCATTTAAGGTAATTGATTTCACATTTTGTGCATTATTGCAGCAGCTTAAAGTTACGCATTCTTTGTTCAGACATCCAGAGACTTGTGCACAGGGAAAGATAAACAATCATGCACAATTTTCAATTTGAATTTGGGTAGTAATAATTGCTGGATATTTAAAGTCATTTTTACGAGCTGAATTTTTTTAAAAAAATATCATTTACTTACGTTTGTCCACTCAAGAAATGTAATTTTTCGTATGTTAAAATTCGTAAAGAGAGGAGATTATTTTTCAATTCAGAACTTTTCTAATCACAAAACTGAGTACATCTGAAGTTATAATTTATTCCAAGTCATTGTCATCGTAAGAAGTCCATGCCAACATATGAGTAGTCCTTTTTATTTATTCAAAGATTTATGAACCAAGAATGTTGTGCCTTGCGCATTGCACCAGACGCATCTCAGTAGACAGGTGTAGCTCAGCAGATGCGACGCGCTTTCAAGACAAGAGCGGCGTCACAGTGTTTGCACTGTGCAACAGGTGAGCTTAAAAGAGCAAATTATTTTTGTTCAAATTATGGTATAGCTCTCCTGCCGTTTATGCCAGCTAAGCTGGATAGTGGTCATTGAACAAAACTAGCAGGGAACTGTGCAAAATAAATGACAGCTGAAGGTTTCACAGATGAATTTTTAGAGTGATCAAGAAATTTAGTCGGCCTTCATTATGTGCTTAGACCACTACAGAAGCTGGTTTTTATTTGAAACATGGCGTACGGTATGCATTAACGACCTGCGGCCCTAAAATTAGATAATATTTGAAACGTCTCACTTGAAAAATTAAAAATGATTGTGCTGGGAAACTTCTACGTTATTTGATTTTCAAACAGCTGAGTAAAACTGAACGTACTCAGACATTGCTCTCTTTACTTATTCTGATCATCACTAAACAGACACACAATATTTTTAGCTCAACGCAATCTGACTTTCAATAATCCCCACAAAAGAATGGCCCTGACTAACAATAAGCTATACCTTTCATCAATCGCATTAAATACTGATAGGCATAGCTGATGGAGAACAAACAATGTATTTACCTTAATAATGTTAAAAAGTCATTATATATATATATATATATATATATATATATATATATATATATATATATATATATATAAATTCATGACCTCCATCTTTACAAATTTCCTTTTACTGGTGGACACACGTCCAGGTCGTCCGCTTATAGCTATCTCTGAAAACTCCGCCATCTCTCTCCCCACATCCACCACTGCTGGCGGCTCACCTCCAGCTGCACAACGCTACGCCCTTTTCACATCCATCTGCCCAACATTACAATAGCGAATATTCCAACAATGTCAACCAGCCACAGACTGCACACAGCACAGTCAGTGATTTTCCTGCAGAGCGCTACGTGGCGTTACGAACATAAAAACCTAAACAGCCTACCTAAACAGCCTACATATTGTCACACTGAGTAAAAAACCCATCAGCAGAAATGAATTTATCACATGACGCAATGTAATGCTAACAAAATGCAAATTTACACAGAATGTTTGTTTTCTTTGGAGCACAAGATGCACTTATTCGATACTTGAATAAAAGGCAGCTTCTGCACAGAATTAACGTTGTGGACGCGACGACGACATGAAAAGAAAAGCAGACTGTTTTACCTAGTTAAAACTTTGCATTTCAACACAACATCAAAATGGATACTGAAATTAAGCACTGCATCAAAATCTATGTTCAGTTTTCTAGTTTTTATGCAGTCAGATACGAAGATGGCAACGGTCAGCAGATATATTTGAATGTCAAGCATCAGTAAGAAGCACATGTAGGCCTATACATCTTCAGGCAAATCACTGCAGTACCGATTTGCAGTCCAGGCAGGTGTTGCCAGGGATCACTCGTCGTTAATCGACGTTGTGAAGAGAGGCAGCTTGATGTACAGTTTAATGTCCCATCGACCATCTGACGACTCACAACGTTATGATCACTGCTCACAGCGACGCTGGATGCTGCTGCCTGGTGCGTTGCGGCCACGAGAAGGAAGCGATAACAAAAGTATGTAAGAGTATCTCGAAAACGGCGAAGCTGGTCGAATATTAACGTGCTAATGCCGTGAGCGCCTATGGAAAGAGCTAAAGGACAGTGAAACTACAACTACGCCCTAAACGGTTGGATTTCCATGACTCTTCGCAGAACGTGGGGTTCGGAGGCTTGTTAGCCTTGTAAAGTAGGACATACCTGTATGGTGATCTGTGGTATCTCTGCCGAAAGAGCACAATGCTGGTTCACGCACAAGTGTTTCGGAGCACACCGTCCATCTCACAATGTTGAGCATGAATCTCCGCAGCAGATCACCCCTGCGTGTTCCCATGTTGACGCAACGACGATGTCAATTACAATTGCAATGTGCACGAGACTATGGAATTCGCCCGTCAATCAACAGAAACGTGTCGGCTCTGCAGGTGAATCACATTTTTGCTACACTAGGTATGGTCGTCTCCACAAACGCCGTCATCTAGGTAAACGGCGGCTCGAAAGATGCAGCGCGCCTCAGACGCAGGCTCATGTGAACGGCATCGTGCTATGGGAGACATTCTCCTTCGTTTGTACGGGACCTGTGGTAGTAATTGAGGACACTCCGGCAGCTGCGAACCATCTGTATCCTTTGATGCAGGACGTCTTCCCCGACGGCGGTGTCATGTCTCGGCAGTATAACTTTCCGTCTCTCGGAACCAGAACCGTGCCACAGAGCTTTGTGGAGCGTTATAGTGAACGCACTTTGATGTCTCGCCAAGCAAATTCGCCTGATGTATAGCCTATAGAACCCATGTGGGTCGCTATCGGAATCCATCACCACGTACACAGATCAGCGGCTCGGTGTTTACGCGAATTTAATGACCCGTACGTGAGCTTCTCTTTACGGAACTTGTGGGGCGGCGGGTGGAATAAATTTTGTTATTTAAATGTAGAATGCTTTGTAATGTAGATGCATCTCCCGGCCGATTAACCATATATGTGCGACGGCGGGTGGAATAATTGTTATTATAAATGTTCCTATTATTTATTTATTTAATGCTGTTGTTTGCCGTTCTCAACACTGGCTCTCTAACTACAATATTGGCAACCAGAAAGTGATTAGCAAAACGTGAAGCCTTTAATTAGAATTCCTAGTGCCCACTTCATCTGAGAAATACACTTATAGCTACAGCTTATAGCTCTGTGGAATTAGGAGATTGTCTGGGATTCATAATCAAAACCGATTCTGTCTCAAATGCTCACTATATTCTGAAAATCACAGACCAAAAAGAATCCACACAATCCAACTACCAGAGCAGTTCAGAGTCTAACGCGCTGATACAACTATAACTGATCAAATTAAATGTTTAAGCGAATGCTCGCCATAATTTGATGATAATGTTCATCAAACGCCACGCTAAATAATGGTAGAATGTCTGTCCTGCGGCGGCACGTGAAAATACGACATACGCAAACTGAAGATAGACCATTAAAGTCATCCCAGAATTAACACTTCACTCGAAAACGAATTCATGGTTAAGTGTATCCCGAGTAACTTTTTACGGCATCCGAGGCTGTTTATAGCAATGATACCGATGTGACGCGACTCCCGGCACAGATGGTGCGCTAATCAGCGTCTGGAGAGAACTGGGGCCTTACTTCCTCGCGCAGCGTTCTTATATATAAAGCCGCGGTGCGGACGGCTAAGGGAACGCCTGATCAATTCTGTTCTCCCGACTAGCCGCTGGGCTAGTAATGCACCACTTTATGTTATTGAATAAATCATTGCTTCCTTTGCTGATGGCCGATAAAGCTCTCAATTTAAATGTGCAATCAGCTCACAGGTAAGTAATCATAAAAAAAGTCTGACTTGGCTAAGTCAGATATTTTGGGCGAGAGAATTAATTTAATTGCACTACACGCAGTAGACGAGCTCTGAACTTGCCCTATGGCGCTATCGCTATAGTTTTATAGTTATTCAGTTGAAACTTCTCACATCTTTATGATTATAGCGGATCTCCCTTCTACTTAAATTTAAACATCCTAGCCTTATTTATTCGCCTACTTAATCTATCTTGCTTCCTTAATTTTTAAGACAAAATCCAGAAAATCATGAATTTCAACTAAAATTTTAATTTGTGAGATCCAGAATACTGTTTCTACTAAATTATTATGAAAAAGGAATCTAAATATTAATTTTTAAGTCTCTAGCTCTTTTCTGTTGCGCCAATGATTTTTACAGAAAAACGTCAAAATTTCGAAAATGGTTGAAGTTATTGAACTGATATTCAACACATATTGATTTAGTATTACTCCTGACATGCTGGAAACGTTTCAGGTTATTTACTTGATTTTTAAAGCATTGCGCAACATTTATGACGTCAGAGCTAGTTACAGCTGACTAGGCTGGCACACAATGGAAAGACTGATGTGAATTTTATACGGCGTGAGTAGGCTGCTTTCCTACAAACTGCCACCTCGATTCTTATTCGATTTACTGGCGTCACTAAGTTGCTGGCTTGCCTGCCCATGAGTGGCAACAGCAGTGCGTATCGATAAGAACACTGTCCATTATAATTATCCGGGCTGTTATGCCGTGGTCGGTTGATGAATTCTGTCTCAATTCCCAACGTTTCGTCTGCGTCCGCGGAAGACATCTTCAGGTGCAATTGTAAAGAGGGGAAACGGAACGATCAGCTGTAGCGGAGCATTCTTTCCAGCCAGGTAACCACCATATTCGTTTCGCGGAGACGTAAGTACTAGTGGCCACAAGCGGATATTACGAAAGGCTCTACAGGGAGGCAATCGAAATCGCCAAACACCCTAATAATTTCAGGCAAAAGGAGGAGGGCGTGAAATTAAACGGTATATGGATGCCGGTGTTGAAGATGTGTACCACCCGTCATCCATTGGGTGGTGGCAACGGCGATCGACGGCAGCCGACAGCGGCCAATTGCACTGACGTTTTCAAAACACGTGACGTCACGCCTCGGCGCGGGAGCGCGCGGACACGGAATTTAGCGGCAGTCAGTAGCGAGCCAGTGGGTGTGTTGGACCTTCCATCGAGCTACAGACCCCCTTGAAGATGTCCTCCGCAGACGGGGACGAAACGTTGGGAATTGACACAGAATTCATCAACCGACCACGGCTTACAGCCCGGATAATTATAATGGACATGACATTTCTGGCCGTGAAAGTCTACATTTTAGGATAAGAACACTGTCGTATTATCTTTGAAGTGGCCGCTAGTATTTCCGGCTCGTCGTGTGTCGGCGGTTCAGTCGGGACGCAGCGCCAGTGAGGTCGGGACAGCAAGTACTCGCCGACCGCTTGCGACACACGTGCACTGTCCGACGGAAGGAGACTGGAGCGTGAACGACCGTTGGTTGGTCGTTCGGTCGGTCGTCTCATCGGGCGACGTGTATTTGGTCTTTTGACCATTTCTGGGCCTCGTCAGTTGGTCATCTTGCCGGACGTGGGTTGGTCCCTTCCTTGTGCAGAGATGTCGGGTCGCCAATGGGCAAGTGCTGCCTCTGCATGGTTGGGTCCGAGCCAGTGTGCCCGGGTCGCCGTGTCTCCGAGTTCCGAACGGCCATGGAGTTGAATCGGGATGGAGCTGCAGTGAGGTCCGGACAGCCAAGACTCACCCGACTGTTGCTGACACACATAACTTGAGTGGGGACGACCTTGGTTGGCTGTTCGGTCGGTCGTCTCATTGGACGACGTATATCTGGTCGCCGACCGCTTCGGGTCCTATGTGTGTGTCGACTTGTCATTCGTCCTGACTATTCCACAGTGATTGCTTTTACGATTGTTCGAGTTCTTGTGGAAATGTTTTCGTGAAACTGTGTCTAGCTTGTGTAATTTCGACTGAGCAGTTATGTTAATGCTGTCTGCGTACTAGAGTTGGCAGTCGGTCGGTTGGTACAGTGCAGTGAGGAAGTATCCGCGGCGAGGGCATTGGCGTAGTATTCCGCAGTGTGTTTTTCCTCGCCGTCTTGATGTTGTCCGTACCGCGTTTAGTTTGACAGCCTTTGGTGTTGTTCATATTTTTGAGTGGTTATTGTGCCTAGGCTGTTTTTAGACGCCAATTTTGAAGACGTAGTGCTGCTGGTATATTCGTCCTCGGCTGACGTTTTCCGTTCTCGTGCCGTTGGTCGGAGCAGCGGAATTGATTAGGTTGTTGGTTGGTCCTTGAGCCGTCCCTGGGTCCGGTTGCCATCTGATTAGTTAATCTTATTCTTGGGTGCCTATCTCACTTACCCTTACGTTACCTCCTCAGGCCCACCCATGGAACGCTTCCGAGCGCCATTGTTCTCTTGTTTCTAGATTGTGATTTTTGTCTCAAGTACGGTGCGAGGGCTTCAGCCGCACCGGCCGGTGTGGCCGTGTGGTTCTAGGCGCTTCAGTCTGGAACCGCGTGACCACTACGGTCGCAGGTTCGAATCCTGCCTCGGGCATGGATGTGTGTGATGTCCTTAGGTTAGTTAGGTTTAAGTAGTTCTAAGTTCTTGGGGACTGATGACCACAGCTGTTAAGTCCCATAGTGCTCAGAGCCATTTGAACCATTTTTTTGAGCTTCAGCCGCCTATTACAATAGTTTGTTTTAATCTTAAAATAAGTCCTTCAGCCGTCTTAAAACTTTCAAGATTCTTGTTTGAACTAATTTTTTTAAAGAAAAAAGGGGAATTTTGCTCTATTGCAAATCTTTGTTATCCAGGTCTTAAGCCATGAGTTGTTTTATGTTCAGTATATGCCGGCCGCGGTGGCAAGTGGTTCTAGGCGCTTCAATGTGGAACCGTGCTGCTGTTCCGGTCGCAGGTTCGAATCCTGCATCGGGCATGGATGTGTGATGTTCTTAGGTTAGTTAGGTTTAAGTAGTTCTAAGTTCTAGGGGACTGATGACCTCAGATGTTAAGTCCCATGGTGCTTAGAGCCATTTGAACCATTTTTTGTTCACTATGTGGCCTTCAGGTGAGCTTTTATGTCAAATACCCTCCTGGAAATTGAAATAAGAACACCGTGAATTCATTGTCCCAGGAAGGGGAAACTTTATTGACACATTCCTGGGGTCCGATACATCACATGATCACACTGACAGAACCACAGGCACATAGACACAGGCAACAGAGCATGCACAATGTCGGCACTAGTACAGTGTATATCCACCTTTCGCAGCAATGCAGGCTGCTATTCTCCCATGGAGACGATCGTAGAGATGCTGGATGTAGTCCTGTGGAACGGCTTGCCATGCCATTTCCACCTGGCGCCTCAGTTGGACCAGCGTTCGTGCCGGACGTGCAGACCGCGTGAGACGACGCTTCATCCAGTCCCAAACATGCTCAATGGGGGACAGATCCGGAGATCTTGCTGGCCAGGGTAGTTGACTTACACCTTCTAGAGCACGTTGGGTGGCACGGGATACATGCGGACGTGCATTGTCCCGTTGGAACAGCAAGTTCCCTTGCCGGTCTAGGAATGGTAGAACGATGGGTTCGATGACGGTTTGGATGTACCGTGCACTATTCAGTGTCCCCTCGACGATCACCAGTGGTGTACGGCCAGTGTAGGAGATCGCTCCCCACACCGTGATGCCGGGTGTTGGCCCTGTGTGCCTCGGTCGTATGCAGTCCTGATTGTGGCGCTCACCTGCACGGCGCCAAACACGCATACGACCATCATTGGCACCAAGGCAGAAGCGACTCTCATCGCTGAAGACGACACGTCTCCATTCGTCCCTCCATTCACGCCTGTCGCGACACCACTGGAGGCGGGCTGCACGATGTTGGGGCGTGAGCGGAAGACGGCCTAACGGTGTGCGGGACCGTAGCCCAGCTTCATGGAGACGGTTGCGAATGGTCCTCGCCGATACCCCAGGAGCAACAGTGTCCCTAATTTGCTGGGAAGTGGCGGTGCGGTCCCCTACGGCACTGCGTAGGATCCTACGGTCTTGGCGTGCATCCGTGCGTCGCTGCGGTCCGGTCCCAGGTCGACGGGCACGTGCACCTTCCGCCGACCACTGGCGACAACATCGATGTACTGTGGAGACCTCACGCCCCACGTGTTGAGCAATTCGGCGGCACGTCCACCCAGCCTCCCGCATGCCCACTATACGCCCTCGCTCAAAGTCCGTCAGCTGCACATAAGGTTCACGTCCACGCTGTCGCGGCATGCTACCAGTGTTAAAGACTGCGATGGAGCTCCGTATGCCGCGGCAAACTGGCTGACACTGACGGCGGCGGTGCACAAATGCTGCGCAGCTAGCGCCATTCGACGGCCAACACCGCGGTTCCTGGTGTGTCCGCTGTGCCGTGCGTGTGATCATTGCTTGTACAGCCCTCTCGCAGTGTCCGGAGCAAGTATGGTGGGTCTGACACACCGGTGTCAATGTGTTCTTTTTTCCATTTCCAGGAATGTATTTTTAAGATAAGGCCTTCAGCCGTCTTAAATTAAAATTTAAAAATTAACTTGTTTAAAACCTTTTTTAATTTTCTAGAAATTCTTGTTATCCAGGCCTTAATCCTCAGTTCGCCTGTGTCCAGTGTGTGGCCTTCAGCCGAGTATTTATATAAAATTTTCCTTTTTAAGTAAGGATTTCAGCCGCGTGTATTCCTTAAAACAATTGTAATAACTTGTGTTCGGGCTTCCATCCGTATTGTTTTGAATCCTTTTAAGGGCATGTCTGATTAAGTGTGTTTAGGAGAATAAAGTACTGACAATAACTGATTTAGGCCCATTTCCACAACCATAACCTGACCGCTCTGTCCTTCGAAACAAGATTTCAGTACGTCCACAAACCTACCAAAAATCCGGTCCCCAGATACGCAGAATCAGTGCTGTATTTCGATCGAAAGACGGGCGTATGAGCTACTAAGGAGACAGCATAATGTTTTCGCTCATCTGTAGAGTGACAACACAGTCGGAATGGAGATAGTTGGAGAAGGACACTGAATGTGGGGTGTCTGCAATGAGGTGACAAAAGTCATGGGATAGTGGTTCAAATGGCTCTGAGCACTATGGGACTTAACGTCTGTGGTCATCAGTCCCCTAGAACTTGGAACTACTTAAACCTAACTAACCTAAGGACATCACACACATCCATGCCCGAGGCAGGATTCGAACCTGCGACCTTAGCAGTCGCGCGGTTCCGGACTGAGCGCCTAGAACCGCTAGACCACCGCGGCCGGCCATGGGATAGTGATATGCATGTATACAGATGACAGTAGTATCGCATACACGAGGGATAAAAGGGCGGAGCTGTCAGCTGTAAGCAGGTGATTCATGCGAAAAGGTTTCTGACATGACTGTCTACGCCTGACTGGAATCAATAAACTCGGAATGGTAGTTGGAGCTAGAGGCATGGGACATTCCATTTCGGAAATCGTTAGTAAATTCAATATTTCGAGGCCCAAAATTCAAGAGCGTGACGAGAATACCTAATTTCAGGTATTCTCTCTCATCACGTACAACGCAGTGGCCGACGGCCTTCACTTAACGACCACCAATCGCGGCGTTTGTGTAGACTTGTCAGTGCTAACAGACAAGCAACGCCGCGTGAAGTAGCCGCAGAAACCAGTGTGGGACGTACGACGAACGTATCCGGTATGGCAGATTGCGTAATTTGGCGTTAATAGGCAATGGCAGCAGACGACCGACTCGAATGCCTTTACTAACAGCACGATATCGCCTGCAACGCCTCTCCTGGACTGGTGGCCATATCGGTTGGACCCTAGAAGACTGGAAAAGGTAGCCTGGTCAGATGAGTCCCGATTTCTGTTCGTAAGAGCTGATAGTAGGATCTGAGTGTGGCGAACAGACGACAAAGTCATGGACTCAAGCTGTCAATCAACAACGAACTGTGCAAGCTGTTGGTGGCCCCATTACGATGTTGGCTGTGTTTAAGTGGAATGGCCGGCCGGGATGGCCGAGCGGTTCTAGGCGCTACAGTCTGGAACCGCGCGACCACTACGGTCGCAGGTTCGAATCCTGTTTCGGGCATGGATCTGTGTGATGACCTCAGATGTTAAGTCCCATAGTGCTCAGAGCAATTTGAACCATTTTTTACATGGAATGGACTGGATCCATTGGTCCAACTGATTGGAGATGCTTATCTTCGGATACTTTAGGACCATTTTCAGAGATTCAAGGCCTTCGTGCTCCCAATCAATAATGGAAATTTTAAGGACGACAATGCGTCATGTCACAATTGTTCACGATTGGTATGAAGAACATTCTTGACAATTCGAGTGGATGATTTGGCCACCCAGGTTGCCCGACATGAATCATATCGAACATACATGGCACATAATCGAGAGGTCAGTTTAAAGTTCTTATTTTTATTTTCTCAGTTATTTAATGAACGTTTTATAAGTGTGATTGCGCATTATTATTAATTGATTGTTACTTATGGTTTGGTTTAGCGATTCCTTTTTACTGTTTGATCCTTTTTATTTGAGTCCTTTTAATTATGTTTGCGGTAGTTATGAAGTCTATATTCCATACTGTTCACCGTAAGTTAAAAAAATACTGCAATACCATACGCGATTCGCAGCAGCAGATGTCGTTGAGTCCCCTTGCTGGAACTTCTCCACTTGAAATCGCTAAAGATAATTTATCCCTCTACGGAAATCGATCGGTACAGCCAAGTGCTATGCTGTGTCCTGTGTATGGAATGTGACGTTCAACTTTAGTTCGTCACATTATTTAGGTCTTCGGAGAAATATTCTCGACGAATCCCAAAACCGTGTTAAACTGCAGGTTCGCACCTTTAAACCACACAACACTTCCGAACGACTTGCGTCTTTACAATCACTGAATATTTCTTTTGAAATGGTTCAAATAGCTCTGAGCACTATGGGACTTCACTTCTAAGGTCATCAGTCCCCTAGAACTTAGAACTACTTAAACCTAACTAACCTAAGGACATCATACACATCCATGCCCCAGGCAGGATTCGAACCTGCGACCTTAGGGGTCGCGCGGCTTCCTAGAACCGCTGGGCCACCCCGGCCGGTTTTTTGAAATGATTATGGGTTATTGCGTCTTTGTAACCACTGAATATTTCTTTTGAAATGATTACGGGTTATGAACTCTACACACATGATACTCCTTTTGTGCTTTTATATGTATTTATTTTTTTCAGTACCATGAAACATAGATTACTGCCTTAATGGCGGCTTCAAACAATCTTCTCTCAATCCAACATAGAATATCTATCTTCCAATGTCCAACATGGAATAATTATCTCTTTGCCGTAGATTAATACAGTCTGTATACCTTTGTTATCGAGTTCACACGAAGATGCTTAAATTCCACAGAGTATTTATCTCTCGCGCAGGTATTTTACATTTATTGTCGTATTAATAGTCCGTTGCCCAAAACGAAGTTCGGTTATTGGCAGGGTACTTAGTGACATCACTCGACGTGACCTCGATTTGATATCGGCTAATGTTCGTGCTGTGGATTACCATACCGCTAAAATACAGAGAGCAATGAAATCCTCCACATCCAATGCACCTCGGAATTTAACATCCCTGGACGACTTGCCCCCTCTGTTACGAGAGCTGAAGGTGCAAAGGAACCGCTACCGCCGGCGGTGGAAGCAGCTTCGTCGACCTTCCACTGTCATGCGGAGTATGTCGCCAACAGGAGCAAAAGCTGACTAGGACTTTCTACCCACTATTCCGCAGTAGGGAACTTAACCTGCATACCAAGCTCTGCATTTACCGAACAGTTATCCTGCCTGCCCTCACGTATGGATCCTCTGCATAGGCCACGATTAGTGTCACCAGCATGCGGACGTTGCAGCACCTGCAGAACAAGGTGCTCAGGTGGAGCCTGCACGCCCCGCCACTCACGAGAATTGTCACTCTCCACGAGGAAGCGGATATCGTCCCCCTAAAGACGACCATACGCAACAACGCGCGGCGGCTCTATGAGAAAGTGGATGCCTTGCGGGACACTGTCAATAGGTTCCGCCACGTTGGGACCACACTTCCACGCCGCCGCTAACGATAGGCCTGGCATGCCCACCACGGATGCATCCTTTGGTGGGACTTTGCCCCATCCTACGTCCAATACTTTCCCACCTTACCTGCCCACGTTACGCTAAATTTTTCTGCCTGACTGATGTAGTACTGTCACAGTCGGAGGGTGGTACGGGACTACAGGTCCCACGGCCACACCTCCAAAGTCTATTGCAGTGACGCAGTGTCACTGCCCTGTGGAATAAAAAAAAATTAAAAAAAACAACATTTATGGGATTTTACATTACGCAACATCAGTTTGAGGACAAAATCCTGCACTGGTATCACCTTCGCAATTACGGGCGGATATAGAGGTAGCATTGCTCAGTTTTTATGCGGGGGACTCGTTGAGTCGCCACGCCGAGCCGCTGTACTACACCGGGCAAAAGGAGGAGCGACACGATATTGGGAGATGGCCATGACTTTTCACACAGGCATGTGTATACTTCTACTAATTTCCGTTATTTCAGGTCGTGGCTTAGAACCACTTGAGGTCACTCAGAATTCGCTCATGCGCAGCGTACATATAGTCCTGCAGGCTCGTAGTATAATTCACGTTCGACAACGGAATTGGCGGAATAAGTAAAATAGTTTTTACTATTTTTATAAGCATCGTATAACTAAGATGGACACCTTCTGAGTGGGGGAGGAGGAGGATGACGTCATGAGCAGTACGATACATTCTGACTCCTTTTCAAATGCCTTACCCACGACTTATTTAGCTCAAGATTTTTAGGGTTTCATATGGCATGGATTTGTTGAAGAGAGATTACGTATTAATCTCGGGATGAGTCAGGTTATTTGGAGATTCTTTAAATATGAGGTGAGTTTATTCATTAATTATGAATCGTCACACAAACATGAGAATGATGATGGGATAAAAACCCACAGTATATGAACACAACAAAAATACTATTCTGCTCTGATCCTTTAATGAATGCTTCTTTATGAAATATTAAGAATGGATCGGCGAACATAAGCGCAGCCTGATGTTGAAATATTACGAGACAGTATGGGAAATGGGATTGGAAAACATTCAAGTTTTTCGCGTACTTTTAAGTGCTATGTACCAACAACTTCAATTCCACCGTATACCTTCTTGCTAAGACTCAGACAGTGACTGGGAACTACAGAGGCAAGCATCTAGTCGCACAAGACATATGCACGGCCGTCAAATGAAATGGGACAAGTATATAAAAAGCAGAAACCAAAAGGCGTTTCCCACATGGATAGGTAGCCATTGGATTCACAGTTAATCACTCTCAATCATTGCATGGATTGGTCATCGGTTGTGGTCAGGTTCAATGCCCACCTTTAGCTGATGGCCAGAATTTAAACTACAGTAAATTCAAAAACAGACTGAAATTCGACACGCACATAGCTATTCATTAAACTCAAGGTTTTGATTTCTACCGTTCAACCAGTGCCGTTGATTAATAATTTCAAAGTAAGTGGCACATCGTCGGTTGAGGGCCAGAATTTGGCCTGTTTCACAAAGGAAATTCAATCAAAATCCGTGAAAATTCACTATTTACAAATCAGCACGCGAATAACAGAGAGACAGAAATACGCTACAAATAGAGTCGTTCGTCATACCTGAACACATAACCCAGCAGATCGTAGATTTAACGCCTTGCGCAACCACACAGAGTGAATCACTCAAAGTCACATGCAGCACGTCGATTAATAACCTGCATCTACACACGACTACTTTGCTATTCGCAATTAAGTTTCTAGCAGAGGTTTCATCGAACCACCTTCAGATAGTTTCTTTATTGTTCCACGCTAGAACATAGATCGGGAAAAACGAACACACAAATCTTTTCCCGCGACCTCTGATTTCTCTTATTTTATTGTAAAGATCATTTTCTGCTTTGTCAACAATATGTTTTCGCATTCGGAGGAGAAACGAAGTGACTGAAAATTCTTGAAAAGATCTCACCGCAGAGATAAACGTCTTTGTTTTAATGACTGCCACCACGTTTTGCGTATCGTATCCATGGCGCTTTGTCTCCTACATCGCGATAATGTGAAACGAGCTGCCCTTCTTTCAACTTTCTTTGTGTCCTCTGACAGTCCTATCTGGTACGGATCCCATACGGTGCATGAATACTTCAGAAGAAAATGGACAAGCGTTGTGTAGGCAGACTCTTTAGTAGACTTTCAAGTGTTCTTCCAATAAAAAACGCAGTCTTTTGTTCGGCTGTCCCTCAAAATTATCTATGTGATCGTTGCAGTTTAACTTGTTCGTAATTGTAATTCCTAGATATTCATATCAATTATTGCCTCTAGATTTGTGTGATTTCTCGTGTAACCGAAATTTATCTCACATACACTCCTGGAAATTGAAATAAGAACACCGTGAATTCATTGTCCCAGGAAGGGGAAACTTTATTGACACATTCCTGGGGTCAGATACATCACATGATCACACTGACAGAACCACAGGCACATAGACACAGGCAACACAGCATGCACAATGTCGGCACTAGTACAGTGTATATCCACCTTTCGCAGCAATGCAGGCTGCTATTCTCCCATGGAGACGATCGTAGAGATGCTGGATGTAGTCCTGTGGAACGGCTTGCCATGCCATTTCCACCTGGCACCTCAGTTGGACCAGCGTTCGTGCTGGACGTGCAGACCGCGTGAGACGACGCTTCATCCAGTCCCAAACATGCTCAATGGGGGACAGATCCGAAGATCTTGCTGGCCAGGGTAGTTGACTTACACCTTCTAGAGCACGTTGGATGGCACGGGATACATGCGGACGTGCATTGTCCTGTTGGAACAGCAAGTTCCCTTGCCGGTCTAGGAATGGTAGAACGATGGGTTCGATGACGGTTTGGATGTACCGTGCACTATTCAGTGTCCCCTCGACGATCACCAGTGGTGTACGGCCAGTGTAGGAGATCGCTCCCCACACCATGATGCCGGGTGTTGGCCCTGTGTGCCTGGTCGTATGCAGTCCTGATTGTGGCGCTCACCTGCACGGCGCCAAACACGCATACGACCATCATTGGCACCAAGGCAGAAGCGACTCTCATCGCTGAAGACGTCACGTCTCCATTCGTCCCTCCATTCACGCCTGTCGCGACACCACTGGAGGCGGGCTGCACGATGTTGGGGCGTGAGCGGAAGACGGCCTAACGGTGTGCGGGACCGTAGCCCAGCTTCATGGAGACGGTTGCGAATGGTCCTCGCCGATACCCCAGGAGCAACAGTGTCCCTAATTTGCTGGGAAGTGGCGGTGCGGTCCCCTACGGCACTGCGTAGGATCCTACGGTCTTGGCGTGCATCCGTGCGTCGCTGCGGTCCGGTCCCCGGTCGACGGGCACGTGCACCTTCCGCCGACCACTGGCGACAACATCGATGTACTGTGGAGACCTCACGCCCCACGTGTTGAGCAATTCGGCGGTACGTCCACCCGGCCTCCCGCATGCCCACTATACGCCCTCGCTCAAAGTCCGTCAACTGCACATACGGTTCACGTCCACGCTGTCGCGGCATGCTACCAGTGTTAAAGACTGCGATGGAGCTCCGTATGCCACAGCAAACTGGCTGACACTGACGGCGGCGGTGCACAAATGCTGCGCAGCTAGCGCCATTCGACGGCCAACACCGCGGTTCCTGGTGTGTCCGCTGTGCCGTGCGTGTGATCATTGCTTGTACAGCCCTCTCGCAGTGTCCGGAGCAAGTATGGTGGGTCTGACACACCGGTGTCAATGTGTTCTTTTTTCCATTTCCAGGAGTGTAGATCGCCTCAGATATATCTTGATTAGAGTCAATCGTCACTTTTCGTACCATACAGACATCTTGTCCAAATCAATCTCGTATTGGTTTTGGCCTTCTGATGACTTTGCAAGACTTTAAATAACAGAATCATGTGCAAACAATCTAGGAGGGCTGCTCATTTTGTCGCCTACATTATTTATATACATTAAAAACAGCAGAGGACCTATGATAGTTGCTTTTGGAACTAGAGATATCATTTTTGTTTTACTTGACGACTTTCCGTCAATTACAACGAACTGTGACCTTTGTGTCAGGAAGTGACGAATCCAGTCCCACTTTCGAGACGATACGCCATAGGCATGTACGTTGACTAGAATCCACTTGAAAGGAAAGATATCAAAAGTCTTCTGGGAGTCTGGAGATACGGAATCAATGGGAGAGCCCTTGTCGACAGCATTCACTACTTCCTGTAAGTGAGGAGCTGGTTATGTTTCAGTGTTTCACAAGAACGATAATTTCTGAACCCATGCCGACTATGCGCCAGTAGATCGCTTTCTTCGAGGTAATCGTTTATGTTCAAAATTCCTACGGTAAGTCGACGTTAGTGATACGCGTCTGTAGGTGAGCGGATCACTTTTATTTACATCAAATGTTCAAATGTGTGTGAATTGCTAAGGGACCAAATTGCCTAGGTCATCGGTCCCTGGACTTATACACTACTTAAACTAACTTTAATATGCTAAGAACAACACACACACACCCATTCCCGAGGGAGGACTCGAACCTCCGGTGGGAGGGGCCACGCAGTCCGTGACATGACGCCTCAAACCGCGCGGCCACTCCGCGAGGCTTATTTCCGTGTTAGTGAGACCCGTCTTTACGTGCGAGGGATTTAAGTGTGTAAGTATTACATTAGCGTACTCTGAGAGGAGTATTCAGTCTGGACAGGAAAACTTGCCTTTATTAAGTGATCCAAGCTGCTTCTCTACACCGAGGATATCTGTGTGTGACTGATGTAGGCAGGTTTTGTTGATCAGAATTCTGAAAATATTTACTTCGTCTTGTGTGGTGAAGGAATTTCGAAAAATTGTATTCAGTAACTCAGCTTTAGTGGAACTCTCATCGGTAACACTATCATTAGTATCTCACAATGAAGGTGTTGATTGCATCTGTGTACATTACACATGACCAGAATATCTTTGGATTTTCTCCCTGATTTCGTGACAGTGCCATTATGGAAACTATTAAAAATATCTCGCATTGAAATCGTCAGTAAGTTTCCATATTCAGTAAAACATGGCCCGTCTTGTAGGTATTGCTTTATTTTAAATTAAACATCCTTTTTTTGTTGCTTCTGTAACGGTGTTATTGCTACTTAGCTTGCTCTGGGGCAACATTCCGTTTGTTATTAAGTTATTTGGTCTAACTCTCTCAACTGGCATCTTTTTAAATAGGTATATTAATATCTGTAATTTATTTTCTATGGACTTCGGTGTTACGGTATTCAGCCTCGCTACAAACAGCACATGGTCGCTAATCGCTGTATCTGTCATGATGCTCACTGTGCCCCCTGGACTATTTGTTGCCAAGAGGTCAAGTAGGTTTTTGCAACCATATACACTTCGAGTGGGCTCCTAAACTAATTGTTCAAAATAATTTTGAAATAAAGCATTTAGCACGATTCAGGGCGATATTTTATGCTGTGTATGTTCGACAACATATAGAGGGTGCTTGAAGTGACCCCCAACTATAAATGCACGAATATGGTACCTATGTGTATCTTGTAATACATCGTGTTAAGAACCTTCCCAAGGACGAGTGTGTGGGCGGCCGTGCAAGGCCGGAAACAAAGAATGAGTCAAAGAGTAATTGATGAATATGAAATTATATTACGTATTCGGGACCTTTTGACGAAGAAAAACCGCTGCTGTGTCCATAATTGGATATTAATTTTATTTCGAAGTTTCTAAAGATTCAACCGGGAATAAAAGCAGGTAAATAATTACAGAAACGAAAGCAATCTTGTAATAATAATTCCCTACAAAAAGAGAAACTGAAATCTGTAAACAGATCTCGGCTCCCGCAGTTTTGAGAGCAATTACCAAGTTTTTCAAAGTGCTGGCGGCCGTTGAGGAAGATTCAGATTTAAAGGGGTCGTCTTCTTCGTCTTGTGGCTAGATCGAACACACAACATCTCACCGTCCCAGCGGCCGAGGCTACGGGGGGGTTAAGAAACTTCTGGAGCAAAAAGGAAGTGACCAGGCCTATGGAGCAGCAGGTGACAGCTAGCCGCTTGGCCACCCAGCAAGTTGGCAACGGAACTATTGTTCTCAATCGTAGATACACTAGCGTGAAGTGTTGACCAGCATCGCCGCTCTAGCCCATTCCGGAGCGTCTTCATTGAAGGTCCACTAGCTGACGTCTCACCCGCGATCTATTAGATCTATTATTGCCCATAGGTACGCTCCGCCATGCGGCGGTGAAGCTTCATGGTTCGTGTCTTCGGGCACGGTCTAATAATGATGCTCGGATTCGATCACCGACTCGGTCATTTGGCTATCGCCAGTATTTCGCAACACGACGGAAGAGCAGCAGCGCCATCCGTGCGGTAAGATTGAATTCTACCTCCCCTCACCCCCCCCCACCCTACTTTTGTTACTGAAACCAAGTTCTCATGGTTCAAGATTCTCACTCAGAAGTCTTATCAGTTCAGTTTTTGTAGTTATAGGAGAATTCTGTGTTCTCTATATGTGCTCCGTTAATACGTGCATGCCAGTGAAGGCTGCCCTCAGTTAAGTGTACGTTGCTCTATTCTAAATGTCTACACCTTCCCACAGCATCTACTCAGATTAGTGGCTCCCTGCAAGTAGGGTCATAGTACATGCCTTCCCACGGTCTGATGCTGGGTAGACCAATAAAGTGAGACCTCCATGGTCTGTCAATATTTATCTCACCCACTAACTGTGACGACAGTGTGGTGGTGGTGGTGGTGGTAGTGGTGGTGGTGGTGGTGGGAAGGGGGGGGAGTGGAGGAGGGGGGGGGGGAAGGATGGTCAGTGGAACCAGTTATTAATTTATTCTGGTTGTGAAGCATACCTCTACTCACACTGACCCACAGAAATTATCTACTTCAATTTTCTACAAGATAGCCTATTACTAGTAGAAACAAACACGTTATCACCAACAGTATATAACCCATCCGTTATGAAAACCGTTTGGTCTTTTGGAAAAATTTACACTTGATCTTATCTCCAACTTTAGTCAGCCTTCTGTACCTATAAAGATTTGATCTTCAGTGCTTTCTATTAGGACCTGGAACTCTGATTCTTTCCCAACACTGTTATAACAACTTACAAAACCGACTGTTGCTAGGTCTACTCTCGACCAGTGTTTGCCCTGCACCCTTTGAGACTAAAGCCCTTTCCATATTTTGAACCTGGAACCCGGCCACCCTATGGTATAAATCGAGGAATCTGCACCATACACAGTTATAGAACCGTCTGAGCCTCTGAGTCAGACCCTTCACTTGGGGAGAACGACGATTTAATCCCACTCCGGCCATCCTGATTTAGGTTTTCCGTGATTTCCCTAAATCCCTTCGGGCAAATGCCAGGGTGGTTCCTATGAAAGGGCATGGGCGAATTCCTTCCCCATCATTCCCTAATCTGATGGGACCGGTGACCTCGCTGTTTGGTCCCCTTTCCCAAAAGACCCAACCAACCCAACCCTTCATATGGCTCTGTAGAAAGGTCTGCAATCCGTCGTATCGACGATGCAACAGATAGTGTGATCTGCCTCCAGTTCGGAACCAAGACTGACAGTCTTCACCATCCGAAACCAGGGAGAACATCTTCCAATCCAAAGCGGCACGCATCGTTAATATCGACATAAGCCACCACATGCAGTTGGCTGCACGCTGAGCTCTTTATTGGGTCTGAAAAAACCCATTTAAAAGCTGGGAGAACTCCACCAAATATGGACATAGTGTGCATACTGGACTTCTTCCCCTCCTTGGCAGACATATCCCTAAGTGACCCCATTTCATGCTCACCACTGCAGCTTCAAATACTAGTAGTGCCATCCTCTGTAAAATCCAGGCCTTTCAGGAAGAGAGGCTTCCTTTGAAGCACGACAAGGGACTGCATCTGGCTCATGATCGGCATCAGCATGAAGCGTTTTTTTCGAACGAACTGGGGAGGCACTTCATTCGGCCCCATCGAAAGCTTTTTGTTACCTTCCACACCATTAAACCACCTCCCACTCAGTCATGGATGAGGGCCCATCATCAGTGTCTTGACAAAAAATAAAAACACCTACAGCTGTCCTTGTGATTTTATTTTATTTTGTCGCCACCATTTTCGATGCTTCATTGCGCCATCTTCGGGCTGTTTTGATGCAGTACAGGTGGACAGTTGATGGCTGGAGTGCTGACACGTGAGCTTCAGATTATCTGTGAATCCAGCAGGGCTGGCAACTGATCGTTTATGCATGGAGATCGTATCCACCAGTACCGCATCAATACAGCCTGAAGATGACGCACTGAAGCGTTGAAACTGGTAGCGACAAAATAAAATGAAATCACAAGGACGGCTGTAGGTGTTTTTATTCTTTGTCAAGATAGTAAACGGCCTTCGTCCCAGAGACGTCCTTCAAAAAGGATGGACGTACAAAAGCAACACCAGTGTGGTCAGTAACCAGGGCAGCAACACTAGTGGGCCAGTTTGGGCACACGCAGGACGTCCCCACATCCGGCCCTGACAGTCATGCCCACTGGCAACAGCCTCAAGAAGGGTGACCAAAGCCAGCACAGCCTGGAGCTGTGAGCAACGCCCACCTCGTATATAAACACACCAATCACAGCCCTATCAAGCGGAAAGTGTAACTATATACCAGGTACTTATTAAAATGCGTGACTGTTCCTAGTACATACACAAACACGCAAAAATTTAAGAATTTAAGTTACAAAGCACACAGGTAAACCAAATGCGTCACTTATAGTTAGAATCTCATAAAATGATTCACAAACGAAACGCTGTGCTGATCCAGGGACAGCCGCTGCTGCCTAACTTATCGCGAAATATTTACTTAACATCTACAGAGAAATGAAATGAATTAATCGTTATCTCAATTTAGACGAATTTAATCGGATACCTTTGTGAATGATACCAGAGGAACGCATCAAGAAAACGTCCAGCACTTCCCACCCTCAAACGAAGTGTGCTCTAGGTTGCCTTGTTCCAGAGCATACACCAAGCGCGCAGGGGAGGGGGAAGTTTCTGTTACCAACTGTGCACCTGATGTGGTATCGATAGCTACGATGCCACGGTTTAGGTATCAGTTAAGTTGGCACTACGACACCAACACCGATGACAGCGCCCTCTAGCCGGCGCTGGAGAGCTCTACGAGCATCGCTACAGAATCTCCCCATTTCATCAGGTGCAGACAGCCAGAAAACATCGCTTCAGCTTAGTTTAGTATTGAGACTTTGAGTCAGTTACGATGGGGCCACAACGTCTCACCTACGTGTCGTCACCTAAAGTTATTTAATATGTCTGCATATGTTTATACACTAGTAAAGGTGCTTTAACTGTATTTGCAGAACCGACGTGTATTACCTTTCCCTGCTCCTACCCACGCGCCGCCTTCCAGGCGGGATACAAAACCTGAAATGTGGGAAGACAGACTTTCGCCTCGTAACACTGACTAAACCTCTCTGGTTTCAGCACTATGTACCCAAAAGTTAAGTTTCTACTGTGATTCCACCGCTCTCTGAGGACTGGACGCACTGGAGGGAATTTCAAAACACTCCTATTACAGCATTTACTCGCTCATATAGGGTAAACGGGGAAAAAACAGACTGTGCGAGGGGAACCAAGTAAAGAAAGTTGCTCTTCCCTTTTCCAGAGGCTGCGTATTGCTGTAACAGTGAAATGGCAGAAAAACTAGACTGTCAGCATGTTAAGGTACCAGAAGCAGTTAAATCTTATGAAATGGAAGCTACTGACCCGTATCGACTTTCGTTAAGAAATCGTCCAGGTATTTGTCTCCAACGACTTAGAGAAACCGCTGTACACCTAATGTATTCATGAATGGACGGGGATCTGAACCCAGCACCTTCCAAATCCGAGTACTGGTAATGCAAAAGATCATGAAAAGACGAAAGAGGAACGGTTTTGACATTACCTAGCTCACCACCTCGTTCCTTACATAAATACCACCAGCGTTTTGGTGGAAGTGTCATGAGCGACGGTAGTGAAAAATAATTTTAGAATGAAATTTCCACTCTGCAGCGGAGTGTGCGCTGATATAAAACTTCCTGGAAGATTAAAACTGTGTGCCGGACCGAGACTCGAACTCGGGAGCTCTGCTTTTCGCGGGCAAGTGCTCTACCAACTGAGCTACCCGAGCACGACTCACGCCCCGTCCTCACAACTTTACTTCTACCAGTACCTCGTCTCCTACCTTCCAAACTTAACAGAAGCTCTCCTGCGAACCTTGCAGAACTAGCACTCCTGAAAGAAAGGATATTGCGGAGACATGGCTTAGCCACAACCTGGGAGTTGTTTCTAGAGGTTGGTAGAGCACTTGCCCGCGAAAGGCAGAGGTCCCGAGTTCTAGTCTCGGTCCGGCACACGGTTTCAATCTTCCAGGAAGTTTCATATCAGCGCACACTCCACTATAGAGAGGAAATTTCATTCTAGAAACAATCCCCAGGCTGTGGCTAAGCCATGTCTCCGCAATATCCTTTCTTTCAGGAGTGCTACTTCTGCAAGGTTCGCAGGAGAGCTTCTGTTAAGTTTGGAAGGTAGGAGACGAGGTACTGGTAGAAGTAAAGCTGTGAGGACGGGGCGTGAGTCGTGCTCGGGTAGCTCAGTTGGTAGAGCACTTGCCCGCGAAAGGCAGAGGCCCCGAGTTCGAGTCTTGGTCCGAAACACAGTTTTAATCTTCCAGGAAGTTTCAATAATTTTAGAGCTCGTGTCCAAGCGCATCTTATGAATATCAACCTTGATGTTTGGTATGTTCAGGTGGAAGTATACTCTGATCTCCAAAACAACCTGGTTTTCGCGATGGCCTTATTTATCTCGATTTATTCAAATCGGAAGTTTATACCCTTCTTCTTGCTCAAATGGTCGAAGTAAGCAGTTTACAAGTAGTATCCTGGTGATCTCGGATGATATCCTGAAAACTGTAGGACGTGTTGAGAACCATTCTTCAAATACATCAAAGGATTAGTGTAAGCGAGAATCACTTCGACTGACTAAACATCCCGGCCCACTTAGAGATACGGGTACTATTACTTCACTTTTACCTAAGGAATTCTATCTCAAATAATTGTCTACTGTTGTCGGTAGCACCATGTATAAACAGTTTTGTAAAATTTTCCCGTCGGAAATGGCTCTCCAATTTGTCTTGCTCATATTGACACCAAATCGGTCAGTATCGCTACGCTTCAAACAGCAGTGCTTTGTACCTGATAGCGAAGTTATATTTTCACTGCAAAATAAAGAAAAAGCTGAAAATTTGAATGCTGGTCAGTTCCTGGAATTATTTCAGTATTTACCAATTCGCGCACAATGCATTATACAAAAACGAGGCCGTTAAGCGCTTATTCCTCTTTTTCTTTTTCATTTTTGATAATCCTATATTTCACGCACAATGCATCAATGCTTACCGGGTGTTTTTCACAGCATTAAACCACGTGATCTGTATATTTGTTTTCTTTTCCCGCAGTTTGCTGGTCGAACAATACGCGCGTGAGCCGATGTGGTCGCTCACAGGACTTTAAAATAGTGAACACGTCTGTAAAACATCCATTCCACCAGAATTAACGAACATTTATGAGCAGCGATACTTCATTTCTGTCCCTCTAGTAGTAATTTCCGTACGGAGCACTTATTCAAATTATATTGAAAAACTGTTAATATTTTCTCTGTGTTGCCTAGTTGCAGAACCAAGCCAAAGGGTGTGAAGGAAGATGTAGTCGAAGTTTTGATCATTACAGACAGTGCACTATCACAGCGGAACAAGTATGGACGAAGTAATCAGCTGTGAAATGGTTAATAGTGTTTTTTGATTTACGAAAGACACGGAAAAACTTATAATGGTGACACCAGAACTATAGCTCAGGTCCACAGAAACACGAAACTACTGCCGAGTACAGCTCAGCTGCTCACACCCTGATTCAAACAGAACATACATAAAGACGAAACTAAGACCTGGGCAGTCTGATCTGTCTGTGTTAACCTTTTTTTTTCCTTTATTGTAATTTTTATCAACATACATAAAGACGAAACTAAGACCTGGGCAGTCTGATCTGTCTGTGTTAACCTTTTTTTTTCCTTTATTGTAATTTTTATCACCTATACAGGCGGGCTGTCAGCAGCATAGTATGCTGCTCTTCAGCCTTAAGTGGAACAATAACATGACATAGAGGTGATACAGTCAATACAAAAAAACGGCGGGCAAAAAATGGAGATACAATAAACAATAAACAAGAAGCCGTTCACGTTGGACGATAAAAACACTAACACTTGTTGACACGGCGCACAAAACACGGAGAACGGCGACGGCACATGTGAACAGTTGAATTGGAACTGCACGAAACACAAAACGAAGCACACACACTAGACACTGATGGCGATGATCTCCGACGCGCGAATGTTCACTATGCGTGTGCGAGTCCGGGGACCTGCCAAGAGAGGTGGAGGAGGATGTGTTAACCTAAGATGATAGTTCAGATATAGACGACCACGTCACAAACAGGCAATGAGCAGATAGGAAGAGCATCCGGGGAACTGAGCTCACAATTAAGTGTGCAACTTGGGATTAAAATACAGGGTGATTCAAAAAGAATACCACAACTTTAGGAATTTAAAACTCTGCAACGACAAAAGGCAGAGCTAAGCACTAGCTGTCGGCGAATTAAGGGAGCTATAAAGTTTCATTTAGTTGTACATTTGTTCGCTTGAGGCGCTGTTGACTGGGCGTCAGCGTCAGTTGATTCTAAGATGGCGACCGCTCAACAGAAAGCTTTTTGTGTTATTGAGTACGGCAGAAGTGAATCGACGACAGTTGTTCAGCGTGCATTTCGAACGAAGTATGGTGTTAAACCTCCTGATAGGTGGTGTATTAAACGTTGGTATAAACAGTTTACAGAGAATGGGTGTTTGTGCAAAGGGAAAAGTTCTGGACGGCCGAGAACGAGTGATGAAAATGTAGCACGCTTCCAGCAAGCATTTGTTCGCAGCCCAGGAAAATCGACTCGCAGAGCTAGCAGAGAGCTGCAAATTCCCCAATCAACTGTATGGAGAGTCCTACGAAAAAGGTTAGTTATGAAACCTGAACGTCAACTACCCGAGGCGATGGATCGGCCGCCAGGCAGCCCGTGACAGAGCACTTCATCACTGGCCTCCAACAAGCCCTGATCTTACCCCCTGCGATTTTTTCTTATGGGGGTATGTTAAGGATATGGTGTTTCGGCCACCTCTCCCAGCCACCATTGATGATTTGAAACGAGAAATAACAGCAGCTATCCAAACTGTTACGCCTGATATGCTACAGAGAGTGTGGAACGAGTTGGAGTATCGGGTTGATATTGCTCGTGTGTCTGGAGGGGGCCATATTGAACATCTCTGAACTTGTTTTTGAGTGAAAAAAAACCTTTTTAAATACTCTTTGTAATGACGTATAACAGAAGGTTATATTATGTTTCTTTCATTAAATACACATTTTTAAAGTTGTGGTATTCTTTTTGAATCACCCTGTATAATGAGCGTGGGCTACTGCGAAGGTGTAGCAGGAAAAGTCATAAAATGAAGAGCTACGTTGGCGATAGGAATGAGAGAATATAAAGACTCTCTGACTTCTGCAATAAACTTCAGATAGCCATAGCAACTAAGCTGTTTCAAAATCACAAGAACAGGGTGCGTACTTTGAAAAGCCAGAAGGCCCAGAAAGAAACCAGTTGGATTACATCGTACTGAGAGAGAAATTCCAAAATCGGACTGGAGGGCGTGGGACAATTACATCACCTGTAGTTGCAGAATTTAGTAACAATGATGAACAGGCTGTATTCAGGAATAAGGAATGGGAAACTGGAATGCTGACTATGGTGGTGTTCATTCGATGTTTTCTAAGTTTGCGGATAGCGTTGTGGGTAAATCCGTTGCTACGGAATGAGGACTATTTAAGGGAGTTTTGTTATCGGCGAGGCAAAATAATGCATGACAGACTCAGCAAGGGATAAATAAGAGCCTGTGCAAAACCAAGAGAGCATTCCTCGCTAATACAAGTCCAAAATATCAAACTTCAGAAATACATTTCTGTGAATGTGAGTCTGGAGTACAGCATTGTATGTTTAGTATGGTCTAACGCAGATATAAATTCTGAGTTGTACCCTCGATAATTAGCAATGGAGTTCTCTGGTGAAGAAATGCGCAAAATATGAACACAACTACAGAAAAAGGCCATAAGAATAAAAATAGTTATAGAACTTACTATAAATATGTGTTAAAATATTTTGGGATTTTAACTGTGCCATGTGAGTACATTTAGCAATCAGCTATGCTCATCAAAAATAATCTTCATAATCACTGCACATACGGCTGTGGAATGCCTATGCATTTGTCTTTCCAGATTTTCTAGCTTCTGTCGCACACTCCGACTCTTAGAATATTATCATGTCGTTGGTTATTCCACGTTTTTCTCTTGGAAATCTGAATGGCGGCTACTCCTGGATCTCTTGCGATGGAAAGGTCATCATGACGCTTCTTCACATTGTGTTTAGTACCTTCTGCTTCCACTTGCCGTAAATCGTTGCTGATTCTTTCGTATTTTAGGGCCATTTTCCCACCCAAACAGTAGAGACTGCCCTGATCCTCTGTCCGCTCGTCCACCCTCTTTGACAAGAACGTTGGCAGAACGACGGTGACTTTTATGCCGGAGGTCTTCGGTTGTTATTGCTGGTGATTTGAATTCAAAATGTAAGCAATGACTAAGTTCGAACCTGTGACCCAGGGCATGCTCGTTACAAGTGAAAGAGGCTACTCCTATATCTGTGCATTAGAGGTTTAAAAAAAAAATCTACGCATCCTGAATGGCTTAGCTCAACTGTAATGGGCAAATCATGCAGATGTACTATCTATTTCTAACCGTCATTTAATCGCAGAAATAGGAATATTCAATATGGGTGGATATAATTTAGCGTTAAGTTACTGCAGGTCAAGTATGGAGAAAGGAGGAGTTATTACGTGATACCCAGATAGTTTGCAGTGACCAAAACATTGATCTTTTGCCGACAAAGATATACAAGGCTCGATATTGTGATTTCGGATTAATTATGAAACATATAATTGCCTTGTCAAACTTCTTAATTACCCAGCGGAATAAGATAATATTAAGTGGAAATTTCAGTTTATGTTCCTTTTTTTTTTTTTTTTTTTTTTTTTTTTTTTTTTTTTTTTTTTTTTTGGTCATCAGTCTACTGACTGGTTTGATGCGGCCCGCCACGAATTCCTTTCCTGTGCTAACCTCTTCATCTCAGAGTAGCACTTTCAACCTACGTCCTCAATTATTTGCTTCACGTATTCCAATCTCTGTCTTCCTCTACAGTTTTTGCCCTCTACAGCTCCCTCGGGAGCCATGGAAGTCATTCCCTCATGTCTTAGCAGATGTCCTATCATCCTGTCCCTTCTCCTTATCAGTGTTTTCCACATATTCCTTTCCTCTCCGATTCTGCGTAGAACCTCCTCATTCCTTACCTTATCAGTCCACCTAATTTTCAACATTCGTCTATAGCACCACATCTCAAATGCTTCGATTCTCTTCTGTTCCGGTTTTCCCACAGTCCATGTTTCACTACCACACAATTCTGTACTCCAGACGTACATCCTCAGAAATTTCTTCCTCAAATTAAGGCCGGTATTTGATATTAGTAGACTTCTCTTGGGCAGAAATGCCTTTTTTGCCATAGCGAGTCTGCTTTTGATGTCCTCCTTGCTCCGTCCGTCATTGGTTATTTTACTGCCTGGGTAGCAGGATTCCTTAACTTCATTGACTTCGTGACCATCTATTCTGATGTTAAGTTTCTCGCTGTTCTCATTTCTACTACTTCTCATTACCTTCGTCTTTCTCCGATTTACTCTCAAACCATACTGTTTACTCATTAGATGGTTCATTCCATTCAGCGGATCATTTAATGCTTCTTCACTTTCACTCAGGATAGCAATGTCATCAGCGAATCGTATCATTGATATCCTTTCACCTTGTATTTTAATTCCACTCCTGAACCTTTGTTTTATTTCCATCATTGCTTCCTCGATGTACAGATTGAAGAGTAGGGGCGAAAGGCTACAGCCTTGTCTTACACCCTTCTTAATACGAGCACTTCGTTATTGATCGTCCACTCTTATTATTCCCTCTTGGTTGTCGTACATATTGTATATGACCCGTCTCTCCCTATAGCTTACCCCTAGTTTTTTCAGAATTTCGAACAGCTTGCACCATTTTATACTGTCGAACGCTTTTTCCACGTCGACAAATCTTATGAAAGTGTCTTTATTTTTCTTTATCCTTGCTTCCATTATTAGCCGTAACGTCAGAATTGCCTCTCTCGTCCCTTTACTTTTCCTAAAGCCAAACTGATCGTCACCTAGCGCATTCTCAATTTTCTTTTCCATTCTTCTGTATATTATTCTTGTAAGCAGCTTCGATGCATGAGCTGTTAAGCTGATTGTGCGATAATTCTCGCACTTGTCAGCTCTTGCCGTCTTCGGAATTGTGTGGATGATGCTTTTCCGAAAGTCAGATGGTATATCGCCAGACTCATATATTCTACACACCAAAGTGTTTAGTCGTTTTGTTGCCACTTCCCCCAATGATTTTAGAAATTGTGATGAAATGTTATCTATCCCTTCTGCCTTATTTGACCGTAAGTCCTCCAAACCTCTTTTAAATTCCGATTCTAATACTGGATCCCCTACCTCTTCTAAATCGACTCCTGTTTCTTCTTCTATCAATTCAGACAAATCTTCACCCTTATAGAGGCTTTCAATGTATTCTTTCCACCTATCTGCTCTCTCCTCTGCATTTAACAGTGGAAATCCCGTTGCACTCTTAATGTTACCACCGTTGCTTTTAATGTCACCAAAGGTTGTTTTGACTTTCCTGTATGCTGAGTCTGTCCTTCCGACAATCATATCTTTTTCGATGTCTCCACATTTTTCCTGCAGCCATTTCGTCTTAGCTTCCCTGCACTTCCTATTTATTTCATTCCTCAGCGACTTGTATTTCTTTATTCCTGATTTTCCCGGATCATGTTTGTACTTCCTCCTTTCATCAATCAACTGAAGAATTTCTTCTGTTACCCATGGTTTCTTCGCAGCTACCTTCTTTGTACCTATGTTTTCCTTCCCAACTTCTGTGATGGCCCTTTTTAGAGATGTCCATTCCTCTTCAACTGTACTGCCTACTGCGCTATTCCTTATTGCTGTATCTATAGCGTTAGAGAACTTCAGACGTATCTCGTCATTCCTTAGTACTTCCGTATCCCACTTCTTTGCGTATTGATTCTTCCTGACTAATGTCTTGAACTTCAGCCTACTCTTCATCACTACTATATTGTGATCTGAGTCTATATCTGCTCCTGGGTACGCCTTACAGTCCAGTATCTGATATCGGAATCTCTGTCTGACCATGATGTAATCTAACTGAAATCTTCCCGTATCTCCCGGCCTTTTCCAAGTATACCTCCTCCTCTTGTGATTCTTGAACAGGGTATTCGCTATTACTAGCTGAAACTTGTTACAGAACTCAATTAGTCTTTCTCCTCTTTCATTCCTTGTCCCAAGCCCATATTCTCCTGTAACCTTTTCTCCTACTCCTTCCCCTACAACTGCATTCCAGTCGCCCATGACTATTAGAGTTTCGTCCCCCTTTACATACTGCATTACCCTTTCAATATCCTCATACACTTTCTCTATTCATCTTCAGCTTGCGACGTCGGCATGTATACCTGAACTATCGTTGTCGGTGTTGGTCTGCTGTCGATTCGGATTAGAACAACCTGGTCACTGAACTGTTCAAAGTAACACACCCTCTGCCCTACCTTCCTATTAATAATGAATCCTACACCTGTTATACCATTTTCTGCTGCTGTTGATATTACCCGATACTCATCTGACCAGAAATCCTTGTCTTCCTTCCACTTCACTTCACTGACCCATACTATATCTAGATTGAGCCTTTTCATTTCCCTTTTCAGATTTTCTGGTTTCCCCACGTTCAAGCTTCTGACATTCCACGCCCCGACTCGTAGAACGTTATCCTTTCGTTGATTATTCAATCTTTTTCTCATGGTAACCTCCCCCTTGGCAGTCCCCTCCCGGAGATCTGAATGGGGGACTATTCCGGAATCTTTTGCCAATGGAGAGATCATCATGACACTTCTTCAAATACAGCCCACATGTCCTGTGGATACACGTTACGTGTCTTTAATGCAGTGGTTTCCATTGCCTTCTACTTCCTCATGTCGTTGATCATTGCTGATTCTTCCGCCTTTAGGGGCAATTTCCCACCCCTCGGACAAGAGTGTGCCCTGAACCTCTATCCGCTCCTCCGCCCTCTTTGACAAGGCCGTTGGCAGAATGAGGCTGACTTCTTATGCCGGAAGTCTTCGGCCGCCAATGCTGATTATTTATCAAAATTTAGGCAGTGGCGGGGATCGAACCCGGGACCGAAAACGTTTTGATTATGAATCAAAGACGCTACCCCTAGACCACGGGTTCAGCTTTGTCTATATTAAGTATTTTAGTGCTATACAATGTTCCTTCTCACTTTACATTCTCTTGCTCCTCTTGTGACAAAAGTTTTCGGAACCAGCACAACTGTTTTTGACAATATTTTTATGAATGAATAAAGATCATACGATCACAATGTAATTCCCAGGTTTATAGCCTACTAGACCATGATAGTCAACTACTGACGTTTAATATCAGAGTGCGTAACATGATAAAAATAACGGGATAATGACTATGGTAATCAGTGAAAAACGAATAGGGAAAGTTGAACACATTCTGTAAGAGAGTCACACGCTAATTAAAAATTAATGTGGCAGAAGGAAATTTAATATACCTAAACTCTTGGCTACAAATGGAATAAGAGTATTATTCGCAACTGAGAGAAGATTTTATTTGGCGTCCACGGACATTAATGATGTAAGGGTGAAATTATATAGAAAACTGCACTGAAAAATTCTGACAAAAATGCTGTATAAAAATGTCTTCACTTCTTCACTTCACAGAAAAAATAAGCGTCTACAGTAATCAGATGAGAAATATTTGAACGATATTGAAAAAGGAAACCGGAAGCTAGCTCTAAAAGTTCAAAAACCTTTAATAACATTTTATGTTGTTAATAGATAGCTGAGGGTTGAACACTTCCTTAGTAGGTAGCCTTCAACACCAATGATAAAGCGTAACTTCATCTAACATTTTCATTGTTATCAAGTCAAAAATAAATTTCAAATGTTTATGATAGAGTAAATAGTAAATCAATGAAGTATTGTTTTGCTGAATTTAATGTATTGATCGGCTTGTATAATCAGTCTTCTCACATTGATGTTTTTCTCAAAGAGAGTTGGACATTCTATTGTCAAGGCACTTAACAAAAAAGAAGAGAAAACGATGGAAAAGAATTACTGATGCATCTCCTTATTACGAGTATTTTCAAAAGAGTTACAGATAATCATATACATTCTGTTCTCAGTAACATACCGTTTTCAATAAGGTCTGTTAACAGGCTGTAGGCATATTTACCTTATCACGTGACATACTGAACTAAATAAATCAAGAACTGTAAATCCCTAGGATGGAGCCAAACTACCCAAAATTTTTACATAAACTAAAAATGTTCTTAATAAAATCTTTTGATAGTCAATATCGCAAGTAAATAATATTAAGGTATGGCCACAGGGGAGAGTTATGGGACCATTGATTTTCACAATATATATAAATGACCTAGTACATAGTGTCGGAAGTTCCATGCGGCTTTTCGCGGACGATGCTGTTGTATATAGAGAAGTTGCAGCATCAGAAAATTGCAGCGAAATGCAGGACGATCTGCAGCGGATAGGCACTTGGTGCAGGGAGTGGCAACTGACCCTTAACATAGACAAATGTAATGCATTGCGAATACATAGAAAGAAGGATCCTTTATTGTATGATTATGTGACAGCGGAACAAACACTGGTAGCAGTTACTTCTGTAAAACATGTGGGAGTATGCGTACGGAACCATTTGAAGTGGAATGCTCATATAAAATTAATTGTTGGTAAGGTGGGTGCCAGGTTGAGATTCATTGGGAGAGTCCTTAGAAAATGTAGTCCATCAACAAAGGAGGTGGCTTACAAAACACTCGTTCGACCTATACTTGAGTAGTGCTCATCAGTGTGGGATCCGTACCAGGTGGGGTTGACAGAGGAGATACAGAAGATCCAAAGAAGAGCGGCGCGTTTCGTCACAGGGTTATTTGGTAAGCGTGATAGCGTTACGGAGATGCTTAGCAAACTCAAGTGGCAGACTCTGCAAGAGAGGCGCTCTGCATCGCTGTGTAGCTTGTTCGCCAGGTTTAGAGAGGGTGCGTTTCTGAATATATTGATTCCCCCTACTTATACCTCACGAGGAGATCACGAATGTAAAATTAGAGAGATTCGAGCGCGCATGGAGGCTTTCCGGCAGTCGTTCTACCAGCGAACCATATGCGACTGGAACAGGAAAGTGAGGAAATGACAGTGGCACGGAAAGTGCCCTCCGCCACACACCGTTGGGTGGCTTGCGGAGTATAAATGTAGATGTAGATGTAGACTTGTATCAGATGATTATATTGCAGTATTCATATCTGGAATAATAACAGAAAACTGCAATAAGGAAGAGTATCAGAAGAGATTGCCTAAATCTTTATAATTTAAGGAAAACTTCAATTAAATACCAATTATAAAAATTTGTTTATTGTCTACCCATAAAATGAGGCTGAGACACAACTTCTGCATCAGATTTGGTATCAATAAAATAATGACATTCACCACTGAGGTAAAATATTAGCTATTCAAAGGCTAAGAAGTAAACAAAGACGCCACTACAAAATGGAATACAAAATGCATTAAACGAGGTTCAATTACACAGAGTACAAACCAACCTTACAAGCCTGCATTGATATGCATATACATTTTATTGCATATATTACATATCCTTATTCACTGTAACTATGTTTTTACGTGTGTCTTTTCTTGTGGGCCTCCGCGAGCGCTCATAATCGTTTAGTCTGCTTAAAACTCTGAATGGGTCACATACTACTAGGCCCACTAGCATTCTTGTGCATAACATGGTGTTGCTTGACAGGTGTAACTACGCTGTGTTCAAAGTGTTGCATACGAATGCGGACTTGTAAGATGCAACTGTACTTTGCGTAATTCTGCTTGGTTTATTCCAGTTTTAATTGCCTTTTGTATTCTATTTTGTACTGACGTCTTTGTTTATTTCTTTGGCCTTCAGTACATAATATTTTATCTTAATGATATATGCCACTATTTTATTGAGGTCCGTCTCTTACATTGGTGTCCAATGCGATGTAGATGTTCTATCTTAGCCTTATTTTAAGAGCAGATGCTGCATACGATTTTTGTAATCGGTATATAGTTGACCTTTTGCTTATATTATTAAGGTTTCAGTACTGTGAACTTGTCCTTTGTATACCTCCTTATATAATTCTACATCTGAAGTAGACTGTACAACTATTTGGAACTAGTCATCACTTAATGTTATTTGCCTCAGATCGGTATTGTTGAAAGATTTTATTAATTTTTTAACTTTATATAGTCAGAAATTACAATCACTGGGGAAATTTTGTGTTTCACACACCGCTTTGTTTTGCATGAGCCGTGATGTCTTAATGTATAAGAAGTTAGAAGTTGTATAAGTATAAAAACTAGTACCAGTCTCCTCACTGAAAGAACAACTAACGAAATATTGGGAAACATCAATAGATGGTTCAAGGCAAGTTGATTATCATTCAGTTTTGACAAGTGTCAGTATATGTGGTTCAGTACTCCACTACTGTAAAACAGGTGTATCCCAACAGTGAATAGAAAGTAGGAAGGGCTAAGAATTTGGAATTCAAGGACGTCATATTAGTACAGAAAGGAGTCGTATACACAGGCACACGTTATTGAGCAATCTACAAGAGCATGTAAAATGACATATAGAGTGTGTCATGACTGAAGGAAGGCATTAAGCAAATAACTAAAAGATCCCCAACAATAGTCGGTTTTGTACGATCAGTGACTGATAAGCATTACTGAATGCGTGATGTGAGAAATTTGTATTTACCAGGTCTGTTAAGAAAATAACCCAACTTAATTATCTTAAAACATTATTATTAATTTTAAAGATTATTACTCACATACTTTTCGCAGCGGCGTTTTCATTTCGCGAAGCAGGCCTGTATTGTTTCATCTAAGATGGCTTTTAAGTTCTCTGACGAATTACCTTTGATGCCATCAACATTCTGAAAACGGTGAGCTTTCAGTACTGATTTTAATTTAGCAAATAAGAAGAAATCGCAATGAGCCAGGACTGGTGAGTAAAGAGACTATGGCAGGGCAGTAATCTGGCAGAAACCTGACGAACTGACAGATGGCTCTAAGCACTATGGGACCTAACTAACCTAAGGACATCACACACATCCATGCCCGAAGCAGTATTCGAATCTGCGACCGTAGCAGCAGCGCGGTTCCGGACTGAAGCTCCTAAAACCGACGAACTGACAGAGCTAAGTGTGTGGGCAATCTGTCGTGGTGCAAGAACCATGAACTGTCACGCCACATCTCTGATCTCTTTATGCGGATGTTTCCAAGTGGCAGTTGCAGAACACACAGTTAACTGTTTCATCTGAAAGCAAGAATTCAAAATTCACGGTTCTGTTAAAGTCGAAAGAAACGGCAAACAACACTTTGACGTTGGATCGAGACTGTCGTGCTTTCTTGGGATGTTAGATTGTTTGACAATCCGGTGTAATGATTGAACATTTGTCTCAGCGGCTGTAGCGGTTATGATCCTTTGCATGAATGTTTCATCAACATAGAGCAACTCGATTTTCTTTGCATTGTTCTGTCATCAAACAAAGAACAAATTTTGCTCCAACTTGATGCATTTTCAGTTTTTCCAGCAAAATTTCATATCGTTACCAAACTGAAATGTTAACCCCTTCTGAAATTTCTCTGATAGTCAGTCAAGTTTTCAAGAAGCAGATCATCGATTTCTTGAACGTGTGATTCATCAGTTGAAGTCGAAGGCGTTTTAGGTCGACGATCTTCTTCAGTTGGCTGACGATGACTTGCGAATCACGAAAATCATTTGCAACGTTTCGTGCGGCCCAGAGCATCATTCTGTAGGCTTGTTTCAAAAGCTGAACCAATCCTCTAAAGGTTCCGAAGGTTCCATATAATTTTATATTGCACACATTTCACAACCCACTACTAATACATAAACACGCTGGACTCAAATAAAAATATCACGAAAATTAGATGAGATACCATTGCTTCAAACATGAGTTAATGCGAATGGCAGCACTGCCAACCGCACACCATTCAATATCTCCGTTGGCACGTAATTCAAAATGTTCGGTTATCTTCCAAACAGTCTTCGTATTTGTTAAGAATAGGTTGCTCATCATTATTTTTTAACTGAACTGAACACAGTGCCACTGTTTACCACTAGTCCTCAGTTGTGGAGTGTTTTCGCTGCGACGTTCATCGGTTCTCTGATTGTCTAGATGCAGCGATCGAGGATTTTCTCTCCTGTGTCAAACACAGTGTTTGCAAGTACACTACTGGCCATTAAAATTGCTACACCATGAAGATGACGTTCTACAGACGCGAAATTTAACCGACAGGAAGAAGATGCTGTCATATGAAAATAATTAGCTTTTCAGAGCATTCACACAATGTTGGCGCCGGTGGCGACACCTACAACGTGCTGACATAAGGAAAGTTTCCAACCGATTTCTCATACACAAACAGCAGTTGACCGGCGTCGCCTGATGAAACGTTGTTGTGATGCTTCCTGTAAGGAGGAGAAATGCGTACCATCACGTTCCCGACTCTGATAAAGGTCGGATTGTAGCCTATCGCGATTGCGGTTTATCGTATCGCGACATTGCTGCTCGCGTTGGTCGAGATCCAATGACTGTTAGCAGAATATGGAATCGGTGGGTTCAGGAAGGTAATACGGAACACCGTGCTGGATCCAAACGGCCTCGTATCAATAGCAGTCGAGATGACAGGCATCTTATCCGCATGGCTGTAATGGATCGTGCAGCCACGTCTCGATTCCTGAGTCAACAGACGGGGACGTTTGCAAGACAACAACCATCTGCACGAACAGTTCGACGACTCTTGCAGCAGCATGGACTATCAGCTCTGAGACCATGGCTGCGGTTACCCTTGACGCTGCACCACAGACAGGAACGCCTGCGATGGTGTACTCAACGACGAACTTGGGTGATGATGAATTTTTTTTCGGATGAATCCTGATTCTGTTTACAGCACCATGATGGTCGCATCAGTGTTTGGCGTCATCACGGTGAACGCACATTGGAAGCGTGTATTCGTCATCGCCATACTGGCGTATCACCCGGCGTGATGGTATGGGGTTCCATTGGTAACACGTCTCGGTCACCTCTTGTTCGCATTGACTTCACATTGAACAATGGAAGTTACATTTCAGATGTGTTACGACCCGTGGCTCTACCCTTCATTCGATCCCTGCGAAACCCTACATTTCAGCAGGATAATGCACGATCGCATGTTGCAGGTCCCGTACGGGCCTTTCTGGATAGAGAAAATGTTCGACTGCTGCCCTGGCCAGGACATTCTCCAGAGCTCTCACCAATTGAAAACGCCTGGTCAATGGTGGCCGAGCAACTGTCTCGTGACAATACGCCACTCACTTCTCTTGATGAACTCTGCTATCGCCGGCCGCGGTGGTCTCGCGGTTCTAGGCGCGCAGTCCGGAAACGTGCGACTGCTACGGTCGCAGGTTCGAATCCTGCCTCGGGCATGGATGTGTGTGATGTCCTTAGGTTAGTTAGGTTTAAGTAGTTCTAAGTTCTAGGGGACTGATAACCACAGCAGTTGAGTCCCATAGTGCTCAGAGCCATTTGAACCATTTTGAACTCTGCTATCGTGTTGAAGCTGCATGGGCAGCTGTACCTGTACACGCCATCCAAGCTCTGTTTGACTCAATGCCCTGGCGTATCAAGGCCGTTATTACGGCGAGAGGTGGTTGTTCAGGGTACTGATTTCTCAGGATCTATGCACCCTAATTGCGTGAAAATGTAAACACATCTCAGTTCTAATATAATATATTTGCCCAATGAATACCCGTTTATCATCTGCATTTCTTCTTGATGTAGCAATTTTAATGGCCAGTAGTTTTTTTGTCCTATATATGCTGTCCTATCACATTAATGTGACCTGGTGACAAAAACTTGATCAACCACGTTTTGTAGTGCGGGCCGCTATGGGACGTGACGGAAGAGAGTGACTGAGCGTCCGGTAGGTACCGGCAGGAATGTGGTGCCGTGCAGACTCCAGCCGCGTGGCCAGCTGCGCTAGGTTTCTCAGTTGAGGATCCGTCACGCGTACAGCCCTGTGGACTGGGTGTAAACACGGCGAGTTTGGTGGTCAACAACGTTAGTTAAACTTCTCCTGGTGCTCTTCGAACCACTCACGTACACTGCGAGCCATGTGGTGCGTTGTGCTGTCCCGCTGGTAGATGCCATCTAGCCGAAGAAAAACAAACTATATGTAGGGGTGGACATGGTCCCCAAGGATAGATGCAGACTTGTATTGATTCACTGTGCCTTCCGCCATGACCAACCAGAGAATGCCACGAAATCAATCCGCAGCCCATAACGCTCTCTCCTGCTTGCAGCGTGTTTGCTTTCAGACGTTTCACGCGGTACGAGACAACACCCATCTGGCCGAGAGAGAAGAAATGTCATTCAGCTAAAAAGGCCATCTGGTGCCTTTAAGTGGATGACCAGCTGCGGTATTCGCATGCAAATTCCTGCCTTTGTCGCCCAATAACAGCAGTTGGCATGAGGGCGTGAACTACTCGCATGATGCGGAAGCCCATACGCAGCAACAAGCGCTAAACGACCATTGAGGGCTGACAGTTGGTCAAGAATTGCACGCCTATTCGCCCGTACACGTCGCAGCTGTTATTTACAGCCATCATGCATGGTCCGTGGTGTATCACAGTTGCCTCATCGCCGGATGTTCAAATGGCTCTGAGCACTATAGCACTTAACTTCTGAGGTCATCAGTTCCCTAGAACTTAGAACTACTTAAACCTAACAAACCTAAGGACATCACACACATCCATGCCCGAGGCAGGATTCGAACCTGCGACCGTAGCGGTAACGCGGTTCCAGGCTGTAGCGCTTAGAACCGCTCGACCACTCCGGGACTTGCTTTATATATCCTCCACTGTTACTGCTGCCATCTGGTGTCTGTGAGTGGTTACTACACGTTGACATCAAACATAGGGGGTGATCACATTAATGAGACTGGATCGTCTAGCTAAATCTCAGTTCTCTCTTACGCTTTTCCCTTCTATGACTCCTTGTACTACTATCTTTTTTTTTTCGTATCATAAATGTGTCCTATCATCCTGTCCCTGTGATTTCACACATTTCGTATCTCCATGATTTTGTAGAAACTCTCTTCTCTCACTGTATTATTAATTTATTTAAATTTTAACATGCAAAACTAAAGTTTAACAATTTGATTCACTTCTTTTCTGGTTTCTCCACACTTCGGTGCAATGCAGTGTACCAATGTAGACTCTCAGATTTTCTTTCTCAAATAAAGGTTTATGTTAACAGCTGGTATACGTCCCTTGGTAATGAATGCTATTTTTCCCTTTGATAGTCTTCTTGTACCTTCCGTCAGTGCTCTGCCATTGCCGGCCGGAGTAGCCGAGCGGTTCTAGGTGCTACAGTCAGGAACCGCGCGACCGCTGCGGTCGCAGGTTCGAATCCTGCCTCTGGCTTCTATGTGTGATGTCATTAGGTTAGTTAGGTTTAAGCAGTTCTAAGTTCTAGGGGACTGATGACCCAGTTGTTAAGTCCCATAGTGCTCAGAGCCAGTTGAACCATTTTCAGCTCTGCCATTATTTTCTTACAAGGTAGTGGTTCATTCAGGTCCTCTGGTAGATTTCCGTTACGGCTTTCTGCGACACCTTTGGACTTTTGCCTTTCTTTGGTTGACTCGAAGTCCATATTTCATTCGCTGTTCAGTGTTACTTCCTTGTACCTACAGGGTGTTTCAAAAATAACGGTATATTTGAAACGGCAATAAAAACTAAACGAGCAGCGATAGAAATACACCGTTTGTTGCAATATGCTTGGGACAACAGTACATTTTCAGGCAGACAAACTTTCGAAATTACAGTAGTTACAATTTTCAACAACAGTTGGCGCTGCGGTCTGGGAAACTCTATAGTACGATATTTTCCACATATCCACCATGCGTAGCAATAATATGGCGTAGTCTCTGAATGAAATTACCCGAAACCTTTGACAACGTGTCTGGCGGAATGGCTTCACATGCAGATGAGATGTACTGCTTCAGCTGTTCAATTGTTTCTGGATTCTGGCGGTACACCTGGTCTTTCAAGTGTCCCCACAGAAAGAAGTCACAGGGGTTCATGTCTGGCGAATAGGGAGGCCAATCCACGCCGCCTCCTGTATGTTTCGGATAGCCCAAAGCAATCACACGATCATCGAAATATTCATTCAGGAAATTAAAGACGTCGGCCGTGCGATGTGGCCGGGCACCATCTTGCATAAACCACGAGGTGTTCGCAGTGTCGTCTAAGGCAGTTTGTACCGCCACAAATTCACGGAGAATGTCCAGATAACGTGATGGAGTAATCGTTTCGGATCTGAAAAATGGGCCAATGATTCCTTTGGAAGAAATGGCGGCCCAGACCAGTACTTTTTGAGGATGCAGGGACGATGGGACTGCAACATGGGGCTTTTCGGTTCCCCATATGCGCCAGTTCTGTTTATTGACGAAGCCGTCCAGGTAAAAATAAGCTTCGTCAGTAAACCAAATGCTGCCCACATGCATATCGCCGTCATCAATCCTGTGCACTATATCGTTAGCGAATGTCTCTCGTGCAGCAATGGTAGCGGCGCTGAGGGGTTGCCGCGTTTGAATTTTGTATGGATAGAGGTGTAAACTCTGGCGCATGATACGATACGTGGACGTTGGCGTCATTTGGACCGCAGCTGCAACACGGCGAACGGAAACCCGAGGCCGCTGTTGGATCACCTGCTGCACTAGCTGCGCGTTGCCCTCTGTGGTTGCCATACGCGGTCGCCCTACCTTTCCAGCACGTTCATCCGTCACGTTCCCAGTCCGTTGAAATTTTTCAAACAGATCCTTTATTGTATCGCTTTTCGATCCTTTGGTTACATTAAACCTCCGTTGAAAACTTCGTCGTGTTGCAACAACACTGTGTTCTAGGCGGTGGAATTCCAACACCAGAAAAATCCTCTGTTCTAAGGAATAAACCATTTTGTCTACAGCACACTTGCACGTTGTGAACAGCACACGCTTACAGCAGAAAGACGACGTACAGAATGGCGCACCCACAGACTGCGTTGTCTTCTATATCTTTCACATCACTTGCAGCGCCATCTGTTGTTGAAAATTGTAACTACTGTAATTTCGAAAGTTTGTCTGCCTGAAAATGTACATATTGCAACAAACGGTGTATTTCTATCGCTGCTCGTTTAGTTTTTATTGCCGTTTCAAATATACCGGTCATTTTTGAAACACCCTGTATATCTTACAACGGGTTGAATGGTATGTGAAATTACAGCTCTAGCCAGTCCCACCAAATGCCGAGAGCCGTGTATGCACTGTGCGAGGCCACAAAGGAAAGGGCCCCAATTAATTATCACATTTATATTCCTGTGGAATATTGATACCTTATTAATTTTAAAGATTATTACTCACATACTTACCGATAGAGCTTTGTTACGATTTTGCTGTTCGCTACCTTGGAGAGAGAGATGCGTAACTGCTAAATCTAAGCAGCAAGAACCAACTCATTTAGCCAACTTTTTTTATTAAGGAAACTACAATAAACCACCAACAGTAATACACTCTTCAAAACCAAAAACAATAAGGATCCGTTTTGCGGATCAAGCAAGTAACAACGAATTCCTATAGCCATAGTTCCCCTCGACTCTGTACCCATACAACAAGTCCCTAGAGGCTAGCGTTCCTGCCCCTGGATCACGGGGTCCCGGGTTCGATTCCCGGCCGGATTGGGGATTTTCTCTGCCCACTGGGCGTTTGTGTTTTCCTCATCATTTCATCGTCATCATCATTCGTCACAGTGGCTTGATTGGATTACATGAAAATATTGGACTGTGTAAAAACTGTAATTTGTATGGGTGCTGATGACCGCACAGTTGAGCGCCCCGCCCCACAAACCAAACATCATCAACATCGAAGTCCGTTGTTAGCAGCTGGTAGATAGCCTCACACGACGGAAGCGACGTCTCACAATCGTTGCAGAAGAGTGAATGGTGGAGATGGCACACTGCTGGACCAGCCAATCATCTCTGCACTCATCGAGTCCAGAACTGCCTGCTTAACGACCAGGTGATGGCATATCTAGACTCGGGTGGAAGTATATTTCCAGGGCTATTTACACACATGTGACCGTCGCAGACCCTTCCTCTGCCGCTGGTTGGGTGCCCTCTGATGGACGTTGGCCGTACCTACGTGTTTGTTGTCAACTATGTTGTTTCTAAACACTCTTGCATCGGCCAGACTTCGCAGCGGAGTCGGCAACCCGCATCGCTCGTCTGTCTGCGGAGTTGCTGCTGCAGTAGGCGTCTGTGGTGACTGCAGCAATAATGACGCCCGCGATAATACGCCACCGTGTTAACGCACAGTGATCAATTCTTCTGAATAGCAGCGTTGTAACTGCCTGCTGAATGTTGCAGGCCACGTTCGACACTACCATGTGATAAGGAGGCACCGCAAACAACCCACTGTGTCATCTTGATCGATCTCTCATGAATTCAATGATCTACCTGACCTCTTTTTGATCCCACAAAATCTTTCCCAAACAGTATCTGCAGTGTAGAGGTTAATTTTAGCTCCGAAAGCAACAGCATATTGTTCACCATTCTCTTACCAGTATCTTTTAGTAATTTGTTAACACCTTGTAGAGCTATTCTTAAATTTAAATGGTTTTGAACCGCCTTTTTCAGGCCGACAAATCGTTTGAATGCGACTCAATCTTGCGACATGCTTACACTGTCAAGCATAATGTAAGAACGCTCTCTCTGGTGAGTTTGCCTTTTCCAAAAACGAACTGTCCATCAGCTAAGAGATCTTCAGCTTTCTTTTCCATTCTTTTCAGCAATTAGCTCTCGAATTTATCTGCTCTTGCTGTTATCGGATTGTGTAGATTGTTGTGCACGTCTTTGTACACAATGGTGAGGAGAGGTGGACTACAGAGTGGTGTGGCAACTGGACAGGAGCGGAAATAATTAGAAAAACAAGTTAACACAGTAAACAGATGATTTCCTTAACTTACATGGCTCCAAGCGTACAAAGACCCACTGCAAATAATGCAGTAAGAAAGAGACCAGCTCTCAATGTCGATAAGGAAATTTTCTGAACTAAAGCACAAACGATGGTGTCCCGGAGGCGCAACTAGATGGGGTCTGCATAGCGTCACATAGCGGAGAGGCTCCAAGTGCTAATGGACTGCGTGGCTGCCACCGGGCATCCTGTATTGCAGTGGCAGAGAGTGCTCGTCGTACTGAGCGGCTGGAAGGGTGGCCTAGGGGGGGTGCGCACCTTTGAGTGCGCCAGATCAAGCGCGACAGCTGTCGACGTCTGATGGAAACTTGCAATCGTTGCCAGTTTTGGTGCCCGTGGGGTGGTGTCGACACTCGATACCACTTAGGTGATATTCTACCGAAAATCGGGTAGTAGTGTCGCCTGTCTTACACGTTGTTACACACTAACTTGTTTGCCATTGTTTGACAACGATTTTAGACATTCCGAAATATCCTTACCCAATATTTCTGCTTTAATAACAAGGCTTGCAAAGCTCTGTCATAGTATGACTCTATTAGTAGGTTTTATTTGTCCTCAACAACGACACATACCTTCCTGTCACTTCTGCAAGCACTTCCTTCCACTCTTACAGGCCCTCAATGTACTTTTTCCTTCGATCCGTTCTCTCCTCCACGACTAAGAGCGGCATCTCTACATCTATATCTACGTACATACTCCGCAATCCACCATACGGTGCGCGGCGGAGAGTACCTCGTACCACAACTAGCATCTTCTCTCCCTGTTCCACTCCAAACAGAACGAGGGAAAAATGACTGCCTATATGCCTCTGTACGAGCCCTTATCTCTCTTATCTTATCTTTGTGGTCTTTCCGCGAAATATAAACTGGCGGCAGAAAATTGTACTGCAGTCAGCCTCAAATGCTGGTTCTCTAAATTTCCTCAGTAGCGATTCACGGAAAGAACGCCTCCTTTCCTCTAGAGACTCCCATCCAAGTTCGTGGAGCATTTCCGTAACACTCGCGTAATGATCAAACCTACCAGTAAAAAATCTAGCAGCCCGCCTCTGAATTGCTTCTATGTCCTCCCTCAATCCGACCTGATAGGAACCCCAAACGCTCGAGCAGTACTCAAGAATAGGTCGTATTACTGTTTTATAAGCGGTCTCCTTAACAGATGAACCACATCTTCCCAAAACTCTACCAACGAACCGAAGACGACTATCCGCCTTCCCCACTACTGCCGTTACATAATTGTACCACTTCATCTCGCTCTTCAATGTTACGCCCAAATATTTAATCGACTTGACTCTGTCAAACGCTACACTACTAATGGAGTATTCAAATATTACGGGATTCTTTTTCCTATTCATCTGCATTAATTTACATTTATCTATATTTAGAGTTAGCTGCCGTTCTTTACACCAATCACAAATCCTGTCCAAGTTATCTTGTATCCTCCTGCAGTCACTCAACGACGACACTTTCCCGTACACCACAGCATCATTAGCAAACAGCCGCACATTGCTATCCACCGTATCCAAAAGATCATTTATGTAGATAGAAAACAACAGCGGACCTACCACACTTCCCTGGGGCACCCCAGATGATACCCTCTCGTCCGGTGAACACTCACAATCGAGGTCAACGTACTGGGTTCTATTACTTAAGAAGTCTTCGAGCCACTCACATACTTGGGAACCAATCCCATATGCTCGTACCTTAGTTAGGAGTCTCTTTGGCACTCTTAATGTTTCTGCCATTCGTTTAAAATTCTACGAAAGTTAATTTTATTATTCAAGAATAGAAAAGTTAAAATCCCGCTTCGTTAGTCTCTTTACATTTCCATCCCCGTCTCTAATGGCATAACTCATTCGCGTAACTCAGCCAGTACTGTAGCTCAGACCATCAAATTTCCAAACAGATACCAATTCACAGTAAATCTTTACCCAAATAATTAAATTCTATTATCGATGAGCAAATAAATTTTGGCGTCCTCAACAGATTTCAAGCACATCAAATTTACCTTGTTAAATCAAGTACTACAATCCATTTGTGCCGTGTGAAGTGCTGTATAACGTTCTGGCAAAAGACAAATAACAGAAATATAAGCGATGAATGTTTTCCCTTCGCGAAATCCGACTGTTTACTGTGAAATCACGTCAGTTCAATTTGCAACGTTCATGTGGACGATACCGCGAAAAGCCTCTCGCCAAGTATTGTGTACCCTAACAGCATGATGCGTCTGAAATTCCAGGCGTAGAAGAAAGACTTCGTGCAGCATAACACATATTTCCATATAGTAATTAATTTTCATCTAACGTCGAGTCATTTCTGAGAGATTTTACACGTCAAATATCTGTCATAATGAATGACTGTTACTTTAAATATGAAATCTCTCCCTATGTAAATTGTAATACCCATTCTTTTCGTTTCACCTCCACGATCTAAATTATATTTGTCCTTCATGATATGTATTCCATTTATACGTGAAGTTCAGAACGCGACTAGTATTTCTGTTACCAGTCCTGATAAATAAGCAGTAACAAAAATTACACACAACTCATTTATTGTACAGCATCCATAACTAATCTCATGTATTTGCTTTTTTTACCATTTGTAAAAAACTGGTCGACCACCTGTGAACAATCGAGAGTTTATAAAGTTACCAACACAAACAATTAAATGCATTTTATTCACCACTAACAAACGACTTCTAAAAAACTTTAAGATATAATCGCCAAGACTCATGTCTGAAAAAAAGGATTTATTTGCTGAGAGGTTAAAACCGAGATCAGGTATCATAAATATGCCAACCCAAGGCACTTTAACATAGACAATACGACGCCATCCATAGTAAACTAGAGTTACTGGAGTTCTACAACCATCAGTAATGCACCACATGGAATCAGAGGTGTCACAGCCATATAGCATGTCACACTGTTCACATTCAATGACTGACGTCATATAAGTATCATAGTTACGGTGTAGTCGGAAGACTTGCTTTTTCCTCACCAGTCAAACTTTTCTCAGAGAACATTTTAGCAATTAATATTGCACGTTGGTCACAGCCGTATTTCACAGTACCCGATGCCGTTATGCAGAGTATCCCAGAACAAATGGTCAGTATTCGGGGAAATGACATGGTCGATCATTTGAAACAGAAAAGTGTAGCGGGCTCTAAAATGTAAACCTTGAGGGCTATGAGCACTTCTCCATCTTCGATACTTTGAAAAGCTCTCTTCTACAGTAAGCTCTCCGCTTTCTATTTTTTCGGAGGAAGTAGCGTGGACCAAAACAAGAAAAAGTCGTTCAGTGAACATGGTCTCAAAATGCGTAACTTAAATGCTACGAGAGCATGTGCACTAGATGCGATGAGTTTCACAGCAGCGAAGATGAACAATTGCTCATAGCTCCTAAAGTATTCACTTTAGAGTGCATGTTTACTAGATTCTTTTGCTTCGAATGGTCGTTCCTGTCTTATTCCTGAGACAAGACACAGAGGAATTAAACACATTAGTTGCTAGTGGGCATTGAATTGGAACAATGGGGCTTTTTTTTGTCGTCAGTCTACTGACTGGTTTGATGCGGCCCGCCACGAATTCCTTTCCTGTGCTAACATCTTCACCTCAGAGTAGCACTTGCAACCTACGTCCTCAATTATTTGCTTGACGTATTACAATCTCTGTCTTCCTCTACAGTTTTTGCCCTCTACAGCTCCCTCTAGTACCATGGAAGTCATTCCCTCATGTCTTAGCAGATGTCCTATCATCCTGTCCCTTCTCCTTATCAGTGTTTTCCACATATTCCTTTCCTCTCCGATTCTGCGTAGAACCTCCTCATTCCTTACCTTATCAGTCCACCTAATTTTCAACATTCGTCTATAGCACCACATCTCAGATGCTTCGATTCTCTTCTGTTCCGGTTTTCCCACGGTCCATGTTTCACTACCATACAATGCTGTACTCCAGACGTACATCCTCAGAAATTTATTCCTCAAATTAAGGCCGGTATTTGATATTAGTAGGCTTCTCTTGGCAAGAAATGCCTTTTTTGCCATAGCGAGTCTGCTTTTGATGTCCTCCTTCCTCCGTCCGTCATTGGTTATTTTACTGCCTAGGTAGCAGAATTCCTTAACTTCATTGACTTCGTGACCATCAATCATGATGTTAAGTTTCTCGCTGTTCTCATTTCTACTACTTCTCATTACCTTCGTCCTCCGATTTACTCTCAAACCATACTGTGTACTCATTAGACTGTTCATTCCGTTCAGCAGATCATTTAATTCTTCACTTTCACTCAGGATAGCAATGTAATCAGAGAATCTTATCATTGATATCCTTTCACCTTGTATTTGAATTCCACTCCTGAACCTTTCTTTTATTTCCATCATTGTTTCCTCGATGTACAGATTGAAGAGTAGGGGCGAAAGGCTACAGCCTTGTCTTACACCCTTCTTAATACGAGCACTTCGTTCTTGATCGTCCACTCTTATTATTCCCTCTTAGTTGTTGTGCATATTGTATATGACCCGTCTCTCCCTATAGCTTACCCCGACTTTTTTCAGAATCTCGAACAGCTTGCACCATTTTATATTGGTTGGTTCAAATGGCTCTGAGCACTATTGGACTCAACTGCTGTCGTCATTAGTCCCCTAGAACTTAGAACTACTTAAACCTAACTAACCTAAGGACATCACAAACATCCATGCCCGAGGCAGGATTCGAACCTGCGACCGTAGCAGTCGCACGGTTCCGGACTGCGCGCCTAGAACCGCGAGACCACCGCGGCCGGCCATTTTATATTGTCCAACACTTTTTCCAGGTCGACAAATCCTATGAAAGTGTCTTGATTTTTCTTTAGCCTTGCTTCCATTATTAGCCGTAACGTCAGAATTGCCTCTCTCGTCCCTTTACTTTACCTAAAGCCAAACTGATCGTCACCTAGCGCATTCTCAATTTTCTTTTCCATTCTTCTGTATATTTTTCTTGTAAGCAGCGTCGATGCATGAGCTGTTAAGCTGATTGTGCGATAATTCTCGCACTTGTCAGCTCTTGCCGTCTAGGGGCTAGTTAAGAGTATTTGCCGGACCAGGATTCAAACCTGGGGCTCCCTCTTAGAAGACAGATGTGATGACCGCAACGCCATCCGGACACAGCAGTCATCACAACTGCACGGACTACCCTAGCTCACCTACTGTTAGACTCAGATTCTCAACTTGTACCACGCACTACCTGTAGTGCCTCTGCTCATTATCCTCGTTACTCGCAGCATCTCGCTGATCCCCATCAGTTCGAGCTCGGTGTGCATCGGCACTGATGGGATCGCTTGACATCACCGCCGTAGTTGTATGCGGTGTTGCAGGACTTGTATTTGAAAACGATTCTCCTGCTTACTGGGCAGATACACAGTCTGGACACATCTGCCTAGCAAGAAGGTGACCTGAACTCGGATCCGGGTCTGGCACAAATTTTCAACTTGCCCCATTGATTTACATGAATGCCCACTGGCAGCTAATGGCCTTAACTCCTCAGCCGGCCGCTGGGGGCCGAGCGGTTCTGGCGCTACAGTCTGGAAACGCGCGACCGCTACGGTCGCAGGTTCGAATCCTGCCTCGGTCATGGATGTGTGTGTTGTCCTTAGGTTAGTTAGGTTTAAGTAGTTCTAAGTTCTAGGGGACTTATGACCTCAGCAGTTGAGTCCCATAGTGCTCAGAGCCATTTTGAACCTTAACTCCTTCGTGTCTTCATTCATAATGGCTGCAGAATCAAATTGGTATCTACTCTTTCTGACATGTCCGAACAGACACCACATATACAGGGTGGTCCATTGATAGCGACCGGGCCAAATATAAGCATCAAACGGATAAACTACAAAGAACGAAACTCGTCTAGCTTGAAGAGGGAAACCAAATGGCGCTATGGTTGGCCCGCTACATGACGCTGCCATAGGTCAAACGGATATCAACTGTTTTTTTTAATAGGAACCCGCATTTTTTATTACATATTCGTGTAGTACATAAAGAAATATGAATGTTTTAGTTGGACCACTTTTTTCGCTTTCTGATAGATGGCGTTGTAATAGTCACAAACGTATAAGTACGTGGTATGACGTAACATTCCGCCAGTGCGGGCGGTATTTGCTTCGTGATACATTACTCGTGTTAAAATGGACCGTTTACCAATTGCGGAAAAGGTCGATATCGTGTTTATGTATGGCTATTGTGATCAAAATGCCCAACGGGCGTGTACTGTGTATGCTGCTCGGTATCCTCGACGACATCATCCAAGTGTCCGGACCGTTCGCCGGATAGTTACGTCATTTAAGGAAACAGGAAGTGTTCAGCCACATGTGAAACGTCAGCCACGACCTCCAACAAATTATTTGTCCAAGTAGGTGTTTTAGCTGCTGTCGCGGCTAATCCGCACATAAGTAGAAGACAAATTGCGCGAAAATCGGGAATCTCAAAAACGTCGGTGTGATAATGCTAAAATCAACATCGATTGCACCCGTACCATATTTCTATGCACCAGGAATTGCACGGCGACGACTTTGAACGTCGTGTACAGTTCTGCCACTGGCACAAGAGAAATTACGGGACGATGACAGATTTTTTGCAAGCGTTCTATTTAGCGACGAAGCACCATTCACGAACAGCGGTAACGTAAACTGGCATAATATGCACTATTGGGCAACGGAAAATCCACGATGGCTGCGACAAGTGGAACACCAGCGACGTTGGCCGGTTTAATGTATGGTGCGGCATTATGGGAGAAAGGATAATTGGCCGCCAATGGCAATCTAAATGGTGCAATGTATGCTGATTTCTTACGTAATGTTCTACCGATGTTACTACAAGATGTTTCATTGCATGACAGAATGGCGATGTACATCCAACATGATGGATGTCCGGCACATAGCTCGCGTGCGGTTGAAGCGGTATTTAATAGCATATTTCATGACAGGTGGATTGGCCTGCGCGTTCACCGGATCTGACGTCCCCGGACTTCTTTCTGTGGGGAAAGTTGAAGGATATTTGCTATCGTGATCCACCGACAACGCCTGCGTCAGCGCATTGTCAATGCATGTGCGAACATTACGGAAGGCGAACTACTCGCTGTTGACAGGAATGTCGTTACACGTATTGCCAAATGCATTGACGTTGACGGTCACCATTTTGAGCATTTATTGCATTAATGTGGTACTTACAGATAATCACGCTGTAACAGCGTGCTTTCTCAAAAATGATAAGTTCACAAAGGTACATGTATCACATTGGAACAAGCGAAATAAAATGTTCAAACGTACCTATGTTGTGTATTTTAATTTAAAAAACCTACCTGTTGCCAACTGTTCGTCTGAAATTGTGAGCCATATCATTATGACTATTACAGCGCCATCTATCACAAAGCGAAAAAAATGGTCCAACTAAAACATTCATATTTCTTTACGTACCACACGAATATGTAATAGAAAATGGGGGTTCCTATTTAAAAACCTCAGTTGATATCCGTTTGACCTACGGCAGCGCCATCTAGCGGGCCAACCATAGCGCCATCTGGTTTCCCCCTTCAAGCTAGACAAGTTTCGTTCTTTGTAGTTTTTCGTTTGATATTTGGCCCGGTCACGATCAATGGACCACCCTGTATATTCCTGAATATTAACCAGTCCCCCTGGGTCACCCTGTATTCGACCTCTATTTCCACCTACAAAACAGGAATTGAATCGTTTTTATACCAGAGCGTATCACACGTGTTATACCTCTAGACTCTGTGCAATATTTGATCAAGTGTGGTAATAAATTTTCAATTTCGTCGAAACGACGTAATACGTCTAGTGCAGAAAGAGCGGCACTACGAAGACCTCATGAAGATGCAGACATGTTATTTTTCCTTGCCGATAAAGGAAACACCACTTCGTTAGTGTCACGTGCAAGGAGAATAAGAATCATACGAAGTTGTTGATTCGAAAGACAACACAACGCCTGAATGTGTCCTCGTTAGCTAAAGAAGTTGTGAGTATATAAAAAAGCCGAGATTATATGATCATCCTAGCGCCAACAAGAAGGACGTATCTTTGTGTTTCACAGAATACTGACTTTGCTACAAACCTATAACACTCAGCAGGTTACGTATGCTGACTAGTTTCGTTGTAATATTATTAGTTCCACTCGCAGAGTCCTATACTTCACTTTATCAGATTGTAACCTTGTTTCAGCAAGTTCTCTCAGTTTATTTTTCATTTAATAAAGAGTTTTCTAAACAATAAATGACGGGGCAGTCGTGGGAGGACACTTGTGACCCTGGGTGGCCTAGCTCTTTGTGGGGAATTCTGAGGTGAAGGCTTTAGACTCCGCAAGTTTTAAGGCTGTCATCTTCTGGACTTGTAGGAGGGACCCATAGCGAGGAGATTCTTAACTCCATTCATGGGAACATAGAATTTATCATGAAGCTGGAAAAAGATGGATTGTTCCCTTTCATGGATTTTTTTGGATCACAGTTACACAAATTGCAAACTAGGATGTGATATTTCTCACAAAGCAACATATACGGATCTGCACCTGCAAATAGACAGCTGTCATCATTCCGCGAACACCACTGGATCAAATGTTCAAATGTGTGCGAATTCCCAAGGGACCAAAGTGCTTAGGTGATCGGTCCCTAGACTTACACACTGCTTAAACGAATTTAAACTAACTCTCGAACCTCCGGTGCGAGGGGCCGCGCAGTCCGTGACAGGACGCCTCAAACCGCGCGGCCATTCCGCGCGCCTGGACACCACTGGTGTTCTGGACGTGGCACATATGACTATCGTGCCCATGGTTGGTAGAGGGTGCCTTGGCTGAATATGAACTCTCCAAACATTTAGCACATGAATAAAACATCATCACGTTCATTCATTATTTTTCTTAGTCTTCAGTCTTCAGTTTCACGCGGTCTGCCACGAATTCCTCTCCTGTGCCAACCTCTTCAACTCGGAATAGCAGTTGCAACTTACGTCCTCAATTATTTGCCGGATGTGTTCGAATCTCTGTCTTCCTCCACAGTTTTTACCCTCTATAACTCCCTTTAGTATCATAGAAGTTATTCCGGGAGGTCTTAAGAGATGTCCTGCCACCCTGTCCCTTCTTGACAGCGTTTTCCAAGGATTACTTTCCTCGCCGATCCTCCGGAGAACCTCCCCATTCTTTATCTTATTAGACCAACTAACTTTCAACATTCTTCTGTTGCACCACATCACAAATGCATCAATTCTGTTCTTTTTCCTGTTTTCCACCGTCCACTTTTCACTGCCATACAGTTCTGTTCACCAGACATACTTTCTGAGAAATTTCTTCCTCAAATTAAAGCCTATTTTTTATATTAGTAGACTTCTCTTCGACGGAAATGCCGTTTTTTACAGTGCTAGACAGCGTTTTACGTCCTGCTTCCTGCCTCTGTCATGAGTTGTTTCGCTGCGTAGGAAGAAGAATTCCTGAATTTCATCTGCTGCTACTTCTCATTCCTTTCGTCTTTTTTCAATTTACTCTCAAACCATCTGTACCTATTAGACTGTTCATTCCATTCAGCAGATCTTGTATTTCTTTTTCAATTTCATTTGGTAGGGAAATGTCATTCAGCCATTCTCATCACTGATATCCTTTCGCCTTGAATTTTAATTCCACTCTTGAAACTTTGTTTTATTTCCGTCACTGATTCTTTAATGTATAGATCCAACAATAGGGACGAAAGACTACATCCTTGTCTTTGAACTTTTTTAATGCGAGTACTTCGTTCTTGGTCTTCCAGACTTATTATTCCCTCTTGACAGAATATGTAACATCTTGCAGCATTTGACACTGTTTACGTTTTTCCAGGTAGACAAATTATATGAATGTGTCTTGATTTTTCTTTAGTCTTGCTTCCATTATAAAACCAATTGTCAGAACTGCCTGTCTGTTTCCTTTACCGTTCCTAAAGCCGAACTGATAGTCATCAAAAACAACTTCACTTTACTTTTCCAGTCATCTTTATATTATTCCCGTCAGACATTTGGATACATGAGCTGTTAAGCTGATTTTGCGATAATTCTCGCACGTTTAACCTCTGGCAATCTTCGGAATTGTGTGGTCGATTTTTTTTTCCGAAAGTGAGATGGTATGTCGCCAGACTCATACACACTACATTCCGTACTCGTTTTGTCGCCACTTCCCCCACTGATTTTAGAAATTCTGATGCGATGTTATCTGCCCCTTCTTCCTTATTTGATCTTAAGTCTTCCAAAGCTGTTTTAAATTCTAATTCTACTACTGGATCCCCTGTCTCTTTGATATAGATAGACGTTTCTTCTTCTACCACGTCATAAGACAAGTCTTCCCTTCATAGAGGTCTTCAGTATACTATTCCCACCTGCCTGCTCTCTCCTCTACATCTAACAGTCAAATTCACATTAATGTTATCATACTTCCTTTTAACTTCAGCGAATGTTGTTTTGACTTTTCGATATGCTGAGTCAGTCCTTCCAACAATCATTTCTTTTTCGATTTTTTCACATGTTTCATGCAGAAATTTTGCCTAGTTTGCCTGCAACTCCTACTTATTTCATTCGTAAGTGAAATGCGTTTCAGTAATCCTGATTTCCGCGAACATTTTTGTACTTCGTTCTATCATCGATCAACTGAAAGATTTCTTCTGTTACCCATGGTTTCTTCACAGTTACATCCTTTGTACCTATATATTCCTTTCCAACTTCTGTCAGTGCCCTTTTTTTTACAGATTTCCATTCCTCTTCAACATATATATATATATATATATATATATATATATATATATATATATATATATATATATATATACTCCTGGAAATTGAAATAAGAACACCGTGAATTCATTGTCCCAGGAAGGGGAAACTTTATTGACACATTCCTGGGGTCAGATACATCACATGATCACACTGACAGAACCACAGGCACATAGACAGGCAACAGAGCATGCACAATGTCGGCACTAGTACAGTGTATATCCACCTTTCGCAGCAATTCAGGCTGCTATTCTCCCATGGAGACGATCGTAGAGATGCTGGATGTAGTCCTGTGGAACGGCTTGCCATGCCATTTCCACCTGGCGCCTCATTTGGACCAGCGTTCGTGCTGGACGTGCAGACCGCGTGAGACGACGCTTCATCCAGTCCCAAACATGCTCAATGGGGGACAGATCCGGAGATCTTGCTGGCCAGGGTAGTTGACTTACACCTTCTAGAGCACATTGGGTGGCACGGGATACATGCGGACGTGCATTGTCCTGTTGGAACAGCAAGTTCCCTTGCCGGTCTAGGAATGGTAGAACGATGGGTTCGATGACGGTTTGGATGTACCGTGCACTATTCAGTGTCCCCTCGACGATCACCAGTGGTGTACGGCCAGTGTAGGAGATCGCTCCCCACACCATGATGCCGGGTGTTGGCCCTGTGTGCCTCGGTCGTATGCACTCCTGATTGTGGCGCTCACCTGCACGGCGCCAAACACGCATACGACCATCATTGGCACCAAGGCAGAAGCGACTCTCATCGCTGAAGACGACACGTCTCCATTCGTCCCTCCATTCACGCCTGTCGCGACACCACTGGAGGCGGGCTGCACGATGCTGGGGCGTGAGCGGAAGACGGCCTAACGGTGTGCGGGACCGTAGCCCAGCTTAATGGAGACGGTTGCCAACGGTCCTCGCCGATACCCCAGGAGCAACAGTGTCCCTAATTTGCTGGGAAGTGGCGGTGCGGTCCCCTACGGCACTGCGTAGGATCCTACGGTCTTGGCGTGCATCCGTGCGTCGCTGCGGTCCGGTCCCAGGTCGACGGGCACGTGCACCTTCCGCCGACCACTGGCGACAACATCGATGTACTGTGGAGACCTCACGCCCCACGTGTTGAGCAATTCGGCGGTACGTCCACCCGGCCTCCCGCATGCCCACTATACGCCCTCGCTCAAAGTCCGTCAACTGCACATACGGTTCACGTCCACGCTGTCGCGGCATGCTACCAGTGTTAAAGACTGCGATGGAGCTCCGTATGCCACGGCAAACTGGCTGACACTGACGGCGGCGGTGCACAAATGCTGCGCAGCTAGCGCCATTCGACGGCCAACACCGCGGTTCCTGGTGTGTCCGCTGTGCCGTGCGTGTGATCATTGCTTGTACAGCCCTCTCGCAGTGTCCGGAGCAAGTATGGTGGGTCTGACACACCGGTGTCAATGTGTTCTTTTTTCCATTTCCAGGAGTGTATATATATATATATACTTACTTACTTATCGCGAATGGACCCAGAAGGATCACGCAAAGCTTTCTGACGTCGTTTCTTCCATACTTCTTTCATTCGTTCTCCATGTTTTCTTTTTCTTTCTTCTGTCCATTTTGTTCCTGGTCTCTTTAGTGCTTCCTTCTCCGACAATACATTCCACTTTTCCACCTTATTTCTAAAAGGTTTTCTATCTTTGACATCTTTAAGTTCAATATTTGCTTTTTGTAAATCTAATTTTACTTGGCTAATCCAAGGTGTTGTTGATTTGACTTTTTCTATGTAAGTGAGAATTCTGTTGGTGAGTCGTGTGGGGGGAAGTCTAGTGCCATGTCCATAAAATTTTAATCTTCGCCTTCTTATGTCTGCTGCCAGGTTTGATATAGTTTCTGTGGTTCTTCTTGATTGTATCCGGTATCCTTCTGTTAATTTTGGACCTAAAATCTTTCTCACAATTTTTCGTTCTTTTAGTATTTTTTCTAAATCACATTTTGTGTGGAGTGTGAGCGTTTCACTAGCATATAGTGCTGCTGAATTAATTACTGCGCAGTAGTGTCTGATTCTTGTGTTCGAGGAGATGCATTTTTTATTGTATATTTCATGTGTCATACCATATGCTCTCTTCATTTTCTGTTGTCTGATCTTCTGTGCAACTTTCTCTCCTCCGGTTGGCTCCAAAATTTCACCTAGGTATTTAAAATGTTTTACTCTATTTATTTTTCCATATTTTGTGTTCAAACTGTGTATATGGAATTTTGTACAGAAAAATTCTGTCTTTTGAAACGAAATTTGTAAACCTACTTTATCCGCGCATTCCTTAAGGATCTATTTGTTTGGTGGCGATTTCTTCATCATCTGCAAGTATGGCCAAATCGTCCGCGAATGCTAAACAAGATATCTCCACGTTGTCTTTGGTTCTACCAAGATGGATTGGTTTCCAGTAAGATTGATTTTTTAATTCTTTTTCCCATTCCTTAATGACTGTATCCAGGACTATATTAAACGAAAGTGGAGATAGCCCGTCACCTTGACGTACTCCAGTTTTTATGAGAAAAGGTTCAGAGATTTCTCCCCTGAATTTAACTTTATATACAGTGTCTGTCAGTGATTCTTTGATAAGCCTTAGTGTTTTGGAGTCAAGTCCAAGTTCCTCTAAAATGTTAAACAAAGATTGCCGGTCAATTGAGTCATAGGCTTTCTTAAAATCTACAAATGTACAAATTATGGGGGCATTTCTAATTGCTTTGTGTTTTAATATTGTCTTTAAATTAAATATTTGTTCTATGCATGAGCGACCGGGGCGGAAGCCTGCTTGATAATCACCAATTTGGCATTCCAGCTGCTCTTGTGTTCTTTTCAGCAGGCATGTTGCGAGAATTTTGTAGGTGACTTGTAAAAGTGAGATTCCCCTGTAGTTATTGACATTTGTTCTGTCTCCTTTTTTATGTAACGGGTGAATAGGGGCACATTCCACTCCTCTGGTAATTTTTCTGTTTCCCATATTTTGTTATTATTTTTGTGAGCTCTTGCAACGTCTTTGATCCTAGGTTTTTTAATAGCTCTCAACAATGCCATCTTCGCCAGATGTTCTATTATTTTTTAAGTTTTTAATGTGACATTTGATTTCTTCCTGTGTTGGTGGTAATGAATCTGGTTGAGCGTTGGCACAGATTTCTTTGGGAAACCTTAAACTAGGTTCTGGGCAATTTAGTAGGTTAGAAAAATATTGAGCCAATACTTGACAGTTTTCCTGGTTTGTTAGGGCTAATTTACCATCTGGTTTTCTGAAACATAAATTTTGAGGGATATATCCTCGTATTTTATCTGCGAAAGTTCTGTAGAAGTCTCTTGTATTATAGTTTTGGAAATTTTCTTCTATGGCATCCAGTTGTGCCTTTGTGCACTTCCTTTTTGCTTGCCTAATAGATTTTGAAACCTGTTTTCTAACCTCGTTAAATAAATGTAGACTTTCTTGTGATTTTTTACTGTTATATTCTTGAAATGCCTTTTTTCTCCTTTCCAATGCATTTTTACAGTCCGAATCCCACCAAGGATGTTTGAATATCTTTTTCAAGGGAATAGTTTCCTTAGCTATTCGCGTGATTTTAGAATGAAATTCTTCCCATGTGTTTGCCTTTTCCTTCTCCCATTCTTCTTTTACTTTAGATTCTTTAATCTTCTTGGTGTCATATTTCTGTATTTCTGTTTTCTTCTGATGACTTCTTCGTGCTGTAAACTTGATTTTAATTCTAGTTAGGTAATGGTCTGAATCAATGTTTGCTCCTCTGCGTACTTGGACGTCGTAAATTTCTTTTTGTACTGGGTATGAAATCGCCACATGATCTATTTGAAACTCGCCAATTTGTTGTATAGGAGATCTCCATGTCTTTTGTTTTCTTGGACATTTTCTTAGAGATGTTGACATTATCTTCAGGTTATTCCGCTTACATAGTTCGACGAGCCTTGTACCATTTTTATTGGTAAATTTATGTGCAGGATATTTGCCTACGGTTTTTTGGTGGATTTTCTCTCTACCCATTTGGGCATTAAAATCGCCGAGTAGAACTTTTGTATATATATGCCCATATTCTCTGGTAAACTTTTCTTCTACTCCTTTCCCTGCTACCGCAATTCAGCTTCCCATGACTATCATGACTATTAGACTTTCATCTCCATTTACGTACTGAATTACCTGTTCAGTATCTCATATGCTTTCTCTAGCTCTTCATCTTCGGCCTGCGACGTCGGCATGTAACCTGAACTATCGTTGTCGGTGTTGGTTCGTTGTCGATACTAATGTGAACAGCCCTGCCACTGAACTCTCTCCTGCCTTCCTATACGTAACAAATCCTACTCCCGTTATACCATTTTCTGGTGCTGTTGAAATTATTCGATACACATCTGGCCAGATATTCTTGCGTTCTTTCGATTTCACTTCACTGACCCTCACTATATCTAGATAGAGATTCAGCAGTCCCCTTCCCGAGAACCGAAAGAGTTACTAGTCCGGTATTTCTTGTCAGTGTGTAACGCCGGAAATGCGTATCCTCCTATTTCCATCTATTGTACTATAAGTTTTTTTCCTTATTTTGTTACCTGAAGATATGACATTTCTGTGTCTCTATATATTGTAATTGTTTTACTAATTGTATATATATATATATATATATATATATATATATATATTTATTTATTTATTTATTTATGCATTTATGTCGATTTATAATTGGTTTGTTTTGTAAATATTATTTGTACTTTTACGCTGGGTCTGGCCTAGGGAAAACTATGCTATCGAACGTCTACATCGATAGGTCGTGTGGAGAACCAAAGTGTTTAGGATCTTTGGTAGTGTTAACTCTGTCGCGTGGAGCGCGGGCAGAGGGGAGTCTGGCTGGGGTAGTGCAGTGGAGCAGGTGTGTTGAGTGACGCTCCCGCGAGTTGCCGCGCTTTCGGGGTTTGGCAGCATGTAATTGCGCTCCACTTGCTATGATAGTTTCTGACACGGTGTTGCGGACGGGAAACATTGGCTGGCACACATCAAGAGCCCGTTTCGCCCGGTGACGGTGTCAAGAAGAAGGTGCGCCAACATCCAGCTTCTACAACAGCGACGGCCGACAGTAAGTGATTGTCGCCATCTCCTCGATCTACGACTTCAAACCTTCAGTCAGCCAACAAGGAAGACTGAAAGCACGTGAAGTTGTAGAACTGTATGACAGACCTTATCTTTTCAAACTGTTCAAATCACAAAATTACAGCAACTTAGCATGAAACTTTGTTGCTCATTGTCCCAATTGCATTACCAAGCAGGGTCCCTTCCTTTTCCGGAATGAACCCGAGTGTCGTTGAAATTCAAACGGCAGCATTAAAGTAATATCATTCCATTTCACTGCTTTAATTTCAAAGTTCACTTTAAGTATTCATTGCTGGCTACAATATTTAGATTACACAAGCACAAATTAAGAGTGCGAGTTTTGTTAGCATATTTTAGCTTACCTGTGACTGCAGCTCAGCTTGGTACGTACTAAATTTTACTATTGTTAATTGCTCAGAATCATTTAATTCAAGTTCAAAGTTAAATCTCTTATTTCTAAATTCCATAGATTCAAGTAGCTTTTGAAATGATTGTTGAGGTAGCCCAAGACTAACCTTACTTTATTGAATGTCGTAGTGCTACAGTAACAAAGTTCACTATTAATTTCAGTCACTAAATTAATTTTCAATTTTCCGGTTTTATTAATTCTTTTGCCAAATTAAGTCAAAGTGTAGCGAAATTTATTACTTCTGACAAACATTCAGTTTTCACACAACACGTGTCAACCTTCAGTTACCACGCTTTTAGTGCTAATTTCATGTGCAATAACCTTTATTTTTCAGCTTCTTCAGTTATTATAGTAGTTGTCCATTGGACTGGCGACCGTAATTTTCCCCAAATCTCAAATATCTAATTAACGCCGATTAATTGTTAACGTGACGACCGCACATTTACTTTCTTTATTAATTTTACCCTTTTCTCAAAATTAATTTCCACCAATTTCATTTGCATTTTTCCTTTCATTTAGATGTAACCCTTTCCTCCCTCTTTACCGACAGATTAACTTCGGTAATTTTTCACTGTCATTAAGGTCGATAAGTGAGGCGGAGGTTACAAGTGGAGAGATCATCATGACCCTTTTTCTGTTACAATCCTCGTGTCTTGTGGATGCATATTATATGTCTTTCATGCAATGGTTTCCATTGCCCTCTGTATCCTCATGTCGTTGATCACTGCTGATTCTTCTGCCTTTAGAGGCAGTTTCCCACCCGAAGGGCAAGAGCGTGCCCTGAACCTCTGTCCGCTCCGTCGCCCCCTTTGACAAGGCTGTTCGCAAAACGAGGGTGACTTCTTATGCTGGAAGCCTTCAGCCGCCATTGCTGATAATTTTCATTCAAAATTCTATCGTTTGAAGGTTTGAACTGAGGACCGAACTTCGCTCAGTAAACCCACAAAAAAGTCTTTAGTTGCAACACTCGGCATTTCCATTGTCCAGATTTCCACCTCTCCGTCTACGATCACCCTATCCTGCTAAGTAATGTAGTAACTTATTTAGGACTAGTCCTTGATTAGATTGAATGCACATATCCTTACCATGCAACACAAAGCCCAAACCTCCCTCCACCGGGTCTATATTGTGCTACCATTATATTCACCAATAAATCCCCCACCACCTCATTTGCGACCGTCTGCATTTCCCAATTCAAATCCTACATCAACTCATGCATTTCTACTGTTTCATTTCATCTTGGAGCATCTTCGGACTCAACACATAAATCTCAAAACTCGGTCCCCGCACTCAGTATCCTACACACGTTTCACCAAACAAGGTCCCCTGCTGCGCCACTTCTTCCACGTCACACCTTCCATTCACCCTCGTGACTTATTCATCCCCTCCCGGTGGAACTTCAACCAACTCCTACTACGCGAGAACAAAATCCGTTCTTAGATACACCCTTCTTTCTAGCCCTAGTCACAGCGCTCCACGTCACGCCGCTCGTGCATTTTCAAGAGTTAGCAGCGTTACCATTATACCATGGGATATTATCATCAGCAATTCGGATCTTAATTGTACTATGAAATCACCTAACGCGTTATTTAAATTGTAAAAATAGTTTAACGATGTGCTTTTTGAAACCTTTTATTTTCATGTTTTTCCGTATATTTCAAACCTATTAAATATGTATAACTTCGAGTTCACTGCCAGCCATCTCTTCGTGGGATACTGTGATAACAATATAGAAAATAATTATCTTCAATGTCTACAGTTTGCTCCGAAGACTGTTAAAGGCACTACAGCCGAAATATCAGCAGAAGGGTGAGTTTGGATACGACTGTATTTCCGAAATTTTATGGATTAAATTAATACAACACGAAAATTTTCTGTTATGGTTTACCAACTTTCATATGTCAGGCATAACATTTTTGCTGTACGTCCCTTCCCACTGGTCGATAATCCGTGTAAGCACTCCTTCTTCCGATGCGCTGTTCTGTCTTAATTAAGACCTTTGAGGCTAGCGAGGGATCGCCATTGAGAAATGAAGGCACGGTTATTGTACAGATGGCTTCCAAGTTCGAAAGGAACAAAGCTTCCCTCGGTCTATTGTATTCGACTCCGTTCTGGCTACTGGTGCTGTACATTTTCCTTGCGTGTTTTACGTTGTAATAAGCGTGACTGGTCTTAACTATACTAAGAAGAAAGGAGAGTAATATATGAAGATAGCCTCGGGTTTCTATATATGAGGCTATGGTGAGAATTATACATATACTTCCTCCATCCGTCTGCTATGTAAGACAAGCAATATTTTTCTGTAATTACGAACTGGGCGAGCCACATTGGAGAACCAGTTTTCCTTTAGGTACTTAAGTGGAACTAGTGGTTACGATTAACGTAGGGTAGTTTACGTTCTGTTTATATAGTGTATTTGATTCGTAATCGAGTTGATAAAACTGGTATATCATTCATCCGAAGTTTGTTGCATGTGGTTAGTTTGACTACTACTGTGTAATAAAGTCTTTGTCTCATTGTCGCCAGATCTGCCATGGTTTTTATGATATTAGCCACGATATGGTTTTTAGAAGTACTAGTACGTTGTGGATTTAAATAATCATCAGATATTGCAAGACCTCTTGCATATAGTGTCATGTAGTACACTCATCAAATTAATCACAAAGGTACATTTAGTATAATGTTTGTCTTTGAAATACTTGGCAGTAAGTGCATATGAGGTGCAGTAAAGCTAATGAACTGCGATCTTGCACCTTTCAGCACTAAGTTTATTTCCGTAACAATTACTTTACAGCATATATGGTTTTCAAGTGTGTACGGTAATTGCAACATTCTGGTACATACGTTTACGCCGCGAACTTCGGATCGGGAATGATAGTGGCATGGTCTGTGAAATGCTTTGTTACAGCCTTATATTATCAGCTTCTCTACAAATGCATGTTTTGGGTTAAAAGCAAGATCCAGGCAGGTTCCTTACACTTCCTTTCTCTATGAAATGTAATGTAAGAAACACTTAGAGGATCACGTCAGCATCTGATTTAGGTAATTTGTGCACTAACAAGCAGTAAACAATTTCAGATGTCCAGTTAATCGTGGCACAAGTAAGCTGGCTATGTTAGATTATTCTTGACGTCATACTGCGTTATACAAGTATTACACAGGTCGACAGAGTTGTATAAAAGAAGGCATTTTCAGCAGACCCAGTTTCTGTGTAGATGACCATATCCTCTGAGTTCATTTCAAAACGACAGGTGGCTTACAACTATTTGTTAGCTGCAACCCTGAAGTTTTGTTGTGGATGACAACTGAATGCTCAGGTAATCGAACAGTAAATTTATGGCGCCCAATGTACCAGACTGACAAAGTTACTGACTCCATTCTCGCAATGGTCACATGAGGCTTAAGAATCATTACTGATACCTTTAGAGGAAACTTTCTTACTGCAAAAAGATTGTAATATGCGATCATAAAAGATGTTTAATAATAAAAAACTGAAAAAGCGCTAGCAAATTCAAGTCTTTTGGAGAAAGAGAAAGTAGTCCTCAAAAGAAACTTGTGCGACTGGACTTCGCAGTTTACCTCTTCTTTATATATATATATATATATATATATATATATATATATATATATATATATATATATATCTGGGAGGTGTCGAACAAGGGCTTGTCGCATGGCATTTAGTCACACCGACTACTTTTTTTACTAATATCATTATTTAAGCAAAACAAATGCGGCCACAAAAATGAAATAAACTGCGAAACAATACGCCCGAAAAGGGGTCACGACTAAACCTCAAGGACTGGCTAACTCAACCGATATCTTGACGACGGAAAACAAGTTTCAACATACTAGCGAATAAATCGCGATAACGTGACAGGCGCAAACATTTCCAACACGCAATTGGCGGAAGGCGAATGGGATCGTATCGCCCCCTCTAGGTACAACGTAATGGCCCGACAGGCTACCACTTCGGCTATCCGTACACCCCTCCCGGACCGGCCCAAACCTCTGCATATCACAGTGTTTAAGACTTCATGCTCTCACAGCTTTCATGTGATTCTTGCACAGCCAGGAACGGTGTTACTCTCTTCTGATTTGCTTTGCTGGACATGCAATAAAGGTTTGCAATGTCTGTACTCGTATTTCGCAGAGTGTGAGCAGTACTATACAATGTCCTTCGGACGTGCAAGCACAGATAGCCGATGTGGTTGAGAGTGCCGCTTGCATGCATGTTCGATGGACACACCGAGCGAGGTGGTGCACTGGTTCGCACACTGGACACGCATTCGGGAGGACGATGGTTCAATCCTGCGTACGGCCGTCCTGATTCAGGTTTTCCGTGATTTCCCTAAATCGGTCCAGGCAAATGCCAGGATGGTTCCATTAAAAGAGCACGGCCGACTTCCTTCCCTGTCCTTCCTATTCCGATGAGCCCGATGAGATCGCAGTTTTGTCTCTTCCCCCAAACAACCCACCCGAAGGACATAGTATGTACTATTCAGGCACTGCGAAATACAAACAATGCAAACCTGTAAATTTATAAGTCACTCAACAGCATCGCTGTAATGTTACAATAAAGCAGTTGTAATTTATAACTCAGTCAACAGAATTGCTGTAATTTGAGGTTGCAATAAAGTCGTTGGCTATAATTCTCACTTGTACTAAAGGCATTGCTTTTAGGATAGATATTAAGAAAAAGAGATGACAGTGTGGTAGATTTTATATTTGTTAAGGCGTAAAATAGGAGATTACAAACATGCAGAAGATAATTACAAAGTGGGGCACGTTATTCGAAATATCTGTCAGCAAGAAAAGGTGTACTCCATTTGCTAAAAATAAAAAATGTAAACGTAACAGGCTTAAAAAAGTATATTAATGTTTTGATAATATTGGCCGGCCGCGGTGGTCTAGCGGTTCTAGGCGCTCAGTCCGGAACAGCGCGACTGCTACGGTCGCAGGTTCGAATCCTGCCTCGGGCATGGATGTGTGTGATGTCCTTAGGTTAGTTAGGTTTAAGTAGTTCTAAGTTCTAGGGGACTGATGACCAGAGAAGTTAAGTCCCATAGTGCTCAGAGCCATTTGAACCATTTGATAATATTGAAATGTGTAAGGTACACATGTATCTGATATGTGTAAATAATAAATAATAACCTGACCATTGATCCGAACCGACATACAAAACTGCCATTATAGAATGCAAGCTTTCGCGGTCAGTATTTACGTTATTGCTGACATTTGATTTATGGGCGTAAGGCTGTGATCCAAGGCATAATTCTCTTGGACCACGGCCTTATGACCACAAATCAAATATCAACGAAATTGCCGTTGTTTCCAGGATGACATAAATTCATGCACTTACAAAACGTGTAAAAGACAGAAATGAAAATTATCGGTCGAAGAGTGAAAAAGGAAGTGGTTGAGAAAGAACTGCAGAAGCCGTAAATTTGCCTTCGCTATTTCGTTATGGTAGTTACACAACACCAAAAGTAAACCGAGACAGAGAAAGAGAAGAGCGTCATATTTATGTGCGTACGTAACAACGCTTGACGTAAAATACTAATCTAAACCGGTAGAGTTCCTTACTATCTGACAGAATTGTTTGAATACACTCGCTGACTGGGAGGACTGTGTTTACCGTCTCTCTTTGCTGGGCTCGTTGCAATATTAACAGCAGATTACAGATTTTCCTTTCGTTAAGCATCGGCGACGTTTACTTTCAATTTCTCACAAGTGTATTTTATTTGCGCAGAAATAATTTACTCTAGAGTCGAATAAATTGAAAATCCTAAAAGCTTTCTTTGTGTAAGCCTTATACGCCTGCTTAATAACGAAGCAATTCTAAAAGAAATCTGACGACGTCTGAAGCAACTTTGTAGAAAGAAATGTAAATTAAAGAAATTTCCTTCTGTCGGAAACGGTGTTTTCCTTCACGCTCACAGTAACGTATACTGTTCCCACGCTGCGTATATTGAAAAAGGTACTAAGAGGAAAACTGCGATTAATATGTTAAGAGACATTAAAGAACAACACTCGTCCTTCTATAGGAGAGACACGATAGAAAATAATTTCTTACCAAAAACGTGTTGCTTTCGTTTCAGTACAGAAACAGTAAATCGTGTACTGACTTGACACGTATTTCGCAGTTTGAGTGCTGTAAGCATATCAGAAATCTCGCAAAACTTTGGATCAAGGAGAAACGGAAACAGGAAATTAATTTTCTAGCAGACATTCAGTGAACTGTGGAACTAAACTGTCATTCTACGGAATCCCTGTGTTACCATAATTACAACTAGATGATTTACTTTGATGATAATTACATATCACTGAATTCGCACTTTTACTCGCGTGCTATTAAACAACATATTCTCCCTCAATCTGACATCATTCTACAACGGTATTGTCTAAACGTAGCTGTAGATGGCACTAAAAAAACTGACACAAAGGCATTTCCGGAGCTCGTTTATTACCGCAAAAGCCAATGCTTTTCTCAGGAATGGGTTAAGGTAGAAGTTGTTCTTTTCCTCTGTATCGACTTATTTTTATGGTAGTTTTGTAAGCAGCTGGAAATCATCCAAACTACCCTCAAGCTACTGGAAGCTGCTGTGAATGGGTGTATTGGGAGAGGCACCAAAGGTACCTCAAATACTATCCTCTCCTGTGGATACTGATGGAGGCACTAAATCTATTATTGCTCGTCCACTTGATTATGAGAGGTACGTCAGTGATAAATCTAGGCGCCCTGCACACACAAGACAGGCGCCAGGTAGGAACTCGGGATGTTACATCCATCCCCTTGTCAAGAGGAGACAAAACCGAAAGGTAGAGGCTATTAATTGTCGAAGTTCAAACGTGTCGTGAATAATGGTAGCCCTTAGGGAAATGGCAGCAAGGGATGTGAAAGAATAACAGATGCACTCGGAGAGTGTGCCTGGGGGTCCCATTCAGTATGTTGAAGCGGCTATCCTGGCATCCTTAGACAGAAGAAGGTAAAGCTAACTGCAGGTAGTGGCACATGCTGGAAGAAACAATGTCTGTCGTCTGGGCTCGAGAGTCATATGTACATCATTCCACCGACTAGCAGAGATGGTTCAGAATACAAACTTTGCTCACGTAGTTTCAACGTACCTCATAGTCTGTAGCATCGTCCTCAGGACTGATTTGTTTCTGGTCGAATAGATGGCTTCAAACAGTTCAAATGGCTCTAAGCACTATGGGACTTAACTTCTGAGGTCATCAGTCCCCTAGACTTAGAACCATTTAAACCTAACTAACCTAAGGACATTACACACATCCAGGCCCGAGGCAGGATTCGAACCTGTGACCGTAGCAGTCGCGCGCTTCCTGAATGAAGGTCCCAGAACTGCTCGTCCACAGCGGCCGGCGAATAGATGGTCATAGCTGGAGACTGCATAGGTTCTCTCATCCATTAAGGATAAAATACCTTTGGTCTGCTACTTCTTAGACTTGCGCCACGTGGTTGAGAACTGGATAAGGTGTGCACTACATATGAAAGAACTGATACTAGAATACACGTTAGGGACCACGCGGGGGTATGCGCAGTAGGAAGCCATGCTGCTGACGTCAGACTGAACCCAGTCAGAGCTCAGTGGTCCGCAACTGCCATAACGTACTGTGTGGTAATTACGATTACGAGTGAAAACGAGGTTTAAACTTCCTGGCAGATTAAAACTGTGTGCCGGACCGAGACTCGAACTCGGGACCTTTGCCTTTCGCGGGCAAGTGCTCTACCAACTGAGCTACCCAAGCACGACTCACGCCCTGTCCTCACAGCTTTACTTCTGCCTGCGAAGCAGGAGAGCTTCTGTGAAGTTTGGAAGGTAGGAGACGAGGTACTGGCAGTTCAACATCAAAATAATAACTACGTGATCCCATTAAGCTATCTCTAATCGTTTTCGAGTAATTTACTGAAAACTAAATTTGGAAGAAAAACACCCTTATTTGTAGTGGAATCAGTATCTGTTATTTTAATGCTAGAAAGTTTTGATTACAGTACATGATGAAACCTACTAAATAATACAGTTACAACAAGTTTTAGGACCTTGATGCTAGTAACAACCAATACGACGTCTCTAAAAGTTGTAGTTCTAAAAATTCTAGAAGGCTAAGTTGTAATGCAGGTGAGATAAAACTTTTTCTGTGATTTTAAATAACTTACCTACATTCATACAAAATATTGCGAAGATTCTAAATTGATTCATAAAACTGTTATTAAATATTATGTGTCCGAGAAAGCGGACGTTTAGAGACTGCTGCCGTGGGCATAGGGCGGATGACAGCAGGTGTTCCCTTGGCCGTCCGCTGCGCCATATACAGTGTCCCAGCTATCTTGTCCACCCAGAATATCTCTGGAACAATAACAGCACAATGGGTCATATAACGCATTAGATAAACCTCATTTTGGGTGTGCAGGATAAATAAGACAACCTGACGGGTGTACACCGATCGGTACTGGTTCGTATTGTGTACGTAGATACGTAAAACGTGCAAGAGGCAAACCATTATGTGCTTATGAGAGTTAATGGCAGCAGACCGTATTATTCGTTTCGGACCTCTTGATAAGTATGGAAGTGTGATTACGCATGTCAGTCACATCGCGATTACGGGCAGCATGGGGTTCACGCCTGAGCCTCAGGACGTGCGCTAGCAGCGCATGTCGGGTGTTTCAAGCGTCAACTTCGCGTCTTAATATCTCGGGATGTAATGGGAATATTGCGATGCAATCAACGCCATTGTGTATGTGCTTTGTCATGCTATGGATTGCTGAAGAAAAAATATAGGAGGTCCATTTAAAAAAACAAAAGTTTGTGTTAAAGGACACATATGCTTTCGTTTTAGAATGTTTCCAAATATGTACATTCATGGGCCCCAGCCCTACATTGATACCGGTGAAAGTCGTTTTCCAATAGCTGTTACTGTTCCAGAGATATTTTGGGTGGACAAGATAGCTGGGACACCCTGTATATTAGTACAACCCCAGAGGCAAGACTTCACTTCACTTCGCACCCAGCTGCCGTAAGATCCGCGTCAAACGCCGGAGTGCGCACTGCCTAATGACGTCAGGGACAGGCTGTTACAAAACGCTTATTTTCAGTATTAATAGATAGTGAACTCGCGAGGACTGTACACCCTCCTGGGTCGCTTAGATTTCGCAAAAGTAAAAGTGTGCCGCCCGTAATGTTAACAAACGCGTGTGGAAAGTAGTGACAATTATTTTCCACTTTTTTGGTGAGAATTTTTTTTATTTTTATTATTATCATTAGTCAGGGCGAAAGACCATTTAGTAGGAACTTACCGTAGAGGTTGGCTCTTAACTGTTCGTAGTGCTGTTTAGGACAGAGAGATTTACTGTCAGTATGAACATAATAAGTATTATAACGATGTGCGTGTGAAAATTTACCAGATATATGTATCAATTAGAGCTCAAAATCTTCATTTATAACCATAGTCTTGATCCCTCTGTGCAAATGGAGAATAGAAACATTTCCTTCAGTGGGCTGGACAAGAATGTGGACTCGCAATCTGGCAACTATGACCAGTATACACTCCATCGTTTTCCGCCGCGCGGGATTAGCCGAGCGGTTTAAGGCGCTGCAATCATGGACTGTGCGGCTGGTCTTGGCGGAGGTTCGAGTCCTCCCTCGGGCATGAGTGTGTGTGTTAGGATAATTTAGGTTAAGTAGTGTGTAAGCTTCGGGACTGATGACCTTAGCAGTTAAGTCCCATACGATTTCACACGCATTTGAACATCCATAGTTTTCTGGCCGCCCACAAAAATAGCTGCCAGGCTTTCGTAAAAGACAGCAAACAATATTTACAACAATTCGAATTTCCTCTTATGACTAATGATTATTATGATGACAATCAACCCGCCGGCGCACACTGCGAATTTAAGTTGACTACGTTACAAAGTGCCATCTTTTGTCAGGACTATACTGTAATGTGTTTCGTAAGGACATGCGCTTTCATCCGAATGAAAGATATCAAAAAGGGAAAAAACACGAGGGTAGAAAGCAAACTAACAGTGAACAAAGGCAAAAATTAAAAAATGATAAAAGTTGTAATACAGGGTGATTCAAAAAGAATACCACAGCTTTAGGAATTTAAAACTCTGCAACGACAAAAGGCAGAGCTAAGCACTATCTGTCGGCGAATTAAGGGAGCTATAAAGTTCCATTTAGTTGTACATTTGTTCGCTTGAGGCGCTGTTGACTAGGCGTCAGCGTCAGTTGATGCTATGATGGCGACCGCTCAACAGAAAGCTTTTTGTGTTATTGAGTACGGCAGAAGTGAATCGACGACAGTTGTTCAGCGTGCATTTCGAACGAAGTATGGTGTTAAACCTCCTCATAGGTGGTGTATTAAACGTTGGTATAAATAGTTTACAGAGAATGGGTGTTTGTGCAAAGGGAAAAGTTCTGGACGGCCGAGAACGAGTGATGAAAATGTAGCACGCATCCAGCAAGCATTTGTTCGCAGCCCAGGATAATCGACTCGCAGAGCTAGCAGAGAGCTGCAAATTCCACAATCAACTGTATGGAGAGTCCTACGAAAAAGGTTAGTTATGAAACCTTATCGTCTGAAATTGGTTCAAGCACTGTCTGCAGCTGATAAGATTAAAAGAATCGGTTTCTGTGATTTTATCCTTGCTCAAATGGAAACAGATGAATCTTTCGTTTCAAAGATTGTGTTTAGTGATGAAGCAACTTTCCACACTAACAGGTAAGTCAACCGTCACAATGTCTGTATATGGGGCACTGAGAATCCGCGGGAAACAACTCAGTATGAACGTGACTCGCCTAAGGTTTTCTGTGCCATTTCAGCCAATAAAGTTTTTGGTCCCTTTTTCTTCGAAGGTGCTACTGCAACTGGACTACAGTATCTGGAGATGTTAGAGAATTGGCTGTTCCCTCAGCTCGAACAAGAAGCACAAGAATTCATATTTCAGCAGGATGGAGCGCCACCACATTGGCACTTATCTGTCTGTAACTACCTGAACGTCAACTACCCGAGGCGATGGATCGGCCGCCAGGCAGCCCGTGACAGAGCACTTCATCACTGGCCTCCAAGAAGCCCTGATCTTACCCCCTGCGATTTTTTCTTATGGGGGTATGTTAAGGATATGGTGTTTCGGCCACCTCTCCCAGCCACCATTGATGATTTGAAACGAGAAATAACAGCAGCTATCCAAACTGTTAAGCCCGATATGCTACAGAGAGTGTGGAACGAGTTGGAGTATCGGGTTGATATTGCTCGAGTGTCTGGAGGGGGCCATATTGAACATCTCTGAACTTGTTTTTGGGTGAAAAAACCTTTTTAAATACTCTTTGTAATGATGTATAACAGAAGGTTATATTATGTTTCTTTCATTAAATACACATTTTTAAGTTGTGGTATTCTTTTTGAATCACCCTGTATATCTTTCTAGCATAGAAAAAGGAAACCTCTTAATACAGCAAAAGAGTGATAAAACAGAATTATGTGGGGTTTCTCCGTACTATCCCTGTATGATATCCCAGCCTGTGTGGGCCTCTTCCCCAGAAAATGAAAGCAGTGTGCTCCGAGGTGGGGAAAGAGGTTGGCGTCCTTCGGGGGCCTTAACCTAGCATTTCACCGACAGTAGAAGAAACAATCTAAGTAATGTAAAGCCTGATAATAGTAACAATAAATACACTAAGACATTGAAAATTTGATTATATTCATATCCTCGGACATTTGCACACATGTACACCCTGTGCCTATAAGCTTCCGTGCAGTCCGGTGTGGCGAGCGGGATCACAGAAAGCCTGCGCGTGACTCCTAATGTGTATTCTGGTATCCGTGTATGAAAGGTTTCTACACATATAGGTGTGTGTACACTAGGGTACGTTAGAGGAGGAAAATCTCCATCCATTCCATATAAAGATAGCTGTAAGGCAGTATCACTGTAAGATCCCTCCCCCCTCCCCCTCCCCCCTCCCCCTGCCCCCGCCAACACACGAGACGAAGCATTCGCAACGATTAATTTTTTTCACTATTTTGTTGATGAAAGGCCAGCAACCTTTTTTCTAATATTTAATGAAGCGTTTATTAAAAAATCTGTCGCAGTTGCAGTACATATGTTTGGCGACTAGATTCGAACCAAGTGGTTCATTCTCAAGTATGATCTACTGAGGCTGAACTGAAAGTGACTGATCTCAGCAACGAGCATCACAGTGACAAAACGCACTTTACAAAGTAAGCCTAAGCAACGGTCATAATCAACATGTGCCACTTTAGCAAGTCAGAATCAACCTGTTCGTTAACAGTTGTTAGCTTTCACTCACAACATACTTTTTAAAGAGACAGTGATGTGTATGTAAGGTCCAGAACATGAAAATATTGAATATAACATTCATTGGGTAAAGTGGCATCTACTACCAAAATTGTAGTTTTAGAGTTAACTTTAACTGAATAATTTGAAACATTTACGTAATCTGGTAAAATAATTCATTAAAAACAGTGTATATTATCATACTTTTTGTGGGGGAACATGGTGTGGATAGGTTTACTATCACGAGTTTGAACCCTTGATCAAGTAACACCATGAGAATTTTATGGATTTTGCTGTCGGAATTATGAGAAGTATGTAGTGGATGACATGGTAGATGGAGGTAGAACATAAATTTGTAGACGCATGTAAACAGAAGACTTCGTTGAAATGCATAGTAGAAAAAAAAAGAGCACACACAAGATATAACACATTACATGAAGATAAGCTTTTACTTCACTGTCAAATGCATACACACAGACGTGCAGGGAATTTCTCGATTCCACGTTCGATATCCTAAGACGTCCTGAATGCACCGAATTGATAATGGTTTGATAGAGTATCATTTCCAAAACGCAGGATTCTAAACAATTAGTTCTGCTGTCCTGTCTTTCTGGGTGAAATAGCGACGGATGATAAGGTACTGTGAGTCAGGTTATTATTACATTTTTATAGAACTAAGTAAATTACACAAAGATAAGCGGTGTTATTGTGGGAGAAGATGCGAAACGTCAGTGGAAGAAATAACTCTACAAAATGCAACCCATGAAATTATTAATGAAATTTTTTAGTTACCTGGCACGAGCTATATGTTTCATGGGTGACATGCAAAAATAATGTCCTGTAATTAATTCAATTAGAATAAAACATTGTGAAAACCCAAGTGCTCGAAAAAAGACAGGCGTCCTGTCTCTATTGTGCAGTCACGTAATTATAGAAATCTGCCTACCACAGTCGCAGTAAAGGCATCATCTGTCAAAGAGTTATCTACCACACCGATCAGCACACATTTTCATCGAACAGTTTCTCCAAAGGCATCCAGTTACAATACGTCAAATGGTCTCGACATGATCTTGAATAAGCAGCTAAATTGTTGTTCTTGTTGTTGTTGTTGTCTTCAGTCCTGAGACTGGTTTGATGCAGCTCTCCATGCTACTCTATCCTGTGCAAGCTTCTTCATCTCCCAGTGCTTACTGCAACCTACGTCCTTCTGAATCTGCTTAGTGTATTCATCTCTTGGTCTCCCTCTACGATTTTTACCCACCATGCTGCCCTACAATGCTAAATTTGTGATCCCTTGATGCCTTAGAACATGTCCTACCAACTGGTCCCTTCTTCTAGTCAAGTTGTGCCACAAACTTCTCTTCTCCACAATTCTATTCAATACCTCCTCTTTAGTTATGTGATCTACCCATCTAATCTTCAGCATTCTTCTGTAGCACCACATTTCAAAAGCTTCTATTCTGTTCGTGTCCAAACTATTTATCGTTCCATGTTTCACTTCCATACATGGCTACACTCCATAGAAATACTTTCAGAAACGACTACCAGACACTTAAATCTATACTCGATGTTAACAAATTTCTCTTCTTCAGAAACGATTTCCTTGCCATTGCCAGTCTACATTTTATATCCTCTCTACTTCGACCATCATCAGTTATTTTGCTCCCGAAATAGCAAAACTCGTTTATTACTTTAAGTGTCTCATTTCCTAATCTAATTCTCTCAGCATCACCCGACTTAATTCGACTACATTCCATTATCCTCGTTTTGCTTTTGTTGATGTTCATCTTATATCCTCCTTTCAAGACACTGTCCAGTCCGTTCAACTGCTCTTCCAAGACCTTTGCTGTCTCTGACAGAATTACAATGTCATCGGCGAACCTCAACATTTTAATACCTACTCCGAATTTTTCTTTTGTTTCCTTTACTGCTTGCTCAATATACTGATTGAATAACATTGGGGAGAGGCTACATCCCTGTCTCACTCCCTTCTCAACCACTGCTTCCCTTTCGTGCCCTCGACTCTTATAATTGCCATCTGATTTCTGTACAAATTGTAAATAGCCTTTCGCTCCCTGTATTTTACCCCTGCCATCTTTAGAATTTGAAAGAGAGTATTCCAGTCAACATTGTCAAAAGCTTTCTCTAAGTCTACAAATGCTGGAAAATTAGGTTTGCCTTTCCTTAAGCTATTTTCTAAGATACGTCGTAGGGTCAGTATTGCCTCACGTGTTCCAACATTTCTGCGGAATCCAAACTGATATTACCCGAGGACGGCTTCTACCAATTTTTCCATTCTTCTGTAAAGAATTCGCGTTAGTATTTTGCAGCTGTGACTTATTAAACTGATAGTTCGGTAATTTTCAATTCTGTCAACACCTGCTTTCTTTGGGATTGGAATTACTATACAGGGTGATTCAAAAAGAATACCACAACTTTAAAAATGTGTATTAATGAAAGAAACATAAGATAACCTTCTGTTATACATCATTACAAAGAGTATTTAAAAAGGTTATTTTCACCCAAAAACAAGTTCAGAGATGTTCAATATGGCCCCCTCCAGACACCCAAGCAATATCAACCCCATACTCCAACTCGTTCCACACTCTCTGTAGCATATCAGGCTTAACAGTTTGGATAGCTGCTGTTATTTCTCGTTTCAAATCATCAATGGTGGCTGGGAGAGGTGGCCGAAACACCATATCCTTAACATACCCCCATAAGAAAAAATCGCAGGGGGTAAGATCAGGGCTTCTTGGAGGCCAGTGATGAAGTGCTCTGTCACGGGCTGCCTGGCGGCCGATCCATCGCCTCGGGTAGTTGACGTTCAGGTAGTTACGGACAGATAAGTGCCAATGTGGTGGCGCTCCATCCTGCTGAAATATGAATTCTTGTGCTTCTTGTTCGAGCTGAGGGAACAGCCAATTCTCTAACATCTCCAGATACTGTAGTCCAGTTGCAGTAGCACCTTCGAAGAAAAAGGGACCAAAAACTTTATTGGCTGAAATGGCACAGAAAACGTTCACCTTAGGCGAGTCACGTTCATACTGAGTTGTTTCCTGCGGATTCTCAGTGCCCCATATACAGACATTGTGACGGTTGACTTTCCCGTTAGTGTGGAAAGTTGCTTCATCACTAAACACAATCTTTGAAACGAAAGATTCATCTGTTTCCATTTGAGCAGGGATAAAATCACAGAAACCGATTCTTTTAATCTTACCAGCTGCAGACAGTGCTTGAACCAATTTCAGACGATAAGGTTTCATAACTAACCTTTTTCGTAGGACTCTCCATACAGTTGACTGTGGAATTTGCAGCTCTCTGCTAGCTCTGCGAGTCGATTTTCCTGGGCTGCGAACAAATGCTTGCTGGATGCGTGCTACATTTTCATCACTCGTTCTCGGCCGTCCGGAACTTTTCCCTTTGCACAAACACCCATTCTCTGTAAACTGTTTATACCAACGTTTAATACACCACCTATCAGGAGGTTTAACACCATACTTCGTTCGAAATGCACGCTGAACAACTGTCGTCGATTCACTTCTGCCGTACTCAATAACACAAAAAGCTTTCTGTTGAGTGGTCGCCATCTTAGCATCAACTGACGCTGACGCCTAGTCAACAGCGCCTCAAGCGAACAAATGTACAACTAAATGAAACTTTATAGCTCCCTTAATTCGCCGACAGATAGTGCTTAGCTCTGCCTTTTGTCATTGCAGAGTTTTAAATTCCTAAAGTTGTGGTATTCTTTTTGAATCACCCTGTATTATTCTTGAAGTCTGAGGGTATTTCACCTGTCTCATACATCTTGCTCTCCAGATGGTAGAGTTTTGTCAGGACTGGCTCTCCCAAGGCCGTCAGTAGTTCCAATGGAATGTTGTCTACTCCCGGGGCCTTGTTTCGACTCAGGTCTTTCAGTTCTCTGTCAAACTCTTCACGCAGTATCGTGTCTCCCGTTTCATCTTCATCTACATCCTCTTCCATTTCCATAATATTGTCCTCAAGTACATCGCTCTTGTATAGACCCTCTATATACTCCTTCCACCTTTCTGCTTTCCCTTCTTTCCTTAGAACTGGGTTTCCATCCCGGAGATCCGAATGGGGGACTATTTTACCTCCGGAATATTTTACCCAAGAGGACGCCATCATCATTTAACCATACAGTAAAGCTGCATGCCCATGGGAAAAATTACGGCCGTAGTTTCCCGTTGCTTTCAGCCGTTGGCAGTACCAGCACAGCAAGGCCGTTTTGGTTAGTGTTACAAGGCCAGATCAGTCAATCTTCCAGACTGTTGCCCATGCAACTGAAAAGGCTGCTGCCCCTTTTCAGAAACCACACGTTTGTCTGGCCTCTCAGCAAATACCCCTCCGTTGTGGTTGCACCTACGGTACGGCCATCTGTATCGCTGAGACACGCAAGCCTCCCCACCAACGGTAAGGTTCATGGTTCATGGAGGTAGGGCAGCTAAATTAGCAGAAACAAACTGTTGCAACATTAGAAAATATCTCTCCTGCCTACATTCAGAACAAGAATTTAGAAATTATATCCAAGAATTTAGAAAATTGAAACTTCCTGGCAGATTAAAACTGTGTGCCACACCGAGAATCGAACTCGGGCCCTCTGCCTTTCGCGGACAAGTGCTCTACCATCCTTTTTTTTCTTATTTGTGTTGGACATTTATTTTGTGATCTCATTTTGTACGATTTCGTTCATTTTATTTGTGCGGACGGACGTCCGATGACGTTTGTTCAAGTTCATCGTTGAGCGAATAACTCAGTTTTTTTTTTTTGTTATTATTATTATTACAGAGGTCCTCTAACCCTCTGACTGAACACGCTGAGCTACCGTGCCGGCTCTTCCAAAGTTCACAGAGGCTCTCCTGCGAACCTTGCAGAACTATCACTCCTGGAAGAAAGGATACTGCGGAGACGTGGCTTAGCCACAGCCTGGGGTATGTTTACAGAGTGAGATTCTCATTCTACCAGGAAGTTTCATATCAGCGCACACTCCGCTGCAGAGTGAAAATATCTCATTATAGATTTAGAAAATTATTTCCACATCACTTTAATCCAAAATTGCTCTATTCCTCGTTTCTAATTTTAATGCGGTGATTTAGTTACACAAAAAATTGTGAAACCTCTAGTAGACTCACGATAACTGTGATTAGTTGCCTAAGATATGTGTGTCACATTTGTTTTTATCGCATTACTGACTCCTATGCTGAATCATACGGGATGCGACCGGGAAGGCGACGTAATTATTACACCCTTTATTTACGTCATCGGGTTCTTAGTCCAGTGTCGACAGTACCTTTCAAATGGTTCAAATAGCTCTAAGCACTATGGGACTAAACAGCTGAGGTCTTAAGTCCCCTAGACTTAGAACTACTTAAACCTAACTAACCTTAGGACATCAAAAATGGTTCAAATGTCTCTGAGCACTATTGGACTTAACATAGGTGGTCATCAGTCCCCTAGAACGTAGAACTATTTATACCTAACCAACCTAAGGACATGACACACATCCATGCCCGAGGCAGGATTCGAACCTGCGACCATAGCAGCAGCGCGGTTCCAGACTGAAGCGCCTAGAACCACTCGGCCACAGCACCCGGCGTCAGTACCTTTCCTCATATATCAAATACCTATGATTACTCCGTAAATGCAACATCAGATTAGATGCGTCTAGCGTTTTGGCAGTTCCTTTGCACATCAAATCAGTCTCCATATCCACCTTTTCATAAATATGGCTGTGGAACAAAGTACGCTGTAATCTAAATCCTACCTAAAACAACTGTGCCACTCTGGGGAGGAGACTCACACAGACGTATATATCACACAGCTGCCATGAGATTAAAGCATTATCTGTTACCTCCAACATGGGTTTATTTCAGCTGTCTTCCTTCTGTCCAACAGGAAACTACTATCTCCGCCATATTTTAAGCTACCCATACTTTCTCATACCTCTCTTTTTCTGTTTTCTGCCATCTGCTAAGATTACTCAATTATTTCCTCTCACCAGTCAACTTCTTCCTCACATAGCCAAAAGGCCAATCTCCCGGGTTCGAGTCCCGGTTCGGCATAGAAGATTAATCTACGTGGAAACACGCACTAAGCTGGAGGATGAAATAGTTATTCTGGATTACTATTATTATTGCTCGCATCTCATGAGTCATTGACCTAGCCAAGGAGTTTAGGAAATTAGACATTAAAAGCAGTAAGTGAGTTTTGTTAGTTGAGCAGGAAGACAACTGATGGAGGCCCAGTTGCCGAAGTGGAGACTGGCAATAACAAGGAAAATATTTATGAAAAAGAGACATTCTATATAATCGAATGTAAACAGAAATGTTAGGAAGTCTTTGGAGTGTAGTCTCTTATGGGCGATAAACAGTTCAGACTAGAAGTGAGTAGAACCTTCTGACATGTGGCGCTACGAAATGACATTCAAGATTAGAAGGCTAGATAGTACTTAGAAGGCTAGATAAGTACTGAATCGAACTGAGGAAAATAGAAATTTATGCACAACCTCACTAAAAGAAGGGATTGGTTGATAGGACGCAGCCTGCAACTAGTCCTTGGACTAGTGCATTTCGTAATGGAGGGAAGTTTGTGTGATAAGAATTGTAGAGAGACAGAGAGAGATCAAGGCTTAAATACAGCAAGTAGACATACATGGACGTAGGCTTCAGTAATTATGCACGAATGAAGACACTTGCAAAGGAGAGAAAGAGCATGATCAAACCGGTCTTCCGACTGAAGACCACACCAACAACATATTGCTCATTTGCTACAAAAATGATATTGTTTTAATTTAAACTGTCTTTGCCAACCAGTGGAGTGTTATGCTCAGTGCTCACACCAGAATGGAGGATTTATCCAAGGATCAGGAACGACATTTGCGCGTGGTTAACCGGTCTTTTCTATTATTACAGCAACTCACAACTGAAATTTAGAAGGCTGATGCTATTACATCACAACGTTGGATACAGTTAACTGATGTGGACAGAAATGTAGCGATCAGTTGCAAACGTTTCTGAAAATAGCTTTAGGGGATCTGAGACTGAACAACAGGTGACATCATTTTATGAACCCATACTGAATTGACTCCTCGCTAATAAAATACAGAGCACCAGCACAAGACAATACTGAGGTTTGATCATCCACCTTTGAAGAAGGCTCTTTCATTATTATTATTAGGGTGGCTAACAGATATTTCTAAAGAAGAGATTTTTGTGCATATCAGCTACCAAGATGAATTATTTCACAAAGGGATTGGAGTGGTCAGCAGGACTTTTCGTCTACCCTAAAAGGTCTACATTAAGGAGATTTATTCCAAGAGGATTACAACTCTAAGTTTAATGCGAAAAATATTTATAGTAAGATGTTCTTCTATTTCAAAAGATCATGATTTGGTTTCATATTCATACGGAAAATTTTTATCCAATAATTCACCATGATCTTGTAAGTTAGTTCACCTTCACATAGAAAATCGTTAATTTCATTCAGAGGCATCGTTTAGCAAGAGGACTGCTCCTTTTTCCATTGTTTAACATCTACGTCATTACAAGAATGAAGGACGTCTTCCCACTCATCCCACGGAACAAGAATCTCGAACCGGGGAGTGTAGGTCAAAGGATGTGAGTCAAGAAACGCTATTTTGCATCCTCAGAAAGAGAATTTCTTGTAAAAAAGGAGATGTCGTGTTGGAGTCACAGGCTGCCACTCAGTATTCACATTGTGAATTTATTCTGGGATCAATATTTAGGCTGTGAACAAGCAATTTCTTCAGGATATCCTTTCTTCCAGGAATGCTAATCCAACTATGGACTGAGGAGAGCCTCTCCCTCAATTTGTAAAGTAGGTACTGACAGAAGTCATGTTGTGTCTTGCTTGGACTGCACAGGTGGTAAGATCACTGCACGCGAAAGGCAAAAGTTTTATATGAGTGACTTAAAAAAATAGCTGTGATCGTAATTTATTTGCATTGCAGGCTCTCGTAATTTTTTCCTGCTCTCCACGCCAAATGAAAAATGTGTGTGAAATCTTACGGGAATTAACTGCTAAGGTCATCAGTCCCTAAGCGTACACACTACTTAACCTAAATTATCCTAAGGACAAACACACAGACCCGTGCCCGATGGAGGACTCAAACCACCACCGGGACCAGCCGCATAGTCCATGACTGCAGCGTCTAGACCGCTCGGCTAATCCCGCGCGGCTCTCCACGCCAGAACAAAGTGGTATCCTGTTAGTTCTGGTTCAACAGCGGTCAGTATATCATTCTATACGCTTGTAGCATTTACTTCCTCTCTGACAGGAAAACTCTCCTATGTCCAACTAAATCTTAAGCTTAACTGAAACAGAAAGCAAGTCAGCTCTCTCCATTTATATGAAATACCCGCACCTTCAGTTGAGCTGCAGGAAACCGGATACCTCTGCCTCGGTATGAAAACATTCGACCATACCTACTTCAGACGGGAGCAGTTGCGTTAGTTACAGGTACAATATTTCAGTATCTTTCTACTAGGATTTGTATTTTCAATGTTGATATGGTGTTTCTAAATTCGATACTGAAAACCGCCCTTCATATCGATCGTACGAGTGTGGGAAACAGCCCAAGCATTCTGACTGAGTGTTTTTCAGGTCAATTGTAGTTAATCTGACGTGTTTCCGGTTTGGCTGTAACTCATCGTCTTGGTATCTGTGCAATATTCTCCTCTTCATGCAAAACCAACAAGGAAGGAAGAAAAATTAGATTTTAACGTCCCGTCCGCCACATGATAATCAAAGGATAAGCTTGGAATGAGGACAGATAGGAGGAAAACCAGCAAGTATTAAGTCATTCGTCTCGCATTCCTGAAGACGGCCTTTGAAATTCCTGATTGTCCTTTCCGATGCATGTTTCCCGCGATTTCCACAAAGCGCTTAAGACAGAAACCACAACGATTCTTTTGAAAGGTCACAGTCAAATTCCCTCTCCAAATCTAGTTTTACCCAATCTTTAATGGCCTAGTCGTCATTGGGAAACTAAACCATAAACTTTCTGCCTATTAGGAGAAAGATTGTCAATTAAAAACGACCCACCCGACACTTGCGGTAATCGAGTTAGGGAAACCACCGAAAATTTAAATCTGGATGGCCAGATGGTATTTCCGAATTTGAGGCCAGTGCCTTAGCCACTGCGTTACGTTAGCTCAGCGCAATACGGACTCGTTTACAAAGAGAGGATAGAAAGCAGTTCAGTAATGCAGCATCTCTATACATATTTATTGTGTAACAAATTATGCACGAATTAGTAAATATTATGTTTCGGTTTTGCGCAGCATCTGGGCGAACAGATCACAGCGGACTGCGACACACCCACGCTGTTCCACGCCGCGCGCGTGAAAAATTTACAGGACGAGTGCAGGATCGTGTTTCAGTACAAGCGACACATGTGCAGCACATTATTCAGTTAGCTTTGCTTACGTTGTCATTTACAGTGCTGCTCTTTAACGTTGTTACCTGTACTGCCTTGCTTTAGCTAGATCTCAACACGTATACTTTACGTGTTTACGGGATAGAGGCACAGACAGATAAAATGCTTTTGAGGTTTCATACATAATGACCTCATACAAACATGTAACTATACACCCATAGAACTGAGATCTAATTACGTTAGTCCTTCTATCCACGTGGTGGACATTAACATCGAAATGGAAAGGTGCATCCCCACGCCGAAGCCAAATCTTCCAGTAAATAAGAGGTCGCACGGTCTTCAAGAACTTAAGCAGCACATCTACAATGGAAATCAGCGTTGGGCGTCATTGGCCGCGAGGCCCCTTACGGGGCAGGTCCGGCCGCCTTGGTGCAGGTTTTATTATATTCGTCGCCAGATTGGGCAACCTGTGCGCCGGATGGGGGTGAAATTGTTATGAAGACAACACAACCCCCAGTCCCTGAGCGGAGAAAATCCCCGACCCAGCCTGGAATCGAACCCGGGCCCGTAGGACGGCAATCCGTCACGCTGACAGCTCACCAATCGGGGCGGACCCATCTACGATGAATATGAGGTACCGCGCGTCGTACATAGCGGTTTACATCACGTGAGAACCTCTTAGCTTGTAAAATTCGACCCCACGCTTTGATAGAGAATCGTTCCTGACGACCTGAGACCAGTGTGAAGTATGGATTTACAAAAATCCTTACATAACGTTAAGTGACCATAATGTCAGAAACTTCAGACGTCAGCTCACATTCACACTAACGTAGAGATAGTTAAAATTCTTTACATGTGAGTGAATACTGCAATTCGCCTCAGTGCCCTTTCTTATGTAGCCGTTTCATTACAAAACTTTGGACAGAATTGAAGTTGTTCAGTTTAGTACATCAGTGTCCAAATTGAAGCAAAAAAAACCGCTATTTCCCCTTTCCATGTCTAATTCGCGATATAATCACACAAACTGTCAACAGACGTCAGTACGATAGTGTTCTTCTCGGAAGATGCCATACCGGTGAAAGGACAACCATGTCATCGATGACGTCAGGGCACCTATTAAACAGCGCAGTGTTCGCCGGATAGTCCCATATCCGCACACTCTGTGTGTTCAGTCACAGACAGTGAAGACGCCTAGCAGACTCTCTGCGGTGTAATGCCATAGGAAGAGTGGAAACAGGACAGCCGCAAAAGTGATGGGGCCCGACGGCTGTTGTTTCTCGTATATGGCAACATTTTATGGAGACCGAAGTCGTATCCCGAAGACCAGGTCACGGCTGACCACGTGTAACATCAGGAAGATAGGACCGTTCTTTGGCCGTAAGGGAACGACAGTACCGCCTTAGTACTGCAAGGGAACAGGCACTTGACCGCAGCGTCCACTGGACGTGTTATATAGAGGCAAGTGGTGTACAAAAGGCTTCGGCAGAATGGCTTTTATTGCCGGAGACCTGCTGTATATATACCTCTGACGCGTCTTCACAGAAAGGAACGACTAGAGTGGAGTCGTCAATATGCCACCTGGAAGGTCGAGCTGTGGGACAATGTTCTTTTCACAGATCTGATTTCGTCTAGAACGTGATCGTAGACCAATTTACATCTGAAGGAGCACGATTTCTGGACCCAAACATTGTAGAAAGAGACGGATATCGACGACGATCCCTAAAGGCGTGCGCAGGGATTTTGTCGACAGTTCGAACACCTCTTCATGAAATTGTAACGCTGGATCGGCAAGGTTTAATTGTTGTCAGGTATCGCGACGAAATCTTTGGACCCAAAGGTGCGGTCGTCACGAGGTGCTGTTGGTCCCTACTTCTTATTGATGGACGATAGCCGGCCGGAGTGGCCGAGCGGTTCTAGGCGCTACAGTCTTGAACCGCGTGACCGCTACGGTCGCAGGTTCGAATTCTGCCTTGGGCATGGATGTGTGTGATGTCCTTAGGTTAGTTAGGTTTAAGTAGTTCTAAGTTCTAGGGGACTGATGACCTCAGAAGTTGAGTCCCATAGTCCTCAGAGCCATTTGAACCATTTTTGATGGACGATAATGCTCGACCTCATAGAGCACGTGTGGTTGCTGTTTTCATGAAAACGGAAGATGCTGCATGCATGCCGTGTCCTGCTCGCTCTCCCAATTTGAATGCCATACAGCACGTCTGGGATGCTCTTGGGAGACGGTCTCCACCACGTCATCATTCACCAACCATTCTCTAAGACTTGCGAGCGATTATGTACGAATAATGGACGGTATTACCCCAACATGAGATTTATAACATCATTCACAGTATGTCCCATCCTTGTCAAGCCTGTATTGTTGCCAGAGGTGGTCACAACCCATAATGACCACGTTAATCAGTTAGCAGAATTTATGTACAAATCCGTTAAGTTGGAGAATAACGAAGAACGTTTTTGCCTACCGTTACGCATGTTGTTATGTGGTACGAAACTAAAAGATCTGAAAAGTGGAATGCAAACGCTGAGTGTAGATATAGTAGGTGTCCATGAAGTGAAATGGAAAGTCAAGGTTTTCTGGTGAGATAAGTTTAGGGTAATATCAACTGCCGCGGAAAGTGGTATGACATTAGTAGGATTCGTTAAGAATAGGAAGATAGGGCAGAGAGTGTGTCACTGTGAACAGCTCAGTGACAGATTCGTTCTTATCAGAATCAACAGCAAACTAACACAGACAACAATAGTTCTGGTGTACATGCCGACGTCGCAAGCTGACGATTAAGAGATAGAGAAAGTATACTAGGATGTTGAAAGGATAATACGGAAGATAAAGGAAGAAGAAAATTTAATAAATGGTTCAAATGGCTCTCAGCACTATAGGACTTAACATCTGCGGTCCTCACTCCTCTACACTTAGAACTACTTACACCTAACTAACCTAAGGATATCAACACATCCGTGTCTGGGGCAGGATTCGAACCTGCGACCGTGGCAGCCGCGCGGTTCTTGACTGAAGCACCTAGAACCACTCGGCCACAGCAGCTGGCGAACATTTAATAGTCATGGGGGACTGGAATGCAGTTGTGGGGGAAGAAGTAGAATATGGGCTTGGGACAAGGAATTAGAGAGGAGGAACACTAATTGAGCTCTGTACTAAATTTCAGATAGTACTAGCAAATACTCTATACAAGAATCACAAGAGGAGGAGGTATACTTGGAAAAGGCCGGGTCATACGGGAAGATCTCAGTTAAATTACATTATGTTCCACAAAATTCCGAGAGAACTGCCGGATGTTTGTAACTTCCTGCCACAATATTTCGGTGCAGAGTCCTCTGGCCATCTTCAAGTGATACTGGTGAAACTCCCTGAGCTCTGGTATTTAAGGCCCCGCCGGCACATGCGTGGTGGATTCACTTGGCGTTGCGCATGCGCTACTTGAGCGCTTACGATTCTACTGCGCCGCGAGCCCTCCGTGGCGAAAACTCGCCGCATCGATATCAATTCGATTATCCTCCTGGGTTCCATCACAGAACTACGTCGGCTTCGGAAGACACGAAGTTTTTCGACGATTGGATTCCATGCCGAATTCAACTGGAAACCGCCTTCACGATTAGTAAGAGATTCACTGTCAGACAGCCTTATTTCCACGGATTCATTAATAACAGAACTCTAAAAGTTAGACGTATGGCTCACAATTTTTGTCTCATTGTAATTCATGACATGACCAGTGGAAATACAGTGTTCGGCGATGGCAGACCTACAAGGCTGAAGAAGGCGAGTATGCCGCTGATGTTCCATAATGCGTCGTTTGCCCTATATAAGATAAATATGAGAGAGCTCAGTAGTCTTGCCCTTTTTTCCCGTAACTTATCAAATCTTCGAATACACTGCATCAGTTCCTCCCCGGAGAGATGCTTGATGTGAGATTGTTGGTCAGTTTTGTCGTAGTTTCACTTTTTACAAATGTCCCTCTTGTGGACTCACTACATCTCATTGGCAATAGCTTTGGAGCTGACATTACAGCGCTGTTTGAGCACACACTCTCCTCTACATATTTTTTATTTAACAACGAGTTTTATGAGCAATCAGACGGTGTCGCCATGGGGAGTCCTTTGTCTTCCCTGGTGTCCAATCTTTTTATGGAAGATTTTGCGGAGCTAGCACTCGCCTCAGCCATTTTTGAACCAACAGTATTTTGGTGATATGTTGATGATACTTTTATAGTCTGGCCTCATGGTTTGGATCATCTGCGAGAGTTCCTACAACATTTGAGCTCCATACACGAAAATATAAAATCTACTACGGAGCTGGAGAAGGGTTGCCTGCCGTTTTTAGACGTCTTGGTGCGACGTTATAGCGATGGCACACTTGCTCATTCGGTATATAGAAAGACCACTCACACAGACCTTTACTTATAAGCCCCTAGTTGCCACCGTCCGGCACAAACGATGGGTGTTTCGAAGACATTGATTCACCGAACCCACGTCATCTCTGACGCCGATAGTTTGCAAACAGAACTGGAGCACCTGCAGACTGTATTTCTGATGAATGGGTATTCGTCCCAGCAAGTGGAGGGAGCGCTGCAGACCTGTAAACGACGGAGGCAGAATACTAAGAAAATATAAAGTGAAACCAATCTTTCCGCCCTCCTACAAAAAATTTCGTCGCTTTTGCGATCTGTCAAAGACGACCATGAGCTGCGCATGGCAGGTGTTTACAGGATTGCGTGTGAATGCGGCAAATCTCATATAGGGCAAATGACGCATACTGTGCAGGGTCGCACTGTGGTACATCAGCGGCATACTCGCCTTCTTCAGCCTTGTAAGTCTGCCATCGCCGAACACTGTATTTCCACTGGTCATGTTATGAATTACAATGAGACAAAAATTGTGGCCCATACGTCTAATTTTTGGAGTTCTATTATTAATGAGGCTTGTCTCACTAGGGGTAAGATAGATACTGCCTACAGGAAAATTAAAGAGACCTTTGGAGAGAAGAGAACCACTTGTATGAATATCAAGAGCTCAGATGGCAACCCAGTTCTAAGCAAAGAAGGCAAGGCAGAAAGGTGGAAGGAGTATATAGAGGGTTTATACAAGGGCGATGTACTTGAGGACAATATTATGGAAATGGAAGAGGATGTAGATGAAGATGAAATGGGAGATAAGATACTGCGTGAAGAGTTTGACAGAGCACTGAAAGACCTGAGTCGAAACGAGGCCCCGGGAGTAGACAACATTCCATTAGAACTACTGATGGCCTTGGGAGAGCCAGTCATGACAAAACTCTACCATCTGGTGAGCAAGATGTATGAGACAGGCGAAATACCCACAGACTTCAAGAAGAATGTAATAATTCCAATCCCAAAGAAAGCAGGTGTTGACAGATGTGAAAATTACCGAACTATCAGTTTAATAAGTCACAGCTGCAAAATACTAACGCGAATTCTTTACAGACCAATGGAAAAACTGGTAGAAGCGGACCTCCGTGAAGATCAGTTTGGATTCCGTACAAAGGTTGGAACACGTGAGGCAATACTAACCTTACGACTTATCTTAGAAGAAAGATTAAGAAAATGCAAACCTACATTTCTAGCATATGTAGACCTAGAGAAAGCTTTTGACAACGTTAACTGGAATACTCTCTTTCAAATTCTGAAGATGGCAGGGGTAAAATACAGGGAGCGAAAGGCTATTTACAATTTGTACAGAAATCAGAAGGCAGTTATAAGAGTCGAGGGGCATGAAAGGGAAGCAGTGGTTGGGAAAGGAGTGAGACAGGGTTGTAGCCTCTCCCCGATGTTATTCAATCTGTATATTGAGCAAGCAGTAAAGGAAACGAAAGAAAAATTCGGAGTAGGTATAAAAATTCATGGAGAAGAAGTAAAAACTTTGAGGTTCGCCGATGACATTGTAATTCTGTCAGAGACAGCAAAGGACTTGGAAGAGCAGTTGAACGGAATGGACAGTGTCTTGATAGGAGGATATAAGATGAACATCAACAAAAGCAAAACGAGGATAATGGAATGTAGTCAAATTAAATCGGGTGATGCTGAGGGGATTAGATTAGGAAATGAGACACTTAAAGTAGTAAACGAGTTTTGCTATTTAGGGAGCAAAATAACTGATGATGGTCGAAGTAGAGAGGATATAAAATGTAGACTGGCAATGGCAAGGAAATCGTTTCTGAAGAAGAGAAATTTGTTAACATCGAGTGTAGATTTAAGTGTCAGGAAGTCGTTTCTGAAAGTATTTGTATGGAGTGTAGCCATGTATGGAAGTGAAACATGGACGATAACTAGTTTGGACAAGAAGAAAATAGAAGGTTTCGAAATGTGGTGCTACAGAAGAATGCTGAAGATTAGATGGGTAGATCACGTAACTAATGAGGAGGTATTGAATAGGATTGGGGAGAAGAGAAGTTTGTGGCACAACTTGACTAGAAGAAGGGATCGGTTGGTAGGACATGTTTTGAGGCATCAAGGAATCACAAATTTAGCATTGGAGGGCAGCGTGGAGGGTAAAAATCGTAGAGGGAGACCAAGAGATCAATACACTAAGCAGATTCAGAAAGATGTAGGTTGCAGTAGGTACTGGGAGATGAAGAAGCTTGCACAGGATAGAGTAGCATGGAGAGCTGCATCAAACCAGTCTCGGGACTGAAGACCACAACAACAACAACAACAACATTATTAATGTATCCGTGAAAATACGGCTGTCTGACAGTGACGGCGGTTTCCAATTGAATTCGGCATGGAATCCAATAGTCGAGAAACGTCGTGTCCTCCGTCGCCGGCGTAGTTCTGTGATGGAACCGCGGGAAGATTATCGAATTGATATCGATGCGGCGAGTTTTCACCACGGAGGGTTCGCGGCGCAGCAGAATCGAACGCGCTCAAGTAGTGCACGCGCAACGCCAAGTTAATCCACCACGCATGTGCCGGCGGGGCCTTAAATACCAGAGCTCAGGGAGTCTTCATCAGTATCACCTGAAGATGGTCAGAAGACTCTGCGCCGAAATATTGTGGCAGGAGGTTAGAAACATCCGAAATTTTGTGGGACAATATGTAGGCCGGGAACATTTTACATCTCAAAGATTACATCATCGTCAGACAGAGGTTTCGAAATCAGGTACTTGATTGGAAGGCGGACCCGGGAGCAGATATAGTGGTGATGGAGAGTAGGCTGAAGTTTGAGAGATCAGCCGGGAAGAATCAATACGCAAAGTCGGATACGGAAGTACTAAGAAATTAGGAGATACGCGGTAGATACAGCAATAGAGAATATCCCAGCAGTCAGTACAGTTGAAGAGGACTGTACATAACTAAAAGGAGCAATCTCAGAAGTTGAAGAGAAGAACGTAAGTACAAAGAAGGTAACTGCCAGAAACCATGAGTAGCAGAATGAATACTTCAGTTGATCGATGAAAGAAGAAAGTAGAAATATGTTCAGGGAAATACAGAAACACATAAATACAAGTCGCTGCGGAGTGAAATAAAAAGGAATGTCAGCGAACCTAAGACGAAATGGCTGCATGAAAAATGTGAAGAAATCGAAAAAAATGATTGTCTGAAGGACTGACTTATCATATAGGAAAGTCAAAAAACGTTCGGTGAAATTAAAAGCAAGGGTGGTAACAGAGAGTGCAGCGGGAATTCCACTATTAAATGGAGAGGAGAGAGCGTAAGTGGAAAGAGTACATTGAAGGCCTCTATGAGGGGGAAGCTCTGTCTGATGTGATTGGAGAAGAAACAAGTGTCGATATAGAAGAGATAGGGGATCCAGTATTAGAATTTGACAGAGCTTTGGAGGACTTAAGATCGACTAAGGCAGAAGGGATAGATAACGTCCCATCAGAATTTCTAAAATCATTGGGGGGAAGTGGCAACAAAATGACTATTCACGCTAGTGTGTAGAATGTGTGAGTCTGGCGATATACCATCTAACATTCGGAAAAATATCTTCCACACTATTCCAAAGACTGCAAGAGCCGACAAGTGCGAGAATTGTCGCATAATCAGCTTAACAGCTCATGCGTCCAAGTTGCTTAAAAGAATAATATACAGAAAAATGAAACAAAAAATTGAGGATGTGTTGTATGATGATCAGTTTGGCTTTAGGAAAGGTAAAGGCACGAGAGAGGTAATTTTGACGTTACGGAAGATAACGGAAGAAAGACTAAAGAAAAATCAAGACTCGTTCATAGGATTTGTCGACCTGGAAAAAGCGTTCGACAATGTAAAATGGTGCAAGATGTTCGAATTTCTGAGAAAAATAGAGGTAAGCTGTAGGAAGGGACGGGTAACATTCAATGTGTAGAAGAGCCAAGAGAGAACAATGAGTGGAAGATCAGGAACGAAGCGGTCGGATAAAAAAGGGTGTAAGAGAAGGATGTAGTCTTTCGCCCCTATTGTTCAATATGTACATCGAAGACGCAATAGCGGAAATAAAAGAAAGGTTCAGGAGTAGAATTAAAACTCAGGGTGAAAGGATGTCAATGATTCGATTCGCTGATGACATTGCTGTCCTCAGTGAAAGTGAAAAAGAATTACATGATCTGCTGAATGTAACGCACAGTGTAATGACTACAGAGTATAGGCTAAGAGTAAATCTAAGAAAGACGAAAGTAGTGAGAAATAGTAGAAATGAGAGCAGCGAGAAAATTAACACCAGGATTGATCGTCAGCAAGTAGAACTCTACTACCCAGGCAGCAAAATAAGCAGTGACGGACAGAGCAAGAATGGCATCAAAAGCAGACTAGCACGTGAAGAAAGGGCATTGCTCGCCGAGAGAAGACTACTAGATCAAACAGTCCTTAACTTGAGGAAGAAATTTCTAAGAAAGTGCGTTCGCAGCATTGTATGGTAGTGAAACATGGACTGCGGGGAAACCTGAACAGAAGAGAAGAGAAGCATTTGAGATGTGGTGCTACAGACGAATGTTGAAAATTAGGTGTACTGATAAGATGAGGAATGAGGACGTTCACCGCAAAATCGGAGAGGAACGGAATATGTTGATAACACTGATAAGGAGAAGGGACAAGATGACAGGATATCTGTTAAGACATCAGGGAATGACTTCCGTGGTATTACATGGAGCTGTAGAGGGCAAAACTGTAGAGAAAGACTAAGACTGGAATACATCCAGCAAATAATTGAAGACTTTCAAATGCTACTCTGGAGAGTAGAAGCTGAAACCGGAGACGAATTCGTGGCGGGCCGCATCAATACAGTCAGAATACTGATGATGCAAAACAAAATGCATGTTGCAGTTGGTTACATTCTGTGTTCTTTACATTGTTCCTACTTTACTGTCACATGAAACTTCCTGGCAGATTAAAACTGTGTGCCGGACCGAGAGTCGAACTCGGGACCTTTGCCTCTTGCGGGCAAGTGCTCTACCATCTGAGCTACCCAAGCACGACTCACGCCCCGTCCTCACAGTTTTACTTCTGCCAGTACCTCGTCTCCTACTTCCAAGCTTTACAGAAGCTCTCCTGCGAACTTAGCAGAACTAGCACTCCTATCTTTCGGGACAAAGGTCCCGAGTTCGAGTCTCGGTCCGGCACACAGTTTTAATCTGCCAGGAAGTTTCATAGCAGCGCACACTCCGCTGCAGAGTGAAAATCTCATTCTGCTTACTGTCACATGTTCAAACTTTTTTGTGGCAATGTAATAGAAACGTCCCAAAATTTCCGATTGTTGCGTTAATTTTGGACACCATTGTACTACGCTCCTCGGATGATCTCATGAATGTAAGAAAAAGAAACACCTACAGCCGTCCTTACGATGTCATTTATTATATGGCTTCCAGTTTCGGTGTTTCAGTACACCATCTTCACGCGTTAGCAGATGCTAAACGGATTAACACCTTGCGTGTTCACGATGCACCAGTGACCATCATCTGTAACTGGTTTTCGCAGACTACACGTAACTGCGATGTTGTCTCTCCAACCATCAACTATCAATAGTCGGCAGTTGTTGGTGTTAACTCCCCTAGCATCAGCCAACGCATGAAGATAGTGGACTGAAATACCGAAACTGAAAGCCATACAATAAATGACATCGTAATCACGGCTGCAGGTGTTTCATTTTCTTACATAAGTGAACGGACGAAGTCCCCTAGACCTCCAATCACAATGATGGACATATATCACGTGACTGGTGCCTGATTTATTGTTTGTCACTCTCAGCGCCTGTTGGCTCTTCGCGTGTTTATGGCATACGATGTAGGTGGACGCACCTGGACGAAGGAACGCCAGAGTTAGTCGGACAGCAGCAGTGACAGCAACGAAGATGGATGAAGTAGGAGTGCGTGCAAAAATGTTGATGAAATTAGGCTTGGGGTAAGAGTGTCTAGGGTGAAAGAAAGACGCGAGTATTACATCTACATGACTGTTCTGCAATTCACGCTCAAGCTCCTGGCAGAGGGTTCTTTGACCTACCTCCAGACTATTTCTCTGCCGCTCCACATCCTAATTGCGCACGGGAATAAACACTTGAACCTCTCTGTACGAGCTCTGATTCCTCTTATTAAAAGTTAAATAATGGAACGAGTTTTGATCGCCAAAGTGTGGAATATGACTAATCAGTACTGTGCAGTCGGCACTGGGTGTGTATATTACCAAACTGAGAATAAATAATTTGCAACTTAAAACCAATGATTGTGCGTCTCTCCTTCCATTTAATCATTCTTCCCACAGATCGTGAACAACACAGGAGTGACACAAGCAACCAGAGTTCACAACCACACTGCAGGTGAAACAGAGTACCTTGTTCCCAAGCTTTGAAGGACACTTCTTCAAATGTACAAGACGGATCACGACACACTACGGAATTCTATGCTCAAGAATAAATATTGCACATCAAACGCATTTGCACAAACATTTCCTTTTGGAGCCAGTTTATTAAAAATGCAGATAGAACCATTGTGGGAGTAGACAGCAAAATGGCATTTTTCAGACACATTTTTGACAGTGGATTTGTTTCATAACAGCTATTTTAGCGTCTGATAGAAGCCTCGTCTGTGAACTGCAGCAGTATTCTGCTGTAGGATCATTGACACAATTAGACTCTGTTTTCAAAATCGTTTGGACACATTACTTCTATACTTTCTTCATTTCTTCATGGTTCGGACAAAAAGGCTACTCCACCAGTGCTCTCCCCACAAAGGGGATTGTTTTTTCAGATAAAATCCATTTCATCAGATTCAATTATGTCACATAGTGATTCGAACAGGCTGTCTGTCTGACTACAAATTATGTTAGCCTCACTGTAGCATTACAGGGAAAGTCAGAAATTTTCAATCTAAAATCTAATCTCTATATACAAAAGGCAATTCCGTGACTAACTGACTGACTGATCATCGCCCAACCCAAACCGGTAAGCATAGCAACTTGAAATCTTGAGAAGTTGTTGATCTTATAGTGTAAGACTGGTTCAAGAAGGGATTTTTCGAAGTTTCAACCCTAAAAGGGTGAAATAGCGGATGAAGGTTGGTTTGTTTAATGTCGCTCTTAAGGCAATTTTGAAACTGGTCCTACGAAAATTGCTATTTGGTTTTTGAATCAGAAATAAAGAAATGCGTTTCATTCACCATTTTTGGAAATTTAATTCTATGAGGATTGAACAGTAAGTGAAGGCTTTATTTAATATATCATTATTAAGGAATTACTAAAGTATTTTTAAGGCTACATCTATGAACACTGCTATTTGAATTCCCGGTTACAAATAAAAAAGTAAATGCATTAGTACGTTCAGAAATTGAACCCCTTAAAAGTCGGCATTTGGGATGACATTTTTTTATGCAAATATTTCATTATGAAAGCATTTTTAAGGCTAACTCTATTACATTTAAATTTGACTTCTCAGTTAGAAATAAAACATAGGCGTGTCGCTGTTTTTGGCGACTCAACAGCTAAGGGGATGAAATAGGTGATGAGAAACTTTTTGAAAGTATGTCGCTACTAAAAGAATTTTGAAGCTAGAACTACGAAAACTGATATTTGGTTTCTCAGTCAGAAAATAAAAAGATACGTGTTTCAGCGTTTTTGGAAATTCAACCACTAAGGGAGTAAAATGCTGAGTGAGAGCTTTTCTGAAAATAAATAATTGATAAAGAACTACTGAAAGATTTTTAAGACTACATCTGTGACATCTAGTACTTGACTTCTCGTTTAGAAACAAAAAAATACGTGCTTCAGTGTTTCTGGAAATTCAACTCCAAAGGAAGTGCAATAGGGGATGAAAATTTGTAAGAAAATATTTCGTTACATTAAAAATTTTTAAAGCTAAATTCATGAAAGCTAGTATTTCACTTCTCGGTTAGACAAGAAGAAAAATTTGTTACGGTATGAAATTGCTATGGAAATATCTCCACAAGAACGAAAAAGGCATGATTAACAAAAACTTTGGGCTCCAGCTACCAGAATCGCTTTATGGCCAGAAGGACATTCTAAAAATGCCATTTTTATGTGACCGTAATTAGCGTGAAAAGCTTTGAAGCTTTTAACTATTTGTGAACAACATAAAAATTTGATTAAATAAAAAGAAAAAAAAATGTCTCTGTAGACCGTACAATCTACTTCAGCGAAGCAGCGGGCGGTAAGCTATATATCCATCCTCTTTATAAAAATGGATATGTATGGATCTGTGTGTGTGTGTGTGTGTGTGTGTGTGTGTGTGTGTGTTTTAGTTACACAACTCCTACACCGCTGGACTGATGTCAACAAACTTTGTAGACACATCCCTCAGCGTCAGACAATAATCGCTGTGGGTGAAAGAACCAACTACCTACCATAGTCCAGGAGATCTGCCGTCACAAGGAATGAGATGACTGAAAAACTGCCACATCTTGCATAACATTTATATTTATTACTACTGAGCTCCTAACTCTATTCGCAACATATTTTGCAGATGGTATGCACACATGCTGCTGAATGTACCTACACAAACACCTCATTGTACGACACATATGTCAAGAGCTATGATGCCATAAACATTGAGATGCGTGAAAAAAATAGGGAATCATGCTTGACCATTTAATACATTAATCTTTACTACTAAGACACTCCTACGGTCGAGTGAATTTAATAAAAAAAAATGCCGGACACCTGCAGTGCTTGCGACAGTTTTCAACTGCGAACCACAAACGGATGAAGGCGAAACCAATTGCAGACACTCGACGCCGCTGCATCAGATGTACAGAAAATGTCCGGGATCATCTCACACCGAGTCTACTGCAGGAGAACATATAAGATTTCGTTTGCAAAGGAAAACTGGCATTTTACAAGGATGCATGAAACAGAAAATAAATTTGGCAACGGACCTATCCATGGAACTAAGAGCACCTCTAAGAAAAAAATAATATTCCATTTCAAAAATATTGTGTTGTTGACCTCTTCTCTGATAACTGTATAGATCACATGCTATTAATATATGTATGACGTGCTGGGCAATGGGGCATATATCACAGTTTGAGAAGCGTATTAATTTTAGGAAATGTATTACTTTTATTAGTACTCATGTGACATCATAATCTGTTAAAAGTGACAATTTCTGTTTTCATGAGCACCGGCTTCAGAAACCTACGGTGGTGTGGAATCTTTTGCTGAATCACCAAGTACCACACACTGTTGAAGTTTAGATCCTCGTCCTTTAACACTGCCCATTGCGTTTTAGCTTGGCTGCAATATGAAAATCTTAATGTGGCAGGGTTATATCAGTGGTGAATAGGCGGTGCATCATTTTCGCCCGGTGGTCTGGATGTTCGTTGCACCTAATACCAAAATGTTCCGGTATCCATTGAAGGTGAATCAGCTGTCACGCCCCTTTGGTCTACTGAGATTTCTCAGTGTATTGTGTGCAGAAAAATTTACAAGTTTTTCCTTCGTCTGCCGTCATAAGAGACTGTAGGGCTCTCGTTAGTACATGTGACAGCTTGATGGATTGCAAACAACTACGCGAGAAGCATCGACGCTTCTGTTTGTTAAGTGAGTATTTCCGCAACGTATTCTATAAAATGTGTATTACACAGGCAAGTTACAGGGTGCTTATTTATGAATATTTTGCCGAAAGATTTAGCATCAATTCCTATAGTTCAACACTGTGACGAATTCTTGACTGAGAATCGTACATGGCTGTCTGCGGTTTAAGCTATCCAGCTATTCATTACTTTTTATTCACGACGATAAAATTCTTCAATCACGGTGACACCGTGATCTCCGTAAATTCTTCTTTGCGGGCACTATTTGCTGCTGCGTATCATTAACTGCATATCTGCAAGATGTAACGATAGGGACCACCTGAGCGGCTGGTAACTACAAATTAAAGATGCTAGGAACTTATATTCTGTGCATTAGGTTCTCTGTAAGCTGGGGATGGCGGTGGTGGGAGGAGTAAGGAATCGGTGGCGCTTACAGCTTGAAGTCCGACCTTATTCTCTCGTCAAAACCCCCAAAGAGGTAAAAATAATGGGCATCAGCGAGCGGGTGAGACAGCTAACCGTTTTCCTGGAGGTGGCTAGCCTAGATGCGCTCCGAATACTACCCAGAAAATCAGGAACCAAAAATAATTTGAGTCAAACACCAAGAACTAAAATTAAACGAGAAACACAAGTCTAAGATAGAGACAAGGCTAAATGACACAATAAAACATAAATTTAATGTAACACAATACTCAAGTGTAGTATCGTAAATAGGCAGTGTAAAAATGAGTCCGCTCTGGGATGGGCTGGCCCTTCTGAAGAGCTGCTCACGTAACAGAACGTGCCGTCGCCCTTTACAAACATATTCCTCATACGCACTGAGCAATCAGATCTCGTAGCATTTCCATTGTTCAGTTTTGATCATGGTTTCCTGTCTCAAAACAATTTACGATTCACTAGAGTGTACAATTTTGGCCCTAAATATTCACTTCTTGTTCTTGCTGTTGTTGTGGTCTTCAACCCAAAAACTTGTTTTATGTAACTCTCCACGTTATTTTATCTTCTGCGAGCTTCTTCATCTCCGAATAACTATTACATCCTACAGCTGTTTGGATTAGCTTACTGTATCCATCCGTTGATTTCCCTCTACAATCCTTACCATCCCACATTTGTCTCACTACGAAACTGACGATTCCTCGCTACTTGATTCTTAATAGTGTGTCCCTTCTTTTAGTTACGTTGTGCAAAACATTTCTTATTTTTTGTCAGTTTGATTCTGTAACTCTTATTCAGTGACTCCGACTACCTATATAATCATCTTCTTTTACTGCAGCACTACGTCTCAGACTCTACTAGTCTTCTATTCTTTTCTTGAAAAAAATTGGAAATTTGTGGTAAGGTCTTATGGGAACAAACTGCTGAGATCATCGGTCCCTAAGCTTACACACTATTTAATCTACACCGGGCCATTAAAATTTCTACACCAAGAAGAAATGCAGATGATAAACGGGCATTCGTTGGACAAATATATTATACTAGAACTGACATGTGATTCATTTTCAAACTATTTGAGTCCATAGATCCTGAGAAATCAGGACCCAGAACAACCACCTCTGGCCGTAATAACGGCTATGATACGCCCGGGCATTGAGTCAAACAGAGCTTCGATGTCATGTACAGGTACAGCTGCCCATGCAGCTTCAACACGATACCACAGTTCATCAAGAGTAGTGACTGGCGTATTGTGACGAGCCAGTTACTCGGCCACCATTGACCAGACGTTTTCAGTTGGTGAGAGATCTGGAGAATGTGCTGGACTGGACAGCAGTCGAACAATTTCTGTATCCAGAAAGGCCCGTACAGGTTCTGCAACATGCGGTCGTACACTATCCTGCAGAAATGTAGGTTTTCGCAGGGATCGAATGAAGAGTAGAGCTACAGGTCGTGACACCTCTGAAATGTAGCGTCCACTGTTCAATGTGACGTCAATGCGAACAAGAGCTGACCGAGACGTGTAACCAATGGCACCCCATACCATCACGCCAGGTGATACGCTAGTATGCTGATGAAGAATGCACGCTTCCAATGATCGTTCACCGCGATGTCGCCAAACACGGATGCGGCCATCATGATGCTGTAAGCAGAACCTGGATTGGTAGAGCACTTGCCCGCGAAAGGCAAAGGTCCCGAGTTCGGGTCTCGGTCCGGCACACAGTTTTAATCTGTCAGGAAGTTTCATATCAGCGCACGCTCCGCTGCAGAGTGAAAATCTCATTCTGAGAACCTGGATTCATCCGAAAATATGACGTTTTGCCATTCGTGCATCCAGGTTCGTCGTTGAGTATACCATCGCAGGCGCTCCTGTCAGTGATGCAGCGTCAAGGGTAACCGCAGCCATGGTCTCCGAGCTGATAGTCCATGCTGCTGCAAACGTCGTCGAACTGTTCGTGCAGATGGTTGTTATCTTGCAAACGTCCCCATCCGTTGACTCAGGGATCGAGACATGGCTGCACGATCCGTTACAGCCATATGCGGATAAGATGCCTGTCATCTCGACTGCTAGTGATACGAGGCCGTTGGGATCCAGCACGGCGTTCCGTATTACCCTCCTGAACCCACCGATTCCATATTCTGCTAACAGTCATTGGATCTCGACCAACGCGAGCAGCAATGTCGCGATACGATAAACCGCAATTGCGATAGGCTACAATCCGACCTTTATCAGAGTCGGGAACGTGATGGTACGCATTTCTCCTCCTTACAGGAAGCATCACAACAACGTTTCACCAGGCGACGCCGGTCAACTGCTGTTTGTGTATAAGAAATCGGTTGGAAACTTTCCTCATGTCAGCACTTTGTAGGTGTCGCGACCGGCGTCAACCTTGTGTGAATGCTCTGAAAAGCTAATCATTTACATTACACAGCATCTTCTTCCTGTCGGTTAAATTTCGCGTCTGTAGCATGTCATCATCGTGGTGTAGCAATTTTAATGTCCAGTAGTGTGACTTAAACTAACTTACGCTAAGGACAACATACACACCCATGCCCGAGGGAGGACTCGAAACTCCGACGGGGTCAGCCGCACGAACCGTGACAAGACACCTGAGACAGTGCGGCTACCCCGCGCTGCTTCTTTTCTTGTCTGAAATGTTTATTGTAAGCGCCTCAGTTCCATATAAGGCTACCGTCTAACAAAATACCTTCATAAAATACTTCCTAACATTTAATTTTATTCGATGCTAATAAATACCTCTTTTTACATAAATGTGTGCTGTGATTTTTCCAATGTGAATTTTATGTCATCTATGTTTCGGCCGTCATCAATTTTGTGAACCAGATCGAAAAGCTCATTTATTACTTACAGTGCCTCATTCCTAATCTGCTTCACTTAGGATTGCCTAATTCAATTCGACTACATTCCATTACCCTTGCTTTACTTTTGCTCATGTCCATCGTATGACTTCTTTTCGCCACATTATCCATTACATTCAACTGCTCTTTCAAGTCCTTTGCTGTCTCTGATAGAATTACATTGCAGAACCTCAAAATTTTTATTTCCCTTTCCACATTTATCCTTGAATTCTGTTACCACTTAATGTACAGACTGAATTGCGTATCGGATGGGCTACATATAGCTTTCTCTCAATCTCTTCTCTGCCACTATTTCCCTCCCGTGTCCTTCAACTAGCGGGCCAATTTAGGTTGAAAATATTCGGAATTTGGTGTGGCACATCGTGGAATACTCCCGCTTCTGCCCCTATAGTTTCATGAATTTCCGATAGGTGTCGGTGCTATACGTAGCCTTCAGAATGGCGTCTGTAACGACGGTGCGTTCCAAAAGAGAACTGTCACTGAGTTTCCTTGCTCGGAAAGCCGTAGCATTACACACATACATAGCCGCTCGCAGAGTGTCTATGGAGACCTGGCAGTGAACAAAAACACGGTGAGTCGTTCGGTGACGTGTCTGTCGTCGTCGCAAGGTTGGTCAACACAAACCTGTGCGATCACCACTTGCCGGTCGGCCGTCAGGGAAATGAAGAGATGACGTCAGCGTGTCTGTCGCCACGATAATTCAACCGAACATCTTCGTGATAACGCAAGGCATCGCCAAGTCTGCTCACTCGAGAGAAGTGCATAAAATTTCATGGGAATGTTCTTCCCTATCCACGGTACAGCCTGTATCTCACAATTTCCGACTTCCATTTGTTCGGCCCAGTGAAGAACGCACTTCGTGGGAACCATTACGTGGATGATGGGGAGGTGACTGATGCAGCGATAGCGTCGCTCCGACGTCGAACAATAGAGTGGTAGCGTGCAGGCTATGGCCCGCCCCTAGTAAGGTGGCGTAAGGCTGTGGCATTGATGGGAGATTATGTTCAAATTTGGCTTCTTTAACCCAAAGAGTGGGGAATGATACGGTGTATTGGAATCCTCAATAAAACGAACCTGCCGTCACAAAAAATTTGTTGCATTATTTAATGAACTCCTCTTGTATTTAAACTGTATACTATTTCCGTATAAGCTTTAAATAACCCCTCTCTCCCTGTACTTTATCCCTGGTACCTTCGGAGTTTCGAATAGTGTTGTCAAAAGCTATCTCTAAAAGAATGAACGCCATAACGGAAGCTTGACTTTCATTAACCTGTCCTCTAAAATACGTCATAAGTTCTTTTCCTATTATATATAAGCATTTTAACCATCAACTGTTTATTCACCCCATTAGTCATCTACCGGTTTCGGCTATTACTCATCATCCAGGATGTAGGGTACAACAGATTAGTTAAAAGCATCCCATATTCCTTTGAATATCGAACTTCAGCTTCAAAGGAATATGGGATGCTTTGAACTAATCTATTGTACCCTACATCCTGGATGATGAGTAATAGCCGAAACCGGTAGATGACTAATGAGGCAAATAAACTTTTGATGGTTAAAGTGAATTTTATGGAATACTTTACGGCTGTTCAACCTCGCCTTATGGAAACATTACAAGCCATAAATTCTGTATTGCCTTGTTTGTTTCTGCATTTCTTCCGAACCAAAACTGATCTTCCCTGGCGTCGGCATCTTTTCGGTGCTTCGGTAAGTACTACGTGTCAGTATTTTGCAACCATGACTTATTGAAATGTCCCGCTTTTGTTCACTACATTCCGAAACAGTGAACGCAACTTCATGTAATTAACTTCTCATAACTGGGATTCAAAGTCTTGTGAAATTTTTTGAAAGACATCATGTTTACGCCAGTGACTGTTAAACTTTTTATTTCCACTATTGCAATTTCGGCCTTAAACCGTTATCAAGTGCAGATGTTTTGGCTTTAAGCCATGTCAACTTTTTACACGCCGACACATTTATATGTCGTTGTCATAATGCAGTTATATACATTTGTAACGCTACTAACAAGGGAACCTCCCCATCGCACCCCCCTCAGATTTAGTTATAAGTTGGCACAGTGGATAGGCCTTGAAAAACTGAACACACATCAACTGAGAAAACAGGAAGAAGTTGTGTGGGACTATAAAAAAATAAGCAAAATATACAAACTGAGTAGTTCATGGGAAGATAAGCAACTTTAAGGAAAATGGAAACGCAGGAGCGCCGTGGTCTCGTGGTAACGTGAGCAGCTGCGGAAGGAAAGGTCCTGGGTTCAAATCTTCCATCGAGTGAAAAGTTTACTTTTTTTATTTTCAGCTTATGTGACAAACTCTTATGTTTTCATCACTTTTTCGGGAGTGATTATCACATCCACAAGAAAACCTAAATCGGGCAAGGTAGAAGAATCTTTTTACCCATTCGCCAAGTGTACAAGTTAGTTGGGTCGACAACATATTCATGTCATGTGACGCACATGCTGTCACCAGCGTCGTATAGAATATATCAGATGTGTTTTCCTGTGGAGGAATCGGTTGACCTATGACCTTGCGATCAAATGTTTTCGGTTCCCATTGGAGAGGCACGTCCTTTCGTCTGCTAATCGCACGGTTTTGCGATGCGGTCGCAAAACACAGACACTAAACTTATTACAGTGAACAGAGACGTCAATGTACGAACGGACAGATAATAACTACGCAAAAATAAAGAAAGTAAAATTTTCACTCGAGAGAAGACTTGAACCAAGGACCTCTGGTTCTGCAGCTGCTCACGCTACCACGTGACCACGGCGCTCCTGAGCTTACATTTTCCATGATGTTGCTTATATGGCCCATGAACTACTCAGTTTGTATATTTTGCATATTTTTTCACAGTTCCACACAACTTCTTCCTGTTTTCTCAATTGATCTGTGTTCAGTTTATCAAGGCCTATCCACTGTGCTAACTTATAACTAAATTTGAGGGGGGTGCGATGGGGAGGTTCCCTTGTAAGTAGTGCGAGCACACATGTCCATATACCGTAAAACAGCACAGTCTGTGCATACATATATTTGTTTCATCATCACTAGAAACTTTTGCCAAAACTAGTGATGGTGGAACAAACATGTTGATGTACAGAGTGTGCTGTTTTACGGTATATGGACATGTGTGCTCGCACTACTTACAAGGGAACCTCCCTATCGCACCCCCCTCAGATTTAGTTATAAGTTGGCACAGTGGATAGCCCTTGAAAAACTGAACACAGATCAACCGAAAAAACAGGAAGAAGTTGTGTGGAACTATGAAAAAAATAAGCAAAATATACAAACTGAGTAGTCCATGCGCAAGATATGCAACATAGAGGAGCGTCTGAGCTCGAGAGCGCCGTGGTCCCGTGGTTAGAGTGAGCAGCTGCAGATCGAGGGGTCCTTGGTTCAAGTCTTCCCTCGGGTGAGTATTTTAATTTCTTTATTTTCGCGAAGTTATGATCTGTCCGTTCGTTCATTGACGTCTCTGTTCACTGTAATAAATTTAGTGTCTGTGTTTTGCGACCGCACCGCAAAACCGTGCGATTAGTAGACGAAAGGACGTGCCTCTCCAATGGGAACCGAAAACATTTGATCGCAAGGTCATAAGTCAACCGATTCCTCCACAGGAAAACACGTCTGATATATTCTATACGACACTGGTGACGGCATGTGCATCACATGACAGGAATATGTTGTCGACCCACCTAGCTTGCACACTTGGCGAATGGATAAAAAGATTCTTCTACCTTGCCTGATTTAGGTTTTCTTGTGTATGTGATAATCACTCCCAAAAAGTGATGAAAACATAAGAGTTTGTCAGATAATAATTGTGTGAAAATAAAAAATTAATCTTTTCACTCGAGGGAAGACTTGGACCAAGAACCTCTCGCTTCGCAGCTGCTCACGCTAACCACGGGACCACGGCGTTCATGAGCTAATTCCGCCGTTGAAGTTGCCTATCTTGCCATGGACTACTCAGTATATATATTTTGCTTATTTTTTTCATAGTTCCACACAACTTCTTCCGGTTTTCTCGATTGATCTGTGTTCAGTTTTTCAAGACCTATCCACTGTGCCAACTTATAACCAAATCTGAGGGGGGTGGGATGGGGAGGTTCCCGTGTTAGTAGCGTTACGAATGTTTATAACAGCAAATGACAACGACATATAACCCCCTACCTGCTCTCGGCTGTGGTATGTCATATTTTAGTGCAGTGTTCCAGTCAGTGTTCAGTGTTGTTTTATCTTTTCCCGTGTTGCGAACAGAAACCAGGCTGTCGCCGTATTTTTTAATTGTCTGTCTATTGTTTTACCTGCCTGCTTCATATGTGTTTTATTAGCATCATCATTCCTTTGTTCTCTGTTTTAAGTTCCACGATTTTTTCGCCATGTTACACTTTGTCTCCGATTTTGTCGCCTGATTTTTATTATATATTATCTTCTCCTTTTTTAAAACAAAGTCTGTAGGCTGAACAGCGGCATACTAAGCTGCTGCCAGCCCGCCCCCTTCGGAGGGAATCGAAACTCAATAAAGAAAAAAAAGACACATAAATGTGTCATCGTGTATAAAGTTGACATGGCTTAAAGCCAAAACATCTGCACTTGATAATGGTCTAAGGCCGAAACTGCAATAGTGGAAATAAAAAGTTTAACAGTCACTGGCGTAAACATGATGTGTTTCAAAAAAAAGAAACTTCATGTGACAGAATTTATTCAGGGAATTCATTTTTCACTTTCCCACTCGCCTATTTTAGTGTGGTGTACTAAACGATGAGATACGATACGTAATTGCCGATGTACGCTTTCAAAGCGTCACTTGCTATAGATGGTATAGTGCGACAAGAAACGATGTCTCTGCGGGCCTTTTTTTTTTTTAATAACACTGAGTTAGCGGCGAAAACAAGCTGAGTGGATTGAGAGAAGAATTCAAGGTGGTCCCAGACGCCGGTGACGGCGGCCGGCCGAGGCAAACACGCGATGGGAGATTAACAGCGGCCGCCCCCTGCTGGGATTCAATTTATCTTCATTCCGCGCGTCGCACCGAGCAATGGAGCGGACGGCCGTTCTCCGTCGCGGACCGAGTCCCGGGACGGAAGACAGAGGGCGCGCTGGTGGGCGAGGACGCGAGGGGGGGGGGGGGGGTCCTAAAGAGCGATTCCCACAACCTCATCTCCCTGAAAATTCATAAGTGTTGCACAACACGTTACACTGCCACATACTACCTCTAAAACCGCAATGGGCTGAGAACTGTGGCGTGTAGGGAGAACGAAGCAAGAATAGGAATGAACAACTGGAAGGAATGCCTGGGGAATGTATGCTGAACACTTGTTCTTACATTTTGGATTGACTAATTTCATGGGAATTGAAAGGATGTATATTCGAATAGTCATATCAATGTACTTCTGAGAAGATGTACAACATCTCACAAGTTTCATTATAGTTTTCAAGTTGGTTGGTTGGTTGGTTGTTTGGGGAAGGAGACCAGACAGCGAGGTCATCGGTCTCATCGGATTAGGGAAGGACGGGGAAGGAAGTCGGCCGTGCCCTTTGAAGGGAACCATCCCGGCATTTGCCTGGAGCGATTTAGGGAAATCACGGAAAACCTAAATCAGGATGGCCGGACGCGGGATTGAACCGTCGTCCTCCCGAATGCGAGTCCAGTGTCTAACCACTGCGCCACCTCGCTCAGTTTTCAAGTGTCTAAGAGATTAAGGTAGTCGACAATTTCAAAATGCTTGTCTTTCCTTGACACGGACGAATAGCCTTGGACTTCACTATTTCACGGTGAGACATCCTGGTAGATTTCAGTTACAAAGAAGTTCATCCCCGCACGGCTTTACAAGAAAGTAGCACAGATCACACCAATATTCAAGAAAAGAAGTAGGAGTAACCCATTGAATTACAGGCCAATCTCACTGACCTCAATTTTCAGTAGGATTTTGGAGCATATACTGTACTCGAACATTATGAATCACCTTGAAGAAAATGACTTATTGATACACAACCAACACCGATTCAGAAAATATCGTTCTTGTGCAACACAGCTAGCTCTTTATTCCCATGAAGTAATGAGTGCTATCGACAAGGGATCTCAGGTCGATTCCATATTCCTAGATTTCCAGAAGGCTTTTGATGCCGTTCCACACAAGCCACTATTAATCAAATTGCGTGCATATAGATTATCGTCTCAGTTGTGTGACTGGTTCGTGATTTCCTCTCAGAGAGGTCACAGTTCGCAGTGATAGACGGTAAATCATCGCGTAGAACAGAAGTGATATCTGGCGTTCCGCAAGGTAGTATCATAGGCCCTCTGCTGTTCCTTTTTTGCATAAATGATCTAGGTGATAATCTGAACAGCCCCCATAGATTGTTTGCAGATGAGGCTGTAATTTACCGTCTAGTATAATCATCGTACGATCAATTCTAATTACAAAATGATCTAGAGAGAATTTCTGTATGGTGCGAAAAGTGGCAATTGGCACTAAACAAAGAAAAGTGCGAGGTCATCCACATGGGTACTAAAAGAAATCCGATAAATTTTGGGTATACGATAAATCGCACAAATCTAGAGATTGTCAGTTAGACTAAATACCTAGGAATTACAATTACGTGGAAGTTAAATTTGAAAGACCACAAAGATAATATTGTGGCGAAGGCGAAACAAAGGCTGCGCTTTGTTGACAGAACACTTATAAGATGCGACTAATCCATTAAAGAGACGGCCTACATGGCACTTGTCCGTCCTCTGCTGGAATATTGCTGCGCGGTGTGGGATCCTACCCAGGTAGGATTGACGGAGGACATTGAAAAAGCGCAAAGAAGGGCAGCTCGTTTCGTGTTGTCGCGCAATAGAGGTGAGAGTGTCTCTGATATGATACGTTAGTTGGGGTGGCAGTCACTGAAACAAAGGCGGTTTTCTTTGCGGCGAGAACTAGTCACGAAATTTAAATCACCAACTTTCTCTTCAAAATGCGAAAATATTTTGTTGACACCCACCTAAGTAAGGAGAAATGATCATCATAATAAAATAAGAGAAATCAGAGCTCGAACGGGAAGATTTAGGTGTTCCTTGTTCCCACGCGGCATTCCAGAGTGGAATGGTACAGAAGTAGTATGAAAATGGTTCGATGAACCCTCCGCCAGGCACTTAAGTGTGAATTGCAGAGTAGGTCCTAACCATGCAGATGTTGATGTAGATGTGTTCAACTAGAATCAAAAGTCATATGGCTGTCGTATGTTGGTAAGTAGCTTATTGGATAATTTGTTAATGAGCTTAGGCTTCAGATATTCAACATGTAAAGAAAATTAAAATTGCAACTTCGATAGTTCTCTGCAAGGTATTGCATATTTCGGTAATCGACACAGCTACTCAGGTCATGCGTTCCAGAGTTCTGGAAATTAGTAAAAAAACAAAGAAGTTACCTGAGCTCCACTAACGAACAATTTTCCGCGGCTCCTCGGTATATTTTTTTGTGTCTACCAACTTTACAAAAGGAAACTCAGTCTCGGTGTCCCCATATAAACGAACAAGTGAGCCATCTCCTGCTACGCGACAGTTATATTGGCACGAGTATTCGGTGGTGGGGAGGACTGCTTCCAACACTCCTGCAAGACAGTAAAAGGACGAATCTAACTTGATTCTCTCTCCTTTATCACCAAATCTCATGAGCCTTTCGCGGGGACCGGTCAGCTCCGTCCTGTGGACGTGACTGTATGTTATCAAAGCACTGGACACCAAATCATGCTATTCCAGAAACGAACGGTAGGAGGACCGAGAAGCAATCGCAGGCCTCAAAGCTAAATGGTTTTGCGACTCCCCACGGCCGCACTCACTTGGGCACTGCTCCAGAGACTACACGCCAGGCTTCGACCAACACGTCCGAGTTTTCACGAGGTACTAGGATTGTTATTTACCAGTTCTCTTTCCCTCGTAGTTTTCTCGGCGCAAACCCTACGCTAACATAGGGGGAGTTTCCTAAATTGTACCACTTCCACAATTTTATTTACTACAGCCTAAACAGTAAAATACAAAATTATTTAAACAATATCATCCTCAATTGCAGGACGTTGCCCTGAGTACCTGACTTACAGAATATACATTTTGAGAAAAATAAAGACACTACACTTAGTTTTATAAACATCTGCAAGTGTTACAAATTACGATCTTGATTTCCTAATTTGTACGAGCGGGTACGTAAGTTGTACCACATTCCTGAGCTTGAAGAATTGTAGTAGTCGCAGTTTAAGAAAATGTTCCATATTTTAGATTTGACATCAGTATTTGCAGCTATTGCTATACAACATTTTCGCGGTTTTCCGACCCCTCCAAACTTTGCGCCAATCCACATTTTGCATTTTAGTATCTGATCATTTCTTCCACTCTGTCTTCTGTGCACATCGTGCTACAGGAACAAGAGACTTTCTACAGTGAGAAAAGACATGCGAGCCTGGTATTAATCGAACTCTTAAATAAACTTAACCAAAACGTTTTTTTTTAAAACTGGTTTTCTAATGTTGGCTTGTGTCCAATGTGTTCCCCGGCTCTCCTGATGAAGTGCCTTTTGAGAAGATTGTTGTTGCTATGTGTCTTACACAGTGCACTGCTCATTCGCCTGTACGTTCCACTGAGGCTCCGGACAAGTTGGAGTCTTTACTCCTGGCCCATCTACTCGATGTTGTCGTACAATTCCAACTGAAAGAAGTAACGAGCCAATATGAGCCTGCCTGCTGGTCACGAAACCTGGCGTTTGTCAGTCGACTCTGCATTTCCAGTATGCGATCTTTGCTGGAAAAATACTGTGTTTTCAACAGTTGTGTTTCACCTTACGATTGTATCTCTGCTTACGTTTATAATCTCTCAGGTTTTCCCGTCATGACTGATTCATTACTTCCGGATGTCCAACCGAGTTCTTTCCATTTTATGCGCAAAATGTCGACGACCGACCCATCCGTCTACTGCGAGTGGTGGTGGTGGTGGTTAGTGTTTAACGTCCCGTCGACAACGAGGTCATTAGAGACGGAGCGCAAGCTCGGGTTAGGGAAGGATTGGGAAGGAAATCGGCCGTGCCCTTTCAAAGGAACCATCCCGGCATTTGCCTGAAACGATTTAGGGAAATCACGGAAAACCTAAATCAGGATGGCCGGAGACGGGATTGAACCGTCGTCCTCCCGAATGCGAGTCCAGTGTGCTAACCACTGCGCCACCTCGCTCGGTCTACTGCGAGTAGTGGAGCTATGTGAACTCGCTGTCTGGATTTTCAGTGTTTCCCAGTTCTGATGGATGTGATGTCCGGAGAACGTGGTGTCGTGTCTTACGTAGGACAGCCTTTCACAAAAATCGGGATGAAATGCAAGGAACATCAGCGTCACGACCGCTTAAAAAAAAAAAAAGAAAAAAAATATCAAATCAGCTGTCACCGAGCACTGCCTCGAATGTGATCTCGAAATGAAATACAGTGAGAGAGTACTTCTCGCACATGTAAGTCAAACATGTTTATGGTCTCCACCAACTGTTCCATTTTATAAGTATGACGCATGAACAGGCAAGGTAGTTGGTTTTAAGTAATCAAAACAAGATTACCATGTGTTACTCTCTCAACAAGATTTTTGGCATTTTTTTTTTTTTCTCTTTGGCCTGCGATTATTAGATTTGTACAAGTGTTTCTACATGTGAATAATTTCTCATTTTTGACTTCTCAGGATTATCACTTCTGGTGGTCATTCATTAGAGTCTAAACTGGTTGACTGTCATAAATCCATCAAATACGATCAAAAGGTTTTTAACATGGCTGTCAATCAGCGACTGTTGTATAATACAAAATTTTGAAAAACACAGCCCTCAATCGCGAAAAAAATTTATTTGTAACCTAGGTTTCGGTGTCACAAGGGACACCTTCTTCTGACAAAATTAAAACTAAATGTTACAGCATAACGTACCAAAAAATACGAAAGCTGCGGTCATACCTGACAGCGTCAGATAGTCAGAATTAAAATAAAAAGCAACAGAGGTGCAAACCACTAGGGGCTGCCATGTGTCCTCTGCTACAGTCAACACAAAACGATCAAGACAGTTGTGCATAAAATTTGTTTGAACGATTATAACGTGTTTTGCACAGCGTGTAAACTGAGAATCTGTGAATGAAAATTTGTAGTATCCATCAGTATTTCGGCGTAAATTCATTTAAGTATCTCTTAATTAGTCAATCTCTCTCGTGAGGGCCTACTGAGAAGAAAAGCCTCAGAAATATTTTTGCATAAACTCTTAAAGTTTATAAATAAAAAAATCGTTGCTAACATTCTACATCTTTATTACTTATATGTCTACATACAGGGTGTTTCAAAAATGACCGGTATATTTGAAACGGCAATAAAAACTAAACGAGCAGCGATAGAAATACACCGTTTGTTGCAATATGCTTGGGACAACAGTACATTTTCAGGCGGACAAACTTTCGAAATTACAGTAGTTACAATTTTCAACAACAGATGGCGCTGCAAGTGATGTGAAAGATATAGAAGACAACGCAGTCTGTGGGTGCGCCATTCTGTACGTCGTCTTTCTGCTGTAAGCGTGTGCTGTTCACAACGTGCAAGTGTGCTGTAGACAACATGGTTTATTCCTTAGAACAGAGGATTTTTCTGGTGTTGGAATTCCACCGCCTAGAACACAGTGTTGTTGCAACAAGACGAAGTTTTCAACGGAGGTTTAATGTAACCAAAGGACCGAAAAGCGATACAATAAAGGATCTGTTTGAAAAATTTCAACGGACTGGGAACGTGACGGATGAAAGTGCTGGAAAGGTAGGGCGACCGCGTACGGCAACCACAGAGGGCAACGTGCAGCTAGTGCAGCAGGTGATCCAACAGCGGCCTCGGGTTTCCGTTCGCCGTGTTGCAGCTGCGGTCCAAATTACGCCAACGTCCACGTATCGTCTCATGCGCCAGAGTTTACACCTCTATCCATACAAAATTCAAACGCGGAAACCCCTCAGCGCCGCTACCATTGCTGCACGAGAGACATTCGCTAACGATATAGTGCACAGGATTGATGACGGCGATATGCATGTGGGCAGCATTTGGTTTACTGACGAAGCTTATTTGTACCTGGACGGCTTCGTCAATAAACAGAACTGGCGCATATGGGGAACCGAAAAGCCCCATGTTGCAGTCCCATCGTCCCTGCATCCTCAAAAAGTACTTGTCTGGGCCGCCATTTCTTCCAAAGGAATCATTGGCCCATTTTTCAGATCCGAAACGATTACTCCATCACGCTATCTGGACATTCGTCGTGAATTTGTGGCGGTACAACTGCCTTAGACGACACTGCGAACACCTCGTGGTTTATGCAAGATGGTGCCCGGCCACATCGCACGGCCGACGTCTTTAATTTCCTGAATGAATATTTCGATGATCGTGTGATTGCTTTGGGCTATCCGAAACATACAGGAGGCGGCGTGGATTGGCCTCCTTATTCGCCAGACATGAACCCCTGTGACTTCTTTCTGTGGGAACACTTGAAAGACCAGGTGTACCGCCAGAATCCAGAAACAATTGTACAGCTGAAGCAGTACATCTAATCTGCATGTGAAGCCATTCCGCCAGACACGTTGTCAAAGGTTTCGGGTAATTTCATTCAGAGACTACGCCATATTATTGCTACGCATGGTGGATATGTGGAAAATATCGTACTATAGAGTTTCCCAGACCGCAGCGCCATCTGTTGTTGAAAATTGTAACTACTGTAATTTCGAAAGTTTGTCTGCCTGAAAATGTACTGTTGTCCCAAGCATATTGCAACAAACGGTGTATTTCTATCGCTGCTCGTTTCGTTTTTATTGCCGTTTCAAATATACCGGTCATTTTTGAAACACCCTGTATGTGCAGCCCTCTGCCTCTGGAGGACTCCAAACTGTAGTGTGTAACATGGTGATGTGTAACGAAACTATGTTGGTCCCTGAGAAACAGCTTGCTGTAATCGAGTTTCTAGCCTCAAAGGACTTTATCCACTCGTGGAGCACCCCGTCCTTCAGCGTGACAATACCAGAACAGAGCGCTGCAACTTCTGCAACAAGCTGACGCCTTCGGTTCACAGTCATCGATCAGGCGACTTTCATACACTCCTGGAAATTGAAATAAGAACACTGTGAATTCATTGTCCCAGGAAGGGGAAACTTTATTGACACATTCCTGGGGTCAGATACATCACATGATCACACTGACAGAACCACAGGCACATAGACACAGGCAACAGAGCATGCACAATGTCGGCACTAGTACAGTGTATATCCACCTTTCGCGGCAATGCAGGCTGCTATTCTCCCATGGAGACGATCGTAGAGATGCTGGATGTAGTCCTGTGGAACGGCTTGCCATGCCATTTCCACCTGGCGCCTCAGTTGGACCAGCGTTCGTGCTGGACGTGCAGACCGCGTGAGACGACGCTTCATCCGGTCCCAAGCATGCTCAATGGGGGACAGATCCGGAGATCTTGCTGGCCAGGGTAGTTGACTTACACCTTCTAGAGCACGTTGGGTGGCACGGGATACATGCGGACGTGCATTGTCCTGTTGGAACAGCAAGTTCCCTTGCCGGTCTAGGAATGGTAGAACGATGGGTTCGATGACGGTTTGGATGTACCGTGCACTATTCAGTGTCCCCTCGACGATCACCAGTGGTGTACGGCCAGTGTAGGAGATCGCTCCCCACACCATGATGCCGGGTGTTGGCCCTGTGTGCCTCGGTCGTATGCAGTCCTGATTGTGGCGCTCACCTGCACGGCGCCAAACACGCATACGACCATCATTGGCACCAAGGCAGAAGCGACTCTCATCGCTGAAGACGACACGTCTCCATTCGTCCCTCCATTCACGCCTGTCGCGACACCACTGGAGGCGGGCTGCACGATGTTGGGGCGTGGGCGGAAGACGGCCTAACGGTGTGCGGGACAGTAGCCCAGCTTCATGGAGACGGTTGCGAATGGTCCTCGCCGATACCCCAGGAGCAACAGTGTCCCTAATTTGCTGGGAAGTGGCGGTGCGGTCCCCTACGGCACTGCGTAGGATCCTACGGTCTTGGCGTGCATCCGTGCGTCGCTGCGGTCCGGTCCCAGGTCGACGGGCACGTGCACCTTCCGCCGACCACTGGCGACAACATCGATGTACTGTGGAGACCTCACGCCCCACGTGTTGAGCAATTCGGCGGTACGTCCACCCGGCCTCCCGCATGCCCACTATACGCCCTCGCTCAAAGTCCGTCAACTGCACATACGGTTCACGTCCACGCTGTCGCGGCATGCTACCAGTGTTAAAGACTGCGATGGAGCTCCGTATGCCACGGCAAACTGGCTGACACTGGCGGCGGCGGTGCACAAATGCTGCGCAGCTAGCGCCATTCGACGGCCAACACCGCGGTTCCTGGTGTGTCCGCTGTGCCGTGCGTGTGATCATTGCTTGTACAGCCCTCTCGCAGTGTCCGGAGCAAGTATGGTGGGTCTGACACACCGGTGACAATGTGTTCTTTTTTCCATTTCCAGGAGTGTATAATGTGTACGAACATGTATGATCCTGAGCTAAGTTCTACTTCTAAAGAACTCGATGGGCTACACTTCTGTTGGCCCCAAATCAAAGATGCTCGGATAAATTTATTCACAAATTTGTTTGATTCACGATCTGAAAGACTTCTGGCTTCGTTGTGCTACTGGAGAGAATACAAGCGAACGTTACGATGCCCACTATTCACGACTAACAGTTATAATCATTAGTCTGAAAAAGATTCAGCAGAGATTGCATTGTGTTATTGTTGGACCATCTGAATTGTGAGATAAGTGAAAAGCGACGATATTGTCTCACAAAGCACCTGCTACCCTTCTATCTCTCTGGTCACAAAATTGTGCGAAATCTGTTTTTAAATAGTTCCCTGTACACTCTACACTCTAATAATTACAGATTTTAATCATGTTATACTTTTCTGTACTCTGACGGAAAAATCCATGTATGGAAGAAAACACTTCCGAATAAAAATGATTCCTTTGGTAAAGGAGTATGCAGAAATAGAAACGACAGATACGGGTTTCATTACGATCTAATGTACTGCGTTTTTTTCCCAAAGTTCACACTCATTGCCTGTCACACATCGACTGGAAGGTCGGACGAGTTGTACTGAGGTCACAGCGAAGTATGAAATACCGGACGGTTTACTGCAGCCTGTACATTGGTCGGACTATAGTCCTAAGGGGCGCCTGGAGGCAGTTTTGATTGACGAGTTGAATGTTGTGTTTCATCCACTTGTGAAGCATAATAAATGTTCTTAATGGTCTGGGATGTCAGATGTGGTGATCAGCACTCACTCTGAAAGGAAACATTAGTGGAAAGTCTGCGACTCTAAATATGCTTCCTAATAATTCCACTTGGGAGACGCCTTCACCCATTAACAGCGTACTTTAGAAACCTGAAAAGACCTAAGCTCTTCAAAGAACCGTGCACTGATTATTAAATATCCCGTTGCTTTCTTCAGATGACGGAAAGTAACATTTCAAAAGAACAATGTGTAGCAACCTCTTTTCTTTCTATATTTAATTATTTATTTTAATTCATCCTAAATCTGGGTTTAGCTTTTTTTTTAGAAGTTCGAGTTTCAGCAAACAGATTGCACCGCAGGTCTGTTCTTTGGCTTAACCCCGCTGGTACGCGACCGTAACTTTACCCTGCCTTCCTCGCATCAGCATAGGACATCAATAGTGTGGTGGGCCACAACGAGATTTTTACTCTAAAGAGTAGCTTAGGTCCGGTGATTCGCTCTCGTAGTTTTTAATCAAATTTTTGAGTTGTTCACAAATTGCAAAAACTTCGAAACTTTACACGCTGATTTAGACCATAGAAGCATGGTTTTCTTCCAAATGCGCTTCTGACTAAAAAGCTATTCTAGTACCTGGAGTTCTAGGTTTGTGCAAATCATGCCTTCTGTGTTCTTGTGGTAATATTTCAATAGGAACTTTCAACCCCTAACACATATTTCTTTATATCTAACTGAGAAAAATACTAATTTTCATAGATTTAGCTTTAAAAGCTTGATATAACGAAACTGTTTCTTAAAAACTTTCATCCTCTATTTCAGTCTGAGAAGGGTTGTATTTCCAAAACAATGAAAACGTGTATCTTAATTGCTAACAGAGAATACGAATATGGATTTTCAAAGATTTAACTTTGAAAATGTGTTCATAACGACATAATTTCAGAAAACTTTTCATCCGCTATGTCAGTCCCTTAGGAGGCTGAATTTTCGAAGAAAACACTGAAATACTTATCTTTTTATTCCTAATCAACAAGTCAAATACTAATTTTCATAGCTGTAGCTTTAAAAATGCTATAGTAGTTCTTTAATAACGAATTGTTTCCAAAAACCATTCGCGCGCTATGTTACCCCCTTCATTGTTGAATTTACAAAAATGCTGAAACACGGATTATTTTGAAACTTCCTGGCAGATTAAAACTGTGTGCCCGACCGAGACTCGAACTCGGGACCTTTGCCTTTCGCGGGCAAGTGCTCTACCATCTGAGCTACCGAAGCACGACTCACCCCCGGTACTCACAGCTTTACTTCTGCCAGTATCTCGTCTCCTACCTTCCAAACTTTACAGAAGCTCTCCTGCGAACCTTGCGGAACTAGCACTCCTGAAAGAAAGGATATTGCAGAGACATGGCTTAGCCACAGCCTGGGGGATCCGCAATATCCTTTCTCTCAGGAGTGCTAGTTCTGCAAGGTTCGCAGGAGAGCTTCTGTAAAGTTTGGAAGGTAGGAGACGAGATACTGGCAGAAGTAAAGCTGTGAGTACCGGGCGTGATTCGTGCTTCAGCAGCTCAGATGGTAGAGCACATGCCCGCGAAAGGCAAAGGTCCCGAGTTCGAGTCTCGGTCGGGCACACAGTTTTAATCTGCCAGGAAGTTTCATATCAGCGCACACTCCGCTGCAGAGTGAAAATCTCATTCTGGAAACGTATAATTTTATTTCTGATTGAGAAACAACATACCAATTATCGTAGGTCTATCTTCAAAATTACCTTAATAGCGAAATATTTTCAAAACGCCTTTAATCCCCTATTTAATCCCCTTTTAGGAGTCTAATTTCGGGCAATTCCTTGTTATCCGATACTACAGTATAAGATCAAAATATCCACATCCTCTCCAAATTTCAAGTTTCTATCCTCAGTGGTTTGGAGTGGGCGATGGTGAGTCAGTGAATATGTGATTCAGTCACTCGGGACATTGCGTTTCTTACTGCAGAATGTCTGCATAGAAAATATACGGACAACACCCAGTAGTGCAGGATCTTTTGTGAAATTTTGAGAGCAGCAGATATTAAGAACTGCTCGTTAGCACGATCTAAAACAAGTACTGGGAGACAGATTGACACCAGTGATTTAATATCTGCGTTGACAGGGATTATAGTTGTTATACGAGTTCCTGTTCGAAGGTAATGTCTTCGAATTTTTATGTCAAAACTTTTAAAACTTTTTAAATATAACAAAATTTATGAGCATTCCGCATATTTATTCTTCATGTCTGCACATTTATTTCTCAACAGAGTCACCCTGGCGACGAATTTCTCCCAATGACTGAACAGTTTGTTGATACCGCCACAGTAGAAGGTTTGGCTTTGTTGACTTAGCCCGAGTCTTGCTTGGTTGCTCCACTTCGTCACTACTAAAAGAGAGTTCCTTGCAGGTGTCCTTTAAGTTTCGGAAAAAAATACACTCCTGGAAATGGAAAAAAGACCACATTGACACCGGTGTGTCAGACCCACCATACTTGCTCCGGACACTGCGTGAGGGCTGTACAAGCAATGATCACACGCACGGCACAGCGGACACACCAGGAACCGCGGTGTTGGCCGTCGAATGGCGCTAGCTGCGCAGCATTTGTGCACCGCCGCCGTCAGTGTCAGCCAGTTTGCCGTGGCATACGGAGCTCCATCGCAGTCTTTAACACTGGTAGCATGCCGCGACAGCGTGGACGTGAACCGTATGTGCAGTTGACGGACTTTGAGCGAGGGCGTATAGTGGGCATGCGGGAGGCCGGGTGGACGTACCGCCGAATTGCTCAACACGTGGGGCGTGAGGTCTCCACAGTACATCGATGTTGTCGCCAGTGGTCGGCGGAAGGTGCACGTGCCCGTCGACCTGGGACCGGACCGCAGCGACGCACGGATGCACGCCAAGACCGTAGGATCCTACGCAGTGCCGTAGGGGACCGCACTGCCACTTCCCAGCAAATTAGGGACACTGTTGCTCCTGGGGTATCGGCGAGGACCATTCGCAACCGTCTCCATGAAGCTGGGCTACGGTCCCGCACACCGTTAGGCCGTCTTCCGCTCACGCCCCAACATCGTGCAGCCCGCCTCCAGTGGTGTCGCGACAGGCGTGAATGGAGGGACGAATGGAGACGTGTCGTCTTCAGCGATGAGAGTCGCTTCTGCCTTGGTGCCAATGATGGTCGTATGCGTGTTTGACGCCGTGCAGGTGAGCGCCACAATCAGGACTGCATACGACCGAGGCACACAGGGCCAACACCCGGCATGATGGTGTGGGGAGCGATCTCCTACACTGACCGTACACCACTGGTGATCGTCGAGGGGACACTGAATAGTGCACGGTACATCCAAACCGTCATCGAACCCATCGTTCTACCATTCCTAGACCGGCAAGGGAACTTGCTGTTCCAACAGGACAATGCACGTCCGCATGTATCCCGTGCCACCCAACGTGCTCTAGAAGGTGTAAGTCAACTACCCTGGCCAGCAAGATCTCCGGATCTGTCCCCATTGAGCATGCTTGGGACCGGATGAAGCGTCGTCTCACGCGGTCTGCACGTCCAGCACGAACGCTGGTCCAACTGAGGCGCCAGGTGGAAATGGCATGGCAAGCCGTTCCACAGGACTACATCCAGCATCTCTACGATCGTCTCCATGGGAGAACAGCAGCCTGCATTGCCGCGAAAGGTGGATATACACTGTACTAGTGCCGACATTGTGCATGCTCTGTTGCCTGTGTCTATGTGCCTGTGGTTCTGTCAGTGTGATCATGTGATGTATCTGACCCCAGGAATGTGTCAATAAAGTTTCCCCTTCCTGGGACAATGAATTCTCAGTGTTCTTATTTCAATTTCCAGGAGTGTATGAAAGTCGCCTGATCGATGACTGTGAACCGAAGGCGTCAGCTTGTTGCAGAAGTTGCAGCGCTCTGTTCTGGTATTGTCACGCTGAAGGACGGGGTGCTCCACGAGTGGATAAAGTCCTTTGAGGCTAGAAACTCGATTACAGCAAGCTGTTTCTCAGGGACCAACATAGTTTCGTTACACATCACCATGTTACACACTACAGTTTGGAGTCCTCCAGAGGCAGAGGGCTGCACATACAGGGTGTTTCAAAAATGACCGGTATATTTGAAACGGCAATGGTGTGGGGAGCGATCTCCTACACTGGCCGTACACCACTGGTGATCGTCGAGGGGACACTGAATAGTGCACGGTACATCCAAACCGTCATCGAACCCATCGTTCTACCATTCCTAGACCGGCAAGGGAACTTGCTGTTCCAACAGGACAATGCACGTCCGCATGCATCCCGTGCCACCCAACGTGCTCTAGAAGGTGTAAGTCAACTATCCTGGCCAGCAAGATCTCCGGATCTGTCCCCCATTGGGCATGTTTGGGACTGGATGAAGCGTCGTCTCACGCGGTCTGCACATCCAGCACGAACGCTGGTCCAACTGAGGCGCCAGGTGGAAATGGCATGGCAAGCCGTTCCACAGGACTACATCCAGCATCTCTACGATCGTCTCCATGGGAGAATAGCAGCCTGCATTGCTGCGAAAGGTGGATATACACTGTACTAGTGCCGACATTGTGCATGCTCTGTTGCCTGTGTCTATGTGCCTGTGGTTCTGTCAGTGTGATCATGTGATGTATCTGACCCCAGGAATGTGTCAATAAAGTTTCCCCTTCCTGGGACAATGAATTCACGGTGTTCTTATTTCAATTTCCAGGAGTGTATGTCTAAAATCTATGCGATGCTACAAATCTTAAACCGACGATATTTTATCACAATTTCAGACACGAGTCGTGGTGCACAATCCCAAACAATATCCTCTTAACTCAGTTTATTACTTGGATCTCTGCGGCCGGGGTGGCCGAGCGGTTCTAGGCGCTACAGTCTGGAACCGCGCGACCGCTACGGTCGCAGGTTCGAATCCTGCCTCGGGCATGGCTGTGTGTGATGTCCGTAGGTTAGTTAGGTTTAAGTAGTTCTAAGTTCTAGGGGACTGATGACCTCAGAAGTTGAGTCCCATAGTGCTCAGAGCCATTTGAACCATTTTGAACTTGGATCTCTCTCGAACTTTCTTGTAAATAAAACCTCTGACATCGATAATTTAAAATAAATGAACTGGACGTTCATTCGAATGAAATCCACAGGCGAGAGTGAGCACGAATTTGTATGTGTGTATGTGTTTGAGCGCGCGCGCGTGTGTGTGTGTGTGTGTGTGTGTGTGTGTGGGTGGGTGGGTGGGTGGGCGCGTGCAGTTGTTTGCACATTGCTACGCAGAGAGTATTGTTACAGTAGTAACAGGGCCCTTAAGGCATGTGTATATTCGCGTCAGGATTGAATGGCTATGATGGAGTGCTCGTGTTTGCTCTCGACCAGTTCTGCGAATGGGTGTGCGAGCTGAGAGTACGACTGAACACGCGTGTACGCAGAGAGAAGAGGATCTGGAGAAGGCAGGACAAGCAGAGAAATTCGAGGAAATCTCCCAGGTACACTGGCCTGACAAGGGGGATCGCGCATCCGTTTTTCGTTCCCAGTAACTTATCTAAATCATTCAAGGTAACACCAAAATAATTTATTCCCATTTGATACTTCCAGTTAGTAAGCCATTTTTAATAAACCAGTCTTCGAATGAATTGCATGTATCAATCTTTTTTCCTTTTCGGTCTTCACTAAATCTCATAAATTTCAAGGAACTGACGAAACAAATCAAAGTAAAGAAATATCTTTTTTTTTCTAATTCAAATGTTCATAAACGTAATGTCTGTGCAAACAGACATAAGTCAAAGAAGCAGAACATAAACTAGCAGCCAACACATTTATCCCTGGGAAGTTTATAGAATTCGATATTTATAGGCATCACTACTATGAAAGAAAAATATTCATATCACGTTAACAAACAATTGATCTTACAGGATTATTAGCGGTCATTCACTTTTTCCTAAACGTAGTGAAAAAGGACCTCGACGATTCGGTAACTACTGACTTAAACAGTACAAGTGTCAATTTCTTTCTTCACTAACTAATCAGTACACCAAAAGGAACTTACAGTAAAATATTAGTATAACTGATGGGTGCACAAACATTTCTAGAACTATGAGGCTATTCAGTTGTTTGATTTTAGCTTTCATACCTGCATACAATCAGCACACAGGAGTGAAAACTTCAAAATAGCCCAGAATTTTTAAAGCTTTTCACAACAACGTGAAATTTAACAAAAAAAATTTAGTTCTTTGTAGCACCACGCGTCGTGTTTGGTAATAGTTGTAATATATTTAAGCTTTTGCGTCTCCGTTGCCCATTGATTAATGAATGTAAAGGAAATTCACCATTGACTAATTTGTGATCACCCTGCATTCGCCTGAATTGATTTATGAAAATGGAACCCATATCACTTTGACTAATTGGCAAATACCAGAGATATATGCGGGAACGCACTTGAGAAACATAAATCCCTAATAAAGAATAGCATACCGCAAATAGACTGCAGGTTAGTGTGAATGTCAGCAAAAGTGCGCCGAATATGCAACAGGTGGCGGTTTCGAGGTAGATGCACGGACAATTGAACAGGTGCCGTGGGAGGGTTTCACGACGCTGTTAGCATCCTACACCACGACCTTACAGCCTGTTATTTAGTTTGTGAACTCTGAAGCCGTGAAACGTATCGACAGTCGGAATTCTATTAAGGCGAATCACATTTGCCGGAGCAGCAAGTCTATACTAGTGGAAAAACGCTCCAGGTGGAGCACAAAAAAGGCCCAAGTGGTCCTGTTTACTCAAAAGACTCTGACTGGGAAGTGGAGTACCTGGTGACTCATTCTGCCTTCATCAGCTCTTTAAAAATTCTCCAAAAATTTGGCATGCGAATATATTCATTTTTTTTTTAACATGCAGCATGCACTCCCTCAAGCTCCCCTAACTGTGACTCACTCACACCCATTAGTCCATCGCTATAAGTTGCTCTAACCCATTCACTATCAGGTGCCCTTTCTCACTCACTCATTCAGCCCAACTCATTGTCATCATCTCTGTGTCTCTCTTTCACTGCCTGATGTGTCGAAGCAACAGTCCTCTTCGCTCTGTCCTACTACTATTGTCTTCTCTTACTATAACTCTCTCTTATCGCTAATATCTCGTTCCTTTCTTCCAACTGCTACTGTCTCTTCTCACTGTCGCTATCTCTCTCTCTCTTCCTCATTGTCATTGTCATATACGATGTCTCTCATTATCATTGGCTTTCACCTTCTTCCACTTTCTCTTTATTCTTACAACCATTAGCTCTGTCTCCTTCTGGCTTTTCCTAGCACTGCTCTGTGTTTATCAGCTCTGTTCCACTGCCACCGTGTCCCCTCTCTTTCTCTCACTCTGCCCTTGTCTCCTTCGCTTACACAATCACTGTCTTCTATCTTCCAGTATTCATTCCTTTTCCGACACACTGCAACTGCCATTGCCTTCTTCTCTCTCAACATAAGATAGCGCGGATATGATCTCATGCCAAATTATTTAGGACAATTTCTAAAGATTCTGAGGAAGGTAGAATGAGATGGCTTGTAACCCTCCTTTTCAGTTCAAGTCTTAATAAACAGGAACATGTTCGCATTTTGCATTCTTCTGCCGGTTCTTCTCTTTTCCCTTCTCCAGTAGGGCATGTAATTCATACGAAAAGAAATGCGTTGGTTAGTTTACCTACGTGAAATTGAAATAACGCGAAACTAATTTTACGTCTCAGATCTCATTTAACGTGAAAAAAAAAATTGTCACCTGCTTCAGTACTAAAGAATGAGGTTCCCATATACAACGGAGATACTTAACAACACGTTTCTGCGTGCTACATCGCTTATAAACTACATTTTCGAATCTCGGAAACGGATAAACGTACGAAGAAAATTTACAAGATTGTTATGGATCAAGAACTTAGTAATACTTGTAAAATTTAAAAAATTACAGCCATTTGCTGCGCATAGCCGTCAGCGAATCCGTGGCTGGGTTTTGGTACAAAAAAGTTTTTGGGGTGTCTCTAGATAATGGATAAATACACACATCAAAAAAAGTTTTGCATCACCTCTGTTCCGAGAGTTCCGTAACCTGTACAGAAAATTGGGATAGAGATCAACATAAACATTATTTCCGCCCTTTCTATTGCTCATGAAAGCCACACATTGCATGTTGTACCACCATACAGCAAGACCTTCAGAGGTGATGGTCCAGATTGTTGTATACACTGGTACCTCTGATACCAAGTAGCACATCCTCTTGCATCGATGTATACCTGTATTCGCCGTGGCACACTATCCACAAGTTCATCAAGGCACTGTCGATCCAGATTGTCCCGCTCCTCAACGGCGATTCGGCGTAGATCCCTCAGAGTGGTTGGTGGGTCACGTCGTCCATAAACAGCCCTTTTCAATCTGTCCCAGGCATATTTGTTAGGGTTCATGTCTGGAGAACGTGCCGGACACACTAGTCGAGCGATGTCGTTATCCCGAAGGAAGTCATTCACAAGATATGCACGATGGGGACGCGAATTGTCGTCCATGAAGACAAATGCCACGCCAATATGCTGGCGATATGGTTGCACTATCGCATTCACGTATTGTACAGCCCTTACGGCGCCTTCTACGACCACCAGCGGCGTACGTCGGCCCCACATAATGCCACCTAAAAACATCAGGGAACCTCCACCTTGCTGCGCTCCCTGGAGAGTGTGTCTAAGGCGTTCATCCTGACCGGTTTGCCCCCCAGCACGTCTCCGATGATTGTCTGGTTGAAGACATATGCGACACTCATCGGTGAAGAGAACGTGATGCCAATCCTGAACGGTCCAATGGACATGTTGTTGGGCCCATCTGTATCGCGCTGCATGGTGTCGTGGTTGCAAAGATGGACCTCGCCATGGACGTCGGGTGTGAAGTTGCACAACATGCAGCCTGTTACGCACAGTTTGAGTCGTAACACGACGTTCTGTGGCTGCACGAAAAGCATTATTCAACATGGTGGCGTTGCTTTCAGGGTTCCTCCGAGTCATAATCCATGGGTAGAGGTCATCCACTGCAGTAGTAGCCCTTGGGCGGCCTGAGCGAGGCATGTCATCGACAGTTTCTGTCTCTGTGTCTCCTCCATGTCCGAACAACATCGCTTTGGTTCACTCCGAGACGCCAGTACACTTCCCTTGTTGAGAGCCCTTCCTGGCACAAAGTAGCAATGCCGACGCGATCGACCCGCGTTATTGAGCGTCTAGGCATGGTTAACTACAGACAACACGAGCGGTGCACCTCCTTCCTGGTGGAATGAGTGGAACTGGTCTGCTGTCGGACCCCCTCCGTCTAAAAGGCGCTGCTCATGCGTGGTTGTTTACATCTTTGGGTGGATTTAGTGATATCTCTGAACAGACAAAGGCACTGTGTCTGTGATACAATACCCACAGTTAACGTCTTTGGGAGTTCTGGGAACCGGGGTGATGCAAAACTTAGTTTGATATGTGGATTTCTGAAAACGGGGTGACGGCTCTAAGCCGTGGGCGGCTCGCGCTCATGCCGTTTATTGCTCGTCATCTTCTTTTTATGGTACTGTCGCCTCCTTTCTTATTCGATTTATTGACGTCAGTTGGTTGCTTGTTTGCTTGCCCGTGAGAAACAGCAACAGCGCTTATCGATACGTCCACTGTCGTAGTATCTCTGGAGCGACCGCTAGTATTTCCGGCTCGTCGTGTGTCGGGAAGTGAGTCGGTGACGGAGCGCCAGTGAGGTGTTGACAGCCAGTGCTCGCAGACCGCTGGCGACACACGTGCACTGTCCGACGGATGCAGACTGGAGTGGGAACTGACCGTTGGTTAGTTGTTCGGTCGGTCGTCCCATCGGGCGACGTGTATTTGGTTTTTTGACCGTTACTGGGCCTCGTCAGTTGGTCATCTTGCCGGACGTGGATCGGTTCCTTCCCTGTGCAGAGATGTCGTCGCTAATGGGCAAGAGTTACCTCTGCATGGTTGGGTCCGAGCCACTGTGTCCGGGTCGCCGTGTCTCAGAGATCCGGATGGACATCGAGTTGAGTCAGGTTGCAGCTGCTGTAAGTTCCGGACAGCCAAACCTCGCCCGACCGTTGCCGACGCACATAACTTGAGTGGGGACGTGTAGTCGGTCGCCGACCGCTTATGGACACTCTGTTTGTGTCTGCGTACTGGAGTAGCCAGTCGGTCGGTTGTGACAGAGAATAGCGTGTGTGCGTTTCTTCGCCGTGTTGATGCTGTCTGGCATGGGGTGTAGTTCCAGAGCATTGGTGTTTCTTCATATCTTTCGGTGATTATTGTGTCTTGGATGTATTTCGACGCCGATATTTGAAGACGTAGTGCTCCTGGTATCTTCGCCCTCGCTGACATTTGCGGTTGTCGTTGGGTGGAAGGAAATAGATTAGGTTTTTGGTTGGTCCTTCAGCCGTCCTTAGGTCGTGTTATGTTAGGGTTTCCTCCCTAGACCGACCCTTGGTACACTTCTGAGCACCAATGTTTGTTGTTTGTGACCGTCATTTTATTTGGTCGCAGGAACTGTGCCGGGCCTTCAAATGGCTCAAAAAGCTCTGAGCACTATGGGACTTAACATCTGAGGTCATCAGTCCCCTAAACTTAGAACTACTTAAACCTAACTAACCTAAGGACACTACACACATCCATGCCCGAGACAGGATTCGAACCTGCGACCGTACAGCAGCTCGGTTCCGGACTGAAGCTCCTAGAACTGCTCGGCCACAGCGGCCGGCGTCAGGCCTTCAGCCGTGTATTAAGTTTGTCTGTTCTATATAGCCATCAGCCGAACCTCATATCAAGTATTTTAAGATTAGGCCTTCAGCAGTGTTTTGTTTAGAATTCTTCTTGCTCTGTATGTAGGCCTTCAGCCGCGTTTGTTTCAAAATCTGTGGCTTTCAGCCGTAATATGTAAATCCTTGCCTGCAAGGTTTCTGTTTAATTATCTTGAATTCTTAAAGTGGCCTTCAGCCGTACTGTGTAAATGTTTATCTTAAGGTTGGCTTTAATTATTTTGAGTAATTGTTTGGACCTTCAGCCGTACAGATATTTCAAGTTTTCTTAAGATGGTTATGCTGTTAAAATTCACAGAGTTGTTAGGTGAAATTCACACAAATGTCATTTTACAATTTGTGAGAGGTCGATTAAGCCGGTGGGGTAATAAGGCCAGTCAATGAAGACCGAAAAAGGTGGAATGTGCGAAATAATTCGTGCTTTCGCAAATATTTGCCTAGTGGTAGGAGGCAATGCCTTGAGCAACATCGTAGAAATTCTGACCGATGAGGGCTGAGTGTGGGGGTGGGGGTACGTTAGAGGGTCACTTTTGTCCTATTCTCTTGAATATCTAGAAAAGTACTGCCTCTAGTGAAAACGTATCCCAGTACGGGTTGCATAAAACGTCAGCGATGGGCGCAGGTGAATCACGTTGTGTAGTCTGCGGCCGTGAGTTCGACTCCAGTCCACCACAAACACGTGGAGGGTGAAGCTATGAAAATTCCTGGCTCTCAGTCTGGCGAAATGTCGGAACAATCGACGAGCTGACAACGATCGAAGGACGCGAGACAGAAGACAACAGGCAGTTTGTCAGTGTCTGTTAACTAATAGGAGTAAGGGTGGTATTGTTATCCCTAGATAGTAATTTATGCCTCCACTCCCCCCGCGAACCATGTACTCTGCCGTCGTTGGGGTGGCTTGCGTACCTCAGCGATACAGATAGCCGTACCGTAGGTGCAACCACGACAGAGCGGTATTTGTTGAGAGGACAGACAAACTTGTGGTTCCTGAAAAGGGACAGCAGCCTTTTCAGTAATTGCAGGGCCATCAGTTGTGCAGTCCTAACGCATCGATTGCACACTGACAAGCGCATATCCGCGAATCGGAGTCAAGAGGATGCTGACCCGTGCGCTAGTGGAAAGAGCAGGCAGCGCCACACCACCAGGAAGATAGAGAGAGCGTGTATAGGGAGAGAGTGGCAAACCGGACGATACGGCGGCCATTTTTCTGCCAAACTGCGGGCGGGACTTTTGAATGGCAAGTAGTGGAGTAGTGGAGTACACACTCACCGAATCAAAAACACAAGACAATATGGCGAAATCATTCGTTAAATGCCTTTCTTTACAGCTATAATACACTCATAGTAGCCTACTACGCACAGCACCGGATAATTTGATACAGTGGCTGTAAAAATTATTCGTGACTTGCGTTTATCTCCTTTAAAGTTCGTTTACTAGACATATTGCAATGAATGTAACGTAAATAAAAAAACTATAGTGTATAGCATTTGTTTTGTATCGGAAGTGCATAACGCTAAAGATTTAACGTACCTGTATTACGTCAGATGAATGAAAGTCGTAAGCAGTTGTTTACTTGTGACATGCAAAAAGTGTGAGACGTATGACACGTCTTCAAACTTTTTGCATGTCACAAGTAAACAACTGCTTGCGACTTTACCTCTCGTACATAACAAACGAAAAAGATTACAAAAATCCGGTAATGTTAAATGTAGGCTACTGTAAAAAGGACCAATATAACAAGAAAACTACCGTATCCCTTCTGCCCCACAGTAAGTAGGCCTATTAAAAACTGTCTTCAAGAGTACCTTCAATTATTTACTACGAATAATGTTTCACCAACCACGAGAAAATGAAGACAGAAATCTCGGAAACTTCCTGCCCTAACAGCATTAATGAAATAGTTATAAAACTACAATCAGATTACCTGGAACTACTAACAGTGGCATAGAAATCAAATGACACTCGTGGCAATCTTCAATACAGTACTATGACACTGGAGGACGTAATTACGACGTCTGCAGCTTAGAAAAATTCTTACACATTAGATACACAGTCCCACTTCAATTCTATGTTTATAAGAATAATGTGTTATAATAATTTTCATATAACCAATTTGCAGGTCTGTTTTCAAATTTAACTATGTATATTCTAAATTGTTTTATACGTAGTAAAGAGCAAAAACGACTTCCTTCGCGTAGGTAAGAGTACTTGGCTGGTTTCCACAAGGCTCTTGTTTGATTTATGTCAGCCCTGTTGACTGCGACTGCCGACTGCTTTCGTTTTTCTTCATTGCGTGGACATGTTAACATGCGAAATCCACCTCGCGTCTATTGGAACAACCAAATGCAGCACAACCTGGCATCGTTTACGAACGCCTGCAGAACGAATGACAGATGTCAAAAACAATACTGCACAATTACTAACGTGTTTACCGAGCGAGGTGGCGCAATGGTTAGCACACTGGACTCGCATTCGGGAGGACGACGGTTCAATCCCGCGTCCGGCCGTCCTGATTTAGGTTTTCCGTGATTTCCCTAAATCGCTCCAGGCAAATGCCAGGATGGATCCTTTCAAAGGGCACGGCTGACTTCCTTCCCCGTCCTTCCCTAATCCGATGGGACCGATGACCTCGCTGTCTGGTCTCCTCCCCCAAAAACCAACCAACCAACTAACGTGTTTACTTCAACCATGTAGGCCTACCGACTTCATCACAAAGAGCTTCATTGTCTCAACTCGTATTTAAGATAGCAAACGCTAATTACGTACTAAAAACGATATACAACTAAATCGAACATGCATGCACAACGCATAACAAGTCTCTCAATAATTCAAACACCTTATAATCGTTTCCAAAAGTCCTCTGAACTTCAACTCAAAAACACGGCGAACATAGGAAGCGCGAGAGACGTTTGGCGCCGTTTTTCTGCCAGAACTAATCCACACCAATCACGGGAAACTTCACCTACGGCCACTCTCTCTGTATAAAGGCTCTCTACAGGAATACAGAGTTCAGCGCCCCCTTGTGAACGCTGACGTAACCAGCCGCTCATCGGTGGTCTGCCCAGTCTGGTAGCAGACCATCGTCAGTACTTACAAGGGAACCTCCCCATCGCACCCCCCTCAGATTTAGTTATAAGTTGGCACAGTGGATAGGCCTTGAAAAACTGAACACAGATCAATTGAGAAAACAGGAAGAAGTTGTGTGGAACTGTGAAAAAATAAGCAAAATATACAAACTGAGTAGTCCATGGGAAGATAGGCGACATCAAGGACTCTAAGAACACAAGAGCGCCGTGCTCTCATGGTAACGTTAGCAGCTGCGGAACGAGAGGTCCTTGGTTCAAATCCTCCATCGAGTGAAAAGTTTAATTTTTTTATTTTCAGTTTATGTGACAAACTATTGTGTTTTCATCACTTTTTTGGGAGTGATTATCACATCCAAAAGAAAACCTAAATCGGGCAAGGTAGAAGAATCTTTTTACCCATTCGCCAAGTGTACAAGTTAGGTGGGTCGACAACATATTCCTGTCATGTGACGCACATGCCGTTACCAGTGTCGTATAGAATATATCAGACGTGTTTTCCTGTGGAGGAATCGGTTGACTTATGACCTTGCGATCAAATGTTTTCGGTTCCCATTGGAGAGGCACGTCCTTTCGTCTACTAATCGCACGGTTTTGCGATGTGGTCGCAAGACACAGACACTAAACTTATTACAGTGAACAGAGACGTCAATGAACGAACGGACAGATAATAACGATGTAAAAATAAAGTAAGTAAAATTCTCACTGGAGGGAAGACTTGAACCAAGGACCTCCCGTTCTGCAGCTGTTCACGCTACCACGAGACCACGGCGCTCCTGAGCTCAAATTGTCCATGATGTTGCCTATGTGGCCCACGGACTACTGAGTTTGTATATTTTGCTTATTTTTTCACAGTTCCACGCAACTTCTTCCTGTTTTCTCAATTGATCTGTGTTCAGTTTCTCAAGGCCTATCCACTGTGCCAACTTATAACTAAATCTGAGGGGGGTGCGATGGGGAGGTTCCCTTGTGAGTAATAAGTGGACGTTACTTAGCCTGCATTCTGAGAGTAATAATAGTGGTTAAAGTACTTGCATGTAGGAGGCACAGGAAGTAAGTTACGTTTCTTTTCTTCTTAGAAATAAAGTGTCCTCTTGATTAGAAAATTTAACGTGCAGATCATTTTGGATTCCTGCCACCGGCCATCGCGTCTTTTCTCCGTCCTTTCTTGCGCTAGTGCTGACAGCCCATAGTAGCCAACACAACATCTGGCGACGAGGATTACAGAAGCAACGCTACCTTCGCTCTTTGCCGCTCTGTCACAGTGCGTCACTAATATTTCTCTCTTTTTTTTTCAGAGATGCATTGCTGCTGATTGTGTTCTTCCATGAAGTCTAGCTACAACGCTTTCGCTTATTGCGTATAATTACTTTGTTCTGGCGTTTCTCTCGTTACAATGGCCTCTGACCCGCCTCCACACCACCTGCGCCTACGCCTCCGATTCCTGCTGGCTTTGATCTAGCGCAGTTTATTCAATTTCAGAACCACCAAATATCACAGTTGCTGACAGCAGACCAGCATATCATTAATGCACGAGCTGCTGCAGCATCAATTCCTCCGCAACAGCCAGCCACATCCATGACCTACATCCGAGCGTTCCACCGTTCCGAGCTTTCAGTGAACAACAAGAGGAATGGGACGACTACTAAGCTCAGTTCAACGCTCGTTGTGATGTACATCAAGTGCAATGTACTGTGAAACTTCCTTCTTTCTTGTCAACGGACGGCCTAGCAATGTACCACCTCATTTGGAGGCTATTCGCGACAGGTAGGCCAGATTTGCTAGTTTTTGAAGATTTAGTTTCCACCCTCACTCAGTTGTATGTGGATCAGGTGCAGGACGCTGCACCGCGTTACAAATAAACGAAGTTGAAACGATCACATAGATAATGTTGTAGGTAGGGCAAACCAAAGACCGCGATTCACTGGCAGAACACTTAGGAGGTACAACAGATCTACTAAAGAGACTGCTTACACTACACTTGTCCGCCCTATTCTGGAGTATTGCTGTGGGATGTGGAATCCGTACCAGGTAGGACTGACGGATGATATTGACAAAGTTCAAAGGAAGGAGGATCGTTTTGTATTATCGCGAAATAGGGGAGATAGTGCCACAGACATGATATGTGAATTGAAGTGGCAACCATTAAAACAAAGGCGTTTTTCTTTGCGACGGGATCTTCTCATGAAATTTTAATCACCAGTTTTGTCCTCCTATTGCGAAAACTTACTCTTGGCACCTACCTACATAGGGAGGAATAACCATCACGATAAAATAAGAGAAGTCAGGGCTCGCATAGAAAAATTTAAGTCCTCGTTTCTCCCGCGCGACGTTCGAGAGTGGAAATGTAGAGAGATAGCTTGAAGGTGGTTCATTGAACCCTCTGCCAGGCACTTAATTGTGAATAGCAGAGTAATCACGTAGATGTAGATGTTACAAGTTCTTTCGAGTCCGGAAACAGCCAGAACAGACATACTGTTTTTTTCTTTGTAGCTGTGGACAGTATTATAGTGACGCGATGATCCGTCAGGCAATTACGTACAACGTACCAGACAGTAGGATTCATAAACAAATTCTCGAACATTCTCATCCTACTTTGCAACAAGTATTACAAATTATTGATATTGGGACTCGTGTTACAGTGCCGTGTGAGGCGTAGCACCGTACAACGATCCTGCCTTGGAGACGGTTAAGTGGGAGATGTGTCTCAGAGCTGGATGGTGACTGATGATGACGCGAGACTGGACGCGCACGTGGTTTATGTATCAGCCGATAGAGGATAATATTGGATAGGGGGACTGTGATTTTAGTTTTGATTGTGCCCACTAGAGTGCACTAAAGTAATAGAATGTTTTTCATAAACTGTTCTAGTATTTTCATAAAGCGTTATTATGTCTTTTTGTGGGTGAAAAATGTTATAAATGTGTTTTAGCAGTATGAATGATGCGTGAGTGTGGTTTAAGGTTAACATGAAGATAATTGTTTTACGAGTTATGTAGTGAGATTTGGTGTGGGAACATTTCGAAGAAGTATGAATATGGACAAAGGGGATTTTTGTAGAATAGATTTGTAAAGTAAGTTTATGGTAAAGGGGAAAGTTAATTCAGGTATAAATAACAATAGTAAATAACAAAGCTTCAGCATATTAGATAATTACGTCGGTAAAAAGTGCAATCGTTAGGTTTACTATTTTGCGATTGGTTATTGATGAAAAGCGCGGATTGACGCGGGAGAATGTTGTTTTGCTATTGGCTGTTGAGTAAACTGACCAATGGTAAAGCAATATCCTTCGCGCGCCTTTCTCTGCTGATAGAGAAGACTTAGAGTATTCTAAAGAAGTGTGGGAGCCTAGCTATGAAACAGTTCGGACGTGTGTAGTATTAGTTCCGATGGAAATGATAAGTTGCCCGATCTAGCAGTGTTTCATACATCGAAAGTGTGGTAAAGTGACGGCATAATTATTCCGATGGGGGAGTAGAAATTTCGGAATTTTCAAGTGAATTTTGTGACGAGAAAAGTCATATATTCCGCGTGCCGTATTTAGCAGGTCGGTGGCTAAAACTGTGACTGCATTTGGTACCGACAGACTTAATATTTAGCGACCATTATCAATCAAAAACAATCCGTATTTTTGTAGCTATTACGTTTTCGGGAAATGCAACACCATAAACTAGCTAACGTGAGTGAAAGGGATTGTGAGTGACTGTGTTAAGACTAGCATGGACTTGGCAGTGATACTTGTTCACCTAAGTTTTAAAATATATTAATTGAGGACAAAATTTCCAACCTTTTTCATTTCGTACAAAAATTTTCTCCACAAAGATTAGTGACTTTAATTGCAGCCTGTATCACGTCGAAGTACAGTAGGTTTCGCTCGGCTTCCCTACTGATTATCTGCTGAGACAATGTTCACGGGTATGTCCAGGTTAGTCGTAGAGGGACGGAAAGAACCGCGCCGCCGCACGTGGAAAACTCCGAGGTAGCTCCCTTCTCAGTGCAACGGAAAGTAACAAACAGGTACGGCCTTGCGATTGACCACTGTGTGCAGACAGGCCATCGCGCCGTGGAAGGAGTTAAACAAGTGTCAACGTGCGTGTGCTGATCAGCCCAGTTCGGTCGCAGACTTCGAAAATATCAGTACTAACACGAGGACGCTACTTAGCGTACGTTCTGCTTGTAGTAATAGTAATTAAAGTACTTGCATGTAGGAGGCACAAGAAGCAAGTTATGTTTCTTTTCTTTTTAGAAATAAACTGCCCTATTGATTAGAAAGTTTAATATACAGTTCATTTTGGATTCTTGCCACCAGCAATCGCAATTTCTCTACTTCCTTGTTTGTCTCGGTGCTGACAGCCCACAATAGCTGACACATGAGTCTGGATTATTGACTAATCTGACACTGTAACATTAACTAAAACGGCCTTGTGGTGGTACTACAAAAAGCTTAGATCGATGGGAAACTCGAGCGGTCTAAGGCGCTGCAGTCATGGACTGTGCGGCTGGTCCCGGCGGAGGTTCGAGTCCGCCCTTGGGCATGGGTGTGTGTGTTTGTCCTTAGGATAATTTAGGTTAAGCAGTGTGTAAGCTTAGGGCCTGGTGTTAGCTGTTAAGTCCCATAAGATTTCACACACTTTTTTTTATGGGAAACTACAGCCCCAATTTTTCCAAGGGACATACAGCTCTACTGTTTGGTTAAATGATGATGGCATCCTCTCGGGTAAAATATCGTGGAGGTAAAATAGTCCCTCATTCGGATATCTGGGTGAGGACCACTCACGAGGAGGTCATCTTCAGGAGAAACAAAACTGTAATCGGTGCTCTGAATGTCAAATCTCTTAATCAGGTAGGAAAGTTAGAACATTTAATAAGAGAAACAGATAGGTTGAAGTAAGATATAATGGGAATTACTGTAGTTCGGTAGCAGGAGGAACAGCAACTATGGTCAGGGGAATACAGGGTTGTAAATACGAAGTCAGATATAGGTAATGAAGAAGTACGTTTAATAATGAATAAGAAGCAGTTCCCATGAACAGCATGAGGAATGCATTATCGTAGTCATGATAGACATGAATCCCACACCTTCCACAGCAGTACAAGTTTATATGCCAACTATCTCCGCAGATGGTGAAGAGATTGAAGAAATGTGTGATGAGAGAAAAGGAATTATTCATAAAGTTAAAGGAGACGAAAATTTAATTGTAATGGGGGACTGGAACTCGATAGTAGGAGAAGGAAGAGAAAGAAAAATAATAGACGAATAGGGACTGGGAGAAAGGAATGAAGAAGGAGCTGCCCGGTAGAATTTTGCACAGAGCGTAATTTAATCATCCTTAATATTTGGTTTATGAATCATAAAAGGAGGTTGTATACGTGGAAGAGACCTAGAGACATCTGAAGATTTCTCATTGATTACATAATGGTTAGAAACAGAGATTTAGGACTCAGATTGTAAATTGCGGAACGTTTCTAGGGGCCAATATGAACTCGGACAACAATTTATTCGTTATGAACTGTAGTTTAGAAATGAAGACCTTACAAAAAAGGTGGGAAATTAAGGAAATGGGGTCTGGATAAGTTGAAAGAACCGAACGTTTTTGCGAGTTTCAGAGGGATCAACGGTTGACAAGAACAATGGAAAAACGTACAGTACAAGACGAATGGGTAGCTTTCATAGATGAAATAATGGAGGCAGTAGAGAATCAGGCAGGTAAAAAGACAATACCTAGCAGAAATCCTTGGATAACACAAGAGATATCGAATTTAACTGATATTTAACTGATGAAAGCAGAACATTTAAAAATGCAGCAAATTAAGCAGGTGAAAGGAACCAAAACCACATAAAAATATGAGATTGATAGGAAGTGCAAAATAGCTAAGCCGTAACGGCTAGTAGAGGACAAATGTAAGTATTTAGAAACATATTTTACTAGGGGAAAGACAGATACCGCCTACAGGAAAATTAAAGAGGCCTTTGGCGAAAAGAGAAAAAGCTGTATGAGTATCAAGAGCTCAGATGGAAAACCAGTCCTAAGCAAAGAAGGGAAAGATGGAAGGTGAAAGGAGTATATAGAGGGTCTATAAAAAGGAGATGAACTTGAGATAAATATTATAGAAAGGGAAGTGGACGTAGATGATGAAGAGATGGGAGATATGATACAGCGAGAAGACAGATCTAAGTCGAAACACGGCCCCGGGGGTACAAGATATTCCGTCGGAAATTCTGATAGCCTTGGGAGAGCCATCCATAACAAAACTCTTCCATCTGGTGTGCAAGATGTATCAGACAGGCAAAATGCCGTCAAACTTCAAGAATAATGTAGTAATTCCAACTCCAAAAGAAGCACTTGCTGACGAGCGTGAAAATTGCCAAACTATCAGTTTAATAAGTCACCGTTGCGAAATACACAAATTCATTACATAAGAATGGGAAAACTGGTACAAGCCGACCTCAGAGAAGATCAATTTGGATTCCTGATAAATGTAGGAACACGTGAAGCAATACTGAACCTACAACAACATAGGTTTAGGAAAGACAAACCTAATTTTATAACATTTGTAGACTTGCAGGAAGCTTTTTGACAATGTTGACTGAAATACTCTCTTTCAAATTCTGAAGGCAGCAGGGATAAAATACAGGGAGCGAAAAGCTATTTATAACTTCTACAGAAACCATACAGGAGTTACAAGAGTCGAGGGCAGAAATGGTAAGCCTTGGTTTAGAAGGGAGCGAGACAGTGTTGTAGTCTTTCCCCGATGTTATTCAGTCTGCACAATGAACAAACAATAAAGGAAACCAAAGAAAAATTTGGAGTAGCAGTTAAAGTTTAAGGAGAAAACAGAAAACGTTTGCGGTTTGCTAATGACACTGTAACTCTATCAGAGACAGCAAAAGATTTGGAAGTACAGTTGAACGAAATGGACAGTGTCTTGAATGGAGGATATATGATGAACATCAACTAAAGCAAAACAAGGACAATAGAATTTAGTCGAATTTAATCAGGTGACTCTAAGGGAATTAGATTAGGGAAGGAGACACTTAAAGTAGTAGATGAGTTTTACTATTTGGTCAGGTAAGTAACTGATAATGGTCAAAGTACAAAGAATATAAATGGCAATGGCAAGAAAAGCATTTATGAAAAAGAAAAATTTTTTAGAACCAAATATAGATTTAAGTGTTAGGAAATCTTTTCTGAAAGTATTTTTTTGGAGTGTAGCCATGTGTGGAAGTGAAACATGGACGATAAACAGGTTAGACAAAAAGTGAATGGAAGCTTTTGAAATGTGATGATACAGGAGAATATTGATGGTTAGATGGGTCGAGCACGTTACTGTTGGGGAGGTACTGAATAGAATTGAGGAGAAGAGAAATTTGTGGCACAACTTGACCAAAAGAAGGGATCGGTTGATGGGACATATTCTGAGACATCAAGGGATCACCAGTGTAGTACTGGAGGAAAGTGTGATGGGTAAAATTCGTAGAGGGAGACGAAGAGATGAATACAGTAAGCAGATTCAGAAGGGTGTAGATTACAGTAATTGTTCGGAGAAGAAGAGGCTCGCACAGGACAGAGTATGATGGACAGCTGCATCAAACCAGTCTTCGGACTGAAGAACACAACAAGAACAATATCTAAAAAACAAAGTCACACATTCTTGTGATGAATGTATCAGTAACAAGTACTAAACACATAAATAGCATCCATGACAACATCAAGTTCATGATGCAGGTAGAGACAGACGTACCTTTCCTTTCTTGAGGTCCTCGTCCGCTGCAAACAAAATGGGTGTCCAAGCCGTAGTGTTTACTGGAAACCCACCGCCAGGGACCGATATCTGCATAATATCAGCTATCACCACCCTTCGCAAAAAAATTCTGTTCTGAGTACCATGGTGCATCGAGCGCAGGTCGTTTCATACGCCGAAAACCTTCCGAAGGAACTGAGCTACATATAAAAGGTATTAAATGAAAACGGCTACAACAACTGTCAGATTTTGCAAGCCATCTTGCCGAAGAAACGTAAGCAGAAAACCCCCGAGGAGGACACGAAGAGGCTGGCATTTTTGCCGTCTGTGGCTCAATAACAAAAAAGATTAGCTGCCTCCTATGGAGACGTAAAGTCGACTCAGTCTTCAGGGCCCCAGTCAAAATTAGGCAATAAAAGAATATGTAAGTCCTAGAACGCCATTAGTATATGAAATAGAGTGTAAATGTGGACCATTTTATGTAATACTGAAAAGAGTCGTGTACAATACGAGAAATATTTTTGCCTACGGTATTCTGAGATATCAATGGTAGTGGAACATGCTCTTGAAGAGGGACACCGCATTGCATTTGTTATTACACGGACTAATATTTTCTGGGACAGGGTCATAAAAAAAGCGACCGAGATAAAAATTTCTGACAACAACCTAAAGAAAGACGGCGGCGTGCAGCTAAGCACGGCTTGGAATGAGGCCATCAGAAGGTCGGAGCGGGCGCGGCAAGTGCGTAGCGAAAACATTACCATATATGACTCGGGAGCGAGCGCCAGTGAAGCCACTAAAGGCATCGCGGCTATACAAGGACGGCAGCAGCAATCACAAGACAACACGTGACAACTGCCGAGGAGCAGTCGGCCGAAAGATCGTGGATTTTAAACCACTTGACACGGCTGGAAGCCCGAGAGAATTTTAAGTGTATATATCGTCGCGAAATTATCCATTCGTGTAAGTACACTACTGGCCATTAAAATTGCTACACAACGAAGATGACGTGCTACAGACGCGAAATTTAACCTACAGGAAGAAGATGCTGTGATATGCAAATGTTTAGCTTTTCAGAGCTTTCACACAAGGTTGGCACCGGTGGCAACACCTACAACGTGCTGACATGAGGAAAGTTTCCAACCGATTTCTCATACACTAACAGCAGTTGACCGGCGTTGCCTGGTGAAACGTTGTTGTGATTCCTCGTGTAAGGAGGAGAAATGCGTACCATCACGTTTCCGACTTTGACAAAGGTCGAATTGTAGCCTATCGCGATTGCGGTTTATCGTATCGCGACATTGCTGCTTGCGTTGGTGGAGATCCAATGATTGTAAGCAGAATATGGAATCAGTGGGTTCGGGAGGGTAATACGAAACGCCGTGCTGGATCCCAATGGCCTCGAATCACTAACAGTCGAGATGACAGGCATCTTATCCGCATGGCTGTAACGGGTCGTGCATCCACGTCTCGATCCCTGAGTCAACAGATGGGGACGTTTCCAAGACGACAACCATCTGTAAGAACAGTTCGACGACGTTTGCAGCAGCATGGACTATCAGCTCGGAGACCATGGCAGCAGTTACCCTTGACGCTGCATCACAGACAGGAGCGCCTGCGATGGTGTACTCAATGACGAACCTGGGTGCACGAATGGCAAAACGTCATTTTTTCGGATCAATCCAGGTTCTGTTTACAGCATCATGATGGTCGCATCCGTGTTTGGCGACATAGCGGTGAACGCGCATTGGAAGCGTGTATTCGTCATCGCCATACTGGCCTATCACCCGGCGTGATGGTATGGGGTGCCATTGGTTACACGTCTCGGTTATCTCTTGTTCGCATTGACGGCACTTTGAACAGTGGACGTTACATTTCAGACGTGTTACGACCCGTGGCTCTACCCTTCATTCGATCCCAGGAAACCCTACATTTAAGAAGTATAATGCACGACCGCATGTTCCAGGTCCTGTACGGGCCTTTCTGGATACAGAAAGTGTGGTGTCACCGCTAGACACCACACTTGCTAGGTGGTAACTTAAATCGGCCGCGGTCCTGTAGTACATGTCGGACCCGCGTGTCGCCACTGTGTAATCGCAATCCTAGCGCCACCACATGGCAGGTCACAAGACACGGACTTGACCTCGCCCCAGTTGTACGGACGACATAGCTTGCGACAAGACGTATCACGTCTTCCTCTCATTTGCCGAGAGACAGATTAAATAGCCTTCAGCTAGTCCATCGCTACTACCTAGCAAGGCGCCAGTTGTATCTGTGCTAATCGCTTACTACTATGCAAGAGATGTATTTCAACAAGAACAAGACTACATTAAAGTTAAGTATATTAAAATCTCTCTTCTTTTCTTTATAGTTTTCATCCAGTCTCCTGTTTCAGAATTTACGCCCGTCTGCGTTAGTTTCGCGTGCACCTAGCCACTCATTGTGTCGAGACCTTAGGGAATCGACACAACAGAAAGTGTTCGACTGGTGCCCTGCTTAGCACATTCACCAGATCTCTCACCAACTGAAAACGTCTGTCAATGGTGGCCGAGCAACTGGCTCGTCACAATACGCCAGTCACTACTCTTGATGAAGATTGGTATCGTGTTGAAGCTGCATGGGCAGCTGTACCTGCACATGTCATCCAAGCTGTGTTTGACTCAATGCCCACGCGTATCAAGGACGTTATTACGGCCAGAGGTGGTTGTTCTGGGTACTGATTTCTCAAGATCTATGCACCCAAATTGCGTGAAAATGTAATCACATGTCGGTTCTAGTATAATATATTTGTCCAATGAATAGCGGTTTATCATCTGCATTTCTTCTTGGTGTAGCAATTTTAATGGCTAGTAGTGTACCGCGAGTATTTCGTAGGTACACCTGTAGAGTACCCTGACATAGTAGCTATTCTTATTAGTGAACAGTGCGGTTATTTCTTCTCACTGCTGACAAAAACTGTTAAGAGGTAGCGGTTCGTGTTAGTATTACTGCAGGTATGCCTATATAAATATTCCATATGGTATTTTCTTGTTTTACACACTTATGGGGAGCTAAGTTCCAGTATTAAGATTGTACATTGTACTTAACATTAGAAGATGAAAAATTTTATTTATGAAGACGGTGCCGGCCGGTGTGGCCGTGCGGTTGTAGGCGCTTCAGTCTGGAACCGCGTGACCGCTACGGTCGCAGGTTCGAATCCAGCCTCGGGCATGGATGTGTATGATGTCCTTAGGTTAGTTAGGTTTAAGTAGTTCTAAGTTCTAGGGGACTGATGACCATAGATGTTAAGTCCCATAGTGCTCAGAGCCATTTGAGCCATTTGCAAGGTTCACAGGAGAACTTCTGTAAAATTTGGAAGGTAGGAGACGAGGTACTGGCAGAAGTAAAGCTGTGAGGACGGGGCGTGAGTCGTGCTTGGGTAGCTCAGACGGTAGACCACTTGCTCATGAAAGGGAAAGGTCCTGTGTTCGAGTCTCGGTCCGGCATACGGTTTTAATCTGCCAGGAAGTTTCACAGCAGCACACACTCCGCTGCAGAGTGAAAATCTCATTCTTTGCCATAATTGTTTGTTCCTCAACGGAACGCAGCTTATTACGTTAGCATGAGCGCAAATGGTAGCATTTCGTTACTCAATACTCTAATTTGCTTCACGTAAATTTCATTTAGCATTATATGATCTTTCCGGCATGCGTTATACTACATTACTACCGTTTCCTGCCGTATGGAATATACAGACGCATCATAATACCCACTGTGTGGCGTTCTCACCAACATCTGAACTATTTTACAGCACTACGGAATGAAACGTTTTGAGCCTCATGTCCACCAGTACTGTCGAAAACACTAGTTACTATTTAAAAAAAGAAGACCATAAAGTCAGTGACGTATCCATCCTGAGAATTTAAGTGAATGTTGAAACTTCCTGTCAGATTAAAACTGTGTGCCGGACCGAGACTCGAACTCAGGACCTTTGCCTTTCGCGGGCAAATGCTCTACCAACATTGTTTTTCTTTTTTATCTCATTTTGATCGATATTGTTCGTTGAATTTGTTCGAGGCGGACTTCCGAAGACACCCATTTAGGTCCTTCGTTGATCCATTCACTCAGTTTTTTTGTTATAGAGGGTAGCTAACCCTCTGACCGAACACGCTGAGCTACCGTGCCGGCAACCAACTGAGCTACCCAAGCACGACTCACGCCCCGTCCCCGCAGCCTCACTTCTTGCTCAGCAAGAAATGTGTGGTCCTGTAGGGAATTTTCAGGACAGACGGGATAGGAACAAGGTGGAGTGGAAGACGTAATTATGACTAATGAGAATCAAATGGATGTGGGTACAAAATATGTAGCACAGTCCTTGGCACTGTGCACTGGTTCGACAACTTCCTTCGGATATACGATATCTAGCTGAAACCAAACATACATCATCAATCGCATAGAGATAGTGTATTTCAGGGATGCTGACTGCTAGATTTTGCTTGACGTTCCAAGTAACCGCAGGCATATCGTTTGGGATTAAGATCGGCTGATTTAGTGGGGCAGTCAAGAGTGATACGGTCCAGGTTATTCGTCAAATCATGGACGTATGTGTGTAGTCCTCTGAATACGGATGTTCTCATCTTGAGACGTGGAGCATCCAGAGCATTACTTGATCAGGAAGATGTACAAGAAGGAGCGACACTTGGTCGCCAGTAATGTTGAAACAAAAATCTTGGTTCATGATCACTTGAATCAAAGGAAGTCATTTGTTTATTGTACCTGGTGTGATTAATCTGCCTTTAATATCCCCTTACAATTTTCCCTTTCCTGACTGTAACGTCAAATTAGCTATTTCCGTATCTTACTTATTTATCCTTAGAGTGTCTCCGTTATCTATGGTTTATAGTATCTATATGATTTTTAATTTCTCCGTCCGTTTATTTTTGTCATACATTACTATCATTATGCCTTCTAACTACAAGTTATTACAAAGATGCATAAGTAATTCCTTTTCTAATGTTAACATCAAACCCTTAAGCAATGTTCGGTTATTTGAGAATCGTTTCATGAGAAAAATGTGTCATATTTCACATCTTAGAGTGTCTAAAGGTTTACAATTTGCAGGGAATCATCACAGTAGCAGCCTTTGAGATTTTCGTACTTTTTCAGCCAAGTACATTAGAAAAAACGTTGCTTAAAAAATTTTTTCTCGCTGACCTCAAATACGTATTCATTTTCAAATTCTTCGGCCATCATGAGGTGACTGTTGTGGTGAAAGGGGTGGCTGGAGAGTGAAACGGCGCTCTATTGTCTTCAGTGTTGAGGGTAGGTTCTTTTTGTGTGCTACTGATTGAAGTACACGTGCAGGGCACAGACCTGATGGAAGTACACGTGCAGGGCACAGACCTGATGGAAGTACGCGTGCAGGTTACAGACCTGATGGAAGTACACGTGCAGGGCACAGACCTGATGGAAGTACGCGTGCAGGGCACAGACCTGATGGAAGTACACGTGCAGGGCACAGACCTGATGGAAGTACACGTGCAGGGCACAGACCTGATGGAAGTACGCGTGCAGGGCACAGACCTGATGGAAGTACACGTGCAGGGCACAGACCTGATGGAAGTACACGTGCAGGGCACAGACCTGATGGAAGTACACGTGCAGGGCACAGACCTGATGAGCTGGCTGTTCCAGAGTGCATTCGCCGACAACACAGAAGTTCGGTCCCAAGCTTCAGGGGGGGGGGGGGGGGGGGGGCGAGGCATTTCTAACAGCTGCGGGCTCGTTTGGTGGCTCTGCAGCGTAACGGAACCAGTGCCCGCTACATTGCATATGCCGGTAACCCCGTGCTCCTGCCATATGCTCGAAAGGAAGGTGATGTGCTTTTTTCACAAGGACAGTGCAAGTCTTCACACGGCTTTTGCGACCCAACGTGCTCTTCGTGGTGTACAGCAACTGCCGTGACCAGTTACATCACCAAATCTCTCGTCAGTTGAATAAAAAAAATGGCTCTGAGGACTATGGGACTTAACATCTATCGTCATCAGTCGCCTAGAACTTAGAACTACTTAAACCTAACTAACCTAATGACATCACACAACACCCAGCCATCACGAGGCAGAGAAAATCCCTGACCCCGCCGGGAATCGAACCCGGGAACCCGGGCGTGGGAAGCGAGAACGCTACCGCACGACCACGAGATGCGGGCTCAGTTGAATACGTATAGGACATGATGAAGAGGGAACTCTCACATTCCGCGTGATCTTCGAGAACCACCGCCGAATTCCAACAAAGAAAGCAACATTCCTGGGGCAATCTACACCGTGTTTTCGTAAGGACGTGGAAAAAATGTAACAGGACTTAGAGAATGCTCCACTGAAAAATTTGAGGTAGAGAACATGGGGTCGGAGAAGCCAAGTTAAAGGGGAGGTTTACTGTCTATTGGTTCAAAAAATCAATTTTTTTAAATTGCATTTTTGGATCCATAAAAGTGTTTAGAATCCACCCCTGAAACGGTTTTTCCGAATACGGAACCGAAATGTTTGTTATTCGCGGTTGAACAACAAAATGCACCTGCCTGAAATCGGCCTTTTTCACACGCCAGTTTTTTTTTCTTTCTGAGGACGAGTTACTGTACCGATGCTTGGGAGGAAACACACAAAATTCAAATGAAAGTCTGAACGCGTGTGTTTGGAAGTTAGCCCCCAAGCATTTGCATTCTGGTGCGAAGACTGTGGAGATTGCGACTTTCCTGGCAGTGAGCAGCTTCAGTGAAGGGTATTCAGCAATTCTGAAGACCATGACAACGATGGACGTCACCCTGGGGCTCTGTACGACGCAGTTCGCCAAGCATTCGGACGACCACCGGATTCAAGCGGCCGAAAACCGCTTGTCACCGGCCTTACGAGTGGCTCTGGAGCAGCGCAGGATGACCCAGATCGAGCAGAACGCCCTCTATGAGGAAGAGGAAGGACTAGTTTATGGACCCGAAATAGCAGACTGAACGTAAGTTACCTAATATTGCGTGACTCTTTGTTTCCGACGAAGCTAACTAAATTGTCTAGGAGTTGTACCACTTTTATTCCGATCCATCAACTACAAATAATTTCACTTTGCAGACTAAGTCGAAAAATCGATGAAAAAACCCTATTTTTTTCAAATGGCCGCCATTTTGTTTCCTATGGTCCAAATAAGTTTAGCGAGGTACAACTCCTAAAGAATCTTATGCACTTCGCTAAGCTCAACTCAAGTTTGATTTCAGACGATCCGGTTGACCTGTGACATACCACGCGTGGAGGCCTACATCGAAACTTTGTTTCGTTGCGACGGCACTTCCACCTTTGCTCTTCGACATTTCCAGTCGAAAAAATTCCAGTTTATAGAGGAAATATCAATAAACATTTTGACCAAATTTGACATTGATATCTATAACACTTCACGAGAAACAAATCTCAACGTACATGCTTTTTTCGGGCCAAAGATAGTAAACCTCCCCTTAAGGACATATCGAAGTAAACTTGTCTACCGCTTTGCCTAGCATTACTGTTTTCCAGCTTATTTACAACGAGCATGTCTACACGCTCATACGTACTGTTCGTTTACATGTACATTCTTTACTTCATGCAAGGAAAGAAGGAGGACGAGCCTGATTACTGGGAAGTCATGATGCAGGTTTCGTTTGATTTACTTGTCCATAACGTCGCTCTGTTGTATCATTGATTCATGGTACATTCTGCCATGGGACAACGTAAATACGATACAACATGACAGTACATCGTCTCACTCCGGTTTGGATTTCCGCAACCATCTCAGTGCTGTACTTCCAGGTCTCTGGATTGGAAGGAAAGGTCCTATTCCATGACCTGTGAGGTCATCTGACCTGAATCTCTTTCACTATTTCTTACGTGTATATCTGAAGTCACTTGTGCGTGAAACCTCAGTGGACACGGAGATGGAATCAGTTGCCAGAATTGTAGCCGCGTGTGATGTGATTCGAAACACACCAGAGATGTTTGACAGTGTGTGTCAGAATCTTGTTCGCTGGTGTCATGCTTGCATTAAGGTTGATCGCCGTCAGTTTCAACATATTTTGTAAGGTACAGTACAAATGGTACGTTCATAGTGTTAATGATGATATTTGCAGTGAACTGCAACTGATGTAAATAAAAAAGTACACAGTAACGTGAATTTATTCCTATTATCTCTTTAAGCTGGCTTCTCCGACTCCAGGATCCCTCCATCAAACTCTTGAGTGGAGCATCCTCCACGTCCTGTTAAATTTTTGCACGCTCTTACGGAAAAACCCTGTATAACAGCATGCCGTTCGATATCTTTATGATCGTTTCCATGCGAGAATACACGCCTGCTTTGCTGACAGATGGAGGAGGGGGTGAAGGGACTGTACACTGTGTATTTATGCGACTGTCTGAGGACTCTTTACTGTGACATACCAGTCTCATTCGGTCCTAATTACACTACTGGCCACCGTAAATGCAACACCAAGAAAGACAAGAGGTAGCACAACAAAATTTATTTTGTAGATAACATGTTGACCAAGTATCAAATGATTACGTTTACAGACGTCTGTGACATGTGGTTCCTGCCAGAATCAGTAGCCAGAGTAGCCGCCATTGTTGGAGATCACCGCTGCCACACGTCTCGGCATTGAGTCAAAGAGACGGATGTGTTCCTGGGGTACAGCAGCCCAAGCAGCTTCCACACGTTGCAAAAGATCATCTGGTGTGGCAGCTGGGGATGTAATCTGGGTCACTCGTTGAGCAACCATGGACCACATGTTTTCTATCGGCGAAAGATCCGGAGAGCGAGCCGGCCAGGGAAGCAATTCAATCTGGTTATTGACGAAGAACCTTTGGACAATGCGTGCCACGTATGGTCGCGCATTATCCTGTTGAAATATGGCTGTGGCCGAGCCCTGAAGGTAAGGAAGGACAACTGGCTCCAGCACCTCGGATATATAGCGCCGGCTATTTAAAGTACCGGCAATGCCTACTAGAGGCATGCGAGAGTAATATCCAATACCGCCCCATACCATAATACCCGGTGCAAGACCAGTGTGGCGGTGCATAATGCAGCTGTCCAGCATCCTCTCCCCACGGTGTCTCCACACTCGAATCCGACCATCGTGGTGCTGCAGACAGAAGCGTGCCTCGTCAGTAAAGACAGCGTCATTCCATTCTGCCGTCCACATCCGTCTGTCATCACACCATTGGCGACGGAGATGTCTGTGGTTCTGCGTCAATGGTAGACTAAGCAATGGACGTCTTGCGGACAGACCACTCTGCTGTAAACGGCGTCGAATGGTACGCGCAGACACTGGATGATGCGTTACAGACGCAATGTGCTGTGCTATGGTTCGGGATGTCACTGAGCGATCCGTCACTGCCATGCGCACAATTTGCCTATCAGCACGTGCAGTGGTGCACCGACGTGAATGCGATCGACCACGTCGGTCCGTCGTACCCTCCTGCATCCAACGGTCACATATCCGCATTACAGTTGTTTGGTTTCGTCCAACACGACTAGCGATTTCTCTGTACGATAATCCACAATCTCGGTAAGCCACTATCCTTCCTCTGTCGAACTCGGATACTTGATCAAAAGATGTTCGCTGTTATCTACGAAGCATAACTGATCGTCTTGTGAAACAACCACAAGGTAAACACACGTGCCGAACATACACTCGTCAAAATCGCCAAGCCTTAAATGGCGCTATGAGGTGGCGCCACAGGCGCGCGTGATGTGCGTCTGCGCTGAAATTCTAATCAGTTGCATATCTCATCGCTGCAAACTCATGGTGTAAATTTCACTTGATTCGGATGCTTCCTTCAGGGTGTTGCATTTACGGTGGCCAGCAGTGTAGTTGCGACCGCAGGTGCAGCAGGTGTGTAACACATAAAAGAACACAGGAAGACAAGGTAACACGGATGCAAATTTCCATATTATGTCCTACTCTGTAATATTTTGACTGCAACTTGCGAGTTGCATGACAGACTACACAACGGAAAATCTGTTTGTGAGAAATGTACTAACATGAAGATAATTTATTTTTACATACCGTACTACACCTTATGTAGATCCAGTGACATGTCCTTCCTGTTACTTTCTTCGACCGTCATTATATTTTAATTACTCATTTATTATCCCCAAAATACCACACTACCACCTCCAGCCTGACGCACACCGTCCACGCACAGCGGGTTGAACGCCCATTGGCTCAACAGTGCCTCGAAACGTTTGGGACAGAGGAAAAATCTGTTCAACTCTACCTGTCTCCAGTCAGCTCTTGTCCACACTCTGTGCCATTTGGTCCACTGAATCTGTGATGTGCAGCTGTGATCACTAGCCTTTGCGACGTTACCGACTCTGAATGAACATCGCATTTACACTAGCGGAAGGAAGTACAACACCCACAAGCACTGCTTCAGTGACACCGATTATAATATGTGCATGCTGAGGGACTGTATATGATTTATGTGCCATGGTCATCGGCGAAGAGATGGAGCTCAGACGACCTGTCGATGCCTCCTCTGTTTTGACTCTTCAGGCAGTAACTATGCTGATTATAGGGAGAACAGCGTTTGCAAAGTTTATTTCAAGGTACGGTGAAGCCCCACAGACGAATACGTACTACCTTCGAAAAGCTTCAGTCGTTTGATCTGGATCGAATTGTAGACCTGCGGGATGCTGGATCGGCGCATCGGCAGACTGCCGCACATGTTAGTCACAGTGTATCCGTGGTGTGCCGTTGCTTTCAATAGCGATCTGTTTAACATTCCCACACCTGTACATCAGGCTCTGAACGTCCACCTAGTACAGTCGAGCGTAAATATCAACGCATTCTTCTAGCAGCGGTGCCGCGCGGGATAGCCGTGCGATCAGGGGCGCCTTGCCGCGGTTCGCGCAGGTCTCCCCGTCAGAGGTTCGAGTCCTCCCTGGGGCATGTGTGTGTGTGTTGTACTTGTTGTTGTTGTTGTGGTCTTCAGTCCTGAGACTGGTTTGATGCAGCTCTCCATGCTACTCTATCCTGTGCAAGCTTCTTCATCTCCCAGTACCTACTGCAACCTACATCCTTCTGAATCTGCTTAGTGTATTCATCTCTTGGTCTCCCCCTACGATTTTTACCCTCCACGCTGCCCTCCAATACTAAATTGGTGATCCCTTGATGCCTCAGAACATGTCCTACCAACCGATCCCTTCTTCTGGTCAAGTTGTGCCACAAACTCCTCTTCTCCCCAATCCTATTCAGTACCTCCTCATTAGTTATGTGATCTACCCATCTAATCTTCAGCATTCTTCTGTAGCACCACATTTCGAACGCTTCTATTCTCTCCTTGTCCAAACTATTTACCGTCCATGTTTCACTTCCATACATGGCTACACTCCATACAAATACTTTCAGAAATGACTTACTGACACTTAAATCTATACTCGATGTTAACAAATTTCTCTTCTTCAGAAACGCTTTCCTTGCCATTGCCAGTCTACATTTTATATCCTCTCTACTTCGACCATCATCAGTTATTTTGCTCCCCAAATAGCAAAATTCCTTTACTACTTTAAGTGTCTCATTTCCTAATCTAATACCCTCAACATCACCCGACTTAATTAGACTACATTCCATTATCCTCGTTTTGATTTTGTTGATGTTCATCTTATATCCTCCTTTCAAGACACTGTCCATTCCATTCAACTGCTCTTCCAAGTCCTTTGCTGTCTCTGACAGAATTACAATGTCATCGGCGAACCTCAAAGTTTTTATTTCTTCTCCATGGATTTTAATACCTACTCCGAATTTTTCTTTTGTTTCCTTTACTGCTTGCTCAATATACAGATTGAATAACATCGGGGAGAGGCTACAACCCTGTCTTACTCCCTTCCCAACCACTGCTTCCCTTTCATGTCCCTCGACTCTTATAACTGCCATCTGGTTTCTGTACAAATTGTAAATAGCCTTTCGCTCCCTGTATTTTACCCCTGCCACCTTTAGAATTTGAAAGAGAGTATTCCAGTCAACATTGTCAAAAGCTTTCTCTAAGTCTACAAGTGCTAGAAACGTAGGTTTGCCTTTCCTTAATCTTTCTTCTAAGATAAGTCGTAAGGTCAGTATTGCCTCACGTGTTCCAGTGTTTCTACGGAATCCAAACTGATCTTCTCCGAGGTCGGCTTCTACTGGTTTTTCCATTCGTCTGTAAAGAATTCGTGTTAGTATTTTGCAGCTGTGGCTTATTAAACTGATTGTTCGGTAATTCTCACATCTGTCAACACCTGCTTTCTTTGGGATTGGAATTATTATATTCTTCTTGAAGTCTGAGGGTATTTCGCCTGTTTCATAGATCTTGCTCACCAAATGGTAGAGTTTTGTCAGGACTGGTTCTCCCAAGGCCGTCAGTAGTTCCAATGGAATGTTGTCTACTCCGGGGGCCTTGTTTCGACTCAGGTCTTTCAGTGCTCTGTCAAACTCTTCACGCAGTATCGTATCTCGTGTTGTACTTAGCGTAGGTTATTTTAAGTTAGATGAAGTAATGTGTAAGCCTAGCGATCGATGACCTTAGTAGTTTGGTCCCATAGGAACTTTCCACAAATTTCCAATTTTTTTCTTTCTAGCAGCGGTATCCGACCGCCATCATCCAAGGATGAAATCCGGGCACTTGTTGCACGTGCTGTGTTATCAGCGATCAGTGGGAAGCGACTACCTGGAGCAGGATTTCAATCATGTGTGAGTACGGCCAGGCTAATGCTGACTCCAGACACCACATGAGCGGCTGTTGTGGTGTCGTAAAAGAGTAGACCCGAGTTCTATTGCCTTCAGCTGTCACAACAGGTTCTGTCTCTGTACGACTGAGCGACGCACTCGTGCATGTCATAGACTTGTTGAGATGCCTGTTCCATAGTGTATTCGCCCACGACAGACAGGTCCTATCCCATCCCACTGTGTGGAGGGCCATCATTTACAATTACGATGGATATGGGTTCTGCACTGAACAAAGAAACTCGTACAGGGATGCGTATCCAAATGCAGAGGTATGTAAACAGGCAAACTACGGAGCTGCGGTCGGCAACGCCTACGTAAGACAATGTTGGAAATTTGTGGTAAGATTTTATGGGACCAAACTGCTGAGATCATCAGTCGCTAAGCTTACACGCTACTAGATCTAATTTAAGCTAACTTACGCAACAAGCGTCTGGTGGAGTTGTTACATCAGTTACAGCTGCTACAATGGCAGGTTACCAAGATTTAAGTGAGTCTGAACGTGGTGCTACAGTCGTTGCACGAGCGATGGGATACAGCATGTCCGAGGTAGCGATGAAGTGGGAATTTTCCCGTACGACCTTTTCATGAGTGTACCGTGAATATCAGGAGTCCGGTAAAACATCACATCCCCTACATCGCTGTGTCCAGGAAAAGATCCTGCAAGAACGAGACCAACGACAACTGAAGAGAATCGTTCAAAGTGACAGAAGTGCGACCTTTCCGCCAACTGCTGCAGTATCAATGCTGGGCCATCAACAAGTGTCAGCGTGCGTACCATTCAACGAAACAAAATCGAAATGGGGTTTCGGAGCCTTGATGACAGCACGACACAAAGCTTTACGCCTCGCCTGGCCCGTCAATACCGACAATGAACTACTGATGACTGGAAGAATGTCGCCTGGTCGAACGAGTCTCGTTTCAAATTGTATCGAGGGGATGGACGCGTAAGCGTATGGAGGCAATCTCATGAATCCATTGGTCCTGCGTGTCATCAGGGGACTGATCGTACTGGTGGAGGCTCTGTAATGGTGTGGGGCGAGTGCAGTTGGAGAGATATGAGACACCTGATACGTCTAGATACGACTCTGACAAGTGACACGTAGGTAAGCATCCTGTCTGATCACCTGCATACATTCAAGTCCATTGTGCAATCCGACAGTCTTGGGCAATTCCAGCAGGACAACGCGACACCCCACACGTCCAAAATTGCTACAGAGTGGCTCCAGCAACACTCTTCTGACTTTAAAAACTTCCGCTGGCCTCCAAACTCCCCAGACATGAAAATTATTGAGCATATCTGGGATGCCTTGCAACATGCTGTTCAGAAGAGATCTCCACCCCGTCGTACTATTACGGGTTTATGGACAGCCCTGCAGGATTCGTGGTGTCAATTCTCTCCAGCACTACTTCAGACATTTGTCGAGTTCTGTGCTGCAGCACTTCTGCGTGCTCAGGGGGGGTGGGCTACACGATATGAGGCAGGTGTGCCAGTTTCTTTGGCTCCTCAGTGTATTTACAGGTAGGACTTACACCAGGTGCATAACTAACTACTTTCTACAGAATATCAATAACAAATATGCAACAAACGAGTCCAGTTTGCAAAAACTGACAGATTGGCGTTGGAGGAAACCTACAACCACTTGGTGTAAACGAGATTTTGTTGTCCGTGTAGATTGCTTTCATTTTCAAAGATGGTTACGATAGCGCGAGTAAACCGTCAAAATTATCAGCGAAATTTACATGCTACCTTAGAAGACAAAAAAAAGTTCAGCGACACAGCATGAAAATTTCGCTGATGATTTGGACTGGCTGCTTAAGTAATCGACATAATCGGATGATTCGTGTCAAACCGGAACCGGTCATTTTAAAACATAAAAGCAAATGAGACGGACAGTAAAATCTGTTAAACGAGTTCAAGTCTCACCGTTTGTTTTGACCCACATCTAACATAACCTAACATACTGTAGAAACTGTTCCATTCTCCTCCTACTTTGTTTACCATTTGTTTCCTTTAATATAAACGATTCCGAGTTACATTTAGTTTCAAGCCAGATTTCGGTTCATAAATATCAGTCGTGTACAGTATATTCAATAGTAGTTTATGCAGATATTTAGAGCTTCGCAGAATACTTTTACTAGTTATCTGAATGGCTCATTATTTTAGTCTGGGACTCGAACTTGCAATAACAAATGATATACCGAATAATCATAAAAATGTTGACGTTCGGACGTAAGTCGATTTACGCTGCGAGATGATTCTGAATAAAACTCGTAAATATTAGGTCATTTTATATTTAAAAAAATCAGTTAATTAACGTATTTCAATCATATGCAGTTGTCAAGAGCTTTCGCGGTGTTTAACACACTCGTGTTTGGTTTGCCTCCGAAGGATGTATTGTGTCGTTTATCTCACCAGACATTTTTACCGCATTATTTACTTTCCGAATAACTACATTACTGCGAGTTACAACTTAGTTTCTGCGTAATATTGGAGCTACGAATATACGAAGTGTTTCGAGCATCACTCCTATATGCATAGGCAAAAAAATGTTGTTCCGCGTGCGTCAGTAGAATTCATTTCGCTCATCCGTGTAAACTTCTAGGGCTGTTAAATGAAATTCAAACACTTCCAGCTACGTGCATTCCATAAAAATAGTCACAGACATGTAAATTACAAAGTGTCCATGAGAAGAGAAACGCTTTTCTCTGTACCATTTTAAAAAATCACCATAAATTGCTGATAGTTTACGTAAAACGTATCGTCAGATATCGTCCACTGACATGAAACAAATATCATTTTCATCTGTATTGGTCACCATCACTAGTGTGTATATGTGTACTAGGAGATGTGTGTCGAATTTTTAATATTCTCTTGTGTGTACCAAAACAACACAAATTTGGCCATTAGTAGCAAAAAATCAGTTAACAATTATGAATTAAGCATGAGGCTCAGTTATCTATGACACATTTTGATTGTTTTAACGATGTATATTCACTGATAATGAAGTCCCATACTCCTTGACAGAGCGTAGGGGACGATGCGGTAGACCTGAACCGCTGTACTAGGCAAGATACACAAAAATACGAATTACCAGTCGCCCAAAATTCTGTATATTATTTCTGACTGTCTTCTGCGTATAGCGAGTTATGAATGACATGTCAACCTACAGAATCGAAAATTTGCTTATGAGCAAGACTTGACGTTGTGAAGTGAGGGATAGACTGAATTATTTATTATATATTCTAATGGTCTTCAGCGCAGTATAATGCAATTGCAGCTAGGTGATAATCGGTCTCGGTTGACTACCAACCATCCTCGCATCATGCTCTCACTGTAGTTGGTACCTCGTACAGTGGTATCCACATCTACATTGTTACTAAGCGTGAGTTGTCAATATTGTTTAGGTAGCAGTTATGGGGTAAGCATAAAAGGCAAGAATTCGTACTGGTTGACCGATACCCGTTATCATCTAGTTGTAATTACATCCTATTGCGATCAAGATCGTTAAGATGAATTTCTGATAATTTGCTATGCTCTAATACCAGCTACGTCTCATTGTTTATTTTGTTTCACTTAACCACATTGCGACGCGTTTCGAGTAGAGTCACAAGATGTCCCGGTTTTCCCGTACAGTCCCGCATTCACATTAAAGAAATCCAATGTAATAACGTTGCAGAAGATGAAGATGATTTATTTTTCATTATACACTCCTGGAAATGGAAAAAAGAACACATTGACACCGGTGTGTCAGACCCACCATACTTGCTCCGGACACTGCGAGAGGGCTGTACAAGCAATGATCACACGCACGGCACAGCGGACACACCAGGAACCGCGGTGTTGGCCGTCGAATGGCGCTAGCTGCGCAGCATTTGTGCACCGCCGCAGTCAGTGTCAGCCAGTTTGCCGTGGCATACGGAGCTCCATCGCAGTCTTCAACACTGGTAGCATGCCGCGACAGCGTGGACGTGAACCGTATGTGCAGTTGACGGACTTTGAGCGAGGGCGTATAGTGGGCATGCGGGAGGCCGGGTGGACGTACCGCCGAATTGCTCAACACGTGGGGCGTGAGGTCTCCACAGTACATCGATGTTGTCGCCAGTGGTCGGCGGAAGGTGCACGTGCCCGTCGACCTGGGACCGGACCGCAGCGACGCACGGATGCACGCCAAGACCGTAGGATCCTACGCAGTGCCGTAGGGGACCGCACCGCCACATCCCAGCAAATTAGGGACACTGTTGCTCCTGGGGTATCGGCGAGGACCATTCGTAACCGTCTCCATGAAGCTGGGCTATGGTCCCGCACACCGTTAGGCCGTCTTCCGCTCACGCCCCAACATCGTGCAGCCCGCCTCCAGTGGTGTCGCGACAGGCGTGAATGGAGGGACGAATGGAGACGTGTCGTCTTCAGCGATGAGAGTCGCTTCTGCCTTGGTGCCAATGATGGTCGTATGCGTGTTTGGCGCCGTGCAGGTGAGCGCCACAATCAGGACTGCATACGACCGAGGCACACAGGGCCAACACCCGGCATCATGGTGTGGGGAGCGATCTCCTACACTGGCCGTACACCACTGGTGATCGTCGAGGGGACACTGAATAGTGCACGGTACATCCAAACCGTCATCGAACCCATCGTTCTACCATTCCTAGACCGGCAAGGGAACTTGCTGTTCCAACAGGACAATGCACGTCCGCATGTATCCCGTGCCACCCAACGTGCTCTAGAAGGTGTAAGTCAACTACCCTGGCCAGCAAGATCTCCGGATCTGTCCCCCATTGAGCATGTTTGGGACTGGATGAAGCGTCGTCTCACGCGGTCTGCACGTCCAGCACGAACGCTGGTCCAACTGAGGCGCCAGGTGGAAATGGCATGGCAAGCCGTTCCACAGGACTACATACAGCATCTCTACGATCGTCTCCATGGGAGAATAGCAGCCTGCATTGCTGCGAAAGGTGGATATACACTGTACTAGTGCCGACATTATGCATGCTCTGTTGCCTGTGTCTATGTGCCTGTGGTTCTGTCAGTGTGATCATGTGATGTATCTGACCCCAGGAATGTGTCAATAAAGTTTCCTCTTCCTCGGACAATGAATTCACGGTGTTCTTATTTCAATTTCCAGGAGTGTATTTAACGAAATATAGTTTCATGCGGATAAACTAACATGTCCTTCGTGTCACTTTTTTTTGTTTAATTTCAAATTTTGATCATACAACAGAATTATATGTTATATCGGTATTTGACATACACTAACCCAAGTGAGATCTCTCAGCGTCAAGTGTCTCAAATGCAGTGGAGATAAACAATATGTGGAGACGAACAATATTAAAAGCTATAACAGAATACTCCATGATCTATGTTGATGACCTCAAAATATGTCGAAACAAACGAATAAAGTCAACGCAATAGAGGATGCCTCATACTCATAATCAGGTATTAAGTAGTGATGAAAAATCAATACCAAAAAACTGAAAAATATAATGTTTAAGTGAAAGTTTAAACATGTAATATGAGAAGAGATTATGGAATATACTACCTTCGCAGAGATCGAACCATGGACATAGTAAAACATAGCAATAATTATTATATTAATCTATTTTGTAGTTTTTTCACACACATCTAATGCTTGTAGCACCCTACTCACTTAAATACTGAAGCAAATTTTGTCTGTAATAAATTTATGATTTATATTAGTGACTTCGCAGAACGCTCGAAAAGATTACTACAGCTTCTTTCATAGACTGAAATGAAACTTTTTGGAGAAACAGCACAATTTTAGCTGTGTTTTCACGTAGGCTTCCGGAAACACGGTTGTAAGTAAGCTCCGTCGGCAGATGTAGAGCTTGCATTTACAGTATTCACGATTAATCTCACGTACCACTCAATAACCATATTATTGTCTTTCTCCTTTCATGAGAAATGTCCTAAAACTTACACATCCATCAGGAGCTTCGTGTTAAGTTAGCAGGTCTTTGCTTTGCAACACCTTTGTGCAAACTGCTTATATTCAAGCGTTCTGTATGATCCTGATGTATTTTTTTTTTTCCTATGTATGTATGTTTCTCCTACACCCTGTCTCAATAGACATAACATACAACATGAGGTGAAGAGCGAAAGGAACAAATGAAAACAATCTATTATTTAATTTTGGAATTGCAAAGCCATATTTTGACATAAAGTGTAACGAAAACAATGTCAGTGTCCATTAAGAACATTACTCCTACATCTGCTACTGTGTACTGAGTTTATGAGTGGCAATGGATTTCACTGTAATCTTTTTACTGTTTTAGGATGCTGGCAAAAAACTATGAAACGGAATTATTGGCTTCTTATGCTTATAAATGTAATATTACCAGATACAAAACTATCAGTATTGGCTAGAGTGAAGTACATTATTAAGATATTACATCAATTAAGAGACAAGTAGCTGATTTAAGAACTTCTCATTTTACCAGGAGTCACGTCATCTACTAACAACAATACATTATATATACTATTTTTAAAATGAAACTGTACTTGCTCCAAATATTTACTCAGATACATTTACGAGATTCCATTATGCAGAGTTTCCAAGAGGAAAGATCAATGTTCCTGGCAGCTACAGAAATCATCTATTGATTCAGCTGTTTCTGAAGTAGTAGTCATTTCGTCTACATAAATTTTTCGGTAGTGGTGTGATGTTTCTATTTCAACTAACAATTCTCTTTGCTCTGAACGCCTACGCCGTAAAGCTCTTTGGTTCTGGCCTGTCGTTCCGCTGGCTGTTGCGATGGAATGAGTGCGAATAATTGCAAGTAATATGAGTGGAGCGACAGGTAATATATGGAAAAATACTTATTTCGTTGTACAAGTGGTTGCTAGAAATATCACAATTTTTTAGATAACACCTTACACATATGGTGTGACTTGAATGTTTCCCTTGTTTATGAAGACTATCGTGGGCTTTTTAAGAGACGTCGCATCATGAATCATCACGTTTCCTTTCTTCCTATTTCTTCGTGAAAAGGATAACGTGCCGAACATTCATATTTCATCATAATGTGGAACTGTAGGAGAGCGTTCCTGAAACTACACGAATCGCAATATACTTCCAGTATGATCGAGTCTTTTCCTATCGTACCATATGTATGACAGAATTTCTCGGCTGCTCAGTCCATTACCAGCTGATTTAATGCAGTAGTAAATTTATCTGGTCGCCAATACTTACACATATCTTTTTTACGAGTCGGCTGAAGACAGATGTGTACAGTAGATACGTGGATAAGTAGACGATATATTGGGTCGTAGGAGAGATGCTTTCGCCCTCTTAAACGTAGAGACACAAAATAACTCTCTCTCCTGGCAGGAAAAATGAAAATATAAACTGACTGCCTAATTACTTGAAACAATTTATTTGACAGGTTTAGAACTATATATATATATATATATATATATATATATATATATATATATATATATATATATACAGAACGTTCAGAGAAAATATGACTGGATATCAACCACCCAACTTGTGCTTCAGAAGACCGGATGGAACCCTAGAAACCAATACCAAAAACAATTGTGACATTCTGGCAAAGTACTTTGAAAAACTGCTCAACACGGACCCCCCCATGGAAGAAATGATGACAGAAACGAGCACATACAATCCAGATAGTGAACCTCCAACTCTAGAAGAAATTAAAGAAATAATAAAGTCACTCAAGAATCGTAGAGCACCAGGAGAAGATGGCATCATCGCGGAAATCTGGAAGTTACAAGACCCAGAACTCACCAAAGACATCCACAGGATCTTGGAAGACATCTGGAAGACCATGAAAATTCCTGACGACTGGAAAACTGCCCTGATACACCCACTACACAAAAAAGGTGACAAGACTAACCCGAACAATTACAGAGGAATATCCCTATTACCGGTCACATACAAGATCCTCTCTAAAGCTTTACTGAACAGACTAGAATGCCAAACCGACCACTTGATTGGGGAATACCAAGCAGGCTTCCGTAAAGGGCGGTCTTGTGCAGAACAAATTTGGAACCTGAAAATGATTTTACAACACAAACAGAACCTGATCATTACCTTTGTTGACTTCAAAAAGGCGTACGACTCTATCGACCGGAAAACTCTCTTCAAAATTCTAGCAGAATACAAAGTAGACAACAAAACACGGGCTATCATAGAGCAAACTTTAACCAACACGACCTCCAAAGTAAAGTTCTGTGGGGAACTATCAGAGCCCTTTGAAATTCGCACAGGTGTCCGACAAGGCGATGGCCTCTCACCTCTCCTTTTCAATCTGGTGTTAGATAAGGTCATAAAAGAATGGGAAACATCACAACAGGGGATAACCTTAGGAAACCTACAGATTAAATGCCTGGCTTTTGCAGACGATTTGGCGATTGTCACGAAAGGTATAAAGGAAACAAAAGACGCTATTGAAAAACTGCACGAAATCGCTGCCAAAACTGGACTACAGATCTCTTACGAAAAGACACAGTTTATGAGCACAAAGAAACTCTCATCTCTGAACACAAAATATGGCACGATTTACAAAACGGCAAACTTCAAATACCTCGGTGAAACACTACAAATGAGTGGACATAACAGAGACTCAAACGAAGAAAGAAAGACTAAACTGGACAAGGCATACAAAGTAGTGTGGAATCATTACAACAAGAAGTCTATCTCACAAAAAGCCAAATTACGCCATTACGACACGGTGGTGCTCCCCGAGGCACTATATGCAGCAGAGACCACACTAATCCTAGGGCATACACGTATCAGACAATTAGAAAAAGTAGAACGGAAAATACTTAGGAAAATATTTGGCGCAACTAACAACAATGGAATATGGATCAAGAAACCTACAAAGGAACTGTACAAGCATACGGAGACAATCACAGAAAAGATTAGAAAACGCAGACTACAATTCTATGGACACCTATACAGAATGCCATCACACAGGCTGACCAAACAGATCTTTGACTGGGTAACCACTAGCAACAACAAATGGGTGGCAGAGGTAGAAAACGACCTGAACCAGCTCAACATAACAGCAGACACAATAAACGACAGAATAAAGTTCCGAAACATCATTAAGAAAAGTACACTACATGAGATACAATGCGACAAACGAACAGGCATAAAATGGACCGAAGAACGCAAGCAAGATCACAGCCAGAAGATGAAAGAAATATGGGCAACCAAAAAGGCAATCAAGATGAAGCCGAAGACACAAAGCCGACAAGAAGCATGGACAGAGGACCGGAAACAGAAACACAGCGAGCGAATGAGGGAAGTTTGGGCAGCAAGGAAGGCAGCAAAAGGAACTGGCCATGTAGTTTAGTCCAAATGCGCTCTTTAAGGGCAAAACACCAATAATAATATATATATATATATATATATATATATATATATATATATATATAGTTCTAAACCTGTCAAATAAAATCCGAAATTTATATAAATTTCGGATTGGCGTAAAGTTAGTGCGAGCTGTTGAAAATGTTAGGAATATTTCTAACTTTATAATCAGTGTATGTTAATATACAACACATAAAAGAATAAATGTGATGAGTTCAATTGGAAACAAATATTTGAAAGTGTTCTATTGCAACTGCTGTCAACATCTTTACTTCAAATGACCAGTTTTGTTGCATGCACAAATTTTGACACTAGATACGGCAAAACATTCCCAAATTTGGTATTGTTGCTAGAAAAGAATGGCAAAGGAAATTTGAAGAAGGACATTTTGTCTTTCGGGCTGTTATTAAGCACTCGGCTACTTTAGAGCACATCTTCATTCTCAAGTGATAAAGCAGAAATCAAATGACATGCTGGCTGAGTCACACAACTGTGTTTAGCTGCGTATGCGTAGGGGCTTCAGGGCACCTGTTCAATGGTCATGTCCACTGATGACCTTGTCATGGACAGCTTGCTTACAGGGTCAACGTGTCTGCAGCCATCATGCAAACTCTGTGAATAAGCAGATGCCCGGAAGAGACTAGCACTGTTTAAAAACTTAATCTTTTAAACTAACAGCCTGGTGGAAACGATGTTAGCCTGTAAATTTGTTACAGCTGTGGCAGTTACGAGGTGGTACAAGAAAAATTTGAAGCTGATAATTAACGCGGCTCATACGGACATAATGCTCCCCCGCAAAGCCGTCCGCAGTCGTCGCTACATCAGATGGAGAAGACGGGTTGCACTGACCGTGGCACATGATGGAGGCGAGGTGCAGCAGGGCGACGGCGGCCACGCCGAGGGGGCGCTGGCGCCGGCGCCACGACCAGGGCGCCGACCACGACCACGCCGCGTCCATGCGCCCGGCCGTATCAGAGACGCCGCTCCGCCGCACTGCCGCGAGCCGCGCTCAACACAGCCGGCAGGCGCGACCTGCCCGCGCGACAGACCATCGCGCACTGGCGGCATCTCCGGCCCAGCATCCCGCAGCACGCCTCCCCAGGAACAACAGGCTGTCGGCGACGCAGCAGCGCCGCGCCGCGGTCGAGCTGCGAGGTGCCCCCGTGGTCGCCACACGCCTTTCCCGCTGCCTACGCGTCCGAGGCTGTCCACTGAGTCGAGCCACTGTGCAGATGCCAGGAAATAGCTTATTTTCAAAACAGCTCTGTAATGACAGAACTTTGGCCAGCCGCTGTGGCCGAGCCGTTCTAGGCACTTCAGTCCGGCACCGCGTGGTGTTACGGTTTCAGGTTCGAATCCTGCCTCCGACATGGATGTGTGTGATGTCCGTAGTTAGGTTTAAGTACACTACTGGCCATTAAAGTTGCTACACCACGAAGATGACGTGCTACGGACGCGAAATTTAACCGACAGGAAGAAGGTGCTGTGATATGCAACACCTACAACGTGCTGACACGAGGAAAGTTTCCAACCGATTTCTCATACACAAACAGCAGTTGACCGGCGTTGCCTAGTGAAACGTTGTTGTGATGCCTCGCCTAAGGAGGACAAATGCGTACCATCACGTTTCCGACTTTGATAAAGGTCGCCTTGTAGCCTGTCGCGATTGCAGTTTATCGTATCGCGACGTTGCTGCTCGCGTTGGTCGACATCCAATGACTGTTAGCAGAATATGGAATCGGGGGTTCAGGAGGATAATACGGAACGCCGTGCTGGATCCCAACGGCCTCGTATCACTATCAGTCGACATGACAGGCGTCTTATCCGAATGGCTGTAACGGATCGTGCAGCCACGTCTCGATCCGTGAGTCAACAGATGGGGACGTTTGCAAGACAACAACCATCTGCACGAACAGTTCGACGACGTTTGCAGCAGCATCGACTATCAGCTGGGAGACCATGGCTGTGGTTACCCTTGACGCTGCATCACAGACAGGAGCGCCTGCGATTGCGTACTCGACGACGAACCTGGGTGCACGAATGGCAAAACGTCATTTTTTCGGATGAATCCAGGTTCTGTTTACAACACCATGATAGTCGCATACGTGTTTGGCGACATCGCGGTGAACGCACATTGGAAGCGTGTATTCGTCATCGCCATACTGGCGTACCACCTGGCGTGATGGAATGGGGCGCCATTGGTTACACGTCTCGGTCAGCTCTTGTTCGCACTGACGGCACTTTGAACAGTGGACGTTATATTTCAGATGTGTTACGACCCGTGGTTCTACCCTTCATTCGATCCCTGCGAAACCCTACATTTCAGCAGGATAATGCACGACCACATGTTGCAGGTCCTGTACGGGCGTTTCTGTATACAGAGAATGTTCAACTACTGCCCTGGACAGCACATTCTCCTGATATCTCACCAATTGAAAACGTCTGGTCAATGGTGGCCGAGCAATTGGCTCGTCACAATACGCCAGTCACTACCCTTGATGAACTGTGGTATCGTGTTGAAGCTGCATGGGCAGCTGTACCTGTTCACTGCATCCAGGCTCTGTTTGACTCAATGCCCAGGCGTATCAAGGCCGTTATTACGGCCAGAGGTTGTTGGTCTGGGTACTGATTCCTCAGGATCTATGCACCCAAACTGCGTGAAAAGGTAATCACATGTCAGTTCTAGTATAATATATTTGTCCAATGAATAGCCGTTTATCATCTGCATTTCTTTTTGGTGTAGCAATTTTAATGTCTAGGAGCCTAATGACCTCAGATGTTAAGTCCCGTAGTGCTTAGAGTCATTTGACTCATTTTGGCAGAACTTTTCCGACAACCAGTGGCACGTGGTCACACTGTGCTTTTCCTGTCTGAGTTGAGCTTCCGATTCATTAACTCTCATACAGTAGACTCAGAGGTAAGCACATTTCACCAAAAATGATTCACTTCCAGGGGACATGGCGCTAATGTCGTATAAACAGTCTTTGGGCTTGATTGTACCATCAGTTCTGCAAGGAACTGAATTCAGGAGCTGCTTCATGTTCGCATCATCCAGCTAAAGAAACTTCTCGATGATTACACCTTGTAGAGGTACCGATACATAACTGCGGGAATGTTGATGGATACTTTTCACCCACTGTTTCGAACACGTCTAGATATTCTTATACGCTCCAATAACATTACTGTGGCCGCCTATCAAAAGCCTGAATAACCACCTTTTGCAGCGCGGACTTGCAGGAAGACAGTAAGTGAGGTCCTACCGACAGGGATGTGGAGCCATGGCCACTTCAGTGCCACCGGCCAGCTCTCGATTGAGGATCCATGGCGCCAACAGGGGTTCGAGGTGGTCCCACTGACACAATATTTCATTTAAATCCAGGGAGTTTGGTGACCTTGGGACTACAATAAACTCGTTTTGGTGCTCATCGAGCCATGCACAGACACTGCGAGCTGTGTGACATGTTACATTGTCCTGCTGGTAGATGACATTGTGTCGACGAAAACCAAACTGCAGGTTGGGATAAACATGGTTGGCTCTGAGCTCTATGGGACTTAACTTTTGAGGTCATCGGTCCCCTAGAACTTAGAACTACTTAAACCTAACTAATTTAGGGACATCACAAACATCCATGCCCGAGGCAGGATTCTAACCTGCGACCGTAGCGGTTACGCGGTTCCAGACTGTAGCGCCTAGAACCAGTCGGACACCCCAGCCGGCGGATGAACATGGTCCGCAACGATAGACGTATATTTGTGTAGAGCCACTGTGCTTTCTAGAAGGACGAGATCACCCATTAAATGCCACGAAAATATTCCTCACGATAATTCTTGCTCCTCCCGCCGGGAGCTGTCCAACGATTGTCGCAGTTTCACTCTGCACACTTATGTATCCTCCTAAAAGGCCAGTCAGTGGACGTCCAGTAGCGGTATTGTCATGCAAATTCCAGACTTCGTACATGATGAGCAGAAGTCAGCAAGGGTGCTGAAACCTGGTTTCGAAGGACAGAGCGAATCAGGTTGTGGAAAGGGACCAAGACCAGTTATTGTTAGTTACACAACAACACACAACTTTATTCCTCGAAAACCAATGCACAGTTTTCTCTTTAAAACAACAGGGATCAATTCATGGCTGAGGGACCAAGTAACTTCTCAATAATAAGGTTAAAATAATTCCTTTTACAACACAAGGATTTAGAGAAACGGTTAAAGGCCTTGCTTATGTAAAATTAAAATATCTTTAAATAATTTATTTTAAAGCACAAGAGTTTTGACAAACGGCTGCAGGCGTTACTTAAATAAAATTTAAATATATTCTCAGCTAAAGGCCCAAATAATATTTCAGATTACCAAAGGAAATTCTTAAAACGCAAGCATTTACAAATTTCAGCTAGAAGTCATATTAAGGAAAATTTAAATTAATTCCTCGGCTGAAAACCCAATAATATTTCAAAATAATAAAAGGGAACCTTTAAAGAGAAGCATTTACACAGTACAACAGAAAATAATCTTAAAAAAACTGATCATCTTGACAGATGAAGGGCCAAACAACTATTCCAAAATAATTACAGACAAACCTTAAGATAAGCATTTACGCAGTATGGCTGAAGACAATTTTAAGATTTCAAGACAATTAAAGAGAAACCTTTTATACAGGAATTTACACATTATGGGCACAAAACTACAGATTTTAAAACAAACAAGGCTGAAGGCCTAAATACAGTGCAAACAAGAATTTTCAATAAAACACGGCTGAAGGCCTAATCTTAAAATACTTCACATAAGGTTCGGCTGTAGCCCATATACTGAGCACAGAACAGACAAAAATAATACATGGCTGAAGGCCTGGCACAGTACTTGCAACAAAAGAAAATCACAATCACAAACAGCAGAACAGTGGCGCTCAGAAATGTTCCAAGGGTCGGCCTGCGGAGGAAACTCGAAGCACAGTTTAGGTGAGACAGGCAGCCAAGCGTAACACTAAATAATCAGGTGGCAGTACGACCTAGGGACGGCTTAAGAACTAACCAACAACCCAAACAATTCCCTTCCACCTGACCAATGGGACGACAACCAAATACGAGGGCAGTTCAATAAGTAATGCAACACATTTTTTTCTGAAACAGGGGTTGTTTTATTCAGCATTGAAATACACCAGGTTATTCCCCAATCTTTTAGCTACACAACACTATTTTTCAACGTAATCTCCATTCAATGCTACGGCCTTACGCTACCTTGAAATGAGGGCCTGTATGCCTGCACGGTACCATTCCACTGGTCGATGTCGGAGCCAACGTCGTACTGCATCAATAACTTCTTCATCATCCGCGTAGTGCCTCCCACGGATTGCGTCCTTCATTGGGCCAAACATATGGAAATCCGACGGTGCGAGATCTGGGCTGTAGGGTGCATGAGGAAGAACACTCCACTGAAGTTTTGTGAGCTCCTCTCGGGTGCGAAGACTTGTGTGAGGTCTTGCGTTGTCATGAAGAAGGAGAAGTTCGTTCAGATTTTTGTGCCTACGAACACGCTGAAGTCGTTTCTTCAATTTCTGAAGAGTAGCACAATACACTTCAGAGTTGATCGTTTGACCATGGGGAAGGACATCGAACAGAATAACCCCTTCAGCGTCCCAGAAGACTGTAACCATGACTTTACCGGCTGAGGGTATGGCTTTAAACTTTTTCTTGGTAGGGGAGTGGGTGTGGCGCCACTCCATTGATTGCCGTTTTGTTTCAGGTTCGAAGTGATGAACCCATGTTTCATCGCCTGTAACAATCTTTGACAAGAAATTGTCACCCTCAGCCACATGATGAGCAAGCAATTCCGCACAGATGGTTCTCCTTTGCTCTTTATGGTGTTCGATTAGACAACTAGGGACCCAGCGGGAACAAACCTTTGAATATCCCAACTGGTGAACAATTGTGACAGCACTACCAACAGAGATGTCAAGTTGAGCACTGAGTTGTTTGATGGTGATCCGTCGATCATCTCGAACGAGTGTGTTCGCACGCTCCGCCATTGCAGGAGTCACAGCTGTGCACGGCCGGCCCGCACGCGGGAGATCAGACAGTCTTGCTTGACCTTGCGGCGATAATGACACACGCTTTGCCCAACGACTCACCGTGCTTTTGTCCACTGCCAGATCACCGTAGACATTCTGCAAGCGCCTATGAATATCTGAGATGCCCTGGTTTTCCGCCAAAAGAAACTCGATCACTGCCCGTTGTTTGCAACGCACATCCGTTACAGACGCCATTGTAACAGCTCCGTACAGCGCTGCCACCTGTCGGAAGTCACTGAAACTATACGAGACGAAGCGGGAATGTTTGAAAATATTCCACAAGAAATTTCCGGTTTTTTCAACCAAAATTGGCCGAGAAAAAAAATGTGTTGCATTACTTATTGAACTGCCCTCGTATATCAGCGAGGACGAGGATCACAGTAGGACTATGTTTTAATAACTGGGATCCAAACACAGTCAAGGCACAATAACTACTCAGAGAAAAAGAGAACACAACATCCAGCTGTCGAACTACACGCTGTGCCTAACAGCATCAACATGGCAAGGAAAACACACTGCTAGAAAACTACACTAACGACCAGGCCAGATAACCGGAACATTAACGGCCACATGGCAGAAGATCCCGATGGTGCACTCCACTAATAAATTATAATCATTTCAAAAGTTAAACACCATACAGGAAACAGCTGCAAAATTTTGCCGACTCCAGCACACCATCACGTTGCTGCTTGCGGGAGCCGGCCGGTGTGGCCGTGCGGTTCTAGGCGCTTCAGTCTGGAACCACGTGACCGCTACGGTCGCAGGTTCGAATCCTGCCTCGGGCATGGATGTGTGTGATGTCCTTAGGTTAGTTAGGTTTAAGTAGTTCTAAGTTCTAGGGGACTGATGACTACAGATGTTAAGTCGCATAGTGCTCAGAGCCATTTGAACCATTTTTTTTTGCTTGCGGGACCAGCCCAGGAAGCAACAACCAGTAATCAACTAAGAGATATCACAGCAGTTGAGGTTTCATAACACGTTCACTGATTACTCAACTCCAGTATGCAGGTTTGGTGGGCGACGAACTTTACAGCTCGTGCAACTAGTGTCACACAACTCCAACCGTGTGTGCATGCCTCCAGCAGCCCCAGCCTGACCTCACGCCACCAAGACTTGCTCGCTGCTCCTTCGCAACTGACCAGCTGCCCCCCACACCATGACACTGAAATATAGCGGCCACACCAAAGAAGTACAGCAGTACCAGTATCGCTAAACGCTGTTGCTGCCACTGACAGAGGCAAGTGAGGAACTCGTTCAGATAATAACTGAGGGAGCAATAAGACGCCACTCGATGGTGACAAAATGCCAAAAAGTAAAAACGTCATCAGTGCCAGCTCACCATGGCTCAGACGCATGAGCCGCGCGGGATTAGCCGAGCAGTCTAAGGCGCTGCAGTCATGGACTGTGTGGCTGGTCCCGGCGGAGGTTCGAGTCCTCCCTCGCGTATGGGTCAGTGTGTTTGTCCTTAGGATATTTAGGTTAAGTAGTGTGTAAGCTTAGGGACTGATGACCTTAGCAGTTAAGTCCCATGAGATTTCACACACATTTGAACATTTTCAGATGCATGAACCAGCAAAGGCCCATGTGGAGCAGCATTCGCTAAATGGTTGTTGAGGAAACACTGTTGGCAGCCCCTTAGTTCATCTGAGAGGTCAGTTGCAAGTCTTTTCGCGAGTACACATTTCCGCAACTGTCATTCACGCCTGTCATCTATGGCCTGTGTCTCACCATAGTTGCCTCAGTGTCGATTTTGTAAAGTGCCATTTTGCCATGGACGCTATACTTTAACCATGGTGGCACGTGAACAATTTACAAATTCATCCATTTCGAAAATGCTTCCACCCTGGTCCTGGTTTGGACGTCAGGTAGATCACTCTCTCCGCACATTGTGTCAGCAATTACTGTTTTCCGCTTCTTGTGTGTGTATGTGTGTGTGTGTGTGTGTGTGTGTGTGTGTGTGTGTGGGTGGGTGGGTGAGTGAGTGCCTGGGTGAGTGAGTGGGTGAATGGATGAGTGTGTGGGTGGCTAGGTAAGTGGGTTGGTGAGTAGGTTGGCGGGTGAGCAGTTGTTGGATGGGTGGGTTGGTGGGTGGATGTGTGCCGAGCCCAAGTACTACCTTGCTTTAAGGCTAGACTTCGGTGTTGTCTAGGTATAAAGATATATTCAGGCTTTATTCAGGTGTAAGCCAAGGGGGAGGCATTGTAGCCCATGGCCATGCTAAAGCTGTTAGTTGTAGTTGGATCCATTTATTTAGGGGCTATATGATAGCGAGATGGATCCACACTTATTTCCACCATTGTGGAGCGATAGAGCCAGTATATTCCAAGTGTTGGGCAGTGGGCCTGAATTCATCAATCCTTTGCAGGAGTTACTGCATTGCAGATGCGATGTGATCAGAGATGAGTGGGATATTCAGTTCGGTATGGAGATAGGTAATCTGGGTCCATCTTGGAGCTTCTAAGGAAAGACAGAGGCATCTTTTTGAATGACATGTAGTGGCCAAAGACTGAACAGGCTGGTAGTTCCCTACATGGAGGAGACATAAACAAGTGCAAATAAAACAGTCGCTCGACATAGGTGAAGCTTCATTGGAATGTTCATCTGGCCACTGCTCGACAATGGTCACAATTAGTGTAGGAGGTATAATAGTTGAATCCTCTTGTGATTATGACCTTTAAAAAGGAGTTTACTATATATGGTTATCCCTAAGTATATATCTGTGCAAGTTCATCCATGCAAGTTCTCGAAGGTGAAAAGTAAGCCTGTCCCATAAGCCAGGGCATTTGTGAGAGAAGAGGACAGCCTTAGTTTTGTTGACATTTAGACGAATGCGATTATCTAATGCCCACTGTTCCGTCAGCGTGAGTCGACATTACAGTTTCCCCACTGCTGCAGTAATCTGCCAGCTACTGGTGAATAAGGCTAGGGCGACCTGGAGCAGGATGGTTACGCCGTTAACATAAATAATTAAAAGAGTTGGGGATAGGACCGAGACCTGTGAGAGACCTTCCCTTAGGCGTGTAACGCAGGAGCATTGCTCATCGATGTGAAGAAGGAGCGGCCGTTTCGGCGGCCGAGGTTGGTGACTGTGTCTTACCAGACTCCAGTGGTCGCTCGTCTGGACTGCAAAGGAGATCGTTTAGTCTTTACTCGCAGTGTTCTACAGCTTGGATGTGTACTATTCTGGAGAGCCTCTTCATCTCCCTGTAGTCATCCGGATTCCTATATCATCGCCAGCGCCATCGCGCCCGGTTTTTGAAGTATTTCAGTTCTTGCAGCAGTGAGGGGAACATACTTGGGTGGGAGACCTGGTGTACTATGATGGATGGAAAGCTTGATCCTCCCTGTCAATTTTCAGAGGGCTTCATTGCTTTAATAAGGAGTTGACACATCGTCGGTAGAAGAGTCGTCGTTATTGAGCCCTCGTGCAATTTGATCCCATTTGGTGTTATACAATTGTGTTAGCAAGGTCTAGGGCCTCAGATAGTACATCAAGCATAGGGTGTGGTTAGATGTTAGGTCGTTGATCACATGTAACTGAAGATCTAGTTGTAGATTCTTGAGAATTACTGTGTACAGGATATCTGAGCTGTAGGTTGCAGTTGCTGGAATATGCGTCAGGTCTTCCGGGCCAAAGGCCGTAGCCTTCAGGCGCTCTTCCATACTGGGCAGAATGTTTGACATTCAAGTCGCCATCTAACAACACCTTGCGGAATCGGTTGAAAATTAGCTAGAAATCGTTGTGCTGGGTTGGGTCTCTGAAGACTAAGATAAGCAGCGATCACGGTAACAATCCCATAGGAATGCAGTGACCTCCAGAGTCTCCAATGGGGGCGGAAACGCCGCTGCTCCGGGTAGTTAAGTGAAGGCTGTCGGCCACTGCATTGTCCATGGTGAGAGATAATGTCTGAAATTTGATATTCTCATCACACTCTTCACACTGTGGACCTCGGAATACTGAATTCCGAAATGGAATATCCCAAGCATCTAGCTCCTACTAACATTCCGCGTTCAAAGTCTGCCATCGTGCGGCCATAATCACGTCGGAAACCTTCTCAAGTGAATCACCTGCGTACAAATGACAACTCCGCCAATCCACTGCCCTTCTATGCCTTGTTTACGTGATAATGCCACCATCTGTATCTGTGCATGCTGCTATCCCATTCCTTTGTCACCTCAATGAAAATTACAAACCAGAAAAGGAAATAATCTTATTACCGTTAAAGGATATAAGATGTGGTGGCTGCGTTTCCCAAGAACATCACAAAGCGGATCCAGGAATTCCTACTCAAAACGTACACACAGGGCCTCTATGAGGGGGGAAGATTTGTATGATGTGATAGAAGAAGAAACAGGACTTGATTTAGAACAGAAAGGGCTTCCAGTGATAGAATCAAAATTTAAGAGCTCTGGAGGACATAAGACCAAATAAGGCAGACGGGATAGATAACATTCCATCAGAATTTCTAAAACCAATGGGGAGAGTGGCAACAATATGGCTGTTCACGTTGGTGTGAAGAATGTACGAGTCTGGCGACGTTCGGAAAAATATCATCCACACAATTCCGATGACTGCAAGAGCTGACAAGTATGAGAATTATCGCACAATCACTTTAAAGCCAATGCATCCAAGTTGCTGACATGAATAACATAGACAAGAATGGAAAAGAAAATTGAGGATGTGCTAGATGATGATCAGTTTGGCTTGAGGAATTCGCTGATGACTTTACTATCCTGAGTGAAAGTGAAGAAGAATTACATGATCTGCTGAATTGAATGAACAGTGTAATGAGTACAAAATATGGACTGAGAGTAAATCGAAGAAAGACGACAGTAATGAGAAGTAACAGAAATGAGAACAGCGAGAAACTTAACATTAGCATTGATGGTCACGAAGTAGATGAAGTTTGGATTTTGCTACCTAGGCAGTAAAACAACCAATGACGGATAGAGCAAGGACATCAAAAGCACACTAGCACTGGCAAAAAGGGCATTCCTGGTCAAGAGAAATCTACTAGTATCAAGCATAGGCATTAATTTGAGGAATAAATTTCCGAGAATGTACGTTTGGAGCACAGCAGTGTATGGTAGTGAAACATGGACTGTGGGAAAACCGGAATAGAAGAGACTACAAACATTTGAGATCTGGTGCTACAGACGAATGTTGAAAATTTCGTTTACTGATGAGGTAAGGAATAAGGAGATTTGGCGCAGAATCTTTGAGGAAAGGAATATGTGGAAAACACTGACAAGGAGAAGGGCAGGATGATAGGACATCTGTTAAGACATGAGGAAATGACTTCCATGGTAGCAGAGGGAACTGTAGAGGATGAAAACTGTAGCGGAAAACAGAGATTGGAAGACACCCAGCAAATAAATGAGGACGTATGTTGCAAGTGCTACTCTGAGATGAAGAGGTACGCACAAGAGAGAAATTCGTGGCGGGCCGCAACAAAACATTCAGAAGACTGCTGACAAAAATAAAATCGACAACGCAACGGGAACCTCACGTCACCGATTGGAGCATGTACTTTTAGACAGTTTGTTGATAGACATTTGATGATCAAAATCGATAACTGCGTTGTATTATTTTACGATTCTTCCAGCAAGAAAATAGAAGAAGATGTCAAAACAGGCTCGCAAGGAGACCTCACCTTCACGTCACCACAGATTTCGTCGAACTTTAAGGTACACGGCTTTGTTACAAACGAACGTGACAGAAGTTGGAACTCCGGATGGCCAACCATTTAGAATAAATAGATAGCATTTTTGGCACTGATTGGGTTACACATCAGCCATTTATATTAGCATAGTTGGCAGGGAGCGACTGGTTCAATGGAAAGAGTACAGAACGATAATCCGAGGGTTGTGGGGTCGAATCTCTACGAACTTGTTTATTAACGCTCAGTATACTGCATGTTTTATATTTTCATGTGAAAAGGAAAGGAAAAGGAGAACCCTTCATAGGAAATAGATTTTCAAGAAAGGATTGGGCTTACGGTGTCCACGAGGACTCTGTAAATAACTTTCCCAGCAGGTATTGTAATTAAAGCGTAAAGGACTTCGCATTCAGTTCGTTTCGTTTGGACCTACGAGCAGCATGATGGTTGGTTTGCTGCTGAAGTGTGTGATGAGAGAGAACACCTTATGAAAGTAAATTATGTTTGTTTTTGCGAGGAATATAATACGCAAGTAGTAAATCATCATAATGAAAAGATATGAATTTACATAGAAGTTCTCGTGTACGCCTTACAATCCTGTCCTCGAAATTTATTTTTACAGTCCTCGTGGATGCCATAGGTACAATCTTCCTCGGAAATTTATTTGAAGTCCCAAAATCTCCATTGCATATTCTTCTCATGCCTTTTATGAAAGTATTGATAAATGATATGTAGTGAACATTATTTCAGTTTATTTGCAGTGAGAGTAACGTAGGAATTGAGAAAAAAACATTGCGCGTAGGGGCTCAACTACACGATCATCGGATCACGCTTCTGTACTCCTGTCGCTAAGTCAGCCCTCGCCTACAAATTACGCTAACATTTATGGCTCATGCCTCTCCCGACCCGCGCCAGAAGTGCTATTTTTTCGAAGTTCTTGGCCATTACGAGCTCCCACTTCCGTCACATCCGTTTCTAGCCAAGCGTTCCATATACCATAAATTTGTACGAAATCAAAGGTAACGGCTAGGGGCGGTTCTCTTGTCAGTGTAGATTTGGCGATTACAATCAGTACGCCACAAATACAAGAACCGGTGAATCTTCAAGTCTGATAAGGAAACAATGCGTCTGGGGCTGTATCTTACTTGCAAACATATTAAGAAGCTGCACCACGGTTTTATAACCTCGTATGTATTGTCTTTGCTACATATAGAAGCACTATTCTTAGCATCATTGATGTTATTCGCCCTTAGGTAACCAATGTCAGCCAGTACCTTATTTCTAAAACACTCACAAATACACTCCTGGAAATTGAAATAAGAACACCGTGAATTCATTGTCCCAGGAAGGGGAAACTTTATTGACACATTCCTGGGGTCAGATACATCACATGATCACACTGACAGAACCACAGGCACATGGACACAGGCAACAGAGCATGCACAATGTCGGCACTAGTACAGTATATATCCACCTTTCGCAGCAATGCAGGCTGCTATTCTCCCATGGAGACGATCGTAGAGATGCTGGATGTAGTCCTGTGGAACGGCTTGCCATGCCATTTCCACCTGGCGCCTCAGTTGGACCAGCGTTCGTGCTGGACGTGCAGACCGCGTGAGACGACGCTTCATCCAGTCCCAAACATGCTCAATGGGGGCAGATCCGGAGATCTTGCTGGCCAGGGTAGTTGACTTACACCTTCTAGAGCACGTTGGGTGGCACGGGATACATGCGGACGTGCATTGTCCTGTTGGAACAGCAAGTTCCCTTGCCGGTCTAGGAATGGTAGAACGATGGGTTCGATGACGGTTTGGATGTACCGTGCACTATTCAGTGTCCCCTCGACGATCACCAGTCGTGTACGGCCAGTGTAGGAGATCGCTCCCCACACCATGATGCCGGGTGTTGGCCCTGTGTGCCTCGGTCGTATGCAGTCCTGATTGTGGCGCTCACCTGCACGGCGCCAAACACGCATACGACCATCATTGGCACCAAGGCAGAAGCGACTCTCATCGCTGAAGACGACACGTCTCCATTCGTCCCTCCATTCACGCCTGTCGCGACACCACTGGAGGCGGGCTGCACGATGTTGGGGCGTGAACGGAAGACGGCCTAACGGTGTGCGGGACCGTAGCCCAGCTTCATGGAGACGGTTGCGAATGGTCCTCGCCGATACCCCAGGAGCACCAGTGTCCCTAATTTGCTGGGAAGTGGCGGTGCGGTCCCCTACGGCACTGCGTAGGATCCTACGGTCTTGGCGTGCATCCGTGCGTCGCTGCGGTCCGGTCCCAGGTCGACGGGCACGTGCACCTTCCGCCGACCACTGGCGACAACATCGATGTACTGTGGAGACCTCACGCCCCACGTGTTGAGCAATTCGGCGGTACGTCCACCCGGCCTCCCGCATGCCCACTATACGCCCTCGCTCAAAGTCCGTCAACTGCACATACGGTTCACGTCCACGCTGTCGCGGCATGCTACCAGTGTTAAAGACTGCGATGGAGCTCCGTATGCCACGGCAAACTGGCTGACACTGACGGCGGCGGTGCACAAATGCTGCGCAGCTAGCGCCATTCGACGGCCAACGCCGCGGTTCCTGGTGTGTCCGCTGTGCCGTGCGTTTGATCATTGCTTGTACAGCCCTCTCGCAGTGTCCGGAGCAAGTATGGTGGGTCTGACACACCGGCGTCAATGTGTTCTTTTTTCCATTTCCAGGAGTGTACATGGAATTTTAACTATTTACGTGGTTTCAGCAGAACATGTTCTAAATAAGCTTTTAACGGTTTTGTCTTTGAGCCGAAAACTATTCTGTCGCTCTCCTGAACGGACAAGAGATAAATAATGGTTGTTGTAATAAGACTATTAAAGCGTAACTATGTGCACAATGTGATTTACCGGCCACAAGGACGGTCAGAACTGAATAGAACATTGAATCTTTTCATTCTCAATAACGCACACTAATCTATTTCACGAATCCTCCCAAGCACAGTTGACAGTTGCTAACTAATAATATAAAGTCCTCAACACAGGAAGCAGCCCCTATTTCCGAAATGCGTTGAGCATGAAGTAGCACTTCCATCCATAGTACATCCAGAAGTAGTAACTGGAGCACAGTGCGCAACCTATTTAAATACGAAGCTCAGGTTGTGTCTTACAGAGGCCAGTAATTTTGTGTTCCCCTCTGGAAAGTGTCCAGTAATTTCATGTCCGTCAATAATCCACAGAAATTTTGACTGAACTTAGCATAAAGTAGATTTCATCGGCTGCGAACGGTTTTGCCCTTTCCAGAGTATTGCAGTTTTGTAACCCATGCATCCATCCCAATGTCTGACGTAGCCGCCGGTGGGTTGGAAGCAGAATATACGTTTACATACACTGAAGAGTCAAAGAAACTGGTACACCTGCCTAATATCGTGTAGGACACCGCGAGCAAGAGCAAGCGTCGCAACATGACGTGGCAAGGATTCTGAAGTGGTGCTGGAAGTAATTAACACCATGAATCCGTAAGAGTGCGAAGGGGGGAAGAGATCTTTGCTGAACACCACGTTGCAAGGAATCCCAAATATTCTCAGTTATGTTCGTGTCTGGGGAGTCTGGAGGCCATCGGAAGTTTTTAAACTCAGTAGAGTGTTTCAGGAGCAAATCTGTAGCAATTCTGAAGGTGTGGGGTGTCGCATTGTCCTGCTGAAATACCCAAGTCCGCCGGAATGCACAATGGACATGAATGGCTGCTGGCGATCAGACAGGTTGCTTACGTACGTGTCACCTGTCAGAGTCATATCTACACGGATCAGGGGTTCTATATCACTCCAACTGTGCACGTCCGACACCGTTACAAAAGCCTCCAACAGCTTGAACAGTCCCTTGCTGACATGCAGGGTCCATGGATTCATGAGGCTGTCTCCATACCCGCACACATCCATCCGCTCGATACAATTTGAAACGAGACTCGTCCGATCCGGCAACATACTTCCACGATTGGCCTTCTGCTCCGAAAGCCCATATCGATGACGTTTCGTTGAATGGTTCGCAAGCTGATACTTGTTGATGGCCCAGCATTGCACCAATTTGCGGAAGGGTTGTTCTTCTGTGACGCTGAACGATTCTCTTCAGTCTTCGTTGGTCCCGTTCTTGTAGGATCTTATGCCAGCCGCAGCGATGTCGGAGATTTGATGTTTTACCAGGTTCCTGATGTTCATTGTGCACTCGTGAAATAGTCGTCGGGGAAAATCCCCACTTCATTGCTACTTCAGTTTTCTGTCTGGCGTCTGGCTTGATGCGGCTCGCCACGAATTTCTCCCCTGTGCACAACCTCTTAATCTCAGAGTAGCACTTGCAACATACGTCCTCAATTATTTGCTGGATGGATTCCAATGTCTTTCTCTACAATTTTTGCCTTCTACAGCACCCTCTAGTACCATGGAAGTCATTCCCTGATGTCTTAACAGATGTTCTTCCTGGCCCTTCTCCTTGTCAATGTTTTTCACATATTCATTTCCTCTCCTCATTCCTTACCTTATGAGTCCTCCTAATTTTCGACATTCTTCTGTAACACCATATCTCAAATGTTTCGAGTCTCTTCTTTCCGGTTATCCTACAGTCGATGTTTCACTACCATACAATACTGGGTTCCAGACGCATATTCTCAGAAATTTCTTCCTCAAATTAAGGCCTATGTTTGACACTAGTAGACTTCTCCTGACCAGGAACGCCCTTTTTGACAGTGCTAGTCTGCTTTTGATGTCCTCCTTGCTTCGTCCGTCATGGGTTATTTTGTTGCCTAAGTAGAAGAATTCCGTAACTTCATGTACTTCGTGACCATCAATCCTGATGATAAGTTTCTCGCTGTTCTCATTTCTGCTACTTCTTATTACTTTCGTCTTTCTTCGATTTACTCTCAATCCATATTCTGTACTTATTACTCTGTTCATGTCATTCAGAAGATCGTGTACTTTTTATTCAGTTTCGCACATTATAGCAATGTTATCAGCAAATCGTATCATTGTTAGCCTTTCACCTTGAATTTTAATTCCACCCCTAAACATTATTTTTTGTTTCCATGGTTCCTTCTTTAATGTACTGATAGAACAGTATGGGCGAAAGAGTACAGCTCTGTCTTACACCCTTTTTAATCCGAGCTCTTCGTTTTTGGCGCCCAGTCTAATTATACCGTCTTGGCTATTGAACATATTGTATATTACATATTGTATACTACCCGTCTCTACCTACAGCTTACCCCTATTTTTCACACAAGTTCGAACATCTTGCACCATTTTACATTGTCTAACAGCTCTTACGGGTGCACAAAACCTATGAACGTGCTTGATTTTTCTTTATTCTTGCTTCTATTATCAACTGGAACGTCATAATTGCCTCTCTGGTTCCTTCACCTCTCCTAAAGCCAAACTGATCGTCATGTAACACATTGTAACGCCGGAAATGCATATCCTCGTATTTCCATCTATTGTACTATAATGTTTTTCCTTATTTTGTTACCTGAATGTATGACGTTTCTGTGTCTTTATATATTGTAATTGTTTTGGAAAAAAGAACACATTGACACCGGTGTGTCAGACCCACCATACTTGCTCCGGACACTGCGAGAGGGCTGTACAAGCAATGATCACACGCACGGCACAGCGGACACACCAGGAACCGCGGTGTTGGCCGTCGAATGGCGCTAGCTGCGCAGCATTTGTGCACCGCCGCCGTCAGTGTCAGCCAGTTTGCCGTGGCATACTGAGCTCCATCGCAATCTTTAACACTGGTAGCATGCCGCGACAGCGTGGACGTGAACCGTATGTGCAGTTGACGGACTTTGAGCGAGGGCGTATAGTGGGCATGCGGGAGGCCGGGTGGACGTACCGCCGAATTGCTCAACACGTGGGGCGTGAGGTCTCCACAGTACATCGATGTTGTCGCCAGTGGTCGGCGGAAGGTGCACGTGCCCGTCGACCTGGGACCGGACCGCAGCGACGCACGGATGCACGCCAAGACCGTAGGATCCTACGCAGTGCCGTAGGGGACCGCACCGCCACTTCCCAGCAAATTAGGGACACTGGTGCTCCTGGGGTATCGGCGAGGACCATTCGCAACCGTCTCCATGAAGCTGGGCTACGGTCCCGCACACCGTTAGGCCGTCTTCCGCTCACGCCCCAACATCGTGCAGCCCGCCTCCAGTGGTGTCGCGACAGGCGTGAATGGAGGGACGAATGGAGACGTGTCGTCTTCAGCGATGAGAGTCGCTTCTGCCTTGGTGCCAATGATGGTCGTACGCGTGTTTGGCGCCGTGCAGGTGAGCGCCACAATCAGGACTGCATACGACCGAGGCACACAGGGCCAACACCCGGCATCATGGTGTGGGGAGCGATCTCCTACACTGGCCGTACACCACTGGTGATCGTCGATGGGACACTGAATACTGGCCGGCCGAAGTGGCCGCGCGGTTCTGGCGCTGCAGTCTGGAACCGCGAGACCGCTACGGTCGCAGGTTCGAATCCTGCCTCGGGCATGGATGTGTGTGATGTCCTTAGGTTAGTTAGGTTTAACTAGTTCTAAGTTCTAGGGGACTAATGACCTCAGCAGTTGAGTCCCATAGTGCTCAGAGCCATTTGAACCATTTGAACACTGAATAGTGCACGGTACATCCAAACCGTCATCGAACCCATCGTTCTACCATTCCTAGACCGGCAAGGGAACTTGCTGTTCCAACAGGACAATGCACGTCCGCATGTATCCCGTGCCACCCAACGTGCTCTAGAAGGTGTAAGTCAACTACCCTGGCCAGCAAGATCTCCGGATCTGTCCCCCATTGAGCATGTTTGGAACTGGATGAAGCGTCGTCTCACGCGGTCTGCACGTCCAGCACGAACGCTGGTCCAACTGAGGCGCCAGGTGGAAATGGCATGGCAAGCCGTTCCACAGGACTACATCCAACATCTCTACGATCGTCTCCATGGGAGAATAGCAGCCTGCATTGCTGCGAAAGGTGGATATACACTGTACTAGTGCCGACATTGTGCATGCTCTGTTGCCTGTGTCTATGTGCCTGTGGTTCTGTCAGTGTGATCATGTGATGTATCTGACCCCAGGAATGTGTCAATAAAGTTTCCCCTTCCTGGGACAATGAATTCACGGTGTTCTTATTTCCATTTCCAGGAGTGTATATATATGTATAATTGGTTTGTTTTGTAAATATTATTTGTATTTTTACGCTGGGTCTTGCCTAGGGAAAACTGTGCTATCGAACGATTACATCGATAGGTCGTGTGGAGAACCAAAGTGTTTAGGATCTTTGGTAGTGTTAACTCTGTCGCGTGGAGCACGGGCAGAGAGAGTTCTGGCTGGAGTAGTGCAGTGGAGCAGGTGTGTTGTGTGACGCTCCCGCGAGTTGCCGCGCGTTCGGGGTTTGGCAGCGTGTAATTGCGCTCGACTCGCTATGTTAGTTTCTGACACGGTGTCGCGGACGGGAAGCATTAGCTGGCGCACATCAAGAGCCCGTTTCGCCTGGTGACAGTGTCGAGAGGGAAGGCGCGCCAACATCCTGCTTCTGCAACAGCGACGGCCGACAATGAGTGACTGTCGCCACCTCCTCGATCGGCGACTTCAAACCTTTAATCAACCAACAAGGAAGACTGGAAGCACGTCAAGTTTTAGAACTGTATGGCAGACCTCAGCTTTTCAAACTTTTAAAATTGTTGCATCACAAAATTACAGCAACTTAGCATGAACCTTTGTTGCTCATTGTCCCAATTGCATTGCCAAGCAGGGCCCCTTCCTTTTCCGAAATGAGCCCGAGTGTCGTTGAAATTCAAACGCCAGCATCATTCGATTTCACTGCTTTAATTTCAAAGTTCAGTTAGGGTATTCATAGCTGGCTACAATATTTAGATTACACAAGCACAAATTAAGAGTGCGAGTTTTGTTAGCATATTTTAGCTTGCCTGTGACTGCAGCTCAGCTTGGTACGCACTAAATTTTACTGTTGTTAATTGTTCAGAATCGTTTAATTCAAGTTCAAAGTTAAATCTCTTATTTCTAAATTGCGTAGATTCAAGTAGCTTTTGAAATGATTGTTGAGGTAGCCCAAGACTAAACGTATTTTACTGAATTTCGATATGCTTCAGAAACAAAGCTCACTATTAATTTCAGTCACTAAATTGACTTTCGATTTTCCAGTTTTATTAATTCTTTTGCAAAATTAAGTCAGGGTGTAGCGAAATTTATTACTTCAGACAAACATTCAGTTTTCACACAACACGTGTCAACCTTCAGTTGCCACGCTTTTAGTGCTAATTACATGTGCAATAACCTTTCTTTTTCAGTTATTATAGTAATTGTCCGTAGGACTGGCGACCGTAATTTTCCCCAAATCTCAAATATCTAATTACTGCTAGTTAATTGTTAACGTAACGGCCGCACATTTACTTTCTTTATTAACTTTACCCCTTTTCAAAATTAATTTCCACCAGTTTTATTTGCATTTTTCCTTTCATCAAGATGTAACCCATTCCGCCCTCTTTACCGACAAATTGACTTCGGTGACGTTTGCTTTTTCCCAAATTTCCATTAGGTACACGTGGTTTAATTTTTCACTATCATTAAGGTCAATAAGTGAGGGGGAGGTTACAACATCTTCAATTTTCTTTTCCATTCTTCTATATATTATTCTTGTACGTAGGGACTACTGAACATAAATCAATATTGTTGATGTTTCTACTCACATATCCTTTTGCTTCAGTGCCAACACATATTCACCTCAGACTCGGCATTTCACGCGATCTTGGACTGCAGTACTCTCGTTAATCTCTAGAATGTTAGTACATGTTGCATAAGCAAAACTTGCACTATTAACTTCTTTTTCCTTGCTTTCCACTTACATGCAGATATCATCATTTGCCCTTCTTTCATGTCCCTCCAAATGCCTCATAATCTTTAGCGCCGGAGAGACAACCAACGCTCGTTGTAGCCAACCTGTGGTCAAATTTTGTCTGTCTCTTCTCCACATGCTTCGGAATAACTTACTGTGCAAAGCTATGTTTCTTTCTATAACATTTACTTTCTCAGCCCTATCTGCCCAGTCTGCTCCTATAGCCACAATATCCTTAGGCATATTTGCATTATCTGCTCGCAACGCTGTTAATTAGCCTGCCAAAATTTGCAACTTGCCCACCAAGGAAGTCATGTGTAGTATCGACAGTGACATAATTCACCCTTATCAGTCACACAAAACACAGACGACAAGGACGGAAACGTCATACTATTGTGACACTTTTTTCAGTCCTGCGTGAGGGGCTGTCACTAATTGCTACTTTACACATTGAAAACATGAGCCACTCAAAAATGGTTCAAATGGCTCTGAGCACTATGGGACTTAACATCTATGGTCATCAGTCCCCTAGAACTTAGAACTACTTAAACCTAACTAACCTAAGGACAGCACACAACACCCAGCCATCACGAGGCAGAGAAAATCCCTGACCCCGCCTGGAATCGAACCCGGGAACCCGGGCGTGGGAAGCGAGAACGCTACCGCACAACCACGAGATGCGGGCTGAGCCACTCCCCTGACTCGCAACCAGATACATTGCCCTTCCTAAACTGCGCACTTTCACAAGTATCCAATAGCCTCTCGGCATGAAGCACCTTACGTCTCAGACTCAGACACTGTGGAAGCCCTATCCACCAAACAATAAGAACAAAAGAAAAAGAAATCCATAAACATAAATATAGATAATGTTTTTTCAGTGTAATATGTGCACCAGGAATAAACCCACGGATGTTAATAACTCTACATGATCCCCGCAATGCTGTAAACTTTCAAAACAGTGTAGTCTTTAATAATGGGTCGCTAGGTGATTCGAAAAAGATCATGGTAAATTCACACTGAAACATCACAAACGGTGACTGGTTGCAGTTATTTCTGGAAACGTTTATTCATTCAGTCGCAGTGTTCCACATTCATAAGACGAGGGTTGTCCAGAAAGTAAGCTCCGATCGGTCGCTAAATGGAAACCACTGTGAAAACCAGAAACATTTTATTTGCAAGAGTTAGCTACATTTTCCAGATACATCTCTACATAGTAGCCCCTCCGATTTAGACATTTGGCTTTCTGATAATTATCTACGCTGGTCTATAACGCGTAACCTGCGCCCAAGTGTTGTCTTCGTATCAAGCGTTTCATGTGAGCAGAGATGATACTCAGGACGAGCCAATTAGGGCTGTGTTGTTGGTGACTGAACACTTCTCATCGAAAAGGCTGCAGGTTCGTCTTCACTGCCCCTGCAGAGTGCGGCTCAGAATTGCCACGAAGAAGGAAGTGCGTGGCAGTTGTGTTAGGTGGGCTGCATTCATTAAGGCGAAGCCTCTCAGCGGGCCCTCCTCCTTGGCGGGAGACATCAGTGTTCTAGGACCCTTTACTCGCTCACAGTGCGCTCACAACCGCAAAGAGCGTCTTCATGCGATCAACGGTCATACTAGAGACACTACCTAACACATCTGTGCAAAGCTTCATCTGGTTTTCACTGTGGTGTCCAGTGCACGACCCATCGGAACTTACTTTCTGGACAACCATCGTACATGCAAGTTTTATAGAGAACTTAATGTAGAAAGCTTATTTCCATCGGAAATAACACCCAACTGTTGTGTTATTTTACTCTATATGAAGTACTGTGTATCCGTGCACGTGTTTGTGTGTGTATATATATATATATATATATATATATATATATATATATATATATATATATATATATATGTGTGTGTGTGTGTGTGTGTGTGTGTGTGTGTGTGTGTGTGTGTGTGTGTTTGTGTGTGTGTCTATATGCAATAAACTGTTTACACTTATTTTTACAGGTTTCCAGATTGTCAACTCTGTGAAAATGCAATTGTAACTCGCACTGACTCACTGTTTACAAAATACGAAAACAAGATGGTTAACAGCTGAATACGTTCTGGCCAGGAAGCTTTGAGAACTGTATACACGTACAGAGATTCGACTTTCATAGTCTGAGGCCAAACAAGATTCAAAACGCACGTCCAGAAGACATTTAACTGCTCACCATCTTAGTTTAGTATTTTGTAAAAAGTGAAACAGTGTGAGTTACACCTTCAGTTTCTCAGAGAAAGCAACGTGGGGACCTGCAAAAGTAAGTGTAAACGTATTGGATACACGCATACAAACACGCACATACATAGACATACGGTCTTTCAAACAGAGTCGTATACTATAAATCACTACAGTTTCATGTTTCAGGGGTAATCTTCGATGTACATAAGTATTCTGTGTTAAGTTCTCTACGGTTGCAGATCACAAACTATAACAGAATTACAGCTATACAACAAAGTATAGAAGGCCAAAGAACCCATTGCATGTGCTAACAAGCTGTCAAAGAAAATAAGTAATCCTGCTTCATTTTGTTAATGGATTACTTGAAAACTGAACAGTTTCTCCTATTTTTTGATACAAAAAAAAAAAAAAGAAATCCTGAAGGTGATATAACTTCAGCGAAACGTGTCTTGGTAAAGCAGACGAAGAACTGAGTTTACTCAAGGCGGAACTTATCAAAAAACTCATTCGTTTGTAAATAAACATAGACATCAAATGAGCTTCAGTCAGTATTTCACCCCTTACTAACCGGTCAATGCGATGATATGACCATGAATGCCTAATGAATTTTGGACGTGGCTATCGTCACTGAAAAAAATTTGATCGGCTAGTGGAGAGAAGTGTACAATAGGTAGTTATAATGAGCAACCTGTTCTACTCCTGCACTTCCCATTTATTTTGATTTGGTGTAATACTGAATAGTTTTGGCACGTTACGTGAAATTAAATTAAATACAAGTTGAAACAAATGAAATATTAATATAATGGTAAATAGGATGGTTTGTTTCGAATAATTGATTGTAGGCAACACCAGATGGTTTAGTTTAAACGAACTGATGGTTTATTCAATGGGTAAAAAAACACAGTTAATTAAAATGGTGCCTCTACAAATGTGTCTAAAAGCACAGAATACAGTAACCAATTCCTAATAAGACTGCGTGTTTGGATATTAAGTAATAGCAGATTCCCCAAATACTAACTAAAAGTCAGTGTTTCGAGAAGTAATATTAAGTCCCATTCCACTAATATACACAAAATAATCGCCAGCTCACAAATAAATAAAGTTCACTACAGTGATTAATGTATTCAAACTCACTTATAATCACAAATGGATCCCAACTGGCTAACGAGTAATAATTAAAAAATGCATCTGAAATAATTCAACGGTTTAATGCTGCCCATCGCCTAACAGTTGCGAAATGTTACAGTCTCAACTGGTTCACAGATTCTAAGTCCTATTAAGCGCGAAATTCTTCTAAGTATGAACGAAAGTTGCAGTGAACTGCCAGTTTTCATCCATAACATATTACTTTACAAAAATACATAAAAGTAGCCACCATTATAAATATATAAAATTCACAAATACAATATATGTGTTAAAAGATGTGTCTGCCTCCGTTGGTCATCCTCAGACCATACATATTGTCCTAAGTCTAATAGTTTAACAGTTAGTTAAAACATGACATTTGTATAGACATTTTCAGTATTAATATCAAAGAATTCGTTATTAATACGTCAGAAACAGGACATATTGTCCGCTCAGTAGGAGCATTTCTTTGCACCAAATTTAACCGTGGTTTCAGATTTTGTATATATATCCACTTACAAATGATGAATGTCTTCGTTCTAGGACGAATTAACATTTATTTAAAGAATAGAGTAATTCCGTTATAAATTCTACATACATGGATACATAAAGAAAGGCACAAGCAATGTCATGCGTTCACTTTACGTGTAAGTGTGAAGAATATGACGTTGTGACATATTAACATGATTAAAAAGACACAAAACATGGACTAGTTCAATAAATAAAATACATACAACTGCGTGGCTTTCAGTGATGGTAGCTAGTGTCCTCAGCTATTATCCAATACCGTGACTGGAAAAACGACATGAAATGTTCAAGACTTATTAACTGATAATGGTTTTTGAAATTTTATTCAGTCCAGTGCCACCATAACTTCTGTAGTTTTTCTAAGATACTTCGTAATGAAGTCTCAATATACAGACCATAGTCCCGTGATTAAGCTGATCCGACTGGTTTTGCTTTACGATGAATGTGCGAATTACTGCTTAATTTGCAAATATTTCTTAACATCCATTGTCTGCCACTTTCCGATGGCTTTCTTGCGTTTAGTGGCTCTTTGTTCTCCACATGTTGCCTCCCACGCCAACCGGCTTACATCACCAGATCGCACCACATCGGTCTCTGGGAAGCCTACCCGCAGGTAACAGCCTGCTCGCCAGCGGTCGGTAACCCCCCTTCCCCCCCCCCCCCACGCTCTCCTCTGACCGTGGGCTGTGGTCGTCCCCAACTCCAGCGGTGGCAGTACTGACGATTTCAGTAACGTTACCCAGCTGACACAGCACGACTGCATACGTGTTACGTTACAGGTAGATGGGCTACATCGAAATCGGTAAAAGTGGTTCAGACAAATTGGCATCCTCACCTGTTAGATCTGCTATCATTCCTAAGTTGTTTCTATTTTCTTGGAGAGGTGATCTGTCTACTCACCTAAATGAATGGCTACTCCTTTTGCGCCAGACGCTTTTCACAGTCATGACCTATCTCGGCTGTAGAGGCGAACACCCACCTCTGTAACTGACGTTTCTAACGCACACGATTGTGCGGTGACGCTCGACTCGGAGATAAACAGGTTCGAATCCTGATGGTAGAAAGTTTACACTGACATTAGTTGGCCGCTGAGAGTAGGAGAGGTGCGTGTCTGAAGTTCCTGATCACCAGGCCTTTCGCCAATGTCCTGGATTAAATTCCAATCCTCTCCAGAGTGTGTCATGAAATGAGGGCTTTTCTCGATGTTCATGATGATCCTTCCGATGGGTGGGGACTTCAAGCTCACTAGCCCCCTTGGTGCTATTACAGAGGAGCAAGTTAGGTATAAGCACCGGGTTTCACCCTTAACAGCAAGACGCAGGTGCACACTTGAACCTCTGTAACAGATTGGAGGTAGTCAATGACAAATTACCTCCACTAGTACCTTGCCTAGAACTGCGATGCAGCATTCCTGCATCTGCTCCTCTTCGTTCATTCCCCAAGTATGAAAGTACTTTGACTTTGTAAATAAACGGCTGCAACTGAAGTCTGGCATTTTAGAACAATTTTGCCAAATATGTCGTTACTCCATCGGAAACATCCCTTTCACGCTTTGCCCTCAACAACGGTAATCAGAATTTCATGCTTCAGACATCAGAAATGACGTTGGTATACTACAGATGGACTGGACAACACCATCTTGCTGAGGGAAGGAAGGTGAAGTTAGACCGTCCCTTCAGTTACCTCTTCAGCGAGCATGTAGACAGTCTCCTACCTATTCCACATTTCAGTTGTGCTGATGACGTCCATCACAGTCAGTAGCGCTGTCGGTAAATGAACTGATAACGTGTGGCTTCTTTGCACGTAGCTACCAGAATAATAAATGACAAATAAGTATGCCATCACGGTCAGTTTATTTTGAACATCGTTAACTTTACGACACAACACCTCTGATGTTCATCAGAAGCAACTCACTGATGACCCCAGACTGTTGATTGCTAAATTTCTCCCAACATTCAAAATATTACGAGACTCTTGTGTGGGATTAACATGGGTTCACTAGCGGGACAGTAAATGTGTGACACGGTGCCTGAGCATCAAACCAGGATTGTGTAAGTGTAGCTGTGTGGAAGCTGTCGCCAGCTTCGAAAATGGGAATGAAGACCCATATCTCTCATGAACATGTAGAGTAAATAGAATGTTGAAATAAACATTCTGCTTCTTGTTCACAAGAACTTGTCCCCAAGTCATGGTACGAAACACACCACCACAACATCATAGGGCCACCTCTGGGCAGAAGTACACCCTCTACCCTTCGTCTCCTACTTCACAAGGCACCTTGCATCGTTTGAAAAGTACACCCTTTCAGTCACTTACTGTGCAGTTTTTGTGCAGTTTTGCCTACTGAAGACGTGCCACTGTGAGCGATTGCCTTTTGCGACGTGTTGTTATTGTGGTCTTCAGTCCTAAGATTGGTCTGATGCAGGTCTCCATGTTACTCTATTTTGTGCAAGTCTCATCACCTCCAAATAACTACTGCATCACACATCCTTCTGAATCTGCTTAATGTGTTCGTCTCTTGGTCTCCCTTTACGACCCCCCCCCTCCATCCCCCAATCACACACGCTTTCTTCCGATACTAGTGATCCACTGATGTCACAGAATATGTTCTGGCACCCTTCTAGTCGCCACTTCTTTTCACTACATCCTCCTTAGTCAGGTGATCTTCAACATTGTTCTGTAGCATCACATATCATAAGATTCAGTTATCTTCTTGTCTAAGCTGTTTATCGTCTATGTTTCACTTCCATACATGGCTAGATACCGTACAAAGACTTTCAGAAAAGTCTTCATAGCACTTAAAGCCATGTTCGATCTTAACACATTTCTCTTCTTCCGAGAAGCTTTTCTTGCTGTTATGGCACAGAGTAATACGGGTTCCAAGTTGTAAAATTTTTAACGGAGTTCAACCACCTTGACGTACGAGGCTGGTTACGCCACGATTAGCGGCGGACCAAGAAGCACGGTGATGCAAAACAGGCGGGCAGCATAGTCTGAAACTCTGCAGTAGCTGAATGAGAGAGAGCACACGCAGCGGGAAAACAGAAAAGGACAGCGACTAAGCAAAATAACACGCACGCTCGGTAGCGCGGCGGAATGCCTCAACAAGCAGAGCTCTTTAAATACCTGAGTCCCAGCTGCAGGTAGGGGGGAGCGATTCAGGTCAATGGGTGTTTTACTACTTCTTAGATCAACCAGCGCATTACCAGCGAACCGTGGAGGGTTACACAGGTGAACTCCACAGACGAACTTCGTGATGTCACACCACCCACTACTGACGGGGAAGGTGATGAACTACCAGCAGCACTGCAGCACCATATAATAGTTTTTTCATAATGTGGGGCCACAGGTACTATATATTTCTTTAAGCCTAGGATGCATGGTGCCGAAAACACACATGAATGCATATGCAGGGCCTCCAAGGCCCTGCCCTAATTTAAAATTTTCCTCTTTTCATATAATCATTCTTTGGAGTTAAATTTATTTCTGTCAAATTTATTGCCATATTGAAAGATTCCTGAGATACAGTAACAGGATCTGGTGGGCCTGATTAACATTTTATTAATTTTTTTAAAAAACTCTAAGAGTGAATTTTTATTAGTTACATCCATTTACATACAACATATACAAATAATTTTATTAATTCACTTATAAGTTCCAGTTTACATTGTATAACATTTATTACAACCAATTTCTTCAATTAAAACCCACTCATTATTCAAAATTGCATTTTTCTTAGTTTTCAACATGTGACAAACAAAAAGCACAAAGAACGCCACTATGTTCCTTACAATTGTTGGTTTTACACTTACTGCATGTCATAGCACTTTTCCTGTGTCTATTATATGGACAACAATTGCATCTTCTTCTTTTTCCCGAAACAGGTAGTTGGTTCGGCAATATGACACCTTTTTGAACACCACATCTTTGCATGGCATCAACGATTTTATTTGGAAGATTAGGGATCTGAATACGATGTTCCATTAGTGGTCTTACCATTTCCTCTGTTAAATCTCTTAGGAACAAACTCCTTTTGTCACTTCTTCCAGTATGGTATGTCAGATGTTGGGCGGAAAATAAAATTTCACTGTTCATTCCTGCGACGCCCGTCATATTCATCCATAATGTAAATGGCCATCTTCTTGTTTGTCTCTTGCAAGTGTAATAACGAATTTTCAGGTCCATTTGATCTACTCCACCCTTCGTAGAGTTATAGAACTTTATTATATCTGGTTTCTTTTTTGCATGAGTTTCACCAATGTTTCTGTCGTGGGTGCATTGTGCTAATGAGAACTACAGACTTTTGCTTTTTGGGAACATAACTCACCATTATAATGTCACCTCTAAATACAAACAAAGAGGAATGAATCGCTCTTGAGGCAGATGGTTTCATCTCATTAGGAATTTCTGGTTTATTTTGTTTGTTTGTCCCCACCACTGTAATTTGCTTCTGAAGCATCTCTTCTGCCAGCTACACACTAGTAAAGAAGTTGTCAACAGTAATATTTTTTGATGATCCTTCAATGCTTTTAACGGGTTCGATTCCCGGCGGGGTCAGGGATTTTCTCTGCCTCGTGATGGTTGGGTGTTGTGTGATGTCCTTAGGTTAGTTAGGTTTAAGTGGTTCTAAGTTCTAGGGGACTGATGACCATAGATGTTTAGTCCCATAGTGCTCAGAGCTATTTGAACCATTTGAATCAATGCTTTTAGCAAGATCTTTCACCACATTCAATCCAAGATTTTTCTGAATAGGTTCATGTGGCTTCCTTCCCGTGTAAACAATTCCGTCTAAAGCATATGCAGAGGTAGCATCACATAACCAAAATATTTTTATGCCATACTTGGATGGTTTAGAGGGAATATATTGGGTGAAGCTGCATCTACCACGGAATGGGACTAGCTGTTCGTCAACTGTGAGCGAATCATTGGGAATCATTCTATTTCTACACTTGTCAAGAAATAGTTCCCATACATAGCGAACAGCTGCAAGTTTGTCACATGCAGATCGAGCTTCACGGGTACGCCTGTCATCAAATCTAATCATTCTCCTTATATCCTAGAATCTATTTACTGACATGGTGGCCTTATATGTAGGATTTGCCTTTTCATCCAAGAATAATTCTCTAATAGGGACATCCCAACTCTTCTCAACACCAGAAAGCAGTAAAAGACCAAGAAAACCCTTCATTTCAGCAAGCGAATCGTTTTTCTACGTTTTACCACGTAAAGCAACCACTCTTCTGCCTTCAGTATTTGAGCAGCTGATGATTTCCTCTAGTATTTCCTTGGAGATGAAATAGTCCCAGGCATCCTTAGGTTTACAGGTTTTCAAACCACGGCCTGGACCAGGTGCCTTCTTTATGGTATTATGGACAGGCGTACGAAAAGTTGCAGGAGGATCTAATTTACAAATTGTTCCAATCCGACTAATGTATGTGTGGTCTTCTATACCTTTTTGTGGTGTTTCTTCATTTTCAGACTCTGATGAAGTAATATTATTGGAAGGACTGTCATCTGCCTCAATATTCACATCTGCAGGTTCATTGGCTGATTCTTCACTACTTGCATCTTCAAAAATATTTCCTTCCTCGTAAGAATCATCTTCTTCAAATCACTGAGCCACAACACTTTCAAAATTAGCTGCATTTGCACGTACTGACTTTCTTGCTTTGCGTGTCGAAGCCATAGCAAAAGGCGTGTCTCTCGAACAGCAGCTTGTGCAGCACTTAACGAGTCATACTCGTAACAATATGGGCCTTGCAGCAACAAACAAACTACAGTAACAATGAGGCTGACAAGAGCAGCACATGATAACAATACTATGCTATAATAAAACATTTGATAGCGAAAAGATCAATAATACACGGACATCAACAATATGTGAAAGTAGTGAGTATTATTTTTTAGTTATACTATTACTACTACAGCTACTGCTGCTGTTGGCACTACTGTTGCTGGAAATACCACTACAGTTATTGTTGAATTAATAACTGCTCCCAAACAAATGTTGAAGACAGTGTAGGCTAAAGAACATTTGTAAATGTGTGAGGGCTTCTGAAGCCCTGCTTATGCATTCACGGTGTATAGGTAAACGTATTGAATTATACAAAAAACTTAAAAAGGTATCTCGTTCAGACTTGATAGGAGGAATGTCACAGTGTTAGTGAAAGAGTACTGGAAAGCAGTTTGAAATAAAACAAAAAATTACAGATTTTTTTTTTTTTTAATGAAGACATACAAGGGCCTCGGAGGCCCTGTATATGCATCCTAGGGTTAAAGTCAGTACTTCCATTATACTGTTTTCTTCTTTAATTTGCAGTGTTACATTTACACGATCATGATTTCGGCTTCAAAGTGCCATTATCAAGTGTTTTAAGTGTTATACAGTGCCTAAGATGGCATACTGTCGTATTTAAAATACGCTATTAGACACATTGTCTAAGGGTCGATATTTCTGGTAGAGCCTACTGCTTTATTTTATCATTGTGTATACCATCTTGACTGAATGACTGTTGGCTAAGTCTAATGGCGGTACTGAGTTTAAAGAAACTGCAGTACCAGGTGCTCTACTCTCTGAGTATGGGATGGAAGACGACGACGACCAGCGTTCCTGGCTGACCACCGTCCGGTACGCCTAAGCACATCGGAGTGCGGGGCCTATCAGCCCGGCAGTACTGTGTTCAACGCCTGCCACCTACATCACACCGCGGAAGGGGTGACCCAGGGAAGAAGTTCAGGGAATAAGAGGCACGGAGAGGGATCGAATACACTTACTCGGTCGGTAGCAGCTATCCATGCTGTACCAGGCTGGGTTATGCATCCGTATCGACGCAAGAGGAACGAAGTCTCCCAAGGACGCAGGCGGAAGGACTAGCGCAGCGTCCGACACCTGGAGTCTGTTCGTGATCAGGGCAGGAGGCAACTACGGCCAACGGTACACCACCCTTTGTAAAGTTGTCACAATAAACGATTCACTGAATAATCAAGTTTTCTTAGCGTCACGAGCGCTTCCAGGCGATTTCTGACATCGTGCAGGGGCGTCACCCGTTCGACCCCTCTGTACTGCCATTGCAAGTCTACATTTTATATCCTCTCAACTTTGGCCATCATCAATTATTTTGCTGCCCAATTACCTTATATGATTCCCTCGGCATACCTGATTCAGTTCTACTACATTCCATTATCGTTGTTTTGCTTTTGTAGATGTTCATCTTATATCCTCCATTAAAGACACTGTCCATTCCGTTCTACTGCTCTTAGAAGTCCTGCGCAGTCTCTAACAGAATTACAGTGTCATCGGCAGACCTCGAATTTTTTATTACTTCTCCCTGACGTTTAATTCCTACTCCAAAATTCTCTTTGGTTTCCTATACTGCTCGTCCAGCGTACAGACGACAACTTAAGGGACAGACTAAAACCCTGTCTCACTCCCATCTCTACATCTACACCTACTTGGATACTCCGCAAATCACATTTAAGCGCCTGGCAGAGGGTCCATCGAACCACCTTCACAATTCTCTATTATTCCTATCTCGTATAGCGCGCGGAAAGAATGAACACCTATATCTTTCCGTACGAGCTCTGATTTCCCTTATTTTATCGTGGTGATCGTTCCTCCTTATGTAGGTCGGTGTCAACAAAATATTTTCGCATTCGGAGGAGAATGTTGGTGATTGGAATTTCGTGAGAAGATTCCGTCGCAATGAAAAATGCCTTTCTTTTAATGATGTGCAGCCCAAATCCTGTATCATTCCTGTGACACTCTTTCCCCCATTTCGCGATAATACGAAACGTGCTGCCTTTCTTTGAACTTTTTCGATGTACTCTGTCAGTCCTATCTGGTAAGTATCCCACACCCCGCAGCAGTATTCTAAAAGATAACGGACAAGCTTAGTGTAGGCAGTCTCCTTAGTAGGTCTGTTACATTTTCTAAGTGTCCTGCCAATAAAACGGAGTCTTTGGTTAGCCTTCCCCACAACATTTTCTATGTGTTCCTTCCAATTTAACTTGTTCGTAATTGTAATACCTAGGTATTTAGATGAATTTACGGCTTTTAGATTAGACTGATTTATCGTGTAGCTGAAGTTTAACGAGTTCCTTTTAGCACTCATGTGGATGACCTCATACTTTTCGTTATTTAGGGTCAACTGCCACTTTTCGCACCATTCAGACATCTTTTCTAAATTGTTTTGCAGTTGTTTGGTCTTCTGATGACTTTATTAGTCGATAAATGACAGCGTCATCTGCAAACAACCGAGGGCGGCTGATCAGATTGTCTCCAAAATCGTTTATATAGATAAGGAACAGCAATAGGCCTATAACACTACCGTGGGGAACGCCAGAAATCACTTCTGTTTTACTCGATGACTTTCCATCAGTTACTACGAACTGTGACCTCTCTGACAGGAAATCACAAATCCTGTCACATATCTGAGACGATATTCCATAAGCACGCAGTTTCACTACGAGCCGCTTGTGTGGTACAGTATCAAAAGCCTTCCGGAAATCCAGAAATACGGAATCGATTTGAAATCCCTTGTCAATAGCACTCAACATTTCATGTGAATAAAGAGATAGTTACGTTTCACAGAAACGATGTTTTCTAAACCCTTCTTAACCACTGCTTCCCTTCATGCCCCTCGACTCATACAATTGGCGTCAGGTTTCTGTACAAGCTGATAACAGCCTTTCGCTCTAGGTTTTTACCCCTGCTAACTTCAAGGTTTCAAAGAGAATGCTCCACTCAAAATTGTCAAAAGCATTCTGTAAGTCAACAAATGCTATAAACGTAGGTTTGCCTTTCCCTAATCTGTCTTCTGAAATAAGTCGTAGGGTCAGTATTGTCTTGTGTGTTCCTATATTTCCCGGATTTCAAATTGATCTTCCTCGAGATTGGCTTCTATCAGTTGTTACAGTCTTCTTTAAAGAATTGTTGTAAGTATTTTCCAACCATGACTTGTTAAACTGATAGTTCGGTAATATCCATACCTGCTTTCTTCGGAATTTGAATTATAAGATTCTTCTTGGGGTCTGAGAGTGTTTCAACTGTCTCGAACATCTTGCACACTAAATGGAAGAGTTTTGCCGTGGCTGGCTCTGCCAAGACTATCAGTAGCTCTGGCAGAATGTAGACTACTCCCGAGGTCTTGTTTTCAGAGGTAACCGACTCTAAATGTCCACTGCACGCAGTTCCTCTCAGAATGTTCGCTAGTAATCTCGTTGAGACAGACCTGTATTCACTGACAGCAGCAGTTCCTGTCGGGTTTCTGTGACGTGGCCGCAAGTGGTATTGTAACAACTAAAACGGCTTCTGACATCAAATGTAACAATTGTGTTACTAAATGTGACACTTCTGCTACTAAATGTAACTGGGTTTTCTCTTTGGATGCTGTCAATTGTCAGGATGAGCATTCTAAAGCATTCTGTCAGGGTGAAAATATTAAATAAATTAACTTTTCTCTCTTAACAACATGTGGGCAGGGTGGGTTCTTCCTTGGCTCGGGTATGATGTCGAATGAAACATCATTTTTACATAAGAATAACTTTTATTGAAGATTTGTACAACTGTATCTTACGGAATATTCTGGTTCGGAGAGCGGCAGCTGTGTCGTTTGTGAAGTCTTCTGCTGCGGCAGCGGCAGCGGCGGCGGCGGCGGCGTCTGATTACGCGTAGCGGTGTGTATCTCGTGTCGCAGTCTCGCCCAGCTGACGGGAGACGCGCAGCGCGAGGTGGCCGGTTTAATTATTGCGAGCGAAGTCGTGCGTCGGATGGTACCTTTGGAGTGGCGTCCCAGTGTTTCTCTTCTCTATGCGGCCGCGTGTGTTGTGCGTCGACCAGCGGAGCGGCGCGGCGGGGGAAGGCCAGTGTCCCGGACTCGAACCACGGACTCCCGCTTGCCAGTCTTCGGCTGTCAGGTCTTCATCCCAGCTCACAGGTGACTGCTGATGTGAGGCCGTCTCCTTCCCGTCCTCACGAGTCACCCGGGTACGTAAAAATCAGACTTCAAATACCTTTTAACTTCTGTCTTCTGGCGCCGCGGCTGCTGCTTGCTATTCCACTACAGCGGCGGACTTGGTGCGTCTGTGCATGATGCAGACTCTTCTTGCATGATGGTCTTCAGCACCGAAACTGACTGAAAACTACTGCTACTCTTCTTTTCTTCCTTCGTCTCTCGTCTCCGTCCCCGTCTCCGTCTCCGTCTCCGTCTCCGTCTCCGTCCCCGTCTCCGTCTTCATCTCCGACTTCATCTGTCTGGCCCACTGCGTCTCGCGTATTTATTCACTTCAGTTTACTGGAGGTGAACGACTTCACGGTCATTGCCTCGTCTGTCACGTTGAAAAGCTTCTCGAAGAATCTTCTTAACGTCGGTCGTTGGCTCTTGGAATGTAGGTGAGGGCCTTTGATCACATGTGACGACTGAGAAACACGTGAGCCGGTCATTGCCTCTTCTGTCACGTTGAAAAGCTTCTCGAAGAATCTTCTTAACGTCGGTCATTGGCTCTTGGGATGTAGGCGAGGGCCCTTGCTCACATGCGACAACTGAGAAACACGTGAGCCGGTCGGGCGATGCCCTGACGGCTGAATCGACAGCGCCCGCTATGTGGAAGTTGCTGACTTCACGGTCATTGTGTCTTCTGTTCTGCTGTTCGGCCCGCTGTTTGCGAGTATGTAACTCTCTAAACTAAACCAAGTTTTTCATTTATATTCTAATTTCTAGTTCACTTTGATTTCACTAATTTATTTACTTAAGTAGCACTCAACAGTATAACTTTCTTTGTTGTCACTTGGACAGCCCACGCCGATGCACCAACAACTCGGGTAAATTCATTCCAGGGGTGACTATAGGAATATCCAAACGCGACAGCGGTTTGTCACGTCTGTACATGAAGCCATGTTATGTATTTCAAGTTTCTGCTACCAGCCACTTTTTATGCTTAATCTAACATAGTGCAACGCGTTTCGAACATGTTCTGTTCATCTTCAGGCGTTTATACATACATAGAGGAATGTTACTTAAAAATAAACAGTCTTAAACTAGATTTATCTAGAACACTTTGTCCATTGTTTTTTACTGTAGCTGCTGGTGTGGCATTTGGGGGGAAAGGAGGGGGGCAGTGTATGGCTAGAAATCGAAATCAGTGAGGTCTTCTGCTGTTTTTCTTCTTTGTGGTTGACTATGTATATCACAGCAATTTCATCATCTTGCTGCTTCACTTGAGTCCGACATCTTGTGTAGTGTGTATAACATCGAAGCAATTTGTGCAGTGAATTACGTTGGCAATCAGTGACATAATATAATGTGCAACAGTGTAATGTCAATCGACAGCTCCGCCATTACACCAGTGATGCTAGTGAAGCAGCAAGATGATGAAATTGCTGTGATATACATAGTCAACCACAAAGAAGAAAACCAGCAGAAGACATCACTGATTTCGATTTCTAGCCATCCACTGTCCTCCTCCTTTCCCCCCAAATGCCACACCAGCAGCTACAGTAAAAAACAATGGGCAAAGTGTTCTAGATTAATCTAGTTTAAGCCTGTTTACTTTTAAGTAACATTTCTCTATGTATGTACATATGTACACGCCTGAAGATGAACAGAACATGTTCGAAACGCTTTGCATTATGTTAGATTAAGCATAAAATAAAAAGTGACTGGTAGCAGAAACTTGAAATAAATAATTATCTTGCACAGTCACGGTTCACAAACATAGCCATTGCGGCTGAAAATAATGAAGCCATGTTACTGCACTGAATCAGTACAAGCGACCGACCAAGCGAGGTAGCGTAGTGGTTAGCACACTGGACTCGCATTCGGGAGGACGACGGTTCAATCCCGCGTCCGGTCATCCTTTTCCGTGATTTCCTTAAATCGCTTCAGGCATATGCGGAAATGGCTCCTTTGAATGGGCACGGCTGACTTTCTTCCCCATCCTGCCCCAATTCCATGGAACTGATGACCTCGCTGTTTGGTCCCCTCCTCCAAATCAACCAACCGACCGAGTCATTCGCACTGCCTCACTCCCACGACCTCCGTCAGCAATGGAGGGTCACGTTACTGCCTAGAACGTCTACATCATCTGTATAGCTCCAAAGTGACTGGTGTGTCGTTCATGGACCTCTTAATACTTCGTCCGGTGAACTTATGTCCGCACTAGGAGTAAAGCACCAGTCCCTTGAATGCAACTTTAGCGGAATTACTGTACTAAAAGCCTTCCCTAAAAATGCTCCGGCAGACCGGTTGCTATCAGACGCAAAAGGGCAGCCGTATAGTGCACTCTTTTGCTTTTGTTAGGGTTATCTAGGTGGCTTCGGCGGAGCTGAATACGCAGATAGAAACCTAAGGACGCCTCCAAGGTGCGCCAGGGGCCCGGACAAAGTGGGCGCACTAAGGTGGACGGGCACTTCGGTAATCCCGCCACAGGCGCTGAATACTGCATGAGGGCAGGCCGTGCCACGCATGGCTACTCCGCTCTTCCTACGCCGGTGCTTCCCCTGCTCAACGGCCACACGCAACACAAACACAGTCCTCTCTTCCTCTCTGCAACAGTACAGGCAGGCACAAAAGCAAATTCCAGCTACTAAAAGTGTGGGGTGAAGTAGCTTAACGTCTACATTTCAACACAGAAAATTTTACAATTGCTGTTTCCGCATACTCAGCCTAGTCAAAACTTTCGTTTTTAATAATTAGCCTTTCTTCTACACAACTGGCCATTAAAATTGCTACACCATTAAGATGACATGCTGCAGACACGAATTAGGTGCTATGATTTGCAAATGATTAGCTTTTCAGGGCATTCACACAAGGTCGGCGCCGGTGGCGACACCTACAACGTGCTGACACGGGGTAAGTTCCCAACCTATTTCTCATACACAAACATCAGTTGACCGGCGTTGCCTGGTGAAACGTTTTTGTGATGCGTCGTGTAAGGAGGAGAAATGCGTACCATCAGGTTTCCGACTTTGATAAAGGTCGGATTGTAGCCTATCGCGATTGCGGTTTATGGTATCACGACATTGTTGCTCACGTTGGTCGAGATCCAATGACTGTTAGCAGAATATGGAATCCGTGGGTTCAGGAGGGTAATACGGTACGCCGTGCTGGATCCCGACGGCCTCGTATCACTAGCAGTCGAGATGACAGGCATCTTATCCGCATTTCGGTAACGGACCGTGCAGCTACGTCTCGATCCCTGAGTCAACGGATGGGACGTTTGCAAGACAACAACCATCTGCACGAACAGTTCGACGACGTTTGCAGCAGCATGGACTATCAGCTCGGAGACCATGGCTGCGGTTACCCTTGACGCTGCATCACAGACAGGAGCGCCTGCGATGGTCTACTCAACGACGAACCTGGGTGCACGAATGGCAAAACGTCATGTTTTCGGATGACTCCAGGTTCTGTTTACAGTATCACGATGGTCGCATCCGTGTTTGGCTACATCGCGGTGAACGCACATTGGGAGCGTGTATTCGTCATCGCCATACTGGCGTTTCACCCGGCGTGATGGTGCCATTGGTTACACGTCTCGGTCACCTCTTGTTCGCATTGACGGCATTGTGAACAGTGGACGTTACATTTCAGATGTGTTACGACCCGTGGCTCTACCCTTCATTCGATCCCTGCGAAACCCTACATTTCAGCAGGATAGTGCACGACCGCATGTTGCAGGTCCTGTACGGGCCTTTCTGGGTATAGGAAATGTTCGACTGCTGCCCTGGCCAGCACATTCTCCAGATCTCTCACCAATTGAAAACGTGTGGTCAATGGTGGCCGAGCAATTGGCTCGTCACTATACGGCAGTCACTACTCGTGATGAACTGTGGTATCGTATTGAAGTTGCATGGGCAGCTGTACCTGTACACGCCCTCCAAGCTCTGCTTGACTCAATGCCCAGGCGTATCAAGGCCGTTATTACGGCCAAAGGTGGTTGTTCTGGGTACTGATTTCTCAGTGCCAAATTGCGTGAAAATGTAATCACATGTCAGTTCTAGTATAATATATTTGTCCAATGAATACCCGTTTGTCATCTGCATTTCTTCTTGGTGCAGCAATTTTAATGACCAGTAGTGTAATTTAATAGAACCCTCGCTTGTCTCCTGCCTTTTTTTTAATTTTCTTATTTACCCGCCACTGTAGTCAGCGTGCGCTGCATGTTATTATCTACGTTTATACTGCGTTACTTACTCTGATGTGTCTGACAGGGAGAAAACGTTGTCTTGCTGTGACCTACGGTCCGGCGACTGGTTCCATGCTGAGATCTCCACGACAGTACATTCTGTGAAGGCCTCCTAATCTCTGCAGTTCTGCAACCTGACATCCACTGACTACTCTTTGACGTTAATGTTAGTAATGACTGCATTTGTGTATTTCGCATAAATGAAAAGATTTTATAGCAATCTTTATGTTTTTATATAAGATATCGAGAAGTCGACCCCAATATCTGAAAAGTCATTTCGATATCCCAGATACCAACTGAAGGAACAACAAATCTCCGAACCTAGAGATACCATTCGACAATGTAAAGTTGAATACTGCGCCCGAAGTCCTAAGAACAATGGAAATGATCTAAGGACGCGGAGTGTGATCTTCTCCTTTCTACAATTTATCTTCGGTTTATTTTACTATATCTTCGACGCAGAGCTGAATTACTGAGGGAGGGAGGGAGGGGGCGGGGTGAGATGGCTACAGTCATGTCTCACTTCTTCAATCTTCAACTGCTGCTTCCGTTTCATGCCCTTCAACCCTTACTACTGCAGCAAAGTTTCTGTACACAATTTTCGCTCCCTGAAATTTATCCTCGTTACCTCCAAAACTTCGCCCGCATCTCGTGGTCGTGCGGTAGCGTTCGCGCTTCCCACGCCGGGTTCCCGGGTTCGATTCCCGGCGGGGTCAGGGATTTTCTCTGCCTCGTGATGGCTGGGTGTTGTGTGCTGTCCTTAGGTTAGTTAGGTTTAAGTAGTTCTAAGTTCTAGGGGACTTATGACCACAGCAGTTGAGTCCCATAGTGCTCAGAGCCATTTGAACCATTTTTGAACCTCCAAAACTTCAAAAAAGTTATCCCTTATTGGACCACCTATTAAGGCTCCTTTTCCGATACTTTCATCAATGGAGAGTTGTTGCGCCAGTTGTCACTTGCCTCATGGTTACAGCCCTAAGTCAAAATCTTCTTAGCCGAACTTTTTATTGGTTTTATCTTTTTATTATCCCACCCGCTTTCTGTGTAGAAGATAACACTTCGTCTCTTTAGAACATTTCCGTCGTTCTCAGGACTTTGGACCCTGTTTCCACGTCACATTTTCGAATGATATCTCTACGTTCGCAGGTTTCTTTCTCCTTCTGTTGGTAGCTGGGATATCGAAATAGTGTTTCAGATATTGAGGTTGATTCCCCGATATCTTATGTAAAAACCATAAAAACTGCAATAAAATCTTTTCATTCAAGCGAAATATACGACTGCAGTCATTACTAACAATTTTAAGCGATGTGTTACATGGGGAGGACCCATCTTCGTTGATGCAATCATTGACCGCATTTCTGAAGATTTATATTAGTCTCCGTGAGCGGTAACAATTATTTGGAACGTCACCTCCACTAGACGTATAAAATGGTATTAATTCTTACAGTTCCATCATATTACTCAGCCTGTAACAAGAACATTTACGTGTGAAAGCCGCCCAAGACGTCAGTGAAAAAGAGAAAGTCCGTTATCCTTCACCTCAAAGAATATACAGACTAATACTATGGCACCAAAATGAACTGTTACACGCTTCAGTATCTCAGAAACCTTACGAAGCAGTAGAAGAAGAAGACATTTATGCTTCATGACCCAAAGATAGATATGAGCCCAACTCAGGTGCAGCTAAAGGAGGCGATTGAAAGACAGTTCAGTAAAGACCCTTCAATAATAACTCTTACTCTCTGAACCCATGAACAACTATACGAAAACTAGGTAAATGAGGGCTTAGAAGAGATACACAGAACACAGAAGAGATTTTCTTCATTGAAACAAGTAATATATACATATAAAAAAATCATTGGACGCTCCGTATGCACGGTACATACCACCGTCAAGCTTAGTAATCAGCATTGAAGACATGGATTTTAAAGGTTATAGATTCAGCTGTCTGTTGTGTGTTATCGGACAAAGGCCGCATTTAATTCCACTTTCCTTTATCTAACAGAACTGGTGTTAGTGTTGACATGACATTCGCAAATTTTTAGTTGGATAATTCGTGCATCGACTAACACGTAAATGGCTTAATGGCTAAATACCGAAGTTCGTCACAAGACGTCAGGTCGCGTAATCCGAGAGAAAACGTGAATCACACACCAAAGCAACGATACAAGAGGGTGCTCGGTACGTGTGCTTGATAGACGAGCGTGTTTTTGATTACTGTAATCCATTTGTTTGCCATTTCATACCTTTATTTCGTAATCCGGAGAAAGATCTCCTACCACCAAAAAAATCTAGGTAGCGGAATTTGTCGACTACATTCAATAACGAGCCATCTAATCATATGTCACACATATCTATGTATGCCTGTGCTATACTCACAGTCTTCTTTACATTCACAGACGTGGAGATAAGTATGCATGCTGCGGCAAATTTTTCCCACAATCAGGCACTAGGTGACCTGGGTGGTGAGTTACAATCTACACAAACACTTGAAGTTCACCAAGAAAGCTGTTCAGCGTTAATTTGGAGCAGTGGCAGTTATTTAAGGCACCATCCTTTCAACGTTTGAAAGTTCAGCCACATTCAAATAGTAACTGCCGTAGCGACATGCACAGGCCCCGATCACGGCTGCCACAAGTCCCCTTTGTTCAGGTATAGTCCAAAATAAACACGTGCACCACAGTTGTCGACGCCCGTATCATCTCCTTGAATCGGACAGCGCACTACATTTCGGCGTGGTACCAGAGCTTCCCACCTCATACGGCTCATGCCTCCTCTACATTGGCACACCGGCCACTCTGCTGCCACCTGGTGGGGAGCGTCTCCTTGAGTTGTCACGTGATCTATCTGAGATGCTCCCCCCAAGCAGACAATATTCATAGCAAAGCAAGTACCGATGTAGACAGCACACCTCACACTTTCCCACAAGTCCATTGCCACCTCACAAGTCTTTGTTAGCGACCTCGACTACGGAGGCGAGTTCTACACCTCTAATGATGCAAAAACTGATGTGATCTTCTTAGGAGAAAATCTGCAATGAATGATCGTACAACATGTATACCATTTGTCAAACTGCTATTTCAATGTCACAATCAGCATTGAGATATTGTGCATTGTACGTCCAGGAGGTATACTTGGAAAAGGCCGGGAGATACGGGAAGATTTCAATTAGATTACATCATGGTCAGACAGAGATTCCGAAATCAGATACTGGATTGTAAGGCGTACCCAGGAGCAGATATAGACTCAGATCACAATATAGTAGTGATGAAGAGTAGGCTGAAGTTCAAGACATTAGTCAGGAAGAATCAATACGCAAAGAAGTGGGATACGGAAGTACTAAGGAATGACGAGATACATTTGAAGTTCTCTAACGCTATAGATACAGCAATAAGGAATAGCGCAGTAGGCAGTACAGTTGAAGAGGAATGGACATCTCTAAAAAGGGACATCACAGAAGTTGGGAAGGAAAACATAGGTACAAAGAAGGTAGCTGCGAAGAAACCATGGGTAACACAAGAAATACTTCAGTTGATTGATGAAAGGAGGAAGTACAAACATGTTCCGGGAAAATCAGGAATACAGAAATACAAGTCGCTGAGGAATGAAATAAATAGGAAGTGCAGGGAAGCTAAGAAGAAATGGTTGCAGGAAAAATGTGAAGACATCGAAAAAGATATGATTGTCGGAAGGACAGACTCAGCATACAGGAAAGTCAAAACAACCTTTGGTGACATTAAAAGCAACGGTGGTAACATTAAGAGTGCAACGGGAATTCCACTGTTAAATGCAGAGGAGAGAGCAGATGGATGGAAAGAATACATTGAAAGCCTCTATGAGGGTGAAGATTTGTCTGACGTGATAGAAGAAGAAACAGGAGTCGATTTAGAAGAGATAGGGGATCCAGTATTAAAATCGGAATTTAAAAGAGCTTTGGAGGACTTACGGTCAAATAAGGCAGAAGGGATAGATAACATTCCATCAGAATTACTAAAATCATTGGGGGAAGTGGCAACAAAACGACTATTCACGTTGGTGTGTAGAATATATGTGTCTGGCGACATACCATCTGACTTTCGGAAAAGCATCATCCACACAATTCCGAAGACGGCAAGAGGTGACAAGTGAGAGAATTATCGCACAATCAGCTTACCAGCTCATGCATCGAAGCTGCTTACAAGAATAATATACAGAAGAATGGAAAAGAAAATTGAGAATGCGCTACGTGACGATCAGTTTGGCTTTAGGAAAAGTAAAGGGGTGAGAGGCAATTCTGACGTTACGGCTAATAATGGAAGCAAGGCTAAAGAAAAATCAAGACACTTTCATAGGATTTGTCGACCTGGGAAAAGCATTCGACAATATAAAATGGTGCAAGCTGTTCGAGATTCTGAAAAAAGTATGGGTAAGCTATAGGGAGAGACGGGTCATATACAATACGTACAACAACCAAGAGGGAATAATAAGAGTGGACGATCAAGAACGAAGTGCTCGTATTAAGAAGGGTGTAAGACAGGGCTGTAGCCTTTCGCCGCTACACTTCAATCTGTACATCGAGGAAGCAATGATGGAAATAAAAGAAAGGTTCAGGAGTGGAATTAAAATACAAGGTGAAAGGATATCAATGATACGATTCGCTGACGACATTGCTATCCTGAGTGAAAGTGAAGAAGAATTAAATGATCTGCTGAACGGAATGAACGGTCTAATGAGTACACAGTATGGTTTGAGAGTAAATCGGAGAAAGTTGAAGGTAATGAGAAGTAGTAGAAATGAGAACAGCGAGAAACTTAACATCAGGATTGATGGTCACGAAGTCAATGAAGTTAAGGAATTCTGCTACCTAGGCAGTAAAATAACCAATGACGGACGGAGCAAGGAGGACATCAAAAGCAGACTCGCTATGGCAAAAAAGGCATTTCTGGCCAAGAGAAGTCTACTAATATCAAATACCGGCCTTAATTTGAGGAAGAAATTTCTGAGGATGTACGTCTGGAGTACAGCATTGTTTGGTAGTGAAACATGGACTGTGGGAAAACCGGAACAGAAGAGAATCGAAGCATTTGAGATGTGGTGCTATAGACGAATGTTGAAAACTAGGTGGACTGAGAAGGTAAGGAATGAGGAGGTTCTACGCAGAATCGGAGAGGAAAGGAATATGTGGAAAATACTGATAAGGAGAAGGGACAGGATGATAGGACATCTGCTATGACATGAGGGAATGACTTCCATGGTACTAGAGGGAGCTGTAGAGGGCAAAAACTGTAGAGGAAGACAGATTGGGATACGTCAAGCAAATAATTGAGGACGTAGGTTGCAAGTGCTACTCTGAGATGAAGAGGTTAGCACAGGAAAGGAATTCGTGGCGGGCTGCATCAAACCAGTCAGTAGACTGATGACAAAAAAAAAAAAAAAAAAAAAAGTCCAGTTTCTCTCTCCCTCATTATAATCTGGATATGGTGAATTCCATAGTCCTTATTGAAAGGGCCGGTGCCACACAGTCTGGAGCGGGGCATTAACTTGTGCTTCCTTAATGCAGCTGCCCAGCGGTCATATCATTATTCAAGAAGACTTAATACTTATGAATGGGTAATGGCGTATTTACTACCGGAACTCCTAGTACAACCGAAATCTCTTCGGTTGCAAGAAGAATTAATAAGACGGGTGTTGCGAGAAGGATATAGTCAGTGTAGACTCTCTGTAGCCTATATATGCAGCAGTGTGCTACATCGCCATAGTATATTTAATGTTGTTCACTGAACAAATAGATACCACGTACCTGTCGAAGAAGTGAACCCTCAAGGTTTTGCCAAACCATTGCAGTTCGCGGTGGCTTAGGCGGAAAGCTGGTAAAGTTTCACCAACTCCATTTCTGTCGCATGCCAACAGCACAAACCTTTAAACCCAGTCTTTCTGGTTTTACAGTTTTTTTATGTCTTCCACTGTAGCTTTTACCCTCTACACTCTACAGCACCGTCTAGTACGATGGAAATACACCTGATGTCTAAACAGATGTTTCATCACCATGTCCCTCCTCCCTGTCGATGTTTTCCATGCAGGGTGAACATTATTAGGACTGTAAAACTACAGGGACGGATTCCTGACTAGAAATGGAGAAAAAAAGGTCCTATGAACATGTGAAGGGCTTACTTCACTAGAGGTACAAGTCCATGCTTGTTCATTCTGAGATACAGAATCCTAAAGTTAAGTGAGCGCTGAAAAATCTGCAGTTGAGATACTAGAACTATTCAAGAATATACAGGGCTATTACAAATGATTGAAGCGATTTCATAAATTCACTGTAGCTCCATTCGTTGACATATGGTCACGACACACTACAGATACGTAGAAAAACTCATAAAGTTTTGTTCGGCTGAAGCCGCACTCAAGGTTTCTGCCGCCAGAGCGCTCGAGAGCGCAGTGAGACAAAATGGTGATAGGAGCCGAGAAAGCGTATGTCGTGCTTGAAATGCACTCACATCAGTCACTCATAACAGTGCAACGACACTTCAGGACGAAGTTCAACAAAGATCCACCAACTGCTAACTCCATTCGGCGATGGTATGCGCAGTTTAAAGCTTCTGGATGCCTCTGTAAGGGGAAATCAACGGGTCGGCCTGCAGTGAGCGAAGAAACAGTTGAACGCGTGCGGGCAAGTTTCACGCGTAGCCCGCGGAAGTCGACGAATAAAGCAAGCAGGGAGCTAAACATACCACAGCCGACGGTTTGGAAAATCTTACGGAAAATGCTAAAGCAGAAGCCTTACCGTTTACAATTGCTATAAGCCCTGACACCCGATGACAAAGTCAAACGCTTTGAATTTTCGGCGCGGTTTCAACAGCTCATGGAAGAGGATGCGTTCAGTGCGAAACTTGTTTTCAGTGATGGAGCAACATTTTTTCTTAATGGTGAAGTGAACAGACACAATGTGAGAATCTGGGCGGTAGAGAATCCTCACGCATTCGTGCAGCAAATTCGCAGTTCACCAAAAGTTAACGTGTTTTGTGCAATCTCACGGTTTAAAGTTTACGGCCCCTTTTTCGTCTGCGAAAAAAACGTTACAGGACACGTGTATCTGGACATGCTGGAAAATTGGCTCATGCCGCAACTGGAGACCGACAGCGGCGACTTCATCTTTTAACAGGATGGTGCTCCACCGAACTTCCATCATGATGTTCGGCATTTCTTAAAAAGGAGATTGGAAAACCGATGGATCGGTCGTGGTGGAGATCATGATCAGTAATTCATGTCATGGCCTCCACGCTCTCCCGACTTAACCCCATGCGATTTCTTTCTGTGGGGTTATGTGAAAGATTCAGTGTTTAAACCTCCTCTACCAAGAAACGTGCCAGAACTGCGAGCTCGCATCAACGATGCTTTCGAACTCATTGATGGGGACATGCTGCGCCGAGTGAGGGAGGAACTTGATTATCGGCTTGATGTCTGCCGATCACTAAAGGGGCACATATCGAACATTTGTGAATGCCTAAAAAAACTTTTTGAGTTTTTGTATGTGTGTGCAAAGCATTGTGAAAATATCTCAAATAATAAAGTTATTGTAGAGCTGTGAAATCGCTTCAATCATTTGTAATAGCCCTGTATATAGTTGAGTACTTCTGGTATCTCAACTGCAGATTTTGCAGCGCTCACTTAACTTTACGACTTTGAATCTCGGAATGAACAAAAATGGACTTGTACCACTATTGAAATAAGCCGTTCATGTGTCCAGAAATACATTGCTGATGAATGAAAGTTCTTCTGACCACATGCCGGTTGTTCCTTGGATGTTGCAGGCTGTGTGATTGTCGCAGTGAACTGTCAGCACAGTGGTCTGGTATTCATGTCGGGAACAAGTCGAGATGGTGTGTGTGTAAGGCCAAGCAGATGGAAACGGTCGAGAGGCAGCACGGGAGACACCAACCACATCACACAAAATTTCAAGCCCTTTTTGGGTTATTGTGTGGTCATCGGTCCATTCAGAAAGACGAACGTGCAGGGGGGCGGAGGACTTACGTACAACAGATTTAGAGCACCAAGTTCTGCGGGATATTGAGACGAATCCTAGCACAAGCTCCAGACAAGTGGCCCGCCAACGTGGTGTAAGCCAGAGTACTATTATTTATATCCTACAAGTCAATGGTTACTATCCATTTCACTTGCAACGAATTCAAGGATTATCACCAGCAGATTTCCCTCCACGGCAAAGATTTTGTCTACGGTTTCTACACCCGACCATCACAATTACGGCCGACGAAACAGCCTTTGTCAGAACTGACATCACCAATCTGCATAATCGTCATCTGTAGGCTACAGACAATCCTCATGGAATGACTGAGGCGTCACGTCAGCATCGGTTGAGCACCAGTGTGTGGCAGGGATACTTGGCGACCGTTTATTATTTCACAAAGCCTCGGCGGGGGATCGTAGCTGGACTTCCTGCGGAATACTCCGCCTGGGCTGCTTGAGAATGTGCGTTTGTAAGTACGACAGGTCACGTGGTTTCTGCGTGACGGCCCCAGACATCGGATAGGACGCGAAGGCCCTGTATCACGGTCTGCTAGCTCAGCGGACGTAAACGTTGGTTGTGGGAGCATCACATAAGCGCTGTATTTGCTGAAACACTTCATGATGTGCAAATCATTCAACAGCTTCTTCATGACACCTGTGGTGCTGTTCAGAGAGAGGCTAGAACTTGCTAAAGAATGCGGTAGTCCATGACGCGACGTGTGAAAGCGTGCTTTACATCCCATGGAGGCCACGTTGAATGTCTATGGTGACGGGACGATCTTTTTGTCGGTGCACACACACCGTCTATTTCCGGACACATATCCACATGACCTTTCACCCTCCATTTCGAGTCAAGGATATGCCCCTGCAGTTTGTCGGTTTTATTAGTGTTAACCTTTCTGATTGTGCAGAAAAGCACCTCATTCCCTACCCTATCAATCCACGAAATTTTCAACATTGCTTATAGCACCACATCCCAAATGTTTCGATTCTCTTGTATTGCGATAAGACAGTGATTTAGGAACCAGGTTTTAAATTGTAAGACATTTCCAGGGGCAGATGTGGACTCTGACCACAATCTATTGGCTATGAATTGTGGATTAAAACTAAAGAAACTGCAAAAAGGTGGGAATTTAACGAGATGAGACCTGGATAAACTGAAAGAATCAGAGGTTGTGGAGAGTTTCAGGGTGAGCATTAGGGAACATGGACAGTAATGGGGGAAAGAAATACAGTAGAAAAAGGATGGGTAGCTCTGAGGGATGAAGTAGTGAAGGCAACAGAGGATCAAGTAAGTAAAAAGACGAGGGCTAGTAGAAATCCTTGACTAACAGAAGAAATATTGAATTTAACTGATGAAATGAGAAGATATAAAAAAGCAGTAAATGAAACAGGCAAAAAGGAATACAAACGTCTCATAATTGATATTAACAGGAAGTGCAAAATGGCTAAGCAGGGATGGCTAGAGGCCAAATCTAAGGATGTAGAGGTATATCTCATTAGGGGTAAGATAGATACTGCCTACAGGAAAATTAAAGAGACGTTTGGAGAAAAGAGAACCACTCGTATGAATATCAATAGCTCAGATGGAAACACCGTATTAAGAAACGAAGGGAAACCAGAAAGGTGGAAGCGGTATATAGAGGGTCTATACAAGGGCGATGTACTTGAGGACAATATTATGGAAATGGAAGAGGATGTAGATGAAGATGAAATAGGAGATACGATACTGCGTGAAGAGTTTGACGCATCACTGAAACACCTGAGTCGAAACAAGGCCCCGGGAGTAGACAACATTCAATTAGAACTACTGACAGCCTTTGGAGATCCGTCCCTGACAAAACTCTACCAAAACTCTACCATTTGGTGAGCAAGACGTATGAGACAGGTGAAATACCCTCAGATTTCAAAAAGAATATAATAATCCAATCCCAAAAGCAGGTGTTGAGAAATGTGAAAATTACCGAACTATCATTTTAATAAGTCACGGCTGCAACATACTAACGCGAATTCCTTACAGACGAATAGAAAAACTGGTAAAAGCCTACCTCGAGGAAGATCAGTTTGGATTCCGTAGAAGTGTCGGAACACGTGGGGCAATACTGACCCTACGACTTATCTTAGAAGATAGATTAAGGAAAGACAAAAATACGTTTCTAGCAATTTTAGACTTAGGAAAATCGTTTAACAATGTTGACTGGAATACACTCTTTCAAATTCTGAGGGTGGTAGGAGTAAAATACAGGGAGTGAAAGGCTATTTACGATTTGTACAGAAACCAGATGGCAGTTATAAGAGTCGATGGGCATGAAAGGGAAGCAGTGGTTGGGAAGGGACTGAGACTGGGTTGTAGCCTCTCCCTGATGTTATTCAATCTGTATATCGAGCAAGCAGTAAAGGAAACAAAAGAAAAATTTGGAGTAGGAATTAAAATCCATGGAGAAGAAATAAAAACTTTGAGGTTCGCCGATGACATTGTGATTCTGTCAGAGACAGCAAAGGATCTGTAAGAGCAGTTAAACGGAATGGACAGTGTCTTGAAAGGTGGATATAAGATGAACAGCAACAAAAGCAAAACGAGGCTAATGGAATGTAGTCGAATTAAGCGTGGAGGGTAAAATGCCGTCGAGAGAGACCAAGAGATGAATACACTAAGCAGATTCAGAAGGATGTAGGTTGCAGTAGGTACTGGGAGGTAAAAAAGCTTTCAAGGGATAGAGTAGCATGGAGAGCTGCATAAAACCAGTCTCTGGACTGAAGACCACAACAACAACAATGCTGTGCTCAAAACTTATAGTCTCAGAAATTTCTTCCTCAAATTAAGGCCCATGTTTCATAATAGTAGACATCTCTTGGCCAGGAATGCCCTTTTTCCGGCGATAGCCTGCTTTTCATGCCTTCCTTGCTCTTTCTCCCATGGGTTATTCTGCTGCCTAGGTAGCACAACTCCTCAATTTCGTCTACTTCGTGATCAGTTTCTCGCTGTCCTCAGCTCTAATACTCCTTAGTACTTTCGTCTTTCTTCGATTTAGTCCCTGTCGGTATTATGTAGTATTTAGACTGTTCATTTCATTCAACGAGTCCTGTAACTCTCCTTAATTTTCACTCAGGATATTAATGTCATTAGCGAATCTTAACATTGATAGCCTTTCTCCTTGAACTTTAATTCCGCTCTTATTAGTTATGTTTCCGGGTATATTGTATACCACCTATGACACTGTTGCTCGTTTAGCACCACCTAGGGGTCACGTCTAGGCTAATATAGGTTATACCTACGAACGTGATCAACAATCTACCACTGCACCAGGAATTCTGTCATCCGCCACACGAACGATTGCGATCAAGCAGACCAGCAAGTGTTACTGCAGGACAACTCATCGCGGATGGTTCTGATCTAAATGAAAGCTGGAAGCATGAATGCTCAACAAAAACATTGGGAACAAGAGCCCATCAACTTGATCCCACAAAGAAGCCAAAAGGTTTTGACCAACCGAGGAACCTTTAATGCCGCCTCAACAGGTTAAGGACTGGACATGGTTGTTGTAGGCACTTCAGGTACAAATGGGGCTGGATTAGTTCACCAATATGTGAATGTAATCAAGAAGAGCAGACAACTGAACATTTAGTCCAACGCTGTCCACTTAATTCATACCCTGGAATTCTCGATGACTTGTTCACTCTCACACCAAGCTTAATTAACTAGTTGAAAAACACGGACTTTAAGGTTTAAACTTGTCTAATATCATATGTATATTGTATAAAATCATTTGCCTTGTATCAACTGCATATTGTATAAAATCACCATACGATTAAATTAAATAAATAATCCCGCTCTTGAACCTTTCTTTTATTTCCGTCGTTGCTTTCTCGATATATAAACTGAACAGTAGAGGTGAAAGATTACATACCTGCCTAACACCCATTTTAACCTGAGCACTTCCTTCTTGGTCTTCCACATTTCCTATTCCTTCATGGTTCTTGTAAGTAATGTATATGAGCCACACGGCTAGCCTACAACTTACGCGTATTTTTCTCAGAATTTCGAAATTCTTTCACCATTTGACACCGTCGACCGCTCTTTCCAGGTCCAATGAATGTGTCTTGATTTATCTTAAAGCTTGCTTCAGATATCAAACGCATCGTCAGAACTATCTCTACGGCTCCTTTAATTCTCCTAAAGCCAAAACTGTCGTCATCTAACATACGCTCAATCTTCTTTTCCTTTCTTCTGCATATTATTCTCGTCAGCAACTTGTATGCATTAGCTGTTAACCTAATTGTGCGATACTTCTCGCACTTCTCGCTTCTTGCAGTCGTCGGAATAGTGTGGATTTTCGGAAAATCTGATGATATATCGCCAGTCTCGTATATTTTTAGAAATTCCGATGAAATGTTATCTATATCCCTTCTTCCTTATTTCATATTAAGTCGTCCAAAACTCTTTAAAATTCTGATTCTAAAACTGATCCCCTGTCCCTTTCTTTTCAGCTACTCATTCTTATTCAGTCACTTCTTCAGATAATAGCTCTTAAAAAATGAACGATTGTTAAGTTCACTGTCTACCTTTGATTGTATTGTATAACTTTATGGAAAACACAACCAATGGAGGCAAGAGCTATAAATGGCTCTAGTATCACTCCACTGATGACAGTTTGCAGCTATAGTTGTTGTCGTTGTGGTCTTCACTCCACACACTTGTTTGATGCAGCTCCCCGTGCTACTCAATCCTGTGCAAGCTTCTTCTTCTCCCAGTACCTACTGCAACTTACGTCCTTCTGAATCTGCTTAGTCTGTTCATCTCTTGGTCTCCCTCTACGATTTTTACCCTCCAAGATGCCCTCTAATACAAAAACTGGTGATCCCTTGATGCCTCAGAACATGTCCTACCAACCCATCTCTTCTTCTACTCAAGATGTGCCACGAATATCTCTTATCCCCAATTTTATTCAATACCTCCTCATTAGTTATGTGATCTACCCATCTAATTTTCAGCATCCTTCTGTAGCACCACATTTCGAAAGCTTTTATTCTCTTCTTGTCCAAACAATTTATCGTCCATGTTTCACTTCCACACATGGCTACACTCTATACAAATACTTTCAGAAACGACTTCCTGACACCAAAATCTATACTCGATTATAACAAATTTCTATTCTTCAGAAATGCTTTCCTTGCCATTGCCATTCTACATTTTATATCCTCTCTACTTTGACCATCATCAGTTATTTTGCTCCCCAAATAGCAAAATTCCTTTACTAATTTAAATGTCTCATTTCCTAATCTAATTCCCTCAACATCACACGACTTAATTCGACCACATTCCATTATCCTCTTTTTGCTTTTGTTGATTTTCATCTTATATCCTCCTTTCAAGACACTGTCCATTCCGTTCAGCTGCTCTTCCAACTCCTTTGCTGTCTCTGACAGAATTACAATGTCATCGGCGAACCTCAAAGTTTTTATTTCTTCTCCATGGATTTTAATTCCTACTCCGAATTTTTCTTTTGTTTCCTTTACTGCTTGCTCAGTATATAGATTGAATAACATCGGGGATAAGCTACAACCCTGTCTCACTCCTTTCCCAACCACTGCTTCCCTTTCCTGCCCCTCGACTCTTATAACTGCCATATGGTTTTCTGTACAGATTGTAAATAGCCTTTCGCTCCTTGCGGCTATAGTAGCGTTTGAAAAACGTAAGGTAAGTTAAAGACCGTGAGCTAAAAACTGAAAACAGACAGACGGAACTGACTTTCTCTTTGTCTACTATTTCCCATTTATTTACTTTTTATTTTTTCAAGTAAAATAAGTAATGAATTGTGTTGCGTCTGCAGTTTCGTACACCAGACCTGAAAGTTGTAGTGGAAGTATTTTATTCATCAGTTGGATTTTAATGCGCTGGATGAATAGTCGAACGATAGTGCCAAACGACAGAAGCGGCGCTGGACTGGGAGGGCCCGTTTGTGAGCGTCTGTAATGCGTCATCCCGGGGAAGACCGTAATTTTCTAGCAATTACACTGTGGCGTTATTGCCACCCGCTTGAATGCCTCTCCGAGGCTATGACGCATTGTTCCCATTCTCTGTCTGTCTCTCTCTCACTCTCTCTCTCTCTCTCCGTTGATACTGGCTTGTGCCTCCTAGCGAAAGCGTGTTTGTTTGCAGTGCTCCAACAATCATATACCACAAAACTTGAGTGAGAAACTGGTTTATGTCTATCTTGTTTTCTGTTTAATATTTCTAATATCATAATCACGTATGTTCCTCATATAAGGATGAAACAAAATTACTAAGTAACAAACAAAGTACTAACGATCATTTTACGACTCGTTAAGAATGGCTATATAGCCTTTCGCCATTCTGTTCAGTATTCTAGACACTACTCTTCAATGTGTCTTTCATTTTAATGCATTCCATACAAGAAAACATAAACCATTCGGAATGTTAATGTCTTTGAGTAGAATGTGCAAAGTGGTGTTGCAGTCTTCTTGCACCCCATGTTACAGTAATCTGCATCTACGTTTACATCAAAAATGGCTCAAATGGCCCTGAGCACTATGGGACTTAACATCTATGGTCATCAGTCCTCTAGAACCACTTAAACCTAACTAACCTAAGGACATCACACAACACCCAGTCATCAAGAGGCAGAGAAAATCCCTGACCCCGCCGGGAATCGAACCCGGGAACCCGGGCGTGGGAAGCGAGAACGCTACCGCACGACCACGAGCTGCGGACTACGTTTACATCCACATCCACAAGTCGCATTACGAGAGTAATTTGTGTGCTATATACATTCGCCCTCCCTTTTCCAGTCACGAGCGTTTAGTGCGAATAAAGTATGTTGTTAAGCTTCCATGTCAGCGTTTAGTGCGAATAAAGAGTGTTGTTAAGCTTCCATGTCAGCTTGAATAACTGCAGGGTCTTTCAGATAGCTATATGCAGGAGACTTGACTTTTCTAAGACCGTACGCCCTCGGGATTTTTAACAGTAAATCACTCTGTGATGCCGGACACCACTGTAGCAGAGTGTTCCACTGCAATTGGTGGCTTGTAAAACGTTTATGGAAGGAAGATTCGGACTAAACACTCCGTCGACAATGACATCATTGGAGAAGGAGCGCATGCTGTGTTCGAACAGTGGTGCAGAAAACCCGTATTCCTTCCAAAGAAACTGTTTGAAGTGCGCCTGAAACGATTTATTGAAATCACGGTAAGCCAGTGACTTCAGTAACAATCCTCCTGCGATACGGCTTTGGAATAAAGAAATCAACGGTCGTCATTTTTCTCTGTGGATACGCAAACAGAACAATAAAAGTAGGAGACGGTAGTGGTTCTCGAAGTACCCTCAACGACACACCTTGAAGTCTCTCACGGAGTACAGATTTAGATGCAGTTTTTGATCTGTCATATATGTGCTAAGTGGCATCTATGTGCAACAGTTTACAATAACGAGACAGTTAAATGGTACTTCGTATTGTAACATATGCTAAAGTTTCTTCTGGTTTCCACTCACAAATCCATTCCAAACGGAGATAAATTTGACAGTTATTTACACCCAATGGTCTAAGCAGGGCCTTACTGTGAATGATAAGTAGTTTTTTCTGAGTTTTTCTTTAGGAATAATCTGTTGTGATTTTCTAACAAGGAAGCATTCCCAACTTGACCTAATATTTTATGGAGAAGAAAGCACATATGGAAAATATCAGCCCCAGCAATCGACCCCCCCCCCCTTCCACCCTGCGCAAAAATTTTTAATAACACACAGTTATAACCTTCTGAAAGCACAGATTTTTAGCTTTCGCACCCACCATTTGTTTGCCACTGTCTCCACCCCACTTCAGTGCCTAAAGGTCGACCGTGAAGTACTGTACAGTGGAGTAATAACAAGACCACTCCCATTCGCAGAATGTTGAAGGCTAGGGAAGAGGAGGGTGAACGTGAACATTTCTGCCCAACGTGTTTTGAAATCTTGTTCGAAAACGCAATTTATTTTACTCGTAAAATAGTAAGTAACATAAGTACACGATATGTTAACATAACGATCATATGCGTTCAATATTATTATAACAACAGTCTCGGATCGACATTCTTGCAGATATATATATGTGCCTCGAAATCAAAATGAATGAATGAACCTCAGCATCAGAAATCTACACTCCTGGAAATTGAAATAAGAACACCGTGAATTCATTGTCCCAGGAAGGGGAAACTTTATTGACACATTCCTGGGGTCAGATACATCACATGATCACACTGACAGAACCACAGGCACATAGACACAGGCAACAGAGCATGCACAATGTCGGCACTAGTACAGTGTATATCCACCTTTCGCGGCAATGCAGGCTGCTATTCTCCCATGGAGACGATCGTAGAGATGCTGGATGTAGTCCTGTGGAACGGCTTGCCATGCCATTTCCACCTGGCGCCTCAGTTGGACCAGCGATCGTGCTGGACGTGCAGACCGCGTGAGACGACGCTTCATCCAGTCCCAAATATGCTCAATGGGGGACAGATCCGGAGATCTTGCTGGCCAGGGTAGTTGACTTACGCCTTCTAGAGCACGTTGGGTGGCACGGGATACATGCGGACGTGCATTGTCCTGTTGGAACAGCAAGTTCCCTTGCCGGTCTAGGAATGGTAGAACGATGGGTTAGATGACGGTTTGGATGTACCGTGCACTATTCAGTGTCCCCTCGACGATCACCAGTGGTGTACGGCCAGTGTAGGAGATCGCTCCCCACACCATGATGCCGGGTGTTGGCCCTGTGTGCTTCGGTCGTATGCAGTCCTGATTGTGGCGCTCACCTGAACGGCGCCAAACACGCATACGACCATCATTGGCACCAAGGCAGAAGCGATTCTCATCGCTGAAGACGACACGTCTCCATTCGTCCCTCAATTCACGCCTGTCGCGACACCACTGGAGGCGGGCTGCACGATGTTGGGGCGTGAGTGGAAAACGGCCTAACGGTGTGCGGGACCGTAGCCCAGCTTCATGGAGACGGTTGCGAATGGTCCTCGCCGATACCCCAGGAGCAACAGTGTCCCTAATTTTCTGGGAAGTGGCGGTGCGGTCCCCTACGGCACTGCGTAGGATCCTACGGTCTTGGCGTGCATCCGTGCGTCGCTGCGGTCCGGTCCCAGGTCGACGGGCACGTGCACCTTCCGCCGACCACTGGCGACAACATCGATGTACTGTGGAGACCTCACGCCCCACGTGTTGAGCAATTCGGCGGTACGTCCACCCGGCCTCCCGCATGCCCACTATACGCCCTCGCTCAAAGTCCGTCAACTGCACATACGGTTCACGTCCACGCTGTCGCGGCATGCTACCAGTGTTAAAGACTGCGATGGAGCTCCGTATGCCACGGCAAACTGGCTGACACTGACGGCGGCGGTGCACAAATGCTGCGCAGCTAGCGCCATTCGACGGCCAACACCGCGGTTCCTGGTGTGTCCGCTGTGCCGTGCGTGTGATCATTGCTTGTACAGCCCTCTCGCAGTGTCCGGAGCAAGTATGGTGGGTCTGACACACCGGTGTCAATGTGTTCTTTTTTCCATTTCCAGGTGTGTAATTATGAAATGAAGTTAATGATTTTAGACTTACAATTCAATAATGCAAACCGCTTTGAAGAGGAGTGCATCTCCTACAAATGTACTTCACTTTAACAGTGCCAGATTTAAAATTCAAAGAAAATAAAGCGAGAAAGAGACGTTAATAATGCAGCAGTGCTACGCTACTTTGTTAACGACACACTCATTAGTTTCATTCATTTACATACCATTTGTGAATCCCAACATAAAAATGTCCAAAGCAAAGAAATCTCGGGGCCCAGCTACTGGTTAGGATCCGCACACTTGGACACAATGAACGAAGCCTGTTCCCAGTGTCAAAATAGTACAACACTGCGGAGCAGTTGCTGCTCCGGCATTAAGCTGCGGCAGTGGGGCAGAACGAGTGATGGACGGTGTGAACGAAAGTTTAAAAGCTGAACTTCCAGAAGGACATAACTGCGAACTATCAGAATTATGACCACAATTTTCGCGCGGGTTCGATTTCCGGCGTTCATATCTGGGAAATGTGGTTTTTTCCTCTCTAAAACATGAGGTAAAGTCGATGATGTTTCCTTGTAAGTGCCCTACATATCATTCAGCAGATGTACCAAAGAGACAAAGTAGTCATAAATATATACGACACTTTCCACGTACAACGAGAGAAGAAAGCATCATTCTGCTTGGTATCAGGTCAAGTAGGAATTGAAGGATATGGGCAAGCTAAGACAGAAACAATGGACGCTTGCAGTGACGTTAATGTACCACCGCATGTTGTCTCCTTTGTTGCGATTACGTCGGTGTTGAGAATTATGTGTCGTTGAGATACTAATAGGATGGAGGAGCACAATAATAAATTGAGGCTGGTGAATCTCCAACTTTTACTATGCTGAACATCGTTCCAGGTACGTAGATGAAAAGAAGAGGTAGCTCGGTAGGGCTTTTGTTGAAGTTTCGAGAACATACCTTCATCGAGGAGTCAAGCAATATATTGCTCCCACCAATGTATATCTCGCGAAGAGACCATGAGGATAAAATCGGAGAAATTATAACCCACACAGAGGCACACCGACTATCTTTCTTTCCACGAAAAATACGAGACTGGAATAGAAGGGAGAACAGATAAAAGTACTCAAGGTACCCTCCGCCACACACCGTCAGGTGGCTTGCGGAGTACCGATGTAGATATAGATGTAGACGTAGCACAACTGAAAATAGATCCCTGCCATCTGACACCCAGTGACCCCCACCCTTCAACGTGCTGTGGTTGTGACGTGCCTGTGACTGCATGCTGTATGTTACTTGACGGCGTTTTATATTGTGCTGAAACGATATCAGCCTTCTTTATTTTCATTTATTTTTGAATAACGATGTTACATGTCGCTAATGCATAAAATTAACAGGAAGTGCAAGGAAGCTAAGACGAAATGGCTGCGTGAAAAATGTGAAGAAATTGGGAAAGAAATGATTGTCGAAAGGACTGGTGCAGCATATAGAAAAGTCAAAACAACCACAGATAAAATTAAAAGCGAGGGTGGTAACATTAAGCGTCCAAAGGGATTTCCACTGTTAAATGTAGAGGCGGCAGCGGATAACTGGAAAGAGTATATTGCATGGCTCTATGAGGGAGAAAATTTGTCCGATGTAATAGAAGAACAGACAGGAGTTGATTTAGAAGAGATGCAGTATTATAATCATAATTTAAAATAGCTTTGTAAGGCTTAAGATCGAAGAAGGCAGAAAGGATAGCTAACATTCCATCAGAATTTCTAAAATCATTGTGGTAAAGAGCAACAAAACGATTATTCACGTTGGTGTCTAGAAAGTATGAGTCTGGTGGCGTTCCATCTGACCAGGGGAAAAGTATCATCGACACAATTCCGAAGACTGCAAGACCTGACAAGTGCGAGAATTATCACGCAGTCAGCTTAACAAGATATGTATCCTAGTTGCTGACAAAAATAATGTACAGAAGAATGGAAGAGAAAATTGAGGATGTGTTAGACGCCGACCACTTCGGCTTTAGGAAACCTAAATGCACTAGAGTGGCAATTCTGACGTTGCGGTTGATAAGATTAAAGAAAAATCTAGACACGTTCTTAAGATTTGTTGACCTGTAAAAAGAGTTCGACAATGTGAAGTGGTTTAAGATATTCGAAATTCTGATGAAAATAGGGGTAAGCTATAGAGAGAAAGTTAGGTAACACACAATGGGTATAGAGCCAACAGGGAATAATAAGAATGGAAGACCAAGAACGAAGTGCTCGGATTAGAAGGGGTGTAAGACAAGGATGTAGTCTTTCACCCCTGCTGTTCAATCGAGGAAGCAATGATGGAAATAAAACGAAAGGTTCGGGGGTGGGATTAAATTTCATATTGAAAGGATATAAATGATTCGATTCGCTGATTACATTGCTAAAATGAAGAGAATTACATGACCTACTGAATAGAATGAACAGTCTAATGAGTACGGTATATGGACTGAGAGTAAATCGAAGAAAGACGAAAGGAATGAGAAGAAGCATAAATGAAAGCAGCGAGTAACTTAACATCAGTATCGATGGTCACGATGTATACGAAGTTAAGGAATTCTGCTACCTAGGCAGCCAGATAACCCATGACGGACGGAACAAGGAGGATATCAGAAGCAGATTAGCATTGGTAAGAAAGGGCGTTCCTGGTCAAGAGGAGTCTACTAGTATCAAACATAGAACCTTAATATGAGGAAGAAATTTCTGGAAATGCACGTTTGGAACACAGCATTGAATGTTAATGAAACATGGACTGTGGATAAACCGAAAAGAAGAAAATCGAAGCATTTGAGATATGGTTCTACTGATGAATGTTGAAAATTGGGTGGACTGATAAGGTATGGAATGATGCGGTTCTGAGCAGAATCTGAGAGGAAAGAAATGTATGGAAAACACTGACAAGAAGGAGGAACAGGATGACTGTTAAGACATCAGGGAATAACTTCCGTGGTACTAGAAGGAACTGCCGACGGTAAAAACTGTAGAGGAAGACAGAGATTGTAATACATCCAGCAAATAATTGAGGACTTAGGCTGTAAGTGGTGCTCTGAGATGAAGAGGATAGCACAGCATAGGAATTCGTGGCGGGCTGCGTCAAAACAGTCAGAAGAGTAACGACTCAAAAAAAGTGGAAAACATTCTTAGGATTGCGCGTTATCCTGGCACATGCCCAAGTTACTTGTTAAGATATTTTAATGTGTCTCAGAGCAGCTGTCCCATCCTTTTAGTGACTGTTCAAACTAACCTCTATCATGACAATGATAGTTTTAGAATTTTAACTACATGGTCATTTCGACATTAACCTATATTTTTTAACTCAGGCTCAGATTTTTATTCAAACAGTTTTGACATATAGAATTGTTTACCAACATTTACTTCTCCCCACCGTCGCTCGCTCTTTCCTTGTTTTCAGTCCTCCTCCTTAGCTGAGTGGTAACGTGTTTGGCTACCATGCAGCGGGCCCAGGTTCGATTCCCAGCCGGGTTGCAGATTTTCTCCGCTCGTTGACTGGTTGTTGTGGTGACCTCATCATCGTTTCACCACCACCAACAAACAGGTAGCCCAATGTGGCGTCACCTGAAATAATACTTGCAACTCGGCGGTATAACTTCCCCAGAGAGGGCGTACCAGCCATTTCCTTGTTTTCATTAGTCGACATGCAGTCACGTGAAGAAGGAATAATCTGTACCTCATTTTACCAGCTAATTCTCATTTTATTTAATAGGAGCGAGTGTTTTATCTTGAAACGATTTTCAGAATTTGGCCTCTAGGCATCCTTGTAACGGAAGTTTAATATATTTCCTTATTCTATTTAGAAATTAGAGCATTCATTTTATTCGTGCACCAATCTTTTTCTGAAATTACATAAATTACTCCAGAAAAATAAGGGTTTTCCGAATCTGAAAAGCTATTCTCAGGTGTAACATTTTCACTTACCTAGGAAGAAATATTCTGTTCAAAAGTGATGCATTAGAGAAAATCTTGTCAGCACTGTATTTAATGATCTATGAGTTACATTATTACTCTTCTACACAGCAGTAACCAGTAACTGAAATCAAACACAGTTACCTTTCGACAACGACTTAGTAAAGAATTTTGATCACCTGAAGATGCCTCTTCTAGTAGCTATTAATGACTATTAATCAAGAGTATTCTACAGCCAATGCGGATTATTTCTTTGAAAATATAAGTTGGTGAGAGCCAGTGATAATGAGACAAGGAGAAGCACCTACGGAAACGAATCAATGAGAATTTAGCGTAAGAAGGAACAAGAGGAGACAGTGACAGTAAGATGAGACAGTAGTAGCAAGACAGACAGAAAGAGACTGTGACTGTAAGACGGAGACAAGGACAGACAGACACAACGAGATAATGACGAAGAGTTGGGATGAATCAGTGAGGGAGAATGGTTATTGGGAGTGGATGGGTATGAGCTACTTACTGCGATGGACTGGTGGGTGTGAGCGAGTTACAGTTAGGGATTTTGTGGGACTGATACGATGGCTGTTCGGAAAATAAGGTCCGATCTGTTGCGAAAACCACAGTGTAAATAAAAATTTTTCACTCCCAACAGTTAGCTACACTTCTCTAAATAGTCACCTCTCCGACTTAGATATTTGTCGTGGCGTTGTACCAACTTTCCAGTACTCTCGTCACAGAAAGCAGCCGCCTGTGCTTTCAGCCATTTCTCTACGTGGGTCTGCATTTCGTTGTTTGTGCCAAAATGTTGTCTTTGCAGTCACCGGTTCATGTGAGTAGAGGTGAACAACGGAGGGACCCAATTAAGGATTGTATTGTGAGTGATCAAACATTTCCCATCGAAAACGCTGCATGAGCGTCTTCATTGCCCCTGCAGAATGCGACTGAAAATTGTCTTGAACAAAGAAACGCATGACATTTATGTTATGTGGCCTGCATTGCTTCAGGCGAAATTTCTGAGCAGATCCACAAATTTGGCGGGAAACACCTTTGTTTTAGGCATTTCTACGTGATCACTTTGAGCTCTGAACTGAAAAGAGCGACTGCCCAACACATCTGCGCAAAGAAACATCGGATTTTCACAGTGGTTTCCATTTCGTGCCTAATCTGACCCTTACTTTCCGAATACGCCTCGCAGCTGAATTGCATATTAAAGTAAGCATGATTATGTTCGGACGCCAAAATGTTTAGGAACATTTTTAAAGGTGCTGAATAATTTTTTGCCATACGTGTTAGATAGTAATTCCTACCCACCGAGTTTATCAAATTACAATAATAGAAATTTCCCATTTTAATACATTGATAAGCAACAGCTGTCTGTTTTATGACTGGCATACACCCCTTAAAGACTCCAATATGTGTCAATGGGTGAATGTTTCACGAATTTTGCTTATGAAGGAACAGTTTCTTCGTCTCACTAAGCATTTAATTCACTTCCGGCGCGAACGACGATTAACATGTAGTTGATCTCCTTCAAACACATATACTAACCATCATCATCATCATATTCATGATAGTAGAAGGGACTGTAGTAAACATGGGCAGATCTTCCCCTCACATTTTCTGCTGGAGTTTTTCAGCCGCATTGTACCAAATGGGGCGCAAATATAGTTCTTGTTTTTCCTCTGGTGATCCATTAGTTCCTGAAGGCAGCATTCTGGGTTCAGCGTTCGTGGAGTAATAGCTTGGATTTCACATAATCCTCGGGTATAAACTCGCTGTAAGTGGCACTGTCTCTTTATCCACCACCCCAGTATCGAAGCTTTCTCTATGCCTCTATTCGTGATCAGTCACAGAGGACCATACGCATCTACAAAGCTTCTCCTCCACTAGCTTTTACTTCCTGCTTCTTGCCGCCCATCACCATTCATGTCAATTCGCATAAGACCTCGTAAACACTGTTTCTACAACTTTTCTTTTTCTTTTCTTTCAGGAAGTAAAATTCAAAGGTCACCAATGTTTGTCCATTCGAGCCACACGACCTGACCATTTGAGCAGTTCCATATCTCAGCGATCGCATCTTGTATCAGATGTTAAGACTGTTCTTTTTCTGGAATCTCCATATTTCACAACCATGCAGTTGTATAATAATTTGTACAGTTGACGTTTGAAATTACTTGGCGGACTGAGAGATTCATAAAGCTGACTGAAGTACGAAAGGTTTCCGTCTGGGATCCTTGTTGCGATTTCTGCCTCAAAGGTTGTGTTCTATGTAAATATCACCACCAGATACTTAAAATTGTGACCCTTTGATAGGATCATGTTCCGATTAGAGTGGGTCGCTTGAGTCTTTCTGTGCTTCTAGTGTAGAAAATATAAACAACTAAAAGAAAGATTCAAACATCGAGTTAGAGAGTAAATCTGAAAAGCGATTGTACTTCTACACGTCGAAAAGAAAATATCGGAAATTACCAAGAAGTCAAAAGCAGTTGATGAACGATAGACGGTTGATCGACAATCTACAAAATAACTGAAATTAGTTCACAATTGCGAAATATGTGTGGCAGTTCGATATGTGTCCTCATATCCTTCTCTTCCCCCCCCCCATCTCTCCATCGTCCTCCTCCTCATCCCTCTCTTCGTCCATCGCCTCTTTCTCCCCGCTGTCTCTGACCGTCACCTTCCCCCCCCCTCCTCACTCTACATCTCTTATCCCACACTCTCTCCTCTCTCTATCCATCTCTTCCACCATGATCTCTCTGCCAATCTCTTCCTTCCCCTTCCTTATACCCATTTGCTCCCTATCCATCTCCACCTCCGCACTCTCTCTGACCTTACTTATTATTATCACAAATGGCACCTTGATTGGGAAAAAGAAGTCAAAATGAATGGGTGAATCGGTTCGAACCATTAGTGCACAGGGCATGAGGGATACCATTCCGGCTGCTGGATCTGTGTGAATAGTAGCTTCAATGACAGTATTTCGCATGGTTTTAATCTACAGACAGGTAGAATTATAAAGTTAGCCGTAAACACAACTCTGTTGTTTTCTGTTACAAATGACTGTGATAAGGAAAATAATGCTGCACATTTTCACAGTACTGTTCAGTAAGTTGTTCCCGTAGCCTGATTAACAGAAAGTGTTTGTTGTACAACAACAAAAAATGTTCAAATGTGTGTGAAATCTTATGGGACTTAACTGCTAAGGTCGTCAGTCCCTAAGCTTACACACTACTTAACCTAAATTATCCTAAGGACAAACACACACACCCATGCCCGAGGGAGGACTCCAACCTCCGCCGGAATCAGCCGCACAGCCCATGACTGCAGCGCCCTAGACCGCTCGGCTAATCCGGCGCGGATGTTGTACAACATGTCTGTATCTATAGTGGTTTAGGCTGTGTGTTGTCTGTCAGTCAGTCAGTTGATCGAGAAGACATTCACCCAACCAAATGTATCTATAGTGGTTTAGGTTGCGTGTTGTCTGTCACTCAGTCAATTGATCGAGAAGGGGTTCATCCAACCGAATGTTTCCTTTAATTATGTGAATAAAAACAAAATAATCTGAGTAAGATCATGAGTTTATTGAAATGAAAAAAAACACATTGTTTTGACAATAATTTATTAATATTATTAATGCGTTCACAGCAATGCTTAGTGGTGAATGATATTTTTTTTCAGTCTGGAGAGAAAACGAATAGCGCCGACGGTTTTACCGACTTTCTAGCACGCAACTTGCCACTGTCCATGACAAAAAACACGGCAATTCAAGATTTATTTCACACACTTCCACCGATTGGCCTTGCGACTTATTAATCGTCATTGCGATTGCAAGCGAATCGAAAACTGAACAAGCTTAAATCGAAACGGCAAGTCGCTTGGAATCAGTGATTCAAAAATGGATCTGAGCACTATGGGACTTAACATCTGACGTCATCAGTCCCCTAGAACCTAGAACTACTGAAACCTAACTAACCTAAGGACTTCACACACACCCATGCCCGAGGCAGGATTCGAAGCTGCGACCGTAGCAGTCACGCGGTTCCGGACTGAAGCGCCTAGAACCGCACGGCCACCGCGGCCGGCAATCAGTGGTATTCTTGAATTCAAAACATCCTAATCTTTGAAATTTCCTATGACCGTCGTTGTTTCAATGTTCATCAGCTTCTTACCAGCGAGTCTTTTTCCATTGCGTAGTTACGGTTGGTTCAGATTTCCTAAAATCACCGAGCCGACCTTGAGCTGCATATTGCGCGACGGCATTCCTGGGAAATCTAATGAAATCAGTTGGATAATTGTCGACTTTGTCTGGATCAGTAACGGAATCGATCGAATTCAATTAATGCAATTGGCTAGCGGCTTCGATTTGAGTTTTTATGTTCAAACAGTCTGTCCATATTTCTCGCTGCCGAAGTTGTCCGTTCGCCCAAGAAAACGTGATTCTTGTAATTTGCAACAATACTGTTCCAGTTATGTGTTTGTGTATGTGATGAAGTCGAAAAATAATTTACCTAAAAAGTTGTAGTGTTGAAAAACATTGTTCATTGTTCCAAAGTCGACCAACACATCCGCGGCATAATCGACTGTTGTTGAATCGTATCCGGACGCCAAACATACATTTCGTCCTGTCACGTTTGGCCGTTTGTTTTATCAGCGTTCCAAATTATTTTGTGTAAGCTCCAACTGAGCGAGTCGAACTTGACTATATCCTTTATTCCGGAGTCACAATGAATCACGCTCGAGAATTTCTTATTCGATTTGCCTCGAAACGCTGTCTACGCTCTTCGTCAGTCTCACTGGCTCAACTAACATGTAGTTGGCCTGTGTTGCTTGAAAGCCGGACGATATTTCAACGTCTTGCTGGTGGCACTTTTTCCAAAGAAATAAACCGCGAACTGAAATCACTTTAATGTTTGAAACACGCCAAATTACCACGAATCTTTGCACCGCACACTAAAATATCGCTTTCAGTTGTAGGCAGTGTGGAACTTTAAGTTGTTATGAAAACATGCGACAGCGAACTGCCAAACTGAACGTCACAATTCCTTTTCTTTTCTTTTTTTTATTTTATTTATTTATTTATTTATTTATTTATTTATTTTTGTGGAAACATGTGACAGCAGAAATGTCAAACCGACTGTCACATTTCTTTCATTGAGATTTTCATACAAATCCCATTTTTCCCGTTCATTTTCCTAAACATTTCTTTCGTACGAACCTTGTCCTGATAGCAACGAAAACAGTTTAAAAAATCAGCCTAATTGGTCGAGCTGTTCTCAAGTGATGATCCATCATACATGAGGCAACTGATTTTTATTTACATAGATAATTATTATTAAATATACAGGTGAGAGTTAGTAATTACTGTGCATCACCGTTTACACATTAAAACAATAGATATTCTTCTACGTAGCAGAAGGAGTTGTCAAGGAGAAATTTTACTGTGCAGTCTGACAGACTGCGTTACTGATCAGAAATTGTAGTTGCAGCCTTGTGCAACCCTTTTTGTGCTAAAAACAATCATAACGTGGAGATGTCTACAAGTTGATCGTGGGTGAGCACCACATATTATTCCTACAGCTCACAAGCGTGAAAATAGTCAGCTGTATTTCTGGCAAGTTAAATTCAAAAATGAGCGTGGGCGAGGCATGTACTCAGGACAATGGATGACTGATAGATGAAGGAAGTTCTTCAGTGGGTCTAAGAGATACAAACAGACTGAGACGACAACTTAGTGGAACGTGAATGGTTAACATTAGAGTCAAAACCTAAATGATCAGATGGAGGAAAACCTTATCCAACAGTAGAGGTCATTTGGATTATGCCGATGATATATAAAAGATTCTGCAGTAACAATACTTTAAAGTTTCACAAATATTTTACCTTCTACACCTTTTACAATTTTTCACACTTTCTGCATCTTTCTTGAGACTATCAGTGGTTTCTCCAGACTCCAGAAAAGTTATGCTGCCAATCATTTTTATCAAATAAATCATCCAGAGCTTTGTACCCCGCCTGGATTGGCGGTGTGTGCGTCTGCTCCTGTGAACTTGAGCCGTGCGCAGCTCGGGGTCATGTGCCCTTTATTGCTCGTCATCTTGTTTTAATGGCTCTGTTGTCTCTTTCTTATTTAATTTTTTGGGCGTCACTCAGTTGCTGATTTGCTTGCCCGTGAGTGGCAGCAGCAGCGCTTATAGGTAAGTGCACTGTCGTACTATCTCGGGAGCGACCGTTCGTATTTCCGGGTCGTCGTCTGTCGGGAGTTCAGTCGGGGACGGAGCGCCAGTGAGGCGAGGACAGCCAGTACTTGCCGACCACTGGACACACACATGAACTATCCGACGGAAGCAGATTGGACCAGGAATGACCGCCGGTTGGTCGTCTCATTGGGCGACGTGTATTTGGTCTTGTGACCGTTTCTGGGCCTCGTCAGTTGGTCATCTTGCCGGACGTTGGTCGGTTCCTTCCTCGTGCAGAGATGTCGTCGCCGATGGGCAAGAGTTACCTCTGCATGGGTGGTCCAAGCCAGTGTGCACGGGCCGCTGTGTCTCCGAGTTTAGTATGGATATCGAGTTGAGTCAGGTTGGAGCTGCAGTGAACTCCGGACGGCCAAGACTCGCCCGACCATTGCCGACACTCATAATTTGAGTGGGGACGAACTTCGTTGGTCGTTTGATCGGTCGTCCCATCGGACGACGTGTATTTGGTCGCCGACTGTTTATGAAAACTCTGTGTATGTGTGACTTGTCATTTCTCCTTGTTGTTCCACGGTGACTGGTTTTAGGATCGTCGGAGTTCTTGGTGCAAGTGGAACTGTGTGCAGCTTTTGTGACTTGCACTGGGCAGATGAATGCTGTCTGCATACTGGAGTAGCCAGTTGGTCGGTTGCGACAGAGCAGCGAGGAAGTCTCCGTGGTGTGAGGTCAGGCTGGGGCTGCTGGCAGCGTGCATAGTGTTACGCTAGGCTGCCTGTCTCACCTAAACTATTGTTAGAGTGTCCTCCCCAGGCCGACCCTTGGAACACTTCTGAGCGCCACTGTTCTGTTGTTTTGTGATTGTCATTTTCTTTTGTCGCAAGTACTGTGCAAGGACATCAGCCATGTATTAATTTGTCTGTTCTATGTTCAGTATATGGAATTCAGCCGAACCTTATGTGAAGTATTTAAGGATTAGTTCTTCAGCCATGTTTCACTTAAAATTCTTGTTTCCTCTGTATTTAGGCCTTCCGCTGCGTTTGTTTTAAAATTTGTGACTTTCAGCCGTAATGTGTGAATTCCTGTCTGTAAGATTTCTCTTTAATTGTCTTGAATTCCTAAAATGGCCATCGGCCATACTGTGTAAATGCTTATCTTAAGGTTTGTCCTTAATTATTAAGAATAATTGTTTGAGCCTTCAGCCGTTAAGTTATTTCAAGTTTTCTTAAGATGATTTTCTGTTCTATTGTGTAAATTCTTGTCTTTAAAAGTTGTCTTTTATTATGTTGAAATATTATTGGGCTTTCAGCCGATGAATTGATTTAAATTTTCCTTAATATGGCTTTTAGCTGAGATTGGTAAATGCTTGCCTTTCAAAGAATTTCCTTTGCTAAAGAATTTCCTTTGCCAATCTGAAATATTATTTGGGCCTTTAGCCGAGAAGGTATTTTAATTTTAGTTAAGTAAGGCATTCAGCCATTTGTCTAAATTCAGATGCCTTAAAAGGAATTAATTAAGGATATTTTAATTTTACTTAAGTAAGGCCTTCAGCCGTTTCTCTACATCCTTGGGCTTTAAAAGGAATTATGTAAACTTTATTATTGAGAAGTTACTTGGGCCCTCAGCCATGAATGGATACTTGTTGTTTTAAAGAGAAAACAGTGCACTGGTTTTCGAGGAATAAAGTTGTGTGTTCTTGTGTAACTGACAGTAACTGATCTTGACCCCTTTTCCACAACCTAATCCGCTCTGTCCAGCGAAACCAGATTTCAGAACTGCTTATCTAATATAGGCTGAGAGTCAAGGAAGCGAGTAGGAGCAGGAGAGGTGAAGCACTTCGGTATTGCAGGTAACTTTAACACCTTTAATAGACTCGAAAACAGGTGTGAAGGCGTAGTCCATGTCTAATCCTGTGAAGGTAGGATGACTGTTCTGTATAATCTCAAAACTAACAAATACTCGTTGCTGTCCAAATTTTAACTGAACGTAACTAATACAGAGTTTCAATAGCAAGCTAGCCCACTCGGTAGCAGAAGCGATATTTCCAGGCCGTCTGCTCTTGATGAAATGGGCGGAAATCAAGACGTTGCTCCCTGGGCTCCTCAGCGTCGGCCAGAGGGCGCTGTGGTCGGTGTAGTTAGTCTTCTCTCGTTCAGAAATGGTTCAGATGGCTCTGAGCACTATGGGACTTAACATCTGAAGTCACTAGTCCCCTAGACTTAGAACTACTTAAACCTAACTAACCTAAGGACATCACACACTTCCATGCCCGAGGCAGGATTCGAACCTGCGACCGTAGCAGCAGCGCGGTTCCGGACTAAAGCGCCTAGAAGTGCTCAGCCACAGCGGCCGGCTCTTCTCTCGTCGTGCCAACTTACGAGGTCGTGCACCTACGTTGTGGCATCGTAATGTTATATTGAATGGAATCGTGACAGAATACGTTCCCAAGCAAATGCTGTCTTTACCTACTTTTTATACATTACCACTCGTAATTTACGTTCCTAATTATTACAAACATCCAGTAAGCTTTTGGCCATTAATTACGACCCAGTTTTTCCCTCCCACGTCTCTTTCCTTTGTTTTCTTGTATAATGGATGTAGCAGGCGTTTTCATAAGAGGAGAAAACGTTACATTTTCTAGTAAAAGCCTTCCTCGGGGCGCTGCCATCTGCTTATATGCTGTTCAACAGTATTATTCGGCATCTTTAATTCAAATAGGTGGAAAATTATATTCCGTATTTCAAGCTATATTTCTTGGGCAAACTTTCTCTAGCTCGCTGTTACCGACGTATTCATCGCGAGACATTCCGTCACTGCGCTGAAATGTATATTTTATCTTTTCTTAACTCTGGTGTGCTGTGTAGTTACATACGGATACGATGTGTTGCTTAAGCTCTTACAGAGACATGAAGATGGTCAAATATATGTAAACTAGTCATATCAGTACAGATAAATTTTGAAACTTCTCTAAATAATTTAGCTATTTTGAAAACTGAAAAACTGCCTTACGGAAGCACAGTTCGGGATGTGTGCAGAAATAATGCTTTATGTTATTGAAAGACTCATGTACTGTATTTTCTGGTACATACATATATACTGACGTTATATAATTTGCTTCTAAATTACAAAACCACGCCAGAACATTAATTTTTCAGTAATTGTTAATCACACCGCTTCTTCCTCAGACCCAAAAGTAATTATGATTCACTCGTGGCACAAAACTTGTAGTAGCAGCTCAGCACTGATTTTCGTTGCAAAGTACTAGCTGTATCGTACTTCTCGCATTCAGTTCTTGGTGAACTCCACTAAGAAACTATAAAACACCAATGTGTATGCTGTTTCCTTTTCAACATAGGTCTCCATCTCTCTGACTTCAAGTCTTTCAGATTTCCATATGCACTTCAGATACTAGAAATAACAAATTAATTTCCTTCTGCTGTGGCTCATTAATAAATTTAAAGCGAACTTTTAAATTTAATGCAAAATAATATATGGTATGGGGCCAAGTCGGAGAAGGATGATCGATGGTAGTGAACCCAACGCATCGTATTTTTGCAGATGTCGTGTGTGGTCTGCAATTGTCATGCCCAAGGAGAGCATGCTGCATGTGTGGACGAACTCTTCTAATTCGAAACTCGATTACAGAACACTGTTTCTCATTATGCAACACAGTTTCGTTACACGCCGCCATGTCACACACTACAATGCGGAGCCCTCTAACAGCAGAGGACTGCAAAATGTAGACATTAAGAATGCTAAGAAGCCTTTTTAAAAAAAAAAAAAAAACGTTTTCGGGAGTTTCACGTAAAAAATTCGGAAGAATTACTTTTCAGCATGCTGTCGTATAAACATATAACTGTGATTCACGCTAGCCTCAAGGCACTCAAAAGTCTCATGGTGTATTGTAAAGAATAAATAATTTCCAATACACAGCACCAGTTTTGAGGATAGTCTTCTAATTGTGTTAAGGACTTGCAGAACATTACATTTCGTCAAGATATTGTAAAGACATTGCTTTCCCCGAAAGTCGATACTATTTTTTTTTCTCTTGTGCATTACCTTGTCATAGTACGTATGTATCATTTATTTCAACTATTCTTTATTTGTTCCTTCTTTCATTTTGCTACTGTTGTATGTTTTATATTGTACAAATAGGAATGTTCTGGTTTTATATGCTTCGTAAATCTTTGGTTAGGCAAGGAGAAATACTGTGTCAGAGAGAGAGAGAGAGCGAACGACTATCGATAGAGAACTTGCGAGTTGTTGTGGTATCGTGGCCGGTTCGCGGGTGGAGAAACGTTGCAAAGTTCGGCGTGAAAGACGGTGATACGCGGAGGAACAATTAATTACAGTGCGTCCCCTGTGTCAATAGGAGATCGTGCATTATTAAGTGAACAGTAAAACCTGAAAAGTATGTCGACTATTTGCGGTGACGATTTTACACACTGTGTGAACTTGTGACAATTAGCCGTGAACCAGACACCATTGTCGTGTGGAGACACTAACTGTTAGAATTGCGTGAAAGTGGAACAAACCAAAATGTTAAGTAAAAGAACAGTGCTGTGATTTGATCAAGAAACATTTACTATATCATCCAAACTGTCTTAAAGACGACGACGTAAATTGAACTGATGTTTAACGGACTGTTATAGTGATAAACACATGCGACTGTTTTCCTGTGGCGACACGGTGAAAGAACTGTGCAAAGTATTGGCATTAGCCTGCTCTATATTGTAAATACTAAAGACATTGCATAATTCCGACATACCCGCACCGCGTGTTTAACAAACTTTTAATAATAAAACGCCGCGCGCGTAACGACAACGCACACACTGGAACTATTATTATCGCGCCAGTGCTGCCAGCTGATTCGACTACAGCGGAGACGTGGACCACCGCCGTAACTGGAATACTAATGAAACAGGAGGATTGAAAGGTGGCTACACTGAGTCACAGCGCCAGCGATTGCGTCTAAGATTGTTATTCCGCCGCCTCCACTGGTGCAGTAGTAGTTCAGAGGATGTCGAGTGCAGTTGTTGTTCTGTTGGGCGAGAGAGTAGATGCTGTTCGGTTAGTGTAAAGTATAGATGGAAGATGTTGCAATTATCGCAGTGTATTTTTCGTCAATATACAGGGTGAGTCACGTAACATTACCACTGGATATATTTCGTAAACCACATCAAATACTGACGAATCGATTCCACAGACCGAACGTGAGGAAAGGGGCTAGTGTAATTGGTTAATACAAACCATAAAAAAATGCACGGAAGTATGTTTTTTAACACAAACCTACGTTTTTTTAAATGCAACCCCGTTATTTTTGTTAGCACATATGAACATATAAACAAATACGTAATCAGTGTCGTTTCTTGCATTGTAAAATTTTAATTACATCCGGAGATATCGTAACCTTAAGTTGGCGTACCACTCCTCCGCAGTTCGATCGTGTGTATCGGAGAGCACCGAATTACGTAGGAATCCAAAGGGAACGGTGATGGACCTTAGGTACAGAAGAGACTGGAACAGCACATTACGTCCTCATGCTAACACCTTTTTATTGGTCTTTTTCACTGACGCACATGTACATTACCATGAGGGGTTAGGTACACGTTCGACGGGCGTTTCATAGGACGTGGAGGACGCATAAATTGGCCAGCCCGTTCTCCTGATCTTACACCTCTGGACTTCTTTCTGTGGGTTACGTTAAAGGAGAATGTGTACCGTGATGTGCCTACAGCCCCAGAGGATATGAAACAACGTATTGTGGCAGCCTGCGGCGACATTACACCAGATGTACTGCGGCGTGTACGACATTCATTACGCCAGAGATTGCAATTGTATGCAGCAAATGATGGCCACCACATTGAACATCTATTGGCCTGTCATGTCGGGACACACACTATTCCACTCCGTAATTGAAAACGGAAACCACGTGTGTACGTGTACCTCACCCCTCATGGTAATGTACATGTGCGTCAGTGAAAAAGACCAAAAAAAAAGTGTTAACATGTGGACGTAAAGTGCTGTTCCAGTCTCTTCTGTACCTAAGGTCCAACATCGTTCCCTTTGGATCCCTACGTAATTCGGTGCTCTCCGATACACACGATCGAACAGCGGAGGAGTGGTACTCAAGCGTCAACTTTAGATTACGATATCTCCGGATGTAATTAACATTTTACAATGCAAGAAAAGGCACTGATTACGTATTTGTTTATATGTTCAGATGTGCTAACAAAAATAACGGGGTTGCATTTAAAAAAACGTAGGTTTGTGTTAAAAAACATACTTCCGTGCATTTTTTTATGGTTTGTATTAACCAATTACACTAGCCCCTCTCCTCACGTTCGGTCTGTGGAATCGGTTCGTCAGTATTTGATGTGGTTTACGAAATATATCCAACGGTAACGTTAGGTGACTCACCCTGTATATTGAGGTAAAAAAAAAAGTATTATAGATTTCTTTAATGACAATGCCTCTTGGTCGCAGGTTCAGTCAACAAAGCATCTGGCTCGTGTTCATGTATTAGACTTGTAATTCTCGTTTCTATGTGCAATTATACTATTTCTGGTTTTTCAATTCGTTCATTGTAAATGGTGTTTAAAATATCTTGTCGTATTGAGGAAGAACCGAGCCAGATACACGTACGTTGAGTCACACTACCACACACAGAACAGTTACACTTGTGCTTTGTTGTTTCGTAGCTTTTGTAGTTGCAGGGGACTTAATTAATTAATTGTGTTAATGGAAATATCTTGTCATTCTTTATTTTTATTTTATGCAGTCAGATTGCGTCCTAGTACTAGTCAGGGCCAAACGCTTACGAGACTTCGTAACCGGTCAGAGAGCTACTAAAGTTATTGCATTTATTCATTTTTCTTTTTAATTAAGCCCCCATGCAGGTTCCACCATTATCTTCACGCCACGCACAAGGATTAACTTCACACATCGTCCGCACGGACCACCGCTCACCTCATCACACTGCCTGCAGCAAAGTTAAGACATTAAAAGAAAATTATTACACTCTCTCTCATTTCAAAATTAAATCAATTGCAGTTAAATTATCTATTTTAAAAATACTGTCACAGTGTCAAGGATTAATTTTGTTTAGTTGAAAACCCGCCTAATTAAAGTTCAATTAATAATTTTCTTTCAAAATACTTCTTAGACATTTTGCTGCTCATCATAATTTTATTTTAATGTTTGTGTGTAATAACTTCTTTTGGAGGGAGTACATATTTTATTTTTTGTGCAGTAAAATTAGCTACCATAAGATTACGTATATTACCAGCTGATGCTGTCCGCCATTACTGCATGAAAACTGACCAATAGTATTTTTGCACATATTTTCTCATTGGCTGTCAGCTTCAAAACAAAATTACGTATTGCGTGGGCATCTAGCAGATGCGCGGTGTCTATGTAGGCCCCTACAATAATTTTTTTTTTACTTTTGCAGGTTTACTGGAATTATATTGACTTTAATTGTTCATTTGGCCCCCGTTAAAATGATTTATCGCATCTATATAATAATTGTACTGAATTAGCTAATTTATTTTTTTATTACGTAAACATTGGCATACCATAGTTAGATTAACATTGAGTCTTATTGGCTCCACATAAGATTCTGCACGTTCTGACAAAGACTATGGCAAATTATTTTTTTCGTCCATGACTAATCGGGGTAGTCAGATTCCTTGTATAGGTCATTTTTTATTATTTAAAAGGGTTTTTTTTTCAGAAGTAGAGAACCAGTTTCTTTACAATATCCACGAAAATTGTCATTACTGGAAGAAAAGAAGATAGACTTGAACGACCAGTGAAGCACTGGGATCGTTAAAGACCAGGGATTATCCCAGTTGGACGGACAAGGAAATCTGTAGAAAGGATCCGTTTCGGATTTCACCTCAACTCATTTTCAATCGAATTAGGGACAAGGCTACATGAGGGGGCAAGCGATATCGCACTGCCATATGTCAGCGGCGTCGACTGCTGAAATAGGAGCTGTAGATGTGCTTGGAGATTAATTTCTTCGGCTTGGGGCGTAACTGTAGTGTGCAGCGCGTTATGATCCGTTGGCGGAGCACCTCATGGCGGAAGAAGACCGTCTTGAGTGCAGCCGCGTTCGCCAGGCCGTGAAATTGCTTGCTCCAAGTGCGCGCTGTAGGCAGCGCGTCAGCTCGTTGTGCGAGTCGCCCTCTGTTGTGCTGCAGCAATATGACGCACCCTACCCCTTCGCCCAAGGCACGTTCTCCCCACATACTTACTTACAATGAAGCACTTGTTGTTAAACATGCGCGGCCAGCGGCTGCAGAATACTACACTACTGGCCTTTAAAATTGCTACACCAAGAAGAAATGCACATGATGACCGGGTATTCATTGAACAAATACATTATACCAAACCTGACATGTGATTACATTTTCACGCAATTTGGGTGCATAGATCCTGAGAAATCAGTACCCAGAACAACCACCTCTGGCCGTAATAACGACCCTGGTACGCCTGGCCATTGAGTGAAAGAGAGCCTGGATGGCGTGTACAGGTACAGCTGCCCATGCAGCTTCAACACGATACCACATTTCATCAAGAGTAGTGACTGGCGTATTGTGATTAGCCAGTTGCTCGGCCACTATTGACCACACGTTTTCAATTGGTGAGAGATCTGGAGAATGTGCTGGCCAGGGCAGCAGTTGAACATTTTCTGTATCCAGAAAGGCCCGTACGGGACCTGCAACATGCGGTCGTGCATTAGCCTGCTGAAATGTAGGGTTTCGCAGGAATCGAATGAAGGGTAGAGCCACGGGTCGTAACACATCTGAAATGTAACGTCCACTGTTCAAAGTGCCGTCAGTGCGAACAAGAGCTGACCGAGACGTGTAACCAATGGCACCATCAAGCCGGGTGATACGCCAGTATGGCGATGACGAATACACGCTTCCAATGTGCGTTCACCGCGATGTCGCCAAACACGGATGCGACCATCATGATGCTGCAAACAGAACCTGGATGCATCCGAAAAAATGACGTTTTGCCAGTCGTGTACCCAGGTTCGTCGTTGAGTATACCATCGCAGGCGCTCCTGTCTGTGATGCAGCGTCAAGGGTAACCGCAGACATGGTCTCCGAGCTGATAGTCCATGCTGCTGCAAACGTCGTCGAAGCGTTCGTGAAGATGGTTGTTGTCTTGCAAACGTCCCCATCTGTTGACTCAGGAATCGAGACGTGGCTGCACGATCCGTTACAGCCATGCGGATAAGATGCCTCTCATCGCGACTGCTAGCGATACGAGGCCGTTTGGATCCAGCACGGCGCTCCGTATTACCCTCCTGAACCCACCGATTCCATATTCTGCTAACAATCATTGGATCTCGACCAACGCGAGCAGCAGTGTCGCGATACGATAAACCGCAATCGAGATAGGCTACAATCCGACCTTTATCAAAGTCGGAAACGTGATGATACACATTTCTCCTCCTTACATGAGGCATCACAACAACGTTTCACTAGGCAACGCCGGTCAACTGCTGTTTGTGAATGAGAAATCAGTTGGAAACTTTCTCATGTCAGCACATTGTAGGTGTCGCCACCGGTGCCAACCTTGTGTAAATGCTCTGAAAAGCGAATCATTTGCATATCACAACATCTTCTTCCTGTCGGTTAAATTTCGCGTCTGTAGCACGTGGTCTTCGTTGTGTAGCAATTTTAATGGCCAGTAGTGTACTTGAGAGCCAGCTCGCTATTCAACGATTTAGTGATGTACAACCAAACTATCGACTGAGGCATCGTCGTCTGTCATCAAAACTGCACCATCAGAAGATAAACTGCAAAAAACACCAAACTGGCATGAAGTGTACTACAGATTTTGATACTAAATTATTAGCATTCCAGAATTCGGCGCAAAACAGGCGGGATCTAGCGCCATTTATATTACATCTACATCTACATACATACTCTGCAATCCACCATACGGTGCGTGGCGGAGGGTACCTCGTACCACAACTAGTATCTTCTCTCCCTGTTCCACTCCCGAACAGAACGAGGGAAAAATGACTGACTATATGCCTCTGTACAAGCCTAATCTCTCTTTATCTTATATTTGTGGCCTTCCGCGAAATGTAAGTTGGTGGCAGTAAAATTGCACTGCAGTCAACCTCAAATGCTGGTTCTCTAAATTTCCGCAGTAGCGATTCACGAAAAGAACGCCTCCTTTCCTCTACAGACGACCACCTGAGTTCCTGAAGCATTTCCGTAACACTCACGTTATGATCAAACCTACCAGTAACAAATCTAGCAGGCGGCCTCTAAATTGCTTCAATGTCCTCCCTCAATCTGACCTGACAGGGATCCCAAACGCTCGAGCAGTACTCAAGAATAGGTCGTATTAGTGTTTTATAAGCGGTCTCCTTTACAAATGAACTACATCTTCCCAAAATTCTACGAATGAACCGAAGACGACTATCCGCCTTCCCCACAACTGCCATTACATGCTTGTCCCACATCATACTGCTCTGCATTGTTACGCCCAAATATTTAATCGACGTGACTGTGTCAAGCGCTACACTACTAATGGAGTATTCAAACATTACGGAATTCTTTTTCCTATTCATCTGCATTAATTTACATTTATCTATATTTAGAGTTAGCTGCCATTCTTTACACCGATCACAAATCCTGTCCAAGTCATCTTGTATCCTCCTACAGTCACTCAGCGACGACACCTTCCCGTACACCACAGCATCATCAGCAAACAGCCCCACATTGCTATCCACCCTATCCAAAAGATCATTTATGTAGATAGAAAGCAACAGCGGACCTGTCACACTTCTGCAGGTATGGAGAGAATTGCAGCGGGTTTCTCATTCAGAAATCGCAATTTGAGTGTTAGTTGCTTGTGAGACGGTCGTATTTTTTGGGCCCACCATGAAGTCCTCTCCTATGCCAACCTCTTGATCTCAGAGTAGCACGTGCAACCTACGTCCTCAATTATTTGCTGGATATATTCCAGTCTCTGTCTTCCTCTATAGTTTTTGCCCACTGCACCTCCCTCTAGTTCCATGGAAGTCATTCCCTGTTTTATTAACAGATGTCCTATCATCCTGTCCCTTCTCCTTGTCAGTGTTTTATACAGATCCCTTTCCTCTCCGACTGCGCGCAGAACCTCCACCTTACCTTATCAGTCCAGTTAATTTTCAACATTCATCTGTAGCGGCACATCTCAAATGATTCGATTCTTTTCTGTTCCGGTTTTCCCACACTCCATGTTTCACTACCATACAATGCTGCGCTCCAACCCTACATTCTCAGAAATTTCCTCCTCAAATTAAGCCTTATGTTTGATATCAGTAGACTTCTCTTGGTCAGAAATGCCCTTTTTCCCAGTGATAGTCTGCTTTTTAAGTCGTTCTTGCTCCGACCGTCATTCGTTATTTTGATGCCTAGGTACTGACCATCAATCCTGATGTTAAGTTTCTCGCTGTTCTCATTTCTGCTACTTCTCATTGCTTTAGTCTTTCTTCGATCTACTCTCAGTCCATATCGTGTACGCATTACACTTCTTTCCATTCGGAAGATCATGTAATTCTTCTTCACTTTCACTCAGGATATCAATGTCATCAGTGAATCGTGTCATTGTTATACTTTCACCTTGAATTTTAATCCCCCTTCTGTACCTTTCTTTTATTTTTATCATTGCTTGTACGATATACAGATTGAACAATAGGGGCGAAAGATTACATCTCTGTCTTACACCCTTTTTAATGCGAGCATTTCGTTCTTGGTCGTCCACTCTTATTATTCCCTCTTGGCTTTTGTGAATATAGTATATTACCCATCTGTCCCTTGTAACATTATGTGATTGCCTATCATTTTAAAGCATTCACTAATCGAGCAGTCGCTCGGCAACAGATACAGTTAGCAAATAATGTTGTGAGAATGTAAAAGGTGAACGACCTGTGACGTAACGTGTTTATTGTCGAAGCGCCGTCAGAGATGCACTGAGTTACTGACTTTGAAAACCGCGCCGCGAAAAACGGACAGAAGAAGAACACTTTTACACATTCTTTTGATGTACGAGATATTCTCGATGAACAGTTACTCATTTTTCTCTTGTCTCTTGTAACTTGTGTCGGACGCGCATTTCTTGCCGCCGTATTATTATTGTTAAAAATAATATTATTTCAGTGTGAAGTAAAAGTGCAAAACTAAAAGTACAATACTGCACAGCAGTAGATTTATTGTGCGACGTGTATGTGAAAACGTCAAATGAGTTATTTTCATTACGAGAAGAGAAGTGCCAGTCAAAACGGGATGCTTCCATGTTAAATCCTTCATTGCAGTGTAAGTTCATCTATTAATTGCTATAAATTCAGAGTTAAATGGAACTGGTGTATGGACTATTTATTTATTATAGAATCTATGTCTCACTCTTTCATGAATTTATTTAATTTTCTTAATGTTTCTGCCAAATAGAGAGTTCACAGTCACGAATTCTTTCGTCGAAATCGGACGGAAGTTGCATGTGGCGAAATATTTTCTCCGCGCCATATTCTACTGGTGAATGAATGATAAACTACGGTCCCTTAGTAAATTAATGTTGAGCTATCCAAAAAAAATTATATTTTGAATAGGCATTTACTCTCCTCTGCAATGCAACTTCCGACTGATCAGACGATCCAACAAGAAACAGCCGCACACGGTCGGCGTTCGCAAATATATTTCCATCGCTGATTATAGCTATATATTACAGCACAAAAGTAAACTTATTGTTATAATTAGCGACTACGAACGGGGACTTTTATAACTGTATGTTTATGTATACACATTACGTAAACATATCGTTATACCCTATAGCTTACCCCTACTTTTCTCAGGATTTCGAACATCTTCCACCATTTTAATACATTGTCGAACGATTTTTCCAAGTCGGCAAATCCTATGAAAGTGTCCCGTTCTTTTTTATGTCTTACTTCCATTATCAGCATGTAACGCCTGAAACTTAGCAATATAAATTTCAAATCGGAAATCATTATCTTGTACCTGACGATGGCTAGCAGCCGAAAACTGGTTTGTGAAATTAATAATAAATATACAGAATATTGCATCAGTGTTGTGTGCATTTCTGTTTATAATGTATAAAATATTCTACCAAGAATCAATGCAATCATTCTTGTCTTTTTTCTGTACAGCATGTTTTTATTCCGTATACCATTTTAATTAATATCTAGTAGCACATGCAAACTGTAGCCAAAGACGGCAGCTGTGGCCGAGCGTTTCTAGGCTCTTCAGTCCGTAACCGTGCTGTTGCTACGGTCGCAGGTTCGAATCCTGCATCGGGCGTGGATGTGTGTGATGTCCTTAGGTTAGTTAGGTTTAAGTAGTTCTACGTCTAGGGGACTGATGACCTCAGATGTTAAGTGCTATAGTGCTTGGAGACATTTGAACCATTTGAACAGTATACAAAGATATTTAATTTCGCTGACAAGCTTAAGAATGTTTCATCGCTAGTACCGCTAATGAGAAATAATACTTTTTACATTTTACTGAACCTAAGCCACTGTGGTATTTACTAATATTTGGATGTCCAATATGTAGCCACAATTATAGCCTGTAAATGGACCCTTTTTCGTCTTTACTGTAGAAAATGTGGTAATGATCCATACGAAACAGGTTAACTAACTCTGTACAATGAGATGTCATCATAGTAACATACAATTGTGCACAATTGTGCAAGAATCCTTCAGGCACTAGATTTCTCTTCAGTCTTCTGGCAATGTTAAAATTTTTAATTTTCTTAACTGCCCTTTTGTTTTCCCTACCAGTGTTGCTCTCTCCCTCGTGAGTTTCCTTTGCCTCTTCTTTCTCTAATGTAAGTCACTCTTCTCCTGTTTTACATTTTTCTTTCTTTCACTGTGACCGAAACACCTCTACTTTATTTCCCTTTCTGACTCACTCTCTCTCGCCCTCTGTCTTATATTCTCTATCTTACCAAAAGGTGAACTGGCTCGTAGTTTGAAAGTAATCAATAAAAGAAAGAATTAAATGGTACTTACGCTGTTCTGCTTCCAGGTTTAAAGAGACCTATGGCAAGATACAGCTTAGCATTATGCAGACTATGTACCCTCTGCGATGCAGTCAAGTTGGGTAAGGACTGCGTATGCACTACTATCGAAAACTGCAGTGGGTGGTAGAAGTGATTCGATAGCTGGTTAAAGAGCTTAAGAAATGGTGTACGACCTCGTTACAAGAGCATACTGCGAGATTATGAATGAGGAACCGGTTTTTTTTATCTTAATGACCTGCCATAGTAAAGAGTAATTGCAGACTACGTACCCTCTGCGATGCAGCCGAGTTACGTAAGGACTGCTTATGCACTACTATTGAGAACTGCAGTGGGTGGTAGAAGTGATTCGATAGCTGATTAAAGAGCTTAAGAAATGGTGTACGACCTCGTTACAAGAGCATGCTGCAAGATTATGAATGAGGAACCAATTTTTTTAATCTTAATGACCTGTTGTAGTAAAGAGTAATTGAAAGAGTCGGAAGCGAGAGCGACGGAGAGTAAAACCTCGCTTTTAGGAAATCTTCCCGGCGAAACTGCTGTGGTAAGTGTATTAAACGCCGTCGACGGCTGACGCTGTTCGGCATAATCGCAACGCTCCTGATGCATTATTCTCTCGGCTCATTACAGATTCCTCCAACTTGGGGCACAATTGGCGCCCGGTTTGAAGTTTTGCGCGAAACTTGCTCTGCTATGAACTCTGAGATGTTCTAGAAGTAGCCTGGCGTGAAACGGAAAGGCAGCGTGGCGAACAGACGAGGTGTGGGTGCGTTTATTTAATCACCTGGCGCTTTCCTCTCTCTCTCCCAGGCCTTAATAATTCTCCATGTAGCTATTTACTCTCGCTGCTGCACCGTGAAAGGCGGCACGTGAATGTTTAATACTTAGCTCAGCTACGCGGAGAGAGAGAGGTATTGTTTCTGCGAGTAAACTGAAAACTTCGTTGTGCAACCTTCTGAATCCATTTTTATACTTTGTTACATTTTCTAGAGTTGAAAATTACTCTTTCATTGTGGCGCTTTAATATCCCTCTGAGATATAGCTCTGAGCACTAAGGGGCTTAACTTCCGAGGTCATCAGTCCCCTAGAAATGAAGAACTACTTAAACCTAAATAACCTAAGGACATCACACACATCCATGCCCGGGCAGGATTCGAACCTGCGACCGTAGCGGTCGCGCGATTCAGACTGTAGCGCCTAAAACCGCTCGGCCAGTCCGGCCGGCCCTCTGTGATATGCTCATCTAGTTGTCGCAAATACAAAGCATTTTATCAGCGAAGTTGTATTCTCGTATTCAAGGTACTTCAACCAATGTGTGCCCATAAAGTGTTTTGTAGTCGAGTCCAGAAATCCGAACGAGATTTTCCACACGCCACAATACGGAGAAAGGCTTTTGGATGAAAAGTTATTTAATTTATGAAAAATGAATTAACTGTTACATTTTAAACTTCATGTTTAGAAAAAACTCAAGTTTTATAGTTAATTATCTCAATTTTTCCACAGTTTTTTAATAGATTTAGAAAATTCTAGAGTTTCATACACCTGTAACTACTGTTTGTATGCTATGAGAAATTCATCGAAGAATCTGTCTTACTTAGGAAGAAAAGTGTACCTATAGCAACAAATGGCAGCCAGTAATAAGTGAAAAAATGATGAAATTTCACATGTAAAGAAAGGTATTTTGCTACATTTTTAACTTCCACTGCGATAAGTGTGAGTCCTCAATCCTTCCTGGTCATGGTGACAAAGTTTTATGAATTTATTTGTAAAAGTATAGACAGTAGAAATTAAAATGTCCTGTGGTGACTCTCCCGCTCCAAGTCGGCCCGTTTGACGTCCTACCCCCGTTAAAACCGTATTGGAAACTAATTGCATGTCACTCCTTTTACAGAGATACCCAAGTGTTTAAACTGGAGAACTACACCGCCTAACAAAAAAAAAAGATGTGAAGCAGCCAGAAAACGTTGACGGATGGCAACATAACATCGTTCATATTGACACCATAGTCGCGTATGTGAATGACTATGGCTGCAATTCTCTGGGACAGAACGACCACCAGACTGCATCAGTGTTGTGTGTGTTAAGCGCTATTGCCAGGTCCGACAGAGCACTTAAGGAGCGGGAAACTCGTCAGACGTTATTGTCACTGTGAAGGACAGGAGATGCCACGTTGAAGCATTCGGTTGTGACAGCGGCCAGATGTAGAACTGTATGGGAACTTGAGAGGAGGCATACTCGTCATTAAGTTTCCAGTCGACTGTGTCTGACCACCAGAAAGAAGGATAGCATTGTTGTGCAGTGGAACCGTAGGGCGTGACTTCAGCTCGCCGGCTGGTAGCGATCGAGGGCACCTTCACGGCACAATGATACGTCACAGACACCCTGCGTCCGCATGTACTACTTCTCACGCAGCTGTTGTGCCATTTTTCAACAGGACAATGTTCGTCCACTCGTGATCAGTATCTCTAAGAACCATCTGAGTGATCTTGAGGTACTCTGGTGGCCAGCAAGATCCCTGGACCTGTCTGCGATAGAACAGGAATGAGAACTGTTTGGACGTGCCATTGCCATTGTTCTGGATATCGAGGAACAGTTACAACACTCGTGATCCACCTTACCTCAGGAGAGGCAGCTTCATGCCATCTTTCCTAACCTAATGCATGCATCCAGGCCATAGGAGGTGTAACGTCATAGTGTTAAGTGGGCTTATACTGCCTAGTTCTGTATCTACCCTCTCGAATCCGTGAGGTTTCATTTCATTTCTTCCTCCCCTCTCGGTTACTGCATGTTTTCTTCTGGCAGTGTATTCAGCGATAAACAGAACGTACAGTAAAAACTTCTCAGTTGAAAATTGTTAAGGCTTTCGTGGCCACTTGTTGATAAACTGCCTGTGTTTGCGCAATAAACTATAACTTGCGCCAAACGACATCCTGGTTAGCTTTGATGTTGTTTCTTTGTTTACAAAAGTGCCACTCAGGGACTGTCGGATGCACATCGGTTCCATCTTCCCTCAAGACATGACAAACGTCTTTCATGCATGTCTCACCACGAGCTATTTCACGTGGAATAGCAACTTCTACGAACAGCTGGAAAGCGTCGCCATGGGTAGTTCTCTTAGCCCAGTGGTGGCCAACTTCTTCATGGAACACTTCGCAGCACAGGCACTGGACTTGGCATCTTGAAAACCTAATGTGTGCTTCAGATACGTCGATGATACCTTCGATGTGTGGAGCTATGGTGAAAAACAGCTCAGTCACTTCCTAAGGCACTTGAACAGTCTCCATGCCAACATTAAATTTACTATGGAAGTAGAGAAGGACAAAAAACTACCTTTTCTACATGTGCTGGTCTACATCCACATCTACATGGATACTCTGCAAATCACATTTAAGTGCCTTGAAGAGGGTTCATCTAACCACCTCCACAATTTTCTATTATTCCAATCTCGTATAGCGCGCGGAAAGAATGAACACCTATATCTTTACGTACGAGCTCTGATTTCCCTTATCTTATTATGGTGATCGTCCCTCCCTATGTAAGTCTGTGTCAACAAAATATTTTCGCATTCGGAGGAGAAAGTTGGTGATTCGAATTTCGTGAGAAGATTCCGTCGCAACGAAAAACCCCTTTCTTCTAATGTTGTCCAGCCCAAATCCTGTATCATTTCCGTGACACTCTCCCATATTTCGCAATAATACAAAACGTGCTGCCTTTCTTTGAACTTTTTCGATGTACTCCGTCAGTCCTATCTGGTAAGGAACCCACACCGTGCAGCAGTATTCTAAAAGAGGACGGACAAGCATTGTGTAGGCAATCTCCTTAGTAGGTCTGCTACATTTTCTAAGTGTCCTGCCAATAAAACGCAGTATTTGGTTAGCCTTCCCCACAACATTTTCTATGTGTTCCTTCCAATTTAACTTGTTCGTAATTGTAATACCTAGGTATTTAGTTGAGTTTATGGCTTTTAGATTAGACTGATTTATCGTGTAACCGAAGTTTAACGAGTTCCTTTTAGCTCTCATGTGGATGCCCTCACACCTTTCGTTATTTAGGGTCAACTGCCACTTTTCGCACCATTCAGGTATCTTTTCTAAATCGTTTTGCAGGTGTGTTGATCTTCTGATGACTTTATTAGTCGATAAACGACAGCATCGTCTGAGAACAACCGAAGATGGCTGCTCAGATTGTCTCCCAAATCGTTTATATTGATAACAAACAGCAAAGGGCCTTTAATACTACCTTGGAGAACGCCAGAAATCACTTCTGTTTTACTCGATGACTTTCCGTCAATCACTATGAACTGTGATCTCTCTCACAGGAAATCACAAATCCAGTCACATAAATGAGGCGGTGGTCAGTAATCAAGCAATTTCACTACGAGCCGCATGCGTGGTACGGTGTCAAAAGCTTTCCGGAAATGCAGAAACACGGAATCGATCTGAAATCCCTTGTCAATAGCACTCAACACTTCATGTGAATAAAGAGCTGTTGTGTTTCACAGGAACGATGTTTTCTAAACCCATGTTGACTGTGTGTCAATAGACCGTTTCTTCGAGGTAATTCATAATGTTCGAACACAATATATGTTCCAAAATGCTGCTGCATATCGACGTTAACGATATGGGTCAGTATTTTAGTGGAATACTCCTACTACCTTTCTTGAATATTTGTGTGACCTGTGAAACTTTCCAGTCTTTGGGTTCGGATCTTTCGTCGAGTGAACGGTTGTATATGGTTGTTAAGTATGAAGCTAATGCATCAGCATACACCGAAAGGAACCTAATTACAGTCTGGCCCAGAAGACTTGCTTTTATTAAGTGATTAAGTTGCTTCACTACTCCGAGGCGATTTACTTCTACGTTACTCATGTTGGCAGCTGTTCTCGATTCGATTTCTGGAATATTTACTTCGTCTTCTTCTGTGAAGGCATGTCGGAAGGCTGTGTTTAGTAACTCCTCTTTGGCAGCACTGTCTTCGATAGTAACTACATTGCTATAGCGCAGAGAAGACATTGGCACATGACCAGAATCTCTTTGGATTTTCTGCTAGGTATCGAGACAAAGTTTCGTTGTGGAAACTGTTATAAGCATCTCGCATTGAACTCTGCGCTAAATTTCGAGCTTCTGTAAAAGGTCGCCAATCTTATGGATTTTGCGTCTGTTTAAGTTTGGCATGTTTGTTTCGTTGTTTCTGCAACAGTGTTCTAACCCGTTTTGTGTACCAAGGAGCATCAGCTCCGTCGTTTGTTAATTTATTTCGTATAAATCTCTCAACTGCTTCCGATACTATTTCTTAATAGGGGATGTTGAAAACCTGGGACACAGCGTGTCTCGAAAACTGACACACACGGTTCGATACCTGCAAAAACTATTAAATCACCGCCTGAGCCAGAAAAGAGCCATGGTTAAACGCCCGTAACGAGGGCAAGACGACTACGTGAGCCACAGCACCTGAGACGCGAAATAAAACACTTTGAAAGTGTTCTGAAGAGCACTCTACGAGTGATATTAGTAGTATAACAGAGCCAAACACTCGGCGAAGTGAGAAATTTGAAAAATAAATGGCAGGTGCGACCTTTCTGCCATACATTCCCAGAGTGACGGACAAAGTCGGCCGTATATTGCGCAAACACGGCTAAAGACTATTTACAAACCGACAAAGAAAATCAAAGAGTGTCTCAAATATGCAAAGGACAAAAGGGACTCACTTGCAATGCCAGGAATACACCGCATACCATTCACACGCGGAAAATTTTATGTTGGAATGACTGGACGATCGGTCTACACCAGGATTACAGAACATAAACGACAGCGCAGGTTGGCGCAGGTGGAGAAATCGGCTGTGGCAGAGCACTCGCTATGTGAGGCAGACCAAATAGTAAAATTCGCCGACACGGAAGTTCTGGCTGTAGAGAAGAACTATCACACCCGCTTGTTGAGAGAAGCTGTAGAAATACAAAAATACTAGAACAGCTTCAACAAGAAAGAAGAAAGCCCCAAGGTGAATGGATCCTGGACTCCCGTTCCGCAGCGAACGACCGTCGCAGGTAGCGAGAGAACAGCACGGGAAATGACCGCGGAGAAGCCCTCGGACGTTGGCCAGGTATATATAGTTTGCGGCCACGAGCTTGTCTCCACTACGCCACCAGGAATGAAGGGTGAAATTTGGACAGTGCCAGCCACTCGTACTGGCGAAACGTCAGAAAAATCATCAGACAAACGTCGGCCGAAGAACGCGAGACAGAAGCCAACTTCTCAATACGTCGAAAACATGGCGTTTTGGAATAAAAACCCAACAAATTTACAGTATTATATGTATTAGGTGCAAAAGAAGATGGATTGATTTAAGGTATTAGTTCGAGCTTGATAAGGGACTTAATTTCCAGACTTATTAGAAGCGTTATTTTTATGACCAAATATCGTTTTTGTATTTACACTCCAAAGAGACCAAGATAAGTTTAAGGACATAAATGCTTATCCTGTTGAGAATGGTCTTTCAGATCATGGTGCACAGCTAGTTACATTACATGACATAGCTCCATGCAGTATATCAAATCAAGACTTTCAAAGCAGTGCGTTCAATTAACAATATAAATATTGCAAACTTTAGGGAAAGCCTACAGCAACTAGACTGGGATGAAGTGTATAAGGAACCTGATGCAAACGTGAAATATAACTTATTTCACGTTACATTTTTAAGGGTATTTGAAAATTGTTTTCCCAAGAAAATAGTTAAACATAATTCCAAGAAACATATAAAAAACCGTGGCTAACTAAAGGAATAAGAATATCTTGCAACCGTAAAATAGAACTGTATCTAACAGCAAGAGGGAGTACTGACCCCGAAATTGTTCAATATTATAAAAACTATTGTGCGGTACTAAGAAAAGTTATTAAAAAGTCCAGAAGCATGTGTATCATGTCTGAGATCAGTAACTCTGATAATAAAATTAAAGCAATTTGGAATATTATTGAAAGGGAAACAGGGCAACCAAGAGCACAGGAAGACTTTAGTGCCATAAAACTGAATGACAAGTGTACTAACAAACAATCAGAAATTGAAAATATTTTCAATAATCATTTTTTAAATGTTGTGGAGAAAATAGGATCTAGATCTTCACTAGAAGAGGCAAGGCTACTAATAGAAGAGGCCATACCTGTGCAGTTTGAAACAACTGTAATTCCACCAACCTCTCCCTCTGAAATCAGTAAAATAATAAACTCACTGAAAAGTAAAAGCTCTTACGGAATTGATGGCATTTCCAGCAAGGTACTTAAAGCTTGTTTCCCACAGATAAGTAGGATTCTCAGCCATGTATGTAATAGCTCTTTGGAGCAGGGTGTTTTCCCCGATAGACTGAAATATGTCATTGTAAAACCATTGCATATAAAGGGGGATACGTCGGATGTGAACAACTACCGCCCAATCTCTCTTCGGACAGCTCTATCAAAAATTTTTGAGAAAGTAATGTATTCAAGAGTAGCCTGATGCAACCGTTATTTCCAACTGCGAGTAACGTTCAGTTGTAAGAAGTAGTAATGGGGCCAACCTTTAATTACTGTCATTTCCATTTTGGGGGCATCTACGATATACGTGAAGTGCTCGTTCACTCCAAATTAACACTATGACGTTACTGTTCATATAAAAGCACTTTGCATACAAAAACAACGAAAAACCTATATCTGAATGCCCGGACGGAGATTCGAGCAGCCGTCCTCCCAAAGGCACCTCCAGTGCCTTACCACACTTTAGTTTTGTTTTAGGAGTCTTCTACCACGGATCACATTAAGAGTCTGGATTCTGGATGCCTGTAGTTTGTTAAGAAAACAAAAAGACTTGCAGCTGTAGTCTATACTTTTAAATGAGCGACATCCTTTACTTTTAAGTATTATAAATCGATTTACCAAAACTTCTTCTTCAAATGCTAATGCTATCTCATAGAACATGGGGTTCGAGCTCTTGATCTACCACACTGAAAGAAGCTCTCTTTCTTTGAAACAAAAAATAAAAGTCCTTCTCCAGAAACACCCTTAACATATGATATTCTCTTCGTAAAAAAAAGCCTTCTTCTTCACATAATTAAATCAGAATTGTTGTAAAGGAAATAAAATCAAAAATTTAAAATAAATAATTAAATATCGTCTCCATAAGGTTTAGGAAATAATTGGGGCTAATACTCCTCTTTCGAACGTGAAATCTTCTTGTGTACCTGAGGCCTTCTTGCGTACTAGATTTTTCTGGGAAAGTAAAGTTTTTGTCTGGATCTAAATCCTCTTGGTGGCTGAAAGTCGTCCTCTGAACTGTAAGTCCTTAGAGTAATGGTATTCTTGAAATTGATGGGAAATTATGTTCTTATTCTTGCATTAGCGCTATGTGTGGATAATTCTGGAATTCGTACCTGTATTTGTCTCTCATTTGTCGCTTCGTCAATTAATCTGAAGAGGAAGATGAAGAAGAAGAAGGAACTCTGCAGTGTTGGGTTTTAGTATTGTCAGTGTAACATGAGTATTACCCAAAGAGCTGATAGAAGCTATTATCTCTTGTGTAGGAGAAAAGTTTCCAGTGAGTATGCAGGACATTCGTAATTTCCAGGCCAATTTTTTGTCTCGTCCATTTACTCGACCTGTGCCAATGACAGAAGTGATAGACGACATGTAATTTTTAGGGAAACTAATTAGAAGTAAATCACTGGAAGGGGAAAAATATTCTTGCTGTATCCTGAATTGTTTCGTTCAGTCGAATTCATCTTTCACAAACGGCAGCTCGCTCACTTTATGTATGCCGGTAGATGACCTTTTAAGAATTACTTAGCTACGCTTTGTGTCATTGTCCTCATGGGAATTAACGATGAATCTAAGAATTTACAAATTGTTAAAACTTAACTGGATTGGCGTTACTTCTTCCGCTGAAACGCTAATCGAGTTTAATCGCCATCGTTACAAACTGTTGTTCCCTTAGTGCAAGAATTTCATGTTGATTAAGCAGCTAAAATCCGGCCGCTGTGGCCAAGCGGATCTAGGCGCTTGAGTCCGGCACCGCGCTGCTGCTGCGGTCACAGGTTCGAATCCTGCCTCGGGCATGGATGTGTGTTATGTCCTTAGATTAGTTAGGTTTAAGTACACTACTGGCCATTAAAATTCCTACATCAAGAAGAAATGCAGATGATAAACTGATATTCATTGCACAAATATATTATACTAGAACTGTCATGCTATTACATTTTCAAGCAAATTGGCAGCATAAATCCTGAGAAAACAGTACCCAGAACAACCACCTCTGGCCGTAGTAACGGCCTTGATACGCCAGTGCATTGAGTCAAACAGAGCTTGGATGGCGTGTACAGGTACAGCTGCCCATGCAACTTCGACACGATACCACAGTTCATCAAGAGTAGTGACTGGCGTATTGTGACGAGCCAGTTGCTCGGCCACCATTGACCACACGTTTTCAATTGGTGAGAAATCTGGAGAATGTGCTGGCCACGGCAGCAGCCGAAAATTTTCTGTATCCAGAAAGGCCCGTAAAGGACCTGCAAAATGCGCTCGTGCATTATCCTGCTGAAATGTAGGGTTTCGCGGGGATCGAACGAAGGGGAGAGCCACGGGTCGTAACACATCTGAAATGTAACGTTCACTGTTCAAAGTGCCGTCACTGCAAACAAGAAGTGACCGAGACGTGCAACCAATGGCACCCCATACCAATCACGTCGGGTGATACGCCAGTATGGTGATGACGAATACACGCTTCCAATGTGCGTTCACCGCGATGTCGCCAATCACGGATGCGACCATCATGGTGCTGTAAACAGAACCTGGATTCATCCGAAAAATTGACGTTTTGCCATTCGTGCACCCAGGTTCGTCGTTGAGTACACCATCGCAGGAGCTCCTGTCTGTGATGCAGCGTCAAGGGTAACCGCAGCCACGGTCTCCGAGCTGATAGTCCATGCTGCTGCAAACGTCGTCGAACTGTTCGTGCAGATGGTTGTTGTCTTGCAAACGTCCCCATCTGTTGACTAAGGGATCGAGACGTGGCAGCATGATCCGTTACAGCCACGCGGATAAGATGCCTGCCATCTCGACTGTTAGTGATACGAGGCCGCTGGGATCCAGCACGGCGTTCCGTATTACCCTCCTGAACCCACCGAATCCATCTTCTGCTAACAGTCATTGGATCTCGACCAAAGCGAGCAGAAATGTCCCGATACGATAAACCGCAATCGCGAAAGGCTACAATCCGACCTTTATCAAAGTCGGAAACGTGATGGTACGCATTTCGCCTCCTTACACGAGGCATCAAAACAACGTTTCACCAGGCAACGCCGGTCAACTGCTGTTTGTGTATGAGAAATCGGTTGGAAACTTTCCTCATGTCAGCACGTTGTAGGTGTCGCCAACCTTGTGTGAATGCTCTGAAAAGTTAATCATTTTCATATCACAGCATCTTCTTCCTGTCGGTTAAATTTTGTGTCTGTAGCACGTCATCTTCGTGGTGTAGCAATTTTAATGGCCAGTAGTGTAGTTCTAAGTCTAGGGGACTGATGACTGCAGATGTTAAGTCCCATAGTGCTTAGAGCCATTTAAACCAGGCAGCTACAAAAATAATTTTATTTCGACTAAACAAATAGTGGGGACAGGCTCATGTTCAGTGGCACATATTTTGAAATTTATTTACATAGGATTCGGTATGTTATACAGTATTAACTTCAATGCATAGTAAAACACTACATGTAAAACACTACAGACAACACTATCCATCATAAAGTGTTCTATAAGTGACGTCAGCGTAGTAACTACGGTTGCAGCTTATCTAACAACAATATACAACAGATGTTCACTTGATAAGTCAGTTTTGAGCAGCCCATGTTAAGTTGTGGTCGTGCAGCCATAGTGTATCAACAATGATGGTGACGAACCACAATGGGGCAACATATCTAAATCACCTATTCAAGACATTCTCCAGAATGGTTTGAAGAAGAGGAATGTCTGTGTACAGTTTGTCCCGCACATCTCGACAAAAATGACAACGCCTGGTTGCCGACTGCGACATGACTGAAATGCAAAACGCGGACTTTTTCTGTGGTGACGAGACGTGATGTTATCAATACAAACCTACACAAAACGACAATGTGGAGCAATTCACAAGGAAAGTCCACAATTTGAGGGTCACCTAATCAACATTCAAGCTAATACGATGCGAAAGTTGAATAACGTCCCTCAGACGGTTTCACGTCGTTGCACGACCATTCTGTACGATGCACTGAAGTGCGGTGAGACGAAGTAGGACACGTGAAGCATTAAAATTACCATCTTAACTTTTGTCTCTATTTTTTATTAATTCAGTCTCGAATATTTTTGGATTAACGGTTAGTACATCTGGCCAGTGTCAGTGGTGAGGATCCATTTATACGTATTAATGTGTCTTTAGAAGTATGAGGTCGGTGTAAAACGTTATGTGCATATGATCTCGCACATAATTAATTACATTCAAAATCTGTGTAACTTGTCTTCAACTGACTAACACGACATTTAGTTTTCAGTTAACTTGGAAGTAATAACAATTATTCACAGAGTATCCAGAATGAGATTTTCACTCTGCAGTGGAGCGTGCGCTGATATGAAACTTCCTGGCAGATTAAAACTGTGTGTCCGACCGAGACTCGAACTCGGGACCTTTGCCTTTCGCGGGCAAGTGCTCTACCAACTGAGCTACCGAAGCACGACTCACGCCCGGTACTCACAGCTTTACTTCTGCCAGTACCTCGTCTCCTACCTACCAAACTTAACACAAGCTCTCCTGCGAACCTTGCAGAACTAGCACTCCTGAAAGAAAGGATATTGCGGAGACATGGCTTAGCCACAGCCTGGGGGATGTTTCCAGAATGAGATTTTCACTCTGCAGCGGAGTGTGCGCTGATATGAAACTTCCTGGCAGATTAAAACTGTGTGCCCGACCGAGACTCGAACTCGGGACCTTTGCCTTTCGCAGGAGAGCTTCTGTAAAGTTTGGAAGGTAGGAGACGAGGTACTGGCAGAAGTAAAGCTGTGAGTACCGGGCGTGAGTCGTGCTTCGGTAGCTCAGTTGGTAGAGGACTTGCCCGCGAAAGGCAAAGATCCCGAGTTCGAGTCTCGGTCGGGCACACAGTTTTAATCTGCCAGGAAGTTTCATTCACAGAGTATTTTAAACTAGACGGACAAACTAACACCACCCAAACAGGCCGTGAGGGCCAACGAAACCGACCGGCCGCCGTGTCATCCTCAGCCCCTAAACTACACCAGATGCAGATCTGGGGCATGTGGTCAGCACATCGCTCTCCCGGCCGTCGTCAGTTTCCATGGGCAATACCACTTCTTCTCAGTCAGGTAGCTCCTAAATTGGCTTCACAAGAGCCGAGCGCATCCCACTTGCCAATAGCACTCGGCAGACCCAGGGCTAGCCGAGCCCGACAGCGCTTAATTTCGTGATCTGACCGAAACCGTTGTTACCATTGCCGTAAGGCCATTGGCTGTTTTAAAATAAGCTGTGCTAAAGAAACCCCCCCCCCCCACTATGGATCATCGCAGCGTCAAACACGAAGTTTTTCAGTGTTGAAATGAGGTAAATATTTGGATAAAAAGTTTAAAGAAAAAATAATTTATTTATTGTAGCTAAAATTCTCATTAGTTCTTTATTAATGTTCTTGTGGTCTTCAGTCTGAAGATTGGTTTTATGCAACTTCGCAGGCTAGTTTATTTCACGCAAGCATTTTAATCTCTACATAACTACTGCAACCAAGAACCATTAAAACCATATTACTTCCTCTGCATGTATTATCCTCAATACTTCCCCTCATTACCAAATGATGTCTCAAGAAGTGACTTATCAACTGATGCTGTACCATAAATTTCATTTTTCCTATTCCGATTCAGTATCTCTTGATTATTTACTCGATCTAACCATCTAATCTTCAGCTTTTCTCTACTGTATTCCATTTCGAAAGGTGCTGCTTCTCTGAACTGATTATCACATCTCACTTCCACATAAGGAAGCACTCCAGAGAAATATCTTCGTAAAGAGACTTCCTACTACTTTAATACCGGCATCTTGTTAAAAGTTGACATTTTGACAATTGTGGCTGTAGTACAGGTATAAGGTTTATAATGTAAACAACAAACTAACACAAGCAATACGACTGAGAAATTTTTCGCCCTGGTGTCCTTGCATAAAGAGTTATCGGTTTAATTGCCGCGTCAAATTCGAATAAATTTCCAGGTTTTCGTTGATAGCCTCCATCGTCGTCGTCAGGGACTGAAACTGACTGTCGTGAATTGGCGAGGTTTCCACTTTTATATCCATGGGATGGCATCCAATTGGCTACATTACATCATAATGGCGCTTACAGAGGCGGCTCCCTCTACACGCAAAGGTTTTATTTGTGATCTCTATCTAGCGTTGCTTGCAGCTCCAGTTCACGACAGTTTTAGTCTCTGATGATGATGATGGACACTATCATCGAAAGTTTGGAATTTTATCCGAATCTGATGCGGCGAGTAAACGGAGAACTTTTTATGCAACCACAAGTAATGTTTAAAAAAGTTTAATTAAGTTGTCCGGTTTAGGATTTATTACAGATCCATTTCAGATGCCTCCTACAGATTTCTTTGCTTTCCTGCTTGACCCCGTTTTGTACTCGTAACAATTTTGGTGCACTGAGGCAAACAAAAAAAAATTTCTCTCACAATTCGGTAAATTTACGAGAGACTTTTTTCTCTTTGCGCTTCTCAAAAACATTCATGAAATGATTTTAAAGTTAATAAATCATGGTGAAAACTTACATAGTGTCTATTTTTGTGTGACGAATGCGTCCAGTATCTATGTTATGCATTTTAAAATTAACACGTTTTTGCCCATGCACTATATGAATGTTGTTTAATCTTCTGCAAACCGCTTTAACGCACATCATTCATATTTTATGGCAGCACACATGCTCAACGTATACAGAATGTGGCCTAGGTTCACATGGGAGACAAAAACCATAATTTCATAGATGTTGAAGTTGTAGTTAATTTCCAGGTGCTGTCTAGAGTATACGGACACGGCAAAATACGTATTTGCCAGAGCGATGAGAATAGTTCTAAAGTTGAAAAGATGAGTAAAACTACGTACAATAAATTATAATATGGCATTTTATCAACTGCCGTTTTAAAAAGGTTTGCAGTAATGCTTTACCTCACCAAACACCATATTAGTGGAACAGGAGATAAAATCATCTTGATCTGCACCAGAAAATATAATCGATGTGACTGACTGGCCAGTAAACCTTTTTATTAGTTTCGATTTAAGGCCTAGTTCTGGATTCGTTCCACTGATGGCACAAAAACAAACTTTTGAGGAAGGCTGCGACATTTACCGAACACAACTACAGTGCCAAGACTCTCAAACAGATTCTCCCTGTCTAAAATGTGTGCAAAAGATTATATCAGCATCCCACATGTTTATGTCGAGTGGCAAAACGTTAATACGCCGTTTCACCTAACGCCTAATTCATGAATGTCAACTCACAAATTAAGTAGCATGTCTTGCTTCTAGGCAATAGTTGTCAAAATACGGAAAGATATTGACATTTCGGTCCTGAGCCGACTGAGGCTATGTACTTGGTGATGCAAACACCGAACTATCATCACCTGACGTTTTTATAAGTTTCTCAGCAATACTTCACCTGACCAACCACCGTTATAGGAGGAAGAAGACAATGCGTCACGTTCTAAACTAGAAGAATATAACTGATGTTATTGATTGGCTAACATTGATTTTTATTATACTTGATCTGGGACATACATGTAGTAGCACGTTTATTCGTTGACGTTACATTTTTCCAGCAGGTTAGCTCCATAAACCAACCATAAAATAACGCATTTTGGTGAAATATTGTTTACGTTGTATACTTAATTATATAGTTTCGTTTCCCTGCAACGATACTTTGTAGTGAATGAAATACGAAATGTAAGCACAGAACAAGCTTCGCACAGAGAGGTAAGTTCGATATCTAGAAAAGACTGTATTTGCACCAGAGTAATGTTATTTATCAAATATATGAAGATTTCTAGTTCTAAACACACGCATGTTGCTTACTGTAATACTCAAGTATAATTACAGATCTTTGACCATCAACAGTTGAATCCTGACCAACCCCTCCCCAGGACGACAACGGGACAATAGCGGCCTCTCCTTGAAGATAACATAAGCGCCACGCCAGTCAGCCGGTTGAATGCTGACCAACCCCTCCCCAGGACGACGACGGGACAATACCGGCCTCTCCGTGAGGAGAACATAAGCGCCACGCCAACTTGTCGAGGTCCACTTCTACAACAGCATCAAGATCAGTGACTTAGTAACTGTATGTAATGACGAGATTTCTCATTTGCATGTAGAGCTTTGCTTGCGACACTTCTGTGTTACTGTCAAAGTTAAATATCGTCATTGTTCATTTCGTAATAAAAATCTTTAATACGATTTGTTTGAAATGTTGTGTAGCGATCCATGAAAGCTGGTTTCCTAGACACCCCATATTTGCCGTCAAGGCAGTATTCAACTACAAGTTTATTGCTTACTTCATTTCCGTTGTTCAAGCAGTAAAATGGCAGCATTAGACATGATAATTTATTACTTATTTACTACGAACTTCATTCACAACACAGTTTAAAGACAGCATCTGCACCTTATTATATCACTGTACAAGACAGAGTTCAAGAGATATGATAATAACATTTTGATACGTGGAAAATTAGCTTTTGCTGAAAATGGAGCACAAATTACCCAGTTTATAGCCCGCCCGGCTAGCCGCGCGGTCTGACGCGCTGCTTCCCGAGTGAGAAGGCGTGCCAACACCCGGCACGAATCCGCCCGGTGGATTAGTGTCTAGGTCTGGTGTGCCGGCCAGCCTGTGGGTGGTTTTAAGGCGGTTTTCCATCTGCCTCGGCGAAAGCCGGCTGGTTCCCCTTATTCCTCTTCCGTTACATTATGTCGGCGATTGCTGCACAAACACTGTCTCCACGTACACCATAACTACTCTACCAATCAAACATTTGGGGTTACAATCGTCTGGTATGAGACGTTCCAGGGGGTGGAGGGGGGGGGGGGGGAGACCACTGGGAGCCGAACTGCACAATAACAATAATAACCCTGGGTTCAGTGTGGGGCGCCGGTGGGGTGGTTGGACTGCTGTGGCCTGTTGTGGGATTATGAACCACTGAGGGCTACGGAGGGACGAAGCCTCTCCGTCGTTTCTAGGTCCCCAGTTCAATACACACAATAAACACACCCAGTTTAGAGTCATCTAGTGTTTTATCATAAGAGCACTTAGTGACTTATAAGAACCATTTCAAACCTTTCCTCTACTCCAGAATGAGATTTTCACTCTGCAGCGGAGTGTGCGCTGATATGAAACTTCCTGGCAGATTAAAACTGTGTGCCCGACCGAGACTCGAACTCGGGACCTTTGCCTTTCGCAGGAGAGCTTCTGTAAAGTTTGGAAGGTAGAAGACGAGATACTGGCAGAAGTAAAGCTGCGAGTACCGGGCGTGAGATGGTAGAGCACTTGCCCGCGAAAGGCAAAGGTCCCGAGTTCGAGTCTCGGTCGGGCACACAGTTTTAATCTGCCAGGAACTTTCCTCTACTGTTTTCTTGCTTAAATGTTATAACGCAAATATTTAACACGTTAAATGTTTCGTGAAGGAATCAGATGCTTGAACATATTTTTACACGAGGGTTCGATTCGTTACAAAATCGGAGCTTTTCTCTAGCACCACTAATCTAATTTGCAGGTTATGCTGCACTTGTCAACTGGATTAGTTTGATATCTGTCCAACGCATTACAGAAATCATAACAGTTTGTATTATTAATTAAAATATGTAAAAACTGATTTTATAATATTACACTACTTGCTGTAAATTCCCCCTAACACACAAGCAGAATTGTCGAGGCTCTCCATGTTTTGGAACAGCGTCGAACGCTAATAGGGACCCAGTCTGAAATGCAGGTGCTAGTACATATACAAATGAAATGACACAACTTCAGAGACTTTACTGGTCCCACACAGATATGCTTTTATGCATATAGACTGAAGCGGAGAGTGAAAATTTGTACCAAGGCCCGGAATCGAATTTGGGTTTCCTGATTACTAGCAGGTGCGTTAGCCACTACGCCACGTTGTCACAGCGATTCACACATCTGCATGGATTACCCCGGTACGCTCCCCTCCTCGGACCAAATTCTCACTGCCGCCCCAGACTGTTGTTAATTCCCCCTTACACACGAACAGAATTGGCGACGCCCTCCATGTTCTCGAACAGCATTTCATCATCGAACGTTCGATTCCCAGTTTACATTCCCGGCTATGGTACAAATTTGCGCTCGCCGCTTCAGTCTGTATTCATAAGATCGTACCTGAATGAGACCAGTAAAGTCTCTGAAGTTGTGTCATTTCGTTTTTCTATGTACCTGCAGCTGGGTCTCATGCTGGGTCCCCCAGTTACTTTCGAACCTGAGGCGCTATTCTAGAACATGGAGAGCCTTGGCAGTTCTGTTGGTGTGTAAGGGAGAATTTAAAGTGGGCTGGCGCGGCAATGTAAAACGATGCAACATGTTTGAAATTCTGAGAAAAATAAGGGTTAAGTTAGAGGGAAAGATGGTACTATACAGAACGAAGCGTAAGACAGGGTTGTAGTCTTTCACCCCTACTGTTCAGCCTATACAGCGAAGAAGCAATGAAAGAAATAACAGAAAGTACAAGGGTAGGATTAAATTGAAAAGTGAAAGGATATCAATGATAAGATTCGCTGATGACATTGCCATTCCCATTGAAAGTGAAGAAGGATTACAGGATATGTTGAATGAAATCACCCGCCTGCTGAGTTCAGAATACGGATTGAGATTATATCTAAGAAAGACGAAAGTAATGAGAAGTAGCAGAAATGAGAACAGCGAGAAAACATGGGGATTTGGGATCACAAAGTAGACGAAGTTAGGACAGCAAAATAATCCATAGCGCATGGTGCAGGGAGGACATAAAAAGCAGACTCGAACTGATAAAAAGGGCATTCCTGGCCAAGAGAAGTTTAATGGCATCAAGCATAGGCCTCAATTTGAGAAATAAATTTCTGAGAATGTACGTGTCGAGTACGGTATTGTACAGTAGTGAAACGTGGACTGTGGGAAAACCGGAGAAGAAGAGAATCAAAGCTACAGAAATATCTTGAATATAGGGTGGACCGATAAGGTAAGTAGCGAGGAGGTTCCCTGGAGACGAGAAAAGGAAATTATGAAAAACACCGACAAAAGGAACGAACAGGATGATAAGACATCTATTGAGAGATCAGAGAATAGATTTCATGGTACTAGAGGGAGCTTAGTTGGTTCAAATGACTCTGAGCACTATGGGACTTAACATCTGAGGTCATCAGTCCCATAGAACTTAGAACTACTTAAACCTAACTAACCTAAGGACATCACACACATCCATGCCCGAGGCAGGATTCGAACCTGCGGTCGTGCGGTTCCAGACTGAAGCGCCTAGAACCGCTCGGTCATACCGGCTGGCGGAGCTGTAGAGAGTAAAAACTGTACAGAAAGACAGAGATTGTAACGTATCCTGAAAATTATCATTATGGAAAGGTTTGCACAAGAAAAAAATTTGTGGCGGGATGCATCAAACCAGTCAGAAGATCGATGAAAGATAAACGATCTAATGGTTGTATCGCGTAAGAATTTAATACCAGAAGTCAGAGGGTACTTCGGTTCCAGAAGACAGTGTTTTGCTCGAAAGTATGTTTGGCAGACAAATGAACTATTAATTCATTGATTCATCATATTACATTATTAGTATTTCAGCCATTCGTCTTCAGTCGCTGTTTACGTTATTTATCTTCTGAAACTGAATTTTGAGAAACACAAGCAATAGTTACTCTTTTCTAGAACATAAACAAAGCTGAAATTGGCAAGTCACCGGAAGGCGCTATGTCTTATTACATAGAAATATTTTTTGCTCAGTCTTTGAAAGTGACAGTAGTAATTTATTATGACGTGGGACTGTGTGGTGGTTAGCAAACTGAAACCACATTTGGAGGTACTGTGTCTCAAATGGCCGTCTGGTTATCTAAATTTAGATTCTGCGTGGTTTACAGTTAAGCGTCGGAATATTCGTATGAAAAGCTATCCAAGCTTCTGCTTCGTCTCCAAATAAGCTCAGTACCGCTAGAACACTGAAACATTAATATCTTGTCAACCCCTTTTAGAATAAGTTAAAAAGCTACATAAATAAACCTGTTGACACATACCCCTTCGCTCTAAAAATCAACGCAAAAATTATGTGTACGTATTACATTAATGTTAATGACGAAAATATTCATGATAATGAAAATGGGTCAGTACGAGATGTGAAAGTGAATGAATCCATAATGTAAGAGCACAAAGTCTTTGACACTTCATTCTTTCTTATCGTGCGCTAAGCAGTGTGCCTTACCTTCGAGTTATGCGTCTTTTGTGGCGGGTGGGACATTGTCAAGTTTCGCCGACAATGCTTGCAGTATCGAGCACGTGTAGTCAGCAGTGTTTTTTGACTTATGAGCTCGAATGAGTTAATTTCTTGGAATGGATCTGCAGGTAATGTACATGCAAAGGTTAATGCTGAAGTATTTAAGCAGAAGTATTGTGCGGGATTAGCCGAGCGGTCTGGGGCTCTGCAGTCATGGACCGTGCAGCTGGTCCCGGCGGAGGTTCGAGTCCTCTGTCGGGCATGGGTGTGTGTGTTTGTTCTTAGGATAATTTAGGTTAAGCAGTGTGTAAGCTTAGGGAGTGGTGACCTTAGCAGTTAAGTCCCATAAGATTTCACACACACTTGAACTTTTTTTTTTTTTTTGCAGTAGTATTGAGACATATTATTTGATATACAGAGGTTAAATAAATGATGTAAACTGACGATTCTTTCTAGTTAGCTAGTTACATGTTCCAAGGATCAATTTGCACGATACATTGTAATGATCTAAAAAGAATTATTTTATATTCACATCGCAAATTAATTTGTATATACGGTTACATTCCCAACATTTCTATGTTTCTCCTTTTTTTACAAAAAGAAAAAAGATACACAGATGTGAGTTACTAATTCCTACCCACCACCTTTTACACATTACAGTAATAGAAATTCTTCCACGGAATACAAGGAGTTGTCGAGAAGAAACTTTCTCAATTGTTATCAAATTTTACTTTGCTGGATGTCAAACATTTTATATCACTGGGTAAGTGATCAAAAACCTTTGTTACAACATTATGCACCTCTTTTTGCGCTAAATACAATCTTAACGTGGAATAATTAATGTCTTTTTTCCTTCTGGTATTGAAATTATGTAACTCATTGTTCCTTTTGAACTGTAGTGGATTATTTACATCAAACTCCATGAGGTGTGGGGGAATAAATATACTCTAGAGCAGTAGTCAGAAGACCCGACTCCTCAAACAGATGTCTACAAGATGATCGTGGGGGAGCACCTCATGTTACAGCACGTTTTTGCGCAGTGAAGATTTTCTTTCTAAAAGATGAGCTGCCCCAGAACATTATTCCATATGACAGTATTTAATGAAAATACGCAATGATTTTAAGCGCAAATGAGGCTGAAATAAGTTATTTTGGCAGTTCCAAAATGCACTTTTTCAACTTAAATTCTCATCAGTATGGATCTCCAGAATTTTGATGGTTGCACTCTCCTTTTTATTTTCTCACCATGTGTTACACTTATCACTGGTTTAGCATACCTCTATATGTACAGAATGGAGTATGTCGTGTCTTTTTAAAATTGAAGGTAAGACCATTCTCAGAAAACCAGTCAATAATATTTTTAAAAACTTTGTTCACCATTTCTACTGTTTCTGCACTGATTGCAATACTAGTGTCACCTGCAAATGAACTAATTCTGCTTGTTTTATACTAGATGGAAGATCGTTTACATATATGAGGAATAAAAATATTTTGAAATTTGTGGTAAGGTCTTACGGGACGAAACTGCTGAGTTCATCGGTCCCTAAGCTTACACACTACTTTAACTTATGCTAAGAACAACACACGCACCCATGCCCGACAGAGGACTTGAATCTCCGACGGGGTGAGCCGCGCGGCCCATGACAAGGTGCCCTAGACCATTCGGCTACAATGCGCGGCTCTGACGAACAGCAGTGGACCTAAGACTTAATCCTAGGGAACCCCATTCGTGAATTCTGGCCAGTCACAATAATGTTCCTGGACTACATTGCTCGAATTACTAAGTACAACTTTCTGCATTCTTTTGGTCAGATACTACATTATCCATTAGTTAATATACCATCAGTCCCATGAAACGTCAATTTATCTAGGAGAATACTGTGATTCACACAGTCAAATGCTTCAGAGAGGTCGCGGAAAATACCAACTGGTGCTGTTTTATTATTTAATGCTAGTCATATCTGATGAGTGAACGTGTAAATGGCATTCTCAGTAGAATAACACTTCTGAAAACCAAACTGTAATTTTCTAAGGATGCTATTGTTGCTAAGATACTATTCTAGAATACATATCTTCTTTAATAATTTTCGAAAATGATGTCAACAATGAAACAGGATGGCAGTTATTGACATCTCTCCTATCACCTTTCTTAAAGGGGGTTTAACAATGCCACATTTCAGTCTCTCTCGAATAATGGCTTGAGTTATTGATGCATTACATATTTCAAAAAAGACTGAGTTTACTACACGGAAACAAATTTTTAGTGCTCTACTGGAAACACCATCAAAACGAGATGAGCTTATATTTTTAAGAGTGTGTGTAATTTTCTTAATTTCAGAAGGAGAAGCTGGTGGTATTCGTACGATCAAATTTTACGGAAGTTAGATTTTCAGCATACTCCTCGGATTGTGCTCTAGATCTGTTCGTCCCTATGCTCTCTACTGTATTTAAGAAATGACTATTAGCTCTGTTTGCTACCTGTAACTCATCACTTACAGCCCTTCCATTCAGTTCAATAGTGATGTGTCATTGCTCTGTGGGTGGTTGTCCTATCTCTAGTTTCACTACATTTCATATAGTCTTAAACCTCTGCATGGCATCAAAACTCAGTCACGTGACACAGGTACTCTCCCTACTAGAAGCGACAGGTCACAGGGTTCAGACGTCCTTCGGTTATTTCCTACCCACAGGACACATATTTCAAGTACGTTCTCCCCCTGGACTGGGACTGGTTAACATCCGAGCACAGTCTGCTGTCCTTTGTATGAGCAATATTTAGAAACGATGGACCAGTCTACATGCCTCTCTCACGGGTCGTCTGATGGGGGTCCTGATGCCTCTCCCTCTCACGTCCCGCCGGTATTGATGGCGCACATTGCGAGACAGCTCTCCCATTTATCGACATTCGATCTGGGATACGGCTAAGTTGCTTCTCATCTCTCCACAATCCACCCGCCGAAGGCGAAAGATATTTACACCACCTTTCTGTGGGCAGAACCCGAGAATTCTAGTGTCAACTGGCAACGAGTACGGAAAACGAAACGTTACCACTTCCTATCGACCATCGTGCGCGTGACCGTCGTATCAAGTCACCAACAAAAAATAGGCGGTTGGCTGTCATACACACTGCCATCACAACACTCTTTCACATTCTTACATGAATAATATGCCACACCCGGCCCATAACGCAGACCTGCACACACTATCACGGATCCTGTTCTGGAATGCAGACTCGATCCACAACAAAAGGGCAGAATTTGCCGCGTTCATGGAGCGCAAGGGAATCCTTGTCGCGCTACTGAGCGAGACTAAACTTAAACCGCACAAACAATTAAACTTTCCTGGCTATTGTGTCTATCGTACCGACCGACCGGGCGACGCCGTGGCAGGTGGAACTGCAATCGTCATACACAAAGACATTGAGCACACAAACATAGAGCTCCCTGAACTGGAAAAAATTGAGGCTACGGCCGTCAGAGTCAAGTTCAACGGAGCCTACACCACACTGATATCGGTATACAACAGCCCTGTAGGCATCTGAACACGCGATATCAGCACATTACCCAACATTTCACCGCGAGTAATAGTCGCTGGAGATCTCAACCCAAAACACCCAGAATGGAATTCACGCATGCGAAATCCCAACGGCAAAAAACTGTACGAACATTCACTAGGCAGAAACTACATTATACTAGCGCCGACTGAACCGACGCACATTCCCTATCAGAGGGGACACAGGCCAGACGTGATAGACATGGCCCTCATCAAGGGCATAACAGCGACACTCAACGTCGCCGTTGAAAACTATCTGCCCTCAAACCACCAACCTGTAATACTATACATTGAGGAAACACTGCAGCACATGGAACAACGCAAGATGTTGGACTACGGGCGCGCGAATTGGACATTATTCAAGCAAACACTTGATAGCCACATCCCACCTATACACGAAATTAACGAAACAGCACAAATTGACGAGGCAGTAGAAACCCTCACCAACGCCGTCCAGGACGCAATGGCAGGCACCATACCTGATCGCACCTCACAACAACGCAGTGCGGCCCTGCCCCAGGAAATCCTGGGCCTAATCTCAATGAGGAATCGCCTCAGGAGACAATGGCAGCGCACCAGGCGCCCGTACTTCAAACGGCACATTAACAGACTACAGGGCATCATACACGATAAAATACAAACACATAGAACACAACAGTGGAACCAAAAACTCGAAGGGCTGGACACCACATGACCTGGCGTGTGGCAACTAGCCCGACACTTCACCAGGGAGAAAATATACACCCCAACGCTTCAAGGGCCTGACGGACCTGCATACTCAGCGGAAGAGAAAGCAGGACTAATGGCCCGAACACTCGCAGCGTCATTCACACCGAACCTGGTACCATCAGACCCAGCGTTCACACTTGCTACTGACCAAGAACGCATTGTAGCCCAACCATCGCGCGACGACATTCGACATGTTAGCACAGCCGAAGTCTCCTGGGCTATAATACATTCCGCTGCTAGGAAAGCCCCTGGTCATGATGGCATTCAAAACCGTGTCCTCCAGGAGTTCACGGATAAAGCAACTGAGTACCTAACACACATAACGAATGCCATACTAAAACACCAACACTTCCCCGCCTTTTGGAAGACGGTCCTGATGTTCAGGAAGCCGGGGAAAGACCACAGCCTCCCACAAAATTACCGACCCATGAGCCTTCTGAGCTCGCTCAGTAAGATTGTTGAGAAGGTGATTCTCAAACGCATCACTAGGCACTGCATAACAAATGACATCCTGAGACCGGAGCAATTCGGCTTCAGGAATCACCACTCCACAACACAACAACTCCTACGGGTCGTTGAACACATAACACATGGCTTCAACATAAACAAAGCTACAGGGGCAGTGTTCATGGACATCGAAAAGGCTTTCGACCGTCTATGGCACAACGGCCTCATCCGCAAACTCAGCGACGCGGGATTCCCCGACGGGCTGCTGCGTCTAATACACTCATACCTCACAGACAGGAGTTTCAACACTGACGTGCAGGGAAAACAATCAACACGACACGGTATACACGCGGGAGTACCCCAGGGAAGCATCCTAGGGCCCCTACTGTTTAACCTCTACATAAACGATCTCCCAACCACACACAACACAATGATGGCAATCTACGCGGATGACACAGCCATCCTTGCGCAAGATTGGAAACCATCAAACATTACGTCACGCCTACAGACTGCACTCAGAGTGACCGAGCCTTGGTTGGAGAAATGGCGTGGTTGAGTAAACGTCGACAAGTGCGAAGCCGTTCTGTTCACTAAAAGACCGAAGCAACTGCGCAAACACCGCTACTGCAGACCAATAACTCTACATGCACGCCCAATACGTTTCCGCGAGAAAGTCAAATACCTCGGTGTCTGTCTGGACCGGAAATTACTCTGGGGGGACCACATACAACACATGACCAACCGAGCTAGCGCGACGCTCAAACAGCTCTATCCTATGCTCAACAGGCGTAGCACACTGAACAGAAGGGTATCGAGGTCCATGTACATGACACTTATCCGACCCCTGATGACGTACGCAGCTCCCGTCTGAGGATACGCTGCGCCTACACGCCTGCGCCGTCTGCAGCTCATACAAAACAAAGTACTCAAAATCATAAGCAATGCTCCACGATACACACGCATCGCGGACCTTCACCGGGAATACCGACTTGAGACTCTCACGGAGGTAATCCACAAACTCACCACAAGACTATACAGAAACTCCAGACATTGGCAGAACCCGTTTATTCTGAATCTGGGGAACTACGACCACAACCATAGATGGAAACATAAAAGACCAAAAGACATACTTGCAAGGACATAACATCTATGGCCAAGGATACGCAGACATAACGGCACAGGCGAGCCCCTGTTAATCAGACGCATTTACTGGATATCCAGCTGAAATACACTGCCGAATAACTGGCACCACACAGGGAAGCCGTACCGTACACTGCATGCAAACAAGCTCCACACATCCCCCACACAGTGAGATTATCTATGGCCGATCTCCCACTACTGTATAACGATCTTGATTGTTCCAGGAATGTAGCAGCTGCAGCAACTGGGACACATCGCCATCGCTTGTCACGGTAATGATGCATGATACTTATACTAACAAATCCAACCTTGCAAGAGCTATCGCAGCTAGTAAGCCACTACTGCTCTTACTACCCATCCCACTGTCGCAGAGGTTTTTTTTCCCACGGCACGAGCCATGGCACTTTTTTCCCTCTGCTCTTCAAATCGCTACCCTCACTCGCGTTTCGTCCACTATCTATCACATTATGGACCGTGTTAATGCGTAGCCTTACCCAGACGCACGGACAACATCTCAGCCCAGCATCCTGTGATCCACTTACTAGATAACTAACATGTTTACGGAGGTGACAGTAGAACTTTTGGTTTGGTCACCACGTTGGTGCGGGCGTGGAGGGGCCCCCATCTCTTTTTCAGGCGGTTGGCAACTGACACAGAAAATCTTAGCTTGTTACTTCCGTATCACACCTGACATGATTGACTCTCGGTCCCTTCTGTGCCCAGATGTCTATTACTTTCCCCTCACCAAATATCATGCGCTTATATGGTTCAAGGGAATGACAATCTACTACATCTTCGGCGATGGGGAGAAAGTGAAGCTTGATAATTGGTAGCAGCTGCAAAACGCTCACAACGCTCTAGAACGCACTCCGAGAAACCGTACGCTCTTTGCAAATTATTTATGCAGTGTTTTCGTAACCCCACGCAATTTATTTATTTATTTATATATTTTTAGCAGTGCCATTTTAACCTACGATAGCTTCTATGGCCCTAGAGGGACATGTAGAGGGTAAAAGCATTAGAGGAAGACAGAGACTGGATTACATCCAGTAAATAATTGAGGACAAAGAAATAACAGTGAATGTATGTGGGCTACATATCTCAATAAAATTGCTTCCCTCCCCCTACTTACTTTGCCCCCTGCCCATGTAACATACGACTCCGTTCTCCCCCTCCCAAACCCACTCTTCCTTCCCTCTACCTCTTCTCTCTCCCTCTCTCCCCTCCCCCCTGCCTATTCCCTTCCCCTTCTCTTCTCCCTCTCCCTCCCCGTCCGACTTCGTCTTCTGTCTCTTGTCTTTCCCTACCGTTGTTGTTTTCTCTTTTTCTCGCTTGTTGTTTTTATTCTCCATTTTTGTATTTCATCTCTTCGCTATTTTTATTTTCTCCTCTTCCATCTTTTTGCCCTTCTCTTATTTCTTCTTTTGTTTTTGTTTCCCCTTTATGCATGTTGTCTATATGTATACCAGCCAGATTACCGTAATATAAAAAGTTTGAATCCTCCTGAGGCGTAGCGCCGTATACCGATCCTGCCTTGGAGGTGGTTAAGTGGGAGATGTGTCTTAGAGCTGGATAGTGACAGATGGTGACGCGAGACTGGACGCTCACGTAGTTTATGTATCAGCCGATAGAGGACAATATTGGATAGGGGGACTGTGATTTTAGTTTCGATTTTGCCCACTAGAGGGCACTAAAGTAATATAATGTTTTTCATAAACTGTTCTAGTATTTTCATAAAGTGTTATTATGTCTTTTTGTGTATGTAAAATGTTATAAACGTGTTTTAGCAGTGTGAATGATGCGTGAGTGTGGTCTAAGGTTAATATGAAGATAATTGGGGTTGGGTTGTTTGGGGAAGACCAGACAGCGAGGTCATCGGTCTCATCGGATGAGGGAAGGATGGGGAAGGAAGTCGGCCGAGCACTTTCAAAGGAACCATCCTGGTATTTGCCTGGAGCGATTTAGGGAAATCACGGGAAACCTAAATCAGGATGGCCGGACGCAAGATTGAACCGTCGTTCTCCCGAATGTGAGTCTAGTATGAAGATAATTGTTTAACGAGTTATGTAGTAGGATTTAGTGTGGAAAAATTTCGAAAAAGTATGGGTATGGACAAAGGAGATTTTTGTAGAATAGATTTGTAAAGTAGGTTTATGGTAAAGGGAAAGTCCATTCAGGTATAAATAACAATAGTAAATAACGTTATGCATAAGCAAAACTTCAGTATGTTAGATAATTACGTCGGTAAAAAGTTCAGTCGTTAGGTTTGTAAGTAGGCTGTTTAGGTTTTTTTATTGGTAACGCCACGTAGCGCTCTGTATGAAAATCACTGGCTGTGCTGTGTGCAGTCTGTGGCTGCTTTGCATTGTTGTAATACTCGCCATTGTAGTGTTGGGCTGTTGGCTGTTAACAGCGCGTAGCGTTGCACAGTTGGAGGTGAGCCGCCAGCAGTGGTGGATGTTGGGAGAGAGATGGTGGAGTGTTGAAATTTGTCATGAACTGCTATATATATTATGACTATTGAGGTAAATACATTAGTTGTTCTCTATCAAAATCTTTCATTTGCTAACTATGCCTATCAGTAGTTAGTGCCTTCAGTACTTTGAATCTTTTATTTAGCTGGCAGTAGTGGCGCTCGCTGTATTGCAGTAGCTTGAGTAGCGAAGATTTTTGTGAGGTAAGTGATTTGTGAAAGGTATAGTTTAATGTTAGTCAGGGCCATTCTTTTGTAGGGAATTTTGAAAGTCAGATTGCGTTGCGCTAACAAAATATTGTGTGTCAGTTTAAGGACAGTCGTGTATAATTGTTCAAAAGGGGACGTTACATATGGCGACCCTGCCAGGATACCTCACTGGAATCTTCTGATTTTTTCTTGTAGTTTGTGTAATTAGTGTAGCTTTTGTTTATTGCTCGTGCGTAATTGTAGAGAAAATCTCCTTTGTAGTTGCAGTCTTTCATTGTTGTACAGTAAAACAGTTGTGGTATGCATGTAGATTTGCACCAAGTATTTCGCAGCTGCAATTAACTAGATATTATTTTCAGTGTTATGTTAATGTGTTCTCTTATTTTTGCTCTTCAAATTGTGCTTTTCTGTGTTATCGTGTGAAATATTGTGACAATAATGGCGTGTGAAAAACGTAACACTAGGCTCCAAAGTAAACTGAGAAACAATAGTGACGACGAGTGTAGCTTGCCAGCACCACTGTGTAGTGAATTAACAGACATTCAAAGTAGTCATTTGGTAACTGTGCATAGGGAAATGGAGTGGGCGTCAAATAATGGTGTAGACAGTGAAACAGGTAGTGAACAGGGAAGCATTATCGATCGATCGGTCGGCAACAGCTCGCCTCAGGAATCGGGAATGGCAGAACACAATATTGCTAATACTGTAGACTCAGGTTTTGGGTTCTCACCGTTTTCTCAAATGAGTCAAGACACATTTTCCGCTTGTCAAAATGTGAATGTTGCTGGTGCAAATTCACTGCCGAAAAGCACTGAGGAACATGTTTCAGACACCAGTGCATTGTTATTACAGTTAATGCAACAAATGGGACAAAAGCTTCAAAAGTTAGACATAATGGAACAAAATCTTCAAAAGTTAGACAAAATCGAACAAAATCTTCAAAAGTTAGACATAATGGAACAAAATCTTCAAAAGTTAGACACAATGGAACAAAATCTTCAAAAGAGACAAACACAGCAAAAGCTTCAAAAGTTAGACACGATGGAACAAAATCAGAGACAAACACAGCAACAGCTTCAAAAGTTAGACTCATTGGAACAAACTCTTGAACAAACACGTGAATATTTAACTACTGAGTTACATAACATTGAATCGAAATGTCAAAAAGTCTGTAATGACGTAAAAACTCAAATTTGTGAGCATTTTCAACCTATTTTTTCGCGGCATGAAAATGCATTACAGAATCACGAAGCAGTCATAAAAGAACTGCAAACTATTGTTCGTGCGAAATTAATCACTCAAATACGTGTACTGTAGCGCTAAACTGTGCGTCATGTTCTAAGATAATCTCTGTGGAAGTCTCGTAGTTATCGTCCTCTGAAAGCTAAGTTCTGCAGAAGTCAATGTACTTACCTCATGATAAACAAAAGTGAAATGCTTTGCGTATAGATATCTTAGTTATTATGCTTATTGGCGTGATGGAGAAAGTACTGTACAGTAACGTATTGTTGTGCTACGAAAAAGGCTGTCTCATTGTAGCTATACCACAAAAGTAGCTACTAAAACATGTTTTACTTTCCAGAATAATGCAGAAAAACTGTGCAGTTATAAAACATAAACACCGCAAAAGCAACATTGTAAATTGTCAGTCATTAGTAGCGTCGTGATAAAACAGTGTAGGTGTCACATAAACTAACCACTGTGTCATCTGGCATCTCACAGAAAGTACTTTAAATCCAGAATGTATCTTCAAGTAAACCAAAATGTTGCATTAAAATCTCATTAGCAGTATATGTTCTAAGTATGTAAGCCTTATAGTCGTTACGTAATCGAGCAACTAACAAGCAAGACTGTACACTGTGTCGTCTGTTCACAATAACAATGTATTCGTAATTTATGTTTAAATAAGTTCTCTTGGTTCTTGACTGGATATTTAACTTCAAACATTGTTGCGTATTAACAGATTCTAAGTCTGACAAAGCATACTAGAAATGTGAAGTGAAAAGTTTTATGGCAAAGACAAAGTTAAAAAGCAGATTATCTTTCAATAAACGGTTTTACATGTGAAATGTGGTGTAAACCTTTACTCTTCCTAGTACGCAGACTTTCAACTGAAAAGCAATTGTCATGTTTTATACGTCGGTAAGGAATGCTAAATCTTTTCTCAAGGTTAGTGTCTGTGTTATTTTTCTCTGAACCAGCCGGCGCAAGCGGCTGCCTGCGGTGCGAGTCATTGTCTGTCTCTTTGTTGGCGTGCGTCGTTATTGGGATTAGGAGACCTAACTTCTACAAATTCGCCTTGCTGCGAGGGCCCAGCTCTGTTAGAATCCCGCCAGTTCTGATGAAATTCAGGTCTGTCGTTATGTCGGTAGTTTACATAGTTTCTTTTCTCTCTGTCATGTGGTGGAGAATTTCTCCTGGAATCGTAACTGCGTGGTGGACCGTTGCGTCTGAAGTTCTTCTGTCTCCCTTGGTAATAATTATTCTGGTTCCCTTATTGTCTGTTTCTATGGCTATCTCTGTCACATTCATTACTATGGAAATGCGATCTTTCTCTGTAACTGTTATTACTCTGCCAGTGGTTGTCATACGGGTGGTGTCTGTTTTGGTCACGATTTGTGTTGTGAGAATAGCCTTGTCGTGTCCAGTTATTACTTCTTTCATCGCGGAATTGCGACGGATGTGATCTGTAATTGTTGTGTTCCTGGTTTCGCGTTCCGCGATTGTCAGTGTCAATTTCTAATTCTTGTAAGAGTCCCTGAAATGCTTCAATGTCGTCCTTGCAACGTCCTGCCAAAATAATACGTCGTAAATGTTCAGGCAGTTTGATTAACCAAATGCGGATGAGTTCTGAGGGGCTGTATGGGTTTGAAAGATACTGATTCTTATGCAACATGTCTTCAAAATATTTCATAAGACTGGAAAATTCAGATTGTTCGAAACGTTTCATCATTATGATGCTATGTTTTACTCGGTCTTGTGTGGCTTGAGACCAATATGCTGAGAGGAAGGCATGGTAAAACTCTCCTTCACTGTGGCAATCGTGAATGACCGACCGCATTCTTACAGCTGGTTCATTCTCTAAGTAGCCACACATAAATTCTAATCTGTGCTCTAATGACCAGTTGGGAGGAAAACAATGAGAGAATTGATGAAGCCACGCTTGTGGATGAATGTCGTTGCCGGAATTCTTAAAAGTTTTGAATTTACGTGTAGTAATGAACAGCTTATAGTCAAAATCATCATGTCGGCGAGTCGCATGTCGGTCATTATTACGTCGTTTCGGCGGTTCCATCTCAAAATTCGGTGTGCCTTGCCAATGTCTTTCATAATTTCCGAAATGCCCTGTGTTATTATTTTGTGGCTGTTCCGTATTTCTAAGTCCCTCTTCCCGTGTTGGAGCGCGAGTGTCCTCTGAAATACGTAATTCTTGTATTACCTGTGTCAGCTGATCTTGTACATCCCGGATTTCTCTTTGGTGTTGTGTATTAATTTGATTCTGATTTTGTTTGAATTTCCTAATTTGTTCGCACTCTTCTGTCATTAAAGACTACCGGTCTTGTGTCATTCAGATTATCATCTACCTTCGTAGATAAATTATTTAGCTGATCCGAAAGTTCGGCTACTTTATCCGTTAGTGAAATTATTTCCTCTGTGTGTTTTTCTGAACCAAGTTTCAGAGTGTCCATTTGTGTTAAAATCGTATCTACTGTGTCCTTTAAGTTTTCCTTAGTTTTTGCAAGTTGCATAACCGAATCGGTAGATGCAACTGAGTCAGTTTTAGCTTGCAGGATGTCGTGATTTTCATGAACAATAGTTTGCAGTTCTTTTATAGCTGCTTCGTGATTCTGTAATGCATTTTCATGACGCGAAAAAATAGGTTGAAAATGCTCACAAATTTGTGTTTTTACGTCATTACAGACGTTTTGACATTTCGATTCGATGTTATGTAACTCAGTAGTTAAATCTTCACGTGTTTGTTCAAGCGTCGTGTCTAACTTTTAAAGATTTTGTTCCATTATGTCTAACTTTTGAAGATTTTGTTCCATTATGTCTAACTTTTGAAGATTTTGTTCCATTATGTCTAACTTTTGAAGCTTTTGTCCCATTTGTTGCATTAACTGTAATAACAATGCACTGGTGTCTGAAACATGTTCCTCAGTGCTTTTCGGCAGTGAATTTGCACCAGCAACATTCACATTTTGACAAGCGGAAAATGTGTCTTGACTCATTTGAGAAAACGGTGAGAACCCAAAATCTGAGTCTACAGTATTTGCAATATTGTGTTCTGCCATTCCCGATTCCTGAGGCGAGCTGTTGCCGACCGATCGATCGATAATGCTTCCCTGCTCACTACCTGTTTCACTGTCTACACCATTATTTGACGCCCACTCCATTTCCCTATGCACAGTTACCAAATGACTACTTTGAATGTCTGTTAATTCACTACACAGTGGTGCTGGCAAGCTACGCTCGTCGTCACTATTATTTCTCAGTTTACTTTGGAGCCTAGTGTTACGTTTTTCACACGCCATTATTGTCACAATATTCCACACGATAACACAGAAAAGCACAATTTGAAGAGCAAAAATAAGAGAACACATTAACATAACACTGAAAATAATATCTAGTTAATTGCAGCTGCGAAATACTTGGTGCAAATCTACATGCATACCACAACTGTTTTACTGTACAACAATGAAAGACTGCAACTACAAAGGAGATTTTCTCTACAATTACGCACGAGCAATAAACAAAAGCTACACTAATTACACAAACTACAAGAAAAAATCAGAAGATTCCAGTGAGGTATCCTGGCAGGGTCGCCATATGTAACGTCCCCTTTTGAACAATTATACATGACTGTCCTTAAACTGACACACAATATTTTGTTAGCGCAACGCAATCTGACTTTCAATAATCCCTACAAAAGAATGGGCCCTGATTAACATTAAACTATACCTTTCACAAATCACTTACCTCACAAAAATCTTCGCTACTCAAGCTACTGCAATACAGCGAGCGCCACTACTGCCAGCTAAATAATAGATTCAAAGTACTGAAGGCACTAACTACTGATAGGCATAGTTAGCAAATGAAAGATTTTGATAGAGAACAACTAATGTATTTACCTCAATAGTCATAATATATATATCAGTTCATGACAAATTTCAAAACTCCGCCATCTCTCTCCCCACATCCACCACTGCTGGTGGGTCACCTCCAACTGTGCAACGCTACGCACTGTTAACAGCCAACAGCCCAACACTACAATGGCGAGTATTACAACAATGCAAAGCAGCCACAGACTGCACACAGCACAGCCAGTGATTTTCATACAGAGCGCTACGTGGCGTTACCAATAAAAAAACCTAAACAGCCTACTTAAAATAAAATTTTATAGATGTACTAATATAAATATTTTATGCCTACAGACCCAGTAAAGAATAACTTCATGATGTTCTTAAAGAAAACGAAGGAGCACAAAAAGACATCTCCCTTCACAGGAATTGCATACAGAATTTTCTTTTCAAGTACTTGGTAATTTCTTTTGTAGAATAAATTGTGATGGATCACTATAGTGTTAAGATGTGACATAGGTATTAGACATGGCCATTTTTAGTGTAATATTTTTTCTGCTTGAACTTTGTCATGTTTAGGTATAAGTTATTTCATTTTATGCTGCTGTTTGCCAGGCGTAGTGCTACTAAATTTCACTTTTCATTACTCTGTTAAGCCAGTTTACTACTGATTTATTTTTCTTGTTTGCTGCTCATTGCCTTACATTAGTTGTAATTTATGCTGCTTGCTTTGCCTTTTGTATTTTTTATCATTGCTGTTTGTGTTAATTGTTTTGTGCTGCTGCATTGCCTCGTTCCTTAGTTTAGCATCTGAGCTCAGTAGATTTAAGTTAGCTTAAGATGGGGTAGGCTATATGTGAGAACGGGTTGTGACAAATTGGAATAAATGCATTGAGAAGTTATATGAAAACGATTTGGGCCAAAATGAGTATTGTACAATGAGCCATAATTATTTTGAAAGAAATATGGTTAGAATACAGAAAAGAGGTATAGATAGGATTTTCTTGGAAATAAATGATGTAAGATAATGGAAAATAAATAATGAGCTAAGAAATATGTGAACATATAAATACAGAAAGCATGCTTGGATAGGATGTTTTGTTGAAAACAAATGTTGAAATAAGACGAAAGATCTATGGAATGAAGCTTTGGGTTGGACTGCAGTACCAAATGTCACACTGAAAACAAACCCTGTCCTTTCCCTTTGTGTTATCCCACTATGTGTTTGTGTACCCTTGTGTATTTGTTTTCTTCCTGTCTCTGTGCACTGTTTCATAGAATTTTTTTCTCTTCTAATACTAAGCTACATTCACTATGATGAGGAATACTGTTATCCTCAAATATAATTGGCATTAATAATATGTTATTTACTTTGTAAAGATTTTTAGACATTATTTATTCTGTTTTGTTTTAATGCTCATGTGTGAAGTTGATGTTTCAATAATTATTCTGATCTTTTATGTATTTACTTATGTCATAATTCCTGTAACACTGATGTATATGTTTATTTCTATTCTGTTGTAAAGCCTGTACTACAAATGTTATCTGTATTGTTATGTTCTTTAATGATGTATTTTCTACCGTTGTTATTGTATTCTTATGTTATAAAACTGTAATTGATACCAGTTCATCATATTATTAACTTGTAAGTTACATTTCACTGCACACGTTTCTGTTGGTCATAGTATATGGACAATATGTGAGAAGTAGGGACTGTTAGTGTTTGCATGTGTGTTGATAATTCAGCAAGGGACTGGTTAACAGCATTGCTGGTTCTCAGGACAATTCAAAAACTTTGTGAGTGCACAAGTGGTGGTTTGTGGACTTGCTATATTCTCCGCAAGACTCTTCGATGGTGATTGTGCACCTGCACATTTGCAACAGATGGCTGCTGGCCGTCTCTACAAGGACTACAGTGGGTCTGCACCTTTGATGACCCACCAATACCATTATTTCTACAAGGACTGCAGTGGGTCTGCGTCTTTGCTGACTCACCAGTACCATTATTTAAAGGACTGCAGTGGGTCCGAGCCTCTGGTGGCCCACCAATACCGTAATCCCTACCAGGACTACAGTGGGTCTGCTCTGTGATGACCTACCTACCAATATTCTTCAAAACGTCGAATGACTCTGCTGTGGGTTTGCTCTGTTGTGGCCCACTACCTGTCAGCATGTCAAGAGTCAGCACTGTCTTTCCGTTGGAAGGACAACACTACTTCTTCAAGACTGCATGGAAATCCACTACTTCCATGTGCATTGTCTTTTACTGCTCAGACTTTGAGAAAAGAAACGGCAGTTTTACTGTGTGAATGATCAGGACTGTCTTTATGGACTGTGAGAAATTTTGGCTTTTGACCAACATTGTATGAATAGGTGTGTGCATTTGATATCTTTGTTATTGTAATTATGAAAAATTTTATCAAATCATTATTGGGCACTGCCCAAAACAATTTGTAAATTTTTTTGTGGGTAGCATGGGGGCTATGTAAGTAGGCTGTTTAGGTTTTTTTATTGGTAACGCCACGTAGCGCTCTGTATGAAAATCACTGGCTGTGCTGTGTGCAGTCTGTGGCTGCTTTGCATTGTTGTAATACTCGCCATTGTAGTGTTCGGCTGTTGGCTGTTAACAGCGCGTAGCGTTGCACAGTTGGAGGTGAGCCGCCAGCAGTGGTGGATGTGGGGAGAGAGATGGCGGAGTTTTGAAATTTGTCATGAACTGCTATATATATTATGACTATTGAGGTAAATACATTGGTTGTTCTCTATCAAAATCTTTCATTTGCTAACTATGCCTATCAGTAGTTAGTGCCTTCAGTACTTTGAATCTTTTATTTAGCTGGCAGTAGTGGCGCTCGCTGTATTGCAGTAGCTTGAGTAGCGAAGGTTTTTGTGAGGTAAGTGATTTGTGAAAGGTATAGTTTAATGTTAGTCAGGGCCCATTCTTTTGTAGGGATTATTGAAAGTCAGATTGCGTTGCAACAAAATATTGTGTGTCAGTTTAAGGACAGTCGTGTATAATTGTTCTCTGCTGGTAGAAAAGACTTAGAGTATTCTAGAGAAGAGTCGGGGCCTAGCCATGAAACAGTTCGGGCGTGTGTAGTAGTAGTTCCGATGGAAACGATACGTTGCCTGATCTAGCAATGTTACATACATCAAAAGGGTTGTAATGTGACGGAATAATTATTCTCATGGGTGGAAATTTTAAGTGAATTTTGTGTCGAGGAAAGACATCAATTCCGCGTGGCGTATTGAGCAGGTCGGTGGCTAAAAACTGTGACTGCATTTGGTACCGACAGACTTAATATTTGGCGAGCATTCTCAATCAAACATAATCAGTATTTTTTGTAGCTATTACGTTTTCGGGAAATGCAACACCATAAACTTGCTAACGTGAGTGAAAGGGATTGTGAGTGACTGTGAAAAGACTAGCACGGGCTTGGCAGTGATACTTGTTCACCTAAGTTTCGGAATATATTAATTAAGGACAAAAATTTCTAACCTTTCACTTCGTATGAAAACTTTCTCCCGAAACGTAAATTAGTGACTTCAATTGCAGTCTGGTTCACGTCGAAGTACAGTAGGTTTCACTCGGCTTCCCTACTGATGATCTGCTGAGACAATGTTCACAGGTAGGTGCAGGTACGTCGTAAAGAGACGGAAAGAACCGAGCCGCCGCACTGCCTCGGGCGTGGATGTGTGTGATGTCCTTAGGTAGGATAGGTTTAAGTAGTTCTACGTTCTAGGGGACTGATGACCACAGAAGTTAAGTACCAGAAAGCTCAGAGCCATTTGAACCTTTTTTTTCTGTCAGTGACTTCCGAAATACCGTAATCGAATCGAGTCAAGGAAATACTGTATTGTGCATGTTGCACTGACTGATAGTAAATAATAGGTCGAACGTTTTTTCCTTGATTATTTCGTTTGTACTTTAGATTGTGAACTTGTCATCTCATAAGAGGAAATGAAAATACTTTTCTCCGCCAAATACTGTTGTCTCAGCTCGTGCTGGATGTTTCAGTATCCCCTGATGTGCTGAGAAATTGTAAATGAATGACAGGAAGCCACATGTGTGAACAGTATCTCAAATTCATAAAAGTAAATATTAACGGGCATAAAATATTAGCGTGTGTGAAACTTACTGATCTCGAGTAGTTTGTAAATAGAAATATAAAAGCACAGATTACAATATCAGTGAATTACAGTACCCTATGCTAGTAAAGTAAAACAGCAAAACTCTTCTGATTTGTAACTTTTTAGATGCAGGCAAATTTAGTCTTCTTTTATACATATTTATCTTTTTTTCTATTATCTCGTAACGTTCGGCACTTCATCAAATACGTTGTATCTATATTATCTCTGAGTAAATTTTCAAGAAGCCTTGGGTTGAAACTTGTATCCCAAGAGGCGCATCTACGAATTCAACGACATTATATGCTTATGAATGTTTAAATAAAAACATTTTGCATAGTCCAGCACTCTGAAATTTGTCACTGAAATGACAGCGTTACCTTCAGACATATATTAGGTTCATGCGCATCCTATAGAGAGAGGTAGTGGAGAGAGGGCTTTTACAGCGTTGGTCCCACCATTCCCTCACGTTGTCAGATACAATCGTTTTTCCGCTTCGCTCCAGGATTTTAAAAGCCCATTAGTCAGCTTGCAGACAGGTCAATCATATTCCAATAAATGTCCGATCGAGAGAGGCAATTTCACATTTCACAGCAGTACGCATGAAAGACATCTGGGATTCGGTGCGCTTGGTTACGAAGGATAAATTTTCCTTTCACTCAAAATTAGTGCTGGTGAATAGGATGATGCGAACAATTGCAGCTTTCAAGAGAATGGACGTGTAACGTATGGACAAATAGGGAAAGCGTGGAATAATGAGTCTGACAAATCGCATTTGTAAAATGCTGTCGAGAATAATACGAAGAAGAGTATGGAAAAAACTAAAGACTTGCTGACGTAAGACCAGTTTAGTTTCATGAAGGAAAAAGGTGCTAGAAAAAGCATATGTAACACTGCCCTTAGTAACGGTGGCGGAAAGGAAACTTTTGTCCTGCTTCCTGTAGGAATTTGATGAAGTATATATCCATATATATATGTGCGTATATACACTGATTATTATGCTTGCTCTATTGTTAATTTTCATTCTGGGAGAATCAGCAGCCCATCTTTGTACCTTTACAGAATTTACGTAGATTTTTTTCCCTTTTTTTAAAGGTTTTAACTAATTTTTAGCATTTTCTCGATGTGTTACGCACAAAAACACAGTTAAAATTTAAAATTTCCAGAAAAATTAACTGTAATTCTGCGAAGGCACAAAACAAATAATACAACTTCTGAAGATAGGCTTTAGCTCATTACCGGACCGGCCAAAATAAAAACCTTTACATATAAAAGGAAGCGTCCTCGCTTACTGACTCGTCACCACCAGTCAAAACCGTAAGGAGAGAACCTTGAAATTACGAGATGGTTCTGATCTTATACTGTAGGTATCGATTAAGAATAGGTTTTTATTAATTCCACCCGTAAGGTGGTGAAATTGAGGATGAAAGATTTTGAAGCTAGGACCTCTTAAATTGGAATTTGTTTTTTCGCTCAGAAATACAGAAATACATGTTTCAGCATTTTTGGAAATTTGTCACATATAAGGGTGACATATTTTTTTTAACGTAAATCATTATTGAAAAGCCACTAAAGCTGTTTAAAGCAACATCTATGAAAATAAATTTTTGACTTCTCGGATTAAAATAGAGTAATGCGTATTTTATTGTTTTTGGTAATTCAAGCCCTGGGGTGGGTGAAATAGGTGATAAAAAATTATGAAAATATTTTATTGTGAAAACGTTTTAAAGCTAAGTCCAAGAAAATTTCTATTTGCATTCTCAGATGGCAATTAAAAAATATATGTGTTTCAGTGTTTATTGAAAATTCAACCCTTAAGGGAATAGGGGACGAAAATTTTTATGAAAATATCTCGTTATATTAAAACACTTATGAACTTAATTCTATGAAAATTGGTATTTGACTTCTAAGGAAATAAGTGTTAGGGGATGAAAGTTTCAAAAAATGGTTCAAATGGCTCTAAGCACTATGGGACTTAATATCTGTGGTCGTTAGTCCCCTAGACATAGAAATACTTAAACCTAACTAACCTAAGGACATTACACACATCCTTTCCCGAGGCAGGATTCGAACCTGCGACGGTAGCAGCAGCGCAGTTCCGGACTGAAGCGCCTATAACCGCTCGGCCACAACGGTAGGCGATACAAATTTCTAAGGAAATATCACCACAAGAACTCAAACCGTAGGATTAACAAAGACCTCCGAATCCAGCTACAAGAATAGCTTTTTGATTGGAAATACATTCGGAAAAGACCAAGCATCTTGCTGTTGTGGTATTCAGTCCAGAGACTGGTTTGATGCAGCTCTCCATGCTACTCTATCCTGCGCTAGCCTCTCCATCTCCGAGTAATAAATTGTTGATCCCTTGATGCCTCATAAGGTGTCCTACCAACCGATCCCTTCTTCTGGTCAAGTTGTGACACAAATTCTATTCAGTACCTCCTCATTAGTTACGTGATCTACTCAACTAATTTTCAACATTCTTCTGTAGCTGCACATTTCAATAGTTTCCATTCTTTTCCTGTCTAAACTGTTCATCGTCTCTGTTTCACATGCATTCGTGGCTACACTCCATACAAATACTTTTAGAAAAGTCTTCCTGACACTTAAATCTATACTCGATGTTAACAAATTTCTCTTCTTCAGACACGCTCTCTTTGCCATCGTCAATCTACATTTTATATCCTCTCTACTTTCACCATAGTTAGTTATTGTGCTGCCCCAATAGCAAAACTCATCTACTACTCTAACTAATTCCCTCAGCATCGCCTGATTTAATTCGACTACATTCCATTATCCTCATTTTTCTTTTATTGATGTTCATCTTATAGTCTCCTTTCGAAAAACTACCCATTCCGTTCAGTTGTTCCACCAAGTCCTTTTCTGTCTCTGAAAGAATTACTATGTCATCGGCAAACCTCAAGATTTTTGTTTCTTCTCCACGGATTTTAATTCCTACTCCAAATTTTTCTTTTGTTTCCTTTACTGCTTGTTCAATGTATAGATTGAATACCACCGGCCTGGCCACTGTGGCCGTGTGGTTCTAGGCGCTTCAGTCCGGAACCGCGCTGCTGCTACAGTCGTAGGTTCGAATCCTGCGTAGGGCATGGATGTGTGTGACGTCCTTAGGTTAGTTAGGCTTCAGTAGTTCTAAGTCTAGGGGACTGGTGACCTCAGATGTTAAGCCCCATTGTGCTTAGAGCCATTTAAACCATTTTTGAATAACACCGGGGATAGGCTACAACCTTCTCTCACTCCCTTCTCAACCATTGCTTCCCATTCGTGCCCCTCGACTCTTATAACTGCCTTCTGGTTTCGCTCCCTGTATTTTACCCCTATCACCTTCAGAATTTGAAAGAGAGTATTCCAGTCAACAGTGTCAAAAGCTTTCTCTAACTCTATAAATGCTTTAAACGTAGGTTTGCCTTTCCTTAACCTAGCTTCTAAGATAAGTCGTTGGGTCAGTATTGCCTCGCGTGTTCCTATATGTCTACGGAATCCGAATTGACCTTCCCCAAGGTCGGCTTCTACCAGTTTTTGCATTCGTCCATGCTTCTACAGCCTTAATTACTGTGAAAAGTTTAGAAGATGTTGCAGTTCGTTAGCAACAGAAAAATTCGATTAAATAAAATAATAAAACACAGCGCAAACCTTATATATGTACATAAATACAAAGTAAACATCAACTTCAAAGACTGAAGAGAAGTCAGGTCACATTCTTAGCATTTGCGTACCGGAGGATGTCTTCGAAAATATGAGGTGGAGTCAAGTGTATATAATCCTTAGGAAACTGAGCAAGACTGATAAGAGGTCAGTATCATCTGATAAACCAAAGCGGGACAAGTGAAATTGGGATGTCGAGATAAACCATTTCATGTTATGAAGAGTATAAAACGAGAAAGTAGAGTGTCAACACAGTTGGTCAAGAAATGAAATGCGAGAAAATTTCGGAACTAGAATAAAACTGCAGTGCGGGCAGATTCCAAGGTGAAGATTCTCGGGTTGCGTGTGCCTTCTAGCCGGAGGTAAAGGCATATGTTTTAAGGATAAATAAATGAAAGACGAGGGTGACGAACAGTCGTAGAAAGAAGAATTGTATCTTTCTTATCAGCAAAATTGGGAATTATAAATTAGAGGAATAACTGAAAGAATTACACCGTGTTGCAGAAGCAAGGATTATATCACAAGTAGATTGACACAGGAGAAGAAAGCTATTTTCAGCGACAGAATGGTACTGTTGTACGATGTTGATATGAAAAAGAAGAAGTTCCTCAAAGTCTACATGTGGAGCACAGAACGGTATAGAAGTTGAACATAGATTATCGAAAATTTGAAGGAGAAAAAGATGAAAGCGGAAAGCCTTTGAACTGAAGTGCTTATGGAGAACGCTAAACATTAAGTGGACAGATGAAGTAGAGAAAGAAGAACTACTAAAAACAAAGTGCACTACAACTCGCGTCCCTGGGCAAATCGTGGTGGCTCAAATGGCTCTGAGCACTATGGGACTTAACATCTGTAGTCATCAGTCCCCTAGAACTTAGAACTACTTAAACCTAACTAACCTAAGGACATCACACAACACCCAGCCATCACGAGGCAGAGAAAATCCCTGACCCGCCGGGAATCGAACCCGGGCGTGGGAAGCGAGAACGCTACCGCACGACCACGAGATGCGGGCAGGCAAATCGTGTCACCGACTTCAGTGACGTATTGACTTTTACCGTGTCACATATGGTGCCCACAACGAGCACATGTACTGTGAGTTAAGATTTTGGAGAGGTGCTCCATCCACTGATATACGTCTCTTTTCTGTATGTCTCCTAGTTTCGTCGCAGACGCCTTCTGATATCCCAGGGGAACTTATCAATAAGTTTGTATGTCTTTAGCTATCACGTCATTTGGCTGCTGCCATCATCAGAGCAAAACTCGCAAAACGACTTTAAGTGTCCGTCCCCATAATAACTTAGGCCTAAATGGGGTGTAATAGCTGGCCGCTGTGACCGAGCGGTTCTAGTCCCTGGAGTCCGGAACCGCGCTGCTGTTGCGGTAGCAGGTTTGAATCCTGCGTCTAACATGGATGTGTGTGATGTTCTTAGGTTAGTTAGGTTTAAGTAGTTCTAAGTCTAGGGGACTGATGACCTCAGATGTTAAGTCCCATAGTACTTAGAGTCATTTGAACCATTTTTTGGGGGTGTAATACTTCTGGCTTTGCAGCAATGATATTCGGCTACAAGAAGCTCTTTCTAGAGCAGTTGAGAAGGCAGCTGTGGCAAGACGACGTAATGTGGTGTGAGGTAGCGATGACAGATGGATTGTTCGGTACGGGTATAGTGAGAAAGACCGACTAAATTGTGGTCCTCCTCCGCGATTGGCTGCTGCCTTCGGAAGTTAAGAGCACAAATGGTAATCTTCTGTTATTAATGTTTGAATAATTAAGCAGCGTATTTACTTGAATTTCAAATTAAAGCACCTGTCAATAGCGTGCTATCACTCCGTTATTTCACAAATATTAATAATCAGGAGAACAATAAACAACTGCAAAACCAAACGGCAGACGAAGCACTTCGGTGATCTTCGGATCGTGCCTAACTTGGATGGCGGGCGAAGTAGTTCGGCTGTAAGATCAGAACTCGTTCGATAGTCTCGGAGGACAGACGTGTTGTCTGCTGCGGAATCAGTTAAGATTTAACTCGCAATGTCTAGTTGAGAACAGTGAGATTGTAATTACGGAAATATGCAGTTAATTGTTTTGTTGAAGAATGGAAAGTATTTGTGACTGTAAAGTGCGATCTAATTGTGCATTTTCTCGTGTCCTGCCAATAAAAAGCAAGTGGCATCCCATATAAACAAACTGATCGGAAATTTAATTATTTGTGAAATAATAGTTCCTCGCTAAGAATTTCTTACAGATTCACGACCTACGTGCTGGTTTGTGCGCAGAGGACAACAACTGTAGAAGACTGTAGGTGGGAGCAAAGGAACATCGCGTGTACTGCAGTCTTAGTACGAATGAGATGAGTGACACGTCATATGTGGTAACACAGGGGAGGTATGAAGAAGAGAAATATTTTTGAGGGAAGGTGTTTATGACATGCACTCATAAATATTACTTTCTCTCGGTCCGCCGCGTGGGTTTAGCCGAGCGGTCTAATGCGCTGCAATCATGGACTGTGCGGCTGCTCCTGGCGGAGGTTCGAGTCCTCCCTCGGGCATGAGTGTGTGTGTTAGGATAATTTAGGTTAAGTACTGTGTAAGCTTCGGGACTGATGACCTTAGCAGTTAAGTCCCATACGATTTCACACACATTTCAACATCCATAGTTTGCCGGCCGAAGTGGCCGAGCGGTTCTAGGCGCTACAGTCTGGAACCGTGCGACCACTACGGTCGCAGGTTCGAATCCTGCCTCGGGCATGGATGTGTGTGATGTCCTTAGGTTAGTTAGGTTTAAGTAGTTCTAAGTTCTAGGGGACTGATGACCTCAGAAGTTAAGTCCCATAGTGCTCAGAGCCATTTGAACCATTTGAATCTCTCGGTCCCTCTTTTTTTTTTTAATTTGCCATAGGGGCATTACTCCAAGAACTGATTTATTAGGAAACTAAGACTGAATTAAAAAGTCGATCTCAAGAAGTGCTCAGCAACTACCTTTTCACTTAGCGTAAGAAACCCGTTGCTGAAGAAGCAGAAAGTTACCAACCCGATGTGATGCAAGAAGTCACAGATGGGCCCAGCTGGTATGACAGAAAGCTCTGCCCAGGCAACAGAACAGGGTTAATATCACGTATCCAGCCTTAAAGCTGTTGTAAAGGCACGAGATTCCACTGCCCGTCGCCGGATTGGAATGCGGGTTCTCTGCTGTACGTGAGGAAGACATTGGTGTGGTGAGTCCATGGATGGCTCATGATGACAGAATGACAGCTTGATCAACTGCAATACATTTGTTGTTGGCCCTCGGCGAGGTTTGTTTCCTGTCGTAATAATATTCTCGGTGGCGACGAAGGTACCAGAGGACGGTCACACGTGTGCCAACTGCTGCGACTGTAGCTGTGCGGATTAGCCGAGCGGTGTAGTCGGCTCGCAGCCGTGCTAGCGTGCGGAGCTGCTCCGCGCGCCGTCCGACGCTCCGCTCTCGGCGGTGTTTACTTCCGCGTCGCGGTGTTTGTGTCTATCGAGTCCAGTACTAACGCACACCATGGCGCACTCATACCGCCGTGCAACGATCAAAGTAACGTTTCAGGCCGAACATCCACGACCCAGAGCTTTCGAAGTCGAACAGTTCATACGTGAGGATCTACGTTTGAACCCCCAGGACGTAATCGGCATACATTTTTCCATCACTGGACATCAAGATGTCGACGGAGGAAATTTGCAATGACATAATTCACCGTCATGCCACCGGACTGAAATTTAAACACTCTGATGGACATATGGGTGCTGTGACAGTCGCCCATGCTGGATTCGGTCTCCGGACATTGCGGGTGTTTGAGCTCCCGTTCGAGGTGCCTCAGGATGTGGTCATTGCCGCTTTTCAACCATATGGCACCGTTTTGGGTCACGTCGCGGAGAAGTGGCAAACATTTACGACCTACCCCGTATTAAATGGCGTCCGGTAAATAAAAATTGAACTGACGAAACACGTCCCATCGTACCTGCTGATTGGCGGTGTGAGGGCCATCGTCATGTACGATGGACAGCCACGAACGTGCGCAGGATGTGGCCAGGAGGGACATGTACGCTCCGAATGCTTACACCACCGTTTAATACAGACGCCGTTACGTGAAGAGACCCAGGCTTCGACGGTCACGTCCTTACCCATCACCTACGCCAAGGTTGCACAGGACCCCGTCGTACCAATCTCGATTGCGCCAGTAGCATCGTCGACGCCACCCGCCGCAGCACAACGCGCCGACGACACAAGCACGGCGTCGCCTCCAGTGCTCGCTTCAGGACCGTCCGGGTTGCAGACCGAAACCGATGTTCCTGTTATAACCGTGGACGTCGACCTCGGTGTCGTGCAGACGTCTGCCTTTGTCCAGACGTGTTCGGCGTCAGACGACGGGCGACCACACTCTGATTCAGAAGGCCACATCAGAAAACAGCGGTCGCCTCGCAAACACAGGAAACGACGACGAACGCCTTCCGATGACGCCCTTTCTCAGACGGCCCCGCGAGATGTCGACCTGATGTCTGACGGTGATCTCCCACACTGCGTCCAGTTACGCGATGCAGCAGCAGCAGGCGCCCCTCCTGTGACGCCTCCTCTCCCAGTTCGGGACGTGTCCTCGCCGTTGTCAACGAATGATGACGGCGGCCCCCCTGCCACTCAAGTTGCGGAATCCACAACACCCGTTCCGGAAGTACGTGACCGTCACATGTCCACGTCGTCAGCTTCCTGGGACGATGACATTGAAGACGAAGTGGAACAGACTGCCAGCGTGTCTGCACAGGAGTCCACCACGGCGACACAGGGGCTGGCGCCCCGCCAGTAATTATCACCGCTGCGGCACCACCGGCGGGTCTCCACCTGCCGGCTACTTCTACCGCACGTTCTGCAAATACTGTGGATGGCCGTACACAGCAATATCGTATCGCCACGATGAATCTTGCCACAATTCGTGTCCCCCATAAACTGGCCATGTTCAGAGACTCTATTTACTCTGCGGATGTGGATATCGCAATCTTACAAGAGATGTTTGTGGCTGACTTCCTAGTTCCCACCGGATACAACTCCCATGTTTCCCCCGCATCCGACACCGGTAGCGGCGTCGCCATCCTGCTACGCGACGGACTCCCTGCAGAGGACGTCGTCTACCTCCCCACTGCGCGAGGTATGGCCCTCACACTGTTCGGCGTGCGTATTATTAATGTCTACGCTCCGTCCGGCACTGGCCGCCGTCATGACCGACAAACTTTTTTTGCCGAAAGCGTCATACCTCTCTTCACCGGTCCGCAGGACGATTTGATACTCGGTGGTGATTGTAACTCGACACAAGAGCCCGCGGACCAACTCCCGCGACATTCCTCTTGTGCATCTCTCTCAGAGGTCATCGACCGTCTACGACTTGTTGACACATGGAAGAAGCTCCACGGAATTCAACCGGGCTATACATTCTACACCTCTCACTCGTCAAGCCGCATAGATCGCATCTACGTTACCCGCTCCCTTGCTGATGGCACACGTCATGCGGAAGTCTGGCCCTTGGCCTTTTCAGACCATGATGCGTACCTCTGTGACGTCACTCTCGCCCGACAGCAAGTGTGGCATAGCCGTGGTCTGTGGAAACTCAATGCCGCTCACCTGACCTCCTCAGACTGTCGCCGTATGGTCGAAGAAGCGTGGGCACGCTGCCACCATCTTCGAGAAGCCTATGACTCCACCTTATCATGGTGGCTCTCCTGTGCAAAGCCGACCCTCAAGAAGACTCTGATGAGTTATGGGAAGGAATTAAAGGCGTGGCAAACTAATACCCTGCACTTCTACTACACCATACTACGTGACTGTACGACGATGCCTTTCTCGTCAGCCCGGCAGTCGATGATCCACCGCACGAACGCGCAGATCTCCTTGATCATGCGGCGTCACTTGGAAGGCACTGTAGTCCGTTCTCGAGCTTCTAATCGAATCCCTCAAGAACGTCCATCGATGTACCACCTCCTTCAGGAAAGACAACGACGACGACGAGCTCTGATCCAAGTCCTCACTGATGTGGAAGGGCGCCGGCACGACACCCAACAAAGCATCGGTCGTGCTCTCCATGCTCATTTTGCCGGGCTATACGCAGCCGTACCGCATTCTGCAGCACTGGTCACAGAAGTCGCTCAGATTACTACGAACACTCTTCCGGAGGATGCAGTGCATGACCTCCAAGACGACGTAACCACAGATGAAGTGGTAGATGCTATCAAGGCGGGTTCCGATAACAGATCTCCTGGACCCGACGGTATACCCATCGAATTTTATAAAAATTTTCAATATTTGTTGGCTTCCACGTGGACGGCAATCGCACAAGAGCTGATGTCACCGATGACAGTGGTCCTGAGCGCCTTTCTAGAAGGCATTATTATCCCCGTACATAAACCGCGCGGGTTATCGAGGGTCCAGGACTATCGACCAATTACTTTGCTCAACAGCGACATGAATTACGTCGCATCCTGCGACCAGACTTCCCTAGGAGGCGACAACAACATCCGTACGGCCCTTTGCCGTTACAGAGACATGATAGCATAAGCGCATTATCAGCGTCTCCCTGGCGCCTTGGCTTCACTGGACTTTAGCCAGGCTTTCGACCGTGTTGACCACTTCTATTTACGGACAGTTCTTTAGCATATGGGTTTTCCTGGCGGTATTGTCACAGTGGTTATGCGACTGTTGAGTAGTGCAACCTCTAAAATCATGTACAATGGTCGCCTTACACCACCCCTGGTCATCGCACGATCTGTGAGGCAAGGCTGCCCTCTTTCCACGATTTTGTTTGCTTTCGCTTTGGAACCCCTGTTCCAGGGCATGCGCCAACGTTTGGAAGGTATGGCTGTGCACGGCCACCGTTTTTGTTGTACAGCCTACGCAGACGACATAGTACTATATCTGCGCAGTGAAGATGAAGTACGAGCAGCACTGGCCTGGGTGGCGACTTACGGCGAAGCTTCGGGGAGCTGCCTCAACGTGTCAAAATCCAAGGTCCCGCTCATTGGTGAGGGCTTGCCGGAGAGATGCGCCGCCCCCCTCAGTGTCGCCGCCACCATACGGTGTCTTGGACTTCATTTCACGGCAGACCTGCGCCGCTCAGCGACTATCAATGGTAGACGCTTGCTACAGACAATCAGAGCAAATCTCGCAGATCACCGGCTACGAGCTCTCGACGTTATCCAACGCGCGCAATACGTCAACATGTATCATGCTTCCCGTATACCACACGTGGCTCAAGTACTACCAGTCCCAAATCTCCCGGCTCGACGACTGTTGATGGCTTTCGGCTCCTTCGTCAGCTCGGGGATGTTATTCAAGGTGCAGTATGAATCCCTGGCACTGCCACGAGATCGTGGCGGGGTGGGACTCATCCACGTGCCGACTCGTGTCAAGGCACTATACGTCAGCTCCCAACTAAAACTTTGGCATCGTTGCCCGCAGAGCCTTACTAGCCTCCTGCTTCACAACTTTGCACCGGCCTCCTTGTCCGCCCCAGTACTGGTATCGACCATTCCAACCCCCTTTTATTACATCCAACGATTTTTCCTGGAGTTCAGTTATATCTACCGGTCCTCACCACTTACACGTTTGTACCTCACGAAAACAGTCTCCGAATTGTTACAACAGTGCCGCCCGTCCAACCCCATCGAACGTCAGTATACACACTACGTATGGCGACACATATGGAAGGCGATCCATGCGCGTTTTCTCGAATCAGACGTTCAATCAGCGTGGTACATCACCGTGAATGACAAACAAGTTAACCGAGATCGTCTGCACCGCATCCATCTCGCCGATTCATCCCTCTGCACCCACTGTGGAGTGGATGACACGGATGTCCACCGGTTCCACTGTGGCACAGCCTTCGACGTCTGGACACTTACGCGGCGAATTTTGGCGTTTCTTACTCGCCAGACACCGGCTCAGATCGACGTCCACATGCTTTTGTACCCCGATAAGACTTTCTACCCCTCCGCCAAAACTCACTCTGTGAATTGGATCTGTGGCCACACGATCCGCTATCTTTTTACTTCTAGCGACAAGTCTACGCTAGGATATTGGACTTATCTCAACGAACGACACTGCGTCCTGATACGCAACCCACGTTATAAACAATATTTTTCCAATTTCTTACGGAGCACTATCGATGACCCACCAAGTAGTTGGAACGTCCAAGCCCTGAGAAGCTCAAAACTGTATGAACCGAACCGAACTGAATAGATCTGCTACCCAGAACCCACGCCTACGCAATGAGAAGACACGTTTGGACGAGCTGGCATGCTGTAGGCGGAGACACTTCAGGAGCTCCTGTAAGAACTGGTCTTTAACTACAAGTCGCACGACGACTTTAATTTAAAAAAAGTTTCCTTAATTATTCCTCATAATTTGTTCTTAAAGGAAAAAGAAATTTGATTTTGGCTTTGAGGAACTTTTTTTTGTTCCACAAGATTGCTTCTTCGCCAACAAGACGGAGGAGACTCATTTTGTTTACTGGAAGGAGAAACCAGTACAATTGGAGTCTTTGTTTTCTTTTGAAAAAAAAAATAAAAAAAACTTTTCCTTGGTTATTCCTCATAATTTGAAAAAAAAGCGGTACTAGGCGCTAGAAAAATAGTGGTAATCGTCAAAAAAACAAATTCATATGCGATGGAGTGATATTCCAAAGACGCATTTGTCAGAAATAAGCAAGAAGTATCTCTGCATCATTGTACGTGGGCCCAATATGAGTCCGTTTCAATAACAGTTGGCATACTGAAGCGCCAAAAAAACGGGTATAGCCACGAATATTGAAATACAGAGATACGTCAATAGGCAGAATACGGCGCTGCGGTCGGCAACAAGTGATGGCGCAGTTGTTCGATCGGTTACTGTTGCTACAACGGTAGGTTATCGAGATTTGAACGTGGTGTTACAGTCGGCGCACGAGCGATGGGACACAGCATCTCCGAGGTAGCAGCATCTCCGAGGTAGCGATGAAATGGGGATTTTTCCATATGACGATTTCACGAGTTTACCGTGAATACTAGGAATCCGGTGAAAGATATCTCCGACATCGCTGCGGCCTGAAAACACCCAGCAAGAACGGGACCAAGGGTAACTGAAGAGAATCGTTCAACGTGACAGAAGCGCAACCCTTCCGGAAATTGCTGCAGCTTTCAGTGCTGGGCCATCAACAAGTGTCAGCGTGCGAACCATTCAACGAAACATCATGGATATGGGCATTCGGAGCCGACGACCCACTCGTGTACCCTTGATGACTGCACAACAGAAAGCTTTACACCTCGCCTGGGCCCCTCAACAGCAATGTTGGTCTGTTGATGACTGGAAACATGTTGCCTGGTCGGACAAGTCTCGTATCAAATTTTATCGAGCGGATGGATGTGTACAGGTATGGAGACATCCTCATGAGCCCATGAACCCGGCATGTTAGCGGGGGATTGTTCAAGTTGGTAGAGGCTCTGTAATGGTGTGAGCGAGTGCAGTTGGAGTGATATTGGGCCTCTGATACGTCTAGATACGACTCTGATGGGTGACACATACGCAAGCATCCTGTCTGATCATCTACACCCATTCATCTCAGTGTGCATTCCGAGGGACTTGGTCAATTCCAGCAGGACAATGCGACACCCCACACGTCCAGAACTGCTACAGAGTGGCTCCAGGAACACTGTTCTGAGTTTAAACTCTTCCGCTGGCCACCAGACTCCCCAGGCATGAACATTATTAGGCATATCTGGGCCGCCTTGCAACGTGCTGTTCAGATCTCCACCCCCTCGTACTCTTACGGATTTATGGACAGCCTTGCAGGATGCATGGTGTCAGTTCCTTACCGCACTACTTCAAACATTAGTCGAGTCCATGCCACGTCGTGTTGCGGCACTTCTGAGTGCTCGAGGGGGCCCTATCCGATATTAGGTAGATGTACTGGGGCCACTCCTGTACTCGCTGTACACTTCTGATGCACCGAAGATCGACCGTAGGCGGACGACACGGCTCTATATACGAGAAGCCTCAACGCCGCCGTCTTGCGCCGCCGTCTGCAGCTCGCCGTTCACACCCTGGCAGCCTGGGCCGTCAAGTTGCGTCTACAATTCAAAGGGGCCAAGACGCAGTTCCTGATCGTCACCAGGAGACTCGTTCCTGCAGGCCTGCAACCGCTCACCGTCGGCGGAAGCCCTGTCCCGTGGCGTCCAACGGCGCATTACCTCGGCGTCACCATCGACCGCCGACTCACGTGCCGTCCCCACATCCATGACGTGAGGACCAAAGTGCGGAACTGGCTCCGCAAACTCTACCCGCTGTTGGACCCCACTTCCCACCTACCACCACGGCTGGGCATCTCTCTGTACGAGGCGCTGCTCCGCACTGTACTACAATATGCCGCCGTCGTCTGGGGGAACGCCGCCGACACGAACCTGAAGAAGCTGGAGACACTGCAGAATCGCATACTTCGGCTGGCCTTACACCTGCCTTACGATTTGCCCGGTGCTCATCTTCACGACATCGCGGAAGTACCACTGCTCCGTGACCTCTTCAAGACGACCGCCCGCATCTTTTACGAACGTGCTGGCCGGTCAGACAACAACCAGATCCGGACCCTGGGCCGCAAACTGCCGCGCAGCGTCACCACCAGATGGCCACAGGCGCTAGCTGCCGAGCTAGCACTGCAGAACTGTCCTGAGGAAACACCCCTGAAGACAATCAACACGTGAGGACGCATTACATCAGCATGCATGGGAGGCAAAGCAATAACTGCTGCGAACTCCATCACACATCGGAGGACAAGTTATCTCCGTGAAGATCCACGCGAGCACGCGAGGTAGATGTACTAGTTTCTTTGGCTCTTCTGTTTATATTCCTTTAATTTCAAGGAATATAAAATATTTTGTGTTGCATTTGCGTTTCGTCTGGCGTATGTACAGCAATGCAGACATATTTCTAGCTTATTTCTGACAAATTCTACTTGGGAATACTACTTCATCATATAAGACTGAATTTGGTGTTACCTATACTAAGTATTTTGCTATTGGTCAAATGACAAAACAAAAAACAAAATTGTGGGAGGGGGGGAGGAATTTCGCTAACAGTGACTTTCCGACAATTCTGGGCGCACCGTTGTAGCACACATTAGCAACCGCAGATCATTTATTTGAACTTATTTTTTATATCTGTTACCGTTTTAACGGCATCAGTTTAGAAATTTTAAACTCTTTTGTTTTTTCAAGGGGATGTTTTGCCCCCTTAACGACCGTATGGGCACGTTTAAAAAAATAAGTCTGTTTTATTTTTGTCTACACTACAATACATTCAAAGTCGATTAAAATCGAAGTGTATCCCTTGGGTAGGTTACTTGTAAGTAGCAGAGTTCCACTTTATCGCTCGCTTCAGTCTAGTCGACACAGTGGTTAGTCGAGAAGAACGGAAGGACAATCGTTTCCACGGCTTCCGTGGCTGTCGCCTGGGGCAGCTCCGCTGATTGTACACGCGGTGGCTTCTTCAATTAGGACGCCAGCGGACCCCGAGGCGTCCCTCCCCCCTCCCCCTTTCCATTTACACCGTTCCCGGGGTGACAGCGACGCCGATGCGCTGATATGACGCCACCGCCGCCGCCGCCACCTCCTCCGCCCCCGCTGTTGCTGTCAGTTAATGAGGCGGCAGACAATGGAGCACGTGTGCCGCCAGCCGCTGTCACGCCATTGTCTCCTGCAGAGTAGCAACACACGCCGCGCTGACGCAGACACGCCGAACACGTGGCCGCCGACACGGCCCCTACACGCTTCCCGTACAGTTCCGCTCGCCACCAGCGTCTAATGTGGCGCTCATTCGCAGCCGCGAGGCGAAAGAGACGAGTGAATTCTTCCTTTAGTCGTCTTCCAAATACGCGCTCGCTTTCAATATCGAAGGATGGTGCCATGTAGTCGCAAGTAATTTGCATCTCCCTCGCCCGCGTCCATTGTCAAACCTGTATCCGCTTTTCATTCAAGGAACTGATTGGCAAAGTGTGCACTTCTGTTATTACACTCCAAAATACAAAATGCCTCCACATCACATAGACGACGTGGTTTTTCCGAGAACTTACAAGAAGTAAAAATAAATTTGAAATACCTCTCAGTGAAGACAAGTTATTAATCGTTGCGTCTGAACCGTGGTGCCATTGTAAATGTAATGCCCCGCGTACTTTTATCTTTCATCTCACCAGTGAAACTCTTGGAATTTGAAAGTATATTTAATACTAGCGCAGAAAGGGAGCGTTGCCCAGGTATTTATTTACCCGTATCAGGCAGCTCTGGGCTTGTACTTAACGTTTATCACGTCATATCTCCCGAACTATGTGTCGTACAATAATATAATTTTGTAGTTACATTCACCAGCATGTGGGAATATTACGAAAATGTAGATTTTCACGGCCAGAAATGTCATGTCCATTACAATTATCCGGGCTGTAATGCCGTGGTCGGTTGATGAATTCTGTGTCAATTCCCAACGTTTCGTCCCCGTCTGCGGGAGACATCTTCAAGGGGGTCTGTAGCTCGATGGAAGGTCCAACACACCCGTTGGGATGTGGAGACTTTTATGTGGGTACCATTAAAAGATCTGTTTCAAAACGTTTGGAAGAGCACAAGGACATTTGTAGAAGAGGAGAAACAGAACGATCAGCTGTTGCGGAGCATGCTTTCCAGCCAGGGAACCACCATATTCGTTTCGAGGAGACGCAAGTACTAGCGGCCACAAGCGGATATTACGAAAGGCTCTACAGGGAGGCAATCGAAATCGCTAAACACCCCAATAATTTCAATCGAAAGGAGGAGGGCGTGAAATTAAACGGTATATGGATGCCGGTGTTAGAGAAGATGTGTACCACCCGTCCACTACTGCCTGATGGCAACGGCGATCGACGGCAGCGGAAAGCGGCGAATTGCACTGACGTTTTCAAAACACGTGACGTCACGCCGCAGCGCGGGAGCGCGCGGACACGAGTAGCGAGCCAGTGGGTGTGTTGGACCTTCCATCGAGCTACAGACCCCCTTGAAGATGTCTCCCGCAGACGGGAACGAAACGTTGGGAACTGACACAGAATTCATCAACCGACCACGGCATAACAGCCAGAATAATTATAATAGACATGTGGGAATATTGTCTGCAAATGTATTGCGAACAGAGTTGGTAGTAACGAAGTTAACAAGTTTAAACGTCGTGCAAGCTGCGGCAGTTTTTCAAGCATTTCATTGTTTATGACGTCATATTTCCTGAACTATTTATCGTACAATAATGTAATATTGTAGATCCATTCAACAGCATATGCGGATACTGTCTGTGAAATTTATTGCGAATAGAGTCAACACCAAAGAAATAAAAAATTTAAACGTCATGCGTGATGCGTCAGTTTCCTGAACAATGATACAACTTTGCACTTACATTGAGTGGCATATGTGCATACTGTCTGTGAAATGTGTGGCGAATACAGTTATTAATAGAGAAGTACTATATTAAACGTCACTTTAACTGCATGAACAACTGAAAAGTATTAAGCGATAAACATTTTTCCTTTCATTATTTTCAGAGGTTATCAGCGAGAAAAAAATTCATTATGGTTTGAAATTATATGTAAAGTTTGTTGCAAGTCCCTAAGTGCTCTTATTCACAAATACTAAATACACTCCTGGAAATGGAAAAAAGAACACATTGACACCGGTGTGTCAGACCCACCATACTTGCTCCGGACACTGCGAGAGGGCTGTACAAGCAATGATCACACGCACGGCACAGCGGACACACCAGGAACCGCGGTGTTGGCCGTCGAATGGCGCTAGCTGCGCAGCATTTGTGCACCGACGCCGTCAGTGTCAGCCAGTTTGCCGTGGCATACGGAGCTCCATCGCAGTCTTTAACACTAGTAGCATGCCGCGACAGCGTGGACGTGAACCGTATGTGCAGTTGACGGACTTTGAGCGAGGGCGTATAGTGGGCATGCGGGAGGCCGGGTGGACGTACCGCCGAATTGCTCAACACGTGGGGCGTGAGGTCTCCACAGTACATCGATGTTGTCGCCAGTGGTCGGCGGAAGGTGCACGTGCCCGTCGACCTGGGACCGGACCGCAGCGACGCACGGATGCACGCCAAGACCGTAGGATCCTACGCAGTGCCGTAGGGGACCGCACCGCCACTTCCCAGAAAATTAGGGACACTGTTGCTCCTGGGGTATCGGCGAGGACCATTCGCAACCGTCTCCATGAAGCTGGGCTACGGTCCCGCACACCGTTAGGCCGTCTTCCGCTCACGCCCCAACATCGTGCAGCCCGCCTCCAGTGGTGTCGCGACAGGCGTGAATGGAGGGACGAATGGAGACGTGTCGTCTTCAGCGATGAGAGTCGCTTCTGCCTTGGTGCCAATGATGGTCGTATGCGTGTTTGGCGCCGTGCAGGTGAGCGCCACAATCAGGAGTGCATACGACCGAGGCACACAGGGCCAACACCCGGCATCATGGTGTGGGGAGCGATCTCCTACACTGGCCGTACACCACTGGTGATCGTCGAGGGGACACTGAATAGTGCACGGTACATCCAAACCGTCATCGAACCCATCGTTCTACCATTCCTAGACCGGCAAGGGAACTTGCTGTTCCAACAGGACAATGCACGTCCGCATGTATCCCGTGCCACCCAACGTGCTCTAGAAGGTGTAAGTCAACTACCCTGGCCAGCAAGATCTCCGGATCTGTCCCCCATTGAGCATGTTTGGGACTGGATGAAGCGTCGTCTCACGCGGTCTGCACGTCTAGCACGAACGCTGGTCCAACTGAGGCGCCAGGTGGAAATGGCATGGCAAGCCGTTCCACAGGACTACATCCAGCATCTCTACGATCGTCTCCATGGGAGAATAGCAGCCTGCATTGCTGCGAAAGGTGGATATACACTGTACTAGTGCCGACATTGTGCATGCTCTGTTGCCTGTGTCTATGTGCCTGTGGTTCTGTCAGTGTGATCATGTGATGTATCTGACCCCAGGAATGTGTCAATAAAGTTTCCCGTTCCTGGGACAATGAATTGACGGTGTTCTTATTTCAATTTCCAGGAGTGTAGATAAAATCTGGGAATCCACATATTACCTATTTTTCATCCCTACCTTCATCCCTTTCTAACCCCTGCAGCAATTGTTACCTGACAGTAATGTATGTGTATACCAATTTTGGTTAAGTGATTTAGGAGAAGATGTGGAAAACACACACACACACACACATTTTTATAATATATATGAATTACTTTCACTAATTTTAGATAGTGTGCAAAGAACCGGGTACTAAGGCTCATCTCACTGTCAGTTTTTTTGTCGTCATCACATTGCGGACTGGTTTGGTGATCCCCGCAATCACTTCCCCTCCTACGCCAACCTCTTCCTCCCGGAGCAGCCTTCTGCTACCGTTTTGCTTTCTGCAGCTCCCTCTAGTACAATGGACCATTATTCCCTTATGTCACAACACTCAATCTAGGATAGTGTCCTTGTTGGAGGGGCTGCTCTTCACACTTCTGATCTCACTACACCACTTAATTTTCAGCATGTCTCTCTAACATCACTTCTCAGACGCTTCGATTCTCATCTTTTGCGATTTTCTCGCAGTCTAGAATTCAATTCTAAACAATGTGAAGCCATTCTTTAGTAGTACAGAAATTGAAATATTTATTTTTATTTCATTTGAGTTATTTAGATGAGTTACTATGTCACTTTTTGTTCCAAATTTATAAGTTTATTAGTATAATAAAATAATTTAGATTTTTCATGGAAGCTAAGACCTTCAGAACAACAAGTAGATGTTACATTGTTCAATGGTTTGTTTATAGTAGTATATGTTTTAGATCGTAAGTATATCTTCTGTTCTGTCAGCACTCTCTCTCACTTAGAATCTCGGTTACCGGTACATTTATGACTGTTGTTGGAAAGAAATATTTGTGAAAGTTTCGTTTCGTGCGGGAGAATAAAACAGAATCAAATGTAATCAATCTCTGGTTCAGCTTCGTTAATTATGGATGTTAATATTTGCTATTATTGAAGTGTTACGATTTTACATCTGAGGCTGATTGGTTTAAAAATACTAGACTGCACATACTACAACTTTGAAGTCAGTCTCAGATCAACAGTAGTTAAACAATTTTCATGAAAAAGGTAGCTTCCGATAGCAGCACAGAGCGATCGGCTGACCGTCATTTATTTGAAGAATTTCACCGACTACATTACAGCAACCTCTCTGACTTTCAGCGTGTAATCTGAGGTGAATTACGACGAACATCAGGTGTAAAGACATTTATTTTCAATTCTGAGCGCTTGAAATTAATTCAAATTAAGAATAAATAGTGTTTGTTCACCGGAATAGACTCAGATTGCTTAATAACAGAGCTCCTATATAAACAATTTAAGACGATGTCAAGCTACGTTACGTCCGCTATTACTGTTTCAAGAGATATTAATAAAGTTTGTGTTTTGTCCTCCCAGCTTTAAATAAAAATAAACTGAACACGACCCTGGAGATCGAGGACATCGTCACTCGTCAAATTAACAAACTGAAATTTAGCATCCACGAAAGACTACAAAAAAGAGGAGGAGCCACAAATGCTGTGATCCAGACGCATATTCTTACAAAATTTCTTCCTCAAATTAAGACCTACGTTTCATACTAGACAACTTCTTTTAGCGATGACTGTCCTTTTCGCTAATCTAGTCTTCTTCGTATATCCTCCCTCCTTCATCTGTCATCCATTATTTTTCTTGCAATATAGCAGGATTCATTCACTTCGTAATTGCCGTCGGCACTCGACGTCATGGCAACAAAACAGCACACATATAAACGAAGGTTTTTACGTGGTAATGTCTTGGCCAAGAGATTCATCTGGTTTGAGACCATTTCGAACTAACCTCGCGCAATGAAAATACCGACACTTTATTTACGGAAATAGTATTTGAGATAGCGATACCAACCTGAGCCCACGGGGACGGGTTTTTTGCAATATCCACGCTCTCTACTCAATCGGTGTAGCTCGATGTGTTTGACTGAAACGGTGAGAAAACACAGCCTCTGGAAAATCCCCACTAGGCAGGACTATCCAGTTAACTCTGTTGTGGAAACAGTGATCTACCTCCATCACAGCAACTAACAAGGGGAGGCCGCCAATTGTGAAATTCAGATTCGATTCATACTGCGCATAATAAAAGCTCATGGCCAGAGGTGCAATGTGGCAAAGCACCAAGATGCACTTCTCAGCCGTTGTCGAGAAAATCGACAGTTAAATGAAACCGTTGCGGTCAAATACTCTTTACGATTAACAACGGCTGAGAAGTGCATCTTGGTGCTTTGCCACATTGCACCTCTGGCCATGAGCTTTTATTATGCGCAGTATGAATCGAATCTGAATTTCACAATTGGCGGCCTCCCCTTGTAAGTGTAGTTCAGCTGCTCATTATTGTATATCAGACACCTCAAAGAACATGTTCAGTTCGGATTCTGAATGCTTTTATTCGTGTGGTCATTATCACACGTCGTTTACACTTATAACTGCTCACACCAGTCAGGCAGTGAAACTGTAAGTTAACCGTTGGGTAATGTAACACGTAATAATAACTTCTCATTCACACAATAATGCACCAAAGTAAGGTGTTTGTAGTTTTAAATCTAACTTTGACGCGGCGCTAAGGCTTTAAACTCTATCATAAAGAAGCAAATACAAAAAATTTGCATTACACGTTTCTTGCAATCATCCCAAAATAACAGTAAGGAAATTTCGTTAGCTAATACTTGCTGAAATCTTTTATTTTTAAATTTCCCATTTTTGGAGTGACGCGGTACCGTCAGGAAGAACATACGATACTGGCCATTAAAATTGCTACACCACGAAGATGACGTGCAACGCACGCGAAATTTAACCGACAGGTAGAAGATGCTGTGATATGCAAGTGATTAGCTTTTCAGAGCATTCACACAAGGTTGGTGCCGGTGGCGACACCTACAACGTGCTGACATGAGGAACGTTTCCAACCGATTTCTCATACACAAACAGCAGTTGACCGGCGTTGCCTGGTGAAACGTTGTTGTGATGCCTCGTGTAAGGAGGAGAAATGTGTACCATCACGTTTCCGACTTTGATAAATGTCGGATTGTAGCCTATCGCGATTGCGGTTTATCGTTCCGCGACATTGCTGCCCGCGTTGGTCGAGATCCAATGGCTGTTCGCGGAATATGGAATCGGTGGGTTCAGCAGGGTAATACGGAACGCCGTACTGGATCCCAATGGCCTCGTATCACTAGCAGTCGAGATGACAGGCATCTTTTCCGCATGGCTGTAACGGATCGTGCAGCCACGTCTCGATCCCTGAGTCAACAGATGGGGACGTTTGCAAGACAACACCCATCTGTACGAACAGTTCGACGATGTTTGCAGCAGCATGGACTATCAGCTCGGAGACCATGGCTGCGGTTACCCTTGACGCTGCATCACAGACAGGAGCGCCTACGATGGTGTACTCAACGACGAACCTGGGTGCACGAATGGCAAAACGTCATTTTTTCGGATCAATCCAGGTTCTGTTTACAGCATCATGATGGTCGCATCCGTATTTGGCGACATCGCGGTGAACGCACATTGGAAGCGGGTATTCGTCATAGCCATATTGGCGTGCCACCCGGTGTGATGGTATGGGGTGCCATTGGTTACACGTCTCGGTCACCTCTTGTTCGCATTGACGGCACTTGGAACAGTGGACGTTACATTTCAGACCCGTGGCTCTACCCTTCATTCGATCCCTGTGAAACCCTACATTTCAGCAGGATAATGCAACACCACATGTTGCAGGTGCTCTAAGGGCCTTTCTGGATACAGAAAATGTTCAACTGCTGCCCTGGCCAGCACATTCTCCAGTTCTCTCACCAACTAAAAACGTCTCGCGAATGGTGGCCGAGCAACTGCCCTGTCACAATACGCCAGTCACTACTCTTGATGAACTATGGTAACGTGTAGAAGCTGTATGGGCAGCTGTACCTGTACTCGCCATCCAAGCTCTGTTTGACTCAATGCCCAGGCGTATCAAGGCCGTTATTACGGCAAGAGGTGGTTGTTATGGGTACGGATTTCTCAGGATCTATGCACCCAAATTGCGTGATAATGTAATCACATGTCAGTTCTAGTATAATGTATTTGTCCAATGAATACCCGTTTATCATCTGCATTTCTTCTTGGTGTAGCAATTTTAATGGCCAGTAGTGTCCGTTCAAAACAGAAACTTACGCCTTGCAGCTGCATGAAGCGTTTCTTGTACAAGAGTAAACTGCCAGAATGAAGAAGAAACAGTCAGATCAGCAATTTTGGAAAAAACTATTAGGAAAGATGGTAATGAATAAAGGATGTTTCGCGGCCTTGAAGGCGCAGTTAGTTGTGAAATAGAAGAAAGGGGACTAAAGTAATTTGCCAACGTAATCATAGGACACAGCGATATGAAAGGCAAATCAAAAGTCTTATTAGAGTCGGCTTTGGACGTTGTGCTAAGATTTGTAGAAAATGCCGTTAACGTAGCGCCCGTGTGTTTCCTGTTTTGGTAACTTGTGCTCACAAAGTCGTTCTCCGGAAAATCCGAGCCGGTAGCAGAGCTCACAAAGTGCGATAATCCCAGGGGAGGCGTTACGACTAAGTCGGAGCTTACCCGACGCCGCCGTATTCCGCAAATTCCGTTTAACGCTTCTCGCAGAACTACAACGAGCAGAAACGACATTTCCAGTTGTTCGCACCACAACAGAGCCCAGCACTTAGATCATTATATGCCTCTAAGCTGACTGTATACCAAAACGACGTATCTCTAAACGCATTAGGCTATGAACTCACAAAAGTTAAAGTTTAATTTTCTTCAGACGTTTCTCCTTCCGGAAGATTTTATCGCAGTTCCAGGCGGATAAACTATAGCTACAAACAGAAAAAGTTTGGAGATTCTATGAGAGTGGCGCACCCAACAAGGTTTATCATCTGCTTCTTCCGAATACAGGTTTTATTCTCATTTTTTTCTTTACCTCACATATTCAGCGTGCCTCTAATACAAAGATACCTACAAAATAGTGTATTATTGCTCTGTCTGTCTCTCTCGGTCTGTCCCTCTCTCTCCCTCTCTCTCATTCTCTCTCTCTCTCTCTCTCTCTCTCTCTCTCACACACACACACAAACACACACACACACACATATATATATATATATATATATATATATATATATATATATATATATAAAATCAATATTAGGACAGACTGCTTAGCTTTTGCAGGCGACCTGACAAGTCTATCTCGGGAAGTTCAAACAGCACAAAAACGGAAGTTCTAAAAGAAACAGCAGAAAGAGATCGTGAAATATAATTTGAGAAAATGAAGTGGGTAATAAAACTTTTATCCATTCTAGATGTGGAACATTCCGACTGTCTTCTTAATGGTTTCAGGAATTACTGTAACCAATCGTTGGTTTTTCTTTTTTTACATTTTTTTTTAATTCATGACCGGTTTCGAATCACCTGGAAATTTTATCAGCAGATGATATAATTTAGTTTGGAGTATTGGGGGGGGGTCATTTATTGTTTTTATCCTTGTGGCAGGCACTGCTCTGGAAAACATAATGTGTGCTTACCAGTATGGTTAAATATCAAGTGAAACTGTTTCACTTGATAGTTAACGATACTGGTAAGCACACATTATGTTTCCGGAGCAGTGCCTGCCGCAATAATAAAAACAATGTACGAACCCCACTATACTCCAAACCAAATTGTATCATCTGATGATGAATTGCCAGGCAATTCGAAATAGGTCATGTATAAATAAAAATTTAAAAAAATAAAAAACGGCGGTTGGTTGCAGTAATTCCTGAAACCTTTCTGGTAATAACTTAGAAAACAAAATTCTACAATGTTTTACCGGCGTCCATGTATGTTTGTGACATACAGAATTTAGAACATATTTCAACCAACTTTCTGACCATAATACTGCACTGAAGCGCTAAAGAAACTGGTATAGACATGTATATTCAAATACAGAGATGTACGTACCGTATAAACAGCCAGAACACGGCGCTGCGGTCGGCAAGCCTGTATAAGACAAGTGTCAGGCGCACTTGTTAGATCGGTTACAGCCGCTACCATGGCAGGTTATCAAGATTTAAGTGAGTTTGAACGTGGTGTTATAGTCGGCACACAGCATCTCCGAGGTAGTGATGAAGTGGGGATTTTCCCGTACGACCATTTCACGAGTGTACCGTGAATATCAGGAATCTGGTAAAACATCTAATCTCTGACACCGCTGCGGGCGGAAAAAGATCCTTCAACAACGGGACCAGCGACGACTGAAGAGAACCTTACAACGTGACAGAAATGCAACCCTTCTGCAAATTACTGCAGATTTCAATGCTGGGCCATCAACAAGTGTCAACGTGCGAACCATTCAACGAAACATCATCGATATGGGGTTTCGGAGCCGAAGACCCACTCGTGTACCCTTGATGACTGTACGATACAAAACTTTACGTCTCGCCTGGGCCACTCGACACCGACATTGGACTGTTGAGGACTGGAAACATGTTGCCTGGTCGGACGAGTCTCGTTTCAAATTGTATCGAGCTGACGGATGTGTACACGTATGGAGACAACCTCATGACCCCATGTACCCGGCTTGTCAGCAGGGGACTGTTCAAGTTGGAGGCTCTGTAATGGTGTGGGGCGCGTGCAGTTGGAGTGATATGGGGCCTCTGCTACGTCTAGATACGATTCTGACAGGTGACTCGTACCTGCATCCCTTTATGTCCATTTTGCATTCCGACGGACTTGGGCAATTTCAGTATGACAATCCGACACCCCACACGTCCAGAATTTCTACAGAGTGCTCCAGGAACAATCTTCTGAGTTTAAACACTTCCGCTGGCCATCAAACTCCACAGACATGAACATTATTGAGCATATCTGGGATGCCTTGCAGTGTGCTGCTCAGAAGAGATCTCCACTCCCGTGTACTCTTTCGGATTTATGGACAGATCTGCAGGATTCACGGTGGGAGTTTCTTACAGATCCACTTCAGACTTTACTCGAGTCCATGCCGTGTCGTGTTGTGGCACTTCAGCGTGCTCGAAGGAGATCTATACGGTATTAGGCAAGTGTACCAGTTTCGTTGGCTCTTCAGTGTACGTCAGTATTAGTTCCTATTATAACCGAGACTAGATATAAAACCTTTCTATGGACCTTTCCATGGATTACCCTGCAATTGACTACGAGGGCGTGCTCAAAAGTAAGGTCTCCGGATTTTTTACGTGAAAACTGTTAAACCTTTTGAAATGGAACAAACGTTATTAAGATTCTTCATGTCTACAAATCTGCAGCCGTTGCCGCTAGAGAGCTCCTAACTGTAGCCTGTAAAACAGCACAGTTTAAAGTGACTACACACATCAAAAAAAGTTTTGCATCACCTCGGTTCCGAGAGATCCGCAACCTGAGCACAAAACAGAGATCAATATAAACATAATTTCCCCCTTTTTTATTGCTCATGAAAATCACACATTGCATGTTATACCACCATACAGCGAGAACTTCAGAGGTGGTGGTCCAGATTGCTGTACACACCGGTACCTCTAATATCCAGTAGCACATCCTCTTGCATTGATGCATGCCTGTATTCGTCGGGGCATACTATCCACAAGTACATCAAGGCGCTGTTGGTCCAGATTGTCCCACTCCTCAACGGCGATTTGACGTAGATCCCTCAGAGTGGTTGGTGGGTCACGTCGTCCATAAACAGCCCTTTTCAATCTATCCCAGGCATGTTCGATAGGGTTCATGTCTGGAGAACATGCTGGCCACTCTAGTCGAGCGATGTCGTTATCGTGTAGGAAGTCATTCACGACGGGGGCGCGAATTGTCGTCCATGAAGACGAATTCCTCGCCAATATGCTGCCGATATGGTTGCACTATCGGTCGGAGGATGGCATTCACGTTTCGTAGAGCCGTCACGGCGCCTTCCATTACCACCAGAGGCGTACGTCGGCTTCACATAATGCCAGCCCAAAACAGCAGCAAATCTCCACCTTGCTGCTGTCGCTGGACAGTGTGTCTAAGGCATTGCCTCAAAACACGTCTCCGACGATTGTCTGGTTGAAGCCATGTGATACACTCATCGGTGAAGAGAACGTGATGCCAATCCTGAGCGGTCCATTCGGCATGTTGTTGGGCTCATCTGTACCGCGCTGCATGGTGTCGTGGTTGCAAAGATGTACCTCGCCATGGACGTCGGGAGTGAAGTTGCGTATCATGCAGCCTATTTCGCACAGTTTGAGTCGTAACACGACGTCCTGTGGGTGCACGAAAAGCATTATTCAACATGGGAGGCGTTCCTCCGAGCCATAATCCGTAGATAACGGTCATCCACTGCAGTAGTAACCCTTGGGCGGCCTGAGCGAGGCATGTCATCGACAGTTACTGTCTCTCTGTATCTCCTCCATGTCCGAACAACATTGCTTTGGTTCACTCCGAGAAACCTGGGTACTTCCCTTGTTTAGAGCCCTTCCTGGCACAAAGTAACAATGCGGATGCGATCGAACCGCGGTACTGACCGTCTAGGCACGGTTGAACTACAGACAACACTAGCCGTGTACGTCCTTCCTGGAGGAATGACTGGAACTGATCGGCTGCCGGACCCCCTCCGTCTAATAGGCGCTGCTCATGCATGGTTGTTTACATCTTTTGGCGGGTTTAGTGATATCTCTGAACAGTCAAAGGGTCAGTGTCTGTGATACAATATCCACAGTCAACGTCTGTCTTCAGGAGTTCTGGGAACCGGCGTGATGCAAAACTTTTTTTGATGTGTGTATATTCTAAATGCCATACCAGTGATAACAGTTACATAAGAATTCTGCTTGAATCACGTAAAGTTATGCAATGAAACATAAATCGTGCAGTGAAGCAGATAATGAGACTTGAGCCACATCACTCCCCATATTTACACATCACTGAATCTGAACCAAACCAAGTTACCTGCTGCACAACGGAAGACGTGGTGATACACTAATGCACCGTGTGTATTTCGGCACCTGAGTAACACCGTGCTGTAATCGAGTTCCGAATTGGAAGAGTTCGTCCACAAGCGCAGTACCCTCTTCTTTAGCATGGCAATGACATACCAAACGCGAGCTCTACGACATTTGCAACAATCCGATGCCTTGGGTTCACTGTCATCAAACATCCACCTCACAGTCCAGACATGGCCCCATCCGTTTTTGTCTAAACTTGAAGAACGACTTCGAGGACTTCAGTTCGATAGTGGTGCGGCGGAACAGGCAGAGGTGAGGTTTTCCCTCCGCCAACACTGTCAGATATTCTACAGTGGCAGTATCAACAAACTATACTGTCTTGTTGGGAGAAATGTTTTCGCCACCAGAGTGACTAAATTGAGAAATAAATACGTAATGTGAATAAAGCAGTAGAAAGTTAGTAACGTTTGTTTTAATTAAAAATTCACATAAAAAATTCGGTGGTATTACTTTCCAGCACGCCCTCGTAATACTATACTGCCCATCACGTTAATCTGCCCCCCGCCCCCATTCGCTATCAACATGCAGTAACCACTCACAGACGACAGGTGGCAGCACTAGAAGTGGTAGGTACACAAAGAGTGTCGCATGGATGCGGACAGGCCGGCCGTTGTGGCCGAGCGGTTCTTGGCGCTTCAGTCCGGAACCGCGCGACTGCTACGGTCGCAGGTTCGAATCCTGCCTCGGGCATGGATGTGTGTTATGTCCTTAGGTCAGTTAGGTTTAGGTTGTTCTAAGTTCTAGGGGACTCGCTGAGCTCAGATGTTAAGTCCCATAGTGCTCAGAGCCATTTGAACCATTTGGACGCGGACAACAGAGAAGTCGTTATCGTAATGCGGAAACGGACCGATTTATCTGACTTACAAAAAAATGGCTCTGAGCACTATAGGACTTAACTTCTGAGGTCATCAGTCCCCTAGAACTTAGAACTACTTAAACCTAACCAACCTAAGGACCACGCACGCATCCATGCCCGAGGCAGGATTAGAACCTGCGACCGTAGCGGTCGCGCGGTTCCAGACTGAAGCGCCTAGAACCGCTTGGCCATACCGGCTGGCTCTGACGTACAAGAAGACATGATCATTGGCTTTTGGGCCAATGCGGAAGCATTTCCAAAACGGCTTATTCCGTAAACCGTCGGGACACCGCCGTAGTTAAAGTTTACTGTGCATGGCAAACTGGCGCTATCGAAAACCGGCCCCGAGGCAACTGCGGTGCACCACAGGCCATAGATGACAATGACGAGCGATGGCTGTGAAGATGTGTACGGGTGAATAGACGTGCAACTGTTGAGCAAGTGACTACCCAGAACCCAGATGAACGAACGGGCTTCCAACAGCGTATGTTGCTGCGTGTGGGCCTCCGCAGCAGGCACGTGGCTCACGCATTCGTGCTGACTGCTGTTATATGGGACTGACGCAACTGCACGTCCACCAAGGGGCGACAGTTGACCCTTTCAGTGCGGTTCATCGAAAAAGTGCCAGTTGGCGTGTATGGCTTGAAACGTCTGAAAGCGAACATTTTGCAACAATTGTCCGTAAGGTCCGAACCAGAGGAGGGAGCGTTGTAGTCTGTGGAAAGTTTCATGGCATTCCCTGGGTGATCTCGTCATTCTGCGACGCACAACTTGAGACGCCCTGCTAAACACGCCGGACAGGGCAGGTACCGGGTGATTCTAAAAGAATACCACAACTTTAAAAATGTGTATTTAATGAAAGAAACATAATATAACCTTCTGTTATACATCATTACAAAGAGTATTTAAAAAGGTTATTTTTCACTCAAAACCAAGTTCAGAGATGTTCAATATGGCCCCCTCCAGACACAATATCAACCCGATACTCCAACTCGTTCCACACTCTCTGTAGCATATCAGGCGTAACAGTTTGGATAGCTGCTGTTATTTCTCGTTTCAAATCATCAATGGTGGCTGGGAGAGGTGGCCGAAACACCATATCCTTAACATAACCCCAATAAGAAAAAATCGCAGGGGGTACGATCAGGGCTTCTTGGAGGCCAGTGATGAAGTGCTCTGTCACGGGCTGCCTGGCGGCCGATCCATCGCCTCGGGTAGTTGACGTTCAGGTAGTTACGGACAGATAAGTGCCAATGTGGTGGCGCTCCATCCTGCTGAAATATGAATTGTTGTGCTTCTTGTTCGAGCTGAGGGAACAGCCAATTCTCTAACATCTCCAGATACTGTAGTCCAGTTACAGTAGCACCTTCGAAGAAAAAGGGACCAAAAACTTTATTGGCTGAAATGGCACAGAAAACGTTCACCTTAGGCGAGTCTCGTTCATACTGAGTTGTTTCCCGCGGATTCTCAGTGCCCCATATACAGACATTGTGACGGTTGACTTTCCCGTTAGTGTGGAAAGTTGCTTCATCACTAAACACAATCTTTGAAACGAAAGATTCATCTGTTTCCATTTGAGCAAGGATAAAATCACAGAAATCGATTCTTTTAATCTTATCAGCTGCAGACAGTGCTTGAACCAATTTCAGACGATAAGGTTTCATAACTAACCTTTTTCGTAGGACTCTCCATACAGTTGATTGTGGAATTTGCAGCTCTCTGCTAGCTCTGCGGGTCGATTTTCCTGGGCTGCGAACAAATGCTTGCTGGATGCGTGCTACATTTTCATCACTCGTTCTTGGCCGTCCAGAACTTTTCCCTTTGCACAAACACCCATTCTCTGTAAACTGTTTATACCAACGTTTAATACACCACCTATCAGGAGGTTTAACACCATACTTCGTTCGAAATGCACGCTGAACAACTGTCGTCGATTCACTTCTGCTGTACTCAATAACACAAAAAGCTTTCTGTTGAACGGTCGCCATCTTAGCATCAACTGACGCTGACGCCTAGTCAGCAGCGCCTCAAGCGAACAAATGTACAACTAAATGAAACTTTATAGCTCCCTTAATTCGCCGACAGATAGTGCTTAGCTCTGCCTTTTGTCGTTGCAGAGTTTTAAATTCCTAAAGTTGTGGTATTCTTTTTGAATCACCCTGTAGTTTAAGTTGCGGAAAGGGGCTGTCAGTTAGCGGCTGTCAGTTAGACTCCAACATACAATCATTTATTTGATCAAATATTACAAGCCGGCCGAAGTGGCCGTGCGGTTAAAGGCGCTGCAGTCTGAAACCACAGGACCGCTACGGTCGCAGGTTCGAATCCTGCCTCGGGCATGGATGTTTGTGTCGTCCTTAGGTTAGTTAGGTTTAACTAGTTCTAAGTTCTAGGGGACTAATGACCTCAGAAGTTGAGTCCCATAGTGCTCAGAGCCATTTGAGCCAAATATTACAAGAGCCAACAATTTAAAAAAAACACAGCTTTATTTTGGAAACTGAATTAGCGGCTGAATGCGCCGTACAATCTCATGCCTTAAGGGCAAGACAACTTTAATTTAAAAACGGCTGAAAGCCAATAACTTAAAGCTCAAGCAAAATCAAAAATTTAAAAGGCAAAGCCTTATCTTAAAACACTTCCTTACTTAGGCTGAAGGCCCAAAGAGTCTGACACTTTAAGAGCAAACAACTTAAATTCAAAATCGGCTGAAGGCCCAACACTTAAGTCTCAATAACATTAATTTTAAAAATGCCAAAGGCTTTACCTAAAACAGTTTTTAAACTCGGCTGAAGGCGCAAAGCATCTGACAGCTTAAGAACAGAACAACTTTAATTCAAAATGAGCTGAAGGCCCCAAGAATCTGAGACTTTAAGAGCAAAATAACTTACATTCAAAATCGGCTGAAGGCCCAACACGTTCATTTTAAAAATGCCAAAGACTTACATTAGGCTGAAGGTTCAAACCATCTGACGCCCTAAGGGCAAAACAAACCTTAATTTAGAAATCGTGTAGAAGCCATAGAAGTACAAACAACAAGAACAAACAGGAAAAGGCAGTACACCCAAGGCCGCTGAGAAGTTCCGAGGGTCGGCCTGGAATTCAAACGCTAACGCTCGCTTAGGTGAGACAGGCAGTCGGCCCAACCATTGTCGGTCTGATGACAACCCAACCGTCAGATAGTCAACGGACCAAGCGACGAAATTCAAACGACACAACGTGAATGGTTGGGGCTGGCTGGTAGATTAAGTAGAGACTCAACTTTCGTGTCCAGAAACAGTGAGCCACGGACCTCGTAGCAATGGGAACAGCCCCTCACACTCCGACCTCGCGTGGACTCGGCCAGCGGCGCCGGCCAGACACGTGCGACGGAGACTTCCTCGCTGCTCCACGCCAACCGACCAACTGCCCAGGCCCGGAAACGGTTATAGGACCAAATATAAGTCAGCTGGTGAGACGACTACCCTCACCCCCTGGTCGCTCCTCTCCTCTCCCATCCCCGCCCCCTGCCACGTCTTCACCATTGTGTCCCCCCTACCCTCCATCTCCACACCCTACATCTCCTTTCCCAAGGTGGCTTCCGTCAACTCCCCCTCCTGGATGATGCCCTCTCTCCCTCCATTTATCCCTCCTATCAACTCTGATCCTCACTCCCCCTCCTTTCCTCCATCCTTTCCCTGGGCTCCCTCTTCCTCCCCCCTTCCATCCTGTGTTTTCTCCCCGCCCAACCTCCCCCTATGTCCCTTCTCCCCCCCACCCCCGAGTCCTTTTGCATTCCCCTCCTCTGCCTTCCCCACTCCCTGGCCCATCTGCTCAGCACCCCGCACCCCTCTTCTGGGTCCTCATTCTCCATTGGCTTCTTTCCCCCCTCCCACCCTTCACTTTTCCTCTCCTTCCCCCCCTCTTTTTTTTTATTTTTCCGTCATCTGTCCTGTTTCACCCCCACCTGCTCTCGGCTGTGGTATGTCATATTTGTGCCAACTTTTTAGTGCCGTGTTTAAGTGGGTGTTCAGTGTTGTGCGTCTTTCCACAGTGTTGCAAACAGAAATCATGCTGTCGCTGGGTGTGCATTTTATGTCTTGCGAACAGAAACCAGACTGTCGCCGTGTTTTTTTTTAACTGTCTGTCTGTTATTTTTCTGCTTCTTGTGTATTTTCTTAGTATCATCAACCCTGCGTTTTCTGTTTTAAGTTCTCGTATTTTCTGCCATTTTACCTTTAAGTCATCGATTTGATTGTCAACTGTTATTTTTTATTATCTTCACCTTTTTCACACAAATTCTGTAGGCTGAAGAGCGGCGTAGAAAGCTGCTGCCAGCCCGCCCCCTTCGGGGGGAATTGAAATTCAATAAAGAAAAAAAAAAAAAAAACGACTCGTACCGCTCCAATCTGCCCCTGTCGGACAGTTGATTTGTGTCGCCAGCGGTCAGAGAGCACTGGCTGTCGGCACCTCACCAGCGCTCCGTCCCTGACTTCACTGCTGCTGCGTCCCGACTGCGCTGCTGGTCCGTCTCCAACTCAACGCCAGACACACGACGACCCGGAAACACTATCGGTCACTCCAGAGATGGTAAGACAGTGCACTTATAGATACGCGCTGCTGCTGCCACTCACGGGCAAGTAAGGCAGGAAGTTAGTGACGCCAGTAAACTGAGTAAGAAAACGAGGCGGCAGTACCGTAATAGAAGATGACAAACAATAAATGGCACGAACACGAGCTGTGCACGGCTCGCAACGGACCAACACAAGTGCGAATCTAACCTTGGGGACTACGCTCTACCCCTACATGCAGTTTGTTTCTTCCGGGCACGATGACATCTACCAGCAGGGTCGTTCAGCGTGTCACACAGCTCGCAGTCCACACGCGTGGCTGGAAGAGCCCGAGGATGAAGCTTACCGTACTCCCCCGGACACCAAAACCCCGGATTTAAGCTCGACCGGGACTCTGGTACCACCTTGATGGGGCTGTTCGCACCATGGATAGTCAACCGAAAAACCTAGCTCAGCCGACTATGTCTCCACATCCCAGGTGGTAGCTTCCAGAACCTGTCTGACTCTCTTCCCGCAGGTGTGGCAGCGTTCCGCGCTGCCAAGATAGCTATTCAGGCTTTTGCAGTTGGTCACATTAAGGTCACTGTACAATTTATACAAACATTCTGTTTCTCCAATCTCCCACGACGAATGTTGATTATTGTAATTAATGACGCTGATATTCTCCCCTCTCTGAAATCAGAACCCAGCTTTATGGGACCTGTGGAGGGATTTGTCTGCCTCAAATGAACACATGTTTACGCAACACAGAGTCTCGTAACCTTGTAACCACTAGCTGCATTTAGTACACCCCTGAACTAAGATTCTAGAATTCTCTACTCTAAAATGGTCGGTAGGAATTCATGAAAGGGCCGAGCCCCGTGTTCAACATCACTTGTGGTTGACAACATCTAGACCTATATCGTGAAAACATTTAAGAGTTTCGTTTACAATGGAATGAAGCGAAAAGTCAGTTAAGAACGACTAATAATCACAGAGCCTCAGAAGGGCTCAAAAATTTGCTTTGAAATTTATCCCTTTTTTCAAAAATGGTTCAAATGGCTCTGAGCACTATGGGACTTAACATCTGTGGTCATCATTCCCCTAGAACTTAGAACTACTTAAACCTAACTAACCTAAGGACATCACACACATCCATGCCCGAGGCAGGATTCGAACCTGCGACCGTAGCGGTCTATCCCTTTTTTATAAAATTTACAAGATCTACATCAATAATCACAGAGCGCCAGAAGGCCTAGAATTAATTTTTAAATTGTATCTTAAAAAAGTACAAAATCAAAATCAATAATAATAACCAAGCGACTTAGAAATTGCCCTGACATTTTTAAGTATTACAAGGTCAGGTCAATACAGAGCCCCAGAAAGCTTAGAAATATTCATCATATTCCCTTCCATTAGGAACGTGGGTGCACGTAATGACTGTGACATGATTTACAAATGATGGAGCACAGAAGTCTTATATATACAGGGTGGTCCATTGATTGTGACCGGGCCAAATTTCTCAAGAAATAAGAGTCAAACGAAAAAACTACAAATACGAAACTTGTCTAGCTTGAAGGGGGAAACCAGAAGGCGCTATGGTTGGCATGCTAGATGGCACTGCATAGGACAAACGGATGTATATCAACTGCGTTTTTTTTTAAATACGAGCCCCCATTTTTATTACATATTCGTGTAGTACGTAAAGAAATATGAATGTTTTACTTGGACCACTTTTTTCGCTTTGTGATAGATGGCGCTGTAATAGTCACAAACATATGGCTCACAATGTTAGACAAACAGTTGGTAACAGGTAGGTTTCTTAAATTAAAATACAGAACATAGGTACGTTTTAACATTTTATTTCGGTTGTTCCAATGTGATACATTTAGCTTTGTGAACTTATCATTTCTGAGAACGCATGCTGTTACAGAGTGATTACCTGTAAATACCACATTAATGCAATAATTGCTCCAAATGATGTCCGTCAACCTCAATGAATTTGGTAATACGTGTAACGACATTCCTCTCAACAGCGAGTAGTTCGCCTTCCGTAACGTTCGCACATGCACTGACAATGCGCTGACGCATGTTGTCAGGCGCTGTCGGTGGATCACGATAGCAAATATCCTTCGACTCTCCCCATAGAAAAAAATCCGGGGGCTAAACTGGCCACCATATATATATATATATATATATATATATATATATATATATATATATATATATATATATAGTGAACTTAACTTTCAGCAGATTTTAACCTGGTGAAATTTAGTAACTGTAACTTCGTATTTGCACAATTTTGATGCACAGAAGAATGCTGAAGATTAGATGGGTAGATCACATAACTAATGAGGAAGTATTGAATAGGATTGGGGAGAAGAGAAGTTTGTGGCACAACTTGACCAGAAGAAGGAATCGGTTGGTAGGACATGTTCTGAGGCCAAGGGATCACCAATTTAGTATTGAAGGACAGCGTGGAGGGTAAAAATCGTAGAGGGAGACCAAGAGATGAATACACTAAACAGATTCAGAAGGATGTAGGTTGCAGTAGGTACAGGGAGATGAAGAAGCTTGCACAGGATAGAGTAGCATGGAGAGCTGCATCAAACCAGTCTCAGGACTGAAGACCACAACAACAACAACAAGCCTAAGAACTTAGGTGACCGACGACCCGCAACCGCTACTCGGACAAAATAGCGGACCCAATGAGGTCCCAGTACCGGCCACCGCGCCCGTTTGCTCTCCGCTCATCAAGTCGGCTGACTGCAGGGGCACACCAAGACAGTTTGCTGGCCAGTCGGACAATCAGGTGCTGTGTCAGCATACAATATGGCTAACTAGCCCAGCCTGCAAAACTGGCGACCTGGTATTAGTGTTAGATCAACTTAGACAGTAACCACGTAAAACAGAAGGATAATTCACCAATTGGACCTTCTGCAATTTTGTTCTGTGCTTTCTTTTTTTAATGACAAACACCTAAATTACATTATAATACTTGAGCCCAAAATATAATCAGAGATAACTGCAATAATACTATTATTTGTCCCCAGAACACTAGACAAACATTTAAACAAGACCGTAAAATTTAAACACATGATTAACCCAAGGTAATTACAACAAGTTGCCTCCACAAATCTAGTACTCGGACAGCGTTAAGATTGACTGTACATTCAAAAATTGGACTATATACAAATACTGCACCGTACCAATATAGGGCATGCATCAACTGTCCGTAGTGTCCACTACATGGGAGCCGTCTCCTTGTGCGGTTAGGGCTAAGGACAGCCCACTGGATGGCCAACGTAATTCTAAAACACAATTTAGAAAAAAGAGTTTAACTCGTGGCGCATAATTGCCCTGTTTATCCCAGTAGGGCCCTTTCACAGAAATAACACATTTTTAAAAAATTTCTTTAAAGTTATGTTTTCCGTTTAATGAAAATATTTTTGTGGACGGCACGCTTTAACGCTATAAGCATTACGCCAAATCTTTTTTTTTTATTTTTATTCTAACACATTTTCTTTGTTTTAATATGTTTGCAAAGCTAATAAATCAATGTCTTATGTATCAAGCTTACTATTTCATATAAGAATTATTTCAGTATAGTATTTAAAGACGTTGGTACGCGTAGATGGGCCTCTTTAACGCTGGAGATGTTTGTACAGCTCAAATTTCTTTAAAATCTTAAGGTAAAGCGATAGCGTGCCAATATCGTTCTAGTATATGAATAGTGGTCGTCATCACCAGTCTACAAAATCAACAAACCCAGACTTACTCTCAAAACAATAGACGACTCATTCAACAAGTCCATTCAGACTGAGCGTTTCCATATAACAGACAGACCCTATGTGCTGACGTTGGACAAGAACCGTCAAGCATTGTGGGGGACAGGGGGAGAGGGGTTGTAAACAAGCACATTAAATCAGCGGAAAGAATCTCTGCTGTGTTCCACAGTGCTATCAATAGCCCAGCTAGAACAACGTCTGTGCCTACGGAGTTAAAATGAATGGAGGACAATGGCCGAGCCAGTTCTCAAGAGACACACATTTCTGTAGTCGATGCTGCCGACCGTTGCGACCGAGCGTTTCTAGGCGCTTCAGTCAGAACCGCGCGACTGCTACGGTCGTAGGTTCTAACACTGCCTCTGGCATGGATGTGTGTAATGTCCTTAGGATAGTTAGGTTTAAGTAGTTCTAAGTTCTAGGGAACTGATGACCTCAGATGTTGAGTCCCATAGTGCTCAGAGCCATTTGAACCATTTTTGAAGTCTATGCTAAGCGACCGTGAAGCAGTGCCACTGGACACTGATAATTGGATAAGGATTGATGGCTCACGCTATTCCATGTGGAAAGCCGATGGTACGGACTGGGTTTGGCGAATGCTTGGAGAAGGTTAGTGTTATCAAGTGTAGTGACAACAGTGCTGCAGTATGGGGTGGTTTAGATGGTTAGGGTGAGGTCGCCTTACTGTGCTTAAGGAAACACTAAATGCTGATGGATATGAACATACTGTACAGCACAGTGTGCCGCGTATATTAGGGAAACAGTTCCGAGACGACAGTGCACTCTATCAAAAATCAGTACCTGCGAAGTAATAGTATATGGAGAATAACAATCCTGAAATGGACTGGCTAGCCAACGGTTCCTACATGAACCCGATGAAATACATTTGGGATGAGTCAGAAGGTCGACTTCCTTCTAGGTCCCAGTGTCCAACATCACTACCTCGTCTGGTTTCGGCTCTTGAGGAAGGATTTCCTTCGCAGAAATTCAGACACCACATTGAAAATGTCCCAAGAACACTTCAAGCCGTCATAAAGGAGACGTTCTACCGTATACTAATGTTTGCTAATAGGTTGGTTGGTTGATTCGGAGCAGGGGGCGAAACAGCGAGGATCAAAAATGGTTCAAATGGTTCTGGGCACTATGGGACTTAACATCTGAGGTCACCAGTCCCTTGGAACTTAGAACTACTTAAACCTAACTAACCTAAGGGCATCACACACATTCATGCCCGAGGCAGGATTCGAACCTGCGACCGTAGCAGAAGCGCCTAGAACCGCTCGGCCACATCGGCCGGCAAACAGCGAGGTCATCGGTCCCATCGTATTAGGGAAGGATGGAGGAGGAAGTCGACCATAATCTTTCACAAGAAACCAACCCACCATTTACCATAATCGATTTAGGGAAATCACGGAAAACCAAAATCAGGATGGCCGGAGGCGGGTTTGAACCTTAATCCCCTTGAATGCGAGTCCAGTGTGCTAACCATTGCGCTATCTCGCCCGTTCGTTAATAACTGCACACATCATGCTTTTCATGAGATAGTTAATTAGTACACAGAATCGCCCAGGTTCCTCGCTTTATATCTTATAACTGGACCGTGAATTGACACAGAATCGCCCAGGTTCCTCGCATTATATCTTATAAGTGGACCGATTGTGTTTCAAGTTACTTCCTTTAGTAGTGTGAGATTTTCCACATTTAACTAGTTTATACGGTGAGGAAGACTCCTAATACTGGTGTGACAGAACTACAGTGATCAACCATAACCCTGGGATCACCTATCTAATAGCCTGTATGTCCACTGACGACACGGATAACAGCGGTGACGCATCGTGCATGGAAGCAATGAGGCTTTGGTAGATCGCTGGAGGAGGTTGGCACCACATCTACACGCAAAAGTTATCTTATTTTTCGTCAATTCATGGGGGGGAGGGGGGGGGTGGATCAGTTCTGACGCCACGTTCAATCACATCCCATATGTGTTCGATCTGGATCTGGTTGAGTTCTGCTGAGCCGGGGTCCAGCACATCATTTGGAGCTCTTCACTGTTACCCTCGGACCATTCCATCAAACTCCTTCCATGTGACATTGCTCCTTATCTTGCTGAAAAACGCCACTTCCGACGGGCAACATGATCGTCACGAAGGACTGTACAGGTCTGCAACCAGTGCACGAGACTCCTTGGCCGTCTCGATGCGTTGCACGAGCTACACTGGACTCATGGATGTCCAAGTGAATGTTGCCGAGAGCATAATGCAGCCGCCGCCAGCTTGTCTCCGTCCCGCAGTACAGGTGTCAAGGAACTGTTTCCTCGAAAGACTAAGGATTCGCATCCTCCCATCGGCATGATGAAGAACGTACCGGAATTCGTCAGACCATGGAACGCTCTGTCACTGCGCCAACGTGGAAATGGTCACTTGTCCATTTCAGTAGTAGTTGCCGACGTCGGGGTTTTAACATTGGTACATACATGAGTCGTCGGATGCGGAGGCCAGTCGTTAGCAGTATTCGGCGTATGTTGCATTCAGACACGCTCATACTCTGCCCAGCATTAAAGTCTGATGATAGTTCCCCCACAGTTCACCGCCTGTCCAATTTTACCAATCTGCACAGCCTACAACGTCCGACATCTGCAATGGGGGAGCGGCCACCCATCCCCACAACGTCTGGACGTGGTTTCACCTTCGTTTCGCTACCTGTTGAAGACAATCACTACAGCACTTCTCGAACACCCGATAAGTCAAACTTGGCCAAACTCAGATGGCACGCCTTTCCCGGTCTACAAACGGACAGGACGCTCACTGATGCTACATCGTGCGTGTGTCATTCCTCATCAAGTGACGCTGCTATAGCCTGGACTTGTTTATATAGATCGTAGGTCGGTGGACGGTGTTCTGGCTAATCAGTGCATGCGTTCAATGCTGGTATATTTTTAAAGTTCTGCGCCGCTCAGACATACCAATGCAGTTTACACATTGGTTTGTTCACCTCCCCTTCTTTTGTTTCTTCCAGGCTGCATCGAAATAACTGCAACAGAAAATTCCCTACCTTTATAAGTTTCTGGTCGCCGGAAAACTTCAGGGGACAATACTGTAAGAGTTTCACGAACACGCCTGTCAGTAGTCAACGCCGTTCTGACGTTCGTGAGAATTTCACCGCCTGTATCAATAGCGTCAAGCGCCGAGTTAGGGTTAATGACTCAATCAAACTGTAATCTCTCCTATTATGCTGCACTTTGCGGTAAATTAATAACATATTTGCACACCTTGATCTCATGTACTTCATGCATACTAAGTGCTGTAATGATCTACTCTCGTTAGTGGTTACATGGCGGGTATGATCGAATCGTGGGGCCCTCTCCTAAATGTACCAGATACGCAAATCACGTAGCGCACCATATAGGAAAACTACGTACGAAACAACAATATTAAACTTTATTTTCTTGTGACCTGGAAGAATATCCTTCCCAGTCGTATACTTTTATATAAAACGATATCATCACTGTCACCTCCATTAACTCTACAACAGCATTGAAGAAATTCTGCACCGCTCCCTACATCACTTCATTACGACGTCCAAAAATTTTCCTGAAACGCACATAATTGCAATACATAATTTACGAGTGCAAGAAAGTCCTATTAGTTCTCTGTTAACGTTAATGGTATACCACTGAAATCATCCACGTGTATTAAATATCAAAGCGTAAATTTGCGAATCAGTGCACGCAAAATCAGTGATGGATATCGAGAATGTCAAGCTTCGATTTATTAAGAGGATTTCGGGAATATTACGAGTAATTCCAGATGATACCGTGTACAAAATTCCTCTACGATCGACCTCGATTAATGTTCAGAGTGAGGAGGATCATCACCATGTTGAATTATAGGAAGAGGTCAGCAGAATGCATATACATGCTGCTGCTAGAAATGTCATAGGCCGAGTCATTCAGTAGAAAAGTGTTCCAGAAACGTTCGTGGCACTTGTATGATACTCCTAGAAGACAAACAACTTATAACTTCCGGTGCCACTTTTGTAGTCTGCCACCGATTTACACAAAAATAAACTGTCCTTTTGTGACGAAGGAAAGTGGAGTTGTTTGAACTCGCAGGTTCCCTAAGACACGCAGAAGACTTTAATGTAAAGTATTTAAAAAAACGATACAGAAATAAGACTCACCTGCTTTATTGTTTTATAAGATACACTACTTCTGCTTTTATTCACAGCCAGAAAGGAAGTACCTCGCTTGTGTTTAATGTTTTGTTGCTTACGAATTTATTGTCTTTGAAGTGAGAGGAGGCAGAAATAATCATTCAAATGACCCAGTTAATCGATATCAAAGAGTAAAATCAACACGACAAAAAATTGTCTGGTATATCAATAACACTCATAGACTAAGGTTTGGGAATAGCAGGACAGGAGATTTCAAAGTGAATAAGTGCCGGCGGTAGGAATATGGACGGTCGCCGGCCCTATTTATACTGTATCTAAGAGCAGTCGTGAAATCATTAGTAGGCTCAGTAAAAGATGAGCTGTAACGAGGGCAATAAAGACTGTTCTGTGGAACAAAACGAAAAAGAAAAAAAGCGAAGTGAGAAAATGAAAATGGTTAGGGATATATGCTATGACGACATCCAACAAAAACTGCTGATGTACTTTGGCCATGTGAATAGCACGAATGAAGACAGAATTTCAAATAGGATACCATCACAGCCTAAAAAAACATTTTGCCCGTGACGCAATACGCAAGATGGACGAGTCAGTGAAAGGAAGAAATATGAACAATGAGGAAGGTAGACAGAAAATGGCGACTGGTGGCGGAGAAGCAGCGATAACCACATGTAATCTGTAAGAAGTAGTAGAAGAAGAAGGAGAAGATGACCTTAGTAAGCTAACATTAGACGTTAATAATAAAACATTAGGTGCAACGTGTTACATGGAAACTGGGAAGGGCCGCTGTTGAGTGGCGAAGATTCAAGTGTTCAACGCCCTAAGCTTCGAACATAGATACTAGTAGACTGGCTTTGCTGTGCAGAAGCTATAGGGCAGGTGTGGCTCCAACATAAACCACGTAACTGTTGGCAAAACGTGACGGGATTTCAAATCAGCGGTCTGCCATCCTATGTTTGTATCGTATTTTACCCACATTTCTCAATTGACTGCCAGACGCTTCCAACTAAAATTACTGTTTTATTTGCGAAAAATTATGTCAGAACTACATTGACCTGGATTTGTTCACAGTACCATTTATAAAATCTAACAAATACATGGAACGCCCCTCTGGTGGGCAGCGGGACGAAATTACTATAAACTATCAGTTAAAGTGAAATGCCGTTAAAATTCTTAAACAGTAAGAGTGGGCTCGTGTCAAAACTTTAAATATTGGATTCGTCACGTTTTGAGCTTTAGTCACTTATAAAAGAAAATGGGATATGGGAATAATGTTAACTATAGGTGCCAAAATTGTCGACTTTAGGAACAGGTCCATTTTAGAGTATCAATTTTAGGTGCACTTCAAAGGTTCGGTTCCTACTATTTTTACAAAAGTTTAAACTATCAGTTAAAAAAAAAAAGATATTTTAGATGAAAGGTGAGACTTTGAAGTTTCAGAAAATAATTTTGGAGCCTACATTTATTTAATAGCATTAGAAGGTAGAAAAAAATTTTTTCATGTGTCGACTACAGGTGCTCTTACCTTATTATAATTTCACTTGTGTATACAAAAAGGCGCGTATGTGCAGATGGCTTAAAGTTTTTCCGTTTCAGGGCCTGTATCCAAAGCTGCCTTCCGTTTTCATCCTTAGGGAACCTATGAGTAGGAACGAGAAACAGATGTACTTACTTCTGTAACCGAATTATCACAGGTACTTTCCAAAACGTAATATGAGTCTGACTTTACAGGCATCACTCTCAACACTTTAAATTGCGTGATACTCTATTTCAAGTGTAAAAAACATATAAAGTCACTTCAGCAGATTTCAATAAACGCATCTGCACTATCATAGAAACACACGTGAAATGTGCCATTTCCCCCGACAAAACGCTGAGTACAGCCATAAGCGCAACACTAAACAACCATGTTTTGCCAACATTCACGTGACTTTAGCCCAGAGATGTTGGAGCCACGAAAATGACGACAGGGCCAGTCTATTATATTTATGGTCGAAGGTCCTAAGTGATATATCTATGAGAACTCTGGGACATAGTTCAAGTTTCTGCCACTAGGCGACGCCAAAGTCGTAGCGCTGAAGTGGTAGCGGTGTCAGAAAATTCAAAAATACGAGTTGGCGGCCGGTGGGAAATAGAAAAATTGGTGGGAAACTAAAATATGAAAGATGTCAGATGGTGAAAAATTCCAAAAAAATTGTACATAGTTAAAAATTCGAAGATAGCAGTTATAACGAACGAAGATGATGGGATTCCTGTGTTACTATAGTTCGTAATACCAGTTTGTATTTAACACAAACAGCAATCTTATCTCTTTATTTGGCAATGTTAATTACAAATTGCAGTTGTTAAGTACAGAAGTCATGTCTACTGAATAACACATTTTACTCAAACGTTTACGAAAATTCTATAATTTTACGAATGTTTTCTAAACGTATTAAAATACGATATTTATCTTTCAATGTAAAGGTTTTTGATCATGAAAAGTAATTATCCTATAGATTTCACTTTATAGGGGCCAAAGAAAATGCCACGAAGATCGAATATCTGTTCAGTTGTAATTTACATAAAATTTCAAAGAAATTTATTGTTTGCTAAACAGAAAACTGTCATTATGTTCTAAAAACACAATTAACTTTCTTGTAAATAGCTCAGTATTTTATAAAAGCAAAATATATACTGTTCTTTACTTGTGGTTGTTGTTGTTGTGGTCTTCAGTCCTGAGACTGGTTTGATGCAGCTCTCCATGCTACTCTATCCTCTGCAAGCTTCTTCATCTCCCATTACCTACTGCAGCCTACATCCTTCTGAATCTGCTTAGTGTATTCATCTCTTGGTCTCCCTCTACGATTTTTACCCTCCACGCTGCCCTCCAATACTAGATTGGTGATCCCTTGATGCCTCAGAACATGTCCTACCAATCGATCCCTTCTTCTGGTCAAGTTGTGCCACAAACATCTCTTCTCCCCAATCCTATTCAATACCTCCTCATTAGTTATGTTATCTACCCATCTAATCTTCAGCATTCTTCTGTAGCGCCACATTTCCAAAGCTTCTATTCTCTTCTTGTCTAAACTATTTATCGTCCATGTTTCACTTCCATACATGGCTACAATCCATACAAATACTTTCAGAAAAGACTTCCTGACATTTAAATCTATACTCGATGTTAACAAATTTTTCTTCTTCAGAAACGCTTTCCTTGCCATTGCCAGTCTACATTTTATACCCTCTCTACTTCGACCACCATCAGTTATTTTGCTCCCCAAATAGCAAAACTCCTTTACTACTTTCAGTGTCTCATTTCCTAATCTAATTCCCTCAGCATCACCCGACTTAATTCGACTACATACCATTATCCTCGTTTTGCTTTTGTTTATGTTCATCTTATATCCTCCTTTCAAGACACTGTCCATTCCGTTCAACTGCTCTTCCAAGTCCTTTGCTGTCTCTGACAGAATTACAATGTCATCGGTGAACCTCAAAGTTTTTATTTCTTCTCCATGAATTTTAATACCTACTCCGAACTTTTCTTTTGTTTCCTTTATTGCTTGCTCAATACACAGATTGAATAGCATCGGGGATAGGCTACAACCCTGTCTCACTCTCTTCCCAACCACTGCTTCCCTTTCATACCCCTCGACTCTTATTACAGCTATCTGCTTTCTGTATAAATTGTAAATAGCCTTTCGCTCCCTGTATTTTACCCCTGCCACCTTCAGAATTTGAAAGAGAGTATTCCAGTCAACATTGTCAAAAGCTTTCTCCAAGTCTACAAATGCCAGAAACGTAGGTTTGCCTTTCCTTAATCTATTTTCTAAGATAAGTCGTAGGGCAGTATTGCCTCACGTGTTCCAACATTTCTACGGAATCCAAACTGATCTTCCCCGAGGTCAGCTTCTACCAGTTTTTCCATTCGTCTGTAAAGAATTCGCGTTAGTATTTTACAGCTGTGACTTATTAAACTGATTGTTGGGTAATTTTCACATCTGTCGACACCTGCTTTCATTGTGGTATATTGCAGAATTGAAAAATTTGATTTGCATCATCGTAAAATTACTGTTTTGTTATCATCGTAAAATTACTACTTTGACTTTTGCAAACGTGGAAAAAATACACTACTGGCCCTTAAAATAGCTACACCACGAAGATGACGTGCTACAGACGCGAAATTTAACCGACAGGAGGAAGATGCTGTGATATGCACATGATTAGCTTTTCAGAGCATTCACACAAGGTTGGCGCCGGTGGCGACACCTACAACGTGCTGACATGAGGAAAGTTTCCAACCGATTTCGCATACACAAACAGCAGTTGACCGGCGTTGCATGGTGAAACGTTGTTGTGATGCCTCGTGTAAGGAGGAGAAATGCGTACCATCACGTTTCCGACTTTGATACGGGTCGGATTGTAGCCTATCGCAATTTCGGGTTATCGTATCACGACATTTCTGTTCGCGTTGGTCGAGATCCAGTGACTGTTAGCAGAATATGGAATCGGTGGGTTCAGGAGGGTAATACGGAATACCGTGCTGGATCCCAACGGCCTCGTATCACTAGCAGTCGAGATGACAGGCATCTTATCTGCATGGCTGTAACGGATCGTGCAGCCATGTCTCGATCCCTGAGTCAACAGATGGGGATGTTTGCAAGACAACAACCATCTGCACGAACAGTTCGACTATCAGCTCGGAGACCATGGCTGCGGTTACCCTTGATGCTGCATCACAAACAGGAGCGCCTGCGATGGTGTACTCAACGACGAACCTGGGTGCACGAATGGCAAAACGTCATTTTTCGGATGAATCCAGGTTCTGTTTAAAGCTTAAAGATGGTCACATCCGTGTTTGGCGACATCGCGGTGAATGCACATTGGAAGCGTGTATTTGTCATGGCCATACTGGCGTATCACCCGGCGTGATGGTGTGGGTTGCCATTGGTTACACGTCTCGGTTTTCCCTTGTTCGCTTGGCCGGCACTTTGAACGGTGGACGTTACATTTCAGATGTGTTACGACCCGTGGCTCTACCCTTCATTCTATCCCTGCGAAACCCTACATGTCATTTCTAGTATAATATATTTGTCCAATGAATACCCGTTTATCATCTGCATTTCTTCTTGGTGTAGCACTTTTAATGGCCAGTAGTGTATGTTAACATAAAACTGTTACTAACACAAAAACTGAATGCGAAGTCAGTCTCCAGCTAGACGCAAAGAAGCTTCTCGTAACTTCTGGAAGAAATACTGTTTTACATATATCTTGAGATCCACACCGAAGCACTCACTTGGCCACTTCAGTTCAGAGGCTTCTTGTGAGCGTTCAGTGTGTGTCAGTCTGCTTATATAATGTGATTCTTGAAGTTGTCCCGGCGTACTGAATGTTCGATGAGGTTTCGGGATTGCAGCTGGATCACGTTGACTTCTTGCCGCGATATTTCGGCTGGCAATCGTCCAGCCATCTTCAGGTGAGAGTCCGTCACTGGAGACTGCAAGTTCCCGGCGTCAGCTTTATAGCAAAAAATTGGCGCGTAAACGCATTCGCATTGGCGGCCGTCACAGGAGGGTTCTCTATCGAAATCCGCGCCCTCTGGAAATACTGTTCTACGTGTTGTAACACGTAAGGTTAGCTTGGGTCTTGGGGCCACGCCCACACTGAGCTTCCAGTCTTGGTCTGGGCATTTTCATATGTTCCATGATTATTATGCATGATTTATATGTTTGCTTGTTTTCTCTCGGCTTTCCGAGCTGTTCGTAGCGTTTGGAGGCGCCGCCCAGGGGTATTATCTGTTACCCGCCGGTTCATCAAGCGCAGCCTCTCCGCGTGCAAGCGGGCGGCGATCCACTTCGCTTCTCGCCATAGCCTCTGAGGCGGTTCGGCCTCCCAGCTCGCTATGGCATCCCTCAGAAAACTGAGTTTTTACCTCGTAGTAATCGGGCATTAATGTAACCAGTAGTGCCCGTTGTCCTACTCCATCTTATTCAAACCTGGCCTGACGTACCTGCCCCTTCCATGTTTTCCTTGTTGAAGTTTGGTTTTTATTATACTAGTTTTAATATTGGTGTAATGCTCAATTTGTTAAATGGTATTTTATTGATATACAGGACACAAAATCCCGTCTGAGGCCTGCGATAACTTTTATGTTGATAATTGACAACCAGTGTCGTACAATCGCAATAAAGTCATGAGATGTTCAATTGACTCTGTTATTAGAACATGTTACACGTTTCGGGATTACACCCATCTTCAGACATCTGTTACAAAAAAGTACAAAACATAAGTGAACAGCACACTCAACAAGTCTCAACGCTACAGAAATGACATCGAGTCATATAAGTTACATACCACAAACTTTAACTCCTTCCTAGCCAACCAGGCGTACACCCTTAACAACTCAAAGAAAGTGTCCAATAACTTAATACTATAAATACGACACAAGCAGTCTTGAAGCAGAGCGTATACTGACGCTAAACAAGTCAACTAGCAGCGAAGCGACCTCGGTAGGGGGCGCTGCATGGTCATGTGCTCCATACGTTCACATGTAACTTAATAATAATATACTCAGCATGTAACAACTAACAGGGTGTAACGACGACTAACAACCGGAATGGTACTTCCGTACACGTTAACACTAAAGGAATTTTTTTTAGTTTTTAAAACTCCAAAATTTTTACATTGCCATACTATACATATAGCCAGTAGTGGCACTAAGCACAACTCAAACCACATGTCAATATAAAATAAATGATAGGAGGGGAGTTCCTTCAAAATTGTTCAAATGGCTCTGAGCACTATGCGACTTAACTTCTGAGGTCATCAGTCGCCTAGAACTTAGAACTACTTAAACCTAACTAACCTAAGGACATCACACACATCCATGCCCCAGGCAGGATTCGAACCTGCGACCGTAGCGGTCGCTCGGTTCCAGACTGTAGCGCCTAGAACCGCACGGCCACTGGAGTTCCGTCATGAATAAACCTTTCAACCTCCCAAATCTCTAACAGAATGCCACCAAATTAAATATAACCATCAGTATCCGTCATAAACTAAAACCCTGTGATCAGCTCGCGTACGCAAACGTCTTAGGCGCCATATGTTGAAGCCAACGGCAACCACGTCGGCGGCAGCCATCCGCCTATCGAATTACAGCCAAGTGATACTCATGGGCCATGATTGCCCAAACAGAAGCCTTCAAACAACAATTTACCCCCCTCTATCTGATGGAAAAATGTTTAATGGTGAGAGGAAGAACATTTTCATAAAATCCCAAGACACACACGTGGGTCATACCTCAAACATTTCTTACATAAATTAGTGGCACGACAATTGCCCGAGTCCTACCTATACTATCCGGATACTGGAGAGCTCTAGATTTTTAAAAAACAAAACATTAAAAAGAGTTAAAACTTTAATGTCTAAAATCAATAAAATAAACCATTGTGTCACCAAGGGGCACCTAAAGGGTACGGTTGTGAACAAATCCATATATGCCAACCTATCTACCCATCTAACTTACCGCGTATGACGTTAAACTAGCCAACCACTCGGCAAAAAACCTGCTCTATCATAACGGTATATGCACAGAACACCGCCTGCTCCTATAGAATACACTATCATAACTTCTTATGAGGGGCTAACAGTCACCAAACTCAAAATATTATCCGTTAACACAAGCCAAAAAACCAGTTGTTGCCACCGGAAGCCAGTTTATTAAAGGCTGGGTCGGTAGCGTGCTGTATACGCGAATAGATCTCCAGATCTTCAAGGTTATCTAAAATCTTCTCTTTTGGTACTAAATGCAACATTCTTAGGCTATCTTCTATCCGGGCCAGCGTATGGTCAGTCTCCCTCATATGACACCCCAGCCCACTATTATTACTATAGTTATGTTCTCTAAACCTTGTGGCAAAATACCTACCCGTCTGGCCAGTGTATGTCCCAGCACATCCTCCGCATTTAATTTCGTATACACCGGACAGCTTAAACTTCTCTGTTTTTCCTTCTTCCTTATGTCGTAACATCCCCCCCCCCCCAACTTCTTCCTTGTATGGAAGCCTACGCGAACGCCAGCCTTCCTGAAGGCTCTAGTTACTTTTTGACGACATGGTCCAACATATTCCATTGCCAAAAACTTACTATTTAATTTTTGGAGGCCCGGCTGCCGCGTCTTGCTAAGAATTTTAGCTCCAAACTTTCGTATGAATTTTTCTGAGAACCCGTTAGCCCGACCTATCCTTACAATCATTTCAGTCTCCCTGTCAGTGGCTTCTCAGCTCAAATTTTATTCTTTTACCACATGGGTATCTTGAATATGCCCAAGGGGCTTCTCTGAGTGATCGAATATTGGATATTTGTGTTTATACCAGACTTGTGTAAATTTATGATACCACACTTCTTACAAATTATATTCATTAACGTTAAGCATCCCTTTGGCCAGCCAAATGATGCAGTTGTAATCTTTAGCATCTTTGCTGTCAATGTTTGCGCAGCGCTAAGTGCATGTTTGAGACATACTTGATTGTACTATTTGTTTGTTATTCCTTCCTAAATTGGTTCATTTTATTCCTTTAAATTAACTAATTAATCATCAATTGGTTCCGTTGAAGGAATTTTGGAATAATTACCTAAATTTGCATTTTATTAGTGTTTCTGTACCTGTGCAATAAAATACTTTTGTTTTGTGAAGTAACAAATAACTTGTGATTAATGACCTGCAGCTTTCCCATACCAGTTTAGTTAGTTCCTTACTCTGGGGCGTCCAAAGACATTTCACCGTCATTGAGTTGAGAAGCATACTTTTCTTGTGACGTACGTCAGCGACTTTTGTATCCTCAAAATGTTCTTTGGACGATCTAAAAGATTAATTGAAAATGAGTAGAGTAGTGATGATGAAGTAGTTTCAGACGAAAAGTGACAACTATAGTTTCATCGAGTTCAGACCCCAGTACAAAGGAATTGTATGCAGGTGAAGACCTCAATTATATAACGGAAGAACTTGCTGCAGACGAAAAAGAGTAAATGAATTCTGTTGATGATTCATTCAACAGTATCCAATGAAACGAATTCGCCAACAGGCAACAGTCAGTTCCGTTCACCGGAAGAGGGGGGTTCTTGTGGATTTTCCGTCTGATATTAGCGCACGTGAAGTGCTTTTTCTTTTCTTAGACGACAAAGTGATAAGCCTTTTAGTCACACCGACTGGCAGATACGCAGAGCAAAAACTGCATAAACATGAAATGATTGAACATGCTCGACCGGATAGATGGAAATCCACCACGTCTGAGGAATTCATTAACCTTATCGGACTGATGATCTGGATGGGTCTAGTACAGACACCGATCTTTAGAGGTTGTTCAGCGGACCATATTTACAACTTTCAATTTCCACGTAGCAAGATGTTCCGTAATCGTTTTGGCTCTGAGCACTATGTGACTTAACATCTGTGGTCATCAGTCCCCTAGAACTTAGAACTACTTAAATCTAACTAACCTAAGGACATCACACACATCCATGCCCGAGGCAGGATTCGAACCTGCGACCGCAGCAGTCGCGCGGCTCCGGACTGAGCGCCTAGAACCGCTAGACCACCGCGGCCGGCGTAATCGTTTCGAATTACTGATAGCAGACTAGCTTTTCGCTAATAACGAAACGATAGACGAAAGTAGCAGACTTGGAAAAGTTGTACCACTTCGCAAAATATTGACAGACAATTATCAATAATCCTTTTGACCAGGCAAAGATACTGCAGTCGAAGACACAATGGTTCCTTGTATGGAGAGATAAGGTTCAAGCAATATATACCAACGAAATCGTATGTGTATGATACAAAACTTTTCAAACTTTGCTCCACCGAACGGTAAACATGGTCTGCGAAAGTATATTCTGGACGAGATAATTGTGGACGAAAGTAAGTTGGAGCAGCCAAAAACGTCTGCATTGAACTGAGGTAATTGCTTAGTAAATGTCGTGTGACTAGGGCCTCCCGTCGGGTAGACCGTTCGCCGGGTTCAAATCTTTCGATTTGACGCCACTTCAGCGACTTGCGCGTCGATGGGAGTGAAATGATGATGTTTAGGACAACACAACACCCAGTCCCTGAGCGGAGAAAATCTCCGACCCAGCAGGGAATCAACCCGGGCCCTTAGGATCGACATTCTGTCGCGCTGACCACTCAGCTACCGGGGGAAACAATTGCTAAGTGAAGGACGAACTTTGTTTGTCGAAAACTTTTGTACGAGCTGTGAATTAGCAGTCAAATGTTTAAAATTCAAAACGCATGTCGTTGGAACTGTATGGTACAAAAAAAATTTATACCACGTGTTGTAATGTCGTACCCGTTGAAGAGAGCTGAATGATTGTACGTGAAGATGACAACAGTATTGTGGCGCTAAAATGTTATCAACATAATGCGCATCAGTTACGACATCAAGCACCGATTCTATGCATTGAGGTCGTCCTCCGAAACAGAAACCTTTGGAGATGCTGGTATATAAGAATGGAACGACCAAATGGTTTCATATGCCACAACAATACGGACAGGTGTCAAAGGCATAGGAAATTAGCTTTACATTTTCTTTCACGAACACGTGTAGTAAATGCTGACATCGTTTACCGGAGGACCGCAAATACAAAAACAGAAATAAGAAAATTATGATAAATTCTTGTTGCCGAATAGCGAAAAATGCGATGTCCGACAATAATTGAAACAAAACAAGGAACGTGGCCCACGATTTAGAGATTCGTAAGACTCAGCAGGGCAAGCCTATACGAAGGATGTGTTGCCTATGTTACCAGAAAAGAGGTAAGCTGCAGAAGATCAGTTGTCCTAAATTACCTCAAACGTGTTTACCGTGTTTTAACGAACATTACGAGGCATATATAGACATATATAATGTTATGTGTTATCCTTAATACAAATGAATAAAACTTATATATTATGTTTATTTTGTTTGTATGTTTCTTTTGTATATCCTATAGTTATACGTTAATGTGTAATCCATTAAATTATTTTGAAAATTCCAGCTGCAAATCCTACTAATTTAAACACGAAGACTGTCACACATATGCTGGTGACGGTGCCCTCACTGAAGTTACCCGTCACCCATAGATGAGTGATGTAGCAACGAACGTGTCTTTAATATTCCTGTTGGCGGTACCTACCTTTCGCCTAATAATACATGTTTCTGAAGCCTTAATCTGTCCTGTAGGAATTTCAGCATAGCCACTTATAGTGTCTGTCAGTTAATTAATCAATGTTAAATGATGCGTTACTCGCTTTTAGTTCTAAAGTTGCGGTAAAATTCTCTTTATTCAGGGATTTCTCCTAGTAGGTTCGGCAGGGCTCTGGAGATCCTATAAATACGGCCTTGCTTCTGGCTCGGAATTAGAAAGCGCAAGGGAACAGGTGCTACCTCAAGTGCCACCTGTTCCATTTGATGTTACGTTTTTATCTTTTCCGCGACAACCTCACTGTGTGCGTTCACGCGTCAGAAAACCAGGCAGAAGCAATGATCGACGCTTGGTGGGAAAGAAGTAGTTTACATTATTTTTTCTCACGGAGGAATGTACTTGGTAGTCAGAGCGTCCTCGACCAAAGTAAATACACTCCTGGAAACTGAAATAAGAACACCGTGATTTCATTGTCCCAGGAAGGGTAAACTTTATTGACACATTCCTGGGGTCAGATACATCACATGATCACACTGACAGAACCACAGGCACATAGACACAGGCAACAGAGCATGCACAATGTCGGCACTAGTACAGTGTATATCCACCTTTCGCAGCAATGCAGGCTGCTATTCTCCCATGGAGACGATCGTAGAGATGCTGGATGTAGTCCTGTGGAACGGCTTGCCATGCCATTTCCACCTGGCGCCTCAGTTGGACCAGCGTTCGTGCCGGACGTGCAGACCGCGTGAGACGACGCTTCATCCAGTCCCAAACATGCTCAATGGGGGACAGATCCGGAGATCTTGCTGGCCAGGGTAGTTGACTTACACCTTCTAGAGCACGTTGGGTGGCACGGGATACATGCGGACGTGCATTGTCCTGTTGGAACAGCAAGTTCCCTTGCCGGTCTAGGAATGGTAGAACGATGGCTTCGATGACGGTTTGGATGTACCGTGCACTATTCAGTGTCCCCTCGACGATCACCAGTGGTGTACGGCCAGTGTAGGAGATCGCTCCCCACACCATGATGCCGGGTGTTGGCCCTGTGTGCCTCGGTCGTATGCAGTCCTGATTGTGGCGCTCACCTGCACGGCGCCAAACACGCATACGACCATCATTGACACCAAGGCAGAAGCGACTCTCATCGCTGAAGACGACACGTCTCCATTCGTCCCTCCATTCACGCCTGTCACGACACCACTGGAGGCGGGCTGCACGATGTTGGGGCGTGAGCGGAAGACGGCCTAACGGTGTGCGGGACCGTAGCCCAGCTTCATGGAGACGGTTGCGAATGGTCCTCGCCGATACCCCAGGAGCAACAGTGTCCCTAATTTGCTGGGAAGTGGCGGTGCGGTCCCCTACGGCACTGCGTAGGATCCTACGGTCTTGGCGTGCATCCGTGCGTCGCTGCGGTCCGGTCCCAGGTCGACGGGCACGTGCACCTTCCGCCGACCACTGGCGACAACATCGATGTACTGTGGAGACCTCACGCCCCACGTGTTGAGCAATTCGGCGGTACGTCCACCCGGCCTCCCGCATGCCCACTATACGCCCTCGCTCAAAGTCCGTCAACTGCACATACGGTTCACGTCCACGCTGTCGCGGCATGCTACCAGTGTTAAAGACTGCGATGGAGCTCCGTATGCCACGGCAAACTGGCTGACACTGACGGCGGCGGTGCACAAATGCTGCGCAGCTAGCGCCATTCGACGGCCAACACCGTGGTTCCTGGTGTGTCCGTTGTGCCGTGCGTATGATCATTGCTTGTACAGCCCTCTCGCAGTGTCCGGAGCAAGTATGGTGGGTCTGACACACCGGTGTCAATGTGTTCTTTTTTCCATTTCCAGGAGTGTATATTCGTTCAAATACAACCCCGTCTTGCGAGGCTGGTCACGCCCTGGTGTCTGCTGTGTAGCAGTGACAGTTTTGTGCGATGGAGCCGTTCAGCCCCAACAAACAGAACGGTGGTGGCAGCCGGACAGCAGTTATATAAATCACCGGCTCAAACTACACCAGCTCACGGCGAGTGAGCAATTATGCAAATAGAAACGGCTGAACAGAACACGGCCCGGGCTAATCGACTGCCCGAACTAAGCGCAATTGGGGTTCCTGCGAACACCGTTCGCATTCAGCTAGTTTATTTGTTACAGTCCGCAATAGAGTGGAAAACGATACTGCATCACTTTCAATAGTGGTCAGCTACTAATGTCAGCCACGATCAGCCACTACTGGCAATTGACCGTACATAAGTACATTCTTTTCGTAGTCACCAGCAAACATTATTGAAGCGGACAAGCGAAATAAAAAGAAACCGAAGGTCATAGGAATGACATTAATTTTTTTTACACTTAAACAGGCTCTTAATTTAAAATATAACTTTGTATGCAAAACATTTAAATAATTTTATGGGGATATGGTTAGTCGAATTTTGTTTAAAGATCATATATACAACTCACACAGTAACAAACAAACAAACTGGATTTAAAATTGCGTTGCCGGCCGAAGTGGCCGTGCGGTTCTGGGCGCTGCAGTCTGGAGCCGCGAGACCGCTACGGTCGCAGGTTCGAATCCTGCCTAGGGCATGGATATGTGTGATGTCCTTAGGTTAGTTAGGTTTAACTAGTTCTAAGTTCTAGGGGACTAATGACCGCAGAAGTTGAGTCCCATAGTGCTCAGAGCCATTTTTCAAATTGCGTTAATAGACCCTAGTGCTTTTGTTCGTCCTTGGAGAATGCCGAGAACGAAGAAGCGCTATGAATGTTAGAACCAGAAGCATCAGTGGGATAAATTTCAGATGGTATATGTCATAGCACCTGTGAAAGCAAAGGAGACTTCTGCGAAAGGTGCTGCAAGAAAATTCGGAGTGCCTCGTACCACTTTGCAGATATTTATTAAACTTGAAAAATCCCTGAGCAAGCGGTTAAAGAGACAAAGCTTGGAAGGAAACCGATTTTAAATACAGACCTCGAAAAACAGCTAGTTCCTTATCTCCTTTAGATGGAGCAACGACTCTTTGGGTGCGCATTGGCGGATCTGAGCAGAATGGTATTTTTACTTGGCCAGAGCAACAGTTTAATAACCTATGTCAAAGGAGGAGAAGCAGGACAAGCTTTCGCTAACCTTTTTCTTGAAAGACACAAGGATCAGCTGTCAATTCGCAAAACCTGTGGAACTACATATGCCAGAGCCACAGGCTTCAATAATGAGAATGTCTAAGTAGTTCCCATTTTGTTAGGTCAACAATCTGCCTACACAAATATACTATATTTCAGGTCCGAGTGGGACAACAGAAAAAAGGACGCCTGAAATAAAAACCCTCCAACCAAGTTCACACAACATGAAAACTGAACCACTTTTTTAACAAAGTAAGATACTATTACCTCCCCTTCACATGAAGTTTGAGTTAATAAAACAGTACTCTAAATATGGCGACCCCTTGCTGTGCTTGGTAACAAGATTTTCAAAACTATCTTATGAGAAACTTAACGAAGGGGCCTCTGCAGCGGCCCAGAAGAGAAATTTGATTAAAGACAATGTCTCTGAAAGTAGGTGAAAGAAGGGTAACGTGGCGAGGTTGGGAAAAGTGGCCACTGCTTATTTGATGCCCTAAACTGTGCTGCTCCCTACCGAGAAGTCACCAGACTAGGTTTAATCGGTACCACCAGTGTTGTCAGTGACCTTGAAAAAGGAATCTTGCTCTGTTACATTTTGGGTGAAAACATTTATGTTTTTCGGTCGTTTGATGTAAGGTAAGTCACTCATATTACTTTAGTTGCTTCACTTTTATGTAGAGTAATAGGTTTTTTTGTGATATCATGGTTCTCGAAATGCCTTTTGGCTTACAAATATAAGTCACTGTCGTTTCCTTCCGTTGTATTGTTTCGCGCGCAAACCACTGACACAGATATGACATTCGACTCTGGAAACTGGTCACGCTATATGTCGAAAAATGTGACCAAGGTGACCACTTTCCCCAAGGATTAGCACTATTCCCGACATTTCATTTTCAGTCTGTTTGTCCCAATGAGAATTAGCTCTGCCCATATTTTATGAATAGCACAACAACTGAAACAGAAAAGCGATTTTATCGAATTACAGTGAATGACCTGAGACGATCAGCATTCCAGTTGGCAGAGCATAACAAAATACCACATCCTTTCAACAGAGAGTCTAAAATGGCAGGCAAAGACCGGGTGGCGTGCTTTAGAGAAGCCATAATCCACCTCTACAGCTACAGCAAAAGCGTTTAACAAGGTGAACGTACATAAGTTTTTTGATATCCTTAATACATTGGAAGATAAACGATTTCATCCTGCTCATGGTACTGACAATGTAGATATAATCGGTCTTCTGACAATTCAGTCCAAGAACAGCTGTGTTTGCATTGAAAGGAAGACGACAAGTCGCAGCTGCTAGTTCTGTTGACAGAGCTTTGCTGTCGACTTTTGTTGTGCGCGTATCTGCAGGAGGAAATTTCATTCCCCATTTCGTAATCTTCCTAGGTGAAAAATGAAGGTCGAATTTAAAAATGGGGCTCCGCCAGGAACGATATTTGCTTGCCATCCTAGCGGGTGGATGCAGAGCGAGTTTTCTGAATTGATTTGAACATTTTTTAAGACATGTAAAACCAGCTGCTCAAGACATAATTATGGTAATCTTTGATGGACACTCTACCCATACTAAGAATATAGGTTTCACTGGTAAGGTTCATTTCCAAAACCAACTTTTGACCTGTCTTCAAGTGCAGGTTGCCTTCAGGTTATAGATGATAAGCCTTCTCCAAGAAAAGGTTCCCCTTAGCATCCAACCACTGAGTAACCAACAGGTGGGTTCCACATAACCCCGCCGACCGCAGTGGCCATGCGGTTCTAGGCGCTTCAGTCCGGAACCGCGCGACCGCTACGGTCGCAGGTTCGAATCCTGCCTCGGACATGGATGTGTATGATGTCCTTATGTTAGTTAGGTTTAATTAGTTCTAAGTTCTAGGGGACTGATGACCTCAGATGTTAAGTCCCATAGTGCTCAGAGCCAGTTTGAACCACATAACCCCAAAGGCCCGTGTGGGGTTGCTAGTCCACCATCGGGCGCCTCCCTATATGGCGTATAGGGGAAATCCTCTCAGATATGGGTGGCACCAGGGAAATCAAATTCCCGGGGTGGACCAAAACTAGCAGCGTGGTGGCGTCTGTACTCTAGTGGAGCGGCCTACCAAAGGCGTCTGTACCCCATGTCAGGGGCGGCCTGGAAATTATATCGCCAATCCGTTCTGAAGCAAGCGTGGAGATTATGCTTCTCACTTTCGAGTTATGTTTTGTGACATTAATGTTAAATTTTCCGGAGTAATAGCCCCACAGTCGGATCTCCGGGTGGGAGAAACTTTGATGTCCCAAACACCAAGTGGTGCCGAGAAGAAGATACAGACTCTTCAAGTCTGTACATATAACTGTCGCTCTCTAATAAGCAACGACAGACTAGAAGAGATCGAGAAAGAGCTTACAAAAATCAACTGGAGTATTGTTGGTTTCGGCGATGTACGCCGAAAAGGGGAAGACTGTCTAAGTTTGCAGTCTGGAAACTTGTTTTACTTTTGTGGCGACCCAGAAGGAAAACTCAATGGAGTTGGGTTCTTAATCAACAAGAGTATTGCTGATAGAGTATTTGTCTTAGAAGGAACTTCCAGCAGGACAGCTCGAATGGTCCTGAAGGTGTCGAATAGGTACAAAATACAGATTGTTCGGGTGTACACTCCCACCTCAAGTCACCCTGACGAAGAAATTGAATCCTTTTATGAAAGTCTGGATAGCACCTGTAAAAAAGGTAGCGATTGTCACTTCCAGATGGTCATTGGCGATTTCAATGCAAAAGTTGGCACTAAGAAACAAGGGAACACAGTGGTGGGCAACTATAGGATTGACGACCGAAACGATAGAGGTGAGAGATTAGTCCAGTTCGCTGAGTACACCAGTATGTCCATCATGAACATGTTCTTTAAGAAGCACCCTGACCGAAAATGGACTTGGAGGAGCCCAAATTGTGTCAAAATGAGATAGACTTTATTCTGTCAAACATTCCGCAAATTGTAAAAGACGTATCAGTGCTAAATCAGTTCAACACTGGCAGTGATCATCGACTTGTGAGAGCAAGGGTCGAACTCAATGTAAGAAATAAAAGGAATAAACTTATGAAAGGGAAGAGAAGGGTAATCAACCTCAAAAATCTGGAAGAACGGTCCTCGAAATTCCAAGAAGTCCTCCAAAGCAAGTTCCACGTAACCAAAGATGGTGATTTGGCGGAAATGATTGTTTCAAGTGCACAAGAAGTCGGTGGCCTATGCCAAAAAAATAAACACCCAAAGAAATTCAGTGCAAAAACTGAAACCCTTTTACAACAGAGGAGAGAAATGAAAATCCAAACCGATCGTGACATGGTAGCGTATTCTGAACTATATAAGGCAATGCGAAGACACCTTACGAGCAAGCTTGGAGAACAAGACAAGTTTAAAGTCAGTCAAACGCAAACTCACAATCGGTAAAAAGCAGATTATCGCACTCAGGGGAAATGACAGCCGAATCACTGAAAAGGAGGAGGTTTTGAAGTTCATCAGAAACTTCTATAGCAATTTGTATAGCAATCCAAGGGAAAATTTGAGTGTATCTAAATTAAATGATGTACCTAGTGTTCCAGATATACTCCCATCAGAAGTCAAGTGTGCTCTAGATACCATGAAGAAGGGAACAGTGCCGGGTGATGATGAGCTCAGCGTTGACATCCTCAAACTGGCAGCAGAGGTAACAATAAATCACTTGGAAAAAGTATTTACTTCCTGCCTGCACTACGCTTCAATCCCATTATCGTGGAACAAGGCTAAGATTATAATGATACACAAGAAAGGAAGTATTCACAATATTAAAAACTACCGTCCTATCAGCTTGCTCTCAATTTTGTACAAAATTTTCACAAAGATCTTGTTAAACCGAATTAGTTCCACCCTAGACTCAGCCCAACCTATAGAACAAGCATGATTCCGAAGCAATTTTAGCACTATTGACCACATTCTGATCGTTAGTGAAGTGATAAGCAGAGCGAATGAATACCAACTGCCTCTCTGCATTGCCTTTGTTGACTTTGAAAAGGCATTTGACTCCGTTAGCCATGTAGCTGTCCTCCAAGCTTTGAGTGAGCAAGGACTGGGAGCAGCATACACTGAAGTGCTCAGGAAAATCTACGAGAATTCTTCAGCTTATGTTAACATCGGCGAATCAACTAAAGAATTCCGCATCATGAGGGGTGTCAAGCAAGGTGATGATGAGCTCAGCGTTGACATCCTCAAACTGGCAGCAGAGGTAACAATAAATCACTTGGAAAAAGTATTTACTTCCTGCCTGCACTACGCTTCAATCCCATTATCGTGGAACAAGGCTAAGATTATAATGATACACAAGAAAGGAAGTATTCACAATATTAAAAACTACCGTCCTATCAGCTTGCTCTCAATTTTGTACAAAATTTTCACAAAGATCTTGTTAAACCGAATTAGTTCCACCCTAGACTCAGCCCAACCTATAGAACAAGCATGATTCCGAAGCAATTTTAGCACTATTGACCACATTCTGATCGTTAGTGAAGTGATAAGCAGAGCGAATGAATACCAACTGCCTCTCTGCATTGCCTTTGTTGACTTTGAAAAGGCATTTGACTCCGTTAGCCATGTAGCTGTCCTCCAAGCTTTGAGTGAGCAAGGACTGGGAGCAGCATACACTGAAGTGCTCAGGAAAATCTACGAGAATTCTTCAGCTTATGTTAACATCGGCGAATCAACTAAAGAATTCCGCATCATGAGGGGTGTCAAGCAAGGCGATCCCATCTCCCCAAAACTGTTCTCTTCCGTATTGGAAATGGCTATGTCAAAGCTGAGCTGGGAAGGTAAGGGAATTAGAGTTAATGGAAGAAGGCTAACCAACTTGAGATTTGCTGATGATACTGCCTTACTGGCCAAAGACTTCGCAGAGCTCCAAAATTTAGTTACAGATCTTGCATCGGAATAGCTGGTTGGCTTGAACATGAACCTTTCCAAAACAAAAGTAATGTCCAACAAATGGGTCCCAGCTGGAGATGTGAAAGTCAAGGACAGTCTACTAGAAGAGGTCAGTGAATATGTCTACCGTGGCCAGATTATAAATATGAAGGGAGACATAAGGCCAGAAATCTATCGACGCATCAAGCTTGGCTGGCAAGCATTTGGGAAGAATTCAAAAGTATTCAGATCAAAAATGCCAGTAAATTTGAAGAAAGCAGTATTTGTTCAATGCATTCTTCCTGTGATGACGTATGGCTGCGAGACATGGACACTGACCTCATTTACAAAAGGGAAACTTAGGACAGCACAGAGAGCCATGGAGAGATCAATGCTGGGCTATACAAGAAAGGACAGGAAAAGGGCAGATGACATCTGGTCTGTGACGAAGGTTAATGACATCTTAGAGACAGTAGGTCCCTTGAAATGGCAGTGGGCTGGCCACGTCGCAAGAAGAAAACACAACAGATGGACGAAGCTAGTACTGGAGTGGAGTCCGAGAGAGCACCGGAGGCCTAGAGGAAGACCACCAGACAGATGGGACAAAGACATCAAGAAGATCGCTGTTAACACCTGGCAGCGAACTGCCCAAGACCGCCCCACTTGGAGAAGACTGCTGAAAGCCTACCTGAATCCACGACCCGAAGAGGCCACATAATTTAATGATTGCATTCGCTGATGATGATGATGATGATGAACCCCAAAGGATGTAAAATCTTTGTCTAAGAAACAAAGTGTGAATCAAAGACAAACTAGGAGTAAAAACGGAAAGACTGCAATAAACACTTCAAGTCGTTAAAAACTACGTTGGCTGAAGCCAAAAGAAAGAAACATGTAGAGCTTTTCATGAAAAAAAGAAAGTAAGAAGAAAAACAAATAGATAATACCACTATTCTACAATATAACGAAACACCTAATAAAGGCAGACCCTAGAAGCTAAAGAAAGGTCAAACACTAAGATAGTTTATGTTAAAAAGGAATTTTTTCAAGAAGAAATGGAAGAAGGAAATCCACTGATGAGGGCAGTGACACAGACTGCGTTTACTACAAGGAGCCTTTCCTAGATCTAAAGAAAATGAAGGATGGATAAGGTGTCAGAGCGGTGAACTGTGCGATGGATGGTGACAGCTTCACGTGTGAATTTTGTACATGATTTGAGATTGTTTCTGTGTGGAATAATTAATACTTCCCATATGTTGACCTCTTTGTACCAACAATGTATTGCAACACGTTTTGTTTCTAATTTTTATTATTGTTCTCCTAATAATAATCAATGGTGAAAGAAAAACTATAAGCGTACATATTTTTAAACTAAACGATCTATTTGGGAATGGCTGGAAGCCACTTTACCGCATTAGGTAGCCAAAAGTGGCCACTATGTAAGCATTCACAAAAACAGTTATATATGTTATAAAATAAACTTTTACCTTAAATATAAATATATGGTGTGATACCTTACAGTACGTAGATTCGAGATGTATATGCCACAAGCTTCTGTTAATAGTCATGTTTCATGAAAATTCCATTTCGCTTAGAGTGACCACTCTACTCCACTTTCCCCTACAATGAATCTGCTGTAAAAGAGGTTCTGGGTTTTGTTTAAAGAAGTCACGTCCTACTTTTGAGTAACAACAAACATCCAGTTACAAAACAGTTGTTGAAACAGTGTTTCAGAGTTTCATGAAACTCGGATGTAACATGAATGTAAAGCTTCATGTTCTACATTCACATATAGATATTCTCCCTGCAATGTTTGGTGATGTCAGTGAAGAACAATGGAAGCGATTCCATCAGGACATGAAGGAGATGGAAAAGAGATGCCACCGAAGGTGGAATGCAAACTTGATTGTCAACTATGTTTTACACTAAAGAGAGATGACACTGGTGAAGAAGGACAATCAAAAGATAAGTTTCGCCCTATGTCTCAAAGAACATGATGTAGTGAAATCAGTGAAGAGAAATTGAATTTTCAGATATGTGTTGTGTTTCTATAATAATTATTAGCATTATAAGTGAATATATACCACTGCCTACTCTAATGCAGTGTGTAGTCTTTCTACAAAACGTTACAAATAATTAATTTATTTTCAATTCAATTAAAAAATTCTGTTAGAAGAAAAATTTTATTGCAGCTAAAACGTCAGACGTGACTTGTACAAAAATCTGAAGGTACAGATAAACCAAAATCAGATTTAAAATCAGGATGAAAAATACTTTAAATGCCTACTTAGACTCATAAAAAATCGTTCCAGGTGTTTGAAAATGCAGTAGAATGTTACCAATAAGCTTCACATGACCGTTAAAAACAAATACAATAAACAAAAATGGCTCCATGTCTGTAACAGACAGCACATTACCACAGTTATACCCTCCCCCTGCACAACTCTGAGAAATATGATAGCTTATTATTCATTGCTAAAATGTCACAATTTATCAAACTACAAACTTATTATGTACTAAAACCATCTAGATTAGACTCTAGACAATAAACAAAATGTCAGTTAAACTAATTCATAACATAAACTCAGGTTAAAAAACACAAATAAATAAACTTTTGTTGCCTACACATCCCAACACAGAGACTTGGAAACATTCATTTTGCTGAGAATAGAGTGAATGGAGTGTAGGTATTTGTTGGAAGCAATAGAAATATAGAGCCACCTCCTCAAAAAAAAAAAAAAAAAAAAAAAAAAAGCTCTATCTTATATGATCGATTAGAGTTAAGAAAACGAATGTCACTACAAAATTCACCTAACTTCTATAATGCTGCTAAATTATTGCTATATTGCTCAATAGTTAACACAGTTAGCTACTTCAAAATACTTCATTTGACATAACCACTATTTGTTGGATGCTAAATGGATAACTTCCCCAACGATCTAGGTTATATTTGTTATAACAAACGTAATGGTTGTAGAAGTATTCTATTACTGTACCACCTTGTTCTTAGATACAGCGAATCAAATTACTATCTGATGTGATGTCAGTTGTAAACACATGTTCTGCCATCCTGTCTTTAGCTCAGTTCAGCATGTCACATATCAAAGATTCAGGCTACGCATACCTGACAAAAACAGTGAATCACCCAAAAGGGATGGAGAAAATGAATGAAACATCATCGGTGGAGATGGTCCAGCATGAATGCATGCACTGATTCGGTTGGTAAGGGTGTGAAAAAGCAGCTGTATCTCCTCTTGAGGCGAGGGTACTGTTTAGGAACGGACTTGACGTCTGAGGAGATCCCATTACTGTTTTATCAGGGACAGATCTCAGGATCATGCTGCTCGTGGGAACACATCAAAAATCGCATAAACATATCACAGAAACACGTGTCATGTGCTGATGCACATTGTCCTGCTGAGAAATGGTACCAAAATACTGTCAAATGAAAGATAATATGTGAGGATGTAAACTGTCTGTTGTGTCCTCAGAGTGTCCTCAGTCACTACAAGTCATGGATCATCACACCAGGACATCAGGAGTAACAAGCTGGCACTGGTGGATGGCACAATCTTTCAAGATGGTGCTGGTTGGAAAATAAAAATACAAAATGTCAGCGAAGGGAAATTCGAAAATGCAAGACGGTGGAACTAAAACTGTTATTGCAAATTTAAAAAAAAGGAAATGATTCGAAAAACATTTTAAAAATCTTAGATGGCAGAATTAATTCACATGTGCTAGCAGGTCATTATGGTGCCATGTTCTAACATATCTTAAAGAACTGGAATTTTTCGACATGATCAAAATTCTAATGATCTGAAACTTTTGCATCACTTTTAAAAGTACTGAACGATCTTAATTTGTACCATGTTCAAAAGTACTATATATAAAATTCTACTTTGTTTGCACCACATTCCAAAATGTCTCAATGACCAGAAGAAGGCGCCATACTCAAATATTAAAATTATATCCGAGTAATCGGAACTTTCTCCCATGCTCAAAATATTAGAACAATTCAAATTTTGTGCTATGATTTGAAATATGTAAGCAATTTGATGTCACTACAGTATTTTCATGTCAAGAATACATAGGCGATCTCAGTTGTGCAAACTGGCACTGTGTTCAAAAGTACATAAACAATTTGAAAAGTCTGTCATATTCAGAAGTATATGAATGACCAGTATTGTCAATCCAAAACAAAAAAAAATTATGCGTTGTACTGTACTGCCTCATCAGTAATGTTCATCTCTCTCTGTTTGATTCCCCATAAAAACATATTTGTACAGCCTCGTCAATAAATTTCATCTTTCTCTGTAATGGTTACTTCCTATAACATTAGAAAACACGTGGGTTAAAATATCATGCTGAACAGGTAGTTCACACTTCAGTTTTAGGCCTAAACAACTCTATGTGCAAAAACAAACTTTCAAGGAAGGCTGACACATTTATCTGTTGGAACTATGTTCCACAGTTCCTAAAAAAGTTTGGAGACAGTATTTCCTTTCATTTCCGTAATCAACTACTTAATAATACCAAGCTCAAATCGTAATATTCCAACTAGAAGTGTAAGCAAACAACATGGACAAAGAAAGTAATGGACAGGGTTGCCACATAGAGAAGGAAGAGTGTTCCATGTCTAAACTGTATGTAATATCTATCTAAATATGGAAATGAAGTTTGTATTTCAATCATATATTTACTCCTGGCTATTGTACTCATCATACTCAGAAGAAATGGGGAACGCTTAGCATTTTCACAAGTCTCTCTGTAATGGACCACCTCACCAAGCTCTTTTTACGGGCGAAAAAGGTAATGCAGCATGTTCTACAAAACAGAAATATAATCGATGATACTGACTGGCTAATAATGGTTTTTGATACATTTGATCTAGGCCTACTTGAGGTTATGTAAAAAAACGAACTTTCGAGAAATTAGCAACACGCATCAATCGGAACTACGGTGCCAAAGGTCTCTAAAACTTTTGAAGTCTATATTTCCTTTTGCTTTCAATAATCAACTACTAAATAGTACCAAAAACTAGTAGTAACACTCCACACTACACATAACACAGCTAAAGTCGAACTAATGTAAATTACGCATTTTTGTAATATGCAAATATAGCTTCATATAAAATGTTTAAATACAGTAACATGGTCGAAGAAAGTGACAGAGCCAACTTCTACAAGAAGGTGAAAGTTAGATATCTCGAAAATATGATACTTGCACAAAATTAAATTGTCTGCTTAATAAGTACAGCTTGTGATTATCAAAACACATGCAGGTTGCTTATCGTGATATGCAAGTACAGCTGCAGATCACTGACCGCGAACGAAATCTTATCTACCACAGGAAGAAAAATGTTCCGCAAAATAAGTAAGACTTCAAGCAAAAAAACAGGCGTGACACTATTATTGTAAATTAATTGTTTTTAACATTAACAAAATGCTCATGGTTTGTGTAATAGCCTACTGACAACACCTGCATATTGAGCTACACTTAGCAAAGACTAATATTCAGTATCTGTCCCACGCTTTCCAATGCATGATGAAGTCTAAAATGCATATTCTTTATTGCTTCTCTATGTACAACTCTCTCCATTTTTCTTTGATCGTTTTGTAGAGTTACATTTCTATTAGGAGGATTAGAGTTAAAAGGGCCAGAAGCAAAGGGGCCCTAGTGACATTTCCCACAAAACTGAGATAAGAACATCCAGAGCAAACAGGATGTCTTGAAACAGCTACATTCATGTAGGGTTATTTGGATTTTTTTTACTGTATATTATATAAATAAACTGTTTATGATACATGGGAAGAGGGAAATGATCAAGGTGGTGTGAAATATTTTCAGTGATGTGATAATGCATTAAACGGTATTCTTTCTTATTTTTTCACTATTCTAAGCCAAGCCACAAAAGGCATGATGTTCATGTAACATTAGATAAATGTTTTGTTATATTTCTACGTAACAATTTTATGAGAACTGAATAGATAACAACCAGTAACAAAGCATTATAGGGAAAATATAAATCACCTTCCTTTTGATTCATGGTATTCCGGAATCAAAGGGCTACATGTGCATAGAGACTTTTTTCAAAGTGCTATACACTCATAGAACTGATCAGGTACGGCCACACTTTCAGGAAACATTCCTCACACACAAAGAAAGAAAATATGTTATGTGGACATGTGTCCGGAAACGCTTACTTTCCATGTTAGAACTCATTTTATTACTTCTCTTCAAATCATGGAATGGAAACACACAGCAACAGAACGTACCAGCGTGACTTCAAACACTTTGTTACAGGAAATGTTCACAATGTCCTCCATTAGCGGGGATACATGCATCCACTCTCCGTCGCATGGAATCTCTGATGCGCTGATGCAGCCCTGTAGAATGGCGTATTGTATCACAGCCGTCCACAATACGAGCACGAAGAGTCTCTACATTAAGTACCGGGGTTGCGTAGACAAGAGCTTTCAAATGCCCCCATAAATGAAAGTCAAGAGGGTTGAGGTCAGGAGAGCGTGGAGGCCATGGAATTGGTCCGCCTCTACCAATCCATCGGTTACCGAATCTGTTGTTGAGAAGCGTACGAACACTTCGACTGAAATGTGCAGGAGCCCTATCGTGCATGAACCACATGTTGTGTCGTACTTGTAAAGGCACATCTTCTAGCAGCACAGGTAGAGTATCCCGTATGAAATCATGTAGGTGGAAGAACATGGGGCCCAATCAAGACATCACCAACAATGCCTGCCCAAACGTTCACAGAAAATCTGTGTTGATGACGTGATTGCACAATTGCGTGAGGATTCTCGTCAGCCCACACATGTTGATTGTGAAAATTTACAATTTGATCACGTTGGAATGAAGCCTCATCCGTAAAGAGAACATTAGCACTGAAATGAGGATTGACACATTGTTGGATGAACCATTCGCAGAAGTGTACCTGTGGAGGCCAATCAGCTGCTGATAGTGCCTGCACACGCTGTACATGGTACGGAAACAACTGGTTCTCCCGTAGCACTCTCCATACAGTGATGTGGTCAACGTTACCTTGTACAGCAGCAACTTTTCTGACGCTGACATTAGGGTTATTGTCAACTGCACGAAGAATTGCCTCGTCCATTGCAGGTGTCCTCGTCGTTCTAGGTCTTCCCCAGTCGCGAGTCATAGGCTGGAATGTTCCGTGCTCCCTAAGACGCCGATCAATTGTTTCGAACGTCTTCCTGTCAGGACACCTTCGTTCTGGAAATGTCTCGATACAAACGTACCGCGCCACGGCTATTGCCCGTGCTAATCCATACATCAAATGGGCATTTGTAAACATTGCACTGACTGCAAAACCACGTTCGTGATGAACATTAACCTGTTGATGCTACGTACTGATGTCCTTGATGCTAGTACTGTAGAGCAATGACTCGCATGTCAACACAAGCACCGAAGTCAAGATTACCTTCCTTCAATTGGGCCAACTGACGGTGAATCGAGAACGTACAGTACATACTGACGAAACTAAAATGAGCTCTAACATGGAAATTAAGCGTTTTCGGACACATGTCCACATAACATCTTTTCTTTATTTGTGTGTGAGCAATGTTTCCTGAAAGTTTGGCCGTAAATTTTTGTAACACCCTGTATATAAACCTGTTATCTCAATGTGTGAACAGAAAATGCTGCAAAGTAATTTCGTACAACATGTGCAAGGTAATTCAATTCAATTTTGCAGTCTCTAGAGAACTCCGAAATCTTATAAATTTTTACTTGAATTACAAGAAGTGTATATATACCCCTTTGCTTCTGATCCCCTCAATTATATCTTCGTATTCTTTAGCAGTTGAGTGTGAAAGAGTAACTTTATGACTAGTAAGCCTACTAAGAATCTTGAGATCGCTGAATGTTTGGCTGGGGGGAGGGGCTTTGTGGTCAGCAAGTTGGCTTTACGATTCAGGCTTGACCTTGCTCAGAGCGGCCAGGCAGTAGTGGTAAGTGATTTGTTCAGGCCGGGTGCAGGCTGTTAGGTATCAGAGTCGGCAGCAGGAAAAGAGTGCTGCAACTCAGGCAGTATGCTTGCTGAGTGAGTTAAAACTGCACCAGTGAATGAAGACTAAAAATTGTAATATCCACTGAAAATACCTTACATGCCTTATAGACGTCTATAAGAAAACTAAAAGCAGCTTACGATTTTCAGTTGTGAGATGAGCCCATTGCAAATTAAATTATGCTTGTGTACTTTGGATTGATAATATTGTTATTTTATGTTTATATGGTTATAAAATTCATAAAAACTTTAGTAGACATCCAAAGTACATATGTGATGTATCTGTTAAAAGTCTTGATATCATCAATGAAAATAGCTCACTGTATTATCAAAGATTTATTGAATAATATGCAGAAATGGGCCTAAACAATGGTTTCTCCACATGAACACACTTAATTAAACTAGCGTGATAATTTCAGGCAAAGATCCCACTGTTTCCTCTGTGTATTTAACTATAATTCTATGTTATATTGTATATGAAGTTCGTGATTTGAGTAACATCAGTCTGCAGCGCCTATATTGACTTAGACTAGTTAGGCTGCAGCGCTAGGTGTGGAGAACAGATCTTTTGATGCTTACTGTTACAAGATTTGGATTTAAATGTTTCTCTATGAGGTTGCAAAATGACTGAAAATATATGTCTTGTTTTATGAGTTGTATATATGTGAAGTTTACATGGAACTTTCTCAGATTTTGATCACACTGTAAAACAATGTATTGAATGACAGTAGATATGTGACTGAAGCATTAAATAAGAATACAGAGCAGGGTGGTGACTTTTCTCGGTCTTTTGTCGAGCTGTCTTCAGTTTTGTTAGGTCTAGCGTCTGGCTCTACAACTACAGCGCCACTGGGGCATTAGACTGAATTAGTGGAACTTAGGACAGACAGCCCAATATAATGGTAAGACTTTTGTTGTTTTGTGTTGTTCTTGTTGTGAGGCAGCACTCAGTTTCAAGCCTTTCTTCTTACATTTTGCGCTATTTTCATACTGAATTTGCGTAAGAGACTCTATTGCTTCATTTCCTTTACGACTGAGTTTTTACTTGCAACTTTTCACCGGTATTTCGCGCTGAGTAAGTGAGTGGTTAGGACTAACTTGTAGCTACGTGCTTTACCCTCCGCCCTGTATCCAACCAAACTCTTCATTCTTGTAGTAGTTTTTTCCCATTAAATGCGTCTCGTTTTCACTAGGGGAGCCCATTTTTGCTCGAGTGGACACGGGAGGAAATTTAAAATGGCTTGGAAGTGCTGTCTGTCGCTCAGAAGGTAGCTCCTAGGCTAGCAGACCACACGGAGAGTTAGCCGAGCCTTGTTCATCCTCTGCAGACAATGAGCGGTGGAGTGGAAGACTAGTGTCCCTTTAGCAGAAAAAGAAACCACTGGTGGAAGGGCTGAGCACTCTGCTTGTTAGGAGTCCGCAGCTGTTCACATGTCGTTATCCTGCTGTGTGTGGTCTCCAGACAAATTTCTCAAGTAAAACAAATAGCCATTCACGCGTCAACAAATTTTCAAATTTCGCTCTTCCCATGCGAATGCTGTGCGAAGTTCAACAAAGTTTCCGGAATTTCCGACAAACAACTCTGTATGTGGGGACGGGGTACCAGCCGTTCCCCATTTCCTTACGCACTTACCTCATTGCCTGATATCTACAGACGCTATGGAAAGGACTTCCACATACCTGATTGGAAGGGCATTTAGCCTCTTTCTGTGAATAGTTAGAAAAGATAGTGCGGGGTGCCTTTCCGAGGTGTGAAGGAAAGCGACCAAAAACTGAGAGAGGGATTCAGTAGCCTTATTCAGATTTTTATGGATTTTCTGATTCGAAGTTCTATTTGGTAAGACTGGAATCTGCGCTCGGACGTGTTTTTCTTGACTTTGGCACTCTGTTAAGTCTTCAAAGTTTCACTTTGAACTTAGGCGCATCCGCGCCGAGTAATCTGGAGTATGGTGATATCCGTGATTCACAATCTCATCACATAGGCCGAGAACAGCAGCAGTTAACAGCGACGGTATTTCGATGCATCCCGACTTAACAGCAACTACCTCAATGGCAGTCGCGGTAAGATCGCGTTTCCATTGATCTACGCGTTTCACGCACTGGTATGCAAGCTTTTTCGCAAGCCAATTTTTGCTTCGAAGGAGATTTTTCTTGTAACCACTGCTGTTTCTTTCACCACTGGATTAAATCATTTGAGCACAAATGCCTAGTGATGTTTCTCTCTAATTCGTTCTTTGTTCATTTATCTGTTGCATGCTCTATTCGAATTAATACCGCTTCTTGTGCAAATTTTAAATTTTTTCATTCACGGTTGAAACAATAATTCGTTCCCTTTAAGTGTTTGGGAACCGTCTAATCTGTAATTTCCCAGCATCATGCTGTTGGAAAGACTAGAAACTGTAACGTTCCCTGGCAAACTCACACATTAACAAACTGAAATTTATTTGTACCGTATACGCTGCTCTGAGCATTTGTATATAATGTAATTATTTAACAAAAAATATTATTGAAATTTGTGTAAAAGACATTTGTTATTATTGTAATATTTTTTGGTAGTAATATTATCTCTGTATTTACGATGGTAATATTTCTATATTAAATATGTAATTGCGAAATGTGTCAATATCTGAGATAACAGAGATGTGAAATTCAGCCAGAGGGAAATAATGTCGTGAAATTACAAAGCAATGTTAATAGTCAGCAATACTATAAAAGCACAATGCACTATGTATTCTTTGGTCTTCCTCGTTTAGAGTTGATAGCGATAGGAAGCTGTGTCGATGTATTTGGTGAATGGGTAGACGTCATTTGTCTGTATCTAGATTTAGCCGCCATTGAAGGAGAAATTACGAACTAATGTGAGTTGAATATTTGTTGTGGTAAAAATATATTGAAGTATATAAAAAGTGTGTATTATTAATGTAAATTAGCTTGCCCATGTCATGTATAATATTTCTTTAAAGAGTTTTCAGCATTTTTTAGCGGTGTTGCTGGGCTATTTCCCAGCATCATGCTGTTGGAAAGACTAGAAACCATACAGTTTCTTACCATTGTTCTATTTTAGTTATGTAAATTTATTCTCAAACAGTTATATAACCTCAATATTTTCGCACTGCCTGATTTATGGTCAATACTGCTATCGAACACTAAAGGGGTTTGCCGGCCGCTGGTGGCCGAGCGGTTCTGGCGCTACAGTCTGGAACCGCGCGACCGCTACGGTCGCAGGTTCGAATCCTGCCTCGGGCATGGATGTGTGTGTTGTCCTTGGGTTAGTTAGGTTTAAGTAGTTCTAAGTTCTAGGGGACTTATGACCTCAGCAGTTGAGTCCCATAGTGCTCAGAGCCATTTGAACCATTTTTTTTTTTAACTAAAGTGGTTCTCATTTTATTTGCGCGCAGTATGCTACATTTAATTATGGAGAGCGGTTAACTCTTAGTCACATCACTAGTTATCTGTCATCTCTAGAACTTACGTATTACTTCTAACTTTGCGGCATTCCAATAAACAGCAGCAGAACCCGAGATAGTCTGACAGGGCTTCCAATTTCCGACAGCGGAGTAGTAGCTGTGGAGAAGCCAGACAGACATCAGAAGACACAAAATTTGCGTTCTACAGTTCAGAGGGTGACATGCAAGGTCGCTTTTGGGTAAGTAAAGTGTGAAGGCCACAAGAAAAGGATTCCTAATCAGGAGACTATTTCTAGTCCTTCAGGTGATTTCGACTCTCCGTCACCTCATGAACAAAAGCACGTCACTTTCTTCTGCCCTCCAGGTTGCAATCCATTACTTCTGTGATGTCATCAGCCCATCTCATTTTTGCCATCTTCTTCCCTTTGGGCCTTTGATCTCCCCCAGCATTAAAATCCCTTCCAGCAAATCCTATCTTCTTATGATGTGCCCACAGCTGATCAGTTTTTATTTCAGTATCAGACCTTCTAAGGAGCTATCTGGATGTATCTACTGTAATATCGAGCTATTCGTTCTCTTCGCAACTCATGGAACTCTAAGAGGTTTCCTTGAAAACCATTATTCAAGGCAGTCTATTCCGCGAAGCTCAGTCTTTCTTATGGCCCTGGTCTCATACCAATACGTCACAAATGGAATGACCACAGCCCTTACTATAAGTATCTTTGCTATTGTAGTTAGGTCTCTACTCCTTAAAACGTCATCAAGGTCATTATACCAAGCAACAAGCACCTCTCTGCCTGCAGTCACCACCAACAAAAATCTGCAAGCCGAGATAGCTGAGCATAGAAAGTAATTCCTTTGTTTCTCCTCCTACATTCTATGCAGTAGTAAGTGTAGTTGCCATAATTTTCGTTTTCTTGACATTGAACATTAATGTAGGCTTCGCACTTCCTTCTTTAGCCTTGAGATAGATCTTTAAGTCTCCTTCACTGTCCGCCATCAGGATGGTTTCATCCGCATATCTAAAGTTATTTATGTAAATTTATGTCAATCATAGATACTTCAATTTCTGTCTTTTCTTCATCTTATCCGGCATTCGTCATAATGTGCTCTGCATACAGACTGAATAAATAATGTGACAATATGTAGCTTTGCCGCACTCTTTTCTGCAAAAGTTTGTTACGAGGATATAAGTACAAAATCAATTAAGAGTAATACAGGAGTAGTTCTAATAATGAAGGATAAAGTAGGAATGGAAGTAAGCTGCTTTGAACAGCATAGTTAAGCATTATTGTGTCTAAGATACACACGAAACGTACACTCATCCCAGTATATAAGCTTATATGCCTACTAGTTCCACAGATGATGAAGATATTGAGAGAATACATGATACGCAACTGCACGAATATTAAGAACTAAAATGCCATGCTAGTAGTAAGCAAAGATAGGAAGACAGAAAGGTTGAAGAAATACATAGAGCTGCTATGCTAGGGAAATGAAGATAATATTACAGAATGGGAAGAGGAAGTACACGGACATGAGTTAGGAAATATGATACTAAGTCGAAACAAGGAGTAGGATACATTCCCTCAGAATTATCGAATTTCATAGGAGATCCAGACATGACAGAACTACTCCACCTAGCGAACAAGATGTATTAGACTGATGAAGTACACCGAGCCTTCAAGAAGAATGTAATAATTCCCATTTTTTTAAAAAACAATAGGCAGACTCTAATAGGTGTGAATATTAAGAATAAATCAGTTTAGTAATTAATGGTTCCAAATTACTGACACGAATTATTTACAGGCAGAAATTTTAAAAAGTGGTAGAAGCCTATCTCTGGAAAGACCAAAAGGAACACCCGAGGCACTACAGACCCTCCAGCTTACCTTAGAGAAAAGGTTGAGGAATAGCTAGCCTACGTTTATAGCATTTGTAGGAGAAAGGTTCTGACAGTCTTGAGTGGACTAAACTCCTTGAAATTCTGAAGGTATCAGCAGTAAAAAACAGGGAACGAAAGGCTGTCTACAACTTGTTCGGATGCCATAATACACGTCTGACAGGGTAGCAGTTGTTCAGAACGTAGTAATACAGTAAAGGAAGTCATGGAGAAGGACATTGAAATGCATTTCTAGGGAAAGGCATAAAATTTTTGAAGTTAACCGATGACAGTGCAATTCTGCCAGAGACGGTAGGGGACTTGGAAGAGCAGAGGACGGAATTCTAAGTGTTTCTTAAAGAGCTTATAAATTCCGGATTGAAACTTTCACTCTGATGCGGAGTGTGTGCTGATATGAAACTTCCTGACAGATTAAAACTGTGTACCGGGCTGGGACTACAACTTGGGAGCACTGTCTCGCGGGAAAGCAATCTCCAACATATAAAGATCTCGGGTTCGTGGTCCGAGCCGGCACACAACTTTAATCTGCCAAGAAACTTCGGCCTACAAAGAGAACATTAACAAAAATAAGACACTGGTAATGAATGGTGAGTGACTAAGATAAATGAGGCGATGTTAAGAGTATTAGAGGAGGAATTGAGATACTAAAAATAGTAGACAAGTTTTGATGCTTCGGCAGCAAAATAAATGATAATGGTCGAAAAAGTACAGGCTTCCAATAGTAAGAGAAGAATTTATGAAACAGTGAATTTTATTAACCTCTACTACAAATTTAAGTGTAAGGAAATCTGGAGCGTTGGTCACCCCACAAGCGAAACGCGGACAATAAACACTCTACCCAAGAAGACAAAAAAAGTTTCTGAAATGCTGTGCTACGGAAAACTGATGAAGATTAAATGGGTAGATCGAATAACTAATAAGGATTATTGGAAAGAAAAGAAATTTATGACACAATCTAAGTCAAACAAGGGATCGTTTGCTAGGACACATCATGAGGCATCAAGGAATCTTCAGTTCGGCTATAAAGAGAATTAGATGGAGTGATAAGAGGGGGGGGGGGATGGGCAGGGTTCAAATACAGTAGGCATTTTCAAACAGATATAGATTGCAGTTGGACTGGATAGATCCGCATGGACAGCTGCGTCACATCAGTCTTCGGACTGAAGACCGCAACAACATATTTCTTCGGTTGAGGTGACACAAGAGCAGGAGAAACATTAGTGAGGTGGTGAGGTCGTAAGCTGACTCGCTTTCGGGAGCAGGGCAGTCTAAACCCCTGTCCGGCCATTCTCATCATATTTTGCATGTTTCCCCGAAATTTCTTCAAGTGAATGCCAGGGCTGAAATGGCCAGGTTAATCTTTCTTCCCATCCCTCTTCAGTAGCAGCTTGTGATCCATCTCTAATGAAGGTGTAGCACCTATTTTTGACCTATTTTGTATCTGTATCGATATTTCTATGTCAATTTGTAGTGTTGCTTATATAGAAAATGTTGTATGTGTCATGGAAATTCTTTGACTATGTATACATGTTTCAGTTATGTGAAACTTTTGAACGATGTTGTTCAAAATGATTGTTATGTAATGTACTGTAAATGACTTGATCCATAGTTAGGGAACATAAGGTTGAATGTAAAAGATGTGAGGAAGCAGAGTGGAAAAGGTGTGGTTGGCGCGTAAGTGGCAAATCGTCCTTTGTGGCGGTAAGGACTCTGGGTTGAGCAGTGCTGTGGTTAATAACTCGCTAGCAGTAGCGGATGATTGTAGCTCATATTCCTGGAGTTTTGAGGCCAGAAGAGCTTAATGGCAGTATTTATGGGCCCCGGATGTTGCATTTTGTGATACCATTATCATGGTATGGTTTCTGGCCCTCTGAATATAATTCCGACGCCAAGAAGATACGTAACAGGGCGAAGCCAACAATATTGCTATGACTGCATCGCCACCACGTTAATAGCCACTGTAAATTACCACCTGTCTTCCACTAAACTGTTTATTTTTTGCACTCTATAATGGTCCAGGTATTTGTGAAATTTGGTTTATTTTATAAAAATAACTGTGGTTTTGCTAAGAAGTCTATCTTACACCCGTGATTATCCCAAATCACAAACATAGACAGGAATTATATCCTAGTGAATTCAATTCCGAGTGACCTATTTTATTATGAGAAAGTAGTTGAACTTGAATTTAATGTTGTGTTGTTATTTGCATAGCCAATTATATTTTTGAGTAGGTCAAAAGACTGCTTATCAAAGCACATCTTTATTTAAAGAATTATGTTTTGTTGTGTTTTACTTAATTAATGTTTAATGATAGGAATACTTACCATTTTTCATAAATACTGGTGTAGTTTTGTTAATGAGCATAGTTCTTTAGACCAGGAAAGTTTAAGGGCTCTCATGTACTAGGCTAGCTAGTTAATGAAGCAATGCAAAGGCTCCTTCATAGCCAATGTAGTTAGATTTGCATTGTGTTTGGTTGCTTCAAACCGAGTTTAAGAAAGAACTGTTTACTGTGTTATCTATTCTAATGCAAGTTGGTTAGCGCACAGGCATATCTACCCTGTACTAAGCAATGAAGTTATAATGATCATTAGCAGACCCCCTGATTTAAATTCAGAATCATTTCAAGCTTTTCCCTGTTCAGTATTGCTGCTAGCTCAATTGGTTTTGTAAACTGTTACACCTTGTTCATTCAAGGTATGTGTTGTTGAGAGGCATATGTTACTGTCTACTATCTCACTGGCCGTTTGTTTGTTAGTAGCACATTTATCTGCAAGGTTAGGTCACTACGTTGCAGTATGAACAGTTATAAGGAGAGAGTTTAGTGCGTGCGTGTGTCATGAAAGGTTAGGCTAGCCTTAGCACTGCCTCCTCCTTTATCATTTTGCTTGACACAAGAATACCTAATTAGGCTGCCGACCGGTTTTAATGTGTAACGTTACAACTTGCTTTTGCGCTGGGAGAATGTCTGTTCTTGACCCACCGTTTACTTTTGGTTATACTATGCTATAGTGTTTCGGAAACGAATCCCAGTTTGATTGTCCTGTTTCCTATAGGTTACCTCACGGTCACACCTTTCAAAAATTCCTCGCAGAGGTATAACGTTTGCATCGATTGCCATTTTATGGTAGTCAGTGGTACCCTTAAAACGGGACGTTAAATTTGAATCTTCCTTATTTCCTTTTGAAAAAGAAACAGACAAACGTTCACTTGAATAATGCCACTCCAACTTATATGTACTTAAATCAATATAAAATGATTTTCCCATTGCTAAATTCTAGTGCAACTCGATGTACGAGAAGCCATTCTCTTGGTGGTAGTAATAGTAAAAGTCTTGCTTAATATAGGAATGTTTTCATACTACCTATGCTGCCTGTATTATTTTTTTTTGTCCAGCAGTAGTTTACCTGACAGAAATTCGATATTGGAATCAAATAGTACGTTTTCACAATAGGCGAGGCCAGTGTTCCTACGCACAGCAGCAAAATTCTTAATCCAGTGTTGCGCATGATTAGAATCTTTCTTAGTAACATTACATATGTATAGCAAATTCTGGAATTGTTTCACCGATTATTTATCAGTATTCATGGAGACATTCTTTGTGCCAGACTATTACTACTTCGCAAAAAAAAAGTTGCATAATTATCGAAGAACTCTGACGAGTTAATGGCCCTCCAATCGTTTTATAAATGACTTAAGCGCCAGCATGTGTCAGCCCATATCACCGTTTCCTCCAGTACACTAATTTGTATTTGTCTGTCGACAGCCCTGAGTACCTTCTAATTTCCATTCGTAGTGATGAAAGTAGCCCTTTAGATAATTAAAACAAGATTTCCGTAAATAAATACGGATTCCCAGGACAACTGAACACATTGTTGGGACAGTGCCTCAATGCTAAAGCTATTAAAAAAGCCTTTCTCTGCCAATATTGAAAGCTGTTGAATATTTGTACTTAACGACTCTCCTGGAAGTGGGCTGCATTAAAACACGAAATGCTTGATGGTGTCGTTGTTGGACTCAAAAAGTGGAACAAACAATGTCTTGATCTCGCAAGTTTTTAAAAAGCTAAGTTATTGTAAAAGAGCCATATAACGCTGCAGCAACACGAGAATTGTCAATCTTCAGTAATGTATTACGAACAGTAACGTTTGAATACAACTTTTTTCGTGATCTCTTACCAGTCATGGCGTTAATATGTTACTCATGGTCTGTATTAGATTTAACTTAACGTTATTATTTGACTGCTACATTCCGTGAACATAATGTTATAATTGACCACACGTTGTCCCACCTCTTGGGTGGTACCTGGGGCAGACGTTTCCCTTAAAATCTTCCATGTATACAAATTTTCACTAGTGTTGTGTGGGCCATCCTTTCCAGACGATCCTTCCAATTTATTTGTGTGGTATCCGTTTATTTATACCTTGTGTTTCACAGTGACCTCTTATTCATACATTTGTTCTCTTCTTCAATATATTACTCCTTGGATCTCTTTTATTATCTTCTCATCCATTGGCATATACTTTAGTTTTATCTTTTTTTCGCTCTAGATTCTGGTGTATATGTTACAAGAGGAAACACTAGTTTTTTAATTATTTTTTCTTTGCCCTCAGCTGTCATAGATTTGTTTTTTCATACTGTATTTTGCAGGCATTCGGCTACCCTCGCTACTTTTGCCACTTGGGTTTTCACTTCACTGGTGAAATCTTTGTAGGTGGTGATAACATACCCTCGATAAAGCTCATCACTTGTTCAATTGACACACCATCTAAGAATATTTCTACTTTACATCTTACAGCTGCATTTAATATTACAATAAACTATTTTTACGTGAGGTTTCCAGGTTCTATTGCTCAGCTGTTTTATTGAGTTGATGAAATAAACTTTGGAAATTATCCTCATTATCAGCTATTAGCACAGAATCATCAGCATAACATATAATATTTACTACTTTATTTCCCATTTCATATCCAGGTTTCTGTACTTTGCCATCAATGATATGGTCCATTTTTAAGAGGAACTTTAATGAGCACAATGAGTCTCCTGGTCTAATTCATTTATCTATTATAATTTCATCCGTCAATCCCTCATGTCTTTCAGTTCCTATTTAATTACCTGTAAATGTATATCTTTTATGATTTTACTATATCTTTTGACACTCTCTTCTCGAATAAGCTTTGTATTATATCCTCTTTTCTAACAGTGTTAACGGATTTTGACAAGTCAAAAAACACAGTTAGATCGGATTATTAAACTCTTTGTTTTTGTTATAACGTATTTTGAAGCAAATTTTGTGTCTGCTGTACTCTTGTTCTTCCTCGATACTTGTTGTTCATCTGCTGTTTCTGGGTAATTCCCTGGTAATTATCTAATACTTTTTATCTCGATTATTTTATACTGGAACTACCACAGTTTCTATCAGTCTCTAACTATCCTACCTTAATTCATAATATCGTTAAATAAAGTACTAAGCGGATGATATAATATTTGACTCCCATATTTTATTAATTCTTTATATATGCCATCTATCCCTGTGGATTTTCTATTATAAGTCTTTTTTATTTATTTATTTTTTTTTTGCATACTACTTCCGTAGAGAAAGCTATTCTATTTGGTTGCTGTCTCCTGTGATTTGCTGTCTAGTTTCAATTTCCATATTTGTTATATCCTGATGCAGTAATTTGAAAGAAATTTCCCACTGAATTTTGCTTACATTCTGTATTTGAATATGTTCGTTAATATTCATCTCTTTCTTTAGGAGCAACCACCATACTTTCCTTTGTGTTCAGTCAAGGTCTCGTTCTTTATTTTCTATATCGCTTCCTATATCCCGTTTTATTTTTCGCCCTGCTGCAAATGATCGTGTACAATGGGTATTCGTCTTGATTTTGACTGCCATTGTATATTACGAATGATTTCTTCTTTTAAAAAGGTAACTGTTTAACATCTCGGTTAAACCACAGTATTCCGTATACATAGCTACTTACCAACATGTTTTACCTTTCCGTTCATAAAGTTTCTCTTGCTGTCTCTTGTATATTAGATCCAAGGGTAGTCTACCTATCTACTAAGTCTTGTTCGTCCAGACACAAACTCCAGAATGTATGGGCATGGAAGTCTACAACATTCTAAAAAAGAAACAAACAGCATGGAGCCAGTGCAACTGAAACCAAAGCAGCACAAGTTATTAGTGGAGAAATGTTATTACTCCATAGAAGAATCTATGAATGATGATGTGGAATCTGTGCAAGGAAACATCACCTGTAAATTAAGCTTAGCAGTTTTGTATGAATTAAATGATTGTAAAATGTATACTACTTTGTAATACATGTAAACTGAAGTGTTGATATATTGTTTTTGTAATGTTGTATATACAAATTGTAATATAAATGTAATGTTGACGAGTCCCCCATACATCAAATCTGTGATTTAACTTTGTTTGTTATGGGATCATAAAAATTCTGATTCTGATTCTGACGAGTTTTTACTTTAAAAGCACACATTTAGGTTAGGCTTTACCATGACTGTTATTGATATCAAATGAAACAACTTTACTGTTACCAGTCACTGTTTATTTATCTCCACGACATGTTTCAAAGTCTTAAACCTTCATCATCAACTGGATTTACATTTGTTAGTACGACATAAGCGTGTGTTGTGTTACGATCTTTGGAGGAACTTATGGCACTGTCTAGTAGTGAAACAAAACACTATTTCAGAACATGGTTTTTGGCTTTCACACAAAAAATCTAAACGTATATCTAACGGTAAAAATAAAATAAATGAAAGAGTACCTCCAGTGGCCTCATGTTACTTTCACTATCGTAAAACATCACTGTATACTGTCATATTTTGTGAACAAATATGGCGTCTGGAAACTATTAGGTGTAAGGATCATATAGAAAAAGTGAAAAATTATCTCAAAAGTACAAAGAATATACATCATAACAATATTATTACAGAATAAGTTTTAAAGGATTTTGGAGATCTTTGTTTTGAGATTTTGAATATGTGTTGGAATAAATATTTCATGTGGTACATAAATCCAACTTTGTCAAGTTTATATGGCTTAAACTTCATACTCGTTTACATAATCAGGTGACATGAAGCAACCTTTAAGTACCATAATTGAGTTGGCTACAATGGTAAAATTAAACATAAGTGACAATTTAGGTTGGGATTCACAAATAGGAATGAAAGATTGGAGGCGGAGGGAGAGGAAGAGAAAGAAAAAGAGAGACAGAGGGTGGAAGGAGTGACTGGATGACAGCAAACTTTCGAAGGGAGGGGGTGTAATAACTGACTAATGGTTGGTGTAATACATTGGTTAATGCTTTAAAATATGCAGCTAGATGTACCATTTGTGCGATTAGTTGATATTTGATGCACATATAGTTTCAAGCTAACAGGGGGTACGAGCTGTTGGTGTTATGGTACATTTGTAAATGAGGTCAATCGCTCATACATTTAGGGGATGTAATGATAACTTAACTAAATATTTATGGTAAATGGAGGTTTGTGCATGTGCATGAGTGTGCCTCTCTCTCTCTCTCTCTCTCTCTCTCGCTCTGTGTGTGTGTGTGTGTGTGTGTGTGTGTGTGTGTGTGTGTGTGTGTGTGTGTGCTCATTGCAAATTTATACAACTTATGCAGCTGCTGAAAATAGAGATGATACTGTTGTAAATATTCTCATTAAAGATGGATTCAGGTTGTTTTGTTTGGTGTGCATATATTTGGGGCTTTTCAAGGATATCTTGTCTTTGCCTTTAGTTTGGACGTATAGGATCTTAATACTTATGTTGTTAACAAGGTGTTTTGTTTGATACAGGTGGGTGGGTATTTCTTATGTGTGGTGTTTTTTTGATTTTTAGGGCTGGCATGTTTCCTTTGAATCTAATCTCAAATCATCTACCTGTCTGCCCTAAGCAGAATCAGTCACAGTCCAAACATTCAATTTTGTACACACTTGTATGATGAAGTGGGTTTTGTATGTTGGTGTTTTGATGTAACTTCTGTCCAATCGTGTTCTCTGTGGTAAAGGATATGTTTATGCCTGTTGCCTAGAAATGGGATGTGTGGAAGATGCAGCTTTCTATTCATTTTTTCCGAAGTGATTGTTGTGCAGCTTTTGAGTGTTTAGGGTATCTACTATGGAACTATAATAACCATTTGCAATAGCTGTTTGTTTTATTATTTCAATTTCTAGTTCACATTTCTCTTCAGAGAGTGGTAGCTGGATAACTCTACTGAACATGTACTGGAATGCTGCCAGTTGTGGGATGTGGGATGACAGAAGGAGATATGGATTGTAGCATGTGCTGTGTAGGCCTCTGATAAATTTCAAACTTCTTTCATTCCTGTCTGTGAATGCCAACCTAAATTGTTAATTATGTTTAATTTTACCACTGCAGTCAATATAATTATCGTGCTTAATGGTTACAACATGTCACCTGATAGTATAAACGAGTATGAAGTTTAATCTATATGTTGTTGTTGTGGTCTTCAGTCCTGAGACTGGTTTGACGCAGCTCTCCATGCTACCCTATCCTGTGCAAGCTTCTTCATCTCCCAGTACTTACTGCAACCCACATCCTTCTGAATCTCCTTAGTGTATTCATCTCTTGGTCTCCCTCTACGATTTTTACCCTCCACGCTGCCCTCCTATGGTAATTGGTGATCCCTTGATGCCTCAGACCACGTCCTACTAACTGGTCCCTTCTTCTTGTCAAGTAGTGACACATACTCCCCTTCTCCCCAATTCTATTAAATACTTCATCATTAGTTACATGATCTACCCATCTAATCTTCAGCATTCTTCTGTAGCTCCACATTTCGAAAGCTTCTATTCTCTTGTTGTCCAAACTCTTTATCGCCCATGCTTCACTTCCATACATGGCTACACTCCATACGAATACTTTCAGAAACGACTTCCTGACACTTAAATCTATACTCGATGTTAACAAATTTTTCTTCTTCAGAAACGCTTTCCTTGCCATTGCCAGTCTACATTTAATATCCTCTCTACTTCGACCATCATCAGTTATTTTGCTCCCCAAATAGCAAAACTCCTTTACTACTTTAAGTGTCTCATTTCCTAATCTAATTCCCTCAGCATCACCCGACTTAATTCGACCACATTCCGTTATCCTCGTTTTGCTTTTGTTGATGTTGATCTTATATCCTCGTTTCAAGACACTGTCCATTACGTTCAACTGCTCTTCCAAGTCCTTTGCTGTCTCTGATAGAATTACATCTGGTTTCTGTACAAATTGTAAATAGCCTTTGGGTCCCTGTATTTTAACCCTGCCACCTTTAGAATTTGAAAGAGACTATTCCAGTCAACATTGTCAAAAGGTTTCTCTAAGTCTACAAATGCTAGAAACGTAGGTTTGCCTTTCCTTAATCTTTCTTCTAAGATTAGTCGTAAGGTAAGTATTGCCTGGCGTGTTCCAACATTTCTGCGGAATACAAACTGATCTTCCGCGAGGTCGGCTTCTACCAGTTTTTCCATTCGTCTGTAAAGAATTCGCGTTAGTATTTTGCAGCTGTGACTTATTAAACTGATAGTTCGGTAATTTTCACATCTGTCAACACCTACTTTCTTTGGGATTGGAATTATTATATTCTTCTTGACGTCTGAGGGTATTTCGCCTGTCTCATACATCTTGCTCACCAGATGGTAGAGTTTTGTCAGGAGCGGCTCTCCCAAGGCCGTCAGTGGTTCCACTGGAATGTTGTCTACTCCCGGGGCCTTGTTTCGACTCAGGTCTTCCAGTGCTCTGTCAAACTCTTCACGCAGTATCGTATCTCCCATTTCATCTTCATCTACATCCACTTCCATTTCCATAATATTGTCCTCAAGTACATCGCCCTTGTATAGACCCGCTATATACTCCTTCCACCTTTCTGCTTTCCCTTCTTTGCTTAGAACTGAGTTTCCATCTGAGCTCTTGATATTCATACAAGTGGTTCTCTTTTCTCCAAAGGTTTCTTTAATTTTCCTGTAGGCAGTATCTATCTTACCCCTAGTGAGATAAGCCTCTATATCCTTACATTTGTCCTCTAGCCATCCCTGCTTAGCCATTTTGCACTTCCTGTCGATTTCATTTTTGAGACGTTTGTATTCCTTTTTGCCTGCTTCATTTACTGCATTTTTATATATTCTCCTTTCATCAATTAAATTCAATATTTCTTCTGTTACCTAAGGAGTTCTACTAGCTCTCGTGTTTTTACCTACTTGATCCTCTGCTGCATTCACTACTTCATCCCTCAGAGCTACCCATTCTTCTTCTACTGTACTTCTTTCCCCCATTCCTGTCAATTGTTCCCTTGTGCTCTCCCTGAAATTCTGTACAACCTCTGGTTCTTTCAGTTTATCCAGGCCCCATCTCCTTAAATTCCCACCTTTTTGCAGTTTCTTCAGTTTTAATCTACGGTTCATAACCAGTAGATTGTGGTCAGAGTCCACATCTGCCCCTGGAAATGTCTTACAATTTAAAACCTGGTTCCTAAATCTCTGTCTTACCATTATATAATCTATCTGATACCTTCTAGTATCTCCAGGATTCTTCCATGTATACAACCTTCTTTCATGATTCTTGAACCAAGTGTTAGCTATGATTAAGTTATGCTCTGTGCAAAACTCTACCAGGCGCTTCCCCTTTCATTTCTTAGCCCCAATCCATGTTCACCTACTATGTTTCCTTCTCTCCCTTTTACTACTCTCGAATTCCAGTCACCCATGACTATTAAATTTTCGTCTCCCTTCACTACCTGAATAATTTCTTTTATCTCATCATACATTTCTTCAATTTCTTCGTCATCTGCAGAGCTAGTTGGCATATAAACTTGTACTACTGTAGTAGGCGTGGGCTTCGTGTCTATCTTGGCCATAATAATGCGTTCACTATGCTGTTTGTAGTAGCTTACCCGCAAACCTATTTTTTTATTCATTATTAAACCTACTCCTGCATTACCCCTATTTGATTTTGTGTTTATAACCCTGTATTCACCTGACCAAAATTCCTGTTCCTCCTGCCACCGAACTTCTCTAATTCCCACTATATCTAACTTTAACCTATCCATTTCCCTTTTTAAATTTTCTAATCTACCTGCCCGGTTAAGGGATCTGACGTTCAACGCTCCGATCCGTAGAATGCCAGTTTTCTTTTTCCTGATAACGACGTTAAGCTATATAAACTTGACAAAATCGTATTTATATACCACCTGAAATATTTATTCCAACACATGCATTCAAACCATCCAAAACAAAGGTCTCCAAAATCCTTTAAAACTTATTCTGTTATAACATTGTTACGAACATTGTCATAATGCTTCTCATTTGCTAAATGATCCTTGCACGTAACAGTTTCCAGACGCCACATTTCTTTATAAAATATGACAATATACGTGTGATGTGTACGACCACGAAAGGAACCTACGACCACTGGAGCTACTCCTTTTTATTTATTTTACTTTTACCATTAGATTTAAGTTTAGTTTTTTCTCAAGAAACCTAAAACCATATTCTGAAATAGTGTTTTGTTTCTCCAGTAGACAGTGCCATAAGTTCCTCCAAAAATCGTAATACAACACACACTTATGTCATACTGACAAATGTAAATCCACCTGATGATGGAGATTTAAACCTTTGAAACACGTCGTGGAGATAAATAAACAGTGACTGGGAACATTAGAAATGAGTTATTAAGGATTTCTTTCTTTTAAACTATTTTGGTACAGGGTATTAGTACTCACATCGTTGGTGACTTCAATTTTAATCCTTTCTTCAACCTTCGTCTTAATTTCTTTGTTTTTCAGTACACATTTTAAGGTTCGTTTTACACACTACCAACCTATGATCCGGTCCAAAATGGCCTGTCTCAGCAGTCTCACACCAAATATTTGACGTGAATGAACAGCTTTATTCTTTATGTTGTCATTAACAACCGAGCGCTGACATTGAGTTTTACTCCAGGTGTATTTATGCCGCGCTTATGGTCTAAACGTATGTTACTAATACGTGCTAGTTTTCGCTCAGTGTGCAAAAATGAATTAGGTCTTCTCCACTAGCATTTATTTCTGTTTGACTAAATCTTTGTTTACAACCCGCTATAATGTATTCGTTAATAAGTCCATTAAAATCTCCCATGAGCGAGATGTCGTGTCAGACGACACGAACGGTCCAGGAACTTTGTGTAAAGCACGAAAGACACCCGTCTGCGGCAACCACTAAAATCAGCAATAGCAGAACATTGCATTTCCATGGGACATTCAATGGAATACAACAACACCAAAATTTTAGAACCGGGTTACAGCTTCTGGAACTCTGTAATTAAATAATCCGTAGAAATACGTCTTGGTGACAATTTAATGAATCGTGATAACAGCTTTCAGCTGGATAAAAATTGGAATCCAATTATTAAAATTATGCGCTCACTGCGGAATCGACATGCTCAGAAGATACTCACCAATCATTAGACTGTTCTTACTTCACCACTGAGGGCAGCACACACTAACGCATGCGCCGTATACGGCAACTTGATGCTCATGCTCGGAATTCGCTATAAACATCACGACTGCATCAGGTCTCTTCAGGATTCCGTCTACTCACCCGAGGATGGCTGGACGTCTCTGGGCGGAAATACCGTGACAGAATGTTGATATGATCCGGCTGCAAACCCGGTAATTACTGGATTTCATAAGTATACATAACTGTGGCAAGGTGTATGAGACAGGCGAAATACCCTCAGACTTCAAGAAGAATATAATAATTCCAATCCCAAAGAAAGCAGGTGTTGACAGATGTGAAAATTACGGAACTATCAGCTTAACAAGTCACAGCTGTAAAATACTAACGCGAATTATTTACAGGCGAATGGAAAAACTGGTAGAAGCCGACCTCGGGGAAGATCAGTTTGTATTCCGTGGCAAAGGTTGGAACATGTGAGGCAATACTGACCTGACGACTTATCTTACAGGGTAGATTAAGGAAAGGCAAACCTACATTTCCAGCATTTGTAGACTCAGAGAAAGCTTTTGACAGTGTTGACTGAAATACTCTCTTTCAAATTTGAAGGTGGCAGGGGTAAAATACAGGGAGCGAAAGGATATTTACAATTTGTACAGAAACCAGATGGCAGGTATAAGAGTCGAGGAACATGAAAGGGAATCAGTGGTTGGGAAGGGAGTGAGATAGGGTTGTAACCTATCCCTGATGTTATTCAATCTGTATATTGGGCAAGCAGTAAAGGAAACAAAAGAAAAATTCGGAGTAGGTATTAAAATCCATGGAGAAGAAATAAAACTTTGGGGTTCGGCGATGACACTGTAATTCTGTCAGAGACAGTAAAGGACCTGGAAGAGCAGTTGAGCGGAATGGACAGTGTCTCGAAAGGAGGATATAAGATGAACATCAACAAAAGCAAAACGAGGATAGTGGAATGTAGTCGAATTAAGTCGGGTGATGCTGAGGGCATTAGATTAGGAAATGAGACACTTAAAGTAGTAAATGAGTTTTGCTGTTTGGAGAGCAAAATAACTGATGATGGTCGAAGTAGAGAGGATATAAAATGTAGACTGGCAATGGCAAGGAAAGCGTTTCTGAAGAAGATAAATTTGTTAACATCGAGTGTAGATTTAAGTGTCAGGAAGTCGTTTCTGAAAGTATTTGTATGGTGTGTAGCCATGTATGGAAGTGAAACGTGGAAGATAAATAGTTTAGACAAGAATAGAATATAAGCTTTCGAAATGTGGTGCTACAGAAGAATGCTGAAGATTAGATGGGTAGATCACATAACTAATGAGGAGGCATTGAATAGAATTGGGGTGAAGCGGAGTTTGTGGCACAACTTGACAAGAAGAAGAGACCGGTTAGTAGGACATGTTCTGAGGCATCAAGGAATCACCAATTTATTATTGGAGGGCAGTGGAGGGTAAAAATCGTAGACGGAGACCAAGAGATGAATATACTAAGAAGAGTCAAAAGGATGTAGGTTGCAGTTAGTACTGGGGAGAAGAGAAGTTTGTGGCACACCTTGACAAGAAGAAGGGATATGTTGGTAGGACATGTTCTGAGGCATCAAGGGATCACAAATTTAGTATTGGAGGGCAGCGTGGAGGGTAAAAATCGTTGAGGGAGACCAAGAGATGAATACACTAAGCAGATTCAAAAGGATTATAGGTCGCAGTAGTTACTCAGAGATGAAGAAGCTTGCACAGAATAGAGAAGCATGGAGAGCTGCATCAAACTAGTCTCTGGACTGACGACCACAACAACAACAACACATAACTGTGGCAGACTTATAATTTGAAAGCTAGGTAATCTTTCCTGGAGAATAATTTTTAAAATATGTAGTTCCTTGTCTGATATAAGAAATTCCTTGAAGCCATAATCGAGTCATACTATACAACAATAAATAAACAGATACTGCATAGTTAAAAACGCAGAGATTTCCATTAGTTTTTTATAGTTATTAAAATATTTATATTTCAGCTAGAAATTATGTAGTTGTTTATTTCTGTTTCATTTCTACAGAAGAAAGATAGTCCAGAAAGGAGAAGTATGTTGAAAAGCGTCTCTAGCCAATCACTGAGATTAGATGGATATGAATGTGGAAAGGGCAGCTTTGGAGATGGAACGCTAGAGGTTCAGAATAGTAGTAGAGTATGGGTTTCAACAAACATCGGTGGCAATGTGGAGATGAAGACAGCGAATCGACTAGAGAATTGGAGATGGTCCAGATCATTTTATGAAGAGCAAAGAAACAGGGAAAGATGTAGACAAAGGGGGGAAGTTCTGTTAAGGGCTGGAACTATGGGAGCTAATAGGATGAATGAGTATCATATCCAATGTCATTGTCAGAGAGAGGAAGTTTGTTGAATATTCGTAGAGAGAGCTAATCGTTACAGGCAAGGTAGAAACGCTGAACGTAAATTATAGGGCAAACAGTCGGGTTGATAAGTCGAGTTTGCGTTAAGTTGTAGGATAGTGGAGACAGAGGATTGCTTGGTCACTGACCTGCGGGTGACATTGAATCAAAATTGATTAGCACTTCCCAGTTTAGGGCATTTGTGTTGGAGACCAATAGCGCAGCGCGGTCTGCTCAGTATCTCCCCGCAGTCAGAGACGGAGTCACGTGGTAATGAACAATACTCCCATCGACAAGGAGGGTGTGCAGTGACGTACTTCGCTGCCTTTGTGCCATCTGCGGAGCGGCCGCGGAATTAACAGCGAGGAGCGCGCGACGTCGTGCGTAGACGGTACGGCGGTGGCTGTCGCAATGCCGCAAAAGCAGTGTCATGTCGGTGGGCGGTAATCGCCGCGGACAACAAAACGCGCGCGGACGGAGTAACGCCGTACAGCTCATTGTCCGCCTCTTCCCTCCCCCTTTGTGGTCGACGCCGCAGCAATTACGGAGATAAAACACGCCACGAGGCGCCGCGGGCGTCCCTGCCACACGCTTCCTTTATTTGCGTCGTTCGGTGCCACCCCCGCTTATTTTTTTGTTTGCAGCATTCTCTCCTCTCCTTTTCTTCCAGCCCTGTCCCTCTCTCTCTCTCTCTCTCTCTCTCTCTCTCTCTCTCTTCGGTAGCGCCATTTTTTCTCCTTCCCGCTTATATTTACGGTCGCCTGGTCGATATGTGAGTCATTCAGCGTCCATTTCAGAAGTTGGAGGAGCTCCGCGCTGACGTTCGCCTCCTATAATTTGGTTTTTATTGTCGCCTCGCGCGGTCCTCCGTCTTCCAGTAACTGCAGCGGTGATGCGGCTGCTACGCGGGTTGCCGTAGCTGCAGGGGTGCAGTGGCTAGTGCAGTGCGCGACAGGGCGCCGTGGTGTTACGAAAGCATATTTCCACATGCACCATGATAGAGAGAGCTAGTACATTTGCGAGATTTGGCTTACTTTATTATAGTTTACTCGTAATGTAAGTCGATTATGAATTACCTACTTTAAGATTAATCAAGTTAATTTTTTATTGTTCCCTTATATCAGGTTTATTAAAATTTTTGTATTTATGAGTATTTACTGAACGAGATTTAGAGTTTATTCATAGAAAATGTTTCATAAGTACGACGATAATAACACTTTCTAATTCGTTATACAAATTGAAAATATATTGAGATATCTAGTTTCGCTAGAAGGTATATTCCATTTGCAGTTAATTTGTTTGTATGTAAGTTTCGAGTTAAAAATATGAACCTAGTCGTCCGTAGCGGATAGGCTGTAAAAGTAGTATTCTGTAATATTTTAAATATTAAATACAATACTTGGCTCAGAACCAGCAAACTTCTGTGATAATTTTTTACCTCATTATTTATTGCTCTGGTTGTGTAATTATTTTAGGTATTTCATTAATTTTCAAATTTAGTCAAAAACCTTCCTTGAAATGACGAAATGAGTGTATTTTGATCATAACAATTATTTTTGATACTTTTTTAAACATTAATGTAAATTTGTCCTTCTTCTTTGTCAACAACATATCTCCTTGACAATTCTTTGGATTTTCGCGTGGGCAATGGCAGAGACTAAACATCAGGGAAGGCACCATAACATTCAGATGTTTCCTGGATACAAGATTACATCTGAATACTATCAGAATTCAAAAATAATGTAATAATTCCTGTTCCAAAGGAAGCAGGAGCTGGCAGATGTGAGTATTACTGAACCGTCATTTTAATAAGTCATGGCTACAAAATGTTGTTACGAATCATTTACAAAAGAAAGGAAAAATTGGAACAATTTGATCTCCAGGAAGCTCAGTTTGGGTGACAGAGAAATGTAGGAAAATGGGAGGCCATACTGATCCTACGACTTCTTTTGGAAGAAAAACTGATTAACGGAAACCTACGCTTATAACATGTGTACATTTGTACAAACCTTTTGATATTCTGACGGTACCACGTGTAAAACACAGGGAGTGAAAAGTTATCTCTAACTGTTACAAAAACCAGACTGCAGTTGTATGAGTTGTAGCACATGAGGGGGAAGCAGTAGTTGAGAATGGAATGGGACAGGGCTGCAGCTTATGACTGATGTTAACCCGTGCATTGAGCAAGCAGTAACGGAAACAAGGAGAAATGAAATTAAATCAGAGGTCAGAGAGAAGAAACAAAACCTTTTAGTTTTGCTGATGACACGTAAGTCTGGCAGAGACACCAAAGAACCCGTAGGAACAGTTGAACGGAATGCGTAGTGCTTTCATGTTATAAGACGATTTCAACAGAAGCAGAACAAGGGTGATGGACTGTAAACGAATTAAATGAGAAATGGTGATAGATTAGGAAATGAGACACTAAAAATACTCGATGAGTTTTGATATTTGGGCAAGAAAATAACAGATAATGGCCAAAGTGCAGAAGATACTAAACTCAGTTTGGCATTCACAGAAAAAAGATAAATTCAACTGTTAGTACAGCCCTCTATGGAAATGAAACATGGACGATAAGCAGTTTAGAGAAGAAGCGAATAGAATTTTTGGAAATGTGGTGTTACAGAAGAATGTGAAAATTAAATAGTAGATATAATAGCAAATGAGGAGTTGCTGAGTCGAAAAGGTGGCTGGCAGGGGGAGGGGGGCAGGGGGTGGGAGGGAAAGAACTTGAAGAAAAAGATCTGCTCACCTTATAGTCAAGGAATAGTTAATTTGATAATAGAATGAAATGTGGAGGGATTAAAAATTGTAGAGGAGTCCTAGGAATTATTGATCTAGAAAAGATATTTAGCATTATTAGGTGGAAGAATGGCTTCAAGATCTTCACAAATACATAGATCAGAATTATGAAAGAACAGTATGAAAAACGTATAAAAAGCAATGTGTGAGTGTAAACAGGAAAGATGAACAATGTAAATTGAAGTCACAGAGGCACAGGAATGCTAGTCTGGTGGCGGTGGGGAGGGGCACGTCGAATTCCGCTCACTTGGTGGTTTGATCATTTTGCATTGTTGAGGACACAGCACCATTGTCCGTAGTCCAGTTGCGACAGCCACGGTGAGGCACGCTACGCCAGCAGCCAACTTTCTTGTGACGGCCACACGCCAGCCTCTGGTGACAAGAGGCACTCGCGCCACGCCATGCCAACCCGCTCCCCAAGAAGGCGGAATGCGGATGCTGGTGGGCTGATGTCCTCTGCAGCAGGTGGGTTGCGACCCTGCTCCCTCCTCCCCGGTCTCTGGGCAGGAGTCGACCGTGAAGTTGGAAGGCCTGCTCTAGCCAGTTGCCTTGCGAACTCACATGGTCGAACCGTGGCCCTGCCACAGACAGGAACTGTGGTCCCCCATCGGAAGCTTCATGTGGCCACCCATGTATCACAGTATTGTCGTCCAAGAGCACTGTGACACTAAAGGCATAGGTATTACTTGACTGTCCCCTATTTATACTCGGCAGTACACATATGTTTTGCGAATGCACCTCTTCATGTAACGTACTGATAGACATTAGGTTAGGACCACTGCGCTGGTTTCGATGGCAGCTTGCGGCATGTGTTACTTGCAGTCCCGCTGAGCGCGGCTTTTGGCAACTCTTGCACCCACGTCGACCCGGCATACTATGTTACTTATTATCAACAAGTCTTCGCCTGTTCTTATGGGCATGACTGCAACCCACTTTCCGCAAATTCACACATTACGCTATATTATTTCCACCCCCCGCCCTCATGAAGACCCAGTCCTCAGGTCGACCACTAACTACCTTGCATACTCCTTAGTTACATTTCTCTTAAACACACTCTAATCTATTACATGTCTTCTACAAGTGTTCGTAAAACATATATTATTTCATGGTATTCCTGGTGTTCTGTCTCACGCACACGCACATGAACCCTAATGTTACCTTGTTACTTAAGCCTAGGTGCCAAGAATTCTGGAAATCGTATCCAGTCCACTGGGAGTTGTACCTCTGACGGTTCCTTTTGTTTCCTGGCTTTCCATCTTATAAGACACTTGATACAGTGGTACACGAAAGTACTATTACCCACTCCTGTCCTTCTCAGTCATGTGTGATACGCTGCATCTCCTGCTCAGCTGAGATGCGCCCCTCTTGCCCCAGAATGAACTGATCCACGGACTGTATTAGGCCGGCTCTAGACTCTGATTCTAAAACTAAACTCAGTCCGAACAAGCCGTGGCAGGCCCAACAGTACCGACCGGCCGCCGTGTCATCCTAAGGGCACATGCATCACTGAATGCAGATATGGAGGGGCATGTGGTCAGCACACTGCTGTCCCAGCCCTATGTCAGTTTATGAGACCAAGACTCTGATTCGGAAAGGTCATATTTCGTTCATGCCAAAATCCTGACATTGCCTCTAGCTAGTACAGGTGTGGCTGTGTGATGTTCAATTGTGTCCCATAAAAGCCAGCTGGCGTGGCCGAGCGGTTCTAGGCGCTTCTGTCTAGAACCGCGCCACCACAACAGTCGCAGGTTCGAATCCTGCCTCGGGCATGGATGTGTGTGATGTCCTTAGGGTAGTTAGGTTTAAGTAGTTCTAAGTTCTAGGTGCTGATGACCTCCCATAGTGCTCAGAGCCATTTGAACCATTTATAAAATTAACGGTGGTAGATGAAAAGTTGGTCCTGTTATGTTGCATGTGGTCCCATTAATCAGTATTCCAATTCTTTCGAGTACTATGTGTAGAGCTTCTGTGAATCCGCCCTGCTCATAGCATCTTGCTACTGCCACCAGAATTTGGTAGGTGAAGTAAATCCCATGCAACCCGACTCACTGTAGTCTTGCCTTCTGCCTGTCTAGAAACAACTGCATGGCACATGCATTCAGATCGATTTGTATCACCCTGGATGTACACACAGTTATCCTTCCTCTATGGCAATTTTGAAATTCTTCCTTTGAAATCCCAGCGTACCTACCTGTATGTCTCTATCTATCGAGATTAGCAACCCTTTCTCCTTTTCAAAAGACTGCTGCCTCTCGCAGGCTCTTTAATTCACACAAAATCAGACAACATAATTAAATTAAAACAAAATTAAATGGTCATTCGCTAATAACCTACAGAAAAAAATAGCACATATTACGTGCTACTTCGTAGATCGCAACGCATTTGGCACCTCATGCTCTGCCCCGATCACATTTTTCTGTTTCTCCCTTTGTCTACCTTTTTTTCTTCCCTTTTTACCTTGCAAAATGGCTGTAATTACATCTGTACAACCCTTAAACGGCAGCTGACGCCCAGTGTGCACAACTGTCGTTCTCGTGGGCAGTTGAAGTTCAAAGTTGACAGGTGTTTCATACCTGATATGGTCCTTGATACCTGGTGACGAATTTCTTGGTCTTCCCTTTTCGCGTGCATGGGCTCGACAGCATCACCCTTTGCCCCACTCTGTACTGTGGTAAGCTCGCCATTCGCCTCACTGCCTCCTGTTGCTTTTCCAAAGCTCTTGTATTTGACTTTTTCACTGGTTTCCATACATCCCAAATCATTCTCGCTAACTCGGCCACTGATTCCCCATTTCTTCCGTTTCCTACACGTATCTGATCAAATGCAGATGGCATATTCTGTCCACATTCTATCTCATATGAAGGCAACTGGTATTCGTGTCAATTTTTCAGTTTAAGTGCAGACGAAATACTCCAGATATTCGTCCCAGTTCTGATGATGGGAGTTAACATAGTAACCCAGCGTCTTCCCTATCGTTCTGTGCACTCGTTCCATCCTCCCATTTGCCTTCTGATCCTCAAGGGCTCTTGATTCACTTTGTAGGAAGTATCAGAAATTAGTTATATGTGGTGACTTCAATATAAATTTTGTATATGATGGTGCAAGGAAAAGGATGTTGGTAGATCTCCTAAATTCGTATGATCTGACGCACTGTGTTTTTCCAACTAGGGTGCAAGGGAACAGTAGCACAGCCGTAGACAATATTTTTATTCATTCTTTATTACTAGATGAGCATTCAGTTAGAAAACTGTGAATGGCCTTTCAGACCATGATGCACAAATTTTAACACTAAAAGGCTTTTGTACTCAAAAAAATGTCACATATAATTACAAACTGTGTAGGAAAGTTAATCCAACAGCAGTAGAGAGTTTTTTAAACCTTGTCAAGGAACAGAAGTGGCAGGATGTTTATAGGGCCGATAACATAGATGATAAACATAATGCTTTCCTTAACACATTTCTCATGCTCGTTGAGAGTTGCTTTCCATTAGAACGTTCTAAACGGGGTACTAGCAATAATACGCAGCCTGGGTGGCTGACTAGTGGGATAAGGATATCATGTAGAACAAAGTGGGGATTATATCAAATTGTTAGAAGTAGTCACAATTAAGCGGTGCGGATGCAATACCAGGACGAAAAAGAATGTATCTGGCAGAATTACAATGTCATCAGCGAACCTCAAAGTTTTTATTTCTTCTCCATGGATTTTAATACCTACTTCGCATTTTTCTTTTGTGTCCTTTACTGCTTGCTCAATATACAGATTGAATAACATCGGGGAGAGGCTACATCCCTGTCTCACTCCCTTCCCAACAACTGCTTCCCTTTCATGCCCATCGACTCTTATAACTGCCATCTGGTTTCTGTACAAATTGTAAATAGCCTTTCGCTCCCTGTATTTTACCCCTGCCACCTTCAGAATTTGAAAGAGACTATTCCAGTCAACATTGTCAAAAGCTTTCTCTAAGTCTACAAATGCTAGAAATGTAGGTTTGCTTTTTCTTAATCTTTCTTCTAAGATAAGTCGTAAGGTTAGTATTGCCTCATGTGTTCCAACATTTCTACGGAATACAAACTGATCTTCCCCAAGGTCCGCTTCTACCAGTTTTTCCATTCATCTGTAAAGAATTCGCGTTAGTATTTTGCAGCCGTGACTTATTAAACTGTTAGTTCGGTAATTTTCACATCTGTCAACACCTGCTTTCTTTGGGATTGGAATTATTATATTCTTCTTGAAGTCTGAGGGTTTTTCGCCTGTCTCATACATCTTGCTCGCCAGATGGTAGAGTTTTGTCATGACTGGCTCTCCCAAGGCCATCAGTAGTTCTAATGGAATGTTGTCTACTCCCGGGGCCTTGTTTCGACTCAGGTCTTTCAGTGCTCTGTCAAACCCATCACGCAGTATCTTATCTCCCATTTCGTCTTCATCTACATCCTCTTCCATTTCCATAATATTTTCCTCAAGTACATCGCCCTTGTATAGACCCTCTATATACTCCTTCCACCTTTCTGCCTTCCCTTCTTTGCTTAGATCTGGGTTGCCATCTGAGCTCTTGATATTCATACAAGTGTTTCTCTTCTCTCCAAAGGTCTCTTTAATTTTTCTGTAGGCAGTATCTATCTATCTTACCCCTAGTGAGACAAGCCTCTACATCCTTACATTTGTCCTCAGCTTATCGATGCCAATTGAGGAGCTACTTGAGTGAAAAGTGGTGGCTCCAAGGCCAAGAAAATCGGCAACGGCCGAGAGGGCGGTGTGCTTACCTAAGCCCCTAAATACCGCACTCAATGACGCAGACATGACGATGACATGGCGGTTTGTCGGCCCCGATTGCCCCATCAGGGCCAAAACACACTTTACCTGGTTTGCTGACACTCAAATCGTCGAACACCTCAGATCGAAATGCTTGTTCTTTGACTGGATCCAAACGATGTTGATTTGGGTTGGCATTTAATGACCGCCAACTCTGAAAAAAAATTAAATTGCCAAATGTATCGCTGTCCAACACAATGTGTGCAACGGTACTTTTTAATAACACCTACGAACGTGAAAACGGCAAGGGCGTACAATAATAGGGATACTCTACAGCCTAAACGGCCTTTGTACCTGACATTAGAGCTTCCGCTGGAGCCACACAAGGTTGCCGCAGGCCGGCCGTTAAATAACAGAGGCTATTCCAGATAAACGGCCGCGACTCGCGTCGGCAATGGAATAAAGATTGCGGCAGCGTTAACGGTCGGCCCTGCTCGGCGAAGGGCCATAAATTGTGGCGGCCAACTCTAAATCTGCGAGCGCGCACCGCATTCCTGAGGGCGCGGTTAACGCGTGTAGGGACTGCCACAGTTAACACTGCAGCAGGTGCAGTCGCCGTCTTAAACTGGGACGCATTCCCAGCTGGTCTATTTGTGGTCGTACCTTCCCCTAAAGAAGTGTGGCAAGTTGTCATCAGACCCACTTACAAGCAGTTTCATAACACTTCCTATAATAATGTCACTTTTTTTTTTACTACAGCCACGGAAAACAAATAGGAACACCAAAAAAGTAACTAACATAGAGTAATGAAATTTCTGGACTACATTTTTCTAGGTGACATATTTAAGTTACTAACTTTACAAGATCACAGGTTAATGTAAGCGTGAGAGAAGTCATCATAAATGTGACATGCTGTTATATTAATAACCGGCGTAACCGCTAGACTGATCAGTGCAAGCATACAAACCTCCATACATTGTGGTGTTCGGTGTGGGGCGGCTGGTATAAATGGTTCAAATGGCTCTGAGCACTATGGGGCTCAACTTCTGAGGTCAGCAGTCCCCTAGACCTTAGAACTACTTAAGGGGCTCCGGAACGCCCTATACTTGCAATGTTAAAATAACGCTTATAAATTACATCTTTCCTCACAAAGTATTTGAGGTAGGAAGTTGAACTTTTTACATATTATTTATTGGAATATGGGCTACAACTTAACACAGGGATTTTACAAAATTTTAGTTCAGTTATTAAAGATGATTTTTTTTCAATTGTAATGAAAATTCACAACATTTTTTTGCAATTTTTTATTTATATATTCAAAAATATACAGTTTTTTGGAAAAAGGCTGTGTTAAATTATGCAGAAGGTACTGTGTAACATTTACTGAAAGTTTGAAACAAATATGTTTGGAAGATCCTTAGAAAACATGTAATTAGTATGAGAAAATAAATGTTTTGGGAATCGAGCGACAAAGATTGGATTAACTTTTTAGTGCATTCCAGGTCCATAGGATGGATTATCTTCATCCTCTGCAAACTCCTCCTCCAGCTTCCTCTTGTTCCTCCTCCTGTTTACTCTTGCTTGTATTTCTAGACTCTTTACAGCCCTGTCTGCAGCCCGAAGGCGTTCCTTGTCTAAAGCAAGCATCGCTCGTACCATGTTATAACCTATCTTCATTCCCATATTTCTAAATACCTTGCACCTTACAATGTTGCCATCATTGAAAGTCGCAACAGCATCATACACACCAAAGTGAAGTGTTTCTATTCCAACAAATACAGTCTTGGGGATTCTCGACCATATAACACCATTTACACTTTCATTGGGGTTTTGAGTTTTTCCGTGAATACACTTTTTCAACAGTTCAGGTGCTGCTAAGTCTCTGAAAATAGATTTTATCACCTCCATTATTGCATGAGGCAGACTATGCTTATGAGTGTACACTTCACCAGTTAGCAATCCTTTGTTATATTTACAACAACTGTCTTCTTCTTTGGGACACAAGCTATGTTGGGGATTTTCATCATCTTTATTGTTTACAGTAATAACACATACCTTTGCCTTTCCAACATTTCTCCTTTTCTTAAAAGCCTTCAGAGGATTTCTAATAACTTTACTTTTACTCATTATTATACTTCAACAAAACAGAGACTCAAGAAACAGAATTAATTAAGAATATTTTCGAGATAACGACAGAGTAAATAAACATGAAACAATCGACAATCACACCAGCGATATATATTGAACCATCACAGGTTAGCCACAACACATATTTTATCTCACATCACTAAAATGTACCTGATGAACACGGACGTTAATAATAACAACATTTGACAGCAGTTTAACAGCGCCACAGTAGGTCACGCCCATGTAGAACACATTTCAAAAAAAATTAAAGATAGTTGTAGTCTTCGGAATTGAATAAATTATATATCTATTAAAAGGCAATAGTCTGCAGATTCAGAAAACGCAAAAAAGTAAAAATTGAACTTTTCATGATTTTGAGCCTTTCCGGAGCCCCTTAAACCTAACTAACCTAATGACATCACACACATCCATGCCCGAGGCAGGATTCGAACCTGCGACCGTAGCGGTCTCGCCGTTACAGACTGTAGCGCCTAGAACCGCACGGCCACTCCGGCCGGCTGGTATAGATAATGTGTGGTTAGTTCGCCGTCTTTTGGTACGACAGCCTGGCAACTATTTTTGTGGTCAGCCATACTGACCATAGTGTCCAGTCTGCATGTCCACACTCTCGTCCAGCCCACTGTAAGAAATGTTTCTATTCTCTTTTTGCTTAGCGGGATCAGGACTATGATAATAAATGAAGATTTAGAATTCGTACGTATATTTAGTAAAGTTTCAAACGAAGAATATTGTGAAAATCATTATGTTCATATTGAACGCAAATCTTTCTATCCTAAACAGTACTATTAGCAGCTCAGAGGTGACCTCTACGGTCAATTTTTACCAAATTGTCTTTCGCCCTGACTACTGATAATCAATTTATATTAAATGCTCGAAATACATGTTCGCCATAAAAGTGGAAATAATAGTCACCACTTGCCACGCTGATTTGTAAATATCACTGACAGCACTTTAACAGTTACTTTAGCGAAAATATAAGCGATCCAGGACGTTTCACAGTCCTCGCGAGTTCACTCTCACTTATTACTGAAACTACGCGTTTTGTCACTGTGTGTCTCTGACGTCATCCGAGACGTCGAGCACTCCAGCGTTTGACAGTCGCGGATCTTACAGTGGCTGTGTGCGAAGTGAAGCCTGGTCTTGCCTCTCGGGCTGTATTTATATATGTGGCGCAGCGGACGGCCAAGGGAACATCAGCTGTCATCCGCCTTACGCACACGGCAGCAGTCTGTAAACGGCCGCTTTTTCGTACACACTATATTGAATAACAATGTTATGAATTAATTTAGAATCTTCTTAATTCTTACATGCATTTATGTAAGTTGGTTGAAATCACCGAAAAACTTTCAGCTCGCTTGCATAAAAACTTTGCCTTCTAGAATTTTTAGAGTGAAACTGAGAGTAGATCGTTACATCTGAAGTATAACTTTGAGAGACATTGTCTTGTCTGTTATTAACAGTACGGTCCTAAAATTTGTTATAGCTCCATTACTTAATAGGTTTTATCATGTGCTGTAGCCAAAATTTTCTAGCATTAAAATTACAGATACTTAATTTACTACAAACGGGGATGTTTTAGTTAGAAATTTAGTTTTCATTAAACTACTCGAAAACTATTAGAGGTGCTTAATGTGGCCACTTACTATTTTTTAGGTTGAACTGAAGCATTATACAAATTATTACATTTCTAAGTGTAATATTTACCGCCATCAATTTTTCTTAAAAACGTGGATTCTGACCACAATTTTTATTTAATCAAGTTTAGACTTGCACAAATTAATTTTGACATACAATGGCACATTATGACCAGTTTTTGGCTTCCTATATTGACTATTTAGCGCCACTTATATTTTTCTTAAAACGATGTATTTATGAAGACCACTGATTTAATCATTGGCAGACTTGACGTTTAAAACATTATTACATTAAAGTATACGCTGACAAAGTTTGAATAAGCTATTTTAACTTTTAATTTTATTCTTAATTATGGTGCAATACTTGTGCGGTACCGCGGAGTGGCCGAGCGGTTTCAGGCGCTATGTCACGGTCTGCGCGGACCCTCCCGCTGGAGGTTCGAGTCCTCCCTCTTGTTCTTAGCATAAGTTAGTTTAAGTAGCGAGTAAGTTTAGGGACCGATGACCGCAGCAGTTTGGTCCCATAGGAATTCACACACATTTGAACATTTTTGTGCACTACACGCAGACGCATTATGGTGACGTGGCGCTAGTAGCAGTGAAGTGGGGTAAGTTCCGGCACAGTCGCTCGCCTCTCTATCTCTCATACGATGCAGCGCTTGTTTCGCTACAACAGGTGCCAGATGTTAGTTTATGAGACGGAATTCCATGCTTTACAATAGAGGGACAGTTAACGCTGGTTGTGGATGACGTCCTTACGTGCTCGATAAGAGACAGATCTGGTGATTGAGCAGGCCAAGGGGCGTGTCGACACTGTGTAGAGCATGTTGGGTAGTGACAGTAGTATGTGGAAGAGTATTATCCTACTGGATAACACCCCCTGCAATGTAGTTCATGAATAGCAGCACAAGAATGACATACAAATTTGCGGTCAGAGAGCGTGGGATAACGGCGAGAGTGTTCCTGCTGTCATACGAAATCGCATCCCAGACCATAACTCCAGTTGTAGGACGAGACTGTCCATCATGCAGACAGCTTGGTTGCAGGCACTCAGCCGGCCTCTTTCTAACCAACACACGGCCATCACTGGCACCGAGGTGGAACCGGCTTTCTTCAGAAAGCACAATAGACCTCCATCCCGCTCTCCAATGAGCTGTAGCTTGACACCACTGAAGTGCAAATGGCATGGTTTGGTGTCAGTGGAATACACAGTACAGGTTATCTTGCTCGCAGATATCCTTGAATAACCGATTTGTAACAGTTCGTTCTGTCACTGTGGTGCCAGCTGGTGCTCAGTTTGCTGCTGGAGGTGCAGTACTACGCGCGGGAGCTGTTCGCCGAGCACGATGTTCCACTTTCTCGGTGGTGCCACGTTGCCATCTGGAGCCCGGCCTTCTTGCGATCGTACATTCTACTGACCACCGTTTACAGCAATCATGTGCAGTGGCTACATTCCTACCAAGTCTTTCTCCAATGTCACAGAAAGAACATCCAACTTCTCGTAGCCCTATTACATTACCTAGTTCAGGGCTTAACAACTGGCCGGTTTTGAGCACGAGTACTCGCGTCTGCTCAGGCACCTGCTCGCGAGCAGCTGCATGGTCGCGGAGTGGGGAGGGAGGGGAAGTGCGCGCGCACGTTTGAATACGGCCGCAGCGTGCCTATTGAATTCGCGCCGAAAGTGTAACGTTTAAAGTACTACGATCAGATCGTGACAGTCACTTCGCTGGTTAAGAATAATGTGAAGTCGCCGTTGTGTAACCCCAACCATGCTTTCGCAGTTCAACCCCCATTGGGAGGAATTGTATCTGTTTACTGAAAAAAATGGTGTTGCAAAATGATTAGTATGTCACAAAACGCTGAATTCTTTTACGAAATTTAATTTGCAGCGACATTATATGTCGTACCACGTGAAAGACTACGGACGTGGAAAATGTGATTGACCAGATCGTGCACACGAAGTTATTAAACTTAAAAGGAAGCTATCCGAAGAAGATCTGGTCGACGAAGAAAAATCAACTGAGGCAGCTCTCAGAGTGGGTTACAAAATTGCTTTGCTTTTAACAAAATCCCTGCGCCCCTTAACTGATGGCGATTTAATAAAAGAATGTTTGGTAGCTGCAGCGGAACATTTGTGTCCATCTCAAGTTGAACAGTTTCTGATTGTGCCATTATCTAACATGACCATTATGCGTCGCATACAGGACATGGCAGACGACGTCCAGAGCCAGTTTGCAAATATCTGTAAAGATTTTATGGCGTATTCTCTAGCTCTGGACGAAAGTGTTGATATCACTGGAACAGCGCAGCTTGCCATATTTATTAGAGGTGTTAATAGAGATCTTCAGGTGAGGGAGGAGCTCCTCGATGTAGTAGCCATGAAGAACACTACAACCGGAGGTGATATTTTAAGTAGTGTTGAAGAAAGTGTTGAAAATATAGGATTGTCGTGGAATTCTTTAGTTTCAGTGTCTACAGATGGTAGAGGCATACACTAAGTTAATAAAATTATGAGGCACGTGTACATTCTCCTTTATTTGTTTCATTTGTCGCAGTAATAATTCGTGAGTGATATTCCTGCAGGTGGCCGCGGATTTACATCGACTGGCGGCAGCTGTTGTGTACCCCACGTGACTCTCCCCACTCTCCGCTCTGGTCCGGTAGTGGGGGTAGCGTGCTCGCGCTGCTCCGTGCTCGCGCCTTGCTGCTCACAGCTTGCTCCGCGAGCACGTATGTTGTGAAGCCCTGACCTAGTTCAAACTCAGTGAGGTGTCGACAATGGCGTTTTTGTCGTCTTAGAGGCATTCTTGACTGACATCAACCCATCACGTCCACTCTAAAAGGTAACTAACGCTCACGACCGTTCCAGGGTGTATTTAAAGCAAACCTGAATTGCATCCTAATAGTCGGTGCTACTAGTGTCATTCTTACGCGACTGGCACCAAACTGGAAAAGACGTCATTTGTCAGATGCAGAAATACGCCTACAAACTATCATTTATCTCGCACAACTCCTCCTTGGCGCTGCGATTACTTTGTCCGTCAGTGTATGTTTAGTTTCTATTACTTCTGTGATGTCGTAATTCATAATGTCGAACCTGACCTAATGGAAACACAATAGTTAAGAATTATTTGCTACCTGAAATTAGTTAAATGATTCAAGCTAAAACGACAGCCACATACAACGTAACATAGAGTCTCATACTCAAGGAATGAAATAATTGGGGCTGAACAGGAATCCTGCATCGCCATCCTGACATGGTACTGCTGTTTGCCATTGCCTTCCTCTGTCCTGCTATGAAGTGTCATCCTTGTATCTGTGTTGTGTGGGTGACTGTCATGATTACTTAGACAGCGCAATGTTGGGTTACAGTTGTTATGGGTGAAGGAAAGGGTGGAACCCGGTGCGGACGTACAGCCTTATCCTCTTGAATGAAACCAAAGCGGGTGCCGAGCTTAACGTCCCCATCCGATTGACAGACCACCAAAAATCCATAATGTCTTCACTTGACGAGATACTGTGGAGAGGTTTGGAAGTTAATCCAGGACGATGTGCATAGACTGATGCGCAGCACCTTTATGTCACCACTCTTCCTTTCCTTTGCGACCAAATACTAGCAGTACCCGTGGTCTAGGGGTAGCGTGTTTGATTCATAACCGAAACGTCTTCGGTCTCGGGTTCGATCCCCGCAATTGCCTGAATTTTGATAAATAATCAGCATTGGCGGCCGAAGACTTCCGGCATAAGTAGTCAGCCTCATTCTGCCAACGGCCTTGTCAAAGAGGGCGGAGGATCGGATAGAGGTTCAGGGCACTCTCTTGTCCTGGGGGTGGGAAATTGCTCCTAAAGGCGGAAGAATCAGCAATGATCAACGACATGAGGATGCAGATGGCAATGGAAACCACTGCATTAAAGACACTTAACGTGTATCCACAGGACATGTGGCCTGTAACTGAAGAAGTGTCATGATGGTCTCTACATTGGCAAAAGATTCCGGAATAGTCCCCCATTCGGATCTCCGGGAGGGGACTGCCAAGGGGGAGGTTACCATGAGAAAGAGATTGAATAATAAACGAAAGGATAACGTTCTACGAGTCGGGGCGTGGAATGTCAGAAGCTTGAAAGTGGTAGGGAAACTAGAAAATCTGAAAAGGGAAATGCAAAGGCTAAATTTAGATATAGTAGGGGTCAGTGAAATGAAGTGGAAGGAAGACAAGGATTTCTGGTCAGATGAGTATCAGGTAAAATCAACAGCAGCAGAAAATGCTATAACAAGTGTAGGATTCGTTATGAATAGGAAGGTAGGGCAGAGGGTGTGTTACTGTGAACAGTTCAGTGACCGGGTTGTTCTAATCAGAATCGACAGCAGACCAACACCGACAACGATAGTTCAGGTATACATGCCGACGTCGCAAGCTGAAGATGAACAGATACTGAAAGTGTATGAGGATACTGAAAGGGTAATGCAGTACGTAAAGGGGGACGAAAACCTAATAGTCATGGGCGACTGAAATGCAGTTGTAGGGGAAGGAGTAGAAGAAAAGGTTACAGGAGAATATGGGCTTGGGACAAGGAATGAAAGAGGAGAAAGACTAATTGAGTTCTGTTACAAGTTTCAGCTAGTAATAGCGAATACCCTGTTCAAGAATCACAAGAGGAGGAGGTATACTTGGAAAAGGCCGGGAGATACGGGAAGATTTCAATTAGATTACATCATGGTCAGACAGAGATTCCGAAATCAGATACTGGATTGTAAGACAAGCCTTTCGCCCCTACTCTTCAATCTGTACATCGAGGAAGGAATGATGGAAATAAAAGAAAGGTTCAGGAGTGGAATTAAAATACAAGGTGAAAGGATATCAATGATACGATTCGCTGATGACATTGCTATCCTGAGTGAAAGTGAAGAAGAATTAAATGATCTGCTGAACGGAATGAACAGTCTAATGAGTACACAGTATGGTTTGAGAGTAAATCGGAGAAAGACGAAGGTAATGAGAAGTAGTAGAAATGAGAACAGCGAGAAACTTAACATCAGGATTGATGGTCACGAAGTCAATGAAGTTAAGGAATTCTGCTACCTAGGCAGTAAAATAACCAATGACGGACGGAGCAAGGAGGATATCAAAAGCAGACTCGCTATGGCAAAAAAGGCATTTCTGGCCAATAGAAGTCTACTAATATCAAATACCTGCCTTAATTTGAGGAAGAAATTTCTGAGGATGTACGTCTGGAGTACAGCATTGTATGGTAGTGAAACATGGACTGTGGGAAAACCTGAACAGAAGAGAATCGAAGCATTTGAGATGTGGTGCTACAGACGAATGTTGAAAATTAGGTGGACTGATAAGGTAAGGAATAAGGAGGTTCTACGCAGAATCGGAGAGGAAAGGAATATGTGGAAAACACTGATAAGGAGAAGGGACAGGATGATAGGACATCTGCTAAGACATGAGGGAATGACTTCCATGGTACTAGAGGGAGCTGTAGAGGGCAAAAACTGTAGAGGAAGACAGAGATTGGAATACGTCAAGCAAATAATTGAGGACGTAGGTTGCAAGTGCTACTCTGAGATGAAGAGGTTAGCACAGGAAAGGAATTCGTGGCGGGTCGCATCAAGCCAGTCAGTAGACTGATGACAAAAAAAAAAAAAAAAAAAAGCTAGCAGAGAAAGTCTGACACCACGTGGATTCGGGCCGAGTCGAGAGCCACCACACATGCGTGCGTTATCGACCTCTGCTATGGAGCCGGGTAACCACTTACTTTACGGATTTAAGGTTAAAAATCAATCGACAACAGCGATGTAGTATCACATCGTTATCTGCCTCGGCACACTCAGTTTGAATGCAGTTACTTCTAAAGTAACACTTCCTTCAAAGAACAAGTTTCAAATTAACCAAACATGTACAAAATCGTTGAGGTTTTCGTGGCCGAGGTATTCTTCACTGACTTTTTTATCGGAATCATCGACTGAAATCTGTTCCGTAATTTTTATGCACCACGAGGCATTGTCAAAGATTTATCCTCTACGTCAGTTCCGCCACCAGTAATAGAGTGTGAACGTTTCAAAACGGGAGTCACTCCTACAGGCGAAACGTCCGAAAAATCACGAAACAAACGCCGAGTGAAGATCCCGAGACGAAAGCCGACAGGCAATACGTTAACTAATCATAGCCTGAAAATTATACCACTCAAGTCCAAGGCTACCGTAATATACAATTATATGGCCGTTTCTGAAAACATTAAAATTATTATTTGAGCAGCTACTCTGTGTATTGAACACTTTTCTTCTCAAAACTATGGCGCCCCAGTTCTGAAGCAGAAACCGGTACAACTCACATTTGAGAAATTCCTCTTCAAAACCCATTATATTTAAAACGGGTTGCCACTACAAGTAGGAAAATTATTTGTTTCCTAGTGATACCAATTGGGAATCGGTGTTTCGTTTCATGAAATTTCTTTAGTAAGGTCCAGTACGATGAATAAGCAATACCTTCCCGTATTTTTGTCAGTGCCAAATATATTTCTTCATTACAGACTTATCTAATCTTTTATGTACTGCTGCGCTGACAAAATCTTTTTCATAATTTCTACACGAATCTTTGGCGAAGTAGGAACTGGAGCATTCCTTTTGAGATACGCCAGACTAAAGCCTGTCCGTCGTTTTATTTTTTTCTAAACATTATTCACTCCGTTTATCAAGTAATAATTGTATCCAATTTCTTTTCTTGATTAACTGATGCAAGACACTATGTTTCAATTGCTACGTAGTTGATTGCAGAGATCATAACATTCCTTTAATGACATTATTCTGATTGATTTGGTATTCGGTTTTCATGCTGTATTGTACTGGTAAGTAGGCCGGGTCCCAGCCAGTTTTTGCAACATCAGTGACCTGATGGGGCATCTCCCATGGGATCCAGCTTCCACGGCTTCTAAAGAGCTTGCCGCTATAAAGGGTAGATCCTCCACCCATCTAGCCAAGGGTCAGGGGTCAGATATGTCGGTCCACATGCTTTGTGAGCAGGGCACCGCTGTGGCGATGCAGGGAGACGCTTTTTGGGGAATCTTGCCCGATGTCTGGTGGACGGTCCACACAAATAGCGACAGGAGTACGGAATTAAGCAATCTCTGAAAACAGTATGGGACCTGTGAGTTTCTTTACGGTCCGTCCTATTCATCCAAATGCCCTCTGTAACACTTCTTGGTCACTGGCCGAACTTCAGTAATGAAAGAGGAGACTGTGGACAGCCGAGTCAACCGACATATCCCCACCTTGGGAGCATGTAATTTTCAGCGTATTCGGTCCATTCTATGAAGAAGTGCCGTCGTGCATTTCTACCCTGTCGTACTGAATGTAACTAGAGTCTGGAATAAACGACAGAGAGGGAGTCAGGGTTGCCTTCAAACCCTGAGTTTCCTCGTATTGATCGGAGCTGCAATATCTTTCGAGAATGGAATTTTGTACCAAATTGCGAACATTTTGTTTATACTTGAAAATTTCAGAGATTGGCTGGCAGATTAACAGACGTAACGCAACAGTTCTGCAATGCCACCTAATAAACACAATATGAGTGTGTAGAATGTCAGACCAGCTTTTCCTTGGATTGAAGTGTTTCTAGCAAACAGAAAAAATGCTTCAAATGGCTCTGAGCACTATGGGAATTAACTTCTGAGGCCATCAGTACCCTAGAACTTAGAACTACTTAAACCTAACTAACCTAAGGACATCACACACATCCATACCCGAGGTAGGATTCGAACCTGCGACCGTAGCGGTCTCGCGGTTCCAGACTGTAGCGCCTAGAACCGCTCGGCCACTCAGACCGACTAGCAAACAGAACACAACATGTCATTCTGTACGGAGGGAAGTATTCAGAAGTAAAAGCAATTTCGAGCGTGCCACAGGGAGTGTTATAACACCATTACTTTTGACGATATGCACTCATGCTCATAAACTAAGGATAATTACAGAATCTGGCGCCACACAACATGGCACTACACAACACTGGCGCTAATACCACAGGCACATAGGGAACACACACGACACAGATCTGTTAGCCCGCAAGACCGCTACGGTCGCAGGTTCGAATCCTGCCTCGGGCATGGATGTTTGTGATGTCCTTAGGTTAGTTAGGTTTAAGTAGTTCTAAGTTCTAGGGGACTGATGACCTCAGCAGTTGAGTCCCATAGTGCTCAGAGCCATTTGAACCATCTGTTAGCCTACGGTATTGGTGATAAGTTGAGAAAACCGTCCCGAAACACATGTGCTACAAAACGCCACTGATTCCTACGCATGTACCCCGACATCAATATGAGATATGATCAACATGCACACGTACACAGGCCGCACAACGGGTTGTCATACTCTGGATCAGGTGGTCGTGCAGCTGCTGGGGTATAGCGTCCCATTCTTGCACCAGTGTCTGTCGGAGCTCCTGAAGTGTCCTAGGGGTTTGAAGACGTGCAGAGACACGTCGACCGAGAGCATCCCAGACGTGTTCGATGGGGTTTTGGTCTGGACAATAGGCAGGCCACTCCATTCGCCTGAAATCTTCTGTTTGAAGGTACTCCTCTACGATGGCAGCTAGGTGGGGCCGGAGAAGGAAGAAGATGGGACCCACTGCATCCTGAAAATACGGACATACTGGTGCAAAATGAAATGCCTATACACCCGACAGTTCCACTGTCAAAAACATGCAGGGTTGTACGTTCACCAATCATAATCCCACGCCGGCCGCGGTGGTCTCGCGGTTCTAGGCGCGCAGTCCGGAACCGTACGACTGCTGCGGTCGCAGGTTCGAATCCTGCCTCGGGCATGGATGTGTGTGATGTCCTTAGGTTAGTTAGGTTTAAGTAGTTCTAAGTTCTAGGGGACTAATGACCACAGCAGTTGAGTCCCATAGTACTCAGAGCCATTTGAACCATTTGAACCATAATCCCACCCCACACCATCAAACCACGGCCTCCATACAGGTCCCTTTCACGGACATTAAGGGGTTGGTATCTGGTTCCTCGTTCACACCAGATGAAAATCCGCCAAAAATCGCTGTTAAGACTATACCTGGACTCGTCGGTGAACATAACCTGGGACCACTGTTCCTATGACCATGTACTATGTTCTTGACGCCAGCCTTTACGGGCTCTCCTGTGACCAGGGATCAGTGGAATGCACCTTGCAGGTCTCCGGGCGAATAAACCGTGTCTGTTCAGTCGTCTGTAGGCTTTGTGTCGGGAGCCAACTGTTCCAGTGGCTGCAGTAAGGTCCCGAGCAAGGCTACCTGCAGTACTCCGTGGCCGTCTGCGGACACTGATGGTGAGATATCGGTCTTCTTGTAGTGTTGTTCACTGTGGGCGTCCCGTACTGTAGCGCCTGGACACCTTTCCTGTCTGCTGGAATCGTTGCCATAATCGTGAGATCACAGTTTGTGGCACACGGAGAGCCCGTGCTACGACCTGCTGTGTTTGACCAGCCTCCAGTCGCCCTAGTATTCTACCCCTCATAAAGTCATCAATATGTGTTCTTTGAGCCATTTTCAACACACAGTCGCCATTAGCACGTCTGAAAACGTCTGCACACTTACGCGCTGTGCCGTGCTCTGACATGCACCAACACACCTCTGCGTATGTGGATGCTGCCAGCGCCGCCGTGCGTACGACCGCAGGTCAAATGCACCGCATGGTCATACCCCGAGGTGATTTAAACCCGCAAATCGCCCACCAGAGCGTTGTTTCACCATGTATCAGCATTATCCTTAATTTATGAGCATTAGTGTATGTAAATGACCCAGTAGTTAGCATCGGAAGTTTCATGAGACTTTTCATGAGGAACGCTATTCTACTCGTTTACAGACAAGTCGCGACGCTAGAAAATTGTAGGAATGCGTGCAGAGGATCGACTCTTGGTGGGGGGGGGGGGGGTAGGGGGGGTAGCAATTGAATCTGACCATAAACAAGAGTAACGTACTGTGAATACATAGACAGGAAAACCCTTTATCGTATGATTACAAAAGTGCAGAACAATCACCGGTAGCAGCAACTTCCATAAAACATCTAGAAATATGAGTACGGAGCGATAAGAAATGGAACGATCACATAAAATTAATCGCTAGAAAGGCAGATGCCAGACTGAGATTCATTGGAAGAAGCCTCAGGAAATATAGTCCATCAACAAAGGAAGCAGCTTATGAAACACTTGTTCGACCAATATTTGAGTACTGCTCGTCAATATGGGATCCGTCCCATATAGGACGGAAAGAGGAAATAGGGTATATTGGTTCCTCCTATGTATGTATCGCGAAAAAACAGACTGGATAAAATTAGAGAGATTCGAGCGCACACGGAGGCAATTGTTCTTACCGCAAAGCAAACACAAGTGGAGCAGGAAAAGGAGGATGCGACACTGGTGCACGAAGTACCCTCCCCCAGACACCGCAAGGCGGACTGCGGAGTACAGATGTAGACCCAGAGAGGGGATAAGGTTGTTACGCAGCACCCCTTTAGGAGCTCGTAAAACCATATTGCGGATTGGCTGATAGATCATTCGTAGTGGCTGCACCGCGTGCTGTGAAGAGGGTCATACTCTTGTATTCCACTCTGGTTTCTCCTGAGCGTCACTCCTCTTCACATTATTGTGGCACGACTTCTGAAAGATTAAGACTGCAACTATCACTTAAATTTCGGTCTCTACAACTGTACAACTGCAGTCCATCTTCTGGTACATGATCTGGTAAGATCAAGCTGCAAAACCGTTCGCGGGTTCATAGTGTTCTAAGTTATAAGGGCTCTTGTCATGGATTACGTTTTGCGTGTCGGCTCGCTCGTGATTCAAGTATCTGGGATTCCTACAAGTACTTTTCTTTCCCCATGTCCAGCACCGAATCGAGTATTTAGTTCTTTCCGGTGCAATTCGAGTTAGTACCAGATGCTTCCCTTACCGTTACCGCGGACTTTGCCGCTCACATTATTTTATTTTAAATGGATGTAGTACAGATTGTGTGATCCAATTGTCTCTTAATTTTCAGTCTGGAGAAATTGACATTTCATGCAAATTATATTTTAGTTTTCCTAATGAATTTTATATCAATATATGTTGGTCAAAGTGGACCCACCTTCAGTTTCTGTAATTACGTGAACCTATTAATTTCTTTGATTACTATTAATTTTGTCAAGGGCCAAAGCCATGAACCGTTTGTCAGGGCCTTTAATTTCCCAATTGTTTCCTTTGCGCACTACGTGTCGTACATGTGAGTCGAAGGTTCAAACTGGTTCACAGTTTGCATTTAACAATAGCTAAGTGGCGCCGGCCGGAGTGGCCGAGAGGTTCTAGGCACTACAGTCTGGAATCACGCGACCGCTACGCTCGCAGGTTCGAATCCTGCCTCAGGCATGGATGTGTGTGATGTCCTAGGGTTAATTAGGTTTAAGTAGTTCTAAGTTCTAGGGGACTGATGACCACAGCAGTTAAGCCCCATAGTGCTGGGAGCCATTTGAACCATTTTTGATGCTAAGTGGCAATTTGAAACCGAAGCTCGACTCCAGATGGAGTCCTGCAGTTTTACTAAAAAATTAGAGAGCTAACTGGGCTGGTTCTAACGGTTTAATCATAACTACATATGAACTAGTAAAACTAATTTCTACTTTACTATCGTCATTACAACTTCGTCCTTGGAAACTTACGGTGACACCAACTGATTAGACAAGATATCGTAATTATAAGTCGCAAACAATGAAATTCTTGTTAAACAGAACACCCTCAGTACGAGCAAAGGAAAGTTTAAACGGAAACATCAGTTCTTTGTCATTACTGACACTCTCATCGTACTAAATCGACACATAGGCTTTCATACACGAGAAGCACAAAGAAAGAAAGCTGAACTACGTTTACAAAGTTAAAAGAAACTGTGGGAAATTTTGCCTTATTATCGACGAAAAGTCGTACGTAGCTTCCAGTCAGAAGAAAACAGTGTCTTTGGGTCGTCCAAAGTTACTCATGCCACAAATCAACACGAACATTCCGTGAATTACAATTCGTAACACTTAAAGTGTTTTTAACTCGGTCATTCATCATCGTGTCGTACAACAAGCCTTAGTATCGTTTGCTTGCCTCTGTACTCTTCCAACAGAGATAATTTAAAGTTCACACTTTGATTATCAGTTTTGCACGATTGCAACCTCTTGAAGCTTACTCAGCAGTGACTAAATGGAGACTGATTTCGTTCCCCGTGCGCACATTAAAGATCGACGCGCCAAAGTGCTCGTACTTCACCTGTCATTCGGTAGAAGACCACGTCCAAATATTAATGTCATGGTATCTTCCCCGTCGTGTACTATCAGCTTGTACAGAACCGTATTAACACCCAGTTACAAATCAATTCATCTTTCACAATATTTATGTCAGAGTATAGAAATATTAACTACAAATGTAATTGAAGACTTCAATTACCATACATCATGGTCAGGTAGAAATACTGAAATCAGAGACTCAACTGTAAGGCGTACCCATCAGCAGATACAGACTCTGGTCACAATTTAGTAGTGTAACAGTTCTGATACTAAATGTAACTGGGTTTTCTCTTTTGATACTAGTCAGTTGTCAGGACGAGCATTATGTCAGGGTGAAAATACTAAATTAATTAATTTTTCTCTCTTAACAACATGTGGGCAGGGTGGGTTCTTCCTTGGCTCCGGTATGAGGTCGAATGAAACATCATTTTTACATAAGATAACTTTTATTGAAGATTTGTACAACTGTTTCTTACTCGATGTTCTGGCTTGGAGAGCGGCAGCTGTGTCGTTTGCGAAGTCTTCTGCTGCAGCAGCGGCGGCAGCGGCGTCTGATTACACGTGGCAGTGTGTATCTCGTGTCGTCGTCTCGCCCAGCTGACTGGAGACGCGCAGCGCGAGATGGCCCGTTTAATTATTGCGAGCGAAGTCGTGCATCGGATGGCGATACCTTGGATGCGGCGTCCCAGTGTTTCTCTTCTCTACGTGGCCAAGTGTGTTGTGTGTCGGCCAGCGGAGCGGCGCGGCGGGGGAAGGCCAGTGTCCTGGACTCGAACAACGGACTCCCGCTTGCCAGTCTTCGGCTGTCAGATCTTCATCCCAGCTCACAGGTGACTGCTGATGTGAGGCCGTCTCCTTCCCGTCCTCGCGAATCACCCGGGTATGTAAAAATCAGACTTCAAATACCTTTTAACTTCTGTCTTCTGGCGCCGCAGCTGCTGCTTGCTATTCCATTACAGCGGCGGACTTGGTGCGTCAGTGCATGATGCAGTCTCTTCTTGCATGAAGGTCTTCAGCACCGAAACTGACTGAAAACTACTGCTACGCTTCTTCACTTCTTCGTCTTCTTCGTCTTTCGTCTGTCGGGCCCACTGCGTCTCGCGTATTTATTCACTTCAGTTTACTGGAGGTGAACGACTTCACGGTCATTGCCTCTTCTGTCACGGTGAGAAGCTTCTCGAAGAATCTTCTTAACGTCGGTCATTGGCTCTTGGAATGTAGGCGAGGGCCTTTGATCACATGTGATGACTGAGAAATATGTCAGCCAGTCATTGCCTCTTCTGTCACGTTGAAAAGCTTCTTGAAGAATCTTCTTAACGTCGGTCATTGGCTCTTGGAATGTAGGCGAGGGCCTTTGCTCACATGCGACAACTGAGAAACACGTGAGCCGGTTGGGCAATGCCCTGACGGCTGAATCGACAGTGCCCGCTTATGTGGAACTTGCTGACTTCACGGTCATTGTCTCTTCTGCTCTGCTGTTCTGCCCGCTGTTTGCCAGTATGTAACTCTCTAAACTAAACCACGTTTTTCATTTATATTCTAATTTCTACTTCACTTTGATTTCACTAATTTATTTACTTAGTACCACTTAACTTTCCTCCACCCTTCGGAGAAATTCGCCCTCGTATTTACCACTCAACATTCCTCCACTCTTCACACGGCAAAAGCACTAACACAAGCAATGAAAACTCTCGACTTAGAAGATTACACATGCTTCACATTAAGTATGTTGAAAATACTTTATCACTTTACTAAAGCACTGTACGCTCATGAATCACGTAGTTCACACATAAATGGTTATAATAAGTGTAACAAATCTTGATGACAGTGAATAAACAAAAATAGATTTTTCACTTAGAAAATTACATAGCAACACCTGTTTAATCTACCCTATATTAATGCAAGAATATCTATTCTACAGTATTGGTTATTTTAACATGAGACTGTTTAATAGAGATTGAAGCACAATAAACAAAATTAATACACTAATGCTCGGAAGTAACCACTGAAGTACACCAGTTAAGAGTGTGGTATCCAGTTAACAGGGATTTGATGAAGTGGTATATTATTATTTGGCTTATTTTTTCGTCTTAAATAAAAGAAAACTGTACAAAGCAGAAACACCAACACAAAAGTTCCAGCTATACCCGTTCCTAGCATTATAATTTTAGTTTTGTGTTCACTTTTTAATTTTAAGGCTTGTTGCATCATAACATTGGCATTAATTTTGCCTTGGTCTGAGTTTATGAACGTATCTAAAGACTTCAGAAGGGAACTGTCAAGGGAGTCATCGAGGTAGGACAGGCTTTGTGAAGGAAATGCTTGCGTGACATTTTCTGAAAAAACCAATCAACATGGTTATGGGCTTACCAACGTAGTAAAAACAAAAACAAAGAAAAGAAGGAATACATTGATAACTACAAGATCTACATGTTTCTATGTTCAACTTTTCTTTCTTAAAAAATAAACCATTATCATGTATTAATTATTTACATTTGTATACTATCCACAGTCTACTATGATTCAACTAGGACATTCGCACCCTTGATCGAAGATTGTATGGTGCCATGTATGTATGTTGTGCTGGCGTGGCCACTCTTTTTCCTTTTCGGGTGCTTCCTCCACCCTTCGGAAAAGCAGACACTATCGCTGAAGGAATTACGTCTGGAGCGCCCTTAAAAGGTTTTAACCGACTTGCATGGACAATAGTAGTTCGGGTGGGCAGTTGCGGTTTAAGGTTGACTGGTGACATGATCTCAATAATTTGATAAGGACCTCTGTAGTTTGTTACAAATTTCTTCGTTTTTCCTTTCGCAATGTATGGAGTTGACAGCATCACCCACTGACCGATTTTGTAATTTGGATATTTAGCTTGGGCATTGCCTAATCTTTCCTGTCGTTCCAAAGCCTTTGTATTAGATTTTTGAACCTTTTTCCATACATCCTTCATCATTCGACCGAAATCTTTTACTGTTTCTCCGACTTTTCCGTTTTTCTGCCTGATTACATCAAAAGGGGACGGCATTTTTCTCCCATAGACCACTTCACAAGGTGACATGCCAGTTGCTTCATGCGTTTTGGCGTTGTATACCGACACGATTATTGGTAAATACGTATCCCAATTAGAATGTTGTTCGTTAATATAATAACTAAGCATCTTGCCAATTGTCTGATGAACTCTTTCTGTGCACCCGTTGCACTGAGGGTGTATGGAGTTGTGCGTAATTTACGTATTTTTAGTAAGTGGCATAGCTGTTTCGTTAATTCAGACATAAAATTAGATCCCTGATCTGTGATAATGGCTTCAGGTACGCCAAATTTAAGTATCCAGTTGTTAACTAAAGCTTGGGCAACTGTATTTGCTTGCTGATCTGGGAGACTCACCATAGCAAGATAGCGTGAATAGTGATCTATAATTGTAAGAACATACTTATTACCAGCAGGTGTTTTATGAAATGGCCCGCAGAGATCCAGTCCACAGATTTGAAATGAACATGAAGCCTCGGGGAGCCTCTGTAAGGGTATTTTTGAACGAGAAAGTTCAGCTCGTTGTGCGCACGCAATGCAATTACGAATGTACTGCGCAACATCCTGCTTTCTGGTTTGCCACCAAAATCGCTCTGCTACACGTCTTTCGGTCGTCCACTGTCCACCGTGTCCTGCAAGGATATGATCGTGGGCCTCTGCCATTATTTCTTGTCTAAGGTGTTGGGGAACAACAATTCGCGGTCCAAGTTTTGTTTTACGGCATAATACACCATCTTCAAAGCAAAATTGTTTTTGAGTTGCGTATTTTTTGCGTTCTGTATCCTCATCTTGTGCCTTTCTCCAGTCCTCAGTATCTCGGCCTGTTGCTTCCAAAAGTGCTATTTTCCGACTTAGGCAATCTGCATTCGTGTGTTTTTTGCCTGGTTTATGGATAACTTCGAAATCCATTTCGGAAAGACATAGGGCCCAACGGGTAAGACAACTAGATGGATCCTCTAATCCAAGCAACCATTTTAAAGCTGCGTGGTCTGTAATAACCTTGAATTTCCTACCATACAAGTAGCATTTAAAGAATTTGATGCCATAAATAACACTTAACAATTCTTTCTCCATTGTGGAATAATTTCTTTCTGCCGTTGTTAGTTGTCTCGAAGAGTAGGCTATGGGGTGTTCCGCGCCATTAATATTCTGACTCAAAACAACTCCTACTGAATGACCACTTGCGTCACAGGATAAAATAAATTATTTATTATAATCTGGGTAGGCTAATACTGGACTGTGTGTTAACTTATCTTTAAGGGTTTGAAATGCTGATTCACAATCTTCAGACCAATAAAATTTTGCACCCTTTTTCAATAATTGGGTTAAGGGTCGGGCAATTTCAGCAAAATTTTGAACATATTTTCGGTAATACGATGCGAGACCAATGAAACTTTGTACCTCCTTAACGCGTTGTGGTGTTGGGAAGTCCTTAACTGCCGAAATTAATCGAGGATCTGTTTTAATTCCTTTTCCACTAATGACATGCCCAAGGTATGTAACCTCTGTCAATGCAAAACTACATTTTTCCATATTTAATGTTAATTTAGCTTTTCTAAGTCTCTGAAAAACATTACGCAGACGCACAGCATGTTCATAATGTCTTTGGAGAATACAATAATATCGTCTAGATATACACAACATTGTTGAGTTTTGAGTCCTCGCAATACTCCATCGAGTAGTCTTTGAGAAGTTGATGGTGCATTTTTCAAACCGAAAGGCATTCTTTTAAATTGCCAGTGGCCTCCAGGGGTAGAAAATGCTGTTTTATGCCTATCTTCAGGGGCAACTTCCAATTGATGATATCCGCTATATAAATGGATTGTTGAAAAGTATTTACTGTTACCTAAACTGTCAATGATATCTGTAATGTTTGGAAGAGGATAAACATCTGATATAGTTTGTTTGTTAAGGTGCCTGTAGTCACAACAAAATCTATATCGTTTCGTACCATCAGGAGACTTCTTTGGAATAATTACAATATTTGAATTATAAGGCGAATCAGAATATTCTATAATTCCATCTTTTAGGTGCTGTTCTAAAAATTCATCCCGTACTGGCTGTAAGTGATGCGGAACTCTATAAGGCTTCCTATAAACTGGGGGGCTATTTCCTGTTGGGATCCTATGCTGTGTGATATCTGTTGCTGGCAGTGGACCTTCTGCATTAAATAAATCTTGGAACTCAACTAAAACGGCTTCTATCGTGTCTCTATCATTTCCTTTCAAATGCTCAATCTTCTGGCGTAATGCGGTTTTATAGGCGTCTGGTTTCTGACCATCAGTAATATCTGACCAAATGAAACCTTCTTCTTCAAAAGTACTGACTGTAGCTGCTAATATTCCCTTATGCCACTCTTTGTCCTCCACTCCGAAATTTTCAATATGTACCGGTACTTTTCTTTCTCCCTCAACGTCTTGAACCCGTACAACACTCCTACGTATAAAACAATGTGATAGATCTAATTCCTCATTTTCCTCTAAAGGCTCTATTACACATATTGTATCTGTAGGTACCTTGGGGTCAACGGTCATCCAGAAAAGTTTTCCTGAGCCAGATGGTATCTGATCCCGCGAATCAACCTTCAAGGACGATGCACGCAGTGTAGTAGATTTTGCCTTCCGGTTGGGGAAATCTTGCGGCAGTGGGCCCTTTGCAGCGGTGTCACCTAGCTGAAACACTATTCCGCTAAGTTCTACAGTTTGCTGTCTGAGGTCGATTTTAGCGTGATGTTTATTCAGGAAATCCAATCCAAGGATCGCGTCGTACCCGTCAGTTACCTTTGTTACCACTTCTACGTCTTCTTGAAATTGTACACCGTGAATATAGAAAATCAATGATGTAAATCCTAATGACTGCACTGTACCTCCTCCTACTCCACTCAATCTATACCTTGGAGAGTCATATTTCTTTTCTCCAATACATTCATTACTTACTATTGATACGTTTGCGCCTGTATCGACCAGTATCCTTGCCTCTTTATCCTGTACGGTAGCAGATAACCAGCATTCCGCCTTCACATTCGCCTTAATGGCACGAAATTTTATTGGGAACGCCTGGCGGCGGCTCCGACATTCCCGTTTGAGTTTAACTGATTTCTATTTCCAAAAACTTTCTTAGACCTGCATTCCTTGAATGTGTGACCTATTCTTTGACAGTTAGTGCATTTAGGTTGTCTGCAATTTTGTGCTATATGGCCCTGTCGATCGCACCTAAAACATAGTACTCCTGCTGAAAATACATTTCGCTTCTCCTTGTATCTGGTGGCAATGTCTTCGAAAGCCGTCGCCACAGATACAGCTTCTGCTAAATATTTAGGAAGCTCTGCCCTGACACGACGGGACGTTTCAGGTGGTAACCCACGTCAAAATGTATCCAGAGCTCTATTTTCTGCCTCTTGTAAAATACCTTTATTTGCTTCATCACTAGTTGTCAACTGATAGGTGTTAATATTAACTTTTCTAATCCTATCTACAAAGCTTTCTAACGATTCGTTTTGCCTCTGAGTGATAGTGTTTAATTTTTCCCTATAAAATCTACAGCTGTTCTGTCTTTGAAAACGTTTAAGTAATCCTTCCTTCAATTCCTCAAATGTTGGAGCATTCCGTAATTCTTCGTGGTATAATACGTGTGCTTTAGCCTCTCCTATCAATCTTAACTATGTCATTTGTAAGAGCTGTTCATCTGACCATGATCCTAACTTTCCAGCTGCTACTAAATCATCAAAAAAGGCTGTTATGTCTTCGCCAGGTTTACTTGAAAAAGGAGTTACTAAGGCTGCTGCTGAGGAATCTAGGATGGGAGGGATTGGACTGGTTTGCCTAACCTCACTCAACTGTATAATGTATTATTATCATTTATAAGCTGTGCAATCTGATTAACTGAGCTCTGAATAGCTTCCTCAGTAGAAACCGCTTGTGGTGCTGACTCTGACTTTGTGTGATTTTGTGTCATCATTTTACAAACTATTAGATACACAATCTTACCACACTGAATGAAAAGGATGTTTAAATATTTTCAACAAACTCAAAAAATTATGAGAGAGAGGACACTTCTAAATAAAGAAAATATTACGCATGATAAGCAAACCTCTATCCTTTCACACATTAAACAATATTGGATGCTTAGTGACTGTCATTCACACCTCATATTGAGCCAAAGGTTTTTCTCTGACATCAAATGTAACAGTTCTGATACTAAATGTAACTGGGTTTTCTCTTTTAATACTAGTCAATTGTCAGGACGAGCATTATGTCTTGGTGAAAATACTAAATTAATTAATTTTTCTCTCTTAACAACATGTGGGTTCTTCCTTGGCTCGGGTATGAGGTCGAATGAAACATCATTTTTACATATGATAACTTTTATTGAAGGCCGGCCGAAGTGGCCGTGCGGTTAAAGGCGCTGCAGTCTGGAACCGCAAGACCGCTACGGTCGCAGGTTCGAATCCTGCCTCGGGCATGGATGTTTGTGATGTCCTTAGGTTAGTTAGGTTTAACTAGTTCTAAGTTCTAGGGGACTAATGACCTCAGCAGTTGAGTCCCATAGTGCTCAGAGCCATTTGAACCATTTGAACTTTTATTGAAGATTTGTACAACTGTTTCTTACTCGATGTTCTGGCTCGGAGAGCGTCAGCTGTGTCGTTTGCGAAGTTTTCTGCTGCAGCAGCGGCGGCAGCGGCGTCTGATTACACGTGGCAGTGTGTATCTCGTGTCGCCGTCTCGCCCAGCTGACTGGAGACGCGCAGCGCGAGGTGGCCCGTTTAATTATTGCGAACGAAGTCCTGCATCGGATGGCGATACCTTGGATGCGGCGTCCCAGTGTTTCTCTTCTCTACGTGGCCAAGTGTGTTGTGCGTCGGCCAGCGGAGCTGGCTGAAAACTACTGCTACGCTTCTTCACTTCTTCGTCTTCTTTGTCTTTCGTCTGTCGGGCCCACTGCGTCTTGCGTATTTATTCACTTCAGTTTACTAGAGGTAACCGACTTCACGGTCATTGCCTCTTCTGTCATGGTGAGAAGCTTCTCGAAGAATCTTCTTAACGTCGGTCATTGGCTCTTGGAATGTAGGCGAGGGCCTTTGCTCACATGCGACCACTGAGAAACACGTGAGCCAGTTGGGCGATGCCCTGACGGCTGAATCGACAGCGCCCACTTATGTGGAACTTGCTGACTTCACGGTCATTGTCTCTTCTCCTCTGCTGTTCTGCCCGCTGTTTGCCAGTATGTAACTCTCTAAACTAAACAACGTTTTTCATTTATATTCTAATTTCTACTTCACTTTGATTTCACTAATTTATTTACTTAAGTACCACTCAACAGTAGTCATCAAGAGCAGACTGACGTTATAGAGAATAGTCACGAAGAATTAATGTGCAAAGAAGTGGGATACAGAAGTACTAAGGAATGAAGAGAAACGCTTGAAGTTCTCTCAGGGTATATGTACTGTGATGAGGAATAGCTCAGTAGGCAGTTCACTTAAAGATGAAAGGACATCTCTAAAAAGGGAAACTACAGATGTTAGAAAGAAAAATATAAGTACAAAAAGGGTAACATTGGAGAATCCATGAGTTGTTGTTGTTGTGGTCCTCAGACCTGAGACTGGTTTGATCCAGCTCTCCATGCTACTCTATCCTGTGCAACCTTCTTCATCTCTGGGTAACTACTGCAACCTACATCCTTCTGAATCTGCTTAATGTATTCATCTCTTGGTCTCCCTAAACGATTTTTACCCTCCACGCTGCCCTCCAATACTAAATTTGTGATCCCTTGATCCCTCAGAACATGTCCTACCAACCTATCCCTTCTTCTTGTCAAGGTGTGCCACAAACGTCTCTTCTCCCCAATCCTATTCAATACCTCCTCATCAGTTATATGATCTACCCATCTAATCTTCATCATTCTTCTGTAGCACCACATTTCGAAAGCTTCTATTCTCTTCTTCTCCGAACTATTTATAGTCTATGTTTCACTTCCATACATGGCTACACTCCATACAAATACTTTCAGAAACGAATTCCTGACACTTAAATCTATACTCGATGTTAACAAATTTCTCTTCTTCAGAAACGCTTTCCTTGCCATTTTATCCTCTCTACTTCGACCATTATCAGTTATTTTGTTCCCCAAATAGCAAAACTCCTTTACCACTTTAAGTGTCTCATTTCCTAATCTAATTCCCTCAACATCACCCGAGTTAACTCGACTACCTTACATTATCCTCGTTTTGCTTTTGTTGATGTTCGTCTTATATCCTCCTTTCAAGACACTGTCCATTCCGTTCAACTGCTCTTCCAAGTCCTTTGCTGTCTCTGACAGAATTGCAATGTCATCGGCGAACCTCAAAGTTTTTATTTCTTCTCCATGGATTTTAATACCTACTCCGAATTTTTCTTTTGTTTCCTTTACTGCTTGCTCAATATACAGATTGAATAACATCGGGGAGAGGCTACAACCCTGTCTCACTCCCTTCCCAAAAACTGCTTCCCGTTCGTGCCCATCTATTCTTATGACTGCCATCTGGTTTCTGTACAAATTGTAAATAACCTTTCGCTCCCTGTATTTAACCCCTGCCAACTTTAGAATTTGAAAGAGAGTATTCCAGTCAACATTGTCAATAACTTTCTCTAAGTCTACAAATGCTCAGATTGTAGGTTTGCCTTTCCTTAATCTTTCTTCTAAGATAAGTCGTAAGGTCATCAGTGCCACATGTGTTCCAATATTTCTACGGAATCCAAATTGATCTTTCCCGAGATCGGTTTCTACCAGTTTTTCCATTAGTCTGTAAAGAATTCGCGTTAGTATTTTGCAGCAATTTTCACATCTGCCAACACCTGCTGTCTTTGGAATTGGAATTATTATATTCTTCTTGTCTGAGGGTATTTCGCCTTTCTGATACATCTCGATCACCAGGTGGTAGAGTTTTGTCAGGACTAGTTCTCCCAAGACTGTCAGTAGTTCCAATGGAATGTTGTCTACTCCCGGAGTTTCGACTCAGATCTTTCAGTGCTCTGTCAAACTCTTCACGCAGTACCATATCTCCCATTTCATCTTCATCTACATCCGCTTCCATTTCCATAATATTGTCCTCAAGTACATCGCCCTTGTATAGGCCCTCTATATACTCCTTCCAACGTTCTGCTTTCCCTTCTTTGCTTAGAACTGAGTTTCCATCTGAGCTCTTGATATTCATACAAGTGGTTCTCTTTTCTCCAAAGGTCTCTTTAATTTTCCTGTAGGCAGTATCTATCTTACCCCTAGTGAGATAAGCCTCTAATCCTTACATTTGTCGTCTAGCCACCCCTGAATGGCCATTGTGCACTTCCTGTCGATTTCATTTTTGTGACGTTTGTATTCCTTCTTGCCTGCTTCATTTACTGCATTTTTATATTTTCTCCTTTCATCAATTAAATTCAATATCTCTTCTGTTACCCATGGATTTCTACTAGCCCTCGATTTTTTACCCACTTGACCCTCTGCTGCCTTCACTATTTCATCCCTCCAAGCTACCCATTCTTTTCTACTTCCCCCATTCCTATCAATTGTTCCCTTATGCTCTCACTGAAACTCTGTACAACCTCTAGTTTAGTCACTTTATCCAAGTCCCATCTCCTTAAATTCCCACCTTTTTGCAGTTTCTTCAGTTTCCATGTTTACAACTTTCTTTTATGATTCTTGAACCAAGTGTTAGCTATGATTAAGTTATGCTCTGTGCGAAATTCTACCAGGCGGCTTCCTCTTTCATTTCTTAGCCCAAATTCACCTACTATGTTTCCTTCTCTCCTTTTTCCTACCATCGAATTCCAGTCACCAATGACTATTAAATTTTCATCTTCTTTCACTATCCAAATAATTTCCATTATCTCATCATACATTTCATCAATGTCTTCATCTTCTGCAGAGCTAGTTGGCATATAAACTTGTACTACTGTAGTACGCGTGGGTTCAAATGGTTCAAATGGCTCTGAGCACTATGGGACTCAACTGCTGTGGTCATTAGTCCCCTAGAACTTAGAACTAGTTAAACCTAACTAACCTAAGGACATCACAAACATCCATGCCCGAGGCAGGATTCGAACCTGCGACCGTAGCGGTCTTGCGGTTCCAGACTGCAGCGCCTTTAACCGCACGGCCACTTCGGCCGGCAGTACGCGTGGGCTTCGTGTCTATCTTAGCCACAATAATGCGTTCACTATGCTGTTTGTAGTAGCTTACCAGGACTCCTATTTTTTTATTCATTATTAAACCTACTCTAGCATTACCCCTAATTGATTTTGTATTTATAACCCTGTATTCATCTGACCAGAAGTCTTGTTCCTCCTCCCACCAAACTTCAGTAACTCCCACTATATCTGACTTTAACCTATCCATTTCCCTTTTTAAATTTTCTAACCTACCTGCCCGATTAAGGGATCTGACATTCCACGCTCCAATCCGTAGAACGACAGTTTTCTTTCTCCTGATAACGACGCCTTGCTGAGTAGTCCCCGCCCAGAGATCCGAATGGGGGACTATTTTACTTGTGGAATATTTTACCCAAGAGGACGCCATCATCATTTAATCATACAGTAAAGCTGCATGCCCTCGGGAAGAATTATGGCTGTAGTTTCCCCTTGCTTTCAGCCGTTCGCAGTAGCAGCACAGCAAGGCTGTTTTGGTTAGTGCTACAAGGCCAGATCAGTCAATCATCCAGACTGTTGCCCCTCCAACTACTGAAAATGCTGCTGCCCCTCTTCAGAAACCACACGTTTGTCTGGCCTCTCAACAGGTGCCCCTCCGTTGTGGTTGCATCTATGGTACGGCCATCTGTATCGCTGAGGCACGCAAGCCTCCCCACCAACGGCAAGGTCCATGGTTCATGGCGGAGGAAAAAACCATGAGTAGCACAAGAAATAATTACCTTGGTAGGTGAAAGAAGGAAGTACAAAAAGATCCAACTAAATTCAGAAATACAGAAACACAAGTCATTAAGAAATGAAATAAACAGAAAATGGAAAAGCTGAAGAAATTGAAAAAAAATGTTTGTCGGAAGTATTGGATTAGCATATAGAAAAGTCAAAAGCACCATAGATGAATTAAGAGCAACGACATAACATTAGGTGTTCAATATTAATTCCCCTTTTAAATGCACAGGAGAGAGCAAATAGGCGGAGAGAGTCCATTGAAGGCCTCTATGAGGGGAATGAGTTGTCTGATGACGTGATAGGAGAAGAAACAGGAGTCCATCTAGGAGAGATAGGGGATGCAGTATTAGAATCAGAATGTACACGAGCTTTGGAAGACTTACTATCGAATAAGGCACAAGTTATAGACAAAATTCCGTCATAATTCTAAAATCTTTGGAGGGAATGGCAACAAAACGTCTGTCCACGTTGGTGGTAGAATGTGTGAGTCTGGCGATATACTATGTGACTTTCGGAAAAACGTCATCCACACATTTCCAAAGATTGTAAGAGCAGGCGGGTGCGAGAATTACCGGCCAGTCAGCTTCACAGCTCATGCATCCAAGTTGCTGAAGCTAATCAGGAAATGTTAAATGTTGATTAGTTTGGCTTTAGGAATGTAAAGGCACCAGAGATGCAATTCTGACGCGGTTTGATAATGGATGCAAGACTTCAGAAAAGAAGACAAGACACACTCATAGGATTTGTCGACCTGGAAAAAGCATTCGATAATGTCAAATGGTGCGAGATGTTCAAAATTCTGAGAAAAACGGTGGTAAGCTGTAGGGAAGGACGGGTAATATACATTATATAGCAGCAGAACCAAGAGAGAACAATAAGAGTGAGAGCCGAAGAAAAAAGTGTTCGGATCAAAAGGGTTGTAAGACAGGGATGTAGTCTTTCGCCCCTACTGTTCAAGCCATACATCGAAGGAGCAATTAGGGAAATAAAAGAAAGGTTCAGGAGTGGAATTAAAATTCAGGGTGAAAGTATATCAATGATAAGATTCACTAATGACATTGCTGGCCGGCCGCAGTGGCCGAGCGGTTCTAGGCGCTACAGTCTGAAACCGCGTGACCGCTTCGGTCGCAGGTTCGAATCCTGCCTCGGGCATGGATGTGTGTGATGTCCTTAGGTTAGTTAGGTTTAAATAGTTCTAAGTTCTAGCGGACTGATGACCACAGCAGTTAAGTCCCATAGTGCTCAGAGCCGTTTGAGCCATTTGACATTTCTGTCGTCAGTGGAAGTGAAAAAGAATTATTGGATGTGCTGAATGGAATAAACAAGCTAATGAGTACAGAATATGGCTTAAGAGTAAATCGAAGAAAGACGTAAGTACTGAGTACTAGCAGAAATGAGAGTAGCGAGAAACTTAACATCAGGATTGGCAGTCACGAAGCAGTTGAAGTTAAGAGATTCTGCTTCCTAGGCAGCAAAGTAAGCCATTACGTTCGAAGCAAGGAAGGCACCTAAAGCAGAGTAGCACTGGCACAAAGGGCGTTCCTGCCCAAGAGAAGACCGGTAGTATCAAACATAGGCATTAATTTGAGGCAGAAATTTCCGAGAATGAACGTCTGGACCACGACAGTGTATGATAGTGAAATATAGACTGCGGGAAAACCAGGAAAAAGAGACAAAAGAAACATATGAGATGTAGTGCTACAGAAAAATGATGAGGATTGGGTGGAGAAGGTAAGGAATGAGAGGGTTCTCCGGATAACCGGTGAGGAAAGGGATATACGGAAAACTCCGACTTGAAGAAGAGAGAGGATGGTGGGACACCTGTTAAGACACCACGGAATAACTTCCATGGTACTAGAGGGAGCTGTAGGAGGTAAAAACTGTATAGGAAGACAGAGATTGGAGTATACCCAGCAAATATTGAGGACGTAGGTTGTAAGTGCTACTCTGAAATTAAAAGGTTGGTACAGGAGAGGAATTTGTGGCGGGCCGCATCAAACCAGTCAGAAGACTGCTGACTGAAAAAAAAGGAAAAGATAGACAACACGTGAGGACGCCGGATGACCGTGACGTACCGTACTGCCTTCAGAATTGCCTGTCACTATCAGCTGTGATCTGTAGTCGTACCCGAAGGCTCCCCACAGATGACACGAAGAACAATAATGCCCGACCTTTCCAAAATAGTGACAACAATATGACCTCCCTAGGTCGCCGCCATACTGGCCGACTATGGTCACCCGGGGAACTGCAGAACCGCGATTCACCGCTGAACACAACGCGATGCCATTTATCAGCAATCCATGCTTCCCGATCACAGCACCACTCCAAACGCAACCATGTCAGCGGCAGCCTACGCAAAGGCAGTAGTTCCCTAGCCCTCCTGCTGTTAGTCTCAGAACAACGGGGCGGGATGACACAGAATATTGCATGGGAGTCCACGTAGGACTTCCGTGACATCAGAACGCGCAACAGATCTGAATCCTGCACGATCGACTAACCTGCCAAACAGAGACTCACAATGAGGTTCCTTACAAACTACTTCAGATGTTGACTGGTTGGCTGTTTGATTGATGACAACGAGGTCGCCGGTCCCATCGTATTAGCGAAGGACGGGGAACGAAGTCGGCCGTGCACTTTCAAAGGAAATATCCAGGAATTCGCCTGAAACGATTTAGGGAATTCACAGAAAACCTACTACCGTCGTGCTCCCGAATGTGAGTCCGATGTGCTAACCACTGCACCACCTGCGAGGTGATAACGCTGCTTCACAAAGTACGCACAAAGTGCCCTTCGCAGCACTCGCTCAACATCTGACGCTGTTAATGCCCTTTACGTATCCTACCAGGCCTAGGAACAGGACTAAACTCGATCAGCACTAATACATTCTCATGGCCGTTCTGCCTGTCTCAAGAGATTTACAACTTCCATCATTTCATTGACGTTGATTGTGTGTATGCCTACGAAGTTACACCAACAACCCAGATGTCAGTTGGGTGCATCATTTTGTTTGTCAGGTGGAGCGTACGCGTGTGTAGAGTTATTACGGCTGTATTAAAACATACAAGAACTATGGAATTACCATATATCTCATCCTTGTGAATTTCTAACTAGATTAATATATAGAGGGAAAAATTTCAGATATAAAGATACTCAACAAAAGCTATACTGGTTTCCAAAGAAAGCAAAGGTACTTTCCGTGTTCCACTCCTATCAGATAGTGGCAATTAACTTGGGACTACGTACTGTAACGGGAAGGCTCCAGCTGTCCGTTACCTCAGACCGGAAGGGAGGGGGGAGGATGTTACTACTTTTTGGTCTGTTCAGAGAAGTACAGAACGGTCAACCGTGGGTCGTGGTGTAGAGTCCCTGTGCAGAAACGTCTACCTTACCTTGCCCTGCAACTTAACCGAAATGGATGACTACGTGGTGAAATAAAGGAACTTCGACATTACTTAATTAAAATCTGAGAAACAGCTTATACAAAAAGTGTTTTGACGTGTGATGAAGCCCTGCACGCAGGAGGAATAGTTTGATGCAGCTCTTCGTGCAGAAGAAGATTTTTCTTCTGTTAATTGACTCGTGGGGAGGAGAGCTATACAACGGTATTTATGAAGGCGAAGAAGGATTGCTGTTGTACGGTATTCTTATGAGTCCTCCCCAACTACATTCTGCTAGTGCAAACTTGCGATATCTGTTTATACACTCAGGTAAAGGATTTGACCAGGAAGCTTCAGTCTGCTTTTCTCTCATCGAGAGAGAGAAAATCAAACCGCATGATTATAAAACTGCATCAGGATACATGCCATTGCATATCACCAGCTATCCTCGCCAATATGCCTTGCGCGTAGTTTGCTGCCAAGCGGTGCGACGAGTGAGAACCTCTTACGAGAATAAACCAAGTTTGTTTCCCTACAGAACGAAATAATCATGTAACCGTAAAAATGCAGTGTTTATAACGTGTGCAAGACGCCGACAAAATTACTACTTTCCCAGTTTTTACGGTTAATATCACCTCAGCATGTGTAAATCATCAGCCGTAAAATAATAAAAGTATCTAATTTTATACACGATGTTCTCGTGTACGTCCTACGGCCCCTTCCTGGAAATTTATTTGCAATCCCAAATTTTCTTTGCCTTTCCTTCTCGTGCCTCTTATGAAAATATTAAATACAATGTACTGAGGATTATTTCGTTTATTTACAGAGTAAGTAACGTAAAATTCGAAAATAAAAAAAGTTTCCTCATAATGACCCGATCCCATGACCTTCGGTTTACAGTTCTGCACTCTTACCTCTGCGCCAGCCAACTGCCTAAGAATAACTGGCTCACATTTTGCCCAAGCCGACCCAAAAATGAGATTTTATTTCTAACCGCTTGGCCATCTGCAGGTCCCTCTTCTGTCACTTTCATTTCTGGCCAAACCCTGCCTGTACCGTAAATTTTGACGAAATGAGGTGAAGCCGATTAGGCGCGATTCACTTCTGCGTGCGCATAACATAATCAGAACTGACTTACTATTGTCTACTAGCTTCTCGAGTTAACGAACCGTTACTGTGAAACCTCTCAAAGATAGAAATTTTGAAGTTCAGAGCTATTTCAGATTATAATATTAAGATTTGGATTAGCAATTTCTGCAGTAATATGGTATAACAGCCTCAAGACTCAGTCTATTGTCGCGATAGTACAGCACGTACGTAATGTTAACGATGGACTTTAACATTTCTACCACCATACAGTCACGTAAATTAGCGTAAACGATGGCAAGGGACACAATGTTGTTTGCTTACTTAGATAATTATTCACATTTGCCTAACTAGCAACATCTTTTAAGGAGCAATTTCGCTTAGAAACAGTTTCAGGAACTTTTTCTGATTCTCAGTTATCCACGTCAACCTCGGACTAGTACAAAGCGTCCCTGAAAAGCATATTCCTGGTACGAACATCACACACATCATTACAACTGGCAGCGACATTTTTGGTAATTATCGCTGTTTATCTGCATAAAACTGAAAAGTTGCCAATAGTGAGACTGAATAATAAATGAGTAGTATTTGAAATCTGGAATTACATTTAGAGCTATGATTTCTCGGCTTATTGTGGAACTACGAATGAATATGAATAAGGCAGATCATGTTCCATGTTTTACGTGCAGCAACTCTGTTTCTCAGCGAATATCCCTTGGCACTGTTTACTGCCGAATTGTTCTTACATTTAAGTAGAACAGTGCAGTCATACCGGAAGTGAACTGGTAAGAGACAGACTAATCTGATCGAACGAAAAACAATCAAATGAAAAACAGCACGTGCTCCAACCAATGAGACAACGTATTTTAGTAATCAGCTAGTTATTAAAACGATAGAGTCACTTAACTTGTATGAAACACAAGCACTACATCAGTGGCGTAACACGTGTGGGCAATCGTAAAAGGTCATTTAACGATCGTGAAATTGGCACCACAAAATAAAATTTAATATGAAGTAACGCAAATCCTGCGTATCTGAAACAATAAAGCGTGAGCCCTGTCATTAACTACGTCCGTTTACTTTACTTCTTATATAAACATTGGTAACCCCACAGTTTAAAATTCTAAAATAGCGTTTCCATACGTAGAAAATAACGCACCAATACTTTATAAGCATCTTCATAACGCTGGAATACGAGTAGCCAGGGCAATGCTGTACAATCACAAAATCAAAGTGAAACATAATATTAAGAACATATATTTCAATACTACAGTTAGTCGTTAAGTTACTCACTGAAAATGTTGCATTTACAAATGTTCCTGTGATTATCTAATATTAGGTGTATAAAGACGCAAAGAATAGTTTGAACACTTTGGTGTTTTACTGGTGGCCCGGTGCTGTTGGAGGTAGTATGTCCTCGTCTGCCTCCGATTTTGGAACTGACTTGTAGCGAGACCTACGGCTTAAAATTGTCTGCGAATCACTGGTGAAACCCAGCTCTGTCCCATTCAAAACTGATTTCTGCTGGAGAAAGAAACGGTCACACACTGAAAAAATTAATAGTACCAACTGAAGATAAGCAGCCTGATATCTCCCCTCCCAGGCACAGAGTGACATTATTAGAACAAAACGAGTAAGTTATTCATTTTGTTTGTTAATTACAATAACAAAACTCACAGCGGCGCGGGATTAGCCGAGCGGTCTTGGGCGCTGCAGTCATGGACTGTGCGGCTTTCCCGGCGGAGGTTCTAGTCCTCCCTCGGGCATGGGTGTGTGTGTTTGTCCTTAGGATAATTTAGGTTAAGTAGTGTGTAAGCTTAGGGACTGATGACCTTAGTAGTTAAGTCCGATAAGATTTCACACACACAGTAACAAAACTAACAGTTGTTCAACCTTTGACATTTTGAGAAATGATACGGAACACTGAATATAAAGGACCTACACAGTACACCAATATAAAAAATATAGATAATGCAACACTGGAATACATAAATAATTTTTCTTGATTATATACAAACCAATTAAAATCTTATGTTTTAATTCACATCTCGTTGTTTGAACGTTTTGCACATTGGAAGAAGATCATGTTTCACTTAAACTTTGCAGTTTGACATTGAATACTGAGAGAATTGTTATCAAAACTGTATACCACATTAGAAATCAATAGCACAATATAGTGTATATTCTGCAGTGTTTAATTAATTTTGCTAACCGGTTTTCGGATTGCATTTCGTCAAAGAAGGTTCTGTATTCGTGAATAACACTGAAAAATGTATTATTGAAAGTAAGGTGCGAACGCAAAGTAAATGTCATCTTTGTCAATGGAGTGGGAATGCAACTAAAAATGTTAAAACTAAACTATAAATAAATATAAATAGAACAAAGAAAATATTCTGAGACATCAAGGGATCACCAATTTACTATTGGAGGGAAGCGTGGAGCCGGCCGGTGTGTCCGTGCGGTTCTAGGGGCTTCAGTCTGGAACCGCGTGACCGCTACGGTCGCAGGTTCGAACCCTGCCTGGAGCATGGATGTGTGTGATGTCCTTCGGTTAGTTAAGTTTCAGTATTTCTAAGTTCTAGGGGACTGATGACCTCAGATGTTAAGTCCCATAGTGCTCAGAGCCATTTGAACCTTTTTTTTTTTTTTTTTTTTTTTTGGAAGCGTGAAGGGTAAAAATCATAGAGGGAGACCAAGAGATGAATACACCAAACAGATTCAGAAGGATGTAGGTTGCAGTAGGTACTGGGAGATGAAGAAGCTTGCACAGGATAGAGTAACATGGAGAGCTGCATCAAACCAGTCTCTGGACTGAAGACAACAACAACAACAACAACAGAACAAAGCAGAAAAACGTTAACTCGACAAAACAGTACCTATATAACATTTATATTATATTAACTATCAAAATAATATAAAGTTAGACCGTGACAAGAGTAATGAGGCATAGCCTGAAGAGACATTACATATGGAAGATGATACAGAAACAGAGTAGAGACACAATTGACGTTTACAACGACAGAACATATTAAATACAGAGACAGTTATGTCAGCGCCCGTAGCTGAGTGGTCAGCGCGACTGACCGCCGTGCTGAGACCCGGGTTCGATTCCCAGTACTGTGAGGCATTTATCCCTGATGGGAGGTCTGGTACGGGCTGGACGTAGCCTCGTGAGGCCAACTGGGAAGCTACAAGACCGATTAGCAGCGGTTCCAAGGTCAAGAAACGCAACAACGTCTAGTAGAGCTGTGTGCTGACCTCATGCACCTCCATACAGCATCCGATGACGTGTTTGGCAGGGGAGAACATGGCGATCGTTTGGGTCGGATTTACTCGTCTGGGGCCGGAAGGTAGAACGTTGCCTTTTACTTTTACAGACAACTGCAATAAAATAAATAAATAAATAAATATGGAGAAAGGAGGAATGAAATGAAACAGACAGTGTGAGAAGCATTGGAAAAACTAACTTTTTAATTATATTACCACTGCACAGTCAAAGACGATATTTACTGTGTTTTGCACCTCTTTCTTGGTGTGTAATATCGTTCTCAAAATTGTTCACGAGTACTGTACTTTGTTTGACGACGATAGTCAATTAAAGACGGATGACAGACTTGTAAGCCAAAAACCGGTTAAGAAAATAATAGTGTAGAACATACAAAATATTGTGTTTTTCCTATGTAATTATGAAGTTACTTTACCAAGAAACGATGGAAGAATCAGTAAACATGTACCAAACTACAGTGACAGATAAAATTGCAGTTCCAAAGAGTAATTAATGTGGAGGAATGTAACTTCAGGAATAACTTTTTATAGGTAATATTTAAGTGTTCAGCACTATAAGTATGAGATAGCCTATGCAACTACGAATGTCTGGTACATTAGCAACCGATGAAACCGACGGAATCTTGAATACAAGTATTGAAACATGCATATAGTGTGTTGTACAGCTGCCAGATGTCAGTTTGTGGGATGGAGTTCAATGCCTGTTGCACTTGGTCGGTCAATGCAGGGATGGTTAATGCTATTTGCGTATAACGTTGGAGTTGTCCAACGATGTTCCACAAGTGGTCGATTGGAAACAGATCTGGTGATCGAGCAGTCCAAGGCAACTTGTCGACAGACTGTAGAGCATGTTGGGTTACAAAAGCGGTAAGTGAGAGAGTAGAATGCTGGTCATAAATGGCAGCGCAACAGGTCGAAACACCAGAGTGACGTACAAATTTGCAGTCGGGGTGCTCGGGATAACAAACAGAGTGCTCCCGCACACCAGGCCATAACAAAAGCTGCATGTCCAGTATGTCTGCACCGCAGAAAGTCTGATTTCAGGCGTTCACATGGCCATCTTGTACGCAACACACGGTCATCATTGGCACTGATCTACACTCCTGGAAATGGAAAAAAGAACACATTGACACCGGTGTGTCAGACCCACCATTCTTGCTCCGGACACTGCGAGAGGGCTGTACAAGCAATGATCACACGCACGGCACAGCGGACACACCAGGAACCGCGGTGTTGGCCGTCGAATGGCGCTAGCTGCGCAGCATTTGTGCACCGCCGCCGTCAGTGTCAGCCAGTTTGCTGTGGCATACGGAGCTCCATCGCAGTCTTTAACACTGGTAGCATGCCGCGACAGCGTGGACGTGAACCGTATGTGCAGTTGACGGACTTTGAGCGAGGGCGTATAGTGGGCATGCGGGAGGCCGGGTGGACGTACCGCCGAATTGCTCAACACGTGGGGCGTCAGGTCTCCACAGTACATCGATGTTGTCGCCAGTGGTCGGCGGAAGGTGCACGTGCCCGTCGACCTGGGACCGGACCGCAGCGACGCACGGATGCACGCCAAGACCGTAGGATCCTACGCAGTGCCGTAGGGGACCGCACCGCCACTTCCCAGCAAATTAGGGACACTGTTGCTCCTGGGGTATCGGCGAGGACCATTCGCAACCATCTCCATGAAGCTGGGCTACGGTCCCGCACACCGTTAGGCCGTCTTCCGCTCACGCCCCAACATCGTGCAGCCCGCCTCCAGTGGTGTCGCGACAGGCGTGAAATGGTTCAAATGGCTCTGAGCACTATGGGACTCAACTGCTGTGGTCATAAGTCCCCTAGAACTTAGAACTACTTAAACCTAACTAACCTAAGGACAGCACACAACACCCAGCCATCACGAGGCAGAGAAAATCCCTGACCCCGCCGGGAATCGAACCCGGGAACCCGGGCGTGGGAAGCGTGAACGCTACCGCACGACCACGAGATGCGGGCGACAGGCGTGAATGGAGGGACGAATGGAGACGTGTCGTCTTCAGCGATGAGAGTCGCTTCTGCCTTGGTGCCAATGATGGTCGTATGCGTGTTTGGCGCCGTGCAGGTGAGCGCCACAATCAGGACTGCATACGACCGAGGCACACAGGGCCAACACCCGGCATCATGGTGTGGGGAGCGATCTCCTACACTGACCGTACACCACTGGTGATCGTCGAGGGGACACTGAATAGTGCACGGTACATCCAAACCGTCATCGAACCCATCGTTCTACCATTCCTAGACCGGCAAGGGAACTTGCTGTTCCAACAGGACAATGCACGTCCGCATGTATCCCGTGCCACCCAACGTGCTCTAGAAGGTGTAAGTCAACTACCCTGGCCAGCACGATCTCCGGATCTGTCCCCCATTGAGCATGTTTGGGACTGGATGAAGCGTCGTCTCACGCAGTCTGCACGTCCAGCACGAACGCTGGTCCAACTGAGGCGCCAGGTGGAAATGGCATGGCAAGCCGTTCCACAGGACTACATCCAGCATCTCAACGATCGTCTCCATGGGAGAATAGCAGCCTGCATTGCTGCGAAAGGTGGATATACACTGTACTAGTGCCGACATTGTGCATGCTCTGTTGCCTGTGTCTATGTGCCTGTGGTTCTGTCAGTGTGATCATGTGATGTATCTGACCCCAGGAATGTGTCAATAAAGTTTCCCCTTCCTGGGACAATGAATTCACGGTGTTCTTATTTCAATTTCCAGGAGTGTACATCTACATGGTTACTCTGCAATTCACACTTAACAGCCTGGCAGAGGGTTCATCGAATCATTTTCATACAACTTATCTACCATTTCACTCTCGAATGGCGCGTGGGATAAAGAAACACCTAAATCTTTCCACTCGTGCTCTGATTTCTCTTATATTATTATGATGATCATTTCTCCCTAAGTAGGTGGGTGTCAACAAAATATTTAGGCTTTCGGAAGAGAAAGTTGGTGATTGAAATTTCTTAAATAGATCTCGCCACAAAGAAAAACGCCTTTATTTCAGTGACCGCTACCCCAACTCGCGTATCATATCAGTGACACTCTCACCCCTATTGCGCGATAACAAGAAAGAGCTGCCCTTCTTTGCACTTTTTCGGTGTCCTCTGTCAATCCTACCTGGTAAGGATCCCACACCGAGCAGCAATATTCCAGCAGAGGACGGACAAGTGTAATGGCTTCAAATGGTTCAAATGGCTCTGAGCACTATGGGACTTAACAGCTGAGGTCATCAGTCCCCTAGAACTTAGAACTACCTAAACCTAACTAACCCAAGGACATCACACACATCCACGCCCGAGGCAGGATTCGAACCTGCGGCCGTAGCGGTCGCTAGGTTCCAGCTGAAGCGCCTAGAACCGCTCGGCCACCACGGCCGGCGGACAAGTGTAATGTAGGCTGTCTCTTTAGTGGGTTTGTCGCATCTTCTAAGTGTTCTGCCAACAAGGCGGAGTGTTTGTTTCGCCTTCCCCACAATATTATCTATGTGGTTTTTCCAATTTAAGTTGCTCGTAATTGTAATTCCTAGGTATTTAGTCGAATTGACAGCCCTTAGATTTGTGCGATTTATCGTGTACCAAATATTTATCGGATTTCTTTTAGCACCCATGTGGATGACCTCGCACTTTTCTTTATTTAGCGCTAATTGCCACTTTTCGCACCATACGGAAATTCTCTCTTGATCATTTTGTAATTGGAACTGATCGTCTGATGATTTTACCAGACGGTAAACTGCAGTGTCAACTGCAAACAATCTAAGGGGGCTGCTCAGATTATCACCTAGATCATTTATATAAATCTGGAACAACAGAGGGCCTATAACACTACCTTGCGGAACGCCAGATATCACTTCTGTTCTACTCGATGATTTACCGTCTATCACTATGAACTGTGACCTCTCTGAGAGGAAATACGAATCCTGTCACACAACTGAGACGATACTCCATATGCACGCAATTAGATTGATGTTCGCTTGTGAGGAACTGTATCAAAAGCCTTCTGGAAATCTAGGAATATGGAATCGATCTGAGATCTCTTGTCGACAGCACTCATTACTTCGTGGGAATAAAGAGCTAGCTGTGTTGCACAAGAACGATACTTTCTGAATCCGTGTTGGCTATGTGTCAATGACTCATTTTCTTCAAGGTGATTGATAATGTTCGAGTACAGTATATGCTCCAAATTCCTACCGGAAATTGAGGTCAGTGATATGGGTCTGTAATTCAATGGGAGCAAAATAACTGATGATGGTGGAAGTAGAGAGGATATAAAATGTAGACTGGCAATGGCCAGGAAAGCGTTTCTGAAGAAGATAAATTCGTTAACATCGAGTATAGATTTGTCAGGAAGTCGTTTCTGAAAGTGTTTGTATGGAGTGTAGCCATGTATGGAAGTGAAACATGGACGATAAATTGTTTGGACAAGAAGAGAATATAAGCTTTTCAAATGTGGTGCTACAGAAGAATGCTGAATATTAGATGGGTAGATCATAACTAATGAGGAGGTATTGAATAGAATTGGGGAGAAGAGGAGTTTGTGGCACAACTTGACTAGAAGAAGGGATCGGTTGGTAGGACATATTCTGAGGCATCAAGGGATCACCGTTTTAGTATTGGAGGGCAACGTGGAGGGTAAAAATCGTAGAGGGAGACCAAGAGATGACTACACTAAGCAGATTCAGAAGGATGTAGGTTGCAGTAGGTACTGGGAGCTGAAGCAGCTTGCACAGGATGGAGTAGCATGGAGAGCTGCTTCAAACCAGTCTCAGGACTGAAGACCACAACAACAACAACTCCTATTCCCTTTCCTGAATATTGGTGTGACCTGTGCTACTTTGCAGTATTTAGGAACAGATCTTTCGTCAAGTGAGCGGTTGTATATGATTGCTAAGAAAGGCGCTATTGTCTCTGCATACTGTGAGAGGCACTAAGACATAACCAGTTTTCGTGAGAAAACACAACATTCTTCCAGTCTCCTTCCAATGAGCTCTCACTTGAGACCACTGACGATGCAGGTGGGGGTGGTTTCGGCTCAATGGAATGCTCACAACAGGAATTGTGCACTGAGCTGTCCTTGAAGTAACCGATTTGTAACGGCTGTTTGTGTCAGTGTGGTGCCAATTGCTGCTCAGATTGCTACTGCAGGTACAGTACGATGCGCCAGAGTCATACGCCGAAACGACGGTCTTCCCTCTCGTTATTGTCACGCGGCCTTCTGGAGGCCGGTCATTTTCTGACTGTACCACCGCTGCCAGTAATCGCGTACAGTGGCTGCATTTTTGCCTAGTCCCTCAGCAACATCGCAGAAGGAACATCCATCTTCTCGTAGCCCCTTTACACGACCTCGTTTGAACTCAGGGAGGTGCTCATAAAGGGGTATTTGTCGCCTTGAAGGTACTCCTGACGAACATCAACTCACCATATCCAATCTTAAACTAATTAACGGCCACGACCATCACAGCGCGTATTTAAAGCAAAACAGACTTGCGTCCTCACGGTGGCGCTCGTAGCTCCATTCTTATGCGACTGGCGCAAAATTTGAATAGAAATCATCTTTCATCCGTCGAAATTGTAATATTTCTGGCTTATTCAGCCATCATATTAGGGTCAAGGAAGCTATCGCCGGGGCAGTGGAAATGCAACAAGCATAGAGATGACGCAATGTGGGATGAGATACCGGTGACAGATGTTAGATTCGGTACCATTCCCGTGAGAAAGACCGCCTGCATGATGCTGCTGCTCTGTGATTGGCTGCTGTGTTCGGCGGTAGGGCGCCAAAACGTTAAACTTTAGTTGCTATTATTAATTAAACCTGTCATCCAAATTACTTCATTTTTTTAAATAAACATCTCTCAACAGCCAGCTATCAATCAGTCATTTCAAAATCATTAAAATCAAAGTATTACTAAAACAAAAGACTGACGATATTACTGCCGATGCACTTGGTGGCGTTCGGGTCACGCCTTCCTGGCTTGGCGCGCGAAGTGTCTCGGGCAGTCCGGCTCTCCAGTTCTGACCGTTTCAGTAGACAGACATGTTGTCTGTTATAGTAGTATTTGTTTCATGCAATTTTATTTACTACAGTTCCGACCGTCGCTAGGTACAGACATGTTGTCTGTAATAGTAGTATTTGATTAATGTAATTTTATTCTCCAGTTCTGACGGTTCCAGTCGACAGACATGTTGTCTGTGGCAGGATGTATTTCATGTTATTTTAGTCAGATATAATGACTGTGGAAAGATATGTTCAATACTTTGTGATCAAGAATAGTTTCTCGCATCTATATCAATAAAAACGCGAGTGGCATCCCAAATGAGTTATAGTTTATTCGTAGCAGCAGTTCCTTGCGAAGTTAATTTGAGCCTCAAGAAAAAGAATCCACGACCTGCGTGCTGTTTTCTGCGCTGGGGACATCATCATTACGAAGACAGCAGGTTAGTGAAGTGTACAAGAACTTATGTATTCCACACAGGGCAGTGGAAACAACTAGCCACCTCACGTGTACTGCATGCACAGTACAAATGTGCTCAGTGACACGTCATCTGCAGTAATGCAGAGGAGGTAAAGAGGGATTAAAGTATTAACACTATCTCACTTTTATTCCTTTTTTTTCTTGCCGTAAAATACGCCTACTAACTTTCGTTTACCTCTCACAACTCCTTCTTGGCGTTGCGATTTTTTTTTTTTTCGTTAGTCTACACAGCATCCATGGACCTACGCAGCATCCACGAAAGTCGTTTTGCAGCCTGATATACACCTGCCACGCCTAGGCAAGCTCACGTCGGTGTGTTACGCGCCTGGCGAACCGAGCTCGCCGTCATAAGGGCGTGCGTGGGCGGCGGACGTCCCTTCAGCGCTGCCGGAAGCCTGTGGCTGGCTCCGCTCGTATTTCCCGGAAAGGAAGAGAGGGCGGAGGGAAGCGGCCGAGGCAGGAGAAAGAGCGGGGCCAGGGCTGTCACACACAGCAATTTCATCAATATTAAATTTCGGCCAAGTTTTTATGCCCGCGCGCGTAGGGCGGCAGACGGCCGCCGCCGGCGGGGGGTGGGCCGCCCCCAGGCTCAGAAACGGATCGCCGGCAGGGCCGCGGCGTCGCGGCGCCCGGGGCGGCCAGCTGGGGGCGTAGAGACGCCGCCTCCACGCCGAGTATCTTCCTTCTCCTGCTTACACCCTACACCCGGCGGAAACCTAACCTGTTTACTGCTAACATTTCCGAAATTGCTGAAAATACACTCACCGGATGGGACATTAGTCAGCGCCAGAAAAGAACACACTGGTCGCTTTGGTGGTCACTAGCTGCTGCGATAACAGGAAATCATGAGACCATATTGCAAGGTGAGATCGGGTTGTCTCTCTTGTAAGTGTTTCTCGTGTGAAATGAACAGCCGCCATTTCAAATCAAAATTGTCCACCAGGACAAACCTACTGCGAAAAAAGTAGCGCAGCCAAGGTCAAACTACACTACCGGCCATTAAAATTGCTGCACCAAGAATAAATGCAGATGATAAACGGGTATTCATTGGACAAATGTATTATACTAGAACTGACATGTAATTACATTTTCGTGCAATTTGGGTGCAGAGATCCTGAGAAATCAGTGCCCAGAACAACCACCTCTGGCCGTCATAACGGCCTTGATACGCCTGGCCATTGAGTCAAACAGAGCTTGCATGGCGTGTACAGGTACAGCTGTCCATGCAGCTTCAACACGATACCACAGTTCATCAAGAGTAGTCACTGGCGTATTGTGACGAGCCAGTTGCTCGGCCACCATTGACCAGACGTTTTCAATTGGTGAGAGATCTGGAGAATGTGCTAGCGAGGGCAGCAGTCGAACATTTGCTGTATCCAGAAAGGCCCGTACAGGACCTGCAACATGCGGTCCTGCATTATCCTGTTGAAATGCAGGGTTTCGCAGGGACCGAATGAAGGGTAGAGCCACGGGTCGTAACACATCTCAAATGTAACGTCCACTGTTCAAAGAGCCGTCAATGCGAACAAGAGGTGACCGAGACGTGTAACCAATGGCACCCCATACGCCACTATGGCGATGACGAATACACGCTTCCAATGTGCGTTCACCGCGATGTCGCCAAACACGGATGCTACCATCATGATGCTGTAAAAAGAACCTGGATTCATCGGAAAAAATTACGTTTTGCCATTCGTGCACCCAGGTTCGTCGTCGAGTACCCCATCGCAGGCACTCCTGTCTGTGATGCAGCGTCAAGGGTAACCGCAGCCGTGGTCTCCGAGATGATAGTCCATGCTGCTGCAAACGTCGTCGAACTGCTCGTACAGATGGTTGTTGTCTTGCAAACGTCTCCATCTGTTAACTCAGGGGTCGAGACGTGGCTGCACGATCCGTTACAGCCATGCGGATAAGATGCCTGTCATCTCGACTGCTAGTGATGCGAGGCCGTTGGGATCCAGCACGGCGTTCCGTATTACCCTCCTGAACCCACCGATTCCATATTCTGCTAACAGTCATTGGATCTCGACGAACGCGAGCAGCAATGTCGCGATACGATAAACCGTAATCGCGATAGGCTACAATCCGACCTTTATCAAAGTCGGAAACGTGATGGTACGCATTTCTCCTCCTTACACGGGGCATCACAACGACGTTTCACCATGCAACGCCGGTCAGCTGCTCTTTGTGTATGAGAAATCGGTTGGAAATTTTCCTCACGTCAGCACGTTGTAGGTGTCACCACCGGCGCCAACCTTGTGTGAATGCTCTGAAAAACTAATCATTTGCATATCACAGCATCTTCTTCCTGTCGGTTAAATTTCGCGTCTGTAGCACGTTATCTTCGTGATGTAGCAATTTAAATGGCCAGTAGTGTAAAATTTCCGAAATTGTTGAAAATACGCCTACCGGACGGGATAATAGTCACCGCCTGGAAAGAACACACTGGTTGCTTTGGGGGTCAGTAGCTGCTGCAATAACATGAAATAATGAAGCCATATTGCAAGGCGAGATCGGGTTGTCTCTCCTGTGGGTGTTTCTCTTTTGAAATGATCAGCTGCCACTTGAAATCAAAATTCACCTCCAGGACAAACCTACTGAGAAAACAGTAGGGCAACCAAGCTGAAACTATCTGATCTTCTGCAATCGCATTATGCTACTCGTACTCCGCATGCAAAATATACCTGTCCTGTTTGGTGTAAATCAACACATGCCAAACAGATAGATATTGCCCTGAACGACAGATGCAGAATTATAACAGACTACTTCAAGTCAACTCTAGCCGAATGGCTCTACCACCTTGCAGGAATTGCACCACCTCGTGTTCGAAGCGAAATAGTAGCAAGCAGGGAAAGAACGAAACTGGAGCGGGAAAAAACGCATCCCGTGGATGGGCAACAACCCTACCCACAACAACTAGCGTTATGGAAAACATCGGAGAAACTAACAGCCACTAATGAAGAAGCCAGGCTGCAACCGTGGAGGGTTAAGATATCCCATCCCCGAGGTTGGAAAAGATTTTCAGAATCTTTATCCCCTGGTCATGACGAGAACTGGCCAGTCTGAAGTTCTTGAATAGGCTGAGATCAGGAGCGAGTAGATCACGGATTAGCCTGGCGAAATCTGGATACACTGAAGAAAACAAAACCTAATGTGACTGCGGGGAAGTACAGAGTGTTCAACATACGCTTCAGTGTCGACTCTGTCCAGCCACCTGCACAAAAAATTACCTTTACTAGGAAACGGAAAATGCGCTGGAAGTGGTCCAATTTTGGACAAGATTATATAAACTCTGTTGATATGTCAAGAATTGTACTCGGGTTGTCTAGTCTGTATTCTAATTGTCCCTGTTATCTGACATGAATTAATGAAATACACTCCAAAACAATGTATTAGGAATTCAAAGGCTACTAAATTTAAAAAAAAAAACAATTAATTCGATTTACTGCGTTCAGGTGACACATAAACAGCAAGAATGGATGAAAAACACTGACAGGGAGAAGGGACAGGGCGATAGGACACTTGTTAAGGCATCAGAGAATAACTTCTACGGTACCAAAGGGAGTCAGCGGGGATAAAGACTGTAGGGGAAGACAGAGATTGGAGCACATCCAGCAAATAATTGAGGGCTGAAGTTTAAGAGAACTAGTCAGGAAGACTCAACCCGCTACCAAGTGGAACATGCAAGCATTAAGGAACGAAGACATACTGTTGAAGTTCTCTAGGGCTATAGATACTGAGATAAGGAATAGCTCAGTAGGCAATAAAGCTGCAGACGCATGGAAGCCTCTAAAAGAGGCAATAGCAGAAGCTGGGAAGAGGAAAGTATGTGTAAGGAAGGTAGCTGCCAAGAAACCATGGGTAGCAGAAGAAATACTTCAGCTGATCGATGAAAGAGGGAAGTACAGAAACGTTCAGGGAAATTCAGGAATAACGAAATACAAGTCGTTGAGGAATGAAATAAATAAGAAGTGCAGAGAAGCTAAGACGAAATGGCTGCATGAAAAATACGAAGAAATCGAAAAAGAAATGATTGGCGGCGGACAGCATACAGTAAAGTCGGAAGAACCTACCGTGAAATTGAAAGCAAGGGTGGTAACATTAAGAGTGCAACGGGAATCCCACTGTTAAATGCAGAGGAGAGAGCGGATAGGAGGAAAGAGAACATTGAAGGGCTCTATGAGGGGGAAGATTTGTCTGAAGTGACAGAAGAAGAAAGTTGAGTCGTTTTAGAAGAGATAGGGGATCCAGTATTAGAATCAGAATTTGAGAGAGTGTTGGAGGACTTAAGATCAAATAAGGCAGAAGGGACAGACAATCTAAAAATCATTGGGGGGAGTGAAAACAAAACGACTATTGACGTTGGTGTGTACAATGTATGAGTCTGGCAACAAACCATCCGACTTTCGGCAAAATATCATCCACACAATTTCGAAGACTACAAGAGCTAACAAGTATGAGAATTATTGCACAATCAGATTAAAAGCCCATGCATCCAAGTTGCTGACAAGAATAATATACAGAAGAAAGAAAAAGAAATTTGATGATCTATTGTATGATGACGAGTTGAGCTTTAGGAAAGTTAAATGCACCAGAAGACCACGTTTCACGCTGCAGTTGATAGTGGAAGCAAGACTGAAGAAAAATCAAAACACGTTCGACAATGATATTCTTTCAAACTGAATTTTAATGCTGCATTTGAGTCTTTCCTTTATTTCCGTCATTATTTTTTTAGTGTATAGACTGAACAGTATGGTTGAAAGACTCGATCTCTGTCTTACATCCTTTTTAATCCGAGCACTTGGTTCTTGGGCTCCCACTCTTATTGTTCCCATTGTTCCCTCTTGGTTCTTGTACATATTGTATATTAACCGTCTTTTCTTAGAATTTCAAACGTCTTGCACCATTTTACATTGTCGAACGTGTTTTGATTTTTCTTCAGTCTTGCTTCCACTATCAACTGATGACATTGCTATCCTTAGTGAAAGTGAAGAGAAATTACAGAATCCGTTGACTGGAATGAACAATCTAGTGCGTAAGTAATATGAAGTGAGAGTAAATCGAAGGAAGACGAAAATAATGAGAAGTAGAAGAAATGAGAACAGCTAAAAACTTAACATCAGAAATGGGGATTACAAAGTAGACGAAGTCAAGAAATTGTGCTATCTAGTTAGCAAAATAACTCACGATGGACGGCGCAAGTAGGATATAAGAAGTGGACTAGCACTGGCAAAAAGGGTTCATGACCAATAGAAGTCTACTAGTATCAAAGATCGGCCTTAATTTGAGGAAGTAATTTCTGAGAATGTACGTTTGCTGCCCAGCATTGTATCGTAGAGAAACAATGACTGTGGGAAAATCGGAACAGAAGAGAATCAAACCATTTCAGACATGGTGTAATACAAGAAAGCTGAAAATTAGATGGACTGATAAGATAAGGAATGGCGAGGTTCCCCGCAAAATCGACGAGGAAAGAAATGTATGAAAAACACTGACAAGCAGAAGGGACAGGACGATGGGACACTTGTTGAGACATCAGAGAAAACTTCTATGGTGCTAAAGGGAGTCGTAGCAGGTAAAACTGAAGGGGAAGAAAGAGATTGGAATACATCCAGCAAACAATTGAGGGCGTAACTTGCAAGTGCTTCTCTGAGATGAAAAGACTGGCATAGGAGATGAATTCATGGCGGGCCGCGTCAAACCAGTGAGAAGCCTGTGGCTAAAAAAAAATGACGTATAAAAATTAAATAACTGCAGTCGCGAACTTCTACCGTGATTGTCGCAATGTTAGTATCAAAGACAGATATTAATAGCGAAGTGAATGCATTACATGTGTGGCCGGAATCGGAAGCAAACCTTCAGAGAATGGAAATTCTGTAGAAATGACTTAACTGTCGCTATGGACTATCTCACTGTGGCGGCTCAATCTCACCATAACAATCGGTAGGTGGAGGCTGAAGCGGCACACAAACGACCTGCGCCTATAGTTAAGTTCGAGTCAGCCCCAAATCTTTGTAAGTCCCTCAGTTCATCTTCTCGGGGATGGAACCCGGAGGCGGAGGAAACGGATCCCAGTTGTCAAACAGAGAAGAACTCGAACAGTTGGATGCCGAATGTTGAATGAATTTGTACTGACTGCTTCTTAGAAGGAAACTTTGTACTTGGGCGTTTTGCTTTTTTACTCTGTTCTCATTGGCTGGGCTAGGGATATTCCGAGTGCTGATCAGTAAAAAGAGTACTTGAAGATATTGGTCCGTTCCCTGAATTTTTCCTCTGGCAGTTAGCTAATCATGCACACTTACTACTATTTAACGCTGAAAAACGTCATGTCAGTATCTCTCTATTCCGCGGCCGAGGTCGCAGTTGGCACTGTAGCTCAGAGTGTTCGTTCAGAGGGCTGGCTGATTGCCCTGTGCAATAAAAAAGTGAGTACAGGACTCAACGATGAAATTGAAGGAGTGTCATGTCACGTAGGCCCAGACCAAAAGCCGAAAAAATATAGCTAATTCACGCTTGTGCGGTGGTACTTGTCCGGTCGGTAAGCTGGTTGAAATGATGATGGTAGAAAAACTTTTCACTGCTTGTATTTTGCCGGCAGGGGGAGGAGAGGTGACGGCTTGAAATTCCTCATCACCAGAGTATGTGGCACTCTCGTGTTTCAAATACCAAAGCTCACCAAAGAGTCTCACTGAGTGAGGGCATGTGACACTGTTGATGGTGATTCGTCCATCAATTGAGGAATTTAAGCTTAGTCCCTTGGCGCTATTCGCGAGGAGTAGACTATGAGACGGCAACGTGTTTCACTCTCTCCCTTCTCTCATCATCATCATCATCATCATCATCAACACAAACATTACACTACACATTACACTCCACTCCATTCCGCAAACACACACACACACACACACACACACACATACATACATGTAGTATTACACATATTGTAATGCAGCGTGTTACAAATAAACAAAAACAAAAAACTAGCTATCTCTGAGGCCACTTAAGTGGGATATCAGCAGCACACTCGTGTTTCTCTCTCTAATTTTCAATTTATTCCGTTTATTTACGTCAGCCAATCCCGGTGACAGGTGTCTTTGTCTTCCTCTAGGGTTTTTACCCTCTACAGATCCCTTTAGTTAGAAGTTATTCCGTGATGTATTAACATATGTCCTACTATCCTGTCCCCTCCCCTTGTCAGTATTTTCCACACATGCCTTTTCTCGTAGTTTCTCTGGAGGATCTCCTCATTCCTTACTTATCAGTCCACCTAATTTTCAACATTCTTCTGTAGCATCACACCATCACATCAAGTGCTTCGAATCTCTTTTGTTTTGGTTTTCACACAGTCCATATTTCGGTAGCATCCAATGCTGTGCTTCTTCGCATGGAGGGCATGTTTGATACTAGTAGACGTTCCTTGGACAGAAATGCCCTTTCTGCCAATGCTATTATGCTTTTTACTCGTATGTCCTCCTCGCGCCTTCCTTCATGAGTTGTTTTGCTGACTAGATAGCAGAATTTAATAACTTCACCAATCACGATGTTAAGTTTCTCGCTGTTCTCATTTATGCTACTTCTCATTACTTTCTTCTTTCATTGATTTTACTCTCAGTTCATACTCTGTACCCATTAGTCTGTTCATTCCATTCAACAGATCCTATAATACTTCTTCACTTTCGCTGAGGACAGCAATGACATAAGCGAATCTTATCATTGATATCCTTTCATCTTGAATTTTAGTTCCACTAGTGAACCCTCTTTTATTTCCGCCAGTGGTTCTTCGGTGTATAGATTCAACAGTAAGGGCGAAAGACTACATCCCTGTCTTACACACTTCTAAACCCGAGAACTTCGTTGTTAATCTTCCAATAATAAATTATGTTTTATAACTGGATAACATAGTGTCTCCCTATTGTTCCATGTAAACTAAATTAGTTTTGGTTATGTAATTATTGCTTGCTATTTAGAGCCGAAATCCAGATTTGCAAGAATAATAAAAGCTAATAGGACTGCGAGTGACTGTTGTGTGCCTCTCCTTCCCTGGCTCAGAACTGTTGCAGCTGGTCCGTGACACCCTGTGTACTGCTACTGGGACATGGTTGACAACAGAGATAGTTCCTCACGAGTTCTACTGGGTACATGTCTGCTGGCCATGGGTGTACCTCATTATCACAGTTCATAGAGACACGTCCCATGTGTCCCGACACTGTGACGCCTGGAGTAACTCCTCTGTGCCTCTCCCAAGCATTCGAAGAATGTGACCTCTCTCCAGGTCGCCACCAGACTCGCCGACAATGGCCGTCGGAGATGGTACAGCACGGTCAGTCGTCACCGAACACAAGACGGTCCATGCTTTCTGGTCAAGATGCCACTCCAAATGCGGGAGATTGTGTTTTGATTATAACGGCAGCCTATCAAGTGGATGGTAGCTCCACCTGCTATCAGTGTTCAACCAGTGGTGCCGGATGACACAGTGATGCAGGGAGTCCTAATTATCAGATGGAAGACGCAGATGCGAAGGCGTTATGACGTGCTTTGTGCACAATGTGACGATGCTCCCTTGTGGTGGTCAAACACACTGGCACCCTAAGTATGCCTGCTCTCACGATTCCATGCATTCCAGTACCAGACTACTGCCACATCCGAATGCTCAAAAAATCTGAATATTTCGATATTCGACCAGGCGGCCAAATGGAGATCCACAGGTGCTGATAACGCTGTCTCACATGAGTATACGGCATCTACTCGTCCTTCACAACGTCACTTACTATCTGACGCTGCTCACGCGCACTCTAAATACCCTAACAGGTCTGGTAATAACACTAACACCTTTTACCCGTTACATAGAATTGTAATTTCAATCATTTACATATCCGTCGATTCTGTGTGCGTATGAAGTTAACGTTTACATCCAAACACGTATTCCGGTGATTTTTACAGTATTAATCATTCAGTGAAAAGTTGCAAAGTATTTGTTTTGTGTTTTCTTCGATGCACTTGCTACGCTGAGATGGGACTAGGACTAACGGCTATTTCACGGGAATTTGATGGATAAAATGTTCACTGGATCGATGGTCGTGTACCACAAGGAGTAATTCAATGCCGAGCAATTATTACTGCTCATTGCAAAAAATGAACAGTACAGAATTGACTGATTATATAAATGTTGTAATCTCTTTACATTCTAGTTAAGCTCAAGTCTACATACATGTTATTACCTTATTTAGAGTTCTTTCAGTATGTAGAAATGTGACGCAACGGAGCTTCTCTAATGGTCAGCACCATCTTTGTGGCCACCAAAAAATACAGTTTTAAAGGCTTTGCCTTAAAATTAACGTTTCCCGAAAGTGCTTCTCTACAGCTGGAATAATGTTAAGTAATTTCCATCTGACTTTCATCTCAAGAACACACAGCAAAAGAGAAGCAGAGATTTTTGTTTCTATTTATAGCTTACTTCCCTAAAAAAAAATAAAAAATAGAGGTAGCACCACAACCCCACTGGACTTTCAGAAAAATATCAATTGAGAGATGATATAGTTCAAGCAGTAGTGGCCCAGCAGAAATCCTTGGATAACACACGGGGTACTGAATTCATCACAGGAGAAAGTATAAAAGTACAGAAAATGATATAGTGAAAAAGGAATACAGACGTCTAAAATGAGGTCAACATATTGCACAAAAAGGCTACATAATACTGGTTAGAGGTCAAATGCATGACTAGGGGAAAAGTAAGAGCAGAATATCGGACCATCTGCGTTACTGAATTTAAGAAAACAAAGCAAACAGAACACAACATGTCATTAACGGAGAGACATCGGCAGGCGTAAAGGTAACTTCGGGCGTACCTCTATGGAATGTTATGGGACATTTTCACGTCATGTATAATGAACTAATGGACAATTTCGGAAATTTGTGAGGTATAACGTTGTTGTACGCGGAGATGTCGCAACGCTAGAAGACCGTAGAGAAATAAGAGAAATGCAGGAAGATCTGCGGAGAATCGATGCTTCGTGAGAGGATTGACAGTTGACACTCAAGAAAAACAATTGTAATGTGTTGCTCATAAAGAGGCATAAAGACACCTTATATGGTTGCACGGCAGCAGAACAATCACTGCTAAGACCCACATCCGTCATATATCTAGGAGTATGCGTAAGAAACGATTTAAAGTGAAACAACCACATAAAAATAGTTCCAGGTAAGGCAGACGCCGGAATTCAGAAGGTAGCAGTGATAACATACAAAAAAAGAAAGGCTATTTACAACTCAGAGGGAAAGCAGACGGCAATTCTAAGATCGAGAGACATGAAACGGAAGCAGTGGTTGAGAAGGGAGTAAGATAGTGTTAGTCTTTCACCGATGTTATTCAGTCTGAACATTGAGCAAGCAGTAAAGGAAATCAAAGATAAACTTGGAATAGGAATTTAAGTCCAGGGAGGAGAACTAAAATCTGTGAGGTTTGTCGATGACATTGTAATTCTGTAAAATACAGCAAAGGACTTGGAATAGCAGTTGAATGGAATGGACAGTGTCTCGAAAGGAGAATATAAGATGACCACCAACAAAAGCAAGGATCATAAAACGTAATCTAAGTCAGGTGATGCTGAGAGAATTAGATTAGGAAACGAGACACTTAAAGTAGTAGATGAGTTTTGCTATTTGGCCACCAAGAGAACTAATGATGGCCGAAGTAAAGGGGATATAAAATGTAAACTGGCAGTGGGAAGGTAAGCGTTTCTGAAGAAGAGAAATTTGTTGAGATCGAATATAGATTTAAGTGTCAGGGAGTTCATCCTGAAAGTATTTGTATGGAGTGTATCCATGCATGGAAGTAAAACGCGGACGACAAACAGTTTAGACGAGAGGAGAATCTAAACTTTTGAAATGTGGTGCTACAGAATAATGCTGAAAATTAGATTGGTAGATCATAAAACGACCGAGGAATACTGAATAGAACTGTGGAGACAAGAAATTTATGGGACAATGTTATTGCAAAAAGGATTCGATTGGTAGGACACATTTTGAGACATCAAGGTTCAAATGGCACTGAGCACTATGGGACTTAACATCTGAGGTCATCAGTCCCCTAGAACTTAGAACTACTTAAACCTAACAAACCTAAGGACATCACACACATCCATGCCCGAGGCAGGAGTCGAACCTGCGACCGTAGCGGCCGCGATGTTCCAGACTGAAGCGCCTAGACATAAAAGGGTCACCAGTTTAGTACTAGAGGGAAGTGTGAGGTTAAAAATCATGCCGGGAGACCAAAATACGAATACAGTAAGCACCTTCAGAATTATGTAAGCTTCAGTAGTTATTCATCGATGGAGAGGCTTGCACAGGACAGATTAGCATGGAGAGCTGTACCAAACGAGTATTCAAACTGAGGACCGCAACAACAACAACGAGGCAGATGCCAAACTGAGATTCATTGGAAGAATCCTCAAGGAGTGTCATTTATCCACAAAGGAAGTAGCTTACAAAAAACTTCGTTCTTCCAAACACTTCAATATTACTTGTGAGTATGGCGGATTGAAACGGTAGAGCCAAATAGCAGCAGCGCGTTACGCTACAGGTTAATTTAGGAAGCGCGAAAGCCTCACAGTTGCTATACCAATCCCAGTGACAAATGCAACAAGAGAAATGTTCTGTTCACAGCATGGTTTAGGGTTAAAATTTCTAAAAGAGTCAACTGATAATATTGCTTGCTCCTACGTACATCTCAAGAAAATACTTTGAAGGTAAAATGAGAGAGATTCGAGCCCACACGGAGACCTACCAGCAATCTTCTTCCAGTAATTCATACGATACTGGAGCAGAGAAGGCGGGAAGTAACAGATGTGAAGCACCCTCCGCCAACAGCATTAGGTGGGTTGCAGAAAACAGACGCCGTCTGTAGGGGAATTGAAGAAATCTATTTTGATAAGGGAAGCAGTTGCATAAATATTAAGAGCTCAAATGGCAAGTCAGTATTAAACAAAGAAAGAAAAGCTGGCCACTGTGGCCGAGCGGTTCTAGGTGCTTCAGTCTGGAACCGCATGGCCATTACGGTCGCAGGTTCGAATCCTGCCTCGGGCTTGGATGTATGTGACGTCCTTAGGTAGGTTAGGTTTAAGTAGTTCTAAGTTCTAGGGGACTGATGACCTATGATGTTAAGTCCCATAGTGCTCAGAGCCATTTGAACCATTTTTGAAAGAAAGAAAAGCTGAAAGGTGGGAGGAATATATAGGATCTACACAAGGAAAATAAAAGCAAATAAAATGGGGGGAGGAAGGAAATGGATAGGGGAGATATGATACAGTGAAGAGAAAAAATCCAAACTGGAGTTTTAGGAGTCTTAGGGAATGAAAGAAATTTAGTAGTTGAGAAGGAAATGTGACAGGGTTGTAAGCTATCCCTGGCGATAGTCGGTCTTTACACTGAGCAAGCAACTGCACAAGACAAAGCAAAGATAAACTTGAAAAAGGGAATACAGTTCAAGGACAGAAAATAATAACTTCGAGGTTTGCGATGATAATTCTTTCAAAGACGGCAAAGTGCTTGGAAGAGCAGTTCAGCGGAATGGTTCGTGTCTCGAAAAGATGAACATCTACTAACGTGAAACAAGGATATTGGCTGTAGTGGAATTAAATCGGTTGTAGCTAAAGGAATTAGTTAATGAGACACAAAAGGTAGTTACTGAGCTTTCGTATTTTGACAAAAAATAACTAATGATGGCTGAACTGCATAGGATATACAAGGAAGATCGACAATGGCAAAAGAGGCATTTCTAAAAGAGAGAAATTGAGCAACATCGAGTGTGTAACCTCCCCACAGAAATGTAAAACAATGATAATGAGCCAAATGTTAACTCCCCACAAAATTATGTTAAATAATAATGCAAAATGGAACCAAGCTTAAACTCCCCACAAAATTGATAAATGAAAATTGACCAAAAACCACAATAATGTCAATTAACTAATGAACCATGTAGGAAATGTAACTTCCTAACAGAAATAATAATGTCTGGTAAATCTTTTTAAGGGCAGCATCACTGACATTCGGCCCTGTGAAATAATTAAATCTGATAATTTCTTACCCTTCCACCATGAACCATGGACCTTGCCGTTGGTGGGGAGGCTTGCGTGCCTCAGCGATACAGATGGCCGTACCGTAGGTGCAACCACAACGGAGGGGTATCTGTTGAGAGGCCAGACAAACATGTGGTTCCTGAAGAGGGGCAGCAGCCTTTTCAGTAGTTGCAGGGGCAACAGTCTGGATGATTGACTGATCTGGCCTTGTAACATTAACCAAAACGGCCTTGCCGTGCTGGTACTGCGAACGGCTGAAAGCAAGGGGAAACTACAGCCGTAATTTTTCCCCAGGACATGCAGCTTTACTGTATGATTAAATGATGATGGCGTCCTCTTGGGTAAAATATTCCGCAGGTAAAATAGTCCCCCATTCGGATCTCCGGGAGGGGACTACTCAAGAGGACGTCGTTATCAGGAGAAAGAAAACTGGCATTCTACGGATCGGAGCGTGGAATGTCAGATCCCTTAATCGGGCAGGTAGGTTAGAAAATTTAAAAAGGGAAATGGATAGGTTAAAGTTAGATATAGTGGGAATTAGTGAAGTTCGGTGGCAGGAGGAACAAGACTTTTGGTCAGGTGATTACAGGGTTATAAATACAAAATCAAATAGGGGTAATGCAGGAGTAGGTTTAATAATGAATAAAAAAATAGGAGTGCGGGTTAGCTACTACAAACAGCATAGTGAACGCATTATTGTGGCCAAGATAGACACAAAGCCCATGCCTACCACAGTAGTACAAGTTCATATGCCAACTAGCTCTGCAGATGATGAAGAAATTGATGAAATGTATGACGAGATAAAAGAAATTATTCAGGTAGTGAAGGGAGACGAAAATTTAATAGTCATGGGTGACTGGAATTCGTCAGTAGGAAAAGGGAGAGAAGGAAACATAGTAGGTGAATATGGATTGGGGGGAAGAAATGAAAGAGGAAGCCGCCTTGTAGAATTTTGCACAGAGCATAACTTAATCATAGCTAACACTTGGTTCAAGAATCATAAAAGAAGGTTGTATACCTGGAAGAATCCTGGAGATACTAATAGGTATCAGATAGATTATATAATGGTAAGACAGAGATTTAGGAACCAGGTTTTAAATTGTAAGACATTTCCAGGGGCAGATGTGGATTCTGACCACAATCTATTGGTTATGAACTGCAGATTGAAACTGAAGAAACTGCAAAAAGGTGGGAATTTAAGGAGATGGGACCTAGATAAACTGAAAGAACGAGAGGTTGTAGAGAGTTTCAGGGAGAGCATAAGGGAACAATTGACAGGAATGGGGGAAAGAAATACAGTAGAAGAAGAATGGGTAGCTCTGAGGGATGAAGTAGTGAAGGCAGCAGACGATCAAGTAGGTAAAAAGACGAGGGCTAATAGAAATCCTTGGGTAACAGAAGAAATATTGAATTTAATTGATGAAAGGAGAAAATATAAAAATGCAGTAAATGAAGCAGGCAAAAGGGAATACAAACGTCTCAAAAATGAGATCGACAGAAAGTGCAAAATGGCTAAGCAGGGATGGCTAGAGGACAAATGTAAAGATGTAGAGGCTTGTCTCACTAGGGGTAAGATAGATACTGCCTACAGGAAAATTAAAGAGACCTTTGGAGAGAAGAAAACCACTTGTATGAATATCAAGAGCTCAGATGGCAACCCAGTTCTAAGCAAAGAAGGGAAGGCAGAAAGGTGGAAGGAGTATATAGAGGGTTTATACAAGGGCGATGTACTTGAGGACAATATTATGGAAATGGAAGAGGATGTAGATGAAGATGAAATGGGAGATAAGATACTGCGTGGAGAGTTTGACAGAGCACTGAAAGACCTGAGTCGAAACAAGGCCCCGGGAGTAGACAACATTCCATTACAACTACTGATGGCCTTGGGAGAGCCAGTCATGACAAAACTCTACCATCTGGTGAGCAAGATGTATGAGACAGGCGAAATACCCACAGACTTCAAGAAGAATATAATAATTCCAATACGAAAGAAAGCAGGTGTTGACAGATGTGAAAATTACCGAACTATCAGTTTAATAAGTCACAGCTGCAAAATACTAACGCGAATTCTTTACAGACGAATGGAAAAACTGGTAGAAGCGGACCTCGGGGAAGATCAGTTTGGATTCCGTAGAAATGTTGGAACACGTGAGGCAATACTAACCTTACGACTTATCTTAGAAGAAAGATTAAGAAAAGGCAAACCTACGTTTCTAGCATTTGTAGACTTAGAGAAAGCTTTTGACAACGTTAACTGGAATACTCTCTTTCAAATTCTGAAGGTGGCAGGGGTAAAATACAGGGAGCGAAAGGCTATTTACAATTTGTACAGAAACCAGATGGCAGTTATAAGAGTCGAGGGCATGAAAGGGAAGCAGTGGTTGGGAAAGGAGTGAGACAGGGTTGTAGCCTCTCCCCGATGTTATTCAATCTGTATATTGAGCAAGCAGTAAAGGAAACAAAAGAAAAATTCGGAGTAGGTATTAAAATTCATGGAGAAGAAGTAAAAACTTTGAGGTTCGCCGATGACATTGTAATTCTGTCAGAGACAGCAAAGGACTTGGAAGAGCAGTTGAACGGAATGGACATTGTCTTGAAAGGAGGATATAAGATGAACATCAACAAAAGCAAACCGAGGATAATGGAATGTAGTCAAATTAAATCGGGTGATGCTGAGGGGATTAGATTAGGAAATGAGACACTTAAAGTAGTAAAGGAGTTTTGCTATTTAGGGAGTAAAATAACTGATGACGGTAGAAGTAGAGAGGATATAAAATGTAGACTGGCAATGGCAAGGAAATCGTTTCTGAAGAAGAGAAATTTGTTAACATCGAGTATAGATTTAAGTGTCAGGAAGTCGTTTCTGAAAGTATTTGTATGGAGTGTAGCCATGTATGGAAGTGAAACATGGACGATAACCAGTTTGGACAAGAAGAGAATAGAAGCTTTCGAAATGTGGTGCTACAGAAGAATGCTGAAGATAAGGTGGGTAGATCACGTAACTAATGAGGAGGTATTGAATAGGATTGGGGAGAAGAGAAGTTTGTGGCACAACTTGACCAGAAGAAGGGATCGGTTGGTAGGACATGTTTTGAGGCATCAAGGGATCACAAATTTAGCATTGGAGGGCAGCGTGGAGGGTACAAATCGTAGAGGGAGACCAAGAGATCAATACACTAAGCATATTCAGAAGGATGTAGGTTGCAGTAGGTACTGGGAGATGAAGAAGCTTGCACAGGATAGAGTAGCATGGAGAGCTGCATCAAACCAGTCTCAGGACTGAAGACCACAACAACAACAACAATTTCTTACCTCAGTAAAACTGCATCTATATCTGCTCTTATTTTTCGGCACAGCTCCGTGCAATGCTGGCCTGTATTTAATTTTGATTCTTGGAGGAAATGCATAGGAAATATTCTTTAAATTGAAGTGAATCTTTTTCTTTAAATTAGTTAGTTTATAAAAGGTTATTATCGGGGCATTTTTTGAACAAATTAATTACAATTAACATACATTATTAGCTGAGCGCAATGTTGCTTCATTACCTTCTACAATATTACACATCGTCCACCACAATCCTGACCAGATTCGGAAGAACAGCACGCCGTCGACGCATGCCGACGCCCGCTCAGTACAACCGTCCACTCGCTACACGCAACTGCACCAGACTGCTACTACTATCCAACTGACTACTCTCTCTGCCCACTCGCCACACACTACTGCCGACTGACTACTACTGCAGACGGAGTGCAACTCGCAACTGAACTCTCGCCCGGTCAAGCGCAGACTAGCAACGATAAATAACACTCTGGTCAGAGATTCTGTCATGCCTCGCCATCGCTGGTAATGAATACATACGTGTTTCATAACCCTCCACTGTGAGTCATTTGGACTTGCCATGAGCAACAAATTTTTTCTTAACTAACTAACTTTACAATCACAGAATATACAGAGATACAGGTGTAGAACATGAAGTAAATATAGTGTACATGCACTGAGTACAGAACATATCGGGTAATGACAAAATATATATACAATGAGTACAGAACATATTCACAAATGGCAAAAGTGCATATGCACTGTAGTTGAGAGCAAATCACAAAAATGTATATGCAATGAATAGAAATCATGTATACAAATGACAAAAGTGCACATGCACTGTAGTTCATAACATATTTGCAAATCACAAAAATGTATAGGCCATAAATGCAAATCATGATAACAAAATGATTTTTTTACTATGTCACAAGAATTAGGATAGGAAAGGGAAGGATTGCGTCACGGTTGTAGCACTCTAGGTTGTACGCAGCTGCACTGAAAGTCCATATCTTTCTACAGAAGCACAACACCAAGTGAGGCAATCTAAAGTTCTTTTCCCAGAAGTATTAATCAGCGTAGCCAAGACACTGAAATGCCGTAGTAATATTCCATGTTATCCTTATGGTAGTACATTAGGTACACCAAACAGTGGGACCACAATTGCATCTTCATCGCTCATGGTGGTGGACAGCATGTCGTGTCAACACAACGTTTTTGTCTGTTACAACAACGTAGAATTAGTGCAAAAACCAAATATAGTGCTCCATGATTATGAGGATATACAGGACAAACGGATATTGCAGTAATTCCAGGTAATTAGGTTAGAAGGTGAAGGACATTAAGTCACATACTAGTCTTCATTGAGAATTACACTAGTAATGGGTGGCACTCATTGCCCAGTTATTGAACATTTCTGTACCATGTACGTAGTATTACAGAATAATGTTCATGAGTAACTTTACAGAGAACATTGGCACTCATTGCCTAATTACAAACTATCAGAAGTCATTTACAGAGAACATTGGCACTCATTGCCTAATTACCATCAGAAATCATTTACAGAGAACATTGGCATTCATTGCCCAATTACTAACCATCAGAAGTCATTTACAGAGAACATTGGCACTCATTGCCTAATTACCATCAGAAGTCATTTACAGAGAACATTGGCACTCATTCCCAAATTACCATCAGAAATCATTTACAGAGAACATTGGCATTCATTGCCTAATTACAAACCATCAGAAGTCATTTACAGAGAACATTGGCACTCAATGCCTAATTACAAACTATCAGAAGTCATTTACAGAGAACATTGGCACTCATTGCCTAATTACCATCAGAAATCATGTACAGAGAACACTGTCATTCATTGCCTAATTACAAACCATCAGAAGTCATTTACAGAGAACATTGGCATTCATTGCCCAATTACAAACCATCAGAAGTCATCATTGAAAATGAGTTAATAAATGGCATAATTAATCTAATTATAGTAAACATTGTCCTCATAGTTCATCTTATTACATTAATCAGTGGCATTCATTTGCCAGTTACAAAGTTTTTTTTTTGTGCTAGCAATGCATTGCGTTGGATTCGATAATTAATAACAATATTTGCTTTTGAGTTATTGCTGCAAATGAAGATGTGTAACGTCATTCGTCATGAGTCAGCTGTATCAAGATTATGAAACAAGTAGAGCATATGTAATCACATTCATAAATGACATGGGTTTAATGAACAACTGCTTATAGTACATTAATTTCATGACTAATTTCTCCTGCAAAATATACAAAAATGGATTATTAAACTGAAAGAAGAACCGCATTTTATGCTGAAAAGTAATGAACTTCGAATTAACAGGTAGTGAAATGTGAATAAAAAATATGTGTGTTCCCTATCTGTCCTTTCCAAAACCTTCAGTCATCCTACTATGCAATATAACACATACTGTCAAAACGAACTGCAACAAATACTTAAATAACTACATAGCATAAATACATAAACTTCAACATCATCCTCATCTGTAAAGAAAAAACTTCATTATCCATCACTTCATTATCCATATTATCATAACTCCATTATTATCATCACCTGTAAAGAAAAACTTCATTATTCATAGCTGCATATTCGTCATCATTAATTATCACCATTCATTATCATCTGAAAAAAAAATCACTTCATTATTCATTACACAACTATTCCTTATTTCTAGCATATTTCCTCACTAAAACTAAGATGTTAAGTTCCGTCTGACAGCCTGCATCAATCGCTTCGTATTCTGAAAGAAAAAATTAGTTAACACTGCTATTGCACGATGTGTATAGTATATTCTTATTAATGCTTGTTAATTCTGATCCATTTACTCTTCCTCATAAGGTTTTTGCATCTTCTTTCGTTTATTCCGTAGGTGAAATTCCCATTTCTGTTTAATTTATATCCTTTACACGTTATTTCTTTCTGAAAATGATGAAGAAAGATTAATGTCTTGCATTTAATTCATATACCCATTAGATAAAAACTGGTTTATAGTGATATAATTAAGCATACAGCATAGCATGACAGAAAACGTATTATGTCAAAAAATATAGACAGTGTTCAGATGCAAAAATGTACACAGAATATCATAATGCAGCAGCAAAAAATGTAAAAATAGTCACGATGTTGAGATATCATAGGGCAAAAATGTCAAAGTCAACTGGTGTTTGCTATATTTTAACTATTTCATAATGCATACAAACAAACAGGAAAACAATCATACATACATCAAAAAAATGGAAAATGTGCACGGTCTGATGTGTAACGACAAGGAAAGCGACCTGCTAACCTTACCTTACCGGGCACTTGCCAAGAAAAATACGACAATCATCAGTAAGTATTCACATGAATATAATTGTGTAAGTGGTCATAAAAATTAGGAAATGGCACTACAGCATGTTAAATCATAAAGTATCTTCATTCAATAAAAGGTTTAATATTCGATATGTGGTGGTTTCCTTTCGATTTTTTGGTTCTCAAAGTTTCGACGTGTACAACATTGGGGTGAGGAATGCTCCGAATCCGATATGGACCTGCGTATAGAAGTTCAAATTTACTACACCTACCTTTTCCTCTATTGGATAAATAGTGTGTACGTACTAATATCTTCTGTCCAATGTGAAAGTCACGGCGTGTACAAACCTGTTTTGCTGTCTTCTCCGGCGCTCTGCGGCACGTTTGATGTTGTTCAGCGCAATGTCAATTATTTCATGGTGTCGTAGTCGACGAGATGTAGGAAAGGTTACTAATTCTTTAATTTTGTTAGGTGGTTCAACATTTTTCAGTATAACAGACGGAGATAGCATAGTAGATTCATTTGATATGGAATTAATTACATCTTGGAATGAGAGTATGTGTGTGTCCCAATCAATATGTTTTTTATGGCAGTAAATTCTACACAGTTTACCAATTTCTTTCATTATTCGTTCACAAGGGTTCGAAGAAGCATGGTACCTGGATATATATATCGGAGAAATGTTTCTAGCTTGTAACATACGTGTCCATATAGCAGATCGAAACTGTGATCCATTGTCGGAAATTACTTTCAACACATGCCCTACATGAAATAGAAAATGTTTTACAAATGCTTTCGAAACAGTTTTAGCAGTAGCTTTGCGTAACGGAGTGAAGGTAACAAATTTTGAAGTGAGTTCAACAGCGACAAAGATGTAGCAAAAACCTCTATTAGTTCTGGGAATCGGACCAAAAATGTCTACAGCGGCCATATATCTCAATTTAACAGGTACAGTGGGATATAATGGAGGAATATGTGAAGTTGTGTCTGACTTAGCTTTCTGGCAGATTTTACATGACGCTAAAACTCGTCGTATACGTTTCTCCATGTTGGCAAAATAACAGTTCTGTCTCAGTATAAGAAAACATTTTCTAGCTCCGTAATGTGCGTAACTTAAATGAGTATACCAGATTAATTTGTTAACAAGCTCGTCAGGAATGCATAATAACCAATCGTTGCTGTCAGGATGAGAGCGGCGAAACAGAATATTATTGCGTACAGTGTAATGGTTTCTAATCGTAACATTATTCCTATCTTGCCAGAGGTGTTTAATCTCTTTCCACACGTTGTCTTTACTTTGCTCTTGTGCTATGTCTTGTAATGACGACGAAATGAAATTTTCAAATGCAACTTGTTGAATGTATATGACGCTGAAATTTGCTTTGTAGAAGTTGGTTGCGATGTCTTGCTGATTGTTGCTAAGAGAACGAGATGGTGCGTCTGCTGCAACATTTTGTGTGCCGGGAATGTGAACAATTGAAAAATTAAAATTCCTGTAAATAAAGTTTCCATCTGCTTAACCTGTCGTGTGTAAATTTAGCGGAAAGTAAAAACTGTATAGCTCTGTGGTCTGTGTAAACTAGTGTGTCTTCCATAAAGAAAATGCCTAAATCTGGTAAAAGCCCATACAACACATAATGTTTCAAGTTCTGTAACAGAATAATTTCGTTCAGCAGGTGACAGAATGCGACTCGCAAAAGCGATGTTTTTAATTACTGTGCAACCATCTTCTTCAACTTCCTGGAAAATATGTACGCCTAAAGCGGTGTTAGAACTGTCGGTGGCAATGGAAAAATTTCTAGTAAGATCTGGGTGCTATAAAAGTGGTGCACTCAACAAAGCGTGTTTCAGGTTCATAAATTCAGAATGTGCTTGCTTATCCCAGGACCAAATAGTCTTTTTACCTGTCAACTGACATAATCTAGGGGTGTCTAAAGCAGAGTAATGAATAAATTTACAAAAAAGTTAATTAAACCCAAAAAGCTGCGTATTTGTTTTTTCGTTGTAGGAACAGTAATGTCACATAAAGCTTGAAGTTTTTCCGGGTCAGGCGCAATGCCTTCTGCTGAAATTATATGTCCAAGATATTTTGTAGAAGTTTTGCCAAAGTGCGATTTACTGAGATTAACTGTAAGTCCTTGTGCACGAAAAGTTTGCAACAGTCGTTCAGGAATCAGATTGTGTTCAGACCAGTTAGCTTCTGCAATAAGAATGTCGTCTACGTACGTTGTGATTCTGTCTTTAAGTTCTGTCGGAAGTATTGTGTTCAAACCGCGAATAAACGCTGCGGAAGAAATAGTTAAACCGAATGGTAATTTACAGAATTGATAACAGTCACCAAAACAGAGAAAAGCCGTGTACTTTCTGCAGTTCGGATGGAGCTGAATTTGCCAAAATCCCGATTTCAGATCTAATGTCGAATAAATAGCAGTACCGTGAAATTTCTGTAGTAGTTCCTCTAGTGTCTGTGGTCGATCTGTTTCATTAATAATTATGTCATTGATGTGACGTGAATCAAGCACGAGGCGAAGTGAACCATCTTTTTTCTTATCAATATGGAGCGGTTTTATGTACGGACTAACTGCCGGTTCAATAATTCCTTGGTCAAGCATATCTTGCAATTCTTTCTTAACTTGCTCTCTATGAATATACGGAATAGGATAATGTTTGGCTTTAAATGTGTCGTGCTGTTTAACTTGAAATTCATACATAAAACCGGACATAGTACCAGGAATGTTGTCGAAAACTGGAGCTTGCTGTAAAAGAATTTTGTGTAGTTGCGTGCGTTCGTCGTCTGTATTTGCACAGCTCTGTTTAACTTTATCAGAAATCATCTGCATAATGTCATAGACAGCTTCGTCTGGAGTGTTATAGTTATGTACGTACGTATCCGTGAACAATGTGGAATTACAGTCTATGCTACGTGATACGGAAATGACCTCAGTACAATTAATTGTTTGTTCTTCCGCAGATAAAGAGTGCTGAAATTCTAAAGCCAGTTGTACATTTTCATCCTTCAACATTAAATAGGAATTTTGAAAATCAATAACTGCGTCGTGTTGTACCAGAAAATCAGCACCTAAAATAACGTCTGTTGTCAATAAAGGAACAATCCAAAAATTTGTTGAAATGTGTGACCTGCAATGCAAAATGATAGATGTGTCTGTAATTTAACGTCTACTCCTTTACTCGATACTGCTCCTTTCACTTTCGTTTTGCCTAATGGTAATGTAGGATAGGAATTCTCTTTGTTACACTCGTTGAAAGTTTCTTCATTTATAACTGACATAGGTGATCCAGAATCGATTACTGCTGAAAATTTCGATGATCCAATTTTAATTTCGATGACAGGATGTGAAATGGTTTTCTGAACAATTGGTCTTTCCTGCAAAAGAGTGTCTCTGATGTCGTCAAAAGTAATAACATTTTCGTGAACAACATTCTGCGTGTCTAAAGTAGTGCTTGTGTTATTGGAAGATGCGACCTGTACTGTATCTAGTCAAATCCTATCTGACGTGCTGTTATTTTCGGCAAGATGCTGTGGAATTTCCACTATTTGAACTGTTCTGTTATTTCTTCCAGACGTATTACGTTCTGGATGATATCTACTATCTGGATCATTCATGAGAATATGTTCTTGCGGATGATTTTGCTGTTGGTAAGACCGACTGTTATTAGATGTACGCTGAAAATTGTGCTCATTGTTATTACGTCTGTCGTGATAGTCATTTCTATACGGCGCATTGCGATAGGAATTGAAGTACTGTGTTTTCTGCACGTAGTTATTTCCTTGCTGGCGTGCGTTACTATTTTTTGTAGCTGGGACTATACGTGCACGCGGCGAAACATTAAAGCTTGGTTGACCTTGTGCATTACATTGTTGGTTAGGTATGCTAACCGGCTCGCTTTCATGCTGTTGCGGTGAAAAACGTCTATTGTTACCAAAATGTAGTTTTGTTGCTGATAATTTTGACGATAGCTGAAAATGCTATACATACTGATGATTACAATTTTATCTGTTATTAAAATTACGGAGGCAGTTGTTATTTCGGGAGTGTCTAAAGAGAACTGTCACTTTCGGTAAAACTTGTCTTATCGGCTTTTCTTTACACGTTTCTTAATACTAGGTAGAGCAATAGTTAAAGAGCTGTTTTGATAGATATAAAGGATAGTAGAAGAAAAGGCAGTAGTGCAGAAAACTAAAGATGAAACAGCACTACTACGGCTCAGGGCCCTGTGCACGCTACGGCACATACTCATTAAAGCGTAATGAATCTCCTGAGGTCAATTATGCGCTGCAAATACATTTTAGCTTCTGCGTTACAGGCAATGCCGTTAAAAATTCAGAAGAAAATTGCTGTATCCATGCTAATTCTAGTTTCTGCATTACACGAAATGTTGATAAAAATTCAAGAGCAAATTGTCGTATCCAGTTCAAAGCTAGTTTCTGCGTTACAGACCAAGTTGGTGGAAAAGCAAAGCTAAATTGTTGTATCCAATCCAGGGGGTGAATCTGTGTTCTGTCATTTTAAAATACTTTAAATTTTCTCACTGATAGAAAATGTTTGTAATCAAAATTATAGTCTCTGTATGTCGGAACCGGTTCAGGATTGAATGAAAATCTATTTGACTGGGACTGTTCGGAATCTAACTCACGTACTCTCTGTAGATTACCTAAATTATACTGGCTGTGTGAGTGTGAGAAATGTTCGGAATTCGCCGTATGCTGTGACGTGTTATTAACTGAAATATTTTTTATCTCTGTTACCTCTTGTTGTAAACTTGACAATTTTCTACGTAATGTGTTATTAGACGAATCGATCTCATTGATTGTCTGCTGTAAATTTTGGAATTCAGGTGTTTGGTTAAACAAAATCGGTGCAGTATCGTCTGATTTGCTGTCATTATTACTTTCAATAACATCAATACGACTGGCCAATTCATCACATTTTTCAGTCAGTATTTTTACCTGATCATCGGCTTTAGTGTCAGAAGCATTAATTTGCTTTTGTATTTTACGTGTGGTTTCGTTCAATTTTTTAACGTCGACTTTGATGTCATCGGAATCCTGTGTTAGTTCTAATTGCTCGAGTCTGTCTGTCACTGTCTGAAAGTCCGTTGTGTGTGTGTCTGTTTTCGATTTAAGATCGGAAATTTCATCACGTAATTCTGTATTCATCTGCTTGATGGTATTAATTTCGTCGGACACTGTAGCAATATTGTTGTCTACGTATGTTTTTGCTTTCGCGAACAATTTACGTTTGTCTTCTTGTCTCTGTGTTGTGATTGTTTCCATGACTTGTCGTTTTACTTTATTCTGTTCCTGTATAAATTTACGGAAACGCGTATCACTGTTTTGTAGGTGATGATTAAAACGTTCGTCAATTTGACTGTTCTGTTGGTCAAATTTCGCGTCTATCTTTGCATCCATTGTGCTCGAAATTTCTGCTGTCATTAATTTAAACTCGTCGCGTAATTGTGTTGCCTTTTCAGAGCATTGTTTACCGACTGCATTAATTTCGTCTCTAAGTGATTCTGTTGCAGCTGTTTGCATATCCCTTAATTCTTGAGCAACAGATCTAATTTCCTCACTACTTTTCCTAGCACAAGTCTCAATTTCCTCACGTAATTGTTCCTTAGTATCATGACACTGCGCGGCAACGGCTCTAATCTGTTCACTAAGCTGTCTGGAATTGTTGTCTAATTTTTCATTTAACTGTCTGGAATTGTTGTCTAATTTTTCATTAAGTTGTTGTTTGAGATTTTCGTTATTTTCATTAAGTTGTTGTTTGAGATCTTCTTTAAGTTGTTTGGAATTGTTATCTAGATGTTTGAAATTTTCCTTAAATTGTTTGTTATCTTCACTAATTTGTATGTTTGATTCAAGAAGTTGTTGCAATAATGCCATCATTTGATCCGAGCCAAAATTAGCATTTCTATTGTCTGTGTTGTTTGATGGTGTACCTGAAATTGTCACGTTTTGTGTATCCATTTGGATATTCTGTGATTCTTGAAAAGGTTTGCTAATCGGATGTTCACTGTTAGTCCCTACCTCAGAATCAAACAAATCTACCGTACTTTGAGTACACTGTTCGTTTTCATTAGAAAAATTTATCTGTTTGTCACGTAAAACCTGCAAACCGGGTGTGTCAAGCTGGGCAGCGCTCATTGCAACAGAACGTCCCGCGTCATCAGTTGTCGTCAAATTAACAGAGGACACAATTGAATTCGTTTGTTCAACGTTAAGATAAAAATCATTACAAGTGGTCGGTACGCACTGATTGTCAGTAAACGGCGGATTGTCATCATTACACTGTGTGTCACAAGTACTACCGGTCAAGTTATTTAGGTCGGTTATTTCACTCATTACACATCGCGATGTACTGTTATCAGTTTTTCGCGGCAGTTTTCTCAAAACAAATTAATCACAAATGAAATAAGCACAATGCAAAAAGCAACAAACACAAATACAACAAAGAGCAACGAATTGCCGATGATCTGTGAGAGAAAGTCACAAAATTAGTAATTGCGTTGCGCCAAATGCTAATTATATTTAAGTAAATAAGAGCAGATATCTGACTACTTATCAGAAGATTCTCAAAGAAATACGATCCTGGTCCGGATGTCGCCAAGTGTAACCTCCCCGCAAGTTATGTAAAACAATGATAATGAGCCAAATGTTAACTCCCCACAAAATTATGTTAAATAATAATGCAAAATGGAACCAAGCTTAAACTCCCCACAAAATTGATAAATGAAAATTGGCCAAAAACCACAATAATGTCAATTAACTAATGAACCATGTAGGAAATGTAACTTCCTAACAGAAATAATAATGTCTGGTAAATCTTTTTAAGGGCAGCATCGCTGACATTCGGCCCTGTGAAATAATTAAATCTGATAATTTCTTACCTCAGTAAAACTGCATCTATATCTGCTCTTATTTTTCGGCACAGCTCCGTGCAATGCTGGCCTGTATTTAATTTTGATTCTTGGAGGAAATGCATAGGAAATATTCTTTAAATTGAAATGAATCTTTTTCTTTAAATTAGTTACTTTATAAAAGGTTATTATTGTGGGATTTTTTGAACAAATTAATTACAATTAACATACGTTATTAGCTGAGCGCAATGCTGCTTCATTACCTTCTACAATATTACACATCGTCCACCACAATCCTGACCACCAGATTCGGAAGAACAGCACGCCGTCGACGCATGCCGACGCCCGCTCAGTACAACCGTCCACTCGGTACACGCAACTGCACCAGACTGCTACTACTATCCAACTGACTACTCTCTCTGCCCACTCGCCACACACTACTGCCGACTGACTACTACTGCAGACAGAGTGCAACTCGCAACTGAACTCTCGCGCGGTCAAGCGCAGGCTAGCAACAATAAATAACTCTCTGGTCAGAGATTCTGTCATGCCTCGCCATCGCTGGTAATGAATACATACGTGTTAGAAACTCTATTCTAAAGGTATTTGTCAGAAACGTATCTTCGAATGAAAGTTAAACGTGGCCGACGTACAGTTCACACAAGAACAGAAACTTTTGAAATATAGTGCTACAGATTTGCTGAAGATTAGATGGGTAGATCGAATAACTAACGAGGAGATACTGAATCGAACTGGATAGAAAACTAATTTATGTCACAACTTGAGTAGAAGAAGCGATCGGTTGATACGACAGAACCTATAGCATCAACAGTGGTTTATTTGTGGCAATGGAGGGAAGTATGAGACTTAAAAATTGTTGAGGAAGACCATTTGATACGGTTCCGCACTTACGTTTAGTGAAAAAAATACGAGCTTACGGAATATCGGACCAGGTTTGTGTTTGGATTCAGGATTTCCTAGAAGAAAGAACGCAACATGTCATTCTTAACGGTTCAAAATCTGCAGATGTAGAGGTAATTTCGGGAGTACCTCAAGGAAGCGTGATAGGACCTTTATTGTTTACAATATACATAAATGACTTAGTTGACAACATCGGTAGCTCCGTGAGGCTATTTGCAGATGACACGGTTGTCTACAAGAAAGTAGCAACATCAGAAGACTCGTACGTACTCCAGGAAGACCTGCAGAGGATTAATGAATGGTGCGACAGCTGGCAGCTTTCCCTAAACGTAGATAAATGTAATATAATGCGCATACATAGGGGCAGAAATCCATTCCAGTACGATTATGCCATAGGTGGTAAATCATTGGAAGCGGTAACGACCGTAAAATACTTAGGAGTTACTATCCGGAGCGATCTGAAGTGGAATGATCACATAAAACAAATAGTGGGAAAAGCAGGCGCCAGGTTGAGATTCATAGGAAGAATTCTAAGAAAATGTGACTCATCGACGAAAGAAGTAGCTTACAAAACGCTTGTTCGTCCGATTCTTGAGTATTGCTCATCAGTATGGGACCCTTACCAGGTTGGATTAATAGAAGAGATAGACATGATCCAGCGAAAAGCAGCGCGATTCGTCATGGGGACATTTAGTCAGCGCGAGAGCGTTACGGAGATGCTGAACAAGCTCCAGTGGCGGACACTTCAAGAAAGGCGTTACGCAATACGGAGAGGTTTATTATCGAAATTACGAGAGAGCACATTCCGGGAAGAGATGGGCAACATATTATTACCGCCCACATATATCTCGCGTAATGATCACAACGAAAAGATCCGAGAAATTAGAGCAAATACGGAGACTTACAAGCAGTCGTTCTTCCCACGCACAATTCGTGAATGGAACAGGGAAGGGGGGATCAGATAGTGGTACAATAAGTACCCTCCGCCACACACCGTAAGGTGGCTCGCGGAGTATAGATGTAGATGTAGATGTAGATGACTTGAACATATTAAGCAGATGCAAGGATGAAGAGGCATGCATAGGGTAGACATGCTCGGAGAGCTGCATCGAACCAACCTCCAGAGTGAAGAGTACAGTAACATCTTCCGCATAACCCAGAAGACAGGACTGGCATATAAATGTAAAAATTATCACTCAGTCTAACTGACAGTACACTCATTAAAGTTTATGATCAGAATCATAAACAGAATAATATAATCGGAAAATCCCGATCTGTTAGTTGTCAACCAATTTAAGAAAGATGAAGGAACCAATGAAAGAATTCGACGCATTATTTCTCATGATGTCTGGAAAAATAAATAATCTCTCAATAATATCTATAGGGCTACAAAAATATTCGAGCATTTAAGATGTTGCAGCACGTAACTCGAGAAAAACTCGTATCTTTTGTAGGGAGAATGGGTAATACACAATGTGTGCAACAATGGACAACCAAGCGAGGTGTGTTTGGATTACAAAGGTCTCTAGGAGAGGAGGCAGTCGTTACCATGCACTGTTCAACCTTTAAATCGGAGGATCGATCGAAGAAGTAAATGGAAGCTCAGGGAGATTAAAATTTTCGCTGAAAGAGTATCAATGATTTCCTGACGTCATTACTGTTCTCTGTGAACATGAGGAATAATTAGAAGGCCTGTTTGTTGACTAGAATGAACACTCTGTTAGTCACAAGCTAATCAAAATGTGGAAATACGTAGCAGGCGAAATGAGTGACTTCTACTTCGTGGGAAGCAAAACAATGCATGACAGACGAAGCCGCGAATTTTTGAATGCCTGCAACAGTCCTCACGCTGAATCAGCGACCAGTCTTACAAAAGAAATTTTGTTTTCTTAATCGGTTTCAGACATATAGTCCCATTCTTCACAACGATATACAGAAAAATATACCAAAATATTAGCAAAAATTAAGAACGAGAAGTTTAAAAATTAAAAAAAGTACTTACAACTATCGTATGATCTGCAACTGTAGAAATTAAGAAGCATGCCGCATACTGCTGTCTGTGATCCTATAAAACGCAGGAACAATTTGTGACACAATTATGAATCCATGAATGCAAAAAGAGATCGTAAATACTTACATGTGACTCATGCTGCCTGTAAAACAACTGTATAAGGAAGCCAAGCAACACGTGCAGGTATCATGCCAGATCTGGGGTTAATCAGCTAATGGCATACATAACTTGAAGTTGGTATCAGAGTCAGGGTAAAAGAACGATAAAATAATAAAACAAAACCTTTCACAACTATAGTTGTGATAACGCACAAATTAATATGTAACTACGCATAAGAAGCATAATAAGTATAAAAAACCTAATGACAAATAAAGAAAGTTAATGAATTGTCAGTGTTCTAGGAGTAGTGAACACCAAAAGATCCTGAGGTAGATCCCAGCAGAGGGATCGAAACGTCGAACATTTTAGAAGAAACATGACGCGGCCTAATAACCCAGAAGATTTTAACTTCAGTAACAACGGCCACGAAAGCCTGCAGACTTAGATAAAGTAAGTTAATACCGACAGCGCCGGCCTTGTGGCCCAGCGGTTCTAGGTGCTTCAGTCTGGAACCCCGCGACCGCTACGGTCGCAGGTTCGAATCCTGCCTCGGGCATAGATGTTTATGATATCCTTAGGCTAGTTAGGTTTAAGTAGCCCTAAGTTCTATAGGACTGATGACCTCAGATGTTAAGTCCCAACGTGCTCAGAGCCATTTGAACAATACCGACAGCAAGGGGTACTATGATATTGAGGTCTGTAGCGCACTAGCTGGGATCGTATCAGCAAAAACAAAGTGGAACACACATTATGGGTCTAGAAACTGGAACCAGAATAAGTGGAAAGACAATTCTCGGTTATTAGCTGATGTTAAATGTCGGAAACTTACTATAGAGGAAGGAAGCGTGGACACAATTGTATACTTCTATTACAGTGAAACAACTAGTAGTCCGCAGCTCGTGGTCGTGCGGTAGCGTTCTCGCTTCCCGCGCCCGGGTTCCCGGGTTCGATTCCCGGCGGGGTCAGAGATTTTCTCTGCCTCGTGCTGACTGGGTGTTGTGTGATGTCCTTAGGTTAGTTAGGTTTAAGTAGTTCTAAGTTATAGGGGACTGATGACCATAGGTGTTAAGTCCCATAGTGCTCAGAGCCATTTTTGAAACAACTAGTACTGGAATATATGCAGATCGCATCAAAGATTCGTAAAAGAATTGTATCTAGCAGCATCCATACCTATTGTATGATATCGTAAGTTTTAGAATACATCACTGAACTGATGTAGAGATACCAGTAGTGTGCTAGCAGGAAATACTGATACGCAAACAGCGTGCGTGGTGCGCCAAGGGTCGAATGCAGTAACGGGAACTTTGAATGCCTGCTTTAAATCATAAAGTTTCCTTTAGTAAAGTAAATAATCGTTTTGATGATATAACTATGTCAATAGCTGATCTGTCTTCATCTTTTTATTTTATTTTACTTGATTTTAAAGTAAGAAGCTGTGCTGCCAACTTGTCGTGGTATGTCTTTCAGCTTATTTTTTAGTCTAAATTTTATTGCACCAAATTGTAGTCACTTATGAAGTGGCATGTGTACAAACTGATAGAGATGCAGCTACTTTACTAGAAGACACAGCTGGTGCGGTACTGTCTTTCACATAATCCTAAGAGCTATTAACTCAGATAATTTTATTGTTTTGGCTGCAACAGAGTCCACAATCAGTAAAAATTGAATGATAACATTTATGTCACATTTTCTCTGTTGGACGAAGTAAAACTATTATTTATTTCGTAGCCGTTCCTGCATATTACTGCACACTTCCAAACACATATAGATATACGTGCCGTTAGAAAGTCGATATTTGGGTCAGGTCCAAAAAACGATCGAAGCAAACGTATAATAGATTACTAGTGGAATTTAGGTCATATTATCAGATATAGGCATTATGAAACGTTTGTTTGGTTACAGTTGTTCTTGAGCACAGCGCTTATTGTAGGTACGTTGCACTCGGACAACTATTGCTTCAGATACATATGTGCTACCTTTGATTGTAAAGTCAGATAGTGTGAATAATCTCGTGCGATTACATAGTTGCACAAATGTGCTGTTGCAGTCTTAGATACCGACCTATCTGTGTCTATTCTAGATCTGACTTTGTTTCCTGGCATATGAAATGTTCAAACAGGTTACTGGTTACCAATGTTTTAAATTTCAATTTCAGGAAATAGTTCACACAGGAGAAGCGTATAAACATACCGTCATCTGACCATCAGACAAACTCCCGTATGGTCAACATGGTAATAAGCATATCTAGCGTAGAGAAACAACTGAAAGATTTGAAAGCAAGTACATCACCAGGCCGGGATGGAATCCAAGTTCGATTTTACAAAGAGTACTGTACAGCATTGGCCCTTACATAGCTTGCGCCTATCGTGAATCTCTCGCCCAGCATAAATTCTCAAGCAACTGGAAAAAGCGCAAGGAACTCCAGATTTACAAAGAGTAACGTGTTCTCAGTTCGAATATAAAAAGTTTTCTCGAGACTGAGAAGCTTAAGTCCACGAATCGGCATGGTTTTAGAAAGCATCGCTCATGCGAAACTCAGCTTGCCTTTTTCTCACATGATGGATGTAGGGCAACAGGCAGAATCCATATTTCTAGATTTCCGGAATGTATTTGACACGGTGCCCCATTCCAGGCTGTTAAACAAGGGACGGGGATATGGAATACGTTCACTGATATGTGACTGACTCGAAAACTTCTTAAGTTATAGAACCCAGTACTGTCTCCTCGACGGCGAGTGTTCATTAGAGACAAGGGCATCGTCAGAAGTGCCCCAGGGAAGTGTGATAAGATCGCTGTTGTTCTCTGTATACACAAATGATTTGGCGGACAGGATGGACAGCCATCTCCTCTTGTTTGCTGATGATGCCGCGGTGTAAGGCAAGACGTCGAAGTTGAGTGACTGTAGGAAGATACGACTTGGACAAAATTTCCAGCTGATATGATGAGTGGCAGCTAGCCCTAATTTTAGAAAAATGTAAGTTAATGCGGATGAGTAGGAAGATCAAATCTGTAATTTTCGGATACAGTACTACAAGTATCCTGCTTGACACAGTGAAGTCATCTGAATACCTGGGCGTAACGTTGCAAAGCGATATGAGGTAGAACGGTCATGTGAAAACTGTGGTAGAGAAGACGAATGGTCGACTTCAGTTTATCGGGACAATTTTAGGGAAGAATGGCTCGCCTGTAAAGGAGACCGCATATAGGACGCTGGTACGACCTATTCTTGACTACTGCTCAAGTGTTTGGGATCCGCACCAGGACGGATTGAAGGAAGACATCGAAGTAATTCAGAGGCGGGCTGCTAGATTTGTTACCGGTACGTTCGAACAACACGATTCACGGGGATGCTTCGGGAACACAAGTGGGAACCCTGGAGCAAAGGCGACGTTCTTTTCGAGAAACACTGTTGAGAAAATTTTGAGAATCGGCATTTAAAGCTGACTGCCAAACGGTTCTACTGCCACCTACTTACATTGCGCGTAAGGACCACGAAGATAGGATACGAGAGATTAGGGCTCATACGGAGGCATATAGATAGTTTCTTTTCTTCCCTCGCTCTGTCTGCGAGTGGAATAGCAAAGGAAATAAGTAGTGGTGCAGGATACCCTCCGCCACGCACCGTACGGTGGCTTTCGGAGTGCCTATGTAGAGTAGATGGATGCAAACGGCTGACGTCTTCGACAACAGCCAATGTTTCGAGAGGTGAAGACCCTGCCATCTTCAAGCAAAAATTGCAACAGCTGCGCTATGCAAGAAATTGTAACGTTGGTAGGCAGCGCTTCGCCGACTGAGAACTATAATATGGCATAAGCATCAAGACACCGTACACAATTAGAGCCACCACACAACCAACGATGATCAAAGTTAGAAGTTATCGATAGCGAATATTAATTGTCAGGTGATAAGCAAGTAGTAACTGCGACAGCAGGATTCGAAGCAGAACTTGTTAATTAAATATTTTTGCTTAAATTCTGCTCGGAATGCAGCACTGACTCACAGTCAAACAAAAGGCAGACTAAGTTATTGCTATTTGCTCAACTGTTGGTAATTATCATTCACTCCCTGTAACTTCCAACGTTGGTCGTTTTTGGTTGGGTGGTGGTACAAGCTTTTCACAGTGTCTTTCTGCATACGCCGTTTTCTGGTTTTTGGTCGGCGTATCCCCAGCTACTGTCGGTTTATATTTCTTCGCAAAACACTGTTTCGTTGTAATTGTACCCTGAAAATGACGGGTGTTCACCCGCCGAAATATCGGCGTTTGTCGAAGACATCAACTGACTGTTTTTCCGTACGTTATGTGAGTATGTCCATTCTAGGGGGCGCTAGTTATGCACACGTTTAAAACTGGGTTCACAGTTGAGATTTTACAGGAAGGAAAAAATACACTACTGGCCATTAAAATTGCTACACCACGAAGATGAAGTACTACAGACGCAAAATTTAACCGACAGGAAGAAGATGCCGTGACATGCAAATGATTAGTTTTTCAGAGCATTCACACAAGGTTGGCGCCGCTGGCGACACCTACAACGTGCTGACATGAGGAAAATTTACAACCAATTTCTCATACACAAACAGCAGTTGACCGGGGTTGACTGGTGAAACGTTGTTGTGATGCCTCGTGTAAGGAGGAGAAATGTGTACCACCACGTTTCCGACTTTGACAAAGGTCGGATTGTAGACTATCGCGATTGCGGTTTATCGTATCGCGACATTGCTGCTCGCATTGGTCGAGATCCAATGCCTGTTAGCAGAATATGGAATCGGTGGGTTCAGGAGGGTAATACGGAACGCCGTGCTGGAACCCAACGGCCTCGTATCACTAGCAGTCGACATGACAGGCATCTTATCCGCATGGCTGTAACGGGTCGTGCAGCCACGTCTCAATCCCTGAGTCAACAGATGGGGACGGTTCAAATGGCTCAAATGGCTCTGAGCCCTATGCGACTTAACTTCTAAGGTAATCAGTCGCCTAGAACATAGAACTAATTAAACCTAACTAACCTAAGGACATCACACACGTCCATACCCGAGGCAGGATTCGAACCTGAGACCGCAGCGGTCGCTCGGTTCCAGACTGCAGCGCCTAGAACCCCACGGCCACTGCGGCCGGCGATGGGGACGTTTGCAAGACAACAACCATCTGCACGAACAGTTCGACGACGTTTCCAGAAGCATGGACTATTAGCTCGGAGACTATGGCTGCGGTTACCCTTGACGCTGCATCACAGACAGGAGCGCCTGCGACGGTGTACTGAACGACGAACCTGTGTGCACGAATGGCAAAACGTAATCTTTTCCGATTACTCCAGGTTCTTTTTACAGCATGATGATGGTAGCATCCGTGTTTGGCGACATCGCGGTGGACGCACATTGGAAGCGTGTATTCGTTATCGCCATAGTGGCGTATCACCCGGCGTGATGGTATGGGGTGCCATTGGTTACATGTCTCGTTCACCTCTTGTTCGCATTGACGGCACTTTAAACAGCAGACGTTACATTCCAGATGTGTTACGACCCGTGGCTCTACCCATCATTCGATCCATGTGAAACCCTACATTTCAGCAGGATAATGCATGACCGCATGATGCAGGTTCTGTACGCGCCTTTCTGGATACATAAAATGTTTGACTGCTGCCCTGTCCAGCACACTCTCCAGAACTCTCACCAATTGAAAACTTCTGGTCAATGGTGGCCGAGCAACTGGCTCGTCACAATACGCCAGTCACTACTCTTGATGAACTGTGGTACCGTGTTGAGGCTGCATGGGCAGCTGTACCTGTACACGCCATCCAAGCTCTGTTTGACTCAATGCCCAGGCGTATCAAGGCCGTAATTACGGCCAGAGGTGGTTGTTCTGGGTACTGTTTTCTCAGGATCTGTGCACCCAAAGTGCGTTAATATGTAATCACATGTCACTTCTAGTATAATATATTTGTCCAATGAATACCCGTTTATCATCTGCATTTCTTCTTCTTGTAGCAATTTTAATGGCGAGTAGTGTAATAAAATAACAACTTCAGTCAGTGACATGCAGCATGGTAACACGTTACCATTCAGATCGTTTACTATTCGTTAACACTTGGCACAGATGTTTTCAGGAAACCTGTATATATATATATTTTACTATAAGAAGGGATCGGTTGGTAGGACATGTTTTGAGGCATCAAGGGATCACAAATTTAGCATTGGAGGGCAGCGTGGAGGGTAAAAATCGTAGAGGGAGACCAAGAGATCAATACACTAAGCAGATTCAGAAGGATGTAGGTTGCAGTAGGTACTGGGAGATGAAGAAGCTTGCACAGGATACAGTAGCATGGAGAGCTGCATCAAACCAGTCTCAGGACTGAAGACCACAACAACAACAACAACATATGTGTGTGTGTGTGTGTGTGTGTGTGTGTGTGTGTATGAGTAATAAATGAATGTTTCTCTCTAGTTCTACTGCTTATTTTGTAGCGCCTTGTGTCCGTCAGTCACTTTCATGTCATGACACTATATTCCTCCGAATCGCTAACGAAGTATTGTTCACACACCTTAGCGCCTGATAAGGCCTGCAGCTCATTCACGAATGCGTAAAGCAGGGAGCGTAAAATCTGGCATCTCGCCGACGTCCCTCGCGTCGTGAAATCTCCGATAGCAGCTATTCCGAGATACGAGCAGCGGCCCAGTCATCGCCGTAAACGACTGGTGAGGCCGAGTGGACACACCGAGGAGCGGCGCACAGAATACAGTAGCAGCAGAGCAGCCGCGCCACACTTAACTCGGGGACCGCGCGCGCGCAGCACAATAGGGACGGCTAACGGCGCAGATAGCGAGCGGCTGCATCCAGCGGGGGGCCCTGGGGGAGGCGACCTGGCCGCAGCAGCACCACTAACAACAACAACAACAGGTCTGCAGAGGGGAAGCTCGTAAAGCGCGCGCCCTCTGCAGAATGGGGTGCTGCGCGTCCCAACGAGACGCAGCGCGCATTGGCCCAAATGAAGGGTCAGCGGTCGCCACCGGTGGCGTCGATTCAGCCTCGGAGGTGTTAGTTAATATTCTCTGCTGGTGCGAGATAACTGGGGCACTTTCTCCTGGGACAATGGGTTGTGTCACTAAATGTGAGACACGGTTTGAAGCTCGTCTTTCCTTAGCTGCAGCTCAGTTCTGTAGCAGCAAACACCGTCTGTCTCAAGCTTCAGTTGAGAGGCGACACCAGTTGCAGCGGCGAGGTTCCTTCCGTCCCTTTACGACGAACCTGCACCTACCTGTGAACATTGTCTCAGCATTTCATCATTAGGGAAGCCGAGCGAAACCTACTGTACTTCGACCTATGTCACATCTTAACACTAGAGTGATGCATCACAATTTATTCCACAAAAGAAATTAACAAGTACTTGAAAAGAAAACTATGATTGCAGTTCCTGTGAAGGTAAATGTCTTTTTGTGCTCCCTCATTTTTTTTAAAAAAATTATTATTTACTCGATCTGTAGACAGAAAATAATTATATTAGTACATCTATAAAATTTTATTTTAACCAATGCTGCAGTGCAGCTAGAAACTAGATATCAAATGAAATAAGCAATTATGCAAACCATAGCATAAAAATATCATTCAATAGTCATGTGACATTTCATAAGTTAGTAGTCATTCTCTCAACTCTCGTAGAAAGACGCTTGTCATAATCAGGTGTGCAGATGTAAAAATTTTTCTCGTCATTTCATTAGGCATTTCTGTAAATATCATAAATTAAGAGCTCCACAGTGTCAACATATGTTTTCAAGTTCGACCGTGTCGTTTTTGCGATGCTCTCTACAAAGGAACGTCAATAGCGAGGATAATGGCCTCTCTTTTTTTTTCTACCTGTGCCGCTGGAAAGCACACGCTAATGGCTTTTTTTTCTCGGGCGGCTGTCGCCCATCTGGGTGCCCACGACGTATTACGTGCAGGTGGTCACTTAACTTTCTTACGGAAATATTTACGACAGCAGTTTCCGCTACAGTGGCAGTCTTATATAAAAATATTTCACAGGTCAAGAATTAGCGTTGCAAATCTGTAGAAACAAAATCCTATAAATATAAGTGTCCAAAAAAAATATTCGTCAGCATTGTGTTACAGTCACACATTTACACACATTTCATAACCTTGAAGTACGATTCTTGGTGTCCAACAACCTTTTCCACAAGTCAGAGTCCCTAATCACTTTTCATTACTCCTTACCCTATTACACATATACATATTCGTCGACACGTCAATCTTGCGACGACACTTCACTATTTCATCGTAATAAATACATAGCATAATCAAATTCCCCATATAGCATCAAATTGTTCATCATAAACATACCTCAACAGCATAATACACATCGTCGTCGTAAAAATAACATCATAATACCTCAGTCAACTCTCAAAATCGTCGTAGCTTCCTCCAATAATTTCAAAACCTAAAAAAATTCTCTGCTCATGTCAAAAGTGTCATCTACCTCAAATGTACTTTAAAATCATGATCCCATACCAAATACATCATTCAAAGCTCTCATAGTACCACAATGGCTCCGAAAAAATATGAACAGTTCACAAAGTACTGACAAAATGCAATTTCATAAGTGTGAAGTTATTCAACTGTGTAATTACGTAAACATCTGTCACTAATGTAGTAAAAAAATGTTTGTTTTTTTTTGTTAAATAATCAGATAGCTGTGTAATTTATGTGTTAGAGAAATATGGTACCGATGTGTAAAGTTGTATAAGCAAATACCATAATAGCTAGGGCTCCTTGTGCTTGCCAAACACATGGTACACAAAGTAGGCGTGTACCCCCCTGAGGATTAATGTAATTATACCCTCAGGTGTTACAGATTACAGCAATGGAATGAAATGTATCACGGAAAACCCTTGTATCATTGCACTTCAAATATCTTTAAAAAAATGTTTTAAGTGCGAAATTAATCACTCAAATACGTGTACTGTAGCGCTAAACTGTGTGTCATGCTGTAAGATAATCTCTGTGGAAGTCTCGTATTTATCGTCCTCCGAAAGCTAAGTTCTGCAGAAGTCAATGTACTTACCTCATGATAAACAAAAGTGAAATGCTTTGTGTATAGATATCGTAGTTATTACGCTTATTGTTGTGATGAAGAAAGTACTGTACTGTAACGTATTGTTGTACCACGAAAAAGGCTGTCTCATTGTTACTATACCACAAGAGTTACTACTAAAACATGTTTTTCTTTCCAGAAGAATTCAGAAAGCTGTGCAGATATAAAACAGATACACCGCAAAAGCAACATTGTAAATTGTCACTCACTAGTAGCGTCGTGATAAAATCGTGTAGCTGTCACATAAACTAACCTCTGTGTCATCTGGTATCTCTCAGAAAGCACTTTAATTTCAGAATGTATTTTCAAATAAACCAAAATATTGCATTAAAATCTCATTAACAGTACTGGTAAATGTTCTAAGTATGTGAGCCTTATAGTCGTTACGTAATCGTGCAACAAACAAGCAAGAATGCACACACACAATAACACTGTGTCGTCTGTTCACAATAACAATGCATTCGTAATTTCTGTTTAAATAAGTTATCTTGGTTCTTGACTGGATATTTAACTTCAAACATTGTTGCATGTTGACAGTTTCTTAAGTCTGACAAACCATACTAGTAACGTGAAATGAAAAATTTTATAGCAAAGACTAAGTTAAAAAGCAGATTATCTTTCAATAAACGGTTTTACATATGAAATGTAGTGTAAACCTTTACTCTTCATAGTACTCAGAGTTTGAACTTGAATGCAATTATCATGTGGTATACGTCGGTAAAGAATACTGGAATTTTTCTCAAGGTTAGCGTCTATGTTATTTTTGTCTGAGCCAGCCGGCGCACGCCGTTGCCTGCGGTGCGAGTCATTGTCTGTCCCTTTGTTGGCGCTCGTCGTTATTGGGATTAGGAGACCTAACTTCTACAAATTCGCCTTGCCGAGAGGGCCCAGCTCTGTTAGAATCCCGCCAGTTCTGATGAAATTCAGGTCTGTCGTTATGTCGGTAGTTTACATAGTTTCTTTCTTGTCGGTCATGTGGTGGAGAATTTCTTCCTGAATCGTACCTGCGCTCTGAACTGTTGCGTCTGAAGTTATTCTGTCTCCCTTGATAATAATAGTTCTGGTTACCATATTGTCTGTTTCTATGATTGTCTCTGTCATATTCATTACTACGGAAATGCGAACTTTCTCTGTAACTATTACTCTGCCAGTGGTTGTCATACGGGTGGTGTCTGTTTTGGTCACGATTTACGTTGCAAGAATAGCCTTGACGTGTCCAGTTATTGTTTTTGTCGTCACGGAATTGTGACGTATGTGACCTGTAGTGATTGTTTTCCTGTATTCGCATCCGACGACTGTCTGTGTCAATTTCTAATTCTTGTAGGAGTCCCTGAAAAGCTTCAATGTCGTCTTTGCAACGTCCTGCCAAAATAATATCTCGTAAATGTTCAGGTAATTTGATTAAGCAAATGCGGATGAGTTCTGAGGGGCTGTATGGGTTTGAAAGATACTGATTCTTATGCAACATGTCTTCAAAATATTTGACATGACTGGAAAATTCAGATTGTTCAAAGTGTTTCATCATCATGATGCTATGTTTTACTCGGTCTTGTGTAGCTTGAGACCAATATGCTGAGAGGAAGGCATGGTAAAATTCTCCTTCACTGTGGCAATCGTGAATGACCGATCGCATTCTTACAGCTGGTTCATTCTCTAAGTAGCCACACATAAATTCTAATCTGTGTTCTAACGACCAGTTGGGAGGAAAACAATGAGAGAATTGATGGAGCCATGCTTGTGGATGAATGTCGTTGCCAGAATTCTTAAATGTTTTGAATTTACGTGTAGTAATGAACAGCTTATAGTCAAAATCATCGTGTCGGCGAGTAGCATATCGGTCATTGTTACGTCGTGTCGGCGGTTCCATCTCAAAATTCGGTGTGCCTTGCCAATTTCTTTCATAACTTCCGAAATGCCCTGTGTTATTATTTTGCGGCTTTTCCGTATTTCTAAGTCCCTCTTCCCGTGTTGGGGCGCGAGTGTCCTCTGAAATACGTAATTCTTGTATTACCTGTGTCAGCTGATCTTGTACTTCGCGGATTTCTCTTTGGTGTTGCGTATTAATTTGATTCAGATTTTGTTACAGTTTCCTAATTTGTTCGCTCTCTTCTGTGTCAATAAAGACTACCGGTTTTGTGTCATTCAGATTATCATTATTATTTAGCTGATCCGAAAGTTCAACTACTTTCTCTGATAATGTACTAATTTCCTCCATGTGTCTTTCTACTGTGTCCTTTAAGTTTTCCTGGGTTTTTGCAAGTTGCGTAACCGAATCGGTAGATGCAACTGAGTCAAATTTAGCTTGCAAGTTCTCATGATTTTCTTGAACAATAATTTGCAGTTCTTTAATGGCTGCTTCGTGATTCTGTAATGCATTTTCATGACGCGAAAAAATAGGTTGGAAATGCTCACAAATTTGTGTTTTTACGTCATTACAGACTTTTTGACATTTCGATTCAATGTGATGTAACTCAGTAGTTAAATCCTCACGTGTTTGTTCAAGAGTTTGCTCCAATGAGTCTAACTTTTGAAGATTTTGTTCCATTGCGTCTAGCTTTTGAAGATTTTGTTCCATTGTGTCTAACTTTTTAAGATTTTGTTCCATTGTGTCTAACTTTTGAAGCTTTTGTTGTGTTTGTCCCATTTGTTGTATTAATTGTAATAACAATGCACTGGTGTCTGGAACATGTTCCTCAGTGCTTTTCGGCAGTGAATTTGCACCGGAAACATTCACATTTTGACAAGCAGAAAATGTGTCTTGACTTATTTGAGAAAACGGTGAGGATCCAAAACCTGAATCTACAGTATTTGCGAGATCGTGTCGTGTCATTTCGGATTCCTGAGCCGAGCTATTGCCGACCGATCGATCGATAGTGCTTCCCTGCTCACTAATTGTTTCACTGCCTACGCCATTGTTTGCAGCCCGCTCCATTTCCCTATGCACAGTTACCAAATTACTACTTTGAACGTCTGTTAATTCATTACACAGTGGTGCTGGCAAGCTACGCTCGTCGTCACTATCATTTCTCAGTTTGCTTTGGAGCCTAGTGTTACGTTTTTCACACTTTTTATTGTCACAGTATTTCACACGACAACACAGAAAAACACAATTTCAAGAGCAAAAAAAAAAAAATAAGTGAACACATTAACATAACACTGAAAATAATATCTAGTTAATTGCAGCTGCGAAATACTTGGTGCAAATCTACATGCATGCCACAACTGTTTTACTGTACAACAATGAAAGACTGCAACTACAAAGGAGATTTTCTCTACAATTACGCGCTAGCAATAAACAAAAGCTACACTAATTACACAAACTACAAGAAAAAACAGAGGATTCCAGTGAGGTATCCTAGGCTAAGGGTCGACATATGAAACGTCCCCTTTTGAACAATTTTACAAGACTGTGCTTTAACCGACACACAATATTTTTAGCGCAACGCAATCTGACTTTCAATAATCTCTACAAGAGAATGGCCCTGACTAACATTAACCTATACTTTTCACAAATCACTTACCTCACAAAAATCTTGGTTACTCCCACTACTGCAATACAGCGAGCGCCACTACTGCCAGCTAAATAAAAGATTCAAACTATGGAAGGCACTAACTACTGATAGGGATAGTTAGCAAATGAAAGATATTAATAGAGAACAAACAATGTATTTACCTTGATATCATCATATATATATATATATATATATATATATATATATATATATATATATATATATATATAGAGAGAGAGAGAGAGAGAGAGAGAGAGAGAGAGAGCAGTTCATGACAAATTTCAAAACTCCGCCATCTCTCTCCCCACATCCACAACTGCTGGCGGCTCACCTCCAACTGCGCAACGTTACGCGCTGTTCACAGCCAGCTGCCTAACACTACAATGGCGAGTATTACAACAATGCAAAGCAGCCACAGACTGCACACAGCACAGCCAGTGATTTTCATACAGAGGTGACGTTACCAATAAAAAAACCTAAACAGCCTACTTACAAACTGTATGGCATTTGCATTAGCGACCAACTGAGTGACGTCATTCTGGAGCTCTCAGGACACACAGTAATTTGTAATTACACATACCCAGACACACAATACAGTCACTTCAAGTTCATCTACCATACAGCGTCGGAGCAAATACTTCGCCGTCGTTCACATGCACAATGCAAACTAATGTAAATTTGTAAGTTACCGGCAGAGAGCAATGGCAAAAATGCATCCCACGGTTAAACACAATAGCGTCATGCTATGTTTGCAAAGTTAGCTGTACTTCCACAACATCAAGTGTACTGAAGAACGAAGCAGACGTTTGCAATTTTTATACACGACGAATAAACCCATCAATAGTGGCCAGAAACGTCGTCAAATTGGTTACCACAGTGCAGGGTGAATTCGTAGACTCCAGTATCATAGGAACTGCGATGCAGAACTTAGGGTGCATTCTGAGCGGCAAACAGTATGATTTCAAGATCGAAGAAAGCTACCGTTAACAGAGCAACATCTGCATAGGTACATGTTGAGTTTCTGGAACTTGCGTAACAAGCAACCCACTTGGTGAAAAGGAACTCCTCCGCAAATGTTGCACAAATTGCTTCAGATTTCCTAGTGCTTCAGGCACCCATGCTGCCCCTCCCTCCCCCCCCCCCCCCCCACCCGTCCGAGATCACATCACTACGAAAGTATTCCCGGAAGCCGTTAGCTGCCTTACATTGGCTCTCACTAACGTCCGTTGCAGACTGAAATTTATGTCGTTATGTTATTGACATTAACAGCAAGGATCAACTTTTTCAGATAAATGCCGTTTCCGAGTGAGAGAGAGGTTCTGCACAGATGGAACAGTTAGGAATGCGGAATGAAGTACCATGCTACAAAACATACCGGGCTGTGATATCCACGGCTGACGTGGATTTTATCTCTGCGCAGGTATCGAAATCAATGCAACAGCTTTTACGCAGTACTCGAGTGTGTGGAACATGTCACAAAACGAGAACAAATACATATTTACAAAAATCGGAGAAACGTTAATCTCCCTTCCACAGATGCTATGTGGAATTGTCCTCTTGAATGTGGCACAAGTCAAAAATCTAAAACGTATATTCATCTCAGAGGTAATAACAAACCTATCAGAAACTCTTCAATGTGCTTAGACTTAGATAAATATAATTATTGAGCTGTTGGAGTCACCCATCGTGAGACAGAAAGCGGAATACAAAACTTATTTACATTTATCAAATTACCGCTCTGAAGATATACAAAAGTCACATTTTACATAACACTTCCATTGTGTGTTATTATAATGTGTGCATCATTTGGCTCTACAAAGAAATTCATCAGGAGAGGGAGTCGGTCGCCAATACATCCTTTAGGCTCCTACTAAACAGAATATCGATAGCTAAACTTTCTAATACGCCTGCGCAGCTCACAGGTCTGTGCTGATGGCTGCTATGCTGCAGACCACAGTTCGATTCCTGGTCTTTTTAAATTTTCTGCTGGAAAGTTGATGGAAATGTATTTTCACGAATATTTGGCACGCTTATGGACCAAATCAGTTGCTTTTAAATCTGTATGTAGATAATTATTATTTCTAGTAGTGATTCCATGAACTGAGTTGTTCGTTTGAAAAAGGTTTACTATTTACAACGAATTCGTTAATGAACAAATGTAGTGAAAAACTGTAGTTAGTATTACCTATTCCTTGAATAAGCACCTGATGGACATTCTTGAGTTCACACCACAAATTATTTGTGCTACACGAATCTTAGCTCTTAAAACCGTAGCTTGATTTTATAAATCACGGGCAGGCCGCTGTGACTGTGTGGTTCTAGGCGCTTCAGTCCGGAACAGCGCTGCTGTTACGGTCGCAGGTTCGAATCCTGCCTCGGGCATGGATGTGTGTGATGTCCTTAGGTGATTTAGGTTTAAGTAGTTCTAAGTCTAGGGGAGTGATGACCTCAAATGTTAAGCCCCATAGTGCTTAGAGCCATTTGAAACATAAATCACCCAAAAAAATAATTCCGGCTGATGTTTCCGAATGAAAGTGTGACAAGTATGCAAGATTTTTTATCATAAATGCCTGTGAACCATTGCTAATAAAAATTTGTTTAGGTGCTTCAGCAGTTCTGTGGTATACTCCTCCCAACTGAGATTATTATCAATTCGTGATCCAAGTAATTTAAAACCGTCAAACTTTTCTGTCTGCATGTCGACATAGTTTAGACATAGAGTGGTGAGAAATACACTCCTGGAAATGGAAAAAAGAACACATTGACACCGGTGTGTCAGACCCACCATACTTGCTCCGGACACTGCGAGAGGGCTGTACAAGCAATGATCACACGCACGGCACAGCGGACACACCAGGAACCGCGGTGTTGGCCGTCGAATGGCGCTAGCTGCGCAGCATTTGTGCACCGCCGCCGTCAGTGTCAGCCAGTTTGCCGTGGCATACGGGGCTCCATCGCAGTCTTTAACACTGGTAGCATGCCGCGACAGCGTGGACGTGAACCGTATGTGCAGTTGACGGACTTTGAGCGAGGGCGTATAGTGGGCATGCGGGAGGCCGGGTGGACGTACCGCCGAATTGCTCAACACATGGGGCGTGAGGTCTCCACAGTACATCGATGTTGTCGCCAGTGGTCGGCGGAAGGTGCACGGGCCCGTCGACCTGGGACCGGACCGCAGCGACGCACGGATGCACGCCAAGACCGTAGGATCCTACGCAGTGCCGTAGGCGACCGCACCGCCACTTCCCAGCAAATTAGGGACACTGTTGCTCCTGGGGTATCGGCGAGGACCATTCGCAACCGTCTCCATGAAGCTGGGCTACGGTCCCGCACACCGTTAGGCCGTCTTCCGCTCACGCCCCAACATCGTGCAGCCCGCCTCCAGTGGTGTCGCGACAGGCGTGAATGGAGGGACGAATGGAGACGTGTCGTCTTCAGCGATGAGAGTCGCTTCTGCCTTGGTGCCAATGATGGTCGTATGCGTGTTTGGCGCCGTGCAGGTGAGCGCCACAATCAGGACTGCATACGACCGAGGCACACAGGGCCAACACCCGGCATCATGGTGTGGGGAGCGATCTCCTACACTGGCCGTACACCACTGGTGATCGTCGAGGGGACACTGAATAGTGCACGGTACATCCAAACCGTCATCGAACCCATCGTTCTACCATTCCTAGACCGGCAAGGGAACTTGAACAGGACAATGCACGACCGCATGTATCCCGTGCCACCCAACGTGCTCTAGAAGGTGTAAGTCAACTACCCTGGCCAGCAAGATCTCCGGATCTGTCCCCCATTGAGCATGTTTGGGACTGGATGAAGCGTCGTCTCACGCGGTCTGCACGTCCAGCACGAACGCTGGTCCAACTGAGGCGCCAGGTGGAAATGGCATGGCAAGCCGTTCCACAGGACTACATCCAGCATCTCTACGATCGTCTCCATGGGAGAATAGCAGCCTGCATTGCTGCGAAAGGTGGATATACACTGTACTAGTGCCGACATTGTGCATGCTCTGTTGCCTGTGTCTATGTGCCTGTGGTTCTGTCAGTGTGATCATGTGATGTATCTGACCCCAGGAATGTGTCAATAAAGTTTCCCCTTCCTGGGACAATGAATTCACGGTGTTCTTATTTCAATTTCCAGGAGTGTATCTTACAATTTCTAAACTGCATACAGTGTGGTTCTCCACAGTTTGGTGACAAAGAATTGCCGAAGAACTATTTATTAATATCAATGAAAAATTCATCAACCGCACTTCTCAACTCATACTTGATAAGACTGTTAAGGTTGCGTTGTTGGTAAACAACAGAAACTTGTTATCTGGAAATTTTACTGACGTTGGTGATCAATATAGATAAGAAAAAGCATTAACCATGAAATAGAACATTGCGGGACACCACAGTTAATTTGTTCTTAGTTGAGTGAAGACATATAGGTTACTGTTCTGCAAAAAGACAACTGCAGCAATATTTATGTGTGTGAAGTGTGTGTACTGTAGCGGTCACTTATCGTGTAAGACGGTAAAGAAGTGTGCGTTCTACATCAGCATAGAATTAGTTACTTGTGTCAGGTAGATATTTTTCAGTGTAGATATAAATAATCAGTGGCGAGACGTCTACACAAGACAAGCGTAGGTCTATGTCATCGATATATCTTCGAAAAGGCTTTGTACAATAGAGTTCCGGCCTATTTCTCGGAGCGCACGTTATTAACAGACTCTGAGTTCACCGTTATGAATACCGCCTAAGCTGACCAGACAGTTCTTTCCTGTTTGTTCGAAATAATGGAATGTGTAGGTTTAAAGCACGGAGCTGGCTTTGTTCTTATCTAAGCAGTAGAAAGTATAATAATCCACTACGAACAGGAAATGAACTAGCACATGGACGGGGCACGGTAATGGGCCAGTGTTCCACAGTGCTTGCTATTAGGGCCACTTCCCAATTTCTGCTATACATTAATATCTTGCTTCCAGTTATACAGGAAAAACCTGAAAGTCACTTACAAGTTACTTATAAGTGCCTCAACAATTACAGTTACAGCGGAACACAGTAGTATAATAAATATTACTGCAAGTAATGAGCTTTAAATCCATCTTCTACAAATGCAGCAGGACAACTAAGTGAGCGTCACCCTGCGAAATTACCGCCTACTACATAGCTTACTCACTGTCACGTTTTCTACTACGTACTGTTATTGGTTTGGTACTTACGAATGTATGTTGTAGCATAACTACAGCTAACGATGCTTTCCAGTGCGTCTTCACCAACTTTTCATATTCACCGTTTCTGAATATGGTTACAGATACACTATGCTATCAAAAGTATCCGGACACCCCCAAAAACAAGTTTCTCATATTAGGTGCATTGTTCTGCCAACTACTCCCAGGTACTTCATATCAGCGACCTCAGTAGTCATTAGACATCGTGAGAGAGCAGAATGGGGCGCTCCGCGGAACTCACGGACTTCGAACGTGGACAGGTGATTCGGTGTCACTTGTGTCATACATCTGTACGCCAGATTTCCACACTCCTAAACATCCCTAGGTCTACTGTTTCCGATGTGATAGCGAAGTGGAAACGTGTAGGGACACGTACAGCATAAAAGCGTACAGGCCGACCTCGTCTGTTGACTGTCAGGTACCGCCGACAGTTGAAGAGGGTCGTAGTGTGTAATAGGCAGACATCTGTCCAGACCATCACACAGGCATTCCAAATTGCATCAGGATCCACTGCATGTACTATGACAGTTAGGCGGGAAGTGAGAAAACTTGGATTTCATGGTCGAGCGGCTGCTCATAAGCCACACATCACGCCGGTAAATGCCAAACGACGCCTCGCTTAGTGTAAGGAGTGTAAACATTGGACGACTGAATAGTGGAAAAACGTTGTGTGGCGTGACGAATCGCAGGACGCAATGTAACCATCCGATGGCACGGTGTGGATATGGCTAAAGTAAAGTGAACGTCATCTGCCAGCGGGTATAGTGCCAACAGTAAAATTCGGAGGCTGTGGTGATATGGTGTTAGCGTGTTTTTCATAAGGGGGGGGGGGGGGGGGGGTGTGGCGCTTACACCCCTTGCTCTTTTGCGTGCCACTGTCACAGCACAGGCCTACACTGATGCTTTAAGCACCTTCTTGCTTCCCACTGCTGAAGAGCAATTCGGGGATGGCGATTGCATCTTTCAACACGATCGAGCACCGCTTCATAACGCACGGCCTGTGGCGGAGTGATTACACGACAATAACATCCCTGTAATGGACTGACCTCCACAGAGTCCTGATCTGAATCCTGTAGAACACCTTTGAGATGTTACGGAAAGCCGACTTCGTGCCAGGTCTCACCGACCTACATCGATGCCCCTCCTCAGAGCAGCACTCCATAAAGAACAGGCTGCCATTCCCCAAGAAATCTTCCAGCACCTGATTGAACGTATACATGCGAGAGTGGAAGCTGTCATCAAGGCTAAGGGTGGGCCAACACCATATTGAATTCCAGCATTACCGATGGATCGCGCCACGAACTTGTAAGTTATTCTCAGTCAGGTGTCCGGATACTATTGTTGATCGCATAGTGTAGCAGTCGAAACTATACTACTGCCCATTAAAATTGCTACACCAAGAAGAAATGCAGATGATAAACGGGTATTCATTGGACAAATATATTATACTATAAGTGACATGTGATTACATTTTCACGCAATTTGGGTGAATAGATCCAGAGAAATCAGCATCCAGAACAACCACCTCTGGTCCTAATAACGTCCTTGATACGGCTGGGTGTTGAGTCAAACAGAGCTTGGATGGCCTGTACAGTTACAGCTGCCCATGCAGCTTCAACACGATACCACAATTCATCCAGAGTAGTGACTTGCGTATTGTGAGGAGCCAGTTGCTCGGCCGCCATTTACCAGACGTTTTCAATTGGTGAGAGATCTGGAGAATGTGCTGGCCAGGGCATCAGTCGAACATTTTCTGTATCCAGAAAGGCCCGTCCAGGAGCTGCAACATGCGGTCACGGATTATCCTGCAGAAATGTACGGTTTTGCAGGGATCGAATGAAGGGTAGAGCCACGGGTCGTAACACATCTGAAATGTAACGTCCACTGTTCAAAGTGCCGTCAATGCGAACAAGAGGTGACCGAGGCACCCCATAGAATCAGGCCGGGTGATACGCCAGTATGGCTATGTGTGTTCACCGCGATGTCGCCAAACACGGATGCGACCATCATGATGCTGTAAACAGGACCTGAATTCATCCGAAAAAATGACGTTTTGCCGTTCGTGCACCCAGGTTCGTCGTTGAGTACACCATCTGTGATGTAGCGTCAAGGGTAACCGCAGTCATGGTCTCCGAGCTGATAGTCCATGCTGCTGCAAACGTCGTCGAACTGTTCGTGCACATGGTTGTTGTCTTGAAAACGTCCCCATCTGTTGACTTACGGATCGAGACGTGGCTGCACGATCCGTTACAGCCATGCGGATAAGATGCCTGTCATCTCGACTGCTAGTGATACGAGGCCGTTGGGATCCAGCACGGCGTTCCATATTCTGCTGACAGTCATTGGATCTCGACGAACGCGAGCAGCAATGTCATGATACGATAACCCGAAATTGCGATAGGCTACAATCCGGCCTTTATCAAAGTCGGAAACGTGATGGTACGCATTTCTGCTCCTTACACTAGGCATCATATCAGCGTTTCACCAGGCAACGCCAGTCAACTGCTGTTTGTGTATGACAAATCGGTTGGAAACTTTCCTCATGTCAGCATGTTGTAGGTGTCACCACCGGCGCCAACCTCGTGTGAATGCTCTGAAAAGCTAATCATTAGCATATCACAGCATCTTCTTCCTGTCGGTTAAATTTAGCGTCTGTAGCACGTCATCTTCGTGGTGTAGCGATTTTAATGAGCAGTAGTGTAATTTTATTAAGCCCTAGCCTGAAAAAACACAAGTCTGTACTTTCCGTTCGGGCAAGAGAGGAACAAAGACAGAACTTAATATAACATGGAACTGATATCACCTCTCATCGTGGGCTCAGGCGTTTTTTGAATAAATCTTTGTCGCATATTGGTCTATAAACAACACTATTCGAGTACAGAAATGAAAGTGTGAGTGTGGAACTAATAATAAGAAAGCTGACAAACAGCAGATGGGGGAGCACAGACCACAGTTCTTTGAATGTTTGCTTTTATTGAGTATGTGGCCCTGGTATGGCGAATCTCTGCTCATGCAAAACTGGTAGTTGTAGTCCTGAACGGGACGGGACGCCTCATTGCAGTATGTTTTTGCATTGCCCCTGTAGATCAGATGTGCCAACTTATGAGCAAAGCTCACCAGACGTTGGTAGAAGAACAGTTGCCAAAGGAAGAACAAGAAGTCACATCTGTTAAAAGTAAAACCGAGAAAGGCTATTTTACAATCAGACAAAGCAACCCCATTACCACCAAACGAACGCCGAGTGTCGGAACTCGTTGCCCGTTGGGCAACCTGAAAGAAGAACTTCTGGTTGTTTCTATCTGACTCCCCCGTAGACTTGGAAAGTCCTCAATTATCTGAATACAGTCGTTTCCCGGTGTAAAGATGTGAAGAAATGCGTCTACGTTAGTAGTGATGAACTCTGTGAGTGTGGTGAGATTCAAGATGTAAAGATAACACTACAGAATGATATACTTTCTCTGTACTTTCTTTCTGCTTTTCACGATTTTTTTCGTGGTGCATTGAAAGGTTTGTTTTACGATGAGTGCTGTAAATTTATTTCTTTGTACTGCTGCGTTTCTGTTTACGTCATGCAGCGGTCATGAAGGTAACTGCTATTCATTTGTTTTGATGCTGTATGTCTGGTGTTTATTAACATGTTCTTTACATTATTGTTCCATTAAAAGAATAATATAACGTAGTAATTTTCTATAAAATTATAGCTCGATATAATCAGAATCATTGAATGTGTTCTGTGAAGCGAGATGTATGAGCAGTATAGAGCCATGTCGACAGACCGACAGAAAAAAACACCAACAAAGAGTCTGGAGGTAGACGAACAGTGAGTGGAGGTGATTGTCACGCTGCGTGAGTGCTACAGTCTGCACTGTCCGTGGCCGATGTAAGATAACTTTTTGCACGGTGATAAGTTGAAAGTGAAGAAGAATTAAATGATCTGCTGAACGGAATGAACAGTCTAATGAGTACACAGTATGGTTTGAGAGTAAATCGGAGAAAGACGAAGCTAATGAGAAGTAGTAGAAATGAGAACAGCGAGAAACTTAACATCAGGATTGATGGTCACGAAGTCAATGAAGTTAAGGAATTCTGCTACCTAGGCAGTAAAATAACCAATGACGGACTGAGCAAGGAGGACATCAAAAGCAGACTCGCTATGGCAAAAAAGGCATTTCTGGCCAAGAGAAGTCTACTAATATCAAATACCAGCCTTAATTTGAGGAAGAAATTTCTGAGGATGTACGTCTGGAGTACAGCATTGTATGGTAGTGAAACATGGACTGTGGGAAAACCTGAACAGAAGAGAATCGAAGCATTTGAGATGTGGTGCTATAGACGAATGTTGAAAATTAGGTGGACTGATAAGGTAAGGAATGAGGAGGTTCTACGCAGAATCGGAGAGGAAAGGAATATGTGGAAAACACTGATAAGGAGAAGGGACAGGATGATACGACATCTGCTAAGACATGAGGGAATGACTTCCATGGTACTAGAGGGAGCTGTAGAGGGCAAAAACTGTAGAGGAAGACAGAGATTGGAATACGTCAAGCAAATAATTGAGGACGTAGGTTGCAAGTGCTACTCTGAGATGAAGAGGTTAGCACAGGAAAGGAATTCGTGGCGGGCCGCATCAAACCAGCCAGTAGACTGATGACCAAAAAAAAAAAAAGAAAAAAGAAAAGTTGTGTGATTTTGGTGTGTACCGCGGACTATAACTGAATTACGTGTCGCATTGTTTATTAGTTTGAACTGCTATTTGGTACATTACGCTTAAAAAACTGTGATTTGCACACCTCTCAGCTACGTGAACACTAAGTACACTGTTTTGATCGTAAAATCACAGACTGTGTAGTGCATACCGCGACTGCGGAACCAAACAGAAATATGGGAACGCATTTCCCTCTCATGAAGGCCGGCCGAGGTGGCCGAGCGGTACTAGGCGCTACAGTCTGGAACCGCGTGACTGCTACGGTCGCAGGTTTGAATCCTGCCTCGGGCATGGATGTGTGTGATGTCCTAGGTTTAAGTAGTTCTACGTTCTAGGGGACTGATGACCTCAGAAGTTAAGTCCCATACTGCTCACAGCCATTTGAACCATTTGCACCTGTCATAAACTGATACCGATAACTTCAACCTTGAATGTAGGGTGTGGTGATCGCCGCGAATTTGATGTGACTATGGTGACTTATGCACAGTGTGGATTGTCGGATGTACACAGTGGAATGTTAATTCAAGTTGCAAGTAATGTAATGTACTCCCTTAATGAGGCCGGTTGAACTGTGAAATGTGCCTAGCCGCGATCGAACGGGAAACCGTAAATGTTAAACTGTCATAAGTGACGGCTAAAAAACATTATGACATCGGGGTACATCACGCGTTAAATTGAAGAGGCGTGTCTTACTTTCGTCGGTGCGTGTAGGTGCGCTAATTGCGATGATTCTACAATATCGCGCGTTCCTGCAACATTCGCAACGGGCAGCTACATTCAAGAGGATCAGCAAGACGCTGATAATTACTGGATTACACACTGAAGGATTAAGTGCCAACAACCCGGACGTCGACGACTCGCCGGCAGGATCACCTAAGTGAAGATCGAGTTTATACCTGAGAAGTTCAACCATTGCGAACTACTACTGGAAAGAACTTTATACTCAATTTATTAACTGCCGTAAAAAGTCTTTCAAATAATTGAAAATTCCACTTAACTTTGAACAGCACTTTTTCAGTTACTCTCAGAAACAAACATTCAATTCGTTTTTCTTGCTTTTACACATGTCATTCCTTTGCAAGCACAGTTTTCTTATCTTCCGACACAATCCTCATCGTTGCAAATAACTGTTGTTATAATCTGAAAGACAAAAATTATTCAGTTTTTATTTGTCATTCGCGTCTTAAATGGTTATACATATTTGTGTTGTTTTTGTTGGTGTTATTTTTGTTATTTGCATTTTTTTTTCTTCTTCTTAACCCGATTCTCGCTGCAATATTGCGTGCTAAGTTTTAGTTCATTGTTAGTCACTATATTAGTGGACAGTGGCTCACCGCGACATGCCCGGTGTGTTTAGTGAATAAATATGTTACGTGAACACTTCTGATTTTGTTAGATGTGACACAGTTTTTGAAAATTATTGATGGTCGTTTGTGTAATGGTCAGCTAAATTTCGGAAAAAGTTGAGTATTCCTGGTTTCAATTGTCTTAAATAGAGAGAAAATAGAGACCGATCAAGGTTTCGTCAGTCTTAGTAGTTGAACACAGTTGGTTGTAGTGCAATCAGTATTCGAAGAGGTACTGTTTCGGATAATGTTGCTATACTTTTTGACACTTTGTCTTCAAAATGATCCACTCCTGTTTGCTAATCTGCAAAAAGTTGGAGCAACTGTGCGCCTCAGACGACCTTACAGGAAATAATGAGGCTATTCAGGCTGCTATTTTCTGAAATAATTTTGGAATTTCCATACCACCAAACGTGGTGGACATCTTTCCATTACCACATGACAAGTTATAGTATTATTTAAGATGTTTCCAATATGTTGATTCGGTTATGTTAACTAAGTTCGATTTAATACTGTAAAATTCAATTTTACTTCATTATTTTGTAGTTCCTATTCTTTGATACCTTGGACAAAAATGAATAAATAAGTAAATAAATCATTATTATCTTTTCCAGAATTACTTTGAATTTCTTTTCCATTTTTATTGTTCTCTGCCGGCCGCGGTGGTCTAGCGGTTCTAGGCGCTCAGTCCGGAGCCGCGTGACTGCTACGGTCGCAGGTTCGAATCCTGCCTCGGGCATGGATGTGTGTGATGTCCTTAGGTTAGTTAGGTTTAAGTAGTTCTAAGTTATAGGGGACTTATGACCATAGATGTTAAGTCCCATAGTGCTCAGAGCCATTTGAACCATTTTATTGTTCTCTCTTGATTTATTTCAGTGCATCCGTTATATTAGATTTCATGACACTGTCTATTTGATACACATGTACAGTTGAATAAAAACTAAACAAATGTAAATATAAACACTACTACGTACTTCTGCCTGAGGGACCGAGCCAGACAAATTATATTGTACTGTGACAGGGTGAATTATTTTCCTACCAGACTTTGTAGCTTAACGAACAGCTGCTAGCTTGCGAGAATGGGAGGTGAGGGAGACTTTTGTTGAACCCTCACATAGGATTAATGACCATTGGTGTGGCACTTCGGTCAACCTGAGTGTGACCTTTAGGCGATTTTTCACTACGATTAGGCAAACTCTAGGTTGCTCACCAAATGCTATAACACCTGGAACGAAGTTTACATGATTCGTAGACAGATGGTACATATAACTTCCTTGCCATAGGTACAGTGACAGCACTCTAATAAATCACTTTCAATCTGTTTTCTGCTAAAGTAGTTTTGATCAGTTGCAAGTACATTTACACTTAAATTCTGGGGCTCATCAATCTCTACACTTTTAGCTCCCTTTTCCGACCTACCCACTAATTTTAAATCGAAACACTTGACGACTCCTTCCACTTCTGTTTGCTGCACATCAGCCAAACTATCCTCTAACTCTGAGCAACTGCGTCCCTGCGGAAAATTGCTACTTATAATAATGTCGTCAGCTTCTACCATTTGTGGCAAGTTCATACAGCTACCAGGCACCTTCAAATCATTACTATTGCTACCCCCTTCATTCATCAACTCCTCCTCTCTAAAATTTTGCAAAACTGTTTCTACTTCTGCTACCTCAACTTTAGCTTTTGATTGCCATCATTATCAAAGATGTAAGCTTTTACCTCATCTTCGTCCACATCATATACAGTGTATTCTTGTTCTTCTTCGACTCATTTCTCCAGTGTATCCAAAATACTGTCGACTATGTTATGAGAGTGGTTTGGCACGTCACTGGTACTTTCTGCTCCTATTTCATCATCCCTGTGTTCTGTCTGTGTATGTTGGCTGACAGTTGTTTGTGTTTTTGTTACTGGCTGTGTTACTATTACCGCCTGTTGAGCTCCAGTTTCCTCATAGACGGGATTTAGTTTCAAATGGCTCAAATGGCTCTGAGCACTATGGGACTCAACTGCTGAGGTCATTAGTCCCCTAGAACTTAGAACTAGTTAAACCTAACTAACCTAAGGACATCACAAACAGCCATGCCCGAGGCAGGATTCGAACCTGCGACCGTAGCGGTCTCGCGGTTCCAGACTGAAGCGCCTTTAACCGCACGGCCACTTCGGCCGGCGGGATTTAGTTTCCAACACGCGCACTGTTGTGTTCATTTGCTACAGCTATATATATTGTAGCATTTTGTCCTCCTTCTGGTCTCAATGTAACTAATTTTACATTTCTGCTTTCGTCATAATAACTGTTACAAAAGCTTAATCGGTGTCTACCCCCTCTTCCTCTTCCACGGCCTTGATGTTGATAATTTGCCCTTGTAACTTCCATACTTCTAACATTCACGTTCCCATTGTCCTGATTTTTGTTTTGTACGTGATTGTTATACGATCTGTTGCATCTGCTCCTCCGCAGCAGCTATTCTTTCAATTCTCTCTAGATATTCGCCGGCCGGTGTGGCCGAGCAGTTCTAGGCGCTTCAGTCTGGAACCGCGCGACCGCTACGGTCGCAGGGTCGAATCCTGCCTCGGGCATGGATGTCTGTGATGTCCTTAGGTTAGTTAGGTTTAAGTAGTTCTACGTTCTAGGGGACTGATGTTAAGTCCCATAGTGCTCAAAGCCATTTTTTTCTAGGTATTCAATGAATTTATCTACAGTATCTCTAGGGGCGGAAATGATTCTTTTCTGCCAGTACCAAGCCAGCTTATCTTCTAAACCCATAATGATCATATCCGGTTTCATCTTTTCTGTCAAATGTGACAGTCGTGAAACCCACTTCCTAGAGAAATCTTTTACTGATTCACGTCCTGGGGAAAACTTTTTACCACTCCAAAATTCTCTTGAAACATCGCTTTGTTTGTTGTATGACCAGTATTCGTGAAGAAATGCAGATTTAAATTCAGATAAAGTTTTACATTTTATCATTACATCAGCTGACCATCGCAAAGCATCTCCTGACAAATGACTTCTTATAAAGGAAATTTTCTCCGTTTCTGACCAGGCATTAGGCTAAACATCTTCAAAATCATTCCAAAATTCAAGAGGGTGAATCCGTTCGTCTGTATCAAAACGTAGGAAATGACGACACCCGATAAAAGCGGCGTCGACTGAAGCCACATGCTGTACAGTAGTACTGTTGGAACTAACAGACGTTACTCTATTTTCTAGGTTAGCAATGTTAGTATTCAGTTCTTCTACTTTTAACTCAACTGCCCCTACCCCGTCAGAATATGTTTTGTCCACCCCTTCACAAAATTCCTTACAAGTTTCTTTTACTTCCTCAGTATTTCTCTGACATTAGGTTACCTTCCATTCAGAAAACTGTTGCACTCAGCGACTGTTATATTGACGTGTAAATTATAGATTGCACCGATCAGTCGTCCTTTTTAAATTTTATTGTGCAGCTTTAGATTTAGGCTAGAAGCTAGCCATTCTCAATGCACTATTATTTTCGCTCAATGCATGTAATTCCCTGTTGGTCGGGCTTCATCCACAGTTCATTGAATACTACTCATTCAGTGAACTGTGGATGAAGTCCGACCAACAGGGAATAACATGCACTGGGCGAAAATAATAGTGCATTGAGAATGGCTAGCTTCTAGCCGAAATCTAGATCTGCACAATAAAATTTAAAAAGGACAACTGATCGCTGCAATCTATAATTTACTTTTCTGGCAGTTATCTACCTTAATCTGTACCTCACTCATTCTGTTAGAGTAAAGTTTGGATTCGATGCTTATTCTTTCTGACAACCTTCCTTCCAAAAGTTCATCTGCATCTTGGAAATCTTTGCGAACCTTCTCAATTTCGCATTTAAAAGTACTATGCATTTTACTTAACTGTTACCATGCTTTTACTTGAATTTCATGATGGATATCATCATTCTTATAATTTAAACAGTAGATGTTTTATTTCATTTCATCTTTTAATTCTTTATTGCTAGCGTCAATCTTATTTTCCAGTTTTTTGTTACTGTCCCTCAGTTCTTTATTACTATCCTTCAACTCTTTAGTACTATCCCTCATTTCTTTATGATGCGATTCATTTTTATCAAAGAATAACTTCTTCCAATTTGGAGCCTCTACTTTGCCACTTGGCTTTTCCACTGAATTCAAAGGAGTTTCTCGCATTTCCTGACCTGGCGGAATTTGAGACAGATTGAGTTCAGTTTCATTGTCTGATAAAGTTATTAATCCTATCTGCTCCTTTTTTACTTCTGTCTCAATAATTTCTTCATCAGAGACTGCTTCTAACCTATCAGTTTCATTGAAATTCAAATCGGTTTTTACATGTGACACATCACCCTCCAATTTTATATTTATTGGCTCAATGGAACCATCCTCATTAAATTCAGTTTCTGATTCTGAGGCTTCATGGTCAGATACAGGTTCCTTCTTAATATTCACATAAGTATCCATTTTAGTAACCTGTTAGAAGTAATTAACAAATACTTTGAATACTCTTGACTTAATGATTTGACCTCTACGAATGTTGCCGGCGCGGTGTACCAGCAACCGTGATACGACGCGTCGGGACGTAATGCAGGCAGCAGCAGCAGCTATAGCGGTGAAGATTCCTTCACGATCCAAGCTACTGTGATTGACATTCACTGCTTATTCACCACACTCGGGAGTAAATTATAGCATTCTTCCCGCACTGGTTTCTGCCTGTGTCACTTCAGTATACTGTTAGTGCCTACCGAGTTCGCTGTTTCCTACCAATAACTTTCACTGTTCAGTCACATTGATTTGTTTTGCGTTTCCCGACCGATAAGCACCATATGTGGAGCGGCGGGTTGAAATAATATTGTTTTGTATTGGTTTTTATAAACTGTATACGCCGTCTTACTCACGCGAGCCTGGCAACTACTTTAGTGGTCAGCCAGAAAGCGAAGAGAAACATACTGACCTTAGTTTCCACATTGTGGTCCACCCACTGAAAGAAACGTTTCTATTCTCCTATTGCTTTCCGGGAACAGTACTATGATTTAAATAAAAGTATTAGGTTCAGTTAAAAATTATATTACGTAAAGTTTCTCACGTACAACACTAGGAAATTCACTATGTTCAATTGAAAACAAGTCTTTCTATTCTAACACCACATTTAATGGTTCAGAGGCGACCTATGCGGTATGTCCCTACCAAATTGCCTTTCGCCATGACTAAAAGTACTTAACTGAAAGTTTGCAATAAATGTTCAAAGTTAATGCTCGCCATAAAAGCAGAAATAAAGTCAGCACTTGCCAAGCGGAACTGTAATTCACACGGACGGCACACTAACGATTACTTGGTGAATTTTAAGCGATCCAGGACGGTGTACAGTCGTCGTGAGTTCACCATCCGTTTTTACGCGCTTTGTCACAGTTCGGCTCTGACGTCATCCGAGGCAGAGCGCGATCCGACGTTCGACACACGGGGATCTAACCCCAGCTCAATGCGAAGATAACCTTCCTACTGCCCCTCGCGCTGTATTTAAATAGGTGCCGAAGCGGACGGTTGAAGGAACATCTGTTGTCTACGGCTCTCTGCATACTGCATCAGCCTCCTAACGGCAGCTTTCTCGGGCACATCATCTTTAGTAAAATATTAAATATTTACAAATTAATTTTTTTACTTGTATACAATTAAGTTGTTTTAAAGCACAAAAAAAAGTTTCAGCTCGCTTAAATGAAAATTTAGAATTACTGCTGTACCGTGTTTAGAAGGGTTGCAATCTGCTATGTCTGAAAGAGAAACATCTGTGATAGCTGCGCCGCGCGGGATTAGCCGAGCGGTCTGAGGCGCTGCAGTTATGGACTGTGCGGCTGGTCCTGGCGGAGATTCGCGTCCTCCCTCGGACATGGGTGTGTGTGTTTGTCCTTAGGATAATTTAGGATAAGTAGTGTGTAAGCTTAGGGACTGATGACCTTAAGATGACCATAAGATTTCACGCCCATTTGAACATTTTTTTGTGATAGCTGCATTGTATCTATTGCATGCAACTGAGGCAAGGGGGTGGGAGTGGTTTGTTCATTTTGGAATAGGCAAATGCAATAAACAGACTATACAAGCAATGTAAATAAGCACACAAGCAAAGAAAATTTCTGCAGCGCCCACCAGATAATACTGAATAGAAAAAAAACACTATAAGAGACACTGTTGAAACATGTAAAGACACTCCTACAAAGAAAAGACAAGGTAGAATTAAGGTGCCAGTAAAACACAAAAGCCCCGACAAAACAAAACAGAGATAATCTGTGGCAGCTGGTGACTCTGGGTTGTCAGTACGTTATAGCTCCTATATCTTCGGCACCCTGTTATTCGGACATCTTGTTGCCATGTTGTTGTGTCTAGCAATCCTGCATACTCGATTCACTAGACAAACAATCCATCAACTCGTATATATGAGTTTTATTATAACAAAACCTTCACAAATACTTAACTTTGATGTGTGTCACAAGCAAAGGGTGACATACAAAATAATTCTCATTCTCAATGGAGAGAAGTCTTCCGAAGTAAGAGTGATTTCAGGTGCGCCGCAGAAGAGTGTCGTAGGACCGTTGCTGTTCACAATATATATAAATGACCTTGTGGATAACATGGGAAGTTCACTGAGGCTTTTTGCGGATGATGCTATAGTATATCGAGAGGTTGTAACAATGGAAAATTGTACTGAAATGCAGGAGGATCTGCAACGAATTGATGCATGGTGCAGGGAATGGCAGTTGAATCTCAATGTAGACAAGTGTAATGAGCTGCGAATACATAGAAAAAAGATCCTTTATCATTTACGTACAATATAGCAGGTCAGCAACTGGAAGCAGTTAATTCCATAAATTATTTGGGAGTAGGCATTAGGAGTGATTTAAAGCGTAATGACCATATAAAATTAATCGTCGATAAAGCAGATGGCAGACTGAGACTCATTGGAAGAATATTAAGCAAATGCGCTCCAAAAACAAAGGAAGTATGTTACAGTACAGTACACTTGTTCGCCCACTGGTTGAATACTGCTCACCGGTGTGGGATCCGTACCAGATAGGGTTGATAGAAGAGATAGAGAAGATCCAACGGAGAGCAGCGCGCTTCGTTACAGGATCATTTAGTAATCGCGAAAGCGTTATGGAGAGGATAGATAAACTCCAGTGGATGACTCTGCAAGAGAGACGCTCAGTAGCTCGGTACGGGCTTTTGTTGAAGTTTCGAGAACATACCTTCACCGAGGAGTCACGCAGTATATTGCTCCCTCCTACGTATATCTCGCGAAGAGACCAAGAGGATAAAATCAGAGAGATTAGGGCGCACACAGAGGCATACCGACAATCTTTCTTTCCACGAACAATACGGGACTGGAATAGAAGGGAGAACCGATAGAGGTACTCAAGGTACACTCCGTCAGGTGGTTTGCGGCGTATGGATGTAGATGTAGATAATTAGTCATCTTCAGAATAGACTAACAACTGTGCTACATATAGATTGCTAATGACGAGGCTACGATGCGTGGGCTAACGAAGTGGCTAACACTGAAGTTGCTATCGAAGTGGGCGCCACCAGTCGGGCGTGGCACTTATGTCCTCTTCACGTAGAGGCCGCAGCTGTCGCGCTGTCGTCCTGGATGGAGGTCAGTCAGCATGCAATTTGCTGACCTCTTCTCACAGCCTCCTCTTCTCTGTCGTTCCCGACTGGCGTGCCGGCGCTGACTTTACGCCGTAACAAGATACACAGGCAGCGTGTATCAGTATTTCTGCTGTGAACTTCCAATCACTTTTTGAGTCCATGTTAGATCGAGTTCCTGCATTAAGTTGGGCAAAAAGAGGTCCAACAGTGTATTTTTAAAACTGAAATCATGGTAAATGCGGGTCTGTCTTTCTTTAACCAATATTCTAAGTTGTAAGTATTGTGTCTCACTGTTTAGAGGCACAAAACGCGTGGGTGTTTTCAGCTCGTTACTAAATGCAAATAAAGAGGAGGCCGAGTTGATGGGAGCTGAAGGAGTCCAGGTTGCAATAAAATGCGGTACGGCACGCTGTTAGAGAGAAGGATTATTATTCAAGAAACACATAGTACAATGAAATTACTTATCTTCAGTAGTTTGTAGGACTGCAGCTGCGCCTATGAACTGACAGTCTCGTAACATGGAATACCACGAACTAATACAACATATTCTCAGGGACTAAGCAGATGGGCTCTTCTCAGAGAATCAGTGCAAACATTACAGAACTGGCTGAGGGCCGATTATGAAAGTGCGTCTGCCTAGGCTGAAATCCAGCTAAGAAGTGAACGAGGCACACTCCAGTTCCGTCGAGCTGCACAGCCCGCTAGAGTGCTCTGTGCTCGGCAGACGACGGGCTGCCAACCTTGTGCTGGCGCGGCGTTGTAGTAGTCTCTACAGTAAGGTCAGCATTGCTTTGAGTGTTATTATTGTTATCCGGTACCACTATTTTTTACTATTGTCGTTACCAAGTAATAAATTAAAAATACTGAAACGCTTCGTTCAACTTTGGTAATCAGTCACATTCAGAAAAAGCTGTTTAGAATTGCTATGAAAACGCCATGGTCGTGCTGTCGAAAACGATTAATTTAGTGGTGATCTAATCTGTTGTTAAAAGAACCTCGATGGTGTTTGCGAAGAAGATAGGCTTCGCTCACTTTCATATCGATAGTACTACACACAGACTGTTAGGGTACACGTATTCCGGCTGTGCGGGAGGGGAGGGGGGGGGGGGGCAGGATGGCGACAATAAGAAATTGAAAGGTGCAAGAAAAAGAAGAAGAATGCTTCTTCTGAGTTCTGTGTTTATCCATGTTCTCATTCGTCAGACCAAGTGGAATTCTTTTTCTACAGACGTCGGCTGACATCTAAAGCACTCATCCTTAATTATGAAAATTCGAGACTAAGTTTTCATGGAGGACCCATGTTTGATTCGAGGTGTGGGACGGATTCATCTTCTGTGCGAGAACTAGAACAGGGTGCAGTCAGCCTCACTTGTGAATAACTGAGGAGCCACTTGAATAAGAGTTCGTGTCTCCGAGTTGTGGGAAATCGACAATGGTAGGGAGAGCATTGAACTGAAGTGTGCTGACAGCATACCAACCATACAGAATCCGAATAATGCCATTGGCATTGCCGAACCGACAGGTTCAATATACAGGGCTTCAGTTTTCTACGTGTGGCTATTGTGCAGACAACTATAAAATTACGAATGCATTTTTAAAATACGTCTTATGAGGAGGAACGTCAGTTGATTTTAAGTGAACATGACGAATACTTGTGTTACTTTTGTAAGAAGAAGTCTTTTCCTCTAAATATCTTTAATATTTTTTCTGCATTCCATGTCTTCTTCTTCTTCTACTTCTTCCTCTTCGTTTCACATATTAGGCAGATTACCTGTCACGGTAGTCCATTTCTTGTATGGTCTTCCTACGCTTCTTCCAGTGCATTTATAATTGAGAGCCTTATCAGGACTCTTTCTCTATCCATACAGTCTACATATGAGTTTCATTTTCTCCTATTTTTCTTTTTTTGGGTTACATATTTCAAAATCTTTCCATGTATCTTCATTTCATTTTCAATCTTCCCTTGAACATTTCTTTAGCCTGTATTCTACTTTCTTGGCGTCTTGTTGTTGCCAATGTTTGACTCCCATAAGTAAGGATTGGTAGTGTTTTTGTTTTATGAAAGTTCAGCTAGCTTTCTTGGCTGCCTTCACTCTGCAAAATTTTTGCCATAGTTCCACATATGAAAATAAATGTATTTAATTTTTTCCACATCATGGTTATATTTGTAAGTGATCGCAGCCTAGATATTTAAAGAGTTTTCGCTGTTCCAAGATTTTAGTATTCAAGACTCTTTTAGATCTTACTGTTTGCCTAGAAATGCAATCACTTTCGTTCTATCTACCGACAAAGTTAGGTTGTAATCCGAGGCTTTCTGCTCTAACTTATCAACTAACGGACTCCCATCTGTAATCAGAGATAGGTCATCTGCATATGAAGTTACATACAGTCTAGCGCTTCCATCTAAGAGAACATTTATCCTCATCATTTCACAGCATCCATGTCGTACCTACTTGTTTGCGTTCATTAGCTTTGTTGTTATATTTTCCATATCTATAACCATTTCAGTGTTTGTGTATCGACTCTTAATAACATTTATGAGGTGAAACGGATAACCTCGTTCAGTCATGATATTCCGTAGTATTTCTCTACTCACATTCTAGAATGCTTTCTCAAAATCCACAAAAGCAATACGGGTTTCCCTGCTGATCTCTCACCTCTTTTCTGTAACTTATCGCAGTGTAAAACATTGTCAGTAGTTGATCGTCCTTTACTAAAACCAGATTGTTCTTCATATATTAGCTATTCCATAATATTTTATGTCTTGCATTTAGGATTTTGGCTTATAATTTATAGCCTGAATCGAGGAAGCTTATGCCTCGATAACTGCTGCGTTTATTTTATTGCCTCTTTTAAAGATAGATATTGCTTTAGTTCTCAGCCAGTCTTTTGATACTGTCTTATTTCTCCAATGTTGATTAAATACATGAAGAAGCCTTGTATCTAGGGGTAACCCTCCATATTTCCGCAGTTCCGTATTAATACCATCTAAATCAGTGGCTTTGCTATTTTTGTAACTTTTAGAGCTCCCATCAGTTCTCTCACATAAATATCGACCAGGTCTTTTGTGTCATTTAGTATCATCTTACTACAATGTTTTACAATGAGCCATCTACTCGGAAAATCCACCGGAAAAGTCTAGAACTTGAATGGTATTTTTGTATGAAAATCTCAGTGAAAGAAATGTGACAGTCGGTTTTCATTAAAAAATGCGACATTCAGTTTGACATTTCTGCAGTCGCATGTTTTCAAAACAACATCAAATTCGGCATTGAACATTGATAATTTGCGAAAAAGAGTACAACTGAAAGCGATATTTCAGTGAGTTATCGGTGGTGTTCGTATCTTCAGTGATGCAAAGACTGAGTTGATGTCAGTTCGTTGTCATGCGGTGCGTTGGAAGTATTCAATGCCTTTAAGTTTGTAGTTAATATCTTTGGAAAAATGCCACAAGTCGGCGTCCGCTCATTGCGAGTCAACTACATGATCGTCTAGTCAATGAGACTGACGAAGAGTGTAGACAACGTCAGGCGGCTAGTCGAATAAGAATTATATAAAACAAACTCTGTTAATCCGGTTTGCGAGAAAGAACAAGGTAAGCTGTGCTATAAAAATGTGCTGTTTTGTTTTTCTTTTCGCCGTCATTTTCAACGGGGAACAGTAAATTTGTGTTTATCACTAACTTTACGATCCTGTTCGTAGATTAAAACCGTGCGAAATATCGCCATTGAAGCAGCTGAAAAGGTCCGTCTCTTACCCCGTGTATCAATGACTGCTACGAATTACCTATTCATTTTGACTTCTATTCCCAATCAAGGTTTCGACTGCAGTAACAATAAATAAGGTCAGAGAGAGGGGGAGGGGACGAGGAGATGGAGAGAGAAAGAGGAGGAAATGGAAATGAGAAGGGTGGAATCTATCGACAGAGAGATAAGGGAGGAAAGATGGATAGAGTTTGGGGTAAGAGAAGTATGGGCAGAGGGGGAGGGGGTGGGTAGATGATGGACATAGACAGAGAGGAGAAGGAGGAGGAGGAGATGATAAAGGCAAGGGGGAGAAAGACAGGGATAATGAAAGAGGGGAGAGAAGAAAATTAGGACGGATGTACAATTTCCTTACACATTTAACAACTGCAAAGTATTGCCAGATTCACTAGTTGCTGATAAAGCTTTCACACGATTCTGCGTGCACTTTGCGAGTAATGTATTTAGCTTGTCTTTATATTGCCTACGCTTTTCATTAGTGGGATTATTTATGTATATTTTACAGTAATTTTCATCTCTGTCTTTTCTGGATTCTTACACCTGATGAGGACTCAATAAAGTCGAAACGTGTCAACACATGTGATCCAGACAAGGGTGTTTCGAACAATGGTCATTCAAAAAATGTTTCAAATGGCTCTGAGCACTATGGGACTTAACATCTGAGGTCATCAGTTCCCTAGAACTTAGAACTACTTAAACCTAACTAAGCTAAGGACATCACACACATCCATGCCCGAGGCAGGATTCGAACCTGCGACCGTAGCGTCGCGCAGTTCCCGACTGTAGCGCCTAGAACCGCACGGCCACCTCGGCCGGCAATGGTCAATCAGATTAACTTCTAGTGGTCCGCTTCTCCCGAAGATTCCGTGCTCTTGCAGCTTCTGGTGGAGGAGCGAGGGCGAGAGAGAGAGAGGATGCGGAAGAGGGAGAGAGTTGGCGGACAGCACCCTGGCGGCGCGGTAGCCGCACCTGGCGCAGTTGGTGCGTCCGCCGCCAGGGGCGCCCCAAGCGCCGTTGTTATTGCCCGGCGCGTGACTCGCCAAGTTACGGCCCCCGCGGGAGCGGTGAATTTTTCACCACCTCTGAATTGCATATTAAGTATTGATATCATCACCGGGGCGGCGCGCGGGCAGAAGCGACGCGGATCGCTTGATTATTTAGCCGCCGCCTCGCCGGGACCTGCAGATTATTAAATGCAGCGCCGGCAAACCGCCCGGCCGTCTTCGCGCCTACGCGCAGCGCCGCGGCGCCCCCAGGACGGTCTAATTACATTCTGCATTACGGCGCTGCGGTCCGCACAACGCTCGCCTTTCCGACTTCCACAGGGCGGAAATTCGTCCACACCCTCGCACGCCCGGTTTATCTTAACGCTCCGTAATAAGCTTCCTGTCACCAGCCGGTCCCGCCCACGTCGCAGAAATACGGTGTAATTTAATTGTCTCACAGCGACCAATTCTTACATTATGAGAGTAACTTCCGCGGAAAATGGATAAAATGTGCAGAGATTTCCGAGATTCCAGTTTAATGTCTACACTTTCCGTTACATCTATATTCTGCGAATCCATGTATCGTGCTTAGCAGACGTTACTTCACTTCTGTGTAATAAACACGCTACGACAGGTACTCATACAATTGTGATTATTACCTTGAAAATGTCTTTGGTATTCAATAAGTAATGCAATACATATTTTTCCCAGGCAATTTCCGTTTTAAAAACTGCTGAATTTCCAGAATCAGATTTTCACTCTGAAGCGGAGTGTGCGCTGATATGAAACTTCCTGGCAGATTAAAACTGTGTGCCGACCGAGACTCGAACTCGGGACCTTGGCCTTTCGCGGACAAGTGCTCTATCAACTGAGCTACCCAAGCACGACTCACGCCCCGTCCTCACAGCTTTACTTCTGCCAGTATCTCGTCTCCTACCTTCCAAACTTTACAGAAGCTCTCCTCCGAACGCTGCAGAACTAGCACACAGTTTTAATCTGCCAGGAAGTTTCATATCAGCGCACAATCCGCTGCACAGTGAAAATCTCATTCTGGAAACATCCCCCAGGCTGTGGCTAAGCCATGTCTCCGCAATATCCTTTCTTTCAGGAGTGCTAGTTCTGCAGGGTTCGCAGGAGAACTTCTATAAAGTTTGGAAGGTAGGAGACGAGATACTGGCAGAAGTAAAGGTGTGAGGACGGGGCGTGAGTCGTGCTTGGGTAGCTCAGTTGGTAGTGCACTTGCCCGCGAAAGGCCAAGGTCCCGAGTTCGAGTCTCGGTCCGGCACACAGTCTTAATCTGACAGGAAGTTTCACTGCTGAATTTCTTTATCCCCTGTAGTTTCATGAAGATCCGATATGGGGGCGCTATATGAGGTCCTCAAACTGGCGTCTGTAACGGAAGAGCGCTGCAAGCAGAGGACTATCATTGAATTTCTTTCGGCAGAAAACCAGAGCTCTTACAGAACGTCTGTGAAGACCTGGCAGTGAACAAGAGCACGGTGAGTCATTGGGCGAGGCGTCTGACATCATCGCAACAATGTCGCGCAAACCTGTCCGAACTCCCGCGTGCTGGCCGGCAGCGCACACCTGTGACTCCTGCATTGTTCCAATGTGCGGACACCACATTAGATGTGATTGGCGGATCACAATCAAACACCTCGCTTCACAAATGGACGTGTTTGTTGATAGTGCTGACACACCTATCCACCAAATGTGGTTCTCAAACATGTATGCCTGCTGGTTTTCTCGCCGAATAACAAAAGGGCAAAAAGAGCAACGAAGGACAATTTGTGTGGGCATGCTTCCGCCTAATTGTGACAATTTTTGTCGAATATCGTCACAGGGTATAAAACACGGCTTCCTCACTTGGAGCCGGAAAAAAAGGCAATCCATTTACTGGATCCACACCATTTCTTGTCCGAAGAAAAAGTTCAAGGCCGGATCCTCAGCCAGCAGAGTGATGGTGACGGTCTCTGGAAGTCTGAAGGGCTTATTCTGCTCCCTCATTGAGCAACGACTAAATCTGAGGTCAATACACAGGAAACTGTATAATCGACTTCAGCTTGTTCGTCGCCACAAAAATACAAACTTCTGCGTGACAAGGACACAACAAGTCTGCAAACCCGAGAGGAGCTCAGAAAACCACATTGGTCCGTTCTTCATCAACCACACCCTATATTCTAGATCTCTCACTTTCCGACTTCTAAGAGTTTGGCCCAATGAAAACTGCACTCCACGGGTAGCAAAACGTGCATGATGACGAGTTACTGATGCCCACAAGACTCTGGCTCTGACGTCGACCAGTAGAGTGGTACCATGCGGGCATACAGGCCCTCCAAATAAGGTGGCGTAAGGTCGTCGCACTGATCGGAAATTACGTTGAACAACGGGTTATTGTAGCCAAAAGGATAGGGAGTAATATGGTGTGCTGGAATCCCGAATAAGGCTTTTATGTTGTATTTATCAGATACACTTGTTGTCAAACATAAATAACGTAGCAGGGAGAAACTCCTTTAGATCGAAAGTAGTTGTTATGTGGCTTGCTTATACGCAGCAAGAAAATAGCCCGGTCGCATAGCCAAATAGAGTTAGGCAACATCACGGCAGAAATGATGACAACACAGATTAGAAACAGTTCTCAATAATTTATTAACAGAAATTTTACTCTACTTAATTTTAGTACAAGGGCTATTTTTTTTTTTTTTTTTTTTTTTTTGCAAGGTACGATCGGTCAAGGATTTAAAACCATAGCGAAAATCAGAAGAAGCTTTGCACACATGTAATGTGCCATCTTTGGTATGCACGTCGATCGCGTAAGTTACACTATTCAATTATGAGCGCACAGTGAGCACATAAGGATGCTTAGAACAACACAGTCTCGTATCAGGCGTGAAGTGCATGCTGTCATTCGATGTCTTCATGCTGAGAGGTTCCGCCTGATTTCACGCAGCCCACATAACGTAACAGTTATGCGTAACAGCAAAGTGCTGCAATAGTCGGTAAGTTGGTTGGTTGATTTGGGGGAGAGGAGCTAACAGCGAGGTCATCGGTCCCATGGGATTAGGGACGATTGGGGAACGAAGCAGGCTGTGCCCTTGCTAAGGAACCATCCCTGCATTTGCCAGAAGAGATTTAGGGAAACTACGGTGCGGCAATAGTGCAGGAACTTTGAAGCAGAATGTACAGACTTTCATGATGTAGGTGGTCAGGGAAGGAAGCGAATGTCAGTTTATGATCTTGTTCAGCTAGTGGATCAAGCTATTTGAGAACTCTACAAAGGGCAAGTCAGAACAGAAAAAGAGAAATGTTGTCATCAGGAAATGTCCTTCTTCAAGACTAGCTCGGCCGCACTCTGTTGCTGATACAAACACGCTCCTTCAGCGTTTTGGATGGGAAATATTTGTTCGCTAACTATACATCCCGCTGATTTTCGTATCGTTACTCACATGAACCGCTAACTGCGAGGACAGCATTTCGCTACAGATAACGAATTTCAGAGACACGAACTGCAGACTAACGAACAGAATTGGCGGAGAGCAGAGATGTCTGCCTTTATGACGAAGGCACTGGAAAGTTGGTAAAACGCTACGGCAAATGACTAAGTTGATGTAGTGACTATGTAGAGGAGTAGCTGAAATGTGTAGCTAAATGTTGCAAAGAAAACATTTTTTGTCTTCACTGTGGTTGCCATTTCACGACCGAAGGGACCTTGAAAAAAGGCATATTCCTCGTGTGAAGCTGATGTGTGGCCGTTTTAAAGTTCACTGGGAATCCGACAGTGGTTCGGATTCCCAGCCCAGCCCGAGTATTGACACAGAGAATACGTGAGGGACCATCTTGCTACGTACTCCTGCTACGTGCTGCGGTAGTAAGTGCTGCCACAGCCACAAGTATGTCACATGGAGACCGCCGCTTACGTGTGTGTGTGCCGATAAATATCGCGGACCGTTTCTTACCAGTAAGTCTCTAGCTGGCCTTTGAGACCTTGATTACACGCCATTGAACAGCAGAGTTTTGACTTTAGATTTGTGATCTGGATAGTTCCCAGGACTGTGGTACAAGCTTAACACGACTTTGCTACGTGATGGACTTGCCTTTGGTTAGCCATTCACTTCATGAACTCCACCATCATCGATCTCACAAACCACCTGTTTGTGTCACCAGTCTCTCCGTTACGGCCAGTGCTACCGATCATAAACGGAGTTCCACTTACACATCTACATCTACGTGATTTCTCCGCAATTGACAATAAAGTGCCTGGCAGAGTGTTCAATGAACCACCTTCAAGTTGTCTATCTACCATTCCACTCTCGAACGGGGCGCGAGCAAAACGATCACTTAAATTTTTCTGTGCGAGCCCTGCTTCCTCCTATTTTATAGTGATGATCATTTCTCCCTATGTATGTGGGTGCCAACAGAATGTTTTCACAATCGGAGAAGAAAACTGCTGATTAAAATTTCATGAGGAGATTCCGTCGCAACGAAAAACGCCTTTGTTTTAATGATTGCAACTCCGATTCACGTATCACGTCTGTGGCTCTATCTCTCCTATTTCGCGATAACACAAAACAAGCTGCCGCCGTTGAACTTTTTCGATGTTATCCGTCTGTCCCACCTGTTGCGGATCCCACACCACACAGCAATACTCCAGAATAGGGCGGGCAAGCGTGACGTAAGCATTCTCTTTAGTAGACCTATTGCACCTTCTAAGTGTTCTGCCAATGAATCGTAGTCTTTGGTTTGCTCTACCCACAACATTAACTATGTGATCGTTCCAATTTAGGTTATTTGTAATTGCAATACCTAAGTATTTAGTTGAATTTACAGCCCTCAGATTTTTGTGACTTGCCGCGTAATCGAAATTTGGCGGATTTCTTTTAGTACTCATGTGAATAACTTCACACTTTTCTTTACTCAGGGTAGGATAGAGAAGCACTGATCGGTCTTTAACTCTGGTCTATTCCCGAAGGCAATAAACGATAACTACACGGCCCAATCACATTGATGTGACTCAACTTATGTTCGACGTCTGCGTGCAATAACCACTCACACATGGCAGGTGGCTGCATTAGAAGTGGAAGGGGTGTTAAGAGTATCAGGGGGACACAGAAACAGGGCAATCGTTGTCGTAACGTGGAAACGGAGCGATTTACCAGACGTGCAAAAGTGCATGACCATTTGCTTTCTGGCCAAGGGTGGAAGCAATTCCGAAACGAAAGCTTGTAAACTGTTCGCGTGCTGCTTTGTTTAAAAATACACTGTGCGTCGAAAAATGGCGCTATCGTAAACCGGCGCCGAGGCCACTGTGGTGCGCCACGGTCTGTAGATGACAGGGGTGGAAGATGACTGGAGAGCAGTGTACGGACGAATACACGAGCAACTGCTTAGCAGCTGGCCGCCCAGATGAACCAAGGGGCTACAGCTAGTGTCTCCTGAAAGACAGTCCAGCGAACGTTGCTGCGTATGAGCTTCCGCAGCAGACGCTTAGCTCATGTAACCATGCTGACTGCTTCTCATTGGTGAGGAAGGCTGGAATTTGCACCACAATACCGCAGCTGGACGTCCAGTGATGGCGATAGATGCCCTTTCCAGATGACTCACGTTTTATGTTCCATCGCACAGATGGCTGATGGTTTGTACGGCCTTGGTGATCTAGTCTTCTGAACGGCATAATGGATCAGCAAAAGTACGCGTCTATCCTTGGTACCATGTCCACACCTACATGCAGTATGCGTCTATCCTTGTTAGCTTGGCCACCCCTACATGCAGTACGCATCTATCCTTGGTACCTTGGCCACCCCTACATGCCGTACGCGTCTATCCTTGGTACCACGTACACACCTACTTGCAGTACGCGTCTATCCTTGGTACCACGTACACACCTACTTGCAGTACACGTCTATCCTTGGTAACACGTGCACACCTACTTACAGTACGCGTCTATCCTTGGTACCTTGGCCACCCCTACATGCAGTACGCGTCTATCCTTGGTACCTTGGCCACCCCTACATGCAGTACACGTCTATCCTTGGTACCTTGGCCACACCTACATGCAGTACGCGTCTATCCTTGGTACCATGTCCACACCTACATGCAGTATGTGTCTATCCTTGGTACCTTGGCCACCCCTACATGCAGTACGCGTCTATCCTTGGTACCTTGGCCACCCCTACATGCAGTACACGTCTATCCTTGGTACTATGTCCACACGTACATGCAGTACGCGTCTATCCTTGGTACCTTGGCCACCCCTACATGCAGTTACAGCACGATGGCATCCTCCAGCAGGATAATTCAACGTGTTCCGCAGCTCGCAGTATATGTGCGTGGTTCGAAGAGCACCAGGATCGGTTTAGTGTACTCTCCTGGCCACCAAACTCCCCGGATTTAAACCCAATCGAGAATCTGTGTGAGCATCTCGATCGGGCTGTTCGCTTCACGCCATGGGCCCTCAACCGAGAAACCTAGCACGTCTGTCTATGACACAAAAGTCGGCATGGCTCCACATCCCTGTCGGTATCCTGACTCTCTTCGTGCACGTCTCGTGTTGCAAAGTGTGGTTATTCAGTCGTTTGACAGGGTGTCACATTAACTTGAATCGATGGTGTACAATCTCTTGCAGGAAGTCAATTTGCTATTCTTGGTGGCGCCTGTAGACGCGATCCCGATGCTGCCTTGAGGTACTGTTGATACTGTTGCTGATACTGGAGATGGATATCTGCGATTAACGAAGTGATGTCCATTTGGGCACTCTTTAAGTGACCTATGGTGGAAGCATAAAGTAGATCTTGACTTGTGACTCCCTCGCTGGACGGTAGGCTCAGCTCAGTGTTGGCTCAATTCTGGGAAATTCGACGCTTCTTCTTTATATGATTGTGTTTCGTTCCTTCCAGGCAACACAGCAACTTGCAAACAAACTATTTGATTACAAGACTTAACTTCTATCACATCAAAATAAAGACATTATTTTTCTCTCATCATCATCATCGCCATCATCATCATCATTTAAGACTGATTATGCCTTTCAGCGTTCAATCTGGAGCATAGTCCCCGTTATAAAATTCCTCCATGATCCCCTGTTCAGTGCTAACACTGGTGCCTTTTCTGATGTTAAGCCTATTACTTCAAAATCATTCTTAACCGATTCCAGGTACCTTCTGCTTGGTCTACCCTGACTCCTCCTACCCTCTACTTCTGATCCCATGAGTCTCGGGGTAACCTTGCTTCTTCCATGCGTGTAACATGACCCCACCATCTATGCCTGTTCGCCCTGACTGCGTCATCTATAGAGTTCATTCCCAGGTTTTCTGTGATTTCTTCTCTCATACAAGAAAATGACTTGTTCGTAGAGATGAATGCGTTGGACGTAAGCTTGCGAAACATTGCGGTAAACTACACACCATTAGAATTCGCGTAATGCACTAAGGATTATTTGTCTGGTCATCGGCCTGTCGGAGTGGTGTTTTTACGTGGTTTTCCTCGCTCGTTTAAGTAAATACTTGGATAGTTTCCAGGCCAGACTCGAACGATACTATACCATCACAGTTAAATACGGTAACGCACAGAACAAAGTATACGAGAATCACAGACAGATGGCGCACTCCATTCCGGCCACAACGTTAAATACAAACAAATATGACATATCAAGATTCTGTCCCCCGTACGAATATATGTATACGCTCGGAAAGAGAGATATACGTCCGGTGTACCTTAACGCTCCTAATAAGGTCCCTGCCGCCAGGGAGTCCGGCCTACACGACGAAATTTAATTGCCTGGCAACGTCCAGTTCTTACTTTATGAGGGCGACTTCCAAGAAAAAGGAATAAAATGCACAAGGCATTCCGAGATTTCATTTTTATGCCAACACCCAATCTACATTCTGTGAAACGTCGTAAAATATATGGCGAACAATACTTCTTTTTGTTTCGAGGATGTCATGAGCAAGAGCAACAGCTAAAACTTTTTTACTGAACAAACAATTTCGGTCCAGAGTTCATCATTAGGTTCATAACAAAGTTACATCGTACTACGCGATATAAAAGCAGTAGCATCATATAATTTGTAAGATGTGTAACTTATTCTTGGTATTCGATGGGAGCGATGTTAGTTGTTTTATTCGATGAGTCATACTTCATAATTGTACACTGGATATTTTTCACACACAAGTCTTTCACAGTCGATATGTTACGTGACAATGATTCTGAATACAGACAATGTGATCTTTGGTCGTCAGTAGTACTGTCGTTACCTGTGTACCATTCAGAGAGTGTTAAGTGAGAGAGGCTGGTGTTGGTCACGGTCCTGAGCAGTCCGTTTATAAATAGAAGAACAAAGAGATTCAAACGCATAGGGTGTTGATATTTTGTAATATGGTCTTGCAAAGATTTAATTTAGAAGTGGTTAAGATATTCAGGTAATGTTGTCCCTGAATTGCTTGCTTACGCGTAATTTATGGTAAGTTTGAGAAAGGTAAATTTTCAGTACGATTTTTCTTTATTGATTTTGGTCGGTTAGTTCGATTTTTGACCGATATTAAATAAAATTAACTGCTCACATGGTTTGGACTTAGAGTTATAGAAGTGGGGGACGGGCGTGGTAAATACGACGATAAATAATCACTCGAACTCGCGTCACTTGCTATGAATACTTTTATTCTCGCAACGTATACACAATGCGTGTAGCATAGGGCGCGTACTACAGAGAACAGATGTGGCAAAGATACAGTTGTTTTTGCTGCGGTAAGGCAGCGATATTATTGGAGGACTCTTCAATATCATTCAGTAAGTTGAATTTCTCTCACGCTTCCCTTACTTAAGTTTTATTTTGCAATCGTATGTCACCACATTGCACTTAGCGGAACACAGTTACTTAAAGCTTAAAATATGATGTGTTTACCACCCCTGCTTTTCCTTGCATTGCACTTGGGCAATGTTTTCCTTAGCTGATTTGTTGCTGTGCTGTAAGGCTATATTCAAGCATTGCTTTTCAAATTATCGACAGGGTCAGTTCAGTTAATGTTTAATTCAGATCTCATTTGTTTGTCGGGTATTCTTATTGTTACAGGGCAGTGTTACATGTTTGCCTGTGTGTCATTTAATGTTCAGAATTTTAGGTAGTTTGGCTACGTAAATTTTCATATCATTTTAATAGAATCAGCGTGAGCATTTATTCTTTCAAGTTGAGTTTGTAATTTTTTGCAGGATTTTTAGTCTCTTAATTGTGTTTGTTGGAACTGCACGACATGTAGTGCGACGTCACGCATTGTAGCACTGTTCACTTCACTGCACGGTACAGAAGTTCGCAAGACAGCTTCTTGTGACGTCACGCATTGTAGCACTGTTCACTTCACTGCACGGTACAGAATTTCGTAAAACAGCTTCTTTAGTATACAGTTTTGTGTTTGCTAATTATTTTTAGTAAAAGTGGTTTGATATACAAATATCAGTTGGATTTACGTAATCTCACCACTCGCATTGTGTAGTTGGTAGAACGTTCACGTTATAAAACATACACACACTTAAGTCAAGAATACGAGACCTGTATAAAATATAAGAAATAAATAAAAACAAAAAATATATGTTTCAGAAATAAAATACATGAATTCGTCACTGTTGTCGCGTAGTAATACAAATTACATCGTCAATCATAAAACGTGGCAGACGCTGCGCTCATTCATACTGTATGTTCAGTGTACAAAATACGAAGGATAGTCATTAAGCATTAATTGTTGTCTCAAAAAATCATTAATTTTAATTTTAATAATCAACAGCCTCAGTTGTACCGTTTACCTAAAATTTACCTTGGTTTCACTCGGGATACGCAACCTTCTTCGAAATAACAGCAACTACCGTTTGTCCATAATGGACACCGTCAAACTAAAACTACAAATCCATAAAACGTATCTGGAACTGCCTCGGTCCCACTTCGCGACCGCGATGCGGCAGCCACGAGTGCTGTACTGGAACTACGTCATCTGCATAACGCGTTCCCGTTCACAGGAGCGAGTAACAGAGTAAGATGGGGGGGGGGGGGGCTCAGGTTGCCCCCATCTTACTCTGTTACTCGCTCCTGTGAACGGGAACGCGTTATGCAGATCTTGGTGCCTCTCGCGTCCATTTAGAAAAGGTAACCTGAAGATGCCTAAATAAGGCGAAACGCGTCGTTGAAAAATAAAAAGCTAAAATTGCAACCAAGACTGTTTTTAACTAATAGATGCACAGATGATGGTTTCAACGGCGTCCGCCAACAGATAGCGAAGAGGCAGAACTAACAAAGTGCCATCTGTGCCTGACCTTTGATAGGGAATGTTCAGAGCCAGAAAGCTCAGCGTGGTGCAGACGTGTGAAGCAAGAAGGCAACCACGCCACAGAGGCGCACTCGCGCCCATTACAGTCAATTCAGCTAGTTGTACGGATCGACTGCTGACGTCAGAGGTTCTCTTGTAATTTTGAATGGCTCGCCGTGGCCTTCAGCGATGAAAGCAGATTCTGCCTGCATGCAAGTGATGGTCGTTTGCGCGAACCACGTAGACCTGGTGAGCGCTGTCTCGTGGAGTGCATTCGTCCGGGACACAGTGGCCCCATACCACGTGCAGCAACTTCCCTGGCCAGAACGATTACCAGACCTTGTAACGCCGGAAATGCACATCCTCCTATTTCCAGCTATTGTACTATAAATTTTTTCCTTATTCTGTTACCTGAAGATATGATATTTCTGTGTCTTTATATATTGTAATTGTTTTACAATTTGTATATATATATATATATATATATATATATATATATATATATATATATATATATATATATATGTCGATGTATAATTGGTTTGTGTTGTAAATATTATTTGTGTTTTTACGCTGGGTCTTGCCTAGGGAAAACTATGCTATCGAACGATTACATCGATAGGCCGTGTGGAATGCACTTCCTTGACTCTTGTGCAGAAAGGAGTGCAGTATTCTGCTGCATCCATTTTCAATAAGCTACCACAAGAACTCAAAAATCTTAGCAGTAGCCCAAAGTCTTTTAAGTCTAAACTGAAGAGTTTCCTCATGGCTCACTGCTTCCACTCTGTCGAGGAACTCCTGGAAGAGTAAAAGATTAAGCAAATTCCAGTGTTACATTGTTGATTTAACTTACGACTTGTCGCCTGAATATGTTTTTTATATTTCATTTTTATCTGTTTCTACTATCGTGTTATAATTTCATGTATTGACTCATTCCATGACCATGGAGATTTCTCCTTAATATGGTCCCACGGAACAATAAATAAATAAATAATAAATAATTGTTAACGTAACGACCGCACATCTACTTTGTTTATTAACTTTATCTTTTTCAAAATTAATTTCCACCAATTTCATTTGCATATATATATATATATATATATATATATATGTCGATGTATAATTGGTTTGTGTTGTAAATATTATTTGTGTTTTTACGCTGGGTCTTGCCTAGGAAAAACTATGCTATCGAACGATTACATCGATAGGCCGTGTGGAGAACCAAAGTGTTCAGGATCTTGGATAGTGTTAACTCTGCCGCGTGGAGCGCGGGCAGAGCAGAGTCTGGCTGGAATAGGGCGGTGACGCTCCCGCGAGTTGCCGCGCTTTCGGCGTTTGGCAGCATGTAATTGCTCTGGACTTGCTATGATAGTTTTCTGGCACGGTGTCGCGGTCGGGAAACATTAGCTGGCGCACATCAAGAGCCCGTTTCGCCTGGAGACCGTGTCGAGAACAAGGCGCGCCAACATCCAGCTTCTGCAACAACGACGGCTGACAATAAGTGACTGTCGCCACCTCCTCGATTGACGACTTCAAACCTTCAATCAACCAACAAGGAAGACTGAAAGCACGTAAAGCTTTAGAACTGTATGGCAGACCTCACCTTTTCAAACTGTTTCATTTGCTTCACTAAAATACAGCAACTTAGCATGAACTTTTGTTGCTCATTGTCCCAATTGCATTACCAAGCAGGGTACCTTCCTTTTCCGAAATGAACCCGAGTGTCGTTGAAATTGGAACGCCAGCATTATAGTAATATCATTCCATTTCACTGCTTTAATTTCAAAGTTCAGTTAAAGTATTCATAGCTGGCTACAATATTTAGATTACACGAGCACAAATTAAGAGTGCGAGTTTTGTTACCATATTTTAGCTTACCTGTGACTGTAGCTCAGCTTGGTACGTACTAAATTTTGCTATTGTTAATTTTTCAAAATCATTTAATTCAAGTTGAAACTTAAATGTCTTATTTCTAAATTGCGTAGATTCAAGTTGCTTTTGAGATGATTGTTGAGGTAGCCCAAGACTAACCTTATTTTATTTTATTTCGTAGAGCTTCAGAAATAAAGTTCACTATTAATTTCAGTCACTAAATTAACTTTCAAGTTTCCGGTTTTATTAATTCTTTTGCTAAATTAAGTCAGAGTGTAGCGAAATTTATTACTTCTGAAAAAACATTCAGTTTTCACACAACACGTGTCAACTTTCAGTTGTCACGCTTTTAGTGCTAATTATATGTGCATTAACCGTTCTTTATCAGTTATTATAGTAGTTGTCGATAAGACTGGCGACCGTAATTTTCCCCAAATCTCAAATATCTAATTAACGCCAGCTAATACTAGGCAGAAATCAAATCTGTATGTGGAATGCACTTCCTTGACTCTTGTGCAGAAAGGAGTGCAGTATTCTGCTGCATCCATTTTCAATAAGCTACCACAAGAACTCAAAAATCTTAGCAGTAGCCCAAAGTCTTTTAAGTCTAAACTGAAGAGTTTCCTCATGGCTCACTGCTTCCATTCTGTCGAGGAACTCCTGGAAGAGTAAAAGATTAAGCAAATTTCAGTGTTACATTGTTGATTTAACTTACGACTTGTCGCCTGAATATGTTTTTTATATTTCATTTTTATCTGTTTCTACTATCGTGTTATAATTTCATGTATTGACTCATTCCATGACCATGGAGATTTCTCCTTAATATGGTCCCACGGAACAATAAATAAATAAATAATTGTTAACGTAACGACCGCACATCTACTTTGTTTATTAACTTTATCTTTTTCAAAATTAATTTCCACCAATTTCATTTGCATTTTTCCTTTCATTTATATGTAATCCTTCCTCCCTCTTTACCGACAGATTAACTTCGGTGACGACTGCTTTTCCCAAATTTCCATTAGGTACACGCGGTTTAATTTTTCACTGACATTAAGGTCGATAAGTGAGGGAGAGGCTACAAGCTGTCTTCAATCGAGCACGTATAGGGTATGATGGGATAAAAAGTGGCTCATGTGAGTCGTCAGCGAACAATTGTTACAAAACTACGTGAACAAGTCGAGCAAGCGTAGCATGACATATCCAAGGACAGTATTCGCCATCTGTACGATCGACTGCCGCTCATGGAGGCTACACCACTTCCTAACACGGATGTTTCACTGTGGCTCGAAACCTAGTGCGTCAGAACCGCTTGTGCTACTGATCTGTAAATGCAATCATTTCATGTACTCCATACTCAGTGTTGCAACAATAAATCTTGAGTCTACTGGAAACCTCTTAAATAGTGTACTAATCTTTTTTTCCGGCAGTGCAATTTGTAATAGTGAATGTACATCAAAACCTGGTTTGCACACGGATATCTACTGTATATCAAGAAATCAATGGAACACGTCAGACTAAGCGGCAAATTTTGAAAATAATGCACTGTCAGGCGAAATATATGAACTGGTCAACGAATAATTTAGGCAGGAAACACTGGGCAACCTTACTGGGCAAAAGTAAATCGCAGCACACTGTCACCTACCTGACGCTCCGTAGTTCAAGTGCAAGATAACCAGAAACAAAATATCAGAACTTGTTGTTGTTGTTGTGGTCTTCAGTCCTGAGACTGGTTTGATGCAGCTCTCCATGCTACTCTATCCTGTGCAAGCTTCTTCATCTCCCTTCAGAACTTATTTGAGGTAAAAGCCTTTAACAACGAAACTCGCAAGAATGATACTGGAACTCGTAGCCACTATGCTTTTATTTTTCAGCAAACAGGAATAGCTGCAAGCAAGTACAACTTTACCCATATAAATGGTTCAAATGGCTCTGAGCACTATGGAACTTAACATCTATGGTTATTTATTTATGGTCATCAGTCCCCTAGAACTAAACTAAGGACATCACACACATCCATGCCCAAGGCAGGATTCGAACCTGCGACCGTAGCGGTCACGCGGTTCCAGACTGAAGTGCCTAGAACCGCTCGGCCACACCGTCCGGCTGTACCCATATAGACGCACCCAAAAGTTTGGACTGTACATTAGAAGTATATCTAATTTTGATCGTTCAACTAATATTCAGCACAATAATTAAGTCGTTTGGTGTGAGCAAGAGAGCAATTGCACGTTACGGTTTTGTAAATGAGTAGTTGCCGTTGGTATTTATTTGATGGATGCCTCTATTTAGTGATGTGTTTGTTGGATCGTGTTTGACTGTTTGCAACTGAGCCGGTTCGTCACAAGAGGGCAGGTCCTAGGATATTCCTTGCTATTCTGTTTTTCACCTTATGTCTTATCCTTTCACAAAGCCTTGATCACAAGTGTTCTGCTGGTCAAGAAAGATTAAAAGTAAATTCATCAAGAACCACTAAGGACCAATAGAATGTGTTACATTCTTGATAAGTAGAAGAGACATTAAGATTGAACTGGATTTCTTGCTTCGATCAGACTGAGTTGTACATCTGGAGGGAAGGGGGAACAAGGTTGTTGCATCAGGAGGTTGAGAGGTCAGGACTAGTGAGTGGTATCCATCCAGGGTCAGCTTAGGAGGACGAACAACTAAATAAGTGGGCAGCGGAAGCGGAGGAGGTTCATGTTAAGTTATACTGGTCGCCGGTCACGGAACGCAGAGCTAGATTGTCTGCCTCTCAAGAAAGACGTCTGCTCTTGTCGAAGTCTGGATCATAAGAGAGCGAAGCAACTATGTTCTCTTCTGCAGAACTCTCCAGCGTCCACGCACGTGACCTGTATCCCGTGAACAGTAGTGGCTAAAACCTATTCGCTAGCAATATCAGCAGATGGCTCAAGGTGTCTCTTGCCAGTAGCTTCAACTAGGCAGAGCTTCCTCTGTTCTGAAAAGGCAGGCAACTTGTATCGCGTAGGCACAGCCGAAGTTGCTCTGGGACAAAACTTGTAAAGACTTGACTGGGGCCTTTGAAATATAATTTTCTGAACCAATTCGCTAATTACTCCTTGATTGGCTGCCATCCTGTACAGAGCTTTGTTCTCTGGATTTGATGGCAGCATTATCTTAGTAATGGTGTAGGGAAGCAGCCTACTCACGCTGTAGTAAATTCACATCAGTCTTTCCATTGTGTGCCAGCCAGTCCGCTGTAACTAGCTCTGTCGTCATAAATGTTGCGCAATACTTTAAAAATCAAGCAAATAACCTAAAACATTTCTAGCATGTCAGGAGTAATACTAAATTAATGTGTGTTGAATGTCAGTTCGATAACTTTAGCCATTTTCGAAATTTTGACGTTTTTCTGTAAAAATCATTGGCGCAACAGAAAAGAGCTAGAGAATTAAAAATTGATAATTAGATTCCTTTTTCATAATTATTTAATAAAAACAGTACTTTGAATTTCACAAATTAAAATTTTAGTGTAAATTCATGATTTTCTGGTTTTCGTCTTAAAACCAGAAAATCATGAATTTCCACTAAAATTTTAATTTGTGAAATTCAATGTACTGTTTTTATTAAATAATTATGAAAAAGGAATCTAATTATCAATTTTTAATTCTCTAGCTCTTTTCTGCTGCGCCAATGATTTTTACAGAAAAACGTCAAAATTTCGAAAATGGCTAAAGTTATCGAACTGACATTCAACACACATTAATTTAGTATTACTCCTGACATGCTAGAAATGTTTTAGGTTATTTGCTTGATTTTTAAAGTATTGCGCAACATTTATGACGTCAGAGCTAGTTACAGCGGACTGGCTGGCACACAATGGAAAGACTGATGTGAATTTACTACAGCGTGAGTAGGCTGCTTCCCTACAATGGTCTATCTTTAATTTCATTTATTTATTTTAATGAAATTCAAAAATTTTAAGGAAAAACTAAACTTCCTTATCTCAAGTAAATTTGGAAGATAGCTTTCACTGATATAGTGCGTTAAGATATGCACTATCAGAGGATTCGTGTCTTGTGAGTTACGTTAAGAGCATTCCTTACGAACAAATGCACAGAATAAAGTCCAACCTGAGTGACATGTGCTTCAGCCCAGTCCACCACTCCATTCTCCTTCATCTACATATGGTTACTCTGCAATTCACACTTAAGTGCCTGGCAGAGAGTTCATCGATCAATTTTCATACTACTTCTCTACCACTCCACTCTCTAATGGCTCTTGGGAAAAAGGAACACCTAAATCTTTCTGTTCCATCTCTGATTTCTCTTATTTTATGATGAGGATCACTTCTCCCTACGTAGGTGGGTGTCAACAAAATATTTTCGCATTCGGAAGGGAAAGTTGGTGAATTGAAATTTCGTAAATAGATCTCGCAGCAAAGAAAACCGCCTTTGTTTCAGTGACTGCCATCCCAACTCGCGTATCATATCAGTGTCACTTTCACCCCTATTGCGCGATAACACGAAACGAGCTGCCCTTCTTTGAACTTTTTCGATGTCCTCCGTCAATCCTACCTGGTAAAGGTCAAACACCGTGCAGCAACATTCCAGCAGAGGACGGACAAGTGTAATGTAGGCTGTCTCTTTAGTGGGTTAGTCGCAACTTCTAAGTGTTCTGCCAACAAAGCGTAGTCTTTGTTTCGCCTTCCCCACAATATTATCTGTGTGGTCTTTCCAATTTAAGTTGTTCGTAATTGTAATTCCTAGGTATTTAGTCGAATTGACAGCCCTTAGATTTGTGCGATTTATCGTATATCCAACATTTACCGGTTTTGTTTTAGTACTCATGAGGATGACCTCGAACTTTTCATTGTTTACTGCCCAATGCCACTTTTCGCACCATACAGAAATTGTCTCTAGATCATTTTGTAATTGGAATTGATCGTCTGATGATTTTACTAGACGGTAAATTACAGCATCATCTGCAAACAATCTACGGGGCTGCTCAGATTATCACCTAGATCATTTATGTAAATCAAGAACAGTAGAGAGCCTATGAGACTACCTTGCGGGACGCCAGATATCACTTCTGTTCTAGTCGATGATTTACCGTCTGTCACTACGAACTGTGACCTCTCTGGGAGGAAATCACGAATGCAGTGTCACAAAAGTACGATACTCCAAATGCACGCAATTTGATTAATAGTCGCTTGGGAGGAAGGGTATCAAAAGCCTTCTGGAAATCTAGGAATATAGAATAGATCTGAGATCCCTTGTCGACAGCACTCATTATTCAGTGGGAATAAAGAGCTAGCTGTCTTGTACAAGAACGATATTTTCTGAATCCGTATTGCTTATGTATCAGTAAGTCATTTCCTTCAAGGTGATTCATAATGTTCGAGTACAGTATATGCTCCAAAATCCTACTGCAAATTAAGGTCAATGATATGGGTCTGTAATTTATTGCGTTACTCCTATTTCCTTTCTTGAATATTGGTGTGACCTGTGCTACTTCCCAGTCTTTAGGAACAGACCTTTCGTCAAGTGAGCGGTTCTATATGATTGCTATGAAAGACGCTATTGTGTCTGCATACTCTGAAAGGAACCTGATTGGTATACCATCTGGACAGGAAGACTTGCCTTTCTTAAGGGGGGGTAGGAAGTCAAACGGGCCGACTTGGAGCAGTAGAGGCATCACAGAACATTTTAATAACCTGTGTCTATACTTTTACAAATAAATTCATAAAACTTTGTCAGCATCACCAGGAAGAATTCAGGATTCTCACTCATTGCAGCGGAAGTTCGAAAACATAACAAAATAAATTTTTTTACGTGTGAAATTTCATCATTTTTTCACTTACTAATGGCAGCATTTGTTGCTATAGGTACACTTTTTTCCATAAGTTAGAGAGATTCTTCGATGAATTTTGCACAGCATACATACCATACTTACAGGTGTATGAAGCTCTAGAATTTATTTAATTTATGAAAAAACGAATGAGCTCTTATATTTTAAACTTCATGATTAGAAAAAACACAAATTCTATAGTTATTTACCTCAATTTTACCACAGTTTTTAATAGATTTCGAAAATTCTAGAGTTTCATACTCCTTTAAGTATGGTTTGTATGCTGTGCAAAATTCATCGAAGGATCTCTCTTACTTATGAAGAAAAGTGTACCTATAGCAACAAATGCTGACATTAATAAGTGAAAAAAAATGATGAAATTTCACATGTAAAAAGTTATTTCGTTATTATTTTCGAAGCCGGCCGCAGTGGCCGTGCGGCTCTAGGCGCTTTAGTCCGGAACCGCGAGACTGCTACGGTCGCAGGTTCGAATACTGTCTTGGGCATGGATGTGTATGATGTCCTTAGGTTAGTTAGGTTTAAGTAGTTCTAAGTTCTAGGGGACTGATGACCTCAGATGTTAAGTCCCATAGTGCTCAGAGACATTTGAACCATTTATTATTTTCGAAGTTCCACTGCTAAGATTGTGAATTCTGAATCCTTCCTGGTCATGCTGACAAAGTTTTATGAATTTATTTGTAAAAGTATAGACAGTGGAAATTAAAGTGTCCTGTGGTGCCTCTCCTGCTCCAAGTCGGCCCGTTTGACGTCCTACCCCCCTTAAGTGATTTGAGTTGTTTCGCAACACCTCACTTTTATGTCACTTTTGCAGTAGCTTTTATTGTTTTGTTTAAATGCCTGATCATTTAAGTTTACCGACTGGTGCACTCCGAATGCCGCGAATAACCGCTATGACCGTCATGAGGAACCATTACGTAATTCTTCCTTCGCAGCTGGCAACCGGAGCTGGAACAATTAGGCGCGAATTTCGCGACACGGCCGCAGCTGACTGGCGCCGCATCGCGCCGCCGGACCTCGCCTGGAATCGACCCCCGGACCGCACCCCTCCGCGCCATTATGGCCCCTCATTTAAAACGCACGGCCGACAGCGCCCGCCATCGTCCGACGCCGGAATTAGTTCCCCCGTTCGGCTAATTCCCTTCATTTGCTTCTGCTGACTCCCCTTCCACGCTTCCATTTAGTTACGCACTAATTTCGAACAAAAACAAACCGAATTAATTACTCCGTTTTAAGCGCTCTATTTCCGCGCCGCCATGAAAAGAATTTTATCTGTGTCAGATCTCGTTACGTGCTGTTAGGCGCGAGCTAAATGTGAGCAGATACCGTCCGTCAAAACAACACTTTGTGACTTTTTACTACTTCGTGCGTTTCAGTACGTTTATTGCGCCGGACCGAAAGGCTATCTCTGTCTCTCTTTACTCCGTCAGAAGCGAAAACGCAGCAGCATCGTGTTACCAAATAAAAAATTTGAAAACTTGTAAAACAGGAATTTACTTAAGGGGGGTAGGACGTCAAACGGGCCGACTTGGAGCAGGAGAGACACCACAGGACATTTTAATTTCTACTGTCTATACTTTTACAAATACATTCATAAAACTGTGTCACCATGACCAGGAAGGATTGAGGACTCACACTCATCGCAGTGGAAGTTCAAAAACGTAGCAAAGTACCTTTTTTTGTATGTGAAATTTCATCATTTTTTCACTTATTACTGGCTGCATTTGTTGCTATAGGTACACTTTTCTTCCTAAGTAAGAGAAATTCTTCGATGAATTTTTCATAGCATACAAATAGTAGTTATAGGTGTATGAAACTCTAGAATTTTCCAAATCTATTAAAAAAACTGTGGAAAAAATTGAGATAATTAACTATAAAACTTGATTTTTTTTTAACATGAAGTTTAAAATGTAACAGTTCATTTACTTTTTCATAAATTAAATAACACCTGTAACTATGGTTTGTATGCTGTGCAAAAGTCATCGAAGAATCTCTCTTACTTAGGAAGAAAAGTGTACCTATAGCAACAAATGCAGCCAGTAGTAAGTGAAAAAATGGTGAAATTTCACATGTAAAAAAAGTGTTCTGTTACGTTTTTTACCTTCCAATGCTATGAGTATGAATCCTGAATACTTCCTGGTCATTCTATTAAAGTTTTATGAATTTATTTTTAAAAGTATAGAAAGTGGAAATTAAAATGTCCTGTGGTGCCTCTCCTGCTCCAAGTCGGCCCGTTTGACGTCCTACGCCCCTTAAGTCGTAATTTGTCATGGAGTGTCAAATTCGGAGGGTCTTATTTGTAAGAAAGGAGTCCACTGTAAATAAATTTCAGTTTAGAGGGCTGCGGCAATAATTAGACATTGTCGAGCATTTGAGAGAGACAGCACTAATTGTTCTAACCCGAAGTAAGAAGGAAGGAAGATTATGGTTTAACCTCCTGTTGACAACGAAATCATTAGAGACGGATCACAAGCTCGTAGTAGGAAAGGATGTATAAGGAAATAGGGCGTGTTATTTCAAAGTAACCACCTTGGCATTTACCTTATACGACTTAGAGAATTTACGATAACGTAAATGTGGATGGCAGGGTGGGGACTCGAACTAGGGATGACAGTTATCTTTGAAACAACTAGTTATTTTCGTCTCCAGTTTAATTTGACTATTAAAACCGTTAAAAAATAACCGGTTGCTGATATAACCGATTTTCGCTATTTTATTGCTGTTACTTAGATTAATGAACGTAGGCTTCGAATAAAGACTGAAAAGTTCTAATGAATGTGAAGTACTATTGAAGTGTTTCATGCTGGCTTGAGCTGCATTGTAGTTTTTTATACTTCACCTCATTCACCAAAGACTTAAGTAAGTTGCCACCTGAACGCTCGTTATATACACAATACTGGCCATTAAAACTGTTACACCAAGAAGAAATGCAGATGGCAAACGGGTAATCATTGGACAAATATATTATACTACAATTGACATGTGATTACATTTTCTCGCAATTTGGTTGCATACATACCGAGAAATCAGTACCCAGAACAACCACCTCTGGCCGTAATAACGGCCTTGATACGCCTGGGCATTTAGTCAAACAGAGCTTGGATGGCGTGTACAGGCACAGCTGCCCATGCACCTTCAGCACGATACCACAGATCATCAAGAGTAGTGACTGGCGTATTGCGACGAGCCAACTGCTCGGCCACCATTGGCCAGACGTTTTCAATTGGTGAGAGATCTGGAAAATGTGCTGGCAAGCGCAGCAGTCGAACATTTTCTGTATCCTGAAAGGCCCGTACAGGACCTGCGACATGCGGTCGTGCATTATCCTGCTGAAATGTAGGGTTTCGCAGGGATTGAATGAAGGGTAGAGCCACGGGTCGTAACACATCTGAAATGTAACGTCCACTGTTCAAAGTAACGTCAATGCGAACAAGAGGTGACCGAGACGTGTAACCAGTGGCACCCCATACCATTAAGCAGGTTGATACGCCAGTATGGCGATGACGAATACACGCTTCCAATGTGCGTTCACCGCAATGTCGCCAAACACGGATGCGACCATCATGATGCTGTAAACAGAACCTGGATTCATCCGAAAAAATGACGTTCTGCCATTCGTGCAACCAGGTTCGTCGTTGAATACACCATCGCACCCGCTTCTGTCTGTGATGCAGCGTCGAGAGTAACCGCAGCCATTGTCTCCGAGCTGATAGTCCATGCTGCTGCAAACGTCGTCGAACTGTTCGTGCAGATAGTTGTCTTGCAAACGTCCCCATCTGTTGACTGTGGGATCGAGACGTTGCTGCACGATCCGCTACAGCCATGCGGATAAGATGGCTGTCATCTCGACTGCTAGTGATACGAGGACGTTGGGATCCAGCACGGCGTTCCATATTACCCTCCTGAACCCACAGATTCCATATTCTGCTCATAGTCATTGGATCTCGTCGAACGCGAGCATAAATGTCGTGATACGATAAACCGCAATCGCGATAGGCTACAGTCCGACCTTTAACGTGATGGTACGCATCTCTCCTCCTTACACGAGGCATCACAACAACTTTTCACCATGCAACGCCGGTCAACTACTGCTTGTGTATGAGGAATCGGTTGGAAACGTTCCTCATGTCAGCATGTTGTAGGTGTCGCCACCGGCGCCAACTTTGTGTGGATGCTCTGAAAAGCTAATCACTTACATACCACAGACTCTTCTTCCTGTCGGTTAAATTTCGCGTCTGTAGCACGTCATCTTCATGCTGTAGCAATTTTAATGGCCAGTAGTGTACAATAAATGTTGCTTATTGAATATTCGGTCGCCGTTAAGTATTATTAATCAGGGTCGAGCTAGTCTCTTACCTGTATCCGTGTGCCTTCTTCCTCGAATTTGGCTCAGACTTGGCCTCCTGACAGGTTGCTGAAAATTAACTTCTCGTTCTCATTCACTCGGCCACATAAATAGGAAGTGCGATTCAATTCACATTCTTATAATTATCTTCAAAATTAGAACTCATTACATGATAAATGAGGACAGCTACCATCTAGTATACTGCCTCTCTTTATTACGTATATAACAGATCTGACGTTCAACTTGGTAATTGCAGTACATTTGTTGTCTTTGACATTTCGCGTTCTTAGATTTCATAGGGCTCATTCTTCCGCACCGCCCGCTCCATGGAACTCCTATCCTCACCTCAGCAGCTAGGGTCGTGTGACTGCTACCCACGTACGTACAGTCACTGGATCGCTAGCTCTGGCATCAGCACCTACGATTTAAAATACCTCCCAGCAGTCGGGTGCTCACCATTTATCGACTCTTCTCACTCACGAACATCTTTTCTCTGACATGTATGTTTACGGACGTGATACCTCTCATTAAACAAATGGGACTAATCACTACGGTAGGAGACCATGATAGATGTGGGTGTCATCACATTTGTGTCTAGTCGTAGGTTGTGCTCCAAAAATGAACTGCCTAGAGACAAAAGTGATGACACTTTCTGCGGGACCTGACCATCACTTTGCAGGACAATGCTCAAGCACGTACAGTGCAAGCTGTTACTGATTTGTTTGACTGATGGGGCTACCAAGTGCTATACCATCTACTGCACTCGCCTGTCTTAAGCCCTCTTAAGTTAAACTCGATTTCTAAACTGAAGGAAACACTTCACAGAATTGGCTTCAGAATTGCTACAAATTCGTCGGGCAGTAGACCGCGCCACTCGAACTGTTAACACACCTGGCACTGCTAAGAGTATCCTACGACTACTTGATTCGATTCCGAAGATGAAGGAACCACTTCGTGACATTCGCTTCAGAACTGTTCCAGAGATTCGACAGGCAGTAGACCGCTCCATTCGCACCATCAACAGATCACGCTCTGCTAAAGGTATACTACGCCTTCCACATCGCTGGCAACGGATTCTACACAACGCTGGTGACTACTTTGAAGGACAGAAACAGGTGCAAACATGCAACTCTTTCGTATCAGTTGGGAATAAGTAGTTGCCACAATTTAAGTTCTAACCCTCGTATATAGCGATACATCGATAAGAATTACAGGCGAATGTAAAATAAAGATTAAAATTCCGAACGTTGCACAAGTGCAGTGAGTCGGTTTGCACGTTTTCCACTCAGCGTCTTCTAAAATGTTGCATCGATCTTACTGGACACAACGAAGCTGTGTTCTAGTCTTAGCCACGTAAATCTCTGGACCTTACACCGATCGATTTCTGTTAATGGTATTAGGAAAAAGATCTTTGCGGAAAAAATTGCAGAACTCAAATGTGCGTTTCAGATCTGTTCTCATCGGTGTCCCCACATACGCTTCAGCGTGTACGGCGTGATATGGGTTATCGGCTGTGTTACAACTGGCTGGCACCTTTGTTGATGGCTTGCCACTCCTGACGGCGATTATACGTGTGCAGAAAGCTCTGGGGTGGATTCTCCAGTACCACAGCGAGTGCGGAGTCAGAATGGTTTCTTAACGGAACATTTTTTAATATTAGTTGCCTGTGACAAAGCACTCCAACAATAGGTGCTCAGGAGCTGGACGGGGCCAGTATGCAGCGAATGACGTAAACCAAGACAGCAGCTGGCAGACACAGTAGCAGCTGGCAGAGACAGCACCTTTGTTGCCGGAAGTCAGATCTCAGCTCCGGGGTGCAGCGAGGATTGGTGGCCGAGACAGCGAACACCACCGTTGCAGCGATGATGGTATCATCGAACTTCAACGGTGGATCAATGGAAACATGTCACCTATTAGATGAATAACATCTCTTGTTACACAAGGCCGATGGTTATGCCTGGAAACGCCGTCATCCAAGCATATGGCTGCCCGAAACATGCACCGCACCGCGGACGCAGGCGGGTGTTGGCAGTATTACGCTGGAGGAGACACGCAGCAGTGCTTCTGCTGGGACGGTGGTGGCAGTTGAAGGCATTGTGACCGTTGTGGACTACATCTACATCTACATCTACATGATTACTCTGCAATTCACATTTAAGTGCGTGGCAAAGGGTTCATCGAACCACAATCATACCATCTCTCTACCATTCCACTCCAGAACAGCGCGCGGGAAAAACGAACACCTAAACCTCTCTGATTTCTCTTATTTTATTTTGATGATCATTCCTACCTATGAAGGTTGGGCTCAACAAAGTAGTTTCGCATTCGGAAGAGAAAGTTGCTGACTGAAATTTCGTAAATAGATCTCGCCGCGACGAAAAACGTCTTTGCTTTAATGACTTCCATCCCAACTCGCGTATCATATCTGCCACACTCTCTCCCCTACTACGTGATAATACAAAACGAGCTGCCCTTTTTTGCACCCTTTCGATGTCCTCCGTCAATCCCACCTGGTAAGGATCCCACACCGCGCAGCAATATTCTAACAGAGGACGAACGAGTGTAGTGTAACCTGTCTCTCTAGTGGACTTGTTGCATCTTCTAAGTGGTCCTGCCAATGAAACGCAACCTTTGGCTCGCCTTCCCCACAATATTATCTATGTGGTCTTTCCAACTGAAGTTGTTCGCAATTTTAATACCCAGGTACTTAGTTGAATTGACAGCCTTGAGAATTGTACTATTTATCGAGTAATCGAATTCCAACTGATTTCTTTTGGAACTCATGTGGATCACTTCAACTGCCACCTGACACACCATACAGCAATCTTTTCTAAATCGCTTTGCAACTGATACTGGTCTTCGGATGACCTTACTAGACGGTAAATTACAGCATCACCTGCGAACAACCCAAGAGAACTGCTCCATCGAACTACAGACCTATATCATTGACGTCGGTTTGCAGTAGGGTTTTGGAGCATATACTGTATTCAAACATTATGAATCACGTCGAAGGGAACGATCTATTGATACGTAATCAGCATGGTTTCAGAAAACATCGTTCTTGTGCAACGCAGGTAGCTCTTTATTCGCACGAAGTAATGGCCGCTATCGACAGGGGATCTCAAGTTGATTCCGTATTTCTAGATTTCCGGAAAGCTTTTGACACCGTTCCTCACAAGCGACTTCTAATCAAGCTGCGGGCCTATGGGGTATCGTCTCAGTTGTGCGACTGGATTCGTGATTTCCTGTCAGGAAGGTCGCACTTCGTAGTAATAGATGGCAAATCATCGAGTAAATCTGAAGTGATATCAGGTGTTCCCCAGGGAAGCGTCCTAGGACCTCTGCTGTTCCTGATCTATATAAATGACCTGGGTGACAATCGACACGAACATAATTGCCGATGACCTGTACCCCTTCATTGTTGATGGCATATTTCAGCACGATAACGGTGTGCCACAGGGCTTATAGTTCTTTGAAGAGCGTAATAGTGAACTCACGTATACGTCTCGACCACTACATTCATCTGATCTCAACCCGACGGAACGCTTCTCGATCATGATCAGGTCTCAGCTCTGCATCAACAAACCATCTACCTGTAACAAGGAAATTGCGTGACCTGTGCCACATATCTCGAGACGTTTACCAGTTGTCGAAGCCACGCCACCCACAGCCGCTGCTGCATTGCGTTCCAAAGGTAGAGCAAGAAGCTAAAACGCATCTGGTCACGATGTTTCGCCTCATCAATGTATAAATGCACAATAAGTGCAGTTTCGTTATTTGTTACCCTTCATGGAGTTGTAATTTCAGTGAGGAGCAGTGTATTTGCCAGAGGAGGAAAATACAAAATTCCAGCTCCCTCAGCCTGAGCTGTATGCGTGTGGGTGCCTTATCGCTGATCACAAGGCTGCACTCACCCTCGGCCAGCCGCCGCGCGCACCAAGACTCGGCCGAGACGCAGGCCTGCATAATTGAGGCCGCGTGCGCCGCTTTCTGGGTGGCCCCAATGACGTCATAATTCAGCGGTGCGGCCGGCTGCGGCTCATCACGCTAAAAGCCGATGGATGCGCCGGCCGAGGGCGCCCCTGAATTATTCGGCGCGCCGCAGTTGGCAGCGCTGCCCCAGGTGGTTCCCCCCCAACGGGTGGGCGGCACGCATTTCTTCTCTGCTGGTTCAGCTCTCACTAGAAACTCGCGTTAGGTCTTATGTTGTTTCAGTTTCCCGGCCGCACCAAGATAGTACAACTTGAAATCGACAGATTTAAAATGTTCAAAATTCACAAAATTGGGATTGTTGTTGTTGTTGTGGTCTTCAGTCCTGAGACTGGTTTGATGCAGCTCTCAGTGCTACACTATCCTGTATAAGCTTCTTCATCTTCCAGTACCTACTGCAACCTACATCCTTCTGAATCTGCTTAGTGTATTCATATCTCGGTCTCCCTCTACGATTTTTACCCTCCACGCTGCCCTCCAATACTAAACTTGTGATTCCTTGTTGCCCCAGAATTGTCCTACCAACCGATCCCTTCTTCTAGTCAAGTTGTGCCACAAACTCCTCTTCTCCCCAATCCTATTCAATACCTCCTCATTAGTTATGTGATCTATCCATCTAATCTTCAGCATTCTTCTGTAGCACCACATTTCCAACACTTCTATTCTCTTCTTGTCCAAACTATTTATCGTCCATGTTTCACTTTGTAAATGTGGAATTTCTTAACAATGATCGCTCACTCTGTATGGACCATTCACCTAGTCTTATTCTGGTCCACCTTTGGCAGGAACAGATCATAATGGAGTCCATCCTACTTGCAGTAGGTTTTACTGGATGTCCATACATAGGCCACAAAAATTCTGTGGATTATAAAATAAACTGCCAGCTCAGATTCAATATTTTTATTTAGTACAGATGGATTTTACGTTTAGTTGCTTCTATAATTTATTCAAACCGCATCTGAGTGGTTTACGTGCCACAACAACACATATGCTATATCGCTGGTGCAAGAATATCAGAATAGTATCTCAGAGAAGCCAGACTAACAAATGTTTCCTGAAGAGGATCAGCAGCCTCTTAACTAGTTTCAGGGGCAGCTGTCTCCTTCATTGACTGATCTGGTCCTGTAACACTAGCCAACTTGGCTTTGTTTCATTGATAATGCAAACGTCGGAAAACAAGAAGAAACTACAGGACTACTACAAATGATTCATTCTTTTTCAAAGCTCTGTATTAAATACACAAATAATTCTTATTAGAGAAGGCTTCGTTAGTAAAGTCATATGGAATTAATGGCTGGGAATTGACAAAGGGCAGGTTCAGCAGCCTGAATTGGAATAGTGTTTCTTTTATGTCATTCGCACCTGTTGGCACCTTTTCTTCAAGAAGTGTGAGTGTTGTGTGTAGTTTAAGTATAACGATTACGTGTAGGGACTGTAACGCTTGCGAATAGTGTGAAGGAATGTATGTTTTGGATGAGGATGATGAGAGAAGGGAGATGCTGAAATTCGTTGCTGACACATAGTTTAACGTTCCCGTCCGACAGACGGCTCACCATCAACAGTGTTGCGTGCTCTCACTTCATAACCCTCACTTCATGATACACTGTTGAGAGATTTGGAATTTAATCCAGGACACTGGTACCAACTGGTCATCTTAGACTACTCCTTTGAAGAGCACCAAGGGCCCACCAAGCTTAATGCCCCCATAGGATTGATGGATCACCTTCAACAGCGTCGTATGCCCTCATCTTATGAGACCCTGTTCATGGGTTTGAAATTTAATCCAGGACATTGTTGCCAACTGGTCATCGGGCACTAGACACCCCTCCTGTCCCCTCAGCCGCCACGGTAAAGAGAAAATTGTCAACAGTGCATGGCGTAACCAAATGGTCACCCATCCAAGTACTTGCATGCCTAACAGCTTTCGTTACATGATGCTTAGGGAATTACGTTAGGAAATGAGACGTTAAAAGTATTTTACTAGGGTTTGCTATTCCGACAAGAAAATACTGACGAAGATAGAAATAGAGAGGATATAAAATACAGATCGGCAATAGCAAGAACAGAGTTTCTGAGGAAGATAAGTAAATTGACATCAAATGTAAATTAACGTGTTAGGAAACCATTCCTGAATATTTTTCCGCGCTGTGGCCTTGTGAGAAAACATGGGCAATAAATAGTACAGAGAATAAGAGAAAAGAAACTTTAAAATGTGGGCCGGCCGCGGTGGTCTCGCGGTTCTAGGCGCGCAGTCCGGAACCGCGCGACTGCTACGGTCGCAGGTTCGAATCCTGCCTCGGGTATGGATGTGTGTGATGTCCTTAGGTTAGTTAGGTTTAAGTAGTTCTAAGTTCTAGGGGACTGATGACCACAGCTGCTAAGTCCCATAGTGCTCAGAGCCATTTGAACCATTTTTAAAATGTGGCATTATAGAAAAATACCGAAGATTAAACGGGTAGGTCTAACAACTACTGTAGAGGTTCCGAATTGAATCGGGCAGAAAAGAAATTTTTGGTACAGCTTGAGCATTAGAAAGGATCAGTTTATATTACATGCATTGGGGGTTGTTATGGAATCATTGGTTTGGTAATGGAGATAGGTGCGCGGATTAAAAATTCTAATGGGAGACCAGGGGCTGCCTATAGTTAGCAGCTTCTATTGAAAGTAGTTTGCAGTAGTTATGAAGAAATTAAGCAGCTTACACAGGATGCACTGAAGTCGAGAGCTGTGTCGAACGAGTCTTCCCAGTGACAACTACAACAATAACATCATATCTGCTGGAACTGAACTGCAAAATATTCAAATTAGGGGTTATTGTTTTACCTGGTTAATAATTTTGCAGAATTTAAAATAACCAAGAATTGAGAGCACATTTTCTGAACAGATATTGGAAAGATTTTGATTAAGAATTTTCTGATTAAACGTTCTCAGGCATTTGTCGTATGTGTTCCAGTCTCTGTATTCTCTAGTACAACTGAAGTTACTCCGTAACGACTGTGCCATATTCTTGTAGCTTCTTATAGTCAGTTTCTTTCCACATATTCCTTTGATCGGCGATTCTATTGAGATAATCCTCATTTCTTAACGTAATACGATGGCTATCCAGAAAGTAAATTCCGATCGATCGCGAAATGGAAACCACTGTAAAAATCCGATGAAGCTTTGCACAGATGTGTTCGGCAGTGTCTGTAGAACTCCCGTCGATCGCGTCACATCGCTCCTTTCAGTTCTGAGCTCACAGTGAGCACGTAAATGTACCTAGAAAATAGTGTCTCCCACCAAGTACGAGGGCCTGGTGACAAATTTCGCCTGAAGCTGTGCATCCCACGTAAGACAACTGTCACGCCGTCCTCCTTTTATGACAATTCTCAGCTGCACTCTGCAGGGGCAATAAAGATCCTCCTACAGCGTTTTCAGTGGGAAGTGTTTGATCACCCACAATACATATCGCAATTGACCCCCTGAGTTTCATCTCTGCTCGCACGAACTGCTGACTATGAAGACAACATTTTGGCAGAGACAACGAGCTGTGGACCTGCGTAGAGAATTAGTGGAAAGCACTGACAGCTGAATTCTATGACAAGGGTAATGAAAATTGGTACAACGCCAAGACAGATGTCGAAGTCATAGCGGAGATTATTTAGATAATTAGCTGTGAGTTGCGGCTAGCTGTTGCAAATAAAACATTTTTTATTTTTACAGTAGTGCCCATTTTGCGGACGATCGGAACTTACTTTCTGGATAGCCCTCGTAGTTCACTTCATCTCATGTAAACTGACCGAGAGCCATGCTCCGAAATAAACTGCGACTTACGTATGAACAGAGGGCTACCGCATTGTCGCTGCACCCATTCACGCTCGGTGAAATACCTAATTCGCTGAAGCACACAGCGCATTTATATTGGGGGAAAGTATCTGGCTGCTGATAGGCTATAAAGATTAACTTCTCCGAGACGATGCAACGCTGTCTGACGGGATATGTGCAATCCTGAGGTTGCCATGAGGCCATAAGCCACAGAAGGTGTTGTACTATTTGATCATCTTTGGACACATCACAACATCGTTGTGTTGGGTTCAAGCACGCGGTTCAGTTCGAGCGGACATCCGTTCTCTGTTTCATACGTTGTAGAATCTACTGCAGGACCAAAATGTGTTTCGGAATCATACAGTGGACTGATACGACATGACATGTATATCATACGTTGGTGCATGTCCAGCCACAGATTATTTCTTGTGTTCTTGGCCATCTCGTCATCATTTAAAACCCACACGTATTCCTCGGTTTACTTCCGGCATCCTGGCCCAACGACTTTCAAAGGCCACGGGAGAGCGTGGTATTCGATACTGCCGTGGCACAGCACACCAGTCCGCGGGCCACGAAATTCGTCCGCACAGGTACACAGGATGCAGTGATGTATAGGCATCGTCTCGCTGACATAACGCACGATTGGTTCTTGGTCTCTGGTTTCGCTGTGTCTCAAGTTTTCTCCACCAGATTACTTGGTCTTCTTTTATCTACCGTGTCGTCCCGATTGTCCGTTTTCTCGTTCTTTGCCTTTCTGTTCATGGCCCCAGACTGGTCGGTCCAGCCTCATCGGTTTTCTTTTTATTCGTTCCCAACGTTCTGTCGAGTCTGGGTCACAATATTGCTTTTTGCGAAAGGTCCCGAGTTCGAGTCTCGTCCGGCACAAAGTTTTAATCGTCCAGGAAGTTTCATATCAGCGCACACTCCGCTGCACAGTGAAAATCTCATTCTGAATATTGCTGTTGTCCCACTATACTTGTGTATGATCATGCAGAACCTTGTAAAGTTCCTGACAGCTTAGGAAAAGGGTTTCCTATGGAAGTAAATCCGGATATGCCATAATTTAAGAAAAATGTCTTCCCATACACCAGGTTTTGAGCCATGAATTAAACTTAATAACACGATTTGAGTGCAATGAATTTTTTCAACATTACGTAGATGGTGAATCCTTACTTTTATTAACGCAATGATTTAAAATGGGCATAAGAAATAAAGGAAGGTAGATTGTGTTTAACGCCCCGTCGACATCGAGGTCATTGGAGACGGAGCACAATCTCGGTTTGTGTCAAGGATAGAAAAGGAAATCGGCTATGCTCCTTGAAAGGAACCATCTTGGCATCTGCCTGGAACGCTTTAGGCAAATCTGAATGGCCGGTCGCGGTTTTCAACCGTTGTCCTCCCGAATGCGCTTCCAGTGTGATAACCAATGCGCCACCTCGTTCGGGGGGGGGGGGGGGCATAGGAAAAGGGAAAAGTGAATTTAAGTGAACATGAGCATCATACCAAATATCTCATCAAGCACAAATGTGTTTAAAAAACATATTTTTTAACACTGTGCGAATGAAATGAAATGATCGAGCAGCATTGAAGTCCGGCAGTTCCCACCCGAGGAGGTCCGGCCATCGCTTTGTCTTTTCAGTTGACGCCACAATTGGTGCCTAGCGTGTCAAGGATGATGAAATGATGAGGAAAAAATACGCGAACCAGTCGGGAATCGAACCGGGCATACTGCATGGCAGTCCTTTTTTTTATGACATCAGCTGAATCCGGATTTATGCTGAATCAGCGACGACAAAAGAAAACATGTGACGCACCAGGCCTCGAATCCAGCGCCTCCTACTTACTTTTACTTTTTTTTCACGGAGAGGACGCATGGAGGGGAGAGCAGAGTGGGCAGGGGTCGTAACACGAGGCCTGACCGCTGCGTCTCCCTCGTCCCTGGGCGTCAAGGTCTTAGGAATGCTCAGGGGAAAGCAATAATGGGAAATTCCTTTTTTGAATACGTTTTATTTTTTTGTGTTTTTGTTATATATACACTACTGGCCATTAAAATTGCTACACCAAGAAGATGTCGTGCTACAGACGTGAAATGTAACCGACAGGAAGAAGATGCTGTGGTATGTAAATGATTAGCTTTTCAGAGCATTCACACAAGGTTGGCACCGATGTCGACACCTACAACGTGCTGAAAAAAATGGTTCAAATGGCTCTGAGCACTATGGGACTCAACTGCTGAGGTCATTAGTCCCCTAGAACTTAGAACTAGTTAAACCTAACTAACCTAAGGACATCACAAACATCCATGCCCGAGGCAGGATTCGAACCTGCGACCGTAGCGGTCTTGCGGTTCCGGACTGCAGCGCCTTTAACCGCACGGCCACTTCGGCCGGCCAACGTGCTGAAATGAGGAAAGTTTCCAACCGATTTCTCATACACAAGCAGCAGTTGACCGGCGTTGCCTGGTGAAACGTTGTTGTGATGCCTCGTGTAAGGAGGAGAAATGCGTACCATCACGTTTCCGACTTTGATAAAGGTCGGATTGTAGCTTATCGCGATTGCGGTTTATCGTATCGCGACATTGCTGATCCAATGACTGTTACCATAATAAGGAATCGGTGGGTTCAGAAGGGTAATACGGAACGCGGTGCTGGATCCCAACGGTCTCGTGTCACTAGCAGTCGAGATCTACATCTACATCTACATTCATACTCCGCAAGCCACCCAACGGTGTGTGGCGGAGGGCACTTTACGTGCCACTGTCATTACCTCCCTTTCCTGTTCCAGTCGCGTATGGTTCGCGGGAAGAACGACTGTCTGAAAGCCTCCGTGCGCGCTCTAATCTCTCTAATTTTACATTCGTGATCTCCTCGGGAGGTATAAGTAGGGGGAAGCAATATACTCGATACCTCATCCAGAAACGCACCCTCTCGAAACCTGGCGAGCAAGCTACACCGCGATGCAGAGCGCCTCTCTTGAAGAGTCTGCCACTTGATTTTGCTAGACATCTTCGTAACGCTATCACGGTTACCAAATAACCCTGTGACGAAACGCGCCGCTCTTCTTTGGATCTTCTCTATCTCCTCCGTCAACCCGATCTGGTACGGATCCCACACTGATGAGCAATACTCAAGTATAGGTCGAACGAGTGCTTTGTAAGCCACCTCCTTTGTTGATGGACTACATTTTCTAAGCACTCTCCCAATGAATCTCAACCTGGCACCCGCCTTACCAACAATTAATTTTATATGATCATTCCACTTCAAATCGTTCCGCACGCATACTCCCAGATATTTTACAGAAGTAACTGCTACCAGTGTTTTTTCCGCTGTCATATAATCATACAATAAAGGATCCTTCTTTCTATGTATTCGCAATACATTACATTTGTCTATGTTAAGGGACAGTTGCCACTCCCTGCACCAAGTGCCTATCCGCTGCAGATCTTCCTGCATTTCGCTACAATTTTCTAATGCTGCAACTTCTCTGTATACTACAGCATCATCCGCGAAAAGCCGCATGGAACTTCCGACACTATCTACTAGGTCATTTATATATATTGTGAAAAGCAATGGTCCCATAACACTTCCCTGTGGCACACCAGAGGTTATTTTAACGTCTGTAGATGTCTCTCCATTGATAACAACATGCTGTGTTCTGTTTGCTAAAAACTCTTCAATCCAGCCACACAGCTGGTCTGATATTCCGTAGGCTCTTACTTTGTTTATCAGGCGACAGTGCGGAACTGTATCGAACGCCTTCCGGAAGTCAAGAAAAATAGCATCTACCTGGGAGCCTGTATCTAATATTTTCTGGGTCTCATGAACAAATAACGCGAGTTGGGTCTCACACGATCGCTGTTTCCGGAATCCATGTTGATTCCTACATAGTAGATTCTGGGTTTCCAAAAACGACATGATACTCGAGTAAAAAACATGTTCTAAAATTCTACAACAGATCGACGTCAGAGATATAGGTCTATAGTTTTGCGCATCTGCTCGACGACCCTTCTTGAAGACTGGGACTACCTGTGCTCTTTTCCAATCATTTGGAACCCTCCGTTCCTCTAGAGACTTGCGGTACACGGCTGTTAGAAGGGGGGCAAGTTCTTTCGCGTACTCTGTGTAGAATCGAATTGGTATCCCGTCAGGTCCAGTGGACTTTCCTCTGTTGAGTGATTTCAGGCATCTTATTCGCATGGCTGTAACGGATCGTGCAGCCACGTCTCGATCCCTTAGTCATCAGATGGGGACGTTTCCAAGACAACAACCATCTGCACGAACAGTTCGACGGCGTTTGCAGCAGCATGGACTATCACCTTGGAGACCATGGCTGCGGTTACCCTTGACGCTGCATCACAGACAAGAGCGCCTGCGATGGTGTACTCAACGACGAACTTGTGTGCACGAATGGCACAACCTCATTTTTTCGGATGAATCTAGGACCTGTTTACAGCATCATGATGATCGCATCCGTGTTCGGTGACATCGCGGTGAACGCACATTGCAAGCGTGTATTAGTCATCGCCATACTGGAGTATCACCTGGCTTGATGGTATGCAGTGCCATTGCTTACACGTCTCGGTCACCTTTTGTTCGCATTGACGGCACTTTGAACAGTGGACGTTACATATCAGATGTGTTACGACCTGTGGCTCTACCCTTCATGCGATCAATGCGAAACCCTACATTTCAGCAGGATAACGCATGACCGCATGTTGCAGGTCCTGTACGGGCCTTTCTGGATACAGAAAATGTGCGACTGCTGCCCTCGCCAGCACATTCTTCAGATCTCTCACCAACTGAAAACGTCTGGTCAATGGTGGCCGAGCAACTGGCTCCTCACATTACGCCAGTCACTACTCTTGAAGAACTGTGGTATCGTGTTAAAGCTGCATGGGCAGCTGTACCTGTACATGCCATGATTTGTGTAACCCGACGTCGTATACACGCCGAACGTACTTGACCCTCTTGGCCGAAAACAGAACAACTGCAAGGCTGTCCATCGTACATTACGATTCTCGACAACCACCTAAGACTACGTACGTGTTTTGTTCATTTAATTTTGAGTTGTCGGACGCCGTTGAGGACCGGGTACGTCACGAAGGTGTTCCACCTTTCGGCCACGTGGCTAGTTACCGTCCCATACGGTCGGAAAGCTGCGCGAACTACGTCCGGTGGAACTTGGAACTTGTGATGGATAATTGAATACCGACAATGTGCTACGGTGGTATCTGATCTTCGTCATGGATGAATCGTTCCACTTGAAAAGTTCGTGGTATTGCGTGGTCGGGCTGGGAGCTGATCTTGTTGTTAGCTTTTCTGAACGAATGAGACATAGCGATTCAATTTCGACTCTAGTACTAGCTGCGGCGAAGAAGTAAACAAACTACGCGCATTCGTGACTCTGCGGACGGAACGCAAACAAACGTCCTCTCCGCGCATCTGACGAAAGCAGGCAGTTAGACGCGCTGAGCATTCAGCTAAGGTTCAAAAATGGTCCAAATGGCTCTGAGCACTATGGGACTTAACTTCTGTGGTCATCAGTCCCCTAGAACTTAGAACTACTTAAACCTAACTAACCTAAGGACATCACACACATCCAAGCCCGAGGCAGGATTCGAACCTGCGACCGTAGCAGTCGCGCTGTTCCGGACTGAGCGCCTTAACCGCATTCAGCTGAGGACAGCCCCGTGCAGACAGCCCCGTGCAGACAGCCCCGTGCAGTACCAGTAGATATGTGCATCCAAACCGTTGCAATGATACACAAATAACAGGCATTGAATGTACACACTTTCTATAGAATAAAACACTATGGACTGCCGGCTGTTTCAGCACTAAAACGAAACTTTTCTTCTAAAAATCATTCAAGGAGATGCGAAGTATAATATTCGCAACGATTACTTCTGTTGCGGATGTAAACTGCCATAAGAAGATTATAACTCTACCCGTTGATGAAAGTAAATAGCACGTTTCGCATCGTGTTATCGTATTCCATCTGCTGAATGGAAGTCGGCCTAATTTGTTTGAATAAGAAATCGAGTGGCAAGGAAAACGATTGCAAAGAATACTTTAAATCATAAACTGTTTTCAGGAAAGTGAGTAAATCTATACGACACATGTATTAATAGTGCCCAGAAAACACATGCCACGCAAGCTCCAGTCATAAGAAAATCGAGGTATAATCCATAAAAGTCGACAATCATCTGCAAAGGTTCATTGACAGGGAGCGTGGTCAATACAACGGTTCGGATGAATTGATGAGGAACAGATTCCGACCTGAGCCTCGAAACGTACTTGGTTCATGTGAGACACGTGTCCAACACATGCCTGTTTAAGCAACTTTGTGATATGAATCAAGAAAACAAGCATGACCCATACGAATGTTTTGAATGATTAACATAATCGTACTGCAAGCGTGCGCTTTCTACAAGCAACAGAGCTACATATCAACATTTCACCGTTCAGCAGCCGGCAAGCAGTAATCGCTACAGTTCAACAGCAAACACGACATCTCTCACCATGGCACAAAACTAGGATGCTTACTTTAAATGCATGTCCCAGGATCCTCAGCGAAGCGGGCAGTGAGCTGAGTGGTCGGTTTACCCAGAACTCGAAGAAGACTTCCTGGATACCTCACAGAATACCTCAAACATGACTAAGCTGTTTCTAATCGATGCTAGATACAGAATGCATCTTTGTAGTAAGCCTGCGGTATCTAGTAAGCGAAAATAATGCACTGTAAAAATATCAAATTAATTATTGAAAGCTGCAAGAGCTAATTTTCGTCCTCTCTTCCTTGATGTATTACAAAATGGCTCTGAGCACTATGGGACTCAACTGCTGAGGTCATTAGTCCCCTAGAACTTAGAACTAGTTAAACCTAACTAACCTAAGGACATCACAAACATCCATGCCCGAGGCAGGATTCGAACCTGCGACCGTAGCGGTCTTGCGGTTCCAGACTGCAACGCCTTTAACCGCACAGCCACTTCGACCGGCTGATGTATTACAACAGAATACTACACGCAGACATGTGATTGTCACATAATGTTTTATTTGTTTATTTATTGCTTATTTAGCCTGACCAGTTTAGTACCTTAACGCCTTCCCTTAATCTGACTAGGAAAAAACACAAAAAAATCACATAACAATCACAATAATAATAATTTGCTTTCTCCACCTAGTCTCTGGATGCTCCACCGGGCAACACTTTACCGTCGTCCAGCCCTACCCAGCCGTCCCTGTCCTCCCCCTCCCTAACGAAGCCTCATCCTTTCCCCCACCATCCAGACTGCTTCTCCCATCATGCGCTGCTGCTCGCAGTTTAGCCTCAGCAGCCAGAGACTGTGATCATGTGTGTGTGTGTGTTGGTTTGCTTGAGTTTGTGTGCGTTTGTTGCCTAATACCGATGAAGGCATTTTGACTGAAAGCTTACTTGTCTGACAGTCTTTTAGTTGTGACTATCTGCGACTCACCATCTCCGCTATACGGTGAGTAGTAATCTGTCCTTTTACATAGTATTATTCATAACAATTTGAATTATGAATGAAATTAATAAATGGCAATATTAATAATGATAACATAATAATAAGAACATACTAACACTAATAACGACAGAGCCGACCGCTGTGGTCGAGCGGTTCTAGACGCTTCAGTCCGGAACCACGCGGCTGCTACGGTCGCAGATTCGTATCCTGCGTCGGGCATGGATGTGTGTGATGTCCAAAGGTTAGTTAGGTTTAAGTAGTTCTAACTCTAGGGGACTGCTGACTCAGATGTTAAGTCCCATGCTGCTTAGAACCATTACAACCATTTGAACAATAATGAGAGTAAACTAATGGAGGAATTAATTAACTATTACATACCTAACTCAACAATAATAAACTACTGGCCATTAAAATTGCTACATCACGAAGATAACATGCTACAGAAGCGAAATTTAACCGACAGGAAGAAGATGCTGTGATATGCAAATGATTAGGTTTTCAGAGCATTCACACAAGGTTCGCGCCGGTGGCCACACCTACAACGTGCTGACATGAGGAAAGTTTCCATCCGATTGCTCATACGCAAACAGCTGTTGACCGGCGTTGCCTGGTGAAACGTTGTTGTGATGCCTCGTGTAACGAGGAGAAATGCGTACTATCAGATTTCCGACTTTGATAAAGGTCGGATTGTAGCCTATCGCGATTGCGGTTTATCGTGTCGCAACATGGCTGCTCGCGTTGGTCGAGATCCAATGACTGTTAGCAGAATACAGAATCGGTGGGTTCGGGACGGTAATACGGAACGCCTTGCTGGATCCCAAAGGCCTCGTATCACTAGCAGTCGAGATGACAACCATCTTATCCGCATGGCTGTAACGGATCGTGCATCCACGTCTTGATCCCTGAATCAATAGATGGGAACGTTTGCAAGACAACAACCATCTGCACGAACAGTTCGACGACGTTTGCAGCAGCATGGACTATCAGCTCGGAGACCGTGGCTGCGGTTACCCTTGACGATGCATCACAGACAGGAGCGCCAGCGATGGTGTACTCAACGACGAACCTGGGTGCACGAATGGCAACACGTCATTTTTTCGGATGAATCCAGGTTCTGTTTACAGCATCATGATGGTCGCATCCATGTTTGGCGACATCGCTGTGAACGCACAATGGATGCGTGTATTCGTCATCGCCATACGGGCGTGTCACCCGGCGTGATGGTATGTGGTGCCATTGGTTCCACGTCTCGGTCACCTCTTGTTCGCATTGACGGCACTTTGAACAGTGGACGTTACATTTCAGATGTGTTACGACCCGTGGCTCTACCCTTCATTCGATCCCTACGAAACCCTACATTTCAGCAGGATAGTGCACGACCGCATGTTGCAGGTCCTGTACGGGCCTTTTTGGGTACAGAAAATGTTTGACTGCTGCCGTAGCCAGCACATTCTCCAGATCTCTCACCAACTGAAAACGTCTGGTCAATGGTGGCCGAGCAACTGGCTCGTCACAATAGGCCAGTTACTGCTCTTGACGAACTGTGGTATCGTGTTGAAGGTGCATGGGCAGCTGTACCTGTACACGCCATCCAAGCTCTGTTTGACTCAATGCCCAGGCGTATCAAGGCCGTTATTACGGCCAGAGGTGGTTGTTCTGGGTACTGATTTCTCAGGATCTATGCACCCAAATTGCGTGAAAATGTAATCACATATCAGTTCTAGTATAATATATTTGTCCAATGAATACCCGTTTATCATCTGCAATTCTTCTTGGTGTAGCAATTTTAATGGCGAGTAATGTAATAACGTAGTAATAATAAAATAGTAACACTAATGACAGTAAACTAATGGAGGAATTAATTAATTATTACATACCTAACTCAACAATAATACTTTGCGTTAATAATAGAAAGTATTAATTTGTGATAATAATAATAACACTGACAATAATAATTAAATAATGTGTGGCGAAGAAACTGGCGCGTCGCATGGGACACCTCAGGCGTCCCCCTTTTTGCTTTGCTCACGGGCTCTGCTTGCGAAGTACCTTGTAGCTCACCCAAAGTGGTGGATCCGCTCTCACAGCAGGGTGAATGGCGAGCGGCAACTCGTTCGCGTCGCTCAAGGCAGAGGGCCAATGTGGAGACTGGCCGCCTGGCCTCTCCCTTTACCCTGTGAATGGTCAGGTGGCTGCTCTTTCAGCAGGGTCCAAGCAAGCACACGAGGGCATGGGTTTACTGGTTATTGGGAGCTCCAATGTTAGGCGCGATATGGAGTCCCTTAGGCAGACAGTGTTAAGGACTGGAAAGAAAGCCAATGTGCTCCAGCTACGTATGCCAGGGGGCCTCATCCGAGATGTGGAGGCGGCCTTGCCTGTGCGGCTATCGAGCGTGGAGGGTGCAGTCAACTGCATGTTGTGGCGCACGTTGGCGCCAATGACGCCTGTCACATGGGTTCTTAGGCCATCCTCAGTTCGTACAGGCGGCTGGCGCAGGTGGTGAACACTGTTAGCGTCGTGCGAGGTGTGCAAGCAGAGCTCACAATTTGCAGCATTGTTCCCAGAGTTGATCTGGATCATTTGGTTTGGAGTCGATTGGAGGGTCTCAACCAAAGACTCTGTCACGGTCTTGGCTGCAGATTTCTAGAGCTACGTTATCTTGTGAGGATTTGTAGGACTCCCCTTGATAGGTCAGGGGTGCACTACACAAAGGAAGTAGATACTCGGGTAGCAGAGTACTTCTGCAGTGCACAAGGTTTTTTTTTAGGCTAGGCGGTGCTTTGAGGTGCTCTGATGAATACTCGCTAGTCGATATGCAGCAAAAAGAAGTCAAACAGCGTTCAGATTAAAGACACTTCGACTGTCATAATTTTGTCAGTAAACTGTCGAAGTATTCGTAATAAAGTTCCCGAATTTACTGCCCTGCGGGAAAGTTCTTGCGCTCAAATTATTCTTGGGATCGAGAGCTGGCTGAAATCTGAAGTGGAAAGCTATGAGACATTTAACGACTCGTGGAACGTTTATCGCCAAGACAGATTAGACACGATAGGAGGAGGAGTGTTCATTGCAGTTGACAAAAATATTGTCTATAGTGCGGTCACGGTTGAGTACGACAGTGAAGTTATCTGATCGCATGTAACAGATGTAGATGGAACCAAGTTAATTGCTGGGTATATTTACCAGCTACTCGATTCTGCTGTGACAGCTCTAGAGACATTCAAAGAACGTTTAGGATCAATAGAGCGTCAATACCGAGATCGTGCAATACTATGTGAAGGCGGCTTTAACATACCGAGTACAGAATGGGATATCTATGGATCTGTTGTGGAGGGTACAGACAGACAATCACGCGAAATACTTTTGAAAACGTTTTCTGAAAACTGTCTTGAGCAGCTAGACCGGCAGACCACACGCAGTGTAAATATCTTAGGCCTTCCAGCTACAGATAGGCCGGAACTGATCGACAATGTGAGTATAGTTCCTGCTAGATAGAGCAGATAAGCAGTTATAAGCATCTTCCTTAGACAGTGAACTGGCATCGCTTAGTTCAAGTAAGATGTATGTAGAGAACTTATGGATAAAGTTAAAGCAGATTGTAAAACGTGGTCTGGAGAGTTATGTGCCTGCTAAGTGAGCAACGGATGGAAAAATGGTTCAAATGGCTCTAAGCACTATGGGACTTGACATCTGAAGTTATCAGTCCCCTAGACTTAGAACTACTTAAACCTAACTAACCTAAGGACATCACACACACCCATGCCCGAGGCAGGATTCGAACATGTGATCGTAGCGGTCGCGCGGTTCCAGACTGTAGCGCCTAGAACCGCTCGGCCACTCAGCCGGCTAATGAAATTCGAAGGATACTAAGGAAGCAGAGGCTGTCGCACTCTCGGTTCAAAAGGGAACGCAAAGATGACGACAATAGAAGGTTAGTAGAGATTCGGGCATCTGTGGCAAGAACTGTGAGCGAAGAGTACAACAAATACCACCGTCACACCTTAGCAAAAGACCTGGCAGAGAACCCGAGGAAATTGTGATCTTACGTAAAATCGCTAAGCGGGTCTAAGGCTTCCGTTGAGTCGCGTGTTGACCAGTCTGATGTGGTAGTTGAAGATCGCAAAACGAGAGGCGATGTTTTAAATTTCACTCTCAAGAAATCGATCACACAGGAAAAAACGTACAAACCTACCATCATTTGACGATCGGACACAGTCCCGTATGGACGACTTAGTAATAAGCATCCCTGGCGCAGAGAAACAACTGAAAGATTTGAAAGTAAATAAATCGCTTGGTCCGGATGGAATTCCAGTTCGATTTTACTAAGAGTTCTCTACAGCATTGGCTCATTGCATTTATGGTGAATCTCTCGCCCAGCACAAAGTTCCAAGTGACTAGAATATGGCCACCGGTGACTCCGGTGTATAATAAGGATAAAATAACGGAACCAAAAAAATTACGGATCAATACCCCTAATTTGTGTTTGCTGCAGAACTCTTGAACATATTCTCAGTTCGAATATTCTTGAGACTGAGAAGCTTATGTCCACGAACCAGCATGGTTTTTGAAAGCATCGCTAGTGCTAAACTCTGCTTTCCCTTTTCTCACATTGTATACTGCGAACTATGGATGAAGGGCAACAGGCAGATTGCGTATTTCTGAATTTTCGGAAAGCATTTGAGACGGTGCCCCATTGCAGGCTGTTAACTAAGGTATGAGCGTATGGAATAAGTTCACAGATATGTCAGTGGCTCGAAGACCTCTTAAATGATAGAACCCAGTATGTTGTCCTCGATGGCGACTGTTCATCAGAGACAAGGGCCCCCGTGGTATTATTATATGACAGCTGTTTTTCTCTGTATACATAAATGATTTGACGCACAGAGTGGGCAGTAATCTGCGGTTGATTGTTGATGATGCCGTGGTGTAGGGTAAGATGTCGAAGCTGAGTAATTGTAGGGAGATACAAGACGACTTAGACAAAATTTGCAGTTGGTGTGATGAATGGCAGCTAGCCCTAAATGTGGAAAAATGTAAATGCGGATGAATGGGAAGATCAGACCTGCAATATTAGAGTACAGTATTAGTAGTGTACTGCCAACGGCCTTCCCGCGGTGGTAGCACAGGTTCCCGCCATATCACCGAAGTTAAGCGCTGTCAGGCAGGGCTAGGATTTGGATGGGTGACCATCCCCTCTGGCGAGCGCTGTTGGCCAGCGGGGTGCACTCAGCCCTTGTGAGGCAAACTGGGGAGCTACTTGACTGAGAAGTAGCGGCTCCGGTCTCGCAAACTGACATACGGCCGGTAGAGTGGTGTGCTGACCACATGCCGCTCCTTATCTGCATCCAGTGACGTGCGTGGGCTCAGGATGACACGGCGGCCGGTCGGTAGCATTGGGCCTTCATGGCCTCTTCGGGAGGAGTTTAGTTTTTATTAGTAGAGTCCTGCTTGATGCAGTCAAGTCGTTTAAATATCTGGGCGTTACGTTGCAAAGCTGTATCAGATGGAACGAGCTTGTGAGAACTGTGGTAGGGAAGGCTAATGGTCGAATTCGGATTATTGGGAGCGTTTAAGGAAAGAGTGGTTCACCTGTAAAGGAAACTGCATATAGGGCGATGGTGCGACCTACTCTTGAGTATTGCTTGACGACTTGGGACCCGTACCAGGTCGGACTGAAGGAAGACATAGAAGTAATTCAGAGCAATTTATTAGCAGTAGATTCGAACAACTCGTAGATGTTAAATGGATATGCTTCGGGAACTCAAAGGGGAATCTATGGAAGGAAGGCGTTGTTCTTTTCTTGAAACGCTTTTCATAAAATTTAGAGAACCGTCATTTGAAAGTGATCGCCGAACGATTCTAACGCCGCCAGTATACAGGGTGATTCAAAAAGAATACCACAACTTTAGGAATTTAAAACTCTGCAACGACAAAAGGCAGAGCTAAGCACTATCTGTCGGCGAATTAAGGGAGCTATAAAGCTTCATTTAGTTGTACATTTGTTCGCTTGAGGCGCTGTTGACTAGGCGTCACGTCAGTTGATGCTAAGATGGCGACCGCTCAACAGAAAGCTTTTTGTGTTATTGAGTACGGCAGAAGTGAATCGACGACAGTTGTTCAGCGTGCATTTCGAACGAAGTATGGTGTTAAACCTCCTGATAGGTGGTGTATTAAACGTTGGTATAAACAGTTTACAGAGAATGGGTGTTTGTGCAAAGGGAAAAGTTCTGGACGGCCGAGAACGAGTGATGAAAATGTAGCACGCATCCAGCAAGCATTTGTTCGCAGCCCAGGAAAATCGACTCGCAGAGCTAGCAGAGAGCTGCAAATTCCACAATCAACTGTATGGAGAGTCCTGCGAAAAAGGTTAGTTATGAAACCTGAACGTCAACTACCCGAGGCGATGGATCGGCCGCCAGGCAGCCCTTGACAGAGCACTTCATCACTGACCTCCAAGAAGCCCTTATCTTACCCCCTGCGATTTTTTCTTATGGGGGTATGTTAAGGATATGGTGTTTCGGCCACATCTCCCAGCCTCCATTGATGATTTGAAACGAGAAATAACAGCAGCTATCCAAACTGTTACGCCTGATATGCTACAGAGAGTGTGGAACGAGTTGGAGTATCGGGTTGATAATGCTCGTGTGTCTGGAGGGGGCCATATTGAACATCTCTGAACTTGTTTTTGAGTGAAAAAAAACCTTTTTAAATACTCTTTGTAATGATGTATAACAGAAGGTTATATTATGTTTCTTTGATTAAATACACATTTTTAAAGTTGTGGTATTCTTTTTGAATCACCCTGTTATCGCGCGTAAGGACCATGTAACGCCGGAAATGCATATCCTCCTATTTCCATCTATTGTACCATAATTTTTTCCTTATTTTGTTACCTGAAGATATAACATTTCTGTGTCTTTATATATTGTAATTGTCTTAATATTTCTATATATATATATATATATATATATATATATATATATATATATATATATATATATGCATTTATGTCGATGTGATGTATAATTGGTTTGTTTTGTAAATATTATTTGTATTTTACGCTGGGTCTTGCCTAGGGAAAACTATAATATCGAACGAATACATCGATAGGTCGTGTGAAGAACGAAAGTGTGTAGGATCTTTGGTAGTGTTAACTCTGCCGCGTGGAGCGCAGGCAGAGCAGGGGGGGAATCTGGTTCGAGTAGTGCGATTGAGCGGGTGTGTTGTGTGACGCTCCCGCAAGTTGCCGGGCTTTCGGGGTTTGGCAGCATGTAATTGCGATCGACTGGCTATGGTAGTTTCTAGCACGTTGTCGCGGACGGGAAGCATTAGCTGGCACACATCAAGAGCCCGCTTCGCCTGGTGACCGTGTCGAGAAGAAGGCGCGCCAGCATCCAGCTTCTGCAACAGCGACGGCCGACAATGAGTGACTGTCGCCACCTCCTCGATCGGCGACTTCAAACCTTCAATCAACCAACAAGGAAGACTAAAAGCACATAAAGTTTCAGAACTGTATAGCAGACCTCAGCTTTTCAAACTGTTCAAATCACAAAATTACAGCAACGTAGCATGAACCTTTGTTGCTCATTGTCCCAATTGCATTGCCAAGCAGGGGGTCCCTTCCTTTTCCGAAATGAACCCGAGTGTCGTTGAAATTCAAACGCCAGCATTAAAGCATTATAATTCGATTTCACTGCTTTAATTTCAAAGTTCAGTTAAAGTATTCATAGCTGGCTACAATATTTAGATTACACAAGCACAAATTAAGAGTGCGAGTTTTGTTACCGTATTTTAGCTTACCTGTGACTGCAGCTCAGCTTGGTATGTACAAAATTTTACTATTGTTAATTGTTCAGAATCATTTAATTCAAGTTCAAAGTTAAATCTCTTATTTCTAAATTGTGTAGAGTCAAGTTGCTTTTGAAATGATTGTTGAGGCAGTCCAAGACTAACCGTATTTTACTGAATTTCGATGTGCTTCAGAAAGAAAGCTCACTATTAACTTCAGTCACTAAATTAACTTTCGATTTTCCGGTTTTATTAATTCTTTTGCTAAATTAAGTCAGAGTGTAGCGAAATTTATTACTTCTGACAAACTTTCAGTTTTTCACACTACACGTGTCAACCTTCAGTTGCCACGCTTCTAGTGCTAATTATATGTATAATAACCTTTCTTTTTCAGTTACTATAGTAATTGTCCTTGGGACTGGCGACTGTAATTTCCCCCAAATCTCAAATATCTAAATACCGCTAGTTAATTGTTAACGTAACGGCCGCACATTTACTTTCTTTATTAACTTTACCGCTTTTCAAAATTAATTTCCACCAGTTTCATTTGCATTTTTCCTTTCATTTAGATGTAACCCTTTCCTCCCTCTTTACCGACAGATTAACTTCGGTGACGATTGCTTTCCCAAATTTCCATTAGGTACACGCGGTTTAATTTTTCACTGTCATTAAGGTCGATAAGTGAGGGGGAGGTTACACGTGGCGACCTGGTGACGGGACAATTTTCAGATTTGACGTTGTTCTGGACACGAATTTTGTTTGGTGCAAATGTCGTAACAAAGTATTGGTTACGAACAGATAGTTACGTCAGCGAGATTAAGTAGTGGGAGGAATCCTAATTAGACTTGAGATTTATTATTTATATTGAAAATTATTAAAATGAGTGAAGGCAACAATTACCAAAATTTGGTAGACTTGGATACGGAACAATCGGTCGAACAGTGGGAAACGCGCGCCGCGGTACCCATTGTTCAGGGGCAGGCGGCTAGCGTGAAAGACGCGACCGCCGAAACGCAACAAAGAGCAGAAATGGAATTCCAAACCTTAGAAAATGTTTCGGAATCGGAAGTGAAAATCAAATCTGAACCCCTTGATGACGAATACGCGGGGACAATTAAAGAGGAAGCTGCTACGGAAGTAAAACCGGTAGTTTCCGGGAATTTAGCTGATTTATTGAATGTTTTGATTAACGAAATCAAGGCTCAGTCTAGCAAGATAGAAACTCAATCGGCAGAAATTAAAGCTCAGGCTGCCAAGCAAGAAGCTCAGTCTGCTAAGCAAGAAGCTCAGTCTGAAAAAATTGACAGGAAGCTAGACAATCAGAACAAAGCTATTAATGTTGTTAACAACAATGTTGGAGTTGTTAACGCAAAAGTTGATAAAATCAAAGAAGATATTGTTGTGATTAATACCGAAATCGGTAATCTTAAACAGGAAATGATAGGCGTTCAGGCGGAAATTGCGAGCATAAATACGCGTTTTAATTCCGAAATTAGCAGAATCGAAAAAGTTGTAGGAGAAGCAGTTGCTCTGATCATCGAGAATAAGGTGACGGAACAAATTCAATTAGTGAAAAAAGAGGATCAAAAGAAGATGGAAACTTCAAAGGCTTTAGTATCCGAAGTAGATACCAAAGTGACGAAGCAGGCTAATACCTGCGAAGAAAAAACAAGAGAAGTAGAAACGCTTGCGACAACCACTTGCCAAGTAATTACGAGAGTGTCGGAATTAGAAAAGAAACTTGACGAAAAACAGAGCTATGTGCCAATCTGTGCACATAGTTCGGAATTGTTGACGAAAGAGGAGCGGATCGACCCCTTGAAAAAAGGCGGTATACACGCGACGGATTTCATTAAAAATTGTGAAAGGATTTTACCCAGATCATGGACTAATGAGAGAAAAATTAATGCGGTTATTGATGTGTTGGCTGGTGATGCCAAGCGTTGGGGCTTAAACCTCAACATTACGAACCTGACTTTTGACGAGTTTAAAAATTTGTTTCTGGCTGAATACTGGTCAGAGCAAAAACAGCAAAGTGTTTGGCGCGAATTTGTCGTATCGAGGCCTTTCGATGCGAATTCGCGCGGCTCGATGAAGGAGTTTTGTGAGGGCTGGATCCGCAAGTTGGAATATTTGCGTGATCGCCGCACGGAATCCGAAATAGTTTGGGAACTCAACAAGAAGCTTCCAGATGATACAAAACGCTACGTAGGAAGCAATTACAGGACAATCAATGATTTCCTGGAAAGAGTTGAGGACGAGGACAATTGGCGCAATAATCGCGATACTGGTAGAGGCCGTGGTAACAACAACGGGTACCACAGCAACCACAACAATCATAACTATGGGAATAATGCATACCGAAATCTTGGCAGCAATAACAATAATGGTTCGGGCCGTAATGACAATCGGTACAATGCAAATAATAACAGGAATGACGGAAACCAGTATCATACTAACGTGATACGGGCTTCACAGAATAGTAATAACGCCAGAGGGTGTGATCAGCCACCTCAGCAGCATCCGGGGAGCGTATCTGCTGGGACGAGACAGGGAAACCATTAACCGCGCCTGTGAGGGGCCGACCGGGCGTGGAGAAATTTTGGCGGCCCAATAACAGTAGAAAACCGAGGTGTCGTCGTTATGAAAATTCCGTATGGAACAATCAACGGCGGGAGAGTGTGCCAGTGTTAGGAGAAAGGAGTGCGCCCACAAGTAGTAGATCAGCTGTAGACACGGCGGTGGAAAATACATTCACTGTCAGTGAGAACAATTTAAGTAGTGTTCCGGAAAACGATTATAAAGTGGCAGCTGTAACACCCACAGCGGAACTGGAGATTGAGTTTAAGAATGATTCGCGATTGTTGAGAGAAGATCAGATGTCGGATAACACGTCCGTCATTGAGCGAGGGGATGCAGAGAGGGATGAGGTGTGGTTAAGGCAGTTCGGTCGCTTATACGACGAACTAAGAGATTATAGGGGCCTGTACGGGAGAAGTGTTTATGGGGAGCGCGGGCAGGATTTGCCGCGTCTCGTCCCGCAGGAAGATAGTGTTTGTGAAGTGATAGAAAGTTCTGGCCCTAACAGGCAGACTTTACCAGAAATAGTTGATGTTAATGGGGATCACGAGCAAGATTCGTCGTGTTTCGTCCCGCAGGAGTTGGATTTTGAAGTAGTAACGGAAAGTTCTCGCCCTGACCGGCAGACTTTACCGAAAGTTATAGTGGTAGAAGTGGCCGACCCATCCGACGCAAAACCCCAGTTTAAAAATTGCGAAAGTATTAAGGAGAAAGATTACGAAAATTTTAGTGATAGCCGGACACGATTGGCAGAAAAGCACGTAGATTACAGCGTGTATGAGGTTAGAGCTGACGTTATACGGTCGGACGGTAGCAGTGTGGGTTGCGCAGATCCAGAGGAAGTAATTGCAGATACTACTGGGCACATTCCTCCAGGTAGATTGGCAGATGAGATCAATCTGACCAAAGAGGAATCAACGAAGGTGACAATTTATGAATTGATAGCAAAGCAACACTCGCTAGTTGACGAGTTACAGGAAAAGGTTTCGGTATTGGAGGCGAAGCTACAGACAAAGGCTCAGGACAAACGTGTTGAAATTAAAACTGTATTTGAACAGAGGCTGAAAAGGCCGCCAGATTAGCCGGATTTAGGGTCAAAGCCGGAAGGTTTTTTCTGGAATGACCTGGATATAGACGAGGATTTACTGTGGGAAAATAAAGAAACAGTCGAGGACAGGTGTAGACAGGTAGTAGTGTCTGTTAATATGCACGACCTACAACTAAACGTGTTGATTGACACCGGTGCAGAATTGAGTGCTGTATCTGGGAAAATGTTTGAGTTACTGAAAGACAGACCTGGCATCGTAGTTATGCCAGTAACAGGAGTCAAAATTATTGGTGCTACTGGAAAGGCCAGTAAACCGGTCACGAAACAGATTTTTGTGAACTTCGAGATTTGTGGGTCACGATTTGAACAAGAGTTTTTCGTCGTGCCAGACTTAACTACGGAAGTAATTATCGGGTTAGATTGGCTATTGAAGTACCGTGCAGTGATTAATTGCGAAAGCAAAACTTTGACATGTACGTCACAAGATAAAACAATAGTAGTTAGTTTTGACGAGGCAGGAGACGGTGTGCATAGGCAATACCAGCCTATACACATTGTTAACTGGCCGGATGGTATTGACGTAGGTATGAATTTGAACTACAGTAATGTGAGGAATTTCGGCATTGACAAAAGTGTAGAAAGTGAATTGGAAGAGATAATCAAATTCCCTCCACGGATTGACATTAGTATTGGTGTGAAAATCGTTTGCGAGAAGTAATGAAGCTAAAAGCCGATGCTCGCATACGTCGTCATGACGCTAAAGCGCGGTTTGCTAAGTTTGCAATCGGAGACTTAGTACTTAGAAAAGCTCATGAGAAATCGAGCGAGATAGACAATGAAATCTCGAAATTTAAGTTTGTTTATAATGGACCATATAAAGTCATTGGTATACCTCACACAAATGCTTATTGCTTAGAGTATCCAAGCTCTGGAAAACGATTAGGTATACGGAATATTGTAGACTTGAAATTGTACCAACCTAGGATCGATTAATACCACACAATGGGTAATTTGTACAGTATGTAAATATGGAGTGTAAGATTTAAGGTTTGCTAGATTGCCATGCTTTTGCCTGACCAAGAGGACATTAAAGAAATTGTAATTAATAAGTAATTAATTTTGACTGAATGATTTAAGAGGAATTGATTAATAATCATTTGAAAAATCCAAGCTGCTACTTTAAGTTGTCAGCTGAGTCACTGTAGATTAAGGAATGTAAATATGATTTTGTAACTAGCTGTAAGATTTCATAAATATGTGATTTACTAGTCACTGCCGATGTACTTAGACGCTGTTTTAAGTTTCAGGCTAGTACATGCGTGTGATGATGGACAGTTTTGAGTTATCCACTGTGATAGAATTAATGGACTCCTTGAGATTACTCGGGAGTGAGTTGTTCCGAAAGAACTCAGTGAAACGGACGTTCTGGAAATGCCGTTACACAGGCGAGTGAGATCAAGCGTGCCGCACAGGCGAGCGCAACAATACTGGCGAGGCGGAGCCGCTGTCGGCTCTTGTGCCGCTGTCGGCATTCTTTGTACTTGCGGGTACGAAAGGCGGAATAGTTTTTCTTCCCGGACAGCTGATGTGAAAGAATTCTGCTCTCAATATTTATGTTTTTGTCGATCTGCTGAATATTATTTTCTTGTTTAGCTTTAATTGGACTCTCATGACGAGAATATTAATTATGAAAAGGTTATATAAAAATGTGTATAATATGTAATTAATAATTAATTTGCGTATTTTGATCTACCTGTTTTTATGGCCATGTACTCTGATTAATTTTGTAGATAATATTCCATTTCTTGATAGTGTTACGAATTTTGACGATTTTAGAATAGCTAAACCATTTTCTATGTTTTCTATGAATTTTAATATGTTGTCAACCTGTTTTATTTTGTGCAAGATGACAGAGTGGAATAAGATTAGGAGTGTCTCCACTCAATTATTATGGTCTAAAAATTGATTTATGCGTAATTAGACGAATGCTAAATTTTGATGATGTTTTGACCATATGCATTTCCGCTGTTTCTTTTATGGGACATTTTCTGAGTCTGTTTAGGTTACACGAACGTCCTCAGACAATGTGGGGCACGTGTAACGCCGGAAATGCATATCCTCCTATTTCCATCTATTGTACCATAATTTTTTCCTTATTTTGTTACCTGAAGATATAACATTTCTGTGTCTTTATATATTGTAATTGTTTTAATATTTGTATATATATACAGGGCTATTACAAATGATTGAAGTGATTTCATAAATTCGCTGTAGCTCCATTAATTGACATATGGTCACGACACACTACAGATACGTAGAAAAACTCATTAAGTTTTGTTCGGCTGAAGCCGCACTTCAGGTTTCTGCCGCCAGAGCGTTCGAGAGCGCAGTGAGACAAAATGTCGACAGGAGCCGAGAAAGCGTATGTCGTGCTTGAAATGCACTCACATCAGTCAGTCATAACAGTGCAACGACACTTCAGGACGAAGTTCAACAAAGATCCACCAATTGCTAACTCCATTCGGCGATGGTATGCGTAGTTTAAAGCTTCTGGATGCCTCTGCAGTGAGCGAAGAAACGGCTGAACGCGTGCGGGCAAGTTTCACGAGTAGCCCGCGGAAGTCGACGAATAAAGCAAGCAGGGAGCTAAACGTTCCACAGCCGACGGTTTGGAAAATCTTACGGAAAAGGCTAAAGCAGAAGCCTTACCGTTTACAATTGCTACAAGCCCTGACACCCGATGACAAAGTCAAACGCTTTGAATTTTCGGCGCGGTTGCAACAGCTCATGGAAGAGGATGCGTTCAGTGCGAAACTTGTTTTCAGTGTTGAAGTAACATTTTTTCTTAATAGTTAACTGAACAGACACAATGTGCGAATCTGGGCGGTAGAGAATCCTCACGCATTCGTGCAGCAAATTCGCAATTCACCAAAAGTTAACGTGTTTTGTGCAATCTCACGGTTTAAAGTTCACGGCCCCTTTTTCTTCTGTGAAAAAAACGTTACAGGACACATGTATCTGGACACGCTGGAAAATTGGCTCATGCCACAACTGGAGAGCGACAGCGCCGACTTCATCTTTCAACAGGATGGTGCTCCACCGCACTTCCATCATGATGTTCGGCATTTCTTAAACAGGAGATTGGAAAACCGATGGATCGGTCGTGGTGGAGATCATGATCAGCAATTCATGTCATGGCCTCCACGCTCTCCCGACTAAACCCCATGCGATTTCTTTCTGTGGTGTTATGTGAAAGATTCAGTGTTTAAACCTCTTCTACCAAGAAACGTGCCAGAACTGCGAGCTCGCATCAACGATGCTTTCGAACTCATTGATGGGGACATGCTGCGCCGAGTGTGGGAGGAACTTGATTATCGGCTTGATGTCTGCCGGATCACTAAAGGGGCACATATCGAACATTTGTGAATGCCTAAAAAAACGTTTTGAGTTTTTGTATGTGTATGCAAAGCATTGTGAAAATATCTCAAATAATAAATTTATTGTAGAGCTGTGAAATCGCTTCAATCATTTGTAGTAACCCTGTACATTTATGCATTTATGTCGATGTGATGTATAATTGGTTTGTTTTGTAAATATTATTTGTATTTTACGCTGGGTCTTGTCTAGGGAAAACTATGCTATCGAACGAATACATCGATAGGACGTGTGAAGAACGAAAGTGTGTAGGATCTTTGGTAGTGTTAACTCTGCCGCGTGGAGCGCGGGCAGAGCAGGGGGGGAATCTGGTTGGAGTACTGCGATTGAGCAGGTGTGTTGTGTGACGCTCCCGCAAGTTGCCGGGCTTTCGGGGTTTGGCAGCATGTAATTGCGATCGACTGGCTATGGTGGTTTCTAGCACGGTGTCGCGGACGGGAAGCATTAGCTGGCACACATCAAGAGCCCGTTTCGCCTGGTGACCGTGTCGAGAAGAAGGCGCGCCAGCATCCAGCTTCTGCAACAGCGACGGCCGACAATGAGTGACTGTCGCCACCTCCTCGATCGGCGACTTCAAACCTTCAATCAACCAACAAGGAAGACTAAAAGCACGTAAAGTTTCAGAACTGTATGGCAGACCTCAGCTTTTCAAACTGTTCAAATCACAAAATTACAGCAACGTAGCATGAACCTTTGTTGCTCATTGTCCCAATTGCATTGCCAAGCAGGGGGTCCCTTCCTTTTCCGAAATGAACCCGAGTGTCGTTGAAATTCAAACGTCAGCATTAAAGCATTATAATTCGATTTCACTGCTTTAATTTCAAGGTTCAGTTAAAGTATTCATAGCTGGCTACAATATTTAGATTACACAAGCACAAATTAAGAGTGCGAGTTTTGTTACCGTATTTTAGCTTACCTGTGACTGCAGCTCAGCTTGGTACGTACAAAATTTTACTATTGTTAATTGTTCAGAATCATTTAATTCAAGTTCAAAGTTAAATCTCTTATTTCTAAATTGCGTAGAGTCAAGTTGCTTTTGAAATGATTGTTGAGGCAGTCCAAGACTAACCGTATTTTACTGAATTTCGATGTGCTTCAGAAAGAAAGCTCACTATTAACTTCAGTCACTAAATTAACTTTCGATTTTCCGGTTTTATTAATTCTTTTGCTAAATTAAGTCAGAGTGTAGCGAAATTTATTACTTCTGACAAACTTTCAGTTTTTCACACTACCCGTGTCAACCTTTAGTTGCCACGCTTCTAGTGCTAATTATATGTATAATAACCTTTCTTTTTCAGTTACTATAGTAATTGTCCTTGGGACTGGCGACCGTAATTTCCCCCAAATCTCAAATATCTAAATACCGCTAGTTAATTGTTAACGTAACGGCCGCACATTTACTTTCTTTATTAACTTTACCGCTTTTCAAAATTAATTTCCACCAGTTTCATTTGCATTTTTCCTTTCATTTAGATGTAACCCTTTCCTCCCTCTTTACCGACAGATTAACTTCGGTGACGATTGCTTTCCCAAATTTCCATTAGGTACACGCGGTTTAATTTTTCACTGTCATTAAGGTCGATAAGTGAGGGGGAGGTTACAACCACAAAGATAAGATACGAGAAATTACGGATCATACGGAAGCATATAGATAGTCGTTTTTCCCTCGCTCTATTTGCGAGTGGAACAGGAATGGAAATTTCTTTCAAATGGGTCAAATGGCTCTGAGCACTATGGGACTGTTGATGCTGTGGTGTACGGGAGGGTGTCCAAGATGAGTGTCTGTAGCAGCATACAAGATCTACATCTACATCTGCAAATCACATTTAACTGCCTGGCAGAGGGTGCATCAGACCACGTTCACAGTAATGCTCTGTTATTCCATTCTCGAACAGCGCACGGAAAAAATGAACACCTATATCTTTCCGTCAAATCTCTGATTTCCGAAGATGTCAAAAATGTTGGTTGCAAATTGTTGACATCGGAAACGGCATTTTCGATTATGCTATGACCATTTGAAAAGTGGGTCTCGGCCCGAAACTAGTCATCGAATGAAAAAATTCGCAACTTAGGACTCGTTTTTCTTTCTATTGATTGACAGAAGTTGCTGACCCAAGCTACTCCAGAGTGCTGGAAATTCGTAAATATATATTTTATATTCCTGTAGTGAATGAAGTGACGCTGACGCCTTCTTACAGGTTGAAGTTGTGTGTTCAGGCCAAACTAGATGAATATCCAGAATAATTCACAAATTCTTTAAAGAAGAGAGAATGGTGATTTCTGCGCTGTTTTTATGGGTGGAAGAGATTCTCTGAACTGAGTAGTACGAATTTGCTGAGCGACGTAGATTGCTTTCGTCTTAGATGAACTAAATTTCAAACCTATGCTCTGCGCCCATTCTGATAAAGCAAGTACGTCCGCATTTACGTTCTGTATGGCTGTGTGCGTATTTGGGCTTATGTCTGTCATATAACTCTATTTCACCATTATAGTTTGGACCACACAAGTATGTATGTCACGGTTTAATGGTCGTCGCACCGTAATTTACACTCATGCTCATAAATTAAGGATAATGCTGATACACGGTGAACCAATGCTCCGGTGGGCGGTTTGCGGGTTTATATCACCTCTGGGTCTTACCATGTGGTGCATTTGACCTGTGGTCGTCGCACGGTGGCGCTGGCAGCAGTCCACATACGCAGAGGTGTGTTGGTGCATGTCAGAGTACGGTGCAGCGAGTAAGTGTGCAGACGTTTTCTTACGTGCGAATGGTGGCTGTTTGTTGAAAATGGCTCAAAGAAATATTGATGACTTTATGAGGGGTAGAATACTAGGGCGACTGGAGGCTGGTCAAACACAGCAGGTCGTAGCACAGGCCCTCCGTGTGCCACAAAGTATGATCTCAAGATTATGGCAACGATTCCAGCAGACAGGAAACGGGTCCAGGCGCTGCAGTACGGTACGTCCACAGCGTAAAACATCACAAGAAGACCGACATCTCATCATCAGTGCCCGCAGACGGCCACGGAGTACTGCAAGTAGTCTTGCTCGGTACCTTACTGCAGCCACTGGAGCAGTTGTCTCCGGACATCCAGTCCACAGACGATTGAACAGACATGGTTTATTCGCCCGGAGGCCTGCAAGTTGCATTCCACTGACCCTTGGTCACAGGAGACCCCGTAAAACCTGGTGTCAAGTACACAGTACATGGTCACTGGAACAGTGGTCCCAGGTTATGTTCACGGACGAGTCCAGGTATAGTCTGAACAGTGATTCTCGCCGGATTTTCATCTGGCGTGAACCAAGAACCAGATACCAACCCCTTAATGTCCTTGGAAGGGACCTGTATGGAGGTCGTGGTTTGATGATGTGGGATGGGATTATGATTGGTTCACGTGCATCCTGCATGTCTTTGACAGAGGAACTGTAACAGGTCAGGTGTATTGGGACGTCATTTTGCACCAGTATGTCTGCCTTTCAGGGATGCAGTGGGTCCCACCTTCCTCGTAATGGATGATAACGCACCGAGCTGCCGTCATGGAGGAGTACCTTCAAACAGAAGATGTCAGGTGAAAGGAGTGGCCTGCCTGCTCTCCAGACCTAACCCTATCGAGCACGTCTGGGATGCTCTCGGTCGACGTATCGCTGAACGTCTTCACACCCCTAGGACACTTCAGGAGCTCCGACGGGCATTGGTGCAAGAATGGGACGCTATACCCCAGCAGCTGCTCGACCACCCTTATCCAGAGTATGCCAACCAGTTGTGCGGCCTGTGTACGTGTGCATGGTGAACATATCCCATATTGATGTCGGGGTACATGCGCAGGAAACTGTGGTGCTTTGTAGCACATGTGTTTCTGGACGGTTTTCTCAAATTATCACCAATACCGTTGACTTAAAGATCTGTGTCGTGTGTGTTCCCTATGTGCCTATGCTATTAGCACCAGTTTTGTGTAGTGCCACGTTGTGTGGCACCACATTCTGCAATTATCCTTAATTTATGAGGATGAGTGTAGAAATCACGTATATACCATCCGTTACTGTTTGGCCCAACACAGTTTCGTATGCAAATGTAAGCACACCGAACAAATAGTCAACCCTCTCCAGGAGGCGTCAGGGTAAATAATGTGAAATCGACTACAACCTTCATAATGGCCTCAATTCGGCAAGGAAGTGAGTCCACAAGTTTATTCAAGTACGCCATACCATAAGTTTCTTCAGGTATTACACTTACAAATGAAGCCAGTCACTGATGATGAGATCCCATAGAGCCATCAAATTTCGGTGATGTCAACTGCTATGTCCGCAGCTCGTGGTCGTGCGGTAGCGTTCCCGCGCCCGGGTTCCCGGGTTCGATTCCCGGCGGGGTCAGGGATTTTCTCTGCCTCGTGATGACTGGGTGTTGGGTGATGTCCTTAGGTTAGTTAGGTTTAAGTAGTTCTAAGTTCTAGGGGACTGATGACCATAGATGTTATGTCCCATAGTCCTCAGGGACATTTGAACCTTTTTTTTTTTTTTTCAACTGCTATGTTACAGTCTCGTTGTTCCAAATATTCCCTGACATTATCTATGGGATCACGATCGGGTGCCTATGAACATGGTCGTTCTCATCTTGGAAGACAGCAGTATTCGCAGCATAGCTGTAGAAGGAAAGACAACAGTAAGTCATCCAAATGTTGAAATAAACATCCTGGTTCATGTTCACCTTGACCTGAAAAATTAGCTTATATTTTACTTGAAAATGGCATAAAAGACTGAAACCTGGGTGTACTCAATAAAACAGTCAAATGGCGGTGCATTCCTTTAAAAAGTACTGCGTGTGTTGCTCAGCAACATGAAAAACTGTTAACTGGGTTATACGTGTACCTAAGAAATTCTGTTCCAGAAGTTCAACGTAATCGGGAGTTGGGAGCTTATTTTCTGAATACGTTTGTACATAATAAATTCTGTTCCAGAATTTAAACGTAAATGGAAATTGGGAGCTTATTTTCTGGACACATATTGGAAATATTTTGTTCTTAGGTCTTCTAATGAAACTTTTTTTTTCAGTGTATTGAACAGAATTATTGGAACGCCGCGAGAAATGCATGCTTGAACATAAATGCAGTCAGTAGCCAGACCTACACGCTACGCTGTTGTACTTGATCACGAACGGCACTTGTGCAACGTCAGCAATACATCAGTCGAGGTCAGAACAGTGTTTTGAGTATTTTCGAGTGAATTTTGTCGCAGCTGAGCGAATTCTAAAGTGAGAAAATTATTGATCCTTCCGTAACCAAGGCAGTCGAAGGGTTTGGTGTTCCAAGAGGCACAGTATCGAAGATATATATCACATAAAGCGATATTTACACATAAAGCGAAAAGACCTCTTCCTCTAAGTAACAATGCAGGCGAAAGTTCGTATTGAGCAACCGCGACAGACAATCACTGAAGAGGGCGGCAGTTGAATAAGTCACTGCAGGACTGAATGTCACACTTGCGAACCCTGTCGGTACCTAACCTACAAGAAGCGAGCTCGAGAAGCATGGAATTACAGGGCTAGCTGAATTTACAACCACTCATCAGGAAAAGTGGCGCAGAAGACATAAAATCTGGCCTACAGAGCAATTTTTTCCCTTTTCCTTTATTTTTAATGACGTACCACCTGATATCTTAATATAGGTTTGAGTTACCTTGCTGCGCTTATGTCACTTAAGTGCCTACGACATGCACGTAATTTTATTGTGTGTTTTACTTAGTGCCTAGTGCGCCATTTTAAGTGGTTAATTAATACTTTGTGTTGAGTTTATTTCAATACAAAGCATATGTTAAGAAACAACTTGGGGGAAGCACCAAAATTAGACTTTACCAGTTGTTTCTTCATCGGTAATCCACTGTGCATGTGCAATATTGGTCTTCACGGAGGATGAGTGTATTGCTATGGTTCCGAAAAAAGGAGCAAAATATGCACTGAAAAAACCTGTATTCATCATGATGAGTGTTTTTTGGAATTACCGTTGTGTGGTGCTCACAGATTATGATCGCAAGGGGCAAACTATCACAGGAGGGTACGACAGAAATTTCTTGACAAGATTACTAGATGCTGTCAACAGAAAGAGTCACGGGAACGTTTCCAAAGATGTGTTTCCGCCCTTGGACAACGCCCGAACTCTTTCTGCAGTAGCAACAATCAGTCATGCAGTTTCTTAGTGCTATTTGAATTGCCTTCCCAACCCCGTATTCAGCTCACACAATTCGTCTGTGGTTGCAAAAAATATGTTCCCCAAAGATTAATATCTAATGAAGGATTAACTCTACCATCATGTTTCATGATTGGGGTTGGATTTTTTTTTTCTTTTTTTTTTTTCTAGATGATATTTTAAATACGGTTTGCGTCTCCTTTGTCACTGAGTATGAAGCTGTCGACTCCTGCAAATGAACGTGATCCTAACGCTGGGTAAAATAGTAAATAATAATGCAGATGGAGGAGCTGTGTATATGAGGAGAGACGGCCGCACAGACGCGAGCAGCTTCGCGCCTCATCCGACGGCCGTATTCATAAGCCGCGCGGCGTACACGCCTGCATTACAGACGCCTGCGGTGCCGCAACCTAACCAACGCAAGAGCGTCACGGGCTGCATAAACTCTAGGCGCGCGGCGCTGTCGGCCGCGCATGATGGATGGCGTGCGGTCCAGATACACGTCCCGGCCTGATAGCAGGCCGCTTCTTGTGCGGCTCTGCTGGCGAACACTGTGTGCTGGAGCTGCCGCCTTTGTTCCTGCCCATTACACCATGGCAGAGAGGCAGTCGCGCTCTAAAGGAAAGCAGATACTCGTGGCGTGTATTGCTCTGCGAATCACTTGTCACTATGACTTCGTATAGAACTACAGCGACAACGTGCTCTCACACAAAAGAATCAATTAGAATGGAAGTACCAAATATCCTAATAGTTAAGGGCATAGATCATTAAGCATTATTTTCAGGATTCCTGTAATTACTGACTCTTGATCACACAATGCTGGTATTTACATACTTACGCGTTTAGTTATGCAGGCATTATGCGGATAAAAATGCCTTATACCGTGACCTAATACAATATATCTAAAATTACGAAGTGATGTTGTTCTAATTCGATCAGAATTTTACTCTCGAGTCGCCATTGCTGTTTATTTGCGTTGTCCATTGTGTATACAATTAATATCTAAAACTGGCACGGGTGTATGCTTATGACAGTACTAGCAAAAATATTTCAGTAATTCAGGGTCAGTAAATGAGCCCTTTGAGAGTTAAATTACTGCATGTGCTCATATGAAGTCCATTATGGCTCTTATATGACGAAAATGACACTTATTTCACCATATTCTCATATGAAGTACAAATCTATTTGAAGCGTATACTTTCCGATAATGTCCGAACTAACACATTTCATCCGTGGCCCATCTTTCGTGAACGTGACAAATGCATGAAGGTGCATCAGCACATTTTGCTGATGCTGTAAGTAGATCTAACACGCAAATAGATCCAGAATGGTCACGTCGAGCACGGGGTGTGTCTTTGCCTTGTCGTTTAATAAGTTGAGGTACTGAGAGCCAAGTAAGGAGAACTGAGTTGATAAACTGACCTGCTGAAGAGGTCGCTCCACGTTGTGTACCATAAGCTGTAACTTCGTTCAAAAATGATAATGATACGGAAACATGCACGTTTATTATTATTATCATTCACAGATAAACAATACAAATGTAATCTAAGAGTAAGCAGATGAGGATTAACCACTTTATCTCGGCAGTTTGTATCCTCCCCCTTCCCACTCGTCCTATTGGATTGCAATACAACTGACCGTAATCGCTTATGCCTCATAAAAATTTTACAGTGAGAAAGGCTATCGTTACCGTCATGCTGCGGGAGTTAGATTAGGAAATGAGACACTTAAAGTAGTAAAGGAGTTTTGCTATTTGGGGAGCAAAATAACTGATGATGGTCGAAGTAGAGAGGATATAAAATATAGACTGGCAATGGCAACGAAAGCGTTTCTGTAGAGGAGAAATTTGTTAACATCGAGTATTGATTTAAGTGTCAGGAAGTCGTTTCTGAAAGTATTTGTATGGAGTGTAGCCATGTATGGAAGTGAAACATGGACGATAAATAGTTTAAACAAGAAGAGAATAGAAGCTTTCGAAATGTGGTGCTACAGAAGAATGCTGAAGATTAGATGGGTAGATCACATAACTAATGAGGATGTATTGAATACAATTGGGGAGAAGAGGAGTTTGTGGCACAACTTGACTAGAAGAAGGGATCGTTTGGAAGGACATGTTCTGAGACATCGAGGGATCACCAATTTAATATTGGAGGGCAGCGTGGAGGGTAAAAATCGTAGAGGGAGACCAAGAGATGAATACACTAAGCAGATTCAGAAGGATGTAGGTTGCAGTAAGTACTGGGAGATGAAGTAGCTTGCACAGGATAGAGTAGCATGGAGAGCTGCATCAAACCAGTCTCAGGACTGAAGACGACAACAACAACAACAACCGAAGGAAAATAACATCGGTTAGTTGGAAGAAAGTGTGCAACAGACTCTTCCGAAGGAAGAATCATTCCACATTTAATCTAAATACTGATGATGATTTTGAAATGGGTGGAATATAATGCAATCGCTCATGAGCTGCACAGGGGGGTGGGGTGGGGGTGGGGGGAGGGGGGAGGGTACCACGTAATATTTACAACAAACATCACTGATGACACAAAGAAGACACTGATTAGCTAAAACAATGGATAATTAAACGGTCGCCAGCCCGCTTGGGCAATGAATCTCCAGAATGTTGAGAAAGGTAATTGCAAAGAAATTTAAGCAAATAACCACTGGCTTGGCAACGTAAGGTTGTCACGCTTATCCACAGCACAGTAGTTCACGAGCAAATTAATTAATCAGAAAGCACTGAGTTTGCAGTTACTCCTTCTGAAATATTAAATTTTGAAAGAAACGGTAAATGAAATTACTTGTTATATAAATAACCGGCTTAACTTGAACTTTGTTATCTAAAAAATTACCTTCAGTAACCTCAATGTAACGAAATGCAAAATTTATAAAAAGGTAAGCAATGTACTTTTGATTATTGAAAGATTGAGCTGAATTTACTTTAAGCAAATGAGTAACTGATTTTGCCTTTAAAACAACAACAATAAAATACATACCAAGCCAGCAGAAGTCACTCGCTAAGCTAAATACAGAATAAATGAAGTTGCACTCTTCATTTGTGTTGTATCTTTCGTTACCTGTTTTGCCAGTGAAATTTTACTTTGCTTTAAGTAGCCTCTGCTACGCAATACAAGAATGAACAGTTACTGAGGTAGAAAATTTAGACTGAAACCTGCAGTAAATAGCTATTGTTTGATGTTGTTACGACACTCGGTGATTGCATGGAAAGGAAAGGGGCCCTGCCTGGTAATATCTACATCTACATACCTACTCCGCAATCCACCATACGGTGCGTGGCGGAGGGTACCTGGTACCACAACTAGCAATTTCTCTCTCTGTTCCACTCCCAAACAGAACGAGGGAAAAATGATTGCCTATATGCCTCTGTACGAGCCCTAATCTCTCTTATCTTATCTTTGTGGTCTTTCCGCGAAATATAAGTTGGCGGCAGTAAAATTGTGCTGCAGTCAGCATCAAATGCCGGTTCTCTAAATTTCCTCAGTAGCGATTCACGAAAAGAACGCCTCCTTTCCTTCAGAGACTCCCACCCGAGTTCCTGAAGCATTTCCGTAACACTCGCGTGATGATCAAACCTACAAGTAACAAATCTAGCAGCCCGCCTCTGAATTGCTTCTATGTCCTCCCTCAATCCGACCTGATAGGGATCCCAAACGCTCGAGCAGTACTCAAGAATAGGTCGTATTAGTGTTTTATAAGCGGTCTCCTCTACAGATGAACCACATCTTCCCAAAATTCTACCAATGAACCGAAGACGACTATCCGCCTTCCCCACAACTGCCATTACATGCTCGTCCCACTTCATATCGCTCTGCAATGTTACGCCCAAATATTTAATCGACGTGACTGTGTCAAGCGTTACACTACTAATGTTGTATTCAAACATTACCGGATTCTTTTTCCTATTCATCTGCATTAACTTACATTTATCTATATTTAGCTGCCATTGTTTACACCAACCGCAAATCCTGTCCAAGTCATCTTGTATTCTCCTACAGTCACTCAACGACGACACCTTCCCGTACACCACAGCATCATCAGTAAACAGCCACACATTGCTATCCACCCTATCCAAAAGATCATTTATGTAGATAGAAAACAACAGCGGACCTACCACACTTCCATGGGGCGCTCCAGATGATACCCTCATCTCCGATGAACACTCACCATCGAGGACAATGGCATCTTAGCAGCGCTACACGTTTTAACTATTGCGAGTTATCATGCAAGTTCTTCATACTTTGTGAAAGGAATGTTGCTGGGCAAAGCCTCTACATTGCTGTGTTCGTCAGTTAACAGTCTCACGATGTTGTAGGTGTGCGGACGACGAAGAATGTATGCGACCTCAACAATGAGCTGCCGTTGTTGCCGCTGCTGTCGCTGCTCGATGAGAAGAACCCCGAGTCGTCTCCAGCGCCACGGATAATTATGAGACAGGAAATAGTGGGAATTGCAGCTTGCTCCGCCTGTCCACTCCTACCGTGCCCTCAATACTCGATTAACGAATGAGGCGCGTCTGCACTGGCGCGTGTATAGCTGCACACCGCGTCGGCTGGAGCGCCCAACAAAAACTTCCGCACTCTTTCATAACTCAAGTCGCTCCACCTCCTCTCTGCTCACAACGTGACAGAGACTCTCCATACCCAAAGATAAACAACGGCATAGCTACTACCATTTCGTGGTTGCTATCGATAAATGCTCATTATAATACAGTCAAAAATAAATACACTAGTAGAATGAGATTTTTCACCCTGCAGCGGAGTGTGCGCTGATATGAAATATTCAAATACACTAGTACTTCGATTACATATTAAATATACAGGGTGTTTCAAAAATTACCGGTATATTTGAAACGGCAATAAAAACTAAACGAGCAGCGATAGAAATACACCGTTTGTTGCAATATGCTTGGGACAACAGTACATTTTCAGGCGGACTAACTTTCGAAATTACAGTAGTTACAATTTTCAACAACAGATGGCGCTGCAAGTGATGTGAAAGAGATAGAAGACAACGCAGTCTGTGGGTGCGCCATTCTGTACGTCGTCTTTCTGCTGTAAGCGTGTGCTGTTCACAACGTGCAAGTGTGCTGTAGACAACATGGTTTATTCCTTAGAGCAGAGGATTTTTCTAGTGTTGGAATTCCACCTTCTAGAACACAGTGTTGTTGCAACAAGACGAAGTTTTCAACGGAGGTTTAATGTAACCAAAGGACCGAAAAGCGATACAATAAAGGATCTGTTTGAAAAATTTCAACGGACTGGGAAAGTGACGGATGAACGTGCTGGAAAGGTAGGGCGACCGCGTACGGCAACCACAGAGGGCAACGCGCAGCTAGAGCAGCAGGTGATCCAACAGCGGCCTCGGGTTTCCGTTCGCCGTGTTCCAGCTGCGGTCCAAATGACGCCAACGTCCACGTATCGTCTCATGCGCCAGAGTTTACACCTCTATCCATACAAAATTCAAACGCGGCAACCCCTCAGCGCCGCTACCATTGCTGCACGAAAGTCATTCGCTAACGATATAGTGCACAGGATTGATGACGGCGATATGCATGTGGGCAGCATTTGGTTTACTGACGAAGCTTATTTTTACCTGGACGGCTTCGTCAATAAACAGAACTGGCGCATATGGGGAACCGAAAAGCCCCATGTTGCAGTCCCATCGTCCCTGCATCCTCAAAAAGTACTGGTCTGGGCCGCCATTTCTTCCAAAGGAATCATTGGCCCATTTTTCAGATCCGAAACGATTACTGCATCACGCTATCTGGACATTCTTCGTGAATTTGTGGCGGTACAAACTGCCTTAGACGACAATGCGAACACCTCGCGGTTTATGCAAGATGGTGCCCGGCCACATCGCACGGCCGACGTCTTTAATTTCCTGAATGAATATTTCGATGATCGTGTGATTGCTTTGGGCTATCCGAAACATACAGGAGGCAGCGTGGATTGGCCTCCCTATTCGCCAGACATGAACCCCTGTGACTTCTTTCTGTGGGGACACTTGAAAGACCAGGTGTACCGCCAGAATCCAGAAACAATTGAACAGCTGAAGCAGTACATCTCATCTGCATGTGAAGCCATTCCGCCAGACACGTTGTCAAAGGTTTCGGGTAATTTCATTCAGAGACTACGCCATATTATTGCTACGCGTGGTGGATATGTGGAAAATATCGTACTATAGAGTTTCCCAGACCGCAGCGCCATCTGTTGTTGAAAATAGTAACTACTGTAATTTCGAAAGTTTGTCTGCCTGAAAATGTACTGTTGTCCCAAGCATATTGCAACAAACGGTGTATTTCTATCGCTGCTCGTTTAGTTTTTATTGCCGTTTCAAATATACCGGTCATTTTTGAAACACCCTGTAGTTTCTGTAATACAGTTTACAGCTTCATAATCAAAAGTACAGTGCAAGTTATCAACGAATATTAAACGGCGAAAATTTTGGATGGTGCACAAGGTATTATATCTGCATTTTCGGTGTTACAGCTCGATGGAGTTGGTGTTACATGGGGGCGTGGTCAACTGATGCAACGTCCGCACGACACGTCGAGCTTCTGCAGTGTAACGGGGCTGCTGGCTGACGGGCAGCAGTCGTTATCTTTCACGCTCCTCAGCTCTGAGGTGACGCCTTGGTCAACTTACCTCCACACTTCTTGCTTAATCCGTTTCCAGGTAGAGACACTACAGCAGGGCTTAACAACTGGCCGGTTTTGAGCGCGAGTACTCGCGTCTGCTCAGGGACGTGCTCGCGAGCAGCTGCAAGGTCGTGGAGTACGGAGGGAGGGGAGGGAGGGGAAATGCGCGAGCACGTTTGAATAGGGCCGCAGCGTGCCTATTGAATTCGCGCCGACTGTGTAACGTTTAAAGTACTGCGATCAGCTCTTAACAGTCACTTCGCTGGTTAAGAATCATGTGAAGTCGCCGTTGTGTAACCCCAACCATGCTTTCGCAGTTCAACCCCCATTGGGAGGAATTGTATCTGTTTACTGAAAAAGATGGTGTTGCAAAATGTTTAGTATGTCACAAAACGCTGAATTCTTTTACAAAATTTAATTTGCAGCGACATTATATGTCGTACCACGCGAAAGACTACGGACGTGGAAAATGTGATAGACCAGATCGTGCACAGGAAGTTATTAAACTTAAAAGGAAGCTATCCGAAGAAGATCTGGACGACGAAGAAAAATCAACTGAGGCAGCTCTCAGAGTGGGTTACAAAATTGCTTTGCTTTTAGCAAAATCCCTGCGCTCCTTAACTGATGGCGATTTAATAAAAGAATGTTTGGTAGTTGCAGCGGAACATTTGTGTCCATCTCAAGTTGAACAGTTTCGGATTGTGCCATTATCTAACATGACCATTATGCGTCGCATACAGGACATGGCAGACGACGTCCAGAGCCAGCTTGCAAATATCTGTTAAGATTTTATGGCGTATTCTCTAGCTCTGGACGAAAGTGTTGATATCACTGGAACAGCGCAGCTTGCCATATTTATTAGAGGTGTTAACAGAGATCTTCAGGTGAGGGAGGAGCTCCTCGATGTAGTAGCCATGAAGAACACTACAACCGGAGGTGATATTTTAAGTAGTGTTGAAGAAAGTGTTGAAAATATAGGATTGTCGTGGAATTCTTTAGTTTCAGTGTCTACAGATGGTAGAGGCATACACTAAGCTAATAAAATTATGTGGCACGTGTACATTCTCCTTTATTTGTTTCATTTGTCGCAGTAATAATTCGTGAGTGATATCCCTGCAGGTGGCCGCGGATTTACATTGACTGGCGGCAGCTTTTGTGTACCCCACGTGACTCTCCCCAATCTCCGCTCTGGTCTGGTAGTGGGGGTAGCGTGCTCGCGCTGCTCGGTGCTCGCGCCTTGCTGCTCACAGCTTGCTCCGCGAGCACGTATGTTGTGAAGCCCTGCACTACAGCGATCTTAGTGCCCACTCGCATGGCCTCCATTGTCTGCAGTGACTGTCTCACTGGGGTGGGTGTCAACGTAGTATTTGAAAGCTGAGGTTAGATGACGGATGCGTAGTCAGATGCTAAAAGACTCAAGAAGCAGACCATAAGAATGTGCACCGGTCGTAGAATGGGAAAAGAGCGTGTCATACAGTGACGTCATACATCGGATTGAGTGTACAGATCCAACTCAGACCCTTAAAACTGAGTCGACAATAGACTGAAAAGTCTCCAGAAGACAAAGCTAAAATAATTTGTGGCAAACAGCGTGCAAATCACTTAGCACATTCTCTGACTGATCGGTCTGGCGAAACAGATGCCACTCCGTCCTCGTTGCTCTTTACTAGAGTGCTTTCACTGGGTCTCCATCTCTCACTCATCGATCGTACCACACAGTAGCTCAGTCCTCCGCTCAATCTTCTCTTGCTGATCCTCTCGTCACGATACAGAAGCGCTAGTATAAATAACAGCAAAACTCAGGTTAAAATATTATCCATAAAATGGAAACAACAGCTCGGTATAACACCCAGAAGCTCAATGTTATTATGATGATTTCTTAGCTGCTATAAGAAACTGACCTATCAGATGAAGAAAGATGCACCAACAATTCCGCACGGAAGCCTACTTTCAGTGTTTCAAGTGCCAACTTTAAGTAAGCAATTTAAAGAATATATTGCGAAAAATCAGGACCTCAGCCGATCACAGGGATTGAAATTCGTGCCGGACTGGGACTCGAACGCGATTGCACTTCTTCCTTAAAACTGTTGCCTCAGGATGCCTTAATCGCCTTCCCGTCAGACCCAAATTCTTAACCGTCAAGCACAAGCAGCGCCTCGATCCATTAGCCCCACTACACGTAGCATTCGTTAAGTCCTGCAGGGGTTCTGTGCAACAGCACAGAAAGAACTGAAGCGCCCTCGCACACACAAAAACACACACTCATACACACACACACAAATTATATATATATATATATATATATATATATATATATATATCGTCGGTTAAGAAACAATACAGAGTAAGCAGCAAAATAACAATTTTACACGAGAGACAAAAAACTGTCTAAAATGCCTAATACATTTCACAGAGACGCTAAATTTGCATCGTAGCACTACAAAGAAATATTGAGTCAAATAAAAATATGAAACGAAAAAAATACGCTTTAGAAAGCTTAATTACGGCACATACGCAGAATTGTCTCGGTATTTATGCCACGATCTGCTACTTACGCGGTATTTGTCAGTCTCCCAACACATTTACGTTGGTATTTGGTGCTGAGAAAGCTAGTAAGAACATGTTTCGGAGCATTAATCATTTTATTGAAAGTTTTCATAGAAACATTTTAAGTAAATATACTGTTTACACAGTTGCGATAATGTCTGCACATTTCTTCAAGAAAAATCCTAAACGTCACTCAAAGCAGCAACAGAGAATTACACTGCACTGATACTCGTCACACAATTACCTCCGCGATAATTTTCATTCATAAGGAATGTTGTCGTAATAACTATGACAATCTTTAGGAAGAACAGATTTTAGTTGTTGTAAATGATCCCATTTGAATTTCTTGATTTTCCGTCTTTCCTTGTATAGTTTCGGGAAGCAAACATCTCTGACGCCTCGGTAATCCTTGCCACACCTCGTTGAAAGAGCACTTGTAGTAAATAATACCATTTGGGCGGTACTGTAGCGCCCTCAGATCGGTAACTGTAAGCTCATTTTTTTACAGCTGTTCCAGACCTAATTGAGTCGTACAGACACAAACTTTTCTCGGCGTAGTTGATGAAAAAGGAATAATATAGGTAATAGACTTCGTATGGCTGTGGCTTTTTTCTTGCTTCTTTAGATATCATAGCGTATTGGCTAGGAAGTGTAACTTCACGTCCTTTGAGCTTGCACTCAATGGAACAGTGAACTGAATCACATTCCATCTGAGTATGGCCTTTCTCCAAAAACTTTTGTGTAATGAATACTCCATTATCAACTGCTAATCTTAAAAGAGCATTTGATAATATCACATTTCTGTTCTGATATGTGCAGCCGTCAGAATACAGAATGACTTGAACGGGATTTTCCTTAATCGTTCTGGATAGGGTGTCCACGATGCATGAGGCAAAACATGATGCAACTAAATCACCTTGCTTTCATCGAACCAGTAACATACTGCATCACGACTTTCTAAATTATACATTGTAAAGTTATGAACAGCTAATTTTTTTTTATAATTAACTGCACTTGCACTTAAAAATGGATCTACTTTTACGGCCTGTAAGTCCATGGTGTACACTGAGCAGAGCTTCTGCTGGGCTTCTTTCTTGTCAGCATCTTCTTGCATCCTTCCCTGCTCTTTCCGTTCTGTGTGTTGCTTCCACACGTCTTCACTCAAGTTACCAAGCCTGTAACTACAACACAAGTCGCACTGGTCTTTCTTGGGGGGAAATAAGCTAATATTACCATCATTTACAATCAAGTTAAAGGTAGCACGACTTAATGGTGAAATCTTCTCCACATGACATTTTTCCACGTAGAGTCCATACAGATGTTGTTTGGATTGTAGAATAGGCTCAAGGTACAGCTTCGAGGAGGATTTCCTGCAGTAATGCGACGGAAGTTTCGGAAGAGAGTCCAGGAATTCTTTCATGAAGGTTCTCTCATCTTTCTTCTTCGTCTGTTTGATTCGAGGTCGTCACGATTCCGTGTCAGGACTCATCCCATGTGTGGAATTACCCAGCCAATATCGGACTGTCCATTCTTTAATCCCAAGAGTATTGAGAAACATCTGTTTGCATACTTTATGTTTCCCCAGCTCATTTTTCAAATGATAAATGAGCGTCCCTTTTCTCCTGGATTTGCCAGTGTTCTTCCCTGGACGTTTGGTTGGAATTACTTCTACAAGGTTGATAACGTAAACCTTTCTCTGATCCCATGACATCGTTTCCCAAAATGTGTTAAATACTGCCCGCCTATCATCAGTATAAAACTGATGACCCTTCCTTTGAACGGATTTCTGGCACATCTTCGAAGTAAATGTTGGACCTAACTTTCGTGCCTCTCTTGGAGTATGATGAGTGATTTTACCAATTCGATTTCTTTTGTATCCAATATACGCCTGTCCACGCATTCTCAGAATTTTATTGGCATTTTTCTTCCAATCTTCAGGATTTCCTGTCACTGCTTACGTCACCATACAATTCTTGGCCTTCACTGTCAGCATCATTATTGCTCCCGTGATCTTCCGATAATTTATAAAGAGTGTTTGGCAAACAATGAGCACCATCGCATAGCAATGAGTGTGAAGTACTGTCGTCTCTAGTGGAAACAGTGGCTGTGGTTTCATTTTGAGCATTGTTGGATACAGCCACTGAAGTTTCAAGATGGAAAAATATTTATATATTAATTTAAGCAGACAAAGGTGAAGCTCAAATTCATGTATTTATGAGAACGACGGCATCAGTAATACTATTAACAATAATCCATTGAAAATTTACCTGCGTCATTAGATGTTGCAGGAACAGTAACCGAGAACCCCATATACGAAATTAATTCTTCTTCGGTAAATGTAACTTCAGCGTTACGACTTTTCTCGCCTGTTGTTTGTTCTGCATTTACGGCAGATCAAAAAAAATGGCTCTGAGCACTATGGGACTCAGCATCTGTGGTCATAAGTCCCCTAGAACTTAGAACTACTTAAACCTAACTAACCTAAGGACATCACACACATCCATGCCCGAGGCAGGATTCGAACCTGCGACCGTGGCAGTCGCGCGGTTCCTGACTGAGCGCCTAGAACCGCTAGATCACCGCGGCCGGCTACGGCAGATCCTACAAGAAAGTGGACAGTCTAGAAATCTCTGGCAGAAATGAATAAAGCACAGAACGAGTGCAGTGGGGGCGTTCTGGTTTGTATCACAATAAGACACTTGCGGTGCTACTAACATTCAAAGAGGAATAATAAAATAATTTATTTACTGCTATCAGTTACTCTCAGAAACGATTCTCCGCTTTCATAAGCTGATTTCAGCTGAGAAGCAATTTCTTCTTCAGTAAAGAGATCTACACTCCTGGAAATGGAAAAAAGAACACATTGACACCGGTGTGTCAGACCCACCATACTTGCTCCGGACACTGCGAGAGGGCTGTACAAGCAATGATCACACGCACGGCACAGCGGACACACCAGGAACCGCGGTGTTGGCCGTCGAATGGCGCTAGCTGCGCAGCATTTGTGCACCGCCGCCGTCAGTGTCAGCCAGTTTGCCGTGGCATACGGAGCTCCATCGCAGTCTTTAACATTGGTAGCATGCCGCGACAGCGTGGACGTGAACCGTATGTGCAGTTGACGGACTTTGAGCGAGGGCGTATAGTGGGCATGCGGGAGGCCTGGTGGACGTACCGCCGAATTGCTCAACACGTGGGGCGTGAGGTATCCACAGTACATCGATGTTGTCGCCAGTGGTCGGCGGAAGGTGCACGTGCCCGTCGACCTGGGACCGGACCGCAGCGACGCACGGATGCACGCCAAGACCGTAGGATCCTACGCAGTGCCGTAGGGGACCGCACCGCCACTTCCCAGCAATTTAGGGACACTGTTGCTCCTGGGGTATCGGCGAGGACCATTCGCAACCGTCTCCATGAAGCTGGGCTACGGTCCCGCACACCGTTAGGCCGTCTTCCGCTCACGCCCCAACATCGTGCAGCCCGCCTCCAGTGGTGTCGCGACAGGCGTGAATGGAGGGACGAATGGAGACGTGTCGTCTTCAGCGATGAGAGTCGCTTCTGCCTTGGTGCCAATGATGGTCGTATGCGTGTTTGGCGCCGTGCAGGTGAGCGCCACAATCAGGACTGCATACGACCGAGGCACACAGGGCCAACACCCGGCATCGTGGTGTGGGGAGCGATCTCCTACACTGGCCGTACACCACTGGTGATCGTCGAGGGGACACTGAATAGTGCACGGTACATCCAAACCGTCATCGAACCCATCGTTCTACCATTCCTAGACCGGCAAGGGAACTTGCTGTTCCAACAGGACAATGCACGTCCGCATGTATCCCGTGCCACCCAACGTGCTCTAGAAGGTGTAAGTCAACTACCCTGGCCAGCACGATCTCCGGATCTGTCCCCCATTGAGCATGTTTGGGACTGGATGAAGCGTCGTCTCACGCGGTCTGCACGTCCAGCACGAACGCTGGTCCAACTGAGGCGCCAGGTGGAAATGGCATGGCAAGCCGTTCCACAGGACTACATCCAGCATCTCTACGATCGTCTCCATGGGAGAATAGCAGCCTGCATTGCTGCGAAAGGTGGATATACACTGTACTAGTGCCGACATTGTGCATGCTCTGTTGCCTGTGTCTATGTGCCTGTGGTTCTGTCAGTGTGATCATGTGATGTATCTGACCCCAGGAATGTGTCAATAAAGTTTCCCCTTCTTGGGACAATGAATTCACGGTGTTGTTATTTCAATTTCCAGGAGTGTATATCGCTGTCCATTATCACAAATGAGGCTATGAGCATGGAACCACTTTCGAGCACTGTTAAATACGTAATAAAGCAGTAACAATGTGCTGTGGCTGCGCCCGCTTTTGTATTTACGCGGTACTGTTTACACTTTATAGCATCCATAGATTGTAGATACGCGGTATTTAATTCTCTACAGTTCCGCGGTATTGCTATCTATTTATTTACTGTTCACAAACACGGTATTGTTTTACATAATTTTTTATGGTAAATTATTAAACATTCGTCATTATGACGTTAAGAGCAGATGTGCGTACTGTCAACGACATCTCCTGACTGAAAAACGAAAAATCGCCAATTTGTCAGTTACGCGGTATTGTTTCTAGATAGACGTTGACTGTTGATTTTGTATCACAGACACAGTCCTTTTGACTGTTCAGAGGTGTCACTAAACCCGCCCAAAGATGTTAAGATGTAAACAACCATGCATGAGCAGCGCCTATGAAACGGAAAACAAGCAAAAAAAAATACCTATTCAAAAAAGCAGATAAAAATTCACTTGACGCCTTGCTGAGAGACAATCTTCACTCGTTCCAAATTAATAATATAAAATTAGACCAGATGTCGCTTGGATTCAAAAAAAGAGTATCGGCAGCAATTGAGAGATTTATACCAAATAAATTAACAAACGACGGAGCTGATTCTCATTGGTACACAAAACGGGTTAGAACACTGTTGCAGAAACAACGAAACAAACATACCAAATTTAAACAGACGCAAAACCACCGAGATTGGCGATCTTTTACAGAAGCTCGAAATTTAGCGTGGACTTAAATGCGAAATGCTTGTAAGAGTTTCCACAATGAATCTGTCTCGAAACCTCTCAGAAAATTCAAAGAGATTCTGATCCTACATGGAGTATGTTAGCGGCAAGAAACAATCAAAGCCTTCTCTGCGCAATAGCAATGGAGATACTGTCGGAGACAATGCTGCCAAAGCAGAGTTACTAAACACAGCCTTCTTAAATGCCTTCACAAAAGCAGACGAAGTAAATATTCCAGAATTCGAATCGAGAGCAGCTGCCAACATGAGTAACGTAGAAGTCAATATCCTCGGAGTAGTGAATCAACTCAAATCACTTAATAAAAGCAAGTTTTCTGGTCCAGACTGTATGCCAATTAGGTTCCTTTCGGAGTATGCTGATGCATTAGCTCCATACTTAACAATCATATACAACCGTTAGCTCGACGAAAGATCCGTACCCAAAGTCTGGAAAGTTGCACAGGTCACACCAATAATCAAGAAGGGTAGTAGGAGTAATCCACTAAATTACAGGCCCATATCGTTAACGTCGATATGCAGCAGGATTTTAGAACATGTATTGTGTTCGAACATTATGAATTACCTCGAAGAAAACGGTCTATTGACACACAGTCAACATGGGTTCAGAAAACATCGTTCCTGTGAAACACAACTAGCTCTTTATTCATATGAAGTGTTGAGTGCTATTGACAAGGGATTTTAGATCGATTCCGTATTTCTGGATTTCCGGAAGGCTTTTGACACTGTACCATACAAGCGGCTCGTAGTGAAATTGCGTGCTTATGGAATATCGTCTGTTGAGAGGTCACAGTTCGTAATAACTGACGGAAAGTCATCGAGTAAAACAGAAGTGATTTCAGGCGTTCCCCAAGGTAGTGTTATAGGCTCTTTGCTGTTCCTTATCTATATAAACGATTTGGGAGACAATCTGAGTAGCCGTCTTCGGTTGTTTGCAAATGAAGCTGTCGTTTATCGACTAATAAAGTCATCAGAAGATCAAAACAAACTGCAAAACGATTTAGAAAAGATATGTGAATGGTGCGAAAAGTGGCAGTTGACCCTAAATAACGAAAAGTGTGAGGTCATCCACATGAGTGCTAAACGGAACAAGTTAAACTTCGGTTACACGATAAATCAGTCTCATCTAAAAGCCGTAAATTCAACTAAAGACCTAGGTATTACAATTACGAACAACTTAAATTGGAAGGAACAGAGAGAATATTTTGGGGGGAAGGCTAACCAAATACTGTGTTTTACTGGCGGGACACTTAGAAAATGTAACAGACCTACACTACGCTTGTCCTTCCTCTTTTAGAATACGGCTGTGCGGTGTGGGGTCTTTATCAGATAGGACTGACGGAGTACATCGAAAAAGTTCAAAGAAAGGCAGCACGTTTTGTCTTATCGCGAAATATGGGAGAGAGTGTCACTGAAATGATACAGGATTTGGGCTGGACATCATTAAAAGAAAGGCGTTTTTCGTTGCGACGGAATCTTCTCACGAAAATCCAATCACCAACTTTCTCCTCCGAATGCGAAAATATTTTGTTGACACCGACTTACATAGAGAGGAACGATCACCACGATAAAATAAGGGAAATCAGAGCTCGTACGGAAAGACATCGGTGTTCATTCTTTCGGCACGCTATACGAGATTGGAATAATAGAGAATTGTGAAGGTGGTTCGATGAACCCTCTGCCAGGCACTTGAATGTGATTTGCAGAGTATGCATGTACATGTAGATGGGGTCCAACTGCCGATCAGTTCCAGTCATTCCACCAGGAAGGAGGTACACAGTTCATGTTGTCTGAAGTTCAATCATGCCTATATTGTCAATAGCGCGGTTCGATCGCGTCCCCATTGTTACTTTGAGCCAAGAAGGGCTCTCAACAAGCAAGTGTCCAGGCGTCTCGGAGTGAATCAAAGCAATGTTGTTCTGACATGAAGGAGATGCAGAGAGATAGGAACTGTCGGTGACATGCCTCGCTCAGGCCACCCAAGGGCTACTACTGCAGTGGATGACCGCTACCTACGGATTATGACTCGGAGGAGCCCTGACAGCAACGCTACTATGTTGAATAATGATTTTCGTGCTGCCACAGAACGTCGTATTACGACTCAAACTGTGCACAGTAGGCTGCTTGATGCGCAACTTCACTCCCGACGTCCCTAGCGAGATCCATCTTTACAACCAGTTCACCATGCAGCGCGTGGCATCACGTTCTCTTCACCGATGAGTGTCGCATAAGCCTTCAACGAGACAATCGTCGGAGACGTGTTTGGAGGCAGCCTTGTCAGGCTGAACGCGTTAAACATACTGTCCAGCGAGTGCAGCAAGGTGGAGGTTCCCTGCTGTTTTTGAGTTGCATAATGTGCGGCCGACGAACGCCGCTGGTGGTCATGGACTGCGCCGTAACGGCTGTACGATACGTGAATACGATCTTCCGTCAGATATTGCAATCATATCGGCAGCATATGGGCGAGGCATTCGTCTTCATGGACGACAATCCGCGCCCCCATCGTGCACATTTTGTGAATGACTTCCTCCAGGATAAAATCGCTCGACTGGAGTGACCAGTATGTTATTTATGGACGACGCGACCCACCAACCACTCTGAGGGATTTACGCCGAATCGCCGCTGAGGAGTGGGACAATCTGGACCAGCAGTGCTTGATGAACCTGCGGATTTTATGCCACAACGAATACAGACAAGCATCACTTCAAGAGGACGTGCTACTGCGTATTAGAGTTATCTGTATGTACAGCAATGTGGACCACCACCTTTAAAGATCTAGCTGTATGGTGGTACAACATGCAATGTGTGGATTTCATGACCAATAAAAAGGACGGAAATGATTTTTATGATGATCTCATTTCCAATTTTCTGTACAAGTTCCGGAACTCTCCGAACCGAGGTGATGCAAAACTATTTTTGATGTGTGTGTGTGTGTGTGTGTGTGTGTGTGTGTGTGTGTGTGTGTGTGTGAGTGTGAGTGAGAGAGAAAGAGAGAGAGAGAGAGACAGAGAGAGAGAGAGTGTGTAGACACCAAGTATTTATATTTAGCAATATCTCAACATCGAAAAATAATTAATGTAAAGTAATAAAATTTCGGAAATATATTTGTGTAGGTAATACATTTAAATTATTAATTTAAAATTGTAAGATCAGGTTAATAAGAGCCATTTAAAATGTGAAATGCTGGAACATTAATATACGGTGTCACCGCCAGTATGTTGAATGCAAGCATTGTGTTTTACATGCTCCGGACGTCAGTTTGTGGATGACGCTGGAATTGTCGTCCGATGATGTCCTATATGTGCTCGATTGGAATCTTCAAATGTGTATGAATTCCTAACGGACCTAACTGCTGAGGTCATCGGTCCCTAGACTTACACACTAAAACTAACTTAACTTATGCTAAGAACAACACACACGCCCATGCCCCAGGGCAGACTCGAACCTCCGGCGTGAGGAGCCGCGCAATTCGTGACATGACGCCTCTAAACGCGCGGCCACTCCGCCTGGCTGCTCGATTGGAGTAAAATCCGTTGATCGAGTAGGTCGCGACAACATGACGACACTCTGTAGAGTTTGTTGGATTACAACAGCGAGCGTTTTGCTGTTGGAAAACACTCCATGGAATGCTGTTCGTGGCCGGCCGAAGTGGCCGTGCGGTTAAAGGCGCTGCAGTCTGGAACCGCAAGACCGCTACGGTCGCAGGTTCGAATCCTGCCTCGGGCTTGGATGTTTGTGATGTCCTTAGGTTAGTTAGGTTTAACTAGTTCTAAGTTCTAGGGGACTAATAACCTCAGCAGTTGAGTCCCATAGTGCTCAGAGCCATTTGAATGCTGTTCGTGAATGGCAGCAAAACAGGTCGAATCACCAGACTGGCGTACAAATTTTAGTCACGATGTGTGGGATAAGTCGTACCCAAGACCATAACTCCACTTGTTGGTCCTGTCTGTCTAGCCCACAGACAGGTTGGTTGCACACTCGCAACTGGCCTACTTCCAACCAGTACACGGCCATAACTGGCCCCGAGGCTGAACCCGCTTTCACCAGAAAACAGAACAGACCTCTACCCTGCCCTCCACTGAGCTCTCGCTTAACACCAATCGAGTTGTGGAAGGCGGTGGTTTGGAGTCAGTGGAATGCACGGTACAGGGCATGTGGCTCGGAGCCGCCCTTGAAGTCACTTTTTTGTTACACTAATTTGCGTCACCTTGGTGTCAACTACTGCTCACAATACTGCTGCAAATGCAGTACGATGCACCAGAGCCATACGCCGAAAGCGATGGTCTTCCCTCTCGGTAGTGCGACGCGGTCGTCCGTTGCCTGGTCTTGTTGCCACCGTACATTCTCGTGCCTACCAGTACCAGCAATCACTCTGTGCCAGCCCGGCTAGCCGTGCGGTCTAACGCACTGCTTTCCGAGCGGGAAGGCGTGCCGGTCCCCGGCATCAATCCGCACGCGGATTGGTGACGAGGTCCGGTGTGCCGGCCAGCCTGTTAGCCTGTTGAGGGGTTTGTATACCACTGACGGCTACGGCGGGGACGAAGCATCGCCGTCGCTTCTAGCTCCCCAGTTCAGTACATACACTACTGGCCATTAATATTGCTACACCACGAAGATGACGTGTTACAGACGCGAAATTTAACCAACAGGAAGAAGAGACTGTGATATGCAAATGATTAGCTCTTCAGAGCATTCACACAAGGTTGACGCCGGTGGCGACACCTACAACCTGCTGACATGAGGAATGTTTCCAACCGATTTCTCATACACAAACAGCAGTTGACCGGCGTTGCCTGGTGAAACGTTGTTGTGATACCTCGTGTAAGGAGAAGAAATGCGTACCATCACGTTTCCGACTTTGATAAATGTCGGATTGTAGTCTATCGCGATTGCGGTTTATCGTATCGCGACATTGCTGCTCGCGTTGGTCGAGATCCCATGACTGTTAGCAGAATATGGAATCGGTGGGTTCGGGAGTGTAATACGGAACGCCGTGCTGCATCCCAACGGCCTCGTATCACTAGCAGTCGAGATGACAGGCATCTTATCCGCGTGGCTGTAACGGATCGTGCAGCCACGTCTCGATCCCTGAATCAACAGATGGGGACGTTTGCAAGACAACGACCATCTGCACGAGCAGTTGGACGACGTTTGCAGCAGCATGGACTATCAGCTCGGAGACCATGGCTGCGGTTAACCTTGACGCTGCATCACACACAAGAGCGCCTGCGATGGTGTACTCAACGACGAACCTGGGTGCACGAATGGCAAAACGTCATTTTTTTCGGATGAATCCAGTTTCTGTTTACAGCATCATGATGGTTGCAACCGTGTTTGGCGACATAGCGGTGAACGCACATTGGAAGCGTGTATTCGTCACCGCCATACTGGCTTATCTCCCGGCGTGATGTTATGGGGTGCCATTGGTTACATGTCTCGGTCACCGCTTGTTCGATTTGACCGCACTTTGAACAGTGGACGTTACATTTCAGATGTGTTACGACCCATGGCTCTACCCTTCATTCAATCCCTGCGAAACCCTACATTTCAGCAGGATAATGCACGACCGCATGTTGCAGGTCCTGTACGGGCCTTTCTGGATACAGAAAATGTTTGACTGCTGCCCTGGCCAGCACATTCTCCAGATCCCTCACCAATTGTGAACGTCTGGTCAATGGTGGCCGAGCAACTGGTATGTTACGATACGCCAGTCACTACTCTTGATGAACTGTGGTATCGTGTTGGATCTGCATGGGCAGCTGTACCTGTACACGTCATCCAAGCTCTGTTTGACTCAATGCCCAGGCGTATCAAGGCCGTAATTACGGCCAGAGGTGGTTGTTCTGGGTACTGATTTCTCAGGATCTATGCACCCAAATTGCGTGAAAATGTAATCGCATGTTCGTTCTAGTATAATATATTTGTCCAATGAATACGCGTTTATCATCCGCATTTCTTCTTGGTGTAGCAGTTTTAATGGCCAGTAGTGTACATACAAGTCTTTCTCGCAGAAGGAACATCCGGCTTCTCGAAGTTCTATTACACTACCTCGTTCAAACTATGGGTTGATAATGGCGGCAATATTCACCCTCAGCAGATTTCTTGACTAAAATCAACCCCCTACGTCCAAAGGTATCTAACGCTCACAACCGTTAGAACGTGTAGTTAAAACAAACTTGATTTGAATCCTTATAGTGGCGCTACTAGTACCGCTCTTATGCGACTGGGTCGAAATCTGAAAACTTTCGTGTAGTAGGTGTAACAGACAGCCAAACAGTTGCATTAAATTGTGGTTTTCAGATAACCTTTACCATGGTATCAACGTATTTAAACCCATCTTCCTCAGAAGGACAAGAAACAAACTTCACATTAGCAATCAGTCAGTAAAACTATCTCCACATTAAATATGTCAGCAATGGTCTGGCCGGCCGTTGTGGCCGTGCGGTTCTAGGCGCTTCAGTCTGGAACCGCGTGACCGCTACAGTCGCAGGTTCGAATCCTGCCTCGGGCATGGATGTGTGTGATGTCCTTCGGTTAGTTAGGTTTAAGCAGCTCTAAGTTCTAGGGGACTGATGACCACATATGTTAAGTCCCATAGTGCTCAGAGCCATTTGAACCACTCTGACTTTGAAGCTATGGTCTATACGTCCATATGTGGAAGTTAAAGCCCCTAGAATCAATGGCTTGTAACATCAATATCACCATGTGGGCGCACACACTGTTGCCGACGCATTTCACGTGGAGATAGGTTTACTGATTGATTGCTAATGTCAACATTGCTTCTTGTCCTTCTGAGGAAGACTGGTTTAAATCCGTTGAAACCATGGTAAAGGTTAACTGAAAACCACCATTTATTGCAACTAGTTGGCTGTCTGTTATACCTGCTGTTCTGTAACAGCTGCTGTAGTGCAACCATGTCCAAAATATTGACCTCCTTCTTAGTTTCGCGATTTTTTTTCGTCAGAGTACTGCAACCCCTATGAATCGCTCCCGTAGAGACCGCGAGATCAAAACTAGTCTAGTTATACCGCGCACAGAAGCCTTTAAGCTGTGATTTGAGCTGGATATGCGAACGGAGAAGAAAGAATCCCTAATAAAAGGTACGATGGAAAATGTTCTCGTCCATGCACTTCGAAGTGATTTTCAGATGTAGGTGTAGGTGCAGACATGCTCTTGTGATGTGTGCTCATCGGAAACAGTTGCTATTACGTACACCGTGTCTAAATTTAGCGAAAGCAAAGTTGTTGCGGTGTGGAACCGTGAGAATTCCTTGCCCAGCTCGTCGTTGTGTGTTAAACCGAGCTGGTTGTCTGGAGGAGGACGCAGCAGTGAAAGCGTCACACGCGTGGGCAGCTAGTAGGCCTGGTGGGGAAATGGTAGTTCGCTTGCGCCCGGCCACTTCGCAACGCCGGGCCTGCGTCCGTGATTGCATTCATATTTAATATTTCATTAAGCTCTCTGCGCCGAGGTTCGCTTCTGTGCCGTTGCCTCTGCAGTGAAAATTAAAGACATTTCTGTACACATTGCCCGCTAGCTGGGCTGGACTGGTCTTCCGTTCGAAAAACTCGTGACCTCGCTGGAAGGATAGACTGGACTTCTGCATCTGCTTGATGTATCGTCAGCACCGAGTTAATCGGCACGTAATTCCATGTTCGAAACAGTTCTCATTTATTCTTCAGTCTCAGTTGCACATTTTTAATTACATGAAATGCTTTGATCACTCTGGCTTATCTTCAGATCTAAGTAGTTGCGTCAACAACAAGTCTTTTCTGTATGATATCAGAGTTGCTCTGATATGAGGTTCTCGCACAGAAAAGGCGAGCTGCTGACTCATCAGTTTGGACCTGAAGATGATCCAGAGAGATTGAAACGTTTGTTGCAATTAGAAATATGCAGCTGAGATCGAAGAATAGATTATAATTGGTTTAAATGTCAGTACACTTCCTGATTCTCTCTGGAGAAAAAAGTCGACTATAGTGAGTTCCATGTAGCATTTGTACCATTTCTATGGTCATTAACTGGAATGAGTCAGTCGCATGAATTAGTCGTCTGGCTATATGCCTGCGTGGACGAAAATTGAAAAGTGTTATATCTTGACAGACCACTCCAACCTTCAGAACTTTGATTAAAATTTCATTAATTTGGTCTCATTTTCCGTACAGATGTGTATAACGTCATTTGAACTTTTCTGGTGGAGATGGGAACATAGTACGCCTAAAGGACGTGTACGTGCAGCTTACACTCATGTTTAGAACTTTGAGTAAGGTCGTATCATTGATATGAGGGTCTTGACAGCATCTTCTTCAAAAATCGCCCAGACAGTTGGCTGTGACTGACTGCAGAACGAGTCTTGACGAGATGGATCAGAACGTATTGTGACAAGAAGAGAAGTCATGGGTCCTTCTAGGACCACTCCAGGAGAATAATGTAGGACTGTTAGACTGACTCTGAAGAACAAACGGAAGACAATGGTTGAAATTCGGGTAGAGGTTAAAGTGTAGCCGCTAATCGCAGAGAACAGATTACCGAAATGTGGGTTGAGATATGGAATTTCCATGCGACGTTTATCGCTGATACCATACAGCAGACCTCCCCATGGTCCACCACCCTACCACCTTAACGTAGGTGAGGTAGTTTGTGTGCTCAATGTAGGTTATCTTTCTAACTCTGAATAAGGTCGAATTCTTAACATGGGGTCTTGAGAACATCTAGATCCCATACAGTTGGCTTTGAGTGAATTCAAAACGAATCTTGACGAGATGGACCAGAAAAACAGTGTGACAAGAAGAGAAGGCACAGGTCCTTCTAGAAGGACCACTCCAGGAGAATAATGTAGGACTGTTAGACTGACTCTGAAGAACAAACGGAAGACAATGGTTGAAATTCTGGTAGAGGTTACAGAGAGAGTCTTATCGCAAATCGCCGGGAACAGATTACCCGAATGTGGGTTGAGATCCGAATTTTCATGCGTTGTTTACCGCTGACACCGTACAAAAAATGGTTCAAATGGCTCTGAGCACTATGGGACTCAACTGCTGAGGTCATTAGTCCCCTAGAACTTAGAACTAGTTAAACCTAACTAACCTAAGGACATCACAAACATCCATGCCCGAGGCAGGATTCGAACCTGCGACCGTAGTGGTCTTGCGGTTCCAGACTGCAGCGCCTTTAACCGCACGGCCACTTCGGCCGGCGACACCGTACAACAGACCTACTAATTGCCTACCACCCTAAACATGGTGAGGAGGTTCATGTATCTCAATGATCCATAAAGCTATACCGGTGGCAGCTATTGTCACGGTAGGGTCATCCATGCCAAACTGAGAAATACGTGAGATATTCGATGAAGTTTAGTCACCCTGTGTCACTCCCTTCTCGGGAGTACTTGGACAACAACCGCTTATGCCCTTAGCTAAGACCGCCACTGCTTCCACTAACTTGTGTCAGACTACTACCGTTTTTAAACTTACTGGCAGATTAAAACTGTGTGCGGGACCGAGACTCGAACTCGGGACCTTTGCCTTTCGCGGGCAAGTGCTCTACCATCTGAGCTACCCAAGCACAACTCTCAACCCCTCCTCATAGCTTCAGTTCTGCCAGTACCTCGCCTTTTACCTTCCAAACTTCACAGAAGCTCTTCCGCGACCCTTGCAGAACTAGCACTCCTGGAAGAAAGGATATTGTAGAGACATGACTCAGCCACAGCCTTGGGGATGTTTCCAGAATGATATTTTCACTCTGCAGCGGAGTGTGCGCTGATATGAAGCTGTGAGGACGGGTCGTGAGTCATGCTTGGGTACCTCAGATGGTAGAGCACTTGCTCGCGAAAGGTAAAGGTCCCTAGTTCGAGTCTCGGTCCGGCACACAGTTTTAATTTGCCAGGAAGTTTCATATCAGCGCACACTCCGCTGCAGAGTGAAAATCTCATTCTACTTCCGTTTTCTTTTTTGCCGGACTCCCTTGGCCACTGTTAGTTTTTTTTTCTTTTCCATTACCAACGGCATTAGATTCCGAGGGCCAGTGGCTTTCTTCATTTCCCTTTCATCCTCTGCCTCCTGGGGTTCTGCAGGGCAAAAGTCCCTCGCCCAGGGTCAGCACCGAAGGCTGTAACTATCTGCAAGGCGAGATCACGCTATCATAACTGCTAATTGAGGAAAACCAGAACGGTATACATAGCGGACTTTGTACTTCACTAGCAGTGAAGCTAACGTGGACTATTACAGATAGCTTGTAGCACAACAACTATCCTGAGATAGGGGACTTTCTATTCTTATGAACAAAAAACCCAGTTAATATACGGGTGCAGTTTGTATTACAGAAAGAGAAAACCGTCCACCAAACAACATTCTCTCCTTGCTTTCCATGGTACAGCTCTGCAGAGACAACGAGACGATTTAAAAAGCGTGTTCCTACCTGTTGATATAGACTTGCTTCTTGACGAAAATTATCGTACATAGTTATTATTGTGGGAAATTTTTTACGTATTATGCTGGGCTTATAAGGGCAAATTGCATTCGTTCAAATTTTGGTGGAACTTTCTTGCCATTTATGCCAGATAAGCTTGATAATGTTCATTAGCCGAAATTAGTAGCGAATTGTGCAAAATAAATAACACCTGAAGATCTCACCATGAATTTTAACAATTATTCGTACTCGGCGGCTGAATATCCCCCTACAAACACACACAAATTTCCTGTGGTTGGGATTCAAGTGAGGATACGTGAGCTATTGGTTACTCGTGCAGATATTTCTCGATTTCATACAGTTCAAGTTATACCAGAGAGGTCTGCTCAAACTCAGTATCCTCCTCTCAATTACCCATTAATTGCCATATACTGTCATTGACCACAAGACTACTGTTGGCACAACACCTACCTTACCCAATTTCCTTACTCATTCCTGCTATTATGGATTTTCAGTTCATTACCCCTTTTCTGAAACAGCAGCCTCCATCCATCCATAACATTACATCATATCATGGCTACTCTTACATTCTAGATCGCAAATGTGTACAGAAAAAGAAAAACACGAGTATAATTTGGCTCTCGACACATACAAAAGATAGTCAATATCATTTCGTTTTATTTTCTACTGCCTTAAACTACTGTGGTTCTTTACCTTACCTTTTTCACCCCTACATATTACCTTAATCCTTATTTTACCATGATTCGTGGGATAACTCTCTTCTTGCAGGAAGATCCAAGATTTGTTTGAAAATATTCCTTCCTCCAACTTTTCCTTTTACTTTTAACTTGTTCAATCTCAGTAATTCAACTTCCTATTGTGTCAACAGTTCAGGGAGATGTATAAAATCATTACATAATATTCTCATCAACTCACAGAATACTCATAAATCAGTATCGTTCACATACAACAACTTTCCTTCACGTCTGGTAAATCCTGACTGTTTAGCGCTACTTGGCATCTGCTAATAATTCTTTAGGCGCCACGGCTTCATGCCCAGTGTGATATCAAATCTGGTGTACCTACAAAAATTAAATCTGAATTAACATGCACATATTCGTCAGGGTAACTACTGCTAATGATCTTTTAATGTTCCTTTTTTCAGAATTTTCTGCGCCATCTTTCTGACTCCTTCCGGCAATAATTACTCTTGTTACGTTCAAAAAACTCCCTTCTTCGACTTCATAACTCTTATGTTTCTTCATAAGATCCCCTCATACTATTAACATTACACGAAATTTTGTTTGATGTGACCAAATTATACCCTACACTTTACTGAGGTTCCAAAGTTAAGTTTTCCGCCTTCTTTTTCTTCGTTATATTTCATTTTGTGCCTTTGGTCATCTGGCATCCATTTTTATCATCTCAAAGAAAAATCTAGTCAGCAGAGTGGCACTGACCTGAGACTCAGCCAGTGCATTCATCTGAGAATTCCCCTCAGGGTGGTCTTCCTGTCCGGCTATGTGATCTCGCTGCTCACCCAAGTGCTGGCGAATCATCCCAGTGTGCTTAGAAAGTGGCTTCGTACTTACATAACTCACACAATTCTGAATATACATGTAAATTAAATTAAGTAACTACTGACAAGTCACTGGTGCTGAAACGCATTTATTTCTCGTTGTTATTAATTATTCTGGGTCTTCAAACGCATTTATTTCTCGTTGTTATTAATTATTCTGGGTCTTCATATTCTGATTTTATATTAATTATAGCACAGTTTTCGAAAAAATGGTCGCGTAACAGCACTGCACTTGCTACCTACATGTACATCCATGTCTTCACCTGGACGTCTCAAATTTTGGTTACAAGAATCTGCTGCTATGCCATTTGAAACCAAGGCGCAACACTAAGATAATATTCTGAACCTTCCTACTACCATACCCTCTAACCAGACATACATTTTGTTCGATATCCAATACGATAGATATTTCCCACTTAGCGTAGTATTGAGTCAAATTGTTTTTGGAAGTTAAGGAAGAGAGCATCAACTTGACATCCTTAACCCATGGCTTTTGCGACGAAATGTACCAAAATCGTTGCTGGTTGGGATGAAAGAGGTTACTCTGTTCCAGATACCTGATTATATTCCAGCTCAGCATATTTTATATGAATCTGCAACTGATGGATGATATTGGATAACATGTTCATGGATCACTTCTACAAACCTTCTTATAAACTGGAGTGATCAAACCATTGAGCATAGTTTTCTGTTTTTTACAGAAAATTGTGACCAATGAAACAATTAACGTATCTGCAAATTTTGTATAGAATATGACAGGGATTTCATCACACACTGAAACCTCGGTCAAATTCAGCAATTTTTGGATTACCACGTAGCGGAACCACTTGTAACCTAAATTTTAGAAATTATAATCGACAAAGTTTCCATGTGCCACATTACCCCCAAGTCTGGAAGAAACCTCTCCCCTTGCCTACCGAACACCTTCCAGAAATCACTTTGAGTCTCGGGCCAAACTCATCGCATGTACTGGACATCCCAATAGAAATTAAAACACTTTAAATAACTCTGCGGATTGAAATCGCGGTAGATTTACAATCCCTCCATCGATTCATTCCCCTGAGTCTGGAAACTTTAACGATATTGCTGTTACAATGCGCCCATTACACTACACACGATTCAAAACGTGCTTGCATTGCTACTAGGATTCGCACGAGCTACAAGGCCTCCCAGCAACTGTGGACACGGACGCTATGGTTGTGACGGCAGCGGCAGCAGAGCCGATCAAGTCAACGCAGCACAGACGGTGGCTACTTCCGCTCTTAAGAGGGACCGCCCGGCGGGCGCTTCTGAGTGAGAGGCACGAGCGACAGTGCTTCCCCGAAGCGCTCTCCCAGACAAAGCGAAGGCGGACCGCCTGCTGTTCAGCTTCTGAGCGCTTCACAGGAGGTACACTAGATGGGTCAGGTCAAAGCGAGCAGTGGCGAGCGGCTGGAGAACTGCAGAATCACTAAGCTAATATAGTTGACTGTAAACGCTCTTAGACACAGTTTATGTCCCGAACTGAGCGGATAGGGGCAGTAAATACGAGGTGTGGCTAGAAAAAAACCGGACTAGTACTGGTGAAACAATAAAACGAATGCAATAAGGCTCAAAGTCGCGTGGCCTGTCACGTGACTCTCGCTCCGCCTACTGCTCGAGTTTCATCTGCCTCCTGCACTCAGTCTGCCCATGCGTCTGTTTTAAGTAGTTGACGTTTTGTCTGTGCGTCGGAAAATGTTGAGTGTACAGAAAGAACAGCGTGTTAACATCAAATTTTGTTTCAAACTAGGAAAATCTGCAAGTGAAACGTTTGTAATGTTACAACAAGTGTACGGCGATGATTGTTTATCGCGAACACAAGTGTTTGAGTGGTTTAAACGCTTTAAAGATGGCCGCGAAGACACCAGTGATGACACTCGCACTGGCGGACCATTGTCAGCAAAAACTGATGCAAACATTGAAAAAATCGGTAAACTTGTTCGACAAGATCGCCGTTTAACAATCAGAGCAGTGTCTGAGTTAACAGGAGTTGACAAGGAAAGTGTTAGGCAGATTCTTCATGAAAGTTTCAACATGAACAAAGTCTGTTCAAAAATGGTTCCAAAGTGTCTCACAATTGAACAGAAGGGACGCCGAAGAATGATTTGTTCTGACATCCTGGAAAACATTGAAAGTGATCCCACCTTCTTACAAAATGTTATTACTTGCGATGAATCGTGGTTTTTTACTTACGATCCCGAAACTAAACGTCAATCGATGCATTGGAAAACTCCTGGTTCTACACGACAAAAAAAAGCACGAATGTCAAAATCGAAATTCAAGGCAATTATGATTGTTTTTTTTTTTTTTTGACATCAAAGGGATTGTGCACATTGATTGGGTACCAGAGGGACAAACAGTGAATCAGCATTACTACATTAGCGTCCAGGCTACCCTACGCGAGCGAGTGCGGAGAAAACGGAACGATTTGTGGAGAAAAAAGTCATGGATCCTTCACCATGACAATGCCCCAGCTCACAATGCGTTGTCAGTGAAGACGTTTTTGGCAAACCACAACATTCCCATCTTAGATCATCCACCCTACTCACCTGATTTGGCCCCCTGTGACTTTTTTCTTTTCCCTAAAGTCAAGTCAGCTTTGAAAGGAACTAGATTTGAGACTGTTGAAGCAGTAAAAGAGAAAGCGACGGAAGTAATGTATGGACTTACCGAAAATGATCTGCAGCATTGCTATGAACAGTGGAAAATTCGTATGGAGCGGTGTAGAGACCGAGGAGGAGAGTAAATTGAAGGAGATAACATGAAATTGTAAATAATTGTAAATAAATGTTTTTTCCAGCATCAGTCCGGTTTTTTTCTAGCCGCACCTCGTAGCTACACTTGCAAAAAGGACAGGCGTTATCCATGCTCTAAAAAAATATACAAAGCTCTTCCATTTTGACCTGAAAGTGAAACTTGTACAAACGCTTCTACTTGCAGTTGTTAGAACGTTGCAGGAACTGTTGGGGAGTGAGTACCAGGTCAGCAGCATTGTGAAGCTTAGTGCAGGGTTGGCTCAGGTGACTGACAGCATAGGGGAGTTATGTAGGAATTTTACGAAGGAGGATCAGGTAGTGACTTTGTGACCATCAATCCTGATGTTAAGTTTCTCGCTGTTCTCATTTCTACTACTTCTCATTACCTTCGTCTTTCTCCGATTTACTCTCAACCCATACTGTGTACTCATTAGACTGTTCATTCCGTTCAGCAGATCATTTAATTCTTCTTCACTTTCACTCAGGATAGCAATGTCATCAGTGGAGTAGGGAACAGTCTTGATAGGGACGGGGAATATGATGTAGGTAGTGACTTGGTAAAGATAGCTACTCAAACTGGTGCTGGAACCTCCCCCTCACTTATCGACCTTAATGACAGTGAAAAATTAAACCGCGTGTACCTAATGGAAATTTGGGAAAAGCAATCGTCACCGATGTTAATTTGTCGGTAAAGAGGGAGGAAAGGGTTAAATCTAAAAATCTAAATGAAAGGAAAAATTCAAATGAAACTGGTGGAAAATAATTTTGAAAAGGCTCAAAGTTTATAATAAAAGTAAATGTGCGGCGGTTACGTTAACAATTAACTAGCGGTAATTAGATATTTGAGATTTGGGGTGAATTACAGTCGCCAGTCCTATGGACAATTACTATAATAACTGAAAAAGAAAGGTTATTGCACCTATAATTAGCACTAAAAGCGTGGCAACTGAAGGTTGACACGTGTTGTGTGAAAACTGAATGTTTGTCTCAAGTAATAAATTTCGATACACCCTGACTTAATTTAGCAAAAGAATTAATAAAACTGGAAAATTGAAAGTTAATTTAGTGACTGAAATTAATAGTGAACTTTGTTTCTGGAGCATATCGAAATTCAGTAACATACAGTTAGTCTTGGGCTACCTCAACAATCATTTCAAAAGCTACTTGAATCTACGCAATTTAGAAATAAGAGATTTAATTCAAACTTGAATTAAATGATTCTGAACAATTATCAATAGTGAAATTTAGTACGTACCAAGCTGAGCTGCAGTCACAGGTAAGCTAAAATATGCTAACAAAACTCGCACTCTTAATTTGTGCTCGTGTAATCTAAATATTGTAGCCAGCTATGAATACTTTAACTGAACTTTGAAATTAAAGCAGTGAAATTGAATTATATTATTTTAATGCTGGCGTTTGAATTTCAACGACACTCGGGTTCATTTCGGAAAAGGAAGCGACCCTGCTTGGCAATGCAATTGGGACAATGAGCAACAAAGGTTCATGCTAAGTTGCTGTAATTTTGTGATGCAACCATTTTAAAAGCTGAGGTCTGCCATACAGTTCTGAAACTTTAGGTGCTTTTAGTCTTCCTTGTTGGTTGATTGAAGGTTTGAAGTCGTCGATCGAGGAGGTGGCGACAGTAACTCATTGTCGGCCGTCGCTGTTGCAGAAGCTGGATGCTGGCGCGCCTTCTTCTCGACACGGTAACCAGGCGAAACGGGCTCTTGATGTGTGCCAGATAATGCTTCCCGTCCGCGACACCGTGCTAGAAACTATTATAGCCAGTCGAGCGCAATTGCATGCTGCCCAACCCCGAACGCGCGGCAACTCGCGGGAGCGTCACACAACACACCTGCTCCACTGCACTGCCCCGGCCAGACTCTCCCTGCCCCGCGCTCCACGCGGCACAGTTAACACTACCAAAAATCCTAAACACTTTCGTTCTCCACACGACCTATCGATGTATTCGTTCGATAGTATAGTTTTCCCTAGGCCAGACCCAGCGTATAAATACAAATAATATCCACAAAACAAACCAATTATACATCGACATAAATGCATATATATACAAATAGTAAAACAATTACAATATACAAAGACACAGAAATGTTATATCTTCAGGTAACAAAATAAGGAAAAAAATTTGCAGTGCAATAGATGGAAATAGGAGGATATGCATTTCCGGCGTTACAGTGGCACTAATGTGCATTTCGTGCAACTGTTTCAGCTTCATGATCGGCCTCATCTTGATGCTGCTGTTAGGCGGGTTAACATGGGGCTGGAGAGAGCGCTGATGGCAGAGCACGTGGGTCACATTTCTGTGGTGCCAGCTGCGTCTATCAGCAGATCAGGTTTCACTAGGCATGATCTGCACCTCAATAAGTATGGGAAGGGGAGGTTGGCATAGCTTACAGGTGACAGTGTAGTGGGTGTTGGTGGGATCACTCATATAAAAATTCCTGTAGAGTTGGTGTGAGAGGAGCACCATTTTTAGATTGAAGTCAGCTGATAGGTATACCTGCTTGAAGGAAGTCCCTCCAACTAAGGGCTCACCTTCAGAGGACGTCACGTTTCCAAGTAGAGAAGGAATTTGCATACTTTATCAAAACAGAAGAGGTATTAGTGATAATGTTAGTGAACTGCTTATAGATATTGACTCTGAATATATTGATATGTCGGAGTTCCTTTTCGGGTGGGGGGAGTGCTTTTTTTTTTTTTTTTTTTTTTTTTTTTTTTTTTTTTTGTCATCAGTCTACTGACTGGTTTGATGCGGCCCGCCACGAATTCCTTTCCTGTGCTAATCTCTTCATCTCAGAGTAGCACTTGCAACCTACGTCCTCAATTATTTGCTTGACGTATTCCAATCTCTGTCTTCCTCTACAGTTTTTGCCGTCTACAGCTCCCTCTAGTACCATGGAAGTCATTCCCTCATGTCTTAGCAGATGTTCTATCATCCTGTCCCTTCTCCTTATCAATGTTTTCCACATATTCCTTTCCTCTCCGATTCTGCGTAGAACCTCCTCGTCCTTACCTTATCAGTCCATCTAATTTTGCAACATTCGTCTATAGCACCACATCTCAAATGCTTCGATTCTCTTCTGTTCCGGTTTTCCCACAGTCCATGTTTCACTACCATACAATGCTGTACTCCAGACGTACATCCTCAGAAATTTCTTCCTCAAATTAAGGCCGGTATTTGATAGACTTCTCTTGGCCAGGAATGTCCTTTTTGCCATTGCTAGTCTGCTTTTGATGTCCTCCTTGCTCCATCCGTCATTGGTTATTCTACTGCCTAGGTAGCAGAATTCCTTAACTTCATTGACTTTGTGACCATCAATTCTGATGTTAAGTTTCTCGCTGTTCTCATTTCTACTACTTCTCAGTACCTTCGTCTTTCTCCGATTTACTCTCAACCCATACTGTGTACTCATTAGACTGTTCATTCCGTTCAGCAGATCATTTAATTCTTCTTCACTTTCACTCAGGATAGCAATGTCATCAGCGAATCGTATCATTGATATCCTTTCTTCTTGTATTTTAATTCCACTCCTGAACATTTCTTTTATTTCCATCATTGCTTCCTCGATGTACAGATTGAAGAGTAGGGGCGAAAGGCTACAGCCTTGTCTTACACCCTTCTTAATACGAGCACTTCGTTCTTGATCGTCCACTCTTATTATTCCCTCTTGGTTGTTGCACATATTGTATATGACCCGTCTCTCCCTATAGCTTACCCCTACTTTTTTCAGAATCTCGAACAGCTTGCAGCATTTTATATTGTCGAACGCTTTTTCCAGGTCGACAAATCCTATGAAAGTGTCTTGATTTTTCTTTAGCCTTGCTTCCATTACTAGCCGTAACGTCAGAATTGCCTCTCTCGTCCCTTTACTTTTCCTAAAGCCAAACTGATCGTCACCTAGCGCATTCTCAATTGTCTTTTCCATTCTTCTGAATATTATTCTTGTAAGCAGCTTCGATGCATGAGCTGTTAAGCTGATTGTGCGATAATTCTCGCACTTGTCAGCTCTTGCCGTCTTCGGAATTGTGTGGATGATGCTTTTCCGAAAGTCAGATGGTATGTCGCCAGACTCATATATTCTACACACCAACGTGAATAGTCGTTTTGTTGCCACTTCCCCCAATGATTTTAGAAATTCTGATGGAATGTTATCTATCCCTTCTGCCTTATTTGACCGTAAGTCCTCCAAAGCTCTTTTAAATTCTGATTATAATACTGGATCCCCTATCTCTTCTAAATCGACTCATGTTTCTTCTTCTATCACATCAGACAAATCTTCACCCTCATAGAGGCTTTCAATGTATGCTTTCCACCTATCCGCTCTCTCCTCTACATTTAACAGTGGAATTCCCGTTGCACTCTTAATGTTACCACCGTTGCTTTTAATGTCACCAAAGGTTGTTTTGACTTTCCTGTATGCTGAGTCTGTCCTTCCGACAGTCATATCTTTTTCGATGTCTTCACATTTTTCCTGCAGCCATTTCGTCTTAGCTTCCCTGCACTTCCTATTTATTTCATTCCTCAGCGACTTGTATTTCTGTATTCCTGATTTTCCCGGAACATGTTTGTACTCCCTCCTTTCATCAATCAACTGAAGTATTTCTTCTGTTACCCATGGTTTCTTCGCAGCTACCTTCTTTGTACCTATGTTTTCCTTCCCAATTTCTGTGATGGCCCTTTTTAGAGATGTCCATTCCTCTTCAACTGTACTGCCTACTGCGCTATTCCTTATTGCTGTATCTATAGCGTTAGAGAACTTCAAACGTATCTCGTTATTCTTTAGTACTTCCGTCTCCCACCTCTTTGCGTATTGATTCTTCCTGACTAATGTCTTGAACTTCAGCCTACTCTTCATCACTACTATATTGTGATCTGAGTCTATATCTGCTCCGGGGTACGCCTTACAATCCAGTATCTGATTTCGGAATCTCTGTCTGACCATTCTTCCTGACTAATGTCTTGAACTTCAGCCTACTCTTCATCACTACTATATTGTGATCTGAGTCTATATCTGCTCCTGGGTACGCCTTACAATCCAGTATCTGATTTCGGAATCTCTGTCTGACCATGATGTAATCTAACTGAAATCTTCCCATATCTCCCGGCCTTTTCCAAGTATACCTCCTCCTCTTGTGATTCTTGAACAGGGTATTCGCTATTACTAGCTGAAACTTGTTACAGAACTCAATTAGTCTTTCTCCTCTTTCATTCCTAGTCCCAAGCCCATATTCTCCTGTAACCTTTTCTTCTACTCCTTCCCCTACAACTGCATTCCAGTCGCCCATGACTATTAGATTTTCGTCCCCCTTTACATACTGCATTACCATTTCAATATCCTCATACACTTTATCTATCTGTTCATCTTCAGCTTGCGACGTCGGCATGTATACCTGAACTATCGTTGTCGGTGTTGGTTTGCTGTCGATTCTGATTAGAACAACCCGGTCACTGAACTGTTCACAGTAACACACCCTCTGCCCTACCTTCCTATTCATAACGAATCCTACACCTGTTATACCATTTTCTGCTGCTGTTGATATTACCCGATACTCATCTGACCAGAAATCCTTGTCTTCCTTCCACTTCACTTCACTGTCCCCTACTATATCTAGATTGAGCCTTTGCATTTCTCTTTTCAGATTTTCTAGTTTCCCTACCGCGTTCAAGCTTCTGACATTCCCCGCCCCGACTCGTAGAACGTTATCCTTTCGTTGATTATTCAATCTTTTTCTCATGGTAACCTCCGCGTTGGCAGTCCCCTCCCGGAGATCCGAATGGGGGACTATTCCTGAATCTTTTGCCAATGGAGAGATCATCATGACACTTCTTCAATTACAGGCCACATGTCCTGTGGATACACGTTACGTGTCTTTAATGCAGTGGTTTCCATTGCCTTCTGCATCCTCATGTCTTTGATCATTGCTGATTCTTCCGCATTTAGGGGCAATTTCCCACCCCTAGGACAAGAGAGTGCCCTGAACCTCTATCCGCTCCTCCGCCCTCTTTGGCAAGGCCGTTGGCAGAATGAGTGTCTATGTACGTGAAAAACCAGTACTCCATTTGAGTCCATAGACGTATCACAGCACGGCACTGAACAGATATTTGAATTTTGTGCAGGAATAGTTGAATTAAGTGAAACTAAACTTCTAATTGTTTTTGTTTATAGGTCCCCTAACTATGACTTCAGCGCATTTCTGCTCAAGCTAGAGAGGGTTCTTGATTCACTTTGTAGGAAGTACCATAAATTAGTTACATCTGGTGACTTCAATATAAATTTTGTGTATGATGGTGCAAGATCTCCTAAATTCATATGATCTGATATAGACGGTGTTTTTTCCAACTAGGGTGCAGGGGAACAGTAGCTCAGCCATAGACAATATTTTTGTTCATTCTTCATTACTAGATGGGCATTCTGTTAGTAAAAGTGTGAATGGCCTTTCAGGCCATGATGCACAACTTTTATCACTAAAAGGCTTTTGTACTCAAATAAATGTCGTATCTAATTACAAACTATGTCCGAAAGTTAATCCAACAGATATAGAGTTTTTTAAACCTTGTCAACGAACAAGAGTGGCAGGATATTTATAGTGCCGATAACATACATGATAAATATTATACTTTCCTTAACACATTTCTCATGCTCATTGAGAGTTGCATTCCCTTAGAACGTTCTAAACGGGGTACTAGCAGTAATAAGGAGCCCAGGTGGCTGACTAGTGGGATAATGACATCATGTAAAACAAAGTGGGAATTATATCAAAATGTTAGACGTAGTCACAATCAAGCTGCAGCAGCCCATTAAAACAGTATTGTAATGTGCTTAAAATGTTACTAGAAAGGCAAAAAGTATGTGGTATGCAAATAGAATAGCTAATTCACAGGATAAAATTAAAACCATATGGTCAGTTGTGAAGACAATGTCTGGTCAGCAGCACAAGGTCGAAGATATAAAGTCAGTCCGTAGTAAAAATATATCTGTTACTGATAAATCAGATACATGTACGGTATTTAACAATCATTTTCTGGGCATTGCTGGTGAATTAATTAAAATTTTGGTTTCTACAGGGACTCATTTAACTTTCTTGGCAAATACCTTTCCGAGCTTCACGTCTGAAATACTCCTCTGTGATACAGACAAGAGGGAGATTGCGTCAATAATTACTTCACTGAAGACTAAGGATTCTCATGGTTATGATGGAGTGTCTAGCAGAGTATTAAAGTACTATGCCCAGCGTTTATACATATTTGTAATTCTTTCTTAGGAATGGTCAATTTCCTGAACGATTACTCAATAGTAAATTCGATTTATGAAAAGGGAGAAAGGGATAATGTAGACAATTTCAGACCTATTTCTATGCCATCGGTGTTTCCTAAAGGTATTGAAAAGGCTGTGTATGTAAGTATAATTGCTCATTTTATATCACACGATTTGCTATCAAATGTAAAGCGACATATTTTTTGATTTAACAAAGTCGTTTGATTGTGTTGATCACAAAATATTTGTCCAGAAATTGGTCCATTTGGAATATGGGGAGTAGCTCACAATTGGTTCACCTCTAACTTTAGCAACAGACAGCAAAAGGTCATTATCCACATTGCTGAGAATGGCTGTGATGTGGGGTCTGAGTGGAGCACAGTCAAGGGGGGCGGGGGGGGGGGGGGGGCGGTGTCCCACAGGGATCAGTGTTAGGGCCACTTCTGTTCCTTATTTACATAAATGATAGAGCCTCTATTATTATGGGTAACTCTAAAATATTTCTGTTTGCTGATGACACTAGCTTGGTAGTAAAGGATGTTGTGTGCAACATTGGCTCGGTTTCAAATAGTGCAGTTCATGGCTTGTAGAAAATAAACTAATGCTAAATCATAGTAAGACGCAGTTTTTACAGTTTCTAACATACAATTCAACAAAACCTGACATTTCAATGTCACAGAATGGGCATATGATTAGTGAAACTGAACAGTTCAAATTTCTAGCTGTTCAGATAGATAGTAAATTGTCGTGGAAAGCCCACGTTCAGTATCTTTTTCGAAGACTTAATGCTGCCATTTTTACTATTCGAACGGTATCTGGAGTGAGTGATCGCTCGACACGAAAATTAGTCTACTTTGCTTACTTTCATTCGCTTATGTCGTGTGGTATTGTATTTTGCGTTAACTCTTCCCATTCTAAAAGGATATTTTTGGCTCAGAAACGGGCGGTTCGGGCAATGAGTGGTGTAAGTTCACGAACCTCTTGTCGAGCCCTGTTCGTGAGTCTGGATATTTCGACCGTTACTGTCATTTCTTGTTAACAGTATTAGCTTATTCCCAAGAATAAGCAGCTTTCATTCAGTTAATACTCGGCATTTGGATCGGCCTACCTTAACTTTTGTGCAGAAAGGTGTGCAGTATACTGCTGCGTCCATTTTCAATAAGCTACCACACTAATTCAAAAATCTTAGCAGTAATCCACGCACTTTCAAATCGAAACTGAAGAGTTTCCACATGGCTCAGTCCTTCTATTCTGTCGCGGAGATCCTTGAAAAAGTAAGCTGATTTTTGTTGAATTGTTGACTACATTTACTTAAACTTATGGATTGACTTTTTCGGATTTTATTTTTATCTGTTATTACTTTTATGCTGTAATTTTATGTACTGACACGTTCCATGACCTTGAATATTTGCTCCTCAATTTGGTACTACGGAACTTGACGTGTACATAAATAAAAAAAAATCTGCCACTTCAGTATTATTATTATTATTACTATTGTTATTATTTCTTCTCTGATGGGTGAACTAAGGATCATGCGTCAATATCAATTCTTTATGCGATGTTCTGTTCTTTACTTCCAGTATTCGTTTATCTCTGCAGTATGTTACTTTTCCTGTTTTATTAGCACTTCAGACCACTTTTTTTCCGTTCTCGTGAGCCGAAATTCTTCCATATTCAATACTGTGTCCCTAAACGTTTTTCTGAAAGTGGTTTCTTCAGCTTTCATATTTTTTTCTAAACCAATTTTTACTTAATGTAACGAAATTTTAGTTGCCTTTTTATCCCACAAATATATGATGATTTTTTGGTTAATTTACTGTCCCACATTCGACATAGATGTCTAAAAAATAGGTCTTCTTTGTCTCATTACTTTCTATATATGTTATATGTTTGGATCAATTTCATCGTTACTACATAATTTCTAGCGTTCCATAGTTTCGCGCCTAATATTTGCCTAATAATTCGCCTTTCTATTATGTTAATTTATCTCAAATATACACTCACGAAAAAAAATCGCAACACCAAGAAGGAATTGTGCTACATAAACTAAAGTTGGTGGCTGTGCATCTACACCTGAAAGATTATATTTATTCAGATTTTGCGCCAGTCGCATAAGAGTGGCGCCAGTAGCGCCACTACGAGGATGAAAATGAGGTTCGCTTTAAATACACGCTGGAGCAGGCGTAAGCGTCAGTTACCTTTGACATTGACGTTTTGAGTTGATGTTAGCCAAGAACATATTTAACAAGACGAAGACGACATTTTCTTCACCTCACTGAGTTTGAACGAAGTCGTGTAACAATACTACGAGAAGCTGGATATACCTTCTGCAATATTTCAGAAATTCTTGATAAAAATGTACCCACTGTACATGATTGCTGACAGTGGTGGTCACGTGACTGTACGGTCGCAAGAAGACCGGGCCCCGGACGGCCACATGGCACTACCGAGACGGCGCACCATAGTGTTCGGCGTATGACTGGTGCATCGCACTCCATGTGCACCAGTTGGCGCCACAGTGGCACAACGAACTGTTACAAATCCGTTACTTCAAGAACAGCGACTAGCTAAAACGCCGTGCAGCGTGCATTCCACTAACCACCACCTTTTCCGACTTTAGTGGTACTAAGCGAGAGCTCTTTGGATAGCAGGTTGGAGGTCTATTGTGTTTTCTGACGAATGCTGGTTCTGCTTCAGTGTCAGTGACGGCAGTGTGTTGGTTAGAAGGAGGCCAGTTGAGGATCTGCAACCAACTTGTCTGTGTGCTGGAAACACGGGACCTACACCTAGAATTATAGTCAAGAGTGCGATTTGGTATGACAGCAGGAGCACTCTCGTGATTATCCCACGCACCCTGACTGCAAGCCTGGTGATTCGACCTGCTTTGCTACGATTCACGAGCAGCATTCCAGGGGTGTTTTTAACAGAATAACGCTAGCCCACATAGCGCTTTTGTAACTGAACATGCTCTACAGAGCGTCAGCTTGCTGCCTTGCCCTGCGTTATCACCAGTTTTGTTCCAATCGAGCACATATGGGACATCATAGGACAGGGTCATCCAATAATTGCACGCGGCGGGCGCAAGGCAGTGTAGTTCAGCGCCCCGTCCGCGACCGTGTGTCGCTAGTGTCGGCCTAGGAGCGAGAGAGAGAGAGAGAGAGCTGCGGAACCAGTGAGACCGCACAGCACTGCTCTGCGGTGGACTGCCCCGCGGTCAGATCAAACGTAAACGAAATAACAGAGGAAGCGCAGCTCTGTAAAGGAGTTTCATGAGCGGTAAAACAAGCAAACCATTTACTGTTGAGGTAACAACTAGTGTTCGTGTGGCAGAATTACTGCGCAAAGCTCTAGAAAACAATATCCAAAATAAGAATCGAAGAACAGCTTAGTACTTTTATCACCCACAGGTTGATTCTACTAGTACTGCACATGCACACTCGTCGTATGTACAATAGGCGTCTTCTGAAAAATACATCAGTTTCTTAAATGAACTAGTCATACATATTCTATTTTAGAAATAATTTTATATAAGGGATATAGAGTCTCATTCCTACTGTTAGTAGTTACAAGTAAATAGTTTTTGTTGTACTTCGTGCTACAGCTTTTTGTATCCCTTTTCAGAGTTTAGAAATCGGATGCTTAGTTTGTTGTTTTGTACGTAATAATTTTAATTGACCAAGTTTGAAAACTTATTAGAAATAGAATTAACGTTATAAAGCTCTTTAAATCCTACAGTCAACAGTGTTAAAGAAGACAAGATTTTATATGTTTTTCTTTTTCGGAGAAACTATTTTGTCTAGGTTTGGTACAATATTCTCTGAGACTGCTAACCTCAAAGAATTAGTCAAATATTTATCGCCAAGTAATGAACGGTTCTTAGTTTTAGCAAGCTTTAACTGAGAGAAAAAGCGCTCACAAATATATGTGGAACCAAACATTGGCAGAACTTTGGCCGCGTGCTTGTGCAAAAGAGGATATTTCTCTCGTGGAAGACAGCTGTGAAAGTCATCCAGAGTTTTACACATGAGGAGGAGGTCCTTCAGGCGGATATCGCACTGCAGGTCCATCAGCTCTAGTTGAAGCACTTGTGAGACGTCCTCTGCCCGAAGGGAAAACGGGCGAACAAATATATCTAAGGCCGGCTGAAGCTCACTTATCTCCAAAAATCTGTTTTCAAACTGTTCTTGTAATTCGAAAATGATTTGAACATAATCTGAAAAATCTACATCTTCTTTAACGATGTCTAGTGCAGGAAAGTGACAACAATTCTTCTCGCACAACTGTTTTTCCCCCGAAATAAGATTTTTTTTCAAATGCTTGAATAGTCTGCACTGAATCAACGACACAGTGATTTTCGCGTTGGGGTGAAATGTTCAAAGTATTTAAATGACCACTAAGATCTCTCAAAAAAGCCAAATTCCCCACCCACATAGGATCACAAAATAATTCTTCTGGACGTCCTTTCATTTCCAAAAAGGTATTTATTTCGCCTGTCAAGGAGAAAAACCGATGAAACACCTTTCCTCTGCTCAGTCATCTTACTTCGGCGTGGTAGGGGTTTTCGGGGGATTCCGCTTCGGTATCAGCCAGAAATTCTTTAATTTGGCGATGTGTGAGTCCATGCGATCGAAGATAATTATTCGTTCGAAGAACTGTGTCCATAACATGTTTTATGTCGACAATCTTCGCCCAAAGTGCATCCTGGTGTATCAGACAATGGACTGCCACGAATAAGGAACAGCCAACTTCAGCCATTTTTGACCTGACAAAACTCAGAAATCCAGTTGGTATCCCTCGTAGCGCAGGGGCTCCATCCGTTGTTACACTGGTAAGGCGTTCCCATTTTAAACCCATTGATTGTAACACGTTTTCCGCGGCTAGAAAATATCCAAACCCGTGGTTGTGTCTTTTAGTGGTATAAGATCGAGAAATTCTTCTGTGACACGCAGCTTGTCGTCGACACCTCGAATGAATATGACGAGCTGAGATATGTCCGTACCGTCCGCGGACTCGTCAAGAGCGATAGAAAATCAAATGAAGTTTGCCGCTCTCTACATTAATTGCTGTTCCATATCTGGGACTCAGCGAGCAACAGTTTGAGGCGAAAGAGCTAGTTTTTCAAATTTTCCGGGAGGTCTGCTGGACAAATACAAGCCGAATCGACCAGGCAATCCTTAATGAGATTCCCAGCCACAAAGGGTTTCCCTGCTTTCGCAACTCCCAGCGAGCATTTGTAACTTGCGCGCAAACTTTGCCCACCTATTTCCTGCTCCTACCACGGCAAAAAAATAAAATACAATTAATTTTGTACAATCCTGTTTTTTTAAAACACTTTTATCATTTTAAAAATTGTTTCATTCATCGAAACTCAAATAAAGAAACTAACCATGAAAGATTGGTTTCAGGTGCGTTTTCCCCCAGATCCTCCAAAAAGCGGCCTTAGACGGTATCGAGGACAGCGAAATGTGGTCGCAAAATCAATTTCTATCTATTGGAATATCTGCGTTTTAATTAATTTAAAATATAGCTCAGACTACAACATATGTTTTTCCATCCATAAAAACACAAATATATAAAAACAAAAAATGACTCTAAATGACACTTTGCTCCCGAGAGAGCGTTTGTGACGGCTTTTCACAAAGTGGCAAAAAATAACGCACCTGAAACTGTTTCTTATGTCCGTGCGACGCGATTTAATGCAACCCAAATATAAAAATTAACCGAAAAGAAATGTTCCTTGTTGCTGACATTCTGATATTCGATAACTGGCACATTGCTAAGTGACAGGTTATAAAATATAGTTTTATTTATCATCTTTATAAAATATAAAGAGTCATACGATAAGAAACACTTACTTCACTTGAAATTTTCTTTCAATTCTTCAAGCTTTGACTGGCGTTCCTCTTGCGACAAATTTTCGAACTGATATTTGTGACAGGTATTAAAGTGCCGTTCGATCGAGTACTTTTTTAAATACACGAGGTTCCGATGTCATACTAAACATTTGGCATGATTTTCGACAGCAGTACAAAGGAAATTATTTTCCCACTCGGGTTTAAATAGACAGGCATAGAACTGCATTCGACAAAGTGACATCCGGAACAATACGTGCAGTTTGCAAGCTTGCGTTCAACAATCTCGTGGTTACGCCGGTTATTAACGTACCAGAGTTTCACATTTGCAATGGCTTATCTCGCGCTTACATTAACCTACGATTTTGCAATGTTAATCACATAACTAATGTAGAAAAACGCAATTTCGGTCATACGTTTGCCTGGGTTTGTTGGTGTTGCGATTTCTTTCTGTCACTGTAGTTTAAAGCTAGATCTTCGCTTACATATAGACATTCTGGCTTCACTACCGTATTGTAACGCCTTTTTCGCATTTTTACACAGGCATTTTTTGTTCTACGGGTCTTTAGACCATACACCAGGGCCGGGCAGAAATTCTGCACGCGTGCGGTGCTCGTGCACATGTGCAACTTCCGGGTCACAGCGTGCACGCCGCAGCCGTCAGCGTTCATGTAGTGCATGTTTCTACCCACAGATGTCGCTTCGTCCACTTGCTGGGATACTCTGTACCGGCGCATTCTAGTGCTCTTTCCACAGCTTGCAAGCCAACGATGGGAAGGTATTTCGCGTATTAAACATTTAAAATACTGTCACAGTCTACTCATTGAGACGTCTACTTTTATGTTAACAGTTTAACCCAGTAAGACAAGTAATACAGTTAACAACCGTGGGTTTTTATTAAGGCAGCTTGACTGACGGCACGTAAATACGAGTAATGTTTTTGATCTAGTATTTAAGAAAGAGAGCACTTAGTGACTTCCAACGAACCTTATTCATGATTTCAAATAACATTAAACTAATGCAAGGTTAGCTATTACTAATTCTCGGTGCCCCCAGTTACAAACACATAATTTCTGTCTCACTGACCTCTGAACAGAATGATAACCGCAGACCTCTGGATGATCACCTGTTATTTCAATACAATTATTGCTACATCTTTCATCAACTACGTCTGAAATCTGCATAATAAATAATAACCGACAATTAGATGAATGCCACGTTTTATCGACTTCAGCTGAGCGTAGCCCTTCACACATTAAAAAAAAACTAAATGTTGGAACAATCGGTTTAATGACCAACTTTCCTGATAATAAGGTAACATGGAGCAGAATGAGACACTAATGCACAGTTAGTAAACAATAATTTTTAATTATGAAAGGAATAAATCCAAACACGTTTATCACTGGTCATGAGAAATGATAATCGTATTTTGGACGAATGTGCAAGTGGCGCACCGAGTATACACAGTCAGACGGAGTTCGTTTCGAATACGGGAAGATGGGTACAAACGATAAATACGATGAAAATGCACATAACTTTACCACACTAAAACACTACGACATCGCTGATGAATTCAAGTTTTTTGCTAATAAATATGATTCTGTTATTATTAACAAGATTGTAATGTATGTGTATAGAGTTAATGTAAGGGTTGAAAGACTAACACTTGATGATAGAGCTAACAAAAAAATATTTGAAGACGAAGGGGCATTGGAAAAGATTCGTATAGCATGTACCAATAAATTAGGTCCATTTAGTCTGAGGCCGGAACGTTCATCCGGCGTTCCTTGGAGAAAATACAGTAGAAAGAACCGATTTAAATTTGTTACTTATTGTAAGCCAGAAACTAGTGCCGATATTAATAAGGTAAAGGGATAGCCTGATTTAGAAAATATGTGTAAATGTAAAAACAAACTGTTTCAGGGTGTCAACCCATTTTATATTGGTTTAGAAATCGCTGGTGATGAACCTGCAAAGAATGATGTTGTACAGAGCGAGGTGAAATATGTTACTTTTGTTGTTCGTAATCGTGTATATATGACGTTTTGTAAAAGGAAAGGAACAGTAACGTTCTAAATACAGGTTATTGTTACAGCTAATGTCTGCGTTGGAATTCTTTTATCAAAACTGGGAACACATAAGGACCTATCCAGACGACCTACGATTGGCATTCCTTGTACCCACGAGTCAACAGAGAATCGACGAACTTGCTATTACATTTTACGGCAACAAGATAAACTATTCTGCTGCAGTGATTGTTTTAGAAGAACTGTGGTTTTACAAGCCAAACCTTAATCAATTAATACAACAGTTTAGGGACGCTTATAGGGAATATGTATTTATGCCAAACGGTATAAGATGTGCAAACAGATATTACGATTTTAGACAGGGTAGATACAGACCTCTGTGGTACACATATTAGAACCTCAAATATAAAATGGGTTGACACCCTGAAACAGTTTGTTTTTACATTTACACATATTTTCTAAATCAGGCCATCCCTTTACCTTATTAATATCGGCACTAGTTTCTGGCTTACAATAAGTAACAAATTTAAATCGGTTCTTTCTACTGTATTTTCTCCATTTTCTTAAGGACATTTAATTTTGCTTGCCATTCTTCACTCTTGGGTACACTGCACTCGTCTTTGTGATATTTATTGTAGTGTCTTTCAATTGAAAACTTACGCTGGCCGCCTATTATTCAGCGGCATAGTAAACACTGTGAGTTTTCACCAACGGCTACAAAAAAGAATTGCAGTTCCCAGTCATTTTTAAACGACTGAGAACATAGATCTCCCGTCCTTTGCTTTTTCACAGTAACTGCCATTTCTCAGTACTTCTGTGTTAAGGTTACGGTCACCAGCGGTAAACGAGACGGTATGTTGCGCTCTTGCTTGTACCACATAAACAGGGAAGTGGAGCCGCCGCCTTTCATTTAGGACACATGTCTAATAACAGATGTCGCTGTCGCACACGTGCGCACATGTGCAGCACTTCCGCACGTCTGCACACTGTGCAGCGTTTGGCCGGCCCTGCCATACACCCTTTCCATTTTCTCTATAGCAGCTTTTCCAAACCAATTTCTTGAATCATCTCGCCAAAATATTTAAATTTTCTCATCTTTTCAATTTGCCCAATATCTTTTTTCAGGAATTTCGGTGTATTTTTAGTATTTGAAAAAAAAACTGGTTTCTCTGCAGAAATTTTGAAGCCTGTCTACTGGCTATTTCTCCTAAAAGTTTAATTTGCGTTTCAGCAGGTGTCACATTTTCTGAAAGTACAACACTACAAGGACTGCAAGTGTGATACAGTTTATTTCAGTATTTTCCTTTCCTCTTCCCAATATTATAGTCCTACAATTTTTCATTCCAAATTCTCACTGTTTTTCTAGAACACAACTGAAAAGAATTGTGGACAGGCCATCACCTTGTCTTACACTAGAGTTTATTTCAAAGAGCTGAGATATTTCTCCAATAAATTTCACTTTAAAACTGTAATTGTTTCACGAATTGGTTTGTTAACTTTGACTTTACACAAAATTCTCCGATTATTTTCCTGTAGTTTGTCTGTAAATGGAATTAAAGATCGTCCTGAAATTAACAATGATTATTATAGTATCTTTCGAATTCAGTAGCCTGTAACCAATAATTACCTTCAGATTAAACGTTTCTTCAGAACATAATCTGTTCTTCGCACAAATCGCCTTCATATTCGCCAGAATGACTGTTCAATAATATTTCTACTCTGTTTGGTAAAATCTTTGAAAATTTTTTTTGTAACTAGTAGCAAAGAAATTCCTCCGTAGGTGACGCAATGCTTATTGCCTTTCTTACGTAAGGGAAGTATTAACGGTGCCTTCAACTCTTCTGCAATTTTTCTGATTTCCATATTTCCTCGTAGATTAGCGCTTTTTTATTATTCGTGGAGACCATTTCAAAATCTTCGCTGTAAAGAGCCTTGTTTGTCTACTTAATTGTTTCTTCAGGTTTTAATTACTTCGTGAACTTGTTTCGTAGTCAGAGGTAAATCTCTTCCAAAGTACTTGAGACTTCCATCTTATGGATTGGTCCTTGTTGATCAAGAGTCAGCAAAATATTTTGCAAGTATTTCGCAATTTTCAGTGATGCTTAAGCCAAGTCTGCCATTTTCATTTATGAAACACACACTTGAGGTTGGTATGCCTTCAAACTATCCTTAGATGTCTGGTAAAAAACACGAGTACTTTTTAAATGCTTTCCTCAAGTTTCATCTTTTGAGAACCTCTTTTAATTCCTTCAATTATCAATGCTGTTTCCTTCCCTTTCTTTTTAAATGGATGATAGTGAATTTTTCGAGCCTTTCGCTTTCTCCATGTTTTGGCCCTTTCTATTAAAGCTTTTTCATATATTCTTCCCATATTTAGTTTCTAATTTTGGTTGATCTGGGTGTTTTCTGTGTAGCACTGGTAATTTATTTACATAATTCTGACCAGTTGCGACGCTTAGCTGTTTCAACTTCATCCTGACACTTTTGAATCGATTCTTTCGCTATCGTCAGTCTTTCTGTATCACATTTTATTACCAGAATGAGATTTTCACTCTGCAGCGGAGTGTGCGCTGATGTGAAACTTCCTGGGAGATTAAAACTGTGTACCGGACCGAGACGCGAACTCGGGACCTTTGCCTTTCGCGGGAAAGTTCTCTGCCATCTGAGCTACCCAAACACGACTCACGCCCCGTCCTTACAGCTTTACTTCCGCCAGTACGTCGTCTCCTACTTTCCAAACCTCACAGAAGCTCTCCTGCGAACCTTTCAGAACTAGCACTCCGGGAAAAAGGATATTGCGGAGACATGGCTTAGCCACAGCCTGGGGGATGTTTCCAGAATGAGATCTGCACTCTGCAGCGGAGTGTGCGCTGATGTGAAACTTCCTGGCAGATATGGAAAGTAGGGCACGAGGTACTGGCGGAAGTAAAGCTGTGAGGAGTGGGCGTGAGTCATGCTTGGGTAGCTCAGATGGTAGAGCACTTGCCCACGAAAGGCAAAGGTCTCGAGTTCGAGTCTCGGTGCGGCACACAATTTCAATCTGCCAGGAAGTTCCACATTTTATTAGTTGTTGTGATTTTAGTTTACTTTATTAGGCAGGAGTTTAACCCTAATTTTTGAGAGGTAGTCATCAGAATCGAATTCACCGTCCCATATAACAATCACATTTATAATTTCCTTACAATAAGCTGCACAACCTAATTGAAATTCGTCCAACATTGGGTCTGGAACTGTCCATGTTTTGGCTTGGGAACTTCCTGAAGAAAGTTGACATTGGCTTCAGGTGGGAATTTTGATATATAGACTCATCAGTCTTATACCATTTGTGTTGTTTCTTCCGTAAGCTGGGTAGTTCTGTAGTTCTGCCTATTTGAGCACTGAAGTCACCCAAAAGCGATATGGTATTCATACCCGGTATTATTATTATTATTATTGTTATTATTACTTCTATTAGTGTTAAAATTGACAGCAGCGGATCAGCAGTAGCAGTAGAACTACAGGTAGTACTATACAGGCAGCTCATAGTCGGTACTTTTACTTCAAATAATTTTTATTTCTATTATGTTGTTTTGTTATTACTTATCATAATAAAATTATCATTCTTTAAGTACTGTAAACCAAAAGCTGTTGTAAGATAATATTCTTGAACGCATTAGTGAGAGGAATCCTCATATCTGTAACTGTGTCACAAAGGATTTGGTTAGAAACTGTGAAGCATATGTAAGTTGAACGTAATTATCTAATGAGGAAACATTTGTGGTACTGATATAAAGGTAAGGAGATACTGGTGCTTCTTCACTAAAAGAAGAAATTTATACAACACTTGATTGTGATCCTACCGAATTCTTCAGCAGCCCATGACAGGAGTAATGGAGTATTCGTATTATGAGAATGAAAACCTGACCCACGTAGGCTGTATTCTTTTTATTATCTGTGCAATTGGCCTGTTTCAACGGTTGGTCATTTTCAAGCAAATATCTTAACCTACCAGATTCATATGACATTCTAGTACGTCTCCGGTACGTGTGTACAGGTATACATTGTATTTCTTTGCGTATGTGGCACAAAAACAAAGCAATAGTGTACACGATTACGTCCATTAGCCGGCTAATTCCTGTGATCATGTACACTGTTGCATTGTTTTTGTGCCACATACGCACCGAATTACGATGTACACCTGTCCACATGTATCAGCAATGTATTAGACTGTGATATGATGCTGGAAGTTTAAGATCTGTGCTTAAAAATGACCCGGTGTTGAAAATGGTCATCTGTACGGATGATAAAAAGATTACAGCCAACGTGGACCATGTTTTCATTCTCAAAATACGTTGAGACTGTCTATCACCACAAAAAATTTTGAAATATTCGTATTTTGCTGTCCAGTTTCTCCATGGTAATGAGAGCAGCCATCTGATATATCAACCACTGATACATTCCAATCAAAGTTGCACCCAGTGTGCTAATTAGCTCGTCAATTAAGATTTGCGGGCTTTCTGGATAAATTGCCACGTTGTTAAGCAGTTGCGAGCCCATCAGTGTCGTAATTTACAAATTTGCACTTTCCTTCGACATCTTGCAACCAGTCAGCTGGTGTCGCTTCCAAGCTTATACCCAGTTGTTCAAGTCTGAAACGAAGCCCCACATGAGTTGCATTTACTGTCATGATCCCTTTCTGATGTGTTAATTCTACAGGGCTGATTGAAAGAATGACAGGCGAAAACGGCTGGGCTGCTACCGGCTTCTCGACGGAGTTTCCATTATTGCATTTCCTCGACCTAATCACCAGAGTACAGTACAGGTCAAACTTATCCGAATGTTAAAAGTTTTCTAATTATGATATATATAGAGTGTTCGGAAATTCCCTTATAGACTTCTAGGAATTGTAGAGTGAATATCGATGTTCGCAAATGTAGTTCAACAAAGCTACAGAGCCTCAAAGTTATAGGCGCAAGCGTCTGTAATTGGATGTATATACATGGTGTTTCCATCATGATGTTATAAACATCCAAGGACGATGAAGAAGGATAAATGTATCAGTTTGATGTAAGGTTTCCTGTAGCGGAAATCATTCTCATACCTCTCACATTGGAATACATGCACAGACACTGTTGCTGCTAAGAATGTAGAGTATGCAACTTTCAGAGGTGGTAGTACTGACCAAAACAAGGAAAAAATTTCTAGTACTGCATACCTGAACGCCAATGAGCACTTTTTCATATTCGCTAGTGTGAAACACATCTCCTCAACTGAACAAGTGCTCATAGCTCGTAAGGTATGCATTTTAAAGCCCATGTTTGCTGGACGTTTTTTCTTGTTATAGTCCATAATACTACCTCTGAAAGTTGCGTACTCTACTGTGACAACATGTTTTCCAATGGCAGAGGCTTGAGAATGATTTCCGCTAGTAAATTTCGACTCGTTTCCGGTACAGGACCTTTATCTCAGGTTGATACATTTTTCCTTCTCCATCATCCCATAAAGTTTGTAACATTACAGAATCACGCCGTATGTACACAAAGATACATACATTTATAAGGGCCGACGCCTATAACTTTGACGCTCTGTAGCGTCGTTGGATGATGTTTCAGGACACGGGCTCCTATTAAAAATATTATTTTACTCATTACTGTCCAAAAATCCTAGAAGTTTGTAACGTAAATTTCCGAACACCCTGTATTACTTTATCCACTTGACCTCTCAGGTGCTCAATTGAGTCGGCCAGGGTACCTATTCTGTATCTTTCCGCTATTGTGCCGATCGTTTCGGTACTCAAGAGCACCGAACGATCTAGTACTCGAATTAGAGCCCCTGCATTATTCAGTATGCATTTCGTTAGCGATATCGTTCGGGTCTAGAGAACCGAAGCGCTGTTGTCGGTCCGCGTCACGCAGGCCAATCAAAAGCAAGCTGCCGCAGATCCGCGCATGCGCACTGCAGCCCGCACAGCGCCACGAACACAAGGCGACTAGCAGACGACATAGGCGCGCTATTCATCGAAGTACTGAAAATTGCGTTTACGTTGCCATAACGCATGACGCCGCATTCCATCGAGCTGACGTGCCCGCCTTCATCGCCCTTGCCTCCTCCTTTACAGTATCAGGCGCAGTATATCCATTTCCATGATTCTCAGCTGGAATGCATAGAAATTTTTACAGTTTCCATGACTGCATGTTTCCATGCATGCATAATAACGACAGCGTATTTGGCTGTATTCTGCAGATTGTCGTAAATGCCGCATTATGTCATCTTATTTTCATTCGCACTGACATCTTGTTTTGGATTTTACGTTTCGGAAAATGAGTCAGGAATAGTGTGTAGTACCACATTCTACTAATACATCTGTAAAACACCCGAAAAAATGATTCTGAGAGTTTCAAAGAATAAGAAAATAAACAGAATATGGTTAGACTCGCTTCTAGAGATCCAAATGATTAAGTAGCCCCCTGCCATATATGATACGTCAACGATTTGGGTCTCAAAAACAAAATATTTTTGTACCCATCCGTGTGCGAACCCGTGTCCTTTCGTATGGCCTGCCCGCGCGCTAACCACTTTTTTTTTCTTTTCTTATCTCAATTCGTTCGGGGCGGACGTCTTACGAGGTCCGTTTAAGTTATTCGTTGATCCATTCACTCAGTTTTTTTTATTGCAGAGGGCAGCAAACCCTCTGACCGAACACGCTGAGCTACCGTGCCGGCGCCACTTGTCCACGCCATACAAGAAAGACATGGTGCTGAAATCTCTTACTATTGCGATGAGGAACGTAGTCTGACTTCGTTGCCAAACGGTGCTGCGTAAGTCATAAATGCGTGATAGTTTGGAAGTTTTCCAATATCAGGCTTCACATAATTGCTTTCCATTCTTACTTGTAAGTTGTAAACACGTTTCGATAGTTATTAACTAGACCATTTGTGGGGAAAAAGTACACAAAGGCACTAATAACGTCAGTTCACACTCATGTAATGTACGTAAGCAGAGCCGATGTCTTGATATTTAATGATCTTTAAACTCTTATTTGCATAAAAATAACACGCATTTTGAGAGAATATTGACCTAAAACGTTTTTTTGACGTAATCTTTCACAGTAACAACCTAACCCAACCAAATTTCTAACAAAGGAAAATAGTCTATTACGAACTCACTTTCCAACCCGATGCGTCCTGTGGTGAATCTTTAGTAACACAATCACTAAATCCAAAGCTAAAACCGATAAATACGTTTAAAATAACAAATGATAGGTGTACATAAACCACAGCTTACCGATCAAAAGGGCCTTACCGAAATCCAAAACCTGTTGGTACAATTGCCGTTAAAATCGGTGGGAGGACCGTTCGGTAACAGGTCTCAGAAGCTTACTGAATGGGATATTTCGATAAAGAACCGAAAATGACGTCACTAGCGAAACGAACCTACTATACCGATCGATATGAACGATGCAGAATAGGGCCCCGGGCAGTGTCCACTACTTATTAATATAGACCCTCTCTCTATCCCCCTCACATCTCTCTCTCTCAGTGCCCCGGTGCGTGAGAGCAGCTCACACGGAGTACGTGTGTGCGTTTGTGCGTGTGCGCGCTAGCTAGCTCGCGTGCGTGCTCGCAGACCCGCGCTCCCCATTCTGCCCTCGCCGGCGCCCGGTTACCCGCTCTATAACTGCACTCACATTTCCAAATGGAATTTTAAACTAGGCCGGCGAGCGGAGCCGCGCGAGATGGCGCATTGTCCGCACTGCCGCGGCGCCGCTGTTTGTGTTTTCACGCCGCCCCCACCGGCCCGCGCTGCGCATTACTGTTTGACGAGCTCCCGCCTGCATGGCACAAGTCACGGCGACTCGCCGGCCGGCCAGCCAGCTACCCCACTACGAGGCAGCCGCGCGGCTCGGCCGCTCACTGCTGCGCCCTGAGCGAGCGAAGAGCTCATAGCTGAGCTATAATTCGTACTCGCAGTCGCACCCAATTTCGCTCTCCCAGAGTTACTGCTGAATCCCTCTGCGAAGTTGTGACAAAAGCCATTCCGAATGTGATTACGCGCTGCACCTCCCGCTTCAAATTGGACAAAGTTTACTGTTCCTCGTTGTGAAAAAAAAAATTACTCACCCTGTAAACTCGAGGCAACGCAACTGTCAAAATATTTGCCGCGTAGTTAAGTGAAATAGAAACAAGACAAGCATTTCTGGTCCGACGAATATAGGGTTACACCAACAGCAGCAAAAATGCTATAACGGGAGTAGGATTCGTTATGAATAGGAAAGCAGTGTAGAGAATGAGCTACAGTGAACAGTTCAGTGATAGGTTTGTTCTCATCAGATTCGACAGAAAACCAACGCCCACAATAATATTTCAGTTAAACGTTGCGATGTAGCAAGCAGAAAATGAAAAGGTAGGGAAAGTACATGACGATACTGAACAGGTAATTCAGTACGTAAAGGGAGTTTAAAACCTCATAATCATGAGGAATTTGAATACGGTTGTAGGGGACGGCGTGGAAGAAAGAGTTACTGAAGAATGTGGCCATGGTAGTAGGAATCAGCTAGGAGAAAGGCTAATTGAGTTCTGCCGTAAATTATAGCTAATAACAGCGAATAGCCGGCTGCGGTGGTCTCGCGGTTCTAGGCGCGCAGTCCGGAAACGTGCGACTGCTACGGTCGCAGGTTCGAATCCTGCCTCGGGAATGGATGTGTGTGATGTCCTTAGGTTAGTTAGGTTTAAGTAGTTCTAAGTTCAATGTTAACAAATTTCTCTTCTTCAGAAACGCTTTCCTTGCCATTGCCAGTCTACATTTTATATCCTCTCTACTTCGACTAACATCAGTTATTTTGCGCCCCAAATAGCAAAACTCCTTTACTACTTTAAGTGTCTCATTTCCTAATCTAATACCTTCAGCATCACTCGATTTAATTCGACTACATACGATTATCCTCGTTTTGTTTTTGTTGATGTTCATCTTATATCCTCCTTTCAAGACACTGTCCATTCCGTTCAGCTGCTCTTCTAGGTCCTTTGCTCTCTCTGACAGAATTACAGTGTCATCGGCGAACCTCAGAGTTTTTATTTCTTCCCCATGGATTCTAATTCCTACTCCGAAATTTTCTTTTGTTTCCTTTACTGCTTGCTCAATATACAGATTGAATAACATCGGGGAGAGACTACAACCCTGTCTTACTCCCTTCCCAACCATTGCTTCCCTTTCATGCCCCTCGTCTCTTATAACTGCCATTTGATTTCTGTCCAAATCGTAAATAGATTTTCGCTCCCTGTATTTTACCCCTGCCAACCTTAGAATTTGAAAGAGAGTATTCCAGTCAACATTGTCAAAAGCTTTCTCTAAGTCTACAAATGCTAGAAACATAGGTTTGTCTTTCCTTAATCTATTTTCTAAGATAAGTCGTAGGGTCAGTATTGCCTCACGTGTTCCAACATTTCTACGAAATCCAAACTGATCTTCCCTGAGGTCAGCTTCTACCTGATTCTCCATTCGTCTGTAAAGAATTCGTGTTAGTATCTTGCAGCAGTGGCTTATTAAACTAATAGTTCGGTAATTTTGACATCTGTCAACACCTGCTTTCTTTGAAATTGGAATTATTATATTCTTCTTGAAGTCTGAGGGTATTTCGCCTGTCTCATACCTCTTGCTCACCAGATGGCACAGTTTTGTTAGGATTGGCTCTCCCAAGGCTGTCAGTAGTTCTAATGGAATGTTGTCTACTCCCGGGGCCTTGTTTCGCCTTAGGTCTTTCAGTGCTCTGTCAAACTCATCACGCAGTATCAAATCTTCTATTTCATCTTCATCTACATTCTCTTCCATTTCCATAACATTGTTCTCAAGAACATTGCCCTTGTATAGACCCTCTATATACTCCTTCCACCTTTCTGCTTTCCCTTCTTTGCTTAGAACTGGGTTTCCATCTGTTGATATTCATGCAAGTGGTTCTCCTTACTCCAAAGGTCACTTTAATTTACCTGCAGGCAGTATCTATCTTACCCCCTGTGATATGCGCCTCTACATCCTTACATTTGTCCTCTAGCCATCCCATCTTAGCCAGTATGCACTTCCTGCCTATCTCATTTGGAGACGTTTGTATTCCTTTTTGCCTGCTTCATTTACTGTATTTTTGTATTTTCTCCTTTCATCAATTAAATTCAATATCTCTTCTGTCACCCAAGGATTTCTATCAGCCCTCGTCTTTTTTAAGTACTTGATCCTCTGCTGCCTTTACTATTTCATCTCTCAAAGCTACCCATTCTTCTTCCACTGTATTTCGCTCCCCCATTCTTGTCAATCGTTCCCTAATGCTCTCCTGAAACTTTCTACAACCTCTGGTTCTTTCAGTTTATCCAGGTCCCATCTCCTCAAATTCCCAACTTTTTGCACTTTCTTCGGTTTTAATCTACAGTCCATAACCAATAGATTGTGGTCAGTGTCCACATCTACCCCTGGGAAAGTCTTACAATTTAAAACCTGGTTCCTAAATCTCTGTCTTACCTTTATGTAATCTGAGACATTCCAGTATCTCAAGGCTTCAAACATGTATACAACCTTCTTACATGATTCTTGAACCAAGTGTTAGCTCTGATTAAGTTATGCTCTGTGCAAAATTCTACCAGGAGGCTTCCTCTTTCATTCCTTACCCCCATTCCATATTCACCTACTATGCTTCCTTCTCTTCCTTTTCCTACTATCGAATTCCAGTCACCCATGACTATTAAATTTTCGTCTCCCTTCACTATCTGAATAATTTCTTTTATCTCATAATACATTTCTTCAATCACTTCGTCATCTGCGGAGCTAGTTGGCATATAAACTTGTACTACTGTGGTAGGCAGGAGCTTCTTATCTATCTTGGCCACCATAATGCGTTCACTATACTGTTCGTAGTAGCTTACCCGCATTCCTATTGTTTTATTCATTATTAAACCTACTCCTGCATTACCCTTATTTGATTTTGTAATTATAACCCTGCATTCTTCTGACTAGAAGTCTTGTTCCTCCTGCCACTGAACTTCACTAATTCCCACTATATCTAACTTTTCCCTTTTTAAATTTTCTAACCTACCTGCCCGATTAAGGAATCTGACATTCCACGCTCCGACCCGTAGAACGCCAGTTTTCTTTCTCCTGATAACAACGTCCTCCCGAGTATTCCCCGCCCAGAGATCCAAATGGGGGACTATTTTAACTACGGAATATTTTAGCTGTACAGTAAAGCTGTATGCCCTCGGGAAAAATTATGGCTGTAGTTTCCCCTTGCTTTCAGCATATACATAGTCGTATTTCCTTCCCTCTGTTTACGAGTGGAGCAAGAAAGGAAATGACCAACAAGGGTTCAGTACACCCTCCACCAAGCACCGTACTGTGGCTTCCTGAGAATGCATTTAGATGTAGGTGTAGGCACGGAAAATTACAGCTGAATTACATCTTTATTAGACAAAATTTCTAAATTAGATATGGGATTGTAAGGCATACCCATGGATAGTTATAGGCTCGGATCACAATTTATAATGGTGAAGAGCAGACTGAAGTTTAAGAAAATCGTACCGAAGAGTGGGCATGGAAGGAAGTGGGATACTGAATTACTGAGGAAGGACGGTCCGCGGTTGAAGTTCACTAAAAATGTCGATATTGCGATAAGGAATAACACAGCGGACAGTTCAGTAGAAGATGAACGGACTCTTTAAAGAAAACAACCACAGATGTTGGAATGTTACACACAGGTATTAGAAAGGTAAATATGAAGAAACCATTGGTTATTGAATAAATACTTCAATCGAGTGACGAAAGAAGAAAGTACAAAAATGTTATTCAGGAATACAGAAATACTAGTTCCTTAGGAAAGATAGAAATAGGAAGTAGAGCGAAGCCTAGGCGAAATGCCTGTAGGAAAAATGTGAAGAGATATTAAAAGAAATGATCATCTGAAAGACTGACTCAGCATATAGAAAAGTCGAAATGACCTTTCGCGAAATTAAAATCAAGTGCGTCATCATTATGAAGGTAATGGAAATTCCACTATTATATTCCGAGAAGAGATCGGTTAGGTGAAAAGCGTTCACTGGTGGCCCTTGCGAAGAGGATATGATGACGTAGAAGAAGAAATTGGAGTCGATACAGAAGACATTCACGAAATGGTTCAAATGGCTCTGAGCACTATGGGACTTAACATCTGTGGTCATCAGTCCCCGAGAACTTAGAACTACTTAAACCTAACTAACCTAAGGACATCACACACATCCATGCCCGAGGCAGGATTCCAACCTGCGACCGTAGCAGTCGCACGGTTCCGGACTGCGCGCCTAGAACCGCGAGACAACCGCGGCCGGCTAGACATTCACGCTCCGTGGTCTAGGGATAGCATCTTTCATTACTAATCAAAACGTTCTCGGTTCTGGATTCAAATCCTGCCACAGCTTAAATTTTGAGCAAAAATCATCCGCATTGGCTGCCGAAGACGTCCAGCATAAGAAGTCAAACAGAGTGGAGGAGCGGACTAGGTTCAGAGGACACTCTCTTGCCCATGAGGTGGGAAACTGACACTAAAAGGCGAAAGAATCAGCAACGATCAGCGGCATCAGGATTCAGAAGGCAATAAAGACCACTGCATTGAAGACACAAAACGTGTGTACATATGACACGATACCGTCTCTATCGGCGAAAGATTGCGGAATAGTTCCCCATTCGGATCTCCGACAAGGGATTGCATTGAGGGAGGTCTCCATGAATATGAGAAAAAGTTGGAATAACGGACCAAAGGATAACGTTCTACGAGTAGTGGCGTGAAATGTCAGAAGTATGAAAGTGGCAGGGAAGCCAAAAAACCTGAAAATCGAAATGATAAAGAACAATCTTCATATAGTGGCGAAAAGTGAATTGGAATGAGTATAGGGTAGCATCAACAGCAGCAGAAAAAGCAGTAAGAGCAGTAAGATTCGTCGTAAATAGGAAGGTAGTGCAGAGAGTGACTTACTGTCCACAGTGTAGTGACAGGATTTTTCTCATCAGAATCGACAGCAAACCATCACGTACAACAGTAGTTCAGGAATACATGCCAACGTCACAAGCAGAAGCTGAAGAGAGAGAGAGAAAGATATTCATATCACTTCTCCACTGAAAATTCAGCTGTGTAGTCCACATAAAATAATCATTATTGTTGAATGAGATTTTCACTCTGCAGCGGAGTGTGCGCTGATATGAAACTTCCTGGCAGATTATAGCTGTGTGCCGGACCGAGACTCAGACTCGGGACCTTTGCCTTTCGCGGGCAAGTGCAGTTTCATATCAGCGCACACTCCGCTGCAGAGTGAAAATCTCATTCTGGAAACATCCCCCAGGCTGTGGCTAAGCCATGTCTCCGCAATATCCTTTCTTTCAGGTGTGCTAATTCTGCAAGGTTCGCAGGAGAGCTTCTGTAAAGTTTGGAAGGTAGGAGACGAGGTACTGGCGGAAGTAAAGCTGTGAGGAGGGGGCGAGAGTCGTGCTTGGGTAGCTCAGTTGGTAGAGCACTTGCCCGCGAAAGGCAAAGGTCCCGAGTTCGAGTCTCGGTCCGGCACATAGTTCTAATCAGCCAGGAAGTTTCATTATTATTCTTGTCAACAACTTGGGTGGATGAGATGTTAACCTGATTGTGCGATAATTCTCGCACTTGACAGCTCTTGCTATTTTCGGAAGTGTGTGCATGATTGTTTCCGAAAGTGTGATGGTATATCGTTAGTATCATACATTTTACACACCACCATGAATAGTCTTTTTGTTGCCACTTCCCTCAGTGATTCCGATGGAATGTTATCTATCCATTCTTCCTTATCTGATCTTAAGTTTTCCAAACCTCTTTCAAATTCTGATCTTAATACTGTATCCTCTGTCCCTTCCCTATATGTGTACTCTTTCCACCTTGTCTTGACATTGCTACATCCTGAGTCAGTTCTTCGGACAACAATTTCTTTTTCGATTTCATCACATTTTTCACGCAGCTATTTCGCCTTAGCTTCCCTGCACTCCCCTGCACTTCCTACTTATTTCATTCATAAGTGATTTGTATTTCTGTATTCCTAAATTTCCTTGAACGTTATTTTACTTCCTTCTTTCGTCGATCAACTGAAGTATTTCTCGTGTTACCCAAGGTTTCTTACGCAGTTACCTTCCATGTACGTATGTTTTCCTTCCCAACTTCTGTGAAAAACCTTTTCCGGGGATGCCCATTCTTCTTCAACTGAACTGCCTACTGAGCTGTTCACTATCGGAGAACTTCAAGTGACTCTCTTCATTCCTTAGTCCTTCCGTATCCCACTTCTTTGAGCACTGATTCTTCCTCAGCAGTCTTTTAACTTTAGCCTACTCTTCGTGACTACTGAAATGTGATCAGGTCCTTACAATCTACATCTGTCTATCTTACAATCTATATTAGCACCTTTCAATCCAGTATCTGATTTCGGAATCTCTGACTGACCATGACGTTATCTAACTGAAATCTTCCCTTATCTCGCGGCTTTTTCCACGTACTCCTCTTCCTATTGTGATTCTTGAACAGAATATTCTATATTTATTGTATTGCAGAACTCAATTAGTCTTTCTTCTCTCTCTCATTCCTGCTACCGTCCCGCAACCCCGTTCTTTTACTCCTTTCCTTACAACCGTTCCAATCCCCCCTGAGTGTTAGATTTTCATCTCCCAGCATTCACTGTTCAAACCCCGCGCTCCCTTATGTCACATTGGGCCGGCCGGTGTGGCCGTGCGGTTCTAGGCGCTTCAGTCTGGAACCGCGTGACCGCTACGGTCGCAGGTTCGAATCCTGCCTCGGGCATGGATGTGTGTGATGTCCTTAGGTTAGTTAGGTTTAAGTAGTTCTAAGTTCTAGGGGACTGATGACCACAGATGTTAAGTCCCATAGTGCTCAGAGCCATTTGAACCATTTTTATGTCAAATTCCCAATGATCTCTGGTCAAATGCTTATAGAATTTTTTCAGAGTTTTAAAAGAATGATTGGAAGAGGTGCTGGTAATGTTAAATTACACAGTATGAGGAACATAAAACTGGCACAAAAAATATACAATACGCTAACAGGATTGGCCGTTTTTAATGAACACCTTATTCGTAATGATTCATCTTATACACGTATAAGTTTGGCAGCATGCTGACTATTTACTAGTTTTCATTCTCTTTAAAAAAACACATGTGACTTAGTAATTCCTACCTTATTCATATGTAAGTTTTGCTACAAGCTAAATATTTACGAGTTTTGTTTCTCTTTAAAAAAACACAAGTGACTTAGTAATTCATAGGCATACCTTTTACACATTATAAAAATACAAATTCTTCTGTGGAATACACGGAACTGCCAAGGAGAAGCTTTTCCTGTTTGTTTTCAAGTTTAATTCTGTTATCTATCAGATGTTTAGCGTAATGGGTGTGTGAACAGAAATTTTGGTGGCAGCTTCGTGTACCCCTTTTTGTGAGACGAGCTTCGTATGCAGTCATGAATGTCATTATTACTTCTGCTACGTAGTACTGTCCAGAGTTCGATGGATTTCTGAAATTAATGCATAATATCGAGAGGGTATATGGAGAAAGAGCGCGTAACAATGAAGACGTTTAATAAGGGAAGCGCATAGGGAGTGGACGAAAGTATAGAAACATCGAGGAAAAATGCATGTTTGAACGTAAGTGCCGATGCTATCCAAGTGCCGATGCTATCCAAGCCTGCCGGTCGTAATGCTGTGTTTGACCACGAACAGTACTTGTGCAAAGTTCTCAATCCGTTGCAAGTGTTACTCGTCGTCTTAACAGTGTTCTGTGTAGCTGTGAGTGCGTAATGTCAGAGGTCAGTGCATTCTAAGGTTGGCAAATTGTTGGTGTTCGTTTGGTGGGTGATTGCTTAACCAAGATAGCCAAAGTGTTTTGGTCTTTCACAGGGCACCATATCGAAGATCTATACCGCATATAGAGGAAGCGGAAAAACGTCATCCACCAAGTTGCCACGTGGACGAAAGTGAGGGTTGAGTGATCATGACGGACGGTCATTAAAGAAGATTGTGGCGAAAAATAAGAAGATGCCACTCATTGCAGAACTAAATGCCAAACACGCATAAATTGTCAGCAAAAAATCAGCACGAAGGGAGCTCCATAAGCAGGGAATCGCAGGGCGAACTGCAATACCAAAATCACACATCAGTGATGCAAACTCACACAGGGAAACGTGGTGCCTAAACCATAAAACATGGAGTCTGCAGCAATCAAAGAATGTCATTTAATCGTATGAGTTTTTGAGATTGTTTCTAGCATCTGACAGAGTTGACGTCCCAAAAGAAAATCATGGCAGCGATTCGGTGGTGAAGTGGGCAGTCCTATCGTTGTATTCCATGTTGTTGTTGTAGTCTTCAGTCCTGATACTGGTTTGATGCAGCTCTCCCGGGGTCAGAAATTTTCTCTGCCTCGTGATGACTGGGTGTTGTGTGATGTCCTTAGGTTAGTTAGGTTTAAGTAGTTATAAGTTCTAGGGGACTGATGACCATAGATGTTAAGTCCCTAAGTGCTCAGAGCCATGCAGCTCTCCATGATAGTCTATCCTCTGCAAGCTTCTTCATCTCCCAATACGTACTGCAGCCTACATACTTCTGAATCTGTTTAGTGTATTCATCTCTTGGTCTCCATCTACGATTTTTACCCTCCACGCTGCCGTCCAATACTAAATTGGTTAGCACTTGATGCTTCAGAACATGTCCTACCAACCGATCCCTTCTTCTAGTCAAGTTGTGCCACAAACTCCTCTTCTCCCCAATCCTATTCAATACCTCCTCATTAGTTATGTGATCTACCCATCTAATCTTCAGCAATCTTCTGTAGCACTACATTTCAAAGGCTTGTATTCGCTTCTTGTCCAAACTATTTATCGTCCATGTTTCACTTCCATACATGGCTACACTCCATACAAATACTTTCAGAAACGACTTCCTGACATTTAAATCTATACTCGATGTTAACAAATGTCTCTTCTTCAGAAACGCTTTCCTTACCATTGCCAGCCTACATTTTATATCCTCTCTACTTCGACCATCATCAGTTACTTTGCTCCCGAAATAGCAAAACTCCTTTACTACTTTAAGTGTCTCATTTCCTAATCTAATTCCCTCAGCATCGCCCGACTTAATTCGACTACATTCCATTATCCTCGTTTTGCTTTTGTTGATGTTATATCCTCCTTTCAAGACACTGTCCATTCCGTTCAACTGCTCTTCCAAGCCCTTTGCTGTCTCTGACAGAATTACAATGTCATCGGCGAACCTCAAAGTTTTTGTTTCTTCTCCATTTTTTAATTCCTACTCCAAATTTGTCTTTTGTTTCCTTTACTGCTTGCTCAATATACAGATTGAATAACATCTGGGAGAGACTACAACCCTGTCTTACTCCCTTCCCAACCATTGCTTCCCTTTCATGCCCCTCGTCTCTTATAACTGCCATCTGATTTCTGTCCAAATCGTAAACAGATTTTCGCTCTCTGTATTTTACCCCTGCCACCTTTAGAATTTGAAAGAGAGTATTCCAGTCAACATTGTCAAAATCTTTCTCTAAGTCTACAAATGCTAGAAATGTAGGTTTGCCTTTCCTTAATCTATTTTCTAAGATAAGTCGTAGGTCCAGTATTGCCTCACGTGTTCCCATATTTCTACGGAATCCAAACTGATCTTCCCCGAGGTCGGCTTCTACCAGTTTTTCCATTCGCCTGTAAAGAATTCGCGTTAGTATTTTGCAGCCGTGACTTATTAAACTGACAGTTCGGTAATTTTCACATCTGTCAACACCTGCTTTCTTTGGGATTGGAATTATATTTTTCTTGAAGTCTGAGGGTATTTCGCCTGTTTCATACATTTTGTTCACCAGTTGGTAGAGTTTTGTCAGTACTGGCTCTCCCAAGGCTGTCAGTAGTTCTGATCGAATGTTGTCTACTCCCGGGGCCTTGTTTTGACTTAGGTCTTTCAGTGCTCTATCAAATTCTTCATGCATTATCATATCTCCCATTTCATCTTCATCAACATCCTCTTCCATTTCCACAATATTGTCCTCAAGAACATCGCCATTGTATAGTCCCTCTATATACTCCTTACACCTTTCTGCTTTCCCTTCTTTGCTTAGAACTGGGTTTCCATCTGAGCCCTTGATATTCATACAAGTGGTTCTCTTTTCTCCAAAGGTCTCTTTAATTTTCCTGTAGGCAGTATCTACCTTACCCCTAGTGAGGTAAGCCTCTACATCCTTACATTTGCCCTCTAGCCATGCCTGCTTAGCCATTTTGCACTTCCTGTCAATCTCATTTTTGAGACGTTTGTATTCCTTTTTGCCTGCTTCATGTACTGCATTTTTATATTTTCTCCCTGCATCAATTAAATTCAGAATTTCTTCTGGCACCCAAGGATTTCTACTAGCCCTCGTCTATTTAGCTACTTGATCCCCTGCTGCCTTCACCACTTCATCCCTCAAAGCTATCCATTCTTCTTCTACTGTATTTCTTTCCCCCATTCTTGTCAATTGTTCCTTAATGCTCTTCCTGAAGCTCTCTACAACCTCTGGTTCTTTCAGTTTATCCAGGTCCCATCTCCTCAAATTCCCACGTTTTTGCAGTTTCTTCAGTTTTAATCTACAGTTCATAACCACTAGATTGTGGTCAGAGTCCACATCTGCCCCTGGAAATGTCTTACAAATTAAAACCTGGTTCCTAAATCTCTGTCTTACCATTATATAATCTGTCTGATATCTTCTAGTATCTCCAGGGTTCTTCCATGTATACAACCTTCTTTCATGATTCTTGAACCAAGTGTTAGCTATGATTAAGTTATGCTCTGCGCAAAATTCTACCAGGCGGCTTCCTCTTTCATTTCTTAGCCCCAATCCATATTCACCTACTATGTTTCCTTCTCTCCCTCTTCCTACTCTCGAATTCCAATCACCCATGACTATTAAATTTTCGTCTCCCTTCACTACCTGAATAATTTCTTTTATCTCATCATACATTTCATCAATTTCTTGGTCATCTGCAGAGCTAGTTGGCATATAAACTTGTACTACTGTTGTAGGCGTGGGCTTCGTGTCTATCTTGGCCACAATAATGCGTTCACTATACTGTTTGTAGGAGCTTACCCGAACTCCTATTTTTTATTCATTATTAAACCTACACCTGCATTACCCCTATTTGATTTTGTATTTATAACCCTGTATTCACCTGACCAAAAGTCTTGTTCCTCCTGCCACCGAACTTCGATAATTCCCACTATATCTAACTTTAACCTATCCATTTCCCTTTTTAAATTTTCTAATCTACCTGCCCGATTAAGGGATCTGACATTCCACGCTCCGATCCGTAGAACGCCAGTTTTCTTTCTCCTGATAACGACGTCCTCCTGAGTAGTCCCCGCCCGGAGATCCTAATGGGGGACTATTTTACCTCCGGAATATTTTACCCAAGAGGACGCCATCATCATTTATCCATACAGTAAAGCTGCATGCCCTCGGGAAAAATTACGGCCGTAGTTTCCCCTTGCTTTCAGCCGTTCGCAGTACCAGCACAGCAAGGCCGTTCTGGTTAATGTTACAAGGCCAGATCAGTCAATCATCCAGACTGTTGCCCCTGCAACTACTGAAAAGGCTGCTGCCCCTCTTCAGGAACCATACGTTTGTCTGGCCTCTCAACGGATACCCCTCCGTTGTGGTTGCACCTACGGTACGGCTATCTGTGTCGCTGAGGCACGCAAGCCTCCCCACCAACGGCAAGGTTTATGGTTCGTGGGGGGGGGGGGGGGGGGGTTGTATTCCATAGGCTCAATGATGAGATGGACCTGAAGAGCCAAAATGATTCGACCTTGCAGAATAATCATTGTATTCCATAGGCCCAATGATTACTCTGCAGTGTCGAATCATTTTGGCTGTTCAGGTCCATCCCATGGTACAATGTTTGTTCCCTAATGGTGATGCTGTGTTCCAAGACAGGGCCCATACTCACACAGTTCGCATCCTCCACGGCTGATTCTCTGAGCACGAGAATGAACTGTAGCTTCTTCACTGGCCGCCACAGTCAATTTGGAGAAAAGGGTGCTTGACCGATGTCCACCTCCAACACTATTACCTACACTTGCCAGAATGGTATACGATTCCCTTGAAAACCATAAAGTACCAGTATTTATCCATTCCGAGACGACTGGAAGTTATTTTGAATCGCAACGCGTTTCCTGCACCGCATTAGGCATTACACACTGAAACACCAAAGAAACTGGTACAGGCATGGGTATTCAAATACAAAGCTATGTACACAGGCAGAATACGGCTCTGCGGTCGGCAATGCCTACATAAGACAATAACTGTCTGGCGCAGTTGTTACGTCGGTTATTGCTGCTACAATAGCAGGTTATCAAGATTTTACTGAGTCTGAACGTGGTGTTATAGTCGGCGCACGAGCGATGGGACACAGCATGTCCGATGTAGGGATGAAGCGGGGATTTTCCCGTACGACCACTTCACGAGTGTACCTTAACGTCAGGAATCCGGTAAAACATCAAATCTCTGACATCGCGGCGGCCAGAAAAAAAATCCTGCAAGAACGTGTGCCGGCCGCGGTGGTCTCGCGGTTCTAGGCGCGCAGTCCGGAACCGTGCGACTGCTACGGTCGCAGGTTCGAATCCTGCCTCGGGCATGGATGTGTGTGATGTCCTTAGGTTAGTTAGGTTTAAGTAGTTCTAAGTTCTAGGGGACTTATGACCACAGCAGTTGAGTCCCATAGTGCTCAGAGCCATTTGAACCAAGAACGTGTCCAACGACGAGTGAAGAGAATCGTACAACGTGACAGAAATGCAGCCCTTCCGAAACTGCTGCAGATTTCAATGCTGGGACATCAACAAGTGTCAGCGTGCGAATTCAACAAAACATCATCGATATGAGCTTTTGGAATCGAAGGCCAACTCGTTTACCCTTGATGACTGCACGACACAAAGCCTTACGCCTCGCCTGGGCCTGTCAACACCGACATTGGACTGTCGATGACTGGAAACATGTTGCCTGATCGAACGAGTCTCGTTTCAAATTGTATCGAGCGGATGGACGTGTATGAGTATGGAGACAGCCTCATGAATCCATGGACCGTGCATGTCAGCAGGGGGCTGTTCAAGCTGATGGAGTCCCTGTAATGGTGTGAGGCGGGTGCAGTTGGAGTCATATGGGACCCTTTATACGTCTGGATACGACTCAGACAGCTGACACGTACGTAAGCATCCTGCCTGATCACCGGCATTCATTCATGTTCATTGTGCATTCCGACGGGCTTGGGAAACTGCAGCAGGAAAATGCGATCCCCACACGTCCAGAATTCCTACAGAATGTCTCCAAGAATTCTCTTCTGAGTTTAAACGCTTCCGCTGGCTACGAAACTCCCCAGACATGAACATTATTGAGCATATCTGGGATGCCTTGCAATGTGCTCTTCAGAAGAGATCTCCGCATCCTCGTACTATTATAGATTTATGGGCAGTCCTGCAGTTTTGTTGCTCCCGTACTTTTTTCCAACCCCGTGCATACAACAGACCAGCGACAATGGTCATGTTTCGCACGGTTGTTGCTCATAAATGTATCTAAAGAGTGATGCTCTAGTACGACAAACTTTTCAGGATTTGTACAGTCGGAAGATTAGTTTTGTAGCTACGTCCATGTTTATCGTTTTCATCGTATTGTCGCCCTCTACAATTTTTAATCCCCACACATCCCTTCATTACCAAACTGACGATTCCTTCATGTCTCAGCATGTGTCGTATCAACTGATCTCTCCTTTTAGTCAAGCGTTGCCACAAATTTTCTTTTTTCTCAATTAAGTTTAATACCTCCTCATTAGTCATTCGCCGGCCGGAGTGGCCGAGCGGTTCTAGGCGCTTCAGTTTGGAACCGCAGACCGCTACGGTCGCAGGTTCGAATCCTGCCTCGGGCATGGATGTGTGTGATGTCCTTAGGTTAGTTAGGTTTAAGTAGTTCTAAGTTCTAGGGGACTGATGACCTCAGAAGTTAAGTCCCATAGTGCTCAGAGACATTTGAACCATTAGTCATTCGATCTACCCATATAAACTCAGCATTCCTCTTTATCATTACATTTCAAAAGTATATTTTCTGTTCTTGTCTGAACTGCTTATCGTCTACGTTTCACTTCCATACAAGGTTAAACTCTACCTTCAGAATAGACGTCCTAACACTTAAATGTGCATTAGATATTAACAAATCCCCATTTTTCTGAAATTCTTTTCTTGCTATACGTGGCGCGCATTTTATATCCTCTCTACTTCGGCCACATCAGTTATTTGGCTGCCCAAATAGCAAAACGTCAAATACTACCTTTAGTGTCTGATTTCCTAATCATATCAGTTCAACATCACTGTATATAGTTCGGCTACATCGTACTTGCAATACTTTTGGTGACGTTCATCTTGTAATCTCTTTGCAAGACGCTATCCATTCCGTTCAAACGTTCTACAAAGTTCTCTGTTGTCTCTGACAAAATTCAGCGTCATCGACAAGCCTCAAAAGTTTTATTTCTTCTACCTATACTTTATTCCTCTCTCAAAATTTTTCCTTGGTTTCTTTTACCGCTTGTCCACTGTAGAGATTGAATAACACCGAACCGTCCCTTATGGCCGAGCGGTTCTAGGCGCTTCAGTTTGGAACCGCGCTGCTGTTACGGGCGCAGGTTCGAATCCTGTCTCAGGCTTGGTGTGTGTGATGGCCTTAGGTTTATTTAGGTTTAAGCAGTTCTAAGTCTAGGGAACTGATGACCTCAGATGTTAAGTCCCATAGTGCTTAGAGCCATTTGAGCCCTTGTTTGAATAAACCCTGACTCACTACCTTCTCGACCATTGTTCCCCTTTCATGTCCCTCGACTCTTACGACTACGGTACGTAAGGTGTATCGGTAAACAAATGTTCATTTCATCGTCATCCTTCGCTACACCCCCGTTGGCCGCATGATGTGTTGTATGCTGTGACGTTACCTGTCGTCGGGTAGCTCGAACAACCCCTGTGGCGTTCCAGGGGCTGTGTTGCTGCTCGTAATGCAGTAAGACGAGACGGGCGCGGGACGGTGCGTGGGTGGTGCAGACAGGTACCCGCCGGAGTAAACCGGCCGCCGTCAGTGGCAACGCCCCCCAGGGGGCAGCAGCGCCGCCATAATGCCGGCGCATCCTCATTCAGCTCACGTAGTGGCGGGTCCATGACGGAAACCGGAGCTTAGGTGGACTCTGGGGGCTGAAAGTAAAGTTTTCGGCAAGAAAGTCTGATCACCCGGGAGGTGCGGGATCTCCCTCGCCCACCCCAGGCGCTGTCCGTGAGGGTTGTCGCTAACAGGGCCCTCCCCCGCAAACTGCGAGACGACGTCCTCCCCCCAACTTCCCCCTAGATCGCCTTGCTCGGCTAATGCTTCTCATAATTTACTGCGACTTACGTGCACCACCCCCAGTCGTCGCACACTAATTGACGTGATAAATGATCTGCGAGGGATGGAAATAAATTTTTAATTATCACCTCTAAAAAAATCAAGTTACGACCATGAAACTTGTTGACGGAGTTAGTCGTTCTCTACATGTTCACCTTTCAATGAGACACATTTTCCCCCACCTTGGATGCTTGTCCCAGACCCTGCAAGTTTACTGCTCAGGAAAGTTCCATCACGAAACCACCTCGGAGTTCTAGAAATGCTTGCTACGCAATGCTTTCTGCGTCCCAGAAAATAGAAGAAGTCAGTGGAAGTCATGTGAGGAGAATACGTGTGCCAGTCAAATTTTCCTAGCCCAAGATAGCAGCTAGGCCTTTGTCTTGAAGCAAAACGCCCGCCGGGACAGCTTCCTATGACGTCTCGTTGTGAGAGACCAATAATATCAATTCACAATCATTTTTCCCTTTTTTCATGCAAACTAGCTGTGGCTCTCCCTCTCTGCCGTCACGAACACAGTTTGAAATGCGGGAATTCTCTATTTTCTTTCATGAACTGCGTCATTCACGCCGGTTGAATGAGAATAAAACAAATTCTGCAACCGCAGTCTACTGAAACCAGTTGTTGTTGTTGTGCTCTTCAGTCTGGAAACTGGTTTGATGCAGCTCTCCATGCTACTCTATCCTGTGCAAGCTTCTTCATCTCCCAGTACCTACTGCAACCTACATCCTTCTGAATCTGCTTAGTGTATTCATTTCTTGGTCTCCGTCTACAATTTTACCCTCCACGCTGCCCTCTAATACTAAATTGGTCATACCCTGATGCATCAGAACATGTCCTACCAACCGATCCCTTCTTCTAGTCAAGTTGTGCCACAAACTTCTCCCCAATCCTACTCAATACCTCCTCATTAGTTACGTGATCTACCCACCTTATCTTCAGCATTCTTCTGTAGCACCACGTTTCGAAAGCTTCTATTCTCTTCTTGTCTAAACTATTTATCGTCCACGTTTCCCTTCCATACATGGCTACACTCCATGTAAATACTTTCAGAAACGACTTCCTGACACTTAAATCTATACTCGATGTTAACAAATTTCTCTTCTTCAGAAACGCTTTCCTTGCCATTGCCAGTCTACATTTTATATCCTCTCTACTTCGACTAACATCAGTTATTTTGCGCCCCAAATAGCAAAACTCCTTTACTACTTTAAGTGTCTCATTTCCTAATCTAATACCTTCAGCATCACTCGATTTAATTCGACTACATACGATTATCCTCGTTTCGTTTTTGTTGATGTTCATCTTATATCCTCCTTTCAAGGCACTGTCCATTCCGTTCAGCTGCTCTTCCAGGTCCTTTGCTATCTCTGACAGAATTACAATGTCATCGGCGAACCTCAAAGTTTTTATTTCTTCTCCATTTTTTAATTCCTACTCCAAATTTGTCTTTTGTTTCCTTTACTGCTTGCTCAATATACAGATTGAATAACATCGGGGATACTGAAACGAGTAAACAAGACGAAAATGTAACACAGGGTACACAGAGGTAGTACGCGATAAAAGTCCTCCTGGGAACACAATATTATATGTTGAATAGCTGTTGATACACATTTGGGACAGACCCAGTTCGATTTATACTAATGACTACATATCTGAAATAACAATAAAATGATCTTCTGCTGGTCCTGCAAGAATTGTTGCAAACGCTGCGGATAGGGAATTAATTATCTGTGCATATCTATAAGCACCATCTAGACGGAACAGCAGACCGGTTTACAAGAACCAGGTTTGGGTATTACAGCCGTAAATACAGTTACACCAGTAATCAGATACATACGTATAGGAGGTACACAGCGACATACATTTAGAGTCTGAGCGAATATTTTGAACAGTCTGACGGTGTCGCCATGGGCAGCCCACTGTCTCCTCTGGTGGCTAACCTTTTATTGGAGATTTTGAGGAGAGAGCACATGAATCAGCGGTTTGTAAACCAAGTGTTTTTTGGAGATACGTCGATGATACTTTCATAGTGTGGCCACACGGAGAAGAAGAGTTAATGGAGTTTTTTCATCGTCTTAACTCCATCCATGAGAATATTAGATTTACTATGGGGCTAGAGAAAGATGGGTGCCTTCCATTCCTGGATGTTTTGGTTAAACGGAAGAGTGACGGCGACGTGGGACATTTGAAACGTCCCCTTAGAAAAATTATAAAAGACTGTGCTTAAACTGACACACAATATTTTTAGCGCAACGCAATTTGACTTTCAATAATCTCTACAAAAGAATGGCCCTGACTAACAATAACCAATACCTTTCATGAATCACTTACCTCACAAAAATCTTCGTTAATCAAACTATTGCAATACAGCGAGCGCCACTACCGCCAGCTAAATAAAAGATTCAAACTACTGAAGGCACTAACTACTGATAGGCATAGTTAGCAAATGAAAGATTCCCTATACATAGAAGGAACTACATAATTACTATATCTGGGCAGATGGTTCTAAAAATGATCAAAGATCATACACCTTTCCTTCAATCACATGTGTAGTAGCAGCAAAATTAAGATAATAATAGCAATCATGACAGAAATCATCGAATTATCTGGCAACCTCACAAGCTGCAGTTGTATTTCTCGAACTGAAACATTAGTTGTCATAGAAAAAATTTCATATTGGCATCAAATCGGAGCTATGAAGACTAAAATGGTCCTTATATCACGCAGTCATGAGATGAGAGTAATACCCGCATTAGAAACTAGCACGTAATTAACCAGTTAATCGAGATAGCCGGATTTTTTCACAGCTTCTAGGTGCATCGTCGGACACAACAACACAATCAGAACGGTGTCAACTGTGAGTTGCAGTGTTCCCCTGCGTTGATCGTAGTTTGATGATTGCGGGGTATAGGTTCGATTCTCACTAATGGTGTCCATTTTTAACAATCTCGAAAAGATCTAATTCAGCTATGGTAACGCCAAGTCCAGAATGTTAGGTCGCACAGTGGTTCAGAATCAGCTTTAAACACAATATCCTTTCACTACCAATAGCATCAGAGCCTGTTTAAATGGCGCCATAACAAAGGCGGCAGCCGCCGAAGTCACAAACTCTGTCGCCAGTAAACTAGCATTAAAAGTTTATTTCATTTAATTTAGGAATCGTTATTTCGTTCACAGTGGTCGTATTTAATTTGAACCTGAGACGTTGAAATTTTTGGTCCTCGACTGGAATTCGAATTCTGGTCTCTAGGAATGGAACGTATCTGGGTTGCAATCCTGGTCCAGCACAAATATATTCATAATTTCATTTTACGCCCTAGCATGTGCACACTGACGTACAACCGAAAAATAATTTGCATATTTAATGTCTGTTCACGAATAGTCAACAATAACGACAGGTACCGTGACTTCTAGTGAAACATGCGAGCATCTCCCTACTGGTGAGCAAACAGTTGATACTTAACGTCTATGGATGGGAAACAGCGACAGTACGCCCGGGGTTCGACTCCCGGGCAAGCAAAACAAATTGTACCCTCATCTCACATTGATACAGCTCGCTGCTGGCAAATAAATTCGATTTCTAACCTCTGATTTTACTTAGTTAACAATCCGATAACGTGCTGTGTAGAAAATCCCGTCACAACATTTTACATCATAGCATTCCAATTTTCAGCATATGCATACTTGGTTACTTGCGAAGGAGAGTATATTAAACGTCTTTCGTGGTTAGTTAACAGGGCGATAACGGTTTTGATGTAGTATAAATAATTCCGTCATTTCGTTTCAAGTTCAGATGTCTTAACTAATACTGGTGAAAACATTTATATTTCACCTCTCTTTACGGCTAGTCAGCATTGATGATCGTTGCCTTGATCAAGTCCTGGGCAGGAGCGAAAACGTATTTTAGTTAGTAGTGGCTACGTCTGCTGGGTTTCTGTCCAGATCCAGAACAAAAAATTTCGTAATTTCATTTATAGTTCAAACATGTGGGCAAATAATTCTTCATGAATAATTAGTACAGTGACGTTACTGATTATACTCCATTAATATTGCGGATTCTATAGAGCCTTTACTGCTGTTTATCGCGTTTTCTTTAACTAGTTCCTTTAACGATCAGTTTATGCAAAAACCAATCGTCACTGGGATATTTAGCAGGTGCGGGAAAATCTTATACAGAGGAAAATTCTTCGAACTGTCATAGACCTTTATTAGTTCAGACATTGTGTCAGAATATCTTGTTAATGCAAACATTTACTTCGTTTAAGGATTGCTACATAGTTTATGTGCCATAGTTAGTTGTTTCAGATTGTAATGAGATGGTAATGCTTTTGAAAATCATTGTGTAGTGTCGGCAGACTTGCCAACACTACGCACACTAATTGAAAGAGGCGGCCAAGATGCACGCGCTACCTCACGAAGGATGGAGTGAGGTCTGAAACAGGAGACTTAATAAATGCTATAAAGAAAATACGTAACTTCTGGACTACTTAACTTTTAATCCTTCCTTTGTATACATCGTTCTTGATGAGACATCTGGAGATTGTGGCGATACAAGTGAGACTCTTTAGATACAAGCTATATAAGGCTAATGGCGCCTTGCTAGGTCGTAGACATGGACTTAGCTGAAGGCTATTCTAACTGTCTCTCGGCAATTGAGAGCAAAGGCTTCGTCCGTATAGTCGCTAGCAACGTCGTCGTACAACTGGGGCTGAGTTCTAGTACGTCTCTCGAGACCTGCCGTGTGGTGGCGCTCGGTCTGCGATCACACAGTGGCGACACGCGGGTCCGACATGTACTAATGGACCGCGGCCGATTTAAGCTACCACCTAGCAAGTGTGGTGTCTGGCAGTGACACCACACATTGTAACCTGTACGAGCTTCAGAGACTATTCATCTCTAATTACGTGTTTTTCTAGTTTCTGCAGTATCGTGGTGTGATATTACATCGCACTGATTGCCTTAAAGAACAGTGTTGTCTAGTGGTCTCTCGTGGTATCCATTTTGTATAGTCGAACTACTGTACCCCAAAGCGATTAGAGAACCCGCTATACACCTACGTTATGGTGGTTACATGCAAATCAGGCGGATCACAATTCACGTCGTTCGGATACTTTCGCGCATGATAGTACATGTAGATGTGGTTGAAAGAGATTATATCTGATTCAGTGGGCACTTTTTGAGAATTCCTTATGCATAGTATGTTCAATATTGTTCAGAATGCATCGAATTGAACAGCTTAGCTGAATCGCCCTGTATATGTCCCATTTACCTTGAACACCACAAATAACTTTCGGCGAGAAGCAAATTAAAAAAATGTATTTAGGAAATGTTGTGTAGCTACCAGGGGTATCTTTAACCAGCATGATGGCCTTTTTTGAATCTTTCTTCGTTAAGAAGATATGAACAAAAGTGCACCTTGTTAAATAGCATCCTATATTTTTTATTCGGTAGTACACTTGCTCTCCAGAAGATCTGCTCAAAAACATGATTTATTAAAACTGTAGCACAAAACTGACTTTCACCCTCCTTTACCACACTGCAGTGAACGTACAAAGGAAACGTAACTCGTCCACTTGCTGCAGTTGATAAACAAATGGAAACATAAGAAGAATGCACACCAGCCGTTCAGTCAGTCGGCTTCGGTTGAAAGTGTTTATAAGTTCAATGTACACTAAAGAAGGGAAAGTAGAAATGCCAATCATTTGTAGAGAATGTAAGTTAGCAGAACAGTAATGACGGCCATGTATTTTCCTTGGGTCTCCAATTGCTATTTCGGATGGTAAAAATAAATCGGAATCCCTGTATAGAAGTAGAAGGTATTAATGTCCTCTCACACACAGCTATAAAAAGTCAAAATACGGTCAATGACAAAAACACCTCAAACACATTATTATGCCTAAAACGGTGCTGGCAAACCGCTGGCATTTAAAACAGGTTCCAGTCGTCTCGGTACGCATAAATATAGGTCTTTCGTGGTTTTCAGGCGAATCGTATACCATACTTCCTGCAAAATAGTGTGTTACGACTTCTGCACCACTTGTTAGCAGCAGACACAGCGGCTGCGCCAAAGACTGAGACGGCGTGGAGTTTTGCAATTATTTATTGAACTTTCTTTACACCTCGTCGTCGCTGCCCAGCCCTGCGGATCCCTCCGCCTGGCTGCTGCTGTGTAGATTCTCCGACAATGCGCACAACGCGCGCCGCTGATCGCGCTCGGGAGCCTCAGGCCACCAGTGCTCCGCTGAAGCCAGGATGCCCTGTGGTCGAGATGAACTCGTCGCTGCTCGGCGCCCCAGTACGTTCACGCCCAAGGAGCCGCGTTGCTGCGAGGCCAACTGCCGACGACTGCTGCACCGGCGGCTGGGAAGCCGTCAGTCGCGATGTCCGCGAGGTCCCGTCATGGACGTACCACGCGCCATGGGGCCGGGTTGCCGTGAAGTCCGGGCGTCAGTCCCCGGCAGCGCCTGCGACCGAGATCGCGCTGCGGCCGGTCCTGCTGGAAGTTCTCGCTGTAGTTAGTCAGCCATGGTGCCGACCGAACTCGGGCCGACCTTCAGAGCTGAAGCTGACATCTGGCGGCGAACGGATGACTCCTGCGAGCTGGAACAGACTTCCGGAATCGTCACCTATGAAGACTGAACATTCAGACACAGACCACGTCCGTCCTCAGATCCGAACTGCTTCCTAATGGCTTCTGCCTGTTGCTGCCTGCGCTCCACATTTTATATCCAGCAGGAGGACGTTTTTTACCCTCGGTGGTAGCTTTTTGTTATTACTCCCGCAGTATATTGCAGCGTAACTTAGCGTGCTGGCCTCACTTCCCCTTACTCAGCACTCTCCAGGCTTCAACTCGGCACTTGGACTGTGTGCGTCTTGCGTCAGCCTGTTGGTAGACTGCTGCTAGGTTAAGTCATGGACTGTGCGGCTGGTCCTGGCGGAGGTTCGAGTCCTCCCTCAGGCATGGGTGTGTGTGTTTGTCCTTAGGATAATTTAGGTTAAGTAGTGTGTAAGCTTAGGGACTGATGAACTTAGCAGTTAAGTCCCATAAGGTTTCACACACATTTGAACATTTGGTCAGCCAGGTTATTTGTGCGTGCTTACTTCGCAACGCCTCGGTTGCCGGCATGCCTCTGTTTTGCCATTCTCCACTGCGTTAAGCAACGCTTACTACATGTGGCCGCAACAAGTGCCTCCTTCAGGTAACGAAGACGGAAGTGGGTAGCGATCACGAATCCATCTCTTCAAAGCAGACCACAACAGCACACTTATATTGATGTCCAGTGACTGTGCTGACCAAGGGGTATGCAACAATTTATCTTTGTGTTCACTAAATAAGTTCTGGACGGTGCAAGCTGTGCGAACAGGGTCTCTGTCGTCTTAGAACACTTCGACACCACTGTGAAACTATCGTTTTATTATCGACGTGATCAGCCAAAGTAGTCATATGATCCTTAGCAGTAATGGGATTTGCAGAGTAATCATGAGGCTCATGGAATACCACGATTTGGCTGCCCACATCAACACCGAAACCCCACCATGGTTCATTCTTGAGATATTAATTTGCTCAGAAGTAGGGAACAGTGTGAAGCAAGATACCCGTCCAAATGACATTCTTCCATTGCCCTATAGCGCAGGTTTTATGGTTTCGGCACCTGTTACAGGCATTTGTATCACTGATGAGTGCTTTTGGAATTCTAGCTAGACCTGCGATTCCCTGCTTATTGAGCTCACTTCGTGCTGTTGGGGTTCGCAGGTGCGACACCGAGTGACTTTTTCACCTGTCGTCCTCTCGTTTTACGTCTCAGTCTGAGGCGTAGCGCCGTATACCGATCCTGCCATGGAGACGGTTAAGTGGGAGATGTGCCTCAGAGCTGGATAGTGACAGATGGTGACGCGAGACTGAACGCGCACGTAGTTTACGTATCAGCCGATAGAGGACAGTATTGGATAGGGGACTGTGATTTAATTTCGATTGTGCCCACTAGAGTGCACTAAAGTAATGGAATGTTTTTCATAAACGGTTCTAGTATTTTCATAAAGTGTTATTATGTCTTTTTGTGTTTTAGCAGTATGAATTATGAAACTTCCTGGCAGATTAAAACTGTGTGCCCGACCGAGACTCGAACTCGGGACCTTTGCCTTTCGCGGGCAAGTGCTCTACCAACTGAGCTACCGAAGCACGACTCACGGCCGATAATCACAGCTTTACTTCTGCCAGTACCTCATCTCCTACCTTCCAAACTTTACAGAAGCTCTCCTGCGGGCGTGAGTCGTGCTTCGGTAGCTCAGATGGTAGAGCACTTGCCCGCGAAAGGCAAAGGTCCCGAGTTCGAGTCTCGGTCGGGCACACAGTTTTAATCTGCCAGGAAGTTTCATATCAGCGCACACTCCGCTGCAGAGTGAAAATCTCATTTTGGAAACATCCCCCAGGCTGTGGCTAAGCCATGTCTCCGCAATATCCTTTCTTTCAGGAGTGCTAGTTCTGCAAGGTTCGCAGGAGAGCTTCTGTAAAGTTTGGAAGGTAGGAGACGAGGTACTGCCAGAAGTAAAGCTGTGAGTACCGGGCGTGAGTCGTGCTTCGGTAGCTCAGTTGGTAGAGCACTTGCCCGCGAAAGGCAAAGGTCCCGAGTTCGAGTCTCGGTCGGGCACACAGTTTTAATCTGCCAGGAAGTTTCATATCAGCGCACACTCCGCTGCAGAGTGAAAATCTCATTCTGGAAATATGAATTATGCTTGACTCTAGTTTAAGGTTAATATGAAGATAATTGGTTAACGAGTTATGTAGTGGGATTTAGTGTGGGAACATTTCGAAGAAGCATGGATGTGGACAAATGGGATTTTTGTAGAGTAGATTTGTAAAGTAAGTTTATGGTAAATGAAAAGTTAATTCGGGTATAAATAACAATAGTAAATAACTTTAGGCATAAACAAAACATCAGCATATTAGATAATTACGTTGGTAAAAATTGCAGTCGTTAGGTTTACTATTTTGCGATTGGTTATTGATGAAAAGCGCGGACTGACGCGTGAGAACGTTGTTTTGCTATTGGCTGTTGAGTAAACTGACGAATGGAGAGCAATATTCTTCGCGCGCCTTTCTCTGCTGGTAGAGAAGACTTAGAATATTCTAGAGAAGAGTCGGAGCCTAGCCATGAAACAGTTCGGACGTGTGTAGTAGTAGTTCCGATGGAAATGATAAGTTGCCGGATCTAGCAGTGTTTCATACATCAAAAGTGTTGTAAAGTGACGTCATAAGTATTCCGATAGGTGTGTAGAAATTTCGGAATTTTTAAGTGAATTTTGTGACGAGAAAAGACAAATTCCGCGTGGCGTATTGAGCAGGTCGGTGGCTAAAAAACTGTGACTGCAGTAGGTACCGACAGACTTAATATTTGGCGAGCATTCTCAATCAAAAGCAATCCGTATTTTTGTAGCTATTACGTGTTCGGGACTGGACACCATAAACTTGCTAACGTGAGTGAAAGGGATTGTGAGTGACTGTGTTAAGACTAGCACGGGCTTAACAGTGATACTAGTTCACCTAAGTTTCAGAATATATCAATTAAGGAAAAAACGTAGATTAGTGACTTTAATTGCAACCTGGTTCACATCAAAGTACAGTAGGTTTCGCTCGTCTTCCCTACTAATGATATGCTGAGACAATGTTCACAGGTAGGTGCAGGTTCGTCGTAAAGGGACGGAAGGAACCGCGCCGCCGCAAGTCCTCTTCAGTGACCGTGTGTCATAATCAACACGCACTTTCGTCCTAGTTATCACTTAGAGAATGGTGTTTTTTCGCTTTGCCCATATGCGGTATAAATCATCGATTGTGCTTCTTGAAATGCCAAACACTTCGACTACCTTGGTTCCTGAAGCAACCACCATACGAGCACCAATAATTTGCCCAAGTGCGAAGTCATTTAGGTCAGACATAATGCTCTCATTACTACACAGAATATTGTTCGGACCACGACTGGCGGTTGCCACATATTGAAGACATTGTACAGGTGCCATTCATGGTCAAATAGTGCAGTGCAACCTGCAGACTTGGATAGCATCCGCATTTACGTTCAAGCATACGTTTCTCGTGGTGTTTCCCTATTTTAATCCATCACCTCTAAATTTTTAAAGCTAACTGCCTCCTTAACGTGTATCGTGTGGGTATTGTTTCGTTGAGAGCAGACTAAGCAACAAACTGTTCCGACACCGACAATGTTGAGTGTTTACGGAAAAAGTTCAAGGCAATCGTAAAATGCGTTTTAGACAGGTACGTGCCGAGTATAACTGTGAGGGACGGGAAAAACCCAACGTGGTTCAACAACAAAGTTAGGAAACTACTGCGAAAGCAAAGAAAGCTTCACGGCAAACTTAGATGCAGCCAAAACCTCTCAGACAAACAGAAACTAAACGATGACAAAGTTAGCGTAAGGATGGCTATGCGTGAAGCGTTCAGTGAATTCGAACGTAAAATTCTATGTACGGACTTGACAGAAAATCCTAGGAAGCTCTGGTCTTACGTTAAATCAGTAAGTGGTTCGAAACAGCATATGCAGACACTCTGGGATGATGATGGCATTGGAACAGAGGATGACACGCGTAAAGCTGAAATACTAAACACGTTTTTCCAAAGCTGTTTCAAAGAGGAAGACCACACTGCAGTTCCTTCTCTAAATCCTCGCACGAACGAAAAAATGGCTGACATCGAAATAGGTGTCCAAGGAATAGAAAAGCAACTGAAATCACTCACAGAGGAAAGTCCACTGGACCTGACGGGATACCAATTCGATTCTACACAGAGTATGCGAAAGAACTCGCCCCCCTTCTAACATCCGTGTACGGCAATTCTCTAGAGGAACGGAAGTTTCTAAATGATTTCAAAAGAGCACAGGTAGTTTCAGTTTTCAAAAAGGGTCGTCGAGCAGATGCACAAAAGTATAGGCCTATATTTCTGACATCGATCTGTTGTAGAATTTTAGAACATGTTTTTTGCTCGCGTATCATGGATTCCGGAAACAGCGATCGTGTGAGACCCAACTCGCTTTATTTGTTGATGAGACCCAGAAAATATTAGATACAGGCGGCCAGGTAGATGCCATTTTCCTTGACTTCCAGAAGCCGTTCGATACAGTTCCGCACTGTCGCATGGTTCAAATGGCTCTGAGCACTATGGGACTTAACATCGGTGGTCATCAGTCCCCTAGAACTTAGAACTACTTAAACCTAACTAACCTAAGGACATCACACACATCCATGACCGAAGCAGGATTCGAACCTGCGACCGTAGCTGTCGCGCGGTTTCAGACTGAAGCGCCTAGAACCGATCGGCACTGTCGCATGATAAACAAAGTAAGAGCCTACGGAATATCAGACCAGCTGTGTGGCTGGATTGAAGAGCTTTTAGCAAACAGAACACAGCATGTTGTTCCCAATGGAGGGACGTCTACAGCAGTTAAAGTAACCTCTGGCGTGCCACAGGGGAGTGTTATGGGACCATTGCTTTTCATAATATATATAAATGACCTACTAGAAAGTGTCAGAAGTTCCATGCGGCTTTTTGCGGATGATACTGTAGTATACAGAGAAGTTGCAGCATTAGAAAATTGCAGCGAAATGCAAGAAAATCTGCAGCGGATAGGCACTTGGTGTAGGGAGTGGCAACTGATCCTTAACATAGACAAATGAAATTTATTGCGGATACATAGAAAGAAGTATCCTTTATGGTATGATTATATGATAGCGGAACAAACACTGGCAGCAGTTACTTCTGTAAAATATCTGGGAGTATGCGTACGGAACGATTTGAAGTGGAATGAACAATTGTTGGTAAGGCGGGTGCCAAGTTGAGATTCATTGGGAGAGTCCTTAGAAAATGTAGCCCATCAACAAAGGAGGTGGCTTACAAAACACTCGTTCGACCTATACTTGAGTATTGCTCGTCAGTGCGGGATCCGTACCATATCGGGTTGACAGAGGAGATAGAGAAGATCCAAAGAAGAGCGGCGCGTTTCGTCACAGGGTTATTTGGTATGCGTGATAGCGTTACGGAGATGTTTAGCAAACTCAAGTGGCAGACTCTGCAGGACAGGCGCTCTGCATCGCGGTGTAGCTTGCTGTGCAGGTTTCGAGAGGGTGCGTTTCTGGATGAGGTATCGATTATATTGCTTCCCCCTACTTGTACCTCTCGAGGAGATCACGAATGTAAAATTAGAGAGATTCGAGCGCGCACGGAGGCTTTCCGGCAGTCGTTCTTCCCGCGAACCATACGCGACTGGAACAGGAAAGGGAAGTAATGACAGTAGAACGTCAAGTGCCCTCCGCCATACACCGTTGGGTGGCTTGCGGAGTATAAATGTAGATGTAGATGTAGACTAGTAAGACCGCAGTTGAGCCGCGCCGGTGCTCAGAGCCACACGGGCGTGCTCCTGACGCACGCCAGTCGGCTGTTTGCGGTGTCCCCCACTGGCTGCCCGGCCCCTGGCGTGCTCGCAACCCGCCGCACTCTGCCTTGACTGCGGGCTATTCACGCCACGAGCAGGCGCGGCGTTTAGAGGCGCGGGCCACTTACAGGAGAGAAGGCGTGGGCGGCTCCAGATACTCACTCCAGCCGCACTCATTCACAGAGTGGACGCCACTTACGCCGCGAGAGTTCGTCTCGTCCTATTGCCGCTCCACCCCAGAACGTATCCATCTCATACTTTGTAACACAATCATCCACATCACCCGTAATGGTCGTACAGTGTGACAAGTATTGAATTACTCGTATATGAAAAAAACGTAAATAAATTACAAACTACGGCGTGCACACACTTCATTCACCATGTAAACGTCACTGAAGATGTTCGGATTTAGTTCATGACATGTTCGATACGCCTGACATCATTGGCGATGATATGGAGCAGACGAATAGCGAAATGGAGCATGACCCACTGAAGTTTCGAAACATCAATGCTGTCGATGACTTCCTGAATGGCTCAGAAATGGTTTTGGGGTTATTACAGAAGGATGCTGAAGATTAGATGGGTAGATCACATAACTAATGAGGAGGTATTGAATAGAATTGGGGAGAAGAGCAGTTTGTGGCACAACTTGACTACAAGAAGGGATCGGTTGGTAGGACATGTTCTGAGGCATTAAGGGATCAATTTAGTATTGGAGGGCAGCGTGGAGGGCAAAAATCGTAGAGGGAGACAAAGAGATGAATACACTAAGCAGATTCAGAAGGATGTAGGCTGCAGTACGTACTGGAAGATGCAGAAGTTTGCACAGGATAGAGTAGCATAGAGAGCTGCATCAAACCAGTCTCAGGACTGAAGACAACAACAACAACAACAACTCAATACCTTGTCTTCAATATAGCCCCATAAAAAGGAGTCGATTGCGTTCAGATGGGGGCCAACCGAGGCCCATGCCAGTGGTATCCCAGACCCAGAATGCGGTCCCCAAAGTGCTCCTACAGGACATCAAACACTCTCCTGCTCCGATGGGGTCAACCTCCGTCTTGCATGAAACACATCTTGTCGATATCAGGATCATTTTGGATAAAGTGGTTGAAATCATCTTCCAAGACCTTCACGTACCGTTCAGTAGTCACCGTGTCATCAAGGAAAATCGCACCGAAAATCCTTTGACTGGAAATTACACGCCACATAGTCACCCGTCAACCGTGAAGAGATTGTTCGATGGCCGGCCGTGGTGGCCGAGAGTCTCTAGGGCCTAGGCGCTTCAGTCCGGAACCGCGCGACTGCTACGGTCGCAGGTTCGAATCCTGCCTCGGGCATGGATATGTGTGATGTCTTTAGGTTAGTTAGCTTTAAGTAGTTCTAAGTTCTAGGGGACTGAAGACCTCAGATGTTAAGTCCCATAGTGCTCAGAACCATTTGAATCATTTTTGATTGTTCGATGGTGAGATGCGGATTCTCAGTCCCCCAAATGCGTCAATATTGCTTATTGACAAACCCATCCAAATGAAAGAAGGCTTCGTCGCTAAACCAAACCACACTAATTCCCATCATGCCACGCGGCCAACAGTGCAGCTCGAACGTCCTAAAGCAAACCGTGCAGAAGTTATGACGTTTTTATTTCATACAGTTCAATAATTGTCACCCTGTTTCTAACTTCTTTGTCTGTTTTCACTTAATGTAGTTTCTGTATAACTGCGCTCTTTAGCGTAGCATCCATGTAAACGTTTTATTGATTATTTACGATCATTTATGTGATTGTAATTAATGTATGAATGCCACGCGAGGTAGCCGCGCGGTCTTCGGCGCCTTGTCACGGTCTGCGCGGCTGCCCCTGTCATAGGTTAGAATCCTCTCACGGACATGGGTGTATGTGTTGTCCTTAGCGTAAGTTAGTTTAGGTTAGATTAAGTAGTGCGTAAGCACAGAGACCGATGACTCAGCAGCTTGGTCCCATAAGATTTTTCCACAAATTTCCAAATCTATGGGTGTAATGTCAAAAGTAATGTGTCGTAAAAGAATGAAAATGTTATATTTTACTAGTTTACGCATAAGGGAAGTAGGTTTATAATCATACAAAACTTTGAGGGAAGCCCGTCCGCAGCAGAACTAGCTAGACAGAAAGAGGAAAGTTGATCTGGCAGCTGAACTGCAAAGCTCCTGTGTGGCACGAGTAAGTCGATGGCTATGGGTGCGCATCTTGTGGACTGAAAGAGGCGAGAAGAACTGCAAAATTATACAATACACGCTCAGGAACGGAAGTAATGCGGTTTATTATTCATGGCGTACTCTGGTTAGCTCTGTACTAAGACAATCCGACGCTAAGAAGAGAATTCTGAGAGCTTGTTGCAAAGGAGGAGCCATCGATACTTTCGTCGGCTTTCTTGAATGGCACAGAAGATCACGCAGCCACCCGCTTCATCTTAACTTATCAGTTCACTACTGTAGAATTACATGGACCAGTTGTATGGTTTCGTTTCCAATAACAATTTCGTGTTGAGCCACATTATATTATCCTTAGTCATTTATCGAGACTGAGCCCTACACCAAGTGCTACGTCGAATCCGAGTATCCTATTTTACTGAAATGAAAAACAATTATTTCCCTTAACAAAAATTAAAGAACTTTTTCGAGTTGCAAAGTAAAAAATTATTTAGTGAGCATAAGTTTTGAAATATTCCACGTAGTTTTCATAAGTGGATAGTTAAAGTATTCAGTTGAAAGATTCTTTTTACTTAAATAATAGCGTTATGTAGTTAACAGTGTTTCACATATTGTGTTGTGACTAAAGCGTTCAGGTACAATCTGAACCTACACATAAATTAGTTTCTGGGTCCCTATGCTAACTGTTGAGCCAAATTTAATGTCATATTACAATAACATCAATCAAGAATACGCAACAGGCTGCAATTATTCAAGCTATATTAGATCCATGTGCTTCACATGCCATTTGAGGTAAATAATATAAGGTAACGAATATTCCTTGAGAATGTAATTAATAATCAGTACAGAAGGTACAATCATTTCATAACTATTTCATAGTAATAATTTCCTATAACTAAACAAAAGACCATCTTCTCCATGTCAGTAGTGCTCTACCATTAGTAATCATTTGCCTTTTATTATCATTATCCGGCCGGTGTGGCCTAGCGGTTCTAGGAGCTTCGGCCTGGAACCGCGCGACCGCTACGGTCGCAGGTTCGAATCCTGCTTCAGGCATGGATGTGTGTGATGTCGTGAGGTTAGTTAGGTTTAAGTAGTTCTAAGTTCTAGGGGACTGATGACCTCAGATGTTAAGTCCCATAGTGCTCAGAGCCATTCGAACCATATCACTATCCTCCTGTGATGTACAGATAGTAAGTGTTATTGAGAGCCAGTTGTCACATAAACGCATTAATACTCGTCTTCTGTCGTTCAAGTATAATCACTGGTGCATTGCCTGATAAATTGTGCTATTCTCTTATATCTTATCAGATCAAGTAAAGTCAACCGCAATAGTTAAATCTTTTTATAAATCATGATAGTACTGGGTATAACTTTGCCTAATTAGGCTGGCGACTTTTTCTTTTCAAGCACTTATAGTTTACTTGAATACTAATAGGACCTTTGTTCGGAACCCGTTTGTTTCGCTACTGTTTCCTCTCAATAACAATCTTTCCAGAGCCGGAAAAAATAGTTCGATGCCTTTTCATTGTGCACAGCCACTGTCACAAAAATCCTTTCACCGGAATAATGTTATCGGTATATTACTAATACAAGAGTAGCCGGTAGTTCTATAGCTTACACTGAGGTGATAGAAGTTATGGGACAGCGATATGCACATATACACATGGTGGTAGCGTCGCGTACACAAAGCATAAAAGGGCAGTGCGCCGGCGGAGTTGTAATGTGTATTAAGGTGGTACATGCGAAAAGGTTTCCAATGCGATTATGGTGGCACGACAGGAACTGTCAGAGTTTGATAGCGGAATCATAGACGCATGGAAGATTCCATTTCGAAAATTGTTTGGGAATCCGATATTCCGAGATCCACAGTGTCAGGAGTGTGCCGAGAATATCAAATTTCAGGCATTACCTCTCACCACGGACAATGTATTTGTTAATGATATAGGTGTTGAGGAGGACGAAAAGAAAATATTGTATGCTGATGACATGACAATACTAAATAGTGACCAAAACATGGAACAGCTTGAGAGAAGAGCATACATATCTGCAAATGTCACAGCTCAATGGCTGTTGGAAAATGAACTGGTTATAAATCTAAAAAAGACTATGTATGCAGTGTTTAAAAACAAGGAAAAGGCTGTAGACATGGATTTAGAGGTAGATGGAACAAGGCTGGAAGAAGTAGAATCTGCTAGATTCTTAGGTATTCTTGTGGATAATGACCTGAAATGGAAAAAACATATTAATAATGTCTGTAAGAAACTGAGCTCTGTCATATTCTTAATGATGCAGCTATCACAGTATTCAGACAAGAACCTTCTGTGTACAGTGTATCATGGACTTTTCGAACCATACTTACAGTATGGAGTGACGGTGTGGGGAAACTCAAACAAACAAGAGACAAAACGAGTGTTCACATTACAAAAAAAAGCAATTAGGACCATTTTAAGAAGAAAGACCTCTGAAACATGCAGAAACTGTTTCAAGAATTTAGGTATCTTAACTTTTTCATCGTTGTATATATACAAAACAATAATGTACATCACAAAAGGTAGTGAGGACTGGATTACAAATGCTAGTGTACACACCCACAATACAAGAAAGAAGAATGAAGTACGGAGCATACCCCACCGACTGGCAATGCTAGAAAAAGGACCCCAGTACTCTGGTATCAGATTACTAAGAAGTCTGCCCAAAAACCTGCAAGATAGTGTACTTCATAATGACTTTCCAAAGAAACTTAAAGACTATCTCATTGAAAAAGAGTTTTACAGTGTTGCAGAATACTTATGCCATTAAATTTGTATATATTGTTACTTATTATCAGTGATGTAAAAATGTAAGCTAAAGGTGTAGAAAAATAAGTGATAAAGAATGTTAATACTTTGAAATGTCCTATATTACACTTACATTTACTGTATACAATGTAATCTTACAGGATCAAATAAAATTCAATTCAATTCAACGCAGTGGCCGACGGCCTTCCCTTAACGACTGACAGCAGCGGCATTTTCGTCGAGTCGTCGTTGCTAACAGACAAGCAACACTACGTGAAATTATTGCAGAAATCAGTGGGGACGTGCGACGAACATATGCTGTAGGACAGTGCGGCGAAATCTGGCGTTAATGGGCAGTGGAAGCAGACGAGCGACGCGAGTGGCTTTGCTCACAGCGCGACATCGCTTGCAGTGCATCTCCTCGGCTCGTAACCGTATCTGCTGGACCCTAGACGACTGGAAAACCATGGCCTGGTCGGAAGAGTGCCGATTTCGGATGGTAAGAACCTGTAACGCCGGAAATGCATATCCTCCTATTTCCATCTATTGCACTGCAAATTTTTTCCTTATTTTGTTACCTGAAGATATAACATTTCTGTGTCTTTGTATATTGTAATGGTTTTACTAGTTGTATATACAGGGCTATTACAAATGATTGAAGCGATTTCATAAATTCACTGTAGCTCCATTCATTGACATATGGTCACGACACACTACAGATACGTAGAAAAACTCATAAAGTTTTGTTCGGCTGAAGCCGCACTTCAGGTTTCTGCCGCCAGAGCGCTCGAGAGCGCAGTGAGACAAAATGGCGACAGGAGCCGAGAAAGCGTATGTCGTGCTTGAAATGCACTCACATCAGTCAGTCATAACAGTGCAACGACACTTCAGGACCAAGTTCAACAAAGATCCACCAACTGCTAACTCCATTCGGCGATGGTATGCGCAGTTTAAAGCTTCTGCATGCCTCTGTAAGGGGAAATCAACGGGTCGGCCTGCAGTGAGCGAAGAAACGGTTGAACGCATGGGGGCAAGTTTCACGCGTAGCCCGCGGAAGTCGACGAATAAAGCAAGCAGGGAGCTAAACGTACCACGGTTTGGAAAATCTTACGGAAAAGGCTAAAGCAGAAGCCTTACCGATTACAATTGCTACAAGCCCTGACACCCGATGACAAAGTCAAACGATTTGAGCCCGCATCTCGTGGTCGTGCGGTAGCGTTCTCGCTTCCCACGCCCGGGTTCCCGGGTTCGATTCCCGGCGGGGTCAGGGATTTTCTCTGCCTCGTGATGGCTGGGTGTTGTGTGCTGTCCTTAGGTTAGTTAGGTTTAAGTAGTTCTAAGTTCTAGGGGACTTATGACCACAGCAGTTGAGTCCCATAGTGCTCAGAGCCATTTGAACCAAACGATTTGAATTTTCGGCGCGGTTGCAACAGCTCACGGAAGACGATGCGTTTAGTGCGAAACTTGTTTTCAGTGATGAACCAACATTTTTTTCTTAATGGTGAAGTGAACAGACACAATGTGCGAATCTTGGCGGTAGATAATCCTCACGCATTCGTGCAGCAAATTCGCAATTCACCAAAAGTTAACGTGTTTTGTACAATCTCACGGTTTAAAGTTTGCGGCCCCTTTTTCTTCTGCGAAAAAAACGTTACAGGACACGTGTATCTGGACATGCTGGAAAATTGGCTCATCCCACAACTGGAGACTGACAGCGCCGACTTCATCTTTCAACAGGATGGTGCTCCACCGCACTTCCATCATGATGTTCGGCATTTCTTAAACAGGAGATTGGAAAACCGATGGATCGGTCGTGGTGGAGATCATGATCAGCAATTCATGTCACGGCCTCCACGCTCTCCCGACTTAACCCCATGCGATTTCTTTCTGTGGGGTTATGTGAAAGATTCAGTGTTTAGACCTCCTCTACCAAGAAACGTGCCAGAACTGCGAGCTCGCATCAACGATGCTTTCGAACTCATTGATGGGGACATGCTGCGCCGAGTGTGGGAGGAACTTGATTATCGGCTTGATGTCTGCCGAATCACTAAAGGGGCACATATCGAACATTTGTGAATGCCTAAAAAAATTTTTTGAGTTTTTGTATGTGTGCGCAAAGCATAGTGAAAATATCTCAAATTATAAAGTTATTGTAGAGCTGTGAAATCGCTTCAGTCATTTGTAATAACCCTGTATATGCATTTATGTCGATGTATAATTGGTTTGTTTTGTGAATATTATTTGTATTTATACGCTGGGTCTGGCCTAGGGAAAACTATACTATCGAACGAATACATCGATAGGTCGTGTGGAGAACGAAAGTGTTTAGGATCTTTGGTAGTGTTAACTCCGCCGCGTGGAGCGCGGGCTGAGCAGAAAGGGTCTGGCTGGGGTAGGCGGTGGAGCAAGTGTATTGTGTGACGCTCCACCGAGTTGCCGCGCTTTCGGCGTTTGGCAGCATGTAATTGCGCTCGACTTGCTATGATAGTTTCTGACACGGTGTCGCGGACGGGAAGCATTAGCTGGCGCACATCAACAGCCCGTTTCGCCTGGTGACCGTGTCGAGAAGAAGGCGCGCCAACATCCAGCTTCTGCAACAACGACTGCTGACAATAAGTGATTGTCGCCACCTCCTCGATCGACGACTTAAAAACCTTCAATCAACCAACAAGGAAGACTGAAATCACGTAAAGTTTTAGAACTGTATGGCAGACCTCAGCTTTTGAAACTGTTTCATTTGCATCACTAAAATACAGCAACTTAGCATGAACCTTTGTTGCTCATTGTCCCAATTGCATTGCCAAGCAGGGTCGCTTCCTTTTCCGAAATGAACCCGAGTGTCGTTGAAATTCAAACACCAGCATTAAAATAATATAATTCGATTTCACTGCTTTAATTTCAAAGTTCAGTTAAAGTATTCATAGCTGGCTACAATATTTAGATTACACGAGCACAAATTAAGAGTGCGAGTTTTGTTAGCATATTTTAGCTTACCTGTGACTGCAGCTCAGCTTTGTACGTACTAAATTTTACTATTGTTAATTGTTCAAAATCATTTAATTCAAGTTCAAAGTTAAATCACTTTTTTCTAAATTGCGTAGATTCAAGTAGCTTTTGAAATGATTGTTGAGGTAGCCCAAGACTAACTGTATTTTACTGAAGTTCACTATTAATTTCAGTCACTAAATTTACTTTCAATTTTCCGGTTTTTTTAATTCTTTTGCTAAATTAAGTCAGAGTTTAGCGAAATTTATTACTTCTGACAAACTTTCAGTTTTCACACTACACGTGTCAACCTTCAGTTGCCACGCTTCTAGTGCTAATTATATGTGTAATAACCTTTCTTTTTCAGTTACTATACAGGGTGGTCCCGAATTCATGGTACAAACTTTAATGGTAGGTACAGGACATTGTAACAAGGATTTATTGTATAGGAATGTATAGTCGCAGGTGACGCGGTGAGGCGTAAACAGGGGAAAGAGAAATGGAGTGATCGGTTGGTGTCACTGCCGGTAGAGGGCAGTAGATGAACATGATGTATCGCAGTAGGGACAAGCGCCATTCACAATTGTGCTGCCGTAGACGATGGGTGACTTTACGTATGCAGAAAAAGCAGACATGCATTACATGTACGGCCGTGCAAATGGTAACGCCAGAGCTGCGTTACGAATGTATCGCGCGGAGTATCCTAATCGACGAATGCCGGATCATAGAATTTTTCATCGGTTACATCGTCAACTTTGTGAAACAGGTACGTTCGACGTCAACAGACATGACGCTGGTCGATTAAGAGCTGTACGCACTCCAAGACTGGAAGAACGCATCTTGAACATAGTGGCTGATAGACCCGAGTCAAGCACAAGAACTGTTGCGCGTGACGTACATGTGAGTCATCAGACTGTATGCAGAGTGTTAAATGAAAATCGCTTACACCCCTTCCATTTTCAAAAAGTACAAGCATTGAATCCGGCAGATTATCCTCTTCGCGTGAACTTCTGCCAGTGGTTGTTGCAGCAATGTGCGTTGCAGCCGGATTTCGTAGGTCATGTGCTATTTACAGATGAAGCGACATTTTCACGCGAGGGTGTCTTTAATGCGCACAATTCCCATGTGTGGGCAACAGATAATCCACATGCAACGCGTCCACATGCGTATCAACAACGTTTCGGTATTAATGTGTGGGCTGGTATTGTGAACGACTTTTTGATTGGGCCATACTTACTACCCACGCGACTCTGTGGCGAAAGCTATCTTATTTTTCTGCAAGAAGTGTTACCAGAACTGCTGCAAGATGTTCCGCTCGCCATTCGTAACCGCATGTGGTTTCAGCACGATGGAGCGCCAGCACACTTCAGCACTGCTGTACGGAATTACCTGAATGCCACGTTTGGTGCTAGATGGATTGGGCGTGGTGGACCAGTCCCTTGGCCACCCCGATCTCCTGATTTCTGTTGCCTCGATTACTTTTTATGGGGACATCTTAAGAGCCTTGTTTATGAGACTCCAGTTGACTCAGATGAGGATCTCGTTGCTCGCATATCTGTAGCTGCTGCAGGTGTGCGTGAAATACCAGGCATCTTTGAACGTGTACGCCAATCGCTGCACCGACGCTGTCAAGCATGTATCGCTCATGGTGGACGCAATTTTGAACACTTACTGTAAACATGACACCTGTCAACAACGATTTCAATAAAATCTTTCGTTTTCCTTTCGGCCGTTATTTCCCCTGTTTACGCCTCACCGCGTCACCTGGGACTATACATTCCTATACAATATATCCTTGTTACAATGTCCTGCACCTACCATTAAAGTTTGTACCATGAATTCGGGACCACCCTGTAGTAATTGTCCTTAGGACTGGCGACCGTAATTTCCCCCAGATCTCAAATATCTAATTACCGCTAGTTAATTGTTAACGTAACGGCCGCACATTTACTTTCTTTATTAACTTTACCCCTTTTCAAAATTAATTTCCACCAGTTTCATTTGCATTTTTCCTTTCATTTAGATGTAACCCTTTCCTCCCTCTTAACCGACAGATTAACTTCGGTGACGATTGCTTTTCCCAAATTTCCATTAGGTACACGCGGTTTAATTTTTCACTGTCAATAAGGTAGATAAGTGAGGGGGAGGTTACAATCCGACGGTAGGTTTCGAGTGACGCGCAGATCCTACTAAGCCATGAACCCCACAAGGAACTGTGCAAGCTAATGGTGGCTCCATAATAGTGTGGGCTACGTTCACATGGAATGGACCGGATCCTCTAGTTACGTTTGGGTACTTGGAGACAATCTTCAGCCGAGTCACAATTGTTCTCGATTGGTTTGAAAAACTTTCTAGACAATTCGAGCGAATAATTCGACCACTCAGATCGCCCCGACATAAATGGCATCGTACATTTATAGGGCATAATCGAGACTTCCGTTCGTGCACAACAGACTACACCGGCAACATTTCGCAATTGGGGCCGGCTACAGAAACATAATGGCTCAGTCTTTCTGCAGGGAACTTCCAACGACTTGTTGAGTCCCCACCAAGTCGACCTGCTGCACTAAGCCGGGCAAAAGGAGGTCCGACACGATAATAGGGAGTATTCCATGACTTTTGTCACCTCAGTGTATAATTTACAAGGACTTCAAATTTTCTCACCCAATCACTGTTCTTGCACATAGGTTGCACTGCCCCAAGACCTTATTCTACGACCGCCAAGTCTTGCTCCCAGCTGCCATTACGTATACAAAATACTGCGGACATAATCTAGTGTAGCACCTCAAACGCCGAAAGCTCTCATTCAAAAATCTTATATGTAATCCCGCCGACAATATCATTTAATAAGATAAAACGAAAGCAATTTAGTGCTCTGATTTCAGTTTCGAAATATTGGTTTGGATTCTGAGAAACTTTATGGCCTAAGTGTAAATAATCAATCTTGTTGGACTGAGCAAGAAGAAATATCAGTAACATCCCCAAACAAACCCAAACCCAAAGTTTCGGTTTGGTCTCATTAGTCAGTAATTCATTAATTAAAATCCACAGGATGTAGGCTAATAATAAACAGCCGCTGCTCGTTTGAACGTAGCTGATTCGTTGACTAGAGTTTCATAGTTCTTCGGAAGAATTGCGATCAAATAACGCGGCGGGGTCAGATTACATACCTTCGGAATTTCTAAAATCAGCTCGCGAAGTAGCAGTCGGGCGGCTATTTAAGATGGTAAGTAGATTATATGTCTCATACATACGACTAGAGTTTTGGAAAAATATCATCGACGCAATCTCGAAGAGAGCAGGAAGTGATACGAGTGAGAACCAGCGTGCAAGCAGCTTAACGACTCAGGCACCCAAGTTGCTGATTGTAGATATATATACAGAAGAATGGAAATTAAAACTGAGGCTCTGCTAGATAGCAATCAGTTAGTCTTTCGGAAAGATAGAGGCACAAAAGAGGCAGTTCTAATGTTGCGGATAATAATGGAAGCAAGACTTAAGACAAATCAAGACACCTTCACGGTGTTGGCAAACTAAAAAAAGCGTTCGGCAATGCAAAATGGTGCAAGATGGTCCAAAGTCTGAGGAAACTAGTAGCAAGCGTAGGGAAAGACGTGTAATATACGTAGGTTGGAACTTAAATAGTGGCAACTATTTATTCCCAACCGATACAAAAGAGTTACATGTTTGCACCTGTTACTGTCCTTCAAAGTATTTAAGCCCCAACTCTCGTACAATGTATAGAACAAACAAGAGGGAACAGTAATAATGGAAGACCAAAAACGAACTGCGAAGATTAAAAAGTGATGCAGTCTTTCGTCCCTACTGTTAAATTTATACTACTGTTAAATCTATAAGTCGAAGAAGCAATGGTGGAATTAAAAGATAGGTTAAGAGTAGGACAAAAATTCAGAATATCAGTGACAGGGTTCGTTGATGGCTTTGTTACCCTCAGTTAAAATGAAGACTTACAGGAGCTGTTGAATGGAATACATAGTCTAAAACGTATAGAATATAGATTAAGAGTAATGATCAGTGAATAGTGAGAAGTGTCAGAGATGAGATTAGCGAGAAGCTAAACATAAAATTGGTGTCCACGAAGCAGATGGAGTTAAAGAACTCTAAAACCTTGGAAGCAAAGTAGTAAACGACAGACGAAGCAAGGAAGATATGAATACACTGGCAAAGTGGGCATTCTTGGACAAGAGAAATCTGTTGATATCAAGAATCTGCCTTAATTTGAGGTTGATTTTTTTAGAATGTAGGTTTGGAGTACACCGTTGTATAGTAAAGGATCATGGATTGTGGGAAAACTGGGAAAGTAGAGTATCGAGGCATTTGAGATGTGTTGCTATAAAAGGAACAGGTGGGCTGTTAAGCTAAATAATGAGGAAATCCTCCACAGAATCGTCGAAGAAGAATACACTTACAAGAAGAAGAGACAGGATGAGAGGACATTTGTTAAGATGTCAGGGAATAACTTCCATGGCACTAGAGGGTGCTGTAGTGGTTAAAGCCTGTAGTGGAAGACAGAGACTGGAATACATCCAACAAATAATTGAAGACGTACGGTGCAAATACTACTCCGAGATGAAGAGGTTGACACTAAAGGAGAAATTCGTGGGCCGGCCGCAGTGGCCGAGCGGTTCTAGGCGCTTCAGTCCGGAACCGCGTGACTGCTACGGTCGCAGGTTCGAATCCTGCCTCGGGCATGGATGTGTGTGATGTCCTTAGTTTAGTTAGGTTTAAGTAGGTCTCAGTTCTATGGGACTGATGACCTCAGATGTTAAGTCCCATAGTGCTCAGAGCCATCTCAACCATAAATTCATGGCTGGACGCATCAAGCCCCTCAGAAGACTGATATCAAAGTTCTGCCCATGTCCGGCGAGTGGCTGGAGACGCTGTCGCCATTGGCATTAGAAGGGTGTCAGTGTAGTGTAGTCTGCTATTTTTTTGGGTACAGACATTATAAAGCCACGATCTCGATTCGCCTCGCCTCGCTTCACTCTCTTACTCTGTGCTTGCACTTCGTCTGAGTTAGATCCTGTGGCAGACGAGTCGTCGTCACTAGAACAAAAAATGATCTGCCGTTAATGAGAAGCTGATACAGAGAGAAGTGCGTGTTTTGTAATTACTGGCTAACAAAAGAAGTCATCCCCATTTACCCATCATTTTCACAACATTAATTTTAACAAATCCATCGCGGTTTCTACAGTTTCTATAGTTTCAGTATTCAGCAAGCATATTTCCACTTGCCAAGCCCTAACCGGCATGGAGAAACAAAGCTACATAGGGTAATCTTTATTATGAAAGCTACTACCCATTTTCAGTGAACAGCGTCCAGCTAGACATGTGTGGAGTAGCCGCTGACACGAGGAGCAGTAGCTGCCTTACCAGGAGAGGTAAGTCGTTATCCCTCCGCCGCCAACATACTACACTGATATATCAATCATAGTACAAGGTGCTTCCCAAAAACCACAACGTTACCCCAACCCATAAATGCATTTCAAATCAACAGGAGCAAGAAACTCTTCATTGCATCCAAGAAATTCTTGTCACCTTCGCTTTTTTTTCAATCAGATAAGCCATCCTGTCGATCCATCAGAAGCAGCACGGGGTTTATCATGGTCAACGAACCCAACCTTCCACAATGCGTCCACAAGAATTCACACAGACATCTAACCCTCCCAGTTAAAAAAAGTGTCTTCGATACGACCTTCTCCAGCCAACAACCAATTCCGTTACCTTCCACAGCACAAGTCATTGAGTGTCAATGCCCCTTCTTGAAAAAAATTGCGATTGCATGCCGCATTGTTCTGTACTTTTCAGTTTTTCAGATAACGGTTTCCAACAAACTACGTCCAGGTTATTGGATCAGCTCCTGCACTGACATCCTTATCCTCCAGCCCACTGCAGGTGTGAACGTGGCTCCGTGTTACATAAAGACAACTTATTGATTTGTACGTTGTTACGTTTAAGGCTGTTTTGAGCCGTCCGGGGCACTCCAAGATAGGATATTAGAGACAGAATGCACAGAGCAGGAAAAAGTGGTGGCATTTAGGTTATCGGAGCTAAACAGTAACACTAGAACCCTGCAAACTACAGACGATCCGGCCAGCTGTTCCAGGGGAGAAGTTCCCAACACTGTGATGTTATAACGATCCCACGTGTCTTTTTGGGATAAGCTTATGAATAGTTACAGACATCAACACACACCACAAACGTGAGTACCGTACAAATTACTATTAATGAAAATTATACGGCACAGTCGTACTCTACCACGTAATATTGACTCCACTTAATTCGTTACCCAGGAATAACAACGTTGTACTTCGCATTACATTATTTAGTTAATTAATCCTGCTTCTTAATTACGGCACTTGCGCATTTCAAAATGTATAAAAGGTTCCGCAGTTAATTATTTTTATAAGCAGTTGGCGTCTCAGGCCAAATATGTATTGGTTACTATGCTAACAAACAACAGTTATTTACATTCTATAATTAGTTATACCTCTGCTAAGAAATTTTAAATATGGTCTTTCGTACTGAATAGACAATTAACTGGTAACTCCATCCACCGCCTAGACGCTGTAGTAAGGCGTCACGGTAGAAGACGGCTACGAAAATCCATGTCTTAGCAGAGGCAGTAAACTTGACACTTGTTCCTGAGAACTGCAACGTCTGTGGACTTACACGGGTTGAGAGAGCTACACAGCAGCCCACACACAAAATGACAGAGGGCAGGGACAAGTGACGTCATAATAGGAGGCCATAATAAGAGTGACAGTGACGTTTAGCCTTCAGCTGAACACTGTTGATACCAAACTTGGGGTTTGTGAATTTAAAGTCCAGAACCCCTAACGTGTCCAAATCAATTTTGAAAAATTTCGTGTCGTTACGTAAATAACGTGGTCGTTTCAGTCTATTACGACAGCAGAAATATGTCGTAAACCAGACAAAGGTTTCCAGAATGAGATTTTCACTCTGCAGCGGAGTGTGCGCTGATATGAAACTTCCTGGCAGATTAAAACTGTGTGCCCGACCGAGACTCGAACTCGGGACCTTTGCCTTTCGCGGGCAAGTGCTCTTCCAACTGAGCTACCGAAGCACGACTCACGCCCGGTACACACAGCTTTACTTCTGCCAGTACCTCGTCTCCTACCTTCCAAACTTTACAGAAGCTCTCCTGCGAACCATGCAGAACTAGCACTCCTGAAAGAAAGGATATTGCGGAGACATGGCTTAGCCACAGCCTGGGGGATGTTTCCAGAATGATATTTTCACTCTGCAGCGGAGTGTGCGCTGATATGAAACTTCCTGGCAGATTAAAACTGTGTGCCCGACCGAGACTCGAACTCGGGACCTTTCCCTTTCGCGGGCAAGTGCCCTTCCAACTGAGCTACCGAAGCACGACTCATTCTGGAAACATCCCCCAGGCTGTGGCTAAGCCATGTCTCCGCAATATCCTTTCTTTCAGGAGTGCTAGTTCTGCATGGTTCGCAGGAGAGCTTCTGTAAAGTTTGGAAGGTAGGAGACGAGGTACTGGCAGAAGTAAAGCTGTGTGTACCGGGCGTGAGTCGTGCTTCGGTAGCTCAGTTGGAAGAGCACTTGCCCGCGAAAGGCAAAGGTCCCGAGTTCGAGTCTCGGTCGGGCACACAGTTTTAATCTGCCAGGAAGTTTCAGACAAAGGTTATAAAAAGGTTTTATGCTTTATCTCTTGTCACCAAAGTCAGGGTGGTGTGTGTGTGTGTGTGTGTGTGTGTGGGTGGGTGGGTGGGTGGGTGGGTGGGTGGGTGTGTTATAGAAACACCAGTATTGTAAACAGCTGTGCAGGTGTTCACTCAGAAGCTGCAAAGACCATCTATGCGGCGGAGGCTGACACCAGAAAATCGCAGAACAGATCATCCTGAGCGAGCTGGCCGCTTTACAACGAAACGACAGCGACAAGAAATTATCTACTGATCGTTAAAGAATAATGGTAGCGCCCTAAGTTTGTCTAGATTTATGATTCAGCTGTGGTTTTGTGGAAAGAAGTAGTTAATCACCATCGAGGAGCCGAATATTACGTGAGTTTGAGTCGGTAAGACGACTGTTGTGTGGGGATAAACATTTGTGTAAGTCACTATCGATACTTTGCTATGAGTATTCGTTATCGACTATCAAGATAGTTGGGGATTTCCATGAATTTTGTTGGAAAGGTTTCGGAAGCTAGTAATGAGTGGATTTAGATTTTAAAATGCCAGATTAGATGATGCAGTAACGATACTAGGGCACAATGAGTGGAATTGTTTGATGAATTTTATTGCAATGTAGCTCCTCGTAATTTTGTTTTGTACCTGACCTTTGAGCCTAGGGCTTAGTGTAGCGTTGGTGGTACGCTGGGTTAGTTTGAAGACCAGTATTTGTGTGTCGTAGATACGACCACAAATGAAAGTTTTGATGTTAAATATTGTGTCTGACGGTGTCCGGTTTTCTGGCCTGTTATAGTTTGTTGCACACGACAAAGGATTTGTATGTTGGGTATAGTTTGAAGATTTTGGGATAAGCATGCTGCACGGTAGTTGAGTGTTAGCTATTTGTGTAGGACAGCGTTAACATGGGTAGTAACTTGTTGTACACTGTGGATTATTTAATACTCGAGCGTCGATTTCGAGTTTTTCTTGGTCGTAGGTTCAACTGCAGGAACAAACAGACCGAAAGAGAATTGTGATTACCAGAGTATTTGGCCTGTACTCATTGTAAGTGACGCATTTAGAAAGATTCCGTTGCCCTAGCTGCACCATTTGAAGACGTAAAATCCAACTGCTATTATTAATGTAGTGGTAAGTGACGAGTGATATTCAATTCGATTTGTACTTGGTGAGCGAGAAGCCAACACCTGAAGTGCTTGACTTCTGAAAATCTGATTTTAAATTGAGCTTGAAAGTGGTGGTGGCGCGGAAGTTTTATATTGTGATTTTTCTTTTTAATTTCTGTATCGTTCAGTGTGGTTATTAGATTGGTGGTCACTCGCTGACATCAACGTTTGCCAATGAAAATATCTGATTCGCTTTAAATAAACTCTTATTCGTTAAAATTAAAACCAAGTCTCCGTATTAGCATTTTACCCACTAATCTAAATAAAGTGAAATTCAATTTTGATCTTAGAGAAAATAGAAAAATACAGGTTGATAGTTTAGTGATCTGACGTGTACGAAGTAGAGCAAGCACGCTCATGTCGCGATGTAATATAAATAAATGAATGACGAGTCTTTAAAAGGAAAGCAGAGAAGTATTCTATCAAAGTTTAACGAAGCAGAATTTACTGTTTACGTAATGTCTTGAAAGGCAACGTTGGAGTTCCCGTTAAAAAGTATTGGCAGTTATAAACCAACACGCAAAGATTTACTTACGAAAGAATTTCTGTTCAGTACAAAAGACTATATTTAAAATTTCTTAGCAGAGTTATAACCAATTATAGAATGTAAATAACTGTTGTTTGTTAGCATAGTGACCAATACTTCTTTGGCCTGAGACGCCAACTGCTTATAAAAATAATTAACTGCGGAACTTTTTAAACATTTTGAAATGCGCAAGTGCCGTAATTAAGAAGCAAGATTAATTAACTAAATAATGTAAAGCAAATTACCAATTCGATCATGTACAGCAGTGTTCGCCGGCCCGAGTGGCCGAGCGGTTCTAGGCGTTACAATCTGGAACCGCGCGACCGCTACGGTCGCAGGTTCGAATCCTGCCTCGGGCATGGATGTGTGTGATGTCCTTAGGTTAGTTAGGTTCAAGTAGTTCTAAGTTCTAGGGGACTGATGACCTCAGAATTTAAGTCCCATAGTGCTCAGAGCCATTTGAACCAGGAGCGTTCATTGTTTGCTGAATTCCTCATACAGTGTTTTCAAGTACCTGTTATTTTTTGAAATGATAGATCGAGATCAGTTGCACATCTCCACAAATTATTAGCAGTTTGCTGCATCTACATTTTTTTTCTCGATTTCATGATGAAGTGGGTTGGGGTGACGGTTAACCGGTTTATCAAGGCTACATACGTGGACACTCGTAGGTGGCAATTCCGGCACAGTGCAAAGCATCCCTATCTACCTAGTAGGATTAAGGGGGGGGGGGCGGAGAGGGAGGATCTAAATGTGGTTGGTCTGAGGCGCTCTGGAGGCGCACAGCGACTCGACAGATTGGCCAAAGCTTGTTAAGTGCCGCTGGATTGGTGAGTCGACTACAGAACGGCAGAAATAGGGTGCCACCACCATCCTTTGAAAATCCATGGCTTTTTTTTTTTTATTCAGAAGGAGTTCTCAGACATATTGCTGGGGCACGTGTCGCTTGTCGGCAGCCTAGGTACGCTCCAACGGGTCTGCAGAATGAGATTTTCACTCTGCAGCGGAGTGTGCGCTGATATGAAACTTCCTGGCAGATTAAAACTGTGTACCGGACAGAGACTCGAACTCGGGACCTTTGGTAGAGCACTTGCCCTCGGAAGGCAAAGGTCCCGAGTTCGAGACTCGGTCCGGTACACAGTTTTAATCTGCCAGGAAGTTCTAACGGGTCTGTTTTTCTCACTTGCAGTAGTGCTCTCAAGTTCCTACTTATCGTGGTGCTTGTGTTCGCTATTTCAGTTAGCGCCCACCACCGTGTAATCAGACACTGACTTATGTTGAACAACAGGCTGTTGCTTCTTCTTTTGTTTAGGGGTTGGGTTGATTTGGTGGAGGAGACCAAAGTGCGAGGTCACCGGTCTCATCGTATTAGGGAAGGACGGGGAAGGAAGTCAGCCGTGCCCTTTCAAAGGAACCATCCTGGTGTTTGCCTGAAGCGATTTAGGGAAATCACGGAAGACCTAAATCAGGATGGCCGGACGCGGGATTGAACCGTCGTCCTCCCCACTGCGCCTCCTCGCTCGGTATATTGTTTAGAATTAGCCTTTAGTGTAGTAGCTAGTCTGATCGTTAACAAATAGTCTTCACCAGCGCCTTGAATTCCATGTCTTCTGCTGCAATAATTCTGTCGATCCCAGAATCCCTGTCTCTCGTAAGTGTCCTTGTAACACCACAGCTCTAATGCTATATTGATTTATTTTGCCTTTTGTTTTATTTAATGTTACATCGTTGAGCTCCTGTAAATGTGTTTGATTGAATCGATAACACAAAATTGTATATTCCTTTCTTTATAAAAACTTTTATGTCTTTTAGAGTGTGGGAAGTGTAATCTCTGTAATACGTACAATGTGAACAAATTATAAGTTTTGTCTTTGTCATATAATCTCCTTAAAATTAAATAATTTTATTTAAATAATTTTGTGTAGAACTACCAATAGATGCAAATGTTCTGTTTTATTTAAAATGTTTGTTTGCTGTTATGTAAACTGCTGACCTTCGCTTAGGATTCTTAGTTATTTTGTATGTAAAAGGTGTTGTGGTTCCCCTCGGGAACGGAACTGTGTAGCACGCGCAAATTGTGGTTGGCCTAGGTAGAAAAGGGGGAACCAAGAGTCAGTCGGGGACGAGCTACCAAACTATCAACTGCTCATGTAAAAGTTGTGTATTGTGCTGGTTCCGAGAGAGGCTATTCCTGACGCTTTCCAATGCCTCGGATGGATGGATAAAGAGCTGGAACTATTCTGTAATTGGTATCTATCATCGCCACCAAGAACTGACAGAGTCCGGGAATTCTACCTGCAAATCCACCTACCAACATGCAATCGCCACCACATTGTGCAATCACTGTAATGGAACACTACAGTAATGTACAGTAAAGGATCAGCTCATAGGATGTTACAGTGTGTTCAAATATAAGGTAATTTATAAATGAATTTATGTACCTACCTTGATTTTTTCCTTATCATAACACCTCTCAAGTTCCTCTCCGTTTGAACTAAAGTGATTACTGAGTGTCTGTTATTGAAAGCATATTAAAATTAACAAGGCAATAGAGTGTGCAAAATTTAATATTGTTTGTTGAACGGATCTTACAAATATCTAAATTTGTGTTTCACTGAAGTAAAAGTTCAGAACTGGAACTGTTGAGAGTTATATGTTCATGCTTGTTAAGTACTAGTTTCTCTAGTGTATTGAAAGTGTGTTTAGTTTGCTCTGCTACAGTGGTTAAGATTAAGCCCCCCCCCCTCATTGAAATTAGTTCAAATGCACAAAGTTACTTAATTACAGAAAGTTTTAGTTACTCTTGCTATTCAAGTCAAATTCTGTACAATATTGGGTTCCTCTTGTGTATTGAAAGTGCATATTAATAGCGTAATAGGACCCACAGTTTATCCTTTATGCTCATGATAAATAACAATTAATAGAAAGAACACTATCTATAAAAACAGTAACTTCGTTATTCAAAAGATGGTGAGAAATAATCTGTTAGTGAATTCCACTTAATTTTCATTCTAAGTAGGAAGGTGTTTAGTACTGAGAGGCTTAATCTATGCACAATAATTAATTTTGTTGTGAACCATATCCATATTTCATGTCAGAAAGGAATATGTTTGAAAAGTAATATTGAGCGTATGCCCAATTTACGATCCTGCAGTGAATATTAATAGTAACATCATTGAGACCATTCAGTATGACTAAGTCCTCAAGGTAATAGTGTGATTTGTTATCTGTTATATTTACACAAATAGTTTGTTCTGATCTGGTAGCTCCAGCCTTAACGTGAACGTGCTGTATTCAGGTGCCAGAGTTCATTGCACTAGCGTGTGGCAAAGTATAGGTTATATTTGTCCATTAAAGTTACTCATACTTATTTTCAGTTCTTGAATAAGAATATTACTCATTCTCTTGCCTAATTAGGCTGGCGACCGTTTTCTTTATTCTTTGAACAGATTAAATAGGTAAAACATTGTTTGTTACTGTTTAAATATTTACGTAATTTTGACTTTCACTTGCGATAAGCCATCGCCGTTAGGTACAACACGGTCAACATAACGAAATTCCTCTCAGAGGATAACACTGCTCTGTTGCTCTGTACCATAGTTACTTGAATCAAAATAATTTCATTGTACGAACTGCCTCCAACTTTGAGGTTATGGTATAGCAGTAGCGGACAGTAGTGTTATACATGGCCTTTCCATGACAGGACTATTTGTTCTGTTGGGGCATGATACGTAATAAACCAAATTTGGTATTTGATTGCACAAGCTACGTAAATACAGTTGTAGTGTTATACGTGGCGACCGTGACAGGACCACTTGTTCTGTTGGGGCATTTTACGTAATAAACCATGTTTGGTATTTCATTGCACAAGCTATGTAAATCGGTTACGGTTGCAGTGTTATATCCTGTGACAGTGTTTGGTGCTAATCCAATTCATCAACCTGCCTTTATTGGGAACTAGTCTTTCCGCATTTGCTCTTCGCCGCTCGGAAATAGCAGACTGACCTTAAACCGCCTGTCTTCCCTCTTACCTGTGTGAGGACACGACATAGGTAAACTTTTTCTGGTTCGTGTGTGGGTTATTTCCTTAACAATTTTTGGGATATATGGGGGCCCCGCATGTCCTCAGGCCGATGTCATGACTATACTGACGGCTTTGAGACTCATACGAGAAGCAGCGCATGCACTCCAGTGCGAACAGACGACTGACGAAGTAAGACGCGGCCAGGGCAGCCCTGTTTACAAGACTTCACGGCTACACGCCGGTCGTGGAAATGGCCGAGCGATGAAGAGACGGAGCTGCGAGTGCAATCCAGCGACAACGCGACCCAACAGCGGTGGACGCGCGGCGCCTTCGCGACTTTCAGCGGCAGCGGCGGCCAGCGAGCAGAAGGCAGCCGGCAGCGGGCAACGGCCCGGCACTGCCCAGCTGAGGGCAACTCGACACCGTGGGCGTCGCGCCGCCACGTCCTGCTTGGCTCAGCTCTGCTCACCTCACCTCACCTCAGCGGAGCGCTCCGCTTTCAACAGCGACGATCTCTCGACCCGCGTCAGCCAACAAAAGTAAGTCATGGTGTCGTCTAACAATGCAGTAGCCTATGGTGGACTCCCATTCGGGAGGACGACGGTTCAATCCCGCGTCCGGCCAACCTGATTTAGGTTTTCCGTGATTTCCCTAAAATCGCTCCAGGCAAATGCCGGGATGGTTCCTTTGAAAGGGCGCGGCCGACTTCCTTCCCTAATCCGATGAGACGGGTAACCTCGCTGTTTGGTCTCTTCCCCCAAACAACCCAACCCAACCCGATGGTGGAGCATTAGTATCTAACACTAGTACCAGTGATGCACTTAAACTTCTTCCCCAGGCTTTCGATGGTACAAAATCTGCATTAAATCAATTTACACTACTGGCCATTAAAATTGCTACACCAAGAAGAAATGCAGATGATAAACGGATATTCATTGGACAAATATATTGTACTAGAACTGACATGTGATTACATTTTCACGCAATTTGGTTTCGTATATCCTGAGAAATCAGTACCCAGAACAACCACCTCTGGCCGTAATAACGGCCTTGATACGCCTGGGCATTGAGCCAAACAGAGCTTGGATGGCGTGTACAGGTACAGCTGCGCATGCAGCCTCAATGCGATACCACAGTTCATCAAGAATAGTGACTGGCGTATTGTGACGCGCCAGTTGCTCGGCCACCATTGACCAGACGTTTTCAATTGGTGAGAATTCTGTAGAATGTGCTGGCCAGGGCAGCAGTCGAACATTTTCTGTATCCAGAAAGGCCCGTATAGGACCTGTAACATGCAGTCGTGCATTATCCTGCTGAAATGTAGGGTTCCTCAGGGATCGAATGAAGGGTAGAGCCACGGGTCGTAACACATCTGAAATGTAACGTCCACTGTTCATAGTGCTGTTAATGCGAACAAGAGGTGACCGAGACGTGTAACCAATGGCAACCCAACTATCAAACCGGCTGATACGCCAGTATGGCGATGACGAATACACGCTTCCAATCTGCGTTCACCGCGATGTCGGCAAACACGGATGCGACCATCATGATGCTGTAAACAGAACCTGGATTTATCCGAAAAAATGATGTTTTGCGATTCGTGCAACCAGGTTCGTCGTTGAGTACACCATCGCAGGCGCTCCTGTCTGTGATGCAGCGTCAAGGGTAACAGCAGCCATGGTCTCCGAGCTGATAGTCCATGCTGCTGCAAATGTCGTCGATCTGTTCGTGCAGATAGTTGTTGTCTTGCAAAAGTCCCCATCTGTTGACTCAGGGATCGAGACGTGGCTGCACGATCCGTTACAGCCATGCGGATAAGATGCCTGTCATCTCGCCTGCTAGTGATAGGAGGCCGTTGGGATCCAGCACGGCGTTCCGTATTACCCTCCTGAACCCACCGATTCCATATTCTGCTAACAGTCATTTGATCTCGTCCAACGCGGCAGCAATGTCGCGATACGATAAACCGCAATCGCGATGGGCTACAATCCGACCTTTATCAAAGTCGGAAACGTGATGGTACGCATTTTGTCCTCCTTACACGAGGCATCACAACAACGTTTCACCAGGCAACGCCGGTCAACTGCTGTTTGTGTAGAGAGATATCGGTTGGAAACTTTCCTCTTGTCAATACGTTGTAGGTGTCGCCACAATGTATAGCTTGTGGCATGATTTGTAACTTTTATCAGAAATAAATATCAAAGTAACTGCTAAATTCAAATCTTACTGCTTGCTACAATTGCGACAGCCACTATCACGGAGAGTAACGTAACAAAAGTTTCTGTCCACAGCCAATAAACAATCGTACTTAATTGATCTTTGAAAATTAATATGATATGTTGTATGTGTTTGCTATTTGATTATCATCTGGCTGATGTGACATGTGTGGTGTGGAGTACTTGAAAGTGTGCGTTAGGTACTGTTTCTATGTCATGAAGCCAATAACTATTCTTACGTAAGATTGCTTACGAGTATAAAGTTCAGTTTCAATTTAATTATTCTTATTCCGGTAAGGAACTGGCGAACGTTAGTTATTTTATTAACGACATGCTTTGAAAACATTTCATCCAAATTTTCCACTAACTACTGTTAATTAAAAAACTAGTTAACATAATTAAAAACATATAAAGTTAGCCGAACTTTGTTCTGATCGTTATTGCTAAAGTACTGAGCAGTGGCGGTTCGGTTATAGCTTCACCCACTTCTCCCGGTTTTGCATTATTCCTCGGAGTAGAGGCCTTTTCCCCACAGATTAGGGACTTTAGGTACACGGTCATATAGAAAAGCCTAATTAGTCGGTGAGGTAGGAGGGTTATATGTGGACATAGCTTTTGACTTAGTACGTGAAGCTGATCACTAGTATTATTAAAAATTCGTAAAAGAAAACGCATTCGGGGCCATGCAAGAAGTAAACTGCTCGCTTGAGAATTAGCTTCCACTTGGGAAGAAGTAAGAAATATTTTTTTGGATAATTACGCACGTAATTTCGATTACTATGGTTGTAATCTGTTTTCTAGTAGGCAATCAAAGGTAGAATCAATTGCAGATTGGGCCAGTAAAATAAATCCACTTCATCATTAGTTTCGCGAGGCTGTCCATGGCGTAATTCCAGCATAAGAACTGGCGGAATCTTTGTCATCAGTAGGAAACTTTAATAGAACAGGATTCATGAGGGGATACAGACAATTTGCGTGCAATGGGCGAAAACATCATCCTCACTAGGACTGTTGAGGTACCTCTGACGGAAGAGTCGCCATTTATGTCTACCAAGGAAAAAGTATTTGGCGATAAAAGTCATAGACGGGAAAGGTCACCCTATAGTGTTTCTCATGTGGGCGTGTAGGGCACGCCTCTAAGGATTGCAGGAGTAATGTTAAGTGTAAAACCTGCGGCAAATCAGACTACCGAGAATCAGAGGCTTCAAAGATAGATGCGAAATTTGCAATTTATTGGGACGTATAGGTCGTTGTAACAAACCAAAGCCAGGTGTGTGTTTTGCATGTCATAGGCCAGGACACATAGCTACAGAGTGTACTGAGAACGGAGGATATTCTGTGAAAAATAAGGAGCAGGTAAACGAAAGGAAAGAATAAGATTAAAGTTGCCTTATACTGAATTGGGAAAGGTTTTCAAAATCGACTGTGAAAGTAAAAAATGAGTCTGTAGAATTCAATTGCCCACAGAGGCAGAAAGTCCAATAAAATTGTTTGTAGATAATTGAGCACAAATTAGCTTCTTCAGTATAAATTATCAGTGAAGCGAGGTCGCGTACAGACCCGAAGAAAGTATAACGATTAAAGGTATAAGTGCGGTCACACACGTATGGGACGGCAGTATTAGATCTTGGAATAGATCGGGAACTAAGAGTGAAACGTAAGTTCATCTGGTAGGAGGGGGAACTGGATATTCCATTCGCCGTTTTGATTGGCATAGACTTCTTTAGCAAGCACGGTGTAGTAACCGATTACGCCAAGGGAGCCCTGTGATGTGTCAGCATCATGCAATTCACCTTGTACACAACGACACCAGCTCAGCACAGTAGGCTGTGGGGTGGTAGGATTGGACCAAGTGACACACCAGGCAATCACCATCGACAGTTGCACTGAACACTTATTTGGCACATTTAAACAAGACAAATAACAAATAAAACCATCAACACATTTTTAAAGTTACCATTTAGGTGAGAGCAACTTACTTCAGAATTTAAACATTCATAAACCACGGCACTTATGGCCTATTACACATTTACTGAAGTGAGTTAAAAATTATTTACTCAAAAACTATGATCAACCTGAAGAATAATTTACTAAAATATAACTAGGAAATGTAGTCTTTTTCTACTGCTGTGATTGGTTTTACCAAAGTAATTCAGAGTACAGACAACAAAAATCAGATACCATGTCACACAACCGCAGCAAAATATATCCAGGAAAAATTTTATCCGTGTATATCTATAGCAACCGGCCAGCTCAACTCCGTCGTGTGATATAAATACAAAAACTAGGCGGCACTTAGACTAGGACCAGCCAAACTGTTTTCAATGGTAGTTAACACTGAAAGTAGCAATCTACAAAAAGAATTTATCAGCAGTCTAGGCCCTAGTAAATCTTAATCATCACATTACATACAGCTCTCGCTAGAACCTTGCCTACTAAGCGAGTTGAGATTAACACATTCGAGGACATACTCAGTAGCAGTAGCGACGGGTGGCCAAGAAAATGAAGTCAACAACACTTAACCCAGTAGTCGATTCCGGCCACAATTTTCAGCACATGCAAGGCCCTAACCCTCTTGGTTGTTCGATGAAGCCAGCCGCCGCAGATCCCGGTGCCAGGAGACATGCAGGAAGCGAAATACACCAACGACTTCCCAGTAACGTGACTGCTTCTACGCCGGCGATATTTGCTTGACTGCTATTACTTCCCGGGTCTTGTCTGTCATAGACCAGTTCGTCGCGACTTCTGGCTGCCAGTCAGTTGGAATGCGTCTGAAGCGCAGTCCGGACCTGCCAATCGGGGAGTTGCAATGCGGACTAGTGCAGTCGGGTTGGAGCAGCAGTGAGGTCTGCGTCGACATGGCTCGCCCGACCATTGCTGCCACGCATTACTTGAGCCGGGCCACGGTCTTGGTGGATCGTCGGTCGATCGTCCTTCCGGACGACCCGTTTTGATTTTCCGATCGTTCATGAATCAGCTGAGTGTGTGCGTGTGTGTGCGCATCGACTCCCGATTTGTCTTCGAGTGTGCTTAGTTGCTGTTGGGTATCGTTGAGGTCTTCGTGCAAGTGTTTGTCAGTGTGTGTGTGTAGTTGGTGTTAGTTCCACTGACGACTATTTTACATGTTGTCGGCATTGTGAGAGGAGTCGGTCGATTGTTACGGACGAGGGAAGTTATATCTCTTCACGGTACAGTCGGCTGGGTCCACTGACAGCCCCTGCGCAGTGTCGGAGCGTGTGTGGAGCTGTCCGATCGCTACGAGCTTCGTGGTTCACCGACCCAGGATGTCAAAGTTGAGTAGTCGTTTCAACTACCCAAGCCACGTCGCTGTTAGTAGTAGTTTATCCTGTAGTGAAGTAGAAGTGGATAGTTCCTGTGAATTATTATGGGTGGAGGTTACACTCAACAACCGAGCTAGGTTAATAATTGGCTCCTTTTACCGACCTCCCGACTCAGCAGCATTAGTGGCAGAACAACTGAGAGAAAATTTGGAATACATTTCACATAAATTTGCTCAGCATGTTATAGTCTTAGGTGGAGATTTCAATTTACCAGATATAGACTGGGACACTCAGATGTTTAGGACGGGTGGTAGTGACAGAGCATCGAGTGACATTATTCTGAGTTCACTATCCGAAAATTACCTCGAGCAATTCAACAGAGAACCGACTCGTGGAGATAACATCTTGGACCTACTGATAACAAACAGACCCGAACTTTCCGACTCTGTATGTGGAGAACAGTGATCATAAGGCCGTTGCAGCATTCCTGAATATGGAAGTTAATAGGAATATAAAAAAAGGGAGGAAGGTTTATCTGTTTAGCAAGAGTAATAGAAGGCAGATTTCAGACTACCTAACAGATCAAAACGAAAATTTCTGTTCCGACACTGACAATGTTGAGTGTTTATGGAAAAAGTTCAAGGCAATCGTAAAATGCGTTTTAGATAGGTACGTGCCGAGTAAAACTGTGAGGGACGGGAAAAACCCACCGTGGTACATCAACAAAGTTAGGAAACTACTGCGAAAGCAAAGAGAGCTTCACTCCAAGTTTAAACGCAGCCAAAACCTCTCAGACAAACAGAAGCTAAACGATGTCAAAGTTAGCGTAAGGAGGGCTATGCGTGAAGCGTTCAGTGAACTCGAAAGTAATATTCTATGTACCGACTTGACAGAAAATCCTAGGAAGTTCTGGTCTTACGTTAAATCAGTAAGTGGCTCGAAACAGCATATCCAGACACTCCAGGATGATGATGGCATTGAAACAGAGGATGACACGCGTAAAGCTGAAATACTAAACACCTTTTTCCAAAGCTGTTTCACAGAGGAAGACCGCACTGCAGTTCCTTCTCTAAATCCTCGCACAAGCGAAAAAATGGCTGACATAGAAATAAGTGTCCAAGGAATAGAAAAGCAACTAGAATCACTCAACAGAGGAAAGTCCACTGGACCTGACGGGATACCAATTCGAGTCTACACAGAGTACGTGAAAGAACTTGCCCCCCTTCCAACAGCCGTGTACCGCAAGTCTCTAGAGGAACGGAAGGTTCCAAATGATTGGAAAAGAGCACAGGTAGTCCCAGTCTTCAAGAAGGGTCATCGAGCAGATGCGCAAAACTATAGACCTATATCTCTGACGTCGATCTGTTGTAGAATTTTAGAACATGTTTTTTGCTCGAGTATCATGTCTTTTTTGGAAACCCAGAATCTACTATGTAGGAATCAATATGGATTCCGGAAACAGCGATCGTATGAGACCCAACTCGCTTTATTTGTTCATGAGACCCAGAAAATATTAGATAGAGGCCTCAGGTAGATGCTATTTTTCTTGACTTCCGGAAGGCGTTCGATACAGTTCCGCACTGTCGCCTGATAAAGTAAGAGCCTACGGAATATCAGACCTGCTGTGTGGCTGGATTGAAGAGTTTTTAGCAAACAGAACACAGCATGTTGTTATCAATGGAGAGACGGATAGGCTCTTGGTGCAGGGAGTGGCAACTGACCCTTAACATAGACAAATGTAATGTGTTGAAAGAAGGATCCTTTATTGTATGATTATATGATAGCGGAACAAACACTGGTAGCAGTTACTTCTGTAAAATATTTGGGAGTATGCGTGCGGAACGATTTGAAGTGGAATGATCATATAAAATTAATTGTTGGTATGGCGGGTACCAGGTTGAGATTCATTGGGAGAGTCCTTAGAAAATGTAGTCCACCAACAAAGGAGGTGGCTTACAAAACACTCGTACGACCTATACTTGAGTATTGCTCATCAGTGTGGGATCCGTACCAGATCGAGTTGACGGAGGAGATAGAGAAGATCCAAAGAAGAGCGGCGCGTTTCGTCACAGGGTTATTTGGTAACCGTGATAGCGTTACGGAGATGTTTAACAAACTCAAGTGGCAGACTCTGCAAGAGAGGCGCTCTGCATCGCGGTGTAGCTTGCTCGCCAGGTTTCGAGAGGGTGCGTTTCTGGATGAGGTATCGAATATATTGCTTCCCCCTACTTATACCTCCCGAGGAGATCACGAATGTAAAATTAGAGAGATTAGAGCGCGCATGGAGGCTTTCAGACAGTCGTTCTTCCCGCGAACCATACGCGACTGGAACGGAAAGGGAGGTAATGACAGTGGCACGTAAAGTGCCCTCCGCCACACACCGTTGGGTGGCTTGCAGAGTATAAATGTAGATGTAGATGTAGATGCACGTCCATTCATGTTGTGGTGGTTCGTTTCGAAGGTTTGCTGTTGGGGAGGTTTTCCTGTGAGCAACACAGAGTGTTTCTACTGCTGAAATTTAGCCGCCATGCGGTGCAATTAAATATTTTAGTTGACTACAATTCGAGTGCACCAGTGGAATTTTCTGCCTTGTGGCCGTTAGTGTTCCGGTTACCTCCCCCGGCCACTAACGTAATTTCAGGCAGCGTCCTTTCCTCACCCGTTGTCGCTGTCCAACATGGTGTGTAATTTTGACAGCTAATATATACGCCATCGTGGATTATCACGTTTGTAACCTTTCGTGTTTGAGTTCTCATGTACTGATTGGGGGAAAGCAAGTCGTTGTGCCGGTCGGTCGTGGCTATCCCCTAGTTGGGTTCCGACGGATCAAGTGTAGTTGGGCTCACCACCTGTCTCGCCTAAGTGAACGAGGGCAGACCGACGTCTCTGGAGGCTTCTGAGTGCCACCGGTGTTTAGTTATCTGTTTTCAGCTACTTAAAATTCAAGGCTTATGGTTCTTTTTCCTTTTTTCTTAAAAATTTTACAAAATTAATTCTAAAATTTATCTTTCAAGCTTAAACATTGCGGCCTTCTGTCTTTAAAAGATTATGGTAATACATTTTAAAATTTTGAAACTTAATTGTGGCCTTCAGCCATTGGTATTGCACCTTGCATATGTTTGTTCCATCTGCTTTGCCTTGAGGCTTTCCACTTAGCCGTGATATATTTTTTATTTATTTTATTTGCCTCTTTAATTGCATTTTTATCTTGATGATTTTTAAGATTTCTTGTTTGGAGGCCTTCAGCTGTGAAATAGTTGCGTACGGTAAAGGTCCGGCTATGTGCCGCCTTGGTTGTAAAGGTTATTAAATTACAATGAATTACAATTAGAAGATGAAACTGACCCCAACCTATTTGGCCCTTTCCACAATCCTAATTACCTGTTCCGCTCAGCGGGTTTAGCAGGCGTATCAATTACTTATTTCTTACCAGCACTAAAATATTTTGCAGATAGTACCCGTACATACCACTGAATCTACCTGAAAAATTTTATCACTGTACGACACACTGATCACGAACTATGACGTCATAAACATTGAGTTATGTGAAAAACTAGCTTTTGCTTAAGACGGATCCCAAATTTCCCGCGCTATATTCATCCAGAGTTTCGTAATGAGAGCACTAAGCGACTTCACACACACATTAAACATAATTTCAAACATTTTCTAACCTTTTTCTTGCTTACAAACTAAAATTCAAATATAAAACTTATTAACTGATCTGTAAAGTAATCAAAAGTGTGAAACTATTTTACACATTGGAGCACTATTCTTTACAGATTCTTTGTAGAATAAGATACTTTAAGGCTATCTGCAATGAATTCAGCCTTACTCAAGAACAAGATAATTTTTGTGGAAATAGTACCAAGTAAAATATTCTTTAACTACAATTCTGCGGCAGTTGCACCTAATTATTCAGTTTCATAATGATGTCCCTATCATTACTGAAGAGCTTTAATGTTCAAATAAAGAAAATTTATACATAATATCTTTTCAAAAAACAAATTCAACACCACAGGAATTAGCTTCCCAAAACGAAGCTTAAAAAAGTCCTCTCTACCCCATTCGGTAGGTAGCAAATTAAAATTACTACGTAGCTGAATATGGCTCCACAATCTTCCACGCTTTCGATTTCGTAATGTGATCTACCCCCTCTTATGCTTATGTTGACAGAGTTTTGCTCTTTCAACATTGTATCAAATACTCCAAAAAACTCAAATATTACGCCTCTGTCAAAAATCGTTACGTTTCCTCAAGTGTACTCTGAATCTTCTTCTCTTACATATTAAACACGATTGGAGACCCCCCATTCCCAAAAGCTGCCACTAACGACTCAACTTTTTCAAGCTGGAGTGTCATCCCTGTACTCTTCCAACGTATTTGTGAAATCTCTATAACCTTTCTCAACTGAACTTCAATCATCTCCACCCATTTGATAACGAAAATCGCCCAAACATCTACCGTCCTTCCAGACTGAACATAATTCTACATCTCTCTTACCACTCCCTTCTCTCTCCGGGGTCTTCTTCTCCTCTCTTAGCTCCTCGTGTCAACTTGGTCCCAAATCCTCTTCCCATAACCTTTCTCAACTGAACTTCAATCATCTCCACCCATTTGATAACGAAAATCGCCCAAACATCTACCGTCCTTCCAGACTGAACATAATTCTACATCTCTCTTACCACTCCCTTCTCTCTCAGGGGTCTTCTTCTCCTCTCTTAGCTCCTCGTGTCAACTTGGTCCCAAATCCTCTTCCCAATCATACCGCTCATACGAGGGCAGTTCAATAAGTAATGCAACACATTTTTTTTCTCGGCCAGTTTTGGTTGAAAAAACCGGAAATTTCTTGTGGAATATTTTCAAACATTCCCGCTTCGTCTCGTATAGTTTCATTGACTTCCGACTGGTGGCAGCCCTGTACGGAGCTGTTAAAATGGCGTCTGTAACGTATGTGCGTTGCAAACAACGGGCAGTGATCGAGTTTCTTTTGGCGGAAAACCAGGGCATCTCAGATATTCATAGGCGCTTGCAGAATGTCTACGGTGATCTGGCAGTGGACAAAAGCACGGTGAGTCGTTGGGCAAAGCGTGTGTCACCATCGCCGCAAGGTCAAGCAAGACTGTCTGATCTCCCGCGTGCGGGCCGGCCGTGCACAGCTGTGACTCCTGCAATGGCGGAGCGTGCGAACACATTCGTTCGAGATGATCGACGGAATACCATCAAACAACTCAGTGCTCAACTTGACATCTCTGTTGGTAGTGCTGTCACAATTGTTCACCAGTTGGGATATTCAAACGTTTGTTCCCGCTGGGTCCCTCGTTGTCTAACCGAACACCATAAAGAGCAAAGGAGAACCATCTGTGCGGAATTGCTTGCTCGTCATATGGCTGAGGGTGACAATTTCTTGTCAAAGATTGTTACAGGCGATGAAACATGGGTTCATCACTTCGAACCTGAAACAAAACGGCAATCAGTGGAGTGGCGCCACACCCACTCCCCTACCAAGAAAAAGTTTAAAGCCATACCCTCAGCCGGTAAAGTCATGATTATAGTCTTCTGGGACGCTGAAGGGGTTATTCTGTTCGATGTCCTTCCCCATGGTCAAACGATCAACTCTGAAGTGTATTGTGCTACTCTTCAGAAATTGAAGAAACGACTTCAGCGTGTTCGTAGGCACAAAAATCAGAACGCACTTCTGCTTCTTCATGACAACGCAAGACCTCACACAAGTCTTCGCACCCGAGAGGAGCTCACAAAACTTCAGTGGACTGTTCTTCCTCATGCACCCTACAGCCCCGATCTCGCACCGTCGGATTTCCACATGTTTGGCCCAATGAAGGACGCAATCCGTGGGACGCACTACGCGGATGATGAAGAAGTTATTGATGCAGTACGACGTTGGCTCCGACATCGACCAGTGGAATGGTACCGTGCAGGCATACAGGCCCTCATTTCAAGGTGGCGTAAGGCCGTAGCATTGAATGGAGATTACGTTGAAAAATAGTGTTGTGTAGCTAAAAGACTGGGGAATAACGTGGTGTATTTCAATGCTGAATAAAACAACCCCTGTTTCAGAAAAAAAATGTGTTGCATTACTTATTGAACTGCCCTCGTATCTTCCCAAGCACTCTTCCCCAAATAAAGCCACATTACCTACCCACTACCATCAAACCCACATCTAGCCGCTGTGGAAGATCAGTCCCTTGTTGACCAGTCTGGTGTGTTAGTTAAACAGCTTGTCCAGCACAAAGTTCCAAGCGACTGAAAAAAAGCTGCGGGTGACTCCAGTATATAATAAGGGTAAAAGGATGGATCCGCAAATCCCTAACTTCGGTTTGCTCCAGAATCCTTGAACACATTCTCAGTTCGAACATAATAAACTTTTGTGAGACTGAAAAGCTTATGTCCGCGAATCAGCCTGGTTGTAGAACGCATAGCTCGTGCGAAACTCAGCTTCCCCTTTTCTCTCCTGATATACTACGAAGTATGGATGAAGAACAGACTCCGTATTTCTATACCTTCCGAAAGCATTTGACACAGTGCGCTACAAAAGGCTATCAACGAAGGTACAAGCTTATGGAATAAGTTCACAGATATGCGAGTGCCTCCAAGACTTCTTAAGTAATAGAACCCAGTGGGTTCTCATCGACGGCGAAACTTCGTCAGGAGTGCCCCACAGAAGTGTGATAGGACCGCTGTTTTTCTCTATACAGGGTGGTCCATTGATCGTGATCGGGCCAAATATCTCACGAAATAAGCGTCAAACGGAAAAACTACAAACAACGAAACTTGTCTAGCTTGAAGGGGGAAACCAGATGGCGCTATGGTTGGCCCGCTAGATGGCGCTGCCATAGGTCAAACAGATGTCAACTGCGTTTTTTAAATAGTAACCCCCATTTTTAATTACATATTCGAGTAGTACGCAAAGAAATATGAACGTTTTAGTTGGACCACTTTTTTCGCTTTGTGATAGGTGGCGCTGTAATAGTCGAAAACATATGGCTCACAATTTTAGACGAACAGTTGGTAACAGATAGGTTTTTTAAATTAAAATACAGAACGTAGGTACGTTTGAACATTTTATTTCGGTTGTTCCAATGTGATACATGTACCTTTGTGAACTTATCATTTCTGAGAACGCATGCTGTTACAGCGTGATTACCTGTAAATACCACATTAATGCTTAAATACTGAAAATGATGTCCGTCAACCTCAATGCATTTAGCAATACGTGTAACGACATTCCTCTCAACAGCGAGTGGTTCCCATTCCGTAATGTTCGCACATGCATTGACAATGCGCTGACGCATGTTGTCAGGCGTTGTCGGTGGATCACGATAGCAAATAACCTTCAACTTTCCCCACAGAATGAAATCCGGGGACGTCAGATCCGGTGAACGAGCGGGCCATGGTATGGTGCTTCGACGACCAATCCATCTGTCATGAAATATGCTATTCAGTACCGCTTCAACCGCACGCGAGCTATGTGCCGGACATCCATCATGTTGGAAGTACATCGCCATTCTGTCATGCAGTGAAACATCTTGTAGGTACATCGGTAGGACATTACGTAAGAAATCAGCATACATTGCACCATTTACATTGCAATCTAGAAAATGGGGGCCAATTATCCTTCCTCCCATAATGCCGCACCAAACATTAACCCGACAAGGTCGCTGATGTTCCACTTGTCGCAGCCATCGTGGATTTTCCGTTGCCAAATAGTGCATATTATGCCGGTTTACGTTACAGCTGTTGGTGAATGACGCTTCGTCGCTAAATAGAACGCGTGCAAAAAATCTGTCATCGTCCCGTAATTTCTCTTGTGCCCAGTGGCAGAACTGTACACGATGTTCAAAGTCATCCCCATGCAATTCCTGGTGCATAGAAATATGGCATGGGTGCAATCGATGCTGATGTAGGATTCTCAACACCGACGTTTTTGATATTCCCGATTCTCGCGCAATTTGTCTGCTACTGATGTGCGAATTAGCCGCGACAGCAGCTAAAACACCTGCTTGGGCATTTGTTGCAGGTCGTGGCTGACGTTTCACATGTGGCAGAACGCTTCCTGTTTCCTTAAATAACGTAACTATCCGGCGAATGGTCCGGACAATTGGATGATGTCGTCCAGGATACCGAGCAGGATACATAGCACACACCCGTTGGGCATTTTGATCACAATAGCCATACATCAACACGATATCGACCTTTTCCGCAACTGGTAAACGATCCATTTTAACACGGGTAATGTATCACGAAGCAAATACCGTCCGTACTGGCGGAATGTTACTTGATACCACGTTTGTGACTATTACAGCGCCATCTATCACAAAGCGAAAAAAGTGGTCCAACTAAAACATTCATATTTCTTTGCATACTACACGAAAATGTTATAAAATGGCGGTTCCTATTTAAAAAAAACGCAGTTGATATCCGTTTGACCTATGGCAGCGCCATCTAGCGGGCCAACCATAGAGCCATCTGCTTTCCCCCTTCAAGCTAGACTAGTTTCGTTCTTTGTAGTTTTTTCGTTTGATGCTTATTTCGTGAGATGTTTGTCCCGGTCACTATCAATGGACCACCCTGTATATAAAAATTATTTGGCGGACAGCGTGGGCAGCACTCTACGTTTGATTGCTGATGATGCTGTGGTGCACGGTAAGGTGTCGAAGTGGAGTGGACCTAAGATGGAAGACGACTTGGACAAAATTTCTAGTTGTTGTAATCAATGGCAGGGAGTCCTCTCCTCCCTTCAAGGCGACCTCATCCCCGTCCCCCAGCACACCCGTCCCGAATCCAACTCCACTCCCGATGTCATCCTTTCCTCCCCCAACCTCCTTGGCCGCATAACGGTGGATGTCCTGGAGCCTATTGGTACTGACCATCTCGCTGTCCTCCTCACCGTTTCAGACGGTCGTCGCCCCTGCCCCGACCCTCGCAATGACCCTCCCCCTCAGTACGTCCATGACTATTCCCGTGCCAACTGGAATGCCTACCGGGATACCCTCTCCACCCAGGTCGATAGCCACCCCTTCACCTACCACCACCCTGACGACGTAACCCATGCCGCCTCCTTTCTCCAGCAGACCTTGTCTGAGGCCGTGGAGGCCCACGTCCCTACTGTCGCCATCCACCCCCACCGTCCTCCCTTACCCCCACAGGCCGTCCTCCTCCTCCGTGAATCCCGCCGTCTCTACCGTGCCTTCCTCCGCACGCGTAACCCGGACACACTACGACGCCACCGGCAACTCCAGCGACACATTCGTAATTTGCTCGCGGCTAAGAAACGCCGGGACTGGCGACAGACATGCACCCGTTTAAATGCTACCCTACCTATCAACTCGTCCAAGTTCTGGTCAGCCTTCCGTCGCCTTACTGGAACTAAACCCTCCCCCTACTATCCTTTACTCCATGATGATCACCCCTTCCCTGACACCCTTAGTAAGGCCAATCACTTTGCCTCCTACCTCTCCGATGTCTTTTCCATCCCCGACGATCCCCAGTTCGATTACTCCCTCTTCCCGGATGTCTGCGATCGAACTGACACCTCTGTCCCTCCCCTCGCACCTGGTTTCCAGTACTTGGACAACATGGCACACACGGAACTCAATGCCCCTATCACTACACAGGATCTCATTGCTACACTCCGCACAAAACGCAACACCGCTCCTGGTCACGATCGTGTCACCTACCGTCACCTTCGTGAAGCTCCTGTCTCTTTCCTCTCCACCCTGGCCAGGCTCTACAATGTAGTCCTGTCCACCGGTTACTACCCCGACCTGTGGAAAACCTCCCGTATCCTGATGTTCTTTAAACCTGGCAAACCGCCGTCCGCCGTCTCCTCCTACCGTCCCATCAGCCTTACCTCGGTCTTCAGCAAGGTCCTGGAATCTATCCTCACCCGACGCATCCACCAGCATCTCCGCCAGCACCGCCTCCTTCCCGTTACCCAGTGTGGCTTTCGGCCGTCCTTCTCTTCTGACGACCTTCTCCTTCACCTCACTCATCTCCTTTCCGACCAGCTTAATTCCCGTCGCTCCGCGATCTTCCTCTCCCTGGACCTCGAACGTGCTTATGACCTTCTATGGCATTCTCTCCTCTTCAAGCTCCAAACCTTCGCCCTTCCCATTAACTACGTCCGTCTGATCGGCTCCTTTCTCTCCCACCGTCCTTCCTACGTCACCATCCATAACACGGATTCCTACACCTTTTTCCCCTCCGCCGGTGTGCCCCAAGGCTCCATCCTCTTCCCCCTTCTGTACCTTTTGTAAACGGCGGACATGCCGCCGCCGTCACCCCCCGTCCACCTTCTCCAGTTTGCCGAAGACACCGCCTTCCTTGCCATTGCCCCAACCCTGCAGCGCTCCCGACGCCTTCTCCAATTCCATCTTGACCGGTTCACCGCTCGGTGCAACCAGTGGTTGCTCAAGGTAAATCCCTCCAAAACCCAGGCGATCATTCCTTCCGCCTCCTTGATTTCTATCTCACCATCTATGGCCGTCCTATCGCCCTCACTCCCACCCTTAAGTACCTTGGCGTCACCCTCTACCGTCGCCTCTCCTGGACGCCCCATCTCCGGACAATCCAAGCCAAGGCACGCTCCCGACTCCGTCTCCTCAAGCTCCTTTACGGCCGTACGTGGGGTCTGGACCCCTCCACCATCCTCCACACCTATAAATCTCTCATCCGCCCTATCCTTTGTTACGCCCATCCGGCCTGGATCTCCGCCCCCCCCCCCTACCTTTTATAAATCCCTACAAATCCTTGAACGCCATGCTCTCCGCCTCGCCTATCGCATCTGTCTCCCCTCCCCCACGCGGATCCTGTATGATTTCATCCCCTTCCCCCACCTCCTCCTTTTCCTTGAAAGGATACGGATCCTGTACACCTCCCGCAAACTCGATCCTCCTCATCCGCTTGTGTCACCCGTCCTCTCCCACCCCCGTCTGCTGCCGCGCCTGTATTCCCACGTCCCACTCGGTCTCCATCTCTCCACCCTCCTTACCCTCTCCCAAGGTGGCTTCCGCCAGCTCCCCCTCCCTGATGATGTCCTCCTTCCCTCCATCTACACCTCCTACCAACTTTGATCCTCCCTCCCTCTTCCTGTGCCTGTTCCTTTGGGCACCCTCCCTCCCTCCTCCCTTTCTCACCACTCCTCCCCCGGGCCTCCCCTCCCCTGTCCCTCTACTCCTCCTCCCATCTCCTCAGCCATTGGCATCTTTGTTCTCCCCTCTCCACCCCCCTCACCCTTCTTCCTCTCTTGGCAGGTCCCCGGACTCGCACACGCTACGTGGACTTTCGCGCGCCGGAGATCATCGCCATCAGTGTCTCGTGTGTGTGACGTCGTTTTGTGTTTTTAGTGTCCGCCGTCACGCTTGTTATGTGCGCCGTGTCAACGTGTTTTCAGTGTCGTTATCGTCGAGTGTGAACGACTCCGTGTTTTTTGTGTGTCTGTGACCAGTATTTTTTGCCCGTCACTATGTTCTTTCTAATTCTCCATTCTGTGTACTGTTATTGTTACAACTATGGCTGAAGAGCGGCGTACCATGCCGCTGACAGCCTACCTGTTTGTTCAGGTATTAAAATACCAATAAAGGAAAAAAAATGACAGGGAGCACTAAATGTGGAAAAATGTAAGTTAATGCTGATGAGTAGGCGGAACAAACGTGCAATGTTCGTTTACAGTATTACTAGTGTCCTGCTTGACACAGTCAGGTCTTTAAATATCAGAGCGTATGCTGCAAATCGATACGAAATGGAATGAGCATGTGAGAACTGTGGTGGGAAGGCGAATGGTCGACTTGGTTTTATTGGCAGAATTTTATGAAAGAGAGGTTCAGCTGTAAAGGAGACCGCATGTCTGACGCTGTTGCGACCTGTTCTTGAGTATTGCTCGAGTGTTTTGATTACGTACCACGTCGGAGTGGAGGAAGACATCGAGGCAATTCAGAGGCGGACTGCTAGATTTGTTACTGGTAAGTTCGAACAACACGTAAATGATACGGAGACGCTTCGGGAACTTAAATGCAAATCCCTGGGATAAGGCTACGTTCTTTTCGAGAAATACTACTGAGAAAATTTATAGAGCCGGCCTCTGAAGCTGACTGCTGAACGATTCTACCACCGCCAACACACATTTCACGTAATTACATCATTACTTACAGCATTTAGCCTCCCCTAGACAAAATATTAAAAACACAACCATTATATTTGTAATGAAATGAAAAGTATCACATCACCTATTACAAATCATATGAAATAATACCCTCAATGTTTTTAACAATGTAAAATTCTGCAAAAATTCTGTTTCCATGTGCAGAAAACTATATTTTCCAGGATTTGTGGATAGGGCTCGTAGGAAGGCATGTAGACAATCGTTTTTCCCTCTCTCTATTTGCGAATGGAACAGGAAGGAAATGACTAGTAATGGTACAGAGTACCCTCTGCTACGCACCATACGGTGACTTGCGCAATATCTTTGTAAATGTAGATGTAGATATAGTGTACACCTTATTCTTCTTTCTTACATAGCCAAGGCAGAATGTCTATTCCAGCTTCAAATGACATTCCGGTTAGCTAAAAACCAATTGTTTCACTGATCGAGGCGCCCTGGATATCTCTTGTCGCAGACTTGGTTACTACAAGGGTAATCCCAAAAGTAAGGACTCGTATTTTTTTATAAGTGCATAGACCTGTTTATTTCTATAATGATTTACATCATTTTACAGCTTGAACATTTAGCTATTTTTCGACATAATTACCATTTCTGTCAATGCATTTTTGTAGACGCTGTGGCAGTTTTTGTATGCCTATGTCATACCAGCTCCCCGCCATGCTGTTCAGAAAGTTATGAACCTCTTCTTTCACCTCGTCGTCGGAGCTGAATCGCTGAGACCACAATTAACGCTGACAGGTACTGTGAGACTCTGAAAAAACTCAAACGGGCAATTCAGAACCGGAGAAGAGGAATGTTGAGCAAGGTCGTATACATTCTCCGTGACAACGCTCGCCCACACATCGCTCGGCAAAGCGTTGCTCTCCTGCAATAATTTCAGTAGAACATTATCACCCACCCACCCTATAGTCCTGACTTGGCGCCCAGTGACTATCACCTGTTCCCTAGGTTAAAAGAACATTTGGCCGGAAAGCGATTCAGCTCCGACGACGAGGTGAAAGAATAGGTTCAAAACTTTCTGAACAGCATGGCGGCGAGCTGGTATGACATGGGCATACAAAAACTGCCACAGCGTCTACAAAAATGCATCGACAGAAAAGGTGATTATGTCGAAAAATAGCTAAATGTTCAAGCTGTAAAATGATGTAAACCATTGTAGAAATAAACAGGTTTAAAAAAATAGGAGACCTTACTTTTGGGATTACCTTCGTAGGAGTATACATCCACGGTTATTTTAGGTTGAATGGCTACATTATTTAGTTGTGGGAAGCACAAACGTCAGAATAAGATTTATCGCGAGAATCAGGAAGTTGCTCGCTTCCGAAAACCTCATTTGATCAATTCTTGGGTACTGTTTATCAATCTGAAATGTTCCTTTCGTCACAGACTCGTTTAGCTATCACAAATACAAAGCGTGGTAAGAAATGAGCACCTTTATATTAATTCCACCGTTCTCCACCTTACATGGTTAACACACGCTATAAACTACTTTGTCACTGAAGTTGCCGACACGTCTCGCAAATTTTGTACGAAACACTTGTCTAGCTGACTCCTCATATGCCGATATTATTCGAAGTCATTTGCAGCGAAAATTTAATTTCTACACATCAAAATGCGGTTGTACCTTTTATGGGCGAAAGACAACACTTTTTCACGCATTCCACAAGTATTGAGTGGAGCTGTTACGCTCTATAGGATGGAAGCTAACGACTGGTTTCATTTCGACAGCTGGACCCGTCGGAAGAAGCGATACGGTGGCCAGGGTCCGCCATTAGGCGCTGGGGCGCCTTTACTATTCGCGGCTGCTAGCCCGCCGTGCTCGGCACGGTCGCATCGGCAAGCTCGTTACGGCGCGATAACATTAGGCCGGGCGGCGGCGCGAAGTGTGGCGCAGAATTCACGCGGCGACATCAAAGGCGGCGCCCGCTTTGTGCAATTAGCCGCCGCCGCCGCCCCCGCCGCCCCCACCGCCTCCGTCGCCACAGCTCCAGCTAGCAGGCCGGCGCCGCCCCTGGGCGCATTAGCACATTTAACTCTGTGGCCACTTGTCCGCATGCCACAGCACGCATTAGCACTAATTTACGCACGAGTCCACCTCAGGACCTTGCGCATTTCAAAATTGTCCTCTCCAAGAACAGGTACGCCGAATGCTGTACGGAAGAGTGCTTACGGCTGCTGGAAGTCGTAACTGTTGCTGAAAGCGTAAGCCATTCTTACTAACTAGTGGTTAAACAGTGGCTCAAGAACACGGAAAATCTACAACGTGTACATCTACCTCCTAATCCCCCCGCGCTTCCTCCGGGAAAATGCACTGAGGTGGCAGAAGACATGGAAGGCAATACACACAAGTGCGACAACAAAGTGATGATGTGAAAAAAAAGTTGCTTAGCGTTTTAGTCAAGTTTAGTGTTGTCTCCTTCAAAGTAGTTCCCTTCTGATGGCATACACTTTTTCCAGCACTTCTGCCATTGATGGTACCATGTCTGGAACTCATCTTCTCCAATATCCTCCAAGACCCTCGTCAGAGCTTTTTGGACATCTTGTGTTGTTTGAAAATGGTGCCCCTTGACCGCCATTTTGATTCTTGGAAGTAGAAAAAAGTCGCACAGAGCGATATCTGGTGAATAAGGTGGCTGCGGTAGTACTGAAATTTGTTTTGAGGTTAAAAATTGCTGTACTGACAGAGCAGTATGGGATGGCGCATTATCGTGATGCAGAATCCAATTATCAGCAATGTTGGCGCGGACTCGAAGAACTCTTTTGTGAAGTCTTTCTAAAATCTCTTTGTAGTAATATTGGTTAACCGTTTGTCCAGAAGGCACGCACTCTATATGAACAATTGCCTTGGAATCAAAGAAGCACACAAGCATGCATTTCACGTTTAACTTTGACAAGCGAGCTTCATTTGGTCTGGGTGATCCTTTTGAGCACCATTGCGAACTTTGGCGTTTTGTCTCTCGATCGTACTGAAAAAACCAACTTTCATCACCAGTGATAACACAATTATGGGTGGATTTCCGTTTGCTCTAACAGATCGGCTGCCACATTTTTTCGTGTTTCTCTTTGTTGTGGTGTGAGATTTTTGGGGACTATTTCTGCACAAGTCTTCCTCATACCAAGATCTTCAGTTATTATTAGACGAACCGTTTCTCGATTGATGTTCAGTTCTTCTGCAATCATTTTCACGGATAATCTTCGATGATCGTACGAGTTCACGCACCCTGGCCAAGTTGACATCCGTCCGTGAGATTGATGATCGTCCACTGTCGTCTTCATCTTCAACATTCGTTCTGCCTTCACTAAACATTTTATGCCAACGAAAAACTTGAGCTCTTGACATAACCTCCTCTCCAAAAGCCTTCTCAAGCTTACCGTAAGTTGCTGTAGCGTTTTCACCCAATTTTTTGTAAAAAGAAATGGCATACCGTTGCGCAATATTATGCGGTTCTATTTCTGTGACGATAGACACAAACACGTGTTAACCTATTAAAGCGCAACTCACGACTGAGCAGTTGCATCGATGTGCCGCTTGGACTAGAAACTGCTTAAAGACCAAGGTCAAAGATATTGTGCCTACACAAGCCTGCAGGGTTGCCACATCTTGCAAAGAAAATCAGTCTCATTACTTTATTGTCGCACTTTGTATACAGAGGACGGTAGTGTTGCATACACAAGATATAAAAGGGCAGTGCACTGGCGCATCTGTCATTAGTATTCGGGTGATTCGTTTGGAAAGGTCTACATCTACATCTACATCTACATTCATACTCCGCAAGCCACCCAACGGTGTGTGGCGGAGGGCACCTTACGTGCCACTGTCATTACCTCCCTTTCCTGTTCCAGTCGCGTATGGTTCGCGGGAAGAACGACTGTCTGAAAGCCTCCATGCGCGCTCTAATCTCTCTAATTTTACATTCGTGATCTCCTCGGGAGGTATAAGTAGGGGGAAGCAATATACTCGATACCTCATCCAGAAACGCACCCTCTCGAAACCTGGCGAGCAAGCTACACCGCGATGCAGAGCGCCTCTCTTGCAGAGTCTGCCACTTGAGTTTATTAAACATCTCCGTAACGCTATCACGGTTACCAAATAACCCTGTGACGAAACGCGCCGCTCTTCTTTGGATCTTCTCTATCTCCTCCGTCAACCCGATCTGGTACGGATCCCACACTGATGAGCAATACTCAAGTATAGGTCGAACGAGTGTTTTGTAAGCCACCTCCTTTGTTGCTGGACTACATTTTCTAAGCACTCTCCCAATGAATCTCAACCTGGTACCCGCCTTACCAACAATTAATTTTATATGATCATTCCACTTCAAATCGTTCCGCACGCATACTCCCAGATATTTTACAGAAGTAACTGCTACCAGTGTTTGTTCCGCTATCATATAATCATACAATAAAGGATCCTTCTTTCTATGTATTCGCAATACATTACATTTGTCTATGTTAAGGGACAGTTGCCACTCCCTGCACCAAGTGCCTATCCGCTGCAGATCTTCCTGCATTTCGCTACAATTTTCTAATGCTGCAACTTCTCTGTATACTACAGCATCATCCGCGAAAAGCCGCATGGAACTTCCGACACTATCTACTAGGTCATTTATATATATTGTGAAAAGCAATGGTCCCATAACACTCCCCTGTGGCACGCCAGAGGTTACCTTAACGTCTGTAGACGTCTCTCCATTGATAACAACATGCTGTGTTCTGTTTGCTAAAAACTCTTCAATCCAGCCACACAGCTGGTCTGATATTCCGTAGGCTCTTACTTTGTTTATCAGGCGACAGTGCGGAACTGTATCGAACGCCTTCCGGAAGTCAAGAAAAATAGCATCTACTTGGGAGCCTGTATCTAATATTTTCTGGGTCTCATGAACAAATAACGCGAGTTGGGTCTCACACGATCGCTGTTTCCGGAATCCATGTTGATTCCTACATAGTAGATTCTGGGTTTCCAAAAACGACATGATACTCGAGTAAAAAACATGTTCTAAAATTCTACAACAGATCGACGTCAGAGATATAGGTCTATAGTTTTGCGCATCTGCTCGACGACCCTTCTTGAAGACTGGGACTACCTGTGCTCTTTTCCAGTCATTTGGAACCCTCCGTTCCTCTAGAGACTTGCGGTACACGGCTGTTAGAAGGGGGGCAAGTTCTTTCGCGTACTCTGTGTAGAATCGAATTGGTCTCCGCGATAATGACGTCAAGAGGGGAATTAACAGACTGTCAATGCGGAGCTAGACGCATGGGACATTCCATTTTGGAAATCGTTAGGGAGTTTAATATTCCGAGATCCACAGTGTCAAGAGCATGCCGATAATACTAATTTCAGGTATTACCTCTCACCACAAACGACGCAGTGGCAGACGGACGTGACTCAACGACCGAGAGCAGCTGCGTTTACGTAGAGTTGTCATTGCTAACAGACGAGCAACATTGCCTGAAATAGCTGCAGAAATCAAAGTGGGGCATACAACGAATGTATCAGTCAGGACAGTGTAGCAAAATTTGGCGTTAATAGGCTGTGGCAGCAGGCGACCGACGGGAATGCCTTTGCTAACATCACGACATCGCCAGCTGCGACTTCCCTGAGATCGTCCCCATATCGGTTGACCCTAGACCACTGGAATACCGTGCCAGGTGAGTCCCGATTTCAGTTGCTACGAGCTGAGGGTAATGTTCGAGTGTGGCGCAAACCCGACCAAGCCATGGAGACAAGGCGCAGTAGAAGCGGTTGGTGACTCCATAAGGGTATGGACTGTGTTTGCATCGAATGGAATGGGTCCTCTGATCGAACTGAACCGGTCTTTCACTGGAAACGATCATGTTCGGCTATCTGGAGACCGTTTTCTACCGTACATGGACTTGTAACATTATGTGATTGCCTTATCATTTTAAATCACTCACTAATCGAGCAGTCGCTCGGCAACAGCTACAGTTAGCAAATAATGTTGCGAGAATGTAAAAGGTGAACGACCTGTGACGTAACGAGTTAATTGTCGAAGCGCCGTCAGAGATACAGTGAGTTACTGACTTTGAAAACCGCGACGCGAAAAACGGACAGAAGAACACTTTTACACATTCTTTTGATGTACGAGATATTCTCGATTAACAGTTACTCAGTTACTCATTTTCTTCTTCTCTTGTCTCTCGTAACTTGTGTCGGACGCGCATGTCTTGCCGGCGTATTATTATCGTTAAAAATAATATTATTTTAGTGTAAAGTAAAAGTGCAATACTAAAAGTGCAATACTGCGTAGCAGTAGATTTATTGTGCGACGTGTATGTGAAAACGTCAAAGGAATTATTTTCATTACGAGAAAAGAAGTGCCAGTCAAAACGGCATCCATGTTAAATCCTTCATTGCAGTGTAAGTTCATCTATTAATTGCCATAAATTCAGAGTTAAATGGAACTGGTGTATGGACTGTTTATTTAATATAGAATCTATGTCACACTCCTTCATGAAGTTATTTAATATTATTTATATTTCTGCCAAATAGAGAAATCAGTCACGAATTCTTTCGTCGAAATCGGACGGAAGTTGCATGTGGCGAAATATTTTCTCCTCGCCATATTCTACTGGTAAATGCATGATAAACTACGGTCCCTTAGGAAATTCATGTTGAGCTATCCAAAAATAATTATATTTTGAATAGGCATTTACTCTCCTCTGCAATACAACTTCCGACTGATCAGACGATCCAACAAAAAACAGCCGCACACGGTCGCCGTTCGCAAATATATTTCCACCGCTGATTATAGCTATATGTTACAGCACAAAAGTAAACATATTGTTATAATTAGCGACAACGAACGGGAACATTTATAACTGTATGTTTATGTATACACATTACGTAAACATATCGTTATAGACTTCACGTTCCCAAATAACAATGGAAATCTTTTGGATGGAAATGCGCCATACCATCGGATCACAATAGTTTATAACACTACCGCGTATTAATGATTACCAAATTTGGTTTAAACTTGCAATTAATGTTACCCTCTGGGAGGATTTTTAAAAGTTTGACCGTATGTTATCAAACAGACAGAGGGAATCGAACATGAAGTTCGTAATAGCAGCAGTTGTTAGACAACAGAAAGACTAAAATTTTGTAAGAAATTGCAGTAACAGAGTTCCTGTGAATGGAATGTAAAACGGTCGCCATAATGTGGGAACGTTATTTTTAATGAATCTATTTTTACTCTTGCAAAAGTAACTTTCATAAATCCTTTCTTAACGAAGTGCAATTAACACCTACAGTAACCAGACCAACTACACAGTGGGTAGCAGTAGTTATCAGCAGAATAGTTAAGCAATCACAGAAATGGAAAAGAAGCTTTATCCGTGTTAACCACAATCTTCACTTCTACCTTTCACTAATTTGGCACATGAATTGTTCCCTAGGGCATACACAAGACTAAATGGCATCTGGTAAGAATTAAAGTTTGACTAACACATATATACACATCACAAATGCAGTAAGATAATACTGTACACATACCTTTTATATATCCTATTTTAAATAATCACTTCTAGTTTCTTTAGCTAGAAAACAACTATTCAGTTAGGTGTCTTCCTGATATAAAAGAATGAAATGGGGTCCCACAAACCATCTCTTCTTTATATAAGCAAACTATACACACTTTTCAGAAATATTTTGAATTATGAAAAAAGCTGAATTACTGCCCCACTTAAGATCATTTATCTTGCAAAAGTTTTAACATTATTTTCACTGACAATACTCTCCGTAACTTCAGAAATAACTTCAAGAAAAGTTCAACTTCAAATAGCATCAAAATTAAATGTTTTATAACACCTCTTGGGAAGCAAATGATTTTCACTGACAACTTTTATACCACTGAACATTAAAACACTGATATTTGTAAGATAGAAGCAAATCAAAACACATTGGAGATTTTTATAAATTCAGCATTGTCTCCCTTGATTTCAATGAAACCATTAATCTGACTATCCACATTTATATATTTTTGCATTCAGAAATTTGGCATAAGCAAATAACACAGATTATTGTCAGTTTTCACACACGGGATACTCGGTGTTTAGTAATTTTGAGGAGTAAATTCATGGTTCGAACACAATGTTCAGCAATAATTCAGTTATTATTGCAAATTAAATCACACAAACACTCTGGTTCATACTGTTATACAGTTCTAACCTCTCGAATATGATGAAGTGATGGCGTAGTGGTGGTGGCGAGCACGTGGCGGCTACCTACTCTCTCCTCTGGCAGTAACATGCCCTATTTAGATCTTCTTGGCGGCGTGACTATCATTTTCAGAGCCATTTCCAATGCGAGAGCACCATTTCACAGCCACAATTGCACCCGAGGCCGTTCCATCTCAGATTAGATCCTGGATGCCTCGCTCGGCACCTGCGCTGTTGACTGGTCGACTGCTGGCTACTGACTGCCTACTGTGCTCTCTCGCTTCCCGCTCAGCCCGAGCGCCAATTCCACCTTTTAGTTCGCGCCACACCATTTCCGTAGTGGAGGGTAATCACTATGTCTTTTATATCATACAAAATCCCTAAGTATGAACCAGTTTTTACATTGTAGTTTCTCATACATAAACAAACATATTTAATAAAATTCCATTATTTAAGCACACAGTTATAATTCTACAAAACATATTTAGCTTAAGTCCACTTCCTTACAGTAATGCAAAGACATGAAGCAGTGGAGAGTAAACACTTCACATAATATGTTACACTGTATAAACTACTCACTATCGATTACGGTGTTACAAGTTCACTATTGCTTTGAAGAACATTCTGGACAATTCGAGTGAATTATTTGGCCCCCCAGATCGCCAGACATGAATCCCCATCGCGCATTTATGGGACATACTCGAGAGGCTACTTTCGCGCACAACATCCTCCACCAGCAACACTTTCGTAGTGAGGATGGCTATAGACGCAGCGTGGCTCGTTATTTCTGCAGGGTACTTTCAACAACTTGTTGAGTCCACGCCTCGTAGAGTTGATGCACTAGCCGGAAAATGGAGGTCCGACAATGTTAGGAGATGTCCCTCGTTGTACAAGCACTACCTCATACTCTGCCCCAGTACCCCAGCTCCCTGCCAGTGGTCTCACCAAGTCTAGACTCCTTATACTAGTAGCAAACCCACAACAATGCGAAAAATTCAAAACCATTTAGTCCTCTACGGGAGAGCCATGATCTAGGGCCGGCCGCGGTGGTCTAGCGGTTCTGGCGCTGCAGTTCGGAACCGCGGGACTGCTACGGTCGCAGGTTCGAATCCTGCCTCTGGCATGGGTGTGTGTGATGTCCTTAGGTTAGTTAGGTTTAAGTAGTTCTAAGTTCTAGGGGACTTATGACCTAAGATGTTGAGTCCCATAGTGCTCAGAGCCATTTGAACCATGATCTAGGTGTGCGTCTCCGACTGGTAATCGAAAAGTCCTTGGGCATGGATTCAAACTCAGCCACGGTATAAGGGAATAAGGAGTTACCCTCGTTCTGACAGTGGCCTTGTCAAAGTGGGCAGAAGAGTGGAAAGTGCTAATGACACCCTCTGGGCCTTGAGTGAACACTAGCTCTAAAAGGCGGAAGGCAGCTATGACCAACGGTGCTTATAGGTACACCAGTTGTGCGACTGGATTCGTGATTTCCTGTCAGAAAGGTCACAGTTTGTACTAATAGACGGAAAGTCACCGAGTAAAACAGAAGTAATACCCGGCGTTCCTCAAGGAAGTGTTACAAGCCGTCTATTGCTCCTGATCTATATTAACGACATAGGAGACAATCTGAGTAGCCGTATTAGATTGTTTGCAGATGATACTTTCATTTACCGTCTTGTAAAGCCATCAGATTATCAAAACGACTTGCAAAATTATTTAGATAAGATATCTGTGTGGTGAGAAAAGTGGAAATTGACCCTGAATAAGGAAAAGTGTGAAGTTATTCACATGAGTACTAAAACAAATCAGCTAAATTTCGATTACGCGATAAGTCACACAAATATGAAGGCTGTAAATTCAATTAAATACTTAGAGATTACAATTACTAATAACCTAAACCGGAACAATCACATAGATAATATTGTGGGTAGAGCAAATCAAAGACTGCGATTCATTGGCAGAACACTTAGAAGGTGCAACAGGTCTACTAAAGAGACTGCTTACACCACGCGTGTCCGCCCTATTCTGTAGTATTGCTGTGCGGAGTGGTATCCGCATCAGGTGGGACTGACGGATGACATCGAAAAAGTACAAAGAAGGGCAGCTCGTTTTGTATTATCGTGAAATAGGGGACATAGTGTCACAGACACGATACGTGAACTGGAGTGGCAATCATTAAAACAAAGGCGTATTTCATTGCGACGGGATCTTCTCATGAGATTTCAATCACCAGTTTTGTCCTCCGATTGCGAAAACATTCTGTTGGCACCCACCTACACAGGGAGAAATGATCATCACGATAAAATAAGAGAAATCAGGGCTCGCACGGAAAAATTTAAGTGCTCGTTTTTCCCGCGTGCCGTTTGAGAGTGGAACGGTAGAGAGACAGCTAGAAGGTGGTTCATTAGTACCCCATTCAAATAGCGGGGAGAGGTCCAATGAGAGAAAGTCTAAGTAACAAATGAAGGGTTAGCATTCTACGACACACAGGTGGAATGTCAAAATTTTGAACGTGGTAGGGACAATGAAAATCTGAAAAGGGAATTGAAAAGGCTTAATCTATATGTAGTGGGAATCATTGATATGTAATGGAAAGATTTTGCCTTTCCATCGTAGTGAAAGGTGGGACTGCAGCCTTGTGATGGCTTGCAGATCATAAATAAATTATCCTCTGGCTGCAAAGATACTTTTCCTTTCTTTATCCGTGTCCACAAGACCCCATAGAAAATGACGCCTCAGCTGCCGGCAGCAGCCCGCGGTAAAAATTTTACCTTAAATCGATTATATGCATATTACAAGGTCCATCTGAAGTGTAACTGATAGTTCCAAAATCAATTTTGATATAAAGAAATTAAAAATCATCTTCATGCCCAGAGGCTAATTTATTTATGACTACAAAGAAATTGAAAGACGACAAGGATTTCTGACTAGACAAATACGTGGTAATATCAACAGCAGAATAAAATGGTATAAAAGGGAGTAGGCCTTGCTAAAATAGGAAAATATGGCTGAGAGCGAGTTACTGCAATCAGTTCAGTGATAAAGTTGTTCTCATCAGAATTGACAGTAAACCAGAAACTACAACAAGAGATGTTGTATACATCCCAAGCACAAAACGAAGGTAAAGAGAACGTCTATGACCATACAGAACGGATAAAGGGAGTTGAAAATCTAATATTCTTGGGAGATTGTAACGCGGTTTAGGGGGCGTAACAGAAGACAGAGTTACGGAAGAATACGAGCTTGCTAGTAGGAATGACAGAGGAGAAACAGTTCTGCAATAAAACTCAGATGGAAAGATTCCAGTTGGATTACATTATGGTCAGACAGAGATTCCGAAATCGTATACTGGACTGTAAGGCGTACCCAGCAGCAGATACAGAGTCAGACCAAATTTTAGCAATGATGAAGAGTAGACTGAAATTTAAAAGAATCCTTGGGAAGAAGCAATGTGGAAGGATTTTTGGACTACATGGTTGTGGAGAGAAACAGCGATTAGTATAATTAATCAATAATTCAAAAACAGTCTTAATCGCAATTATTATTATTACTATACCGCCAACCGGTTTCAACCCGACGTAGGGGTCATCTTCTGGGCGTTTACACCATTGGTCGACTGCTGGTGGTGTCACTCCTGTCTACATAATGGCAGGGAACTATCAACATAACCTGCCGTTATGTAGACAGGAGTGACACCACCAGCAGTCGACCAATGGTGTAAACGCCCAGAAGATGACCCCTACGTCGGGTTGAAACCGGTTGGCGGTATAGTAATAATAATAATTGCGATTAAGACTGTTTTTGAATTATTGAATGTGGAAGGAAGTGGGGTACTGAAGTATTGAAGAAGAATAATGAGATGCCTTTGAGGTTCTCTAATGATGTGGCAATGAATACTACGGCAGGCACTTCAGTTAAAGAGGAATGGACATCTTGAAATAGGGCGATCACAGAAATTGGACAGATAAATTTAGGTACATGGAAGGTAACTGCGAAGGTAACTGCGAAGATATCGAAAGGGAAAAGGTTGCCGGAATGGCTGATTCAGCTTGCAGAATAGTCAAGAACCTTTGTTGAAATTAAGAGCAAAGGCATCAACATTAAGAGCGCAGTGAGAATTTCACTCTTAAACTTAGAGGAGAGAGATAGGGGGGGGGGGGGAAATTGAGAAAGAGAGAAGAGAGAGAGAGGAGAGATTAGTGGAAAGAATACACTGAAGGTCTCTGTGAGGGGGACTACTTGTGTTATGACGCGATAATAAAAGAAGAAATTGGTAGAAACGGAGGATGTATTATTGGAATTTAACAGAGCTTTGGAATCTCTGCGGGCAAATTCGGCAGAAGGGGAAATAACCTTCGTTCGGAATTTCTGAAATCGTTTAGGAAGTGGCAACCAAATGACTGTTAAAGCTGTTGTGCAGTATCTATGAAACTGGAAACACAATCAGACTTTCGGAGAAATACTATCTACACAATCCCGAAGATAGCAAGTGCGTATAAATGCAAAAACTACCGTACAGTCAGATTAACAGCTCACCACCAATGTTACTTGTAAGAATAGTGTACATGAGATTTGAAAAAGATGTAGAACGTAGACTAAAGAAAAATTAAGAGAAAATACGTTCCAAATTCTTAGAAAAATACAAGTAAGCGATAGGGAAAGACGGGTAATTTACTATATGTAAGTGAAACAAGACAGAATGATAACAATTTAAGACCAAGAAAGAAGTGGTAGGATTAAAATGGGTGTAAGAGAAGGATGCACACTTTCGCCACTACTATTCTACCCGAACATTGAAGAAGCACTGACGGAAAGAAAAGAAAGATTCAAATGTGAGATTAAAATTCAAGCTGAAAGGATAAGAACGATAAGATTCGCTGATAATATTACTTTTCTCAGTGAAATTTGGGACAAATTACTGGACCTATGAAAAGAATTAACCATACTAAGTAAAGAAGATGGACTGAGAGTAAACCAACGAAAGAAGAAAGTAATAAGATGTAGCAGACATGAGAACAGCGAGAAACTTATAATCTGAGTTGGTGACCACGAAGTAGACGTAATGGAGGAATTGGAAGCAAACTAAGACATGTCACGAAAAAAGGAGGATATAAAAAGCAGGCTAACGCAGGCAAAGAGGACATTCTTGGCCAAAAGAACTCTACTAGTATAGAACATTTGTCTTAATCTCAGAAAGTATTTTCCAGTAATGTACGTTTGGAGCACAGCATCGCTTGGTAGTGAATCATGTACTGTGAGAAAACCGGAAAATAAGGAAAAGTGAGATGTGGTGCTGTAGAAAAATGTTTAAAATTAGGTACACAAATAAGGTACGCAATACAGAGGTGCTCCAGAGAATCACCGAAGAAAGGCACGTACTATGGAAATCACGGACAAAAAGAAGGGGCAGGACGATAGGATATGAGTTTAGATATCTGGGAATAACGTCCATGGTACTAAAGGAAGTTGTAGAGGCTAAAAACTGTGTGGGGATACAGAGGATGGAGAAAACGGTACAACAAATAATTGAGGACGTCGGGTACAAGCGCTGTTTTGAGGTGAAAAGGTTGGCAAAGGGGAGGACATAATGGTGGGCTGCTTCCAAACAGTCAGAGGACTAATGGCGCAAAAACAAAAAAGTGGAGACAGTTGATCATAAACTACACTGAGAAACCCAGTTAAAGGATACCTTTTTCGAAACCCTGTAATTTCCTCCCAATGCGACGCAAAAGTTTGAGATTTGGCCCAAGGTTTCCTACAACTTTCCTCTGCAGTGGTGCAAAAGCGTGGTTTACTACACTCCTGGGAATTGAAATAAGAAGACCGTGAATTCATTGTCCCAGGAAGGGGAAACTTTATTGACACATTCGTGGGGTCAGATACATCACATGATCACACTGACAGAACCACAGGCACATAGACACAGGCAACAGAGCATGCACAATGTCGGCACTAGTACAGTGTATATCCACCTTTCACAGCAATGCAGGCTGCTATTCTCCCATGGAGACCATCGTAGAGATGCTGGATGTAGTCCTGTGGAACGGCTTGCCATGCCATTTCCACCTAGCGCCTCAGTTGGACCAGCGTTCGTGCTGGACGTGCAGACCGCGTGAGACGACGCTTCATCCAGTCCCAAACATGCTCAATGGGGGACAGATCCGGAGATCTTGCTGGCCAGGGTAGTTGACTTACACCTTCTAGAGCACGTTGGGTGGCACGGGATACATGCGGACGTGTATTGTCCTGTTGGAACAGCAAGTTCCCTTGCCGGTCTAGGAATGGTAGAACGATGGGTTCGATGACGGTTTGGATGTACCGTGCACTATTCAGTGTCCCCTCGACGATCACCAGTGGTGTACGGCCAGTGTAGGAGATCGCTCCCCACACCATGATGCCGGGTGTTGGCCCTGTGTGCCTCGGTCGTATGCAGTCCTGATTGTGGCGCTCACCTGCACGGCGCCAAACACGCATACGACCATCATTGGCACCAAGGCAGAAGCGACTCTCATCGCTGAAGACGACACGTCTCCATTCGTCCCTCCATTCACGCCTGTCGCGACACCACTGGAGGCGGGCTGCACGATGTTGGGGCGTGAGCGGAAGACGGCCTAACGGTGTGCGGGACCGTAGCCCAGCTTCATGGAGACGGTTGCGAATGGTCCTCGCCGATACCCCAGGAGCAACAGTGTCCCTAATTTGCTGGGAAGTGGCGGTGCGGTCCCCTACGGCACTGCGTAGGATCCTACGGTCTTGGCGTGCATCCGTGCGCCGCTGCGGTCCGGTCCCAGGTCGACGGGCACGTGCACCTTCCGCCGACCACTGGCGACAACATCGATGTACTGTGGAGACCTCACGCCCCACGTGTTGAGCAATTCGGCGGTACGTCCACCCAGCCTCCCGCATGCCCACTATACGCCCTCGCTCAAAGTCCGTCAACTGCACATACGGTTCACGTCCACGCTGTCGCGGCATGCTACCAGTGTTAAAGACTGCGATGGAGCTCCGTATGCCACGGCAAACTGGCTGACACTGACGGCGGCGGTGCACAAATGCTGCGCAGCTAGCGCCATTCGACGGCCAACACCGCGGTTCCTGGTGTGTCCGCTGTGCCGTGCGTGTGATCATTGCTTGTACAGCCCTCTCGCAGTGTCCGGAGCAAGTATGGTGGGTCTGACACACCGGTGTCAATGTGTTCTTTTTTCCATTTCCAGGAGTGTATGACGTCATCCTCGGGCTTGGCGACGCTTCAAACAGCAACGTGTCGACACTTGCATAAAAAAAGCCACAGTGTACAGATGACGTCACATTGGCACCATATTTCACCAAAATTCTGTCCAACGCCACCGTGGACGGGTCACGCGCTGAGTAGGTTGTCACAGCCCTGTTACCACGCACTTCACCCGCTCTTTTGGCAACTCTGTGATAGATCTCTGAATCGCGACGCCCAACGTTGAAATCAGTCGTAAGTGGCCGAGGAGAACATTTCGAACACACCGCAGCTCAAAATCGCCACGAAAAGATCTCAGGAGGTGGCATAAAGTGCGTCAGTAAAACCATTCTTCGCCTGGGGCTTTGATACACCCACATTTCGCTGTCAAAAACAACAGTTCGCACTGTGATGATGTGAGGTAATGGGCGAGTTGTGGCGCCCTGAAAATATTCTAAGTTCGGAGCTGGCGTGGCGGTTTGGGCCGTTCAGCAAGCCACTGCTCGTTAGCAACTGCGTGATGCCACACAACGGCGGGACCACGTGGTCCAGCCGACAGCGTGGCTGGGAATTCCATGGTGACGCTGTGTCGATGAAGGAGACAGGCCGGCAGTGCCAAAGATGGCGGACTTTGTGAAACTTTAGTGGCAGGCATTTCACAGTTCATGCAGAGGAATCATGATACCTAAAAAAGAAACATGTACATTACCATTATTTGCACGACGATTCGGATGGTCTAATCAGTTTTTCAATATCATTGTTAGTTTAAAGTTTAGTATCTGACTGTAAATTATACAAGTAACACCCAGCAACGAATTTCCAAAATCTAAACGGTTCATCCGCTTTTGTAGATCGACATGTCTTTAGAAGGCTATTAATGTAAACCCTAATTAGTATAAATTACAGGCATGTAACTTGAATAATACAGGAGTTATTCGAGGTCAAAGTGGCCGATTACTATCGAACGCGTCAGGCCATAAGTACTCCACAGTTACACGAATAAACGGTAGCAGCATGCTTATAAATATATTTATTCATCTATGTCTTTGTTTATATCCGATATATATACTATTCATGAAGAAATTGGTTAAATATTTACTGTGTTTTAGAAATCACAGAGACATTAGGCTACTTATTTGATTTGTTAATGTATTTAATAGTGTGTGTTAGAGCGTGTTTATGGTCCAGCCGTAGGAATTTTTATTTAATTTCAAGTTATTTAAATGTAAATCCAGTATTTCGAATGTGTTTCATTATGTTTGTGAGGGTGCGTTAGCTTGGAGACAGGGCGGGAGCACTCTAGCCAATCACAGCGATCGTTCCAAAAAGGACACGTGTAGAGACTGTATGGAAGTGGGAGAGGAGGATCGCTTTGAGAGAGGACAGGGGAGTTCTGGACAGTACGGGAGAGGACACGGAAGAGTCCTGGACAGTACGGCGCGAAGGATGCATGGTCTCGGGAAAGACTTAGAGTGGAGCAGTTTGCGTATGGTCGCGGGAGATAGAAATATTACGTAGTGTCGACTTCTGCACTTATGAGACTTCCTGGGCTTCTGCAGTGAAGACATAGTATGCGTTTAGAAGTGAATATCTTGCGGGCTATGTTGTTGTCCATAACTAAATAAGTGAAGTAGGAATCTATTTTTTCCCTGTTATTCAAGTTATATTTTATTTATTTGCTGGACCATCGACACCAATAAGTGTTTTACAGTAATAAAGGGCATTCGTAAAGGTACTTCTGCTATCGTACTCATCATTTAAAGTCGTTAAAATAGTACCTTCAGAATTTATGTAATTGCAATCTTCGTGTATAAATGTCTATGTTACATTCCAAATTCTCAATTTCCGAGTGATAGGAACCTTCGACCATTCGATTCATGTGTATATTCATATTGTGTACTGTAGACTCAGCAGTATTTGGCTTGTAATGTGGCAACTACGTATCCCAGCCCCTAGACAACGGAACCAGCCAAAACCTTTTAATATTTCAACTCTCAGTCTGTAGGTACGCAGTTGAGGGCCACCATCATTTCATTTTTCTATTTGAAAGCAATGAGCAACATAATTACGATCCTGACAGCGTTGGGCACTGTTACCACGCTCAAGCGTTCCAACCCTAGTCTAAGAACATCGTGGGGCTGAACCCCACTGAACGTATACTGATCCCTTTGGAGTATAGCGCCACCACATTTTTTCATCTGTGTATCTGTACTGCAGCCAAACACATTATAGATAGTGAATTGCAGAGATGTTTTGCTTCTGACCTTTCTGCATGAACTTGAGCATCCGAAAGAAATTAAAAAAGAAAATTAATCAGAATGACCTCATTGCTACGAAAGCAGGTAAAGGCATGGGCAAAAGTCATTATGCCGAGAAAGTTAAATAACTCCTCAAACCTAATTCCTTCCCGACTGTATGAATGGAACCACTATGGAACATTCCAAAAAACCATTTTACGAAACCTGAACGTGATCTGAAGTAGCAAAGGGCGTGTTTCAGCCCTCCTGTTTCGAGCCCTCCCGTGGCGTGTTCACGGGGAGTGATGGGTGGGGGGAGGAGGGTGAGTCATTAACATCTGCGTGAATAAAACTCAAAAGGAGCCCTAGAGGGTCCCTTTGGACTTGAATCACGCACGTTTTAATGACACCCCATGCCCCCTTCCCTATTCAGCAACACCATCGGTGCCTCTCATCCACATTTTTTGAGCACTATTAAAAATGTGAGGAACTTCGACCTCACTTCACCCTCGCTTCTGCTCTTGCGCCTGAAGATTGGCAGACCCTACCTAGGGGTTTCGAAAGGGTTACCTAACATTCAGGCGTTAGAGTAGCCGCAAAGCTGAAATGATGTCAAAGTTTCTGACAGGCACATTGAACAAGTGCTCAACAAAGGTGCGAAGGTGCCGCTAAAGGGGGAAGTCTTAGAGGGACCCTTTGCTGTTTTATTCATGGACATGTTAATGGTGCACCTCCCAATGCTCGTGCCACAGGAGAACTCGAAACAGGAGGGCTGAAAACATATAAATATCCTATGCTGCTTCAGATCACCTTCAAACTAAGTGGAATGGTTTGCGACGGTCTCTAGTGGTTCCACCCTATATACCAGAGCGAAAATTGCGATCGCGCTACACTCCAGAGGGGTGGGGGAAAGAAGGATCCTTTATTGTATGATTATATGATAGCGGAACAAACACTGGTAGCAGTTACTTCTGTAAAATATCTGGGAGTATGCGTGCGGAACGATTTGAAGTGGAATGATCATATAAAATTAATTGTTGGTAAGGCGGGCACCAGGTTGAGATTCATTGGGAGAGTGCATAGAAAATGTAGTCCATCAACAAAGGAGGTGGCTTACAAAACACTCGTTCGACCTATACCTGAGTATTGCTCATCAGTGTGGGATCCGTACCAGATCGGGTTGACGGAGGAGATAGAGAAGATCCAAAGAAGAGCGGCGCGTTTCATCACACGGTTATTTGGTAACCGTGATAGCGTTACGGAGATGTTTAATAAACTCAAGTGGCAGACTCTGCAAGAGAGGCGCTCTGCATCGCGGTGTAGCTTGCTCGCCAGGTTTCGAGAGGGTGCGTTTCTGGATGAGGTATCGAATATATTGCTTCCCCCTACTTATACCTCCCGAGGAGATCACGAATGTAAAATTAGAGAGATTAGAGCGCGCACGGAGGCTTTCAGACAGTCGTTCTTCCCGCGAACCATACGCGACTGGAACAGGAAAGGAAGTTAATGACAGTGGCACGTAAAGTGCCCTCCGCCACACACCGTTGGGTGGCTTGCGGAGTATAAATGTAGATGTAGATGTAGATCTCATTCAATAGGGGTGCAACCCCACGATGTCCTTCAAGTAGGGTTGAAACGGGTAGCAGCAGTGGTTTCATTGACCCGCTTTATACCACCCCCAACGACCTTTTCATGTAGACTTTGAGCTGCGATGTGTCTGAAATGTTTTCCTCGCCCACACATGAGGATACTGCGAGGCTTCAGCGCTGGGTATCACGGTTCTGGCCACCATCGCAAAAATGCAAAAGCAGATGAGAAGAAATGTTAGAGCGGGGGGGGGGGGGGGGGAACCACCTTCCCGTTGCGTGATACGTACATGATGGCGATGGACAGAATTGTGGTGAAAACGTGGTGTGACATCATTAACCCACCTTACAGTTCACTTTAACTTATGAGCTGCGGCCTCTTTTTTTCCGCAGGTGACGACACCCCGAGGGTGACGTCACAGGACGCCACGTTTTTGCACCATTACAGAGGAAGGCTGCAGGCAACTTTGAGTCCAATTGGAAACTTCTGCGTCGCAGTGGGAGACAGTTATGGAATTTCGAAAAAGTGATCCTTTGATTTTGTTGTGCTGCGTATGCAGGAGCTGTGTAGGACAGAAGTCTTACAAAGTCTTCACATCATTTTCTCTAGTGTGTCTGTAGCATCTGCTCATAGGGCTGTGCATAAGCTCAAACTGTAACATTACAAAGTAATTGTTGTGCATCGACTGACCATTTCAGATTCTGGGGTCTGATGTAAGTACTGTAACTGTCTACTGGCGTCCATGCGTGAAGGATTGGGTGATTCTGAAATGCTCTTCTTTCTAATACAGTTCGACTGCAACTGTCGAGGTACGCTAACTCATAGAAAAATCAACTCTGTAATTTTGAAAATCTTCATCAGTTACATCAATCAGCTCTGTGCGAAGTGACAAGCTGTATACAGTCAGTCCAACACCAGTTATTGGAAAGAACTTACTCCATTGCTCAAAACTTATGATAGGTATGTGAACAACACACGACAGCCATTTTTCAGAGGTTTATTGACTGAAACGAACATAGTTATTTGTTGTATTATAATGCAGCGGCACTCATTGTCAATATGTTCATGGCAGTATTACGTTGTGTTGTTACTGGTATTATAGTTGGCGGGCCTTCTTGTACTTTAGACCTAAATCTTTAGAGTGTGTTAAAAATGACAAGTAAGAAAACAATCGCCATTCACTCGGTTACTTACAAAACAGTATTCGCCTTAAAATTCTAGCCGACACATGACATGTATAGGTTAGAAAAATGCACCGATGATAACTGATATTAGTCGAAATCGATTTGCAACGAGATAAATAAATTATGTTTCCGCGACTAGTTCCTACATTCTTTATAATTTTATATTCCACGGTCGCTGCACAGAAAGGAAACCTTATAGAGCCAAACATTGAAAAGTATTCGCCTTATCCTTTCAAGAATCTCGGAAGCCGAAATTTGACGTGAGTCTGAAAGTAATATGTTTAATGTGATTATCTGAATAACTAGCGGAAATATTCTGGAATTTTGTTTGCCAATCTGAAAGAAAGATATCTTAAATGATCAGGCCTTGTAATAGGCCGAGCGAAGGTTGAACAAAACAATAAATTTAAAGGGCTAAGCCCAGGAAGAATATAATACCTGACTATAGGTTAAGTGCATGTAGGTCATACATTGTAGGGGCAAGCTGTGAAAACACATATTTGTGCTATCTGTATCGATTCAACACCACATCAGTTAATAATTTAAAAAAAAAAATAAACGCGTCTCACAATGACAGTAATATCCCTCCTAGTTCATTTACAAGCTACCCAAAAATACTAGAGAACACGAAGAATATCTGTGTTTGCACCCTGTCCTGACACAGATTGTTTTCTAATAATATGAGTTATTGTGTTCACTTTTTTCACTATATTTTCTAAGTAGTTCTGAAAAATAAAGGCCTCATTCAAAATGACCCCAAACTATGTTCCAAGAGTACATTTTCGAAGACCACGTTTAATTTGTGATTCGCCTCACGGTATTAAGATAGAAAGTGTTTATCTCAGTTTTAGGTGGATTCCACTTCAAACTTCATTCTTTAACTAATTTCCCATTATCTGGAAACCTGTTGTCAAAGCTCCTACACACTCTTTCCAGTAATTTATAAACTGCATTAAGCAGTGATATAGGCCTGTAAATTATTCTTCGTTCTCATCTTTGCCAGTTTCTTTGACAGCTATTGCTCTTGCAGGCGTAAATTTTTCTGACAGTTTTCCAGTAATCAGAATCATGCTACACTGATATATCGAAACGTTATGACCACTGGGCTCCGGGACGTAAGACGCAGCCTGTTGGATTACTGGGCACGTGACGCTGTAACAGAAGTACATAAGCCGAGCAGATATCATCCAAGCGAAGATATGGACTGCAAAGGGAGAAATCCATTGAAATAAGCGACTTTCACAAAGGGTAAATTAATTATTACTACGCAAATCATGTGAAGGAGTATCTCGAAAACGGCGAAGGTGGTGGAATCTTAACGTCCTACTGTTGTGAACATCTACGGAAAGAGGCAGAAGGATGGTGAAACTACTGCTTGGCGCGAAATGGTTGGACGTCCACGACTCTCCATAGAACGTGGGGTTCCGAGGCTTGTCTGCTCTGTAAACTTGGACAGATACTGATCTGTGGCATCTCTGCCGAGAGAGCACAATGCTGGTGCACGCACAAGTGTTTCGGAGCACACCGTTCATCGTACATTATTGAACACGGCGCTCCGCAGCAGACTACCTCTGCCTGTTCATATGCTGACCCATCGACATTGTCAATTACGATTGCAGTGGGCACGGGACCATCGGGATTCGACCATCGATCAATAGAAACGTGTCGGTTCTCAGGGTGAATAACATTTTTGCTACGCTTGATCGATGGTGGTCTCCAGAAACGCCGTCATCGATGTGGACGGCGGCTCGAAACGTGCTGCAAGCCACGAACGCAGGCTGGTGGGAGGTGTATCATGCTATGGGAGACGTTCTCCTGTACTTTCATGGAACCTTTGGTAGCAATCGAAAACACACTGACGGCTGCAAACCTCCTGCATCCCTCCATGCTTGATGTCTATCCCAACGGCTATGTCTCAGCAGTGTAATTGTCAGTGTCTCGGAGACCCGATCGTGGTACAGTGGTTTGGGTAGCATTATAGTGATCTCCCGCTAATGTCTCGGCGACTCAATTCGCCTGATGTAAATCCTATGGAACCTATCTAGGTCGCTATCAGGCACCATCACTTCGTATGCAAATCTGCGACCCGTTATTTACGCGAATTACATGACCTGTGCGTAGACATCCAGTTCCACATAGCTCCATAAACTTACCAACAAACTGTCGGTACGCAGAATCAGTGATGTTATTCCGTTCCAAAGACGAACAAACAAGATATTGAGCAGGTGCTTATAATGTTATGACCCATCATTGTATATGGCTGTAACAATCACTGCTTAGTTTTCGGGCCCGTGTTGTGCCGTAATAATGAAACGAGGCTTACATTCACAGAGCAACGTCTTGCTCAGCACCTACTGCGAATAAGGAGGAGCTTAATTAGTGGCCCCGTGTCTTAGTTTATGTTCAGGTCAGGGAACACGCGCTGAGCCGTGACGTTGCAGCTACCGAGTGAAACACCTGGTGCATATCTCCCGGAGGTCGAAAGCTTGAAACAGCTTGTATATAGCGTTCTTAAGACCCTGATTGTCGTTAGTTACAGTTAAAACCAAGGAGTTAGTACTTTCTTAATGTCCAATTTAACAATGCATTTCGTACTAATGTGTATTTCATAAAATCGTTTAAACATTACATTAATTTAATTAACGGTTCTATTTCTAAGTATAATGGAGTCGCCTAGATACAGATAGTAACATACCACTCTGTGACGATATGGTTATGTTCAGTAAAGCATTAGTTCAGCAAGTGGTTAGTAAATATGAGGACCAACACCTCTCACAAACAGCTTCCCATAGCTACACAGACTAATTCTTTAAAAAATGCAGATTTTGAAAGCAATTTAATAGTATGATGATACTAATTCTGGTTATACAGTAAGATCACATCCTATTACAGCTTGATAATTTTAGTATTCTATCCATCCTCATTAACTGTAGTCTTATATAATGAAACAATAATCAACTTGTTGCACAAAAGAATTTTAATTTTTTGCCGGTTTTGGGCACTTAGTGTCCTTCTTCAGAAGGTCATACCAATCGCATTATTTGCGAGTGTCAGCAATAAAGTGCACACGACAAAATGCCAAGGTCCTGTCGTCTACAGTGCCTGCACAAAGCTAGTAATAAATGTGCAAGTACTGTGAACTACATGACCATGGCATTTTTCTGAATGTACTCGTACTTTACCGTTGTCACCCGCAAATAATGCAACAGGAATAGGCTTATGAAGAAGGACACTAAATGCCCAAAACCGGTAAAGAAATTAAATTTCTTTAATGCAGCTGGGTGCTTATTACTTCATTATATTGATAACTTTATCATATTTAATAACACGAGTGGAGGACTTGCCGTTACCCATAAAGCTTACATGTTTCGTGTCATTAGTAAGTTCGTAAGAGTTTCTAACAGCATATTGTTTTCAGGGTATTGTGCCTTACACCCTTCAGTTTCTTTTATAAAAAGCTGTTCAGCGTTAGACGTATGTGCAGATCACGTTAAGAATTTTGTATCTATTCTAATTGTAGACGCACCACAATTTATTACTGTGTAGTTATCAGGTTATTTATAGAGCAATAGGGAGTCACGTTTTTGCCCTTTTTTTTACAGAGATTCGAAAATTCTAGTTTCACAATATAATTTACTTTCGAAGAATAGTTTAATTATCTAAGAAATTATCTACTGTTTTACTACTATTTTGAATTGGAAATTCGGTTGTGTGTAACCTAACATGTAGCGTCGATACATGTGGCCTGTAAAACCATCCACGACTCAATAACTCGATCGTCGACGTAACTGTGTCTGGATATTTCCCTCGTCGTTGTATATTATTTAATCTGACCCATTGCCCGTTTCATCTGATATCTGGGACAGAGTAAAAGAGTTCCCAAAAGTCACATATAAAATGCTATACTGGTAGCGCCAACAGAATTTGCTGCCGTCGATATATGTGGGGGAATCCTGGCCAGTTCTACGAAGTAAGTTTTTGCCGATACGCTGGCTGGTTGTCTACGAGCGCCGTCTCGCCGCGCGACGGCGTGTCGTCCGCCTAACTGTAGGCAACCCAACCAGCAGCTCGCTAAAGCGGGCGGCCTGCCTCCAGGCGACACACAGAGCGCGCTGCGAGGAAATGAAAAAACAACGCACATAATTCTCTGCTGGCATCTGAAAGCCAGAGCCAGTGCGTGCCCGCATCCGCTCGGACTGGTACTCGGCTTTTATTATTCTGTGCCAGACTGGCCTTATTTATGTGCTTAGATGAAAAGGCCTCGCCCGTTACGCCGGTCGGGATGGCGGCTCCCCGGAAAGTGAAATCCCTGATACTTGTTATAGTGCGGCCGGTCATTACAGCGCTCGCAGAAACTCTCCGCTCTCAGAAGCACATAGAAACAGTTTCAGAACGATTTCTATTGACTAACTGGCTCTTTCTGATTACAATACTTCAGGGGAAACAGTTAAAAGATAATAAATGTTGCATAAAAATTTTGTCAGTCAAGTGTGCTCACATTATTCAGGTCTGGATAGTACTTCTGTGCTGGAAGGTCGACGGAGAAGTTCAAAATTGTTAGAGGTCAGATACTGTAATATGAGGTGTGTTCAAAACTTATCACGAGCGTTGTGTTGGAAAAAATTTCTGAAATGTATCTTAAATCACGATTTATTGAAAACTTACAGCTGTTTGAGCCACATAAAAATCACATTTTAAAGATATACTTCAGTTCATTCGATTTGTGACTACATTCCAGCACTGCCCCAACCGAAAAGACACCGATATGTATTTGGGCCCCTCACCATCCGCAGGACTTGTGTTACAGTCCTAACACACTAGATAACCGTTTCCAAAATTACAATAGATATTTACAAATTTCACACATTCTGGCAATTTAGATATTCTTAAATGGAAAATTTAGCTGTTGTTAATGAAATATAACTATTCTATTCAACCTGTATGGAAAAATTCTCTGTCATATGTGGTGCATGGATACAATCACGTTCATGTTTCCCCTTGGAGCGTGAATGCAATGCCCACGAGCTCAGATTCACAACGGCGCATGATCGCAACCTCAAAGAATCCAGATTTCCTGTAGAACCAAGTGATATAAGTAGATAATATATAAGAGTTACCTTCATTGTTTCTAGTATGCAGTCTGCTGTTAGTTACTGACATTGTTGTAAGGTCATACAATGTTAGCCATATCACACATTTATTGTCAACTGTCAAAACGGTTAATTACCTGTGTTCTGGTAGTATCGGCGAGTATTTCGTTCGCATTAAAATAGATCAGAAAATTTGTTTAAAATTTTGCTAGAACAACTCAATAAATGCAACCAAGTTTTACAGAAACAAGTGTTTACGAAATGGTGTACGCGTTTCGAAGGAGGTCTAGATGACGTATAAAATGAGCAGACCTAGCACATCATCAATCCATGAAATGGTGGAAAAGTGATAGAATTAGTTATGTACGGTCGCCGAATCACAACCAGAGAAATCTCTGACGATATTACATGCCAGCTGGCTCATGTCATTAAATTTTTTCAATCGTTTAGGATATGAAACTTGGGACAGCTAAATTTTTCCCCACCCCACATTGTTGATTTTCGAAGAAGAACAGTACCGAAAGCAAGTTGCTAAGGAGTGTTCAAATGAAGTCCACAAAATGCAGAACTACTGAAAAGTGTCGCAGCAGGCAATGGAACATGGATTTGCAGATATTACATCGAATGTAAGGCTTAGTCTACAACTCAACGAGAGTAAATGATTCCTATTGGCATCAAGGCAGCTGGAACGTCATGTGACCACTAAATTTTTTGTTTCTAGTTGTCTATACAACCACACACGGTCATATTTTGTTCCAGTGAAGTTTAAATTTTCTGCTTCTAACGCCAGTAATTATAGAAATACGGGTTGATTCAGCTGCCCATAACGCTGTCGTTTTATGCAATCCGCAATATCTGGCCTTCAAAAACCACACGGGATATTTGCATACTCTCTCTATCGCTACACGCGAACCATATGTCCTACAGAAAAAAATGACGAGGATCTTTTCTGTAGGAAATTTAATGCAGTTACATTGTGTACTGGGATACTTTTTCCTAGAGGACACGGTCTCTGAGTTAATCATGAAGAACGTACGAAAGTTACTTTCAAACGGACCTGCAGGCGCACAATCATCCCTCACCAGTCAGGATTTCTAGTATTTTGTTCGTGGCACCCACTACTACAACTGTACAAAAATTTCCGACAGCACAACCTATTCCCGATATTCCATGTTTCTTGGTCTCTATTGATTGGGCTATTATGCCAACAGCATAGTCGGGTATTTCATTAACATTATTAAATTTAATGAGCCCATGAAGGTAATGAAAGACAACCGACTCTTTTAAACGTTACGGTAAAACCAAATAACGTTGATAGGTCGATCCAAACTCGATCCTTAGAAGCATAGTAGTTCCGCTGTCAGAAGGCCTGAAGAATACAGCCATGTAACTGTTTATATTATGCTGTTAACATTCAAAAAACTGTTGCATAAAATTTATGCAAACTTCAGATTTGCAATTTGCGATTGCCCGAATAAGTTGGTTGTGTAATAAGGTCAGTCAATGAAGGTAGAAAAGTTCGAAAGTGGGAAATAATTCTTGCAGTCGGAAACTTTTATTCAGTGGTAAGAGAGAGTGCCATGAACAACTGACTAGAAATCCTGACCAGTAGCGACTGACTGTTGCATTGGGGCTATCGAAAATGTATCCGAGTACAAAATTTAAGTATATTAAATTTTTACAAAAAAAAGTCGCGTTCATTTTTTTTCTGTAGTAATGATTTCGCATGTAAGGAGCAGGAGAATATGAAAATCTCGCGAGAGGTTTTTGAAGACCACACACAACGTTGCGGGTTGCATAAAACGGCAGTGGTAGGGGCACCTGAATCAACTCGTATTTGAAGTGGGTAGTCAATAACTCCAGGCGACACATGAAAATTTGTTTGATGTCCCGTTTACTCAGCAGAATTCGGCAATAAATATCGGCACACAATGCACACATGAATATCTATCCCAGCGTATAATGTGAGAGTCAGGTTACCTTTCAGATTTCATCTGCAATTTTTTTGCAGAAAACTCCGTAGGTTTCAACACTGTAAACCAAGATGAAGACAATCATCGACTAAACGGTAAAATTCAGCATTCCAGCTGTTCACTCTGAATCGCTTAAGTTCGGTGCCACAGCATGCTCACTTTTACGGAGTCTGAAACTTGCGATACCCACGCCTAGTTGTACAAAGTTCAGAATTGTGGCATTCCAGTTGCCCATAATCTGTCTCCGTCACTTCCACCAAACTTTCCGACTCAAATAACACGCGAATCTCACTCAGGTAACCCCTGGTTCGCACATTGTCACTCAGTCTGCGCGTCCAGTCCCTATTTACGCACGCCCCCACTCTGCCACCAAATCCCGTACGATTACTGCCCAAATAGAGAAAAACGCAGATCTCACGACCTATGTTAAAAATACTGGCACCGCAGTGTGATGCTTTCAAAGCTTCATACACTGATAATAAACACGGCGGTGTTTACCTTTATCGTCCGGTTTCAGAAATCATTTCTTAAATTTCTCTAATGGTAACTCGCTATACTTGCATTAATACAAAAGATATCACCAAAACGAAGCATGAACCCATTCATTTCCAAAGTGTTTCCAGATATTTCCACTGGCGATGACCACATGTTCCTAACTTTAATCGTTCATACTTAACGTGCAAATTCATTATATCTAAAAAGCAGAAATCTCATTAATTCTTGCAAGCAGTCACCATTCAGTTTCTTCATAGATTCATCATGTTTAATACTACTATCCCCTACGGTACTCTCGTTGTGGTTTAATGTTAGTTTACTCTGAAATAAGTTATTTAAATACTGTGTAGAATTGCAGTTATAACAAATAAACGGTTGAATTTTGAATATTAATTTTACTTTCTGTGTATCTTTCGCTGCTGCATTAAGGGCATAATAAGTTTTCAAACTAAATGTTAAAAAAAATGGTTCAAATGACTCTGAGCACTATGGGACTTAACATCTGAGGTCATCAGTTCCCTAGAACTCAGAACTACTTAAACCTAACTAACCTAAGGACATCACACACATCCATGCCCGAGGCAAGATTCGAACCTGCGACCGTAGCAGTCGCGCGGTTCCAGACTGAAGCGCCTAGAACCGCACGGCCACAAAGGCCGGCAAAACTAAATGATAAAATGGGCTGTTTATTGCTTTTGGGATGGCTCGGCCATTTATTATCCAGTGAAAGGCACTCGTGTGTTAAGCAATTTGGGTATTTTTTCTGAGTCGAATGGTGTTTCCAGCTATTGAATAATATCTACAGGGTGGTCAGAAACAGTCTTAAAAGCTTGTCAGGGTATTTCAAGGTAGGTTGTACTGAGAAATAATTGTTAAGGAAAAAAGTCGACACGTTGCACCGTTCCGAGTTAATTAGTATTGAAGTTGCCCTATCAGGCTATTTCGCACGTAAATTCAAGCAGCTCGCCAGATACAGTTAGCGTAAGTTGTTCTGGTAGCGTAGAGCGCACGAGACACATCTAACTTCGGCTCGGGTTCGATCCTTACTACCGGCACATGTCCAATTTTTGTATCGCTCTCTCGTTCGGTTTCGGGAAACCAAACGAAGCATAAGTTTGCTGACACCGTCTCTGGCAGGTCGCTTGAGTTGTCGGGCGAATCGGCCTGACTGTATAACTTTAGTGCTAATTAACTCGGAAACGGCGCTACGTATAGAATTTTTTTAACAATTATTTCTCAGCACGGCCTACCCTGGAATACCCTTACAAGCCTTTCAGACTGTTTCTGACCATCTTTTATACTGGCAAAGGTATATACTGATGCTATAACTCTTATACTGGTATGATACTGCAACTTCAGTGTCTCTGGCGGTACGCCGCAGCATTCACGGAAAGCGCTGGCCTGGCTCAAGCTTTGCCAGTGCTGGGTCGCCGCTTCAAGACTCTCACTAGCGGCACACGTTTCCCGTCACCTCTCTGGGCTAGTCAGCCACGCCCTCTTCCGCTCATTGCCCGCATGTCGCTAATTAGAGTCGCGCACCATCGCTTTACATTTCAAATCGTCCTGGTGGAAACATTCTATAGCGCCAAGCATCCTGCATCTCCGAGACCAGAGCTAGACACTCAACGCCAAATATAACTGTCAAGTTCACTGTGTTTTTCGACTTCAACGGCATAGTGTACCCTGACTTCTTGCCACAAACTCGAACGATTAATATGGAGTAATGCTTACCAGTTTAATGCAGTTGTGGCCTCACCTTCCGTATACATCTCCCGTCCCCAACGCAGATCCTCTACGACTTCATTCCTTTCCTCCATCTGCTCCTATTCCTCCAACATATCCGCATGCTCTACACCTCCCGCCGCCTTGATCCCCCTCACCCCCTGGTTGCTCCTCTCCTCTCCCACCCCTGCCCCCTGCCACGCCTTCACTGTTGTGTGCCCCCTACCCTCCATCTCTACACCCTTCATCTCCTTTCCAAAAGGTGGCTTCCATCAACTCCCCCTCCTGGATGATGCCCTCTCTCCCTCCAATTATCCCTCCTATCAACTCTGATCCTCGCCCCCCCTCCTTTCCTTTGTTCTTTTCCCTGGCTCTTCCCCTACCCCCTCCCCCCCCCGCCTTCCTGTTTTTTCCCTGCCTCCCTTCTCTCCCCCAACTCCTGTGTTTTCCTTCCTCTGCCTTTCCCCATTCCCTCTCGTGTCTACCCTGCTCCCCCCTTCTGAGTCCTCTCCCTTCGTCGTTCCCCCCTCCCCTGCCTTTCGATTTTTCCTCTCCTCCCCCCCCTTTTCCTTCCCCCTCCTCTGTCCAGGTCCCCTGTGCCGTCTGCCCTTGCCTGTGGAGAGACATCTTCGTGCCGACCTTTCAGTGCAGTGATCCTAGTAATTGTTAAGTGTTGTGCGTCTTTTCCGAAGTGTTGTGAATGGACATCATGCTGTCGCAGGGTGTGATTTTTTTTTCATATCTTTTTTTTTTTAATTGTCTGTCTACTTTCTCCCTGTCTGCTTCCTGAGTATTTTATTATAATCGCCCACCATTAGTTTTATGTTTTAACTTTCCACAATTTTCCACCTTTTTACATTTTACGTCACCGTTTTATCGCCTGTTTTTGTTGGTTCTTATCTTCTTATGTTTTAAAAATTCTGTAGGCTGAAGAGCGGCCTACTAAGCTGCTGCCAGCCCGCCCTTTCGGGGGGAATCGAAATCCAATAAAGGAAAAAAAATTCAGTTCTGCGAAGCGATATGAAGAAAATCCCAGATCTGTGGTGAAACAGTTCATGACTTCTGCACCACGATAATATAGCTATTCACACTTCATTGCATATTAGTGTTCCGTCCCAAAAAATCAGAAATACATTAAGGTATTTTCGTTTTACAACCATACATGAGATTAAAAATGTATCGCGATAAGATCTAAAAGCTTCCACAGCGATTAACTTCCAAAAATATTTCGGGAATTGGAAAAAGCGCTAGCATAGAGTATAATATCTAATGGCTAGTATTTTCAAGGGGATAAATTCACACAGACGAATATATAAAACTATTTCCAAAAAAACGAACTGTTATTTGTTAAAGAATCACTTATAGAAATTTGATTGTGACCAATGCAATACTCCAGGTCGAATGACTACAACAGAATTAAAAATATTTTAACATGCGAATATTCATTTGTCCCACCACCTATCAAGTTCATTTATATGAGAAGCTCTGGACTTGCGTGAAATCAATGTTTAAAATTTAACAAACACACAGATTACCTAGGCGTAAGTAGCTGAAGACATAATACCGTCTAATAGCCATTTATGACCAGGAAATTTACGAGAGTCACAAACGAGATGCTACTGGGCGAATATGCTTGAAACACCATATTGTTACATGTAGTGTTTACAGATTCGGTTGCCCAGAATGGAGGCTCCCAGTGTCCACCATTAGAGATAGTACATGGCTACACCCATTGAGGGCGCCACACGCCAGTCCAGTGTCCAAACTGGTGCCACATAGTTATGATCAGTCGCTACATAGATGGCACACGTAACAGGAACCATATGGTGCTTCCACCATAGGACTAACAAACAGTCGATCTATCAGTCAATAGTTAGGTCTGAAGCCACAGTAGGCGCTGATATCTACTTCTACATATGTACTGCGCTAGCCACCAAGCGGTGTGTGGCGGAGGGCACAATTCGCCCCGAAGTCATATTTCCCCCCCTCTGTTCCACTTGCAGATCACGCGAGGGAAAAACGACTATCTGAACGCCTCAGTACGAGCTCTTATTTCCCTTATCTTTGAATGGTGATCATTGCGCGATCTGAAAGTTGGTGGTAATAATATATGCTCTACATCCTCGGCGAAGATCGGATTCAAACTTTATATGAGATCTGTAACGCTCTCACCATGACTAAATGTACCAGTCACGAATCTTGCCGCTCTTCTTTCGACCTTATCAATCTCTTGAATCAGACCCAACTGGTAAGGGTCTCTTAAAGACAAACAATACTCTAAGACTGGACGAACTAACGTATTGTAAGCTATTTCCTTTGTTGAAGGACTGCATCGCTTCAGGATTCTACCAATAAACCCCAATCTAGAGCTCACCTTGCCCGTTACTTGTGTAATCTGATCATTCCCAGGTACTTAACGGATGTTACCGCTTCCAAAAGGGATGGTTCCTCTGAAAGGGCACGGCCGACTTCCTTCCCCATCCTTCCCTAATCCGATGAGACCGATGACCACGCAGTCTGGTCTCCTTCCCCAAACCAACCAACCAACCAACCGCTTCCAAAGACTGGGCATTTATTTTGTACTCGTATATTAATGGGGATTTTCGCCTTGTTATACGCAGTAGGTTACACTTACTGATATTGAGAGATAACTGCCAGTCATTGCCCCACGTATTTATTTTCTGCAAATCCTCATTGATTTGTTCACAACTACTGTGATACCACTTTCCTGTAGACTACAGCATCATCGGCAAACAGTCTAATGCCGCTGTCAGTACTATCAACCAGACCGTTTATGTAAATCGTAAAAAGCAGCGGACATATTATGCTGCCTTGGGGCATACCTGAAGTTACGCTTGTTTCTGCTGAAGGTACCCTATTCAGGACGACATACTGCTCTCTATCTCTTAGAAAACTTTCTATCCAACCTCATATGTCATCGGATAGACCGTAAGTGCGCACAATTTTGGAGCAAGCGATAGTGCGGAACTGAGTCGAACGCCTTTCGAAAGTCGAGAAATATGGCATCAACGTGGAAGCCAGTATCTAGAGCCTGTTTTATATCATGCACAAAGAGGGCCAGCTGTGTCTCGCATGACCGCTGTCAGGGGTGACATCTGTCATCTACGAAACAGATGACAGATGAACGTTCTTCCGTCGGTTGCAGGTTTAAGCAGCCGCACACATTCATTCGGCCAATTGCCAGCAGTTCCATTCCTAGTTACAGTCGCCAAGCAGTTATCAACGAACTACCGTCAGTCAATCGAACAAACATAGACTCACCCACAGCAATCCAAACTGAACTACACTGGTGTCCAAAATCAAAAGGAACAAACCGCAATTTCCCTGTGTTATATGTAATTCACGATATAGTCATACAAACTGTCGACAGATGTCTGTAGAATCGTGTTCTCCACGGAAGATAGTATTCCGGTCAACGGACAACCACGCTAACAATGACGTCAGGGCTCCTATCAAACGGGGTAGTGTTTGCCGGATAGTCCCACGACCACAATCGCTGTATGCACTGTCACAGACGATGCGGTATGGCGCTGAGAAGACGCTTGAAGGCTCTCTGCTGTAGAGGGCCTTAGGAAGAATGGCAGCAGGCGAGTCGCAAACTGATGTGCCATGATGGCTTAATGTAAATCATTCTGTTCTTTCTCGGATGGGGGTGGCCTAGCGGTTCTAGGCGCTACTGCCTGGAACCGCACGACCGCTACGGTCGTAGGTTCGAATCCTGCCTCGAGCATGGATGTGTGTGATGTCCTTAGATTACTTAGGTATAAGTAGTTCTAAGTTCTAGGGGACTGATGACCTTAGAAGTTAAGTCACATAGCGCTCAGAGCCGTTGGAATCATTTTTTCTCGGATGCTACTACAGTTTATAGAGACCGAAACTGTATCCCGAAGACCAGAGCAGGGACGATCACGTGTGACATCAGAAAGAGAGGGCTGCTATTTGGCTGTAAGGTCACGACGTACCGCCTTAGTACTGCACTGCAACTGGCATCTGACCTCGCAGCACCCACTGGACGTGTTGTACCGAGGCAAACGGTGTACAGAAGGCTTCGGCAGAGTGGCCTTTATTGTCAGATGTGGATGTTTAGCTCTGGCGCGTCATTACAGAAGGAAACGTCTAGAGTGGTGTCGTCAACATGCCGCACGGACGATCGAACACTGGGCTAGTGTTGTTATCACAGATGAGTGCCGATTCTCGACGGATTCGCATCTGGAGGCCACGTGGAACACGTTTTCGAGACCCAAACGTTATGGAAAGACCGATATGGAGGGCGATCCCTGATGGTCTGGGCAGAGATTATGTTGACAATTCTAACACCTCTTCATGAAACTGTACGGGTGGATCTGCAAGGTTTAACTGCTGTCATGTAACGTGATGAGATCTTGGGACCTCTTGTACGGTTGTTGCGAGATGCTGTGGGCTCAGACTTCGTATTCGAGGACGATAATGCTCGACCTCTTAGAGCATGGGTGGTTGATGTTTTCTTCAAAAAGGAAGATCGCTACATCCCACAGAACATGTCTGGGATGCACCAGGGAGACGGGTTGCATCATGTCAGCATCCACCAAGCACTCTCCCAGACTTCCGAGTAGTACACTGGTGCCAGAGGTGGCCACACCCCATGCTGAGCACATATACCGGTTGTCGAAATGTGTGCGCAAACCCGTTCACCTGGAAAAAACGAAAACCATTTTTGTCTACCATTATGCTCGTTGCAGTTTTTCTTTTTCTGTATTCTACACATGGTTCCTACTTTACTATCACTTGTTTATAGCGCTTTCTGACAAAATACATGTAACCTTGCAAAATTTCCGTTTGTTGTATTAATTTTGAATACCAGTGTATTACATTAGATCAGACTTCTTTCAATGAGTTAAATTAGATCAGTGTACAGAACTTTTACATCAGTGCCACACCTTCTCATCGAACTGTAGTTGCTTATTTATTTATGTACATATCATTAATTGTCAATTATTTATTATTATTATTATTATTTCCTGCTACCACTACGTTAAGCATCAGATATATCCGGTAGGCAAACATAAAACTATTTATGCGTACATTCGTCCCCTATTCGTCACGGAAGTCCTAAAGCGCCGTTTCAATAGTGACAGCGGAATGGAAAGGCATCCATACTTGACAAAAGACACGTACGGACACGTTACATCATTTTTGGTATATCTGCACTGCAGCAGTCAAATCTTAGAAGCCACAGTGATCAAATTATCAATTGCAACAGGAATATCGATTTCTTAAAAAGCTATTTGCCAAGCATGTGTTGACATAGCTCTGTAGCTCGGTGCTGTAGATTACAGAGTGGCAAAAGATTCCACATTAATCCCTCAGCGGGAATGTCACCATGAGTAAAATCCTGTTACACGAAAGTGTAACATTCTACGTGTTTGAAATGTCGTAAGTTGCAATATGATACGGAAGCCATAAAAATGGAAAGAGAAACGCAAAAGACTTAATCTAGATATAGTGGAAGTTGACGGAGAGAAATTAAAAGTAGGTAAGGATTTCTGATCAGAAGAAAATAAATATCAACATCAGCACCGTAGGATTCGCTATGAGTAGGAAGGTAAAGTACTGAGTGGATTACTGTTAGCAGTTCATGTGATCGGCGTGTTCGGACTAGAGTCGACAGCTAACCAATGCAAACAACAATGGGTGAAGTATGTCATCTCACGTCACAAACAGAAATGAAGAGGTAGAGCAAGTGTACAAGAATACAAAGCGGGTAATTCAGCACGTAAACGGCGATGAAAATCTAATAATAATGGGTGACTGGAAAGCGGTAGCAGTGAAAGGAATAGAAGAAAGAAAAGCGGTAGCAGTGAAAGGAATAGAAGAAAGAGTTACGGAAAAATATGGGGTAGGGGTGAGAGAGGAGAAAGATATTTCTGCAATAAATTTAGCTAGTAACAGCTGATAATCTGTGCAAGAATCACAAGAGGAGTAGATATGCTTGGGAAAGACTCGGGATGATTCCATCTGGATTCCATCATGGTCAGACATTTCGAAATCAGATATTCGAATATAAGGCACATTAAGGAGCACATAAAGATCGACATCACAATTCAGTAGTGATGAAGAGCAGACTGAAATTTAAAAGAATCTTCCAGAAGAATCAATGTGTAGAGAAGTGAGATACTGAAGTACTGATGAATGATGAGATGCATTTGAAATTCTCCAAGACTGTTTGTACTGCGATAATTAATACCACACCGCTTGTGTGGTACAGCGTCAAAACCCTTCGGGAATTCAATTTGAAATCCCCTAATCAATAGCACTCAACACTAACCGTGTGCAAGGGCTAGAAGGGTTCACAAGAACGATGTATACTAAATGCTTGTTGACTGTGTGTCAATAGACCGTTCTTCACATGGCTCCAAGCACTGTGGGATTAAACACTGAGGTGATCAGTCCTCTAGACTTAGAACTACTTAAACCTAACCTGAAGCGCCTAGAACCACTCGGCCACAGCGCCGGGCGCAATAGACCGTTCTCTTCGAGATAATTCATAATGTTCGAACACATATATGTTCCAAAATCCTGCTGTAAATCGGCCTTAATGGTATGGGCCTTAAATTCAGTGGATTACTGCTACTGCCTTTCTTGAATATTGGTGTGACCTGTGCCACTTTCTAGTCCTTGGATACGGATCTTTAGCCAAGCGAGTGGTTGTATATGATTGTTAAGTATGGAGCTATTGCATCAGCATACTCTGAAAGGAACCTAATTGGTATATAGTCTGGACCAGAAGATTTGCTTTTGTTAAGTTATTTAAGTTGCTTCACTTCTCTTAGAATAGCTACTTCTAAGTTGCTCTTCTCGATTCGAATTCTGGAATGTTAACTTCGTCTTCATCTTTGTTGCAGGAACATTGAAAGGCTGTGTTTAGTAACTCTGCTCTAGCAGCACTGTCATCGATATAGGTACTTCCATTGCTATAGCGCAAAGAAGGCACTCATTGTACCTCGCCGCTAGCATAATTAAAATACCACCAGAATGTCCTTGGATTTTCTGCCAGGTATCCAGACAAAATTTCGCATAGAACCCCGCGCTAAATTTCGAGCTTCTGTAAAACATCTCCAATCTTGGGGGTTTTGCGTACGTTTAAATTTGACGTGTTTTTCCCGTTGTTTTGTGTAAAATGGGGGATCAGCTCCGTCGTTCGTTAATTTATTTGGTATAAATCTACATCTGGTCTACACTTATATTGTTAATTTGAAAGGAGTGGAAATTGTCCCTCAGGAAGCGAATTTTTATCTGCTTTTCTGAATGATATATTTTTCGTGTATTATTGATGGATTAGGGGCAACCCTGTGTTGACTAATCCCTTTATCCGTTTTGATGCTCGTTATTAGCTCAGGAATATTTGTTGCTATGACGTCGAGTGCGTTATCACAACCGTTTACTATTCAAGTGGGCTCATGAACTAATTGCTCGAAATAATTTTCAGATAATGCGTTTAGCATAGTTTCGGATGACGTTTCATGCGTACCTCCGGATTAAACATGTTATTTCGCCAACGTATCAAGGGTAAATTGAAGTCAGCACCAACTATAATTGTATGAGTCAAGTACCCGTTTGAAATTAGACTCAAGTTTTCTTTGAACCTCTGAGCAATTCTATAATCTGAGTTGAGCGGTCGGTAGAAGGATGCAATTATTGTTTTATACCGGTTGTCAAGAATGACCTGTACCCTCACTAACTCACAGTAACTATTTACTTCAGTTTCGCTACAAGATAAACTTACTTCTAACAGCAACAAACGCGTCACTGTCAGTTGTATTTAGCCTATCCTTTCTGAAAACCGTTAGGTCCTTAGCAAAAATTTCGGATGAACTTACCTCCAGCTTTAGCAAGTGCCTATAACGATTTGACAATCAATGCTTTCTATTAGCGCTTGAAGCTCTGGTACTTTCCCAACACAACTACGACAATTTACAACTGTTACGCCGATAGTTCCTGGATCTACGTTCTTCCTGTGTTCAACGTGCACCCTTTGAGACTGAAGCCCTTTCTGTGTTTCCCTGAGACCCTCTAACCTAAAGTAAAAAAAAAAACGCCCATTTCACGCCACGCAGTCCCCGGTACCCGTGTAGCCGCCTCCTGCTTGTAATGGATTCCTGACCTAATTAAACTCTCCTTCCGAACAGGCCTTGGAAGACCCAACGGTACCGACCGGCCGCCGTGTCATCCTCAGCCCACGGGTATCACTGGATGCGGATACGGAGGGGCACGTGGTCTGCACACCGCTCTCCCGGCCGTATGTCAGTTTACGAGACCAGAGGTGCTACTTCTCAATTAAGTAGCTCCTCAGTTTGCCTCACAATGGCTGAGTGCATCCCCCTTGCCAACAGCGCTTGGGAGACCGGATGGTCACCCATCCAAATGCAAGCCGAGCTCGACAGCGCTGAACTTCAGTGATCTGACGGGAACCGGTGTTACCACTGCGGCAAGGCCGTTAGCACCCTGACCTATTTAGTGGAACCCGTAATCCCATCACCCTACGGCGCACGTCGAGGAATATGCTACCTACACGGTCGCATAACCGTCTGGGTCTCTGATTCAGACCCTCCACTCGACTCTCTATCAGAGGTCTGCACTCGGTCCTGTCGACTATGCTGCAAATGGTGAGCTTTGGTTTCATCTCACAAGAAACATTGGTAACCTTTATCCCATCTGATAGCCGCTCGAAACCAGAAAGTTTTTCTTTTGATCCAAAGCAAATACATATCACTGGTACCGACATGAGTCACCACCTGCAGTTGGCTGTACCTTGTGTTCTTCATGGCATTCGGAAAGACCCGTTCCACGCGTGGAGTGACTCTACCCGGTATGCACACAAAGTGCACATTGACTTTCATCCCCTCCTTGGGAGCCATTTCCCCAATGGGCCACATAATGCTCCTAACATTGGAGCTGCAAGCTGTCAATAATCCCACCCTCTGTGACTGCCTGGATGTTCCAGGCTGAGAGGTTCCTCTGAAAGAGGACAAGCGACTGCATCTGGCTGAGGGAAACTGTCAGTCACAGACAGCACCAGGAACCTGTTGTCAGACTAACCAGTGAGGCCTTACGTTCAACTCCCTGGAAAGTCTTTCGCAGCCTACCACACCCTGATGCGACCTCCCACTCAAGGGGTCACCCTCAACGTGAGCAGTAACTGGACTAGCGACCAGTGCAGACCAATTGGCTGACTCGTGGGTCGTGCTAGAGGTCCCTTGGATCTCCAACGCCGGTCCACAACAGTGATGCCCATCCACTGCATCCTCAATCTGTGTAAAGGAAGCCAACACAGCCTGGAGCTGAGAGGGAAGTGCCATCATCTCAATTCGCATCTGCACACAGCAATCATAGTCCCTATCGGTACCATAGACGGTGCAAAACTACACTACACAGACAAACGAAACTCTACTGTAGACACTGACGAAAACGCAAGAACTGTGCCTAATAAATTTGATTTACACGCAGAGATTCAAAAAACTAAACTACCAAAGCACACATATGAAGCTATATAATTCTCTCCTGGTTAGGAATTCGTAAAACGTCACAAAATCGGTTATTTCCCTGTTGCTCTTCTGCCTTGGCCAGCGGCTGCTGCCTGACTGACATACGCTCTGATTTATCACCTACTGTGCGACACAAAACCAATAATAATGAAGATAAAGAACTGGAATATGTCACATTGCGAATATGTCACAAGTGTCAAAAATTTCTTTAAATCGGTAAATTTTATTATTAGTGGCGCTTAAGTACTTGAATCGATATGTTCATATCATTACAGTTATTTTCACTTGAGTCCTACTGGTTTTCGCTGGCTCTTACATTATTTGCTTTGTTTTACTATTACTCGCGCAACAACTCATACATGAAATATGTTATGAAGGTAAATTATCTTTTTTGTACTGTTAGTAATACATTATCAGCAGCCCGTGTCAACCTGCAAAACACATCATAAAATCTGCTGCTCTGCTCTGCAAGTCCGAAAGCTGAAAGAAATAATTTTATTTCACTATTACCTTCCCGCTTCTTTGCGGTATGATAGATTTCATTTAATGCAGTTTGAATGCGCCGCGGCAGCGGCTCGTTCGTTCGTAGCGCAGCTCTGCACCACGAATAATATTTAAATAACTGAAAATGTCTTAAAGGGATGGGATAATATACCAGGCAAGCTTATTACAAATCATAATGCAAGGTTTCACTAAGTAACTCTATTCAAAACATTTAAATATATTAATTATTACACACCTTTACAATGAGTACGTAATGGCGTCCCTCTCTCAATCTTGACAAAAGAATGCTACGCTAGCGTACACTATCACGTCACAGGCTATCCTACTCACGTAACTGCAAGAAGACGACAGAGAAATTAACGTTCGTTCTGTATTATTTATACTAGTCACACATTCTCATCTTTGTTTGATATTTAATAAGTATCGTCTGTGGCGGTTTCAGCACTCGCCAACACAGATATTATCTAAAATAAATAAAAAAAACAGTACATAATTTTATACAAGAACAAAACATGACACACAATGTTTTCTCTTTATTACATAATATGTCTTTTGCTAAGAGACGTTACATGGTCCACGTGATACAGAGCACTTCAGAGTTTTAACTCTTCTTTATACCAGATTACTTTCATTCTTACCGAATGCGTTCTTCACCTATCGTCAGATTAAGTTGTTGCCGTCTTCTTGAGTTTTTTTCCACGACAGATGTCCAGTCGGGAATTTCTACCACAAAGTTTTTCTGTCTGGTATATCAAGTTGTGTTATTCTTGATTCTTTCAGGTCGTCTTTAACAGTGCCGATCCAGTTTACAACCTCAGTTTTGTCTCTATTACCGCTTTCTTAGTACTGTACAAGACGTCCAGTTAATCTGGTTGGCTCCATTCCTTTAAAATGCCCATGGAATTTTTACTTGTTGTTTTTCCATATCTGGCTAAATGTTGGTTTGTTTTCAGTTTCCATACTTCCTCTTCTCAGTATGTTCCTTCTTCAGTGTAATTTAGACATGAAATTTTCCTGAGTGCTTCTCATTCTCTCTTCTCGATATCTCCATGTTTCTCTTTCTGTTTAACATTAGTGTTTCAACCCCATAAAGACACTATGGTTTGTGTTGTAGTATATACGTACCTGTATCTGGAGAAACATTTCTTTATTGTATATATTTCTTATAAGTGGAAGGATATGTCCATTTTGTAGCGACGAATTTCATGACTCATCTGTTCCAAGCCAGACAGTCACCTAGATGGTTACTGTTAAATATTGGGCCAAAGAAACTACCTCGGCCTTAGAGTATCTAGTTTTTAGAATTTTGGGTGTGAGATTACTGTTCGATATTTTACTCTTCTTTTTTTTCAAACGATATTTGTAAACCTACTCTTTCTGCTGTTTCTTTACACAGAATCGCCAGGTAGCTACGGAAAGCTAAGCGTTTTGACCTAATATTGGTTCTTCCTAGTTTGGTTGATACGTCAATTTTTAAGTTCCGATTTTATTTTTCGCAAATTCTCATATAGCAGATTTTAAGATAAGTTTGCATCAGATTACATAAAACGTTGAAATCGATTCAAGTGTTCGCGTATCGTGAGCTGACTGATTGTCGAGTGTGTAGTAGTTGACGACAAGTGTAGAATGGTTCTTTAATTCGATGAAATTAATGATCGCTTTTCTTATTCGTCATACTTTTGTAAGTTTTGTTGATGACATCTTGGGTTGTCAGGTGTTCTGCCGGATATCAGCTTCGTACTTGCACGATATTTCGGTAGCGTAACTCGTTACCTTGATCAGGTGCGACCTGAGACGCTACCGAAATATCGTGCACGTACGACGCTGATATGCGGCAGAACACCCCACAACCCAAGATGTCATTAGATCGCCGGGAAAGCCTGAAGAATTACAGTTTTGTTGATTATTACTATTCTAGGGAAAGTACAGGTTTTTTACATGGTACATAATTTAAAGGTAAGGCATTTAAGAATAGCAAATAACGGCAAAAGAACGTCAACCGTCTGTGCTAATAAAGTATAATAGCAAACTCATCGGTATTCCACATGTCCGTCATTTTGTTACAACGTAGTCCGGAAGTTTTTCGTCCATATATACTGCTGGCCATTAAAGCTGCAACACCAGGAAGGATACCAAACACAGAAATTTTACTTCAATAAGAATACATGATTAGATTTGTAGGTTATAGGGGCCTGCAGAATGCGAAATTCAGTACTTACAATGATCACCTTGGCAGCTACAATGGCTCTAAGCCGCTTGGTCATCGATCCGAATTGAGATCGAATGACATTCGCGAGTATGACGTTCTGTGCTGATGCAACTCTTTGTCATACTTCATAAACCTTAGTGGATGACAAGTGGTGGCGTGGCATTCTCTCGATAACGCATGACTAGATGTTCACAGTGTGTGAGAGATCTGGCCAGCACAACATCTAACATCTTCTCTCTCGGAGTATATAAGGTCATGCCTTATCTTGTTGAAAGATGACTTCATACAGACCTCGAAGATAGCGTACACATAAGAAATGTGAGGTCTGCTTGAGCCGTGGTAAAAGTTTCTGTTTTGAAGAGCGCGCCGCAGCGCGTAGCGTGAAGCAGTCGCCCTCTGTTTCTGGCGATGACGCGCTGTGGCAATCGCAGCATTGGTGTCTCCCTCTGCTGGGAAAGAGGAAAAGTTGCCTGTTCACGTGCATTTAAGGGGCGCGATCAGCTCGGCAGCAACCCCCTGGTTGCTCCTCTCCTCTCCAATCCCCGCCCCCTGCCACGTCTTCACCGTTGTGTCCCCCCTACCCTCCATCTCTACACCCTACATCTCCTTTCCCAAGGTGGCTTCCATCAACTCCCCATCCCGGATGATACCCTCTCTCCCTCCATTTATCCCTCCTATCAACTCTGATCCTCACTCCCCCTCCTTTCCTCTGTCCTTTTCCCAGGCTCCCTCTCCCCCCCCCTTCCATCTTCTTTCTTCCCCACCTCCCCTCTCTTTGCTCTCTTCTCTCCCCCACGTCCTTTTACATTTCCCTCCTCTGCCTCCTCTCATTCCCTCTCGCGTCTGCCCTTCTCCCCCTTCATTAGTCCTCTCCCTCCTTGGTTCCCCCCCCCTTTTCGTTTTTTCCTCTCCTCCCTCCTTGTTTTTCCCCCTCCTGCAGGTCCCCCCCCCCCATCAGCCTTTGGATCGGGAGTACCATATTTGTGCCGCCTTTTTCGTGCAGTGTTTTACGGTGTGTTTTTCCAGTGAGTGCTCCGTGTTGTGTCTTTTGGGAAGTGTAGCGAAGAGCCATCATACTGTCGCTGGGTGTGCTTTTTTTATCTCTTGCGAACAGAAACCAGACTGTCGCCATGTTTTTTTTTAATTGTGTGTCTACTATGTTACTTGTCTGCTTCCTGTGTATTTTATCTACATTGCCAACCCCTTTTGCTTTCTGTTTTAACTTTCTGCATTTTTACGCCATTTTACACTTTAAATCACCATTTTATCGCCTGTTTTTCCTTGTTTCTTTCTTCTTCCTTTATTTAAAAAAAGTCTGTAGGCTGTAGAGCAACATAGTAAGCTGCTGCCAGCCCGCCCCCTTCGGGGGGAATTGAAAATCAATAAAGAAAAAAAAAACTCGGCAGTTGATCAGTCGGGGTGAGGCTAGGTCAGTCTCCCGTCACCAGTTACTGGTCTGTCTCTCGTTCGCATTTGTGTGGCAGCTAGTGTCTGTCTGTCGTCGGAGTGCGAGTATGTCTGTCGTTTGGATCAAACTTTAAGCCAGAAAATGAGAGTCTTGCCACTCCGCCAGTAACAGAACTCAGCTAGTGGTCGGCCGGTCGGGGCTGAGTTCCTGCATCTGAGTCTGCGCGTTAGGCCGCCAGTCTGCTCGAGTTGCTCGAGCAACGGTCATTGGCGGTTGGATCAGTCGGTTGGTCGATCACGCACTGAGACACGAGATGACCTGTCCACCTTGAGCGTCGGCGCATGTGAGGTCCTCACGTGAGTCCGGTAGGCAGCGACGTATAGAAAGGGGTAGTGGCTTCGCAGTTCCCAAGAGAGCGACAGGAGTGAAACCACGACATCGGGCTGGCCGGGACGAGCTGCGACACCGTGAGACGGGAGATGGGCGCGCCTTCCTGCGTCCGTTGAAGAGGCTGGCAGCAGACGGTTCGGGAGAGCGTTGGGGGTGCTGCGCCAGGTGTTCGCCAGAAATCGCAGTTTGTTAGAAGTTAAGTGACTGGAGATATGTTGTTTCATTTACTTGTTGAATTCTACTTGTTTTCTTGGTGAGGTCACCAGCCGCTTTGTTTTGGGGTCGTCCCACATTCTTCTCCGTTTGCCCACACGCGGGAAGGTGGTTATCTGTGAACTGGGTGGTCCGTTTTTCCCTTGTGGAGTTGGGGAGGGTTAGAGCAATCTGCGGTTCGGGTTTTCCAGTAATCCCCCTGTAAATCTGCCATACGTTAATAGCTGCCTCTGTCATGTTTGCCGGATTCGATGTTAACGAGTTTATAGAATTAAGGTGTTCAAATGGCTCTGAGCACTATGGGACTTAACATCTGAGGTCATCAGTCCCCTAGAACTTAGAACTACTTAAACCTAACTAACCTAAGGACATCACACACATCCATGCCCGAGGCAGGATTCGAACCTGCGACCGTAGCGGTCTCGCGGTAACAGACTGTAGCACCTAGAACCACTCGGCCGGCTATATTGTTCTTTCTGCCTCTAAATAAAATTCTAAGTTGATAATTCGAGGGTGCTTTTCTGCTTATAAATTATAAAACTGTTTTTGAAAAAGCTTTTATGAATAAAATTCCCATTTGTTGAAGGTAATTTCATTTTCATCAGTTACTCCCTGGCAACTACTTCCACGCTCACCAAGTGTGATTAAATGTGTTAATGTTCTTGACGAATCGCTAGTAAATAAAGTAAATTCTTTAAGAAAAGATTTTGAAAGTAAATTCACGGTTCACTGCTGTCATATTGCCTGCTATGTGAAACAGAAGTAAGAGTGACGCGTACTCAATGCCACGCTGTACCATCAAATCACACCAAGTGCTGCGCCTTGTATGAAAATGACGAACAGTGTCTGGCAACCTGCGTTCTCCTCGGAGCTTCCACATATGGCTACGTCCATAGTCACTCTATATGCAGAAAGTCTAAAAAAAAAAATGACGTGGCACTACTGTATCCAGTGCTCTTGGGTGCACCAGTGTTGGTACACCTCTCTTTCTCTGCTTCTTCGTAAAAGGAAATCACAACTGTCGCCGTGCTGACAATCCGTTGTGCTCTAGACGTCCTTGTACTGTCCTTCTCGTTCTCCTGTTTCTCTAAGTAGTGCTATTTGTTTCATTGGGTTCAAGCAGGCACTCTGGGAGGACCAGTCTACTGAAACAGTTTTACTGTCCATACACCATTGCCTCACAGGTTTACTACAGGGTGCATTGTCATGCTGAAACAAGCAGTCTTCGTCCCCGAACTGCTCCTCTGCTGTACGCAGCACGCAGTGCAGTGAAATGCATCCATATCCTTCCACATTTAGCGTTTTCTTACGTGTAGTAAGGGTACCAAATCCTAACCACGAAAAACACTCGCATACAGTAACAACACCTCCTCCGTATTTCACTGTTGCCCCTACATATGACGACAGGTGACGTTCTGCAGGCAGTCGCCAAACCCAAACCCTTTCAGTAGACTTCCACAGGGTATAGCGTGATTCTACACTCCAAGTCACTCTCTTTCAGTCATGCACGGTCCAGTGGTGTCGCTGTTTACACCATCTGAAGTGTAGCGTAGCACTGAGTATCGAAATACATGGCTTATGAGGAACTATTCAACTTTTGAATCGCATTCTTGTTAACTTCCTACGCATCGTTATTGTGCTATACGGACTGCTAGTAGTATTTTGAACTCAGAAATGACTACTTCCGCAAATTTCGTGTGATTTTCAACAGTCATCCTCCGCAGTGGTCGACGGTCCCTGTCCGTCACTAAATGATGTGTGCTGGTCTTGATTTAGTTGTGGTTGTTCCTTCGGATTTTCTCTTCATAGTCACATCACTAACAGTCTACTTGGGCAGCTGTAGAAGGGGTGAAACGTCGCTGATGGATTTGTCACTCATCTGACATTCAATGACTAGTCCAGCTGTTACTGCTTTTTTACTGACAGTACAACATTCCCTGTCTTGTTTTACACATGCGGGCCCGTCTCTCATGGCACTATTGGTTAGTTTCGTTTTACGTAGGGGTGTCGGGATACTTTCGACCAGGCAGTGTACGTCTCTCCTTTTTGGCGCTAGTTGTTTGCGGCCTTTGAAATACTGCATGGCGTTGGCATGTCTCTCCTGCATCCATCGATTTCCGTATTTACTTGACAGTCGTGAGATATCCACCAATCCATTCGTTGCCTCGATAGAACTGCGGCTCGTACTGGTACATCTTCCTCCTGTTTCCCGAAGTATGACTCGTCTCGATCTTCTCACAAACAAGAAGACGACTAAGAAATTTTTTTCTGATATACGACCTGTAGTTCGCATTATTCCTACGTTCCTCTTTTGAACAGTTCCGCTGAAATCCTAATCATTTCGTACCAAGTCCTGATGGTCACTTCCATTTTGAGATTTGTTGCGTGCCAACTTCATGGAGGTCCAGTTTTAATGGTCATCAGTGTATATCGTCGTATGTTCACCCTGGCCACAATTAATAAATGTGCATGTAAGTCAAAATAAACCTGTATTTCACTAAGCAAGTATCGGATGGTTATAATTAAAGTACAGCTACCCACAAGGGTCTAGTGTGGGCTGTAATTATGGTAGGACAGCAAAACTCGGTAGATATACTAATCCGTTAATGTGTAACCAATTTACACAGGAAAAAAATGGGTTCCAATTTTGGCCACCAGGTGCAAATTTGGCCCTGAACGACATTTCGTCAACGTCTCCGGTGCTGATATTGAACAAATTGCGTGAGGAGCCGTTAATAATAAATCAACATTATCTTTACCACTTGTTTGACCTTTTCTGCCCACGTCTCGTTGCTAATCCATTACACATGCAAACATTTCTCGATGTATTTCTTGCATTCACAGCGTCAGATTTGTAAATCAACATTATCTTTCACACTTGTTTGACTTTTCCTGCCCACGTCTCGCTCCTAATCCATTACAAATGCAAAGATTTCTATACGTATTCCTTGCATTCACAGCGTCAGATTTGCACTTGCTTCCCAAAACTAGATCTAATTTTTTTACAGCAGAAATCGATTCCGCATTAACACACCTACCAAGTTTCGCTGCCATACGATAATCATAGCCCACACCGGACCTCTGAGAGTAGTTTCCCTTTAATTACAACCACGCAGTATTTACCTTCATAAACATACGCCACCACTCACATTTGACTGTGTGTGTCACGGTTGCAGCAGTGCGAGCTTTGAAAAATTCCGTGTTCTGTGCAGGCTGCAAATTAGAAATTCACCCACCTCAGGACGGCGTCTGCTCGATGTCTCTTCACTCAGTAACACAGATACTTACAAGATGATGTAAAAGCAGCGTTGATAAAAAGCACCATCTACACTCCTGGAAATTGAAATAAGAACACCGTGAATTCATTGTCCCAGGAAGGGGAAACTTTATTGACACATTCCTGGGGTCAGATACATCACATGATCACACTGACAGAACCACAGGCACATAGACACAGGCAACAGAGCATGCACAATGTCGGCACTAGTACAGTGTATATCCACCTTTCGCAGCAATGCAGGCTGCTATTCTCCCATGCAGATGATCGTAGAGATGCTGGATGTAGTCCTGTGGAACGGCTTGCCATGCCATTTCCACCTGGCGCCTCAGTTGGACCAGCGTTCGTGCTGGACGTGCAGACCGCGTGAGACGACGCTTCGTCCAGTCCCAAACATGCTCAATGGGGGACAGATCCGGAGATCTTGCTGGCCAGGGTAGTTGACTTACACCTTCTAGAGCACGTTGGGTGGCACGGGATACATGCGGACGTGCATTGTCCTGTTGGAACAGCAAGTTCCCTTGCCGGTCTAGGAATGGTAGAACGATGGGTTCGATGACGGTTTGGATGTACCGTGCACTATTCAGTGTCCCCTCGACGATCACCAGTGGTGTACGGCCAGTGTAGGAGATCGCTCCCCACACCATGATGCCGGGTGTTGGCCCTGTGTGCCTCGGTCGTATGCAGTCCTGATTGTGGCGCTCACCTGCACGGCGCCAAACACGCATACGACCATCATTGGCACCAAGGCAGAAGCGACTCTCATCGCTGAAGACGACACGTCTCCATTCGTCCCTCCATTCACGCCTGTCGCGACACCACTGGAGGCGGGCTGCACGATGTTGGGGTGTGATCGGAAGACGGCCTAACGGTGTGCGGGACCGTAGCCCAGCTTCATGGAGACGGTTGCGAATGGTCCTCGCCGATACCCCAGGAGCAACAGTGTCCCTAATTTGCTGGGAAGTGGCGGTGCGGTCCCCTACGGCACTGCGTAGGATCCTACGGTCTTGGCGTGCATCCGTGCGTCGCTGCGGTCCGGTCCCAGGTCGACGGGCACGTGCACCTTCCGCCGACCACTGGCGACAACATCGATGTACTGTGGAGACCTCACGCCCCACGTGTTGAGCAATTCGGCGGTACGTCCACCCGGCCTCCCGCATGCCCACTATACGCCCTCGCTCAAAGTCCGTCAACTGCACATACGGTTCACGTCCACGCTGTCGCGGCATGCTACCAGTGTTAAAGACTGCGATGGAGCTCCGTATGCCACGGCAAACTGGCTGACACCGACGGCGGCGGTGCACAAATGCTGCGCAGCTAGCGCCATTCGACGGCCAACACCGCGGTTCCTGGTGTGTCCGCTGTGCCGTGCGTGTGATCATTGCTTGTACAGCCCTCTCGCAGTGTCCGGAGCAAGTATGGTGGGTCTGACACACCGGTGTCAATGTGTTCTTTTTTCCATTTCCAGGAGTGTAATATCTACAATTACTGAGACCGCGCAACTCTAGTAATGAAATAAAGTTCTGTGGAAAAACTGTCGATAAAAAATTTATCGGGCGATAAAACAATGGATTGGCTTCTGGAAAATAATGTCCGAAATTCCCACACAAAAATGTTTACATGTTCTTATAACCAAATAAACGGTACTATTCAGTCCACATTTAAACTGTTGGTTATTTGGCCGAGCGGTTCTAGGCGCTTCAGTCCGGAACCGCGCGACCGCTACGGTCGCAGGTTCGAATCCTGCCTCGGGCATGGATGTGTGTGATGTCCTTAGGTTAGTTAGGTTTAAGTAGTTCTAAGTTCTAGGGGACTGATGACCTCAGATGTTAAGTCCGATTTTTGTTGGTTATTTTCGTCAAGTTCACAATTCATACACTCATTCTGCACGCACAGCAGCCAGAAATCTGCCCAAATCTGACTCGAGTTAAACAACGTGTCCACGGTCATTAATTCCACCACTAACATGAGTTATTACATTCGGTCCTTCTGGTGGATTTCAAAAAAGAAATTGCTCGCCAAAAATTCTCAGTGGCTGAATACTGAAACATGCCACGCGGATACTACGAAGGCCAAATTTTCACACGTAAATATCGTTCCAACAATACAGTTCTAAAACTTCCGAACTTCACAAAACTGTTCATAACTACACTGCTGGCCACCGTAAATGCAACACCCTGAAGGAAGCATCCGAATCAAGTGAAATTTACACCATGGGTTTGCAGCGATGAGATATGCAACTGATTAGAATTTCAGCGCAGACGCACATCACGCGCGCCTGTGGCGCCACCTCATAGCGCCATTTAAGGCTTGGCGATTTCGACGAGTGTACGTTCGGCACGTGTGTTTACCTTGTGGTTGTTTCACAAAACGATCAGTTATGCCTCGTAGACAATAGCGAACATCTTTTGATCAAGTATCCGAGTTCGACAGAGGAAGGATAGTGGCTTACCGAGATTGTGGATTATAATACAGAGAAATCGCTAGTCGTGTTGGGCGAAACCAAACAACTGTAATGCGGATATGTGACCGTTGGATGCAGGAGGGTACGACGGACCGACGTGGTCGATCGCATTCACCTCGGGGCACCACTGCACGTGCTGATAGGCAAATTGTGCGCATGGCAGTGACGGATCGCTCAGTGACATCCCGAACCGTAGCACAGCACATTGCGTCTGTAACGCATCATCCAGTGTCTGCGCGTACCATTCGACGCCGTTTACAGCAGAGTGGTCTGTCCGCAATACGTCCATTGCTTCGTCTACCACTGACGCAGAACCACAGACGTCTCCGTCGCCAATGGTGTGATGACAGACGGATGTGGACGGCAGAATGGAATGACGTTGTCTTTACTGACGAGGCACGCTTCTGTCTGCAGCACCACGATGGTCGGATTCGAGTGTGGAGACACCGTGGAGAGAGGATGCTGGACAGCTGCATTATGCACCGCCACATTGGTCTTGCACCGGGTATTATGGTATGGGGCGGTATTGGATATTACTTTCGCACGCCTCTAGTACGCATTGCCGGTACTTTAAATAGCCGGCGCTTCATATCCGAGGTGCTGGAGCCAGTTGTCCTTCCTTACCTTCAGGGCTCGGCCACAGCCATATTTCAACGGGATAATGCGCAACCACACGTGGCACGCATTGTCCAAAGGTTCTTCGTCAATAACCAGATTGAATTGCTTCCCTGCCGGCTCGCTCTCCGGATCTTTCGCCGATAGAAAACATGTGGTCCACGGTTGCTCAACGAGTGACCCAGATTACATCCCCAGCTGCCACACCAGATGATCTTTGGCAACGTGTGGAAGCTGCTTGGGCTGCTGTACCCCAGGAACACATCCAACGTCTCTTTGACTCAATGCCGAGACGTGTGGCAGCGGTGATCTCCAACAATGGCGGCTACTCTGGCTACTGATTCTGGCAGGAACCACATGTCACAGACGTCTGTAAACGTAATCATTTGATAATTGGTCAACATGTTATCTACAAAATAAATTTTGTTGTGCTACCTCTTGTCTTTCTTGGTGTTGCATTTACGGTGGCCAGCAGTGTACATCAGCGTTAGTCACAACACCTATCAAACGCGAGGAACTCAATATTCCTTCATTTTACACATTATTTAGACTCGCACTAGTAAGCTGACAGTCCGCGTTCAAAGCTAGCGAGAGACTCCTTTCTTGTGGCCCCATTCCCAGTATAACTATCAGTTAACGAGCGGGAACCGTCTCAATTGTAATTGGCTGACCATACTCGCTGCCAACCAGAATGCTCGCTGATGATCATACTCGCTCCAAAACTGGCCTACACCAATCCTTATATACAGACGCATCTACGTCATTCTGACAAACAAATATTAATGTTTAATAAACGAAAACGAAAAGGCAATAAATCTGGAAATATTCTTTAGGTACAGATTTTACTCCAGCTAACTTTCTGGCTTCTCTGTTACAATACCAATCACACCTAGACATACGTCATCAGCAAAGTGGGTAAATTCTCTATGGACATTTTCCCACGACAGGCTTGTGTAATTCCTGCAGCTTACTTAAAAGGGTATATAATGCAACATTAAAGTTTGACGAATGTCCCACGTACACACACTCATTCACTCACATATACTCCCACAACAATATTACACACCAATAATAATTTTGTCGGATTTTCATATTACGAAAACGAAAAATTATTAATGTTTTAATATAAAAATCTCAATTAATTAATTCTGCACACTGAGGGTTCTGTTTATATTTTTAGATAATACGAAAGGATAAACTATTATATTTTCTAACAGAATTTAGTTTCCTGAATGTTGGTTTTTTACTTTTTAGCTATTTTTTCTGTATCTGAAACTATGATAGTTACTGCTTTGAAAATGAATGAATAATATTTAATATCACTTATTTAGAAACTTCCTGGCAGATTAAAACTGTGTGCCCGACCGAGACTCGAACTCGGAACCATTGCCTTTCGCGGGCAAGTGCTCTACCAACTGAGCTACCGAAGCACGACTCACGACCGGTACTCACAGCTTTACTTCTGCCAGTATCTCGTCTCCTACCTTCCAAACTTTACAGGAAAATCTCATTCTGGAAACATCCCCCAGGCTGTGGCTAAGCCATGTCTCCGCTATATTCTTTCTTTCAGGAGTGCTAGTTCTGCATGGTTCGCAGGAGAGCTACTGTAAAGTTTGGAAGGTAGGAGACGAGATACTGGCAAAAGTAAAGCTGTGAGTACCGGTCGTGAGTCGTGCTTCGGTAGCTCAGTTGGTAGAGCACTTGCCCGCGAAAGGCATAGGTCCCGAGTTCGAGTCTCGGTCGGGCACACAGTTTTAATCTGCCAGGAAGTTTCATATCACCGCACACTCCGCTGCAGAGTGAAAATCTCATTCCGGTCACTTATTTAGGTTCTTATAGGTGGTGAATGTACAATAGCTAAGAAGTGACACAGGAGTCGTTCTCACGCTGTCGTAGTAGCAGGTGTACATGACTCATTGGCTAAGACACAAGTGGCGGTTCCTGGTGGTGGTGGTGGTGGTGGTGGTGGTGGTTAGTGTTTAACGTCCCGTCGACAACGAGGTCATTAGAGACGGAGCGCAAGCTCGGGTGAAGGAAGGATGCGGAAGGAAATCGGCCGTGCCCTTTCAAAGGAACCATCCCGGCATTTGCCTGAAACGATTTAGGGAAATCACGGAAAACCTAAATCAGGATGGCCGGAGATGGGATTGAACCGTCGTCCTCCCGAATGCGAGTCCAGTGTGCTAACCACTGCGCCACCTCGCTCGGTGTGGCGGTTCCTCTGGCTCCAACACTGCGGGTTGTATAGCAACGAATGTTATCGCCCATTAACTAGAGACGTTACATGGTGTATTAGTGTATCGCCACGCCTTCCGTTGTGCTCCAGGTAACTTGGTTTGGGTCAGATCTAGTGTTGTGTAGCCGGCCGAAGTGGCCGTGCGGTTAAAGGCGCTGCAGTCTGGAACCGCAAGACCGCTACGGTCGCAGGTTCGAATCCTGCCTCGGGCATGGATGTTTGTGATGTCCTTAGGTTAGTTAGGTTTAACTAGTTCTAAGTTCTAGGGGACTAATGACCTCAGCAGTTGAGTCCCATAGTGCTCAGAGCCATTTGAACCATTTGAACCCTAGTGTTGTGTAAATATGGGGAGTGATGTGGCTCAAGTCACATTATCTGCTGCACTGCAGGATATAAGTAGTAGTAGCATATTTTTCATTGTATAACATTGTGTGATTCAAGTAGACTTCTTATGTAACTGTTATCACCGCTATGGCATTTAGAATACACACACATCAAAAAAGGTTTTCTATTTCCCCGGTTCCCAGTACTGCTGAAGATGGACGTTGACTGTGGATGTTGTATCACTGGCACAGTCCCTTTGACTGTTTAGAGATGTTACTAAACCCGGCCAAACATGTCAACAACCATGCAAGAGCAGCGCCTATTAGACGGAGGGGTTCCGACAGCCGATCAGTTCGTCATTCCACCAGGAAGGAGGTACACGGCTCGTGTTGTCTGTAGTTCAACCATGCCTAGACGGTCAATACCGCGGTTCGATCGCGTCCCCATTGTTACTTTGTGCCGGGAAGGACTCTCAACAAGGGAAGTGTCCAGGCGTCTCGGAGTGAACCAAAGCAATGTTGCTCGGACATGGAGGAGATACAGAGAGACAGGAACTGTCGATGACATTCCTCGCTCGAGCAGCCCAAGGGCTACTACTGCAGTGGATGGCCGCTATCTATGGATAATGGATCGGAGGAACCCTGACAACAAATCTTTGCAACCACGACACCATACAGCGCGGTAAAGATGGGGCCAACAACATCCTGAATGGATCGCATAGGATTGGCATCACATTCTCTTCACCGATGAATGTCGCATATGCCTTCAACCAGACAATCGGCGGAGACGTATTTGGAAGCAACGCGGTCAGGCTTACACACTGACCAACGAGTACAGCAAGGTGGAGATTCCCTGACGTTTTGGGGTGGCATTAAGTGGGGCCATCATACACCGCTGGTGGTCATGGCAGCGGCTGTACGATACGTGAGTGCCATCCTCCGACCGACAGTGCAACCATATCGGCAGCATACTGGCGAGGCATTCGTCTTCATGGAAGACAATCGTGCTCCCATCGTGCACATCTTGTGAATGACTTCCTTCAGGATAACGCCATCGCTTGATTAGAGTGGCCAGCATGTTCTCCAGACATAAACTCTATCGAACATGCCTGGGATAGATTAAAAAGGGCTGTTTGTGGTCAACGTGACCCACCAACCACTCCGAGGGACGCCGAATCGCCGTTGAGGAATGGGACAATCTGGACCAACAGTGCCTTGATGAACTTGTGGATAGTATGCCACGACGAATTCAGGCATGCATCAACGCAAGAGGACGTGCTGCTGGGTATTAGAGGTATCGCCGTGTACAGCAATCTGGACCACCATCTCTGAAGATCTCGCTGTATGGTGGTACAACATGCAAAGTTTGGTTTTCATGAGCAACAAAAAGGGCAGAAAAGATGTTTATGTTGATCTCTATTCCAATTTTCTGTACAGGTTCCGGAACTCTCGGAACCGAGGTTATGCAAAGCTTTTTTTTAAATGTGTACATATTCACTACAAACATAAAACAATCACAGATAATTACAAAACTACGGTAGCCACAAAACAGTGGATAGGGTAACTACTTCACAATAAGAATGATAAACAGGACATTTCATTTTTACTAGACAACAAACAGCGTTTAAAGCTCTGAATGGGTCCTCATGCTAGCTAATTTAAAGAGTTGGTTGGATGAGCTTGTGTAGAACATTGAAATGTAATCATGTGCTCATGCATCTTGTCAAGCGCTGAGTGATAGTGTCGCGTAAGTTAGAAAACATACCTTGTATCGGCAGTATTCTTTGTTACTGTTCAACAAATGGTGTTTAAGTGCCTACAAGGACCTTTATAGCAACTACATTTGAGAAAGAATATCGTGTGTTGCCATATCCTGTCGTATACTGACTGTTTGTCGAGTATGCATCAAAAGTGTGAAAAAGTTCTTCAAACCGATAAAATTTGTTATTGCTTTTTGTACTATTCATACTGTTACATAGAGCGTTTCAAATCTATTGACAATATTTCACAAGACAACATGTTCTACATAAAAGATAGACACGTGGAGCAAATCTTAACTTACGCAATAACACAGTAACATATGGTGTTTTGTTTTCACCGTTTAAACACACGCATTCATTTACTTCTCTGCGGCGTGATATTTGTCGAGAATATGGCAATGCTAACCCTATCACTCAAAGCATTCGACGATGGCACTAGCAGTTACAAGAAACTGGTTGCTTATGTAAATTCACAAAGAGGTGCAGTGTCTGTGCAGTGAGCTGGTATGACGCTCCCAAGTCGATCATATCAATGACTCGATCTTTCTCAAAGTTCGAAAGATAGCGATAAGCTACATATGCATACCTGCATCTACATTTACATCTACATGGATACTCCGGATATCATGGATATCGTCTGGCTATGCAGTGTTGCGCCCTCCACCTGAGTTTCCAGTGACGTTACGCTTATCTTCTTCCGTAGGAACGGCTTTTTCTGTACTGAAAATACCGAAATTATGCTGACATAAGAATAAATTTTTAATCAACGTTTCCTACAGACGTGGAATAACTACAGTATTAGTTTGGTAAAGTTCGTCTATGTATATTCACTACGCTTCGTGTTATCGTGGAACTCGAAGGTTCCTTAACTAAAGGATGTGAATGTGTAAAAGACGGCTTAACACTTCCGGTGCTGGTCTTGCACGTAGCTGCCATTACCAGTGGACTGTCTAAAATATCTGGCCTATGGAAGTTATACCTCGTGTGTACAGGCAAATAGCTGGAATTTCAAAACTTTGTTTCGATTTATTGTACTTCCTACTTTAAATATAGATATTTTGGCACTGGTAGTGTTTACCTTAACAATACCAAAGTATTTTACAAAATGTGTATTTTATGCCCACAACAAAAAATTTTAAAAACACAGATTTCGTTAATTGTGATTAACTTCTATTAAAAATCCTTTTTAAATATGTACAAATAATTAAGTAGGGTCCAGAAGCTGAATATATCTTTTAGCACAATTCTAACACTACCAACGCAATTTGCGGTACTGTGTACAAAGGGAGGAGGAGTATTTCATGATCTCCACCAAAAAATTTTAGAAAATACGAATTTCGTTTATTATCAGAACATACACTTCAGAGATATGTAGATGTGAAAGAAGGATCCTGAACTTGAAAATATTACTATGACACTGGTTGCAAAAAACCACATTTATTAAGACTCAAATTTTTTGGTTACGTTTTACTGAAACATTCAAAACAATTATGGAATTTGGGATCAGAAATCACTGAAAACAATAAATATTTTTTCAGAATTTTAAAATGAGAAGTACACGACTAGATTACACTATTTTCATGAGGTGGGCATCGAGTAACCCCCGCCCCTCCTCGCTATTGCAAGGGTTAAATCTCAATCCACAGAGGAAACTTCAGTTTAATAGTAATTGTCGCAAAAAAATGAAAAGACGTTCTAAAGAAACACATAAAACACAAAAACAAAGCAAAATTTTCCGCTCATAGTGGGTACAGTGTGATTCAAACGGAAACATGGAGAGATACATACTCCAACATAGCACTCACTGGAATCATATACTCGGATTGATTTCCTGGTTTACCTGAAGGAGAATCCTTCATAACAATACAATCTGCGAATATAATACAATAAACGAGTAATCTGAATCCATCAAATACTTCGTTCTCATCTTCTGCAGAATCGTCAAGGACTTCGTAAATCATTTGCTCCAGATGTTTATCCTTTTTACTGCACATTCTGAACACAGGAACACACAAAACGCACGAAACAGAGAGAATTTGAACATCAGCTAACCGTAAGAAACAGGAGACGATTGCAAATGTTTCAAAAACGATGAATTTTTCCATTGACACGGTTACCAACTGGCAGACGTTCGCAGGAGACGTAAATATACGTTTGATACCGGGGAAAAATCATCAAAACTGGCGTGACGTAATATTGAGCCCGCGGCACTCTCCCGTTTTCCGCATCCGCAAGAATATTACGTGAGACGGACGCTAAGAATTAATGACCCACGGGGGCCAAAGCAAGCAGTGACAGCACACGCGTGGATGGGGCGCTACAGACCTGCGACGCACAGAAACCTTGCGGGTTGCCGATCGAACTGGTGGCAGGAGCCGCGTTGAAAATTGACAAAGATTCGAAGTGACGACTTCTCGGAGAAGAAATTAAAGAAGCAGATGCCTTCCATTAGCCAAATGGAACCCGTCATCCCAGTTCATTAAATTATCCACTAATCATATTTCAGCCGTCTCCTTGACCACATAATCTCGAAACGACGAATCTACCCCAGGATCTGTAAGTTGACATAATCCACTGAAACGAATAACCACGCACTGCCGTTTAAAAATTTGAGATAATTTGCAAATTTTGTCACTTATTTTGAGAAGCGCAAGATTTCCATTTAGTTTACTTATAGAAGTATTTAACATTTGTTAGTCCCCTAGTCTTCTTAAAAATACACTACTGGCCATTAAAATTGCAACACCAAGAAGAAATGCAGATGATAAACGGGTATTCATTGGACTAATATATTATACTAGAACTGACATGTCATTATATTTTCACGCAATTTGGGTGCATAGATCCTGAGAAATCAGTACCCAGAACAACCACCTCTGGCCGTAATAACGGCCTTGATACGCCTGGGCATTGAGTCAAACAGAGCTTGGATGGCGTGTACAGGTACAGTTGTCCATGCAGCTTCAACACGATACCACAGTTCATCAAGAGTAGTGACTGGCGTATTGTGACGAGCCAGTTTCTCGGCCACCATTGACCAGACGTTTTCAATTGGTGAAAGATCTGGAGAATGTGCTGGCCAGGGCAGCAAACGAACATTTTCTGTATCCCGAAAGGCCCGTACAGGACCTGCAAAATGCTGTCGTGCATTATCCTGCTAAAATGTAGGGTTTCGCAGGGATCGAATGAAGGGTAGAGCCACGGGTCGTAACACATCTGAAATGTAACGTTCACTGTTCAAAGTGCAGCCAATGCGAACAAGAGGTGGCCGAGACGTGTAACCAATGGCACCCCATACCATCACACCCGGTGATACGCCAATATGGCGATGACAAATACACGCTTCCTATGTGCGTTCACCGCGATGTCGCCAAACACGGATGCGACCATCATGATGCTGTAAACAGAACCTGGATTCATCCGAAAAAATTACATTTTGCCATTCGTGCACCCAGGTTCGTCGTTGAGTACACCATCGCAGGCGCTAGTGTCTGTGATGCAGATTCAAAGGTAACCTCAGCCATGGTCTCCGAGCTGATAGTCCATGCTGCTGCAAACGTCGTCGAACTGTTGGTGCAGATGGTTGTTGTCTTGCAAACTTCCACATCTGTTGACTCAGGGATCGAGACGTGGCTGCACGATCCGCTACAGCCATGCGGATACGATGCCTGTCATCTCGACTGCTAGTGATACGAGGCCGTTGGGATCCAGCACGGCGTTCCGTATTACCCTGCTGAACCCACCGATTCCATATTCTGCTAACAGCCATTGGATCTCGACCAACGCGAGCAGCAATGTCGCGATACGATAAACCGCAATCGCGATAGGCTACAAACCGAACTTTATCAAAGTCGGAAACGTGATGGTACGCATTTCTCCTCCTTACACGAGGCATCACAACAACGTTTTACCAGGCAACGCCGGTCAACTGGTGTTTGTGTATGAGCAATCGGATGGAAACTTTCCTCATGTCAGCACGTTGTAGGTGTCGCCACCGGCGCCAATCTTGTGTGAATGCTCTGAAAAGCTAATCATTTGCATATCACAGCGTCTCCATCCTGGCGGTTAAATTTCGCGGCTGTAGCACGTCATCTTCGTGGTGTAGCGATTTTAATGGCCAGTAGTATAAAAGTAGTGTAATGTTATTTTCGATCTTCCTTCCTCCGGTGGTGAGGTTTCCTTTTTGCTCATTGCTCACTTAGTAACCCTCACGAATCCATCACATTGTCTAGATCGACGGCCAATGTAACCTCTTCAGAAAATGCTGTAAAAACTAACTATACAGGGTGTGTCCCTAAACTGCCCTCTTTTATCTGTTAATCTGCTGTATGCTATCAAATCTAGGTTCATCAAATGAGGTAATGTCAATTGCACTGTATTTTCATGCGGGAAAGTCACATATACTTGTATTGCCACAAATTCCACAAGAAGCAACAAATACACTTTCTGAACGTACTGTTCTTCATGTAAATGATGACGTTTCTCAATTTATTTTACTATTAGTTTCACTGAAACTAAAAATTCTCATTAATTAGTAACAATAACAAAAATGAAGCTACTAACAACATAACGTTAACATAGTAGTCAATGATTAGAATTTCTCCTCAAAATATCACACAGTTCCGCATTTCACACCGAACTAGTGTATCTAATGCCTTCCTCACACGGGAGATGAAAGCGAATATGGATGTGGAGGTAGTCTAGGTTTGTGAGGCCAGAAGGTCAGTTCCACATTGCGGGGAGATGAACATGGCCAATGAGGTGCATACCGCTTTACGTCTCAAGGAGAACTTGGGAAACGCATACTGGATTACGTCGTTAGCAGTTCAAACCTTATTCCGTATTTTTTATACGTTGTTCTATGACCTAGCATGTAAATTTGCGTATTTTAATTGACAGGTTACTCTCGTAGCCGTCATACTAAGATCTGAAGACGGCTCGATGAACCTGGAAATGGTCACAATTTTACAAATACACTCCTGGAAATGGAAAAAAGAACACATTGACACCGGTGTGTCAGACCCACCATACTTGCTCCGGACACTGCGAGAGGGCTGTACAAGCAATGATCACACGCACGGCACAGCGGACACACCAGGAACCGCGGTGTTGGCCGTCGAATGGCGCTAGCTGCGCAGCATTTGTGCACCGCCGCCGTCAGTGTCAGCCAGTTTGCCGTGGCATACGGAGCTCCATCGCAGTCTTTAACACTGGTAGCATGCCGCGACAGCGTGGACGTGAACCGTATGTGCAGTTGACGGACTTTGAGCGAGGGCGTATAGTGGGCATGCGGGAGGCCGGGTGGACGTACCGCCGAATTGCTCAACACGTGGGGCGTGAGGTCTCCACAGTACATCGATGTTGTCGCCAGTGGTCGGCGGAAGGTGCACGTGCCCGTCGACCTGGGACCGGACCGCAGCGACGCACGGATGCACGCCAAGACCGTAGGATCCTACGCAGTGCCGTAGGGGACCGCACCGCCACTTTCCAGCAAATTAGGGACACTGTTGCTCCTGGGGTATCGGCGAGGACCATTCGCAACCGTCTCCATGAAGCTGGGCTACGGTCCCGCACACCGTTAGGCCGTCTTCCGCTCACGCCCCAACATCGTGCAGCCCGCCTCCAGTGGTGTCGCGACAGGTGTGAATGGAGGGACGAATGGAGACGTGTCGTCTTCAGCGATGAGAGTCGCTTCTGCCTTGCTGCCAATGATGGTCGTATGCGTGTTTGGCGCCGTGCAGGTGAGCGCCACAATCAGGACTGCATACGACCGAGGCACACAGGGCCAACACCTGGCATCATGGTGTGGGGAGCGATCTCCTACACTGGCCGTACACCACTGGTGATCGTCGAGGGGACACTGAATAGTGCACGGTACATCCAAACCGTCATCGAACCCATCGTTCTACCATTCCTAGACCGGCAAGGGAACTTGCTGTTCCAACAGGACAATGCACGTCCGCATGTATCCCGTGCCACCCAACGTGCTCTAGAAGGTGTAAGTCAACTACCCTGGCCAGCAAGATCTCCGGATCTGTCCCCCATTGAGCATGTTTGGGACTGGATGAAGCGTCGTCTCACGCGGTCTGCACGTCCAGCACGAACGCTGGTCCAACTGAGGCGCCAGGTGGAAATGGCATGGCAAGCCGTTCCACAGGACTACATCCAGCATCTCTACGATCGTCTCCATGGGAGAATAGCGGCCTGCATTGCTGCGAAAGGTGGATATACACTGTACTAGTGCCGACATTGTGCATGCTCTGTTGCCTGTGTCTATGTGCCTGTGGTTCTGTCAGTGTGATCATGTGATGTATCTGACCCCAGGAATGTGTCAATAAAGTTTCCCCTTCCTGGGACAATGAATTCACGGTGTTCTTATTTCAATTTCCAGGAGTGTATATGCAGCCTGGACAGACGATAAAAATTCATAATTTTTGTGTTAGAATATCCGCGCTGTGTATGATAACGGTGCTAGTATTAGCCCCGATTGGCAGTGAAGCAAGCGGCGGGTTCCAATTCACAAGTATCATGTGCTAGCTGCATTTGTGGTCGTTGTTTGCTCATATACTCCCTTGAAGTGTGAGTGTGTGTGTGTGTGTGTGTGTGTGTTCTTGAATGCTTTTTACTGAGTTCTCTTGAATAGACCAGTCAATATTACTCAGGTTTCCTCAAATGTGGTACAGGTACAAATGTTTCATCAATAAAAATACTGCCCAAAGCATTTCCTTAATGTTTCACGACAAACGGAACCCTGATCTAATACACTAACTGCCTGGTATGCGTCACGTTTTTTCATGAAATTGCCCCACAGAATGGAAGGAATGCTACTGGACTACCTTCTGTCGTTGGCTGACCAGCTTTCTTCCTGCAATTAGACAGCTTCTGACAATGAAGGTGCTGAATATTTTCCAAAGGTGGAGTCGTAACTCAAACATGAAGCGGCTTATTATTCTATCTGTAGGCCTCTTTCAGTTGCACCCTACCGTGTAGGCTGGCAGCGGATAAAATCGCTCTGCAGAGAGTAGTTTTAAATTCTTTATGAAATTTTTAGTTGTGTAAAACAGATGAGAAAATTCAATTAGTGAAAATTGTAAGATTTAAAAATTAAATTCCGCACAGTTTTCTTCGTTGTTGTGTTGGTAAACAACAGTTTTCTTCGTTGTTGTGTTGGTAAACAACGCTGAAACGTATTTCTACAGTGTTAGCCGTATCGGCTAGTTAGTATGCCGTCACCTGAAGAAAACGTTACACGTGTTTTGCTAGTACCGGCGATTATTTGTTTTGAATGAAAATAGGACAGAGGATTTATTTTAAATTTTGCTCTAAGAATGAAATAAACTACAAAAAAGTTTTAGAAATAATAAATGTTGCTTTTGGTCAGTCTGCTGTAAATAAAACGAGTGTTTACAAGTGCTGCAAGTATTTAGAAGGAGGCCATGATGATGTTTAAGATGACGAGTGCTCTCGACGGCCCATCATCTCATCAACCGAAGAATTCGAAGAAAAATTGAATGAAATTATTATGAAAGATCGCCGAATCACAAGGTCGCTGATGATGATGACATAACAACTAGGTCATACCACGAAATGTTTCTCATGTTTTGGGTATGAAATGTGTGACATCAAAATTTGCTGCAAGATGTTTGAATTCCAAACACGAACAGCAGCGGACGCTCAGTAATTACCGCATGAAGTCAACGACGATGCAGAGTTATTGAAATGTTTCTTAACAGGCGATGAAAAATGGATTTGCACACATGACTTCGAAATTACGACCCAGTCGACCCAGTGTAACCACTATGGATCGAAAAACGTTCGACATCTGCTGTCAGCTGTGGAAGTTATGCTCCTGCCTTCTTCAGTTTTGACGGCAAAGTGCACTATGAGTTCTTGCCACACGTTCGGACATTCAGTGAGAAATACCACTTACTTGTTCACGGCCGTTTATGTGAAGCAACCCGCAAAGAAAGATAATCTGGGTTTGTGGCGTAACTGTTCTTGGCTTCACACCACTATAATACACCTGTTAACACTTCGTTGCTTTTTCACCATTTTTTCGCCAAATATAACACTGTAATGATTGCTCACCTCCCATATGCGACAGATATGGTATCATGTCACATTTTTCCCTTCTCAGTCATAAGGAAATTCTTAAAGGGCCGTTGTTTTAGAATCACGAGATTACTGAGCTATTGTTTTGGACAAGCAAAGCCACTGGCCTATTTTTTTCGGATGTGCAAAGAAATTGCGTGCTCACTGACGTCCTAACGATAGAAATATGCAGTGATTGGGCAAGCACACAACTGACAATAATTCTGGCTCGAGCATATCTAAAGATCGGTTGTGTACTGCTAAAATGTGGCCCAAACAACACTCACATAACATTGATGCAGCTGAAGCATTCTAGGTAGTGAAGCCTAAGTTTATCAAAGCACTTTTACAATGAGATTGATATATAAAACTGTAATGTGTTACTGGATCCTGAAGGACAAAGATATTGTCTAATGCACAGGTTTAAATTCAACTTATAAATTTATTACATGTAAAAAAAATCGATAAAGTTACGGACACGTAATTCTAAATGGATTTACTGTTATCGACAGTGCAGAACAAAGCAAGAAGTGCGGCATACGAGAGTTCCGAACACTAACTGATCTCACGGTTCGTAGCACATAAATCACAGTTCTAACAATTTGCAATGCACGCAAAAGTTGCACAAGAAACTTACTAAAGGATGAAAGTAATTCAGTCGCAACTATGAGTTCTACTCCTCAGTCGTACAGTACTATCCCGTCCCATGCTGTCACATAGAAATCGCGCCAAGTGCGAAATACCACTATAATGAGCAAATTTAGCACCCGTGGCGTGACGACCGCCCAATCGTACCCACCAACAACATCCGACAAAAGACTACGAGGCACGCTCCCCTCACTTATTCCAGAATTCAGTCACATGAACGACTTCAGTCAAGACTGCTACTTTTTCTGGCACACCTTATAGAAATAGTTTGTATGATTTGCATAACTTATAAATATTTAATAAACATATTCATAAATCTACACACACACACACACATACATTATATATTATTCACAACTTACACAAAGCAGACGAATGTTTCAAAGTTTTCCTGTCCTTGGGAGTAGCTACCAGCATTGTGTATAACCCCTTGCCAGCATTGTGGAAGTCGTAGGACACATTTAGTAGCGCCAGATGTCTTGATACATCGAGCGGAGCGGTCTATTGCCTGATGAACTCTGTAACAGTCCTGAAACGAATGCCATAAAGTGGTTCCTTCATCCTACGAATGAAGCCCCATCGATCGACCAATCAGTCGCAAGTTGGTGACGCACGAGACCAGGCATTGTCCTACAAAATGATGGGCGTATCCTGCCGGAAGTGTCGCCGTTTCTTTCTCTAACTGGTTCATTTTTGGAACACAGCCTGCAATCCATTACAGTCCCAGGACTTAAGCCCTTCTGATTTCAACGTGATTCTTAAGATGAAGGAAGCACTTCTTGGCATTCGTTTCAGAACTGCTACAGAGATTCGGGAAATAGACCGCTCCTCTCGAAGTATCAACACAACTGACGCTGCTAAAGCTTTCCTGTGATTTCGGCATCACTAACAACTGGTTATATACAATTCTGGTGACTACTCTGAAGGGCAGTAAAACTTTGAAACATTTACCTATTTTGTATAAGTTGTAAATAAACATTTGCCACTATTAAAGTTCCAACCCTCGTATCTTGTCCCATATCGAAATATCTACGTTTTATCCTTTTAATTTATTAACTTGTATTCTTTCCGAGACGTCACAGAATCTAATCAAGTCGGAATCCTACCAGTCGTTGCGGCACTGCATGACCCAAAGCGCATTTCTTAATTCTTACAAAATTCTTAATTCTGTTTAGATAAATTATTACATCGCAATTCCTACTGCAGTGTCAAAACACTGTGGCTAACTGACAGTGTACATGTGGGCAACTCTTTGATTTTGCGCAGCTGAATTACATATTATAAATATTTGTTAACAGTTTAGTTCTGGTGCATATACATATCCATGCTTGTTCATCGTGTAGTGTAGTTGAGGTTATGACATATCTGTTGGTGTGTCATGTATACAGGGTGAGTCACCTAACATTACCGCTGGATATATTTCGTAAACCACATCAAATAATGACGAATCGATTCCACAGACCGAACGTGAGGAGAGGGGCTAGTGTAACTGGTTAATACAAACCATAAAAAAAATGCACGGAAGTATGTTTTTAACACAAACCTACGTTTTTTAAATGGAACCCCGTTAGTTTTGTCAGCACATTTGAACATATAAACAAATATGTAATCAGTGCCGTTTGTTTCATTGTAAAATGTTAATTACATCCGGAGATATTGTAACCTAAAGTTGACGCTTGAGTACCACTCCTCCGCTGTTCGATCGTGTGTATCGGAGAGCACCGAATTACGTAGGGATCCAAAGGGAACGGTGATGGACTTTAGGTACAGAAGAGACTGGAACAGCACATTACGTCCACATCCTAACACCTTTTTATTGGTCTTTTTCACTGACGCGCATGTACATTACCATGAGGGGTGAGGCACACGTATACACGTGGTTTCCGTTTTCAATTACGGGGTGGAATAGAGTGTGTCCCGACATGTCAGGCCAATAGATGCTCAATGTGGTGGCCATCATTTGCTGCACACAATTGCAATCTCTGGCTTAATGAATGTCGTACACGCCGCAGTACATCTGGTGTAATGTCGCCGCAGGCTGCCACAATACGTTGTTTCATATCCTCTGGGGTTGTAGGCACATCACGGTACACATTCTCCTTCAACGTACCGCACAGAAATAAGTCCAGAAGTGTAAAATCAGGAGAACGGGCTGGCCAATTTATGCGTCCTCCACGTCCTATGAAACGCCCATCGAACATCCTGTCAAGGGTCAGCCTAGTGTTAATTGCGGAATGTGCAGGTGCACCATCATGCTGATACCACATACGTCGACGCGTTTCCAGTGGGACATTTTCGAGCAACGTTGGCAGATCATTCTGTAGAAACGCGATGTATGTTGCATTTGGGCCCCTGCAATGAAGTGAGGACCAATGAGGTGGTCGCCAATGATTCCGCACCATACATTCACAGTCCACGGTCGCTGTCGCTCTACCTGTCTGAGCCAGCGGGGCTTGTCCACGGACCAGTAATGCATGTTCCGTAGATTCACTGCCCCGTGGTTTGTGAAACTCGCTTCATCGGTAAAAAGGTGGAGCTGCAACGCATTCTCTGTTAATGCCCATTGACAGAATTGCACTCGATGGTTAAAGTCATCACCATGTAATTGTTGATGTAGCGACACATGAAACGGGTGAAAGCGGTGACGATGCAGTATGCGCATGACACTACTTTGACTCAGTCCACCGGCTCTCGCAATGTCCCGTGTACTCATGTGTGGGTTCATGGCAACAGCAGCTAACACACCAACTGCACCCGCTCCTCCTGTGATGGGCCTGTTACGGACCCGTTTGCGTGCTACGACCATACCCGTTGCATACAGTTGGCGGTAGATGTTTTGCAATGTGCGGCACGTTGGATGCTCTCTGTCCGGGTACCGTTCTGCATACACTCTGCAGGCTTCAGCTACATTTCGTCGACACTCGCCATAGATGAGTATCATCTCCGCCTTTTCAGAGTTCGAATACACCATGCTCACAGTTCCTACAACACTACACTATCACAGACGTCTGGTAACACGGTGTACTACAGTTGTCTGCGTGCGGCGACGAATGCAGAATAACAATAGCAGCAAGCGCTACATGCGGACACTGCGACAGCTAGACCAAACCACAACAGTGCACTACAGCCACACTCGTAAACACGGTCGTCATCGTAAACATGTCCCTGCAGATGCTGCTCGCCGACCGTGGCCCGTGTTTGTTACAACACGCAACTGAACGTCGGAGGTTTCAAAGGTGAACTTTAGGTTACAATATCTCCGGATGTAATTAACATTTTACAATGCAACAAACGGCACTGATTACATGTTTGTTTATATGTTCAGATGTGCTAACAAAACTAACGTGGTTCCATGATTTATTGCTTTATTATAAATAAATAAATATTCGAACTACACTACCTTTTCGACACGACCTAGTACAAATATGGTTAAAATTTTATTGAGTTCTAGAACTTCGACTGATTTCAATAACATCCATATATTCTCTCTACCTCAACATCAGTTTAGACTACTTTAGTGAATATTCAGTGAGTTCAGTATAGCAGTTTCAACCATCCGGCCCTCTTAACGTGCATCCCCCATCTCGTATGGGCCCTCTCACGCTAGGCCCGCTAGCCTTGGACTTTTCCCAGTGCTGTCCGCACACCAGCCAGCCTCCAGCCGCCTCGTTCAGGCTGCACCGCCATCCAACCTCCTGGTTCATCTTGCCTGGTCATACTCGGCAACAAGCCCGCTCTCTTCTGCAAGCCACAATACTATACGAAGCTATCCAGCTAAGCCATTCGTACTGTCGTTGGTGAGAGTAAAAAATTGTCCCAAAAAAAGAGCTCCATAAGTGTTTTGTGGTTTGGAAAAACTAATGTAGACTACAAAATTGATTTGGGACCGTGATTTCGTGGGACAGTTAAAGTTCTGTCCAACTCAGCAGGTTGTGTCAAACAACATGCAGAGACATCGGAGCAACAGTCGAAGACGATGGGGGCTGACGGTGGCTGAGTGGGAGGATGTCAAGCGGATAGTGGCACGTACTGTGTAGAGGACTGTATGGCTTGTTCTGGTGATCGAGAGGCACTGCTCAGGCTATCGTAAACATATAGAATGGGATGCTCACCTTTATGAGTGCAGGCGAGTGGATTCTCCAAGATTCTTAAATTAGTTCCAAAACCTGTTCCAATCATCAATAGCCAGATGCTGCATATTTTCAATGGTGTCTAATCGCTGCACACAGAGCGGAGTTCACCCCGCACTGACCGGAAGTTGCTTCACTCCACTAGACCTCAGCTGTATCACATAAATAACCAAATCATGCCGGATACGCAGATCTATACCGTAGTTAGAACAGATAAACCATCTAAAGACAGTGGTCTGCAGAACTTCACCACATCAAATCTAAGAGACTTGTGGCGACTCAAATCAAAATCGGCATTATGCAAGTTGCAGACATGCGATTTAAATGCGCCACTGCTGAGCACATGCAGACACTCAGAATAGTAGTCTTAAGTCAGTGGCGCTACGAATCTGACTGACTGCCGTCCGAGACAGAGGGAGAGCCTCTAGCCGCCGGCGACACAGAATCATAATGTCTTCTTAGCGTTACGCCACGCCACCTAGGCGGGTGCTGCAGCGCGTGTTGGCACGCAGTAATGTGCAGAGATGATTACATTCGATCTGTCGCTCTCACGATAGTACCAAACTAGCTACCATCGCTAGCGTTCCAAAAAACTATAAACCTGCTATTTTTATGCATCTCATATAATGGTAATGCTGGTAGTATATGAAAATGACCGCGTTCATGAGGGAATTGATGAGTACTGCAAAGGGGCCCAATGGAAGCACAGGAAGCAAATTACAGGTACCGAGAGAAGGATGGATGAGGGAGAGAAGGGAAGGATGCTCCAAGGTGGGACGTTGTTGATGAGAGCTGGAAGAAAGGGTAAACCTTGACATGGATTTCATTATCGTGTAATGGCAGGTGGTTGAATTTTCAGTGGGAGAGAATGGATACCACATGACGGTGCATGGAAGGTAAGAGAAGATAAAGTGGTGATTAGCGGATAGGGCAGAGGGTACCGGCACTGCTTGGATGTACTGGATCCGAATGTTTGCTAAGGAGAGAAGAAGGGTGGGAAATTGATAAATTGTTGTTGGTTGCGAATCATGAAGACAGGTGGATGCAGAAGGCTAGGCGAAGTGGCTTTCCAGGATTCGTAGATTTTAGGGAAGCTGGAAGTCCAGGCAGCATTGAAATAAGTTTGGACGTCTCAGATGATGGATTTATGGGTGAATATAATGATACAAGGATGCAGATCATAGGTGTGGTCTATTATTTCTTTTCGCAGTTTAATTGCTTTCGACTTACGTGTTGGATGGTAAGGAGATGTGCTTTCCACGTTAGTTTTATGTCATGGATTAGTCCTAAATACTTTATTGCATTAAATGAATAAATAGATTGTTTGATGGAAATTGGAAACCTGGACGATGGAAACGCGGAGTGGTCACGCCAAAGATGGTGTCTCTGTAAATTCACCATTTGATTGGGAGACTGAAGGGATGTTAGTGGGAAGCATGAAAGAGTTCGAGGGTGTGGATGGTAGCTAGGTTGGGTAAATGCAGCGAAAATTTTGCACACGTCCAAGGCCAATGTTTCATTTACTTATTCTCAAAGATCATGGTTTGCCCACAGCTGTATTGTCACTTTATTAAACAACCATATTCGGCAAGAAAGGGACCAGGTATAATGTGACATCATTAACCAGATGCATGACAAATCATAATTATTAATAAGCACTATACCATAAACCAACATGTTAAATCTGGCTGCAGAATAATAGTGGATAGATACAGCACGCAGTAGGTATTGTGGCGAGGTAGTTCTACCTTGGCATTTATTTTTACAATTCACCTCATATAAGATTTTCATATCTTCACTGAAGTTTGGCATTTATTTTTACAATTCACCTCATAAGATTTTCATATCTTCACTGACGTTCTCAAAGTATCTTAATCTTGGTCTATGAAGAAATCTTCTTCCTTGAGGATGTTCTCTGCATAGTACAAAATTCCTCTTTCTTCAGAAGCTTGAAGTGTGTGTCCAGTACGATGAAGTCTCGCAGCGGTTCTCAATATAGATCATATACTTTTTTGTTTGCTAATACTTCCCATTCCACTGTGTTTTTCTCTTGAATCCCTTCAAATATCTTCCTACAAATTTTCCTTTCAAAGATTCTTAATTTTGCCTCTTCCGACTTTGCTAATATCCATTCCCCAAATCTTAATGGCAGAACAGGCACGATAAGAGTTTTGTATATCTAAAAGTTTGAATTTCTTGAAATGGATATGTCTTTTTCATATACCCAGTAACGAGAATCTATTGTTACGAAAATGAAACGACTGCCTTGTATTCCTTTTAGTTGCTGTGGTAATTAGATGGTCACCATTGTTGTACTTGAGATTACACTACACTGCTACTGCAACAAGAGTTGAAACTTTATCCGGTAAATGTGTTTACCTGGTGCATATGTGCACATGTACACAATTTTAAGAGTAAGTACGTAAGTTTTCAGATAGTCGTAGAGACAAATTTTTAATTTTTTAATTATATATATTTTCGTGCAGAAAGACGTGGAGACGGATAATGCAATAAAGTTCACCGTGGTTTAACCAATAATAAGCTCTAAAGACCTATCTGTCTAAAATAAGGACTGATGTCATTTCCTAAATAGATCCACAAAATAGAATCTGCCAGTTAACCGAAGGAATTTGGAAATTTCAAGCTACTAAAATGAAATGGCTTAAAAAAAACATTCGACTGGTATTTATTTATCGGTAACAACTTTATTTGCTTGGTTTATGGAAAGTCTTTGGAAGATAAAAAATGCAAAGAAGCGTTAGTGCCATCTATTTTTATCTATGTTGATGGCGAATAACATCAAAGAAATCGTTCGTAATTAATTCAGCGAATACATGTCGCGGATTATGCGGCTAAAGCAGTTTCGTAATAAAATTCAGCAATAAGTCTGAATAGACAGAAAATCTCTGCTTCTCAGCATTTCACATCGCATGTTGTACTGCTCTAAGTAGCACGACCCTGGTAAATGGCGAATACTTCGACGGGTTGTGGAAATTAATTTACTGTGCCGAGACAGTACTCCAAGAAAGAGCACGTAACGCGACCTGGTTTCACTGGCGTCAGTGGGTCTAAAAAGTAGCCGTAAGTCAAAAACTTTTGTCGTAGGCCGCCTCCCACGCACTCCAGCGTGCCACGAGGTGTTTCAGCAGCGCCGGCCAAATCCAGTGCGAACCGTTGTTATTCCGGGCAGTGGGGCCCCGGTACACTTATCATACGCTAATGGCAGGAGGACGCGCCTCAAGTTTGCCGGGTTGCCGACAGAAGGCTGTTAAGGAGCGCGCGATGCTAATGCAGTTCTCGTGTAGCGCCCAGGTGGGCCTCCCCTCCCTGCCCCCACCACCGCTCCACTGGCGTGGCCTGGGGAAGGGGGAGTCGGCGCTCTAGGTCTGGCGGGAAGGGGAGGGGAGGGGAGGGACACCCGCAGCGCCGCGGATCACAGCAGGTGTCGAGTCGCGTCGCAGCCGACGCCGGCCCCAGTCACAGATGCAAATGACTGGCTTACATTATCTATTACGGCTCCACGGCGCGCCGCCGTCACCTGCATACGGCATTGCGGCAGGAACGTCGGTGAGCACTGGAGCGACTCTAAGAGGCCCTTTTACACAAGCGACTTTCTCGTCAAAATAAAGTTGTAGCACTTCGTTTCTAAAACGGATGAGAAAGGGCTATCATCCTCTCTCTGAAAAGTTATAGCTTAAATATAAAAATTCATCGGTGAACTAAACAGAGTGCGGCCCAAAAAATTACGTCGTCGGAGAAATGCAGCACCCTAAAAGACAAGGTCGTTTTATTGACGAATGTGGTGACAGGTAGTTCATCATTGTTGGAATATACGGTAAAATAATCAGACCAAATGAAACGGTCTTGAAAGAGTCGCATCAGTACATAGCGTGCCCCTCTCTGGCGGCAGTGCAGGCGTCTATTATCGCTGCTTCCTGCGACAGATCGTCTCAAACATCTCGCGCTATTTGTTGCAGTTCGAAAATGGTTCTTGCAGACACCGAAGAACAGTTAAGTTCCTGTTTCACTTACCCATATGTGTTCAACTGGCGAGAGATCTGAGGATCTTGCTGGCCAGAGCAGTTGTCGTAGACTACGAAGAGCATTTTGCACTGTCGTATGTGGATGAGCGTTGTCCTGCTCAAAAAACACATCGCCTTCCTGTCGAGTAACCATCAGTATAATGGGGAAATAACCTTTGCAATGGATGCTTTACCCCAACACCAAATGTGGCTTTGAGTTGTAGCATATGGCCCCGCACACCTCGAAACCTGGGGTGAGCCCTGTGTCTCATAGGCGAATGCACTGCGGTATACTCTGGTCACCACGTCTACACCGTACGCGTCTACATCCATCACTCGCATACAGCAGAACCTACTGTCATCACTGAAGCCATTCTACTCTCCAATCTACTCCTTCAAGACGCCAGAGGAACTTGGAGGCGTCATGATGTCGTGGTGTCAGTGACATCCCAGACAGATTAACACCTGTTCTTAGTCTTGCTCCAAGCAGACCGTTCCCAGTTGTCCTTGGTGACATAGCAGGTGCAAAATGTGCCTGGCTTTCTCCCCTGAATTACTTTCCTTCAGCCACTGATGATTTCAGAATGTGTTGATCTTAATATGTGTCTGTCATATGGACGTCGAGAACCTGGTCTATGGGTGTAGGTATGGTCCACAGACCACTGACGAAAGTAGCGACACACCACCATTACATGATGCCCAACATGTGTGATAATCCGCCGATACGTCCATCCAGTTTACTACAGATCCACGATGGACTCCACTCAAATGGTGGAGGTTGTTCAACATGAGTACGTACCCTAGAATGAGTGTTGCAAACACTGTTTACCTCCAAACTCAGCACAGTTACTGCCTGGAGAATCAAAACACAAGGCCAGCAGAAAGTCTCCTGAGCCCCATCTGATGGACGGTGACTATGACAAATGAACCATTACCATTACACCGCGTCAGTAAGCACATTTAAGCCCCAGTGCCATGGAACACTATAATTGAGGGCGTTGTATTTTTTCTTGCAATGTACACACACCGTTTAATTGTGCATAACATCCAAATTAATTCAAGGGAACATCTAATTTTTGGTAGTTTAATAGCGTATTGTTCTGGCAGTCACCAGATAAGCGTTGTTTTGTTTTTGTACGTGACATCACCGCATGAGCACTGTTTTGTTTTGTTTCCAGCTACGTGAGTAAACATGGCTGGGGCAAGGCTGAAATTCGATATAGGCAGTTTTGAATTGGTACATTAAGCTCGAAATCATTAATGAGGTTCAACACCAATGACGAAATGAATTTCAAATAGAGCCACAGACACATGTAACAAGTGAGAACCTTTCACCCAAATATGAAGTCAAAAGAAGTGTTACATATGTACACAAACAATGATATTGACTGCCTGTAACAGCAACAAGTCCGCCGAACTCCAGTACTGTATTAGAATTCGCTCGCTGATAAAAAAAAGTCTGTGAGATAATGAACTTTTGAAATCTGTGTGAGTCGCTTGAAGTTTAAGTACAATATACCAGGATTGTTACATGCAATGAACGAGGACGACACAGATTGTAATTAGGTTAGGTTAGTGTTTAACGTCCCGTCGACAACGAGGTCATTAGAGACGGACACAGATTGTAGAATTCGTAGAATGGAGTACTGCGAGTGGTTTAATGATATGGTGTGCAACAGCGAAGTGTTTTCAGAGATAATTGTGTCGTCTCATGAAGCCCAATTTAAACTCTGTAGTAAAGTAAACTGCTGAAGATGCGTCTACTGGGCCGCCTCAGATCTGCATGTCAATGTGTACAAATCTGTGCATCTACTGGGACTGAATATGTGGTTAGTATTGGGGCAAGGGTGACACCACCCCAAAGTACAGTTATCCAAGATGGCAGCCATGACGTCATCCAAGATGGTGGCTTTTGGTGGGAACATTGAATTTTGGTGGGAAGATACATCATTTTGGCTACCTCCACTAACCTAAGTCACCCAACAGCCACCTCCTCCTATGAACCGGCGAGAAGTTTGACTTTTGGTGGGAAGACAGGTCAATTGGGCTAGCTCCACTAACCTAACACCCCTCCCCCAGAAAATGGCGGGAAAGAAAAGGCACTTGGACTACTTCCACTAACCTAAGTCACCCGACCACCACCTCTTCCTAGGGATTGGCAGGGAGAGGACTCGACCTGTGCTGGACATAAGTCTTTATTATTTTGCAGGCACTACTTTATTTCAACAATTAGAGGCACTACCACCATCCAGAGTGGTCGCCAAGGGGTCCGGACTCCAACTAACCTAGTACACAGTACCACCACCAGAGGGTGCTATCGTCCCTCCTGTGACATAATCCAAGATGGTGGTGGGAAATGGTGGGAAACTGTGCTCGCCATGGGGTCCACACTCCAACTGACCTAGTACACAGTACCACTACCACAGGGCGCTCACATCCATGATGTAATCCAAGATGGCTGCCATGGCATCAGCTAATGACAAGTACCATTATCCAAGATGGCAGGAAACAGCATGTTTGCCATAAGGACATCACACACATCCATGCCCGAGGCAGGAGTCGAACCTGCGACCGTAGCAGTTGCACGGTTCTGGACTGCGCGCCTAGAACCGCGAGACCACCGTGGCCGGCTAAATAATTTCAGTACAGACCTGAAAACAACTTGTAAATAATGCAGTACACCAATGTGCAGACACGAAATCAACTTGTTAACTGTTCAAATAACGCATAGCACAGCCTAAAGACCTGCTAGCAAAATAATGCAACAGTTATGGAATCAACATATGCATACACTGCCCACTGCCCCTGTCCATTGGTCAGCACATGAGGCTACTTGCAGACCCCGCGAAGTGACACAGATGTCAGCTGTCAAACCGCGCACTGGTCCCACAAGCATGAGGCAGCGACATCTCTTTCATACTTGACACCTGGGAAATTCCTCTCAAAATACGTATTCACCTAGGCACCATTGCTGACGCAATCGGACAGGAGCAAAGACCTATTTGCAGTGCACGCCACCGCTGCAGCGAGCCACCTGGCAGATGCAAGCCAAAGTGAGCCTCCACTCTCACGCCGATGCTACCTGCAGCGAGCAGGTGAAAGTTGTTTCTATTTTCGGGTATACAGTTAGAGTACTCCAAGTGTTATACTGACATCGCAGAACTCCAATGCACACTCTCGCTGGTCCCATATGCGAGACACCTCTGGGCAGTATGTATCTTTTACCATTGCTGATGTGATACCTGGGGATACTGATATCACTGAATAGCACAGGGTGTATTGTTCCTAGCACGACATGCAAGATGCATCTAACTGTGCTTCACTGCCCGGCTTGACTGACGCAATGCCGTGAAGCCGGAAATTGTATAGTGTCCCAGAAATTGTTAACGCTCGATTTCTTGATATCTCAGCTTGTATGCAAGGAAATTCTTGCCCTAACAGAACCTGTTTACAAACATAGCACAGAATAACCTCAAATGCATTCATTTTCAGGGTCCTAACATAGCAACCCGTCCATCACGTGTTACCCTTCCTGCTTTCAAGAGACGCACACGTTCTCACTGCTATGTAGAGACTCCTACATTCCAGCATGAAGGATGTTGTGTGAATGAATCAAGCATTATGATTGGCTCTTGTCGAATTCACTCTCTGAATTATTGATGCCGCCGGTGTGGAAGCACCATCCACCTTCTCTTTCTCTCTGCAGACAAGACTTTCAGTGGGAAGAAAACTATTTTACACAGATCGCCATACTGCACTGACAATTAAACCCTGCAAAGTGCCCCTACATATCGTCAAATACTCAATACGGAAAGACTCTTACTCAGTTACACTGCTCTCCCACTGAGGACAGGAGATTGAATATTAGAGTGTGAAACCGATCTCCAACCCAGCAATATATCACTGTATACCCTATCGATGTAGTAAACAAACAATTCCTCTTCTGCACCATACAAAATCATCCTTTCACATCATTCGTACATATAACGTGAAGACAGAGAGCATCATATATACCCCTCGCAGCACTAGATATTTGCCTGTGAGGCTGAGGCTCATCCATCACCGATGGGTGACCAGAGCACTCTTAGCAGATTGAAGTCACTCTCAGAACTGTTCCACAAATTCGGGCTCGCTTTCCCTTGGTACAAATGTGTTACTGTTTCTGGTCTGGACCTGCTTGCTTTCTCTCTTTTCTACACCCATCTCCAGACTTGGGGACTTCGAGAACACATGTATTTTCGAATTGTTTGCCATAATGTTATACCATTTTCGCGGTACTTCTCGATATCAAGCATACGGCTGTATCCCAAGATATAGCTGGAAATTATTTCTCTAGAAACCCGAAACTTCAGTGAGGTGGAGTGTGCTCTAGACCACTGAGTAATTAGAAACTTGTCCCATCTGTTAAGACCTTTATGTGAGAACTCGAAACAAATAGAGGAAACTGATATTTCCACTTGCAAATACCGATGTCCATGGTGTAACACATTCCAAATCATCCCTATAATTTACAAAGTCATCTAACGTGTTTCTCATGTCTACAGAACCAGCAAACGTGTTTTTCACCTGCTATATGCACACACCACGATCGAAGTTCCCTCAACTAAATAAAGACACTAAATGTACAGAAGCAGTCAACCAAACAATGTACATAGGAGGGAATAACGTCCAGCGCAAACACACGTCCATATTCACTCTTCTCGAATTTCCACGCGATCACAAAAGCTGCCCAACACATACTAAGTATTTGCTCGCTATTTGGTCGTCTAGAGGACCAGATGGTTAAGTCATCTACATTCCTACACTCCAACAGCCCTCTCCATTCAGATGGCCTCTGTCAGCTAGAAACGTGAATCATTCCCACCACAAGCCACGCATACACAGCATCATCCTACGAAATTGATCACATATATATTTCATCACTACACTTACAATTAAATGTTACAATTGCAGTTTCAGTTGAATGACATTTGACAGTGAGCGAAGTAAGGGGAAATACATCCTGCTGATGGCTGTGGGTCTGGAAATAGAAATATCTGTACCATTCTTATGACTTGACATACTCTTCTCTCTACTATCACAGTATTCCACAGTCATCTCCTTCGCACATGTCGGAACACAAACAGATACTTTATAAGCCTGATGCTCAAGGTGAACCCACCACGCATCCCCTACTACTACTAAGTATAATACTTCATCAATAACTGTTTGCCTACGATACCAAATAATACTGAGAGAAAATCAGTGGTGGGTGGACATGTCTCATTAGTTTTTCTTGCGAATGTTACCACTGTCTCTTAGAAAGAGAGGCGTGACCGGCCAGATGTTAAAAAACCCGATCGCAACAACTACTGTATGTTACTGTCACAAGCAGTCTTGGTTCTATGGGTGCATATAAGTATCCATGTTAAGAACTATACTGGCTTTATAAATCGAGGTACGACATTACCTCTGAATGAAGTGGTTTTTCTGGACAAATACTGAGATGGTGATCCTAGGAGTGTGTATTATCAGACCAACAGTCCGGTTACACGTAGCCCACGATGCAACCTCCAGGCAAAATCGCTGAATTTTGAAAGTGATTCGGCTAAGGAACATGGTATGTAAGCGGTATTTGCGACTAATTCACGCCACCCCAGCTAAATATTTCTATAGTGTTCTTGTTTCAAACGTATTCTGTCTTGATACCATGTCAGAGGTCCTGCGATATATCCACTGAGATATAGGCGATGTCTGATTGAGAAGGATCACGAACACTAGTAGATGGTGTTGTGATTGAGGTCGTAAGAAAATTTCAGATCTCTAGTGTTGCGCTAGCTGCTACAACTTATGTCTGTGATTTGGAATCAAGTCTTTCCATTCAAGCACCTACCTGCATTGGATCCTATTGACAAGTCGTTTAATGATTACATCCACTACCCAATCACATTGCTGGCACTATCATATCTCGTAATGAGTCACCTTTCTCGAACGTGTCTATTACATTAAAAATCCAACCTGGTTTTAGTCAGCCCCTAGCATCATACAACTACTCATATTTCTACAGCTTTGTGCATATGATCATTCCAATTTAAGTTGGAACTGAGCAGGAGTCGGAGAAAACCATATCCACCACCTTCTGCAACACATGTAGAAACGGAACAACCTGAGTTAGTGCAACAGCACCGTGTTTTGACCATTCAGCGGAAATGCGCGCTTTTTGGTGTGTCTCCAAACCAGATACAGGTTCTACAGTCTGAAGCAGATCCACATCCATTCATATCTATCAGCCCAACATGCTATCATTGTTAGTCTGTACCATCCATCACAGAAAAATTACGAACTATAGAAGATTCACTAACTTTATCCGATATAGAACTCACCTAATAGCTCTGGCGGGGGTCCAGTGAGGAGAGGGAGATGTCACAATGCTCCCCAGAATAGCATAGGGCGCATTCCTCCTAGCATTCCTAACGGAACAGCCTGTCCATCACTGAATTCACACGTCAAACTGCTGCTGCCGCTGCCCATATGGGGCAAACCTCTTAAATATACAGGTGGAAAGGCCAGTTTAAAGTTCCATCAGCTGTACTGTAAGATGATCATACCCCATGGACTATACTGTAAATTGCAATAGACACACCCTATGGCCATGTCTCGTTGTCTGAAACATTTTTTTCTGCTGTAGCCCTCTTTGTACACCGCCATATTATGTTATACTATGCCTGCATCATCCCTATATAAAACGATCGTTAGTAATGGCGAATACCTTTTACAAGGAAACAGATGAATGCATAGCAGCAGTGCCCAACCTGTGAAAATACAAGTCACTCCGTCACTATCTCGGTAAACAGCACATCCGTAAGGCAGATATATACATGGTGATTGCAGCGCCTCACAAGCACCTATCGCTAACTTAGTTATGAAGTTGAAGTCTTGATTTTACGCCCAAGATGCGACACGGGGATGAAGAACATCTCATAAATCAAAGTTCGTTTAGAGGAATGTGTAATGTTTCATCACACATGAGATGGCAGTCCTCTGATGACCGACAAGTTTACCGTTAACGATCGCAAGTAGACAGCGCTTTAAATCACATACAGAACACGTGACTGTAGACGAGCCCAACGTAGGCTATGTCACGTGACTGATGAATCCTGACAGAACAGTGGAAAAATTGACCCGTAGCAACTTCCCCCTCTCTAGAATGCATCACCAGTCTACCATTAAATCGTACTTCGTTACAGCTCCATCTCAAGCGATCACCCCATCCACTCTCTGTTATCCTTTAACGCAGGTGCAAGTAAGTTTAGAGGTGAATGGTTCTCTGTCTTCCAGAAAAGCGTCAAATACAGTAGTCAACTCGCATGTATCACTGGTACATCAATAGACATACAGTATAATGCTACCTCAATGGAGAAAAGACCGACTGCTTCTTTGATTCCCGTTGCTTCCATGTCAACGTTTTTTTCGGATTCCTCTTGCTGCCGCATTCTCCTCCCCATGTAGAATTTGTTCTGCGCGAACCCCACACTGCTCCTCTCCCTTTACACTCACGGCTCACTTCCACGACATTAGTGTCCACATCATGCAGTAACAGAAGTGTAAGCACTAATTTAAGATGATGTTCTGTAGAGGACTATGAGCTAGCGCTGGTATGGAGTCTATGTGATTCATAATACAAATCGCTTACATAGATTGGCTGATAATTTTTGGTGGAAGAATACTACTGCTGATTTTATCAAGCCAGCCTCTTCATTACACTGGAGCGGCACAAACCAATTAAAAAGTTTCGGTAAACATAGGCATATCATTGAGGCATCCGAGATCATGTCTTTTGCGCCAGCGCTACGAAATTGCTTGTTTCATTTCCTGATTCGTCTACACTCCATGCTCATCGCACTCTGGTAGCTCCACAAAAAAAAATTGTTTCGCCTCACTTTCGTTCTGTAGCCTCTACATTTTCAGCATTGCATTACGTATTTACCTCCATATAACCACCGAGCAAGAACAAATGATGAGTTACAGGTATGTAAGTCTTAATCATAAAACTTCAGTTCTAACAAATTTTGTGTAATTACCACAGTAATTTAGGTACGTTTTACAGTAGTCGTAAACATAAACATTTACGTACATTTTTAATAATACTGCAGAACGTACGTCATTCCTGACTCAACTTTTCACTCAAGCAAAGGGTTGTTAAGGCACATAAAATGAGAATCAAGCATCATCGTCATGCCAGAAGCTAGACGGATGGCTGCAAGGACGAAGTGCTAGTTGTGAGCAACAACTACACATTGTTTGTTTACAGGACTTGACTGGACGTAACGACGCCGGACATCACGCCGTCCGACGTTTCTTCTCAACGACAACTGCAGAGACGATGTGGGGAGCTGACTCCTCCACAACGCAGACAACGCTCCACGACATCGAGTGAGCTACATGCAGAACGACGCAGCGCGTCGGACAACAGTCAACAGTGACCACACCCACACCACGACAATCCATCTTGACAGAGAAAAGTAAGCAATCCAAAAAATAAGTGATCATTTGAGTATGTTAGAATAGATTCTGTACTGTAGTGCTAATTGAGATTTCAATGTGGTTGTGTTCAGTAGTTATCATGATGCCTAAAAGAAGTTTAAAACTGCGTATTGATGTAGATAAGAGAATTCCTGAATCAGAGGAGGAGATTAGTGATTTGCCAGAACAGGAAGAATGTAATAGGAATATTGTCAATGTAGGAGGTGACACGTTTACTGAACAAGAGAAGGAAGCGATACCAAGTGTATCGGGGATTAGAACAAGGGATAAAGTCGGAGAATTACCCGACAGTCATTCAGATGTTAGGGAAGGTACCGATCGAGAATGTAGAATGAATGTCGCACCGAACATCTCTGGAGGTGTAGACATACTTAGTACTTTGAAATCAAAATTAAATATGATGAGTGAGCAATTTTCAGAACAGCAGGCAATACAGCAGGCATTTTTCAATAATAAATTTTCTGAAGTACTCGAACAGCAAGTTATTAAATTCTCAGAACAGCAAGCATCGTTTAATAGTAAATTTTCCGAATTAGCCGAACAACAGGCAATATTACAGGCAACCGTAAACAGCAAAATTTCAGAAGTAGAGAGTCGGGTAGAGGATATTGAAGTTAGATTTGAGGATCAAAAAGTTAAAGTAGATAGTAAATTTGAAAATGTTGAATCCAGGTTAACCAAACAAGAAAAACAGGATGTTAAAATTATCGATTGTATCGATAAATTGCAAGAAAATCTGAGTAATTTATCGGAAGAATGCGATGTGGTATCCATACGGGTTAATTCATTAACATAATTTTAGTAATATCATGGACCACCTGAATGAAATTGAACAAAAGACGGTTAAAAGGATCGATAATTATTTAATCAGTCAAGGTAAATAATTTGAAGAATTAACATGTAAGTTTACCGATGAATTCAATCAAATTAAAAATCAAGTTGTTCGTGATTGTGATGTACAGCTCGCTCGAATTAAAATGTAAGTTTACCGATGAATTCAATCAAATTAAAAATCAAGTTGTTCGTGATTGTCATATACAGCTCGCTCGAATATCAGACCACCTGAGAGAAATTGAACAAAAGACGGTTAAAAGGATCGATAATTATTTAATCAGTCAAGGTAAATAATTTGAGGAATTAACATGTAAGTTTACCGATGAATTCAATCAAATTAAAAATCAAGTTGTTCGTGATTGTGATGTACAGCTCGCTCGAATTAATATGTAAGTTTACCGATGAATTCAATCAAATTAAAAATCAAGTTGTTCGTGATTGTCATATACAGCTCGCTCGAATATCAGACCGACAATTACATAATGACGCAAAACCAGAAACTGAAAATATAGGTAGTCAACGGAAATCCAACTGCGAGACAAAGCTTCCATATATATGCAGTCTAACACCTTTACTACTGATCCGTGGGAATTAAACTCACATTGGGAAGTAGAGGATGACCCGTATGTCCAACGTAGTTGTGTTTCTTCTTTAAAGGTGGAACACAGCTTATTTAAGAGTAGGCAGTTTCCTACATTCTCTAGTGAGAAAAACAACATTAATCCCAAAGTGTTCATAAATTCATTTAAGAGAGTATTTCCGTGCAGCTGGTCAGAATTTGATAAGATCCAATTTATCGTGTCTAAGATAACAGAAGAAGCTGCATTATGGGCCGCGGAAATTAGCGAAACGTGTAATACGTGTTCAGAATTTGAAAGGTTCTTCTTGGCGAAATATTGCTCCTTGAGTCGTCAAGAAGGTTTACGGAAAGAAGTTTACCAACCCGAATTTTATAACCCTAGAAAAGAAACATTAAGGCAATATTTTGAACGCTACATAAATAAAATTAGGTACTGGACAGAAGTAGAGAGGTAATCCGTATATTGAAGGGCAGGCTGCATTTCAGTATAAGGGAAAAACTTATTCATGCACCGGATTATGACGTAGAACAGTTCTTAGCAGTAATTGACTCGATAGATATGTTAATGGAGGACGCCAGACAATGGCACAACAACCATAGTAATTATAATAGTGTGAATAATGGTAATAACAACCACTGGAACCAAAATAGGTCTAATAATAATAAGAGTTAATAACTGTGACCACAGCTTCAAAAACGGTAATGCACAAAACGATCGTAGGCAAAAAGAAAATCAAAATTGGAATGGAAATTATAATCGTCCTAAAGGTGCTTTTACACCAAACAATAACCAAGGGCAAGGACAAAATAGTTTGCAACGAGTACATGTAGTAACCATGAATAGGAAAGGAAAGTATGGAGGGCGGCAATCGCCAAACCACCAATGTTGTGGTGATGGCCGACAAAACAACTGTGCTCCGATGCAGCCTTCGAGTAAATCTAGATGGGGAACGTGTCAAATGACTAATGTACACTCCTGGAAATGGAAAAAAGAACACATTGACACCGGTGTGTCAGACCCACCATACTTGCTCCGGACACTGCGAGAGGGCTGTACAAGCAATGATCACACGCACGGCACAGCGGAAACACCAGGACCCGCGGTGTTGGCCGTCGAATGGCGCTAGCTGCGCAGCATTTGTGCACCGCCGCCGTCAGTGTCAGCCAGTTTGCCGTGGCATACGGAGCTCCATCGCAGTCTTTAACACTGGTAGCATGCCGCGACAGCGTGGACGTGAACCGTATGTGCAGTTGACGGACTTTGAGCGAGGGCGTATAGTGGGCATGCGGGAGGCCGGGTGGACGTACCGCCGAATTGCTCAACACGTGGGGCGTGAGGTCTCCACAGTACATCGATGTTGTCGCCAGTGGTCGGCGGAAGGTGCACGTGCCCGTCGACCTGGGACCGGACCGCAGCGACGCACGGATGCACGCCAAGACCGTAGGATCCTACGCAGTGCCGTAGGGGACCGCACCGCCACTTCCCAGCAAATTAGGGACACTGTTGCTCCTGGGGTATCGGCGAGGACCATTCGCAACCGTCTCCATGAAGCTGGGCTACGGTCCCGCACACCGTTAGGCCGTCTTCCGCTCACGCCCCAACATCGTGCAGCCCGCCTCCAGTGGTGTCGCGACAGGCGTGAATGGAGGGACGAATGGAGACGTGTCGTCTTCAGCGATGAGAGTCGCTTCTGCCTTGTTGCCAATGATGGTCGTATGCGTGTTTGGCGCCGTGCAGGTGAGCGCCACAATCAGGACTGCATACGACCGAGGCACACAGGGCCAACACCCGGCATCATGGTGTGGGGAGCGATCTCCTACACTGGCCGTACACCACTGGTGATCGTCGAGGGGACACTGAATAGTGCACGGTACATCCAAACCGTCATCGAACCCATCGTTCTACCATTCCTAGACCGGCAAGGGAACTTGCTGTTCCAACAGGACAATGCACGTCCGCATGTATCCCGTGCCACGCAACGTGCTCTAGAAGGTGTAAGTCAACTACCCTGGCCAGCAAGATCTCCGGATCTGTCCCCCATTGAGCATGTTTGGGACTGGATGAAGCGTCGTCTCACGCGGTCTGCACGTCCAGCACGAACGCTGGTCCAACTGAGGCGCCAGGTGGAAATGGCATGGCAAGCCGTTCCACAGGACTACATCCAGCATCTCTACGATCGTCTCCATGGGAGAATAGCAGCCTGCATTGCTGCGAAAGGTGGATATACACTGTACTAGTGCCGACATTGTGCATGCTCTGTTGCCTGTGTCTATGTGCCTGTGGTTCTGTCAGTGTGATCATGTGATGTATCTGACCACAGGAATGTGTCAATAAAGTTTCCCCTTCCTGGGACAATGAATTCACGGTGTTCTTATTTCAATTTCCAGGAGTGTAGATTGTAATAATCCCAATACTGCCAGTAGTCCATGTAATGCTAATCGACCTATACCGTTACCTGATAATAGGAATGTAAGAGGAGATGACGTGTACCAACAAAGTGGGAATGAAGTGCATTTCGTTGAGATACACGAACCACCAAGGAACCTAACTGACGGGCGTTCAAACGAAAGCCAGTCATTTTAGGCCTTCCTCGGATGCCCGGTTATGAGGAGAGAGGCAAACTTCACGAGTTAATCAATGTCCTTAATTATAATAACGGCTCTGACATCGGAGACGAATTAATGAAGCAACCAAGGGCTGAAGTCACCAAAGTGGATTTTACGATACAGGCGATAGTAGATGCGAAGATTAATGGTACTCCTGTAAGTATTCTGATTGACACAGGTGCAACGGTGAGCGTAATGGCGAGTAATTGTGTAAGTATGGTTAGTAGGCAACAGAAACTACTCACTTTACCGGTGTCGGGATGTACCGTTTCGGGGGCTTTTAGCGTTGAAGCGCAAAAGACAATTAAACAAATGCGGGTAGCAGTAGAACTACAAGAAGCAAATTTGGAATGTGATTTCTTGATAGTGTCTAAAATGACTACACCGTGCATCTGGGGAATGGATGTTTTATGTGAATATGGTGCAATCCTAGACATTAAGGAAGGTGTTTGTAACTTAACTGTTAACGACAAGCCATTAAGAATAATGTTAAGAAAGAAGAGAGTAATTTTAGGAAAATATTGTCAACGTTTGGTTGTAAATTATGTTCCAAGGAATATTGTGCATTACGTGGGTGACGACCGTGGCAAATTAACCGATGCTGACACTGAGATGTTAAGCATCGATGAAAAGGTTAGGGAATCAGAATACTTGTCAATTCAACAGCATATAGAGTTAAGTGAAGTGTTAAGATCATATTTGCCTGTACTTAATAAGAAGCGAGGCATAATTAAGAACTTCGAATATCACATTGAGACCTATCCTCATAATACGTTTTGTAAGACGACATACCCGGTCCGTTGGTCAAAAAGAGAAGCAGTGACGAAGGAAATCAAGAAGATGTTAGACTGTGGTATTATAGAAACTTCAAATTCCGAGTACTCCAGCCCTCATTTAGCTGTAACTAAACCAATTGAAGAAATACGTTTAGTTTTAGATGCGAGAGATATTAATAAAATAATTAAACCAGTAAGGACTCGTCCCGAAAACCTTGAACTCATACAAAAATTCCGCGGAGTGAATCTGTCAACATTTTGCTTGTGAAACTCGGGCGTTGCTGTCACAGGACGTCCAACTCTTTGTTTGTCACGCAGGTGAGATGCTCCCGCCTCCCATCTTTAAACTTACTCGCCGAACGACGCACCGTGCTCACATCAATACAAACACCATAAATTACTTTCATTCTCTGATGAATCTCCTTTGGGGTGACACCTTCTGCTACCAAGAATTCAATGACTGCACATTGCTTAAATCGCATTGACTGACCGTCTGCGCAGGGTTCCATACTTTACACTGTAACAACACAACCGTTCAATGCTAAGGCTTCCCGCCAACTGGAGCTGTAGAGAAGGAGCTACGGAACAAGCCAGACCTGCCGCATACCAATGCTGCCAACTGTTGAAGAGTTACGAAGGTGGAGGCAATACTTTTCAGTCAACCCTCTTAGCTGCCCTCTAGCGACAGGCACAACAGCGCACCGGATAAGATAAATCGATCTCAAACACTACTGACAACTTTTGATGACCTAAACAAGGACCGTTGTTTCTTAATGTCAAACAGAATAGGGTTCCGACTCTTACTTACAAGGGAACCTCCCCATCGCACCCCCCTCAGATTTAGTTATAAGTTGGCACAGTGGATAGGCCTTGAAAAACTGAACACAGACCAATCCAGAAAACAGGAAGAAGTTGCGTTGAACTATAAAAAAATAACCAAAATATACAACCTGAGTAGTCTATGTGGACGATAGGAAACATCAAGGTTAATGTGTGCGTCGGAGCGCCGTGGTCCCGTTGTTAGCGTGAGTAGCTGTGGAGCGAGAGGTCCTTGGTTCAAGTCTTCCCTCGACTGATAAATTTATTTTCTTTATTTTCGCAAAGCTATGATCTGTCCGTTCGTTCATTGACGTCTCTGTTCACTGTAATAAGTTTAGTGTCTGTGTTTTGAGACCGCACCGCAAAACCGTGCGATTAGTAGACGAAAGGACATGCCTCTCCAATAGGAAGTGAAAACATTTGTTCGCAAGGTCATAGGTCAACCGATTCCTCCACAGGAAAACACATCTGATATATTCTATACGACACTGGTGACGGCATGTTCGTCACATGACAGGAATATGATGTCGACCCATCTAACTTGTACACTTGGCGAATGGGTAAAAAGATTCTTCTACCTTGCCCGATTTAGGTTTTCTTGTGGATATGATAATCACTCCCAAAAAAGTGATGAAAACATAAGAGTTTGTCACATAAACTGCAACAAATGAATGTAACAGTTTCACAGTCGCACAGGTTTCCTTGTGCTCTGTCCAAACATATGTTTTTAACGTTTTCAAATTTTTCCGTGTGTAGACCGTCAAATCCTGCATATGTCCAAGCAAATCTGAACATGTCCTGGAATTCTGGAGAGCGAAGGTGATTATGTGTGAGTGCCTGAACTTTGATAATTGACACACGATCACGTAAACAATACTGCTCTGTGTACCTGTGCAGCTTCGCAAAATCATAGAATCTTTTCACAAAGTATTTCACTTGCCGAAAACCAAACACATCTAACGGTTGCACAAGAGGTGTACAACCTGGAGGAATGGTAATCACATCTACTCCCACAGTAAAATTGTCTGAAAATAAAAAATTAAACTTCTTACTCGACGTAAGACTTGAACCAAGGTCCTCTCCTTCTGCAGCTACTCACGCTAACCACGGGACCACGGCGCTCCTGAGCTGACATCCTCCTTGATGTTGCCTATCTTCCGCGTGGACTACTCAGTTTGTATCTTTTGCTTATTTTTTTCATAGTTCCACACAACTTCTTCCTGTTTTCTCGATTGATCTGTGTTCTGTTTTCCAAGGCCTATCCACTGTGACAACTGTAGGGAAGCAGCCTACTCACGCTGTAGTAAATTCACATGTCTTTCCATTGTGTGCCAGCCAGTCTGCTGTAACTAGCTCTGACGTCATAAATGTTGCGCAATGCTTTAAAAATCAAGCAAATAACCTAAAACATTTCTAGCATGTCAGGAGTAATACTAAAACAACATGTGTTGAATATCAGTTCGATAACTTTAGCCATTTTCGAAATTTGGACGTTTTTCTGTAAAAATCATTGGCGCGACAGAAAAGAGCTAGAGAATTAAAAATTGATAATTAGATTCATCTTTCATAATAATTTAATAAAAAAACAGTACTTTGGGTTTCACAAATTAAAATTTTAGTGGAAATTCATGATTTTCTGGTTTTCGTCTTAAAACTTAAGGAAGCAAGATAGATTAAGTAGACTAATAAATAAGGCTAGGATGTTTATATTTAAGTAGAATGGAGATCCGCTATCACCATTAGGATGTGAGAAGTTTCATTTGAATACATATAAAACTATAGCGATAGCGTATCTCCAAAGGGCCAGTTCAGAGCTCGTCTACTGCGTGCAGTGTAATTAAATTAATTCTCTCGCCCAAAATATTTAACTTAGCCACATCAAAATTTTATTATGATTACTTACCTGTGTGTTGAATGCACATTTAAATTAAGAGCTCATCGGCCATCAGCAAGAGAAGCTATGATTTATTCGATAACTTAAAGTGGTGCATTACTAGCCCCGCGGCTAGTCGGGAGAGCCGATTTGATCAGGCGTTCCCTTAGCCGTCCGCACCGCGGCTTTTTATATAAGAACGCTGCGCGAGGAAGCAAGGCCCCAGTTCTCTCCAGACGCTGAATAGCACGCCATATGTGTCGGGAGTCGCGTCGCGCGGTATCATTGCTACAAACAGCCTCGGATGCCGTATTAAGTTAGTCGAGATACGCGTAACCATGAAATTATTTTCGAGTGAAGTGTTAATTCTGGGATGACTTTAATTATCGATCTTCAGTTTGCGTATTGTCGTATTTTCACGTGCCGCCGCGGGACAAACATTCTACCATTAATTAGCGTGGCGTTTGATGAACCTAATCATCAAATTATGGCGAGCATTCATTTAAACATTTAATTTGGACATTTATAGTTGCATCAGCGCATTAGACTCTGAACTGCTCTGTTAGTTAGATGGTGTGGATTCTTTTGTTTTCATCTGTGACTTTCAGAATACAGAACGTTTTTTCAAGACCGTTTTTGATTATAAATCCCGAACAATCTCCTAATTCCTCAGAGCTATAAGCTGTAACTATAAGTGTATTCTCAGATGAAGTGGGCACTAGGAATTCTAATTACAGGCTTCACGTTTTGCTAATCACTTTCTGGTTGCCAATATTGTAGTTAGAGAGCCAGTGTTGAGAACGGCGAAAGACAGCATAAATAACATTCTGTGGTGTCACAGCCAGACACCACACTTGCTAGGTGGTAGCTTAAATCGGCCGCGGTCCATTAGTACATGTCGGACCCGCGTGTCGCCACTGTGTGATCGCAGACCTAGCGCCACCACACGGCAGGTCTCGAGAGACGTACGAGAACTCGCCCCAGTTGTACGACGACGTTGCTAGCGACTATACGGACGAAGCCTTTGCTCTCATTTGCCGAGAGACAGTAGAATAGCCTTCAGCTAAGTTCATGTCTACGACCTAGCAAGGCGCCATTAGCCTTAGATAGCTTGTATTTAAAGAGCCTTACTTGTATCGCCACAATCTCCAAATGTCTCATCAAGAACGATGTATACAAAGGAAGGATTAAAAGTTAAGTAGTCCAGAAGTTACGTATTTTCTTTATAGCATTCATTAAGTCTCCTGTTTCAGACCTCACTCCATCCTTCGTGAGTTAGCGCGTGCATCTTGGCCGCCTCTTTCAATTAGTGTGCGTAGTGTTGGCAAGTCTGCCGACACAACACATTCTACATTTTAACAACAATAATTCCACCCGCCGCTGCACATATGGTTAATCGGCCGGGAAATGCATTCAAACATATTCAAACTTTTATATAACATTAATTCCACCAGCCGCCCCACACAACTTATAACTAAATCTGAGGGGGGTGCGATGGGGAGGTTCCCTTGTTAGAGGATACCCCTTATCTCTCTGTTTATAATATTGTTCAAATGGTTCAAATGGCTCTGAGCACTATGGTACTAAACATCTGAGGTCATCAGTCCCCTAGAACTTAGAACTACTTAAACCTAACTAACCTAAGGACATCACACACATCCATGCCAGAGGCAGAATTCGAACCTGTGACCGTAGCGGTCGCGCAGTTCCAGACTGTAGCGCCTGGAACCGCTCGGCCACAACGGCCGACTATAATGTTACCAGATAGCCGGATTTCAATGGCAGTCCCAATACCGCGACGCACGGCCAACCACCTATGTCTCATCGTACATTTCCTGTCCTTCAGTAGGACAATGTTACACCACTCCAGCTTTATCTGGCTGAAATAAACGCTTGTGGTGATGACGCTTCACGCAACGATCCTGGACCGTACGAATCGTCTGTCCAATGTATATTTTCCCGCAATTGCAGGGAGTCTTGTCGAACTCGGGCTTTCTCGAACTCGAATCATCCTGCACTGAGCCCAGCAGAGCTCTAATCTTATCTAGCGGACGGAATACAGATTTAATACCAATTTTTTTTTAATTCTTCCTATTTTTTTAAGATATGCTCACCGCAAAAGTAGGAATGCCACCGATTTGCTTGTATCTCTTTTTGGTTCCCGTGAAGTTCCAATCTGTAGAGCACGACGGATCTGATTGTCAGTATAATCATTCGGCTTGAACACAGATTTAGATCATCCAGTTCTTGTGTCAAACTATGTACCGCCAAAATATTGTGTCCAGATGACGGTATGTTAGGTTGGTGATCCGACATGAATGCAACCAATTATTAGGCCGGGAAAGTTTACGGAGCCACATAGAGCTTTGCTTTTCGGGATGAATTCACGAACTCGACATGCACTTAACGTAGTACGTCTCCTTCGGATAGTTCCTCCCTCTTCATACGGATTATCCAGCGCTGGCAAATGACTACGGAGAAACGGCGCAAAATTTTTGGCGTGAGGGTCTCTTCATGGGCATTTACGTCCTCACCCAAAGATTTCTGAGCCTGGATGCGTTTATTGCATTCTGTGAATGTAGCATTAAGTGTGTGGGGACTTTCAACTCGAACGGGTAGCAGTTCTTGTAAATAGTCCAAGTGGGCCTGCATTATGCAGTTGCGTTCTCTATACCTTATCTGAAAATTCGGTTAGTGTCTTTAAAAGTAGGAGCAGGCGCTGTTCTGCCGTAGAAACGTTGTTAGCTGTTTTGCTCACCTATGGGACCTCCTCTTGGAACTTTATTGGTAGTAAACACAGAAGATTGGTATAGATACAGTTTTCAAATTGTTCCCAAAATCTGAGCAAGGTCTCAGTGTCTTCAGAGAATGGTGCGAACTAAATAGATGGCAGCTGAAGGGATGTAAGGATCTGAACCACAGGTGAGACTGAATCACACACGATGTGACGGTAGAATTGGCCAATTTTTTCTCTATGTTCTCCCGGACCTGAACATTGCATGTTCGGCCTTGTCAATATACTAGGCGCAAAGAACGAAGTCCGCGTTGTATTCCCTGTGCGAGAGATGATTGTGTAAAGTGTCGTCAGGCTGTGACAGAAGTGACAACTCTTCTTCCAAGCGTTCCTTGCGATATTTAATATCCTCCAACAGTGTGACATCTGAAAAATTTTCAGTCGCGGATACCAGAGCGTAATAAGACTTCTCTGGCACGATCGTTTTCTTTTAAAACCTTGTAACTCTTCAAGAGGCATTGTTGTTCTTAGTTTTCCAAACAATGCGCTACGCATGCTGTCAAAATATGCCACTGTCTGAAGTAAGCGAAGACTGACTAAGTGCAGCAGCTCACTGCTGTCCAGAGATGCTAATGACCGCCACTTGCGACAACTGACGAGAGGTTTAAAATTAAATACGCACAACCATGTGATCTTTTCTTATGTGGACAAGACACTTCCTTGTGTTTTTCTAACGACAACAGCAGGCTCCGAGCGCCACGATTATTTACTTCTCAGCAGTAAAAACAGTGGACAATGTTAATAACCTTGCGCGTAGTGTAGCTATTCTGCAAGGCGCACTAGCTACATTGCTTTTTAATGTTGTAGTGGATCTGTCCTCCGTGAGTGGCAAGAAGGCAGCAGTGTATTGTCCAATGATAGCCCATGAGCTCCAGTACGAGGTTTGGGCGGTAGAAAACGTCGCCGTCGAGTTGAGAAAGTAAGGAAGTACACGCCGATCACTTAGCAGAGTGTTTATTTACGTAACTATAACAACGAGACAGTCGATGATGTTATATAAACATATGTCTAAAGATAAAGTGCTAAATGCAAAGACCTACAACGTCTCTGATCTTCCATGTACAGTACATTACTGCACTACTTGGCCATTAAAATTGCTACACCACGAAGATGACGTGCTACAGGCGCGAAATTTAACCGACAGGAAGAAGATGCTCTGATATGCAAATGATTAGCTTTTCAGAGCATTCACACGGTGTTGGTACCGGTGGCGACACCTACAACGTGCTGACATGAGGAAAGTTTCCAACCGATTTCTCATACACAAACAGCAGTTGACCGGCGTTGCCTGGTGAAACGTTGTTGTGATGCCTCGTGTAAGGAGGAGAAATGCCTACCATCACGTTTCCGACTTTGATAAAGACCGGATTGTAGCCTATCACGATTTCGGTTTATCGTATCGCGACATTGCTGCTCGCGTTGGTCGAGATCCAATGACTGTTAGCAGAATATAGAATCGGTGGGTTCAGGAGGGTAATACGGAACGCCTTGCTGGATCCCAACAGCCTCGTATCACATGCAGTCGAGATGACAGGCATCTTATCCGCATGGCTGTAACGGATCGTGCAGCCACGTCAACAGATGGGGACGTTAGCAAGACAACAACCATCTGCACGAACAGTCCGCCGACGTTTGCAGCAGCATGGACTATCAGCTCGGAGACCATGGCTGTGGTTATCCTTGACGCTGCATCTCAGACACGAGCTCCTGCGATGGTGTACTCAACGACGAACCTGGGTGCACGAATGGCAAAACGTCATTTTTTCGGTTGAATCCTGATTCTGTTTACATCATCATGATGGTCGCATCCATGTTTGGCGACATCGCGGTGAACGCACATTGGAAGTGTGTACTCGTCATCGCCATACTGGCGTATCTACCGGCGTGATGGTATGGGGTGCCATTGGTTACACGTCTTGTTCGCATTGACGGCACTTTGAACAGTGGACGTTACATTTCAGATGTGTTACGACCCGTGGCTCTACCCTTCATTCGATCCCTGCGCAAACCTACATTTCAGCAGGATAATGCACGGCCGCATGTTGCAGGTCCTGTACTGGCCTTCCTGGGTAGAGCAAATGTTCGACTGCTGCCCTGGCCATCACATTCTCCAGATCTCTCACCAACTGAAAATGTCTGGTCAATGGTGGCCGAGCAACTGGCTCGTCACAATACGCCAGTGACTATTCTTGATGAACTGTGGTATCGTGTTGAAGCTGCATGGGCAGCTGTACCTGTACACACCATCCAAGCTCAGTTTGACTCAATGCCCAGGCGTATCAAGGCCGTTATTACGGTCAGAGGGCCGGCCGCGGTGGTCTAGCGGTTCTAGGCGCTCAGTCCGGAACCGCGCGACTGCTACGGTCAAAGGTTCGAATCCTGCCTCGGGCATGGATGTGTCTGATGTCCTTAGGTTAGTTAGGTTTAAGTAGTTCTAAGTTCTAGGGGACTGATGACCACAGATGTTAAGTCCCATAGTACTCAGAGCCATTTGAACCATTTTTTTGAACGGTCGGAGGTGGTTGTTCTGGGTACTGATTTCTCAGAATCTATGCACCCAAATTGCGTGAAAATGTAATGACTTGTCAGTTCCAGTATAATATATTTGTCCAATGAATACCCGTTTGTCATCTGCATTTCTTCCTGTTGTAGCAATTTTAAAGGCCAGTGGTGTAGTTCGTGTCCGCTGCTCGTGGTCTCGCGGTAGCGTTCTCGCTTCCCGAGCACGGGGTCCCGGGTTCGATTGCCGGCGAAGTCAGGGATTTTTCCTGCCTCGAGATGACTGGGTGTTGTTGTGTCGTCTTCATCATCATTATTCATCCCCATCACGGTCGGAGGAAGGCAAATGGCAAGCCACCTCCACTTTGACCTTGCCTAGTAAAGCAGTGCGGGTCTCCCGCATCGTTCCCCTACGCTCTGTAAAGAAGCACGAGACTTCATTTCATTTCACAGTGTAGTTCGTAGGAGACCGTGGATACCTTGTGCCAAAATACTGAGAAGGTATCCTTGAACGACCTCTGAAAGTTTGTCGGTGGAGCTCTAGTTCAGCCTGTAGAATAGTTACAATACTAAGGGGGGTTGGACTTCAAACGGGCCGGCTTGGAGCAGGAGAGGCACCACAGGACATTTTATTTTCTACTGTCTATACTTTTACAAATAAATTCATAAAACTTTGTCACCATGACCAGGAAGGATTCAGGATTCAGAGTCATGGCAGTGGAAGTGCAAAAACATAACAAAATAAATGTTTGTAGATATGGAATTTCATCATTTTTTCACTTACTGTTGGCTGCATTTGTTGCTATAGATACATTTTTCTTCACAAGTAAGAGAGATTCTTTGATGAATTTTGCACAGCATACACACCATACTTACATGTGTATGAAACTCTAGAATTTTCCAAATCTATTAAAAACTGTGGTAAAAATTGAGATAATTAACTACAAAATTTGATTTTTTTCTAAACGTAAAGTTTAAAACGTAACAGCTCATTCATTTTTTCATAAATTAAATAGATTCTAGAGTTTCAGACACCAGTAAGTATGGTTTGTATGCTGTGCAAACTTCATCAACAGTCTCTCTTACTTATGAAGAAAAGTGTACCTATAGCAACAAATACAGCCAATAATAAGTGAAAAAAGATGAAATTTCACATGAAAAAAAATTATTTTGTTATGTTTTTGAACTTCCGCTGCTACGAGTGTGAATCCTGAATCCTTCCTGGTCATGCTGACAAAGTTTTATGAATTTACTTGTAAAAGTATAGACAGTGGAAATTAAAATGTCCTGTGGTGCCTCTCCTGCTCCAAGTCGGCCCGTTTGACGTGCTACCCCCCCCCCCCCCCCCTTAAAAGAAAAAATTAGTATGTTTCTTGAGTATTTAACATTGTGTCTTATGAGTTACAAACCGACGTAACGTACGGCGGCGGGCAGCAGCGGGGCCCACCTGGGCAGTGGGGCGACGGCGGACGTCGCCGGCGCCGCAGCGCGCCACCCCCGCAGAGGCGAGGCCGTGGAGTTGCAGGGGGGGCGCCGTAATTCTCTGGATGAGACATGGCCGCCCCCGCCCCAGTTTTACTGCCCTGCGCCGCCTCGCTTCGCCTCGACTCGCCGGCGTACAAAACGCGCCCCCTCCCCTCTTCCACCCCCCCCCCCCACCACACATTCTCTATATCGCCCCTGAGACGCCTGCCGCATACCCCAGCCTCATAAAAGCGTAACCTTTCTGCCGCCGGGGCCTGACAGCCAACTGCTGCTCCTTCCTGCTCCTCCTCCACCTCCTCCTCCTCCTCTTCCTTCCACTCCCTCCCGTGTCTCATCCCTCACCTGCACACACACACACACACAGTGCCATACAGACAAAACACACACACGCCCACCCCGACTCTTACAGGCGTCGCGCCGGACTACATACAGCCGAGGTGAAAGGAGTGGACAGCAGACGTGGAGGAGAGCGGGCTTAAGAGCGTAAAAAATAGCGGGACCGGGGGGCTCCCTCGCCGTCAGACAGCAGCTATACGTGGCCGGCGTTCTGTCACCTCGCGATGCGTCCTGCTGCCTCTGCCGACAGCGTCACCCGCGTCTCTGTGCGCTGCCAGATGAATTACGACTTACGACGAAGAGAGATGCCGCACGTCAGAAACTTGATGGCGCTCTCTCATTTAATTAGCTCCCGAGTCGCTGTTGCCCTGGGGATTTGTACCTTATCTTCTACCTCCCGACACCTTTTGGAAGGCGCTATTTACCGGCTCAAAGATAACGCAGGTATAGAAAAGCCTGCAAAATATCGTGATGTTCTCTCCCTCTCTGCAGGTGTCTTGTAAGTGCGTCTTGAAAGAGGTTCTAAGATGAGCACCAACAACAGTGAAACAAAGATAATGGCATGTAGTCGAGTGGAATTAGGTGATGAACGAGAAATTAGGTCAGGAAATGAGACACAAAAAGCAGTAGATGATTTTGCTATCTGAGCAGGAAAATAAGTGACAAACCGAAGTAGAGAGGACGAAAAGTGCCTGCTGTTTCGGCCACCCTTACATTTACGAGAAATGTTCAATAAGTAATGCAACACTTTTTTTTCTGAAAGCAGGTTGATTTTATTCAGATTTCCAATACATAATATTATTCCTTACTCTTTTGGCTACAAAACCCTACTTTTCAACATTGTATTGTATGTTAACCGGGGACCGAGAAACGACGGAGAGGCTCCGTCCCCACCACAGCCGCAGTGGTCCACAACCCCACGACGACTACCGCAGTCACATCACCCCTCCGCCGCCCCAATCCGAACCCAGGGTTATTGTGCGGTTCGGCCCCCGGTGGACCCCCCAAGGAACGTCTCACACCACACGAGTGTAACCCCTATGTTTGGGTTGCGTGGTGCAGTAATGGTGGTGTACGCATACGTGGAGAACTTGTTTGCGCAGCAATCGCCGACATAGTATAATTGAGGCGGAATAAGGGGAACCAGCCCGCATTCGCCGAGGCAGATGGAAAACCGCCTAAAAACCATCCACAGACTGGCCGGTTCACCGGACCTCGACACAAATCCGCCGGGCGGATTCCTGCCGGGGACCAGGCGCTACTTCCCGCCCGGAAAGCCGTGCGTTAGACCGTACGGCCAACCGGGCGGGCTTACTTTTTTCAACATAATCTGCATTCAGTGCTACAGCCTTACACCACCTTACCGGGAGGGCCTGTATGCGTTCACGGTACCACTGTATAGGCCGAAGTCGGAGCCATTCCTTAATGCATCAGTAACCTCCCCATTATCCCCGTGCTGCTTCCTGCGGGTTGCATTCATCATTGGCCCTACAGATGGAAGCCACAAGGTGCCAGATCCCGGCTGTAGGATGGATGAGGAAGAACAGCCCTATAAAGTTTTATAAGTTTCTCTGGGATACTAAAATGTACACTTTCACGGCGGAAATGTCATGTCCATTATATTTATCCGGGCTGTTATGCCGTGGTCGGTTGATGAATTCTGTGTCAATTCCCAACATTTCGTCCCCGTCTGCGGAGGACATCTTCAAGGGGGTCTGTATCTCGATGGAAGGTCCAACACACCCATTGGCTAGCTACTGACTGCCGCTAACTTCCGTGTCCGCGCGCTCCCGCGCCTCGGCGTGACGTCACGTGTTTTGAAAGCGTCAGTGCAATTGGCCGCTGTCCGTCGCCGTCGATCGCCGTTGCCATCACCCAGTGGTGGACGGATGGTACACATCTTCTTCAACACCGGCATCCATATACCGTTTAATTTCACGCCCTCCTCCTTTCGACTGAAATTATTAGGGTGTTTAGCGATTTCGATTGCCTCCCTGTAGAGCCTTTCGTAATATCCGATTGTGGCCGCTAGTACCTGCATCTCCTCGAAACGAATATTGTGGTTCCCTGACTGGAAAGCATGCTCCGCAACAGCTGATCGTTCCGTTTCTCCTCTTCTACAATTGCCCTTGTGCTCTTCCAAACGTTTTGAAACAGTTATTTAAGTGGTTCCCACATAAACATCTCCACAGCTGCATGGGATCCTATACATTTCATATTTTTCCAATGGTTTGCGAGCGTCCTCGGCAGACTCGAAAAGGCTAGAGTGTATAGGATCCCATGCAGCTGTGGAGATGTTTATGTGGGTACCAGAAAAAGAACTGTTTCAAAACGTTTGGAAGAGCACAAGGGCAATTGTAGTAGAGGAGCATCCTTTCCAGCCAGGCAACCACCATATTCGTTTCGAGGAGACGCAAGTACTAGCGGCCTCAAGACGATATTACGAAAGGCTCTACAGGGAGGCAATCGAAATCGCCAAACACCCTAATAATTTCAGTCGAAAGGAGGAGGGCGTGAAATTAAACGGTATATGGATGCCGGTGTTGAAGAAGATGTGTGCCGGCCTCGGTGGCCGAGCGGTTCTAGGCGCTTCAGTCTGGTTCAAAATGGTTCAAATGGCTCTGAGCACTATGGGACTCAACTGCCGTGGTCATAAGTCCCCTAGAACTTAGAACTACTTAAACCTAACTAACCTAAGGACAGCACACAACACCCAGCCATCATGAGGCAGAGAAAATCCCTGACCCCGCCGGGAATCGAACCCGGGAACCCGGGCGTGGGAAGCGAGAACGCTACCGCACGACCACGAGATGCGGGCCTTCAGTCTGGAACCGCGCTACTGCTACGGTTGCAGGTTCGAATCCTGCCTCGGGCATGGATGTGTCTGATGTCCTTAGGTTAGTTGGGTTTAAGTAGTTCCAAGTTCTAGGGGACTTATGACCTCAGATGTTAAGTCCCATAGTGTTCAGAGCCATTTGAACCATTTTGAAGAAGATGTGTACCACCCGTCAACCACTGGGTGATGGCAACGCACGATCGACGGCAGCGGACAGTGGCCAATTGCACTGACGCATTCAAAACACGTGACGTAACGCCTCGGCGAGGGAGCGCGCGGACACGGAATTTAACGGCAGTCAGTAACGAGCCAGTGGGTGTGTTGGACCTTCCATCGAGCTAGAGACCCCTTGAAGATGTCCTCCGCAGACGGGGACGAAACGTTGGGAATTGACACAGAATTCATCAACCGACCACGGCATAACAGTCCGGATAATTATAATGGACATTACTCTGGGATGCACAGACATGGGTGAGACCTTGCTTTGTCATGGAGACGGTGAAGTTCGTTTGCGTATTTGTGGCGACGAACATAATGAAGTCGTTTCGCCCGTTTCCTGCGAGTAGCACAGTATGCTTAATAGCTGATCGTTGAACCGTAACGGAGGACATCAAACACATAGCCCCTTGATAGTCCTAGGAGACCTTACCGGCAGAGTGTGCGGCTTTGAACTTTTCCTTCCGAGAAGGTGTGATGTGGCGCCACTCTAAGGACTGCCGTTTTGTTTCTGATTCGAAGTGATGAACCTATGTTTCGTGGTCTGTGACGATGTTGGACAAGAAACTGTCACGATCAACTTCTTAGCGCGCAAGCAATTTCGCACAGATGATCATTCGTTGTTCTTTACGGTCTTCTGTTAGGCGGCAAGAAACCTAGAGGGCACACACCTTTGAGAACCCCAGCTGGTCGACAAATCAGTCAGCACTATCAACAGAGACGTCCAGTTTTGCAGCGAGGTGTCTGATAGTCATCCATGATCATCTCGAATGAGAGTGTCCGCACGTCCAAAATTGCAGGAATAACAGCGGTGTGCGGCCGTCCGGCACGCGGAACGTTGAGCGACGTTGTTACAATGCCTCACCCAACAACTGACCATACGTTTGTTCACCTTCAGGCCTGCGTAGATATTCTCCCAGCCCCTACTATTAATTCGGATGCTCTGCTTTTCCGCCAAAAGAAACTCGATGACAGCTCTCTGCTTGGGTCGCTCCTCCGTTACAAACGCCATTTCGAAAGCTACATATAGCGTGCGAGATAACATCGCAAAGATGTTCGGGCTCACATGCGGTTCCTCTTCGTCGAAATGTCTTGGATCAAACTCGTCTCGGGGTTGAACCGCACGTGTCGCATTACACGCCCTAAATTGGATACTTGTGACCATTTGGTTAAATTGTCTGGCTGACGGCAAGTCTGCCAAATACAAAGTAAACATACCGAACAATAACAGTAATAATAATATGGGGGACTAAATTAATGACCAACAAATGACGTAGGCCACACACCTACGATTTGTTAGAATAACGTTTATTCAGAAAGCAAAGTAATAGGGGAAGTGGACGTATTAAGAGTTACTACTACACTCGGGCGCATATCCATTCGACCCAGTTCCATCATTCACAATCTCATCTGAAAATACAAGCCTAATATTCCACCTCGTTATCTTCACGAAAAGTTAGAATTCACACCAGGCGCGCGGCTGTTCATTACTCAGAGACTAAGTCCCGCGATACCACACAACGCGAAATTTTCTAAGTCGTTTCACTTCCTAGCTGCCTAAAGACCGACCGTCCGCTCTCGCGTCTCAATCCGAACTGCACCCTTTGGTGTCTCCAGCCGAACTGTACACTTTGGTGTCTAGACCAGAACTGTTTCTCTCTGCCCGTCTCCGCCCGCGTTTTCCCGTGGGGCCGAACATCGTCACTCAACTGACTAGGGCAGTCCCCTTTCCTGAAGCAGTCCATCTGTCTGGCTACAGCTTATTCTACATTATTTTACATTTTACCATATTTAAATAATCAAAGCTTGACCACTTTCACGTTCTAAATAAAGTAACAATAATTTCCATTACATAATAAACGTTAAATTCTTTTTCATGAAACCAATTCAATTTCCTTCTTAGCTTTGAATGCCTTGGCCAGTAGCCTTGCACCAATGTGCTTTCTGATAAATAAATAAAGAACAGAAGTAACTATTATGTTCTAAACATTACAACAAATATTCTATTACCTAATGATTCAATAAGGTTCAAATGGTTCTGAGCACTATGGGACTTAACATCTGAGGTCATCAGTCCCCTAGAACTTAGAACTACTTAAACCTAACTAACCTAAGGACATCACACACATCCATGCCCGAAACAGGATTCGAACCTGCGACCGTAGCAGTCGCGCGGTTCGGACTGTAGCGCCTAGAACCGCTCGGCCACACCGGCCGGCCCGATTCAATAAGGTGGCATGCTGTCATCGTTCGATGTGTTTTGTGTGAAGGAAATGATGATCTGATGCTTAACTGAAAATACTGATAATTTAAATTTACTATGTCTTTTAAACAAATAAAGTACAGACTTGATATTTACAACGTTTGTCATTTTAATGATGCGCTTCTATACGAAATGTCGATCATTAAGATCGACCAACGCGTTCAGATTTTAGCTTTCAGGTGTTTGTTACAAAACTTGTTGATTTCACTTTAACAGTAGATCTTAAATTGTTATACATATGATCAATATTGAAGTTTTATTGTGATCACCATGAAAATTTACGAACGATGGCAGATTAAAATCACTGTGGCTTGATTCCCTGCATTATTACAGAATCAAATAGTTTTCATTAACGTTTCCCTTTTATGGCCGATCTTAAGTCCGCCATATTTAACACTGCTACGTCTCCTTGACCACAAAAGCCTTCTACTGGGTTTCCCTACGACGTAGGTTCTCGTCTGTCTCACTCGCACACTACAGCGCTTAGGCCTCAATAGGCAACAGACGCCTATCAGTTTCCCCTGTCGTGGTGAATCTGCGCCCTTTGTGGCACGCGGTCTACATCTACATTAGTACTCCGCAAGCCACCTGGCGGTGTGTGGCGGAGGGCACTTTACGTGCCACGGTCATTACCTCCCTTTTCTGTTCCAGTCGCGTATGGTTCGCGGGAAGAACGACTGTCTGAAAGCCTCCGTACGCGCTCTAATCTCTCTAATTTTACATTCGTGATCTCCTCGGGAGGTATAAGTAGGGGGAAGCAATATACTCGATACCTCATCCAGAAACGCACCCTCTCGAAACCTGGACAGCAAGCTACTCCGCGATGCAGAGCGCCTCTCTTGCAGAGTCTGCCACTTGAGTTTGCTAAACATCTCCGTAACGCTATCACGGTACCAAATAACCCTGTGACGAAACGCGCCGCTCTTCTTTGGATCTTCTCTATCTCCTCCATCAACCCGATCTGGTACGGATCCCACACTGATGAGCAATACTCAAGTATAGGTCGAACGAGTGTTTTGTAAGCCACCTCCTTTGTTGATGGACTACATTTTCTAAGGACTCTCCCAATGAATCTCAACCTGGTACCCGCCTTACCAACAATTAATTTTATATGATCATTCCACTTCAAATCGTTCCGCACGCATACTCCCAGATATTTTACAGAAGTAACTGCTACCAGTGTTTGTTACGCTATCATATAATCATACAATAAAGGATCCTTCTTTCTATGTATTCGCAATACATTACGTTTGTCTATGTTAAGGAACAGTTGCCACTCCCTGCACCAAGTGCCTATCCGCTGCAGATCTTCCTGCATTTCGCTACAATTTTCTAATGCTGCAACTTCTCTGTATACTACAGCATCATCCGCGAAAAGCCGCATGGAACTTCCGACACTATCTGGACGACAGGGTTCGTTTCACAATTTCTGTAGGCTGACTCTTTCGACTGTGTATTTAAATGAGAGCGAAATGCTCGTTAACTCACAAGCGCCGCCACCTATCGGTACTTCATGAAACTATAGAGGCTGAAGAGGGAATATTTCACTATATCCCAAAACAAATTCCGCATTTTTTCATCCGAAAGTGGTCGAGAAAGAAAATGTCGTGATTTAACTATTGAACGCCCTGCGTAGTAGTACGTTGTCTAATTTTTGGCGAGTGCCGGTAATCCTTGCTCTGTGATGATCAGTATCGATATATCCTCGTTTTTTAGGTTTGCTCTTATGTGATAAACGTTGTGTTTGAAGGTTCTCTTCCAGCCAATCACCGTCGGAGGCGTGGCGTACCCACTTGAGGGAGGAGTGTTCTGAGCAGCGAGGCAGGTGTTAGGTGAGTGGTGAGCAGTATGGGCTTCGTCCCTAAGCGAAGGTAACAACTTATTTGGTAGGTGCAATGGTCTGAGCAGGACCGTACTGATAAACTATGGGAGCGATGCCCTCGCTGCTTGGTCCGCTCCCCCCAAATGAACAAGTCAACCAACGTAATGGTTGGCACGGATGTGTGTGATGTCCTTAGCTTAGTTAGGTTTAAGTAGTTCTAAGTTCTAGGGGACTTATGACCTCAGATGTTAAGTCCCATAGTGCTCAGAGCCATTTGAACCAACGTAATGGTAAACATGACGGAGTGGTCAGTACGACATATGCCTAACGGCTTATCAGCTTGGTGTCAATTGCTGAGTGACGGAAGAAGCAACAATAAGGCTGCTTGGCACCCGGGACGTAATGCCCTGGTAATTACGTTGCCACTAATTAAAATAATAAGCCGACGATGATTTTAGAACTGGTGTTTAGATTGGCCATTTACCAATTCTTGGAAGAATTTCTGATTTACGGAATATTTATTCAGGTGGCTTCTTTGCTCTCGCCACAGCACGCTGGTATGTCGTAAGCCGACTGCTTCATTCTCGTTCTGTGTGCGCGTCTTCGCCAGCGCCTTATAATTAAGCGGTATTATTTGTTATTTTAGGTCTAATCACGGAGTAAGCGAACTGCTACGTTGTGCCTTCGTGGCCGAATTTAATTTCTCAATGAGTTTATTTTATGGTTCTTTCATTAACCAGCTAAAGGGACGGAATCTTCGTTATTACAGTTCGTGTATAAACTAAATACGACTTCCATTAGCGATGTCAGAAGGCCGTCACCTTATTTGAAGGGATTTGTGGATCATCAGAAATCTTTCTTCTAAGGCGGGTTGATCGCAATGTTTGGTTCTAATATAACTGAGGCTTGATTTAAATCATGTGAGGTATTTTGCAAGATTTTCTTCCATTCAATAAATAGATTGTACTCGAATTCTTTTATTTATCGCCTCCATACTCCTATGTTGGATTAAGTAATAAGAAGTACTTCTAAGTAAAACTGGTACTGCAATACTGATCGGGTATTTGTGTTTTGCTGAGTGAAGTGGCTAAGGGAAGTAACGAATTGCTTAACAGATGTGTATATGTTTCGGATTATAAGTCCTTCATGTACCCATTGTACATTTTTATCGCTGCTCACTATGATTTTGCGTAATATCTCTTGTAGATACTCAGTTACATATAATATTCGGCAGCTCTGGAAATTTCGAGTTGTATGTAGTAAAGTTTGGCTAAACAAACGTGGATGAAACGTTGTAACTGTCATTGTAATAATTACTGTGACATGAATAAACTTTATTTTGACAGATAAGTAGAAATGAGGCAGTTATTGAGGAGACACCTCGTTTGGTTTAATCACTTTCTAACAGTCAAGAAATTTCAACCTTTTAGGATAGACATAACAGTATACATATAACAGCATATATCCTAGCGACTAGCTGGAACAATTTGATTATTGTCTCACTCCAAATTGCGCAGATAGCTTTCAGGTAGAATTCGGACGAAGGCACCTGGAGGATGAGTCTGCAACACGAATTGATATGTTAACTGGAATTTGGGTAACCAATGAAGAGTTTAGATAAGTATTCCCATCAGACACATAGGAATTACAGGTACTGGCTGCGAGCGAGCATTGACTGAAATCAAAATGGAAAGTTGAAAACTTGTGCCAGACCGGAATTTGAATCCAGGTCGCCTCCCTATTAGGCAGATGCTAGATTAGTGGTGTGTGGATAAGCTGAGAATTTACACCTGACGGGAGGCGTGCTAGGGTTGTCCACTCCACTCAGTTTTCAGAGCATCAACCTACTAAGCAGGAGACCTGGGCTCCAAACTCAGGCTGGCACAAATTTTTAACTTTTCTTGTTGATTTCAAACAGCCCACTCACAGCCAATGTATGTAATTCCTTTGTGTCTTAATTCATAATGGCTACTGGATCATAATGGTGTCTGTTCTTTCGGACATATTTAACGATAATCTATTGTCATTTATCGTGAGCACACTTACGCAAGAGTGCTGGCTTATTTATGAACCGACTATTACTTGTATTTATTGTAATGATCCGAGTGTAACCAAATGTTTATGACGTTTCTTTATTTAAATATAGTCATAACATATTAGTTTAGTCTCGGAACTGGTCAGTTGAGTCAAATCGTTAAGGACGATGTATTTTTGGTGGGGATGGCCTTCAGCCAATGGAAAAGCAGACAGTAGCGGATCAGTATGGGAATCAACTAGAGACAGGGACTTTATCGAGGGAAGAGCTCAAGGGAGCGATTCTGGAAGGAGGCAGGCCTGCCTGTGGAAACGAGAGGAATTCGATCGTGCAAGTCTTTGATTCTGGCTAGTGAACAGCCGCTATCATACCTTAACTTCTGAAGGGACTTTATACTTTTAGAGGTCTGATTTTGTTCCAGAGTAGGACTAACTTTTCCTGCTCGTACTTTGGAACTGAGGATAAACAGAATACGAGTTACTATTTTTTGTATCGCATGTGATAATTTTAAAATCATCATGTTGATCTCTGAACTGTTTTGAGCTGGTGAATATTTCTTGTAGTGTGATAAGGACATGGACTTAGTTTTCGCATATCTTTGCTGACTATTGTGTTTGGGGAATTCGCTACCATTCTCGTAATGCACATGATCATGTTATTTTCTGTCTGTATTTTAAGCGAATTTCGTACAGCCACTTCCCATTTATTTGAGATGACCTTTCATGAATAAACATTGTTCAAGATAATTCTCTGTCGTTTGTATAAATTACAGACGTTAGAATAGAACCCTTGTTAAGTTATTCATTTAACTTTTATTTTGTATTTCTGTGTATTTTAGTAACTTGCATTTCTAGTCAGTGCATAGACAATTTGACTGCAGGGTCGCAGCTGCATGTTGTTATCTGCAGCATATTAACTGCGGGGCGTAAAGACAGACGTCCGCGACTCGACCCTATGACTAAATCGAGCTATTATTTTACAGGGCCTTGTGTACCCCCAGTACCTAAATTACGATTAACCACAGGTACAGACGCAACTGGTTTGCTCATATAGGGTGATATTCAGAAAAGTAACTACACTTTCAATAACTGTTAGGCACCATAGCAGTTTCGCAACTCTTCTCGTAAAATTAATTACATAAAACACTGCAGTCTTCACCACAAATTACGAAGATAAAAGACTTACCTTGGTCTTATATACTCGCTTTTGGGTACAAAAAACTGGTATTGTCTAACGAACAGAGTCGTTGCCAAACGGTAACGGATATTATATCTTGTAGGTGTGTAGACCTGGCTGCTACTAAACTTTTGCAGTGTAACTTATTCATTTCTTACAAAAGGCTATCACAGCATCCAAACAATGTACTCGCATAAATTATTGTTTTCCATCAGTGTGCATAACGAAAACGTTCGGCAAGTTTAGAAAACTGTGTGGTATGGATGTTATTGGAATGTGTCAAATATGTGATCTCTCGGTGTGACTGTATGAATTATTTCTCGGTGATTAAAAGGGTCACTGATCGTTGTAAATTTGGCTTTCAACTATCGTATAAACGATTTCACTTGTCTGTCGTGCAGAGAAATGAATCAGGCAGACCCTAACAGCAGGTCTTCGTCAAACAGTATTAGATTATTAGAATGCAACTCTCATACTTGATTATGCAAAACGGACCTACTGGTAGCAGATAATTGAAACAGTGTGTTAAGTAACATCCACAAGTAAACTTAAGACTTTGTCGTTTTCGAGACGCTATATACGACAAAGTAATAAATATTTGTTCACACCCATGTTCCCAGTCATATCTTTACGCTAGTAACAGCTATCTGCAGTTAAACTTTGGTAGTGAAAGCTTGTCGTGCAGGGACAATTCAAGTAGGACAGTATAAAATCTCTTAATGAGTTCAGTATAACAACTGGTCTGTGAAGCTCGCATCACTGTTATTTACCTAGTCTTTACAGGTGTTACTGAACTTCCAGGACTCGTGAAACCAACTGGCTATGGTGTAGCACGCTCACGTTCCCCATAGCTCCATTATTAACACTTGTAATTAATTAATGTATCAGTAGGATGATTTTACAAATGCAGTTACTGCATAGATATTTACTTGGCTATCACACTTAAAATATCCAACAATGGACAAGTCTCTGCTCTTGTTACTTTATTAACCCTTAAAGTGCACCATCTCATAGCGCACAGTGCAACATACTTCACAACACAAATCAAAAAAATTTCCCATCCCACGAACTAACACTTCTCTGCAGCGCAAAACAAGACACTGGTTCTAGCAACGAAATATTATTCTCATTGAAAATCTGCTACCGGACACCTCTTTAGGGTACAGAGTATGATGGAATTATCAGAGCCACAGAAAAAATTATTCCTCAATACAGCAAATTAAAGTACATCAAATCTGATCACCTTCCAATACTAACAGAACACTGGCAATAACGAACAGAACCATAATACATACAAAACAATAGGCAGCAAAACTTTATGTAGGAATAGGGGGTCATTTTCAATCACTTCACCTTAATGAATATGTATGTCTAGAACTCAAGGCATATTTTGGTCAAAAACAGGCAGAGGATGTCTAATTGTCTCTTTCCGCACTTTTTTCTCAACAGTGTCTTTATCCCGAGATGGATCTGAAGTTACAACAGGAGGTGATGGACCTTATCCATGGGATGGATTTAATATATCGAAATGAACAATGACAGCACGTTCACATAGCTGAATTTCTTCATTAACAGATATGAAGTGTATAACTGGATAATGCCCTTTCTTTGTTCTTCCTTTTTAATGACTGGATTTCGAAGCAAAACTAAATCAACCAGTTGGTAGGGATGTAGTACAGCTCCTTAGTTACTTTGTTGCATTTTTTTTACAGTTGGATTGCTCTGTTGATAGTTTCAAGACGGCGGGCCAGCCCATTGACTTCTGAGAGTTCTACCCCCTACCGCAGCTTATCAAGTTCGAATGGAGAGTTCACAGGTAGTCCATATACCGCCTTATAGAGTGTATATCTAGCTGGTCTGTGGATACGACTATTATACACAGGAACTACATAAGGAATATACCTGTCTCAGTCATTATGTGCCTCGTTATCATAGTAAGATAACTTCTGAACCATAATTCGATGAAGATTTTCTCCGTTTTTTAATTTGAAATAGCTTACATACTTGCATAAACAAGACGGACCTGAAATTAGTCTCCTAATCGGTAAGAATATCTTAAAGCCTTCTGAATGGTAAGACCAAATGATTGACAAAGGCGTGAACTATCGTTTCTGTGGTCATATCACGAAAATGTACCAGAATTAAATACCAGAAACAATTACCAATTATGGATGGGATGTATTTATTTCCTTGTTACTTTGCGGAAACAGTACGACAGTATCTAACGCAACGATCTGAAATGGGGTTGAAGCTTCCAGAAAAGTTTGCCAAAGGGATACATGTTCTTTGGGGCCGATAGGAAACTTGGACAGGAGTGGGTGAGAATCAGGTTTGTGCAGGATGGTTGGAATAACATTAACAGGAGGTTTAATTGTTAAGACTAACTACCTCTAAGGGATACATCGGTGCTGATGGTTGCCACTAGAAGCCTACATGGACATGGTATCCAAGAGAAGAGGAAAGTAACGTCCAAATCGAGAGCTGGCTGTCAAGAGGTCGAGAACTAGGCTCCGCAGCAGTCCTCAGTCCGCTCCCTGCAGCCCCCTACCGTCCCCCCACCCCCCCCCCCCCACCCCCGTGACCATTTCCATCCCCTTGATTAGAGGGCTTCCTCTACTGATCTTTGTTCAAAGTGTGTTACCGCGTCAGCGACACTTACGCAAAGCGTTGCCCCATTAGCACTGAGAATGGAGTTTGCCAGAATTATCACATCAACAGTGCGTGGAAAGGTACTGGAATCCGGTTAAGATACAGTTCCACCCCAGGACCTGCTGCAGCTTCATAAGAAAACTTTACTTTTTTCAGTAATGAACAATTTTTTTTTTTTCAAAATTACTATTTGCCACACAATCTGCCAGCCCTCCTATGCAAACTTACCAAGTAAGCAGTTCTATTGTATCTGCTGCTCACTGTTGTTCATTCGTATACACAAAAATCAAAGTCTCAATGTGTGTCTAAAGATGAAGAAAACGTCAACTGTATTCTACGTAGTAACTTTCATTGAAGGAATTGACTGTTCCACCCTTGATCATTCAAATAAACTAAACAGGGTCGGAACCTGTACATTATATAACAAATTTTTACATCATTCTAGCACAGGAGGTGAAAATCACTTGACCCCTCTCTACCTATTCTCAGACATGAGGAATAGTACGCAAACATAACGCTCTCAGTCCCCTTCAGAAATGGTAAAAACATCGGACCATTCCGAAATAATCTCTTATTATTGGATTTTAATCTGTTGATTGACGTACCTGTATTTACAACAAATAAATCATGAAACTATAATAAAAGATACCATGTATTTGCAGCAAAAGATGTTTTCACTCAACTCAAACTCGCTATCAACCTGTCTTCCTCTGTTATACTGCCTCATGATGAGATCCGTGAGCTGAAAAAATTGTTTCAGTAGTCGAATGAAATCACTGTCATACAATATAAATTGAAACATTTCTCAGGATCTGCTCGAAGTAAGTGTTGATGGCAGTGGAAAGTTTCCAGTCTTAATCGAGTACTTCTTGTTGAAGATGACTCCCGGCGAGTTGGTTAATGGGAGTAGCTGAATCGATAAAAATCAGATGATATCGAACAATATCGGATTCTTTCTAATAGTACCAACGTTAGTTTTGAGACGACACTGTATGTAGTGCATCTATGTGTACGAAAATACAGTTAACCCTTCCTGAAATATTACGAAAAATTAAGTTGTACGTCATCTTCTTTATTGTCATGTTCGACGCACTAAACATCGTGTTACCAGCTATCTAAACACTTTAGCAACTAGAGAGCATTCAATTCCAGTCAGTGGATTTAAGTTTCTTTTTATTCAACTGCTCTCATCAGGATGAGAATACAATAGGAGCTAAGGTGATCTTTGTTAGAGAATAACAAGAGAAAATTGAGTAATTTCTTGTGTTATAAAGTTTGATTCGGTGAACGTACCTCAGATACGTAACTGTGGCGCCAATTGCTGCTCAAATTTCTGCTGCGTACGCAGTACGATGCGCGTGAACCATACGCCGAACTCCATTGATTTCCCTCTCGGTAGTACCACGTGGCCGTCTAGATCCCGGTCTTACTGCGACCGTACATATTCGTGGCCACCGCTGCCAGCGATCAACTAGAGAAACAACCAGCTCCTCGTAGCCCTATTACATAACCTCGTTCAACTCAATGAGGTGTTGATAATGGTGTCTTTGTCACCGTAAAGGCATTCTTGACTAACATCAACCCACCACGTCCAGTCTCAAAGGTGACTAACGCTCAAGACCTATACAGCGTGTTTTTAAAGCAAACCCGATTTTCCCTTTATAGTGCGCTTCTAGCGCCACTCTTATGCAGCTAGCGCGAAATTGGAATAGACATCCACTTTCAGGTGTAGAAACTCGCCTACCAACTTTCGTTTATGTCGCACGGCTCCTTCGTGTTGTTGCTTTTTTTTTCGTCAGTCTATATCAACAACAAAAACGCCAGTCACCATCATGCACTACTGGCCATTAAAATTGCAACACCAAGAAGAAATGCAGATGATAAACGGGTATTCATTGGACAAATATATTATACTAGAACTGACATGTGATTACATTTTCACGCAGTTTGGGTGCATAGATCCTGAGAAATCAGTACCCATAACAACCACCTCTGGCCGTAATAACGGCCTTGATACGCCTGGGCATTGAGTCAAACAGAGCTTGGATGGTGTGTACAGGTACAGCTGTCCATGCAGCTTCAACACGATACCACAGTTCATCAAGAATAGTCACTGGCGTATTGTGACGAGCCAGTTGCTCGGCCACCATTGACCAGACGTTTTCAGTTGGTGAGAGATCTGGAGAATGTGATGGCCAGGGCAGCAGTCGAACATTTGCTCTACCAAGGAAGGCCAGTACAGGACCTGCAACATGCGGCCGTGCATTATCCTGCTGAAATGTAGGGTTGCGCAGGGATCGAATGAAGGGTAGAGCCACGGGTCGTAACACATCTGAAATGTAACGTCCACTGTTCAAAGTGCCGTCAATGCGAACAAGACGTGTAACCAATGGCGCCCCATACCATCACGCCGGGTGATACGCCAGTATGGCGATGACGAATACACGCTTCTAATCTGCGTTCACCGCGATGTCGCCAAACACGGATGCGACCATCATGATGCTGTAAACACAACCTGGCTTCATCCGAAACAATGACGTTTTGCCATTCGTGCACCCAGGTTCGTCGTTGAGTACACCATCACAGGCGCTCCTGTCTGTGATGCAGCGTCAAGGGTAACCGCAGCCATGGTCTCCGAGCTGATAGTCCATGCTGCTGCAAACGTCGTCGAACTGTTCGTGCAGATGATCGTTGTCTTGCAAACGTCCCCATCTGTTGACTCAGGGATCGAGACGTGGCTGCACGATCCGTTACAGCCATGCGGATAAGATGCCTGTCATCTCGACTAATAGTGATACGAGGCCGTTGGGATCCAGCACGGTGTACCGTATTACCCTCCTGAACCCACCGATTCCATATTCTGCTAATAGTCATTGGATCTCGACCAACGCCAGCAATAATGTGGCTACAATCCGACCTTTATCAAAGTCGGAAAAGTGATGGTACGCATTTCTCCTCCTTACACGAGGCATCACAACAACGTTTTACCAGGCAACGCCGGTCAACTGCTGTTCGTGTATGAGAAATCGGTTGGAAACTTTCCTCATTTCAGCACGTTTTGGGTGCCAACCTTGTGTGAATGCTCTGAAAAGCTGATCATTTGCATATCATAGCATTGAATCCCGGCCCGGCACTAATTTTCATCTGTCACCAATCATTGGTACAGCTGGTGTATAACCGTAGTCACAGTTTGCGATTACATTTAGTTAAATATTTAATAATCAGAATAGTAAAAATTTGCACATGTAACATTTTCTCATTGTTCATGGAATCTGTTGAGTTGCGGAAATTAGAATTAAATTTTGATACAAGCCCGTAGCTAGTGCCAATCCATCACTTTATTTTTATTTTCTCGATTTCATAGTTTCAAGTATCTTATTGGGTGCAATATCTTTCTCAAATGCTTGCAGATTTTACTTAATGTGTAACTTTGAAGCTTTCAGATTTGGGTTGGGTTGTATTGGGGAAGGAGACCAGACAGCGAGGTCATCGGTCTCATCGGATTAGGGAAGGATGGGGAAGGAAGTCGGCCGTGCCCTTTCAGAGGAACCACTCCGGCATTTGTCTGGAGTGATTTAGGGAAATCACGGAAAACCTAAAACAGGAAGGCCGCTTTCAGATTTCACTTTCATTACAAGTAAGGAGGGTATTTAGAGTTCTCGTTTCTTTTTAACATAACATCGTCTAATATTAGAGGGCTCCTTCCATTGTCGATTTTAATGGCGATCCAATAGTTTTTCCACTCACACATCAACACCCCTACTTTCCCTTCAATGTATTATTATTTGCCAGTCATGTCAACGAGGGTTTGGCTTTCTCCACTTATTAGGACTATATTGCTTCCATAGGCGAGATGGAATGATATTTATCCCTTTTACATTGTTATTTTGTTTTACCTGTAAATATTTTCTCGTGGTACATTGAAAGGGTAGTCAAATTTTTTGCTGACTAGTTCCAGCTTTCAGTAAAGTTCGTAGTAAAGATGTGTCGTAGGAGGCTGAGGTTATCTCTGTGTGTAAATGAATGTAGGCAACTTATGTTAATCATACGCATTTCGCCTCAGTTCTTTAGCAACCATCTTCAGTGTCACGAAATATAAAAAGTGTTTTTAAACAAATGACCTTCTTTGTCAGATAAACTAATAGTGCAGAAAACTGAAAATGTGTGAATTCCTGAGGGACCAAACACCTGAGGTCATCAGTCCCTAGACTTACACAATACTTAAACTAAGTTAAAATATTAACAGAATCTTCCGTCGGTTCTTGGTAGAACAACATTATAATAAATGAAAAGCACCAGTTTGCTTTTGTTCTACAATATCATTTATTAAGTTATAGTAAGTTACGCTAAGGACAACACACGCACACACACCCATGTCCGAGGGCGGACTCGAACCTCTGGCAGAAAACTGAATGTGAAGTCTTGTACACGTACTGTGTGTCCAAGAACAAACACTTTTAGTGATGTTGGCTATTTTCTGTGTCGAAAAAGAGTAGACTGTCTTCTTGTTGACGGTTAACGCTCCTTTCTTGCTGGTTGTGTTTGTCTCGTTGTACATGTCAGTGACTGTGACGCTGAGTGTAGAATGTCCGCGGTTTGGAATCTGCATGTTATTGGTGCAGACGGTGGGAGTAGAATAATAAACTACCACAATAACAATATGTGAACAGAGTACCCAATGAAGGACATTACATCACTTTATTGTCAATATGTGAGCAAGAACAGTGGATGACATGTTCTTAGGGACGTATATTCTACTGTAGCCACTAACAGGTGTTGTTTATCAACGATTTCTACACGACAAGTTACCCAGAGCTACTGGAGAACTTGCAGAAAGACAGAAGATGTAGTTTACGCACGATGGGACAGCGCCAGATACTCTACTCCTAGTAAAATACGAGCTAATCTTGAATTCTAATGAGTGATAGATTGCTCGAGGAAGTCCAATATCATGGGTTTCCCGTGCACATTACCTTAATTACAGGAGTTTACTGCTGTGCCGACACTGAAAAGCCACATCTATCGACAACGTGGAGACCTTCCAGAAATCAGTGTGCCCTTCAGGTGACTCAGTCCGATTGTAGCTATAAGTTTTCTGAGGTGTTCGTAGATTTTGGGGATGAAGGCTGAAGGATGTGTAAGACTGGCTGGAAACCAAATTGACACTTCCTGTAGCCCGACAGAAAAAACAGCCCATTCTAAATAAATGTTTGTTTCCGGAATTTTCTCTTTTTTCAACGTCCTATATGCGCATTTGCTTCATGGGAAACTAAACCGCAATTGCATGTCTTGTACTGTTGATCTGTGTAAACTGCCTTACACTTTTTTAAATGTATGGTGAGTAGCAGAGTAGCAGTAACAAGTTACTTCTAGGTAATAACTGGTCTGTGGACAAAGTGTTTCTCCTTAATTCCGTACTAAATTCTTACACCACCTACCTACACCCGAAATCACAAACAAGCAGGTAACTGATCTGAAACAATTAAAATTTCTGTATTCTACAAATGTCAAACAAATTCAATTACTTTGTTCCAGGATTGACGAATGCTGTGGAAGGACACATTTTCTTTAAGCTACGTAGATGTGGAACTGCGGAATGACGTTCTCACGTAAATCTAAATAGTCGGATCAATTATTGCACCCAGTTAATAATATTATTATCTACATGTTGACAATTGTTTAACACATTCCAAGCTGACAAAAGTTTCACAAATAGTCGCTGTTAGAATTATATTAATACCGTCAGCTGCGCACGGGCGTTGATATAGATCAACGGGGACAGGTGAAAATGTGTGCCCCGACCGCGACTCCAACCCGTGATCTCCTGCTTACATGGCAGACGCTCTATCCATCTGAGCCACCGAGGGCACAGATGACAGTGCGACTGCAGGGACTATCTCGCGCACGCCTCCCGCGAGACTCACATTCTTACCTTGTATGTCCACACACTACATTCGTAGTGTCCCACCCCAACACACTCATTACTCGTGGAAGACACTCTTCCAAGTCCCGCACAGAAGAAGGAGGTCATGGCCGGTGTCGCCAGAACTATATACTTATATGGATATGGTGTCTGTTCTTTCGGACATGTCCGAAAGAACAGACGCCATATACGTATAAGTATAAATAGTCGCTGTGGCTTTGACAACGTATCGTCAAACACTTTCGATGGGTCTATCGATGCCCTCGGAAACCAGTGACGCTGTTAGAACCAGTCTAACAGCGACAAAACACTCTCCAACAATCTTTCAACATGTTATGGACACAATGCAAGTATATTCTCCACAGCGTGAGTTGGGTAGAAGATAGCTGACAATACGTACGTCGTTACCTCCTTCATCACTCATAAGATTTTTGATAACATGTATCATCAGGCGTTACACGGCTATCAGAGTTTTGAGTTCTTCGAAGAGTACAGCCTTTTGCGTTAGTTATCACTTTTGAGCGAAAGGCTATCTACAGTCCGTACAGAAAACAGACAGTAGTAATAAGAGTCGAAGGATTCTCGGCGTATAGTAACCAGTAAAGGAAAGCAAGAAGAATTTTAGAAGAAAATTAAAAGTATGATCGAATGACTGACGAATAGGTACTGCATTGATTTTGAGAGAAAAGAGCTTTATGGCACCGTTTGACAAAAAAAAAGCGATTGATCGATAGGACCCATAATGAGGCATCAACGAATAGTTTATTTGGTAATGGATGGCGGTGAGGAGAGCAGTAATTTTAGGGTCGTACCTAGCTTTGGCTACAGCAAACAGCTTCAGTTAGATGTAGCCTGCAGTAGGAATACAGTGATGAAAGAGATTTGTACTGGATAAGCTATGATGGGGGTCTGCATCCCCCGTCTTTGGACTGAAGACCACGGCAAGAATAACAGCTGTGTCGAAAAATAGCACATCCGGAAGAAAACATTTGCTTTGTGAGTTGACACCTTCTAAAATTATTACTAGCAATAATGAATAGCTTATTCTGGCAGGCTGAAAGAGAGAATTCAATTGGCCAATAATTTCATCATTTATATTCAGTAAATATTAACTCGGCCACCTGTGTAGGAGGTTTTCCCCGCTCACCTGTCATGTAAAGAAAGCTTTACTCTTGTCTGCCAACTAGAACGAGTTCTATAATGTAATCTCTGCAGTCGAAACTAAACTGTAAACACTAAACATTTCATTCTCAAAAATTAAACTTATTTAAAGTTCAAATGTTCAGTTTATTTCACAGTAACAATTTTTGATTCTCATATTTCCTCTTCATTCTTGATCAGTTTCCAACATACAGGGTAACCATTCACTCCTTTGTAGCTTCTAGATGCTGAAGCTGTAAATAAAGAAATTACATTAACAACGTGCATGACTTTTTTTAAAATGATTTCTCTTTTTCATTTATGACAAAACGTGATGCTGATGGTCCGAGTTGTTTCAGGCAATAAAAGCTGCTCCATGGTACACACTGAACAGGTTTTATAAACACAAAAGACTGTGAAGTCATATAGTACGTGGCTGGGAAATACTGCCGCATAATGGGGAAACTTTGTCCCTTTGTTTTCGAACTATGGTACCTTTCCTTTGTAAAGAGCGACTATTGTGTCTTAAGTGTAACCGATGAGTGTAGGTGACTGTGATGGCTCTGTGTAGAGTGCAGTGTCGTGTTGATTACAACAGGAAACAGCAGGAAGCGGGTGAAACCGGGTGCCGACACGTAACCCACACCTCGCATGTAGCACGAAGATGACTGCACAGGACGATAGATCTTCACCAACAATGCCAAATGCCGTCACTCGAGGATAATTGTAGATGGGTTTGCGCCTTAGCGCAGTGCTTTGGCGTGAGGCCTTGTGATGAGGACGCCTAAGGACACTAGCTATCCTCCACAGCGTGTGGAAGCGATTTCAGCTACGGAGGATGGAGACACCCGAATTAACAGCGACAGAAATGCAGGAGGGAACTAACTCTAAAAAGGTCCGCTTTTCTACTTCTATCACTAGTCACTTTTTTATTTAGAGGCACAGTTTTCTAGAAAGCTATGTTCTCTATCCGATGTCTATAGCAGATTTAGGGGTGTACTTGAAACGATTCTACTTGATCAAAGGATTACAAAACTGTAATTGGATTTCGTCTAGGTAAAGTTTTATGAAAGATATTGATACGTCTTTATCGATATTCTCATTAATAAACAGTAATTAAAACAACGACTTTTCAGTGAAACTAGTTGTCGGAAACGAGGTATTTTGGCGTACTGCTTATAGTTCCTGACGAGGTTCCACCAGTTCTGTCTAGACTTTATGGATTTTCCGGGACACACGAAGATCGAGTACCACTACGCCCCACAGTCAGTAACGCTAGTCCCGCAGCTAGCTACTCGCCAACGACCTCAAAGCACATGCTTAGCCCATATGTGGGCAAATGATCACATCGTGTCTGTAACTCAGCAGATTCTATACAACGACTGAACACCATTAGGCTTAAGCAGTCTGACACCGTATCGTCTTAGGGTTTGATGTTGTCTCTCTCTTCACTGCGATCCCATTAGAGGCATGTGATTAGTGAAACTGAACAGTTCAAATTCCTAAGTGTTCAGATAGATAGTAAGCTGTCGTGGAAACCCCACGTTCAGGATCTTGTTCAAAGACTTAATACTGCCATTTTCACTATTCGAGCGGTATCGAAAGTGAGTGATACTTCGACACGAAAATTAGTCTACTTTGCTTATTTTCATTCACTTATGTCGTATGGTGTTATGTTTTGAGGTAACTCTTCCCATTCTAGAAGGATATTTTTGGCTCAGAAACGGGCGGTTCGGGCAATAAGTGGTGTGAGTTCACGAACCTCTTGTCGACCTCTGTTCACGAGTCTGGGTATTTTGACATTGGCCTCTCAGTAAGTATATTCCTTATTGTCGTTTCTTGTTACCAATATTAGTTTATTTCCAACAATAAGCAGCTTTCACTCGGTTAATACTCGGCAGGAATCAAACCTCCATTTGGATCGGACTTTCTTAACTCTTGTGCAAAAAGGTGTGCAGTATACTGCTGCATCCATTTTCAATAAGCTACCACTCGAATTCAAAAATCTTAGCAGTAATCCACGCGCTTTCAAATCGAAACTGAAGAGTTTCCTCATGTGTGACTCCTTCTATTTTGTCGAGGAGATCCTTGAAAAAATAAGCTAATTTTTATTGTATTGCTGCTAACGTTTACTTAAACTTATGGATTGACTTTTTTCTGGTTCATGAACGTTTATTTTTATCTGTTATTACGTTTATGTTGTAATTTCATGTACTGACATGTTCTATGACCTTGGAGATTTGCTCCTCAATTTGGTCCTACTGAACTTGACATGTAAATAAAAATAAAATAAAATCTTTGGAACTTATTGCTCTATCGTTTGACCTGGATGTAATAAAACTTTTCTAGCCTTACCTGGCCTCCACATATTTTCTGTTGAGTAAATCCACCTGCTTCTTCTGGTAAGCTGAAAACATCCTCGTAATATGGTCACATGGAAGAGTTTCCTTATGAACTGATTTACGATTGAAATCGTAGTGGATGGTGAGCTACCCTTTGTGATAAAGAAGAAGGAGAGTGGAACTCTGGGCCACAGCGAATATTGCAAGAAGGCTTAAACAGACTTGTATCTGCGTGATCAGAATTGCCACCATCCTACGCAAAGAATCGGTGGTCTTAACGCTCTAGTACACAGGTCACCTACGGTCTCTGACCTGGAGAATCTCAAACGCGAACTAGAACACCTGAAGGCGGCTTTCAAAGAAAACGGTAATAGTGAGGGGCAGATTCGATGAGCACTACGTATTCATTTATAGCATTATCGCAGAGACTGTGGAGGAGCAGGAATTAAACGTTGTCCTTGTATTTGTGCTATAGACCGGAGCATTATCTTAAAAAATTGGAAGTATTCTCGGGACAAACAACATTTAGACCATGTTCCACCCACAAAATAAGACGTGTACGTCACTAGGTGGTGTCATAAACGATCTTGCACTTCGCCATACCAAAGTGTATTAAATACCCTTTCAGTGTGTCAACTCATACAATGGACAGACAAGACGCATCGTCCAAGATCACTTGTGGTAACATGAACAAGATACACTTTGAAATTTGATAACGTGAAACATTCTAAGCTAATCCTTGCCCTTAATAGTTAGTGATTACATCACTTGAGCTTATGAAGAATGGAGTACATGTTCTGCCATCATAAAATCATTAGAGGACTGCCCTTCGTTGCTCTGAAATTGAAACTATTTCGTGCACTACGGAAAATCTGCTCTGCAACAGTACCTGAAATATAATCTTCTGCATGTGCACATGCAATAAATCATATTACTGTGCTACGTGAGTGCACTTATTCGTAAAAGATAGTTTTACAACGGTAAACGAGAAGTGCGGGTTAGTAAGGTAATGTGAATCACAAATTTACTTCAGTACAACATTATAGAAAACCTACGAAAACAAATACATGGATAAAGATCTCGGTTTGCATCTTAAGATTCAACTTTATGCCTCATCAGACAAACGTGTCAGTCACAACAACGTTGAGGCAAAGACGGAGCACACAAAGCATTCTATAAGGGGCAGTGAAATGAAAAGGAGACAGGTGAAAAAAGTAGGTAGACTGCTTACCATTTCAAAAATAACCGACATAACTGTTAATGCATTTATACCACCGTAAGACAACATCGTCAATGCCTTCAAGAAAAAGATGTTTGCGGTTGCCTACGAAACTGTGATTGCGCCCAGGCGCGCACCTCATCGTCCGAAGCACATCGATGCTCACGAATATCTTCTTTCAGCGCTCCCAAAATATGTAAATCACATAGGAAGAGATCAGGACTTTGTGGAGAATGTGTAAGGGATTTCTAGCGAAACTTCTACAGCGTGGACCCGCGCACATGTTGCCAAGGTTGTTACGAATACGCTGCAGAAGTTTCGCTGTTAAGCCCTTACACACCCTCCAAGCAGTCCCGATCCCTCCCCTTACGATTCCCATACTTTTGGAGCCCCGAACAAAGACGTACGTGGCTGATGATTTGCTTCCGATGAAGAGGTTCCGCAGGCGATCGCACACATTTTTCCATGAAGGCCTGACCGTCTTGTGTCACAAGGGATAAATGTATTAACAGCTATGGCGATTACTTTTAAAATAATGAACAGCTTATTTACATGTATGAATGCAGAGTCTCGCGGCGATAACATTGAATAAAATGTTCTCGGGTTTCCAACCGCGTCAATTGCTAAAAACTACACGAGCTTTCGGCCAAGCACTCCTAGGCCTTTGTCAAGTGTTATGACTGCCAGTGGGCTGTTGGTGCGCCCTTATATACGCTAGCTGCCGGCTGTGACGTACTGGTGCTCGTGACATTGCCATATATGGGCATGTTTTGAGTCGGCGTTCGATGTGCCCTCTTCAACCGCGATCGCTGGATCCCACGCAGCGCTGAGCTGTAAGCCACCGTCTCTATTCAGGGTGTTTGAGGTAATTTTTATTTCAATCGCTCCCTTTATTAAACAGTCCCAGAAGCCGTTAGTGCGAGCAACGACAGAGGTATCGTCAAATTTTATGTGGTGACCGTTTTCTAACGCATGCTCAACTAACGCAGATTTCTCTGGATAGCGTAGGCGATAATACCTCTCATGTTCTCCTGCGTTGTTCCACAGTGCGCACTGTTTGTCCGATGTACTTCTGGCCACACTCACAAGACTCCAGGTGTTCTGAAACCTACTGCGTGAGGCATTATCGCCTATTGTTCTTCTGTTGCCGTCATTAATTCTCTCAAAGCTACCTATTCATCTTCTATTGCATTTCAAGTGGAGGCTGCGCAGCACATCCACGCCAGTCAGTCCATCGTGGTTTGGCCCTGGGATTTAACTACATGATACAATGTGAAAAAACTTCATTCATGTGGATTAAGTGCTTCAGGTTGTTTATTTTACACTGATATATGTCAATGTGTTCTCTATAGGTCGTCAGTTTCTTATAATAATACGTCAACAAGACGTTAAACTGTAACTTTTACCTTTGCTCAGTATGTAGCAGTTATTCCCAATACAGCTCAGTTAGATGACGCTCAATTCTGATAAACTCACTCTCGACAGGTCGCCATGTTCTAACAGAAGAGAGGCACTAGATAACGGAAATGTGGTTCTACTGAATGAAAAACAAATGATAAGTTGTCTCAGCAGGACATTTAATAACAAAAAGGACCAACAGGAAATTCCAGTATTCCAGTACGCTTTTTGAGAGTCTGTAAAAGGCTACTCAACAAACAAGTTGAAGTAATGCTCACAACAAAATTGAAACGTAGAGATTCATAATGACAAGAAACGCAATATGTAGAAGCTCAGGCTGTCCACATGTACGATAGAAAATCAAAAAACTGGAAGAGATTAAAAAGCGTATCCGACAAAACATAATTAATGTAGTGATTTTCTTCGAAGTAAATATCATATTAAGAGATTCTAACTTCGCTGCGCAGTAGAATAATTTATTAAGAAAACAAATCCGCCGATGCCTACTAGTTTGTGTTTTTCATTATTAAGCTCAAAGAAATTATTTTCAAAACTGTAAATACAGCATAGGTTGCCGTAGTAAGGGATTTGCAGGGAGCGATAAAATGGAAAATTAACAAAAATTGAATAGATTTTAAAACTTGTGACACAGAAAGACAAAAAAATGAAAACTCTTATAGCATGAGAAGGGATGATGATTTAACACGGTTGACGAAACAATACATCTACAAAAGGTTGCTATCTTTAGCAGAAATGTTGGCAGTACACAGCATGTTCTCAGACAAACAGGGTTAGTCCATATGCTTATAACACAAGAGGTAGAACATAAAAGTCGTAGCTGAGACACAGAATGAAATTTATGAGACAAATTATTGACACGATTTGTTGCACGACGTATGCAGACACGGAGGGTCTGGTGCGAAAAGCAGAGCCCACGCACCGCGAGTATATCAAAGCATTATAAAAGAGGACGAGTTAAAAAGAAAAGCTGCTTAAGCTCTGTGTACTGTAGCGTGCTTTCATAAGTAATCCTGACGCACATTAGGCGCCTATCCAAATGGCGCCTTCTTTTCATTTAGTCTTTTAAGAGAAATCATTCGAGAAATATGAGAACAGTTTTCAGCAGTCCATGAGCTTTGTTGCTGGCTATTCTCGAAAAGCTAATAAAAGTGATTAAGTATTCATTCCATGGAGGTATGGGATGGGTGAGTGATCATATAGTGGGAACAATAAAAAAACCATTTTCTAGATCCGATATCCAGATAACTGAATCTCTATGAACCTTAAAATTGGCAAAACCTGTTTAACTATATCAAAAATTAAAATAATTTGTCTCCGTTGAATTCACAGCTTGATAAATGTCTCAAAGTGAAAATGCTTAAAAACTGGTTCGTTGCCCTCTTCTTGATTCTTTAACTGATCGGTTCTCTAACCCCACTCCCTCTCTTTCCTATCGACTGGATTAGGTATTTAATGAATTCCACTTCCCCAGCCCTTATTTAACGCTATAGCTATGGATTCCGGTAACATTTCTTGTGTATCTCTTGATATAATCTAAGTACATGCGTAATCTGTCTTGTCCATTCGTCAACTACTTCTTTCATGCCTCTTCATAGAGGAACCAAGAGCACAGCTTCCTAATGACAGATTCAGCTGTTCACTGGATTTCGTATGCGTGTTTTATCTCTTCAGACGTCAGACGTGGCTTATGGAGTTTACATGTATCAGTGAAAGTTATTTACTGATTTAACTTGATATATTGTCGCGATCAGTACGCTGCGTATAGTCTCGCTCTATAGCTGTCGGGCTGTCCCAACTATGAAGGAATCTACAAATCGTGCACCGAACAGGAAAATTTTTTTTAGGTAAACGACCACATAAAGCTACGCAAAATTTTTTTTCAGCTTAATATTTTTGTCACGGTGTAGCCTGATGCATCAAGAAAATTAAAGCCTGATGGCGGACGATTAATTTCTATTTTCCAACCCATTAACACTTAAGCAAAAAATAGATAACCACAATTTCAGAAAAATACACATAAAGAGTAATTTGCTTCGGATAGTGAAATTTAAGATACGTTTCAGCTGTACTTTTATAAATTAAAAAACTGTTACTGTCAAGTTCCAATCGTTTAAACACATATTTTTTATTAGATCTGTAACTACATTTTGCTGACGTTTAGTTTACTTTCTGTAAAATTCTGTGAGAAGCAACACCACAAGTGTCCTTGGATAAGATCTAAAGTTTCTAGTTTATATTTGGTACTCGAGGAAGGTGATGTGAGCTTCATATTTCGATTGGATGTTTAATACTGCATATTTGTACGCTCAACATTTCTCAAACAGGAGTTTTCAGTAGTCGACATGTTACGCCATAGGCACCTTCAGTAAAAGCACTGGTTGGCTGCCAGTAATGTTGTCATTGCGGAGGCACTCTATTGAGATAGTGAGTTGGCTATGCTGTTGAGCAGACTAAATTAACTTACAGAGCACAGAAATACAATTACAAAGGATAATGAATTATGAAATATGATATGGTAAAGATTAATTGGACAAGTTAAGATTATAAGCTAAAGTTGTTGCTGCATTGCTTGCTTGCGCGTAACAATAATGTGTTTGAAAAACGGTAAGTTTTAGTAGGATTTTTCTTTATTGGTTTGTGTTAGTTATTTCACTGCTTAGACGAGAATTAGTAAAGTTAACAGTTCACATGAATTTCTCTCTTATGTTATTTTCAGCACTCCTTTATCAGTTTGAGTAATCAATTTCATGACAGAGGAATTTTTGTAAATGATAATTTTTGCAAAGATCATTGTAATTGCTGAGGAATGACTAACAGTTTTCGTGACACAGTTTTTTAAAGTATGCGTTACTTTCAATTACTTAGCAAATTCAGATTCCACCACCATCTCTTCACAAAATAATTTACATTTTTTTTAATTGTGTATGTCGCCATATTGCACAGATAGTAACACAGATTCTAAAAAGGTGAAGTTCACGTCCTTGAATTGCACTGTGCAAGGTCTCCCCTTTAAAATTTAGCTTGCTTCCTGCTGCGATACATACTTATGTCCATCACTTCGAGCGGTACCATATTTCCGTTGCCAGGTAAGATATGAAAATCTGTCAGGGCCAACTATACTACAGTCTAAATAGTAAGATCATTCACAGTTATGTGTTGAGTTTCAAAATTTATTACCGGGTTTAATTTAGGTAAGGCTCAATTCACATTCCATTACTTATGCAGACAGTTTTATTCCAATAGCGCCGTTTTACGTTCGCGTTTGTATCATTTAGTGTTTGAAAGTTTGTTTAGTCAATTTGCATACTGGGCACTTTTATAGAAATATTGTTGGATATTTATTCTTTCAAAATTCAATTTGTAGTTATGTAGCATCTTTATTCCGCTAGTTTTGTGTGTTCTAACTGCAAGTTACGCATTATGACGTCAAACATTGTAGCACCGCTCACTGTACCGCACAAAATAGAATTTTACAGCACAGTTACTTTTTCTAATCACTTGGGTAAAGTTAATTAAAAATATAGTTATACAGTCAGAGATAGTTACGGTGACTCATAATCAGATAGCTTTTCCGTAACTACACCACTTGCATTGTGCAGGACAACAACACAGATACACGAGGTTATGAAGAACAACATTTCAGTTTATTCCAGTTTCAATTCACAACATTAAACACAGGAAAGTTATACTTCGTGAACCCCTTGCCCGCGGTGAAAAGTTTAGGATCCTTTCGTAATTCTGCAGTCAGAGGTACCGTCTCGACAGTGATTTTGTAACAAGCACGTTTTGCGCAAGCGCTGCTTTGCTGGCTCATAATAGTGTAAGAACTTTGCATGTTTCTCTTTGTGTAATGTCATTTTGTATTTCTTGATTTGTGCTGTTTATTGAGAGAAGTTTTTGATTTTTGTGTGACATTTTCGTGATTTTGGTTAAAAGCACCTGTGTAGCCCGAGCTCAGTGCGTATTTTACGAGTTTCTGTTTGACAAATACAAGATTTTCATTAATTATTCATTTCTTGGGACTGTTTGTCTGTTGGTGAACATTGTACAATAAATAGCCTCTGTATTGTATGGCATTTTTGTTGCGAATTAACTTTATAACTACCCAAACTGTGTCGGTTGCAACTAGTGTTGAATCTGATTACACAATTATTTTAGAATTATTGCTAGAGTTAACGAGCGATCTGGATTTGTATAATAAATCACAGAAAGAATCTGCTACGTCGCTGAGAGAGACAAGTAACGTGCGAAAAGAAACTTACAGGAAACAGGAAGAAAATACTAGGAAACAGTATGCGAAACAGGAAGAGATAAAAGAACAGATATAGAATACGCCAGTTCACATTAAGAAAGAGGTTCATAACGATTTCCAGCCAATAGTGAACACTACTGAAGCAACAGAACCAAATACATTCGGAAACAGATAAAAAGGTAGATGAGTGACTTCAAATATTGAAACTAATCAACCTCAGAACGAAAGTTGAATCGGTGGCTACAATGGATATAGTAGTGCCGAGTACTGGAATTATTCACATAAATGAACAGAACGCAACTCGAAGTTATTATTCAAGTAACATGTGAAGCAAATGAAGCATTGAAACTAAATCGGGAACAGAAAGAGAACAGCTGGACATTATTTCTGAGAAATATTACGAACTTATTGAGAAAAAGATAACTTTGTCGAGTGATACAAAGGAAGTCATTCAGACAATACTATTACCGGTTCATTTTTCGGAAGCAGAAAAATACGAATTTTGAAACAATTTGCGGATGGTCAGATGAAAATTAACGAAAGTGATATGTTACCAGTTCACAGAAATCGAAAGAAACCGTAATGGAGGTAGTGGTGTGCATGTAGACAATATAAGTGAATATTGAAACTTGTGGTGCGTAGGCGGACATTCTCGGAAACAAAAAATCTCTCACAGGCAAATTAGTGTACGCAACATGCGATGCAACATAGAGAATACGAGTACAACGAAGAATGACAATTTCAATTGCAAGCGTTTTCTGACGGTTGGAAGGTTTATCGAACTATTCACAGAAAAGGAAGAGCAGTTTTAATCCGATTTGACTGTATTGCACAAAAGTTACATATTGCCTGATGACTAAATCACTTACTGACAGGTGGGTGGTTTGGAAATCGACAAGAATAAGATAATTATTTGTGTAAAGCTTTGTCGGGGAAATCTGGGACTATGGATATATAGTAAATATGGTACAGCAGTGTGGCAATGTATTAACTAACTTAGGTTTCTTCGGTAATGTGAATAGTAACAACAAAAGAGTCTTCAGTATTCTGTTACTGTGTAGAAATAATGATTGAAGATAGGAACAAACTGGTGATGAATAACAGATATGTGGAAGAGAGTAACAAGAAGTGAGATGTGTACTTTTGAGAATGAGAAGTGATTAGTGGATAAAGTCATGAGTTTTGATGAGCAATGGTATTGACAAATATTAGGCAATTACTGAAATGCGGAAGGGATAGGTCAGAATAATAGTTAATAGTGAATTGCATGAAGTAAGGTGAGAAATGATGAGACAGGATTATGAGATAAAGAAAAACAGAGAATAGGATAATAAGATGTGAGGAGAAGTAGAGAACATTATTTTCATAAGTTATTAGTGGCCTTGCCATTATGTAGTCAAGAGGAATGGATGGAACTCAGTCAAACAAAAAAGTGGAAGCAAAGTGACATTATGAATTTAGAAATCAGCAAAAAATATGAGGAGCAATGATTTCTGTAATTGTATTCATCATAAAATATTGGAGGAGTATTAGTTAAAATGAAAAATGGAAAAGAGACACAGCAATAGCAAATTTCAATATTATAACAACTGGCGAATCCACATAAGAAAGGATTTTGATAATCTCTCCATAAAGAGATATATTTGTCCACCAAAAACTTTATGTACACACATGAGTAGAGGACTGTAACATGTTACACATGCGAAACCATTTACTGAGCAAAACTTAACATGATTTGCTGAATAGATGATTAAAATTTTCGTTTCCGTCTACTTGTACATAGCTACATTCTTGCATCAAATTACCTATATTTTTCATTATGGAATGTGCATTGCTAAACTTTGCTGTTTTATTTTGTCACATGCATTGCATTGTAAGGTAGAGAATATCGTATGCTATAGATAGTGTTTGATATGTATTGAAGTGTCATTTTGTCTGTTTAAGGTAACTATTATTACAAAGAAAGTTACAGTGAAAAATTTGCCCTGATGAATGGTAGGATGGTACATAGAAGGAATTGTTTTTGGGAAAAACGCAAGAATAAGAAAAAACTTGTTACAAAGAAAGTTACAGTGAAAAATTTGTCCTGACAAATGGTACATAGAAGGAATTGTTTTTGGGGAAAACGCAAGAATAAGAAAAAACTCGAAAGAAGACAGGAAGTGTCTATCTTCTTTTAGTTGTAACACAAGCAATGCATTTTTCTTTTCTTTTTTAAATTTAATCTTTCCTGTCATGGCGTAGTTTAACTTTTAATGTTACAAGACGACTTCATGTAGAAATATTTTCTTGCTATAATATTCTTTTCTGCCTTTTAGGAACAAAAATATTTTATAAAAATAAGATTAAATTGGATTTAGGTAAGTTATTGTTTTATAGTATATGTCAACATGAAACTCTAAGCATGGGGAAAGAAAGGAAGGCAGGAACATGCATTTTTCTCTGTGTGTCCTGGCTGTTAATTTTTTTCTATTTTTGCTGTGTTGTGATGTTAGTGACAACAAGAAAGTAAGTGAAAAACTGTGGTGATTGATGGTTAGGCATTAAGCTATTCTAGCTGTTGGTCATGTTGATGGTTTTGAAAAAGGATATGAATGGCATACTAATAAACTAACAGTGTGATGAAAAATTGCAGTGACTGGTGGTTAGGTATTTAGGTTTTCTAGCTGTTGGTGATGTTGATGGTTTTGAAAATGAAGACGAATGGCGCACAAATAAATGAATAATGTGATATTGTGGAACAATGGCTGAGGAAGCAGGCTAATGAAGTAATGACGTTGTTGGAAAAAATAAGGTATAGGATGTTGACAGAGGAAACAAGGGAAGGAAGTCAAATTTTTATGAAACTAAAGGTACATTAAGTTGTGGTAATGCTAGAAATGCGGAAGATGATATAAGAAATAGTGAAAATGATAATATAAGAGGTAATGCTAATAAGAAGTGTATGTTTGTGATTAAAAATATGATAAGAAGTAAAGAAGGAAATTAGAATTCTTATAGTTCTGTTTACTGAAGGGAAATGTTAGTTACTTATTTTGTGTCTGTTTTTTACTGTTTCCTTCATCTAAATTCTTTTCTGTTTACATACTGATACCATTTAAACAAAAATACTGAAGGTGAGGTAACAAAACAGCTCATTTATAACATTATTTAATCAGTAAGTTATTTTTATTTTCAAGTACAAAATTTTTTTTGTCATTTACTTTGCTAGCATTGGTTATAACTTTTATATTTTTTGTGCGACTGACTAGCGACTAATCACTATCTAACAGGAATTTCCTTGCAGTCAGTTCTCTGAATGCATTCAGTAATCTTTTCATGAATTAATCCAACCACAGTTGTTTCCTGTTATTATGTGCCTATAGTTAACTCGTTCCCCTTCCTTACAGGTGTAGTAGTTGATTTATTGCCTGTCCTTACATAAATTTATAGTAGGTTAGTAGTGGTTTGTGTTCTATGTGTAATTGGGCAAAAAAAAAAGTCTTTGGGCGAGCACCCAATGTTTCTTTTTCAGTCTTTCTTGCCATTAATTTTATTAATAGGTAATATTTAGAAGTTTTCTGCTTTGTATATTTTTTCTCATTTGTTTTGTGACATTTGGATTGTTTTCCTGTTGTGATAGTTAAGAATATCATATTTGCTTGCTTCTACTGTTATGAATTCACTGAATTTTCAGTTTTACATTAGAACTTACATATGATTACCAAGTTTTTTGTACTAACTTTTTATGGAAAATTTACTTCTATTAGCTTGGACATATGTTATCATAAAGCCACCTCACATGTTTCAAACATTCTCTTTTGCCTTATGTGGCTTGTTCAATCTCAGATTGTTAAATATGTTCTGTTATGTTTCATGTTAGCATTGTGGGCTTGCCGGAGAGATTACTGTAGCTATTAAAGCACACACACATGATGAAGGAAATGGACAACTTTTAATTCTAAACTGTTGACACTATTACAAATCGAAACGACAAGGTGTCATTCAGTACACTAATATAATGACTTGTGTTGTCACCCAGAAGGAACTGGACATTCATGGCATTGTAAATTACACAACTGGTCTGCTGATACAAATGAGCCATTAGCAAATGCGTCATTACAAATAAAGTATTTGTGGAGTGTCATTAATAAACATATTCCACCTATCTTGCTGAGTGTGCACCGAGTGGAAACGTGTTGCACCTACGTTACACATGATGTGCTACTCACTGTTGTATAAGAAAAGATGCTAGATGGGTTGTCAGTGAAGGACATATCACGTAACTACCTTCCTGAGCCTGCCGTCTAGTTCCCAGATGTGAACTGCTCCAACATTTTCTACTTATTTCATTCTTGACAGACAGCTCTGGAGAATCTTGATGTGTTGTGGTATGACATGTCTATGACAATTGTGTGATGCACTTTTACTTTTCACTCTGAGCAGAACAATGCCTTTCATTTCCGTCATTCAATCAGTTCCAAATTATTCTATGTCTTTTGTTAATTAAATATTTTTAGTTATGTCATATCCTATGTATACAAAACTCATTTAATGAAAAGTTTAATTTCCTTAGTACTACATTACGTACTGGAAATGCAATAACTTTTTCTTATATGTCAAAGTTCCTCTGCTCAAACTTTTGCTCAGAATTTCAATGCAATTTTTTCTTTTGTCTCTTTTCTATGACTTTCTGTTTTCAGATTTGTTGTCTGTCTCTACCTATTTCTAAGTAACATCCTGTCGTATTTTAATCGGTAAAGTGGGGGGGGGGGGGGACCGTAATGTTTGAAGTTTAGATTTGGTATTCAAGGAAAGTAAAATGAGCCTTATATTTTCACTGGCTGTGTAATACCTCATATTTGTACGCTAAACATTTTTTAAACAGTAGTTTTCAATAGTCAATACGTTAAGCCACAGACGTTCTCAGTACAAGCACTGTGATCTTCGGATGCTAGAAGTATTGCTGTTGCGGCGGCGTTCTATGGAAAGCTAGTGAATCAGTCGGGTGTTGGCTATGCTACTGAGCAGATTGAAATGAATTCTAGAGCACAGAGACAAAATTACATACGATGATGAATTATGAAATATGATTTGGTAAAGAGTAATTGGACAATTGAAGATTGTGAGGTAAAGTTGTTGCTGCACTACTTCCCTACTCGTAATTATAATGTGTTTGGAAAACGGAAAGTTTTTTGGGTTTTTCTTTATTGGTTTGGGTTAGCTACTTCATTGTTTAGACAAGACTAAGTAAAGTTAACAGTTCACAAGACTTGCACTCAGAAGACAGTATTACCACTCCCTTACCATTTTCGGTAATTAATTTCGTGACAGAGGAATTTTTGTTATAAAAGATAGCTTTTGTAAAGATCATTGTAATTGCTGAGGAATGACAAAGTTTTCGTAACACAGTTTTTTAACATATGCATTGCTTTGAATCATTTAACAAATTCGAAGTCCACCACCCTCTTCTCACGAAAGAAATTTCATATTTTTTGATTGTGTATGTCGTCATATTGTACAGATAGGAACACGGTTTCTAAAAAGGTGAAGCGTGACCTGTTTAGAATAGTTTCACATCCTTGAATTGCACTGCGCAAGGCCTCCTCTTTCCTATTTAGCTTGCTTGCTGCTGCACTACATACTGTATGTTCATCACTTCGAGCGGTACCAAGTTTTCATTGACACAAGTATGCTATGAAATTTGTGAGCACAGTCGAAATAGTAAGATCATTTATAGTTAGGTGTTGATTTCAAAATTTATTGCCAGGTTTAATGTAGGTAAAGTTCAATTCACATTTCATTTCTTACGCAGACAGTTTTATTCTAATAGTGCAGTGTTACATTAGCGTTTGCATCATATAGTGTTTGAAAGTTTGTTCAGTCGATCTGCATACTGGGCACTTTTATAGAAACATTTTTGGAGATTTATTCTTTCGAACTTCAGTTCGCAATTATGTAACATCTTTATTCTTTTAGTTTTGTGTGTTGGAACTGCAAGTCACATATTGTTACGTCATTCATTGTAGCACTGCTCAGTGTACTGCACAACATAGAATTTCACAGCACAGCTCATTTAATATACAGTTACGTTTTGTAATCACTTTGGTAAAGTTAATTAAATATACAGTTCAGATAGTTTCGACGACTGATTTACCAGATAGCGTTTCCACAATTACACCACTTGCATTGTTCAGGACAACAACACAGATACACGAAGCTATAAAGAATAGCAGTTCAGTTTATTCCAGTTTCAGTTGACAGAATTAAACATTCAAAGACGTGATAGCCGAAGGGCATCAACAGTTAGGTTGTTGTTGTTGTTGTGGTCTTCAGTCCTGATACTGGTTTGATGCAGCTCTCAATGCTACTCTATCCTGTGCAAGCTTCTTCATCTCCCAGTACTTACTGCAACCTACATCCTTCTGAATCTGCTTAGTGTATTCATCTCTTGGTATCCCTCTACGATTTTTAACCTCCAAGCTGCCCTCCAATGCTAAATTTGTGATCCCTTGATGCCTCAGAACATGCCCTACCAACCGGTCCCTTCTTCTTGTCAAATTGTGTCACAAACTCCTCTTCTCCCCTATTCTATTCAATACCTGCTCATTAGTTACGTAATCTACCCATCTAATCTTCAGCATGCTTCTGTAGCAGCATATTTCGAAAGCTTCTATTCTCTTCTTGTCCAAACTATTTATCGTCCATGTTTCACTTCCATACATGGCTACACTCCATACGAATAGTTTCAGAAACGACTTCCTGACACTTAAATCTATACTCGATGTTAACAAATTTCTCTTCTTCAGAAACGCTTTCCTTGCCATTGCCAGTCTACATGTTATATCCTCTCTACTTCGATCATCATCAGTTATTTTGCTCCCCAAATAGCAAAACTCATTTACTACTTTAAGTGTCTCATTTCCTAATCTAATTCCCTCAGCATCACCCGAGTTAATTCGACTACATTCCATTATCCTCGTTTTGCTTTTGTTGATGTTCATCTTATATCCTCGTTTCAAGTCACTGTCCATTCCGTTCAACTGCTCTTCCAGGTCCTTTGCTGTATCTGACAGAATTACAATGTCATCAGCGAACCTCAAAGTTTTTATTTCTTCTCCATGGTTTTTAATACCTACTCCGCATTTTTCTTTCGTTTCCTTTACTGCTTGCTCAATATACAGATTGAATAACATCGGGGAAAGGCTACAACCCTGTCTCACGCCCTTCCCAACCACTACTTCCCTTTCGTGCCCCTCGACTCTTACAACTGCCATCTGGTTTCTGTATAAATTGTAAATAGCCTTTCGCTCCCTGTATTTTACCCCTGCCTCCTTTAGAATTTGAAACAGAGTATTCCAGTCAAGATTGTCAAAAGCTTTCTCTAAGTCTACAAATGCTAGGAACGTAGGTTTGTCTTCCCTTAATCTAAGATAAGGCGTAAGGTCAGTATTGCCTCACGTGTTCCAACATTTCTACGGAATCCAAACTGATCTTCCCCGAGGCCGACTTCTACCAGGTTTTCCATTCGTCTGTAAAGAATTCGTCTTAGTATTCGTGTGTAACGAATTCGCGTTAGTATTTTGAATCCGTGACTTATTAAACTGATAGTTCGGTAATTTTCACATCTGTCAACACCTGCTTTCTTTGTGATTGGAATTATTATATTCTTCTTGAAGTCTGAGGGTATTTCGCCTGTCTCATACATCTTGCTCACCAGATGGTAGAGTTTTGTCATGACTGGCTCTCCCAAGGCCATCAGCAGTTCCAATGGAATGTTGTCTACTCCCGGGGCCTTGTTTCGACTCAGGTCTTTCAGTGCTCTGTCAAACTCTTCATGCAGTATCGTATCTCCCATTTCATCTTCATCTACATCCTCTTCCATTTCCATAATATTGTCCTCAAGTACATCGCCCTTGTATAGACTCTCTATATACTCCTTCCACCTTTCTGCTTTCCAGTCAGGTTATTAACAGAAAAACTTGCTTGTCAAAATGTAGTGTTTATACTCGTAGATATCAACACCACACTGTGGTTAATTTGTTTGAGGATCAGTGCATATAGCTCAAATTTATATTTGAGAAATGGTAACGCAGTCAACCGAGTGTCTGCATCTATTTATTGAAACGCGACCTCTTTCGGTGGTCCACTCCACCGTCATGAGGTCCCTCTATTGGCAGATAATGGTGCTCTTACCAACTATACAAAATGCTATGAAAGGGAATAACAATCGGCGCCCCAGACTTGTCCATACATGATGTGACCAGTGCAACACCTCAGCCAACTATTCTGAGTAATTGGTTGGAATTCCAGTGTTAATATAGAGGAGGTAGGTAACAGGTGGAAAGAGTACAATGAAGACTCTAAGAGATAGAAGAAGAAATGGTAGTCGTGACGGAGGACACAGGGGATCAGGTATCAGATCAGAGTTTAAAATAGTTTTTGAAGACTTGTGATCAAATAAGGTAGAAGGAATATGTAACAATCCGTTATTGGGGGAGGCGAAAAACAAAGTCATTCAAGTTCATGTATAGAATCTATGACACTGGGGATATACCATCGAATTTTCGTGAAAATATCATCCATACAATTCTGATCATAGCAAAGGCGGATATGTGTCATAACCATCGTTCCATCAGGTTAACAGCTCATGCGTCCAAGTTCCTGACTATAATATATAGACGAATTAAAATGAAAACTGAGTATCTGTTGGACGGCAATCAGTTTGGCTTCAGGAAAGGTAAAGGCACAGAGAAGCAGTTCTGCCCTAGAGTCTGTTAACGGAGGAAAAACCTTACAAAATTCAAGAGACGTTCACAGCATTTTCCAACCTAGAAAATGAAATCGACATTGTAAAATGGTGTACGATGTTCGAAATAGGAGTAAGAAGGAAAAGGAAAGTACGCTGTATGTACAAGAACAAAAATGGAACAACAATAATAGAAGACCAAGATCGAAATTTTGCGTATTTAAAAGGGCGTAATGCAGGAATGGAGTCTTTGGTCCCTATTATTCAATATATGTAGGAAATAACCAGTAAATAAAAGAAAGGTTCAAGAGTGGAATTAAAATTCGGGGTACCAATGATAAGATGTACACTCATGTAATAGATTCACTGATAACATTGCTACCTTCAGTGAAAATGAAGAAAAATTACAAGACTTGCCGAATGGATTGAACAATGGAATAAATGCACATTATGAACTGAGAGTAAACAGAAGAAAGACGGAATTAGTGAAGAGTAGTAGAAAAGAGATTAGCGATAAACCTAACGACAAAATTAATGACCACGTAGTAGCCGCAACTAAGGAATTCTGCTGACATGGAAGCAAAATAACACATGGTAGACAAAGCAAGGACGAGGTAGAAAGCTCACTACTGCGGACGAAGAGAGCATTCCTGTCCACAAAAAGTCTACTAGTATCTAAAATTGGCCTTAATTTGAGGATTAAATTTCTGAGAAAGTGCGTTTGGGGCGCAGCATTGTTTGGTAGTGAATCAAATAGCGAAAGAAGAGGATCGAAGCGTTTGAGATCTGATGCTACTGAAGGTTGATGAAAATTAGGTGTACAGACAATAAGGAGTATGAGTAAGTTCTTACAGAACTGAGGAGGAGAGGAATATTTGGAAAATATTGACAAAAAGAAGGGACAAGATGATACATGTGCTAAGGCATAAGAGAATAACTTCGAGTAACATCAACAACAAAGAATAAAAACAAACCAAATAAACAAATTTCACAAGCAGCTTACATTAGCGCAGAACTGAAATTTTAATCCTGGTCGTTCTATAATCGCTCTTTTACTCTGTTACAAATGCTCACATTCCTTAGAACAAGAAGACGGCATGGTACGAATCACATAAGTGTTCGAGGCAAGCATGTAGCAACTACATTGTTTCTTCAGAAGAAGCGGCGAAAACAGACTTGGATTACTTTTAAAAATATTTCTTTTCCGGGAATTAATTTTTATCTGCACAATGTTTACCATAACATCACATGTGAAATAGGTGCTGAAAGTTGATCACCAATAATGCTATTGATCGTTATTGCGTGCGCGCAGTTGTACAGCCCCCGATGGGTTTCCAGAGTCGACTTGCAATTGTGATGCCACGAAATAAAGCTGTTCTCGGTCTCTCGTGACGAATTCGGGAAGTCCTTCTCGGAGTTGTTTTCATACAACGAGGGTTAAAATTTTGATTCTGCACTAACCGAAGTTCTTTGAGAAATTTATTTATCTAACTTGTTAATAGTTCTTATACATTTGTTTACTTTATTAACCACCCTACTCATACCGTTTTCGACACGGATAAAAATACACATGAACAAAGTACTGCACTGTGCATGTAGGAATCGAACACATTTCCTTCGCTCCCCAGCCAGTTGGCTTGGTCGCTCTACCAGCTCCGCTATCCTGTAATGGTGTTAACATTATTCGTACATAAGCGACAGTTGTAAAAGTTTATTTTCTCTATTTCTGGAAAAATAATAATTTCTGGAACCCCATATAGGGTGTTCGGAAATTCCTTTTACAAACTTCTAGGAGGAGGGAAGTAGTGACATGTAATATATCTAGTATATGAGGTTTTAATAGGAACTCACGTCCGGAAACGCAGCGTTTCCATTCAACGACTGTTTCAGTTCAGATGTGTAACGTGTCCACGTCTCTCGAAGGAAGGAGAAAAATCTTATAGCTGCTTGTCCTGGAACGCAACTGGGCAGACAGAATGATGTGTGCTACTTCAGACGATCGCCTGATGTCACTCAACGTTTGCCTTGCAAAGTTTAATTTACGAGACTCCGAGTTCTGGCCGCAGCTCTAGGAATTGAAGAAACACCAGGTGAAATGCAGATTGTGTACCAGAACATGCTTCATAGGTACAATGCACAACGTTGTTGATCACCACATAGAGCCGCTGTTGTAGTGCATCAGTACAGTATGATGGTTTCTTTTCTGTTCTGGAATAATGTAAACACCTAATGCTTATGATTTAATAAAAACAACTGTGATTAAGTGATAAATGGGTTGTTTATTATGTTTCCTTTCGAATTGCTAGCTCATAACTGTACTTCGTTACGCCTAATTCAGTTCCTCAAGCAGAAATGGGTGAGCTAGACATCTGATCTGAAACTGCCGTAGAACGGAAACAGTAAGTTTCCGGACATGGGTTCCTATCCAAAATATAATGCACTCCCTCCCGTCTACAAGTCCTAGAAGTCTGTAACGCGAATTTCCAAACACGCCGTATATGATGATGAAAAATGATCAGTCTTCAATTGCTTATCTACTGATCCTGTCAACTTCGAGTCTACTGCGACTTGTGAATTTTAGGGGTGATGTTATCTAAAACGGGAGACGGTATGTTACGGGGAGGGAGGAGGTGATAGTGATGCAAAACGCCTAAGAGTTCTTTATTTTAGGTTGTACACAAGCGACCTATCAAACATGAGCAGAACAGGGATTGGCCGTGTCTGGGGCCTTCCCCTGCCAGTAACAGAACTACTTCAATAGTTACGTTAATATCGCATATCCCATGTTAGTAGGTAGGGTTATCATGTTAGTTTCGGTGAAACATTAATCTGAGATAATTAGACAACGTAATCGTAAATCCTCATGTTAAGATCATGGACGAAAAAGTTGGGCGTGAGTCTCTCTATGATACAGATCTTGATGAGCCACGGGCTGCAGCAAGAGATGAACTGATTGAGATGGACTGCTGGGATTTATCAAGGTGTAGGTGTGTGTGTGTGTGTGTGTGTGTGTGTGTGTGTGTGTGTGTGTGTGTGTGCCAGAGGTGTATCCTTTCTGTTTTCAAACTGCCCATGCTTGCCTGCTAGCCACGTTACCAGCAGAAAGAACAGGCTGCTTTACTCCCAAGCAATACCCAACGCAAGTAGACTAAATTAATCTTGCTTCTCTGCCCGTCTTCCAGCGGTGCTACGCTACGTAGCATTTTATTCAGTACTCTTTTATTGGGGTGTTACGAGGAAGGTTCGGAAGTTGATGGAAAGTATTTTTTCGAAACTTCCTGACAGATCAAAACTGTGTGCCAGACTAAGACTCGAACTCGGGACCTTTCCCTTCCGCGGGAAAGTGCTCTACCGACTTAGCAGCCCAAGCACGACTCACGACCCGTCCTCACAGCCTTAATTCCGCCATTACCTCGTCTCCCGCCTTCCAAACTTCACAGAAGCTCTCCTGCGAACCTACAGAACTAGCACTTCTGGAAGAAAGGATACTGCCAAGACACGGCTTAGCCACAGCCTGGGGGATGTTTCCAGAATGAAATTTTCACTCTGCAGCGGAGTGTGCGCTGATATGAAACTTCCTGGCAGATCAAAACTGTGTGAAGGACCGAGACTCGAACTCGAGAGCCTTGCCTTCCGCGGGCAAGACTCCGGCACAGAGCTTTGATCTGCCAGGAACTTCATATCAGCGCACACTCCGCTGCAGAGTGAAAATTTCATTCTGGAAGTATTTTTTCATCTGAGTATCACACGACGTGGCTCAGTGCAATATATATTCAATTTGTGTGATTGTAGGCCACAAAATGGTGGATTTTATTTGTTTTTTTTTCCATTTGACTTATTTTGGGCTTATTTATTCATTTAGATATGAACAGTTTTCTCTGGAACTTCGCCCTCTTTCGACTAGTACTGGCTATTCTCTGTTCGAACTGTCATCAGGACACTTCTAATGCATGTCTATTGGACTCCAACGGCAATTAAGGTTAGGTTTTGGAGGTCTAAAGTGTGTAACATTAGTGTGTTCCAAGCAAATATGATCCCAGTTACAGCAATTATAATTAATTTCAGCAGGATGTGTATCGCGGGTTCGCTGCATTCATTCTAAGTGGCAAAATAGTTCATTCTCAAAGTCCCAAATGGACTTTGGAAACATGAAGTTCGTTTTTCATATTATGTTAATCTAACAGGTACATGTCTGAAAGAAGAAGCATTTCTTTCATATTGACCTATATTCGTACTCCATTGTCTACCACCCGAATGTGTTTTTTTAATATCTACTGAGCCACATTTTTTTCCCATTTTGAATCAGTGTTTTCCCTAACATTAGAAAGCCTGTATGTTGCTAAATAGCCTCAGACCATTAGCAAACATTTCCATACGCACGTCAGCCACTAAGTCTTTGCCCTCTTTCAAAATATTTAGGGAGTGAGGAAACTACTGGTCAAATTTACAAACATGTAGTAAGATACTCGAGGTTCACAAACAAGTGATTAGTAAGCTTTTATACAATTTGTATTGCGAGACAGAATGAGATTTTCACTCTGCAGCGGAATGTGCGCTGATACGAGACTAACTGGCAGATTAAAACTGTCTGCCGGACCGAGACTCGAACTCGGGACCTTTGCCTTTCGCGGGCAGTTGCTCTACCAAAAGGTTCGCAGGAGAGCTTCTGTATAGTTTGGAAGGTAGGAGACGAGGTACTGGCAGAAGTAAAGCTGTGAGGGCGGGGCGTGAGTCGTGCTTGGGTAGCTCAGTTGGTAGAGCACTTGCCCGCGAAAGGCAAAGGTCCCGAGTTCGAGTCTCGGTCCGGCACACAGTTTCAATCTGCCAGGAAGTTTCATATCAGCGCACACTCCGCTGCAGAGTGAAAATCTCATTCTGGAAACATCACCCAGGCGGTGGCTAAGCCATGTCTCCGCAATATCCTTTCTTTCACGAGTGCTAGTTCTGCATGGTTCGCAGGAGAGCTTCTGTAAAGTTTGGAAGGTAGGAGACGAGGTACTGGCAGAAGTAAAACTGTGAGGACGGGGCGTGAGTCGTGCTTGGGTATCTCAGTTGGTAGAGCACTTGCCCGCGAAAGGCAAAGGTCCCGAGTTCGAGTCTCGGCCCGACACACAGTTTTAATCTGCCAGGAAGTTTCACCTGCAGATTTATTTGAAGCTGCCTCATAAACAAACGACATTTCCCCTGCTAGATTTGGGCTGTGTTCCCTGATTGGTCTGATTGGTTTGTATTCCCCAAAACTTAATGTCTCCTCAATCTGCTTTAAGTTTGATTTGCTCATCTTGCTGCTTCCACTGTTATGGGAAATGAGCTGCAGGGGCCTACTTACGCATACATGTACCTGTCTAGTGATGGTGGCTGGATAGCGCAACATGTGGTCAGGTGCAGCAGGCTGAATGGGTCCGGTGAAGCTTGCCAGGCTTGCAGGAACCCATATGGCCTGCTGTAACCACTGCACTTCGATACACGTGTACTCATGTGTCTCCTATGCGACAGGTTGAGCTGCTTTAATGGTTCCAGTGGAGGTAGGGGCAGGAAGGCCGGAAGGAGAGTTTGAAAGCTGAAATAAGCAGTTCACATAATAAGCAAAAAACTGGTGATTTCTCAAACTGAGGAACAACCAAGAACGGGGTGCCGCAAGGTTCGATCTTGGGCCCTGTTCTTAATATATATTAATGACTTGCCATTCTGTATTCACGAAGATGCAAAGCTGGTACTTTTTGCCGATGATACAAATATAACTATCACACCCAAAAAACAAGAATTAATTGGTGAAATTGTAAACGATGTTTTTCAGAAAATCATTAAGTGGTTCTCTGCAAATGGGCTTCCCTTAAACTTTGACAAAACACAGTATATACAGTTCCACACAGTAAATGGAATGACCCCATTAATAAATATAGACTTCGATCAGAAATTGGTAGCTAAGGTAGAATATTCAAAATTTTTAGGTGTATGCATTGATGAGGGGTTGAACTGTAAAAAAACACACTGAGGATCTGCTGAAACGTTTGAGTTCAGCTACTTATGCTATTAGGGTCATTTCAAATTTTGGTGATACACATCTGAGTAAATTAGCTTACCACGCCTATTTTCATTCTCTGCTTTTGTATGGCATCATATTCTGTGGTAACTCATCATTGAGTGAAAGAGTGTTCATTGCACAAAAGCGTGTAATCAGAATAATTGCTGGAGCTCATCCAAGATCATCCTGCAGACACTTATTTAAAGAGATAGAAATCTTCACTGTAGCCTCTCAAAGCAAAACGAGGATAATGGAATGTAGTCGAATTAAGTCGGGTGATGCTGAGGGAATTAGATTGGGAAATGAGACACTTAAAGTAGTAAAAGAGTTTTGCTATTTAGGGAGCAAAATAACTGATTATGGTCGAAGTAGAGAGGATATAAAATGTAGACTGGCAATAGCAAGGAAAGCGTTTCTGAAGAATAGAAATTTGTTAACATCAAGTATAGATTTAAGTGTCAGGAAGTCGTTTCTGAAAGTATTTGTATGGAGTGTAGCCATGTATGGAAGTGAAACATGGACGATAAATAGTTTGGACAAGAAGAGAAAAAAATGGTTCAAATGGCTCTGAGCACTATGGGACTTAACATCTATGGTCATCAGTCCCCTAGAACTTAGAACTACTTAAACCTAACTAACCTAAGGACACCACACAACACCCAGTCATCACGAGGCAGAGAAAATCCCTGACCCCGCCGGGAATCGAACCCGGGAACCCGGGCGTGGGAAGCGAGAACGCTACCGCACGACCACGAGCTGTGGACAAGAAGAGAATAGAAGCTTTCGAAATGTGGTGCTACAGAAGAATGCTGAAGATTAGATGGGTAGATTACGTAACTAATGAGGAGGTATTGAATAGAATTGGGGAGAAGAGGAGTTTGTGGCACAACTTGACAAGAAGAAGGGATCTGTTGGTAGTACATGTTCTGAGGCATCAAGGGTCACAAATTTAGCATTGGAGGGCAGCGTGGAGGGTAAAAATCGTAGAGGGAGACCAAGAGATGAATACAATAAGCAGATTCAGAAGGATGCAGTGAGTACTGGGAGATGAAGAAGCTTGCACAGGATAGAGTAGCATGGAGAGCTGCATCAAACCAGTCTGAGGACTGAAGACGACAACAACAACAACATATGAAATTTGTTATTAACAATCCGAACGAATTCAAAAGTAATAGCAGTGTACATGCTACAAAACTAGGAGAAAGGATGACCTTCACTACTCAAGGTTAAATCTAACTTTGGCTCAGAAGGGGGTAAACTATGCTGCCACAAAAGTGTTTGGTCACTTACCTAATAGCATCAAAAGTCTGACAGATAGCCATTTAGCATTTAACAGGAAATTAAAAGAATTTCTTAATGGCAACTCCTTCTACTCATTAGATGAATTTTTGGATATAGTAAGTGGGTAATTTGCCCAAACCCCACACAAAAAAATTTATTAAAAGTATTAAGTGTCATGTAATATTTTGTCTAATCTAACGTCTTGTATAGACACCTTTTATTAACCTCACACGTTCCACATCATTACAAAGTGTCGTATTCACGATCTATGGGACAAGTACTAATCTAATCTAATCTGTACACCTCTGGTGTGTGCCTGCGTATGTATATGTGTTCGTGGGCTTACGACTACCAACAAGGAGAGCTGCGGCCGCGACTGACCTGCCTCAGCTGACGCCTCCTGTCGATCTCCTCCAGCTCGCTGGCGCTCTGCTCGGACAGGCTGCCCCTCGCCTTGGCCCTCACCCGCCGCCACGCCGTCTTGCGCACCCCGCGCCCTTCCTCTCCGTGCACCGGACTCAGCGACCACGCGGGCTGCCCTACGGGCCGCTGGTCGCCGGTGGGCGCCACATCGCCGCCCATGCGCTGCGCCATCCTGTCGTAGTAGCTGGCGCCAGCCGGCTCCCGCTCTGGCGACTCCACGCTGCTCGTGTCGGACGACAGCTTGCCGGCGTCGCTCGGTTTGGGCCAAGTCTTCTTCGTCCTCACCGAGCGCGGTTTCGTCGTCCTCGGCCTCGTACCGGAGCTACGTGGACTTCTGGGCGCGTCGGGATCCCTCATTTTGTCGAACACCGACCCCTTAATGTCTGTTATGCCCCAAGTGACGGCGTCCTGCGTAATTTCGGCGCTGTCCAGATTTCTCTCGGTGTACGACGCTGGCCAAGACTGGTTTCCACCTTCGTTAGAGTAACTGAAACTCGATATCTGCTGACTGGGGACTGAATAATTTAAAGGATACCCTGTTTCTTCTCCTATTCGCTCTACTCCCATCCCAAAGCGCGATCTTCTTCTCGGAACCCTCCGTCTGAAATCGCTACTAAAATCAGGTTCTATGTCAACAACATGGTGGACCACCTGTGAACGTGGACTTCTTAACGCATCTATACGCCTAAATCGGCCTGCAGCTTCTTTATTCCCGTAGGTTGAATGCCAGCTTTGAGACTTGCTTTCTGAAAACGTCCCTGGCGAGTTGACAACAGTTTGTGTATTATTAGCATTCTCTGTTATGACATCATCGTCGTCATCAGCCACTAGCGAACCCTCACCTCTGTTTACGTTCAACTGGCCCCACTCTTCTTGGTTCTGTGCGTTTTGTAGATAGAAACCCTCTCCAGCAGCGCCTACTGGAAAGGTAAAACAGAAACAATATGTTACGAGAAATTTATCTCAATGTGTAATACTTCAAGCCTGGTCGAACAGTAGAGATTGACACACACTAGATTTATACACAATGTAGCGTCAGGGATTCGTGAATGAGACGATACGAAATTACAATAATATTCTGCATCATGCGAAATTTGTGATTGGTTTTAGGCTTTACGCAGCCTGCTTTTTTGGGTGGAGAGTCATCGACAGAAGTAGAACTAACTTCAGACGTGTCCCAGGAAATGTGTTGGGATCCTTGCTGTTCATGTCGTACGACGGGCGTTCAATAACTAATGCAACGTATTTTTTCTCGGCCAATTTCGCTTCAAAAATGCGAAATTTGTTTTAGAATATCCCTACTTCGCTATACGTGGCCTTCAAAGGGTGGCGTCTGTAAAGCAGATACGTTCCAGAGCGCTTTCTTTTGTCGGAAAACCTGCATACAGCAGATATTCATAAGCGCTACGGAGACCTGGCAGTGAACAAAAGCACGAAGTTGGTGGGCGATGCGTCTGTAATCATCATAAGAAGGTCGTGCAAACCTCTCCGATCCCCTGAGTAGCGGCCGGCCACATACATCTGTGACTCCTGCAATGTTGGAACGTGTGGACACTCTCACTCAAATATTTCCTACTCCATGACAGGAGCTCACAAAACTACATTGGACTGTTCTTCCTAATCCACACTACACGCCTTCTCATACCCATTTGCTTTGCCCTATGAAAGATCTACTCTGCTGGAAGCAGTAAATGGGTGATGGGGAGTTTATTAATGCAGCCAGATGTTGGCTCCGACATCGACCAGTAGAGTGGTACCATGCGGGCATACAGGTCTCCCCAGTAAGATGGCGTAACGTGTCGCACTTAACGGAGATTGTGTTGAAAAATACGGTTTAGTAGCCAAAAGAATGGAGAGTAATATGGTGTATCGGAATCCCGAGTAAAACCAACATGCTTTCAGAAAAAAATGTTATCATTACTTACTGAACGCCGCTTGTACATTTTTTTGGTGCCTTGTAGTAATCTCAGGCTTCTTGCAGGTTATGCCGTTATGCATAACAAAGTACTGTCTGAAAAAAATTGCACATTCCAACATTCCAGTCAGATCTTGATAAGACTGCAAAGCAGAGCAAACATTGACATCTTGCTTTCAGTTTTTAGAAATGCAGAAGTGTGGACTTTACGAAACGCAGAAACATAATACCATGTGACTATAATACTACTGCGTCGTATTTGGAATGAGTTAACTCATACAAATACGTGGGTTAACAGTTTGAAATGGAATAATGACGTAAACCCAATCATTGGTAAGGTAGCTTGTAAGTTTCGGTTCCTTCGTAAGATACTAAGGAAATGCAAGTTACGTCACATCATTAAGAGTTTTCACTACATTGAACATCCTCTGCACAATGGTACTTGTTATTCGTAGTTGTAAAAATTTGGTACTATGGGTAGCAGTTTATACAGTGTAACATAAAGATAAGTATCTAAGAAAAAAAATGCTAGCTTATTGTAAATCAATTCAAATTTCAATAATTGATTAATAAAACAAGAACAAAAATAAAAGCGGTAACTGCTATGTCCATATGGAATTTTACGAATGCCCTGCGCGTTGGGGTTACCTAAGTACGTTTCCAGAGAAAAACCAGAGTACCCATCAAACCACCATTTCGCCTTTCCCTCTGCGTCTGTCTTTCTTTCTGGTCGAAAACGGAAGTAATAAAACCTCTATTTCACCCACTGGCTGGTGCCTAATACATCACTATTCAGACAACATTTATGTAAATATTTCTTCAGGACGCTTACAGTCATCTCGTTCAGGCGTAATACAGACCTTTTTGGTTTCCTTGCAATGCCAAATCTAAATAATACTACTATTTCAGTTGTTACTTCTGTTTAATCTACATCTATACTCTGAGAACTAGTGCACAACGTGAGGTTGAGGTTAGATACTGTGCTAGAATCTTTTCTCCGCCTTTTCCTGTCCAGTTGTGGATGGTGCAAGTGAAGAACGATCGTCGGCTCCCCTCTGTATGAAATCGAATTCCTCTAATTCTGTGTAAATTATGTGAAACACAAGGACCTTCTATTAACGTTTTAGGAAACATTCAGCCAGCGATCTCTACCTAAACTGAATGTCGAACTGCAGCTGCCTGAGTGTGCCGATCAAAGATCCTCATTCTTAGTTCCTCGTGTAAATTCGACGTGGCGCCCAGTAAGTATCGTTAAAAAGAAAAGAAAATACTTTTCGTTTCTTCATCCACGTGTGTGTATTAAATTGGTTGTTCCAGATGTCTGGAACAAAAAGTACAGTAATCAGTTTCAAAACTAGGGCTGTAAATGCAGGTGGTTATGCTGTACCATTTCAAAATTCTATTGTAATCTAGATACTGGGTGACTGATCGGAAAATTGATTCTGCTTCATTTCACTCATCCTTTAGACATTAATTTCGTTTTCGTACAAAACAAAGCGGTAAGGGGCAGTATAAATCTATGGAAAAGACACCATGTTGGAGTCGTACCGGCTCACATCAATCAGTCCACCGCTAGGTCGCGGTAGTGAGGCACAAGTTTTGGTGGTTTTCAGCGAAAGGGGGTTTGAACGGCGGGCGAGGTTTATAGAATTTGTGGGCAAAATTGGAAGGAGCACTTGCGGTGTGTCATGCCGATTTACCTCCGCTATCTGGAGCAGATAGAAAACGGCTTTTGCAGGGCAAAGACCTTATTCCGCGAAGTCGGTGTTTCGGGTTGGCTGTGGTGGCGATAGCACTTTGGAAATTTGTCTGTGCCGAGTGTGTAGAGATTCTGAGTGCCAATTTGCAACCATTTCATCACATATTTTGGCGAGGTTCCTTCTGTGGCTCTTGCGCGTTGCTTCGTTAAAGTCGTAGTGCTGCGACTAGTTTCTCCTTCCCGGAAGGTCTGCGGTGTTTGCTGTTTATCGGGACTCCCTCCGAAAGAACTGAAGTTTACCTTCATGGAAGCAACTCTGTTTCATTACAGACGTTAGTCGCAACCGTTTGTGGAATGTGTGGAAGTTGCGCGGTCCGCGTTACAGAGCTAGTAAAGCTGTTTAAATTGGTCATATTTCGAGTGGCTTACCGTCGACCGTGTTGAGGGCTGAACTGTGTGTGGTACTTACTTTTAGATACAGTGAAGTCTAACTTACTCAGAGTGCCTTTCACTTTAATCATTTTAGTTAAGCATTTGCAAGACATTTTGGTGAGGCTGTTGGTTGACACGCCCTGAGATTTTCTATGGTTCAAATGGCTCTGAGCACTATGGGACTTAACATCTGTGGTCATCAGTCCCATAGAACTTAGAACTACTTAAACCTAAGGACATCACATACATCCATGTCCGAGGCAGGATTCTAACCTGCGACCGTAGCGGTCACGCGGTTCCAGACTGAAGCGCCTAGAACCGCACGGCCACACCGGCCGGCTTTTTCTATGGTAAATTCTGCTTAAATAAGAATGTACCGTTCCACTGCAGTTGTTAGGGGCAGCCTGGTAAACTAAGTTTGATGTCTGATATTCGGTTGCTCAGCTATATGAAACAGACACGAGCCACGGACTTTCATAATGTGTCAAGGGGAGAAAAGTTGATGCCTTAGTTGCTGTGGCGTCAAAACCAAGGCAGGAAGAGGCGAGTGGCCCAGGCAACAAGCAAGAAACTTGTCATTGGTGAAGAGGTAGCGAAAGATTTTCAGATAGCATATTTCTAGCACGGGCAGGAGAGGCTCGCTCAGTCGCGGTGAGGGCAACCCTCCTAGGGGTAGAGTACCCCAAAATCAAGACTCCTGGTCCTCCAGGTTGGGGGTTGTGCAGAGGGCTACCAACCCTCTCATGTAAAAATACGAAATGGTCAGGATACTCAACGCCAGCCTCGGAAACAGGACAGGATTTACTGGAACAAAAACTGGCAACGCTACAAGGAATTCTCTTTTGGATCGTGGAATATTAGATGCCTGTATCGACCTGGAACTGTTCAAATACTAGCAAACGATGTAATAAAATGTAGAGTGCAACTGGTAGCTCTCCAAGGAGTAAGATGGCAGGGAACAGGTTCACTGAAAATAGCAGACGGGACAATAATGTATGGAGACTGCGGTCAGCGCCATGAATTTGGAACAGGTTTCTACATTCATAATTCAATAGACGACTCAGTAAGGGAGTTCAAACATGTTAATAACCGTATATCATACATAAGTATTCAGACGCAGTGGTTAGACATTACATTTCTAAATGCACACGCACCCACAGAAGATAAGGATGACAACACGAAAGAAGAATTCTACAGCCAACTGGAACAAACGTACAACTTATTAATTAGGCACAATGTGAAAATATTGTTAGGAGATTTTTATACCAAAGCAGGAAAGGAAGAAATCTACAAGCCAACCATCGGCAATTTTAGCTTACACGAGGAAAGTTCAGATAATGGGGTTCGACTTATAAATTTTGCAATGACAAATGGTCTCACGATAAGCAGAACAAAATTTCAACATAAACGCATTCATTTAGGAACATGGATATCACCAGATGGAAACGTAGTCAATCCAACAGAACATGTAGCTATCCAGAAACGATTCCAAAACAGTATTAAAGATGTCAGAACCTTCAGGAGAGCGGATTGTGACACAGACCACATGTTAATAATATCAAAAATGAAAGTGAAACTCAAAAGGAAAGTAAATAGAAACAGAGTAGAAAGTACAAGATATAACATAGGAAACCTGGCGTAGTAGATAAAAAAGAAAATTTTACGAAAGAAATTAAAAGCAATCCAACAAAACCGAGACTGACCAAGCAGAACCACAGGATGTCGAAAGCAGATGGAGACACCTGAAGGGCTGTATTCAAGAAGCAGCTTCCAAAATCACAGCTGAAAGAAAACGACCTAATAAAATTTGGTTTAACACAAAGTGTCATGAAAAAGTGCTGGAAAGAAGAAATGCGAGGAATGCATGGATTAAAGAAAGGGACAATATGACATTGAAGAAAAGATACTATAAACTCCGCCAAGAAACGCAAAGAACCCTAAGACAAGAGAAAAGGGAATACTATAACAATATGATCAGAGAAGCAGAGGATGATTTCCAACATCACAGGACAAGGCAGATGTGTCTAAATATTAAAAAAAATCCTTTGGTAAATTCAATAAAAGGGTAGAGTTTATAAAGGATCAGTATGGGAAAATATTGACCAACAAAAGTGACATACAAAACAGATGGAAAACATACTTTTCACCACTACTCAACTGCAATGACCAACACTCTTACTGTAAATTGGAAGAACCTGATAAAATTGATACAGCTGATACAGTTACTACCCCATCAGTAAATGAAATACAGCAAGAAATATAGAAATTAAAGAATAACAAGGCTTGTGGCGAGGACAAGATATACGCTGAGTTATTAAAGAATGGAGACGCACAAGTGGAATTAGAAATACAGGCGTTAATAGAAACAATTTGGGAGACAGAAACCATTCCTGCAGATTGGAAAACTGCAATTGAATGCCCCATATTTAAGAAGAATGATCCATTTGTTTGTGATAACTACAGAGGAATTGCCTTACTGGATGTCACCTACAAAATCTTATCGATCTATCTATTAAACAGGCTGGTACCAATAACAGAAGAACTGATTGGGGTCTACCAATGCGGTTTCCGCAGGAACAGATCCACATTAGATCACTTATTCACCCTAAGACAAGTAACTGAGAAGACGTGGGAATTCAATGTAGATGTCCACATATTATTCGTAGATTTTAAAAAGGCCTATGATAGCATACACAGACAGACAGAAGGAATTTAAAATACTATCAAAATTAATCAGATTAGTTAAAATGTGTATAGATGAAACTTTAATTCGCATAAAGACACCGGTAGGAGAAACTGAAGATTTTAAGGTGTACACTGGACTGAGACAAGGGAATGCTATTTCACCTATTTTATTTAACCTTGTCCTAGAGAAGGTCGATAGAGAATTTTCTAAAACCAGTCCACAAGGGATCCAGCTAAAGGACGTGAACATTACAAGACTTGCCTATGCAGATGATGTAGCACTAATAAGTAGTTCCAAAAGAGAATTAATCAATATGATGCAAAATTACTACAAAATTGGTGAGAAAACAGGATTACATGTTAATCAAGAAAAGACAGAATACCTGCCCGTAAGTAAGAAAACCAGAAGAGATGCACCTCTGACTGTAGATGGATTCAATTTCAAGACTGTTGACCACTTCAAGTACCTAGGAATACTTTTAGTAATAACAACAGAACAGATGTACAAACAGATGCCCGTTTATCAACAGCAAACAAGACACTTTTTAGTTTCATCAAAATTCTAAGAAAAAGATCACTTAGCAGTAACTTCAAAATCCGCTTATACCAATCTACCATTATACCTGTGATGTTATATGGATGTGAAACATTAATATTTAGAAAGAAACATGAAGAAAAACTGTTAATATTCGAAAGAAAAGTACTAAGGAAAATTTTTGGACCTGTATACGATGAAAATAACATGGAATGGAGAATAAGAAGAAATGAAGAATTAAGAGGGCTGTACAAACACCGTAACATCGTCGAAGTGCTCAAGAGGAGAAGGTTGAATTGGGCAGGCCATATAGCAAGAATGACAGAGAATATACTACCTAGAATGGCACTCAGCAGAACAATAGATGGAACGAGAGGAAGAGGGAGACCCAGAATCAGATGGCGGGATAACATTCGGGAGGACTCGACTAGGATGAACAGCAACAGCAACTGGACAAACAGCGCATTGGACAGGCAGAAGTGCAAGAGGCTCATAGAGCAGGCGTATAGTCGATAAGGCCCTTACCACGTGTAAAGTAAAAGTATATTTCTAAGTTAACCAAGGAGTATTAATAACGTTAATTTTAATACTGACAAGGAGTGGATGTCTAGTGTCTAACCTAAATGTAAATACGGAATGTAAATTTTTTCTGAACCAAGAGAAGGTTAAATGTGCTAAAGAAATAGGAAACTGTCAAAAATAAAGAATGCAGCATCCATTCATGGGGAAAGACTTGGAGGAAGTGACGGTACGATCGTCGCAAATGACAGACCCCTCAGGGGAGATGCGAATGGAGGTTGACGGCGATAGCTGCATGTATATGAGACTCTGGCCAGAAAAACGACAGAAATCAGCTTCTGGGCGATACATGCTGTAGAGAGAAGAGTCCCATCCATAAAGCTGTCAGCTGTTTATTGCAGCATAACTTACTGTCCGAGAGAAAAAAGGCCATAACTTCATAGGATTGATGGTACATCATCTAAAAGCGATCATTAACCGTTTAGGGTCTTAGTTGAGAACAGTTTCTTCAATTCGCAGGGAATATAGTATTCAGAATTGGTTTCTTGAACTACTGTCTTTGATTTCACCGAAGCCTTAAATACTCCTGGCGCACAACTTGAATACATTCCAGGGAATATAGTATTCAGAATTGGTTTCTTGAACTACTGTCTTTGATTTCACCGAAGCCTTAAATACTCCTGGCGCACAACTTGAATACATTCTTGTGAAAGATATATATGAAGATGGTATCTGTTCTTTCGGACATGTTAAGCGTTCCGAAAGAACAGATACGATCGGTGACCATGCAGCTCGTTAGAATGAAATTGCAATGAAGTGAATACCCTTAGCTGCATACAGGCGTTGATATAAGTCAACGGCGCCAGTTGAAAATGTGTGCCCCGACCGGGACGCGAACGCGGGATCTCCTGCTTACATGGCACACGTTCTATCCATCGGAGCCACCGAGGGCACAGAGCATAGTGCGACTGCAGGGATTTATCTCTCGCACGCCTCCCGTGAGACCCACATTCGCAACTCATTGACCTACACTATACTCATAGTGCCCCTGCCCATTATACTCATTACTCGCGGCTTTACTGCGATTCCCGTAAGAGGTGGGGCACTGTTTGTGCATCCGCACAGAAGATGGTCAAATGGCCGGTAAGCCTTAATTTTATATATATATATATATATATATATATATATATATATATATATATATATAGGGTGTTGCAAAAAGGTACGGCCAAACTTTCAGGAAACATTCCTCACACACAAAGAAAGAAAATATGTTACGTGGACATGTGTCCGGAAACGCTTACTTTCCATGTTAGAGCTCATTTTATTACTTCTCTTCGAATCACATTAATCATGGAATGGAAACACACAGCAACAGAACGTACCAGCGTGACTTCAAACACTTCGTTGCAGGAAATGTTCAAAATGTCCTCCGTTAGCGAGGATACATGCATCCACCCTCCGTCGCATGGAATACCTGATGCGCTGATGCAGCCATGGAGAATGGCGTATTGTATCGCAGCCGTCCACAATACGAGCACGAAGAGTCTCTACATTTGGTACCGGGGTTGCGTAGACAACAGCTTTCAAATGCCCCGATAAATGAAAGTCGAGAGGGTTGAAGTCAGGAGAGCATGGAGGCCATGGAATTGGTCCGCCTCTACCAGTCCATCGGTCACCGAATCTGTTGTTGAGATTGAAATGTGCAGGAGCTCCATCGTGCATGAACCACATGTTGTGTCGTACTTGTAAAGGCACATGTTCTAGTAGCACAGGTAGAATATCACGTATGAAATCATGATAACGTGCTCCATTGAGCGTAGGTGGACGAAACTAAAATGAGCTCTAACATGGAAATTAAGCGTTTCCGGACACATGTCCACATAACATCTTTTCTTTATTTGTGTGTGAGGAATGTTTCCTGAAAGTTTGTGTGAGGAATGTTTCCTGAAAGTTTGGCCGCACCTTTTTGTAACACCCCTCTCCTCACGTTCGGTCTGTGGAATCGGTTCGTCAGTATTTGATGTGGTTTACGAAATATATCCAGCGGTAACGTTAGGTGACTCACCCTATATATATATATATATATATATATATATATATATATATATATATATATATATATATATATATTGTGGTGTCACCGCTAGACACCACACTTACTAGGTGGTAACTTAAATCGGCCGCGGTCCTGTAGTACATGTCGGACCCGCGTGTCGCCACTGTGGGATCGCAAACCTAGCGCCACCACAAGGCAGGTCTCGAGAGACTGAGGAGACCTCGTCCCCAGTTGTACGGACAACATAGCTAGCGATTGGACGTGCTAAGCCTTGCTCTCATTTGCCGAGAGATAGACAGTAGAATAGCCCTCTGCTAAGTTAACTGGCGACCACCTAGCAAGGCGCCATTTGTATCAGTGCCTATAGCTTACTAATATTCAAGAGAGATGTATTCCAAGGACTAATTAAAAGTTAAGTAACAAGCATCTACGTACTTTTCTTCTTATTCATTTATAAGTTCTCATGTTCCAGACTTCACGCCCGTCTGCGTTAGCCTTGCGTGCCCTATCGGCTACAGCATTGTGTCTAGGCTGTATGGTCTAGACACAACATATATATATATATATATATATATATATATATATATATATATATATATATATAGTGTGGTGTCACCGCTAGACACCACACTTGCTAGGTGGTAGCTTTAAATCGGCCGCGGTCCATTAGTACATGTCGGACCTGCGTGTCGCCACTGTGTGATCGCAGACCGAGCGCCACCACACGGCAGGTCTAGAGAGACGTACGAGCACTCGCCCAGTTGTACGGACGACATTGCTAGCGACTACATGTACGAAGCCTTTCTCTCATTTGCCGAGAGACAGTTAGAATAGCCTTCAGCTAAGTCCCTGGCTACGACCTAGCAAGGCGCCATTAACCATATCTGGAGAGAGTCTCACTTGTATTATCAAGAGAAATGTACCACAAAGAATTAAAGTTAAGTATACGAGAAGCTCCGTTCTTTTCTTTATAGCTTTCATCACGTATCCTGTTTCAGACTTAACGCCAGTCGGCGTGTGTGTACGCGTGCCTTTCGGTTACCCGTCACTGTGGACTGGCTGCCTTGTCAGTCCACTACATATAGGGTGAGTCACCTAACGTTACCGCTGATATATTTCGTAAACCACATCAAATACTGACGAAACGATTCCACAGACCGAACTTGAGGAGAGGGGCTGTGTAATTGTTTAATACAAACCATACAAAAATGTACGAAAGTATGTTTTGTAACACAAACCTACGTTTTTTTAAATGGAACCACGTTAGTTTTGTTAGCACATCTGAACATATAAACAAATTTGTAATCAGTGCCTTTGTTACATTGTAAAATGTTAATTACATCCGGAGATATTGTAACCTAAAGTTGGCGCTTGAAACCTCCGACGTTCTGTTGCGTGTTGTAACAAACACGGGCCACGGTCGGCGAGCAGCATCTGCAGGGACATGTTTACGATGACGACCGTGTTTACGAGTGTGGCTGTAGTGCACTGTTGTGGTTTGGTCTAGCTGTCGCAGTGTCCGCATGTAGCGCTTGCTGCTATTGTTATTCTGCATTCGTCTCCGCACGCAGACCAACTGTAGTACACCGTGTTACCAAACGTCTGTGATAGTGTAGTGTTGTAGGAACTGTAACCATGGTGTATTCGAACTCTGAAAAGGCGGAGATGATACTCATCTATGGCGAGTGTCGACGAAATGCAGCTGAAGCCTGCAGGGTGTATACAGAACGGTACCCGGACAGAGAGCATCCAATGTGCCGCACATTGCAAAACATCTACCGCCAACTGTATGCAACAGGTATGGTCGTAGCACGCAAACGGGTCCGTAACAGGCCCGTCACAGGAGAAGCGGGTGCAGTTGGTGTGTTAGCTGCTGTTGCCATGAACCCACACATGAGTACACGGGACATTGCGAGAGCCGGTGGACTGAGTCAAAGTAGTGTCATGCGCATACTGCATCGTCACCGCTTTCACCCGTTTCATGTGTCGCTACATCAGCAATTACATGGTGATGACTTTAATCATCGAGTGCAATTCTGTCAATGGGCATTAACAGAGAATGCGTTGCAGTTCTACCTGTTTACCGATGAAGCGGGTTTCACAAACCAGGGGGCAGTGAATCTACGGAACATGCATTACTGGTCCGTGGACAATCCTCGCTAGCTCAGACAAGTAGAGCGACAGCGACCGTGGACTGTAAATGTATGGTACGGAATCATTGGCGACCACCTCATTGGTCCTCACTTCGTTGCAGGGGCCCAAATGCAACATACATCGCGTTTCTACAGAATGATCTGCCAACGTTGCTCGAAAATGTCCCACTGGAAACGCGTCGACGTATGTGGTATCAGCATGATGGTGCACCTGCACATTCCGCAATTAACACTAGGCTGACCCTTGACAGGATGTTCGACGGGCGTTTCATAGGACGTGGAGGACGCATAAATTGGCCAGCCCGTTCTCCTGATCTTACACCTCTGGACTTCTTTCTGTGGGGTACGTTAAAGGAGAATGTGTACCGTGATGTGCCTACAACCCCAGAGGATATGAAACAACGTATTGTGGCAGCCTGCGGCGACATTACACCAGATGTACTGCGGCGTGTACGACATTCATTACGCCAGAGATTGCAATTGTGTGCAGCAAATGATGGCCACCACATTGAACATCTATTGGCCTGACATGTCGGGACACACTCTATTCCACTCCGTAATTGAAAACGGAAACCACGTGTGTACGTGTACCTCACCCCTCATGGTAATGTACATGTGCGTCAGTGAAAACGACCAATAAAAAAGTGTTAGCATGTGGACGTAATGTGCTGTTCCAGTCTCTTCTGTACCTAGGGTACATCACCGTTCCCTTTGGATCCCTACGTAATTCGGTGCTCTCCGATACACACGATCGAACAGCGGAGAAGTGGTACTCAAGCGTCAACTTTAGGTTACAATATCTCCGGATGTAATTAACATTTTACAATGCAACAAACGGCACTGATTACGTATTTGTTTATATGTTCAGATGTGCTAACAAAACTAACGGGGTTCCATTTAGAAAAACGTAGGTTTGTGTTAAAAAACATACTTCCGTGCACTTTTTTATGGTTTGTATTAACCAATTACACTAGCCCCTCTCCTCACGTTCGGTCTGTGGAATCTATTCGTCAGTATTTGATGTGGTTTACGAAATATATCCAGCGGTAATGTTAGGTGACTCACCCTGTATATATATACACTCCTGGAAATGGAAAAAAGAACACATTGACACCGGTGTGTCAGACCCACCATACTTGCTCCGGACACTGCGAGAGGGCTGTACAAGCAATGATCACATGCACGGCACAGCGGACACACCAGGAACCGCGGTGTTGGCCGTCGAATGGCGCTAGCTGCGCAGCATTTGTGCACCGCCGCCGTCAGTGTCAGCCAGTTTGCCGTGGCATACGGAGCTCCATCGCAGTCTTTAACACTGGTAGCATGCCGCGACAGCGTGGACGTGAACCGTATGTGCAGTTGACGGACTTTGAGCGAGGGCGTATAGTGGGCATGCGGGAGGCCGGGTGGACGTACCGCCGAATTGCTCAACACGTGGGGCGTGAGGTCTCCACAGTACATCGATGTTGTCGCCAGTGGTCGGCGGAAGGTGCACGTGCCCGTCGACCTGGGACCGGACCGCAGCGACGCACGGATGCACGCCTAGACCGTAGGATCCTACGCAGTGCCGTAGGGGACCGCACCGCCACTTCCCAGCAAATTAGGGACACTGTTGCTCCTGGGGTATCGGCGAGGACCATTCGCAACCGTCTCCATGAAGCTGGGCTACGGTCCCGCACACCGTTAGGCCGTCTTCCGCTCACGCCCCAACATAGTGCAGCCCGCCTCCAGTGGTGTCGCGACAGGCGTGAATGGAGGGACGAATGGAGACGTGTCGTCTTCAGCGATGAGAGTCGCTTCTGCCTTGGTGCCAATGACGGTCGTATGCGTGTTTGGCGCCGTGCAGGTGAGCGCCACAATCAGGACTGCATACGACCGAGGCACACAGGGCCAACACCCGGCATCATGGTGTGGGGAGCGATCTCCTACACTGGCCGTACACCACTCCTCGAAATTGAAATAAGAACACCGTGAATTCATTGTCCCAGGAAGGAGAAACTTTATTGACACATTCCTGGGGTCAGATACATCACATGATCACACTGACAGAACCACAGGCACATAGACACAGGCAACAGAGCATGCACAATGTCGGCACTAGTACAGTGTATATCCACCTTTCGCAGCAATGCAGGCTGCTATTCTCCCATGGAGACGATCGTAGAGATGCTGGATGTAGTCCTGTGGAACGGCTTGCCATGCCATTTCCACCTGGCGCCTCAGTTGGACCAGCGTTCGTGCTGGACGTGCAGACCGCGTGAGACGACGCTTCATCCAGTCCCAAACATGCTCAATGGGGGACAGATCCGGAGATCTTGCTGGCCAGGGTAGTTGACTTACACCTTCTAGAGCACGTTGGGTGGCACGGGATACATGCGGACGTGCATTGTCCTGTTGGAACAGCAAGTTCCCTTGCCGGTCTAGGAATGGTAGAACGATGGGTTCGATGACGGTTTGGATGTACCGTGCACTATTCAGTGTCCCCTCGACGATCACCAGTGGTGTACGGCCAGTGTAGGAGATCGCTCCCCACACCATGATGCCGGGTGTTGGCCCTGTGTGCCTCGGTCGTATGCAGTCCTGATTGTGGCGCTCACCTGCACGGCGCCAAACACGCATACGACCATCATTGGCACCAAGGCAGAAGCGACTCTCATCGCTGAAGACGACACGTCTCCATTCGTCCCTCCATTCACGCCTGTCGCGACACCACTGGAGGCGGGCTGCACGATGTTGGGGCGTGAGCGGAAGACGGTCTAACGGTGTGCGGGACCGTAGCCCAGCTTCATGGAGACGGTTGCGAATGGTCCTCGCCGATACCCCAGGAGCAACAGTGTCCCTAATTTGCTGGGAAGTGGCGGTGCGGTCCCCTACGGCACTGCGTAGGATCCTACGGTCTTGGCGTGCATCCGTGCGTCGCTACGGTCCGGTCCCAGGTCGACGGGCACGTGCACCTTCCGCCGACCACTGGCGACAACATCGATGTACTGTGGAGACCTCACGCCCCACGTGTTGAGCAATTCGGCGGTACGTCCACCCGGCCTCCCGCATGCCCACTATACGCCCTCGCTCAAAGTCCGTCAACTGCACATACGGTTCACGTCCACGCTGTCGCGGCATGCTACCAGTGTTAAAGACTGCGATGGAGCTCCGTATGCCACGGCAAACTGGCTGACACTGACGGCGGCGGTGCACAAATGCTGCGCAGCTAGCACCATTCGACGGCCAACACCGCGGTTCCTGGTGTGTCCGCTGTGCCGTGCGTGTGATCATTGCTTGTACAGCCCTCTCGCAGTGTCCGGAGCAAGTATGGTGGGTCTGACACACCGGTGTCAATGTGTTCTTTTTTCCATTTCCAGGAGTATATATATATATATATATATATATATATATATATATATATATATATATATTTTGAAGATGGTATCTGTTCTTTGGGAACATTTCAGACGTTAGACGAGTCCATACCACGCCTTGTTGCGGCACTTCTACGTGCTCGCGGGAGCCCTACACGATATTAAGCAGTTGTACCAGTTTCTCTGGCTCTTCAGTGTAACTAGTCTCCTTTGTTTACTGACTGTTTTTGCCAGTATCCCGTCAATGTTGACATATGTATTTTTCAGCATAACGTCCCACGGAAGCTCTGTTTGGTGTAGTGGCAGGCAGGATCCAAATAACATGTTTCACGCATACACTCCAGAATGGCAGCTGACTTGCATCAAGTGCTATGTAGCACGAAGAATTACGCCTTTATGTAAACAAATACCGCTCCGGGAGAGCCCAGTGAGTGGACACAAGTTCATGATCTTTAGACCGATGGCGAAGTTCGACACCTGCTTTATCTGTCACTGAGCGTATGTGATCACTCCATTTTACGCGCATTCAAACTGTCAGAAACAGACATTTGTATGAATTGACTGATTCCAGTGGTTGATTTGTTGTTACAGGATACTACATTTCTGCGTTTTGAGAAGTACCCAATTTTACAATTCTGCATATTAAAGCAATTCGCGAATCTTTGCAAAATATTGAAATCTTATCAAGATTTGACTGGATTTTTCCGTAGGTTCTTCATATACGGTGTTCCACATAAAACGGTACGCCTCAGGCTGAAATTCAGGTAACTAAAAATGAATAGATAATAGTAACGTTAAAAAGATGCAGCAACCTGTTTATAAGAGATGCTGGAAGTGGTGGCCATGGGCATCCGGCATGGCTGACTTCGTGTGATGACGTTACCAGCAACATGCCGTAATTCCAGAGGCGTGATGTTGTTAATTTCTCTAATATCGTCTGTTATGTGAGGATTGTCAGCATACAATCTGCTTTCTAGTGTGATCCATAAATGAAAATAACAGGATTTTATGTTCGGGGACTTTGTGGGCCAGAGGCCTCCACTGAGAAATCGTCTTTAGGGAATACATTTTTTATGTGGGTCATACTTCTGTTGGATGTGTGAGCGGTTGCTCTATCTTGTTAGAATCCTGCATTCAGCTTCTCTGCACCTGTTAATTGTGCATAGAAATATTGAAAGATCTCTAGACATCTGACACCGTTTAAGACGTAACTGAAAATTATGGGGCCCATAAAGCGCATTCCGGACAATGCACACCGAAGACCTATCTTCTCCGAATGGAGAGGTTCTTCATGCAGAATGTAACGGTTAGCACTTGATGTTAATAGCCAGTTGCAATAATGAACTCTTTTTTTTTTCCTGGTCCTCAAATTTCAACTGTTGCACCACACTCACATATGGGCTTTTAATTTCATACCTTTTAGTACACAACGACATAAAGTACGAGGTACATCAACCTGCTGCGATAACCTCCTTATCGACTTGCGGGCACTTCTCGCAATGTCCGTGCGAATTCTGTCTATAGTCCTCACTGGCGGTCGAATATTCCTCTGCACGTTCTGAACGAATCTCCAACAGCCCTCCAATCCTTGTTCAGATCTTGAATAGTGCTGGTCGTGGGGAATTTCCAACCAGGACGCTGTGCTCGCTGTGGGGTGTTTCCTACCACTACACTTTGTTTGAAACATTTCTTTACATTCCTTGATGGAGCCTGCCTTTATGTAACATTCCACAATGTCAATTCGCCGTTCTAATGCAAGCTGCCCCATTTCTGTAAATACTCAACAATACGAAAAAAAATGGCTCTGAGCACTATGGGACTTAACATCTTTGGTCATCAGTCCCCTAGAACTTAGAACTACTTAAACCTAACTAACCTAAGGACATCACACACATCCATGCCCGAGGCAGGATTCGAACCGTAGCAGTCGCGCGGTTCCGGACTGCGCGCCTAGAACCTCGAGACCACCGCGGCCGGCCAACAATACGAGTTTCTCATAACAACTGGCGTACGGATACGCAGCTGTACTCAACTTTCCGATGAAATGCAGTGCAGCTAACGTTCGAGACAGTGTCGCCACTCCACAAGCAATTCGACTGGAGATGATTAGCCGGTACCTGAGACGTATTGGTTTTATGTGTGACACCCTGTAGATAGCTGCATCATCTGCATTGTTAATATTGTCTTCCAGGTCAACAATATAATACAGGGTGATTTTTTCCTCTGTGTACAAACTCTAGACTTTGGTCGACGAGAAGATACGGAACAGAAAAGGTCTAATGACCTTATGTCCGGAAATGCATGGTTTCCATGCTAGAGACGATTTATTCAGTCGTATTTTGTTACAGAGACTGCGCTCTAATACGCGCTGTACCATGCAGGCACAGTTACAGTGGTTTTCTCTCAGGGTGTGGTACTGTTCCTCGTACGTCATGCCCTAGCGCCGTCTCCTACCGTCGTAATTGGTGATTTTGAGTCCGATTCACTTCTCTTGCTGACTCACATTGTAGTGGATGTGATAAAGGGTTGTACACAATGGTTCCGCATTCGAATCGAGAGCTTGCCGGGATGGTGTTTACTTCCTGAAAGGTAAATGACAATGGGCAGCGGGCAGCGAGGCTGTATCAGGTGACTTACTCCCGTCGGCAACAACCACAGCATTCAATCTTTGCAACAGTGTTTCGCCTTTTGTCTGAGACAGTGTCGTGTCAGGAAGTAGGAAATCGTGAAAGACGTACCCGAAATGTTCGGACACCAGACTTGGAGGAAAATGTGATTAACTCTATGGAATGCGACCAGGCGTACAGGGTACGCCTGACGACCGTGCGGAACATTCTCCATGACAATTGTTACGACTCTTATCACTTACAGCATGTTCAGGGCTTACTAGTGACAGACTGGCCTGATCGTTCAAGTGGTTCAAATGGCTCTAAGCACTATGGGACTTAACATCTGAGGTCATCAGTCCCCTAGACATGGAACTACTTAAACGTAACTAACCTAAAGAAATCACACACATCCTTCCCCGAGGCAGAATTCGAAACTGCGACCGTAGCAGCGGCGCGGTTCCGGACTGAAGCGCCTAGAACCGCTCGGCCACAGCGGCCGGCCCTGCTCGTTCACCAGATCTCAAACCGGGCTACTTCTTTCTGGTTATGAGCCCATCTCAAAAGTATCGTGTATGCAGAGCCCATTCCAGATGTAGAGACACTGGAGCAGCGTATTCTTACTGTCTTTGACACTTTTTTCGGATGCAGCGTGGTCGATGCGAACGCGTGAGACAGAACATGCGACTGCATTGAGGCAGATGGAAAACGTTTTCAATACATTCTGAAACTGTGGATGTATGGTACAGCGTGTATCAAACCACAGTCTCTGTAACAAGGTACGATTGAATAAATGGTCTCTAGCACGGAACCCAGGCATTTTCGGACATAAGTTCACTAGACGGTTTTTGTTCTGTATCCTCTCATCGATCAATCCCTACAGTCTGTACACAATGGAAAAAATCACACTGTGTACAATAAAGAACAAGAGCACCGATACACTTCCCTGTGGGACGCCTTAAGTTATTCACACCTGTGTCGCGACTCTCCAGTCCAGCCAGGACGCTACGTGCACAGAGCAGGCTGTACCCTAGAGAACTAGGAGCCGCGGTTCCGGCCCTTGCCGTGCCTACCCTGCCTGGAAGGACTCAGGCGCTCGGCGTCTCCCGGCCGCGCCGGTTGCAGCTCAGCCCCCTCCTCCAGGCTGCGCAGGCGATCCTCACCTGCCATCGATCCACGTTCCAGGCTGTCCGTGGAACCTACAAACCGCCAGTACGTGCCATGTAGTTCTATTAGAAACGCCAACCCAAGCAATCCACAAAAAAAATGGTTCAAATGGCTCTGAGCACTATGGGACTTAACTTCTGAGGTCATCAGTCCCCTAGGACTTACAACTACTTAAACCTAACTAACCTAGGGACATGACACACATCCATGCCCGAGGCAGGATTCGAACCTGCGACCGTAGCGGTCGCGCGGCTCCAGACTGTAGCGCCTAGAGCCGCTCGGCCACTCCGGCCGGCCAAGCAATCCACAATTCATTGGCTACAAAAAGAGATTAAAATTCACATACTGAGAAATCATTCACCTAGTTATCATCAGTGGAACATGATACTCATACATGCTGACTAAACTCTAGAAACATAAGGATTAATTTTGGTAGTTACTCAGTAATGGCATGAGTGCATTTCTTAAAAGTCAACGAATTGTAAGAGCTGCAAATTCAATAAATATTTGGCCAAGTGTGATTAGGACACGCGCACTGATGGTTCCGTACAACCTTAACTTTTTGTGTAGACAGTTCATCCACCACAGCAATCGAGAAGCTCAATGATTTTTGCCTGTTTTCGACGTTGATCTTGCAAAGATATCGGTCTCTGGAATTCCAAAACTTTCGAGAATGTTTTTACTAAGTATGATGCCGGGTAACACATGACAAAAGAAATATTTTTCGTGTGATATACTCACAAATAAAAAGTGTTCTGCTTTTTTCCGTAGTTTGTGTAGTGAAACCTTGCTTCTTCCAAATTTCATGGTTCCAGGTGAACTAGAAGTACCCTAAGGGCTTTAATGAGGGAGTTTGCGAGTATCAAAATATGTGATATAAATGGCCGTATCTTGTGGTTGCAATCACTTAGAAACTTAACTATTTTACATACCAAAGGACCATAGACATTGGTATGCTTCATAAATTTCAACTCGGAATCTCTGCACGTTCCTGAGAAAAAGGCGTCTTCACACATGAACAGACAGAAAGAGACAATCCGATAACACATGTCAAAAAAAATATTTTCGTGTATGTGCTCGCCAGGGCAGCAGTCGAACATTTTCTGCATCCAGAAAGTCCCGTACAGGACCTGCAACATGTGGTCGTGCATTACCCTGCTGAAATGTAGGGTTTCGCAGGGATCGAATGAAGGTTAGAGCCACGGGTCCTAACGCATCTGAAATGTAACGTCCACTGTTCACGGTGCCGTCAATGCGAACAAGAGGTGACCGAGACGTGTAACCAATGGCAGCCCATATACCATCACGCCGGGTGATGCGCCAGTATGGCGATGACGAATACACGTTTCCAATGTGCGTTCACCGCGATGTCGCCAAACACGGATGCGACCATCGTGATGCTGTAAACAGAACCTGGATTCATCCGAAAAAATTACGTTTGGCCATTCGTGCACCCAGCTTCGTCGTTGAGTACACCATCGCAGGCGCTCCTGTCTGTGATGCAGTGTCAAGGGTAACCACAGCCATGGTCTCCGAGCTGATAGTCCATGCTGCTGCAAGAGTCGTCGAACTGTTCGTGCAGATGGTTGTTGTCTTGCAAACGTCCCCATCTGTTGATTCAGCGATCGAGACGTGGTTGCACGATCCGTTACAGCCATGTCTGTCATCTCGACTGTTAGTGATACGAGGCCGTTTGGGATCCAGCAAGGCGTTCCGTATTACCTTCCACTGATTCCATATTCTGCTGACAGTCATTGGATCTCGACCAACGCGAGCAGTAATGTCGCGATACGATAAACCGCAATCGCTTTAGGCTACAATCCGACCATTATCAAAGTCGGAAACGTGATGGTACGCATTTCTCCTCCTTACACGAGGCATCAGAACAACGTTTCACCAGGCAACGCCAGTCAACTGCTGTTTGTCTATGAGAAATCGGTTGGAAACTTTCCTCATGTCAGCACGTTGTAGGTGTCGCCACCGGCACCAACCTTGTGTGACTGCTCTGAAAAGCTAATCATTTGCGTATCACAGCATCTTCTTCCCGTCGGTTAAATTTCGCGTCTGTAGCACGTCAACTTTGTGGTGTAGCAATTTTAAAGGCCAGTAGTGTAATTACAAATTAACAGTTTTTCGGAATTTTTCATTTACTTTTATTGTTAAACCTAGCTTCTTGCGATATTGCAAGATTCTATGCCAAGCAAACACCCTACATATTTTGATGAATGAGTCTGCAAGTATCAAAATATCTGACGTAAATGGACGTAACTTTTGATTGTACTGACTTAGAAGCTTCAATTTTTTACGCTGCGAAGGGACCAAAGGCTTTAGCATATGACATAAATTTCAACTTATTACGTCTATCGTTCATGAGAAAAAGAGATCTTAACAGACGGACGGACACACAGACGGATAACAAACGACAAAAAAATTTTCGTTTGAGATAATTACAAAGTAACAGTTTTCTGATTTTTTCTTCCTTTATTTGTACTGTGAAAACTTGTTTCTTGTCAAGTGACGAGTGAGTTTCCTAGTATCAAAGTATGTGACATTAATGGCCGTATCTTTTATTGCACTGACTTAGAAGCTTACATGCACTGCATCGCCAAGGGACCGTAGACCTTAGTATGTGACATAGATTTGAACTTGATATGTCCACCCGTTCCTGAGAAAATGAGTTTTTAACAGTCGGACAGACAAACAGGCAGACAGACGCACATGAAAGTGAGCTAAGGGTTCCATTTTTACGCATTGACACACGGAACCCTGACCAGGAGGCAAAAACATAAAAATTGTATAAAACAGGACTTGTTACTTACACAGCGTGTCCCAGAAGTAATGGTCAGTATTCAGGGATATGAAGCAAAGAAGTCAAGTAAATGTGGTCTCCAAAATGCATACGTTAAAAGGTATGAACAGTTTTTATCTTCGATACTGTGAAACAAATCTCTTCTGCTGCAAGCTTTCTGCTCTCCATATTTGAGAGGTGATGACACTGACAGAAACAAGAAAAAAATGCCCAATGTAATAGGCTCTGAAGCGTATTCCTTAACGGCTATGAGCACTTCCTCATCTTCACTATTGTGAAACAGATCTCTTGAACTCAGCAAATACTCATAGATCTTAAGTCATGCATTTTAGAGCGTAAGTTTACGGACATTTTTTCTTGTTTTGGTTCATAGTACCACCTCCGAAAATATGGAAAGCAAAGAGCTTGCAGGGTACGATAATGAAGAAATGATCACAGCTCTTAAAGTACGCATTTTAGAGCCCATGTTTACTAGATTCTTTGGCTTCGAATGATGGCTCCTATCATATCCCCGAATATTGACAAATCGTCCTTGGACACAATGTATACTTATAGAATTTCATATACAGCTCAAGGAAGCGTAAATGAGCCAGTCAACAACCTAGATATCCACATTCTATGATCCCGTGGAGAAGGGTCACTGCATGTGCAACGAAGTCAAGGATATATATTGTAATAGGGTCAATCAGAAATTAATTCCATCTATTTTTTAGTATTTTTTACAGTAAAATAAATGCCATATAAATAGGGTAACATCTACAATATTTTAGATTAATTTGTCACTTTTTAATATAATCACCATCTTTTTCCACAATTTTTTTCCACCTTGAAACAAGAACATGTATACCAGTGCGGTAAATATCATAGTCCTCCTTCTTCAGCGACTGCTGCATAGAATTTTTCAAGGCCTCGATATCTTCAAACACTGTCTTATTAGGGCTGTGGTGTCCTACTGTTTACAAATGCGTTATCAGTATAGAAACAGATAGTAATATGAACGTTCATGCACAAAAATTATTGATGCTCTTCATGGGCACACTGAATTCCATGGTTGTCAATTCGATTTTATTTTGAGTAATGTAGATGTGATTTCTGGTTAAGCGTGGTGTACTATTGCCATTTTTCATGTAGGTGCAGCTCTACGTTCACTTATTACCAGTTTGGAAAATTACATTACTCGTGATTTTTGCAATTTCGTCAGTGGTAGAGTGGCTGGTGTGTGGTATTGCACTGTCGTGCAAAAGAAGAAGGAACTTTTGATGGGCAAACTCGTTGAAGACGTGGTTTCAACAACTCATTGTGCAACCTGTCTCCAAAGAATCAACCATAATCACACCCTCTGAATGCTGTGTGAAGTCACTGCAATCGCTGGCCACACCACTCCACGTTGCATCACACAGTTGTGCTTGCCCTTCAGGCTCTCCACAGTGACAAAACCATTGTCTAACGGAACTGACGTCCACCGTAGCATCTCCACACCCCTTCTCCAGCCTTTCGTGAATGAGACTGAGCGTTTCACCCGCTATGGCAAGTAATTCTGTCACAGAAGGTTGTCTTATACGTACGTCTATGTTGGCCATCTTCCAAATTAATTTTTACAGTGCTGCCATCTGTTGATGTAGGATGTTGTTACTGGGGAGCGCCGTAGGTGGTTTGCGGAAGTGTGCCGAATTCATTATTACTACATTACAAACTTAGTGAAGCAGAAGGAAAGTAAGAGCCCTTACTTTCTGACTGGCCTTCTTATTTACGAGTAATACAATGGAATGTACTGAATACTGAACAAATACCTATCCATTGGACGCCACATTATCATGGCACTGACCGCCTGAGTACAGGAATCTGCGTGATTGCATCAAACTGAACATGTTCCGGGGTCTGTCACAGTACATAATGTAAATTGTGAGTGGACAGGAAAAAGAAAAAAAGTTATGAAAAGAAGCAGAAATGATAACAGCGAGAAACTTAACAAAAGAGTCGGTGATCACGAAGTAGACAAAGTTAAGAAATTCTGTTTTCTTGGAAGCAAAATTACCCGTGACGGACGAAGCAAGGAGGGCATAAGAAGCAGACTAGCACAGGAAAAGAGAATTCTAATGCTAATGGGAGGCAGAAATTTCTGACTAATGCAGAAACTGTTTTATTTGTATTGATCAACAGTCGTAGCCTTCATAATCCCATTCCTTTTGGATGAAATATTCAACAGTATTGTAAAATAGTGAGTCATGGACAGTGAGAAAACCTGAACAGAAGAGAATGAAAGGGCATAAGATACAGTGCTACAGATGAATGTTGAAAATTAGGTGAAGTGATAAGGAATGAGGAGGTTCTCCGCAGAAATGGCGAAGCAAGTGGAACAATGATAAGAAGAAGGGACAGGATGATAGGACATACATTATAAGACATCAGGGACAACCCCGACGGTACTACAGAGAGATGTAGAGGGTAAAAACTGTAGAGGAAGGCAGAGATTGAGATACACTCAGCAGATAATTGAGAACGTAGGGTACAATCGCTATTCTGAGATGAAGAGGTTGCTGCAGGAGAGGGATTCGTGGCGGAGAGCGTCAAATCAGTCAGAAGACTGATGACTAAAAAGAGAGACCACATGGCTGGCATCGTTGGTTTGTGGTCGTAATAAAAGATGGTCCCAGTCGGCAAGACTGCTGTGTTCTGTTCAAGGTCATAAACAACTGAACGCTATTACCACATGGCGTTAAATACCAGACCTTTTATATACAGGGTGATTCAAAAAGAATACCACAACTTTAAAAATGTGTATTTAATGAAAGAAACATAATATAACCTTCTGTTATACATCATTACAAAGAGTATTTAAAAAGGTTTTTTTTTCACTCAAAAACAAGTTCAGAGATGTTCAATATGGCCCCCTCCAGACACACGAGCAATATCAACCCGATACTCCAACTCGTTACACACTCTCTGTAGCATATCAGGCGTAACAGTTTGGATAGCTGCTGTTATTTCTCGTTTCAAATCATCAATGGTGGCTGGGAGAGGTGGCCGAAACACCATATCCTTAACATACCCCCATAAGAAAAAATCGCAGGGGGTAAGATCAGGGCTTCTTGGAGGCCAGTGTTGAAGTGCTCTGTCACGGGCTGCCTGGCGGCCGATCCATCGCCTCGGGTAGTTGACGTTCAGGTAGTTACGGACAGATAAGTGCCAATGTGGTGGCGCTCCATCCTGCTGAAATATGAATTGTTGTGCTTCTTGTTCGAGCTGAGGGAACAGCCAATTCTATAACATCTCCAGATACTGTAGTCCAGTTACAGTAGCACCTTCGAAGAAAAAGGGACCAAAAACTTTATTGGCTGAAATGGCACAGAAAACGTTCACCTTAGGCGAGTCACGTTCATACTGAGTTGTTTCCCGCGGATTCCCAGTGCCCCATATACAGACATTGTGACGGTTGACTTTCCCGTTAGTGTGGAAAGTTGCTTCATCACTAAACACAATCTTTGAAACGAAAGATTCATCTGTTTCCATTTGAGCAAGGATAAAATCACAGAAATCGATTCTTTTAATCTTATCAGCTGCAGACAGTGCTTGAACCAATTTCAGACGATAAGGTTTCATAACTAACCTTTTTCGAAGGACTCTCCATACAGTTGATTGTGGAATTTGCAGCTCTCTGCTAGCTCTGCGAGTCGATTTTCCAGGGCTGCGAACAAATGCTTGCTGGATGCGTGCTACATTTTCATCACTCGTTCTCGGCCGTCCAGAACTTTTCCCTTTGCACAAACACCCATTCTCTGTAAACTGTTTATACCAACGTTTAATACACCACCTATCAGGAGGTTTAACACCATACTTCGTTCGAAATGCACGCTGAACAACTGTCGTCGATTCACTTCTGCCGTACTCAATAACACAAAAAGCTTTCTGTTGAGCGGTCGCCATCTTAGCATCAACTGACGCTGACGCCTAGTCAACAGCGCCTCAAGCGAACAAATGTACAACTAAATTAAACTTTATAGCTCCCTTAATTCGCCGACAGATAGTGCTTAGCTCTGCCTTTTGTCGTTGCAGAGTTTTAAATTCCTAAAGTTGTGGTATTCTTTTTGAATCACCTTGTATATGAAGATGGTACCTGTTCTTTCGGACATACCGTCTTCATATATATATAGTTGAGGCTCACCGGCCATTTGACCATCTTCTTCTGTGCGGATGCACAAACAGTGACCGAACTCTTACGGGAATCGGCAAAAAAGTTGCGAGTAATGAGTATAATGGGCAGGGGCACTATGAATATAGTGCGGGACAATTAGTTGGGAATGTGGGTCTCACGGGAGGCGTGGCAGGGATAAGTCGCTGTAGTCGCAGTATCCTCAGTGTCCTCGCTGGCTCAGATGGACAGAGCGTCTGCCCTGTAAGTAGGAGATCCTGAGTTCGAGGCCCGTTTGGGCACACATTTTTAACTGTCCCCGTAGACTTATATCAACGCCTGTATGCAGAAAGGGGTATTCATTTCATTGTAAGAACTTTTATAGCCTGGCTGGCACCATACTCCGGTAGTCTCCCGACTTCACAAAACTGAGCCATTGCCTACCGCGTAGGAGGTTAATGGTACAGAGCTATACTAATGGCTAAATCCTTTTTACCCTAGAGACTTCCTGTACCGGTGGAGTCCTGACTGTCGATAAGGTGGTTTCCACTGTATCACTATGCCTACACGAGGAAGGCAATGACTGTTTAAAACCTGAATAGTTTTTAATGGTTGCCACCATTTTGAGTGGATTATCAGCTCCTCTCAGAATGACCGCAGATGAAATCTGTTTCCAGATTTCGGTTAGTCAACAGGTCAGGAATCATTATCACAAAGCAGATGGAACCTTGGGACACAGCGTCTACCGCAAGCCAACGCATACAGATCTGTATCTGCAGGCCACAAGCTGCCATCATCCTGCACAGTGCGGTAGTGCATTTCGTACGTTAGTTCATAGAGCACATGTGGTATCTGATGCTGAGAGCCTGTCGAGTGAAATACAACATTTGAAGACAGTGTTCCGACAAAACGGTTATTCTGAGAGACAGATACGTAATGCATTCAGGCCCAGGCGAGTTTAATCTAAGGAGTAGAAGATGCGAAGACACCCCACCACTTTGGCCTTTTTGCCGTATTTTGGTGCCATGTCGTCAAGAATCGGAAGAGTCCTCGGAAGATACGGAATTAAGTGTGTTTTTCAACCATCTGCAAAATTGAGAAACCTGTTGGGTTCGGTTAAGGATGGCCTTGGACTGAGGAAATGTGGTGTGTACAAGATTCCTTGTCAGTGTGGGGCAGCGTATATAAGCCAGACATGCCGCACAGTACAAGAACGCTACGATAAACATAAGCGTCATACACGCCTTCGTCAACCGGAAAAGTCGGCAATTGCGGAACACGGCCTAAATACAGGACATCGTATAACTTATGAAAAGACGGAAGTTTTATCCCCGGCACCATCTTTCTGGGACTGCGTTATTAAGGAGGCAATACATACCCGTACAGCCGATAATCTCATCAACAAGGATACGGGATTTCAACTCAGCACAGCCTGGAACTCTGCATTGGCTGCTATTAAATCACGACGTGAAAATCAAGATAACAGGCCCGTCATAACACTAGCCTTGTGCGGCCGTTGGTGAGTAACGTCTGGCCGCAATGTTGACAAACGCAATGTACAGAGCACGTGCGTGAGAGCCGCTCTGCGATTATCGGCAGAGGGAGTTTGAATAGGGCAAATCACTGCGCATGCGCGATTTCCGAGGCTGCGCGTTCTTCGCACACGTCGGTGTGCGGATACTGTCAGTCGTACCCACAGAACAAGAAAAAAGAGAAACGCAACTCCCGTGTTAAAAGTCGGAAACATAGACCGACAGCAGCGCCTCAAGTGGTATGGAGATGAACTAAAATATGAAATGATTGCGAGTTACATCCCTTCCTAGTTTACTTACGTTGTATGTTTTTATTTTAATTTTAATTCTGTTCCCTTATTTTTCTGGGCGTGCAATGTAATTATTTTGGCTGGCATCATAACAAAATAATTGAAACACAGCTATAGCACACTGTACTACAGCAGAGAGAAACTTATTCAGTAATATTTTCAGTCCATTTTTGACGTTTGCGTCTGACAGACAGCAAAACATGATAGGAGTAGCGACTGTCAGGCGCAAACGTCAAAAATAGTCTTTTAAATTGACATGCTTGTATTGTTATCTATCAACAAGTAAAAGATCCAGCATGTTTTATGGCTCATAAGTAGATGCAACACTTGAAACTGAGAGTAAGACGAAACAAGCGTGTGGTGTAAATAACTGAAGCAAAAGAAAAATAACACTGTAGCAGCTAAACTGGACTACAAATGTTCCTGAATAATATCATAATTTTTACGTCATACAAGCTGCTGGATCAATGGAGAAAAAAAGCCTATTATTAAGAGAATAAGCAGCAGTTAAAGAGGTTCAGTTAAGAAATATTTATCACAGTATTAATTAATGAAGAATTCTAAAATTTGTTACAACTATATTTCAGGACTATAAGTTCTGAGCAACTGCCCAACAAACTTGCACTACTGACCCTTAATTTCTTAAAAAGGATCCTACATCTTACTACTGTAAATGCTTCAACACAAAAAAGAAAACATCAATACCAAGTACCAAAAGTAGGAAAGGTGGATAAAAACAGTGAAATGAAAACAGTGAAATGAAAACAAAACTTACTTTTTATTTCTCAAGCACACAAGAAAAATTTTCTTTTAACTGTTATAAAGCTTTAAACCGTTTACTGAAATTGTCTTTAACAATATCAAGTTTTTATTACTGATGGTGTGTTTCCAATCTTTCACATACTTGTAAATCAATAGAGGTACACAGTTTCTTAAAATATACTGTTCAGAAAAATGGGCCTTGCAAAATGTTATTTCCTCTGGAAACTTAAACAGTGAATAGAATGTATTCTCCAATTGTTCCTGGTGTCCACATTTATCTAAGAATGCATACAACTGACTATGAACGTTTGCTACAAAGGACATTAAGCTGTCACTAGCATACAATAATTTTGGGTTTGAAGTATCATATTCTTTAAAACTTGTAAATAAATGATGCTCTGTGGGTGTTGGTGAGAACAGAGTTGTTTTACAGTTACTACAGTTCGTTTCAGGTGTTACACCCATCTTTCGTAGAATGTAACCAGCTACATATGCTAGTGCTTGTCTGTCATTTCTTAAATCAGCTCCACCACTACCAGCAGCATCTTCATTATCAGCAACGGCACAATATAAAGCACTTTGATCCATAATGGAATGGTCTGTTGTGGAGTCACGAAAGTTGTCATCACTAGCTCCCAAAAATTGCCTTAAATTGCTTAATGGCATGCATCTATCATCCTCACAATTACCTAGTGACTTTGTAGGTAAGGACATGTTATTGACTATAACTGTTTTCAATGCTGCTTTGAACTAAAAACAAGTTGGGTTGGTGTTTGCAACACCATGCTGCCTCACACAACCAAATACATTCTCCACTGGGTCTTGATTGAAAGCCCTCATGCTTAAAAAATTAAAGCCATTTTTTTAATCTGTTCCAAATGAACATCAGTGATCTTATTGTAGTTTTCCACCCACTTATGAAACTGAACATATTTGTATTTGTCTTATCTCTCCCTGTGCCTAGCTCCAACACTTTCCAATTTACCATTTCAATATGTGGGGACTCTGCAGAGAGGGCACACTTATAAGACTTGCCATCTTGTGGATAACAATAGGAACTGTTCAGTGAATCAAATAAACAATCCATCTTTTCAACAAATTCTGCAGTGTATATTGCCTCAGCAGGTAAGATATTAAATGCCACATAAGTTTCAATAACTGCAGCAACTGTATGACTAAGCTGGGATGCAGCTACCTTGACTTTCATTGTAGTAAAAGAATCCTTTAATTCAAATTGGGTCCTATGTAGTTTTGGCAATGTCTTAAACATCTTCTGCTGATCCAAAAGAAAAGCCCTGTGAATATATTCAAAACTGGCCTCTTTTTTAAACCCAAACTGTATTTTATTTCCTAGCAGAGCATTTCTAGTATTTCTAATAGATGTGGGACATCATAAATGACTGAAATAGGTTCATCTCTGACTACAAAATGAAATGGACTGGAATCAGCAGATTTCTCACAGCAGAGTTCCTTCAGTGCTCTCTGGTTGGTTGCACCCTGGTCACAAACTGTACAAACTACCTTTAGCCCTATTTCTTACAATTGCCTTATGACATAGGTAATAAGTCTTTTTAAAGTTGTGAGTGAAATAATAAACAACAACCTGCTTCCAGCTTTTATGTATGCCTCTAACCATGAAAACTAATGCATGATTTGCAATAACATTTGACCTCCCTAAATGCCCTAAATCTTGAAACCCTGAAATTTCTTGTTTGCTTGCATTATAATACAACCCTCTTTCTAAATACATTTCATCAAACAACAAAGTACAACATTTGTCACTGTTGTTCATAACTTCAACTTCTGCTTTCATTACATTCATGACCGAAGTATTCAATCCTGGTTCAAAAGGTACACAAGACAACAGACATTTCAGATGCCTCACAGAAGGAAGATAAAAATGAACTGACAAATATTTGTATAGGCGGGGACTTCGTTTGTATAAGGATAAAGCAAATACTTTCTCCTGATGGAGACCTGCAACACACGTCTCGCCACGTAGCGGCCCTGTAGGGACCCTACACGATATTATGCAGGTGTACCAATTTCTTTGGCTCTTCAGTGTAATACACCACTGGCCATTAAAATTGCTACACCATAAAGATGACGTGCTACAGACGCGAAATTTAACCGAAAGGAAGAAGATGCTGTGATCAGCTTTTCAGAGCATTCACACAAGGTTGGCACCGGTGGCGACATCTACAACGTGCTGACATGAGAAAAGTTTCCAACCGATTTCTCATAGACAAACAGCAGTTGACCGGCGTTGCCTGGTGAAACGTTGTTGTGATGCCTCGTGTAAGGAGGAGAAATGCGTACCATCACGTTTCCGACTTTGATAATGGTCGGATTGTAGTCTATCGCGATTGCGGTTTATCGTATCGCCACATTGCTGCTCGCGTTGGTCGAGATCCAATGGCTGTTAGCAGAATATGGAATCGGTGGGTTCAGGAGGGTAATACGGAACGCCGTGCTCGTATCACTAGCAGTCGACAGGCATCTTATCCACATGGCTGTTACCGATCGTGCAGCCACGTCTCGATCCTTGAGTCAACAGATGGGGGCGTTTGCAAGACAACAATCATCTGCACGAACAGTTCGACGACGTTTGCAGCAGCATGGACTATCAGCCGGCGTGATGGTATGGGGTGGCATTGTTTACACGTCTCGGTCACCTCTTGTTCGCATTGACGGTACTTTGAACGGTGGACGTTACATTTCAGATGTGTTACGACCCGTGGCTCTACCTTCATTCGATCCCTGCGAAAGCCTACATTTCAGCAGGATAATGCACGACCGCATGTTGCAGGTCCTGTACGGGCCTTTCTGGGTACAGAAAATGTTCGACTGCTGCCCTGGCCAGCACATTCTCCAGATCTCTCACCAATTGAAAACATCTGGTCAATGGTGGCCGAGCAACTGGCTCGTCACAATACGCCAGTCACTACTCTTGATGAACTGTGGTATCGTGTTGAAGTTGCCTGGGCAGCTGTACCTGTACACGCCATCCAAGCTGAATTGGACTCAATGACCAGGCGTATCAAGGCCTTTATGACGGCGAGAGGTACTGATTTCTCACGATCTAAGCACCCAAATTGCGTGAAAATGTAACGACATGACAGTTCTAGTGTAATATATATGTCCAATGAATACCCGTTTATCATCTGCATTTCTTCTTGGCGTAGCAGTTTTAATGGCCAGTAGTGTATTTGAGGTTACGGTGTGAGATGCCCTGGAGGTGGCTGTGGCTGGTGTTTATAGCTGGTGTGTGTACGTACGCGTGCCGGTGGAGCTGGGCGGCGGCGACTGGCGCGGCGCCCCCTGCCCCTCCGGCTGCTGCGTGGGCGGCGCCTCTGCTGCCGCCAGCTGCGGCCAGCAGGTGAGGCCCTGCGGCGCCGCCTCCCTGCCGTGCAGCTGCAACCAGAAACGCCACAAGACTGCACTCAGCGACTACGACTGCCCGCTGCAGCCCGATATATTACCAGCTCTACTGTTACATAGCTTACGGTTGCTCAAGTCGTACCCGTTAAGAGAGGAGTACTATATTTCGTAGGGTAATTTAAATAATACAATTTATTTGCACACACTGAATCTTAATTTTTTTAAGCTAGCAACCAGCTTCCACACAAGTATAAACCTTTTCTCAAAATCGGTTTTCAGTCTTTTTCAAATCTATATCTTCGATACAATTAAGGCGCCTGCTTTGCTAAACCGTACCCCCTATATACCCACGACATAATAAATCCATGGAGTAATGTAAGAAAATGTCACAGTAACGAATTACAGACTATAAATGTAACCTTTCTTCCGTAGTTACACGTCGTGAAATTACAAGTACGAAACAAAACATAAATTCTTAACCAATTAAATTTCTTAAACTGTCATATGAAAATCAGTTACTTTCTACATCTAAATCTGCATGGTTACTCTGTTATTCACAATGAAGTGCCTGGCAGAGGGTTCAATGAACCACCTTCAAGCGGTCTCTGTACCGTTCCACTCTCGAAAGGCTCGCGGGAAAAACTAGCACTTAAATGTTTCTGTGACAGCCCTGATTTCTCTTATTTTATCGTGATGATCATTTCTCCCTATGTAGGTGGGTGCCAACAGAATGCTTTCCCAATCGGAGGAGAAAACTGGTGACTGAAATTTCATGAGAAGATCCCGTCGCAACGAAAAACAGCTTTGTTTTAATGATTGCCACGTATAATGTCTGTGGCACTATCTACCCATATTTCGCGATAATACAAAACGAGGTCCCTTCTTTGTACTTTTTCGACGTCATCCGTCAGTCCCACCTGACGCGGATCCCACACCGCACAGCAATACTCCAGAATAGGGCGGACAAGCGTAGTATAAGCAGTCTCTTCTTCTAAGTTTTCTGCCCACGGATCGCAGTCTTTGCTTTCCTCCACCCACAATATTATCTATGTGATCGTTCCAGTTTAGGTTTTTTGTAATTGTAATACCTAAGTATTTATTTGAATTTACAGCCATCAGATTTGTGTGACTTATCGCGTAATCGAAATTTAGCTGATTTCTTTTAGTACTCACGTGAATAACTTCGCACTTCTCTTTATTCAGGGTCAATTGCCACTTTTTGCACCATACAGATATCTTATCTAAATCATTTTGCAAGTCGTATTGATTATCTGATTGCTTTACAAGACGGTAAATGACAGCGTCATCTGCAAACAATCTAAGATGTCTACTCAGATTGTCTCCTATGTCGTTAACATAGATCAGGAACAATAGAGGGCCTATAACACTTCCTTGGGGAACGCCGAATATTACTTCTGTTTTACTCGATGACTTTCCCGTCTATTACTACGAACTGTGACCTTTCTGACAGGAAATTACGAATCCAGTCGCACAACTGAGGCGGTACTCCGTAGCCACGCAGTTTGGTTAGAAGACGCTTCTGAGGAACGGTGTCGAAAGCCTTCTGGAAATCTAAAAATATGGAATCAATTTGACATCCCCCGTCGATAGCACTTATTACTTCATGAGTATAAAGAGCTAGTTGTGTTTCACAAGAACGATATTTTCTGAATCCGTGCTGACTATACGTCAATAAATCGTTTTCTTCGAGGTGCTTCATAATGTTCGAATACAGTATATGTTCCAAAACCCTACCGCAAATCGACGTTAGTGATATAGGCCTGTAATTCAGCGGATTACTCCTACTTCCCTTTTTGGGTATTGATGTGAACATAGATATCTTAGAAATATTTCTTAATTCTACTTTCCACTTTACTTTCCACGTCTGCGTATAGGTCAAGTACCCGACCTTTACATTTCATCCTCTCGACGTTCCTTACATAGCTGAAATGTCAAATTCATTCTGTCCTTTCGTGTTCTTGTTAAAGTTTTCATCTATTTGTCTCTTATTTAATAGGTTTGTGGCCAGGTTTTCGTCTTTTTCTTTGGCTTCTGTTTCCTTTCTGTACGGACTTGATGTTAAATTCCATCGTTGGTTTAGCTCGTTATATAATTTTCTTGATAACTGTTGCCATACACGGGACAGAAGATTAAGTGTTCAAGTTAAGACTTTATTCATTGACTGTTGATTTCGGCAACTGTTTCAGTATTAAACTTCCTGGCAGATTAAAACTGTGTGCCGAACCGAGACTCGAACTCGTGACCACAGTCTAACGTAACAGCTGCGACACTCCCTCTCGGTTCTGCTACCCACGGTGATAGCAGTACCCCTAGCGGCCAGAAAGCGACACTTCTGAACACGATAACGGACGAGTGCAAATACCAACGTTTGTAATGATTTGTAACATAGTTCTTACAATGGAGACTGTATTTAGTGTCATAAAAATTACTCCACATTTGTCATTATTTAGTTTCCTAAGGACCCTGGAAGGTACGAAACGGTACATTACAGGACAGTTTATTTACGGTTCTCTTGCAACGTACAGCCATTTACTGAAGAATATCGTTTTCCTTTAATAACAAAAATCGCTAATAAACGCCGGAAGATCTGATCTTATGCACAAAGCGGAGTTTTTTAGCTACGGAATATAATACCTACATTATTTAACACAGTCTACTAAATAATCCATTACATCTGTAGCTTAAGGAAAAAAGTACGCAGACGTAATCTGAAATGGTCAAAAGCAACAAAACGGTTTTTCAACACTGGAGAAAGCAATCCCACAGTTCTTGCTACATATGAGACACAAACGGCAAGAATCTTCAAAACATTCGCTTTTGAAGCAAAAGTAATTACATTTACAAAAATATTCGTGTATTAGGAAGTCGAGTGAAATGTAGGAATGGGCGAACGATTAGACTCTATAAAAGGAAACTGCCTTTAATAATATCAGTAGAAATATATGCTTCTCATGTATGAGATGTGTGTTTATATTCTCTTGCTTTTAGCGGAATAATCTGTAATTATACACATACTTGAAAGTATTCTTCATGAACAATTTGTAGCTTATGCCATTGAATCAGCGTTAAGTCGGCTGTTTTTAAATGTGTTACGCGATAATTGACGTCTCTTGGTAATTTACTAAGGCATGAAACGCAAAAATATAACAACTATTTCGCTAATTACGTAGAAAATAATTGAAAACAAACATTAGCCTTGCAGTCCTTGTATCGCTCCATCTGTCAAACGGTAACAACTGTCGCACTACACAGTCTCGTGACAGTGTGTATTATATTGTGGTAGAACTGAGATAATTTAGAAATTCAGGGAATGACTCTTAAATTAAAGGCAAACTCGATTGCAACGGCCCGCACCTCGTGGTCGTGCGGTAGCGTTCTCGCTTCCCACGCCCGGGTTCCCGGGTTCGATTCCCGGCGGGGTCAGGGATTTTCTCTGCCTCGTGATGGCTGGGTGTTGTGTGATGTCCTTAGGTTAGTTAGGTTTAAGTAGTTCTAAGTTCTAGGGGACTGATGACCATAGCTGGTAAGTCCCATAGTGCTCAGAGCCATTTGAACCAATTTTTTTTTTTATTGCAACGTTGTTGAGCGAATGAATGCGTTTGCAGAGCGATAGTGATTAGGCTCGTAGCAATAAACACTGTATTGCTGGAGTTTAAAATATAATAACTTCAGAGTTGTCAGATCACTGTGAACTCTAACCTCATATGATTAATGACAACGTTTTGCTAATAATTTTTGTCAGAATTATTAGAGTTGCAGATAGGGCACGTGTCAATAGGCACACGGTTACGAATTTTCTCCAACTGGGACTTGTACCTTGATTGGAAGTTAGCCCTGCATGCTGTTGCAACCATCAGCTCCGATTGCCAACTAAAATTCAGAAAGCCAAAAATAATGTGAATCGATTTTAATGAAAAGGAGGCGCGATTTACACGGCACTTGAGACTTTGAAACCAAGTAAATTATCAAAAGATGGAACTGACCCCAATGCTACAACAGTTTTGCAACGGAGCAACTTCTGATTTAGAAACCTACAATATTTGTAAGAATATTTTCGTGTGCATGTAGCTGTAGTTTAAATCGTTAGCAGCAACAATTCGTGTTCATGCTAATGGTTTCCACACAACTTTAAATACGGAACAGAGAGTGCCCCGATCTGTTTTTCGGACTGCAGCGGAAATTCATGGCAGATTAAAACTGTGTACCAGACCGGGACTCGAACCTGAGAACCTGAGACCTTCAGTTGTGCCCTACCAACTCAACTGTACAAGCACGACTGTCGGATGCAAAGTAGGGGTGCGGAGGGGGGGGGAGGGGGGGGGGGAGGAAATCACCCACCTTACAAATTTATATTTTAACCCTAATAATATAAACAACTGTTTTAACCAATAATATTCACTTGTATCAATCGTATAACCGCGGCTGCTGGCACGAATTATGCCGATACTAAATCAATTGCTAAATCCAAAATCACTTGATAATTAAATCAAATTACTGCAAAAAGAGCATTTAGTTTAACAAAACTTACATATAATACAAAGAAAAAGTAAATAAACAAGCAAGAATAAAACTTTTAGGAACAAAAAATAAGAAATTTAAAAAGTAACCAAAATAGCAAAAAAAAGAAAAAAACACAAACATTTAAAGAAAACAAAAGAAAAAAATTACAAATAATAACAAAAAAAAGAAGCAGACCCCTTTTCATGACCACAACAACTTCTCTATTATATGTAAATAAAGACAGATATGGAGCTCGTAGAGTACTTGTCCACGATCGGCAAAAGTCCCAGGTTCGAGTCTCGGTTTGGCACACACTTTTAATCTACTAAGAATTTCATTTCACTGCACACTCCGCTGCAGAATGAAAATTCCATTCTGGAAACACCCCCCAGGCTGTGGATAGGCCATGTTTTCGCAGTGTTCTTTCTTCCAAGAGTACTATACCGCAAGGTTGCAGGAGAACTTCTGTTAATTTTGGAAGATAAGAGAAGAGGTGCTGGCACAGGTAAAGCTGTGAGGACGGGTCATGAGTTGCGCTTGGATGTTTCAGTCGATAGAGTACTTGACCGCGAAACACATAGGTCCGAGGTGCTACTCCCGAGCCGGCCGAAGTGGCCGAGCGGTTCTAGGCGCTTCAGTCTGGAACCGCGCGACCGCTACGGTCGCAGGTTCGAATCCTGCCTCGGGCATGGATGTGTGTGATGTCCTTAGGTTAGTTAGGTTTAAGTAGTTCTAAGTTCTAGGGGACTGATGACCTAAGATGTTAAGCCCCATAGTGCTCAGAGCCATTTGAACCATTTGCTACTCCCGAGCCGGTACGTAGTTTCATTCTGCCAGAAGTTTCTTTTTAATAGTTGATTAAATTGTGGGTTAGTACCTCGTCTCTTCCTGGAGTCCTTAGAGACAAACAGTCTCGCACGCATAATGGCTCTTTTTTGGCAAAACTTCGCTACCTCAGTGAATCGTCGGCAGCTCAAGATATTTCTCCCGTGCTGAACGCGCAGAGTTCGACTTGCTACTCGTCTTGTCATCATCAAGAGTACAAATATCGGAGTGCTTTCGAGAACCAGCCACAAACCCTTTAAAAACTTTTAAATATACGAAAGTGGAAGGCTACTTAGAAACTGACCGGTTTTCGTTTGCTTACAAAGTTATCTTCTTACTGTTTTTACTGCACGTACTAGTTTTCGGCACAGTTAACAAATCTGCAAAGAACTCACAACTTTTTTTAAGTAGGAACGTTTTTGTGTGATCCATCTCTAGCCTACAACCCCAGGGCCAAAATCAATTCCGGTGAAACCGGTCATACATTTCCGTACCCTTCCCAAGATACGTTTATCCAAATAGGGTCGTAGCTAACAGCATGATCTGCTTCCCTTCGTTTTCATTTACAAATTTTTCAGTACTTTCATTTGACAGATCGTCGACGCACTTTGGAAACCAAACCGAGAGGAAGCACATCATATCAAAGTGTTGCTATTTATATACTATGGCACCTTGTTCTAGTTAAGCACTCGATTATAGCTTAAAAAGCGAAAACTAGCTGTGGAACGAAGGAAAGATGTAAATAAATACAGCATAACAGGAAAGATCATTTAAGATTCATTCTCCCTTAAGGAAGCTGGCTTGCAGTGGCCATATTTAGTCTTCTTCAGTCTTTGATGAAAACAGTTTGAAAACTAATGAAAATACTCTGACATACGTAAAAAATAATTATCTCAATCTGATGAGATGGTGACACGCTTAGCATGAATGTGAATGAATGACGATACTGTGATTTTCTGCAAACACTTTACGTGTAAGGGCGTGGAATGCATAGGAATTGGACACGTCTTGTGGATTTATACGTTATTAAAACGCATTTTTTTGCGAATATTATCAAATTCTTTAACCCCGTGTTACATATAGGAGCAACCTGGGACTTCGTTATTTGTTGGTGTGGAACGTTATTTAAGATTTGCTGACAAAGGATTTACTATGTAAGTACAACGTAGAGCAGACGTGAAATCGACCTACTAGAGAGAAGCGGCATGCCATCTCGCGGTAGTGCTGCAAAGCTCATGGCCCTGTGATCCTCTGGTCGTAAGAGCTAGTAGTTTTGTCATCCGCCAACAGAGGGCTGGTTCTGTCATCCTGGTTGGGAATCCCCAGATCGAGATGGCCTTTGCCACGTTTACCCTGAGAACAAATTTCACCAAACTCATGGCGATACGTGATACGTGTAGAACCACTGTTTTTAATGAACTGCTTCAAAAAATGAATGTGCCGTTAGTCAGTGTTAGAAAATTATCAGTAAACTCCTATTCTTTAGAAAGTCGAACTCTTGTGTATAAAACAGCTTAAAACGTCTGAGTGGTGGCCGAGCGGTTCTAGGCGCTACAGTCTGGAACCCGGCGACCGCTACGGTCGCAGGTTTAAATCCTGCCTCGGGCATGGATGTGTGTGATGTCCTTAGGTTAGTTAGGTTTAAGTAGTTCTAAGTTCTAGGGGACTGATGACCTCAGATGTTAAGTCCCATAGTTCTCACAAGGGAATCTCCCCATCGCACCCCCCTCAGATTTAGTTATAAGTTGGCACAGTGGATAGGCCTTGAAAAACTGAACACAGATCAATCGAGAAAACAGGCAGAAGTTGCGTGGAACTATGAAAAAAATAAGCAAAATATACAAACTAAGTAGTCCATGCGCAACATAGGCAGCATCAAGGTTACTACGTGCTCAGGAGCCCCGTGGTCCAAGAAACAAAATAGAACGACAGTTTCCAAACATTGAGTGGACTGATATTTGGAAAAACATTAGTTCTAATGTGCTCACGTCTAATATAAAAACGTCATGGTACAAGACAGTTAACAACATAGTTAGCACCAATGAAAGACTGCACGCAATCGGACTCTGTCAAACAAATTTACGTCAACAATGTCATCTAGTTGACACAGTAATTCATAGATATACTTGCAGTGGTCACATGAATAGTTGGAAGTGGATCCGGGAGCAAATAGCTCTGATTACAAGAACATCCCCTGAGTATATATCGCTGTCATTGAAACACAGGCCTGAAGCACGCTATTCCCCAGAAGCAAAAAATAACGCTGTGTACTGGTTGCTGGGAAATTTTGTTAACTACGTCCTTAACAAATTAGGATCCGATAGCATCATAGAGTTCAAGGTACACATGCTGTGTGAGTTCCACAAAATTAGAAGCTATTCGAATCACAAGAAAAAGTTCGGTAATATGCTAAAAATTGTATTTGAAACAATGGGCATTGGTTAAGATAAAAAAGAAGACTGTGTTGACAGTGATGTATTGTAGTTACCTTAAGGATACTATTTAAGATTTTACAGTATATTTATGATGTGTGCTTTTTCTACTTCAGAGAGTTGTTTTTTGAAATTTATAAGCTAATGTACAGAACTTATGTGACATTGAGATTGTTGTTGTTGTTGTGGTCTTCAGTCCTGAGACTGGTTTGATGCAGCTCTCCATGCTACTCTATCCTGTGCAAGCTTCTTCATCTCCCAGTACCTACTGCAACCTACATCCTTCTGAATCTGCTTAGTGTATTGATCTCTTGGTCTCCCTCTACGATTTTTACCCTCCAAGCTGCCCTCCAATGCTAAATTTGTGATCCCTTGATGCCTCAAAACATGTCCTACCAACCGATCCCTTCTTCTAGTCAAGTTGTGCCACAAACTTCTCTTCTCCCCAATCGTATTCAATACCTCCTCATTAGTTACGTGATCTACCCACCTTATCTTCAGCATTCTTCTGTAGCACCACATTTCGAAAGCTTCTATTCTCTTCTTGTCCAAACTGCTTATCGTCCATGTTTCACTTCCATACATGGCTACACTCCATACAAATACTTTCAGAAACGACTTCCTGACACTTAAATCTATACTCGATGTTAACAAATTTCTCTACTTCAGAAACGCTTTCCTTGCCATTGCCAGTCTACATTTTATATCCTCTCTACTTCGACCATCATCAGTTATTTTACTCCCTAAATAGCAAAACTCCTTTACTACTTTAAGTGTCTCATTTCCTAATCTGATCCCCTCAGCATCACCCGATTTAATTTGTCTACATTCCATTATCCTCGTTTTGCTTTTGTTGATGTTCATCTTATATCCTCCTTTAAGGACACTGTCCATTCCGTTCAACTGCTCTTCCAAGTCCTTTGCTGTCTCTGACAGAATTACAATGTCATCGGCGAACCTCAAAGTTTTTACTTCTTCTCCATGAATTTTAATACCTACTCCGAATTTTTCTTTTGTTTCCTTTACTGCTTGCTCAATATACAGATTGAATAACATCGGGGAGAGGCTACAACCCTGTCTCACTCCTTTCCCAACCACTGCTTCCCTTTCATGCCCCTCGACTCTTATAAGTGCCATCTGGTTTCTGTACAAATTGAAATAGCCTTTCGCTCCCTGTATTTTACCCTTGCCACCTTCAGAATTTGAAAGAGAGTATTCCAGTTAACGTTGTCAAAAGCTTTCTCTAAGTCTACAAATGCTAAAAACGTAGGTTTGCCTTTTCTTAATCTTTCTTCTAAGATAACTCGTAAGGTTAGTATTGCCTCACGTGTTCCAACATTTCTACGGAATCCAAACTGATGTTCCCCGAGGTCGGCTTCTACCAGTTTTTCCATTCGTCTGTAAAGAATTCGCGTTAGTATTTTGCAGCTGTGACTTATTAAACTGATAGTTCAGTAATTTTCACATCTGTCAACACCTGCTTTCTTTGGTATTGGAATTATTATATTCTTCTTGAAGTCTGTGGGTATTTCGCCTGTCTCATACATCTTGCTCACCAAATGGTAGAGTTTTGTCATAACTGGCTCTCCCAAGGCCATCAGTAGTTCTAATGGAATGTTGTCTACTCCCGGGGCCTTGTTTCGGCCCGCATCTCGTGGTCGTGCGGTAGCGTTCTCGCTTCCCATGCCCGGGTTCCCGGGTTCGATTCCCGGCGGGGTCAGGGATTTTCTCTGCCTCGTGATGGCTGGGTGTTGTGTGCTGCCCTTAGGTTAGTTAGGTTTAAGTAGTTCTAAGTTCTAGGGGACTTATGACCACAGCAGTTGAGTCCCATAGTGCTCAGAGCCATTTGAACCATTTTTGAGCCTTGTTTCGACTCAGGTCTTTCAGTGCTCTGTCAAACTCTTCACGCAGTATCTTATCTCCCATTTCATCTTCATCTACATCCTCTTCCATTTCCATAATACTGTCCTCAAGTACATCGCCCTTGTATAAACCCTCTATATACTCCTTCCACCTTTCTGCCTTCCCTTCTTTGCTTAGAACTGGGTTGCCATCTGAGCTCTTGATATTCATACAAGTGGTTCTCTTCTCTCCAAAGGTCTCTTTAATTTTCCTGTAGGCAGTATCTATCTTACCCCTAGTGAGACAAGCCTCTACATCCTTACATTTGTCCTCTAGCCATCCCTGCTTAGCCATTTTGCACTTTCTGTCGATCTCATTTTTGAGACGTTTGTATTCCCTTTTGCCTGCTTCATTTGTTGCATTTTTATATTTTCTCCTTTCATCAATTAAATTCAATATTTCTTCTGTTACCCAAGGATTTCTATTAGCCCTCGTCTTTTTACCTACATGATCCTCTGCTGCCTTCACTACTTCATCCCTCAGAGCTACCCATTCTTCTTCTACTGTATTTCTTTCCCCCATTCCTGTCAATTGTTCCCTTATGCTCTCCCTGAAACTCTCAACAACCTCTGGTTCTTTCAGTTTATCCAGGTCCCATCTCCTTAAATTCCCACCTTTTTGCAGTTTCTTCAGTTTCAATCTGCAGTTCATAACCAATAGATTGTGCTCAGAATCCACATCTGCCCCTGGAAATGTCTTACAATTTAAAATCTGGTTCCTAAATCTCTGTCTTACCATTATATAATCTATCTGATACCTATTAGTATCTCCAGGATTCTTCCAGGTGTACAACCTTCTTTTATGATTCTTGACATTGAGATTGTGTGTCTAATAGTGCCAAACACAAAACATTAAGGGTGCGTTATTGGCTTATACTAGAAATTTGGAAATAGATAGTTTTTATAGAAATGTCCTTATCGATTGGTTAAAATCATAAGATTCTATCTGATAAATGTAATATTCAATGGCTGGCACATTGCCCTGTTCATTTTTACAGTGAAAGACTGATTATATAGATCTGACCACTTCAGATACATAGAGTCAATTAATGTCCAGAAAGTGTAGTTGGAAGGCTAGTCAGTTTTATTATATATCTCCCTTCCGCCATGCTCAAGTATTTCAGAAATTGTCTAATATGATATAGATCTGACCACTTCAGATACATAGAGTCAATTAATGTCCAGAAAGTGTAGTTGGAAGGCTAGTCAGTTTTATTATATATCTCCTTTCCGCCATGCTCAAGTATTTCAGAAATTGTCTAATATGATTATTAAACTGCTTTATATTTAAAATTATCCCACGAACTTGCTGATATCCATCATAAAGAACTAACTATGCTTCTGTAAAGATTGCAGCTCATAATTCAAAGTGCAGATTTTACTTCTTCAGGTTGAAGTTTGAATGTCTTAAAAAATGTTTTTTTTCTTGATGTTTAATTTAATTCTTTCTGGTAATTTAGTCAGTAACACAATCTCCTGTTGTCTTTCCTTAACGTCAGCGTAATTGAAATGATCAAACCGTTTTGTTTAAATAACTTCATGTATGTATAACTTAGTATGTATTTGGAATGTGTAACATTGTTTTATTAATAAAGGTTTTTATAAAAAAAAGTGGTCCCGTGGTTAGCGCGTGGAGCTGCGGAACGAAAGGTCATGGGTTCAAGCCTTCCCTCGGGTGAAAAGTTTAATTTTTTATTTTCAGACAATTCATTTGTTGCAGTTTATGTGACAAACTCTTGTGTTTTCATCACTTTTTTGAAAGTGATTATCACATCTACAAGAAAACCTAAATCGGGCAAGGTAGAAGAATCTTTTTACCCATTCGCCAAGTGTACAAGTTAGGTGGGTCGACAACATATTCCTGTCATGTGACGCACATGCCGTCACCAGTGTCGTATAGAATATATCAGACGTGTTTTCCTGTAGAGTAATCGTTTGACCAATGACCTTGCGATCAAATGTTTTCGGTTCCCATTGGAGAGGCACGTCCTTTCGTCTACTAATCGCACGGTTTTGCGGTGCGGTCGCAAAACACACACTGAACGTATTACAGTGAACAGAGACGTCAATTAAGGAACGGACAGATCGTAACTTTGCGAAAATAAAGAAAGTAAACTTTTCACTTGACGGAAGACTTGATCCAAGGACCTTTCGTTCCATAGCTGCTCACGCTAACCACGGGACCACGGCGCTCCTGAGCTTACACTCTCTTTGATGCTGCCTATCTTACGCATGGACTACTCAGTTTGTATATTTTGCTTATTTTTTTCATAGTTCCACACAACTTCTTCCTGTTTTCTCGATTGATCTGTGTTCAGTGTTTCAAGGCCTATCCACTGTGCCAACTTATAACTAAATCTGAGGGTGGTGCGATGGGGAGGTTCCCTTGTCAGAGCCATTTGAACCAAAACGTCTGATTGCTTCACAAATGAGTTAATATGTTAAATATTTGACGTGGAGCATGTAAATGAGAAAAAATTGGGAAAGATTTGGAATTACGCTTAAAGTTTGTTAGAAGTCACCAAGTGTTCCATTATGAAACGGTAAACGAACGTAGTCTGGGTAATTTCCTAGTTTTTCACGCATCACAATATTTATCACGCGATACCTCCTGAACTGTCCGCTGCTCGTGGTCTCGCGGTAGCGTTCTCGCTTCCTGAGCACGGGGTCCCGGGTTCGATTCCCGGCGGGGTCAGGGATTTTTCCTGCCTCGAGATGACTGGGTGTTATTGTGTCGTCTTCATCATCATCATTCATCCTCATTACCGTCGGAGGAAGGCAACCACCACTAGGACCTTGCCTAGTAAAGCGGTGCGGGTCTACCGCATCGTTCCCCTACGCTTCTGTAAAGAAGCATGGGACTTCATTTCAATTCTTTCACCTCCTGAACTACGTGACATACAATGATGTAACTTTGCAGATACGTTCACTGATAAATGGCAATATTGCCTGCAAAATTTGTTGCGAGTAGAAGTGGTAGTAAATAAAAAATAAATTGAAACCTCACGACTGATGTTCAGGTATAACTGTGCACTATTGTAATCAGGAACTACTTTTTCACGCATCTAAATGTTATGATGTCTTGTCTCCTGAACCGTATGCCGTACAATGACATAAATTTTATAAGTACATTCAGTGGTATACGTGGATACTGTCTGCAAACTGTGTTGCGAATAGAGTCGGTAGTAAATAAGTAGTAAATTAAAACGTTATGTCTGATTCTGAAGTTTTACGGCATGAACAGCCAAAATGTAGTATGCCGTAAACTTATTTCCTTTTATCAATTTGTGGGGGTTCCAGCGAGAAAAAAAAGTTTCGTAAAGGTTTGAAATTATGTGTAAAGTTTGTTGGAAGTCGCTAAGTAGTCTCATTCTCAAATAACGGATCAACGAAGTCCGTCAATTACTCTGTCTCAAGCCAAATACACGGTTTCTAACTGTAATGTTTGCCTAATTGTGTTGAACTTCCTTCCAACATAAGATTATACCTTTTAATGTGTAGGTTATGACAGAACCTTAAATTTTTGTTATCAATAATTACGCGAAATACTGAAATACAAATTTTTGATGCCCCTGGAAGCCGTTAGATAATCAAACTTCATTTGGTACAGTGTTCCGTGTTCCATGATAGTCACTTCGTAACATAGATAAATAAAACCGAATACAGTAACAAGGTTGAAATGCTTTAGTAAATATTCTTGATGCTCAACAAAAGTTGAACTGATTCGTTTGTGACTTTTACTATACAGCACAGACGACAAAAACTATTTTTCACTCTTCATAAAAAAAAAGTGAACGTGTGATACAAGACGTATAACTAAAATGTGGGTCCTGCCTGAAACTATAGAGTAAAGCTGACTTTTAAGTATAGCACTAGCAATAACAGCTCACTATTATTTTTGTTATTATTGCTATATAGTCTTGTTTTCATTACCCGTTTCAATTTTTGGTGGTTATCCGTTATAATCTCAAGGGTATTTAACTAAATTTGCCTTGCGTGTTTCTTTCGTTATGCTGAGGGGCAAATTTCATTTTTCCATGATACCGTCCTCAAATGGTTCAAATGGCACTGAGGACTATGGGACTTAACTGCTGAGGTCATCAGTCCCCTAGAACTTAGCATACTTAAACCTAACTAACCTAAGGACATCACACACTTCCAGGCCCGAGGCAGGATTCGAACCTACGACCGTAGCGGTCGCGCGGTTCCAGACTGTAGCGCCTAGAAACGCTCGACCACACCAGCCGGCCGATACCGTCCTCCCCCAGTTCTTTTCTTATTATAGTGAAAGTAACAAAGGGGTACTATAAATAATTATTCGTTTTCAGAGTTCTATATTTTCCTAAGTTTTACTTATACAAATACGATTGATACATGATTAGAATCATGAGCTCACTGCCCTTGCATCATACCCACCAGTTGACGTTACGAGTGCAATGCCTTGAAAAAATGGCGGCAAAACAAGGAAAGAGTCTTGTTGCGTTGGAATATGTGAGGTGTTCGTTACAACAGTGCAGTGTATATTCAGAAGGAATTACGGAAAAAAGCGCCATGTAAATAGAGCATTTACGTTGGTATCGACAGTTTAGGGACACTCATTGTCTCTGCAAACAGCAAATTATCGATCGACCAAGTATGCCAAATGCAGTCTTGAAGAGGATGAGGGAAACATTTGTCTGAAGAAGTCAACGGTCCGCGCAAGCCACAAACTTGGGATACCGCAGCAAACTGTGTCGACAGATCTGCGACGGCAGTTACATTTCAAACCGTACCGTCTGCAGCTTGTGCAACAATTAAAACCGGAAGATTATGGCCGGCGCCTTCAATTTTGGATCACAATGTAGGAAGCACTTGACGATGAACATTTCGCTCCAAAGCTGTCAGTCAGCGATGAAGCAGCCTTCCACTTATATTCAAAGGGTTAGCCGCCACAATGTGAGAGGCTGGGGCACTCAACATCCTCACGAAATTATCACGCATGAACGAGATTCGCCAAAGGTTAATATTATCTATGCAATGTCACAGACGAAGTTGTATGGGCCGTTTTTCTTCTGTCAGCAGACTGTGACGGATATCTCTTACCTTGTTACCTTAGTATGTTGCAGTTGTGGTTATTTCCGCCGGCAGGAGTGGCCGTGCGGTTGTAGCCGCTACAGTCTGGAGCCGAGCGACCGCTACGGTCGCAGGTTCGAATCCTGCCTCGGACATGGATGTGTGTGATGTCCTTAGGTTAGTTAGGTTTAATTAGTTCAAGTTCTAGGCGACTGATGACCTCAGACGTTAAGTCGCATAGTGCTCAGAGCCATTTGAACCATTTTTGGTTATTTCCAGAACTGACTGCTGATTCCGAATCGCTGAATTGGGGGCAGCGGTGAAGATGATGTGGGAAGAGGAATTCCGCCTTATACAAGACACCTTTTTTCTGTTTTGTTGCGTCTTGCATAAGCCGGAATTCCTCTTCCCATTTCATAGCAAGAACGGACATAACAAGAAGAACTGCAATACCACAGGATGAAGATGATGTGGTTCATTTCTTTTGGCCCCTATGTCGCCTGACCTAACCAGGGTTGACAGGTATCCCAATTTAGGCGGGGTTGTATCGAATTTTCATTTGAAAATCCGCCTCCCGATTAAACCATGTCAGAGTATGTAAAAATCCCGATCACACAAAAATGGACAATATTTCATATAATATTATGATCTCCACTTTAATTTTCGAGTAGCGAGTCAAAAGTCGATTGTTAACAGTGCTTAGTAATTCTCTGCAAGAACAACTAAGAAGTATTGTGCAGCGTCTTCGCGAAAGATTTTTACAAATATGGATTCGTCATCAAACAGCGAACTAAACAAGTGTCGGTGCCGAAAAAGAAACAGAAGCTGAAAACTACTTTCCATAGTGAATGGATCAAAATTTGCTTGTGGCTTCCAAAACGTAAAGATGATCCTCATTCTCACTGTACTGTGTGACGATCATATTTAACTGTTTCTCACGGAGGCGCGAATGACGTTAAAAACACACAGAACTTATATTCAACACTCGACTTCAAAAACGCCGATGGAAGTAAGCTCTTTTTTTACCTCTCGTGGAAGTGTAAAGCAAGAAAAAGTAATAGCCGCGGAAGCAACCTTTGTGTTTAACTCAGTTAAACACAGCATGGTCCTGTTTCTGTGGGCCGCAGCAGTAGTTTTTGCCCGTAGTCTTTTCCTGATTCAAAAATATGTAAGAAATATTTATGTTCAAAATCGTTTAAATGGCTCTAAGCACTATGGGACTTAACATCTGAGGTCATCGGTCCCCTAGACGTAGAACTACTTAACGGGTGTAGGACGTCAAACGGGTCGACTTGGAGCAGGAGAGGCACCACAGGGCATTTTAACTCTCACTGACTATACTTTTACAAATAAATTCATAAATCTTTGTATATATGCCCAGGAAGGATTCAGGATTCACAGTCATAACAGTGGAAGTTCAAAGACATAATAAAATAAATATTTATTTGCTTGTGAAATTTCATTATTTTTTCACTTACTATTGACTGCATTTGTTGGTATAGGTACACTTTTCTTCATAAGTAAGAGAGATTCTTCGATGAATTTTGCACAGCATACAAATCATACTTTCAAGTGTATGAAACTCTAGAATTTTCCAAATCTATTAAAAAATGTGGTAAAAATTGAGATAATTAACTATAAAAGTTGAATTTTTTCTAAACATAAAGTTTAAAATGTAACAGCTCATTCATTTTCTCATAAATTAAATAAATTCTAGAGTTCCATACACATGTAAGTATGGTTTGTATGATGTGCAAAATTCATCGAAGAATCTCTTTTACTTACGAAGAAAAGTGTACCTACACCAACAAATGCAGCCAGCAGTAAATGAAAAAATGATGATATTTCACATGTAAAAAAATAATTTTGTGATGTCTTTGAACTTCCACTGTTATGAGTGTGAATCCTGAATCCTTCCTGGGCAATTTCACAAAGTTTTATGAATTTATTTGTAAAAGCATAGACAGTGGGAATTAAAATGTCCTGTGGTACCTCTCTGGCTCCAAGTCGGGCTGTTTGACATCCTAGCCCCCTTAAACCTGAGTAACCTAAGGACATCACACACATCCATGCCCGAGGCAGGATTCGAACCTACGACCGTAGCAGCAGCGCGTTTACGGACTGTAGCGCCTAGAACCGCTTGGCCACAGCGGCCGGCAAATATTTATGTGGACGCACAAAAGCAACGAAAATGATTTCATCATTACTGGACCCGTATTAAAAAGAGCGAAGAATTAAGCAATTGGACAATATTGTTTATTATTCTGTGTCTTCGGATGCATCCAACAAAGGACACTCTAAAACCTTTCCACTGACAGTAAGTCATTTTCTCCTGAAAGAGTTGTATGTGGAAAACTTCTCTTATTTTAGAGCAGTGATAATAAAACGTCTGATTCAGCTGATGCAAGAATCAAACGTGAGCTTACCAAGCTTTTTGCTGCCTCTGTTAATTTTTGCCAAGAACAAAATTGTATCGTCAATCTACGCAAAGGAAACGCAAACTTGTTTGCAGTGGCATGTAACTGTCTCTCTTGAATACCATCACGAAGCAAGCAGCAAATGCACTTAAAATTTAGATACGTAATGATTCCATTAGGCTACTTAAAGAGTCAGTGAACTAAACGAATTTTTTGCCTGGATGGATGGCGAATGACAGGAGATTCAACATGCTGACGGCCGTACAGCGAATAGTGAAAAACTTTGAACTCTGGCAGGAGTACACACCAAAGATATGCAACAACATTTTCGAAAATGTATTATCTTTGGCATATTTGGGATTTATAATGAACATTGGTGGTTATTTTGCATCATTAAATGCAAAACTTAAACCCCGTGACGCGCTTGTAACAGTCTTATTTGACCTCATGAACCACTTTAGAACCTCTCTGAAACAATGAAAGAAGATCAGTTTTATGGCCCTGTGGCATCCTCAGTCGTCTCGAAGTCAGGAAGTGATGATCGTATAAAAAATCGAAAAGAAAAGTGGCCGATTACTTGCAGCGTGGTATAATCTATCTTGACAAACAATTTGTCTTTGAAGACAGCCAGTAAAAAGCTTTCAAACAATTTTCATTAGCAGGGAAGCAGGGCTCAGTTTTAGAATTCATAGAAGTGACTTCTCAATATCAATTTTGTGTAGAAGGGGATTTGATATTCCAAGAATGTGTGCCATTAAACACTTTCCTCAACAAAGAAGAGGACAACTTTTATAAGCTTAAGTCTGATGATAACTGGATGAAATATTTTCGTCGTTATGAAAACTGCGAAAACCTGTTCAGAACTGCCTCATTCCAATGTTTCTCCAGAAGAATTTTCAGCCTCATGGTGAACGTTTGGCGAACGGAGAGAAACCGTTTGTCAGTGACTACATTAGAAGCTGGAATAATGGTATTTACATGCCTGCAGTTTTGTCGTTTTCTTGAGGGGGAACAAAGGAAGATACTATTAACGAGGTTGAAAAGTGAGCAAATAGATCAGTAAGGTAAAATGCAGTGCTTTGTTAAACATTATTTTGAATTTTGGGCCTATGTGTTTTTTGTCTAAGTTTCGTAAAAAATTCCGATTTTGTTAAAAAAAAACCTGGCGGCCCTTGACCTAAGGCCTTGTAACTTTTTCTTGAGGAGGTACAGTAATTAACCGTGTGTACTTAACACCACGGCCAAGAACACTGGAACCGCTCAGATAACGCATCACTGCAGCTGTGATAACAGCCGACAGTACGCTGCTGTTCACATGTCAGTCATATTCCCACATTCAACACTTTGGAAAATGTAGCGCTTTGAAAATGAATGACTCATTTGTAGTAGCCCTGCAAATCCATCAACATTGTTACAGGGCTTATCACACCACTAAAAACTTGGTGAGTTTTCGGTTCTATTCACGCACAATCATACACTCCTGGAAATGGAAAAAGAACACATTGACACCGGTGTGTCAGACCCACCATACTTGCTCCGGACACTGCGAGAGGGCTGTACAAGCAATGATCACACGCACGGCACAGCGGACACACCAGGAACCGCGGTGTTGGCCGTCGAATGGCGCTAGCTGCGCAGCATTTGTGCACCGCCGCCGTCAGTGTCAGCCAGTTTGCCGTGGCATACGGAGCTCCATCGCAGTCTTTAACACTGGTAGCATGCCGCGACAGCGTGGACGTGAACCGTATGTGCAGTTGACGGACTTTGAGCGAGGGCGTATAGTGGGCATGCGGGAGGCCGGGTGGACGTACCGCCGAATTGCTCAACACGTGGGGCGTGAGGTCTCCACAGTACATCGATGTTGTCGCCAGTGGTCGGCGGAAGGTGCACGTGCCCGTCGACCTGGGACCGGACCGCAGCGACGCACGGATGCACGCCAAGACCGTAGGATCCTACGCACTGCCGTAGGGGACCGCACCGCCACTTCCCAGCAAATTAGGGACACTGTTGCTCCTGGGGTATCGGCGAGGACCATTCGCAACCGTCTCCATGAAGCTGGGCTACGGTCCCGCACACCGTTAGGCCGTCTTCCGCTCACGCCCCAACATCGTGCAGCCAGCCTCCAGTGGTGTCGCGACAGGCGTGAATGGAGGGACGAATGGAGACGTGTCGTCTTCAGCGATGAGAGTCGCTTCTACCTTGGTGCCAATGATGGTCGTATGCGTGTTTGGCGCCGTGCAGGTGAACGCCACAATCAGGACTGCATACGACCGAGGCACACAGGGCCAACACCCGGCAGCATGGTGTGGGGAGCGATCTCCTACACTGGCCGTACACCACTGGTGATCGTCGAGGGGACACTGAATAGTGCACGGTACATCCAAACCGTCATCGAACCCATCGTTCTACCATTCCTAGACCGGCAAGGGAACTTGCTGTTCCAACAGGACAATGCACGTCCGCATGTATCCCGTGCCACCCAACGTGCTCTAGAAGGTGTAAGTCAACTACCCTGGCCAGCAAGATCTCCGGATCTGTCCCCCATTGAGCATGTTTGGGACTGGATGAAGCGTCGTCTCACGCGGTCTGCACGTCCAGCACGAACGCTGGTCCAACTGAGGCGCCAGGTGGAAATGGCATGGCAAGCCGTTCCACAGGACTACATCCAGCATCGCTACGATCGTCTCCATGGGAGAATAGCAGCCTGCATTGCTGCGAAAGGTGGATATACACTGTACTAGTGCCGACATTGTGCATGCTCTGTTGCCTGTGTCTATGTGCCTGTGGTTCTGTCAGTGTGATCATGTGATGTATCTGACCCCAGGAATGTGTCAATAAAGTTTCCCCTTCCTGGGACAATGAATTCACGGTGTTCTTATTTCAATTTCCAGGAGTGTATTTGTAAATGTAACACATTGGAAAATATAGAGTTCTGAACGCGAATGAATCATTTATAGAAGCCCTGTACATTTGTTAACAATCAGGATTTGTCAGACCACTAAAAACTTTTAGCCTAGTTTTTAGTCTCAGTTTTTCTCTAAGATTTACTTCATTGATCCACAAATATGTATGCAATTACGGAACTTACTTCTTAAATATCTGCTGTATACAAAAAGTTATTTACGTCGTACACACCGCTGCTTATTACGTCTTCGGAACCCAGAAAATAACACCATTGTTTAATCTATAGCTACATCAATCTCTGCAAGCTAATGGTGTGTGGTGGAGGGTACTTCTGGTACCACTAACTGATCCCCACTACTGTGTTCCATTCGCGAACGGTGCGTGGGAATAATGATTGTGGGTTAGCCTCTGTATAAGCTCTAATTTCTCGAATTTTCTTATAGAGATTCTTACGTGACATGGATATGGGAAGAGGTAAAAAGTTTTCCCCGTTTTTCCCAGAAACTGCTGTCTTGAAATTTCAATAGTAGACCTTGCAACGTTCGCCAATGGAGTTTGTTGAGAATCTCCGAAACGCTCGCGCCGACTAAACGATTCCGTGGCGAAACGCGCCTCTCTGTGTCGGGTATTCTCTTTCTATTCTATCAGTTCTACCTGCACACAGTTTTAATTTGAAAGGAGTTTCAGAACAGCGATCATTTTGCTAAAGAGTGATAAATTAATACTGGAAACAAACCCTATGCTGTGCCTAAGACATGTCTCCTAAGAGTGCTAATCCACCAAGATATGCATGAAATCCTCTACAGAACTAGGGGAGCAGGAGAGAGGTACTAACAGACTGAAGCTGTGATGGGTCATGAATCGTGCCCGGATAGCTCAGTTGGCAAGAACATTGCCTGCAAAGGACAATTTCTGTGTTCAGAACACTATCTGGTTCCCAGTTCTATCACTATCAATGATGTCATATGACTTCTCTCTTAAAGAAGAGAAGTAATCAGTTTCACATCGGAGCACGGTGCAGCATCTAGTGTCAGGATTTGTATACCATAATATTTTTTCTCCATTAGTGATTGAAATTTCTTCCCCTCTGGGATTCGAATTCTTATCTTGGTATCGAATACCACCACACTAGCGTGTTTTACTGCCCCAGCTACAGAAGCACTTTGGATGACATTCATTCAAAATTACGCCTTTTGAGGAAATTAACTGACAGTGTTGATGTTTCCTTTTTCACGGAGTTATACTGGCCCCTGTCGAGGCTAACCATCCCCCCCCCCCCCCCATGAACCATGGACCTGGCCTTGCTGTTGGTGGGGAGGCTTGCGTGCCTCAGCGATACAGATGGCCGTACCGTAGGGGCAACCACAACGGAGGGGTATCTGTTGAGAGGCCAGACAAACGTGCGGTTCCTGAAGAGGGGCAGCAGCCTTTTCAGTAGTTGCAGGGGCGACAGTCTGAATGATTGACTGATCTGGCCTTGTAACACTAACCAACACGGCCTTGTGCTGGTACTGCGAACGGCTGAAGGCAAGGGGAAACTACGGCCGTAATTTTTCCCGAGGGCATGCAGCTTTACTGTATGGTTAAATGATGATGGCGTCCTCTTGGGTAAAATATTCCGGAGGTAATATAGTCCCCCATTCGGATCTCCGGGAGGGGACTACTCAGGAGGACGTCGTTATCAGGAGAAAGAAAACTGGCATTCTACTGATCGGAGCATAGAATGTCAGACCCCTTAATCGGGCAGGTAGGTTAGAAAACTTAAAAAGGTAAATGGATAGATTAAAGTTAGGTATAGTGGGAATTAGTGAAGTACGATGGGAGGAGAAACAAGACTTCTGGTCAGTTGAATACAGGATTATAAATACAAAATGAAATAGGGGTCATGCAGGAGTAGGTTTAAAAATGAATAAAAAAATAGGAGCGCGGGTACGCTACTACGAACAGCATAGTGAACGCATTATTGTAGCCAAGACAGATACGAAGTCCACGCCTATCACAGCAGAACAAGTTTATATACCAACTAGCTCCGCAGATGACGAAGAGATTGATGAAATGTATGATGAGATAACAGAAATTATTCAGATAGTGAAGGGAGATGAAAATTTAATAGTCATGGGTGACTGGAATTCGATAGTAGGAAAAGAAAGAGAAGGAAAAGTTGTGGGTGAATGTAGAATGGTGGTAAGGAATGAAAGAGGAAGCCGCCTGGTAGAATTCTGCACAGAGCATAACTTAATCATAGCTAACACTTGGTTCAGGGATCATAAAAGAAGGTTGTATACATGGAAGAAGCCTGGAGATACTGACAGGTTACAGATAGATTATATAATGGTAAGTTAGAGATTTAGGAACCATGTTTTAAATTGTAAGACATTTCCAGGGGCAGATGTGGCTCTGACCACAATCAGTCGGTTATGAACTGTAGATTAAAACTGAAGAAACTGCAAGAAGGTGGGAATTTAAGAAGATGGGACCTGGATAAATTGAAAGAACCAGAGGTTGTAGAGAGTTTCAGAGAGAGCATTAGGGAACGATTGTCAAGAACGGGGGAAAGAAATACAATAGAAAAGAATGGGTAGCTTTGAGAGATGAAATAGTGAAGGCAGCAGAGGATGAAGTAGGTAAAAAGACGAAGGCTAGTAGAAATCCTCCGGTAATAGAAGAGATACTGAATTTAACTGATGAAAGGAGACAATATAAAAATGCTGTAAATGAAGCAGGCAGAAAGGAATACAAGCGTCTCAAAACTGAGATCGACAGGAATTGCAAAATGACTAAGCAGGGATTGCTAGAGGATAAATGTAAGGATGTAGAGGCATATATCACTAGGGGTAAGATAGATACCGCCTACAGGAAAATTAAAGAGACCGTTGGAGAAACTGAACCACTTGTATGAATATCAAGAGCTCAGATGGAAAACCAGTTCTAAGCAAAGAAGGGAAAGCAGAAACGTGGAAAGAGTATATAGAGGTTCTATACAAGGCCGATGTACTTGAGGGCAATATTATGGACATGGAAGAGGATGTAGATGAAGATGAAACGGGAATTTGTGGCACAACTTGACTAGAAGAAGGGATTGGTTGGTAGGACATGTTTGGAGGCATCAAGGGATCACCAACTTATTATTGGAGGGCAGCGTGTATGGTAAAATTCGTACAGAGAGACCAAGAGATGAATACACTAAGCAGATTCAGAAGGATGTAGGTTGCAGTAGGTACTTGGAGATGAATAAGCTTGCACAAGATAGAGTAGCATGGAGAGCTCCCTCAAACCAGTCTCTGGACTGAAGACCACAACAACAACAACTACTACGAGGCTAAACAGACGAAGATAAAGTCCTAAAAAATATCACAGGTATCGTACTAGGGACTTCCACATTAGACACTAGCAATTTCAAACATTAAATTATTGAGGCTATTAAGAGATCATGGTGAGAATCGCATATGATACCAAATCGGAACACTTAATGTAGTGCAGGGTACTGCGCACCCCATTAGTTACCCAGAGTTGTGAGCACCTGATGGTTGGTGAGATCATCTGTGCTAGCAACTAGACAGCTTCTCTCTGTCCCTCAGCCGACTCTGCACACTTCGCTCCACCTCTGTCTCCCACCCAGCTATTGTCTACTGCTTTCATCTCTTTCTTGCCAAACTTACCCGTCCCACAGCACATCACCAAGGCTACAAAGGCTCTGCCTTGCCCTTACAGCAGTTCCTTGCTGGCTGACCTGTCCCCAACTGGTGCACCCTGTAATTGGACAGGAATTCTCTTACACTGTTTTCCAGGCCAACAGACCCTCCTCTATGCAGTCGGATGCCCGACGTTACAGCTCTCACTTTTCTGACTGCTGTGGTCATCTGACACAGAGTACTCGTTCTGCTTGAACAGTTTAATACCAATCCATGAGATGGGCACAGCTGTAGGTCTTGGCCATGGCTGCTACTCCCGGCGGGGTCAGGGATTTTCTCTGCCTCGTGATGACTGGGTGTTGTGTGATGTCCTTAGGTTAGTTAGGTTTAAGTAGTTCTAAGTTCTAGGGGACTGATGACCATAGATGTTAAGTCCCATAGTGCTCAGAGCCATTACATATGGCTGCTACGGCCCTCTGAGGCTACAGCTGTACAACTTCATTCACAACCCGACTAAACGTCCATAGTTACAGCCGTCTCCTGTTGCCTGTTGAGTTCCTCAAGACAGGGTTCTCGCCACAGCTAGCCAGTTGTACACAAAGCCACCAGACTGCTGAGGCCCCTCTCGGTTACCTCTAGACACCTCCGTAACACAATTGCAGTTACATCCTTCACCTGCTAGTTGACAAGTTTCTTCTAAGTAGAATACTCTGCCCCCCTCACCTCCACCCACCTCCACCCCTGCTCGACAGGGTTTCTCCCATGGCCAGTAAGCACTTTCTCGTACACAGCCCAAACCCACCACGTTCCTATTATTACAGTTAGTTAGCTAATTACATGTTCTGCGTACCATTTGAACGATGTTTCATCGAAATTATGTGGAACGAGTCAGTTTACAGGATACACTCGTATATACATGATTAGTGTTAACATCAATGAACACATTATTATTTTTAGTTCTACTCATGCAACTAATTACTTAATATTTTTAACTGGCAACCGGTTTTTAAATAAAAATTTATCAACGGAATATATCGAGTTTTCCAGGAGAAATGATTTTAAATTCGATTCAAAACTTGCATTGTTGCCTGTCAGACATTTTATGTTACTGGGAAAATTTGTTCTTACTGCATACTGAACACCTTTCTGACCCACTTGCAGCTTTAACAATGGGTAATACGTCATTTTTCCCTATAATGTTGTAGGTATGTACATCACTGTCCTTCATAAATTATGATGGATTATTTATGACGAATTTCGTTAGTGAATATATGTATTGTGACGGCGCAGTTAAAATGAGTTGCTTCTTGAAGAGGTACCTACATGACATCCGTGGGTGAATGCCACATACTTATTATTCACACTGTTCGCTTTTGTGCCGCTAATACTTGCTTTCTAAGTGATGAGTGACCCCAGAAAATTATTCCGTGCAGCAGTATTGAGTGGAAATATGCAAAATATATCTGGAAGTTGATGTGCTTGTTTCCAAGATTAGCATTTGTGCGAAGATCATAAGTAGCTGAACTGAATTGTCTGAGAAGCTCAGTAATATGCTCATTTCAGTTCAAGTTTTCATCGTTACGTACATCCAGGGATTTGGAGCATGCTACCCTATTTGCTGGCCCTTGCTCACGTCCTATATCAGTTGCTGATATAACTTTATTTGTTTTAAAGAACAGAATGTAGTGTGTGTTTTCTTTCAAAATTTAGGCAGAGTCCACTTAACAGTTCTTTGGAAAATATCATATACCAACTATTTTGTTGCTTTTTCTCTAATGGGGTTTATTACAACACTAGAATCGTCTGCAAAAAGTACCAATTTTGATTGTTGAATATTAAGCGAAAGGCCATTCACATATAAGGAATAAGAGAGGACCCAGAATTGAACACTGTGGGAAATGCTTTGTGATTTTTCCCCAGTCACTAAAATTTCCTACCCTTTCTACATTGAATTATTCAGCATAATCTTTTGTATTCTGTTTGTTCAGTATCAGTCAAATCATCTGTGCATAAAGCCATCAATTCCATAAAACGTGAGTTTTCTAAAAGAGTAACATGATGAACACAATTTAATGCCTTCGAAAGACCACAAAATGAACCAAATGGCAAAATTTTATAATTTAAGGCTTGTACTGTTCGAAGAATAAATTTATAAATAGCCTTTTCAGTCGAGCAACCTTTCTGGAATTCAAACTGTGATATGCTAAGTAAATTGTTTCCACTTAAGGGTGTGACTACTCTTGAGTACATTACTTTTTCGAATATTTTGGAAAAAGATGCCAGTAAGGAAACTGAATGATAATTGTTTAAGTCACCTTTATTACGAATTGTTATGAAGTGGTTTAGTAAATGCATACTTTTAGCTGTCTGGAAAATTTTCCTGTGCCATTGAATCACTAAGGACATTACTTATGAAGTTGGAACTACTTTACAGAATTCCGTTTGAAATTCCGTCAATTCCACAAGAGCGTTTGTCTTTTAGAATTTTTAGAATTGTGTTAATTTCAGTGAAGGATGTTGGTGCCACATCTAGTTGCTTAAAGTTTTGTGGAATGATATTTTTAACATAAACTCTTGCTTCTTTAATTGAACCATTAAATCCCTGTACAGTTTTATTATCGACATTATTTATTTCTGTCATGATATGCATACTTCTGGACATTTTAATGATTTCCCTTAAAATTCCACTGTATTTTTTGCAGTTTGCCATTTCTCTGTCCTTTACATAAATTTCCCTCTTCCTCTTCCATGGAATTTTAATCCCTTTAGTTAACCATGGAATTGGTTTTTTTTAATTTGTATACTGGACAATTTTTTTAGGAAAGCTACTTTCAAATATTGACACAAACTAGCTGTGGAATAAACTCAATTTGACATTAACATCTCTTTCTACATATACCTCACCCCATACCACCCCTTTTGGCTAACTCTTAACACATTATATCCTGTTCTCATTAATAAACTTACTGCTTTGTATGAACCTGCCTCAGAGTTGTAACGAGCCATACTGTTTATTTGCATTAATTGTGCATCATCGTGAAATAGTCCATTAGCAGTTGGGTACACATTAATTGTTTCCATCTGAGCACTGTTTATAAAAATGTTATCAATCAATCAGTGTACTGCTATTTTGTTGCACACAAGATGGAAAATTGACTAATGAAGTTAGATTGAAATACTAAAATAATAATTCTAGTTCATTTTTCCTGTCCACATCTTTCAAGAAATCTACATTGAAATCTCCACAAACTACTGTTTCTTCTTGTCTGACGTGTAGCTCAATAATGCATCTAGATTTTTCATAAATAACTGAAATATTTGTAGAGGGCATCTGTAGATTGTTGCAATTATCAAAGAAGTATTTTGCAGTATTAACTCACAAGCACGTGCTTCTAGGATATAATCAACACAAAAACTGGTTTCAATATTTTTGTCTGTGTACAACTTTTACATATATTGCAACTCCTAATCTTTCCATATTAACTCGACAAGAAAATGATGCTAGTCTATAATCTCTGATATATTAAACTTCTCCACACATTTGGTTACATCGTGTTTAGAGAGTCACAGAACATCTATCACTTCAGAATTTACCACCTCTTCTACGCATACAGTAAGCTCATCTATCTCGTTTTTCAACATTCAGTGTTCTGATGAAACAAATTAATTTTATTTTTCTGGAAACCGTTAGACATATTGTGGTCCCGTACTGCTCTTTTTATTTTAGTACTCTCTTTCTGTAGTCTGATAGTAACCTAAAAAAAGTATCCTTTGGATTCCATTAATCATTCGAATTATACCTTGTGTGCTTATGGCCCCCCTTACACTTGTTGGAAGTTGCTCAGCTAATCTTTCCTTTCTCCCCATTTTCAGGTGCAGGCCATGATTAGTATATCCCCATCTACCAATCGTAGCAAAGGGCATGCCATAGGTGTGAGACTGTTTCAGACAAAAGCAATTCGTTCAGCTCTTTGTTGTCACAGCAAGATGGCATGTTATACAAAGCTGGTCACGTCACTGCAAAACCTCGACAAACCCCAGGGGAGTGTGTGCTGTTGCTGCTGCTACATTCTCCAGATCACCTTTAATGCTATATTCTAAGCTGGTAGTCAGGCTATTTCCTGGTCCTCCTACAATAAGTACCTTACCCTTGACATCAAAATCTCTGCAAAGGCCCCTACAGATTTCACGATGCTTGTTACCTGGTGTTATATACCTGGCTTTTCCTGCAGTAATTGGCCTACACCTCTCCCATGACTGCTTCTAGTAGCAAGACACTTTTCTTTCTGCGTGACTTTTCTACCGATCTGGCCGCGAAGGCGTTAGAATGAATCTGCTGCACCAAATCAAGCTCAAAAACTCTTTGAGGCCCTATCCCTACTTCAGATAACAAGTCAAACTGATTGCTAACTGATATTGGAAATGTGATTTCTGAGATTTTCTCCTTTTCTCTATAATTTGTGACCTTCTCCCAGCTCCCATTGTCTCTTTCCTCCTTCAACCTATCTAATTCAAAATATGCCACTTCTGATTGTGTCTCGAGCGCACAAATATTTCTCGCCTGTTCCACGATTTTCTTGTCTCGCCTACATAATCTACAACTCCACGGAATAGCCTCATCTGAACTGCTTCCCTGCTGCATTTTTTTCCAGTGAAACACAAACCTACAGTCCTGACGTGTTTCACCCATACCAACTAAGCTATGGCAACATTCACATTTGTCACACATTACGCTACTCTTACAGTTAACTAATAAGCACTACAACAGAATTAAGCTGCAATAAAGTATTAATCAGTGAATACTTATCTTTCAGTGAGTTGTTCAGCTAACTTCCACGTGTCAGTAACACATAGAGTAAAACGATCGAAGTTCATTGAACATAGGAAGCAGCACACACGAAGTGAATGAAAACTAGAAAACCATATCTTGTAACAACACTCTTAAACTACGCAAACAGTAAATTACTTAAAGCACAGTAATTCAGCCTATACAGGACATAACGATTATACGACGAGAAGAAGTTATTACAGCTCTCACCTGCTGGCTGCAGAGCTCGACAGAGGCAGAGATCTCCAATTGCACTGCCATCCCCACCAGACGCTCCTTCTAACAGCTCTCACTACTTGGTAGCTGAGACATTCATAAGATGAGAGTGAATGAGTCCATTCCGAACCCCACCCGATACACACTCCTGCAACTCTCACCTGCTGGTTTCTAAGCTCCTCCTCATTAGAATGCTCCTCCTGGCTGGAAAGGATTCCCCTCATCACCTGTATGCCTTCCCTCATGGTCAGCGAGGCCCACTACACTCCTATTATTAGTTCTCACCTGTTGGCTACCGAGCTCCACAGAGACAGTGTTCTCCCCACGGCTAGACAGTTACACTGCCATCCCCACCAGACGCTCCTACTAACAGCTCTCACTAGCTGCCAGCTGAGACCTTCATAAGATGAGACTGAATGAGTCCATTCCGAACCCCAACCGATACACACTCCTCCAACTCGTTGGCTACCGAACTCCACAGAGACAGTGTTCTCCCCACAGCTAGACAGTTGTACTGCGATCCCCACCAGCCGCTACTTCTAACAGCTCTCACTACTTGGCAGCTGAGACCTTCATAAGATGACACTGAATGAGTCCATTCCGAACCCCAACCGATACACACTCCTGCAGCTCGTTGGCTACCGAACTCCACAGAGACAGTGTTCTCCCCACAGATAGACAGTTGTACTGCGATCCCCACCAGCCGCTCCTTCTAACAGCTCTCACTACTTGGCAGCTGAGACCTTCATAAGATGACACTGAATGAGTCCAATCCCAACCCCAACCGATACACACTCCTGCAGCTCGTTGGCTACCGAACTCCACAGAGACAGTGTTCTCCCCACAGATAGACAGTTGTACTGCGATCTCCACCAGCCGCTCCTTCTAACAGCTCTCACTACTTGGCAGCTGAGACCTTCATAAGATGACACTGAATGAGTCCAGTCCGAACCCCAACCGATACACACTCCTGCAGCTCGTTGGCTACCGAACTCCACAGAGACAGTGTTCTCCCCACAGATAGACAGTTGTACTGCGATCCCCACCAGCCGCTACTTCTAACAGCTCTCACTACTTGGCAGCTGAGACCTTCATAAGATGAGACTGAATGAGTCCATTCCGAACCCCAACCGATACACACTCCTGCAGCTCGTTGGCTACAGAAACTCCACAGAGACAGTGTTCTCCCCACAGCTAGACAGTTGTACTGCGATCCCCACCAGCCGCTACTTCTAACAGCTCTCACTACTTGTCAGCTGAGACCTTCATAAGATGACACTGAATGAGTCCATTCCAAACCCCAGCCGATACACACTCCTGCAGCTCGTTGGCTACCGAACTCCACAGAGACAGTGTTCTCCCCACAGCTAGACAGTTGTACTTCGATCCCCACCAGCCGCCCCTCCTAACAGCTCTCACTACTTGGCAGCTGAGACCTTCATAAGATGACACTGAATGAGTCCATTCCGAACCCCAACCGATACACACTCCTGCAGCTCGTTGGCTACAGAAACTCCACAGAGACAGTGTTCTCCCCACAGCTAGACAGTTGTACTGCGATCCCCACCAGCCGCTCCTTCTAACAGCTCTCACTACTTGGCAGCTGAGACCTTCATAAGATGACACTGAATGAGTCCATTCCAAACCCCAACCGATACACACTCCTGCAGCTCGTTGGCTACCGAACTCCACAGAGACAGTGTTCTCCCCACAGCTAGACAGTTGTACTTCGATCCCCACCAGCCGCCCCTCCTAACAGCTCTCACTACTTGGCAGCTGAGACCTTCATAAGATGACACTGAATGAGTCCATTCCAAACCCCAACTGATACACACTCCTGCAGCTCGTTGGCTACAGAAACTCCACAGAGACAGTGTTCTCCCCACAGCTAGACAGTTGTACTTCGATCCCCACCAGCCGCTCCTTCTAACAGCTCTCACTACTTGGCAGCTGAGACCTTCATAAGATGACACTGAATGAGTCCATTCCGAACCCCAGCCGATACACACTCCTGCAGCTCGTTGGCTACCGAACTCCACAGAGACAGTGTTCTCCCCACAGCTAGACAGTTGTACTTCGATCCCCACCAGCCGCCCCTCCTAACAGCTCTCACTACTTGGCAGCTGAGACCTTCATAAGATGAGAGTGAATGAGTCCATTCCAAACCCCAACCGATACACACTCCTGCAGCTCGTTGGCTACAGAAACTCCACAGAGACAGTGTTCTCCCCACAGTTGGACAGTTGTACTGCGATCCCCACCAGCCGCTCCTTCTAACAGCTCTCACTACTTGGCAGCTGAGACCTTCATAAGATGACACTGAATGAGTCCATTCCAAACCCCAACCGATACACACTCCTGCAGCTCGTTAGCTACCGAACTCCACAGAGACAGTGTTCTCCCCACAGCTAGACAGTTGTACTTCGATCCCCACCAGCCGCCCCTCCTAACAGCTCTCACTACTTGGCAGCTGAGACCTTCATAAGATGACACTGAATGAGTCCATTCCAAACCCCAACCGATACACACTCCTGCAGCTCGTTGGCTACCGATCTCCACAGAGACAGTGTTCTCCCCACAGCTAGACAGTTGTACTGCGATCCCCACCAGCCGCTCCTTCTAACAGCTCTCACTACTTGGCAGCTGAGACCTTCATAAGATGACACTGAATGAGTCCATTCCGAACCCCAACTGATACACACTCCTGCAGCTCGTTGGCTACCGATCTCCACAGAGACAGTGTTCTCCCCACAGCTAGACAGTTGTACTTCGATCCCCACCAGCCGCTACTTCTAAAAGCTCTCACTACTTGGCAGCTGAGACCTTCATAAGATGACACTGAATGAGTCCATTCCGAACCCCAACCGATACACACTCCTGCAGCTCGTTGGCTACCAAACTCCACAGAGACAGTGTTCTCCCCACAGCTAGACAGTTGTACTTCGATCTCCACCAGCCGCTCCTTCTAACAGCTCTCACTACTTGGCAGCTGAGACCTTCATAAGATGACACTGAATGAGTCCATTCCGAACCCCAACCGATACACACTCCTGCAGCTCGTTGGCTACCTAACTCCACAGCCCTCACCGGCTGGCTGCTGAGGCCCTGCCAGGAACGAGCTGACTGCCAGCCGCAGCTCTCACCTGCTGGTCCTCGGCAGAAGGCTCCTCCCTGCTGGACAGGCTCCCTGCCACTCCGGCGCCCAGCCAGTGCCCCCGCAGCGCGGCGCAGCCCTGCACCAGAGCCAGCTGCCTGCGCAGTTCGGCCGCCTCCGTGTGCGCCTGCTCCGCCTCCCTGCGACGCGCCTCCAGTGCTGTCTCTGTGGACACACGTCACCAGTTTGGGTCTGTGGCAGCCTCTAGCGTCACCACTGCTCTTTCTCAGCTCACTTCCAGAATGCAGTCTTCAATAACGGTTCGCGAGATTTCCTTTATTAGAAGGCATTTCGAAAAGAATCATCCAGTTTAATAAGACTACATCTCCTATATGAGTGAAATTACAAGTGTGGGGTGAATTTTAATCTAAGCATCGAAGCTGAAAGTTCACCTTGGTGCCAGCTGTTAAGTTGCTGGTTCATGTGGCTACCAGGAGAGTTCTCTCTGGTGGAGATAGCTCATTCACTTGTTCCTTCGCTCATCCGCTTCTTCTTTAGGCCGGTATTACACTATCAAATTTCGTTGTCAAAGATTTGATCAAAGATGTGATCAAATATTCCGTCAAATATATTTGACAAAGATCTTTGACCTAGCGCTAGATGGGCTATTTCACTGTCATCATATTTTTCGTCAAAGTTCAAGATGGCTGACAACAACTTATTAACCGCAGCAGTTGCATGAACCACAATTGCACTGTGTGCACATGCGGAAAAGAAGCAGGGGGAAAAATGGAAACATACCTGCGTGAAGCCGTGGGTTTTACGACGACACGATAAAAGCATTCATCAAAACTTGTTACGTGAGCTTATAGTGGAGGACGTCAAGTCGTACATCAACTACTTAAGAATGGATGAGCAAACATTTCTGTATGTGCTCAGTGAAGTGTAACCTCATATCACAAAGCACAATATTCACTTAAAACTGCTACATTTGCAGAAGACAGACTCACTGTAACACTCCGATTTCTTGCTACAGGAGAGGGTTAGGTTAGGTTAGGTTAGATCAGTTCAGGTCAGGTCAGGTCTCCAATCTTCTTAATCTATTTTCGTATTCAGCGTGCCTCAAGTGGTAAAGCGCCTCATCAGCTTCATACATCTCTATTAATTTTGTAGTTGTCGGCACACACCAATTGTATTTGTCGGCAATGTCTATAAAAACATTACAGACGACAGAACGCTGCAGCGATGCTAGCGCTCCATGTGGTAACATGTCACATTGCAGTGAACAGAAGACAAATGACTTCTTTGATCAAATCTACAGCGAGGCCCTAGATTTGATCAAATATTGGACGACATTTGACAAAGTTCCCTATTACACCATCAAATATCATTGACAAAGATGTTTGACAAAGACGTTTCATAGTGTAATACCGGCCTTACTCCTGTCAAGATGGCGATAACAAAGCAAAGCAACAAAGGCATTTTGCGTTCTCTGTTTCAACAGAGACAATTCAGTTTCAGTTGTGTCGCGTGATTTCGCTCGATGATGGCACAAGGAGAAATCCGCAGATTGCTTCTGCGTGCCCGTTGAGGACGTACAGTGCATTCAGTTCAGTTTTTCTTGTATTCCATAACAGTGTAATCGTACTGTCAATCGAGAGTTAGCCGTTTCTCATGTGTCTGTCCTTTTGCGAGAACGTTGGTATTACAAATAGTGCAGGTCTCAATAGGTACAAAGTCTTCTTAATGATCATGAACAACAAGGTTGTTTTTCTGTAGCAATTTGCATTCAGCCTTTAGAGAAAGTACAGAGTGCCTGTGGAGATGCTGTGCGGAGACGTACCCACGATACGTGTACCCACTGTATGCTTATGAGAGCTGTGGTGACGACACATCTTACGCCAACCTGTCATTTTACTTCTATGCGATTCAATGAACCAATTTCAATGAAAATTTATACAACGATGCAACAGAGCAATAGTAGTTCTTAAATTCCATTTCAGATAAATATCCTTAACAGTTTCTCATATACAGAAAGTTACTTAAAATCCAACATCTCCCGTAATAAATAACAATTTTGCGTTTGCATCCGGTTAAACTGCATATGGAGTGAAGAATGAATCTTGAATTTGTGAGTAATTGAGATTATTTGAGAGTGTGCATAACGTGTATTAGGAGACTAGGTCACTTATACTGAGTGGAAGCTATAATGGAATAACAGTCAGAACGTCCACTGGAGAAGTAATCTTTATTCTTCTTCTCAAAACGCGCCAAATGGTTAACTGAAGTTCATCGAACTTTTTGAGAGCAGATTTTGACAGTAGATATAAATTTTATTTAATTCTTAGTGATTGATCAGATAGAGGGTTTACTATGGAAAACTCTACGGTTTAAGTAATTTTCTGCATCTCATAAGCCAGATAATTAATTACGCGGAGTATAGTGCAGAGCAGCCGTAATCCAGTCTCCAGAAAGTAACGTTGTGTCATCTACAGTGGGTCTAAAACCTTGAGCAATAAGTTGCAAAAATGCGTTTGGTAAGGAATTATGTTATCGGAGACATTTGCAATAATATCCGATTCCAATGACGTATCTGGGTGCTTACTTTGATGACATGAAACCTCCATTTCTTACCACACATCGTAGCACTGCGCGATATATTACGTAGACGTAGCTTAGAGGCAACACGTTGATACTAACAAGGGAACCTCCCCATCGCTCCCCCCTCAGATTTAGTTATAAGTTGGCACAGTGGATAGGCCTTGAAAAACTGAACACAGATGAACTAAGAAAATAGGAAGAAGTTGTGTGGAACTATGAAAAAAAATAAGCAAAATATACAAACTGAGTAGTCCATGCGCATGATACGCAATAACAAGGATAGGTTGAACTCAGGAGCGCCGTGGTCTCGTGGTTAGCGTGAGCAGCTGTCGAACGAAAGGTCCTTGGTTCAAGCCTTCCCTCGAGTCAAGATTTTTACTTCCTTTATTTTCGCAAAGTTATGATCTGTCCGTTCGTTCATTGACGTTTCTGTTCACTGTAGTAAGTTTAAAGTCCGTGTTTTGCGACCGCACCGCAAATGTGTGCGATTAGTAGACGAAAGGACGTGCCTCTCCAATGGGAACCGAAAACATTTGATCGCAAGGTCATAGGTCAACCGATTCCTCCACAGGAAAACACCTCTGGCATATTCTATACGACACTGGTGACGGCATGTGCGTCACATGACAGGAATATGTTGTCGACCCACCTAACTTGTACACTTGGCGAATGGTTGAAAAGATTCTTCTACCTTGCCCAATTTAGGTTTTCTTGTGGATGTCATAATCACTCCCAAAAAAGTGATGAAAACATAAGAGTTTGTCACATAAACTGCAACAAATAAATGCAACAGTCTCACAGTTTCCCTGTGCTCTGTCAAAACATATGTTTTTAACGTTTTCAAATTTTTCGGTGTGTAGACTGTCTAATCTTGCATATGTCCAAGCAAATCTGAACATGTCCTGGAATTTTGGAGAGCGAAGTTGATTATGTGTGAGTACCTGAACTTTGATAATTGTCTCAAAATAAAAAATTAAACTTTTCACTCGAGGGAAGACTCGAACCAAGGACGTTTCGTTCCGCAGCTGCTCACGCTAACCACGGGACCACGGCGCTACTGAGCCGATAGTATTCTTGATGTTGTCTATCTTGCGCATGGACTACTCAGTTTGTATATTTTGCTTATTTTTTATATAGTTCCACACAACTTCTTCCTATTTTCTTAGTTCACCTGTGTTCAGTTTTTCAAGGCCTATCTACTGTGCCAACTTATAACTAAATCTGAGGGGGGTGCGATGGGGAGGTTCCCTTGTAAGTAATGAACTGTGTAGTATTTTGGCGAACATACTGAACTGATGTATAGAGTGTGAGATTTAAGATGCTAGTAAATCGATTTTGTCGCAGAGAGTCGTGATTTCGATATAGATACTGACTGTTAATGTGACTGTGGCATGACTGATCTGAAGAGTGCAATAACAGCTGAGCATTAAACTGTATTCTATCAACAGTGCATCAGAAACTTGTAGTTATGGCACCGCCTTGGTAAAGATTTTTGACTTCATATTTTAAAATACAACTTAGTTATTCTTCACATAACTTACATCATTTAGTAGAGAACCTAATCCCGAGTTGTACGATGAACTTTCAGCAAATTAGTAGCAAATACGATGCATCCGAGGGAGCCTACACCACGAAGATGACGTGCTACAGACGCGAAATTTAACCGACAGGAAGAAGATGCTGTGATATGCAAATGATTAGCTTTTCAGAGCATTCACACAAGGTTGGCGCCGGTGGCGACACCTACAACGTGCTGACATCAGGAAAGTTTCCAACCGATTTCTCATACACAAACAGCAGTTGACCGGCGTTGCCTGGTGAAACGTGGTTGTGATGCCTCGTGTAAGGAGAAGAAATGCGTACCATCACGTTTCCGACTTTGATAAACGTCGGATTGTAGCCTATCGCGATTTCGGTTTATCGCATCGCGACATTGCTGCTCGCGTTGGTCGAAATCCAATGACTGTTAGCAGAATATGGAATCGGTGGGTTCAGGAGGGTAATACGGAACGCCGTGCTGGATCCCAAAGGCCTCGTATCACTAGCAGTCGAGATGACAGGCATCTTATCCGCATGGCTCTATCGGATCGTGCAGCCACGTCTCGATCCTTGTGTCAACAGATGGGGACGTTTGCAATAAAACAGCCATCTGCACGAACAGTTCGACGACGTTTGCAGCAGCATGGACTATCAGTTCGGAGACCATGGCTGCGGTTACCCTTGACGCTGCATCACAGACAGGAGCGCCTGCGACGGTGTACTCAACGACAAACCTGGGTGCACGAATGGCAAAACGTCATTTATTCGGATGAATCCAGGTTCTGCTTACAGCATCGTGATGGTCGCATCCGTGTTTGGCGACATCGCGGTGAACGCAAATTGGAAGCGTGTATTCGTCATCGCCATACTGGCGTATCACCCGGCGTGATGGTATGGTGTGCCATTGGTTACAAGTCTCGGTCACCTCTTGTTCGCATTGACGGCACTTTTAACAGTGGACGTCACATTTCAGATGTGTTAGGGCCCGTGGGTCTACCCTTCAATCGATCCCTGCGAAACCCTACATTTCAGCAGGATAATGCACGACCGCATGTTGCAGGTCCTGAACGGGCCTTTATGGATACAGAAAACGTTCGACTGCTTCCCTGCCCATCCCATTCTCCAGATCTCTCACCGATTGAAAACGTCTGGTCAATGGTGGCCGAGCAACTGGCTCGTCACAATACGCCAGTCACTACTCTTGATGAACTGTGATATCGTGTTAGGCCGTTAGTACGGCCAGAGGTGGTTGTTCTGGGTATTGATTTCTCAGGATCTATACATCCAAATTGTGTGAAAATGTAATCACATGTCAGTTCTAGTATAATATATTTGTCCAATGAATACCCGTTTATCATCTGCATTTCTTCTTGGTGTAGCAATTTTAATGGCCAGTAGTGTATAAAAAACTTAACTGTCCTTACACATCTCGCAGTGGCGGCTCGATCTCACGATATCAAACTGTAAGTGCAGTCTGAAATGGCTGCAAAATCAGCCATTGGTGTAGCACACGAGCAGCTAAGTTAAAGTCAGCCCAATATCTTTCTAAGTCCCTCCGCTAATCTGCTCTGGCAGAATTGTAGGCCGGTATTGGAGATGTGAGATGTTGGAGGCTCCTGGAGATGAAGACTCCGAGCGATCTAGTGATAAAGTAATTTTGTACCAAATGTTTACTAAAAGGAAAACTCATATTTCTGCGTGCGTTTTTTACTCTGTTTAGAATATCCTTGCTATGGATATTCCCTGGAGGACGTTGGTCCCTTACCCTGAGTTTTTCTTCAGGCGGTTAACCAGTAACATGTGTCCTGCCATTTAGTATTGAAAAAAAGGGATCTCTCTCTCTTTCTGTCTGTCTGTGGCTAAAGAAATTGGTCCTCAGCGGCACAGTTGAGTTTCTCTCTCTAACTTCCAGTTTATTTCAATTAGCCTGTCCTGGCAGTTCTTATATTGCACAGACATATCGTTTCTGTGAAGTCAGTGTTCGGTGGCACCCCACCCTTTCAGAAGCACCTCAGGCTGCGGGTTCTCACTCAGTTTTCTAGATGTTATTTATAAGCATCTGGTTTCTTCCAAAGGAACACCGCTTTCTACGTTTTGTACACAATAGTGCCTTCCTGGACCTTGCTAAAAACAGCATTCTACTTACGTGACTCCGCTGTTCACCTGAGCACTGTCACTTTGTCTCAATGTCCTTTCAAGGTACTCTACACACAGCATGCAATTTCGAATGAAAATAAAAATCATAGTAATTAACTACTGACAATCAGTGGTACTGGTAAGATTTACATTTCTCGATGTTTACTAAACCGCGTTGAAAGCGTTGCTAAATAGTCTACTGTATAGCTATATTAATTGGTGGAGGTAGAGTATAACACATTATGGAGCATAAAGAAATTTGTCTGTATTATGTGCACGTTGTAACTAACTGCTATATTAAATTAAAGTCATAGCTTTATTCCCTTCAAAATTTCACTTTTATGTACATAATGGTGATTCTGGCAACAAATATTGTATACCGTCAGCACTCACCAACAGTAACTAACGACTGGGCCACAGCAACATATAATTTTTACGTTTCAATATGGCCCACTTAATATTTACTGAAATGTAATCCTGACTTAGTTTGCAACACTGCAAATCAGATTTACTATAATTAGCATCTGAAGGTGCTATGAGACCAATCATTATTTGTGTGTTATTAAAAGTGAATCTTAATTCTTTTTAGCCCTTAGTGTTATACTACACAAACTAGGTTGGCAACACAATAAACACCAATCTTAGGCATAACCATTCAGTACGAGATCCAAACAACAGTTACACAAAAACGAACAATACTAAATAAAAGACGAAGTCAGTACAAAAGAGTCCTAGTCCAAACCGAATCTCCAGCGAGCCACAACTAATTCATAATCAGTCATTGTCCACATTATCTGTTCTTTTTTGTCCGGTGTTCCCCATATATGGGTGTTGGGCTGGCAGCAGCCGCTGTTCCCCATATATGGGTGTTGCGCTGGCAGCAGTTATATTGATCCTCTTCAGCGTAATGTCATAAAATAATAGTCGCCTAGTTATGTAAAGTTTAAAACAAGATAGCTATCGAAATATTCGAAAACATCGATAGATGTTTAAAGACACATGGATTACCACTGAATTTTGTCAACACTCGGTGCATACAGTTCAGTGTTTCTCAAAGAACTCCACTAGCTAAAAAAATAAGTTTCTCAAACAATGAAATACAAGAATTAGAAAGTGTTAAGTTTATGAAAATACAGATAATTCACAACCTCAACTGGAAAACGCATCCCTAGAATTAATTAAACGTTTTGGTTCAGCTACGTTCGCAGTTCAGATGATTACTGCCACAGACGATTTAAAAATGAAGAAATTAGTTAATTTTTCCTGTTCCGATTCACTTACGGATTATGGAAAGTTTTCTGCAGACATTTAATTTACAAAGATAGTATTTTCAGAATACAGGCGCATGATGCAAGAATTATATCTGCCTGCTAATTCAAGAATATCCTCCAAAAACCTCTTCAAAGAACTTCGTATTTTTACAAGTACCTCACAATACATACATTCATTAATGTTCTTTGTTGATACCAATATTCCTCTTTTCACAAAAAATAGTAAAAAGCATGGATACTCCATAGGACGAAAAACAACCGCTATAAAGATTTCACGGGGTTAACGTTAATGCAGAACGGGGTCACGCACATGTCGCGGTTGTCATGTTAGCGGGCGGAATAAACTGTCTACTTTCAGTCGTACTTCCGTGCATACCTATGTATATGTCCCTGATATATTTAAGATCTTTGGGTCTGCTTCGCCTAGAGAGTTGGAATGAGTCGAGTGTTTACTCTTGCACTGTGATGTTAACCTGTGACCGTTATCCGAATAAATCGTTATTGTGCTGTAAGAAGTTGGTTTATGGGACTCAATACCTACCAAAACTCTACAGATACTACGTAGGACGAAAAAAAGCGCTACAAAGACTTCACGGGGTTGACGTTAATGCAGAACGGGGTCACGCACATGGGTACACCAAGCACGTTAAATGTGATATAGATAACGTAATGGAGTTTAAGACATAATTAAAGAACTTTATCTTGAGAAACTCCTCCTACGCCCTTGAAGGCAACCTACATAGAGATTCTTAAATTTGATGTTTTAGGTTTATTAACAATAATTGATTGATGATGGCGTCCTCTTGGGTAAAATATTCCGGAGGTAAAATAGTCCCCCATTCGGATCTCCGGGCGGGGACTACTCAAGAGGACGTCGTTATCAGGAGAAAGAAAACTGGCATTCTACGGATCGGAGCGTGGAATGTCAGATCCCTTAATCGGGCAGGTAGGTTAGAAAATTTAAAAAGGGAAATGGATAGGTTAAAGTTAGACATAGTGGGAATTAGTGCAGTTCGGTGGCAGGAGGAACAAGACTTTTGGTCAGGTGATTACAGGGTTATAAATACAAAATCAAATAGGGGTAATGCAGGAGCAGGTTTAATAATGAATAAAAAAATAGGAGTGCGGGTTAGCTACTACAAACAGCATAGTGAACGCATTATTGTGGCCAAGATAGACACAAAGCCCATGCCTACTACAGTAGTACAAGTTTATATTCCAACTAGCTCTGCAGATGATGAAGAAATTGATGAAATGTATGACGAGATAAAAGAAATTATTCAGGTAGTGAAGGGAGACGAAAATTTAATAGTCATGGGTGACTGGAATTCGTCAGTAGGAAAAGGGAGAGAAGGAAACATAGTAGGTGAATATGGATTGGGGGGAAGAAATGAAAGAGGAAGCCGCCTTGTAGAATTTTGCACAGAGCATAACTTAATCATACCTAACACTTGGTCCAAGAATCATAAAAGAAGGTTGTATACCTGGAAGAATCCTGGAGATACTAATAGGTATCAGATAGATTATATAATGGTAAGACAGAGATTTAGGAACCAGGTTTTAAATTGTAAGACATTTCCAGGGGCAGATGTGGATTCTGACCACAATCTATTGGTTATGAACTGCAGATTGAAACTGAAGAAACTGCAAAAAGGTGGGAATTTAAGGAGATGGGACCTGGATAAACTGAAAGAACCAGAGGTTGTAGAGAGTTTCAGGGAGAGCATAAGGGAACAATTGACAGGAATGGGGGAAAGAAATACAGTAGAAGAAGAATGGGTAGCTCTGAGGGATGAAGTAGTGAAGGCAGCAGAGGATCAAGTAGGTAAAAAGACGAGGGCTAATAGAAATCCTTGGGTAACAGAAGAAATATTGAATTTAATTGATGAAAGGAGAAAATATAAAAATGCAGTAAATGAAGCAGGCAAAAGGGAATACAAACGTCTCAAAAATGAGATCGACAGAAAGTGCAAAATGGCTAAGCAGGGATGGCTAGAGGACAAATGTAAGGATGTAGAGGCTTGTCTCACTAGGGGTAAGATAGATACTGCCTACAGGAAAATTAAAGAGACCTTTGGAGAGAAGAGAACCACTTGTATGAATATCAAGAGCTCAGATGGCAACCCAGTTCTAAGCAAAGAAGGGAAGGCCGAAAGGTGGAAGGAGTATATAGAGGGTTTATACAAGGGCGATGTACTTGAGGACAATATTATGGAAATGGAAGAGGATGTAGATGAAGATGAAACGGGAGATAAGATACCGCGTGAAGAGTTTGACAGAGCACTGAAAGACCTGAGTCGAAACAAGGCCCCCAGAGTAGACAACATTCCATTAGAACTACTGATGGCCTTCGGAGAGCCAGTCATGACAAAACTCTACCATCTGGTGAGCAAGATGTATGAGACAGGCGAAATACCCACAGACTTCAAGAAGAATATAATCATTCCAATACCAAAGAAAGCAGGTGTTGACAGATGTGAAAATTACCGAACTATCAGTTTAATAAGTCACAGCTGCAAAATACTAACGCGAATTCTTTACAGACGAATGGAAAAACTGGTAGAAGCGGACCTCGGGGAAGATCAGTTTGGATTCCGTAGAAATGTTGGAACAGGTGAGGCAATACTAACCTTACGACTTATCTTAGAAGAAAGATTAAGAAAAGGCAAACCTACGTTTCTAGCATTTGTAGACTTGGAGAAAGCTTTTGACAACGTTAACTGGAATACTCTCTTTCAAATTCTGAAGGTGGCAGGGGTAAAATACAGGGAGCGAAAGGCCATTTACAATTTGTACAGAAACCAGATGGCAGTTATAAGAGTCGAGGGGCATGAAATGGAAGCAGTGGTTGGGAAAGGAGTGAGACAGGGTTGTAGCCTCTCCCCGATGTTATTCAATCTGTATATTGAGCAAGCAGTAAAGGAAACAAAAGAAAAATTCGGAGTAGGTATTAAAATTCATGGAGAAGAAGTAAAAACTTTGAGGTTCGCCGATGACATTGTAATTCTGTCAGAGACAGCAAAGGACTTGGAAGAGCAGTTGAACGGAATGGACAGTGTCCTTAAAGGAGGATATAAGATGAACATCAACAAAATCAAAACGAGGATAATGGAATGTAGTCAAATTAAATCGGGTGATGCTGAGGGGATTAGATTAGGAAATGAGACACTTAAAGTAGTAACGGAGTTTCGCTATTTAGGGAGCAAAATAACTGATGATGGTCGAAGTAGAGAGGATATAAAATGTAGACTGGCAATGGCAAGGAAATCGTTTCTGAAGAAGAGAAATTTGTTAACATCGAGTATAGATTTAAGTGTCAGGAAGTCGTTTCTGAAAGTATTTGTATGGAGTGTAGCCATGTATGGAAGTGAAACATGGACGATAACCAGTTTGGACAAGAAGAGAATAGAAGCTTTTGAAATGTGGCGCTACAGAAGAATGCTGAAGATAAGGTGGGTAGATCACGTAACTAATGTGGAGGTATTGAATAGGATTGGGGAGAAGAGAAGTTTGTGGCACAACTTGACTAGAAGAAGGGATCGGTTGGTAGGACATGTTTTGAGGCATCAAGGGATCACAAATTTAGCATTGGAGGGCAGCGTGGAGGGTAAAAATCGTAGAGGGAGACCAAGAGATCAATACACTAAGCAGATTCAGAAGGATGTAGGTTGCAGTAGGTACTGGGAGATGAAGAAGCTTGCACAGGATAGAGTAGCATGGAGAGCTGCATCAAACCAGTCTCAGGACTGAAGACGACAACAAACAACAACAACAACAACAATAAAAATTACCACCGCAATACAGTAACGTAATGTTGTTTCACTGCATTGCACTTAAGTTAAATGTACGCCTTTGACTTCTTTCCATATCCCAGAGACCATGGAATACGACTAATGTAATGTGATACAAATATGAAATAATGCGATTAAAATACAGAAAGAGGCGCTTCCTTTATATGACATTACTACAGACAGCTGAGAAGCGTCTGATGGCTAAGTAGGGTCTGGAACAGAAAGGAGCGACGATTATAGCTGACAAGAGCCTTGAAGGGTTATTGCAGCGCTGGCCTGACGAGCGTATTTGGGAGCTATAATACAGCTAGTAGAATGTCAGCACGGACTTCGGTGTTAGGAAGAAGGGGCCTCTTGAAGGAGAGATTATTTTAGTGCAGGCGAAGGTAAGGTTGGGTCACATAACGCCTTCGTAGGCGTAGATTACAGTGGGTGGATGTAATGCACGTGTAGAGCCCGTTAGTTCTGGTAATTTCTTAGCTGTTGTTGGATGGTTAGCAGATGGAGGCTGCAAGATAGTTTGTGGTCGAAGGCTAAGTGATTGCCCGAACGTGACGTATCTTTATCCAGAACAGTGACAATCCGGGCGATCCGCCATGGTATCACCTTGGCTAATCCCCGGAACCAGTGCGTAGGGGAGCCACCTGGAGGCTCACAGAACGAAAACAATGCGTCTGCTGAAGAAACAGCACTTCCCTTGAGCGGGGCAGCGGAGGAATCACCACACAGCGGTAGACACGAGGCAGGTGACTAATGGTTTGTGTGTGTATATAGGTACGTACCCAGTCTCTGCGCATGCCTCCTGACAGCTTCCAGTCGCAGCTCCGCTTCCGCGCTGGTCAGCACCGCGGTTCCCCGTCTTCTCGCCTCCAGTCTGGTCCCCTGCACATATGGGTTTGGAGCTCGCTACTGCTCCTCTGTGGAGAGCCCCGAAAGCAGTACGTATCAAGGGTGGAACATCGCGGTGCTTGCCTCAATTTACTGCAGCTCTTGTCGACTTAGTAGCCAAATCTCCGCTCCTAGACTCACAACAGAGAGGCAGGTTTCTATAATAAGCGGCGATATTGAACGTAATTTGCAAAAAAAATTACTGCGTGTTCAGCATTAAGTCTGGTTTTGGACAGATTCCGAAGATCAACACCGTGTAAGGTGTCGGGCAAATCCAACACCTTCCATGAAAACCCTGACATGATAGCAAATCCGGCAGTATGTCACATAGCTCCGAATAAATCCTGACATTAAATTAACCAAAGTAATACGATCAACGAGTGAGCAAATGGAATACCACAGACTAACACAAGAACGCCTAAATGCATGTCATACCTTCCCACCGTGAAACAGACGCAGTTCCGAGGGGAGAAACGAGAACAGAAGCCGAGAGCAGAGTCGCGTAAGCTAGAAAGCCCTACGATAAGGGACGGACACCCACATTGCCGGCCGACCGCCAAGACCACCCCACAGCCCATGTTAAAAGATAGAGCTCTCCAGAAGAACAGTATAGATGTTACGATAACACTAAAAGGGCCACACCGGCTGCAAGTTTTAGCGTGAGACTATACGCGTCTCTGTTACGTTGCAGACATTAACAACATTGCCCCACCACGAAAAGTATAACGTTCCTCTTTGGATAGACAGAATTTTTGTAGGCGGAGCTTAAGGTTAACATTGAGACCCTGATTGGTCAGTTGAAAACACAGCCAGATACCTTTTTCTTAAACCAACTTCAGTAAATTGTAGTAAGGAGAGGTTAGAGAGAGTTCCTTCCGAGACGGCAAGGTGTGTGGAGCTGGGCCTCCCGCCGCCCCCTGATGCTGACTAACCACCGACAAGGTAATGAATGCACGCGATGCCGCATAAAAGTGCATAAGGCTTCACTCAGAACTGCAGAAGTCTCATCTGTTACATCCCCTTTTTACATAATACTACTGTCGATCTCAATTAAACTTCGTGGTATTCACATTTGCTACTAGAAGTTAAAATCTGAAACGCGATGATTTTTCTGTTATATAATTATTGAGAAGCCACATCAGCCACTATAATTTACGAAAAGTTAAATAAGTAATTAAAGATAATTGAGGGTCACTGTAGAGCATTTTGATAGTTTTCTCTTTTATGAAACTTAATTTAAATCTAGATTATAGAAGTGATATGGCATAGGTCATCCTTCAATCCATTATAGAACATGGAAACCCATTCAGGGAATATTCGTTCACATTTTTGTTGAACACAGTTGGTTTTTATCACCCTGTATTAAAATATTTCCTTTCATCAATAGCACAATTTATAAACAATGTTTTGTGAGTAGAATAAAAATTCCAATGGTAAACTTAACTGCTTTTTCGACGTTATTTTACCAGCTAACTAAAAATAGGAAGGCCGTGAACCCTTTCCACTAAATTTAGTTAGGATTAAGCTTCTTTTACAGGGAGTGCAGCGGAGCTGACACTGAAATCATTAAGTGTTTAATTATATCATCGCTAGTCTCACTGAACTCTTCTGAACTCAACATGTCATGTGTGGTCTGGCGTCTCCTTACCAGCAGCAGGTCCCAGGTTCAAAATAGTCAATTCCCTAAAAAACATGCTCAGAGCGTCGTTGCGCGAAAGTGGTAGGGAGACACGACTTAGAACAGACAGACACCACGCTGAATGCTAGTACCAATCATTTTTGTAAGATATGTACCAATAAACTGTATTGGGTGGGGGGGGGGGGTGGTAAGTTTTCGTTGCACCGAGGGATATTAGTGTCAACAGTTGTGGCATAATTGGCAGCACACTGGATTTTAAGTCCAACATTCGTGAGATCTATTCTAGTTCGATTGTAGTTTTACCCGCCTCCGTGGAAGAGGTCACTAACGTACGCTTATGCGTTGTTCATCTACCTGGGGGTAAGCTGGTTCGAATCCTGGCAGTGGGAAAAAATTTTCATTCCAAGTATTTGGCCGGCAAGGAAAGGAGAGATGGTGATATAAAGTTCCTGACCACTAGACTTTGCGCCAATTAAATACCAAACCGCAGTTTCTCATGAAGCGAGGGTAAGTGACAATGTTGGTGATCTGTCTGTCGAATGGGGAGGTTAAGATTGCGAGCCCCCTTGGTGCTATTCGCGAGGAGTAGACTATGTGCCGACAAGAAGTTTCACCCTCTCCCTTTCCTCGTCATCACCATCATCATCACAAACATAACACAATTACACTCCCCTCTACACACATACACACACACACACACACACGCATACGTACTTACATGTAGAATTACAAATATTGCAATATAGTGTGTTGCAAACAAATAAACAAAAAAATTGAGAGTATTACCCGAGATTGTGACCTTACAGAAGACCAGGACGGTCTTTAAGTGAGAAATACAGTGCCTACCGGAACGCCAGAATAGTGACCGTTGCAGGTTGACATGTGGCGTGACTGACCCACCATTGCGAAAACTCTGAGGCCGCAAGTTACGTAGGTTGGAACTTAAATAGTGGCAACACTGCTGTGGAGACACTATGCAATGGAATCTACTATTGTCGCTGATAGCATACAATGTAGTCATACCTACCTACCCTCCGAGCAAATGGACTCGCCCGTCCCACGTCACCGGCGCGCGAACTGTTTATGAGGAATCTGGTTGCTTACTATACTGTCTGTCAGACAGCAGCAAGCACTAAATAGGCTGTGGTGATTCCTGTATAGATGTTCTTAAGTATTTTGATAGTAAAAATGACCTATAAACCGTAGTTAGAGACTATAATTTAACCTCAGTAATTAACTTCCCAGCATGGGTGGATAACGACAGTACGATCTTAATTGATCATGTTTGCATCCATAAAACTCAAAACAAGAAAATAATTGTATACCCCGTAACAAATGCTCTCTGCGTTCATGATCCACAGTTAGCTGGGATGAATAAAATAGTGTCTTACAGTATTGATACTCCTTAGACGAAATCAATTAGAATAATTAATGACACCAGAATGAATGTTTTTTAAGAATCGCTTACGAGAGATACCTTGGGAATAAATTTATAATGAACCAAACGCTGACATAAAATTTAATCTATTCCATGATAAATTCATATTATAATTTGAAAATAGCTTTCAGCATAACCTAATCAGAAATGACATAAAAAGCCACGTAAGAATGCATGGATCACTACAGCGATTATGTTATCTTGTGAAATTAAAAGGAAAATGTATCTCTTGGCAAGAGTAAGTAGAGATCCTGCAGCGGTTGCACACTACAAACATTAGTCAAAATTAACTAAGAGTAGTTATTAAAAATCTAGGTACATGCACATTATGTCATCCGATAACAGAGCTAAGGCTATATGGAATGTAGTGAAACGAGACACACAACAGTGAGCTACAGAACAGGACAACATCACTATTAAATTAAATAGAAGGGTTATAAATGGTGGGTCACTGGTAGAAAAAAGGTTTAATAATCATTTTTAAATGTAGTACAAAATATAGAGACAAACAGTTCAAGAGAAAAGTCACAGCAGTATGTTGAAAAAGAAACTCTCATAAAATTCAGTCGTATGAATGTATCACCAACTTATCCGTCTAAAATTAAGAAAATTGTATAGCATCTCAAAAATAAAAGCTCATCTGGATTTCATAATGTTCCCAACAGAGTACTAAATATTTCTTCCCATATAATAAGCCCTGTCTTATCCGAAATCTAATGCATCACTAATTAAAGGCATTCTTTCAAAGAGACTGAAATATGCCTTTCTTAAATCCCTCTATAAGAAAGATGAAACGAGAGATGTTGATAACTAAAGACCTGTTTCACTAGCGTTATGATTTTCTAAAAATTTTGAGAAGGTGATGTATTCTAGAATAGTATCCCACCTGAGCGACAATAATATCGTCAGCAAATCACAGTTCGGGTTTCACAAGAGTTGCTCTACTGAGAATGCCGTCTGCAAGTCACTCGCCAATTTTACAGATGTTAAATAACAAAATAGCACCGGTTTCTTATTTTCTGCAACCTATCTAAGACATCTGACTGTGTGAGTCACGGTGTTCTCCTAGATAAACTGTTTTATGTGACTGATAGTGTAACTAACCAATGGATAGTGTCATATCTAACCAAAAGAATGCAGAAAATTGTACTTAGCAATTCACCCGATGTAATCAGGGGAGATTTTTCTGACTGGGGATAAATCACGTACAGTGTTTCCCAAGTTTCAGTCTTAGGTCTGCCTTAGTTCCTTATATAGGTAAACTATCTTCCGTCTAAAGTACAAGCAGGATTACATAGTTGTTTTTTTCGGATGACACTAGTATTGTAATCAATCCAAGCATATACAGAACAACAGAAGAAATGATAAACAATGTTCATAATAGTGTCATTGATTGGTTTTCTACGAATTGTCTCCCTTCCTCAATTTTAAAAAAGACACAACACATTCAATTCTGCACATCTAGAGGTATTACATTAGTGATAAGTGTATAACATGCTGAGGAAATAATAAATAGGGTGGAAACTTGAAAAAAGTTTAGGTGTCTGTATTGATGAGGGTTCTACATCTACATCTACATGACTACTCTGCAATTCACAGTTAAGTGCTTGGCAGAGGGTTCATCGAACCACAATCATACTATCTCTCTACCATTCCACTCCCGAACAGCGCGCGGGAAAAACGAACACCTAAACCTTTCTGTTCGAACTCTGATTTCTCTTATTTTATTTTGATGATCATTACTACCTATGTAGGTTGGGGTCAACAAAATATTTTCGCATTCGGAAGAGAAAGTTGGTGACTGAAATTTCGTAAATAGATCTCGCCGCGACGAAAGACGTCTTTGCTTTAATGACTTCCATCCCAATTCGCGTATCATATCTGCCACACTCTCTCCCCTATTACGTGATAACACAAAACGAGCTGCCCTTTTTTGCACCCTTTCGATGTCCTCCGTCAATCCCACCTGGTAACGATCCCACACCGCGCAGCAATATTCTAACAGAGGACGAACGAGTGTAGTGTAAGCTGTCTCTTTAGTGGACATGTTGCATCTTCTAAGTGTCCTGCCAATGAAACGCAACCTTTGGCTCGCCTTCCCCACAATATTATCTATGTGGTCCTTCCAACTGAAGTTATTCGTAGTTTCAACACCCAGGAATTGACAGCCTTGAGAATTGTACTATTTATCGAGTAATCGAATTCCAACGGATTTCTTTGGAACTCATGTGGATCACCTCACACTTTTCGTTATTTAGCGTCAACTGCCACCTGCCACACCATACAGCAATCTTTTCTAAATCGCTTTGCAACTGATACTGGTCTTCGGATGACCTTACTAGACGGTAAATTACAGCATCATCTGCGAACAACCTAAGAGAACTGCTCAGATTGTCACCCAGGTCATTTATATAGATCAGGAACAGCAGAGGTCCCAGGACGCTTCCCTGGGGAACACCTGATATCACTTCAGTTTTACTCGATGATTTGCCATCTATTACTACGAACTGCGACCTTCCTGAAGGAAATCACGAATCCAGTCGCACAACTGAGACGATACCCCATAGGCCCGCAGCTTGATTAGAAGTCGATTGTGAGGAACGGTGTCAAAAGCTTTCCGGAAATCTAGAAATACGGAATCAACTTGAGATCCCCTGTCTACAGCGGCCATTACTTTGTGCGAATAAAGAGCTAGCTGCGTTGCACAAGAACGATGTTTTCTGAAACCATGCTGATTACGTATCAATAGATCGTTCCCTTCGAGGTAATTCATAATGTTTGAATACAGTATATGTTCCAAAACCCTACTGCAAACCGACGTCAATGATATAGGTCTGTAGTTCGATGGATTACTCCTACTACCCTTCTTAAACACTGGTGCGACCTGCGCAATTTTCCAATCCGTAGGTACAGATCTACCGGTGAGCGAGCGGTTGTATATGATTGCTAAGTAGGGAGCTATTGTATCAGCGTAATCTGAAAGGAACCTAATCGGTATACAATCTGCACCTGAAGACTTGCCCGTATCAAGTGACTTGAGTTGCTTCGCAACCCCTAAGGTATCTACTTCTAAGAAACTCATGCTAGCAGCTGTTCGTGTTTCAAATTCTGGAATATTCCATTCGTCTTCCCTGGTGAAGGAATTTCGGAAAACTGCGTTCAATAACTCCGCTTTAGCGGCACAGTCGTCGGTAACAGTACCATCGGCACTGCGCAGCGAAGGTATTGACTGCGTCTTGCCGCTTGTGTACTTTACATACGACCAGAATTTCTTCGGATTTTCTACCAAATTTCGAGAAAATGTTTCGTTATGGAAGCTATTAAAGGCATCTCGCATTGAAGTCCGTGCCAAATTTCGCGCGTCTGTAAATTTTAGCCAATCTTCGGGATTTCGCGTTCTTCTGAACTTCGCATGCTTTTTCCGTTGCCTCTGCAACAGCGTTCGGACCTGTTTTGTGTGCCACGGGGGATCAGTTCCATCTCTTACCAATTTAAGAGGTATGAATCTCTCAATTGCTGTTGCTACTATATCTTTGAATTTGAGCCACATCTCGTCTACATTTGCATAGTCAGTTCGGAAGGAATGGAGATTGTCTCTTAGGAAGGCTTCTAGTGACACTTTATCCGCTTTTTTAAATAAAATTATTTTGCGTTTGTTTCTGGTGGATTTGGAAGAAACGGTATTGAGCCTAGCTACAACGACCTTGTGATCACTAATCCCTGCATCAGTCATGATGCTCTCTATCAGCTCTGGATTGTTTGTGGCTAAGAGGTCAAGTGTGTTTTCGCAACCATTCAACCATTTACAATTCGCGTGGGTTTGTGGACTAACTGCTCGAAATAATTTTCGAAGAAAGCATTTAGGACAATCTCGGAAGATGTTTTCTGCCTACCACCGGTTTTGAACAAGTATTTTTGCCAACATATCGAGGGAAGGTTGAAGTCCCCACCAACTATAACCGTATGAGTGGGGTATTTATTTGTTACGAGACTCAAATTTTCTCTGAACTGTTCAGCAACTATATCATCGGAGTCTGGGGGTCGGTAGAAGGAGCCAATTATTTACTTAGTTCGGCTGTTAAGTATAACCTCCACCCATATCAATTCGCACGGAGTATCTACTTCGACTTCACTACAAGATAAACCACTACTGACAGACACAAACACTCCACCACCAATTCTGCCTAATCTATCTTTCCTGAACACCGTCTGAGACTTCGTAAAAATTTCTGCAGAACTTATTTCAGGCTTTAGCCAGCTTTCTGTACCTATAATGATTTCAGCTTCTGTGCTTTCTATTAGCGCTTGAAGCTCAGGGACTTCCCCAGCACAACTACAACAATTTACAACTACAATTCCGACTGTTCCTTGATCCAAGCACGTCCTGTATTTGCCATGCACCCTTTGAGATTGCAGCCCACTCCGTACTTTCCCGAGGCCTTCTAACCTAATAAACCGCCCAGTCCACGCCACACAGCCTCCGCTACCCGTGTAGCCGCCAGCTGAGTGTAGTGAACTCCTGACCTGTTCAGCGGAACCCGAAACCCCACCACCCTATGGCGCAAGTCGAGGAATCTGTAGCCAACACGGTCGCAAAACCGTCTGAGCCTCTGTTTCAGACCCTCCACCCGGCTCTGCACCAAAGGTCCGCAGTCGGTTCTGTCAATGATGCTGCAGATGGTGAGCTCTGCCTTCATCTCGTAAGCAAGACCGGCAGCCTTCACCACATCAGATAGCCGCTGGAATCCAGAGAGAATTTCCTCAGATCCAAAGCGACACACGTCATTAGTGCCGACATGTGTCACCACCTGCAGCTGGCTGCACCCTGTGCACTTCATGGCATCCGGAAGGACCCTTTCCACATCAGGAATGACTCCACCAGGAATGCACACGGAGTGCACACTGGATTTCTTCCCCTCCTTAGCCGACATATCCCTAAGGGGCCCCATTACGCGCCTAACATTGGAGCTCCCAACTACCAATAAGCCCACCCTCTGTGATTGCCCGGACCTTGAAGGCTGAGAATCATACTCTGAAACAGGGCAGGCAGCTGCATCTGGCTCAGCCAGAGACAGTGCCTGAAACCTGTTTGTCAGACGCACCGGGGAGGCTTTCTGATCAGCCTCCGGGGACTTCTTTCGCTGCCTGACACGCCTTGGAACGACGTCCCAATCAACCACAGGCGAGGGCTCAGCCCCACTGCGGGCAGCAACCGGGGCAACCACAGCGGCAGACCGATCTGGGGACAGACGGGACGAGGTTGACATCCCCGTGATACCCAAGTCCGGCTCCCCACAGTGGTGCCCATTGACAACAGCCTCAAGCTGCGCGACCGAAGTCAGCGCCGCTTGCAGCTGTGAGCGAAGGGATGCCAACTCAGCCCTCATCCGAACACAGCAATCACAGTCCCAGTCCATTCTAATCGATGTTGAACAACAGTTACTGAAACGAGTCCGTGCCTAGATAACGCAAGGGAAACACGCAAAGAATGTATTAACTAACCTGTACAACTGTCTAACGACTGTGCTACAATCTGCCTGAATTTACGATTACAATAACTAAAACTCGAAATTACACCTCCTATACGAAACTCACACGCAATTTAAGTAAGAATCTATGAAGTAAACACAAAATCGCGATGCTACAACTCTCAAATACTATAATACGGCCGAAATTTATGAATTAAACAATGCAAGTACCCAAAAACACGCAAAGAAATTAAGAATTAAACTATGTAACAAATAAGTAAGCTAGGGGTATACGACTTGCTGCAGCAGCTGCTTATCCAACGGCTGCAGGGAGCACACTGGCTGTGACCAACCGACACTGGCCGTTCAAAACAAAAACAGAAGACAGACGACTACGCGAATTTACACTATTCAGGTACTAAAGCGCGATGCTACAACTCTCAAAGACTATAATACGCCCGAAATTTATGAATTAAACAATGCAAGTACCCAAAAACACGCAAAGAAATTAAGAATTAACTATGTAACAAATAAGTAAGCTAGGGGTATACGACTTGCTGCTGCAGCTGCTTATCCAACGGCGGCAGGGAAAACTGGAAAAATCTAATTTTGGAACTGGAAAAACAACTTATCTCACCTACAGAATCATTGCAGATCTTGGGGAGAGACAAATTAGTATGTTGGCATATTTTCATTTAATAGTATCCTACGAATAATGTAACTATGTTTCTTGCTCAAAAACGTGCTTTAAGAATAATATGTAGTGTTCACTCACGATCATTTCTAGATATGTTTTTAAACAATTTGGCATTTTGATTACTGCCTGACAGTATGTTCGTTCCCTAAAGAAGTTGGTTGTAAATAATACACTGCAGTTCAAAAATAACATTGTTCTACAAAGTTACAATCCCAGGAGAAAAAAATGACATTCATTACACAGCATTAAGCTCGTCTTTAGAAGAAAAAAGGGTGCACAAAACTGGAACAAAAATTTTTGAACGCTCATCCAGTGATATAAAATATCTGATAGACAGAAAAGTAAAATTTGGAAACATACTGAGGCAGTTTCGACGTCAAAACTCCTCCTAATGCGCTGAAGAATTTCTGTTACTGTAATGTGTAAAGTTGTGGGTAGGAATTACTAACAAAAATACATATGTTTTAATACACTTGTAAATTATCAGTGTGCAGCCATACTTACATAATAATTTGTGATATGAATATAAAATGTTTCGTTCCATATTGTTACAATTTATTATGCAAATGACGGATGGAACATGAAAGTAACTATCTAACTAATACAGTATTCCTTTCGTGCGGTTGTCTTTTACGTATGATATTCTAATTTTGGAAGGCGTTTTCATGTATGGGTTTTGTGTTTTGATTATGTTTCTCGGTTTTAGTTTAGTTAAGCAAAATTTCAGGTTTAGGTTTTTTTTCTTTAAATTAACTTGATATCATTCATGTCATGTAGTAAATATTTTCAGTGATGTTAGCGATCAAATTCATTTCAATTAACAGTATTGTTGGGTAGCAGGCGAGGCATCTGAACGTGTGTATATTAATTTAGATGGCTAAATAAAGAGGTGGTACGTTAAACACGAACCAATGGTCAGCATAGTACTCCCATCCTGGGGAATTTTTGGTTTCTCGTGGTTCTCTAAAACTGGGTCGGCCACGGCATGTTAAACACATTGTGCGTGCATGGGGTCCGAGGCTCTGTCTGTCTAGACACTACTCGGTATGTCTCGGCTTGGCTCGGTCTTTTTCGAAAGTAGTTGGTACAGGGCGACGTTTCATGAGAAGTGTAGTACGGCATTTTTCGGTCGGCACGACTTTCGTCAATTTGGGAGAATCGTGTTCTAAGCACTGTTTATCCTTCGCTATTTGTTCATGGTGTAAAGGAATTTCACAGGTCCAGCGGCTGTTTGCACAAAAAGAAGCAGTCTATCGCTCTATCGTCACAAGCCTTTAAAACTGAACGGGAATCACAGAGGAGAAGGATAAGAATTTGATTGTCTATTGTACAGTCGCATAATCACCACAAATTTGTTATGGAACGACATTAAAACGCGTTGCAGTAATAAATTTAAAGATTTAGTTGACGATGAAAGAGCAAAACATTACAACAATCGACACACAAGTGGTATGGGATGGATTGTTATGAACATCAAGAATAAGTTTATCCTAAATTTGCAGGCATGGAGCATATGATGAAATTGATGGTTGAAACAGCAAATTTTCTGAAGACACGTGCAATGTCAAACTGTCAGTAACAACAATTTTCTTATGGAACTGAACTTTGAGTATGGAGACTATATACAGGGTGGTCCATTGATTGTGACCGGGCCAAATATCTCACGAAATAGGCGTCAAACGAAAAAACTACAAAGAACGAAACATGAAATAAGAAAACTACAAAGAGCGAAAGTTGTCTAGCTTGAAGGGGGAAACCAGATGGCGCTATGGTTGGCCCGCTAGATGGCGCTGCACGGATATCAACTGCGTTTTTTTAAATAGGAACCCCCATTTTTATTACATATTCGTGTAGTACGTCAAGACATATAATTGTTTTGGTTGGACCACTTTTTTCGCTTTGTGATAGATGGCGCTGTAATAGTGACAAACATATGGCTCACAATTTTAGACGAACAGTTGGTAACAGGCAGGTTTTTTAAATTAAAATGCAGAACGCAGGTACGATTGAACATCTTATTTCGGTTGTTCCAATGTGTTACATGTACCTTTGTGAACTTATAATTTCTAAGAACGCATGCTATTACAACGTGATTACCTGTAAATACCACATTAATGCAATAAGTGTTCAAAATTAGGTCGGTCAACCTCACTGCATTTGGCAATACATGTAACCAAATTCCTCTCAACAGCGAGTAGTTCGCCTTCCGTAATGTTCGCACATGCACTGACAATGCGCTGACGTATGTTGTCAGGCGATGTCGGTGGATCACGATAGCAAATATCCTTCAACTTTCCCCACATAAAGAAATCCGGGGACGTCAGATCCGGTGAACGTGAGGGCTATGGAATGGTGCTTCGACGACCAATACACCTGTCATGAAATATGCTATTCAATACCGCTTCAACCGCACGCGAGCTATGTGCCGGACATCCATCATGTTGGAAGTACATCGCATTCTGTCATGCAGTGAAACATCCTGTAGTAACATCGGTAGAACATTACGTAGGAAATCAGCATACATTGCACCATTTAGATTGCCATTGAGAAAATGGGGGCCAGTTATCCTTCCTCTCATAATGCAGCACCATACATTAACCCGCCAAGGTCGCCGATGTTCCACTTGTCGCAGCCATCGTGGATTTTCCGTTGCCCTATAGTGCATATTATGCCAGTTTACGTTACCGCTGTTGGTGAATGACGTTTCGTCGCTAAATAGAACGCTTGCAAAAAATCTGTCATCGTCCCGTAATTTCTCTTGTGCCCAGTGGCAGAACTGCACACGACGTTCAAAGTCGTCGCCATGCAATTCTTGGTGCATAGAAATATGGTACGGGTGCAATCGATGTTGATGTAGCATTCTCAACACCGACGTTTTTCAGATTCCCGATTCTCGCGCAGTTTGTCTGCTACTGATGTGCGGATTAGCCGCGACAGCAGCTAAAACACCTACTTGTGCATCATCATTTGTTGCAGGACGTGGTTGACGTTTCACATGTGGCTGAACACTTCCTGTTTCCTTAAATAACGTAACTATCCGGCGAACGGTCCAGAAACTTGGATGAGGTCGTCCAGGATACCGAGCAGCATGCATAGCACACGCCCGATGGGCATTTTGATCACAATAGCCATACATCGACACGATATCGACCTTTCCCGCAATTGATAAACGGTCCATTTTAACACGGGTAATGTATCACGAAGCAAATACCGTCCGCACTGGCGGAATATTACGTGATACCACGTACTTATACGTTTGTGACTATTACAGAAAAGTGGTCCAACTAAAACATTCATATTACTTTACGTACTACACGAATATGTAATAAAAAGTGGGGGTTCCTGTTTAAAAAAAACGCAGTTGGTATCCGTTTGACCTATGGCAGCGCCATCTAGCGGGCCAACCACAGAGCCATTTGGTTTCCCCCTTCAAGCTAGACGAGTTTCGATCTTTGTAGTTTTTTCGTTTGATGCTTATTTCGTGAGATATTTGGCGCGGGCACTATCAACGGACCACCCTGTATATTGCTGCAAAGTACGTTTGTCAGATCAAGGGCAATGCCTGTAAGTAATTTGCGATTTAAAACCCGCTTTGCTCAATTTATGAAGGAAAAAGGAAAGCAGGAAAGAAAATTAGAACATCCTAAATGGATATGAGACGTTCCATTTTAAGTGGACTTCACTGCACACTACCCACAGTAAAATTTTTCAAGGTGAGAAAGAAATTATTTCTGGTTTGACGGAGACGCGTTTAATAAGGAAAATGTATTGTGAAAGAAAGAAATTTTGGCAAAAACACCGTTCATTTCCTTAAGCTCACTGGCGTTAAGGAAAACGGAATTTCTGAAGAATTCATTGTGGTGCAGTAATCATTACAAGGATTGTCCTCAAAACCTTTGAGGACTCCGCTAATTTTACATCTGTTATTTAGCTGTTCTTGGTATTGTTCGCCGTTTCAGTTGAAAGTGCCCCCGTGCACGTGCAGATGAAATTGACTGATCTTCACTGTAATTGCTATTTAAAAGACAAATTATTTTATCTTCAAAATTTCCGGGGAATCCAGTTTAAAAGAGAGGTTGCAATCGTGATACAACATTTGGATCAACATATGTGTGTGAAAGACTTTTCTGGATTATGAAACTAAGTAAGTCACTATACGTTTGTTTAAGAAAGTCAGTTGTAAATCGTGGAGCGCAGGAAATACTGCAGAATGCCAAAAGCCGCCCAATGCAGATGTGAAATGAAGCCTGTCGACACCATCCACTGCAAGGAGGGAAGGAGCAGATTATGTAGAGAAACACCTTAAGTAGCTTGCAGACCAACTTTATAAAGAAAACGCTGTTTTTAGCCCAAAACAATCAGAAGATATACAAACATATGTAGGCCTATCCAATTTACAGAATAACCACGGAAGATGCTTTGTAAATAAAAGCGAAAATTGTCTGGTGTAATTATTTTTAATTAGACTGCAGTCAGCTCGAGACGGATAACCTGTAGTAACGTAAGTAAGTCACATTTATGCAGCAACCTGAGTGACGAGCACTCTAAAACTATCGGCACCTATCTGTATGCTGACAGTTTGTACAAGATAAAAATTTTATGAATCTTAAGTGTATCAAAAATAATTAAATAATACTGAAAACTTGTTCTGTTTGTGATCTTTGTTGTTTTCAAGAAGGGACGTCGAACAGATGTGCAGAACTATAGATCTGTATCTCTAACGTCGATCAGTTGTAGAATTTTGGAACACGTGTTATGTTGGAGTATAATGACTTTTCTGGAGACTAGGAATCAGCATAGGTTTCGAAAAAGACGATCTTGCGAAACCCAGCTCGCGCTAATCGTCCACGAGACTCAGAGGGCGATAGACACGGTTTCCCAGGTAGATGCCGTGTTTCTTGACTTCCGCAAGCCGTTCGATACAGTTCCCCACAGTCGTTTAATGAACAAAGTAAGAGCATATGGAATATCAGAGCAATTGTGTGATTGGATTGAAGAGTTCCTAGATAACAGACCGCAGCATGTCATTCTCAATGGAGAGAAGTCTTCCGAAGTAAGAGTGATTTCAGGTGTGCCGCAGGGGAGTGTCGTAGGACCACTGCTATTCAAAATATACATAAATGACCGTGTGGATAACATTGCGGATGATGCTGTGGTATATCGAGAGGTTGTAACAACGGAAAATTGTACTGAAATGCAGGACAATCTGCAACGAATTGACACGTGGTGCAGGGAATGGCAATTGAATCTCAATGCAGACAAGTGTAATGTGCTGCGAATACATAGAAAGAAAGATCCCTTATCATGGTTATCACTGTTAGCATTCAACCGCTATTCTTATACATATTTTAACAACGCGTTTCAAGAGACAATGCTCTCATCATCAGGTTGTAAAATCTATGTCACGCAATTAAACGGACTAAAAAGACAAAATACCATCACCAATAGTTGGTAAGTCCATAGAGTAAAACAGAATTAAAAGTATATTGGACTGTGGGTCCTCGTCTTACATTGAAGTTGTTGACACAAGTCAATGGCCGTCCCATAGCTACCAAATATGCTGTCGACTGCGCCGGCTCGGGAGCTGTAGTGGACTGACGTGCCTAGGTGTTGTGGCGTGGTTACAGCCGTGTGCTTGACGGTAACGCTATACTATTGGGCGCCTCATTTCCTTATTGCATTGGTCTGCCATCGTTAGCCTCTCGCAACTCCGTCATTGACATGCTACAAGTTTAAAGTCGCATGCCTGCCCTAAAATAATTCTAAAAACCCGCTAAAAAATCTCATTTCTTTAAAGTTATCTTGTATATTTAGGATATTGCTTTGTTTCTTTTCATGGATAGCTATCTCGAATTCCTCTAGTAAATCAAGTTTCCTCCCTTTCTTTTCTACATGCAATATTTCTACGTTGTCTTCTATGCTATTAAGGGGATGGCATGTTTCATATATATGGTTCGCAACAGCTGATTTGTCATAATTTCCTAACCTGAATGCATCTTTATGTTCTTTATACCGGATCGCGAATGATCTTCCTGTCTGCCCTATATATTTTGCATCACACGTTCTGCACGGAATCTTATAAACTCCCGATCTTTCAAACTTATTTCTCTTCTCGCCAATATCGTGCTTAAGGCTATACACAAAAGATAGCAAATATTTTTAAGCCATACGATGTCAAAATAGCTTTTCAGACTAATAACCTAGTGAGGTATAGCCTTAAGCACGATATTCGCGAGAAGAGAAATAAGTTTGAAAGATCGGGAGTTTATAAGATTCAGTGCAGAACGTGTGATGCAAAATATATAGGGCAGACAGGAAGATCATTCGCGATCCGGTATAAAGAACATAAAGATGCGTTCAGGTTAGGAAATTATGACAAATCAGCTGTTGCGAACCATATATATGAAACATGCCATCCCCTTAATAGCATAGAAGACAACGTAGAAATATTGCATGTAGAAAAGAAAGGGAGGAAACTTGATTTACTAGAGGAATTCGAGATAGCTATCCATGAAAAGAAACAAAGCAATATCCTAAATGTACAAGATAACTTTAAAGAAATGAGATTTTTTAGCGGGTTTTTAGAATTATTTTAGGGCAGGCATGCGACTTTAAACTTGTAGCATGTCAATGACGGAGTTGCGAGAGGCTAACGATGGCAGACCAATGCAATAAGGAAATGAGGCGCCCAATAGCATAGCGTTACCGTCAAGCACACGGCTGTAACCACGCCACAACATCTAGGCACGTCAGTCCACTACAGCTCCCGAGCCGGCGCAGTCGACAGCATATTTGGTAGCTATGGGACGGCCATTGACTTGTGTCAACAACTTCAATGTAAGACGAGGACCCACAGTCCAATATACTTTTAATTCTGTTTTACTCTATGGACTTACCAACTATTGGTGATGGTATTTTGTCTTTTTAGTCCGTTTAATTGCGTGACATAGATTTTACAACCTGATGATGAGAGCATTGTCTCTTGAAACGCGTTGTTAAAATATATGTATAAGAATCGCGGTTGAATGCTAACAGTGATAACCAGTATAACGACAACTGCTACCTCGACTCCATAATGGATTATATCACATCCCTTATCATTTAGCTACAATATAGCAGGTCAGCAACTGGAAGCAGTTAATTCCATAAATTATCTGGGAGTAGGCATTAGGAGTGATTTAAAATGGAATGATCATATAAAGTTGATCGTCGGTAAAGCAGATGCCAGACTGAGATTCATTGGAAGAATCCTAAGGAAATGCAATCCGAAAACAAAGGAAGTAGGTTACAGTACACTTGTTCGCCCACTACTTGAATATTGCACACCAGTGTGGGATCCGTGCCAGATAGGGTTGATAGAAGAGATAGAGAAGATCCAACGGAGAGCAGCGCGCTTAGTTACAGGAACATTTAGTAATCGCGAAAGCGTTACGGAAATGATAGATAAACTCCAGTGGAAGACTCTGCAGGGCTTTTGTTGAAGTTTCGAGAACATACCTTCACCGAGGAGTCAAGCAGTATATTGCTCCCTCCTACGCATATCTCGCGAAGAGAGCATGAGGATAAAATCAGAGAGATTAGAGCCCACACAGAGGCGTACCGACAATCTTTATTTCCACGAATAATACGAGACTGGTATAGAAGGGAGAACCGACAGAGGTACTCAAAGTACCCTCCGCCATACACCGTCAGGTGGCTTGCGGAGTATGGATGTAGATATAGATGTAGAAATATGAACAATGAAGCCTAATTGCATGCAAGGCGTTGTGTGACTACATTTCCGCCGAAATGTGGCACGTTCGCAGTTCACCTTCTTCCCGTTACACCGCTCAGACAGCGTGACATGGTAGTTTGGCGTGGGGGGCGGGGGGGGGGGCAGGAGCGGGAAGGATCATGCGCACCGACACGACAGAGCGCTGCACGCGAGTTGGAGCTGGTGCCCCCCTACTGTGCGGAAGCCGACCGTCACCTCCTCCTTGATCCTGGCGACGGCGAGGTCGTCCTCGAGCTGGTCGATGCGCGCGGCCATGCGGCGCAGGGTCGCGGTCTGGCGCTGCAGCCGGCAGGCCGCCTCGTGTAGCAGCTGCTCGCGCTCCTGCGTCCACCACTCGCGCGACTCCGCCGCCAGCGGCTGCCCCCCTGACGCTGACGACAAGTGGGAGTCGTTCTGCTCCGGCTCGTCCGCCACTGCGTCCACCTGGTTGCAAAGTATCTTCTACTCTCAAGTACGAGGGTGAGTCAAATGAAAATCTTAAATTTGTAATAACAAATCGAAACTTCGCGCCGTTATCCTGCAAGCTGGTAAGAAACCGCAAAAAGGTGGGAACTAAAGGAGATGAGACCTGGATAAACTGAAAGAACCAGAGGTTGTACAGAATTTCAGGGAGAGCATAAGGGAACAGTTGACAGGAATGGGGGAAAGAAATACAGTAGAAGAAGAATGGGTAGCTTTGAGGGATGAAACAGTGAAGGCAGCAGAGGATCAAATAGGTAAAAAGACGAGGGCTAGTACTAACCCTTGGGTAACAAAAGAAATATTGAATTTAACTGATGAAAGGAGAAAATATAAAAATGCAGTAAATGAAGCAGGCAAAAAAGAATACAAACGTCTCAAAAATGATATCGGCAGGAAGGGCAAAATGGCTACGCAGGGATGGCTAGAGGACAAATGTAAGGATGTAGAGGCTTATCTCACTAGGGGTAAGATAGATACTGCCTACATGAAAATTAAAGAGACCTATGGAGAAAGGAGAACCACTTGTATGAATATCAAGAGCTCAGATGGAAACCCAGTTCTAAGCAAGGAAGGGAAAGCAGAAAGGTGGAAGAAGTATATAGAGGGTCTATACATGGGCGATGTACTTGAGGGCAATATTATGGAAATGGAAGACGATGTAGATGAAGATGAAATGGGAGACATGATATTGCGTGAAGAGTTTGACAGAGCACTGAAAGACCTGAGTCGAAACAAGGCCCCCAGAGTAGACAACATTCCATTAGAACTACTGACAGCCTTTGGAGAGCCAGTCCTGACAAAACTCTACCATCTGGTGAGCAAGATGTATGAGACAAGCGAAATACCCTCATACTTCAAGAAGAGTATAATAATCCCAATCCCAAAGAAAGCAGGTGTTGACAGATGTGAAAATTACCGAACTATCAGTTTAATAAGTCACAGCTACAAAATACTAACGCGAATTCTATACAGACGAATGGAAAAACTGATAGAAGCCGACTTCGGGGAAGATCAGTTTGGATTCCGCAGAAATGTTAGAACACGTGAGGCAATACTGATCCTACGACTTATCTTAGAAGGATGATTAAGGAAAGGCAAACCTACGTTTCGAGCATTTGTAGACTTAGAGAAAGCTTTTGACAATGTTGATTCGAATACTCTCTTTCAAATTCTAAAGGTGGCAGGGCTAAAACACAGGGAGTGAAAGGCTATTTACAATTTGTACAGAAACCAGATGGCAGTTATAAGAGTCAAGGGGCATGAAAGGGAAGCAGTGGTTGGGAAGGGAGTGAGACAGGGGTGTAGCCTCTCCCCGATGTTATTCAATCTGTATATTGAGCAAGCAGTAAAGGAAACAAAAGAAAAATTCGGAGTAGGTATTAAAATCCATAGAGAAGAAATAAAAACTTTGAGGTTCGCCGATGACATTGTAATTCTGTCAGAAACAGCAAAGGACTTGGAAGAGCTGTTAAACGGAATGGACAGTGTCTTGAAAGGAGGATATAAGATGAACATCAACAAAAGCAAAACGAGGATAATGGAATGTAGTCGAATTAAGTCGGGTGATGCTGAGGGTATTAGATTAGGAAATGAGACACTTAAAGTAGTAAAGGAGTTTTGCTATTTGGGGAGCAGAATAACTGATGATGCTCGAAGTAGAGAGGATATAAAACGTAGACTGGCAATGGCAAGGAAAGCGTTTCTGAAGAAGAAAAATTTGTTAACATCGAGTATTGATTTAAGTGTCAGGAAGTCGTTTCTCAAAGTATTTGTATGGAGTGTAGCCATGTATGGAAGTGAAACGTGGACGATAAATAGTTTAGACAAGAAGAGAATAGAAGCTTTCGAAATGTGGTGCTACAGAAGAATGCTGAAGATTAGATGGGTAGATCACATAAGTAATGAGGAGGTATTGAATAGAATTGAGGAGAAGAGGAGTTTGTGGCAGAACTTGACTAGAAGAAGGGATCGGTTGGTAGGACATGTTCTGAGGCATCAAGGGATCACCAATTTAGTACTGGAGGGCAGCATGGAGGGTAAAAATCGTAGAGGGAGATCAAGAGATGAATACACAAAGCAGATTCAGAAGGATGTAGGCTGCAGAAGGTACTGGGAGATGAAGAAGCTTGCACAGGATAGAGTAGCATGGAGAGCTGCATCAAACCAGTCTCAGGACTTAAGATCACAACAACAACAACAACAACAACAACATCCTGTAAGTTGGTAAGCGTGCTACAAGCAGCGAATAGAATGGCCTGTAGGTGGCAGCATAGTACAGATGCACACATACCGTCGCTGTATCAGTGTAAAGATGGCCACCCCACTTACGACTTGCACCAGGGAAGAACAGCGTTTTGTTATTCGATTTTTGCCTAATGAAGGTGTCAAACCCATTGAAATTCATTACGAATTAAGGTTCAGTATGGTGATGCATGTTTGTCACAGCTGCAAGTCTACGAATGGAGTAGGAAGTTCGCAAATGGTGTGACTTCAGTGGAAGATGCTCTTCGTCCAGGTCAGGCACGAGTTGTGACTCCGCAGAACATTGCAGCAGTTGAATTATAGTGAAGTAAAACCGCTGAGTGACACTGAATGACATTGCAGCATGTTAACAGGTTAGCCATGAGCCAGCACACCACATTGTGCATGATCTCCTCCAGTTTCACAAAGTGTCTGCAAGATGGATGCCACGGCAGCTGACTCCTGAAATGAGAGAACGACGTTTGATGCTTGTGAATAACTTCTTCGGCGCTTTGAACGAGAAGGTGATGGCTTCCATGCAAGAATCGTTAGGGGACGAAACATGGGTTAACTTCCACCAACCGGAAACAAAGAGAGCGAGCAAGGAATGGCGCCATTCCTCATCACCAAAAGCAAAGAAGTTTCGAACAGAACCATCAGCAGGGAAGGTTATGCCGACACTCTTTTGGGACGAAAAAGGCGTCATTTTGGAGCAGTACATGCCTAGAGGGACCACTGTCACCAGCGCATCACACACAGATCTCCTAAAAAATCATCTGCGACCTGCAATCAAGTCAGAGCGACGTGGATTGCTGTCAACAGGTATCCTTTTGCAACATGACAATGCAAGGCCCCACAATGCCGGTACAACAGGTGCAACAATCAGAGACCTGCACTTTGTCTTCCTCATCCATCATACTCACCAGACCTTGCCCCAAGTGATTTCCGTATGTTTGGACCACTCAAAGACGCAATAGGAGGAAAGAAGTTTCGTTCTGATGAAGAGGTGCATGAGTGGTTGCGCGGACTACCAAAAGAACATTTTTCTAAAGGAATTTATGCACTTTGTAAGCGCTGGAGGACTTGCATTGAGCTAGGGGGAGATTATGTTGATAAGTGATACAGCTTTGTACCATTTCTGCACAAGACATAGTATTTTAAAAAATATTTAAGGTTTTCATTTGACTTACCCCCGTATTTATTGTGCCGAGATGGATCGCTTACAAGCCTTAAAGATATGCAGGTTGTAAAGAACTATTTATTTGATACACAAGACATCTATAATTAAACTTGCGCTACTTGAGTCATTGTAGAAGAAAATGGGTAATCAACTTCATAGTTCAGACTGTGTGCTGCAGGATTTGTGTTGTTAACAGTGTTTATGTAATGACTTGCCGTTAGGCGTCAGTAGCATCAGTTGCATTACAGCTGCAGACAGTCAACATGGGTCTGGACGAGGTGAGCAGGGCCTCACTCAGAAAACTGTTTTATCAAAACAACAACGTTACAGCTGTTGCTCTTCACGAGAATCGACACATTAAAGGAACACAGAGAGGTCCTCTTTCTGCACGGGGGGGACGAACATGATTCGGATGCTCGAATTAAATTGCCGATTTGGGAATTGCTCCTGCGAGATACCGACGGCCAGTTGCACCAAAAATTCTTGAAGAAATGGGGTATAAAGTGAAATTTGTGACTGGATTGAGGACTTTTTGGTAGGGAGGAAGAGGCAGCATGTTATCTTGGATGGAGAGTCATCATCAGGTGTACAAGTAACATTGGGTGTCCTCCAGGGAAGTGTGTTGGGACCCTTGCTGTTCATGTTGAATATTAATAACCTTGCAGACAATATTAATACTAAAATTATGGTTTTCTGCAGGTGATGTAGTTCTATAATGAAGTACTAGCTGAGAGAAGTTGCATAAATATTCAGTCAGATCTTGATATGATTTCAACGTGGTGCAGAAACTGGCACTTGCTCTAAATGTTCAGAAATGTAAAATTTTGCACTTCACACATCGAAAAAACGTAGTATCCTATGACCATAATACCACTGAGTCACTGTTGGGACAGGCCAACTTATACATATGCCTCGGTGTAACACATTGTAGGGATATGAAATGGAATGATCACATAGGTTCAGTCGTGGGTAAGGCAGGTGGTAAACTTCGGTTTGTCGCTTAGAATGCTGGATAAGTGGACTACAAAAGAGATTGCTTACAGATAACTCTTGCGACCGGTTCTAGAATATTGCTCAAGTCTGTGGGACACGTACCAAATAGGGCTAACAGGGAATATTAAACGTATACAGAGAAGGGCAGCACGAATGGTCACAGATTTGTTTAATCCGAGGGAGAGTGGCAGAGATACTGAAGGAACTGAATTGGCAGACTCTTGAAGGCAGACATAAACTATCCCGAGAGTGTCTATAAAGAAAATTTCAAGAGCCGGCTTTAAATGGTTAGTCTAGGGATATACTGGAACCCCCTACGTACCGCTCACACAGGGATCGTCAGGATAAGATCAGAATAATTACAGCGCTCACAGAGGCATTCAGATAATCATTCATCCCGCACTCCATACGTGAGTGGAATAGGAAGAAACCATAATAACTGGTACAATGAGGTGTACCCTCCGCCATGCACCTCACGCTCGTTTGCAGAGAACAGATGTAGATGTAGAAGAAATTACTGTTGCCATGGCAGAGCATGCTGGAGACAATGTGCGATTTTCAAGCACTCCACGAACTGTATCACTACAAGTGAGCATTCCATGGCCTACAGTTACAAAAGTGCTGAGAAAAATTGTGAAATGGTATCTCTAGTGCAACTCCAGGCTATAGTGGACGCAGATGGTCGTCATACTGAGCAACATTTGTAACCTGGTACTTACAGACAGTGTGCTATTAAGAAATGTGACTCTATTATGTGGAAATTAAAATGTGTTTTTTTTCAACGGTTTATTCGTTATTTCTCTTCCGCATGTCTTTACAAATTTGTCAGAAACTTTCATTGTCCTAGTATCGCTCATTTTCCTCGGGAGCTCTCTGAAGTAGCAGAAGTTTAATTACAACAATCCTGCGTCTAAGATTCAATAGGAATTCCACTGTTAAACGCAGGGGAAAAAGGGATAGATAAGAATCGAAACAAAGTACAGAAACTGTGAAATCAGCCAAGTAACTCAATTAATAACGACAAAAATAGAATAAAATCATGTCTAATGGCGCAAGCTGCAATCAGTTTCCGTTGCGTTATCAACAATACTGAAGACAACAATAGCTACACCTCGAAGTTTTGTAGGTAGAGTGAAATTCTCTCTTTGTCTATTCTTCCATTTTTATACTAGCGAAAGAAACAACTACGTCGGAAGATTTTATAGTTACATTAGTGAAATCGCCAATGCTTCGCAATTGCTATATACACTCCTGGAAATGGAAAAAAGAACACATTGACACCGGTGTGTCAGACCCACCATACTTGCTCCGGACACTGCGAGAGGGCTGTACAAGCAATGATCACACGCACGGCACAGCGGACACACCAGGAACCGCGGTGTTGGCCGTCGAATGGCGCTAGCTGCGCAGCATTTGTGCACCGCCGCCGTCAGTGTCAGCCAGTTTGCCGTGGCATACGGAGCTCCATCGCAGTCTTTAACACTGGTAGCATACCGCGACAGCGTGGACGTGAACCGTATGTGCAGTTGACGGACTTTGAGCGAGGGCGTATAGTGGGCATGCGGGAGGCCGGGTGGACGTACCGCCGAATTGCTCAACACGTGGGGCGTGAGGTCTCCACAGTACATCGATGTTGTCGCCAGTGGTCGGCGGAAGGTGCACGTGCCCGTCGACCTGGGACCGGACCGCAGCGACGCACGGATGCACGCCAAGACCGTAGGATCCTACGCACTGCCGTAGGGGACCGCACCGCCACTTCCCAGCAAATTAGGGACACTGTTGCTCCTGGGGTATCGGCGAGGACCATTCGCAACCGTCTCCATGAAGCTGGGCTACGGTCCCGCACACCGTTAGGCCGTCTTCCGCTCACGCCCCAACATCGTGCAGCCCGCCTCCACTGGTGTCGCGACAGGCGTGAATGGAGGGACGAATGGAGACGTGTCGTCTTCAGCGATGAGAGTCGCTTCTGCCTTGGTGCCAATGATGGTCGTATGCGTGTTTGGCGCCGTGCAGGTGAGCGCCACCATCAGGACTGCATACGACCGAGGCACACAGGGCCAACACCCGGCATCATGGTGTGGGGAGCGATCTCCTACACTGGCCGTACACCACTGGTGATCGTCGAGGGGACACTGAATATTGCACGGTACATCCAAACCGTCATCGAACCCATCGTTCTACCATTCCTAGACCGGCAAGGGAACTTGCTGTTCCAACAGGACAATGCACGTCCGCATGTATCCCGTGCCACCCAACGTGCTCTAGAAGGTGTAAGTCAACTACCCTGGCCAGCAAGATCTCCGGATCTGTCCCCCATTGAGCATGTTTGGGACTGGATGAAGCGTCGTCTCACGCGGTCTGCACGTCCAGCACGAACGCTGGTCCAACTGAGGCGCCAGGAGGAAATGGCATGGCAAGCCGTTCCACAGGACTACATCCAGCATCTCTACGATCGTCTCCATGGGAGAATAGCAGCCTGCATTGCTGCGAAAGGTGGATATACACTGTACTAGTACCGACATTGTGCATGCTCTGTTGCCTGTGTCTATGTGCCTGTGGTTCTGTCAGTGTGATCATGTGATGTATCTGACCCCAGGAATGTGTCAATAAAGTTTCCCCTTCCTGGGACAATGAATTCATGGTGTTCTTATTTCAATTTCCAGGAGTGTATGTATGGAAACTGGATGTACGTCGTAATCTGCGTCTGCCCCATCTTTCTGTCCATATTCTTCTCTCCGCTCTCTCTGTCCATCTTATCCTCCTCTCCCTCTCTCTGTGGATCACCTCCTCCTCCCCCTCTCTGTCGTTTTCCTCCTCCCCTCTCTCTCTGTCCATCTCCTCCCTCCCCTAATTATGTTCGTTTCCTTCCAGATCTGTGTCAACCTTCTCTTCCCCTCCCCCCCCCCCCTCTGACTTTGAACTTATTTTACTGGTGTCACAAAGGAAACCTTGGTTGTGAATTGAAGTTGCTTAAAATGAATGGGTAAATCGGTTGGGATCATTGGTATTCGGGGTGTGAGAGACAAAAAGACCCCTCTGTGTGCTGGGCCTCTGAGAATAGTGGCTTCAGGGACAGTATTTCGCGTGGTTTTAATCTGCGAATGGGTAGGACTACATATTCTCGGACGATTCAGTTTGCGTAGTAGTATTGTAACCATAAGGCGATAAGCCATAATTACAAATTTCCTGTTTTCTGTTAAAACTGACTGCGAGCATTAAAACGAAACAGCACATTCCTGTGTAGACAAATTTTGCTTGAAATTGTGGATAAGAAGAAAAAATATGCATAGGAGAAACAATTTGTCTAATCGGTTAAATGCCTTGATTTGTAGTTAAAATTGACTGTGCGAAAGAAAACTAAAACGTACATTTTCAAAGCACAGCATTTTTTTCCTCGCAGTCTGTTTTGACGGAAAACCTGTACAGTATTGTTTAAAAAAATACCCAGCCTATATCCGGCTGAATGTTTAAGAGTATTATGCAAAAATTTGAATGGCTGGCTCTGAGCACTATGGGACTCAACTGCTGAGGTCATTAGACCCCTAGAACTTAGAACTAGTTAAACCTAACTAACCTAAGGACGTCACAAACATCCATGCCCGAGGCAGGATTCGAACCTGCGACCGTAGCGGTCTTGCGGTTCCAGACTGCAGCGCCTTTAACCGCACGGCCACTTCGGCCGGCTAAAAATTTGAAATTAACCATCAAGACCTTTTCGAGACACGTGTTAAGACATTTGTCTATTATGCTAATGTGAACAATCATCACCTGCATAATGGAATGACAAGAATGAAACTTTGTGGCGGCCGAGGACTCAAACTCGGATTTCCCTCTTAACGCAGGCGATCCCCTTACCGTTAGCCCATCCGGGCACGACTTACGGCCACACACAAACTTTCATATGTCGTCAAGCATTTGTCTACAACCTGTATTCGTACATCCATCATGTGTATGTCTTACCTGTACGGGAATATACATAATGGATGTACGAGTACATCGAAATAACACAGGCACTGCAATATCGTATTTAGCAAAACATGGTGTAAAATTTTGAAGTAAATCGGTGCAGAACTTTTCGTGATTTTTGCTAACAATGTTTTCCCCTTATATAATGCATAGACATTTATATACCGCACATATAAGAAATAGAAATTAGCTATATTTTCTTCAATAATTATTCCTTTCCTCTTTTTAAGTACTGACGGCGGGAAATAATCTTGGTTGATCGAAACCGTTTACAGCAGAGTGAAACGCTCATGTGATTGCGTAGTAAAAATACAAAAAATACAACAACTTTACCAATCATCTACTCTCTGAAGAGAGTATGTCATTTTTTCCCAAAGACAAGGGTCCGTTGCGTCCAGTCGTGCATGCGCACTTCCATCATTACACGAAGGGTTGACAAGCAGGGTCTCACTTCGCACTACAACCAAGTGAAAAATTAGTGGTACCTCATTAACGGAATGGGGTGTGTCACTGTTATACAGTGTATCCCAGACATTTAGGTTCAAAATTCTACAAACCTTACTTGGTCTAGGACTGAGTATTTTGAGATAAGGAGGTAATGCCTGGGAGTGAACATTTCAGGTGCCTCGAGTTGACGAAAGATCAGTGCATGTTGACTCATACATTGGCAAACTGCCTACATTTGACATAACAAAAAACTGTCTGCCTCATCGATGTTGGTCGTGCTACCTTCAAGAACAATACACTACCGGCTGTGATTGGTTTATGATGGAGTTTACCATTGATTATAGTTCTTGACTGACGGCCGAAACAATACAAAGCATCAAGCACTTCGTTTTCGGGCTACAAGTGGCCCATCGCGACCATCCGACCGCCGTGTCATCCTCAGCTGAGGATGCGGATAGGAGGGGCGTGTGGTCAGCCCACCGCTCTCCCGGTCGTTATAATGGTTTTCTGTGACCGGAGCCGCTACTACTCGTAGGCGTAGCTCCTCAATTGGCATCACGAGGCTGAGTGCACCCAGGAAAATGGCAACAGCGCATGGCGGCCTGGACAGCGCTTAACTTCGGTGATCTGACGGGAACCGGTGTATCCACTGCGGCAAGGCCGTGAAGACATACAGACATCCTTTTAATGTTAAGTTCAGTGGGATGTAACGTCCGAAAGGCCGAACTAATGTACAAATTCAATGTAAGAAATTTATCACCATTGCTAGAAACTTACGAAACATTGGTCTGGTCATGTAAAACCGGTATTATACCCTTCTCTATATGGTCATCACTGCGCTGGGACTAGCAATCAATGGCTCACTGTGAGAGGGTCAGGGTACCCAGGCAAAAGCTGTTTACTTGTACTGCTTCCAACTTTAAAACTTCCTGAGATTACCATGAATCTATGAATACATTGCCTGACAATAAAAGTGAAGCACCCAGAAATAGGAGAGCAAAAGAAATGAAACGTCACAGGTTGAGAGGATATGTGATGTTATTTCAGTGATTACAAAATCGAGTCAAATTTATAAAGAATTTGGCAGCATGAACCCGCTTACAGTATAATGTTGTACCCCTTCTGGCCTGGAGGCATGCACAGATTCTGTTGGGAAGGGTAACATAAAGCCTTTGTATCCTCTCCCCAGGCAGGCTGGCTCGCAACAGGTGTAACAGGTCGTTATGCACTGGAACGGAGTCGACGTCCAAGCTGACGCCACACATATTCTATCGGGCACAAATATAGGGATCTTGCTGGCCACAGGAGTATCTCAAAATAACGCAGACAGTTCATAGGGAGATGTGCCATGTGCTGACGAGCATCGCATGGCATCATGACCCCGTCACATTAGAGATAACACATGAGGATGCAAGATGTCGGTGACGTACCGTTGTGCCGTCAAATTTCCCTCAAATACTACCAGTCATGACCTGAGGTCATACGCAGCAGTTCCCCACACAATTACACCAGGAGTAACCCTGCTGTACCTCACCAAAATTTTGGAAGTATGGGATCTCTCCCAAAGTCGTCGCCATATTCGACAGTGATGGTCATCCAAGGTACGGGAAATCACTGTACACAATGCCACACCATCCATCAGTAGTCCATCCTTCTTGGTCACGACACCACTCCAAACACACGTGTTTGTGTTGTAATGGTAATACAGCTTACACATAGGTCGGTAATTTCCAGTCCTGGTGCTCTTAGTCTCCGACCAGTGGTGCAGAATGGCACATGTGAAGGCATTGCTAATTACACATATAAAAATTTTTTTCGTGATTTTCTTTAGATTTCTATTATTTTTCTTTTGTTCATATGGGCATTTCTAATTGTGATTATGTAACATTCTACTGTGGTTTTTAAATATAAAGATGTAATTGTGATTATTTCGTTTGCCAATGGATAAATATGTTTCTTGCTTTGTACCTCTGGTAAAGTTTGTAAAGTTCTCTTTTGGAATATTGTTAATTGTGAAAAATGCAGTCAATAACATTTATAAAGATTTATGTAATTTACGATAACGATATAACATCTATAGACAGGGGACAGCGATAGTGATATCGATAGTCGAAAGGTTGTTGTGTAGTAGAGGGGATGGTGGATGGTGTGTCTGTGAAGCGTGCGCGCAAAAATGGTACTGTGTTTTTTGAGAGTCATACGTAATTGTATCGACAGTGATACTGAACTATCAGATTGTTAATTCTCTTTACCACTGCGGTACGTAATGCCATCGCCAGCGAACTGAGCAAATAAACCGGACTGTGAAAGTGCCGCTAACAATACTTTCCTGTGGCCGACACGAACAGTGCCTTTATGCGAAGGAAAGTGTTTCTGAAGAAGAAAAATTTGTTAACATCGAGTATTGATTTAAGTGTCAGGAAGTCGTTTCTCAAAGTATTTGTATGGAGTGTAGCCATGTATGGAAGTGAAACGTGGACCGTAAATAGTTTAGACAAGAAGAGAATAGAAGCTTTCGAAATGTGGTGCTACAGAAGAATGCTGAAGATTAGATGGGTAGATCACATAAGTAATGAGGAGGTATTGAATAGAATTGAGGGGAAGAGGAGTTTGAGGCACAACTTGACTAGAAGAAGGGATCGGTTGGTAGGACATGTTCTGAGGCATCAAGGGATCACCAATTTAGTACTGGAGGGCAGCATGGAGGGTAAAAATCGTAGAGGGAGATCAAGAGATGAATACACAAAGCAGATTCAGAAGGATGTAGGCTGCAGAAGGTACAGGGAGATGAAGAAACTTGCACAGGATAGAGTAGCATGGAGAGCTGCATCAAACCAGTCTCAGGACTGAAGATCGCAACAACAACAACATCCTGTAAGTTGGTAAGCGTGCTACAAACAGCGAGTAGAATGGCCTGTAGGTGGCAGCATAGTACAGATGCACACATACCGTCGTTGTATCAGTATAAAGATGGCCACCCCACTTGCGACTTGCACCAGGGAAGAACAGCGTTTTATTATTCGATTTTTGCCTAATGAAGGTGTCAAACCCATTGAAATTCATGACGAATGAAGGTTCAGTATGGTGATGCATGTTTGTCACAGCTGCAAGTCTACGAATGGAGTGGGAAGTTCGCAAATGGTGTGACTTCAGTGGAAGATGCTCCTTGTCCAGGTCAGGCACAACGAGTTGTGACTCCGCAGAACATTGCAGCAGTTGAAGCCATAGTGAAGTAAAACCGCCGAGTGACACTGAATGACATTGCAGCATGTTAACAGGTTAGCCATAAGCCAGCACACCACATTGTGCATGATCTCCTCCAGTTTCACAAAGTGTCTGCAAGATGGTGCCACGGCACTGACTCCTGAAATGAGAGAACGACGTTTGATGCTTGTGAATAACTTCTTCGGCGCTTTGAACGAGAAGGTGATGGCTTCCTTGCAAGAGTCGTTAGGAGACGAAACATGGGTTCACTTCCACCAACCGGAAACAAAGAGAGCGAGCAAGGAATGGCGCCATTCCTCATCACCAAAATCAAGGAAGTTTCGAACAGAACCATCAGCAGGGAAGGTTATGCCGACACTCTTTTGGGACAAAAAAGGCGTCATTTTGGAGCAGTACATGCCTAGAGGGACCACTGTCACCAGCGCATCACACGCAGATCTCCTAAAAAATCATCTGCGACCTGCAATCAAAGCAAAGCGACGTGGATTGCTGTCAGCAGGTGTCCTTTTGCAACATGACAATGCAAGGCCCCACAATGCCGGTACAACAGTTGCAACAATCAGAGACCTGCACTTTGAGTGTCTTCCTCATCCATCATACTCACCAGACCTTGCCCCAAGTGATTTCCGTATGTTTGGACCACTCAAAGACGCAATGGGAGGAAAGAAGTTTCGTTCTGATGAAGAGGTGCACGAGTGGTTGCGCGGACTACCAAAAGAACATTTTTCGAAAGGAATTTATGCACTTTGTAAGCGCTGGAGGACTTGCATTGAGCGAGGGGGAGATTATGTTGATAAGTGATACAGCTTTGTACCATTTCTGCACAATACATAGTATTTAAAAAAATATTTAAGGTTTTCATTTGACTCACCCTCGTATTTATTGTGCCGAGATGGATGGCTTACAAGCCTTAAAGATATGCAGGTTGTAAAGAACTATTTATTTGATACACAAGACATCCATAATTAAACTTGAGCTACTTGAGTCATTGTAGAAGAAAATGGGTAACCAACTTCATAGTAATGATGTTCAGACTGTGTGCTGCAGGATTTGTGTTGTTAACAGTGTTTATGTAACGACTTGCCGTTAGGCGTCAGTAGCATCAGTTGCATTGCAGCTGCAGACAGTCAACATGGGTCTGGACGAGGTGAGCGGGGACTCACTCAGAAAACTGTTTTATCAAAACAACAACGTTACAGCTGTTGCTCTTCACGAGAATCGACACATTAAAGGAACACAGAGAGGTCCTCTTTCTGCACGGGGGGGACGAACATGATTCGGATGCTCGAATTTAATTGCCGATTTGGGAATTGCTCCTGCGAGATACCGACGGCTAGTTGCACCAAAAATTCTTGAAGAAATGGGGTATAAAGTGAAATTTGTGACTGGATTGAGGACTTTTTGGTAGGGAGGAAGAGGCAGCATGTTATCTTGGATGGAGAGTCATCATCAGGTGTACAAGTAACATTGGGTGTCCTACAGGGAAGTGTGTTGGGACCCTTGCTGTTCATGTTGAATATTAATGACCTTGCAGACAATATTAATACTAAAATCATGGTTTTCTGCAGGTGATGTAGTTCTATAATGAAGTAGTAGCTGAGAGAAGTTGCATAAATATTCAGTCAGATCTTGATATGATTTCAACGTGGTGCAGAAACTGGCACTTGCTCTAAATGTTCAGAAATGTAAAATTTTGCACTTCACACATCGAAAAAACGTAGTATCCTATGACCATAATACCACTGAGTCACTATTGGAACAGGCCAACTTATACATATACCTCGGTGTAACACATTGTAGGGATATGAAATGGAATGATCACATAGGTTCAGTCGTGGGTAAGGCAGGTGGTAAACTTCGGTTTGTCGCTTAGAATGCTGGATAAGTAGACTGCAAAAGAGATTGCTTACAGATAACTCTTGCGACCGGTCTAGAATATTGCTCAAGTCTGTGGGACACGTACCAGATAGGGCTAACAGGGAATATTAAACGTATACAGAGAAGGGCAGCACGAATGGTCACAGATTTGTTTAATCCGAGGGAGAGTGGCAGAGATACTGAAGGAACTGAACTGGCAGACTCTTGAAGGCAGACATGAACTATCCCGAGAGTGTCTATTAAGAAAATTTCAAGAGCCGGCTTTAAATGGTTAGTCTAGGGATATACTGGAACCCGCTACGTACCGCTCACACAGGGATCGTCAGGATAAGATCAGAATAATTACAGCGCTCACAGAGGCATTCAGATAATCATTCATCCCGCACTCCATACGTGAATGGAATAGGAAGAATCCATAATAACTGGTACAATGAGGTGTACCCTCCGCCATGCACCTCACGCTCGTTTGCAGAGAACAGATGTAGATGTAGAAGAAATTACTGTTGCCATGGCAGAGCATGCCTGGAGACAATGTGCGATTTTCAAGCACTCCACGAACTGTGTCACTACAAGTGAGCATTCCATGGCCTACAGTTCCAAAAGTGCTGAGAAAAATTGTGAAATGGTATCTCTAGTGCAACTCCAGGCTATCGTGGACGCAGATGGTCGTCACACTGAGCAACATTTGTAACCTGGTACTTACAGACAGTGTGCTATTAAGAAATGTCACTCTATTATGTGGAAATTAAAATGTGTTTCTTTCAATGGTTTATTCGTTATTTCTCTTCCGCATGTCTTTACAAATTTTTCAGAAAGTTTCATTGTCCTAGTATCGCTCATTTTCCTCGGGAGCTCTCTGAAGTAGCAGAAGTTTAATTACAACAATCCTGCGTCTAAGATTCAATAGGAATTCCACTGTTAAACGCAGGGGAATAAGGGATAGATAAGAATCGAAACAAAGTACAGAAACTGTGAAATCAGCCAAGTAACTCAATTAATAACGACAAAAATAGAATAAAATCATGTCTAATGGCGCAAGCTGCAATCAGTTTCCGTTGCGTTATCAACAATACTGAAGACAACAATAGCTACACCTCGAAGTTTTGTAGGTAGAGTGAAATTCTCTCTTTGTCTATTCTTCCATTTTTATACTAGCGAAAGAAACAACTACGTCGGAAGATTTTATAGTTACATTAGTGAAATCGCCAATGCTTCGCAATTGCTATATATGTATGGAAACTGGATGTACGTCGTAATCTGCGTCTGCCCCATCTCTCTGTCCATATTCTTCTCTCCGCTCTCTCTGTCCATCTCATCCTCCTCCCCCTCTCTCTGTGGATCACCTCCTCCTCCCCCTCTCTGTCGTTTTCCTCCTCCCCTCTCTCTCTCTGTCCATCTCCTACCTCCCCTAATTATGTTCGTTTCCTTCCAGATCTGTGTCAACCTTCTCTTCCCCCCCCCCCCCTCTGACTTTGAACTTATTTTACTGGTGTCACAAAGGAAACCTTGGTTGTGAATTGAAGTTGCTTAAAATGAATGGGTAAATCGGTTGGGATCATTGGTATTCGGGGTATGAGAGACAAAAAGACCCCTCTGTGTGCTGGGCCTCTGAGAATAGTGGCTTCAGGGACAGTATTTCGCGTGGTTTTAATCTGCGAATGGGTAGGACTACATATTCTCGGACGATTCAGTTTGCGTAGTAGTATTGTAACCATAAGGCGATAAGCCATAATTACATATTTCCTGTTTTCTGTTAAAACTGACTGCGAGCAATAAAACGAAACAGCACATTCCTGTGTAGACAAATTTTGCTTGAAATTGTAGATAAGAAGAAAAAATATGCATAGGAGAAACAATTTGTCTAATCGGTTAAATGCCTTGATTCGTAGTTAAAATTGACTGTGCGAAAGAAAACTAAAACGTACATTTTCAAAGCACAGCATTTTTTTCCTCGCAGTCTGTTTTGACGGAAAACCTGTACAGTATTGTTTAAAAAAACACCCAGCCTATATCCGGCTGAATGTTTAAGAGTATTATGCAAAAATTTGAAATAAACCATCAAGACCTTTTCGAGACAGGTGTTAAGACATTAGTCTATTATGCTAATGTGAACAATCATCACCTGCATAATGGAATGACAAGAAAGAAACTTTGTGGCGGACGAGGACTCAAACTCGGATTTCCCTCTTAACGCAGGCGATCCCCTCACCGTCAGCCCATCCGGGCACGACTTACGGCCACACACAAACTTTCATATGTCGTCAAGCATTTGTCTACAACCTGTATTCGTACATCCATCATGTGTATGTCTCACCTGTACGGGAATATACATAATGGATGTACGAGTACATCGAAATAACACAGGCACTGCAATATCGTATTTAGCAAAACATCGTGTAAAATTTTGAAGTAAATCGGTGCAGAACTTCTCGTGATTTTTGCTAACAATGTTTTCCCCTTATATAATGCATAGACATTTATATACCGCACATATAAGAAATAGAAATTAGCTATATTTTCTTCGATAATTATTCCTTTCCTCTTTTTAAGTACTGACGGCGGGAAATAATCTTGGTTGATCGAAACCGTTTACAGCAGAGTGAAACGCTCATGTGATTGTGTAGTAAAAATACAAAAATACAACAACTTTACCAATCATCTACTCTCTGAAGAGAGAATGTCATTTTTTCCCAAAGACAAGGGTCCGTTGCGTCCAGTCGTGCATGCGCACTTCCACCATTATACGAAGGGTTGACAAGCAGGGTCTCACTTCGCACTACAACCAAGTGAAAAATTAGTGGTACCTCATTAACGGAATGAGATGTGTCACTGTTATACAGGGTATCCCAGACATTTAGGTTCAAAATTCTACAAACCTTACTTGGTCTAGGACTGAGTATTTTGAGATAAGGAGGTAAAGCCTGGGAGTGAACATTTCAGGTGCCTCGAGTTGACGAAAGATCAGTGCATGTTGACACATAACATTGGCAAACTGCCTACGTTTGACGTAACAAAAAACTGTCTGCCTCATCGATGTTGGTCGTGCCACCTTCAAGAACAATACACTACCGGCTGTGATTGGTTTATGATGGAGTTTACCATTGATTATAGTTCTTGACTGACGGCCGCAGCAATACAAAGCATCAAGCACTTCGTTTTCGGGCTACAAGTGGCCCATCGCGACCATCCGACCGCCGTGTCATCCTCAGCTGAGGATGCGGATAGGAGGGGCGTGTGGTCAGCCCACCGCTCTCCCGGTCGTTATAATGGTTTTCTGTGACCGGAGCCGCTACTACTCGGAGGCGTAGCTCCTCAATTGGCATCACGAGGCTGAGTGCACCCCGAAAAATGGCAACAGCGCATGGCGGCCTGGATGGTCACCCATCCAAGTGCCAGCCACGCCCGACAGTGCTTAACTTCGGTGGTCTGACGGGAACCGGTGTATCCACTGCGGCAAGGCCGTGAAGACATACAGACATCCATTTAATGGTAAGTTCAGTGGGATGTAACGTCCGAAAGGCCGAACTAATGTACAAATTAAGTGGAAGAAATTTATCGCCATTGCTAGAAACTTACGAAACATTGGTCTGGTCATGTAAAACCGGTATTATACCCTTCTCTATATGGTCATCACTGGGCTGGGACTAGCAATCAATGGCTCACTGTGAGAGGGTCAGGGTACCCAGGCAAAAGCTGTTTACTTGTACTGCTTCCAACTTTAAAACTTCCTGAGATTACCATGAATCTATGAATACATTGCCTGACAATAAAAGTGAAGCACCCAGAAATAGGAGAGCAAAAGAAATGAAACTTCACAGGTTGAGAGGATATGTGATGTTATTTCAGTGATTACAAAATCGAGTCAAATTTATAAAGAATTTGGCAGCATGAACCCGCTTACAGTATAATATTGTACCCCTTCTGGCCTGGAGGCATGCACAGTTTCTGTTGGGAAGGGTAACATAAAGCCTTTGTATCCTCTCCCCAGGCAGGCTGGCTCGCAACAGGTGTAACAGGTCGTTATGCACTGGAACGGAGTCGACGTCCAAGCTGACGCCACACATATTCTATCGGGCACAAATATAGGGATCTTGCTGGCCACAGGAGTATCTCAAAATAACGCAGACAGTTCATAGGGAGATGTGCCATGTGCTGACGAGCATTGCATGGCATCATGACCCCGTCACATTAGAGATAACACATGAGGATGCAAGATGTCTGTGACGTACCGTTGTGCCGTCAAATTTCCCTCAAATACTACCAGTCATGACCTGAGGTCATACGCAGCAGTTCCCCACACAATTACACCAGGAGTAACACTGCTGTACCTCACCAATATTTTGGAAGTATGGGATCTCTCCCAAAGTCGTCGCCATATTCGACAGTGATGGTCATCCAAGGTACGGGACATCACTGTACACAATGCCACACCATCCATCAGTAGTCCAACCTTCTTGGTCACGACACCACTCCAAACACACGTGTTTGTGTTGTGGTGGTAATACAGCTTACACATAGGTCGGTAATTTCCAGTCCTGGTGCTCTTAGTCTCCGACCAGTGGTGCAGAATGGCACATGTGAAGGCATTGCTAATTACACATATAAAATTTTTTTTCGTGATTTTCTTTAGATTTCTATTCTTTTTCTTTTGTTCATATGGGCATTTCTAATTGTGATTATGTAACATTCTACTGTGGTTTTTAAATATAAAGATTTAATTATGATTATTTCGTTTGCCAATGGATAAGTATGTTTCTTGCTTTGTACCTCTGGTAAAGTTTGTAAAGTTCTCTTTTGGAATATTATAAATTGTGAAAAATGCAGTCAATAACATTTATAAAGATTTATGTAATTTACTATAACGATATAACATCTATAGACAGGGGACAGCGATAGTGATATCGATTGTCGAAAGGTTGTTGTGTAGTAGAGGGGATGGTGGATGGTGTGTCTGTGAAGCGTGCGCGGAAAAATAGTACTGTGTTTTTTGAAAGTCATACGTAATTGTATCGACAGTGATACCGAACTATCAGATTGTTAATTCTCTTTACCACTGCAGTACGTAATGTCATCGCCAGCGAACTTTAAGAGCAAATAAACCGGACTGTGAAAGTGCCGCTAACAATACTTTGCTGTGGCCGACACGAACAGTGCTTTTATGCGAATGAACTTTGCTGCTGTTGGTTTTGGGTGGTGGAACTGTTGTCTATCACATTCTATGAAGCCGTGAAAGTGAAGACTTTAATTAACTGTGCAATATAAATGACCTTCAGTGACATTGTCGAAGTTTGAAATGAGAGAACAGAGTGGACATTGTTAATGGTGTGCTTCACACACAAGAACAATTCTATGAACTGTATTTTTGTGGCTAAGACTATATGAATGTGACGAACTGTGTAATTATGGACGATAGCGTCACGGACAGTGCATAAAGTGTAAAAACGAGCGATGTCTACGTAATGTACTTTGAAAGAGAGGACATGTCAACGACGTTCGTATACTGGCGTCTTGTGGTTTGTTAATCACCAAGGGGTTAATGATACAGCTGTGCCGGGACTTTATTTGCATTTCGCCGGAGAAGATTAACCAGCGGAACTGCCTGTATCCTGGTCTCATCATCGTAACACGCCGACATCGTGCTGCCCAACGCAACGCTTCGTATGCAACAAAAAGTTAAGAGATTTCGCCGAACGCTGTCCCCTGACCTAGAAACTTTCTTTATCTATTAAAAGTATAAGAATTATAGACTCTATTCAAATAAATTCTTTGTTTAGTTTATGTTTGCTTTCTGCTAACGAAAATAAAATTACAATCAGTGAATTAAAAGTTGCCTGGTAGTCATTGTTGAAACACCAGTAAATACGAGGGCCGTTCAGAAAGTAACCTCCGGTTGATTTAAAAAAAAATACACCAAGTTAAATAAAAATATTTTAATATATACATCTTACAACTACATCTTTGCACTATTTTTCTACATAGTCTCCATAGCGATTGAGGCACTTATCGTATCTCTTCACAAGCTTTGAAATTCCTTCTGCATAAAAATCACCCGCTTGTGCCTGGAGCCAGCCTGTGACCGCATCTTTGAGCTCTTCGTCGTCATCAAACCGCTGTGACCCGAGCCATTTCTTCAAATGCATGAAGAGGTGATAATCACTTGGCGCCAGGTCTGGGCTGTAAGGTGGATGGTTGATAACGTCCCACTTGAAGGACTCAAGAAGGGCCGTTGTTCTGCGAGCAGAGTGAAGACGGGCGTTATCGTGCAAAAAAACGATACCGGAAGTCAGCATACCACGGCGTTTGTTCTGTATAGCCCGTCGTAACTTTTTTATTGTTTCACAGTACACGTCTTGATTAATGGTCGTACCACGTTCCATGAATTCAACCAACAACACCCCTTTGGCATCCCAAAACACCGTTGCCATCAGTTTTCTGGCAGAAAAATCTTGCGAGGCTTTTCTTGGTTTGGTAGGCGAATTTGAATGTGCCCACATCTTTGATTGTTCTTTTGTCTCAGGGTTCACGTACTTAATCCAGGTTTCGTCACCGGTCACGATTCTGTTTAACAATGGTTCTCCTTCGTCCTCATAACGTGACAGAAAGTCTAATGCAGAGGCCATTCTTTGAGTTTTGTGGTGGTCGGTAAGAATTTTGGGCACCCATCGTGCACAGAACTTACGGTAACCCAATCTTGCTGTCACTATCTCGTACAAGAGAGTCTTAGAAATCTGTGGAAAACCAGTAGACAACTCCGACATTGAGAAACGTCGATTTTCACGAACTTTTGCATCAACTGTCTGAACGAGTTCGTCAGTCACCAATGATGGTCTACCACTCCTCTCTTCATCATGAACGTTTTCTCGTCCACTTTTAAATAAACGTACCCATTCACGGACAACTCCTTCACTCAACTCTTGGTCCGTACACGGCACAAAGCTCACGATGAATAGCTGCTGCAGAATCTCCTTTGGCTGTAAAAAACCTTATGACAGCACGCACTTCACATTTGGCGGGGTTTTCTATTGCAGCACACATTTCAAACTGCCACAAAAACTAAACTAGCGCAGGTACGACGTTCACTCGACCACGGCTTGATGCCGACTGACCTGTTGAGTGCGTGAACGCACAGATGGCGTCGCTACTCCCCCCACAACCCGGACTGTGACCAATCGGAGGTTACTTTCTGAACCGCCCTCGTATAAACTTCTTCCTCTCATTAGAACTGATTCTCCTTGCATGTCAAAATTATTGTAGTTATTTTATGTAGTTTTATATATTGTTATGAGACTAGATATATGACAGTGACTAATAAGAGTATTTTGTCGCGAAATGTGGCGTCACGCGAAAATTACGGCGACTGCCATAATTGCTTGCGTTCTGACCAATAACGTAAAAGCAGCTATTCCCGTATTGGTGCATTTCCTGGCGTGAGCGTGAATTATAAATGTCAGCTGTCAAATCACGTAGGGACTGTTTACCCAGTAATAAAAGTTTTTTATATTGTATTGCTACGAGTTGTAGTATTAAGAGACACTGGTTATACTCAAAAGTGGGTAGATGTATGGTGAACCCCCCAGTGTTCATGCAATTATTAACAGTATTGTGAGTGATTCACGAAATTTCGTCACTTTTTCTAATTCCTTTCAGATATTGTCTTAGATGTCTTTGAAGTTTCAGAGAATATATACACAATTTTGTCGGTTCAGGTTTATTTCAGAGCAGTTTCTCGTGAATATTAGAGTATTCAGTTCATAAACAAAGTGGGATCGTGACCAATTGAGAAGTATAACAAAGAGTGTGGTTTTCCAACTAGAATTTTGGATGACTTCACAGTTCAGATTTTGATAATTATTTTTCCTGTGGGTTGAGGTCATCACACACAGAATGTTGCACAAAGTCCATTTCCTGTTTTTGGGTGACAGACACTGATGGGGTCGCAATTTGCTTGATGCACAATTAGGTGTTTCTCCCTTGTGGTGCTGAGAGATGATCGACCAGAAACGTGACAGTGGGTATCCCTGTCCTCACGTCTAATATCGGGCCACTGACACTTCTGACTGGCACACTCATCTGGACACGGCATGATTCGACCAGCTGGCCAAATGGAGATCCAAAAAGAGGTCCATTTCAAACTGTGTCAGGTGTTGATATTGTTGCCTCACTCAAGTATGCAGCATCTCAGTGTTCTTCACAATTACCATTCAACATTTTACATTACTTACAACCCTTATATACCCTGCCAGGCCTGGTAAGTACTCCAAACACAACCAACGCTAACGCACTCTTTTGTCCATTCTACTTGTCACACAGAATTGCAACTCAAATTATTTAGACACACACCGATGGTGTGTACATACACGAAATTACATTAACATCTGGCCATGTCGTATGGGTGCTTCACTTTTTTTTGCCAGGCAGAGTTACTGGGAACATCTAAGCAGCACTAATTCTGTGTGGAGTGGAAATTGTTTCAAGTGAAAACAAGAGAAAAACATTCACTCGTCTTGCCTCTCGTGCAGGGCCTTCTGCCGACTTTTGTTTAATGATTTTTCTGACTTTCTTCAGCACGAGAGGCTGGCATTATCAAAGTTTGAGCCTCTGTTACTAGTAATAGACTGGTGTCGATCCCACATCCAGAGATTATACGTAACTTACCTGTTATTCCAATGTCTCTGGGTCTTATGCTAGTTACTACCATTGTGGTTCTCCCTTTGTAACATGCATCAGGCAACGATGAGAGAAGATGGGACAAGCTACCAGTATTAACCCATCAGAAATATAAGAGCTGCTGTACAGATTAATGGCTGTGTGAAGGAGGGGCCATCAAGCTGTGTACCTTGTGGCCCCTCATACTATTATAACAGGTGTTGGGGTCGTATGCAAATGACGAATACTACCTGGCACTATAGTTCTCCTGAGCTTTTACACACAGGTACATCCATCGTGATGATGCGTGCAGAACTGGATCTCGTCTGAACAAATGATGTAGTGCCACTAACGTGTCCACTGTTGTCACCGGACACACTACTGGGTCTGCCCACGAACAAGATGTCTGTCCTTTCGGGCACTATTCGCGTGGAGCCGTTGATATCGTACATGATGTTGTGTATGGAACTCCTAACCGTTGCAGACAGCAGTGTCACCGAACGATATAACACAGTCTCAATAGGCCAGTATAGAGCCGCAGTCTATTTCTCACACGAGCTTGCAGACATTACTCTTTCTTACAGGAGGAGTTACACGATCTTCTCGCGAATAAACAACTTCCAGATGCGATTTCTGAATGAGGATCCCACTACATCATCTTTCCTTGTACATATACTGGCGTTATTTCTGTCTACTTTGTGTGGTTATCCTGAAATGCATATCTTTTGCATGTCAGTGCATGAAGCAGACTTACGCGTTCGTTGTGTGTTGCCTTTGTGGTGTTGCAATTTTCATGGCCAGCAGTGTATATTGAGATTTGCGCAATTAATACTAGCACACTTTGTTTGAAGTCAGCGAAGATTGTGCCGTTCAGAGCTACCTGCACCTCCGCCTCGGCGAGGCCGGCCGCCCCCGCGTCCCCGTGGCGCAGCTGCGCCTGCGCCGCGGCGCGCGCCACCTCGTTGCGCAGCTGCACACGGCACGCGGCTCGCACTGCACGCAGCCGCTCCTCCATCTCCAGCTCCAGCGCACGCACCTGCTTCTGCGCCTGCGCACGCCTGCAGCACGTGCAACAGTCTAATGCATATCCTCGCTCTCGAAACCCTGTTTTATGGCTCTTTTACACGAACGACTTTATTGTGTCAGTCGATTACTCGTGACAAGTGAATCTACAGCAGCGTCAATGTCCTATTTTTCCTGTGTCTTGTGTAGACGTCAGAGCCAAAATTGCGTGAGTTAAATGAAATTGAGGGATCATCCTTCTGACAGGAAGATGGTATATAGTAACATCCATAAAGAACGAATAACTGCAGCAGAAGTTACTAATACACTACTGGCAATTAAAATTGCTACACCACGAAGATGAAGTGCTACAGATGCGAAATTTAACCGACAGGAAGAAGATGCTGTGATATGCAAATGATTAACTTTTCAGAGCATTCACACAAGATTGGTGCCGGTGGCGACAACTATAACGTGCTGACATGAGAAAAGTTTCCAACCGATTTCTCATACAGAAACAGCAGTTGACCGGCGTTGCCTGGTGAAACGTTGTTGTGGTGCCTCGCGTGAGGAGATGAAATGCGTACCATCACGTTTCCGACTTTGATAAAGGACGGATCTTAGCCTAGCGCGATTGCGGTTTATCGTATCGCGACATAGCTGCTCGCTTTGGTCGAGATCCAATTACTGTTAGCAGACTATGGAATCGGTAGGTTCAGGAGGGTAATACGGAACACCGTGCTGGATCCCAACGGCCTCGTATCACTAGCAGTCGAGATGACAGGCATCTTATCCGCATGGCTGTAGCGGATCGTGCAGCCTCGTCTCGATCCCTGAGTCAACAGATGGGGACGTTTGCAAGACGACAGCCATCTGCACGAACAGTTCGACGACGTTTGCAGCAGCGTGGACTATCACCTCGGAGACCATGGCTGCGATTACCCTCGACGCTGCATCACAGACAGGAGCGCCTTCGATGGTGTATTCAACGACGAACCTGGGTGCACGAATGGTAAAACGTCATTTTTTCGGACGAATCCAGGTTCTGTTTACAGCATCATGACGGTCGCATCCGTGTTTGGCGACATCGCGGTGAACGCACATTGAAAGCATGTATTCGTCATCGACATACTGGCGTATCACCCGGCGTGATGGTATGGGGTGGCATTGTTTACACGTCTCGGTCACCTCTTGTTCGCATTGACGGTACTTTGAACAGTGGACGTTACATTTCAGATGTGTTACGACCCGTGGCTCTACCCTTCATTCGATCCCTGCGAAACCCTACATTTCAGCAGGATAATGCACGACCGCTTGTTGCAGGTCCTGTACGGGCCTTTCTGGATACAGAAAATGTTCGACTGCTGCCCTGGCCAGCACATTCTCCAGATCTCTCACCAATTGAAAACGTCTGGTCAATTGTGGCCGGGCAACTGGCTCGTCTCAATACGCCAGTCACTACTCTTGATGAACTGTGGTGTGTGGAAGCTGCATGGGCAGCTGTACCTGTACACGCCATCCAAGCTCTGTTTGACTCAATGCCCAGGCGTATCAAGGTCGTTATTACGGCCAGAGGTGGTTGTTCTGCGTACTGATTTCTCAGGATCATTGCACCCAAATTGCGTGGAAATGGAATCACATGTCAGTTCTAGTAGGCTATAACATATTTGCCTAATGAATACCCGTTTATCATCTGCGTTTCTTCTTGGTGTAGCAATTTTAATGGCCAGTAGTGTAACTAAAGCCAATTTGGCAGGGAATATTCTTCACAAAGGCACACTGTTTGCTCAAAAGTATCCCGACACCTCCATGTAAAGCGGAATTTACTACTAGATGACATGAGAAGTGGATCCGCCAGTATAAAAGGGGGCGGGAAATACTGTGTTGTCAGCAGGAAGCGGTAACAGCAGAATGTGTCTGTCAGCAGAGTTCAGTGGGCTAGTCATTGGATGTCAGCTGAGTAACAGTTCCATTAGGGACACTTCAATCCTTTTGAAGCTGCCCAAGTTGACTGTTGGTGATGTGATTGTGAAGTGAAAACACGAAGGTTCAAAAATGGTTCAAATGACTCTGAGCGCTATAGGACTTAACATCTGAGGTCTTCAGTCCCCTAGACTTAGATCTACTTAAACCTAAGGACAGCACACACATCCATGCCCGAGGCAGGATTCGAACCGTAGCGGTCGCGCGGTTCCAGACTGTAGCGCCTAGAACCGCACGGCTACCCCGGCCGGTGCGGTTCCGGACTGAAGCGCTCGGCCAAAACGGCTGGCAAACGCGAAGGGTCAACCGCAGTTAAACCAAGACTAGACAGACCTCATGTGCTGACGAACAGGGACCGTCGACCATTCTGGAGGGTGGCTGTATGAAATCGCCTAAAATTAGCGGAAGGAATCGCTTATGATCTCCAAAGTGCTACCAACAATCCAGCTACCACAATTAGTGCGCGTAGGGAGTGAAAAGGATGGGGTACAACGGACGATCACCTCTTCAAACGCCTGTAGTTAATCCCAAGTGATGATTCATCTGGTCTCAAGAGCAACACTACTGGACAGTGGATCAGTGAAAACGAGTGATGAATCACGCTACACCTGCGCCAATGTAATGCAAGGTTTGGGTTTGGCGAAAGTCTGGAGAACATTACCTGCCATCATGTATAGTGCCAAAAGTGAAGCACCGAGGTGGTGTTACGATATGGGAGTGTTTTTCATAATTAGGGTGTGGTCTCCCTATTGCACTTTTAAAAGTGCTAAATGTGGATGGATAAATCAGCATCTATGTGGCAATGGTCTGTGGACAATAACATTCTTGATTTGTACTGGATACCCAGAGTTCCGATCTCGACCCCAATATCACATCTATCGGATGAGGTAGAACGTCAACTTCACTCCAGACCCCAGCGCCCAGTATCGTCAACTCTGGTTTCTGCTGTTGAGGAAGAATGAGCTTTCATTCCTCCACAGACATTCAGACAGCTAATCGGAAGTGTTCCCAGCAGTGTTGATGCCCTCATAAAGGCGAAGGGAGGAGAGAGCCCATATTAATGTCACCTAATAGGTTTATCAGTTAGTGTATATGATAAATCCTTCGCTCTAGTGAAAACTGAATGAATAGGAAAAGAGATATCTAAAAATTACAAAAAAAACATCATTAATTTGTTTGGGAAAATAACTCCATACTGACAGAGCAAAGACGACTTAGAAAGCACTTGTTACTTTATCCTCTCTGCCTTATTTCCTTTCTAAGTGCCAAATATCATGCAAAACAGACGAAGTACTTCATGGATATCAGTGTCCAACAGGCAAAATATTTTGGCAAGCAACCACGATTCTATTGTCGAGTGTACTGATGATTTTTTTTTAATCCATCTAGGATGGATACAGTGAGGTGCAGGAGGGCATAGTCTTTCAGGCGATTATATTAGCTTAACTTATTGGTAATCTGCTTCGACATTCTATTATTTTGGGGGGAAAGGCGAAGTTCGGTGGAGGATCCGAGGGACAGCTCTGGCATTCGTCTTCCTGGCCGAGGGGAAATATCCAAAAAACCCGGCTAGAGCTGCTGCATCGAGTGTGTCTGTCAGTTTCAGGCAGGCTGCATCTACTGGAGTCGCAATTGCATTCTCTTATGGCGCCGACTAGTTCGCTAGTACCCGTTTATAGTGCAGCTAGGAGTTGTTAGGTTTCATACATGACTGACGTTGGTTGTGCTGCATCGCCTTTCATGTGGGAAACTGATTGCCTAGGTGCTGACGCTGGCTGACAGACCTTGTCCTTGGTCCGAGGTGTAAGGAGTATGAGCAGATAGTTGCCGATCCTCCTGTTCTTGTCGCTTTGGTGGTGATAACCTCCCGTTAGTGGATAGGCTTGAAGGTCATCTAAAAAATCATAGAGACACACGAGTACCAGTCAAGCAGCGGTAGCACTGCTCCTACTTCGTCATCTTATTATTGCCATCGCTGTCGTTCCCGGCCAGCTTGAACGGTAACTGAACGACGGTAGCGACTTTGTCCCCCGTTTCCACGCTGAGCCATGTCGTATGTGTAGGCGAGCGAGACGAGTGACAGCGGCAACGAAGCGACCCGCAGCGAGTCGAGTAGCAGAGATGCTAATTGCCTAGGAGCTGGAGCAGGGCTCCACCCTCCTTGTCATATGTCGATCTGTATGCGATCCAGCACTTCCTCTCTCCTCTTACTGCCGTCAAGTCACTCCATCCGAGATTGGCGCCCAGTGGCGCTTGCTGGTGGCGTTTCGGCTGTTTTTCGCCCCCGCCCCCCCCCCCCCCCAGGTACTTAGTTCATTGCGAGATACCTCCTTCCTCTTCTTAATCAGGCTCAATGTGGGTTCCCAGAACTTATTAAGGATGTATCCGGTGTCACGATTGTACAGCGGTTCTCTTACTAGAATCTCGATAGATTCTTAATGACACAGTTCCACAAGTTAGACGCGTGTGTCAGAACCTTAGTACGGTAGCACTCCATTCCGTGTAATTCCGACAGGCAGGCTGCCGGCTTGTTAGGCAATTGCAGTCCTGTGTGCCGTTGGTGTTCTCGGCAACGATCTTTGACTACACGCACTGTTCTACCTATAGAAGTCATACCACATTGACAGGACATCTGACAGACCCCGGATTTCCATAGTCCGTGGTCGTCCTTGACACTACCAATCAGGCCTGTGCTATAGCTGGTGGGCATAATATAGCCTTCACTTGATAATTCCGAAGAATTAATCCAATCTTTCCATATAACGTGCCACAAAATAGGTAATGTGTAATGGCCGCCTCCTCTTCTGTTTCGGCCAGTTGTCTGGTCGGTGTACAACGTAGAGCTGTCCGAATTTGTCACTGTGTAGCCGTTTTACCGGAACAACGTCCTCAGATGTTCAAGTTTTTCGTTGAGCTTTCCACTGCCAGAGAGGATGCCAGCCCCACGTACCAATGTTTTGAGCGCACCGTTGCTCTGCGCCGGGTTGTGGCTGTTGTCTACATCTAACAAGGGAACCTCCCCATCGCACCACCCTCAGATTTAGTTATAAGTTGGCACAGGGATAGGCCATGAAAAACTGAACACAGATCAATCGAGAAAACAGGAAGAAGTTGTATGGAACTATGAAAAAAATAAGCAAAATATGCAAACAGTAGTCCGTGTGCATGATAAGCCACATCAAGGTACGTATACACCAAGGAGCACCGTTGTCCCGTGGTTACCGTAAGCAGCTACGGAACTGAAGGACCCTGGTTCAATGCTCCTTCGAGTGAAAAGTTTTAATTTTTTATTTTCAGACAATTATCAAAGTTCATGCACTCAGACATGATCAACTTCGCTCTCCAAAATTCCAGGACATGTTCAGATTTGCTTGGACACATGCAGGATTTGACGGTCTACACACGGAAAAACTTGAAAACGTTAAAAACGTATGTTTTGACAGAGCACAGGGAAAACTGTGCGACTGTGAAACTCTTGCATTCATTTGTTGCCGTTTATGTGACAAAGGCGAGGTAGAAGAATCTTTTTACCCATTCGCCAAGTGCGCAAGTTAGGTGGGTCGACAACATATTCTTGTAATGTGACGCACATGCCGTCACCAGTGTCGTATAGAATATTTCAGACGTGTTTTCCTGTGGAGGAATCGGTTGACTTATGAATTTGCGATCAAATGTTTTCGGTTCCTATTGGAGAGGCACGTCATTTCGTCTGCTAATCGCACGGTTTTGCGGTGCGGTCGCAAAACACAGACACTAAACTTATTACAGTGAACAGAGACGTCAATGAATGAACGGTCAGATCGTAACTTTGCGAAAACAAAAGTAAAATTTTTACTCGAGGGAGGACTCGAACCAACGACCTCTCGTTCCGCAGTTACTCACTCTAACCACATGACCACGGCGCTCCTCAGCTTATATATATCTTGATGTTGCATATGTTACACTTGGACTACTCAGTTTGTATATTTTGCTAATTTTTTCATAGTTCCACACAACTTCTTCCTGTTTTCTCGATTGATCTGTGTTCAGTTTTTCAAGGCCTATCCACTGTGTCAATTTATAACTAAATCTGAGGCGGGTGCGATGGGGAGGTTCCCTTGTAAGTATAGGCCAGTGTGCATCTTCTTACGCACACGCTGTGACTCAGCGTGCCGTCTGCTCTTCTTCTTACCAGGCCGTCCAGAAAGGGGAGCACTCTATCTGCTTCGACTTCCATAGTAAAGCTAATGTTCTGTTGTAAGGTATTGGGATGTATGAGGAAATCACTCAGCTTTCTCTCCCATGTTGCCATACGACGAAGGTAACGTCGACATACCGGGAGAAACAGAGAGGTTTCCATTCGGCTGACTGCTGTGCTTTCTCCTCGAAATATCCCATATACATGCTGGCAGCATTCATGTTCATTTCTGAAAATACTAACTGTTAACAACCGCCTACGATTAATCTTGATATATATATGCTGTATAAACACTTTATACATGAAGTGATAACTCTTGCTCCACGATCATACAATGCAGGCTTTCACGGCCGGTATTGTCTTCACTTAAAACTTCCGGGCTGATAGGCCGTGGTCAATGTATAAAACTCTCCCCTGGCATTTCGTCTCCGACTGCGGGAGACATTCTCCGAGGTACACCGGCGAACTGCGAAGAGAACTCGGCGAAGCGCTGATTATATAGGCAGTACAGAGGGCGCCACTGTCCATCACATGGCGTTGGCTATGAGACTGTCTCTGGTATTGCCAACATTCTCGATTGAAAGTAATCGATCGTCACGCTTGTGTAATAATTTTTACAGGAAAGACGAAGGTGTTAAATTGGATAAAATTTGGATGTCAGCGTTGCAGCAGAAACGTCATTTTCCTCAATATACATTGTTCTGAATTTAATGAATTTTGTTTAAAGAAGGACCTGAATTAACAAGACAGACTAGAATGTGCTAATATAAATGTTATTAATTTCTTTTCTGAAATGACATTTAACTGAAAGTAGTAGATAGTGAATTAATTCCATACACATCTTTAATCATTTTGATAATTATACTGCATAAATGGCAACATTTCTTCAATGTAGAATTATACATTTGTTTTTATGAATAGAGATGGTTCAAATGGCTCTAAGCACAATGGGACTTAACATCTGAGGTCATCAGTCCCCTAGACTTAGAACTACTTGTACCTAACTAATCTAAAGACATCACCCACATCCATGCCCGAGGCAGGATTCGAACCTGCGACCCTAGCAGCAGTGCGAATAGAGAATGCCTACTGATTAACAGTTACGTCCGCCTATAGTCTGATATGACAGAAAAATTCTGCAAACACATAATTGCATTTGTTGTCTTTCTTCCACTAAGATCTTCTTGAACATCATATTTTGAAGAGTTTTTTTTGCAGATGTCATTTGTTCATACGTTTTGAAACTATGTTTTCACGTAGTGACATTTGTTAAGAGTAGCACTCTGTAATCCATGTGCCTGTTAATTTAGAATCATGTAGTATATAGCTAAGCTTTCCTGCCTATTCGAACCCTTCTTTTCTAATTAATATCAGACGGAAGCTTATGTTGCCATAAATTTCCAGGCTATATGTTTTTTTGAGGTGCGGATATGTGTGAGAATCGTATTTGCTCCCACGTCGGAATATTTGCTGTTCGTTGACATTTTTTGTAAGTTTATTGATGAGTGTTAGCGCAGAGTATGTCTCACACAGTAATGCAGCTACCACTGGTTTAGAGGTGTCCAGCATTTTGATAATTTTTGCCCGAAAACAATGATTTATAAATTGGTGATTGTTGCTTCTAGCGTGGGCTTGGCAATTCATTGCGGCTGTAGCGACTACCGAGCGACCGCTGCGGCAGTGAAACCGCAATGGCTGGCTGCGCTCGCTAGTACATCGTACCTCATTCTGACGGTCTTAAGGTTTCGCTGTAAAGTGATAAATGTCGTATTGTGACATAGGGGAGGACGTTGATAAAACTGTGAGTAGTTACACTCGTTTGAAATTAGTAATAAAACTCCGTCCGAACAGGCCTTGGAAGGCCCAACGGTACCGACCGGCCGCCGTGTCATCCTCAGCCCACAGGCGTCACTGGATGCGGGTATGGAGGGGCATGTGGTCAGTACACCGCTCTCCCGGCTGTATGTCAGTTTCCGAGACCCAACAGCGCTCGGCAGACCGGATGGTCACCCATCCAAGTGCTAGCCAAGCCCGACAGCGCTTAACTTCGGTGATCTGACGGGAACTGGTGTTACCACTGCAGCGAGGCCGTTGGCTGAAGTGAGTAACAATTTCAATAAAAAAGAAAAATCGTGCAGTGATATGTTAACTGCTGTTATCTTTCACTATCCGCTTCCTAAAAATTACCAGCAAAAGAAAGTTAATAACTGTTATCAGTCGAACCTTTCATTACTCGCTTCCTAGAAATTACCAGCTAGAGAAAGTATATAATTAGGCTCTTCAGAAGAAGAGTAAAGAAGCAGCATCTATCGTTATAGGACATTAGCCGGTAATGTTATAACCACTGGGGAGCTCGTCTTTTATTTGAAGGATCGTCTTAAGTAACCATTCTGATTTATTTCTATGTCCAGGGCTACTAAAGCACATAAGGCTCTCATCCAGAATTAAAGTGTGCTGACGATGTAGTATGGATCCTATGAAGGTGTGGTCGGTAATAACCAAGGCTGAATTTCAGTTTGGTAGTGATCAGGGACTCTTTTGCAGATACTTGGTCGTCCAGGCCTTCGCTTTTAACCATGTCTCTGAAAATAGCAATAATGTCGCCGTACAAGAGGTAGTTCTCTAAGCCTATTCTTAACTGCATACATTACAGGTGATCGTCTATTTAGTAGCCCGTGATCCGGCCAGGCCGCTTGCCACGTGGAAATGAAATAAAACTTTGTAAATACTGGGAAATAAGTTTGTATTTTTCATTCACGAAATTAGAAAGCTTTTTATCGTTGAAAAATAATGGAGTAAACTAAGATGCCTTTAAGATGCAAAGTCCTTCGGGATACACGGATTGATATTCTGGATAACAAGCACAGAAAATAAGGAGTTGCTAACATGAACAGCAAACGCAAACAGATTGAAATTGATTTTTCAGAGAGCAGTAAGAAATATAATGAATTGCTGAGTGATTTCACGTGATTGTTTTACACAGCATCTGATGCATTCATGAACGTGTGAAACGCAATGTTAGTGACATTCTACAGTTGTGTTCCAGTCCGGCACTCGGAACCAGCTGAACATCAGATCAATCCTGGGATGTATTTCAATCTTTCTCCACTCCGTAGTCTCTCTCTGAAGTGATAAACCCGCGGAATTGTAAGATAGTTCAACAGCTATCAAACCACAGGAGATACACATGGCAGTTTGGTGATACAAATGAAACATACTCAGATAGCACTAATAAAATTCTACTACTAGCAAAAGCCAAGATCCTATGCTCTGTCCGTGTTCTGGATAACATTTTTGAACTCCAGTTTTTTACTGATGTACACTGTACCGAAAAGCGAAACATTTTATCCACATGCTCAAATTTAATACGTATAAGAAACATAATGATACGGCTGATTGAAGTATAAAAAATACAGTGAATCCCAGGGGAACGATCAAAATTCAGGGATATGGCATGAAAGATCATCGAAGCAAAAATGTCTAGCAACTACGAGCTCTATAACGCATACCTTAAGATCTATGAGCAGTTTCTCATTTTAGTACTGTGAAACAAATCTCTTCTATAGCATGCTCTTTGCTTTTCATATTTGGAAGGGGGGGGGGCGGAAGGGGTAAAAATTTGACTAGTAAACAAGTGCTCTAAAATGCATACCTCAGTGGAAGAGATGCTCTTAAGGTGTGCGGTCTTGAGCCCTTGTTTAATAATATATTTGCTTCGAATGATCGTTCGTGTCATATTTCCTGTGTATTGACACCTGGCACCCCGTGTAAAACAGTACTTACAGCTCTGGACCCAGTTTGCTGAGCTGAGCTTCATAGAATAGCTTTTGTCTCCTCAACGCCTCTTCACTGTCGGTGCGAAGTTTTTCCAGCTCCTGCAAATGCAATCAGAACGTTGGTTTTCTTCTATCTGTAGATAAATGATGGCTCTAAAGTACTAAGCAACACATATAAGTCTCCGCACTGGTAATTTAGGAAGTAGATCACACATTTTGCAGAACCTAGAAAGTGTCACTATATTTGTCTCTCCATATACTAAAGCAGAGATTACATCACCTGACAAGTTATACTCTATCCTCATGGCTAAAATTAAATGCAATCCTATAAAATATGACACCATACGCAGTAAACATTGCGGCTCTCCTTATCAGCAAAGGAATCCTTACACCAAGGGATGGTGTTCTTATATGAAATAAGAAAACTACAAAGAGCGAAACTTGTCTAGCTTGAAGGAGGAAACCAGTGGCGCTATGGTAGGCCCGCTAGATGGCGCTGCCATAGGTAAAACGGATATCATCTGCGTTTTTTAAATAGGAACCCCCATTTTTTATTACATATTCGTGTAGTACGTAAAGAAATATAATTGTTTTAGTTGGACCAGTTTTTTCGCTTTGTGATAGATGGCGCTGTAATAGTCACAAACATATGGCTCACAATTTTAGACGAACAGTTGGTAGCAGGTACGTTTTTTAAATTAAAATACAGAACGTAGGTACGTTTGAACATTTTATTTCGGTTGTTCCAATGTGATACATGTACCTTTCTGAACTTATCATATCTGAGAAAGCATGCTGTTACAGCGTGATTACCTGTAAATACCACATTAATGCAATACGTGTTCAAAATTATGTCCGTCAACCTCACTGCATTTGGCAATACATGTAACCAAATTCCTCTCAACAGCGAGTAGTTCGCCTTCCGTAATGTTCGCACATGCATTGACAATGCGCTGACGCATGTTGTCAGGCGTTGTCGGTGGGTCACGATAGCAAATATCCTTCAACTTTCCCCACAGAAAGAAATCTGGGGACGTCAGATCCGGTGAACGTGCGGGCCATGGTATGGTGCTTCGACGACCAATACACGTGTCATGAAATATGCTATTCAATACCGCTTCAACCGCACGCGAGCTATGTGCCGGACATCCATCATGTTGGAAGTACATCGCATTCTGTCATGCAGTGAAGCATCCTGTAGTAACATCGGTAGAACATTACGTAGGAAATCAGCATACATTGCACCATTTAGATTGGTAATCGATAAAATGGGGTCCAATTATCCTTCCTCCCATAATGCCGCACCATACATTAACCCGCCAAGGTCGCTGATGTTCCACTTGTCGCAGCCATCGTGTATTTTCCGTTGCCCAATAGTGCATATTGTGCCGGTTTACGTTACCGCTGTTGGTGAATGACTCTTCGTCGCTAAATAGAACGCTTGCAAAAAATCTGTCATCGTCCCGTAATTCCCAGTGGCAGAACTGTACACATCGTTCAAAGTCGTCGCCATGCAATTCCTGGTGCATAGAAATATGGTACGGGTGTAATCGATGTTGATGTAGCATTCTCAACACCGAAGTTTTTGAGATTCCCGGTTCTCGCACAATTTGTCGGCTACTGATGTGCGGATTAGCCGCGACAGCAGCTATAACACCTACTTGGGCATCATCATTTGTTGCAGGTCGTGGTTGACATTTCACATGTGGCTGAACACTTCCTGTTTCCTTAAATAACGTAACTATCCGGCGAACGGTCCGGACACTTGGATGATGTCGTCCAGGATACCGAACAGCATACATAGCACACGCCCGTTGGACATTTTGATTACAATAGCCATACATCAACACGATATCGACCTTTTCCGCAATTGGTAAACGGTCCATTTTAATACGGGTAATGTATCACGAAGCAAATACCGTCCGCACTGGCGGAATATTACGTGATACCAAGTACTTACACGTTTGTGACTATTACAGCGCCATCTATCACAAAGCGAAAAAAGTGGTCCAACTAAAACATTCAAATTTTTTTACGTACTACACGAATATGCAATAAAAAATGGGGGTTCCTATTTTTAAAAACGCAGTTGATATCCGTTTGACCTATGGCAGCGCCATCTATCGGGCCAACCATAGCGCCATCTGGTTTCCCCCTTCAAGCTAGACGAGTTTCGTTCTTTGTATATATTTATTTATTTGTTGATGGTCCGTCAAGTACCTAAATTGATAGTTTTTACAACAGAAATATGTGTAGGAGGCGACAAGTACTGAAGTAGTTTCAGTGGCTAAGGTACTCTGTGTTCAGTTTCTTTTTCACACTAGTTTTAGCAGCCTGTAAGTTGGATACAATTTTTCGAAAAACAGTTGTTATGCTTACGATGTCGATAAAGGTGTATGGAACAAATCCGTGTAAAACTAATTCAAATGCTTTCGCGAAACAAAGGAAACCATTCATAACGGATTATTTTAAGATCTTCCGTCAGCAAGGGTAACGTTAGGCAATATCAAAGAACTTCATTGGTCCATCTACCATTCAGCTTGGTATGTCTCACTCACCTCTTGCACTCCAGTATATTCCGTTAACAATTCGTTTTCCTGCCTCTGCAAGTAATTCCCAAAATGGACTTCCTGAAGCAGTCTAAATCACGTCGACAGTGAACTGGACTACACTCTAAGACAAAAGAAACACGTATCACGAAGGAATTATCCGAATGGGACGCAAATCGGGAAATATGATGTACATGTAGAGACAAACAAATGATTACAATTTCAGAACAAATTGGATAATGCATTCAAGCGAAAGAGCTTCACAAATTGAGCAAGTCAAAAACAAGTTGGTCCACGTCTGACCCTTATCCAAGCAGTTATTCGGCTTGGCAGTGATTGATAGAGTTTTTGGATGTCCTCGTGACGGATATCGTGCCAAACTCTGTCCAATTGGCGAGTTACATCGTCAAAATCCCGAGATGCTTTTTGGGCCCACCAAACGTTCTCAGTTGGTGAGAGATCCGGCGACGTTGTTGGCCAACTTAGGCTTTGGAAGCACGAAGACAAACAGCAGAAACTCTCGCCGTGTGAGGGTGGGCGGGGGAGGGGGGTCATTATCCTGCTGTAATGTAAGCCCAAGATGGCTCTCCATCAAGGGAAACAAAACGGGGTGTAGAATACCGTCGATGTTCCTCTGTGCTGTAAGGGTGCCGCGAATGGCAACCAAAGGGGTCTTGTTATGAAAATAATTGGCACCCCAGACCATCACTTCGGCTGTCGGGCCGTTTTGCAGCCGACAGTCAGCTTGGTATCCTACCGCTCTCAAGTCGTATTCAGACACGTCTTCGGCCAAGAATCTCATTGAACGGAGTAGAATTGCCTGAAGTGATGAGTCCCGCTTCGAACTGAGACACGACCGCTTCGAACTGAGACCCGACGACGAGTGAAAACGTGCCTGGAGACACCTGGACAACGATGGGATACCAACCGACTGTCGCCCCGCTCGCCATCTGTCCGACAACCAGGACTGATGGTCAGAGTGTCATTTGTTTTCATAGCAGGACCACTTTAGTTATCATCCACGGGACCAGTAGAGTCCAGTGGTAGGTCGACAATATTCTACGACCCGTTTTGTTGTCCTTCATGGTAAGCCGTTCTGGGCTTACATTTCATAAATATAATGAGACAGGGTTGTAGCCTCTCCCCGATGATATTCAATCTGTATATTGAGCAAGCAGTACAGGAAACAAAAGAAAAATTCGGAGTAGGTATTAAATTTCATGGAGAAGAAGTAAAAACTTTGAAGTTCGCCGATGACATTGTAATTCTGTCAGAGACAGCAAAGGACTTGGAAGAGCAGTTGAACGGAATGGACAGTGTCTTGAAAGGAGGATATAAGATGAACATCAACAAAAGCAAAACGAGGATAATGGAATGTAGTCAAATTAAATCGGGTGATGCTGAGGGAATTAGATTAGGAAATGAGGCACTTAAAGTAGTAAAGGAGTTTTGCTATTTAGGGAGTAAAATAACTGATGATAGTCGAAGTAGAGAGGATATAAAATGTAGACTGGCAATGGCAAGGAAATCGTTTCTGAAGAAGAGAAATTTGTTAACATCGAGTATAGATTTAAGTGTCAGGAAGTCGTTTCTGAAAGTATTTGTATGGAGTGTAGCCATGTATGGAAGTGAAACATGGACGATAACTAGTATGGACAAGAAGAGAATAGAAGCTTTCGAAATGTGGTGCTACAGAAGAATGCTGAAGATAAGGTGGGTAGATCACGTAATTAATGAGGAGGTATTGAATAGGATTGGGGAGAAGAGAAGTTTGTGGCACAACTTAACTAGAAGAAGTGATCGGTTGGTAGGACATGTTTTGAGGCATCAAGGGATCACAAATTTAGGATTGGAGGGCAGCGTGGAGGGTAAAAATCGTAGAGGGAGACCAAGAGATGAATACACTAAGCAGATTCAGAAGGATTTAGGTTGCAGTAGGTACTGGGAGATGAAGAAGCTTGCACAGGATAGAGTAGCATGGAGAGCTGCATCAAACCAGTCTCAGGACTGAAGACCACAACAACAACAACAATGCCCGCCCACACACGGCGACCGCTTCTCTTCGTGCTAGCTAAACCCTACTTCGGCCAGCAAGGTGGCCAGATTTCTCCCCAATCTACAACGTCTGGAGCATTATGGGCAGGCCCCTCCAACCATCTAGGGACTTTGACAATCTAAGGCGCCAATTGGACAGAACATGGCGCCATATCCCTCAGGACATCCAACAACAGCATCTATCAGTGCCAAGCCGAATAACTGCTTGGGTAAAAGCCAGAGGCGGACCAAAGCGCCACTGACTTGTTCAATTTGTGAAGATCTTTCTCTTAAATAAATTATCATTTTTGTAAAACTTTAATCATTTCTTTGTCTGCACATGTAGACCTACATCATATCAACCGATTTGCGTCTAGTTCGGATAATTCTTTTTTCGTGTGTGTGTATTTTCCACGTACCTTTTCAAGCAGTAACTTCACTACGATCAAGGGATTAATTGGCTTCCGCCCACTCATTTCTGCCGTTAGTACATGCATTGCACTACGAAACACCGCAAATGTCTCACTCATACTGTGTGTACGTTTATAATGCAGCGAGACTGGCACATCGACCTTCAGATGGCGCTAGCGGCCGCACACGTAGGTTTACCGGTGAATGACATTGATTGCTATCCGAACAGGTAAAACCTTGTATTTTAAGCGCGTTTCCTTACGGTTTTAACCACTGAGGTGGGTACCTCCCTTGTTAGAACTCAATGCGTCACTCCGTTCTTCCCTTTTTTCCTTTTTTACGTATTGACATTCAAATTCTTAGGTGCCTTTATTATTATAATTATTAGTTATTATTATTGTTCGTAGTTGCAATTTTAGTAGCAGAGTAGAATGGTTATTGTTGTTTCTATGCTCGAGGAGGAATCTACTCGTCAGCAGGTAGTGCTCAATTGATAGACGTATTTGGGCTCAGTGACTGAAAGGGGTAATACAATAGCCGGATAGAGGAGTCACTGGCCGTAGTTTACTATCCCTTTCTCAGTCATTCTTTCTTCCACTGACACTTGACCATGTACCTCAACTGGGAGCGCAAGAGGATCACACACTTTATCAATGGATTTCCATCACATGCTTCTTTAGCAGCCAAATCATCCAGCTAATTCCATTGGATCCTATGTACCCTGGTGTTCAGGATAGCAACACATGCTTCTGTAAGAAAAATTGCGAGTCCTTTGGGTTATAGATTTGTTTCTCTGCTCCACACATTGCCTGAACAGGTGGAAGGGAGTTGTGTGAAATAACGCCAGATGGGATATTGACACACCACATGTCGGCAGACCATCGCCAGAGCTCGTTGGGCATAGCCTCTGTTACAAGCAGCCTATAAATCCGATATCATGGTAGGCTAAATCTCACGGATTCGACATTCGCAATCGGTCGCATCGCCTTCGGTCGGCAGCGATATTGGTGCACTGAGCGTGTCAGGCACGTCATCCCTTCTCCAGTTCGCGTCCTATAGTAGCTCCACCATTTCCCACAGCTTCAGCTCATCTCTGAGCATCTTAAGAACGAATACATTAGGCAGAAATCCCAGTCCAACCCTATATCCTAACCACGAATCACTAGCGACGTAGCAAGCTTCGCTTCCTCTTCCATATCCCTATTTCCATGGACCTCCATGCCTTATCCGTCCTCTCCCACTGGAGCTTCAATCAACTCCTCCTACCGTCCCGAGATAACCGTCTAGTATCTATCCCAAGATACACTCTATTCATCAATGCTCCACCCCATTCTTCAATCATTTCCCTCCTCTATCCTGCACCCTCAAGAACCGTCAGTTGCTTTCTGCAGATCCCCTTTCTAGTATTGATTATTCCACCTCTAGCACTAAAATGATAATTTTTATGCACCACCAGCATCAGTTTGAACATCATCATCCCTGATCTCATTTTAGCTGTTTTGTACACTCATTTACACGAATTTAAAAATCTGTAAAAAATCTTCATCAGTTTATTGTTTCAAATGGAATTTACGTTATCTGATTTATTTACTCAAAGCTTTGATAAACATGTTAGGCCTTTGGCTAAAGAGTGGTTTTGATGACGTCTTTGGCTCAACGTGAGAACACAATTAGCACTCTGCTGCAGAGGCCACATTAAGAATGTGCGCGGAACGATATGCTCTGAAACACTTAGGGGTGGAAGTATATACCTGCACAAACATTCCAATCCATCTTTAGATCTGTCACAGATCTCCAACTGGAACGATATGCTCTGAAACACTTAGGGGTACAAGTATATGCCTGCACAAACATTCCACTCCATCGTTAGATCTGTCAGAGATCTCCAACTATCCTACTTTTGCAGAGCAGGCAAGCCCCTGACCTCCACATTCTGTGAAGAGGCGTAGACATCCAAAACTTGTCGCCTACTCATGATTTCACCATTCTTCAACCGCCTTCCATAGATACTCACTACAGTAGCACGTCATCAGGCAACCAACTTCCAACGTCCTCATAAGAAAGAGCCATGACAATCTGCTCTTTGTTGAAATCATTTATGCCAGTGGATTACACCATTTGCTGCCCTTGTCGGTACTAGAATGATTTCTCATTCGTCTCTGCTCTGATTACATACTTTCATTACTGACTCAAGTACCCGCAACGTCACGGAGAGGCATTGAATATAGCGGTGGGCAGTAGTCGCAATGTTTTCTTTCGGCAGTGTATTTTAACCGTTGCACAAAATGGCCAAATTATTTTTTATTTTATTTTATCGTATTGCCTAGATTTAAATCACAAAATTGTCATCTAAGTGTGGTCTCTTAAGCATAGCACGTACCAGCAGGCAGCACCGCAGGCGTCAGTCAATAGGTCGACAACCCACTCCAGAGACCGCATATAGCCCAACGATTGCCGCACCAAGAAGTTACAGCAGTGGCGCCACCAAAGAAATTATATGCGCGGGTGCCATAGGAGAGCGGACAGTCCCAAGTAAGCTCGATTACCGTGAAGACCACTTTCTACTTGTGTGCTTCGCATCGCATCGTCTGCTTCTAGCGAATCCACACCATCCCGTCTTCAACCATCATTCTAGTGGGACAAGAACTGTTTACTATCCACCCTTAGCTTCTGGAATAGTACTTCAACTTCAGGATTTGCTGCCTAAGTCGATTTGTACAATAATACGACCGCGTGATCAAAAATTCAGTAGAAATTTGAAAACTGAATAAATCATGGAATAATGTTGATAGAGAGGTACAAATTGACACACATGCTTGGAATGACATGGAGTTTTTTGAAACCGAAAAAATACAAAAGTTCAAAAAATGTCCGACATATGGTGTATCTTCTGATCAGAATAGCAATAATTAGCATAACAAAGTAAGACAAAGCAAAGATGATGTTCTTTACAGGAAATGCTCAATATGTCCACCATCATTCCTCAACAATAGCTGTAATCGAGGAATAATGTTGTGAACAGCACTGTAAAGCATGTCTGGAGTTATGGTGAGGCATTGGCGTCGGATGTTGTCTTTCAGCGTCCCTAGAGATGTCGGTCGATCACGATACACTTGCGACTTCAGGTAACCCCAAAGCCAATAATCACGGACTGAAGTCTGGGGACCTGGGAGGCCAAGCATGACGAAAGTGGCGGCTGAGCAACGATCATCACCAAACGACGCGCGCAAGAGATCTTTCACGCGTCTAGCAATATGTGCTGGAGCGCCATCCTGCATAAACATCGTACGTTCCAGCAGGTGTTTATCAGCCAGGCTGGGGATGATGCAATTCTGTAACATATCGGCGTACCTCTCACCCGTCACAGTAGCAGCTACAAAACCAGAATCACGCATTTCCTCGAAGAAAAAAGGCCCGATAACTGTAGATGTGGTAAATCCAACCCATACCGCGACTTTCTCGTCGTGCTATGGAGTTTCCACGACAGTTCTAGGATTTTCGGTAGCCCAAATTCTGCAGTTGTGGGCGTTGACAGACCTCGAAGAGTGAAATGAGCTTCGTCGGTCCACAACATGTTACTCAACCAATCGTCATCTTCCGCCCTCTTTTGAAACGCCCACGCCGCAAATGCCCTCCGCTTCACTAAATCTCCAGGTAACAGCTCATGTTGCCCATGGATTTTATAGTGATAGCCTCGGAGGGTACGCCTTAGTGCCAATCAAACAGTAGTGTATGGAATGCCGGTGCGACGTGTGACTGCACGAGCGCTGACTTGCCCGTGCATAGACGAACCCGCTACAGACTCCATTTCTTCCTGAACTGTCTCAGCAGCATTACGCCTTGTGCTCGGTCGGCCACTACGGGGTCTACCGTCTAAACAACCCGTGGCTTCCAACTTCGAAATCATTGTCGCCACAGCTGCATTTGTCAACGGACCTTCACCCGTTCGAATCCCCTTCCTATGATGATAGGATTGTAACGCTGAACTAGCACATTCCCCATTCTGATAATACAGCTTCACTAAAAGCGCCTTTTCAGGTAACGTCAACATGATGCGACTGCTGGCGCATCTGATTCTCTCTCTCATTACACGACTGTCATGCGCAGTCACTGACGTTTTGCTGTCCAGCGCCATCTGTCGGACATTTTGTGAACTTTGTTTTTTTTCTAATAAAATCCCATGTCATTCCAAGCATGTGTGTCAATTTTTACCTCTATATCTACATTATTCCGTAGTTTATTAAGTTTTCAAATTTATACTGACTTTTTGATCACCCGTTATATTCATGTCACTAATCATTATCAGTATTTCAGAGCTTTCCTCGTTCTCCTCTCATAGTGTTTCCCCCAGCGCACTATAAATAGTTGAGGGTGGTGACGAGTAAAACCCTCCCTCCCTTCTCTTTTCTTTTCCCCCGTCGTCTCCCTCCACCCCTCTTCCCCCGGGCTTCCCCTCCCCCTTCCCCCTATCTCCCCTGCCCATGGCATCTGCTCTCCCCTCTCCCTCTCCCACCCCCCCCCTCCTCCTGTCTTGGCAGGTCCCCGGACTCGTACACGGTTAATGAACATTCGCGCGCCGGAGATCAACACCTCGTGTTCTGTGTGTGCCGTCGTTTTGTGCTTAAGTGGTTGAGTGTTATTCGTTTTGTGCACCTACGTTCACGTGTGACAATTTTCGTCTCTGTATGTGTCCAAGTGTCTGAACAATTTTATCTTGGACTCTATGCCCGTGAACGGCACCTTGTCCACCATGTTTTTTCTCTCAATGTCTTCATTTGTATCTTTGTGTTTCTCTGAGGCCAAAGAGCGGCGTAGTATGCTGCTGCAGGCCTGCCTGTAAACAGGTTTCAAAATAACAATAAAGAAAAAAACAAAAAGACGAGTAAAATCTCCTTGTGGATGTAACAAAAGTGCGATAGAACACTAACAAGGTAAATTACCCATCGCGCCCCCACTCAGATCTGGTGGTAAGAGGGCCCAGTGGACAGTCCGTCAAACCCTGAACACAAATCAAGAATGAAAACAGTTAGAAGGTGCACTGAACTGTGAAAAAAAAGGAAAGTAGAAACAGTGAAAGGGTCAGGGACAAGAAGTGCAACGTAGGGCAGGCTGAAGCAGCTGTGACGTCGTGGTTAAGTGGTCAGGATGTCGGCCTGATAAGGGGCCGAGCAGTGTTCCAAGCCTCTCTCACACCATTTTTTTTTTCGCTGTTTGCTGTATTCAAATTTGTGTCCCTGACGTGATGTAACGTCCGTTTGCAATAGCGAGCTCTCAGGAAGGGACTCATAATGACAGCTGAGTCTGCAAAACTACTGTATTAGCAAACACAAGGAAGTGGTTTTCGAATGGGAACCGCAAACATTGATAACAATACGACAAGTCAATCGAATCCTCCACAGGAGAAAACGTCTGGTGTGTCATACACGACATCAGTGATAGTAAATGTGTAATGTGATAGGAATTTCTTATCGACGCACCTACTCTGTACGACTATTAAGTGAGTGATATATGCCTGCTAACCCAATATAGGTGTTCGTATGACTGTGATCAGTCCCAAGGAAATGATTAAAACGTAATAGTTTGTCACAGAAGCTGCAACAAATGAAAGCAACATTTTCACAATCATACAATTTCTCTGTGCCCTGTCAAAACATATGTTTTTGACGTTTTTGAAGTTGCGTTCCGTTTTGTACGTGTAGACTCTTGAATTCCTTTGTTGTAAAACAGTTCACGCCTGTTTATTTGTTGTTTTCATTTCTGCGAGACGTCTATGTGGTATCTCGCCTGCTCTCACTATTCGCCGCATTTACTTGCGACGGTAACGTATTGTTACCACATGGGTCACATTCTGTAATCAATTAATAGTATATGACAACTGCCAAGACCAGAGAAAGAGACAAACATTTCAATGATCGGACAGAGAGGTCGTTATGTCGTCAAATAAATAAATAAATGGCTCGAGAGAGTTTGTACGCAACGGCCTTGCCACAGTGGATATACTGGTTCCCGTCACATCACCAAAGTTAAGCGCTGTCGGGCGTGGCCGGCACTTGGATGGGTGACTATCCGGGCCGCCGTGCGCTGTTGCCATTTTTCGGGGTGCACTCAGCCTCGTGATGCCAGTTGAGGACCTACTCGACCGAATAGTAGCGGCTCCGGTCAAAGAAAACCGTCATAACGACCGGGAGTGCGGTGTGCTGACCCCACGCCCCTCCTATCCGCATCCTCAGCTGAGGATGACATGGCGGTCGGATGGTCGCGATGGGCCACTTGTGGCCTGAAGACGGGGTGCTTTTTTATTTTTTCGAGAGAGTTTGTGACACAGCTCATCCGCTTCAGAATCGAACATAGTAACCACTTAATGACGACTGTTTATTTTCGCACAATATTGTACTTGTTAAGCTTGGACCATTCACTGTTTATTTTTGCTTTTTTTCACAGCTCAGTACACCTTCTTCCTGCTTTCATGTTTGATCTGGGTTCACTTTATGACGGGCTGCCCACTGGGTCATCTTACCACTAAATCTGAGATGGGTGCGATGGAGAGTTTCCCTTAAAGTAACTCACAATTTTCATTTCGTTTGTGTCGTTTTATCACCGTAAAGTTATGTACATTGTCCACAGGATACGCGTCCCGTGCCCTCGCGGGGGCTTGAAATAACAATAAAGGGAGGGGAAGCAAGAGACACGCCAGAAGTGAGTGTGGCCTACCTTCCGCAGTTGGCGGCGCTCGTCGTCCATCTGAGAGACCGGCTGCAGCTCTGAGGCGTCCGTCTGGCTGCTGCGGTCCAGACTAAGGGGCATCGCCGGCAGGTGGCGCCTGCAACACGACACACGCTGCCCAGCTCACACAGCAACTCACCCGTCTCACTAGAAACCGTCAAATCCGCTCCAACTAATTAGTACACTACTGGCCATTAAAATTGCTACACCACGAAGATGACGTGCCACAGACGCAAAATTTAACCGACAGGAAGAAGATGCTGTGATACGCAAATGATTAGCTTTTCAGAGCATTCACACAAGGTTGGCGCCGGTGGCGAAACCTACAACGTGCTGACATGAGGAAAGTATCCAACCGATTTCTCATACACAAACAGCAGTTGACCAGCGTTGCCTGGTGAAACGTTGTTGTGATGCCTCGTGTAAGGAGGAGAAATGCGTACCATCACGTTTCCGACTTTGATAAAGGTCGGATTGTAGCCTATCGCGATTGCGGTTTATCGTATCTGGACATTGCTGATCGCGTTGGTAGAGATCCAATGACTGTTAGCAGAATATGGAATCATTGGGTTCAGGAGGGTAATACTGAACGCCGTGCTGGATCCCAACGGACTCGTATCACTATCAGTCGAGATGACAGCCATCTTATCCGCATGGCAGTAACGGATCGTGCAGCCACGTCTCGATCCCTGAGTCAGCAGATGGGGACGTTTTCAAGACAATAACCATCTGCACGAATAGTTCGACGACGTTTGCAGCAGCATGGACTATCAACTCGGAGACCATGGCTGCGGTTACCCTTGACGCTGCATCACAGACAGGAGCGCCTGCGATGGTGTACTCAACGACGAACCTGGGTGCACGAATGGCAAAACATCATTTTTTCGGATGAATCCAGGTCCTGTTTACAGCATCACGATGGTCGCATCCGTGTTTGGCGACATCGCGGCGAGCGCACATTAAAAGCGTGTATTCGTCATCGCCATACTGGCGTATCGCGGCGTGATGGTATGGGGTGCCATTGGTTACACGTCTCGGTCACCTCTTGTTCTCATTGACGGCACTTTGAACAGTAGACGTTACATTTCAGAAGTGTTACGACCCGTGGCTCTACCCTTCATTCGATCCCTTCGAAACCCTACATTTCAGCAGGATAATACACGACCGCACGTTGAAGGTCCTATACGGGCCTTTCTGGATACAGAAAATGTTCGCCTGCTGCTCTGGCCAGCACATTCTCCAAATCTCTCACTAATTGAAAACGTCTGGTCAATGATGGCCGAGCAACTTGCTCGTCACAATACGCCAGTTGCTACTCTTGATGAACTGTGGTACCGTGTTGAAGCTGCATGGGCAGCTGTACCTGTACACGCCATCCAAGCTCTGTTTGACTCAATGCCCAGGCGTATCAAGACCGTTATTACGGCCAGAGGTGGTTGTTCTGGGTACTGATTTCTCAGGATCTATGCACCCAAATTGCGTGAAAATGTAATGACATGTCAGTTCTAGTATAATATATTTGTTCAATGAATACCCGATTATCATCTGCATTTCTTCTTGATGTAGCAATTTTAATGGCCAGTAGTGCATCTCAAGGACGCAGTTAAGAACAGTTCTTCGACTTTATTTGATGCTGACCTCCACCTCTTTCTATCTTGCAATACTCTTCTGATTTCTCTGTGCCGCGGCAAAGAGAAAATTTCGTTCTGGCAGTGAAAGAAAGTTTGTTTGGATAGATATTCTCTTCTTTTTATTCAATCCCACTTTTAGATCGACGCAAAGCGGGAAGTTCCACTATGTAAATCTGTGGTACTCATTGGCCTGCATCAACAACATGGATTTTCACACAAATTGTTACACGGATTTTCAGTGTCTACTTACACTATAAGATTTTGTGGAAATTAGTTCTTTTATTGTAAAGAGTAATCAATAAGTTTCCGCTCGAAGACTTTACCGTCCAGAGTCGGTACGCCATGCAGGCAAAATCGCACTGAAGCAATCATCTCACTGATGCACCAAACTGAAGATACTCCTGCGGTAGAACACCGTGTCGTGCTGTCTGAAGAAGTTTATAACTGCTGCATATCCTCGTCCGCCACGAAACGTCCACCATTCAAGACGTTTTTCAAGGGACCGAAGGCGAGATAATCACGTGGGGAGAGACCAGGACTATAGGACGGGTGCTCGAGTGTCTCCCACAGGAGTTGGTCCGTAATGGATGAGGCTGGCCACTCAGATCGACCGGCGACCAGCACGAAATTTGGAGCACCATTCCCGAACGATGGTGTTCGACAGACTTGCTGCCCCATATACATTCTTCGCTCTCCGATGGATGTCTGCCGGTGTTTGTCCTTCGGCAGCCAGGAGAAAGAGACAGCACGTTGGTCCCGTTTGGACTCATTTGGTAATGACGTCGCCATAGTTCTCGTTTCCGCATTTACACCATGCACGTCAGTCAGACACGAATGCCACACTAATCCTTGCCTACATGTCGGTACTTATGTACCCGCATCAGAGTCGCGCTATGTTACATACACGCTGTAACAACGCCCTCAAACGGAAACTTTTTGGTTCAAAAATGGCTCTAAGCACTGTGGGACTTAACATCTGAGTTTATCAGTCCCCTAGACTTAGAACTACTTAAACCTAACTAACTTAAGGACATCACACACATCCATGCCCGAGGCAGGATTCGAACCTGCGACCGTAGCAGCAGCGCGGTTGGAAACTTTTTGATCACTTCTTATACTGTAAGTTAGTAGCGTAGAACCCACTGCTTCACTCGCGTAGACTGGCTGTACGGTCTGCACAGATTTTGTTTTTGTTTTCCTTTAGTCAATTTTCTATGTTGTTACGCCCTCTGCGAATGTTTCAACCTACACACTCTGCAAACAGTGTTTCTAATCTACGAAAATTAAGCTGCAGATAGAGTATTAAAATTTAATAAAGCATTTCTTTGTATGCAAGATTTGCACATTTTTTTGAAAAAATTAACTGAATTTATATATTTTTACCCACATTGTTCTTATATCAGCTATCTAGAAACAGTGTATCTGGTCTACACTAGCAAAGCTGCAGACAGAAAGTTGGCATTTATTGAAGTACTTATTCGTATACCACATCAATTGGTGGTTGTACTGTTTGGTGCCAAAATCACCGGGCTGCGGTTGGAACTGGCTATTGAACAGACTACATAGAACTGAACAAGTGAGAAGCAATCCTCCCTCAAGTCGACCCCTCCCACCTTCAACGAGTGGCTCTTCGATTTATTAATTGTCATTGAAAGCAGACTTGAAGGGGGGATTGCAGTCGCTTGAAATCAAATGTGTAGTCAGAAGGTATAAGCGGTATTCTTGGTATGAATACCGGTTCACCCCGAGCACATCCGGTAAGCACTTTGGCCTGGATAATGTTTTTGCGGGGAGCAGTTACTCGTAGTCTAGATTATTCAGTTCTATAGCTATTATGGGTATTTGACATTTATTATTCCTTTAAAATCGCACAACAACTTCGATAAAACACAGCTTAATCATTAACACACTTATTTCACAATTGTTTCACTTTTAAACTGCAAATCCTCTAAGAGCTGTCTTGAATCTTCACGAGTCCCTCCCAACAGCCTTGATGTGGATAGATACGTACAGCAACCAGTAATCAGAGTCAGAACTGTGTCTGCAAAAACACAAGGATTATTAAACAATTTTTGCTGTCATTAATTACTAGAAGTATAATTGACAGAGTAGATTGCTAATATTTGCTATAATGAATATCACATTTGCAAGAACGATCTCACTGAAGTAATTAAGTCCATCGAAACGCTTAGAAACTAACCTATCGTCTGACGAAAACGGTCTAAAGATGCAGTGGCAATTTCTTCAGATCTGTTGACAATGATATTTTCAGTTATCACTTTACTGAGTGACTGAAATGTAGTTCAGGTACCTGTGAACATAACAATATGTTAGAATTCATTTTCTAAATACGAACTATTACGGTACTGTACGGCTACTTACATATTAATTACACTATTAATATTTTCACAGTTGTTTCTTTAATACAAAATTAAAGCCAACGGAAGAAAAAACGTAAAACATACTTGCCAATGACAGGTTTGTTGCGATGTAATTTTCCGTGTTGACAGATGTAACTTTTTCATACAGTAGTAAGTCGCAGAAATCGCAGAAGTAGCAGGAGTCACAGAAATCGCAGAAGTAGCAGAAGTCACAGAAATCGCAGAAGTAGCAGAAATCGCAGAAGTAGCAGAAGTCACAGAAGTAGCAGAAATCGCGGAAGTAGCAGAAATCGCAGAAATAGCAGTGGCGGAGGGATACACGACCTATGTTCCTTAACTGCGACTCTTAACTGCGACAAATCGCAGTTAAGAATAGCAGATACTGAAAAGTAGTATTCACAGAAATCACTGATATCGGAAAATCGCAGTTCAGCCCATCACTACTATTTATGTTTTCAAATCCTTCGCTATAACGTTTTGATACCACAGTTTTGCAATCATGTCAGTCATTGTTACCAACGTTTTTCAAAAAATTTCACCTGCGAAAATACAGATACCACGTGAACAGGTTTACTCTTTTGGAATGAATAACGAAGTGGCTACTGCAAACTTATTTTGACGGCGTTATAACTATATAAATAAATGACAGACGTATTACTTCCAGCAGAGACTGTTAATGAGACGTTACACTGTATAAGAATCTGCTTGGCTTCTCTCAGTGAGGCTTAGATAACATGACATTTTTTTTTCCTCAGAACGGGACGCTTGCAGAGTTTCGGAAAAAAACTTATTTTACTATTTATAATTTATTCAAAAACAAGGACATGATAACAATATATTATTTATATATAATTTGAATTAATCAACATTAGATTGCAGCTGCAGACGCATTTGTTTTATATTTATCGGCGAAGGAAATCAATTTCGAAATGTCGGGTCTAGTTTTCGTACAGTTCAGACTGTTGTCATCGAAATGTGTGAACAACTGTACCCAAATGTCTTCAGTAGCTCAACATTAGATTGCAGCTGCAGACGCATTTGTTTTATATTTATCGGCGAAGGAAATCAATTTCGAAATGTCGGGTCTAGTTTTCGTACAGTTCAGACTGTTGTCATCGAAATGTGTGAACAACTGTACCCAACGGTCTTCAGTAGCAACATTTTTAGCGTTCGAGCATGATATTTTTTTCATCTGTAACGTGGTTGGAAGTATCATCGAATAGGCCTGTATCTTGGTCACTGCTAAGAAATCCTTGTGTAGTCACCAAATCCGACAGTCTATATTTCTTCCGACGTAGGTACTTTTTTCAAAACTGCCCTATTCAGACACTTCTAAGTCTGCACTGAGCTGACACCGCTGATCCAATTATTCTTATAGTCTTATAAAATTCAGCCGCCGCAGTTTCTACACCCCGAACAACCGCTTTCTTGTAATTTTGTTATTAGATTACCGACTGTATGAGGAAGAAAAAGCGAACTTTTTTTATGTATCTCGGAGACGCTTAATTCTTTGTAGATTCTGCAGTAGACACGCGTTGCGCTTCAGGGTTCAACACCATTTGATGGGAAGTCACTGCCTGTGCATACAAAAAGTATAACCATAATTCAGAGGAGGGGTTTTCGAAAAATGTTTTTAAAATATTTGGGCATTTATCGAAGCTCAGAAAATTGCATTTTAAGATTTGAATTTAAAAAAAAAAAAACTTTCACGCGCCGGCATTAACGCGTGACACAACGGTTTTTCTGTAGCCCAGCAATTTCTGATACACTATTACTCTCTTTTCTATTCCTTCCTTCAAAATTGTAGTTAGTACAACCTCCACAAAATGGCGCAATTTTCTTATTTAAATCATTGCACGAAAATACATCTTTCAAGCGATCGACAACAATATCCGATGTTTCACCAGGCTGCTCTCGGAAATCTAAAATCTTGAGTTTCACATCTTCATAAGGTAAAAAATATCGAATCAAAATTAGGAATAATTTTACTAAGCCATGATCTGAAACAGCCGTTAATAAAGATATGTAGTGGGCTTCACAGAAATGCTCTTTCAATTCATCCATCAGCACAGGCGCCAGCACATTCACAATAATAGTCTGAGATTTTGTACGAGCACATCTAAATTTTTTTCTCAAAACATCTTTGTATTAAATTAGAGGCACAGTCATTTGAGCGACATCTGTGGCTTTCTTGAACCGTGTGATACGCCCATGCACCTCCCTCTGCAGCAACATCCAAATCCTTCGAAGTCGTCAAATTGGTTCTTTTGAAAAAAGCAAGACTAGCGAGCTGGAAGCAGCAGCTTGATCGGAAAGCCTGCGTTGTTCGATTTTAAGTGTTTCTCATTATCGCTGACACCACCATGACCAACACTAAAATCACTACACTTTTCACACGTAACATGTAATGCAGCACTCCTTTGTTTGATTTTGCAAAGTAATATTAAAGGTACATTTACGTTTAGGCATTTTTCTACTGTTACAAACACGAAAACGTTATTGAGTTGCTTTATTGTGCACGTGCGCCCAATCATTCCAATAGAATCTAAATCTAAGCAGCGTTGCCGGCCGTCAAGTTCGCACTCGCGCGTTGTGATTGTTGCCTGAGTTGAGCGGCAGCATCTGTCTCGCTCTCGCATACTTGCTCTCGCTTCTCGACGCCTCGCGCACAGGCGCCGTCACCCGCGCGTTTCACATGTGATGAATGCAGGCAGCTAGGGGGTACATCTCATCGATAATAGTTTGGTCTGTTTGCAAATGCGCGGGACAATTTTGGTCTTTCTGGGAACAACGGGAAAGACAGCCTGAAAGCGGGACTGTGCCGCCCAAAGTGGGAAGTTTGGTCATGTCAGGCACGGAGTGGGCTACCCGTGGCCCGGGCACATTTTATAAATAGACAAACGGAGGTTTTAAGTATCGTCAACGTGAGGAATAACCTCAGAGCAACTTGACTCAGAACTTGGAGATGATAAGCGAAAAGTCTCTGGGGAGACGAATTCTCAGAACGGACGGCCAAAACTTAATTATTATCTCAAGAAATAAAGAGTTAATTAACTGGTGTACCGACATTCGTCAAAATGAAAACTATCATGAAGGAATAGACACGAATGTGATAAAAAAACACAGCTTTGCGCTTTTTAACAGTAGACCAGTAGACTTTTTAGAAGGTGGGAAATCTGCAAAAACAGTCGATCTGACAACACTGCGGATTGGCGCAATCGCTCCGCCGACAAGTCAGCAGTCGCAGGGGGGGTGGAGCGTGGTCGCCTTTGATCCTCGGCCCGCATTGTTAGCGGGTTGCAGGCAGTCCATCCGCTCACGCCTCAGGGCATTGCAGTACCCTTGCAAGTGGGGCTTGCCGCTTAAACTCTTGAATTTATGTGAAAGTGATAATATGCAGTTACCTAACGTTTTTCTCCGATTTTTAGCCATAACTCTACGCAGTGGCCTGCAAACAAAATTACCGTTACGACTGACAAGTCATCTACTACCGGTGCGAAGCCGGGGGAAAAGTCGCCAGTGTTATTATAGAATACGGCTGAGAACCGCAGGCCACACGAAATCTTAACTCGCTGTTTGACGACCACTGGTGTAAACCAAATGTTATTTTGAAACTTTGTGCTCGGTCCGGCACACAGTTTTAATCTGCCAGGAAGTTTCGTATCAGCGCACACTCCGCTGTAGAGTGAAAATTTCATTCCAAATGTTGTTTTGTTCTGTATAGGGGCGAATTCCTTGACTAACTTATAATGTGAAAATTCCTGCATCTACATCTACATAAATACTCCCAGAGAGAGCGAAGGAAAAACTGCTATCTATATGTCTCCGAATAAGTCCTAATTTCTCGTATCTCATCTGCGGGGTCTCTAAGCGCGATGTATGTTGGAGGATCGTTCTGCAGTCAGCTTCAAATGCCGGTTCTCTAAAACTTTCTCAGCAGTATTCTTCGAAATGAATGTCTTCTTTCCTCCAGGGATTCCCACTTGAGCTCCCGGTAACAAATCTACCGGTAACAAAGTTAGCAGATCGCCTCTGAATTGCTTAGGTGTCTTCTTTCAATCCGACCTGATGCGGATCCCAAACACTCGAGCAGTACTTAAAATATGTGACACTAGCGTCCTATATGCCGTCTCTTTCACAGGTGAACTACACTTTCCTAAAATTCCCCCAATAAAGCGAAGTCGACCATTCGTCTCCCTACCACAGTCCTCACATACTCGTTCCATTTCATACCGCTTCGCAACGTGATGCCCAGATATTTAAAGGACTTGACTGTATCGAGTAGGACATTACTAATGCTGTATCTAAAAATTACTGGCTTGTTTTTCCTACTCATCCGCGTTAAAATACATTTGTCCAATAGGCCTACAACATTAATAGCAGTCCTTGTAGTTTACTTCGTAGACACGTGATTTTGAAAATTTATTACAGTTGTGGCCTTTCTTGTTCTTGTTTTGTAGTGGTCTTCAGTCCAGAGACTGGTTTGATGAAGCTCTCCATGCTACTCTATCCTGTGCAAGCTTCTTCATCTCCCAGTACCTACTGCAACCTACATCCTTCTGAGTCTGCTTAGTGTATTCATCTCTTGGTCTCCCTCTACGATTTTTACTCTCCACGCTGCCCTCCAATGCTAAATTTGTGATCCCTTGATGCCTCAAAACATGTACTACCAACCGATCCCTCCTTCTAGTCAAGTTGTGCCACAAACTTCTCTTCTCCCCAATCCTACTCAATACCTCCTCATTAGTTACGTGATCTACCCACCTTATCTTCAGCATTCTTCTGTAGCACCACATTTCGAAAGCTTCTATTCTCTTCTTGTCCAAACTGGTTATCGTCCATGTTTCACTTCCATACATGGCTACACTCCATACAAATACTTTCAGAAACGACTTCCTGACACTTAAATCTATACTCGATGTTAACAAATTTCTCTTCTTCAGAAACGCTTTCGTTGCCATTGCCAGTCTACATTTTATATCCTCTCTACTTCGACCATCATCAGTTATTTTACTCCCTAAATAGCAAAACTCCTTTACTACTTTAAGTGTCTCATTTCCTAATCTAATTTCCTCAGCATCACCAGATTTAATTTGACTACATTCCATTATCCTCGTTTTGCTTCTGTTGATGTTCATCTTATATCCTCCTTTCAAGACACTGTCCATTCCGTTCAACTGCTCTTCCAAGTCCTTTGCTGTCTCTGACAGAATTACAATGTCATCGGCGAACCTCAAAGTTTTTACTTCTTCTCCATGAATTTTAATACCTACTCCGAATTTTTCTTTTGTTTCCTTTACTGCTTGCTCAATATACAGATTGAATAACATCGGGGAGAGGCTACAACCCTGTCTCACTCCTTTCCCAACCACTGCTTCCCTTTCATGATCCTCGACTCTTATAAATGCCATCTGGTTTCTGTACAAATTGTAAATAGCCTTTCGCTCCCTGTATTTTATCCCTGCCACCTTCAGAATTTGAAACAGAGTATTCCAGTTAACATTGTCAAAAGCTTTCTCTAAGTCTACAAATGCTAGAAACGTGGGTTTGCCTTTTCTTAATCTTTCTTCTAAGTCGTAAGGTTAGTATTGCCTCACGTGTTCCAACATTTCTACGGAATCCAAACTGATCTTCCCCGAGGTCCGCTTCTACCAGTTTTTCCATTCGTCTGTAAAGAATTCGTGTTAGTATTTTGCAGCTGTGACTTATTAAACTGATAGTTCGGTAATTTTCACATCTGTCAACACCTGCTTTCTTTGGGATTGGAATTATTATATTCTTCTTGAAGTCTGAGGGTATTTCGCCTGTCTCATACATCTTGCTCACGAGATGGTAGAGTTTTGTCGTCACTGGCTCTCCCAAGTCCATCAGTAGTTATAATGGAATGTTGTCTACTCCTGGGGCCTTGTTTCGACTCAGGTCTTTCAGTGCTCTGTCAAACTCTTCACGCAGTATCGTATCTCCCATTTCGTCTTCATCTACATCCTCTTCCATTTCCATAATATTGTCCTCAAGAACATCGCCCCTGTATAGACCCTCTATATACTCCTTCCACCTTTCTGCCTTCCCTTCTTTGCTTAGAACTAGGTTGCCATCTGAGCTCTTGATATTCATACAAGTGGTTCTCTTCTCTCCAAAGGTCTCTTTAATTTTCCTGTAGGCAGTATCTATCTTACCCCTAGTGAGACAAGCCTCTACATCCTTACATTTGTCCTCTAGCCATCCCTGCTTAGCCATTTTGCACTTCCTGTCGATCTCATTTTTGAGACGTTTGTATTCCTTTTTGCCTGCTTCATTTACTGCATTTTTATATTTTCTCCTTTCATCAATTAAATTCAATATTTCTTCTTTTACCCAAGGATTTCTATTAGCCCTCGTCTTTTTACCTACTTGATCGTCTGCTGCCTTCACTACTTCATCCCTCAGAGCTACCCATTCTTCTTCTACTGTATTTCTTTCCCCCATTCCTGTCAATTGTTCCCTTATACTCTCCCTGAAACTCTCTACAACCTCTGGTTTAGTCAGTTTATCCAGGTCCCATCTCCTTAAATTCCCACCTTTTTGCAGTTTCTTCGGTTTCAATCTGCAGTTCATAACCAATAGATTGTAGTCAGAATCCATATCTGCCCCTGGAAATGTCTTACAATTTAAAATCTGGTTCCTAAATCTCTGTCTTACCATTATATAATCTATCTGATACCTTTTAGTATCTCCTGGATTCTTCCAGGTATACAACCTTCTTTTATGATTCTTGAACCAAGTGTTAGCTATGATTAAGTTACGCTCTGTGCAAAATTCTACAAGGCGGCTTCCTCTTTCATTTCTTCCCCCGAATCCATATTCACCTACTATGTTTCCTTCTCTCCCTTTTCCTGCTGACGAATTCCAGTCACCCATGGCAATTAAATTTTCATCTCCCTTCACTACCTGAATAATTTCTTTTATGTCGTCATACATTTCATCAATTTCTTCATCATCTGCAGAGCTAGTTGGCATATAAACTTGTACTACTGTAGTAGGCATGGGCTTTGTGTCTATCTTGGCCACAATAATGCGTTCACTATGCTGTTTGTAGTAGCTAACCCGCACTCCTATTTTTTTATTCATTATTAAACCTACTCCTGCATTACCCCTATTTGATTTTGTATTTATAACCCTGTAATCACCTGACCAAAAGTCTTGTTCTTAAGTATCATTTATTTGAAAACTGCACCTGACGCTTGTGTTCTTAAATTGTTTATCTGTTGGAAAATTTTTTCACAGTATGTCATCCGGCACCGGTTCTTGTTATTATCAAAAGTTATGGTGTAAACAGGATGATGGTGGATGTGCGTTTTGCTGAGGAAAAGGAATTTGTAAATATAGACAGTATAACAATAGACGAACTACAAAATACGCCCAAAAATATGAAACTTGCAAGAATAGACAGAATAAATGCATACTTAATCAAATAAGCAGGAACAACCTTTCCTCTCAAATTCCTACATCTTGCCAGTATGTGCTGGAAACGGTGCAGCTGGCCGGAGTGGCCGTGCGGTTCTGGCCGTGCGGTTCTAGGCGCTACAGTCTGGAACCGCGTGACCGCTACGGTCGCAGGTTCGAATCCTGCCTCGGGCATGGATGTGTGTGATGTCCTTAGGTTAGTTAGGTTTAAGTAGTTCTAAGTACTAGGGGACTGATGACCTCAGAAGTTAAGTCCCATAGTGCTCAGAGCCATTTGAACCAAGCCAAAAGGTGCAAAATTCCAAGCTCTTGGAATACGGTGGAATTCTCTTTGTTCAAAAAAGGCAATAGCAGCGAATGTGGAAACTATAGAGGCATTTGCCTGTTCTACATCTACATGGATACTCTTCAAATCGCATTTAAGTGCCTGGCAGAGGGTTCATCGAACCACCTTCACAAATCTCTATTATTCCAATCTGGTATAGCGCGCGGAAAGAACGAACACCTATATCTTTCCGTACGAGCTCTGACTTCCCTTATTTTATCGTGGTGATCGTTTCTCCCTATGTAGGCCGGTGCCAACAAAATATTTTCTCATTCGGAGGAGAAAGTTGGTGATTGGAATTTCGTGAGAAGATTCCGTTGCAACGAAAAACGCCCTTTTTTTTAATGATGTCCAGTCCAAATCTTGTATCATTTCAGTGACATTCTCTCCCATATTTCGCGATAATACAAAACTTGCTGCCATTCTTTAAACTTTTTCGATGTACTCCGCCAGTCCTATGGTAAGGATTCCACACCGTGCAGCAGTATTCTAAAAGAGGACGGACAAGCGTAGTGTTGGCAGTCTCCTTAGTAGATCGGTTACATTTTCTAAGTGTCCTGCCAATGAAACGCAGTCTTTGGTTAACCTTCCCCACAACATTTTCTATGTATTCCTTCCAACTTAGGTTGTTCGTAATTGTAATACCTAGGTACTTAGTTGAATTTACGACTTTTAGATTAGACTGATTTATCGTGTAACCGTAGTTTAACGAATTCCTTTTAGCACTCATGTGGCTGACCTCACGCTTTTCGTTATTTAGGGTCAATTGCCAATTTTCGCACCATTCAGATATTTTTTCTAAATCGTTTTGCAGTTCGTTTTGATCTTCTGATGACTTTACTAGGCGATAAACGACTGCAAACAACCTAAGACGGCAGCTCAGATTGTCTCCCAAATCGTTTATATTGATAAGAAACAGGAAAGGGCCTATAACACTACCTTGGGAACGCCAGAAATCACTTCTGTTTTACTCTGACTTTCCGTCAGTTACTACGAACTGTGACCTGTCTGACAGGAAATCACAAATACAGTCACATAACTGAGACGATATTTTATAAGCACGCAATTTCACTACAAGCCACTGGTGTGGTACAGTGCCAAAGGCCTTCCGGAAATCCAGAAATACGGAATCGATCTGAAATCCCTTGTCAATAGCACTCAGCACTTCATGTGAATAAAGAGCTAGTTGTGTTTCACAGGAACGATGTTTGCTAAACCCATGTTGACTGTGTGTCAATAGGCTTTTTTCTTCGAGGTAATTCATTATGTTCGAACACAATATATGTTCTAAAATCCTGCTGCATATCGACGTTAACGATATGGGCCTGTAATTTAATGGATTACTCCTACTGCCTTTCTTGAATATTGGTGTGACCTGTGCAACTTTCCAGTCTTTGGGTACGGATCTTCCGTCGAACGAACGGTTGGATTGTTAAGTATGGAGCTAATGCATCGGCATACTGCGAAAGGAACCTAACTGGTATACAGTCTGGACCAGAAGACTTGCTTTTATTGATTTAAGTTGCTTCACTACTCTGAGGATATTTACTTCTACGTTTCTCATGTTGGCAGCTGTTCTCGATTCGAATTCTGGAATATTTACTTCGTCTTCTTTTGTGAAGGCATTTCGGAAGGCTGTGTTTAATAACTCTGCTTTGGCCAGCACTGTCCTCGATGGTATCTCCATTGCTATTGCGCAGAGAAGGCATTGATTGTTTCTTGCCGCCAACATACTTCACATACGACCAGAATCTCTATGGATTTTCTGCCAGGTTTGGAGACAAAGTTTCGTTGTGGAAACTGTTATAAGCATCTCGCATTAAAGTCTGCGCTAAATTTCGAGCTTCTGTTTCGAGCTTCTGTAAAAGATCGCCAATCTTGGGGATTTTGCGTCTGTTTAAATTTGGCATGTTTGTTTCGTTGTTTCTGCAACAGTGTTCTAACCCGTTTTGTGTACCAAGGAAGATCAGCTCCGTAGTTTGTTAATTTATTTGGTATAAATCTCTCAGTTGCTGTCAATATTATTTCTGTGAATTCAAGCCACATCTGGTCTACACTGAATGCTTCATATAAGCTGCACTCAAAAAACTTAAACAACGGGATAACAATTCCAGTTCAGGCATTTCAAAAAAGTGCCTTTAGGAAAGGACGTTTTTATAATGAAAACATCTTTATAATAAAAAGAATCAAGAAAAAACAAAGAGCGTTTAATAGCTTTTACAGATTTTCAAAAATCTTTCGATCTATTTGATCGAAATAAATTACGAGGAAAAAGAATATCAAAACTTGTGAGAAAGAAACACCTGGAATATTTACGGGAACAAAAGATACACGAAACAACAAGTGCCGTGCTTCTGCTGACAACCCACTCCCGGTGAAGCCAGTCACGCCACCGAAAAGCTTCTTGAGACCACTTTTAAGACCGGACTCCAAATCTCTTATGAAAAAGCACAATACATACGTAGACTCCAAGAGCCCTAACATGGAATTACTTTCAACCAATTATGACAACATCACACTAGTTAAACACACCAAGTATATAGATGAATTTGTTGGAGACATTAGCAACGAAAGAGAAGGTAACAAAACACGTGCAGTGAAAGTACGTGAAGTCTGCACCTTGACCTCGAATATGTACAGCAAGAAATCACTATCTATCAAACATTGTCACTACCACACAGTCGTTTTTGCAGAAGCAGCCTACGCAAGGGAGACCTCATCATGAAATAGACATCAAGAAACCAGAATTACAAATACTAAGAAAGGCATTTGGAGCCAAAATTCAAGTTGGTATCTAGAAGCGCACAAGTCCACAAGAATTGTATTCGCTGATTGAGCGGTTGACGTATGAAATTCTATTGTCATATAGCACAAATGAACGACTCGCGCTTGTCCAAGAAATTCTTTTACATCAACAGAACCCAACAATCCAAAATACGCTGGCTGGTACACGCGTAATGTGACCTCACAGAAGTAGGTGTTGACTCTGCCAACTATACGGACTACATACAAGCAAAAAATCAATACACAGAACTTCGTACCCAAGAACCCAACAGATAGGAATAAGAAACTTAAAAACGTGTGGAAGCAGGAAAGAAGACAGGCACAAAGTGAAAGACTGAAAATTTTTTTTGGAAGATAAGAACAGGAAAGCCAGTAAAGGAATTAAATTAGATACGGCTACCAATCTAAGTCCGCTACAAATTATAAAGTAATAATACAAGAAAGTGAAAACGATCTCCAGTTAGTAGTACATCAACCGTACCAAATACTGTAAGACCAAATAAGCGTATTCACAGATGTTGTTGTTGTTGTTGTGGTCTTCAGTCCTGAGACTGGTTTGATGCAGCTCTCCGTGCTACTCTATCCTGTGCAAGCTTCTTCATCTCCCAGTACCTACTGCAGTCTACATCCTTCTGAATCTGCTTGGTGTATTCATCTCTTGATCTCCCTCTACGATTTTTACACTCCACGCTGCCCTCCAGTACCAAATTGGTGATCCCTTGATGCCTCAGAACATGTCCTACCAACCGATCCCTTCTTCTAGTCAAGTTGTGCCACAAACTCCTCTTCTCCCCAATTCTATTCAATACTTTAGATGAAAGTTATGGCCATTCAAGATAAATATCCAGTTCCGTGATACACGGTAATTAACTATGACGTAACTGAACGGATTTCATATTTTAAATCCCAGTTCTGTGATATGATCATGATAATGATAAGGGATGAAAAGCTGTACAAATTTCAGGCATATGTGGAACAATAATCAGAACACTTACCAAAAAAATCTGAATAGCTACAAAAATTAAATTACAGAACTATGGCGGCAGCATTATTGTTGAACGGAAGCGAGAGATAAATAAATAAAAAGGAAGATGTCAGTAAAATGCAAGCAGCACAAATGAGATTCTTGAGGAAACTGAAAGGCTGCACAAAACGATATCTTATAAAGATTTCAGATGTTCGAAATGGATGTACAACGTATTAATGAGCGAATAAATGAGTACAGAGAGAGGTGGATCCAACATTTGAACACAACGGGAGCTGAAAGACTGTCTAAGAAAATGCTGAACTATAGCCTGTAAGGAAGTGGAGACTTTTGTCGATCAAGGAAGCGATGGATATAAATTTTGTGCAAACGGAACAGGAAAATGTCTAATTGCTGTAGTAAGACGATAACGAACTGATGAACTTAATTTTTTCTCTCACGAGCGACATCTGCATGGGAATCAACATGGGTTCCACAAGCAACGCTCACGTGAAACCCAGCTTCCTCTGTTTGTTCATGATGTCCAGAAAGTAGAACACAATAGAACTCAGGTTGGTGCTGTAGCCCTTCAGCTAGTCAAAAAAATAAGTGCAGATAAGACATCTAAAGAGATATGAGACTGAGCTGAAGGCTTCCTACCACACAGAACTGCATGTTCGTTTTTAATGAGGAACCTGTCAGAAGCAAAGCTAGTGACCTGTGGACCACAGTGAAGTGTGACAGAGCCACTGATGTTCACTATACGTAAAGAAATGACCTGACGAATGTAGTCTGTAGCTCCGTGAGGTAATTCGCAGGCGAGCAGTTGAGTACAAGGAGAGGAAATCATTAGAAACTCCTTACAAAATGTAGAGAAAGTTGTTGATAATCAGTGCCGGGTGGAAAGACTGGTAGCCGATTCTAAACATCGTTACACGTAATGTAAAGTGCATAAATAGACGGAAGAACCCGATAGCGTTACATTAAGAAAGTGAAGTTGTCATCACGAAGGATGGTTTGTACACTACAGTGCTTTTACTAGGCATGGTACGATTGGAGGTGGTAAGGTGTTCCCTTCCCAAAGGAGGGCAGCACGAATGGGAACAACTTTGTTTGACCTGGAGGAGAGCGTAGCGGAGATACCGAAACAATTGAAATGTCAGGCACTTGAAGATAAACGCAAACTATCCTGTCAAAGCCTACTTAGTAAGTTTCAAAAATCTATTTGAAGTGATGAATTCAAGAATGTACCACAACCTCCAGCGTATTGCTCCGTGGGGATCTCGAAGACAAGATTGTACTAATCACAGCAAGCGCAGACGCGTTTAAGCTTTTGCTGCGCGTCATACGCGAATAAAACGGGAAAAAGCCCTTGTAACTGTTACAGTGGGAAGTAAGCCCTACCTACTGTCATGCACTTCACAGTAGTTTGTAGAGCTTGGGCGTTTATGTACATGTAGAAGGAATATAAGCACTGATATCCGAAGATGGAGTTGTGCGAGATAAACGAAAATTGGTAGGCATATTTATACATCTGAAAGATGACGTCTATTCAAATTTCGCACCAGTAGAGACAAGAAGGTCCATAACGGGGATGGTCCCGATATATCGGGACGGTTGGCAACCCTAGATGCTATTCGAGAATCTCTTTAAGACGACGAGGACGCCGTTATCAACACCTCCCTCAGTTTGAACGAGGTCGTGTAATAGGGCTACAAGAAACTATATGTTCCTTCCACAATATTGCTGAAAGACTTAGCAAGAATGTAGCCTCTTTCAACCAACTCTTCTAACCCATAAAAAATACAATGTCACCAGTTGGAATCTTTTCTGACTGCAAAGATCACAAAATTCTACTTAAGAAGGCTGAGCAATATGGCTTAAATGGTAGAGTAGGAATGTGGCTTCAATCATATTTAGATGACAGAAAGCATAAAGTTGTGTTGAATAATTCTGTAATGGTACCTACCTGCTCTGAATGAGGCACAGTGAAATATGATGTATCACAGGGCTCAGTGCTTTGTTCCTTACTATTCTTAAGCTTTATCAATGTTATGCCATGGTGTATGAGCCAAAAAACAGCACTTCTTTCGCCCTATTTGCAGACGACACAAACATTATGATAGGCGAGATACCCAACTGCAGTCTAGAGAAGACAGTGCCCACCATATTTAAAGAAGCTCTAGACTGGTTCACTTCAAATAGTCTGTCCCACAATGCTTAAAAAATCTTAGTTAGCTCTGTTTACCACAGCAATCAAAAACTGGAAGATGATGAAGTGAAATATTGAGAGTTAGGTTTTCCAAATCCCTGTGTTTGCATTTTACAACAACCTAAACTGGTCAGTTCACATCTTCCTAAATACAAAGACTGAATTCGGCAGCATTTGCTTTTCGCTCGACTGCATCTGTTTGTGATTTGGAAAAGATCAAAGCTGCATAACTTACAAGCATATGGCATCACATTCTGGGGAAACCAGTCACGCAGCAATAACGTCTTTATGGCACATAAAAGAGTCATCAGCATTAAGAGTAGATTTCATCCTAGATGCTCCTCCTGAAGTTTATTTAAACAACTGGAAATCCTCGTCATGCCATGCCAGCACATTTTTTTACTTCAGTGCTTTGTGAACAAGATCTGAATCGTAAAATTTACAAAATAAACCGCGCATGTCATAAACGTGATCTTCACAAAAAGAAAAACTTTGACTCTTTCCACATACCAGAGACTCCTCTCCAAGGGATCCATCGAAAACGATAAATTTAATGTAATGTAAAAGTAAAAGACATAAAAAATATCAGCATAGTCCAGGAAGGGGTTCATTATTCAAACATAAAAGTATACGATAAACTTCCAATTAATGTCAAATCAGTCATTGGAGATCTGACTAAGTTCAAAAAGAGCTTAAACTTATCTTCTGGATAGCTCTTTCTATTCTTTACAGGAACTTTTTTGTCATTGTGTAATACTTTGTGAACTTTGTTTAATTTTGTGTAATAGTAAGGATTACAATGTAAACTTATTATGTAACACTGGTGCATCACCACTGACAGAACGCTTTATAAATGAATTAGAGTGTAATCCTTATAACTTGTTTGTGTAACTTATTAATTACTGCAATTTATCTAAGTTATTATCTAAGAATTGGATCTCACTTTTCGTGTAGACTACCTGTTTACATACGGTTTAGATTATAAGCCTTATGACCATTTACGTATGTTTAGTACTTCAATAATCTGACACGTTCTACAGCCTAGCGATACATTCGCATCAAAGATCTACGGAACTGGAAAATAAATAAATAAATAAAAATAACTTTCCGTTGACTACGGTGTGAATGTCGCCATTTGAGGCACATTGAGCAATGTTTTGTCGTCCTGTTCCGTTTCGTCAAAGCATTTCATTCATAAAATTCCGAGAGTCCACATTCCAAAATAAGACAGAAACATACTAGCTACGAAAATATTGGCCTGCATCATGCATTAGATAAATTAGGCCTCTTACGGCTATCGGTACTCTTGCTTCCGACATACTGTCAGCGAATGGAACAGTAAAAGAAGGAAAGCTACGCTCCGCCAAACGCCCTACAGCGGCTTACAGATTATAGATGTAGATGCACGTAACACAGCAGCCTTACCTCCATTCGTCACCAGGAGCGGAGTACCTTTGGGCGAGTTCATCGAGCGACTTCCTTACGCCCTGGTTCTCAATTTTCCACATTTCAAGTTGCATCTCTCTTGAAATCATTTTGTCCCATCCCACTCGCAGATCTCGTGGTAGTTCCATGACCCCAAATTTTGATAACCTTTCCAAAACTTCAATATGTAAAGAATAATTAGTGGAATGCCAACAGTGTTTCTCGCGTTAAGAGTTGACGCTTCACTTTTACACACGATCATCGACTGCGTCTTCTATGAAATGACGTATATTCAGCACGGAAAACCAAAACTAGTCCCATACTGTATCTAAACTTTTTGCGTTATTTTACACTATGAGGCACAAGATCTCACAGTTTGCAAACAAGAAGCACTTGTGATCAACATTCTTTCTACACAAAAATATTTCCGGTCTTTTACCAATAAATCTCAGGAGATAAGGATCATAAATTTTGGGCAAAGAAGCTAAAAAACGTCACTATTGACTATTCCCAAAAAACGAATGAAGAGATACTATTACGTCTTTCTATACACAAATAAGAAATGAGCAGTATTTATATCGTCGCACTAAGTTTCAAATATTTTGCCTAAAAATCATTTATGACAGCAATGAGAATTTTGCCGCGAAGAGTCCAGTGATAGGGCCACGTAACGGCCTCACTACACACGTCGCAGATCAGTTTGCTGGAAGACAATCACACCAACCGATGCAAAATGCATTACAAATGCTTCACATTTAAATATTCAGTGTTGTAAAGGAAAGGAGATTATGTTTCATTGTAAATGAATCTAGTATACTCACAATACGAGTAATTCGTTTCTCAGTCACAAATGTAGACCAGTAAGATACCTTGCATTATATTACAGAATAACAGCATTACACTGTTCACGTTGGTATGCTTAATGTTGATCAAGCAACCTACCTATAGTGTCTTCGACGTGAAGACTGGTTGTTTATAGTATCTCTGAGCATAAGCTGTAGCCTGCAAGTTTTTAGGAATTATCTTAATCAAACGTGAACGAAAATATATAAATCATGCATCCGTGATTTGTACGTGGTTGTCCGATTTGTGTAATTTTACGTGCGGAATAGATGTTAGTTAGTTAGTTAGTTAGTCAGTTTGTTTCATGTTCCGTGCAACATTTGCATGATAAATCGTAATGGTATGGAACGAGTCATTTTACAATCACGTTTCACGTTAATTTGTAAATATGGCAACATGCTGACCATTTGCAAGATTTTTTTATCGCAACAATCAATGAATGACATAGCCTTTTACGAAATTTACGCTAAGTTCTACCCTTGGCAATTTACTTAGTTAAGTGTTTAGGTAATTGGTTAATAATTATGGTCAGACTCATTTTTCGAATAAAAAAGATTACTGTATAATGCATCATCTCTGATCAGGCATAACCAATATGTCTACTGTCCGTAAGGGGCCCCCCACACACGAGTGACGGATCGCAGCATTCCGTCGTCAGGTCGAACGATCTGTCTATAGATCGCATGCGCGTAGGCACATCGCAGAAGGCAGCGACCGACCGCTCATGGCTCGTAATTCCCAAGCAATCGAATAATTCGCATGCGAAGAATCGGTCTTGTCTAGCAGTATGGCTGCCTGTCTGCGACTCGTCTGTGCAGTTATTACGCGTGATTGTGTAATTTTGTTTCGCTTCGATGTGCCACGTGTAGTAAGGACTTACATTACAGGGGCTTAGTTCTGGAAACACTACTCACACTGAAAAGTCGAGTTGAAGACTGAGTTGCCACTTAAATTAATAGGGATTGAAAATGAAAAAAAAAATGATATGCCTACTCCTAGATTTTGCAGTGAGCAGCATTTTGAAGCTTGTGCTGTAGAAGTAGAAACTATGGGAGGTTCACAGTAATAGTCACTACTGGGTATACCAATAAAGTTTTAACTTCTGAACAGAAAAGTGTAATATGAAGCGGAAGCAATTATGTAGCTGTGGACAGATCTGTGTATAGACTTCAACATCCTAGCTGTAATTTTCTCTCTTCTGTGAGACAGTGTCGATGATGAACACATTTCCTACTGAAATTGACTCTGGTCACTGTTCCAAACATTTCTTTTCCCCACTCACTTCTCTGTCATAAACATATTCACTTCCTCCACAAATCGTTGTGCCTCCTGACATAGGCTATACCATTATATCTTCTATGTCCTTGCATGTGACAAATGTAATAATATGCCTGGATTAAATGCCATATTTAGCTTTAGGATTGTCGATAAAAGAAATTGAAACTCTGAAATTGTCCAAGGCAACCATTTTAGACCCTTCTACTGCCCACATTTGCAGATGCCAATAGTGAACTGTAGATCCATACCACCTTTCTCTATTAAATTGCGATGTTACATGCTCTTTTATAATTTGTAACGCATGTCTCTGTAGCGCAGCTATAGCGTTACCGCTTACCACGCAAAGGGGCCCGGGTTCGATTCCCAGTAGGGTACTGGGTGTTGTGTGTCCTTCATCATCATTGACACGCAAGTCGCCGTAGTGGCGTCAACTAAAAAGTCTTACAATACGGCGGCCGAACCCCGAAAGGGGATATCCCGGCCAATAAATGCCATACGATCATTTCATTTCATAGTTTGTAGTTGTGACAGTCTGTTTCCTTTGAAACGACTTACTGCTCGCCTTTTGATAGATACATAATTTAGAATTAATCTGCAACTCGATTTACTTTTAATGCTTCTCAATCGTGTGCAATAGGAATAGAAGTGACGATTGTAATAGTTTTCATAGATGTACTCCAGTACGCTGTCATCAATATCTTCTGTTTGGGAGGAGAGAGTTCGTACTCACTTTGATGGACAGTTCCTATTGCTCTGGAGATGAACGTTGTGTAGAGCTTGAACAGTCACCCTCAGGTTTAGGTCATACCTGCCCTCCAAAATCAGTATATCTGTCCAGTAACGTCACATATTACTGTGTCATTCCCATTATATTTCTGAATTATTATGCTATATAATATATCCACGAACTCTCTAACCTCGACCCCGACTTTCTTTCCATATTGAGCACATCGCAGCTTCCTCCCTAATATTTGGACTACATTCGTAGGATTAATTCTCTTCCTGATATCACAGTTCGTAGTTTACACAGTAACCTGCATGCGAACACTCCATGAAACACATCCGTATACCATTCACGCAACTCGAGCACTTGTTAAAGCAGATACAACATGCTACCATCTGCCGGTGCTAGCAAACAACTGTGGAGTTTGCGTGGAAATAACGCAGATCACTGTTGATTTTATGATCGAGCGTTAGCCTAAGCATGGTTTCGTGCTGCTCCGAGCGTTCGAGATCAAAGGTGTCCGTTTTAAGCATTGCTGCGCGGCATGGGATCTTTACCAGATAGCACTGGCGGAGGACGTCGAATAAGTTCAAAGAAGGGCAGCTCGTTTTGTATTATCACGAAACAGAAGACACTGTTTCACGGACATGATACGAGAGTTGGGGTGGCAGTCATTCAAACAAAGGCGTTTTTCATTGCAACGAGATCTTTGCACGAAATTTCGATCACCAACTTTCTCCACTGAATGCGAAAATATTTTACTGACATTCATCTACATAGGGAGAAATGATGATCGCAATAAAATAAGAGAAATCAGAGTTCGCACGGGAAGATTTAAATGTTCTTTTTTCTGCGCGCTGTTCAGGAGTGGAACGATAGAGAAATTTTCCGAAGATGGTTCGATGAACCCTCTGCCCGGCAGTTAAGTGTTAATTGCAGAATAGTCATGTAGATGTTGTTGAACGATTTTGTTTCTCAATAAGGCGTATACCACAATCTCAACTTCACCTCTACAGGCATAAGTATAAACGTGATGCAGACTAGTTTTATTTCGGTATGTTATATGCAGGCATTTACAGTTGCAGCTGTACGGTATCCAACACACTAACAAACACACACAAAATCGACACTGATATTTGTCGTGGCGTATTATTGCGCATCTGTTTTTCGCCCTTGCAATTTTTATTTGAGCTGTCCACGTTTCTCATCCAAATCGATCTTCTCACACCCAAACCTCTAGATGTCAGACACTCAGATCGGTACCAAATGTTGTATGTCGATAGAGTATCAACCAATACACCGATTTAGTTCATGCCGTGTGCTGTCGTCCAGTATAGCATGCGTAAACGAAAAATAAAACCAGAACTACGGAGAACGGGAAAAGTGTACGAGGGGCGTTTGAAAAGTCCGTGCAAAGTCAGAGAGATGGCACCACCATCGGGTCTCGAGGTCATGTTTAGTTAGCAGCATCTTTGGAAAGAACGCACACCAAGTTTCAGCCATATTTGTGTGTGTTTGTCAAAAAATAGACGAAGAAGAATTTCGCCTGGTGATTAAACATCACTTTATGAAAGGCAAAACGCCTTAAGAGACTAAAGAGAAGCTTGATACACACTACGGTGGCTCTGCACCTTCGATTAGAACAGTTTATAAGTAGTCTCAAAATTTTTGGAGTGGCCATGTAGGCACAAGTGATGCTGAACGTTCTGGACGCCCTGTGGAGGTTACGACTCCAGAAATCATTGATAAAATCCATGATATGGTGATGGATGACAGAAGAGTTAAGGTGCGTGAGATTGCTAGTGCTGTGGGAATCTCGAATGAATGGGTACATAATATTTTGCATAAACATTTGAACATGAGAAAGCTATCCACAAGATGGGTTCCACGATTGCTCACGCTTGACCAAAAATGGGATCGTGTGAAGTGTTGCGAGGTTGGTTTGCAGCTGTTTAGGAAGAATCCGTAGGACTTTAAGCGTCGTTTCGTCACTGTGGAAGAAACATGGATACATTACTATACTCCTGAGATCAGACAACAATCCAAACAATGGGTTACCAAGGAAGAACCTGCACCAAAAAAGGCGAAGACCAGTCCTTCGGCCGGAAAGGTTATGGAGACTGTCTTTCGAGATTCGCAAGGGATAATCCTCATCGACTATTTGGAAAAGGGTAAAACTATTACAGGTGCATATTATTTATCGTTATTGGACCTTTTGAAAACCGAGCTGCAAGAAAACCGCCGGCGATTGGACCGCAAAAAAGTCCTTTTCCATTACGACAGTGCACCAGCACACACCTCAGAAGTTGTGGTCACAAAATTAATGGAAACAGGATTCCAACTCGTTACACATCCCCCCCGCCTCCCCCTCTTCTCCAGACTTGGCTCCCTTGGACTAATATTTGTTCCCCAATTAGAAGAAATGACTGGCGGGACAAAGATTTTATTCAAACAAGGAGATGATAGCAGCAACTAATAACTGTTTTGCAGACTTGGACAATTCCTATTATTCGGAAGAGATCAACAAATTAGAACAGCGTTGGACGAAGAGTATAAGTCTAAAAGGAGACTATGGCGAAAAATAAAAAAGGTTTACCCCAAACACATAAGCAGTTTTTATTTAATTGTAGTATATGCATTACATAGCACGAACTAAATCGGTGTTTTGGTTGATACTCTATCTACATACAACGTTTGGTACCGATATGAGTGTCTGATATCTAGGGGATCGGTTGTCAGTAGCACTAGATGAGCAGTTTACCGCGTAAGTGTTCTTGGTTTACTCCAGAACGAAATATCGGCAGAACTCCGAAGCAGCGTCATGAAATACAACGTGCATATACCCGAATGTTTCCAGCATTGGAAGGAAGTAATGCAGATACATGGATTTTAGATTAGATTAGTACTTGTTCCATAGATCATGAATACGACACTTTGTAATGATGTGGAACGTGACAGGTTTTTTGTGGGGGTTGGGAAATTACCCACTTATTATATCCAAAAATTCATCTAATGAGTAGAAGGAGTTGCCATTAAGAAATTCTTTTAATTTCCTTTCAAATGTTATATGGCTATCTGTCAGACTTTTGATGCTATTAGGTAAGTGACCAAAGACTTTTGTGGCAGCATAATTTACCCCCTTCTGAGCCAAAGTTAGATTTAACCTTGAGTAGTGAAGATCATCCTTTCTCCTAGTGTTGTGGCCATGTACACTGCTATTACTTTTAAATTCGTTCGGATTGTTAATAACAAATTTCATAAGTGAATGTATATATTGTGAGGCTACAGGGAAGATTTCTAGCTCTTTAAATAAGTGTCTGCAGGATGATATTGGATGAGCTCCAGCAATTATTCTGATTACACGCTTTTGTGCAATGAACACTCTTTTACTCAATGATGAGTTACCCCAGAATATTATGCCATACGAAAGCAGAGAATGAAAATAGGCGTGTTAAGCTAATTTACTCAGATGTATATCGCCAAAATTTGCAATGACCCTAATAGCATAAGTAGCTGAACTCAAACGTTTCAGCAGATCCTCAGTGTGTTTTCCCCAGTTCAACCCCTCATCAATGCATATACCTAGAAATTTTGAATATTCTACCTTAGCTACCGATTTCTGATCGAAGTCTACATTTATTAATGGTGTTATTCCATTTACTGTGTGGAACTGTATATACTGTGTTTTGTCGAAGTTTAATGAGAGCCCATTTGCAGAGAACCACTTAATGATTTTCTGAAAAATATCATTTACAATTTCACCAGTTAATTCTTATCTGTTGGGTGTGATAGCTATACTTGTATCATCGACAAAAAGTAGCAGATTTGCATCTTCGTCAATATAGAATGGCAAGTCATTAATATATATTAAGAACAGCAGAGGACCCAAGACCGAACTTGCGGCACCCCATTCTTGGTTGTTCCCCAGTTTGAGAAATCGTCAGTTTTTTGCATATTATGTGAACTGTTTATTTCAACTTACTGCATTCTTCCAGTTAGGTATGATTTAAACCATTTGAGCACTGTCCCATTCATACCACAGTACTTGGGCTTATCTAGAAGTATTCCATGATTTACACAATCAAAAGCCTTTGAGAGATCACAAAAAATTGCAACGGGTGACTTCCGGTTACTCAGAGCATTTAATATTTCATTAGTGAAAGTATATATAGCATTTTCCGTTGAAAAACCCTTCTGGAAACCAAACTGACATTTTGTTAAAACTTTATTTTTACAGAGGTGTGAAGCTACTCAGTGAATCCTACTTCGAAGAGGACCACAATTAATGAAACATAAACTGCGCAACACAGTTAAAAGGACCACTTTTTCGGAACCTCACAATTATTTCCCACTGCGACGTGTAAGTTTGAAATTGGCTCAAAGGTGCCTACCATCCTCCTCTGTATGTAATGGTGCAAAAGCTTGGCGTCCAGTGACGTCACATCCGGGCTCGTCGACGCTTCAAACAGCAAGGTGTCGGCACATGCGAAAACATGCCCTGGGCTCAGAGGTTCATGTGAGGTATAATGTGGGTAGATAATGTCGCGTTGGCACCAAATTTCACCTAATTCTGCCAAACGCCACCGTGGACGTGTCACAGAATGGGAACGTCATCGCATCCTCTTTTACCTAAATTTTACCCTCTCCTTTGAGGCCTCCGTGAAGGAAGTTAGAACCGTGATGCCCAGCATTGAAGTCACGCGGTTTTCTTATGTGTGTCCGAAGAAAACTTTCCAGACAAGCCGCCACTCAGAATCGTCACAAAAGGCCTCAGGGGATGGCTTAAAGGGCGTGAACGATACCACCTCTTCCCTTGAGGCATTGATTCCCATATACAGGGTTATCACAAATGATAGAAGCGATTTCACAGCTCTACAATAACTTTATTATTTGAGATATCTTCACAATGCTTTGCACACACATACAAAAACTCAAAAAGTTTTTTTAGGCATTCACAAATGTTCGATATGTGCCCCTTTAGTGATTCGGCAGACATCAAGCCGATAATGAAGTTCCTCCCACACTCGGTGCAGCATGTCCCCATCAATGAGTTTGAAAGCATCGTTGATGCGAGCTCGCAGTTCTGGCACGTTTCTTGGTAGAGGAGGTTTAAACACTGAGTCTTTCACATAACCCCACAGAAAGAAATCGCATGGGGTTAAGTCGGGAGAGCGTGGAGGCCATGACATGAATTGCTGATCATGATCTCCACCATGACCGATCCATCGATTTTCCAATCTCCTGTTTAAGAAATGCCAAACATCATGATGGAAGTGCGGTGGAGCACCATCCTGTTGAATGATGAAGTCGACGCTGTCGGTCTCCAGTTGTGGCATGAGCCAATTTTCCAGCATGTCCAGATACACGTGTCCTGTAACGTTTTTTTCGCAGAAGAAAAAGGGGCCGTAAACTTTAAACCGTGAGATTGCACAAAACACGTTAACTTTTGGTGAATTGCGAATTTGCTGCATGAATGCGTGAGGGTTCTCTACCGCCCAGATTCGCACATTGTGTCTGTTCACTTCACCATTAAGAAAAAATGTTGCTTCATCACTGAAAACAAGTTTCGCACTGAACGCATCCTCTTCCATGAGCTGTTGCACCATGCCGAAAATTCAAAGCGTTTGACTTTGTCATCGGGTGTCAGGGCTTGTAGCAATTGTAAACGGTTAAGGCTTCTGCTTTAGCCTTTTCCATAAGATTTTCCAAACCGTCGGCTGTGGTACGTTTAGCTCCCTGCTTGCTTTATTCGTCGACTTCTGCAGGCTACGCGTGAAACTTGCCCGCACGCGTTCAACCGTTTCTTCGCTCACTGCAGGCCGACCCGTTGATTTCCCCTTACAGAGGCATCCAGAAGCTTTAAACTGCGCATACCATCGCTGAATGGAGTTAGCAGTTGGTGGATCTTTGTTGAACTTCGTCCTGAAGTGTCGTTGCACTGTTATGACTGACTGATGTGAGTGCATTTCAAGCACGACATACGCTTTCTCGGCTCCTGTCGCCATTTTGTCTCACTGCGCTCTCCAGCATTCTGGCGGCAGAAACCTGAAGTGCGGCTTCAGCCGAACAAAACTCTATGAGTTTTTCTACGTATCTGTAGTGTGTCGTGACCATATGTCAATGAATGGAGCTACTTTGAATTTATGAAATCGCTTCAATCATTTTTAATAGCCCTGAATTTTGCGGTCGAAAACTACAGTTCGCAGTGCAGTGACCAAAATGACCATCTTTGACACTGCTAACGCTCCGTGGACGGTTCAGTCCTCTAAGGACATCATGGGCTAGCAAGCTGAACGCCATCATACTCCTTTGGAGTGCAGTGCGAAACAGTTTTTGCTCTGGTGTACATTGTGGAACCACAATAGATCGTTAAAAACCATTCGACGAAATTTGAACGCGATCCGAAGCAACAAAGGGTGCTTATGGAGACCTGAATTTCTCCTGGCGTATACAATTTTCAAACAATCTACCGGAATTCAGGCAGGTAATATTTACAGCTGTGCATCGGGTGGCTGATGAGAATACTGAGTCGACTCCTAAGTCTACTGCCTTTTTGCCTTACGCAGGAAGCACGTCCAACAAGATCGGTCGTATTTTACGGAAATACGATGTGAAATGTGTTTTCCGACCTCCAGCTAAAATTAGAGTGCTTTTGGGTTCTGTTAAGGATGACCTTGGTTTGTGTAAGGTGGGTGTATATCGCATTCCTTGTAGCTGTGGCATGGCATACATTGGTCAGAATATCAGGACCGTGGAGGATCGATGTACTGAGCATAAAAGGCACACACGATTACAGCAGCCAAGTAGATCTGCTATTTCCGAACGTTGTTTGGATACTGGTCAACCTATGTTATATAACAATACCGAGATATTGGCATGCACGTCCATCTACTTCAACAGTGCTATTAAGGAAGCTGTTGAGATTAAATTAGCGAGCAACCTTGTAAACAGGGATGGAGGTTTTTGTTTAAGGTAGCTTGTCAGTGAACGGCTGGAAAAACAGTAAGAATTTTCATAAAGTTTATGAGGGTCTAACTACATGACGTGAACTCTGAACACAAAGAAATTTTAGGACAATGAAAGTGTTTTAAGGATGAAGATGTTGGTATAAGAATAATCAGGATATCTGTGATATAAACTTTATTACATAAACATTTATGTCAGTCAGTAACTTACAATTTTTCCTGCCAGTCTACGTTTGAAGTCTATAGACTTATTAACTACTTTTCTTAGATGCTTAAAACTTTGTGCACACACTTATGACATTGTTACCTAAAAAGTAGACTACAATCAAATGATTTCAAACAATAGTTTTTATATTATTAATACATAAATTAGACAATCAAAATTAAGGTATTTTCTATAATTAGTAAGGATATATTTTTCCTCCTGGTGATAGTAAGCTGGTGTCTGTAGTCTACTTTTTTTCCAAATGGTAGTCTGAAATATCACAAAAAGTTTCAGACCTCTAGCTCAAATAGTTTTTTTACATAAAATAAACATGTCAAAAAATTTGAATCTTGGGAAATTCAGTTTAAAGGTACATTTCATCTGTTACTCACCTCTGTTGTTCTTAAAACCCTCCAGTTGCATAATATCTTGGTTTGTGTGTTCTTGATTTTCTCTCTTTCTTTTATTGCTCCTCTTTGCTATTCTGGCCTCATTAGTTGCCTCAAGAACCCATTTTTCGCGTTCAGCCACTCTCTAGGAATCAATTGCCATCAATGCTTGTCTCATATTGAAACCAGGAGTTAGTCCCAACAATTCTAAAACATCACATCTGCTAACTACCCCATCATTAAAGCAAATAATTGCATCTAATACACCTAATCTCATGGTACTGAAACCAACCAACACAGTTTGAGGCAGGCATTACCATATCATATTGAAACATTCATTAACATTTTTTTGTCTTTCCATGCCATATAAGTACTGTGACAATAGTTTAGTGTCACTTAGGTCTCTGCATGTGGGCTTAATTGCTTCCAATACCTCAAAAGCCAGGGAGTGATGGTGTGCATAAGTCTCACCATTTGCTATTGCTTTTTTGTATCCACACCATGTGTCTACAACACTGTCGCAGAGAGCATGCTGTGGATGGTCATCCGTAGAAGCTTTATGGAAAAGGGTAGCCCATACTGCTTTCTTCATGGCCTCGATATTGTCTTGATTCCTTCTTATGGGTAACCATAATGGAGCTGCAGTTTGTCCGCCTCTTCCTTAGTAAGACGACCCTAACCACCAATTGATTTGCCATCACTGAGCTTTTTCCCCTTCATATCTTTTTATTAGCTTATGTAAACGTCTGCCCATCCTCTTTTGGACATGACCAACACACTCTAACTTTTCAATTTTTACAGTCTCCATCTCAAAGGTACTTCACATACCGTACATAATTCTCTTCTGACCTTTGACATATTCTGAGAACGAATGGCTCTGAGCACTATGGGACTCAACTGCTGTGGTCATCAGTCCCCTAGAACTTAGAACTACTTAAACCTAACTAACCTAAGGACATTACACACATCCATGCCCGAGGCAGGATTCGAACCTATGACCGTAGCAGTCGCACGGTTCCGGACTGCGCGCCTAGAACCGCGAGACCACCGCGGCCGGCATTCTGAGAACTCCCTTTGATTCTATTCCACCACTGTACCCAGAAAACTTCTGAACACAAACACGGCCGGCCGCGGTGGCCGAGCGGTTCTAGGCGCTTCAGTCCGGAACCGAGCGACTGCTACGGTCGCAGGTTAGAATCCTGCCTTGGACATGGGTGTGTGTGATGTCCTTAGGTTAGTTAGGTTTAAGTAGTTCTAAGTTCTAGGGGACTGATCACCTCAGATGTTGAGTCCCATAGTGCTTAGAGCCATTTGAACCATCTGAACACAAACATGATCCTTTGCAACCATGGCAGTACTTTGTCATACATTCTATGTCAATCACCTTTCCATTTTCTAGGGATGTTGCAGTGACAACACCATTCAATAATAGGTGACCACGCTTCTACCACGTTCCATCAAAGGCTGCAGCTATATCAGTGTCACCTTCATTGCATAACACAGTTCCTTATACTGCTTTCTTCATTGACACAGCACTCACTTGACCAAGACTTTCAAGAAGTCACTATGTGTACTTCTAAAATCTTGTAGGTGGAGGCAAATTCATGACAGCACAAAATGTTTGAGCTGCCTTTCTACCCTTTCCAATACACCTCATTCCATATGCAAGTCTGATATTTGTGTTATAAACTCTTCCTTTGCACAATCCAAAAGAATACCCAGTTTTAGTTACTCCACAGCAATCACAAAACACTTGTAACTTACAAGCCACACTTTTCCTGCCTTCAAAATCTTTGACGATTTTAATACCACCTTTTCCACAAGGCGCACACACAGCAGCATTCGTAAGAAGCCAACAGAAAGCACTCAATTCAGCAATTATAGAAACACATACTGTTACAGTGTTTTGATCATACTTTATATCAATGTCACTCCGGGTACACAAATATTTTAGCTTCTGTCTTGGGGCGCTTGGCGGAATCGACATAACATCCAGTTGAGTTGTGGATGTAATTACACAGTCTCTACTTTCCAACGAAGTAAACCGATTACCATAAAACTTACGTTTTCCCGTTCCAAAACACTTTTTTGGAAGCATAACTACTTCCAAGAATGGCACAGCACCAACAACTCAACAATGTACAGGAGTTTGAACACGAACAACTCTCGAAAACAGTAGATATACAAAAGAAAACGAAGGCGCATCGGAAAGCGTGTGTGCTAACAGGGCTGCCGACTCAAAAAACGATTAAGTAGTGTATCTTTTCGATGTAGCAAAATAACAATGACGCCATTTGACATCCGACCGCAACGGAAACACGGTCGCTGCCGCATACCGACATACACTCCTGGAAATTGAAATAAGAACACCGTGAATTCATTGTCCCAGGAAGGGGGAACTTTATTGACACATTCCTGGGGTCAGATACATCACATGATCACACTGACAGAACCACAGGCACATAGACACAGGCAACAGAGCATGCACAATGTCGGCACTAGTAGAGTGTATATCCACCTTTCGCAGCAATGCAGGCTGCTATTCTCCCATGGAGACGATCGTAGAGATGCTGGATGTAGTCCTGTGGAACGGCTTGCCATGCCATTTCCACCTGGCGTCTCAGTTGGACCAGCGTTCGTGCTGGACGTGCAGACCGCGTGAGACGACGCTTCATCCAGTCCCAAACATGCTCAATGGGGGACAGATCCGGAGATCTTGCTGGCCAGGGTAGTTGACTTACACCTTCTAGAGCACGTTGGGTGGCACGGGATACATGCGGACGTGCATTGTCCTGTTGGAACAGCAAGTTCCCTTGCCGGTCTAGGAATGGTAGAACGATGGGTTCGATGACGGTTTGGATGTACCGTGCACTATTCAGTGTCCCCTCGACGATCACCAGTGGTGTACGGCCAGTGTAGGAGATCGCTCCCCACACCATGATGCCGGGTGTTGGCCCTGTGTGCCTCGGTCGTATGCAGTCCTGATTGTGGCGCTCACCTGCACGGCGCCAAACACGCATACGACCATCATTGGCACCAAGGCAGAAGCGACTCTCATCGCTGAAGACGACACGTCTCCATTCGTCCCTCCATTCACGCCTGTCGCGACACCACTGGAGGCGGGCTGCACGATGTTGGGGCGTGAGCGGAAGACGGCCTAACGGTGTGCGGGACCGTAGCCCAGCTTCATGGAGACGGTTGCGAATGGTCCTCGCCGATACCCCAGGAGCAACAGTGTCCCTAATTTGCTGGGAAGTGACGGTGCGGTCCCCTACGGCACTGCGTAGGATCCTACGGTCTTGGCGTGCATCCGTGCGTCGCTGCGGTCCGGTCCCAGGTCGACGGGCACGTGCACCTTCCGCCGACCACTGGCGACAACATCGATGTACTGTGGAGACCTCACGCCCCACGTGTTGAGCAATTCGGCGGTACGTCCACCCGGCCTCCCGCATGCCCACTATACGCCCTCGCTCAAAGTCCGTCAACTGCACATACGGTTCACGTCCACGCTGTCGCGGCATGCTACCAGTGTTAAAGACTGCGATGGAGCTCCGTATGCCACGGCAAACCGGCTGACACTGACGGCGGCGGTGCACAAATGCTGCGCAGCTAGCGCCATTCGACGCCCAACACCGCGGGTCCTGGTGTGTCCGCTGTGCCGTGCGTGTGATCATTGCTTGTACAGCCCTCTCGCAGTGTCCGGAGCAAGTATGGTGGGTCTGACACACCGGTGTCAATGTGTTCTTTTTTCCATTTCCAGGAGTGTATATATAAATTTGTTTTTAAAGATGTTCTCGATGTCCGAATCGATTCATTTAACTACCATTTTGTTCACAAAACTCTAAATATTGATTTAAGATGGAAAAAATCGAATTTTTGAAGCAGATTCACTAGCAAGTGACCTTAAACTCTGCTTGGAATCCTGCTCTCTCCCTTGTCAAAGAACAGAAGGACAGAGTCAATACTACCTCATCTACTAGTTCGTAGTCTTTCACTATCGATACCTCTGACTTTGGTCATCTTTGGTGTTCAGTGTGTATGTGTCTGTTGTCTTTCCTGGATTACTCCAAGAAACGAGATTTTAAATTTGCTTGTATATCGCGTGTCCGTTGCAGTTTCTGCCTTGAAAATGGCGCGGTGTTCTCCCACCTTAATATCGGCAGTCGCTGTAAATATTAGCTGGCTGAATTCCCGTAATTTGTTTGAAAAAAGGAAGCTTATGCGTTTTCAGCTGTCGTCTTTTGCGCTCTCCTGTTGTGTGATCACGGAGGGGTGCGAGATTGTCACTTGTGGAAATAAAACGGCAAATGGTCCCATCTAACTCCCCAGTTTGGCAGTACTGTCAGTGCCACCGACCCACGTTTGCTGAGCACTTTAAAAATGTACAATCACAGGGAAAATCTGTAAGAGTTCTGGCCGTCTGCTTGTAGGCATGCCGGGACCGAGAGGTGTCAAGTGGCAGTCTGCCTGCAAGCATGTAGGACTCTCGTCAACGGTTTTCTCTGTACAGATACATTTTTTAAAGTGCTCAACAAACGTGGGTGGGTGGCACTGAGGGTGTTGTCGAACTGGAGGATCTTAGAGGGAACCCTTGCCGTTTCATTCAGGCCTGTGTCAAAGTCGCAGCCCTCCATGATTATGCCACAGGAGGGCTGAAAAATTATAAGCACCCTTTGCTGCTTCGGATCGCGTTCAAATTTTGTCGAATGATTTTTAATGATCCCTTTTGGTTCCACACTGAACACCAGAGCAAAAACTGTTGCTGACCCACGAGGTTTTTAGAGGAGGGATGAAGCATCAGTGGGACGTCAGCAGCTCAAAAATTGTCTAAAACGTCGTGCTGTTGCTCATTGCACCGTGAACTGTCCTTTTCGACTGTGAAATGTGTGGGAATCAACGCCCTCAACAGAAGACGTGGTTTCATTGATGCACTTTATGTCAGTTTCGAGTGGTGGGCCACCGGCCTTTGGTAACACTGCATTGCGTCAGATCACTGAAGTTAAGTGCTGTCGGGCTGGGCTATCACTTGGCTGGGTGACCATCCGGTCTGCTGAGTGCTGTTGGCAAGCAGCGTGCACTCAGCCATTGTGAGGCAAACTGAGGAGCTACTTGATTGAGAAGTAGCAATTCCGGTCTCGGAAACCGACATCCGGCCAGGAGAGAGGATATGCTGGCCACATGCCACTCCATATCTGCATCCAGTGACGTCTGCGGGCTGAGGATGACACGGCGACATCGGTAAATTGGGCCTTCATGGCCTGTTCAGGAGGAGTTGAGTTTCGTTCCGAGTGGTGGTCTGTCCGAAACATTTTCCTTGTCCCCACATAAGAAAACTGCATGATTTCAACTCTGTGCGTCACGGTTCTACCCTACATCGCGGAGGCGTCAAAAGAAGGAGTCAAGTGTGGGTAAGAGGTGGTACAACGACCTTCCTATCGCGTGACTCGTCCACGATGGCGTTGGGCACAACTGTGAGAAAATTTGGTGCCAATGTGACATACGTCTCAGATGAACTTATGAGCTCTGGTCCCATTGTCGCATGTGTCGACATCTTGCTGTCTGAAGCGTCGCCAAGCCCGAGAGTGACGTTGCGGGGCGCCATGTTTCTGCACCATCTCATACGCAGGAAGGATGTAGGCACCACTGAGCAAAATTTCAGACTAACAGTCGCAGTGAGAAATAATTATAAGGTTTCGAAAAAGTTATCCTTTAATTATGTTGTACAATGTATTTAGAAAGTACACACATTTATCTCGTTTCTTTTACATTGGTCCTGGACAAAATATCTCCTTCACATTTACCAGCATTGATTCCGAAAACATAGGTCATGAGAAATCAAACTCGCACCTTTCATATTACGTCCAGAAAGACGTGGATGAAGACAGTCAGGTGGTTTGCGTTCCGAAAAGTATTTTACTTGGTACCACATCATTGTTGATTAACAAAAGTATGATCATAAATTATATCTGCAGTAGTTGGTGTTAGCAAGCATTGTCAAAAATTTTAGAAAACGTAATGTACAATTGGCTTTATAACCATCTTATCACAAATAACATACTTCAAAGTCGCAGTTCGGAATTATAAAGGGTTATGATATTGAGAAGGCTATCTACATTTACAGTGAAAATGTACTTAATTCATTAAACAAAAAATTGCAGGCAACTAGTATATTTTGTAATCTGTCATAGGCATTTGACTGTGTAAATCATAATATCCTTTTACCTAAATTAGAATATTGTTGTGTGACACGAAATGCTGCAATATGGTTCAAATCTTATCTCTCTGGCAAGAAACAAAGGTTGCTATTTGGAAAGAGACATGTATTAAGCTATCAGGCATCATCCAACTGCAAACTAATTACAGGTGGGGTCCCACAAGGTTCCATCATAGGGCCCTTACTTTTTTTGTGTACATCAATGACCTTTCATCAGTAACATTACCAGATGCCGAGTTTGTTTTGTTTGCTGATGATACATTGCAATAAACAGCAAATCAGGTGTAGAGTTAGAAAGATTGTGGACATCAATCACTTGTTCCTAGCCAATTCTTTGTCACTAAACTTTGAAAACACACTGCATGCAGTTCAGAACTTGTAAATGGTGTCCCATGAGTATATGCCCAACATATGTTGACAAGCAGATAGAAGAAGTGGATAATGTTAAATTCTTGGGATTACAACTTGATAATAAATTCAACAGGGAGGAGCACACCACAGAACTGGTGAAGCATGTAAACAAATCTCTGTTTGCAATGCGAATTCTGTCAGACATAGGGGATATAAAAATGACAAGCTGGGATACTATACTTACTTTCACTCCATAATGTCATATGGTATTATTTTTTGGGGTAAATCATCAAGCCAAACTTAAGTTTTCTGGGCACAAAAAGGTGCAGTAAGAGTTATATATGATGTGAACTCAAGAACATCCTGCAGATGCCTGTTTAGGGAAGTAGGGATACTAACTACTTCTTCCCAATATATTTATTCCTTAATGAAATTTGTCATTAAAATATATCACTTTTTCAAACCAACAGCTCAGTTCATGGAATCAATACTAGAAATAAGAATAATCTTCACAAGGATTTAAAGTCACTTACTCTTGTACAAAAAGGTGTGCATTATTCAGGAACACACATTTTCAATAACTTGCCAGCAGCCATAAAAAGCTTAACAACCAATGAAATTCAGTTTAGGAGAAGCGTAAAAGATTTATTGGTGGCCAACTCCTCCTAATCCGTTGATGAATTTCTCACTAGAACCGAAGGCGTTCAGTAAATATATAGACACATACAGTATATAAACAGTTACAACAGTTACACAACATTCCGGTACAATGATTCTTGACATTTGTGGATACTTCTAGAATGTACTCGAACCGAATATAGAAATAAAAATTTTATAGTACACATGAGTTTTGAACTCACGACCCTCCATGCAACAATCTAGTATCATAACGACTACACTGACTGTACCACCCAGCCCCTTCTGCGACATTGCTCCCTCCTTAAGAGAACAGCGTCTCGGTGTTACGTCCTCCTACTTCGGGAACGAGTCATCGGTCCTGCATACTCCGACTCCCGATGGCTGATGTTCGCCCTGGCGGTGATCATCTTAAAACTTCCCTTGCCGCTACGCTCTTCATCACCTTTCCGTTTGCTGGCAGTCGCTGGAGCTTCAAATTTAGCATGGGTTGCAGGAGCCTTACAGGCTTCATTCGAAGGACGTGGACCATATCTCTGATCTTTCGTCGTCTTGTATTGGGGTCGAAATCTTCAACTTCATAAGTAACATCAGACTACTGTCTTACAACTTTATAACGTCCAAAGAAGCACCTGAGGAGCTTCTTAGAGAGACCAACCTTCCGAACAGGAGTGAAGATCCAGACGAGGTCACCAGGTTGGTGGACAACAGGGCAGTGGCTCGCGTCATACTTTCAGCGATCGTTTTCTTGAGCCTGCAGCGTGCGCAGTCGAGAAAACTGCCGTGCTTCCTCAGCTCTGGTTAACACGTGGCATATGTAGTCGTCGTCCGCGTCATCAGGATGTAATGGAAACACAGTGTCCATCGTCGTCGTCATCTCACGCCCATGCACCATGAGAAATGGCGTAAATCCTGTGGTGTCTTGTTTGGCGTTGTTGTAGGCAAACGTAACGATAGGTAGCACCTCATCCCAGTTGCTCTGCTCAACATTGACGAACATTGATAGCATGTCGGCCAAGGTCTTATTAAGGCATTCAGTAAGCCCGTTAGTTTACAGATGGTAGGCAGTCGTCATGTGGTGAGTAATGTTGCACCGATGGTTTATCTCTGTCACAAGATTCGATTGAAAATCTTTCCCTCGATCCATAATTAACAATCTTGAGGCACCGTGTTTTAATACAATGTCTTCTACAATGAATTTGGCTACCTTGTATGCTTCGGCTATTTTCACGACTTTTGTAATGGCATAGCGTGTCAGCTAATCAGTACAAACAATAATCCATCTATCGCCACTAGCAGACGTTGGAAATCGTCCGAGGAGGTCAATCCCAACACGCTGGAAAGGGGTTTCGGCTGGTGGAATTGGTATGAGTCTGCCAGGTGGTTTTTGAGGAACTGCCTTTCTCCTCTGGCACTCTCGACAGTGCGACACATTGTGACGGACACTCCTAAATAAACCTGGAAAGAAAAATCTCTTGCAGATCTTATTATAAGTCTTAATAAATCCTTAATGTCCGGCCTCAGGTGTGTCATAGAATTTCTGTAGAACATCTAAGCGCATGTGTTTAGGAATCACTGGTAACCACCTCTTTCCAAACGGATGAAAGATTTTCTTGCAAAGTAATCCATTAACTACCTTAAATTGTCCTTTCACATCCTCTGGTCGATTTAAAGCAAGCACAATTTGAGATATCTTGGCGTCCTTCTTCTGCTCAGCAGAGAGCTCCTGGAGTGCAGTGAGACAGTCACTATCTTCATCAAAGTCTTGATGGTCTTGCGAAGGGTTTCTTGAGAGACAGTCGTCATCTTGGTGTTTTCTCCCACTTTTGTACACTGTGGTAATGTCATACTCTTGAAGACGTAATGCCCACCTGGCGAGTCGTCCTGTTGGTTCCTTAAGACCAATCAACTAACAAAGTGAATGATGGTCTGTAACAACTGTGAATGGTCTTCCATAAAGATACTTTCGAAATTTGCACATGTCCCAGATCACAGCAAGATATTCTCTTTCTGTAGTTGAGTAGTTACTCTCGACTTTTGTAAGTGTCCTAGAAACGTAGACTATAACCTTCTCTTTTCCATCCGAAATTTGCAACAGAACAGCACCGATCCCATACCCACTGGCATCTGTGTGTAGTTCTGTAGGTGTTCTCTCATCATACATACCAAGTACAGGGTCAATCGTTAGAGCTTTTCGCAGCACATCGAAAGAATCTTGTTGAACAACACCCCAGATAAATTTAGCATCAGCTTTTAATAACTCTTGGAGTGGCCTGGCTTTGATACAAAAGACTTCGATAAAACTATGGTAACAAGAACATAATCCGAGGAAGCTTCTCACATCTCTAATACTCTTAGAAATAGGAAATTCAGTTATATATCTCACCTTTTCTGGGACTGGCCGCACACCTTCTTTTGACACAAGGTGTCAAAGTATTTTGATTTCATTTGCTCCAAAGAGACACTTACTTGGATTAAGTTTCAGTCTGCCTAGTTGGAGACACTTAAGAACGGCCCTCAGTCTTTTTGTGTTCATAAAATGTCTCTGAGAACACTATAATGTCATCTAAATAACAAAGACACATCGTCCACTTCAGGTGACTTAGAAGATTATCCATCATCCGCTCAAAAGTTGCTGGTGCATTACACAAACCAAACGGCATTACCTTAAACTCATGCAGGCCCTCAGGGGTAATGAATGCAGTTTTCTCACGATCAGTCTCATCTACTTCGATTTGGCAGTATCCCGAGTACATGTACATGTTGAGAAAAACTTAGCCCCCTCCAGACAAGCTAGTATGTAGTCACTTCATGGAAGAAGGTAAACGTCCTTTTTAGTTATCTTATTAAGCTTCCTGTAATCAAAACAAAAGTGCCAACTGCCAGAGGGCCGGAGTGGCCGAGCGGTTCTAGGCGCTACAGTCTGGAACCGCGTGACCGCTACGGTCGCAGGTTCGAATCCTGCCTCGGGCATGGATGTGTGTGACGTCCTTAGGTTAGTTAGGTTTAAGTAGTTCTAAGTTCTAGGGGACTGATGACCTCAGAAGCTAAGCCCCACAGTGCTCAGAGCCATTTTTTTTATTTTATTTATTTATTTATTTATTTTTTTTTTTTTGAGCCAACTGCCATCCTTCTTCCTGACGAGAACCATTGGTGACGACGCCCTTGGGGTCTGCGAAGGCTGAATAATGTCATTCTTCATCATTTTCTCTACCTCGTCGCGAATTATTCGACGTTCCATTGCTGACACACGGTATGCTCTCTGATTTATTGCTGATGATCTCCAGTGCTTCACCGTAGATTTGTCTAATTCGCTCTTCACCTGTGGATTGAAGCATTCAGAGAACTCTTGAAGAATGGCATGTAGCTTCTTCTGTTGTTCCTTAGTGAGATCTATTGATAGTCGAGCTAGAAGATTTTGTAGGGGTAGCGCTAATTTCACCCACAGACTTAGCATGGGAGGTTTCTAAGGCGCTCAGATGTTCTACAATTAACAGCTCTGCGTTTGTCACACACAAGCGTCTTTGAAGGATCTGCAGATCTCGGCGACAATTAACTATCCACAATTCACTGAATCCGTTCTTAAACGAGACGACAGAGGCTGGATGACCAAGTTATTCTTCAGTGGTATGCTTCTCTTACATTCCGCTACAAGATCCATGGGTTGATGCATGACATGACACATAACAGTTACCTTTCTAGCGCTGACTGCAGGAATGATCACTTCATCCAGCACACATAGTCTCCACACACTGGGATGCGCATCTTCCTGTTCACAGTATCTCATCTCGTATAGCATAATCTTTGAGTGACCACAATGCATAATTGCCTGAGAAGCTTTCAAAAAGGCCCCTCCGAGAATGACGTCATGACCACACTCTTGTAAGATAATGAATTCTAAGGGCTGTGTATGGCCACTTATACCCACACGAATTGCACGTCTTCTTGTAGGTTTCACATGTTTCCCATTAGCCACCTTCAGTAGAGGTGATCTGTTGTCGACTAATACGGTTTTCTAAAACTGGCGACAGTACTTCTCCGAAACGACTGAACATGATGCCACAAGAGCTTGGGCTGGTCGGCCATCCATGAGGATGTCGACTTAGTTTCCTATCATTTTTGCAGTGATCGACGGCGGAGGATTTTTCTCTTCGGTGGCCTCACCTCCAAGGATGGTCGCACTCTTTAGTTTTCCAGGTTGCGGCAGCTGGGTGATCGGCTGGAGCTTCAAGCGGCGATGGAGACCTTGATCGGCGTGTTGGGGAGCGTCCTCTCCAGTGGCTAGCTTGCAGCGATGGTGACCCACGTCGTCCTGCACCCACATCCTCTTGTTCATCTTCGTCGTCCCGGAGTTGGTGTCGGCTAAGATGGGTCTGCTGTCTTCTAGCGCGGCCGTCATCAAATATCGCCGCCTTTCTCGACAATAGCGCACCACATGTCCCGGTCGTCCGCAGTGGAAACATACTGGCTGGTTATCCTGGGTTCTCTAGACATCAGTCTTCCTTGGTGCCCAAACAGGTTTCTCATGCCGCATTGTAGGAGTGCAACTTCGCCTGGGTCTCGACTTTTTCACTGTTTAAAGGGTAATGAAGGACGAGAGATTGGGTTCAATGTCTGCCCCACTTTCTCCCTTATGACCTATTGAAGCGTCTCGGTTTTTTGCTCGCCGTTCAATTCAAGTGCCTTCTGAACTTCCTCTCTCACTATCTGACGAAGAACATTTATGAAATCAGTTTCTTCCTCCATCACAGACATCAATACGACGTTTGGAAGCCGTTAAAACTTCTTGCATGTAATTCTTTTTTGATGCATTGTCTCGATATACTGGCACCATTTTGTGAAGTCGTCTGCTGTCGAAACCTCCTTCAGGAGCAGGGCTTGATACATGTCCTCCGCAACACCCTCCGTGAGATGCGCAACCTTATCTTCCTCCTTCATTCTAGGATCCACTACGGCTCCAAGACGTCTTGAATGTAGGGTGCTGTAGTTTCTCATGGACGCTGTGCCCTACACTTTAATTCATCTTCAGCCTTGCACTTCTGTCGTTGTGTGTCGCCGAAATATTTGCACAGTTCCACCAGGAATACTTCCCAGCTTGTGAACTTCTCCTCCTTGTTCTCGTATCATTGCTTGGCAGTGCCCTCCAAGAAGAAAAATACATTAGCCAAACGCACGGTGTCATCCCATTTGTTAAATTTGGGTGTACACTCATATAACTTCAGCCACTTGTTTGGATCTTGGTCATCGTCACCAGAGAACCGGAAGGATGTCTCACGTGGTGTCACACAGTTGCTGTCATCGTAACATCCTCTTCTTCTTCTTCTGTCTCCGATAGATTGCAATCTGTTGAATATGGTTCGAACTCAGGTTTCTCGTCACGAAATGGTGGCTCTGTCATGGCCTGATGGGAGCCACTATGTCCTCGATAATGTGCACTATCACAAGTTCCAATACCCAGCGTTTCCACCAGAATAATGTCACGTAGAAGAAGGTGTAATTAGATGAATGACGAACAATAACTTCACTTAACGGAGGTTTACTCAGCACTTGTACATACAAAAACGTGGAGCGAACTGCCTCCAGCCAGAACACATACAGACCTCGTCATTACAGATCAACAGCTATTAAAGTAAATCTAATCTAATCTAATCTCTAATCTAAGAGCTGCAAGTGTTTTAGATTGAAGTCAGCTGATAGACATACTTACGTAAAGGAAGTCCCTTCAAAGTAAGGAATCACCCTCAGAGGGCATCATGTTTCCAAGTAGAAAAGGAATTAGCACATTTCACCAAAATTTAAGAGGTATCAGAGATAAAGTTAGTGAACTGCTTGTACATGTTGACTCAGAAATTATTGGTATATTGGAGCACCGCTCAAATAATTTGAGAATTCAGAGACTTCCTTTACCAGGATACAGTTTAGCTGGCTCTTATTCAAGTTGTTTCTTACAGAGTGGGGTAATGGCCTTTTACGTAAAAAACAGTATTCCTAAAAACAAAGATGATGTGACCTTACCAAACGCAAGCGCTGGCATGTTGATAGACACACAAACATACACATTGTCTGCTTGTGTCTGTGTATGTGCGGATGGATATGTGTGTGTGTGTGTGTGTGTGTGTGTGTGTGTGTGTGTGTATACCTGTCCTTTTTTCCCCCTAAGGTAAGTCTTTCCGCTCCCGGGATTGGAATGACTCCTTACCCTCTCCCTTAAAACCCACATCCTTTCGTCTTTCCCTCTCCTTCCCTCTTTCCTGAAGAAGCAACCATTGGTTGCGAAAGCTTGAATTTGGTGTGTATGTTTGTGTGTCTATCACCATGCCAGCACTTTCATTTGGTAAGTCACATCATCTTTGTTTTTAGATATATTTTTCCTACGTGGAATGTTTCCCTCTATTATATTCATATCATTAATAAAAACAGTATTCCACTTGAGATATGTCACGGCACTGCACTAAACAGATATTTAAATATTGTGCAGGGGCTATTGAATTTATTGAAACTAAACATCTAATTTATTTTGTTTATAGGTCCCATAACTCTGACTTCAGAGCATTTCTGCTCAAGCTAGAGAGAGTTCTTGATTCACTTTATAGGAAGTACCAGAAATTAGTTGTATTTGGTGACTTCAATATTAATTTTGTTTATGATTGTGCAAGAAAAAGGATGTTGGTAGGTCTCCTAAATTCATATAATCTGATGCAGGCTGTATTTTTTCCAACTAGGGAACAGTTGCACAGCCATAGACAATATTTTCATTCATTCTTCATTACTAGATGCTCATTCTGTTGGTAAAAGGGTGAATGGTCTTTCAGACCAAGATGCACAAATTTTACCCCTAAAAGGCTTTAGTACTCAAACAAATGTCACATTTAATTACAAACTATGTAGGTAAGTTAATCCAATGGCAATAGAGAGGTTTTTAAGCCTAGTAAAGGACCAAGAGTGGCAGGATGTTTATAGTATCTATAACATAGATGACAAATATAATGCTTCCCTTAACACATTTCTCACGCTCTTTGAGAGTTGCTTTCCATTAGAATGTTCTAAACAGGCTACTAGCAGTAAAAGGCAGCCTGGGTGGATGACAAGTGGGATAAGGATATCATGTAGAACAAATCGGGAATTATATCAAAACATTAAAAGTAGGCACTATCAAGCTACAGTAACCCATTACAAACAGTACTATAAGGTGCTTAAAAATGTTATTAGGAAGGCAAAAAGTATGTGGTACACAAATAGAACAGCTGATTCACAGGGTAAAATGAAAACCACATGGTCAGTTGTGAAGGAAGTGCCTGGTCAGCTGCACAAGGTTGACGATATAAAGTCAGTTCATAGTAATAATATTTCTGTTACTGATAAATCAGATATATGTACAGTATTTAACAATCATTTTCTGAGCATATATAATTATATAATCACAGAGACTAACTACTGCACACACAGAGGCATTCAGTCAGTCATTCTTCCGATGCTTGATACGTAATTTGATTGGAAAGAAACCCAAATATGTGGTACAACGGTAAGTACCAACTGCCATTCACTTCACAGTGAACGGCACAGTATCGATGCAGACATAGACCTCATATACAAATATCCCAGCAAAGTGTGAGGACACTGTTTACAGTGCTCATGGCATGAAGGAAAAATATAGCAGAAGTGCTTACCTTATTCGAACACTGTTTTCCCCAAAAGGTTACCAAGGTTAGAGCAAAGTCTACAAAGAAGCCATGAATTACTCAAGGAATAGGGATATCTTGTAAAACAAAAAGAAAAGTGTATCTGTCAATCCGAAACAGTTCCGATGTTGATGCTATAGCACATTACAAGAAATACTGCAAAATATTAAAGACTGTAATACGGACATCAAAGCAAATATATTACACGGAATAGATAGTCATATCAGATAACAAAATAAAGACAATATGGGATATAGTGAAGGAGGAGACCAGTAGAACCAGACATGAAGAGGGACAAATAGCATACATAGGGGCAGAAATCCATTCCAGTACGATTATGCCATAGGTGGTAAATCATTGGAAGCGGTAACGACCGTAAAATACTTAGGAGTTACTATCCGGAGCGATCTGAAGTGGAATGATCACATAAAACAAATAGTGGGAAAAGCAGGCGCCAGGTTGAGATTCATAGGAAGAATTCTAAGAAAATGTGACTCATCGACGAAAGAAGTAGCTTACAAAACGCTTGTTCGTCCGATTCTTGAGTATTGCTCATCAGTATGGGACCCTTACCAGGTTGGATTAATAGAAGAGATAGACATGATCCAGCGAAAAGCAGCGCGATTCGTCATGGGGACATTTAGTCAGCGCGAGAGCGTTACGGAGATGCTGAACAAGCTCCAGTGGCGGACACTTCAAGAAAGGCGTTACGCAATACAGAGAGGTTTATTATCGAAATTACGAGAGAGCACATTCCGGGAAGAGATGGGCAACATATTACTACCGCCCACATATATCTCGCGTAATGATCACAACGAAAAGATCCGAGAAATTAGAGCAAATACGGAGACTTACAAGCAGTCGTTCTTCCCACGCACAATTCGTGAATGGAACAGGGAAGGGGGGATCAGATAGTGGTACAATAAGTACCCTCCGCCACACACCGTAAGGTGGCTCGCGGAGTATAGATGTAGATGTAGATAGCATTAAGAGTAAATGATAAATTGGTGACAGATGTGTATAGTGTTGCAGAACTATTTAACAACCGTTTCATAACTGTTATTGAAAAGATGGAGTTGTCAGGTTCTGTAGATGCTGCTATGGAATACCTCAGACCAGACATTTCAAGTAACTTCCATAATATGAATTTGATCCTCACTATCCCAGCAGAAATAATGTACATCATAAAATCTTTAAAATCAAAAACATCTAGTGGGTATCATGAAATACCAACAAAGCTAGTTAAATAATGTGATTCTGAGTTAAGTAACATATTAAGCTATCTGTGTAACCAGTCGTTTATCAGTGGAATATTTCCTGAATGGTTAAAATATGCTGAAGTTAAGCCACTGTTTAAGAAGGGAGATAAAGAAATAGCATCAAATTTCCGTCCAATTTCACTTTTGCCAGCATTATAAAAAATTTTAGAAAACGTTATGTACAATCGGCTTTATAACCGTCTTATCTCAAATAACATACTGTCAAAGTCACAGTTCGGATTTCTACGGGGTTATGATATTGAGAAGGCTATCTACACTTACAGTGAAAATGTGCTTAATTCACGAGATAAGAAATTGCAGGCAACTGGTATATTTTGTGATCTGTCAACAGCATTTGACTGTGTAAATCACAATATCCTTTTAAGTAAATTAGAATATTATAGTGCAACAGGAAATGCTGCAAAATGGTTCAAATCTTATATCTCTGGCAGGAAACAAAGGGTGTTATTAGGAAAGAGACATGTATCAAGCTACCAGGCATCATCCAACTGGGAACTAATTACATGTGGGGTCTCACAAGGTTCCATTTTAGGGCCCTTACTTTTTCTTGTGTATATCAATGACCTTCCATCAGCAACATTACCAGATGCCAAGTTTGTTTTGTTTGCCGATGATACAAACATTGCAATAAATAGCAAATCAAATATAGTCTTAAAAAGATCAGCTAATAAAATATTCGTAGACATTAATCACTGGTTCCTAGCCAATTCCTTGTCACTAAACTTTGAAAAAACACACTACATGCAGTTCAGAACTTGTAAGGGGTGTCCCACGAGTATATGCCTAACATATGATGACAAGCAGATAGAAGTAGACAGTGTTCAGATCTTGGGATTACAGCTTGATAATAAATTCAACTGGGAAAAGCACACCACACAACTGCCGAAGCATCTTAACAAATCTCTATTTGTAATGCGAATTGTGTCAGACATAGGTGATATAAAAATGAAAAAGCTGGCACACTATGCTTACTTTCATTCCATAATGTCATATGGGATTATTTTTTGGGGTAATTCATCAAGCCAAGCTAAAGTTTTCCAGGCACAAAACGTGCAGTAAGAGTTACATGTGGTGTGAGCTCAAGAACATGCTGCAGAAGCCTGTTTGGGGAAGTAGGGATACTAACTAATGGTTCCCAATATATTTATTCTTTAATGAAATTTGTCATTAAAAATATATCATTTTTTCAAAACAACAGCTCAATTCATGGAATCAATACTAGAAATAATAATAATCTTCACAAGGATTTAAAGTCACTTAGTCTTGTACAAAAAGGTGTGCGTTATTCAGTAACACACATTTTCAATAACTTGCCAGCAGCTGTAAGAAGCTTAACAACCGATGAAATTCAGTTTAAGAGAAGCCTAAAGGATTTATTTGTGGCCAACTCCTTCTACTCCACTGATGAATTTCTGCGTAGAACCAACTGATATGTGTGTGTATATATATATAAAAACAAAGATGATGTGACTTACCGAACGAAAGCGCTGGCAGGTTGATAGACACACAAACAAACACAAACATACACACAAAATTCAAGCTTTCACAACAAACTGTTGCTTCATCAGGAAAGAGGGAAGGAGAGGGAAAGACGAAAGGATGTGGGTTTTAAGGGAGAGGGTAAGGAGTCATTCCAATCCCGGGAGCGGAAAGACTTACCTTGGGGGAAAAAAGGACGGGTATACACTCGCAGACACACACATATCCATCCGCACATACACAGACACAAGCAGACATTTGTAAAGGCAAAGAGTTTGGGCAGAGATATCAGTCGAAGCGGAAGTAGAGGCAAAGATGTTGTTGAAAGACAGGTGAGGTATGAGCGGCGGCAAATTGAAATTAGCGGAGATTGAGGCCTGGCGGATAACGAGAAGAAAGGATATACTGAAGGGCAAGTTCCCATCTCCGGAGTTCTGACAGGTTGGTGTTAGTGGGAAGTATCCAGATAATCCGGACGGTGTAACACTGTGCCAAGATGTGCTGGCCGCGCACCAAGGCATGTTTAGCCACAGGGTGATCCTCATTACCAACAAACACTGTCTGCCTGTGTCCATTCATGCGAATGGACAGTTTGTTGCTGGTCATTCCCACATAGAAAGCTTCACAGTGTCGGCAGGTCAGTTGGTAAATCACGTGGGTGCTTTCACACGTGTCTCTGCCTTTGATCGTGTACACCTTCCGGGTTACAGGACTGGAGTAGGTGGTGGTGGGAGGGTGCATGGGACAGGTTTTACACCGGGGGCGGTTACAAGGGTAGGAGCCAGAGGGTAGGGAAGGTGGTTTGGGGATTTCATAGGGATGAACTAAGAGGTTACGAAGGTTAGGTGGACGGCGGAAAGACACTCTTGGTGGAGTGGGGAGGATTTCATGAAGGATGGATCTCATTTCAGGGCAGGATTTGAGGAAGTCGTATCCGTGCTGGAGAGCCACATTCAGAGTCTGATCCATTCCCGGAAAGTATCCTGTCACAAGTGGGCACTTTTGTGGTTTTCTGTGGGAGGTTCTGGGTTTGAGGGGATGAGGAAGTGGCTCTGGTTATTTGCTTCTGTACCAGGTCGGGAGGGTAGTTGCGGGATGCGAAAGCTGTTTTCAGGTTGTTGGTGTAATGGTTCAGGGATTCCGGACTGGAGCAGATTCGTTTGCCACGAAGACCTAGGCTGTAGGGAAGGGACCGTTTGATGTGGAATGGGTGGCAGCTGTCATAATGGAGGTACGGTTGCTTGTTGGTGGGTTTGATGTGGACGGACGTGTGAAGCTGGCCATTGGACAGGTGGAGGTCAACGTCAAGGAAAGTGGCATGGGATTTGGAGTAGGACCAGGTGAATCTGATGGAACCAAAGGAGTTGAGGTTGGAGAGGAAATTCTGGAGTTCTTCTTCACTGTGAGTCCAGATCATGAAGATGTCATCAATAAATCTGTACCAAACTTTGGGTTGGCAGGCCTGGGTAACCAAGAAGGCTTCCTCTAAGCGACCCATGAATAGGTTGGCGTACGAGGGGGCCATCCTGGTGCCCATGGCTGTTCCCTTTAATTGTTGGTATGTCTGGCCTTCGAAAGTGAAGAAGTTGTGGGTCAGGATGAAGCTGGCTAAGGTAATGAGGAAAGAGGTTTTTGGTAGGGTGGCAGGTGATCGGCGTGAAAGGAAGTGCTCCATCGCAGCGAGGCCCTGGATGTGCGGAATATTTGTGTATAAGGAAGTGGCATCAATGGTTACAAGGATGGTTTCCGGGGGTAACAGACTGGGTAGGGATTCCAGGCGTTCGAGAAAGTGGTTGGTGTCTTTGATGAAGGATGGGAGACTGCATGTAATGGGTTGAAGGTGTTGATCTACGTAGGCAGAGATACGTTCTGTGGGGGCTTGGTAGCCAGCTACAATGGGACGGCCGGGATGATTGGGTTTGTGAATTTTAGGTAGAAGGTAGGGGTGCGGGGTGTTGGTGGGGTCAGGAGGTTGATGGAGTCAGGTGAAAGGTTTTGTAGGGGGCCTAAGGTTCTGAGGATTCCTTGAAGCTCCGCCTGGACATCAGGAATGGGATTACCTTGGCAAACTTTGTATGTAGTGTTGTCTCAAAAAGCTGACGCAGTCCCTCAGCCACATACTCCCGATGAACAAGTACCACAGTCGTGGAACCCTTGTCCGCCGGAAGAATGACAATGGATCGGTCAGCCTTCAGATTACGGATAGCCTGGGCTTCAGCAGTCGTGATGTTGGGAGTAGGATTGAGGTTTTTTAAGAAGGATTGAGAGGCAAGGCTGGAAGTCAGAAATTCCTGGAAGGTTTGGAGAGGGTGATTTTGAGGAAGAGGAGGTGGGTCCTGCTGTGACGGAGGACGGAACTGTTCCAGGCAGGGTTCAATTTGGATAGTGTGTTGGGGAGTTGGACCATTAGGAGTAGGATAAGGATCATTTTTCTTCGTGGCAAAGTGATATTTCCAGCAGGGAGTACGGGTGTAGGACAGTAAATCTTTGACAAGGGCTGTTTGGTCGAATCTGGGAGTGGGGCTGAAGGTGAGGCCTTTGGATAGGACAGAGGTTTCGGATTGGGAGAGAGGTTTGGAGGAAAGGTTAACTACTGAATTAGGGTGTTGTGGTTCCAGATTGTGTTGATTGGAATTTTGAGGTTTTGGGGGGAGTGGAGCTGGAAGTGGGAGATTGAGTAGATGGGAGAGACTGGGTCTCTGTGCAATGAGAGGAGGTTGAGGTTTGCTGGAAAGGTTGTGAAGGGTGAGTGAGTTGCCTTTCCGGAGGTGGGAAACCAGGAGATTGGATAGTTTTTTGAGGTGGAGGGTGGCATGCTGTTCTAATTTGCGATTGGCCTGTAGGAGGATGCTCTGAACAGTCGGTGTGGATGTGGGAGAGGAAAGATTGAGGACTTTTATTAAGGATAGGAGTTGACGGGTGTGTTCATTGGCTGAGTTGATGTGTAGGTGAAGGATTAGGTTTGTGAGGGCAATGGATTGTTCAGTTTGGAACTGGTATAGGGACTGATGGAAAGAAGGATTACAGCCAGAGATGGGAACTTTAAGTGTGAGGCCTTCGGGGGTAATGCCAAATGTCAGACAAACCTGAGAAAATAGAATATAGGAGTGTGATCTGGCTAGGGCGAAGGCATGTTTGCGGAGGGAATGTAAATAAAACTTAATGGGATCATTGTGGGGATGTTGTGAGGGTGACATGGTATTAGAAGGTGGAAAGTGTAACATGAGGCTGAAATGAAAATGAAAATAAAAATATATGGCGAGAGATAAGGTGAACTAAAACGCAACTGTAGATCTGGTGTGAAAAAAGGCGAAAAAGTGTTGGTTATAGCTGGGCTATGTTGATCCTGTGGTGAACTTGGGTTGGTAGACAATTATGTGCACAAAGGTTATGTGAATGTGTTGCCGCCAAAACACGTTAAAGGGTGGAGCAATTTGGGAAAATTTCGAAAAAACTGCTTGTAAATGTATTAAAAGGAGTGATTTAGTGATGGCAGATTGTGAAAATGAGACTAACAATTGTCTGGCGAAGAAATAATGACGTTAAAACCTGTGGGAAGCGGCTAAAAAAGATCAGAGATGTGGGAAAAAACGGAAATAGAAAAAAAACGAAAAAAAGAAAGTTATTAGAACTAGCTAAAATGGCTGTTTCATAGCTGAAAGGAACTGTTTGTGAACTGGAAACGGTCCTTCTTTCCATCAGTTCCAAACTGAACAATCCATTGCCCTCACCCACCTAATCCTTCACCTACACATCAACTCAGCCAATGAACACACCCGTCAACTCCTATCCTTAATAAAAGTCCTCAATCTTTCCTCTCCCACATCCACACCGACTGTTCAGAGCATCCTCCTACAGGCCAAACGCAAATTAGAACAGCATGCTACCCTCCACCTTAAAAAACTATCCAATCTCCTGGTTTCCCACCTCCGGAAAGGCAACTCACTCACCCTTCACAACCTTTCCAGCAAACCACAACCTCCTCTCATTGCACACAGACCCAGTCTCTCCCATCTACTCAATCTCCCACTTCCAGCTCCATTCCCCCCAAAACCTCAAAATTCCAATCAACACAATCTGGAACCACAACACCCTAATTCAGTAGTTAACCTTTCCTCCAAACCTCTCTCGCATTCGGGAGGACGACGGTTCAATCCCGTCTCTGGCCATCCTGATTTAGGTTTTTCGTGATTTCCCTAAATCGCTTCAGGCAAATGCCGGGATGGTTCCTTTGAAAGGGCACGGCCGATTTCCTTCCCCATCATTTCTTCACCCGAGCTTGCGCTCCGTCTCTAATGACCTCGTTGTCGACGGGACGTTAAACACTAATATCCTCCTCCTCCAAACCTCTCTCCCAATCCGAAACCTCTGTCCTATCCAAAGGCCTCACCTTCAGCCCCACTCCCAGATTCGACCAAACAGCCCTTGTCAAAGATTTACTGTCCTACACCCGTACTCCCTGCTGGAAATATCACTTTGCCACGAAGAAAAATGATCCTTATCCTACTCCTAATGGTCCAACTCCCCAACACACTATCCAAATTGAACCCTGCCTGGAACAGTTCCGTCCTCCGTCACAGCAGGACCCACCTCCTCTTCCTCAAAATCACCCTCTCCAAACCTTCCAGGAATTTCTGACTTCCAGCCTTGCCTCTCAATCCTTCTTAAAAAACCTCAATCCTACTCCCAACATCACGACTGCTGAAGCCCAGGCTATCCGTAATCTGAAGGCTGACCAATCCATCGTCATTCTTCCGGCGGACAAGGGTTCCACGACCGTGGTACTTGTTCATCGGGAGTATGTGGCTGAGGGACTGCGTCAGCTTTCAGACAACACTACATACAAAGTTTGCCAAGGTAATCCCATTCCTGATGTCCAGGCGGAGCTTCACGGAATCCTCAGAACCTTAGGCCCCCTACAAAACCTTTCACCTGACTCCATCAACCTCCTGACCCCACCAACACCCCGCACCCCTACCTTCTACCTAAAATTCACAAACCCAATCATCCCGGCCGTCCCATTGTAGCTGGCTACCAAGCCCCCACAGAACGTATCTCTGCCTACGTAGATCAACACCTTCAACCCATTACATGCAGTCTCCCATCCTTCATCAAAGACACCAACCACTTTCTCGAACGCCTGGAATCCCTACCCAGTCTGTTACCCCCGGAAACCATCCTTGTAACCATTGATGCCACTTCCTTATACACAAATATTCCGCACGTCCAGGGCCTCGCTGCGATGGAGCACTTCCTTTCACGCCGATCACCTGCCACCCTACCAAAAACCTCTTTCCTCATTACCTTAGCCAGCTTCATCCTGACCCACAACTTCTTCACTTTCGAAGGCCAGACATACCAACAATTAAAGGGAACAGCCATGGGCACCAGGATGGCCCCCTCGTACGCCAACCTATTCATGGGTCGCTTAGAGGAAGCCTTCTTGGTTACCCAGGCCTGCCAACCCAAAGTTTGGTACAGATTTATTGATGACATCTTCATGATCTGGACTCACAGTGAAGAAGAACTCCAGAATTTCCTCTCCAACCTCAACTCCTTTGGTTCCATCAGATTCACCTGGTCCTACTCCAAATCCCATGCCACTTTCCTTGACATTGACCTCCACCTGTCCAATGGCCAGCTTCACACGTCCGTCCACATCAAACCCACCAACAAGCAACCGTACCTCCATTATGACAGCTGCCACCCATTCCACATCAAACGGTCCCTTCCCTACAGCCTAGGTCTTCGTGGCAAACGAATCTGCTCCAGTCCGGAATCCCTGAACCATTACACCAACAACCTGAAAACAGCTTTCGCATCCCGCAACTACCCTCCCGACCTGGTACAGAAGCAAATAACCAGAGCCACTTCCTCATCCCCTCAAACCCAGAACCTCCCCCAGTGTGCACTCGGTGTGCTTGCCGGGGGGTCTCGTCCGTAATGTGGAGGAGGCCCTTCCGGCAGCTATTGAACGCACTGGGTGTGACCGGCTGCAGATAGTAGCACATGTCGGAACGAATGACGCCTGCCGCTTGGGTTCTGAGGCCATCCTTGGTTCCTTCCGGCGGCTGGCTGATTTGGTGAAGACAACCAGCATCGCACGCGGAGTGCAAGCTGAGCTTAATATCTGCAGCATAGTGCCCAGAGTCGATCGCGGTCCTCTGGTTTGGAGCCGTGTGGAGGGTCTAAACCAGAGGCTCAGACGACTCTGCGACTATAATGGTTGCAAATTCATCGACCTCCGTTATTGGGTGGAGAACTGTAGGGCCCCCCTAGACAGGTCAGGCGTGCACTACACACCGGAAGCAGCTACTAGGGTAGCCGAGTACGTGTGGCGTGCACACGGGGGTTTTTTAGGTTAGAGGAACCCCCCCTTGGGCGAAACGATAAAATACCTGACGGCTTACCAGAGAGAACATCAGCATCGTTGATAAAGAACGTCCGTCCTCAGAGACCAAAAACAGGAAAAGTTAACGTAATATTGGTAAACTGCAGGAGTATCCAGGGCAAGGTTCCTGAATTAGTATCGCTTATTGAAGGAAATAGTGCGCATATAGTATTAGGAACGGAAAGTTGGTTAAAACCGGAAGTGAACAGTAACGAAATCCTAGACACAGAATGGAATATATACCGCAAGGATAGGATAAACGCCAATGGTGGAGGAGTATTTATAGCAGTAAAGAATTCAATAATATCCAGTGAAGTTATTAGCGAATGCGAATGTGAAATAATCTGGGTTAAGTTAAGTATCAAAGGTGGGTCAGATATGATAGTCGGATGCTTCTATAGACCACCTGCATCAGCAACCGTAGTAGTTGAGCGCCTCAGAGAGAACCTGCAGAACGTCGTGAAGAAGTTTCGTGATCATACTATTTTAATAGGGGGAGACTTCAATCTACCAGGTATAGAATGGGATAGTCACACAATCAGAACTGGAGCCAGGGACAGAGACACTTGTGACATTATCCTGACTGCCTTGTCCGAGAATTACTTCGAGCAGATAGTTAGAGAACCAACTCGTGAAGCTAACGTTTTAGACCTCATAGCAACAAATAGACCGGAACTTTTCGACTCCGTGAATGTAGAAGAGGGTATCAGTGATCATAAGTCAGTGGTTGCATCAATGACTACAAGTGTAATAAGAAATGCCAAGAAAGGAAGGAAAATATATCTGCTTAACAAGAGTGATAGGGCACAAATCGCAGAATATCTGAGTGACCACCATCAAACATTCATTTCTGAGGAAGAGGATGTGGAACAAAAATGGAAAAAATTCAGAAACATCGTCCAGTACGCCTTAGATAAGTTCGTACCGACTAAGGTCCAAAGCGAGGGGAAAGATCCACCGTGGTATAACAATCATGTACGAAAGGTACTACGGAAACAAAGAAACCTTCATCATAGGTTTAAGAGTAGTCGAATCATAGCTGATAAGGAAAAGCTGAACGAAGCGAAAAAGAGCGTAAAGAGAGCAATGAGAGAAGCATTCAACGAATTCGAACATAAAACATTGGCAAACAATCTAAACAAGAACCCTAAAAAGTTTTGGTCATATGTAAAATCGGTAAGCGGATCTAAATCCCCTATTCAGTCACTCGTTGACCACGATGGCACCGAAACAGAGGACGACCGAAGAAAGGCAGAAATACTGAATTCAGTGTTCCGAAACTGTTTCACTGCGGAAAATCGTAACACGGTCCCTGACTTCAGCCGTCGCACGGACGCCAAAATGGAAAATATTGAAATAAACGATATCGGAATTGAAAAACAACTGCTATCACTTAGTAGCGGAAAAGCATCCGGACCAGACGAGATACCCGTAAGATTCTACCGTGATTATGCTAAAGAACTTGCCCCCTTTCTATCAGCAATTTATCGTAGATCTCTGGAAGAACGTAAAGTACCTAGCGACTGGAAGAAAGCGCAGGTCGTTCCCATTTTCAAGAAGGGTCATAAATCAGATGCGAATAATTATAGGCCTATTTCGCTTACGTCAATCTGTTGTAGAATAATGGAACATGTTTTATGTTCTCGTATTATGACGTTCTTAGATAATACAAATCTCCTTCATCATAACCAACATGGATTCCGCAAACAGAGATCATGTGAAACTCAGCTCGCCCTATTTGTCCAAGAAATTCACAGTGCCGTAGACACTGGCGAGCAGATTGATGCCGTATTCCTGGACTTCAGGAAGGCATTTGATACGGTTCCGCACTTACGTTTAGTGAAAAAAATACGAGCTTACGGAATATCGGACCAGGTTTGTGATTGGATTCAGGATTTCCTAGAAGAAAGAACACAACATGTCATTCTTAACGGTTCAAAATCTGCAGATGTAGAGGTAATTTCGGGAGTACCGCAAGGAAGCGCGATAGGACCTTTATTGTTTACAATATACATAAATGACTTAGTTGACAACATCGGTAGCTCCGTGAGGCTATTTGCAGATGACACGGTTGTCTACAAGAAAGTAGCAACATCAGAAGACTCGTACGTACTCCAGGAAGACCTGCAGAGGATTAATGAATGGTGCGACAGCTGGCAGCTTTCCCTAAACGTAGATAAATGTAATATAATGCGCATACATAGGGGCAGAAATCCATTCCAGTACGATTATGCCATAGGTGGTAAATCATTGGAAGCGGTAACGACCGTAAAATACTTAGGAGTTACTATCCGGAGCGATCTGAAGTGGAATGATCACATAAAACAAATAGTGGGAAAAGCAGGCGCCAGGTTGAGATTCATAGGAAGAATTCTAAGAAAATGTGACTCATCGACGAAAGAAGTAGCTTACAAAACGCTTGTTCGTCCGATTCTTGAGTATTGCTCATCAGTATGGGACCCTTACCAGGTTGGATTAATAGAAGAGATAGACATGATCCAGCGAAAAGCAGCGCGATTCGTCATGGGGACATTTAGTCAGCGCGAGAGCGTTACGGAGATGCTGAACAAGCTCCAGTGGCGGACACTTCAAGAAAGGCGTTACGCAATACGGAGAGGTTTATTATCGAAATTACGAGAGAGCACATTCCGGGAAGAGATGGGCAACATATTACTACCGCCCACATATATCTCGCGTAATGATCACAATGAAAAGATCCGAGAAATTAGAGCAAATACGGAGACTTACAAGCAGTCGTTCTTCCCACGCACAATTCGTGAATGGAACAGGGAAGGGGGGATCAGATAGTGGTACAATAAGTACCCTCCGCCACACACCGTAAGGTGGCTCGCGGAGTATAGATGTAGATGTAGAAAACCACAAAAGTGCCCACTTGTGACAGGATACTTTCCGGGAATGGATCAGACTCTGAATGTGGCTCTCCAGCACGGATACGACTTCCTCAAATCCTGCCCTGAAATGAGATCCATCCTTCATGAAATCCTCCCCACTCCACCAAGAGTGTCTTTCCGCCGTCCACCTAACCTTCGTAACCTCTTAGTTCATCCCTATGAAATCCCCAAACCACCTTCCCTACCCTCTGGCTCCTACCCTTGTAACCGCCCCCGGTGTAAAACCTGTCCCATGCACCCTCCCACCACCACCTACTCCAGTCCTGTAACCCGGAAGGTGTACACGATCAAAGGCAGAGACACGTGTGAAAGCACCCACGTGATTTACCAACTGACCTGCCGACACTGTGAAGCTTTCTATGTGGGAATGACCAGCAACAAACTGTCCATTCGCATGAATGGACACAGGCAGACAGTGTTTGTTGGTAATGAGGATCACCCTGTGGCTAAACATTCCTTGGTGCGCGGCCAGCACATCTTGGCACAGTGTTACACCGTCCGGATTATCTGGATACTTCCCACTAACACCAACCTGTCAGAACTCCGGAGATGGGAACTTGCCCTTCAGTATATCCTTTCTTCTCGTTATCCGCCAGGCCTCAATCTCCACTAATTTCAATTTGCCGCCGCTCATACCTCACCTGTCTTTCAACAACATCTTTGCCTCTACTTCCGCCTCGATTGATATCTCTGCCCAAACTCTTTGCCTTTACAAATGTCTGCTTGTGTCTGTGTATGTGCGGATGGATATGTGTGTGTCTGCGAGTGTATACCTGTCCTTTTTTCCCCCAAGGTAAGTCTTTCCGCTCCCGGGATTGGAATGACTCCTTACCCTCTCCCTTAAAACCCACATCCTTTCGTCTTTCCCTCTCCTTCCCTCTTTCCTGATGAAGCAACCGTTGGTTGTGAAAGTTTGAATTTTGTGTGTATGTTTGTATTTGTTTGTGTGTCTATCAACCTGCCAGCACTTTCGTTTGGTAAGTCACATCATCTTTGTTTTTAGATGTATTTTTCCCATGTGGAATGTTTCCCTCTATTATATTCATTCCTACATTATTTATACATATTGATGTTATTCACCACTTTACATGTTAATCATGAACATTAAAATGCACATCTTTCACAATAACATCTGTGTTAACTGCAATTTTTGAACATGTGCACCACAGTCAGTGCTTACAACTGCAGCTGACACTTAACCAGTGCAAAGTGTCTAACTTAAATTAGTTTCACAGCTGAGAAAAGATGTTTGTACAAGCAACAAATTCTCAGACAGGTGAGGGAAATCAGCCACATTACCTAAAAAGAAACAACCCAACATTCAAATTACACGATTTAGGGAAAATCTAAATCTGGATGGATGGACAGGGATTTGTCTCAGTCTCCTTCAAAATAGCAGTCCAGTGTCTTGCCACTGCACCATCTTGCTTGGCTGAATGTATTACAACAATAGTTATTACGAGATCAGAGATTATGAATCGCAAGACGGTGACTGCATTCTTGGGAACGACAGTGTGGAAGCAGGACTTTCAAATCTGTTCTTGACACTGCAGAATCAGAAAACACAGCCAATTATGGTAATGAAGTTGATGACAAAGAGCCTGAACTGTCAAAAACAAACAAATCAGCTGAGACTTGACATAAAGAACAGCATAATATTCAGCGTCAACTATTTACAAAACAAGAACATATGGCTATTCATTTTATTAGAAATATAAAAACTGTTTTCTTTAGCTTCTGCTTACAGATGATGTACTTCAATTTGTAGTTGGTAAGACAAACAAATGCAGTGAATATGCTTCTGAGTAATATTACAGTGTTCGGGTATACGATTTGTAACTGGAAATATACAAGTTTAGAAGAAATACTTTTCTTCTTCAGAAATTTGTTACATTGTCAATAATCCACTGCCAAGACACTCAAAACCAGATGAAAGATTAGACAAGGAACAATCTTTACTAAATTATTTCAATAACAAACTGTGTCAAATTTATTACCCATGAATAGAGGTATCTTTGTATGGAATGATTATTTTGAAAGGGATACTGTCAAATAAACAATACATAGGGTGATTCAGGAGAAGTCACATAATTTGTGAGGCGATTCTGCATGCGAAAATAAACTGAAAAAGTCCTATGCATGTGTGTCTGATTTTCAGTTGTTACAGAACTGGGCCTTCGTTATACCTGTCTGCAACCCAACATGTCTTCTTTATGGTGAGTAGCAATCTATTTTTTTCCTTATATTGTTGATATTCCCACCTGGAGTTTCTGCTGTTTGTAATGGGACTAAGTTCTACTGACAGAGAAATTGCAACCTCTTCCTATCCATTTTGTTCGACTCAGTACTCTGACACTGGAAATCCATATATAGTATTCTTCACAAGCAGTAACAGTGCTTCCACTACAAAACCAACAAAACAAATACTATACTGGTATATTCAGAATGTGTAACGTGTATCACACTGTTTGAAACATTTTTATGACCACAGAAAGACAATTTCAACTGCAATATTGTTCCATTAAGACATCAGAGTCATGAGTTTGAAGTCTCTTTCAGACTTAGGTTGCTAGTCTCGGAACAGTATGTATAAACTCCTAGCAACTGTATTTCAACTGAAATATTACACATATGTACATGACTTTTTCAAAAAAAAAAAAAAAAAAACCTGAAATACTCAGTATTTGCTCAGAAACAGACTGTATACGTAAATTAACTTCTTTTACAAAGAGTATTCAACCGTTTTTTATTTAAATTGAAAATTCAGAAATAAGTAACGTACAACACAGACTTCCTGAAATGTACGAAACAGAATTAAATCAGAATGTGTAACTTCTGAATTAACATTCTTGACTAGCTCTTGTAGTAAAAATCACTGATGGTGTTTGTTATCATCATCTTAATTACATAAAAACACTAAAGCAGTCTCATAGGTAGCAGAAAGGTACAAAATTCAGTGATCACCTTAATCACCAATGTTAACAACACATAAAATTATAAACAATTCCGTTCTTTTCAAAAAATATATGTATCACAGGTTACAAACACAATTCTCATTTCTGTTGCCACATGACATTTTCATTGCAAATTATTACACAAAACCATTCACCCAAACCAGTTAAAATGCCTTCTTAGTTCGCTGAGGTAGTATAGAATCCTTCGCATAATTGAAGAATGACAATAGTCCATATTTCTTGCCTTTCCTTGAAAAGTAGTTGGTAACCACATCACTGTCATCTGCAATCAAAGAAGAGAAACTATTACTACTTAAATACATGTTATAGATGTTCTCTTATGCCACGAACTTAAAAAAGGAAATGAATAGTATGGACAAAACCACTGCACCACAATAAAGTCAATTTCATTGCATGAACTCCTTTGTCCACTGTCCATGAGAATAAGCAAGTTAAATAGAACAGTTGAATTTTTGTATGACTGATCACCACAGCCTTAACTGAACATGAGATTTGCATTGGCTCCAGTCTCTGTGTTAATTCCTGTTTTCAGCTGCATTCCTCATTCTGAAGTTCAAATTCTGAATGTCTTACACAATGTCTTCTTACTTAACCCTTCATTTACAGAGATGAATCAAATAGTAATATACAGAAATCATTTCATTAGTCACTTAATATCTTCAACAGACCCAAAAACATAAACTGATCGAAAAAGAAAGTGTTACGCCATGATCACCTAGACTGAATGTTACCCAACTATTACTTCAGTATTTCAGTGCCTGGGGGATACGTTGATCACAAATTCAGCCTTGAGCAAGCTAATTTTCAGTACAGAACAAAGCCAATTCTGGTGAGAGCACATGACAGAAATTGTGTGTGTGTGTGTGTGTGTGTGTGTGTGTGTGTGTAAAAAACATTACTGGAAGTTTTCAAATAGAAATCACAACACAATAAGACCATAGGATGTCCACATGTAGCCTACAGCCATCTTTTGAACTTTGAGAAAGGTTGAATCACTGGTATGAAAGACATGCTGGAATCATACTGAGATAGTAGGATGTGGCTCAATAATTCCAGAATAAGTGGTGATGAGATGGTCTCAGGATAGCTGTGTGGCGAGAAGAGGTGGCACAGTTTCTTCCCGAAGGACTACACTACATGATTGTATGTCTGTTTACTGACTCCGATAAACAGATATATGACAACAGCTGAAATATGGAAAGAAGTTACAGGCATAGTGTCATCACAAACCATCAAGAACAGATTACTTACTTTCAACAACCTGGTCCCAACAGTTTGTGGTCACCTGTACACTCTACCTGGATTTTAGCTGTTGTCTTACCTCTATTTTTGTCTAGGCTGAGGCCTCTAGATGTCATGCACCATCAAACACTGGCACCATACCACAGACAACACAGACTTGCATGGTGTAGGGTCAACTGAGACATTAAGTGGCTTTCTGCGGTGTCCAGTGACAAATCTCACTTCTGTCTGTGGTGGTCAGGTTGACACCAGGCCAGAAACCTTCTTAAACTGACACAGCATGTGTTTCAGACAGGGCAATGAATTTGTCAAAACAACATGTGGAGACTGCTTGTTTGCATACCGGAACAAATACAAGAATGTATTGATGCCAATGGGGGTACACCACATACTGATACTGGTGATGAGACCTCAGTTCTGAATGGAACAAAATTTTAAGTATTTGTACCAATACGTGATGGACATCTCTACAAAGGCTGATAAATAACAGACTTGTGCTTCATGGCATAATATTTTCCATTTCCATCAGTGTATAAACTGATATTAATTTCCCTGGCTATTTTTCAGCACATGCTCCAAGTTTCTTGGCACATATCTCTTAGTGGTGCATAACTTTCAAACTCCATCAGCTGTGTATATAGTCATTTGCACACAGTCTTTACAGACTGTGTCACTGTGAATTTTTTTAGAGGTGGAGATGAGAAATACTTCCACACTGTAAAGACTGCTTTGTTTCGGACGTGTAATGCTTTCTCTCAAACCACATTAACTGAAAGAAACTGAAGTATTCCCTTTCACGGCCGGCGTCTTCAGTAATTAAAACTTCCGGGCTAAGAGGCCGTGGTCCAATAGTAGAAATACTTCTCCCTTGTGTAGGGAGAAGTATTTCTACTATTGGACCACGGCCTCTTAGCCCGGAAGTTTTAATTACTGAAACTGAAGTATTTTCAAAAGAACTATTAAAAATGCCAATGGACTTTAATATTTCCAACATCAGATAGCAACACCATCCATGCTCTTGAGGTAAGAGCATAAAGCATGTGTGAAAAACATCACAAAATGTAACAAGGAATAAATCATGAATATGAGATATTGTTGTACATGAAAGGACAAGCTGAGAATATACAATCTTTTGGAACACAGAATATGCTCAAGGAGAACAGTTGAGAAAAGTGAAGAGATGGATCCTCCTCAGTCTTTATGTAGCATATACACTACATCCAACTTTCATTTATTTCCTTGCTTGGGATTGCAGCATATACTTTACACCATGTGCTTTTGTGTACATCAATTGTTTTCATTCCTACATGTTTCCAGTAGGTTGCAGCACCTGCTTGAAGGAAGTTGTTTATCATATTGTCAGCAGGGTAATTTGTGTTTGTTTTCAGCAATATTGGACTGAATATGTTTACAATAAGCTGCAACATGCTAATATACTTTACATTTTCGAAAATGCAATTGTTTATTTCATCACAATAAAACAACACATTTTATTGGTGTAGCACTACGGTGTCTACATTCGGCAATGGCCTATATTTCCACATTTCAGTGACATCGTTTTCGTAATTTTTAGGTTTTTAGTACTGAGTTTTCTGAGAGCTGCACATATCTCAGTTATTTTCTGACATAAATTGCATTCACTTTGAACATGTCCTAAAATTCTGAATCACACCTTTTTTAAAATTTAGTATTTTAGTCTTTATTTTGTCCCAGATAACGCATTGACCATATACCGAATGAAAGTATGCTAGCAGTCCCTTTTGCCGGTCAACATAATGAGAGAGGTTTCTATGCACAAGGCAAGCAGAACTGCGACTCTGGTTCAGTTATCCACATACTAGTGCCATCTCTGCTTGATTAAACGATTTCTACCAGCAGCATCTAAAATGGGAACTGGGTAAAGCTATGTGTTAATATCTGCAGTCATTTTACTTGGTGGTTACTTACATGCTTATTACATTGTAGCTAAGTGAATAGAGCTGCAAAGGACAAGTAACAGTTACTGTTACCTCCAAGATAAATCTTAAACTCTTTCTTATATGATCCATTTTCATCGGAATCACTCAGAAAGCAGAGGATGTCAAAATATCACAAACCTGGCTTACGTATTTTATCATACTCAGTGCCCGTTCGAATAGATTTTGTTACTTATATCTTTTTAATAAATAGTTTGAAACAATTTTTTTTAATTATTGTTTCCGTATAGGGTGTAGGATCAACTGATCTTAATTTCCCTATTAAAGAATTACAAGCAGCTGCCTTCGTATCTCTATCGCTGTATCCATTACTCTTAATCTTCCATGAACATGTGATTCATGAGCATTTCAGTAACTTCAGCAATGAACTCTCCAGAGTAATGATATGAATCTCCCATTTTGAAATTCACTGTACAAACACAGACAACAAACACTAGACTGAATGAACAGCTGATTCAAACACCTGACTCAAACATATTTCGCCTGGCAGATTTGTGGCACTCTCCTGCCCATCCACTACAATTTATTAACGTAGATGTGGTTGGTACCCACAAATTTGAGCAATTTTGCTCAAACCTCCAACTCCAACTTCCAGGTTTACTCGTATCTCATAATATGCACACATCTCCTGTTCACATCCAATGATCTGTCTGTGCAGATGTGATGTGCACAGACAGATTGTTCATGAGGACAAGTGTTAAGTCAGTGAGATTTCCAAGCATTGTAGGCATCCTGAAAGGCCTGGGTTGAAATGTGCTTCATGGCAAACATAGCAGCAGCTTCCACACTGTTGATGGTCTCGAAATGGTGTCCTTTCAAGCACGCCTTCAGATGGGTGGTAAAAAAAAGTCTGCTGGTGTGAGTTATGACTATAAAGAGTGTGTGTGTGTGTGTGTGTGTGTGTGTGTGTGTGCGCGCCGTAGGGGGGAGGGGGGGGGGTAATGTTGCAGGTCATTTTTGACGATGTGGCTGGGTGAATTGCCTTGGTGGAAGTTTCAGGATTCAGGAACTACAGAAGTATGGTCCAAAGAGCACAAATTCCTCACACATTCTTTTTTTTTTTCCAGCCTTTTGAGCACTTCCACATAACAGGCAGGGCGGGTCAAGCAGGCACAAACTCGCGGTCGATGGTACCACCAGCATCGGACAAAAAATGAGCACTGCTTTCGGTTTGGACCTCTACATGCATGCCTTCTTGGGGCACGGTGATAATGAGGTGCATCACTCGGAGATCTGTATCTTTGCCTCAGTGTTGTATCCAAACCCTATGTCTTAGTTCCTATAACACTGTACAAAAACTAAACATCATTTTTACAGAATTTGGGAAGTTCTTTACAAAAAGGCACTTGGTTGGACTTTGCGGTAGTCAGTAAAGATTTTCAGGACTAGTTTTGCAACACATTTCCTTCATCTGTAATTGTTTGGTTCCAATATTGTGGAAAATGGTTTTGGGTGTATCCAGAGTCAGAGCTATCAGAGAACACTTATGCTAGGGCCTATGTTTAACGGTCCATGCACACAAATCACACTACCTTCAACTTTCAACATTAAAAGGTCTCCAGAACATGTTTCTTCATCAATGTCACCTCAGCCTTCCAAAAACGCCTTGGGCCACAAAACATTTGCATTTTTGACATGTATTCATTCCCAAATGCCTGCTTAATTGTTGAAAATGTTTTCACAGTGGACTTCCCAAGTTTCAAGCAGAATCTGACCGAAGACCTTTGTTCAAGTGAACACTGCATCGCAGCTGATGCAAGATCACCAAACAGAGGTTCACGTAAGGGCACGGGCTGAGTCTCCGGGAGCTCAGAGGAAACTAGTGTTGTTTGCCCCATAAACTAGCCTATTGGGTTGATCGGGCTCCAACCAACAGTAGCATCAGAATAGAACCAGCAACATTACTTTCTGGACAAAACTTTTACACACCCTTTCAATGCTACTATTAAAATGTACTTCTGTATGCAAACAAATCTGTGCAATTTGTGACATCTGTTGGTGTTTGTTAAGAGTATACATAAAGAGGTATTTTATCATATACTGTGTAAATTAAATGAAACAACAAGTTCACTGTTACCAGTCACCGTTTTATTTATTTCCAGGACGTGTTTCGAAGGTTTAAACCTCCATCATCGGGTGGATGTACATTAGTAAGTATTACATTTGTGTGTGTGTTGTGTTACGATTTTTGGAGGAACTTGTGGCACTGCCTAGTGGAGAAACGAGACACTATTTCAGAATATGGTTTAGGATAACTTTTGACGAAAAATTAAACTGATATCTAATGGTAAACATTAAATAAGTAAACTACAGTACCTTCAGTGATCACAGGTTCCTTTTGCTGTCTTAACACATCACGTGTATACTGCCACATTTGTAAACAAATATGGCGTCTGGAATTAGCTGGGTGCAAAGTTCGTATAGCAGAAGTGAAGACATAATCGCAAAGTGCAAAGAATATACATCATAACAATATTATTACAGAATAATTGCTTTAAGCATTTGGCGGTGTTTGTTTTGAGGTGTCAAATATGTGTGTGTGTACTTCAGGTGGTATATAAATCCAATTCTGACAGGTTAAAACAGCAAACATTCGTACTCGTTTATACAATCAGGTGAAATGTTAAAATGGCTTAAACTTCATACTTATTGATAACAATTAGGTAAAATGTTACAGACTATAATTACAATGATCATATTGGCTACAACAGTAAAATCATACATACATTACACTCTTTGATTGGGGTTAATAAACAGATGTGAAGTGAGGGGCTGGAGGCAGAAGGAGAGGTAGAGAGAGAGAAAAAGTGTGTGTGTGAGTGAAAGGGAGAGGGAGAGGGGGGGGGGAAGAGAGAGAGAGAGAGAGAGAGGGGGGGGGGGAGAGGGGGGGGAGAGAGAGAGGGGGGGAGAGAGAGAGGGGGGGAGAGAGGGGGGGAGGGAGAGAGGAAAGAGTGATTATTGAGAGGAAACATTTACATGGCAAGGAGTCTTAAGATTGCATTTTGCATATATTAGCAGCTACAACTGTCAGCTACTTTTCTCTGTATCGAGTTTGTCAGTGGCCTCACTGTAAAATTCTGCCACCTGTGAGCTAATCTAAGCTTTGACACTCTCCTTTAACTCACAGTCCATTTGAACTGCTGTCACCCTATCCATTTCTTCATCTTTAGAAATAGGTGACAGTCACTTGGTAACAAATCAGGGCTGCATGGAAGATGATCAAACAATTCCCAGTTAAAACTGTTAAACAATGTTTTTGAATGTGTGGCATTATGTGGTCTACCATTATTTTAAACAAACCAAGACCAGAACTCCGACATCCAATGCGTTTTGTTCTGGATGACCCTACTGAGCTCTTTTAGGGTTTCACAGTAAATTTCAGAGTACACTGTAGTATCTCTTTCCCAAACTTCAACAATGAGTACTTCCTTTCTGCTCCATAAAACAGCTGTCATCGGATTCCGTGTAGAAAATGTTTGGCACTACTTCAGAGACTTGCACACCACACTAGTTTTGCTCCACTAAATTTTTTTTTGGTCTCCATGTTGATGCATGCAACCCATGTTTCACAATGTGATTGAGAAATTAAGTCTCCTTTGGTATTGCACCACATCAGCTTCCAACCCTTTCATTTTGTGGGCATCATTTTAAACTTTGGGACCTATTTGGCACAACATCTGTGATAACTGTGTTCATACAACAATGTCCACAATACCTGAGGGAAACTGACTGATAGTTCTGTAATTGTGAACTGCCGACTCTGTCATTAATCTCTGTAACATGCTTGTTTGTCACAACAGATGGTTTTCTACTTCTTTCTTTATTATGGGCGTTCATCCAATCTTCCTGAAACAAGCGGAATCATTTTCTTCCAGCACAATTACTCAAAGTTCTCACCATATAACCCACAATGTTCCCCACAAATGTCTGCATATTTCATGTTTTTGCATACAGAAAACACATTACAGCATATAATTTAGAAAGATGACCAGTATTTTCAATAACAGTGGAAATTCTGATTTACAGTTACAGCACAAACAGCAATTTCCACTCCTCATCACAGCAAAGAGCACTGGAACTTATGTCCCAAACAACCCTCTTAGTTAACAGTGTTGAACAAAAAAAAATGTTTGAAACAGTGGTTGCAGAGTTCTCAAATTAGAACAAGGAACATAATAGTGTAATAAATTTCTGCAAAACTGATTGAAATTTTCAATCTGCAGCTGAGTGTGCACTGATATGAAATTTCCTGGAGATTAAAACTGTCTGGTGGACAGAGACTTGAACTCAGGACCTTTGCTTTTGCAGGCAAGTGCTCTACCAATTGAGCTACCCAAAGATGACTCATGACCAGCCCTCACAGCTTCAATTCTGCCATTACCTCGTCTCCTACCTTTCAAAATTCACAGAAGTTCTCCTCCTAACCTGCAGAACTAGCACTCCTTGAGCTTCTGTGAAGTTGGGAAGGTAGAAGACAAGGTACTGGCAGAATTGAAGCTGTGAGGTCCAGCAAACAGTTTTAATCTGCCAGGAAGTTTTGTTTCTGCAAAACTGTTGAAATCTGCAACATGTTTGTACTGAATGTATTGTAGAATTGACCAAAGTAATACTGTGAACATGTAAGTGTACTTCACTTTTGTGGTCTAGAGAGGTGACTGCATTTACTAATCTTGTGATTTTATTATCTCAAAAAATCCATGTGATGCATGTGTTTTATACCTGCATCAGTCCTAAATGTATTTCCTCAGTGTTTCATTAACCTAAACTCAAAAATAGCTGTTAACTCCACAAAGGTTTAATGGTGCAGATTGGCGGTAGATGACCAAAGATATTATGACCACTACACAGCCATTCTCTGCGTTGAAGTAAGGATTTTTGTAACCCAAACTGCAACATTCATTAAAGCTAAGCTAGATTCTTGGCAACATTTTAAAGGTACGACAAATTACAATTATAAACTTGGAATCAGTGCATTTAAGTACTGGTTCAAACCAAAGAATTGCAAACGTATGAAAAAGGTATGGTTGCAAAGAGTTAGCTCTTGCAGCTAGTTATTGTGATACTTATTTTCTTGCCATAGTGAAAGGGATCCATTTGCTTACACTATACGCAAATGGGTAGTAATTTGTGCCTATCATAATACTCTTTTGGTCTATTTTTTATGTTTGTTGATTGTTTGTATAGTATCTCAGCATGACTTGTATAGATTATCAGTGTCAGACAAATCCTGTAGTTTTGAGTGTGTTTACATGCAAGGAAAACAATTTTCTAACTTGACAAATGGCTGCAACAACGTGAAGGGATGCTAACAGTACATTAAGGAGCACAAGTAATTGTGAAACTGATTTTAAGATTTTTTTGTTTTTTACTTACCAAGAAGTGGTCTTGTTTCTGCCACTGTAGGGAGAACATTTTCGTTTGCAGACAGTGAGACGAATAATGCAAATGGAACTAGCCATAGGCATAATGTAAAATATGAAAGTACCTGAAAAGACATTCACAAGCATGAGAACAAACTCCAGCAATTTTAATTGTTGTAAAACTAAATAATGAAAAGAAACTGTGTGCTACTGAGAACAATACGTAACTGTACCTATTCTACAAAACAGAAATTTTAATGAAGTAGAGTCCCGTTAATCTGAACTAATTGGGACTGGACCTTGTTCAGATCACCGATTTGTTCGCATTAGTCGGAATTACGGTGACAAGTTTCTAGAATGAAGTATACCATGCAGATAAGTAGGTACACAATGGTAACAAACGGGAACAAGTGTGGCAACATTGGATCACTATCACTCCCTACCCTTGTTGCTGTGCATTGTTGAGACCTTTGTAGTGTCTGAGCTCAGTACACAGCCAGTCGGCTCGCAAAGCGCTTGGTTATGTTAATTACCTACTGCTGGCATGCATAACAGTTATATTGTATTCGTTCAGGTGTAGTGTTGTACGTATTTTCATCATGAGTAAACAGAAACATACAATGTTAACTCTCAAAGAAAAACTGAATGCTTTGAAGCTAACAGACAATGGTGAGAATGTACCTATACTGGCAATGATTGGAAGAAGGACCGAGTGAAGCTTGAACAGTCCTGTGCAATGTCTTCGGGAAAAACACTCGAAATTCGGCAGACTTTGAAACAGTCCCAGTACGACAAAGTGGATGAAGCTCTTTTCCTTTGGTTTACGCAGGAAAAGAGAAAGGGGAACTCCTCTGAGTGGAGCACTGGTTCAGGAGAAGGCTGCGTACCTGAACAAGTTAACGAATGGTGATGAGTCTTTTAGTGCAAGTACAATTTGGTTGGACAGATTCAAAAAAACATCATGGAATCTCTCAGGTAACAATTACTGGGGAGAAGCTTTCTTCTGACCGTGATGCAGCGAAGGAATACTTGGGCAAGTTTGAAAAAATGATAAGAAAGGGAAAGTATTTTCCCCAACAAATTGTAATGCTGAAGAGACTGGCCTTAATTTTAGGGCATTCCCAGCAAAAAGCCAGTAATCAAAAGCAGAGGACCATGTTCCTGGTTTTAAAACGTGCAATGATCCTGTGAGTTTATTAGCATTCAGCAACGCTTTTGGTAATCAAAAGCTGCCTTTAATGCTGATCAGGAAATCTGCTAGGCCCAGAGCTTTTAAAAACTGCAACATGAAGTCCCTGCCCATATATTATCGCAACCAGAAAAAAGTATGGATGGATGGTAAGCTGTTCAAAGAATGGTTTCATGGCCAGTTTGTTCCCTCTGTTCAATGATTTTCTAAGGAAAATCATTTGTTTCCTCATGCAATCCTTTTGATTGGTAACGCACCACCTCACCCCAGCACTAAGGAATTATGTGACTGTGGCGAAGTTTTTGCCACTGAATGTTACACCACTTCTACAGCCGATGGACCAGATTGTACTGCAAACATTAAAACTAATTTACAGAAAACAATTTTTAAGAGTGCTGATCCAAGGTGATTTCTTTAGTGCACAAAATAAAAAAGACCAATGTGAAGGGTGTTGTTTATTGGGCAGCTGAGGCATGGTAGAATATTTCAGAAAATACTCTGAGAAAATTATGGAGACAACTGTGGACAATCTAGTTGAAAATGAAGAGGAAAATCTACTACAAATGATACAGACAATCCTTGGATGTGAAGAAGCTAGTGAAGGAGACTTAGATGAGTGGATGGCAGCGGATGGCACATGTGTGGAGAACCTTGCTGACACTGATTTAGTTGCTGCTGTGACTCAAGCCCAGGAAGAAGTGGACTGCTGTGACGGAAGTGACAATGAGCCTGAAAGCAACAAAGGAGAGTTGGTGCCACACAGTGACGCAGCAGAAGCCCTTGACCTCACACTACGTTATTTGGTGCAACAGCCCACTGCTACACCTGCTGATTTGATGTTTATGAGGCGATGGCTCAACTATGCGTCATATAACAGATTGTCTTCATTACATCAAAAAACAATGACTGAGTTTTTGTCATCTAAAAAGTAGGGATAAAATGTCCACTGTATGTTAGTAAGTGACAGCTTTTCTTTCACTGTTATGCAGTGTTTAAACCTAATGTTTTCTTGCCAATTTTTCTAATATGTGTTTACTGTACTGTATAAATTAAAATAGTGTGTATGTACAGCAGTTTACTGCACAGTTTTCCATACTTAGACTAACACTTGTCATGTTCGTATTAACCGAACGTTCAGATTATCGGGGTTCAGATTAGCGGGACTCTGCTGTACTTATAAGCTTAATATTTATGAAGTTTAAGGAATGTGATCCATCAATGGCAGGCAGATGACCAGTGTTACTAGGTGTTTTTTTTTTTTTTCTCTGATGGTTTTGAAAATATTTTCAAATTTGTTTGAGATTTTTAAGCCAAGCCGATCAAAAGAGTCCCTATAAAATGATTAAGAAAATGACCAGTACCTAAATATGGCATATTGGTTCTCACTACAAACAAAATGTTGTATCAATGAGTGTTTGCAGCAGCAGCTGCAGCAGAGAAAAGCTGATGCAGGGGACACATGCAGTACTGCATTGTCTTCATATTATTGTCATAAGACACCTTGTAACAAATGTTGCTGCCAACAATAAATAGCTTCATTATTAACGAATAATGTGAAACCAAATACCGCATTCATAAAATAAGGTAAAGGCAACACCTACAGCAGACTGATGTGTGCAGCATAGAAACACCCAACAGGAAACGGTACTCACTCTAGCTTTCAAGCCATTGCTCTTTTTCTAGTAGAAGTACACACATTCACACACATGCCCACACAGACACCCGAATGTACACTCCCATGGCCGTGGCGCAACTGATTATTCATTATCAATAATTGAAAGCAGGAGCCTGGGCTGGTAGAGGTTGGGAGGGAGGAGGGAAGGACACACAAGGCAAGGAGGGGGTAACATGGTTGACAGAAGACCTGATGACAGATGATTCACTGGCTGCACAACAAGACAAAAGGGAAAATTTTGTAAAAACATAACATGAAAAATAACATGAAATTAGCTGTTTAAAACCCTACGACTTATCTTAGAAGCTAGATTAAGAAAAGGCAAACCTACATTTCTAGCATTTGTAGACTTAGAGAAAGCTTTTGACAATGTTGACTGGAATACTCTCTTTCAAATTCTGAAGGTGGCAGGGGTAAAATACTGGGAGCGAAAGGCTATTTACAATTTGTACAGAAAACCAAATGGCAGTTATAAGGTCGAGGGGTATGAAAGGGAAGCAGTGGTTGGGAAGGGAGTGAGACGGGGTTGTAGCCTCTCCCCAATGTTATTCAATCTGTATATTGAGCAAGCAGTAAAGGAAAAAAAAGAAAAATTCAGAGTAGGTATTAAAATCCATGGAGAAGAAATAAAAACTTTAAGGTTCGCCGATGAGATTGTAATTCTGTCAGACACAGCATAGGACTTGGAAGAGCAGTTGAACGGAATAGACAGTGTCTTGAAAGGAGGATATAAGATGAACATCAACAAAAGCAAAACGAGGATAATGGAATGTAGTCGAATTAAGTCAGGTGATGCTGAGGGAATTAGATTAGGAAATGAGACACTTAAAGTAGTAAAGGAGTTTTTCTATTTGGAGAGCAAAATAACTGATGATGGTTGAAGTAGAGAGGATATAACATGTAGACTGGCAATGGCAAGGAAAGCGTTTCTGAAGAAGAGAAATTTGTTAACATCGAGTATAGATTTAAGTGTAAGGATGTCGTTTCTGAAAATATTTGTATGGAGTGTAGCCATGTATGGAAGTGAAACATGGACGATAAATAGTTTGGACAGGAAGAGAATAGAAGCTTTCGAAATGTGGTGCTACAGAAGAATGCTGAAGGTTTGATGGGTAGATCACATAACTAATGAGGAGGTATTGAATAGAATTGGGGAGAAGAGGAGTTTGTGGCACAATTTGACTAGATGAAGGGATCGGTTGGTAGGACATGTTCTGAGGCATCAAGGTTATCACCAATTAAATATTGGAGGGCAGGGTGGAGGGTAAAAGTCGTAGAGGGAGACCAAAAGATGAATACACTAAGCAGATTCAGAAGGATGTAGGCTGCAGTACGTACTGGGAGATGAAGCAGCGTGCACAGGATAGAGTAGCATGGAGAGCTGCATCACACCAGTCTCAGGACTGAAGACCACAACAACAACAGGGCAAAAGAACACAAAATCAGCGATTTTTATGAGATATTGTGAATTTGCAATTCTGCAATAAAAAGTGTTATAGCTCTGAGGACAGCAGTTTACTAATATTAGTAACTGACACTTATTGGATGTTAAAACTGCATCTCCTCTAGGACAAGGTTTGTGTATAATCTGAAACTGACAGTTCATTTCCCGCATAATGAACTTTGATGCGACAATTAAAATAGCATCAAACTTAGTAAAAATAACAAAGAATATGACAAAAAATGCCAAATTTCGCAAAATAAGCACCAAATTTGGACAAATAAACAACATCAACTTTGGCAAAAAGGTAACACCAAATTTGGCAAAAAATTAAAATGAATATGGCAAAAAACGTCAAACATGGCAAAAAGTGACACCGAATATGACAAAAAAAAAAAAATCTGCAAATTTGGTAAAACTGAATTTGCCAGAAAAAACCTAGCACAAAATCTGGCCTAAACTAGCACAAGATTTGTCAAAGAAGTAGCACAAAATTTGGCAAAAAGTGCATCTACATCTACATGATTACTCTCATATCAGTGACACTCTCACCCCTATTACATGATAACACAAAACGAGCTGCCCTTCTTTGCACTTTTTCGATACTCTCCGTCAATCCTACCTGGTAAGGATCCGATACCGCGCAGCAATATTCCAGCAGAGGACAGACAAGTGTAATGTAGGCTGTCTCTTTAGTGGGTTTGTTGCATCTTCTAAGTGTTCTGCCATCAAAGTGCAGACTTTGTTTCGCCTTCCCCACAATATTATCTATGTGGTCTTTCCAATTTAAGTTACTTGTAATTGTAATTCCTAGGTATTTAGTCGAATTGACAGCCCTTAGATTTGTGCGATTTATCGTATACCCTACATTTATTGGAGTTCTTTTAGCACCCAGGTGGACGACCTCGCACTTTTCTATGTTTAGTGCCAAATGCCACTTTTGGCACTATACAGAAATTCTCTCTAGATCATTTTGTAATTGGAAGTGATCATCTGATGATTTTACTAGATGTTAAATTACAGCATCATCTGCAAACAATCTAAGGGGGCTGCTCAGATTATCACCTAGATCATTTATGTAAATCACAAACAGCAGAGGGCCTATGACACTACCTTGAGAAATGACAGATATCACTTCTGTTCTACTTTATGATTTACCGTCATTCACTACGAACTGTGATTTCTCTGAGAGGAAATCACAAGGTCAGTCACACAACTGAGACGATACTCCATATGCACACAATTTGGTTAACAGTCGCTTGTGAGGAACGGTATCAAAAGCCTTCTGGAAATCTAGCAATATGGAATTGATCTGAGATCCCTTGTCGACAGTACTCATTACTTCATTGGAACAAAGAGCTAGCTGTGTTGCACAAGAACGATATTTTCTGAATCCGTGTTGGCTATGTATCAATAAGCCTTTTCTTCAAGGTGATTCATAATGTTCGAGTACAGTATATGCTCCAAAATCCTACTGCAAATTGAGGTCAGTGATAAGGGTATGTAATTCAATGGGTTACTCCTATTTCCTTTCTTGAATATTGGTGTGACCTGTGCTACTTTTCAGTCATTAGGAACAGACCTTTTGTCAAGTGAGTGGTTGTGTATGATTGCTAACAAAGGCGCTATTGTGCCTGCATACTCTGAAAGGAACCTGATTGGTATAGCATCTGGACCAGAAGACTTGCCTTTCCTAAGTGATTCGAGTTTATTTGCAACACCTAAGATCTCTACTTTTATGTCACTCATGCTAACAGCTGTTCTGGTTTTGAATTCTGGAATATTTACTTTGTCTTCTTTCGTGAAGGAATTACGGAAAACTGTATTCAGTAACTCCGCTTTAGTGGCACCATCATCGGTAACACTTCCATCGCTATCGTGCAGTGACGGTATTGGCTGTTTTTTTGCCACTGGTGTACTTTACATATGACCAGAATCTCTTTGGGGTTTCTGCCATATTTTGAGACAATGTTTCATTGTGGAAACTATTAAAAGCATCTCGCATTGATGTCTGCACTAAATTTTGAGCTTCCATGAAACTTAGCCAGTCTTGGGGATTTTGCGTTCTTCTGAATTTGGCATGTTTTTTCCGTTGCTTCTGCAACAGTGTTCTGTCGTGTTTTGTGTACCATGGTGGATCAGTCTCGTCTCTTATTAACTTATGCGGTATGAATCTATCTATTTCTGTCGATACTGTATCTTTGAATTTGAGCCATATCTGGTCTACACTTACATAATTAGCTTGGAAGGAATGGAGACTCACTCTTGGCAAGGCATCAAGCGAATTTTTATCTGCTGTTATAAATAGATATATTTTGCGTTTATTTTTAGTTGTTTTGGTTGATACGTTTTTGAGCCTCATTACAATGACCTTGTGTTCACTAATCCTTGAATCCATCATGATGCTCTCTATTAGATCAGGATTATTTGTGGCTAAGAGGTCAAGTGTGTTTTCGCAACCATTTACAATTCGTGTGGGCTCATGAACTAATTGTTCAAAGTCATTCTCAGAGAAAGCATTTAGTACGATTTTGGAAGATGTTTTCTGTCTACCACCAGCTTTGAACATGTATTTTCACCAACAAATTGAGGGTAGATTGAAGTCTCCATCAATTATAGCTGTATGAGTGGGGTACTTATTTGTAATGAGAGTCGCGTTTTCTTTGAACTGTTCAGCTATTATATCAACTGAGTCGGGGTGGGGTGGGGGGGGTGGGGGGGGGGGGGGTTGGTAGAAGGAGCCAATTATTATTTTGGTACGGCTGTTGAGTATAACCTCTACCCATAGTAATTCGCAGGAACTACCTATTTCAACTTCACTACAAGATAAACTACTACCAACAGACACAAACACACCACCACCTACTTATTTAATCTGACCTTTCTGAACACAGTTTGCACCTCTGTAAAAATTCCGGCAGATTTTATCTCCAGCTTTAGCCAGCTTTCTGTTCCTGTAACGATTTCAGCTTCAGTGCTTTCTATCAGAGCTCTGGGTCTTTCCCAACACAGCTATGACAATTTACAACTACAATACCGACTGTTGCTTGGCCGATTCTCGTCATTTCTTTGCCCTGTATCCTTTGAGACTGAAGCCCTTTTTGATCTTTCCCGAGACTGTCTAACCTAAAAAACTGCACAGTCCACGGCACACAGCCCCTGCTACCCGTGTAGCCACCTCCTGTGTGTAGTAGACACCTGACCTATTTAGCGGAACCCTATGGCGCAAGTTGATGAATCTGCAGCCTACACGGTCACAAAACCGCCTGAGCCTCTGATTCAGACCCTCCACTCTGCAACCGGTCCTGTTGACAATGCTACAGATGGTGAGCTCAGCCTTCATCTCGCTAGCAAGACTGGCAGTCTTCACCAACTCAGATACCTGCCGGAAACCAGAGAGAATCTCTTCCGATCCATAGTGACACGTGTCATTAGTGCTGACATGAGCCACCACCTGCAGTTGGCTGCACCCTGTACCCTCCATGGCATCCAGAAAGACCCTTTCCAGATCTTGGATGACTCCCCCCCCCCTCCCCCCCCCCCCCCCCCGGTATGCGCATGGAGTGCACACTGGCTTTCTTCCCATCCTTAGCTGCCATATCCCTAAGGGGCTCCATCACCCGCCTAACACTGGAGCTCCCAATGACAAGCAATCCCACCATCTGTGCTTGTCCGGACCTCTCAGGAAGACCAGCCACTGCCACAACAGGCGAGGCCGCCCTTGCTCGCTCAGAAGTACTTCCAGCAGTGGGCAGTACGTCAAACCTGTTACGGAGGCGTAAGGGTACAGCCTTGCGGCCAGCACCAACTTTCGCCTTCCGCCCAGGGATTCGCGACCCTGTCACAGTTCGCCAATCACCATCAGGCAAGTGTCAACCAGCAGGGGCATCCGAATCCAAGGGCGAAGTGGCTTCAGGGATCCCAGGCTACAAGTTCCAGAGGCGCCAAAGCACTCACCTCGGGTGTCCCAATGTCAACGCAGCCCAGGGCAACAGCCTGGAGCCTGTCGACAATGGCCAACATAGCTTCCAGCTGTTTACGTACGGTGGCCAATTCCCCCCAAAACCGTACACAATGGGCGCAGTTCCTATCCATCCCTCACAATTTTTTCCTCTCTTTTATCTCACAAACTGTTCAAAACAAACAGATGACTGACAACTACGCAACTTTACACTATTCAGGTACTAAAACGCGATGCTACAACTCTCAAATACTATAATATGCCCGAAATTTGTGAATTAAACTATGCAAGTACTCAAAAACACGCAAAGAAATTATGAATTAAACTATAAAACAAAAGTGAGCTAAGAGTGCGATTTACTGCTGGTTGCCGCTTATCCAACGGCAGCGAATGTGACAAAAAATATTCTTGTCCCTACATACAAGAGATATAGAGAGGAAGGGAGAGTGGGAGGGAAAAAGATGAGGCTGAGGGAAACAGTTTAGCAGAGATTTAGGGCAGGGGACTGTGACAGTGCAGGATGTGCTGGAGAGAGAAATCCCACTTGTGTTGGGAGGGAGTACATAAATGGCTTGCATAGTGAAGCTGCTGTTGAAGTTACTTGTGTTGTTGTGGGCAACATATTCAGCAACTTATTGGTCACGTTTCTGGTTCACCACAGTTTGGCGGCGAGCATTCATGCGAGTAGACATTTGGTTACTTGTCATGCCAACATAGAATGCTGTGCAGTAATTACAACATAGCTTATGCATGACATGGCTGTTTTCACATGTGGCGTTTCCTTTTACTGGGTACGAAATGCCTGCAACTGGCCTATGGTAGGGGGTGGTGGGTGGGTGTATGTGGGAGGTCTTGCACTTGAACTGACTATAATGGAATGACCCACAGGCTCCAGTATTGGGAGCACAATTGGAACAGGAATCAAAAAGGATATTCTTTAAGCGGTCTTGGTGGTGGAACACAACTATGGGTGATTTGGATAGGATTTTAGGTATGATGTACCTCTTCTCTGGGCACAGAGGTAACTGAAGCCCTGGTGGAGGATGTAGTTGAGCTTTTGAAGACCAGAGTGATCAGAGGATGCTGGTCGATGGCTGGTTCACAGGTTTATTGTTGTCAGAGGAGATGAGACGGAGTTAACGAAAGAAGTTTGTTTACAAGTCCAGCATGGTTGAACTTAGGTTTTGGGCTAAAGGTGAGGCCCTTAGAAAGTTCTGAGACTTCTGCAAGGTTTAGTGTTTCAGCAGATAGGTTGACAACAGTGTTATGGGATGTTTGTTCAGGAGCAGTGTGTTTCATGGAGCATAGGGGAAGTATTGCGGCGGGTGGAATGTAAAGTATGTCAGCAAGACATGGCCACAGTGCTATGAGAGGTTGATGGTGGGGCTGGATCAGAGTGGCTATAGGTAATCCAGTGAGTACAGCAATAGACTAACATAATTCCACATTGTCAACTGGGTTCATAACATTGAATTTTTAATGCTTTTTTTAAATAAAATAAACTGTGCCCAGCCACTATTTCCCTGTTTTTTTCCATTTAGTTTTATGATCAGCAATATCATACTGATTTTGATCTCTCTTGACACATCTTCAATGGTGAACATTTAATACAAACACACTGTAATAAGTACGATGTATTCCACTGACATATTTGTTTGTCCACTCATAGATTGTTATCTATGATAAAGAGAAAATAGAATTATGGTGATTCCAGAATTTAGTTCCAAATAAAATATTCATACCTTTTTATTAAGGGAACCAAAATTATGCTTTCCATTGGATGTCATATGAAAACTCATATGAGCAGACTCTGCTGACCTGCCACTTACACCACAATGTACAGTATATAGCCACTAATACTCCCATTCACAGCCAATCTCTCTCATTAAGAGAGAGAGAGAGAGAGAGAGAGAGAGAGCAAAGGATAATTATACTACCATGACTGAAACATTGTAAACAAAGTGCACAGGTACTTAATGGTACTTACCTTCCGGAGGTGAAATATGTAGCACTGCCAACAGTCACAAGTAAAAGTGACACACTACCCTAGCTTTCAGAACCAACTGTTCCTCGCTTGAGGAGGAGAGTGGGATAGGTTCAAGAGGGTTAAAAAGAAAGGGCACAGCATTCAGGTGTTAGGGCGAAAACAACCCACTTGCACTGCGGATATGTTAGATGAAGGCAAAGTGAGAGTAAACTGTGAGTCTCTACCCTCAGCCTGTCTATTCACTAATTCCATTTCACAATTTATAGTATACTATTTTATACTTCAAGAGATTGTACTTAAATAAAATACAAATATTTCCACATCCTCTCTACAAGCTCTATGGAATATGTCGTATAATGTAATGTACTGCCACATATTACTTAAGCACGTTAGCTCTACAGCTCTAGCTTCCACAAAGCTTATTACCTGGCAGAAAAAGACTAATTTTTCTTGTATCTTTTAACTAGTACACATCCTTAGACTGCCACTTTTTTGTAGTTATTTTATTTCTTCCCTGTTTGAAACATACTTGCTACTGGTTTGATGCACTCTATTTGCTTCTACTGCTGGATGAAAACATTTCTCTAATGTCTCACATAACAGGTGACATTCATGTTTCAATTTGGCACAGAAAGTACTCTGCCATCTTGCTCTTTCTCATCTCTGTCCTCTATCTGGGCAACTGCCCAAACTAAACTGAATCTGCAGTCTCATAAAAACTCTCACAAACTAACAAAATCAAAGAATATCTACGTCTACAGGTATGCTCATGATGTTACATGTTTTGTGGGGCATAAGCTCCTACATTAAGTATGAAATTTACTCCTGTTATTCTAAGAATCACACAAAAAGTTCTCAACAATTTATGCTCTTGTATGTCCAAAACTATTGTAATACAGAATTCACACACTGAAATCTGCACCATATTTTGACAAATGCTGAAATATAAGAAAAGCATGTGCATCCTTTGTTTCCTTGTTACATACCATCACTCATATTAACTAAAGTTATTATTGTCACAGCAGTTGCACATTAATATTGTTCTTATCATATAAAGAGACACTGTTCTTATCATATAAAGAGAAAAGTCGGTATTATTCTATAGCACAGACACAAAATATGACACTCACCTCCGAAAATGAATGGTACACAGCAGCAAAATATTGGAATGCTAAATAGTGGTTCACAACCAACATAATAACTGCAATTATAAATGAAGGTGATGTGATCACAACATATGGATATGTTTTCAGGATAAAAAGATGAGAGATCTGACTAATAATGCCACACACAGTTAGAGTGTGGGGTAAATCTTCAAAGAGGATGAAGCCAATGTATATAAGCAAAGTTCCCTGCAAAAAAAAAAAAAAGATAAAATGAATCAAATATGTATGAAGTAAATATGCATGGTCATGAAATATCAAAGTTATAATACACAAATTGAATATGAAAGTGCTTATCACATATTAAAACAGAAAAACTGACCACAGATATTTTCCTGGGTGCTATAACTTATTATTTATGAGTTTTATTTTCTGCTACTTTCTTATCATAAATAAATAACTGAATTATTAGTATTACTGCTTTTCTGTCAATAATATGCACCTTTTAAAAATGTACATGTCTTAACTACCATCTGAAAAATTTCTGTATGCTGGAAAAATTTTAATGAAAGACACTTTTTGTTTGGTGAAACTGTTTAAACATTTACTACTGCTTTCCATATTTCATAGAAAAAAAAATCACAAAAAGATTGTTCCTTGAGCTAAGATGAATGAGTATTACATTGCCAAATTAGTGCTTTGATATAAACCACCACAACCAAAGGAGCAGCACTAAAGTAGAGAAGTACATTTGTGCATCTTTAATAGTAGTATCAATATTATGAAAAGGATACATGCTACTGACCATATAACGGAGATGCTGAGTCGTAGACAGGCTTAACAAAAAGACTGTCAGAAAGTGAGCATTCGGCCAACAAGGCCTTCTTCGGAAATAGACAAGATACACACACACACACACACACACACACACACACACACACACACACACACACACACACACACAAGACTACAGTCTGTGGCTGTTAAGGCCAGACTGTGAGCAGCAGCGCATGACGGGAAAGGCAACTGAGTGGTGGGTGTAAAGAAGAGGTGAAGGAGGGTACAGCAGCTAGGTGCAGTTGGGAGGTTAGATGAAGGGTGGGGGTAGCAAAAAAGGAGAGAAGTAAAAATACTGTGAGTGTGTTGGTGAAATAGAGGGCTATAGTGCAGGAATGGGAACAGGAAAGGGGCAAGATGAGTAATGACAACGACTGGCGAAGGTTGAGGCCAGGAGGGTAACAGGAATGTGGGATATATCACAGGGTGAATTCCCATCCACAAATTCAGAAAAGCTGGTGTTGGTGAAAAGAATCCAGATGGCACAGGCTGTGAAGCAGTCATTTAAATGAAGACTGTAGTGTTGGGCAGCGTGCTCAGCAACCAAGTGGTCCAACTGTTTTAAAGCCATAGTTTGTCGGTGGCCATTCATGTGGATAAACGGCTTCTTGGTTATCAAGCCCATGTAGAATGCAGCTTAGCTTGTAGATTACATGAATGGTTTCACAGGTAACCCTGCCTTTAACAATATAGGTGATGCTTGTGACCAGACTGGAGTAGGTGGTGGTGGGAGGATGTATGGGACAGGTCTAGCATCTAGATCTAATACAGGGACATGAGTCATGAGGCAAAGGATTAGGAGCAGGGGTTGTGTAGGGGTGGATGATGATATTGTGTAGGTTCGGTGGGTGGCATAATACCACTGTGGGAGGGATGGTGAGGATCATGAGTAGGACATTCTGATTTCAGGGTATGATGAGAGGTTGTTGAAGAACTGGAGGAGAATGTGATTCAGTTGCTCCAGTCCTCAGTGGTACTGGGTCACAAGTGGAATGCTGTTCTGTAGTTAGACGGTGGGACAATAGGAGGTGGTGGGTCATGAGAAATAAGGCATGGGATATCTGTTTTTGTACAAGGTTGGGAGAGTAATTAAGGTCTGTGAAGCCTCAGTGAGACCCTCGGTATATTTTAAGAGGAACCGCTCGTCACTGAAGACGCAACGGCCAAAATTTTTCCCCAAATCCCTCAACATACATATCAATCAGGCCCAAACGACCTTGCAATATCTCCTCTCCATCTGCATAATTCTCTCCTGCTATGCAGCCTGGCTCCCACTTCACCCAATGAAACTCTTGCCCTCCAGGAACTAGAGAAATACGCAAAACACCACCTCAAAAAACTCTCCACCCTGTTCACTTCCTAATCCCACCATGGACTACCACTACCCACCATCCTGACAACAACATCCCAACCTCCCACACATCCCCTCATAGCTGAAAAACCATGCCTTGCAGACCTACTACATTTAACCGACCCTCATAAACTCCCTCCCACCACCATATTGAATCCAAGACCCAAACAGACCCAAAACAGTGTCCTGAACCTTTCCTCCAAAGTCTTAGCCCCACAGAAGTATCAGTCATTTCCAAAGGCCTCACCTTTTGCACCACTCCCAAATTCAGTCATGCACGACTTGTTGAAGACCTTCTCTCCTTCACTTTTTGCCACCAACTCAACCAATCGAACTCATCCAAAGACAAATATTGAACCCTGCCTGACTCAGTTCACTTCTCCATCCAATCATGATCCATCCCAACTGTCCCCAAATCACTCCCTCCCTCCTGCTGAGAAAGGCTCCACCACTGTTGTTTGGAACCTCAAGGATTACTTGGCAGAAGGACTCCACCAGCTGCCAGATTCATCCACCTACAAACCCTGCCACAGTGACTCCATTCCAGAAATCCAGCACGATCTCCAGTCTCTCCTCAAATCCTTAGGCCCACTCCAGAACCTTTCACCACACCCCAACCTTCTACATACTTCCTAAAGTCCATAAACCCAACCAGCCAGGACAACCCATTGTGCCTGGTTAATGTGCCCCCACTGAGAGTGTGTCTGCTCTCACAGACCAACAACTTCAAGCTATTGCCTGCAACCTACTCTCCTACATAAAAGATACCAACCATCTCCTCCAACAACTCTCCACAGTTCCTGTTCCTTTACTACACAGTACTCTGCTCATGATTATTAATGACACTTCCCTTTACGCTAACATTCCTAATGCCCACGGCCTTACTGCTATTGAACACTACTTTTCCCAACACCCGACGAATTCCAAACCTGCAACCTCCTTCCTAGTCGCCATGACCAACTATATCCTCACCTACAATTACTTCTCCTTTGAAGGCATTACCTACAAAAAAATCCACGGTATGGCTATGGGCACCAGCATGACACCATCCTACGCCAACCTATTCATGAGCCATCCACAGGAATCCTCCCTAACCATCCAGAGCCCCAAACCTCTCACCTAGTTCAGATTCATTGATGGCATCTTTGTGATCTTGATAGAGAGTGAGAACACCCCATTCACAATGCTCCAGAACCTAAACACCTCCCCCCCCCCCTCCCTCCAATTCACTTCACCTGGTCCTACTCAATTCATCAAGCCACCTACCATAATGTTGATCTCCACCTCAAAGATTGATACATCATTACCTCCATCCATATCAAACCCACCAACCACTAGTAATACCTCCACTTCGACAGCTGCCACCAGTAAAAACCATGATATCCCTTCCATACAACCCAGCCACCCATAGCCTTCGCATCTGCAGAGACAAATGGTCACTCTCGAAATATACCAAGGGTCTCACTGGGGCCTTCAAAGACTGTAATTACCCTCCAAACTTGCACAAAAACAGACGTCCCTTGCCTTATCTCTACAATCACCCACCACCTCTTGAAGTCCCACCGTCCAGCCACAGAGGAGCATTCCCTTTGTGACTCAGTAACACCCAAGACTGGAGCAACTGAATTACATTCTCTGCCAGGGTTTCAACTACCTCTCATCATTCCCTGGAATGAGAAATATCCTACCAACTATCTTCCCACAGTGGTATTCTGTTGCCTACCGAACCTTCACAATATCCTCATTCATCACTACACAACCCCTGCTCCCAACCACTTCTCTCATAGCTCCCATCCCTGCAATGGATCCAGATGCAAGACCTACCCCATACATCCTTCCACCAACACCTGCTCCAGTCCGGTCACAGGCATCACCTATCCCAACAAAGGCAGGGCTATCTGTGAAACGAGTCATGTGATCTACAAGGTAAGCTGCCATCACTGTGCTGCAGTCTAAAGGGGCTTGACAACTAATCCACATGAAAGGCCACCGACAAGCTGTGGTCAAAAAACAGCTGGTCCACCCTGTTGCTGAGCACACTGCTCAACATGATGTTCTTCATTTCAATGACTGCTTCACAGCCAGTGCCACCTGGATCCTTCCCACCAACACCAGCTTTTCTAAGTTGTGCTGGTTGTGATGAAGCAAGCTGGGATATTTTTACTTCCCTCTTGTTTTTCCATCTGCCTCTTTAAAATTCATTTTTTCAATTTTAACTGATTACCATTAACGTGAGTGAGTATAATCTGCATTTTCATAAAAGAGAAAGATTGGCCCTCAGTTTTAAAGAATATAAAACCAGATATAATTTTGTGCTTAGTTTTAGGTATGTAATTGATTTTCTAATTTATTTTGACTATTCCTAGTTAGTATCTTTTATTATAGGGCGAAATCAGTAATTGTTTTGTAACTTACATTCTATTGCTGACGTATAAACAAAAATAAATTCTGTACAAATTAGAAACATTTGGGAGACAAAACAATAGTATTCTTAAAGGATTTATTTGGCTCTATTCGAAAACATGTTAGCAAAATCAGCCTTTCATTAATTCCAAAGTAATTAACAATTTTGTCAAAAGTATTGTTTACAGTATTGTTTACTTAACTATATATGTCAATTTCATCATTTAAACAAATAATTTGGCCTAACTCTTGCAGTAGAAGAAACTGTTAAAAAGAAACAATGTTTCGATGTATTCAGTTAATTTAATGAGTTAAGTTTTAATTGTAATTTCTATAACTTTTAACTTCAAACCTACTTCAGTACTTATTATTGTGATGATATATAAGACCCCAATTTTGATCATGAGACAGTCAGTCCACGACCAAGTTTCAGACGAGAAACTTGTGTTGGTTAAAATGACAACAATGCATCAACTTAACAGTGAAATTAGTGTTACACCAATAAGCTGTGTGTTAAAGCAGTGACAGTGTCTGTTCAATTTATTTGAAAGACTGAACTGTGTGGTTATGTTTTTCACTGCTCCTAGATGTTCAACAATAAACTATTGCAGCAGTATGTGGATGTTCACCTGCAAACTATTAATGAGGCTTATCAAAAGTTAAACAATAGTGCTTTGGCCATATAAATGTGTATATGGGGGGTTGTTAAAAGTGAAAGTAAAAGACAGTGAAACGCAAATGTGCATCTGAAGGATACATCATTTACAGTAGAAAGTAGTTTCACTTCCACCCCCTATTTTTTCAGCCAGTATGTCGACACCGGGGACAATCAACAAAGGAGACAAAGAAGGTGAATCGCTACATGTGGTACCCCGGCATGAGGAATATTGTACGTAGCCTCAAAAAACAAGGACTCGCGAAATTTAAACAGTGAACTCAACAGTAGTTTACAGTGCAGTGGTGCAACAGCCGATCAATGCATGGGTTTCATGGCCACAGTATAACAGCAACCAATCAGTGAGTGCATCCTATGGAAGCAGCCACTGAGTACAGGAGCAGCCAATCAGCACGCAGGTGGACACAGCTGACAGGAGATAAACAAGACGCCTTGCCAAGAGAATTACAACTTGCAGCAGACAACAAATAGAGCTGACAACTGCAGAAGCAACAGGAGACAAGTGATTAAAAAACAAGGTAATTTTGTATTAAAAGCTGTTGTGTATTAAGTGATACATAATGAGTGGCCTTCACGAACAAAACAGTGTCATTGCGGACAAAGCTGTAGAGGTTAAGTTGTTATATAAACAGAAAGACTTAATGGGGACTGAGTTGCAGGGCAACAGTGTAACGTAGAAGTGGAAGCAATGTTAAGGCAAATTACGAGTTTTTGAGTAATATAGCAACGAAAGAAGGCATTAGTAGTGTGAGAGATGACATTATCAGGGTGGAAAAGAAAACTGATAGCATTAGAACTGACACGGTTAGCTTAAAAGATGAACTGAAGAAAGAAATTAAAAAGAAATTAATGTAGTTAGCGCTAACCTTTCAGAATTAAATAAGAAGTTTGATGCAGTAGTTAAAGATTGTGATAATACTAAAGAGAAATCAATATTGAGTCGTAAATGTGTGGAAGAGAGAGAGAAAATTTGTGATGACAATAGTAGGAAGGTGGAGGTTTTCGAGAAACAATGTGCTGAAAACAGGGTTAAACTTGAGAACCAAATCGATCAGATTAAAAATGATTTAAGGTAGAAACCAAGTATGCAGTAGTGGTAGAGGAAAATTGGAAAAATTAAATAAAAATGTAGATTAAAAATTGGCTGCAATTGAGAAAAAGGTGGAAGTAGTACAAAATCTAAACCACAGAGAAAGTGACAGTGGGTCTGATAATCATTTTGGTACGCAGGTGATAGTTTTCCCAGGGAAAGGATTAGGATTTGTTGTATGATGGAGATCACATGGGGAGTAAGAAGGAAGTGGGTCAGCCTGTAACAGCAGCAAGTGTACAAGGCGTACATGTTAAATGTTTACTGGACAGTGGTAGTGATTTGAGTGGTATTTCACAGGCAAATTTTGAATCTGTTAAGAACACAGGGAGTATAGTAGTAATACATGTTTCTGGAATAGAAATTATTGGTGCTACTGGTTAGCCATCAAAGAGTGTGAAACACGAGGTACTATTAAGTGGGGAATTGGCAGGACAGATGTTGGAGTGCAATTTGGTGGTGATTCAAAATCTCAGCATTGATTTAATATTTGGAATTAATTTCTTGTGCAATTAGCAAGTAGGGGGTTCAACATTCTGTGTTGGATTGATTATGTGGTGATAATGCTTACTCCTGCTGTCTGTCTCATTTTCCATGTTTCCTGAGGCAGTCAAACCCTTCTCCTATCCTATCTGTAGTTTATAAGTGAATCAGAAACATTATATCTTCTACTTTCATGTGATTTTATACAGTAGCACACTTTAGTATAGAAATATTCTAGGAAAAGGTTTCTCCAGTATTATTTATATATATTATGTTGTGTTAGTTATAAATAATGGAATCATAAGAGGATCGGAGAAAGCAAATTGGTACCATGGTTAAAGAATTTTGTTAAGGAGGTAAGTTAAACAGAAAGTGAAAGGTGTCAGCATATGTGGAGGATAATTAATATCTGAAGTAATCAGCTCATTGGTGCAGCAACAGCAACAGAGGCAATACGCAGTAAAAACCATCTTAAATTATGAGATCTTAATATTAATTGGGCTATAATTGAAGTGTTTGTGTTAAGTGCAATCAGTATATGGAGATAACTATCTACCCATAGAAGCGTGTCATGGTACAGCCTTCTCTAACATTAAGGAATTCCAACCTTAAACATAGTTGCCTGGAGTAATGTGTGGAATGTATAAGCAAGATTTGTATGTACGAGGGGGGACCCAAAAGTAATGCTGCACATCGTGTACTTGTAGTAGCAGGTTGCGCCGCCAGAGGGTTGTAGTAGGAGCTCTGTTGAGTCATTCTGCCACGCACTGTCACCCAACAGTGAGAAGTGTGGTTTCTTTGGCAATTCTTCGAGTGTGCGTACAGTGCAGACGTGACACGAGGAAATGGATAGTTCTTACGAACAATGTGCGGCATTAAGTTTTGTTTCTTGCTCGGCAAGAATGCAGCAGAAACTGTTGCGATGATTCAGACAGCCTACAAAGACCATGCTCTTAGTAAAACGCAAGTGTACGAATGGTTTTCTCGGTTTAAAAAGAGAGAAATGGTGGTTGAAGATCAGCCCCATTCCAGTCAACCTTCAACTGCTCGAAGCGAAGACAACGTCGACAAAATCTGTGATCTCATCAGTGAAGATTGACGCAGGACAATCGACAAACTCGAGAACTTGTCCGGGTTGTCCTGGAGCTCAATTCAGCGCATATTGACCATCGATTTGGGGATGCGCAGAGTGGCAGAAAAATTCATGCCGAAGTTTCTTTCCGGAGATTAAAGGGATTGTCGCGTTCAAGCCTGCCTCGAAATGAAGGACCCGTTCAAAGATGATCCACATTTTTTCAACAAAATCATTACAGGTGATGAGTCATGGTGCTATGGGTACGATCCAGAAAGTAAACAACATTCATCACAATGGAGGTCACCTGGGTCACCTTGCCCAAAAAAAGCTCGACAAGTGGAATTGAATGTGAAAACTTTTTTTTTTTTTTGAGATCGTACACTCTGAATTTGTCCCTGAAAACCAGACAGTAAACCAACAATTCTATTTGAAGGTTATGAAAAGTCTTCGCAGAAGCTTGTCGCAACAACGTCCTGCTTTGTGGGATCTGATGTGTAGTTCCTGCATCACGACAGCGCTCCCATGCACGCTGCTCTCTGCGTTCGCCAGTTTTTGGCCTCAACAAAGACGACTACCTTGACCCACGCGCCCTATTTGCCGGATTTAGCACCCTCGGACTTCATCCTATTCCCGAGGATGAAAAGAGACATGAGAGGGAAGCGTTTTGCAGATGTAGAAGACGTAAAACACAATGTCATGAAAGTGCTAGCAGGTATCAAAGATGACAAATTTAAAAGGTGCTTCAAACACTGGAATGAATGTTTGGACAAGTGTATTAATGCTAATGGAGAAGGAGATTAAGGTTGTATATTTGAAAACAATAAAGTATATGCTTTCTAGGGAGAAATTCCGGTTATTTTTGGGACCCCCCTCATATAGCGCCCTGCAGGCTAGAATGTCAAACAAATAATAGTTTTTCTAAGTGATAATTTTGTCTGATCGGTAATGGTTTGCCTTAGCATAAGGTTCTGTTACTGTGGAGTGTTTTTTGGTAGAATCAATTTTGCATTAGATAAGCAGAGCAAGTGTTTATTTACTAGATAATGAAACAATAAGGAAATAATAAAATAATTAATAATGTTAGGGTCTTAATGGTTAGGGAACCTGTCTCTGCAGTACGGACATTTTTTGAGAATGCATTCCACTAGCTAACAAGGTAAGAAATGTAAGTGAAATAATGGTGATGACAGACATGATTAATGCAAAAAATAACTGTGTACAAACAAATGTGATGTAACTGTATGATAATCTATTTTTGAACTAGGCAACATTGGGTACTGTGTATATAGTGCAATTCATGACACCACAGCTGAGAATGAAAGTTTAACAGAAAGAGTAATATTTTAGTGAGGTACAAATCATATAATGCTGCATCATTGGATCTATAGGTTACCTGAAAACTTCTATTTGTGTTCTGAGGAATTATGAGCCTGAAATGGTAATACTGGGATGAAGAAACATTAATTTTGCTGACTGATAACCATGATGCTAGACTGAATATTCTGACAGGTCAACTATTTGGTAACATTTTGTAATTTTGTGAGAATTTAATTTTCTAGTTGAATAAGAGTAGTGCTCAGAGCTGAGTAGATAATTGGGGCTATGATTTGGTACAACTTCCATTCCCTTTATTTTCATCTGAATAGTAATTAAGTTATGTGTTTGTGATTATCTTTTTTCATAACGTGATGATTAGTAAATCTATGCTACTGCACATCTTGAGTTTTTGTTATTTTGACAATGGGAAAGAAACAAAAGTCTTTCAAGTTTAACCAATTTCAGACATTTATGACTTAAGAGTAATATTTTGTGGTGTATGTGCAATTTATTTAAAAAAAATTTCTAGTCCACACCTTTCATATTATAGTCAATTTTAGTGCTAATTATTGTGATGTCATTTGGACTATATGATGCAATGACTATTATTTGCCATTAGTGTTAAACATTTTTTTCTTAGACTTAAGTTAGAAGTAAAAGTATGTGTACTAATGTAGAGTATTTTGGCTAATTTTTTCATGTACTGTGGTGGAGGAGAACCACATGCAAGGGAACCAATCACAGTGCATTTCGTAACTGCCACTTGGACCTGTTGAAGGCGTGGACAACTTGGTGAAAGAGTGTGTTAAAGCTCATTGAAAAATTGCAAGTTCTTGTGAAAATACTGAACATTGAGTAAGTGAAATTTTCTATCTAAAAATAAAGTGAACTCCAATCGCACAATATAATATAGTCCCCCCCCCCCCCCCCCGCCCAACCTATGAGGATCTATTTTGTTTAGCAGCAAGACAGGACTTGTACAAAGTAATATGTATCTTAAAATGTAATCTTTGCTTACCCAAAAAGGACATAACTTATGATGAAGTTGCCCAATTTTTGTTAAAAGTATAACTTTAGGATATTTTATGTAAATGTACAATACATTGTATGTAAATATTTTGTATGGGGATTTTCATACAGCCAGTTATTATAAGTAGGAATTTGAAAAATGTATGAAGCCCTTATTTCAGTAGTGGTACAAGTCCATCACCTCCACTTTTCTGCCTATAATGATTCTGAAATTAATGATACAAACAAACAGAAAGAAAGGTTCATCTCTAGCAGGAAGCCATATGCTTGAATATTTCTGGTATCTCAACTGCAGATTTTTCAGCGCTCATTTAACTTTAGGACTCTTCTGTATCTCAAAATAAAGAAAAATGGACTTGTACCACTAATGAAAAAAGCCCTTCATATGCACTGTAGTTTTTGAAAGGATTTCTTATGTAATATTTTTGTGTGTGTAGATTTTAAACCCAATTTCTGGCGTCACTTGTGGTCATTGAATTGTCCAGTTAGCCATTTGCAATATCTATCTGGTCAATCCAATGAGGGAGTGATGTGACGAAGCAAGATGGGATATATTTACTTCCCCTCTTGTTTTTCCATCTGCCTCTTTAAAATTCATTTTTTTCAATTTAAACTAATTACCATTAACATAAGAGAGTATAATCTGCATTTTCATAAAAGAGAAAGATTGGCCCTCAGTTTTACAGAATATAAAACCAGATCTAATTTTGTGCTTAGTTTTGACTATTCCTAGTTAGTATCTTTTATTAAAGGGCAAAATCAGTCATTCTTACGTAACTTAAATTCTACTGGTGACGTATAAACAAATATAAACATTTGGGAGACGAAACAATGGCATTCTTAAAGGATATATTTGGCTCTATTCGAAAACATGTTAGCAAAACCAGCCCTTCATTAATTCCAAAGTAATTAACAATTTTGTCAAAAGTATTGTTTACATAACTATATATGTTAATTTCATCACTTAAACAAATAATTTGGCTTAACTCCTGCAGTAGAAGAAACTGTTAAAAAGAACCAATGTTTTGATGTACTCAGTTAATTTAATGAGTTAAGTTTTAATTGTAATTTCTGTAACTTTAACTTCAAATCTACTTCAGTGCCTATTATTATGATGATATATAAGAGCCCGAATTTTGATCACGAGACAAGTCAGTCCACGGCCGAGTTTCAGACGAGGAACCTTTGATGGTTAGAACAACAAGAATGCATCAACTTAACAGTGAAATAGGCTGTGTGTTAAAGCAATAAAAATGTCTGTTCAGTTTATTTGAAAGACTGAACTGTGTGGTTATGTTTTTTACTGCTCAACAATAAACTATTTTAGCAGTATGTGGATGTTCGCCTGCAAACTATTAATGAGGCTTATAGAAAGTTAAGCAATAGTGCATTGACCATATAAATGTATATATGGGGTGTTTTGAAAAGAGAAAGTAAAAGACAGTGAAACACAAATGTGCATCTGTCGGATACATCATTTACAGTAGAAAGTAGTTTCACTTCCACCCCCTATTTATTCTGCAAGTACATCGACACCAAGGACAATCAACACAGGAGACACAGAAGGCAAACGGCTACTAAGTGGGAACTCTACATGCAATAAAAACTACATTCCCATAGTCCTCCTGGCCTCAACCTTCATCAGTTATTGTTCCTACCCATCTAGCCCTTCCCTGTTGCCGTTCCAGCACTATAAAGCCCTCTATTCCACCAACACACCACCCACAGTCCTTTTACTTCTCTCCTTTTCCGCTACCCCCTTCCCCACCAAACTATCCAAGTGCATCTAGCTGCTGTAGCCTCTCTCCACCTCATCCCAGTACGCTCCCACGTGCAGCACTTTACCGTCCCCCAGACCTATCCTGCTTTCCCTCCCCCCTCCCCTCCCCCAGCCTTCTCCTTACACCCCCACCACCCTGTTGCCTCTCCCATCATGGACTGCTGCTCACAGTCTGGCCTCAACAGCCAGAGACTGTGGCCATCTGTGTGTGTGTGGGGGGGGATAAAGTTAAATTATGATGAGGCAGCACTTTTCTGATGAACAGTGACGGAGCTCTATATAGTGTAGGCAGACAATATGACGAGGTGCTTATATATCTAACCTCTTGTCAGTTACAACAGACTGTGGGATAGTTTCTAATTCCAGCTTTTACTTCAAGAAAGACACAATCATGGCCAGTTTAAGACAGCAGCACCAGGCAATGACTGGGTATTCTTTAGGGCTCCAAGGAACAGGATTATATTCCCATATCAAGTACACTCTTTTTCTTGATGCAGCAACCAGAAGGGTGCCATAATCGAACACCATTTACAGAAGGCTCCATGAAGAACTGTAAGCACATCTTGGTAAGTCATGCACGTGCCAGTCATAATATGTCACGGGACTTGTCTGTGATGTGAGCATGTCAATGTGTACAACAGATTTCAGATCAATTGAAGAGTCTCAATTTTGCTTGCAGAGAGAGGGCAAATGTGTTTCAACTTGCCAAGAAGCTTGAACTAAGTATCATTCGTCGAACTTCAGTGAAAGAGATGAATGAGGTAATGTTTATGTATGGCATGGTAGATCTTTAAATGAAGCTCCATGTCATTCCACATGGGACAGTGACTGTGCACGTCTATAACAAAAATATTCATGATGCTTATGGTAATCCTTATGCCAGACCAATTTCTTCTGGCTTTGTCCTACAAGAAGATAATACTTGACCACACAGGCAACATGGGAAGCCAGCTAGATCTCTCCAAAGGGCATACATGGGATGTTCCCAAGAGGTACATTGCTGCTACCAGTTCACTTCCCACCTTTAAAAGAAAATATTAATTTCCTGTTTACCATGTTTAACAGTGTAATAGATTGCTGAATGTGTACGTGAGTGTTGCTGTTTGTGATAGATGAACTCCATACTTCTCTTGTGCAATGCCAAACTGACACATCCCTTTGGAAAACTTCATATGCTCCCCACACCTTAATATAAACCCTCTGTCAATAAAACTGCATTTTCATGTTTTATTTATATCACAACTAATGTTCACACTTCAGTTAGCTTTCACTACAAGGCACACTTAACTTACACACGCAAATATTAAAAATGGACAAACATCATCTAAGTGCAGAATAAAAACTGCAACATTACATACATACTTCTTAATTGTTGATATTTCTTTTGAACTGCTAAGGAGAATCAATGTGGAGTGGTATTACACGCAAAAATAAATCTCCCTCTCAACCCACTCATCATCTTCAATTTTTTTCATAGGCAAACAGAAATATGTAAGAAACACGTGTATCATTCTGACAAGTAAAAAGGATGTTTTGAAATTTTGAAAAATCATATTTTTTACTTTTACAACATTAATCTCACAGTAATGTTATACTATATTAAATCAAAGAACTGCTCAAGGTCTTCAAAATGACACTACAGTCAATTCTACAGTATTACCTGTATTTATGCTCAAATTTATACCTTCTAGTTTTGGAAAATTGTCCAGTTTTTCATATTTTGAAACCCCAATACAAGTAATAGGCATGATAAAAAGATGTTAGAATTTGCAGGCTTAGTTACCTGCATGGTTACTGTTAAAAATCTGATAAATATGGGGCATCAAGGTCTAAGAAAAACTGTTTCTTTCCTTAAAATTTTATGGGCAGAGGGCAGCTATCTTCACATCTTCATTTCTAGTATCTTTTTCATTGTACCTTTCTGCCACTCAGTGGCACCTGTATGTAATGAGTAACAATCTGCCCTTTACATATTGTTGTTATGTTGATATCTACGTTGTATCATCCTGCTACCTCAAGACAGACTATCTATGTATCTATGTCCCCCCCCCCCCCAACCTCTCCCCTTGGGTTTCTGTGTGCTTCAGTTTTGGCCACATCAAAAAGGAGCGTATGTTCTTTATAGCAAAAAAATTTCTTTCAAAGGCCACTGTGTTTAACCAGCACTGAATGCCATACACCCCAACAAGTAACATTCTTGTACATCTTCTCCCCCATGAATTCTATCAACTGTTTGTCACTCTGCACCCCAGTGAGCTCCTGCCATCACATACAGGTAATTCGAATCTAGCACTTTCATTACCACCAATCTTGTACACTCTTCTTTTTTCAGTCCTCATCAGTCTTCTGACTGGTTTGATGCGCCCCACCACAGATTCCTCTCCTGTGCCAACCTCTCCAGTTTTTACCCTGTTCAGCTCCCTCTAGTACCAGGGAAGTTTATTCTCAAATGTCTTATCACAGGTCCTATAAGCCCAGCCCTTCTTGTTGTCATTGTTCTCCAGACGTCCTTTTGTTTGACGACTCTGTGGATAGAACCTCCACAATTCCTTACCTCATCCGCCCACCTAATTTTCAACGTCTTTCTAAAGCACCAAATCTCAAATGCTTCAATTCTCTCCTGTTGCAGAGTTCCCACAGTCCATGATACCATATAACGATGTGCTCTAAACACACATTCTCAGGAATTGTTTGACACTCTTAGACTTCTTTTGTCCAGGAAAGCTCTCTTTGCGTGTGTTAGTCTTCTTCTTATGCTTTGTTCATCATGTATTATTTTTCTTCCAAGGTAGCAGAATTCCTCAACTTCATCTATTTTGTGATCACAATTTTGTTGTCAGGTCTCTTGCTCTTCTCATTTCTGTTACTTCTCATAAGTGTCTTTCTTTCTTTTACTCTCAATCCACAGTCTCTACTCAATAGACTTTTCATTTGCTTCAATAGAGCCTGTAATTTTCCTTGACATTCGCTGAGTATAGCAATGTCACCGGCAAATCTTATCATCGATATCCTCTCAACCTGAATTTTAATCCCGTTCATGAACCTTTCTTTTATTTCCATCATTGCTTCTTCAATGTATAAGATTGAACAGTAGGGACAAAAGACTGTATCCTTGTCTTATATCCTTTTTAATCGGAGCACTTCATTCTTGATCTTCCAATCTTATTGCTACTTCTTGGCTTTTGTATGTACTGTGTATCACCCGTCTTTCCCTTTATCTTACTTCTTTTTTCTCAGAATTTCTCATATCTTGCACCATTTTACATTGTCTAACACTTTTGCCAGGTCAACAGGTCCTATGAATGGGTAATGATTTTTCTTCAGTCTTGCTTTCATGATCAAGCACAGGTCAGGACTGCCTTTCTGGTGCCTTTATCTTTCCTAAAGCCAAACTGATCATCCTCTAACAGACCTTCTATTCTGTTTTCCATTCTTTTGTATGTTATTATTTTCAGCAACTTGGATGCATGAATTGTTAATATGATTGAGCAACAGTTCTCATATATATCTACTCTTTCTATCTTCAGAATTGTGATGATGCTATTTTTCTGAAAGTCTGATGGTATGTTGCCTGTCTCTAGATTCTACACTCCAACTTTGGTTGCCACTTCTTCCAATGATTTTAGAAATTCTGATGGAATGTTACGTATCCTTTCTGCCTTATTCAATCTCAAGTCTTCCAAAGCTCTTTTAAATTCTGACTAATACTGGACCGCCTATCTCTTTTGTATCCACACCAATATCTTCTATCATGTCTCCAGACAATTCCTCCCCCTCACAGAGGCCTTCAATTTCGCCATCAGTTTGCTGATGGATCGCATGACAGTAGAATATCTTCCCTTTGTGGTGGCCCACAGTCATATAGAAGCTTTTGAAAGACATTTTCACCGTCTGACTGTTAATTGTTCATTCATTTCACATGGTTTTTATTTCTGGTTTGTTGCCATTCTCAAGTGCATATTAAGGCCAGACTTATTTTAATATATTAACATGTAGTTCAGAATGGCTAAAAAGCCGAAATCATGATTGTGCGAAATAAATGAACAATTAGCAGTCAAATGGTGTAAATCTCTTTCAAAAATAAATAAAAATAATAATTAAAAATTGCTAGAATATGTCCACCTTCTTTTGATTTTGTGATCTGATATGGAGATTTCCAGAATTCGAACCTGTTTCCAAGTGCTGAATGTGAGTCTACCTGTTCATACCATGCCTGCACAGGCTACTTCAATTCCCGTGACAAGCAGCAATCATGGCAGTGAGCGGCATCAGTGTAGAACCAGGTCAAAGGTACGTTCTGTGGCAGGTCTGATGTGATTGTGTCTGCAATCAAGATGAGCAGCAGTGACACTGTGGAACCTTGGTTCATCCCACCTGTCACTGTGAAGCTGATGTCTAGGCCACATGGACAACATAAGTAGCTTACTGTTTTCTTTACAACATTTTAACCCAGAGAACAAGATGAATAGCCAATCTGTGGTCACAGAGAGTATATCAAAACAGATGGTGTGGAACATGCCAAAATGCTTCTTCATCTCTAGGAAAGCCATTTGCAAGGGTATGTATTACTCTTTAATGTTTTTCATTAACGACAGGCTGAGAAAGTAGCATGAAATCATGGGGATCTGGGGGATGGTGTAGATGCAACTGCCGGCAATTCTTCAAAATATGTAATCAGCAATAGAGAAAGTGGATGGCAACCCATAGTCTTATGGTACTTAAATACATTAAGTGAGAGGTACTGGCACATTGAAACTTTTAATGTGGATGTGTGAAATGCCAGACAAGACAGTTGCCTGGAAAATGTATGTGTTCATGACCTGGTCTTGCACACAATTTTACTATTCCTGGATGTCTCCCCTCGTTAGATTCAGAATATACCATATTCCAAAATCAGTAAAAATGCATTTGTTCATGTTGTTGTTGTGGTCTTCAGTCCTGAGACTGGTTTGATGCAGCTCTCCATGCTACTCTATCCTGTGCAAGCTTCTTCATCTCCCAGTACCTACTGCAACCTACATCCTTCTGAATCTGCTTAGTGTATTCATCTCTTGGTCTCCCTCTACGATTTTTACCCTCCACGCTGCCCTCCAATACTAAATTGGTGATCCCTTGATGCCTCAGAACATGTCCTACCAACCGATCCCTTCTTCTGGTCAAGTTGTGCCACTAACTCCTCTTCTCCCCAATCCTATTCAGTACCTCCTCATTAGTTATGTGATCTACCCATCTAATCTTCAGCATTCTTCTGTAGCACATTTCGAAAGCTTCTATTCTCTTCTTGTCCAAACTACTTACCGTCCATGTTTCACTTCCATACATGGCTACACTCCATATAAATACTTTCAGAAATGACTTCCTGAGACTTAAATCTATACTCGATGTTAACAAATTTCTCTTCTTCAGAAACGCTTTCCTTGCCATTGCCAGTCTACATTTTATATCCTCTCTACTTCGACCATCATCAGTTATTTTGCTCCCCAAATAGCAAAACTCCTTTACTACTTTAAGTGTCTCATTTCCTAGTCTAATACCCTCAGCATCACCCGACTTAATTCGACTACATTCCATTATCCACGTTTTGCTTTTGTTGATGTTCATCTTATATCCTCCCTTCAAGACACCATCCATTCCGTTCAACTGCTCTTCCAAGTCCTTTGCTGTCTCTGACAGAATTACAATGTCATCGGCGAACCTCAAAGTTTTTATTTCTTCTCCATGGATTTTAATACCTACTCCGAATTTTTCTTTTGTTTCCTTTACTGCTTGCTCAATATACAGATTGAATAACATCGGGGAGAGGCTACAACCCTGTCTCACTCCTTTCCCAACCACTGCTTCCCTTTCATGCCCCTCAACTCTTATAACTGCCATCTGCTTTCTGTACAAATTGTAAATAGCCTTTCGCTCCCAGTATTTTACCCCTGCCACCTTTAGAATTTGAAAGAGAGTATTCCAGTCAACATTGTCAAAAGATTTCTCTAAGTCTACAAATGCTAGAAACGTAGGTTTGCCTTTCCTTAATCTTTCTTCTAAGCCTTTCCTTAATCTTTCTTCTAAGATAAGTCGTAAGGTCAGTATTGCCTCACGTGTTCCAGTATTTCTACGGAATCCAAACTGATCTTCCCCGAGGTCGGCTTCTACTAGTTTTTATACCCTTATTACCAATGTTTATGTTGAAAATCTCCCTTACAAAAAGCAGTAGCCAATACCCTACCAAACATTCTCCAAATTGAATCTGCACTCTGATCTGGTGACCTCTCTGTTAATGTGAACTAACACTAATTTTAGAAAAATGTTTGGGGAACCGTCTACCCTGTTTATAGTCTCCCAAGTCTGTGCTGTTGCCATGGCTACGTTTTATTCTTCTTTTCTGCTCACATGATAGTATTACCAGTAGTACCATCAGTGGAATTAATCGTCTGACGCTATTTCCATTCTTGACCAACTGTATGCTTAACATTCTTCTTATTTCCTCTCCTCTCCCCCCCCCCCCCTTTCCCTCTGACTGCTGGGGAAAAAAAACCTTTACATCTTCTGAATACTTATGTTAGATTCTGATTTCTCTGGCCAAACAAGCGACCTTCAAATTTTAAGTCTCATTTTGTTGGTTATTTTTATTTTCTTCTTTGTTCACTAAATTTTGATCTTGAGTAGCTTGTAGCCCACTACGATCTTCACACTAAACTCTGTTGCCTCTCGTTCCTTTTTTCAGTACTTGCAACTAAGCCACTTATACGTCTCCTCTATCCCTTTGCTTATTTTTCTCCACAAGCAGAAACTTACTATTCTGGCATTTCACGATTTCCTGCCCACAGCTGCTACTGTCGGCTGTATAATGACTTACAGCATGTCACGTTAGTTTGGTTTTCTTATGAACTATTGTTCTACTGGAGACTTCAAGGCCTGATTAGCCCTGTGTTAAACAACCCACCTTCCATATTCTGTTCATTTTCGCTTAAATAGCAAAACATCATAGCTAGGCAATTCCAGGGTAGTAAGTGTTTTCCCCATTCATTTATTACCTTTCTCAATTAAGTATTGCACTTACAAGACTGATTACTTGTTTGATTATACAATTATACAGGGTGAGTCACCTAACGTTACCGCTGGATATATTTCGTAAACCACATCAAATACTGACGAACCGATTCCACAGACCGAACGTGAGGAGAGGGGCTAGTGTAATTGTTTAATACAAACCATATAAAAATGGACGGAAGTACGTTTTTTAACACAAACCTACGTTTTTTTTAATGGAACCACATTAGTTTTGTTAGCCCATCTGAACATATAAACAAATACGTAATCAGTGCCGTTTGTTGCATTGCAAAATGTTAATTACATCCGGAGATATTGTAACCTAAAGTTGATGCTTGAAACCTCCGACGTTCAGTTGCGTGTTGTAACAAACACGGGCCACGGTCGGCGAGCAGCATCTGCAGGGACATGTTTACGATGACGACCGTGTTTACGAGTGTGGCTGTAGTGCACTGTTGTGGTTTGGTCTAGCTGTCGCAGTGTCCGCATGTAGCGCTTGCTGCTATTGTTATTCTGCATTCGTCTCCGCATGCAGACCAACTGTAGTACACCATGTTACCAGACGTCTGTGATAGTGTAGTGTTGTAGGAACTGTGACCATGGTGTATTCGAACTCTGAAAAGGCGGAGATGATACTCATCTATGGTGAGTGTCGACGAAATGCTGCTGAAGCCTGCAGGGTGTATGCAGAACGGTACCCGGACAGAGAGCATCCAATGTGCCGTACATTGCAAAACATCTACTGCCAACTGTATGCAACAGGTATGGTCGTAGCACGCAAACGGGTCCGTAACAGGCCCGTCACAGGAGAAGCGGGTGCAGTTGGTGTGTTAGCTGCTGTTGCCATTAACCCATACATGAGTACACGGGACATTGCGAGAGCCGGTGGACTGAGTCAAAGTAGTGTCATGCGCATACTGCATCGTCACCGCTTTCACCCGTTTCATATGTCGCTACATCAGCAATTACATGGTGATGACTTTAATCATTGAGTGCAATTCTGTCAATGGGCATTAACAGAGAATGCGTTGCAGTTCTACCTGTTTACCGATGAAGCGGGTTTCACAAACCAGGGGGCATTGAATCTACGGAACATGCATTACTGGTCCGTGGACAATCCTCGCTGGCTCAGACAGGTAGAGCGACAGCGACCGTGGACTGTAAATGTATGATGCGGAATCATTGGCGACCACCTCATTGGTCCTCACTTCATTGCAGAGGCCCAAGCAGCTGCAACATACATTGCGTTTCTACAGAATGATCTGCCAACGTTGCTCGAAAATGTCCCACTGGAAACGTGTCGACGTATGTGGTATCAGCATGATGGTGCACCTGCACATTCCGCAATTAACACTAGGCTGACCCTTGACAGGATGTTCGACGGGCGTTTCATAGGACGTAGAGGACGCATAAATTGGCCAGCCCATTCTCCTGATCTTACACCTCTGGACTTCTTTCTGTGGGGTACATTAAAGGAGAATGTGTACCGTGATGTGCCTACAACCCCAGAGGATATGAAACAACGTATTGTGGCAGCCTGCGGCAACATTATACCAGATGTACTGCGGCGTGTACGACATTCATTACGCCAGAGATTGCCATTGTGTGCAGCAAATGATGGCCACCACATTGAACATCTATTGGCCTGACATGTCGGGACACACTCTATTCCACTCCGTAATTGAAAATGGAAAGCACGTGTGTACGTGTACATCACCCCTCATGGTAATGTACATGCGCGTCAGTGAAAAGACCAATAAAAAGGTGTTAGCATGTCGACGTAATGTGCTGTTCCAGTCTCTTCTGTACCTAAGGTCCATCACCGTTCCCTTTGGATCCCTACGTAATTCGGTGCTCTTCGATACACACAATCGAACAGCGGAGGAGTGGTACTGAAGCGTCAACTTTAGGTTACAATATCTCCGGATGTAATTAACATTTTACAATGCAACAAACGGCACTGATTACGTATTTGTTTATATGTTCAGATGGGCTAACAAAACTAATGGGGTTGCATTTAAAAAATCGTAGGTTTGTGTTACAAAACATACTTCCGTGCATTTTTGTATGGTTTGTATTATCCAATTACACTAGCCCCTCTCCTCACGTTCGGTCTGTGGAATCTATTCGTCAGTATTTGATGTGGTTTACGAAATATATCCAGTGGTAATGTTAGGTGACTCACCCTGTATATGCAGTATGACTACAGTAACAATTAGCTAATTTATTCATGTTAATGTTGGATACGCTCCATGGCTGTCGATTGAATTGCTTGAATAAATAGAGCAGCCAGTCACTTTTTTTTTATAATGCAGTAATCGGCCACATGGTGAATACTGTGCTGTACCAGTGAGGCTTTAAGTGTTGGTGCTATGCACGTAGAAGTGGGGGGAAAAAAGAGCCAAAAATTACAGGACAAAAGACAGCTGAAGAATTCAATATGCAGTCAATAAAAATGGTGTACTCACAAAGATATAAATTTATTATGCTAATTTAAGATCATTGAGAGCCCAAAATGTGTCTTCACACAAATAGAACTATGGTAAAAGTGGCTTATCGCTCTATTTCTTCTAGTAATAAAACAATAATAACTTAAAAAATGCTAATTAAAAAATCAACAAACATACTTTGTAGGTGTAGTGTTAATGTTATGAGGTAATATCAAATTTTTACTTACAATTATCATCCACCAAATTACTTTTTTTGATGCGACGGTATATTCTTCCACAAGTTCCGCTAGATAATACAGTCCAGCAGCTGTAAAAATGAAATGATACATATTTCCTAATTTTCTACATACGTTCAAAATTTCATAGCCCTCATATTCATGAGAACATATTTTGTACGTTATAGTGTACACACATAACAACACAAAAACAACAATGCTGGACACAGAGAACAATTTATGCGAATACACTTATAAGAAGTTTACATTCATACAGCCTATATAGGCGACAGAGTTCAGCTAAGTGAGAATTGTAGCTGTGTCCTGAATGTGCAGCATAGTACCAGTTCTGGAGACAACACAAGCAGCTGACTGATTACATCCACTATCAGGCACCATATGAAGTGAAACCTTTCACTGCAACCACCATCTGTCTGGGCCTTCTTTTAACAGGCACCAGTAGGGTTCATCAACAGACAGTGTAAGGAACTTCTTAATATAGTGTTTCAATTGGGGTTTTGTTTACTACAGTGGAGAACACTATTATGGCAACAGCCCGAACTAAGATTTACTATTTATGAGGCTAGCTCTTCGAACAGCAAGGACACTGTGGAGCATTTTTTCTGTGTTGTTCCTAGGCATAATACCACTAGAACAGACATAGGGAGAATGGTGGTCAATGAAAGAATTTGGTGAGTGACAACTATCAGTAATAGTTTCAAGGGTGACTCACCTGGCGCATAACATTTCACAATGAAAATGATTGGTTCCAGTGGAAGCAGAGCCTGTGTTTAATAGTGTAACAGTCCCACAAACAAGTTAGGTGTAAAATAAGGTGGACTGGGGACAACTTTCTGACAATCTTCAAGAGACACAGGAAAGAAAGTAAGGGTGTGTGACAGCAGGTCCTGTGGACTATAGTAGCAAAAATTTTGTTATGGGCATGACAAAGAACAGCTTGAAGTATTAGCATTAGTTTACAGGTGTGCAAATTTCTGTTTCTGAGCTTCAGCCAAAGTTCTAAGTTGCACGAGTCAAAGCAAATAAAGAACATGGTATGCAGCCAAAGAGAAGGCAATGAGGAAGTAATTAGTCACAGGATAACTCTTCAATAAATAACAGATATAGCTGCCTTTTCAATGGATTGCAAGAAAAATGACGAGAACCTTAACTTCATCTATGTAATCTGGAGTTCAACACTGTGATCAGTTAGGAAAAAAGTGATAACCAAACTGACTTAATACAGAAATCTAGATTGATTGACAAGGATTTAAGCCCCACTTCTTCCTAACAGAAAACCACGTTATTGCCTGTTGTACAGTTTTGCTCAGTACCAGTACATCTTGGAGAGGCACAAATATTGAATACATGTAACATGTCATCAGCATGAGAAAACTTTATTTCACTCCTAACGTTATCTAGTTGGAAAAATGGGTTCACAACTTTTTAAAATTTGAAGCTAAAAGCTCCTAACACTGGCAGCTCCAACATTCAGAGAATATGGGGAGGAGGACGAAAGAGTTTTTAGGTGCTCACAATATGTCACTCGTCTTACAAGAAAATGACAGTGGCACACACTAACATACATATGCACGCATGCACATGCACACACATACAGACAATAAGGTGGGTTGTGGAGTACACATGAAGACCAACTGCTCCTTCCATCACATTACTGAATGTGTTTTCTAGAATTATTATATATACTTTGTTCCAATCGTGTAACTACTTGTAAATCTCAGAGGGCTTAAGAGTCAATGTGTGTTTTTTTTTCCATTAGCAGAGCTATCAGCCCTGTTCCAGTTTACTTAGTTGCAGCATGCTAGAAGCAGTAGTTCTTGGACTCCCTTCAACATGTATCATCACGTTAGCCACACCATTTTTCCTGTTATATTATCCAACTCTTTCATATTTACATTTCTAATTTACTGGACTTAAAATAAAAAGTTCAGAGGCTACTTTGCTTATTTTTTTTTTCCTTTCAGAACACAAGCAATCCCACATAACGTGAAGCACAGCTTAAAGCTGTACACCACTAAATGTGAGCGACTTCTTCATCTGGCATGGTACTAATACCAAGGGACCACGCAATGAAGGGCGATTTTTTGATTTTCACTGATGGATGAACGCAAGACTCAGATTTGTGCTTTGACTCCTTTTGGCTGCTTCAATGAAAAACTTCCCTGTATGTTAAAAACAGGCAGCATCCAAAATAAAAATCTTTCTTACACTTTATGAATATCTCTCTCATCTTTTCCTGGTGTGTGTCCTTTGAGTTGATTTGCTTGGTAATTCATCTACTCAATCCATAAACAGTCCTACATCATCCCCCATTGTCAGAGAAATGAGTCTCAAGTTACAAAAGCAAACATTACTGCATCACCAATTTCAATAACTAATTCTGCATGGTGACAGGAAACACTGCACCTGCTAATAACCAAGAAAGTACAGATACATTATATTCATTCTGCAGACACTATTTACTTCACTGGCAGACAGTAGTTCCAATAATTTAACCCCATGGAGATTCCACAAATATTCAATCTGTGGGTTGTTTCTAGATCTATCTAAACCATTTGATCTTGTGTGATATGATCAGTCACAGTCTGCTGCTTAGGAAAATGCAAAGAAGTTTGCCTACAACTGACGTAAGTCACACCTTTCTAGCATACAACACATGGTAGAAATATGTCAAGAAAATAAGATCAAACAATGGAAAATCCAAGATGGAATGTAACAATATTATGAAAAGGTAAGCTGCTGCTCACCATATAGCGGAGATGCTGAGTCGCAGACAGGGACAACAAAAAGACTGCTATGGAACCCTAAATTCCTGGAACCCCTAACACACATTGAAACTCTTGCCCTGCAGGAACTTGGGCAACATGCACAATGCCACCTCAAGTCCTATTCCTGCCTTGGAGTACCACTGTCCACCACCTCTACAACAACCTCCAAACTTCCCTCACATCCCCTCATATCTGAAAAACCCTGTTTTGCAGACCTACTACACTTACCCCACCGTCAAAAACTCCCTCCAACCAATGCACAGAAACCAGAACCTAAACAGACCCGTAACACAGTAATGAACCTTTCCTCCGGAAGCCTTAGTCCCACAGAAAATCAGCCCTTTCCAAAGACCTCACCTTTTGCCCCTCTCCGAAATTCAATCACGCATGCCTTGTCATAGAGCTTCTCTCCTTCTCCCAGTCCCTACAGTGGAAACACTTTTTTGCCGCCAGCCCTACCAATCAGACTCAACCAAACACCAATACTGAACACTGCCTAACTCATTTCAGTCCTCCATCCAACCATGATCCACCCCCTCTGCCCCCAAACCACTCCCTGTTAACTTTCCAGAATTTCTTAAACTTGAACCTTGCCTCACCATCATTCCCCAAATCCCTCAACATGCAAACCAACCTTACATCCACAGAAAGAACCACAGTCCACCATCTAAAAACTGATCTCGGCCTTATAATCCTACCTGCTGACAGAGGCTCCATCACTGCTGTTTCGAACCGCAGGGATTACCTGGCAGGACTCTGCCAGCTGTTGGATACTTGTACCTACAAACCTTGCCACAGTGACCCTACTCCAGAAATCCAGCAGGATCTCCAGCCTCACCTCAAATCCTTAGGACCATCCCAGAACCTCTCCCTGGAGTCCATCTGTCTGCTCACCCTTACCACTCCCCACACTCCTACCTTCTACATGCTTCCTAAAGTTCATAAACCTAACCACCCATGACACCCCATTGGGTCTGGTTACTGTGCCCCCACTGAGCGAATCTCTGTTCTCATAGACCAACACCTTCAACCTATTACCCAGAACCTACCCTCCTATATAAAAAATACCAACCACCTCCTCCATCGACTCTCCACAGTTCCTGTCCCTTTACCACAGGGTGCCCTGCTCGTCATTACTGATGCCATCTCCCTCTACACTAACATTCCTAATGCCTGGGGCCTTACTGCTATTGAATACTACCTTTCCCAACAGCCAATGGATTCCAAACCAACAACCTCCTTCCCAGTCACCATGACCAACTACATTCTCACCCACAACTACTTCTCCTCTGAAGGCAATACCTACAAACAGATCTGTTGTACAGCCATTGGCACCCGCATGGCACCATCCTATGCCAACCTTTTCATGGGCCATCTAGAGGAATCCTTCCTAAACACCCAGAATCCTAACCAACCCCCCCTCCCCCCTCTTCAACCTGGTTCAAATTCACTGATGACATCTTTGCGATCTGGACTGAGGGTGAGGACACCCTGTCCACATTCCTCCAGAACCTAAAAAACTTCTCCCCCATTTGGTTCACCTGGTCCTACTCAACCCAACAAGCCATCTTCCCAGATGTTGAACTCCACCTCTAAAATGGCTACATCAGCACCTCTATCCATATCAAACCTACTAACTACCAGCAATATCTCTATTTTGACAGCTGCCACCCATTCTATACCAAGCCCACCCACCTGCAGTCGTCGCATCTGCAATGATGAGCGGTCCCTCTTGAGATCTACTGTGGGTCTCACTGAAGCATTCAGACGGTAATTGTCCTCCCAACCTTGTACACAATCAAATAGCCCATGCCCTATCTTTCCAGTCTCCCAACACCTCCCAAGCACCACCGTCTTTCGACTACCTCTCGTCGCGCCCTGCAATGAGAAATGTCCTGCCCACTATCCTTCCCACCCCTCCCACAGTGGTATTCCGCCATCCACTGAACCTACACAATACAGGGTGTTTCAAAAAGAATATAGTAATATTTTGTCCAAACTATCGATCACTGCGCCTCGGCTATTGGAGAAACAAATACATAGTTTCGTTTATATTAATAGCCACTAGATGCCAGTTGTCTTCTGTCTTGCTTGGTAATTGTCATATATTTAAAACAGCTTCTCTGCAGCTGAAATCATTTTGTGTTCTCGAGTTTGCGAAGTGCAATTCTGTGATTACAGTGCAAAGATGTTTCGGGCTGAAGTACCAAATTGATCCTACAAATGGGTGGAACATTTGCAGATGGTATCGACAGTTTCTAGATACAGAATGTGTATCTAAAGGAAAAAGTCCTGGCCGTCCTATGTTCATGAAGAAAATGTTGCACAAATTCAAACTGCTTTCCAACATAGTCCTTCAAAACCAACTCATCGTGCCAGTCGGGAGTTAGAACTACCTACAACAACACTTTGGCGTGTTTTGAGACGTCGGTTGGTTATGTTACAAGCTCTGCATCCTGATGACAAACGCAAATGTGTGGCATTTTGTAGTGAGATTCTTGATGCTACTGACAATGATAACATCTTTCCACAACACATTGTGTTATGATAACATCTTTCCACAACACATTGTGTTCAGTGATGAAGCGACTTTTCACATTGGTGGTCAGGTAAGCAAACACAATGTTCGAATTTCGGGCCTACAGAACCCACATGCAGCCATTGAACATGTATGAGATCCACCCAAAGTCAATGTGTTTTGTGCGATATCCCGATCATCTGTTTACGGCCCATTCTTCTTTGATGGCAACATGGTTAACGGTCGGCAGTATCTTGCTATGTTACAAAACTGGTTGTTTCCAAGGCAGTACGAAGACAACTTCATTTTTGAACAAGATGGGGCACTCTCCCACTGGAGTTGCCAAGTGCATGAATATCTGAATGAAACTCTACCGAACCATTGGATTTGTCATCAAGGAGCTAGCAACTTAGCATGTCTCAGATGGTCTCCATGGTCACCAGATTTGACACCCTCTGACTTCTTCCTGTAGGGTTTTGTCAAAGGCAACGTTTATGTACCACCACTCCCACGGAACCTGGAAGAGTTGAAGAACCGGATCCGTGTTGCCATAACATTAGTGACGAAGGACATGCTTGCCCGAGTATGGGAGGTATTTGAGTTTCGATGTCATATTGTTCATGTCGCTGATGGAGGACACATTGAACAACGGTAATCTGAACTTGAGAGGTTTTCAAATATGTGTGTAAAGTTTCATATTCGTATGTCTTAAAGTTTAATAAATACATGACTTTGAAATACGTATATTCTTTTTGACACACCTTGTATACTAGTCCACCCTTACACAACCCCTGCTCCCAACACCTTACCTCATGGCTTATACCCTTGTAATAGACCTAGATGCAAGACCTATCCCATACATCCTCCCACCACCACCTACACCAGTTCAGTCACAAACATCACCTATCCCATCAAAGGCAGGGCTACTTGTTAAACCAGTCATGTGATCTACAAGCTAAGCTGCAACCACTGCACTGCATTCTATGTGGGCATGACAACCAACAGGAGATCTGTCCGCATGAAAGGCCACTAACAAACAGTGGCCAAGAAACAAGTGGACCACCCTGTTACTGAGCATGCTTCCAAACATGACATCCTTCATCTCAATGACTGCTTTACAGCCTGCACCATATGGACCCTTCGCACTAACACCAGCTGTTCTGAATTGCGCGGGTTGGAACTTTTCCTGCAATACCTCCTATGTTCCCGTAACCCTCCTGGCCTCAACCTTCATCAGTCACTGTCCTCACCCATCCAGCCCCTTCCCTGTCCCCATTCCAGTACTAGACAGCCATCATTCCACCATCACACCCTGTCTTTTTAATTCTCTCCTTTTCTGCTAGTCCCCCCCCCCTCCCCTTTCCACCTCTCCCCTGCCCTCCGTCTAACCTACAGCACTAGACTGTCTGCCACCCCTACCATACTATACCTCCCATCCCCACCCCAGCCTCCTCCTTACCCCCACCCAGTCGCCACTCCCATCATGCACCGGTGCTGCTGCTGGCAGTGTGGTTTCAGTTGCCTGAGACTGCGGTCGTGTGCACGAGTTGCATTTGTGTGCGTGCACCTGTGTGTATGTGTGTGTGTGTGTGTGTGTGTGTGTGTGTGTGTGTGTGTGTGTGTGTGTTCTATTTTTGACAAAGGCCTTACTACCTGAAAGCCTATTTATTTGTTACAGTCTTTTTGTTGTGCCTATCTGCGACTCAGCATCTATAGAAAATAAGAATTACTTTTCAAGGATACTGGAAAGTTAATTATGGAGTACATCATTGCCCTCTGTTGGGCCTTTGGTTATTCTCACTTTTTATAAATGATTTACATACGACTTGAAAGCAGCAGAACCATTGTTGTTCGCACCATCTTCTTGCCAAAGTGTAAAGATATTTCAAATGTACCCCTGTTTATATGTGTATGTGGGGGGATTGCTATCTCCTCACCCTGCTGGTGAGGTTGGGTCACCAATATACTAGGCAAATGCATCACTGTAAATGGAAGCAAAGAATATATTAGGCATGTGTCCCTAGAACACAAAGGCAAATAAGGTGTGGCAAGTACAGCCTGAATGAAGAACATACAATTGAGTTTGAGAACACTAAGTTACTGTGCCAAGCCAGCACTTACTAGGATGGCAAAATAAAAGAATCGATAAACATTAGGATCCATTGATCAACAAAGACTAGAGTTATTAACTCAGTTTGGCATGGGATACTGTATAAGCATCTATCCACTTCTAGTGTGTCCAAGAGTGGACAGCACAAGATGGATCACGAATGCCCATGTACAGACTGAAAGCAGCCTCCTACTCTGGCCCAACCTCACAAGACTTTGGCACCTATACCAAGAGGAAATGGTATTTTCACCTCTTGTATAACATCTGCAATATCTCAAGTTAGTAAGACACTTGTTGAAATGTTGTGGTTTTTAATACTCAACTGAAAAAAAAAAAAAAAAGTTTGCTGCAATCTGGCTGAAAATCAATGAGCTTGTCATCAACATGACTCATTGAAGAAATACGGTTAAGTCTTTAAACTAATTTGTTGGGATACTTCACAACTTTGCTAAGAAGGCAATGTAGAAAATAAAATTCTAATGTGGAGTACTAATCTGGTGCCCTCCTTGCTTGGGTAGAGCCATCTTTTCATAACAGAAAGCAGAGGGGTCACAACAATAACCAACAAAGGAATGAAACTTAACTCACAGTGAGAAAAAATAAATGTGAAGTCTCAAAAAAATTCTGTAATGTGGTCACTCCTCTTCTGAACCTAAATAAATAACCACCAATGTCTTTAAAGTATGTTCTAAAACTAATGTTTGCTGATGACAACTATATTAATCAATGGCTCAAATTGAACCATATCAAACCCAATATATATTACAGATGAGTGGGTCTACAAGTGGGTCAGTGAATGGGAATCAACCAATAGCCTTGTTATCGATATATGAAATTTTGATAAATTTTTGTATATTTGTAGTAGCAGTGTCTGCATGAAATATCACAAATTAAATTTTTTTTGACCTTTCATTATTTTACTAATAAATTTTTAAAACTTCCAAATTACGCAATGGTTGTTTCATTGAACCACCAAATCTTCAAGACTGTACGATTTACAGACCTAAATTTTGTAAAATGTTATCCAGTTTCTAGTAAGCTTTAAAAGTACTTGCTATTTGATGAAGCAATGCTGAATTTAAAATTTATGTTAGTCATGTGCGTGCCAAATATCATGACACTATGCTATTCCAGTGGGAACATGTTAAAATAAATTTTATTTTGCTGATAAGTGCAACATCTTGTGCATAGTCTGTAGTCCTTTGAACTTCTTACTAATTTCACTGCAATCCTTCCATGTCTAAAATCAAACAAGGAGCTCAAATCATTATTAATTTTTATTCAGTGACAGTCAATATATTATTTTATTAGAAACACACACTTAACTTCAGATACAGCTTTCCCATGTTAAACGTGAAAATATTTTAGCATACACCATAATAACAAATCATCAATTAAGACTATTAATAATTTAGTTAATTATGCCTTCATTTTACCATTAAATTAATGTACCCAATATTATTAATCAAACAATGGTACAGCTGTTATTATTTAACAATGTTTTATTTGAGTACAACGAGCAACATTTTATTATCTTCACCAAGTAAGACATTATAGTTATCCAATGACAGTCCTATTAATTTAAGCTGATATATTGCATTTTTCTCTTAAATAACATAACCTAGTTCTCCCAAGCAATAATGCCATATTATTGATGTAACAATACGTTCATTTCTAGTATAATCCTACATCTACATCTTCCACAACTCTTCATGTGATAATCTTTACATTCTTCCATAGCAGTAATATAACTTAGTTTACAAATTAAGACTTTTATCGGAACAGCCAATTGATCTAGTTTTCCTGGTTATGGAAAAGAAAGAGGCAGTCCACAATGATGCATAAATTAAAGGTTTACTTCTCATTTTTATCTCTGGACAGGCAAGCCACCCACAAGTTACTGTCATAGGCACAAGCAACACGTCCTGCAATTTGTTCGAAAACATGCTATCTGCATCTGGACTCACTTGAATTTTATGAACCCCAAAATCCTTAAAATCAGAAACAATTCTTGCTTTACCTGTGGCAATGCTCATAGAAATAAATGCATGGGAAATACGGAAGCGTCCGATCCCACCCGTCTGCTTTGACCCATGACGTCACAAATATGGCGGAAACAAAAACAAACACACACACTTTGCACAAGAAGCCTAATGACACTGACGGGACACGTGCGGGAAATGGGGTGTTTTGGGTGGGGGGCAAACTAAATATAAACAAATTTAGACGCCTTGCGTAGCTACAACGTGCAAGTGAAGACAGCCATGCATGAATACCCACCCACCTCCCCAGGGGTCGTAACCCCTGCAACCCATAGAAGATAAAGATGCTTCAGTAGCTGATTAGTGTTTTTTGTCTTTTTTAAAAAAAAATCTCACAGGATAGAACGAACAGATCAGAAAAGTAAATAAAATAAGATAAAACAGAACTGGAGACAGCCACACTCAAACCAAACTCCGCACTGTCATGACGTCACACACGACAACACCCTTACGTCACGGGTCAAAGCCGACATGTGGGATTGGACGCTTCTGTCGACCCAATGCATGTTACTTCCAAGTCCCTGTGACTGCTATGGCTTCATAAAATCTTTTTGCCAAACTCTTTTTCATATGCTGCCTGTTCATAATCTGTCACAAACAAAAAAGTGGCTGAGGGCATGCTTAGGGCCAACCAAAGTTTGCATTAACACATGTCTGCTATGACCCATGATATAAATGTGTTGTGTTCTGTGACATCATGGAGGTGCGGCATATTTGAAATGGATCACATTTGTAGAGGGTGTATTGATGTTAAGTGGTGGTGCACTCTAGTGTGTGATATTTATATTTCTAAATTGTTTGTGATATCAGTGACTCATTGAGTGCTGTTTGCGAGAATAATATCGGAGGGGTTTGTGGCAATTTGTTAGAGAGTTATTTTGATGTCGATAGTTCATTCTTGGGTATGGAATTATTGGTGCAGTGTGTTGTTTATGGTACGAGATTTCAATTTATGTCTCATTTCTTGTTAGTTGTGGATAACAAATTTGATGGGTAGGTCTCTGCATGCTCGAATTGTTGACCATAATTAAATTCCTGCAGTTATTAAGTTTAACTGTCAATTACTTGGAAGTGTTACATTTGTGCAGAAGGTATGAAATTGACCAAAGATTGAGAAGTCTACACTGGCCATTTGGGAGATTGTGTTAATGGCACATTTTTGCAATCAATAGATGTGGGTGTCAGCTGACTTTTGTTGGCAATTATATTTTTATGATTTCATTGTAGTATGTACGATACAGAGTGTGTGTGGCGGGTGGGGGTTAAGTGTGTGTTTCTTGCATATTGAATATAGTGTTAATGACATTTTCTTATGTATTTTTGAGTTAGGTTGTTAGTTGCTAGTAATTACGTTGGAATGTGATTGGTAGGTATTGTGGAATTTGTTTCAACTACATTGGTGATGTTAGTCTTTACGGTACCTTGGACTTCATTTTAGCTACATATGTCAAGTGAAATATTAGATACTGGAATTATTGACTATTGTGTGGCTTTGTGGAATCAAGGATTTCATTTAGCTTCATAGGTCAAGTGAAATTTAGGATACCAGGTTTTACAGCTATGTGTGGGTTCACGGTATTGTGGACTTCATCTCAGCTAGAAAGGTCATGTGTGAAATATCCGATAAGAGTTTCTGCTTCATTTTGGGTTAGTATTTGTTTTGGCATGTCTCCATTGTTACGATTGTCATATACTTACTATGTCCCTGCCCAAAACTCCCTATATCCCTCCAGTTGTCTTGACAGTTTCATATTCTGCAATTAGATTTTTTTTAATTAATTGTAATTGTTCATGTGTGTAGCGAGTGCCATCATGGTTGCCATACTGAAACCGAGTGTCCGCCCCCTTGATGACGCAGTGTGTCAAAGCCAGCAGATGATACCACAATCTTTGATTTTTCCCATATTTCCTTTTCCCCATTCAAACAATTGGAAGGAAGTAAATATTGCATTTCCACAACTGATTATTATGAATGTTTAAGAAAACAACTTCAACTGTTATTTTAGGTGCATTTATTTAATCGGTAACAAAGTGGCAAAAATGTATCAGTGCCATGATTTAAAGTGTTTAACAACCCAACAAAAAACTGAAAGGCACATGTTGGAATATACACTTCGTGGTTGCCACTTGTTGCATTCCAACATGTGCTATTATTGCCCTATTAAGCATTTCAAATCCTCACAACAGCAGTTTTCTGCCAAATCCCCTGAGCATGCTTAATGAGTTACACATGTGTGCACCAACTCGCTCTCATTTGCCACACTAGTGCTTTGCTAGTTTTTTCTCAACATTTCATCTCCAATGAAGTGAATTACTGTCAATGGATGTGAATGTTTTTGTTTCGTTATATATTTGTAATATAAATTTCCTGCTGTTCTGTCAATATGCCTCATTTGGAATGCCAACATGAAATTTGGCACACACTGACAGTGTACAACTAAAAAGGAAAATAATTCTAAATTTAAAAAATTGGCAAAACTTAGAATTTTAATGAATTTTGTCAAATAGCACACATTTTAATGCTTTTAATAAACTGAATAAAATGGTATGCATTTCAGCTCTGTGTGCAAAATAGTTTGGGATATGGTCAGTTTAAGGTTTCAAAATGTGGCAGAAATTGCACACTTTTAGAAAATTCACAAACTAATAATTCAGAAATATACTGTCCAAAAAATCTTAATTTGGATTTTAGCTTCTTTTGAAAGGTGGAAAAAATTATGAAATCCTAAATCATCACACTTCACATTTATTTTTGTTTATTGGTTGACTTCAAATGGAATGACCTGATTGGTTTACAAGGAACAGTGTAGGGTCTGGTCTCTCAATGATTTGTACTATACTGTTTCAGATAAATACAGATGATAAGTTGGCACCAGAAATAAAGATCAATCACATATTACATTTAGGTAAATGTCATGCGTGAAGTACCCTAGCAGCCACATGAGTAAGAAGCTAAATCAGAGACAACACAGTCAGTGCGAAATGTCGGAAGAAAACTCTGCACTGAGAAAAAGTGTGGAAGGGGTGAAGTTTCTTTGTGCATGGTGGCAGAGAAAAGGTAAATACTTTCTATGTTGTCATGTCATACAAAGCGCATGCAACATTGAATAAAATAGCATCAGCAGCAAAATATAACCAAGTCACACTCTACAGGAGAGCATTTATTGCCTCCTCTGTCACCCACAGTAAAGCATCTAGTGAAGGACTAAGTCTCATTGGTTGCCAGAGGCTATTGGAGGGTGACCATGCAAACAGTTCAAAACTGAGATGCCTTCCGATGTGATGCACACTGACACTTACACTCTTGTCACTTAAGAAATGAGACACTTAAAGCAGTAAAGGAGTTTTGCTATTTGGGGAGCAAAATAACTGATGATGGTCAAAGTAGAGAGGATATAAAATGTAGACTGGCAATGGCAAGGAAAGTGTTTCTGAACAAGAGAAATTTGTTAACATCGAGTATAGATTTAAGTGTCAGGAAGTCGTTTCTCAAAGTATTTGTATGCAGTGTAGCCATGTATGGAAGTGAAACATGGACGGTAAGTAGTTTGGACAAGAAGAGAATAGAAGCTTTCGAAATGTGCTACAGAAGAATGCTGAAGATTAGATGGGTAGATCACATAACTAATGAGGAGGTACTGAATAGGATTGGGGAGGAGTTAGTGGCACAACTTGACCAGAAGAAGGGATCGGTTGGTAGGACATGTTCTGAGGCATCACGGGATCACCAACTTAGTTTTGGAGGGCAGCGTGGAGGGTAAACATCATAGAGGGAGACCAAGAGACGAATACACTAAGCAGATTCAGAAGGATGTAGGCTGCAGTACGTACTGGGAGATGAAGAAGCTTGCACAGGATAGAGTAGCATGGAGAGCTGCATCAAACCAGTCTAAGGACAGAAGACCTCAACAACAACAACAACAACAACAACAACAACACACTCTTGTCACTGTATTTTTCAAAATGAACAAGGAAATCAGTTAAGAAAGTTTTTCTTCTGGAAGTACCTATCACTTTGTGTACCACTTGAACACTAGAATACTTAACATACTCTCACTGTCATTTTATGGAATTATCTTCAGAAGCAGTATTCAAAGAGCCAAAGCCTGTAATAAGAGCACCAAGTAAAATTAATAACTCAACATCATAGACTTCGGAATTCTTTCCAGCACATTGGCAGTGTAGTGCTACTTGTTGCTAACAACAAAACATCAGTTATACTTAATCTGTGATTTACATACCCACAATACAAGGAAAAAGATAATTTCTGCTTTGGATTTTTGTCTGTGTTTAGAGTGAAGGTCTATATCCCAGTGTGAAGGCCTTCAGGAAGAGGGACGGGGAAGAGATGTTAATAATGGAAACATAAGGGTTTAATGTACATGCTGGATGGCGGTAGGTGGAATTGGAGACCCATTCGTTCCGAATTCAAACTCACCATTTTAACCACTACAGAACTTCGTCCGGTGTATCACATGAATTTTCTATTAAACTACTAATAAATGGCATGTCAGGTAAATTGATTTCATTGTTATTGATGGCGTTGAAACATATGGGGAAATGTATTTTGGGAAGACGTAGCAAAAGCCACAAAAAACATTAAGGAAACCAACTAGTCAGAAGCCACGGCGGTCACGAAAAGTGGCATGGGCAGAAGTGTCCCTTCCACTCCAACTATCACAGGAAACCTAGGAAAATCGGACCACCAAGCTCCGCATCTCTACTAGAAGTAAACTCTCTTATTAACATTACGTGAGTGCTTACTTAACAGTTTTCGTATTATGAAAGCAATTCCAACATATAAACAGTTCTTCACTTACCAACAGCCACAGTCACAAAGCACACTTGCACCAACAATGCAAACCAACTCAATAAATAAAAAAACCACATTGTTAGTACACCTATATCAATGACATTATGATACACGAGAACGAATATGCATTTCGCTTTTCACTACAACTTTCCTAAACTTATCGATTTCTCTTTGGTTATGTTTATAGTCATGTTGACAAAATACTATCTGCACCAAAGTTGTTCCACAGCTGGCAAGGTTACAGATGTACCAACATTCCATACCTGATGTTGTCTGCAGGCGCTTAGACAGTTATCTGGTGCCGATTGACTATGTATTTATTGCAGTGCACGTTACTGATCAATTTAGACATATGTATAATTTCATTAGAAGTGTTTTATAATACAAGTATTTACAGAGCATCTCAGGAAACTTTCACCTCTTCGTAAAAAATCTGCAAGCTCCGTTGTCCTATCTCACTGTAAAAAAAATTAAATAGTGGTTGTTGGTGATTTTAATGTGGATTTATCGCAAAGTTATGTCAGTCTACAATTACTGCCATCAGTAAAATGTCACTCAATTTAGTTCCTACTGTGAACTTCGCATCACAGGTTTGTAAGTACTCTGAGACTGGTACTGACTTATTAACTTTGTAGACAAATCGTACAGGCGTCTAAAGCTAGCGAAATGAGGGATGCTCAACTACCGGACCTACCGATAGATGGCTCTAGCGCGTGCCACAGGCGTCTAAAGCTAGCGAAATGAGGGATGCTCAACTACCGGACCTACCGATAGATGGCTCTAGCGCGTGCCGGCCAAAGATTATATCATTGAGTGTCCGCCATATCTGAATTTGGCGAAAAACGAAGTGTCAAAACACGGATGAAAATGTTTTTCGTTCTGCGCCCCGATAAGTCTTTTATATTGGATGTTCTAGATATCTACACATCAACATAATGAAGTGTTTCTTATCTAGTGAGAAAAAACAGTGACAGTTCTGCTATGAAATTCCTAAATTCGAGTGTGTTTTGGAAGTTTGACAAGCTGACCTATGAATTGTTTACTATTAATTTTATGAGTGCTTTACTTATTTGCCCGTTTTAAAATACTATTTAAGATTCAATGGAGCTCAACAAATTACCTTGGTTGCCAAAGCTTTTAACTACAGGTATAATTCGGAAAATCAAGTGTGGAAAACAGTGAAGACGTGTCTTGAAAAAAAGTTGACATCTTTTGCTTAGGGGTATCTTTACTGACAACAGAAATTACAACTGAACTATTAAAGTATTACTTAGTTATAAACGGAAAAACTGTTATTTTTCTTTATCTGAAGTGATGCATTACCGATCTGCATATATGCTGACACTGTAATTGCAACATTCACTTACGAATTTGGCTCTCTCTTTGATCAGAAATTTAAATGCCATGATTTTATTAACGCCTGTACTTGACACAGTGTATTTTAACTGAGTGATAAGGTAGAAGCACCAGTTTTTGACAGTGCTTCAGTCTTCGATACGAGACAAGAAATACATTTAAATGAGACAAACACAAAGGCCAACGTTAAGGCTCCTCTTAAATGCATAACTCGTATCATTTGGATGTTAAGTGTAGTAATAATATTATATTGGACTGATCCATGATGATGTAGGAAGTGAAGGAACTTGTTGAAAATAACATCGATCACAGCTGTTAATTTTAAGGTTGGGGTGTCTTAAAACTGTAATTTTCCAGTCTGATGCCCAAATAATGGCTGGTACCATGGTTTTATTTTAAAATTGAATTCAAAACATGTCAGTGAGCAAAATTAATTAGACTATGAATTACAACCATGGAATTTTATTTCTGTGAATCTTGGTTCCAGTCTTTGACATGGTGTCAATCACTGGAATGACTGGTTGTCATGATATAGCCCAAGCAAAAAACAAACCTGAAAGCGAAAGCTGTAGAAGCTGGCCAGACAGGCACCCCAATAGCTGCTACAATCTGTGTTAGACAAGGGTGACATTATATTGCAAATTTAGTGTAAAAAGGTCCATATTGTCTGAATTTGTCCTATACTGACAGGACATTCTAGTCCAGTCGATTTTCTTATCTGCAAAAGTACATTAGACAATACCATTGTTACAAAGGTAGTGTCAAATTACAAACTATACAGTAACAACAGAAGTATTGCTGGACTATGTACAGTAAATAACATGTAATAACCTGAGACATTCAGAATTGGTTTGAAGAAATAGAACAGCATTTGGAAAGAGAGTAACATTTTGAAAATAACAAATGACACAAGTAGAGTTTTCAGTTCTTATGAAAGCTCGCTTACTTTTTCTTTTTTCTTCTTCTTCCTCTCTCTTCTCCATTCTTAAGGGAAAAATGTGATAAAATAAAAGTGCAAGAAAGTTGTGTACAATGTTGGAAATGATGAAAAAGAAAATCTCACTATGCTTTTAACAGCATATGCTGCTGTAAAGCTTGCTCCTCCTAAGAACATGATTTTCTCCCATCTCTCTCTCTCTCTCTCTCTCTCTCTCTCTCTCTCTCTCTCTCCCTCTCCCTCTCCCTCTCCCCCTCCCTCCTCCATGTGAAGAGTATTCCTGTAATTATAGCTAATAGCACACCAAGAACATGAGGGTGTCACAGTGGAGATTTATTTTCTGATACAGACGTCTGATACAACTATTCCACAGCAAAACTTACTTTCAACAGGTGTGGTAGCAGTGCATTCCCATAGGATAACAGAATATTATGTCCTCCAGGAATCACATTGGGTACACCACATAAACTGTACAGCAACTACAGTGTTTTGTGAGCAAGTAATAACAGTCAGTATCTTTAATTTTAACATAACTCTTGACTCCCTTAACCCTAGGACTCACTCTGGGGTCATAGGTGACCCCAATCATCTTTACTATGGATAAAATAATATTTCTATTTCTTGTAAAAATCCAGAATTTTATGACTTTTACCACACAGTATTGTAGTTCTCTCACAAAATTTTTTAGAGCGCTTGACGCAACATTTAAATCAATAATTAACAAAAACTACTGTCGGGGTCAATTATGACCCCAGATAGATTATATGTAACATTCATAGAATGTATAGATTATCAACTATCAATCTCTTTCTTAGGTATTTTGAGTTGGTAACACTGAATTCAGGTGTTATTCAGGTGTTACTCAGAACTAACCTCAAACTGGAAGTTCGTTTGTACGTTTGTTGTACGTTTGCTGTTGCAGTGTAATTTCAGCATGAATGGAATACGTTTTGCTCCTGGCTATTGTGTAGAACAAGCTATGGAAGAATTATTTCGTAGCAGTAGTGATTCAGAAGGTAGTGACGCCGAAGATGATGGAACAGAGACACAGGTAGACCAAAGTGATGAAACTTGTTTACATGAATTAGAAGAAAATGATATTCTTGCTGAAAATGATGACAGTGGAGAAGATGAAAGTGCAGTACTGGTAATCAGGGGTCGGGATATTGCATGGAGTACAAAAGAACCATCAATTCGTAGATTTCCAATCCGCAACATACAACGATTTTCAGCAGGTATTCCTAGTACAGTTAGTGTTAGCTCAGCTGTTGACTGTTTCAGGCAGTTTATTACTAATGAATTGCTGGATATAATAGTTCAGTTCACAAATCAACGCGGAAATGAATTGAAAGTGTCTGGAAAATTAGTTGACTGGCGTGATAGAGACAGATGCGAGCTTCTTTCATTTTTAGGCTTGCTTATTCTGTATGGCTTACAGAAGAGCCGGGGGAAATCTATTGACGAATTTTGGGACTCTGAATATGGCACTCCTCTATTCCGTGCTACTATGTCGAGGAGGCGATATCAGGACATTCTGCATTCACTTCGTTTTGACGACCGCATCACAAGACTTGAAACGAAAGAGAGAACTGGAAATAAGGCTGAAGCTGTACAGGAAATATTTGATTTGTTTGCCGTGCTATGTCAAACATCATTTATACCTTCCAGCAACATTACTGTTGATGAACATCTTTGCGTATACAGAGGTCGGAGCAGTTTCAAGATCTACATTCCTTCAAAGCCAGGAAAGTATGGCATCAAGATATGGTGCGCAGTAGACTGTGAACATGATTATCTGACAAATCTTCAAATGTACACTGGAAGGAGTGGTGATGTGAGAGAAGTGAATCAAGGCAAGAGGATGGTCTTAGATTTAGTGCGTCATCTGGCTGGCAGTGGTAGGAATACTACCACTGACATTTTTTTCACGAGCTATGACCGTGGCCAAGAATTGTTGAAAATGAAGTTGACACTTGTAGGTACTCTACGTTCTACAAGAAAAGAAGTCCCAAAAGAGTTTTTGCCTTCGAAAACTAGGGAAGAATGCACTACCATATTTGCATACAGTGGTAAAACCCTATTAGTTTCTTATGTTCCAGAAAGAAATAAGGCTGTGCTGCTCCTGTCAACACAACATCAATCATTTGAAGTGCCCAAAGAAAACAACATGAAACGAAAACCAGAAGTAGTGTTGTATTACAACTCAACAAAATCAGGTGTTGATACGCTAGATCAAATGAGCTGTTACTATTCTGTGAAAAAGGGTACAACACGTTGGCCATTAGCAGTATTCTATGATCTTGTCGATCTAGCTGCACTCAATGCCTACAGACTCTTCTGTGTTGCTGTTGAAAAAACAGAGAGACGTCTTTTTCTAATGAAGTTGGCCAAAGAAATGGCAAAGCCCCAAGTGGAACGTCGTTTGAGTTTACCACAAGCAAGGAAAAAGTATATTATTAGCAGTATCAAACGGTGTGGATTTGATGATCGGTTAGACAATGGACATCCAGACGTAATACCCGACAATCAGAAGAGAAAGCGAGGCAGATGCTCCATTTGCCCCCGATCAAAGGACACAAAATAAAGTTCAACATGCAAAAAGTGTAACAAATTTATTTGCAAGGAACATTCTGAAATAGTTACTACTTGCAAAATATGTGCAGATGACTATGGTACGGATTCCCGTTAGAATTATGTTTCCTGTTGAGTTGTTCATCACATTTTCTGTAAATTTGAAGCCATTGTGAAACATTTACGAGTGAAACGAATTATGACTTAGAGTAATATTGTAACTTCTGATATGTAATTACTCTGCCATATGTAATTTAATTCTACTATGTACATACCTGTTAAAAAAGCTGTGAAATGTGTCTAAATAATAAATAAAATGTAAACAAACAGTATTAGACGACAGTACGTTGTTCTCTGAATGATTAGTACACACAGTCAATTATATATTGATTGGGGTCATGTATGACCCCAGATGGAGTACTAGGGAAATTTTAGCAGAGTGAGTCCTAGGGTTAATTACCTGCTTATACATGTGCTTGTACTACAGGTTATTGGTAAAGCAAATACTTATTGAATAGGTCTTCACACTTTTAATACTTAGCAGAAATTCTTAAAAAAGTAAATTCTTTTATTACTGTATCACCTCTATGGTGAATTAAGAGGTACTGACTGGTTTCGTTGAACATTTAATAGAAGCCTTTATTTTACCTGCTATTGATAAAGAGCCATTCCAAGTTCGGTACATTACAATCTCTCGCATTTTTCATGAGGTTTGTTATTCTGTACACTAATATTTCTTCTTCTAAATGGTAAATATTGCATTCAGACATTGTCGGTATTAAAGGTAATTCATGAAATAAATTATATTTAAACCAGAAAATTAAAGGTTCCACATGACACGTGAAAAGTACCTTGTTACACACATGTATGTACAGATTCCAAAATGTCTATGAATTTGAGTTACAAACTTTTTTAAATAGAAATATGAAGATCACAATACTTTGGGTCTGCAATAAGTCAAACGTAAAATACTTTAGTTCCCTATGGGAAACTTTGTTCTTTACATGATTCGTGCAACTGCTTTCACTCTTAATGGAAAACTAAATGGTTTATGTTAAAGTTAACTTGCAAAAAGTGTAACCATTGTTACATAATTTCTGTGAAGTAAGATTCCTTAATGTTAATTCCTTCCTTTGTCATTGTAACTTGATAATTTCAGTTCCATATGGGACATATGACCTAAAAAAAAAAAAAAATTAAATGCTTTTATTACTATGACCAAACAAAATCTTTTTAACATGTAGTACACAGTTCAAATCAACAAAAAGTGTAACTGTATAATTAAGGTAAATGTTGATGAAAATTAGGCATGTAACATGAATACTGAAATTTCCTAATCCGCAACTTGTGGTCGTGTGGTAGCGTTCTCGCTTCCCGCGCCCGGGTTCGGTTCCCGGCGGGGTCAGGGATTTTCTCTGCCTCGTGATGACTGGGTGTTGTGTGATGTCCTTAGGTTAGTTAGGTTTAAGTAGTTCTAAGTTCTAGGGGACTAATGACCATAGATGTTAAGTCCCATAGTGCTCAGAGCCATTTGAACCATTTTTTGAAATTTCCTAGATTTCCAAGTGTAACTGTAATCACTGTATTCAGTACTTTGTAGTGCTAGAAAGATAATTCTATATGATTATTTGCATTCTCTTCCCCTCCCCCCTCCCTCAACACAGGAAAATATAATAGAAAGACCTCCTTGCAAAATAAAGACAAAATTAAGAAAATTAGGTTTTGCCTGAATCAGGCCCCCTTATTCTAGAATGGTTCTAAAGTAATAAGAATGCTTACGATCAATTGGAACATTGTGTTCATTCTAAGAAGTATTAAAACAAGAATTAAGAGAGCAACAATTTTATTGCTCTTATGTTGCAGAGTATCCACAAACATTACTGTTTGAAACATAGGGCCACTGCATACTCCATTAGATCGCACCCATTCTGTGATTAAACTGTTTTCTTAAAGTGAAAAATTCAAGTTAACATAGTTATTGAGGGAAATATTTTCTCACACTGAAAGCTATCTGTCAAATAAGTCTCAGAACTTTTTTTTTCATTAATTTCACACAAATCACCTGTTTTTAATGCAAGTGCATATTTTGTAACACCTAACATCTTAAAATAAGCTTATATAATAAATAATTATAATTTTGTTACAATATCTGCACAGGATGTAAAGAGTTAATTTTACTTCAATGTGATTCATCGTTTGAAGTTCATCATTATACAACAACAAATCTATGGACAAAATAGTTTTAAAAAATCTGTCAAAATGTCACACCCATCTGCATGAAATGTCCCAATACATAATCTTTTCAATTTGAGCACTATACATGTTTAAACAATATGAGTTTATTTAACTTCTGCCTTATACGTGATTTGTTGTTTAAAATTTTCTCAGCGGGCTTTTTTTTCCATATGTTTTTAAGCATGTGCAGGAGTACAGGGATGTAATCTTACAAACAAGTTGAGTCTGATATAAATCCTCGATCCAAATTTCATAATGGTAATCATGACCAAGAGCAGGAGCAGGAAATGGGTAATCTACGAATTTAATTTTAACACAATGCAAAATCTTGTCCTGTATATATTTCTGTCGCATATCCCCAGCAATCTCAAACAGTTTCTGAGTATTCTACAACAGAGTACACGCAGTCACTTGTTTTAAACATTTTTCCCCAGTTAACAAAATTTACAAATGCATTTTTATTGGCCATATTGGGAAAAGCATAGAGATAAATACATTCTAATGCAGATTTAACATTTCTTGCATGGAGCAGCAATTGAACACCGATGATTTTTAAGCTTTTGATATAATTTTCAGTGTCTGAAAATACCAAGCCAATAAGATTTGTTGTTAAGTCTCAGGGGGCTCTTATACCCTTTACCTAATGGATTTCTGGAGTTCATAATATCAAAAATCCTATCAGTATAATACAAAAATTCTACTGTTGCTTCACTTCCTTTAAAATTTGGATCACAAACCCTCAAAAACTCTATACTATCTGCCACGCTAGAACTCAAAGTCTGTGCAGCTAATGAAACATTCATTTTTCTATTTACACTACTTATATGTTGTCCTGACAGTTTGTTCGCAAATGTCATACCTTCTTCTTGTTGTACCTTGTTCAATTGCTCAATGAAATGCCATCTAATAATGCCAGTTGGAGACTCAATAGCAGATACTTCTGCTAGAGCATTTCTGGCAAACTTAATCATATGGCACATGTCCAAGATACACTAAACATTGTATTTTTCCACAGGATGAGGAAAGTAGCTTTTAAAATCACCCTTGTAAAAATTTAAAGTACAGCCAAGTGAACGTAAAGTGCTTATATTTACCTTACAGCCATCACATGTAACACACCAAACCCTAATGCCAGAACTATGCAGCCTCTCTAAAGCAGATTTTATCGGTGTGGCCTGATTATTTGCCTGTACACCATTGATAAAGAAGTATGCAATCAGGCATTTAAATTTGCCTTTAATAGAGACAAGCATGAAAACCAGAGCCTCAGATGCCTCTATTACTTCTTCTGACTGAGGCACTTCCCCACCAAACTCTAAAAAACCTGTGTATTGCTTAGTTCCTTGATCCCAAACTACTTGCTTCCTAATTCCCATACTGTCTACAATTAGACATGAATCGCTGAACTGGTCCCTTACAATGTACTTGAAAACATCTTTTAAGAAGCCAGGTTCACAGTCTACACTTGCCACCCATTTTGAAATCAATGGGCCAGAGGCATTAATTTTTTCTGGTGTTCATATGCTGCTGGTGAATAAAAGTACACAGTCATCGCAAACATTTTCACATTTGTTGTGTATCTATTACCCTTTGATGAGAGAGAGTTGTTCACTAAATTGCACACTAATTCCACTTGTGTTCCTTTCTGATGATTGAGGAAGTTATGTAACTTCTCAGGAAGATGCCCCTTCTCGTTCAATGAACTTATGATGTCATCCACGGAAAACACTTTCTTCATCGAATTTTTTCACGGACACACTTCAGTTTACGTTTTAATTCGTGCACAATGTCTGAGAAAAAAAAAAAATGTAAGTTTCGGTCGCTTTGTCTTCCATTTATACTTTCGACTGTATACCACAATCAATTACTGAAGAACCAACTGCACTCCAAATAAGGAAATAATTTCGTTATATACGATTGAAATAATTCAAGTTTTGATGAAAAAATATTATAAGAAAACGTTGGGGGTGTGTAAACATCCTTATACTAACGTTTTCGACACAATTCGCAGCTTCTGCATTGGATAAGTGGGACATGCTTTCCACGGAAGAATTCTCATTGACAACATTCTCCACGCAATCAGTAGCGTCTACAATGGGCAAATCGAGCACGGATTTCATGACAGAACGCTAAAAACAAAAATATGGACCTGTATTACAACATTGCTTAGACCTATGTAGCGTACGAAATAAATTCACAAAAGTAAAAAGCGCACACACAGCAAGGAAAGTAATTAGCTACCTCAAATGGAGAATCATCGTTGTCACTCAAAATCCTAACAACATGTCGTCGTGGCTGTTTATTTGGTGCATCAAATGTGTCGGAAAGTCAAAAACTATGGCACTGCTTCGGGTTTGAAACGTTTCTCCCACGTTCCAGGGCTCATTACGTAATCATCTTGTCGGAAACGGTTTCCGCAAAGAAAACTGCAAGACGCAGGATTAAAATCTTTCCGCTTCACGGAAGTAATCCATGTCTTTAGTAGCTCTGGGTGCTTTAGAGGAAACCTGTTCAAAAACATAGAATTAGCAAACACACTAAGTCTGTATTTTTATCGTATTGTATCGGTAGTCGTATTACCTGTGAAATGGTAAGTCACTCTCCTTACTCCATCGCTTCGTACAATTGAAAGCGGAACAAGAAATCACCATTTCGATAGTCCGTAATTCCTTATACACCGTACAGACCGAGAGAAACTTCATGCCAAATTCGAATATGGCGGGCAATACAGACGACAGTAATCAGCTGGTAGAGCCATCTATCGGTAGGTGCGGTAGTTGAGCATCCCTCATTTTGCTAGCTTTAGACGCCTGTACAAATCGTTTGAGCAGTTGCCAGCGGGCTCTTGCGCATGCGCAGAGCTGAATTCCCGTATGAGCAGTGCCTTCTTCCGCTCCTGGCAACTTGAAACGTCAAAACGTGGCTGTCTGCCGTATGAGCAGTAGCAGCAAGTAGCCACATGCTAACAAAAACTTTTCTGGCGCGCCCAAGCTGCCAGATTCGCACAAGCGCAGAGCAAGCTGAATATAGAGGGGGGAGGCGGGGGTTTCTCCACGTGCCCTGCGTGTATACGTTTCGTGATACTGATATTGCTAGTCCTTCACAGAACAGCTCACACGTCAAATTAAAACAAAACAGATTTCTGTGGACGGGAGCCATGACGTGAATTTCATTCTCATAATTATGAAAGACTAAAATAAGCTGTTGTTCTTGTTGTTGTGGTCTTCAGTCCTGAGACTGGTTTGATGCAGCTCTCCATGCTACTCTATCATGTGCAAACTTGTTCATCTCCCAGTACCTACTGCAACCTACATCCTTCTGAATCTGCTTAGTGTATTCATCTCTTGGTCTCCCTCTACGATTTTTACCCTCCACGCTTCCCTCCAATGCTAAATTTGTGATCCCTTGATGCCTCAAAACATGTCCTACCAACCGATCCCTTCTTCTAGTCAAGTTGTGCCACAAACTTCTCCCCAATCCTATTCAATACCTCCTCATTAGTTACGTGATCTACCCACGTTATCTTCAGCATTCTTCTGTAGCACCACATTTCAAAAGCTTCTATTCTCTTCTTGTCCAAACTTGTTATCGTCCATGTTTCACTTCCATACATGGCTACACTCCATACAAATACTTTCAGAAACGACTTCCTGACATTTAAATCTACACTCGACGTTAACAAATTTCTCTTCTTCAGAATCGATTTCCTTGCCATTGCCAGTCTACATTTTATATCCTCTCTACTTCGAACATCATCAGTTATTTTACTCCCTAAATAGCAAAACTCCTTTATTACTTTAAGTGTCTCATTTCCTAATTTAATTCCCTCAGCATCACCCGATTTAATTTGACTACATTCCATTATCCTTGTTTTGCTTTTGTTGATGTTCATCTTATATCCTCCTTTCAAGACACTGTCCATTCCGTTCAACTGCTCTTCCAAGTCCTTTGCTGTCTCTGACAGAATTACAATGTCATCAGCGAACCTCAAAGTTTTTACTTCTTCTCCATGAATTTTAATACCTACTCCAAATTTTTCTTTTGTTTCCTTTACTGCTTGCTCAATATACAGAATGAATAACATCGGGGAGAGGCTACAACCCTGTCTCACTCCTTTCCCAACCACTGCTTCCCTTTCATGCCCCTCGACTCTTATAACTGCCACCTGGTTTCTGTACAAATTGTAAATAGCCTTTCGCTCCCTGTATTTTACCCCTGCCACCTTCAGAATTTGAAAGAGAGTATTCCAGTTAACATTGTCAAAAGCTTTCTCTAATTCTACAAATGCTAGAAACGTAGGTTTGCCTTTTCTTAATCTTTCTTCTAAGATAAGTCGTAAGGTTAGTATTGCCTCACGTGTTCCAACATTTCTACGGAATCCAAACTGATCTTCCCCGAGGTCCGCTTCTACCAGTTTTTCCATTCGTCTGTAAAGAATTCGCGTTAGTATTTTGCAGCCATGACTTATTAAACTGATAGTTCGGTAATTTTCACATCTGCCAACACCTGCTTTCTTTGGGATTGGAATTATTATATTCTTCTTGAAGTCTGAGGGTATTTCGCCTGTCTCATACATCTTGCTCACCAGATGGTAGAGTTTTGTCATGACTGGCTCTCCCAAGGCCATCAGTAGTTCTAATGGAATGTTGTCTACTCCCGGGGCCTTGTTTTGACTCAGGTCTTTCAGTGCTCTGTCAAACTCTTCACGCAGTATCTTATCTCCCATTTCATCTTCATCTATATCCTCTTCCCTTTCCATAATATTGTCCTCAAGTACATCGCCCTTGTATAAACCCTCTATATACTCCTTCCACCTTTCTGCCTTCCCTTCTTTGCTTAGTACTGGGTTGCCATCTGAGCTCTTGATATTCATACGAATGGTTCTCTTATCTCCAAAGGTCTCTTTAATTTTCCTGTAGGCAGTATATATCTTACCCCTAGTGAGACAAGCCTCTACATCCTTACATTTGTCCTCTAGCCATCCCTGCTTAGCCATTTTGCACTTCCTGTCGATATCATTTTTGAGACGTTTGTATTCCTTTTTGCCTGCTTCATTTACTGCATTTTTATATTTTCTCCTTTCATCAATTAAATTCAATATTTTTTCTGTTACCCAAGGATTTCTACTAGCCCTCGTCTTTTTACCTACTTGATCGTCTGCTGCCTTCACTACTTCATCCCTCAGAGCTACCCATTCTTCTTCTACTGTATTTCTTTCCCCCATTCATGTCAATTGTTCCCTTATGCTCTCCCTGAAACTCTCTACAACCTCTGGTTCTTTCAGTTTATCCAGGTCCCATCTCCTTAAATTCCCACCTTTTTGCAATTTCTTCAGTTTCAATCTGCAGTTCATAAGTAATAGATTGTGGTCAGAGTCCACATCTGCCCCTGGAAATGTCTTACAATTTAAAACCTGGTTCCTAAATCTCTGTCTTACCATTATATAATCTATCTGATACCTTTTAGTATCTCCAGGATTCTTCCAGGTATACAACCTTCTTTTATGATTCTTGAACCAAGTGTTAGCTATGATTAGGTTATGCTCTGCGCAAAATTCTACCAGGCGGCTTCCTCTTTCATTTCTTCCCCCCAATCCATATTCACCTACTATGTTTCCTTCTCTCCCTTTTCCTACTGACGAATTCCAGTCACCCATGACTATTAAATTTTCGTCTCCCTTCACACCTGAATAATTTCTTTTATCTCGTCATACATTTCATCTATTTCTTCATCATCTGCAGAGCTAGTTGGCATATAAACTTGTACTACTGTAGTAGGCATGGGCTTTGCGTCTATCTTGGCCACAATAATGCGTTCACTATGCTGTTTGTAGTAGCTAACCCGCACTCCTATTTTTTTATTCATTATTAAACCTACTCCTGCATTACCCCTATTTGATTTTGTATTTATAACCCTGTATTCACCTGACCAAAAGTCTTGTTACTCCTGCCACCGAACTTCACTAATTCCCACTATATCTAACTTTAACCTATCCATTTCCCTTTTTAAATTTTCTAACTTACTTGCCCGATTAAGGGATCTGACATTCCACGCTCCGATCCGTAGAACGCCAGTTTTCTTTCTCCTGATAACGACGTCCTCTTGAGTAGTCCCCACCTGGAGATCCGAATGGGGGACTATTTTACCTCCGGAATATTTTACCCAAGAGGACGCCATCATCATTTAATCATACAGTAAAGCTGCATGTCCTCGGGAAAAATTACGGCTGTAGTTTCCCCTTGCTTTCAGCCGTTCGCAGTACCAGCACAGCAAGGCCGTTTTGGTTAATGTTACAAGGCCAGATCAGTCAGTCATCCAGACTGTTGCCCCTGCAACTACTGAAAAGGCTGCTGCCCCTCTTCAGGAACCACATGTTTGTCTGGCCTCTCAACAGATACCCCTCCGTTGTGGTTGCACCTACGGTACGGCCATCTGTATCGCTGAGGCACGCAAGCCTCCCCACCAACGGCAAGGTCCATGGTTCATGGAGGGGTAAAATAAGCTAGTAGTTTCAATTTTCTCATTTTATATTATTTACACGTTATTAGCAATCACCCATTAATGTCTTAATGACGCAACTTCTGTCAGTTTTGTGGAGAAATTTGCTTGTGTTATTTTTTTCTTCTGAGGCAGTTAGTTTATTTGAAACGAAGTTTCTGAAACTATAAGTGTCTGGGAAAAGACGGCCTGCACTTGAATAGATTAGGTTCCGTGAACCTTATTAAAATGTTCATTATTGTTGTCGCCGGCCGCGGTGGTCTCACGGTTCTAGGCGTGCAGTCAGGAACAGTGCAACTGCTACGGTCGCGGGTTCGAATCCTGCCTCGGGCATGGATGTGTGTGATGTCCTTAGGTTAGATAGGTTTAAGTAGTTCTAAGTTCTAGGGGACTGATGACCACAGCAGTTGAGTCCCATAGGGCTCAGAGCCATTTGAACCATTTTTTTGTCATTGTGGTGGTCTTCAGTCCTGAGACAGGTTTGATGCAGCTCTCCATGCTACTCTATCCTATGCAATCTAATCTTCAGCATTCTTCTGTAGCACCACATTTCGAAAGCTTCTATTCTCTTCTTGTCTAAACTATTTATCGTCCACATTTCACTTCCATACATGGCTACACTCCATACAAATACTTCCAGAAATGACTTGCTGACATTTAAATCTATACTCGATGTTAACAAATTTTTCTTCTTCAGAAACCCTTTTCTTGCCATCACCAGTCTACATTTTATATCCTCTCTACTTCGACCATCATCAGTTATTTTGCTACCCAAATAGCAAAACTCCTTTACTACTTTAAGTGTCTCATTTCCTAATCTAATTCCCTCAGCATCACCCTACTTAATTCGACTACATTCCATTATCCTCGTTTTGCTTTTGTTGATGTTCGTCTTATATCCTCCTTTCAAGACACTGTCCATTCCATTTAACTGCTCTGCCAAGTCCTTTGCTGTCTCTGACAGAATTACTTTGTCATCGGTGAACAAAGTTTTTATTTCTTCTCCATGGATTTTAATACCTACTCCAAACTTTTCTTTTATTTCCTTTATTGCTTGCTCAATATACAGATTGAATAGCATCGGGGAGAGGCTACAACCCTGTCTCACTCCCTTCCCGATCACTGCTTTCCTTTCATACACACTGACTCTTATAACTGCCATCTGGTTTCTGTACAAATTATAAATAGCCTTTCGCTCCCTGTATTTTACCCCTGCCACCTTCAGAATTTGAAAGAGAGTATTCCAATCAACATTGTCAAAAGCTTTCTCTAAGTCTACAAATGCTAGAAATGTAGGTTTGCCTTTCCTTAATCTTTCTTCTAAGATAAGTCGTACGGTCAGTATTGCCTCATGTGTTCCACCATTTCTACGGAATCCAAACTGATCTTCCCCGAGGTCCGCTTCTATCAGTTTTTCCATTCGTCTGTAAAGCGCGTTAGTATTTTGCAGCTGTGACTTATTAAACTGATAGTTCGGTAATTTTCACATCTGCCAACACCTGCTTTCTTTGGGATTGGAATTATTATATTCTTCTTGAAGTCTGAGGGTATTTCGCCTGTCTCATACATCTTGCTCACCAGATGGTAGAGTTTTGTCATGACTGGCTCTCCCAAGGCCATCAGTAGTTCTAATGGAATGTTGTCTACTCCCGGGGCCTTGTTTTGACTCAGGTCTTTCAGTGCTCTGTCAAACTCTTCACGCAGTATCTTATCTCCCATTTCATCTTCATCTATATCCTCTTCCCTTTCCATAATATTGTCCTCAAGTACATCGCCCTTGTATAAACCCTCTATATACTCCTTCCACCTTTCTGCCTTCCCTTCTTTGCTTAGTACTGGGTTGCCATCTGAGCTCTTGATATTCATACGAATGGTTCTCTTCTCTCCAAAGGTCTCTTTAATTTTCCTGTAGGCAGTATATATCTTACCCCTAGTGAGACAAGCCTCTACATCCTTACATTTGTCCTCTAGCCATCCCTGCTTAGCCATTTTGCACTTCCTGTCGATATCATTTTTGAGACGTTTGTATTCCTTTTTGCCTGCTTCATTTACTGCATTTTTATATTTTCTCCTTTCATCAATTAAATTCAATATTTTTTCTGTTACCCAAGGATTTCTACTAGCCCTCGTCTTTTTACCTACTTGATCCTCTGCTGCCTTCACTATTTCATCTCTCAAAGCTACCCATTCGTCTTCTATTGTGTTTCATTCCCCCATTCTTGTCAATCGTTCCCTAATGCTCTCCCTGAAACTCTCTACAACCTCTGGTTCTTTCAGTTTATCCAGGTCCCATCTCCTTAAATTCCCACATTTTTGCAGTTTCTTCAGTTTTAATCTACAGTTCATAACCAATAGATTGTGGTCAGAGTCCACATCTGCCTTGGAAATGTCTTACAATTTAAACCTGGTTCCTAAATATCCGCCTTACCATTATATAATCTATCTGATACCTTTTAGTATCTCCAGGGTTCTTCTATGTATACAACCTTCTTTCATGATTCTTGAACTAAGTGTTAGCTATGATTAAGTTATGCTCTGTGCAAAATTCTACCAGGCGGCGTCCTCTTTCATTTCTTAACCCCAATCCATATTCACCTACAATGTTTCCTTCGCTCCCTTTTCCTACTCTCGAATTCCAGTCACCCGTGACTATTAAATTTTCGTCTCCCTTCACTACCTGAATAATTTCTTTTGTCTCACCATACATTTCTTCAATTTCTTCGTCATCTGCAGAGCTAGTTGGCATATAGACTTGTACTACTGTTGTAGGCATGGGCTTCGTGTCTATCTTGGCCACAATAATGCGTTCACTATGCTGTTTGTAGTGGCTTACCCATACTCCTATTTTTTTTATTCATTATTAAAACTACTCCTGCATTTCACCTATTTGATTTGTATTTATAACCCTGTATTCACCTGACCAAAACTCTTGTTCCTTCTGCCACCGAACTTCACCAATTCCCACTATATATAACTTTAACCTATCCATTTCCCTTTTTAAAGCTCCGATCCGTAGAATGCCAGATTTCTTTCTCCTGATAACGATGTCCTCTTGAGTAGTCCCCGTCCGGAGATCCGAATGGGGGACTATTTTACCTCCGGAATATTTTACCCAAGAGGACGCCATCATCATTTAATCATACAGTAAAGCTGCATGCCCTCGTGAAAAATTACGGCTGTAGTTTCCCCTTGCTTTCAGCCGTTTGCAGTACCAGAACAGCAAGGCCATTTTGGTTATTGTTACAAGGCCAGATCAGTCAATCATCCATGCTGTTGCCCCTGCAACTACTGAAAAGGCTGCTGCCCCTTTTCAGGAACCACACGTTTGTCTAGCCTCTCAACAGATTCCCCTCCATTGTGGTTGCACCTACGGAATGGCTATCTGTATCGTTGAGGCACGCAAGCCTACCCACCAACGGCAAGGTCCATGGTTCATTGGGGGGGGGGGGGGGGGGGGGGTTGTAAAATCCTAAGAAGCAAGGGAAACTAATTCATTCTGATAGGGGTGACAAAGAAAAACTCAAACTGAAAATAAAAAGTTTAGGTGCCAAACAAAGGATGCACGTGAAATAACCAAAAGCAAAAATGATCTATTGATGCACTGGAATATAAATGGCTTAGGGGCAGAACTACCAAATCGTAAATACTCAAAAATCGACGAACTAAAAATTCTGCGTTCAGAATCCATAAATATTAAAATAATCTGCCTAAACGAACACTGGTTAACAGAAGATAGTATAAAAGTATTAATAATTTTACGGTAGCTGATAGCTTTTATAGAATAAGCAAATCTCGTGGAGGCTCCTGCATTCTTGGCAATTCTTCTGTAAGTTATACAGTAAGAGATAGTTTTAATTATTTAAAAGATGAGAGCATGTTTGAAAGTTGCTCTGTAGAACCAAGTGATCTGAACACACTGGTTATAGCAATCTATAGAATTCCTGGATGTGCGGTAACGAAAGTGTCTTTAGCCAAATTCGAATGCCTGCTAGAAAAACTCCAGAAAGAAATTAAGAAAAAAGTTGTTATAGCATCAGACTTCAACTTAAATGTCTTAATTGAAAGTAATGATTCCACAAAATTTCGTGACTTAATTCAGAAATCTGGTTGCAAGCTAAATTTTTCTGAAGGCACTAGGGAAAACAGCAGATCAGTGACCTGCATTGATAATATTATTACTAACTACAAATTTGACAGTGGAAATAAGCACAAATATTGCTTAGACTTGGGTATTTCAGATCACTCAGCTCTGTTTATTGAGCTCCCAAAAGCAAACAACCTAAAGCCTCCAGAAGTGTATATAAAAAAGGATCACAGTAAAAGTAAAATGGATTTATTCCACAGTAAATTAAGTATAATAAGCTGGCCTGTAGACCACAATAGTTTAAGCTCGATAAACTATGAGAAATTCTTAAATTGTTTTTCAGAGGTATTTAATTAATCATTTCCTCATAGTTATAAGCAGAAGGAAGTAAATGGTAAATTCAAATGGATTACAACAGGAATAAAAATTTCTCGTGCCAGAAAGAGAGAGCTCCACAATGAGTTAAAATCGAACAGAAATCCGGATTTTGTTACTTATGTCAAACAGTGTAAAGCTGTATTTAGAAAAGTTGTAGTGGCAGCTAAAAAAATGGCAAATAATAAATTCATACGAGAACAAAGAAATAAGACAAAAGCAGTGTGGTCAGTTGTTCAGTCTGAATTAGGAGCCAAAGTAAAAATTCATGAGATTTTGAAAATTAGACATGAAAATGAAATTATAGTAAACCCTGTTCAGATGTCAAGTTGTTTCAATGAATTCTTCCTAAATGTAGTAAGATCGGAAGTGGATATGACATTCTATCAGGGCATCACAAATTTGGAAAACAGCCAGAACACAGCTTTTACACAATTTGAAAAAATCGCCCAAAGGGATGTGGAAAAGAAAATATTGTCTCTAAAAAACAAAGCCCACATGGGCGGGATGAAATAACAACATATGTAATCAAGTGTGGATATGATATTATTACTCAACCACTGTCAATTACTATAAATCAATCTTTGAACAGGGATGCTTTCCAAATGTATTGAAACATGCTGAGATCAAACCTCTATTCAAGAAAGGATTGACAGAGGATATGGGGAATTACCACCCTATCTCTCTCTCTTGCCGGTCTTCTCTAAAGTGTTTGAAAAGATTGCAGCAAAACAAATTAATAAATTTCTTACTGTAAATGATATAATTTTTAAAAACCAGTTCAGATTCCAACAGGGTGAAAGAACAGTGAATGCTATAAATTAGTTTATTCAAAAAATATGCTACACGTTAGATTAAGGTAGAAAGGTCACAGGAATATTCTGTGATCTAACTAAAGCTTTCAATTCAGTGTACCATGCATTACTCCTCCACAAATTATAGATGTATGGAATCAGGGACACTGCTTTAAAATGGTTTAGCTCTTACCTGTCAGGTAGGAAACAAAGAGTAATTTTAACTTCAAATGGAAACAATTATTCCACAGACTGGAAAACAGTTCCCCAAGGAGTCCCACAAGGTTCGATATTGGATCCCTATCTGTTTCTTTTTTACGTAAATGACCTACCACTTGCTATTGATGTTCATTCAGTCTTATTTGCTGATGATACATCAGTTCTAATTGAAAATGAGGTATCTGAAAATATTCCAGAAAAAGCCAAAAATACTTTAGAAAAATTCGAATCTTGGTTCTATCAAAATGGACTAAAACTAAATGTAACTAAAACCAAAATGATGCAATTTGAAGCTAAACCAGTAGAAAGGACTGAAATAAAGATAACTTGCAATGATCAGGATATCACAGAAGCAAACCATGTGAAGTTCTTAGGCCTAAATCTTGACAAAAATTTAAATTGGAAGGTACACATAGATTACTTAACTAATAAACTGAACAACTAAGCATTTGCAATGTGTATTTTGTCAGGTGCCACAAACATGGATACCAGAAAGATAGTTTATCACTGCTACTTTGAGTCATTTATTCTTTATGGCATAATCTTCTGGGGAAATTCAGCAAATGTCATTAGGGTCCTAGAATTACAAAAGAAAGTAATTAGAAACGTGTGTTGCAAAAAAACAGGAATCCTGACGACCACTGTTAAAAAATTTAAAAATAGTATCTATTCCCCTCACTTTACATATATGAGATGGTGGTGTTCCTATATAAGAATCAACATACACTAGACACTTTCCGTTTTGACCACAACTACAGCATTCGCCACAGAGATACCTTCAAACTTCCAACACATCATTTGAAACTTTATGCCCAAACACCAGAGTATATGGGGTTAAAAATTTTCAATAAAATAAAAGGCAGTAATATATTTAAAATGGAGCTTGGTTCACTGAAAAGATTGCTCTTTACTCTTCTGGTGGAAAAGTGTTATTATTCTGTCGATGAATTCAATGAGGGCAGCTTCACAGTCTGATCACTGGGATTTTATTACATGTATTATTTTATGTACATGTGTAGCTATAACTTAGAAAAGTAAAATATAATGTAAACTTTTGTATTTCTCTTTATAAAGTGAAAAAAGTTTCTTTTGTAAACCTTGACATGTCTCCTGTACATAAAATCAAATGATTTGAAAATTATACATAATGAGATGAATAAATCACATGTCATTCCGCACTATTGGTGCTAACAGGTTTGAAGGTGACTAAGCAGGCAAATTTGGTCAGTGTTTGGAACTTATTATTTTGTTTCAAATATATTGACAGCTGTAGCCGAATTTTACAAATCTGCATTCCGTGAAACAGTGTTTTTTGATCACAATACATTTTGCTAGTACTTCCTCTAGGCCAGAAGTTATTTCATAATTTCTGTTTACATCTTCAATTTATAGAATGCCATGCTATGCTAAATTGTAGAATGGCAGCATACCGTGTCTTATCTGTTAGTTGTACAGTTTCTTTGCCTCACAGACAACCTTGTTAATTTTTTACACTTTTAGAAATAGGCATGAAATTTATTGTCCTTCATACTGGTGTAAGCTTCACAAGGAACTATTTTTTTAAAGAAATTTGTATTCCTTCCTACTAGCTTTTTGCAGTGCTGTGTAGATGTAAACCTGATTGGAAATGATTCATAACAATAATGCAGAGTACGAATTAAAAAAAAAAAAATTCTCAAAGTCACCACATAGCAAAATGTTATGGTACTTTGAGCTGTAGAGTCTAGTTTTGAAATGAATAATATGCCAAGAACTGTTTCCTTATTTGCATTCACTATCTGGGTAGAACTGATAAAACAATTGCTCCAGGTGCAACTCTCTAGGTCCTCTCAACAACATGCCGCAGGGCTGCACATGGTCACACGATGTCCCACCACGCACAGAAATGCGACAAAAAGCATATGAGTAGAGCAAGCACCAAACACGGGGTGTCTACTTCATCGTAGCTGCGCATACACAGTACGGCCTGTTGCCTGGCGCTCTTTGGAAACTGCTCAAACATTTAACCATCACTATGCAGATAAAAGAGAGAAGGGCAGTGGCCCTACAAACTTTTTACTTTTATGCTGTAAGGTGTTTTGAAGCAAGAGTGGGTAGTGTGTGCCACCATAATTAACAGCCCTAAACGTTAGCAGACTATTAGGTACGATTGCTTCTTGTTCATTACTTCTGTCATGCACATGCAACAGCTGTCTTAAATACTATAAATGACAGTGTTTACACGAATAACGTAGTGTAAGGAAAGCAATTTCAAGTGTTTCTGTGTCTGGAATGCGTGATAGGTCTAGTAATACGACACATTTGGCCATCTTAATGTACCTTCTTTTTCTTGATATATTTCGAACAGCCTACAAGGGATGTGACGTGAAAAGGATGCTTTCGTAATGAATTTTATTCCACTTTCACTATACTTGTATCGATAGTAAATGACACCGTAGTACTGAAACCAGTGCTTGTTTGCTTACTGGTGCTGCTTCTAGTTCGTCACTGCCAAAAACTTACCTACGTGTAATATTGTTAGCCTATAAAATTGTGCAATGAGACAAGAAGCAAGGCATGCTATTGCATCTTGTGCACTTAGAGTAGCCAAATGTATGGTAATGAACATTACATTGAAAACTGAAATAATGACATGAGGAAGCATGGAGGAGCATTGAATAAGCACCCGATTCCACCCATCTCTTTGACCCATGGTGTCATCAATAAAGCAGAAGCAGCTACTTCCAGCATATGCAAAATGGTGACATTGACGTCACTATTGAAACACGCCAACAAACGTGAACAAAAATAAAAATGGCACAATAACGTTGCATTCCAAAAACAAAATGAAACTAATGGGACAAACGTGGAAAATTGGGGGTTTGGAGGCAGTACAAGCTAACCACACAACAATAAAAAAAAGGCAGTGCACCATCTCAGAACAAATAATATCCAAATTGCAGCATTCCGCTACACCAACAAAACTACAGGAAGTGTACATTTCCCTTGACCTGAATAGCTCAACTGCAGCTACCGATACAAAGAAACAAATACCTACAACCACAAAAAAGTGGAATCAAACATTTCCCTCAACCTTTGTAGCTCAACAACTGCAGCTACCGATACCAAGAAACACCTTCAACCACAAAAAAGTGGAATCAGACATTTCCCTCGACCTTTGTAGCTCAACTGCAGCTACCAATACCAAAAAGAATTACCCCAAAGTGGAATTGGACATTTCCCTTGACTGCAGTTATCAATACCAAAAACCAACACTTACAAATCATAAAAATGGAACCAAACCCTCTCAACCCAAATCCCCCCCCCCCCCCACACACACAAAAATTGCAGGCATCATATCATCACACCTCTCAGAATACAATGATATACTCATGAACTTCAATCATACCTATACCTACAGAAAAAGCGAAAAAAATTAATGCTTCTTACTGCACAGCAAACACCAAACTAATCAAACCTAACGAAAACACCAAACACATAAACAAAAAACAACCTTAACCACTCACTGAAAACACTTCCACAACCCACGTTACCACACCAACTACCTAAATTGAAGACCACATTAGCACGGTGACAACCAAAACTCAAATGAATCCAGTAGCGCAGGTTACACTCAGCACGTCCACATCCACCACCAGAGGCAACTATCAAATACAGCAACACAACCAATTCAAAGGCTCCATGCCATAATGATGTCACACACCACACCAAGACAGAATGGGGTCAAAGCAGACGGGTGGAATCATACACTTCTGTTAACCCCATAGAGGATTATAAAAGCAGAGCTGGGTACAGATATAAATTATGAAGGAACCACAAGTGCTGTGAATATCACAGCAGATGAATTTAATCAATTCGCAACATTTCCTAATCTAACCCACATGGGATCAGGCATTAAACTGACCAGTTAAGTCGAAGGCCATTTCAGCTTCTCATAATCTTTTGTTTCTTGTATGACATAATGTACAATCTGCTACTGTTAAATATATGTGCATAAGCACATGTTTACCCGAAAGTGATTGAGATAGTAATGTGGAATAAAAAATTGTGATCACAACACATATTTCAACATTAATGTGTTACTTCCTATTCTAGACTTAATGTTATTTCTTAATATTAGAGTCGTTTATGTTTTAAATTTACAGATTGTCAATCTTTGGTAAATTATGGATTGGTAGCGTATAGTGTTTTATTATCATAATGATCACCTTGTGATGTTCCTCTTAGTTTGCACATTTTATTTACTAATTTTAACATTGTATTGAGATGCTGCAGTTAACAGGTATATCTCGCTTTCTTGAAGAGCACTGTAGAGTCTTAAAGTGACAAGTAGGAATTAATTCCCATGTTTGGAATGCAGAGGGTGAGACTGGCCACTCCATGTGTACTAAAGTGCACCAGTGGTGTGAGAAACTCTGAGTAAGCCGTAAGAGTGAATCCCAGATTAACTGCTGGAGGGAACCAAAGCACCATTAAAGCTTTGCTACTACAGTGCTCCTATACAGTAAACTATTTATACCAGGAAACAAATGACAATTACTATTCTGCTGACAACACACAAATAGTTCCAGTGTTATATGAAGTGTACTAAGGAATAGGAGAGCTGCATCAAACCAGTCTTTGAGTTGAAGATCACAACAACAACAGTAAAGAATTTTGTCGTGCAGCAATCACTTCTGTCGATATTAGGATGAAATTCAGATCTGTTCTCTCTATTGCCAATGCTCTCAATTTTCTATAGGTTTTGGAGTCGTTGTGAATTATTTGATGGTGCCTGTTAATAAATGCATGATGATGCCAACCTGGAATTCATTTAAAGTAAATTAGCTAGCTGCATTTCCATTTATAGCCCCACAGGTGGACTATTTGAATCTCTTGATGACCACAAAACACTATGAGAGCTGCTTCAGGGAACTACATCAGCAAGAGCAAGACACACAGCAAATATGGAGAAGTTCTAAGCATCTATTCTCTAAGTTGATCAAGTGAAATGTTAACTTTTGCAGTCTTGAATGGGAAGGAACAACCAGCTGTTTTGTTTTAAAGCTGATAGGCACATGTCTTCCAATATTTGCATATTGCACATCTTGGCAGTGTCTACATATTCAGAACATCTAATGCAAGCCTGTTGGGAATAATAGCAAAAAACTGAATGTCTGTAGTAAAGTCAAAAACATACAATGAATCTCCATGTTCATACTACAAAAACCATCAGTTTTATAAGAATAGCCTGAAAATGAGTAATAAATTTGGAAGATGGGCCCAGGTGACTACTGTTTTTGCCACTGGAAAGCAGCAATGGTTGAAGGTGAGTTCATATGAGCAGAGATTGTCAAGTAATCAAGACGGGATGAGAGACTGGGAGCCGAAGCAGCAGGGTTGTGTCAGGAGGGCAGTATTAGGGCAAAGAGTGCTATGGGCCATTTTCTTTGAGCAGGTTGCATACATTCAGGGGCAAGCATGCATTCAGGGGCAAATTAGTCACCTCCCCTTAACCTAATGTTATACTAATTGATGTACAACCCCCTGTGGATCAATTTATGACTCCATGGGGATAATCAGTCCTGAGAAATCCAGCCACAGGTCCCCCTCCTCTCCGAGTCCTCCTGCAAAAGGGACACTGTTCTCATCACCACTCCACAATTCAAACCACTTTTAACCCTCCTCGGAAATCCCTACCAGCCCTCCCCTCTCACAGTCCTCCCCCCACTCCCCTATTTGCAATTGCAATTGCAATATCAAAAATGGTGGGAAATAGTCCATCTGCATGACCCTATCAAATTAATTGTTTAACAATTTACAGGAGTCACCACTAACTCACAACGATTCTTCTTTGTAATAAAACATATTTTCGATTTTTGACTGTCACACACAAACATTTTGCAAATCAAGTAATTAAATTTCTGCCACAGATAGATTTTAGCACTAAATATCTCCGAGGTCTTGTAAGTGCCAACGTTTGAGAATGCAAGCACCCTCCTCTATCACAATATTTCCACCTTACACTAAATATATCTGGTCAAAAAGCCATCCAATCACACACACTCGTGATCGTGAAGCATGTGCCGTCTGCTGACTGCCGGGGAGCCGCAGCCACACCAGAAGAAGAGGGAACTAGCGACTCCCATCTGCACCAACCAACCAGGTAGTTACACACACATCTCCATCTGTACCAGATGCTAAAAGGCCAGAGAAACTGTCACCGTGGCCACCAAGCAGTCAACCAATCAGTTTACACGGGGGGAATAATTGTCCAGTGCAAGCACTTGGCGTACTGAATCTTCTCTTGCAACACACATGTCCACTTCTGTCGCTGCTCAACCAGCATACTGGTTGCTTCACAATTCAGCCATCCAGAGGGTGCTGCCACAGGGACTTGTCCCTGCAGCTGTGGGCAAGACCTGATAGGTCAGAGTTTTCTTTGTATGAGGCTAAGCCACAGCTCTGGTCAAGCAAGGCCCCGTACCCACTCCTTCTGCTGGCTACTGCATATTGTGAGATAAGCAAGTGTGGCTTGCATGTACTATTCCAACTGCAGTTCCATCCCCAGCACAGAGTCTCCCCATTTTAAAAATTCACTTTACCCAATCCAAAACGGGGATGTTGTTGTCAATGAACCTCAAATTTCTCATGCAAAATTGCTCCCTTTTGTATCAGTTATTTTCAAAGTTAGAAGAAATCTGAGCATACACACATTTTCACATCACTAAAGTATTGTTACTTGTTGTGAAAATCCTGTCCAACAGTATGGATAGGCTATATTTCCTCTAGGTATTCGCTCATGAAGTAAAGAAATCTGTTCTTATCTGCTCAATATCTGTCACATCATGCATTGCACAACTAGTTTTGGCTCATGACGGAGTTCTAAGAGCTTGTTATACCTCTGTCACCGGATGCCTCCTCACTTTCAAACTCTTTTAAAGTAACCAAATGCCTTGTCTCCTGCTAAGTCTCTTAATGTAGCTGTAGAGTTGTAAATATCAGCTTAATACTATGTATCACTTTATAAATCTCGTAAGGAATAATGATAATTCACCACCTAAAACTTATCCCAATATTATAGTACTACCTGCCGACTAAGCAGTTCTAGGCGCTTCAGTCTGCGACCGCTATGGCCGCAGGTTCGAATCCTGCCTCGGGCATGGATGTGTGTGATGTCGTTAGGTTAGTTAGGTTTAAGTAGTTCTAAGTTCTAGGGGACTGATGACCTCAGATGTTAAGTCCCATAGTGCTCAGAGCCATTTGAACCATTTGATTTTGACTAAGGCTCCACTGCTGTGATATTGAACCAATGGAATTACCTGGTGGAGGGACTCAGCCAGCTGTCAGATATGTCCACCTACAAATCCTTGAGGTGTTGCTCTCTTGTCTCACAGTGAGAGTAAAAAAAGTTAAAAGTTTCTCACAAGAGCAACTATAATTATCAATTTGGAAATTGTGCAGTTTAGTACAATAGAACAGCTATGAGGATGTATAATTTTGCTGAGATGCACACAATGTGGTGCATCACAGGAAAGCTATGTGCTTTTGTGGAACAATTTACATTTATCCACTCTCGTGGAGTTTACCTGCAGATGTGCATAGTATGAGGACAGTAAGCAGACTGAAGGATATCGTCATTCAGAAACAGAAACCAATCAAATGGGCACAGCTTTAATAGCAAAATACTGTATCACATATTATGTGAGAGGTGAAACTGGCCATTTTATCACATTTAGTGTTATTAAGTGTGGAACAAGTCACATTAATCACAAATTGTGTAGTGTACATTATTGGATTATTTCCCATAAAGCCAGTGTTACAGGTAATCTACAGACTTATTTTGGTGAAACACTGAGAGCAGAATATAAATCACAGGGAGTTGATCTATCAGTACCCATGCCATTTATGTATAGCCACCCACCATACTTTACTGAAGACCAGTCACCAATATCTTGTATTGTTCAAAAAGCAGGGCCACACAAACGGCAGAGCCACATGTGAAAGTACCTGCATTATATTTGAGTTGCACTGCAGTTATTGTGCAGCATTCTATTTGGGTAAGATAAGCAACTAGTTGTCTATCTGAACAAATGCCATCGCTAAATTGTGGCTAACAGCAAACTCATTGACCAGATTGCTGAATATACTACATACCATTACACCAAGTAGTTAACATTGTTCCATCCTATTTAAAAAAGTATTTTCTCTCCCCCTTCCCCCTCTCCATCCCCATTAGCACTATGTTACCTGAATTACATTTATTTTAGATGCTAACATAGTTCACTTTTTCAGGTAACTTATTCTTGCTACTGCAAGTCAGCCGAATGGCAGTCATAGCAGGGGTGTAGGCCCTCAATTACAGGAGAAATCAGGGGAAAAGTATAAGGCCACCTGGATTTTTTAAGTCAAGTATTATTTATTTAAAAACTTTTCTCAAAACTTTGATGTTTCCTACTGACTTAACTTTAAATTTACCCATGACAGAGCTTCACCTTCGAGACATTTTTTAACAAATTTAATTTTTTTACTGTCATTCACGCCTGACACAAAACTATCTGTACAGTGGTGCAGAAAATCCACTGGATGTAAACTTTCTGATGGAAAACTTTGATAGGAGTGTTGACCATGCTGTACCATTGTTTGCACACAAACTTTGGTTCACATAAATTTCCTAAACTGCTGGAATTCCTTTTATCTAAAACAGTTACATTAATTTGCATTTTTTTTTTTTTTTTTTTTTTTATTAAAGTTCAGTCTTGATCACGTTATGTCTGTTTTAATGAGTAACCGGTTTCGGTTTTTTCTATAAAACCATCATGAGACCCATTGGCTCTCTTGGGTTGGTTGGTGGAGCTCTCCTTGCTGCTGTGCAGTCAGTTGACTGCACAGCAGCAAGGAGAGCTCCACCAACCAACCCAAGGGAGCCAATGGGTCTGATGATGGTTTTATAGAAAAAACCGAAACCGGTTACTGATTAAAACAGACATAACGTGATCAAGACTGAACTTTAATCAAAATATAACAATTAATTGATCACTGTATTCCAAAAATGTTTACCAAAATTTGCATATTGTTGTCAACATTCAAAATTTTTTTGGTTTTAACTGGCAATATTTTGTTCCATTTTTTCTGCTACTGCCTTCTGTTCAACTCTGATGCCATCAACATTCTTTGATTGTTTCACTGACTCAACTTCCAACTCATTTTCCAAAACAATAACTTTATTTTATAAAACATCAACTTTTTCATTCACACTTTTTAACTCCTCTGACGACCCATTTTTTAGCTCTGAAACTTGATTGCTGAGTTCGTCCATTTGATATTGTACTTTGTCTAATTTACTATTGTTATCTGTCTTCATTTCCTCTGTTTTTGCCGAAATTAACAGCAAAATATGAGTTTTTAGTGCTTCTTTGCTGAATACAGTTTCATTTGGCTCAGACATGTCCTGATGGATCCTACAGCTTTCAGTTTTACCTCACTCCTACCCTTCTCCCTGTTCATTTTGTTAACAAGCACACAACTCCAAAAACAAATTAACTTTATAAATAGTTTGTACTTATATTTTCTTTTGACATGCACACTGTAGTTGTAAAGTCCTCTTTCATTCGATCTGGTCCATTATTATTGGTAGTACATTGTCACTGTTGATATTTGCTTTGTTGGGCAGCCCTCAGTCTGCTTTCTTAGTGTGATTGGAAAACCATTCATACATAAACTGCAAATGACACAAATCCCCTCCCTTCTGCAACAGACAATACTTCATTATTAGTCAATTGATCCTGGATGACACCCACACTTGTAATCTACCACTCCCTCCTTTGTTGTCGCGACTGTCTTTATGGTTAAGTCTTCTCATAAGATTTGAGAGGAGTAAGATTTACAATAAACTTTTTACTAATTTTCTTTTCTCAAGCAGTTGGCTCCAGTTCTTCATGTCTAGGGTCTGATTCTTGAAGCTGGAATTTTCACATTTTAGGTTCTCACATTCCAGCTGATGTAAATAAATTTGAAGAATGCCTGTGCAGACTTTTGTTTTTTTTTATGCTTATTTGTGTCACATTTTATTATATCACACTGTCTGTTGAATTTTACATTAACAAAGCCGAAAAACATGTCCGATCACATCAGAGGCATGCCCACTACTTCCTCACTCTGCAGTAATATCAATATTCCAAAGGGTTTACAATCTTTCTTGACAAATTGAATTTCTAGTAGTTTGTATTATTATTTTATAAATGAATGCATAAATAAACATAATAAACAGTACCAGATTGCATAATTAATAATAGAAATTTTAAGTATACCAAATATTTCATAATTTTGAATGTTTCCAAAAAAAGTATTCCAAAAAAAAAGTAATTTTAATTGTACATTCAGAGCTAGTACATATTGATTGTAACAATGAAAATAAAGTAATTATTTTTTATAGATTTTAGCTTGAAATATAACAAACTGTTTATAAAATTATATGTAATTTTTCAGAAAACCATCTGAGATAATATTGACCAGCCTACAATTCGAAAATATTTGTGGTATAGACTACTTCTGTTGAGGAAAAGTAATGCTAGAGGATGATGCCCCTTTATAATGTAAATGGACTCTTGGATGGCCATTACCTAAGGGTGGCAAGGATAGCATTGGTCAAGAGCATGTAAGGTGTTCAAGGAGTCGCTGCAAATGAGGAAGGCCTCCCCGGCAGGGGAACAGATGCTCAAGAGCGTGAAAGATGGCTACCAGCTCTGCAGTGAAAACATTGCAGCCATGTGGCAAGCAGCACTGTTGAGTATGTCCTGCATAAGCATAAGTGAACTCAGTGTGACAATCAATCATCGAATCATCCGTGTAAACTACGTCTGAACCCTGGCATGCATCAAGAATAGAGAGAAATAAGCAGCGGAGGGCTGAAAGATGAACTGAGTCTTCTGGCACTTGTAACAGGTCCAGATGAAGCTGTGGTTGAGTTATACACCATGGAGATGTATGTGAGTGAATCTGGAGGACAGATGGTAGAGAAAAAGGCTAGAGTTCAGTGAGAAGGGTCCGGACACGGACTGCAATTGTAATCCCCACTTTGGGCCACTGTTGTGGGAGACTCATTTTCCATAACATGGCGATCTGACAGTAATTTGGATGTTTAGGTGAGCTGCAAATATGCGCAGCGTAACTGACAAGTAGTTTTGTCCTGGATCCGCAATAGAGGAACCCCAGCTTCCACGAGTAGACTGTTCACAGGGCTCATTCGGAAAGCTCCCGTCGCAAGATCAACTCCACAGTTGTGTATAAGGTACAGCATGTGAAATGTTGAGCGTGATGCTGAACCAGATACCAGGCTCCCATAGTCAAGACAGGACTGTACAAGGGCTTTGTACAGCTGCAACAGTGTAGGGTGATCTGCACCCCAGTTGGTGTGACTCAGGCATTGAATAATGCTAATGTGCTGCCAGCACTTTAGTGTAAGTTGATGAAGATGGGAAAGCCAAATTAAGCAGATGCTGAAAACCAGTCCTAAAAAGCGATAAGAGTCCAATACATTAAGGAGATGATCATCAAGACAAAGTTGTATGTGCGGGTGAACTGTACAAGGGCGACAGAAGGGCATGACGAAAGTTTTGGTGGCTGAAAACTGGAAGCTATGAATGAACGTCCACGACTGAGCCTTTCGGATGGCTCCCTGCAGTCAACATTCAGCCACAACAATCGTAGATGAGCAAAGGGAAATGCAAAAGTCATCAGCATATAAGAAGGGTGATACTGAGGAACCCACAGCTGCTGTGAGACCATTAATGGCCTTTGAGGGATGGTCAGTACAGAGCCCTGCGGGACCCCATTCTATTCGATATGAGGGGAACTGTGTGAAGCACTGACTCAAAATCTGAAGGTGCAGAGTGAAAAAAGTTCTGCACAAAAGTCAGAGTGGGCCCCAGAGACCCCACTCACGCAATGTAGCGAGTATGTGGAGTCGCCAAGTGGTATCATAGGCTTTTGTCAAGTCAAAAAAGACGCCAATAAGGTGATGACGATGGGGAAAAGCCATTCAGATGGCATACTCCCATGTATAACAAGTTGTCGGTGGTGGAGCAACCTTGATGAAAACCACCCTGGGTCAGCGCGAAAAGGCTCTGAGATTCAAGGAGTCAACACAACCGCCAGCTCACCATACATTTGAGCAGATTACACAGGATGTTGGTGAGGCTAATAGGATGATAGCTATCCATATCTAATAGGGTCTTAACAGTTTTAAGCACTGGAACGATTATACTTTCTCACAATTGTGATGGGTATTCGCCATCACTCCAGATGCAATTGAAGACGGCAAGTAGGTGGCACTGGTAATCCACTGATAGAGGTTTAATCATATGGTGATGGATTAGTCTGGCCAATGGGTTCTGTCAGGACAATGTCCAAGGGCACTGAGAAATTCCCACTCACTGAATGGAGCATTATATGGTTCAGTGTGGCATGTAGTAAAAGATAGTTGTTGTCGTTCCATCTGCTGTTTTAGGGAACAAAAGGTGGGGTGGTCATTATCGGACACACAGGTTCGAGCGTAGTGCTCATCAAAATCTTCTGCGATTGCGTCTGGATTGGTATATACAGCTCCATGTGTGGAAATCCCAGGTATACCTGCAGGGGTCTGTTATCCATAAAGGCGTTTGATCATAGTCCAAACCGGGCAAGGAGAGGTTCTTGTTCCAGTGGTGGAGATGTACCATTCCTAGCACTACTGCTTCTGTCTTGTAATTAGCTGACAGACTGGAGCACAGAGCCGTTTGAAGGCAATGAGGTGCTCCATTGATGGGTGCCACTTACGATGTTGGAGGGCCCACCAATGAGCTCTAATGGCCCCAGTGATATCTGGCAACCACCAAAGCACTGTCTTCTGCCGAGGTGAGAGATGCTGGGGGAGGGATAGGAAAAGCAGAAAGTGGTCACTGCCACACAAGTTATCATGGGCTCTCCTGTGTAGATGGTAGAAGGTCAGGACTGCAAACTGAGAGATCAATGGCCGAATGTGTGCCACGTGCCACACTGAAACCAGTGGGGGCACCTGTATTTAGGAGGCATGGGTCGAGTTGAGTTAGCAGATCCTTGACATCTTTACCATGGCCAGTAATCTTGGTTCCACCCCACAAAGAGTTATGGAACTTGTAAACACCCAAAAGTAGGAAAGGTGGAGGAAGGTAGAGGTTGCAGATGGTAATTTCCTGTGTTGTCCTCATACTGACAGCCACAGCTTCTAAAGGTGTTTGAAGGGGCAGAGGTTTGCTACAGATGGAGGTAAGAACATATGCACATACTACACCTGACATCCTGTTACAGTCAATGTGGCTTTTGTAATGCCTCCAACAGCCACAAAGGGTGGGGGTCCACACTGATGGAAACCAAGGTTCTTGAAGGACAATGCAGAAAGCAGGTGTAATGCTTAAGAGTCGTTGTAGCTCTGCCAGGCAGGGGGAAAAACAGTTCCATTCTGCTGGAGGCTGATGCTTTCCGTAGTCTGGGAAGGCATGAAAGCAATGAGACAGTTTAAACCTCAGGGTCATCTATGGCCACCAGTTGAGTGCTTGTATCTATGACCATCGCTGCTGAGGCGTCAGTGAGACCTAGGTCCTCAGAGGATGCTAAAATCTCCACCTTGTCCTCTGATGCAGAACTGGTTGGAAATGATGGTGTAGGGGGCCATCAGAGCTTCTTGTTTCTTAGCAGACTTCTACTTTGTCTGTTTGCCCTCTCACTTCTCTTTAGGGGCTCGTGGGAAGGGATTCTCTGAAGTAGCTTCAAGTAGTGATGAAGACTGTGAAGCCCTTTGACCAGCAGTGTGAGGCAGCTTGTGGCACCTCCAGCTACTGGCTAGTGTCCAATTTTGCATGGAGGCAGGGGGGGGGGGGGGAGGGTTCTTGGAAGGTAGAGTCCCAAGGGACCCCTTCCGTATGAAAGGAGCTGGCTATTGCTTCTCTGTCTGGGAGTAGGGTACTGATGTCCGCGGCATTTGGGGGGGGGGGGGCATTGCTCTCAAAGTACATGCTTCGGGAGTGACAGAAGAAGAAGGGCCCCCAGCCACCAAGGTGGGGTGGGGGCGGGGGGTGTAGTCGGGCGGCCATGAAGGGCCACTGTATCACTGTATGAAGCAGACATGAGGGGTCTACTATTGCCAGGAAAGGTGACATCGTTGTAGCTGCAGCATAGGAGGATGTCAGTCAAATGGGGTTCAACTGGTAATATTTCTTTTTAGCCTCTTGGAAAGTCAGCCTGTCCAGGGTCTTGTACTCCATAATTTGAAGAACTGTGCAGTCTGGGCAGCACTGGTAATCATGCTCTCCACGGCTGACATAGGTGGGAGGAGGGACACATGGAGTATTCGGTTGCAGTGGACATTCACTATCTTTACGTCTGGCACTGGAATTGCACTGGGGAGGGACTGCCTGAATTTCCAGTGCTTAAAGCACTCCATAGGGGGAGGGATGTATAGTTATATGCCACAGCGGCACATCATCATGTTGACCTTTTCAGGTAATGAATCACCCAATAAGGGCAAGACAGAAGCAACAGTAGCAACCCTACTATCTTTTGCTCCCCCCTAGATGCACTGGACAAAGTGAGCACCCCATTGTCCTGAATCTGCGTATAGCTCATCACCGGACTGCTGTAGAAGGTCTCGATGAAAAATAATCCCCCGGAGCATGGTTAGGGTTCTATGGGGAGTGGCAAACATGGGAATATCACCCAGCTTGTCACAGGTGAGCAGCGCCCGTGACTGGGCTGGGGATGCTGCCTTAATCAGGACTGACCTGTTTCTCATTTTGGACAGTGCCACCAGTTATCCAAATTTATCCTCCATGTTTTCAACAAAAAATAGAGGCTTTGTAGCCAGAAAGGAGTCCCCATCAATTCTGCCACAAACTAAATATTGAGGCAAATATGGCTCTCTTGGTTTTGTAGACTTATGTTACTCCCGTGGTGTAGCTAGGGAGGAGAACAATTTGGGATCATACAAGGGTGGGTTGAAAAGTTCTCAGAATCACCACAAGAGGTCAGCACTAGCGCAATGAGTTGTTCAAGTGATATTCATTGGACTGTTGCCTGTAAACATGTGCCACATTAGTGCTCTTGGAAGAGAGCTGTGGCACTGATGTGGCTGTTGTTGTTGTTCCCATGTAGTGATTTGCGAAGATGGAAAAAAATAGAGATTCGAGCAGTGATTAAGTACTCCGTAAGGAGAGGTATGAAGGCAAAGGACATTCATGCTGATTTCCAGAATGTACTGGGGGACTCTGCTCCTTCATATTCAACTGTTGCCAAGCGAAATGAAAAAATTATCTGCAAGATGAATGCCACGACTCTTGATGCTGGATCAAACGTGCATGAAAACAGACATATTGGAACAATGTTTGGCAGGTTTTAGGAGAAATGAACAAGATTTTTTGCGCCAGTTTGAGGCCACAGATAAAACTTGGGTGCACGTCTATACCCCAGAGACAAAACAACAGTCAAAGCAGAGGAAACATGCTGATTTGCCATAACCAAAGAAAACAAAGACAATCCTTCAGCAGGAAAGATCATGGCATCAGTGTTCTGGGATGCAAAGGGGATTGTGTATGTAGATTACCTCCCCAGTGTGCAAACAATTACTGGAGAATACTATGTTAACCTTCTGGACAAATTGCAACAAAAGATACGTGAGAAAAGGCAAAGTTTATCAAGGAAGACAGTCATCTTCCATCAAGACAATGTGTGCCCTCACACATGTGCCATCGCTATGGCAAAATTACATGAACTAGGGTATGAACTGTTGCCACAGCTGCCTCATTCACCTGATATGGCTCCATCATACTTCCATCTCTTCCCAAAACTCAAAATTTTTTTTGGTGGACGAAGATTCACTTCAAACGATAGCCAGAGTTGACAACTATTTTGCAGGTCTGGAGGAAACTCATTTTTAAATGGGATCAAGGCACTGGAACATCATTGGACCAAGTGCATTAATCTACAAGGAGACTACACTGAAAAATAAAAAATAAAGTTTCAGTGATTTAAATACATTTTTTCTATTCCATTCTGAGAACTTTTCAAACCATCCTCGAATTTCTTGGCACTGACCTGTAGCCTTCTGTTCTTAGAGATGGCTGGGACTATTCAGTCACAGGAAAAGACGACATGGTCTGATTCATTGTGGGTCATCTGCCCTGGTGCCACCCACTCCAAGGGGCTCTCCCCAAGCGAGCAACCCAGCCACAACAAAGGCCGCCTGGCACAATAGCCATTGCCGGGAGTCCTGATGCCCCAACAAGACAGGCATCTACTCCTTAGCATACATGGGGAATTTGCAGCTCAGGCATCAGCAGTGCGATCCCTATGTTGCTACGGGGCTACAACCAAGAGCGTACATGACGACCCTTCCATGACAGACTGGCTACAGCGCTGGATATTGGGTGCGAAAAAGTTCATTTTTATCATACGTGCAGAAGATGACAGCGGACAACTGATGTAGATTACACATGTGTGCAGGGCTACAACCAAGAGCGTACATGACGACCCTTCCATGACAGACTGGCTACAGCGCTGGATATTGGGTGCGAAAAAGTTCATTTTTATCATACGTGCAGAAGATGACAGCGGACAACTGATGTAGATTACACATGTGTGCAGGCCTGGAGTCAGTTGTTCTGTATTATAAATTATCTGGTGGAAATTGTGAATTATCAAACTAACATGGAACAACAGGAACCAACCGACTGACACAGTGCAATTGTAAAGATACTGACTTCATATTCTGGAGGATAGAATTTGCTCTGTCTGGCCATCTTGATTTAGGTTCTACCGAATCATTTCAGGCAAATATGCCTGGATGGTTCCTTCATATTCTATAAGGGACAACCAAATGAAAATGAGACAGATAGTGCATGCCTGGGTATAATCTTGGTTCCATAGACAAATGCAAACAATTATTCATGGAGGGTGACTGTCTTGACTCATAGTGAGATAAATGTATTAACAGTTATGGCAATTTAAGTATTTAAGTTTACTTATTTTTTCTGTCTCTCTTTTTCATTTGACTGCCCCTTACTTGCAAATGTTGGCAAGGAACTGGAAAGATCTGCTGGATGGAGTGGATAGTTATCCTTTGCTTTTGCTTTCTACTTTTTTGTGCTATTTCTGGGCGATTGCTCCATAAGGAGAACTATTGACTTGTATTCTAATACTGGTACCACTTAAAATATAACTCAACAACCACAAAGTAAAGATATGAGCTCTGGTTTTATAGGGTCTCCTGCAAGAAGCAAGATGGTGACACAATGGCATTTAACATTTATTCATTAAATACACTTTAAGACAAATGCAAAGTGAAAGCATACTCAAGCTAAAGGTGACATGGTTGCTTCTAAGAGGGGAAGCCTGTTACACACTGCATATCCCAGCATTTAAATGACTGATGAATTACAGCTCTCTTCTTCACACACTTAGATACTTCGGCTATTTTCTTTCTTGTCTGATTCTCTGACAGGCAGAGTACACTACCCCTTTCTACAACAAATACTGTTCACATTTCTTGAATGTCATCCAATCTTTTCATCCTCTTAACCTACATCTGCATTCGTTTTTGTACACAAGGCACTATATAGAGTGTATATTGACCACTACTATTTATTCTCCTTTCTATTCCATTCACAGAATCAATGTAGGAGGATGAGGGAGGAAAGGAGATAACAAATCTAAATCAAACATGTTCATATTATTTCCCTTTATAAAGTCTTATTTTATTTATTGTTTTTGTGCGATAAATTTGGCGGGAGAGGAATGGTCAGTTAATTACACAAGGACAGTTACGATATAATACCTCATATCAAGGCCATCACCTTTACATGCCTTAATTAGCCCAAAGAGGTAAAAATTTGAGTGTGATTGACTGTATGAGAAATGTGGCAAAACATGGGATGAAAATTTGCAGTTTACCGTTTCATACCTAAAACAAGTTATGGTCTTGTGTTGATACGGAAAAAAAGTCAATGGTTTATTATTTTCTTTATGATAGAGTATTGCAGTGTATCACTTACAAAAGAAACAACTCTTCACTGAAAGCAGACAATACCACGAAAAGGATACATTGCTATTCACTATAGAGTGGAGATGCTGATAGAGGGCAGGGGAGCCAAAAAGAGAAGGGAGACTGCCCACCTGTGCAATTCAGAAAAGCTGGTGATGGCACAAGCTGTGAACCAGTCACAAACTAAGAATGCTGGGCTGGGCAGTGTGCTCAGCAACTGTGTAGTCCATCTATCTTGGCCGTAAGTTTGTTGGTGGCCATTCATTCATGCAGACAACTTTTGGTTATTATGCATTGCTGCTTGCAGTCTGGCCTCGGCTGCCAGATACAGTGGTCAGGTAAGTGCACGTTGTGTGAATATGTCTGTGTATGTTGTCTAACACAGAGGAAGGCCTTTTGGCTGAAAGCCTAACTTGTTAGCAGTCCTTTTGTTGTACCTGTCTGCAACTCAGCATCTCCACCATATGGTGAGTAGCAATCTATCCTTTTCATAATACTGCCATTATTCCATCCTGGACTTCCCATTTTTTCCACTGAAAGCAGACTTACAGATATTTTTCCCAACTTGTTTTGGAGCCAAAGTGAGTGGTAAGCATGGTTCATATTTGCTGTTGCATTTGCATATACATTCCGCAACTGTTCAGGGATGAAAATGGCATAATTATGCTTCTGTGATGAGGAATTGTATCACAGTTTGCTACACATCAATGTCTGTTAAAAGACCTATAAGAAACCATCTGTGAACTATCAAGGCCACCGATTTCAAAGGGGTGTGAGAAAAGGTTGGAGCAAGAAGAGTTAAATTTTAATAGCTGTCTATAATGTGGTAATATTTCACGGGAAAAATGAAAACGTTCTTGACGGAAATTCTGACTTTAGTATGTTTAATTCAAATGGAGATACTGTAATTTAGGGAGAACATAAAAGTTTTATTTGGATGTTTTATCACTGGACATATTTATCAAAAGTTGATGAATATTTTTATGTTGACTTCTCTCATTTATAACAATTAAGAAATCTGTGGTCGATTTAAAGAGGGTAGAATCTCTCTTCAGCATGCTTAAATGTTCATTATTGTATAAAAAACATTAAGAAAGTACATGCACCAACATACAAAATTTCACCAATATCCATGGCATATTGAAAATGCTTGAACTTCTGTAATAGAAGTACTCAGATATTGTGCATCTAAGATAAAGTTAGGATATTTTTATCCTGTAGAAATTTATCATTACTGAAGTAGCGAATGACTTTACACTTACTTACTATGAACCCTACAATGAAAGATTTACAAATCTTTAACTTAAGTACGCAGGTAACTTATACCTGGAACATGTATCTAAGACATTTTCTGTTTAGTTTTAACTTGTTTATATATCCTGTCTGTTGATATTAGATAGCCTTATTTGTCATGGACAACACACGTTCATTACATAATTCAGAGTGGTTAGAGAACAATATAAGAATATTCTAACTGATCACTGGGTATCCAACCTCCATTTAAACCTAGTCTTTTCCTCTCTTTCACATGCAACACAGATTTGTTGAAATGAAAAAAGGCCACTTTATACTGGTTTGAAGTCCACAGGCAGCAACTTTCTCCTTCGTGCAAGAATACAGGAGATAATCACTATTTGAAGGTTAACTATCAAATAACCAGTGACAGCCTTATTAATCCCTTCATAAATGGACAATTATGTGATTTATCAATACTTTAACCTTATTAATAGTTACTTGCCATGCTGTTAACACAAATTTTGTAGGTTTCACAGTATGTTGAGGCACTTATGTTCATTTCACACAAAAATCAGTGATTCCTTGTTTCTTACCTGCAGAGATGCACTCAGTTGTACTATATACTGCCAATCACCCTAACAGGTTTCAGTTATTTATGTATTCGGGTTAGGGATATCAATGTTATGAAAACCAAGTCACCATCACCTTTTAAGACCCAAGTGTTTATGTTCTGGTGCATAAATGCAGGAAGAATTACAAGGTTTCTGTACGATTATTTTTCTTGGCAACACCCTTAACCTTCATTGCAATCACCCAAAATACAGCAAACAGTGGAAGGCAGTTGGTTGCCCACTATTTACTGCTTCACCTGCTACTGAGGTTTCACCCATTGTAACTTTAGATACCTGAAAACCTCCACAGAGAAACTAAGGAAATGCTACTGACCCAATATATAATACAATAACATTGAGATTTTTTAGGTCTCAAATGTTCTGTGATAGGTCTTACACTTTAAGTGAGAATATCATGTATATTACTATTACATCATCGCTTATAAAACAATGCTTATTACTGTTTTCACCCCATAGCTCATCCCAAGATGAGCACTACAGGTACTTAACAGACTGCACTTTGACCAACTGCTCAAAAATTTATCCAGGAGTAAACTTTATTAAATTCATATTAAGGACATGATGAAATTGCCATTGAGAGAACATGCCTGCCAACAATTTTTGATCCAGGCAAGCAAATAAGAAAAATTTGTTTCTGCTCTTTCTTTGCCCAATCCTTACACAAGTACATTCTTATCCTTTTTAAGCTGTAAGTGACACTTTATTGTTGCTCTTACCCATCCCACCTCTATCAGCTGGAATAATTATCCCATAAACATTCTAATGGAAATAAGCAGAATTTCTTAGGGAAATGGGAACAAATACAAAGGGTAGTACCACCCATTCATTGGGCAGCAAACCATTTAAAGTGTGCATTCGATTTCTAATTGTACAGTAACAAAGCCCTTTGCAGGTTAGTTAAAGTACTAGAATAGCTTTACTTGTCCAGCATTAGTCAACATGACTGTATTAGTTACCTACTAGAAAACAAGTTAACCCCTTCTGTAGCATTAGAATTTCAGAGTGGCTCTAACCAAGTACCTTGGATGTTGCATACACATTTGGGTTTACCTTATTACAAAATTCAATAAAATCCTGGTTTTAATTTTATAGCCATCCTGTAACCAAATGCCCATAGACTTTTCAAAACATGCATGCCATCAACATACATCGCATCCTTAGATATACTGGGAACTACTTTGCACAATGAACAAAGTTTTCCAACTCAAAAGCAATGTCTGACAACTAATAAGTATGCCCTTACATTTATCATTAGACACCTGTTATTGCAGCACACTTCATAACATTATACAGATATTTGCTATAGCCTTGGTCAGGACAATGATTTCTACACAATAAATACTGTAAAATAATTACTTTATTTTACAAAAAAACAATAACAAAAAATGACTAGCCTATAATGAACACGACATAAATAAGGCGACAGCTAATTACAGTCATCAATTACAGCATTCATAGAATGAGGAATGATATTCAGTCTTAAACAATTACACATGGAAACAAATTTAATCAACTTCCTCCATTCGAGAAGCATCCTCACTGTCACCTTCAAGTGGTGGCATTTCAGCATCTACTTTTTCTTCTTCTGCAGCCTGAGGCTCCTCTTCATCGATGCCCAGACCCAGCTTAATCATTCGGTAAATCCTTGATGCATGTACCTGAGGTTCCTCCAGAGTAAATCCTGAGGACAGAAGAGCAGTCTCAAACAGCAGCATCACCAAGTCCTTCACTGCCTTGTCATTCTTGTCAGCTTCAGCCTTCTGACGAAGAGTTTCCATAACAGGATGGTCAGGATTTATCTCCAAATGCTTCTTCGCAGCCATATAGCCCATTGTGGATGTATCCCTCAATGCTTGTGCCTTCATGATACGTTCCATATTTGCCGTCCATCCATACTGGGATGTTACAATACAGCACGGAGATTCCACCAGCCTGTTGCTAACAACAACCTTCTCCACTTTTTTGTCCAGTATGTCTTTCATGACTTTGCACAGGTTCTCAAATTTGGCCTTGTCTTCTTCCCTCTTTTTCTTTTCTTCTTCGTCCTCTGGAAGTTCAAGACCTTCCTTTGTAACAGACACCAGTTGTTTGCCATCATATTCTTTCATCTGCTGTACTACATACTCATCAATTGGCTCTGTCATGTACACTACTTCAAAGCCACGCTTCTTCACTCGTTCAACAAATGAAGAGTTAGCTACCTGGTCCTTGTTTTCACCAGTAATGTAGTAAATGTGCTTCTGGTTTTCTTTCATTCTTGCAACATAGTCCTTAAGTGAACAAGTTTCATCACCAGATGCTGATGTTGCATACCTCAGAAGATCAGAAAGCTTCTTGCGGTTTGTACTGTCCTCATGAATGCCAAGCTTAAGGTTTTTGCTGAATTGCTCATAGAATTTCTTGTAAGTGTCTGCATCTTCTGTCAATTCCTCAAACAACTCCAAGCATTTCTTGACTAGATTCTTCCTGATTACTTTCAGGATTTTGTTCTGCTGCAACATTTCTCTTGAAATGTTCAGTGGAAGATCTTCACTGTCCACAACTCCCTTAATGAAGTTCAAGTATTCAGGAATTAAATCTTCACAATTGTCCATAATGAACACCCTGCGGACATACAGTTTGATATTGTTCTTCCTCTTCTTGTTTTCAAAGAGATCAAAAGGTGCTCGCCGAGGAATGAACAGCAGAGCCCGGAATTCAAGTTGTCCTTCAACGGAGAAATGTTTCACTGCAAGATGATCTTCCCAGTCATTTGTTAGAGACTTGTAGAATTCACCATACTCTTCCTGAGATATATCATCTGGATTCCTTGTCCAGATTGGCTTTGTCTTGTTCAGCTCTTCATCCTCCAGATATTTTTCCTTGATAGTTTTCTTCTTCTTTTTCTTTTTGTCTCCAGACTCATCTTCTTCATCCTCACCAACATCTTCAATCTTTGGCTTAGACTCATTATCACCTTCTTCACCACCTTCCTTCTTTTCTTCTTCTTCCTCTTCTTCACTGAGTTCCTTGTCCCTTTCCTTCTCAACAACCAACTTGATTGGGTAGCCTATGAACTGAGAATGCTTTTTCACTATTTCTTTTATCTTCCTCTCTTCCAAGAATTCTGTCTGGTCTTCTTTGATGTACAGTGTAATTTTTGTTCCTCTGCCCAATGGCTCACCAGGATCTGGGCGAATAGTGAATGATCCTCCAGCAGATGACTCCCACAAGTACTGCTCATCATCATTATGCTTTGAAGCAACAGTCACCTTGTCAGCAACTAAGTATGCAGAGTAGAAGCCCACACCAAACTGACCAATCATTGAAATATCTGCTCCAGCTTGCAATGCTTCCATAAAGGCCTTGGTACCAGATTTGGCAATAGTTCCCAGGTTGTTGACTAGGTCTGCTTTTGTCATTCCAATGCCACTGGAATAGAAAAACCAAATTAATATTTTACTGTATGGACACTTTCCTATACTAAAGTCAGTAGAATATTCTGCAAATCAATGGTTTTGTAACCATCATTGTCTATGAGGGTTGCATATACTTCTGAAGTTTTGACTAGTTCCATTAAATGTCTTCAGATGTAATTACATCAGTTACAAGATAAACCAATTCTCCTTCATGGAAGGAGATCTTTTACCACAAAGCACCATGCATACTGCAACCCACACCACATGCAGTGTGGCTTAGTGGTGGGAGATGTCTTTTCTGCCATGGGTTGCCAGTTAATACTGGATCAGCAGTTATTTGGTATTTAGTACCATTTCGGAAAGTGTCTGCAGGTCTGATGCTTGTCCACATTCTGGCATATTCTATGTTTACTGCAGGTAATCTTACTTTGCACACACATGTCAGACTTGTGTTGTAAGGGAAGGAGAAATTAAGTGTAGTATAAGGAGAAGGTAATTCCAAGTGTGAGTGCAGATGGAAACCATAAATTACTGGTGGTATAATGGAAAATGAGCGAGTGAAAAATAGGAAAGAAAGTGATGCAGATACGGGATTGGAAACTGAAGGAGAGTCAAAGTGAAGAGAATTAATCACAAAAATTCCCAAAAGAAGTTTACTGTGATATAGAAAAAGAATGGAGTTTATTCGTAGTCAAAGCAGCACAAAAGTTGTGTGGCAGAGCATCTGGAAAGGAAAGGTAAGACATTGTGGGATGATACCACAATCAATGCAGTTTTCTTCAATGGAGCATGGGGAAAGTGGTGAAAAAATATGACCATAAACGATGCAGGAAAAGAAGTGCAAATAAATAGTGGAAACAGCAAAGAAACAGGCACAGGAAGTGTTTACAAAGAAACTTTGAAGATGTTAAGAGCAATGTTCTATAAAATGATGAAACTAAAAGGAAGGCTTCTGAAGTAGCAGTAAAGAAGGAAACAGGTCTCTTGAGGTAACATTTTAAAAAACTAACACTAAGGAGCAAGCACACAGGGAAACAACAGATAATGAAATTTGGAGAAGCTGGGAAGCAGAATTCAGAATTAGGTCAAATTACATGGGAAGAAATGGAAATAGTTATGAAGAAGATGAATGGGGGAGGGGGAGGGAAGCCCCAGGACCTGATCAAGTATCAGTGGACATGGTGTGAGCAGCAGGTCCACTGGGAATGCAGTGGCTGTATTGAATACTGTCACGTGTGTGGAGATACAGTACAATACCTGACAACCGGAAAAAGAGGAGACATTGTTATCTTCAAAAAGGCAATAAAAGGACTTCATAAAAACTAGAGGAATAGCCCTTATGAGTCATACAGTGAAGATTTTTTGAAAGAATTTTACTAAATCAAATAAGTGAAAATATATTGTACAGAGGAAAATTGGTACACCAATGGGGAACTGAATACTTCAAAATAAGAGGACGACTTAAGAGACGGAAGATGTTTTTTGCAGGTGGTATGGCAATATGGGGCAATAAAAAGGTAGATAAACAGTTCCAACTTATGCATAGAAGGAAATATTTAAGAGTTACAGATTAAAAATAAAGATAAGAGTGAAGTAATGGTATTTGGGAGAGGGATCAAAAGGAATATTACTTTGAATGGAGAATCCCTCAAAGTGGTACACAGTCACTTATTTAGGGAATGAAATATTTATCGACTGAAGAAAAACCAACAGAATTAATGTTGAGGTTACAGAAGGGAGGCAATTTCTACGAAACAGTTAAATATTTGATTTGGAATACAGAATGTTTCAGAAAAAGTTAAACTCCTTATATGTAGGAGTTATCACTTCTCTATTGTCACCTGTGAAGGAGAAACATGTACAATGACAAAAAGGGACTCAAGCAGACCACAAGTGGGGGAAATCAAGTTTTTCAGGACACTTAAGGGGGAAAAAACTATGGACAGAGTAAGGAATGTAGATATTTGAAAGTACCTGAGAGACACACTAAGATGGTACAGGCATGTTAAGACAATGAGTTGGCAGAGACTTCCAAAAATTATGGAATAACTAAAGACGGATGGAAAAAGACCTAGAGGGCACCGAAGAACACTGGAAAATGGGAGTGAGAATATCTGGAAAGGAGAGGTGTGACCTGGCAGCAAATGGAAGAAGAGGGGGGAGGACTTAACATCCAGACCCAGCAGTAAGTGGAGTGGGATCCAGATACTTCGAAAGGATTTGTTTATGAAAATTGTTATTGGGTCAATGTGCAAAGACAATAACCGGCAAACATGAAGTTACTACAGCCAACAAAGAAAAGGCAGGGAAGAGGCAGCTGTTTACTAATTTGCAGAACACAGCTACAAATTTTTATAGAAAGTTTGTAAACAGTTATGTCATTATTAAGGGTAGGACCAACAAAGCATTAGCACACTACCAAGTTTGAAACATACCCTGCATCTTTAGGTGGCATTTAGGGGCTGAAACAAGTGACAAAACTTTACTTGTTTTAATGTCACGTATTGGTGAAGAAAGTGGACAAACTAATTGTAAGCCCAAAGCCACAATTTGTTCTAATTTCCAACTCTTAAGAGTTCTACATGCAATCAGCATAGATTCTAATGTGGTCTAATAAATTTTTGGACAAAGTTTGCCATGTGAAGGTAGTACATATTCCTTCTTACATTCTTGTTACACTACAGATTCAATCATTAAGGGCTGCAGTTCTTTCATACAAGTAAATGAGACTGACTATGAATACTGTCATTTATGAGGGCATTACAGAGAGACTGTACAGAATAGACAAAACAAAGATATTTAAGAACAAACTAAAATAAATGAAAAGGAAATGCTTCAAACTGACACTAGCACAATTTTTAACTTCTGAGGTAAATCTCTTGTCTACTGAATTTTGCACTCACTGCACTGTGTGTCCTTGTTACCTCAATGCTACAGCTATTGCTATGCTATATTTTTATCCCGATCCCTGAACTTAAAAGAATTCAAACTTTCAGATTAAATACTGCTAGAGAGAAATGGCAAAACTGAGAAGTTCTGGAAACTTTGACAAACCCTACGAACTGTACTCTAAGGTGCTCAACCACTCCCTGATAAATTTCTGCATGTTCAATGGTTACTGGTTGCTGTGAAACTAATTTGTTACTGCAAATGTTTCAGAATCCCCTTATACTGCCACTGTTTAAAATGCTTTAATCATATTAAGGCCGTGTCCTACGCGAGTGACAGCAAGCAACTTCTGGATACGCGAAACTCCAGTAACATTGGGTGGAAAGCTTGGGTGTCCTGTGTGTGAGTAACCATGTCACGCTACAGGTGGCTGCTTAGAGCTAATCAGCTGTTTCTATAAAACTATGTCCCTAACCTGAAGAATACTGTAACTGGAGAGTCAGGCTATAAAATTAGGTTCACTCATAGAAAATAAATCAAAAAGGAATGCTGTGCATGAAATTTACAAATGGAGGAATCTATGGAGAATTTCATAAATACTAACTATGAAGATCACCAGACAAATTCTTCGAATACACATGAATGAGCACAGGTGCATTCAACTATCATCATCAATAAATTAAATACGATTTTTTTTTACATGATCAAGAACTTAACAGCCAATAAATAAATGCGGAGGAATGACTTATGTGACTAACTATGCTAAATACAAACATAAGTTTGCAGATTGAAACTAGTGAACAGAAGCTAGCAGTGATGAAGGGGTAGCATGTACAATTTGTGATTATGTGTTAGGAACAGGTCCTGGGTGCGATTCTGTGCCATTTTTAAATTTTTACTGACTCAGTTACAATTCTGCATACAAAGTTTCATGCATACTGTTTACACTACACTGCTAAGTATATTAAGGTCTTTATCTTCACACATATCCCTGTATGTCACACAATTTGTAATAACTAACGTAATTCATCAGCAGTCAACATTAAGGCGAAGCATTTCAATTACTCTAGTCTTTGAAAGTAAAGACTAAAAATTTTAGAAAATAAAGTCAAACATTGTGTATTGAAATGTCTAGAAGCATGAAATAAAAGAAATATTAGGGAAACGTTGTGGACCTCATTTTCTGTTCATGATTTCAAGCATCATTCACATACACACAAAGTTTCTCTGATCTACCTACTTTTACACAAATCTATTCGTAAAAATATTTGACTTTTCATATTTATGATTTGAAGTTTTATCCAGAAAGCATGATCTTTTTGACTCCTCGTTTGCCTTCCTAATGTACTAGCAAAATAGCTAGGTCTTTAACAGATGAAATTCGACACTTTACAGCAGACTGTCATGAAATATTTCAATTTTTCCTCAGCTTACTAATTTTTTGTTAATTACCCCAATTACTTTCAAGCGGTTAAATATTTACCTGCTAAACTAGACCTCATGCTGGTCACTTTAATACTCCATTTACCTATTTCTCTTTGTTTGGCTATGAAAATTTGGACAAACCCTCATGGTTTAAGTTACAGGGACTCTTTGTTTTCGCTCTTTATTACATGTTTACAAAATGGATCTGAGTCAATCATATGATAAAATAGTCCTTCCCGTTGCTGTCACTTCCAAAATTCGTCATCTATATTTAACTTTTAAAGAGACTTTTTACGACCACTTGAGTACCAAAGTGCAGGAAAGTTTCGGATGCACAGCGAGCAACCTGTCCACGGATATAACAACCAATATCTCAAGAATAACTACACCTGCAGTTGTGTTTTGTCAACTGAAGCTGTCACTCACGTAAGACACTAATAATTCTTATGGAATCAGCTGTTATCTGCACATTGTACTTACACAGCCGATCATTTCTCATCTCAACCTCACCCCTACAAGAAAGATTCATGACACTGTATGCATTGATTTACTCACTATCTCAAGTTTGCTATTATTTAGTGCTTTCTTAATCGGATATGCACAAAATAGAAATTTTTTTGTAAAGTCACTATAATTACCATGACACGGACCTTCCCCAGCGTAAGGATTATCCTGCTTCATGATAAGAAATTTATGTTTACCTGATATTTTATGACGACAATACAAGGCCACCGCTTCAGATTATCAGCCCTTAATATCAAGACCATTCAATGGAACTAGTAACTTTAGAAGGAAGTGGAATCTAGACACTAATTCCTTACTACATAGAGACAAAAGTAGTTCAAGTTTCCTGATTCATAAACTATCAGCTTTTCAACGTAAGAAGTGCACAGTGAGTGTCAATCTGATGTAACCGGACCAGATGGTTTAGACCAAACTCAGTGTGAAGAGGCTTATGATTTATTTATTATGCATTTATGGACTAATTGCAAGAAATTCAGAAACAACTTTCAAAGTCTTCAAGAATTACTTTGGTGCATATGATTTACAGCGCCTGACCTCTACGGAATCTTACAGAACTGTTAAGTAAACAACAACCCTCTCCTTCCTATGAAGACACTAGAACCCCTTAAATACTGGTTTAAGAACTTTCCTGTAGCACAACACTTAGATAGGATCAAAATGCAATTTGGTTTCAAGTTTGGACAAACTTGAACTGTTCAACCATATACAGATATTCTAGGTTTACCTATCAGCTCTAATTACTGGATATAATGCACAAATGGAAACATTAGGGTCTGCTGCAAGTCCATCTTTGGCATTCACACCTGCTAATTTTACCAAATTACCCTCCAGCTTAATCCAGGCCTGGGCTAGCCTACAGATTAGGGAGTCGACTCTCCAACTTTTATTGTGGGTTACCACTTCCTTCCACAAATCCTTCAATTCCCTATGAGGCAGCTCATCATTAAGTTTTGATGAATTATAGTAGTTAAAATCTGCCATAAATAGTAACCTGGTATGTGGCAGTAACATTCATCTGAAAATTTGCACTGAATTAATTTCAGTATATAGCTTATGTTCGTAAGTCCAGAAATAAATAGCATGTACTGAACATAAATTTGAAAATTCATTCTTCCTAAGACAGCAACTTGAACACTTAAAATCCATTCCAAACAGTGCTATTTGGTGGAACATCAAGAGATATGAACTTTACTTTGATCTTGCCATTCCCAAATTACGTTTCCTAAACTAACTTCAAGGTAAATTTTTTCTACCTAAATAATGAACAACACTGCACCTTCAATACAGTGCTATACCTTGAACAATAGCAGCCTGGACTTTACAAGGGAGTTCCATATTGAAAATTATGGAACAGTATCATCCCACCCACCATGACTTAAATTCATCCACAATATAAGCGCCCCTATTCTGGTAATGTAACTGAACTTAAATGCACCTTGTAGTGCCCATTTTTTGTTAACCTAATTTACATACTGTAATTGCTGCTGCTATCTAAATTCTTCAAAAAGTGATTTTCATTTATCACTTAATCCTGAATGCTATTTTGAGTAGTAAGTCAGGCAGGTATGTTTTCTTGCCATGAACCAAAGATAAATTACTCCACAAGGCAATCACTGAGCAAATTCAAGTTGCAACTTAATAACTATGGCGAGGACATAACCCATGAATTCGATCTTAGCCTCAACGTCATCCCACCAAACTACAAACTGACTTTCTCACTGTGCATTTAAGTGGAACATAGCTATAAAGTTGTCTCTACTCATATTCCGGTAAACAATGTAATACTCTAGAATGTTCCGCTGACAATGTAACAATATGTAGCAACGAGCCCTACATGCAAATCAATATCTTCCCACTTGAAGCGGGAACCGTGAGCAAGAGGTGGAAATTATACAGCAACCACCGAAAACGGTCATGGCGACTGACCGAGCGCTATGTTATTACATGTAAAGAACACCCAAATAACTGCTACAAAGACGCCTATAGTTCGCCATGCACCTCGTGGTTCAGAGTACAGAGGTAAATGTACAATAGCACAATCATTTTCTACAATGGAAGAACATAGCGACACAGTTACATTGCCACTGGAACAATCACGAACTAATACAAAAAGTTACATTAAATACTTACGTATCAATTATTGTCAGTGTCCGCTCACTCTTGTTGGGAACGATTTTTATCCACAAATCTTTGCCAGAATCCAGTTTCGAAGGATCCGTGAGGGATTCGTAACGAATTTTATCCAAGGCCTGTAGACAAATGAAAATTATCAAGTTGTCACGGGGACCCAGTATGCAGTTAACCGTGTACCTCATACTACTATGAACTTACATCTGACGAGTTGGAGATCAGCTCTCTAAGGAATATTTCCTTGTTTGAATAGAATGTATTGATAATTAGTGACATCAATTGAGCGATCTCCGCCTGGAAGGCGAATGTCTCGACTTCTGCCGCATCTTGCATCTGTACGTCCTCCGGCATCTGTAAAATAATGTCAGTTATAATTACATACGAAGTTTACCTTACCAGAATTAACTTCACAACCGAAATAGCTAACAGAAGTCTAATTCTACATACCTTTATCAGCTCCTTCACAGCCGCGGTTCAGAAACTATAGCAACGCAAACAACAGCAACCGTCTCTCGCGAGTCTCCCCGAGCAAAGTAATGCCGACCGGGGCCAGTCTGACACTTATATAGACTTTGCCAACTCTCTGGAACATTCGACGCACCGGAAAGCAGAAAGTTCTGGCATGTTCTAGAACATTTGTTGTTCAAAGTGCGAATACAGTTTTTAAAAAACTTCCAAGAGAATCAAATGAAGCAATTATGTCAACGTAAAAGTATTCAAAAGCTGTAAGGTACGTTGGTATGCTCACAACTTTTATTTCAGCTCCTTTTAGCTGTTTAGTCTCCAATGAAAATCGTTGCGAATCTGTGTTTCGACTAGTGTTGTGTAAACATCCTGCACGCCTTCGCGCCGGATCTAGTAATTTCCAGAAATATTTAGCTGTTTTCAATATTATGGCTTTAAATAATGGTAATTTTAAAGCGATTATCAGTTTTTGAAGTGACTATACATAAAAACTTGATCGTGAAAGCAATAGTATGTTTTCCTATAATGCATGTCATGCTGCTACCTTGTGCCGATTATAGATTTTGTATGAATGGATCAATAGCGACTTAAGTTGTTAGAATGGACAAAATAATTAATTTCAAGTTATTTAATGTATGTCGAACGAAATTATTTATGCCGAAGATTGTGTGAAAGACCTGTATCTGTAATGTTAGTGTATTATGGTGTAGTGTGGGCTTTATTTTGTGTTAAATTGAAGACGTAATTGAAATAATTCCGACCGCGTTATGATATATTTATTGCGTAACTTTGCAACCTAATTCAGGAATGCTATATTCCAATTCCCAGGCACTTTGCTAACTTCTGCTAAATAGCTGCTGTTCGCTTAATTAGCCACAGTAACTTCATCGTCATCCACGTCATGATATTTACATGAAACTTATTTTTGTACGCTGTCTCGAATCTGTGTCAAATGATCTGAAATCTATCAGTTACCGATCACAAATAGTGCATGTTATACAACGGATATGCCCTGCAATAAATCGTGGGTTAGTTTACCAGTAATTTGAATGCGTTACTAATGGTTCATGCTAGCGAAGTGGAGTATATCCAGTTGATTAGAGGTTAACATACAGATGTACTGATTGCTTTATTTGTAGAAATATTTTAGCAGCTGAGTGAGACACTGTTCAGAGAAAATCAATAAAGGTCTGTAGCTTTCGAGAGATGCGTTGTTGAAATTTTCAGATGTATTGATGCATTCGTCTGCGTTTGTGACCTAATAGGATAGTTTCTGTCCACATTTCAGTTTTTTAGATCTAATTTCTGTATTTTTCGCTAATGAGCGATGTGATTCACGGTTCTTAATGGACGATATGATTCACTGTTCTAGAAATCTCGATGCATTGCTCAAACCTTCCAGAAGCATTGATCGCTTGTCGTGAATTTCTGTACCTATAATGGTTCCACAAAATAGGTAAAATGTGATACTCGCGGTAAAACTTTTCCCTCTCTTTTGTTGTGCTATAGCCTATATATTTTTCATTATGGTCACTCGATGAAATGTGGGAGGAAGGTAGGTAGTATATTTCATGACCTTCAATATTTCCTGTTGCAACTATTTTAGAAAGAGGATGGGCACGTAAAGGACTTTTTCTAAGTTTAGTCGTCAGTTACAGGGAAAAGCAAATGTCATTTATGTGCTGATATTCGTTACTATTTAATGCTAGTGTAGACGAAAGCAGCTTTGGTTTACGTGAAGTTCCGAAGTTTTGTTTGCGAACGTTATGGAACTCCATATTTAGCCGCGTATTTAAAGCGTTATTACATAGGATTGCAGTTTGCCAAATGCTAGAAGTCGTTTATTGCTGTTGGCGTGCGCGAGTTTTCTAGAACACTTACTTGCTACCACACAGAAATGATGGTTATGAATTTGTTTCATTAAGCAGTTTTGTGAAAGTTTGTGCGATTTGAAAATTAGTGATGCTTATACTTTAATAATTTGCCAAGAGGTTTACATGTATATTTGGCATTGTGGAAGCAGTGCCCAAGAAAACCGGAAAACTGTGCACTAGATCTGATTTCATGTTCAATAAATGTAAAAAGCAGGAAACTCAGTTTTCAGTTTCCCTCTTGCAGAGTTTTCATGACTGTAACAGAACTTTCCTTAATAACTAAATTAATATTTAAGAGACATTAGGCTGCTAGAAATGTAACATACGAGATTAAATTTGTTGTGAACATGTGTAATAGAAAGCATTGATTTGTGTATGCATTGTTCCTATTTTTCTATGTGATCGAAGCATTTTTACAGTTCGTGTACATAATTTGCACATAGATCATGTCCTTTGTACTTGATCTAATACCCACAATAACACATTCATTGTGTTAAAAATCTGATATTCTGTAGAACTTAAATGGTCTTTTGTTGTCCACTTTGTCTTTATTCCTGCATAATATATATATATATATATAAGTGTTTTAATGGTCATGGTTATATAGTTGTATATTAGCTCAGACAGAATAGGAAAATGATCACCTGAAAATAAGTGAGTTGAACAGAAACCTTAGTTTCACACATATTAATATCATCCCCCCCCCCTCACCTTTCCCCCTCCCCCAGCCCATTAGGTTTGAGGTAGTTACAGAACATGTAACGAGAAATATAAGTATTTGTTTATTATAAACAAGTAATACTTTTCGTGTTGTTTGGTATATTGAGCTTAGACTGTTTATCTAACTACCTATCGTCTCTCTGAAAGTACTTCCTTTTTTTATCGCTTTTCATGAAAATTGCTCCTACTACAAAGAGTATGTGTGTATATAGTGAGGGTTTGGTAGCTTCTGTTGTTGCAGTAATTGTGCTTCCCCCCCCCCCCCCCTTCCCCCTCCTCCTTCCCCATCCACAAAATGTGTAACATGATTGGTTGCGGTAGTCACGTGGAGCTGCTGTGCCTAGTACAGAGCTACTGTCAGGGATCTTTGTAGAGAGACTCAACTGTACTTGAGATGTAAAAATCTTTGCATTTTCAAATGGTTGTATGGTAGTTTCTATTTGTTTTAGAAACAGCCAGGCTGTGATGTCAGTGTAAAGGCAAATCTGTTTGCCTGTTAATTTAGCATGACAGTATTTCTAAATGATATAAATTGTCTTTTTTTTAATGTGACAGCTACTAGTCTCAGAAATGATTGTTTTGAGTAGCATTACCTAAACTTCAGACACTGTGTATATTTGTAATAGCACATATAAAAAATTAAATAAAACCAAGTACTATGGCAGTGTTCATAAAGACTGTTTTTCCATGGAATGGAGACTTGTTAACACCTTTGAGAGAGAGGGGGAAAAACAATTGTTCTGTCCAATTATTTCGTTATTGACTTAACAAAATTCATAAATCTTTTGTAACACGAAGTAAAAACCAGCAACATTTGTATACTCCCACAAAAGCAAAGACAATAGATAATATCCAATGAGATGTATTTATGAGATTGATAGTTGTCAAGTGAATTAAAGTGTACATCAAAATATTAACACGGGAACGGTGTTCATCAACTAAGTTTACGATCTTGAAAATTATTTTTTTTATTAATTTTAGACTTATATTATCAACAAGACGAATATTATGCAGGCATAGCACAAGCCTCAACTTTTTACAGAGTCTAAGTTTAAATTGCTTTACAAAGTAATAATGTAACAATGTTATGTATTGTTGCATCGTAAATAGATTTTCACATCAATCTGAAATAAGAATTGACAGATTAAACAATGGCTGCTTATCTGCTGAAATGTTTCATTCCAAAGCTTTGCATTTGTTTTATATGTTTGCAGTTGCTACCAAATGAGAACTGGGCACCCAAGGTGTGGATGAAATGAGTGGTATGTTGCATAAACAGGTGCACAGTTCAGTCACACTCTGATGCAATATGTCTCTCATTGAAGCTAACAGAAATATTGGAAATACGGAAGTGTCCGATCCCTCCCGTCTGCTTTGACCCATGACGTCACAAATATGGCGGAAACAAAAACAAACACACACACTTTGCACAAGAAGCCTAATGACACTAACGGGCAAGTGCGGGAAATGGGGTGTTTTGGGTGGGGGGCAAACTAAATATAAACAAATTTAGACGCCTTGCGTAGCTACAACGTGTAAGTGAAGAGAGCCATGCATGAATACCCACCCACCTCCCCAGGGGTCGTAACCCCTGCAACCTTAAAAAAAAAAAAAAATCTCAAGGGATAGAACAAACAGATCAGAAAGATAAATATAATAAACTAAAACAGAAATTGGAGGAAACAGATAATTAAAATAAGTAATAAGTGTTTTCAAATTTAAAAAAAAATCTCACGAGATAGAACGAACAGATCAGAAAAGTAAATAAAATAAGATAAAACAGAACTGGAGACAGCCACACTCAAACCAAACTCCGCGCCATCATGACGTCAGACACAAAACCCTTACGTCATGGGTCAAAGCCGACGCGTGGGATCGGACACTTCTGTCGACCCGAAATATTTATTAATAAAATACAAAGTAAGAACTTAATATTGACTTTTCACTGCTGCCAAAACATTTCCATTTATATGTTTGATTTTTGTAGTACTTATCCTAAAATGAAGGAAAATTTCATGCATCAAGAAATCAGTCTACAGCACTCTATAGTTAGCCAGCTTATGTCATTTGCAAACAGTTTTTTGTGTCTGATTGTACATGGACAGTGCAGTTTGTCAATGTGATCATTTACTTTGTGTTAAGAAAGCAACACCCCGTCCTCACAAGAACACCACCATTAATATTTCAGTTTCCTGACTAGAATTGCATCTACCAAACAACACAGGCTTTGGCACTAATATTATTATTTTTTGTTTAATTGGAAAATTCTGCAAGGAATTCATTTGTAACCTCTCTCTCTCTCTCTCTCTCTCTCTCTCTCTCTCTCTCTCACACACACACACACACACACACACACACAGAGAGAGAGAGAGAGAGAGAGAGAGAGAGAGAGAGAACCAAAATGCAGAGTCTGATGCACACACACACACACACACACACACACACACACACACACAGAGAGAGAGAGAGAGAGAGAGAGAGAGAGAGAGAACCAAAATGCAGAGTCTGATGCAACTTTGTTGTGGGATACTTTCTAAAACATTTTTGAGGAAACTTACATGTGAAATGTGTCTGCAGTTGTGAGTGATTTGCCTGTTTCCAGATTTATGGGTGGGTGTAACTGAGGCATATTTAGATCCGCCAGGAATTATCCTTAGAGTTGATCATAGATTTCGAAAGTAGCGTAAGGATGGTCAGTTCAAGGGAAGAATATATTAATTTGCTAGAAATGTTATTTTAATGTGATGAATTGCCAATTTTTAGTGCTCTAATGAGTTTTGTACTGTAAGAGGTTTTTTTAGCTGTCTGCCCTAGATGCTGAATTGTCTGCTGGAATCAGTTTAATATCCCTATGTATGTATGTAATGTATGCATGCATGCTGACAGTCTTAGAATATGTATTAGATTTTTGTGGATTTCTGCCACAGAAATTGTGTGGGAACTCTTTCATGTCACTGTTTTTATTTGCCTCTCAATTAATAATGCTTCAGACAGTAGGTGTTATCCAGATATTATCTTAGCTTTTGTTAAATTGTACTCTCATTTATGGCATTACAGAAGTGTCAGATTCCACCCACCTGCTTTGGCCCATGACGTCATCAATATGGTGGAAACTGCTACTTTCAGCGTCTCCAGTATGGTGTCTATGACATCACTACGTACACACGCCAACAAATGCGAAAACCCAATAATTTCTTACCCCATAAATAAAATGAAACTAATGGGAAAACCACGGGAAGTTGGGGGTGTAGGGTGGGGACAAGCTAAATACATAACAATGAAGGGGGGGGGGGGGGAGGGACCCTCACTAAATGCACTTCCAATGCACGATACGTGACCAACATGTAACACTCCCAGCAATGTTGAACTAGCAGCATGAAACCTCAAATGAATTCAGTACAACATGTTACACTCGGCCCATACACGTACATGACCGGAGGGGCACCATCAAACACAGCAACACATCTACAAACACAACCAACTCAAAAACTCCGTGCCATAATGACATCACACACCACAACACTATTACGTCGTGGGTCAGAGCAGACGTGTGGTATTGGATGCTTCCATTGAAGCAGATATTTGAAAGAGCTGCATGCGACCAGATATAAAGTTATAATGCGTCCCACAATATTATTTCATGCCATCAGTGTGGTTTCAGAAAAATTTCAGCACAACCCATACGATAAATGAATTGGTCACAGAAGTTAGCAGTTATCTTGATAATGGGATGTGTGTCTCGGACATCTTTTGCGATCTTGCCAAAGCCTTCAAAACTATAAATCATCACTGGCTTCTTCAAAAGCTGACTAGCTATGGTTTTCAAGGAAAATCTCCAAGTTGGATGTCCTCATACTTGGCAAACAGAAAACAAAGAGTACTCGTTAATAATGGTGACTCAGAATTCCTTTCTGACTGGAAACACATATAATTAGGTGTTTTACTAGGTTCGATATTAGGGCCACTACTATTTTTGTGTTATATCGATGATAAGCCAAGCCAGGTTGAGCCATATACCACATTTCATGCAGATAACAGCGTTATTGTCAGCCATATTTAGCAGTGGAGGCATAGATAAAAAATAATAATTTGAAATTAAACTTTGTAAAAACAGAAATTACTCATTTCACCACAAAACAATCAGCATGATGTATAAGTGAAATAATCTATATGGACAAAAAATTGGACATGGCAAGCTGCGTCAGAGTTCTTGGTGTGTTAATAAATAAGAATATGTTTTGTAGTATTTATTTATCTATTTCATTTCATAGTGCGTAGATCCTGGTAGGAGTGAATCACAAGGGCCGACTTGAGTGGCCGAGTGGTTCTAGGTGTCTAAAAGTCTGGAAATGCGCGACCGCTATGGTCGCAGGTTCGAATCCTGCCTCGGGCATGGATGTGTGTGATGTCCATAGGTTAGTTAGGTTTAAGTAGTTCTAAATTCTAGGGGACTGATGATCTCAGAAGTGAAGTCCCATAGCGCTCAGAGCCATTTGAACCGTTTTGAATCGCAAGGATATGGAGCGTGTCATATTCTACATTGTTCAAATGTTGTTGTTGTTGTGGTCTTCAGTCCTGAGACTGGTTTGATGCAGCTCTCCATACTACTCTATCCTGCAACCTACATCCTTCTGTATCTGTTTAGTGTATTCATCTCTTGGTCTCCCTCTAAGAGTTTTACCCTCCACGCTGCCCTCCAATACTAAATTGGTGATCCCTTGATGCCTCAGAACATTCTCTTCTTGTCCAAACTATTTATCGTCCATGTTTCACTTCCATACATGACTACACTCCATACAAATACTTTCAGAAACGACTTCCTGACACTAAAATCTATACTCGATGTTAACAAATTCCTCTTCTTCAGAAACGCTTTCCTTGCCATTTCCAGTCTACATTTTATATCCTCTCTACTTCAACCATCAACAGTTATGTTGCTCCCCATATAGCAAAACTCCTTTACTACTTTAAGTGTCTCGTTTCCTAATCTAATTCCCTCAGCATCACCTGACTTAATTAGACTACATTCCATTATCCTCGTTTTGCTTTTGTTGATGTTCATCTTATATCCTCCTTTCAAGACACTGGCCATTCTGTTCAACTGTTCTTCCAAGTCCTTTGCTGTCATCGGTGAACCTCAAAGTTTTAATTTCTTCTACATGGTTTTTAATACCTAATCCAAATTTTTCTTTTTTTTCCTTTACTGCTTGCTCAATATACAGATTGAATAACATCGGGGAGAGGCTACAACCCTGTCTCACTCCCTTCCCAACCACTGCTTCCCTTTCATGCCCCTCAACTCTTGCAACTGCCATCTGGTTTCTGTACAAATTGTAAATAGCCTTTCGCTCCCTGTATTTTACCCCTGCCACCTTAAGAATTTGAAAGAGAGTATTCCAGTCAACATTGTCAAAAGCTTTCTCTAAGTCTACAAATGCTAGAAATGTAGGTTTGCCTTTCCTTAAGCTTTCTTCTAAGGTGAGTCATAAGGTCAGTATTGCCTCACGTGTTCCAACATTTCTACGGAATCCAAACTGATCTTCCCCGAGGTCCGCTTCTACCAATTTTTCCATTCGTCTGTAAAGAATTCGTGTTAGTATTTTGCAGCCATGACTTACTAAAGTGACATTTCGGTAATTTTCACATCTGTCAACACCTGCTTTCTTTGGGATTGGAATTATTATATTCTTCTTGAAGTCTGAGGGTATTTCACCTGTCTCATACATCTTGCTCACCAGATGATAGAGTTTTGTCAGGACTGGCTCTCCCAAGGCTGTCAGTAGTTCTAATGGAATGTTGTCTACTCCCGGGGCCTTGTTTCGACTCAGGTCTTTCAGTGCTCTCTCAAACTCTTCACGCAGTATCATATCTCCCATTTCATCATCATCTACATTCTCTTCCATTTCCATAATATTATGCTCAAGTACATTGCCCTTGTATAGACCCTCTATGTACTCCTTCCACCTTTCTGCTTTCCCTTCTTTGCTTATAACAGGGTTTCCATCTGAGCTCTTGATATTCATACAAGTGGTTCTCTTTTCTCCAAAGGTCTCTTTAGTTTTCCTGTAGGCAGTATCTATCTTACCCCTAGTGAGATAAGCCTCTACATCCTTACAATGGTCCTCTAGCCATCTCTGCTTAGCCATTTTGCACTTCCTGTCAATCTCATATTTGAGGCGTTTGTATTCCTTTTTGCCTGCTTCGTTAACTCCATTTTTGTATTTTCTCCTTTCATCAATTAAATTCAGTATCTCTTCTGTTACCCAAGGATTTCTATTAGTCCTCGTCTTTTTACCTACTTGATCCTCTGCTGCCTTCACTATTTCATCTCTCAAAGCTATCCATTCTTCTTCTATTGTTTCTTTCCCCCTTTCTTGTCAATCGTTCCCTAATGCTCTCCCTGAAACTCTCTACAACCTCTGGTTCTGTCAGTTTGTCCAGGTCCTATCTCTTTAAATTCCCACCTTTTTGCAGTTTCTTTAGTTTTAATCTACAGTTCATAACCAATAGATTGTGGTCAGAGTCCACATCTGCCCCTGGAAATGTCTTACAATTTAAGACCTGGTTCCTAACTCTCTGTCTACCATTATATAATCTATCTGAAACCTGTCAGTATCTCCAGGCTTCTTCCAAGTATACAACCTTCTTTTATGATTCTTGAACCAAGTGTTAGATATGATTAAGTTATGCTCTGTGCAAAATTATACCAGACGGCTTCCTCTTTCATTTCTTCCCCGCAATCCATGTGCACCTACTATGTTTCCTTCTCTTCCTTTTCCTACTATCTAATTCCAGTCACCCATGACTATTAAATTTTCGTCTCCCTTCACTATCTGAATAATTTCTTTCATCTCCTCATACATTTCTTCAATTTCTTCGTCATCTGCAGAGCTAGTTGGCATATAAACTTGCACTACTGTAGTAGGCGTGGGCTTCGTGTATATCTTGGCCACAATAATGCGTTCACTATGCTATTTGTAGTAGGTTACCCGTACTCCAATTTTTTTATTCACTATTAAACCTACTCCTGCATTACCCCTATTTGATTTTGTATGTATAACCCTGTATTCACCTGACCAAACGTCTTGCCCCTCCTGCCACCGAACTTCACTAATTCCCACTATATCTAACTTTAATCTATCCATTTCCCTTTTTAAATTTTCCAACCTACCTGCCCGATTAAGGTATCTGACATTCCACGCCTTGATCCATAGAACACCAGTTTCCTTTCTCCTGATAACGTCGTCCTCTTGAGTAGTCCCCGGCCAGAGATCCGAATGGGGGACTATTTTAGCTCCTTAACATTTTACCCAAGAGGAAGCCATAATCATTCAATCATACAGTAAAGCTGCATGCCCTCGGGAAAAAGTACAGCTGTAGTTTCCCTTGCTTTCAGCCGTTCGCAGTACCAGCACAGCAAGGCTGTTTTGGTTAGTGTTACAAGGCCAGGTCAGTCAATCATCCAGACTGTTGCCCCTGCAACTACTGAAAAGGCTGCTGCCCATCTTCAGGAACCACATGTTTGTCTGGCCTCTCAACAGATACCCCTCCGTTGTGGTTGCACCTACGGTACGGCCATCTGTGTTGCTGAGGCACACAAGCCTCCCCACCAACGGCAAGGTCCATGGTTCATGGGGGGAGTTCAAATGAAGATACAACGTAAATAAAAATCAACCAAACAACAACACATTCAACTAACAAAAAATTGTTTTTACGTGTTAAGGATGTGTAATATATACAGGAGTTGGGATAAACTAAAAATTCCAAAGGAAATACTGGAATAGCAATAAATAATTGTCATATATCTATGATAGTACACAGAATAAAATTAATTACACTAATGTTGCAACACTTACAAATTTAGTGATTATATACATTTTCTTTCACATATTCATCAACTTTATAAAAAGATTTCTATATCAAGTACTCTGTGAGAGTGTGTTTGAATACTGGCAGTCTGTTGTGAAGGCATTTGATGTGTGGTAGGAGAGCATTAAACAGCTTAATGCTGGAGTAATAAGATCCTTTTTGAACCATAGTTAGGCTTTTCAGTTCAATGTGCAGACTGTTATTGGTTCTTATGTTATAGTCATGAAATTGGCTGGTATCTTTGTAGATAGAAGGGTTTTTACAGACAAAGATCAACAAGGAAAAGATATATTGTGAGGAGGTGGTAAGGATCCCCATCTTTCGAAACAAGTGCCTGCAAGAGTGCCTGTGATGGACACCACTCATTATTCTAATGGCTTTTCTTTGTGCAGTGAAAATTTTCTTTGCGAGAGGCTGGTTCCCCCAGAATATAGTAGCGTATGACGTTAATGAATGAAAATAGCCGAAGTACAAAGCCTTAATGGTGTCTACTTCAGCCACTGAAGCAATAACCCGTAGTGCAAATATTGCTGAGCTAAATGTTTTATTTATTTATTGTTCCGTGGGACCAAATTAAGGAGAAGTCTCCATGGTCATGGAACAAGACAATACATGAAATTACGAGGTGCATTCAAGTTCTAAGGCCTCCGATTTTTTTTCTCCGGAATGGAAAGAGATAGAAACATGTGCATTGTTTTAAAATGAGGCTGCGTTCATTGTCAATACGTCCCAGAGATGGCAGCACCATATGGCAGATGGAATTTTACTGCCAGTGGCGAGAATGAGAGCTGTTTTAAATACTTAAAATGGCGACATTTTCCTTACTTGAACAGCGTGCAACCATTCGTTTTCTGAATTTGCATGGTTTGAAACCAATTGAAATTCATCGACAGTTGAAGGAGACATGTGGTGATGGAGTTATGGATGTGTAGAAAGTGCGTTCGTGGGTGCGACAGTTTAATGAAGGCAGAACATCGTGTGACAACAAACCGAAACAACCTCGGGCACGCACAAGCCGGTCTGACGACATGATCGAGAAAGTGGAGAGAATTGTTTTGGGGTATCGCCGAATGACTGTTGAACAGATCGCCTCCAGAGTTGGCATTTCTGTGGGTTCTCTGCACACAATCCTGCATGACGACCTGAAAACGCAAAAAGTGTCATCCAGGTGGGTGCCACGAATGCTGACGGACGACCACATGGCTGCCCGTGTGGCATGTTGCCAAGCAATGTTGGTGCGCAACGACAGCATGAATGGGACTTTCTTTTCGTCGGTTGTGACAATGGATGAGACGTTGATGCCAGAAACAGCACCAGTCAGCTCAATGGAAGCACGCAGATTCACCGCCACCAAAAAAAATTCGGGTAACCGCCAGTGCTGAAAAAATGATGGTGTCCATGTTCTGGGACAGCGAGGGCGTAATCCTTACCCATTGCGTTCCAAAGGGCACTACGGTAACAGGTGCATCCTACGAAAATGTTTTGAAGAACAAATTCCTTCCTGCACTGCAACAAAAACATCCGGGTAGGGCTGCGCATGTGCTGTTTCACCAAGACAACGCACCCGCACATAGAGCTAACGTTACGCAACAGTTTCTTCGTGATAACAACTTTGAAGTGATTCCTCATGCTCCCTACTCACCTGACATGGCTCCTAGCAACTTTTGGCTTTTTCCAACAATGAAAGACACTCTCCGTGGCCGCACATTCACCAGCCGTGCTGCTATTGTCTCAGCGATTTTCCAGTGGTCAAAACAGACTCCTAAAGAAGCCTTCGCTGTTGCCATGGAATCATGGCATCAGCGTTGTGAAAAATGTGTACGTCTGCAGGGCGATTACGTCAAGAAGTAACGCCTGTTTCATCGATTTCGGGTGAGTAGTTAATTAGAAAAAAAATCGGAGGCCTTAGAACTTGAATGCACCTCGTACAACACAATATTAGAAACTGATAAAATGAAATATAAAAAACATATTCAGGTGACAAGTAAGTTTAAATAAAGAAAATCAACAATGTAACACTGGAATTTGCTTAATTTTTTAGATCTTCCAGGAGCTCCTCGACAGAATAGGAGTAGTGAGCCATGAAGAAACTCTTCAGTTTAGACTTAAGAGTTTGGGCTACTGCTAAGATTTTTGAGTTCTTGTGGTAGCTTATTGAAAATGGATGCAGAAGAATACTGCACTCCTTTCTGCACAAGAGTCAAGGAAGTGCATTCCACATGCAGATTTGATTTCTGCCTAGTATTAACTGAGTGAAAGCTGCTAACTCTTGGGAATAGGCTAATATTGCAAACAACAAACGACATTAAAGAAAATATATACTGTGAGATCAATGTCAGAATTCCCAGACTATTGAATAGGGGTCAACAAGACGTTCTTGAACTTACACCACATATAGCTCGAACAGCCCATTTTTGAGCCAAAAATACCCTTTTTGAATCGGAAGAATTACCACAAAAAATAATACCATACGACATAAGCGTATGAAAATATGCGAAGTAGACTACTTTTCGTGTTGAAGTGTCACTTATTTCAGATACTGTTCTAATGGTAGATAAAGCAGCATTTAGTTTCTGAACAAGATCCTGGACATGGGCTTTCCACAACAGCTTACTATCCATCCGAACGCCTAGGAACTTGAACTGTTCCGTCTCGCTTATAGTATGCCCATTCTGTCTGATCAAAATATCGGTTCTTGTTGAATTGTGAGTTAGAAACTGTAAAAACTGAGTCTTACTGTGATTTAACATCAAATTATTTTCCACAAGCCACGAACTTATTTCATGAACTACATTATTTGATACTGTTTCAATATTACACACAAGATCCTTCACTACCAAGCTGGTGTCATCAGCAAACAGAAATATTTTTGAATCACCTGTAATACTAGAAGGCATATCATTTATATAAACAAGAAACAGCAGTGGCCCCAGCACCGACCCTTGGGGAACGCCCCACTTAACAGTGCCCCATTGGGACTGAACATAACTACCACTCTCAATATTGCGGAAAATTACCTTCTGCTTTCTGTTCTTAAAGTAAGAGGCGAACCAATTGTAAGCTACTCCCCTTACTCCATAATGGTCCAACTTCTGCAGTAATATTTTGTGGTCAACACAGTCAAAAGCCTTCATTAAATCAAAGAAAACTCCTAGCGTTCACAACCTTTTATTTAATCCGTCCAAAACCTCACAGAGAAAAGAGAATATAGCATTTTCAGTTGTTAAACCATTTCTAAAACCAAACTGAACATTTGACAGCAAATTATGTGAATTTAAATGCTCCAGTAACCTTGTATATACAACCTTCTCGATAACTTTAGCAAACACCAATGGCATAGAAATAGGTCTATAATTGTCAATATTATCCCTGTCTCCCTTTTTATAAAGTGGCTTCACTACCGAGTACTTTAATCGGTCAGGAAACCGACCACTCCTAAAGGAAAAGTTACAGATATGGCTAAGTACTGGGCTAACATACATAGAACAATACTTCAGTATTCTGCTAGATACCCCGTCATATCCATGAGAGTTCTTGGTCTTTAGTGATTTAATTATTAACTCAATCTCCCTCTTGTCAGTATCATGGAGGAGCATTTCAGGTAACAGTCTCGGAACGCTTTTTTCTAAGAGCGCTATATGGTTCCCTGTTGGGACTAGGTTTCTATTTAGTTCACCTGCTATATTCAGAAAGTGATTATTAAATACTGTACATATATGCGACTTATCAGTAACACGGACATTCCCACTACGCACTGATTCTATATCCTCGACCTGTCTCTACAGACCAGCCACTTCCTTTACGACTGACCATATGGTTTTAATTTTATCCTGAGACTTAGTTATTCTATCTGCATACCACATACTTTTTGCCTTCCTAATAACATTTTTAAGCACCTTACAATTCTGTTTGTAATGGGCTGCTGCATTTAGATTTTGACTGTTTCTAACGTATTGATATAATTGCCACTTTGTTCTACAAGATATTTTTATTCCTCTAGTCAGCCACCCAGGCTGCCTGTTTGTGCTAGTACCCTGTTTTGAACGTTCTAATGGAAAGCAACTTTCAAAGAGCATGAGAAAAGTCTTGAGAAAAGCATTATATTTATCGTCTACTGTATCAGCGCTATAAACATCTTGCCACTCTTGTTCCTTGGTAAGGTTTACAAAGCTCTCTACAGCAACTGGATCAGCTTTCCTAAACAGCTGATGACTATATTTAACACGTGTTGCAGCAGAAAAATCTTTTAGAGTTAAAATTTGTGCATCATGATCTGAAAGGCCATTCACCTTTTTGCTAACAGAATGCCCTTCTAGTAATGAGGAATGAACAAAAATGTTGTCTATGGTTGTTCTACTGTTCCCTTGCACTCTCATTGGAAAGAATACGGTTTGCATAAGATTATATGAATTAAGGTGGTCTACCAGCATCCTCTTCCTTGCACAATCACTTATACAATTAATATTGAAGTCACCACATATAACTAACTTTTTGTACTTCCTATAAAGTGAACCAAGAACCTCCTCTAGCTTTAGCAAAAATGTTGTGAAATCAGAGTCTGGGGATCTATAAATAACAACAGTTAGAAGTTTAGCTCCATTAAATTTAACCACATCTGCACAACATTCAAACACCTTTTCAGTGCAGTACTTTGAAACATCAATTGACTCAAATGGGATTCCGTTTTTCACATACATGGCTACTCCCCCACACCGCAAAGAGCTCCTCGAAAAGCTGCCAGCCAACCTGTATCCTGGTAAAGGAAGCCTCTGAATTATCTCCTTATTTAAGAAGTGTTCAGATACACCAATCATTTCAGAGTCAACATCTATAAGCAATTCACTAACTTTATCTCTAATACCTTGTATATTTTGATGAAATATACTAATTCCCTCATTACTCGGATACCTAAGCTTTGTCAAAAGTGGTTCCTTTGTTAGAGAGACTTCCCTTAAGCAGGAATACCTATCAGCTGACTTCAATCTAAAAAAGGTGCAGCTCTAACACCCACTACTGCAGGAATTTTCCCATGAGTGATCCCACCAACCCCACCTATGCTGTCACCTATAAGCTTTGCTAACCTTCCTTTCCCATACCTGTTGAGGTGCAGGCCATGTCTAGTGAAACCCGTCCTGCTGATAAACTCCACCGACACCACTGAAATGTGACCCATGCTTTCTGTTATCAGCGCACCCCCAAGTCTCATGTTATTACGCCTGACGGCTGTATTAAGATGAGGCCGATTGTGACGCTGAAACAGTTCCACGAAATGCACATTCGTGTTGCCAGTGTGAGTGGCTATCTTTTTCAGGTCACCATCTATGTCATACTCCCCATCCCTATCAATACTATTACCAGCCCCACCCACAATCACTACCTGATCCTCTTTAGTAAAATCCCTACATAACCCCCCTATGTTAACAGTCACCTGAGCCAATCCTGCATTAGGCTTCACAATGCTGGTGACCTGCTACTCACTCCCCAGCACTTCCTGCAACTGCTGGCCTACACCTCTGCCATGAGAACTACCTAACAGCAGAACCTTCTTCTTCCTCTTCGACTTAGCAACTGTTCTAGCCACCGTAACTACTGAGGTCTGCTGCATACTTCCTACATCTACAGCTACTAGAGATTCCTCTCCACTAGACTCTGACAGTTGGTCATATCTATTGTAAACACCAATAGTAAAACTATCTGAAAATCTCCTTCTCCTAGCAGATCTCTTGCCAGCAGCCAGCTCCCATTTCCCAACCCCCTTCTCCCTCCTCATCCTATCTAGCTCCTCCTGTGCGGTTTTCAACTGTACCTGAAGGGCACAGATCTTACGCTCTGCTCCTCTATCAACTTACTCTTGCTACATAACCTACAGTTCCAGGAGAGGATCTCACCAGAATGCCCACTGGCTTCCCCACTGCATTCCCCCCGGTGAAAATACTTCGAACAAGTCTCACACCGCAATCCACTACTCACGAACTTACGGCAAAGCCCACACTTCTCACTCATGGTAAAATTTTACTTTTTTTAAGTTCCGCTACTACAATAAGAAGATGTTGAAACCTGACTACAATAATCACAAACTTATTCTAGAAGGGAAGTAACTACTATTATTAACAGTATTAATAAACAACAAATGTTAATATAACAAAAGACTAATACAGAAAGAGAATCAAACGTCTAATGACAAAGATGAAGAATGTGTGCTGACCAGTTACATTTGCTGTCTATATAAGCACCCAGGAATTTTGTAACCTCAGCTTTTTGTATTTCTTATCTCTACACTTAATGTTAATTTCTTCCAGTATGGAATCTCATATAAAGGATTTTATCTGTATTGAGTAAGAGACCATTTGAAGAAAACCAGTTTACAATATCATTGAAAACCTAATCTGCTCAAAGCCTTTAGGCTACAAATAAGATCTGAGCCATGCTGGGCATGTACGAAAAAAACTGCACTCCATTTGAGTCCATAGATGTATCATGGCACTGCAATGAACAGGTATTTGAATGGTGTGCATAGGCAGTTGAATTTAGTGAAACCAAACTTCTAATTGTTGTTGTTTATTGGTCTCCTAACTGTGACTTCAGAGCATTTCTGCCCAACTAGAGAGGTGCACTATCTAGGAAGTACAAAAAATTATTTATATGTGGTGACTTTTACAAAGGGTGTTCAAAATGTTTTGCACAGTTGTCTCTAATTTTTTTTATTTTTTGAAGGAGAAGAATGAAATTTTTTGTGAACATACTTGGAACATTTAGCTATACATTGAGCCTACTCAATGTAGCCTCCATCAGCTGTGACGTGTCTGGTCCAACGTTCTTTCCATGATGTAAATGCACTTTTATAAAATTCAAGGGATTGACTTTTACATCTTTGCTTGACACAGGAAATAAGGTCTTTCTCACTATCAAATGTTTTACTGTGCAAGTGGGGCTTCAGACGACCAAAGACAGAAAAATCAGAGCCAAGTCCGGACTGGTGGGAGGATGAGGAACAATTTTCCAACCCATTTTTCTGATTTTCTCCTGCGTCATAAGGGCTGTATGGGGTTTGGCATTGTCATACTCTAGTCTGATCAGCCATCCCTGAAGCCGTGGTCTGTGGGTCTTGTGGCACATCGCAGATCGTCCAATGACGAACAGTAACGATCTCAGTTAATTGTGGAGCCAGGTTGCAAAAAGTCAATGAAAATGACACCACACTGAAAATGTCTTCGTTAAAGTCTTGGTTTCTTCTTCCGAGGGGAACCTGGATGATGCCACTCCATGGATTGGATTTTTCTCTCAGGTTTGGAGAAAAACAACAATGTTTCATCCTGGGTAATGACGCCATCAAAATACTGTTTCCACTCTTCAGTAAAGGTCTTTATAGACCCTCACACGCATTCTTCCTCGTCGTTTTCATTTCTCGTGTCAATAATCTAGACACCTAACATGCACAGATTTTTGTGTACCCTAGTGACTGTACCAGTGATACCACACTACCCAGTGGCGAATGAGTCATTTCAGCAAACTGTTGTATCGTCACACATCTGTCATTTCAGATGATTTGATCAGTGGTCTCCTTATTCACAACACTCACGGCCATCGATGGTCTACCGCATCGTGGATTGTCCAGTAGAGAGGAATCACCTTCTTTAAACCTCTGCAACCACTGCTGCATACTGCTGTGATCCACTGTACCTTCCCCACAAACAGGGAGCAACTTTCTGTGAATCGACGTGGCAGTCATCGCCAGTCTTGAAGAGGAACTCCATCACCGACTGTTGTCGCAACCTGACATCTACTTCATGGTCCATTATGGCTCACCTGTAAATAAAAGGAAATACTTTTATATACCAACCTATAGCTAAATGTTCCAAGTATGTTCACAAAAAATTTCATTCTCCTCCTCAAATAAATAAATTAGAGACGATTGTTTGAAACTTTTTGAACGCCCTTTGTATAACTGTCTTGGAAAATGCCTTTCCGAGATTGATATTTGAAATACTCCTTTGTGATAATGACAAGGGGGAGATTGAATGTATAATTAAATCCCTAAAACTAAGGACTCTGGATATGCTGGTGTGCCTAGCAGAATATTACCTGTGCTGCACATGTTAGCTGTGTACTTAGCCATATTTGTATTTTTTCTTTTAAGAATGGTCAGTTTCATGAATGATTAAAGTACTCAGTAGTAAAACAGATTTATGAAAAGGGAGAAAGGAGTAATGTAGACAATTTTAGACCTATTTCTATGCCATCAGTGCTTGCTAAAGTTATTGAAAAGCCTGTGCATGTAAGGATAATTGATCATTTTATATCACATAATTTGCTGGCAAATGTACAGTTTATCTTTAGAAGTGGTTCAACAACTGAAAACGTTATATTCTCTTTTCTCTGTGAGGTACTGGTTGGATTAAACCAAAGGTTTTGAATTGCTAGGCATATTTTTTTATTTAACTGAGGCGTTTGATTGTGTTGATATGATCTATAAAAGCTTAACATTAGTACAAAAAGGAGTCAAATACATGGGTTCTCATATATTCAGTAACTTACCAGAGCATATCGAAGGTCTTGTAAGTAATTAAAGATCGGTTTCAGAGTGAATTAAAGTACTTCCTGTTGCCCATCTCCTTCTACTCCATCGATGAAATCTTTACAAGGATTATAGCTCATAACTCTCTTTGCATTAGAATTGTACAATACACATGTATCTGAGAAGAAAAAAAAAAAAAGTAGTATGCCCTTCAGTATTACAGGTAATTCTAAATTATTTCTATTTGCTGATGACACCAGCATGATAGTAAAAGATGTGTGCGACATTGGGTCTGTTTGAAATAGTGCAGTTCGTGACATAAGTTCATTGATTGTAGAAAATAAACTAATGCTAAATCATAGTAAGACTCAGGTTTTACAGATTCTGTCACATAATTCAACAAAACCTAACGTTTTAATTTCACAAGAATGGGCATATGATTGGTGAAACTGAACAGTTCTAATTTCTAGTGTTCATATAGATAGTAAACTGTCATGTGAAGCCCACATTCAGGGCCATGTTCAAAGGCTTAACACTGCTACTTTTACTATTCAAATGGTATCAGAAGTACGTGATCGTTTGGCACGAAAATTAGTCTACTTCACTTATTTTCATTTGCTTATGTTGTATGGTATTAGATTGTGGGGTAACTCTTCCCATTATCAAAGGACATTTTTGGCTCAGAAATGGGCAGTTCAGGCAATAACTGGTGCAAGTTCGCGAACGTCTTGTCGACCCCTGTTCGCTAGTCTGGGTATTCTGAGATTGGCATCTCAATATCGACAGTGTGTCCCAAAATAATGTATGCACACTCTGAAACTGAATATCTTTGTAATTAAAGGAGGTAGAAATATAATTTTTGCGGGCAATAATGCAGAAGTTGATGGAAAACATAACAACAACACTTTCTTTTGTTTCAGGAATATAAACAAACATGGCGTTTGGTTGGCTCAACAGAAATGGCTGCTCAAATGTTACTGGAAAACAGAGAATGTGAGTGCGACGACGTTGGAGGGTTTAATTTGGAACACCGCCACGAACAAGGGTAACAATTACAGAAATCCATGATAAGTTTGGTGTCGAAGGAACGGTGCATGACATGAAGAAGGGATGTTGCGGAATAAACAGACATTCAACAGACAATGGAAGTGTCTATGGCATAACAGAGGAAAGGCATGTCAATATACATTATTTTGGGACACCCTTTATATTCTTTAGTATCGTTTCTTGTTAACAATATCAGCTTATTCTCAATTAGCAGCTTTCACTCACTTAATACTAAGCAGAAATCAAATCTGCATTTGGATCACACGTCCTCGACTCGTGTGCAGAAATGTGTGCGGTATAATGCTGCATATATTTTCAGTAAGCTACCACAAGAATTGAAAAAATATTAGCAGGAATCCATGCGCTTTCAAGTGGAAATTGTAGAGTTTCCTCATGGGTCACTCCTGTTCAGTTGAGGAGTTTCTTGAAAAATTAAGCTGATTCCTATGTTATAGTGTTGATTATGTTACATTGTTGATTGTGTTATATGTGTTGCAGATTACGTGGTACCTACCCACAGACTCAAGGAAAAATCCACACTGCATGGCATGAAATTTCTAAATAAAATTTGTAAGGGGAAAAGTGACCCAGATAAAAAAAAAAAAATAATAATAATAATAATACTGAAGAAAGAAAATTGGCACTAACTAACAAAGAAAATTGCCAAGAACTAGCTAAATATTTCTCACAACTCCTAAATCGCCCACAACCAAGTACAAGATTCCCCAGATTACAACCAGAACACACGAATGAGACTTCACTACCACCATCTCAAGAAGAAATTTATAGTCACATTAGAAAACTCAAAAATAATAAATCATCGGGAGAAGATGGAATTGTAGCTGAACTACTGAAAAACCTTGGTCCAAATTCGTTAAAAGAGATCACTAGCATCATCCAAGAAATTTGGCAGACAGAAAATATCCCAGAGGAGTGGAAGTGTGCACTAATTCACCCATTGCACAAAAAGGGAGAGAGATCAGACGTAAACAACTACAGAGGCATTTCACTTTTACCAGTTACCTACAAAATTCTATCTGCATGTCTCCTAAAGAGGGCACAAGAACAACTAGAACATACAATTTCAGATTACCAAGCAGGCTTTCGTCCTAATAGATCATGCCCGGAACAGATATTCAACCTTAAAACTATTTTAAAGATTAAAGCAATCAGGTCAAAACCAATAATCTGCACATTCGTTGATTTCAAAAAGGCATACGATTCCATAGACAGACAGTCTCTATGTCACATTCTCGAAGAACGAGGCCTAGACACTAAAACCCGAAAACTAATTGAACAAACACTAACAGAAACCAAATCAAAAATTAAATTCAGAGGGGAAATTTCGGAACCATTCTCAATTAAAACAGGAGTAAGACAAGGAGATGGGATCTCACCACTATTATTCAATATAGTTTTGGACAAAGTTATGAAAGAGTGGGAAGTAACACTAAGGAAACAAAGCTTGTGGAAGCCAATTGAACTAGGAAGAGGTAAAGGAAAATTGAACATCCCTTATTTAGCGTTTGCAGATGACTTGGCAATTATAACTGACAGTGAAGAAACAGCAGTAAAACAAATTGAGACACTTAAAGAATGTGCTGAGAAGGTTGGCCTGCAAATCTCCTTTGAGAAGACAGAATTCATCTGCTCAAAATTAGATATTTCGAAACTAAAAACAAAGTATGGTGAAATAACTAGAGTCAAGCACTTTAAGTATCTCGGTGAAGTTATTGAACCAACAGGACTTGAGAAAATAGCACAAAAAAACCGATTACAGAAAATCAAGAAAGCATTCGGACTTATTCAAAAGATATATAACAAGAAATGTCTATCAAAAGGCACTAAAATCAGACACTACAACACAGTCATCAAACCAACAGTCACATATGCAAGTGAAACACTCTCCCTGAATAGAAAATTAGATTTACACGAAATTAAGAAAGTAGAGAGAAAAATTATTAGAAAAATCCTAGGACCACGATACACACAAGATGGATACAGGCTGCAGACTACCGAGACAACCGAAAAAATATCAAACATCGAGGCAGATATCAGGAAGAGGCGGATGAAGTTTTATGGACATATAGACAGATTACCTGGAAACAGGTTAACTAAACGTCTATTGGACTATATGACATCACTTAAGGCAACAATACCCTGGGTAACTGAAGTTAAGAAGGATTTGAAAAAGGCAAAAATTGACATAACAAACACATCAGACCGGGATACATTCAGAAGAAAAATCGACAAGTGGAAGTTTACTCCAGAGACGGAATCTAAACCTTTCCGACCAAAGTGGACCGAAGAAAGGAAGAAGGCCTTTGGGGAGGCAATGAAGAAATACTGGGAAAATAAGAAGAACATTAAGAAATGTTAATCACCTGCTTATCGTTCTCCCATGGGGACATTCGCTAATAATAATAAATAATAATACTGAAGGAGACCAGGAAAAATATTTTAAAAGGAAATGCTACTATAGTGTAGAAGATTTGTTGAGTGATGACCATGTAATATAGTATCTCTCAACAACAGTAACACCATATCTACACTCCTGGAAATTGAAATAAGAACACCGTGAATTCATTGTCCCAGGAAGGGGAAACTTTATTGACACATTCCTGGGGTCAGATACATCACATGATCACACTGACAGAACCACAGGCACATAGACACAGGCAACAGAGCATGCACAATGTCGGCACTAGTACAGTGTATATCCACCTTTCGCAGCAATGCAGGCTGCTATTCTCCCATGGAGACGATCGTAGAGATGCTGGATGTGGTCCTGTGGAACGGCTTGCCATGCCATTTCCACCTGGCGCCTCAGTTGGACCAGCGTTCGTGCTGGACGTGCAGACCGCGTGAGACGACGCTTCATCCAGTCCCAAACATGCTCAATGGGGGACAGATCCGGAGATCTTGTTGGCCAGGGTAGTTGACTTACACCTTCTAGAGCACGTTGGGTGGCACGGGATACATGCGGACGTGCATTGTCCTGTTGGAACAGCAAGTTCCCTTGCCGGTCTAGGAATGGTAGAACGATGGGTTCGATGACGGTTTGGATGTACCGTGCACTATTCAGTGTCCCCTCGACGATCACCAGTGGTGTACGGCCAGTGTAGGAGATCGCTCCCCACACCATGATGCCGGGTGTTGGCCCTGTGTGCCTCGGTCGTATGCAGTCCTGATTGTGGCGCTCACCTGCACGGCGCCAAACACGCATACGACCATCATTGGCACCAAGGCAGAAGCGACTCTCATCGCTGAAGACGACACGTCTCCATTCGTCCCTCCATTCACGCCTGTCGCGACACCACTGGAGGCGGGCTGCACGATGTTGGGGCGTGAGCGGAAGATGGCCTAACGGTGTGCGGGACCGTAGCCCAGCTTCATGGAGACGGTTGCGAATGGTCCTCGCCGATACCCCAGGAGCAACAGTGTCCCTGATTTGCTGGGAAGTGGCGGTGCGGTCCCCTACGGCACTGCGTAGGATCCTACGGTCTTGGCGTGCATCCGTGCGTCGCTGCGGTCCGGTCCCAGGTCGACGGGCACGTGCACCTTCCGCCGACCACTGGCGACAACATCGATGTACTGTGGAGACCTCACGCCCCACGTGTTGAGCAATTCGGCGGTACGTCCACCCGGCCTCCCGCATGCCCACTATACGCCCTCGCTCAAAGTCCGTCAACTGCACATACGGTTCACGTCCACGCTGTCGCGGCATGCTACCAGTGTTAAAGACTGCGATGGAGCTCCGTATGCCACGGCAAACTGGCTGACACTGACGGCGGCGGTGCACAAATGCTGCGCAGCTAGCGCCATTCGACGGCCAACACCGCGGTTCCTGGTGTGTCCGCTGTGCCGTGCGTGTGATCATTGCTTGTACAGCCCTCTCGCAGTGTCCGGAGCAAGTATGGTGGGTCTGACACACCGGTGTCAATGTGTTCTTTTTTCCATTTCCAGGAGTGTATTATGACCATAGATTTTAAAAAAATGACAACCATGTAAAGTAATACATAAACTAATAAATAAATGTTGGTATTTGTATGAGGCTTTTATGTGAGAATAAAAATTTGATTTGAACTGATAATACTTGATGGTATGTTAAATTTGTCATCTGCACTGTTTGCTTATATATGTATGATCATAGTGTTCCCCATATGTTGTCTCCTAAACTTAATGAGCCATTAATTACGATTGTGATTTATTGGAAATAGTTACGTCGAAACACAAACTATGAAAGCGGTATAGTACAAGCAACAATCCAAAACAAGCATTCACATACTCACTCCGGAAACTGCATTCAACCACTGATTATAACTGTTTCTGGCTAACAGCACCCCTTTGAACGGTGACTCAGAACTTGGCGTGAATGTTCGGTAACTGTAAGAAAGTGTCCAAGGATCTGTCTCAAACTGCAAATCATATATGTGGACATACAATATAGTGTAGATGATTTCTTGAATGATGACCATGTGATATAGTATCTGTCAAATAAGTAACAAAATATCTGTTATAACTATAGATTTAAAAAAATGATAACCATGTAGAGTAATACATATGTGTTGTCACCTTAGATTAGTTTATTACATGTTAGGCATAAATTTCGTGTGAGTGTAGATCTTCATTTTTGACTAGACTTAGTTTTTCAACATTTAATTCATGTGTGTCACATAAAGTTTACATTGTTAATTAAAACTTTTGAAAGTAAGTCTAAAAGTTAATTTACATTAACGTTATGTATTAGTACAGTTTACAAAACTTCAGTGCTCTTGTGCCAAGTTATTCTCTGCTTTAGTGTAAATGTTTCCATCAAACCACGAGTGACAAATTTGGTAGTTTGTAATATTATTGGTATTTCTGTCCTAGGAAAGCTTTGAGTATCCTTGGAAAGGCATTCACCTATCTGTATATTAAATGATCAACGTATAAGATGAGACATATTCTTTGAAAGACATTTGTTTTGTATAATTTACATAACTGTAAAGATGCGCATCTAGCGCGGACACTAATACATCGATTGCGCAGTCAAAGAAACATTTGAACGGAAGCTGAACTGTCATTCCGCTTCGATCTAAAAAACTTTTGTAGATCTTCAGATTTTAATGTACTTCTGCTTGTAATGTGAAAACGTAAAGGAGGTCGACTTTAAGTTAAAAAAGTGAGCGGTCTTGCCAGCGTGCAGACAACATTATTAATTAATAAAATTAAAGTAATTTATGTTCTAAACTGTAAATCAGCAAGCTATTGTTATCGGAGGTGTTGAACAGTGCAAGAATTGTCTTTAACAAAAGGAGAAAAGTAATGACTGTAATTTGTGACAAAAACGTGAACCAAGGAGACTGCACAGGACAGGCTGAAATTTGATCGCACCATACTGTTAGAAAAGTACTTATGTAAGTTATATTGTTTATAAATAAGCCCTAATTTGCTAGTGAGAATTGTTTGAATATATTTAGTGTTTACCAGACTTCTTATTCTGTTTTTTTTTCTTTATACTTTTTTAACTTCCATGCCATATTTTTATAAATGTCAAACAGCCTTTACTACAGCAGAGAATACTGCGGCATCCTGGTCGTAGACAGAAGGCCGCTCCTTGTCTTCTATACAACTCATAGCTGCCCCATTTATTAATGATTTCATTTGCAAATGCATTTTTTTTTTACTATTCATTGTTAAAGGTCCCTTAGGTAATTATAAAATTCATACTGATTACGTAAAGAAATCCGGGTTGTTCTTTTCCAAATAATAGAAGTCTTTGCGTAATCAAAAACTAGCCTCCTTCTGACAACGATCAGGAGCCGACCAGAAGACGGACGTCTTCGACCGCTTTCGTGTCTCCTGTGGCAAAGCTGTGCCAAACTGGGAACACGGCATTCTAGTATGAAATACAGATTTAAATTGAAAGAATTGAGATATATTTAATAGTAATAATTTTTTTTATCATAATAGAAGTTGCCATAGAAATCTGAAGCAGGAGCTGTTCTGTGAAGACTGTAGGTTATGGTTTTGTTGGGGCGAATGTAGCGGCAAGGAAGACTCTTCCATGGTTATGTGGAAAAGACAGAAAAATTGCTAAACAGGAGGCTAAAATTTGTGCCCTTAAGGCTGAATTACAAAACGCAAATTTGGAATTACATAGACTAAGGGAGGAAAAAGAGACGGGGTGTGGGAAAAGGTAGCAAGCAAAGGATGAAAAAGGGAAACTGTTGAAAGTACTTTAGAAATTCAGTTATTATAGCAGTTTGGCTTGCTGTCTGAAGTAGTGGAGAAAGGGCCTCATCCATATGTAGTTGAATGTAGATTGAAGCAGAATATTAGCTTAAAGATAAAAGACTGGTTGGTATAAAATCAGAATAGGAAAAGAAGACTTTTGCTTCTAGGTAGCAGTCATGGTGGGGGTGTAGGCCAGCAGCTTCAGGAGAAATTAGGTGCTGGTTACCAGGTCACAAGTTCTGTGAAACCAAGTGTTAGCCAAATGGCAAAAAACTTAGGTGAACTATGCAGGGGCTTTAAGAAGGAAGATCAGGTAATTGTAGTTGGGGAGCAGGAAATAGCCTGGCTATGAATCCAAGATATAGTGTTAGAAGTGACATGGACAAAATAGGGGCAGAAACTAGGCACACAAATGTGGGTTTTGTGGTGGGGGGGGGGGGGGGGGTCTTTCATGCCATGATCGGTCCTGGATAAACGCTGCTGTGAGGCATGTTAACACGGAGCTGAACAGGATGCTTCAGACACCAGCAAACTCTGACTCCAGTTGATGCTATTGGTAGGTGGGGATACACTACACATGGCCTGCATCTCAATAGGAAGGGAAAAGGTAAATTAGCTTCTCAATTAGCAGATACTGTAAAGGGGTCACAGTTGCACAAGGTATGATCCCTGTTGTTAATGAGACCAGGTAGACATGTTTATTAGGTTAAAACCAAAGTCCAATCAGACAACAATAAAGGAAAACAGAATAAAAAAGCTTAATGTACACTAAATAGGGAAGAAGCTACGGGTAGCACCAACTTCAATATCAATGGAATAAAAAATAAAGTAAAAGAGCTGTTAGTGTGTTTAGATGATCTGAAAAATAAGAATGAGATTGATATACTTTGTCTGTCTGAACAGATGTAACTGTGGTGATAGAATGTGTTACTGTGAGTGGATATAATTTAGTGTCCTACATTTGCAGATCTAGCATGGATAAAGGAGGAGTTGCCATATACACAAAACAAGGATATAAATACGAAACTGTAGAAGTAAGAAAAAATAGGGTCGATTAGCACATTGGAGTTTGTGCATGTGAACTACAGCTAGATAATGTAGTGTTGATATTAACAACAATGTAGAGGTCCCCATTGGGAGATTGGGAGTTATTCATTCCTATTATGCTGTCTGTCAGACAAAAAGAAGAAGTTATTAATCTGTGGTGATTACGGGTGAACTTCCTACACAATTCTGATAATAAAAGTGAACTAGTAGTGTTATTAATGACATATAATTTAGAATCAGTAATCAATTTCCCTACATATATAGCTCAAGACAGTAGCACTCCAGTAGATAATGTATTTGCACAGCAAGTGGATGTAAAACTAAATACTTTCCCTGTGATAGATGGATTATCAGACCATGATGTATAATTGATTAGCTTACAAAACCTAGCAGGGTTCAGAAACCATTAAGTAAAAGTGTAAGGTTGCTCGACCCAGTATCTACAGAGCACTTCAGAGAAAGTTAAAATGTTAATTGGGGAGAGGTATATAATGAGCCAAATGCTAATGATACATGCAACATACTTCTTGATAAATTTATATCCCTTTTTTAACATTATTGCCTAAAAAAATTACTAAATGTAACACCAAACAGTTTTCAAAGAAATCTTTGATTACTACAGGTAAGGGTCTTCAGAAAGAAAAAGAAAACTGTGTGACACAGCAAGAATTAGTACAGGCCCAGAAGTAATCTTACACTATAAAAATTATTGTAATTTACCGAGAAAAGTTGTCAGAAAAATCAAGAAATATGTATATAAGAGATGAAATTAACAATTTGGGCAGTAAAATGGAATCAGTATGGAATTTTGTTAGAAGGGAGACAGGAAAAGTAATCACTGGGGTAGGTAATATTACTACTAAAGAGAATGAGACCATCTTAACCAACAGTACACAAATAGCTAATGTATTTAACAACCATTTCTTAAGTTTTGGTGAAGAAATTGGTGAGAATAGTTAAAAAAAAAAAGCCAAGCAGTACATGGAAGAGTCAGTTTTGAGAAATCATAGATTAATTTTCACCTAACAATGTCTTTCGAAATAAGGAAATTCGTTAATTTGAAAAATAAATGGTCTGTTGGAGTAGATGGCATCTCTAACAAGATACGTAAACAATGTAGAGCAGTTCCAGGTGATGCTCTGTGTCATATATGTAATCAGGGTTGCCACAGGTTCGGGGATCAGGGAATTTCAAATACGTCAGGAAAATGTGGAAAAAAAAGAACCACTGGAAAAATCTCATTTTCGTCTCAGTATATGAAATGTGTTGTTCACTGAGGTGTCATGCATTGTTGCTGGCTGGGTGCAGCTGATTTCGTGTGCTACTTCCCTACTCCCACATTCCTACTACTTCTCCCCTCCTTGCCTTTACCCTCAGCTTGCAGTCAGTGCTGCCACCACTTCTTGCCACTAGTGTAGCAGCTGCTGAGGAGAGTCAAGGAGGCATGAGGAGTGGTTTGTTTGGATCTGATTCTCAGAGATTGTAGGTGCAGCAGCCAGAGACGGCAGTTGTGTGTGTAGGTTGTCTCAGTGATTGTGTGAATGTGTGTTTGCTCTTGTTTTCTGACAAAAGCTATGGCTGAAAATTTAGTTGTGAGTGAGATTGTCTGTCTGCAGCTCAGCAATCAGCTTTACTGTGAGTTGCTAACTAACCTCATTATTATTGATTCTCAGAGTATTTGAACAAGTTATTTCTTGCATGGATTGCTCACCATGGCCTCATTTCATCAACACACTGTCTGTGGCTCATGAATAGCTGAAAAGTGTATTTCCATGCCGGGCCAAAATCAAAGGCCTTTTTTGCAGGTATCGGTAATTGACCGAACCGGCTGATCAGAAGCACATTCAGTTCCCACTGATGTGCAAGCCCTGCTCGTCAGATCTAGTCTCACTGATCTGTCTGCAGGCTATGTCTGTTTGTGTGTGGCATAATGCAGTGGATTTTCATGGTTTATCCATGGGCCCAGGACTGAGGTGCTCCTCAGCAGGCCAGAGACTATGGGCGATGGAGATAAGGAATTGCGACTGTCACTCCACAAGCACATTGTACAGTGTGGCATTTTATAGACATTTTATTTGTTCTAGTACATTTTGGCACTTCAAAATAGTTCATATGTTAGAAAATATGGACGGTAATAAGAAGAAAATTGTCTGCCACTGATGGTTTGTACGCTATGTACTCATGTATTTCTCGAAAGAAGAATCACAAAATACCTGTAAAATAACAGATATAACACAGTGGGTAATAACTGACAATAATGAACATAGTAGAACCAACATTTTATTGGTGCTCACCTACAGCTTTGGTTTACCCAATTCTTCCCCACCTTATACACTTCTCTTGAGGCTTACTTTTTTTCTGAGGTTATTTCTGAAATCTGTGAAGGTATTTTATATCCGTCTTGTGACACCAAGGAAATGCATATTTTTGTCGCCAAATGTATTTCATTTTATTGAAATAAAATAACATCAGTGGTCTTAATGAAACACACACGTCATTTGGCTTGCTTTCTCCAGTTCATTACAAAAGATGTTATGTTGTTAGTACTTGAAGATTTTTGCTCACATTAGGAAATGCCATCTGCTTGCAAGTTTTATTTAGATATTTCCTCATTTGTTTCTTGTAATGTAGCTGCAAAGACAGATTGGCAACTTACATCTTAATTCACCCTTGAGATCTCAAAATTTGTCAGGGAAAACTGCTGAAACTTAACTGCAAATTGGGGAATTCCACTTGGGGAAACTTGTGGCAACTGTGGTAATGCATCACTAACTCAAGATATTTTTCCAGACTGGTTAAAATGTCCCATTGTCAAGATTCTCTACAAAAAAAGGGGACGGCGCAGATGTCGATAATTACCAGCCAGTATCCTTGCTTACAGTATTTTCAAAAATTGTCGAGGAAGTAATGTACTGGAGTGGTTAGCCATCTCGACAGTAATGGGCTACTTACTAAATTACAGTTCGGATTTCAAAAATGCTGTTCCACTGAAACAGCCATATACAATTTCACTACCCACATAATAGAGTCTTTAAACAGTAAAATGTCACCAGTAGGAATTCTCTGTGACTTATCCAAAGCATTTTATTGTGCGAACCATGACATTATGTTTCAGAAATTACAATTCTGTGGTATAAATGGAACAGCATATGAGTGGTTTAAGTCATATCTACAGAACAGGAAGCAAAAATTTTCTTTATATGGTTTAAGTGATTTAAGGAAGTTTCCCACTTCATCTAACTGAGGTGAAATTACGTTTTCCACAGGGTTTGGTAATAGGCCCCCTTGATATATGTGAGTGACCTCCTTACTTATCTGAAACAAGAAGCTGAACTGATACTGTTTGCTGATGATACAAGCGTCATTATTAATCCAGTAAAAGAAACTCCAATCGAAAATGATACAAATAATGTCTTTGGAAAAGTTTATTAATAGGTTTTCTGCTAATTGGCTTGCTCTGAATGTTGAAAAAGCACAGTACATCCAATTTACTACTGCAAGAAGTACAGTTCGAAATATAACACATCAACAGAAGTCAGTAGCCAGGGTAGAGCATACCAAGATTTTGGTTTTATATATAGATGATAGTCTTAATTGGGAAATTCATATTTTGGATCTCCTAAAGCAACTATATTCAGCAACTTCTGCAATCAGAATAATTGCCAATTTTGAGGATATAGGAATTATTAAGCTAACGTACTTCACAACTTTCACTCTCTAATGCCATACGGAATAATGTTTTAGGGTAACTCAACACATAGGCAAAAAGTATTCAGTCTACATCTACATCCATACTCCGCAAGCCACCTGACGGTGTGTGGCGGAGGGTACCTTGAGTACCTCTATCGGTTCTCCCTTCTATTCCAGTCTCGTATAGTTCGTGGAAAGAAGGATTGTTGGTATGCTTCTGTGTGGGCTCTAATCTCTCTGATTTTATCTTCATGGTCTCTTCGCGAGATATACGTAGGAGGGAGCAATATACTGCTTGACTCTTCGGTGAAGGTATGTTCTCGAAACTTCAAGAAAAGCCCGTACCACGCTACTGAGCGTCTCTCCTGCAGAGTCTTCCACTGGAGTTTATCTATCATCTCCGTCACACTTTCGCGATTACTAAATGATCCTGTAACGAAGCGTGCTGCTCCCCGTTGGATCTTCTCTATCTCTTCTATCAACCCTATCTGGTACGGATCCCACGCTGCCGAGCAGTATTCAAGCAGTGGGCGAACAAGCGTACTGTAACCTACTTCCTTTGTTTTTGGATTGCATTTCCTTAGGATTGTCCCAGTGAATCTCAGTCTGGCATCTGCTTTACCAACGATCAACTTTATATGATCATTCCATTTTAAATCACTCCTAATGCGTACTCCCAGATAATTTATGGAATTAACTGCTTCCAGTTGCTGTCCTGCTATTTTGTAGCTAAATGATAAGGGATCTATCTTTCTATGTATTCTCAGCACATTACACTTGTCTACATTGAGATTCAATTGCCATTCCCTGCACCATGCGTCAATTCGCTGCAGATCCTCCTGCATTTCAGTACAATTTTCCATTGTTACAACTTCTCGATACACCACAGCATCTGCAAAAAGCTTCAGTGAACTTCCGATGTCATCCACAAGATCATTTATGTATATTGTGAATAGCAACGGTCCTATGACACTCCCCTGTGGCACACCTGAAATCACTCTTACTTCGGAAGACTTCTCTCCATTGAGAATGACATGCTACGTTCTGTTATCTAGGAACCCTTCAATCCAATCACACAATTGGTCTGATAGTCCATATGCTCTTACTTTGTTCATTAAACGACTGTGGGTAACTGTATCGAACACCTTGCGGAAGTCAAGAAACGCGGCATCTACCTGTGAACCCGTGTCTATGGCTCTCTTGAGTCTCGTGGACGAATAGCGCGAGCTGGGTTTCACACGACCGTCTTTTTCAAAACCCATGCTGATTCCTACAGAGTAGATTTCTTGTCTGGGTTTCACATGACCGTCTTTTTCAAAACCCATGCTGATTCCTACAGAGTAGATTTCTTGTCTCCAGAAAAGTCATTATACTCGAACATAATATGTGTTCCAAAATTCTACAACTGATCGACGTTAGAGATATAGGTCTATAGCTCTGCACATCTGTTAGACGTCCCTTCTTGAAAACGGGGATGACCTGTGCCCTTTTCCAATCCTTTGGAACGCTACGCTCTGCTAGAGACCTACGGTACACCGCTGCAAGAAGGGGGGCAAGTTCCTTTGCGTACTCTGTGTAAAATCGAACTGGTATCCCATCAGGTCCAGCGGCCTTTCCTCATTTGAGAGATTTTAATTGTTTCTCTATCCCTCTGTCGTCTATTTCGATATCTACCATTTTGTCATCTGTGCAACAATCTAGAGAAGGAATTACAGTGCAGTCTTCCTCTGTGAAACAGCTTTGGAAAAAGACATTTAGTATTTCGGCCTTCAGTCTGTTATCCTCTGTTTCAGTACCATTTTGGTCACAGAGTGTCTGGACATTTTGTTTTGATACACCTACCGCTTTGACATAAGACCAAAATTTCTTAGGATTTTCTGCCAAGTCAGTACATAGAACTTTACTTTCGAATTCATTGAACGCCTCTCGCATAGCCGTCCTCACACTACATTTCGCTTCGCGTAATTTTTGTTTGTCTGCAAGGCTTTGGCTATGTTTATGTTTGCTGTGAAGTTCCCTTTGCTTCCGCAGCAGTTTTCTAACTCGTTTGTTGTACCACGGTGGCTCTTTTCCATCTCTTACGATCTTGCTTGGCACATACTCATCTAACGCATATTGTACGATGGTTTTGACTTTGTCCACAGATCCTCAACACTATCTGTACTTGAGACAAAACTTTTGTGTTGAGCCGTCAGGTACTCTGTAATCTGCTTTTTGTCACTTTTGCTAAACAGAAAAAATCTTCCTACCTTTTTTAATATTTCTATTTATGGCTGAAATCATCGATGCAGTAACCGCTTTATGATCGCTGATTCCCTGTTCTGCGTTAACTGTTTCAAATAGTTCAGGTCTGTTTGTCACCAGAAGGTCTAATATGTTATCGCCACGAGTCGGTTCTCTGTTTAACTGCTCAAGGTAGTTTTCAGATAAAGCACTTAAAAAAATTTCACTGGATTCTTTCTCCCTGCCACCCGTTATGAACGTTTGAGTCTCCCAGTCTATATCCGGCAAATTAAAATCTCCACCCAGAACAATAACATGGTGGGGAAACCTACTCGAAATATTTTCCAAATTATCCTTCAGGCGCTCATCCACAACAGCTGCTGAGCCAGGGGGCCTATAGAGACATCCAATTACCATGTCTGAGCCTGCTTTAACTGTGACCTCCACCCAAATTATTTCATATTTCGAATCTCCGTCAATTTCCTTCGATATTATTGCACTTCTTATCACTATAAACACGCCTCCCCCTTCACTGTCCAGCCTGTCTCTGCGGTATTCATTGCTTAAAAGAAAGTGTAATGTGTGGGGCTCATAGTTGCATATCTTGTAGGCATCTGTTTAAAAGGTAAGGAATTCTTACAACAGCCTCACGGTACATTTACTCAGTAATGAAGTTTGTTCTCAACAACATGGACAAGATTAAAAACTACAGTGACATTCATGATTATAATACCAGGAGAAAGAAATACTTACACTATCCTCTGCTTAACCTATCTTTGGCACAGAAAGGGGTAAAATATACTGCTGGAAAACTTCTCGATAAATTACCAGATGAAATAAAATACCTGGCAGAAAGCAGTATTAGTTTCAAAAATAATTGAAGTCATATCTCCTTTACAACGTCTTCTATACCATAGTTGAATTCTTGAATAGGAATAAATAAATCTATAGGTATAATATATGCATTTTGTGCCATTTTTAGGGAATGGGGTAGGTAATAAAAATTTTAAGCTTCAAGAACCTTGATTCATGTGTGCATTTCTTATAAACTTGTCATATTCCACATCGTAATGGTTACCAAGAGATTGATTAATGGAACAAGTAACTAACTACCCTTGTTTGATTTTGTTTCAGTGCCACTATCTAACTTAAGTGGTGTTTTTGGATTTGCACCTTCAAGGAAACTAAGGTCATTTCCTTCACTTTTTATGTGGCAGCCTAAAAGGATCACAGTATTTAGTGTGCTAAGAGTGGTGGACTCAGAATTCTAAGAGATGCCGAGGCCACTTAAGAATTTGAAATCTGTTGTTTTTGTTGTCATCTTCAGTCCAGAGATAGGTCTGATGCAGCTCTCCATGCTATTCTACTGTCTACAAACATATTGAATGACTATTGCAATTTAACATCCATTTCAACCTGCTTACTGTACTCATATGTAGGCTTTCTTCTACATTTTGTATGCCTCACACTACTCTCCACTACCAAATTGACGATTCCTTGATGCTTTAGGATGTTGTTCCACAGATTTCATTCCTTCCCATTTTTATTCATTACTTTCTCATTAGTTACACAGTGCACACCTCAAAGATTAGATTAGATTAATACTTGTTCCATAGTCATGAATATTGAGTACGACACTTCATAATGATGTGCAACATGTCAGTTTAACAGTAGGTTTCTTTACATGCCATAATTCAGCTCTCTCTCTCTCTCTCTCTCTTTGTGTAAGAGTATTCATTTATATCTAAAATTTGTCATACAGAAATTCTTTTAATTTGTTTTTAAATGTTGGATGGCTATCTGTCAGACTTGTGATGCTGTTTATTAAGTGGCCAAAGATTTTTTTTGTCAGCATAATTCAACCATTTTTGTGCTAGAGTTAGACCTTACCCAAAGCAGTGAATATCAGCCTTTCTCCTAGTGTTGCAGTTATGCACATTGCTTTTGCTTTTGTGTTGGGGTGGGTTATTAATAACAAATTTTGTGAGTGGCGACAGAACATACACATAAAAGAAGGTTGTAATTAGGCAAGCTTTCGGAGCCAGTTGCTCCTTCTTCAGGCAGAAGGGTTGAAGGGGAAGGAAGAGGGGGGAAGAAAAAGGACTGGAGAGGTCTAGGAAAAGGAGTAGATTTCAGGAAAGTCTCACGGAACCACGTGTCGGGAGACTTACCGCACAGGATGAGAAGGAAAGATTTGAAAACCTGAGAGCTTAAAGGTGGAAGATGGTCATATGTAAGGCAGAGATTACTCTTAAACATTATGCATGAGTTAATAAGAGTGAAAAGGTAAGAGCATTGTATGTAACAGAGGTGGAAGGGGATAGTGAAAAGTAGACGGGTAAGACAATGAAAATGAAGAAAACTAAAACAGAGTAAAGAGAAGAGTAGTTACTGTGAAGAATGCTGAAATGGAAGAAATTAATGTAAATTAAGACCAGGTGGGTGGTGAGAACCAAGGACATGTTGTAGCACTAGTTCCCATCTGTGGCGTTCTGAGAAATTGCTGTCTGGGGGATGAATCCAGATGGCGAGTGTGGTGAAACAGGCGCCGAGGTCATGATTGTAATGTTGTAGAACATACTGTGCAACAGGATATTGCATGTTGTCAGTATACACCCTCTGCCTATGCTCATTCATCCTAATTGATAATTTGGTGGCAGTCATGCCAATGAAAGGCCAAACAGTGTTGACAGAGCAGCTGGTATATGACATATTGTTTCACAGGTGGATCTCCCTTTGATAGTATATGTTATACCAGTTACAGGGCTGCTATAGGTGGTGGTAGCAGGGTGCATAGGGCAAGTCTTGCAGTTGGGACAGTCACAGTGGTAGGTGTCAAAGGGTAGGGAGATGGGTGCAGAAGGAGCATAATGTCTGACAAGAATATTGTGGAGATTGGGTGATGAAGAGCTATTCTAGGTTGGTGTGTAAAATTTCAGACACAATGGATCTCATTTCAGGGCATGATTTTATGAAGTAGCTGATTAATACATTACTGAGTCACGAGTGATGTTCTCCGAAGCTGTTTTTTGAGAGGGATCAGCAGTACCAGGATTGGATGTGGTGGCCTGGGAAATCTACTTTTGATCTAGACTGATGGAGTAATTATGTACAATGAAAGCTGAGGTGAGAATGGTAGTGTATTGCTGTAAAGAGTCTGCATCCAAACAAATAAATTTGTCTCAAATGCCAAGACTGTTTGGGAGGGAATGGATGGCAACTGTCAAAATGTAAGTACTGTTACTTGTTAGTAGGTTTAATGTGGACAGAAGTGTGTAGCTGGCCTTCGGTGAGGACGAGATCAACATTGGAATAGGACAATGTGAAATTTAATTGGGAGAAGATATTCAGAGATTCCAGGAATTTTAACACATCAGCTTCACCGTGAGTCCATATGGTAAAGACGTCATCAATGTATCTAAACCAAACCAGGGGCTTAAGACTAATGGATCCCAAGAAAGCCCCCTCCAAGTGACCCATGAAAAGGTTGGCATAGGAAGGAGCCATCCTGGTTCCCATGGCTGTACCCCTGATCTGTTTGTTTGTCTGCCCCTCAAAGGTGAAGTATAAAGTTGATTTAGGTGAGTAGGAAGGATGTCATAGGTTTGGAATCAGGCGGGCACTTACTGAGGAAATGTTCAGCAGCAGGGGGATGTTGGTGTAGAGGGAGGTGGTGTCAGTGGTGACAAGCAAGGTGTCTGGTGGGAGTGGACGGGTACAGATTTCAGATGGTCTAGGAAATGGTTGGTATCTTTGATATAGGAGAGGAGTCTTTGTACTATGGGTTGCAGGTGCTGATCTACTAAGGCAGATATACTTTCGGTGGGTGCTTTGAAGCAAGCAACTATAGGACGGCCAGGATGATAGGGTTTGTGGATCTTAGAAAGAAGGGAAAAGGTGGGGGTGCGTGGTTTGGGTGGGGTGAGAAGTTCTATGGATTGAGGTGTTACTTCTTGTGAGGGGCCTGAGGTTTTAAGGAGGGACTGCAGGTCAGTTTGCATCACAGGGATGGGATCTTGATGGCAGTTGCTGTATGTAGAGGTGTTAAGACAGCTGACGTAGACCTTTACTGACATACTCCTGTCAGTCAAGTCTACTCGGAGGATAATGATGCAGTCATCAGCTTTAGGGAATGTAGAGTCTCAAGTTCTGCAGAGGACTAACTAGGGTCATGTTGTAGGGACCTAAGGAAGGTTTTGAAGCAATGTGGATGCGAGGAATAGGAAACATTAGGGACAGATAATTGAAGGGTTTCGTTGGAGGAGAGAAGTCTGGTGAAGTGGAAATTGGCTGATGAGACACACAGATTAGCTGGGTAAGAGGAAGAGATTGCTGTATTTGAAACTGTAAAAGAGTCTGAAGTAGAGTAGGACTTTCAATGTCAGACATTTTCGAGTAACTCCAAGGGACAAACAAGTTTCAAGAAACAGCATGTGGGATCTTAGTTTTGATAGTTCAAAAGCATGTTTTAGATGTAATATGAGATGGGATTCATCATGGCAAGAAAGGACGATTTGAAGAGTTAGAAATTGTAGGAGTGGCAAAAATAAATAAATAAGCAGAAGGTGGAAAAGATAGAAAAATGGAAGAAAAGCATGAACAAAATTCAGAAAATCAGAAAAATTTGTATAAAATTTGCTAATAAGAGGTAATGAGTGGGTGATCTATATGATAAGGAAAAATGATTGGAAAAGAAAAAAATTGATTGGATTATCCATCCAGTTACATTATTTTGTCAAAAAAAGTTCAGACAAGAAAAGAACAGATGCTTTTGAAATGTAGTGCCACAGAAGAATGCTCAAGAATATTCCATATTTTTGGTTTTATACACTGATGAGAGATTGAACTGGAAGACACACACTGATGGTCTGCTGAAACAGTTAGGTTATTGCAAATTTTGGTGATAAACTTACAGGTAAATTAGCTTGCTATGCCTACTTTTATTCATTGCTTTTGTATGGCATCATATTTTGGGTTAATTCACCATTAAGGAAAAAAATATTTATTGCACAAAAGCGTGTAATCAGAATAATAGCTCTAGCCCAGACAAGATCATCTTGCAGGATATTAAGTAACTACGGATATTCTCAGTATCTCCTCTTGCTCCTCATCCCTCTCTCTCTCTCTCTCTCTCTCTCTCTCTCTCTCCGTAGTTACTTAGTTACTTAATAAATCCTGCAAGATGAATTTGTCTGGGCTCCAGCTATTATTCTGATTACACACTTTTGTGCAATTAATGCATTTTCCCTTAATGGTGGATTACCCTAAAATATGATGCCACACAAAAGCAGTGAATAAAAGTAGGCATAGCAAGCTAATTTACCTATATTTATCACCAAAATGTGCAGTAACCCGAATAGGATAAGCAGCTGAACCTAACTGTTTCAGCAGACCATCAATGTGTGTCTTCCAGTTCAATCACTCAAAATGTGCAGTAACCCTAATAGCATAAGCAGCTGAACCTAACTGTTTCAGCAGACTATCTATGTGTGTCTTCCAGTTCAATCTCTCATCAGTGTATACAACCAAAAATATGTAATATTCTTGAGCATTCTTCTGTATCACTACATTTCAAAAGCTTCTGTCCTTTTCTTGTCTGAACTATTTATTATCCAAGAGTTTACTTCTTTATGTGGCTGTACTCTAGACAAATACGTTTGGAAAAGTGTTTCTAACACTTCTACATCTACACTTAATTCATATGAGATGTTAACAAATTCCTCATTCTTGGAAATACTATATCCAGTCTGCATTTTATAACCTCTCTATTTCAGCCATCATCAATTATTTTCTATGCAAATAGCAAAACTCTTCTACTACTTTTACATTTCATTTCGTAGTCTAATTCCCTCAGCATTGCCTGATTTACTTCGACTACATTCTATTACCCTTGTTTTACTTCTGTTGAAGTTCATCTTATAGCCTAATCTCTTTTCAAGACCCGATCCATTTCATTCACTGCTCTTCGAAGTTCTTTGCAGTCTCTGGCAAAATTACAATGTCATCATCAAATCTCAGGATCTTCTACTTGAACTTAATTACTTTCCAAATTTCACCTTGATTTCCTTTACTGCTTCCTCAGTGTACAGATCGAATAACATCGGGTATAGTCTACAACCCTGTATTACTCCCTTCTGAACCACTGCTTCCCTTGCATGTCCTTTAGCTCTTATAACTGCAGTCTGGTTTCTATAACAGTTTAAAATAACCTTTGTATTTTGTAGCAGCTACCTTCAAAATTGGAGAGAATGTAGTCCAGTCAACATTGTCAAAAGCTTTCTCTAAATCTACTAATGCTCTAAATGTAAGTGCGCCCTTCCTCAACCTACCTTCCAAGATAAGTTGTAAGGTCAGTATTACCTCATGTGGTTGAATTACTGCAAGTCCCCCTCCCCCGTAATAACTTGAAACACGTAGAGCATTAGAAGAACAAAAACTTTAGGAAACTGTCACACAGTAAAATAAGAATATGTTTACAAGATATTTTGTTGGTGATTCTTGCCAAATATTATACAAGTAAAAGGACTGGTGGGTGGGTTTTGTACTGCTGGAGTGGGAGAGGGAAGGGAATAGGTAAGCGGGGGACAAGGACTACCAAAGCTTGAGGCCATGGGGGCTTACAGGAACACGGCATATATTGCAGTCAATAGATGATGGTGGGAGGATGTATGGGACGGGTCTTGCATTTAAGTGCAGGGATGTGAGCCAGAAGGCACGGGGTTAGGAGTGGGGATGGACAGTGGTATCATGTACATTTGGTAGGTGGCAAAATACCGCTGTGGGAAGGGAGGGAAGGATAGTGTGTGGGATATTCCTCATTCCTCACATATGTGCAGTAGACTTAGATGCAAGACCTCTCCCATACATCCTCCCATCACCACCATCTATTTCAGTCCAATCACAGGCATCTCCCATATCACCAAGGCAGGGTGAAGTGTGAAACCAGCATGTGATCTGCAAACTGAGCTGCAACCATTGTGCTACTTATGACTAACAAGCTGTCTGTCCACATGAATGACCACTGACATACAGTGGCCAAGAGACAGCTGGACCACCCAGTCACAGAACATGCTACCCAACAAAATGTGCTTCACTTCATTGAATACTTCATAGTATGTGCCATCAGAATCCTTCTTACTTACACTTCCTTTTCTGAGTTGTGCAGGTGGCAACTCTCCTATAACCCCCCTGGCCTTAACCTTCACTACACCCAGCCCTCTGAAGCATTTGCACTTGACATATGCATTTGATGTTGAGAGACACTAGGTGTGAGGTGCAAATCAGTCGCAGCGCCGTAATCACTGTCGGTCATGACATGCTGTGATGTTGAAGCTCCTATGTCACTGGCCTTGTTCTGTGTGAATATAAACAATTATGTGTTGTGTATGGTTTCTACCATCTGCTTGTACGTACTGTGCTTTGTTCCACTGGGTTAGAAAGCTCTAATATGTGGAATATGCAAAGCTCTGATACATGGAATGTGCAAAGCTCTGACATGAAAATTGCCACTGACATCATTGGCCTAGTGACATTCTTTCATGGCGAGGTGTGCTGCTAAACGGTCAGGCATTGGAGTTGCTATGGAGAACTCTAGAGTTTTGTGAGCAGGAGAAAGAATATATAAATATTCATGGACAGCCATCAATTGCTGACAATAAAGTTGTGGAACAAACATCAAAAACTTTTGGAATTTGTGCGGGGACAGAAGTAAGGTAGTGTCATTGCAAAAGTTGAGAGATATATACATGAGCTGTAATTATTTCGAGCTGTCTGGATCAGATAATATATTTTTAGGGGCCACTGGAAAGAAGAAAAAACAGTCTCTGTCACCAACTTGTGTCTTTCCAGACTGATGCAATTAATAGGCATGTTTATGCTTCCTGCAGCAGGAAAGATTATCCTATCCTAGCAAAGTTATTAGTGATTTTAAAACAAAGTTGACTTTTCAGGTGTGGGGAAAATGTCACTAAAAATGGTGCTGAAAAGTATGGGTTCCCATTACAAAATGCTAGATGAGCTCAAAGTCCTGTTGGAAAAGAAGCTTTTTGTTATGGTTCAAAGCATTTTCTTGCACTATACTGAGGGCAAAGACACTCATTCCACAGTATGGCTGAAAGAAATGTGGGTAAATGCCGGGGATGCTGTCAGTAAATGCTGGACAGATGGCACTCCAAGCAGTAGCTGCAATATTGCAGTGCCTGTGTTATTCAGAATTACAATGCAAAGTTCCTTCAAACATGCATGCATGTCCGAAGGAACAGGCATAGCAGTAGCGATCATCAACTGATGGGAAGAGGAGCTATATTAATGGTGAGCAATGCAGACTCTTCCATTGATTTTGTCCCTGATGGATTTCTTGTTGTTCGGTTCAAAAAGACCTGTGATTACCACAAAGGCATGGACTGCACACAATTTGTTGAGTGGTTCAAGAGTCTTATAAAAGAGTTTCCCGTCTCTACAACATTTATAATGGACAATGCTCCATATCATCCAGTGATATTTAAAAAAAAACCTGCAATTGCAAAGAAGTTATGGTGTTGTGGTTGCAGGCGCAAAATATTACTGCAGTTATTAGTGTGACAAAGATTCTTTTATATTCTGTTTTAAAGGAACTAAGCCTATGGCGCATACGTATGTAGTAGATCAAATAGTCAAGGAGCAGCGTGGTATTGTAACAAGGCTGCCACCAAATCGCTACCATTTCAACCACATTCAGTAGTATGGAGAAATATAGTGATGCACATATAGAACAGAAAATCCTTTACAATAACAGAGGTGGAAAGGCTGTTGCATAAAGCCTCATAGAAGAAAAGTGTCAGGCATGTTGCAAAACTTATTCAAGCAGCACAGGTGATGGAAGAGATCATCAGTGACCATCTACAGCTAATGATCTGTCGTGATGATGACAGTGAAGATGGTTTTGGCGCTGATATTGACAATTGTGATGATGAGGAGCTGGATTGAATTGTACTGTTGTCATTGTAAATTCGTGCATGAAAAGTTATGAAAGTTGGTTATTTATTGCATTATTGTCATTTTAAAACTTATAGTGAGAAATTTACAATCTTAGATATTGTTTGTTTTGTAAACTATGTATTGTATTGTTTTCAAGGTATTGGTCATCATCAAATGCATATTTTCTGTATAACTTTGTTTCATTATTGGAAGCATTTGAGGCAATTTATATGCTGTCACTGTGGTAGCAACTCGGAAACGAATTCTATAGAAACTGTTATTGCTGTATAGCTTAGATTTACGAGTTGAAATGGAAAACCGTATCAGCTGTTACATGTAGTGACTGCTGTTGCAACATAATTATTGCAGTATAACCAGCCTATCTTAAGGAATGCAAACTGTCAAATGCAATGTTTCGCCAGCACATGGATAGTCCCTGTCCTCCCTATGACTATCCCCTTCACTGCGCCTACTCAAGCATAACACAGCCTTCTATACCACCAACACACCCACAAGGAGCAGTACACCTTTCCCCATCCTTCTCCTACTTGCCCCATGCCTTCTCGCCTCTATCACTCGCACGGGACTGCTGCTCCCATCAGCTGCAGTTACGACTTGGCCCGGCCACAGTGGGCAGAGATACTGGTCATTTGTGTGTGAATTGTGCTTCTGTGAATGTGTGGGTGTTTTCTTCTTCAGAAGAAGGCCTTTTGGCCAAAAGCTAAAATGTGTGATAATTGTTTTCTTGTGTGGCTCATTCCATGTCAAATCATCTGGAAATTTAAGAAAATGAAACATTTCCCCCACAGAAAACTTACAAATTTTGTCTGACGAAATTTTAGAAAGCACTATGAGAGATTCCAAAATGTTATTGAATTTGGTTAAATTATTGCAGTGCTATAATAAGAGTAAGTTAGGGGGTTTTGTAAATGTATTATAGAATTCTTTACCTGTCATAGAGAACATACTGTTATAGTTCCTATAATTTAGTAGAAGTTGGTATCAGTTTAGTGCAGTTTGTTTACATCCTGTTGTCATGAGTCAAGAAAGCAGAAGTCTGTGTGTATAGAATTGGATGGATAAAAAATCTCATGCATAAAAGGAGGTTACAATTAGGCAAGCTTTCGGAGCAAGTGGCTCCTCCTCCAGGCAGAAGGGTTGAAGGAGAAGGAAGAGGGGCAAAGGAAAAGAGCCGGAGAGGTCTAAGAAAACGGGTAGATTTCAGGAACTCACCCAGAACCGCAGGTCAGGGAAGACTTACCAGATGGGATGAGAAGGTAAGTTATTTCCTACGCCCCTCTTCCTTCCCCTTCTTGCAGAATGAGGTCCACTGACTCCAAAAGCTTGCCTAATTCCAACCTCCTTTTATGTGTGTGTTCTGCCACCACTTGGTAAGTAGATCTTATACCTATCCAGTTATATTATTTTGTCAAAAATTAATTTATTTTCATTGCTATGTTTTGTTGAAATGAAAAGCAATCAATTTTTGAGAGAGATGGGTGGATGTACGTAAAGCTTTCTGTATTCTGGAAATATTGGAAATATTTTCTTGTTATGAAATTGTTTCATTGGAGGAAAATATCTACCAACAATAGACAGTCATCAACAATAATAGTAATAATAAAAATACACCCCTGCTGTGAAGTTGAGGGGATGTGTTTGTTGTTTTAAATTTAAAGTATATTTATATTACATTTATTTTCATTGGATTGACAACATTCCCTCTGTTGTTAAGTGTTCTTTGTCCTGAGAAAGTCATGAATGCTCATGATATCACTATACATTAGTGAGTTTATTGACAGATTTGAGCAATATTGTAAATATACATAATTTTACGTCCTTCCAAAGCCTTCATTAACAGACTGAAAAAATTACTGGAGTATTATTTCACTAAATTAAAACTATAGCATTCCAGTTTTTTCTAGGTTAAATAATGAAAGGATGCTCATGTAGAGGATGTTCTCAGAGATGTTACATTGCAGATGAATGTGATGGTTCCCTGACAACTATTTCTGACTTAACTGAAGAAGAGCGGGAGTTAAAGTAGTTTAACTGAACTGTACTTTCTCTAGAAACAGAGATTTCGTGAAAAGAAAGTAGAGATTTCTACATTTGCTCACCTTCGGCCAAAAAAGTGAGTACTATGAGTACTACCAGGAGCATCTCATACGCATTCTGTATGTCTGTGTGCTATTTATCAAAATGTTCAGTTTCTGCTACATGGCATTAATCTTAAAAAAAGAAACTACAAAGATCTATAGGAGTAATAACTTGCAACATTAATCACAGAACCTGTGTGCTTCATCTCTGTGACAAATGTTGTCCTACATGCCTACTTCAGGAATGCCTGCAAAATCAGGTAGAATATTTTAAGCCTGATGAAAGAGTTTAATAAAGCCAGTGGATTTCAGCATATAGGATTAATCTGATTCTCCAAGCAAATACACTGTCAGAAATTTGTGAACTGCTGGTATGGTACTAAAGATGAGAAACTTGCACCTCATTCCTTCAGACTAAAATCTCAGAGTAATTATTTGAAAATGATGATATAAACTCTTCAGGAAGGGTCTGTTTTAATGTTGATGGGCTTCAGTGAAAATTTCAGCTTTGTTGTCCAAGGAAAAGCACAAGGTTATCTCTGGAATAATGGCATTTGTATTCTTCACACAGCTTGTGCATGCTATAAGAAAGACCAAAGTTTGCTATCTAAAAGCTTCTACATTATTTCTGATGATTTGGAGCATGATGTAGCCATGGTTCATCAAACACAGAGTACTGTATTGGAGTTCTTGAAGCAAGAACTTGAATTGCCTGTAAGTGACACTGAATTTTTCAAAGATGGTTGTGCTGAAAAGCACAAAAACTGCAAGAATTTTTGAACATATGCAATCATGAACATGACTTCAAAACTAAATGTCTTTGGTCATTTTTTGCAACTAGACACAGTAAACCCCCCTGTGACAGAATTGGTGGCAATTTGAAAAGGCTTGTTACAAAAGCAAGTCTGCAAAGAACATTTCATGGACAAATAGCACTGGGCAAGTTTTTCAATGTTGTCAAGAAAACCTGAAATAAGTGTCAGTTTTCTTTGTTTCAAACTAGGAGCTAGCGGAAATTTCTAGTTGTCTTTCTGCACATTTTTCATCTGCAAGAACTGTTCCTGGAACCAGATTCATGCACCAGTTCTTTCCACTTTCAGCAACTCAGATTGGAGTCAAATGCTTAAGCTGTGACACCAGTTTCAGTGCTACTTTTGGCTCCTCTCGAAGTGTGCTGTTGATGCCTGAAGTTCATGTATATGCTAACTGCTATGTTGCTTGTATGTATGATTCTTTCTGGTATCAAGATATTGTTTTGAAAGTGAATGATACAAGGAAAGTGATGCAACAGTTAGATTTATGCTTCGACATGGGCCATCATCATCCTTATACTGGTCTGAAAATGACACTTGTAATGTTCTATTCTCCCATATTTTATGTCAGGTAGAATCAACACAGTGGCTGGATGTACTTATACTCTAAGTCAGGTCTCTGCTAAATTAGTGGAAGCAAATTGGTGCTTTTTTAAGAGGAAACTCAATGTGCAGTGAGACACATTACAGATCACAGTGCTGTTAAGTTGTTTGTGGTTTTATTGTAAAATTAACTGACAGTTGACTTGAAACATGCCTAATCAGGTGTGATTATTGCACTGACACGTAAGTTAAGACTTTCTGCCTGCAGTGATTAGATTCTGGTGAGTGGCATATCTGAACAGTATGTGAAAAGGGCTTGGAGCTAGATAGTGACAAGCCACATTTTTGACATACACATGATTTTTGGTATATGTACCTAGACAGGCAATCACAGCTTACAATGCACTTTCCTGGACAAAATGTATATTTTGTGGCATGTCATTGTCTTTTCCCAAGCAGTTCATATTATAATTTTTTTTTAATTTATCCTGTTAAAAGACAAAATTTAGATCTGAATGCTGTTGTACATCTTTGGTAGACATATGTGTTCAGTTTTCTGAATAAAATACTGTCGCAGAACAAGCTAAGTAGTGCAGTCACCATAGTCTAGTGGCGCCGGCACGGTTGCTCAGTGTATTCGGTCAGAGGGCTGCATGCTCTCTGTAATAAAAAAACTGAGGCAAAGAATCAACGATCAGCTTGAATGGAAGTCTTGTGACGTCCAGCCAGACCAAACGCTACGACCAATATGAAAAAAAAAGTGATTATGATACTAGATTGTTGCATTTAGGGTCATGAGTTCAGAATTCACCTGAACTGAAAATTTTTAATTTCTAAATTCGGTTTGAGAACATTCTAGAAGTATCCACAAATGGCAAGAAGCATTGTACTGGAATGTTCTGTAGCTGTATATATACCCTATGTGTTCTGGCTGGAGGCAGTTCGCTCCATGCTCTTGTATGTACGAGTGCTGAAAAACCTTCATTAAGTGAAGTTAAGTGTTCGTCACTCATCTACTTACTCCTTCCTCTATGTGACATTATATCCTCTCATTTCTCCATCTTCAATTTTATTCTGTAAGATGTGTGCTGTTTTCCATAATATGGGTTGGTTATAATTAAAGTGCAGCTACTCATGAAGGTCCAGTGTAGACTTTAGTTACACGACACCGAAGTTTGGTAGTTATGCTGATGCGTTAATTCAGAACATATTTATGCTGGAAAAAAATTACTTCAAATTTTGGTCAGTGCATATTGGTGCTCATATTGAACAAATTGTGTAAGCAGTGGTTAATAATTAAATCAACATTATGCCTTTCGCACTTCTTTGACCTTTTCCGTGCACATCCTGTCAATAATGCATTATGCATGGAAACATTTCTATGTATCTTTCTTGCTTGATTTGCACCTGGTGAGCAAAATTAGAACCAGTTTTTTTCCAGTGTGAATTGGTTCCACTTTAAAACAATAGAATGTCTACCACATTATGACATACTATGATTACAACCCACACTGGACCTCTGTGATTAGTTGCACTTCAATTGTACAGTGATTTATATGTTTTAAGTTGTAGTAAACATTGATAATCAACATTAACAATACCAAAGAAGGAAAGTTGCTACTCACCATATGCTGAGTCGTGATAGGCCATTAAGGCCTTTGACAGCAGTAGACACCCATACACACATGGGCACGTGCGTGCCTACACACACACACACACACACACACACACACATATGGAAACCCAACTTGCACACATGTGTGCAGTCTCAGAGAGCTCTTTGTGTGTGTGTGTGTGTGTGTGTGTGTGTGTGTGTGTGTGTCTGCTGCTGACTCCGCTAGTGTGGCTTCTATATAAGATACTTCAATGTCCAGAATTTCTGCAAATCTTGACCAATCAGCATTCTTAAAATTAAACCTTCTCTGAAAAGGTACCTTCTGTGGTCTGACAGCAGCAAATAATTGACACATAATTGGTCTCTGTGTGAGTTGGGTATTGGGGAGCAGACAGATTTTACACTTTGTTGGCTGATACTGCTGCTACCAAAAATTAGGTCAGGATTGTAAGCTTGCCTCCACCTGCTGCTGTTAAAAAATCCAGGCAGTTTTGCATCATGGATTAAATTCAGGTGACTTGCTTCTGCCCATATTTGTACTGCTGTCCCATTCTCATCTTCATGATCATAGCCCCAAACAGTACTATGGCTGCATAAATCGTCGATCACAATCTGCACACATTTATTTAGAAAATTGGGTGGTTTGTTAACAATTAATTCAGCACTAGGTGGTTTATAAAATGATGTAATGGCACAATTAACTGTTTCTAGAGTGAGAATTTCAATGTTGTTTCCCTCCATGAATCCTGTGGATAAGATCTGGATATCTGGAACAAAGATAGCACTTCCATATTTATCATGTTGTCTTTCGATGGTGAGACACATTCCGTCTATTTTTGGTCTGCACATGTCACAACTTCTATGTGTCTCCTGTATGCGCAGTATATGGCACTGCTGCTGACTGCATAGTTGGCGTAGAATTCTTCTTTAGCTGGTGTTATGCCTTCTATGTTAATAGATATAATTGTTAACTGTGGCCCTGAAAAGGGCTCAAGTCTATATGTTTCTGGTGTGAAAGGATCAGCCGTCAGATTATTTTGAATCATATTCTGGCGTTGCCCAGGGTAAGCCTGATTGCTTTTATCGTCCTGATCACAGATCATAATCTTCTCAGAGGCTCCTTTCATGTACCACAGTGGTACTGAAAGATGCACAAAATGGGACTCTAATTTCAGGTTATTTTTTGTGTTTTAATCAGCTGTGGTACCACAGATTGTAATATTCATAAATTACCTATCTTGGTGGACTCCAATTTTCTCCTGCCATAAGGTGTGTTAATTCATTCCTTGAGTTATTTTTTAGAGTAGGCTGCAAATCACTGCTGATCTTCCCAGGTTTCAAATCCTCTGAACAGATGGCTTAATGTTAAAGAAACTTCTGGTCCCTGGAAGAATCTGAAGTTCTGCAGACCAGTCTGCAAATCTGAGAACATGTTGGCTTTAGTTGCTCCTGAAATAAACTAAAATTAACTGTGGTGATAACAGAGCTGATTCAGAAAATATGTCATTTCCTCTAAAGAAACACTCTGTTGTGCTAGCAAAGAAACTGAGAAACAAATTAGCAAGAAAGTGTGACTGTCTCTGCACAGACAGCTGTGCAGAAGCTATCTACTCTGTATTTCGTGCTTGTTTACACTTGTAACATGGTTTTTAAACAAAATACTGTGCATTGGAAAGAGTAGTAACAAAGGACAAAATTTCAAATATATGTTTACAGTTATTTGATGCCCCCTCATTTTCATAGGATTTCACTAAGATCTTTGAAGAGTTCTCTGCAACATATGTGGTTTTCTACTTTAACAGTTTTCCTACTGCTCACTGTTGCTGAATTAATACCTTATGAGAATTTATGGTAGTTTCCTCACTCCCACAACATAGAACTGAGTGAAACCAAACAAAATAAACTAATACCTTGGCCATAAACAAACGTTTCAAAGATAATTATAAATGCAATATATGCTTAATTGAGCTTATTCATAGAGTATAATCTCTCAATTATGGAAAAGGTCCATCTGGTCTTGACACTGAAATCCAATCTGGCAATAGCTCAAGTTGATTCAGAACAACTGAGAGCATTACATCACATTAGACCTATTCTGTGGATTCCATCGATAGGAGGATGTGAAAAAAAGCCAAAGGTATAAGTTTTATTTTATTTAAGTACAATTCAATGAAATGGCTTAACATTGCGAAAGACTGTTATATCACAGTGGTAATTCTAATTATAAAATAACCTAAAACATTTAAATTTAGAGTTTGTGAAGATACTCTGCTATACAGTAGAAGCAGTTGCCCAACAAAAAATTCTTTAAATCAGTATTAAACGCTGCCTCATTATATACAATCTACATACTTCTAATAAGCACTGGCAGGTTGTTGAATATATGCTTGTACATATGTATCTGACTACTTCCTGTGTTAATGTTAAACCGTGAAGTTTTTGTAGTGGTCCTTTGTGGCTGTACCTTTATATTTATTCAGGATGTATACGACCCGGGACAACCGGGAGATACGGGAAAAACCCGGGAATTTTTTTCATCCGGGAGAAAACCGGGAAAACCCGGGAATTTTTCATTGTTTTAGTTTTCGGTTAAATTTTTGTAATTTTGACTGGTAAGAAGCGATACTCTAACAAGGGATATTACTGTATCCCGCTACTGCAGCATAATACTTCAACAATAAAACATAAACGAGAGAAAAAAAACGAAAATAACTTAAATTGCAAAGGAAATGCGCCATATATAACGACACACAATGCTCATGCAATGGTCTGCCAACAGCAAAAAGTCAAAGGCTTTAGGAAGACTATGCAATGCTTCATAACAACAAATTATCTCCAATGAGCGTTAAGTCACAACTGTTTACATTAGATTCGTTTTAGCAGTTACGAGCGGGCTCATTCGCATTCACAGTTAGTCGCGTTTGAGCAGTAGATTCTCCCGCTTCTGGCTACTGGAATGTGGCTATAGGCTGTGCAAGAAGACGCAGCAAGAAGCTAGATGCTACGGGGAAAAGGGGGCGCCAAATTCATATTCTGGAGGGGAAAAAAAAAAAACTTTTCACAAATCGTCTAGCATCTAGCGCACGTTTGTCTATCGATTATTTTGAAACGCTTCCCTGTTGGTTTTTGAACACATTTTAAGTTGGTTTCTGAATGAATCATAAGTTGATTTTTGAATGTGCATAGTGTGCGACTGTACGTGATGTCTCTGTCAGGAGAATCCTCGTCACATCTAGAAATAAACTTTCCACAGACGAAAGGGTCGGGGCTATACGAGCTGAGCAAAGTAAAGCCGAACGGATGAATGCCAATCGCTGTCTGATTATGTGGTTGATTGGGTTTGTGAATGATCAGCGTTGTTATAATTACTCGCAAAATCCATAGATTCAGACTACCAGAGTGGAAATAAACAACTGACAGGAATAACAGATGAGAAAGATTACGTATTATCTTCTCGGTGTACCCAAGAAAATGAAATTTTGACAGAAAATTTTTGGCCAGGTCGCTACACTAGTGAGGACCAGTTGTAAAGCCCCGGCTAGCAGCCGCTTAAGTTCAATTCTAGAAGTAACGCGGAAAACGTGTTGTACGAGCACGTAATAACGCCTAACCGGAAAACAATCGCGGGATAACTAAACCTGTGATTCTGGCAGGGTTAGTGAAATTAATCGGCGAACAGATTTTGACAATGGCAGGAATAGCTACAGAATTGGTGATGACAAGATTGTTTGTTAGAACGAGGAAGGGGAAGAAACAGCGACATCACACAAATTATGGAAGAATAAGACGATTCCAAATTTATATAAAAATTTCGTAATATCACTTTTCGATCTAGATTAGATTAGATTAGTTTACGTTCCATAGATCCGTGCTGAGGAGATCCTCGTGGATGTGAAACATGTCAATTTTTTTTTTAAGCTGAAATAACAATACTAATAGTATGAATATATACAATACATCATTTGTTTCTATTAAAAAATTCGTCAATGGAGTAGAAGGAGTTGGCCACTAGTAAGTCTTTCAGGCTCCTTTTAAACTGATCTTTATTCGTAACTAAATTTTTTATGTTTACTGGCAAATTATTGAAGATGAGTGTTCCTGAGTAGTGGACCCCTTTTTGAACTAAAGTAAGTGCTTTTAAGTCCTTGTGCAGATCATTTTTGTTCCTGGTATTGTATGTATGAACTGAGCTGTTTGTTCGAAAAAAGAGATATATTATTTAGGACAAATTTCGGGTCTAGTGCAGCAGGGGATACAACCCGTCGGCTTTGAACAATGACGTCACAAGTCGCCAGAGACCATGTATTACAAAGATGAAAGAGCTGAGGAGAATGTTGAGAAACAAAGGAATGCGAGAGAGATAAACATTGATCTTGTCAACAGCTGAGAAGCGATTCTTCTTAGTGTTGTAGCTCCCTTCAATAGCTGATAAGTGTTTTTTGGCTTAAAAAAAAAAAATCTCACGAGATAGAATAACCTCGTGAGTTTTTTTTTTAAAAGCCAAAAAACACTTATCAGCTATTGAAGCATCTGTATCTTAGGATCAGTTTATTCTATCTAGTGATATTTTTTTAAAAAAAAGCCAAAAAACACTTATCACCCACTGAAGCATGTGTATATTCTAATGGGTGCGGGAGTTCCGACTCCTGGGGAGGTGGGTGGGTGTTATGCATGGCTAATCTATTCTATTTGCAGTTTACCATTTTCGCTTTTGCTGTTATGTTTCAGTTTAGTTTTTTTATTGATTGCTTAATAAAGTAGGATCAGTTTATTCTATCTCGTGAGATTTTTTTTTTTAAAGCCAAAAAACACTTATCAGTTACTGTGCCTTGGACGCTAATAGTATCCCATTCGTTACTTGAGCTATATAGCTATACGCAACATTTTTATCTTGCCCCCTGTATTTCATATATTCCCCACAAACCTCCCTACAAAACGAGTACCAGTCTACTACGGTATGTTTACTGACACGACACTCATGCACACACAGCCATACAGGATATCTTAAACACCAACAATATGTTATTTTCATTATGTCTCCGAGGGCGAGCTTAGATTTCTCGAACCACGTCCCTCGTCTAATGGACCGCCACAACCGATCTTTGCTGCAGCGCCATACAAATAAGTCGTGAGTACGGCGACTCGATACACTCGTAAGGCGCATATGTTCGCCGCACTCATGACATTGAACGTATTCCGCTATGAGACCACACATTTGCAGGAAGCAAATTGTGGTCAACATATCTTGGCCCATAACTTCCCTTAAATCGTCCAGATTCATAGCGGTAGACAAATCCATTCCTATAAACGAAAATAAGACACTACAAATTGTTCTATAATAAAAAATTAATAATCCACATTACCTCAATATCATTACGAAAAATATTAAGTACCGGCCGAATAAAAAACAAACAATTAAGTTAATTAAATCACACATTTAATGATGTACCGAATATCAAGCGATCGCTTTTAGATTAACATTCAATTATTTTAATGATAGTGCTTATTAGAACACAGAACTGCTTTATTATCTATGCCTCGAAGTGAAGACATTACGATCTATGACTAAGGAATGACGTCATTGTTCAAAGCCGACGGGTTGTATCCCCTGCTGCACTAGACCCCAAATTGCATTAATGAGTAAATATACTGAGAGGCAGTAGTTAGTATACCCAATCCTTTGAAGAGGTTTCTACAGGACATCCGTGAATTTACTCCACAAATAATACGTATTACATGAAGACATTACGATCTATGACTAAGGAATGACGTCATTGTTCAAAGCCGACGGGTTGTATCCCCTGCTGCACTAGACCCCAAATTGCATTAATGAGTAAATATACTGAGAGGCAGTAGTTAGTATACCCAATCCTTTGAAGAGGTTTCTACAGGACATCCGTGAATTTACTCCACAAATAATACGTATTACACGCTTTTGGACTCTGAAAACTTTTGTTTGATTTGAAGAGTTATCCCAAAATATTATACCATATGACATTATGGAATGAAAGTAGGCAAAGTATGCAAGTTTTTTCATTTTTATGTCGCCTATGTCTGCTACACTCGAATTGCAAATACAGATTTGTTAAGGCGTTTCTGCAGTTCTGTGGTGTGCTCTCCCCGACTGAATTTATTATCAAGTTGTAATCCCAGGAATTTAAGACTGTCAACCTCTTCTATCTGCTCTTCTTCGTATTTTATGCATATGCTGGGTGGAAACCTCTTACAGGTTCTAAATTGCATATAGTGAGACTTTTCGAAGTTTAATGTCAGTGAGTTGGCTTTAAACCATTTATTAATATCCATGAAAATATCATTAGCAGATCTTTCTAGAACTACACTTGACATACTATTTATTGCAATACTTGTGTCATCTGCAAACAAAACGAACTCTGCTTCTGGCAGTGTAACTGATGAGAGATCATTAATGTACACAAGAAAAAGCAATGGCCCTAAGATGGATCCTTGTGGGACACCACATGTAATTTCTTCCCATTCTGATGATGACTGATGACTTAATTCACTAGTCCCTTTCACTGACACCCTTTGTTTCCTGTTAGTGAGGTACGACTTGAACCATTTTGCAACACTGCCCGTGACACCATAGAATTCTAATTTACTTAAAAGGATGTTGTGGTTCACACAATCAAATGCCTTTGACAAATCACAGAAAATACCTGCTGCTTGTAATTTGTTATTTAATGAATTAAGTAATGCTTAAGAAGCTGGAGCGTATGAATGAAATGTGAAACTATTTCCTAACATAAAACATTTTGCTTGTAGTAGCCCTAATAGGCATTTGATATTGGCACTTCGTGAATTATAATCTGTCGTGTTATAAAAATGGTCATTTGTACCAAAACAGTCATGTTTATTTGGTGTGTCTTACAAAATGGCTCCAATATTAGAAAGGCCTCTTTTGTTTTATCTAGCAGACAGTGACAAAATAGACGTAATCAGATCGAGAAACCACACCAGTCTTGGATACCGTAAATGTGTTAACAGCTTTTTCAGTATTAGATAACGACATTTCGTTTTTTCATGTAGTGAATCGTTTGACGAGCTTTGATGAAGTAATAGATTCTTTCGCAGAAAGGAAAGCATGCCATGTAAAGCTGTAGCAAGAATAGAGAGAAAAAAATGCTAGAAGCTAAGGATTGAAGAAATGTGTCTCTTTTCTTTATTGGTTTTATGTATTCTATATTTAGTTTTATGTCACACATAACAGCAAGTTAAAAACAAATAGAAAAAGTGTGCACCACAAAGTTTCTGGGAATGCGAATTGACCAAGATTTAAACTGGAATGAACACAGTGTATATCTTACTCAGAAACTTAGCTCAGCATGTTTTGCCTTAAGAATAACATCCAAGGTATGCAGCAAAAAATGTATTAGAACAGTGTATTTCAGTTATTTCCACTCAGTTGCAAGCTATGGCATAAGTTTTTGGGGAAAAACCAGGTCAAGACTAAATGACATTTTTATTATGCAAAAAAGAGCTATTCGTATCATGACACACAGCCCACCACAAACTCACTGTAGACCCTTATTCAGACAACTAAAGATACTTACAATACCATCAATATATATTTTTAAATGCCTGGAAATGATAAGTAAAAATAACTGCGATCTCCAAACCAACTCAAGCTACCATGATCACAATACAAGGCATTGTAAAGACTTCCACATTCCCTATGTAGCAAAAACTAGAAGTCAGAAACATGTTAGCCACTTAGGAATAAAGCTTTTAAATGCACTTCCATCTCAAATTAAAGAATTGAAAGGCAAAAATAATTTCAAGCATGAAGTAAAAAAATACTTGATGGAAAAATGCTACTACAGTGTAAATGAATACCTGTCTCAGACTGTGGATTGAAACCTGTAGCCTACTTATTTTTTAAAAATTCAGACTAATTTAATGATGTTTTCAACTTTGTAATTATGATGCTTAGGAAAAATCTGTTAAATATCCGTAATACGTTTTGTGTATATCCGTAACACGTTTTGTGTATAAGGCATAGTTCATTATCTAAAATTGTTTATCGTGAGCACGTACTTTTGTTTATTGGGTAATAATTTATTGTACACTACTTATGTACTATGTGTATGTAATTTGTTTGCTGTTTGTATATGTTTGTCAATTTATTATGTATGTGTTGTTATGTGTTACGTGTAATCAAACGACAAATCCTATATCACATGTGTGATCTATTAGATGCTAAATAAATAAATAAATAATAGGCAATAGAGAGTGCAAACTTTCTGAAGAGTTCTGGTTCTCCCGATTACAAATAATCCCATCCGCTATTAATTGCGAGAGTTTGTTTTAAGAGGGGCAGGCTGTCAAAACGGCCGACTGGGAGCAGGAGAGGCACCACAGGACATTTCAACTTCCATTGTCCTAAATATAGTTTGATGGAATTCAGTAAAAAATATACACGTTTCATTTCCATGGAGCGAAATACAGTGACATGCGATATGAGAATGCTTTATGAAGGGCGTGGCACTGCACTTTGGCACACTTAACACCAAATAACATGTCTTACATTTCCTCAAACATAAATATTTTATGTTACAGACTTTTCGGAAAGATGTGCGCTTCAAGATGAACATATTTATGAAAATTCGATTTTTTAGTATTGACCCGGTTCGCAAATATCGTAGATCCGAGGCTGATGCGCAGAGCAATCTGGGTTATAGTGGATAGTTTTCACGTGATCCGAGTTTACATTTAGCGATTTTGCTGTGTCCCCTTCTTTTACTCTCACGTCAAATGAAAACAAAACAGATATTTGTGGCCGGGAACTATCAAGTGCATTAAAGTACATTCACATAATTACGGAAGACTAAAATATGTCATTAGTTTCAGATTTTATTTTATTTCCTCCTTTCTGAATGTCAAACATTAATCGCCTTGCAGAACAATGAAGTTATTTTTGTCTGTTTGCTAAAGAAATTTGACTTTTATTAACCTTTTCCGCAGAGGCAGTCAATGTATTTGAAACGAAATGTTTAATTCTACAGTACTGGCTAGTTTCAATTGTTCGCTGCATTTCAAGTGCACGTTTTCATCTTCCAGCACTTATGGCGTTATGCCATAATAAAGAACCAAACATGATATAATACTGTACTGGTGCTCCAAGAAAATTTACATCCAGAAAACCACACTGAAAAGCTTAATATCAGGTCGAGGTCTACTTGATTGGGAATATGGATATACGAATGTGCACTTTAAATGTGCACATTTTAGTTATGGTTCACGAAATTCCAATGCTCTTGGAGTACCCTCTGATGTCTTGTTTCTTTTATGACGTAGTGTATAATCTTTCAATGTTTTACACGTACGTACACATGATCTTCCTGCGTCATGGTAGCTGCGCAAGCGCGGTGACGCCTGTTACCTGCGTTCTCTGGCAACTGCTGAAACGAACCAATTTCTAATAGGTCGGGGGAAAATATTGCGAATGGTTGTTTGAAAACCGTTACTTTCAAAGTAAATATCCTTTTACGTAAGTTGAACTATGTGCGAGAATGTACCATGAATTTCTTAAATCACGGAGCTTTTGACTCTCATTTAAAAATCGGCTCTTTGATGACGAGCCGTTTAGAAGAATTTCGAACCCTGAAGATCAGACATTTGTCATTATTAAAAATTTTACTGGCACATTTGTGTGATATATCTTAAGTGTAATACGCGGAAAAAATATAAACATTAAATGCGAAATCGTAGCTTCTCTTGCAGCTTATTAACCTTAGAGACCAATATTATGTGTGAAAGCTTTGCTTTTCTTGTAGCAACATTATGTATATTAATTTAAACTATTAACTTTACATGTTTGTGTGATCGTGCTACGTAACAGTGATGTTGCTGTTGGCTGACTACATCACGTGTCTATGCTCTGAATGTCCGCTGTCATCGGCTGCCAAGGTCACATGACATGAGCTATAACTGGCTTACAGAAACGTATCGCAATCTCGATTTCAATGATTCGGAAAGTAACATGCGGTGTTTGGTGGAATTCCAATGTATACTTTCGTAATATGAAAATACGCAACGTACATGTTGCTGCACATAAAAGATATTTCCAAAACGCGTCTTTTTCTCGGACTTTCGTTTTCTGAAGTACCGGGAAATTCTGCGCCCGTGTATATCAATCAATCAAGATCAATCAATCAAGAATTTTATTCGCTGTAAATCATTTTACAATGATATTGGCTTCGTCATACAATATGTACTAGTACATACAGATTAATAAAATAAACTTCTGTCAATACATTATAGAATACATTTGAAGCATGGCAGTGTACTAAATTACAAAGGATAGCTTTTAAAAGTTAACGCAACAAGCTATCTTATAATCTAATATAATATGGTATTTTATTGTTTATAGTATAAACTTAGTAATTACACACGATTAACCACAGCACAAAATAATATGTTTAATTACAGACAACTTTTAAATGCTTATGTTCTCCTCAGGCATCTCAAAGAATTCTTTAATGTCATAGAATGGATGATCTGACAACCAGCTGTACCACTTAATTTTAAAAGAATTTGTATCCATAGACTGAACATGAACTGGCAGTTTATTGAACATTTTGAGTGGGTTATCTTTGTGGGAATTTCCTGTTCTCGCTAATCTGTGGCGCGGTATGTCTAAAGTACCGTCAGCCCAGGTGTTGTGTTCGTGTATTTCCCTTCTGGCAATAAATTCTGAAATATTATTTTTTATATAGAGTACAGACACATAGATGTATAGATTTATAATTGTAAGTATTCTGAGTCTGGAAAAAAGAGGACGACAGCCCTATGACCTCTTTTACATATTATACATATGACATTTTTTTGCAATTTCAATACGTTTTTGATGTGAGGGGAGTGCCCCCATATAATCAGACCATATGAAATATGTGATTGGAATAGCCCAAAGTATGTCACCCTGAGGTACTCCAAGCTTACTACCTCCCTTAGTTTCAAGATAAGGTATGCCACCCGAGATATATTTTCACATACATGATTGATATGTTCCTCCCAATATAGTTTTGAGTTAATGTGAATACCTAAGAGTTTTACCGACTTATTGCCTACTTCATTTGATGTTCCCATTAGAAGTTGTTGTGTTTTGTCAGGGTTGCATAGGAGCTTATTGGCTGCAAACCAGTCCAGGGCCTTATCTAGTGTTTCTTTTCTTAGGTTATTCAGATCTGAAATGTTATGATGTGTGGTAAGTAGTGTTGTATCGTCAGCATAACACACAACAGGGTGAGCTATGTTTGTAGGTAAATCATTAATAGCGACAACGAAGAAGAAAGGTCCAAGGATAGACCCTTGCGGTACACCTGTGCTGATTTCCATGATGGAAGAATTTAAATTTCTGACTGAAACGAATTGTTTTCGATTACTTAAATAAGAATTTATCACAGGTAAAGTGCTCCCTCTCACCCTATAAAACTCTGGTTTCCCCAGCAGTATGTCAACAGGAATGCAATCGAAAGCTTTGCTTAGGTCACATAATACCAGTGATACCATGTTCTTATTTTCAAAAGCTGTTAAGGTTTGGTCAATGATTTTCAAGATGGCCCCTGTTGTGTTCTTCCCCTTTCGAAAGCCAAACTGATTGTTACCTAGGATATTGTGTGTGTATCAGCGCCTCAAATACCTTTGAGAATATTGGAACAATGGAGACTGGTCTGTAGCTTTGGGGGAGATATTTGTCTCCTTTTTTAAAAACTGGGACAACTTTTGATACCTTGAGTGCATCCGGAAAAACTCTAAATTCTACGCATTTATTAAAAATATAAGCTAATGGTTTGGCGATTGAGTGTATTGTCTTTTTAATTATGTTATTTGATAACCAATAACAGTCCATACTTTTAGAACCTGAAAATTTGGATACAGCTTTTATAACATCAGCAGGTGTGACAGCCCTCCATTGAAATGCCAGGTTAACAGGCAGTGGTGTTCCAACAAGGTTCATTGCAGATGAATTTGTTGCTTTGATACTGTTACTTATTTCTTTAACTGAATTTAAAAAGTACTCATTTAATTCTTCAGGATCAAGCAGAGCTGTTTCTGTGTGTTTGGGTGTATTCACTTATTTTATTATTTGGCAGGCTGCCTTGCATTTGTTGGGAGCTCTTTCTATATAGTTCTCCACTGCTTGCTTTTTTGTCAGAAGAAGTTTAGCTTCATAGTATTTTTTTGCATTTCAGATATGACCTATGGATGTTCACACTCTGTTCTGCCCCTTGGTCAGAGGCTTGTTTATGCATCTGGTACAGCATATGCAAGTTTCCTCTAATTTCTACTAGCTCTTGTGTGAACCAGTTCAGACTTTTCTTTTTCATTTCATTTGGATATATAATTTTTTTACTGGTGAGCAAACATACCATAAATCTGTGTACTTTTTAAAGAAGTTACCAAAGCTAATTTCAGCTTCCCTTTTTACAGTTTGACACTTATATATAAAGTCCCAATCTGCACTTCCTAATCTATCAACAAACATATTTATGTACTCTTCCTTCTGTCTTCGTACCACTACTACTTTAGATTCTTCAGTTTTAACAGTTTTACAGAGTGTAAGGAGTAGTAGCTCATGATCTGCAAGTCCACTTCCTGCAAGTCTAACTGTAAAATCCTCCCTATGGAAATTCACAATAATATTGTCTATACAGGCATTCTTACGTGTGGCACAGTTATTTGTACAATAGAGGTCTAATGATCTTAGCATATTCAAAAATGTCCCAGCAACTGGTCTCTGTGTGTTTACCATTTCTATGTTGAAATCACCACATATAGCAATTCTCGTTTTACTCTTCAATATTTTTTTAATTATTAATTCACATTTTTCAATAAACAAATTTACATCACCATCTGGCGACCTGTATAGACTAACTACCACTATATTTTCATTCATTAGTTTTACACAACCAAACTCCCCATCTAGCTCTGAGGAGTATATAGATACATCAATTCTGGAAAACATTATTCCTTCTTTGACAAAAATTCCCACCCCACCATTCTTTCTCTGTTTTCTACATATCATGTCTCCCACAACATACCCTTGGGGAATGAACATATTTACTTGTTCTTGTGTTAACCAGTGCTCAGATACACATATAACATCTACATCCTCAGTGTTACATAAATGTTCTAATTCTAAAATTTTATTTCTAATGCAACGTATGTTAACTTGTAGAAAAGTAAGTAGTTTGTCTCTGTCTGTCTTCCTCTGAGAGCAATTTGACTTTATATTTGAAATTGTAGGTTCCGTTAATGTCTTTAATCTTGATGCACTGTGATCATATGTGTTTTGATAGTCACATGCCTGTTCATCCACTTGATGACTCACTTTGGTAACTGCTTTCATCCGTGAAACCACTGCTGATCCCACCAAAAATCCTGGTTCCTCGGTTGTGGTTTCTTTTTTCGGGTTGACTGCCATACTCCACGTGTTAGTATTCTTATCCCTTGAGCTTGATTTGCTGTTGTTCTTTTTGCAAGTAGGTCTCTCTTCTTATATGGTGCCTTCTTTCCTGCCACCTCATTTGCTGCTTCTTCGAACTTTTGCACTGTCCTCTTGGGTAAGTTTATTGCTTGAGTAATTGTCCTCTCCACACAAACAGAGTTCACTTTTAAGGATTATGTTGTTATTTGTGCTGGAGTTGTGTCAGTAACAATTCTCACTGATTCTTTATCTGAGACTTCAGTATGCTTCCATTTAAGTTCTATTGCTGTTTTGTACACTTTCCTGTTTGTTTCCACTGATTCATAAATCCTTGTGGCAATTAGTTCTTTACCAGTTGCATTAAGGTGTTGTCCATGTGCCGTATAAAGCTCCTTGTTACTAGGAGTATCAATAAATCAAGTGTTATGGAAGCCTTTCACAATTTTTTTTAGTTTTCTGTTTGCAGATTGAGTTTCTTGGTTTACACAAGACCATTCAGGCAGGTCATGTCTATGTGGTACACCAACTACAATCACCTTTGTATTTGTATTTTGTAATCCTGACAAGGCTTTATGTAGTGAACGCATTGCCAACTTGGTTTCATTCTTTGCTACATCATTAGCCCCTCCCCAGATAACTGCAAAATCTTCACTTGTCAACTTATGGAGGTCATTGCATTTTTTTAGTATTACACTAGTGGGGGCACCTGGTATCACCTTCCCTTCAACATCATATTTATTTGAAGCTAAGTTTAAAATGTTTCTTGCACAGTCCATGCCATGGCTATCTGAGGCAACGAATATTTTGGGTCTCTTATTCACTGACTGACTCCCAGGAGCAAAGGTTTGCATTTTTATTGCTGCACCCATAGATTGATTTCCTTTTTGAACTGCGTTCTGTGTTGTGGTATGCACACTGTGTTGTGAATCGTGATTTATGATGGGTGCATCAAATCTGTAGTTTTTGCACATTTCTATCTTGCCTGATTCTTGCTTCTGTAGTTCGTTTGTTAGCAAACATATAATTGTTTTCGAATACTTAAGTTCCTTTCTTACTATTCTGAGTTCATTCTGTAACTTTTCGCACACACACGTTTTTAATGGGTCTGTTTTGATTTCGTCCATATCGTCACCGTCAGTACGAAAACAATCACTGCATTTCCAGCTTTTCACTCTATTCGTTGAATTTACCCACGCGTAATGGAATTTCCTGTTACACTTTACACAACACACGCCTTTTCTTGCTGTTTTGTTACAGGAACACGGTTTATTCCACGCTTCCTCACTTATTTCGTAAATATTAATTCAAATTTTCCGAACTGGTCGCGGGCATTGTGCACTAGTTAGTTTCAAAGCACAATATGTCCCTGTTCTTTCAACAGATCGCCGTATTTTTAGTTACTCACCGAGAACAATTACTAATCCACATATACACACCATAATATGTTTAACTTAAGCTCGTTAAACGATCAAAGGATTGATAAGGGAAAATATAATGTCACTTAACACGGAAAAAGCGTGTTTTCACCCGGGAGAAAATGTATTTTTAACCGGGAAATCCGGGAATTTTTCTTCCTTGTCCACGTATACACCCTGTTTATGCTTTTCACCATCTTTTGATAAAAGAGAGATACTGATACTGACAAATATAATAGAAACCACACCAGACAAAAAAAAATTGTGACCCCGCAGGCCAGTCAAAGTGCAGTACAGTGCCTGACTCTGTGAACGTGGCTGTTGTCCCAAGTTGTGGTGTGAAAAACACCCTCAAAACATCATAGACACATTTCTGGCCTGAAATACACCCTACACAGATTGTATGTTAAATGTCTCATAGGGCCACCTTGTATAATGTGAAAAGAAGCAAAATTATGCTTCACCAGGCTGCACTAGATGCCTAGTTACCTACTGCCCATTTTCTGTGTTGTTTTCCCCATTAAAAACAGGCAGCTTTGTGATACTGCGAGCAATGGCATTTTGTGAAGTACATAACTACAAATGTCCATTTTATACAGTTCCTTTCATGGACGAGGCTTGAAACTCGTCTCCAGTCAATTTCATTGATATCTTTTTCACTCACTTTTCTCATCCAGTGTCATGTGTCCATGATTGGTACACCATTCCATGTAGACAGCTCATGATGGGCAGCCCATGTTGGTAAACCGAGTGAGGTGTCACAGTGGATAGCACATTGAACTTGCATTCGGGAGAACATCGGTTCAAATCCAAGTCTGCCCATCCTGATTTATGTTTTCTGTGGTTTTCTGTGGTTTCCCCAAATTACTTCAAGCAAATGAAGGATGGTTCATCTGACAAGGGCATGGCTGATTTCCTTCCCCAATCCGACTGGACACATGACCTCACTGGAATGAAATTTCCACTCTGCAGTGGAGTGTGCGCTGATATGAAACTTTCTGGCAGATTAAAACTGTGTGTTGGATCAACACTCGAACTGGCGACCTTTGCCTTTTGCGGGAAAGTGTTCTACCACTTGCCTGCGAAAGGCAAAGGTCCTGAGTTCAAGTCTTGGTCTGGCACACAGTTTTAATCTGCCAGGAAGTTTCACGACCTCACTGTTTGATCCGCTCCCCCAAATCAGCTAACCAACCATGTTGGTACATCAACTATTTCATTTATGGTGCTACCATGGGTGTGTGAAACACAAATAAGTCCTTTCTGCCATTCCGTTATGCCTCCATGTTAATCCACCTTAATGCGCTGCATTCAAACAGCCGACTGACACATACACAGTACTTCACTGTCATGACTTAGTCAGCATTAGGTGGTGACATGCTGCTGGGTACCAATTTTACACCACCTACAGTACTCCAAAGTTATGAATGAACTCTTTTGAAGTGATGACTAATATTTTGTCCAATGAGTTTATATAGTGATGTAGTTGTAAAAATGCTACGTTTTCTTGAAGCAACCTCCGAAAGATGTTCTAGACTTAACACCAGATAAAGTTCTTAGAACACCCTTCTGTGTTCTAAAAATATTGTCCTTCTATGTTGAATTTTTCCAAGAAACACTTCCAAAACCCATTTATGAAATGAAATATGCAGAATAAACTAGCTTCTACATTTTTAAATCAGCTGCAACAGCAATCACGCAGATGTAACTGAAATAAGACTCTTCCTTAATTCTAGAAATGAGTTTTCCAGTGAAGTTTGTGATGTATCTACAGTTCCATAATATTTCCACTTTATTATTTCAGAGTTTGAGAAGACTATTTTTACAGTGTATTGAGCTCCACAACACATAATGAACTGAATATGTAGAGTCTAATTATAATTTAGTGATAACCTATTTGCTTTGAACCATCTGTTGATATTTTGAAGTACTTCATTAGTTGCCATTTCATTTAGAGGAAACAGCAAAAAGGACAAAATTTACATATTCTGAAATTGCACGTGGAGGATCATTTATGCATTCAGATACAGAACATAGGGTTGTTACACACCATGTCAAATTGTTTCAAATTCTGAGTGCCTGTTGTTATGGTATTGTTGTGAAAGTGATTTACTCTACTTTATGTCATTCAAATGAGATGAAACCGTGAATGTGCTCCATGGTATTTTACCTTTTGCATGAGGATATCTTGATTCTCGCAATCATACCTTAGCCAAGCTAAAAAACATACCCAAAGATGGTAATTTTTGATTTATTGGTTCTGCTACATCTTCAGGATAAATATAGCTAGTTCAGCTGACAGTTGTCAGTGCTGCGGAGTATGTTTTACTGTACGAAGTACAAAATATTGGCAGTAATGAGATGGATCAGTAATTCTTTACCAACATTGTGTTTCCTATTTTGTGAAGTGGCATGATAACACCATATTCAACACGTTGACTGCCATGAGGGTGCCTGCGGAGACAGTAGAGATTCATGTCTGGTACAATGTACCAGCTAGGGCAACAGGCTTTACTCCGTTTAGTACAGTTTATCTTTGAATGCTGTGTAGTGGGATCTTCTGCCACTGAATGTATCAGGATGACCAAATGTAGTGGGAAGAGGTAGAAGGCACCATATTAAGTCTCGTCCGAGCTTTCCAAATGATTTATTGTTTCCAACCACCGTGCCCTCATACACCTCAGTCTGCATCACAGGGCCCCGAAATGCTGAGGAAGTACCCCAACGGCCCATGCAATGCAATGCTGTGTCGAGCCGGCCTTGGCCAGCCGTGGAAGTGCATCGTCGTCAGGATGCGCCGGCTGCCAACTCAGCTGTCCCCGTCCTCGTTGCCTCAGTGACGCCCCGAGGAGCCGCTGAGCAGCCCGCTGACAACTGCATGATGGTCCGCACTGTGTTCCCTCACCGGCATGGCTTAGGACGCAGCGACAACAAGCACCTGCGATCCGTAGCTGAATCTACAGCCCTCAGCTCGGGATGCTTCTGGCGTGTATTGGAAGCAAGGACCCCTCTCGCGGTAGCGAGCCATGGAGTGGCCTGCCGGTGGCTGGCTATGGACCCTGCATCAGCCTCAGAGGCTTGAACCAGTGACCCGCTGTGGACTGGAACACTGGCACCCCCATCTGCTGCTGCGTGTAGCTGGTGGTGTGACACACACTGCCGTCCAGGAGAGCTGCCACACTTGAATGAATCTCGTTAGAAACCCGCACCTATTTATACACGGCTGTGCACCTCTGTTTTGCCATATGTGCAGCTTCATGTCACATACTCATAACACACTAGGTTGGCCAGTGGGCCTCTTCTGCCTGTGATTTGCAACATGCAAAACCGCTACATATACTCTTTCAACAATTTGATCGCCTTGTGGCCTCTATTCTACTTTGCAACTGTTAGTATGCACAACTCACTGCAATCTGGCCCGCACCTGGCTGTAACTTGTGCTCAGAATATTGCACAAAACTAACTTTCCCTATCCTAAATGGTAGTGCGCTACATTATTCCCCCCTTCAGAAAGACCCAGTCCCCGGGGTGACCCTTATCTAGCTCTTAACTTGTTTGGGTTGGCACCTATGGCATATTTCCTTACTACTAGAAAACGTATATGTGATTTAGTGCCCCTTAAAACCATGACATGACATGAAACAAAACATAAAATTCCTTTCTGGATGACCTCTGCTCGATCAACCACTTACCTACTTGTCTCACGCCCTCGGTATCAAATCCACTGGGTCTTGGACTACCCTTGGTTCCCTCTTGGAATTAGCTCTCCGCCTGATCAGAAAGAAAACACCACATAACAAAGTTAAGGCTGCAATGACACTTGGCACAGAGGTGCTCAAAATGATTGTTATTTGCCCTCACCTTTCCCTATACTGAGCGACATGTTGCACAGGCTGTTCGGCTGATATGCACCCCTCTTGCTCTAAAATGAACTGGTTTACGGATCTCAACAGACCTGGCTTCAGAGTTTGATTTAACAAGGTCAGATTCTGCCTTGACAAAAACTCTAAAGTGGCTTCTGGCCAAAACAGCTGTGGCTGTGTAACATTCAATTGCGTGACTCCTGAAATTGGTGCTGTCAGGTTGTAGGTTGGTCCTATTATGTTACACTTAGTTCCATTGATTAAAATCTTGCTCCCCTTGAGCTCTATATGTTTTGCTTCTGCAAATACTCCCTGCTCAAAACAACTTACTACTACTACCAAATTCTCATAGGTGGAGAAGATCCACTGCATTCCGACCCGTTGCAAGCTCAATTTTGGCTCTACGATGTCCCTTAGACAGTCTATTCCTTTCCCCCTGGCTAAAACTAACTGCCCTGTGCATGTGTCCCATATTTGTAGCTTCACAGATTTCCCTCCAACATCCATTATTTTTGATCCAAACCCAACACCGATTGTGTGACTACTTTTATCGTTAAATTTATATTATATGAACTGGTGCAATAAACACGACTTTCCTGACCCAGCACTGTGGATAACTAAAAATTTAAATAGGAAATCATACGACTCTGACATTGTTCAACACATATTTATTATGGCTTTGCTGCAAAATTTACTCTGACGCATTTATTTCTCCATAACTGCCGTTTGATTTCTCCTCTAACAACACTCCACATACGTCAGATGCTACACTTCCCTTTTCAGCGACCTGAGGACAGGGATCACCATCACCCTTCCTCCCTCTTCAAAAAGACTGCTGCCCCCAGCAGGCTCACAATACTCGAAAATACGTATATGAAAATACAATGCCTAATTACTCTACGCACACCCAATGATACATAACAAGAAAAACAAAATAAAATACAAATACTCTACTACATTTTGGATCGCAAAGCATACGGTACTTCATGCTGTACTCTATCTTCCTGGTTTTCTCTGTGCTTAGCACCTCTCTTCACTCTCTCTTTCTTCCTCTTTCCTTCTTGTGACACACCTGGAATCAAATCCGGGCAACCCTTAAATGGCCATAACCGCCCAATGTGTACTATCGTTGTTCTAGTTGGCAGCTGAAGCTTAACATTAATGGGAGATGTGGTTTCAACAACTTGGTATGGCCCTTGATACCTTGTGAGGAACTTCTTCATTTTCCCTTTTTGCGTATAGGGGCTGGACGGCATTACCCATTGCCCCACTCTATACTGCGGTTAACATTTTTTCTGCTTTACTGAATCTTCCTGCCTTTCCAAAGCCTTTGTATTTGCCTTTTGTACCCACTTCCAAACATCCCTAATTGTCCTAGAAAATTGACGTACAAATTCACTGGTCCTTCCTTTCTGTAGCCTCACTAAATCAAATGGTGACAGCATTTTTTGCCCGTACACTACCTCATATGGAGACAAACCAGTATCTGTATGGACTTTTGCATTGTACGCGCATACAATATGCTTCAAATACTCATCCCACTGATGCTGATGATAATCCACATAAAACTCAGCATCTTCCCGATTGTTCTGTGTACCCGTTCTGTCCTGTTGGCCCATGGATACAACGCACTTGTCCTCAACTTCTTTACGTTCAACAACTTGCACAGTTCCTTCATTAAATCTGACATGAAGTTGATCTCTTGGTCAGTGATTATTGTCTCCGGTACATCAAACTTCAAAATCCAGTTGTTTACTAACACTTGCACGACCATTGCTGCCTGTTGATTTGGTATAGCCACCATATCCACATACCTCGAAAAATGGTCTATTATTGTGAGAACAAATCTGTTGCCCAATGGTGTTTCCCTAAAAGGTCCTAAGACATCAATATCCAACAAAGAAAATGGACATGTCACTTCTGGTAATCTTTGTAGCTGTATGTATTTCCGACTCAAATCTGCTCTCTGTGCACATGGTTTACAATTCTTGACATATTGATCCACATCTACTTTCCTACCTCTCCACCAATAACTCTCTACCACTCTCCTATTTGTCGCTCTACACCCTCCATGACCAGATAACACGTGATCATGTGCTTCCTTTAAAACCTCATCCCTCAACTTTGCTGGTATTACTACCCTTGGCCCTGACTTCATTTCCCTGCACAGAAGACCGTTGTATATATTAAATTGTGGCTGTGTCCGATACAATTTACAATCATTGTCCACGTCCTGTAATTCTAGGTCATAACCTTTGACTTCTACTTTTGCCACATTCCTACTTTGTGCATCTCCATTACCGTGCTTCTTCCCAGGCTTGTGCACCACCTCGCAGGCGAATTCACTAAGCCTCACAGCCCATCTTGTGAGTCTAGTGGACGGATCCTTCAACCCCAACAACCACTTCAATGCAGCATGATCTGTCACTACCTGAAATCTTCTCCCATATAAACAACATTTAAAATATGTGGTGTCAAAGATTACGTTAAGCAACTCCCTCTCAGTTATTGAGTAATTCCTCTCCGCTGCATTTAATTGCCTAGACACATAGGCTACAGGGTGTTCTTTCCCATCAATTTCCTGGCTAAGAACACACCCTAATGCTTGATTTGATGCATCACATGCTAGTATAAACTTCTTTTCAAAATTTGGAAACACAAGAACCAGACTTGATGTTAATACTTCTTTCAATTTTTCAAACGCTTTCTGACACTCTTCTGTCTACTCAAATTTCACACCCTCCCATAACAATCACATTAATGGCTGTTCTAAATCTGCAAAACCCTTCATGAACTTTCGATAGAAATTGCAAATTCCAATGAATGACTGCACTTCCTTAACTATTTTCAGTTCCTGAAAATCCCTTACAGCCTGTACCAACCTTGGTTCTGTTCGCCCTCTGTCCTTACTGATAATATGGCCCAAATATTTTACTTCTTCTAATGCAAAATGACACTTCTCCAGGCTCAATGTCAAACGAAGTGCTCTTAACCTCATAAAGACTTCCCTTAACTGCTGTCTCTGATGCTCCATACCACTTGAAAACACTATAATTTCATCCAAATAGGCCAGACACTGCCGTGGTTTCAAACCCCTCAAGACATTATCTAGCGACCTCTGAAACGTTGCTGGAGCATTTTTCAAACCAAACGGCATTCTGATGTACTGGTAATGGCATCCAGGAGTAGAGAAAGTAGTTTTTGGACAATCCTCTGGAGTCATCTCTAACTGATGATTACCACTTGCCAAATCCATCGGAGAAAAGTACTGGCACTGTCCTAAGTGATCCAAAGTCTCCGATATGTTTGGAATGGGGTATGCGTCCGTTACTGTCTTATTATTGAGGTATTGGTAGTCACAACAGAACCTGTATTTCTTAGTTCCATCCATAGATTTTTTAGGCACAATGACAATGCCTGCTCCCCAGCAACTGTTACTATGCTCTATAATACCATCTGCAAGCTGCTGATCAATGAAATCCTCCACAATTGGCTGCAAATACCTCGGTATTCTGTATGGTTTATGGTAAACAGGTGCTTCATTCCCTGTTGGTATCCTAGTTGAACTAAGGGAGTTGCTGGTAACGGCCCTTGTGGAAAAAACAAATCTTTAAATCCCCACAATAATTCTTGCATATGCTCTCTTTCTCCTCCTTTCAAATGCTTACTTTTGTCACGCAATGCAGTTCTTACGGCAGTTAGTGGTTGATCACTTTGCCTACCTCTTGAACACGAGTCTGCGTCATCTGGCACATCCAAATTTGCTACTAAAACTCCTTTTCTCAAATTTGCGTCTACAGTGCTAAAATTATCCATGTTCACGGTAACTACTCACCCCTCGCTCCCCGCCTGTACGTGTACAATACTACGTTTCACAAAACAACCCAATGGACCCAAAACTTCATTATCCTGCAATGGTTCAATAACACATACTGTACCCACAGCTAGATTCAACTCCACAGCTACCCAAAGCAACTTCCTGGTGCCACTAGACACACACTTATGCGAATTATGCCTTGTGCTAATGTCCATCACCTCCCCCTGTCTCTTTCACATTGTACTTAACCTCTCTCTAAAGTACCGGGTGCTTTTTTTTTTTTTTTACCTTTGTAAAAGCCCTTCCTTTAACTGCTTAAACTGTCTTGCCTTCCTTAAGGCCTCAGAACACCTTACATTTGTTTTCGCCTCACCCGTTAATCTAATCTTAGCTATATGTAACAACTGCTTATCAGACCAACCATTCATCACTGCTGAAGTCTCCAAGTCCTCCACAAACGAATGCACATCCTCAGATGCCTTGCCAGAAAACTTAATAATCAAACTTGCGGCAGCTGGATCAATCTACTGCACCTAGGCAACAACGACTGCTCAGATGCAGTTTCCCTCTAGCTTCTAGATGTTAATTTGTTTCTCAACTGCGTATTGCCTGCTGTTAATTGTGCTACTTTTTACAACAAAATCTGTACCGCTTCTGGTTTTGACACACCTCGTGTCCCTGACTCTGCCAATGTGTTGCTTTCGTTCCCAGTTAGTCCCGAAACAAAACATTTAAGTGCAAGAATAACCCGACTCCCTACTCCTCAGTATCATCATACTCAGTATCATAATACTCAAACAAATACAAAAGTATTCAAATGCCCCCCCCCACCCCCCCCCCCCATCCCCCAAAAAAAATAGTAAATCTTACTGCCCCAAATACGCCAACACTTATTCTGACAAAAGAAAAAAAAATAAAATGCCTACACAAAACATCTAAAATTTGGCTCCTGCAGGCCATACTCAAGACACAAACAACAAAGAAAGCGTTCAACACTCAAAAGAAAACTGGCAAAAACTCACCACATCTTGTGACTGTAATGTGGGTGGTGGGCTCGAACGTCATACTGGACAGATGACGTCCGCTATTCTGACACCAAATGTAGTGGGATCTTCTGCCACCGAATGTTTCAGGATGACCAAATGTAGTGGGAAGAGGTAGAAGGCACCATATTGAGACTGAGTTTTCCAAATGATCTATTGTTGCCAACCACCGTGCCCTCGTACACCTTTGTCTCTGTGGTGTCACTGCCAGACACCACACTTGCTAGGTGGTAGCTTAAATCGGCCGCGGTCCATTAGTACATGTCGGACCCGCGTGTCGCCACTGTGTGATCGCAGACCGAGCGCCACCACACGGCAGGTCTCGAGCGACGTACAAGAACTCGCCCCAGATGTACGACGACGTTGCTAGCGACTATACTGACAAAGCCTTTGCTCTCATTTGCCGAGAGACAGTTAGAATAGCCTTCAGCTAAGTTAATGGCTACGACTTAGCAAGGCGCCAATTGTCACAGTACATGTATCTTACGAGTCTCATTTGTATAGTCAAGAGAGATGTATCACAAGGATTGATTAAAAGTTAAGTATATTCCAAAGCTACGTATTTTCTTTATAGCAGTCATAACTTATCCTGTTCCAGACTTGACACCAGTCGGCGTGTGTGTACGCGTGCCTTTCGGTTTCCTCCTCAGTGTGGCGTGACTAGCTTGTTATGCCACAACAGATTGGCGACGCGGATCAACCAGGATCTTGTTCTTTCTATTTGCTTCAATTATTTGTGTCATGGCTTCGCCACAATCTCCAGATGTACTGTCCGAATTTTATCGCTTGCAGAATCAGCAGACGCAGGCCTTATTGGATGCCCTTGGACAGCTCGTCCAGGGTCAACGTGCGCTGCAAAACGATGCGGCCGCCGCTGCTTCATCGCTACCGCAGCCACGACCCGCCGTTGCACCTCCGTTTCGTAGCTTTGACGCAGCCCACGAGTCTTGGACAGAATGGTCCCAACAATTTGACTTCCATCTCGCCGCCTACAGAATTCAAGGTAATGAGCGGCAGCCGTTTTTGCTTTCGTGTGTAGGAGTGTCCACCTACCGTGTGATAGTGAAATTGTTTCCCCGACGCGACGTAGCAACTCTGTCCTACGAAGAAATTTTGTCTGCTTTAGATGCCTATTTCAAGGAAACAGTTAATGTAGTTGCAGAAAGGTATACGTTCTTTCGTACCAAACGTATGGCCGGTCAGACTAATAGGGAGTGGGTTGCAACATTGCAAGGACTTACTAGGGATTGTGATTTTGCATGTGAATGTGGACTTCCGTATTCAGATACTATGGTGCGTGATGCAATTGCACAGAACGTTTCTGATGTTCGCAAACGGGAACAGATTTTGAAACTAGTTAATCCCTCCCTTCAACAAGTGATAGACATATTGGATAGGCAAGACACACTTGACTTTGCTCAGGAATCATTTGAAACTTCGCCAGCAGTGTGTCGCATTGACCGGCCCGCCGGGCGCGCAGCACGGGACGCTAAACGGCCCTCGCGCACGTCCGCGCAGCTGCAGCCTAGCTCGCAAACACGTGTGCCGCGTAGGCATGCCAATGCAGTTCTAAAATCATGCCCGCGGTGTGCAACTAGACATTCGCGTGACAATTGCCCGTCACGCCAAGCTATTTGCTTTTACTGTCATAAGAAAGGACATGTTCAAAGTGTTTGCCAGAAAAAGCTAAGATCAGACAATCACAACCATTCCAGGCCCTTTGCTTCGCGCCGGAATCGAACCAGGGACAATCAGGCTCGTGGACCTTCGCCCATGGACATTCATGTCGTTAATTCCACCCCGTCCAGTGCCACTTTATCTAACAGTGACTGTGTTCGTCCCACAAAAAGTGTGCGTTGACGTCGCCGGAACTCCCGTAAAGTCGCAAGTGCTTCTGTACCTGTATCAGTTCAAATTGCACGTGAAAGTCGCTCTTGTCGTCAGCAGGACAATAAATTTTTTGTAGACTTAGACTTTGGAGGCAAAGTGATCCCATTCCAGCTCGATACCGGAGCTGCAGTTTCATTGCTCAATCAAGACACGTACAAACAACTGGGCAAACCTCCGTTGCGTGCCGCAAATGTTCAGCTCAATAGTTACTTAGGACAGCAGATACCTGTGTTAGGACAGTGCAGCCTTCTTGCCACATACAAGGGACAAACAAAACTTGTGTCATTTTATGTTCTTCGTTCTTCTACTGCAGTGAACTTGTTTGGTTTAGATTTATTTCAGGTGTTTAACTTGTCTATCGTCAATCAGGTCCTATTAGTGAACCAGACTGTGCCTTCCGCCAGTGTTTCTCGTCTTTGTGAAGAATTTTCAGACATTTTTGCACCGGGCTTTGGTTGCGCTAAGAACTATGAAGCACATTTGGAACTGAAAGTAAACGCGCAACCGAAATTTTTCAGAGCGCGCAATGTTCCCCACACATTGCGTGATGAGGTCGCAAGAACATTACACGATTTAGAATCTCAAGGTGTAATTGAACGTGTGCAGGCTTCTCTCTGGGCCTCACCCTTAGTAATTTTGCCAAAACCTTCCGGAAAATTGAGACTTTGCGTGGACTTCAAGGCAACTGTGAATCCACAACTTGTGACTGCAACTTTTCCTTTGCCCCGCCCGGAAGATCTTTTTGATAAACTGTGCCCAAGTAAATACTTTTCGAAATTGGACCTAGCAGATGCGTACTTGCAACTACCAGTGGACGAAGAATCCCAGCGCGTCTTGGTGGTTAACACGCATCTTGGATTGTACCGATTCAAAAGACTGCCATTCGGGTGTGCATCCGCCCCTGCTTCGTTTCAGCAATATTTACAAACTGTTTGTGCGTCGGTCCCTACTGCTGCGAACTATCTGGACGATATTGTGATCTCCGGAAAGACAGAAGCCGAACATTTAGCCAACCTACGAACGTTATTTCAGGTCTTGCGACAAAATGGTCTTCGCTTGAGGAAGGACAAATGTGTGTTTTTTGCTCGTGACTTACCATATTTGGGTCATGTCATAAATGCACAAGGCATACATCCGAGTCCAGAGCACCTTCGTGCCATACAGGAGTTGCCTTCGCCACAGAACTTGAAACAGCTCCAGAGTGTGTTGGGAAAAATTAACTCCTATGCCAGGTTTGTGCCGCGCGCTTCTTCCATTTCAGCTCCGCTTCATCGCTTATGCCGTAAAGGTGTTCCGTTCGTCTGGACGACGGAATGCGAACGCGCCTTTCGCCGGTTGAAATCGGCGTTGCTTTCAAATACTTGCCTTACGCCATTCGATCCCCAGACACCCCTTTTGTTGATGGTAGATGCATCAGATTTCGGGATCGGTGCTGTGCTTGCGCACAAAGATGGTTCGCATGATCGCCCTATTGCCTTTGCTTCAAAATTGCTCTCGTCTGCGCAATGCAATTATTCCCAGATAGAGAAAGAAGCTTTAGCTCTCGTGTTTGGTGTTACTAAGTTCCATGATTTCTTGTATGGTCGTCACTTTACCATCATCACAGACCACAAACCTTTGACATCGCTTTTTCATCCGAACAAGCCTGTACCTCCACGTACGGCGCAGAAATTCATTCGCTGGTCTCTTTTCCTCTCGCAGTACCGCTACGATATCTTGTATCGGTCCACTGCTAAGCACGGAAACGCTGATGCGTTGTCCCGTTTGCCTGTTGCTGAGGATGAAGCATTGATTCTTCCGAACTTGCTTGCATGTTCATTGATTCGGAAACCGATGACGTGGTCGAATCGTTTCCGATTGATTTTCGTCGTGTCGCTACAGCCACAGCTGCTGACCCTGTCCTTGCTACTGTTTTGCGTTTTGTTGCTACGCTATGGCCCTTGTCAAAGTCACGGATCGAGGATCCGCTGGTTCGCCGATTTTTTGCTCACAAGGAGAGACTTTTTGTACGAAGTGGTGTTTTGTTGTTGCGTTCGGATAATGATCAATCCAGAGTCGTGGTCCCACGTTCGTTACAGTCCTCTGTCTTACGGCTTCTTCACCACGGACATTGGGGCATAGTGCGCACGAAACAACTTGCTCGTCAGCACTGTACTTGGTTCGGAATCGATGCTGCGATTACGAATATGTGCTCTTCTTGCGTGGCGTGTGCCGAACAACAATCCGCCCCGCCGCGGAACTTCTTTGCATGGCCGACAGCCACTTCCCCTTGGCAACGCTTACATATCGATTTTGCTGGTCCATTCTGGAATGCTCGATGGTTGGTTGTTGTCGATTCCTTCAGTAATTTTCCTTTTGTTGTCCGGATGTCTTCCACGACGTCCTCTGCCACAATCCAAGCGTTGTCTGCTATCTTTTGCATTGAAGGTCTTCCACAGACTATTGTTTCCGACAATGGCCCACAATTCATGTCCGCAGAATTTCAGTCATTCTGCAAGGCCAATGGTATTCAACATCTGACATCCGCGCCGTTTTCGCCTCAGTCAAACGGTGCCGCGGAACGGTTGGTCCGGACTTTCAAGTCACAGATGTTGAAGTTGAAGAGTCGCATTCTAGGGAGGACGCATTGTTGCTCTTTTTGTCTTCGTATCGCTCTCAGCCCCGCGATGGTCGCTCGTCGGCTGAGTTGCTCCATGGTCGTCCTCATCGAACCTTGATGTCTTTGGTGCATCCGCCGCATCAGGTTCCAGTGCAGCGGCAGCCTACTGCTTTTGCTCCTGGCGACGTTGTTTTCTATCGCAACTATCGCGGTTCACGGCGTTGGCTCGCAGGGCGCATTCTTCGCTGCCTCGGCCGCGCGATGTATTTGGTTTTGGGGGCCTCTGGTGAGGTGCGTCGGCATCTCATTCAGCTGCGCCTCTGTCGTCGCCTGGGTTCTGCCGCTCCCCGTTTGCTTTCAGCGATGGTGCCGTCCGGTCAGCGCCCTGGGGACCCATCTACTGGCTCGCCTCATCCCCAGGTGTTACCGACGCTGCCTTCCATTTTGCCTCATGGCGACGCGCCGCCGCCGCCGCCTGTTCTCCCGCCGGCGCCGCCCGCAGTGGACGCGTCGCTGCAACCACCTGGCGCCTCCCTGGGTCACGTGCCGCCGCTCGCTTCCCGTGACCGGCTGTCCTCCACCATGGAACTCTTGCCCGCTCCGGACCAGATGTCGTCTTCGCCCGTCGGGTGCCCCGACCACATGGAGGTCGACCCTTCGGCCCCTCCTGTCTCTCTACGGGCGCATACACTGCATGTTGACGTGCACCCTGGACTAGGTTTTCCGGCGTTTCCTAGCTCCCCTCGGACCGAATGGCCGGGTGCGGGTGGCACAGCCTCGCCTGTTGTTAGGCTCCCCACCTCATCGCATACGTCAACATGGGGTCCTCCCCACGGCAGGCGGAAGCCTTATAACACGACCGTTCGCCGATTTGCGGGGGAGGAATGTGGTGTCACTGCCAGACACCACACTTGCTAGGTGGTAGCTTAAATCGGCCGCGGTCCATTAGTACATGTCGGACCCGCGTGTCACCACTGTGTGATCGCAGACCGAGCGCCACCACACGGCAGGTCTCGAGCGACGTACAAGAACTCGCCCCAGTTGTACGACGACGTTGCTAGCGACTATACTGACAAAGCCTTTGCTCTCATTTGCCGAGAGACAGTTAGAATAGCCTTCAGCTAAGTTAATGGCTACGACTTAGCAAGGCGCCAATTGTCACAGTACATGTATCTTACGAGTCTCATTTGTATAGTCAAGAGAGATGTATCACAAGGATTGATTAAAAGTTAAGTATATTCCAAAGCTACGTATTTTCTTTATAGCAGTCATAACTTATCCTGTTCCAGACTTGACGCCAGTCGGCGTGTGTGTACGCGTGCCTTTCGGTTTACTCCTCAGTGTGGCGTGACTAGCTTGTTACGCCACAACAGTCTCCATCACAGGACCCCACCATGCTGAGGAAGCACCCCAGCAGCTCCGCAATGATGAGGAAGCACCCCAGCGGCCCGTACAATGCAGTGCTGTGTCGAGCCGGCCTTGGCCAGCTGTGGAGTTGCGGCTGTCGACTCAGCTGTCCCTGTCCTTGTTGCCTGAGCGACACTCCGAGGAGCCACCGAGCGGCCCGCTGACAACTGCAAGATGGTCCGTGCCGTGTTCCCTCGCCAGCGTGGCTTAGGACATGGTGACAACACGTGCTTGCAATCTGCAGCCGAATCTGCGGCCCTCGCCTCGGGCGTGTATTGGAAGCCTTGATGCCTGCCTGCGGTAGCGAACCATGGAGTGGCCTGCCGCTGGCTTGCTACGGATCCCCCTTCAGCCTCAGAGGGTCGAACCAGCGACCTGCCGTGGACTGGGACGCTGCCGCCCCATCTGCTGCTGCGTGTAGCTGGTGGTGTGACACACACTGCCGTCCAGGAGAGCTGCCACACTTGAATGAATCTCATTAGAAATCCGCACCTATTTATACACGGCTGTGCACCTCTGTTTTGCCATATGTGCAGCTTCACGTCACATACTCATAACACGCTAGGTTGGCCAGTGGGCTCCTTCTGCCTGTGATTTGCGACATGCAAAACCGCTATGTATACTCTTTAAGCAATTTGATGGCCCTGTGGCCTCTATTCTACTTTTCAACTGTTGTTATGCATAACTCACTGCTATCTGGCCTGCACCTGGCTGTAACCTGTGCTCAGAATGTTGCACAAAGCTAACTTTCCCTATCCTAAACAGTTGTGCTGCTACAGCTGAATGAAGTTTGAGGAAACAAAGTTTCAGAAATTTGACAAGATATTGTACCTGATTTTATTAACACCAATGGCAACTCAGTCAAGAAATACAAATTAATGTAGAGTTATGCACTAGATACAGTAGAACGGGTGACCTCCAGCAGGCAAATGGCAACCTCTGCTACATCAGCCAGTGACGTAATGACAGTCAGTTTGTCAGGTCTCTCTGAGCAAAAATCATTGTGAATAGATTCATTATGTAATTACAAAGTTCAGTTGAACAATATTTCATGGTTTTACTACTAATTTCATGATAACCACTTGAATTTCTGTTTTGGGGAGAGTTGATAACATAAAACATGTTTTAGAGGCGTAGTAGAAAGTTGAATTTATCACATTTCTGTTGCAAGACTTCTCTTAGAAACTATGGACTCTCTACTAAGAAAATGTTAAAACCTAAATTAGATGCTCCTGACAGACAAATGATACTAAAGTGTCTACAATTTTGGGGCCACATTTGATCATTTCACTATCTGCATTTAAAGAATTTTCTACATTTACATTTATACTCCGCAAGCCATTCAACCGTATGTGGCAGAGGGCACTTTCACTTTATGTGCCACCGTCATTACCTCCCTTTCCTGTTCCAGTCGCGTATGGTTTGTGGGGAGAATGACTGCCGGAAAGCCTCCGTGCACACTCAAATCTCTCTAATTTAACATTTGTGATCTCCTTGGGAGGTATAAGTAGGGAGAAGTAATATATTTGATACCTCATCCAGAAACGCACCCTCTCAAAACCTGGACAGCAAGCTACACCGCAATGCAGAGCACCTCTCTTGCAGAGTCTGCCACTTGAGTTTGCTAAACATCTCCGTAACGCTATCATGCTTACCAAATAACCCTTTGACAAAACGCGCCACTCTTCTTTGGATCTTCTCTATCTCCTTTTATTTATTTATTTATTTCATGTTCCATAGATCTCGTATTGTGAGCACGTCACATGAGGTGTGGAATGAGTCAAACATACAAAATATATAAAAAATGTTCTACATAACTGCATATAGTTAATACAAAGATTAGAGAAAAAACAGATATTGTACATATAACAGCAGATTTCTTTGAGTGTTAATACAAAATTTCATGTTTTAATTTGGAGAAAAATTGCAAGCACATTTCTTTGTCAACAAGATGGATAATTCTATCTAAATGCTATTTCCCTTTTTGCATCATAAAACTCTTCTAATGTATAAACAGACATATTTAACAAATATTCCTTTAGTTTTGCTTTAAAAAGAGATTCATTTTCTCTTAAACATTTTATCTGGTTAGGGAGATGGTTATAAATTTTTGTTCCTGACCATTTGACACCTCTCTGAACAACTGTCAGGTTCTCAAGTTCACAGTGAGGATTTTCTTTCCCTCTTGTATTATATTTGTGATAGTTCTTATTTGATGGAAATTGTGCAGGGTTCTTAATTACAAAACACATCAGCGAATGCATGTACTGGGATACAGTGGTCATTATTTGCAGCTTTTTGAAAAGGTTACGGCATGATGTCCTAGGGGGTACTCTGCACATAATTCTAATAGCCCTTTTCTGGGCCACAAAAATTTTCTTTGCCAAAGCTAAATTTCCCCAGAAGACAATTCCGTAACACATAACGGAGTGAAAACACCCATAGTATGCGGACTTCATAGTGGTTAAATCACCAATGGAAGACATCATTCTGATAGCATACATAGCCGAGCTCAATTTTTTTAGGGTCTGTTGTATATGGAAGGGCCAGTTCATTTTGCTATCAATATGTACTCCAAGAAATTTAGACACATCCATTCTTTCTATTGGTTGATTTCCACATGTTACATTTATTTCTCTCACTTTTTTGTTTTTGTATGGAACTGGATAAAATTTGTCTTACTTGAGTTTAGAGAGAGACCATTAACACTGAACCAGTTAGTCACTTCAGAGAGTATGTTGTTAACTGACTCCTCAAAATTAACATCTGATTTTCCACTCATGAATATGGTGGTATTGTCAGCAAAAAGAGTAAATTTGCAAGGCAGGCTTGCACACAATGGTAAATCATTTATAAACATAAAAAACAACAGTGTCCCCAGAATTGAGCCTTGAGGCACACCACAACTAATAGAAGTCCATTCAGACTGAGCGGAGGTATCCCTTGACTCATCTGAGCTGTTTAAAATTACTTTCTGTTTTCTTTCCTGAAGATAAGATTGCAGCCAGTTACCTGCGACACCCCTTATTCCATGTAGTTTGGCTTTCTGCATGAGAATGTGGTGATCTACACAATCAAATGCATTTGATAAGTCATAGAAAACACCGATTCCTATCATTTTTTGATTTAGACATTCAAGTACTTCATTTGTAAGTGCATACACTGCCTCCTCAGTTGAACAGCCCCTTTGAAAGCCAAACTGGCTCTTGTTGATAAGTCTGTTCATTATGAGGTGTTCAGTAATTTTATTGTGCATTAATTTTTCTAGAATTTCAGAGAAGGCTTTTAACAGTGAAATAGGGCGGTAGTTAGTGAGCTCAGCTCTATCACCCTTCTTGTGTAGGGGCTTCACAATGGCATACTTGAGTCTTTCAGGAAAAATGCCTTGTTGAAATGAAGCATCAAAAATATGGCACAGAATATCACTAATCCATATACATGAAAATTTCAATAAATTATTGGATACATTATCTACTCCTGCAGAGTTCTTACACTTTAAAGACCAGATGACTGTTTGAATTTCCTCTACAGTGATAGGATTAATGTACATTTCTGGTATTATGTTGGAGTATGCATCCTGACATAAAGTCATAGCTTCCTCAACAGAGGGCCTACAGCTAATTTGTTGGGTTACTGACAGGAAATGTTTGTTAAAAATTTCAGCCACACTTTTTTGATTTTCTATTAAGTTACCCCCATGCCTGATTTTTAGGTCATCTGTGCCGCTTGTTTTTGTCTTTGTCTCACTTTTTATAATTTTCCAAATTGTTTTCATTTTATTATTAGATTTATCTATTTTCTCCTTATAGAAAAGGACTTTTGACTTCTGTATTACTTTCTTTAAAATTTTGCAGTACAATCCATAATGATTCCATTTTTGTGTATCATTAGTTGTTCTGATTTTAGCATAAATTTCTCTCTTATTTCTGCATGACTGTTTAATACCTTCTGTGATCCAAGGCTTACTTACGGAATTTGGATTAATATTTTTGACCCATTTCTTTGGAAAAGATTTTTCGAAAAGGGCAGAAAAATCATTTATAAAATAGTTAAATTTGTCATTAGCATTATCAATGTTGTAAATAAAGGACCAGTCCATTAGCTGCAACTTATAGTTGAAGGATTCTTTTGCCTCTTTGTTCATTATTCTTATACATTTCTACTGGGGAGATAGTTTAACAAGAGGGTTAACACTGTAAAGAGTGATTAATTGACCATCATGGTCTGTGAGACCATTTATAACCTGGTTTACATTAATGTAAGTATTATCTACTTATATTTAAAAATATATCTAAAAAGAAAGATGATGAGACTTACCAAACAAAAGCGCTGGCAGGTCGATAGACACACAAACAAACACAAATATACACACAAAATTCAAGCTTTCGCAACAAACTGTTGCCTCATCAGGAAAGAGGGAAGGAGAGGGAAAGACGAAAGGATGTGGGTTTTAAGGGGGAGGGTAAGGAGTCATTCCAATCCCGGGAGCGGAAAGACTTACCTTAGGGGGAAAAAAGGACAGGTATACACTCGCACACACACACATATCCATCCACACATACAGACACAAGCAGACATATTTAAAGACAAAGAGTTTGGGCAGATATGTCAGTCGAGGTGGAAGAGTAGAGGCAAAGAAGTTGTTGAGAGACAGGTGAGGTATGAGTGGCGGCAACTGGAAATTAGCGGAGATTGAGGCCTGGCGGATAACGAGAAGAGAGGATATACTGAAGGGCAAGTTCCCATCTCCGGAGTTCGGATAGGTTGGTGTTGGTGGGAAGTATCCAGATAACCCGGACGGTGTAACACTGTGCCAAGATGTGCTGGCTGTGCACCAAGGCATGTTTAGCCACAGGGTGATCCTCATTACCAACAAACACTGTCTGCCTGTGTCCATTCATGCGAATGGACAGTTTGTTGCTGGTCATTCCCACATAGAATGCATCACAGTGTAGGCAGGTCAGTTGGTAAATCACGTGGGTGCTTTCACATGTGGCTCTGCCTTTGATCGTGTACACCTTCCGGGTTACAGGACTGGAGTAGGTGGTGGTGGGAGGGTGCATGGGACAGGTTTTGCACCGGGGGCGGTTACAAGGATAGGAGCCAGAGGGTAGGGAAGGTGGTTTGGGGATTTCATAGGGATGAACTAACAGGTTACGAAGGTTAGGTGGATGGCGGAAAGACACTCTTGGCGGAGTGGGGAGGATTTCATGAAGGATGGATCTCATTTCAGGGCAGGATTTGAGGAAGTCGTATCCCTGCTGGAGAGCCACATTCAGAGTCTGGTCCAGTCCCGGAAAGTATCCTGTCACAAGTGGGGCACTTTTGTGGTTCTTCTGTGGGGGATTCTGGTTTTGAGGGGATGAGGAAGTGGCTCTGGTTATTTGCTTCTGTACCAGGCTGGGAGGGTAGTTGCGGGATGCGAAAGCGGTTGTCAGGTTGTTGGTGTAATGTTTCAGGGATTCCGGACTGGAGCAGATTCGTTTGCCACGAAGACCTAGGCTGTAGGGAAGGGACCGTTTGATGTGGAATGGGTGGCAGCTGTCATAATGGAGGTACTGTTGCTTGTTGGTGGGTTTGATGTGGACGGACGTGTGAAGTTGGCCATTGGACAGGTGGAGGTCAACGTCAAGGAAAGTGGCATGGGATTTGGAGTAGGACCAGGTGAATCTGATGGAACCAAAGGAGTTGAGGTTGGAGAGGAAATTCTGGAGTTCTTCTTCACTGTGAGTCCAGATCATGAAGATGTCATCAATAAATCTGTACCAAACTTTGGGTTGGCAGACCTGGGTAACCAAGAAGGCTTCCTCTAAGCGACCCATGAATAGGTTGGCGTACGAGGGGGCCATCCTGGTACCCATGGCTGTTCCCTTTAATTGTTGGTATGTCTGGCCTTCAAAAGTGAAGAAGTTGTGGGTCAGGATGAAGCTGGCTAAGGTAATGAGGAAAGAGGTTTTAGGTAGGGTGGCAGGTGATCGGCGTGAAAGGAAATGCTCCATCGCAGCGAGGGCCTGTATTTAAAAATACATTGTCTATCATAGTTTGGGAATCTGGTGTGATTCTAGTGGGAAAATTGATTACTGAATTCAGATTATAAGTGGACATCACATTCTGGAAGTTACTTCTATTGTTATTATCAGTCAGACAGTCTACATTAAAATCACCTAAGGCTATGATATCCTTTGTTTTTGAAAATAAAACTGACAATACCTGGTCCATGAGACTAAAAAACATTTTTATATTTCCTGATGGTGCCCTGTAAACAGCCAGGACTATTAATGAATTGAGATTAGTTTTTATTTCAGTAGCACATGCTTCAAAATGTTGGTCCATACAGTATTTTGTAATGTCAGTTACTTTGTAGTCAAAATTTTCCTTAACATATATTGCCACTCCCCCCATTTCTTTATTTACTCTACAGTATTGTGTTGCTAAGTTGTAACTTGGTAAAAAGGGCATGATGCAGTTGCTAGTAACATGGTGCTCAGTGAAGCACAATATCTGGGCATTATTTATACAGTCTTTCTCATTAATGTTGATAAGCAATTGGTCTATTTTGTTAGGGAGGCTTCTCACATTTTGATGAAAAATTGATAACCCTACCTTCTTGTCAGTGCTGTTATTTCTTGACTGAGATTCCAGAGGAGTCTGCCTAAAGTCATGTGGTAGTAAACATTTGACACTGTTTAGGGTATTGGCTTTTTCTTCTTCAGGCCTGCACATAAAAAATCATTGAAATGGGAATGAGGCACGACATTTCTTCCACTAGACACCATTCTATCTGTTGCCGTTGTCTTCTCATTTGTGGTTGCTGGTGATACTATTGGCTGCCTGGGTGATTCTGTCACCGCTGGGACTGATGCTTCTGTTAATGTAGCTTTTGTTGACTTCACCTTTTCAGGTAGACCTGCTGCTTCTGTCACTGTCCTCTCTGTTGGCATGTTAGCAGGAGTTGTATTTACAGTACCATTGCTTTTGAAGTGGTAATCAACTGATACTGATAGCTGCTCGACTGTTTTTGGTTACATCATTGGGATGGCTGTATTGTGAAGACTGTTATCTTGCAAACTGAGTCTTTCTAGTGTACATACAATTTTTTCACTGAGTAACCTTCTGCCACTTCTGTTCAGATGCATTCCATGTTTTATGCAGTTGCACCTTTGAAGAAAGTCCACACTAAGAAAATGTGCATTTGGGTACATTTTGCAGATCTTGTGGAACTGCCTGTATGCCTTTTTAATTTCGAAATTTACGCAGGGAGTAGTCATCAGATCGTGTCTGTGAGGTTTTCCAGTTACAATTACGATGCTCTCTCTTGCAGAATGTAAAACTTGCTTCGGGTTACCGACAGCAGATGCTAGTTCATTTCTATAAACATCATTGGCTCCCCCAATCAACACAATACTTCTGTTTTTGTTTTCTAAATATTCCTGGTCGATACTTTTGATAACTTCCTTCATGAGTGCCCCAGGTTTAACAAAGCCACATGCTTTCACATTGAGTTCATAACGAAATATTTCTGAGAGATTTCGTCCATGACTGTCAGAGTAAATAACTATTTCTTCACTTTTACCAAACATCTGCGACTTCTTACACTTTTCTTGTGCTAAATTGTTCACTTCAGATTTTCTACAGCTGCAGTGTTTGCATCTGAATGTAAGTTCTCACAGCCAGTACAACTTAAGTAGTCTGGAGATCGAGTTTTTAGAGTCTCATCATTGTATAAGCGTTTCTTATATTGGCTGTTTTTCTTCTCTAGTTCCTCACATCTGTTATGTAAAGTGCACATTTCACTTAAAGGCACTGCAATTACATCATCTTTACTGTCTCTTTTGTGTATACTGAGAGCAAGATTTGCACTGATACATTGCTAACAAAGCCATGTCTTTAGATTGGGATTGATGTTTACACAGTTAAAATGGTACACAGTTCCGCGATTCACGCATATTACACCTTTTACAGCACGCTTCTGACAATGGCATACCTTCAAGATCGGCGGAACTTCATGAATTGACGAGCTAGTTGCACACGCAATTTTTCTATCACATTTTTCTGCTCTAAAAGTGCTTCTTTCTACTACTTTTGTGACAATATAGCACACCACACATAGCTGATCACAATACAAACCAAAATTATTGGAAGACGAACACTTTTCTTCATTTACCGAGCATTTATTTTTGGAACTCACAAACTCACTTTCCACCACCCCCACCATCTTGCTCAATTGTCAACCCAACCTGGTACGGATCCCACACTGATGAGCAATACTCAAGTATAGGTTCAACGAGTGTTTTGTTAGCCACCTTCTTTGTTGATGGACTCCATTTTCTAAGGACTCCTCAATGAATCTCAACCTGGCACCCACCTTACCAACAATTAATTTTATATGATCATCCCACTTCAAATCATTTCATACGCATACTCCCAAATATTTTACAGAAGTACCTGCTACCAGTGTTTGTTCTGCTATCATAGAATCATACAATAAAGGATCCTTCTTTCTATGTATTCGCAATACATTACATTTGACTATGTTAAGTGCCAGTTGCCACTCCCTGCACCAAGTGCCTATCCACTGCAGATCTTCCTGCATTTCGCTGCAATTTTCTACTGCTGCAACTTCTCTGTATACTACAGCATCCTCTGCGAAAAGCCACATGGAACTTCCAACACTATCTGCTAGGTCATTTATATATATTGTGAAAAGCAATGGTCCCATAACACTTCCCTGTGGCATGCCAGAGGTTACTTTAATGTCTGTAGACGTCTCTCAATTGAGAGCAACATGCTGCAATTTTCTACTGCTGCAACTTCTCTGTATACTACAGCATCCTCTGCGAAAAGCCACATGGAACTTCCAACACTATCTGCTAGGTCATTTATATATATTGTGAAAAGCAATGGTCCCATAACACTTCCCTGTGGCATGCCAGAGGTTACTTTAATGTCTGTAGACGTCTCTCAATTGAGAGCAACATGCTGTGTTCTTTTTGCTAATAACTCTTCAATCCAGCCACACAGCTGGTCTGATATTCCGTAGGCTCTTACTTTGTTTATCAGGTGACAGTGTGTAACTGTATCGTAGGCCTTCTGGACGTCAAGGAAAATGACATTTTCTTCATGTTTGTGATTTTTTTCTGTACTATTACTGTTTTCCAAACAGTTCTTGTCTTGTTGCTGGAGGAACTTGACGAGGTGAGCAAAAAGTCATGAAGGGATTATTAGTGTTCAGAACTTATTTATTTATTCTTGGCTCCTTTCGTTTCAGATTCTGACAAAGAAGGGAGATTGATCATGGAAAAATCCAGCACCATTCAACACAGTGGAGCTTAACTTTGAAAACCAGAGTTTGATTGTTGTTGCACAATGAGTATATCACCACCATTTCAACATCTGGACTAGAGCATCACAATATATGATTCATCACTTGATTCAGTGCTTCAGATAACAGGTTCGCTTAAGTGGCTTATCACATTGTGGGAGACCAAGCTTGGCCTGTTCAGTGGGCATCATCCAATTAGTGCAAGATGCTGTTGATGAGGCTCCATGCTACTCTATCCTGTGCAAGCTTCTTCATTTCCCAGTACCTACTGCAACCTACATCCTAATGAATCTGCTTAGTGTATTCATCTCTTGGTCTCCCTCTATGATTTTTACCCTCCATGCTGCCCTCCAGTGCTAAATTAGTGACCCCTTGATGCCTCAGAACATATACTACCAACCGATCCCTTCTTCTAGTCAAGTTGTGCCACAAATTTCTCTCCTCCCCAATCCTCTCCTCATTACTTATGTGATCTACCCATCTGAACTTCAGCATTCTTCTGTAGCACCACATTTTGAAAGCTTCATGTTTAATCTATTTATCATCCATTTCACTTCCATACATGGCTACACTCCATATAAATACTTCCAGAAACGACTTCCTAACACTTAAATCTATACTTGATGTTACCAAATTTCTCTTCCTCAGAAACACTTGCCAGTCTACATTTTATATCCTCTCTACTTACACTATCATCAGTTATTTTGATCTCCTAGTAGCAAATCTCATCTACTGCTTTAAGTGTCTCATTTTCTAATCTAATTCCGTTAGTGTGACCCGATTTAAGTTGACTACATTCCATTTCCTCATCTTACTTTTGTTGATGTTCATCTTATATCCTCCTTTCAAGACTCTGTCCATTCCATTCAGCTACTCTTCCAGGTCCCTTGCTGTCTCTGACAGAATTACAAATTCATCGGCAAACTTCAAAGTTTTTATTTCTTCTCCATGGATTTTATTTCTACTCCAAATTTTTTGAATAACATCAGGAATAGGCTACAACGCTGTCTCACTCCCTTCCCAACCACTGCTTCCCTCTGATGCCCCTCAACTATTATAACTGCTATATGGTTTCTGTACAAATTGTAAGTATTTGACCCCTGCCACCTTCAGAATTTGAAAGAGAGTATTCCAGTCAACAATGTCAAAAGCTTTTTCTAAGTCTAAAAATGCTAGAAATGTAGGTTTGCCTTCCCTTAATCTATCATCTAAGATACATCATAGGGTCAGTATTGCCTCATGGGTTCCAACATTTCCACGGAATCCAAACTGATCTTCTCTGAGGTCGGCTTCTACCAGTTTTTCTATTTGCCTGGAAGTCTGAGGGTATTTCGCCTGTCTGATTCACCTTGCTCACCAGATGGTAGAGTTTTGTCAGGGCTGGCTCTCCCAAGGCTATCAGTATTTCTAATGGAATTTTGTCTACTCTCAGGGCCTTGTTTCGACTTAGGTCTTCCAGTGCTCTGTCAAATTCATCACGCAGTATCATCTCTCCCACTTTATCTTCATCTACGTCCTCTTCCATTTCCATAATATTGTCCTCAAGTACATTTCCCTTGTATAGACCCTCTATATACTCCTTCCACCTTTCTGCTTTCCCTTCTTTGTTTAGAACTGAGTTTCCATCTCACCTCTTGATATTCATACAAGTGGTTCTCTTGTCTCCAAAGGTCTCTTTAATTTTCCTGTAGGCAGTAATTATCTTAACCCTAGTGAGATATGCCTCTACATCCTTACATTTGTCCTCTAGCCATCCCTGCTTAGCCATTTTGCACCTCCTGTTGATCTCATGTTTGATGCGTTTGTATTCCTTTTTGCCTGCTTCATTTACTACATTTTTTATATTTTCTCCTTTCATCAATTAAATTCAATATTTTTTCTGTTACCCAAGGATTTCTAGTAGCCCTCGTCTTTTTACCTACTTGATCCTCTGCTGCCTTCACTACTTCATCCCTCAGAGCTACCCATTCTTCTTCTACTGTATTTCTTTCCCCCATTCCTGTCAATTGTTCCCTTACGCTCTCCCTGACACTTTCTACAACCTCTGGTTCTTTCAGTTTATCCAGGTCCCATCTCCTTAAATTCCCACCTTTTTGCAGTTTCTTCAGTTTTAATCTACAGTTCATAACCAATAGATTGTGGTCAGAGTACACATCTGCCCCTGGAAATGTCTTACAATTTAAAACCTGGTTCCTAAATCTCTGTCTTACCATTATATAATCTATCTGATACCTTTTAGTATCTCCAGGGTTCTTCTATGTATACAACCTTCTTTCATGATTCTAGAACCAAGTGTTAGCTATGATTCAGTTATGCTCTGTGCAAAATTCTACCAGGCGGCTTCCTCTTTCATTCCTTACCCCCATTCTATATTCACCCACTACTTTTCCTTTCCCTACTGTCGAATTCCAGTCACCCATGACTATTAAATTTTTGTCTCCCTTCACTATATGAATAATTTCTTTTATCTTATCATACATTTCATCAATCTCTTCATCATCTGTGGAGCTAGTTGGCATATAAACTTGAACTACTGTAGTAGGCATGGGCTGTGTGTCTATCTTTGCTACAATAATGCATTCGCTATGCTGTTTGTAGTAGCTTACCTGTGTGCCTGTTTTTTTATTCATTATTAAACCTACTCCTGCATTAGCCCTATTTGATTTTGTATTTATAACCCTGTATTCACCTGACCAAAAGTCATGTTCCTCCTGCCATTGAACTTCACTAATTCCCACTTATCTAACTTTAACCTATCCATTTCTCTTTTTAAATTTTTAACATACCTTCACGATTAACAGATGTGACATTCCATGCTCCGATACGTAGAATGCCAGTTTTCTTTCTCCTAATAACGACATCCTCCTGAGTAGTCCCTGCCCAGAGATCCGAATGGGGGACTATTTTACCTCCAGAATATTTTATCCAAGAGGATGCCATAATCATTTAACCATACAGTAAAGCTGCATGCCATCAGGAAAAATTACAGCTGTAGTTTCCCCTTGCTTTTAATTGTTTGCAGTACCAGCACAGCAAAGGCTGTTTTGGCGGTCTCTCTCTCTCTCTGACAGACACCTATAATCAGTCCGTGAAGTATTCATCTACCTGTGTATTTCTTAAACAAGTAAGTCTGTGGCACATGAAAAGAAGTGAATATAAATTCTGAAGAGCAGTCCTGTGAAAAGCATGTCAGTAAATCATTTTTATTGAAAAATAAGGAACAAAATACATTCGTAGTGATAAGAATGTTAACAAAATAGAAAATTTTATACAAAAGCTACTTCATAAAGTATTCATCCACTATTAGAATACAGCTAAAATTCATGCCCAGGGACAAAACTTCAGTGCCACAGTACACTGTAGCATCAACAGATTGCAGCCACTGTAGGGCCACCAGTTGCTGTTTTGAGTGGTGCCGGGATATAGCAGTTTACAACTTGGGCCAAAAGGATAGTGAGATGACCCTAACTGAAAGAAAGTGTCTTCTACACTTCCATAATCAATGCAAATATTGTTAAGAGACTGTTGAAGTAGTCAGTAGACCTAAATCGACGTTTCAGTTGATAATACACTCCTGGAAATGGAAAAAAGAACACATTGACACCGGTGTGTCAGACCCACCATACTTGCTCCGGACACTGCGAGAGGGCTGTACAAGCAATGATCACACGCACGGCACAGCGGACACACCAGGAACCGCGGTGTTGGCCATCGAATGGCGCTAGCTGCGCAGCATTTGTGCACCGCCGCCGTCAGTGTCAGCCAGTTTGCCGTGGCATACGGAGCTCCATCGCAGTCTTTAACACTGGTAGCATGCCGCGACAGCCTGGACGTGAACCGTATGTGCAGTTGACGGACTTTGAGCGAGGGCGTATAGTGGGCATGCGGGAGGCCGGGTGGACGTACCGCTGAATTGCTCAACACGTGGGGCGTGAGGTCTCCACAGTACATCGATGTTGTCGCCAGTGGTCGGCGGAAGGTGCACGTGCCCGTCGACCTGGGACCGGACCGCAGCGACGCACGGATGCACGCCAAGACCGTAGGATCCTACGCAGTGCCGTAGGGGACCACACCGCCACTTCCCAGCAAATTAGGGACACTGTTGCTCCTGGGGTATCGGCGAGGACCATTCGCAACCGTCTCCATGAAGCTGGGCTACGGTCCCGCACACCGTTAGGCCGTCTTCCGCTCACGCCCCAACATCGTGCAGCCCGCCTCCAGTGGTGTCGCGACAGGCGTGAATGGAGGGACGAATGGAGACGTGTCGTCTTCAGCGATGAGAGTCGCTTCTGCCTTGGTGACAATGATAGTCGTATGCGTGTTTGGCGCCGTGCAGGTGAGCGCCACAATCAGGACTGCATACGACCGAGGCACACAGGGCCAACACCCGGCATCATGGTGTGGGGAGCGATCTCCTACACTGGCCGTACACCACTGGTGATCGTCGAGGGGACACTGAATAGTGCACGGTACATCCAAACCGTCATCGAACCCATCGTTCTACCATTCCTAGACCTGCAAGGGAACTTGCTGTTCCAACAGGACAATGCACGTCTGCATGTATCCCGTGCCACCCAACGTGCTCTAGAAGGTGTAAGTCAACTACCCTGGCCAGCAAGATCTCCGGATCTGTCCCCCATTGAGCATGTTTGGGACTGGATGAAGCGTCGTCTCACGCGGTCTGCACGTCCAGCACGAACGCTGGTCCAACTGAGGCGCCAGGTGGAAATGGCATGGCAAGCCGTTCCACAGGACTACATCCAGCATCTCTACGATCGTCTCCATGGGAGAATAGCAGCCTGCATTGCTGCGAAAGGTGGATATACACTGTACTAGTGCCGACATTGTGCATGCTCTGTTGCCTGTGTCTATGTGCCTGTGGTTCTGTCAGTGTGATCATGTGATGTATCTGACCCCAGGAATGTGTCAATAAAGTTTCCCCTTCCTGGGACAATGAATTCACGGTGTTCTTATTTCAATTTCCAGGAGTGTAGATTGCTTTTGTGTCACCAAAACTTTGAGAAACCAGCTATAGACTAGGCACCCTCACTCATTGATTAATGCAAGCATGAGGTTTATCATTATGGAAATTTTAAAAATCCTAAAATAAGCTCTCCTAACATGATTTGGGAGTTAGAGTCAAGGAGCAAGAAGGTGTGTGCTAATGCAGTCAGAAACACCTGCAAGAATCACAGGTATAATGGCCGAGTAGCTCACAAGAAATTTTGGGTCAGTGAACAGAATCAGAAGAAATGATTTGATTTTGCCAAGGAACATAGAATCCAGAAGGAAGACTTCTAGAATAGAGTTAAATACAAAGGTGCCTGTACATGGAGTGAATGAGCAACAGAGAACAGAGCACACTCTTTAATATAAATGGGTGGCAAGCAGCGTTTGTTCATGTTCGTTTGGCATTTACAAGTGTTCACTCGTGATCCACCCATTGTCAGTCTTGGAGCAAATCATCAAAGGAAGTTTTCATTCTCTCCATTAGCACTTAGTTTGGTGTAAACACTGCAGAGAGCATTCGCTTTCGCAGTCTCTTTTTTTTCCCCATACGCGAAACTGAAACTTGTTGTAGCGAATGGAGTAGACAGATGATTGTTATGTTTCTCATTCAAGAATATTGGTCCCAAAGGTGCTTTTAGGATCCAAAATGTAAAATTTTGAAAAAAGAAAAGAAACAAGAAAAAAAAAAAAAACAGATGCTTGCTGAGACACTTGTAATTCCACCTGAGGAAGCAGAAAAGAAAATGGTATCTATACTTAATAAAGAGTGTACCGTTTTGGGTGTGGGTGCTGGAGAAGCATACCTCTGTAAGAGGTTTGCTTTTAAAACCATTTCTTTGTGGTGGATAAATTTGACATTAGAAAAAACAAATGCACAGAAGTAAGACAATCCATAAAAATGTATTAACAATACTTCTGTAATTTTCTTTTATAGTAAGTTTGTAATCACTTGTCTGTATAGTGTAGTGTAGGTTTATGTTCAAGTGATCAATTTTTCTATAATGAAACATTTTGGATAATGAAGCAGACAGTGAAACTTCTTTTGGTTTGGGGGAGGGACCAAATGGCGAGGTCGTTGATCCATCAAAACTTTTGTATAACATCTTACCATGCAAATTGCAATTCTGTGGGATGCAATAACGTGCTGATCTGTTTACAACTCAATCTCCTACTCTTGGATGGACAACAAGCAACCCATATATAAATTAACTATAAAAAGTACTGTGTGACTTTCCACAGCTCTCAAAATAGCTTGATGTCCTAAGTCAACCCATTACAAGATAACAGATTTGGATTCTTGGTAGCATATATCAAGGTGTCTCCCTGTTTTATTCACAAGTGGAGTGTGGAACAAATGGCTGTTTAGCCCAGTTTGTGCATGCTTTTATGTCTGTAATTTTGTCTTCATGGTCTGTACAGTTTTGGGCATCAGGAACATAATATGGAATTCTCTACATAGTTTCTCGTTATATAGCTTCTACCAGTAAATATTGTTAGAGAGTTCTCATCACAATATATTTATCTTCTTGAGTGTGACTATATAAAAGTAGTGAATTACTCCCAATGAAAATAAGTAACCATTTTTGTGTGTGCATTAACAAGTAAGTATGACAGGTTTAGCATTCAACAAGGACATTATGGATTTCCAACTGCATGAAAGGTTACATGTTTTCTACAGCTGCCTACATTGGCTTGCCCTCTAAGCATAGTCACTTCTTTGTGTCCATTTGTACTTCCATGAATTAAGAGATATTCAATGTTGTCTCATATGGCACAATCACTCAGTCATAAAACATAAACTATTAAAAATGTTTGACAGAGAATGTACACTATTAGTGAACACTACCCAACAAAGAAAGCTCTAAAAAGAGAGTATGTAACTGTGGTAGCAGTGGGAAGCACAACAGGTCATCTCACTTGCAAAATAACAAAACTTCTTGTACACCCCATCAGAGATGTAGTCAGGATTGGAAAGTGGTGTGGGCTTGTAATTAATACCCAGTGCTCAGGCTCAGATAAAGCAACTGTATCAATTTATTTGCTCATGGTGGCGATTATATGGTGAGGATGGCCAGGAGGATGAGAGAAGATTACTCCAGTAGCCCCAGATCCATTTTGAAGGAGAAGGGGAAAATTCAGAGTTGAAGGAACAGCCATTTAGCGTATGCTCCAGGCAGTGGTTCAGATCAGAAGAGAGAGATATTTTTCTGTCATGGCTTTGGGAACCCTCACTCTCACCAGTCAGTTGATGTGATTTGATTGGAAAGCCAGCTTTGCTGATGATGATTCGTCCTAATCCGGCAGGACCCGGTCAATTGTTGTCATATCAGCTTAGAGGTGATGGTCAAAATAATTGTTAAAAGTTAAATAATAAAAATTACTCACATTTATGGCCTGGGGGCACTTGTACATCTCCCATCTCCCTGAAGAAGTTCACCATGAGTGAACTCTACAATCTCAGTGGGAGGTAACAATACTTGACTTTCATTTGGGAATGCAATTTCATTTATCCTTGCATTGCTACTGTGTTTGTTTGTATCACCTTTGCGATGATAGGATCTCTTAGACCCAGTATGCTTTTTTCTCCTATTTTTTAATGATTGGGAATACAAAAGGGCTTGACATTGAATTATGTAGGGTTAATATCTCAGGCTTCATTCCTTCTCTAGTTGCTTCGTTTATTTTTAGTCATGGTTCATAGTAATCAATAGAATTATGCACTTGCTCATCTTTGGTATGTAACTATTTGACAATATTTTTGAAAGCCAAAAATGCTTGTCAAACTACCTCTTGTATTCACAAATTGCAGGGGAATTCTTTCTTGTTCTTTTTTATTTGTTCTCAGAATTGTTAGTTGGTCTTTCAGAAGTGTCATGGCCAGTTCTTAGCTTGTAAACTAGTTATCCTTGGTTATGTTTCTTGATATTGTGGAAATATGTCTATACAACCTTTTCACAAAATCAGCTGCACAGTTTCTCAGTGTACTAAGATCCATGTGGTAGCTCTCCTAAATAAACTTCCAGGTTTGAGGTGTAATCAATTGGATCAGCTGGATTGAACAGTTTAGTCCACATGTCCCAGGTTTGGAAGGAATGTACATTCAGAAACTACATCCATTTTACAAGCATTTTGTCTACAGTCACATATTCGCCAGGACAATAGTGAACCATGCAGTTTTTAGTTAACAAATCAAGCTGTTTCATATAGAAGCTAGTTTCTCCACTTTTAATCTCTCAGACCTAGACGACTTACCATCAAGTCTTAGACACTGTGCCGGAAACCTGAACCTATGTAGAGTTGTCATAGAGTAGACTGTTTCTATCCTGCACCATCATTGTCCCAGAATTGTTTTAAATTTACTCTATTAACCTTGTATATGACCCCAGATACATCATCCAATAAAGGCTTCAATTTCAACTCAATCTGTCTCATGAATGAAGGACTGAGAAGCTGAGCATCTAGAATCAGCAGCCTTGATGCGTAGGTTAGTAGATATTACTTCATCAGTGAAGAACAACTGCCATATTTCTATTTCTGCCTTTTTATTCATCACAATTCCCCTCACAGACTATGTTATATAATGTTGTAATGCCTAGTTCTGATATGAAGATCACAAACATCTTTCATGCATTTAGTATGATTCTCCTTACCAAAAAAATATTTATTATTGTTCTGGTTTGGATCGCTTTCATTCCCACTATCTTCTAGTTCATCCATTTTAGCCCTCTCCTGAAATAAACTGGCTGCTTCAGCACTTTGAATGTGTACTAAAATTGTATTTGTGTTATAAAAAAGAAGCCACTGTTGCTACTCTAAGTCCTGTGGAACCAAACAGTACTTAACCTGCTTGCTGCTGTTGGTTCTGCCAGACCCAAACATGCTAAAATCACTCACAGGCAATGGAAAATCAATAATCAAATTTCACATCTGTGAAAGATAAGAAGCTACACAAAAAACAGTATGGTTTCAGTGTTGCACACATATGAAAACTAATCACCAACTTAGCTCTGGGTACACGAGACCCAACAGTTGCAATGGCAGGTTAACAATGCAATATTTTAATTTCATTTAACAATTCAAATCATGGAATGTGAGTATAATTGTTACATCAGTGTGGCAACTACAGTTGTCGATCAAGGACTGTGATGGCGGTGGGGCTACAAAGATAGCCAAAGCTGGTTTCAAGAGTCAGGTTTGAGGGGTAAAAGCAACTGTAACACTTGAAACTTTGTGGCGGATTAAAACTGTGTGCCGGACGGAGACTCAAACTTGGGACCTTTGCCTTAAATCTGTAAGGACGGTTCAATAGTCATGCTTGAGTAGCTCAGTTGTTAGAGCAGTTGCCCCGCAGAAGGCAAAGGTCCCGAGTTCAAGTCTCAGTCCGGCACACAGTTTTAATCTGCCAGGAAGTTTCACATCAGTGCACATTCCACTGCAGAGTGAAAATTTCATCCTGGAAACATCCCCCAGGCTGTGGCAAAGCCATGTCTCTGCAATATCCTTTCTTCCAGGAGTGCTAGTTCTGCAAGTTTCGCAGAAGAGCTTCTGTGATGCTTGGAATGTAGGAGATGAGGTACTGGTGGAATTAAAGCTGTGAGGACGGTTTGTGAGTCATGCTTGGGTAGTTAAGTTGGTAGAGCAGTTGCCCGCGAAAGGCAAAGGTCCTGAGTTTGAGTCTCAGTTCAGCACACAGTTTTAATCTGTCAGGAAGTTTCACATCAGCGCCCACCCCGCTGCAGAGTGAAAATTTCATTCTGGAACTGTGACACTTGTTGACAAGCATTGGGATATAACATAAAAATAATAAATCCATATTTACAGGTTGAGGTTTGTGTACCTTTTAATTTTTTTTTAATAAAGGAAGTGAATGTTTGATTCCTAGCATTACTAGAGGAGCTAACTGACTCAATGTAATTTATAATAGAATAGGGGCCACAGGACATTGAAAGACCTCCTTGTCAGACTGTCGATCTGTTGTAGAGTTACATGAACACACAGGGCCCGATGTCCTTTGATGACCAGTTAACCACTGGGATGGCACCAGTTGTGTGACAATCAGGCAGATCGTCAAACTCATGGAACAGAATTTTTAAACACAATAGTTTGTTTTAACTGTAATCAGGGAGGGTGAAAGCATTGTAAGGCAAATTTATTTTGAGTTTATTATCACTACCAATTAGATTCTCAAAGTAATGTAATTGACTCAACAGAAGCTGAAAAAACTGAAAATATATTAATATGTGGAAGGCACGAAGTCAACTATGTTATTAAATCTTTCTGAGCAGCAACCAGAATGATGTACAAAATTAAGTAGGATTTGTGGAAGGCATGAAGTCTACTATGTTATTAAATATTTCTGAGCAGCAACCAGAATGATGTACAAAATTAAATAGGTTTGACTTATAAAACTATAAAATGACAACTGCAAAACATGACACTTCTCAGTGTACTCTTATGTCTTATGAACAGATAATAAAGCATTTGCAACAAGCAACTGAAGGATGATTCCTTCGATCCAAATTTACCTGATCACTAAAGCAAGGTAATTAAGCCCAGCTAAACCTAGAAGTGTACACCAGGGTCACTCTGATCCTGGAGTTGTTTGTTTGTTTCTGTGCATGTGCCAGTGCACATACATAGCCCACTGCCACCAATGTAAATCCAGTATTGAGTGAGATGTGGTAGAGGACGGACGTTTGAAGTTGTGAGACATTATTGTTTAGTTAATTTTACAGAAATATTTTTAAAGGGTTCACTGTGACCCTGGTGTGCACATTGTGTAACTGTTCTGCAGCTGAGTGTGAAGTTCATTTATGTAAAAATGGTATGTAGGAATGACATTTCACTAACGGAAGATGCTGTACAGAAAGCACAGATAGAACAACTCAATTGTGAAAGTGACACAAGTGACTTTTGTGATGAAAGTGATTCTGAAGCTGATGCTCCTACAGCAATTATGGACAGTGGCAAGACCGATCAGTCTGCCGAATATTCAGAGAATGATGAAGAGAATACAGTCATCCACAGTATTGGAATGATCATTGAACACAGCTGCTCCTAATAGGCTTCCCAACTGTCGATAACATCGCAGTCCTCATTCATATGGAAATAACGAATGCTCAAATTTATAAATAATTGTGAACACCTCAAAATATTCATGTAATTTGTGCATTTCATTAAATGAATAGCATCTTCATCTAATTAAACTGCAAATAAAGTCTTTACATCCAGATCACATTCAGCTTCCTTCATTGAAAAGTTTCCATGACAGGTTTTACTTTGTCTCAAATTTTGGATGTTGTTGTTGTGGTCTTCAGTCCTGAGACTGGTTTGATGCAGCTCTCCATGCTACTCTATCCTGTGCAAGCTCCTTCATCTCCCAGTACCTACTGCAGCCTACATCCTTCTGAATCTGCTTAGTGTATCCATCTCTTGATCTCCCTCTACGATTTTTACCCTCCACACTGCCCTCCAATGCTAAATTTGTGATCCCTTGATGCCTCAGAACATGTCCTACCAACCGATCCCTTCTTCTAGTCAAGCTCTGCCACAAACCTCTCTTCTCCCCAATCCTATTCAATACCTCCTCATTAGTTACGTGATATACCCACCTAATCTTCAACATTCTTCTGTAGCACCACATTTCGAAAGCTTCTATTCTCTTCTTGTCCAAACTATTTATCGTCCATGTTTCACTTCCATACATGGCTACACTCCATACAAATACTTTCAGAAATGACTTCCTGACACTTAAATCTATATTCGATGTTAACAAATTTCTCGTCTTCAGAAACGCTTTCCTTGCCATTGCCAGTCTACATTTTATATCCTCTCTAATTCGACCATCATCAGTTATTTTGCTCCCCAAATAGCAAAACTCCTTTACTACTTTAAGTGTCTCGTTTCCTAATCTAATTCCCTCAGCATCACCCGACTTAATTCGGCTACATTCCATTATCCTCGTTTTGCTTTTGTTGATGTTCATCTTATATCCTCCTTTCAAGACACTGTCCATTCCGTTCAACTGCTCTTCCAAGTCCTTTGCCATCTCTGACAGAATTACAATGTCATTGGCGAACCTCAAAATTTTTATTTCTTCTCCCTGGATTTTAATACCTACTCCAAATTTTTCTTTTGTTTCCTTTACTGCTTGCTCAGATTGAATAACATCGGGGAGAGGCTACAACCCTGTCTCACTCCCTTCTCAACGACTGCTTCCCTTTCATGCCCCTCGACTCTTATAACTGCCATCTGGTTTCTGTACAAATTGTAAATAGCCTTTTGCTCCCTGTATTTTACCCCCGCCACCTTTAAAATTTGAAAGAGAGTATTCCAGTCAACATTGTCAAAAGCTTTCTCTAAGTCTAGAAATGCTAGAAACGTAGGTTTGCCTTTCCTTAATCTTTCTTCTAAGATAAGTCGTAGGGTCAGTATTGCCTCACGTGTTCCAACATTTCTACAGAATCCAAACTGATCTTCCCCGAGGTCGGCTTCTACAAGTTTTTCCATTCGTCTGTAAAGAATTCATGTTAGTATTTTGCAGCTGTGACTTATTAAACTGATAGTTCGGTAATTTTCACATCTGTCAACACCTGCTTTCTTTGGGATTGGAATTATTATATTCTTCTTGAAGTCTGATGGTATTTTGTCTGTCTCATACATTTTGCTCCCCAGATGGTAGAGTTTTGTCAGGACTGGCTCTCCCAAGGCTGTCAATAGTTCTAATGGAATGTTGTCTACTCCCGGGGCCTTGTTTCGACTCAGGTCTTTCAGTGCTCTGTCAAACTCTTCACGCAGTATCGTATCTCCCATTTCATCTTCATCTACATCCTCTTCCATTTCCATAATATTGTCCTGAAGTATATCGCCCTTGTATAGACCCTCTATATACTCCTTCCACCTTTCTGCTTTCCCTTCTTTGCTTAGAACTGGGTTTCCATCTGAGCTCCTGATATTCATACAAGTGGCTCTCTTTTCTCCAAAGGTCTCTTTAATTTTCCTGTAGGCAGTATCTATCTTACCCCAAGTGAGATAAGCCTCTACATCCTTACATTTGTCCTCTAGCCATGCCTGCTTAGCCATTTTGCACTTCCTGTCGATCTCATTTTTGAGATGTTTGTATTCCTTTTTGCCTGCTTCATTTACTGCATTTTTATATTTTATCCTTTCATCAATCAAATTCAATATTTTTTGGATGTATTAATACTAATATGTATTAATGTATTAATGCATTAATACTAATATTGATTGAAAAAGTACATGAGACAGGTGAAATAAAATGAGTTTAGTACATGAGACTCCAATGTCATTGTAAAATATTCTACTTTCTGTGACCCTGGTGTACACTTCGTGTCACAGTTTCAGAGGTGTACACTACTAGGGTTAAACTGAATAGACAGATTGTTAAAATAACACATTACAGTAAAACAATATCAAATAAACAGATGAGTACAATAAGAAGACTACTGTTTTAAAGTCACAAAAACAAACAGTTCATAAGACAAATACAAAATAATAGTTTTAATTAAACAAAACAATCCTAAGTGAGATTACAAAATTACAGTTTGTGACAGTATGAACTTAAAAGTAAGTCATATAACTTTTGCACTTCGACTTGATCTACACATGTTTTCAGCTTGAATAGCTGTATGTGGTCTAGTACATAAACTGCGTGTGAAACACTCAGTATTAAAATAGCGAGCAGGGGGAGGGGGGGAGTCACTGTGGGAACAGTTTACTTATAAAATATGGTATAAAGCCAATATATGGGTGACAGCTATTGAAATTTGTTGGTGCTCCTGTGCCGTCTACTAATAGGAGGACTTCATCAATTCAGTTTTGTCAGTATCCAGAAGAACTGATAAGGTAGGATGTGCACTGACACTGAGAGAAAAGCTAAATTCCAGGGTGAGTAACAGATATGCTATGTCTCAACATAGCAAAATAATGCAAACATATGGCAAAATATTTCAATAGTAGAGGCAGATAATAAAATAAAGAGGAATAAGTAAAATAGTGAAGCAAGGCTGAAAAGGGCACACTAGTTAATTTTGTGATAACGGTGAGTGTGTAACATACAAATGTAAAAATAGTGATGCTTCAGTAGCACAGGGCAGCAGACAAAATGTGTCAGCTGTGTGACAGGCACTGTCTAGATGGCTATAATGGACAGCCTATTTTCCATAGTAACAATTCAGTCTGTAAGAATTGTTCTATGGGCAGAAGTGATAACAAACTACATGTTTAAAAGAGTTAAGACACAGAGGCAACTTTACAAGAATGGCACTGATGCAACACTTAGCACAATATTCTTGCTATCAGGGCCTAGTGGGAAATGGGGTCGTCAAGATGCTGTTGAGCTGCATGTGGTGATGTGGTGGCATCTATGTTTTGTCTCCTTAGTTTTTCATTGTTGAGGCATGACCTTGTTGACATGATGTAATAGTGAGTACTTGGCTGCCTTTAAGCATAGCTGGTTGAAAAGTGCTTCACTTTGTAGTGTCAGAACGAGTAGTGTTCAAGCAGCAGCAGTGTGTCCGAGGGTGTTATTGAGCTGGCTGGTAGTGTATCACTGACCACACCACAGATCAGCAGCTGGCCATCCTGTTGCAACAGAAGGGCATGATTTAAATCCAGTAGTAGTTAGTTGTGCCAGAGGAAATCTGCTCTCCAGACTGCTTCAACTGTCATTGCCACTAGGAATGTCCAAGGTATTTGCATATCTGTTCTGAGGTCGAGCATGATGTGTGCAGTTCCAGCTACTGCGATTACAGTGTCATTGGATGTGTGCAGTTGCAGCAGTGACAGTGACTGTAGCAAACATGAGAGCAAGTGGTAGAGTGCTCTCATGAGCCCTGGTATCAGTGACGAAGTATGTGTCCGGGAGCCTGTGATGGATGAATAGTTGGCAATCATCTGCCTGTTCAAACACTGCATCTGTTGTTTTTTTTTTGTCATGGTGTGCAGAGGCATCTTGTTGATGAAGAGCGACCTGGTGCACCTACATCAGGATACTGATCTAGTTTGAATTGTTGCAAGGTTGTCTGCAGTACTGTGCATCCTGCTCAAATCTGGTGTGAAATCAGCAATAGCGTTGCTGTGAGTTGGACATGGAAGCAGGCGATGCACTTGATCAGTGCAGCTTTTGTTTATAAACACTTGGGGTGGTTGCCAGCTAGGGGGGCAACAACCTCAGCTGTCATGGTAGGGGACTGTTGTATGCCAGAGCCGTGAAAGGCACATGGGGCGGCAGAGATGGGGGCCATAGCCTGATTTGGGTCAGTCAGGCCATCATCGGGCAGTCTGTGGCTGCACAGAACGTTGGGGCAGGCTCAGATTGTGCAAAACTGGTTTTGGTGCATGTGTACTGGGTGTCAACTGCAGCACAGTGCAGTTGATTGTTAATTAGAATGCAGTGTTGTGATAGTGCCTGCATTCTGCCAGCAAGGCAGTTTAAACTCCAGAGGTGCCTCCTCATGCTCTAGCATTGTTGTCTGGTTGTTCTCTGACGGTTTTAGGAGCCAAAGTACCCACAATGAACTATCAGGTAGTAGCATTGAATTAATTAGAACTCAATGGTGGTGCCAGAGCGAAGATGGCGAACTGTTGCCCAGAGTATTCTCGTTAATGATGACATGTACCTGCTGTTCAGGCGTGTATATTAGTCATCGTATATCTAGTGTCTTGGCAGTTATGTATTTGTGAGAAGCCAGAATGTCCAAAAGCAAATCACTAATAAAGTCTATACTGTCTCCAAGGTAGTTAAGAAGATTGGCGAACTTCTCGTCATGCTCAATGATGCCAGTGGCTGACATCAAACACTCACTGAGGGCAAACCACATCGCAGGTGAATCTGCATGGAACAAAGTTAGTTTTGGTTGGTGGTGGATGGTATGCTGGCTGTCAGTGGTTTGATTGTAAGTCAGCATCACGAGGTGGGCACGGGCACGATGTGGGAGGTGCATGAGCCTCAGTGTGCGAGACTGGCAGGAAATGTGGCTCGATGTATGGAGATGCATGATGAGGCGATTCATGTTGCAGCACGGGTGTCATTGGCATCGCATGATGATGTGCGCAGAACTTGGATGGCCGTTCAAAGAATGGCCATGTGTGTGAGTGAAGTTCCATGGCCGACATAGTAGGTATGACTTTTGCAATGTCAGATGTCTGAGACGGCAGAAAATGTATGTGAGAGTGCGCTTGAGGTCATGACACCATAAAGAAGGAAGATGTCTGTTTATTATCCAGCAGCACAGGCAGTGTCTCATTGAGTTCACACGGATGTGCAGTCCTTTGCAGGTGTGACGTCATTTGACCTGGGAGACAGTGAAATCTGACCTTGCCCAGTCAAGGTCGTGAAAAATGCATTCTCAGAGCTCATAGTGCAGGGTGCAAGTGATGTACATGTTAAGCACGATGCTGAATAGTAAACTATTCGGTTGTGATGCCCAGCACAGTTGGCACAGCTGGGATATGAGTAATGTCATAGTCTGTCTTGTGGAACTCGCGTTTAGTCACTATGGTTGGAACTGGATTTGGAAAGTCGGAATGCACAGGTACTGAAGGATGATGTAAACCTTGATCCCATAGCCAACTAGCAGATGGGTAACAAAACAGAGCAACAGAGTGGTGTGGTGCAAGCCATTGTTGTTCAACCATAATGGGACTGTGGGAGGTGTCTGTGTTGTTTAGGTTGTTAAAGTGATTGTCATAAAGCTCATAATCACTAACACTGGTAAGTGTGATGTTTTGTCCTGTGCAAAGGTGCAGGGCACTTGGACTAACGTTTGTTTCTGGGGCAGGCGGTCATTGTTGATTGTGATTCTCTGTAACACTTTTGTCTGAAGTACTAGGAATAGATTCACTCAGTGTCAAATATGGAATTTTTATCATGAAATCACTTAGTATATTCCACACTTTATGTGGCACAGTTCACTGCTTAACAGCAGTGGTGATGTGAGGTTGATTGGAAGATGTGGCAAACAATGGAGGCATTATCGTAATGTCATTCGGCACTGTAGTATCATCCAAACCTTGGTGGATATTTAACAAATTTGCTCACGGAGTGTTCGTGGAATTCATGAGCACTTGTCGAGAGATGATTCTGAGATTGCCAAGGAAATGGTGAGGTTGTACCATTTGTAACAGCAGCACTTTCGATGGTGTAACCACTGTGGCAGATTTTCGACTTAACAACAAAATATTGGTGGGACATGATATGGAAATTTGGGTTCACTGCTGTGGGAAATGGGGTACTGAAGGTGTTATAGCAGAATAGTGACACACCATAGAGATAAAATTTCCACAATATTTATTACTGAGTATGATATACATAACTCGTATAATTATTATAAGCATAAATAGCATATTAAACTCTCCTTGCCTCCCAGGCAGCGATCTTCCTTTTCTCCAGTCAGAGATGTTCCTCTGCCACAGTCTGATTGAGGTGAAAACACAACATAATCTGGAAAATACTAACTCTATTACCATCTAAGACATATGGAGTGGTGGAGCATACATAATAGCGACGAGAACTCATCGGTTGCTGTATAACAGTTTTAGTGCACATTGGCTTTTGCACCAAATGATTCTTTCTGAGTTTTAACAATACAGGAAAAGACAGATTCCTACTTACCATAAAGAAGACACTTCAAGTAGCAGACAGGCACATTTAAATTTAATTGTGCCTGTCTGCAACTTGACATGTCTTCTTTACAGAAGCAGCAATCTGCCTCTTCCTACATTGTTGATATTCCTATGTGGAATTTCCATTGTTTGATCTTTCTGAGTTTTGATGGATCCACAACAGGATGTACCTTTATACTTGATTAAGTGATCAAAACGGACTACAATCTTCCAATCTGGGAGCTGTAGTTCGACACTGACGGGTGACGTGAAACAAAATATCTGGACTGGTCCATTCCAGTGTCATGTAAATTTCTTAGTTCTGCCTGGTTTCACAGCAGTTTGTGGTAACATTACATAATCTTGTACTTGGTATAGTGCCATCCTAGCATTCTTTTGACTATAGAGCTGTTGCCTGCATGTTGTGGCTGCATTGTTCTATTGAACTCTCTCAAATAAACTGTAATCAGTAGCTAGCTACTTCACTTTGCTGAAATTTATTCCAGGTGGCAACTTTTCTGTCTCCAACGGAGAACACATTTTGTGGCTGTAAACAACCTTAAAGTGATCAAACCCATGTATCCTGGTGTTGTACGATGAAATTACAAGTGGTGGTATCCTACTCCAATCTGAGTTTCAACTGTTCACATAATAAGATAGTATTTTTACAATTGTTTTATGAACGTGTTCAACTACGCCATTACTCTTAGGGTGAAATGGCTTAGTTTGCCACTTGTTTAAGTAGTCAGCACACCAGTACCATAACACTGGACATAAAGTTTTCATTTTGATCTGTTATAATAGCCTTGGGATTTCCAAATGGTAGTACTAAATGGTTGATGAATGCTTTTGCAACTGTCTCAACAGTCATGTCTTCAGTAGGTATCATAAAATATTGAGAGAAATAAATTAAGAAAACACACCACCACAGCTATATTATCAAAGAAATTTATTTTCAATGCCTAGTTTTGGCACAACACTTATGTCATGTTCTGGTCCACTGTTAATCAAAAGAGAACTTTCATTCCTTGGCCTGTGTATTGTAGAACCCACATAAAACTATTTGTTGAGGATTGCATACATCACTAGTCTATACTCAACAACACTAGAGTATACACCACTGATGTATGCAATCCATGAAAAGTACATTGAATGCAATGCAGACATAATTCGAAAACTTAGGGCACATTTCACCTACCAAAAATTACACTATGTGTCAACAGTACAGATACTTGTAAGGGAATTTGAAGATACAAGATTGACAGTGAACATCAAATCACCTGGACATCCTTGTTCTCAATAATTGGTACAGAATGTCGCTCTCATCAGTGAGAGCATTGATATGATTCCAACCAAGGGTCACTGCCATTTTCAACAGTTAGCGATTCTGAGAAGCAGTTTGCATGAAATTTTAACAAAAGATGTGCAATTGCATCTTTTTACTCCTGACTAACACAAGAGCTGAAGATGATGGACTACTTGAAGCATTGAACATTTGTCGACTGGCTACTCACAAAACAAGTGTTCGATAGTGATTTTCATAAGAAAATAATCTCAAGTGACCAGGCACTTTTCCAGCTTAATTTTATGTGAATGAATAAAATTGCCAGATTTTCGGTGCAGAGAATCCTTGCATGGCCCATGATAAGTGTCATTATCCAGAACGAGTCACTAATTGGTGAGGTTTATGGGCTGGCGGACTAATTGGCCATAGTTTTTTGAAGACAATATTGGAAACGCAATGACAGCAACTGGTGATTGTTATCGCCGCATGGTAACACAGTTTTTGTGGCTGCAATTGCAAGAATTGAAAGTGGAACACATGTGGTTTCACAGGATGGGTCAACCTGCTACCCTGCCATTGAGACAACAAGGTTGCTGAGAGAGATTCCCCGTTTGTCTCATCTCTTGCAATGGCTGTCACAACTGGCAACTGAGATCATGTGATTTGAAGTCATATGGCATTTTGTGGGGGCTATGTTAAATCTTATGTTTATGTGAACAGTCCATGAACCATCCTTCAACTCGAGGCAGAATTTAGACATGTCATGGGTCAAATTCAAGCAGAACTTTGCTCTAGAGTTGTCAAAAATGTTGTCCACAGAATGGATGTGTGCAGTTATTAAATTAAAAATTGTGTTCTTTATGGAACACCCTATAGTATGCATGGAAATACTCTTTTGGTGTGTAGTAGACCTGAAGATGAAGTTAAGTGCTGCACCGAAGCTAGTTGTTTGAAATAAATTTCTGATGATATGGCTGTGGTGGTTTGTTTTCTTCATTTATATAGTCAGCCACTATCCCACATCCAAGAGAACATTGGACTTCCACAAGATTGAGAAAAAATGGTCAGTGGTAGAAAAACATATGTTATTTTGGGCTGTTTTGGGGAACCTTTAAGACTAAATCGAGTGATAGCATTTGAAAAGCCCCTATTGCCTCAGGCAAAATTTGATAAGGTATTGTTGGCCTTCATCTTTGCACTACATAGTGCATGGGAGACAATATTTAATGTATTCTTGAATATCTTTCTTTTGCTGTGGCTCCCAATAATGGCCTGCAACGTGTAACTGTGTAGCACTTTTTCCATTAGGACACACGTGTATGCTATCATGACACTGTTACAATATGCATTTACGGATAACCTTTGGCACTCCAACCCATTCTCCAAGAGGCATTTTCTTAGATAAAGTGCCCTTTCTTCTAACAAAATCTGATGAGGTGCCTTGTTTCTTACACTCAGCATCAGATTCTCGAGACCTTTCTTAACTCCTTTGCCAGGCTTGTGTTTGACTACATAGTGATAATCTCTAAGTTTTAAGAGTCGCCTGACAAGTCTGCTGCTGGGATCTTTTAAATTCAAAAGCCATCTTAAAGCTGTATGATCTGTGATTACCATGAACTGTCATCCGTACAGAAACAAAGAAACTAATCGGTGCCAAATGCAAGTGCCACAAGTTCCTTTTCAATGGTGCTGTAGCTTTGTTCAGGTTGATTCAGCTGATGTGATAGGTAACTAATTGGTTTTTCTTCACCATTTGTGTTTGATTTGAAATGCAGCCTACAGCTGCACTCCTAGCACTCCTCAGGGGCTCAGCTTTCATTTGCAGAGTACAAGCTTGGCATCACCATGGTTCCTGAGATGGAGGCTGATAAGTGCCACCAGTCCCCTGTCACCGTAAGCTCTTTGAATGCTTCAGTGACCACTGTGTGGTGCGAAGGTGGAACATTGTGTGCTATAGGGAACACAGATTTTGGCTTGACCGGCTGGATCACAAGGATGGTAAAAACTTCTGTAAAAAAAAGCCTAAATCTTAAGGTGTGCTGTGGGCCAATGAGGTGCACTGCTTGTGTGACCGGGACAGATCCTTCAAAGTTTTCCCTTCTTCCCAGCGGAAAGGGTGGGCCGCTGGTAGGTATCAACACCCAACCAAACAAAAGGGCTTGTGTAGCCAGTCCTGATTTAGAGTGGTAGTATTTATAGTAACAGAACACATACTGCTGGCCAAAATGTGTTTCTCATAGTCAAGTGGAAAGAGGGTGGTTCTGAAAAGATTTTGCCCTTCTATATCCAAAAGGGGTTAGAGAGGCTCTGTAGCTCTTTAAAGTCAGTCAAGTGCTTGCAGAATGGACCATTGTTAGTGGAAACTTCTAATTCCCAGCAAGCAGATAACTTCCAAAAAGCTAGATGTCCTGGGAATGATGTACAAAATACAGTGAAAACAGTGTATGGCAATTTAGAGAAATCAGACCCTTTCATAAATATGTTCAACAGTACAAAACTTCCAGAGCATGTCAAGGCAGGTTTCCTTCACATCAGTGTGAAGCTGTATTTCCTGAACCCTATGTGTTGTTTTAAGTATCAACACCTTGGGCACACTATTGTTGGATGTATGGGAGAACCAACATGGGGCAAATGTTGGTAGGCCACCCATGAAGGAGTTGCTTGTTTATCTACTGTGAAGTGTGTCAACTGCTCTGGGGATCATCCTGTCTGAAGTAGGGACTGCAGTATCTTTCTTAAAGAAAGGAAGGTGCTGGAAATAAAAACCACTGAATGTATCTCGTATGGAGAGGCCAAAAAGTTCTATAAGGCAATGCAACCCCTGAAGTTCGCTACTTCCTTTGTGTCAGTTCTTAAAATGCTGGTCCCTAAAACAGATGCTGCTACACAAAAAGAGGTTGCCAGTGTCAGCTCTAATGCCAGTGCACTTATTCTGCTGCAGTTATTTCAAAGCCCATACCTCTACCCAGGACTTTGGACAAGGTTGTGGTTGCCACTGTTGCGGAGTTCCCTGCCACTCCGAAGGTCCAGTCTGGTCCACCGTACAGTGCTGCTGCTACCACAGCCACGGCTGTGCCCTCAAAGCCCACTCAGGGCAAAAAATCCAAGACAAAGTGTCAAACACTGACAAATCTGGGAAGTCAATTGTCCGACGATGTTGAACTTGTCTTCTCTGACATATCTCTTGAATCTTCCTCAGAGATAATGGACATTGATGTCAGAGTGGCCAGCCAGTTGTACAGTCTTGGGTTAAATCCAGGGATAGCAAACCAAGGAATAGGCTAACCAATGGTTAACTTTGAGTGTGCATTGTGTGACACCATTTTAATCCTCAGTTAGTTATTCCCAGAATAGCAGTCTCATCCAGTTAAGTTGGCAACAACTTAAGGGCATACTGGGTATTTTTGTGTACCTCATTTCATATGTACTTTAGTCATTGTGTGCAGAAATAGCCTGTCTAACTTGAGTGATAAGCATTCTAGGTCGCAAAATTGTTTGTCTGAGAATATTTTGAAACTGGTAGATACTGAAGACGGGTTCAAGAGTGCAGCAGAAAACAAGAAAACTTCTGCGGTCACATTCAATGAAGACATTAGCGCGAAACATTTAACTAAGTTTGTAGGGTACTTGCATGTATAATGGTATAACAATCTATTATGTAGGAGGAGCTACAGATCGGTAGTGCCCCATATGTGGAATGTATGTTCCAAGTTGTGTACACTGAAATTTACGAAGAGTCTCCAACTGTGACAACACAGACATCATTCAGATTGATTTGACTGACAATGCTGAGAGGTGTTACTGGCTAACTTGCTGTTGTATTTATGCCTTAGAATGATTAATTCATTACAGCAGCAAGGAGTTTCTACAGAAAGTACATGTGCTGAATTACTTAACACTGTGCATTCCCTTTTGCAGTTATTGGGCATATATAAATCTTGTTTCTAGGTTATGGTTATTAATAATTATATTGAGCATATATATGAAGAATAAGAGGCCAACATTTACAATAAACAACCATAATTTTTTTTTATAATCCTTGGGTAGCAATATGGCACATATCCAAACTGGAAGCTGTCATCGTATATCAAAATAAATATTTCAGGAAAGGTAACTAATTTTGGCTTTTGCAATCATCTTTAGCAGCTATATGTAATCTGGGAAGGAAGAGGAGGTAACTGGATGTGTGACATCTTCACTGTGTTCTTTGTTTTCTATGGTCATCTCAGCTTAAAACTGTCAGTTCTGTTTGCAGAATAAAAATACTTGCCCTTAAATGTGGAAGAATGAGCAGAGTTGCAGCTGGTGCTGCTTCAAAAGTAGCATGACAAGAACCATACAAGGTAGGAGGAACTGTATTGGTAAAAAAAAGAGCGTAAATTCCTAAATTAGGATCAGGAAATACAAATTAAACAAATGGTTTCAGAATAAAAGGTGTTATTCCATATATACATGTTTATTTTATTTGCACTTAATTACATTGGGGACCTGAAACAATTAACAAAACTGTCCCCTGTATATGTTTTCCAGTGTTACGCAAATCATTTTAATAATCCTGCTGGCTTTCCCCTTACCAATACCACTTAAGTCTCCAATGCACAGAAAGAAAATCACCAATTGCAAAATATTTGAGTGTCGATAGCTGCTGCTTTATTGGTGGAACAGTCGTTTCTGAAAGAAAGAAAAAGAATGACATGAGACAATTTGTGTGACAATTCAAGGGGGAAAAAAAAAAAAAAAACATTACTTGCTAGCCACTCCTTCCAATGTTATGGTTATATAGATTTAATAACAAAAGATTCCCTGTTAGCTGAATGCCAAGTACCTATGTTTTTATGACACACAGATAACAATTACTCTAATATAGATGTGGCTATGTGGATTATACTAATAACCAAGAAACACAACAGCAATATCCTATAGCTTTTTTGAGTAAGCACAAATAATTTACGAGGTTATAGGACTAATTCTGGTGGGGCATACTTTTTTTACTCTGAAGCATCCACTAAAAGATGGAAAGTTGTTGTCCCAGTGGGAGATAAGAGTGAACAATATTTTGTGCTAGAGATGTAGCTGAATGAACTCTGGACATTAGTATACTATCAATCTTTTTGTTGCATTAAACAGTCATAATAAGCTATCAATATCAGAAAAATTGTACATCACAGAAGTGCAATATAAGATATTTCAGTTTAAGCTACCTTCAGCTAACTACATTCTGAAATAAAGGAGGACACAGAATATAATTTGATATTCAATGAAAGATAAAAATATAGCGTTCCAGGCATTTCGTCCACATGCTATGACTACGTAGCTTTATTTAATAGCTTTCTGTTCTGCTCCTCATACACACTGAAACACCAAAGAAACTGGTATAGGCATGCATATTTAAATGCAGAGATAGGTAAACAGGCAGAATACGGTGCTGTGGCCAGAAATGCCTATGCAAGACAAGTGTCAATTGTAGTTGTTAGATTGGCTACTGCTGCTACAATGGCAGGTTATCAAGATTTAAGTGAGTTTGAATGTAATGTTATAGTCTGCGCACGAGTGATGGGACACAGCATCTCAGGGGTAGCGATGAAGTGGGGATTTTTCCGCACAACCTTTTCATGAGTGTATTGCAAATATCAGGAATCCAGTAAAACATCAAATCTCTGACATTGCTGTGGCTGTAAAAAGATCTTGCAAGAATGGGATCGACAACGACTGAAGAGAATTGTTCAATATGACAGAAGTGCGATCCTTGTGCAGATTGCTGCAGATTTCAAAGCTAGGTGATCAACAAGTGTCAGTGTGCAAACCATTCAATGAAACATTGTTAATATGGGCTTTCAGAGCTGAAGGCCCACTCATGCACCTGTGACGACTACACAACACCAAGCTTTACACCTTGCCCTGGCCCTTCAACATTGACATTGATGACTGGAAACATGTTGCCTGATCAGATGAGTCTCATTTCAAATTGTATTGAGCAGATAGACATGTACAGGTATGGAGACAAAATAATGAATCCATGGACCCTGCATGTTAGCAGTGGAATGTTCAAGCTAGTGGAGGCTGTGTAATGATATAGGGCGTGTGCAGTTGGAGTGATATGGGACCTCTGGTATGTGTAGATATGACTCCGACAGATGACACGTATGTAAGCATCCTGTCTGCTCACCTGCATCTATTCATGTCCATTGTGCATTCTGAGAGACTTGGGCAATTCCAGCAGGACAATGCGACACCCCACATATCTGGAATTGCTACAGAGTGGCTCCAGGAACACTCTTCTAAGTTTAAACCCATCCACTGGCCACCAAACTCCCCAGATGTGAACATTATTGAGCATATCTGGGATGCCTTGGAACATGCTTTTCGGAAGACATCCCCCCCTCACACTCTTATGGATTTATGGACAACTCTACAGGATTCATGGTGTCAGTTCCCTCCAGCACTACCACTACTTCAGATATTAGTTGAGTCCATGGCTTATGTTGATGAAAATAAAATACTAACTTTCCTGTTAATCTGACTGTGTTAAACTACTTAGCTTGAGTAAGCACAGATAGTTCACAGGCATCAATGAATAATGACAGGTTGGAGACAGTGTTGTTGGTTTGAAGCATTAATGGACCTGTAATCCTAATATTTTCACTAAAAGGTGAAAGTTGTTCTGATGACACTGCTGTGACTTTTACAAGAAGGGTCATTCCTTATAGAAAACAGAGTGGAACAACATTTTCTGCTATTTAAGTAATGTGGCTGAATAAAATTTTAACGTATTGTTTTATCAAAATATTTTTGTCTAAAACTGAAACAGCTGTTAATACAAATAGTACCAATAACTGGTGTGGTTCTTCAATTTGATTAATTCTATCAAGGCACTGCTAAATAAAACATTCCTTTTCACTAGTGCAGGAATCAAAACACACTCCCAATAAATAAGACTATATTGGCGCAAATCATCATTATAATGTGCCTGATTTACACAAATAACATGATGGAATTCATGAAATACTGAAAATGAATGCATACTCTTACAAATAAACAATATTAATTTAGAAAACAGAGAAATAGTCTCACCTGTCTGTTATATGCTCCAGCTTCTTATGTAAAAGATTGAAAAGACAAGGTACAGCTTCCTTTGATAAGCATGTGGCGCCTCTGGTGTAAAGCACCATATCTTTGGACCCAAGGATCTTTGACTTACTTTTTTGTCTATGTCTTCACAGTGAATTACGTTTGTACAGCCATGTTGTGTTTGCCTAGTTCTGTGCTTAAATAAATGTTCATTTGACAGCTAAAGTGTGTTATCTGCAATCTACAACACGTAATATGTGCAATGGTGACCCCGACATCATCATCTTGTGTTTGGGAATTATTTTGTTCTTCATTTAATCATTAACAGACTTTGTGTGCTGGTCCACATTGTCTTCAGAACAATGGATCTACCAGTGTCCTTTTGTGCTAGTGCCTCACACCCTATTAACTGTGCTTGTGTATTTACTAGTGTACCTAATGTGCATTTGGTGAAAAGTGAACAATTACCTGGGCCCAGCCATGCTGGCGGCCACTAAACTGTAACCAGCCCAACATGGCCATCGTCAAGTGCAGCTATGCAGCAATGGCTGCTACACGGACAGTGCCTACTGCTTAGTGACACTGTGAATGATAATCGAGTGATGGACGCAGTGGTTCACCCCTCAGCTAAGCAGTCCTCTTTGGTTTGGTCTGATGTGCTGATGAAATTTGAGAACTGTAATTCGAATGTTCATGTGCAGAAGGTCGCACATTCTTATATGCCTGACATCATAGCACCGCCCCGCATTTCCTCTCGGCGGCACAAGTTGCTTCGACTGTGCTGGTTTCCACAACCATTGTTCTGTGGTCACACCATGATCGCCTTCCACCTGCTTTGATAATGGCACTGTCCATTCCACCCATGCCGGTTATCGTACCAGCCCCCTCATGGTGGCACCACAACCGTCTTCCGCCTGCTGTTGCAACAGCACCGGCCATTAGACTCATGCCGCGTTTGCCTTCGGGCCTGCAGTTGGGACACATCGTGCCGTCGGTTGCACTGGCTCACTCCTCATTGTGTGCTTCTTGCTGCCGCCCCCTCACACAGACTTCGGGCGACGCACCGTCCACCGCTACTGGAGTTCCGGTGTTGGGGGCTTCCTACCCTGCTCACACAGATCTTCGCCTCACAATGCCGCACCAACATGTATTACCCGGCGGGTTTCCTAACCTGCTTGCATTGCAGGACAACCCTAAGACTTGGTTCGCATTGGTAGATTATCTACTGGATCTCCACAGGATTTCGGATGATGATGGACGTTTCGTCTGCCTGGTGAGCCACCTCCATTCTCATCCGGACCTCATCAGTGACCTGCTCCTCTCACCGCCCACCTCGCCTAAGTATTTAATGGTGAAAACATTGCTCATCACAACGCCTTTCTTGCCCACCAGCAGAGGCTATCTATCACATCATCCATGACGAGCACCTCAATGACCGCACTCCTTCGTAACTTTGGTGGCGCCTTTGTGCATTAATTGATGATCAAGCACTACCAGACACCATGCTGTGGACCTTGTGGTTGGTCAAACTTTCATCGGACCTACAACTTCATCTGCTTTCTCATGTGGCTGACCCTCTCGAGGTTCATTTATGCATGGCCAATCTGGCCTATGCAGTCATTTGTCACTGACACTACCTGTCTCATACAACATTGCCATTGCCTTCATTTGGCACGCCTGCACCTTCGGTTTCGTGCCCTGTCAGCAGGGACTAACATGCACACCTCAGCAGCTCAGCATCTTGTCAGGAGATGCCACCTGGCGGCCTACAGGAAGTACTGCCTGCTACCTCCCGACAGTGGCTGACCCTGCCCGAGCAGCAGCCCGAACAGTCTCAGGCAATGACCCATTCAGCTGCATCACCCAAACTCCCCACACCATCTTGCCTCCAGGCTTACCTGCTATGCTGGTACCATGCCACTTACGGGGATGCCGCTTGCAACTGCCGCGCACCTTGTGTGTACCCAATCGATTCCTTTGGGCATGTTTAGGTGCCATGTCCCACCACGACCGTCCACGGTGCATACTGTCCGACGCTGCACCATTGGCTCCAGTGGTGCGACGCCTCTATGTCACAGACTTGTCATCGCGTACTCGCTTTCTCATCGACACCGGTGCCGACATCAGTGTTATCCCAGCCAAGCATGTGGGCAAAATGCTTTCTCCTGCTAACGTTGCTTTGATTGCCACAAATCACTCTCTTATTGCAGACCTTGGCTCCTTCAAGAACCCCCTTCACCTATCACCAGTCACCCCCTTTCCTTGCTTTCCACATCACCGATGTGAATGAACCTGTGATGGGGTTGGACTTTCTACACTGTTACAAACATTCACCAGATCTGCAAGCTTGCAAGCTGCAACAGTCCGAAACACATCTGGTTCTACCGAACTTAGATGACCTCGTCTGTCTCCAGACTGAAGACATGGATACATAGCGAGTGGTTTCAGACAACGAGTCTTGGCTCGCTATCAAACCTGTGGTCCTGCATGGTTCGACAATCCCAGTCCTCTGCAACGTTTCTACGGGCTCCACTTGCCCCTTGGTGCCGTCTGCTCTTCAGGGCAGGATCTTGGATGCTTTACAAAACCTGGCCCACCTCAGAATACGGGCAATGACGAGACTAGTCACTCAATGTTTCATCTGGCCTGGCATGCGTCATGATTGCTGCTCATGGACCCAAGTGTGTGTCCCTTGCTAACGTAGTAAAATGGGCAGACTTGCGCAGCCTCCTTTAGGACACTTCAATGTCCCCAGGGATCGCCTTTGGCACATCCACATTGACATGGTCAGTCCTCTCCCCCCTTCCGAAGGGTACCAATACATATTGTCTACGATCGACCTCACAACCTGTTGGGTTGAGGCGATCCCTTTCGTCGACATAACGGCAGAGACCATAGCTCGCGCTTTCCTCTCGGCATGGGTTGCGAGATTTGGCTGCCCTCTTTCATTTACTGTGGATCAGGGACGACAATTCGAGTCCACATTTTGTGCTCGACTGTGTGCTGTGTGGAGTAGCAAAATTCCTCACTATGGCCTATCACCCACAGGTGAATGGCCTGGTTGAGCGATGGCACCGAACTCTAAAGCTGCTCTCATGTGCCACGGTGGGCTTTGGTCCAAAGCACTTCCTTGGGTCTTACTCGGCATCCATTCTGCCCACAAGGAGGACCTGAATGCTTTGCTGGCAGAGGTCTTATTTGGAGAATCCCTCCTCCTACCAGCTGAATTTGTGGAGCGAATACTTTCATGATACTTCTCAATGGACGATCCAATACGTTTTCAGTTAACCGATTAAAACCGGTGTGATCCCTTGCCAGATCGTGTTCTGTCACCTCTGGTCTGCCTGCCATCGCTACTGCCTTGCCCACTGATGCCACTGACGTGACCTCCAGCGACATTCCACTGCCTGCACAGCAGTCCAGTGCATGTGACCCTGTAAGCGCAGCTTCCGAGGTGCCCACTTCTCGTGCTGCTTTTGGAGCTATAGGAATTTGATCATAGCCAGAGCACATATCTAAAGTGGTGAAGAATACTGCAATACTGCGTGACAACTCCATATGTGCGGCCTTGCAACCATCTTACTCGGGTCCACACCACGTCTTACATTGTGGAGAATTTGCATTTGCCAAGGTGATCCGAAGTGTCATCAATCCTTAGGATGGGGATAAGTACCTATTTTCATAACCTCATTGACTGCTCGCTTGTCTACAAAAATGTGATAAGCCTTATCTTCATTATTGGTTTTCTTCAGAATAATCACTACAGTACAGGTGAAGACTAGGGGCTGAAAGAAGGTTGAACTTTGCAAGTGATCAATAAGCAATAAAGTTTCTGGGCCTTAGCCCTTGCATCAGCTTTGGGAAGTTCATGGCACATTAAGAAGATTGCCGGCTATTGTGACTCCCTCAAATTCTTATGACGGGGACACCCCAATAGTGGACATTTCCCCCCGTTGGGACTTCTTGTTTTCAGAAGTTAACTAAGCCTTCAAAATAGTGCAGGAAATCGTTACCCAAAGTGGCATCAAAATCATGGTGAAGCTTCCAACCAACATCGAATATGAACTGGTACCTCCTTTCATCTATTGTCAGTTCCACATACTGTGAATCTATTGGGTAAATTACCTTTTGCCCAGTCCACTCAGTCTGCAATGTGGTGGTTTTAATTCTCAACCATGAGTAGATTTAATAAATGAAACACTTATTTGTGTGCCCACATCAATGGTAAAGGTAGACTATTGGCCACTGATTTTACCTTATGTTTGGCATCTCAGCGAATCCTACCTCTTTTATAGGACTCCCTTTGCGAAAGGGGAGCAGGGGACAGTGACAAAACTGCTCCTGTACGCTTTGCCCAAATTCGCAGTCCCTTATGCTCTTCCATAACCTATTTCATTATCTGAGTGATGCTGTAGAGACTGACAGGTTTGCTCTCGTACACCTTTGTACAATAGGCTCATGCTTGTCCCAACACTTGGAAGCCTTGTGACCTGGGAGTTTGCAATGAAGATGCTTCGGCAGTGAATGCATATCTAGCAGAGTTTACCTGGTGGAAGGTTGGACGAATTGCCGAGACTCCTCATGTAGAAATGCAAGCCAGACAGCTTACCTTAGTGTGCTTGGCAAAGCATACTTTGCCTCAGCACATACCTACAGGTCAAGCCCACGAACAAATACATCTACACAGCAAGTTACGGCTTCGCTAAGTAGTACCTCATACCTTTTGTTACTTTCATGAAAAATCTCTTATTCTGTAGCAAAATGCTCCAGCAGCTCTTTGGAAAGGACAATAAATGCCTTGGTATTTCTGTGCCCTTCCCCAGAATTTACATCAACATGTACCTCTCCGTGCAACTTAGGATTGGCGACTCCTGTCACACTCATCACTCCATGTGGACAGTTTCTCTGCATCTTCTATACTTTGTATTAAAGTGTGAATGTTCTCGCACGGTTTTCCCATGAAGTTGAGAGCAAGTGAACTCATTGCAACATCAGTTTACGGGCTTGTATGGAAATGGGGAAGCTAGACTAGCTGCAGGCACAGGACTGCTTTGCAGGGTTACAGTTACTAATGCTTCATCAAGGTGCCTTTGCAGATCTTCTTCTCCTCCTGGAGTTGCTCAACCCTTGCTTGCATGGGCATGGCAGCATCAGGCAGCAACATGACCCTGACACCCAGTGTTGGGGTGGCATTGGGTCACCATACCCACGATATGGCCTCGTGCGAAGACACCAGAGGCGACGGGCGAGGTCTGTGTCTGTATATGTGTGGATGGATATGTGTGTGTGTGCGAGTGTATACCCGTCCTTTTTTCCCCCTAAGGTAAGTCTTTCCGCTCCCGGGATTGGAATGACTCCTTACCCTCTCCCTTAAAACCCACATCCTTTCGTCTTTCCCTCTCCTTCCCTCTTTCCTGATGAGGCAACAGTTTGTTGCGAAAGCTTGAATTTTGTGTGTATGTTTGTGTTTGTTTGTGTGTCTATCGACGTGCCAGCGCTTTTGTTTGGTAAGTCACATCATCTTTGTTTTTAGATCTATTGAAATTCACCTATAGACTTTGTTAAAATTATCCTCTATTCATATCATCTAGCCCAGACTGAGATTACAAGCAGTAAAATGAACTAACTTTAATTTTACAATCCTCATGCTGTGTTTGTTGCTTACCCTAATATTCAGTCCACCAATTTGACCCCCACACACCAAAGGAAGTTTGGTGTGTTTACTTACAGAACCCAGTGCAAAATATGTTCAAGTTAGCAATTACGCCCCCAAATTTCTCAAACAACATAAAATCTTGTGCTGGACCTCCCATGCACCAAAAATCAAGCAGATTATATGTATAAGCCCAACAGTTATTCAGATACCACAGCACATAATGTTTACTTCTTCAAAAATTCTTGTTGCTAACATACCTAAGATCTCTTCAAGTATAAGTACATATAATTCTGTCTTAGGCTGCCAATGCCCATACGTTTCTCGTACCAATTGTTTATACAACCGCAGCTCAGTTACATTTCTAAGCCCTAGTGGCTTTCTTGATTTTGTGTACTCCAACTAATATGCATTTGGGTTTTGGCAGCTTGCTACCACAAATGACCTATGGTACAATTCAAATAGTTTCTTTATTTCTCCGTCAATGTCACTTGACCATTCCTTCGTCTTCGCCAACATAAGGTCATTTACCTTGTACCTAACTGCGTTGTACCAGATATCTTGCCTGCATTTCATTTGTGTAGCTGCTCTGCCCATTCTTTCTACAACCAGCTTTTGCTGTTGGTGCTCGGTGATGGGAGATTCCGGAGGAAAATCTACCGTTTCACCTATCAAGTTTGCTGCCCTGTTGTTCAACATCACCTCACACGGTGGAAACCCAGTAGCACTTCTTTTGCCAATGTTCATGACTTCTTAAAATGATGCAGTATGTTCAGCCCATGAAGTATGCTTAAGGCTACAATAGGTCCATCACAAGTGACCAGGTTCACGCATATAGCGTTCACCCGGGTTACCTGCTGGGTGGTAGACGAAGGTCTTTATATGTTTCACACCTACTTGTTTCATGTAGTCCTCCCATAACTTTGAAGTAAATTATCAGTCAACACTGCCTTTGGCTTCCCCAAGTTCTTAAAGTAACCTACTTGCAGTTTCCGAATCATTACTTTGCTGGTGGCCTTCTTCATACCATATAGTTTTTCACATTTGGAGAACACATCCACAGCCAGCATCACATACTATTGTCCCCCCTCTACTGCTTGGTAACAGGCCAAAAATATCAATTGTCAGTAATTCTCCCACTCCCAGGGAAGGATGTTTTATGGTACTATGTTTGACACCTGTCACAAGCACTTAACTGTTTCCTGATTCTTTGTTCCGTATGATTAAAGATTACATAGTCCTGCAGTACCCCCAAACACTTTTGTGCCCCATAATGGCCATAACTTAGATGTGTATAGTTTATTAAAGAGTGAACGTGTTCCTCAGGCCAACACAAACACCACTCCTCCTTCTCGACATCTCTCCTTCTAAACAGTACCCCTTTATAAATTTTGTAATATTTCTCCAGTTTTTCATACCCCTGTGTACCAAAGTTTGTTTTCTCCAGTTTCAAAATTGGGTCAGTATTCTGCACCCACCACATGTCTTTACATATTCCCTGAATTTGCTTTTCTCCATCCGCTCCCTTTATATACATCATCACAAATTTGGCCGTGCTCCCCTCTTCCTCAACTTCTTCCTCACCTTGATTTGGCAAATGGAGCATGTCAGCAACTACATTGTCAGTTCCTTTAATGTTCTCAATCTTATATTGGAATTGCTGTACAATGAGCACCCACTGTGCCAGCCTACATTTCAAACGTTTGCAATCCTGCAAATAACTTAGATCCTTATGGTCAGTCATGACTATGGTCTCATGTCCTTCTAAGTACACCCTAAATTTCAGGAAACCCCATACCACTGCTAGCAGAACCTTCTCCGAGATCCCATATCCTCGCTCATGCTTAGATAGCACTCTGCTAGCAAAAGCAATGCTGTGATGCTCAGGCCTTCCATCTGCTAGTTGTCACTGGGACAGTTGAACACCTATGCTGTAGCCTGAGCTATCTGTTGCTAGATAGAATGGAAGTGACAGGTTAGCATGATACAATATCTTGCTGTTACACAAACTGCTTTTTATCATTTCGAAATCCCTATTACATTCCTCATTCCATACCCATGCCACATTCTTTATCAGTAACCATGACAGATTTGGTGAATTCAGAATCAAGTCATTTACAAACTTCCGGTAGAAACTGGCCATGCCGAGGAATGACTTTAATTGTTCCCGATTCCTGGGTCTGGCACACTTAGCTATTGCACTGACCTTGTCTCCATTGGGTATTATTCCCTATGAAGACAGTACATGGCCCAAAAAAATTATTTTTGCCTTTACAAAGTCACACTTCTTTAGTTTCATTTTCATTCCCCCTTTTTGCAAAGTTGTTAACACCTCTCTCAATAGCAAATAATGTTCCCTCCAAGTAGTAGTAGCCACAACAATGTCATCCACATAGATGCTTAGCCTCCTCATCAACTCATCCCCAAGGGTAGCTCTGAGGGATGAAGTAGTGAAGGCAGCAGAGGATCAAGTAGGTAAAAAGATGAGGGCTAGTAGAAATCCTTGGGTAACAGAAGAAACATTGAATTTAATTGATGAAAGGAGAAAATATAAAAATGCAGTAAATGAAGCAGGCAAAAAGGAATACAAACGTCTCAAAAATGAGATCAACAGGAAGTGCAAAATGGCTAAGCAGAGATGGCTAGAGGACAAATGTAAGGATGTAGAGGCATGTATCAGTAGGGGTAAGATAGATACTGCCTACAGGAAAATTAAAGAGACCTTTGGAGAAGAGAGAGCCACTTGTGTGAATATCAAGAGCTCAGATGGAAACCCAGTTCTAAGCAAAGAAGGGAAAGCAGAAAGGTGGAAGGAGTATATAGAGGGTCTATACAAGGGCGATGTACTCGAGGACAATATTATGGAAATGGAAGGGGATGTAGATGAAGATGAAATGGGAGATACGATACTGCGTGAAGAGTTTGACAGAGCACTGAAAGACCTGAGTCAAAACAAGGCCATTTGAACTACTGACGGCCTTGGGAGAGCCAGTCCTGACAAAACTCTACCATCTGATGAGCAAGATGTATGAGACAGGCGAAATACGCTCATACGTCAAGAAGAATATAATAATTCCAATCCCAAAGAAAGCAGGTGTTGACAGATGTGAAAATTACCGAACTATCAGCTTAATAAGTCACAGCTGCAACATACTAACGCGTATTCTTTACAGACGAATGGAAAAACAGGTAGAAGCCCACCTCGGGGAAGATCATTTTGGATTCCGTAGAAATGTTGGAACACGTGAGGCAATACTGACCCTACGACTTATCTTAGAAGAAAGATTAAGGAAAGGCAAACCTATGTTTCTAGCATTTGTAAACTTAGAGAAAGCTTTTGACAATGTTGACTGGAATACTCTCTTTCAAATTCTGAAGGTGGCAGGGGTAAAATACAGGGAGCGAAAGGCTATTTACAATTTGTACAGAAAGCAGATGGCAGTTATAAGAGTCGAAGGACATGAAAGGGAAGCGGTGGTTGGGAAGGGAGTGAGACAGGGTTGTAGTCTCTCCCCGACGTTATTCAATCTGTATATTGAGCAAGCAGTAAAGGAAACAAAAGAAAAATTCGGAGTAGGTATTAAAATCCACGGAGAAGGAATAAAAACTTTGAGGTTCGCCGATGACATTGTAATTCTGTCAGAGACAGCAAAGGACTTGGAAGAGCAGTCGAACGGAATGGACAGTGTCTTGAAAGGAGGATATAAGATGAACATCAACAAAAACAAAACGAGGATAATCGTATGTAGTCGAATTAAGTCGGGTGATGCCGAGGGAATTAGATTAGGAAATGAGACACTTACAGTAGTAAAGGTGTTTTGCTATTTGGGGAGCAAAATAACTGATGATGGTCGAATTAGAGAGGATATAAAATGTAGACTGGCAATGGCAAGGAAAGCGTTTCTACAGAAGAGAAATTTGTTAACATTGAGTATAAATTTAAGTGTCAGGAAGTCGTTTCTGAAAGTATTTGTATGGAGTGTAGCCATGTATGGAAGTGAAACATGGACGATAAATAGTTTGGACAAAAAGAGAATAGAAGCTTTTGAAGTGTGGTGCTACAGAAGAATGCGCAAGATTAGATTGGTAGATCACATAACTAATGAGGAGGTATTGAATAGGATTGGGGAGGAGAGAAATTGGTGGCACAACTTGACTAGAAGAAGGGATCGGTTGGTAGGATATGGCCTGAGGCATCGAGGGGTCACCAAGTCAGTACTGGAGGCCAGCGTGGAGGGTAAAAATCATAGAGGGAGACCAAGAGATGAATACACTAAGCAGATTCAGAAGGATGTAGGTTGCAGTGGGTACTGGGAGATGAAGAAGCTTGCACAGGATAGAGTAGCAAGGAGAGCTGCATCAAACCAGTCTCGGGACTGAAGACCACAACAACAACAACATTAGGTTACATTACTCACTCCTGCATTTTTCAATCACCCCCCCCCCCCCCCCCCCCAAGCCTCCATGCATTTTATTTCTGACCTAACAGCATCTTCGTCTGTTATGGCAATAGGATATGGCTTAACCTTAATAGGCTCATGAGGCTTCACCCTGAATATATATTCAAAATTTACCACTCTCCCAGGTCTCTCTGAAAACACATTTTTTTCCTCTACCAGTAAATTATACAGTTCTTCCCTCTCACTATCACCAATACCCTCTGTCTCAAAGACCTTCCTTTTTATCTCCTCATCAATCCCTACTTCATCCAACATGCACTGGGCCATGTGCAAGCTTTCCACTAAATCGTCACCTGTTGCAATTACAAATTTTGTCTCCTTTATACATCCCCCAACATTCAATTCCAATACTTGTCTCCCATAGTTAATATCTGCCCCATATTTATTTTAAAAATCTGTACCCAGAACCATATTTATACTTAAATTTTGAATCACCAGGAATGGGTGACTAAACAACTCTCCACCAATGTTTCCATCTAACACAGCCTCCTTCCTCACTGGCTTGCTGTTATTACCAGTAACATTTTTTATTCTAACCTCAGTGACTGGGAATTCTACCATTTTGTCATTCCTGATATAATTGTAGAAACTCTCTGCTATCTCACTGACTGTACTACCTGTGCCTACCAAGGCTTCTTCACCGACTTGACCTATCTGAACTTAAAATATTGGTTGCACCTTCCTAAAATTTTCCTGCTTGAGCTCTACTTCTGCTAAAAGATCCTCCTCCACTTCATTAGCACAGTACTTTTCCACAGTGCATACCTGTCCCCTATTGAATGATTCTATTTCATTATCGCCTTCAAATATTACTTCAAAAGCATCTTTGTGTTCTTTATTTTCTAAGCCCAACCATCCTAATTTTCTGGCAAAACTAAACTTCTCCTTCTCCCATACCTTTGGTCCCAACTTCTGTATATACTTAGAAAAATCTGTCCGCAGCTCGTGGTCATGCGGTAGCGTTCTCGCTTCCCACGCCCGGGTTCCCAGGTTCAATTCCCGGCGGGGTCAGGGATTTTCTCTGCCTCGTAATGACTGGGTGTTGTGTGATGTCCTTAGGTTAGTTAGGTTTAAGTAGTTCTAAGTTCTAGGGGACTGATGACCACAGATGTTAAGTCCCATAGTGCTCAGAGCCATTTTTTTTAGAAAAATCCACCCAATCACTTGCATCAAAATCACTTTTACTCTTCCCCATCCAACCAGTATTCCATTCAGCCTCTTCCATACCCCCATACTGCTCATCCTCACAGACTTCATAATTATTCACCTTTTCAACTTCATCTCCTGCGTCACACACTAATTTTCCACAATCTGTAACCCTGCAGTTACTCTCCACAGCACATCCCACCATCTCATTTATAAAATCCTCCTTTAAACCATCAAACTCCTTATCCCCATCAAATATTTTCTTGAGAACATCATAATATGCCTCATCCTCAACATTTAACTGCTTTAAAATGTTCAAATAATTATATTTCCCTACTGCCCAATTTTCTGGAGTATATTTTTGTAACAATTTTGCCCTTGCTACCCAGTCATTTAAGTTCAATTCAGATTCCCCCTTAGTTCTCCACTGTTCATCATTCTTAGTGTGCTGTTTAACGCCATGCACGTAAACACTAGCACAATTTCTTTCATCATGTTTCATGGATTCAGATACAGCTTTCCCCACCAAAACATCACTTGCATTACCATCCTGCACATTACAAACACTTTCACCAGACATCTCAGAACCAGCCCCTTCTGGCTGCTCACAGCTAACCTCATAAATTTCACCGTATACACTCTCTGGTACATATTCATTTATCACTACATCAACAATAGCCACTATGACCCCAAAATCATTACCATCATCTACAAAACCATTAGTTTTAGGCACCTTGGCCCTCTCCGAATTAACATTATCATCCACTATATCTGTTTCCATTACAGACATCTCAACAAATTTCTTACTATTACTTTCACACACACTTTGGTCATCACAACATCCATCTATACCTTGAGACAGTGCCTTAGTCCCTGACCTGTTAATAATGCTCACCAAACAAAGACTATCTTTCTCAGCATTCACATCCCCAAACTATTTACAAAAAACATTCTCAGCATTGATTTCTTCATTTGAGCCTTTAAAGCCATAACATTCTTCCTCTTAAAAGCTCTCCTTTTGCCATGCTCCATGCACCAGCTCCCCAATAAATTTTCATAATTTAAAATGGCCTCCACAAACTCTTTCCTCTCTTCTATTTCTATCATTATTGTCATACCCCCTTTTAGAATAACCAGCCCTAGTCTAATTATAACTATTATGGTTACATCTCTTGGCCCTATTGTTTGCAACTTGTCTTGTCCCAAAGTGGACCCCATTTGAGGCAGCTCCTAGTTTAAAGGATGCTGTCCCTGTTTTGTGCTGTTGTTCTGTCCCCCTCTTCCAGGTCCATTTCCCAGCCTTGGTTCATTTCTTACATCACTGCCCCTAAAATCCCCTTGACTGTGGCTCTCTTCATTATATCTTCCCCCATATCTTCTCCAATGTTTGTTTATATTTCTGTCCCCATGATGGCTCTGATTATTATTTCCCCAATTCCTATTTCTGTGACCATTTTGATGATTATTACCCCAATTCATATTTCTTCTTTCCCCTAGATCCTTATGGTTATTCCCTGGATTGTTTCCCTTTGAGCCAGGCCTACAGCAAATAGCCTGCTCCATCCTCTCAACATAGTCTAAAAACTTCACCACAGAATTGATGGGGCAGTGTATGAGTTCCCATTGTAACTCCTCAGGTAGTCTCCTCCTTAAAGTAGATATTTCTGTTAACACACCTAAAGGCCGATCCAGATGTACTAATTTATTCAACTCTTGCTGGCAAAATTCCCTCATATTTTTTCTGCCTCCCCTGTACACATGTCCATTCAAAAACTCATTTTGCAACCTACACTGCTTATTTTTACTCCAGTATTTGTCTAGAAACATTCATTTGAATATTTCAAATGAAATGAACTGATCCTTTAAATTTGTTAGCCCATGTCTGAGCTGAACCTTCCAGAATTCTCTTTACAAATTTTACTTTTGCCTCATCTGACATCCCAGGCAGAAAAAAGTCCTTGCAATTGGCCAAAAGATCCATGGCATGATATCCGTTTTTGCCTGAAAATGGCTTTCCACTAGGTGCCTGCATTACTGGACACCCAGCATGACCTGAAACATTATACAGTTCTATCTGGGTAATTTTGTCATTTACTATTGAGGCAACAGTTGCCATTTCCTTTCTGAGATCATCAGCCGTGCTGTCTAATTTATTTATCAGCACGGCTTTTGTCTCATCATTTCTAGCCACTAGTTTTGCATTCACTTCAGCCAAAGACTGCCTTGTCGCCTCTTCCTTATCATCATACATCTGCCTTCCCAAATCAATTTTACCCCTCAGCTCAGCCTCAAGCAATTCAACCTTGGAATGCCAGCTCTCTTCTATTTTTTCTAATCTATTATCTAATTTGGTCACAATTTCTTGTCTCATTGACCCCAATTGACTATTTATTTCACCCACATTAGTTTTTATTACAGCCAATTAATTTCCCACATCAGTCTTCAGAGAACTTAATTCAGAATTTACTGAACTTAATTTAGTTCCAAAATTAGTGTCTAAAGCACTTAATTTATTATCTATATCAGTTTTAAAAGAACCTATTTGGCTACTCATATTTTGGAGAAGAGCAATTAATTCTTTAGACATTACAGGGATACCGATTTCCTCCTGTCTCTGAGGACTTTGTGGTTCAGTACCACTCCCTGACGACCCACAATCACTAAGCGATTTTTCAATTTCATGCTCTATTGCCCTGGCTAGCACAAGAACTGAAAACAAGAAAAACAAAAACAAAAATTGCACCTGCTGTGAACACTTATCTTTCTGGAGGGGGCTGCATCAGTCTTGGAACTGCCAAAGAGGCTGCTTTGTGGAGCGTAGCCACGGCCACTTGTTGCAGGTTCACTGGTCGCTGGACATCTGGCCACTGGCAGCCCATTGCCCAGTTGAGACTTGGCCATGCCCGGACTCTGCTGGCACTGGCTGCAGGTCTGCTGGTTGCTGGCACTCAACTCGACCTCTGCTGCGTTGCGTCATCGAACGGCGATAGTAGGCGCGCACACGATTAACCGAAACACACATTTCCACGAATGATCATGCTTTACCTAGTTCCACTAGCCTTTAGGCCTAGTTGCCTAGCACACTAATATCCCGGATGAGCCCCCAATTACGATGGGTGGAAAATAAGTGCGGTTGAAGAGTTCACACGAATATGCATGTACAAATGTTCGTTAAAAAATGTTAGTGCAAATTTTGGCTCTCATTTAAGTCTCAGGGGATGATTTCAACACTTGGCGCATTAGTACACTGTTCCACACCCACTCAGACATGAGTACAGTTAATGCTAGGGAACAAAACTAAGGCAATTATTATAGCAAAATCCTCTTTCACGACACAGTTCAATTAAGTTTTTATCATCGCTATTTATTGGCGTCATCCTTTTCTTTCACACAATGAAATTAGCGCTGGTGAGATGGTTTACAGTGTTACTTTAATAATAATTTGACTCCGAGCCCCCAATAGCAGTAATGTAGGCTGCTATAATTGAGAGTTACTCAATCAACTCGAACGGAACCACAAATCTCACTGTCCTCTTTGTTCTAACAGTTTTGGCACGAAATCACAGATCGCCACATGTTCACTTATGCTGATGTATACCTCGTAATTCGTACTCACACAAATAATCGTAGCACTTCCAGTTCACCAAATATATGCTTGCACACTTGCACTACTAAAGAATACTCTTTGTCAAAATAAATCGGCACAAAAATTCTTACTCAAACGACCACATGGGCCACCCTCAAGTGGGGCTTGCTCAGCACCCACCGGCAACTCTGACACCCACATGCTCACCAACTCCCGAACAACTGACCCCCAGCCAAAATGGCTGCTCGCTTATATAGGCTCAGATGTCTACCCCCCTGGCTATGCAAGTACTAATCTCACCAGTTAAGGTCACAAATTTTGACACATACATTCCTCAACAGAAATAAGTACACATCGGAACCATGCTAAAAAGTACATCTTATTTACTATGCTACATTAATTTATAGGATAATTCTATTGCCCATAAATCAAGTTTTAGTTTTATGCAAAATTTTGCCACTTAGTGCAGATTTGTTTGTTTACATCTGTGCTGCAAAGTTTTAACACAGAACTGCATATAGCACTGTGTTTAGACATAATCTATAGCGATCTACACATTGTGCAGCTCAAAATCCTTGTATCTATAATAATTAATTAATTATGGGTGATAAATGTTAATAATAATTTGCAAACAATGAAAACTATTGCAAGTTAAGTGTATAGTATAACTTAACTAGTTTAAAATATGTGTGATGCCACCCAAAATATTATATAGTGCCGTTATGTCATGAATTTTCTATTGAATTTTATATACAATTGCCCATCAAACTTTGTTTATTGCTCTTCATGAGGTTAATTATGTATGAGTCTTAACATATGACTATGGCACTTGATCCGCTATGACAAAATGTTTTCAGTGAGCGCTCGCTCATCTCTGCAAGTTGTTGTTTACAATTTTTATTAATTGCTCAGTATTCATGATATTAAACAATTTTCAAGTTACTATAACTTTTGCATCTTGTGACTTAAAATAAAGATCGATCTTTCAGAAGGTGCATATTGCTGACCACAATCCACTGCCACATTGCTCTTCAGTGTAAGTTACATAGTTTTCATGTAATGCGTGAAAAACCAAACAATGCCCCAAGCTGTGGGCCACATGACCGCCTGGTGGCGGAGGCATCCCACCGACACATTGCAAATCTCGCGCAGGTGCACCGCGCGCTTCTGTGAATAGCACACCATGTCGCGCGCTCACTCTCAACAAAGCAATCCTTGCATACTAGACCTATTCATCTAGTAACAGAGGTTTGTACCATCACAGATGGAATGTCTTCATCCTCCCCCTCAGCAAAACAGAGAGCTTCATCAAGTCTTAAATCTCTAAAACAAACTTATGAAATCATATGACTATGAAGTCATAATTTTCTGTACTGTTGAAATAGCACTGATACATTTGTAGGAATGCCTCTTGTCCTTTGAAAAGGATACCATAAAATATTTGTTGTATGTAACAGAACTATTACAACTGCAAATATCCTTTTACTTTGAAAACATAGTTGTGTATTTGAAAATTAACGGAATTATAGTAAAGCTCAATACTTCAAGACGAATACATATCAAATTACCTATCAAACCATATGACACTGCAAACAGCCATTTGAAAACAGTCAATCAACAGATGGTTTATTTGCATGAGTGATCACTTCCAAGAAATCAAAACTCAAGAAAACCAGACCTTGGCAACATCTAGCTGAGGTTAACATGTGTTCCAACTGTTTGCAAATTATAATAAAATTTATCAATTTTACCACTGTCCTTATAGAACAGTAGGCAGATCTGTATTAAATAATAAAAATTGCTCACATTTGAGGCCTGGAGGCATCTTTGACTAATTTGTATTTTGAATAAAAAGTGATTTGAAATTAGCCATTCATGTTGTATAACTGAATTTAAAGCTGAGTGCTGGCTGTTAGGTTTTAAGGACTTTGAAATACTTCACACTTTCAAGCTACATTAAAAATTGATCTGATATTTTGGAGAACTCTCCTTCAGTATTGTTTTCATTGGCTTGTCATGTGCTGCCAATCCCCAAAGCTCCATATTCAACCTCTTTGTCAATTGTTCCTCTTGGTGTGTGCAAGTGTCTCTTGAGCTCTCTTACAATGCTATTGTGTAAATGTAAGCATATGTATGTCAACTATGTTACACGCACATACACACTCACTCTCTCTCTCTCTGCAAAATAATTATTTTAATGGTTTCTGAAACAGCTATTTCTCTTTTATAGATTTTATGTAGGGATTATAATGTATGTTGACCTGCCCCATACTTTGAGTATTGATGAAAGTAACCACAATTGGCACTAAAGAGCGTTTTGATGTTGGTGTAGTTTTTTGCGATATATAGGATTTAGATGCTTTTACTTAACCCTTTTGCTGCTACAGATGTGCTCTTTGCATTCCGTGCTGAAGTGGCTTTTGTTGTACTGCCATGAAAGAAGACTATTCTGCTCGAGGTCTGGATCACAAGAGAGAGAGGCAACTGTGTTGTGCACTGCAGAATCCTCCAGAGTCATGCACACAACCTGTATCCCTCACATGCTATTAGCTGAAACCGATGGTGTGAATTCGCTAGCAGTTTCAGCAGAGGGCTCAAGATGTTTCTTGTCAGCAGCTTTAACTGGACAGAAGTTTTGTCACACTGGCACAGCTGAAGTTGCTCTGAGAGAAAACTTGTAAAGGTCTGACTGGGACCTTTCAAATAAAATTTCAAATAAAAAAATAAAGCTGCCTAAAATATTCCTTGACTAGTGCCACCCTGTGCTATATGGTTGATTTTAGCTCATATATTGCAGCAAATTAAATGTGCGTAAGCTATCTAAATTTTATTTAAAATTGAAGGGAAATGATGTCTCATTTTGTTCTCAAGTTATTGGGTTTTATATCTGAAAGACAGTCAATCGTCACATGTGGCATTCACGTCCTTGTGGATCATAAATTATGTGGTCATAAACAATCTGCATATCTCATAAACGATTCAATATATTGGAATGAGGGTTTTTGCAAGTAATAGCATGCAATAAGGCACATGTGTTGTATCATAAATACTCTGAAATTTTTTATTCACCAAAAAATGGCAGGATGTTCAGTGAATCTTGAAAACCTGGAAAAAGCCACTGATTTTCAAAATTGGAAAAAAAGGTGTCACATAGGAAAGCAACCACCACAAAATAGAAGACTTAATAAATCAGAAGCAGATATCAGCAGTGCTCTTGATGTTATAAAAACTGTGAGCAGCAACATTGTTAAAACATCTGATGCAGAAAAGCCTAAGACATGAAGCGATACTTATGGAGAATATGTGGCAGCAAAATTAAGAGGGTACACTATGATTGTACAAAACATTGTACAGTATAAACTCAATGAACTGTCGTTTCAAGCTGACATGGGCAACATTCATAACAATTCGATTTAGTTCAGCAAACTTACGTTTATCGTATGTTCAAATGCTACTGTACATTCAAACTAGTACGAATAAAAATTATTTACAGTTCAATTAATTTCTTTAATTGAACCTTTGCACATACATATAAAGGGTAACAATAATTGTCTTGTCAGGTGACCTGACCATCATCATTGTTAAATGTTGTGCAAACTCATTTCAAATTTTTACACTATTCTTTGAAGATTTTCAAGGCAAAGATCTCATATGAAAAAATGAACTACTGTGTTATTTGCTTTGCCGCCAGCAGCCAAGAATCACACTTCAAAGTCAGCTTCATCATCGAGTGTTTGTCTTGGTATGTACAAGTGTCTTGAGCTCTGGCTGCTTCATTAAAAATTATGCAGATATCTGCATGCTTGCACAAATACTACGCATTGTCTACACCCAGAAGCATTGGTTTTCTATGCAGACATGTACTGAATGTGTTCTCTATAACCTTCCTACTTCTGCTGAGTCTGCAGCTGAACACACTTTCAGCTGACTGTAATGCATGTTCACACGGGTACGATTTCAACACCTGTTGATGTGTTAATGCGTCAGGATTGGCCAGGAGGGGAAAGCAGTAGGCACCTGTTGAGGTGAAAAATCAAACATATTTTTAACTGCTTGAATGTTTAATGCCATAAAAAGGAAAGGCAGGCCTAGAGAAGCCACCAAGACTGAATGGGCTTCCGCACAAGAGAGCAGGAGAGGAGAACATCTGGTCGGGTTGGAAGCTGCCAGCAGAAGGGACTGGATGGCGTGTCTGCTCCCAGCAGCTGGCCACGGTCCCACCCGCATTTGACCATCTCCAAGCCTCCCTATTGGTCAGCCAAATCGAAGATGCGCAGTTCAATAGCGTTACCTCATCAGCAACACGTGAACTTAGCTGCTGATGGTTCAACACGTGAGTTTCAAAGTGGTTACGTCCGGTTTCTTGCAACGTGACTGATCTGCTGCAATTAGACACCAGGCAGAAGGTACTGGTGAACACTGAGTGAAAAATAAAAATCAAATTTTATACTATTAAATCCATTCAGTAACGGCCTTCACTGTACAGAGACAAGGCAAATACATGGTCTCCGATGAATGTATAACGCAATTTTTGTCATTGTCCCTGCTAGTGGTATCTCCTCTGGTATACTTAACACATTAGCATCAACCAGTTTCCAAATTGAAATATTTTTCAGAATACCATCTGATATACATCCTTCTAAAAGGATATTTGCATACCGTATTTGAGGGACTATAAGACACTACGGACTGTAAGAAGCACCTTAATTTTTAAGAAATTTTTTAAAATAACATTTATACCACTTTTATTATTAGATTGCAAAGCCAGACTGAAGAAAATAATCTTAGTTCATAAAACCAAATTGACCTTTAGAATAACTGAAAATCATCATCTGAACTTTCTTCTTTTCTTCCTCTTCATCGTCATCATCATCCTCTTCTTGTATAATGTGGTCTTCACTGCAATTGAGAGCATTACTTATGCTGTTCTTCTTGAAAGATTTAACAATCTCTCTCTCTAAACCATGACTATTTTATCCACTGCACACTTGTCTGATTGTAGGTCATTTTAAAGATCTCTTCGGGGTGAATTCATGTTGGACTTCAGTTATCATCCATTTGTTCCATTCCTGTCTCGTGTACACATTCAATGGTTTATTTATCAATACATCAAGAGGTTGCAGTTGTGAAGTAAGTCCTCCTGGAAAACAGCAAGCTCTGTATTTCTCTGTCTCAATTTCTTTCACAGAATTTTTCAAATCAATACTAAACTGATCTAGAACAAGAAGAGAACTCTTCTTCAATAAAGCCCCTTTCCTTCTCTCCTACGCTCTGTTAACTGATAATTTCATACCAGCTTCATCCATGTTAAACCAAACAATGAAATTTTTTATATTAATTTTGAGCATAAGATGCACCTAAATTCTGGAGGCAATTTTTCGAAGAAAAGCAATATTCTGCATGAACAGACTTAAACAGAAATGCAATGAAAAACACTTCATAACTGTAAAACTCAGTTCCACTTTTAGCAAATGCACAGCTTCAAGGGAATATAGATAGTTCCACAGCTCTTCAAATCTCTTCATAATCTGCAGCCATTCTTTTCTTTGCTACAGAAGCTGAAACAACAGGTATAATTAAATTGTTTTACTGTTTTGTCCTTCAAATCTGTAAATTACACTTTTTTAGCAGAAATTGGACACACAATGCTTCATACAGCAGTATATATAACTGACTAGCTTATTGCACTATTCTGTAAGTGTGTGTAAGGATGAATGAAAGTGTAAGTTTTTATCTTCCTCACATTATATTATCCCATAAAACTACAAAGCAGAATTTATTACGTGAAGTACTGGTTCCCAAACTGAAGGTAATTACTCCTGAGGTGTAAAATGAAAATTTCTGAGGGCTAGAAACCAGAAGGGTTTGTTGTTTCTCAATCACGAAACTAAATTATTTTTGAAAGATAGTTATTATTAGCACCATAATTTTGCATTACTGTATTGATTACATATGATACACCTTGTGAAGCAAATGTATTTTCACATAGTCCAGTCACTAAACATGTATATTCTGTTTTGTACTGTGCAGCTTTAACAGTGAGACATGCAAATAACAGAAGCTAAATATATGAAAATGTAGTTCCTGCAATGGACCAAAAATTCCTTCACTATTCAACTTGAAACAGATAACGAATTAATTGGCAGTAAAACAGACAGTAGCTACATAATGGGTTCTGTAGTGCTCTACACATTATTAATATTAATATTATTATTATTAGTAGTAGTAGTAGTAGTACTGGCAGTGCTCAGATATGAAGCACTGGCATGCTGAAATCTTTTAATTTCCACCAGCTCAGTAGTGAGGAGGTCCAGCAATCAAGCAATTTACAAACACTAAGTATAGTCAACACATTTGTGTTGATTATAATTGAGAGTACAGGGTGTGGAAGAAGCAAGCGTCACTAGGTACTGCAGTGATGCAGCTTTCTATTCAGAGAAGGAGTTGTTGATAGCACTAGTGATGTGCCAGGAATTGCTTCATCATTCATTCTAGCACACAACTACCAAAAGACAGAACAGGAAAATGAACATTGTGTTAAAGAAAAAAATATTTTAAAGTAGGTTTTTAATTATGATATCAATTAAAAAAACCTGAATAGACTTGGAGCATGATTTACGATGTGCACTGCCTGAGAAGAAACCATACATAAAAAAATGATTAGAAATAAGCAGTAACACACTGCCACTGGCTCCCTAGTTCTTGGTTTAATAAAATACAAACAAGAGCTAAATATTAAACTTCCTGGCAGATTAAAATTATGTGCCAGACCCAGACTCGAGCTCGGGACCTTTCTTCCAGGAGTGCTAGTTCTGCAAGGTTCGCAGAAGAGCTTCTGTGAAGTTTGGAAGGTAGGGGACGAGGTACTGGCAGCATTGAAGCTGTGGGGATGGGTTGTGAGTTGTGCTTGGTTAGCTGAGTTGGTAGAGCACTTGCCCACGAAAGGCAAAGGTCCCGAGTTCGAGTCTTGGTCTGGCACACAGTTTTAATCTGCAAGGAAGTGTCATATCAACGCACACTCCACTGCAGAGTGAAAATCTCATTCTCATATTGTTTATCTTCAATCCTTTTATGAAATTAATCAAATATATTTCTTTTTCATTTTAAGGTTAAGTTTGGCAATAATTTTGGTGGTGTGGGTAATGATATCTGAATGGTTGGGAACCACAGACATAAAGTAATAGATATTTTATCAACTACTGCAGGTCATTTGTGTTTTTACTGTACATTATTTACATTTACTGAAATTATTTTCCTTCCCTTAATCTAATTCTTGAGTGCTTCACCTAAAGCACAGCAGACTTCAGGAACTACCTGTGATATAGCTGTTGTTGAAACACAAAATACATACTTTAGACCAGCATATGTATCTCCAATTGTTAAGAACTGAAGCCTAAGTGCAAGCTTCTCTTCAGCTGAGATTGCTTGTCTGTACTTGGTGCCCTTCTTTGTAATTTTCCCAACTATATCAATAAGCAGACAGAGAAAATCGCCCACTGACAAAATTTTGAGAGAGGCCTAATGGAGACGGGAGCTGTAATTCAGTGACTAGTGCACTACCACCACATATTTGATGCTTTGGCAAAAATTCAGACACCCATATTTTGCTTCCCCCCATGAAGCTCATGATTTTTTTTGTGAGTTAGTGCATGGCACACACGGAGCCCCGAGCTATTGCAGCCAATTCTTCCCTCCCTGGCTGCATTTCCTTCTCCCTGCCCTCCGTCCCTATCCTTGCTCCTTCCCTGTTGCCACCTTCTTCCCCTCTCTCGGTGTTCTGATTTCTGTCGACCTGGCTGTCTACCTGGTTTCCTGTATTGATTGCAGTTTTGTTGCTTTTGCCTGTTCTTTCATCCTTTTGGTGTTTAGGTCCCCACTTGAGGTTTGACCTCCACTTCAAAATTTCCTGTTTTTAGTGCGAGCCATATTGGGAAGAACTCTTTCCCTAGCATTTACAGGGTGGATTCATCTTCCCCCTTCCTTCCCCTCTCCGTTCCCCACTGTAGCCCCCTTCCACCTTTCTGGGTTACCAGCATGTGTAGCCAGTCTGTGTGGTGGGGCCGTTATGTACCCATCTGGCTGAGCCCCCTGACAACACAGGGATCATACTACTGATACCTGAGCTGTTCCCTCCCCATGTATGCCAAGGAGTGGTTGCTTATCTTCTTGGTGCATCAGAGCTCCCAGAAATGGACGTCATGCCAGATGGCCCTTGCTGTGGCTGAGTGGCACCCGTAGGGAGAGCTCCTGGTCGGAGTGGGTGGTATCAGGGCAGACGCTTTGTGCAAGGAGCATATCAGGCTGCAAAAATCTGGCCGTTTTCATGGCCATCTCTTTGAATGGTGAAGTATCATTGAATGCTGCTTTGTATGACCTGGCAACCTTCCCTCCCCAGGCTATGCCATGAGAGGAGGGCTGGCCTCACAGTCTTGGGATGAAATCCTTTCCCTGTTGCCTCATCTATACCAGGATGGATGGGGACACATTCAACACCACAAAGCCATTGTTTTTCATGGAAAATATTGAGGACAAGTTTGGTGAAGTGGATGCTCTTAGTAAGATGCATTGGGGCTCCCTGTTGATCAAAGCTTCTTCTGCCACCCAGTCGACAGCTCTTCATACCTGTGATCACCTTGGCAATGTCCCAGTGTCTGTTACTCCTCACCAGTCTCTGAATATGGTCCAGGGAGTAATTTTTCATAAGGACATCATCCTGCAAACTGATGAGCAACTCCAGGCTAATCTGGAGTGGTGTGGCATTAATTTTGTTCGACGTGTGCAGAAGGGTCACAAAGACAACCGCACTGATACTGGCACCTTCATTCTGGCTTTCAAAGGGGGGGGGGGGGGGGGGTTACCCTCCCAGAGATGGTCAAGGTTATGTGCTATAGATGTGATGTGAAGCCATACGTCGCTCCACCTAAACAGTGCTTTTGGTGTTTGCGTTTTGGGCATATGTCTTGCCACTGTATGGCGGACCCTTTATGTGGTGACTGTGGCCACCCACTCCATGAGGGAAGCCACTGTGTTCTGCCACCTGTGTGTGTCAATTTTGCTAACTGCCACTCCCCTCACTTGCCAGATTGCACGGCTTACAAGAGAGAAAAGAAGATCCAAGAATATGAGTCCTTGGATTGCCTGTCTTATGCTGAAGCTTGCCAAAAGTATGAGAGACTCCATCCTGTGTCACTATCTTCAACTTTTGTCTTTGTTACTTCATTTCCTCCTCCTCCCTCATCCTTACCCCAGCCCCTCTTTCTCCCCTCCCTCTCCCCTGTAGATCCCACGACCTCCCGTCAGGGAGCTGCTCCCCCTTCCCGGTCGAAGAAGAGCACCCCCTTCTTCGGCATCTGCCGGTGACTGAGCTCCCTCCCGGGATCCCTCTCACTGGCGTCTGCCAGGCCAGAAACTCTTACCACCACTCGGCCACTCAGCATCATCTCTGCGCCCCAAGGCCACTCGCTCTCTTTCGGTTCCAGATCTTGCAGAAGCCCGTACTCCCCTGTGTCCTGCCCTCCTCCACCTCAGAAAGAGAAGAAGAAACATAAATCCCAAGACAAGGTGCCTCTCAGTGCCCCTGGAGGTGCCATCTCCCCTGTTGCAACCTGAGTCTGAAATCTTATTTACGGATGTCACCCCATCCTTGTCGGTGACGACTACTCACCGAGTGACCTGACCTCCTCCTCGCCTTCTTCAAGTCTACCTTGGACTCTTGCCACACGATCATCCAGTGGAATTGCAACACATACTATTGTCACCCACCAGAAATGAGGATACTATTGTCACTTACCAGAAATGCAACGTCTTGTATCCTATTCTGCATTCTGTCTTGTTCTTCAAGAAACGCATTTCCATGATGACCACTCTCCAATATTTTGTAGTTATTGGATGTTCTGTTGGAACTATGCTGACCCCTGGGTAGCATCTGGTGGGGTCATTGGTAACTGGATCCCCCTATATACCAACTCCGAAGTGATAATGGTTTGAGTGCAAACAATGCTTGCAATCACCATTTGCAATGTCTACCTCCATCCAGGTAGGCCACTTCCTTACATTGCACTGTCTACCTTAATCCAGCAACTCCAGCCCAGATTTCTCCTCCTTGGGGACTTCAATGCCCATCATCCACTGTGGGGGAGTGTCACTACAATGGGTAAGGGTCTCATAAATGAACAACTTATCATGGACCTTGATTTGTGTCTCCTCAATGATGGTTCCCCTAGCCACTTCAGTGCCACCCATGGCACCTTCTCTGCTATCGATCTCACAATCTCCTCCCCTGTCCTTGTGGCTTCCCTACATTGGTCATCCCTTGATGACCTTTGTGTCAGTGACTACTTTCTGATGATTCTATCATTCCCCTGCTGCTGCCAGGCAGACAGGCCCCCGCATTAGGCATTCTGCAGGGCCAGTTGGCCTTTATATACATCTGCTGTGAAATTTGACTCCCCCTCTCGAATTCCATTGATGTAGTTGTGTAAGGCACATCTGCCACTATTCTTCATGCTGCTGGCACTGCTGTTCCCCTATCCACAGGTCTCTCTCATCGTCGACCGGTCTGTAGTGGACCAAGGATGTCGCAGTCACTGTCCACTGCAGCGATTTAAGTGACGCCCTTCACAGGACAATCTCCTCACTTTTAAGCATCTCCATGCTAAGGCTTGTTACCTTATGAAGCAGAGTAAAAAGGAATGCTGGGAGTGCTATGTTTCCTCTCTGGGGACGTATGCCTCTTCATTGCAGGTTTGGTCCAAGCTCCATAGCCTTCTAGGCCACTAAGACAGTCCACTGTACAGGGTCTGAACCTCCAAGGTGCTGTGTGCACTGATGAATTGGTTCTTGCAGAACATCTCATGACACACTCTGTGATGGCATTTTCATCCTCTTCCTATCCTACTACCTTTCTCTGGCAGAAACACAGAGTTGAACAGAGCTGCCTGTGTTTCATGCCGCACCATGTTGAGCCCTATAATGCACCCTTCACTGAATGGGAATTGGTGCAGGCTCTTAGCTCTTCATGAGACACAGCCCCAGGCCCAGATTCCATCCACTACCAGGTGATCCAACACTCGGCCATTCCACAGAGGCAACAGCTTCTCAGGGTCTTCAACCACATTTGGCTCATGGGTGCTTTTCCGTCACAATGGCGAGACAGTGTAGTTATCCCTGTCCTTAAGCCCGGGTAAAACCCAACATCTCTAGACAGCTACCACCCAATTACCCTGACGAATGTACTTTGTAAGCCGCTTGAAAGGATGTTCAGCTTCAGATTATCTTGGGTACTTGAATCTCAAGGCCTTTTGTTCCCATATCAGTGTGGCTTCTGGGCAGGGCAATCTCCAACTGACCATTTACTCCGATTGGAATCAGCCATTTGACAGGCTTTTACTCACCACTGGCACCTTGTTGTCATCTTCTTTGACATACATAAGGCGTTTGATATGGCTTGTTTAACTGTTTATTGTTTCAATGTCAAATGTTCTAATTTTTGTTGCTTTGATGCAGGAAGATGTACAAATTGTCACTAGGTGGCAGATGTGATAAAGATTCTATACTCACCTTATGGCAAGATAATCCATAGTGAAAAAGAGTCTCTTTTTATCTAATGCTGGTTGAAACATATATGGTGCAATTCTCATCATTCTTACCTTAGCCCTACAATGTTTTGTGAGTTTTTGTTACCTCAGTGAGCATTTATTGTGAGAGAGAGTTGAACGTTGTGATGTTTAAAACTTACGCTTAGCAAAAATGGCAACCGATAAATGTTGTCGTTTTCTAATCCACCCCAACAACTTTTGCTATATAGGTATGTGGAAAATTGACCTGTAAGTTTCAAAGAAAACCAGTAACTGTTTCATTTAAAAAGGCATATAAATTGTATTTTGATTACCCTCTTCATAATCAATACGCACCTCATATTGCCTATATGTCCTGTGCTACCATTTTAACCAAATGGCTCAAAGGAAAACTCTGAGCCATGCAGTTTGATGTTACAGTCATATGGTGTGAACCTAAAGACCATTTTTCACGCTGTTCTTCTGCTTCATTAATATTGTAGGGCATTCAAGTGAAGCTAGACAAAGTGTTCAGGTACCAGAACTCACATAAAGTCCACTTTTTACATTACCACACTGATTTATTTCCACAAAATTTGGGAGCCATAGGTGATGAGCAGGTTGAACACTTTCACCTAGACATCTGTATGATCAACACTGTTAAAAGCTCACAACACCCTTCAACGGTGGGGAACTACTGCTGGGGAGAGTGATGAAATGGCAAACAAAAGAAGCACAACATTGTGACATTTTTGATTAAAGCTGGAACTGCGTTGTGAACTGATTTAGATATATTGGCATCATGTCCATACCCTGATATTAAATAGTATTGAGTTCTGTTGTTGTTGCTGTTGTGGTCTTCAGTCCTGAGACTTGTTTGATGCAGCTCTCCATGCTACTCTATCCTGTGCAAGATTCTTCATCTCCCAGTACCTACTGCAGCCTACATCCTTCTGAATCTGCTTAGTGTATTCATCTCTTGGTCTCCCTCTACGATTTTTACCCTCCATGCTGCCATCCAATGCTAAATTGGTGATCCCTTGATGTCTCAGGACATGTCCTACCAACCAATCCCTTCTTCTAGTCAAGTTGTGCCACAAGCTCCTCTTCTCCCCAATTCTATTCAATACCTCCTCATTAGTTATGTGATCAACCCATCTAATCTTCAGCATTCTTCTGTAGCACCACATTTCGAAAGCTTCTATTCTCTTCTTGTCTAAGCTATTTATTGTCCACGTTTCACTTCCATACATGGCTACACTCCATACAAATACTTTGAGAAACGACTTCCTGACACTTAAATCAATACTCGATGTTAACAAATTTCTCTTCTTAAGAAACGCTTTCTTTGTCATTGTCAGTATACATTTTATATCCTCTCTACTTCGACCATCATCGTTATTTTGCTTCCCAAATAGCAAACAAAACTCCTTTACTACTTTAAGTGTCCCATTTTCTAATCTAATTCCCTCAGCATCACTTAATTTGACTACATTCCATTATCCTTATTTTGCTTTTGTTGATGTTCATCTTATATCCTCCTTTCAAGACACTGTCCATTCCGTTCAACTGCTCTTCCAAGTCCTTTGCCAACTCTGACAGAATTACAATGTTATCGGTGAACCTCCAATTTTTTTTTTTTTTTCTCCATGGATTTTAATACCTACTCTGAATTTTTCTTTTGTTTCCTTTACTGCTTGCTCAATATACAGATTGAATAACATCGGGGAGAGGCTACAAGCCTGTCTCACTCCCTTCCCAACCACTACTTATCTTTCATGCCCCTCAACTCTTATAACTGCTATCTGGTTTCTGTACAAATTGTAAATAGCCTTTCGCTCTCTGTATTTTACCCCCTGCCACCTTCAGAATTTGAAAGAGAGTATTCCAATCAACATTGTCAAAAGCTTTCCCTAAGTCTACAAATGCTAGAAACATAGGTTTGCCTTTCCTTAATCTTTCTTGTAAGATAAGTCGTAGGGTCAGTGTTGCCTCACGTGTTCCAGCATTTCTACGGAATCCAAACTGATCTTCGCTGAGGTCGGCTTCTATAAGTTTTTCCTTTCGTCTGTAAAGAATTCACGTTAGTATTCTGCAGCTGTGACTTATTAAACTGATAGTTCGGTAATTTTCACATCTATCAACACCTGCTTTCTTTGGGATTGGGATTATTATATTCTTCTTGACGTATGAGCGTATTTCGCCTGTCTCATACATCTTGCTCACCAGATGGTAGAGTTTTGTCAGGACTGGCTCTCCCAAGGTTGTCAGTAGTTCTAATGGAATGTTGTCTACTCCGGGGGCCTTGTTTTGACTCAGGTCTTTCAGTGCTCTGTCAAACTCTTCACGCATTATCATATCTCCCATTTCATCTTCATCTACATCCTCTTCCATTTCCATAATATTGTCCTCAAGTACATCGCCCTTGTATAGGCCCTCTATATACTCCTTCCACCTTTCTGCTTTCCCTTCTTTGCTTAGAACAGGGTTTCCATCAAAGCTCTTGATATTCATGCAAGTGGTTCTCCTTTCTCCAAAGGTCTCTTTTAATTTTCCTGTAGGCAGTATCTATCTTACCCCTAGTGAGATAAGCCTCTACATCCTTACATTTGTCCTCTAGCCATCCCTGCTTAGCCATTTTGCACTTCCTGTCGATATCATTTTTGAGACGTTTGTATTCCTTTTTGCCTGCTTCATTTACTGGATTTTTATATTTTCTCCTTTCATCAATTAAATTCAGTATCTCTTCTGTCACCCAAGGGTTACCTAATTTGATCCTCTGCTGCCTTCACTATTTCATCCCTCAAAGCTACCCATTCTTCTTCTACTGTATTTCTTGTTGTGTCTAGACCATACAGCCTAGACACAATGAGGTAGCTAGGTGCACGCTAAACTAACGCAGACGGGCTTGAAGTTCTGGAACATGAGACTTATTAATGAATAAGAAGAAAAGTACGTAGATGTTACTTAACTTTTATTCTCTTGTTGGAATACATCTCTTGAATAGTAGTACGCTATTAGCACTGATACAAATGGCGCCTTGCTAGGTAGTAGCTATGGACTAAGCTGAAGGCTATTCTATCTGTCTCTCGGCAAATGAGAGGAAGACTTGGTAGGTCTAGTCGCAAGCAATGTCGTCTGTACAACTGGGGCGAGGTCATGTCCGTGTCTTGTGACCTGCCATGTGGTGGCGCTAGGTTTGCGATTACACAGTGGCGACACGCGGGTCCGACATGTACTACAGGACCGCGGCCGATTTAAGTTACCACCTAGCAAGTGTGGTGTCTAGCGGTGACACCACATTCCTCCCCCGCAAATCGGCGAACGGTCGTGAGATAAGGCTTCCGCCCGCCGTGGGGAGGACCCCATGTCGACGTATGCGATGAGGTGGGGAGCCGAACAACAGGCGAGGCTGTGCCACCCGCACCCGGCCATTCGGTCCGAGGGGAGCTAGGAAACGCCTGCAAACCTAGTCCAGGGTGCACGTCAACATGAGGTGTAGGCGCACGTAATGATACAAGCGGGCCGAAGAGTCGACCTCCATTGCGTCGGGGAAGCCGACGCGCGACGACGACATCTGGTCCGGAGCGGGCAAGAGGTCCATGGCGGAGGACGGCTGGTCACGGGAAACGAGCGGCGGCGCGTGACCCAGGGAGGCGCCAGGCGGTTGCAGCGGCGCGTCCACCGCGGGCGGCGGCGGCGGCGGCGGCGGCGGCAGCTGCGGCGGCTGCGGCGGCGGCGCGACGTCATGGGGCAAAATGGAAGGCAGCGTCGGTAACACCTGGGGATGAGGCGAGCCAGTAGATGGGTCCCCAGGGCGCCGACCTGACGGCACCGTCGCTGAAAGCAGACGGGGAGCGGCAGAACCCAGGCGACGACAGAGGCGCAGCTGATTGAGATGCCGACGCACCTCACCAGAGGCCCCCAAAACCAAATACATCGCGCGGCCGAGGCAGCGAAGAATGCGCCCCGCGAGCCAACGCTGTGAACCGCGATAGTTGCGATAATAGACAACGTCGCCAGGAGCAAAAGCAGGAGTCTGCCGCTGCACAGGAACCTGATGTGGCGGATGCAGCAACGACATCAGGGTGCGATGAGATCGACCATGGAGCAATTCAGCCGGCGAGCGACCATCGCGGGGCTGAGAGCGATACGATGACAAAAAGAGTAACAAAGCGTCCTCCCGAGAATGCGACTCTTTCAATTTCAACATCTGGGACTTGAAAGTCCGGACCAATCGTTCAGCGGCACCGTTTGACTGAGGCGAAAACGGCGCGGATGTCAGATGTTGAATACCATTGGCCGTGCAGAATGACTGAAATTCTGCGGACATGAATTGTGGACCATTGTCGGAAACAATAGTCTGCGGAAGACCTTCAATGCAAAAGATAGCAGACAAGGCTTGGATCGTGGCAGAAGACGTCGTGGAAGACATCCGGACAACAAAAGGAAAATTACTGAAAGCATCGACCACAACCAACCATCGAGCATTCCAGAATGGACCAGCAAAATCGATGTGCAAGCGTTGCCAAGGGGAAGTGGCGTTCGGCCATGCAAAGAATTTACGCGGCGGTGCGGATTGTTGTTCGGCACACGCCACGCAAGAGGAGCACATATTCGTAATCGCAGCATCGATTCCGAACCAAGTACAGTGCTGACGAGCAAGTTGTTTCGTACGCACTATACCCCAATGTCCTTGGTGAAGAAGCTTTAAGACAGAGGACTGTAACGAACGTGGGATCACGACTCTGGACTGATCATTATCGGAACGCAACAACAAAACACCACGTCGTACAAAAAGTCTCTCCTTGTGAGCAAAAAAACGGCGAACCAAAGGATCCGCGATCCGGGACTTTGACAAGGGCCATTGCGTAGCAACAAAACGCAAAACAGTAGCAAGGACAGGGTCAGCAGCTGTGGCGGTAGCTACACGACGAAAATCAATCGGAAACGATGCGACCACGTCATCGGTTTCTGAATCAATGAACATGCAAGCAAGTTCGGAAGAATCGAATGCTTTATCCTCAGCAACAGGCAAACGGGACAACGCATCAGCGTTTCCGTGCTTAGCAGTGGACCGATACAAGATATCGTAGCGGTACTGCGAGAGAAAAAGAGACCAGCGAATGAATTTCTGCGCTGTACGTGGAGGTACAGGCTTGTTCGGATGAAAAAGCGATGTCAAAGGTTTGTGGTCCGTGATGATGGTAAAGTGACGACCATACAAGAAGTCATGGAACTTGGTAACACCAAACACGAGAGCTAAAGCTTCTTTCTCGATCTGCGAATAATTTCGTTGCGCAGATGAGAGCAATTTTGACGCAAAGGCAATAGGGCGATCATGCGAGCCATCTTTGTGCGCAAGCACAGCACCGATCCCGAAATCCGATGCATCTACTATCAACAAAAGAGGTTTTCGGGGATCGAATGGCGTAAGGCAAGTATGTGAAAGTAACGCCGATTTCAACTGGCGAAAGGCGCGTTCGCATTCCGTCGTCCAGACGAACGGAACACCTTTTTTTACGGCGTAAGCGATGAAGCGGAGCTGAAATGGAAGAAGCATTGCGCACAAACCTGTTTGGAATTAATGCTAAAATAAAGCAGGTGTGGATGCACACCCGAATGGCAGTCTTTTGATGCGATACAAGCCAAGATGCGTGTTTACCACTAAGACGCGCTGAGATTCTTCGTCCACAGGTATTTGCAAGTACGCATCCGCTAGGTCCAATTTGGAAAAGTACTTTCCCGGGCACAGTCTGTCAAAAAGATACTCCGGGCGGGGCAAAGGAAAAGTAGCAGTCACAAGTTGTGGATTCACAGTGGCCTTGAAGTCCACACAAAGTCTCAATTTTCCGGAAGGTTTTGGCAAAATTACTAAGGGTGAGGCCCAGAGAGAAGCCTGCACACGTTCAATTACACCTTGAGATTCTAAATCGTGCAATGTTCTTGCGACCTCATCACGCAATGCATGGGGAACATTGCGCGCTCTGAAAAATTTCGGTTGCGCGTTGTCTTTCAATTCCAAATGTGCTTCATAGTTCTTAGCGCAACCAAGGCCCGGTGCAAAAATGTCTGCAAATTCTTCACAAAGACTAGAAACACTGGCGGAAGGCACAGTCTGATTCACTGATAGGACCTGATTTACGATAGACATATGAAACAATTGAAACAAATCTAAACCAAACAAGTTCACTGCACTAGAAGAACGAAGAACGTAAAATGATACAAGTTTTGTTTGTCCCTTGTATGTTGCAATAAGGCTGCACTGTCCTAACACAGGGATCTGCTGTCCTGAGTAACTAGTTAACTTAACATTTGCGGCACGCAATGGCGGTTTGCCCAGTTGTTTGTACGTGTCGTGATTGATCAAAGAAACTGCAGCTCCGGTATCGAGCTGGAATGGTATCACTTTGCCTTCAAAGTCTAAGTCCACAAAAAGTTTATTGTCCTGCTGACGACAAGAGCGACTGTCACTTGCAATTTGAACTGATACAGGTACAGAAGCACTTGCGACTTTACGGGATTTCCGGCGACGTCGACGCACACATTTGGTGGGACGAACACAGTCACTGTTAGCTAAAGTGTCACTGGACGGGTGGGAATGAACTACATTAATGTCCATGGGTGAAGGTCCACGAGCCTGATTGTCCTGGGGTCGATTCCGGCGCGAAGCAAAAGGCCTGGAATTTGTGTGATTGTCTGATCTAAGCTTTTTCTGGCAAACACTTTGTACATGTCCTTTCTTTTGACAGTAAAAGCAAATAGCTTGGCGTGACGGGCAATTTTCACGCGAATGTCTAGTTGCACACCGCGGGCATGATTTCACTGCAGTTGCTTGCTTACGCGGCGCACGTGTTTGCAAGGTAGGCTGCCGCTGCTGTGCGGACGGGCGCGAGGGCCGTTTAGCGTCCCGTGCAGCGGGGCCGGCGGGCCGGTTTATGTGACACACTGCTGGCGAAGTTTCAAATGAGTCCTGAGCAAAGTCAAGTGTGTCTTGCCTATCCAATATGTCTATCACTTGTTGAAGGGAGGGATTTACGAGTTTCAAAATCTGTTCCCGTATGCGAACATCAGAAACGTTCTGTGCTATTGCATCACGCACCATTGTATCTGAATAAGGGAGGCCACAGTCACATTCAAAGGCACACTCCCTAGTAAGTCCTTGCAAAGTTGCAACCCACTCCCTATTAGTCTGACCGGCCGTACGTTTGGTACGAAAGAACGTATACCGTTTTGCAACTACATTTACTGTTTCTTTGAAATAGGCATCTAAAGCAGACAAAATTTCTTCGTAGGACAGAGTTGCTACGTCGCGTCGGGGAAACAATTTCACTATCACACGGTAGGTAGACACACCGACACAAGAAAGCAAAAACGGCTGCCGCTCTTTACCTTGAATTCTGTATGCTGCTAGGTGAAAGTTGAACTGGCGAGACCACTCTTGCCAGGTCTCTTCGGCCGCCACATATGGCCGAAAGGGAGGTGCAACAGCGTTTTGTGACAGCGGTAACGAAGAAGCGGCGGCTGCCGCATCGTGTTGTAGCGCACGTTGACCCTGGACGAGCTGTCCAAGGGCTTCCAATAACGCCTGCGTCTGCTGATTCTGCAAGCGAAAAAATTCGGACAGTACATCTGGAGATTGTGGCGAAGCCATGACACAAACGAATTAATACAAACTCTTTTACTCGTCGCCAAATAATGTTGTGTCTAGACCATACAGCCTAGACACAATGAGGTAGCTAGGTGCACGCTAAACTAACGCAGACGGGCTTGAAGTTCTGGAACATGAGACTTATTAATGAATAAGAAGAAAAGTACGTAGATGTTACTTAACTTTTATTCTCTTGTTGGAATACATCTCTTGAATAGTAGTACGCTATTAGCACTGATACAAATGGCGCCTTGCTAGGTAGTAGCTATGGACTAAGCTGAAGGCTATTCTATCTGTCTCTCGGCAAATGAGAGGAAGACTTGGTAGGTCTAGTCGCAAGCAATGTCGTCCGTACAACTGGGGCGAGGTCATGTCCGTGTCTTGTGACCTGCCATGTGGTGGCGCTAGGTTTGCGATTACACAGTGGCGACACGCGGGTCCGACATGTACTACAGGACCGCGGCCGATTTAAGTTACCACCTAGCAAGTGTGGTGTCTAGCGGTGACACCACATTTCTTTCCCCAATTCCTGCCAATTGTTCCCTTATGCTCTCCCTGAAACTCTGTACAACCTCTGGTTCTTTCAGTTTATCGAGGTCCCATCTCCTTAAACTCCCACCTTTTTGCAGTTTCTTCAGTTTTAATGTACAGTTCATAACCAATAGATTGTGGTCAGAGTCCACATCTGCCCCTGGAAATGTTTTACAATTAAAAACCTGGTTCCTAAATCTCTGTCTTACCATTATATAATCTATCTGATACCTTTTAGTATCTCCAGGGTTCTTCCATGTATACAACCTTCTTTCACGATTCTTAAACCAAGTATTAGCTATGATTAAGTTATGCTTTGCGCAAAATTCTACCAGGCGGCTTCCTCTTTCATTTCTTAGCCCCAATCCATATTCACCTACTATGTTTCCTTCTCTCCCTTTTCCTACTGACGAATTCCAGTCACCCATGACTATTAAATTTTCGTCTCCCTTCACTACCTGAATAATTTCTTTTATCCCATCATACATTTCATCAATTTCTTCGTCATCTGCAGAGCTAGTTGGCATATAAACTTGTACTACTGTAGTAGGAGTGGGCTTCGTGTCTATCTTGGCCACAATAATTGAGTTCTAAAGGTCTGAATATATATTTCTTGTTTGTTTTAATCCTGTCAGTGTGCACCAGTACTGTTTTTGATTCTGTTGCATATGTGGGAAATGTAACCTGTTAGAGAAAAACTAATTTTAAAAGTGAATTCAGCACCCCATAATTAATACACCCATTTACGAACCAGATGCAAAAAAAGGTTTAAATTTGTTGACTAGTGTAATGAACCATAGACCTTGCCATTGGTGGGGAGGCTTGCGTGCCTCAGTGATACAGATGGCTGTACTGTAGGTGCAACTACAACGGAGGGGTATCTGTTGAGAGGCCAGACAAATGTGTGGTTCCTGAAGAGGGGCAGCAGCCTTTTCAGTAGTTGCAGGGGTGACAGTCTGAATGATTGACTGATCTGGCCTTGTAACACTAACCAAAACGGCCTTGCTGTGCTGCTACTGCAAACGGCTGAAATCAAGGGGAAACTACAGCTGTAATTTTTCCCGAGGGCATGCAGCTTTACTATATGGTTAAATGATGATGGTGTCCTCTTGGGTAAAATATTCTGAAGGTAAAATAGTCCCACATTCGGATCTCCGGGCGGGGACTACTCAAGAGGATGTCGTTATCAGGAGAAAGAAAACTGGCGTTCTACGGATCGGAGCGTGGAATATCAGATCCCTTAATCGGGCAGATACGTTAGAAAATTTAACAAGGGAAATGGATAGGTTAAAGTTAGATATAGAGGGAATTAGTGAAGTTCAGTGGCAGAAGGAACAAGACTTTCGGTCAGGTGAATAAAAAAATGAATAAAAAAATAGAAGTGTGGGTAAGCTACTACAAACAGCATAGTGAACGCATTATTGTGGCCAAGATAGACACGTAGCCCACGCCTACTACAGTAGTGCAAGTTTATATGCCAACTAGTTCTGCAGATGGTGAAGAAATTGATGAAATTTATGATGAGATAAAAGAAATTATTCGGGTAGTGAAGGGAGACGAAAATTTAATAGTCATGGGTGTCTGGAATTCAAGAGTAGAAAAAGGGAGAGATGGAAACAGAGTAGGTGAATATGGATTGGGGGTAAGAAATGAAAGAGGAAGCCACCTGGTAGAATTTTGCACAAAGCATAACTTAAATCATAGCTAAAACTTGGTTCAAGAATCATGAAAGAAGGTTGTATACATGGAAGCATCCTGGAGATACTAGAAGGTTTCAGGTAGATTATATAATGGTAAGACAGAGATTTAGGAACCAGGTTTTAAATTGTAAAACATTTCCAGGGGCAGATGTGGACTCTGACCACAATCTATTGGTTATGAACTGTAGATTAAAACTGAAGAAACTGCAAAAATGTGGGAATTTAAGGAGATGGGAGCCGGATAAACTGAAAGAACCAGAGGTTTTACAGAGTTTCAGGGAGAGCATAAGGGAACAATTGACACAAATGGGGGAAAGAAATACAGTAGAAGAAGAATGGGTAGCTCTGAGGGACGAAGTAGTGAAGGCAGCAGAGGATCAAGTAGGTAAAAAGATGAGTGCTAGTAGAAATCCTTGGGTAACAGAAAAAATATTGAATTTAATTGATAAAAGGAGAAAATATAAAAATGCAGTAACTGAAGCAGGCAAAAAGGAATACAAACGTCTCAAAAATGAGATCAACAGGAAGTGCAAAATGGCTAAGCAGGGATGGGTAGCAGACAAATGTAAGGATGTAGAGGCTTATCTCACTAGGGGTAAGATAGATACTGCCTACAGGAAAATTAAAGAGACCTTTGCAGAAAGGAGAACCACTTGTATGAATATCAAGAGCTCAGAAGGAAACCCAGTTCTAAGCAAAGAAGGGGAAGCAGAAAGGTGGAAGGAGTATTCAGAGGGTCCATACAAGGGTGATGTACTTGAGGACAATATTATGGAAATGGAAGAGAATATAGATGAAGATGAAATGGGAGATACAATACTGTGTGAAGAAGTTGACAGAGCACTGAAAGACCTGAGTTGAAACAAGGCTCCGGGAGTAGACAACATTCCATTAGAACTACGGACAGCCTTGGGAGAGCCAGTCCAGACAAAACTCTACCATCTGGCGAGCAAGATGTATGAGACCAGCGAAATACCCTTAGACTTCAAGAAGAATATCATAATTCCAATCCCAAATAAAGCATGTGTTGACAGATGTGAAAATTACCGAACTATCAGTTTAATAAGTCACAGCTGCAAAATACTAACACGAATTCTTTACAGACGAAAGGAAAAACTGGTAGAAGCTGACCTCGGGGAAGATCAGTTTGGATTCCGTAGAAATATTGGAACACGTGAGGCAATACTGACCTTACAACTTATCTTAGAAGAAAGATTAAGGAAAGGCAAACCTGTTGTGTTGGCCGAAGGGCCAACACCGTGTTACTAGTAGAGGCCGAAATGCATGCGTTTTAGCTCACGCAGGCTGGCGTGAGGAGGGAAGAACTATACTGACGTGAGGTCTGGAACATGACAAGGAATTAGAATTCAGAAAGCGGACATAAGTAGTACGATACTTAACTTTAATCCATTAATGATGAACGTTTTCTTGACGGTACATGATTCACAATATTATCTGGTCAGGATACATAGTAACTGAATATGGCGCCTTGCTAGGTTATAGCAAATGACGTAGCTGAAGGCTATGCTAAACTGTCGTCTGTGCAAATGAGAGCGGATGTAGACAGTGAACCATCACTAACAAAGTCGGCTGTACAACTGGGGCGAATGCTAGGGAGTCTCTCTAGACTAGACCTGCCGTGTGGCGGCACTCGGTCTGCAATCACTGATAGTGGCGACACGCGGGTCCGACGTATACTAACGGACCGCGGCCGATTTAAAGGCTACCACCTAGCAAATGTGGTGTCTGGCGGTGACACCACAAAACCTACATTTCTAGCATTTGTAGACTTAGAGAAAGCTTTTGGAAATGTTGACTGGAATACTCTCTTTCAAATTCTAAAGGTGGCAGGGGTAAAATACAGGGAGCGAAAGGCTATTTACAATTTGTACAGAAACCAGATAGCAGTTATAAGAGTCGAGGGGCATGAAAGATAAGCAGTGGTTGGGAAGGGAGTGAGACAGGGTTGTAGCCTTTCCCCGATGTTATTCAATCTGTATATTGAGCAAGCAGTAAAGGAAACAAAAGAAAAATTCAGAGTAGGTACTTAAATCCATGGAGGAAAAAAAATAATTTTTTTTGAGGTTCGCCGATGACATTGTAATTCTGTCAGAGACAGCAAAGGACTTGGAAGAGCAGTTGAACGGAATGGACAGTGTCTTGAAAGGAGGATATAAGATGAACATCAACAAAAGGAAAACGAGGATAATGGAATGTAGTCGAATTAAGTCAGGTGCCGCTGAGGGAATTAGATTAGGAAATGAGACACTTACAGTAGTAAAGGTGTTTTGCTATTTGGGGAGCAAAATAACTGATGATGGTCGAAGTAGAGAGGATATAAAATGTAGACTGGCAATGGCAAGGAAAGCGTTTCTACAGAAGAGAAATCTGTTAACATTGAGTATAAATTTAAGTGTCAGGAAGTCGTTTCTGAAAGTATTTGTATGGAGTGTAGCCACGTATGGAAGTGAAACATGGACAATAAATAGTTTGGACAAAAAGAGAATAGAAGCTTTTGAAGTGTGGTGCTACAGAAGAATGCTCAAGATTAGATTGGTAGATCACATAACTAATGAGGAGGTATTGAATAGGATTGGGGAGGAGAGAAATTGGTGGCACAACTTGACTATAAGAAGGGATCCGTTGGTAGGATATGGCCTGAGGCATCGAGGGGTCACCAATTTAGTACTGGAGGCCAGCGTGGAGGGTAAAAATCATAGAGGGAGACCAAGAGATGAATACACTAAGCAGATTCAGAAGGATGTAGGTTGCAGTGGGTACTGGGAGATGAAGAATCTTGCACGGGATAGGGTAGCACGGAGAGCTGCATCAAACCAGTCTCAGGACTGAAGACCACAACAACAACAGTGTAATGTACCAGAATTGTGCAAAGATATTTAATAACTGTTTCCAGTCAGCAGTTGGCATATTAAATCATTTTTTTAATGAAATTATGAAACAGAATTGCTGACCTATACTTAGCTTAGGCTTTCAAATTTTTAGTACTGTTAATAGAAACACATTAGTCAGTAAACTGGAGTGAATGGGAACAAAAACAGGGAAAAAGTAATGAAATGACACCTTGCACTCGTTTTTTCATCTAAGATGTTGGCACCAGAGCAGTTAAGGTCACCAGTATGTCGTCTACAAAATGTTTTGGCACCACAATTGCATTTTTATATTTATCATTTTGGAAAACAATATATTCAGCTGGTAATCAATACAAAAATTTTTTTATCACTTAAAATACTGTGGGATTCCAGCTAAGATGGATTATTGGATTTATATTATCAGTTAGTGTAGTTTGATGAATATTTGCATGTAATAAACGTTTAGTTATAATCAACTTGAAAGCAACAATTCAATTTTTTTATTTTATGGCTGGTTCAAATGGCTCTGAGCACTATGGGACTCAACTGCTGAGGTCATTAGTCCCCTAGAACTTAGAACTAGTTAAACCTAACTAACCTAAGGACATCACACACATCCATGCCCGAGGCAGGATTCGAACCTGCGACCGTAGCGGTCTCGCGGTTCCAGACTGCAGCGCCAGAACCACGCGGCCACTTCGGCCGGCAATTTTTTTTTTTTTTTATTTTAAATCTTGTTTGTATAGTTATGCTGGGATGAGTACAGGAAAGACAGAAAATACCAGAAGACCTACTAGTAACATACTCATGTCAAAAATATCTGTTTAGATGAAAAACAAAATTAATTTTTAACACTTTTATATACTTCTTTGTTAACATCACCTTAATATTGACCTCTTTCCAGTGAGTCATTATGCCTAGGACACACAAAAGAATCCTTGATTGAACATACATTGTTCTGTTGATGAAAAGATGGTAACACAAGCTGTTCAGGCAGATGCTCATGGAGTGTCCATAAAGAAAGCAGAAAAAAGATTGAAATTTCTAAGTCAGCCCTACACCATTAAGTGAAGCAATCAAGAGACACTCCTGGTCATAATACTGAGTTCAAGAATAAAGGTGGTCAGACTCATCTTTCCAAAAATCTTGAAGAAGTTGTTGAATGCCCTATAATTCATATAGAGTGGAGCTATCCTTAAGTGCCTTTCATTTACTTTGCTGCATAAATTGTCACTTGTATGGAAAGGACATGTACAAACCTGAATTTTAAAGCAACATGTGTGGATATGAGTGCACACTTAGCTTCCTAACTAAACACAAAACTAAACTCTCTCAATGTTGGTGTCAAAATATTAAAAGGAGATGAGCAAAAGTCTCCCCAGCAATTATCAAAACTTTCTTTGATGAGCAGACAGCATCACTGAAAGATATTGGAGCGGTATTACTTGAGCAGAGTTAAAAAATGTGTAAGTGATCCAGATCCACTATTTTGTGATGAAGAAGAACCTAATCCAGATGACTTAAGGAGACTGGGTTGTGGTCAGGTGTCCTTATGGTAAGTGTGTGAAGGTGTTCATAGGAAAGGCTGTTCATGTTGATAAGGAAAATGCCCAGAACAGTGGAACTTTTCTTTGCCAACCAACCAAGTGCTCAGATGTATCTGTTTTTCCTTATGTGGCGGGTGAGAATCATTTCTCAGAAGCTGATGTCCTTGCTGTTTTGCAAACATAAACTATGCAAAGAGGACATTAAACCTTCAAACCAAAGTTATTTTCATAATGACAAAGAGGACATTAAACCTTCAAACCAAAGTTATTTTCATAATGACAGATTTCTTTGGTTAGTCAATTTGCTAATTTCATATTAGCCCAGCTTTTTATTATTCTAAATTGTGATGCAAAAATTTTAGTTATGGTTTAAAATAAACAGTTTTATTTAATGCAAATACACCTATCTGCAAACTGTAAACAATGTTTCATACGCATCCAATTCTCTGGTAAACAAAAGTCCCTTTGAAGTATTGTACTTTTGTAATAAATATGATCAAGACTTAAAAAAAAAAAAAAAGATAAATTATGTTACTATAGACCGCATTGTAAGTTTGTATAGGGACCAATATTATAAATTAATACCTGTACCTTTTCAACTTGACAAAACGCAGGGCAAATATACATTGTTACAGCACTAGGACAAACAGCTCTATCTATACGCCCTACCACAGACTGTCAAAATCAGTTAACAGTTATGAACTTATGGGCCACAAATTATTTAACAAACTTCCACAAGGTATACAAAATTTACCAGAGCAACAATACAAACAAACACTTTATGACTGGTTAGTTGTAAACCCATTCTACAATGTAAAGGATTTCATGACCTGTGATATTAAACTGTAAAGTTCTTAACAATTCTGTCCTTCTATAGCATGTACTGTGCTGTATTGTATTATATGTATGACTTTGTCTATTGCTGTAATGGCTTAAAGACAATAAAATTATTATTTCTTTACTTTCTCAGACGTTAAGTCTGGTTGAGAATGGAAAGTGACGCGGACCTTGATCAAGCGTCACTTCCTATTAACTGTACGGTATGTGTTATATTGCATTTAGGAACTTTCGGGTAATTGAACATGTATCAATAATTACGGATTTCTGTAGTTGTATATATATGTTTGGATGTAGCTGTATTGCATTGATGTACTGGTGGATATTGTGTGGTATGACTCCTGTAGTTGATAGTATAATTAGTATGATGTCAACTTTATCCTGATGCCACATGTCTTTGACTTCCTCAGCCAGTTGGATGTATTTTTCAATTTTTTCTCCTGTTTTCTTTTGTATATTTGTTGTATTGGGTATGGATATTTCGATTAGTTGTGTTAATTTCTTCTTTTTATTGGTGAGTATGATGTCAGGTTTGTTATGTGGCGTTGTTTTATCTGTTATAATGGTTCTGTTCCAGTATAATTTGTATTCATCATTCTCCAGTACATTTTGTGCTGCATACTTGTATGTAGGAACTTGTTGTTTTAAAAGTTTATGTTGTAAGGCAAGCTGTTGATGTATTATTTTTGCGACATTGTCATGTCTTCTGGGGTATTCTGTATTTGCTAGTATTGTACATCCGCTTGTGATGTGATCTACTGTTTCTATTTGTTGTTTACAAAGTCTGCATTTATCTGTTGTGGTATTGGGATCTTTAATAATATGCTTGCTGTAATACCTGGTGTTTATTGTTTGATCCTGTATTGCAATCATGAATCCTTCTGTCTCACTGTATATATTGCCTTTTCTTAGTCATGTGTTGGATGCGTCTTGATCGATGTGTGGCTGTGTTAGATGATACGGGTGCTTGCCATGAAGTGTTTTCTTTTTCCAATTTACTTTCTTCGTATCTGTTGATGTTATGTGGTCTAAAGGGTTGTAGAGGTGGTTATGAAATTGTAGTGGTGTAGCCGATGTATTTATATGAGTGATTGCTTTGTGTATTTTGCTAGTTTCTGCTCGTTCTATAAAGAATTTTCTTAAATTGTCTACCTGTCCATAATGTAGGTTTTTTATATCGATAAATCAAATTATTATTATTATTATTATTATTATTATTATTATGTGGAGTAGAGTCACAGATAAACTAAATAGACATACATTCAAGGAAAAAAAACACAACAAATTATCAGTTTTAGTTTTTTGAAAAGGGTAAAATAGTTGATTCATATGGATTTGAGTTTGCTGAAGTTGGAGATGACACTAGGGGCATTCGGTAAGTAATGCAACACATTTTTCTTTGAAAGCAGATTGGTTTTCCTCAGGATTCCAATACACCATATTATTCCCTACCCTTTTGGCTACAAAACCCTATTTTTCAATATAATTTCCGTTCAACGTGATGGCCTTATGCCTCCTTACTGGGAGTGCCCGTATGCCTGCATGGTACCAATGGCACCACATTATTGGTTGACATCAGAGCCAACGTCTTGCTGCATCAACAACATCCCCATCATCCACATACTACATCCTGCAGAGTGCATCCTTCATTGGGCTAAACAGATGCAAATCGGAAGGCGCAAGATCTGGACTGTAGGGTGGATGAGGAAGAACAGTCCATTGAAGTTTTGTGAATTCCTCTCATGGGCACAGACATTTGTGATGCCTTACATTGTCATGGAGAAGCAGAAGTTTGTTTGCATTTTTGTGGCGACAAACACATTGCAGAAGTCACAGCTGTGTGCAAGCAGCCAGCACAGGTTAGACAGGTTTGCATGACTTTGTTGTGATGATGACAGATGCATTGCCCAAAGAGTCACCATGCTTTTATTCACTGCCAGGTCTCTTTAGACATTCTGAAAGTGCCCGTGAATATCTACGGTGCACTGCTTTTCCAACAAAAGAAACTCAATGATAGCTCTCTGCTTGGAGTGCACCTCTGTTACAGTCACCATTTTGAAGGCTACATATATTGCTACCTTGTTTTGGAACTTCATGAAACATAGGGGTTGAAGTGAGAATATTCTATGATGTCCCACAACAATTTCCGCATTTGTTCAATCGAAATTGTCCAAGAAGAAAAAGTGTTGCATTACTTTCTTAGTGCCCCTCATAGATTAGCTCAGGTATGGAAGTTCTTTTATGTTCTTCACATACTACAATGGGCCACAGTGTAACAAGCATAGCACTGCCCAAGACACATTTAACACATTTATCTACCAAACATTTGACAGTGGTTTTGGTCATTAACTTCGCCCATGGAAATTCATGTCATTCATTCCACACTGATCTTTCAAATATGGAGTCCTTTCTTCTAGAATGGCTCTAGTTTTTTAGATACAGTATGCTGAAGTTTATGTTTTTACTGAAATACTGATACATATATTTTTCACATTACATTCAATCCAAATGTATTTATAACATTTAAGGGGTGCTGAATTCATATGTCACATTATTTTCTTCAGATAGGCTCTAGTATTTTTGGCATGTAGTAGACTATGTCACTGAAATATAAAAGCAACACAGAATTGCAATGTCTAACCTATTCATGCATCATATGGAAAAAATTCAAAGTGCTTTAGGCTAAGTACGTGAAGAGCTATAGTCAATTTATTTGAAAGATACACTATTAACAGGTACATTGCTTACAACACATTTTCTCTTGATCTGCCACTTATGGGGAAGAGGTGAATCTTTCTGTAAACTCCAGCAGAAATCTGCCAAAATTGAAGCACTGAATCTTCCTTGGTATTTGTAGTAACACAGTTCACGTTTTCCGTCGCACTTAACATAGCGTGGACCGGGAACTGTCTCCTAGGCATGCCCTATGTGAACTGACTGGGCACAGCCCGTGCTGCCTGAGTTGTTGTTGTTGTTGTTCCACCAGCAGAGGTCGCGGCCGAATTCTCGCGTGCCCTCTGGTGGACGGGACTCTACTTGCGGCAACTACCGTCTGTGACGCGCCATGCCGTTGTGCACCTCCCGCAGTCTTTCTGGTGGCTACTGCAGTATTGATGTTCCATTACAGAGATTTGTTGGTGAAATCTCTCACCACATTCATCACTAAATGCATCACAATATTCAGGGAAAACATCGTTATATGAGTGAATGAAGTGCATTTTTAGTGACATGTTGCATTTCAGTTTCTCAAAGGCACCTATAAGGTCATTCTTGAGTTCAATGTAATTTTTGGCCCCCTTATTGCCCAAGGACAATGATGTAACTTTCTGAAAGTATTGCCACCATTTACCTCATCAGGACTGAGGATACACTCAAATAGCTGGTCTCCATGGACCTTATATATTTGTGGACCAATGAATCTCCCAGCTTGATCTTCTGAGCACTTTGTTCAAGGAGTTTTCCATGCAAGTACTGAAATGCATGTTCATTTCTGTTATTCTTTGTTTTTGCAGATAACTTCATCAATCCTAGCCTCAAGTGTAGTGGTGGTAACAGGATGATACTGGAATTTACAAGTGGCTCTCACTAGAAATTTTTCTTGCCAGGCAATAAAGTTTTTCATCATGGCTAGTCCTTCTGTTTTTAATGTAAATCCTTAGCATGACAGTTCCACTCACAAATGTAGCAACAGTGCTTAATGTACCTACCTTGTAAGCCCATATACATACCAATGACTTTTAAATTAGCACATATGAGCCATTGAGGCAGCAAGAAAACAAGAGCTAAAAAACAGAAATAAGGACATAACAAACTTCATGTAGAATGAGAATGGGAATTAAAAAACAAAAAAATATTATCATGTTTGAATTCAGCTTACCAGAATCTCTGAAGACTGAGTATTTTTTTGCATATAAAGATTTTGTGGTTGAACAGTGAAAAGAGCAGATTTTCATTATATGTTATGGATAGCCTGCACAATGTTACACAATGTAACAATATTACCTTCCATACAGAAGCTATTTATTGGTCAGGAATTCAAAAAAAGCCGTAACTGTCCCTATTCACTCCAGTTTATGTTACAGGAAACTATCATATCTTCCTCAGAGTGGAAAGAGGAATTAGTTGGGTAAGGTTAAAAAGGAAAGGTGGGTGAAGTCCCTGGGCTTTTCTCACCTTGAGGTGCTTGTTAGTCACGAATCATCAAAATGAGTAAATGGTAAATGCGGTTGATCATGCATGAGGCTCTCCCATCCAAGGACATTTTACAATTGTTATCCATTTTGGAGCTGTATATAGGACCCTGTGTAGTTTATGCAATTTTTTTTTTTTTTTTTTTTTTTTTTGGAACTTACACATGCAGGATGGTTATAATTAAGTTTGCAGCTCTCACCAAGGTCCAGAGTGGGCTGTAATTATCATTTTGGAACTTACATGTGCAGGGTGGTTATAATTAAATTGCAGCTCTCACCGAGGTCCAGTGTGGACTGTAATTAACCTACAGCAGCGAAACTTGTTAGATATGCAAATGTGTTAATGTGCAATCGATTTATGCTGGAAATCAAATTAGTCCCATTTGTGGCCACCAGGTGCAAATCTGGTGCCATACACAGATTGTACGACAGTATGACATCCACGCTAGCGTTTCACAAGCCATAATATGAGTGAATAGTGTGGCTATCGAAAAGACACACCATGCACTGTTAGTGGATTTTATGTGAACAGCAACAATTACAGTGCTGCATTGAGAGAGTATCACCAAGTGAAAGGTTTGAGGAGAGGCCTGATGTTATTAAATGCTTTAAAGAAGATGCTAATGAAATTAAAAAAACATGGGTGAGTTTGGCGTCGCACCTGGAAGAGGAAGGTGTCCTGTCCCACTGGAAGTTATTGACAAAGTTGTTGCTGTAACTGACCATGCAGCACATGCCCTGAGTAGTGCTAGTGCTTGTGCAGTGTCACAAAAACTGTCCATTGCATTGTCAACAGTACAGAAAGTTTTGTTGTCTATTTTGCACTGGTATCCATACAAGAGCCAGACAGTGCAGCAATGAAACATCATGTTTCACAGCAACATTCTAAATTTGCTATCTGGATTCTGGCACAAATCAAAGTTGATGACATATGGCTGGGCAATATTCTGTGGAATGATGAAGTACAGTTTACACTACAGGGGGTAGTGCACACAGAGAACTGCCCAATTTCGAGTACTGTTAAACCGCATGTTGTGGACGGGTGGAGGGGACCCTGTGCCACTACTTGTTGTTTCCTTTCCTGTTTCATTCACAAACAGAGCAAGGGAGAAATGAGTCTATATGCGTCCATATGAGCACTAATTTCTCATATCTTATCTTCATGGTCCGTACGTGCAGTGTATGTTGGAGGCAATAGAATTGTTTGGCAGTCAGCTACAAATGCTGGTTCTCTAAATTTCTTCAATAGTGTTTCTTGAAAAGTACGTTGCCTTGCCTCCAGGGATTCCCATTTGAGTTCCCAAAGCATCTCCGTAGCACTTGCGTGTTGTTTGAACCTACTGGTAACAAATCTATCATCCTGCCTCTGAATTGCTTCACTGTCTTCCTTCAATACAACATGGTGTGGACCCTAAACACTCAAGCAGTACTCAAGAATAGGTTGTACCAGTGTCCTATATGTGGTCTCCTTTACAGGTGAACCACTATTTCCTAATATTCTCCCAATAAAGTGAAGTCGGTCATTCACCTTCCGTACCACAGTTCTCACACGCTCGTTTCATCTCTTATTGCCCAGATATTTAAACAACTTGACTGTGTAAAGCAGGACACTATTAATACTGTATCCAAACATTGCAGGTTTGATCTTCCTACTCATCTGCATTAACTTACATTTTTCCACATTTAGGGCTACCTACCACTCATCACACCAACCAATTTTGTCTAAGTCATCTTGTATCTGCCTACAGTCACTCAACTACGACACCTTACTGTACACCCCAGCATCTTCAGCAAACAACCACTCACCCTGTCTGGTGAATCATTTACATATATAGAGGAAAACATTGGTCCTATCACACTTATCTGAGGCACTTCTGACAGTACCCTTGTCTCTGATGAAAACTTGCCGTTGAGGACAACATACTGGGTTCTATCACTTAAGAAGTCTTAGAGCCACTCACATATCTATGAACTTATTCCATATGCTCATACCTTTGCTAACAGCCTGCAATGGGGCACTACATCAAATACTTACCAGAAATTTAGGAATATGCAATCTGTCTTTTGCCCTTCGTCCTTAGTTCACAGAATATCATGTGAGAAAAGGGCAAGCTGAGTTTTGCATGAGCAATGCTTTCTAAAACCAAGCTGATTCATGGACATAAGCTTCTCAGTCTCAAGAAAGTTCATTATATTCAACCTGAGAATAAGTTCAAAGATTCTGCAGCCAACAGAAGTTAGGGATATTGCTCTGTAATTTTGTAGGTCCATTCTTTTATACTTCTTATATACCAGAGTCACCTGCACATCTTTCCAGTCACTTGGGAGTTTGTGCTGGGTGAGAGATTCATGATAAAGGCAAGCTAGGTAAGGAGTCAATGCCTTAGAGTACTCTTTGTACAATCAGACTGCAATTCCATTCGTGCTTGGTGATTTATTTACTTTCGAATCTTTAAGTTGTTTCTCTATGCCAGGGATTATTATTACTATGTTGTCCATATGAGTCTGATGGTCAAATGGTGGCATGTTTGTACTATTCTCCTGTGTGAACAATTTCTTGAATGATAAATTTAAAACTTAAGCTTTCGTTTTTCTATCTTCAACTACAAAACATAGGCTATTTCTTTTTAACCATTTACGACTTTATGTACCTATCATGTACTATGCCTGAGACATTTGGCATTGTGTTAGACAGACTGAGAGGCTAACAGATTGTTTTTGATTGGAGTCAAAAGAGTGTGTATCTGGAGTGGTTTGCGTATCTCCAGTTCTATACGTGAATGTTGTTACTGTTCATTAAAGTCTTTCAGGAAGTTTCATTTGAATTGATGGATTACAAAAATGGAGGTCCAACTGTACTGTAGTAGAATCAGTAAAAGAAAACCCCTGTCAGCTGGCAGTGCCATTGCCAACTTTCATCTGCAAAGTGCAGATGGCTGCAGTCATAAACAATAGTGATTTGTAAAGACAACACTGGCATAGATGTGAGTACACAATTGCTTTATATAATTAGTTGAAGTAGACATATGAAGCAGCCATGCCAAACTGACTGTAACTGTCAAGGATCTTCCTTCATTTACTCTGCTATAGTGCAAGTTTTAATACTCTGCTAGAAGCATCACCATAGTGACAAAAATTATAAATTCCTGGTGCACAATTATTTTGTAATCCCTTTGGAGTTGTGTTTTTGATATTAATCTTTTTTGGTTGCACAAACATTGTCTGTTACAATTAATGTAATTCAGTTATATTCGGGTGTTTATCAGTAGGTGCGATGTTAGCTGGATCTGCCATAAATATAAAATATATGACCAATGATTTCAGTTAGCTGCCACTTTTAGGAGACTATCTGGGAATTCCATTTCATTTGTTACACTGTCACATTCTGATGCTTTCTGATTCAATCGTAGTATGTATGTTTTAATTTATGGGATTCTGGATACAGATCATAATATATATAATAAACAGTTCCCAAGTGTTCTATACACAGATATATTTTACCATAAAGACCGATACACATGAAGTACAAAGGCAGACTGAATTAAACATGACAGCTCATCAGAGCAGTTAATATTCCAAAGATTATATTATAATTTGTGTGGTTGATGTGATCTATCGATGCCACACAGCCCCCTCCACCTCCCCCCACAGTACAGAGTATGGGCTATGAGACCCGGGAGGGGGTCATGTGGGTGTCAGAGTTGGCGTGAGTGGTGCGAGGCAGCAGGCGCTTGACTGGAAGCTCCATCTCTGTCGGGTCGGCGTGCAAAGGTGCGGAAGGTGGCCGCCGGTCCAACTCGTAATCCGAATTCCAGCGAGGGGGGGGGGGGGGGGGGCATGATGCGTCAGCCAACTTGGGAGTAGCGGTATGGGAGAGGAGGCAGTGTGTGAGCGTGTCTTCCCCGAATGCAGACTGAGCCGCCTGAAGAGATGAAAGCTCGAACACATGACGGGTCGCACTCTTGTGGGAGGGACAAGCTGTGCACTATCTTGACGCTGAGTTGCTCGGTGAGGGTTGGGTCTGTGCTGTCGGTGAGCAGTACAAGCACATGATTATCTAACACGAAACTGACATGTCGTCGATGCAGTCAGGTGGTACCTCACGCAAAATGAAGGACGGGGCATCCACGTCTCTAGTACCAGAAATGTCTTCAAAACCTGTGAATGGGGATGATGATGACATGTCTGAGGAACCTGAAAACTGCGGTGGTGAATCGTTGGACGGACAAAACTCAACCGTAAGTTGAACGGACTCGTTAGCGGGTTCGTCAAAAGAACATATGCTCGGGTAGTCTGACTGGGACGGTAGAGGGGTGTCGGAGTCTACGAAGGCAGGCTTGAGCCTGTGTAGAGAAATGGTTTGCGGGCGATCTTTTATCATAATGTTGAACGTCATCTCGCCCCTCCAGAGTATTTCGAAGGGGCTAAGGTTAGGGGGTTGTCTGCCAGCTTCTTGATTGTAGGTTTGGTGGCGTTCTTCTACTTCAGTGGGGGTCATTCCTTCTTGTTCTGGGCACTCTAATCACAGTATTCTGTGGGCGGAGCCCAGATCACTGGTTCCGGCTTTGGCATAATTTCACATCTTGCATTTGTTTTGTTGGATGTCAGGTAGCCTCACCAAGATTATCATTAGTCGCTCGTTAGACTGCCACTAGGCTGAGTTACCATCTTGTGATCTGAATGCAACTCTTGGCTGCCTCTCTCATAGCTTGCAAAAATGTTTTTGGTGTGACCTACTCAGAGGTCGATTCCTGGAGCACCGTCTGTCACTGCCCCTTGTGTTTTATTTTATTATTGTATTATCATGTTACCATCATCTGTCTCACCTGTTTGGTGATCTCTTGTTTTTTAAAACAAACTTTTGCTATGCCATTCGCCGTTTGACAGTATATTTGTTAAATTTTTTATAATTGCCATTTTGGCGTTAAAAGGCCTTCAGCTTCAGCCGTGATTGTGGTGACTTGCTGTAAAATTCTGATTTGCGACCTCATTGCCTTGTTTTCAAAAATTATTTGCTGCCTGTATTTTATGCATGTTTGCCAAAATTTTTAATAGTTGCTATTTTGGGCGTTAAAGGCCTTCAGCTGTGATAGTGGTTACTTGCCCTAAAATTCTGATTGCGACCACATTGGCTCGTTTTACAAAATTAATTGCTGTCTGTATTTTATGTATGTTTGTTTAATTTTTAATAATTGCCATTCTGGCGTTAAAGGCCTTCAGCCGTGATTGTGGTTACTTACCTTAAAATTCTGATTGCGAGCACATTGGCTTGTCTTCAAAATTATTGGCTGTCTGTATTTTATGTATTTGTTAAATTTTAAATAATTGCCATTTTTCGCGTTAAATGCCTTCAACCGTGATTGTGGTTACGTGCCTTAAAAGTCTGATTGCGACCTCATTGGCTTGTTTTCAATAATTATTTACTAAAATAAATGAGTGTAATTGCAAAGCAAACCAATAGTAATTGACTCGGGCCCCGTCCACAATCGTAACCCAATCCTGCCATCCTTAACTACCAGGTTTCATATATGACCATTAGACTTTACGCGCTTAGTGAAAACCCTAGCTGTGTCCCCTCTTGAGATGATGCTCAACGTCGGTAATTAGTGCTCTGTTTATAAATTTCTCCTCAATGGAAATGAGAAGCCAGGGAGAAATGGCAGCCGACATAGAAGGAAAATTTTGGACCAGTGCTAAGGAGAGATGGAGATGCAGTTCCGTGTAAAGTGCACGATCTCCAAACATTTCACGCTTCCATACAAATTGAGACACTTATTTTTTTTCTTCCCTGCATCATTTTGCATACTCCGCCAAGAACTGTGCGCTACCCATGCAAAATCATCATCACTGAATAGCGAAGTTTCGCATTGTGGCTCTAACAAGATAGAGTTGTATCCTGTATGCCTAATATTAGCTCCAAAAACCAAAAACACAGTGTTTATAGGCAAAGTTCCCTACTTCGTGTTCTCTTCCGTGCTCTCTAGTATAAACGATTCTACCCATATACAAGCGAATGGTAGTGAATTTTCTTCAAATGCTCATCCGCACGTGTTCGCTTCCATTCGCTCCATTGTAAACCAGGCTTTATATGCTTAAAATTGGTGTTTGTTAACTGTGGATAATTCTGCTACGCGTCGCCGCGTGATTCGTCGAGTCGCGCTAGGCTGGCAGAGCTGTAAAAATCGCTGTTATAAGCCGTTCTTCGTGTGGCAAAATCGTGTGACTTCAACATTTTTTCAAAATACTTGCAATGCCTCTTAGCAGCTAAAATTTTGACAGTGCATTTCTTTCGTTGTTTTCTTCCTGTGTAAAAAAATTCAAATGTTTTTTATTCCAGTCTTTGATCACAATCTCAATTCTTTAAACGATGACCGGTTTCAGACCGTAATGATCATCCTCAGATCTAAAATATACAAATATATACACCTAGAGAGCAGTGTGTCTTTCAACATAAAATAGCAATACGTATCACAATATACTATCATACAATCAGGGAAATGTACAGATAAAATACGGTAATACGTACGTTTTTTACACCATGTCCTAAAGTGTTAAGGCCATATTGGCATCGTCAAAACATATAATCAGCACAGCAGCGTCATATGTATCTAAAATAAGGTGTAGAATAGGCCACATCGTCCACACAATGATTATTGCAACTGGCTACTGAATAGACTTGGCCACTGTTTCTATGTTTCGATACAGTGTATCGATACGTGGAACTGTTTCAGTGTTTCGGAACAGCTGTGGTTCACTGTTTCGAAACAGTGGTGTTTCATTCCGCCCCTGTCTCGGATAACCGCACCAGATTCGATCTCGAGCCAGACACAGAAACTGTATCGTTGTTTCAAAATAAGGCTGTTTCAGTCCACCTGCGCTTGGAACGGACTAGTTGTATCGAAACAGTGATGTTTCATTCTGCTCTGTGTCGTACGAGATTCGGGGTCGGCACAGATACTGAAACACAACATAACACTTCATGAAACACTTTCAAGAGTGTCGAAATCTTTTTGACAAGCAATAGAATGAAGCTTAAGATATCCGAAAATAAAGCTTCGTTTCTAGCTGACTGTCCTGTTACGAATTGGCGTAACATCTGCTTTATAAACACTAACAAAACAATAAAATAACGCATACTATTCACATTCAAAATAATAAATATGTGAAAATCATTCGATTAAATTACACTTTTTTTATAACGTAGGCTTTTCTCTTTTCATGTACAGTAATCGTATTAAGAAACGCAAGTAAGCCTACAGTATTTTGAATAAAAAAAGGCGTAGAGTGACAGTTATTAGACATATACATAAATTTGATCTAGGTATAATTGCAAGCAATCTGTTTGACATATCACTGAGAGTGTAATGGTGAACGGGAAGGGCTGGGAAGCATGGTGACTTTATAGTAACACCTTGAAAGACAAAATTTTTTCTGTTATATTTTGTTATTTATTCGAATTATTTGGCGTTATTTGTGAGTCTATAGTCACTGTTCCTGTTATCCACAATGATTCCCTTTGTGTGCATGGAAATTAGCAGGATGGGTATATTACCCATACTAACGGAATGTGGGAATCCCAGTAGCATATTTGTTGTTTCTGCAGTTAGGTCCTACCTCCAGTTCCGTTCGTGGTGGTTGTTCTGTCTTCAGCTATGACTGAAAAGAATGAAAGTCACACAACACGAAAGCAGCGCATTTGATGCAGGAAATACGAAACTGCCAAGACGCCCAAGTGATAGTTTCATACTTTCTGCGAAATGATTAGCGCTCTCGCACCTCATTTGTGTTTATATGGGCATACTCATACAGTAGGCATTCAAGATGATAAAACGTGTAGGTTTATTAGATTACAAAACACAAACTGTTTCACTGTTTCGAAACAGCGTATCGAAACATTTAAGTGTTTCAGTTTGCCCATCTCTACTACTGAAGTAACAGTAGCTACCAGAAATCTGTTTGCCTACATCCTCCCTAGATGTCGCTACTGGGGGCTTAGATGAAGTCATCATTTAACGCAACAAACATAATCTGATAAAAACACATTGTATAAAATACATGTAGCAGACTTTTAAAATTGATAACTATCATGGAAACCAATTGTGATACATTGAAAGAGGAATACAGTTACCCATATAAAATTATTAAAAGGAAATAATAAGATGAAGAGAATAGGTCTGGCCCTTTTTATGGTTAATTTATGGTCAACAATTAATATACGTAATACATTACCTGTAGCAACCTATAAATTGCCTATGAAAGATAAAATGTCTATTATGACAGCTGAAAAAGACAGATCATTGATCAGCGCCCTCTGTTGGGTCGGCGGCCAGGTTGTTATGTAGGCGTGCACCGATCGTAAGAACTTAACCACTAGAGGGCTTTACATACATCGTGATATGTCTCCCACAGAAAACGTTGGAGATTTACAAAGCCAAAAAGCCTGAGCCCACTAGGGTACTCAATGGACAAAGCGATTTTGTGCCCAACCCCTCCTTTGCTTTATTTGATAACGTATTACGATAACCAAATAATGCCTCGCGTATTTATACCTAGCTTACTTGATGATTTATGTCGAGAACAGTAGACATTTGCCTTACCTCCATACATTAGTCGCTCTAAGCCTGTAAGTGGTTATGTCCTACCTATTCATGGAATGTATAGCCAGACTATATGATTTTATTTATTGACTGTGAATATGCTGTTTAAACGTTTTCTGTGGGAGACATATCATGATGTATGTAAAGCCCTCTGCTGTGCTGATTATACAGGGTGATTCAAAAAGAATACCACAACTTTAGGAATTTAAAACTCTGCAACGACAAAAGGCAGAGCTAAGCACTATCTGTCGGCGAATTAAGGGAGCTATAAAGGTTCATTTAGTTGTACATTTGTTCGGTAGAGGCGCTGTTGACTAGGCGTCAGCGTCAGTTGATGCTAAGATGGCGACCGCTCAACAGAAAGCTTTTTGTGTTATTGAGTACGGCAGAAGTGAATCGACGACAGTTGTTCAGCGTGCATTTCGAACGAAGTATGGTGTTAAACCTCCTGATAGGTGGTGTATTAAACGTTGGTATAAACAGTTTACAGAGAATGGGTGTTTGTGCAAAGGGAAAAGTTCTGGACGGCCGTGACAGAGCACTTCATCACTGGCCTCCAAGAAGCCCTGATCTTACCCCCTGCGATTTTTTCTTATGGGGGTATGTTAAGGATATGGCGTTTCGCCCACCTCTCCCAGCCACCATTGATGATTTGTTGAAACGAGAAATAACAGCAGCTATCCAAACTGTTACGCCTGATATGCTACAGAGAGTGTGGAACGAGTTGGAGTATCGGGTTGATATTGCTTGAGTGTCTGGAGGGGGCCATATTGAACATCTCTGAACTTGTTTTTGAGTGAAAAAAAACCTTTTTAAATACTCTTTGTAATGATGTATAACAGAAGGTTATATTATGTTTCTTTCATTAAATACACATTTTTAAAGTTGTGGTATTCTTTTTGAATCACCCTGTATTTATATGTTTTGACCGAGTGAGGTGGCGCAGTGGTTAGCACACTGGACTCGCATTCGGGAGGACGACGGTGGCCCTAGCACTTTAGGACGTGGTATAAAAAAAGGTACGTTTTACGGTATTTTATCTGTACATTTCCCTGGTTGTATGATAGTATATTGTGATACGTATTGCTATTTTGTGTTGAAAGACACACTGCTCACTAGGTGTGTATATTTGTATATTGTAGATCTGAGGATGGTCATTACGGACAGAAACCGGTCATCGTCGAAAGAATTGAGATTGTGATCAAAGACTGGAATAAAAATCATTTGGCAGTATTGGATCACTGCATACGCGACTATGTCGCAGTTGGTAAAAAAAAATTCAGTGTAGGTTTCAATATGTCTTATTGGGCCATTCCCTTATGCGTTCATTACAATTAACCAAAAGAAATTTCCAAAGAACTATAGGAAAGTGACCCCATAAGAGGACAGCGAGAACGAAAGCTACTACATTTTACGCAGAACATTTTTTTGTAATATGAAAGAGTACTGGTACATGAAGAAAGTATGCACTATCTTGAATTTTATTTTGTGGGTGATACTGATTCACACACTCAAGGCACACAGAAGCATTACACTTCTCACAGATGTAACGTGCTTTCTGTCTACATTTACGATCGTGATACAGACTGGCATTTGAGCGTTTGACTTGCCAGGCCAGTGCGATCGGGGTACGGAATAATAGGCTCTATTTTTTTATATTCCGACAACAATGGTCTTTTAGCTGAAAGTCTACCTCTATTCTTTCTCGTAATCTCCGCTTTCCCCTTGTACACTAACTGAGAGGACATTCTACTTTAGAGTGTAAGTAGATCCATATTTTCTCAGGCACTCAACTTCCAGAGTATTCAGGGATTCACTACCGTTACATTTAGCATGCGGTAGAAAATCCTCATGTTCCACCTAATGTTTCTAATGCCTTTTCTGTAGAGGGCAAATAGAGAATCGAGAAGATCAACCCCTTCCATGCGCTTATTATAAATTTCAATACGGTACAGTCTACTGACCTCTATAAACTTGTTTTCCTTTCGACTAAGCGGCTTAGTAACCCTCACAGGTTCTCTTCTAGCATATGATGTTACAATAGTTACAGATGAACTGTCGATCAGTCTTGTGACAGCAACGCCTTCCGCTGATGTTACTACTAAAGGACTGCCGCGTAGTTTCTTCTACAGTTCTTTTACCGACTTCTGTTTGCTTTAGGCTCGTTGCAATCTGTAATTGCGAATGGCAGCAACATACCAATGGGTTACCTCTTTCAGTCTTAGCACCAAGGGAATGCTACTGAAGAGATTGTCAGTGTAAACGTGGTGGTTCTTTGCACGAATGTCGTGACACAACGGGAGCACAACGTCTCCTGTTACGGCCCAATCAGATCCATTACTGCTCCCTCCTACAGCGCTTTGGAAAAGTTTGGAACAATACACATAACCAGACACACTGCTCGCACCTACATTTTGTAACCCTATTTCTTCGGCTAGTTTGGCAGGTACTGCTATAGTGATGATCTCGATTTGAATGGAACCACCATCTCGTCTGCACTGAAATTCTTCGGGTTAGAGAGCTTTGTGATAGTTATGATGCAGTGCTTCCGAAATTGGACGTAATCTGATAGCTTCGTCAGTACTATCCTGAGGAACGGCCCAGAAATATAGAGAACGGCGCAGTTCTTCATACCTCCTGCAGGATATAGCATCTGCTATCAGGTTCAAGTATAAGTCAGTTCCCTCAGACCAATAGCGCCATATTCTCAGATATCACAAGTAAGGTATTATCTGCGGTGTACTAAAATATATTGTGGGAGTCGCCAGCAGAACATTCGTAGGCGCACAGTGAAGGATAGCATTTTTCTGTGGCGGCGCGTCGGCCAGAGTGGTCGAGCGGTTCTAGGCGCTACAGTCTGGAACCGCGAGACCGCTACGGTCGCAGGTTCGAATCCTGCCTCGGGCATGGATGTGTGTGATGTCCTTAGGTTAGTTAGGATTAAGTAGTTCTAAGTTCTAGGGGAATTATGACCTAGCAGTTAAGTCCCATAGTGCTCAGAGCCATTTGAACCATTTCTGTGACGGCGCGCACAAGGGACAGATTGTTTATTCTTTGATTATATATAATAGTTCTGTTGTTCTTGATTCAATGTTAATATGAGCTTTTCGTTGCAATAAAAAATAAAATATTATAGCCTAACTACTTCGCGAGTCTTTCTGAAGATTGTAATAAGTAGCACGTGGCTAAAGTGGTGACCCCGACGTGATTTTCGTTGTAGACGAACAAATGCAGCCCAGCTCAATTTCGTCTACCAGGGGATCGGCGAGTCCGCGCGGCACACAGAGTGTTACGGATCGGCGCGACGTTTTGCTAAAGAACATTGAGGAATTACGACGCGACATTGAAGAACAAGAAAACGCCGTGTTGAATTTTTCTGCGCCATCAAGTAACGGCCTTTCGACAGAGAACAGTAGCAAGATGAAATTACGCCCACCGCAGTCCATACCTGATAAACCTGAACTGTGGCTTGCAATGCTTGATCTGACTTTCCAGCATCATGGCATTGTAAACGAAGAGACAAAATTTATGATCGCCGTTAGTGCGCTTGACAATGAAACAGCAACGATCAGCGCAGATATAATACTTCAGCCGCCCGTCACGCAAAAGTATACACGTTTTAAGCTATTACTCATTGAGCGACTGCGTCGGCCGGTGGAACAACGTGTCCAGCAAGTATTGCACGGAGAAAAGAGAGGAGATAAGTCACCTTCGGAATTTTGGCGGCACCTGCGAAGTTTAGTCAACAACACCGAGTTGCCGGATACGACACTGCAACATGTATGGTGTGTGCTGTTGCCAGAGGCAGTTAGAACGGCTGTGGCGCTCTCAGACGCACAAGATATCTCGTTGTTGATCTCATTAGCCGACAAGGTCTACGCCTCGTTAGACGCAGCGCATACGTCGACGGTGATCTTAGGACACAACAGTACAGACTCACAGGAAACGGCGGCGATACAACGACACCAACAACCGGACGTTTCTCAACAACTGGTTGTTGTTGTTGTGGTCTTCAGTCCTGAGACTGGTTTGATGCAGCTCTCCATGCTACTCTATCCTGTGCAAGCTTCTTCATCTCCCAGTACCTACTGCAACCTACATCCTTCTGAATCTGCTTAGTGTATACATCTCTTGGTCTCCCCCTACGATTTTTACCCTCCGCGATGCCCTCCAATACTAAATTGGTGATCCCTTGATGCCTCAGAACATGTCCTACCAACCGATCCCTTCTTCTGGTCAAGTTGTGCCACAAACTTCTCTTCTCCCCAATCCTATTCAATACTTCCTCATTAGTTATGTGATCTACCCATCTAATCTTCAGCATTCTTCTGTAGCACCACATTTCGAAAGCTTCTATTCTCTTCTTGTCCAAACTATTTACCGTCCATGTTTCACTTCCATACATGGCTACACTCCATACAAATACTTTCAGAAATGACTTCCTGACACTTAAATCTATACTCGATGTTAACAAATTTCTCTTCTTCAGAAATGCTTTCCTTGCCATTGCCAGTCTACATTTTATATCCTCTCTACTTCGACCATCATCAGTTATTTTGCTCCCCAAATAGCAAAACTCCTTTACTACTTTAAGTGTCTCATTTCCTAATCTAATACCCTCAACATCACCCGACTTAATTCGACTACATTCCATTATCCTCGTTTTGCTTTTGTTGATGTTCATCTTATATCCTCTCTTCAAGACACCATCCATTCCGTTCAACTGCTCTTCCAAGTCCTTTGCTGTCTCTGACAGAATTACAATGTCATCGGCAAACCTCAAAGTTTTTATTTCTTCTCCATGGATTTTAATACCTACTCTGAATTTTTCTGTTGTTTCCTTTACTGCTCGCTCAATATACAGATTGAATAACATCGGGGAGAGGCTGCAACCCTGTCTCACTCCCTTCCCAACCACTGCTTATCTTTCATGCCCCTCGACTCTTATAACTGCTATCTGGTTTCTGTACAAATTGTAAATAGCCTTTCGCTCCCTGTATTTTACCCCTGCCACCTTTAGAATTTGAAAGAGAGTATTCCAGTCAACATTGTCAAAAGCTTTCTCTAAGTCTACAAATGCTAGAAACGTAGGTTTGCCTTTCCTTAATCTTTCTTCTAAGATAAGTCGTAAGGTCAGTATTGCCTCACGTGTTCCAGTATTTCTACGGAATCCAAACTGATCTTCCCCGAGGCCGGCTTCTACTAGTTTTTCCATTCGTCTGTAAAGAATTCGTGTTAGTATTTTGCAGCTGTGGCTTATTAAACTGATTGTCCGGTAATTTTCACATCTGTCAACACCTGCTTTCTTTGGGATTGGAATTATTACATTCTTCTTGAAGTCTGAGGGTATTTCACCTGTTTCATACATCTTGCTCACCAGATGGTAGAGTTTTGTCATGACTGGCTCTCCCAAGGCCGTCATTAGTTCCAATGGAATGTTGTCTACTCCGGGGGCCTTGTTTCGACTCAGGTCTTTCAGTGCTCTGTCAAACTCTTCACGCAGTATCGTATCTCCCATTTCATCTTCATGTACATCCTCTTCCATTTCCATAATATTGTCCTCAAGTACATCGCCGTTGTATAGACCCTCTATATACTCCTTCCACCTTTCTGCTTTCCCTTCTTTGCTTAGAACTGGGTTTCCATCTGAGCTCTTGATGTTCATACAAGTGGTTCTCTTATCTCCAAAGGTCTCTTTAATTTTCCTGTAGGCAGTATCTATCTTACCCCTAGTGAGAAAAGCCTCTACATCCTTACATTTGTCCTCTAGCCATCCCTGCTTAGCCATTTTGCACTTCCTGTCGATCTTATTTTTGAGACGTTTGTATTCCTTTTTGCCTGCTTCATTTACTGCATTTTTATATTTTCTCCTTTCGTCAATTAAATTCGATATTTCTTCTGTTACCCAAGGATTTCTACTAGCCCTCGTCTTTTTACCTATATGATCCTCTGCTGCCTTCACTACTTCATCCCTCAAAGCTACTCATTCCTCTTCTACTGTATTTCTTTCCCCCATTCCTGTCAATTGTTCCCTTATGCTCTCCCTGAAACTCTGTACAACCTCTGGTTCTTTCAGTTTATCCAGGCCCCATCTCCTTAAATTCCCACCTTTTTGCAGTTTCTGGATGACCTACGAAAACAAGTTGGCGGATTGAAGCAGCAAGAAGAAAGATGGGACTTGGAGACCATGCGGAGATTATAGGGCACTAAATACTCGCATCATCCCCGATCGTTATCCGATACCACATATCAGGGATTTTACGCACGCACTTGCAGGCACGACCATTTTTGGTGTCTTTGATTGCAAAAAAGCGTATCACCAGATACCGGTCGCACCTGCTGATATACCGAAGACGGCTGTCACGACACCATTCGGTTTATTCGAATACCTCCGTATGCTGTTCGGGTTAAAAAATGCGGCACAAACTTGGCAGCGTTTCATTGACGAAGTCCTCAAAGGTTTACCATATTGCTTCGCGTACCTCGACGACATCTTGGTTTTTTCGTTGTCTGAGGAATTGCACGAACTACATCTAAGGACTGTTTACCAACATATTGAGGCATATGGCATTTCGATCAATGAACCAAAGTGTTTACTTCGACGACGTTAGGTGCTATTCTTGGGCTACTCAGTGACAGCAGCCGGTATCAACCCACTGCAAGACAAACTCCACCTTATCGAAGAGATGACTCGCCCCATCGACTATCGCCAACTACGCCGGTTTCTTGGAGCAGTTAACTTCTACAGACAACATCTGCCTAATGCGGCGGCCATTCAAGCACCTTTGACTTCAGCACTAGTCGGCAAGAATGCAGTAGGCAAACGACCTTTACAGTGGATATCAGAGATGCAGATGGCATTCGACAAGATCAAAAACTGTCTACGTCAGGCAATAATGTTGGCACATCCGGTTCCTCAAGCTCGACTGGTAATTGTTGTGGATGCGAGCCAGCAAGCAATAGGTGCAGCTCTACACCAGAAGGTGGGAAACAATTGGCAGCCCCTAGGTTTCTTCTCCCGCAAGCTTACATCATCACAAGTAAAATGGTGTGCCTATGATAGGGAGCTAATGGCAATTTATGAAGCCATCAGACATTTCCGACCGCAAGTAGAAGGCAAACCATTCACTGTTTTCACAGACCACAAGCCAATTTACCTTCGCCTTCAGTAAGAACAAGGATGGTCGCTCACCACGACAATTTAGACAACTCGAGTATATCGCCCAGTTTGCGACAGACCTGCAGCACATAAAAGGAGCTGAGGACGTCGTGGCAGATTTCCTGTCTAGGTTGGAAACAATCTCTCAGACTATTGACTACAAGGAAATCGCTGCAGCACAGGAAACAGACCAGCAACTTGCTAAATTCTCTCGTGATAGTACGTCCGGGTTACGCTTGGAACAAATACAACCTACGGGTGAACACTTCCGAGTTTGGTGTGACGTATCGCAAGGAAAACCGAGACCGTTCGTACCTGAGAGATTGCGACGACAATTATTTGATAGCATCCATGGACTGGCTCATCCGGGAATAACCGCCAACGTCAAACTAATGACAGATAGATTCGTGTGGCCCGGTATTAATAGAGACTGCCGTAATTGGGCAAAAACGTGCCTGGACTGTCAGAGGGCCAAGGTGGGACGACACGTGCACAAAACGGTAGGAAACTTCCCACTTACCACACAACGTTTCACACATGTGCACCTGGACATCATGGGACCGCTTTTGCCTTCGGAGGAATACCCTTATCTCCTCACTGCGGTGGACCGCTTCACCAGATGGGCAGAGGCGATTCCGTTATCGGATATTTCAGCAGAAACAGTGGCATGCGTATTTCTTTCTTCTTGGATCGCACGTTTCGGCTGCCCTTTACATGTCACCATAGACCAGGGGCGGCAGTTTGAACCGACGTTGTTCTCAGAATTGGCCAACCTCTGCGGGTTCCAACATCTTCGCACCACAGCGTATCACCCAGCAAGCACTGGGATGGTGGAACGCTGACATTGAACATTAAAAGCTGCATTAATGTACCATGCACAATCTTGGTCTTCAGCGTTACCATTAGTTTTGTTGGGCCTACGCACAGCATTGAAAACGGATTTAGGGGCATCCACCGCAGAGTTGGTTTATGGTGAACCCTTACGACTACCTGCAGAATGCTTCGCCGATAAAGAAGGGGCATGACAGACCGAATTGCCGTTTACATTGCAAATGGTACGCGAGCATATGGCCAGACTTAGCCCTTCTCCTGTCTCGAGACATGGAGCGGTAAATACACTCCTGGAAATTGAAATAAGAACACCGTGAATTCATTGTCCCAGGAAGGGGAAACTTTATTGACACATTCCTGGGGTCAGATACATCACATGATCACACTGACAGAACCACAGGCACATAGACACAGGCAACAGAGCATGCACAATGTCGGCACTAGTACAGTGTATATCCACCTTTCGCAGCAATGCAGGCTGCTATTCTCCCATGGAGACGATCGTAGAGATGCTGGATGTAGTCCTGTGGAACGGCTTGCCATGCCATTTCCACCTGGCGCCTCAGTTGGACCAGCGTTCGTGCTGGACGTGCAGACCGCGTGAGACGACGCTTCATGCAGTCCCAAACATGCTCAATGGGGGACAGATCCGGAGATCTTGCTGGCCAGGGTAGTTGACTTACACCTTCTAGAGCACGTTGGGTGGCACGGGATACATGCGGACGTGCATTGTCCTGTTGGAACAGCAAGTTCCCTTGCCGGTCTAGGAATGGTAGAACGATGGGTTCGATGACGGTTTGGATGTACCGTGCACTATTCAGTGTCCCCTCGACGATCACCAGTGGTGTACGGCCAGTGTAGGAGATCGCTCCCCACACTATGATGCCGAGTGTTGGCCCTGTGTGCCTCGGTCGTATGCAGTCCTGATTGTGGCGCTCACCTGCACGGCGCCAAACACGCATACGACCATCATTGGCACCAAGGCAGAAGCGACTCTCATCGCTGAAGACGACACGTCTCCATCCGTCCCTCAATTCACGCCTGTCGCGACACCACTGGAGGCGGGCTGCACGATGTTGGGGCGTGAGCGGAAGACGGCCTAACGGTGTGCGGGACCGTAGCCCAGCTTCATGGAGACGGTTGCGAATGGTCCTCGCCGATACCCCAGGAGCAACAGTGTCCCTAATTTGCTGGGAAGTGGCGGTGCGGTCCCCTACGGCACTGCGTAGGATCCTACGGTCTTGGCGTGCATCCGTGCGTCGCTGCGGTCCGGTCCCAGGTCGACGGGCACGTGCACCTTCCGCCGACCACTGGCGACAACATCGATGTACTGTGGAGACCTCACGCCCCACGTGTTGAGTAATTCGGCGGTACGTCCACCCGGCCTCCCGCATGCCCACTATACGCCCTCGCTCAAAGTCCGTATACTGCACATACGGTTCACGTCCACGCTGTCGCGGCATGCTACCAGTGTTAAAGACTGCGATGGAGCTCCGTATGCCACGGCAAACTGGCTGACACTGACGGCGGCGGTGCACAAATGCTGCGCAGCTAGCGCCATTCGACGGCCAACACCGCGGTTCCTGGTGTGTCCGCTGTGCCGTGCGTGTGATCATTGCTTGTACAGCCCTCTCACAGTGTCCGGAGCCAAGTATGGTGGGTCTGACACACCGGTGTCAATGTGTTCTTTTTTCCATTTCCAGGAGTGTACGTTCGTGCACAAAGATCTACGCTCATGTACACATGTGATGCTACGGACGGACGCTGTCAGGTCACCGCTGCAGCCTCCATATTCTGGACCTTACAGAGTGCTCTCACAGGATGAACATACCATGCAGATAGATCTAAATGGAAAGAGTCAAGTGGTATCATTGGAACGGCTCAAACCGGCACGGATGTTACCGACTGAAGAGGACACAGAGGTCAGGCACCAAGCGCCACCTTCCACACCACTGGACCAGGATGACACCACCTCACCACCGCCGGCCGGAGTGGCCCAGCGGTTCTAGGCGCTACAGTCTGGAACCGCGCGACCGCTACGGTCGCAGGTTCGAATCCTGCCTCGGGCATGGATGTGTGTGATGTCCTTAGGTTAGTTAGGTTTAAGTAGTTCTAAGTTCTAGGGGACTTTTGACCTCAGATGTTAAGTCTCATAGTGCTCAGAGCCATTTGAACCATTAGAACCTCACCACCACAAGAGGAAGCGGTACCGTCACTACCAGCAACAGAAGCTGAAGAAGTTCAACCAATGCCTTCAGTACACACAAGAGCTGGGTGTCAGGTGAAATATAAATACCCCTACATTCCCGGAGCTTCACTCACTCTATCGGAGAGGGGGCTGTGTGGGAGTCGCCAGCAGAACATCCGTAGACGCACAGTGAAGGATAGCATTATTCTGTGGCGGCGCACACAAGGGACAGATTGTTTATTCTTTGGTTATATATAATAGTTCTGTTGTTATTGATTCAATGTTAATATGAGCTTTTCGTTGCAATAAAAAAATAAAATATTATAGCCTAACTACTTCGTGAGTCTTTCTGAAGATTGTAATAAGTAGTACGTGGCTAAAGTATCTTCAGTTGAGAAACAGAAGTGAAGAAATATTTTTTTCCATTTTGGTGTGTATATGAGTTGATATGTTCAAGTATTTCACTACGAGACTCGTAGGAAATCCGTAATAATATTATAAACGCGACAGTAGCTCTGTCTGTTACACTCTCACGACTAAGACGCTGAAGGGATTTTGATGAAATTTGATATGGAGATAGTTTGAACGCTGAGGAAGAACACAGGCTACTTTAGAAAATATGTAGTTCAACGTATTTATTGATTAGAAGAATATAGCGCGAACAATAATTACTTTTTGAAAAAGCTGTATACTCTTTGTCTTTTGGCCTGTATTATATTAGGGTAAATTCTTTTATTTTCGACATGTCCACATAATATGATTCAACGTAATGAGTACAATGTCTATACAATCCTCTACAGGTTTATTCCGTACCTATCAGCTGCAAACTCGTTGCATTTTAGCCGCTTGTACGTCGCATTGTCAGCTGGTGGTGGTCTTGTGTTTTGCGTTTTTGACCTTCGTTTGTGGGATCCCGGGTTAGATTTCCGGCCGGGTCGAATTTTTTCCGCTCGATCCTGGGTGTGCGTGTTGCCCTCGTCATAATTTTATCAACGTCGAAGCGCAAGCGGCACAAGTGGCGTTAAATAAAACGACCTGCACCAAGCGCCCGAACTTTCCGAGCGGGGTCTCCCGCTCCGTGTAGCCATACACACATTTCAGTTCATTTCATTTCATTTTACTGACATGCAAGAGCAGCCGCGGGTAACGGCTAGTAACGCCATAAAAGAAATCAAAGGAACTTTCTCCAGAAACGTACTCCTTCGCGTTTCCAGTGGATAGCGTCACAGTAGTGAGTTGTGTGAGTAACTGAACTAAAGCACATCCCTTTAGTAGATTTTTTTGTTGATATTCCTGGTTGTATCAGGGGGAACAAGGTTGGGCAGAGGAGTAATGAGATGTCTGCGACCGGGAGTGGTTCGACTAAGTTATTCACTTATTTTTCAGTTCCTTTTTTTCAATATTTTTTTTTTCAGATTGATTCAGACTTAAATGAAAAGTTTTGCAATCTGGACCACCCTACGCAGATGCTGAGAGCCAGGCGCCGGATGGGAGACCATCCAACTCGACCAGCGCGAAGTGTGTAGCAACGATGGCGCGCGCTCTTCTAGAGCTGAGAGTGTAGAGCAATAGAAAACGGACGCGCTGGAACAGATGTCTATACAACTAAAATGGTCCCACACCAACTAACACCAGCAGCTGAGAACATTTAAAATCATGAAATAGAGGCATGTATTCGAACAAATTAATCTTGAACAAAGGACCTGAGTCAGACTGAATCACAACTTCAAGGTTTCCGGTTTCATAAAATATAAAATGGGAAAGGCACTACCACTACGAAACCACATATACCAAACACAGAACAGACACTGACGTAGACAGGTAGTACCAGTGCTGACCATATATTAGTAGACAGTAAACCAAACACAAGCTACTTAACTATGACTCTCCCTGCTACCTCAGTCTGACTTAACACTATGCCAGTAGCATGGGTGGACCTAGCGTTTGCTTAGGGGTGGAGCAAAAGTTAGAAAACTCGATAAATAGTAGTAATTAAAATATTTATTCATTTAAATTATTAACTAATTTTACTTCGACAATAACCGGCGAGGGTCCTGGCAAAATCTAGTTAAGATTTCATTTTCAAATTTATTTTGTCCTTCTAGGACCCTCCTTCTATGCACATTCATCGCAGAGTCCGATAAGACGGTCTAACGTCATTGTCGAACGTTACCAAGTCTTGACTCTTCGTAAGGTAATGAACGATCTTTCGATGGTACATGTTCTGCTGGGCTGCGCAAGTGAAATGTGAAGCGCCTGCTTTATGGCTACGTAAAACTGTGTTTCTTTAACTAGTGCAACAAGCTCCAATTCCTTCAGTTCGCTCTGTGCCACATATTTTTGTTCCCACATCTTGTACCACAGTTCAGTATCACCAAGGAAACCACTTAATTGTAATAACTATGAGAAAGTTGTATTTTTACCAAAAAATCTTGATACGACATTTGAAGCATTACGTGAGAGAGAACAGAGAATTTACATGTTAATTTATTCTACATCTAATACCAAATAGTAAAGATAATACCTAACTTTGTTGCTGAAGTTGCAGCTTCAGTTGTTGACAGTGCATTTGGATGTAGAAATACATACAGATAAAAGTAATTTATAAATCTGACATTCTTCAATACAACGTCTATTTTGAGCACTGGCCACTATGAAAGTTTCTGTATCTACATCTACATATATACTCCGCCAGCCACCAAGCGGTGTGTGGCGGAGGGCAGAATTCATGCCAAAATTTCCCCCCCTCTGTTCCACTCGCGGATCGCGCGAGGGAAGAAGGACTGTCTGAACGCCTCAGTACGAGCTCTTATTTCCCTTTCTTTGAATGGTGATCATTGCGCGATTTGAAAGTTGGTGGTAATAACATATGCTCTACATCCTCGGTGAAGATCGGATTTCGGAATTTAGTGAGCAGTCCCTTCTGTTTAGCGCGCGGTCTATCTGCAAGTGTGTCCCACTTCAAACTTTCTATGAGATTTGTAACGCTCTCGCGATGGCTAAATGTACCAGTCACGAATCTTGCCACTCTTCTTTGGACCTTCTCAATCTCTTGAATCATATCCAACTGGTAAGGGTCCCATACGGACGAAAAATACTCTAAGACTGGACGAACTAGTGTATTGTAAGCCTTTTCCTTTGTTGAAGGACTGCATCGCTTCAGCATTCTACCAATAAACCGCAATCTAGAGTTCACGTTACCCGTTACTTGTGTAATCTGACCATTCCATTTGAGATCATTTCGAATAGTCACACTCAGATACTTGACGGACGCTACCGCTTCCAAAGACTGGGCATTTATTTTGTAGTCGTTCATCCCTAGATAACAGAACGCAGCATGTCATTCTCAACGGAGAGAAGTCTTCCGAAGTAAAGAGTGATTTCAGGTGTGCCGCAGGGGAGTGTCGTAGGAACGTTGCTATTCACAATATACATAAATGACCTTGTGGATGACATTGGAAGTTCACTGAGGCTTTTTGCGGATGATGCTGTGGTATATCGAGAGGTTGTAACAATGGAAAATTGTACTGAAATGCAGGAGGATCTGCAGCGAATTGACGCATGGTGCAGGGAATGACAATTGAATCTCAATGTAGACAAGTGTAATGTGCTGCGAATACATAGGAAGAAAGATCCCATATCATTCAGCTACAATATAGCACTTCAGCAACTGGAAGCAGTCAATTCCATAAATTATGTGGGAGTACGCATTAGGAGTGATTTAAAATGGAATGATCATATAAAGTTGATCGTCGGTAAAGCAGATGCCAGACTGAGATTCATTGGAAGAATCCTAAGGAAATGCAATCCGAAAACAAAGGAAGTAGGTTACAGTACGCTTGTTCTCCCACTGCTTGAATAATGCTCAGCAGTGTGGGATCCGTACCAGATAGGGTTGATAGAAGAGATAGAGAAGATCCAACGGAGAGCAGCGCGCTTCGTTACAGGATCATTTAGTAATCGCGAAAGCGTTACGGAGATGATAGATAAACTCCAGTGGAAGACACTGCAGGAGAGACGCTCAGTAGCTCGGTACGGGCTTTTGTTGAAGTTTCGAGAACATACCCTCACCGAGGAGTCAAGCAGTATATTGCTCCCTCCTACGTATATCTCGCGAAGAGACCATGAGGATAAAATCAGAGAGATTAGAGCCCACACAGAGGCATACCGACAATCATTCTTTCCACGAACAATACGAGACTGGAATAGAAGGGAGAACCGATAGAGGTACTCAAGGTAACCTCCGCCACACACCGTCAGGTGGCTTGCGGAGTATGGATGTAGATGTAGATTAATGGGGATTTTCGCCTTGTTATACGCAGTAGGTTACACTTACTAATATTGAGAGATAACTACCAGTTATTACACCACGCATTTATTTTCTGCAAATCCTCATTGATTTGTTCACAACTTTTTTTGGTGTGATACTACTTTCCTATAGACTACAGCATCATCGGTAAACAGTCTAAGGCCGCTGTCAATACCATCAACCAGATCGTTTATGTAAATCGTAAAAAGCAGAGGACCTATTACTCTGCCCTGGGGCACACCTGAAGTTACGCTTGTTTCTGTTGAAGTCACCCCGTTCAGGACGACATACTGCTTCCTGTCTGTTAGAAAACTTTCTATCCAACTGCTTATGTCATCGGATAGACCGTAAGCGAGCAATTTTGGAGCAAGCGACAGTGCGGAACTAAGTCGAACGCGTGTATGTTATCCAGCAGGTAAACACCTATAAAATCGCCTCAGTGCATGAATGTTCGAACTTAAAAGCACACCCACCGCTGGAGCTCCGGAGAGGTGTTGCTTGCATCTCATAGGCAGTAGCGTTATCGTTCGTGGCGGCACCCTCTTGCCACGGTGGTGGTGGTTGGAAATGCGGCGGCTTAACTGGCGGCGCGCGTATTTGGAAGTATGGCCGAGCGGAAAGCTGCCGATACTGCAGCTAGCAGTCTGTGCCGGAGGATTTGCACGATGTGATTGCCGATTTGTGATCCGTGACATTCTAAAATAAATCTCAAGATCGTTGGAGATTGTCACTGCTTCGCCTGTTAAACTCTCACTTTCAACATCTGTACTTTCACGATATTTGCTTTCCTCAAAGTGTCCGTTATTCTTCTGACGTGGTTTGCACACGTCTCAAAAATGAGATCGACAGGAAGTGCAAAATGGCTAAGCATGGTTGGCTAGAGGAGAAATGTAAGGATGTAGAAGCATGTATCACTAGGGGTAAGATAGATACTGCCTACAGGAAAATTAAAGAGACCTTTGGAGAAAAGAGAACAACTTGTATGAATATCAAGCGGTCAGATGGAAACCCCGTTCTAAGCAAAGAAGGGAAAGCAGAAAAAATGGTTCAAATGGCTCTGAGCACTATGGGACTCAACTGCTGTGGTCATAAGTCCCCTAGAACTTAGAACTACTTAAACCTAACTAACCTAAGGACATCACACACATCCATGCCCGAGGCAGGATTCAAACCTGCGACCGCAGCGGTCGTGCGGTTCCAGACTGTAGCGCCTTTAACCCCTCGGCCACTCCGACCGGCGAAAGCAGGAAGGTGGAAGGAGTATATAGAGGGTCTCTACAGGGGCGACGTTCTTAAGGACGATATTATGGAAATGGAAGATGAGGTAGAAGAAGACGAAATGGGAGCTATGTTACTGCGTGAAGAGTTTTACAAAGCACTGAAAGACCTAAGTCGAAACAAGACTCCGGCAGTAGACAACATTCCATTAGAACTACTGACAGCCTTGGGAGAGCCAGGCCTAACAAAACTACCATCTAGTGAGCAAGATGTATGAGACAGGCGAAATACCCTCAGACTTCAAGAAGAATATAATAATTACAATCCCAAAGAAAGCAAGTGCTGACAGATGTGAAAATTACCGAACTCTCAGTTTAATAAGCCACAGCTGCAAAATACTAACACGAATTCTTTACAGACGAATGGAAAAGCTGGTATAAGCCGACCCTGGGGAAGATCAGTTTGGATTCCGTAGAAATGTTGGAACACGTGAGGCAATACTGACCCTACGACTTATCTTAGAGAATAGATTAAGGAAAGGCAACCCTATGTTTCTAGCATTTGTAGACTTAGAGAAAGCTTTTGACAATGTTGATTGGAATACTCTTTTTCATATTCTGAAGGTGGCAGGGGTAAAATACAGGGAGCGAAAGGCCATTTACAATTTGTACAGAAACCAGATGGCACTTATAAGAGTCGAGGGGCATGAAAGGGAAGCAGTGGTCGCGAAGGGAGTGAGACAGGGTTGTAGCGTATCCCCGATGTTATTCAATCTGTATATTTAGCAAGCAGTAAAGGAAACAAAAGAAAAATTCAGAGTAGGTATTAAATTCCATGGAGAAGTAATAAAAATTTTGAGGTTCGCCGATGACATCGTAATTCTGTCAGTGACAGTAAAGGACCTGGAAGAGCAGCTGAACGGAATGGACAGAGTCTTGAAAGGAGGATATAAGATGAACATCGACAAATGCAAGACGAGGATAATGGAATGTAGTCGAATTAAATCGGGTGATGCTGCGGGAATTAGATTAGGAAATGAGACGCTTAAAGTAGTAAATGAGCTTTGCTATTTGGGGAGCAAAATAACTCACGATTGTCGAAGTAGAGAGGATATAAAACGTAGACTGGCAATGGCAACGAAAGCGTTTCTGAAGAAGAGAAATTTGTTAACATCGAGTATAGATTTAAGTGCGAGGAAGTCGTTTCTGAAAGTATTTGTATGGAAGTGAAACGTGGACGGTAAATAGTTTAGACAAAAAGAGAATAGAAGCTTTCGAAATGTGGTGCTACAGAAGAATGCTGAAGATTAGCTGGGTAGATTACATAACTAATGAGGAGGTATTGAACAGAATTGGGGAGAAGAGAAATTTGTGGCACAATTTGACTAGAAGAAGGGTCGGTTGGTAGGACATAGTCTGAGGCATCAAGGGATCACCAATTTAGTATTGGAGGGCAGCGTGGAGGGTAAAAATCGTAGAGGCCGACCAAGAGATGAATACACTAAACAAATTCAGAAGTATGTAGGTTGCAGTAGGTACTGGGAGATGAAGCAGCTTGCACAGGATAGAGTAGCATGGAGAGCTGCATCAAACCAGTCTCAAGACTGAAGACCACAACAAGAACAACGTGGTTTGCACACTGAAGCATGTCCATACTTTTGAATTGGAGAGCATTTAGTGTTGGTTGCTGCAGTGCAGAATACTCTACTAAAAGGCAAACGCCGACCGTTGTAGCCGAGCGGTTCTAGTCGCTTCAGTTTGGAACCGCGCTTCTGCGACGGTCGCAGGTACGAATCCTGCCTCGGGTATGGATGTGTGTGATGTCCTTAGGATAGTGAGGTTTAAGTAGTTCTAAGTCTAGGGGACTGATGACCTCCCATGGTAAGTCCCATAGTGCTTAGAGTCATTTGCACCATTTTTGAAAAGGCAAACACTAACAATAAATTTAGACTTTGTAGCGGTGCATTGCAACTAAAAAGCTGATTTTCTGGTTGCACTGTTGCCATCTTTTGAAAGTTTCAAAAGCGCCATGACCACCTTGACATAATTGTGTTTAAAAATGCTGATACTTTTACATTTCTGGGACCATCTGGTTTCACAGAGCATTGGTACACATTTTCGGCGAAGGGCTGACTCTCGAAAGAAATTTATTATTTCTTTTTGTGTGGTACCTGCATTTCGTATTACAGGTATTTGGTTTAAGTCTTTCTCATCAAAGTTCACTTTGCGGTTAGCGCAGTGAAAAAAAAAGCTTTTCTATTTCTCTCCTATAATTTTCTGAACACCGCCATCCTTTCCTGACATAGCCGAACATCCATCATACCCTCGTCCTACAGGTTTCGGGATCCAGACTTGTGTTAACTATAAAATTGTCGATGGCAAAAGCGACAGATTTCGCATCCAAGAAACTCTTCACGATCCACCATCTTTTCTTCCTCCAAAAGCCTGACACCAATGGAAAGTTGCTCTTTTCCTGATATGTCACAGCTCCCATCTGCCGGAATACTGTGGGCAAGTGCGTCCTTTACGTCGACGATGATATCCTGTTTAATGACATTTCCGCATAAAGTAATTTTTTCATCCTCAATTTTCAGTAAAGCGTATGTGGCATTTTTTGCACAATTTTCTGTGCGTTCTTTCATAATTTGGTCAACAGATCAAATTTTTAGTTTTATAAGGTCTTCGAAAACAGCTTCATGTTGTTCTTTGCCCCTCACGGGTAGATCACCGATGTGTCACAGAACAGCACAGTCGAAATTATTGATCCTACGACTTTCTAGTTCGCTTCTGTTTCTTTTTGGTGGTCAGAAATCAACTGTACACCGAACTGGCATATTTTTTGTAAAACATTTCGTAGCTGTTGCTGTTGATTTGTGGCTCTGATATGCTGTGTGAGTTTTTGCAAATTAAAACATATCTTTACAGCGAGTGAAAGGCCTCACCATAAACGAACCTTGCATATTTGTCGATGTTGGTGGAAACAACACAGAATAAATGTACAGCACGCTCTTTAATTTCTGGGAATATGCCAGCTAAGGATCATATTCTGCCAACAAATTGTACTTGAATTTTCTTTTTAATTCTGCGGCATTCTCAGCAATTTATAATTCGGAAGTGAAATCCAACATTTTTTTAAATTTCTTGTATTTGAGATGACGTCATGTTATACGAATGACCTAGCCATTGACCCACGTCATTATGACAGTAGATTTAATTCTGTGCACTGTATCCAGATGGCAGCATAAGTTCAGCTGCCACAGATTCAAGGGAAAGGGGAACCGGTATGATGGTGCTATTACTGGCGCCATTGCTAGAGGCAGTTACGTTCTTCTGCTTCATCTCTTCTCCTCCGCTATCACTTTCGCCTCCACAATTTTTATCTGGTTTTCTCCGCTTCGCTAAAAAATGTTAGGTAGGTATCTGTAACTGAAATCTAGGCCAGGCTAAGTAACGCTTTTACCCTTTTATTTTCTAACTGGGATCATCAAATATAATACCAAAACAATTAAAAAATAACTAAACAAAATTTTAAAATAATCAAATAATGTAGTTAGTAGACAATAAAAATAGGGCAGGTTTGTGTTGGAAACGCAGTATTCGAAGTAAAGCAAAGTATTGGAAAACAACTACTTAAAAGAATAATCAGATAAGTAAAAATGGGTTAGAGAATAAACATTTGATCATTATATTTTTTGGTCGCCCTTATACACTACTGGCCATTAAAATTGCTACACCAAGAAGAAATGCAGATGATAAACGGGTATTCATTGGACAAATATATTATACTAGAACTGACATGTGATTACATTTTCACGCAATTTGGGTGCATAGATCCTGAGAAATCAGCACCCAGAACAACCGCCTCTGGTCATAATAACAGCCTTGATACGCCTGGGCGTTGAGTCAAACAGAGCTTGGATGGTTTGTACAGGTACAGCTGCCCATGCAGCTTCAACACGATATCACAGTTCATCAAGAGTAGTGACTGGCATATTGTGACGAGCCAGTTGCTCGGCCACCATTGACCGGACGTTTTCAATTGGTGAGACATCTGGAGAATGTGCGGGCCAGGGCAGCAGTCGAACATTTTCTGTATCCAGAAAGGCCCGCAAAGGACCTGCTACATGCGGTCATGCATTATCCTGCTGAAACGTAGGGTTTTGCAGGGATCGAATGAAGGGTAGAGCCACGGGTCGTAACACATCTGAAATGTAACGTCCACTGTTCGAAGAGCCGTCAATGCGAACAAGAGGTGACCGGGACGTGTAACCAATGGCACCCCATACCATCAGGCCTGGTGATACGCCAGCATGGCGATGACGCATACACGCTTCGAATGTGCGTTCACCGCGATGTCGCCAAACACGGATGCGACCATCATGATGCTGTAAACAGAACCTGGATTCATCCGAAAAAATGACGTTTTTCCCTTCGTGCACCCAGGTTTGTCGTTGAGTACACCATCACAGGCGCTCCCGTCTGTGATGCAGCGTCAAGGGTAACCGCAGCCATGGTCTCCGAGCTGATAGTCCATGCTGCTGCAGACGTCGTCGAACTGTTCGTGCAGATGGTTGTTCTCCTGCAAAAGTCCCCATGTGTTGACACAGGGATCGAGACGTGGCAGCACGATCCGTTACAGCCATGCGGATAAGATGCCTGTCATCTCGACTGCTGGTGATACGAGGCCGTTGGGATCCAGCACGGCGTTCCGTATTACCCTCCTAAACACACGGATTCCATATTCTGCTAACATTCATTGGATCTCGACCAACGCGAGCAGCAATGTCGCGATACGATAAACCGCACTCGCGATAGGCTACAATCCGTTCAAAAATGGTTCAAATGGCTCTGAGCGCTATGGGAATTAACATCTCAGGTCATCAGTCCCCTAGAACTTCGAACTACTTAAACCTAACTAACCTAAGGACATCACACACATCCATGCCCGAAGCAGGATGCGAACCTGCCACCGTAGCGGTCGCGCGGTTCCAGACTAAAGGGCCTAGAACCGCTCGGCCACCCCGGCCGTCCTACAAACCGTCCTTTACCAAAGTCGGAAACGTGATGGTACGCATTTCTTCTCCTTACACGAGGCATCACAACAACGTTTCACCAGGCAACGCCGGTCAACTGCTGTTTGTGCATGAGAAATCGCTTGGAAAGTTTTATGTCAGCACGTTGTAGGTGTCGCCACCGGCGCCAACCTTGTGTGAATGCTCAGAAAAGCTAATCATTTGCATATCACAGTATCTTCTTCCTGTCGGTTTAAATTTTCCGTCTGTAGCACGTCATCTTCGTGATGTAGCAATTTTAACGGCCAGTAGTGTAGCTTTCCGACGCGCAACTTCTCCCGCGTTATTTTATTTTCCTGTGGGAATGAGGTTCACGGCAAAGCAAACTGAAACACACGGCGGCGATTTAATTGCGCAACCATGTGTTCAATAGACAAGCAATACCAAGAGACCAGTACCAATGGCCAGACAAAGTACTAATGGCCAGCTGCAGCAAACGACAACATAACTAGATGCACCCACACAAACAGTGCAATTCGACTCAGTCTCGGACAGGGCCCTCACTAAGCAGCTGTATGTATGTTAGCCAGCCCTGTGACAACCTAGAAAACAATTCGAAATACATCACTTTCACTACCAGGAGATTACTACATAATAGCTAACTCGGTGCACATTTTATTGTACATCACTAAGCTGGCTAAACCAACGCTCAATCACTGCCACAGAAAAAAATACTCCATTACCCTAAGATTGTGCAGCCAGACAAATCTGTATAAACAGCTGATCAGACGAAACATCAGCAAATACGTATGGAGGCCCAAACCTCCAGCATTTCAAACGCTTAGCGAACGCTATTGTTCCATTCGCAACCACACGTTGCAAACGAGTCATCAACAATTTTCCTAGACGTGGTTCCTAAATCAAATGGGAACACCTACTTTGACTGGCACACAGTTTTTCAACTGACAAATACTGCTGACCTTGTAACCTCACACACGGTTCGCATACGAAACAAACATGTCTGTCCTATTCCACAACTTCTAGGCGCTTCGGTCTAGAACCGCGCGACCGCTACGGTCGCAGGTTCGAATCCTGCCTCGGGCATGGATGCGTGTGATGCCCTTAGGTTAGTTAGGTTTAAGTAATTCTAACAAGGGAACCTCCCCATCGCACCCCCCTCAGATTTAGTTACAAGTTGGCACAGTGGAAAGGCCTTGAAAAACTGAACACAGGTCAATCGAGAAAACAGGAAGAAGTTGTGTGGAACTATGAAAAACTAAGCAAAATATACAAACTGAGTAGTCCACGTGATAGATAAGCAACATCAAGGCCAATTAGAGTTCAGTAGCTCCGTGGTCCCGTGGTTAGCGTGAGCAGCTGCGGAACGAGAGGTCCTCGGTTCAAGTCTTCCACAAAGTGAAAATTTTAATTTTTTATTTTCAGTTTGTGTCAGACTCTTATGTTTTCATCGCTTTTTTGGGAGTGATTATCACATCCACAAGAAAACCTAAATCGGGCAAGGTAGAAAAATCTTTTTACCCATTCGCCAAGTGTACAAGTTAGGTGGGTCGAAAACATATTCCTGTCGTGTGACGCACATGCCGTCACCAGTGTCGTATAGAATATATCAGACGTATTTTCCTGTGGAGGAATCGGTTCACCTATGTCCTTGCGATCAAATGTTTTCTGTTCCCATTGGAGAGGCTCGTCCTTTCGTCTACTAATCGCACGGTTTTGCGGTGCGGTCGCAAAACACAGACACTAAACTTATTACAGTGAACAGAGACGTCAATGAACGAACGGACAGATCATAGCTTTGTGAAAATAAAGAAAATAAATTTATCAGTCGAGGGAAGACTTGAACCAAGGACCTCTCTCTCCGCAACTACTCACACTAACCACGGGACCACGGCGCTCCTACGCACATACTATCCTTGATGTTTCCTATTGTCCACATAGACTACTCAGTTTGTATATTTTGGTTATTTTTTATTAATAGTTCAACACAACTTCTTCCTGTTTTCTCGATTGATCTGTGTTCAGTTTTTCAAGGCCTATCCACTGTGCCAACTTATAACTAAATCTGAGGGGGGTGCGATGGGGAGGTTCCCTTGTAAGTTCTAGGGGACTGATGACCTCAGATGTTAAGTCCCATAGTGCTCAGAGCCATCTGAACTATTTCACAACTACAGGACATTACGGAAACAGTCAAAGAGGAGTCAGAACAAAATTCCGAATTCGTGGCACATAACTGACTAGGAACAGACATACTGACGCTAAACCCGCTGCGGAACTACGCAGGTGTCAGTATGCCGGGTGTTACTGACTACAGCTGTTAGAATGTAGCAACTCTAACCGATGCTCAGTCACTTTGTCGCCTAGTAATCAAAGAAGCAAAACACTGAGAAAAATACTCAGTGCGCTTCCGCTCCTAAAACAAACTGTACAGTTTGCTACTGGACTCGGCTGCCTATGACGGCGCGATCGAAAACCAGTCACAACAACTACATCCGGGATGCACGCCTCTGCGACACAACAACGAAATCTATCACACAACCGCTCGAGGTGGTCCATACTGCTCGCTAATTCCGTACTGCATTGTTCGCTGTCACGAGAGAGAGAGAAGACCTCGTCTCTGGCCGTTGCACGTCTCAGGTCGTGGAAACAGCAGCCAGAGAGCTTCACTTTGACATAGAGCTCCGCCAAGACAGGTGGAGGGATTTCAAAAACGTGGGAGGACAGAACCACTCGGCAAATGGCTCAGAATGATCCCTCGAATTTCGGTTGCAACGTCAGTGTTATCTCTAGCATTTGTTTCATTGTTGTGAATATCGTTGTTAGTATCATTGGTTTCTGAAGACGTATTACAAGCATGTGTGATTGGGGCCGCTTCAAATGATGTATCATTATCAGAATCATCATTCCAACCTAAGTAATCACCTGACACAGCCTCCAAAATTTGTATAATTTCTGAATCGCCTATAACCTGGTGATAGTTCTTACGAAGTAACTGAACGAAGAGATGATTCTGAGCTAGGAACATCAACAAAATCTACTAAAAAAATGGTTCTGAGCACTATGCGACTTAACTTCTGAGGTCATCAGTCGCCTAGAACTTAGAACTAATTAAACCTAACTAACCTAAGGACAGCACACACACCCATGCCCGAGGCAGGATTCGAACCTGCTACCGTAGCGGCCGCAATCTACTAAAAGGCATGCGATTTGGTTCAGTGATTTAGACAACTGAGTTGCTGTGAAGCAAGTTACTGGAAAATCGGAGTGCGTTTCTGGAGAAATCCCCATTGATTTATTTTTTGGAGTTATTTCCAAAGAGCCTCATAGCTGAAACAGTTCAACAGACCAACTTATATGCACACCACTTCTGTTTTTGGAATGAAGATATATTTTGTTACAACACTGGTGAAAGACTTACTTCTGATGTACAGTACATGAAATGGAAATTAATACACTCCTGGAAATGGAAAAAAGAACACATTGACACCGGTGTGTCAGACCCACCATACTTGCTCCGGACACTGCGAGAGGGCTGTACAAGCAATGATCACACGCACGGCACAGCGGACACACCAGGAACCGCGGTGTTGGCCGTCGAATGGCGCTAGCTGCGCAGCATTTGTGCACCGCCGCCGTCAGTGTCAGCCAGTTTGCCGTGGCATACGGAGCTCCATCGCAGTCTTTAACACTGGTAGCATGCCGCGACAGCATGGACGTGAACCGTATGTGCAGTTGACAGACTTTGAGCGAGGGCGTATAGTGGGCATGCGGGAGGCCGGGTGGACGTACCGCCGAATTGCTCAACACGTGGGGCGTGAGGTCTCCACAGTACATCGAAGTTGTCGCCAGTGGTCGGCGGAAGGTGCACGTGCCCGTCGACCTGGGACCGGACCGCAGCGACGCACGGATGCACGCCAAGACCGTAGGATCCTACGCAGTGCCGTAGGGGACCGCACCGCCACTTCCCAGCAAATTAGGGACACTGTTGCTCCTGGGGTATCGGCGAGGACCATTCGCAACCGTCTCCATGAAGCTGGGCTACGGTCCCGCACACCGTTAGGCCGTCTTCCGCTCACGCCCCAACATCGTGCAGCCCGCCTCCAGTGGTGTCGCGACAGGCGTGAATGGAGGGACGAATGGAGACGTGTCGTCTTCAGCGATGAGAGTCGCTTCTGCCTTGGTGCCAATGATGGTCGTATGCGTGTTTGGCGCCGTGCAGGTGAGCGCCACAATCAGGACTGCATACGACCGAGGCACACAGGGCCAACACCCGGCATCATGGTGTGGGGAGCGATCTCCTACACTGGCCGTACACCACTGGTGATCGTCGAGGGGACACTGAATAGTGCACGGTACATCCAAACCGTCATCGAACCCATCGTTCTACTATTCCTAGACCGGCAAGGGAACTTGCTGTTCCCACAGGACAATGCACGTCCGCATGTATCCCGTGCCACCCAACGTGCTCTAGAAGGTGTAAGTCAACTACCCTGGCCAGCAAGATCTCCGGATCTGTCCCCCATTGAGCATGTTTGGGACTGGATGAAGCGTCGTCTCACGCGGTCTGCACGTCCAGCACGAACGCTGGTCCAACTGAGGCGCCAGGTGGAAATGGCATGGCAAGCCGTTCCACAGGAGTACATCTCCTAGTGAAGCATCTCTACGATCGTCTCCATGGGAGAATAGCAGCCTGCATTGCTGCGAAAGGTGGATATACACTCTACTAGTGCCGACATTGTGCATGCTCTGTTGCCTGTGTCTATGTGCCTGTGGTTCTGTCAGTGTGATCATGTGATGTATCTGACCCCAGGAATGTGTCAATAGAGTTTCCCCTTCCTGGGACAATGAATTCACGGTGTTCTTATTTCAATTTCCAGGAGTGTATATTTTGTTACAACACTGGTGAAAGACTTACTTCTGATGTACAGTACATGAAATGGAAATTAATAGTTTCATGTTTAACGGTGGTGCTTGTTGCTACTAACTCCGCATCAGTTCTCATAGACCACTGAAAATTAAAAAGAGCCATTAGTAAAACCTAGATTGTGGCAATAAAAAGAATGATTAAAATTTTGGACATTTATTGATATATGTAACCTTAACTTGCAGGCAAACATACATCACACAGAATGAGTCTCGTTACATTCTTCATCTGTGCATAACTCAATATTATCGTCGCTATTTCGCGATTCAGCAGTGTAAATAATGATTGCGAGTTCGGCAACACCGTCGCGCCTCCAGTTGTTGGACCTTCCTGCAGTACCTTTCCCGGTCATCAGTAGTTGTTAACAGAAGTGATTCACTGGCAACCTTAAACAGAATGTAATTTTTCATGCCCCATGAAACATTGCACACCCTAAACAACCTTTTTCACCTTTGCCTATGCCAGTTTCACCGCATTTAAAAGACAATTATGGAGCAGCAAGTTGACTATCTCCTGGCTACTCTCTGCACTAATTTCGTCAACCACATATCTACGTTCTTATTCATATTCGCAATGCAACCACAGTTAACTCAGTAAAAGTAATTATGACAGTCGTTTCTTTAAAATGTAAAAAAAAAATGCTATCTGGCAGGACTTTCTTTAACACCTGAACACCTCGTAAGCACACCAGCCAAATAACTTAACCACTATGCTACAGAAAGGGATCAAACTCGACGTTGTTATTGCAGCTTCAGTCATCTAGCGAATTACAGGAAACGCATTTTTGTTGATTACTCGCGAACGACAGCCCGCCAGGGCTTCATTACAGAATGCAGTATAACACCTGGGACCCTATCCTGCTTAATCGAATACGTGGTCTGCCACAGGAAAGACGAAATATCTGCAAGCAAACAGGCATTTTTGTTTTGAAATATCTACACAGAGAAGAAGTCTCCACTTTGCAGAAATATGAACGCAAATAAGAAAAAGATTTTTAATACTACTAGCGAACTAGGCAATGTTTTGCAATTGCTAAATATGTATGGAAACTAGAAATTCATCCTGATCTTCTTCTCCTCCCTTCTCCCTGTCCATCATTCCCCCCCCCCCCCCCCACCCTCTAACCATTTCCTCCTGTCCTCTCCAACTCCTCCTTCCTCCTATCTCTCTCCATTCTCCATTTCCTCCTTTCCTTTTTTTTTTAGACTTGTTTATTGAAGCTCAATTCGCTGAAAACAAGTGAGTAGATCGATTCGAATCATTGATGTACAGGGTATGAGAGATCTCTCCTGTAGCTGGATCTGTGAAGATAGCAGTTTTAATCTGCAGACGGCTAGGATTACAAAGTTTCGTACGATACAGATTCTGTACTAGTATTATAATCAGAAGGCGGTAAGCCATACATCCTTTTTACGTTAAAATACGACTGTAATGAAGAAAACAGAACAGCCCATTGACGCGTATACAATTGTATACAAGAAGGAAAACATACGTGAAAGAAAAAATTTGTCTAACGATTTAAATGCCCTACTATCAAAGTTAGAACTAACTGCAAGAAAGGAAACGAAACCACAAATTTTTACAGCGTAGCGTAAAACAACATTTTCTTTCTTGTGCTCTACATTGGAGTCTACAAAATATATAGTTTATGTCCGTTGTCTGTCCAAATGTTTATTCGGGTATTGTCTAAATTTTTGAGGTAAATTGCTCAAGAATATTCGAGATTTCTGGGAGCAACATTTCCTCTCTCTCTCTCTCTCTCTCTCTCTCTCTCTCTCTCTCTCTCTCTCTATATATATATATATATATATATATATATATATATATATATATATATGTCTGTTGAAACGTTTATTACAGCAGTGTGTAAATAGTTCACTTCACGAATTTTTTTGAAATTTTTGCCAACAACCTTTCCCTTTTATATGGTTTATATGTATTTACATACAGTATATATAAAAATAAGTAGTCTGTGTCTGTCGGACGATTTATTAGCGTGCCATGTGAAGATCTGAAGTAAATCAATGAGGAATTTTTCGATATTTTGCCAACAACGTTTCCTGTTTATATAGTTAATATATGTTTAAATACCACATATATTACACATATATTACAAATATTGAACTTGAGTCCCTCTAGACCTTTATCAGAATAAAAATCTGAAGTAAGCTGGTCAAGCAGTCTTCTAGATTTTTGGTAATAACGTTAAAGAATAATTTGTCGTTATGCAACAGTACAGATATAGTATCAACAGTGAAAAAATGAGTTTTATGTAGTTAAAAAGTTAATTTTCGACACAATATGGCTTTTAGAAATAAAAATGATACAAGAGATAAAGAAAAAAGGAGCCGTTTACTGCATTCTAAACATTATTGCAATATGTTTGTAGCGTATTTCTTGAGCAAATGAATGCAGATGTTATGAAATGTTTGGATGACACTTCTCATGAGTGTTTACCACACCACCCTTGTCAATGACATCCACTATGAATTTTGCTTTGTTCATTAATTAAGTATTATCATTGCTTGTTCATACATTTTGTTTCTATATTTTGAGTTTTTTGTAAAAAAAATGGTCTCTCCTCACACTCACCATTTGGATGTCAAATAGCATGGTAGGTAGCTCTCACAACACGTACAGTTTTGACACTAACATATCAACAAAAACCATCATTCGTTACAGGTGAGAGAGAGTGCAGCAATAATACGCCCAGTGGATTCACTTCCCATGAGTGACCGACGGAGACAAGGAAGTCGCTCATTGTAAAGGGGGCTTAAAGTCGATGTTTTACTCGACATGTACCGTCTACATATGTCTTCGCCGATCGTTGGTTTTATGATTGACGTTGTCGTCGACATGACTGATGGATGGCAAAATGTTTGAAGGTAAAATGCGAGGTAATAGGGGCAGAGGCATGCCTGTGAAACAATGACTCTTAGAAGATCTGAAGAGAAAGTCAGACGCCAGAGAAATCAAGTGTCGGTCGGTGAATCAGAGCAATGGTAAAATAGTGTACTCTGGGCAGTCATCGCAGAATGAATAGATGCTTTTAATGCTGAGTGTGGCCGTGGTGACACTGTGTCCTTCTAGGAATGTGGTTGACCAAGTTGCTACGATACGGCTTGCAGATGCGGCAAGCCGTCCGGCCGCGTTTGCGGTGGTGGGGGCCTCTGCTATTGACCCGGTAGTGAGCAGGGCCGCCGCCGCAGCGCCACCGTCTGTCCGGGCCCCGCTGCCCGCGGCGATATATCATGCTGAAATATTCAGCGCCCTGCCCGCCATCTGGCGGCACGCGCCGGAGCCAGCCGCTGCTGACGCGCTCGCGCCCAACTGGCGAGGGCCAACCCTTTACATACATTTGGCTGCTGTGTTAATCTGGGGACAAGAGGCGAGTAATATTGTCCATGCAGAGATATTAACCCTAGCGCTCCTACTCTGTTCGCAGAATGCAGGTTGGCTTTCTTAAAAACAGCAGTTGCACCGTGATTTGCGTTCAACAGTTGTGTTCTTTTATCGCAAAATCGCTTTATACCTGTAGTGAGCCGTGGAAAGGAGTATCTAACCAGATTAAATATATTTATGGTTTTGGAAAACTTTCAGTTCGGCACATGTTCGACGTCTACCGGAGAAAATACGCTTAGGGGCTGGGTACATTGCCAGCTTTGCGACAGGAGTGAGAACTTTCTTGCCATGCAGCGTGCAGCACGTTATTCTGAGTGGAATAGAGAAATAACTTGACGTGTGACACAGGAGGGGGAAATCACTATTTGTAATTGCAAAGGGTAATCATAAAGTTTTAAATCATCACTTCGAAGACATCAAGTCAGGTCATTCATTTTTGGTTTGAAAGGTACATGTCTGCTGTACTGATACACAGAGTAGCGTGCCGACCATGTCACAGCCCCTTCAGTCTTGTAAATGACTGACTCTTTTTACTACCACTCGTGAAAAGATGGCAAAAACAAGACCCATATTACATAACAATTATTTATTATGCATCTGTTAATATATCTTAAATACAAATCATAAGAGACTAAGGAATTTTATTGAACTTGGCTTTTTTAGCCCTAATGTTTCACGACCTTACGTATTTATAGGATTACGACAAATTTTACATCTCTCAACTGCTTTGTAACGAAAAATAAAAAAAAAAATTATGTCCTGATGCGTAAATAGCAAAATGTTTCTTGCTATTTTTCTCGTGCTTTTACTCTGGGGACTTTTTGTCAGGTATTTAAATTTTAATATTTGACTTACGTAAAAAATAAGACTGAAAAGTTTCATGCTGTTAGAAAATATGAACACAGTTATGCAGTATCAACTCTTCTAACGTTTCTGGTTTCAAAGCTCTTAATAATGTTGTGAATATCTATGTTATCTAAATTGTCTCCTTCTATCGATATTATGGTCGAGATGAACAGTCTTCCCTCACTCATTGGTAAGAGCAAGTAATTTTTTATTAATTTTAATTCTGAAAAGGATCTTTCTGCACATGCTGCTGTAACTGGAATCGTTGCTGAATTTAGTAATGTGTTTATGAGCTTAGGGCATTTGGCTGTTAAATTATCTAAAAATATACACTCCAGAATTTTTGTTACTTCACTGTCTAAATCTCTAAAAGGCGGGTGACGTGACATTATTTCTTCGCAAAACTCTTCAGCATCTATATCTGAAAACCATCGTTCACAGAAAGTCTTTCCTTTAAATGATTACAATTAATCATAAGCTGGCTTCTATCTTGAAAATCACTAGTTTAAAGAAAAAAGTAAATACATTGTTGCGACTAAATAACAAATCAGATCTTTCTTTTACTGACGTTAGAGCCTGGTCAAAATGTAAAAGTAAACAATAACCTTGAAAGAGGTTTTCGAGCCCATTTGAGATGCCTGGTTTTCACACTCATAATCACTAGTTTTCGAAGTTTTTTCGGCGCCTTAGGGGTCTCTCGGTTTCAAACTCAGTATCTATTTCTAATTTTTCTGCATTTTCTTTGGCTTTATTTACAGCTATTTAAGATTTTTCGTCAGTTCGACAGCCGATCAAACAGTATTTATTGAAGCAGCTAAAGCGACCTGCATATTCACATTAACAGACTTAAGAACTTTACCAACGGAGTTTACTTTTATCGATACATCAAGACATAAATGATAACGTACGTATTTTGTCTGGTAGACACTGTGGGTCATAGTTTGCTTTTTGGTGAAAGGAAGAAGTGTTGGTTATTTCGTATGTAAATCATAAATCTCATAGACCATTATGTAGCGATCTTACGGCATCTTTTCTACTTATCTTTGCCTTCCCAGACATTGATTTTAAAGTTCGAATAGTAATGTGTTTTTTTAATAAGTCCCATTTTTTGTAGACAATGAAAAATAATTCTACAACTCTTGCACTATACTCAAAAAACCTGTAGTATAGTAATTTAAATTAGCTGCTTAGTTAACAATTAAAGTTATGATGTGGGCCGCACACTGTACACAAAAAGACCGCGGATTTAGCTCCAACAACCGCTTTTTCAAACCATTTTTTACGGAATATGTTTGAACCATTGTCTTAGACCTCCCACCTTAAATTATTTATATCCAAATTATATTTTGGTTGCTCCTCTGTATAAAAAAGTGGTCAAACTGGCGCCAGAAGCATCAACAATTGGACGAAAAACTAATAAGTCCTCTCTCTTTTAACTGTCGTGAATTTAACAAATCTAGCAATAATACTAATTTGTTCAGCATGTGAATTATCTGGAGTGCAGTCAAATATAAATGAAAAATATTTATTAGTTCGGCATAAATTTAAAACATGACTTAGAATTTGGGTATTGCAAGTCAAAAATTATTTCATTTTGAATTTTGCCTCCGAGACATGTCGGAATACTCGTGAGACTTGCATCAGTCATCACATGTCTTAAGTGTTAGTACTTGGACCGAGTTTTCCTACCATTTCAATGCATTTCAGAAAATTTCCATTGTTCCTATCATATAGTTTTCCCGCAAAACGCCATAGTTGGAATGGGTTGTTTTGGGGAGGAGACCAGACAGCGAGGTCATCGGTCTCATCGGATTAGGGAAGGATGGGGAAGGATGTCGGCCGCGCCCTTTAAAAGGAACTATCTCGGCATTTGCCTGAAGCGATTTAGGGAAATCACGGAAAACCTAAATCAGGATAGCCGGAAGCGGAAAACGCCATGTTTTGTGCATTCAAAAACTGAATCACATATGTAACCATTTTAATACATTGCACCAGAGCTCCTTTTCAGCATCTACATGTCTTTGATGCGCGCGGTTGAAAGCTGTTTTCTTTTTTAAAGACTTACTTGGCGCAGTCCATTTTTTTTTATAATTACTGAAATGCACAGAACTTTTCTAGTTTCTGTTTAAAGACAATGTTAAATGCTGCCAGTGTTATATGTTATGTTTTGTTTCGGAAAGGTTACAACATAAGCAGAAAACAGCATTTTTCGAATCTGTATAGAGTAGCCATTCTCTGTGATACTTCTCGCCGTTTTCTGAATGCCTTTCATGAAAGTAAATCGGAAACCTTCGATTTGAAGTGTCACGTGGATAATCATGCTTTCTGATTTGTTTAGGTTGGTTTTCTATAAAATCCCTCATCACTTAAGAATTTATAACTGCAGGCGAAAGTCCAGGATCATCTTGAGAAGTACTTGGTGTCGACCCTTGGACACAGTGGTCAGGGCAGTGGCGTTTGCATGCTTACACAAGCCGCAGACATCACTTCAAAGGCGTCGACTTCTATCTTACCATCGTCAGCAGTCAGAAAACCTACAATATTTAAAAAAAACAGTATTTCACTTTACTATTTAAATAATTCAGTGTGCTGAAATTAATAGGACGAGAGAAATGTGGCCCAATACCAGGTGACACAAAATATTCTGGTACAATTTGCGAAAAAACCACTCTAGTTCTTATTTGAAATTTAATTAAGTGTTAGATGTGTTATTAGTGAGTATTTTAAGAAAGACAAAGGAAACAGAAAGTCGCTACCGAACTCATATATGTATGCTTGACCGTCCAAGGTTAATATAGTGGCAAAGGGGCTCGACTCGACTCGCATTTGAGGGATCCGATTTCAGTCCCCGGATCAGCCACCAAATTTGAGTTTTCCGTGGTTTTCTCTACCATTTTCAATATATTATTTAATTTCATGTTGCTGCATACGTCAGTTGTTACATTTTGATGGCTTTACTTGCATGAGTAGTACTTTGTGTTCTTTTCTTTGATATGTTGCTCTAAAGCTATTGTAACAGTATTGCTGTGTTTGTTATTACGTGAAGAGCAACGGAAGGGGAGAGTATTGTATCTAGGCGCTAGTGTAGTGAGCATCGTATGATGTTTTTTGGCCAGCATTTCAGTCTAGTGACTGATTTTAGACTCACATGAAGGAATACGCACCAGGGTTTCCGCCATTTTCTACAGTTTTTGTTGTTGCTAGACATTTTGTGCAGCATTTGCAAATATTTCGAGCTCTACGGTTTTAAGTGTTGTGTGATATACTGAAGCTATGTGTAATGTATTATTAATTATTCAGTTACAAATTTTATGGAAATTCAAATTTTGTGTGTAATTATTGTTATATTTATATAAGTGCGGTTGGTTAGGCCATACTTCGTCGGTCGTGCACCATCTTGTAACTTGAAACAGGAGTTTCCAATAGCTTCAGTGTCAAAATGTATTTAACTTGTAACCGGTATCTGATAATACTTCTGCCTAATTTGATTTCACTCACTGGTTACTGGTGTGTAGCAGAATAATAATTTAACAGATGGGCGACTAAATACAGTACTGACAAGATTATCTCGATTGCAACGCTTTTAAATTTCAATGGGATATTTATTCCTAGGCACATCACCATGTTGTTCCTTGGGACACGTTTTTAGATACGCAAAAACCTTAATTTTCTGGAGTAATTTTTGTAATCACAGAAAAAGACAGCAGCACTTAAAAAGTGAAAACCATCATTTAAAAATGGAACTTTTATTACAGATCTGGCTAAAGCCGCAAGTCTGAAAAGTGTTCCAGGGTACAAGCTTTGGTGGATAAAATTAATGATGAAGGCTCCCATGGTTTTGAATTATTGTCGCCGATGTGTGCAGTAAGATATACGTTAACATGAGGCAACCGAACGCAAGCCGGAACACATTAATTAGATTAAGCTTATTCATTAGTATATATTAAAACCCGTGACTGCACACTGAATATAAATACGGAAAACTGGGAGTAATTTCTTTTTAAATATTTGTTTATTCCCATAAGTTAGTATGCGAACCATTTCTTGCTTATCTTCAGATGGGGAACATCATTTGCGATTTCAGTCTTTCTCGGCGTATTCCACTGATGAATTCTTCCCGGGTTATCAGCGGAGTGGTGGCGTCGTCTTGTCGCAACGTTTCGATGGGTTTCATACCCATCATCTTCTGGCATAGATGATAGGTACGAAACTCATTGAAACGTTGCGACAAGACGACGCCACCATTCGGCTGATAAGCCGGGAAGAATTCATCAGGGGTACATCATTCTTTAGAGACATGTTGGGTACTTGGTTGCAGGAGAATGGTTAGTATCCTTCCGGCTTCCATTTTAATTGCCTATTGGCCACTGATTAATCACTTTCCACTAAAAATATAAATACTGACTGCCACCATAAATCCGTCACCATTTGGGATGTGTTGCACGACTGTGAAAACAAATTGTGAAAGTGGTTAATGTGTTGCCAATAGGCAACTGAAATGGAAGCTGCCACGTGTATACTAACTACAGTGCCGCCCATGCTGCCGAAAGCGAGTACCCAGCTTCACGCTGCGGAAAGACGGATGTACACTACTGGCCATTAAAACTGCTACACCAGGAACAAATGCAGATGATAAACGGGTATTCATAGGACAAATATATTATACTAGAGCTGACATGTGATTACATTTTCACGCAATTTGGGTCATAGATCCTGAGAAATCAGTACCCAGAACAACCACCTCTGGCCGTAATAACGGCCTTGATACGCCTGGACATTGAGTCAAACAGAGCTTGGATGGCGTGTACAGATACAGCTGCCCATGCAGCTTCAACACGATACCACAGTTCATCAAGAGTAGTGACTGGCGTATTGTGACGAGCCAGTTGCTTGGCCACCATTGACCAGACGTTTTCAATTGGTGAGAGATCTGGAGAATGTGCTGGCCAGGGCAGCAGTCGAACATTTTCTGTATCCAGAAAGGCCCGTATAGGACCTGCAACATGCGGTCGTGCATTATCCTGCTGAAATGTAGGGTTTCACAGGGATCGAATCAAGGGTAGAGCCACGGCTCGTAATACATCTGAAATGTAACGTCCACTATTCAAAGTGCCGTCAGTGCACACAAGAGGTGACCGAGGCGTGTAACCAATACCATCACGCCGGGTGATAGAACCTGGATTCATCCGAAAAAATGACGTGTTGCCATACGTGCACCCAGGTTCGTCGTTGAGTACACCATCGTAGGCGCTCCTGTCTGTGATGCAGCGTCAAGGATAACGGCAGCCATGGTCTCCGAGCTGATAGTCCATGCTGCTGCAAACGTCGTCGAACTGTTCGTGCAGATGGTTGTTGTCTTGCAAACGTCCCCATCTGTTGACTCAGGGATCGAGACGTGGCTGCACGATCCGTTACAGCCATGCGGATAAGACGCCTGTCATCTCGACTGCTAGTGATTCGAGGCCGTTGGGATCCAGCACGGCGTTCCGTATTACCCTCCTGAACCCACCGATTCCATATTCTGCTAACAGTGATTGGTTCTCGACCAACGCGAGCAGCACTGTCGCGATACGATAAACCGCAATCGCGATAGGCTAAAATCCGAGCTTTATCAAAGTCGGAAACGTGATGGTATGCATTTCTCCTCCTTACACGAGACATCAAAACAACGTTTCACCAGGCAACGCCGGTCAACTGCTGTTTGTGTATGAGAAATCGGTTGGAAGCTTTCCTTATGTCAGCACGTTGTAGGTGTCGCCACCGGCGCCAACCTTGTGTGAATACTCTGAAAAGCTAATCATTTGCATATCACAGCATCTTTTTCCTGTCGGTTAAATTTCACCTCTGTAGCACGTCATCTTCGTCGTGTAGCAATTTTAATGGCCAGTAGTATATAAGGGACAGTCAAATGAAAATCGAACACTCACCACAACGGAATCGTGGAGTGGTACCATTCAAAAATAACGATCACACGTGTCAAGACGTTTACCCCGCGGGGAGACGAGACGATCAGTCCCTGTTTCGCAGAAAGCGGTCAGCCGCTGACGGCTCCACAACCGCAGCCATTGTTGCACTTCCACGTCCGAGTGAAGCCGACGTCCACGTATGTCCTTCTTCGTGTCGCCAAAGAGGTGAAACTCACACGGTGAATGACCCGGGCTATACGGAGGATGTTGAAGTCTTTCGTTACCAAGTCACTACCTTCGTCCCATCGGTAGCGTAATGGCGAGTGTTATCGTGCAACAGGGTGGTTCGGTCCGACAGCAGTCCTGGGCGTTTTGACTTACTGGCGCGCCGCAGTTTCTGCAAAGTGTTTTCATAGCTATGAGCATTGATTGTTAATTCCATGCTCGAGGAACTCGACGACCAGAAGGCCCCTGCAGTCGAAGAAGAAGTACGGCAAGTTGAAAAAGAGAAGAGTTAGAGAGAAGCGAGACAGGGTGATGTATACGTGCGTATGATAAATCTCTCCCCTCAAAAATATTTCTCTTCTCCATACCTCCTCTGTGTTATCACAGATGACGTGTCACTTATCTCATTTGTACTAAGATTGCAGTACACGTGACGTAGCTTTTTGCTGTTACCGCCCTGAGTGAAATGCATAAGTTCTAATAAATGATCACCAACATGCAGTCTTCTATAGTTGTTGTTCCGTGCGCAGAATACTGCACGTAGGTCGTGAATCAGTTATCTTGCAGCAGTAAGAAACTCTTAGCGAGGAACTGTTAATTAAGAAATAATTAAATTTCCAAACAGTTAGTTTATACGGGATTCCACTCCCTTTTAATTAACAAAACCGAGAAATTGCACAGTTACATTCCACTTTAGAGGCGCAAATGATTTCTATTCTCCAACAAATTAATGACTAGCGTATTTCTGCAATTACAACCATACTGTTCTCAGCTACAAGTCCATATAACCATACTTGGTAATAAAGTCTGTAAGGTGGCTATAATTTCGCACCTTACAGGCACTCATCCGCATACTTTGCTGTGATCTACAAACACATTAGGTATCATGTGATAGGTAGTACATCGTATATGTGAATGTTTAAACGAGACTGACATTGTCGAGTACGCCTTTTAACTAACTGTTAACGCTTATTGCATGAAAAGTGACGGAGTGTCTTTATTATCATACTAGTAGAGGTTGGAACGACAGTGGAAATGAAACGGCAGACGGAAGTCAAGCCCTGGGTGGAAGGCCCATGCAGGTGTGTTGGTCCTGCTTAAGCACAGGAAGTAGCAGTGACAGACGTTGGGACAGCTGAGTGCTGGGGCACAAGAGAGTCGCGACCGGCCGGTTTTGTAGCCGGACAGGAAGGATTATACTTCGGAAACTACGAAAATCTTGGACGCGGCTGAGAGGAACGAGGAAGCGTCACCACAGAAACGACTCAGTCTGGGTTATTTCCAAGGATTTTTTCTCAGAAGCGTACGAGTATAGGTTTTTCCTCGCAAACTTTCTGCGCCGGACGACAAAAGACTAAAATATGGTTGGTTGGCATTCGGAAGAATCTGTAGAGAGGGAGAATATTCCGTGGGTTCGGGAACATGATTCGTTTTCGGAATTACGATTGTGAGGGGGGGGGGGGGGCAAGTCTTGCTGGGAAGGCTTGCTGGGAAGTCAGCGCTGGAGAGACGTGGTCTTCCGTTGTGAGCGCCCGTGTGTGACAGTCGCTCGATATCAGCCTTGTTGATACAGACGGACTTGCTGTCTTTGCTCTCAGAAGAGTTTATAGTTAGAACAGTTGAAAGGTGGCTACACTGAGCCACAGCGCCAGAGATTGCGCCAAAGAGTTTTATTCCGCCGCCTCCGCTGACAGTTCTTGTCGAGAAGTCGTGGTGGAGAGTGCTTGTCGAGATGTGGTAGTAGTGAGTCGGTGTTGAGATGTTGTAGTAGGGAGTGCTTGTTCCATGTTTTATGCAGTTGTTTGATGGGCTAGACAGCAGATGTTGTTCGAATGGAGATATTGTAATGATCAGAGTGCATTTCGACAATATATATGAAGGTAAAAAAATTCCCTTTTCTTTTTATTATTTCAATGTCGTAAATAATGCGTCATTACAGGTTCAGTCAACAAAGCATCTGGCTTGTGTTCTGTATTAGAGTGTAATTCTGGTTTTCTTGCGCATTTATAGTATTTTTATTTTTTTTTAATTACTTCAGTATAAATGGTGTTCAAAATATCTTGTCTTATTGAGGAAGAACCGTGCCAGATGTGTACGTTGAATCACACTTCCACACACAGAACAGCTACACTTACTTCCACACACAGAACAATTACACATGTGTTTTGGTTTCGTAGGTTTTATAGTTGCTGGGGACTTAATTAATTAATTGTGTCCTCTGATCATTACAATATCTCCATTCGAACAACATCTGCTGTCTAGCCCATCAACAACTGCATAAAACACGTGCATTGGGGCTTAATTATAAAAAAAGAATGCAAATAATTTTAAATTTTTTAGTATCTGTCTGTCCGATTACGAAGTGTCGTAAACGGTTGGCCCTGACTAGTTTTAGTACGCAATCTGACTGCATAGAATAACAACAAAGAATGAAAGAAAATTTCCGTTAACACAATTAATTAATTAAGTCCCCAGCAACTATAAAAGCTACGAAACCAAAACACAAGTGTAACTGTTCTGTGTGTGGAAGTGTGATTCAACGTACACATCTGGCACGGTTCTTCTTCAATAAGACAAGAAATTTTAAATATCATTTATACTGAAGTAATTAAAAAAAATAGAAATACTATAATTGCGCAAGAAAACCAGAATTACACTCTAATACAAGAACACAAGCCAGATGCTTTGTTGACTGAACCTGTAATGACGCATTATTTAAGACATTGAAATAATAAAAAGAAAAGGGAATTTTTTTACCTTCATATATATTGTCGAAAAGCACTCTGATCATTACAATATCTCCATTCGAACAACATCTGCTGTCTAGCCCATCATAACTGCATAAAACATGGAACAAGCACTCCCTACTACAACATCTCAACACCGACTCGCTACCACCACATCTCGATAAGCACTCTCCACCACGACTTCTCGACAAGAACTGCCAGTGGAGGCGGCGGAATAAAACTCTTTGGCGCAATCTCTGGCGCTGTGGCTCAGTGTAGCCACCTTTCACAGTTAGGCACTGTACTGTTGCGAACCTATACGATTCTGGACTTCACCTCTGGGTTGGAAGTCGTCGTTGAATACGCAACGTTCAGTAATTGAGAGTACTTCCGCTGCCTATACTTACGTTGAGACTTTATCTGAACTCCGTCGTTGTGGCTGGGATTTCGCGTTTCTCGTCTGTAGAACACAGAGAGAAGAAGGACCGCCTTCTGCCGTCCTAGTGCTTGAAAGAGTTTTATTTTGTGGCTGGCGTTCCTCCATCGACACAGACGTGTACGAGAACCAGCACGTCGACGCACCGGACATAGTACATACGGTGATATCGCAAATTACTTCGGCTTATTAGGGCTATTAAAGCTAAACAGCTGTGATCACGTTAGTTTATTTCCACTGAGGTTCCACACCACCTTAGATCATCTTTGAAAGTAGTGTCTTCTAGTGTTTGGTACGTAGATGGTGTCAGACTTTCCCGTTATTGACATTACACTGCGCGGTCATAATAAGGGGCAGAGTTGGTCAATTGATTAGTAATTTTACTTAGGAAATGTAAACTCTGCAATATAAAGTTTTTTTTTAAATCTACAATAAATATATAAGAAGGAGCAACGTTTATCATTTAGTAGTATTAATTCCCTTTACCATCCATTTATGTTTAGATTATAGAATTAAGAGATCCTAAGATCTGCTTCAACGAGTAGTCAGACACGGCCAAACCATCATTTTAGCGTTTATTATTTTCCGTTGCGCACATTTTCTTATACCTGCCTGGAGTAGCATCTAGAAAATCTTAACCTGACACCGCAACAGACAACATGTCTGTCCTCCGAGGTTTCCCAACCAGTTCTGTTAACAAATATAGATTGCTAAAAAATTAAGCCTTTAACTGAAACCGCGGCGGACAACATGTCCGTCCTCCGAGACTGCCGAACGAGCTCTGACCTTACAGCCGAACCACTTAGCCCGCCATTCAAGTTAGGCGCAATCCGAAGTTCACCGAAGTGCTTCGTCTGGCTTTTCGTTTAGCAGTTTTTTTATTATTCTGCTGGTTATTAATACTTGTGAAATAATGCAGTGATGGCACGCTATTGAGAGATGCTTCAATTTGAAATTCAAGTAAACACGCTGTTTAGTATGTCCAATAATACTAACAGAAGATTGTCAATTTGGCGCGTAACTTCCGAATGCAGCAGCCAATAGCGAACGATCACAATGTGGGCGCTCTTTCACGCGATACCCGTACCGAACAAACCATCTGTCATCGGCACCTCACACCACATTACGTCGTCTCGACACAGCTGCTTCCTCAACTACTCTAAAAAGAGCTGCTTGTAGCCGACTATGATGACTGCAAAGACCGAAATATTACAGAAGGTCATCATGATCTTAGAAAATCTGAGTGAACAGCTCTTGATTTATTAGCTCGGGAAACGTAGGACGTTTCCACTCTTGGTTTTGCCGTTTGCCACAGCGCTCGAAATGACGGAATTATGTGAGGATGCGCGATAGCAACCACCCCCACACTGCCAATCGCGCGAAGACTACGCTTCAGCGATTTGGTTGGGAAACAATGTAACACCTTGCGTACACTCCGGGTCTTTCACTGTCTGATTTCACATCTTCGACGACCTGAAAAACGACATTTGTGGACGTCGTTCCCAGTTGGACGAGGAACTCCAAGAGTGGGTGCGGATGTGGATCTGTCACCGGGCTACCGCGTTGTGCGAAATAGTTGTTCAAATGGCTCTGAGCACTATGGGACTTAACATCTGAGGTCATCAGTCCCCTAGAACTTAGAACCACTCAAACCTAACTAACCTAAGGACACCACACACATCCATGCCCGAAGCAGGATTCGAACCTGCGACCGTAGCGGTGGTGCGGTTCCAGACTGACGCACCTAGAACCGCTCGGCTACTCCGGCCGGCGAAATAGTGGGATAAATGTCTTAGCGCGCGTGATTATTTTTAAATGGAACCATTTCATGGTCCCGCTGTGTTGCGTATTCGGATTTCATTTGACTGCCCCTCATATTTTCCATGTGCTCCAACTAAAGACGAGGCTGAAAAGGTTCGAAAACAAGTTTATGGAAATAAATAAATATTTCGGAAAAGACCGGAGACGTTCTTCTGTAATTATGTTCATAGACACGATTCGTTAACTATATGTTTTGCTTAAAGGTCGATATAGATTTGAATTCCTTTGCCAATCTCTTCATCTCAGAGTTGGACTTGCACCAAATGTACTAAAGTATTTATTGGATGAATTCCAATGTCTGTGTCCTTGCAGTTTTTGTCCTCTACAGCCATCAGAACTGCAAAACGATTTAGAAAAGATATCCGAACGGTGCGAAAAGTGGCAGTTGATCCTAAATAACGAGAAGTGTGAGGTCATCCACATGGGTGCTAAAAGGAACTCATTAAACTTCGGTTACACAATAAATCAGTCTAATCTAAAAGCCGTAAATTCAACTAAATGCCTAGGTATTACAATTACGAACAACTTAAATTGGAAGGAACACAGAAAATGTTGTGGGGAAGGCTAACAAAAGACTGCGTTTTATTGGAAGGACACTTAGAAAATGTAACAGACGTACTAAGGAGACTGCCTACACTACGCTTGTCCGTCCTCTTTTAGAATACTGCTGCGCGGTGTGGGATCCGTACCAGATAGGACTTGCGGAGTACATTGAAAAAAAATCAAAGAAAGGCAGCACGTTTTGTATTATCGCAAAATATGGGAGAGAGTGTCACAGAAATGACACAGGATTTGGGCTGGACATCATTAAAAGAAAGGCGTTTTTCGTTGCCACGGAATCTTCTCACGAAATTCCAGTCACCAAGTTTCTCCTCCGAATACGAAAATATTTTGTTGACACCGAACTACATAGGGAGGAACGATCACCACGATAAAATAAGGGAAATCAGAACTCGAACGGAAAGATATAGGTATTCATTCTTTCCGCGCGCTATACGAGATTGAAATAATAGAGAATGGTGAAGGTGGTTCGATGAACCCTCTGCCAGGTACTTACATGTGATTTGCGGAGTATCCATGTAGATGTAGATGTACCATGTCATAATTCATTAACTCACGTATCAACACATGTCCTATCATCCATTCCCTTCTTCTTGTGTGTATTTTCCATATATTCCTTTTCTCACTTATTCTGCGAATAGCCTTCTCACTTCTTATCGGTTCAGCTAATTTTCAGCATAGTTGTGTAGCACTATATACAAATCGTTTAGATTTTCTTCTGCTCTGGCTTTCCCAATGTCCATGGTTTCACGGTTTACTTTCATACAATTCTATGCTCAAAATGTACATTTTCAGAAATTTATTCCTCAAATTAAGGTCACTGTTTGATACAAGTAGACACCTTTCGCCTTGGAATGACGTCTTTGCCTGTGCTAGCTTGCTTTTTATGTCCTCCATGCTTCGCCTATCAGGCGTTATTTTACTTTCAAGGAAGCAGAATTCATTCTCTTCGTCTTTTGGCGGTCAAATGGCGGTCAAATGGCTCTAAGCACTATGATACATAACATCTGAGGTCATCAGTCCCCTCGACTAAGAACTACTTTAACATAACTAACCTAAGGACATCAGACGAATCAATGCCCGAGGCAGGATTCGAACCTGCGACCGTAGCAGCAGCGCGGTTCTCGGCCACCGCGGCCGGCGGCGGTCACCAAGTTTGGTGTTGAGTTTATTGCTGATCTCCTTTCTGTTACTCCTAGTTACTTTAGTCTTTTTCAGTTGACTCTCAATCAATATTATTTTCTCATTACATTGTAATTCTTTTTCACTTTCACTGAGGGTAGCAATTTCATCAGAGAAACTTATCATTGATGTATTTTCACTCTGAATTATAATCCCACTCCCGAACCTTTCCTGAAACGTGTATGGTTTTAAAATACATCAAACACAAAAATATCAAAGTTATTTGCGCATCGCTTATCGTAATTTAGATATTACTGTCTTTCTACAAGTGAATAAAATCTACGCTCATAAGATATTAGTTCAAAACAGCATTGGCTTCAGGGAGGCATTGACTTAGGAAGGCAAATGACACCGTCCCGCGCGGCTAGTTTGTGAAAAAAATACGAACTTAACATGTATCGGACCAGATTTTCTAAGGGTTTCAAGACTTCCTTGCGGATAGAATTCATCGCATCGCCCTAAAAGGAACAAAATCGGCGGATATAATTTCCAGGGCACCTCAAGGAAGTGTGATGTGACAGTTGCTTTTTACTATATGCACACTACTGGCCATTAAAAATGCTACACCAAGAAGAAATGCAGATGATAAACGGATATTCATTGGACACATATGTTATACTAGAACTGACATGTGATTACATTTTCACGCGATTTGGGTGCATAGATCCTGAGAAATCAGTACACAGAACAACCACCTCTGGCCGTAATAACAGCCTTGATACGCCTGGGCATTGAGTGAAGCAGATCTTGGATGGCGTGTACAGGTACAGCTGCCCATGCAGCTTCAAGGCGGTACCACAGGACATCAAGAGTAGTGACTGGCGTATTGTGACGAGCCAGTTGCTCTGCCACCATTGACAAGACGTTTTCAATTGGTGAGAGATCTGGAGAATGTGCTGGCCAGGGCTGCAGTCGAACATTTTCTGTATCCAGGAAGGCCTGTACAGGACCTCCAACATGCGGTCGTGCATTATCCTGCTGAAATGTTGGGTTTCGCAGCGGCCGGCCGGTGTGGCCATGCAGTTAAAGGCGCTTCAGTCTGGAACCGCGTGACCGCTACGGTCGCAGGTTCGAATCCTGCCTCGGGCATTGATGTGTGTGATGTCCTTAGGTTAGTTAGGTTTAAGTAGTTCTAAGTTCTAGGGGACTGATGACCACAGAAGTTAAGTCCCATAGTGCTCAGAGCCATTTGAACCATTTTTTGTTTCGCAGGGATCGAATGGAGGGTAGAGCCACGGGTCGTAACACACCTGAAATGTAACGTCCACTGTTCAAAGTGACGTCAATGCGAACAAGAGGTGACCGAGACGTGTAACCAATGGCACCCCATACCATCACACCGGGTGATAGGGCAGTATGGCGAAGACGAATACACGCTTCCAATGTGCGTTCACCGTGATGTCGCCAAACACGGATGCGACCGTCAAGATGCTGTAAATAGAACCTGGATTCATCTTTTGCCATTCGTGCACCCAGGTTCGTCGTTGAGTACACCAACGCAGGCGCACCTGTCTGTGATGCAGCGTCAAGGGTAACAGCAGCCACGGTCTCCGAGCTGTTAGTCCATGCTGCTGCAAACGTCGTTGAACTCATCGTGCAGATGGTTGCAGATGGTTGTCGTCTTGCAACCGTTCCCATCTCTTGACTCAGGGATTGAGACGTGGCTGCACGATCCGTTACAGCCATGCGGATAAGATGCCTGTCATCTCGATTGCTAGTGATATGAGGCCTTTGGGATCCAGCACGGCGTTCCGTATTACCCTCCTGAACCCACCGATTCCATATTCTGCTAACAGTCATTGGATCTCGACCAATGCGAGGAGCAATGTCGCGATTCGATAAACCGCAATCGCGACAGGCTACAATCCGACCTTTATCAAAGTCAGAAACGTTATGGTACGTATTTCTCCTCCTTACACGAGGCATCACAACAACGTTTCACCAAGCAACGCCGGTCAACTGCTGTTTGTGTATGAGAAATCGGTTGGAAACTTTCCTCATGTCAGCACGTTGTAGGTGTCGCCACCGGCGCCAACCTTGTGTGAATGCTCTGAAAAGCTAATCATTTGCATATCACAGCATCTTCTTCCTGTCGATTAAATTTCGCGTCTGTAGCACGTCATCTTCGTCGTGTAGCAATTTTAATGGCCAGTAGTGTAGAAAGCGTCGGATGCTCTTTAAGAATGTTCGTGGATGATACGATTGTCTATAGCAAAGTAGCAACGCCAGAAGACAGTAACGATTTGCAGAATGATCTGCAGAGGTTAATGAATGGTGCAGGCTCTGACAGTTGACCCTGAACGTGAATAAATGTAACGTAGAGCGCATACATACGAGCAGAAATCCACTACTACACAACCACAGTAACGATGACAAACTTCTGGAAGCAATCTACCTTAAAATGTGTAGGAGTAAGTATCCAGAGCGACCTTACGTAGAATGATCATGTAAAACAACTAACTGTAGTAGGAAAAGCGGATGCCAGATTAAGATCTATAGGAATCATCTTAAGGAAATGTAGCTCATCCACCAATGAAGTGGCTTATAAGGCACTTGCTGGACCGATTCTTGAGTACTGTTCATCAATATGGGATTCTTGCCAGGTAGGTGTGGTAGAAGAGAGAGAGAAGATGCAACGAAGAGCGGGACGGCATCGGTTAGTCGGCACGAGAGCGTTACAGGGATGCTCAACAAACTACAGTGGCAGACGTTACAAGGGGGGCGTTTTGCATCGCGGGGAGGTTTTGCTACTGAAATTCCGAGAGGAAGCTTTCCGGGAAGACTCGGACAACATATTACGTCCTCTCACATACATCTTGAGAAATGGCCACGACGTGAAAATTCGAAAAATCGAAGCAAAGACGGAGGTTTACACACAATCATTGTTCCCCTGTGCCATTCACGAGTGGAAGAGGGAAGGAAGATCAGTTAGTGGTACCAGAAGTACCCTCCAACACGCCCGCCCGGTTGGCCGTGCGGTCTAACGCACGGCTTTCCGGGCGGGAAGGAGCGCCCGGCGGATTTGTGTCGAGGTCCGGTGAACCGGCCAGTCTGTGGATGGTTTTTAGGCGGTTTTCCATCTGCCTCCGCGAATACGGGCTGGTTCCCCTTATTCCGCCTCAGTTACACTATGTCGGCGATTGCTGCGCAAACAAGTTCTCCGCGTACGCGCACATCACCATTACTCTACGACGCAAACATAGCGGTTACACTCGTCTGGTGTGAGAAGATCCCTGGGGGGTCCACCGAGGGCCGCACCGCACAGTAACCCTGAAAGAGTGGTTCGGTGTGGAGCGGTGGAGGGGTGACGTGGACCGCGGTATTCGTCATGGGGTTGCGGACCATTGCGGCTGCTGCGGGGACGGAGCCTCTCCGTCGTTTCTAGGTCCCCGGTTAACATACAATACAATACCCTCCACCACGCACACTTAGATGACTTGCGGAGTATGATGTGCATGTAGCTGTTCGGGACTAGTGACCGTTCTCTTGAAATATAAATTAAAATCGTACAGACCAACACTTGTATAGGTCTCCAAAGCAATGCGCTAGTCTCTATCCTTATCTTAGCACTATCTACTTCTGCATCTACATCCACATGGTTACTCTGCAATTCGCACTTTAATGCCTGGCAGAGGGTTCATCGAACCATTTTCATACTACTTCTCTACCATTTCACTCTCGAATGGGGCGTGGGAAAAAGGAACACCTAAATCTTTCCGTTCGAGCTCTGATTTCTCTACTTTTATTATGATGATCATTTCTCCCTACGTAGGTCGGTATCAACAAAATATTCACGCATTCGGAAGAGAAAGTTGGTGATTGAAATTTCGTAAATAGGTCTCACCGCAAAGAAACCGCCTTTGTTTCAGTGACTGCCACCCCAACTCGCGTATCATATCAGTGACACTCTCACCCCTATTGCGAGATAGCACGAAACCTGCTGCCCTTCTTTGTACTCTTTCGATGTCCTCCGTCAATTGTACCTGCTAAGGACCCCATACCGCTCTGCAATATTCCAGCAGAGGACGGACAAGTGTAATGTAGGCTGTCTCTTTAGTGGGTTTGCCGCATCTTCTAAGTTTCTGCCAACAAAGCGCAGTCTTTGTTTCGCTTTCCCCACAATATTATCTATGTGGTCTTTCCAATTTAAGTTGCTTGTAAGTGTAATTCCTAGGTATTTAGTCGCATTGACAGCCCTTAGGTTTGTGCGATTTATCGTATACCCAAAATTTATAGGATTTTTTTAGTACTCATGTGGATGACCTCGCACTTTCCTTTCTTTAGTGCTAATTGCCACTTTTCGCACCATACTGTACTATAGACCCATATCTCTAACGTCGATCAGTTGTAGAATTTTGGAACACCTGTTATGTTCGAGTATAATGACTTTTATGGAGACTAGAAATTTACTCTGTAGGAATCAGCATGGGTTTCGAAAAAGACGATCGTGTGAAACCCAGCTCGCGGTATTCGTCCACGAGACTCAGAGGGCCATAGACACGGGTTCCCAGGTAGATGCCGTGTTTCTTGACTTCCACAAGGCGTTTGATACAGTTCCCCAAAGTGTGATGAACAAAGTAAGAGCATATGGCCTATCAGACCAATTGTGTGATTGGATTGAAGAGTTCCTAGATAACAGAACGCAGCATGTCATTCTCAATGGAGAGAAGTCTTCCGAAGTAAGAGTGATTTCAGGTGTGCCGCAGGGGAGTGTCGTAGAACCGTTGCTGTTCACAATATATATAAATGTCCTTGTGGATACCATCGGAAGTTCACTGAGGTTTTTTGCGGATGATGCTGCAGTATATCGAGAGGTTGTAACAATTGAAAATTGTACTGAAATGCAGGAGGATCTGCAACGAATTGACGCACAATGCAGGGAATGGCAATTGAATCTCAATGTAGACAAATGTAATGTGCTGCGAATACACACAAAAAGAAAGATCCCTTATCATTTAGCTACAATATAGCAGGTCAGCAACTGGAAGCAGTTAATTCCATAAATTATCTGGGAGTAGGCATTAGGAGTGATTTAAAATGGAATGATCATATAAAGTTGATCGTCGGTAAAGCAGATGCCAGACTGAGATTCATTGGAAGAGTCCTGAGGGAATGCAATCCGAAAATAAAGGAAGTAGGTCGCCCACTGCTTGAATATTGCTCACCAGTGTGGGATCCGTACCAGATAGGGTTGATAGAAGAGATAGAGAAGATCCAACGGAGAGCAGCGCGCTTCGTTACAGGATCATTTGGTAATCGCGAAATGATAAACTGCAGTGGAAGACTTTGCAGGAGAGACGCTCAGTAGCTCGGTACGGGCTTTTGTTGAAGTTTCGGGAAGATACCTTCACCGAGGAGTCAAGCAGTATATTGCTCCCTCCTACGTATAACCCGCGAAGAGACCATGAGCATAAAATCAGAGAGATTAGAGCCCACACAGAGGCCCACCGACAATCTTTCTTTCCACGAACAGTACAAGACTGGAATAGAAGGGAGAACCGATAGAGGTACTCAAGGTACCCTCCGCCACACACCGTCAGGTGGCTTGCGGAGTATGGATGCAGATGTAGATGTAGATACAGAAATTCTCTGTAGATCATTTTGTAATTGGAATTGATCGTCTCATGATTTTACTAGACGTAAATTACAGCGACATCTGCAAACAATCTAAGGGGGCTGCTCAGATTATCACCTAGATCATTTATATAAATCAGGAACAGCAGAGCACTAAAGCCATACATTCATTCATTCATTAGGAAAATTACAACAGGGTCTTCTCCACCTAAGAGAGATATACACTCCTGGAAATGGAAAAAAGAACACATTGACACCGGTGTGTCAGACCCACCATACTTGCTCCGGTCACTGCGAGAAGGCTGTACAAGCAATGATCACACGCTCGGCACAGCGGACACACCAGGAACCGCGGTGTTGGCCGTCGAATGGCGCTAGCTGCGCAGCATTTGTGCACCGCCGCCGTCTGTGTCAGCCAGTTTGCCGTGGCATACGGAGCTCCATCGCAGTCTTTAACACTGGTAGCATGCCGCGACAGCGTGGACGTGAACCGTATGTGCAGTTGGCGGACTTTGAGCGAGGTCGTATAGTGGGCATGCGGGAGGCCGGGTGGACGTACCGCTGAATTGCTCAACACGTGGGGCGTGAGGTCTCCACAGTACATCGATGTTGTCGCCAGTGGTCGGCGGAAGGTGCACGTGCCCGTCGACCTGGGACCGGACCGCAGCGACGCACGGATGCACGCCAAGACCGTAGGATCCTACGCAGTGCCGTAGGGGACCGCACCGCCACTTCCCAGCAAATTAGGGACACTGTTGCTCCTGGGGTATCGGCGAGGACCATTCGCAACCGTCTCCATGAAGCTGGGCTACGGTCCCGCGCACCGTTAGGCCGTCTTCCGCTCACGCCCCAACATCGTGCAGCCCACCTCCAGTGGTGTCGCGACAGGCGTGAATGGAGGGACGAATGGAGACGTGTCGTCTTCAGCGATGAGAGTCGCTCCTGCCTTGGTGTCAATGATGGTCGTATGCGTGTTTGGCGCCGTGCAGGTGAGCGCCACAATCAGGACTGCATACGACCGAGGCACACAGGGCCAACACCCGGCATCATGGTGTGGGGAGCGATCTCCTACACTGGCCGTACACCACTGGTGATCGTCGAGGGGACACTGAATAGTGCACGGTACATCCAAACCGTCATCGAACCCATCGTTCTACCATTCCTAGACTGGCAAGGGAACTTGCTGTTCCAACAGGACAATGCACGTCCGCATGTATCCCGTGCCACCCAACGTGCTCTAGAAGGTGTAAGTCAACTACCCTGGCCAGCAAGATCTCCGGATCTGTCCCCCATTGAGCATGTTTGGGACTGGATGAAGCGTCGTCTCACGCGGTCTGCACGTCCAGCACGAACGCTGGTCCAACTGAGGCGCCAGGTGGAAATGGCATGGCAAGCCGTTCCACAGGACTACATCCAGCATCTCTACGATCGTCTCCATGGGAGAATAGCAGCCTGCATTGCTGCGAAAGGTGGATATACACTGTACTAGTGCCGACATTGTGCATGCTCTGTTGCCTGTGTCTATGTGCCTGTGGTTCTGTCAGTGTGATCATGTGATGTATCTGACCCCAGGAATGTGTCAATAAAGTTTCCCCTTCCTGGGACAATGAATTCACGGTGTTCTTATTTCAATTTCCAGGAGTGTACATTTCGAGACCGGCGCTACTTTTGTTTACACATGTCAAAAGCAGTGGGGAACGTTGCACAATACTTTGACGCTTAAAAGTGTGAAGGTTACCCCGAAGAATACGATAATGTTGAATCTCGAGCAGAGACGGAAGGGTTATCGCGTTGCTGTTGTAGACGCCGCTCCTGCGGGGCGAGAACTGCATGTATCTGACACAGCGCGCCAGTCGCAGCCTGCAGCTGGCGTGACGTATTTGGCGCAGTATTTCAACCCCGAAATATTGTGACAAACGCCACGATATGGCACTGTCAACACGACGCGCGCAAACACGCCGGAACGCATCCATCACCGGCTTGAGAAATATGGCGGCCGAGGCGTGGCGGCGAGGTGACGCGCTGAGTGCAGTTTCAGTTTCGACGCCTCTGCATGACGTCCGGTAGGCCGGCGATTCCGGCTGACCGTCCAGTGGCGGTCCGAGAGGAGTTCAAACGACACGTGCCGAGAAACCTCCCGCACAGTGGCGAAGGGCTCAATATGAGGGTCGCCTTCCAAGTTTTTACATGAACCTACACCTCCCGCGTTCGATCCCCGGCGGGGTCAGGAATTTTTCCTGCCTCGAGATGACTGGGTGCTGTTGTGTCGTCTTCATCATCATCATTCATCCCCATTACGGTCGGAGGAAGGTAACGGCAAACCACCTCCAATAGGACCTTGCCTAGTAAGGCGGTGCGGGTCTCCCGCAGCGTTCCCCTACGCTCTGTAAAGAAGCATGGGACTTCATTTCCATTTCCATACACCGTCTTCTACGTCTAAACTGCGCAAACCACGATGAAGTGCATGGCCGAGGGCACTTTCCATCTTACCAGTTATTGGCGTTTTTTCCCTTTCCATTCATGTACGGGGCAGCGCAAGAATGAACGTATGCACTGCAATTAGTCTAATTGAAATCCCCTGCTATACCCGCAGGACAGGACAGATAGTTTAATTTGTGGAAAGGGGCCAAAATGAGTGTCTGTCGGTTGCACTCGAACATACTGCTGCATTCATTTGACAAAAATTCAAGAGTAAAGAAAACATTAAAAACAGAGCATGCCAAACCTTAATTTTAGAACTTAATTCCCGGCTAAAGGAGCAAATAATTTACTGACAAAGCCATGGAAATACGTTCAAGAAGAACATCGGAACTGGTCATCATATCGCTGCACTTTTAGTAGATAAAGTAATGTGCGAAAAATTTAAATTGGGTATTGGATTGAATTTCAGCCCACTTATGAACGCCGTTCGTTGTCTGCTGCAGAATAATAATAATAATAATAAGTAGTAGTAGTAGTAGTAGCAGCAGAAGTAGTAGAATGTTGTATGTATTCACTTATTATTGGCTGCAGCTAAAGAAAGCTCAAAGGGATAAATGGTTAAAATGCCTAGAGTCCTACTTCTGTGAAACACATAAGGTCCAATCCTTCCATTCTTAATTCCAGCCTTGGCATGGCTTTCAGCAGTTTGTTCCCTAGCCAGAGGAGTGGCAGCTATAGCCAGAACAGTGAAAAATGAGGAAATCGCAGAGCAGCAGCTAAACGAAGCTAAAAGGCACAATAGATTCATGGAATCTGGGGTTGTCTGGAAAGAATTATGCTTAAAACCGCACAGGAAAGGGCTTGGACAATTCATTAAAAGAAAAACCATTAGCTTTCCTAACCGACAAACAACTTACAAATATCAATCTGCTTAATACTGTCATAAAGTTCTCCGTCTCAAGATCTCGTGGAGTATTCATGCAGAGTACACCATCCAAGAGTATGTTGAAATCTAATGAAGGTGTAATTTTAAATTTAGACATTGCAGGAGGACTTAAAACTCACTGGGTGGCGTATGCTGGAAGAAGAGCCCAACATAGTCTTTATTACTTTGACTCATTTGACGATTTACAGTCTCCAGAAGCATTACGCTATTACTTTGCCGGTAGCTATGTCTTTTACAGTTTTCTACGGTACTAAAAGTTCAGTACATACTTCTGCAGATACCTGTGTCTCATGTTAATCTTAAGGAAGACATAAAAACAGAAATCATGCACACCAGATTGTCAGTTGAGTTTGAGGAGTGATGTCATATACTTTGACATTAAATGGTGGATCATCAGTACGAAGCACATGTTACTTACCACCAGTCGAACTAAGCAAAGGGTGTTGGAGTTGTGCACTCACAGGCTTAGATACATACGACACAGTTGCAATTATCACTGCATCTAACTGCAATCCACACCTGGCAAGTGGTAGAGTTGCGAAAATACGCTACTGGCCATTAAAATTGCTACACCAGGAAGATATGCAGATGATAAACGGGTATTCATTGGACAAATATATTATACTAGAACTGACATGAGATTACATTTTCACGCAATTTGGATCATAGATCCTGAGAAATCAGTACCCAGAACAACCACCTCTGGCCGTAATAACGGCCTTGATACGCCTGGGCATTGACTCAAACAGATTTTGGATGGCGTGTATAGGTACAGCTGTCCATGCAGCTTCAACACGATACCACAGTTTATCAAGAGTACTGACTGGCGTATTGTGAGGAGCCAGTTGCTCGGCCACCATTGACCAGACGTTTTCAATTGGTGAGAGATCTGGAGAACGTGCTAGCCAAGGCAGTAGTCGAATATTTTCTGTATCCAGAAAGGCCTGTACAGGACCTGCAACATTTAAGGTTTCGCAGGGATCGAATGAAGGGTAGAGCCACGGGTCGTAACAAATCTGAAATGTAACATCCACTGTTCAAAGTGCCGTCAATGCGAACAAGAGGTGAGCGAGACGTATAACAAATGGCACCCCATACCAACACGCCGGGTGATACGCCAGTATGGCGATGACGAATACACGCTTCCAATGTGCGTTCACCGCGATGTCGCCAAACACGGATTTTAGTTCCAGGTCCACAGAAGTTATGAGAATGATCCAAATTAAAACCTTAAAAGTGCCACAATGTTATTAATTGTAACAATCAGCCGAAAACGTACGTGCCATTTTTTCATTTGCTCCCTGACATTGAATGCATATGTTCCACAGATTTGGAAGAGCGTAGATATCGTGATGAAAGAATTCTTTTAGTCGTGTTTGTAGCCAATCGTGCAGTGCAGTTTTCATCTCTTCATCACTTCTGAAATGTCTCCCTCCCACTGCTTCTTTGATTGCACTGAACAGCTGAAAGCCACTAGGAGCGAGATGTGGTGAATGAGAAGAATGTACCATTCAAGTTTAATTGTAGTGTCAGATGTCTTATGGGCTGTGTGCAGTCAGACGTTGTCGTGCTGTAGCAATACTCATTATGTCAGAAGTCATCGTCGTTTACACCTGATTGCAAGGTGAAGTTGATTTTTCAGCATATCTGAAAAAGAAGTACTGGTTACCGTCACGCCCCTATGCATGTAATTCTCCAAAATTACTCCAATTGCATCCCATAATAAAATGAGCGCAATTTTCCCAGCAGACAGATAAGTTGAAATTTTTTTGGTTTCGGTGATAAGCTGTGGCATCATTCCTTGTTTGACCTTTTCGTTTATGGCTGAGAGCCAAGTCTCATCGTCTGTAACAATTTTTTTCCAGGAATGCATCACCTTCGCTGTGGAAATGACAGCAAAGTTCTTACAGGCAATGAGGCGATGATCTTTTAATTCGGCAGTCAACTAATGTGGCACCCATCTTACAGACACCTCTTTGAAGTGCAGTACCTTGTGAACAATATTCCGCGGTGAACCAACACTTATATTCAAATATGGATATTTCGTTCAAAATTATACATCTGTTCTTCTTTACAAACGCAATTTTCTCAACCGTCACTACGTGGTGAGCCTGCCCTGGTCTTGGGGCATCCTCCACAACAAGTTTCACCACTTGTAAACTTCCTACACCACCCGTACACTTGCTGCAACAACAAACAAAAATCAATGTACCACGCATCACAGATCGGATCTCAGTCATAGTGCTTGTGGACAATGCTGTGTTGGCAGAAGAGCCAACACCGTGTTGCTAGAGGAGGCCGAAATGCACGCGTTTAATTACACGCAGACTGGCGTGAGGTCTGGAACATTACAAGGAAATGAGAACTTAGAAAAACGGACGCAGTTGCTGTAATACTTAACTTTAATCCACACTTGGTGAACATCTCTCTGGACTGTACATCATTTCCATCTTAATATAAACTGGTAATGGCGCCTTGCTAGGTCGTAGCAAATGACGTAGCTGAAGGCTATGCTAACTATCGTCTCGGCAAATGAGAGCGTATTTGTCAGTGTAGCATCGCTAGCAAAGTCGGCTGTACAACTGGGGCGAGTTCTAGGAAGTCTCTCTAGACCTGCCGTGTGGTGGCGCTCGGTCTGCAATCACTGACAGTGGCGACACGCGGGTCCGACGTATACTAGCGGACCGCGGCCGATTTAAAGGCTACCATCTAGCAAGTGTGGTGTCTGGCGGTGACACCACAGACAACATCGTGTACAACTTGCTGTGGACGCTACTGCTTTCTTCTACGTTGTAGCGTCACTCAGCCACCTATCAGTCACTTCCTGATCCTCAAGGAACACTACTGCCACCTACCTACTTCGTAAGACAACGTTTCAAAAATTTATGGAACTTTTAAGAATTTCTTTTGCATCACCCTCATATTTGTTAGGATACAAACTTCTATTGACAATTTATCGAGAGTACCATGACCTCTGCTGATGCGCTTCCTATCGTGCATGTTATTCTACTTTACTGTTAAAAGTTTATGCGGCTTGTTATATGGCAAATCAGGGTCATCCACCCAATTGTTAGTCAATGTAGGGAATTCTAACCATTTAACAAGAGCCTTCCCTCAAGCGCCTTCCAACACATCCTACAAGGAAAACGTCTGGTTCACTGCTCCTCTATAATTCTACTGTGTGAAAGCTACCAGTAATTTCACTGTTGCTGCTATCCTTTAAAATGTAAGTTTAGGGTTTTTTCGTTGTACCTTGGAAACTGTAAATATCTCCCTCGATCAGTTTAGGAGGTATGGTTTCTCAAATTCTGTCTTGTGTTTAGATATATACAGTAAATCACTTAATTTCAAGTTCTGTTTGCATGCATCTACCATTTTAACGAGCCTGAAATGTCTTTTGGAAGCTCATTGTCACATAAATCAATTAGCCTGATTCTTAGTACCCTGTTGGTAGAGCATATAACACTCTAGTGGGGTCTGAGTGTTTACAGATAATTGCCAAATATGGTTTATTATGCACAGAATTTGTTACCCTCTGAAAGGATTTTTAGTAATTTGACCGAGATTACCTAACAGACAATTTGGAATCGAACCTTAATTCCGTAAGAATAGGTGCAGCTAAATAACAGAAAGAATTAATTTTGCAATGGGTAACAGTAAATGATTACTGTTAACTGGAACAGTTATATGGCCGGCAGCCTAGTTAGGCATAATAATGCAAAAGCATTATTCATTGTTGTTGTTGTTGCGGTCTTCAGTCCAGAGACTGGTTTGATGCAGCTCCCCGTGCTACTCTATCTTATGCAAGCTTCTTCACCTCCCTGCACCTACTGCAACCTACATCCTTCTGAATCTGTTCAGTGTATTCATCTCTTGGTCACCCTCTACGGTTTTTACCCTCTGTGCTGCCCTACAATACTAAATTGGTGATCCCTTGATGCCTCAGAATATGTCCTACCAACCGATCCCTTCTCCTAGTCAAGTTGTGCCACAAATTTTTGTAATAAAGAAACTATTTTTACTACTGCAAAAAATGAACTTTCATTAAAGACTGTTCTATGAAGTGCAATAACCATACAAGAATGGTCAATTTACACAGGAGGAAGCAGCAGTTATCACCTTAGCATTTAAGCAGACACAAGACTTGCAAATAAGCCCTTCCTCTTGTTTACCTCAATCATTACTTTAGTCTATAATTAATATGGCTCAAACCTGCCCTTCACTAACTACACGAGGACAGACAGCACATGATAATAGTCAGGTATAATAGTCACACACATTCATTATACAAAGCAATAAAGAACACACAGTATCCAAACCTATCTTTGTCACTCATTGATTATTTCAAGATCCATTAGCTAGAAACCTGCTAATCAGATTTATCTTTTTTGTTATGTTGGAATAGAAATGTGGTCCCACGAAACTGTATCTTTCTTTGTAGTGGCAACCACACTTTCTTTCTTCTCAACAGTAAATATTTTTGTCATGTATAAATTATTTCATTACAATTTTTGTGAAATATAGTACTAAACTAGAACTGGACATGGGCTTAGCCCTATTTCAATAGACGCCTCTCAGGTAGTACAGGTATAATCAAAAGTCACATGCAATTGGATGTTTTACACTCTCTACAAAACCAATTTTTTTTGTTTTTATGAATCAAACCAATTATAGTAACTTTTTATAAACAAAGGCTTAAGTGAGTACCTCAAACTGCCTTTCCAATTTCTACTACACAAAGAACACAAAACTCTAGTATTTCTTCAGAATGCAATTAATAAATTCATTATCTAAGAATGTTTTCTCATTTTAAACAGCACAAAAGTGTGAAATCTTAAAATGTCCATTGCAATGAAGATAATTAAACACTCTTTTCTGGGATAAACTGTGCTCTAATTATACTCACCTTAAATGAATTTTAAATGAGTTAGTTTCAGTAACCTTTTATAATATAATTTTAATGCATCAAGACAAAAGGTTCATAGTATCAATTGTGAAGTAAGTAGGTTTTGAAGGTAATTTTGACTCAGTAAACTTAAGCATTCTCTTTTCCTAAACTGATTTTTAGTTCATTTTCTAGCTAAGTTTTAAAAACTGGTTTTTAGTTCATTTTCTAGCTAAGTTTTAAAACTTTCAAACCAAGATAGTCACTGTTATAAGTACGAGAAATGAACAATTCTTGACCAGCACATTAAGTGTACTGGCAGAAAACTTTACCACACATCATAAAACTTGCACTGTATTTTTGTTAATACTTTTATGCAAGAACCACTCTCAGAATTCATTAATCAATGGTGAGGATCGTACTTGGATAAGTGCAAAGGATACACACATGGGTGGAGCAGAATTCTTTTAGCTTTAAGATTATATTTCCACTGAACCAAATACAACATATCTGATTCACACATGCTTACATATCTGACCTTTTGTGAGTCCTACAAAGTGGTTGCACAAACGAGGTGACGAGTATGTGGCAGCTAGGTGGTCTTCCCATTGGCACAAAGAAACTCTATATGTTACTTCTTGGCGTTGATAATAATAATTTCAGAGCTTTTTCCATAATGGGAGAACCATTTTAGAGCCACATATTACATCCGAGGCCATTCCATTCCACTTGTAACATAATAGGTCTCACTCAGCACCTGCGTTGTTTACTCGTCAATGTCTCAGTGCTGGCTGATTACCGTGCTCTCTCGTTTGGCGCCCAGACGAACGCCACATCCACCTTTTCGTTCGTGCTAACCACATTTTGGCGTGCATTAACTCACTTGTGTTGTAGAGGGGGGGATACATTTACTTTTCAGTTTATACAATGCAAAATGTATGAACCAGTTTCAACATAATTACTAATAGACATACTTTAAAAAACTTCATCATTTAAGCATATAAGAAATCAGTACAATATTTATCTCATTGAAAGACAATCTTCTCCAAATCATACAAAGAACTTAACACACAAAGAGCAACCATATCACAAATCTTATCGTTTCTCCTCAGTAGACAAAAGATATTACTCGTACATGGGAAAGCATATACATTATTCAGGATATTAAACAAAAGTGTAACGTATGCCCCTTGTTTTATTGAGGTTTCCCATCAGGGACACATCAATAGAAACATCCATAACACCTAAGTGCCGGGCCCTGGGGCCGAGCAGTTCTAGGCGCTTCAGTCCGGAAACACGCTGCTGCCACAGTACAGGCTCGAATCCTGCATCAGGCACGGATGTGTGTGATGCCCTTAGGTTAGTTAGGTTTAAGTAGTTCAAAGTCTAGAGGACTGATGACCTCAGATGTTGAGTCCCATAGTGTTTAAGGCCATTTGAACCATCTGAACACCTAAGCTGTGTCGGCTACAAAAAGAAAGAAAAAAAATTCAACCAACTTCAGTTGGGTAAAAAAATACATGTTGTAAGCATACAATAAACACTAAGAAAACCACATATTTCTTCCAAAACATTTTCTAAAAATGCATCTACAGTCATTTTCATTACTATAAAGAATAATTTGTCTTCACATTACTTTAAGAACCAAAAAATCCACCATTAAACAGGACATCTTAAACATATTCATTTCATGTACCTATATCGTTCAAATATCAGACAAACAGTACACAAGATAATCTACATAATATGAAAAACAGGTATAGCATTCTGTAGAATAGCAAATATACATGCACGAGAACATAAATTACCAAAAGCACAAAACATTTTATACTATTCAGAGAATATTGAAATAGTCAAAAGTCTTGCATCTACAGCTATACACATATACAAATATATACAAACATGTAACACAGAAGCATCCCACTGGACACATCACTGATAGCAATCCAAATTTTTGTCAATCACATAAGCAAACAAAAACATTTATCAAAAATCTTATTTTTGCTGCCTGCAGTAGCATTTGGCAGCCCATGTTGCAAACAACTAACCACATAGAAACATACACAAAAATATTTAAAAGAACCATTAAGAATTCACATTCTGCCCATTATTTGTTTGGCAGTCTTTGCATGTAAACATTTAGACATAGAACATATACAAGTTCTGTTTAAAAAGGGAAATATTTACTTATACTGCAGTAATTTTATCACTGCAGCCCTCATTTCTGGTATGTCCAGTTATTTCACACATTCTGTATATGTATGTATTATTATTATTATTATTTCATAGAGTCGCCAGCCGGAGTTGCCGTGCGGTTCTAGGCGCTACAGTCTGGAGCCGAGCGACCACTATGGTCTCAGGTTCGAATTCTGCCTCGGGCATGGATGTGTGTGATGTCCTTATGTTAATTAGGTTTAATTAGTTCTAAGTTCTAGGCGATTGATGGCCTCAGAAGTTAAGTCGCATAGTGCTCAGAGCCATTTTTTCATAGAATATGAAACTTACAAAGAGTCATTAGACACATTGGTAACATGACATAATGAATTTTTAGATTTGCGTCATATTCATGATAAAATTATTATCAAGAGTTTACAAGAAAAATCATTATTCATTATTAAATCCGTTGTGAGTTCAGCCAACTTCTGTGGCTCTGGAAAAACATCCAGTAGTAAATTTTCAAATTACATATCATACTTGTAAGGAAGACATGATTAAGAAATCAGTTAAGCCCACCTCTGTGCCTATAAAACACATCAGACACAAAATCCACAGAACATCCAACTCTTTGAAAAAACATATAGAATTTCATTTAAGCAAATTTCTGTGGTTTTGAAATACATCTTCTACCAATTTCACTTATTCAATTACTAGGCACATATCTTCTACTTCTGATATAAACATTTTTCAACACCTTTCTTACCTATTTCATTCAAGAATTTTTGGATATTAATCACATTATACTATCCATTTTTTCATCCTATTCTCATTACTCTTTTACACTTTTCTGATTAGCTTTTAGTCATTTATTTCCTTTGTGTGTCCGCCTTTTTACTTTACTTTCTTTTGTACTAACTAACATTGGCAGGATATTATTGGAAGAGACTTGGGGGTTTCCATATTTGACTATCCGTAGTATAATTTTCTACTCCTCTTCACTACAATAGGGAAGAAGGAAAGATGACAGATCCAGATCATAATGACAGAAGAGGAACACCAACAACACGAACGGAAAAGGAAATAATATTGTCAATAACTGGAGCACCTGGTGTTCGTCAGATACCTAACATTGCATAGAGTGCAATGCCCTCTGAGGGCTTGTTGTATTGTTCATTCCTGTGGACGTAGGATTTTAGGTCAACAGTATTACGAACCCGCAGATCGCTCTACACTGCTGCAGCTCTACAGAGCCCTTGATCAATCCCACCTTGACTATGGGAGTCTGGTTTATGGTCCAGCGGCGCCCTCAGCATTGTTGTTGCTAGACCCAGTGTACCGCTGTGGAGGTCGACTAGCGACAGGAGCTTTTAGGATGAGTCCAGTGACCAGGGTACTGGTGGAGGCTGGAGTCCCTCCATTGCAGATCAGTGTGCAGCTACTCGCCAGTTATGTTGCACACATTCGTAGCTCTCCTGAGCATCCAAATTACCATCCCCTTTTTCCAACCATGGCGGTTCATCTCCGATATCGGCGGCCCAGATCAGGACCTACAATTGCAGTTCGTGCCTGATCACTTCTATATGAACTAGAGTCCTTTCCTTTGCCACCTCCTCTCCGGGTCCATTCGTATACACCTCCATGGAGTATATCTAGGCCACAGTTTTGTCTGAACCTTTCGCATGGCTCTAAGGGCTCAGTTCCTCCCGTGGCTCTCCACTGTCACTTCCTCGAGCTTCTTGATGTGTGCTTGGCTCTGGAATTGTTTACACCGATTGCTTGATGCCCGATGGTCATGGTGGCTTCTGTGGCGGTTTTTGTGTATCGTCAACATCGACAAGTGCAATGAATATGGATGATACGATACTCTATGGTATTCTGCGGTTTGAATTCACTCTTTTTTTAGCAGTTTTTGCATTGATTTGATTTTGTAAATGGTACTGACAATATTATACACATGTATAATGCAGTATTCAAACTACAACTTCTCCCGGATAATTATTTTGTTCAAATTGCACAAGAATTCCACCTGACGAAGTGTAATAATGTTGACTGTAAGCTGTGTTCATATCACTAAAATTACAGATCGTACATCAGAGCTTTTATAATTTTTTTTGTCTTTGATGGATTTAATTATTCTTAGCAAATTGATCATGAAAGGGAACCACAGAATACCACCTGCACACAACACTGATGTATGCTACCAGAAATATTTTCTCCGTGATTCGTGCGTAGTTTAATTTTGGCCACATACATCAGCAATGAAATCTTGTTGAACAATAAATACCATCAGCACTGTTCTTAGAAAATGCAGTCTGATTCGATTAATTTTTTCTTTTTTATAAATAGAGTTCAGTACCACCAGTGCACATTTATTTCTTACACATCGGAATATTGAAAGTTTGCAGTTCCAAGTAATTTAAATTTGCCGCTGTGATAGAAGTTAAGAATGCGGCCAACGAAAGACAGAGGATTTCCTTTTTAATTAAGATTTTCCTTTTCCCAATAAATCATTTAAGTCATTTAGATTAATGCCGCCAGTAAAAAAATATTAAATTTTTTGAAAATTAGTTTAACACAAACCCATGCTATTTTCAACTAGAAGTTCAGATGAAGTTGCTATATAATTGCGACTAACAATGGCTGCGCTTCTTGCAGCTATGATAAAACAATTAATACAAAATTATAATTAAAACAGGAAGTGAATTTTCAATAATTAATCATAAATAGTTTTAACGTATCTGGCTCTATTTGTTTTTATCAGCAAATGAACATTAAAGTACAATAATTTTACATTAAATGTTTTTCATTCAACAGACCTCAAATCGATTCGCGTCTTGCGATGTACATCAGAAGAAGATGACAAAAGGGTACAAAACAAAAGAAAAGAATGACATAGATTAACAAAGAATGTGAGACAAATATTGTCTCTGTTTTACATAATTATCATCTTTTTAAGAAATAGTTACATAATTGAATGAATATTATCCACATGTTCATATTCCACTCGTAATAATAATATATATATATATATATATATATATATATATATATATATATCGTGGATGTTATACTTCGCCTATGTTCGCAGAGGATATATTAAACAGCACTCCTGGCCAGATGGCTTGTCAGCATACAAACTGTGGCAGGAAATTAGAGCGGCAGTTTCCCGCCACAGACCACGTGGCTGGCGGTTGCTATGGGGCCGTGGCGAGCGGCTAGCGTGTATGCGGCGTTGGAAAAACCCGAGTGGACGCTTGGCAGCGGCGCAGATGGCTGTGTTTGCAGTCTTGGAGAAATTTATATGCCAGAGAAAAGTTGATAAAAACAAGACTAAGAGTGATACGGAGGTGCGAGTTGGCACTCATGGACAGAAAAATATGAAAATCTAAATTATCTATACACGCTGCAAAAATGTAATATTTTAAAAGTTATTGTTGTCCAAAAATTGTAAATTTATGAAAGTTCAAAAGCTAATATCTCAGCAATGCTTTGGCCAATTAATATTAATAAAGTGTTTATGGATGCAGCCAGTAGAGCTGCATCGAGCAGTCATAGCAAATTTAGCATAATTGTACCATTTTTGAATGAGAGGTCGGAATATGGGATTCGACTGAGAGAAACTGTGTTTTTGATAATAAATAAATTTAAAGAGACGAAACTAGTGGCAGAATTCTGAAGTTTAAAGAGGTACACGAATAATTAAGTACGTATTTTTATTTGTTTGTTTATCTTAAGTACCAAAAATCCGTGAAAAGCAAAATCTCGCCACAAGAACATTATTTGTGGAAAAACAGTGGCAGGCACAGAAAACCGGACCTTAAATCGTTATTGCCCAGAAAAATTCCATATTTTTCAATATATCATATATGTTTTTGTGTTTAGTGTTAGAATATTCGTAATTTTTGTCAAACATTGTTTTGAGTTAGGAAGTCGTTTCGAGGGAGCATAGGACGGCCATCTTTGATGACTGGACAGTGGGTTCTGAGCGACGCTAAGAGCTGGACGTGCCGCGTATCTGGGGGTAGTAGTGGGTTGGTAGCCACGTTCGAAAGCGATCACGTAGAGCGCAATATAGTGGTTTAGGACAGCAGACAAGAATGTGTTTTGTGAATTGTGAACAGACTATCGGGTGCCGTGATCGTGACATATGAATTTTATAGAGAAGTGTTGTAGCATCAGTTGTTAAAGGCCGCCCTTACGTAAAAGCCCCTCAGACAGCATTTAAGCATTTAGTGAATACATCAAAGAAAAATAAACCACTTGTTCAAATTATAAATAAACGTGAGTGACTCAGTATCTTAAATTTCACCGGAATACCTGCCTGCATTGTGTTTTTATATTTTATTTCCTCTTAAAATTGAGTTTGCGACAGGTGTGATCTGGCACCCTGTGACGAAAAACGTAGCCAAACTTTGAGACCACCCATATCTCTGGGCCTCTCAGTTAAGCTGAGTGTAATAAATATATGTATATTTTCGAGCCACAGCACGTGGGGGTTCGACCCAAACTATTCAAACTTCGTTGTGTAGTGCCCACTGCGGTCCTAAGCTGCAGTGTTTTCACTGCTGAGCTGGTAGCTATATCTCTTGCTCTTGAGCACTTCCGTTCATGTTCTGGCGAGTCGTTTCTTATCTGTAGTTACTCCTTGAGCAACCTACAAGCTATCAACCAGTGCTAACCTCGTCATCTTTTGGTAGCGACCATCCAGGAGTCTGTATATGCCCTGGAACGGTCCAGCCGTTCAATGGTGTTTGCCTGGATCCCAGGACATGTCGAATCCCAGGCAATGAGCATGCTGACAGGCTGCACCGAAACCGTTTCTGAAGACTGGCATCTCTGAACCTGACCTGCGTTCAGTATCATGCTGCAACGTTTTTTAGCTTTGGGAGACTGAATGACATAACCTCGACTGTGTGCCATTAAGAAGACTGTGAATGTGTGAATTACTGCATTTGGGATTCTCGCCGGGACTCTTGCGATTCTCTGCGGGCTCCGCATTGGCCACACTTGGGTGACCCATGACTATCTCCTGCGCTGTGAAGACCCATCTCAGAGTCGGTACAACGCCCGGTTGACTGTGGCTCATATTCCGTTGCGCTGTCCTACTTTGGCTGCCCTGCGCCAAAATCTTCGGTTACTGGACTCGTTACCGTTAATTTTAGCTGACAAAGCCTCATCGGCTCATTTAGTTTTACGTTTTATCCGTGAGGTGGGTTTTACCATTCTGTCTAAGTTTTAGTGTATGTCCTTCGTCCCTCTGCGTTCTCTAGCCTACATGTTTTAGGCTGGAGGTTTTAATGTGTCGCACAGTGGCTGACATATCATTTTTATTCTCTTGATCACCCAGCCACGGTTACCTGCTCTCTTGTTTTAATCTCTTCTACTTGTTTCTCGTGTCTCTTTGTGGTTCTCTTGTCCTATTTGTCCCTTTTAGTGGTTGTTCCCCTTACTGTCGTTCTTGTGGTTGTTCCTTTCTCCCGGTTTTGTGCTGTGAGTCTCGTTGTTTTTCTTTACCTTGTGGAACTGTTTTGATAGGAACTAGTGACCGATGACCAAGCAATTTGGTCCCTTCCCCCCTTTTAAACCAACCAACTAACTTTGTTTTATTGAGATGTTATTATATACCAAGCGGACTTTGGAACAGAATAAAACTTATATACATTCCCATTTGCTTTCTTTTCAAGTACATCAAGATGTGCAGTTACTTCACTTATTTTCTTTTCAGATTCATCAACCCTTTCAGTTAACTCACTGATTAACCACAGAGTGGTTTGAGAATAAATATTTGACTCCTTGATACTTTGGTATGCTTCAAGTCTAGTAGTATGACATTTAATACTGTCACTGAGGGTCTGAAGTTTCATGACAATGTACAGATGAATGTTCTGTCTCCTCCTCTCGGACTGATTGTGCGAGGATTATCTAACAAACTTGCACGTACCACGAAGTATGGTGATGTAATTACTCTGGTGTTGCGTGCACGCGCATGCACACACGCCATTATCTTTTAAAAACATCCTGAAAGTTCCTACAGTACCAACTGTCATTCAACAGCCTCGTTTTATCGATAACCAGAAAGCTATGCTGTGAATGAACTCAGAAATCTCTACACAAAGTTGTAAACTCATCGAATGTCATGCCATTTCTACAGGTTCCTGGTACACGTGTTTTAAATTCATATTGTTCTGTTTGAAGGCAATAATAAGATTCACATTATATCTTATTAGTTGCCTTGGAATTCTTGACTATAGCTTAGGTAAAAGATAGGAAGATTTCTGTGATGGCCGAAACAGAAGAGTTTGCATATTTGATTCTGAGTTTCCACTACGACATCGAGATTGAATACTGTATTAGGTCTTACGCCTTCAGGTGATAGGACGTCATCACTTTGGGTGATAGTATTAGGGATAATACTGTCAACAAGTGAAAGTATTTGCTCAAGTAGATTGTCCTAGACACGGTACAGTGTGTTTGAAAATATATATACGTTCCTAACGTGAACGCCATCTGGAAACATTAGCAGGGACATTAGAACATTTCCCACAGTCACGTGGGCCACTGATAAGCGATGTGATACTGATTGGCAGTTGTGACCCATTCTTGTTATTTTGTTTTTCTGAAATATTCTCAGACTAATCAGTTACAACGAAGTCTTTGTGAGGGAAATGTTTCGGTTATCTGCTCACGTTGAACACTATGTGACTACACTAACATCCAGAGGGCTTTATAGGTAAAAAGAACAACTCAGATGTTCGAGCTTCATTTCTATCTACAAACAACTGGTTAAATATACACACTGAAATAAAATCACAGTTCTATGCCTGCATCAAGTGTTGTTAACTCATACATAGTTCTGCGTGTTGACATTCAATACACATCAAAATAATGAGTTACATCTTCATTCGTGCGATTCAGAGTTGTCTATGAAAGTTGGTTCACCATGTTTCGTGGAACCTACAACATAAGGCTGACAGCTCAGTCTCTGGTCGAATGCATGCCCTGTAGCAAAACTGCTGTACATTAAATTCTTGAAGGTGTGTTCCTGTGTATTGAGTCGATTCCGTTTCCTTAAAAATGTTGATTGTTCGAGGGAAATCACCGGCACTGATATTGTGATCATCAGTATGCCTGTAGGTGTTTTTTGAGTATTTCGAGTAAACATGCCTACCGCTGCTACTGAGTTGCCACACAGTCTACACCACTCTGTAGGGGTTAATATTATTTTCCCACTACATTAACGAGATTTCCAAAAATCACTGCTGGTTTGCACTCACAATCAGAGAATACCTGATGGTAACATGTTAAATCCACTTGAATTTAAGGTGAAAGATGTATTGAAAGTGGATATGCAATGATGATGCTTACATGATGATTGTTTAGGTGAAGTCTGACGTTTCATGATGGTGATACTAGCGCACTGATCACATATTGCTAACTCAAATTATTACTTATTGATGGCATACGTATTAATTGAGCAATATAGTATTGGCAACTTAATGAAACAATAGTGTGATCAATGTACTGAAGCTGTATGTGAGGGAGAGTCTAATGTTAGAATCTTTGCTAGGACTGAAGATAGTGTTAAATTTGTGGAGTGGACACTGTGTGGAACCTACTATGACAACTAAACTAACTGCACTACACTGATCACCTGACTCAAATTATTTTTAAAGGCAGATGATGATCTAACAGAAACGTTGCTAATGTGTTGTTATAATGTTCAAGGTCCTATTTCACTGATTTAGTTCTACTACTTTAGAATCAATGTATTCTTTGATTATCACTCCAAAAGCTTCATTTACTATTTGACGAATTGTCTTGCTCTGCTGTCGCCAGATTTTGTCCATTATTTCTTCAGTTTCCTGAGAAGTGAAATTTTCGTGGATTTGCTACAAACAGAGCTGAAGGCAGATAAGAAAATCCTGTTGAGTGAATAATGGAGATGAGGAAAGCATGTTAAGTGGTTTTTCATGTTGTCAGCTATATGTAGCAGATTGGTTATTGCCTAAATAGCACATCTCAATGAATAATTTATAGGAATGGTTTTCCAAGCTGCAAATTATAAGAATAGAGGAAGAAAATACACTGACAGAAAAAAATTGCGACGCTGAGAAATAATTACTGTAGAATAATGAAATTTCGGACACGTTTAAGTGACTAACACTGCAAGTTCACAGGGTAGCGTAAGCACGAGATAAGCCTTTGCAAGTGTGAAATGCTGCTACATTAATAACCGGTGTAATTGCCGGAATGTTGAATGTAAGCATGCAAATGTGAATGCTTTGTTTCATACAGGTGACAGATGTCAGTTTGTGGGATGGAGTCCCATGCCTCTTACACTTGGTCGGTCGACACAGGAACCGTTAATGCTGTTCGCTCATGATGCTGGAGTTGTCGTCGGATGATGCACCATATATGCTCGACTGGAGACAGATCCCATGATCGAGCAAGCCAAATCAGCATATCGACACTCTGTGGAGCATATTGGGTTGCAACAGCGGTATACGAGGTGTGGCTAGAAAAAAACCGGACTAGTACTGGTGAAACAATAAAACGAATGCAATAAGGCTGAAAGTCGCGTGGCCTGTCACGTTACTCTCGCTCCGCCTACTGCTCGAGTTTCATCTGCCTCGTGCACTCAGTCTGCCCGTGGCGTCTGTTTTAAGTAGTTGACGTTTTGTCTGTGCGTCGGAAAATGTTGAGTGTACAGAAAGAACAGCGTGTTAACATCAAATTTTGTTTCAAACTAGGAAAATCTGCAAGTGAAACGTTCGTAATGTTACAACAAGTGTACGGCGATGATTGTTTATCGCGAACACAAGTGTTTGAGTGGTTTAAACGATTTAAAGATGGCCGCGAAGACACCAGTGATGACACTCGCACTGGCAGACCATTTTCAGCAAAAACTGATGCAAACATTGAAAAAATCGGTAAACTTGTTCGACAAGATCGCCGTTTAACAATCAGAGCAGTGTCTGAGTTAACAGGAGTTGACAAGGAAAGTGTTAGGCAGATTCTTCATGAAAGTTTCAACATGAACAAAGTGTGTTCAAAAATGGTTCCAAAGTGTCTCACAATTGAACAGAAGGAACGCCGAAGAATGATTTGTTCTGACATCCTGGAAAACATTGAAAGTGATCCCACCTTCTTACAAAATGTTATTACTTGCGATGAATCGTGGTTTTTTACTTACGATCACGAAACTAAACGCCAATCGATGCATTGGAAAACTCCTGGTTCTCCACGACAAAAAAAAGCACGAATGTCAAAATCGAAATTCGAGGCAATGATGATTGTTTTTTTTGACATCAAAGGGATTGTGCACGTTGATTGGGTACCAGAGGGACAAACAGTGAATCAGCATTACTACATTAGCGCCCTGGCTACCCTACGTGAGCGAGTACGGAGAAAACGGAACGATTTGTGGAGAAAAAAGTCACGGATCCTTCACCAAGACAATGCCCCAGCTCACAGTGCGTTGTCAGTGAAGACGTTTTTGGCAAAACACAACATTCCCATCTTAGATCATCCACCCTACTCACCTGATTTGGCCCCCTGTGACTTTTTTCTTTTCCCTAAAGTCAAGTCAGCTTTGAAAGGAACTAGATTTGAGACTGTTGAAGCAGTAAAAGAAAAAGCGACGGAAGTAATGTATGGACTTACCGAAAATGATCTGCAGCATTGCTATGAACAGTGGAAAATTCGTATGGAGCGGTGTAGAGACCGAGGAGGAGAGTACATTGAAGGAGATAACATGAAATTGTAAATAATTGTAAATAAATGTTTTTTCCAGCATCAGTCCGTTTTTTTTCTAGCCGCACCTCGTATAAGCGAGCTTTATCCTATTGGAAAACCTCCTGAACTGCTGTTCATGAATGGCAGCACAACAAGTCGAAGCAGCAGATTGATGTATAAATTTGCAGTGTGTGTGGGATAACTACGGGAGAGCTTGTAATGGTACTTGAATTACGTAACCATTACGGCACCTCACCTGAACCTCTCGAGACCAGTAATATTCTACTGTATTTCTGTTAACTACTTAACATATTTCAGAGACAACATTCAGATTTGATTTCATTTGTGATACATCGATATGTTTATATTGCAATGATATTATTCTTATGTGTATTCTTTCTTTTGTCACTATGATCTTTGACGTACTTGTAACTCTGATTTTTGGGCGCGTAAGCGATAGTTAGTTGTTAAGTTGTTAGAGAGTCGGACCTTGAAAAGGTCAAGTCTTGGACGTCATGCTGGAAAGACGCATATTATAGTTGGCTTATAAAATGTGAGGAAGATGTTTTCAAGTATGTTTTGTATTGGAAAGTGATGTTTTGTGTGATACGTGATATTGCAATAAAAGCAGTTAAAAGGAAGTGTAACTTAAATTCAGAGTGCTGATTATTTTTTTTACATCACCATTGTGCTAACTTTGAAAGGTTGAATCTCCAAGAATGGTTTGAGAAGCGCATCTACAAAACTTTTCAATATAGCAGAATAAAATCTAGGCCTTTTTGCATCCGAGCTAGGAATCATAACCACCTAGATTTTCAACGATTGAACCATGATTTTACGACGAGACCAGCGTGGGAAACACAAAAAGATGAGTGCCTAGTTTTTTGATTATTACATGAAATGACTTTATTAACTGTGCTCCAATGACACCTACCACATAATATGACTGTTGTTGCCCGAAAATGCAGTATTTAGCAGCGTGAGCAACACCATAATCGTTATTAAAATTTTGACCTGTGTTGTGGTAGGGTTGTTAGAAGCTCCTGCTGTCATACGAAATCGCATCCCAGAACATAACTGCAGGTATATGTCCAGTGTGCTCTAGCATACAGACAGATTGGTTGCAGGTCCTCGACTGGCCCCCTTCTAACAAACACACGCCCATCACTGGCACTAAGGCAGAAAAAGCTTTCATAAGAAAACATCCTGCTCTCCATTCAGCTCTCGCTTGACACCACTGAAGTCGCGAATGGCGGTGGTTTGAGGTTAGTGGAATGCACACCACATAGCGTCTGGCTTGGAGCTGTTCTTGCAGGAATCGATTTGTAACTGTTCATTGTGTCACTCTGGTGCCAACTGCTGCCCAAATAGCTGCCTCAGATGCAGTACAGTTCTCCAGAGCCCCACGCTGACACGATGTTCGTAGCTCTCGATACTGCCCTGTGGCTGTCCAGAGCCCAGTCTTCTCGCGACTTTGCATTCTTGTGGCCACCGTTGACAGCAGCCTTGTACAGTAGCTACATTCCTGCCAACTCTTTTTGTACTATCGCAGAAGAAACATCCAGCTTCTTGTAGCCATATTGCACGACCTTGTTCAAGCTCATTGAGGTGTTCAAAATGGTTCAAATGGCTCTCAGCACTACGGGACTTAACATCTGAGGTCATCAGTCCCCTAGAACTTAGAACTACTTAATCCTAACTAACCTAAGGACATCACAGACACCCAATCCAGAGGCAGGATTCGAACATGCGACCTGTAGTGGTCACGCGGTTCCAGACTGACGCGCCTAGAACCACTCGGCCACACCGGCCGGCCATTTAGGTGTTGATAAAGGTGTTTTTGTCCCCTTAAACGTATTCTTGAGTACTATCAACTCACCACGTCGAATTTCAGAGGTAACTAAAGCTTATGACTGTTGCAGTGCGTATTTAACCAAACCTGGTGTGCATCCTCATAGTGACACTACTAGCCAGGCTCTTATGCGACTCTAGTGAAATGTAATGGACATCATCTTTCAGACATAGAAACACGCCTACCAACTTTCATTTCATCTACAGGTAAGTTATTACTCTGCTATTCACAATAAAGTGCCTGGCAGAGGGTTCAATAAACCACCTTCAAGCTGTCTCTCTACCGTTCCACTCTCGAACGGCGCGCGGGAAAAACGAGCACTAAAATTTTTCTCTTATTTTATCATGATGATCATTTCTCCCTATGTAGGTGGGTGCCAACAAAATATTTTCGCAATCGGAGGAGAAAACTGTTGATTGAAATTTCATGAGAAGATCCCGTCGCAGCAAAAAACGCCTTTGTTTTATGATTGCCACTCCAATTCACGTATCACGTCTGTGACACTATCTCCCCTATTTCGCGATAATACAAAACGAGCTGCCCTTCGTTGTACTTTTTCGATGTCATCCGTCAGTCCCACCTGATGTGGATCGCACACCTCACAGCAATACTCCAGAATAGGGCGGACAAGCGTAATGGAAGCAGTCTCTTTAGTATACCGGTTGCACCTTCTAAGTGTTCCGCCAATGAATCGCAGCCTTGGTTTGCTCTACCCACAGTATTATCTACGTGATCGTTCCAATTTAGGTTATTTGTCATTGTAATCCCTAAGTATTTAGCTGAATTTACAGTCTTCAGATTTGTGTGACTTATCGCGTAATCGAAATTTAGCGGATTTCTTTTAGTACTCATGTGAATAACTTCACACTTTTCTTTATTCAGGGTCAATTGCCACTTTTCTCACCACACAGATATCTTAACGAAATCATTTTGCAAGTCGTTTTGATCATCTGATGAGTTTAAAAGACGATAAATGACAGCGTCATCTGCAAACAATCTAAGACGGCTACTCAGATTGTCTCCTATGTCGTTAATTTGAAACACTCCTTCTTGGTGTTGTAACTTTTTTTGCCAGCATCTGTGGTGCACCTAGCGAGTTTAAAAAGACATTCTTTGTCTTCACACCTGTCTAAAAGTATGTTGGTGTCGGAACGTGGTAAAGGTATGGGGAAAACTGGTAACTCAGACTCGTAGAAAAAACAACCTTTCTCCAGCAGGCAGGCATGACCAGCAAGGGGAAACAAAACAAACTTTTGCTCTATGAATGACAACCCATTCAGCTAGGAATAAAAACGGCAGAGCTGCTCCCGTTAGCGATCTAAACTCTTGCACGGCTGAGTGCACTGTGTGGCACTGTATACGTGGCCGAACTGCAAGCTGAGTGCGTGAAATAGCGGCCGCTGGCTGGCGGCTGGTTGGGGGAACGGCTGTTGATATGTCACACTCTGTACCAGTAGCAGATTTTCAAGTCGGCCTGTGGTCAGCCGACAAGCGTGAGTATGGATCGGGGCAGAGCGAGAGTAGCAAGCACAGTAGCTGGGGTACATACTATGACATTCGAGATCCAGTTGGAGGTGAGGCCAACGAGAAAAACAGGCCGTGGCATGTACATCACAGCACGTGACACTGCAGGTCTTAATAATGATCGACAGCAGTCGTCTTTGCCGGGAAGTGAGTGACTATTTCATATGACGATAAAGTTGGAAGCTAAAGAAGTGAATTAAAATTTGTGCTGCGGCCGGGACTCGAAGCCGGGTGTGCTTGCTTTTTTTTTGTAATCTCATTTTGTTCGTTATAGTTCATTGCAATTGTTCGTGGTGGACGTCCCCTAACGCCCGTTGAAGTTTATTATCGATACTTTTACTCAGTTTTATTTATTTCAGAAGGCAGTTAACCTTCCGGCCGAACACGCTGAGCTACCGTGCCGGCATTTATTAGGCAGATATGCTGACCATTAGACCCCCACAGCATTATGGTCAACAGAGCTGCACGAACTACCCAAGTCAAATACCCTCCCCAACTCATATGAGTGTAACAATACTTGACTGCATGTTTAAACGTATGCAAGTTCTCGATAGTGCACGACAAAATTAAGACCATTAATGGGTGGCTTTTCAATTAAATGCAGGTTTCCCATGGGCCCTGCACAGGGCCGATCGCTCGGGAAGTGTGGCAGACAAGCTGACTAGTGTGACATGACAAGTTCATTGCATGGCCCGCATGTCTCGTTGGCCCCGGTTGGAGGTGTGCTGGCCGTGGCTGGAACGGCTGCCTATCCCAGGGCACTGCGATGGTGGCGGCCATTGTTGTCTCACAGCCCGGCCCTACTCACCCGCAAAATGAAGAGCAGAGCGGGGGGAGGGGGGCGTGGAACGGGGTGGTATAGTATTAAAGATATAAATAAGGGTGCAAGTGGAAATATAAAAACTTAGAGGAAATGCAGTTTGGGAAACGGTATGCAGAAATTATTAAAATAACCTGTCTGTTATAAAGTAACCATACAGCTCTGTGTGAATAATGATTTGGAGGAATCATGTTAAGTAGGTCAGCATCCTTGACCTGCAGGAGAAACAAACGCTTCTGTCCTAGAATTGGTGCAGGGGGAAGGTGGTTGATGTTGCACTTTGTTCCAACACCACAGCGCTGGACCTGTGGGGGGAAAAAAATTTATACTTAGGACAACAGCCCCACTTCCACAGCGGCGTCATATGAGTAGGGGAAAACAAATTAGCAAAATTGGTCTGTTTCTGAATTTTTCGCCAAAATTTTAATTTCGTGCCGTGCAATTGATGAGAGGTTGTAAGATGAACATCAACAAAAATAAAACAAGGATAGTGGAATTAAGTCGAATTAACTCAGGCGATACTCAGGGAATTAGATTATCGAATAAGATACTAAGAGTTGTAGACGAGTATTATAGTAACGGTGGCTACATCTACATCTACATAGTACTCTGTAATTCACACTTAAGTGCCTGGCAGAGGGTTCATCGAACCGTTTTCATACTACTTCAATACCATTCCACTCTCGAATGGCGTGTGGGAAAAGGAACACCTAAATCTTTCCGTTCGAGCTCTGTTTTCTCTTATTTTATTATGATGATCATTTCTCCCTACGTAGGTGGGTGTCAACAAAATATTTTCGCATTCGGAAGAGAAAGTTAGTGATTGAAATTTCGTAAATAGGTCTCGCTGCAAAGAAAACCGCCTTTGCTTCAGTGACTGCCACCCCAACTCGCGTATCATATCAATGACACTCTCACACCTACTGGGTGATAACACGAAACGAGCCGCACTTCTTTGCACTTTTTCGATGTCCTGCATTAATCCTACTTAGTAAGGATCTGTTGTGCACACAGTTCCGTGTAGTCAGCGCGTACACAACTTTCCCACTAGAGCGCGTCCCGCTAAGCACAACAGCGCAGGCGCAGCGCTCCTCCGTCTCCGCACTATGAGATGGCGCTGCCTTAGAGACGGACCAAATTCTGCTTCCGCCGATCCGCGTATTAATATGTAATGCAGGCAGTGAGATTGCTGCTAACGTAGAACCTTTTCTCCTCGCGGATCACACTCGTGCAGTGATACCTGAATGCGCGAGGTATTATAACGAGTGTACAGACCTCCGATTACTCAGTCTGCATTTGTCTGCGCCAGTCTGTACCAGTCTACATTAGTCTGTACCAGTCTATAGTCAAGTCTCAGTCTGCGCCTAATAAGATTACCATATTCCTGTACATAGCCATGAAGATAAATGTATAGACACTTTTGTCAAGTATCAGAGATATGTGAGATTAAGATTAATGTACCAAGACCAAAGGAACTTCAGATTGTCAATAGTAAATAGCATCCAGAATCAAGTTACGTAAGGTTTATGCTTGTTACTACTTTAATAAATGTGTGTGAAAATTAATCAAGTTCTGTTTAAAGTTGGTCACCGTCAATCTGCTACTCTAAGCGTGCAAGTGGCATTTCTATCGTCTGACCTAACGGCAGAAGATAAACACACCACGATAAGACCACGAGACATATTGCTGACACTCGCCTACTTCGTTAGAGCGACAAGTTAAATAATCTGATGGTGTGTGTACCGAAGGTCTTACAGTACGCACGCCACAGGATCCCACACCGCGCAGCAATATTCCAGCAGAGGACAGACAAGTGTAATGTAGGCTGTCTCTTTAGTGGGTTTGTCGCATCTTCTAAGTGTTCTGCCAACAAAGCGCAGTCTTTGCTTCGCCTTCCCCACAATATTATCTATGTGGTCTTTCCAGTTATTGTTTGGCTTGTAATTGTAATTCCTAGGTATTTAGTCGAATTGACAGCCCTTAGATTTGTGTGATTAATCGTATATCTATAATTTATCGGATTTCTTTTAGTACCCATGTGGATGACCTCGCACTTTTCTTTGTCTAGTGCCAAATGCCACTTTTCGCACCATACAGAAAGTCTCTTTATATCATTTTGTAATTGAAATTGATCGTCTGATGATTTTACTAGGCGGTAATTTACAGTGTCCTCTGCAAACAATCTAAGGGGGCTGCTCAGATTATCACCTAGATCATTTATGTAAATCAGGGACAGCATAGGGCCTATGACACTACCTTGCCGAACGCCACTTCTGTTCTACTTTATGATTTACCGTCTATCACTACGAAATGTGACCTATCTGAGAGGAAATCACGAATCCAGTCACACAACTGAGACGATACTCCATATGCACGCAATTTGATTGATATTCGCTTGTGAGGAACGGTATCAAAAGCCCTCTGGAAATCTAGGAATATGGAATCGATCTGAGATCTCTTGTCGACAGCACTCATTACTTCATGGGAATAAAGAGCTAGCTGTGTTGCACAAGAACGATATTTTCTGAATCCATGTTGTAACCATGTTGTATCAATAAGTCATTTTCTTCAAGGTGATTCATAATGTTGGAGTATAGTATATGCTCCAAAATCCTATTGCAAATTGACGTCAGTGATATGGGTCTGTAATTCAATGTGTTACTCCTATTTCCTTTCTTGAGTATTGGTGTGACCTGTGCCACTTTCCAGTCTTTAGGAACAGACCTTTCGTCAAGTGAGCGGTTGTATATGATTGCTAAGAAAGGCGCTATTGTGTCTGCATATTCTGAGAGGAACCTGATTGGTGTACCATCTAGACCGGAAGACTTGCCTTTCTTAAGTGATTTGAGTTGTTTTGCAACAACTAAGATATCTACTCTTATGTCACTCATGCTAACAGCTGTTCTGGTTTCGAATTCTGGAATATTTACTTCGTCTTCTTTCGTGAAGGAATTACGGAAAATCGTATTTAGTAACTCCGCTTTAGTGGCGCCATCATCGGTAACATTTCCATCGCTACCGCGCAGTGACGGTATTGACTGTTTTTTGCCACTGGCGTACTTTACATACGACCAGAATCTCTTTGGGTTTTGTACCATATTTTGAGACAGTTTCATTGTGTAAACTATTAAAAGCGTCTCGCATTGACGTCCGCACTAAATTTCGAGCTTCCGTGAAACAGCTAGTCTTGAGGATTTTGCGTTCTTCTGAATTTGGCATGCTTATTTCTTGGCTTCTGCAACAGTGTTCTGATGTGTTTTGTGTACCATGGTGGATCAGTCCTGTCTGTTATCAATTTATGCGTTATGAATCTATCTATTGCTGTCGATACTGTATCTTTGAATTTGAGCCATATCCGGTCTACACTTACACTGAAGGGTGCAAAATGCACACTGGTAATGAGTTTTAGAAATATGAAAAAATGTTAACATCAAAGACAAATTTTAAGTTTTTTCTGAAGGTATTTGGAACGTAGCCTTTGTACTGAAGTGAAACATGGCTGATAAACAATTAAAGTAAGAATAGAGTCAAAGCTTTTGAAATATCATGCTACGGACAAAAATTAAATGTGCGGACCTAGTAGCTAATGAGGAGGTACTGAATCACTTCTGCAATGAACAAGAGTGAGGGGGCCAGGAGCACTATATAGCGCTTTACTTTTACGCAGTTGTTTACCAAGCAGCGCATGTGGTTTTGCACGAACGATAGAATTTAGAAAATGGTATCCAACTGAAACGTCGCCTTAGAAAAATTATGAATGGTTGTGCTGGTAAACCTCTTACGTTATTTGATTTTCAAACAGCTCAGCAAAACTGAAAGTACTCAGACATTTCACTCTTTTCTTATTCTGATCATCACTAAACTGGCACACAATATTTTTAGCGCAACGCAATCTGACTTTCAATAATCCCTACAAAAGAATGGCCTTGACTAACAATAACCTATACCTTTCATGAATCACTTATCTCACTAAAATCTTCGTTACTCGAACTACTGCAATAAAGCGAGCGCCAATACTGCCAGCTAAATAAAAGATTCTAACTACAGAAGGCACTAACTACTGATAGGCATAGTTAGCAAATGAAAGATTTTGACAGAGAACAAACAATGTATTTACCTTAATAATGTTCAAAAGTCATTATATATATATATATATATATATATATATATATATATATATATATATATATATATATATATATATATAATCAGTTCATGATATCCGCTCTTACAAATTTCGTTTTTCTGACGGACATACGTCCAGATCGTCCGCTCTCAAAACTCTGCCATCTCTCTCCCCACATCCACCACTGCTGGCGACTCACCTCCAACTGCGCAACACTACGAGCTGTCCACATCCAACTGCCCAACACAACACAAGCGAATATTCCAACAATGCCACCCAGCCACAGACTGCACACAGCACAGTGAGCGATTTTCATACAGAGTGCTACGTGACGTTACCAACATAAAAACCTAAACAGCCTACTTACACAATTCTTGAACCTAATCCGTTGTTAATACAAGAGAATTCGCGAATATGGTTATCGAGGTAGGGGGGGGGGGGTGGTTCGATAAAGTGTATTTTATTGAATAAAATTAGGGTCCAGTACGGTTCATAAATATGCGCGTAGTCAATCGGTAACAGATATACATTTTATGAACAAAGGTATACGTCACTGACTCCTCTTGGCGTTTTAAAATCAACCTGTTTTGTTTTTGAATGCTGTGCAATGCCGCTACAAGGGAATCTGTTGTTCACACACTCTTGGGAGCTGAATACTAGATCAAACTAACTTCCGAACGCCATAAACCTGGTCGAAACGTTCCGTAATGAATTCTCCCGAAGGGAACACAAATTTCAGTAAAGCGACATAGCCCAGAGAAAAATACGATGTCAGTAATTCGAAGCTGTACAACTGGAGATGGTAAATGTGTAACGAGGCGGTTTCCCTTTGAGTGAATTGTGTAATCTAAGACGGTGGGATACGCTACGCGGATTTTAGTAAATGCTGCATTTTGCGAGTAAGGGTAACACCTAGTGACACTGGAACTCGCAGAAGTACGTAGCGGATAGGGTGCCACACCCACGTCGCCGCGTCTTCTTATAAAAGCCCCCGGCGTGCGAGGCTATTTTCGTAGAAACGGTTATTGGCTGGGAGATGTTAATATGCAGAAGTCGAAGGCCAGGCGGCGCTCCCGCTAGGACGCGGAAATTTATAAGAGCGTTATGCTCTCCTGGAGGACCGGTTTATTGCGCCCCGGTTACGTGACCGAGCCCGCCGCGGCCACGCAGACCCGATGCGGGCGCCGTCGATGTCGGCGTCTGCATAAGGGGCGTCGACTGTCTGGTTCCCTCAACGCTGTAGGGACGCACCGCAACTAGACGCAACAGTTAGGGGTGGTTATTGGCATTACGTTTCGTGCCACTATCGCTCTTCATCAGGCACCAAGACATACAAATTGCTGCAATACACTTCTGGCCATGATAACCGCAATACCAGGAATGATAACAAATAACGAAATACCGAGTGTTTCAAAATGAATATTGGAGTTCTAAGGTTTTGTCGCATTTATTACATTCAACTTAAAATTGTAATATAAAGATTACATCAAATGCAAGAGCAACTTAAACAGTTTTGCTTCTATACCTGCACACTTGCACATGCACTGTTTCTTGTGACTTCCATTGGAAAGTACTACTAAAAAAGATGGCGGTCAGTGAAGAGAAGGCTTTTTATGTTTTATAGTCGCAAGGACTGAATCTGTTCTTACAGTGGAACATGTTGTTGTTGTGGTCTTCAGTCCAGAGACTGGTTTGATGCAGCTCTCCAGCTACTCTATCCTCTGCAAGCTTCTTCATCTCCCAGTACCTACTGCAACCCACATCCTTCTGAATCTGTTTAGTGTATTCACCTCTTGGTCTCCCTCTACGATTTTTACCGTCCACGCTGCCCTCCAATACTAAATTAGTGATCCCTTGATGCCTCAGAATATGTCCTACCAACCGATACCTTCTTATAGTCAAGATGTGCCACAAATTTCTCTTCTCCCCAATTCTATTCAATACCTCCTCATTAGTTACGTGATCTACCCACCTAATCTTCAACATTCTTCTGTAGCACCACATTTCGAAAGCTTCTATTCTTTTCTTGTCTAAACTATTTATCGTCCACGTTTCACTTCCATACATGGCTACACTCCAGAAACGACTTCCTGACACTTAAATCTATACTCGATGTTAACAAATTTCTCTTGTTCAGAAACGCTTTCCTTGCCATTGCCAGTCTACATTTTATATCCTCTGTACTTCGACCATCATCAGTTATTTTGCTCCCCAGATAGCAAAACTCATCTACCACTTTAAGTGTCTCATTTCCTAATCTAATTCCCTCGGCATTACCTGATTTAATTCGACTACATTCCATTATCCTCGTTTTGCTTTTATTGATGTTCATCTTATATCCTTCTTTCGAGACACTGTCCATTCCGTTCAGCTGCTCTTCCAGGTCCTTTGCTGTCTCTGACAGAATTACAATGTCATCGGCGAACCTCAAAGTTTTAATTTCTTCTCCATGGATTTTAATTCCTACTGCGAATTTTTCTTTTGTTTCCTTTACTGCTTGCTTAATATACAGATTAAATAACATCGGGGAGAGGCTACAACCCTGTCTCACGCCCTTCCCAACCACTGCTTCCCTTTCATGCCCCTCGACTCTTATAACTGTCAACTGGTTTCTGTACAAATTGTAAATAGCCTTTAGCTTCCTGTATTTTACCCCTGCCACCTTTAGAATTTGAAAGAGAGTATTCCAGTCAACATTGTCAAAAGCTTTCTCTAAGTCTACAGATGCTAGAAATGTAGGTTTGCCTTTCCTTAATCTTTCTTCTAAGATAAGTCGTAGGGTCAGTATTGTCTCATGTGGTCCAACATTTCTACGGAATACAAACTGATCTTCCCCGAGATCGGCTTCTACCAGTTTTTCCATACATCTGTAAAGTATTCGTGTTAGTATTTTGCAGCCGTCGCTCATTAAACTGATAGTTCGGTAATTTTCACATCTGTCAACACCTGCTTTCTTTTGGATTGGAATTATTATATTCTTTTTGAAGTCTGAGGGTATTTTGCCTGTCTTATACATCTTGCTCACCAGATGGTAGAGTTTTGTTGCCCGCATCTCGTGGTCGTGCGGTAGCGTTCTCGCTTCCCACGCCCGGGTTCCCGGGTTCGATTCCCGGCGGGGTCAGGGATTTTCTCTGCCTCGTGATGGCTGGGTGTTGTGTGATGTCATTAGGTTAGTTAGGTTTAAGTAGTTCTAAGTTCTAGGGGACTGATGACCATAGATGTTAAGTCCCATAGTGCTCAGAGCCATTTGAACCATTAGAGTTTTGTCAGGCCTGGCTCTACCAAGGCTATCAGTAGTTCTAATGGAATGTTGTCTACTCCCGAGGCCTTGTTTCGACTTAGGTCTTTCAGTGCTCTGTCAAACTCTTCACGTAGTATCATATCTCCTATTTAATCTTCATCTAGATCCTCTTCCATTTCCATAATATTGTTCTCAAGAACATCGCCCTTATATAGACCCTCTATATACTCCTTCCACCTTTCTGCTTTCCCTTCTTTGCTTAGAAATTGGTTTCCATCTGAGCTTTTGATATTCATGCAAGTGGAACATACATTTCTGTATTAAGTGACACTGTAATCCTCCAAGTGATAAAGACATTCGTAGACGATACCACCAGTTCGAAGACACTGGCTATCTTTGCGAAAGGAATAGTATAGGACGATCAAGAGTGCCTGGAGAATGCACTGAATAGGTAAGAGCCGTTCACGTGTAAACGTAAGAAATCATTTAGGGAGGCTACTCGTGATGGTTTACGTGCCAACTTTGCGAACAAAATGCTACTGCATGGCGATGGAGACTTGTGGATCGTGTCATTATCGGTGGTGAATCGACATTTCACCTAAGCGGATACGTGAACCTATATAACATTCGCATCAGAGGGTCAGGAAGTCCCAGGAGACATTACAGCTGCAGCGAGAACCTCCCCCCCCCCCCGCCAAGCTGAATGTTTTTTGTGCCATATCTCGGCAGAGTGAATGGGTCTTTATTTTCCAGTGAAGCATCTTATCTTTATGCGCTAGAACTATGGCTCTTTCGTCAATTGGAAGAAGCTGAACCACGTAACTTCATTTAGCAGTAAGATGGTATGCCCGCCTCGTTGGCACAACTCATTATGCGACTAGTTAAACGATGTACCATGAGTAACTGTTAGTTTGCTCGAATCCTGCCGGTGGTATCTCGTGCAATGTACAATACCATAGTATAGACCAGCGGAAAAATGCCCCTGTCTGAGCATGAAAAGGCGAATATGTTCCAAAAATTTCGGCATGCGAATAAATTTATGGTCTTTTAATATGGAATATTCTGAATCCTTTTTATTAATCTCTCTTTGTAAGTCACGCGTTCAGACCCAGCATCTCCCTCTCAGTGCCACTGATGCCTTTCTCCTATTGTCTCATTTTCCTCCCATTGATTTACAGTACACCCCACTGCAGCTCTCTCCTCCCTCACTTACACTGACCCTTTTTGCTTTTCTTTGCCACTGCCACTGTCTCCATCATACGTCACCAGCGCAAAAATTCTGGAGGCAGTGTGGGCGGGTGGGGGGGAGTCCAATTTATCTTTCCCCTATACTCATGTGCTTAAAATTTCGGTCCAAAATGCACCCTCCCCTGTACCTAAGTGTTAAAGTTCGCCACCTGGGAGGATCCAGAACCACTCCACCCCACAAGCATACGTGTGGTTTCCACTAATCCCTTTTTTACATTTTCACTGTCTCCTACTGCTTCTGTCTCCATGCACACCTCTTTCTCTTTTACTGCCACTGTCTCCTCTTTCTTTGGCTGTCACTGCTATTGCCTTCAGGCATCTCTCTTTCTCTTCCTCTACTACTTTCTGTCCCCCACTGTCACTGTCTCCTCTCCCTTACAGTGTCTGCCGGCGGCGGTGGCCGAGCGGTTCTAGGCGCTGCAGTCGGGAACCGCGCGACTGCTACGGTCGCAGGTTCGAATCCTGCCTTGGACATGGATGTGTGTGATGTCCTCAGGTTAAAGTTTAAGTAGTTCCAAGTTCTAAGGGACTGATGACCTCAGATGTTAAGTCCCATAGTGCTCCGTGCCCGCTCCGGTCGCAGGTTCGAATCCTGCCTGGGGCATGGATATGTGTGTTGTCCTTAGGTTAGTTAGGTTTAAGTAGTTCTAAGTTCTAGGGGACTGATGACCTCAGGTGTTAAGTCCCATAGTGCTCAGAGCCATTTGAACCTTACAGCGTCTACTTCTCTTTCAGCACAACAAAGCGCAAATATATTCGCATGTCAGAATTTTTGGTGAGGAAGGCAGTATGAGGTCTGAAGTAGCTTATAAAACTCTTCTTCCGACAACACAACTAGTCCTGTCACAGGGAAAACCTCGTGTAATACTACAAGCTAGTATTAAATTAGCGATACGCCCATAACATTATTCCTGTGAAAGGGTTTTCATTTTGTGATCGTATCTGAGTCCAATGAAAAAGGTGAAGGACTGGTTTTTAAATCTTGAAAGATTGCTACTGAGAGGAAACAATATTAAAACAAACGGGAATCGAACCAAGGTTCTTTTAGTAATCAAGTATTAAGGAAACGGTCGCCTGCCCAATTAGGCAAAGTTGTATCCAGTACTAGAAAGGTTCATAAAGAAAGCTAACTACTGGAATTGATTTTACTTGGTACTGAACTTCTCTATTGCTGATAGGATACAAGACAGTATCAAAATGTAGGAAGTGATGTACCAGTGATTTGACTTGGACTACACAGGAGGAGTATTAATACATTTAGGCAACAACTGGCTCTCAATAGCACTTACTGTATATGCATTACAGTGGGAAGCTAATGATAGTCATAGATAAATGACTGCTTATCATGGAACACCACTGACTTGGACAAGACGTTCTTTTGTCAGTTTAGTTATAGGAAATTACTACTATTGAAATAGGTATGAAGTAATTGTATCTCTTGGGCTGATTACTATTTGCATTCTCGAGGAATATTCAGCCGCTCGGGATTAGCCGAGCGGTCTGAGGCACAGTCTGTCGCCGGCAGTGCTGCGATACGGTCACGCGCCAGAGCGCTGCGGGCGAGGCGCGCACCGTGTGTTTGTGTTTACTTCGGCCGCTGTAAGTGCCGTTTTCCTTCTAGACCACCATGGCCCACTACTATCGGAAGAAGACATTACGTTTCAACTTTTGTTCCGACTTCGCCCGACCCAAGGCCCTGGAGGTAGAACGATTTATTCGCGATGAAGTTAAAATACCACCAACGGATCTAATTGGTATCCACTTGTTCATAGTTAGCAGTACTGTCTACGTCAAAATGATCAACGATGCGGCGTGCGACAAGGTGCTTCAAGAGGCAAAACGTGGACTGCGCTTCGCAGGTCTCGGCACACGAACGATAACGATCTTCGAACTGCCGTTCGAACTACCTGCAGAAGTCGTCATCGAGGCGCTCCGTCCCTATGGCAACGTTCTGGAACATGTTGCCGAACGATGGGTACAATTTCAAACCTATCCCGTTTTAAACGGTATTAGACAGGTCCGCATCGACTTGCAGAAACACGTGCGTTCCTATCTACGTATCGGAGACTGACGTGCAATTATAATGTACGACAGCCAACCTCGGACCTGTTCCGGTTGCGGGAAAGAAGGTCATCTACGGTCTAATGCATTCAACGACGTGTCGCAGAGCTCCCGTTGTCGGAAGCGTCCGTCACACCCACGATGACCGCCCTACCGCTCACTTACGCAGCGGCTCTTGCCACGTCTACAGTTTCGTCCAGTCCGTCGCCCGGTCCTTCCGATCGGCACGTCCCACCGTCCCAGTCACCTATGGACGGTGCGGACGTCCCACCTGACAACCTTGCCGCCGAACAGGCTCCCGCACCGGACGCTGAGAAGAACAGTACTTCTTCACAACACCTGTTTGACAATCTCGTTGTACCCACCGACGCTTTCGAACCAGGTCGACGTTCCTCCTTGCCGTCGTCCGACACTGAGGAACACGTGCGCAAACAACGCTCGCCACGTAGGCGCAAACGCCGTCGCCGTTCACCCACGGGCTCTCAAAGCATCGCCACCCGCGACGACGAAGACGACACCCAGCCAGCCGACATCTCGACGCAGAGGTCGGCGGACAACTTTCAAGATGAACAAGACGTTTCGCAGGACGGGACCACCATGGAGGTCGCCCCGCACAATGTAACGATCGGTGCGCAGGTTGAGACGCCTGTCTCCCCGCCGACAACTCCAGATCTCTCTCACCACGACGCAATTCCCATGGACATTCGACAGACCCACGGCACAGGAGCATGGGCCGACGACATTGAGGAAGATACGCCCCCTCCTCCGGATGAGTTGCCTCCGCCGGACGAGGCTGCCTGTTAACATCAAAAGCGAGGCACTGCAGCTGATGGGACGGGACTTCCTGTCGGTGCCCTCCTCATACTTCCCTTGCTGATGGTAGATGCGCGTCCACCACCACTGAAACAAACGTACCGGTTCGCCACACTGAACATCAACATGATCGGCACTGCACCCAGGCTGCAACTCCTATGTCTCATGCTTCGGGCCTCTGACGTCGACGTCGCCCTTCTTCAGGAAGTACGCGTTGCCACACTACCACCAGTCTACGGCTACGATTCATATACGTCCACATGTGATCAATCAGGGCGTGGAGTGGCTTTCTACATACGCGAAGGAATCCCACTCAGGGACACGACAATCCTTCCCTGTGGAAGGGGCATGGCTGTTAACATCTTCGACACGCGCATCATCAATATCTACGCTCCGTCTGGCTCCACGAACCGTCGGCAGCGGTCCACTTTCTTCGGACATGACGTGGCGCCCCTGTTTTCTGGACGCTATGATCGCCTTATCATGGGAGGCGATTTCAACTGCGTCCTCCATCCGCAGGACCAAATGCCTGGTTATTCGCCATGCCCGGCGCTGCTCACCTTGATCGAATATTTCCATCTAGTGGACGTTTGGGAGAAAATTCATGGCAATACCCCCGGTTTTACCCATTATACAGCACATTCTGCGAGCAGACTGGGCCGGTTTTATGTCTCTGCCCACCTTGTCAACGAAGTCGACCAAGCTGAACGATGGCCCCTTGCATTTTCGGGCCACTGCGCCGTCATTTTCTCCCTGGCTCTGCCACCTCAGTCAGTGTGGCCCAGCAGAGGTTACTGGAAGCTTAATACCTCCCTCCTTAATGATCCACACTGCCGACAATGTATTGCCACTACATGGGCGTCTTGCGAAAGACGTCTCCCGCAGTACACATCCATGTTCCATTGGTGGCTCAAATGTGCCAAACCTGCGACCAGAAAGGTCTTCATGCAATGTGGCAAGGAAGCAGCAGCATGGCATCGAGACACCACATATTTTCACTACGCCGTCCTCCGTGAGCTCGATGCGCTCCCTCCATCACCTGAAACCCATAGGGAACGACAGCGCACTAAAGCTCGTCTCCTCTCTCTCCAACGTGCACGACTGCATGGTGTCGTGGTGCGTTCCCCTCGACAGGACCTCCTGCAAGACGAAACACCATCCACAATCCATGCCGCATCCGACCATCGTCGTCGACGTCGACTTTTCGTCCCCAACATCACGACCTCCGATGGTGTTCACCACACAACACAGGCGGCAGTCGTGTCTGCCTTTGCTGAACATTATCGCCAATTTTATGACGATGAACCGATGGCAACTCCATTTCCTGATGATCTCCGTCCTTCCCCTGATCGGACCCTCACCGTAGCGGAGTCAACGTCCATGATGTCTGCAATCATCGCAGAAGGGGTGGTAGATGCGATCAACAAGGGAGTCAAGAACAAATCACCCGGACCAGATGGTCCCCCCGTGGAATTTTACCGGGCGTTCACCACGTTAACACTTCCTCGCTGGACGGAAATGATTCAGGAACTCTTTACTCCGTCCTTCCCAGTTCCACCTGAATTCGTCACTGGCATTCTTCTACCTGTGCCTAAGCCGAAGGGAGGGTCTCATGTCTCTGCATATCGCCTCCTTACATTGATGAATGCAGACCATAAAATCTATGCACGCCTCTTAGCAGCGCGCATACGCACCGTCTCACCTACGGTCCTTTCACCGGAGCAGACTGCATGTGGTTGTGGGGCCACTTTACAAACAGCGCTAGGAGAATGCCGTGACCTCATCGCGCTGGCGGCAGTTTGTCGCCTTCGTGCAGCACTGGTATCCATCGATTTCACGAGTACCTTTTATCGCGTTTGACACCCATTCCTCCTCATGGTGACGACACGTATGGGGTTCCCATTACTTTTTGTCGATGTCATTCGCCGGTTACTACTTCCCGCGGTCTCGATGGTACAAGTCAATGGGAGGCTTGTAGGACCGATTCCTATACTCCGCTCTGTTCGTCAAGGATGTCCTATGTCTACTTTACTACACTGCTGGCCACCGTAAATGCAACACCAAGAAAGACAAGAGGTAGCACAACAAAATTTATTTTGTAGATAACATGTTGACCAAGTATCAAATGATTACGTTTACAGACGTCTGTGACATGTGGTTCCTGCCAGAATCAGTAGCCAGAGTAGCCGCCATTGTTGGAGATCACCGCTGCCACACGTCTCGGCATTGAGTCAAAGAGACGTTGGATGTGTTCCTGGGGTACAGCAGCCCAAGCAGCTTCCACACGTTGCCAAAGATCATCTGGTGTGGCAGCTGGGGATGTAATCTGGGTCACTCGTTGAGCAACCATGGACCACATGTTTTCTATCGGCGAAAGATCCGGAGAGCGAGCCGGCCAGGGAAGCAATTCAATCTGGTTATTGACGAAGAACCTTTGGACAATGCGTGCCACGTGTGTTCGCGCATTATCCTGTTGAAATATGGCTGTGGACGAGCCCTGAAGGTAAGGAAGGACAACTGGCTCCAGCACCTCGGATATGTAGCGCCGGCTATTTAAAGTACCGGCAATGCATACTAGAGGCGTGCGAGAGTAATATACAATACCGCCCCATACCATAATACCCGGTGCAAGACCAATGTGGCGGTGCATAATGCAGCTGTCCAGCATCCTCTCTCCACGGTGTCTCCACACTCGAATCCGACCATCGTGGTGCTGCAGACAGAAGCGTGCCTCGTCAGTAAAGAGAACGTCATTCCATTCTGCCGTCCACATCCGTCTGCCATCACACCATTGGCGACGGAGACGTCTGTGGTTCTGCGTCAATGGTAGACGAAGCAATGGACGTCTTGCGGACAGACCACTCTGCTGTAAACGGCGTCGAATGGTACGCGCAGACACTGGATGATGCGTTACAGACACAATGTGCTGTGCTATGGTTCGGGATGTCACTGAGCGATCCGTCACTGCCATGCGCACAATTTGCCTATCAGCACGTGCAGTGGTGCACCGAGGTGAATGCGATCGACCACGTCGGTCCGTCGTACCCTCCTGCATCCAATGGTCACATATCCGCATTACAGTTGTTTGGTTTCGTCCAACACGACTAGCGATTTCTCTGTATGATAATCCACAATCTCGGTAAGCCACTATCCTTCCTCTGTCGAACTCGGATACTTGATCAAACGATGTTCGCTGTTGTCTACGAGGCATAACTGATCGTCTTGTGAAACAACCACAAGGTAAACACACGTGCCGAACGTACTCTCGTCGAAATCGCCAAGCCTTAAATGGCGCTATGAGGTGGCGCCACAGGCGCGCGTGATGTGCGTCTGCGCTGAAATTCTAATCAGTTGCATATCTCATCGCTGCAAACCCATGGTGTAAATTTCACTTGATTCGGATGCTTCCTTCAGGGTGTTGCATTTACGGTGGCCAGCAGTGTATATGCCATTGCACTTGAGCCCCTCCTCACTGGTCTTACCTCTAGACTGCACGGTCTCACTTTACGTGACTGCACCTTTCACTGCAGGGATTATGTGGACGACCTCCTCTTTCTTACCTGCTCCTTCACGGAACTCAATGACGCAATCCAATGGATCCACCAGTATGGACGTCTTTCTGGTAGCATTCTTAATGTCCGTAAATCGACTATGATGCACATTGGGCGCGGCCTCCCGGCTATGGTGCCAACCCCACTTCCAGTCAGTACCACCCTTCGTTACTTGGGTATCGAATTTACGAGCTCCACACACCGCACAGCGGCCCACGCTTACCAGCGGCTTTTGCTGTCGATTCGGCCCCATGTCCGCGATCAAATGCACCGTAACTTAAACCAACTCCATCGTGTGTCCTATGTCAGCATGTACGTCGCCCCTAAACTGGTACACGTCGCCCAAATCCTCCCAATGCCGTTACTCCTTGGCCGCCGCATCAAATCAGCCTTTGGATATTTCGTGTCAGCAGCGGCTCTTTTCAAAGTCCGCTACAACACTCTAACACTGCCTCCTGCAAAAGGTGGCCTTGGACTCGTCAACGTGCGGGCACGATCTTCTGCACTCTTTGTCCATACACTGTTGCGGCACTGGCAGGGGCCGGTCCCGTCCTTAACACGCGGTGTCTTAGATATCCTCCGACAAGCTTCTCTCGATCCACCGATCAATGTGGCACCTATTTCTCCTTTATTGTACCACGTCGCCAATTGTTTCATAGAATTCAGCTACGTTCTGGCCGGTCTTCCAGTCACCCGTCCTCGCCGTACAAAAGATTATTATCGTTTGTTTATGCTGTCCAAACCTTGCGACCCCATGGTGCTACAGCACCCTGACATTAACTGGCGAACGGTTTGGGAGTGTGTGCATGCACCCTTTTTACTGTCGTCTGTGTCTGCACTCTGGTATGTTGTAGTCTATGGCAAATTCCCGACTAATAATCGACTTTATCGCATAGGACTGGCCACTTCCCCACTCTGCCCTGACTGTCAGCTCGAAGACACCGACGAGCACCGTCTTACGTGCCCCCTGAAACGAAACGTATGGCTCCTCATCCAACGAATCGTGGGCTTTTACCTCCTTGCCCCGCCAACGACGGTAACCCCGGATTTTTTGTTGTTGCCCCAGACATTTCACTACCCTCTTGCTAAGCACCATACCCTAATCTGGTTTCGAGGACAGGCTTTAGAATACCCCTTTCAGAGTGTCCGCATACAGTCCTTGACTTCTGGTACAAAGTTGTGACCGCGCATAGCACCCTCACCCGAAAACCATCTTACTGACAAACTTTTGTAAGTAGGCTGTTTAGGTTTTTTTATTAGTAACGCCACCTCTGTATGAAAATCACCGGCTGTGCCGTGTGCAGTCTGTGGCTGCTTTGCATTGTTGTAATACTCAACCATTGTAGTGTTAGGCAGCTGGCTGTGAACAGCGCGTAGCGTTGCGCAGTTGGAGGTGAGCCGCCAGCAGTGGTGGATGTGGGGAGAGAGGTGGTGGAGTTTTGTAATTTGTCATGATATCAAGGTAAATACATTGTTTGTTCTCTATTAATATCTTTCATTTGCTAACTATCCCTATCAGTAGTTAGTGCCTTCCATAGTTTGAATCTTTTATTTAGCTGGCAGTAGTGGCGCTCGCTGTATTGCAGTAGCTTGAGCAGCAAAGATTTTTGGTGAGGTAAGTGATTTGTGAGACGTATAGGTTAATGTTAGTCAGGTCAGGGCCATTCTCTTGTAGAGAATTTTGAAAGTCAGATTGCGTTGCGCTAACAAAATATTGTGTGTTGAAAGTCAGATTGCGTTGCGCTAAAAAAAATATTGTGTGTCAGTATAAGCACAGTCGTGTAAAATTGTTAAAAGGGGACGTTTCATATGTCGACCCTTAGCCTAGGATACCTCACTGGAATCTTCTGATTTTTTTTCTTGTAGTTTGTGTAATTAGTGTAGCTTTTGTTTATTGCTAGCGCGTAATTTTAGAGAAAATCTCTTTTGTAGTTGTAGTTTTTCATTGTTGTACAATAAAACAGTTGTGGTATGCATGTAGATTTGCACCAAGTATTTCGCAGCTGCAATTAACTAGATATTATTTTCAGTGTTATGTTAATGTGTTCTCTTATTTTTGCTCTTGAAATTGTGTTTTTCTGTGTTGTCGTGTGAAATACTGTGACAATAATGGCGTGTGAAAAACGTAACACTAGGCTCCAAAGCAAACTGAGAAATAATAGTGACGACGAGCGTAGTTTGCCAGCACCACTGTGTAATGAATTAACAGACGTTCAAAGTAGTAATTTGGTAATTGTGCATAGGGAAATGGAGCGGGTTGCAAACAATGGTGTAGACAGCGAAACAATTAGAGAACAGGGAAGCATTATCGATCGATCGGTCGGCAATAGCGCGGCTCAGGAATCCGAAATGACACGAGACGATCTCACAAATACTGTAGATTCAGGTTTTGGATCCTCACCGTTTTCTCAAATAAGTCAAGACACATTTTCTGCTTGTCAAAATGTGAATGTTGCCGGTGCAAATGCACTGCCGAAAAGCGTAGAGGAACAGATTCCAGACACTAATGCATTGTTATTACAGCTAATGCAACAAATGGAACAACATCAGAGACAAACACTACAAAAGCTTCAAAAATTAGACACAATTGAACAAAGTCAGAAACAAATGGAACAAAATGAGAGACAAATACAGCAAAAGCTACAAAAGTTAGACGCAATGGAACAAAATCTTCACACCACGCTTGAACAAACACGTGAAGATTTGGCTATTGAGTTGCATAACATCGAATCGAAATGTCAAAAGGTCTGTAATGACGTAAAGGCACGGATTTGTGAGCGTTTCCAACCTATTTTTTCGCGTCATGAAGATGCATTACAGAATTGCGAAGCGGCCATAAAGGAGCTGCAAACTATTGTTCATGAAAATCACGACACCTTGCAGGCTGAAATTGACTCAGTTGCATCTACCGATTCGGTTGTGCGGCTTGCGGAAACTCAGGAGAATTTGAAGGACACAGTAGAAAGACACATGGAGGAAATTAGTGCATTATCGGAGAAAGTAGTTGAACTTTCGGATCAGGTCATTGACTTATCTACAAAGGTGGATAATGATCTGAATGACACGAGACCTGTAGCTTTTACTGACGCAGAGGAGTATGAACAAGTTGGGAAATTCAAACAAAATCAGAATCAGATTAGTACGCAACACCAAAGAGAAATCCGCGAAGTACAAGATCGGCTGCCACAGGTAATACAAGAATTGCGTATTTCAGAGGACGCTCGCGCCCCAGTGCTGGAGGAGGGACATGGAAGTGCGGAACAGCCACAAAATAGTGACACGGGACACTTCGGAAGTTATGAAAGAAATTGGCAATGTGCACCGAATTTTAAGATGGAACCGCCGACACGACCTAACAATGACCGATATGCTACTCGCCGACACAATGATTTTTACTATAAGCTGTTAAAAAAAAAAAAAAAAAAAAAGGGGGCAGAATAACTTCAGACGCAACAGTTCGGCGCGCAGTTACGATTCCGGGAGAAATTCTCCACCACATGACCGACAAACAAGAAACTATGTAAACTACCGATATAACGACAGACCTGAATTTCATCAGAACTGGCGGGATTATAACAGAGCTGGGCCCTCTCGGCAAGGCGAATTTCTAGAGGTTCGGTCTCCGAATCCCATTAACGACGCGCGCCAACAGACAATGACCCGCACCGCAGGGAGCCGCGTGCGCCGGCTGGCTCCGAGAAAAATAACATAGACGCTAACCTTGAGAAAAATTCCAGTATTCTTTAACGACGTATACGGCATGATAATTGCATTCAAGTTCACACTCTGAGTACTATGAAGAGCAAAGGTTTACACCACATTTCACACGTAGAGTCGTTTATTGAAAGATAATCTGCTTTTTTTAATGCAACATTTTGGTTTACTTGCAAATACATTATGGATTCAAGGTGCTTTCTGAGAGATGCCAGGTGACACAGTGGTTAGTTTGTTTGACAGCTACACGACTATATCACGACGCTACTAATGTGTGACACAATTCACCTTGTTGCTTTTGCGGTGTATATGTTTTATATCTGCACAGTTTTCTGAATTCTTCTGGAAAGTAAAACATGTTTTAGTATTTAACTTTTGTGGTATTGCAACAATGAGACAGCCTTTTTCGTGGCACAATAATACGTTGCAGTATAGTGCTTTCTTCATCACAACAATAAGAGTAATAGCTGAGATATCTATACGCAAAGCATTTCACTTTTGTCTATCATCAGGTAAGTACATTGACTTCTGCAGAACTTAGCTTTTGGAGGACGATAACTGCAGGGCTTACACAGAGATTATCTTACAACAAGACGCACAGTTTAGCGCTACAGGACACGTGTTTGAGTGATTAATTTTGTACTTAAAACATTTATTTTTAAAGATTTTTGAATTGCAAAGAAAGTTTTCCGAGATACATTTCATTCCATTGATGTAATTTGTAACACCTGAGGGTATAATTACATTTATCCTCAGGGGGTACACGCTTACTTTGTGTACCATGTGTGTGGCAACCACAAGGAACCCTAGCTAATATGGTATTTGCTTATACAACTTTACACATCGGTACCATATTTCTCCAACACAGTATTACACAGCTATCAGATCATTTAACTGAGAGAGACAAACATTTTTTTTACTACATTAGTGACAGATGCTTACGTAATTACACAGTTGAATAACTTCACACTTATGAAATTGTATTTTGTTTGTACTTTGTAAACTGTTCATATTTTTTTGGAACCATTGTGATACTATGTGAGCTTTGAATGATGTGTTTGGTATGGAATCATGATTTTAAAGTACGTTTGAGGCAGATGACACTTTTGAAATGAGCAGAGAATTTTTTTTAGGTTTTGAAACTATTGGAGGAAGCTACGACGATTTTGAGATTTGACTGAGGTGTTATGATGTTATTTTTTACGACGACGATGTGTATTATGTTGTTGAGGTATGTTTATGATTAGTAAGCTAATGTTATATGAAGAATTTGATTATGCTATGTATCTAATGATGAAGTATTGAAGAAGCGTCGACGAATTTGTATATGTGTAATAAGGTAAGGAGTAATGAGTAGCGGTTAGGAACTCTGCCTTGTGAAGACGTATGTTGGAAACCGAGAATCGTACTTTTAGAATTATGAAATGTGTGTAAATGCGTGAATGTATCACAATGCCGACGAAAATTTTTGGACACTGTTATATTCATGGGATTTTGTTTTTACAGGTTTGCAACGCTAATTCTTGACCTGTGAAATATTTTTATTTAAGACTGCCATTGTAGCGGAAACTGCTGTCGTAAATATTTCCGTACGAAAGTTAAGTGACCACCTGCACGTAATACGTCGTGGGCACACAGCTGTGTCAGACACCTGGGCGACAGCCGCCCGAACAAAAAAAAAACCATTAGCCTTCCAGCGGCACAGGTAGAAGAAAAAAGAGGCCATTATAATCGCTATTGACGTTCCTTTGTAGAAAGCATCGCAACATTTCACGGCTATTGTCGTGCTAATTGAGAGAAATGCCATATGGCTAGTGAATGACGTTTCACGCCTTGCTTTGCCCATTTTGTTTAATATCTAGTTTCTAGCTGCACTGCAGCACTGGTTAAAATAAAATTTTATAGATGTACTAATATAAATATTTTCTGTCTGCAGATCTATTAAATAATAATTTTGTAATCCACATTCTTCGAAAAAGGAGCTCTTGGAATGGAAAGAACAATAAGAAGGGACTAATACCAGGAACTGCATACGTAATTTTCTTTTCAACTACTGAGTAATTTTTTGTAGAATTAGTTTTTGTGGTGCACCACTTTAATTACTTAGACATTAAGATGTGATTATACATTTCCCTTATCTGCATTGTTATCTTTAGTGTACTATTTCTTCTGCTTGAGCTATGTCATATTTAGGTATAAGTTGCTGCTATTTGCCAGGCATAGTGTTATTGAATTTGATTTTGTATTATTCTGTTAAGCCAGTTTTACTAATGATTTATTTTTATATTTTTATTGTTTGCTGCACATTGCCTTAGATTAGTTGTAATATTACAATTGCTTTGCTAATTTCTTAATACTGCTTGCTTCGCAAATCTGCGTTTTTTTTTTCATTGCTGTTTATATTAATTGTTTTATGTGATGCTGCATTGCCTCGTCCCTTGGTATATATATCTGAGCTCAGTAGATTTAAGTTAGCTTAAGAGGGGGTAGACTATATAAGAAACTAACTATGATGAATTGGAAGAAATACATTGAAAATCTATAAGAAAATGGTTTGGCCAAAACAGTATTTTGAAATAGGATATGAACCAAAAAAAAGTAGGGTTTAGGGACAACAGGTTTAGGTAGGATTTTCTTGGAAATAAATGATGAAGTAAGATAATGGAAAATAAATAATGAGGTAAGAAATATGTGAACATATATATATACAGAAAGCATGCTTGAATAGGATTTTTTTGGTGGAAACAAATGTGGAAATAAGACGAAAGATCTATGGAATGAAGTTTTGGGTTGGACTGCAGTACCAAAAGTTACACTGAAAACGAACCCTGTCCTTTCCATTGTGTTATCGCACTATGTGTTTGTGTACCCTTGTGTATTTGTTTTCTTCCTGTCTTTGTGTAGTTTCATAGAATTTTTTCTTCTTCTAATACTAAGCTACATTCACTATGATGAGGAATACTGTGATCCTCAAATATAATTTGCATTGATAATATGTTATTTACTTTGTAAAGATGATTAGACATTTATCTGTTCTGTGTTAATGCTTAGGTGTGAAGTTGATGTTTCAAAAGTTATTCTGATCTTTTATGTATGAAATTATGTCATAATTCCTGTAACACTGATGTATATGTTTATTTCTATTCTTTTGTAAAGCCCCTATTACCGCAACTGTTATTTGTATTGTTATGTTCTTGAATGATGTGTTTTGTACCTTTGTTATTGTGTTCTTATGTTATAAAATTGTAATTGACACCAGGTCATCAAATTAAGTAACTTGTAAGTTACATTTCACTGCACACGTTTCTATTGGTCATAGTATATGGACAATATGTGAGAAGTAGGGACTGTTAGTGTTTGCACGTGTGTTAATAATTCAGCAAGGGACTGGATAACAGCATTGCTGGTTCTGAGGACAATTCCAAAAACTTTGTGAGTGCACAAGTGGTGGTTATGGACTTGCTACATTATCCGCAAGACTCTTCGATGGTGATTGTGCACCTGCACAGTCGCAACAGATGGCTGCTGGCCGTCTCTACAAGGACTACAGTGGGTCTGCGTCTTTGCTGACTCGCCAGTACCATTATCTCTACAAGGACTGCAGTGGGTCTGCACCTTTGATGACTCACCAATACCATTATCTCTACAAGGACTGCAGTGGGTCTGCACCTCTGGTGGCCCACCAATACCGTAATCTCTACCAGGACTACAGTGGGTCTGCTCTGTGATGACCTACCCACCAATACTCTTCAAAATTTCGACTGACTCCGCTGTGGGTTTACTCTGTTGTGACCCATTACCTGTCTGCATGTAGAGTCAGCACTGTCTTTTCGTTGGAAGGACAACAATACTTCTTCAATACTGCATGGAAATCCACTACTTCCGTGTGCATTTTCTTTTACTGCTCAGACTTTGAGAGAAAGACTGATATTTTACTGTGATGAACGATTAGGACTGTCTTTATGGACTGTGAGAAAATTTTAGCTTTTGACCAACATTGTATCAATAAGTGTGTGCATTTGATTTCTTTGTTATTGTAATTGTAAAAAAAAATTTTAACAAATATGTATTGGCCAGTGCCCAACAAAATTTGTAAAATTTTTTGTGGGGAGCATGGGGGCTATGTAAGTAGGCTGTTTAGGTTTTTTTATTAGTAACGCCACCTCTGTATGAAAATCACCGGCTGTGCCGTGTGCAGTCTGTGGCTGCTTTGCATTGTTGTAATACTCAACCATTGTAGTGTTAGGCAGCTGGCTGTGAACAGCGCGTAGCGTTGCGCAGTTGGAGGTGAGCCGCCAGCAGTGGTGGATGTGGGGAGAGAGGTGGTGGAGTTTTGTAATTTGTCATGATATCAAGGTAAATACATTGTTTGTTCTCTATTAATATCTTTCATTTGCTAACTATCCCTATCAGTAGTTAGTGCCTTCCATAGTTTGAATCTTTTATTTAGCTGGCAGTAGTGGCGCTCGCTGTATTGCAGTAGCTTGAGCAGCAAAGATTTTTGGTGAGGTAAGTGATTTGTGAGACGTATAGGTTAATGTTAGTCAGGTCAGGGCCATTCTCTTGTAGAGAATTTTGAAAGTCAGATTGCGTTGCGCTAACAAAATATTGTGTGTTGAAAGTCAGATTGCGTTGCGCTAAAAAAATATTGTGTGTCAGTATAAGCACAGTCGTGTAAAATTGTTCAAAGGGGACGTTTCACTTTTGCCGGTTATCTCCGCAGCGTCTTCCTTGATCCCCCTCAAAGTTGGTGTGTGCCATGCCTACCTGCATCATCGAACACAAAAAAAAAAAAAAAAAAAAAAAAAAAAAAAAAAAAAAAAAAAAGGGAAGAAGATAGAATATGTTGTATTTTGTTGTACTTAATTTTTTGCTAATATTTTTTGTTAAACTGCCAGTCATTTGCATATGTTTAAATAGTACCTTGAAGAACTGTTGCTTTGTGTGTATATATATATGTACTCTCAGTTTGTTCAATAAAGATTTTAAAGAAAGGCGCTGCAGTCATGGACCGTGCGGCTAGTCCCGGCGGAGGTTCGAGTCCTCCCTCGGGCATGGATGTGTGTGTTTGTCCTTAGGATAATTTAGGTTAAGTAGTGTGTAAGCTTAGGGACTGATGACCTTAGCAGTTAAGTCTCATAAGATTTCACACACATTTGAACATATTTTTTTTTAGGAATATTCACTGCCTTATACTATTTAGCTCAAACGGTACATGTGGTTGACACCATAGTTGTCATGTCCCCTATATGCTCGAATGGAGACAGGACAAGGCAAGGCAAATAGCATTAACTGTTCCTGTACTGACCGACCAAGTTCAACAAGCATGGAAATCGATCCCACAAACTGATATCCGGCACTTGTACAGTACAATGCATGTACGTTTACATGTTTGGCATTCAGAATTCTGGCAGCTACACCCGTTATTAATGCACCTGCATTTCACATTTGCAATGGCTTATCTCATGCTTACAATAAACTGTGGTGCTGCAGTGTTGCTCATTTAAATATTACCTGGACAAATGTGTTCCAGAAATTTTATTGCTGTACAGTAATTATTTTTTTATGTTGCGACATTTTTCCGCCAGTGTTTAATATCTGTAGGTTTGCCTTCCTTTCAACCTTTCGCAGAAGCAGCAGTTTTTCCAGTTACACATAATATTACGTCCAGCCTTGTCGTCAAATATGGGGTGTCTACGAATTCTTCGTACTCGGTTCCCTAGACAATCAAATCAACCAACTCGTATTAATAAGTTTTATTACAAAAAGTAAGTGACAATGCAGTTGCATGGATGTGTCGCAAGCAAAGTGCGATACACGAAATAATCAAGCTTCTGTGCTACATAGAGTTGACGCTGCTAGTTATTAACCTTGAAGGTACTATTCAACTGGGCCGCGACAAGTCAGGCTCGGCGCTTATATCATGTTCACGCAGGGGCCCTGCTGTCGCGTTGTCGTCCTGGAGAGGGGTCGGTCAGCGTGCAATTGCCTGACTTCTTTTCACAGCCTTCTCTTCTCTATCGTTCCCGACTGGCATGCCGGTGCTTGACTTTACGGCGTAACACATAATGTTTGTCAATCACTTTAAGTTCTTTCTAGGCATGTTAAGGCTCTCTTTAGCCCATTTCTTTGTTATTGAAGTACCACTTGGGGCATATTTGTATAGGTGTGAAGTGTCCATTACACAGAGACAGTGCATCATAAGCTTTTACTGGCGAAAAATGCTAACGAAAAACATAGTTTGGTGACCTCAGAACCCTTCAATGACCCTAGAGTCTGTACTATGTGTAGACAACTTGAGTTAAAATTATGTTTACGCCTCAGATCGCGTATTACGTGCATATTTTATTAGATAAGTACAACAAATTTGCACCTCTGTATCTTGGTAACGGATAAGTTTCGAAGTTTCCCGAGGACATCGTCTTAAGAAAATATGGTAAAACGCTTCGATAAGCCATGAATAGAAATTATAGGAGTAGCTGGTGTGTGTATAAAATATGATGACATGGAAATAGGAGAAGTTGAGAGTGTAAAATTCTTGGGATTACAACTTGATAATAAATTCAGTTGGGAGCAACATACTAACGAACTGCTAAAGCTCCTAAACAAGTCTGTGTTTGCAATGCGAATGATGTCAGACATAGGAGATATAAATATAAAAAAACTGGCATATTTTGGTTATTTTCACTCCATTATGCCATATGGTATCATATTTTGGGGTAACTCCACAAACAGAGAAAAAATTTTTAGAGTACAGAAGCGTATAATAAGAGTAGTGTAAATCCAAGAATATCATGTAGAAAGCTATTCAAAGAACTGGGCATATTAACCACAGCTTCTCAGTATATTTATTCCTTAATGAAGTTTGTTGTGAATAATACATCTCTTTTTCCAACTAAGTGCTTAGTACACAGTATCAATACTAGGAATAAGAACAATATACATAAAGATTTAAAATCACTTACTCTTGCCTAGAAAGGAGTCCAGTATTCAGCAACGCATATTTTTAATAAGTTACAAGCAACCATTGAGAGTTTCAGACAAGGCACAATTTAAACATAATTTAAAAGAATTTTTGGTAGCCAACTCTTTCTAGTCCATCCATGAGTTTCTCAACAAGTGCAGTAGACCATTTTAATGAAAATTTATTATACTTTAATGTTTGACAATACTTGCCTGTAATAGCCAAGAAAGTAGCAAATGTCTGAATGATGGATTTAATGAAAGCAGATGTAAGTATTAAACCTGTAAATATTAGAAGTTTAAATTTAATTCATGTACATAATTTTACCGTCTATTGACTGAGGATCATTAAAATTAATGAAATTCAAGTTTTTCTAATTACATTTTTGTAATATGTTTATCTGACATGTTCCACACCCAGGAGGATTTCCTCTTTTATGGGTCTATGGAATGAATAATTAATCTAATATAATGTAGTCAAGTGGTACTTTTCGTTACCAAAAATCTTGATTTATCAGCGTTTTCTCATGATCCGCCCGTGAACAAATGATGCTTTTAAAAGCCGCCTAAGGTAAACCTGAGACCACAGTAGAGCAAAACAACCAACCGATTTGCTCAATTTGCATGGGGTGGAGGAAGTGTGTAATGTTTAAATTTTTCCCGTGCATTGTAGGATAGCTACAGTACGCCCGTACTGCTGATAGCTACACAAACGTTCGCTAGGCAAAGGACAATCCAAAACACTTGACTCATTATCTCTTTTGTCAATGGGACCCGAGAATGAGTCCCTGAAAAGTCGCACTTTCGCGCGCGGCTGTTTGGAAGATCCTGGTACCACACGCTGTCGCTCACGGACCGCTTCCATTTGTGAAATATGCTTAGTGTTTAACAAGAAATTATACGTGCAAAATTATAAAGAATGCAGCAACCAGTCGCGGAAACATAATTTATTTATCTTGTTGAAAATCGTTTCGACTGATATGTCATCATCGGTGCTAAAGCAAATACAAGAGACAGGGCATAATCAACGACTGCTTTAACAAACGAAAAAATTCACAATAAAACATAGTTACATCAATTACAACATGTACAGATGTCAGAAATTAAAATTCAAAGTCAAAACAAAACAACAAGAACAGCACGCTCAAAATATGTAAAACCAACTCCAAACACCGAATTCATTTACCATCTAATAACAACTTTTTGAATAAGACTGGCTCAGTTTAGGTGCGAAAATTGGCAATTGCATCAGATTTCACAAAATACATATTTCCTTTAAAATACATATAAGGAGATAAAAAATTATTTATAAAACCAATAGTTAAAATTGTAGAATAAATAGACGTCACTCGATGTAAGGTCGAGAGTTGGTTTGAGATATTTTGAGTGTATTGCTCTTGTTGTTTTGTGATTGATTTTTGAGCACATATTTTATCGCCGGCGGTTGGCAGTGATATGGCAATCCTTTTATCGGTTTCCACCATACTCATGAGAAATATAAGGGCGCATGGTACGTTTGTTCATGAGGCTGTAGTTCGCATAGTAGATCTAAAGTCGTTATCCACATATACGGTTCTTTATATGCGCAACACTTTTTTAATCGCATTATTTAAGTAATACGATTGTTTATTTCGTACTGTAATTTTTACCTGAACCCTTTGGATTTGTGCATTCAGTAACATAGCGTCGTCTATTGGAAGTAACATAATGTGCCTTTTGATTCACTTGTAGTTCGTATGCGGAACGGTAGATGGCCATTGATACCACTATTCGGTTTCGTCATTATGACAAGTTTCATTTCCTAAATTTGTGTGAATGGAATCATATTTTTAGCGAGTTTATCTCTTCTTACAATTTTGACGATCGTAGTTTTGACGTATATATTTAATTTGTTATTATCATCTGACAAACAATGTTCAGACATTTTCACTTGTAATTATTTAAATTGGTATTATTAATTACCATCACTGTATAATTTTTGTAATGTGATATATTCCTTATTGCTTTTATTTTACATTCCTTTTGTATTTCACATAGAGGGCGCTTATTGCAACGTGGCGCCACCTCATGTTGTCTTGTTGTAGTGTTGACCTATGATGTGTCACTTCATGATAGAAATCTGCCAAGGACAGTACTTCTACTAATGGCATGTATCGGTTCGAAAAAATGGTATGTTGTGACTTTGGATTTTAATTTCTGACATCTGTACATGTTGTAATTGATGTAACTATGTTTTATTGTTAATTTTTTCGTTTGTTAAAGCAGTCGTTGATTATGCCCTGTCTCTTGTATTTGTTTTAGCACCGATGATGACTGATATCAGTCGAAATCGATCTGCAACAAGATAAATAAATTATGTTTCCGCGACTGGTTGCTACATTCTTTATAATTTTATATTCCATGGTCGCGGCACTGAAAGGGAACCTTATGGAGCCCAACATTCAAATTATATGTTTTCTATGTTTCATCCCATTGAGCATTTTTTTGTGAATTTCAAACATCCCCGAATTTGCATTACGTTTAAATCTTGTCAAACCTTCTTTAAAATAACAACAAAATTGGGTTACTATATTCGAAGAAAGGACCCCCAATAAAAGATTTTGCCCCGGGCCCGTTCCTGGCTCTCAGCGGCCTATCAGCAGGTTAATACTAGTCATAGCGTGTTGTCAGTATACTTTACAGAAGTAGCCAGCGTTGGTTGCTTTGCTTCTGCCTGTTAACTTATAACTTGACGCATTCCACGTTCCTAACGCCTCTTCTTGGTGATCGGAACGTACAGGATAACATGTGTGAATGACTGAGTGAATTAATTACGGTATTTCTTATGGCAACAGTGATTGGAGCCTTGCAAAGTAATCTGTTATTATGATCAACAAAATCTAGTCATTTGTGAACTTCATAATTTAAGCATTATAATAATATCTTACAATACTTGAGATTGGATTCATGTTTTTGGCCGGATTCCTTTAAATTCGGCCAACCCATTTAACGCACTGCCGCTGTCTTTAAGAGTTGTGTTCTGCTCCGTGTGATCTGTTCTTTGACGCCGCGACGCGGTTGTCTCTCAAGAGGCGGCGGCGCCCCAGTGACCAACTTATCGACCGCCGCCGCGGTCAGCGAGAATCCTTTCACCGCCGAGCCAAATACCCCGCCGGCGAAACAGTGGCGGCCGTGACGTGGCGCCGCCGGTGGCGGAGCTGCGAAGCTCTGCCGGCTCGTCAGCGCGCCGCGTTAAGTGGCAATCGAACAGTGACAGCGCGGCTGGCTGGAGGGGGCGAAGCTGCCGCAACAGGCGGCCGGCAACACGAGGCTTCTTCCCGGCTGGCGCGGCCGCTGACTGCTGGCGCCAGCAAAGCTGTGGGCTCTGACTGTACTGGCGCCCGTTTCCGCGCTCTGTGTATGTGCGCTAAACTACTGTGGTCCTCGCCTTGAGTGCCTCAGCAGTACAGATAACCGTGTCAAAGGGGTGCCAGTGATGAGGCCACGCTAACATCGTTCCTCAAGAGAGGCAGGAGCCTTTTGAATACTTTTAGTAACTACACACAGCATGATTTATCTGCCTTGTGACATTAACGAATATGGTCTTGCTCTGTTGCTTCTGCGAAAGGTTGAAAGGAAGGGGAAACTGCAGGTATTAAACACTGACTGAAAAAAAATCGCAACGTCAAAAAATAATTACTGTATAGTAATCAAATTTCTGGAAGACATTTGTCCAGGTAATATTTAACACAGCAGAACACTGCAGAACGACAGGTTAATGTAAGCACGAGATGTTGTTGTTGTGGTCTTCAGTCCAGAGACTGGTTTGATGCAGCTCTCCATGCTACTCTATCCTGTGCAAGCTGCTTCATCTCCCAGTACCTACTGCAACCTACATACTTCTGAATCTGTTTAGTGTATTCATCTCTTGGTCGGCCTCTACGATTTTTACCTTCCACGCTGCCCTCCAATACTAAATTGGTGATCCCTTGATGCCTCTGACTATGTCCTACCAACCGATCCCTTCTTCTAGTCAAGTTGTGCCCCAAATTTCTCTTCTCCCCAATTCTGTTCAATACCTCCTCATTAGCTATGTAATCTACCCAGCTAATCTTCAGCATTCTTCTGTAGCACCACATTTCGAAAGCTTCTATTCTCTTCCTGTCCACACTATTTATCGTCCATGTTTCACTTCCATACATGGCTACACTCCAAACAAATACTTTCAGAAATGACTTCCTGACACTTAAATCCATACTCGATGTTAACAAATTTCTCTTCTTCGGAAACGCTTTCCTTGCCATTGCCTGTCTACATTTTATATCCTCTCTACTTCGACCATCATCAGTTATTTTGCTCCCCAAATAGCAAAACTCATTTACTACTTTAAGCGTCTCATTTCCTAATCTAATTCTCCTAGCGTCACCCAATTTAATTCGACTACATTCCATTATCCTCGTTTTGCTTTTGTTGATGTTCATCTTATACCCTCGTTTCAAGACACTGTCCATTCCGTTCAGCTGCTCTTCCAGGTCCTTTGCTGTCTCTGACAGAATTACAATGTCATCGGTGAACCTCAAAGTTTTTATTTCTTCTCCATGGATTTTAATTCCTTCTCCGAATTTTTCTTTTGTTTCCTTTATTGCTTGCACGAGATAAACCATTGCAAATATGAAACGCACGTGCATTAATAATGGGTGTAGCCGCCAGAATGTTGAATGCGAGCATGTAAACGCGCTGACATTTTTGTACTAACGTCAAATGTCAGTTTCTGGGATAGAATTTCATGCTGGGCCGGCCGCTGTGGCCGAGCGGTTCTAGGAGCTTCAGTCCGGAACCGCGCTGTTGCTACGGTCGCAGGTTCGAATCCTGCCTCGGGCATGGATGTTTGTGACGTCAGTCAACAGACGAGGTAGGCCTGAACGCTTTTGTGCTGTACGTGTCCCTTCACGTTTCCACGTCACTATCACATCGGAAACAGTGGACCTAGGGACGTTTAGGAGTGTGGAAATCCCGCGTACAGATGTATGACACATGTGACATCCAATCACCTGACCACATTCGAAGTCCGTGAGTTCCGCGGAGCGCCGTATTCTGCTCTCTCACGATGTCTGATGACTATTGACGTCGCTGATATGGACTATCTGGCAGCAGGTGGCAGCACAATCCACCTAACATGAAAAACGTATGTTTTTGGGGCGTCCGGATACTTCTGATCATATATTTTTATGGGATACTATGAATGAACTATTGTTAAGCTTTACATTTTTTAATGTTATCATAACTTCCTTCCTTATTTATTATTTCGTAGAAATGGCAGACAAATCTTTAATCTAGTAAGCAAATGAACCGTTGTACTTCACGGCTATGTCATTTCGTAAAAATATTGCCAGGCTGGGTTTGGTGCCATTCTGCAATACAACGGGTGTCCGGCGACGTCAGCGAGAAATTACCGCCTAGACAAGGTGTGGGCAAGTCTTGCACACTGCATGTACACGGATACCTTAGGCCAGACACGAGGGAACAGGGACATTAATGTCTCACCAATGCTGTAGCAATTCTCATGCTATGTGTTTGTGGCTCGTTTCTGTCGGCATTGTTATTAAAAAACAACATCGATCGCTTTTCCCATTTCCTATAACAAAATAATACTTCAAAGCAATGCCAATATCGCCAATAAAAATTACTCGTTCTTTTAAAAGGATTATTTAAAGCCGGCCGGAGTGGCCGAGCGGTTCTAGGCGCTACAGTCTGGAACCGCGCGACCGCTAAGGTCGCAGGTTCGAATCCTGCCTCGGGCATGGTTGTGTGTGATGTCCTTAGGTTAGTTAGGTTTAAGTAGTTCTAAGACAAGGGAACTGATGACCTCAGATGTTAAGTCCCATAGTGCTTAGAGCCGTTTGAACCATTTTTGAATTCCATGCTTGTTGAAGTTTGTCGGTAAATACAGGAACAGTTAATACTATTTGTGGATTACGCTGTAGTGGACGTCCCATATACTCGTATGCTCGAACGGAAACAGATCTGGTGATCGAGCAGGCCGAGGCAATAAATCGAAACTCTGTAGAGTATATTGGGTTACAATAGCAGTATGTGGGCGAGCGTTATCGTTTGCAAAATATCCCCTGGAGTACTGTTCATGAATGGCCAGCACAACAGGTTGACTTACCAGACTGATGTACGGATTTGCAGTCAGGGTACGTGGGATAACCACGAGAGTGGTCCCACTGTCACACGAAGCCGCAACCCAGACCGTTACTTCAGGTGTAGGTGCAGTGTGTCTAGCACGCAGGCAGGTTGGTTGCATTCTCAATTGGCCTCCTTCTGAATAACACACGGCCGTCACTGGCACCGAGGCAGAACCAGCTTTCATCAGAAAACACAACAGACCTCAACACTACTCTCCTGTGAGCTTTCGCTCGACATCAAGAAAGTCGCAAATGGCGGGGCTTGAGGTCTGTGGAACGCATGCTACAGGGCGTCTGGCTCAGAGCTGTCCTTCAAGTAACCGATTTATAACAGTTCGTTGTGTACTGTGATGCCAACTGCTGCACCACAGCTAAACGCCGAACACGATAGTCCTTCCTCACAGTAGTGCCACGTGGTCATCCGGAGACCAGTCTTCTTTCGACCGTACATTCTCGCGATCACTGCTGCCAGCAGCCATGTACAGCGGCTACATTTCTGCCAAGTCTTTCTGTAGTATCGCAGAAGGAACAGCCAGCTTCTCATAGTCCTGTTACACGACCTCGTTTAAATGTTGACAATGGCGTCTTTGTCGCCTTAAAGGCATTCCTGACTGACATGAACTCACCACGTCCAATCTCAAAGGTAAATAACGCTCACGACCGTTACATCGTGTATTTAAAGCATACCGATTTGTATCCTCACAGCTAGCACCATTCTTATGCGACAGGTGCGAAACTGGAACGTACATCATCTTTCAGATACAGAAACACGTCTACCAATTTTCGTTTGTGTGTTGCATGTTTTCCCGTCAGTTCTACTCTACGGATTAATGATTATAGCATTCTCTCGGAAAAAAATATTCCGCAGTTAAGATAGTCCCCCTTTAGGATCTCTTAGTGGAAGCTACTCAAGTGCATGTTATCAGGAAAAATGAAATTGGCGTTTTGCATGTCGGAATGTGTAATGTCAGATGCTTTAATGGTAATGATGAACAGGAAAATAGGAATGCAGAAGACTGTATGTACACATTAGGGTTAATGATCACATTACAGTAGCCAAGCCAATTACAAAGCCAAAAAGTACCATTCTAAACTATGGATGACGAGATATACACTGACCAGCCGGTACACACCGCCTACCTAATAGCCGGTATGTACACCTTTGGCATTGTTGACAGAGACGACGTGTCGTGGTACGGAAGCAATGAGGCCATGGTAGGTCATTGGTGGAACTTGACACCACATCTGCACACACAAGTCACCGCATTCTCGCAAATTCCGGAGAGGAGGGCGATGAGCTCTGACGAAACGTTCAATCACATCATAGCTGTGTTTGATTAGGTTTAGATCTGACGAGCTGGGAACCAGCACATCATTTGGTTCTCGCCACTGTATTCCTTTAACGTCTCCAGCATACTCCTGGCCTTGTGATATGGGGCATTATTCTGTTGAAAAATGCCACGGTCGTCTGGAAACATGATCGTCATGAAGGGGTGTACATGGTCTGAAACCAGTGTACGATACTCCTTGGTTGTCATGGTGCCTCGGGCGAGCTCCACTGGACCCTTTGATACCCACGTGAATGCTCCCCATAGCATAATGGAGCCGCCGCCATCTTATCTCCTACCTGCGGTAAAGGTGTCAAGGAGCTGTTCTCCTTGAAGAAGAGGGATTTGAGCCCACCCAGCGACATGATGAAGAAGGTATCGGGATTCATCATACCTTTGCATAAAAAAGGGGATAGATCTGATGTCAACAATTACCGTCCAATCTCCCTTCTAACAGCTTTATCCAAAGTTTTTGAGAAAGTAATGTATTCAAGAGTAGCTTCACATATCTGTAAAAATGAAGTACTAACAAAATGTCAGTTTGGTTTCCAGAAAGGTTTTTCAACAGAAAATGCCATATATGCTTTCACCAAACAAATTTTGAATGATCTGAATAACCGACCACCACCCATTGGGATTTTTTGTGATGTCTCAAAGGCTTTTGATTGTGTAAATCATGAAATTCTGCTAGACAAGCTCAAGTATTGTGGCATGAGTGGGACAGTGCACAAATGGTTTAATTCGTACCTAACTGGAAGAGTGCAGAAAGTTGAAATAAGCAGTTCTCATAATATGCAAAGATCAGCACATTCCTCAAACTGGGGAACTATCAAGAACAGGGTTCCATAAGGGTCTGTCTTGGGTCCTTTGTTGTTCTTAATATATATTAATGACTTGCTATTGTATATTCATGAAGAGGCAAAGTTAGTTCTCTTTGCTGATGATACAAGTATAGTAATCACACCTGACAAACAAGAATTAACTGATGAAATTGCCAATACTGCCTTTCAGAAGATTACTAAGTGGTTCCTTGTAAATGGACTCTCACTGAATTTTGATAAGACACAGTACATACAGTTCCGTACAGTAAATGGTATGACCCCATTAATAAATATAGACTTTAATCAGAAGCATATAGCTAAGGTAGAATATTCAAAATTTTTAGGTGTGTCCATTGATGAGAGATTAAATTGGAAGAAACACATTGATGATCTGCTGAAACGTTTGAGTTCAGCTACTTATGCAATAAGGATCATTGCAAATTTTGGTGATAAACGTCTTAGTAAATTAGGTTACTACGCCTATTTTCACTCATCGCTTGCATATGGCATCATATTTTGGGGTAATTAATCACTGAGGAATAAAGTATTTATTGCACAAAAGTGTGTAATCAGAATAATAGCTGGAGTCCACCCAAGATCATCCTGCAGACATTTATTTAAGGTTCTAGGGATATTCACAGTAGCTTCTCAGTATATGTACTCTCTTATGAAATTTGTTATTGAAACCAAACCCAATTCAAAAGTAATATCAGTGTGCACAACTACAATACTAGGAGAAAGGATGATCTTCACTATTCAAGATTAAATCTAACTTTGGCACAGAAAGGGGTGAATTATACTGCCACTAAAGTCTTTGGTCACTTACCAAATAGTATCAAAAGTCTGACAGATAACCAACAAGTATTTAAGAAGAAATTAAAAGAATTTCTGAATGACAACTCCTTCTACTCCATTGAGGAATTTTTAGATATAAATTAAGAAAAAAAGAAAAAAAACAAACAAAAAAATTATAAAAAAATTAAAAAAAAACAAAAAATTAAAAAGTTGTTATATTAACTTAATTATTTTGTTAAATTAACTTAATTGTGTCATGTATTGGAAAATTTGACTCGTTCCACATCATTAAGAAATATCGTATTCATGATCCATGGAACTAGTATTAATCTAATCTAATCTAATCTAACCATGCAACGCTCTGTCATTGCGGCAACGTCCAGTGCCGATGGTCACGTGGCCATATCAGTTGTAGTAGCCGATGTTGTGGTGTTAACATTGGCACATTCATGGGTCGTCGGCTCCAGGGACCCATCGTTAGGACTGTTCGGTGCACTGTGTGTTCAGACACACTTGTACTCTGCGCCACATTAAAGTCTGAAGTTAGTTCCACAATTCGCGGCCTGTTCTGTTTCTACCAGTCTGCCCAGCTTGCGATGTCCGACATTTGTAACGAGAGGTGGCCGCCTAACCCTACGGCGACTGGATGTGGTTTCACCTTGGTTTCGCCACATATTGAAGACACTCGACACAGCACTCCTCGAACATCCGATTAGTCGCGCAGTTTCGGAAATGGTCATGCCGAGCCTCGAGGCTAACACAATCTGGCCTCGCTCAAACTCCGATAGACCTCGCACCTTCCCCATTCTACGCACAGACAGCAACTCACCGACGCTATATACACCATGCGTGTGTCTAACTAGCAGTCATTCCTCGCGAGGTGACGCTGCTATCGCTTGGACGGGTTTATATCGATAGTAGGTCGGTGGTGATAATGTTTTGGCAGATAAACGTTAAGGAGACGTAAACTGTGTGGCGCCAGGACGAGCATCCTGCCCCCCCCCCCTTAATTTAACTGTACCATATGCGTAATAACTATGTCAGTCCTGCGCCGATGTCGGACAATACCAAAAGAAATAGAAAAAGAAGAAGAAGGAGGACATGAACTCTGCTGGGGTATCTGAGTTGAGCACAGGAAAAGGAAGAGAAGGAAAAATAATGACAGAATGTGGAACAGGGGAGAGGAATGAGAAGGAATGCTTGGTAGCCTTTTGCAAACCATACATATTGGCGTTGTTGATATTTGATTTTACAAACATGAAGTAAGGTTGTGTGGCGGTTTTTGTGTGTCATCAACATCGACAAGTACAATGAATATGGATGATACGATACTCTATGGTATTCTGCGGTTTGAATTCACTCTTTTTTTTGTAGCAGTTGCATTGATTTGATTTTGTAAATGATACTGACAATATTATATACATGTATAATGCATTATTCAAACTACAACTTCTCCTGGATAATTATTTTTTTCAAATTGCACAAGAATTCCACCTGACGTAGTGTAATAATGTTGACTGTAAGCAGTGTTCATATCACTAAAATTACAGATCGTACATCAGAGCTTTTATAATTTTTTTGTCTTCGATGGATTTAATTATTCTTAGCAAATTGATCATGAAAAGGAACCACAGAATACCACCCACACACAACACTGACGTATGCTACCAAAAAATATTTTTCTCCGTGATTCGTCCGTAGTTTAATTTTGGCCTCATATATCAGCAATGAAATCTTGTTCAACAATAAATACTATCAGCACTGTTCTTAGAAAATGCACTCTGATTCGATTAATTTTTTTTTCTTTTATAAATAGAATTCAGTACCACTGGTGCAAATTTATTTCTTACACGTCGTAATATTGTTTCCAGTTTCAGGTAATTTAAATTTGCCGCTGTAATAAAAGTTAAGATGGCGGCCAACAAAAGATAGAGGATTTCTTTTTTAATTAAGATTTTCCTTTTCCCAATAACTATTCAGTCATTTAAATTGATGCCACCAATAAAAAAAATTAAATTGTTTTGAAAATTAGTTTAACACAAACCCATGCTATTTTCAACTAGAAGTACAGACGAAGTTGCTATATAATTGCAACTAACAATGGCTGCGCTTCTTGCAGCTATGATAGAACAATTAATACAAAATTATAATTAAAAGAGGAAGTGAATTTTCAATAATTAATCATAAATAGTTTTAACGCATTTGGCTGTATTTGTTTTTACCAGCAAATGAACATAAAAGTACAATAATTTTACATTAAATATTTTTCATTTAACAGACCTCAAATCGATTCGCGTCTTGCGTCGGCGATGTACATCAGAAGAAGACGACAAAAGGATACAAAACAAAGGAAAGGAATGACATAGATTAACAAAGAATGTGAGACAAATATTGTCTCTGTTTTACATAATTATCATCTTTTTAAGAAATAATTACACAATTGAATGAATATTATCCACACGTTCATATTCCACTCGTAATAAAAAATATATATATCGTGGGTGTTATAGGAAAAGGAAGAGAAGGAAAAATAATGACAGAACGTGGAACAGGGGAGAGGAATGAGAAGGAATGCTTGGTAGCCTTTTGCGAACCATACATATTGTCGTTGTTGATATTTCATTTAAGAAATATGAAGTAAGGTTGAATACGTGCAAGACACCCAGAGACACTGATGGTTTCAGATAATTGTGTAATGGTAAGACATAGATTCCGAGACCAGATTTTGAACTTCAAAACATTTGCAGCAGGAGACGTGGACTCTAGCCGTAATTCATTAATTATGAACTGAAGATTAAAACTGAAAAAAATGCAGGAAGATAAGAAAATAAAATAGAATACAATATTATGAAATGTGGATAAGACTGGAACTATGATACTGACAAGGGAACCTCCCCATCGCACCCCCCTCAGATTTAAATATAAGTTGGCATAGTGGATAGGCCCTGAAAAACTGAACACAGATCAATCGAGAAAACAGGAAGAAGATGTGTGGAACTATGAAAAAAAAAATAAGCAAAATATACAAACTGAGTAGTCCACGCGCAACATATACAACATCAGGGGTAGTATGAATTCAGGAGCGCCGTGGTCCCGTGGTTAGAGTGAGCAGGTGCGGAACGAGAGGTCCTTGGTTCAAGTCTTCCCTCGAGTGAAAAGTTTACTTTCTTTATTTAAGTTATGATCTGTCCGTTCGTTCATTGACGTCTCTGTTCACTGTAAAAAGTTTACTGTCAGTGTTTTGCGACCGCACCGCAAAACTGTGCGATTAGTAGACGAAAGGACGTGCCTCTCCAATATTCATTGACCTTGTTGTTGAAGTCGCGAGCTATATTTGCTGGATTCATTTTGCCCAAGGAATATATCTCACGTATTTATTGCAGTCTCGTCCAAAGTAGCGAACAGTCAACTGCCAGCCAGGGAGCCTCGTTAGCAGGAATACTCTCTCTTCCGTGCGCTGTAGTCGACTGACGTCGTGTGTTTGGATGTTTGTTTAGGTGTAGCGTCCCCATACTACGGTGCAGTTACCTCGCATCGGAAGGACGGACGGTCAGACAATAACTGCCTGAAAATAAAAAAATTAAACTTGTCACTCGAGGGAAGACTTGAACCAAGGACCTCTCGTTCCGCAGCTGCTTACGCTAACCACCGGACCACAGCGCTCCTGGCCTTACGTTATCTTTGGTGTGGCCTATCTTGCGCATGGACTACTCAGTTTGTATATTTTGCTTATCTTTTTCATAGTTCCACAAACTTCTTCCTGTTTTATCGATTGATCTGTGTTCAGTTTTTTAAGGCCTATTCACTGTGCCAACTTATAACTAAATCTGAGGGGGGTGCGATGGGGAGGTTCCCTTGTGAGAAAAGTATCTGAGAGAACTGAGAGACCTACGTCACAGTAAGGTATTTGGGGTAGACGACTATCCTTCCGAATTATTGAGATATTTGTGAGAACATACAATTGAAAGCTTCCTCCTCTCCTTTTTAGTTGCATGCATAAAAGTAATTTTGTAGGTCAGGCAAAGGTACGACCCTTAGTTAAATTGCTGCAGTTCATCAATATTCAAGCAAACGCACGGTTAAACATTGAACTATGAAATAATTCTGATTTTATAAACAAAACAATTATAAAAGAATGAGTGGTATACACCCAAAGTATGGTGGGGCAGGCTACCCTTTGTGACGGTACAAACCCCCGTTACTAGATGAACAGGTCTAGTATGCAAGGATTGCTTTGTGGAGAGCGAGCGCGCGACATGGTGCGCGATTCGCGGAAGCGCGTGGCGCGCCCGCGCGGGGTTTGCAACGGTCGGTGTGACGTCTCTGGCGCCAGGCGGCCACGTCCCACAGCTTGGAGCTTTGTTTGGTTTTTAGCGCATTACGCAAAAACTATGTAACTTACGGTGAAGAGCGACGCGGCAGTGGATTGTGGTCAGCAGATCGATCTTTATTTCAAGTCACGAGACGCAAAAGTTATAGTAACCTCAAAATCGATTAATATCACGAATACTTAAAGATTAATAAAAATAGTAAATAACAACTTACAGGGATGAGCGAGGACTCATTAAAAACGTTTCGTCCTAGCGGATCGAGTGCCGTAGTCATATGTTAAGATTCATAAATAATTAAGCCCCTAAAGAGCAATAAACAAAGATTGAGGGAAAATTGTTTATAAAATTCAATAGAAAATTCATGACGTGTAGAACGGCACTATATAATATTTTAGGTGGCATCACACGTATTTTAAACTAGTTAAGTTATACTATACACTTAACTTGCAGTAGTTTTCATTGTTTGCAAATTATTATTAACATTTATCGCCAATAATTAATTATTTATTATAGATATGAAGATTTTGAGCAGAACAATGTGTAGATCGATATAGATCATGTCTAAAAACGGTGCGATATGCAGTTCTATGTTAAAACTTTGCAGCACAGATGTAACAAACAAATTTGCGCTAAGTGGCGAAATTTTGAAAAAACTAGAACTTGATTTACGGCGATAGAATAATCCTAGAAATTAATGTAACGTAGTACATAAGATGTACTTTTTAGTGCGGTTCCGGTGGTGTATTTATTTCTGTCGAGGGATGTACGTGTAAAACTTTGTAACCTTAACTGGTGATATTGGTACTTGCATCACCACGGGGGTTGACGTCCGAGCCTATATAAGCGAGTGGCCATCTTGGCCAGGGCTCAGTTGTTGGTCAGTCGTTTTGGAGGGTGGGTGGCGAGCAAGCCCCACTTGAGGGCGGTCCATGTGGCCTTTTGAGAATTCTTTTTCGCTCCGATTTATTTCGACAAAGAGTATTATTTAATAGTGCAAGTGTGCAACCATATGTTTGGTGAACTGGAAGTGCTACGATTATTTGTGTGAGTACAATTTACGAGGTATACATCGTCGTAAGTGAACATGTGGCGAACTGTGATTCCGCGCCAAAACTGTTAGAACAAAGAGGACTGTGGGACTTGTGGTTCTGTTCGAATTGATTGAGTAATTTTCGTTTATAGCAGCCTACATTACTGGTATTGCGGGCTCGGAGTAAAATTATTATTAAAGTAAAACTGTAAACCGTCTCACTAGTGCTAATTTCGTTGTGTGAAAGAAGAGGACAACGCCAATAAATGGTGATTGAAATGTGTCGTGAAAAACTTATTTTGCTATAATAATCGCCTAATTTTTGTTTCCCTAGCGTAAACTGTACTCTGTCCCTTCACTCTGCGATGGTAGATACTGATTTAGCCGACAAAAGCAGCGTTGACAAAAATTCGACTAAATACCTTTCACCCAAAGGCTACATGACTCCAGTCCGTGGGCAGTAGCTGAAACTTAGTTAAACTATCAAGTGTTCTGGATTATTACATGATTCGTTGGAAAAAATGTCTAAAACTTCTTTTTATTTGGTTTATTGTCTCTAAAACAAGGATAATGGCTACCAAGTTCGAATTTAATTTCGCGACACTAATTATAAAATGTTACTGACTGTCTCTGTAACAAGTTCACATCCAAAAGCAGCCAGAAGATATTTAGCCCGTCCCGATATTTTAAACGTCCTAAACTGTCACTGTCCCACGACCACTTGCGAGTTAACACATTCTGTAGTTCAAGAAGGTTCCTGTTAAGAAGTGCTCGCCATAAGGTCTCGTAATTTGCACGAAACACTAGCGTTTATGTACGACTTGAAACGTTCACACGCGAAATCTCCTAAAATAAATCACTCACAAAGCTCAAACTACTCTCAAAATACTCAACACTGTAGTCGCTTTCATAAACTACACGAACACCTATCAAGAGCGCCGATTTCTTCATTTTGGTACAAATTTTATCAGAACGGTTTAACGTAGGTGTTTACCAGAAGACGACTCCCGAGCGACTATCTCGACTCATAGATCTGAGGCATCAAGCCCTATTCAAGCGCGCGGGAAACTTGAATTCCTATTGACTATTATATTAAGAAGCCAGTCAGATCATCTCGAGCACTTTTATACCAGCGGTATTTCTAATGTCAGGCAATCGAATTATCACACGTAATTTGGACTAGAAATCTCGCAATTCCGAGACTAGATAAAATTTAAAGAAAACAAAATACGATTCCTTTCCGCAACGTAAATAACTAATACATTTAATAATCAACGCCCCTTCTAGCCGCCCTTTACAAAATCAAGCTCACTCGGACATGCGTCACAAATTCACCTATTGCATAACAACTTCCTCACGCTCACATTTGCATAGTTTTAATAAAATGTCAAATTCTCTGTCTACATATGTCCTCCACTCACTCTCTGTCTCTCCGAAACACTCACCAGAACATAATGAAATAATAATTTTACAATGTATTGTTAATTATGCCGGACATCTGTGTAATGAAACTGAAGAAAATTTCAGAAAATTAGGTTATATGAACCTATCCTCTTGGTTGTAGTTTCAATTGATACTATAGATGAATATACGAGGGTCGGAACTTTAATAGTGGCAACTATTTATTTACGGCTCGTACAAAATAGATAAGTGTTTCAAAGTTTTACTGACCTTCAGAGTAGTCACCAGCATTGTGTATAACCCGTAGACAGCGATGTGGAAGTCGTAGGATACTCTTAGAAGTGCCAGTTGTGCTGACAGTTCAAGAGGCGCGGTCTATTGCCCGACGAATTTGTAGCAGTTCTGAAGCGAATGCCGTGAAGTGTTTGCTTCAGTTTAGAAATCGAGTTGAACTTACGAGGGCTTAAGTCAGGGGAATGCTGTAGGCGCTATAGCACTTAGCAGCCCCATCAGTCAAACAAATCAGTAACAGCTTGCACTGTACGTGCTTGAGCATTGTCCACCAAAATGATGGTCAGGTCCCGCAGTAAGTGTCATCACTTCTATCTCTGTGCTGTTCATTTTCGGATCACAACCTACGACCAGCTTAGAGTCAGAAGTGATGACACTTTCTGCAGGACCTGACCATCATTTTGTAGAACAATCATTCACTAAAGCAACAGTGCCTACCAATCACGATTTTATTAGATGATGGGAAAGTTTTTGCACCTTTCTATTCCTGCATGACTAGGTATTATGGAGAAAATCACAACTAGAGAACCTTATACGCAATCAAATTTATTAGCGCTTTCATTCATCAACAACCCACCCACGGATTATAGTACTGTTTTAACTGCTGTAGCTTATGACATCACGGAGAGTAAGAAGAGCACACAGCAAACATGTATAGTGATTTTTGATCACTCAAAATGAATGCAAAAGATATAGTTGCAGTGGAGGCTAATGGGGGGGAAGAGCTATTTGCTAATGTAGTTATTCGATTAGGAGGCTTTGACTTGATAATGTCTTTTCTAGGAGCAATAGTATTCTTAATGAGAGACAGTAGACTGACTCAACTTTTGGAGACTGTAAATGCAGCAGCTTCTGTTCCCCATATACTTTCTGGTCGTACATACACGAGGACAGTTCAAGCTCATTATGCAGTCATGTCTGCTCTTTCCATCACAATACTGGAGGAAACGGCAGTCATGGAGGAGGAGAAGCAACATATTAAAGGCTATATTTCTGATATGAGTGAAGCGGTGCATCTTTCGGCGATTTGGAAAAAGATCAAGTGATTGAAAAGCTGAAAAATAAATTTGTCAGCACAATGGATGATGTTAAGCAAATAGGTAAAACTTCCCAGTGATGGATACAATACATTCAGCGTGTCATCGTGGCACAGCATTTCATGCAGGCAGAGCGTATGGGGAATTGACAGTTCCACACAGAATGTGTGAGAGGTATGCTGCCAATATTCCATGCAATTTCCTTATGCTGAGGCGTGTCATTTGTACTTCCAGGAAATGGAAAAACTGAAAGAAACCATGAAACCCGCGGAGTTCGATAAATTCACCAAGGACAGTTTCTTCGCGGTTCGTCGCTCTGTTAAGTATTGGTGTGGAGTATGGAACGACTTTAGAGTGTGTTGGAGGTGTTGAAGAGGTTTCACCGACAGTGTCTTGAACCGATTCGTTTGCGGTATACCAATATCCCAAAACATGTATGAAGGTATGGAACAGTTCTGCAATTTACATTCGATTTCGAGTGATCATCATGTTGAACTGAGGAGTGGGAGAATAGAAATTGACGAGAAAAGTCGCAGAAAATTTCAATTATGGTTGCAACAACCAACTCTATTTGCTTATAAGGAGTAATTTATTCATTAGGATCTGCATTATTAGCTTCCCACGAAGTAAACTGCTACAAAGCTGTGTCTGTTGGTGAATAAGCTTTTCGAACAATAGTTAGTAACTGGCGGGAAGTCGTCCAGTCAAACCGAAGTTGTATCTGGAGCTTTCCAAGGAACTATTGTAGGCCCTCTGTGGTTCTTAATCCACATACACGATTTAGGAGGCAAGTTTAGACTGTTAGCAGGTGGCTCTGTCATTTACCGTCTAGTAAAGTCATCAGAAGATCAACACGAGTTGCATAACAGTTTGCACAAAATTTCTGCATGGTGCAAAGGATGGAAATTGATCTCAAACAATAGAAAGTCTGAGATACTCCATGTGACTACCAAAAAGAAATCGGTTAAACTACGACTAACTGAAAAGTAACAGAAATGTGAAGGTCGTCGATTACTATTGCGAACAATTTAAATTGAAACCATCTCACGGAAAAAATTACTATGCTTGTTAGTTCTATCGCGAAGTACTGCTGGGTGGTACTGTGGTTAACAGAGAGGACTTCAAAGCAATGCAGCTCGTTTTGTATAATCACGAAGTAGGGAAGAATGTATCAAGGATGTTTTAAGCGAGTTGGGGCCTAGTTATTTGAACAAAGGCTGTTGCGTCACAGTAGGACGTAGAAAAATGTTTCCCCTCGTTTCATAAACAATATATATTATGTGACCGAGTATAATACGCATAAATAGAATAATATTTAATTTTATTTTGTGTCAGTATCTGTGAAATGCTGTGATGTATATAATCTATGGTGAACAACAAGATGAAAAGAACGTACAAAGATCCTCCTAGTATTATCAGTAGACTACATATACGTGTACCGACATGAAACAAGATTATTACTGTTGCTGACTACTACGAGACTGTCAGGGCTGCTAACGTGAGTTTTTGTGTTAAACTGTTCCACATGAAAAAAAAATAAAAAATATAGACTACATCATTTTGAAATGCTTTGCATTGAAAGGCACAGTAAAAAATTATATATTTAGTCAAGGCGAATTATTTAAGCACAGAAGCTTTTGGTTTGGTTCACGATCTTTTTGAGCGCCATTCTGAGCGTAATCATAATTCAGTAAGTGTATCTGTTAAAACCTGAAAACTATTTTAATTTTACGAAGACCGACAGTATTTTTTTTTCGCGGTCGATTAAGAATTACCAAACCAATCGTCTTCGAAGCTGTGGGCCGTAGCTACTTCAGTAAATGGCAATAACAGAGAATCATAGTATCATAAGTTATTATTGACTTTTTCATGAAGTCATTTACAAAACATAATAATGAAAATATTTTCTCTTTTTGGCCCAGATTTCCTAATAACGTTGCCGTCAAAGACAGAATTTTCGAAGGTTGATTTACATAACTTAAACCGTGACGATTATCAGATTCAAAATCTAAGTTTGATATTACATCATCGAAGGACGGTAATGTTACATGGCGTTTTACGTTGCGGCGAAATCTTTTCACGAAATTTCAACAATTTGCTCCTCATGTCTAAATATTTTGTTGACTCTATTTTTTTCCATTTTGGTTGGAGAACAACGCTCTTTTTTCGTAAGTTACACTGTAGGAAATACTGCAACCACCCAAAGTTTTCTTGAAATGATTTTATTGTAGCATTACCAGTTTCGAGCCTGAGCCCATCGTCAGATGGTAGCGCTGACTTCTTGCAAGTTCTACATTTGTGTCTTCCTGAAAATAACCTCCTTTACATGTTCAAGGACAGAGGTTTGATTGTCTTTTACAATCCATACTGATCTATGACTTAAACTAAAATCAAGATGGCTTGTTTTTCTTTCCGGTAATTGATCAGTATGGATTGTCGTTTAATATGTTCAGGAGGGCTTTTCAGGAAGACACAAATGTAGAACTTGCAAGAAGTCAACGATCCCATCTGACGATGAGCTCAGGCCCAGAACTAGTAAAGGTATAATAAAAACATTTCAAGAAAACTTGTGTCTGGTTGCAGTATTCCCTACAGTGTAATTTTGTTGACTCCCACCTACATGGGCAGAAATTATTATCGTTATAAAATAAGAGAAATCAGAGCTGAAACGGAAATACTTACATGTTCATGTTTCTCGCGTGCTATTCGAGAGTGAAATGGGAGAGAAAAAGTCTGAAAGATGTTCTGTGCAATCTCCACCGAACACATTAGCGTGGACTGTAATCATATATACGAGTATGTATGTAGATGTACTTATAGATGTAGACGTATTTTAAATCCATAGTGCTGGTACCTGTCAGTATAATAAATTTAAAATAATGCGAACAGGTAGTCGTATTTTAGTCATCAAAAATGAAATTCCTGAGTAATATATTGTGTGTAAATAGGCGAAGATCCACTGCTATTTGATTACGCTGTTGCTGAAAATTCACTGGAAAAAGTAACAAGCTTAAAGATATCTAGCAGACTGGCAGGATCCCTGATGACTGGAAATCAGCTATCATACACCCTTTACATAAGAAAGACGATCGCAGTCATGTCAACACCTACTGGGGGATTTCTCTGTTGCCAATACGATACAAAGTGCTCTCCAAGATTTTACTGGACAATGTAGAAAGACAATGTGATCAACCAGTAGGCGAATATCAAGAAGGATTTCGAGGTTGAAGGTCCTGTACCGAGAAGATCTTCAGTGTGAAAACCATTCTACAACTAAAACAAAAAAGGAGTACGAACATCACCCAAAAAAGAAAATGTTCAAATGTGTGTGAAATCTTATGGGACTTAACTGCTAAGGTCATCAGTCCCTAAGCTTACACACTACTTAACTTAAATTATCCTAAGGACAAACACACACACACACACCCAAGTGCATGACTGCAGCGCCCGAGACCGCTCGGCTAATCCCGCGCGGCGAACATCACCGTGGATTTCGTCGACTTAACGAAAGCTTATGATTCCATCGACCCCCAAACACTCTTTTCAGTACTCCAAGAACGAGGTGTGGATTACAACACACACACCCTCATCGAACAGACTCTCACGGATACAACCTCTAAGGTGAAGTTCAGAGGTGAACTATCTAGGAGTTTCAACATCAAAACAAGAGTACGACGGGGTGATGGTCTATCACCCATTCTGTTTAATCTGGTACTTGATAAAGTCATCAAAACCTGGGAATGAACGCAGAGGAATCTAGGAATCAAACCAGTTACCATTGGAGCCGGGAGCCAAAGAATCGAGGTAAGGTGACTTGCTTTCGCAGATGACATTTCAATCTTAACCAACAACTCTAAGGATGCTGCCATTGCTGTCCAAGCCCTGCTTGAGATAGCGGTGAAGTCAGACTTACAAATATCGTATGACAAGACCAAATACTTTGAGAACCGGCGCTCCAGTAACAACCCTTTGACGGCTATGCATGGAACGATTGGGAGAGTCAATCGCTTCCCTTATCTTGGTGAATGGCTCCACCCCAATGGTAGAGACGACACCTCCATCTTAGAAAGGCGTAAGAAACTCAACGCAGCATACCATCTGTCCCACAATCTGTACAACAAAAAGTGCATTTCGAAGAATGCTAAGGTCTGTCATTTCAGAACTGCTGTCAGACCACAGTTTCTGTATGTCGTAAAGACCCTCTTGATGGCCGGCCGCTGTGGCCGAGCGGTTCTAGGCGCTTCAGTCCGGAACCGCGCTGCTGCTACGGTCGCAGGTTGGAATCCTGCCTCGGGCATGGATGTGTGTGATGTCCTTAGGTTAGTTAGGTTTAAGTAGTTCTAAGTCTAGGGGACTGATGACCTCAGATGTTGAGTCTCATAGTGCTTAGAGCCATTTGAACCATTTTGAACACTCTCGATGAACAGAAAAAGGCACGAAGGATGACCGGGAGAAAGCCGAAGTATTCTCAGAAAAATTCATGGCCCGAGGTTACTCCCAGATGGAACCTACCGACTGAAGTCTAATGCTGAACTGTATCAACAGTTAGAATCAGGCAACGCCAGTATGCGACGCAGAAGGCTCAAGTTCTATGGGCACCTACAATTAGTGAACAACAATAGGCTTTCGAAGAAGATCTCATTGGTTAAAAGCTACAAGCCTGGAAGTCTGTGGCTTAATGAAGTACTAAAGGACTTAGATTCGGCTGGGATCTCTGATCTTGAGGCAGAAGATCGTTCAGAAATTTGTGCTACAGTAGAGTCTTTGACTCCACCACCTAGAGCCTCTAAACGTCGAAAGCTCGTTTCACAGGAGAGGAAGGAGAAATTATCAGCAGGGCTCAAGAGATATTGGGAACGGAAGAGAACATTGAAGAAGAACTAGTCATAAGACCTCCTTAGTGGGCTTAAATCAATAATAGTTTAGCAGTAAACGGCTGGAATGGTTTGGAGACGACGGAAAATCGTTATAGGAAAATCAATGCAGTTTGAATCTTAAGGATAGTTAACCCGTTATTACAGAAGTGGCTTACAAAACACTTGTTCGATCGACTCTTGAGAATTTCTCGTGAATCTGGGACCCTTATCAGGAGTTATTAATAGAAGAGGTGAAGAAGATCCAACGAAGAGCGACGCATTTCACTATGATGCCGTTTCATTAGCATGAGAACGGCACAGACATGCTCAGCAGAGTCCTGTCGTTGAGTGTCACGGAGAGGTTTATTTCTGAAATTCCGAGTGCTAACGTTCCAAGAAGAGTCGTGTAGAGAATTACTTCCTCCCACACGTGTCTCTCACGAAATGTCCGTGACGAGAATATAAGAGAAATGTAGCCCATGCAGATGCCTACCGACAGTCGTCTATTCCCACACACCATTCGCGAAAGGAACGGGGTAGGAGAGAAAGTATCAGAGATACTCTTCCTCACGCACTGTAGGATGACCTGAGGAATACTGAAGTTAATGTAGGTATAGATACTGCCGTGAGTATCAGATGGAAAGTTGTTTTCAAAACGAATCATGTAAAACCCCTTTCCGATTCAGTAATCAAATTCTTTGCGTAAATGTATTATGAAGCATGGAGCTCGCCTTCAGTCACAGCTGAATCTTGTTACGCTACTGGCTGTTAAAATTGCTACACCACGAAGATGACGAGCGACAGACGCGAAATTTAACCGACAGGAAGACGATGCTGTGAGTTGCAAATGATAAGCTTCTCAGAGCATTCGCAAAAGGTTGGCGCCGGTGGCGACACCTACAACGTGCTGACATGATGAAAGTTTCCAACCGATTTCTCGTACACAAGCAGCAGTTGACCGGCGTTGCTTGGTGAAACGTTGTTCAAATGGCTCTGAGCACTATGGGACTCAACTGCTGTGGTCATAAGTCCCCTAGAACTTAGAACTACTTAAACCTAACTAACCTAAGGACATCACACACACCCATGCCCGAGGCAGGATTCGAACCTGCGACCGTAGCGGTCGTGCGGTTCCAGACTGTAGCGCCTTTAACCGCTCGGCCACTCCGGCCGGCCGAAACGTTGTTGTGATGCCTCGTGCAACGAGGAGAAATACGTACCATAACGTTTCCGACTTTGATAAAGGTCGAATTGTAGCCTATCGCGATTGCGGTTTATCGAATCGCGACATTGCTGCTCACTTTGGTCGAGATCCAATGACTGTTAGCAGAATATGGAATCGGTGGGTTCAGGAGGGTAATACGGAACGCCGTGCTGGATCCCAACGGCCTCATATCACTAGCAGTCAAGATGACAGGCATCTTATCCGCATGGCTGTAACGGATCGTGCAGCCACGTCTCAATCCCTCAGTCAAGAGATGGGAACGGTTGCAAGACGACAACCATCTGCAACCATCTGCACGAAGAGTTCAACGACGTTTGCAGCAGCATGGACTATCAGCTCGGAGACCACGGCTGCTGTTACCCTTGACGCTGCATCACAGACAGCAGCGCCTGCGATGGTGTACTCAACGACGAACCCGGGTGCACGTATGCCAAAACGTCATTTTTTCGGACGAATGCAGGTTCTGTTTACAGCATCATGAGGGTCGCATCCGTGTTTGGCGACATCGCGGTGAACGCACATTGGAAGCGTGTATTCATCATCGCCATACTGGCCTATCACGCGGCGTGATGGTATGGGGTGCCGTTGGTTACACGTCTCGGTCGCCTCTTGTTCTCATTGACGGCACTTTGAACAGTGGACGTTACATTTCAGATGTGTTACGACCCGTGGCTCTACCCTTCAATCGATCCCTGCGAAACCCTACATTTCAGCAGGATAATGCACGACCGCGTGTTGCAGGTCCTGTGCGGGCCTTTCTGGATACAGAAAATGTTCGACTGCTGCCCTGGCCAGCACATTCTCCAGATCTCTCACCAACTGAAAACGTCTGGTCAATGGTGGCCGAGCAACTCGCTCGTCACAACACGCCAGTCACTACTCTTGATGAACTGTGGTACCGTGTTGAAGCTGCATGGGCAGCTGTACCTGTGCACGCCATCGAAGCTCTGTTTGATTCAATGCCCAGGCGTATCAAGGCCGTTATTACGGCCAGAGGTGGTTGTTCTGGATACTGATTTCTTGGGACCTATGCACCCAAATTGTGTGAATATGTAATCACATGTCTGTTCTAGTATAATATATTTGTCCAATGAATACCCATTTATCATCTGCATTTCTTCTTGGTGTAGCAATTTTAATGGCCAGTAGTGTATTTTCCGCAAGACGCGCCATTAATTTTTTTTGTTTCATTTACCCTTCACTTCCTGCCCCTCACCCCCATCCGTACTTGCAGCAATCAGAACCCCGTCGCTTCAGTGATGTTGATGAATAGCATCACTTCGAACCACAGACAGGTGATAACATTGCTATCCGAATGTGTGTTTTTACTTATGGGTCCGCCGAATATCACCGCAACAAACGCCAGTAACGCAGGCAACTCCACTATCACACGTATCTCCCCTCATAGGAAAAGCCTCTGGATTGTGTCAGCACGTCAGTAGCTACGCTGGAACAGCGGTGCCGGAGATGTGCGGGCTTGCCGTGCCACACAGCTCATCGTTGGCTTTATCGATCGGACATGAATCATTCAGTGCCGGTTCTCCAGCATGAAGCGTGTCGGCGAAAGGCGCCTTGCCGCTCTCTCATGATCGATGATTCAGTGAGACCTGTACACAACGCACATCCTGTCGCTGCCCGACTTCCACTGTTCACGGGGCTTCCGAATGACTGCTGGAGAGCCAACTTCTAACTGTAGCAAGACTCAAGCAGTGCTAGTTTGTAAATCACACACTTATTTGTGTTTACACGATTAGACTAGATTAGCTGTGATTTTTACACAATAGACCCATAGTGAGGATATCCCCAAGGATGTAGAACATGTCGCCAAACAAGAATACATCATACATATACAACGATAAGAGGTTTGCTAATGTCTGTTCTACAGTTCCCAAGTGGAATGGTCCTAATTTATGTAGAATTAGCAAAGAATGTTAAACGTATTTTCATTTGTGAGACAATAACAAACATGCCACAAAACGTGTAAATGTACAATACACTCAGGTGCATATGATAACTCTTAGGCTATTGAAGCCATGCGTCATCAATTTACAACACTTACTTACAACGATCAAATTAGTGTGCTGAAGTTGTTCAGTAATCGTATTTTACGTCACACTCGCATTATTTTATTTTATTAATAATATTTACAAATCAATCGGCTCTATTAAGAAATTTATCAGTGGAATAGAAGTTGGAAATGAGTAAACCCTTTACATTCCTCTTGAACTGAAGTCTGCTGGCCCAAAGCTAGTGACTCTAAATCCTTACGAAGATTATTTCTATTACTGATTCCATGAACAGAGCTTATAACACTACTGGGCTGCGTGGTGGCGCAATGTTTACGTAGCTTGCGTAATCAAATACCAAGTTTGGTATATTACTTATTATGTCCTAACAGAAAAAGTAATCCTGTCAAAGAAAAGCCACGTATAACACTACACTCTGCTACTATTACACCATAACCCCAAAGTAGGAGTCAGTTTACAAAACAAAATTATTTTGTTATAGTAATTATGGTATAACGCACTCAGAACAGTGTTACCCTCTGAGAGGAATTTTGTTGTTTGACCATGTTGTACCTAACGAAAGTGGCTTATCGGAAATGAAAGTCAGAATTGTGTAACTAATTAAACAGTGACTAACGAAGAAATTGCCTTCCTGCACTGTTAAACTGATAATGGTAAAACGGCCGCCAGCCTAACTAGGCAAAAGAATGATCAACATTCTCGTTGAAGAAAATAGTAATTAATAATTTTAACAGATAAACACAACCTATACTTGACCACAAGCGAGTGCAATTAACTCTGATACATACATATACATATGATAAAGTTGAAACCAACAATTAGAGCAGCAGAAGCAATTTGCAAAATTATAACATCTACTAAAAACACACTATTACTTTACACAAAGTGACTTGTCTTTATAACGTTATTATTAATATGCACTTCTAATACACGAGAGAGAGAAAGAGTAAACCTGAATATATAATTTCCTACTATTGCAGTTTTCCACTTTTACTGCAGTGAAACACAAAAATAACATATATACAAGACACTGACTCACCTTCTGCGATTTGCAATAATAAGCAGTAATGTAATCATTTACTAAGCAAGAAACATTATAAGCCTCAGTCTTAGGAACTTTTACTTGAAGTTGGCAACAACACGTTAATAAGCAGTTTTCACTAGGAAAATTATTTTTCAGTTCAAGAGGCTTTAATTAACAAAATCACTCTAGGCTCCAATGTACTTTCAGTAAGGACACTCGGTAATCAGTATAGTCCAAACGGTGAGGATCCTAAGAGGTTATGATGAGGAGAAAAGTCAAGGTAGATACACAAATTCAGATATAAATTACCTTATATTTCAGCACATTAGCACATCCTTTAAGCTGATCCTTCACCGTACATCATAATGTCACTATGAAGCAATGATTGCGCAATGTGGTGGCAACTGCATGCAGGTAGGTGGAATTGCAGGCCGATTTCTTGATGGCGATGATAGAGACAAATTCCAGAATATTTCCAACTATTCGAGCCCTTGGAGAGAAGCATGAAAATCCTCTCTCGGAAATCAGCACAATATGCGTCTTTCCCATGGAATAGCACGGACTCGTAACTCGTGTCCGTCTGGTGACTCGTCTCCGACGGCTTCCGTCTCCGTCTCCGTGTGCTTTCCGACTGACTTCCTCGTCTACTTCCGTGTCCGTCTCCGACCGGTGGCTACCAGTCCCACCTTTTTCCGCAAGGCCAAACACAATTTGCGCATTCTGATGCAATACCGTTCCCGTGGGGAACCACTACACCTTATGGTGCAATAATTGCTAAGATTCCTAAGTGAGGATCAGCAGTTTACATAACAACAAACAAACGCATTGGATAACACAGAACTTTTGCACATATTAACAAATAAAGAAATATACAGTTATGTGTTACCCATTCAATCACACACATTTACAGAAGTAACATTAAATAAATAAAAGCAAGATAAATCAGTAGATCATTAGAGCTATGGTGTTACACATGCCCCATGTTTCGTTGAAGTTTCCTGTAAGGGACACTTCAAGGAAACATCCATAACACCTAAGTGGTGGTGGCTACAGAAAAGAAATTATGTCATCCAACTTCAGTTGGAAAAAAAAATACATATTACAGACATACAGCATATACATTAAGAAAAATTGAGACATTTACACTAATTTTCATCCACAGACTGGTTTAAGGAAATTAATTTTCATCATTACACAGGATACCTTTAAGCATGTTCATTTCACACACATATAGTTTAAATAAAAGACAAACAGTACACAAAATAATCTATACATTAGTAGAATAGGTATAGCTTTCAAAGAAAATAAACACACATACAATAGCACAGAACATTTTAACCTAACAAAGCAGAAATTTATCATTCAATATTTTTAAAGGAATGTAAATATTCAAACACACAAGCATGTTAATGATTATAGTACTTTTTCAAGGTTTTCTCAAAATAGTTAACTTTAAAGCTGCTCTTCATTAATAGCAGTCCAAAATGTTTGTTGCACATAAACACATTAACCTATTCAGATCCTATCTTTAATCATCACTGCTGTAATTTTAAAACAAGGCAGTCCAAAACAAACATGTACGTCCATTTGAATTATAATCCATTTTTATTTTATAATAAGTTCTCACTGACTGCAGAAAGAATAGTCAGTTCATAGCTCATTGAGCAAAAAACCTAACTTACTTCACTGCTTGCCTCAGCACTAGCAGTCCAAGTTATACACATTCTGCCCATTATTGTTTTGGCAGTCTTTATAAACATTTAGGCACAAAAACACACTTTAGGTTTGGCAGTTCATGCCCACGTATCAGCTCCTTGCCCCACAATGGCAAGTCCTTTGGCTACTGCTCAACACAGCATATTTGGTAGTCCTTAATTTCAGGACCACAGCATTTTTATTCATTTATCTTGTTTCATTGCCCAACAACATATTTTTGAGCAGTTCATTATCATCATCTTCATGTTTTTCATCATTCTGTCACACTTTTGGTACAAATTGCATTAATGGTATAAAACATGATACCTGCAACTTTGAAACAGTTATTAGACACTGGCAACAAAACCATTTCTTTTCAAATGACAACTTCAGAAAATATACACATTGGTCAAGAAAATTTTAAATGACATTTTTGGCATAATGACAATGTTCAGGGGTTATTTAAGTCCCTGATTTATAGTTTTTCTCCCCTCTTTCTTACTCATCAATATTTCTTCTAAAGTCAGTATTCAGTATAATTACACATTTAGGTTATCAAATATGTCAAAATCAGAACAGTAACTTTACGTCCTTCTGTAAGTGACTTCTGCCTACTCTTTGTGGCACTAGACACATATATCTCATATCTGCTTTACACAAATTAATCAGGTTTCTCTCCTCAATTTTGACACAGAACATTTTTCAAAACATTTGCATTTAGTCATATTGTGGCATTTATTTACCTTGTTTTCAGTATTCTTACCATTTCTCATCCATATTTTTCCTTTTAATTACTTTTCCATTACTTTTTTTTTTACAATACTCACTATACTTTCATTATTCTTGGTCATTTTCTAGTGTACCCATATTATTTATCCATTTCTATTTGTTCACAAAACAATACACAGTATGTTACATTATTTCTACACTTTTCATTTTACTCTGATAGAGAAGAAGGAAAGAAGATAGTAAAAGTTCTGAATGATGAAGAGGAAGATTGGCAGCATGAAAAGAAACGGAAGTAGTGCTGGCAACAACTCGGGTCCCTGGTGCTCGTCAGGCACCTGACAATGCAAAGAATGCATGTCCCCTGAGGCTTAACAAACCTCATCTGAGGACATGTACTTTTAAATACACAACATGGTGCAAACATAAGTCCTTTCTAATTTTTTAAGTACATTAGAAATAAATTATTATCCTTTTGGAGTTCTTTGCACTCTCATTAAGTTACTATAAGCATCATTATTCATAAAGTTTTCAGGTTTGTCACACTATATTGCCCTATTTCATAATTAGACTGGCAACAGTAAGTATCCAATTAAAATTGAAACAGTTCCTAAGCAGAGTCACACAGTACAGTTCAAATAATAAGCAACCTCCCACAGGTCTCAGGATCAACAAAACAATAATCCACCTTCAGGTAACACTCAGATACAATAATAATAAAGTCATGCATTATATTAAAAATATATATATATACATACAGTATCCTGCCCCCTGTCTCTTTATTAACCAGGCAGTCTTATGGTTCATTAAAACAGTCACTTAAATCTGGTGGCTTTTTAGGCCTCCTACTTGCTACATCTTTCACTAAGCTATCCAGATCTTGCCAACGTTTTGTTTCATCAGGTGGCTTTTTAGGTTTTGGAATTTTAAAGTCTTTAGCAAGGTACAACATCTCCTGCTCTGCTATTATTTTATCAGGTGGTCCTTTTTGTTCCTGTAATTCACACTCAGTTAAAACATTTATTAAAGCTTGCCCCAGTATAGTATCATCTGGGGGTTCCTGTAAATTATGCCCCTGTGTTACATTATTGAATAATTCATTCGGTTTTGACCCAGTTCTACTTTCTATATCTTGCTTTGGAAAAATGTCACTAATTTTCTCATACCCTCTTTCAGTAAAAGTATATTCACTTTCATTTACACCTGAAAATTCATCTTCCCTGGAGTCATCACTACTCCCTTCCTCACCATCAGATTCACTTAAGTACTCAACTTTTGAACAATAGAGAAAGTTAGTATATTCATTTTGATCTATATTCATATACCCTTCATCATCTGAACTATCACTGATTTCATTTTCGTTATCAGATTCTAGCAGGAAAGCAACTTTTAAACAGTGAGGCAGATTATCACTAGATGTTTCAACCACTTCGTTTTTCGACTCATTTTCTACATAATGCACATCATTTGGACAGTCAGACACTTCTGTTATATCACTTTGAACGATTTCAGCCTTAACTTCATATTTAGTATAATCGTCATATATTTCGATAACTTTCATTTCATTTTCCTCTTTATTATCATTCTCAGGTAATTGTGCGAAATATTTACTAGACCCTTCTGCATTAGAATCATAAAATACCTTTCCATCAACAACAATTTCGTCTGCACTGCTTATAATGTCATGTTCACTAACGTCCTCCTTTACATCATTTTCACGTATTTTTCGTTGTGCACACGTCTTTTGCGTGGCATATTCTACCTCCCTTGCCTCTTTATTCATCATAACTTCCCTCATATCTACGTCTTTTACCTCACACACATCAATAACAGTGCCAATATTTCCCTTTTCACTCGCCTTTTCTGCCTCCCTTTCGTTCTTTAATAAAGTCTTTTCGCACGATTCCGATACTAAGTTATCCTTATTATATGACATATTAACTTTATTTTCATTTTTACACTCATCTACTACTGAAACCGGCCATCGGAAGTGTCCGATCCCGCCTCTCCTGTTTCTCTCTACGGCAGGCATCTTGTTCTGACGTCTGCTGTTTGTGTCTGCTGCCAAATACAATGTACGCTGCTCCGGCAACCGCTGGCCCGAGGACGAACGGTCACGCAACTGCGCACTGGGAATGCCACTACGTAACACTCCGCGCCCGTCTGCTATAGGCGCGCCCTTAAACTTCCTGCCCCGTAGTTTACATCTTTCCTTCTCGAATCTAATATTTGACATCTTTTCTTTGGGTCCAAAACCGGTTTCCGCGTGAATCCGACCCGTAACACACGCGGTTTTCAGTTTTCCATTTCGTCTCTAGTTTGGAAATTCCGCGTCATGTACCCTCTGCCACGCATCGTATAATTTCCTCTACCTCTCGCGCGACCTCTTTGAACCGTATTTACACGAAATTTATCATTTTCGTGTCGTTCAGCTTGGTCATTACTTTCTCGCGAATAATTGTTGTTATTACGTGGACGGGAATCGCGATTTCTTCGCCAGTGATCTTCATCTTCTACCCTTTCCAGAAATACAGAAAAACTACTGTGGGTACTCCCAACATACCGTTTAGAATCCTCAGGCAGTTTCTGCCAAAGAACCCAAACGATCTCGGCTTCAGTCCTTCTTGCTTTCAAATGTATCAGTTTCCTGTACCACGATTCGCAAAACTCTTTCATAGTTTGTCTACCCCTGGTATCATACACCCTGGCCATTAGGAACTCACGCCACAACTGGTCTTGTTTTCGTTCTGACCAGTACTCGTCAATAAATTTTTGTTTAAAGCTTTCAAAAGACATCTGGTTTGTATCCAGATTCAACCCCCACCTTTTTGCTTCTCCTGTTAATGCACTGATTACAACATTAATTTTTTCCTGGTCAGTCAAATATTCAGGAAAATTTCTTTCGCAATTCTTTACAAAATCAAGAGGGTGCCAACCGATATATCTCTTTGCAGGGTCGAATTTTTCCTCGCCCTCTAATATTTTACTGAAAGGCATTTTTTCAGTAAAATGTGTAGGTCCTGTTTGTATTTTTATTTCCAAGTCATGCACTTTGCCTTGGATTTGTGAAGTGTTATGTTCACACTTCTTTTCGCAAGTAACAATCTGTTTGGTTAATTCTCTACTTGTTTCTGTTACAGACTGTTTAATCTGCGCAAATTCCACGTTACATTCAGTTTGTATTTCGGATTTAATACCGAATACCTTTTCGTCCACTTTAGTGATGACTAAGGGTTCTATTTGATCTTGTATTTTAATTACTTCAGTGTCAAATCTTTCGTTAATGTCATCGATTTGTCCTTGTACATTGGCAATATTGCCATTGATGACAGTAATTTCGCTTTTAAGGTTTTTAATTTCATTACTCACAATGTCTACTTTTACATCAACCTTCTCAATCTGTTTACTAAGATTCTTTCCTTGCTCTTGCATTTGTTTACTAATATTGTCATTTTGCGCAGCATTTTGCTGTCCCTGTGCTGCAATTTGTGCAGACAACATTTTTAACAATTCTAACATATCTGAATTCTTTTCACTTTTAGGTTCTGCTACATTTTTCTGTTCAAGATCTACTTTCCTTTCAGTTTTTGGTGATTCAAACATATCCCGCGATTCATTAGCATAGCCACTGTCTTCCACAACGTCGCTCATACTGTCTTGCTTAGAACGCGCGACACACATAGCTTCGATCTGTTTATTGACGTCTGCGTGAGAACGTACGTAATTTAACTCGCGTGTAGTGGCATCTGTTGGTGTGCTGCCTGAACTGCTTTCGGTTACATTCTGATCTCGCGTATCTAGATTCATTTCTAGTTTCCTGTCCATTTTAATTACTGTTCAGTACTGATACTTTTTATTTTCGATTTAAACTGAACTTTCACTATCCGGTCTCTCAAATAATGCACAGGTTCGTGCCGCTGGACGTTTTATGTTCACTCTATGTTAGTAAAAGGCTAACTACTTATAATTTTTTTTTTTTTTCGTCTGTAGGTGCAGACTGAACAACGTCCTGTCACGGTCGCCACATATGACACTCACGGGCTGCGTGGTGGCGCAATGTTTACGTAGCTTGCGTAATCAAATACCAAGTTTGGTATATTACTTATTATGTCCTAACAGAAAAAGTAATCCTGTCAAAGAAAAGCCACGTATAACACTACACTCTGCTACTATTACACCATAACCCCAAAGTAGGAGTCAGTTTACAAAACAAAATTATTTTGTTATAGTAATTATGGTATAACGCACTCAGAACAGTGTTACCCTCTGAGAGGAATTTTGTTGTTTGACCATGTTGTACCTAACGAAAGTGGCTTATCGGAAATGAAAGTCAGAATTGTGTAACTAATTAAACAGTGACTAACGAAGAAATTGCCTTCCTGCACTGTTAAACTGATAATGGTAAAACGGCCGCCAGCCTAACTAGGCAAAAGAATGATCAACATTCTCGTTGAAGAAAATAGTAATTAATAATTTTAACAGATAAACACAACCTATACTTGACCACAAGCGAGTGCAATTAACTCTGATACATACATATACATATGATAAAGTTGAAACCAACAATTAGAGCAGCAGAAGCAATTTGCAAAATTATAACATCTACTAAAAACACACTATTACTTTACACAAAGTGACTTGTCTTTATAACGTTATTATTAATATGCACTTCTAATACACGAGAGAGAGAAAGAGTAAACCTGAATATATAATTTCCTACTATTGCAGTTTTCCACTTTTACTGCAGTGAGACACAAAAATAACATATATACAAGACACTGACTCACCTTCTGCGATTTGCAATAATAAGCAGTAATGTAATCATTTACTAAGCAAGAAACATTATAAGCCTCAGTCTTAGGAACTTTTACTTGAAGTTGGCAACAACACGTTAATAAGCAGTTTTCACTAGGAAAATTATTTTTCAGTTCAAGAGGCTTTAATTAACAAAATCACTCTAGGCTCCAATGTACTTTCAGTAAGGACACTCGGTAATCAGTATAGTCCAAACGGTGAGGATCCTAAGAGGTTATGATGAGGAGAAAAGTCAAGGTAGATACACAAATTCAGATATAAATTACCTTATATTTCAGCACATTAGCACATCCTTTAAGCTGATCCTTCACCGTACATCATAATGTCACTATGAAGCAATGATTGCGCAATGTGGTGGCAACTGCATGCAGGTAGGTGGAATTGCAGGCCGATTTCTTGATGGCGATGATAGAGACAAATTCCAGAATATTTCCAACTATTCGAGCCCTTGGAGAGAAGCATGAAAATCCTCTCTCGGAAATCAGCACAATATGCGTCTTTCCCATGGAATAGCACGGACTCGTAACTCGTGTCCGTCTGGTGACTCGTCTCCGACGGCTTCCGTCTCCGTCTCTGTGTGCTTTCCGACTGACTTCCTCGTCTACTTCCGTGTCCGTCTCCGACCGGTGGCTACCAGTCCCACCTTTTTCCGCAAGGCCAAACACAATTTGCGCATTCTGATGCAATACCGTTCCCGTGGGGAACCACTACACCTTATGGTGCAATAATTGCTAAGATTCCTAAGTGAGGATCAGCAGTTTACATAACAACAAACAAACGCATTGGATAACACAGAACTTTTGCACATATTAACAAATAAAGAAATATACAGTTATGTGTTACCCATTCAATCACACACATTTACAGAAGTAACATTAAATAAATAAAAGCAAGATAAATCAGTAGATCATTAGAGCTATGGTGTTACAAGCTTTCGGTCTGAAAACAGATATATAGAATTAATGATAAATTTCATCCACACATATTGCAAAAATGTATGGTTGTAAGGTCCACATCTCCCTCTAAACTATAGGGACATACCAGACTTTGTACACAAATCACATACTATCTTGAAAGAAGCGCCGTTGGGGTAACAACCACCTATCTATAAAAGGGTGAGGGTGGGTGTGAAAAAGAAGTGCAGCATAGGACGAGCGAATACTCAGATTTTACTCATCCAGTATTTGAGAAAGAGAGTACTCAGTGACTTGCAACAAACTGTGCACCTAACCTCAGACCTTTTTGTAGACAGTATTCATGCATAACAGTGAATGTACCTGCAAAATTATATCGTTGTACGATGCATAATTTAGGAGCTATGACGCCATAAACATTAAATTGCATGAAAACGGAAGTGTACTGTGAAATTTGCTAGAGAGTCAGGTGAAATGTATGTACACATATGTGTGAAATATGTGACACCTGTAGGTAAAAATCTCCACCTAAACCCCTGCATCGATTCCAACCAAATGTGGTACCCATATGAGTTTCTATCTGGAAATAAATACTGTGCGGATAAGAACCACCACCCTCCTATTGGGTTGGGGGTGGGGATGATATGGTGATGCACAGAGAAGAGATAGATGCACAGAGGAGATAGACAAAAAGAGGGGGGGGGAGGACATGCACAGAAAGAGAGGGTGGGGAAAACAGACAGAGAAAGGGAAGATGAGGAGATGTTCAGAGAGAGGTGGATAAGAAGATAGACAGAGAAAACAAAGAGAAGTAGATGGACAACGAGAGGGGGGAGAGAGGAGGAGGAGGAAATGGACAGAAAAGGGAATATGAGAAGATGAATGGTGAGAGTAGGGGGGAGAAGATTGACAAAGGAAAGAGAGGGAGACAGGAGATGGAAAAAGAGAAGGTGTGGAGGGGATGAACAGAGAAGGGGGAGGAGGAGGTGGTTGGAGGGGGGGGAAAGATGGACAGAGAGAGAAAGAGATAGAGAGAGAGAGGGGGGGAGGGGGATTGGAGGAGCAGATGGGCAGAGAGAAAGAGGTGGGAGGAGCAGATGGAGAAGTAAGAGGGAAAGGATTAGACGAACAGAGAGAGAGAGGGGGAGGAGGAGATAGATTAATAAAACTGGAATAAATACATACACGGGCAACGCCAGGTACTCAGCTAATTAAGGAAAAAGTATAGCGGCAAGCAGCTGTTAGTATCCCCAGTTCATTGAACTGGCCTCTGCATGACGTTCTTGTGTTCAAGCAAAAAACAGTTTATATTGGTTTTGAAAAGTTTGGCTTGACTTGGCGAGTTACCTCAAAAAATTATCCTGTTAGACATTATGGAATTAAAGGAAGCGAAATATGTTTGATTTTTTTCGTTTTTATATTACCTGTGTCTGTTCTAATTTAAGAATACGTTTTTCCCACGTGCTATTCGACAATGGAATGACAGAGGAAATAGTCAGAAAGTGATTCGATGAAGCCTCTGCCAAAATCTTAAGTGTGAATTGCGTAGCAGGCATTAAGATGCAGACTTAAGCTGCTCCGCTACACAAAGGTGGATTACTTATGTTTACATCCAGCATTGTTTGAATCATCCAGCACAACCTTTTGGTAAGTATGATTCAAACCAGTTATCTATAAAGCCATCAGTTCCATAAAACCCGAATATTTTTAAGAGTTGAACATGGTCTACACAGTCAAGCGCCTTGGAGAGATTATAAAAAATACAGCCTGGCGATATTTTATTATCTAAGACTTGTAATGTTTGATGAGTGAATGTGTAAATAGCATTCTTAGTCGAGAAGTCCTTCAGCAATCCAAACTGTGATAAGTAAATCGTTTCTTCTTGAGTGTGAGATTACTCTTGAGTAACTTACTATTTTGAAGATTCTGAAGAATGTTGTCAACAAGCAAACTGGAGGATAATTATCTAAGTCTACCTTGTCACTTTCTTATGAAGACAATTGACAACTGCATATTTTAATTCATCTCGAAAAACATGTGTCAGTTACGCATTTAATGTAGCACTAACGACATTATTTATTAGATTAGAACAACATTTTAGAATTCTGTTAGTAATTCTGTCAAAATCATATGAGACTTTGTTTTTTGAATTTTTCTAATTTATTGATTTTCGTGAAGGGTGTTAGAGTTGCTTCTAGTTGATTAACGTTTTGTGGAATGGTATTTTAAATATATTCTCTTGCTTCTTCAACTGAACTATTTAATCCTGTTTTTGGTGCTACATTAACAAATTGTTTGTAAAAAGTACCTTCAACTTTTGAAATGTCTGTCACAACATTGTAATTTAGTTTATTTGTTATGATACCAAGTACACTGACTGGCTGACCTATCTTTGAATTTACAACATACCTCATAGTTTTAATCTTACCAGCATTATTAATTTCTGTCAGGATGTGGCGCATACTTGTGCACATTTTAATGACTTTTCTTGAAAGAGAAAAGTATTTTTTGTAGTATGCAAGTAATGTTGCATCTTGACTTATTCTGGCCTTTATATAAATATCTCTCTTCTTTTTACATGGGATTCTAACTCCCTTATTTATTCACAGCTTACTTTTTTAAAAAATTGATCTTCTGGATACCTGAGGTAACATTCCTTTAAAAAATCAACAGAATTTTATTAAATAATAAATTGAATTTGACATTCTGTCACTAAATCAGAATAAAGTCAGTTTATAAACAGTCTTCATTTTGCTCGATGTTCAGTTTGTTGTTAAGCGCCCCCAAAATATGGCACAGTTCGCTACTTAATTTTAAGTAACTTCTACGTGTTATCCCATGGGTAGTTAGGACATCTAATAAGAAAGGCCTGTTTCAACAAAATACGTTATCAGAAGTGCCATCAACCCTAGATTATTAAACCTAAAATTTTCGATTGCAGTTGGTACCAATTCGCAGGTGCTGCTCATCAGTATAGGGTGTAAAACAGGACTTTTGTACTTATTTTGTACGTTACATACCACTGGAGACATTCTAATTACCTAATGTATAATATATAAATTATGACGTCCTTTGAATAACATATCCAGTTTGGACTATTCGTGATATCTTTGTTCCCTCAGAGGCTCTTTTTCTTTTAGCAATAATTTGACAGAATCATGGGCACCGCTGCTTACACTCCGGTTACTGAATTATGACTGCTGTCACATGCTCCTAGGATCATAAAAGGATGGTATGGCCGATGTGGGACATATTAAAGTGTAATAAAGATATTTGGGGAATTTGAATGGGGATCATTGAAAGAAAGGCGACGTAGTTCTCGTGTAGCACTGTGTGTAAATTTAGATAACCTGTTTCCAATTGAGACACTATGCTGCCACCAACAGCGTGTACCTTGCATGAGAGTAATACGAGATCAGGACATTTGCAGATCCATCATAACTCAGTACATGAATGAATCAAAACGAGCTCCTCATCGAGGCCTTGAAGGTGCAAGGGATGTCGACCAGCCGCCACGTCATCCTCTGCCTTGCGGCGTTATGCGGATGCGCTATGGAGGGGAGTTTTCATTAAAGTAACTGCTTATGGAAAAACAGTCACGATTACAAAATAATTATTTAAAATTACCGGTTCCGGCACATACAGTAGGTCGTCTTCAGACTGATTGCATTTTAAAGATTATAAAAGTGAATGCTAATTAGGGAAGTCAGTCTTGGATAAAACACACAAAGATTAAAGTAAAACACACTGATGTTTTAGCATTTCGAGGGGCTAGCGACGTGCTGAGCAGCTGCGTATTGTAAAGACGATAACTGCTACTAATTTTTTTTCTTTATGGTATTTAGATTCCTCCCCCCACCCCCACCCCAACGTACAGCTAAAGTTAAAAAACGTAATGAGGAGATATAACAATAAAAACAGGTGATAAAACGGTGACTGCTTAAAACGAACATGATGAAAAATTGTGAAGAAAGTATAAAAAAACAAAAGATGGGCGATGCTGATTAATACACATAGTAATTAGACATGCACAATTAAAAACATGGTGACAGTCTGGTATCTGTTCGCAACACTTAAAAAGGAGGACGAACAACACTGAACACTCACGGAAAACACTGCACTATAGAGTACAAATGCATATTGGGGTGTGTGTGTGTGGGGGGGGGGGGGACTGGGACAGATGAGGGGGAAAACAAGAGGGGAGGAGTAGAAAAGCAAAAAAGGGGGGGGGGTAGCAAATGAAGGGAGAGGACACAGGAAAAGAGGGGGGGCAAGGCGGAAGCATGGAGTGGGGAATGCAGTGAAGGGGAAAGGAGAAGGACTCAAGAGAGAGAAAGGAATCAAAGAGGGGGTAAGTGGGGAAAAACAAACATGATGGAAACGGGGCTGGGGGGGGGGGAGGGGTGCTGCTAGCAGCTATACTGCCTCGCATTAAATAGTGCTTCAGAGCCCACCAATTTACTGCATTACTTCAGCTGCAACCAATGGGATATTATTTTGTGTAAAAATATTTATGATGTGCAAAGGAAGCATGAAACTAACAGTACAGTTATCTGTATATCATAATACAAGTGCTGCTTTTAAGTAAGTAGTGCAGGTCTGTAGTAAGATTACTAGACTTTAAATAAATAAAAAATGCAAGGGCATCAAGACAAACTATTGTGCGAACATTGAACACCAGCTGGTGGTGGTTGTGGTAATTCAGGGGGACGCTCTATGCATGGAAATGGCGACGTGTTGACTGTTGCTTGTCAGAGGCCATGCTCTACAGTCATACTCAAATCTATCCGAACGACCTGAATTGCATTTCGCCTGATTCGCATGCAACCGGCATAACGCAGCTGTCTAGCAGGTCCTCTAATCGCTCATTGGTACAGTCGTTTGACTATTGAAAATGGTTCCAAAAAGTCACCACTAGAAACCACTGCTCTGTATCGCAGTAACTCATGATGTAAAGTAATACCACGGTGCTACAAATATCAGGGAACACCTTATCACAGATAAGACTGTCCTTAGGGCTTGTAAGCTCACATTTGTTACAATAAATGACATACCTGAAATGTTACCACTCTCATTATTACGACAGATAGGAAATGCACGTGATACGTTCGTCGTATTCATTATTTCCTCTTCAAAGTAACATACAGTACTTATTATTTAACACAAAATGATATTAAAAATTTAAGATATCCACGAGCAGCTAGTTGAGAATATGTATGAACTTCAAATGACACGACGAACCGTCTCGTTCTGCACATGGATTCAAACCCAGGTCAGGTAGACTAAGCAAAGATTTCGTGACTGACGCAAACTAACAGTCATTCCTGATTAGGCATACAGAGAGTGATATACCTCGATTTTAGACAGTATCAGTTAGCAAATATCAACTTTAAATTCATAACGCAAACATTTTTAACGGACGCGAATTCCTCCCCAGCATCTCTTGCCCCTGTTAACGAACTACGAGAGATGTTAAATATTACTTCTTCACAAGTAACTTACTTGAAATGCCGTGAGGTAAAGCTTTGTGTTGGACAGGGATTCGAGCCCAGAACCTAATCGTATTGATATCGAAACACAAGCGTGACATATCGGATTTCCTTGCCAGTAGCTAGATGTTTTAACTGAAATGACGAGAAGAAACATTAATTTTTTTCCTTCCCAGGACTCCAACCCAGCACCTATCGCCGTTATATTCTAGAGAAAACGAACGTTAAATATGGGTTTGTTGCGCCAGCAGCGACATGTGAGCATGTTTGAACTAGAAATAATATGACGAAGAGTTCAGTGCTCACTGGGAATAGAGCCCCACACATATCGTTGTTGACTACACACAAAGAGACGTCAGCTACCGAATTTTTCTCCACCAGCAGCTCGGAATAACACCTTGAACTTACAGTGATCTCGCAAATTGTTCTGTGTCCCACTGGGAGTCAAAAACGTCAGATATCGTTAGTGTTGACAACGAATGAAAAAACATTAAAAATCAAAATTATTATCCACCAGCAGATAGGTGTTCTCATGCTAGAGCTTGATAATATATAATGAAATCGTTAGAGCCGGGCCAGGATTCGAACCCATTCACACGTAATATGTGGAGATGTTGAGGAATCTGCAGTTTTGAACAAACAACAAATTGTAGCCGAGCTGTATTGCCACGAAGGGATCAAATTCCGCGTTAAGGGCGGTCTGAGTTGCATTCTAAGTTCTGAACCAATTTTATCGACATACAGAAGCTCAGATAAACGATGGAATAAGTGTCCAGTGACTCTACATAGCGTTTGTTTCGTCACTAGAAATAAATAACTAGTATAAGAAAGGTTACTGGTGATAGAGTTTCTACATGTGGCCACTCCAGACTTCATTGTGGCTCAACCTAACGTCTACTTGGCAGAGAAGGAATATCATCTTTAATGTGAATTTCAGACCACACTGCCATTATATCTTCTTCACTTGGTGTAGTCAGAAGAGAATGGAATCTTTCTCTCCCTATCTAAAAACATTGATAGAAGTGGGAATCGAACCCAGACCACAGGTATAAGAACCTACCGTCAGTCCAACAGACCACCAAACGCTCTTTTCTGTGACTCATTTTTCTATTGCAACGTCGTTGCGCCACACTGGATGAGAATTCTGACACACAGGCTCCCTGTAGTAAATTGCAGCATGTTCAGTAAATTCATTTACTTGTTTGACCGAATCACCATGAACTAGCTGCCTCGGCTACCCAGTGCATACATTCGACTCTATTTTGTAATCACCGAAATAAAATCACGTAACTGCCACCTACACAGAACTGCCAACAGTGTAGGATTCAGAAATTTAAATAGGAAGTGTTCCTTTCCACTTGAGGTACTCTATTGCGCTATCTGTAAAAAATCGGTATGAACTACTCTTAGCCAGTTGCTGAACAGTGGGTACTGCAATACACTCATATATGTAGACGTATAAATGAAAGCAGAGTTTTGCATTGACCAGCGCAAGAAATCTTCGTCGTCTACCAAAACGCACCACACACTTGCTCATTGTACCGGTCAACGCGTAACCTACGTACACGTGTACTACAAAGTAGCTGATACCAATGGCGGCTGGGATTTTTGCGGAACCTGACACAGACACCTACGCGGATGGGATTCCGCGAAGCGAGCATCGCAGGACCCCCGACGCAGTTCCGTGTAAAGCTGCACTTTCGCCCGTCTTCTCCCCTCACCCTGCCCGAATTTATCAGGTCGCAGAAAAACCCTAGAGCCCCAATTACAATACGAGCTTTTCTTTTTAGAACTAACGCATCTTCTCTAGAAGAATCTCAGTCTATTTGATAGAGAGCGATGAGCATAAAAAGTTATTTCTCTAATGTCTGATAACCCAGATTTTTCGGGATAATTATGTTTTCTAATTAAGCTCTGGGCAAAATATCAGTCACCGCCTTAAAAGAGAAAACTGGTCGCTTTGGAGAGCTGTAGCTGGCCTATAACCGTTAACAGGCAGTCGTGTGACTCTTCACTGCTGTCATATGTCATGGCAGTGAAGTGGTGTGTATGTCCCAATCATATACTGGGTGGTTATAATTGAAGAGCAGCTACTCACAGAGATCTAGTGTTGGCTGTAATTATCGTATGCCAGCGAAACTTGATAGGTGTTCTAATGGTTTAATGCGGAACCAATTTACGCTGGAAAAATAATAAGTTAAAAATTTTGGTCACCTGATGCAAATCTGGCGCTGTGGATGCCAGAAGGACGTATAGAGATGTTTTTGTGTGTCAGTCCCTGTGACTGGAGGTCTGGGGGACTACGGCCATTCACTACTGTAAGAAAATGAAACACCACAGCTGTCCTTATGAGGTCATTATTTGTATCGCTACCAGGTTTGGCGCTTCAGTGCACCATCTTCAGGCCTTAGCTGGCGCTGAAGACAGTTGATGGTTGGAGAGACAACATCACAGCTACAGTCTGGGTAAACCAGTTATGTTGGCCACTGATGCATCCTGTATATGGATGGTGTTAAGCCCTTAGGCCTGAAGATGGTGCACTGAAGCGCCGAAACTGGTAGCCATACAATAAATGGCATCATAAGGACGTTTGCAGGTGTTTCATTTAGTTACAGTATAGAAAAGTGCTGAAATTTTTTGTTTTTAAATAATAAAAAAAATGGTTCAAATGGCGCTGAGCACTATGGGTCTTAATTTCTGAGGTCATCAGTCCCCTAGAACTTAGAACTACTTAAACCTAACTAACCTACGGACATCACGCACACCCATGCCCGAGGCAGGATTCGAACCTGCGACCTTAGCGGTCGCGCGGTTCCAGACTGTAGCGCCTAGAACCGCTCGGCCACTCCGGCCGGCTTTAAATAATCCTTTTAAAAGAACGAGTAATTTTTATTGGCGATATTGGCATTGCTTTGAAATATTATTTTGTTATAGGAAATGGGAAAAGCGATCAGTGTTGTTTTTTAATAACAATGCCGACAGAAACGAGCCAAAAACACATAGCATGAGAATTGCTACAGCATTGGTGAGACATTAATGTCCCTGTTCCCTTGTGTCTGGCCTAAGGTATCCGTGTACATGCAGTGTGCAAGACTTGCCCACACCTTGTCTAGGCGGTAATTTCTCGCTGACGTCGCCGGACACCCGTTGTATTGCAGAATGGCACCAAACCCAGCCTGGCAATATTTTTGTGAAATGACATAGCCGTGAAGTACAACGGTTCATTTGCTTACTAGATTAAAGATTTGTCTGCCATTTCTACGAAATAATAAATAAGGAAGGAAGTTATGATAACATTAAAAAATTTAAAGCTTAACAATAGTTCATTCATAATATCGCATAAAAATATATGATCAGAAGTATCCGGACCCCCAAAAACTTACGTTTTTCATGTTAGGTGGATTGTGCTGCCACCTGCTGCCAGATAGTCCACATCAGCGACCTCAATAGTCATCAGATATCGTGAGAGTGCAGAATACGGCGCTCTGCGCAACTCACGGACTTCGAATGTGGTCAGGTGACTGGATGTCACATGTGTCATACATCTGTACGCGGGATTTCCACACTCCTAAACGTCCCTAGGTCCACTGTTTCCGATGTGATAGTGACGTGGAAACGTGAAGGGACACGTACAGCACAAAAGCGTTCAGGCCTACCTCGTCTGTTGACTGACAGAGACCGCCGACACTTGAAGACGGTCGTAATGTGTAATAGGCAGACATCTATCCAGACCATCGCACAGCAATTACAAACTCCATCAGGATCCATTGCAAGTACTATGACAGTTAGGCGGGAGGTGAGAAACCTGGGATATCATGTTCGAGCGGCTGCTCATAAGCCACACATCACGCCGGTAAATGTCAAACGACTGCTCGCTTTGTGTAAGGGTTTAAGCATTGGACGATTGAACAATGGCAAAACGTTGTGTGGAGTGACGAATCACGGCACACAATGTGCCGGTCCGATGGCAGAGTGTGGGTATGGCGAATGCCCGGTGAGTATCATCTGCCAGCGTGTGTAGTGCCAACAGTAAAATTCGGATTCGGAGGCGTTATTACCTGGTCGTGTTTCTCATGGAGGGGGTTTGCACCCTGAGCTCCCAGTTGGTGCACATCGACAGCGCAGAAAGATACGTATATAGCTTCTTTTTTGTGTTTACTTCGTAGATTATTACTTGCATTGCGTGTGAGTTTCGTATAGGAGGTGTAATTTCGAGTTTTAGTTACTGTAATCGCAAATTCAGGCAGATTGTAGCGCAGTCGTTAGGCATTTGTACAGGTTAGTTCATACATCCTTTGCGTGTTTCCCTTGCGTTATCTAGGCACAGACTCGTGTTTCAGTAACTGTTGTTCAACATCGATTTGAATGGACAGGGACTGTGATTGCTGTGTTCGGATGAGGGCTGAGTTGGCATCCCTTCGTTCACAGCTGCAAGCGGTGCTGACTTCGGTCGCGCAGCTTGAGGCTGTTGCCAATGGGCACCTCTGTGGGGAACCGGACTTGGGTATCACGGGGATTTCAACCTCGTCCCGTCTGTCCCCAGATCGGTCTGCCGCTGTAGTTGCCCCGGTTGCTGCCCGCAGTGGGGCTGGGCCCTCGCCTGTGGTTGATTGGGAGGTCGTTCCAAGGCGTGGCAGGCAGCGAAAGACGTCCCCGGAGGCTGATCAGAAAGCCTCCCCGGTGCGTCTGACAAACAGGTTTCGGGTACTGTCTCTGGCTGAGCCAGATGCAGCTGCCTGCCCTGTTTCAGAGGATGATTCTCGGTCTTCAAGGTCCGGGCAATCGCAGAGGGTTGGCTTATTGGTAGTTGGGAACTCCAATGTTAGGCGCGTAATGGGGCCCCTTAGGGATATGGCGGCTAAGGAGGGGAAGAAATCCAGTGTGCACTCCGTGTGCATTCTGGGTGGAGTCATTCCTGATGTGGAAAGGGTCCTTCCGGATGCCATGAAGAGCACAGGGTGCAACCAGCTGCAGGTGGTGGCACATGTCGGCACTAATGACGTGTGTCGCTTTGGATCTGAGGAAATTCTCTCTGGATTCCAGCGGCTATCTGATTTAGTAAAGGCTACCGGTCTTGCTTACGAGATGAAGGCAGAGCTCACCATCTGCAGCATCGTTGACAGAACCGACTGCGGACCTTTGGTGCAGAGACGCGTGGAGGGTCTGAATCAGAGTCTCAGGCGGTTTTGCGACCGTGTTGGCTGCAGATTCCTTGACTTGCGCCGTAGGGTGGTGGTGTTTCGGGTTCCGCTGAATAGGTCAGGAGTTCACTACACTCAGCTGGCGGCTACACGGGTAGCGGAGGCTGTGTGGCGTGGACTGGGCGGTTTTTTAGGTTAGAAGGCCTCGGGAAAGTACGGGGTGGGCTGCTATCTCAAAGGGTTCATGGCAAATACAGGACATGCTTGGATAAGGGAACAGGCCGAATTGTAGTTGTAAATCGTTGTAGTTGCGCTGGGAAAGCCCCTGAGCTTCAAGCGCTAATAGAAAGCACAGAAGCTGAAATCGTTATAGGTACAGAAAGCCTGAAATAAGTTCTGCAGAAATTTTTACGAAGTCTCAGACGGTGTTCAGGAAAGATAGATTAGGCAGAATTGGTGGTGGAGTGGTGGTGGTGGTGGTTAGTGTTTAACGTCCCGTCGACAACGAGGTCATTAGAGACGGAGCGCAAGCTCGGGTGAGGGAAGGATGGGGAAGGAAATCGGCCGTGCCCTTTCAAAGGAACCATCCCGGCATTTGCCTGAAGCGATTTAGGGAAATCACGGAAAACCTAAATCAGGATGGCCGGAGACGGGATTGAACCGTCGTCCTCCCGAATGCGAGTCCAGTGTGCTAACCACTGCGCCACCTCGCTCGGTTGGTGGTGGAGTGTTTGTGTCCGTAAGTAGTGGTTTATCTTGTAGTGAAGTCGAAGTAGATACTCCGTGCGAATTGGTATGGGTGGAGGTTATACTTAACAGCCGAACAAAGTTAATAATTGGCTCCTTCTACCGACCCCCAGACCCCGATGACATAGTTGCTGAACAGTTCTGAGAAAATTTGAGTCTCTTAACAAATAAATACACCACTCATACGGTTATAGTTGGTGGGGACTTCAATCTTCCCTCGATATGTTGGCAAAAATACTTGTTCAAAACCGGTGGTAGGCAGAAAACATCTTCCGAGATTGTCCTAAATGCTTTCTCCGGAAATTATTTCGAGCAGTTAGTCCACGAACCCACGCGAATTGTAAATCGTTGCGAAAACACACTTGACCTTTTAGACACAAACAATCCAGAGCTAATAGAGAGCATCATGACTGATACAGGGATTAGTGATCACAAGGTCGTTGTAGCTAGGCTCAATACCGTTTCTTCCAAATCCACCAGAAACAAACACAAAATAATTTTATTTAAAAAAGCGGATAAAGTGTCACTAGAAGCCTTCCTAAGAGACAATCTGCATTCCTTCCGAACTGACTATGCAAATGTAGACGAAATGTTGCTCAAATTCAAAAATATAGTAGCAACAGCAATTGAGAGATTCATACCTCATAAACTGGTAAGAGATGGAACTGATCCCCCATGGTACACAAAACAGGTCCGAACGCTGTTGCAGAGGCAACGGAGAAAGCATGTGAAGTTCAGAAGAGCGCGAAATCCCGAAGATTGGCTAAAATTTACAGACGCGCGAAATTTGGCACGGACTTCAATGCGAGATGCCTTTAATAGGTTCCACAACGAAATATTGTCTCGAAATTTGGTAGAAAATCTGAAGAAATTCTGGTCGTATGTAAAGTACAAAAGCGGCAAGTCGCAGTCAATACCTTCGCTGCGCGGTGCCGATGGTACTGTTACCGACGACTGTGCCGCTAAAGCGGAGTTATTTAACGCAGTTTTCCGAAATTCCTTCACCAGGGAAGACGAATGGAATATTCCAGAATTTGAAACACGAACAGCTGCTAGCATGAGTTTCTTAGAAATAGATACCTTAGGGGTTGCGAAGCAACTCAAATCGCTTGATACGGTCAAGTCTTCAGGTCCAGATTGTATACCGATTAGGTTCCTTTCAGATTACGCTGATACAATAGCTCCCTACTTAGCAGTCATATACAACCGCTCGCTCACCCATAGATCTGTACCTACAGATTGGAAAATTGCGCAGGTCGCACCATTGTTGAAGAAGGGTAGTGAAACGTCCCCTTTTAAACAATATTACGAGACTGTGCTTAAACTGACACACAGTATTTTTAGCGCAACGCAATCTGACTTTCAAAATTCCCAACAAAAGAATGGCCCTGACTAACATTAAACTATACCTTTCACAAATCACTTACCTCACAAAAATCTTCGCTGCTCAAGCTACTGCAATACAGCGAGCGCCACTACTGCCAGCTAAATAAAAGATTCAAACTACGGAAGGCACTAACTACTGATAGGGATAGTTAGCAAATGAAAGATATTAATAGAGAACAAACAATGTATTTACCTTGATATCATCATATATAAAGCAGTTCATGACAAATTTCAAAACTCCGCCATCTCTCTCCCCACATCCACCACTGCTGGCGGCTCACCTCCAACTGCCCAACGCTACGCGCTATTCACAGCCAGCTGCCTAACACTACAATGGCGAGTATTACAACAATGCAAAGCAGCCACAGACTGCACACAGCACAGCCAGTGATTTTCATACAGAGGTGGCGTTACCAATAAGAAAACCTAAACAACCTACTTACATAGACATTGTTGCGGACGCACTGTCACGCGCACCAGCTGGGCTTGAGAAAAGTAACACACAAGGTAGCCTCGAGAAAAATTTCAGTATTCTTTACATTCAGAAAGTCGCCTTTGAAAACTTCATCACCACATCTTTAAAGGACATTGCTCATGAACAAGATAAAGATCCGATTTGGAAAGACATCAAAAGCAAATGGCATGAAAAGACACACACACAGATTCGGCATTATTATCTGGTTAGAAACAACATACTGTTCAAACGCTGCACTGTTGATGACAAGCTATGGGTACTTTGCATTCCTGACGATTTTGTTAATAAGCTCATTTGGTACATTCATTTCAGCTACGCACATTTTGGTCCACGAAAATGTTATCATATTCTTCGAACGACTTGTTATTTTAACAATATGGAAAAGAGAATTCGAAGAGTCTTGTCTATTTGTAAACTTTGTCAAAAGGCGAAACCATCTACTATTTCACATCGTGCTCCGTTGTTTCCTATCATTCCTTCTAAATTAAAAGAATTTGCTGCAGTTGATCTATTGGGACCCCTTGTCAGAACATCGAATGGATTTTCGTACGTTCTAGTCGCTGTTGAACTTACTTCCAAATTTGTTTCTTTCACTCCGTTACGTAAAGCCACTGGACGATCTGTATCCAACGCCTTTGTTAAAAATTTCTTACGTGAAGTTGGCCACGTTGCTAAAGTCATTTCAGATAACGGACCGCAATTCAGATCTGCTGTTTGGTCTCGCATGCTTCGCAACCATAAAATCAAACCTGTTTTTATTTCATTGTACTCACCACATTGTAACCCCTCCGAATGGATTATGAAAGAAATCAATAAGCTTTGCAGACTTTATTGTCACAGAAAGCATCAGCATTGGGACAGATATTTACACTTATTTCAAAACGTGCTGAATGAAATGCCTCATGACTCCACTGCTTTACCACCTACTCTTGTACTGAAGAATGAAAAACCACCGAACAGAATCAGAGAGCTTGTACCTTTTCCGAATACACGTAAACTTCGACACAAAGACATAATTGATTTGTCTCTTAAAAATATAAAATCTGCAGCAGACAAAAGGAGAAAACTACACGGTGAAGCAAATGCAAAGAAATTGTATATTGGTCAGAAAGTTCTCATTAAAGCTCATTCATTGTCACATAAGAAGAAACACTTGAGTCACAAATTCTTTCTAGTTTACAATGGACCTTACAGAATCCGACGTATACCACATGATAATTGTGTTGAAGTTGAAACTCTGCGTACTAGGAAGAGTAAAGGTTTACACCACATTTCACATGTAAAACCGTTTATTGAAAGATAATCTGTTTTTTTTTTTTTATGCAACATTTTGGTTTAGTTGAAAATACATTCTGGGTTTAAAGTACTTTCTGTGAGATACCAGATGACACAATGGTTAGTTTATGTGACAACTACACGGTTTTATCACGACGCTACTAATGAGTGACTATTTACAATGTTGTTTTTTCAGTGTATCTGTTTTATATCTGCACAATTTTTCTGAATTCTTCTGGAAAGTAAAACATGTTTTAGTATTTAACTTTTGTGGTATAGCTACAATGAGGCAGCCTTTTCCGTAGCACAACAATACGTTACAGCACAGTACTTTCTTCATCACAACAATAAGCGTAATAACTAAGATATCTATACGCAAAGCATTTCACTTTTGTTTATCATGAGGTAAGTACATTGACTTCTGCAGAACTTAGCTTTCAGAGGACGATAACTACGAGACTTCCACAGAGATTATCTTACAACATGACGCACAGTTTAGCGCTACAGGACACGTATTTGAGTGATTAATTTTGTACTTAAAACATTTATTTTTAAAGATTTTTGAATTGCAAAGAAAGTTTTCCGTGATACATTTCATTCCATTGCTGTAATCTGTAACACCTGAGGGTATAATTACATTAATCCTCAGGGGGTACACGCTTACTTTGTGTACCATGTGTGTGGCAACCACAAGGAACCCTAGCTAATATGGTATTTGCTTATACAACTTTACACATCGGTACCATATTTCTCTAACACATAATTACACAGCTATCTGATCATTTAACTGAGAGATAAACTTTTTTTACTACATCAGTGACACATGTTTACGCAATTTCACAGTTGGGTAATTTCACACTTATGAAATTGTATTTTGTCTGTACTTTGTGAACTGTTCATATTTTTTCGGAACCATTGTGATACTATGAGAGCTTTGAATGGTGTATTTGGTATGGGATCATGATTTTTAAAGTACGTTTGAGGTAGATGACACTTTTGAAATGAGCAGAGAATTTTTTTTAGGTTTTAAAATATTCAGGAAGCTACGACGATTTTGAGATTTGGCTGAGGTTTTATGGTGTTATTATCACGACGACGATGTGTATTATGCTGCTGAGGTATGTTTATGGTCAAGAAGCTGATGCTATATGAGAAATTTGATTATGCTACTTATATGTTATGGTGAAATATTAAAGAAGCGTCGACGAATATATATATGTGTAATAAGGTAAGGAGTAATGAGTAGCGGTTAGGGACTCTTGACTTGTGAAAAAGGATGTTGGAAACCAAGAATCGTACTTTAAGAGTTATGAAATTTGTGTATATGCGTGAATGTATCACAATGCTGGCGAAAATTTTTTTGGACGCTGTTATATTTATAGGATTTTGTTTCTACAGATTTGTAACCCAAATTCTTGACCTGTGAAATATATTTATATGAGACTGTCACTGTAGCGGAAACTGGTGTCGTAAATATTTCGGTAAGAAAGTTCAGTGACCACCTGCACGTAATGCGTCGTGGGTACCCAGCAGAGCGGCCAGGTGTGCCAGCCGCCTTGAGAAAAAGCCATTAGGTGGTAGGAAAAAAAAAAGGGGAGGCCATTATCTTCGCTATTGACGTTCCTTTGTAGAAAGCATCGCAACATTTCACGGCTATTGTCTTGTCGTCCTAGTTGAGAGAAATGTCATATGGCGACATTCGTTTGTAGAAAGCATTGTAAATACGACACGCTAATAATAACTTGGAAACATTCTTACATCTGCACACCTGATTAGGACAAGTGTCTATCTACGAGAATTGAGAGAATTTCTGTACTACCTTATGAAATGCCATATGGCTTGCTTTGTGTATTTATTAACTCATTTTGTTTAATATCTAGTTTCTAGCTGCACTGCAGCATTGGTTAAAATAAAATTTAATAGATGTACTAATATAAATATTTTATGCCTACAGATCCAGTAAATAATTTTACGATCTATTCAAAAAAACGAAGGAGCATAAAAAGATATTTCCCTTCACAGGAATTGCATACGGAATTTTCTTTTCAACTACTGGGTAATTTTTTTTGGTAGAATAACTTCTTGTGGTGCACCACTTTAATTACTTAGACATTAAGATGTGATTATACATTTCCCTTATCTGCATTGTTATCTTTAGTGTACTATTTTTTCTGCTTGAGCTATGTCATGTTTAGGTATTTCATTTTCTGCTGCTGTTTGCCAGGCATAGTGCTACTGAATTTTAATTTGTGTTACTCTGCTAAGCCAGATTTATTTTTCTTGTTTGCTGCACATTGCCTTATATTAGTTGTAATATTTCAATTGCTTCGCTAATTTATAAAATGCTGCTTCCTTTGCAAATCTGCACTTTTTTGTCATTGCTGTTTATGTTAATTGCTGCTGCTGCATTGCCTCGTCCCTTAGTTTAGCATCTGAGCTCAGTAGATTTAAGTTAGCTTAAGAGGGGGTAGAATATATAAGAAACTAACTATTATGAATTGGAAGCAATGCATTGAGAAGCTATACGAGTAAAGTACAGAAAGCAGGTATAGATAGGACTTTTGGAAATAATGAAGAACGATGGGAGATCTCCAAGAACAAAAAAGGTTTTGTTCGCAAAATACTGCAGTACCAAAAGTTACACTGAAAACGAACCCTGTCCTTTCCTTGTGTTATCCCACTATGTGTTTGTGATCCCTTGTGTATTTATGTTTTTCCTGTATTAATATGTTTATCTGATAAGATTTATGTTGTAGAATTTTTCTGGTACTTCTCGTGTGAAATTAATGTTTCGAAAACTATTCTCATTATTTTATTTATCTACTTATCTCATAATTCCTGTAACATTGATGTATATGTTTATTTCTATTCTGTTGTAAAGCCTGTACTACAAATGTTATCTGTATTGTTATGTTCTTGAATGATGTGTTTTGTACCTTTGTTATTGTGTTCTTATGTTATAAAATTGTACTTGTCACCAGTTCATCATATTATTAACTTGTAAGTTACATTTCACTGCACACGTTTCTGTTGGTCATAGTATATGGACAATATGTGAGAAGTAGGGACTGTTAGTGTTTGTATGTGTGTTAATAATTCAGCAAGGGACTGGATAACAGCATTGCTGGTTCTAAGGACAATTCCAAAAACTTTGTGAGTGCACAAGTGGTGGTTATGGACTTGCTATATTCTCCGCAAGACTATTCGATGGTGATTGTGCACCTGCACAGTCGCAACAGATGGCTGCTGGCCATCTCTACAAGGACTACATTGGGGCTGCATCTTTGCTGACTCACCAGTACCATTATCTCTACAAGGACTGCAGTGGGTCTGCGCCTCTGGTGGCCCACCAATACCGTAATCTCTACCAGGACTACAGTGGGTCTGCTCTGTGATGACCCACCAATACTCTTCAAAACTTCGACTGACTCTGTTGTGGGTTTGCTCTGTTGTGGCCCATTACCTGTCAGCATGTCAAGAGTCAGCACTGTCCTTCCGTTGGAAGGACAACACTACTTCTTCAAGACTGCATGGAAATCCACTACGTCTGTGTGCATTGTCTTTTACTGCTCAGTCTTTGAGAAAAACACTGCAATTCAACGATCAGGACTGTCTTTATGGACTGTGAGAAAATTTTAGCTTTTGACCAACATTGTATCAATAAGTGTGTGCATTTGATTTCTTTGTTATTGTAATTGTGAAAAAAAATTTTAACAAATATGTATTGGCCAGTGCCCAACAAAATTTGTAAAATTTTTTGTGGGTAGCATGGGGGCTATGTAAGTAGGCTGTTTAGGTTTTTTTATTGGTAACGCCACCTCAGTATGAAAATCACTGGCTGTGCTGTGTGCAGTCTGTGGCTGCTTTTCATTGTTGTAATACTCGCCATTGTAGTGTTAGGCAGCTGGCTGTGAACAGCGCGTAGCGTTGCGCAGTTGGAGGTGAGCCGCCAGCAGTGGTGGATGTGGGGAGAGAGATGGCGGAGTTTTGTAATTTGTCATGAACTGCTATATATATGATGATATCAAGGTAAATACATTGTTTGTTCTCTATTAATATCTTTCATTTGCTAACTATCCCTATCAGTAGTTAGTGTCTTCCATAGTTTGAATCTTTTATTTAGCTGGCAGTAGTGGCGCTCGCTGTATTGCAGTAGCTTGAGCAGCGAAGATTTTTGTGAGGTAAGTGATTTGTGAAAAGTATAGGTTAATGTTAGTCAGGGCCATTCTCTTGTAGAGATTATTGAAAGTCAGATTGCGTTGCGCTAAAAAATATTGTGTGTCAGGTTAAGCACAGTCTTGTATAAAATTTTTCTAAGGGGGACGTTTCAGTAGTAGGAGTAATCCATCGAACTACAGACCTATATCATTGACGTCGGTTTGCAGTAGGGTTTTGGAGCATATACTGTATTCAAACATTATGAATCACCTCGAAGGGAACGATCTATTGATACGTAATCAGCATGGTTTCAGAAAACATCGTTCTTGTGCAACGCAGCTAGCTCTTTATTCGCACGAAGTAATGGCCGTTATCGACAGGGGATCTCAAGTTGATTCCGTATTTCTAGATTTCCGGAAAGCTTTTGACACCGTTCCTCACAAGCGACTTCTAGTCAAGCTGCGGGCCTATGGGGTATCGTCTCAGTTGTGCGACTGGATTCGTGATTTCCTGTCAGGAAGGTCGCAGTTCGTGATAATAGACGGCAAATCATCGAGTAAAACTGAAGTGATATCAGGTGTTCCCCTGGGACCTCTGCTGTTCCTGATCTATATAAATGACCTGGGTGATGATCTGAGCAGTTCTCTTAGGTTGTTCGCAGATGATGCTGTAATTTACCGTCTAGTAAGGTCATCCGAAGACCAGTATCTGTTGCAAAGCGATTTAGAAAAGATTGCTGTATGGTGTGGCAGGTGGCAGTTGACGCTAAATAACGAAAAGTGTGAGGTGATCCACATGAGTTCCAAAAGAAATCCGTTGGAATTCGATTACTCGATAAATAGTACAATTCTCAAGGCTTTCAGTTCAACTAAGTACCTGGTTGTTAAAATTACGAACAACTTCAGTTGGAAAGACCACATAGATAATATTGTCGGAAGGCGAGCCAAAGGTTGCGTTTCATTGGCAAGACACTTAGAAGATGCAACAAGTCCACTAAAGAGACAGCTTACACTACACTCGTTCGTCCTCTGTTAGAATGTTGCTGCGCGGTGTGGGATCCTTACCAGGCGGGATTGATGGAGGACATCGAAAGGGTGCAAAGAAGGGCAGCTCGTTTTGTATTATCGTGTAATGGGGGAGAGAGTGTGGCAGATATGATATGCGAGTTGGGATGGAAGTCATAAAAGCAAAGACGTTTTTTGTCGCGGCGAGATCTATTTACGAAATTTCAGTCACCAACTTTCTCTTCCGAATGGGAAAATATTTTGTCGAGCCCAACCTACATAGGTAGGAATGATCATCAAAATAAAATAAGAGAAATCAGAGCTCGAACAGAAAGGTTTAGGTGTTCGTTTTTCCCGCGCGCTGTTCGGGAGTTGAATGGTAGGGAGATAGTATAATTGTGGTTCGATGAACCCTCTGCCAAGCACTTAAATCTGAATTGCAGAGTAATCATGTAGATGTAGATGTAGATCACAGCACAGGTCTTCATTGACGTTTTAAGCACCTTCTTGCTTCCCACTGTTGAAGAGCAATTCGGGGATGGCGACTGCATCTTTCAACACTACCGAGCGCTTGTTCATAATGTATGGTCTGTGGCGGAGTGGTTACACGACAGTAACATCCCTGTAATGGACTGTCCTGCACAGGGTCCTGACCTGAATCCTATAGAACACCTTTGGGATGTTTTGGAGCGCCGACTTCGTGCCAGGCCTCAGCGATGACATCAACACCTCTCCTCATTGCAGCACTCCGTGAAAAATGGGCTGCCATTCCCCAAGAAACCTTCCAGCACCTTAATTAACTTACGCCTGCGAGAGTGGAAGATGTTATCAAGGCTAAGGGTGGGCCAACACTATACTGAATTCCAACATTACCGATGGAGTGCGCCACGAAGGTGTAAGTCATTTTCAGCCAGGTGTCCGGATACTTTTGATCACATAGTGTACATAATAGAAATTCATCTATTCGTTGCCCTTGAAAACGGACAAATTAACACGGAAAACAGAGTTCTTCAACCTCAGTTTTCATCGATTAGCACTTACTATTCGTAATGTCCAAATAGTGGTAAGATTTCCGACTAAAACATTTAGAGCAGTATTTCAAATACGTGGAATCAATGGAACAAAGCAGGTGTTTTTTTTTGTAATATTTTCGAGAACAGAAGCGAATGATGGACGGACAAAATTTTTCCTTTTTTGTCTATTTAATAATAATATTTAGATTATATGTACCTTGAAATTAAGACAGCCAAAATTTTCCAACCTTTGTGCGATTTCCACGTTTGTTAGAGGAAAAAATATAAATAAAAACCCGAAGTGGTTATTTTGAGCGATTTTAACACTCAGGTTAAACTGGTGCGAAAAAAACGATACAACCGAAAACCACCATCCTACCTTGTGTCTCAGAGTGTTACACTTCGTAACAGTCTTTAAAAATATTGATGATAAGTACAATTACTCTGACCTGGCGCTGTTACGAACAGATAAGTCCAGAACGGATACAATAAAAAGACTGCCTCTCTCACAAAATTTTAATCTATGTTTTTAAAAAACGTTTGCAGATGAATTGTGTAATGCCTTATGTTCTAAGGCGATTGTTGCGCACCAACACTGTAACTGCATTGTCCTTTTGATTGTGCTGATCGTTGCGGCGATTCGCTGCTGAGACGTGGAGCTGCGCCAGTGCGCAGCTAGCTGTTCCCTCACGGGTAATATTGCCGCTCCTCCTTCTCTTGGAGTTAGTGCAGAATACCGTGGCAGGTAGATGCGCAGCCGCAGAGGGAGTGTGGAGAGGACGGTAGTGGTGGGGGTAACGGGCAGGGTCAGAAGCGGAAATGCCGAGCGCTGGTAGTGCTGTTTTAAGCTGAAACCTGAACTCACGTTTCTTCTAAATACTAAGTGGAGGTCTCCCACGCCCACACTTGCATGCTGACCCTTCAAAAAGATCTGTCGTCTCTGCTTTGTTTAATACCTAAAAGGAATTCCGCTGAAAATGAAGCGATTTATTTTCACCTGGCTTTTTAACCACCTGTAACTTTCAGAGAAGCGTCAAGAATGGAGAATTTTGAGTAAAACCTACACGTTTCTACATTCCGACACAACTGTCATAAGGAGTGTTACCATAATACAAATTAAATGTTTATTTCACACTACAGTAGCTAAGACATAGTCCCAGTACATAAATCTTTTTTTTAAGGGGTTACATTACCGGTTTTTACGAACTACATCGTCATTTCCAAATGTCAAACATCAGTTGGTGAGTATATAAGGGAAATTATGATATACGGCCATAATTCCCATTATATTCACTACTGGCCATTGAAAGATGACGCGAAATTTAACCGACAGGAAGAAGATTCTGTGATAAGCAAATTATTAGCTTTTCAGAGCATTCACACAAGGTTGGAGCTGGTGGCGACACCTACAATGTGCTGACATGAGGAAAGTTTCCAACCGATTTCTCACACATAAACAGCAGTTGTCCGGCGCTGTCTGGTGAAACGATGTTGTGATGCCACGTGTAAGGAGGAGAAATGCATACCATCACGTTTCCGAGTTTGATAGAGCTCGGATTGTAGCCTATCTCAATTGCGGTTTATCGTATCGCGACATGGCTGCTCGCGTCGGGCGAGATCTAATGACTGTTAGCAGAATATGGAATCGGTGGGTTCAGGCGGGTAATATAGAACGCCGTGCTGGATCCCAACGGCCTCGTATCACTAGCAGTCGAGATGACAGACATCTTATCCGCATAGCTGTAACGGATCGTGCAGCCACGTCTCAATCCCTGAGTCAACAGATGGGGAGGTTTACAAGACTACAACCATCTGCACGAACAGTCCGACGACGTTTGCAGCAGCATGGACTATCAGTTCGGAGACCATGGCTGCGGTTACCCATGACGCTGTATCACAGACAGGAGCGCCTGCGATGGTGTACTCAACGACGAACCTGGGTGCACGAATGACAAAACGTCATTTTTGCGGATGAATCCAGGTTCTATTTACAGCATCATGATGGTCGCGTCCGTGTTTGGCGACATCGCGGTGAACGCACATTGGAAGCGTGTATTCGTCATCGCCATACTGGCGAATCACCCAGCGTGATGGTATGGGGTGCCATTGGTTACACGTCTCGGTCACCTCTTGTTCTCATTGACGGTACTTTGAACAGTGGACGTAACATTTCAGATGTGTTACGAACCGTGGCTCTACCCTTCATTCGATTTCAGCAGGATAATGCACGAGCGCATGTTGCAGGTCCCGTATGGACCTTTCTGGATACAGAAAATGTTCGACTGTTGCCCTGGCCAGCACATTCTCCAGATCTCTCACCAATTGAAAACGTCTGGTCAATGGTGGCCCAGCAACTGGCTCGTCACAATATGCCAGTCGCAACTCTTGATGAAGTGTGGTATCGTGTGGTATCGTGTTGAAGCTGCATCCAAGCTCTGTTTGAATCAATGCCCAGGCGTATCAAGGCCGTTATCACGGCTAGAGGTGGTTGTTCTGGGTACTGATTTCTCATGATCTATGCATCCAAATTGCGTGAAAATTTAATAACATGTCAGTTCTAGTATAATATATTTGTCCAATGAATACCCGTTTATCATCTGCATTTCGTCTTGGTGTAGCAATTTTAATGGCCAGTTGTTTATTCTCTAAATGATGTTTTACATTTGAAAATGACAACGTCGTTCGTTGAAACCGATAATGTAGCCCCTTTTCCTTTAAGAAAAACTTTATGTACTCTGGCTATGGCTTCACTATTGTAGTGTCAAATAAACATTTAGACTACACGTTTCTCTTGCTATAACACCGCGGAGTTTACACAGTGTCATCTCACTAACACATTATTCAGACACAGCTGCGAGAGAATTCTGAAACAGTAGTTTATTAAGTTCATTAAGTGAATAACTGAGGAACAGTAAGGTCAGTAGCATATGAAAAAGCTCATCCTAGGTAAAATTAAAGTCTTCGCTTACGTTGTTCCAAGACCCATTGCGTTTCTCGTTTTACCAGATATCGATGGTCCTTAAAAATTACATTATTTCATCGACAAAGCTAGTAGTTGGTGGAGTAACACGGTAGATAATTAAGTTTTGCTTAATAACCATATGGTGAAATACTCTCCTCTTTGCGAGCTACCATTGATTTTCATCAGTCATAACGATCATTTCAGATCAGCAGTGGTGTTGGAGTTATTGCTCTCACCTCTTTAATATAGCCCCACAAAAAGGAGTCGCATGTGTTCAGATCCGGAGAATATGGCGGCCAATCGAGGCTCATGCCAGTGGCCTCTGGGTACCCCAGAGTCAGAATTCTGTCCCCAAAGTGCTCCTCCACACCATCAAACACTCGCCTGCTTCGATGCGGTCGAGCTCCGTCTTGCATGAAACACGTGTTGTCGAAATCAGGGTCACTTGGGTTAACGGGGATGAAATCATATTTCAAAACCTTCACGCCCCGTTCGGTAGTCACAGTGCCATCAAGGATTATCGAACAGATTATTCTGTGACTGGACATTGCACACCACATAGTCACCCTTTGGGGATGAAGAGACTTCTCGATCGCGAAACGGGGATTCTCAGTCCCCCAAATGCGCACCGATTTTGCTTACTGACAAGCCCATCCGAATGAAAGTGGGCTTTGTTACTAAACCAATCCAAACATACCATACTAATTCCCGTCATGCCCCGCGGTCAACCGTGCAGTTTGAACGTCCTAACCTAAGCCGTTTAGAAGTTATGACGATTTTACTTCATATGGTTCAACAATTGGGTTGGGTTGTTTGGGGGAAGAGACCAAACAGTGAGGTCATCGGTCTCTTTGGATTAGGGAAGGACGGGGAAGGAAGTCGGCCGTGCCCTTTCAAAGGAACCATCCCGGCATTTGCCTGGAGCGATTTAGGGAAATCACGGAAAACCTAAATCAGGACGGCCGGACGCGGGATTGAACCGTCGTCCTCCCGAATGCGAGTCCAGTGTGCTAACCACTGCGCCACCGCGCTCGGGGTTCAGTAATTGTCGCCCTGTATTATGTAATATGCACCAAAAGCAAAATCATAGCGACAACCGTTTTCATTGCAAACTTTTCGAATTTTGCGCAATGTCTTACTTCGACGTAAATATCATAATAATTATAAGCATTAATGAAATGATGGGCACATCATCATGAACCTGACATATAATGCAAGAATGAAATATTTTTTCCGAATAGTTTCTGCAAAATCGTTTGAGAAAGACTGCAGGGGGTGCTTCTCGATTCTGTTATCGCCGACCGGCCGAAAGGTGGCAAACACTGACGACCTCCCGAAAAAACGAATGAACTCGCGCAGCGCTTTGGACGAAAATTGGTCACAGTGCATCAGCGATCGTATCCTGCCCGATCTCTAGTACTTCAGCGATACCTGGGCGCTTTGGCGTGGACGTTTTGAAACGTAATGACTTTTGCGTCTGTAATTATATAACAATTCGAAACTTTTCACTATAACAATGTTTTTGTGAAACAAACTATTTTGTATTTGTTGATATTCTGAGAAAGGGTTTTATTGGTGGATCCATTGTATAAGCGTCCGCAGCTCGTAGCCTTGCGGCAACGGCAGCGTTCGATTCCCGGCGCGGTCAGGAATTTTCCCTGCCTCGAGATGACTGGGTGTTGTTGTGTCGTCCTCATCATCATCATTCATCCTCATTTCGCTCGGAGGAAGGCAATGGAAAACCAACTCCGCTAGGACCTTGCTTAGTATGGCGGTGATGGTTTTCCGCATCGTCCCCTACTCTCCTCGGAGTATGGGACCTCATCATCACCATCAATGCATATGCACTTTTCTCGAACAAATTTATTAGAAATTAGTTTTTATATGGTACCGTTGAAAGCATGGCACTGCACGAAGTGCAACATCGTATCCTTCACAACACACACCAAATCGAAGCGAACTGAATATCCAACTCATCTGCTACGTTTACCGGCCTCCCAGTTTTTCCTAAACTATGATAATGACAATATTGTCGCAGTAGAAGCTGAGTATCGTCTTGGTGTAGTGGATATGATACTAAACTATTGCATGGAGATTCGTGAGCTCAAAACTCACCTCGGCTGCAGAATTTTAATTTCTATATTCGGTTCGAGTACATTCTAGAAGTATCCACAAATGTCAAGAATCACTGTACTGGAATGTTCTGTAGCTGTATATATACTGTATGCTTTCTGGCCGGAGCCGGCCGGGGTGGCCGAGCGGTTCTAGGCGCTACAGTCTGGAACCGCGCGACCGCTACGGTCGCAGGTTCGAATCCTGCCTCGGGCATGGGTGTGTGTGATGTCCTTACGTTAGTTAGGTTTAAGTAGTTCTACGTTCTAGGGGACTGATGACCTCAGACGTTAAGTCCCATAGTGCTCAGAGCCATTTGAACCATTTTTTTCTGGCCGGAGGCAGTTCGCTCCGTGCTCTTGTATATGCAAGTGCTGAATAAACCGTCGTTAAGTGATGTTAGTGTTCGTCATTCATCTAATTACACCTTGTTTTACGTGACATTATTCTGGTGGAGACGCCGGGTATTGGAACTTGTGATAGCGCACATTATTGACGACACAGTGGCTCCCATCAGGCCACGACAGAGCCGCCGTTTACGTGGCGAGAAACCCGAGTTCGAGCCATATACAACAGATCGCACTCCATCGGAGACAGAAGAAGAAGAGGACGTGTGCCACCACATGAGACATCCTTCCGGGTTCTCTGGTGACGATGGCCAAGATCCAAACAAGTGGCTGAAGGTATATGAGCGTATAGCCAAATTCAACAAATGGGATGACACCGTGTGTTTGGCTAACGTGTTTTTCTACGTGGATGGCACTACCAAGCAATGGTATGAGAACAACGAGGAGAAGTTCACAGCCTGGGAAGTATCCCAGGTTGAACTGCGCAAGTATTTCGGCGACACACAACGACAGAAGTGCGAGGCTGAAGATAAATTAAAGTGCAGGGCACAGCGTCCAGAAGAAACTACAGCATCCTACATTCAAGACCTCTTGGAGCTGTGTGAAATAGTGGATCCTAGAATGAAGGAGGATGATAAGGTTGCACATCTCATGAAGGGTGTTGCTGAGGACATGTATCAAGCCCTACTCCTAAAGGAGGTTTCGACAGCAGACGACTTCATAAAATGGTGCCAATATATCGAGACAATGCATCAAAAAAGAACTACACGTAAGTAGTTTGAACGGCTTCCAACGTCGTATCGATATCTTTCATGGAGGAAGAAACTGATTTCACAAGTGTTCTTCGGCAGATAGGGAGAGAGGAAGTGGAAGTTCAGAAGGCACTTGGATTGCACGGCGAGCAAAAACCCGAGACGCTTCAAGAGGGCATAAGGGAGGAAGTGGAACAGACATTGAAACCAATCTCTCGTCCTTCATTTCCCTTTAAAACGGTGAAAAAGTCAAGACTCAGGAGGAGTGATCTGATTAGTTAACTCAGAAACTTCGTTAATTATGAAATATTGTTAATTGAGAAGGTTCATACAGTACCATCTTTCATATTTAGCGAGCGGCAGGGAACATATTTCGATATATTAACGCCTCTCATTTGAAAGAACAAATCTCCAGTTTTTCCGTATGGTATCTAAAGTGGCCTGAAACTTGTTGTCTTCCGAATTAATTAACATTAAAGCTTTAGACCACTGCTCACTTCAGTTATAAATTGTATCAAATTACTATTAGATTCTGACCTTTGACACTATAATTTTGTTGATATGTCTTTTATGTTCCATTTCACGTGTAGCATTTGTTAAATAACTCACTAATTAGATAGTTAAATATTTTGTCGTTCAGAAAATGTTTTATTTAAGACGGCTGCTGTCAATAGTGAGAAGCGTAAAACATATTTTTCATAGGCGAAACTATATGTAGAGCTAGCATATCTGAGGTCAGGCAGTTTGCGGCTGAGAAACTGAGCAACACCTGTGTCTCATTTCGTGAACAGTGTGCTGTAGTGCAATAACTAACATTCTGAAGCAATGACTGGTTAGCAGGGTAATGTTGACGGACTTATTGGTTACTTTGAGCGCTATTTTAGTTGTTCGAGTTGCATAAGTGAGTGTGAGGACACTGATTTGGTGAACTGATACGTTACATTTTTGCCACACGTGAAACGTGTTGAACCATTGGACTGTGTTGTGTGGTTATTGCACTAGGACAGTTTAACAGTCTATGAACTGGTTTAGTAGGTAACAATCTCTGACTTGTTCTAACACATGTTTCTCTTATTACTTTTTTCCCGTTGGTGTGCCTTTCGCTGCAGCACTCTCGAGATTTTCACGTCGATGCCTCTTTGGTCGCAGAAGATGGGATGTGTTTCATAAAACGACGTCGCACGAAACGTGTAGGGGTTGATACCTGGCAAGGTCGTCCAGATTTTCAATGCTAAGAGGATGGACTGACATCCACACTGTGTTTTTCTAGCAAACTTTCAATGAGGTTGGCTTGAAAGTCATGTCTCCCGTGTTTTCCATCAAGTATTTTGTCCAAGTGGTAGGAATTCAGAACTGCTACATCCATGAAATGGCGACATTGTTTCAAATCAATATTTTCGAAGATGTTTCCTTGTGGCTGAATTGGTCATGTATTGGTCAGCTAAATCAACGCCGTCCATTCTGTCGTATTTCAGTGTCACTTCAGGTTTCTTTTTCACTGTTTTTTTCTTCTCATTTTGCTGCGGCTCGTCACTGTATAAACACTGGAGAGGTTGTACACGTCTTTCTTATCTCGCCACAGCACTGCCACCAGTTTCTCAAGCTTTGCTTCCCTTCAAACCTGATAATCATAACAGTTCCAGTGCACTCAGTACTTTTATAAATGAGAAACAGCTACGGACTAATATAAAACCTGTCGCTAAACAAAGCATACCCATTGCAAAAATATAGATGAAGCTAAACCAAAACCACTTTAGACGCTAGGGCATATTCACTATGTTCCGGCTCAAATTCTTTGCATTGCACAGTATAAATTATGAAGTGACATACATACCTGCTGCCTGTGTCACACAAGAAAAATAATTTAATACCAAAGCGACAACGTTTCATTGGTACGTACTGCTCGATAGAGCGCCACCCATTCCACTGTAACAACAATTCATCAATGGATAATTCACATTGAAGTGCACAAGCCCCTTCAGATTTTCTGTAGACGGTCAACGACAGGTTTTAATTTATGAATTTCAGCGCCAGTACCACATCATTTTGAATAACCACTGCTGTCATCAAAACTAAGGAACTGCAAGAGACGACTAAATCTGCTTTCCAACATAGCTTTCATAAAAATTGGTATTTTAAGGTCTTCTTTCCTCGAATATATACTAGGCGGTTCCTCATCTAAAAGAATTTTATAGGATTTTATTATTATAAAATTAAAAATAAATAGAAAAAGTAAAATAATAATAGTAATAATTAATAAAAAAGTAAATAAAATAAAAAAAGACGACCTTTGTTTCTACGGAGCTCTTGATTGTACGCTGTCTTGTGCTGATCTTTTAAATGAATTTACATGTTCTCTTGTAAATCTGTGATGTTAAATAGTTTTATCACTAACAAATATGTACACATGTTTTATTCTATTGTGCTGGATATACACAGAGGTTTGGTTTAATGCTACTGACGAATACATACACATGTTTTAGTCTATTGTGCTGGATGTAAACATAGATTTGATTTAACGCCAATACTTTCATCATTTTTAAGCTTAAGTGGTATTATGATTACCTGTAACTTCTTGTAAACTTGATTTGTACACCCTCATATTACTACATGTATACTCTTCTATTATGCAGGGGCCTGAAGATGACAAAATGAATTGCCGAAACTGGTTGCTTTCAAATAAAATAAAATATCTTAAAGTGTACCGCAGTTGGTAAAGTTTATTGAATTGAAGAATACGTAGGCTACCACCCGTTGTCCCCTTTCCGTAATGGACCAACAGAGACAAATTTCTGGAGTCAATGCTGAGAAATGCTTCAGGTGATGTAAAGACCGATGCTACTGGCCCGTTGATGACTGCAAACGAATGATTTTGAGGATGAATCACGTCATACATTGTGGCAATCCGATGGAAAAGGGGTTTGATGTGACGAATGGCTGGACAACATTTCTGCCGTTATGTTGCGTGCCAACAGTGAAGTACAGAGGAGGTTGTGTTACGATATGGGGGCGTTTTCGTCGTGGAGTGCGGTTCTCTTATGGCGCTTAAGAAAACGCCGGTACGGAAGGATATAAACACATTTTACAGCGTTGTATACTTCGTAAATCATAGGAACAGTTCGGAGACAATTATTCTTTGTATCAGAGTGACAATGCATGCTACATTAAGCAACATCTGTGAGAAAATGGTTTGAGGGCAATAATATTCCTGAAGTGTACCTGCCTGCTCGGAGTGCGACCTGAACCTAATGGACAACTTCCGGGTGAGTTAGAACATCAAATTCGCTCCATATCTCAACGTCCAACATCCCTACCATCCCCGGTTGTGGCGTTTGAGGATGAGGGGTTATTATTCCTCCACTGACTTTCAGGCATCTCGTTGAAAATGTCCCCAGCAGCGCTCAAGCCATCAAAAAATACGAAGCTAGAAAAACCCAGTATTTACGTCCACTGATGGGTGTCCACATACTTTTGATCGTGTAGTATATGTTACGGGTACATAGGCAAAAAGTCCCACTACTGTTTATTACTCGACTGATGATTACGCGCCGGCCAGTGTGGCCACGTGGTTAAAGGCGCTTCAGTCTGGAACCGCGCGACCGCTAAGGTCGCAGGTTCGAATCCTGCCTCGGGCATGGATGTGTGTGATGTCCTTAGGTTAGTTAGGTTTAAGTAGTTCTAAGTTCTAGGCGACTGATGACCTCAGATGTTAAGTCCCATAGTGCTCATAGATATTTGAACCATTTTTGATGATTACGCACTGGAAAATGCCCGTTAAATATCTAGAAATGTGCATGTGGAACGATTTAAGGTGAAACGACATGAAACCACTTGTAGGAAAAGTAGATGACAGACTGAATTCGTTGGACAAATGAATCTCACCAAAATCTCCGATATTACGATTATATTATTGAGTAACAATCTGTAATATGGATCCCTGGGAGAAGGTCCAAAGGAAGAGCTGTGCGTTTCGTCACGTATTTCTTAGCAGACGCGAGAGCTTCATGAAGGAGGTCTTCAATTCCAGTGGAAGGCGCTAGAAGAGAGGCGTATTGCATCATGTAGAGACTTACTGTTAAAATTCCTCGAGCTGAAGTTGCAAGAAACAGCAGCCAACAACAAACATATCTCAAAATGAGCATTCCGAGAAAATAAGAGAAATTCGTACTGAGGTTGTTTCAAATGGCTCTAAGCACTATTGTGACTTAACATCTGAGGTCACCAGTCATCTAGACTTAGAACTACGTAAACCTAAGTAACCTAAGGACGTCACACAAATCCATGTCCGAGGCAGGATTTGAACCTGCGACCGTAGCAGCCCCGTGGTTCCGGACTGAAGCGCCTAGAACCACTCTTCCACAGCAGCCGGCCGTACCGTTCTCGAATTTGAAAGGAAAGGGGGAAACTGACAGTGATACATAAGTACTCTCCACAGTACATCATAAACTGACTTGTAGGCCATATGTACCGAAGTAAAGAATTGAGACACAAAGTGACATACGGTTGAGCATGTGTGCCATCGGTGTATGAGATCAAGACAGTGGTTTAAAATGTAACCAAAAACTTTTGCCGGCGTTGTTTGACATCACACGTCTCGTAATTCAGCACCGAAGACCAGAAACATGAAAAAACGCGAGCTAATATTCGTTGTGGAGCAGCTGCAAGACAATTTATGTTTCTCGTCTAATTAAGTGGAGGCGCTGCAACGAAATAGATAGTCCTGAACATTGTGTTCAACCTTTGAGCACGATGCCGGGCGTTTACAGCATCTTGGCCCTCACATAATTCTGAATAAGTGTTTTGGTAGAACTGACGCGATCCCACATTTACGCGAAGGTCGCAAGGCCGAAAATATGTCCTCCTCTGACCTCGAGACTACAGCAGAGAGGGGTCCAAGGAAAGTTATTTGTGTCGCGTCTGGAAGAAATATGGAGCTGTTTTGTGTTCTAAGGCACACCGCATCGAAAGGGGTATCTGAATGTAACACAGTTGTTTATGCGTCTCATAAAGTCGTGGAGGAATTCGGTTTGTTTGACACATATTTCACTTGTGTTCCTCGGTCGTTTCTCTACAAGAGTGTCAGACGTTTCTTGGGGATCTGTAAGCTTTCACTGGAGTTCCACAGGATTCAACCTTAGGTGGCAAAAAAGTGGATGCCAGTCAGGGATGAGTGTGCAGAAGTCAACATTCATGAAAGCTGATAGCAAGAAATTTAAGTGGGTGGACCAGTCATTTCTTAGAGGATGTGAACTCAAGTTTCTGGCAATATTTGAGCGATCATTTACTGTAAAAAACATCTGAGAAAGGAAGGGTACTTAAAATTTACGTGCTCTCTGCTTTTCGTCTTACTAAACGGTTACTTATATACTCAATAGAGAAAACATTAGTTCACACTCTCCATGCATTAGCACTAAGTGAAACACGTACCTTTTAGCTTTCAGTATTAAAAGGATTGCCCTTTATGGAAGGAGAGAGTGTTGAACCGTGATACACCTTTCACACTTTCAACTCTTACACTAATTTAAATGTAGTGTATTTTCTTATTCCATGTTTAAATGATGGCATTCATTTTGATGTGCTGCATTCCTTTTTGAAACTACCAGCATTGAGGTTTTTCCAAACGTGAAAACATGTTACAAAGTATGAGATGGTCGTGTACCTAGGAACAAATGTTCTATTGAAATTTAAAAGCGTTGAAGTCTAGAATATCCTGTTAATATTGTATTTTATCGTCTATGTGTAAGTTAAATCAAACTAAGCAGAAGGATTATCAAAAACTAGTTACAAGTTAAATACATTTTGAAACAGAACTTACAGGAAACTAAAACCAATTTCCATTTTCAAGACAGGTAAAATTATTAAAACATTAAAGAAACTCATTTTATTTGCAAGTATCGCTTGTCCCCTGGTAAAAGACTTTCCTCTGTTTAAGATACAAAATGGACCACGACCGACGAAGTATGGCTTGACTGTCCACATGTTGTATAAACACCCTAAAACAGGACTTGGGAACTGCATGTTGTTGATGTGGTCTTCAGTCCTGAGATTGGTTTGATGCAGCTCTCCATGCTACTCTATCCTGTGCAAGCTTCTTCATCTCCCAGTACCTACTGCAGCCTACATCCTTCTGAATCTGCGTAGTGTATTCATCTCTTGGTCTCCCTCTACGATTTTTACCCTCCACGCTGCCCTACAATGCTAAATTTGTGATCCCCTGGTTCCTCAGAACATGTCCTACCAACCGGTCTCTTCTACTTGTCAAGTTGTGCCACAAACTCCTAGTCTCCTCAATTCTACTCAATACCTCCACATTAGTTATGTGATCTATCCATCTAATCTTCAGCATTCTTCTGTAGCACCACATTTCGAAAGCTTCTATTCTCTTCTTGTCCAAACTATTTATCGTCCATGTTTCACTTCCATACATGGCTACACTCCATAAAAATACTTTCAAAAATGACTGCCTGACACTTAAATCTATACTCGATGTTAACAAATTTCTCTTCTTCAGAAACGCTTTCCTTGCCATTGCAAGTCCACATTTTATATCCTCTCTACTTCGACCATCATCAGTTATTTTGCTCCCCAAATAAGAAAACTCCTTTAAGTGTCTCATTTCCTCAGCATCACCCGATTTAATTCGACTACATTCCATTATCCTCGTTTTGCTTTTGTTGATGTTCATCTTATATCCTCCTATCAAGACACTGTCCATTCCGTTCAACTGCTCTTCCAAGTCCTTTGCTATCTCTGACAGAATTACAATGTCATCGGCGAACCTCAAAGTTTTCATTTCTTCTCCATAGATTTTAATACCTACTCCGAATTTTTCTTTTGTGCCCTTTACTGCTTGCTCAATATACAGATTAAATAACATCGGGGAGAGGCTACAACCCTGTCTCACACCCTTCCCAACCACTGCTTCCCTTTCATGCCCCTCGACTCTTATAACTGCCATCTGGTTTCTGTACAAATTGTAAATAGCCTTTCGCTCCCTGTATTTTACCACTGCCACCTTTAGAATTTGACAGAGAGTATTCCAGTCATTGTGTGATGTCCTTAGGTTAGTTACGTTTAAGTAGTTCTAAGTTCTAGAGGACTGATGACCATAGATGTTAAGTCCATAGTGCTCAGAGCCATTTGAACCATTTTTATTCCAGTCAACATTGTCAAAAGCTTTCTATAAGTCCACAAATGCTAAGAGCATGGGTTTGCCTTTCCTTAATCTTTCTTCTTAGATAAGTCGTAGGGTCAGTATTGCCTCACGTGTTCCAACATTTCTACGAAATCCATACTGATCATCCCCGAGGTCGGCTTCTACCAGTTTTTGCATTCGTCTGTAAAGAATTCGTGTTAGTATTTCGCAGCTGTGACTTATTAAACTGATAGTTCGGTAATTTTCACATCTTTCAACGCCTGCTTTCTTTGGGATTGGAATTATTATATTGTTCTTGAAGTCTGAGGGTATTTCGCCTGTCTCGTACATCTTGCTCACCAGATGGTAGAGTTTTGTCAGGACTGGTTCTCCCAAGGCCGTCAGTAGTTCTAATGGAATGTTGTCTACTCCCGGGGCCTTGTTTCGACTCAGGTCTTTCAGTGCTCTGTCAAACTCTTCACGCAGTATCGTATCTCCCATTTCATCTTCATCTACATCCTCTTCCATTTACATAATATTGTCCTCAAGTTCATCGCCCTTGTATAGATCTTCTATATACTCCTTCCACCTTTCTACTTTCCCTTCTTTGCTTAGAACTGGGTTTCCATCTGAGCTCTTGATATTCATACAAGTGGTTCTCTTATCTCCAAGGGTCTCTTTAATTTTCCTGTAGGCGGTATCTATCTTACCCCTAGTGAGATAAGCCTCTACATCCTTACATTTGTCCTCTAGCCATCCCTGCTTAGCCATTTTGCACTTCCTGTCGATCTCATTTTTGAATAGTTTGTCTTCCTTTTTGCCTGCTTCATTTACTGCATTTTTATATTTCCTCCTTTCATCAGTTAAATTCAGTATTTCTTCTGTTACCCAATGATTTCTACTAGCCCTCGTCTTTTTACCTACTTGATCCTCTGCTGCCTTCACTACTTCATCCCGCAAAGCTACACATTCTTCTTCTCCTCTGCTTCTTTCCCCCATTCCTGTCAATTGTTCCCTTATGCTCTCCCTGAAACTCTGTACAACCTCTGGTTTAGTTAGTTTATCCAGGCCCCATCTCCTTAAATTCCCACCTTTTTGCAGTTTCTCCAATTGCATATACATCCAAAATTCCTTGACCGCCCCCCCCTCCCCCTCGGCTGCCCATCTTCTCATCCCCCCTTTCTCTCTCTCTCCATACATCTCCTTCTCACACCATCTCTCTGTAGAACCTTCTGCTCTCTCTCTGCTCATGTCCTTCTCCCCTCTCTCTGTGTCCATTTCCGTCGGAATGTTCAGTAGAGTAACGTGTAAAAATCTGAAGTAAATCCGGCAAGATATTATTGAGATTTTTTGTAACAATTTTTCCCATTTCTATATGTCATACGTATTTATATATGTAATACATTACAAAAAATATATAGGCTATGTCCGTCCGAATGCTCATTAGGATTTCGTGTAAAAATTGGAGGTAAATCGTACAGGAACTTTTCAAGATTTGAAAGAACAACGCTTGGACCTTTCTATATTACACGTTTACGTATATAATGCTTATATTATAAAAATATATTGCCGATCTGGCTCTGTCCGTCCGAATGTTAGAGTATGATGTCAAATTTTAAAGTCAGTCTGTCAAGATCTTTTCGAGATCTTTTGAAACAACATTTCCCCTTCATATATTACATAAATATTGCACATATTACAAAAATATGTAGCCTGTCTGCCTACGTTGTCCGAATGTTAGAGTATTATGTAAAAACTGCAAGCAAATCGGTCACAACATTTCCGAGATTTGTGGTTACTAAGCTTCCCCTTTATATATTACATGTATATGTATATGTTACATATGTGTATCACAAAAATCTACACCCCTGTCCGTCCGAGCGTTCGATAGAGTATCATGTACAAATTTGTTGTAAATCGGTCAAGAACTTTTCGAGATTTTCGGGAACAACCTTTCCCCTGATTTGTTTTTTGGTTATGAAAACATTGAAAGCAGAATGGTCAAACTGCAGGCAATTTAAAAAAAAATTTCACACCAAAAATACCATTACCAACCACAATTACGAACACAACAAAGACGAAAATGAACCGAATCTGTCTAGCCGTTCTTAAATGATGATATTATATGTATGCACCAACTGATGTTAGTTTCCTACCTTCTGTTGGGTTTTCCAAAAGATTCCTTCATACAAACCTCGTTCTGGAAATAACGAACACAACAACAACAAAAATATCACTCAGACCGGTCAAGCCTATCACATGCGGCAATTGATTTTTTTATATATAGATTTTACTCACCACAAAATTCTCTACCTGAAGGTGGTGGTGGTTAGTGTTTAACGTCCCGTCGACAACGAGGTCATTAGAGACGGAGCGCAAGCTCAGGTGAGGGAAGGATTGGAAAGGAAATCGGCCGTGCCCTTTCAAAGGAACCATCCCGGCATTTGCCTGAAACGATTTAGGGAAATCACGGAAAACCTAAATCAGGATGGCTGGAGACGGGATTGAACCGTCGTCCTCCCGAATGCGAGTCCAGTGTGCTAACCACTGCGCCACCTCGCTCGGTCTACCTGAAGAATTACCAACATATTCGAAATAGCTTTAATCTGTTATATAGCACGCTCTATAATATGTTGCTGTCATTTTTAATGCATCAGAAACACAATGAAGCGTGATATGGCATATTCAAATACACAGATATGTAAACAGGCAGAATACGGCGCAGCGGTATATAAGACAACAAGTGTCTGGCGCAGTTGTTAGATCGGTTACTGCTGCTACAATGGCAGGCTATCAAGAGTTAAGTGAGTTTGAACGTGGTGTTATAGCCGGCACATGAGCGATGGAACAAAGCATCTCCGAGGTAGCGCTGAAGTGTGCATTTTCCCGTATGACCTTTTCACGATTATACCGTGAATATCAGGAGTCTGGTAAAACATCAAATCTCCGACATCGCTGAGGCCGGAAAAAGATCCTGCAAGAACGGGACCAACGACGACTGAAGAGAATCATTCAGCGTAACAGAAGTGCAACCCTTCCGCAAATTGTTAAAGATTTCAATCCTGGGCCATCAGCAAGTGCCAGCGTGCGAACCACACAATAAACATAATCGATATGGGCTTTAGGAGCCGAAGGCCTACTCCTGTCATTTGATGACTGCAGGATATAAATCTTTACGCCTCGGATGGGCCCGTCAACACCGACATTGAACTGTTGATGACTGGAAACGCGTTGCCTGATCGGACGAGTCTCGTTTCAGATTGTATCGAACGGATGCACGTGTACGGGTATGGAGACAATTTCATGGATCCATGGACCCTGTATGTCAGCAGGGGACTGTTCAAACTGGTGTAGGCTCTGTAATGGTGTGGGGCGTGTGCAGGTGGAGTGATATGGGATCTCTGACATGTCGAGATACGACTCTGACAGGTGTCACGTACGTAAGCATTCTGTCTGATCAACTGCATATATTGCGCATTCCGACGGATTTGGGAAATTCAGCAGAACAATATGACACCCGACACGTCCAGAATTGTTACAGAGTGGTTCATGGAACACTCTTCTGAGTTTAAACACTTCCGCTGGCCATCAAACTCCCCAGACATGAACATTATTGAGCATATCTGGGGTGCCTTGCAACGTGCTGTTCAGAAGAGCTCTCCATCCCCTCGTACTCTTACGGATTTATGGACAGCCCTGCAGGATTCATGGCGTCAATTCCCTCCAGCACTACTTCAGACATTAGCAGAATCCATGAGTCGTCGTGTTGCGGCACTTCTGCGTGCTCGCGGGGGCCCTACACGACATTAGGCAGGTTTACGTTTCTTTGGCGCTACAGTGTATTAATATTAGTCTTGATCACAGTATTTATTTGATTTTATTGTGCCTTGCGGCTTTCGGCTTAAGCCGATTTCGAAGGCACAAAATATTTATTAATATACAATAAATTTGGATTTTAGACTTCTAAAATCAGTCACTAAACGATGTCACGATCAAAAAACATTGTGTTTTACTGGGTACACAATTCTCTAGATTCAACACTCGCCTACAGCATGTCAACACCTTTCTGCAGTGCTGTTGTCAGGGTGGAGTTCATTATCTTAGCAAATTAATATAATTACGGTATTTATAGCGTAGTTTATTTACCATTTAACCTTTACTCAATAAAAGTTATGGAAAAATAGCTCTTATCGAATCAGGTCGAGAACAGGAATTTAATGGTCGACTAGCTTTCATCGTTCACCTTAAACATTGACATGGAGCTACTTTAACGAGTAAAAGCGCTGTTTGGCATAACAAATATTAGATGGGGTGAGTTAAATTAAATGCACTCACTTTCGCCCAATCGCTGCTAATTGGCTGCTATTTGGTAGCCGTAGCTCGGCGACGATGCGTTTGCGAGCGATCATAACCTGGCAAATTTTGCTTGATTCTACTTACCCTACAATTTGTTTCAGATTTTTCGGCGCCCTGTATGTGTAATTGATTTTTATTTCAATCCACAACACGCAGAATTAGCTGGTAATAAATTTAGAACCATGTGGGCTCATCTTCAGATTCTGATTACAACCACAGCACACTATTACATCAAATTTTGGTTATTTTCTGCTTGTTCTTAAATGACCACATTCTTCACATAAATTTGAGACATGTAGCTCAAACTAAATTTTCTGCAAATAGTTGCAGCTTACATTTTTGCCCATATTTACTCGCGCAGCCCGTTAACTATCGGATACATGCATTATTTATTCACTAAAGAGCAAACACATTACATATGAACCACAAACAGTTGCTGAGTTTTTCTGTCAGTGAAAATTTAAGAGCTCATGTGCTTCTGTTAACGTGTTACAAGGCTTCAATTTATTCACTGCTTCTTTCTCATAAACTTGTTTGTGAAGTTGCTAACACTTTGTGGCTGTTGAACTCAGTTTGTTTTCCGTTAAGCTTTTCCTTATGCGAATTCAGAAAGCTTGAAGTTGCTTGCCACAGTGACAGCCTTCAGAACTACTCTTGCTTTCGCATAATGTGGATCGCAAACACACTGGAAACTTGTTACGTACGAAGCGATCGATTACTGAAGATGTCACAGGCTTTCAATAGATGAGGAGGATATCTGAAAAGAGGCATTAAGGAGAGTTGGAGCAAAAACCAACGGGAAGCTGGCACGACCACGAGTTTCTCCGTTTGCAGGCCATTCCAACCACAAAAAGCTTTCTAGTCATGTCTGGAATTCCTGTTGATACCGTGTGCTGCGGCTTTGATATTGACGAGTAGTGCGTTAATTTGCTTTCTGTTGGCCATTCTCAGGCCACGCGCTGCAAACGTGTGGCGAAACTCTGGCTTGCATCGAGCAGTTTGGCGTAATATTGTTTGGAGAATTTTCAGGTCTTTAGTGTGCATTTACTGGTGTTCAAACTTGCATTCGTTGTTCACTGAGGTAGAAAGTTTCGCGGGAGAATCAGGTTTTCATTAATTCATCCAGATACTAGACTTGTTGAACTCATGACATTGGTTACATGCCTTCCCCCAACGCCTATAGAACTTTTTGTTCTTCACTTTTCTTTTTTTGTGGTTGCCAAGTGTTTCATATACAGATGATTGTACTGTTACGGGACAGAATAGTAAGGGGTGAGACTAAAGAGAAAATATTATTAAAACTAACTCACATTACCGCAGGCAAGCCGCGAGGAGCTGCCGCGCGGTTTGAGGTGCCATGTTATGGATCGCGCGGCCCCTCCCGCCGAAGGTTCGAGTCCTCCCTTGGGCATGGGTGTGTGTGTTGTTCTCGGCATAAGTTAGTTTAAATAGTGTGTAAGTCTAGGGACCGATGACCTCAGCAGTTTGGTCCCTTAAGAATTCACGCACATTTGAACATTTGAACCACAGGCTAATTAAAGTGATGGCGGAGTCAGAGGTGGAAACAGGAAGCGAGCCATTACGTCGCGAGTGGGTCAGGTCGACGTCACCGTCTGCAGAGTAAGAAATAAGCATTCATCAGAAAAAGAGGATGGAAAATCAAAGGAAGAGGGACACGCGTATTTCTTAACTCGTAAGGCATATTGCAAGAAACTGTATCTATTTCATAACAGCACATAGCGAGGGGCCGACACAGCAGTTAACAGTCTGTTAAGTGGTTAGAGCAGAACGGGGATAGGTTTGCTTCATAGCCTCACCCTAGTTTCGTTTAAATGCTCCAGCTCTCCAGCACTTGTCATGAGCTGCTCATTGGGATCGATGGGCATCCATAGTAATAGCACTCGATTTCATGATTACGATACTGTAGTGACTCTGTATCCTAGATGCTCCGGCACAGTCTCTGAACTTGCTGAAGACGCAGTTTAGATGATGGCCTTCACCAGATGAACTTCATGCTGCTCGCCACCTACCATCTACTGGGGGAGAAACTGTTTTCCGAAAGCAACAGGCCCTCTTGGGCCAACACTCTGGCGCCTTTCTGTTCTGAAACTTACCAGGGTATGAGGTAAGGGGCGAGTCGTGGTTCGATGAAAATATTCTAAGTTCACAGTTAGCGTGGCCGAGCTGGAACGTCTCAGCAGGTTGCGGCCCAGCAGCAGCCACATGGTGCCGAGCAACTGCGTAATGCCGCACAACGGCCAGACCACGCGGCTGGGAATTCCATGGTGACGCTGTGTAGGTGAAGGAGACACGCCGGGAGTGCCAAAGATGGCGGACTTTGTGGAACCATCATGGCAGACATTTCGAGTTCATATAGAAATTAGTAGTAGCCAGATGAATCATAATACCTCAAAAAGAAACATGTACATTAATATTATTTGCAAGACGATTCTGATGGTGTAATCAGATTTTCAATATCTTTATTAGTTTAAAATTTAGTATCTGACGGTAAATTATACAAGTAATACCCAGTAACGAATTTCCAAAATCTAAACGCTTCAACCGATTTTGTCGATCGCCATGTCTCTAGAAAGCTATTAGTGTTAGCCTAAATTGGTATAAATTACAGGCATTTAACTTGAATAGTACATGCGTTATTGGAGGTCAAAGTGGCCGATTACTATCGATCGTGTCAGGCCATAAGTACTCCACAGTTACACGAAAAAACGGTAGCAGCATGCTTGTAAATACACTCCTGGAAATTGAAATAAGAACACCGTGAATTCATTGTCCCAGGAAGGGGAAACTTGATTGACACATTCCTGGCGTCAGATACATCACATGATCTCACTGACAGAACCACAGGCACCTAGACACAGGCAACAGAGCATGCACAATGTCGGCACTAGTACAGTGTGTATCCACCTTTCGCAGCAATGCAGGCTGCTATTCTCCCATGGAGACGATCGTAGAGATGCTGGATGTAGTCCTGTGGAACGGCTTGCCATGCCATTTCCACCTGGCGCCTCAGTTGGACCAGCGTTCGTGCTGGACGTGCAGACCGGGTGAGACGACGCTTCATCCAGTCCCAAACATGCTCAATGGGGGACAGATCCGGAGATCTTGCTGGCCAGGGTACTTGACTTACACCTTCTAGAGCACGTTGGGTGGCACGGGATACATGCGGACGTGCATTGTCCTGTTGGAACAGCAAGTTCCCTTGCCGGTCTAGGAATGGTAGAACGATGGGTTCGATGACGGTTTGGATGTACCGTGCACTATTCAGTGTCCCCTCGACGATCACCAGTGGTGTACGGCCAGTGTAGGAGATCGCTCCCCACACCATGATGCCGGGTGTTGGCCCTGTGTGCCTCGGTCGTATGCAGTCCTGATTGTGGCGCTCACCTGCACGGCGCCAAACACGCATACGACCATCATTGGCACCAAGGCAGAAGCGACTCTCATCGCTGCAGACGACCCGTCTCCATTCGTCCCTCCATTCACGCCTGTCGCGACACCACTGGAGGCGGGCTGCACGATGTTGGGGCGTGAGCGGAAGACGGCCTAACGGTGTGCGGGACCGTAGCTCAGCTTCATGGAGACGGTTGCGAATGGTCCTCGCCGATACCCCAGGAGCAACAGTGTCCCTAATTTGCTGGGAAGTGGCGATGCGGTCCCCTACGGCACTGCGTAGGATCCTACGGTCTTGGCGTGCATCCGTGCGTCGCTGCGGTCCGGTCCCAGGTCGACGGGCACGTGCACCTTCCGCCGACCACTGGCGACAACATCGATGTACTGTGGAGACTTCACGCCCCACGTGTTGAGCAATTCGGCGGTACGTCCACCCGGCCTCCCGCATGCCCACTATACGCCCTCGCTCAAAGTCCGTCAACTGCACATACGGTTCACGTCCACGCTGTCGCGGCATGCTACCAGTGTTAAAGACTGCGATGGAGCTCCGTATGCCACGGCAAACTGGCTGACACTGACGGCGGCGGTGCACAAATGCTGCGCAGCTAGCGCCATTCGACGGCCAACACCGCGGTTCCTGGTGTATCCGCTGTGCCGTGCGTGTGATCATTGCTTGTACAGCCCTCTCGCAGTGTCCGGAGCAAGTATGGTGGGTCTGACACACCGGTGTCAATGTGTTCTTTTTTCCATTTCCAGGAGTGTATATTTATTCATCTATGTCTTTGTTTATATCCGATATATACTATCCATGAAGAAATTTGTTAAATATTTACTGTGTTTTAGAAAGCACAGAGACATCAGGCTACTGGCCTACCTTTTGTTGCTATTCCATTGATACATGTTTATGTATTTAATAACGTGTGTTATAGCGTATTTATGGTCCAGCTGTAGGAATATTTATTTAAATTCAAGTATTTATGTTGTATCTAGACAAGACAGCCTAGACACAATGAGAGGAAGCCGAAAGGCACGCGCTTAAACTCACGCAGGCTGGCGTGAGGTCTGGAACAGGATACGTAATGAATGCTGTAAAGAAAAGTACGTAGCTTCTGGAATACTTAACTTTAATCCACATTTGTAGAACATCGCTCTTGATGATACATTAATAGAATCTCAATATCAATTGAATACGGCGCCTTGCTAGGTCGTAGCAAATGTAGCTGAAGGCTATGCTAACTATCGTCTCGGCAAATGAGAGCGTACTTGTCAGTGAACCTTTCCTTGCAAAGTCGGCTGTACAACTGGGGCGAGTGCCAGGACGTCCCTCTAGACCTGCCGTGTGGTGGCGCTCGGTCTGCGATCACTGACAGTGGCGACACGCGGGTCCGACATATACTAATGGACCGCGGCCGATTTAAAGGCTACCACCTAGCAAGTGTGGTGTCTGGCGGTGACACCACAATTTAAATGTAAATCCAGTATTTCGTATGTGTTTAAATATGTTTTTGAAAGTATATTGGCTTGGAGACATGGAGGGAGCGCTCTAGCCAATCACAGCGCTCGTTAATGGGGAGGTGGATCGTTTCGAGAGAGGACACAGAGGCAGTTTTGGGAAGCATGGCAGTTCTGGAGAGTATGGCAGATGACACGGGAAGTGCTGGAAGCGACGGCGCGACGAACGCGGAGTTGGCGGAAGGACTTGGAGAGTGGAGCAGTTTGCGTGTGGTCGTGGAGGATAGAAATATTTCGGAGTTCCGACCTGTGCTCTTGTGTGAGTTCCGTGGCTTCTGCAGTGAAGTCGTAGTATGTGTTCAGAAGTGAATATCTCACGAGCTATGTTGTTGTTCGCAACTAATTACGTGAAGTAGGAATCTATTGTTTCCCTGTCATTCAACTTACATTTCATTTAACTTCTGGACCATCGACACCAATAAGTGTTTTGCAGAAATATACCGCATTCTCAAAAGTACTTCTACTATCGTTAAGATAGTACCTGCAGATTTTATTTGATTGCAATCTTTCAGTTATAAATTTATATGTTACCTTCATAATTCGCAATTGCCGAGTGATAGAAAGGTTCGACCATTAGATTCGTGTGTGTATTCTTATCGTATAATGTAGAATCAGCAGTATTTGGCCTGTAATGCGGCAACTACGTATCCCAGCCCCTAGACAACGGAACCAGCGAAAACTTTTAATATTGCAACGTTGAGTCGGAGGGTACGTAGTTGAGGGCCACACCACCACAACACCACACATCATTTTATTATTTTTGAAAGCCTGCAAGGGCTAGGGGGAGATCAACCGAGCACACGACTACCGACAACCAGGTACACTGCGGACGAGTCTTCGATGGTCACCGCAGAATTCGGAGTGGGGCTGAGTTCGCTCCCGCAGTCGGTGCGAGAATCACTTCGCTTTGGGCAGCCCCGAGCCCTCTCGCCGGCAGCTGCTGACATCACCTCCTTCGCGAGCGAACTCTGAGCTGACTCGACGAACGTCAGCTAGAATCCAACACGCAGCTGGATTAGTAACAGCCGAGGCTGCTGCAGAAGAACGAAAACTCGTAACCATTGTGAATAGATAACTGAACTCAAATAATTTTTTACTAGCGCCGTTGACGCTTCACAGGTTCCCAACAGCTATCCGGACTTCACGCAGAAGCGTCTCCGCTCGGCCGTCTGTAAATTGGTGTCAGAAGCTTGCACTCCTACGCCGCCGGTAGAAGATTTGGCATTGGAAGTGTTCGATTCCGATGCCTGGAATTCGGAGCCAGTGGTCTGCATTTACGAGGATCCCGCATCGTTACAGTAACAGCAATGCAGTGAGAGCAAATACACTACTGGCCATTAAAATTGCTACACCAAGAAGAAATGCAGATGATAAACGGGTATTCATTGGGCAAATATATTATACTAAAACTGACATGTGATTACATTTTCACGCAATTTGGGTGCATAGATCCTGAGAAATCAATACCCAGAACAACCACTTCTGGCCGTAATAATGGCCTTGATACGCCTGGGCATTGACTCAGAGCTTGTATGGTGTGTACAGGTACAGCTGCCCATGCAGCCTCAACACGACACCACAGTTCAAGAGTAGTGACTGGCGCATTGTGACGAGCCAGTTGCTCGGCCACCATTGACCAGACGTTTTCAATTGGTCAGAGATCTGGAGAATGTGCCGGCCAGGTCTGCAGTCGAACATTTTCTGTATCCAGAAAGGCCCGTACAGGACCTGCAACATGCGGTCGTGCATTATCCTGCTGAAATGTATGGATTCACAGGGATCGAATGAAGGGTAGAATGGCTCTGAGCACTATGGGACTCAACTGCTGAGGTCATTAGTCCCCTAGAACTTAGAACTAGTTAAACCTAACTAACCTAAGGACATCACACACATCCATGCCCGAGGCAGGATTCGAACCTGCGACCGTAGCGGTCTCGCGGTTCCAGACTGCAGCGCCAGAACCGCGCGGCCACTTCGGCCGGCAATGAAGGGTAGAGCCACGGGTCATAACACATCTGAAATGTAGCGTCAACTGTTCAAAGTGCCGTCAATGCGAACAAGAGGTGACCGAGACGTGTAACCAATGGCACCCCATACCATCACGCCGGGTGATACTCCAGTATGGCGACGACGAATACACGCTTCCAATGTGCGTTCACCACGATGTCGCCAGACACGGATGCGACCAACACGATGCTGTAAACAGAACCTGGATTCATCCGAAAAAATGACGTTTTGCCATTCGTGCACCCAGGTTCGTCGTTGAGTACACCATCGCAGGCGCTCCTGTCTGTGATGCAGCGTCAAGGGTAACCACAGCCACGGTCTCCGACTATGATAGTCCATGCTGCTGCAAACGTCGTCGAACTGTTCGTGCAGATGGTTGTTGTCTTGCAAACGTCCCCATCTGTTGACTCAGGGATCGAGTCGTGGCTGCACGATCCGTTACAGCCACGCGGATAAGACGCCTGTCATCTCGACTGCTAGTGATACGAGGCCCTTGGGATGCAACACGGCGTTCCATGTTACCTTTCTGAACCCACCGATTCCATATTCAGCTAACAGTCATTGGATCTCGACCAACGCGAGCAGCAATGTCGCGATACGATAAACCGCAATCGCGATAGGCTACAATCCGACCTTTATCAAAGCCGGAAACGTGATGGTACGCATTTCTCCTCCTTACATGAGGCATCACAACAACGTTTCACCAGACAATGCCGGTCAAGTGCTGTTTGTGTATGAGAAATTGGTTGGAAATTTTCCTCATATCAGCACGTTGTAGGTGTCGCCACCGGCGCCAACCTTGTGTGAATGCTCTGAAAAGCTAATCATTTGCATATCACAGCATCTTCTTCCTGTCGGTTAAATTTCGCGTCTGTAGCAAGTCATCTTCGTGGTGTAGAAATTTTAATGGCCAGTAGTGTACATTTTTGTTTTACTTAGGTTGTGATATGGCAGAGATTAGTTATACTGAAGGGCGTACTACGTTCAGAGTATCTTTTGTGTAAACCACGGAACCTGTTAATTTATAAGAATTTAGAGGAAATTGTAAACAGACATGTTTGCTACCAGTGAGATGTACGAGGGCTATTCAGAGAGTAGGGAACGTTTCCGTCTGACGCCGCTAGGCGCGCGTCGATTGCATTTATTTTGGTATGTGCGTGCTCGGCAGCTCAGTCGGCATCTAACCGGGACAGCGTGAACTTCTCTGCACGTCTGGTTTTTACGATATTCGAATTTGAAATGTGCGCTGCAATCGAAAATCCCGCCAGTTGTGAGGTGAGGTCTGTGATACGGTTTTTGTTGGCATAAAAAACGTATAGAAATTTACCGTGAACTGTGCGAAGTGTACGGAAACAACGTAATGAGCGAATGTTCCCTCCGGAAACGGTGAATTCGGTTTAAAAATGGCCGAACCAACGCTCATGATGAAGAGAAGAGTGGACGCCCGAGCATTGCGTCTGACGATGTTGTCACTGAAGTTGATGAAACGATTCGTGAAAACCGTCGCTTCATAATAACGGAGCTTTTGCTTTCTTTTCCACATGTTTCGTGGACTTTGTTGTTTGAAACTGTCACTCAAAAAATAGGCTACCACAAATTTTGTGCACGATGGGTCCCCAAAATGCTTACAGAGCACCATAAAGGATAGCGAATGGGGGCAACGTTGACATTTCCGGAGGCCTACCACAAACATGGTGATTCATTACTGGATCGAATGATAATTGGTGACGAGACTTGGGTGAAACACGTCAATTGCGAGACGAAATTACAGTCCATGGAGTGAGGGCACACAAGGTCTCCCCCATAAACCAAGAAAATGTTTGCAAACTTTGTCAGCAAGGAAGTTGATGGTGACAGTGGTTTGGGATAGGCAAGGTGTGCTTGATACTGATTTTCTCGAACGTAGAGCAACCATAAATTCTGCCCGGTATTGTCAAACTTTGAACAGCCTTAGAAGAGCAGTTCAGAACAAACGTCGAGGAAAGCTGACGTCCAAAATTTTGTTTTTGCACGACAATGCCCGACGTCACACGGCAAACCCCACTAAAGAACTCCTTAATTCATTCAGATGGAAAATGTTCCCTCATCCGCCCTACAGGCCCGATCTTGCACCAAGCGACTTCCACTTGTTTCCGAAGATGAAGAACTGGCTTGCGAAGCAGAGCTTCGACGACGACGCGGAACTCCAGACTGGCGTGACTCACTGGCTGAAGTCTCAGGCGACAGAATTTTACGACGAAGGTCTTTCGAAGCTTGTCCACCGCTATGGTAAGTGCCTCAATGTGTTTGGTGACTATGTGGAAAAGTAGTATGTCAGTCGCTAATTCAGATAATAAAATGTATTTATTGTACTTACCAGGAAAGTACTTGGGCTCGAACAAACAGATCTGTATGAACGTTTGGTTACAGGAGCATTATGTACCTCTGAATGTGCTGGCGGGTGTCGTTTTTCTGCAAAACTCTGCAGTCATGCTCTAGATGTCACTGTAGATGTAATTGTAGACGCCATGCGCAATGCAGCAATCTTAACTGTAAATGTAAATGCGGAATGTCAATAAAATGCTCCGAGCAACACGAGTGACTGCAAAACGCACAATGAAGAAATACAAGTTGATCGCATGGCGTATTTGCACATTCTATAATATCAGTGTTGAACGCCACGTCAATGACACTTCTGAAGTTGTTCACTGGTTCACCAATATCGTAGCCAGCGTTCTACCACGCTTAACGAAGCATTGGTCTGTATACTCCCGCAGATAACTGATTGTAAATGACAGAATGCATATTCATGATAAAGAATCTGTCGTGCAATTTCGGCTGCATATTACTGGAACGTAGTTTAATGAAGTCTGTTATTCTCTTGCCATATATTTTTTATTGCCTGAAGAAATGCACATCCAGAGGTTGTGCATATTTTGTAGTTTTAGGAGGAATGATTTTTAAATCTACATGTTTTCCGCCAGATGCTTCCAGTAGTACTCGTTCATCCTTATGTCCAGACCAGGAGTCACAAAGTACTAATGACTTTCTCGACAAATGTGGATTCAAAACTGACAGAAAAAAACGTCTTCAGATGTTGTTTCGTCATCTTCCCACTCACACTTGCATCGACGACGACATCTGGAGGGCACCGCTTTTCTATTTCCCTTGACGCGCGGGGTCCAAACTTTCCACTGGATTCTTGGAAGCAAATATAGAGTTTGTCTGCCAATCGTCCGTCCACTGATATAGCATCATCGATCGTGTAACTACGTGTTGCACAGTTAACTGATTGCAAGATCGCGATAGTGTTTCTCTCCCCTTTTCATGGATAGTGTTCTGTCACAAGAAAGTCCATAGTTGAACTGACTCTGATCACAGTGTTCCATACAGAACTAATATCGATGTTTTCTCTCGTGATATGCTCATTGACGTCAGCAACAAACGTTTGAGCTCTTTCAATCAGCTCTTCTTCGTCACCCTTTTCTTTTCGTGCTTGGAGCATAGTGATACGGCGTGATGTTATCCTAAACTCCTTTTTCAAATTAGTAATAAATCCTAGTGAAGCTGTAAAGTTTGTACACCGGAGATTTCTGGCTACGTCCAATGCCCAGTGTTGTAAATACCAGTAATGAACGGCGGAACCGCATTCTCGCGCTTCATCGAATTTCGCCATTACACGTTCCTTGATGGTCTTGAACAGCAGTGTACGATTTCCTTTGGAAACTGTATTTCCTTCTCTTTTCTTTGCCACGTAATCCAGTATGTTTTTAATATTGCTTTTAATGGTTCAAATGGCTCTGAGCACTATGGGACTCAACTGCTGAGGTCATTAGTCCCCTAGAACTTAGAACTAGTTAAACCTAACTAACCTAAGGACATCACACACATCCATGCCCGAGGCAGGATTCGAACCTGCGACCGTAGCGGTCTCGCGGTTCCAGACTGCAGCGCCAGAACCGCGCGGCCACTTCGGCCGGGTAATATTGCTTTTAAACTTCAGTTTAGGGTATCTTTTCAGAAGCTTGTCGTATGTGTCGAAACCTCTTACGTAATACTCATCGTACATGTTCTCCAGTGTGTTGTCATCAAACGCCGTGATGATACTTGCAACTTTAACCTTCTTCTTGGGATACGGTCACTGCTTCCATTGCCTCTTCCCGCACTTGCCGTAGCACTAGCGTTTGCAGTGAGTTGTTCGTCATTATCATCCCTATCATCATCATTATGTGTTTGTGTTACAACAGTATCTGTTTCTAACTTATGCTCATATTTCTGCACTATAATAGATACCAGAAAACATGCGAATCATTCGTCTTCTACACCAACACCATCTTCACGAAGAAGGGTTCTTCGTAACTTCATCTCAACCAATCGCAGTACATTAGTAGGATTGATTATCAATCGCCGAGCCATCTGACGCTTCAGTACACAAATAATGTCACAAAACGCAACTTCCGAGGCACACTGCACCGTCCCTACTGGTCCTGACTGGCGTACCGGCAGGTCAGTGTGCAATGCGGCATGGCATACGCAGAGGCCTCTAACGGACGACTGCAGAGTTTTGCAGATGCGGAAGTATCACTAGTGCAATAAGAGACCTATACATTATTTCTCACACGATTCTGGTGTATTTGTGTTTGTTCGAGCCCAAGTACTTTCCTGGTTAGTTTTTCATAATGCCAAAACGTTCCGTACTTTCTGAATTGGACTCGTACTATATGTAATTTAGCGGTTCATAGTGAATCATGCAGTAAGTTTGTACCAGTAACTTGTTCTATTTGTACACGGTGTAGTCACCAGCAGACAAATGTAGTGAGAGTCGACAGGCGACGATCATACAAAAGAAGTAGTTGAATCTAGTTTCGTAGATTGTAGGTTGTATTTTGTCGTTTGGTATATGTTGCTGTGTTAGAGACAGGTATTTTCAGTATAAAATTAAGTTAGTGGTATATTGCACAAAAATACTGAGCTCAAGGTCAGCCAATACCAGTCAAAGTACAACCGCTCTGACGGAGCAAGTGTCACAATTATTAGAGAAAATGCTTAACAAAAAATTCGCCAGAACCAATTAATGGTTCAGTTAGAGTCTTTGCGGCCTGTAGAAGATCACAGTCGGGTTCGAGTGAATTGAAGTCGCCAGTAGCAATGTCCCACTTTTTAGTAGATCCTACAGTTGCTAACCTGATCACACCCTTCTCCGGCAGAACAACAGAGGACGTAACGGTATTCACTAGTAACATATTGGCTGCAGCAGGACGAGTGTAGGTCATATGAAGTTACTCTGAGGAAGGCCAAAATACGCCTTACAGGTGATGTATCACGAAACTCCGAGCAACGCAAATGTATTTGAATAATTAGCGGAAGGTCTGCGTCATAGATACTGTAATAAACATAGAGCTAGGTTTTTTAGAGTAAAGTTAAGTGGGTTCACACAGGAGGTAAATGAGACGGTACAAACTTTTTCAGACACAATCTGTAAAGTAAATACATACTAGTTGACAGGGAATCCAGAAGCGGATCACAGCCTACTCAGGGAGGCAGAAAACAGAGTATTCGAGGCGTTTTAGCGAGGAATTCCTGCGGATTTTTCGCGAAGAGTACAAATCCAGAGGATTTGGCTACAGCACGATGTGCTTCTTCGCTTTTGCAGGAAACAGGTATTGCTACACGAGTATGCAATGATAAAAGAATTTTTGCTTCCGAAAAGCATTGTTATCGTTGTGGGAAGAAAGGGCTCTGAAAGGCGCAGTGCAGTCAATCACAACGCTACCGATATGGGTGTTTTGGCTACAAGGTAAACGAAAGTGGGACTAGGAAGCAGGGTAACGGGAACAACCAACGGAAAACATTAATCATAAACAGGGGTGTTTGTCCACCGGAAAACATTTCTAGTAAGTCAGAGTACTGCAGACACTAATCCAGAGACGGATTGTTGTTTGATGGGCTTTGTAAATGGTAAAGAATGAGAATTTTTAGTCGATACGGGTGCACGTGTATCTGTGATTAGTCTAGACATCGTGTGTAGGAGAAGATTATTCATTACACTATAAATTACGCGGAGTGGGAAATAATGATCTTGTATCGTTGGGGACATCATAGTTCGTTTTTGCATTAACTACAGAGTTTCGTGAGCACGTGGAAGTGTTTCCAACTGTGCGACAAGGGTACTGCGCGATTCTTGGAGTTGACTTGCTGGATATTGTGCAAAAATTAATCTTTCACAGCAGAAAGTTGGTGGGAAATTGTTTCCGATGAGTCTAATAGCTGTAAATGTCTCAATGTCACGTGGAACACCGATTGCTAAGTTGTCACCAACTGAACTGCGTACACGTACGTTAAAGAGAATTACACATGGCAAAGTACTGCTGGTACAGGGAAGTTTGGTATCCGTAGACTTGTAGGTGCCAATGTGCCACAGCAAAGATTATGTGTGGTTGAGCCACTGCAGAACACTGAAGCATTAGATGAAGAAGCGTAGTGCGCATAACTAGCGTTGATGGGGAACTGATGATTCTGATAAGATTTGATAACTTCGGGACAGATGAAGCGAATATCTAGGAAGGGTTAAGTATAATGTGTTCAGAGATACTGGATGATGGGGATATAGATGGGTCACGGGATGATCAAAGCATCAAAGAAGCCTTTCAGTGCACCTGTAAAATGTGCCAAGGCTCGTCACTTGAAAGACAGTGAACAGGAAGCCATGGAAACGTTGTTGTTCGGATATTCAGCTTTATTCAATTCAGGTGGTCCACTACCAGCTGCTCCTACAACACAATACCGCATACCAGCAGGCGATGATCCACTGGTCTATAGAAAACCATACAGAATAGCAAAACACTTACAGCCGCTAGCAGACGAATTTATAGATCAACAACTACGTGAGGGTACTAACGAGCACAGAATCCGTGGTCAGCAAATACTGTTACTGTACCAAAAAAGTCAGACGATGGTACTCGAAAACATCAATTTTGTTGTGACTTCCACTACTTGATAGCATGAATCACAATGGATGCCTCTCCGATCCCGAACATCACAGATACATTAGAGAACCTAAAACAAGCACTTTCCGAACATGCCTCGAAGGCCCAACGGTACCGATCGATCGCCATGTCGTCGTCAGTTCTTATGCGTCCCCAGATGCAGATACGGAGGGGCATGTGGTCAGCACAGCACTCTCCCAGCCGTTGCCAGATTTCGTGACCGGTGCCGCTACTTCTTAATCCCGAAGCTCCTCAATTGGCTTCACAAGGGACGAGTGCACCCCACTTGCCAACAGCACTCGGCAGTCAAGGACGGTGACCCATCCAAGTGCTGGCCAAGCTTAACTTCAGTGATCTGACGGGAACCAGTGGTACCACTGTGGCAGGGCTTGTTAGACAACCTAGGAAGATGTAAAGATTTTTCAGTGATTTGTCCTTGGTTGTCGCCAACTGAAAGTGTTTCCAACACCTATTAGATGGAATACTTTGTGGATTAAAACTAAGAATATCTGTGGTACACCATGACGATATAATTGTCTACGAAGAGGGGCTAGTTTTCAGTGGACAGTACAGTGCAAGAAGCATTTTAGAACCTCAAGGAGATATTAACATCAGATTGTGTGTTCCCCAAATTTCGACAGGAATTCATACTTGTGTGTGATGCATCCAACAATGCTTTGGGCTGTATTTCAAGTCAGAATGTCGATAGACAGAACATTCAGTGGCATTTGCCTCTAAACAGTCGACTAAGGGTAGAAGTAATTGTTCGACAGTTAACAGTTATTTACGGAATCTCCAATTTTCTTTGTTATTTGTATGGTTGGAAATTCAAAGTGATTACAGACAATGAATCTTTACAATGGCTGTTAGTTTTGAAAGATCCATCAAGTCGATTGGCGAGATGGGCATAAAAAATTAAATGAGATTGACTATGAAGTAAGTCATAAGGCAGGAGTTATACACACAAGCCGGCCGTGGTGGCCGAGCGCTTATAGGCGCTTCAGTCCGGAACCGCGTGACTGCTACGGTCGCAGGTTCGAAACCTGTCTCGGGCATGGATGTGTGTGATGTCCTTAGGTTAGTTAGGTTTAAGTAGTTATACGTTCTAGGGGACTGATGACCTCAGATGTTAAGTCCCACAGTGCTCAGAGCCATTTGAACCATTTCAAATACACAAATGCAGATACGCCAAGTAGGAAGACATGAGTTTTACAAGTAGTAGGTGGAAGCCAGAAAGATTGGATGGGACAATCAACTGACAGTGAGTGTTAATTTTTCCAAATACGATCTCAATTTGAGACACAAGAATGCTTGGTATGCAGATCAATGAAGTGTAGGCGTCGTGTTGTAATTCCTGCAGCGCTGAGAATGGTATTGTGCCAAGCAGATGACCACGTTTTATCAAGTCACAGAGGGAAAAGAACAACTGATAGAGGTGTAGCTGAAAGATTTTGATGGAAAACTCATCGCTGTGATGTAGAACAATGTGTAAGAAACTGCACTCCATGTACGCAAAGAGCAGATTGGATTCATTAGAAAATTCAGTTACAGAGACTATAAGAAGCTGACAAACCATTTTATATGTTAGGATTGGATGTTTGAGAAACTTTTAATAAAACACAAGTGGGTAATAAATATGTCCTTACAACGTTATATCATTTTTAACAGTGTTCAATTATGGTGAGCATCCCAGATCAGAAGGTGAATGCACATTGCTAAACAATTGGTGACTGAAATTTTGCATGCCACAATCCATTATTACGGACCAGGCAATCAAACGATACGACCATTTATGTTACGTATTTTGAAACTCGCAAACTCACTTATTAAAACCTATAGGATACTTTTCCTTGACACAGAATTATGAAATTGAGCAGTAAGAAAGGTTTCACAGTACAAATAGATGGATAAATCCGAAATGTTTAATTTGTAATTTTATCACACGAAAAAAATATGTCTTTTTTTATTTGTTATCCGACTTCAGACTTGAAATTAAAACATTCTCGAAAGTATTGGAATCCCTAGGACCTATATCTTGATAGTATCAACGTCTATAACAGGCAAAAGTCGTCAATATCTTCGATTCCCGGAATGAATGAACTGTCTGTATAACAATTCAGTTTGTACATAACCCTCAGGGCGAGAGTCCTACTTACATCTGGCCAATTTTTTTCCCATCTCTCTCGTTTTCATTTGACCGAGCGGCGTAGCGCAGTGTTCAGCACACTGGACTCGCATTCGGGAGGACGACGGTTCAAACCTGCGTCCAGCCATTCTGATTTAGGTTTTCCGTGATTTTTCTAAATCACTTAGGGAAAAGTTCGGGAAGTTTCCTTCGAAGGGGCACGGCCGCATTCTTTCTCCATCCTTCCCTAATCCGAGCTTGTGCTCTGTCTCTAATGACCTTGTAGTCGACGGGACGTTAAATACTAATCTCCTCCTCCTCTTTTTCACTTGACTGCCCCATTCGTCAGAGGTGGAAGATGACGTAACTGCCTAGTACCAGTTATGCATCGTGTACAACACTCCAGAGAGACCTTTGTATTCTTTTAAGAAAGTGACGCACGTTACACAGTGAGCTTATCTAGGTATGAGAAAAACAGATGCCTTATTGAAATTCACTCGAGACTTGATCCACGAAGGTGTCGCTTTCAAAATTTTTAGGTGGCCGATTCTGAGATTTGTTTCTCTGTTTAAGAAACGTACAACGTAGAATTAACAGATAGTACTGAAAGAATAGCTTAATAATACCTTACCCGTAAAATACTAACACTCATTGTATGAAGCAATGCAGTACATAGAAAAGCCAGCGCTTGTTTTTTTGTCAGTTGATCATCTCTATCTTCCCAAGGGGCGTTATCTTCAGACCGTAAGGACACATACCTTTTACATGCACAATCTACACGTGTTTAACTTACACAGTTCAGTGTTAATCAAGTTGTAATTAAAATGAATGCAACAGAAACTTTTTAATAGAGTTTTTCTACGTGAAGTACCCCGATTCCTGATCCGGTATGCAGGAAACCCATGGTGCAGGCGTGAACCATAGACTAGAAATATTCATGGCATTTTTCTAGAATCAAACTTAGATTGATAAGGTCGATTGTCCACATTTTGCACCAAGACCGAAATTATGATATTACTCGTATTTGCCCTGTTTTCTTAAACATTTATTTGTTAGCAACAGAAATGATGAATAATTGTTGCTACACTGAATGCATATAGAAATAAGTCAAAGGAGGCAAAATTACGTTCACGCGTAAGTACCATGAAAGTTTGTTATGGTTAGTATAGCAGTAAAAGTAAAAGTAAAAAGTGTTAAAGAAAAATACTGCCGGAAGAAATTGCAAAACCGTTGAGGGCTGTTCAGTGGTACCAGGGCATAATATACTGGGTGGTCAATAAGTTAGTATAAATTTGAAAACTGAATAAATCACGGAATAATGTAGATAGAGAAGTACAAATTGACACACATGCTTGGAATGACATGGGGTTTTATTAGAACAAAGAAAAAAAAAATACAAAAGTTCAACAACTGTCCGACAGATGGCGCTTCATCTGATCAGAATAGCAATACTTAGCATAACAAAGTAAGACAGAGCAAAGATGATGTTCTTTACAGCAAATGCTCAATATGTCCACCATCATTCCTCAACAATAGCTGTAGTCGAGGAATAATGTTGTGAACAGCACTGTAAAGCATGTCCGGAGTTATGGTGAGGCATTGGCGTCGGATGTTGTCTTTCAGCATCCCCAGAGATTTCGGTCGATCACGATACACTTGCGACTTCAGGTAACCCCAAAGCCAATAATCGCACGGTCTGAGGTCTGGGGACCTGGGAGGCCAAGAATGACGAAAGTGGCGGCTGAGCACACGATCATCACCAAAAGAGATCTTTCACGCGTGTAACAATACATTTTTTTTGGTCCTAATAAAACCCCATGTCATTCCAAGCATGTGTGTCAATTTTTACCTCTCTATCTACGTTATTCCGTGGTTTATTATGTTTTCAAATTTATACTGACTTTTTGATGTAGTGTTAGCGATTCATTTGTCACATTCATCGGCCATCAGATGTGCTCTCTGTTTTGAATCTGCAATCAGTGACTGTGATGAGTTTAGAGGTAAACAGTGTTTGCAACAACCAAGCCCCACCGACGAGTACGTATTCTTATTGAACAGGTTCAGCCATTTGAACAGGGTAGCATTGTTAGTGTGGGGCATGTTGAATGGACATATCGACAGAGTGCTGCATATCTTGGGAACAATTTATCGGTGATGTCGCTGCTTTCAACAATGGTCTGTGGAACACTCCCACACCAGTAGACTAGGTCCTGGACGTCCAGGTAGTACAGACGCATGCCAAGATCGACGCACTGTTCGAGCAGCGATGGCTGACCGAACATTACACAGGGGCGAAATCTGGGCACATGTTGGAGTTGCTGTGTCATTAGGGACCAATGAGAACAGCATGTTTGCAGCAGGACCAAGAACACATATGAATCAGAGCACGCTCCGACTGACATGCCTATTCTGGTGCCTTGAAAGATTCGACAGGAAAGTTGCCTTCGGTGATGAGAGTAGATTCTGTGTGAATGCGAATGATGGCCCCACATGTGTACGGCGTGGGTACGGTGAGCGCCCTAATACAGAGCGCATTCGTCCACGACACACAGGTTCTACCCCACGATTCGTGGTGTAGGGAGCCGTCTGTTACAACTCGCTGTCGCATATGGTATTTCTGCAGGGTGAAGTAACCAGTACCCACTACACTGAACAGGCTGTTATCTCCGTGCTACTAACATTTCTTGATCAGAAAAGTGACGTACTTTTTTTTAGCAGGACAGTACACGTCCACATACGGCTCTTATAACGGAACGTGCGAAGCTCAGCTTACCATTTTCTCACGTGATATTCTGCGAACTATAGGTGAAGGGCGAAAGGTGGATTCCACAATCCTAGATTTCCGTAAAGCATTTGGCACGATGTCACTCTGCCTACTGTTAACGAAGGTACAATCATACGTAATAGGTTCCCAGGTATGTGAATGGCTCGAAGACTCCTTAAGTAACAGAACTCAATATGTTGTCTTCGACGGTGAGCGTTCATCAGAGACAAGAGTATTGTCAGCAGTGCCACAAGGAAGTGTGATAGGACCGATGTTATTTTCTCTATATGGTTCAAATGGCTCTGAGCACTATGGGACTTAACATGTGAGGTCATCAGTCCCCTAGAACTTAGAACTACTTAAACCTAACTAACCTAAGGACATCACACACATCCCTGCCCAAGGCAGGATTCGAACCTGCGACCGTAGCAGTCGCGCGGCTCCGGACTGAAGCGCCTAGAACCGCTCTACCACCGCTGCTGGCTTTCTGTATACGTAAATCGCCTGGCGGACAGGGTAAGGAGCAGTATGCGGCTGTTTGCTGTGGTGTACGGGAAGATGTTGTTGAGTGGCTGTAGGAGGATACGAAATGACTTAGACGAAATTGCTATTTGGTTTGATGAATGGCACCTAACTCTGAAGTAGAAAAATGTAAGTTAATGCAGATGAGGAGGAAAAACAAACCCATAATGTTCGAATACAGTGTTAATAGTGTGCTGTTTGACACAGTCACATCGATTAAATACACTGATGGAAAAAATCGCAACAATAAAAAAATTATTAATCTAGGGTAATGAAATTTCGGGAGTACATTTATCTAGGCAACATATTTAAATGATTAACACTGCGAGATCATAGATTAATGTAAGTGCGAGATGAAGCATTGCAAATGTGGAATGATGGTACATTACAACCAGTGTAACCGCCACAGTGTTGCATGCAAGTATGCAAATGTGCATGTACTGTGTTTTTCAGGTGCTGAATGTCAGTTTGTGGGATCGACTTCCACGCCACTCGGTCGGTCAATACAGGGACGGTTAATGCTGTTTGTGGATGACGCTGCAGTTTCGTCAGAGGATATCCTATATGTGCTCGATTGGAGACAAATCTCGCGCTAGAGCAGGCCAAGGCAATATATCGACTCTCTGTAGAGCTAATAGGTTGCAACAGTGGTGTGCGGGCGAGCGCTATCCTATTGGAAAACGTCGCCTGGAATGCTGTTCATGAATGGCAGCAGGACACGTCGCATCACCAGACTGACGTACAAATGTGCAGTCAGAGTGCATGGGATAATCTCGACACTGCTCCAGCTGTTATACGGAATTGCATACCAGACCATAGCGCCGCCGGCCAGAGTGGCCGAGCGGTTCTAGGTGCTACAGTCTGGAACCGCGCGACCGCTACGGTCGCAGGTTCGAATCCTGCCTCGGGCATGGATGTGTGTGATGTCCTTAGGTTAGTTAGGTTTAAGTAGTTCGAAGTTCTAGGGGACTTATGACCTCAGCAGTTGAGTCCCATAGTGCTCACAGCCATTTGAACCATTTGAACCATAGCGCCAGGTGTAGCTCCAGTGTGTTTAGCAAGCAGACGGGTTGGGTGCAGGCCCTCAACCGGCCTCCTCCTAACCAACACACGGACATCACTGGCACCGAGGCACAACTAGATTTCATCAGGAAACATGCCACGCCTCCACCCTGCCCTCCAGCGAGCTCTTGCATGACACCGCTGTAGTCGCAAGTAGCGGTGGTTTGAGGTCAGTGGAATGTACGCTACAGGGAGTCTGGCTCGGAGCTATCCTTGAAGTAACCGATTTGTAACAGTTCGTTGTGTCACTGTGGTGGCAACTGCTGCTAAAATTGCAGCTGGAGGTGCAATACGAAGCGTAAGAGCCACACGCTGAGCACGATCGGTGGCGTCATTGGTAGTATAAAAATAGTTAATGTCATAGGTGCAGTTTTAATGAACGGTTATATATTTACGAGACAAGAGATATATTTATTTATTATTTTGAGCTTTTCCTCATTACAGAGGCTTATCTCCAACATAATAATTTCCTTGGAAATTACAATACAAACAATAAACGTTCTTAAACTATAATCTCAAAATATTTCTCCAGGTGTTTCGATCTTGTGTGACCTCTTCCTCTGCGCCCATTCTCCTCATTATGTGCTGTACATTTTGGAGCCAGGTTGTCATAGGTTGTCCTCTTCTTCTTCTCCCCTCCGGTTCCCACTCCAGTATCGATTTTGGTATTCTGGTTTTCTCCATTCGTCGTACATGCCCGTACCACTGTAATTTCTTCCTATCCATTACGTCATATATTCTTTCTTTTATTTCCATTCTCCTTATTACTTCGGTGTTCCTTATCTTTTCTTTCCTGGAGATTCTTGCCGATCTTCTCCAAAAGTCTATCTCTAGAGCTTGTAATTTTTTAATGTGCTTCATGTTAATTGTCCAGGTCTCCGTTCCATACAGAACCACACTCTCTAATATGGATTTGTATATTAATTTTTTAGTTCTGCTCATTACATTACTGCTCCATAAGACTGAGTTAAGCATCCCAATGACCCTCCGTCCGCTACTAATTCTTTTATTGATTTCTGACTCTGATTTTCCCTCGATTTCTAAAATGGATCCCAAATAACAGAAAGTGTTTATCTTTTTGATTTTCTTTCCTTCAATGTATAGCTCATCTGAATCATTAGTCAAGTATTCTGTTTTTGGGTAATTAATCTTCAAACCGCAAGTTTTGTATGCTACTGCTAGTTGATTGCACATATAGTTAGCATCCTCCCCATCTTGTGCTACGACTACTTAATCATCAGCAAATAATAAATGAGGTAGGTAAACTCCATCTCTTATTTCTAATCACATACTATTACATTTACGAGACCATGTTCTAAGGCTAATATCTATATAGGTTTTAAATAATGATGGTGATATGGGACAGCCTTGTAAAAGGCCTTTGCTTGTTCTAAATTTCTGTGAAAGTTTATTACCAAATTTCACTTGGCAAATGTTATCTTTATACATCTGTTGTATTATTTTAATCAAGGAAGGGTTTATATTTGCCATATGTAGTGCTCTCCAAAGTAATTTTCTTGGAACAGTATCATACGCTTTTTCTAGATCTATGAAAATTAATCCTATATTTTTTGATTTTTCCCTATGTTTCTCCAAAATCTGTCGTAATGTGAAAATATGGTCTACACATGATCTCCCAGCCGTGAATTCGCATTGTTCTTCTTGGGTTCTAAAATTTTTTTCCAGTTTGTTTTTAATTACTTTCGCAAAATTCTCATTAATGTGTTTCTAACACAAATTCCTCGATAGTTTGAACAAATTTTGCGATCCCCTTTCTTAAATATTGTATTAATGTAACCTAGCTTCATCTCGTTGGTTACTGAATCTCCATGTATTATTTTGTTGAAGAGCTGTGTTATCAGTTTCACAATTTTGTCACCAAGAGATATATACACATCAAAAAAAGTTTTGAGTCACCCAGTTCCCAGAAATCCTGAAGATAGACGTTGACTGTGGACATTGTAACACAGATACAGTCCCTCTGACTGTTCATACATGTCACTAAGCCCGCCCAAAGATGTAAACAACCATGCATGAGGAGCACCTATTAGACGGAATGGGTCCGACAGCCGATCATTTCCAGTCATTCCACCAGGAAGGAGATACAAGGCTCGTGGCGTCTGTGGTTGAACTATACCTTGACAGTCAATACCGAGATTCGATCGCGTCCGCGTTGTTACTTTGTGCCAGGAAAGACTCTCAACAAGGGAAGTGTCCAGGCGTCTCGGAGTAAACCAAAGCGATGTTCTTCGGACATGGAGAAGATACAGAGAGACAGGAACTGTCGATGACATGCCTCGCTCAGGCCGCCCAAGGGCTACTATTGCACTGGATGACCGCTACCTACGGATTATGGTTCGGAGGAACCCTGACAGCAACGCCACTATGTTGAATGATGCTTTTCGTGCACCCACAAGAAGTCATGTTACAACTCAAACTGTGCGCAATAGGCTGCACGATGCACAACTTGCCGGCCGCGGTGGTCTAGCGGTTCTAGGCGCTCAGTCCGGAACCGCGCTACTGCTACGGTCGCAGGTTCGAATCCTGCCTCGGGCATTGATGTGTGTGATGTCCTTAGGTTAGTTAGGTTTAAATAGTTCTAAGTTCTAGGGGACTAATGACCACAGATGTTAAGTCCCATAGTGCTCAGAGCCATTTGAACAATTTTTTTTTTTTTTTATGCGCAACTTCACTCCGGACGTCCATGGCGAGATCCATCTTTCAACCATGACACCATGCAGCGTGGTGCATATGGGCCCAACTACATGCCAAAAGGACCGCTTAGGATTGCCATCACGTCCTCTTCACCGATGAGTGTCGCATATGCCTTGAACCAGACAGTCGTCGGAGACGTGACTGGAGACAACCAGGTCAGGCTGAACGCCTTAGAGCCGGCCGGGGTGGCCAAGCGGTTCTAGGCGCTACAGTCTGGAACCGCGCCACCGCTATGGTCGCAGGTTCGAATCCTGCCTTGGGCATGGATGTGTGTGATGTCCTTAGGTTAGTTAGGTTTAAGTAGTTCTAAGTTCTAGGGGACTGATGACCTCAGAAGTTGAGTCCCATAGTGCTAAGAGCCATTCTTTTTGAACGCCTTAGACACACTGTCCAGCGTGTGCAGTAAGGTGGATGTTCCCTGCTGTGTTGGGGTGGCATTATGTGGGACCGATGTACGCCGCTGGTGGTCATGGAATGCGCCATAACTGCTGAACAATACGTGAATGTCATCCTCCGACCGATAGTGCAACCATATTGGCAGCATATTGGCGAGGCATTCGTCTTCATGGACGACAATTCGCGCCCCCATCGTGCACATACCTGGGATAGATTGAAAAGGGCTGTTTATGGATGATATGACCCACCAAACACTCTGAGGGATGTACGCCGAATCGCCGTTGGGGAATGGGATAAACTGGACCAGCAGTACCTTGATGAAGTTATGGATAGTAGGCCACGGCGAATACAGGCATGCATAAATGCAAGAGGACGTGCTACTGGGTATCAGAGGTACCGGTGTGTACAGCAGTCTGGACCACCACCTCCGAAGGTGTCTCTGTATGGTGGTAGAACATGCAATGTGTGGTTTTCATGGGCAATTCTCTGTACAGGTTTTGGAACTCTCAGAACCGAGGTGATGAAAAACTTCTTTAGGTGTGTGTGTTTGGTAGTGTGGGTATGTGCTGCAAGTCAGTCTTTTGAATGTATAGGTGTACAGCATGGAGCAATTTTCACCTCACCATATATACACCCAGCGTTGCCCAGGTAAGTACTTACTCCTTTGCCCCCTTCTCCCCCTCTTTGCCCATCTTCTCCCCCCTCTCAATCTACCCAGCTTCTCCATCCCCACTCCCTGTCCATCTTCTCCTGTCCCTTTGTCTACCTGTCTCCTCTAGCTCCTCTCTCTATCTTTCTGTTCCTCACCCCTCTGTCCATCTGCTCGTTCCCCCTCTGTCCATCTCCCCTCTTCCTCTGACTCCATACCCTCTCTCTTTGTCGATCTCTTCCTCCCCTCTCACTTTCCATCTACTCCTCACCCTCCATCTCCTCCTCTCCCCTACCCTGTCCATTCCTTCCTCCCCCTCCCACTGTTCATCTTCTCCTTCTTCCTCTCTCTGTCTACATCCTCTTTCCTTTCTCATCCTTCTCCTTCTCTCGCCTTGCTCTGTTCATCTCCTCCTCTATTCTATCTCAATCTAACTCTCCCTTCCCCCTCTCGGTCCTTCTCCTTCATTCTCTCTCTCTCTCTCTCTCTCTCTCTCTCTCTCTCTCTCTCTCTCTCTCTCTCCACTTCCTCAATGCTCACTCCCTGTTAAACCCCTCCTGTCTTCTCTCTGCCCATCTCCCCCATCCCCTCTCTGCTCATCTTGTTTACCCCCCTCTGTCCAAGTGTTTCCTCTTCCTCCTGCTCCTACCTGTTTTGGGCCACTTCCACCTCCTCCCCTTTCTCTCTCCATCTCCTCCTCCCTCTAACTCTATGTACCGCCTCCTACTGCCTCTCTGTCAGACTCATCCCCCTTTCTTTCTCCACCTTGTCACCCCCATTCCAACAGGAAGTTGCTGTTTCTTCCCCTACAGGATTTCTGTCCAGATAGTAAGTGATATGTGTTGTATCTTTGGTTGAAATAGATCCAGTGTTTAGGAGCAGCTTTTTAGCAGTGGCTTTCCTGTGTACACACGTCTCGCATATATTTCACGTGTTTAACATGTTTCACTTGTATCTGTGCATATCTATATCTCTATCTAAATTTGCCATGCATTTTCACTTCCACGAAGCTCAACGTTTATTACATCATATTTGCTGAACTTCGCGAACTAAGTCTAGTGGTTTAGGAGGAGATTTGGACTATAGGTAAATATATACATACTTACATAAAGACATCAGTTTTTATAATATATATGGATATATTACTAAAGAATTTCTTCTGGATTATGCATATGTCTGTCATCACGTTTAATTTAAGACAGCGGCAAAAGGAAACTGTTCTTCAAATGGTTCAAATGGCTCTGAGCACTATGGGACTTAACATCTTAGGTCATCAGTCCCCTAGAACTTAGAACTACTTAAACCTAACTAACCAAAGGACATCACACACATCCATGCCCAAGGCAGGATTCGAACCTGCGACCATAGCGATCGCGCGGTTCCAGACTGAAGCGCCTAGAACCGCTCGGCCACACTGGCCGGCGATAAACTGTTCTACTAGTATCTCTGAAGTGGAAAATGTTTATGTACGGTTGATATAGTTTCTCGGAAAATGATCGATGATTAAAAATGTGATGGTTGATATTAAAGTTTCTCTAAAGAAGAGCTATGATTAAAAACGTGGTACCAGAAAGTAAAAACGGAAATATTTCGACCCAAAAGTATTACAGTGTGCTGTAAACTGACAATTTTCTGCATGCCATAGCCACAAATTCGACGTTTTCTGGACGCTTTCACTTTGGCGTACATGGAAGTCATTTCACAATGCCTCAGCAGCGTATGTTATTGAAACGGATTTGTTGAAACAGAGGTTGTATAAATTTCAGTTGACCAAAGACTTTCGAATGTAGTGCGCTGCGGAACGCGCGGAATTATCTGCGTTGGGAACAAATGAAAGTAGTGGATGCGTTACCTGAAATCAGCTCCTGGTCGTACCGAAATCCAGCGGTGCAGTTCTTCCGAGCGCACCATGTGGTGGTTCCTTGTTTCCGTCTTGGCTGGTTATCTCATTACTTTCATTATCCTCGAGGTGGTGAGTGTGCACATAATTGAATTTGCCCATTAGGAGATAAACAGAAACTTGAAAATTGACTAACATCTTTCATTGTGTATTGTCAAGTGTGAAACTTAGTTTTATATTTAGATTCATGTGTTTGTGTTGCCACCAAACCTTTAAGGTCTAAATCGCACACAAAGTATCGAATTATTTGAGTGTTTCGATTGAAGGTATCATTAGGAAGAAATGAGTGTCAGGTGGCGCGACACCTTGAATGAGAAATGCATGTGAGACATGTTTGGAAAGTGCTTCTGTTTTACAAAAACTCTCTCCTTCATTCGTATGTGATGTATCCAGGATGAAGTTTACCACCGTGGAAGATGGAGCACAAGAACTAGCAGACTTACAATTTATCCATGTTGTAGTAGGATATAATGTCTGGAATACCGAACGAATTTTCGGAGAATAATTTCGGAACAAGCGTCACCCTAATTGGAAGAACTTCACCACCATGGGCAGAAACAGAGGGAAACTGGGTTCTTAAGGGGGGTAGGACGTCAAACGGGCTGACTTGGAGCAGGAGAGGCACCAGAGAACATTTTATTTTCCACTGCATATACTTTTACAAGTAAATTCATAAAACTTTGTCAGCATGACCAGGAAGGATTCAGGTTTCACACTCGTAGCACCGGAAGTTCAAAAACATAACAAATGGTTCAATGACTCTGAGCACTATGGGATTTAACTTCTGAGGTCATCAGTCCCCTAGAACTTAGAACTACTTAAATCTAACTAACCTAAGGACATCCATGCCCGAGGCAGGATTCGAACCTGCGACCGTAGCAGCAGCGCGGTTCCGGACTGAAGCGCCTAGAACCGCTCGGCCACAACGGCCGGCTCAAAAACATAACAAAATATTTTTTTACATGTGTAATTTCATCATTTTTTCACTTACTATTGGCTACATTTGTTGCTATAGTACACTTTTCTTCGTAAGTGAGAGTGACTTTTCGATGGATTTTGCACAGCATACAAACCATACTTACAGGTGTCTGAAACTCTTGAATCTATTTAATTTATGAAAAAATGAATGAGCTATTACGTTTTAAACTTTGTGTTTAGATAAAAATAAAATTTTATAGTTAATTATCTCAATTTTTACCACAGTTTTTAATAGTTTTGGAAAATTCTAGAGTTTCATAGACCTGTGAGTATGGTTTGTATGCTGTGCAAAATTCATCAAAGAATCTCTCTTTCTTGTGAAGAAAAATGTACCTATAGCAACAAATGCAGCCAACAGTAAGTGAAAAAATGATGACATTTCACATCTAAAAAAATTATTTTGTTATGTTTTTACACTTCTACTGCTATGAGCGTGAATCCTGAATCCTTCCTGACCATGCTGACAAAGTTTTATGAATTTATTTGTAAAAGTATAGACAGTAGAAAATATAATGTCCTTTGGTGCCTCTCCTGCTCCAAGTCAGCCCGTTTGACGTCCTAACCCCCTTAAAGCCACATAAAGGTGACCAAGGTTCTGGACAAAGAATTGTTCGCGCAGTCGAATTGTAGGAGTTGGTATTATATTATGTGCGAGAATCCGACTATATGTTGATAGTTGAGTAGTGATGAATGTAAACTCAAGGGACTGCCTCTAGAATAATTTATTTGAAACGTAGGTTATTTCATAGTTTTAGAAGACGAATTATGTTGCGACAGTGTATTTACGGTAACATCAAGTTTTCCATTGATTGCTGCTGTTGATGGTTTGCTTGTTGAATGATGTGAAGTGAAAGCTCAAATCGTGAGTGGCACCTGGGTAGCCAATCACATTACTTGTTCGTAATAATCTGTGCTTTGTAAATGAAGTTTCGCTCATGGCAATTTAAACTGAGCTGTTGCGAGCCATCGTAACCACCACTTTGGAAATGGTAACATATTCCGAAAAAAAAGGGAAATATTTGTGACAATAATGATTATAAATATCATTGCTGCCAGTTTCACTCATAATAATTTAAGCTGCGTTATTACGTTCCAGCCTAAAACCACAACCTCGGAATTCGTGACATATTCGGAAGAAGCAGCCAAATATTCGTGGCAACCAGGATTAGAAATTTCATGACGATTCTGACTGTCTGCCGTATGCTACGACCACGTGGGCTAATTTCATGACGATTCTGACTGTCTGCCGTATACTATCACCACGTGGGCTAAGATCAAAGATAAAGAAATTCCAACAGCAGCAAGCAACTGGAGAGTCTGAAGTGCACTTTAGCAAAGTATTTTGTGAAATGATGTGGTAGAACATCCAGAAGGATTTTAGTGAGTGGCACCGACCGTGGAGGTTTACATATTTGTATCGAATGAGAAAAGTTTCATTAATAAACGTATTGCAACTTTCCCTTGAGATACACAACTCGGAGAATATATTGTGGTGAGTATTGATGGCTCAGCAGTTACCCCGCAATCACAAAAAAAGTGTACAAGTAAAAAGGCGCGGATTCAGGGTTCGGTTCTCAAGAGGGGAGGGGGTCACAGTTTGTTGTTACATTTTAATATAACAATAATAATAATTGTTTGCATCAGTACTTAGCAGATCGCTTTAGAATAACACGGTTTGTAGGTCCAGCGACGCGGGTAGGCACTTACACCAGCAACAGGAAAGTTATCTGTGTTGAATGTAGGTTATAATCCAGAGATTTTGTTGCTAATTTGAATACTCTTAGTTTTGACAATACTTTATTTTTCGAAAGCTAGCAGTGAAAATTGGAAATTGATCGATCTAAAAATATATACGCTTCTGCTGAAACGTGCGCGGATCCATCCTACAAGCAGTGGAGACGAATGATTTTTGAAACCACAGTTCATTTCTGTCAGTGGATTTGGTTACAACTCGTGCACTGAGACTGGCAGTATCTTAGAGTACTTAATTTACTATCCTCTGCCACATTTGAGACAGTGAGAGTACAAGGAAACGAAGCTTTTCTAACGTAGTTTTCAAAGACTTAACATTCGCCACTGACTGTAGAACATATTTCTTTCCACAATTGCAATTTCCACTTTAAGGCCTTTATGAAGTGGTATACTGCAAACGACTGTGCTTCAGCGCATCTCAAGCTTAAAAATCCTCCAACATGTACACATGTCATTGACATACTCAAGCCTTTTGCCGACGTTAACATACTTAACATAAATCCCAATAAACCACTGTCCTTTTACATTGTTTACATGTGAACATCTCTTTTTACTGAAACGATGAAACGAAAGTCAGTTTGCCGACCGCGGTGGTCTCGCGGTTCTAGGCGCGCAGTCCGGAACCGTGCGACTGCTACGGTCGCGGGTTCGAATCCTGCCTCGGGCATGGATGTGTGTGATGTCCTTAGGTTGGTTAGGTTTACGTAGTTCTAAGTTCTAGGGGACTGATAACCACAGCAGTTGAGTCCCATAGTGCTCAGAGCCATTTGAACCATTTTTGAAAGTCAGTTTATTGTTTCTCAGAATTTTCGCCTTTAATATTTATACATTTCTGCATGCGTTCGAACCAATTTTCGAACAATTTTTTCCACTTGAAAGTAGCCAATTAATTTCTACTTTTATTTTTGCCCACAATGTTTTTGTTTCTGTTTTACTACGAGCTTATCTTGGCAATGCTTTGCGTTTTTGTGCTATAGTCAGCTTCGATTGTTCGAAACAGGCTCTTTGAATAATCTCTTAGCGTCCCCCCTGGAATCCGTATCTTTGGAGGCATATTTAAGCCATCAGCCAACAGGACACGTTCGCGAGTGTTGTACCACTAGGTGATATGGTTTCATTTCTGTTTGGAAGGTAGTCTGATCTATTCTGTTTCTTGTTTTGCTGGTGTCGATGCGAAATGGTTCGCAGTTTCTGCGATGATTAATACTCTGACTGAGATCTTTGCAGTTACTTGCCGTGGTGTCAATAGGTGCTACGCAGATTGTTTCAGTCGTGCTCTCTAAATGTTTGCACAGTTACCTTGCGATCATTACGCGTACAGAACTTGTAATGGTATGCTTCCGCGAGGTGAAACCAATTTTCACCTTTCGCGAAATAAAAGCTCACTCTAGGATCAAATGATATCTTTTCACTCTGACGTGTTGTAGGCTCAAATTTATCATCGTCTACTGTATTTAAATCATTTAATGTCTTGCCAGAAATCTTTTAATGAGAATATGTTATTTCGTGTCAACTACAGTGTGGGCTTTGTGAATCACCTGCAGTGTTTCGTAACATTCGTAGGTTTTTCTCTGAACTGCTTCGTTCTGTATAAGTAATATCATTTATAATCTTACGTAACAGTTACATACTGCCATCTCGTTCACACCTTTTGCTGTAGACCACATCACCATCATTAAACACTGTGAAAAATGACCTAACGTTGTAAAGATATATTTATTTCCCACTTGTGTTCTATTAAAAGTTTCTCAAACATCCAATCCAAACATATAAAATGGTTTGTCAGCTTCTGATAGTCTCTCTAACTGAATTTTCTAATGAATCCAATCTCCTCTTCGCGTACAAAATAAAATGGTTCAAATGGCTCTGAGCACTATGGGACTTAACATCTCAGGTCATCAGTCCCCTAGAACTTAGAACTACGTAAACCTAACCAACCTAAGGACATCACACACATCCATGCCCGAGGCAGGATTTGAACCTGCGACCGTAGCGGTCGCGCGGTTCCAGACTGTAGCGCCTAGAACCGCTCGGTCACTCTGGCCGACGCTCAGACGGTTCTGCGACCGTTTAGGCTGCAGATTCCTCGACTTGCGCCATAGGGTGGTTGGGTTTCAGGTTCCGCTGAATAGGTCAGCAGTCCACAACATGCACGAGGCGGCTACACGGGTAGCGTGGACTGTGTGGCGTGGACTGGGCGGCAATTTAGGTTAGAGGGTCTCGGGGAAACACAAAAAGGGCTTCAGTCTCAGAGGGTGTGGGTCGAACACAGAAACAACATAGATACAGATTGCATACGAACCGTAGCCTCACAGATGCAGCTTTATAATAGAGTGCATTGTCGTGCTCATACGAAAAAAAAAAAAAACTGCTACATTCGTAAGACAAGAATTGTAAAGATACACTTCTTCACCATTTATATGTGTGTATCATATCTTCTTATCACATTCTCGTGGCCTCTTCCGGTTCGTAACCCCATAAGGATGCACATCTGGAGCAGAAGTTTCCAATTGAAGTCGGTATTGTAACTGGACGAGGATATGCTAGGACACTAAAAAAAGAAAGAGTAAATTATACGACCTCTGAAGATGGGCATTTAGCGCGATACGGGTCCGGCGTGTACACATACACAATCTACATCTACATCTACATTTATACTCCGCAAGCCACCCAACGGTGTGTGGCGGAGGGCACTTTACGTGCCACTGTCATTACCTCCCTTTTCTGTTCCAGTCGCGTATGGTTCGCGGAAAGAACGACTGTCTGAAAGCCTCCGTGCGCGCTCGAATCTCTCTAATTTTACATTCGTGATCTCCTCGGGAGGTATAATTAGGGGGAAGCAATATATTCGATACCTCATCCAGAAACGCACCCTCTCGAAACCTGGCGAGCAAGATACACCGCGATACAGAGCGCCTCTCTTGAAGAGTCTGCCACTTGAGATTGCTAGACATCTTCGTAACGCTATCACGGTTACCAAATAACCCTGTGACGAAACGCGCCGCTCTTCTTTGGATCTTCTCTATCTCTTCCGTCAACCCGATCTGGTACGGATCCCACACTGATGAGCAATACTGAAGTACAGGTCGAACGAGTGTTTTGTAAGCCACCTCCTTTATTGATGGACTACATTTTCTAAGGACTCTCCCAATGAATCTCAACCTGGTACCCACCTTACCAACAATTAATTTTATATGATCATTCCACTTCAAATCGTTCCGCATGCATACTCCCAGATATTTTACAGAAGTAACTGGTACCAGTGTTTGTTACGCTATCATGTAATCATACAGTAAAGGATCCTTCTTTCTATGTCTTCGCAATACATTACATTTGTCTATGTTAAGGGTCAGTTGCTATTCCCTGCACCAAGTGCCTATCCGCTGCAGATCTTCCTGCATTTCGCTGCAATTTACTAATGCTGCAACTTCTCTGTTCTGTTTGCTAAAAATTCTTCAATCCAGCCACACAGCTGGTCTGATATTCCGTAGGCTCTTACTTTGTTTATCAGGCGACAGTGCGGAACTGTATCGAACGCCTTCCGGAAGTCAAGGAAAATAGCATCTACCTGGGAGCCTGTATCTAATATTTTCTGGGTCTCATGAACAAATAAAGCGAGTTGGGTCTCACACGATCGCTGTTTCCGGAATCGATGTTGATACCTACAGACTAGATTCTGGGTTTCCAAAAACGACATGATACTCGAGCAAAAAACATGTTTAAAAATTCTACAACAGATCGGTGTCAGAGATATAGGTCTATAGTTTTGCGCATCTGCTCGACGACCCTTCTTGAAGACTGGGACTACCTGTGCTCTTTTCCAATCATTTGGAACCTTCCGCTCCTCTAGAGACTTGCGGTACACGGCTGTTAGAAGGGGGCAACAATGAAACAAGCAGCCTTATATACTGTCACACATCGAAGTGGTAACACTGTTCTGTATGATATCGTATTTTAACTGTTTGTATATCGTATTTTCCAAGACAGAGGTTGGAGAGAAAACTAGTACTCGCCTAAGCCAAAGTGGAAACTGCCTGATTATCACACACACGTTGTCCAGAGTACCGACCCAATAGTCATTAATCTTCCTCGCAAATTCGTTCCGGGTGTAGCTCACCTCCCCGTCTCGAAAGCTAGATCGCTGTCCGTTAACCCTAGCATTACCAACGTATTTTTTGTTACATGTAATACCAACGGGGGGGCCTCAAAGGCCCATAAATAATACCACAATTTATTTTATCATAAATCAAGTTTATTTACTTCTGATACCTCTAATAACAATTCAAAATGCTTAGACATTGTTTTTGTATACTGGATAATAAAAGAAGTTATTATAATAGGAATAAAATGAACAAATCACGAGATTCAGTTTATATATTTTTTGGAATAATGTTTCAAAATAGTGTTTTCTTATAAAAACGACTATTTTAATTCGATACACTACATGAAGCAAACAAAATTTACTGTCTCATTCTGCAACGAATTTTTCACACAACACTGTCTTCCTGCAGTGTTTCCCACAGACGTGTTTGTGGCACTGAGAGCAGGTAACAGTTGACTTTCCCAGCTTGTTGTACTTGATCTTTTTAGATGCAGCTTCTTGGCAGCATAGGTGGCACCGTCCACGTGTTCCTGGTTCTGCTGTTGAGGATGATGGTTCTACAGAGCAGCTGAGCTTCCGTTGTGTGATGCTTTCCATTGCCATTATTACTGGCTTCTGAAGTCCATACAAATTTTGTGCCCGTTTATCTACTTGAGATCTTATTAGTTCGAGACCTAAGTTAGTGATAAAAACTCTTCTGCGGTTTAACAAATTCTTTTTCCAATTCGGAAAGTTGAGGAGGAAGAGTGAATATGCATTTGTTGCTGCTATGTCAATGAGTGTGTAGAAGAGGGACAAAGGCCATCTTCTTGTTCCTCTCTTTGTGCTGTAGTGTCTTGCCATCTGGTCTATGGTGTCCACGCCTCCCTTTGTAGAATTATAAAAAAGATTTATGTTAGTCTTTTTTGAGTCTTCATTCAACACCTCTTCTGAGTGATAAGTTGAAAGCATCAACAGCAGTCGTTTTGGCTTCTCGCGGACTAGCGTTGATGCAAGAGTAACTGGTGGCCTCTGTGTCTGAGGGTCAGTATAAGCAAAGATGGAAGAGTGTAAACTGCGGCCAGTTGTAGTCTTCAGCTCTTCAGGTATGTGTCGTCTGTTAGACTGTAGGGTGCCAACAAGTGTGAGGTGAAAATCATTCCATAGAGTCTCAGCAAGCTCCACTGAAGTATAGTACCGATCTGTGGTAACATTACGGCCTGATTTTTCAATAGGTTTTATTAGTCTCTTTACAATTTCCATCGGTCCATTTGAATGCTGTGTATTTCCTGACTTGCCTGTATAGATGTCCATGCTGATCACATATCTAGTCTCAGAATCAGACAGCATTCGAATTAGAATGCCGTATTTTCCAGGTTTTTCTTTTAGAAACACCTTGAATGGACAGCGACCACGGAACAAAGACAACATCTCATCCACTGTTGTATGTAGACCAGGAATGAAATACAATGGAAGTGAAGAATTGAAGCTTTCAAAAATTTCCCTCATTGGAGCAAACTTGTCAGTCTGGCGACGAATTTCTCTTGTGTTCTTATCATCAAACCTCAATATTTTAGTCAATTCGAAAAATCGGGTCCGACTCATTGATCCATAGTACACTTGTCGGCCCTGAAGCAAAGACCATAAATCTTGGACAGGTATCTTATTGTCATGATTTGAACCCATGATTAGCAAGAGTCCTATATAACAAAATAACTCATCTTCATCTGTGTGCTGAATACCTAGTCGAGAAGCCTCTTCATTTGAGTGTAGTTTTATTAGATTCATAATTTGAGGTGTAAAAAAGAGCTCTATAGCCTCTTTCGGAGACGCAATTCTTCCTTGTTGTCCTAGCCCCATTCTTTCTCGCACTATATTTTGTACAGAACGCCGATATTGTCGAGATGGCTTCGTAATATACTCTCGTCCACTTTTTGCAATGAATTTATCACATTCCGTATCATTATCATCTGGTGGATTGGCTTCAACCTCATCTTCATTCTCAGACGATGAATCAGTTCTAATTTCTTCCACATCATCATCCACTTCACTTTCCTCTAAATCTGATTCGTTCAAAACTTCTTCTAGCACTCTTTCAATGGAACTATCACGTAAACGATGTCTACTCATGTTGCTGGTTCAACAGCAGCAGAAACACTGAAAATAACAATGGTCCGCTTCATAATAATATGTCTGAAGGCAACAATGCCAAAATTCGTTTCATGGTAAGAATTTGAAACGAGAGACTCAACCTCGTAAATCTTTCCTTGCTATTACCAACGGGTGGGCTTCTAAGGCCCACAGAGAATTAAATCAAGTAAATGAATTTTAATTACATTTTTATTCCGAAATTCTGTAATGACTCAATAGTACATTCAATAACGAACAATTACCTTTGCTTTCAAGTTCATATATCAAAGGGTGTGGATACAACATAGAAAAACTGAGTCAGTGGGCCTACGAGGCCCCCCCGTTGGTAATGCTAGGGTTAAGCTATGCGAAGTGGTCGGCCACTGATGAGTAAAAAAACAGGAGTGGCGCGGTTAACACTTACGAAGTCGAGTGTCAAAATCCGTGTCGGCTAATACCTAGTGGAAGGGGCGCGCAAGACCGGTATTTTACCCGGAAGCCGTGTATGTGACTCACACAAGAAAACTTAATCTGCTTGGGGTATTACTTTGAGCATGACGTGTTAAAACATTTTTGCTTAATTCGCTGTAACTGCGCGCACGCCCTTCAAAGCACCGTCGCGAGTAACGTTTTCATCTGCGCCACGTATTTTTTTCGGAAGAGGAGGGAGCTCATCTGGTAGTTACCTTAATGAATCCACCTGTGTGAAACAGATTACGGCTCCTTAATTAGGGGAGTGGCGGCTCGCGAAGGGGGGATGAGTGACACCGGCTTTTGTTATTTGGCCGCCCCCGCCGCTCGCGTGGCCTGCCCCCCACGACTCGTTCCCTCTCGCTATGTGACGCCGGTGGGCGGCCAGCCCCGCTGTGGTTTAACATATTGCTTCGCATTCCGGCCCAGCGTCATACCAGTGGAGGGTGCGGGCTGTCACATGTGAGGTGCCAAGGCGCATCGGAGAACTTTATTGCATACGGTCTATTGATGACGCTGGACATCTCCCCATCGACTGCAGGGGTGACAATGTATTGCGTCTCGGTGAATGCGCCGAGCCGCGACTGATGCGATCTATACAAAAGGTACAATACCACCAATAAGCGTGGATGTGTAAGTCTTCGCGTTTTCGCGGCTTACTGCTTGTTCTATAAAATCTCGTGGAATGCAGCTGTATCCAGTAGCCCTCCACTGCTGTTTAGAGAGGCGGTTATCGCTGAAACAACCGGTTTTCGTTATATCGGTTTTTTCATCGCTAGTTTAACCAGACAATTAAAACCTTTCAAAATAACCGATTTCTAAAATAACCAATTTTCCCTCTTTTAGTCCTCTTATTTCCTATATTAAATATAGAAATCGAACGAAGACTGAACAGTGTTGACTCACTCAGTTTTAAGATACACAGAATCAATATATTAACCTAACTCCGTCCGAACAGGCCTTGGAAGGCCCAACGGTACCGACCGGCCGCCGTGTCATCCTCAGCCCACAGGCGTCACTAGATGCGGATATGGAGGGGCATGTGATCAACACACTGTATGTCAGTTTACGAGACCGGAGCCACTACTTCTCAATCAAGTAGCTCCTCAGTTTGCGTCACAAGGGCTGAGTGGACCGCGCTTGACAACAACGCTCGGTATACCGGATGGTCACCCACCCAAGTGCTAACCCTGCCCGACAGCGCTTAAATCCGATGATCCGACGGTAACTGCGGCAAGGCCGTTGCCATTAAATTAAATAGGCAAATAAAAGCAACCTTTTCTCGAAAAGTGATAAGTTGTTAACTACCACAAAGAATCACCAGTACTCTCTCATTGATTCCAATTTTTTGAATCACTGTCAAAAAAAAAAAATGTTCAAATGTGTGTGAAATCTTATGGGACTTAACTGCTAAGGTCATCAGTCCCTAAGCTTACACACTACTTAACCTAAATGATCCTAAGGACAAAAACACACACCCATGCCCGAGGGAGGACTCGAACCTCCGCCAGGACCAGTCGCACAGTCCATGACTGCAGCGCCCAAGACCGCTCGGCTAATCCTGCGTGGCCACTGTTCAAAAATCATGTTGTAATCGGGGGTCATACCATTATTTGGACTTTACGAGTAGTCAATGCTAAGGAGAGAAAACTGAGACCGAATATTCTATTTTTAGTGATAATTTGTCCGTTTTAAGGGTTACAAGCAGATAATGCATTTCCCTTTACTCATACCGTACTCCGCAAGAACTTCATGATTAGGGATGATGCCATACTGTAATACAACTGACGTCCAACGACGACAGTCAGAAACTACCATATAGACCAAATGGGGCTAGCCTTGTACACTGCATGTACAGTTTACTATCTAAAAGGTCGCACCACATGGTAACAGGTATATTATTGCCTTAGCAAAGCTGTACCAGTTCTCATGTCATGTGTTTGTAGCTCATTTCTGTTGGATATAAACTTAAAATAGTGCTCATAGCTTTTGTAATTTTCTATAATAACGCAGTATTTCAAGGCAGTGCAAATTATACGGATAAAAATTACTCTTTCTTTAAAAAAGGTTTATTTAAGAACGGAAAATTTTAGCAGTGCTACTATGACTAATTGGTATTTCGGTTATTTTACCTGGTTATTAGAATAAATAAATAAATAAATAAAACCTTTTATAACCGAGAGAAAACAAAAATCGAGGAATTCCGGATATTCCGAACTGAAATACGCATAACAGTTTTAACCAGTCGGGCGGTTTTCCCCATCCCTACTACAGATATTTGGTTGAGAAGCATCCATCTGTCTTCTGAGCCTTAGGATTGACGGTGATCTCGCCCATGGATATCTTTGTTTGTATTAGAGAAGCAGATATATCTCATGTGAACCCCCAAACACCATTTCATTAAAACCATTTATATTTTTTACACATATTATTTCCAGATTACTCAGCTAGCTTTCGGAGATTAATATTATTCATGTTTCGGATGTGAGGTAGGTGCATCTTAATAGTGTGACCAAACCCGCTGCCAGCTCCAAATATTACATAGTTCGTGTGTCGACAGATGGAGCCGACAAACCACAGGGAGTTGAATAAAGCAAGGAGGAACGGAGAAGACGTTTCACTAAGAAAAAAATTGAAATGGGGCAGCTAGCAAAGAGCCGGAAGTGGTTAGGTGCTAGAAGATGAAGTTCACGTTTGTACCAGGAAAGCCCTTTTTTTTTCAAGGTCCAAATACCTAATTTTATTGTTAACAATGCCTTAACCAATTATAAGACTTTCAGTGTTACCAGTATACAGAAAACTCAAAAGAAACTTTACGCTCTGAATTATAAAAACACCTAAGACCTATAGCAATATATAAACCCAACAGATATCTTTCTGTCTGTAGCCTTTGAATTATACGAACACATAAGAACTTAAATAGAAGGAAAAGGGTCACTAATACATTGCCAAGAACACAACTAAAGGAAATGTAAACCGAACAATTAGTTCAGATCAGGTAATTATAAATCATGAGAACAGTGGGGAAAAGAACCAATATTTATAAATTTCAATCAAGCAATGGCGCCCCCTTAATTGAAAAACCCATATACCGGACAGTAATGTTTTAACACGATATACTCTGCCACTAATGATTAATACAATCAAAATTTCTCATGCGCACTTTTCAACAACCAGACATGTACCATGTTTTAAATTTACAATCAATAGCCTAAGAGGAAAGAGTCTTTGAACTCTGCGCACTTGATTCAAACTAAACAAAACGCTCCTGTAGGCTTACTTTATATAGCGAGAAGACATTGCGCTCTCCTTCATTAACGATCGTGGTTATGCGTAACGCACGTGGCTCAATCCACTGTCGCTCTATAACCACAGGCTGAATTCAAATTCACCAACATAGCCATGGGCAAAATCCTGTCTTATGAGATGGGACTTGCTCCGCGGGCTACAATCAGTTCCACAGCACTGAATGCGATGTGCACCAGATACGTCCCCTTGTTTGTACCGCTCTACCCTGCCGGCGCTGCTGCAAGTAACCAACCGCACGGGCAAAGAGAACTTCTTTTTCGGCCAAGCTCTACAACCTGGACTTGCACTCCGGACGCGGTTGGTGACTCACAACCACACCTCCCCACCAAGCCGCTGCTTTATCTTTTTTTTTCCGAGGAACTGTCCTACGTCTACTGGACGTAAGCATCGAGTTACTCCTTCAATCAGCCTAGAGAGACATTAGGCCAGCTCGGCAGGACACACGGGCGCTACCTTGAGCCAGAGGTTGTGAGACCAGCGCCAAAGAAGTTCTCTAGTACTTCGATGTATCGTAGGTGCGCACGGTTAAAAAATGATTGAAAGACTGATTTACCGAAGGTAGGCTGAAATGATTGCAAGAAGCAGCTTTCCCCCCATTCACATGCGCACAACACTATAGTCTGTAGATATATGTTCTCATTCGTAGTGCTACGCGAAATACAGATCAACGCGGATTCGATTTTATTCACGCATATTATAAATTACAGTTGCCCGCCGATTTTTCTGTCTGTATGCTATGGTTAATCTCAAGAACTACTATAGCGATTTTGAAACTGTTTTCACTAACACATATACTGATTCACGACGAAGGATTGTCTCTGTCATTTATTCTTTATAGTAATGACGAGTGTATAATATATGTATTGTGATGTGTTCCACATTTAGCTATAGGCTAGTGAGCTACAGAAGAGGCGGAGCCTGGCGAGAAAAGCAATAAACTGAACAACCTGCGCAGCTCCAGAGAGGGTCGAAATTTTACCACAAACAGTACATACAGGGTGTTTATAAATTAGTTACACAAAAGTAACTTTTAATTGTGAAAAGGTTAAATAACTTATCGACATGTTTAATACAGCAAGGAACGCTGAATGTCTTCAAATTTTATTCCCGCTTAACACTTTTAGTTTCGGGCGTTCCCGCTAGGTGGCAGGGGCAAATGAGTTATTCCAACAGTCATCGCGGAATCGTATAACAGCGCGGAAAATGAGCAGTATTCTAATTGTACCATTGATATTGGCCAGATCAAAGAAAAGTTGCGGTAATACATAGTATTAGTCAATAGTAAGCAAAATAACATAATTAACATTAGCTAACCAATTCTTCCAATTGAATTTTTCAATATTTTTTAGTTATGTATTCATAAATTCTTTATAAGAAATGATTTTAGTTTAATTTTAAATATTGCTTACGTAGGAATTTTTATTTTTCTGGTGTCTTATTATGTGGTGTTACACCAGTGTTAATTATGCTCCTCTGATAGGCTGTTGTTCGGTGATATTTGATTTTCCTCTGGTACAGCAAATGTGTACATTTTTGCCCTGTAGTAGTTTGGCTGTTTTCAAGAGGTAGTCTCTAGTGAACAAGACAATTTTATACGGCTGGTCCCGGCGGAGGTTCGAGTCCTCCCTCGGGCATGGGTGTGTGTGTTTGTCCTTAGGATAATTTAAGTTAAGTAGTGTGTAAGCTTAGGGACTGATGACCTTAGCAGTTAAGTCCCATAAGATTTCACACACACTTGACCATTTGAACAATTTTATAAATGAATAAACTTGGAGCATGCTATAGTATCGAAGGAAATTGACAGAGATCCGAAATGTGAAATAATTTGGGTGAAGGTCACGGTTAAAGCAGGCTCAGACATGGTAATTGGATGTCTCTATAGGCCCCCTGGCTCAGCAGCTGTTGTGGCTGAGCACCTGAAGGATAATTTGGAAAATATTTCGAGTAGATTTCCCCACCATGTTATAGTTCTGGGTGGAGATTTTAATTTGCCGGATATAGACTGGGAGACTCAAACGTTCATAACGGGTGGCAGGGACAAAGAATCCAGTGAAATTTTTTTAAGTGCTTTATCTGAAAACTACCTTGAGCAGTTAAACAGAGAACCGACTCGTGGCGATAACACATTAGACCTTCTCGTGACAAACAGACCCGAACTATTTGAAATAGTTAACGCAGAACAGGGAATCAGCGATCATAAAGCGGTTACTGCATCGATGATTTCAGCCGCAAATAGAAATTTTAAAAAAGGTAGGAAGATTTTTCTGTTTAGCAAAAGTGACAAAAAGCAGATTACAGAGTACCTGTCGGCTCAACACAATAGTTTTGTCTCAAGTACAGATAGTGTTGAGGATCAGTGGACAAAGTTCAAAACCATCGTACAATATGCGTTAGATGAGTATGTGCCAAGCAAGATCGTAAGAGATGGAAAAGAGCCACCGTGGTACAACAACCGAGTTAGAAAGCTGCTGCGGAGGCAAAGGGAACTTCACAGCAAACATAAACATAGCCAAAGCCTTGCAGACAAACAAAAATTACGCGAAGCGAAATGTAGTGTGAGGAGGGCTAGGCGAGAGGCGTTCAATGAATTCGAAAGTAAAGTTCTATGTACTGACCTGGCAGAAAATCCTAAGAAATTTTGGTCTTATGTCAAAGCGGTAGGTGTATCAAAACAAAATGTCCAGACACTCTGTGACCAAAATGGTACTGAAACAGAGGATGACAGACTAAAGGCCGAAATACTAAATATCTTTTTCCAAAGCTGTTTCACAGAGGAAGACTGCACTGTAGTTCCTTCTCTAGATTGTCGCACAGATGACAAAATGGTAGATATCGAAATAGACGACAGAGGGATAGAGAAACAATTGAAATCGCTCAAAAGAGGAAAGGCCGCTAGACTTGATGGGATACCAGTTCGATTTTACACAGAGTACGCGAAGGAAGTTGCCCCCCTTCTTGCAGTGGTGTACCGTAGGTCTCTAGAAGAGCGTAGCGTTCCAAAGGATTGGAAAAAGGCACAGGTCATCCCCGTTTTCAAGAAGGTACGTCGAACAGTTGTAGAATTTTGGAACATGTATTATGTTCGAGTATAATGACTTTTCTGGAGACTAGAAATCTACTCTGTAGGAATCAGCATGGGTTAAGAAAAAGACGGTCGTGTGTAACCCAGCTCGCGCTATTCGTCCACGAGACTCAGAGGGCCATAGACACGGGTTCCCAGGCAGATGCCGTGTTTCTTGACTTCCGCAAGGCGTTCGATACAGTTCCCCACAGTCGTTTAATGAACAAAGTAAGAGCACATGGACTATCAGACCAATTGTGTGATTGGATTGAAGAGTTCCTAGATAACAGAACGGAACATGTCATTCTAAATGGAGAAGTAAGAGTGACTTCAGGTGTGCCGCAGGGGAGTGTCGTAGGACCGTTGCTATTCACAATATACATAAATGACCTTGTGGATGACATCGGAAGTTCACTGAGGCTTTTTGCGGATGATGCTGTGGTATATCGAGAGATTGTAACAATGGAAAATTGTACTGAAATGCAGGAGGATCTGCAGCGAATTGATGTATGGTGCAGGGAATGGCAATTGAATCTCAATGTAGACAAGTGTAATGTGCTGCTAATACACAGAAAGAAAGATCCCTTATCATTTAGCTACAATATAGCAGATCAGCAACTGGAAGCAGTTAATTCCATAAATTATCTGGGAGTACGCATTAGGAGTGATTTAAAATGGAATGATCATATAAAGTTGATTGTCGGTAAAGCAGATGCCAGACTGAGATTCATTGGAACAATCCTAAGGAAATGCAATCCGAAAACAAAGGAAGTAGGATACAGTACGCTTGTTCGCCTACTGCTTGAATACTGCTCAGCAGTGTGGGATCCGTACCAGATAGGGTTGATAGAAGAGATAGAGAAGATCCAACGGAGAGCAGCGCGCTTCGTTACAGGATCATTTAGTAATCGCGAAAGCATTACGGAGATGATAGATAAAATCCAGTGGATGACTCTGCAGGAGAGACGCTCAGTAGCTCGGTACGGGCTTTTGTTAAAGTTTCGAGAACATACCTTCACCGAAGAGTCAAGCAGTATATTGCTCCCTCCTACGTATATCTCGCGAAGATACCACGAGGATAAAATCAGAGAGATTAGAGCCCACACAGAAGCATACCGACAATCCTTCTTTCCACGAACAATACGAGACTGGAATAGAAGGGAGAACCGATAGAGGTACTCAAGGTACCCTCAGCCACACACCGTCAGGTGGCTTGCGGAGTATGGATGTAGATGTAGATGTAGAACCAAGCTCAGTAAAATGAGATTTAGAGGACTCACTCTTTTTAAAGCCTCAAATTATACTTAGAACTCTTTTTTGCTTTCTAAAAACCTTGACACTATGGACCGAGTGACCCAGAAAATGATGCCATATCGAAGCAGTGATTGGAACTGCACATATTATGTCTGCAATATTGCTTCTTGTTGACTTTAGTATTCTTAGACCACAGCAGATGAGAGTTTCCTAACCAAGTTATTTATATATGTTTCCCACTTTAAACCTTGCTGAATTCCAAACCCAAAAATTTCGTGACACAATTTGTAGGAGATCATTTTTTAATTGTGCTTGAATAGACATTTGAGTAGACAGAGGAAATAAATGAAAGCTGACACACAAAGTTTTATTAGTATTAATAATGAGTTTGTTTTTGGTGAACCACTCAGAAACTTTTTTTATAGCATTTTCTGCTGTCCGCTGCAAGTTTTGGTTGGTTCAAATGGCTCTGAACACTATGCGACTTAACTTCTGAGGTCATCAGTCGCCTAGAACGTAGGACTAATTAAACCTAACTAACCTAAGGACATCACACACATCCATGCCCAAGGCAGGATTCGAACCTGCGACCGTAGCCGTCGCTCGGTTCGAGACTGTAACGCCCAGAACCGCACTGCCACTCCGGCCGGCCGCAAGTTTTCTGTGCTGGATTCACTAAGCAACATGCTGGTGTCATCAGAAAATGGGACAGTTTTTTGGGGACTCATGTATTCAACAAAGTCGTCCACATAATTCAAAAGCATTAATGGACCTAGGATTGAGCTCTGCAGTACACCATATTTTATTGGTAATTCACTGTAAAGGAAGAAGTTTTTCCTTGTTTTATTCTTAGTGTTGAGTTTATATTGAAGTGAAACCTGCCTGCAGTCTTTTAGGTACAAACAGAACGAGCTATATGCTACAAGTCTTTCTCTTCGTCTTAATTTTTCCAGCAGAATGTTATGGTCCAGGACGTCTGAAGATTTTGACAAGCCTTGGAAAAAACGTGCAGCCGATTAAGTTGATAAAGGGATTTTAAAGCAGAGTCTAAAAATTCAAGAATCGCTTTATGTGTGGATTTAGAATTTTAAAACCATGTTATTGTGCGTGTGAAAGTGCTACATACTCATGAACTACTATATAGGGATTTTGATATGGGTTTCACTAATAGAGAGACTGATTCACAAGGAAAGTCCATATACACGGTGGGCAACTGATCGTGACCGGACCAAATATCTCACGAAATAAGCGTCAAACGAAAAAACTACAAAGAATGAAACTTGTCTAGCTTAAAAGGGGGAAACCAGATGGCGCTATGGTTGGCCCGCTAGATGGCACTACCATAGGTCAAATGGATATCAACTGCGTTTTTTAAAAATACGAATCCCCATTTTTTATTACATATTCGTGTTGTACGCAAAGACATATGAATGTTTTAGTTGGACTACTTTTTTCGCTTTGTGATAGATAGGGGTGTAATAGTCACAGACTTATGACTCACAGTTTTAGTCGAACAGTTGGTAACAGGTAGTTTTTTTAAATTAAAATACAGAACGTAGGTACGTTTGAACATTTTATTTCGGTTGTTCTAATGTGATACATGTACATTGTGAAATTGTCATTCCTGAGAACGCATGCTGTTACAGCGTGATTACCTGTAAATACCACATAAATGCAATAAATGCTCAAAATGATGTCCGTCAACCTCAATGCATTTGACAATACGTGTAACGGCATTCCTCTCAACAGCGAGTAGTTCGCCTTCCGTAATGTTCGCACATGCATTGACAATGCGCTGACGCATGTTGTCAGGCGTTGACGGTGGAACACGATGGCAAATATCCTTCAACTTTCCCCACAGAAAGAAATCCGGGGACGTCAGATACGGTGAACGTGCGGGCCGTGGTATGGTGCTTCGATGACCAATCCACCTGTCATGAAATATGCTATTCAATAGCGCTTCAACCGCACGCGAGCTATGTGCCGGACATCCATCATGTTGGAAGTACATCGCCATTCTGTCATGCAGTGAAACATCTTCTAGTAACATCGGTAGAACATTACGTAAGAAATCAGCATACATTGCACCATTTAGATTGCCATCGATAAAATGGGGGCCAATTATCCTTCCTCCCATAATGCCGCACCATACACTAACCCGCCAAGGTCGCTGATGTTCCACTAGTCGCAGCCATCGTGGATTTTCCGTTGCCCAATAGTGCATATTATGCCGGGTTACGTTACCGCTGTTGGTGAATGACGCTTCGTCGCTAAATAGAACGCGTGCAAAAAGTCCATCGTCCCGTAATTTCTCTTGTGCCCATTGGCAGAACTATACACGACGTTCAAAGTCGTCGCCATGCAATTCCTGGTGCATAGAAACATGGTACGGGTGCAATCGATGTTGAGGTAGCATTCTCAACACCGACGTTTTTGAGATTCCCGATTCTCGCGCAATTTGTCTACTACTGATGTGCGGATTAGCCGCGGTAGCAGCTAAAACAACTACCTGGGCATCATCATTTGTTGCAGGTCGTGGCTGACATTTCACATGTGGCTGAACACTCCCTGTTTCCTTAAATAACGTAACTATCCGGCGAACGGTCCGCATACTTGGATGATGTCGTCCAGGATACCGAGCAGCATACATAGCACACGCCCGTTGGGCATTTTGATCACAGTAACTATACATCAACACGATATAGACCTTTTCCGCAATTGGTAAACGGTCCATTTTAACACGGGTAATGTATCACGAAGCACATACCGTCCGCAGTGGTGGAAAGTTACGTGATACCACGTACTTACACGTTTGTGACTATTACAGCGCCATCTGTCACAAAGCGAAAAAAGTAGTCCAACTAAAACATTCATATTTCTTTACGTACTACACGAATATGATGTGGTGTCACTGCCAGACACCACACTTGCTAGGTGGTAGCTTAAATCGGCCGCGATCCATTAGTACATATCGGACCCGCGTGTCGCCACTGTGTGATCGCAGACCGAGCGCCACCACACGGCAGGTCTCGAGAGACGTACGAGAACTCGCCCCAGTTGTACGACGACGTTGCTAGCGACTATACTGACGAAGCCTTTGCTCTCATTTGCCGAGAGACAGTTAGAATAGCCTTCAGCTAAGTTAATGGCTACGATTTAGCAAGGTGCCAATTGTCACAGTGCATGTATCTTACGAGTCTCATTTGTATAGTCAAGAGAGATGTACCAAAAGAAGCATTAAAAGTTAGGTATATTCCAAAGCTACGTATTTTCTTTATAGTATTCAATACGTATCCTGTTCCAGACTTGACGCCAGTCGGCGTGTGTGTACGCGTGCCTTTCGGCTTCCTTCTCAGTGTGGCGTAGCTACCTTGTTACGCCACAACATATGAAATAAAAAATGGGGTTTCCTTTTTAAAAAACGCAGTTGATATCCGTTTGACCTCAGGCAACACCATCTAGCGGGCCAACCATAGCGCCATCTGGTTTCTCCCTTCAAGCTAGACGAATTTAATTCTTTATAGTTTTTTTCGTTTGATGCTTATTTCGTGAGATTTTTGGCCCGGTCACTATCAGTGGACCACTCTGTATTTCATAACATATTATAAACAAGTCATCCACTCGTAGACACTTAATGCTATCTATGCGTTGGGTCATTACTGAAGTGTAATTTATGAAGGTATAAAATTTGTAATAATGATTACAGTGCTTAAATAATTGCGTGACACAAGTACTTCTCAATTTTTGTTTGTAATTGTACATTTTTCTGAATTGTAGTTGCTTGGTAGTTATGTTAAAGTGATGCGTTAGATATACAGTAGTGATGTAAGTGGAGTGGGGGAGGTGGGGGGAGTGGGAGCAAGAGTAGTGGTTGAGTTCAGGAGGGGGGATGTTAATTATAGGGATAGCAACTGGGAGAAGACGGTGTGAGGCATGCTCATATGTCTATATGCAATATTGTACCAAGTGGTTTACTAACATCAAAAGTCTGCGGCTTGCTAGGCAGATCTGATCATTTATGAATTGCTAATTTCCTGTTATGGTTTTAAGAATGAGGTAGTTTTCTTGTACTGTGAGATGGTATTTTTTTGTTTATCTTTATGATTCCCATGTTTATGTTTCTGGTGGTAGTTTCGTGTGAGTATCGGAGTAAGAATTCAACAAACTTCCAGAAACAAGCAGCACTTGAATACATATTCATGAAACGGAAATGCAGATAATTTTTCGTTATAGTGTGGCACATGTGAATATTTTTATTGTTCTCAAACCAAGATGGGTTGTTGTAAGGTATTTATTAAGCGGATAAATGTGCTATGACTCTGTAGTTAATATTTCTTGTTGCTTAAAGACATGCCTACAAAATGCACATGTGTGAACCATAGTTACTTTCTCTAGTGCAATAAATACTTGTTGGCAAAGTGAGGAGTTCTTCCAGACCGTTATCCTCATAAGGCCTCGTTAGCTATTTTCTCTATTGATGCTTCTTTGCTAGACTTTAACAGTATACCCTCCTGAAGGACAGTCTCCTTCCCTTCAGGAGGGTACAGCCATCCCTAGATTTAAATGGATTTGGACCTTGTGTTCCTGGGGCATATATAGTTTTCGTCAAGCTGAAGAAAACTCGAGTGTTGGTAGTTTCTGCTGGATGTTGCATTTCTTGAAATATCTTCATCCACCACTTCTTTTTCAGAGCACGAGTTTTCCTCTGCACTGCAAAAAAAAAAAAAATGGCTCTGAGCACTATGGGACTCAACTGCTGTGGTCATAAGTCCCCTAGAACTTAGAACTACTTAAACCTAACTAACCTAAGGACAGCACACAACACCCAGCCATCACGAGGCAGAGAAAATCCCTGACCCCGCCGGGAATCGAACCCGGGAACCCGGGCGTGGGAAGCGAGAACGCGGGCTCTGCACTGCAACCTTCGCTTCTCGATTTTCTCTTTGCTTGTTGATTGAATTAGGATTGCTATACCAACCCTGGTGTGCCTTTCTCTATTTGTTTAGCAGTGTCTGAATTTCTTGCCATTTTTGTCAAACGAGTTTTTGGCGTTTGGACTTGCAGTACCCATCCGATTTTTCAGCAGCCGACGTTACTGCATCCCTCAGTGTCGCCCAGTGTTCTTCAATGCTTCCAGGATATTTATCCGGTAGCATTTCATTCAAGAGATTCTGGAATTTTTCTTTGTTGCTACTATCCTTAAGACGGCCTGCATTCATTTTAGGTCTTGCAAGTTCTTTCTGAATGTGAAGGGCCATCACAGACCGAATTAGTCAGTGGTCCGTCCAGCAATCATCAGAACTTGTCAATGCTTTCGCGATAATGACATCGCGTTAGTCTCTGGCGCACAAAATTACGTAATAAATCATATGCCGGTGTTTTGACCGTGGATGTTGCCATGAGGTTTTAAATTTTTTCTTCTGCCTGAAGATTTTATTACTGATAACTCAGTTGTGGTCAGAGCATTTCGTGAGCAAAAGAGTTCCATTTGAAATGCACTTCCCTACCCCCGTTTTACCAATTACTTTGGGCCATAGTGTTGAGTCTCTAAGTCTCTACCAACTTGTGCATTGAATCTCCCAAGAGAATGATTTCGACAGCTTTGGGTATTCTTCTTCGAAGCATTTCAAGTTGGGAGTAGAAGGCTTCCTTTTATCGTCTCCACAAGTGAGAACCGGCGCGTTTGCACTGATAACTGTAACTCGTTGGTTACTGGTGTGCTTGAGGCGTAACTTCACGGTGCGGCTCCCCATTCGGGTTAACATTTAGACCGACTATGTTCAGGGCACCTTTTGTGGCGCCTCCACATTCGGATTGAGCCGAGTGGTTCCTGAATAGGCCTGCTCAGGCACGAATGCAGCACATGAGTTGGTTTACAGTCTTTCCTCGAACAAAGCGCCTACGTGCAGGTTCGTCACTAGGAGCTCCCAGGTTACACGATCCTGCTCCCGTCACAACTCCTCGATCGCCGCAGGACTTGCTGTGTTTTGCCATGTTCTTCAGAAGACGCTTGTACGTGACGTCGTCTAGTGTGGGAATGCCGCTGGAAAACAACATTCACATATGTAATATAATCCATTATGGAGTCGAGGTAGCAGTTGTCGTTATACTGGTTATCACTGTTAGCATTCAACCGCGATTCTTATACATATATTTTAACAACGCGTTTCAAGAGACAATGCTCTCATCATCAGGTTGTAAAGTCTATGTCATGAAATTAAACCGACTAAAAAGACAAAATACCATCACAAATAGTTGGGAAGTCCATAGAGTAAAACAGAATTAAAAGTATATTGGACTGTGGGTCCTCGTCTTATATTGAAGTTGTTGACACAAGTCAATGGCCGTCCCATAGCTACCAGATCTGCTGTCGCACTGCGCCGGCTCTGGAGCTCTTGTGGATTGATGTGCCTAGGTGTTGTTGCGTGGTTACAGCCGTGTGCTTGACGGTAACGCTATGCTATTGGGCGCCTGATTTCCTTATTGCATTGGTCTGCCATCGTTAGCCTCTCGCAACTCCGTCAGTGACATGCTACAAGTTTAAAGTCGCATACCTGCCCTAAAATAATTCTATAAACCCGCTAAAAAATCTCATTTCTTTAAAATTATCTTGTGCATTTAGAATATTGCTTTATGTCTTTTCATGGATAGCTATCTCGAATTCCTCTAGTAAATCAAGTTTCCTCCCTTTCTTTTCTACATGCAATATTTCTACGTTGTTTTCTATGCTATTAAGGGGATGGCCTGTTTCATATATATGGTTCGCAACAGACCAATGCAATAAGGAAATCAGGCGCCCAATAGCATAGCGTTACCGTCAAGCACACGGCTGTAACCACGCCACAACACCTAGGCACATCAGTCCACAAGAGTTCCCGAGCCGGCGCAGTGCGACAGCATATCTGGTAGCTATGGGACGGCCATTGACTTGTGTCAACAACTTCAATGTAAGACGAGGACCCACAGTCCAATATACTTTTAATTCTGTTTTACTCTATGGACTTCCCAACTATTTGTGATGGTATTTTGTATTTTTAGTCGGTTTAATTTCATGACATAGACTTTACAACCTGGGAAACGCGTTGTTAAAATATATGTACAAGAATCGCGGCTGAATGCTAACAGTGATAACCAGTCACATATTTCTTCACAGGCTCGGGATCAGTGCTCAGTGGCATAGTGGTTACATCGACTGGAGTTGCCGAACCTGCTGCAGCCTTCGTCCGCCTTTCAACCGGCGGGAATAATTTGGTTGTCCCTACGTCTGGTCTGCGTTGACAGACTTTTAGCCCTTACCAGCTCATCCGCATTCCTGGGAAGCCGTTGCTGTAGTAGAGAGGACTCTTTATACTGAGAGTATATCTAGTGTTTTTCGTCAGGGTTTATTCCATTAGCCTTAGAGGATCTCACCTCACCCCACAAGACAGTGGGATAATTCTGTATTGGCCCACAAAGATAGGTTGCCTCTTCCGCCAGCACCGCCGTTCTGAATTCTGTACTCTCCGCCTTCGCCGCCGTTGAAGTCTTCACGTTACCCTTGCAAGGGGCCCTCACGAGGTACTGACACTAACCTATATGTGGTTACCAGCATCTCTAGATCACTTTTTTTTCGTGAAATTTACATTAAAATCACCATAAATTCATAATCCCTTCTTTCTGCCTGATGGACTACACAGTAAAACATCCAAATTTTTCATGGAAACCTCCGAACTACTCACTGGAGAGTTGCATACGATAACAATCGCAGATATTACATTTCTGAATATTAGCTCATTATGAAACGTCCCCTTTGAACATTTATACACGACTGTGCTTAAACTGACACACAATATTTTTTTAGCGCAACGCAATCTGACTTTCAAAAATCTCTACAAAAGAATGGCCCTGACTAACATTAAACTATACCTTTCACAAATCACTTACCTCACAAAAATCTTCGCTACTCAAGCTACTGCAATACAGCGAGCGCCACTACTGCCAGCTAAATAAAAGATTCAAACTACTGAAGGCACTAACTACTGATAGGGATAGTTAGCAAATGAAAGATATTAATAGAGAACAAACAATGTATTTACCTTGATATCATCATATATAAATATAGCAGTTCATGACAAATTTCAAAACTCCGCCATCTCTCTCCCCACATCCACCACTGCTGGCGGCTCACCTCCAACTGCAACGCTACGCGCTGTTCACAGCCAGCTGCCTAACACTACAATGGCGAGTATTACAACAATGAAAAGCAGCCACAGACTGCACACAGCACAGCCAGTGATTTTCATACAGAGGTGGCGTTACCAAAAAAAAACCTAAACAGCCTACTTACAATTAATCTAAGCTTCCCTTCAGGGACTCACACATAGTGAGTACGTGGCTGGCGACCACGGGGTCCCGAGCTGAGTCCTGGCATTGCTTCCACTTACTTATGCCAGGCTCCTTACTTTTATCTTACATATTTGGCCACCCTCGGCCAACTCTTGTTTTTTTCCGACCCTGACGCTATTACGTTTCGAGGGCTAGGGGTCTTCCATTTCCAACCTATACTTCTACTGAGCCAAATATCTCCCGGGATAAGGAGATTACCTTCTATCAAGTGCCAACGGCCTTCTAGGAGGGCGGATGAGCGGCTAGAAGGAAGGGCACTCTCTTGCCCTTGGGGTGGGAAACTGCTCCTAAAGGCTGAGGAGCCACAAGGTGGCCAACGGAATAGAATGGAGAAGGCAACGGGAAACCACTCCATTAAAGACCCGGGCGGGTATCCCAAGTATCAACAGCTTATGATGGAAAGCTCTTTGGTTAAATTCTCCGGAGGTAAAATAGTCCCCCATTCGGATCTCCGGGCGGGGACAACTAAAGAGATACCAAAATCCAAAAGCATTAATGTAAGAAGGATAGCAACATGGAACGTCAACTCACTTCTTAAATGTGGTAAACTGGAAAACTTGAAAATGGAAATGAAACGAATGGATATTGATGTACCGGGTGTCTCAGAAATGAGATGGCCAAACGCTGGCGACTTTTGGTCAGGGGATTACAGAATCATACACACTGGAACAGCACAAGACAGTCCCGGGATTGCAGGAGTGGGAATTATCCTCAATAAAGAGATGGGGTTAAGAGTAAAGGGATTTGTTCAACATAGTGAGAGGATAATTTATGTCCGATTGGAAACTAAACCAAGAGACACAATCATAACCCAAGTATACATGCCAACTACGAGGCACGAGGATGATGAAATCGACATGATGTATGACCACCTTGAAGAAGTAATTGGCAGAATTAAAGGAGCTGAAAACCTTGTCATCATGGGAGATATGAATGCCTTTGTTGGGGGAGGTAAAGAAGAGGATGTGACAGGGAATTTTGGATTAGGATTAAGAAATGAAAGAGGGGATAAACTTGTAGGATTCTGCCAAAGAAATAAACTTTGCATTACAAATACCTTTTTTAATCATCATCCAAGAAGAAGATATACTTGGAAAATGCCTGGTGACATTAACAGATACCAAATTGACTTCATATTAGTGAAGCAAAGATTTAAAAACCAAGTTAAGGACAGCAGATCATATCCAAGCTGTGATGTGGAAAGTGACCACATACTCGTTATGATGACGACTGAACTAAAATTCAAGAACATTAAAAGAAGAAGTACATGTAAATGGGATTTGACAAACCTGAAAAACGAAAATACACTGAAGCACTATCAACTAGAAACAGACAAGAAAACAAATACACAGGGCGGCAATGACATCCAAAGCAGCTGGGAAAAAATAAAAACTGGTATTTTAGAAGCAGCAGAAGAAGTAATAGGAAAAGAAAGGACAGAGAAAAGGAAGGAATGGATCACTAATGACCTACTAAATATGATGGAAGAAAGAAGGAAATTAAAAAATTATGTGAAGAAGGAAGACCAAGAGAAATACAAGAGTCTGAAAAACAGAATCAACAGAGGGGCAAAACAAGCAAGAGAAAAATACCTTGATGATCTCTGTATTTCAGTTGAGGACAACATGAGCAAGGGAAATATCGAGAAGGCCTATAAATGTGTGAGACATTGCTTTGGAGACAGAAGAAACAAGTGTAGGGCTGTGATGGATGAAAATGGCAATATGTTGGATGACGATGATGAAGTTGCAAGAAGATGGAAACAATATATAGGAAAACTGTACAGCGGACCAGACCTGTCTGAAAACATCATGGAAGAAGAAACAGAAGTAGATGCACACAACATAGGTGAACCTATATTAAAGGTAGAGTTTGAACTAGCTCTGAAAAAATTGGAAAACAACAAATTGCCTGGTATAGACAATATCCCAGCCGAACTTCTGAAATCTGGAGGAGCAAAACTGAATCAGGAGTTGTATAATCTTGTTTTCAACATGTACGAGCAGGGTAAAATTCCTACAGACTTTGAGAAAAACATTATGATCCCCATTCCAAAGAAGGCAAATGCTACAAGATGTGAAAATTATAGGACACTCAGCCTAGTTACTCACGCCTCTAAAATATTAACCTCAGTTATCCTAAAACGCATAGAACAAAAAGTCGAAGCTACACTCTCCGGAGACCAGTTTGGATTCCGGAAAGATAGAGGAACCAGACAAGCAATATTTGCTCTAAAACTAATAATAGAGAAACGACTAGATAAGAACCTGAAAACATACATAGCTTTCGTAGATGTAGAGAAAGCCTTTGATAATGTTAAATGGGATAAGATGTTTGAGGTACTCAAAAAAGTAGGAATAGACCATAAAGATAGAAAAATGATATGGAACCTGTACAAAAACGAGACAGCAGTTATCCGTGGACGGACAAAACAAGAAGAGGTGCAGATACGGAAAGGTGTCCGACAAGGTTGCGCACTATCCCCTGTTATCTTTAACGTATACATTGAAGAGGCGCTGAAAAAAGTAAGGGAAAATTCACAGACAGTTGTAGTAATTCATGGCCAAGGAATAGATATGATAAGATATGCTGAGGATATAGCTGTCCTGGCTGAAAGTGAAGAAGATCTTGTAGTCCTACTGAATAGAATGGATAAAGTTATGGGTGAAGAATATAATATGAGAATTAATAAAGCAAAAACAAAAGTAATGGCATGCGACAAAGAAGATCAAGTGAAAGTCCAAGTTCATGTAGGCAATGAACTGCTTGAACAAGTTGATAAATTTACTTATCTGGGCAGTAATATTACCAGGGATGGAAGGAGCAAGGCAGAAGTGAGAAGCAGAATAGCTCAAGCAAAGGCTGCTTTTAACAAGAAGAAAAACATATTAACATCTAAGAGCATCAGCCTTGAAACCAGGAAAAGATTTTTTAAATCATATGTGTGGAGTGTGGCATGCTATGGGTGTGAAACATGGACTCGCGGGACAGAGGAACAGCAGAAGCTAAATTCTTTTGAAACGTGGTGCTATAGACGCATGCTCAAAATAAAATGGATCGACAAGGTCACAAACGAAGTGGTTCTGGAAAGAGCAGGTGAGAAGAGAAGCTTCTGGAGTTTCATTGTTAAAAGAACAGTGCAATTTACAGGCCATCTATTAAGACATAAAGGACTCCTGAACACAATCATAGAGGGATATGTCGAGGGAAAAAGACCAGGAGGAAGACCACGGCTGAGGTACATGGATCAAATCGTGAAAGATGTGGGATGTAACACCTATAAAGAAATGAAGAGAAAAGCTGAAAGACGCACAGAATGGAGACAAGCTGCCATTGTAGCTGTTGCAATCCAATCCTTGGATTGACCACTACAGAAGAAGAATCTAAGCTTCTGTAGCATCTAATAGATCTCGTAACTTTTCATTACCTCCACTATTTAGGTCTAGGCCTTGAAAAACATACACCCAGATTCCTAAAGCAACTATTGGAGCAGCACCAATGTGATATTTTCCAACCGTCTGAAGGAGTCCCTCAGTTCCATGTTTACTCAGCTAAAAGCAGAGTTACCGAGGGTGGTCATGGCTCCAAAGAACCTCCAAAAAGCCACACTTCTACTCTCAACAGCCACTCCTACTTTGTCCAGGTCACACCCAGTGCACTATTTTTCGTTTTTAGCCAGGCTGTTTCCAGCTCCTCCAGCTACTAACAGCTGATATTCTTTATTAAAGGCCTTACACACTTATCTTGGCTAAAACTGGCACTTAGTTTCGCAAAACTAGTGTTGTGGTTCTTGGTCTCTAATTTTTCCTGCAGCTACTGGCCTACACCTATCCCCTGACTGCTACCTAGCGGCAGAACACTCCTGCTGCTGTTCTGTTCTTCACCCGACTTACCTGCTAGTTCCCAAGCATTGGTCTTTTTCACCCGACACTCCTCTACGTCTGTATAAGGCTCATCTTTGTCTAATTCCGATGGCATGTGAAATCTGTCGCTCAACTGAATTTCGAATTTGCTGGCAAAAATTTTTCCCTGTGTGCCTTTTGCTTGCCACCTTTCCCAGTACAGCCCTTTTTTCCATTTCAGCTGTCTTAATTCAAATTTCTCATTTCCTAATTATGCATGAATGCTACAAATCATCGACTCGTGTTCCTCGATTTTCAGCTCTTTCTGGCATATTCTTCAACTCCACAGAAGAGACTCGTTGGGCACCCCATTCTCTTTCGTACATCAGTCGGCTGAGCGAAAACATAACCTACTATTTTCTAACTAATCTGTGGCCACATTCACACTTACCACACATGACTCACCGATTCTATGAACGTCTGGCACAGGCTACAACGAGAGGAGAACAACAGAGGTAATGAAATTGAAATTTATGTTCCACTTATCGTGTGATTCTCATTTGTAAAGTTACTCCTGTAGGCGCGAGGAGAAAAATACAGTTTCCACAGCGTTCTACGTGACGACGCTGCCATATACGCTAATGTAACAACACTTATATTCATAACAACAAGAAACATTTAAAAGTGTATTTTAATTTCTTGCTTACGTAATTGTTTACGACGGCAGAATTCACGACTATCCCGCTGGTACAGCTATGCGAACCTGAATGTTGTCAGGAGTGTCCTGACGTATCGGACCGCGGAAAGAACAGTGACATAACTGAAGAATGCAGTAGTTGAGAAATATCGGCTTAAAGAATTCTATAAAAACTGAAGTGAAATAGCGTAAGCTTCGTTTAAATTTCAAGTTAGTATTTTTGGTTGTAAATTCCGTTATATTCAATACAACAGTAATATGTGTACGTATTTCTGTTCACGTCGAATGTGAGGTGTTATTAGCCGGCCGAAGTGGCCGAGCGGTTCTAGGCGCTACAGTCTGGAACCGCGTGACCGCTACGGTCGCAGGTTCGAATCCTGCCTCTGGCATGGATGTGTGTGATGTCCTTAGGTTAGTTAGGTTTAAGTAGTTCTAAGTTCTAGGGCACTGATGACCTCAGATGTTAAGTCCCATAGTGCTCAGAGCCATTTCAACCATTCTTGAGGTGTTGTTAGGTAATTATTAATTAGTTATTAGAGTTGTGTCACTTTTCCCGCTTTTCTAAAATTTTTTTGTCTCTGTTGTGACTCCTGAAATGATAATTTTGCTACCGCAATTAATAAATATTTTTTTAATTACTGTAATATAATACGGCATTCGAATCTCCGTCAGACAAAATTAGTACTGAGGAATAAAAAATGACAAACAACTTTAAATTGTTTGATTAGAATAAGATAACATGAAGAATTATAATTTATGAAAGATGATGCAATTTAACGAGGTACAATTTAAGGAACACAATTTATGAAAACACAGAATCACAGATGGAGTTCAATAAGTAGGAAGAGTTTTCGAAGAAAAAAACAGATGCAATCCGAACTGTCTTTATACCAGAAACTTCCATTATTTTTGGACGCTGCAGCGGACGAAATTTCGTAACATTTACATCTGCAATCGTCAAAACAGCGTGTGTTATTTGAGACATGTATGCATACCTGAAGGACATTGTAATGTAAGATACAGACACTGTATAAACATAGGCCTTGAAGTAATCAATGATATTAAAACTGTGCGGCTGGTCCCGGCGGAGGTTCGAGTCCTCCCTCGGGCATGGGTGTGTGTGTTTGTCCTTAGGATAATTTAGGTTAAGTAGTGTGTAAGGTTAGGGACTGATGACCTTAGCAGTGAAGAACCATAAGATTTCACACACATTTGAACATTTTGATATTAAAAACTTATACTCGAAAAGCGTCACAACTCAGAATATGCCAGCTGGCCGGTGTGGCCGTGCGGTTCTAGGCGCTTCAGTCTGGAACCGTGTGACCGCTACGGTCGCAGGTTCGAATCCTGCCTCGGGCATGGATGTGTGTGATGTCCTTAGGTTAGTTAGGTTTAATTAGTTCTAAGTTCTAGGCGACTGATGACCTCAGAAGTTGAGTCGCATAGTGCTCAGAGCCATTTGAACCATTTGAATCAGAATATGCCGCTCCTTTTGAATGACCCATACACACCTACCAGCTGCAGCGCTGAAACGACACTGTTCTCGCCGTTGCGAATCATGAAGTAACCCACAACAAAAGTGACGCAAATGGTCTGAAATGGACAAAGTGTGAGTCAGAAATGTGACGTTTCTCATGCACGCTGGGGTGCTTGACAAGTATTTTTGATTGACATATACTAAAAACTGCCGTTTCTCGCCGGCCGAAGTGGCCGAGCGGTTCTAGGCGCTACAGTCTGGAACCGCGCGACCGCTACGGTCGCAGGTTCGAATCCTGCATCGGGCATGGGTGTGTGTGATGTCCTTAGGTTACTTAGGTTTAAGTAGTTCAAAGTTCTAGGGGACTGATGGCCTCAGCAGTTAAGTCCCATAGTGCTCAGAGCCATTGTGCCGTTTTTAGACTTTTGTCCTTAATCTTGCCGGGGTGTGATATGAAGATGGTGAATTTTTCGAACGCTCGTACTGAAACTCAAAGGTGAAATGAAATGTCGTGTGGCTATGACTGGCTGAGAAATGTATTGGTTTGTTTGCTTTAAATACTGGTGTAAATGTAGACTTGTGGCATCGTTCAGTAAGGTGAAAGTAGCCTGTACGACGTGGCGTGATATGGGTTACGGCGCGTGCGCAGGACGAGAAGGCGCGGGAGCTGGACCGGCTGCAGGAGGAGGCGTCGGCGAGCTGCTGCCACTGCGAGCCCCGCACGCCGGAACGGCCCGACGTCCCGGCCACAGAGGCCTGGGCCGTCGAGACGGCGCTCACGCGCATCGCTCAGCTCGTCTCCAACGTGAGTCTGCCCCCCCCAGACTCTTACCACTCACCCACTACCTCTCTGTGGACGGGCCACTACTGGTGGAGTGGTAATCACCCACACGAGTAGCCCTTCATGGACAGAGCTATGAAGCAATAAAGAGGAAATATTCTAAGTGCTATGTTTGTGTTCCTTAAGTGTCACAATTAAGTTACGTTTGTATATTTTGTGGCGTTACCTATTTCTTACATTAGGCATTTAAGGAAGCAGATGAATTAAATGTTGGACTGCGAATTACACTACTGGCCATTAAAATTGCTACACCACGAAGATGAGGTGCTACAGACACGAAATTTAACCGACAGGAAGATGCTGTAATATGCAAATGATTAGCTTTTCACAGCATTCACACAAGGTTGGCCCCGGTGGCGACACCAACAACGTGCTGACATGAGGAAAGTTTCCAACCGATTTCTCATACACAAACAGCAGTTGACCGGCGTTGCCTGGTGAAGCGTTGTTGTGATGCCTCGTGTAAGGAGGAGAAATGTGTACCATCACGTTTCCGACTTTGATAAAGGTCGGATTGTAGCCTATCGCGATTGCGGTTTATCGTATCGCGACATTGCTGCTCGCGTTGGTCGAGATCCAATGACTGTCAGCAGAATATGGAATCGATGGGTTCAGGAGAGTAATACGGAACGCCGTGCTGGATCCCAACGACCTCGTATCACTAGCAGTCTAGATGACAGGCATCTTATCCGAATGGCTGTAACGGACCGTGCAGCCACGTCTCGATCCCTGAGTCAACAGATAGGGTCGTTTAGAAGACAACAACCATCTGCACGAACAGTTCAACAACGTTTGTAGCAGTATGGACTATCAGCTCGGATACCATGGCTCAGGTTAACCTTGACGCTGCATCACAGACAGGAGCGCCTGCGATGGTGTACTCAACGACGAACTTGGGTGCACGAATGGATGAATCCAGGTTCTGTTTCAGCATCATGATGGTCGCATCCGTGTTTGGCGACATCGCGGTGAACGCACATTGGAAACGTGTATTCGTTATCCCCATACTGGCGTATCAGCTGGCGTGATGGTATCTCATTAGGATAATGCACGACCGCATGTTGCAGGTCCTGCACGGGCCTTTCTGGATATAGAAAATGTTCGACTGCTGCCCTGGCCAGCACATTCTCCAGATCTGTCACCAACTGAAAACGTGTCGTCAATGGTGGCCGAGCAACTGGCTCGTCAACATACGCCAGTCACTACTCTTGATGAACTGTGGTATCGTGTTAAAGCTGCATGGGCAGCTGTACCTGTACACGCCATCCAAGCTCTGTTTGACTCAATGCCCAGGCGTATCAAGGCCGTTATTACGGGCAGAGTCGGTTGTTCTGGGTACTGATTTCTCGGGATCTATGCACTCAAATTGCGTGAAAATGTAATCACACGTCCGTTCTAGTATAATATATTTGTCCAATGAATACCCGTTTATCATCTGCATTTCTTCTTGGTGTAACAATTTTAATGGCCAGTACTGTACACACACGGTCATTAAGCCGCGCCTACCGCTGTCGTTTTATGCAGCCCGCTATGTTATATCTGCCCTTTTTGGCCTTTTTGTACGAAATTTAATGAAATTTTGTGCAGGGATACGTTTTCGTTCGATGCCGTAGTTTTCGAGTTATTCAAGAAAAACGTACAAAACTGATCTTCGAACGGAACCCCAACCCCCACTCATCCCTCAGCAGTCACAATTTGTGGTATGTTTTTCGTGGCATTTCCTCTTACCACTGTGCAAAAATTTCCGGCTATAAGAAGTATTCCCGATATTTGACTTTTTTTGGTGTCTATTTTTTGGGCTGTTGCGCCTCCATAATGGTCGGCTAATTCTTTAACATGAAATGGAAATGAGCGTATGGCATCATTGGCCGGGAGGCCCCTATTCGGGGAAGCTCGGCCGCCAGGTGCAAGTCTTGTTTCATTCGACGTCACACTACGCGACTTGCGCGCCGGTGATGAGGATGAAATGGTGAGGACAATACAACACCCAGTCCCGGACAACACAACACCCAGTCCCGGAGCGGAGAAAATCTCCGCCCTGGTCCGGACTCGAACCCGGGCCCGCTTGCACGGGAGGCGAGCACGTTACCAACCAGTTAAGCAGGCGGATCTCTTGAACATTATTAATTATTCGTGCCCGTGAGGGTAATAAACGAGAAAAACGACTTTGTAAAACTTACACTAAAAGAAATTATGTTGACAATTCGATCCAATCTTTATCCTTGCAAGCAGAGTACTTTCGTAGTCAGAAGTCATGACGAATACAAGTATATAATTCTTTCTTTTATGCCGTTAAAATGCACAAAATTGATAGGTAAAACTACACAAATGTCAGTTTCACAATTTGTAAGTGCTCGACCTAGCCGGTGGCGTAATATAGGCACACAAAGAAGACCAACAAATGTCGAATGTGCGTCTGAGTGTAACTTTTGTATATTTTTCTTGAATAACTCGAAAACTACGGCCTGGACTGAAAACTAATCCCAGTATAAAATTTAACAACACTAAATTTCCTACAAAAAGATCTTGTTAACGTTTTCTTTAGGATTAATAGTTTGAGCGTAGAGAGCGAGAGTATGAAAATCTCACACGTGGTTTATGAATGACTGGTATAACGTTGCAGGTTGCATAAAATGACAGCGGTAAGGTCAGCTCAATTACCCTGTATATATTTTTCTGACCAATGAAAATATTTAAGAATTTCTAACTACTGACACTTATAGTTTTTATTCTTTATGAAGTTCCAGAAAACAGTCCATTTTTCTCTCGATACACAAATTAAAATTACACTTTTGGCAGATAATTGATGGACTTTCTTTGCAGTTTTGACATCTTGCACCTGCCTGTCTTCACAGACACAACTGGCCAATATCCAACACTGTCCTGGCGCACAACCCTTTGGGGGCTTGGTTTTTGATGCATGCCCGATTTTCTTCTTCTTTTCTTTTTCAGTATCTACATTTGAAGAAGTTCTTACCTCTTTCTCCCACGTAAGTCCTTGTTCATATTGCACAAGGCGTAAACTGTTTCACCATTGAACCGACAAAGTAGCCTCCACTTATTTGCATATACACCAAGACAGTCGCAGTCCCTTCTGCGTTATATGTATGCATTTGCTACCACCATACCAAGAAGTGAAAAAAATAGCCGGTGGTAATTCTTCTTCAATTTGATGTAGATTCTCTTTAACGCAATTAATGATTTCAAAAGATCCACGCCTCCCATGAACTTGTTGTAGAGAAGAACAGTTGATGAACAGACAAGTTAAAGTCTTTCTTTGGCCTTCTTGTCCAATCATTTCAACTTAGTTGCTTCACCAGAGAAGACACTGGTACTACTGTCATCACTCTCTCTACCAGCTTCAGGAGCGACAACACTCCTCTTATTTCCGTAAAATACTGCAAGATCCATGGTCTAAAAGAAAAAGAACAGTCTGCTAGCGAATGCTTATGTTTAAAAATTTCTAACGTTTAAAGAAATATACTCCCAGATTATGGGAGTAATTTCTACTACAATCATTTTTTATCCTGATATACCTCAAAATTACCTGTGTCACGGAATAATTATTTAAAGTTGATAATTTACGTTTCTTAAGATCAATAATAATAAACATCAACAGCTGAAATACACTCATTCACAGTACACACAAATATCAAGATGCAACTGTTGAAGTATTTGAAAATAGTCTCGCAGTGCAGCGCAACAGCCTGCGCTTGTGGCCTGAAACGATTCGAATCTGCAACGCACGGAGACCTCCAGGAAATTCTTCTCACTGTGAAGATAGAGCAATGTATTGTAAACGTTACATATATGTCAAACTTGTCCATATAGGAAGAGATATGAAAACAAGAATAGTTTGACTATATCTCTGTAATGTACTAAAGCATAGACATATTATTACTCTAACTAAAATTTTCATTGCGCCTTTCAGTGAAACAACTAAGACAACTTTTTTTTAACTATTGCTCAAGACGAAAATATTTATGAACTCTTTAACTTTATGATGCAAAATTACATTAAAATTCACTCTATTCAATTTACACTGTTCCACTTCTGAGACGTAATTTCATTATTACAGGATTTAGTCCCTCTCACATATATCTCATTGTTTACACAAGGCAATTTAAATGGTGTCTCTTTATATTAACTTGGGATTTCATAAGTCGGATTAATCAAACACCAGGAAGGAATTCTGTATAGGTGTATGATAGGATGAAATAACAGGGTGAACCAGTTTCTTTAAAGTTCAAGAAGGATCATTAACAAATAAAACACAGTTTAAATTAATGGTTCACGCTGTGCAAAAGTAAAATACCAGAAAAATCTTATCTGGTGGCTGTAGGCAAGGTGTGGCGGACAATTATAGCGGCTACACTCCCACAGTATGGACGCAAGTAAACCACTGGCCATTAATATTGCTACGCCACGAAGATGACGTGCTACAGACGCAAAATTTAACCGACAGAAAGAAGATGCTGTCATACGCAAATGATTAGCTTTTCAGAGCATGCACACAAGGTTGGCCCCGGTGGCGACACCTACAACGTGCTGACATGAGGAAAGTTTCCAACCGATTTCTCATACACAAACAGCAGTTGACCGGCATTGCCTGGTGAAACGTTGTTGTGATGCCACGTGTAAGGAGGAGAAATGCGTACCATCACGCTTACGAATTTGATAAAGGTCGGATTGTAGCCTATCATGATTGCGGTTTATAGTATCGCGACATTGCTGCTCGCGTTGGTCGAGATCCAATGACTGTTAGCAGAATATGGAATCGGTGGGTTCAGGGAGGGTAATATGGAACGCCGTGCTGGAACCCAACAGCCTCGGATCACTAGCAGTTGAGATGACAGGCATGTTATCCGCATGGCTGTAACAGATCGTGCAGCCACGTCTCGATCCCTGAGTCAACAGATGGGGACGTTTGCAAGACAACAACCATCTGCACGAACAGTCCGACGACGTTTCCAGCAGCATGGACTGTCAGCTCGGAGACCATGGCTGCGGTTACCCTTGACGCTGCATCACAGACAGAAGCGCCTGCGATGGTGTACTCAACGACGAACCTGGATGCACGAATGGCAAAACGTCATTTTTTCGGATGAATCCAGGTTCTGTTTACAGCATCATGATGGTCGCATCTGTGTTTGGAGACATCGCGGTGAACGAACATTGGAAGCGTGTATTCGTCATCGCCATACTGGCCTATCACTCGGCGTGATGGTGCCATTGGTTACACGTCTCGGTCACCTCTTGTTCGCATTGACGGCACTTTGAACAGTGGACCTTACATTTTAGATGGGTTACGACTCTTGACTCTACCCTTCCTTCGATCCCTGCGAAACCCTACATTTCAGCAGGATACTGCATGTTGCAGGTCCTGTACGGGCCTTTCTGGATACAGAAAATGCTCGACTACTGCCATGGCCAGCATGTTCTCCAGATCTCTCACCAATTGAAAACGTCTGGTCAATCGTGGTCGGACCGCGCGAGATTAGCCGAGCGGTCTAGGGGCGCTGCAGCCATGGACTGTGCGGCTGGTCCCAGCGGAGGTTCGAGTCCTCCCTCGGGCATGGGTGTGTGTGTGTGTGTGTGTTTGTCCTTAGGATAATTTAGGTTACGCAGTGTGTAAGCTTAGGGACTGATGACCTTAGCAGTTAAGTCCCATAAGATTTCACACTCATTTGAATGGTGGCCGGCAACTGGCTCGTCACCATACGCCAGTCACTACTCTTGATGAACTGTGGTATCGCGCTGAAGCTGCATGGGCAGCTGTACCTGTGTACGTCATCCAAGCTCTGTTTGACTCAATGCCCAGGCGTATCAAGGCCGTTATTACGGCCAGAGTTGATTGTTCTGGGTACTGATTTCTCAGGATCTATGCACCCAAATTGCGTGAAAATGTAATGACATGTCAATTCTAGTATAATATATTTGTCCAATGAATACCCGTTTATCATCTGCATTTCTTCTTGGTGTAGCAATTTTAATGGCCAGTAGTGTATCTCGCTGTATGGGCTCAATTTCCCTTCTTGGCGTTGTTCAGTTTTATCTACCGTAGCCCAACAACTCGCAGCTATGCCGTAAGTTATCTGCAGTCTCCATCCGAGGCATTTTTGTGCAAATTTACAGGCAAAAGTTCTCCTGCTTCACAAGGGTGTCGCTTCAATCACTGCTGCTTACAGACTGTGTGACTTACTTCCCACGGTTGCTCTAGGTAGCGCGCCAGTTAGCCATCGCCACCTTTTCCATTCCCCAGAGCCACTTTCGTTTCAAACAAAAGCACGCTGGCTTTTGCATAGCACCTATTTCTTACATTATTCCCAAGCGTGACCATTTCTTACAGTTGTCAACATGAACAGTTTATACACACAAATATTTTTAAATACAAAATGTTATCAGGAAATTATGTAACATAATAAACAATTTACATAGTATTTTACATACATTACTCACATACAATGCAAAGAACTTCAACCTCAAATATAGTGCACTTTATATTTATAGAAAATATAGTACCAATATGCGAAAATTTTAAAGCAAAAAATTATAAAGATTTAGATGAACCATAAACAAATAGTGTTATCTATGTCGGTGTTAAGACGTAGCTACGTCACAACATCAAAGTCGTAACATGTGTCGACCTTGATCCAACAGTAACAAGTGGTCAGCGTCACAAATCACTGTCTCGCTGTCACGAAAAGAGTTATCAATAAGGTCTGCTGTGCTGTGCCAAATGTAAGCAACCACGTTACTGAAGCATGGTTCTGATGTTCACCTGTGCGCTAGAAACCCATTAATATGTGCTCTGGTGTTGTAGCAGCAAGATAGCTTGATCGTGAAGCAGTTCAGACATTCTAAGAAAAAAAATGGCGCACCAGGAAGAAGTTACACAAACTGGCCACAGGCAGATATTCATACCCGTATCGGTGGAAAATGTATTAATGTAAATTCTGGCGGACGGTGGATGAGTATGTGACGGTGTATTGCATTTTCACCGTGCAGCTGCGAAGGATAATAAACAGGGGACACGTCGATACCAGGGCATGAATTCTTCGCGAATTTCATTCCGTGTGCTCATTTCGACAGTAGCTATGCCCCTCGCACAGGGGCGTGAACAATATACGCAGATGCCAGCACTTGAAAAAGGACGTGGAGATGGGCTCAAATAAACCCTGTTGGAGTAATAGGCGAATCGCTCGATTTGATTAGCAGCAATGCCACTATTTGACGATGTTGGCGGGAATGGATGAACCATGGCCGAAGGCAGCGTCAAGAAGGAAGCGGTCGACCGAGAGAGACGACAGAACGTGAGCAACGAGCAATCGTCAGAGAGTGATTCAGAGCCCTGGAAGAGCACCTGGGCCTCAAGTGAGCACCAGGACCATTAATAGGCGGCTCACGGAAGGGGGCTAAGATCACGACGCCCCTTGCGCCGCCTACCGATGACCTTTGTGCACCAAACAAGCCCATCTGCAGTGGTGTCGGACACATTCGACCTGGAATCTCATTCTCTGGAGTAGAAATGTCTTCAATGATGAGTCGTGCTTCAAACTGAGCCCAGATAACCAACGTGTCTGGAGACGCCCCTGACAGCGGTGGAATAATAACGTGACTTGTCGCCCGCCATATGGCGAACAACCAGGGACGATGGTCTAGGGTGCCACTCCATTTCATAGCAGGACGACTTTGGTTTTCATCCATGACACCCTTACAGCACAGCGGTACGATGACGATATTTCCCCCCCCCCCCCCCTCACCCCTCCGTGTTGTAGCCCTTTATGGCAAGCCGTCCTGGGCTTACATTTCAGCAATGTAGTACCCGTCCACACACGGCGATTGATTCTGCTGCCTGCCAAACTCTACCTTGGCTCTCTCCCTAGTTCAGAATGTTTGGAGCATTATGGATAGAGCCCTCCAACTAGCTCGGTTTTTGACGATCTAACTCACCAATATAACTGAATTTGGCACGATATGCCTCAGAAGCACATCGAACAACTCTGTTAATCAATGCCAAGCCGAATAACTGCTTGCATAAGGGTCAGAGGTAGACCATCGCGTTATTCATCTGCTCAATTTCTGAACCTCTTTCTGTTGAATAAATGACCCAATTTTTCGGAAACTATAATCGTTGGTTTATCTGTGGTTGTACATCACATCTACGTATTTCCGTCCTATTCGGATGATTCCTTTGTGGTGTTTAGTGTTCTTATAGTGTATCTGAGTGCAGATAGTTCGTACAGTTTTGTCTGTTATTGATATCGATACCAGCAACATATCGGTCCAGGACTTTGGAGAATTAAAAAAGAAAAAAAAAAGAATGGTCTTAGAATGTATACCACAGTCGAAGAAGTGGGTACGGTTTTCGTGTGTGACAAATGTCGACAGCTGCGCGGGATTAGCCGAGCGGCCTCAGGTGCTGCAGTCATGGACTGTGCGGCTGTTCCCGGCGGAGGTTCTAGTCCTCCCTCGGGCTTGGGTGTGTGTGTGTCTGTCCTTAGGATAATTTAGGTTAAGTAGTGTGTAAGCTTAGGGACTGATGACCTTAGCAGTTAAGTCCCATAAGATTTCACACACATTTGAACATTTTTTGAACAAATATCGACAAGCTGTTGAGCAGCGGTGATATTCTATGCTGAAAGCTAACTTCATCGTGCCAAGGACTCACGATTTTTGTTTACAACGTCGTGAAAAGCTTTCAAGAACCTGGAAGTGTCAATACTAAGTTACGCAAACCAAAAACAATAGCAACTGATCAGAGAAATGTCACTAACATTTTAGCAATGGTAATAAAAAAATGTTCAAATGTGTGTGAGATCTTATGGGACTTAACTGCTGAGGTCATCAGTCCCTAAGCGTACACACTACTTAACCTAAATTATGCTAAGGACAAACACACACACCCATGCCCGAGGGAGGACTCGAACCTCCGTCGGAACCAGCCGCACTGTCCATGACTGCAGCGCCTTAGATCGCTCGGCTAATCCCGCGCGGCCAGTGGTAATCCACAATCCACATTTCACTGCGATGCAACTAGAATGTGCGAGTGGGATCAAGCAAAAGAGTGATCTAGCTATAGTACTGCGCATTTTATCCATTCCACATTCTGCTCAATCAACAGTGTCATTGCAAAGACCTTCAGAATCGGTCACTGTTCTCGGAAAGCTAAAAGGAAATTAAAGTCGTGTGGAAACTGTGAGTGGGAGACCCCAAAGGGGAGGTTCAACCACGTAACTGAAAAGGTTTTCCCTATACCTCGCGCCCGTAGGCAGGTTTTCTTCGTTAAGTAAGAGAACTCTGTGCGTCAATGTATCTGATAAGTGTAGGTGACTTAACAGGTCTGTGTGTGTAGTGTAGTGTCATGTTGGTGTTGCAGATGATGAGAAAAGGCAGAGTGTGAAACACGGTTCCGGAAGATAGCTAACTCCTCTCGAAGAATACCAAGGTCGCCGCCCCATGGGACGGACGGATCAAAAATGGTTCAAATGGCTCTGAGCACTATGGGACTCAACTGCTGAGGTCATTAGTCCCCTAGAACTTAGAACTAGTTAAACCTAACTAACCTAAGGACATCACAAACATCCATGCCCGAGGCAGGATTCGAACCTGCGACCGTAGCGGTCTTGCGGTTCCAGACTGCAGCGCCTTTAACCGCACGGCCACTTCGGCCGGCACGGACGGATCGTCATCAATAGTGTCGCATACCATCTCTTCATGAGACACTGCAGAGAGGCTTGGAATTTAACCCAGGAATCGGCTCAAAGATCGGTGATCAGTAACTTTGTGGCACCTTCCCTTCTGACGCCTCTGCCGTAATGGCAAAGGGGAGAATCCTCAGCAGTGCACGGCATACGCAGACGGACACACATCAAAGTATTGGCCACGAGCGACGTTGCTTAAACGCAGTGATCTGATATGAAACGGCCTGTCCACCTCGGCACAGCCGTTGACTCTCCGAAGGGTGCGTACGATAACTGCAAGTAACAGACCGTTTGTGTGCAAGATTTTATTTGCAGACGAAGTAAGCTTTACAAACCGTGGGAAAATCAACGTTCGAAATACGGACTACTTCTAGCTGAAAATCCACCCTAATTGAGAGAAATGAATAAATAACGATCGCATGTCAACGTGTGGCGTGGGCTATCCAAGAAAACGTCTTTTTCGCTGTTTCAGTGATGGGAATCCAACACAAGTATCTGCAGTTAATAACAGTGGCACCTATTGGCAGACATTCCATGGGACATAAGGCAATCCACATGGTACCAACAATTCGAATGACGCTCCGCCCTCCTCCCCCCCCCCCCCAAACCCCTTCCGCACAGATAAATGCTTTCTTAAAAGAACATTTGGAAATCGGTGTTTCAACGTTCGGGGAAGACACAGTTTCTTGTACACCCATGAGATGTACTAAATGTGGATTTTTATCTGGGGCAAAAATTAAAATATGGGGAGGTGTTTAAGGAACCACTGATGACACCCATGACATATGAAATGGGGTATATCATGGGCTTTTACTGCGTTACGGCAGGATGAACTCCAACGTGCAGCTTTGTCTGTCCCGTTCGTTTTATAGCGTGTATCAATGCCACGTCAACATTTAGAGTAATTAATATGACAGTCATGATAATAAACACAGAACAGTAACTTAGTTACGTGTTTGCTTACATCTGGTACAGTACTCTTCTCCTTATTGTGGAACTGTGGTTTGCTGCGATGTTACCTTGTTACTATTTCATCGAGTTCCAGACTCGTTATGTCGTTGAAGTTTTCTGCAAAGGCCCTTTTAAATGCAGCTATAAAAGTTAAGAATTTCTTGTGTACGCAGAAAATTCACCAAATTGTTCCTTACAATTTAGGAAAAGCAGCAGCTCGATACACTTATTCCTTCTGAATTAATTCTGTGTGGACTGTCTTAGTTGTCTCAGTCCGTACAGTTGCCAATATAGCAGTTTCATTCTGTGTAGCTACCACTACGCTATCTGGTAAAAAGTATCAGGACATCTCTGTGTAATGCGGAATGGACTACTACATCTCACGAGAGGCGGACCTGCTGGTATAAAAGGAGGCGGGGATTATCGAGCTGGCGGTACAGAAGCGACAAGAACTAAATGGGTCGGTCAGGACAGTTCAGTGACATCGGTTGTGGACCGGTCATCAGATGTCACCTGAGTAACAAGTCCAGCAGTGAGATTACGTCAGTTGTAAAGCCGACCGAGTGGGCTGTTGGTGATGTGACTGTGAAGTGGAAGCGCGAAGAAACAATCACAGCTAAACCAAGATCAGGCAAACCTTATGTACTGAGGGACCGGGACCGTGGATCGCAGGGCTACTATAAAAATGGCATGAAATCAGCAGAAGGAATCACTCGTGATTTCCAAAGTACTATCAACAGTTCAGCTAGCACAGTTACTGTGCGTGGGGGTTAAAAAGGAATCGGGTGCAACAGACGAGCAGCTTCTCTCACAAGCCACACATTTCAGTGCTAAGATCCACTTCGGGTGGCTTACAAATCGATACCACTGGATTGTGGATGACTGAAAACCTGAGCTTTAGAGTGATGAGTCACGCTATACCCTTGGCAACCCAATAGAAGGATTTGGATTTGGTTAATGCTTGGAGAACGTCATCTGTCATAATGTGTAGTAAAAGAAAAAAAACAAACACTGTCCGAACAGGTCTTGAAGGCCCAATGGTACCGACCGACCCTAATGTCATCCTCACCCTGGAGGGGTCACTGGAAGACCGGCTGCATGTGGCCAGCGCATCGCTCGCCTGGCCGTGTCAGTTTTTGTGACCAGTGCCACTACTTCACAATCAAGTAGCTCCTCAAATGGCCTCAGAAGGGCTGAGTGCACTCTGCTTGGCGACGGTACTCGGCAGACGCGGACGGTAAACGATCCAAGTGCTGGCCAGGCCCGGCAGCACTTACCTGTGCCTTACCGGCGATCTGACAATTACCAGTGTTACAAGTGTGGCTAGGCCGTTGGCATAATGTGTAGTGCCAACAGTGAAATACGGAGAAGGTGGTGATGCGGTATCGGGATATTTTTCATGGTTATGATGTGGTCCACTTTCCGTACTTATAAAAACGCTAAATGCGGAACGATAGGAACACATTCTACAGCGTTGTGTACTGCATACTGTACAGGAACAGTTTGGAGAAATTCAATATAGCTGAATTACAATGGACTCTGTCATAAAGCATCATCTGTGAGGTAGTTGTTAGTGGACAATAACTCTCTTGGAATGGCCTGTCCTCCCCAGGGACCCTACATGAACCTCGGGGAATGCACATGGAACGAGTCGAAACTCGACTTAGCTTCAGACTTTAGCGTCCAAACTGCGGCTCTTGAAGAATGGGCTATCGTACATCCACAGGCATTCAAACAACTCATTGAAAGTGTCCCCTGCAGAATGAAAGCCATCATAGAGGAGGAGGGTGGACACATCCCATATTAATGCCCACTAACAGGTATCCGAATTTCTTTTAATCAGATAATGCAGTTATTAACGTGGAATGTATAATTTTCTTCCCATACTTATCAGTTTTTCGTCTTATTTTATCTGTTCTAACATTTGTTTCTGTAGCATGACAATCTTCACATCTCTGCATACCTGTTTCCAATAAAAAATTTTTGGCTTCCTCAGCGTGTGTCCAGCGAAACTCGCGCTCCTTCCTTGTCCTAATTTCATGTTGTGCATGTCGTCCAGTTAATTTAAATATAACATTTCGAAATTTTCTTTAAAAATATCTTCTTATATTGTTCATTTATTAGTCAGTATGGCTTACGTGTAAAGTAAAATCTTAATTTCGGAAGAGGCTGTTTGGTTCAAATCAAATGGTTCTCAGCACTGTGGGACTTAACTTCTGAGGTCATCAGTCCCCTAGAACTTAGAACTACTTAAACCTAACTAACCTAAGGACATCACACACATCCATGCCCGAGGCAGGATTCGAACCTGCGACCGTAGCGGTCACGCGGTTCCAAACCGAAGCGCCTAGAACTGCACGGCCACACCGGCCGGCGAGGCTGTTTGTTTCCCTGGACTGCTGACAACGAATCTGTTCCTGTACACTCGCTGTGCTGTGCATAGCCAATAGGTGCAGAAGGGGAGGAATCATGTTGACCGCTGGCCCACGTTGAAGATCGACGCCTCAAGAGGCAGGATCTATCTTTCACCGCCACCCAGCTACTCAGGTCGTGTTTCCTTCCTGATTCCTATGTGTACTTAGCTCGTAAATGGGCACACTTACATATCTAACGTAATAACCTCTTGGTCCCTTCAAAAATGGCGGACGGCCTTGAAAACTCTCCTGGGTGCGCCGAAATGAAATCCTTGCAAGTTATAAACTCCTTATTATACATGCGAATCTTAATATTTTCGTTGAACGTTCCTTGATGCCCACACCTTGTCGATACTGAGCCGGCACTCTCTGCATCTGGACAATGTGCACTTCTATATTCATCGTTGACTTTCTCCTTTCCTTCATCTCATCAATCTTTCTATTGGTTTGTTGCTGTGTTTCACCTTTCCCTCTCATTTGATAATCCTCTTCGTCTTCTTCTTACGTACATCACACGACATCTTATACGATCATATAAGCACTAAATATACTCAAACGTTCTAGTTGTTATCATCATTGTGTGTACATTCCACTTCAACTGACGGTTAATGTTCGCCCTTGAGAAATTTATGTTTGTTACTTAATTGCATTCACAGAGTGGACACACCTAGTCTCATTACTGGGCGGACAGACAACGTCTTGAGCTGCTTTCTGTGGAATACAACCTTCAGTTGCCCTTCGTTTGTTGGCAGGTGCCGCAGCAGCACGAGCGCATCGTGGCTGAGATGCAGCGGGCCGTCGACCGCAGGAATGTAAGTGTGCGCAGCCTCCAGCTGGCGAGCGTCCATAGAATTTGCTTTCAACAAGTAATAATATGTAGGCCACTTCACGCTCCCGAGCATGCTGGACGGTGCCTTAGCTGGTGCAGTTCAATAGTTGTAATACACTGACGGAAATGAAACTGTCAGCACGAACACCTTGACCCAATGCTACCAAACACGTACTCCAGAATTTACATGCCTGTGGGATGTGTTGATTAAAATTTCATCCACACAGTAGGACACTTTTAGTACAAGAAAAAAAAGATTCCTATTGATAAAGAATCGTATGAGTACCTGATGTCTGTTGGGTGTGTTTAAAGTTGCTGGAGTTCTCAGATGGAAATCGCTGCACAACATGTACATTCAGTTTATCGCCATCTTTGAGAAATGCCGAATTTTTAAATGTGGGGCATGAGAACCGATATATCGAACATTGAGATGCAATGACTGGAGAATAGGTGTTGTACGGTGTGGGACGGGATTGACGGAGGAGATCGAAGTAGTTCATAGAAGGGCAGCTAGTTTTCTGTTGCAGCGAAACAGGGGAGACAGCGCCACGTATACCATACGCGAATAGGGGGTGACAATAATTAAAACAAAGGCATTTTTCGCTGCAGCAGGATCTTCTCATGATATTTCAGTCACCTCCTTTCTCCTCACAGTGTGATAATATTTTTTGCGGCCCACCTACATAGGAAGAAATGATCATTATATTAAAATAAGAGAAATCAGATTTCGCACGGAAATATTTAAGAGTTCGTTTTAAAGGCAGGTTACAGGCAGAATGTCACCACATACCACCGAGAACAGATTATTGGAGGCTGGGTTGAGATCGCGAGATGTCTCGCACTATTCGCCATTGACCCCATACTGCATAGTGTAGCACCAGTGTCAGCTAAGACAATGAGTGGAATTCTCTGGTGTTGAATGATGAGTCTCACTTTTGCTTGTGGTGGTCAGTTGGACACCAACCCGTCCATAGACTATTCGGTTCAAGATCAGAGAAAGTAGCGATTCTCGAGTCCCACATCTCTCAACTTCTTGGAATCGTGGTGTGTGGAGCTTCTGGGTATGACAACAAGACTGATCCGGTAGTTGTCGAAGGGAGGTTGAATCCTAGCCATTAAATACGAGTAGTAAGAATGACAAAAGCTGTTTACACTATTGATGACCAGGATATCAGATGACATTTTCCAGCAGGCTAATGTGAAACCCCACGCTGCAGTTCACACCAGAAATCTCTTTGTAGACTGTATATATTCCTCATTGACTACATGGTTCTGTGATTTGTTTCCCACTGAGCATGTCTGGGATGCGATGTGAAGAACTGTTGCACCATAAGCCAGCAGTTTGATGAACTGATGCACCATGTGTTTCGGTTATGGCAGGAAATTCCTCAATATGACCTTCAAAAACTGTTCGTTTCCGAGCCACAACGAATAGAAGAATGTGTTCCTCCCTGTGAAGGTCATACCTCGTGCTAGTGCTGATAATGTACGCCAGTTCATATGATGACCATATTCACAAAGTTTGCTAAATATCGTACTGGTGAATCAGGACGTAACGTCTTCGATTTCCGTCAGTGGTTTTCGACGGGGTACGTGCACATTATCTACCCGTAACGATACAGAATCATGGTGGAAGGATGCAGTAGTACGGTGATCGTCCTGATAGAGCAGCGTGTGCACAATCGACGAGTTTTTCACCCTGGTGCTTCTTTTGTTGGGTTATTTTCTGTTGTGTGATCTCAGTAATACATGAAACTTGTGGAATATCGGTTCCAGTACAGCGTATTTTAACTACATGTGCTTCACATGCTGACGAAAGTGTCTGAGACATGCCCACCAACACAATATCTTCTAATCTTTCCATCATATTTATATCACCATAACATCATCTAATCTTTTGTTGCGCGGACTTCAGTTCAAAGTGTCTTAATTACTCGTACTTACGTTTGATAACTTTTCTTTATTAACATGGGGCCGTTATTTACGTAATTCCAGGTCCAACGGGCATATTCAAAGAATGGTCAGCAATATATCGGTCGGCATCGTAGAAAACGCGCTCGTTAATTTCAGCAGAAACCAGCTTAAAAAATAATCGTCTTTGGGCCAGATCACACATAGATTACGTGTTTGCCGCAAGCGTAATCGCAGCATTTATTGTGTTTCTGTCAATTAACATTTCCCAAATTCGAATTGAGAAGGGCTCATGTCGTACAGTACTGCGGGGTCTTGTAAACTTGTACGTAATATTTCTTGAATGTCTTTTTGAGAGTAGAATACCTCACATTTCGACATACCTCTTGCAGTGGAGGAAATCAGCATCATTCTATACTACTGGCCATTAAAATTGCTACGCCACGAAGATGACGTGCTACAGACGCGAAATTTAACCGACAGGAAGAAGATGCTGTGATGTGCAAATGATTACCTATTCAGAGCATTCACTCAAGGTTGGCGCCGGTGGCGACTCCTACAACGTGCTGACATGAGGAAAGTTTCCAACCGATTTCTCATACACAAACAGCAGTTGACCGGCGTTGCCTGGTGAAACGTTGTTGTGACGCCTCGTGTAAGGAGGAGAAATGCGTACCATCACGTTTCCGACTTTGAGAAAGGTCGTATTGTAGCCTATCTCGATTGCGGTTTATTGTATCGCGACATTGCTGCTCGCGTTGGTCGAGAGCAAATGACTGTTAGCAGAATATGGAATCGGTGGGTTCAGGAGGGTAATACGAAACGCCGTGCTGGATCCCAACGGCCTCGTATCACTAGCAGTCGAGATGACAGGCGTCTTATTCGTATGGCTGTAACGGATCGTGCAGCCACGTCTCGATCCCTGAGTCAACAGATGGAGACGTTTGCAAGACAACAACCATTTGCACGATCAGTTCGACGACGTTTGCAGCAGCATGGACTATCAGCTCGGAGACAATGGCTGCGGTTACCCTTGACGCTGCATCACAGACAGGAGCGCCTGCGATGGTGTACTCAACGACGAACCTGGGTGCACGAATGGCAAGACGTAATTTTTTCGGTTCTGTTTACAGCATCATGATGGTCGCATCCGTGTTTGGAGACATCGCGGTGAACGCACATTGGAAGCTTGTATTCGTCATCGCCATACTGGCGTTTCACCCGGCGTCATGGTATTGGGTGCAATTGGTTACACATCTCGGTCACCTCTTGTTACCATTGACGGCACTTTGAACAGTGGACGTTACATTTCAGATGTGTTACGACCCATGGCTCTACCCCTCGTTCGATCCCTGCGAAACCCTACACTTCAGCAGGATAATGCACGACCGCATGTTGCAGGTCCTGTAGGGGCCTTTCTGGATACAGAAAATATTCGACTGCTGCCCTGGCCAGCACATTCTCCAGATCTCTCACCAATTGAAAACGTCTGGTCAATGGTGTCCGAGCAACTGGCTCGTCACAATACGCCAGTCATTACTCTTGATGAACTGTGGTATCTTGTTGAAGCTGCATGGGCAGCTGTACCTGTACACGCCATCCAAGCTTAGTTTGACTCAATGCCCAGGCGTAAGAAGTCCGTTATTACGGCCAGAGGTGGTTGTTCTGGTTACTGATTTCTCAGGATATATGCACCTGAATTGCGTGAAAATGTAATCACATGTCAGTTGTAGTGTAATATATTTGGCCAATGAATACCCGTTTATCGTCTGCATTTCTTCTTGGTGAAGCAATTTTAATGGCCAGTAGTGTATTTCTGCGTCACATGTACCTGGCCTTCAACACCCACTTGTTACTGTGCAAATCACTTGAAAAATTATTGTAATTTCGAACTAAATTTCAATACCTCTGGCAGTGATTCACACATAGCCAGATACGCTAATGTCTTAGTTTTTTGAACGTATCTTAGTATTTTGAGACACAATGACGAACACTCAGGCACTGGTTCGCACCTAGACTGGCCCACTAAATTACCTCATCTTAATTCTGTGGGAAAACCCTGGGACTATTTGGAACATTGGGTGATACATATCAGTCAACATCTTCACAATGTGGTTGCTCTACCTCAGGGATGGTTAAGAATTCGGCTTGCGAGCTGTGTCCTGGCTCAGATGCCATAGCCCTCAGCCTGGATGCACACTTCCCTCACAATTATGCCACGCTGCTCGAGCGTGGGGAGAGAGGAGAGGGAGGAACTGTGAACACGTCGTATTTAGATGGCAATACAATGGCACTGCAAATGACGTGATTTCGTGTTTCATATTTCTCAACGACAAAGATCACACACGAAAGAAATTTTCAGTATTATTTAATTATTTGTGGCGTGATGACATCACAATACAATTTTTATCGGGTATAAACTGTCGGTATACCGACAGACACAGACAATTTCACAGATATTCGCACTTTGGTTGCCCATTTCGTGACTTAGTTTCGTAATCGGAAAAAGCCTTTCACCCACACATGGCGATTAAAATATTTTATAGCTTTTACCATCTCATTATGGAGATATGGAAACTCTTCCTTAGGAAAAGAATGTAGATGTCCTGGAGAGTATTTTAACGTAAACGTATTTGTCCATAAAATGGAAATTACTTTGCAGATCAGTCAATTCCATGTGCACATACACAGGGATGCTTTCAGCTGAACGGCAAACGGTCTCTAAAATAGCTTGTAAACAAGTGCAAGATTAGCAGTGGCCTCAAAACGTTTAGAAAACTATCTTTGTAATTCTTTCAAGGCCACAATGGATTAATCAACCCTTGACTTTTCTTCAACAACAGGTAGCATAGGGAACTGGACTGTGTTTTGTGTCAAATTTGTCCCTTCTACACGGCGATTTTCTTTCTAAATTCATCCCCGTAAAATCAGGAATAAGGTGTTTCTCAACTTGCATTGTCTTATTATGTGCAGTGTGCAGTCTAGGCTGGTTAAAATGCGACGAGTGCAATTTATTCCAGGTGCTCTAATTTTCGCCCCTGTACTCCTTCTCCTTCGTAAATGCAACACCAGGGGATTTTAAATCGAAAAATCGCTCCATACATGCCCCTTGATTTAACCAACGTACCTTGCAGTAGTCTCTACAGAGTTCTGTTGCAATTGACAGTGGAATAAAGAGCGCAACTTCAGAACTTTTGCTGTTTGTACTAGCAATTTATTCACGTGTTCCTTGCCAGCAAATTTAGCACAAAGTGGTTCATAGCAAATTTGCAGTACCCTTTGCTTATGTGATCGCATAACATTTATTGAGAATTCTCATCCTTTTCTTCTGTTATTCCCATTCATTTTTAAAGGCGCGATAGATCGCTACACTCCCTCTTTTTGTGGAAACAGCCTCTGGACGTGTGAGCGTCGTTTATACCACCAACAAACAGTGAAGGTAAACAGCGCTGACACCGAGATTCTGTCGAAATGAGACAGCCGTGCCGACGGAACAAAGCCACACCGCGATACTAAATAAAATGTCGAGCTTTACCGAATACTTCCGAGGAGAACCGATCAAAGTAGAGAAAGGCCAAGCTCCGGTCTGTATATCGGGCTCATGAGCCGTTTGCCACGATATGACCGACGCTGCTGCCCCATGGTGCAATGGGGCTCCCAGCTACGCTTCTTTATGCTTTCAAACAGGTGTAGGTAGTCTGCCCGCCAAATGGCCCTATTGCACGTGTTCAGTGCATGTGCAAGCCTCTTGTCCATCGAGATCAGATTAGATTACATTAGTTTTTTGTTCCATAGATCCGTGCTGAGGAGATCCTTTTTTTAAAGCTGAAATAACAATACTAATAGTATGAGTATATACAACACATCATTTTTTAAGCTGAAGTAACAATGCTAATAGTATGAGTATATACAATACATCATTTTTTAAGCTGAAATAACAATACTAATAGTATGAGTATATACAATGCATCATTTGTTTCTATTAAAAAATTGGTAAATGAAGTAGAAGGAGTTGGCCACTAGTAAGTCTTTCAGGCTCCTTTTAAACTGATCTTTATTTGTAACTAAATTTTTATGTTTGCTGGAAAATTATTGAAGATGAGTGTTGCTGAGTGGTGGACCCCTTTTTGAACTAAAGTAAGTGCTGTTAAGTCCCTATGCAGATCATTTTGGATCCTGGTATTGTATGTATGAACCGAGCTGTTTGTTGGAAAAAGAGATATATTATTTAGGACAAATTTCATTAAGGAGTAAATATACTGAGAGGCGGTAGTTAGTATATCCAGTTCTTTGAAGAGGTTTCTACAGGACGTCCGTGAATTTACTCCACAAATAATTCGTATTACACACTTTTGGACTCTGAAAACTTTTGTTTGACTTGAAGAGTTACCCTAATATATTATACCATATGACATTATGGAATGAAAGTAGGCAAAGTATGCAAGCTTTTTTATTTTTATGTCGCCTATGTCTGCTAACACTCGGATTGCAAATACAGATTTGTTAAGGCGTTTTTGCAGTTCTGTGGTGTGCTCCTCCCAACTGAATTTATTATCAAGTTGTAATCCCAGGACTTTAAGCCTGTCAACCTCTTCTATCTGCTCTTCATGCTTTATGCATATGCTGGGTGGAAACCTCTTACAGGTTCTGAATTGCATATAATGAGTGTTTTTGAAGTTAAATGTCAGTGAGTTGGCTTTAAACCATTTATTAATGTTCATGAAAATATCATTAGCAGATCCTTCTAGAACTACACTCAACATACTATTTATTGCAGTACTTGTGTCATCTGCAAACAAAACGAACTCTGCTTCTGGCAGTGTAACTGATGAGAGATCGTTAATGTACACTGATGAGAGATCGTTAATGTACACAAGAAATAGAAATGGCCCTAAGATGGATCCTTGTGGGACACCACATGTAATTTCTTCCCATTCTGATGATGACTGATGACTTAATTCACTAGTCCCTTGCACTGACACCCTTTGTTTGCTGCCCACATATGCTCGTTCTGTGGAATACGATCGTGTTTGCTATGACCTGGCTGCAAGACTGTCCATACATTAGCTGTTTATCCAACCCCACCCACCCTTGCCAGGGCTGCCAACGCATGTGCTCTTTGACCGTAAATACCCGCCAGTACCTGCACGGCTGCCTTATATACGATCTGATCATCATTGAGTGACTACAACTGAATGTGGCATACCAGTGCTGTGACAAGACGTGATGTTTATAGTATATTGGTATTTTTGTATTTCTGGACTTGGAACACGGGTGTTTAGAACGTGTTGTTGGACAGGCAGAGCTAATGGCAGAGCGATCCCGCCAGCTGATGGAGTGCCACAAGCAGCTGCGTGCGGCGCTGGTGTCGCAGGGAGACAGCCCTGTCAAGCGCCAGCAGGCGGTGGCCGTCTCCAGCCCGCAGGGCCAGATGCAGCAGCTCCAGCAGAAGCCGACGGCCGGTGAAGTTGTCTTCGCCCAGAAGCTGCGGCCGTGAACCAGCACATTTCGTAGCAATACAGAGACGTCGGAGGCCACTTAAAATTCACACAGTCTAACAAAAGCTGAACGAAACTACGTGAAATAAATAAATGGTACTTCATTAACGTCTTTGTTTACAGTGTATGTACGTTCTAATTCTGTAAGGAAAAGAAAATAACATAGCGAACCTACACAAAGTATGCTGGCAATGTTTAGGAATTCATTTACATTAGTATTTTGTTATCAATAGTACAAGGTACGTCCACTGGAAATTGTTATACTAAATAATAGCTCAAACACATTACAATGTCACTGATTACAATAAGAGCTGCATGAAGCGTGTAACTACTTTGAGTTTACAGGATATTTAACGCTGTGAGTCAATAAAATCATTGATTTAAATAATAGATACAAAGAATGTATAATTAAACGAGGTGCAGAATATATTACAATATATGGAAAATGCTCGCTTATGCAAATAGTCGGTTCAGACCACATCCCACATAACTGACTAGATCAGAACTTGTATCTAATGTACCACTAAGATAAAAATTTTGCAAACTAGCGAAAAACGCGCTGATGAAAACTACGTTGTATACAGTGTACCACTAATATAAATTCACTGAATGTTTCACGCAGTAACAGAAGTAATCTGATATCTTACCTGGATTGACTGGGCTCTAAAACGAAGTGGGGTGACATAAAAGTAAGTAGTTCTTAATTACACCTTAATTGCCAAATTGAGTATTCCTTCTGCAATCACTACATATAGTACTTTGAACTGAGCACCTATCTTCTTAGAATGACCCCTTCTTACGGCCTCATCATACAAAAGTAACGTATCTACTGTCTAAAATAATAATAGATTCTCCATTTTTTCATACTGACCCTTACTGATTTCTATCGCTCATTCTATCCCTTCTCGTGCTACTTGATATGCTTCCAGCATTCTACATTGCAACAGATGGGTATAATCTTCATAATTATACTCAACAGGTTTTTACCCTTTCTGTAGGGCTCCTGAAATGTTTGCTTTTCCCTCAAATATAACCTCAAACTGTGTGTAACCAATGCCACTATGCGGCATTTTATTACATACAAAAATACTGCGTGGTATCCACAGATCTCAATTACTGTGGTCAACGTTTGAAGCGATGCATGTGTTCTAGCAGTATTGTATGCACCATTTGCCTGTGGGTGAAACACTGTGGTCTGGGTTTTCCAGTCCCTTAATAAGTCCCATCTTGCAGCGGTGTACCGTAGGTTTCTAGAAGAGCGTAGCGTTCCAAGGGATTGGAAAATGACACAGGTCATCCCCGTTTTCAAGAAGGGACGTCGAACAGATGTGCAGAACTATAGACCTATATCTCTAACGTCGATCAGTTGTAGAATTTTGGAACATGTATTATGTTCGAGTAGAATGACTTTTTTAGAGACTAGAAATCTACTCTGTAAGAATCAGCATGGGTTTAGAAAAAGACGGTCGTGTGAAACCCAGCTCGCGCTATTCATCCACGAGACTCAGAGAGCCATAGACACGGGTTCACAGGTAGATGCCGTGTTTCTTGACTTTCGCAAGGCGTTCGATACAGTTCCCCACAGTCGTTTAATGAACAAAGTAAGAGCATATGGACTATCAGACCAATTGTGTGATTGGATTGAAGAGTTCCTAGATAACAGAATGCAGCATGTCAGTCTCAATGGAGAGAAGTCTTCCGAAATAAGAGTGATTTCAGGTGTGCCGCAGGGGAGTGTCGTAGGACCGTTGCTATTCACAATATACATAAATGACCTTGTGGATGACATCGAAAGTTCACTGAGGCTTGCAAAAAGCTGTGGTATATCGAGAGAGTGTAACAATGGAAAATTGTACTGAAATGCAGGAGGATCTGCAGGGAATTGACGCATGGTGCAGGGAATGGCAGTTGAATCTCAATGTAGACAAGTGTAATGTCTTTCATTGGAAGAATCCTAAGGAAATGCAATCCGAAAACAAAGGAAGTAGGTTACAGTACGCTTGTTCGCCCACTGCTTGAATACTGCTCAGCAGTGTGGGATCCATACCAGATAGGATTGATAGAAGAGATAGAGAAGATCCAACAGAGAGCAGCGCGCTTCGTTACAGGATCATTTAGTAATCGCGAAAGCGTTACAGAGATGATAGATAAACTCCAGTGGAAGACTCCGCAGGAGAGACGCTCAGTAGCTCGGTACGGGCTTTTGTTGAAGTTTTGAGAACATACCTTCACCGAAGAGTCAAGCAGTATATTGCTCCCTCCTATGTATATCTCGCGAAGAGACCTTGAGGATAAAATCAAAGAGATTAGAGCCCACACAGAAGCATACCGACAATCCTTCTTTCCACGAACAATAGGAGACCGGAATAGAAGGGAGAACCGATAGAGGTACTCAAGGTACCCTCCGCCACACATCGTCAGGTGGCTTGCAGAGTATGGATGTAGATGTAGATGTAAGTTACACACCCTCACGAACTTTTGCTTAAAAATTCAACCTCTGGCCAGTCAATAATGCTGACAGGCTTCCTTACCTTAATATAATTTCTTCTACAAATTTCTGTGCCACTATCTCACCATCCTATTTCTCGAATGGCACTGCTACGGTCATAGTGTGGTAAAAATGTTTTGACTTTATGACAGCAAACTTTTTCCCACTCTTCAATAATATAATGAAGTTTTATTATGTCGTTGCCATTTAACAGCTCTACAAAGTACATGTATAGCAGTCTCTTTTGGAATTTTAGAAAGCAGACTTGACTGGAGCACAGCGATCGGTATAAAATGTTAAAAATCAATAAAAACAGACGGAAAGAGATCCGTAGAAGCACGGACAGTGACAACCGCGCTTCTACGGATCTTGCTCCGTCTACCGCCACCAACAGCCATAATGGCGGTGTAAGCTTGAAGATGGTTGAGGAAAGGGTCGAAACCGGTTGCCAACAAAATACAAAAAAAATATGAAAACACGATACCCTTCGTTTCTGAGGAATCTTCTTCAACTTCTGGTCTCTTAGATTTCTCAATAAAATATCCTTTAGTTCTATCATAGTGAGGTTTCTCAGGATTCCAAAAAGTCCTGTGCAGGATAGCCAAAATTGTTCTTACGGAAGAACTTAGGTCTCTTGATTCTGGAGCTAAGCTCGTAATTACCTCACACTGACTTAACAGACAAAAACTGTATTGTTTCTGTAGTCTGTTCTAGTACCTTCCTGTCCGAGGGTCCCCTCCCTTTTTGCCTCCTCCTCAATGATATTTGCAGGTTTTTCTTTCCTCTTTCTGTCCTTTTAAAACTCTTTTACAGCATTTTCACTCTTCTTTATTTCCTTTGAAGAGCTATAATGTCTGATATCCCCAAAAATTGCTATTGTTATTATTACAGATGCGATATTTTCAGTCTTCACAAAGTCGGCAGTTGGATATTGGTTGCCAAGAACACCTCTGTCAGAAAATTTCTCAATATCTGAGTATGTCTTCTTGAAATTTTTCCAGCAGGGTTGGCGATATCGTATCCTGCAATTTTCTTGGCATATGGCAACCACCAAGCCACTAAAGTCTGGATTGCTGCGAAATACATCTATTGATCGAATGCTGTGTGAGCAATTAGATAAGTAGGCTTCCTATCTGCTGACATCAGAAACTGAAGTGTGTTAAGACATTCTTGTAAACCACTCTACGTTGACTCTTTGATTATACTTTTTTTCCTGGCCGTGGATGAACTTCGCATACAGTTTCTTTGCTCTGAAACTCAATTCCAGTTCTTATATAGTGCTAAGTTACTTGTGCCGATTAAGTTTGCTATATGCTACGCCAAATTCGTAATGAACTTCAGGTGAACGAAATCTGTGAGCATTTTTAACAGTTACTGCCTGTTAGTAGACGAAACTATGTCGTCATAATTCAAAGCTTCAGTCCACTCCAGCAAAATACACAATGCAGTACACTATATTCATTCTCTTTCCAGACATACACCTGAATATTCAAATCACCCAAAATATTGTCACCTTCCTTATTTTTTACGCAGCATTCCTTGGAAGACCTTTCTACAAGAGCTGAGATCCTTCTTGTACCAAGCTTTGTATTTATTCCTTGATAGCATTTGCAGACTGGCTTGGGCTATTTGCACATGCAGTACTCTTATCACTTGGAAGGCGTTTTAAAGTCTGATACAAGGCGTCATTTTTGAGTCCTTGTATTATTTAAAAAGACCTTGCCATCAATTTTTGTTTACTTTTCGCTTCTGTACACCAGTTCTTGTTTCTCATGCACGTCGATTACCTGTAGCTACTACCCGCTTAACTTCATTGCCTGTTGTTTACCTATGCAAACCCTTCATCATACGCATCACCCTCTCGAGACTGATTCACGACTTTAGTCTCAAATATTTTGAATCAGAAGGACTGTTCCTCAGACTTTTACTTATTTTAATGATCTGGATAATGATTCTAGGCATTGATGCACTACAGTTTTGTGTTCCAGAAACACCTGCTTGTTTATCTTATATAGTCCTGCAGTCACAATCTGCTCTTCTATTTCTTACCTCAGATTACAGCAGGGTTTGCACAAAGACGGATGCTTCGTCTTACAAAATGGAGAACTTTGTCAATGTCATCATTTCAAATTGCTGCTTCTGCTGCTCTATAATATGCCTTCACATGTTCATTATCTTTTTAAACGCTCCGACAGCATGCGATTCCGCTTCATAAAACTCGTTTATACACAAGTAAGACTGAGAATACTGCAGTGCAGGCTAAAATTTTCAGTGTCGCCTGTCAGACATGTATTATAGAGGTATTGAGCTCTATGATAGAGTTCATGCTTGAAGGCTATGTTCCCTTTACGTCAGACCGTTGTAAGCCATCCATGACCCATTCCACCTTCTCCATATACTCCCTGGTCCTGGCCATCACAGTGTCAGTAGCAGTTTCCTAACAGCTCTGGCTCATCACTCGCTGTTGGCATCATAGGTGTGGCACAACTTGACTAGAAGAAGGGATCGGTTGGTAGGACATGTTTTGAGGCATCAAGGGATCACAAATTTAGCATTGGAGGGCAGCGTGGAGGGTAAAAATCGTAGAGGGAGGCCAAGAGATCAATACACTAAGCAGATTCAGAAGGATGTAGGTTTGAAGTATGTACTGGGAGATGAAGAAGCTTGCACAGGATAGAGTAGCATGGAGAGCTGCATCAGACCAGTCTGAGGACTGAAGACCACAACAACAACAACAACGTATTATCGATGAGTTAATTCAGTTTTTTCGATGTGTCTGGTTGCTACATATGTAGTTTCATACACTGCCAGAAAAAATTTGTACACTCTATCAGAGCCGGCCGTGGTGGCCAAGCGGTTAAAGGCGCTACAGTCTGGAACCGCGCGGCCGCTACGGTCGCAGGTTCGAATCCTGCCTCGGGCATGGATGTGTGTGATGTCCTTAGGTTAGTTAGGTTTAAGTAGTTCTAAGTTCTAGGGGACTGATGACCTTAGAAGTTAAGTCCCATAGTGCTCAGAGCCATTTGAACCATTTTTGCACACTCTATCAGAGGTTTCCAGTTCACTCAATATTTACTGTTGCAACAGCGCATGTGGAGCACATGAAATGATTACATTTTCATATCTATAGCACAAGTGCTTCTGAGATGCCAGGTATCGACTCATGCTGAAGCACTCATCTTAGTATATGGTGTAGCCCCCACTGTCGGCGATGCAGGCGCATCCAGTCGATCGTACAGATGGCGACTGTTTTTGTGGGACATGTTATTCCACGCCTACGCGACCTGCTCACTTAGTTCTGTATGAGTTGTTGATTGATGAGTCACGTGAGTCACTTCTCGTCCCATCATATCCCACACATGCCTGATTGAAGAAAAGTCCAGAGAGTGTACTGACCAGGGACATTGCTGCACGTCTTGCAGAGCACCTTGAGTTTCATGGGCAATGGTGGGTGAGTATTCTCCTCTTTGAACAACAAATCACCTTCCTGCTACAATAATGGCAAAGAACAGGTATAACAACATTCTGCACATACCGAGCACTGATTAACGCTCTCTCCAGAAACACCAAAAGTGAACGAGAGTTGTAGCTTATCACATCCCGGACCATAAGGCCTGGGATGGGGTCAGTTTGTCTTGGACGAATACCCTCTATGAGACAGCAGTTAACAGGTCTACTGTCGTATGACCATCACTTGTGTGCAGGCAGAACTTGCTTTCATTGCTGAAGGCTAGAAAAGAACACCACACGTTGATATGTATGCATCCTTTGACTTATTTGCTGCATGTCTCATTAACGGTTAGATGAATATTTTCACTTGAACTTGAAAAATAGTGTTATATCACAAAAGGTTACAATAAAAAATTTCACAACATTTCCTCCAAAAATGTTAAAAACTCACATGATAATATTTTCGAAACAAAGCTAGAGTATCATTACAAAGACTGCTTAATACATATGCATTTTTTGTAAAACCAAAAGCATATGAAAAAAAGTAGAGGTGTATACTGTGAACTGTACAAAACAGCATTGTGCAAGAACTGAACTGTGCACAATCAAAAATGTGGAATGTAAACTATGTGCTGTGCACTGAGGCCAAATGTATAGAAGTCAATACTGGGCCAAACTGCAAATAACTGAATTCTGGGGTGTTTTTGACTACTATTTATAATCTGTGTGTGTGTGTGTGTGTGTGTGTGTGTGCGCGCGCGCGCCAGAATATTCTGGAAACCTTCATTGTCATGTTAATTATTATATTGTCATACAGTTTTCTTAACATTACCAACTTAGACAAAATTATGTGTTATTATTAACAGAAAAAAACTTTAAAGTCAAAAGAATTATAAAAGATACCCAGAATAACCGTCGGCTGAAAATTGATGTTTCTGCTATAAAACAAGTGAAAAGTTTGTCTGCACTTAGAAATATTGCAACGACATATCAAGTGAAATACTATGTTTTTGTAATAAAGGCGTGACTCTCTTCCTAATGAATAATGAATTACAGTATGAAACAAATAAACTTTGAGGATTTTGGAAGTACACATAACATTTTTTATTACTTGACCAACTTCAATGACATGGAGATACTGTTTCCTTTGAAAATTATATTTCTGTTTATAAATGAAGAACACAATGTTCTGGTTGTTCTGCATGATTAATTTATTCAGTTACCATGTTTTCAGCTTACAAGGCCTTCATCAAAGAAGTTATAATCTTTGTAAACAACACTGGAAAATGTTTATCTATATAGACTGAGGCGCCAAAAAGATAATATTGAACATTAAATAAATATAATGGGAGCAAACCAGGAATAGTATTAAACCTAAACTCGAAAAACAATGCCTGTATAATAGTTTAAATTGAATTAACATCTACAATAAAATAAAATTAGTACTAGACAATAGTACCGAAGAGTAGATTGCAGAGATGTCATCCATAGAAAATACAGAATTCGCAACTGTAACAACAGATTATAAGGAGTACATGGGCGATCACAATAAAATGAACAGATACTGGAAAATGGAGGAATATAAAGAAACAGTCTTTGTGGGAAGCATTGGAAACTATGAGCATTTAGTGAAGTTTAGAAGAGGGTAAATACTGATGTTGAATCACGAGTGTGGGTCAGATATTTGTTGATTTCAAGGGCTTGCATTACGTTGAGTTTGTGTGGCCTTTGATTGCTGAGTGGAGGACATGTGACTGTCGCTGGTGCCTGTGGCCCTCACTCAGTACCTGCTCACCAAATATGGAGTCATAATTCTACTCCCACCAACTACATTCACGTTCAGCAAACATTGATGACATGTCTCTGGGTTACTGATCAACATAAAACTTGTCACAATCAGGACAATTAATTTTGTGTACACCACTGATGGTCAGCAATACAGCCAGAAATCGTATTGCGTGTAACTCTGCTTTGAGCCCCGTTTGGACGTAAGAACTGATGTGAGAAGGAGCACTATTTGGTAGAAAGTTGCATATTCGTGTATTGCTGCATGCTGTGAGCAAAAAGGTATTACTGTGTATCTTGTTGTAGTTTTACATAAATTTTGGAACAATGTATTTGTGTACTGATGTCAATGGTTAGATCTAGAAAGTTTATGAATTTGCTGCTGATCTCGAATGTGAACCGAATATTTTTATCTAGACTAAGTTATAATAAAGTGTGTTGAGCTTACTTGTAGTGCCTGTTCGTATACATGACACATTTACATGTCTGTACCAGTATTTAATATTTGCCCTCAAAGGTTCTTTATTCAAAACACGTTCAACATTGTGCAAATATTTCCGCCAAATGTGGACGAAGAACGGACCACCTAGCTAGTAAGCCTTCTAATGTTTACACAGAGTCCCTTAAAACTGGAAATAATTTTATGCTAGGCATGTCTTTGCTACTCCACTATCTGCATAAGTGATGTAGAATACAACAACAATGATACCTATCACAGAGTAAAGCAAAAACCGTTGAAATCCAGTAAATATAGCATTTCCTTTTATGTAAGGAATACCACAGTCCAGTGTATTTTGAACAGAAGAAATAAGCTAAATGGCTCTGAGCACTATGGGACTCAACTGCTGTGGTCATCAGTCCCCTAGAACTTAGAACTACTTAAACCTAAGGACATCACACACATCCATGCCCGAGGCAGGATTCGAACCTGCGACCGTAGCAGTCGCACGGTTCCGGACTGCGCGCCTAGAACCGCGAGGCCACCGCGGCCGGCTAGAAATAAGCTGCAATGACTAGTTAACAGTAAACAAAATTAACTGTCGTAATTGTGATATGTTTTGTTTTCATAAATCAGGTACACATGTCTACATCTACATCTATACTCTGCTAACCACAGTGAGATGTATGGCAAAGGGTACCACCCATTGTACCATTTATTAGGGTTTCATCCTGTTCGGTTCATGTATGGTGCTTGTTGTTTGAATGCCTCTGTGAGTGCAGTAATTATTCTAATGCTATCCTCACGATCCCTGTGTGGGCAATATGTAGGGGGCTGTAGTATATTCCTAGAGTAATCATTTAAAGGCAGGTCTTGAAACTTTGTTAACAGATTTCCTCAGGATGGTTTACATCTATCTTCAAAAACCTTCTAGTTCAGTTCCTTCAGTTATCTATGTGACACTCTCCCATGGATTAAGCAAAACTGTGACTATTCGTATCACCCTTCTCTATATAATTCCATAGCCCCTGTTAGTCCTATCTGGTATGGGTTCACACACTTCAGCAATATTCTAGAACTGGTCGCATGAGTGATTTGCAAGCAGTCTCCTTTGTAGATTGATTGCATTTCCCCAGTACTACTGCTGTTCCCACGACTGAACTTATGTGATCATTGCACGTCATAGCCCTACAAAGTGTTACACCCAGGTATTTGTATGAGTTAGCCGATTCCAAAAGTGACTCATTGATCAAGGTTAGCTGAACATGAATACAGTTGGAAGTTGCAGAAATATGACTCAACATATGCTGAGCACATACTGAGTGTTTTCCACAGATACCATCCGCAGTCCTATGTCTTCCACTTAGGAAATAAAGGCCGAAACATCAACGTATTAGAAGTCGTGGAAATCAAGGAACAAACACAGTCCTGATCTGATATTATATGACCAAACATAGCAGAACACTTCGACTCTTAAAAATTTCTCTCAATCCCCACAGTTTTTCAATGATTTCTACACCACCTGTTCCTTTCTTTTCCGCCACTTCGGACACCACTTGTTACGACTTCTGGCACCACTTGTCAGCAGCAGACATAGTGGCTGCGTCAAAGACTGAGACGCCGTGGAGTTTACAATTGTTTATTGAACTTTCTTTACAATTTCTCCCTCGTCGTCGCTGCTCAGCCCTGCGGATCCCTCCGCCTGGCTGCTGCTGTGTAGATTCTCCGACAATGCGCCCTACGCGCGCCGCTGATCGCGCTCGGGAGCCTCAGGTCACCAGTGCTCCGTTGAAGCAAGGATGCCCTGTGGTTGAGATGAACTCGTCGCCGCTCGGCGCCCCAGTACAGGCACGCCCACGGAGCCGCGTCGCCATGAGGTCAGCTGGCTGGGAAGCCGTCAGTCGCGATGTCCGCGAGCTCCCGTCATGGACGGACCACGCGCCATGGGGCCGGGTTGCCGTGAAGTCCGGGCTCAGTCCCCGGAGGCGCCTGTGATCAAGACCGCGCTGTGGCCGGTCCTACTGGATGTTCTCCCTGTAGTTAGTCAGCCATGGTGCCGACCGAACTCGGGCCGACTTCCAGAGCTGAAGTTGACATCTGGCAGCGAACAGATGACTCCTGCGAGCTGGAACAGACTTCCGGAATCGTCACCTACGAAGATTGAACATTCGGAGACGGATCACGTCCGTCCTCAGATCTGAACTGCTTCCTAATGGCTTCTGTCTGTTGCTGCCTGCGATCCACTATTTATATCCGGCAGGAGGACGTTTTTTACCCTCGGTGGTAGCTTTTTGTTATTACTCCCGCAGTATATTGCAGCATAACTAAGCGTGCTGGCCTCACTTCCCCTTACTCAGCACTCTCCAGGCTTCGCTCGGTCTGTGTGCGTCCTTGCGTCAGCCTGTTGGTAGACTGCTGCTGTCAGCAAGGCTATCTGTGGCTGCCTACTTCACAACGCCTTGGTCGCTGGCGTGCCTCAGTTTTGCTATTCTTGACTGCGTGAAGCAACGCTTACTACATGTGGCCGCATCACCTGTTTGTGTTGTAAAAAAATGGTGTATCCATTCAAGGGTTACTTATAAATGACACAAGTTTTATGAATTTTTTCAAAGTATCCTTTTAAAGAAAATGTGTTTAGAAATCGTTTTTGATTGAATGCTAAATTAAATCACGAAGTTAATATAGGCTTCATTTAATGGAACTTTAAGTTACCATTACGTCAATGATATATTTTTGGATTGATAAGTCTACTCTAAATTTTTGCGTAGTACTTTTTGAAAGATCTATTGCTTTTTGTGTGAAGTTTTTTTCAACATCGCTGTCATCAACATCAGTGAAATAATTTCTTGCCTGTGAGTCACATTTTAAGTATATTTCATTTTCCTCTTTTTGTTCAGCATCCAGTTTACTGCACAGTATTTTCTTGAACTTGTATACATAAATATCTGAGGCAGTACTATTTCTAAATCAGTAGTTGAGAATTAACATGCATAAATGTTTTTGCATTAAATCACAATTTGAATTTAAATTTAAAATGGAAAAATTGGTATAGTATCTACTACTAGAATTGTCAAATATGACATAAACAAAATAAATCACTAAAACAGAATTCTGAAAACACAATTACAAGATGAAACTTTTGCAGTGTTTCAAATAATATTCTAAAAAAATATTTATTCCTATTCTAAGAGAGGTATATATTTTATATATATTATATAGCTTATTTATTATATAGAACCTTTCCATATCATTTTTGATCTAACATATATGTTTGTCTTATAAACAAATTAAACTACTAATCATTTACAGAGAACTGATTGACAAGAGTAGGGACTAACAAGTCAGCTATCTTTTGCATTCTTCAAAAACAGTGCAAAAGATCACACAGTGAAGTACCTTTAGAAAATTGGGACAGACTATTAAATTACTGCATTTTTCAGAAACAGTAGTAAAATTTACACTTACGAGTTTCCTCCAATCACAGGACATGACACTGAAAACCAGAATGGTATATTTACATACAATATTAGTAAAATCTTTTTTACATAGATAACCTCTTCACTTCTAATGTACTTTCAAATCACTTCTTTCAGCATCAAATTTCACAGTTATCACTACAGTTATTACAGAAGAAAATAACTCCTAAATCTGGAAAGCATATTTGAGTAAAAAAACTCATGACAAGAATTTTTTTAATTACATACACGGAAATCCAAGACACATGTTTCTCACAGGGATGTATAGCACAGAAAATCTTAAACAAGAAATGTTGCAAAATACATATGTATAAACAAGTTTGACGGAAAATTAAAAATAAGTACTACATATGACATATTTGTGACAAAGAACAGCTACCTTAACTGTGTGTAAACTGCCCATTTTGCTTATGCAGCAACTGACAAATTTATATTGTACCTGGTAGATGAATAAAAGGATATATGTGAATGAATTTTTGTAATATAAATACAAGTAAAGAAGAGCATGTGACACAGACACTTAACGTTTAGTGAAGAAATAGTAGTAAATAATCTCAAAATTATCTTGTGGGCTATTGACAGGAAGGTAGAAGCAGATAGTGAACCAGAAAATGAAGGATGGTTTTGCCCAGTGGGGATAGCTCTACTTGCCACTACCAACATCAACCTAGGGTGCATTAGATATTGTAAGTTTCTTGACTTCATGTTCTTTGATAAATAAAACAAGGTCATATTATAAACAAACAGTTTATAAACTTCCAAGAAGTTTCTTGCATATTCTCATGTAGAGTAAAAACATTCATTCCAAATAATAAAATGGTTTGAGACTGATACATCACACATGCTCCCAAGCTGTTTCAAACATCATCTTTATAGTTTTTGACTTTGTATTTTTTGGCAAATAAAACTGTCGAAATTTTGTTAAAAATTTTAGTCTTTGCAAATGGTATTCAGTACAATTCACACCGAAGAGAGACCATAGCAGCTATAGTATTACTAATTAAATTACATGTGATGTTTTTAGTTTTTACAAGTAAACAAGAATAAAGTTATAGTTTCTATGGCAGTGGATGCAAATACAAAAAGGAGAAATTGTTCATTTCTGACAACGAAATGTAAAATTCAAATTTCGTATGCTCTCCATTTGACATTTATGCAAAACATTATCTCAGTGAACTAAGTAAAAATTTTTAGAATGCAAAGTCGGCCAACACTGAAAATTGTATGATTCATATGAAATACACATATACATTTTTTGTAGACGATAAACTGATTTCTTACAAGGTTTTGCACAGAATGAAATAAGATGGCATAAAATACCATGGTTGTATCATCTTAAAGAAATCTAATGTATGCAGTGAGGTCCATATGAGAAAAAGGTGTAAAAGAAATATTTGGGAAGGAAAAATTGGCAGATTTTTTCTTATTAATGAAGTAATTTTAAACATTTAGAACATGTGCACTGGATTCCATTGCTTAATAGACAAAATAATATTTTTTTATATCTAAGAAAATTTGCACAAGCAGGTAAAAAAAGAATTGCTTTTCATGGTGACAAATAAGGATGAATTTTATGTTTATTTCCAAATTTTATTGGTAGTAAAAAGTTTTCCTTGTTGTTCATTGCCAAAGCTCAACAATTTAATTTTGTAAAAATTCTAAATAGGATATGGTTTAATGAGGTTTTTTGTTTCTAAGGCCTTAATTCAGTAATATTACCTTATACAAACAGTTTTCTACATTTTGGGAAAATTGATGTATGTGTAGCAGGATAAGGATTCTCTTTTAATATTAAAAGGGCTTACTTAGACATAAAAGATTTCTTTAATTTGGCAGGAATTTTCACTCTGTTTTTTCATGACTTCTCTAACAATTTTCTCTCTTTTTTATGGCATTGTTTCAACAAACTGGGTATTCAGTGCTTTCAGAAGCGAAGTTAGCTGGCTTTTTGTTATATATTATTTCAGGTGGTGAAATTCCAGTGGAAGAATGCTGCAGGCTATTCATTAGATTTAAAAAAAATTGACATATTCTATCCAAGTCATATGGTTTCTCCTATAAATGCTTTGAAAGCTCTTCCTCTTTCTCTCATATACCTTTCACCTGGAGGATAAAAAAGGTGGCACACAGAACTGAAAACACGCTTTTTTTGGTCAAGAAATGCTTCACATAGTGGTTGTGCCAACATTGAAAAGTAGTTCATGTAATTTTGAGAGTAACTTGTTTACTTATGGCCTTTCTTGGAGGATACAGATTTATGAACTTTGAGAATTTCAACCATTACGAAAATGTAACAATATCTTCTTTAGGTTTTGGCAGAGGAAGATATATCCACTGCTACAAGATTACTGGATCTAACTGTTTGTTTCGCAAAATATTTTGCATTAACCCTCAGTGAGTTGATTGGTAGTCCTTACTAACTGGCATCTCTCACAGGCAGGAAGCTTTTTTTAAGATTTTTTATTAACTCTTACCAGTGTACTATCATTTGGATGCACTTTGTTGGGCCATTGTGGCCAAAACTTCCATGTAAATATTTCATTAAGGTGTCGATGTGATGCTCAGTCCAGCATAATTTCCAGTCTGAACTGGGCCTTTTCAGCAAAACCCCTACAAGTAACTGGTACTGTTGTTTAACTTTTTCTTTTCCATTTTTAGCTAAATACCTTGGGCCATCTTCCAGTTTTCATTATGATTTTGTGTCTTCCTAACATCATTACAAATTTTCATTACTTCTGCCTCTCGCTTTACCCACTTAAATACACAACTTTTAACTCCCATTCCCTTTACCCACTACTGTTTTCTGAACTGACACCAGCAGTACCCTAGAAAGTGTGTCAGCAACATCATTGTCTTATCTCTGAATATATGTGATTTCATATTTCATGTTGTTATTGTTGTTGTGGTCTTCAGTCCAGAGACTGGTTTGATGCAGCTCTCCATGCTACTCTACCATGTGCAAGCTTCGTCATCTCCCAGTACCTACTGCAACCTAACTCTTTCTGAATCAGTTTAGTGTATTCATCTCTTGGTCTCCCCCTGCGATTTTTACCAGCCACGCTGCCCTCCAATACTAAATTGGTGATCCATTGATGCCTCAGAATATGCCCTACCAACCGATCCCTTCTTCTAGTCAAGTTGTGCCGCAAATTTCTCTTCTCTCCAATTCTATTCAATACCTACTCATTAGTTATGTGATCTGCCCATCTAATCTTCAGCGTTCTTCTGTAGCACCACATTTCGAAAGCTTCTATTCTCTTCTTGTCCAAACTATTTATCGTCCATGTTTCACTTCCATACATGGCTACACTCCATACAAATACTTTCAGAAACGACTTCCTGACACTTAAATCTATACTCGATGTTAACAGATTTCTCTTGTTTCGAAACGCCTTCCTTGCCATTGCCAGTCTACATTTTATATCCTCTGTACTTCGACCATCATCAGTTATTTTACTCCCCAAATAGCAAAACTCCTTTACTACTTTAAGCATCTCATTTCCTAATCAAATTACCGCAGCATCACCCGATTTAATTCGACTGCATTCCATTATTCTCGTTTTGCTTTTGTTGATGTTCATCTTATATCCTCCTTTCAAGACACTGTCCATTCCGTTCAGCTGCTCTTCCAGGTCCTTTCCTGTCTCTGACAGAATTACAATGTCATCGGCGAATCTCAAGGTTTTTATTTCTTCTCCGCGGATTTTAAAAAAAATGGTTCAAATGGCTCTGAGCACTATGGGACTCAACTGCTGAGGTCATTAGTCCCCTAGAACTTAGAACTAGTTAAACCTAACTAACCTAAGGACATCACAAACATCCATGCCCGAGGCAGGATTCGAACCTGCGACCGTAGCGGTCTTGCGGTTCCGGACTGCAGTGCCTTTAACCGCACGGCCACTTCGGCCGGCGTGGATTTTAATTCCTACTCCAAATTTTGCTTTTGTTTCCTTTACTGCTTGCTCAGTATACAGATTGAATAACATCGAGAATAGGCTACAACCCTGTCTCACTCCCTTTCCGACCACTGCTTCCCTTTTATGTCCCTCGACTCTTATAAGAGACGTCTGGTTTCTATACAAATTGTAAATAGCCTTTCGCTCCCTGTATTTTACCCCCGCCACCTTCAGAATTTGAAAGAGAGTATTCCAGTTAACATTGTCAAAAGCTTTCTCCAAGTCTACAAATGCTAGAAACGTAGGTTTACCTTTCTTTAATCTATTTTGTAAGATAAGTCGTAGGGTCAGTATTACCTCACGTGTTCCAACATTTCTACGGAATCCAAACTGATCTTCCCTGAGGTCGGCTTCTACGTTTTTCCATTCGTCTGCAAAGAATTCGTGTTAGTAGCTTGCAGCAGTGGCTTATTAAACTGATAGTTCGGTAATTTTCACATCTCTCAACACCTGCCTTCTTTGGGTTTGGAACTATTATATTCTTCTTGAAGTCTGAGGGTATTTCGCCTGTCTCATACATCTTGCTCACCAGAAGGTAGAGTTTTGTTAGGCCTGGCTCTCCCAAGGCTGTCAGTAGCTCTAATGGAATGTTGTCTACTCCCGGGTCCTTGTTTCGACTTAGGTCTCTCAGTGCTCTGTCAAACTCTTCACGTAGTATCATATCTCCCATTTCATCTTCATCTACATTCTCTTCCAATTTCTATAATACTGTCCTCAAGAATCTATTTTCTAAGATTGTATAGACCCTCTATATACTCCTTCCACCTTTCTGCTTTCCCTTCCTTGCTTAGAACTGGGTTTACATCTGAGCTCTTGATATTCATGCAAGTAGTTCTCTTTTCTCCAAAGGTCTCATGAATTTTCTTGTCGGCAGTATCTATCTTACCCCTAGCGATATGTGCCTCTTTATCCTTACATTTGTCCTCTAGCCATCCCTGCTTAGCCATTTTGCAGTTCCTGTCGATCTCATTTTTGAGACGTCTGTATTCCTTTTTGCCTGCTTCACTTACCGCATTTTTATATTTTCTCCTTTTGTCAATTAAATTCAGTATCTCTTCTGTTTCCCAAGGATTTCTACTAGCCCTCGTCTTTTTACCTACTTGATCCTCTGCTGCCTTCACTACTTTACCCCTCTGAGCTACCCATTCTTCTTCTACTGTATTTCTTTCCCCCATACCTGTCCCTTATGCTCTCCCTGAAACTCTCTACAACCTCTGGTTTAGTCAGTTTATCAAGGTCCCATCTCCTTTAATTCCCACCTTTTTGCAGTTTCTTCAGTTTTAATCTACAGTTCATAACCAACACATTATGGTCAGAGTCCACATCTGCCCCTGTAAATGTCTTACAATTTAAAACCTGGTTCGTAAATCTCTGTCTTACCATTATATAATCTATGTGATACCTTTTGGTATCTCCAAGGTTCTTCCATGTATACAACCTTCTTTCATGATTCTTGAACCAAGTGTTAGCTGTGATTTAGTTATGCTCTGTGCAAAATTCTACCAGACGGCTTCCTCTTCCATTTCTTTCCCCCAATCCATATTCACCTACTACGTTTCCTTCCCTTCGTTTTCCTACTATCGAATTCCAGTCATCCATTACTATTAAATTTTCGCTTCCCTTCACTATCTGAATAATTTCCTTTATCTCCTCATATATTTCTTTAATTTCTTCGTCATCTGCAGAGCTAGTTGGCATATAAACTTGTACTACTGTAGTAGGCGTAGGCTTCGTGTCTATCTTGGTCACAATAATGCGATCAATATGCCGTTTGTAGTATCTTACCCGCACTTCTATTTTTTATTCATTATTAAACCTACTCCTGCATTACCCCTATTTGATTTTGCCGGCCGAAGTGGCCGTGCGGTTAAAGGCGCTGCAGTCTGGAACCGCAAGATCGCTACGGTCGCAGGTTCGAATCCTGCCTCGGGCATGGATGTTTGTGATGTCCTTAGGTTAGTTAGGTTTAACTAGTTGTAAGTTCTAGGGGACTAATGACCTCAGCAGTTGAGTCCCATAGTGCTCAGAGCCATTTGAACCAACCTATTTGATTTTGTATTTATAACCCTGTATTCATCTGACCAAAAGTCTTGGTCCTCGTGCCACCGAACTTCGCTAATTCCCACTATATCCAACTTTAACCTATCCATTTCCATTTTTAAATTTTCTATCTTACCTGCCCAATTAAGGGATCTGACATTCCACGCTCCTCCGTAATATTTTACCCAAGAAGACGCCATCATCATTTACCCATACAGTGAAGCTGCATGCCCTTGGGAAAAATTACGGCTGTAGTTTCCCCTTGCTTTCAGCCATTCACAGTACCAGCACAGCAAGGCCGTTTTGATTAGCGTTAGAAGGCCAAATCAGTCAATCATCCAGACTATTGCCCCTGCAACTACTGAAAAGGCTGCTGCCCGTCTTCAGGAACCACACGTTTGTCTGGCCTCTCAACAGATACCCCTCCGTTGTGGTTGCACCTACAGTACGGCTATCTGTATCGCTGAGGCATGCAAGCCTCCCCACCAGCGGCAAGGTCCATGGTTGAAGGGTGGGGGGTCATATTTCATAGTTGAATTGTTTTACAAACATAGCCGAGCTGGTTATCTTACTGTGATATAATTTGCAAATAGCTCAGTTCTTTGCTGTCAGAATAAACAACTAATTTGTAACAAAATATATAACTTTTAAATTTACTGAAAGCCCAATGTATCGCCAGGAGCTCTTTTCCAATTTCATTTTTTCATCTTTTTGTAACATCTTACTTGCAAACTCAATACAGCTCATTAAATTTTTCCGTCCAGTTCTCTTTCCTGAAATAACTTTGCACCCAAAACAGAGATCTGCTGTCAGCAATTAGAAACAAAGGAAGAAACATTTTTGGTCTGTGTACTGTTTAACTCTGAGGAAGGTGATTTTTAATTTCATCATCACAAACTTTCTTCAAATCCGAAAGTCTATTTTTCCTTAACAGGTTGCTTAGGTAATGTGCATTTAAACCTGATTACAAATAAACTTTCTATAAAATCGTGTTAGCCCATAGTACGGCATTAATTGCTTTTTATTTCCAGGTGCTGAAAACTTTGCAATAGTTTCGATTTTGTCTTTATCTGATTCACTTTTCTGGAACACTGTGTAAGTAGGCTGTTTATGTTTTCTTATTGGCAACGTTACGTAGCGCTCTGTATGAAAATCACTGGCTGTGCTGTGTGCAGTCTGTGGCTAGTTTGCATTGTTGTCTGCCATTGTAGTGTTGGGCAGCGGCAGCTGGATGTGAACAGCGCGTAGCGTTGCGCAGTTGGAGGTGAGCCGCCAGCAGTGGTGGATGTGGGGAGAGAGATGGCGGAATTTTGAAATTTTTAAAACTGGATGTCATGAACTGCTATGTATATTATGAGTTTTCAACATTATTAAGGTAAATACATTGTTTGTTCTCTATCAAAATCTTTGATTTGCCTAACTATGCCTATCAGTAGTTAGTGCCTTCAGTAGTTTGAATCTTTTATTTAGCTGGCAGTAGTGGCGCTCGCTGTATTGCAGTAGTTCGAGTAACGAAGATTTTTGTGAGGTAAGTGATTTGTGAAAGGTATAGGTTAATGGTAGTCAGGGCCATTCTTTTGTAGGGATTTTTGAGAGTCAGATTGCGTTGCGCTAAAAAATATTGTGTGTCAGTTTTAGCACAGTCGTGTATAATTTTTCTAAGGGGACGTTTCAGCCCATATTGTCCCACTCCTCAACGGCGGTTCGGCACAGAGTGGTTGGTGGGTCACGTCGTCCATAAACAGCCCGTTCCATATGTCGACCCTTAGCCGAGGATACCTGATTTTTTCTTGTAGTTTGTGTAATTAGTGTAGCTTTTGTTTATTACTAGCGCGTAATTATAGAGATAATTTCCTTTGTAGTTGCAGTTTTTCATTGTTGTACAGTAAAACAGTTGTGGCATGCATGTAGATTTGCAGCAAGTATTTCGCAGCTGCGCTTTCAATTAACTAGATATTATTTTCAGTGCTATGTTAATGTGTTCCCCTGTTTTTGCTCTTGAAATTGTGTTTTTCTGTGTTGTCGTGTGAAATATTGTGACAATAATGGCGTGTGAAAAATGTAACACTAGGCTCGAAAGTAAACTGAGAAATGACAGCGAAGACGAAAGCAGTGTGTTAGCGCCACCGTGTAATGAATTAACTAATATTCAAAGTAGTAATTTGGTAATTGTGCATAGGGAAATGGAGCAGGTGGCAAATAATGGTGTAGACAGTGAAACAAGTAGTGAACAGGGAGCATTATCGATCGATCGGTCGGCAACAGCTCGCCTCAGGAATACGAAATGACAGGACACAATCTTGCAAATACTGCAGATTCAGGTTTTGGGTCCTCACCGTTCTCTCAAATAAGCCAAGACACAATTTCTGCTCGTCAAAATGTAAATGTTGCCGGTGCAAATGCAGTGCCGAAAAGCATAGAGGAACCGATTCCAGACACTAACACATTATTATTGCAATTAATGCAGCAAATGAAACAAAATCAGAGACAAACACAGCAACAGTTAGACACAATGGAACAAAATCTTCAAAAGTTAGACACAATGGAACAAAATCTTCAAAAGTTAGACACAATGGAACAAAATCAGAGACAAACACAGCAAAAGCTTCAAAAGTTAGACACAATGGAACAAAATCTTCAAACGTTAGACTCAATGGAACAACACCAGAGACAAACACAGCAACAGTTAGACGCAATGGAACAAAATCTTCAAAAGTTAGACACCACACTTGAACAAACACGTGAAGATTTAACTACTGAGTTACATAACATTGAATCGAAATGTCAAAAAGTCTGTAATGACGTAAAAACACAAATTTGTGAGCATTTCCAACCTATATTTTCGCGTCATGAAAATGCATTACAGAATCACGAAGCAGCCATAAAAGAACTGCAAACTATTGTTCATGAAAATCACGACACCCTGCAAGTTAAAATTGACTTAGTTGCATCTACCGATTCGGTTATGCAACTTGCAAAAACTCAGGAAAACCTAAAGGACACAGTAGATACGATTTCATCACAAATGGACACTCTGAAACTTGGTTCAGAAAAACACACAGAGGAAATAATTTCACTAACGGATAAAGTACCCGAACTTTCAGATCAGTTCACTAACTTATCTACAAAGGTAGATGATGATCTGAATGACACAAGACCTGTAGCCATCACTGACACAGAAGAGTATGAACAAATTAAGAAATTCAAACAAAATCAGAATCAAATTAATACGCAACACAAAAGAGAAATCCGGGAAGTACAAGATCAGTTGGCACAAGTAATACAAAAATTACATATTTCAGAGGACACTCGCACTCCAACACGGGAAGAGGAACTTAGAAATACGGAACAACCACAAAATAATAACACAGGACACTTCGGAAATTATGAAAGAAATTGGCAATGCACACCGAATTTTGAGACGCAACCGCCGAAACGACGTAACAATGACCGACATGTGACTCGCCGACATGATGATTTTGACTATAAGCTGTTCATTACTACACGTAAATTCAAAACATCTAAGAATTCTGGCAACGACATTCATCCACAAGCGTGGCTCCATCAATTCTCTCATTGTTTTCCTCCCAACTGGTCATTACAGCACAGATTAGAATTTATGTGTGGCTAATTAGAGAATGAACCAGCTGTAAGAATGCAATCGGTCATTCACGATTGTCACAGTGAAGGAGAATTTTACCATGCCTTCCTCTCAGCATATTGGTCTCAAGCTACACAAGACCGAGTAAAACATAGCATCATGATGATGAAACACTTTGAACAATCTGAATTTTCCAGTCTTGTCAAATATTTTGAAGACATGTTGCATAAGAATCAGTATCTTTCAAACCCATACAGCCCCTCAGAACTCATCCGCATTTGCTTAATCAAATTGCCTGAACATTTACGACATATTATTTTAGCAGGACGTTGCAAAGACGACATTGAAGCTTTTCAGGGACTGTTACAAGAACTGGAAATTGACACTGACAATCGCGGAACGCGAAAACAGGAGCACAACAATTACAGGTCACATCTGTCACAATTCCGCGATGAAAGAAATAATAACTGGACACGACAAGGCTATTCTCACAACACAAATCGTGACCAAAACAGACAACACCCATATGACAACCACTGGCAGAGTAATAATAGTTACAGAGAAAGATCGCATTTCCATAGTAATGAATATGACAGAGACAACCATAGAAACAGACAATATGGGAACCAAAATAATTATTATCAAGGGAGACAGAATAACTTCAGACGCAACGGTCCACCACGCAGTTACGATTCTGGGAGAAATTCTCCATCACATGACCGACAAGAAAGAAATTATGAAATCTACCGACATGACGACAGACGAGATAATCATAACAACAGACCTGAATTTCAGCAGAACTGGCGTTATTCAAACAGAGCAGGGCACTTTCGACAACGTGAATTTGTAGAAGCTAGGTCTCCTAATCCCAATAACGACGCGCGCCAACAAAGAGACAGACAATGACTTGCACAGCAGGCAGCCGCGTGCGCCAGCTGGCTCAGAAAAAAATAACATAGATGCTAACCTTGAGAAAAATTCCAGTATTCTTTACCGACATATACCACACGATGATTCCGTTGAAGCTGGAGCTCTGCATAGTAGTAAGAGTAAAGGCTTGCACCACATTTCACATGTAAAACCGTTTATTGAAAGATAATCTGCTTTTTAACTTTGTCTTTGCCATATAACTTTTCACTTTACATTACTAGTATGCTTGTCAGACTTAGAATCTGTTAATATGCAACAATGTTTGAAGTTATATATCCAATCAAGAACCAAGAGAACTTATTTAAACAGAAATTACGAATGCATTGTTATTGTGAACAGACGACACAGTGTTATTGTGTGTGTACATTCTTGCTTGTTAGTTGCACGATTACGTAACGACTATAAGGCTCACATACTTAGAACATTTACCAGTACTGCTAATGAGATTTTAATGCAACATTTTGGTTTATTTGAAAATACATTCTGGATTTAAAGTACTTTCTGTGAAATACCAGATGACACAGTGGTTAGTTTATGTGACAGCTATACGATTTTATCACGACGCTACTAATGAGTGACAATTTACAATGTTGCTTTTTCAGTGTTTCTGTTTTATATCTGCACAGTTTTTCTGTATTGTTCTGGAAAGTAAAACATGTTTTAGTAGTAACTTTTGTGGTATAGCTACAATGAGACAGCCTTTTCTGTAGCACAACAATACGTTACAGTATAGTACTTTCTTGATCACGGTAAGGTATGTAATAACTACGATATCTATACGCAAAGAATTTCAGTTTCGGTTATGATGAGGTAAGTACATTGATTTCTGCAGAACTTAGCTTACAGAGGAAGATAATTACGACACTTCCACAGAATTATCTTACAGCAAGACGCACATTTAGCGCTACAGGACACGCATTTGAGTGATTAATTTTGTACTTAAAACATTTATTTTTAAAGATATTTGAAGTACAATGATATGAAGTTTTTCCGTGATACATTTCATTCCATTGCAATAATCTGTAACACCTGAGGGTATAATTACATTAATCCTCAGGGGGGTACACGCTTACTTTGTGTACCATGTGTGTGGCAAGCACATGGAGCCCTAGCTAATATGGTATTTGCTTATACAACTTAACACATCGGTACCATATTTCTCCAACACAGAATTACACAGCTACCTGATTATTTAACAGAGAAACAAACATTTTTTTACTACATCAGTGGCACATGTTTACGCAATTACACAGTTGGGTAACTTCACACTTATGAATTTGTATTTTGTCTGTACTTTGTGAACTCTTCATATTTTTTCATAAACATTGTGATACTATGAGAGCTTTGAATTATGTATTTGGTATGGGGTCATGATTTTTAAAGTACGTTTGAGGTAGATGACACTTTTGAAAGGAGCAGAGAATTTTTTGTAGGTTTTAAAATTATTGCAGAAAGCTACGACGTTTTGTAGATTTGACTGAGGTGTTATGATGTTATTATTATGACGACGATGTGTATTATGCTGCTGAGGTATGTTTAAGATTAACAAGCTGATGCTATATGAGTTATTTGATTATGCTACTAATCTGTTATGAGGAAATATTGAAGAAGTGTCGATGAATATGTATATGTATAATGAGGTAAGGAATAATGATAAGTGGTTAGGGACTCTGATTCGTGGAAAAGGATGTTGGAAACCAAGAATCGTACTTTAAGACTTATGAAATGTGTGTACATGTGTGAATGTATCACAATTCCACTGAAAATTTTTTGGACACTGTTATTTTCATAGGATTTTATTTCTACACATTTGCAACGCAAATTCTCGAGCAGTGAAATTTTTTATATGAGACTGCCACTGTAGCAGAAACTGCTGTCGTAAGTATTTCCGTAAGTAAGTTAAGTGACCACCTGCACGTAATGCGTTGTGGGCACCCAGCTGTGTCAGACGCCTGGAGAAAAATCCATTAGTGTGTGCCATTTCAGAGGCACAGGTAGAAAAAAAAGGGAGGCCATTATCCTCGCTATTGACATTCCTTTGTAGAAAGCATCGCAAATACGACACGCTTAAACTTGAAAACATATGATTATAATGTGGAGCTCTTAATTTATGAAATTTACTAAAATGCCTAATGAAACGATGAGAAACATTTCACGGCTATTGTCTTGCTAGTTGAGAGAAATGCCATATGGCTTGCTTTATGTATTTATTTACCCATTTTGTTTAATATCTAGTTTCTAGCTGCACTGCAGCATTGGTTAAAATAAAATTTTATAGATGTACTAATATAAATATTTTATGCCTACAGATCCAGTAAATAATTTTATGATCTATTCAAAAAAAAACGAAGGAGCATAAAAAGACATTTCCCTTCACAGGAATTGCATACGGAATTTTCTTTTCAACTACTTGGTAATTTTTTTGGTAGAATAACTTCTTGTGGTGCACCACTTTAATTACATAGACATTAAGATGTGAATATACATTTCCCTTGTCTGCATTGTTGTCTTTAATGTAATATTTTTTCTGCTTGAGCTATGTCATGTTTAGATATAAGTTATTTCATTTGCTGCTGCTGTTTGCCAGGCATAGTGTTACTGAATTTTTAGTTGTGTTACTCTGCTAAGCCAGTTTACTACTGATTTATTATTCTTGTTTGCTGCTCATTGCTCTATATTAGTTGTAATTTATGCTGCTTGCTTCGCCATTTGCATTTTTGATCATTGCTGTTTGTGTTAATTGTTTAGTGCTGCTGCATTGCCTCGTCCTTTAGTTTAGCATCTGAGCTCAGTAGATTTAAGTTAGCTTAAGAGGGGGTAGACTATATAAGAGAATGAGTTGCGATGAATTGGATGAAATGCATTGAGAAGCTATAAGAAAATGGTTTGGCCAAAAAAAAAGTATTTTGAAAGAGGATATGAACCAAAAAAGGTACAGTTTAGGGACAACAGGTTTAGGTAGGATTTTCTTGGAAATAAATGATGAGGTAAAATAATGGAAAATAAATAATGAGGTAAGAAATATGAGAACATATAAATACAGAAAGCATGCTTGGATAGGATTTTTTTGGTGGAAACAAATGTTGAAATAAGACGAAAAATCTATGCAATGAAGTTTTAGGTTGGACTGCAGTACCAAATGTTACACTGAAAACAAACCCTGTCCTTTCCTTTTGTGTTATCCCCCTATGTGTTTGTGTACCCTTGTGTATTTGTTTTCTTCCTGTTTCTGTATACTGTTTCATAGAATTTTTTTTCTCTTCTAATACTAAGCTACATTCAGTATGATGAAGAATACTGTTATCCTCAAATAAAATTTGCATTAATAATATCTTATTTACTTTGTAAAGATGTTTAGACATTATTTATCTGTTCTGTTTTGTTGCTCATGTGTGAAGTTGATGTTTCAAAAGTTATTCTGATCTTTTATGTAGATACTTATAATTCCTGTCACACTGATGTATATGTCTATTTCTATTCTTTTGTAAAGCCTGTTTTACTACAAATGTAATCTGTATTGTTATGTTCTTTAATGACGTATTTTGTACCTTTGTTATTGTATTCTCATGTTATAAAATTGTAATTGACACCAGTTCATCATATTATTATCTTGTAAGTTACATTTCACTGCACACATTTCTGTTGGTCATAGTATATGGACAATATGTGAGAAGTAGGGATTGTTAGTGATTGCACGTGTGTTAATAATTCAGCAAGGGACTGGATAACAGCATTGCTGGTTCTAAGGACAATTAAAAAACTTTGTGAGTGCACAAGTGGTGGCTATGGACTTGCTATATTCTCCGCAAGACTCTTCGATGGTGATTGTGCACCTGCACAGTTGCAACAGATGTCTGATGGCCGTCTCTACAAGGACTACAGTGGGTCTGCATCTTTGATGGCCCACCATTACCATTATTTCTACAAGGACTGCAGTGGGTCTGCACCTCTGGTGGCCCACCAATACCGTAATCTCTACCAGGACTACAGTGGGTCTACTCTGTGATGACCTACCTACCAATACTCTTCAAAATTTAGACTGACTCTGCTGTGGGTTTGCTCTGTTGTGGACCAATACCTGTCTGCATGTCAAGAGTCAGCACTGTCTTTCCGTTGGAAGGACAACACTACTTCTTCAAGATTGCATGGAAATCCACTACTTCCGTGTGCATTTTCTTTTACTGCTCAGACTTTGAGAAAAACACTGCAATGTTACTGTGATGAATGATCAGGACTGTCTTTATGGACTGTGAGAAAATTTTAGCTTTTGACCAACATTGTATCAATAAATGTGTGCGTTTGATATCTTTGTTATTGTAATCATAAAAAATTTTTCAAATCATTATTGGCCAGTGCCCAAAACAATTTGTAAAATTTTTTGTGGGGAGCATGGGGGCTATGTAAGTAGGCTGTTTATGTTTTCTTATTGGCAACGTTACGTAGCGCTCTGTATGAAAATCACTGGCTGTGCTGTGTGCAGTCTGTGGCTAGTTTGCATTGTTGTCTGCCATTGTAGTGTTGGGCAGCGGCAGCTGGATGTGAACAGCGCGTAGCGTTGCACAGTTGGAGGTGAGCCGCCAGCAGTGGTGGATGTGGGGAGAGAGATGGCGGAATTTTGAAATTTTTAAAACTGGATGTCATGAACTGCTATGTATATTATGAGTTTTCAACATTATTAAGGTAAATACATTGTTTGTTCTCTATCAAAATCTTTGATTTGCCTAACTATGCCTATCAGTAGTTAGTGCCTTCAGTAGTTTGAATCTTTTATTTAGCTGGCAGTAGTGGCGCTCGCTGTATTGCAGTAGTTCGAGTAACGAAGATTTTTGTGAGGTAAGTGATTTGTGAAAGGTATAGGTTAATGGTAGTCAGGGCCATTCTTTTGTAGGGATTTTTGAGAGTCAGATTGCGTTGCGCTAAAAAATATTGTGTGTCAGTTTAAGCAAAGTCGTGTATAATTTTTCTAAGGGGACGTTTCAACTGGATCCTAAAAATTTTAATCCTTTTACCCAAAATTTACACTTTTGCAGTTTGTGGGGCGGCGAGTTAGTGGGAGAAAATTATTCGTTTGCTGTATAAAAGTTTTGAATGTAAAATCAGTTTCTAGCTTTTAGAATGTTGTTAATGCTGTCTTTCGCCGTTCTCAACACTGGCTCTCTAATTCCTTTTTAGCCCCCAGAAAGTGATTTAACAAAACGTGAAGCCTGTAATTAGAGTTCCTAGTGCCCACTTCAGATGAGAATATAATTATAGCTGCAGCTTATAGCTCTGAGGAATTAGGAGATTGTCCGGGATTTCTAATCAAAAACGATTTTCCAAAATAGTTGAGTATATTCTCAAAGTCACAAATAAAACACACAAGTATCCCTACAACCTAACTAACAGAGCAGTTCAGAGTCTAATGCGCTGATGCAACTATAAATGTCCGAATTAAATGTTAAAAAGAATGCTCGCCATAATTTGATGAGAGTATTTCATCAAACGCCACGCTAAATAATTGGTAGAATGTCTGTCCCGCGATGGCACGTGAAAATACGACAATACGCACACTGAGGCTAGATACTGAAAACCATCCCAGAATTAACACTTCACCTGAAATGTTTTCATGGTTCCGCGTATCTCGAGTAACTTAATACGGCACCCGAGGCTGTTTGTCGCAGTGATACCGATGCGACGCGACTGCCGACACAGATGGTGTGTTATTCAGCGTTTGGAGAGAACTGGGGCCTTCCTTCCTCGCGCAGCGTTCTTATATATAAAGCCGCGGTGCGGACGGCTAAGGGAACGCCTGATCAAATCGGCTCTCTCGACTAGCCGCTGGGCTAGTAACGCACCACTTCAAGTTACATAATAAATTATAGCTTCTTTTGCTGATGGCTGATAAAGCTCTTAATTTAACTGTGAATTCAGCACGCAGGTAAGTATTGATAATAAAATTTTGACCTGGCTAAGTTAAATATTTTGGGCGAGAGAATTAATTTAATTACCCTGCACGCAGCAGATGAGCTCTGAACTGGCCCTTTTGAGATCCGCTATCGCTATAATTTTATAGGTATTCAGAAGAAACTTTTCACATCTTCATAGTCATAGCGGACCTCCAACCTATTTAAATCTAAACATCCTAGCCTTATTTACTAGCCTACTTAATCTATCTTGCTTCCTTCAGTTTTGAGACGAAAACCACAAAATCATGAATTTCCACTAAAATCTTAATCTGTGAAATCCAAAGTACTGTTTTTATTAAATCATTATGAAAGATGAATCTAAATATAAATTTTGAAGTCTCTAGCTCTTTTCTGTTGCGCCAATGATTTTTACAGAAAAACGTCCAAATTTCGGAAACGGCTAAAGTTATCGAATTGATATTTAACACACATTAATTTAGTATTACTTCTGACATGCCAGAAAAGTTTTAGGTCATTTGCTTGATTTTTAAGGTATTGCGCAACATTTATGACGTCAGAGCTAGTTACAGCAGACTGGCTGGCACACAGTTGAAAACTGATGTGAATTTACTACAGCGTGAGTAGGCTGCTTCCCTACAAGTTGTAATGTTGTTCTACCTCCCCTAACAAAGTGTCATTAATAATTCAAGTCTTTTCATTTATTGGTATGTCATTAACATGAACAGTTAATTTAAAGGATAATTCATGACCCAGAACAAAATCTAATACTATAATAAAGTATGTGACAGCAGCATGTAGTCCAAAAGGAACAATACAATACTAGTAACAATTATTCCCATATAAACATGCAGTATGTTTTCTGATATCAGGGCCAAATGGTATTTGATGAAAACCTGAACCGTACATCTTCCACAGATGATGTACATGTGTACATTAAGCTTTTCCTGTACTATTCCACAAGGCATGCTACTATGCTGGACATAATTACTGGGCTGTTTGTATGTCGGAAGTCACTACTTTTCTATCAAACCTTTTTCTGTTGTCCTGGAACACCAGAAGTCGGTGTTTCCCTCTCGATTCCTATCCCCATCGAATATTTTTCGGTTGCTAATTGAGTGTCACATTTTGTTCTCTCAAATCTCATCCACACACATATACATATACCTTCTCACACCAGCAGTTTTATAACCATTTTTGCGAGCTCGTATGTGGAAACTTGCTTCAGCATTGCTACACTTAGAAAAGTAATCAATAAGACTCTTCTGTATTTACAGTGTTGAATACGATACGATTTTCCCGTTTCGAGGCTTATTCACAGTTGCGAATATGGACTACCATAAGCTGTATAATGGAATGACGACAGTGAAAATTTATGCCGGACGGGTCTCGAACCCGGATTTTCCGCTTAGAGCAAGCGGTCGCCTTACTATTTGGCTATCCGAGCGCGACTGACGACCACACCCAAACTTAAATATGTCAGCAACCGCCCACCTACAACCCGTACTCGTAATCCGTTATGTATATTCCTGTACAGGGGAGACATTTTACTTGAAAGTAGCTCGCCCGTTGTCGGTGGATAATAAATACGATATTGGAATGCATGAATTCTTCCGAATTACGACGCAATGTTCCTTCGGACATGCATGCATGTGTGAAGGAACAGACACCGCAGCAACTACAAAGCCATGAAATGGCAAAAGTCTTAACTGTGCTTATTCTGTTGTACAGGTGATTGTTCTTCATATTCGCAGCTATGAATATATTTCATGTATTTCGTGACGACTGTAATCGTTGCAGTGCCTGTTCCTTCAGACATGTCCGAAGGAAGTTTGCATTGTAATTCGGAATAACACAAGCACTGCAATGTCTTTCTGTCCATATCCTCCTATATCCTTTCTGTGTACATCTCCTCCTTGCCCTTCTCTGTCTGTCCATTTTTTCCTCACCCCTTATCTCTCTACGTTATCACCGCCACCCGAATAGAAGGTTGCTGTTTCGTACCCCCCCCCCCCCCCCCCCACCAGTATTTCTCTCCTGGTAGTAAGTAATATATATGCAAAGTTTGGTTGAAATTGCTCCACGGATTTGGAAGGAGCTTTTTACCTGCGGCTTTGCGTGCATAAACACGCATAATATGTATTTCACAAATGTTTGACATAATTCATACATATTTGTATACACATTTCACCTGCATCTCTAGCGTATTTCGACCTGCAGTTTCTTTTTCAAGCAGCTCAATGTTTATGACGTCATATCTCCTGAACTAAGTGTTGTACAGTGGTAAAATTTTGCAGGTCAATTCAGCAGTAGAGCAGTAGCATACATGTAGATACTGTGTACGAAACGTGTTGGGAATGGTGTTAGTAGCAACGAAGTAATAAGTTTAAACATTATGCATGACGTGGCAGATTTAGTGCATGAATCATCCTTTTATTGGGGATGCGGACGAGAAAACGTCTCGTAAAAGTCTGAGATTATGTGTAAAGTGTTTTGCAAGTCACTAAGTGCTCTCATACTCAAATACTGGATGAATATAATCTGGTTATTTGTGGGTCGTGAGCTAAGCTTCTTTTTAACCACCACTCCCACCCCTTTGAAAGGTATGTGGTTCTTACCTCCCCCCTCCCCCCCTACCGCCCCCTGCACCCCCTCCCCCCAGTGGATACATACATACACTTTTATAATGTGTGTGGATTAACGGTAGGCACACTTAAAAAGTATTGTCCATTAGCTTTCTTATATTACTCTGTGCTCACCTACCTTGCACACTTTCCCTTTGATTAAAAGGAGACGCCCTAAAAATTGAATCAACAGCTAAACTGACGTTAAAGCGATCATGTAAAATGAACTTCGAAACTAGTGTCCATCATAGACTCCCCTATAAGGTTCGTTGTGTCAGACAGCGAACATGAAACAGTTTCCACAAATACTGTGGAATTTCGACTATACTTGAAATACGTACTACCACAGTTCTTGAAGATTGCTGGTTGTAAGCTGACATAAATGTTTGCGTCTTCCCATCGTATTCCAAACGTACTCTATTGGTGACCAATCAGGCAACCATTCCGGTCAGACAGGGCTTCGTTCATTCCTAAAGGCTTCTAAGATGTTAACTGCAGTGTGGGGTCTCGTATTTTCCTACTGAAATATACCATCTGGTTCCCTGGTCATGAAGAATAGGCCGACAGGATGTACTATTGTTGCCACACATTGTCAAGCAGTCAGTGTCTTTTCAGCAGTTGCCAGATCGGTCCTTTTGTCGTGTACAACACCTCCGTTCTCTCTGATTCCAGGAGGTGGACAGTTACAGCCTTCGAGAATACCCTGACACTCAGTATGGTCGTCTGCGCACAGATTGGCGTAGCCCTGAATGCCACCGATACTCATCGCCAAAGATTGCCACTGACAAGGAACCCCTGGAGTGCGAGGTCGCAAGTTTAATCTTTAGTGAGGCTCATTTGCTATTGTCGTGTTAATGATTGTGACAGGAAAAATATTAGCTGCTAATGACTCATCAGGTGCATCGGCAGGGCGATAACAAATGAGTACCCGGAAGCGCAGAGATCAACTCTCTATGGGATGTATGTATTACACTTCACAAAATGAACATCGTCGAATGAACATTAACTTAACTTCGCAGGAGAGCTTCTGTTAAGTTTGGAAGTAGGAGACGAGGTACTGGCAGAATTGAAGCTGTGCGGACGGTTTGTGAGTCGTGCTTGGGTAGGTCAGTTGGTACAGCACTTGCCCGCGAAAGGCAAAGGTCCCGAGTTCGAGTCTCGATACGGCACACAGCTTTAATCTGCCAGGAAGTTTCATATCAGCGCACACTCCGCTGCAGAGTGAAAATCTCATTCTGGAAACATTAACTTGCACCTTGAATACAGAATGAAAAATAGCTCGCCACAGTGATCATAAAGGTTCACACTACCAAGATCGAAGGCGAACTTCTCGAGAGTTACAAACCGTGCAGGACATTCAGCTAGGTATCCACTCATAAAAAAAGCATATACACTCCTGGAAATTGAAATAAGAACACCGTGAATTCATTGTCCCAGGAAGGGGAAACTTTATTGACACATTCCTGGGGTCAGATACATCACATGATCACACTGACAGAACCACAGGCACATAGACACAGGCAACAGAGCATGCACAATGTCGGCACTAGTACAGTGTATATCCACCTTTCGCAGCAATGCAGGCTGCTATTCTCCCATGGAGACGATCGTAGAGATGCTGGATGTAGTCCTGTGGAACGGCTTGCCATGCCATTTCCACCTGGCGCCTCAGTTGGACCAGCGTTCGTGCTGGACGTGCAGACCGCGTGAGACGACGCTTCATCCAGTCCCAAACATGCTCAATGGGGGACAGATCCGGAGATCTTGCTGGCCAGGGTAGTTGACTTACACCTTCTAGAGCACGTTGGGTGGCACGGGATACATGCGGACGTGCATTGTCCTGTTGGAACAGCAAGTTCCCTTGCCGGTCTAGGAATGGTAGAACGATGGGTTCGATGACGGTTTGGATGTACCGTGCACTATTCAGTGTCCCCTCGACGATCACCAGTGGTGTACGGCCAGTGTAGGAGATCGCTCCCCACACCATGATGCCGGGTGTTGGCCCTGTGTGCCTCGGTCGTATGCAGTCCTGATTGTGGCGCTCACCTGCACGGCGCCAAACACGCATACGACCATCATTGGCACCAAGGCAGAAGCGACTCTCATCGCTGAAGACGACACGTCTCCATTCGTCCCTTCATTCACGCCTGTCGCGACACCACTGGAGGCGGGCTGCACAATGTTGGGGCGTGAGCGGAAGACGGCCTAACGGTGTGCGGGACCGTAGCCCAGCTTCATGGAGACGGTTGCGAATGGTCCTCGCCGATACCCCAGGAGCAACAGTGTCCCTAATTTGCTGGGAAGTGGCGGTGCGGTCCCCTACGGCACTGCGTAGGATCCTACGGTCTTGGCGTGCATCCGTGCGTCGCCGCGGTCCGGTCCCAGGTCGACGGGCACGTGCACCTTCCGCCGACCACTGGCGACAACATCGATGTACTGTGGAGACCTCACGCCCCACGTGTCGAGCAATTCGGCGGTACGTCCACCCGGCCTCCCGCATGCCCACTATACGCCCTCGCTCAAAGTCCGTCAACTGCACATACGGTTCACGTCCACGCTGTCGCGGCATGCTACCAGTGTTAAAGACTGCGATGGAGCTCCGTATGCCACGGCAAACTGGCTGACACTGACGGCGGCGGTGCACAAATGCTGCGCAGCTAGCGCCATTCGACGGCCAACACCACGGTTCCTGGTGTGTCCGCTGTGCCGTGCGTGTGATCATTGCTTGTACAGCCCTCTCGCAGTGTCCGGAGCAAGTATGGTGGGTCTGACACACCGGTGTCAATGTGTTCTTTTTTCCGTTTCCAGGAGTGTAGAATCATACTTGTGTAACGGGGTTGATGAGAACTATGGAAATCTGATGGCATGTAACCGAACGCGAAGCAGTCTATCGTGGAGAATATCGTGAAACTGGCTATAGCTACAGATAGTGCGATAATATGTTTTACAGGCACAGGAGAAACAAACATCCGGAGTCCGTATTTGTGCAGTGTTTCAAATGATGTGAACTGCAGTGTGACACTTTGCAGGTGGGATAGTCTGCTCTAAAGGAGTATGATTTTTATACGCAAACCAGGAACCAAGTAAAAGCAAGTTAGGCCGGCCGGAGTGGCCGTGCGGTTCTAGGCGCTACAGTCTGGAGCCGAGCGACCGCTACGGTCGCAGGTTCGAGTCCTGCCTCGGGCATGGATGTGTGTGATGTCCTTAGGTTAGTTAGGTTTAATTAGTTCTAAGTTCTAGGGGACTGATGACCTCAGAAGTTAAGTCGCATAGTGCTCAGAGCCATTTTTAAAAGCAAGTTATTTTGACCAGCAACAGGCTAAAATCAGTCCTGATACAATAATTGTAGTTCTCTTACGCCCATTTTCCCACTCTTGCTTGCTGTGACATAAATGTTGCCCACCGTCCTTGAAAGATCACGCATACGAGAAATAAACGTAGAGGGTAGAGCACCTCCAACTTCTCGCAGCACAATAAATATCTATCCACACAACTGACCATGCAGATTAACAGTCGGCATAATTGTATACAAATGCGTTAAGGCATTGATGTTAGTTGATCTTCATACAAGTCTCTTAGTACCTCTAATTTCTAGGGTTTGTTTAGTACGCATTGCGTCTTCAAGTCCTGATTGGTCGGAGTTGAAAACAAATTCCTTATTCAACCATGGGATAAATCTGTTTATCGCATCTACAAATTTCCGGGTCGATTCCGCAGTGGATCGTCAAGCTGACGCTTTGTTTGAAATTTCGTTACCTTACGTCTTCCAATTCTGTAGCACTATTTGAAGTTACAACCATCCGTTGCTTCCCTCGAAATCACTGTAACCTATGTCGCGCGCAATTTGATGTGCATAACGTGATACGTCGTTATCATGCACATTCTGTAAATTGCATCGAGCATTCTTGAAACGCACAAACACCAGTTTTTGTAACTAGTACTCCTTGTCCTCCCCTGAATACCCTCAGGTTTTCTTATACACTACAAGCTCATAGTGCTCCGGAATTATTCGAAATCTATTTATAACTGTTTTTTTACTATGGTGAGAATGGTCTTCCATTTATGTAATTATGTTTAGAATCTACTCTTTGGACAACGATTGTCCTTTACTGCGCTTCACTGGAGACGCGATTTGTGACTACCTGTCCGTCAAGGATGATGAACAACATGGATCGACATCTGTTTCTATAGCACTTTCGCTTGTTAAGCACGTATTGTCATCATTGTACTCCTCATGTGCATTATCAGCGCGGTCGAGTGTAGATGACACCACACGTTCCACTGGCTCATCTTGCAGAAACGCTATCGTATTTTTGTCTGCCACTTCTTTCTCACACTACGTAATTCCTTGGATTCCTTTTTGACGAAGTATCACCTTCGGCAATTTTTGTAGATATATTGCAATGTTTGCTTTGTTTATCGTTGCCATTGCTCTATTTTGTACCAACACTGCTAACACTGTAGCACTGTTGTGAGCTATTAGTCGATTAAGCAGTTCAACTACGTTCCGTAGCCTCATGCTCACTATGGTGTACTTACAGTTCCGCCTCCTGTTGCCATTAGCAGCCAATATGTGGGGCGTTGAATCCCGACACGTCATTGGCCTTTTGAGACCTCGCACTCAAGGGGCCCTTTGTCAGTTTCCTCGTAGACTCCAGCAGTGTTCGATTTGTGCTTTTACCAGTGGGGGGGGGGGGGGATGTCTTAGGGGGTTAGTATAATTATATATGTTACTAGCTTGGACCGTGGCTTTACCCATGGTTAAACAGTTATTTATAAATAGATGTTAATGCCGAAACTCACTATTCACGCGTAAGCACTATCAGAAAAGCCATCCCTTGTTATATCTTTAAAAGTACATTATAGGTAAAGCTTATTTACAAAATCATCTACATACAGATATAAGAGGGGAATTCAAAAAGTAAAGGCACATTTGTGAAAAGCTGTACTTATTCTGATGATAGAAAACTGAAACATGCGTTATTTTTCTACATAACCTCCCTGGACTTCAATGCAGTTTTCCCGACGTTTTACGAGTTTTTTTACTTCATCAGAAAATACGTTTATCGGTTGCATCTGTAACCAATTTTGCACCGCAGCAATGACGTCTTCATCACTTTGAAACCTTCTTCCCTGTAGTGCTTCCATTAAGGGTCCAAACATGTGAAAATCGCTTGGAGCCAGGCCTGGACTGTATGGTGGATGTTCCAGTACCTCGAATCTCAACTCCTTTATTGCGTCGGCTGTCCGTTTGGCAGAATGTGGGCGAGCGTTATCTTGCTGCAGGATGACACCTCTTCGCACTTTTCCACGACGTTTGGATCTGATTGCAGGTTTTAGTTTCGTACGCAACACATCACATCCACCATACAATACAGACCTGGGTCTAAAGCCTCGTTTACGTTAGGGCGACGTCTTGCAACATTGTGGCATGCTACGGAAGCATACATATTAATAGTAAGACTGTATTAAAAACTTTCAGTGTTCGGCTCCACAAATTTAAATTATATGTGAAGTTTTGCTCCAGTGCGTAGGAAATAAACATCCCAGGTTGGGATGCATAAACTAAAACCAGAGGAGGAGATGGTCTGATGCAGAGGGGGGGGGGGGCGGGGAAATCCCCCCCCCCATATACCCCTGCAAATCGCACATTGGACTCCAGTTCTACGCCAAGGAAGTTTCTTTTGTCAGAGGTAAGGTGTCCGTGGTAAATGGTGAATGGCAACTGGACGTCCAGGTCAGCTTCCAGTAATCTGTTCTTGACGGTTCCTGTTTGTTCCTTACCCGTGATGTCTGTGCCTGGATTTCAGTTATTACCCGGTTATTCGTCAGAGCCAGCGAAATAATTCTGCGATCTTCCCGTGGTATGGTTCTTGGGGAAGGACCTGAGTCTGCTCCTCTTCTCTCACTGCAGTCGTCAGTCCATATCGTCGCCACTCATCTGTCTGTACGATCTGTCCGTCTGATGTTCCTGTATCCCCAATGTCAGTGACTGACAATTCTCAAATACCGAAAGATGCCGATAAAGTGCACGTGCACTCCCTCTTGGCGCACTGTGTAGTGATCTCCACATGTCAAGTTCCTGTAACGTTAAGCCATCCTCACACGAGACGTATTTCTCATCGCGAAGCATGCCAGACGTAAAGTCTGTCGTGGTTGCCCCGCGCCCTCAAACGACCTGCTACATCTCATGGAACGTGCTCCTCATCGTGATATACGATCCCAGCGCTCTCCAGCGACAGTTTCGGGTTGCATCTCGTGCGTAAATTAAACAGTTTCTTTACGTAAATGGAGGAGCGTAAAATATCTGCGTTCCTTCCCTTCAACGGTCCCAATGAACCCTCCAAACCCACTTTGACCAGTTCACCACTTGGTGTAACCAGCGGTTCCTCCGTCTCAACCCCTCCAAAACCCAGGCAATCATCATAGGCCGCACCACCCGCTCCTTTCGTCTCCATGATTTCTACCTCACCCTTTGGTCGTCCCATCCAGCTCATCACCACCCTGAGATACCTTGACCCCACCCTCGACCGTCACCTCACCTGGACCCCTCACCTCCTGACCATCCAGCAGAAAGCCCATTCCCACCTCCACCTTCTGAAAATCCTGTCTGGCCAGACATGGGGATTACATCCTTCCGCCATCCTCCACACCTACAAATCTCTCATCTGTCCTATCCTCTGTTATGCCAACATTGCCTGGATCTCCACACCCATCTGCTTTTACAAGGTCCTCCAAATCCTGAAATACCATGCACTCCTCCTTGCCTTTCATATCCGTCTTCCTTCCCCCACATGACTCCTGTATGACCCCACCTCCTCCTTTTCCTCCAACATCTCTGCATCCTTTACAGAGCCCACAGTCTAGATCATCCTCACCCCCTGGTTTCCTCCTTCATCTCCACCCCCTGCCCATTGCCACCCCTCTATCACTGTATCCCTCCCTCTCTCCACCTCCACACCCTCCATCTCCTTCATCAGGGCAATTTCCCGCACCTGCCCCCTTCCAGATGTTGAACTTCCTTCCAACTGTAACCTGGCCTTGTTCCCCCCCCCTCCCCAGGGCCCCCTTTTTCCTCTCCCCTCCTTCTCCTAGAGCGGATTTTCCTCCTTCCCTCCCTGAGTCCTTGCACCCCCTCCTTCGGCTGTTTTTCTTACGCGTCCCTTCCCTCCTCGGCCCTCCTTCAGCACGCCCCCCACCACATCCCCCTTCCTCTCCCCTCCTCCTCGCCTCCTTTCCCCCTATCATCTTTTCCCTGCCCCCCCCCCCCCCCCGTGGCAGATCTTCACAGGTTTTTATACGTTATCAATGTGATGAAGAGAAGAGTGGACGTCCGAAAATTTTGACTGACTATCTTCTCGCTGAAGTTGATGAAACGACTCGTAAAAACCGTCGCTTCACAATAACGGAGCTTTCGCTTTCTTTTCCACAAGTTTCACGATGGGTGCCCAAAATTCGTACAGAGCACCAAAAGAACAGAGAATAGGGGCAACGTTGACATCTCTGGAGGCCTATCACAAACGTGGTGATTCATTACTGGATCGAATCGTAACTGGTGACGAGACTTGGGCGAAACATGTCAATTGCGAGACAAAATTACAGTCCATGGAGTGGGCGCACACAAGGCCTCCCAAAAACCAAGAAAATGGTTGCAAACCTTGTCAGTAAGGTAATTGATGGCGACAGTGTTTTGGGATAGGCGAGGTGTGGTTATTACTGATTTTCTTGAACGTGGAGCAACCATAAATTCTGCCCAGTGCTATCAAACTTTGCACAGCCTTCGAAGAGCAGTTCAAAACAAACGCTGAGGGAGGCTGACGTCCAAAATTTTGTTTTTGCACGACAATGCCCGACCTCACACGGCCAACTGCACTAAATAACTCCTTAATTCATTGAAATGGAAAATTTTGCCTCATTCGCCCTACAGCCCCGATTTTGCACCAAGCGACTTCCACTTGTTTCCCAAGATGAAGAACTCGCTTGCAAAGCAGCGCTTTGATGACGACACGGAGCTCCAGGCAGGCATGACTCACTGGCTGAAGTCACTGGCCGCAGAATTTTACGACAAAGGTCTTTCAAAACTTGTCCACCACTATGATAAGTGTCTCAATATGTTTGGTGACTATATGGGAAAGTAGTATGTCAGTCGCTCTTTCAGATGTATATAATAAAATGTATTTCTTGTACTTAGGTTTTTTTAAATGCTGAAACGTTCCCTACTTTCTCAATAGCCTTCATATTTCTGTCGTTGTGACTTCGATATACGAACTGCATCCCTGTCAGTACTGTACAATCTTTTTAATTCGCTCTCTTCATTCTTCGTCTTCCACTCTTATTGCTCCCTCTTGGTTCTTGTACATACTGTTTATTACCCGTCTTTCCCTATAACTTGCCCCTGTTTTTCAAAGGATTTAGAACTTCCTGCATCATTTTTACATTGCCGAATGCTTTTTCCAGATTGACAAATTCTATGAACGTGTCTTGATTCTTCTTCCCTCTTGCTTCTATTATCAAACACAACTTCAGGACTGCCTTTACCTTTCGTAAAGCCAAACTGATCGTCACCTAACAGACCTTCAGTTTTCTTTTCCATTCTCCTGTGTACTATTTTTGTTAGCCACTTGGATGCGTGAGCTGTTAAGCTGATTCTGCGATAGTTCTCGCTCTTGTAATTTTGCGTATTGTGTGGATAATGTTTTTTCAAAAGTCTGATGGTATATCGCCAGTCTCATAAGTTGTACACACCAACGTGAGTAATCGTTTTGTTGTCACTCCCCCAGCCCTGTGATTTGGGAAGTACTGATGAAATATTATCTACACTTGCTGTCTTATTTGATTTTAAGTCTTCTGGATCTCTTCTAAATTCTGATTCTAATACTGAATCCCTTCTCTCTTCTATATCGACTCCCGTTCCTTCTTGTATCAGGTCATCAGATACGTCTTCCCCCTTACAGAGGCCCTCAACGTACTCTTTCCACCTATCCGCTCTCTCCTCTGCATTTAATAGCGGAATTCCCATTGCAGTCTTCACGATACCACCCTTCCCTTTAATTTCACAGTAGCTTGTTTTGACTTTACTATATGCTGAGTCAGTCCTTTCAACAAGCATTTCTTTTTTGATTCCTTCACATTCTTCATGCACCATTTCGCCTTAGCTTCCCTGTACTTCCCATTTATTTCGTTCCTAAGTGACTTGTATCTCTGCATTCCTGAGTTTTCCTGACCATTTTTGTGCTTCCTTCTTTCGACGATGAACTGATGCATTTCTTATGTTATCTATGGTTCGTTCGCAGTTACCTTTCTTGCATCTACTGTTTCCCTTCTAACTTCAGTGACTGACCTTTTCAGAGATGTCCATTTCACTTTAACTAAACTGCTGTGCTATACATTATCACAGTATCTATAGTCTCAGAGAACTTCAAGCACACGTCTTCATTCCTTAGTTCTTCTGTAGACCATTTCTTTGTGCATTGATTTTCCTGCCTAGTCTCGTACACTTCAGACTAATGTTCATCACTGCCAGATTGTTACCTGAATCTATAATTATCTGCCCCCGGGTAAGCATTGCAGTCCAATTTGGAATCCCTGTCTGACGATGATGAAATCTAACTGAAATCTTCCCCTGTCTCCCGGCCTTTTCAAAGTGTACCTCCTTCTCTTATGATTCGTATTCGCTGTTACCATCTGAAATTTATTGCAGAACTCAATTAGTTTTTCTCCTCTCTCATTCTGACTGCCAGTCTACGTCCTCCTGTAACCCTTTCTTCTACTCCTTTCCATAGAATCGCATTCCAATCCCCCATGACTATTAGATTTTCATCTCCCATTACATACTGAGTTACCCGCTCAATATCCTCGTATACTTTCTCTATATTTTCACCATTTGCTTGCGATGTCGACATGTTCACCTGAACTGTTGCTGACGAAGTTGGTCGACTGTCGATTCTGTGAGTACAAACCTATCACTGAACTGTTCACAGTAACTCACTCTCTGTCCTACCTTTCTATTCATAACGAATCCTACTCCCGTTCTATCATTCTCTGATGGTGTTGATGTTACCCTCTACTCGTCCGATCAGAAGTCCTTATCATCTTTCCATTTCACTTCATTTATTTTATCTGAACTGAGGATTAGCATTTCCCTTTTCAGATTTTTTAGCTTTCCTGTAATGTTCAAACACATGATATTCCACGCCCCGACTTGTAGAACGTTATCCTTGCATGGGATATTCAATCTCTTTATCATTATCACCTCTTCTTGGCAGTTCCATAACTGAGATCGGAATTGGAAACTAGTCCAGAATCTTTTGTCAATGGAGAAATCATCAGGACACTTTTTCAACTACAGGACGCGTGTCCCGTTGATAACTGTTGTATGTTTCAATGGAGAGGATACCATTGTCTTCGCATCCTCATGCCGTTGGTCATAGCTGATCCTTCCGATTTTTAGACACACTTTCCCATCACAAGGCCAACGGCGGCCTTGGCGCAATGGTAACACGGGTTCCCGTCAGATTACCGAAGTTAAGCGCTGTCGCGCTGGGCTAGCACTTGGATTGGTGACCATTCCGTCTGCCGAGCACTGTTGGCAAGCGGGGTGCACTCAGCCCTTGTGAGGCAAACTGAGGAGCTACTTGATAGAGAAGTAACGGCTCCTGTCTCGGAAACTGACATACGGCCGTAGAGCGGGGTGCTGACCACATGCCTCTCCATAACCGGACCCAGTGACGCCTATGGGCTGAGGATGACACGGCGGCCGGACAGTACCGTTGGGCCTTCATGGACTGTTCAGGAGGAGTTACAAACTTGATTCAAAATATGCTGTCAAGGGATAATTGTGATAACTCTTACATCGATGAACTTGATGTGATACTTTATATCGAATTTGTTTCTCATCCTAGTGATGGACGATGTTCAGAACACGTCAATGAAGTTTTTATAAGCGTTTCTTATTGCTCGGCTATCTGAGACAGTGCTAAAGTTGCGATCAGTTTTTAGTTCGCATCCAAGAGCAAGAGAGTGTCCTGAAAATCTTTCCGCTCCTCCGCCCTCTTTGATAAGGCCATTGGCAGAACGATAGTGACTTTTTATGCCGGTTGCCTTCGGCGACCATTGCAGGTGATTCTTATTCGAAATTTAAGCAGTGCCGTAGTTAGAACCCGGGACTGAGGACGTTTTGATAACTAATCAAAGACGCTATCCTTAGACTGCGGGTGTACGTTATAGACGCCATACAAGATCATAACAAGTAGAAGATGATTAAGAAACCATACCCTTATCATTGCTCCAGGATGCTAAATAACAAGAATCCACTTGTCACAAAACTTTATTGACGTGTATCGGGTATGGATCACCATCAGAATATATGATACAAACTTGATTCAAAATATGCTGTCAAGTGATAATTGTGGTAACTCTTACATCGGTGAACTTGATGTGATACTTTGTATCGAATATTCTAATATTCTAATAATGGACGATGTTCTGAACACGTCAGTGAAGTTTTTATAAGCGTTTCTTATAGCTTGGCTATCTGGAACTGTGCTAAAGTCGTGATCAGTTAATCGTGTAATGGGTGGAGACCTCCTGCGTGAAAATGTACCGCAAGTTAAAAGTCGAAGACGTTCTTCAACGATTTCGTTACTAATGACTGAAGTGTGAACAAGTTAAGAACTTACATAATTGTTCATAAAGTGGCATTGTTTCCTGTTATGATAATGTGGTTATGTTAAATTTTTGTTTGTGAAATAAAATATTGTAAAACAATGTGTGGAAGAGCATTGTCCACGAAAGGCAAGATTCCAGATTCGAAACCTGTCTGCCACACAGTTTTAATTTGCCAGGGTGTTTGAAAACAATGCACAGTCAGCTGTAGAGTTTTAAGACGTATATATTTCTATTGTCTATTGTCAAACCACAATTTATGAAAAAGTTTATATTTTATTAAAAGGATTAAGTAGGAATAATTAATATTTGTCATGTTGTAAATAATTGTGGTAGCAGGGAATGTCTGCACCAAAGTATTGTTGGCAGGAGAGACCGCACATTGATATAATTTTAAAAAGGGCGGGAGAGACCGCGTATGGATACATTTTAAGAAAAGAGCGGGAAAGACCGCGCATTGATACATTTTGTAATGGTAGCAGGGACTGTCTGCACCAGAAAGCATTTTTGGCGGGAGAGACCGCACTTTAGCGTTCGTAGGAAGTCAGTAGTAAGCGAGATGTGAAGTGAGTCGGTAGCAGGTCTGAAGCGAGAGGTTGAGAGGAGCGGTGTGCCTGCCAGCCACCAGCTATGATATACAAGAGATTATAAACGGATGTACAGAGACATCAGCTAACTTTTATCATAAGAGGAACTAATATTATTGAATTATTTTTTTTTGAGAAACTCAAGACTACTGAAGGTATGTTTGCGCAATGCTACTTGTAAGATTATTGTAAAAAGTAAGTCCCATTTGAATGTTTGTAAAATCATTTCATTCAGAATATAATTAATTTTTGCCAGCAATATTGCACTACTGATTATAATCCATCCCAAAAACCATCAACGTAAAACTTTGCAAAATTTTATTGTTGTCAAGAAAAAGTTTAACTATGAATTACGTAACTTCAGTCAAATTAATTAAAGAATAACGTCAGCTTTGGTAATAAATACAGCCACCTATTATGACAGCCCACCAGCAGCTAATAGAGTGTAGTAAAACAGAGTAAGTATATTCATGTCGCAGTTCGATGTAGCAGTCAGATGGCGATCCAGTAACAGTAAAAAAGGTAAGGAACAGTTTTGGGTTACTACACGTAACGACTGAGGGCTACGACGACGACACATTCTATGTTTCGCAGAAATAATCAGCAAATCACTTTTAATAAGCAGCATTTAAATTTGTATGCTACGATTGAGAAAGAATTAATTTCAAAGGGAAGATTTCATTTGTTATTATCAAGCAAGAGATAGAAATCCTAAGGGAAGGTTTCATAGGTTTTTGTAGAAGGGAAGGTGGCGTAACAAAAGAGATACAGAGGAGACGGGAAGGTTTCAGAGTGAAGGATTCTTTCTGGATACAAATTGCAAATTGTTTCTCATACTGATCCAATTATTTTGTTTCACCTTACTGTTTCGACCAGATCCCTCGAGAGAGCGAAAATTTTTACTCTTGACACGGGCGTACAGTTGAATCTCGGATTTAGGCGCAGAATTTATGCCAAACGCTGTAATTGTTTTTGCTTCAGAATTATCTCCGTCGACAGAAGTTCGTAATTAATGCAAGGAAAGGAGTATTAAACTCAGGAAATGAATCGGAGCACATCAAATATTTGTAGACGGGGGCAGCAAACATCATGCGACATGGTGACGCAAAGTTCAAGATCGCCGGCGCTCCCTGGCGGCTATTGAGGGAACAAGTGTCAGCCGACGCTGCCAGGTTAACCGGTGAAACTTTAAACCGTGTGTGTATAATGGCCTAACAAAACGCTCCTCGACTCGACCCCGTAATGAATCCTGAGGAGAGAGAGTGGGTGGCGCAGAGGGGACGACGACACAAAGGGAGTAAAGTGAGCTGTCGCCCGCCACGGAGAGACGTCGAGGAAAAGCCGAGAAGTGAGGCGGAGAACAGGGGTGGAGGCGGAGAGGCCGATAGCGCACAGCGGCGTTGCACTGCGCGTGCGCGCTGCGTCTCTCTCTCCCGCTTCTCCCTGCCGGCGCTTGTTTCTTCTCGCTCGCTCAGTCACTTCCCGCTTTCTCCCTCTCAATCTGTTGCCCCTCTCCATTTATTTCAGCCTTCCTCTCACCCTCTCGCTCATTCCGTCACCCTCTCGCTCTCTCTGTCTCTCTGCGCCTCCCACTTTGTATCTCTCCTTGTCTCCCGCGCGCGCTTCTGCAGGCCGTCGGTGGCGCGCCCGTCGGAATTCCCACGAACCCGGTGGCTGAGCTCGTTTAGAGGTAATGAGCTGGCGTCCGTCCCTGCGCTTTGAGCCTCGTCACAGGCCAGAGGCAAAGAATCGATACGCGCGGAATTCGGCGCACAGCGGCTGCAAAATACCGGCTTTGGTCGCCGCCACCTCGCCATTGGCTTAATGTGGCGACGCGAAAGCCAAATGCGTTCTGCGCCGCTGCATTGACCTACGCGTTCGCGGCGAAACCGCCGTCGCGTGGCTTAATTAAACCGGTTTCGTTACGGAATCATTTCGGTGCACGCTCCGCTTCTGTTTTGGCAGCGTTTGACAGCGTTATCTGAGTCGTTATCCGATTACAGAAAAGCAACGCCGTTTTCATTCAAAGGAGGCGGTAGAAGGTACATTTTGCTAGTCTTTATGGGGTTTCAACTGGTTAATTAAGCAGTCATCTTGTAGCTCTCAGTGAACAGGAAGGAGGCACTGCTCAGATGTGATTCTTACGCAGCTAATTCGACGTTTGAGATCCCTTCCATGTAGTCACTGATGAACTTATGAAAATATAACATTTCTTAACATTACAATAATGATTATTGTGCTTGTGTCAGAAAATAATTTTTCATCGAGTGCGTACACAGAGACGAAAGATATTTTATGAGTCATTTGTGTGCAAGGATAGTGTTGTAAGAGCTTCATCTGTTCTGTAATTCAAAATACGACTTCGAGCATGTTGATTATGATCAAGCCGAAAAATCTGGCGATTTCATTCTGCCGTAAGAAATGTAATATGGTAATTGAAACACAGCCGCTTGCGTCGTGTTGTTGGTGGCGTATTGTGGCATGAATCGGCTGTGGTTGAGGATGTGCACGCCAGCGTCCAAACCGAGTCATAATAAGATGGGCGTTCAGTAAGTAATTCATTTTTTACTGAAGGGAATTGGTTTTATTCGGGATTCCAACACACCATATTATTCCCCACTCTTATGGCTACAAAACCCAATTTTTCAACATAATCTGCGTTTAACGTAACAGCCAAAGCATTTGATTGTGTAAACTATGACATTATGTTACAGAAATTACAATTCTATGGTATAAATGGAATAGCATATGAGTGGTTTAAGTCATACCTACTGAACACGAAGCAAGAAATTTTCTTATTTATATGTATCAAGTGATGTGTGTGACTAGGACTTCCCGGTGGGTAGCCCGTTTGCCGGGCGCAAGTCTTTCGATTTGACGCCACTTCGGCGACTTGGACGTCAATGGGGATGAAATGATGATGATTAGGACAACACAACACCCAGTCCCTGAGCGGAGAAAATCTCCGACCCAGGCGGGAATCGAACCCGAACCCTTAGGATTGACATTCTGTCGTGCTGACCACTTAGCTACCGGGGGCGGACAGATCAAGTGATTTAAATAAGTTTGTCACTTCATCTAACTGGGGTCAAATAACATTAGGTGTTCCACAGGGTTCAATCATGGGTCCCCTTCACTTCTTGATATATGTGAACGACCTCCCTTCCTATCTGAAAGAGGAAACTGAACTGACACTGTTTGCTGAAGATAAAAGTATTATTATTAATCCAGTAAAAGAAACTCCAATTGAAAATGATACAAATAAGGTATTTGGAAAAGTCATTAATTGGTTTTCTGCAAATGGTCTTACTCTCAACTTTGAAAAAACACAGTACATCCAATTTTCTGCTGCAAAAAGTACAGTAACTTCTATAAATATAACACATCAACAGAAGTCAGTAGACAGGGTAGAGCATACTAAGTTTTTGGGTGTACATAGAGATGAGAATCTCTGGAAAATTCACATTTTGGGTCTTCTAAAGCGACTAGTTCAAACTATTGCAATCAGAATAATTGACAATTTTGTGGATACAGAAATTAGTAAGCTAACATACTTTGCATACTTTCGCTCTCTGATGTCATACGGAATAATATTTTGGGGTAACTCAACATTTAGACAAAAAGTATTCACTGCTCAAAAGAAAGTGGTTAGAAGAATGTGTGGGGTTCATAGTCGCACATCTTGTAGACATCTTTTTAAAAGATTGGAATTTCTTACAACAGCCTGACAGTACATTTACTCAGTAATGTTCTTAACAACATGGACCAGTTTAAAAACAATAGAGACATTCATGATTATAATAGCAGAAAAAAGAAAGACTTACACTATCCTTTACTCAACCTATCTTTGGCACAGAAAGGGGTAAAATATCCTGCTATAAAAATTTTCGTCAAATTATCAGACGAAATCAAATGTCTGACAGACAGCAAAAATAGCTTCAAAAATAAATTGAAATCTCCTTGACAACTCCTTCTATACCATAGATGACTTCTTGAATGTTGTTGTTGTTGTGGTCTTCAGTCCTGAGACTGGTTTGATGCAGCTCTCCATGCTACTCTATCCTGTGCAAGCTTCTTCATCTCCCAGTACCTACTGCAACCTACATCCTTCTGAATCTGCTTAGTGTATTGATCTCTTGGTCTCCCTCTACGATTTTTACCCTCCACGCTGCCCTCCAATGCTAAATTTGTGATCCCTTGATGCCTCAAAACATGTCCTACCAACCGATCCCTTCTTCTAGTCAAGTTGTGCCACAAACTTCTCTTCTCTCCAATCCTATTCAATACCTCCTCATTAGTTACGTGATCTACCCACCTTATCTTCAGCATTCTTCTGTAGCACCACATTTCGAAAGCTTCTATTCTCTTCTTGTCCAAACTAGTTATCGTCCATGTCTCACTTCCATACATGGCTACACTCCATACAAATACTTTCAGAAACGACTTCCTGACACCTAAATCTATACTCGATGTTAACAAATTTCTCTTCTTGAGAAACGCTTTCCTTGCCATTGCCAGTCTACATTTTATATCCTCCCTACTTCGACCATCATCGGTTATTTTACTCCCTAAATAGCAAAACTCCTTTACTACTTTAAGTGTCTCATTTCCTAATCTAATTCCCTCAGCATCACCCGACTTAATTTGACTACAGTCCATTATCCTCGTTTTGCTTTTGTTGATGTTCATCCTATATCCTCCTTTCAAGACACTGTCCATTCCGTTCAACTGCTCTTCCAAGTCCTTTGCTGTCTCTGACAGAATTACAATGTCATCGGCGAACCTCAAAGTTTTTACTTCTTCTCCATGAATTTTAATACCTACTCCGAATTTTTCTTTTGTTTCCTTTACTGCTTGCTCAATATACAGATTGAATAACATCGGGGAGAGGCTACAACCCTGTCTCACTCCTTTCCCAACCACTGCTTCCCTTTCATGCCCCTCGACTCTTATAACTGCCATCTGGTTTCTGTACAAATTGTAAATAGCCTTTCGCTCCCTGTATTTTACCCCTGCCACCTTCAGAATTTGAAAGAGAGTATTCCAGTCAACATTGTCAAAAGCTTTCTCTAAGTCTACAAATGCTAGAAACGTAGGTTTGCCTTTTCTTAATCTTTCTTCCAAGATAAGTCGTAAGGTCAGTATTGCCTCACGTGTTCCAACATTCCTACGGAATCCAAACTGATCTTCCCCGAGGTCAGCTTCTACCAGTTTTTCCATTCGTCTGTAAAGAATTCGCGTTAGTATTTTGCAGCTGTGACTTATTAAACTGATAGTTCGGTAATTTTCACATCTGTCAACACCTGCTTTCTTTGGGATTGGAATTATTATATTCTTCTTGAAGTCTGAGGGTATTTCGCCTGTCTCATACATCGTGCTCACCAGATGGTAGAGTTTTGTCATGACTGGCTCTCCCGAGGCCATCAGTAGTTCTAGTGGAATATTGTCTACTCCCGGGGCCTTGTTTCGACTCAGGTCTTTCAGTGCTCTGTCAAACTCTTCACGCAGTATCTTATCTCCCATTTCGTCTTCATCTACATCCTCTTCCATTTCCATAATATTGTCCTCAAGTACATCTCCCTTGTATAAACCCTCTATATACTCCTTCCACCTTTCTACCTTCCCTTCTTTGCTTAGAACTGGGTTTCCATCTGAGCTCTTGATATTCATACAAGTGGTTCCCTTCTCTCCAAAGGTCTCTTTAATTTTCCTGTAGGCAGTATCTATCTTACCCCTAGTGAGACAAGCCTCTACATCCTTACATTTGTCCTCTAGCCATCCCTGCTTAGCCATTTTGCACTTCCTGTCGATCTCATTTTTGAGACGTTTGTATTCCTTTTTGCCTGCTTCATTTACTGTATTTTTATATTTTCTCCTTTCATCAATTAAATTCAATATTTCTTCTGTTACCCAAGGATTTCTATTAGCCCTCGTCTTTTTACCTACTTGATCGTCTGCTGCCTTCACTACTTCATCCCTCAGAGCTACCCATTCTTCTTCTACTGTATTTCTTTCCCCCATTCCTGTCAATTGTTCCCTTATGCTCTCCCTGAAACTCTCTACAACCTCTGGTTCTTTCAGTTTATCCAGGTCCCATCTCCTTAAATTCCCACGTTTTTGCAGTTTCTTCAGTTTCAATCTGCAGTTCATAACCAATAGATTGTGGTCAGAATCCACATCTGCCCCTGGAAATGTCTTACAATTTAAAACCTGGTTCCTAAATCTCTGTCTTACCATTATATAATCTATCTGAAACCTGTCAGTATCTCCTGGCTTCTTCCATGTATACAGCCTCCTTTCATGATTCTTGAACCAAGTGTTAGCTATGATTAAGTTATGCTCTGTGCAAAATTCTACAAGGCGGCTTCCTCTTTCATTCCTTCCCCCCAATCCATATTCACCTACTATGTTTCCTTCTCTCCCTTTTCCTACTGACGAATTCCAGTCACCCATGACTATTAAATTTTCGTCTCCCTTCACTACCTGAATAGTTTCTTTTATCTCGTCATACATTTCATCTATTTCTTCATCATCTGCAGAGCTAGTTGGCATATAAACTTGTACTACTGTAGTAGGCATGGGCTTTGTGTCTATCTTGGCCACAATAATGCGTTCACTATGCTGTTTGTAGTAGCTAACCCGCACTCCTATTTTTTTATTCATTATTAAACCTACTCCTGCATTACCCCTATTTGATTTTGTATTTATAACCCTGTAATCACCTGACCAAAAGTCTTGTTCCTCCTGCCACCGAACTTCACTAATTCCCACTATATCTAACTTTAACCTATCCATTTCCCTTTTTAAATTTTCTAACCTACCTGCCCGATTAAGTGATCTGACATTCCACGCTCCGATCCGTAGAACGCCGGTTTTCTTTCTCCTGATAACGACGTCCTCTTGAGTAGTCCCCGCCCGGAGATCCGAATGGGGGACTATTTTACCTCCGGAATATTTTACCCAAGAGGACGCCATCATCATTTAATCATACAGTAGAGCTGCATGTCCTCGGGAAAAATTACGGCTGTAGTTTCCCCTTGCTTTCAGCCGTTCGCAGTACCAGCACAGCAAGGCCGTTTTGGTTAATGTTACAAGGCCAGATCAGTCAATCATCCAGACTGTTGCCCCTGCAACTACTGAGAAGGCTGCTGCCCCTCTTCAGGAACCACATGTTTGTCTGGCCTCTCAACAGATACCCCTCCGTTGTGGTTGCACCTACGGTACGGCCATCTGTATCGCTGAGGCACGCAAGCCTCCCCACCAACGGCAAGGTCCATGGTTCTTGAATAGGAATAAATAAATCTATAAATGTAGTGAAACGTCCCCTTTGAAGAATTATACATGACTGTGCTTAAACTGACACACAGTATTTTTAGCGCAACGCAGTCTGACTTTCAATAATCCCTACAAAAGAATGGCCCTGACTAACATTAACCTATACGTTTCACAAATCACGTAACTCACAAAAATCTTCGTTACTCGAACTACTGCAATACAGCGAGCGCCACTACTGCCAGCTAAATAAAAAATTCAAACTACTGAAGGCACTAACTACTGATAGGCATAGTTAACAAATGAAAGATTTTGATAGAGAACAAACAATGTATTTACCTTAATAGTGTTCAAAAGTCATAATATATATAGCAGTTCATGACATCCAGTCTTACAAATTTCAAAACTCCGCCATTTTTCTCCTCACATCCACCACTGCTGGCGGCTCACCTCCAACTGCGCAACGCTACGCGCTGTTAACAGCCAACTGCCCAACACTACAATGGCCAACAACAATGCAAACCAGCCACAGACTGCACACAGGACAGCCAGTGATTTTCAGAGCGCTATGTGGCGTTACCAATATAAGAACCTAAACAGCCTACTTACATAGCCCCCATGCTCCCCACAAAAAATTTTACAAATTGTTTTGGGCAGTGGCCAATGCAGATTTGAAAAATTTTTTCATAATTACAATAACAAAGAAATCAAAGGCACAAACTTATTGATACAATGTTGGTCAAAAGCTAAAATTTTCTCACAGTCTATAAAGATAGTCCTGATCGTTCATCACAGAAAAATTACACTGTTTTTTTTTTTTTTTCAAAGTCTGAGCAGTACAAGAGAATGCACACGGAAGTAGTGGATTTCCATGCAGTCTTGAAGAAGTAGTGTTGTCCTTCCAATGGAAAGACCTGACTCTCGACATGCAGACAGGTAATGGGCCATAACAGAGCAAACCCACAGCAGAGTCAGTCGAAGTTTTGAAGAATATTGGTGGGTAGGTCATCACAGAGCAGACCCCTTGTAGGAAGACATTAGGGACAACATACTCCAGGAAGACGACGTAAAACATAACAACATTGCATATCCTGTGATTCACATTACAGTAAATGACGTAAAATTTACGGCAGTACTTGACTCTGGCAGTCCCATTTCAGTAATTAGTGAAACAGCCTTTAGCAAATGCAAGAAATCGAACGATTGCCCCACACTTCCGTTACGTAAGATTAAATTACAAGGTGCAATAGTTGGAAAAAGTGCAGATGTACGCCAACAAACCAACTTAGAATTCTTTTGTCAAAGCCACAGCTTCTCTATGAACTTTCTTATTGCTCCATTATTGTCGACGGAAATTATATTGGGAGTAGACTTTTTGAATGAATACAAAGCAATCTTAAACTTTCACGATGCTGAAATAAGTTTAGAGAAAGAAGGTAAGTCAATAGCTTTGAAATTTGAAGGTTGGCTCTCAAACCATGACGAAGAAATTAATCGGCTTTACCTCCTGTTAGACAACAGTTCGGAATTTTCCACGAAACTTGACACTAACAATCACTCTGCAAGTACTGAAGTACTGACAGGGACGATATCGACGGCGCATTTGATAGTAATGAGTTAATTCAGAATAAAATTCAAACAATTGAGAATTGTAATGACACTGATAGGCAAGACCTTTTTGAGATTTTACAAACACATTCCACAGTTTTTACTCACAAAACAGGAACAATCAAGGGATTTCAATACCAATTTCGTGTTCGTGAGCATACTAAATTTTGTGTTAGACCATACGTAATTCCGGCGCATTATAGGGACCGTGTTAGAACATAAGTGCAATCTATGCTTGACGAGGGCATTATTGAGCCTGCAGTAAGCTCATACAACAATCCATTACATGTTGTTGAGAAGAAAAATGGATCGATCAGACTTGTCTTAGATTCGAGACAAATCAATACTATCATCATTCCTGAAACAGACAGGCCGCAAACGTTGGAAGAACTTCTTCAAAATTTTAATGGTGTAAAGGTGTTGTCTTCCATTGATCTCAGATCCAGTTTTTATCAGATCGAACTTCATCCAGAATGTAGAAAATACACAGCTTTCCTTTGTTTCGGCATTTGTTATCAGTTTCGGAAACTTCCTTTTGGTTTGAACATTTCTTCGGCAGCATTCATTCGCGGGCTAAATTCCATAATACCTGAGTTCTTAAAACGTCACATCACCTTATATGTGGACGATATTCTGATAGCAGAAGCCTCATGGGAACAACATAATCGCATCCTCAACAGTTTGTTACGTATTTTTGCAGAATCTGGAATTACAGTTAACTTGGAAAAGTCTGAATTCGGTAGGTCAAAGGTGAGGTTTTTGGGACATATTATTTTTTCTGAAGGCATTCAGCCGGATCCTGAAAAGTTAGAAGCAATCAGAGCCATTCCAGTTCCATCCACAAAAAAACAAGTCCGCAGTTTTCTAGGTCTCGTAAATTTTTACCGTCGTTTTCTGAATATGCAAATTCTAGTTACACCAAAACTTTGTTCTCTCACTGGAAAAAATACTATTTGGAACTGGGACGAACAAGCACAGTTGGAATTCAATTATTTGAAAGAATCGCTACTTAACGCGCCAATACTAGCTCATCCAGATCTGTCACAAGATTTCTGCCTTAGCACGGATTCTTCTAAAGTCGGTCTTGGTGCCCATTTATTTCAAGAAGCCACAGAAAATGACACTACTGTTCAGAAAACCATTGCTTTTGCTAGCCGAGTGCTAACAAAATCTGAAAAAAATTATTCCGTTACTGAATTAGAAGCTTTAGCTATCGTTTGGGCATTTAACAAATTCCGTTTCTTTCTTTCTGGTAAGCACGTAAAAGTAAACAGTGATCATCGTGCATTACAGTTTCTTATGTCTTCAAAATTAAATCATGACAGGTTAAAACGTTGGGCATTGTTTCTGCAAGAATTCCACTTCACAATAGTCTACATTCCCGGCAAGGAGAACATTGTTGCGGACGCACTGTCACGCGCACCGGCTGGGCTTGAGAAAAGTAACACAGAAGGCAACCTCGAGAAAAATTTCAGTATTCCTTACATTCAGAAAGTCGCCTTTGAAAACTTCATCACCACATCTTTAAAGGACATTGCTCATGAACAAGATAAAGATACGATTTGGAAAGACATCAAAAGTAAATGGCATGAAAAGACACACTCACAGATTCGGCATTATTATCTGGTTAGAAACAACATACTGTTCAAACGCTGCACTGTTGATGACAAGCTATGGGTACTTTGCATTATTGACGATTTTGTTAATAAGCTCATTTGGTACACTCATTTCAGCTATGCACATTTTGGACCACGAAAATGTTATCATATTCTTCGGACGTCTTGTTATTTTAACAATATGGGAAAGAGAATTCGGAGAGTCTTGTCTATTTGTAAACTTTGTCAAAAGGCTAAACCATCTACTGTCTCACATCGTGCTCCGTTGTTTCCTATCATTCCTTCTAAATTAAAAGAATTTGCTGCTGTTGATCTCTTGGGACCCCTTGTCAGAACATCTAATGCATTTCGTACGTTCTAGTCGCTGTTGAACTTACTTCAAAATTTGTTTCTTTCACTCCGTTACGTAAAGCCACTGGACGGTCTGTATCCAACGCCTTTGTTAAAAATTTCTTACGTGAAGTTGGCCACGTTGCTAAAGTCATTTCAGATAACGGACCGCAATTCAGATCTGCTGTTTGGTCACGCATGCTTCGGAACCATAAAATCAAACCTGTTTTTATTTCATTGTACTCACCACATTGTAACCTGTCTGAACGGATTATGAAAGAAATCAATAAGCTTTGCAGACTTTATTGTCACAGAAAGCATCAGCATTGGGACAGACATTTACACTTATTTCAAAACGTGCTGAATGAAATGCCTCATGACTCCACTGCTTTACCACCTATTCTTGTACTGAAGAATGAAGAACCACCGAACAGAATCAGAGAGCTTGTACCTTTTCCGAATACACGTAAACTTCGACACAAAGACATAATTGATTTGGCTAATAAAAATATAAATCTGCAGCAGACAAAAGGAGAAAACTACACGGTAAAGCAAATGCAAAGAAATTATAACAGCATATGCATTTTTGCCATTTAAGGGAATGGGGTAATAATAGAAACATTAATCTTAAAAATCTTGCTCCATATGTGCATTTCTTGTGCACTTGACACGTTCTACATCATAACGGCTACCGTATCGTGCGACTGATCGATGGAACATGCAACTAACTAACTAACTAACTAACTTTACTGGGAGGGCGTATATGCCCACATGGCACCACGCTAGTGGTCTACGTTGGAGCCAACGTCTTAGTGCATCAAAACCTTCTGCATCATCCACGGATGGCTTCCCCCGGAGGACACTCTTAATTGGGCCAGAGAGAAGTTGGAAGATGTGAGATCCGGGCTGTACACCTTTGAATATCCCAGATGGTGGACGACTGCACCAGCACTAACGAAAGAGACGTGCAGTCGTGCATCGAGTGTTTGACTGTGATCCGTCGATTACCGAGAGTGACAGTGTCCGCACGTTTCAACACTGTAGGAGCCACAGCAATGTGGCGCCCGCTGGCATGCGGGAGATTGGACTGGTTTTCGTGACCTTGATGCAGTGGTGATAGACGCCTCGTCCAACGATTCGCTGTGCTTTTGTTCACTGCCAGGTTTCCGCAGACATTCTCTAAGGGCCTATGAATATTCTCTACTTTTCTATCAAAAGAAACACAATGACAGCTTGTAACCTCCCCCTCACTTATCGGCCTTAATGACAGTGAAAAATTAAACCGCGTGTACCTAATGGGAATTTGGGAAAAGCAATCGTCACCGAAGTTAATCTGTCGGTAAAGAGGGAGGAAAGGGTTACATCTAAATGAAAGGAAAAATGCAAATGAAACTGGTGGAAATTAATTTTGAAAAGGGGTAAAGTTAATAAAGAAAGTAAATGTGCGGCCGTTAGGTTAACAATTAACTAGCGGTAATTAGATATTTGAGATTTGGGGGAAATTACAGTCGCCAGTCCTAAGGACAATTACTATAGTAACTGAAAAAGAAAGGTTATTAGACATATAATTAGCACTAGAAGCGTGGCAACTGAAGGTTGACACGTGTAGTGTGAAAACTGAAAGTTTGTCAGAAGTAATAAATTTCGCTACACTCTGACTTAATTTAGCAAAAGAATTAATAAAACCGGAAAATCGAAAGTTAATTTAGTGACTGAAATTAATAGTGAGCTTTCTTTCTGAAGCACATCGAAATTCAGTAAAATACGGTTAGTCTTGGACTACCTCAACAATCATTTCAAAAGCAACTTGACTCTACGCAATTTAGAAATAAGAGATTTAACTTTGAACTTGAATTAAATGATTCTGAACAATTAACAATAGTAAAATTTAGTACGTACCAAGCTGAGCTGCAGTCACAGGTAAGCTAAAATACGGTAACAAAACTCGCACTCTTAATTTGTGCTTGTGTAATCTAAATATTGTAGCCAGCTATCAATACCTTAACTGAACTTTGAAATTGAAGCAGTGAAATCAGACGATATTACTTTAATGCTGGCGTCTGAATTTCAACGACACTCGGATTCATTTCGGAAAAGGAAGGGACCCTGCTTGGTAATGCAATTGGGACAATGAGCAACAAAGGTTCATTCTAAGTTGCTGTAATTTTGTGATGCAACTATTTTAAAAGCTGAGGTCTGCCATACAGTTCTAAAACTTTATGTGCTTCCAGTCTTCCTTGTTGGTTGATCGAAGGTTTGCAGTCGTCGGTCGAGCAGGTGACGACAGTCACTCATTGTCGGCCGTCGCTGTTGTAGAAGCTGCATGTTGGCGCGCCTTCTTCTCGACACGGTCACCAGGTGAAACGGGCTCTTGATGTGAGCCAGCTAATGCTTCCCGTCCGCGACACCGTGTCAGAAACTATCATAGCAATTCGAGCGCAATTACATGCTGCCAAACCCCGAAAGCGCGGCAACTCGCGGGAGCATCACACAACACCCCTGCTCAACCGCACTACTCCAGCCAGACTCTCTCTGCTCTGCCCGCGCTCCACGCGGCAGAGTTCACACTACCAAAGATCCTAAACACTCTGGTTCTCCACACGACCTATCGATGTATTCGTTCGATAGCATAGTTTTCCCTAGGCAAGACCCAGCGTAAAAATACAAATAATATTTACAAAACAACCAATTATACATCGACATAAATGCATAAATATATATATACAAATAGTAAAACAATTACAATATATAAAGACACAGAAATGTCATATCTTGAGGTAACAAAACAAGGAAAAAAAATTATAGTACAATAGATGGAAATAGGAGGAGATGCATTTCCGGCGTTACAAGCTCTCTTCTTGGATCGCACCTCCGTTATACACCCCATTTTGAAGGATACATATATCTCCACCACCTATGGAACCTCATGAAACCATAGGGCTGAAGCTCGAATATTCCTTGATGTCCCATAAAAAATTCCGCAGTCTTTCAACCGAAATTGGCCGGGACAAAAATGTGTTGCATTCATTATTTAACACTCCTCGTAATTAATAACTGGTTCATCACAGTGAACATAATCACGGCAGTGGTATACTATTTATAAGTAGTTGTCGTATTGTGATTGCTGTGGAAAACAGCGAAGCGCGATATGCTTTGCACTGCTCTAACAGAGTTGACTGCCATCTATATCTTCACCCCTGCGCCCTGTTTTACAACCCACACTCATCACACCATATACAGCAGGTGAAGTAACCTCAGCAGGAACTACTAACAGGCCAAGGTCGCCACAGGGAGTCCAGCCCAGAATTAACAACGCTAAGTCAGGGAATGCGACTGGGTTGTAGCCTATCCCCGATGTTATTCAATCTGTATATTGAGCAAGCAGTAAAGGAAACAAAAGAAAAATTCGGAGTAACAATTAAAATCCATGGAGAAGAAATAAAAACTTTGAGGTTCGCCGATGACATTGTAATTCTGTCAGGGATAGCAAAGGACCTGGAGCAGCAGGTGAACGGAATGGACAGTGTCTTGAAAGGAGGGTATAAGATGGACATCAACGAAAGCAAAACGAGGATATTGGAATGTAGTAGAATTAAATCGGGTGATGCTGAAGGAATTAGATTAGGAAATGAGACACTTAAAGTAGTAAAGGAGTTTTGCTATTTGGGGAGCAAAATAACTGATGATGGTCGAAGTACAGAGGATATAAAACGTAGACTGGCAATGGCAAGGAAAGCGTTTCTGAAGAAGAGAAATTTGTTAACATCGAGTATAGATTTAAGTGTCAGGAAGTCGTTTCTGAAAGTATTTGTATGGAGTGTAGCCATGTATGGAAGTGAAACGTGGACGATAAACAGTTTGGACAAGAAGACAATAGAAGCTTTAGAAATGTGGTGCTACAGAAGAGTGCTGAAGATTAGGTGGGTAGATCACATAACTATTGAGGAGGTATTAAATAGAATTGGAGAAAAGAGAAATTTGTGGCACAACTTTACTAGAACATGGGATAGGTTGGTAGGGCATTTTCTGAGGCATCAAGGGATCACCAATTTAGTATTGGAGGGCAGCGTGGAGGGTAAAAATCGTAGAGGGAGACCAAGAGATGAATACACTAAACAGATGGAGAAGAATCTAGGTTACAGTAGGTACTAGGAAATGAAGCAGCTTGCACAGGTTCAAATGGCTCTGAGCACTATGGGACTTAACATCTGTGGTCATCAGTCCCCTAGAACTTAGAACTACTTAAACCTAACTAACTTAAGGACATGATACACATCCATGCCCGAGGGAGGATTCGAACCTGCGACCGTAGCAGTCGCGCGGTTCCGGACTGAGCGCCTAGAACCGCTAGACCACCGCGGCCGGCTCTTGCACAGGATAGAGTAGCATGGATAGCTGCATCAAACCAGTCCCTGGACTGAAGACCACAACAACAACAACAAGTCAGGAAAACACAAATAATCTACATTTCCTCATTTAACTTTTCTAAAGTGTTATTCTTATTTATCCTAAAACATCCAGACCGCGAACTACTCCTTAATGGGGAAAATCAATGCTAATGGAGCAATGTAATAGTAACATAACACCTAAAATGTTGTGGAACATCGGAGTCCAAACTATCTTGGGTACATCGGACAAGCTGCAAGTCTGCATCAGACGATTGTGTATGTTGAAACGTCTTCGGTGAGTGGTCTCGTCTTCTGAACGCCTCATGTAATGTATGTTTTTACCAGCCAATCAGAAACCAGTATTTTCCGCCACAGTACGTTTGCAATGTATGGTTTCTGAAGTTGAGAGAAAAATAACAATTAAAGCTCTCTGGATGACTTGGTAGGATGCCAGCTCTCTTTGTATATTTATCTTGATATAATAAACACTTTTTTTTAAAAAAACAGGATATAAAAATTTCGTTGGCACTTTTGCGAGACTTTGATGTTTATATAGGTCCATAAGGTCAATTGAACTATTGAACGTCTGGCGCCAGACGGTGTTCGCTCTCCCGCTGGGCAGCATTTAACTGGGCCACCTATATCTTTAACTCTTTTGTCGACCTGTAACAGTCCTCTTGACAACTCACACTATTTTTGAGCGTTACCACCGCATCTAACATTAAACTTTTTATCTCATTAGTTGTGCATTCCGTTCCGTAAAACAGTTACACACATCCCTTCCTCCTATCCCCACCCCAACCCCCCTTCCCCATCACCACCCGTTGCAATGTTTTCGGATCGGCAGTTCCGTTGCCAAGTTGAAAAATAAGTTCGTAAGGGGCAAGTGCATTCAAGTATAAATGGCTTTTGCAGACCTCTTCTTTGCTCCAAACGCTCAAAGGAATCTGTATCTCTTACTCTTCATTTTTATTGTCTCTGTAGTACAGTATAGTACAAGTTTCATTTTGGTTCCATTTAAAGATCTTTATCTCTACATGCTTTCTCGACCTCTTTCATTTTATTTGAGATACAATTGCTCTTTTTTCGGAATGGGTGGGGAGAAACTACTGATCACGTACGACACTGTGGCTTAGCCATCCTAATTTAAGCTATTTTATTCATTTAAGCAGAGCTTCACAACATACGTGCTCGCGGAGCAAGCTGTGAGCAGCAAGGCGCGAGCACGGAGCAGCGCGAGCACGCTACCCCCACTACCAGACCAGAGCGGAGAGTGGGGAGAGTCATGTGAGGCACACAACAGCTGCCGCCAGTCAATGTAAATCTGCGGCCACCTGCAGGGATATCACACACGAATTATTACTGCGACAAATGAAACAAATAAAGGAGAATGTACACGTGCCGCATAATTTTATTAGCTTAGTGTATGCCTCTACCATCTGTAGACACTGAAACTAAAGAATTCCACGACAATCCTATATTTTCAACACTTTCTTCAACACTACTTAAAATATCACCTCCGGTTGTAGTGTTCTTTATGGCTACTACATCGAGGAGCTCCTCTCTCACCTGAAGATCTCTATTATCACCTCTAATAAATATGGCAAGCTGCGCTGTTCCAGTGATATCAGCACTTTCGTCCAGAGCTAGAGAATACGCCATAAAATCTTTACAGATATTTGCAAGCTGGCTCTGGACGTCGTCTGCCATGTCCTGTATGCGACGCATAATGGTCATGTTAGATAATGGCACAATCCGAAACTGTTCAACTTGAGATGGACACAAATGTTCCGCTGAAACTACCAAACATTCTTTTATTAAATCGCCATCAGTTAAGGGGCGTAGGGATTTTGCTAGAAGCAAAGCAATTTTGTAACCCACTCTGAGAGTTGCCTCAGTTGATTTTTCTTCGTAGTCCAGATCTTCTTCGGATATCTTCCTTTTAAGTTTAATAACTTCCTGTGCACGATCTGGTCAATCACATTTTCCACGTCCGTAGTCTTTCACGTGGTATGACATATAATGTCGCTGCAAATTAAATTTTGTAAAAGAATTCAGCGTTTTGTGACATACTAAACATTTTGCAACACCATCTTTTTCAGTAATCAGATACAATTCCTCCCAATGGGGGTTGAACTGCGAAAACATGGTTGGGGTTACACAACGGCGACTTCACATGATTCTTAACCAGCGAAGTGACTTAAGAGCTGATCGTAGTACTTTAAACGTTACACAGTCGGCGCGAATTCAATAGGCACGCTGTGGCCCTACTCAAAAGTGCGCGCGCATTTCTCCTCTTTCCCCTCCCTCCCTACTCCGCGACCTTGCAGCTGCTCACGAGCACGTGCCTGAGCAGACGCGAGTACTCGCGCTCAAAACTGGCCAGTTGTTAAGCCCTGATTTAAAGCGAAATAAAAAAAATTCCATCGACCATGGCCTCCTTTCATCCTGGTCGGCAGAATGTAAAAGCTTCTTTCCGCTGCAGATGGGCTCATGATGTAAAAGTGTTTTTCTAAATAAGCATGACATACACTATTTAAATGCAACGCTGTGGTTTATTGACTCATTTTTTCGCAGACGACGGTGTTATTTAGAAGCATAAGGCAGGCTGCACCACTGAACCGTCGCAGGGTGGTCAGTGGTCTTTTTGTGCGAGCCCATCGCTGATATCCTTCTGTGCAACATTCTATTGGGCGACATACAAATAACTACTCAAATCTTTCGTCGGAATATACCTGCCTACCCTCTACCTTCCATTCCTGCAAAATTACCCATACAATTTTTGAGTGCAGCCACAGTACTTAACATTAAACTTAGTAATTCCTTAGTTGTGTGTTCTGTTCCATTACAACACGAGTGAGAGTGTTCGATGTGTAGGTTACCTGCTATAATTACAGACAGTAATACACTAGGGCGTAGACAACAAGACAAGTTAGCCTCATTGGTAATGACGTCGTAAGTGTGCCAGCCCCCTTAGCCATCTCAGTTAAATAGGTTACAGACCAAAGAAAAACGAAAGTAATGGGGAGTAGCAGAAATGAGATTAGCATTAAATTTGATATCAAAAATTGGGAACACCTAGCAGATGGACTGTAGGAATTTTGCTACCACGGAAGCAAAATAATGTATGACAAAGCAAGCAAGATGTAAGAAGCGAAGTAATATAGGCAAATAAAGCATTCCTCGCTAAGGGAGCATTCAGGTCTAATGTGAGAGATTTTTCAGAACACATCATTGTATAATAATGAATCATGGACAGTGGGGAAACTGGAGAAGAAGAGGGTTTGAAAATTTAGTGATAAGGTCTTATGGGACCAAACTGCTTAGGCCATTGGTACCTAAGCATATACACTACTTAATCTAAGTTAAACTAACTTATGCTAAGGACAACACACACCCATACCCAAGGGAGGACTTGAACCTGCACAAACCGTGACAATGTGCCCAGACTGCTCGGCTACCCCATGTGGCAAGAGGCTTTGAGATGTGATGCTATAGGAGGATGGGAGTGGGAAGGAGTACATGGAAAGCACTGACTGGGAAAAGCAACAGGAAGATAGGATATCAAGCAGTAACTTTCATAATACTAGAGGGAGCTGTCAAGGCCAATAACTGTAGCAGAAGACAAGCATTGGAATATATCCGGAAAATAATTGGGGACATTGGGTATAGGTACATTTCTTAGATGACGAGAGTATCATAGGAGAGAAACCCGTGGCCAGCTGCATGAGATGAGATAGAAAACCGACAACTCAAAAAGAAAAAAAAAAGGGTTAGCAATATTTGAATGGTGATTTTTGTGAAATTCTATCAGGTTGATGTCCCTGGTGATATGAAGGAGGAAAGGCTAGAAGAACCTCTCATCCACAATTTGGGTTGGTAGATATGCATCAGTTACAGAGTCAACCTGTTATTCACAGTCTCTTAGTATACCGGGTGATCAAAAAGTCAGTATAAATTTGAAAACTTAATAAACCACGAAATAATGTGTATAGAGAGATAAAAATTGACACACATGCTTGGAATGACATGGGGTTTTATGAGAACTAAAAAAAAAAAAAAACAAATGTTGCTAGACGCGTGAAAGACCTCTTGCGCGAGTCGTTTGGTGATGATCGTGTGCTCAGCTGCCACTTTCGTCATGCTTGGCCTCCCAGGTCCCCAGACGTCAGTCCGTGCGATTATTGGCTTTGGGGTTACCTGAAGTCGCAAGTGTATCATGATCGACTGACATCTCTAGCTATGCTGAAAGACAACATCCGACGCCAATTCCTCACCATAACTCTGGACAAGCTTTACAGTGCTGTTCATAACATTATTCCTCAACTACAGCTATTGTTGAGGAATGATGGTGGACATATTGAGCATTTCCTGTAAAGAACATCATCTTTGCTTTGTCTTACTTTGTTATGCTAATTATTGATATTCTGATCAGATGAAGCGCCATCTGTCGGCGTCTAGCAACATTTGTTTTTTTTTTTTAGTTCTCATAAAACCCCATGTCATTCCAAGCATGTGTGTCAATTTTTATCTCTCTATACACATTATTTCGTGGTTTATTAAGTTTTCAAATTTATGCTGACTTTTTGATCACCCGGTATACTAAGAGACTGTGAATAACAGGTTGACTCTGTAACTGATGCATATCTACCAACCCAAATTGTGGACGAGAGGTTCTTCTAGCCTTCCCTCCTCCATATCACCAGGGACATCAACCTGTAGGCTGTTTAGGTTTTTTTATTGGTAACGCCACCTCTGTATGAAAATCACTGGCTGTGCTGTGTGCAGTCTGTGGCTGCTTTGCATTGTTGTAATACTCGCCATTGTAGTGTTAGGCAGCTGGCTGTGAACAGCGCGTAGCGTTGCGCAGTTGGAGGTGAGCCGCCAGCAGTGGTGGATGTGGGGAGAGAGATGGCGGAGTTTTGAAATTTGTCATGAACTGCTATATTTATAAATGATGATATCAAGGTAAATACATTGTTTGTTCTCTATTAATATCTTTCATTTGCTAACTATCCCTATCAGTAGTTAGTGCCTTCCATAGTTTGAATCTTTTATTTAGCTGGCAGTAGTGGCGCTGGCTGTATTGCAGTAGTGGGAGTAACCAAGATTTTTGTGAGGTAAGTGATTTGTGAAAAGTACAGGTTAATGTTAGTCAGGGCCATTCTTTTGTAGGGATTATTGAAAGTCAGATTGCGTTGCGCTAACAAAATATTGTGTGTCAGGTTAAGCACAGTCCTGTAAAATTGTTCAAAGAGGGGACGTTTCATATGTCGACCCTTAGCCTAGGATACCTCACTGGAATCTTCTGATTTTTTTTTCTTGTAGTTTGTGTAATTAGTGTAGCTTTTGTTTATTGCCAGCGCGTAATTATAGAGAGAATTTCCATTGTAGTTGTAGTTTTTCATTGTTGTACAGTAAAACAGGTGTGGCACGCATGTAGATTTGCACCAAGTATTTCACAGCTGCAATTAACTAGATATTATTTTCAGTGCTATGTTAATGTGTTACCCTATTTTTGCTCTTCAAATTGTGTTTTTCTGTGTTGTCGTGTGAAATATTGTGACAATAATGGCGTGTGAAAAACGTAACACTAGGCTCCAAAGTAAACTGAGAAATGATAGCGAAGACGAAAGCAGTGTGTTAGCGCCACTGTGTAATGAATTAACTAATGTTCAACATAGTAACTTGGTAACTGTGCATAGGGAAATGGAGCGGGTGGCAAACAATGGCGTGGACAGTGAAACAATTAGTGAAGAGGGAAGCATTATCGATCGATCGGTCGGCAACAGCTCGCCTCAGGAATCGGGAATGACAGGACACAATTTTGCAAATACTGTAGATTCAGGTTTTGGGTCCTCACCGTTTTCTCAAATAAGTCAAGACACAATTTCTGCTTGTCAAAATGTGAATGTTGCCGGTGCAAATGCACTGCCGAAAAGCATAGAGGAACAGATTCCAGACACTAATACATTATTATTGCAATTAATGCAACAAATGAAACAAAATCAGAGACAAATGGGACAAAGTCTTCAAAAGTTAGACACAATGGAACAAAATCAGAGACAAACAAAGCAAAAGCTTCAAAAGTTAGACACCACACTTGAACAAACACGTGAAGATTTAACTCCTGAGTTACATAACATTGAATCGAAATGTCAAAAAGTCTGTAATGACGTAAAAACACAAATTTGTGAGCATTTCCAACCAATTTTTTCGCGGCATGAAAATGCACTACAGAATCACGAAGCAGCCATAAAAGAACTGCAAACTACTGTTCATGAAAATCATGAGACCTTGCAAGTTAAATTTGACTCAGTTGCGTCTACCAATTCGGTTACGCAACTTGCAAAAACTCAGGAAAACTTAAAGGACACAGTAGAAAGGCACATGGAGGAAATTAGTACATTATCAGAGAAAGTAGTTGAACTTTCGGATCAGCTAAATAATTTATCTACGAAGGTAGATGATAATCTGAATGACACAAAACCGGTAGTCTTTAATGACACAGAAGAGTGCGAACAAATTAGGAAATTCAAACAAAATCAGAATCAAATTAATACGCAACACCAAAGAGAAATCCGCGAAGTACAAGATCAGCTGACTCAGGTAATACAAGAATTACATATTTCAGAGGCCACTCGCGCTCCAATACGGGAAGAGGGACATAGAAATACGGAACAGCCACAAAATAATAACACGGGACACTTCGGAAATTATGAAAGAAATTGGCAAGGCACACCGAATTTTGAGATGGAACCGCCGACACGACGTAACAATGACCGATATGCTACTCGCCGACACGATGATTTTGACTATAAGCTGTTCATTATTACACGTAAATTCAAAACATTTAAGAATTCCGGCAACGACATTCATCCACAAGCATGGCTCCATCAATTCTCTCATTGTTTTCCTCCCAACTGGTCGTTAGAACACAGATTAGAATTTATGTGTGGCTATTTAGAGAATGAACCAGCTGTAAGAATGCGATCGGTCATTCACGGTTGTCACAGTGAAGGAGAATTTTATCATGCCTTCCTCTCAGCATATTGGTCTCAAGCTACACAAGACTGAGTAAAACATAGCATCATGATGATGAAACACTTTGAACAATCAGAATTTTCCAGTCTTGTCAAATATTTTGAAGACATGTTGCATAAGAATCAATATCTTTCAAACCCATACAGCCCTTCAGAACTCATCCGCATTTGCTTAATGAAATTGCCTGAACATTTAAGAAATATTATTTTGGCAGGACGTTGCAAAGACGACATTGAAGCTTTTCAGGGACTCTTACAAGAACTGGAAATTGACACTGACAGTCGCGGAACGCGAAAACAGGAGCACAACAATTACAGGTCACATCTGTCACATTTCCGAGATGAAAGAAATAATAACTGGACGCGACAAGGCTATTCTCACAACATAAATCGTGACCAAAACAGACACCACCAGTATGACAACCGTTGGCAGAGTATTAATAGTTACAGGGAAAGATCACCTCTCCGCGGTAATGACTATCACAGAGACAACCAGAGAAACAGACAATATGGCAACCAGAACTATTATTATCACGGGAGACAGAATAACTTTAGATGCAATGGTGTAGCGCGCAGTTACGATTCAGGGAGAAATTCTCCATCACGTGACGGACAAGGAAGAAACTACGGAATCTACCGACATGACGACAGACGATATATTCGTAACGACAGACCTGAATTGCATCAGAACTGGCGGGATTTAAACAGGGCAGGGCCCTCTCGTCACGGTGAATTTGTAGAAGTTAGGTCTCCAAACCCCAATAACGACGCGCGCCAACAAAGAGACAGACAATGACCCGCACAGCAGGCAGCCGCGTGCGCCAGCTGGCTCAGGGAAAAATAACATAGACGCTAACCTTGAGAAAAATTCCAGTATTCTTTACCGACGTATACCACTTGATAATTGCGTTAAAGTTGAAACTCTGCGTACTAGGAAGAGCAAAGGTTTACACCACATTTCACACGTAAAACCGTTTATTGAGAGATAATGTGCTTTTTTCACTTGAGATTTTAATGCAACATTTTGGTTCACTTGAAAATACATTCTGGATTTAAAGTACTTTCTGTGAGATACCAGAGGACACAGTGGTTAGTTTATGTGACAACTACACGATGTTATCACGACGCTACTAATGAGTGACAATTTACAATGTTGCTTTTGCAGTGTATCTGTTTTATATCTGCACAATTTTTCTGAATTCTTCTGGAAAGTAAAACATGTTTTAGTAGTAACTTTTGTGGTATAGCTACAATGAGACAGCCTTTTCCGTGGCACAACAATACGTCACAGCACAGTACTTTCTTCATCACAACAATAAGCGTAATAACTAAGATATCTATACACAAAGCATTTCACTTTGGTTTATCATGAGGTAAGTACATTGACTTCTGCAGAACTTAGCTTTCGGAGGACGATAACTACGACACTTCCACAGAATTATCTTACAACATGACGCACAGTTTAGCGCTACAGTACACGTATTTGAGTGATTAATTTCGCACTTAAAACATTTTTTTAAAGATATTTGAAGTACAATGATGCAAGGGTTTTCCGTGATATATTTCATTCCATTGCTGTAATCTGTAACACCTGAGGGTATAATTACATTAATCCTCAGGGGGGTACACGCCTACTTTGTGTACCATGTGTTTGGCAAGCACAAGGATCCCTAGCTATTATGGTATTTGCTTATACAACTTTACACATCGGTACCATATTTCTCTAACACATAAATTACACAGCTATCTCATTATTTAACAAAAAAACAAACATTTTTTTACTACATTAGTGACAGATGTTTATGTAATTACACAGTTGAATAACTTCCCACTTATGAAATTGCATTTTGTCAGTACTTTGTGAACTGTTCATATTTTTTCGGAGCCATTGTGATACTATGAGAGCTTTGAATGATGTATTTGGTATGGGATCATGATTTTAAAGTACGTTTGAGGCAGATGACACTTTTGACATGAGCAGAGAATTTTTTTAGGTTTTGAAATTATTGGAGGAAGCTACGACGATTTTGAGGTTTGACTGAGGTGTTATGATGTTATTTTTACGACGACGATGTGTATTATGCTGTTGCGGTATGTTTATGATCAATAAGATGATGCTATATAAGGAATGTGATTACGTGTTTATATGTATATGAATAATGAATAGAAGGTAGGGACTCTGACTGGTGAAAAAGGATGTTGTAAACCGAGAATCGTACTTTAAGAGTTATGAAATGTGTGTAAATGCGTGAATGTATCACAATGCCGGCGAAAATTTTTTGGACACTGTTATATTCATACGATTTTGTTTCTACAGATTTGTAACGCAAATTCTTGACCTATGAAATTTTTATATGAGACTGTCGCTGTAGCGAAAACTGCTGTCGTAAATATTTCGTTAAGAAAGGTAAGTGACCGTGAAGTAATTCGTTGTGAGCGGCCAGGTGTGTCAGACGCCTGGAGAAAAAGCCATTATTGCGAGCCCTTTTCAGCGGCACAGGTAGAAAAAAAGGGAGGCCATTATCCTCACTATTGACGTTCCTTTGTAGAGAGCATCGCAAAAACGACACGGTCTAACTTCAAAATATATGATTACACTGTGAAGCTCTTAATTTATGATTTTTACTAAAATGCCTAATGAAACGATGAGAAACATTTCACGGCTATTGTGCTAGTTGAGAGAAATGCCATATGGCTTGCTTTATGTATTTATTAACTCATTTTGTTTAATATCTGGTTTCTAGCTGCACTGCAGCATTGGTTAAAATAAAATTTAATATATGTACTAATATAAATATTTTATGCCTACAGATCCAGTAAATAATTTTATGATCTATTCAAAAAAAACCTAAACAGCCTACTTACATAGCCCCCATGCTAAAAATCAGAAGATTCCAGTGAGGTATCCTGGCAGGGTCGCCATATGAAACATCCCCTTTTTGAACAATTTTACAGGACTGTGCTTAACCTGACACGCAATATTTTGTTAGCGCAACGCAATCTGACTTTCAATATTCCCTACAAAAGGAAGGCCCTGACTAACATTAACCTGTACTTTTCACAAATCACTTACCTCACAAAAATCTTGGTTACTCCCACTACTGCAATACAGCCAGCGCCACTACTGCCAGCTAAATAAAAGATTCAAACTATGGAAGGCACTAACTACTGATAGGGATAGTTAGCAAATGAAAGATATTAATAGAGAACAAACAATGTATTTACCTTGATATCATCATTTATAAATATAGCAGTTCATGACAAATTTCAAAACTCCGCCATCTCTCTCCCCACATCCACCACTGCTGGCGGCTCACCTCCAACTGTGCAACGCTACGCGCTGTTCACAGCCAGCTGCCTAACACTACAATGGCGAGTATTACAATGCAAAGCAGCCACAGACTGCACACAGCACAGCCAGTGATTTTCATACAGAGGCGGCGTTACCAATAAAGAAACCTAAACAGCCTACTTACAACATGCTTGGAATGACATGGGGTTTTATGAGAACTAAAAAAAAAAAAAAATGTTGCTAGACGCGTGAAAGACCTCTTGCGCGAGTCGTTTGGTGATGATCGTGTGCTCAGCTGCCACTTTCGTCATGCTTGGCCTCCCAGGTCCCCAGACGTCAGTCCGTGCGATTATTGGCTTTGGGGTTACCTGAAGTCGCAAGTGTATCATGATCGACTGACATCTCTAGCTATGCTGAAAGACAACATCCGACGCCAATTCCTCACCATAACTCTGGACAAGCTTTACAGTGCTGTTCATAACATTATTCCTCAACTACAGCTATTGTTGAGGAATGATGGTGGACATATTGAGCATTTCCTGTAAAGAACATCATCTTTGCTTTGTCTTACTTTGTTATGCTAATTATTGATATTCTGATCAGATGAAGCGCCATCTGTCGAACATTTTTTGAACTTTTGTATTTTTTTGGTTCTAATTAAACCCCGTGTCATTCCAAGCATGTGTGTCAATTTGTACCTCTCTATCTACATTATTCCGTGATTTATTCAGTTTTCAAATTTGTACTGATTTTTTGATCACCCGGTACCTCTAACAGCATTATCTGCCACCAGATAATATGAGGGCAATGGACGACTGTCCCTTAGAAAAGGGGCAGATTCTGCATTGGAGGGAGGCACTTAGCTGACGCCTGGAGCCAACACCCATGGGAAACCCCATAGTGGTGGCTCCACACAGGACAGTTGCAGCAGTGTAACTGAGCTGTGGTATCCATACCATGAGTACTACGTAGAACTGTAGCCCATAGCAGGCTGCAGATCATAGTTGGCCAGCCATGCCCAGTGTCAAGCCCAGGATCCCTCAAGTTCACCAAGTTGTTAGCTCAGCTATACCCAAGCTCCCCTGAGTCTATGGTCATCATTCCCTTAAATGCATTACTGACGACTCAACCAAAAAAAAAAAGTGTTAGCTATAATTGAAGGGTGATTTGTATGAAATTCGACCAGGTTGATATGGAGATATGGAGGAGGGGAGGCTAGAGGAACCTCTGGTCCGCATACTGGGCTGTAGATCTGCATCAATTGCAGAGACAGAGTGATATATACAGTCTGTTAATAGTCACATGACATGCTTTTTCTACTCCTTTGTTTGTCTTATTTCTATATCCACTAACAGCATAATCTGTCGCCAGGTAATATGAGGGCGAGGGAAGACTATCCCTTAGGAAAGGGTCAGGTCCTGCAATTGGAGAAAGGCACTTAGCCATTGTTCACAAAGCTAACGCCTGCAGCCAGCTCGCATGGGAAACCTTGTAGTGGTGGGTCAACACTGGACGGTTTGAGAAGCGTAACTGAGGCGTGGTGTTCATACCATGTGTACTACGTTGAATTGTAGTCAATAGAAGGCTGCAGATTATAGTTGGCCAGATATGCCCACTGTCAGGTCCAGATTCCCTCAAGTTTACCAAGTTGTTAGCTCAGCTATAATCAAGCACCGCTCAGTCTTCGGTCTTCATTCCCTTAAATGCATTACCTACTCATATAGGGTGGGTAACTGTCTGTTACTGTCAGACAAGGCTGTTGACCGTGGTATATTAAACTAGGAATTGGATAGCTTCAGAGTGTTGTATGGGTGAGCACTATGCAGTTTGGCAAGGGAAATCATTTTGTCCTGAGAGGGAAGTCGGATACTGGTAACACACATGGACTGACACATAAAGTGACTGCCCCAATAATTACTTTGTGTTTCCATTTACAAGTAAGAACTCCTGGCGAGAAGATTCATCTCATCACACTGGATGTCATTGCTGGAGATACTTCAGTATTGCCTCATTCTGATCTCATTCTGCCAGAGAACGCCCAGTACCCTAATCTTGGGAATGGGTGGTTTACCGACAGTTTTGTAGGTAAACACTGTGTGGTCTTGCCAGCGGCTTCGTCAACCTTTGATATTAGTAAATGCAACGTCAGTGGGTCGAAGCTTCTAAATGACCACCCCTTTTCGTATAATGACAAAACCGTACACTTCTCATGTTAGCTAGACGAGTAACCACCTGGCACACTTCAATGAACTTAAAATGTATCTTCCATGCCACCTAGGAGTCCCGTTACCTTACGAATGGCACAAAGTAGGGTTTGGATAGAGCTAGAAATCTTTTTCGGTAATTGCTCTGCAGTGTGCTAAGGGTTTTACTGTGGCTCTTTACTGATCCTTGGATGACTAGTTAATCTACGGAGATTTCGTTTCCTGACACCTCAAACAATGGTACTGATCGAAATACCTAGGTTCCATAGTCTGCAGCCACCGCTTCAAGATGCAAAATGGCAGCCCGTACTGTGAGTTGGCTCGGCTATCTGCCACCTGTGGACCAGCCTCAGCGCCTGTCTGTTTCTTCAACAGTGCACAATAGTGCATAAACATGTACCAGTTTTGACGTACCTTCACACATAAATCCTTATTCTCTTTAAATTCGTGGAAATTATCCCTCAAAAGGCACAAAGACTTAGTTTAGCAAACAGTAATGCAGTATAAGAGTCCAGTACCAGGCTCCCACAGTCGTCAGCAGAGCTTGGCATGGGAAGCAGTGATGAGGACCTAGTTACAGTCGAGAGCACCAAGAAAACGTCACTGACAATAACACATTTATTTGACACTAATACAGGATTAGTCTTCCAACGCATCACACCTCACTCTCACTTAGGTTTTAGAAGCAGTGTCTCGTCAGTGACTGTAGGTTGACATGGTCATGTCTCGCAGTATCACCAGCACAGTGAAGTGTTGGGTGGCGGTTGCTCTCTCATGGGGCGGATGTCAACTCGTGGCCTCCAGCAGCCTCCAGCTCTTTGTATTGATCTCCAAAGAACTCTCATTGACGTCAAAGATTTTTATTCGGTAATATCGCCCCAGTTAGTCCTTGACTCAGAGGGGTTGGCCCTCAGCCCACATATACGAGACAGGAGCCGGCAGCATTGGTGTTTGCCACAGGAATGTCGTGAACAACAGCAGTACCACCCTCTCCCCGCCCCCTCTTTCGAAGGTGAAGAATGACGGACAGTGTCAAGGTCATGCAGTTCAAGCTTCCAGCAGGCCTGCAGCTGTCAGCTTGCCGAAGGTCGACCTCCATACCTCCATAGCCTCCTCTCACTGGATGGCTACAAGTGACACAAGGGCTGAAACTACGCCCTGGGCAGTGGCAAATCAGCACTCACCAATCACATTTCTTCCCGCTCCCTCTGCGGCGATGGCAATGGCTATGACATCGTGTGTCTTGTTTTTTTCCTCGCTGTCAGCTCTCCTAGTGACGTCAGACTTTCGCAGCTTCGCCTTTCAGAGGCTCTTTTCTTTTGGCTCGACACATGAATACATAGTGTTGCATTGTATCTAGCCTTCCTTACGAAACTCTGCTTTGTCACTAGTGTGGTGGTATCTCTTGGCTTCCATAGCGACATTACGCTTCGCTTGCAGAGTTGGGCGATCGGTCGTTCACCTGTGTTGCGATAGCTACTATGTTTGTCGTTACTCGCTCAGTATTTGCCCGTAACTGGCAGTCTACTGGTCATTGACACAGGTGGTTCGGCTGCCAGGAGCTGCCAAGGTAGAAGTTGACTGATTTTTAGTGTCCACTGGGGACACTACCCTGGGGCATAACAGCAGTATCACTAATCCACATATAAATAGCACAAAAAAATGGTTCAAACGGCTCTGAGCACTATGGGACTCAACTGCTGAGGTCATTAGTCCCCTAGAACTTAGAACTAATTAAACCTAACTAACCTAAGGACATCACAAACATCCATGCCCGAGGCAGGATTCGAACCTGCGACCGTAGCGGTCTTGCGGTTGCAGGCTGCAGCGCCTTTAACCGCACGGCCACTTCGGCCGGCTAAATAGCACACTTAGCATAATTAATGGTTAATTCTATCCCACAGAGTATGCAAATAACTGGTGAACAGTAAAATTATTTTCAAAAAGCGTAAGAAATGTTAGTATATTAGTCGTATGCGCTATCAGCAGAGGTGGTAATACCACGGAATGAGAAAATGAATTTTTTTATGGACGGAACTAAAACTCATGTAGGTATGTACCATCTATGGAACTAAATGAAGGGCAGTTTGTGTTTTGCCATACGCACTTCGCTTCTTTTATTTATGAAGCATCTTCAATGGCTTGTAACACAAGTTTCTTTTTATACGTATAAAATGTAGTAGTTAGAGTTTGTTATTATGTTATATAATTTTGCTGAGACTAAATAATATCCCACTCAGCAAAGAAAAGAATGAAAAAAATTACAATCATTACAACTCATGGTCACAAACAATTGTTACAGCATCCATATAGTACAAAGACTCAACCAAAAAATCAAAACACAAGTAAAAAGAATTGAAAACAAGCAGAGAACACAAATACCAAAGAACTCCACAGACAGTACAGCGCACACGGGAACGCAAAACAGTAACACTCATGACATGGCTAACAGAAAGAAATGGTACACTTTAACATAAAAACACAAATCAGTACACAGAACAGCAAATATATTAATGAAATAAAGATTACACATTGCTTACAGAGCAAGAAACACACTCCATTCACATTTGCAAACAACAACAGACAGACCAGACAAATACCAAGGAGCAGGTATATATCAGTTACAATTCCAAGAATGTAAATCAGTATATCTGGGGATGACAGGCAGGAATTTCAAAAATAGGTACAAAGAACATATAAGAATCTGGAAGTGTGGAAAACAGCAATTCTACCTTTGCCGAACACCTGATAAAACATGGACATGAACCATTCAGCATGGAACAAGACATGAAAATTATAAGAATGAACAATCACATAATTTAAACTCATGAAATTTGTGCTACAAAAGTTGTTTCTAATCTGAAATAGCAAGAGAAAAACAATGCACAGTATAACATAGTAGCATACTGTAATTACTACATAATACATTTATTGTAAGTATAAAAATAAACGTCCGCCGCTCGTGGTCTCGCGGTACTGTTCCCGCTTGCCGAGTAGGGGCACCCGGGATCGATTACCGGCGAGGTCAGGGCTTTGCACCTACGGTCGGAGGAAGGCAACGGCAAACCACTTCCATTAGGCTGGCTCTGAGCACTATGGGACTCAACTGCTGAGGTCATTAGTCCCCACTTCCATTAGGACCTTGCGTAGTACGGCGGTGCGGGTCTCCCGCATCGTTCCCCTACGCTTTGTCAAGAAGCATGGAACTTCATTTCCATTTAATTAAAAGAAACATGTATTACAGGCCACTGAAGATTCTTCCTAAATAAAAGAAGCGAATCGCGTACAGCAAAAAACAAACTGCTTTCCATTTAGCTGCAGAGACGGTACACACGTTCATGAATCTTGAAATACTAAGGAATGACGGAAAACGAAAAAAAAAAATGATGAAACTGAAACTAACAATTGAAGCAATCAGAAGAAAACCGTAAGTATATCGTAGCAGGATACACCAAAATGTAAGCGACCTGTGTTTGGCTAGAACTCTTGAGTTCTTATACGTTGACTACAGAAAACTGCACTGATTAAAATTCCCATTTTTATCTGTGAGTGCGGACCCATTAAAGTACTATTGTAAGGCCATCTGATTTCATTTCAAGAACAAATTAACACAGGTTAACGCAACGCGACCTTTAATGTGGGCTTAGGAAAAATTTAAATTCACTTCAGTGATTCGAGTTTTCTACTTATAGAACTACCACCACACTTCGGAAACGCTTCGTGTGCTCCACTTGACACACAAAACATATGTAGTGAGCGTAATTGGCTTGTAATTGCAGCTATAAAACTTTTCCGTAAAGGAACTGAAAATATTCAATAACAGAAAAATAATGTAGAGAATTTTATACTGAATCACCTGAAACTTGCACCACAAATACTGCGGACATGGAAAGTGCTACTGATGTGAAGTTTCACAGAATCAATTGGCAGTCAGGGGCTTGTATTGTTAGCCAGTAAACAGACTGTAATAACATTTATAAAGCGTGTTTTTTGTACAAACACACCATTTTTTGAATGGAACAGTGCCTTTGACATTAAAAAACTAGAAGTATTACAAAATTAGAATTTCAGTGGTGATTTTTGCAGGATTCTAGGGCGACTCGTTTACGAGATACCGTATTTTGAAAAGTTTTTGCCATTTAACCTGCTCAGTTGCTAGGCGCCCTTATGTTTGCTTACAGTGTGCTTGCGTGTTCCTTGAGTGCACTGCGACTTGCTAGTCAGTTACTGTGTGACAGTCCAAGCAGTAAGTAGTGAGTGGACGACGGGTTTTACCGATGCAGAAAAAGCCGACATGCCCGTCGTGTGCGGAGAGTGTAGGAAGAATGCAGTTCGTTTTTGTACGGTGTGTGCGGCAAGATATCACAACAGAAGTCAACCATCTGGGCAATTATTTATCGAACTCTACAACCGGTTTCGTGAAAGTGGTAGTGTAATACCTAGCACAGCGCAATAGAAGGAAATTAGTGACGGCAGAAGAGGGGGAAATTAAAGTTGTTGCTGTTGTTGCAGTTCATCCGCACTTTAGCTCCCGCGCAAATGAAAGGAAATGAAATGATCGTATGGCATTGTTGGCCGGGATGTCCCATTCGGGTGCGACCGCCAAGTGCAAGTCTTATTTAATTCGGCGCCACATTGGGCGACTTGAGGCCGATGATGAGGATCAAATGATGTTGAGGACAACACAACACCCAGTCCACGAGCGGAGAAAATCTCTGACCCGGCCGGGAATCGAACCTGGGCGCAGTGCATGGGAGGCAAGCACGTTACTACCCAGCTAAGCTGACGGACGGCTCCCGGGCAGTCGTGCGATCAATTGACACGAGTCAGCCAAATATCCTACGCATTCTCCATCGACATAGTTCCATCCCTATAAGATCTCTCCCCATCAAGAGCTGCATAGAAACGATTAGAGAATCGAGTTAACTTCTGTACAAGGACATTAAGACAGGATACTGCAGATGTATCATGTACTTTGTTTAGTAATGAAGCCACATTTACCTATCATGGACAGGAAAACCACCGAAACATGCACTATTGGTCTGTTGACAAATCCCGTTGGCTTCGTCAGGTGGGACGTCAACGTCTATGGTGTATAAACGTGTGATGTGGGATAGTGAACTATCAGTTCATAGGTCCGTTTTTCATAGACGCAGCCTCCTAACAGACCATCTTCCACGGATGCCAGAAAACGTCCCTCTGCAGACTGGAAGGAACCTCTGGTGCCAACATGATGATTATACAGCTTCATTTATTGAGTGAAAGGATGTGTTGAATATGAAGTAATAAGGTGCCACCCTATTGCAAGCAACACGTCTGGAGATACAGACAATCCTTGTGGCACAAAAGCAGATATCGACTTGATGAAAGCTGTGTTGAATGGATCACAGGTTGAGACGTTTGCAGGTTTCTACTAAGAAATGTACACATACCATACAGAGAGGAGTGCCACACTACTGTGGACTAGGGTTGTGGCCACGATGACTCTTAGGGTTGAAGATTCTTGGAGTGCCTGTAAATGGTGCCCGTGCAGATGACGCTATTTCTCCTCCACATCTGGCACGTCAAGTCAGTTTCAAATAGAGAGGACATGTCGTACATACTGTGTCACTACAGAAAATCAGACTGGCGCATCACGACGATGAGTGGGTCTTTGTGGGGACGGAAGCAGAATCCTGCCAAAGTCACGCTATTCACTTGGATGATAGAGAGAGAGATACAGAGAGAGAGAGAGAGAGAGAGAGAGAGAGAGAGAGAGAGAGAGAGAGAGAGTGGATGTATTTATAAATGTATTTGTATGTTTGTGGGTGTGTGTGTGTAAGTTAGATGGCATACTTTGTATGGTAGTTAAATTTATTATATACTGTGTATGCGAATTAGCTTAGTTTCACCTGATACTGGCCATACAAACCTAGATGCTATTTTTTTCATGTAATGGCGCTCAGTCGGTCTGTTGAAATGTTCTACAACAACATAAAATGTGTCTGAAATCTGATACTGTGATACTACGACATACAATGTGGTTGAACTGTAAAATGAAAAAATTAGATTGAACTGTTAAACTGTGCTAAAGCAGAGTAAATTTTCATCTCATGTGCCACAACAATAAGAGGTCCACCTGTGGGACCTACTATTATCTATATACTGAAAAACTGTGTGAACAGTTGTAACCTGTGTGCCATATGCAGGAGTTGACAAAAATATGGAAACAAAAAAAAAAAAAAACCACACATTGCCATTTGTACGAGGGCCATTCGGAAAGTAAGGTCCGATCGATTGCGAAATGGAAATAACAGCGAAAATCCGATGAAAATTTGCACAGATGTGTTGGGCAGCGTCTGTAGTATGCTCGTCCATATCGTCACGTCGCTATTTTCAGTTTTGAGCCACAGTGAGCGCGTAAATATTCCTGTCTCCCGCCAAGTGTGAGGGACTGGTGAGAGATTTCGCCTGGAGTTACTCAGCCAACATAACATAGCTGTCATGCGTTTCCTTCTTCATGACAATTCTCACCCGCACTCTGCAGGGGCAGTGAAGATGCTCCTGCAACGTTTTCGGTGGGAAATGTTTGATTACCAACAATATAGACCGCAATTGGGTCCAGCTGAGTTTTGTTTCTAGCTCACATGGACCGGCGGCTATGAAGACAACATTTTGGCACAGACAACGAGCTGTAGACCAACGTAGAAACTTGTGGGAAAGCACAGGCCGCTGCCTTCTATGGCGAAGGCATTGGCAAGTTGGTACGATACTACGAAAAACGTTTACGTCTGAGTGGCGACTATGTAGAGAAGTAGATGGAAGGTCTAGCTAACTGTTTCAAATAAAACGTTTTTGAATTTCACAGTGGTTTCCATTTCGCGACCAATCGGACCTTACTTTGCGAACACCAATCGTAATATGGCGTAGGAAACATGTTAGCATTCAAAACAGTTTCCATTTGCCGCGGAATGGGTACATACAGACCCCGTATGGCTTCCAAATGAATCTTATACCATGCTTCCTGCGAAACAGTGTCTAGTTCAGATAGAGATGATGGAGGTGGATGGCGATCACGACAGAAGCTAGATAACATTGTGATGTGATCACTGTGGTGTCCAGGGGAGATGCGACAGTTCATCCTCATGACCACAAAACCAGTTCTGTTAGATGCCAGTTGTGTGAACAGGGGCCCTGTCGTCTTGGAAAACAGCATCAATATTGGGGAACAAGCGTTTTACCATGGGATCGACTGATCAGCCAAAATGGTCGTGTGATCCTTGCCAATAATGAGCCCTAGCAGAGTAACTACGGGGCCCGTGGAGTACCACGACATGGCTGCCCAAATCAGCGCAGAAAACCAACCATATTTCACTATTGGGATATAGTCCGCTCCAATAGCTGAGTGGTCATCGTGACGGATTGCCATCCTTCGGGCCTGGGTTCGATTCCCGGCTGGGTCGGGGATTTTCTCCGCTCAGGGAGTGGGTGTTGTGTTGTTTTCATCATCGTTTCATCCCCATCCGGCTCGCAGGTCGCCCAATGTGGCGTCGAATGTAAGAAGACCTGCACCAAGGCGGCTGCACCTGCCCCGTAAAGGGGCCTCCCGGCCAATGAGGCCAAACGCTCATTTCATTTATTGGGACATAAACTCGGCCAGAAATTGGAAACTCTGCGAAACAAGTCCCAACCGACCAAACGACATTCTTCCATTGCTCCACAGTCTGGGTTTTAAGGCCTCAGCACCACATCTCACTTTTATAGCATTTGCAACACAGGTGAGTGGTTGTGGGATTCCAGCTCGCTGTAGAATTCTCTGCTTGTGGGCATCACTTCATGTTGTTGGGCACCGACAAGGTTCCCGAGTGCGACATTCAGTTCTGTAGTGACTTTTGTAGCTGTCGTCCTCTTATCTTTCTTCACAACCCTCCTTGATAACTGTCCATCGCGAGTACTGTACACAGACTTTCGTCCGTGTGCGGATGATGTTTTTCAGCTTTGCCTGTATGTGGAAAAAATCTTTGATATGGTGCCTCTTGAAACATCAAACACTTTGGCTACATTGGTTATGGGAGGACACGTCATCATCATCATCATCAAATCGGCGATCGAGGACCCTCAATGCTCCTCCATAGATGGCGACCTTGTTCACTCTGGACCCAGTTGTCACGGACTCCTAGCTGACAAAGGTCTTTCTGTAGCTCATCCTCCCACCGCCTCCTGGGTCTTCCTATTGGACGGGTGCCATCAGGTCTTCCCATAAGTATGGGTTTTGCCCGTCACGTGTCTGGTCTCCTAGCAATGTTGTGGGGCGGCAGGTAGGAAAATATGTTGTTTATATAAATGTTTGTAGAATGTAGAAGCACTTCATATTATTTAGAATGTTATTTATGCTGTCTTTCGCCGTTCTCAACACTGGCTCTCTAACTACAATATTGGCAACCAGAAAGTGATTAGCAAAACGTGAAGCCTGTAATTAGAATTCCTAGTGCCCACTTCATCTGAGAATACACTTATAGTTACAGCTTATAGCTCTGAGGAATTTAGGAGATTGTCCGGGATTTATAATCAAAAACGGTCGTGAAAAAAACGTTCTGTATTCTGAAAGTCACAGATGAAAACAAAAGAATGCACACAATCTAACTAACAGAGCAGTTTAGAGTCTAATGCGCTGATGCCACTATAACTGTCCAAATTAAATATTTAAATGAATGCTCGCCATAATTTGATGATTAGTTTCACCAAACGCCACGCTAAATAATTGGTAGAATGTCTGTCCCGCGGCGGCACGTGAAAATACGACATACGGAAACTGAAGCTCGATAGATAAAATCATCCCAGAATTAACACTTCACTCGAGAATGATTTCATGGTACGCGTATCCCGAATAACTTAATACGGCATCCGAGGCTGTTTGTAGCAATGGTACCGGCGCGACGCGACTCCCGACACATATGGCGTGCTATTCAGCGTCTGGAGAGAACTGGGGCCTTGCTTCCTCGTGCAGCGTTCTTATATATAAAGCCGCGGTGCGGACGACTAAGGGAACGCCTGATCAAATCGGCTCTCCCGACTAGCCGCTGGGCTAGTAATGCACCACATTAAGTTATTGAATAAATCATAGCTTCTTTTGCTGATGGCCGATGAAGCTCTCAATTTAAATGTGCATTCAGCACACAGGTAAGTAATCATAATAAAAGTTTGACATGGCTAAGTTAAATATTTTGGGCGACAGAATTAATTTAATTACACTGCATGCAGTAGACGAGCTCTGAACTGGCCCTTTGGAGATACGCTATTGCTATAGATGTATAGTTATTCAATTGAAACTTCTCACATCTTTATGGTTATAGCGGATCTCCATTCTACTTAAATATAAACATCCTAGCCTTATTTATTAGCCTACTTAATCCATCTTGCTTCCTTAAGTTTTAAGACGAAAACCAGAAAATCATGAATTTCCATTAAAATCTTAATTTGTGAGATCCAGAAGACTGTTTTTATTAAATAATTATGAAAAATGAATCTAATCATAAATTTTTAACTCTCTAGCTCTTTTCTGTTGCGCCAATGATTTTTACAGAAAAACGTCAAAATTTCGAAAATGGTTAAAGTTATCGAACTGATATTCAACACATATTAATTTAGTATTACTCCTGACATGCTAGAAACATTTTAGGTTATTTGAATCTAATCATAAATTTTTAACTCTCTAGCTCTTTTCTGTTGCGCCAATGATTTTTACAGAAAAACGTCCAAATTTCGGAAATGGTTAAAGTTATCGAACTGATATTCAACACATATTAATTTAGTATTACTCCTGACATGCTAGAAACATTTTAGGTTATTTGCATGATTTTTTAATGTATTGCGCAACATTTATGACGTCAGAGCTAGTTACAGCAGACTGGCTGGCACACAATGGAAAGACTGATGTGAATTTACTATGGCGTGAGTAGGCTGCTTCCCTACAATGTGGCCTGCCAAGCTTATTCTCCGCGCTTTCAGTTTTTGAACAATGTTCGGTTGCTTCGTCAGCTCATACAGTCTTGGTTTTTTGTACGTCTCCACGAGCTCCCTTCCTCGACAGGTCCAAAGATCCTTCTCATAATTTTTCTTTCGAAGACCAACAAGTTTTCTTCATCCTTCTTTGTTGTGCTTAGGGTTTCTGTCCCATACAACAATACTGGCACTATCACGACATTGTATGCTTTAAGTTTGGTCTTAATTGACAGATTCTTGGATGACGCTATCTGTTTTAGACTGAAATAAGTTTTAGACCCATTCACAATGCGTTGCTTTATTTCCTGTTTTAATTTATTTTGCCTTTTGAACCATGTACCAAGGTATTTAAAATTTTCCACTTTAGTAGATTTCCATATCCCTACCTGTAATGGGATGTCATTGCGGGCTTTTCTTGATAACTCCATTACCTCAGTAGTTTCTGCATTAATCCGTAACCCGATCTTACTTGCATTTTGCGCTAGCTCCTCTACAATTTCTGCCATCTCTTCCTCTGATTCTGCTAGAACTGCATAACCCAATAAATCTGTCGCACCATTTGGCGTCACCCCTTTGTTTTCTCTTTTCATTTCTCGGATTGCTTTCTCTAGGACCAGATTAAATAACAGTGGTGAAATAACATCACCTTGTCTCACACCCGTTTTGATATGGAATTCCTCGGACAGCTTCCCTTGGTATTTGACTTTGGCTATTGTCTCCGCTGTGCACACCTTGCCCATATTTATTAACTTCATTGGTATACCAAGCTCTCACAGGATGTTGTAGATACTTAATCTGTGGGTACTGTCATACGCCTTTGAGAAGTCCACGAACCTCACCGGAAACCGATGGTTGAATTCCCAGCACTTTTCCGATTTGCCTCATGGTGAAAATTTGATCAATGTTCGATCGTCCTTCCTGGTAGCCTGGCTGGTACTCTCCTACAATATCTTTTGCAAATGGCTTAAGTTTTTCAAGTATTATTAAACATAGAACTTTATAAGGTACACTTAAGAAAAAAATTTGGAAATTTGTGGTAAGGTCTTATGGGACCAAAGTGCTGAAGTCGTCGGTCCATAAGCGTACACACTACTTATTCTAACTGACTTACGCTATCAACAACATACACACCGATGCCCGAGGGAGGACTCGAAGCCGGCTGGAGTGGCCGAGCGGTTCTAGGCGCTAAAGTCTGGAGCCGCGCAACCGCTACGGTCGCAGGTTCGAATCCTGCCTTGGGCAGGGATGTGTGTGATATCCTTAGGTTAGTTAGGTTTAAGTAGTTCTAAGTTCTAGGGGACTGATGACCTCAGAAGTTAATTCCCATAGTGCTCAGAGCCATTTGAACCATTTTTTTTTGAGGACTTGAACCTCCGACGGGGGGAGCCGCACGGACCGTGACAAGGCGCCCCAGACCACGCGGCAATCCCACGCGGCACACTTAGGAGAGAAATGCCTCTGTAATTGTTACAATTCCTATTACTGTTCTTTTTATGCAGTGGGATAGTGACGGCTGATTTCCACTCTTCCGGGATTTCCTCTTGTTCCCATATTTCTTTTATGAGATTGTATAGCTGTTCGTAAAGTGTTTCTCCTCCTGCCTTCAACATCGCTTCCATTATCCTATCCTCTCCTGGTGCCTTATTATTCTTTAGTTTCCTCATTGATCTTTATACATCTTGCTGAGTCCCTTGTATGTTTGCGGCTTCTCCTTCACCCTCTGTGTTAATTCTCACGTGGAAAGACACTTTCTGGATCTTTAGCATTTAATAGCTCTTCAAAATATTCTCTCCAGCTATTCAGAGTTTTTTTCTTGTCTGTTAGCATATTCACATTCTTATCATTAATAACTAAAGCTTCGTTTCTGTGACTATTCCTCACATGTTTCAACATCTGAAACATCTTCCTGCTGTCTGATATCGTATTTCCCTTTTAGATTTCATCAATCATATTGTTCATGGACTTCTTTTTTCTGTTCTCAGAATCCCATTTGTTTCTCGTCTTACGGTCTTGAGTGTTTCCTATTGTACCGCACATTGTCTATCCAGCATATGCACCGCTCTTGCTCTCTTCCTGGCCTTAACAGCTTGTTCATATGTTTCATTCAACCATTTCTTCTTCGTTTAGCTTTTTCTCTCCTAGAATTTCTTCAGCTGCTTCAGTTACTGAGGTCCGTATTTCTTCCCATGGCTTGTTAACACTTGTTTCTGATGCGAATACTTCAGACTTGTTACGCACTTTAATGTCATACTGATGGCGTACCTCTGGATCCCTAAGCTTCTCAATATCAAACTGAGATGCGTCATACGAGCACCAACAATTTACCGACGTTCGAATTCAGTTAGCTCCGAAGTAACTCACTCGCAACTACACAGAACACGGTTCTGATCGCGACTGACATTTGCAACGTATTGAGGCATTGCATATCGAGCACACCGCACAGGTGCCGTTCGTAGTTAGATTTAACAGCACAACCTGCAGGCTTGGCGGCCTCCTGCCTTTATGGTCAAGCACGCATTTCTCTAAGTGTTTCCATAATTTTATACAACCCATTTATTTCGTAAATGTTATTATTATCTGTACATGTTTAAACTGTAAAATTATATGAACTCTTCAAACGTGTTTATTTTAAAGAAAAAATAAATGCCTCTAATAACAAGATAAAAACTATATGGAACATAGTAAAAAGTGAAACAGGAAAAACTAATCAGGCAAATGAGGAAATTATGTTAAACGTAAATAATGAGTTTATTAGAGATGCCTCCAAAGTTGCAGACACTTTCAACAAATTTTTCCTTTCAGTAGCAGACAAATTAGGTTTCCATAATTCCTCAGAAGACAGCCTAAAATATTTAAAAAATGCATTGCCGCAGCAGTTTGACAAAATTCAACTGTATCCTACCTGACCCTGTATTCTACCTCACCCAGTACATACAGTGTAGTACTTCACAAAGAATACCTGACCATATAGGTATAATGTATTCAAACAATGAAATTAAAGCTGTAGACAGTGTCATATGTTTAGGGCTACAAATTGACCACAACCTGAATTGGAAAACTCACACTCAAGACTTAATGAAACGCCTTAGTTCAGCTACGTTTGCAGTACGCATGATAGCAGAAACAGGTGATTTAAAAACGAAGAAGTTAGTTTACTCGGCCTACTTCCATTTACTAATGAGTTATGGAATCATCTTTTGGGAAAACTCCTCTCACAAAGGGAACATTTTCAAAATTCAGAAACGAGTCATTACAATTATATCTGGTGTCAGTCCTAGATCATCATGTAGAGACCTCTTTAAGAAACTTGGTATTCTAACTACTACTTCTCAGTACATATACTTATTGATGTCCTTTGTCATTTCCAACATGTCTCTTTTGACACAAAATAGTGCAAAACAGGATTATAATACCAGAACCAAAAACAATCTGTATAAGGACTATAAAAGCTTAACATTAGTACAAAAAGGAGTCAAATGCATGGGTACTCATATATTCAATAATTTACCAGAGCACATAAAAGGTCCTGTAAGTCATAAAGATCAGTTTCAGTGTGAATTAAATAATTTCCTGTTGGCCAACTACTTATACTCCAAGGATGAATATCTTCATAAGGATTATAGTTCATAATTCTGTCTGCATTAGAATTATACAATATCCATGTATCTGAGTAAAAAAAAATAAAAAAATAAAAAAAATTTCACTCTTTCCACATCCCAGAGACTCCTCTCCAAGGGATCTATGGAAAACGATAAATGTAACGTAAAAACTCGTGAGATATTTACCTTCTAAATATTATTCACAGTTTCTGTACTTCGTTATCTGCGAAATTGTGTTATTAGTTGAACTGAACTGGTGAGGGATTGAACTGTTAAATATGATAATAGTTTATAAATATTCTTCAATGAAAACGTTTTCAACTGATTGAAGTGGCTGAACTGATACATGTAAAACCAGTTTTGATACTATAGGTAAACATTTGTACCTGTGAAAAATACACTCTCGAAAAAAAATTAACACACCAGGAAGGACTACCACTTTGATCAGTTGATGGAATGTGTCATCTAGGGGATTGTAGGTGTACTGATAATCGTTTCAACATCGACCGTCACCAACAGATAACGTAATGACACAGCTACCAAAAACCATGTACTCAGAGCCAGAAGCTCAGTATGGTGAAAAAGTATGAAAAAAGAAGGCAATCATGCCTCGGAGACGTACTCGTGCTTCCTACAGCCAACTGAGCGAGTTTCAAGAAGGTCATATTGTGGCCTTCCGAGTGGTGCGATGGTCCTTTCGATGAATTGCCACTGAAGTGGGAAGTGCTGCGTCAGTTGTGCAGCGCTGCTGCTGTCAGTGGTCACGTGACTCACGTGAACATTCTCACACTTGTAGACGAGGTTCCGGACGTCCACACAGCGCTGACACCAGCCAGGATCGTCAAATCGTAAGTTCCCGGTGGCAGATCGTACAGCTACCGCACAACAGATAAGAGACATTGTGAGCCCAAATGTGTCAACACGAACTTTTGCGAATCTGTTATTGTCAGTGGGACTACGGGCACGCACACCTCTAGCCTGTCTTCCAATCACGCCACAGCATCATCGTGCGTGACTCGACTGGTGTCGTCAGAGGATGAAGATGAAATGGCGGGCCGAGGTCTTCAGCGATGAAACCACATTCTGCGTGCACGCTGGTGACAGTCGTTCGTGCATAAGGTGTAGATCTGGTGAGTCCTATCTCGCAGAGCGCACTCGTCCAAGACACAATGGCTGCATCCCAGACCTTATGGTCTATTGTGCGGTAAGCTGCAACTCTCGTTCAGCTTCGGTGTTTTCGGAGCGGACTTAATCAGCACTCGATGCGTGCAGAATGTTGTTAGACCTGTTGTTTTGCCATGATGGCAACAGGAAGGTGATACGTTGTTGCAACAGGATAACGCTCGCCCACAAAGTGCCTGTGAAACTCAACGTGCTCTGCAAGACGTGCAACAACTTTCCTGGCCAGCACCATCTCCAGACATGTCTCACATCAAGCAACTTTTAGAAACTATATGAACAGGTCTTGTGGGCGTGACCTAACATACCCCAGGACAGTATTCACCATCTGTATGATCGATTGGATGCCATAGGCAGTGACTGCATTGCCGCCCGGGGAGGCTGCACCATCTACTAATATGGAAGTTTCAGCATGGGTTCACACCTCGTAGCTTGGAACCACATTTGATATTGATCTGTAAGTAAACATTTCATGTACCTCATATGCGCTGGTGCAATAATAAATCCTCAGTGAACAGGAAACCTCTAAAACTGTGTACTAATTTTTTCCCAGTAGTGTAAACTAGTATTGCTAAATTCTAGTCACTCCTTTTCTTTGTATGTCAACCCTGCCATGTTTTTCAAATAATTGTCTACGACCCCGTAATAGAGATTGCTGTCTGTCATTAGACCATATAAAGTGCAGTCACATCTAGAGAATACTCAGTATTGTAGAACACTCAGTGTAATGTCGTTTATTGAAACTCAACTACACTTCTCGAACAATCATTATATACACACAAAAACAAATAACTTGTAGACGATCAGCCATCAAGAGCATCAGTGAGGTCCATTGGAGCTGGTCCTAGCTCGGCGAGGAACGGGCTGTACTCCTGCTGTGCTGGCCTTATAAAGCCGGTAGAGGCTGGCGGAGTACTCCAACTTTCCCTGTATCTATGAGGCGACCTCTGCAGAAAAAGGTTCGCATTAGTTTCTAGCAAGTTCTGTTTGTTTTGAAGAATTGTTTTCCTCTTGGTTGCGCCTGCAAGTGCTTGTGTATGTTATATGGCACACAGGGGTGTCTTGAGTGTAGTCTGAGTGGCAGGGGCCGTCTGTGGCAGACGTAACAACAACTTCCCTACCAGAAGACACGCATTTACACTTCATTAACAGCAGTCTGACAACATTGTTAAGTTGAATTTTACTGCTTTGCTCTGGCAGGCTGCCACATTTCAGGAAGATGGTTTGTAAGTGCCTCACTAGTAGTGTGTTGTATGATGTCATGCACTCGAGGGCACCTGGGTGAGGCTGCTCTACGGATATGCACAACCTACAGCTGCAGTGCGATAACCAACCATCCCTCCATTGTCATCTGTCGAGACCCTGGCAGTTTTTGTAATTGTTTAAAGAAGTAAATAAATGTCCCTATCCCGTCCCAGAAACCGTGGCATCGCAAATGTTTAAATAATAATGATGTGGGACACACAAGTGGTTTTACAGTCATTTAAATTTAGGGCAACTGGGGTGGTGGAAGTTGTTTAAATATAGTAGGTCAGAAGTGGTTTAAACATATTAGGTCACAGGATTACGCCTAAACTTAGGTCTAGAGGGCTCACGGATTCTAAACGTAGCAAAGTGACCTGGCAACCCTACATACTGTGTCAGTGAGTTGTGAGTTCAGAATTTTTTAATTAAACAGAACGATTGCGCTAGGTCCACCATCTTCAACTTAATATGTAGCGCAAATGATATACTTCCAATGTGATGCCAGAGAAATGGGGGAGATCCTCTGTCTGCACCTGTTCACACTGCAACGTAAGTGTAGGCTGTTTCAGTATTCATTGATCTACTTCATCCCTGACGTCAGGGGACCAGGGATTGGGGCATGGGATGAAATCTGGTACCGTTGCGTGGCGTCATCGGTACAGCTTGCGACCTAACTATAAACACACTGATGAGCCATAACATTATCACCACCTATCTAATAGCCTGTATGTCCACGTTTGGCACACATCTGCAGCGATGGAACAACATGGAAACAATGAGGCGTTGTTAGGTCGCTGGAGGGAGTTGGTACCACATCTTCTCACGTAAGTCACCTAATTCCCGTAAATTTCTGGGATGGGGCGATGAGATCTGAGGCCCCATTCAATCCCATCCCAGATGTGTCCGACTGGGTCCAGATCTGGCTAGTTGGGGGCCAGCACATCAACAGAACTCGCCACTGTGTTCCTCGAGGAACTCCATCACACTCCTGGGACATGGCGCATTATTTTGTTGAAATGTGCCACTGCCATTGGGAAACATGATCATCACGAAGGGGTGTATGTGGTCTGTAACCAGTGTATGATACTCCTTAGCCGTCATGGTGTCTTGCATGAGGTCCACTGAACCCGTGGATGCCCATGTCAATGTTCACCAGAGTATAATGTAGCCTCCACCAGCTTGTCTCCGCCCGCAGTGCAGATGTCAAAGAGCTATCCCCTGAAAGATGATGCACTGGCACCCTCCCATCGGCCCCATGATGATGAAGGTACCCGGATTCATCAGACCATGCAACACCCTGGCTCTGTGGCGAAGTCCTGTGCCCATGGTCATGTGCACATTTCAGTCGTAGTTGTAGATGTGGATTGGCACCTGCATGGGTCGTCGGCTGTGGAGGCCCATCGTTAGAAGTATTCGATTTATTGTTTGTTCAGACAGACGTGTACTCTTCCCAGCATTAAGGTCTGGCGTTAGTTCCGCCACAGTTCTCCCCCTGGCCTTTTTTACCAGTCTGCGCAGCCCACGAAGTCCGACATCTGTAATGAGGGTTGGCCGCCCAACCCCAAGACGTCTGGATGTGGTTTCGCCTTGGTTTCGCCACGTGCTGACGAAACTCACCGCAGCACTTCTCGGAAACACAGACAAGTTGTGCAGTTTCTGAAATGGTCCTGCCAAGCCTCTGGGCTATCACAATCCGTCCTCCGTCGAACTCAAATAGATTGCGCGCCTTCTCCATGCTACACACGGACATCACGCTCACTGAAACTATATGCACTGTGTATGTGACTGACTAGCAGCCATTCCTCGCCAGGTGACGCTGCGAGTGGCTGGACGGGTCTGTGTGGATAATAGGTCAGTGGTCGTTGTTGTTGTTGTTGTGGTCTTCAGTCCTGAGACTGGTTTGATGCAGCTCTCCATGCTACTCTATCCTGTGCAAGCTTCTTCATCTCCCAGTACCTACTGCAACCTACATCCTTCTGAATCTGCTTAGTGTATTCATCTCTTGGTCTCCCCCAACGATTTTTACCCTCCACGATGCCCTCCAATACTAAATAGGTGATCCCTTGATGCCTCAGAACATGTCCTACCAACCGATCCCTTCTTCTGGTCAAGTTGTGCGACAAACTCCTCTTCTCCCCAATCCTATTCAGTACCTCCTCATTAGTTATGTGATCTACCCATCTAATCTTCAGCATTCTTCTGTAGCACCACATTTCGAAAGCTTCTATTCTCTTCTTGTCCAAACTATTTACCGTCCACGTTTCACTTCCATACATGGCTACACTCCATACAAATACTTTCAGAAATGACTTCCTGACACTTAAATCTATACTCGATGTTAACAAATTTCTCTTCTTCAGAAACGCTTTCCTTGCCATTGCCAGTCTACATTTTATATCCTCTCTACTTCGACCATCATCGGTTATTTTGCTCCCCAAATAGCAAATCTCTTTTACTACTTTAAGTGTCTCATTTCCTAATCTAATACCCTCAACATCACCCGACTTAATTCGACTACATTCCATTATCCTCGTTTTGCTTTTGTTGATGTTCATCTTATATCCTCCCTTCAAGACACCATCCATTACGTTCAACTGCTCTTCCAAGTCCTTTGCTGTCTCTGACAGAATTACAATGTCATCGGCGAACCTCAAAGTTCGTATCGTGTGTCTAATCAGCGTATACTGTCCCAGGGAAGTACGTCAGAGGGCTTGTGCAGGTTGCCTGTCTATCATATCCCTGGCCCTGTATCAGCAACTTCCTACTACTGCCTTAGATGGCAAAAACTGTGGGAGAGGACAGGGACTGGAACACATCGAACAAATAATTGAAGATGTTGGGTGTAAGTGCTACTCAGATATGAAGTTGGCACACTATACAAAGTCGTGGCGAGTGGCATCAAACCGGTCAGAAGACGTACACTGACCCCCCCCCCCCCTCCTCTCCTGCAAAAAATGAACGCCAAGGAAAAAGTTCAGCAGCTCCACAAATAACCATTATAGTTCACACATGTGTTCTGTTTTCCATCGCATTATATTTCAGTTCACTTTATGACGAAATCATCTTAATAGCACTGGAGCTAGCTGTGCATTATATCGTTCTTGTCGTAGCTTCTGTTTTGTTTCACTATCGTGCTTCTACTCCCACCTAGGGAATTGCCTTAATTGATTTCTCATTCCTAGACATTTTACCTGTACAATCTGACAGAAAGCTGTTTTACTCACCTTACCTCTCGAACTATTGTCTTCATTAAAATTTTATTTCGAAACTCTGCCTAGGTTATTTTACTTTGTCTTCTTCTTCTTTCTTACAGGACTAGGCAAAACGTCAGTTCGCGCTTGATGTGATATTTCAGTGAGTCACTAATCCATAATTTACACGGGCGTCCCTGGGGGCCTCCGTGTATTCTGTACACACGAAATTCTAATACAGACACTGCGAACTCTATGCAGCAGCACAGCTTGTAACTGGGCCCTTTGAGACAGCAGATTACAGCGAACGGTTGACAGCTAAGCCTCTTAGCAGTGATCTTGTCAGCTCAGAGGTATCTAAGACATCGGTGTACGTCTGGGTAAATCAGGCAGCAACCAGGTGACGTTACAGAGCGAAATTTCAACCGAGTGCAATACTTTTTTGGATCAATCATCAGAGCAAGGACATTCATAAGCTTTATACAGTTCAAACGTAGCACCTAATTTCTCACATTTTCGTGGACACAAAAGAAAACATTATCCTGAATTTCACTCTTAGTTTTGAAAGTTTCCCGCCTAAGTTATGCAACTCACAATAGTCGTACAAAAGTGTGTAGTTTTTAATGGGCGAACTTGACAAAGACATTAGGTAATATTTTCTTAGTCATGTTAGAGTGAGGATACAAGCTTTCGCTATTTTCCTCCGTCGTCATCGCTAGGCGTTGGATGTCTAACTAGACGAATGTCGAGGTGCGTTTTCGATACATTATGGAGGATAACGAGGAGAAGCAATTTTTAGCTTCTATCCGAGGGTTGTTTTTTTTAACTTCGATCGGTCGTGAAAAGGAAACCACAGGGAAAATAAAATATGTTTTATCTGCGACATTTAGCTACACCTTTCAGCTGTTTCTCTACATAGTCGCCGCTCCGACTTAAAAGGAGAGCGTCAGCCTGTTAATCGCGAATTTCGATGAGTATTTGGTATGCTGTAGAGGGACGTGACCGGAGGAGCTGGCTAGCTAGCGGCTTTTCATGCGACGGCCAGTGGTTGCCGCGAAAATCGATTTTGAAGTTTCATGCGTATCTGCTATACCCACAACGTTGGTTTTGTTTGAATCAAACGAGCATAGCGCAGCGGCTACGGCACTTCTACCAAGCAGGCAGTACGGATTCAAATCCTGCCCACGTAATTTTTTACTGTTTCATCGTACAGAATGATTAAAGTCCCATAGACTTTACGAACATTTGACATTTTTCTTCGGATTTCACGAAAAAGCACACACACCCACCCACCCACCCACACACACACACACACACACACACACACACACACACACCCACACGACTGTTACAAAATATGCATGCTCCTTACACAACAGTAGCCAAACAGTGGAAGTGAACAGATCATAAGCGGCAGCTTGTCAACAGCGAACGGTTTGGACGTGACGTTGATTGCTCTTGGAGGAAGGCAGCTCCAACGTGTGAAATGTCAATTACAAAGTAATTTTAATCAGGCTATAGTGTGTTGAACAAAGGGAGTAAATCCACTAGTAAGTGTCTGGATACAGTGGGAATTCAACTGGCTCGTTAATTTGAAGTTGTTTTCATTCATCTCTAAACCAAAGACTATTGATACTTCGGGGGGAGGGGGGGGGAGTCGGGGTCATTGGGAACATGGCACTTGCATTAAGAAGCTTTTAGTTCCCATAGGTTTCGCTCTGACATTTAAAGTTACTGTGCTCTTGACTGACGAGGGGTCAGCCATGGATTTTCGACTCAAGAAGGGGTCCGCCAGCTGAAAAGGTTGGGAAGCCCTGCATTAAGCTGCCGGCCGCGGTGGCGCTGCAGTCCGGAACCGCGGGACTGCTACGGTCGCAGGTTCGAATCCTGCCTCGGGCATGGGTGTGTGTGATGTCCTTAGGTTAGGTAGGTTTAAGTAGTTCTAAGTTCTAGGGGACTTATGACCTCAGATGTTGAGTCCCATAGTGCTCAGAGCCATTTGAACCAACCTGCATTAAGCTGTTCATACAGCGAAATGTATAGAAAATGAAATGCGTTCAAATGTTCAAATCAGCTTTTCGCTGATCACACTCGCACATTCTAATCGCTTCCTAGTAACATTTGGATTTCGTGTAACGCTGCTAACATGTTGTTGTTGTTGTTGTTGTGGTCTTCAGTCCTGAGACTGGTTTGATGCAGCTCTCCATGCTACTCTATCCTGTGCAAGCTTCTTCATCTCCCAGTACCTACTGCAACCTACATCCTTCTGAATCTGCTTAGTTTATTGATCTCTTGGTCTCCCTCTACGATTTTTACCCTCCACGCTGCCCTCCAATGCTAAATTTGTGATCCCTTGATGCCTCAAAACATGTCCTACCAACCGATCCCTTCTTCTAGTCAAGTTGTGCCACAAACTCCTCTTCTCTCCAATCCTATTCAATACCTCCTCATTAGTTACGTGATCTACCCACCTTATCTTCAGCATTCTTCTGTAGCACCACATTTCGAAAGCTTCTATTCTCTTCTTGTCCAAACTAGTTATCGTCCATGTCTCACTTCCATACATGGCTACACTCCATACAAATACTTTCAGAAACGACTTCCTGACACCTAAATCTATACTCGATGTTAACAAATTTCTCTTCTTGAGAAACGCTTTCCTTGCCATTGCCAGTCTACATTTTATATCCTCTCTACTTCGACCATCATCGGTTATTTTACTCCCTAAATAGCAAAACTCCTTTACTACTTTAAGTGTCTCATTTCCTAATCTAATTCCCTCAGCATCACCCGACTTAATTTGACTACATTCCATTATCCTCGTTTTGCTTTTGTTGATGTTCATCTTATATCCTCCTTTCAAGACACTGTCCATTCCGTTCAACTGCTCTTCCAAGTCCTTTGCTGTCTCTGACAGAATTACAATGTCATCGGCGAACCTCAAAGTTTTTACTTCTTCTCCATGAATTTTAATACCTACTCCGAATTTTTCTTTTGTTTCCTTTACTGCTTGCTCAATATACAGATTGAATAACATCGGGGAGAGGCTACAACCCTGTCTCACTCCTTTCCCAACTACTGCTTCCCTTTCATGCCCCTCGACTCTTATAGCTGCCATCTGGTTTCTGTACAAATTGTAAATAGCCTTTCGCTCCCTGTATGTTACCCCTGCTACCTTCAGAATTTGAAAGAGAGTATTCCAGTCAACATTGTCAAAAGCTTTCTCTAAGTCTACAAATGCTAGAAACGTAGGTTTGCCTTTTCTTAATCTTTCTTCCAAGATAAGTCGTAAGGTCAGTATTGCCTCACGTGTTCCAACATTCCTACGGAATCCAAACTGATCTTCCCCGAGGTCAGCTTCTACCAGTTTTTCCATTCGTCTGTAAAGAATTCGCGTTAGTATTTTGCAGCTGTGACTTATTAAACTGATAGTTCGGTAATTTTCACATCTGTCAACACCTGCTTTCTTGGGATTGGAATTATTATATTCTTCTTGAAGTCTGAGGGTATTTCGCCTGTCTCATACATCGTGCTCACCAGATGGTAGAGTTTTGTCATGACTGGCTCTCCCGAGGCCATCAGTAGTTCTAGTGGAATGTTGTCTACTCCCGGCGCGTTGTTTCGACTCAGGTCTTTCAGTGCTCTGTCAAACTCTTCACGCAGTATCATATCTCCCATTTCGTCTTCATCTACATCCTCTTCCATTTCCATAATATTGTCCTCAAGTACATCTCCCTTGTATAAACCCTCTATATACTCCTTCCACCTTTCTACCTTCCCTTCTTTGCTTAGAACTGGGTTTCCATCTGAGCTCTTGATATTCATACAAGTGGTTCTCTTCTCTCCAAAGGTCTCTTTAATTTTCCTGTAGGCAGTATCTATCTTACCCCTAGTGAGACAAGCCTCTACATCCTTACATTTGTCCTCTAGCCATCCCTGCTTAGCCATTTTGCACTTCCTGTCGATCTCATTTTTGAGACGTTTGTATTCCTTTTTGCCTGCTTCATTTACTGCATTTTTATATTTTCTCCTTTCATCAATTAAATTCAATATTTCTTCTGTTACCCAAGGATTTCTATTAGCCCTCGTCTTTTTACCTACTTGATCGTCTGCTGCCTTCACCACTTCATCCCTCAGAGCTACCCATTCTTCTTCTACTGTATTTCTTTCCCCCATTCCTATCAATTGTTCCCTTATGCTCTCCCTGAAACTCTCTACAACCTCTGGTTCTTTCAGTTTATCCAGGTCCCATCTCCTTAAATTCCCACCTTTTTGCAGTTTCTTCAGTTTCAATCTGCAGTTCATAACCAATAGATTGTGGTCAGAATCCACATCTGCCCCAGGAAATGTCTTACAATTTAAAACCTGGTTCCTAAATCTCTGTCTTACCATTATATAATCTATCTGAAACCTGTCAGTATCTCCTGGCTTCTTCCATGTATACAGCCTCCTTTCATGATTCTTGAACCAAGTGTTAGCTATGATTAAGTTATGCTCTGTGCAAAATTCTACAAGGCGGCTTCCTCTTTCATTCCTTCCCCCCAATCCATATTCACCTACTATGTTTCCTTCTCTCCCTTTTCCTACTGACGAATTCCAGTCACCCATGACTATTAAATTTTCGTCTCCCTTCACTACCTGAATAATTTCTTTTATCTCGTCATACATTTCATCTATTTCTTCATCATCTGCAGAGCTAGTTGGCATATAAACTTGTACTACTGTAGTAGGCATGGGCTTTGTGTCTATCTTGGCCACAATAATGCGTTCACTATGCTGTTTGTAGTAGCTAACCCGCACTCCTATTTTTTTATTCATTATTAAACCTACTCCTGCATTACCCCTATTTGATTTTGTATTTATAACCCTGTAATCACCTGACCAAAAGTCTTGTTCCTCCTGCCACCGAACTTCACTAATTCCCACTATATCTAACTTTAACCTATCCATTTCCCTTTTTAAATTTTCTAACCTACCTGCCCGATTAAGTGATCTGACATTCCACGCTCCGATCCGTAGAACGCCAGTTTTCTTTCTCCTGATAACGACATCCTCTTGAGTAGTCCCCGCCCGGAGATCCGAATGGGGGACTATTTTACCTCCGGAATATTTTACCCAAGAGGACGCCATCATCATTTAATCATACAGTAGAGCTGCATGTCCTCGGGAAAAATTACGGCTGTAGTTTCCCCTTGCTTTCAGCCGTTCGCAGTACCAGCACAGCAAGGCCGTTTTGGTTAATGTTACAAGGCCAGATCAGTCAATCATCCAGACTGTTGCCCCTGCAACTACTGAAAAGGCTGCTGCCCCTCTTCAGGAACCACATGTTTGTCTGGCCTCTCAACAGATACCCCTCCGTTGTGGTTGCACCTACGGTGCGGCCATCTGTATCGCTGAGGCACGCAAGCCTCCCCACCAACGGCAAGGTCCATGGTTCATGGGGGGGGCTAACATGTTAGTTGTTAATTTCATTTCTCTCTTCAGTTGCTGTGCTTTTTCGCTGGCATATTTTCCTTCATACTTTCATTTTTCTGGACTCGTTTCTTAATGTTCGTAAAGATAGGTCCAGAGGGCATGATACGATGTAGGTGCCTTTCAGTGTTCAGCCACACAGCTGCTTTAGACATTAGCCATAAACTGAATCCATACCCACTGTTTGACTGTCTTGTGCATTGTGAAACGTGGAACAACTTCATAAATAAGATGTCTGATCACTAAAACAGCAGAGCATGGTCTGCTAGACTTTAAATGTATAGGTGAATAAACGAATCGTGGTTCAAATGGCTCTGAGCACTATGGGACTCAACTGCTGTGGTCATAAGTCCCCTAGAACTTAGAACTACTTAAACCTAACTAACCTAAGGACAGCACTCAACACCCAGCCATCACGAGGTAGAGAAAATCCCTGACCCCGCCGGGAATCGAACCCGGGAACCCGGGCGTGGGAAGCGAGAACGCTACCGCACGACCACGAGATGCGGGCTAAAACGAATCGTGCATGAGTTATGTTTTGATTACATTTGGTAGATTAGGGCAGACGTTTGTTGAACGTCTTATTGTGACGGTGGGACACTGATTTGCCTTGCAGTTACGTTGTCCCTATTTCACAAAGGTATTTCTTTGTATTCCTCTTTGAATGCTTCTTCCATTGGCACAGATAAAAGTACACTAAGGTAGCAAAAGTTGCCCGCCCGGTTGGCCGTGCGGTCTAACGCACGGATTTCCGGGCGGAAGGAGCGCCTGGTCCCCGGCACGAATCCGCCCGGCGGATTTGTGTCGAGGTCCGAGGAACCGGCCAGTCTGTGGATGGTTTTTACGCGGTTTTCCATCTGCCTCGGGAAATGCGGGCTGGTTCCCCTTATTCCGCCCCAGCTACACTATGTCGGCGATTGCTGCGCAAACAAGTTCTCCACGTACGCGTACACCACCATTACTCTACCACGCAAACATAGGGGTTACACTCGTCTGGTGTGAGACATTCCCTGGGGAATCCACCGGGGGCCGAACCGCACAATAACCATGGGTTCGGTGTGGGGCGGCGGGGGGGTGAAGTGTAGTGCAGTAGTCGTCGTCGGGTTGTGGGCCACTGCGGCTGCGGCCGCGACGGGGCCTCTCCGTCGATTCTAGGTCCCCGGTTAACATACAATACAAGGTAGCAAAACCAACTGTTATAGGATCGAGCCTCCTTTTTCCCGGCGTAGTGCAGCAAATAGACGTGGCGTGCACTTAACAAGTCGTTGGAGGTCCTATGCACAAATATTGACCCATGCTGCCTCTATAGCCGTCCATAATTGCGAAAGTGTTGTCCGTGCAGGATTTTGTCCACGAACTGACCTCTCCATTATATCTCATGAATTTTCGACGGCCGGCCGGAGTGGCCAAGCGGTTCTAGGCGCTATATTAATGACTTGCCATTCTATATTCATGAAGAGGCAAAGTTAGTTCTCTTTGCTGATGACACAAGTATAGTAATCACACCTGACAAACAAGAATTAACTGATGAAATTGTCAATACTGTCTTTCAGAAAATTACTAAGTGGTTCCTTGTAAACGGACTCTCACTGAATTTTGATAAGACACAGTACATACAGTTCCGTACAGTGAATGGTATGACGCCATTAATAAATATAGACCTTAATCAGAAGCATATAGCTAAGGTAGAATATTCCAAATTTTTAGGTGTGTCCATTGATGAGAGATTAAATTGGAAGAAACACATTGATGATCTGCTGAAACGTTTGAGTTCAGCTACTTATGCAATAAGGGTCATTGCAAATTTTGGTGGTAAACATCTTAGTAAATTAGCTTACTACGCCTATTTTCACTCATTGCATTCATATGGCATCATATTTTGGTGTAATTCGTCACTGAGGAATAAAGTATTTATTGCACAAAAGTGTGTAATCAGAATAATAGCTGGAGTCGACCCAAGATCATCCTGCAGACATTTATTTAAGGATCTAGAGATATTCACAGTAGCTTCTCAGTATATATACTCTCTTATGAAATTTGTTATTAACAACCAAACCCAATTCAAAAGTGATAGCAGTGTGCATAACTACAATACTAGGAGAAAGGATGATCTTCACTATTCAAGATTAAATCTAACTTTGGCACAGAAAGGGGTGAATTATACTGGCACTTAAGTCTTCGGTCACTTACCAAATAGTATCAAAAGTCTGACAGATAACCAACAAGTATTTAAGAAGAAATTAAAAGAATTTCAGAATGACAACTCCTTCCACTCCATAGAGGAATTTTTAGATATAAATTAAGAAAAAAAGAAAAACAAAACAAAAATATTAAAAAAATAAAAAAAAATAAAAAAATAAAAATAAAGAAAAACAAAAAACACAAAAAATAAAGTTGTTATATTAACTTAAGTATGTTGTTAAATTAACCTAATTATGTCATGTATTGGAAAATTCGACTCGTTCCACATCATTACGAAATATCGTATTCATGATCCATGTAACTAGTATTAATCTAATCTAATCTAATCTACAGTCTGGAATCGCGCGACCACTACGGTCGCAGGTTCGAATCCTGCCTCGGGCATGGATGTGTGTGAATGTTCTTAGGTTAGTTAGGTTTAAGTAGTTCTAAGTTCTATCGGACTGATGACCTCAGCAGTGAAGTCCCATAGTGCTCAGAGCCGTTTGACCATTTTGACCCAATTTTCGACGGGAGTCTTGTCGGGTGATCTGCATGGCCGAATCATTCGCTCTAATTGTCCAGAATGTTTTTCAAACCAGTCGCGAACAAATGTGGCCTGGTGAAAGGACTTTGTTGTTTTGGAACATGAAGTCCATGAATGGTCTACAAGTATCAGAATATAACCATTTCCAGTCAATGGTCGTGCAATTGGACCAGAGGTGTCAGTCCATTCCATGTAAACCCAGCCCGCACCATTACGGAGCCAGCAATAGCATGCTCAGTGCTTTATTGACAACTTGGGTCCGTGGATTCGTGGGAGCTGCGCCACACTCGAACCCTGCCATCATCTCTTACCAACTGAAATCGAAACGCATGTGACCAGGACACGGTTTTCCAATAGTCTCGGGCCCCACCGATTTGGTCACAACGCCAGGAGAGGCGCCGCAGGCAATGTCGTGCTATCAGCAAATCCACTCGCGTCGGTCGTCTGCTACCATAGTCCATTAACGCCAGATTTCGTTGCACTGTCATTTTAGATATGTTCGTCGTACGTCCCACATTGGTTTCTGTGGTTATTTCACGCAGTGTCACTTCTCTGTTAGCACTGACAACTCTGCGCAAACGCTGCTGTTCTTGGTCGTTAAGGAAAGACCGTTGGCCACTGCGTCGTCCGTGGTGAGAGGTAAAGCCTGAAACGTGCTATTCTCGGCACACTGCTGACACTGAAATGGATTACCTAACGATTTCCGAAATGGAATGTCCCAAACATCTAAAATTGCTATGCCGCGTTCAAAGTCTCTTAATTCCCGTCGTGCATCCATAATCAAGTCGGAAACATTTTTATATGAATTACCTGAGTACAAATGACCACTCGGCCAATGCACTGGCCTTTCATACCCCTTGTATGCCATACATCTGTATAAGTGCATACCGCTATCGCACGACTTCGGCACCTTAGTGTATGTAGTTCCTGTAAGGAAAAAAGTGGTTGCCGCCATTCGGCAACTACACTCATGCTCGTAAATTAAGGATAATGCTGATACGTGGTGAAACAACGCTCTGGTGGGCGGTTTGCGGGTTTAAATCACCTCGGGGTATGACCATGCGGTGCATTTGACCTGCGGTCGTCGCACGGTGGCGCTGGCAGCATTCCACATACGCAGAGGTGTGTTGGTGCATGTCAGAGTACGGTGCAGCGAGTAAGTGTGCAGACGTTTTCAGACGTCCTAATGGTGACTGTGGCCGGCTGCGGTGGCCGTGCGGTTCTGGCGCTGCAGTCCGGAACCGCGGGACTGCTACGGTCGCAGGTTCGAATCCTGCCTCGGGCATGGGTGTGTGTGATGTCCTTAGGTTAGTTAGGTTTAAGTAGTTCTAAGTTCTAGGGGACTTATGACCTAAGATGTTGAGTCCCATAGTGCTCAGAGCCTTTTGAACCTTTTTTGAATGGTGACTGTGTGTTGAAAATGGCGTTATGAGGGGTAGAATACTAGGGCGAATGGACGCTGGTCAAACACACCACGTTGTACCAGGGGCCCTTCGTGTGCCACAAAGTGTGATCACAAGATTATGGCAACGATTCCAGCGGACAGGAAACGTGTCCAGGCGCTACAGTACGGGACGTCCACAGTGTACAACACTACAGCAAGACCGATATCTCACCATCAGTGCCCGCAGACGGCCACGAAGTACTGCAGGTAGCCTCGCTCGGGACCTTACCACAGCCACTGGAACAGCTGTCTACAGACACACAGTCTACAGACGACTGAACAGACATGGTTTATTCGCCCGGAGACCTGCAAGGTGCATTCCACTGACTGCTGGTCACAGGAGAGCCCGTAAAGCCTGACGTCAAGAACACAATACATGGTCATTGGAACAGTGGTCCCAGGTTATGTTCACGGACGAGTCCAGATATAGTCTGAACAGTGATTCTCGCCGGGTTTTCATCTGGTGTGAACCAGAAACCAGGTCGTGGTTTGATGGTGTGTGGTGCGATTATGATTGGTGCACGTACACCCCTGCATGTCTTTGACAGAGGAACTGTAACAGGTCAGGTGTATCGGGACGTCATTTCGCACCAGTATGTCCGCCTTTTCAGGGGTGCAGTGGGTCCCTCCTTCCTTCTGATGGATGATAACGCACGGCCCTACGGAGCTGCCATCGTGGAGGAGTACCTGGAAGCATAAGATATCAGGGGAATGGAGTGGCCTGCCTGTTCTCCAGACCTAAACCCCATCGAGCAAGTCTGTGATGCTCTCGGTCGACGTATCGCTGCACTTATTCAAACCCCTAGGACACTTCAGGAGCTCCAACAGGCACTGGTGCAAGAATGGGAGGCTATACCCCAGCAGCTGCTCGACCAACTGATCCAGAGTATGCCAACCCTTGGTGCGGCCTGTGTACGTGTGCATGGTGATCATATCCCATATTATCGGGGTACATGCGCAGGAAACAGTGGCGTTTTGTAGCACATGTGTTTCAGACGGTTTTCTCAACTAATCACCAATACCGTGGACTTACAGATCTGTGTCGTGTGTGTTCCCTATGTGCGTATGCTATTAGCGCGTTTTGTGTAGTGCTACATGGTGTGGCACCACATTCTGCAATTATCCTTAATTTATGAGCATGAGTGAATAAACGTTAAAAATTACTTCTGCACGTGGGAAAATTTGCGTCATTGACCACTATGAGTTAGCGAAAATAGCACGTCGATATATTTAGCCGCACTAGTCCTAATGTGGGTCGTTCGCCGTTGCCTTACTCTGACTGTTATACAGGTCTTGTGGGCGACTGTGGCGAGCCTGTGTACCGTTTATGTTGTTATGAAAGAAGGGAAGGGAGAGGGGGAAAACTGGTGCTGGCACATAGCCTGTTCCTCTCGAATAGCAACAAGGAGGCTGCCGTCATATGCCTTCACTTCGGGAGACACTACAGAAAGGTTTGGAACTTAACCCAGGTCATTGCGACAAAGACTGGTGATCGTAGTCCTTACGACACCACCTCCCGTCCCCTTGTCGGCCAAATACTGCAGTGAAAAATTTCCACCTCCAGCATTTGAACCGGCACTACTGCGACTCGAGGGCTGCCGCAGAGGTATTCGTTAATGACGTCAGCTGCAAAGGCAGGATACACAAATGGTAGTTCTAAAGTGAGTACCTTGTTACAGGAAAGTAACGTCAGAAAGTAAACAATTTACGCCTTATAGCAACAACTAAGGCTGTGCAGAATGACGAATGGCAATTTCAATCCATGTCGCACAACATCTCCTTAAAAGCCGAGACATTCTGTGCTGGGGATCGCGAAATTTAATAATATTTTGACACAATGACAGGGAATGTTTTGTGCTGTTGACGGGTACTGGCCACGGTCGGCTATCATCAGAGTGACAGAAGACAGCGTCAGATTGGCTGACAGAGCATTACTTGGCGACAAAGTGATCCTGCTTTCTATTGCTCTGATGATGGCCGATAGTGCCAGTACCGGGGAATACTCTAAAAGTTTTCCTGTGAATGTGTCAAAAAATATTTAGTGCGTAAAATATTTCCGTTCTCAGTTGTACAGTGAGACAAGAAGCTGTTACCCTTACAGACAGTTTCTCTTCGGTTTCTGCTGGGGTTTCATGCACCTACGACTTCATCGATAAGAAAAAAAAAATTATAGCAATCAAGTCTAGCGATCGCAATCCGTTGGCCTCCTTATGGTGTTCAGCAGAGGGTACTTTTTGTACCACTGTCGTTATAGGTGCGAAAGCTCTCTAGAAAGAACTGTTGCTGGTTAGCCTCTGTCTGAGGTAGAATCTCTCTAATTTTACGCTCATGGTCTTTTCAGGAAGTATGTGTGGGAAGAAATAATGTATTGTTTGATTATTCTAGGAAGGTAAGCTCTCTGAATTTTATCACTGACCCACACAGTGCTGCAGAACGTCTCTTGTAGAGTATGTTGTGCCTCTATGTGAAGCTTTCGCACCTGCTGAATGATTCCGTATTCCTCCGATCGTGCAAATTGCGAACCGTGCCGCTGCAGGACACATTTTCGTCGTCGCTAGCCGTCAGAGATCTTTGCTTCTGAGTCGTGGCGCCTCATGCGTCGCGAAGCCGAGGAGGTAGCCTGAAGCGAGCGGCAGGTTGTCTCTGGAATAGCAAACTGACTGCTGCAGGCGTCTACTGGGAGACTGCTAAGAGAGCCGTTATGCAATTATGCTACACGGGAAGCAGAGGGAGGGGGTGGGCGATTTAGTGGTGTTACTGGCTGCAGGAAGTCGTTTCTTTTCATCTACTCTGAAATTCGGAGTGGGTACACGAAACCAAGAATCTCAATGACAAATTTGGTTTATGAACTTGAGAGTAGTCGAATTATTAGGAGGGAACTTATTGTGGATGGATGCACTGCACTGAGTCACATATGGAATGCATTTGCTACATGATAGCTAATCTCTAACTGTTGTTGTTGTTGTGGTCTTCAGTCCTGAGACTGGTTTGATGCAGCTCTCCATGCTACTCTATCCTGTGCAACCTTCTTCATCTCCCAGTACCTACTGCAACCTACATCCTTCTGAATCTGCTTAGTGTATTGATCTCTTGGTCTCCCTCTACGATTTTTACCCTCCACGCTGCCCTCCAATGCTAAATTTGTGATCCCTTGATGCCTCAAAACATGTCCTACCAACCGATCGCTTCTTCTAGTCAAGTTGTGCCACAAACTTCTCTTCTCCCCAATCCTATTCAATACCTCCTCATTAGTTACGTGATCTACCCACCTTATCTTCAGCATTCTTCTGTAGCACCACATTTCGAAAGCTTCTATTCTCCTCTTGTCCAAACTGGTTATCGTCCATGTTTCACTTCCATACATGGCTACACTCCATACAAATACTTTCAGAAACGACTTCCTGACACTTAAATCTATACTCGATGTTAACAAATTTCTCTTCTTCAGAAACGCTTTCCTTACCATTGCCAGTCTACATTTTATATCCTCTCTACTTCGACCATCATCGGTTATTTTGCTCCCTAAATAGCAAAACTCCTTTACTACTTTAAGTGTCTCATTTCCTAATCTAATTCCCTCAGCATCACCCGATTTAATTTGACTACATTCCATTATCCTAGTTTTGCTTTTGTTGATGTTCATCTTATATCCTCCTATCAAGACACTGTCCATTCCGTTCAATTGCTCTTCCAAGTCCTTTGCTGTCTCTGACAGAATTACAATGTCATCAGCGAACCTCAAAGTTTTTACTTCTTCTCCATGAATTTTAATACCTTCTCCGAATTTTTCTTTTGTTTCCTTTACTGCTTGCTCAATACACAGATTGAATAACATCGAGAATAAGCTACAACCCTGTCTCACTCCCTTCCCAACCACTGCTTCCCTTTCATGCCCCTCGACTCTTATAACTGCCATCTGGTTTCTGTACAAATTGTAAATAGCCTTTCGCTCCCTGTATTTTACCCCTGCCACCTTCAGAATTTGAAAGAGAGTATTCCAGTTAACGTTGTCAAAAGCTTTCTCTAAGTCTACAAATGCTAGAAACGTAGGTTTGCCTTTTCTTAATCTTTCTTCTAAGATAAGTCGTAAGGTTAGTATTGCTCACGTGTTCCAACATTTCTACGGAATCCAAACTAATCGCTAAGTGTGGCTTCTTAATTGCAGATTGTGTTTGTGGCGCGTTCTCTCTTCACAGTTCTCGGACTTGGATCTGTCGGGGTGACACTGGGCATTGTTTCCTGACTCATGGTGTTTTCTCGTACAACTAGTTAAAACACTACTCGCAGGCGGCACCACTCCGGACTCGCTATAGTCACTATCAGTGCACTAGTTATGCATTACAGTCAGTCGTATGATGGGAATTATTGTAAATGTGGGTGTCGTGTGTGAACTGTACACGGCCCATTTGTAAGAGTTGTTTACCGGGCAAGAGTTGACGCTGGTGTTTTCTGCGTTAAATTTACTTCAAACGTTGGACTGCATGGGTGGTCGGGATGTGGTACATTACATCTTATAAGCACTTACTTTTATCAAAAACTTTCTGTTGTCAGTTAACTGTTATGTGTGGTTGTCTCCGCGTTTTGAATGTTTGTATGCTGCTGCTCATGTTAATTATTTTATGAAATGTTATTATAAGCTTGACTAACATGGCTGTTTAAGTTTTATTTCCGAGCTGCGAGTGTGTTATCAGATATTATCTTAAATGTACCGGTAGAAGAAATTTAATTGCCCCTGCCTGACATCATGATAGAGATTGGGATTGTAACCTCATACCTCGGCCATATTCTAGTGTGAAATTTTGCAGGTGAGCAAAATGTCTATTGTGCACATTCTGTAAGTTGGTGGTCTGCAGGGACCATAGGTAATCTGATGAGTAACGTTAAATTTCAAGGAGTGAAGGCAGTTACTCACTGTATTTAGTTTAAACGATCGGGATAGCCTACATATTTGAAATATGAGTATTTTTTGTGGCATGAAATTATTCAATTCTGATACTAAGAATTTGTAGTAATTAGATAATAGGTGCTAAGATGTTATTCTGCACTTAAATACCAAGTTATCGCTAACAATGCCGACCACAATAACAGAACATAATTTACGCTTCACACGTTGATAATGTTGAGCTCAGTGTCAGAGGCTCTTACTGCTCTTATGAGCGCGTGATTTCTCAGTGGAAGTCTGTCACAGCCCTCTTGGCGAAAGTGATGATGATGATGATGATGTTTGGTTTGTGGGGCGCTCAACTGCGCGGGCATCAGCGCCCATACAAAGTCCCATTTTTACACAGTCGATTTTCTTGTCATAATCCAATCTGGTAACTCTCACAAATGATGATGATGAATTGATGAGGACAACAAAAACACGCAGTCCCCGGTCAGAGAAAATCCCCAACCCGGCCGAGAATCGAACCTGGGACCTGGCAAAAGTGACTAATTACAGACTACATGGAGTTTCATCAAAATTAAAATCAGCCAAAGGTATTTCCGTATGTAACGAACGATGTTATCTTTATTACGTCTCTCTCCCCTCTGCCTCTCGTCTTGGGAACTTGTACAAAAATACTTACGGAAATTTTATATTTTATATGGAAATAACTTGTTATCAAAAGAGAAGTGGATTAGCATTCAGTTTAGACATGCAAGCAGACTAGACAAAGAGTTAGTCAACCCCATCCCGCATGAGACATCACGCTGAAAGGTGCAATAATGCCTTTTGCATTGATAATGGCGTCAATATGACAAGTAAGGTTCTTCAGGTATGCCATCTATGGCTAAAGCCACTTATTGATTATTAGGTACAACGTAGCTACCAAAAAGGGGGAAGCTGGTTTATACGTTTCAAGTGATGTTCCAAATAGCACCTCACATTTCCTTTAGCATTAAGATCGGGGAATTTAGCGGGCCAGTAGAGGTGCAATAGGTTCCCAAGCAGGAATGTGTATGCTCAGACCTGTGAACACGGATGTCATCATCGTTTCTTCTTTATTTAATGGCTTTCTGAACATGCCTATACAGGCACTGGAAATGTTACACAGCAGTTGGTTTTGATAAATCATAGTGTACATAATTTCAAGTCGTAGCCTGGTACGAAGTTACACAGGCTTAGCAAATGATATATTCCTACATAAAACAAAGATTACATCCAATGTATACTGAAATGAGTAAACAAGACGAAAATGTATCCTACTGGTAACGGAATAAGAAATGAAAATCGCGCTAGTACACATTTGGGATACTCCAGATTCAATCCATATTAATGGTTCAAATAGCTCTGAGCACTATCCGACTTAACTTCTGAGGGCATCAGTCGCCTAGAACTTAGAACTAATTAAACCTAACCAACCTAAGGACATCACACACATCCATGCCCGAGGCAGGATTCGAACCTGCGACCGTAGCGGTCGCTCGGTCCCAGACTGTACCATATTAATGACCATGTGTCTAGACGAATAATAAAATCTTCTTTTGTATGGACTGTAGCAATGGTTTCAAAATTTGTGCTTAGAGAACTCAGTATCTGTGCAAGTCTAAAAGCACCATCTAGACAGAATATGAGAATAGTATACAAGAACCAGTTTTGGATATTACAGCCATACGTATAGATAGACCAATATGGCAGGTACATATTGACATACATTTATTGGCGAAGCGTTTCACATCCTACTGAATAGCACATACGAATATAGTCAGTTATTGTGAATTGCTCTTTCCCTGGCATTCTCATTACGAAGACCGTTGGAGTGGCAGCACGGTGGGGGGGGGGGGGGGGAGAGGCTATATCGGGATGTTAACACTGTTGAACTAGTATAGAATTTTATACATTGCTATGTCGTTAGAAGCTCAGAAGGTTTGGGGGTCACTTGGGAACTGATGACCAAGAGCTCGCAGATTACATGCAAGCATATTTATGTGACACGTGTTTCGAGGACATTGCAGGAATATGTGGTTTCGAATTCTCTTCCTCTCCGAAAACATAGAGGGGTGGCGCTTAGATTGAGCCGATAGGAGTGTTTGTTGAGCCTCCAATGATTAAATTTCAGTCGTGCTGTAACTCCTCGATGTTTGTATCTTCTTATACAGTGGAACCCTTGGAATCATGGGGTAAATTACCGCGTAATGGTTGCCTTTGATTTTAGATGTACTCGACCATTCCTCTTGCCAATCCGATGAGAACCGCTTTCTGAGCATGGGTATCATATTTGTGAGAGGGAGTTTCTCATATTTAAAAGCTCCAACTAGAGATGTTTCTTTTGCTATGACTTGTACTTGTTCATTTCCAGGTATGTCAGAGTGGCTTTTCAGACGTGCCATCACGATGTTGCGACATTACCTCTGCACCTGAAACACAACGTCGATAATTGCTGCAAATATGGGGTTGGCAGAACTATTATGATGGTGAAACTTCCTAGCAGCTTAAAACTGTGTGCCGGACCGAGACTCGAACTCGGGACCTTTCCCTTTCGCGGGCAAGTGCTCTACCAACTGAGCTACCCAAGCACGACTCATGCCCTGCCCTCACACCTTCACTTCTGCCAGTACCTCGTCTCCTACTTCTGTAAAGTTTGGAAATTGGGAGACGAAGTACTGGCAGAAGTGAAGCTGTGAGGGCGGGGCGTGAGTCGTGCTTGGGTAGCTCAGATGGTAGAGCACTTGCCCGCGAAAGGCAAAGGTCCCGAGTTTGAGTCTCGGTCCGGCACACAGTTTTAATGTGCCAGGAAGAATCATATTAGCGCACACTCCGCTGCAGAGTGAAAATTTCATTCTGGTATTATGATGGTTTCTAATCAATTCGAGGGGTGACATGCTAACAGAGATCACAACTGTTGTGTCTGCTGTGGACATCTGTGGGGATATCAGGACTTCCAAAACGGCAATTAGCTCTGTTCATATAAAAGTGGAGTGTGGATGTAGCTCGTATAGACCTTCGTCGTTTGCTTTGTGGTGTCCAATGAGCACTACCATTGCCTTCATTAGACTTGGACCTATCTGTATAACCGAGCGGGGTAGAGCTGTGGTTACCACACTGGACTCACATTCGGGGAGGACGACGGTTCAAATATGTGTCCTGCCATCCTGATTGAGGGTTTCCATTATTTCTCTAAATCACTTAAACCAAATGCCGGGATGGTTCCTTCGAAAGGCCGAGCGGTTTTAAGCACTTCAGTCTGGAACCGCGCTGCTGCTACAGTCGCAGGTTCGAATCCTGCCTCGGGCATGGATGTGTGTGATGTCCTTAGGTTTAAGTAGTTCTAAGTCTAGGGGACTGATGACCTCAGATGTTAAGTCCTATAGTGCTTAGAGCCATTTTGGAAAGGCATTGCCGCTTTCCTTATCCATTCTTCCCTAATCTGAGCTTTTAATCCGTCTCTAATGATCTCGTTGCAGATGGGATGTTAAACACTAATCTCCTCCTCTTCCTCCTCCTCCTCCCACCTGTATACGCCATGCATGCATCGTGATTGTGAGGCTAGAAGTCCATTGCCGTTGCGTTAGCTGGGCTCTGGTTCTGAAGCGTTAAACTGATCCTCGCATGAATCTGCAGAGTAGACATTTCGTATGGCGTCTTGTAATGCCATAGAAGACGTCTTTTCCACACATTGTGACTTATTGCCTGTACATATATTCAGCCGCGATCAATGGATGTTGATTACTTATCCAATGGCCGCGTGGTCTAGGGCGCCTTGTAACGGTTCGCGCGGCTTCCCCCGCCCCCGCCGTCGTAGGTTCGAGTCCTCCCTTGGACATGGGTGTGTGTGCTGACCTTAGCCTAAGTTTAAGTTAGATTAAGTAGTGAGCAAGCTTAGGCACCGATGACCTGAGCAATTTGGTCCCGTAGAACTTACCACAAATTTCCAAAAACTTATCTTCCATACACACGGTAGAATTTCCACAGTTTTTCTTCAAGGCACTCATATTCGCCGAAATGGTGCCACAGGAGGAATTTCTTGCAAAAGAATGTTCGTCCAAAATTTAGTATTGGTTGATTCGCTTCAGCCGGTAATACGTTACGTTGGGGTTGACAAGAACGTGACACTAACTATGCGCAAGGATTTGTACTGCACAGTGAGAAGTATTTGGAGCGTGCTGTCTGATGCTGATCCGTAGCACATGTGCCCGCAGTCAAAGGGTGTCGTTAGTAGGGAGACATACTCCAGTCGTAGCTCTGATGAGATTGCCAAGTTTTTTACATCTAGTGACGGTATGTCGGATAATGGGGAGCCCATCTTAATATATGCTCGATAACAACCTTTCCAAGATATCGTGCTGTTTCCGCAACTGGAAAAGTATGATGTCCCAACTGCGTTATTTGGGTAATTGGAATCCTATGGCGCGTAAGGATCATAAAAGTAGACTCACTATCAGAGATTCCAAAGTCACTTTCTGTACACCGCTCATGCGGACGTATGAGAGAGGTATACATTTTCTGATGATTGTACTGTCTTCGAAGTAGATGCATACATCGTCTGCGTATTGTAATATGTGGATCTCATTGGCAAAGAGGTCATGAGGGTCTGCAGTTTAGCGATTGAATAATAAGGGAGCCAAGAATGATGTGCGGTAGTCTTCCGGTAGTTACTTTGGGTCCCAGTGTTGTTCCGCGTTGGAAAATAGTTGTTTTCCTATTGCTCAGGAAGCTTATAATATTATGTATGAGTGGTTTTGGAATCTGAAGTTCCTCCAGTTTTAAGGGGCTCCGGAACGCCCTATACTTGCAATGTTAAAATAACGCTTATAAATTACATCTTTCCTCACAAAGTATTTGAGGTAGGAAGTTGAACTTTTTACAGATTATTTATTGGAATATGGGCTACAACTTAACACAGGGATTTTACAAAATTTTAGTTCGGTTATTGAAGATGATTTTTTTTCAATTGTAATGAAAATTCACAACATTTTTTTGCAATTTTTTATTTATATATTCAAAAATATACAGTTTTTTGGAAAAAGGCTGTTTTAAATTATGCAGAAGGTACTATGTAACATTTACTGAAAGTTTGAAACAAATATGTTTGGAAGATCCTTAGAAAACATGTAATTAGTATGAGAAAATAAAAGTTTTGGGAATCGAGCGACAAAGATTGGATTAACTTTTTAGTGCATTCCAGGTCCATAGGATGGATTATCTTCATCCTCTGCAAACTCCTCCTCCAACTTCCTCTTGTTCCTCCTCCTGTTTACTCTTGCTTGTATTTCTAGACTCTTTACAGCCCTGTCTGCAGCCCGAAGGCGTTCCTTGTCTAAAGCAAGCATCGCTCGTACCATGTTAGAACCTATTTTCATTCCCATATTTCTAAATACCTTGCACCTTACAATATTGCCATAATTGAAAGTCGCAACAGCATCATACACACCAAAGTGAAGTGTTTCTATTCCAACAAATACAGTCTTGGGGATTCTCGACCATATAACACTATTTACACTTTCATTGGGGTTTTGAGTTTTTCCGTGAATACACTTTTTCAACAGTTCAGGTGCTGCTAAGTCTCTGAAAATAGGTTTTGTCACCTCCATTATTGCATGAGGCAGACTATGCTTATGAGTGTACACTTCACCAGTTAGCAATCCTTTGTTATATTTACACCAACTGTCTTCTTCTTTGGGACACAAGCTATGTTGGGGATTTTCATCGTCTTTATTGTTTACAGTAATAACACATACCTTTGGCTTTCCAACATTTCTCCTTTTCTTAAAAGCCTTCAGAGGATTTCTAATAACTTTACTTTTACTCATTATTACACTTCAACAAAACAGAGACTCAAGAAACAGAATTAATTACGAATATTTTCGAGATAACGACAGAGTAAATAAACATGAAACAATCGACAATCACACCAGCGATATATATTGAACCATCACAGGTTAGCCACAACACATACTTTATCTCACATCACTAAAATGTACCTGATGAACACGGACGTTAATAATAACACCATTTGCCGGCCGAAGTGGCCGTGCGGTTAAAGGCGCTGCAGTCTGGAACCGCAAGACCGCTACGGTCGCAGGTTCGAATCCTGCCTCGGGCATGGATGTTTGTGATGTCCTTAGGTTAGTTAGGTTTAACTAGTTCTAAGTTCTAGGGGACTAATAACCTCAGCAGTTGAGTCCCATAGTGCTCAGAGCCATTTGAATAACACCATTTGACAGCAGTTTAACAGCGCCACAGTGGGTCACGCCCATGTAGAACACATTTCAAAAAAAAAAATTTAAAAATAGTTGTAATCTTCGGAATTGAATAAATTATATATCTATTAAAAGGTAATAGTCTGCAGATTCAGAAAACGCAAAAAAGTAAAAATTGAACTTTTCATGATTTTGAGCCTTTCCGGAGCCCCTTAACGCAACTGTCATATAATTATTCCAACAGAAATTTAAGTCTATGTCAGTAACTTACCATAGAAGGACTTCAGTAGACCCATTTCCTTTTTGAAACTCAAGTTGTTTTTTCGGCAATAGTCTCTTGTTTTCACAACATCATGCTAAGCGCCGCTTAATAATCCTTTCCAGTACTTTCGCCAAACACGATAGTAATGTGATAGGCCGATAAGACTCGTGATTATCATAGCTTTTTCCCGATTTGTTTACAGTGAGTCTACTTTGATCTTTTGAGTTCATAAGACATTGTAAATTTTGAGTAGCAGCAGTTTCTCTTTGTGTGGGACGTGTCGTTGCATTTAGTAGTCAGTATAATTCGGGCCCGATGCAGCGCCCTTCCCTTGGTAGTGCGCAGTCTGGAGTTATTCCGGCCTAAAGGATTGTGTAACAACACTGTCGTCTATTACATCAGGTGGTGCTATCGTACATAATAACGATTCTAAAAGTTAGTCAGATGGTGGAGGTGTGCATGTACGTGGTTTATATTCCTTATTGCATTTCATCGTTGTTTTATTACAGATGGCAGTGCAGAAATTTTGCCACGGTTTTCTTTTCTCGTATTTGAATATTTTCTTTGGGATCCTTAGCTTCCATGATTGATTCGAGGTGCTCCTCCAAGAGTGTTTCATTTGGGCTCCAATTGGCTTTGTTTGTGTTCCATTTCCGGATTACAACGTGTTTGACAGTCTCCCTGGGCGTTGCATTTATTTCGATTTGAGTTGACAAATGATCCGAGCCTAAAGTAGCCTCTAAGACATCCCATGTTGTTCCAGTAGACAATGGAAGGAAGGTAATGTCAAAGTGTACTTATTTTTGGTTTGACTGATCGTGTTAGTGAGCCATCATTCAGTGCATCCGTAAGTAGTTTTCCCATTGCGTTAGCATTTCTGCAACTCCACAGCGTGGCCGTTAAAGTCACCTAGTACCAGGTGAGGTTGCCCAATGGAGTCATTGTTGTTAACTGTTGTCTGGAGAGTCTGTCGTTAGGCAGTTTGTTGGCTGAGGGCAAATTCGGATGGTCTTTCTTGATCCGCAGGTGGATGCACACCATTAGCAATGTATCATGCTTGATTGCCAGTATTGACAACAGAAAAGTGGATATCATGTTTTACCCGCAACGCCGCACAGCCGTAGCCATCATCTCTATCTTCTATAATGTCAGAGCAGCCCGGCAGCACGAACGTGTCGTTTGGTTTGAATCATGTTTCAATGATATGTACGTTTGTTTCAAGCAGAAAATATCGAGGGCTGTTTCTGTTCGTCTTGTACGATCTTGGGTTACGTTGGATAATTTTATAATCAATTTGGGAGTGTAAGGAATTGCGTGGACATATTTTGGAACATGTGGATCAGATCTGTTTGTAGCACTGGAGGGGGCCCATTAGTAGCCTGCTGGTGCAATATATCATTCATCACAGCCATAATTGTACTTAAAATGTTATTGGTGAGATAATTTCCAACAGCGCTCTGTGGGCTGGGTCTGCGATATTGTGGTGAATAGGAGCTGGGACCCAATGGAACAAGAGGGAGGGTGGAATCTGGTTCTTCCAATCAGTCCCGGGGCAGCATGCTTTGATATGGCCTTGTTTGTTCCACAGCATTTAAACGTTACAGGTGGTGAAACTTCCTGGCAGATTAAAACTGTGTGCCCGACCAGGAGAGCTTCTGTATAGTTTGGAAGGTAGGAACGAGGTACTGGCAGAAGTAAAGCTGTGAGTACCGGGCTTGAGTCGTGCTTCGGTAGCTCAGATGGTAGAGCACTTGCCCGCGAAAGGCAAAGGTCTCGAGTTCGAGTCTCGGTCGGGCACACAGTTTTAATCTGCCAGGAAGTTTCATATCAGCGCACACTCCGCTGCAGAGTGAAAATCTCATTCTGGTTACAGGTGGTGCCCAACAGGGCATACTGGACAAGAGGAGGGGGCTGAGAATCCACTAGGGACATCGTCCCTGACATCTGCGACTCTCTTGTTGTGTCATGGAGTGGTCGCTGCGGATCGCAGGTGGCGCTGCTGATATTTGCATTGAGCCGCTTCTGAGTCGGAAGAGGGCGGGAATTCTGCACCCTGTCTCGTAATGGTTGAGGTTAGAAGTAACTGAAGTCGCATAAGGCCTGTTTTTAAATGTAGCTGCTGCTTCTCTGAAGGTAATATTATTGACGTACTTTTGTTACTTTCCCTGTGTTTGAGATATATTGGGCAGTTTCGAGATGGGCTACTGTTCAAATGGTTCAAATTGGCTCAAATGGCTCTGAGCACTATGGGACCAAACATCTGAGGTCATCAATCCCATAGAACTTAGAACTACTTAAACCTAACTAACCTAAGGACATCACACACATCCATGCCCGAGGTAAAATTCGAACGTGCGACCGTAACTGTCGCATGGTTGCAGACTGAAGCGCCTGCAACCGCTCGGCCACTTCGGCCGGCTGAGCTACTGTTACCATATGTGCAATGAATACAAGTTTGTTGATTTGCCCTCTGACAAGCATCACTGTGTGGACCTGTGCAGTACGCACATCTTCTGCTACTCCTGCGCTGTTATGTTTCAGCCGGCCGGAGTGGCCGAGCGGTTCTAGGCGCTACAGTCTGGAACCGCGCGACTGCTGCGGTCGCAGGTTCGAATCCTGCCTTGGGCATGGATGGTTGTGATGTGCTTAGGTTAGTTAGGTTTAAGTAGTTCTAAGTTCTAGGGGACTGATGACAGCAGAAGTTAAGTCCCATAGTGCACAGAGCCATTTGAACCATTTTTTAGTTACAAAGTCGGAATTCACAGTCTGGACACGACCAGGAGGCTTCTCCGCAGTCATTTCCGGTGCGGTTCTTCTCTTGCTACCTGCGACGGTCGTCCGCTGCAGTACGGGAAGCCAGGATCCGTTTACCTTAATGCTTCCTACTTTCTTGTTGAAGCTATTCCCGTGTTTTTGTATTTCTACAACTGGCGAAACGTCAGTAAAATCATCAGTCGAACGTCGGCCGAAGAATCCGAGACAGAAGCCAATAGTCAGTTTCAAAACAATGGCTCTAAGCACTATGGGACTTAACACCTGAGGTCATCAGTCCCCTAGAGTTAGATCTACTTAAACCTAAGGACATCACACACATCCATGCCCGAGGCATGATTCGAACCTGTAACCGTAGCAGCAGCGCGGTTCCGGACTGAAGCGCCTAGAACCGCTCGGCCACAGCGGCCGGCTAATAGGTAGTTTGTTACGACACTTTTATTTCAATACAGTGTGAAGGACAAATAGTGTTGACACTTTCTTACTTTTAGATCTTTCAATTGCTAGTACATTTTGTATTAGTGTCTGTCAAAATGGCAACAATATTGACATATTATTAAGTCGCTAGATGCACATAGGGAAATTACGTGATGAAAAAATAAAAAATACCAACGAAATTATAGAATCACAAATTCATGTCTATCAAGAAAGTAGCTCAATTACTCACTTGAACTGGTGGTTTTAGTTCAAAAATTCAAATGGCTCCGAGCACTATGCGACTTAACTTCTGAGGTCATCAGTCGCCTAGAACTCAGAACTGATTAAACCTAACTAACCTAAGGACATCACACACATCCATGCCCGAGGCAGGATTCGAACCTGCGACCGTAGCGGTCGTCGCGTGACCGCTACGGTCGCAGGTTCGAATCCTGCCTCGGGCATGGATGTGTGTGATGTCCTTAGGTTAGTTAGGTTTCATTAGTTCTAAGTTCTAGGCGACTGATGACCTCAGAAGTTAAGTCGCATAGTGCTCAGAGCCATTTCGTAGCGGTCGCTCTGTTCCAGACTGTAGCGCCTACAACCGCACGGCCACTCCGGCCGGCGTGATTTTAGTTTTGGCACAATTTTGCTTCTGTTATACCAAATCGGGTCAGGAGCGTCAGGCCATCTTCAAAATTTCTTTTCTTTCACCACTGCGGAAACAAATATTTCATCACCATCAATTTCCAATATCTTTCCAGGATACAGACGTTCATTACACTTCGTCTTCTTGAACTTCATTCATGCTGTTCTCTTTAGTAGTCGGTGTTGGTGGACATCCTCGAAATGGAGAAGACGTGGGCTCATATTCCTCTTCTGCGTCTGTACTTAGTAAGAAATCGCGGCTATCCGCAGAATCAGCATAGCTCATTATATCTGACGTTTTGTCTTCAGATTCCGTCATTTCTGAATCATTTCCCCGAGAACCTTTCCCCTTCCTCTTTTTTCTTTTTAGTTTCAGCCCTTTTTCCCGTCTTCTCTAAGATAGGCCTACTAATAGACATTTGCTTACTTTCTGCCGGTACATTTTTTGTAGGAGCGTCTGTCAAGATAGCAGTGTGTCTTCTTTTCCCGCCACTGTTACAGTTTTCGTGGGCCTGCTTTTGGAAAAGGGCGGATTTCTCCTGGTGCTTCAATTCGGGACGATGATGTTGTGCTTGGAGTAGGTAGATCAGTGGAAGACGAGACGGAAGGAATATATTGAGGAGGCAGATCAGTTACAAAGTCGTTCCCGCTTCCCGTGCCCGGGTTCCCGGGTTCGATTCCCGGCGGGGTCAGGGATTTTCTCTACCTCGTGATGACTGGGTGTTGTGTAATGTCCTTAGGTTACTTAGGTTTAAGTAGTTCTAAGTTCTAGGGGACTGATAACCATAGATGTTAAGACCCATAGTGCTCAGAGCCATTTGAAGCATTTTTTAGTTACAAAGTCGGAATTCACAGTCTGGACACGATCAGGAGGCGGGCGATTGGTGACAGATGATGGTAGAAAGATGTCAGGACTGAAAGGGCAAATCCCGCTTACTCTAAACCTTGCGGCGATACTGGATTGGCATGTTGCATGCGGAAAAGCTGTGCTCACGATGCTACATATGTCATAAATTGACATCGTTTGGCCAGGATGATTACTTATTTAAGCATCGCAAGCAGTGCTGATATATTTTTTAAGTGGCCCAAACACATTCCGGTCCAGAGGCAGCAATTTATGTCTTTAGTATGGAGGAAATGATAGGACAACCACTCCACTTTCTTTCAATAAATCAAGTGCTTCAGTAGACAAATGAGTATCGTGGTTGTCAAGCAGTAGAAGTTTTGGGCGATCCTTCGAACTTCTAGAATAGCGAAGGAACTGCTTGGAGAACTTAATAAAATTTTCTTCTGCCATCTAACCTGATTTGTTGGCATCACCGTCAGAGCCAACTGGAGAATCTCGAACAAAATGTGGTTTGTATTTTGCTGTAGAGAATATGAAGGATGAAGGGATAGCATTGTCTCCAGCTGATACACATGTTGCTAGAGTTACGAGAGTGCCTCTTTCAGCAGAGGTTATCCTTGCAATTTGTTTCAAAACCTTTCCGTGCTACCACTCTGTCTGATTTCTGTACAATTGCGATCCCCGTTTCATACATATTCCACATACCTGGAATCTTCATTTCTTGTGGCGTATTGAAAAACAAATTTTCTAACCTCCTTCAGGCTTAAGTCGAAATAAATATCTGAGACTTTCTTGAGGTATAGACTTAACAGATATTCCTGTTCAAGAGGGAAAACTTATAACACAAAATACGAAGTATGCCATCAGTTGCGAAGCTGATATTATGACAGGCACGTGTAGTAGCTAGATATATGGCCGTGGAGTTCAATAGGCCCAGAGGGAAAAGCTTACATAACTATTTTTTAAAAATGTTATTTCACTTGGTTGATACATACCTTCCTAGGAGTTTTATATCCACGTAGAACATCAGTGACTTCATTAGTGAAAGCATCACATTATCTCGCTTTTTGTCAATACCTAGCTAAGCTCTGTACAGGGATGTTGAATTCTTCTACTGTGGCGGCTGGGCTTCTTTTGTAGATACTCTGAGCACGTACGGCATTCTTTACGTTCTGAGCAATACTTTGCTCGTTCCGCCTTTCTCTTGTAATTCCTCATGGCAAAGCTTCAACGAAATGCATCATAAAGTAGTTAAAAAGGGTCAGCAGATACCTACGTCAAAAAAATGTGAGTGAGGGGTAACTTAGCCTACGCCATGTGGTCTATGCCAAAGCTCCTAAGCCAAGATGCCAGCTTACCCCAACAACACATTTTAGACAAAATGGATGCCTCACTGCTACAAAAAAAGCTTAACGAAGCAGTTCAGTTCTTGAATATAATTATTATTACCCCCTTTACCGATCACAGCTGCTTAAAATTTCCAGACATATTCTAGAGCTCAACGGAATAACAAAAACTTAGAGTGAAAAAAAAATACTCACCCGTCTGAAAAACAAAACATGAAGTCCTTCTTCTCTGGGAGTTCTCATCAGACAAATCACAATGGAAGGTACAACGTCGTTTGTGAGTTTGACTGTTGCCATCCTAGCGCTCAGTCCTTATAGCGGTAGAAAAAAGACGCAGTGTGACAACTTACCTATGCCCACTGGCCCCGGTCTCCCCTACCTTTTTGCGTGGTTTCCTGTTTAAAATGTCCATAGCGTGCCCTTCCATTCGCAATTTTGTCCTGGAAACAGGTTGAGATGGATCTGAATTCATTGACAACGGCTATTCCCGTCGAATATGAAACCCAATGGCATTGACAAGGAGTGACTCTTGTACCTGGTTGCTGTTGTTATGCCGTCTTTTGTAATTGCGAGTGGTGAAGTGCGCGCAAAATGCCGTGGCCGCTAGATGCATAGTCGCCTGGGGAAGCCTGGGTAGAGTGGCGGTGTTGGAGGGACGCTCAGAGCGCTGTAAGAGAAATGTCGAGTGCTGGAGGAGAAGTGCCGTTCTAAACTGGAAGGAGCACACAGAAAATGTTGTGGGGAAGGCTAACCAAAGACTGCGTTTTATTGGCAGGACACTTAGAAAATGTAACAGACCTACTAAGGAGACTGCCTACACTACGCTTGTACGTCCTCTTTTAGAATACTGCTGCGCGGTGTGGGAGCCTTTCTAGATAGGACTGACGGAGTACATCGAAAAAGCTCAAAGAAAGGCAGCACGTTTTGTATTATCGCGAATTATGGGAGAGAGTGTCACAGAAATGATACACGATTTGGGCTGGACATCATTAAATGAAAGGCGTTTTTCGTTGCGACGGAATCTCCTCACGAAATTCCAATCACCAACTTTCTCCTCCGAATGCGAAAATATTTTGTTGACACCGACCTAGATAGAGAGGATCGATCAACACGATAAAATGAGGGAAATCAGAACTTGTACGGAAAGATATAGGTGTTCATTCTTTCCGCGCGCTATAGGAGATTGGAATAATAGAGAATTGTGAAGGTGGTTCGATGAACCCTCTGCCAGGCACTTAACTGTGATTTGCAGAGTCTCTATGTAGTTGTAGATGTAGATGAAGATGTAAACTGAAGCCTAAGCTGACATTTTTTGCAAGTATTAAGTGGGGCCCTTCCACGCCCACAGCTGCATGGTGACCATTCAAAAAGATCTACTGTCCACCTCTGCTTTCGTTAGTGTCTAAAAAGAATTCCGCTGAATATACAGCGATTTATTTTCACTTGGGTTGTTAACTATTTGTAACTTTCAGAGAAGCGACAAGAGTGGGCTAATTTTGAATAAAACCTGCAAATTTCTCTAGTTGCCATTTTTCTTCTTTCGCTAAAACACAGCGGAGCTTACACTGTCTCACCTCATTAAAATGTTGTGCAGACACATTTGCGAGAGAATTCTGAAACAGTAGTTTATTAAGTTTATTAAATGAGGAAAAGTGAAGTCAGTAGCTTATGAAAAAGCACATCCTCTGTACAAAAACATCTGTAATATCCTCACATATCTTGTGAAGCTTCGATGGCTCTCGAAAATTACATTCTTTCGCCAAAAAGTCTGTAGTTATTAGGATAACACGGTAGGTAATGAAGGTTTATATAATAACGATATGGCAAAATACTCTCCCCTTTCTAAGCTGCCATTTGCCAAAATCTCATTTCGATATCTGAAACCGTTTATGAAATATAACGGATGTTGTGGATACTTCACTCTGGCTTTATCGCTGGCGCAGCGCAATCGCAAATGAGTGTGCTACATCAGTCAATTTTCTCGAGATTGCTGACAGATAGATACCTTTACCCAAGTCTAAAGAAAAATTTCGTATGTTAACTGACTTTCATATGCAAAAACATATTATATAATATGCATAAAATGCAAAATCAGAGCGACCCCTATTTTTCATTGTGCGCTTTTCCGAAACCGCGCAGTGTCTTTCGTTTAAATACAGGGTGAAGCAGAGGAAACGCTTGTTCAAAAATGGTCCAAATGCCTCTGAGCACTATAGGACTCAACTGCTGTGGTCATAAGTCCCCTAGAACTTAGAACTACTTAAACCTAACTAACCTAAGGATATCACATACATCCATGCCCGAGGCAGGATTCGAACCTGCGACCGTAGCGGTCGTGCGGTTCCAGACTGTAAGCGCCTTTAACCGCTCGGCCACGCCGGCCGGCGAAACGCTTGTTTTTTGAACCACTAGTAGCGGCGACGTGAGGGGGTATTGACCTTGAATGAATGTTGGCAGACTGCCCATACAATGCAGTTTCAGTCGCTATGGAGCGTTGGAGCGTAGAGTATCATGTGTTCATTGTCGAGTAGTACTTTAGAAACAATGATTCCGTAGTCACAGTGAAACGTCTTTTCCGTCAGAATTTTAGAGTTGGACGTCGAGGTGCAGTGCCTGATCGAAATACTGTACTCCGATGGGTTGCAGCGTTTAGAAGCACTGGATCTGTGATGAAAAAAACCACCTGGTCTTCCCCATTCAGTTCGTTCCCGGAAAATGTAGACCGAGTGAGAACGGCAGTTATTGTTAGTCCGAAACGATCGGCTAGACGACAGGCTGTAGCGCTGGGTATGTCACGTCGTTCGCTTCACCGCATCTTACATGATGATCTTAAGTTTCACCTGTACAAGATAATGATCGTCCAGCAGCTTAGTGAAGGGGATTTTGTGCAGCACAGAGAGTTCTGTCGTGTAATGGACGAAATTTTTACGGGAGATGCAGATGATACTGTCTTCATGAGTGGTGAAGTACATTTTCATGTAAACGGTTACGTCAATGTTCAAAATTGTCGGTATTGGGCACCGGAGAACCCACATGAATCACACCAAAGACCTCTCCACAGTTTAAAAGTAACAGTGTGGTGCTGCATTTCAAAGATAGGGATAGTTGGACCCTATTTTTTTTTGAAGAGAAGGACACTGCAGTTACTATGACATCAGTGCGCTACGTTAAAATGTTAAACAACTTTCTTCGTCCAGAACTTGAAAGGCGTCAAGTGAACGTGAGAGAAATATGGTTTCAGCAGGACGGCGCCACAGCTCACAGGGCGAGAGCATCCATGGAAGTGGTTCGACAAATGTTCCCAGGACACGTTATTTCGAGATATGGTGATGTTTACTGGTCCCGTCGCTCACCTAATTTGTCGATATGTGGCTTCTTTTTGTGGGGATATTTAAAATCAAAAGTCTACATGCACACGCCTCTCACAATCGATGAACTGAAGAATTCCGTTCATCAGGAAATTGAATGCTGAATGAAATGTTGGAGAGAGCCATGCGTAACTTTCGGGACAGGATCCAGATTTGTATCCAGCAAGAAGGACGTCATCTCCAAGACATTATTTTTCGAACCTAATTAAAATATGTATATTTCAAAACTGCATTAAAAAATCAATCACTTAATGCTTGTTTTTATTATTTTTATCAAACCGTGTCCCAGTCATTCAATAGTGAAAACCATGCGTTTCCTCTGCTCCAACCTGTATAACAATAACTGTGACTATTGACGAAATGATGGGCACATCGTCATGAAACTGACATCTAAAGTTATCAGCAAAGCAAAAATGAATCTTTTTTACCGAATAGTTTCTGTAAAGTCGTTTGAGAAAGATTGCAGTGTGGATACCTCGATTCTGTAATCGCTGACGCGTCGAAAGGTGGAAAACACGGATCAGTCTCCATTTCCAAACAAGCGAATGAGCTCGCCCAGCGATTTGGACTGCACATCGGCCACCGTATCCTGCGCGAGCTGTCCGGCGTTCCTTGCAGACACACTGCACAGTCATCTCTGACACATCAATAAATGGGGCAATTTCATTCACGGTACAGTCATGGCCACAACCAAGCCCGACTGCTTCTTTGTGTCATTCTGTTACGTCTCCACGTTGACCTATCCTACTGTACTCATTCCGTACAACTGACCAGGGCACACACTCACGCACGCACACACACACACACGCACACACACACACACACACACACACACACACGCACACACACACACACACACAATCTCTTGACTACTATGACTTATGTCACCTTTGGACGCTCACATGACTGTCTGGTACCAGTTCTACATCATTTACAGAGCTCCAAATGACCCGAGAGATCGTTTAAGAGATGATTAACGTTTTTTTCCAGTGAGCTCAATTATATTATAATCCCTGCAGTGGAACCTCGCATAACAGGCACCTCCCATAACGTGTAATTCGCATAACGAGAAAAAAAAAGTTTTAAAAATGACTCGCTTAATGAGCAATCTTTCGCATAACGAGTGACGACGATTTAGTGTGACGTCACCAGCGGTTCACGTGCGGCAGGGAAACGTTCAACAATATGAACATCTTTCGTTATCGGCTTTGGCATATGAACAATGTGATCAGAGATTTTTCTAAACTTGTGTTCACACACTGTTTTTTTTTTTTCTGTCCAGATTTTAATAACCTTCGCAGAAATATCCCCGAAGATAAAGCCACAAGAAGACGACCATAAGAGAAAGAAAATGAGTTTAGAAATGAAACGTAAAATCACTGAAAAACGTTACCGATTTAGCACAGATATACAATCAGTCTACATCAGTTATTCGAAGTATCCTCAAGAACAAAGACAAGAGTAAGGAGGTAGATGCTTCAAAGGGAGTAAGAAGAGTATCTAAACAACAGTTTCGTATTCCGGACGATGTCGAAAGGTTGCTCTTTATATGGATCAACCAAAAGCAATTGCAAGGCGACTCTTAACGAGAACATCATTTGTGAGAAGGCAAGAATGATTTTCGCCGACCTCGTTAAGAAAACGCCCGGATCATCAGCGGCCGAAGAAGTACACTCCTGGAAATGGAAAAAAAAAAACACATTGACACCGGTGTGTCAGACCCACCATACTTGCTCCGGACACTGCGAGAGGGCTGTACAAGCAATGATCACACGCACGGCACAGCGGACACACCAGGAACCGTGGTGTTGGCCGTCGAATGGCGCTAGCTGCGCAGCATTTGTGCACCGCCGCCGTCAGTGTCAGCCAGTTTGCCGTGGCATACGGAGCTCCATCGCAGTCGTTAACACTGGTAGCATGCCGCGACAGCGTGGACGTGAACCGTATGTGCAGTTGACGGACTTTGAGCGAGGGCGTATAGTGGGCATGCGGGAGGCCGGGTGGACGTACCGCCGAATTGCTCAACACGTGGGGCGTGAGGTCTCCACAGTACATCGATGTTGTCGCCAGTGGTCGGCGGAAGGTGCACGTGCCCGTCGACCTGGGACCGGACCGCAGCGACGCACGGATGCACGCCAAGACCGTAGGATCCTACGCAGTGCCGTAGGGGACCGCACCGCCACTTCCCAGCAAATTAGGGACACTGTTGCTCCTGGGGTATCGGCGAGGACCATTCGCAACCGTCTCCATGAAGGTGGGCTACGGTCCCGCACACCGTTAGGCCGTCTTCCGCTCACGCCCCAACATCGTGCAGCCCGCCTCCAGTGGTGTCGCGACAGGCGTGAATGGAGGGACGAATGGAGACGTGTCGTCTTCAGCGATGAGAGTCGCTTCTGCCTTGGTGCCAATGATGGTCGTATGCGTGTTTGGCGCCGTGCAGGTGAGCGCCACAATCAGGACTGCATACGACCGAGGCACACAGGGCCAACACCCGGCATCATGGAGTGGGGAGCGATCTCCTACACTGGCCGTACACCACTGGTGATCGTCGAGGGGACACTCAATAGTGCACGCTACATCCAAACCGTCATCGAACCCATCGTTCTACCATTCCTAGACCGGCAAGGGAACTTGCTGTTGCAACAGGACAATGCACGTCCGCATGTATCCCGTGCCACCCAACGTGCTCTAGAAGGTGTAAGTCAACTACCCTGGCCAGCAAGATCTCCGGATCTGTCCCCCATTGAGCATGTTTGGGACTGGATGAAGCGTCGTCTCACGCGGTCTGCACGTCCAGCACGAACGCTGGTCCAACTGAGGCGCCAGGTGGAAATGGCATGGCAAGCCGTTCCACAGGACTACATCCAGCATCTCTACGATCGTCTCCAAGGGAGAATAGCAGCCTGCATTGCTGCGAAAGGTGGATATACACTGTACTAGTGTGTCTATGTGCCTGTGGTTCTGTCAGTGTGATCATGTGATGTATCTGACTCCAGGAATGTGTCAATAAAGTTTCCCCTTCCTGGGACAATGAATTCACGGTGTTCTTATTTCAATTTCCAGGAGTGTATTTAAGGGAAGCCGTGTTTGGGTCAAAAAGTTTACGAGAAGAACCGGCATCCACAGCGGTGTGTGGCACGGCGAAGCAGTCAGCTCCGACACGAAAGCAGCAGAGAAATTCAGCAACTTCAGGATACTCGCAGATTCTGAGGTTGTCTGTCGCGAAAGGTTTTTAATTGTGACGAGACGGGTCTATTCTGGAAAAAGATGACAAAGCGTACCTTTGTAACAGCAGAGAAGAATCCACTGCTCCGTCAGAAGCCAATAAAAGACCTTCACATACTGCTATTCTGTGCCAATGCAAGCGGCGATATGAAAATTAAACCGCTGCTTGTCCACCATTCAGAAACTCCACGAGCCCTCAGGAAGTGTCAAGTCCAGAAGAGCAGATTAAATGTGATGTGGAGGTCCAAGAAGATTGGTCGGGCGACACGTGATCTTTTTTGTGATTGGATTAATGAAGCGTTTGGTCCTTTGGTGAAAAAGTATTTATTTAAGATGAATCTGCCACACCATGTCTCGCTTGAAACTTCATGTCAGCGCACACTCCGCTGCAGAGTGAAAAATCTCATCCTGGCATGTCTCCCTTGTTTGGACAACGCACCTGTCCATTCTCCAGGCCTACAAGGCCACCTCCTTGAAGAATTTCAATTTATCAAAATTAAATTTCTGTTTCCCAACACCACTCCGTTACTCCAGCCTATGGACCAGCAGATTATTTCTAACTTTAAGAAGCTATACAATAAAGAGCCCTTCGAGCATTGCTCGGAGTTGACTGAAGTTACCAGTCTCACTCGCAGGAAGTATTGGAAATATCATTTCAAGATCGTTGCTTCAGTCAAGATGATCGAAAAGGCGTGTGAAGGGTTTACCAATAGAACCCTCACTCCTGCTTGGAGTGCGTCCTCGAATGTGACCCTGAGGCATATGAATCAGTACCTGTGGAGCCTGTAGACAACGAAATTTTGTCTTTGACCAAGAGCATGCGACTAGAAGTGGATAACAATGATATCAATGAGTCTGTGGAAGATCACAGCCGAGAAATGACCACCGAAGAGCTTATAGAGTTGCAGTAGATAACAATGATATCAATGAGTCCGTGGAAGATCACAGCCTAGAAATGACCACCGAACAGCTTATGGAGTTTCAGTGTGTTTCACAGCAGGAAATTGTGAAGACGAGTTCTTCAGAGGAGGAGGAGGAGGAGGAGGAGGGAGTAACACCAAAGCGGCAGTCTTCTGGAGCAATAAGAGAACTGCTGAAAGCATGGGAATCCATTGCATCGTACACTGAAAATTGTTATCCCAGTAAATTAGTGGCAACGCACACTGCAAATTTATTTGACGATAACGCTGTGTCGCATTTTCGCTAAGTGTTGCCTGTCTTTCCGGAACACTGTTAGATTCTTCGGAAAAATTTCGGCTGAGCTTATATCCGGCTTCAGCCAGCTTCCAGTGCCTATAACGATTTGAGCATCAGTGCATTCTACTAGCGCTTGGAGCTCTGGTACTTTCCCAACACAACTACGACAATTTACAACTGTCATATCAATGGTTCCTGTATCTATGTTCTTCCTGAGTTCAGCCTGAACCCTTTGTGACTGAAACCCTTCTTGTGTTTTCCCGAGACCCTCTAACCTAAAAAACTGCCCAGTCCATGCCACACAGCCCCTGATACCCTTGTAGCAGCCTCCTGCGTATAGTGGACACCTGACCTTTTCAGCGGAACCCGAAACCCAACCACCATTTTGCGCAAGTCGAGGAATCTGCAGCCTACACGGTCGCAGAACTGTCTGAGCTTCTGATTCAGACCCTCCACTCGGCTCTATACCAGAAGTCTGCAATCGGTCCTGTCGACTAAGCTGCAAATTATCAGCTCTGCTTTCATCTTGCAAGCAAGACTGCCAGCCTTTACCACTTCTGTTAGCCACTCGAAACCAGAGAGAATTTCTTCTGATCGAAAGCGACATACATCATTGTTACCGACGTGAGCAACCACCTGCAGTTGGCTGCACCCTGTGCTCTCCATGGCATCTGGGAGGACTCTTTCCACATCTGGAATGACTCCAACCGGTATGCACACGGAGTGCACATTGGTTATCTCACCCTCTTTGTCAGCCAAGTCCCTAAGGGGCTCCATAACGCGCCAAACGTTGGAGCTCCCAACTACCAATAATCCCACCCTCTGAGATTCCCTGGGTCTTGCAGGCTGAGTGGTTTCCTCTGAAACAGGACAGGCGACAGCATCTGGCTCAGCGACAGTGTGAGCCACAGACAGCACCTGGAACCTGTTTGTCAGACAAACTGGGGAGGCCTTACGTGCGGCCGCCTGGGAAGTCTTTCGCCGTCTGCTTCGCCCCAGGGCGACCTTCCACTCTACCACAAGTGAGAGGTCAGTCTCAGTGCGAGCAGTAACTGGGTTGGCCACTGGTGAGGACCGATCGGAGGACTCTGACGCGCTGGACGTCCGTTGGATCCCCACGGCCGGCCCACAACAGTGGTGCCCATCCACTACAGCCTCAAGCTGTGTAACCGAAGCCATCACAGCCTGAAGCTGAGAGCGACGTGTCACCAACGCGGATCGCATCCACACACAACAATTGCAGTCCCTGACCATACTAAAGACTGTGGAAAACTAAACTATGCAGATAAACGGACTATCGGCACATGCTGCCCAATTTTACTGTAGCCCCTGATAAAAACGCAGATATTCAAGAACCGAACTACCGAAGCACTCAGGTGAAACTAAATAATTTCCCCCTGATAAGGAACTTGTAATATGTCACAAAATCGGATTACTTTCTGATGCAAAGGAAAACGCGAGAATTGTGGCTATTATATTTTAAATTTACATCCAGAAACTCAAGAAACTAAACTATTAAAGTACACAGATGGTATAATAAAATTCGCTCCTGGTTAGGAACTCGTAAATGTCACAAAAGCGGTTTACTTATCTGTTGCTGCGTCTGTCATGTCGGCTACTGCTGCCTGACTGACTCGTCAGTCAGTTAAAGTCAGTTAAAGAAACCTCCTTATCCTCCAAATAATAATATTTATTCTTCACATTCCATTCATAAATATGCTGTGGTTATTAAATGTTAATGTAACTTTGAAATACTTTGTTAATCTGGCACTCAGCCATCGTTGATACTTATGTCATTGTCAGGCATTTCGCCATTATTAATACTTGGCAAACTGTTATTGGTCATGATGATTTCTCAAGTTTTTAAATAGACTGAATTTATAAAATCCATTCTTACAAATTATTTAGTAGTTAACAGGACCCAACCAAACTCCTTTTTATTAAATTCATTCTTAGTAACAGTACGCTTTAGTCGCTGATGCTGCATGCTGCTGCGAACTGCTGGACACGCCTTGGAGAAATGCAGTCATCTAAAGAGGTGAGTGCAAAACGTAGTGCCAAAATAGAGACCGGACACACCATAACATGTCATGTACTCTAATTCAGTACTTATAAATTCCGTTGCACAAGTCAGATTCTGTATCACTTGAAAATATTTATTCACAAACGCAGTCAGATAGCTTAGTATTCATTGTTACATGTTCATTTGTTCCCGGAATTTTTCATATTCAATGTGTGTCGGTCATATAGCTTATCGAAACGGAAACTGACACTCATACAACACGCGCACAGTGTCGTAGAGGTTAGATTCCGATTACTGATAGCTCAGGTTGCTTATCGAGTCCATTTTCACAGACGAACATAAGTTATATATTTGTTATAGGTACGTTACAACCGGGCGAGTTATAGTTATGCAGACAATGAAGGTTGAAAAGCAAACTGCTCTGGACATATAATATCGTTATCGAGGATGGGTTACCGAAATCTCTTAAATAGTAGCCTCTCGAGGTTCTTGGAGAGGGTCGAGACTAAACTTATTGGACGGTAGTTTCCCGGCGTATTAAGTCCTTACCTGGCTTTGGTGTTGGGACCTCTCAGGCAATCTCCCATGCATTCGGGAAATATTATTGCAGCATACAGTTATTACAGATACGCGCTAAGAGCACAGTTGGCTTTCTCAGAAGATGCTTATGCTGTTGAGCGGTAGTTCCGTCTGGACCTGTGGCTGAATGATTCCCAAAGTGGACGATGATCTGTCGTATTTCTGATCAGGTAGAAGGGTCTCGTTATAGTAGTGTAACTTCCCCTCGGAATGCATGTGCTTGATGTTTAGTTCAGGCCACAAAGTCGTCACCATCATCCAGGTCTAACATGCGCCTGTTGGTGCAAAAACTTCTGCCTTGCCCAGAGGATTATAGCATCGACCGTTTGGGCCTCGGATGGATAGCTCTGGTTGTCGAGGTTGCAATAATCATCGGACAAGGCGCCACTCATTGCGAGACTGAAATATGAGGGTCTTCGTCTTTCCATACTTCCTTTCCATATTCAACAGCTCTAAAGTGGGGTTCGCGTGCCAATCTATTCTTTTCCCTGGAGTCTTTGGGGTTACAGAATCTTTGCCACTGCCTGCGGTGTTTATTTTTGAGAGACTTGACGTCCTGCAACAGCGAGGAAAAGGTTTCGTACTTGTTTAGAGTATGTGTCGTTCTGACCGAAACTTACAGAAACACTATCTGGATCTTGACAGTCAGGGTTGAAATGGCTCATCGATAGATGCTTTGGTTGATACGTCTTCTGTCAACTGAACACTGTTATTCAGCCAGGAGCTGAACTGTTGCCAGTTGGTAATAGTGGATGCTGGCTGACGGACGTGACGTAGTGCCTCGCTAGTGCAGCCGACGACAGGGTTGCGATCGAATGGTAATTTCTCAACGGTGGTGACCTGGAGATCAGTTCAGGTATTCTTGAGCATGGCTACATTGACGAGATCGGGTCTGTATACTGTTAGTTGGAATGTGTGTTGGATCTTCAGTTCCAACAATGACTGGCTCCAGGCATTCCTCTTGTTCATGCAGTCTCTCGCCTCGAGGGTTGTTACGTTGGGCATAGTGTTTGGCATCAAGGACCCCACAGGGGAGGACCTTGCCGAAGGCGTCGAATATGGATGTAAAATCTTGTTTTTCGAAGTGTCGGTTTGGACTTGAGTAACGCCATAAGAAGTCGAGATATTTACCGCCGTAGCCTCAAGAGAAATAAACGGCGGGAGACTGGAACATGCGTTATGTTTTTGTTGATGAAGATGGCCTACCCTCCCCTCCCTCCTCATTGGGCCGATTTCTCTGATACCCTATCACGCTCTTAAGTTTGTATGACTGGGTAGAACGCGGGTGCGTCCCTGTCAGAAACAGTATGTCCACTTCCTATCTGTCGCTTAAAACTTCCAGTTCTGGTTTCTCGTTACTGACTCTGTTGGCGTTGTATATAAAAACTACAAGGTTTTTGTCTAGGTAGATCTAGGGGCCATTACTGGGGACGAATATTTTCGTGGACCCTTCAATCAGGGTGAGAAGTTTCGGCAGTGGTCTGTGGTTTGGCTTAAATAGTTACTCTTCAGGAGGGGACATGCTGCCTCCTAGTCACTCGTGCCTGTATCCGGTCACGAGGCATGGTTCTGTGGTGCAACCAGCAACCTCTTACTGGTGCTTGGAGAGGTGTCCGGTTTTCCGTAGCTCTCATCTATACTTCTGTTTATACTTCATGTTCTCGCGTGGCTGCTACGAATCGCGCGAGCGTCGTCCACTTTGACCCACACATGGTAACCGCCGTGTGGGTTGCTGTTGGTGCCCCTGGTCACCATAACAGAAATAACCCCTGAAAAGAAGCCACTGGGGACGGAGAACAATTTCACAATGCGTTGACAGGTGAGTCTACCATGTTAACAAAATTGGAGGTCAGTTGGCCCACATGACATAATGCCTCTCCAAGCCTCAACACCTGGATCACAAAAATAATCAAGTACGACAAGGTTCTTGGGTGCATTTAGATTTCTCACTTCTCGTTATATAAAGATTCCTCCAACATCACTACTCACACTGAATCTGCTCTCATCCGAGAAGAGCACACGACGTCACTTCTTGATGGTTCAGTCCCACCGTAAACGGTGACGCGGATGTGCGGGTGTCAACGGAAGACAAAGAGACCATCCCCATGCAGTCGCAGTGCCATTGTGGAGAGTGGAATTTCATGCCTTTAAATCTTGTTAAGTGTGATTGCAAGCGTGTACCCACTGTCTGACTTGGGTCCCTTCAACTTGTTGCACAATTTACCGGACATTTGTTGCTGTAGTTGACAGTACTCGACCACATTCTCTCCTTCAGGTAGCAGTACTTGTGTTTCGGAGCTCTTTCCATACAAGTGAAACAATACTGTTTGTAATACTAGAATCCTGGACTACACACGTCGCACTTCGTCCTTCTTCCATTTTACCGATGATTCTTCCCCGTGTGAAGTCATCCAGGTGTTGTCTGCGGGCCAAGATGTAATCAAGAACATGACACAGTGCGCCCTAGCTTGACATACACAGTCGTTTCCCGTTCCTTCAACTGTCTCGTGTTGTGGGGCCAGCCTCATTTGCACTGCAGTGACACCATGCTCTGCTGTGAGACATCTGGCAATATGCTCCAGCCCTTTCATGAATTTCCACCCTGTAGTTAATATATTATGTTACTTGCTCTATCTCGTCCCTAAGTTTAAGCATAGCAATGTAGACTTCTTGCGTATGGAGTTACGTATAACAAGAAATGTAGTGAGTATATTAACGTACTGCCACATTTAACTCTCGAGTTACAGAACCATTTAAAGAAATGTGCCCCAGTTTCACAACTGCGGCCAAATTACACAAATTATGGTGATACGGTTTCGTTAATTGCGTTACAGTAATGGATTGGTGACAGTTAAATTTCCAGAACTCATTTCGTAGTTTGGGTTATAAATGCGACTTCGTACCATCTAGAACACTGGTGTAAATTACCTTTTAACAAATTGTTTACACAGAGAAAAACGCTGAGAACAGCGTGGCCGCGGCAGGAGGTTAATGTACGTGATGGAGTGTGGAGACCTGTGGCACGCAGGGGCAGAGCGGCTACCTGCAGCTCATCCCAGCACTGCGCTCTCTGGCTGCCCTGGCGGTGGACGGCGCGAGCAAAGGTCAGAGGTCAGCGTAGTGGCCGCGGCGGTCTGCCCGCGAGCGAATCAGCGCCCAGCTGTGTGTGAGGGGCAACCGACGGTGGCACTGGCTGTAGCAATAGTACCGGGGTAAAAGAGGCGAAATTTTAAACGAAACTTTTTGTTGGGGCATCAACATTGAAAGTAACAACATTTCTCGACAGTATCTCCTACAATCTCGATGGCGACGATCAATTTAATAAGCCTCATAATTCCCTCCTGGAAAATTTTTCGTGGCACTTACGCATACACTCTAGCACCAGCTCGGCAACCTCGGCGTGAGGTGAAAACTCGGGTTCATACAGCTGATCTTTCACTGGAACACAATACATATGAGGGCGGACATGATCTTGAAGCAAAATCACACATTTTCAAAACTTGCCACTTCCCTTCGTTGTCATTTCGGACTTCAGATCTCACAGCTACTCTCATCGTTAGACCTTTACGAGTGTAATAAAACAGCTGTGTATCTTTGTTTCGGCAAAAAAACTATTATGATCAACTTTTAGAAGCTTGGCCTTTGACCTTCTTTTCCTGTAGACAAAGGTAGATGTTTACACGCCATGCACTACTACTTACTGATGAATCTCATCAGCTCTTAATATGCAACCGAGAAAGTCTTCTCTTTCCCCTTCAAAACGCCTTATGTGTGCTTTCTAGATTTGTGTTTGTCGGTTGACTGATATTCGTCTAGCACACACTGTGCCATAATTTAGAGACTCCAGAGCTGGACCGTGGCTAGAGTTCAACCCGTTTACAGCGTTATCATTTCTGGCTCCACGATCGTCGAGAATCATTCGCTCAGCTCTCTCTTTGTTCCACATCGTTTGCAATGGGGATCACTTACTCTAACGCTCCTCGTCGCAGACTGCAGACACCTGACGTCCACTTTTAAAGCGATTTATCTGCTCGATTGCTAAGACAGCGCTCACCACACTGCAGATGCATTCTGCAAATAATTTCCGCAGCTTTAGTCGCTCCAGAGTACTGTAAACGAATTGCTCCACTCATTTCTGTTTTATGCAAATAAAATGCCCTTAAATCACTGCAGATAGAGCTATTCACTGAACTATTATACCCAGCGCACAAGAACAACAATGAGAAAAAGCGGTGCTCTCAACCTACTGAGTACAAAAGGAAATATGTCTCTGCCCATTGACGTGCGTCCTTTGAGTCCAGCATAGCTTGAGAAGAGAGACATTATATTTTAAACAATGCCGCAAATAAAATTTCTGCAATTATTCCCGGGCGCCTGCAGGGCGAAATCCAAAGAGTGGGAACTGCAACCTCTGCGTACCACAGAAACCGGTACAAGGTGAATAAGGCCTGGAACGGTGGGGAGGGTTTCCTGCAAACTCCACCTCCTCACTTAGTGTTGGCACAACATGTATGTTTCGTATGTGATAACGATGTTCGGTACGAAAAGCGGGTCATGTGGTGCAGTGGTAAGACATTGGACTTCGACTCAGGAGATCTCCATACAACCATTCAGAATTAGCCCTGGTAATACCAAAGTATTTTCTATAACACGCATTCCCAATAGGGGGTCAGGGGGGGGGATGGGCATTTGACGCCCACGGTAAAAAATTTAAAAAATTCGTTACTGTTGTTTACTTCACTAATACTGATGTGTAACTAGGGTCCAGAACCCGAAAATATCTTTTAGCTCACTCTTAGCAAAGTCAACGCATTCTCAAAAACATGTAGTACCAGGGGAGGGGTGGGTACTTTATGACCAACACAAAAATACTTAAAAATGCTAATTTTGTTCATTGTTGTTGCCTTTTACTAACAAGATACTTATTAAAAAGATACTGATGTGTAAGTTAGGCACTGAACATGAAAACGTTGAGTACGACATTCATTGGGGAAAGTGACATCTACTGGTCAGATTTAAATTTTTTGGATGAGTTTAACCAAAAAATTTAAAACATATATGGAAACTGGTAGAAGAATTCATCAAAATCAGTAAGAAATTTTTCAAAATGTTAAAGTATAAAGTAACTGGGATTACAATATTGTCGAAAGATGGTCAAAAAGTAACCGCTCTCCTCCCTTTGTACTGCAAGGGTTCAGTTTTTCGTCATTTTCCGAAAAATATTTCTGGCAAATACCGACATCATACATTTGAAAGAGGACGGCCGATTTTCTTTCCCATCCCTTCGCAATCCGAGCCTGTGATCTATCTCTAATAACCTCATCATAGATGAGGCGTTAAGCCTTAATCTTCCTTCCTTTCTTCAGTACGTAAGTCGGAGAGACACATGGATTTATAAATTGCTTAAAAGTTTTTTAAGGTGTCCTAAATACATTGTATGTTGTATATTGACCGGGGACCTAGAAACGATGGAGAGGCTCCGTCCCCGCCGCAGCCGCAGTGGTCCACAACCCCACGACGACTAACGCAGTCCACTTCACCCCTCCGCCGCCCCACACCGAACCCAGGGTTATTGTGCGGTTCGGCCCCCGGTGGACCACCCCCTCCCCCCCAGGGAACGTCTCACACTAGACGAGTGTATCCCCAATGTTTGTGTGTCAGAGTAATGGTGGTGAAAGCGTATGTGGAGAACTTGTTTGCGCAGCAGTGGCAGACATAGTGTAACTGAGGTGGAATAAGGGAAACCAGCCCGAATTCGCCGAGGCAGATGGAAAACCGCCTAAAAACCATCCACAGACTGGCCGGCTCACCGGCCCTCGACACAAGTCCGCCAGGCTGACTCATGCAGGGGACTTGGCCCTCCTTTCCGCTCCACAACGCCGTGCGTTGGACTGCTCGGCTAACTGGATTAGTAAATTATGAAAAGTTTCTTTTATTTTGCCATAATTATTAGACAGACGTCTGCAGCTTTCACACAGTCAGCTGATTTTGACTCGCCTCTGTGGAGCTGGCCGGTGTCGCCGAGCGGTTGTAGGCGCTTCAGTCTCGAACCGCGCGACCGCTACGGTCGCAGGTTCGAATCCTGCCTTGGGCATGGATGTGCGTGATGCCCTTAGGTTAGTCAGGTTTAAGTAGTTTTAATTTCTATGGGACTGATGACCTCAGATATTAAGTCCCATAGTGCTCAGAGCCATTTGAACCATTTTTGAGCCTCTGTGGACAATTTCGAATGATACCACAGACTGGTGAAACGTAAAGAAAATATGCTGTCAAATATGGGTCCATGTTGGTCCTGCCAGTTTTCTAATTTCTTTTACTCACCGTCGGGAGTGGCCGGCACTTGGATGGGCGACCATCCGGTCTCACGATGCCAGTTGAGGAGCTACTCGACCGAATAGTAGCGGCTCCGATCAAAGAAAACCATCATAACTACCGGGAGAGCGGTATGCTCCTATCCCCGTTCTCATCAGAGGATGACACGGGGCTCGGATGGTCCCAATGGGCCACTTGTGGCCTGAAGTCAGAGAGCTTACTCACTGTCAATTAGGTCGTTTTCTTGGTTTTTCTTCTCTCCTGAACCCAGACAGCAACTTCCTTGGTTCATCTTCCATCTGTTGGGGAAACCAGGGAAAGTTTTTCCACATTTTATAATTTCATTTTTGTATTTTTTACTTTTACCTTTTTTGAGGTAAACAGTATATCACTGTATTTCCTATATCTTCATCTATAAATTACCATAACTTTTCAAAAAACTAAATATAGTTTTTGACAGAAAATGATTAAGTCTGGTCGTGCTGAATTTGAAAATGTGCCCCATGCGGGAGAAAGTTTTCCAGCCTACTAAAAATGTAAAGGGGCAAATTTTCCAGCTAAATTTTAAATTGTAAAACACAGGTAATAAATCTTGATTGTCACTGAGTATGTATTTTTTAATGTAAACTAAAAATGCATAATGATAATAGGATAGAGAAAGCAACTGGATGTAGTAAACAAATGCCACATAATGATTTTACGAAACTGTCACTTAGCAATTTTACGAAGACAGATTTTTTGTAACAAAAGTCGTCATAGTCTGAATCACAATGAAGACAAACAAAACTATAACATCCCCTCTGCTGCAGCATTTATGCACCCATTTCTTCTATTTAGTGTACCACACCCACTGTCCTTTTGCCTTAGATTTGGCGTAATGTTCAAAGCAATAAATGCGTAAATAAGTTTCATCTTCTCTATTACTTGAGTGTTAGCATTTTGTACTTTTTTTAGGCTTTGATATTTTAATGCCTTTTACATTTGAAGAATAAGATCCAAACAAGTTCCTGGCTAGTAACGGCTTTTATTTTTTCACGGCCCTTTTACGTAATTCCTTTTGCAATTTCCTCCTTTTAGACAAATAGTTTTAATTTTTCATTTGGTTTTCAACTTGAGTATCAGCCGGTATAGACTACTTCCTTTTTCTTCTTTCCAAACCGTGTTTGCTTCCAACGTGCCGCCCCCTCAAAAAGCCTAACTTCTTCTGGTATAGGCGACGTTGGTTTTAATGTAAAAAGGACATTTTCTTTGTAAACGATAGGTAACGTTTGAGTGGAAGTCGAAGGAACAGCCTCTTCGGAAGTGCTAGGCTGCGTTGGTGTATAAGGATTTGACGCTTTATATGGTTCTGCATTAAGACTATGAACAGTCGACAGTATTGGCAAGTCTGAAGTCTGTTTGGGATTGTTGATGCTTTCAATATTTCGTGTGGCAGCAGCTGGCCTGTCACTAAAGTAGGATGCCATAAAATTCGAGTAAGGATTCAGTGGGCAAACACACTAAACTTTAAAACCTACCATAAAATCGACTGGTATTAACTTCAGCGGAGCAGCTATAGCCAAATGTGACGAGATACAGTAAATTTTTATAGATCTTTAATTTGTGCACACCAAAGCATCACAATCCGTGTTTATTTGCTTTTTGAGGGGCACGTACACACAGCAATGTAAATGTTGCAGCTTACGGCTGCAGTGAAGAGGGAATTACAACATGGTAACAAGGGTGGCACTGAAGTAGTCCATTGCTTCTGCTGAGAGATAGGAATCGTGACTGTCCAGAAGAAGCAGACTTGGTCGTTTCTCCAAGCAATGTGAATAACTTACTAAGTGCTTGGCGAACTTAACAAAACTTTCCATCCTGATGGGATGGACTCATTTATTACTCAAAGCACATGTGTTGTTGAGTTTCCTCTGGGATGAGAGTTCCCACGGGATATAAATAGCGCGCACCCAGTCGAGGAAGGCACTGCAGTCAGGAAGCAGACGCTAAGGAAACTGCAAGGCCGCTGACCCAGTAAGACAGGAACTCTGCGTCAATCGCCCTGATTGAAGCCCATTAGCAGCATCGGGTAAGGACAGTCGAGGTGGGCATGACCATGCTGGTGACTGGTGACCCTGCATGGAAGTGGCAACTCGCAACAGCAGAGTCTATCCAAAGCAGAGTCGGGCAGCAAGAAGTTATCTTACACAGGGAATAGAAAATGAATGGCTGCACGTCCCTGGACGAGAACCACAGACCTTCAGCGTGGACGGCTGCAGCAGATGACGCGGGCGCTCTGTGTGGCCCACCGGTCTCAGAGCGCTACGTTCAAGGCATCAGACTTGTCGCCAGCAGCAGAGTCCGAAGAAGATGACTGGCTAAGCCAAGTAGAGTCGTAGATTCGGAGACTGGAAGTCTGTCAAACGTAAGGAACAAGGGAGGGCCGCGCGGGATTAGCCGAGCGGTCGTAGGCGCTACAGTCATGGACTGTGCGGCTGGTCCCGGCGGAGGTTCGAGTCCTCCATTGGGCATGGGTGTGTGTTTAGTTTAAGTAGTGTGTAAGCTTAGGGACTGATGACCTTAGCAGTTAAGTCCCATAAAATTTCACACACATTTGAACATTTTTTGAACAACGGAGGTCCCTAGTCGAGACTGGTGGCCGACAGATTACGATATCTTTGACTAACATGAGGTTTATTTATACTAATTTGATGCGTACTACTTTTACTGCTGCGTCAATACTAGTCACGTAAGCCACAAAAAGTCCGTGCCTCGGATATGAAGTAACCGGACCAACGTAGCTGCCTCCCTGCTGTGTTGATATTTCCACTCTGCGACCTGCTGTGTAGTAGCCTGCTGGTGTCGTAGCGCAGTTCTCGGTACACAGCTTGACAGTTGCTAAGGAACAACTGACACCTGCTAAGAAACAATTACCAGTTGCTATGGAACAACCAACAGCTCCTACGGAACACCTGACCAACGGTAGTCAAAGGAAACGTGCAGGGCGGGACTTGTTAACTACGGGGAAGTCTGAGTGCGAGCGCTCTGTATACATTGGACAGTTTACGATTTTTGACGAAGATTGTTGTGGAACTGATTAGTGCGACATTCCGAATGGAATGGCAACAAGTCTGCAAGACGTAATTTGACAGCTTGCGATCATGGAGAAGCAGTTGGGCGGCTGTAAGCCGGTCAAAGTGTCACTAAATGTGGCCACAGTAATGCGTGTGTCCAAAAGTGTCAACTCACGATTAAAAAGGCCGCTGAAGGTGGAAATGCTACGCGAGAGCAGGCCTGTGATCGTAGACGGATCAGTGGACCGCAAGACGATTGATACGTATCCCCAATGGTTGGAAGGAACAGACATTCCACCCCTAAGAAGATCGCTGCATACCTTGCAACCGCTAACGGTACACATGTGTGTCATAACCATTTCGTAGCAATTACATCAGGGTGGTTTGTACTCTCGGAAGCATGTTAAATGCATCCCACTTCAGTCACACCATCTTCGAGATAGAACTCTAGGATGTAGGGAGCGTGTTGATTGGAGTCAGCCGGCCGGGGTGGCCGAGCGGTTCTAGGCGCTACAGTCTGGAACCGCGCGACCGCTACGGTCGCAGGTTCGAATCCTGCCTCGGGCATGGATGTGTGTGATGTCCTTAGGTTAGTTTGGTTTAAGTAGTTCTAAGTTCTAGGGGACTGATGACCTAAGAAGTTAAGTCCCATAGTGCTCAGAGCCATTTTGATTTGAGTCAACGATAGTGGTCCAGAGTGATGTTCTCCGACGAATTTCGCTACGCTGTTGCAAGTGAGACTGGCTACCAGTTAGTGTGGAGAGAGAGTGCAACACTTGTTGTATCACAGAACGTGTGGTGTGAGCAGGCATTATAAACACTGGCCGAACACTGCTGCGTATCTTTGCTTGAGATACATTATAGCACAGCGGTTTTGCGGGGAGATTGTTCAAGATGATGTCCGTCTGTTTAGGGCTACGGTAGGTGCTGCCTTTCTGTTTATGGGCGACAAACCCCACACTCAAATAACCGCTGAGGTGTGGAACAGACTGGAAAGTGAAGCCATTGTAGGTATGGAATGACTTGCGTACTGCCCGGACCTAAACCCTATTCAGCATGTCTGGGATGCTCTTGGAAGACGTGTTTCTCAACGCCCTCTCCGAACCGTGCAACAACTGAAAATCGCCTTGACAGAGGGGTGGGAAAACATCCACAGCAGTATGGTAGCCAGAATGAATAACAGGTACCAAATGTGTATTCGTGTCCGCAGAGGGCATAGACTTTACTGAGGATGCCGATATTGGCGTTTATTTTGGGAGTATGAACTGTGTCAAAGAAGAAAGTTGTTTATACCTATTATTCTGCATTCTTATGGTGAAGGGTCCTGGGTTCGATTCCTGGCCGGGTTGGGGAATTTCTCTGCCCGGAGACTGGGTGTTTGTGTTGTCCTCATAATTTCATCATCATCTTCATCATTCGTGTCAGTGGACTGGATTGTGTAAAAATCGGACTGTGTGAAAATTGGGACTTTGTACGGGCGCTGATGACTGCGCAGTTGAGCGCCCCACAAAAAATCATCATCATCATAATGTGGTGAAAAATGTACCATTTTTCGTTATAAATATACCACTCCACCTCTATTACGTATGTACTATTGTCATGTCGTCTAACATTGCTTGTGATTATTACTGTACAACAATTTCTCTACTGTTTTGAAACCGTCAATCAGTGTATATCGGCAACTAGCCTACGATGCAATATTTCGCTCAGCTTTCATCTGGCACGCTCTTGTGGCCCCTTGCAATAGCCGAGAAAGGTATCTTAATTTTTCCCCACCAGCAGCAAGAACAGCATTTTGCGGCGCAATGGAAGGAGAAAGCAATGAAAGGGAACAGAAGATTGCGTTCCTTCCGTACGTTAGTGTAGCTTTCGCGAGATATGGCCGAGCTCCTGCAAAGATATGAAACCCGTATTTCGACCACATGCAAAAATACGAAAGCTAATGGGCAGAGTGCAGGAAACCTCGGACTTGGGACAGCTAGGATGTATACCACATTCCGTGCCAATGTGGAAAAATCGAACGTCGCACAAACGCAGTGCTGTGTCTCCCTACAGTGCAGTGCGCGTACACGCAACGTAAGACTCGTGTTGGAAAATAAATCCGCATTATCAGCGCACAGCTTACCGGGAAAGCACATGTTTCATTTCGAAAAGATGTCTGCTACCTGCTCAGCTAATAGTTCCTGCGACCAAATTATTAAGGAAGCAAACGAGATACGAGTGTCGACGAATCTTGTTAACCAAGGTAAGAGTTTCTCCCTCAGTGGAGAACGGCAACCAGGCTTTGAAGCAATACAGTGTCAGTGGACGGCAGACACATGTTGCCAGCTACGTTCATAATCGGCCGGTCCGCTTTCTTACGAGATTTAAATGCCCACCACCAATATCCGTACAAGGAGACGTACTTCGTCAGAATATGGAAGGAGATAGCATTCATTCTCTGATCTCATGTGGCAAGAAATCGGGATTGCTTGTCTGAAGACTTTAGAACATGGAGAAGTCTAGAGTTAACCTTATCCAGTAGTGAATGTCAAACGGCTCAGGATAAAATGGGGGGCAGGGGGGGGAGGGGGGATGAGGGAAAAGACTAGAATATGACGAAAACGATATCGAAAGATGTGATAAATCAAGACCTGACATAGCTTTTATCGGTTACAGAAATTTACCATACCACCCAGACTGTGACCTAATTTGAACACATTTTTGTTTGTAAAATATGATATCTATCACTGTGGATGTTTACTATGAAAAGATAATTAAATCGAAACCCTTACCTGTCGACAGGTGTTGTTGATATACATGAGTGGGAACAGCTGTCCCCATTGACGTATATCAACAACACCTGTTGGCAGCTGAGGGTTTAGATTTAAGTATCACTTCATTCTAGAGAAGCTGCACGGTCATCAGTGGCATCTGTTCTTTCGGGAACAGATACCATCTTCATTCAGATGTTTACTATGTTTTCTAGTCCGTGGGAGCAAATTTGTCAAAAATATAATTTATCGTTTATATATGATATCTAAAAATACTGAAGTACTACACTACGTAGATTCGTTTGTAAATACATGAAAGCAAACGCTAATAAAAGTAAATCATTTATTGTTGTTTTACCTCGTAATTTGTAATATCAGACAAAATAAACATTACTATTTGCATTTGTTTTGTGATATTATCGATACTCTATCGACGTTTCATTACAACATGCAGTTAACAGTACTAAGAATGTTTTCACTATCGCAAATCTTTAACATCAGCTGTCAATCCTCAAAGGAGCTGACACTCTTGATCAACGCTTATTAAATTAAAATTGAATTATAATATGAAAACGCAAGTTATACAAACAAAATTTTGACTCACAGAACATTCTGGAAGCTTCGAGAATTATTAGTATCGTTTATACTGTCATTGCACGGTACCTTTGTTTTAGACTCGGGTAGAGGTGTTTTGTGTTCAAAGGTTTAACAAAACGCAAAACTTTTTGGAGATGGTGGCTTTGAGAAAGGCAATTAAACCATTCTCAAGTTTCAATACTCCGCCTGACTTAGTATCTTTCGTGTTATTGAACTGTGATTATGATTGTGGTTTGGTTTACGTATGATGAAAATAAAACCGCATATTTGGAAAACGAATTACTGCTTTACACATGTCGAAATAGAAGCCAGGACCTGATTGTTAGAATTATTGGGACACAGCCCCCTAAATGAACTGGTGCCATCTTGAAGTTAAGTAGACTTTTTTACATTTTGTGAACCTGCCGTAAACATGGAAGTACATTGCTTTTCTTAATGGTTTACATTATTTTGCAGTGTCCTCGCGAAGGAAAAGAAACGTTTTTTAATTGCTTTATTGAGGTAGGGATATTACGAGGGCAGCAAATACTCAGACACTAAAAGATGACTACACCGTGAGATGACTCGAAAGGTAATCTATCGATGTTTTAAAAATCGTCCATATTGGAATGCTGGAGAAGGAGATTAATTCGGAAACTGACGAAATAGCTTTTGATGTGCACGAGGTGTTGTAGAACGTCCACCGTGAAGATGTCAGAATTTCCCAAATTACCCATCTTACCGGTGTGAAGTAAGAGCCGGCTGTTTTGAGATGGAGATTCTTGGCCATCGCTCCCTCCCGCAGTATGGCGCCGCGATGAGTGGGGTCTCATCTTCCGCAGCTTGACAGTTGTGCCGCTGCGGGGCAGCACTGCGGTCCGTCACCACAGATGAAATATACGGCGTGTCCTAGCGGTGTGAGACGAAAGCGAGTTTCAGAGGCGAGACAAATTGCTCAAACACCCTCCTGCGAACGTTTCATATCTCACCGCGGCCGCACGGCCGTGACTAGATCGCGAATAGACCAACAGCTGCGAGACTTCTCTGCTCTGAATACTGCTAATTATTTCTTTCTGCTACCTCTGGCAGTTCTATTTTTGCTCCCGTCATACTTCGTGCTGCCTTAACGCACAGACTTGGTTTATACCAGTTTTCATATAGGAAAGAATTACGGTAAAGCCCCGTTTTTCTATCTCTAACGATTATTGCAAATCTTAAATATCCAGTCAGGTAGTTAAGCCAAGCTACTCCAAATATGTCCACGACGAATAAATATATCGGGGTACGGTAGACAACGTGGAAAATTTTCTGACGAACGTAAGTAAAATGGTGTCCAAAACCCAAGGGCGAAAAAAACATCCACATGATGTCTCACTGCCGCGTATCGTAGCTCGATGAAATTTGCACAGAAAGAACTGCTACAGCATAGTACAGAAGGTAACTGAAAGAAATACGCAATGAGACCAACGGTAATGACACTTTAATTCAGATACAATGATTACACTAACATCAACGCGGTTTATGATGGTCCATGGACATCGGAAAAGGAGGTACAAGGTTCTTCATAGGGTATGAGATCACCATGGACAAGAGACCATGCTGAAGACGGAACACATGTCACAATAACGCTGACTGGTGAGTGCGCGGTGTTCAGAGATTTGGAGGCCAGTACGCCCACGCAACATTATTTACTCCCCACACCAAAACGATCATGTTCGACAATGTTTCTTGGTGCATTACGAGGGGGGACCCAAAAAAAAATTTTTTTTATCACCTTCAAAGTGTTCTCCATTGACCACACCGCACTTCTTCAGACGGTTCCTCCATTTTTCAAAACAGTTTTTAAACTCACTTACCGGGATGTTCTTTATGCCTTCCAGCGATTTTTGTTTTATCTCCTCCACAGCGGCAAAATGCTTTCCATTCATGTCCCTTTTGAGTCTGGGGAGCAAAATTAAATCACAGGGGGCTAGATCCGGTGAGTGTGTGTGTGTGTGTGTGTGGGGGGGGGGACAATCGGTATCATGCCGAAAGGGCGTTTTTGGCCAGCGCATTGTCATGTTAGAAGAAACAGTCGCCTGTGCGCCTGAAGTCTATCCTTTTCCTCCGGATACTCCCCCTCAGTCTTTTCAAAACCTCCAAGTAGAACTCCCTGGTTGACAGTTTGATCTGGGGGAATGAACTTCGAGTGCACAGCACCTCTGCAATCGAAGAAACAAATGAGCGTTGTCTTGATGTTTGACTTCACTTGGTGAGCTCTTTTGAGACAAGGAGAGTCACTTGTCTTCCACTGCCTTGATTGTTGCTTTGTTTTGGGATCGTATCCGTAGCACCACGATTCATCACCCGTAATCACCTTGGAAAAAAATTTCGGGGTTCTCTTTGAGCTGGTTTTGAAGCTCAAAACATGCCTGAAGTCAATGCTCCCTTTGCTCGTCTGTGAGAAAGCGTCGGACAAATTTGGCTGCAAAAAAAAAAAAAAAGGCTCTGAGAACTATGGGACTTAACATCTTAGGTCATCACTCCCCTAGAACTTAGAACTACTTAAACCTAAGGACATCACACACGTCCATGCCCGAGGCAGGATTCGAACCTGGGACCGTAGCAGTCGCGCGTATCCGGACTGAAGCGCCTAGAACCGCTCGCTGCAACCCATCTCATGTGCAAATCTTCTGATAAAATCTCTGAACTGAACTTCGTGAGATTCCAGACATCTCACAGATTTGATCAATGGTTCGGCGACGGTCTTCACGAACGAGGGCATTGATTTTGTGGACTTTTCGTCTCTCCTTGATGTTGAGGGGCGTCCTGAAGGTGGCTGGTCTTCAATTGACATCTATCCATTTTTAAAACGTGAAACCCACTCGTGGACTGTGGTTTTAGTTAGGGCAGCATCCCCATAAGCAGTCTTAAGCATCACAATAGTTTTCGCGGCCGATTTCCCCAACAGGAAACAAAATTTAACAGCCGCGCGTTGCTCTCGACAATTTGCCATCACGTTTTCGTCGAAATGGAAAAAGTTGTTTTACTAAAACTCTTCCAGGCGAACGGATGCACTCACACCGACACAACGTCGCACACTGACTCAGGTGGCGTGACCGTAACGGAAACCTGGTGAAACAACGGATTCCCCCACTCTTCCTCCCCACCACAGCCCAATTCCAGTTGCTTTTGGGTCCCCCCTCGTATGTCTTGCCATGGTACGTCCACTACTGTCGAAAATATTTTAAACGAAAAGCATAAAACCCACCGCTAGGAGAAGAGGTCCAACATGCTTCTGTCCTGTTACACCAATTGTAAGAAAACACGTAAGTAAGATATAGTTCATGTATTTGTTATTATCACTGTTATACGAAGTTATTAAAATGTCGATATTCAGCACTGATACATGCTATACAGCAATTACTGACAGACGATACTGGAAATGGAATTTTCTCTGTACTGCATTTCTCGGTACTTCATGCCATCGGGACTGAACGGTATTTGTAGACCTCCGAGAGGGCATCGAACGAGGCATCAATACCGAAAGTCCTCTCAAAGTAGCCATTTGTAATATTGCTAAATTTTTCTATTATAACCAGTTACTTGAACACGTAATGAATTAAAAACAAAAAACTGTGTGTTTTAGAGAACAAAAATAGTCAAAGAATCGTTACATTCACAGAAATGAATCTTACTGAGAGTCTATTATCTATAGTTACGAGGTATTTAGAAAGAGACAACAGACTAGCAAAGGTGGTAACATTGAGAAGCAAGGGGAATTCCACTGCTAAACGCAAAGGAGAGAGTGGACAGATGGAAAGAATAGACTGAAGGCATCTATGAAGGAGAGGAATTGCCCGATGATGTGACAGAAGAAGAAGGTGGAATCGATATGGAAGAGATAGGGACTCCAGAGTGAGAATTTAAAAGTGCTCTGAAAGACCTGAGATCAAATAAGGCAGAAGGGAGAAACAACATTCTACCGGAATTTACAATAGCATTTCGGGAACTGACAACCTAACGACTGTTCACGGCCGGCCGAAGTGGCCGTGCGGTTAAAGGCGCTGCAGTCTGGAACCGCAAGACCGCTACGGTCGCAGGTTCGAATCCTGCCTCGGGCATGGATGTTTGTGATGTCCTTAGGTTAGTTAGGTTTAGCTAGTTCTAAGTTCTAGGGGACTAATAACCTCAGCAGTTGAGTCCCATAGTGCTCAGAGCCATTTGAACCATTTGACTGTTCACGTTGGTGTTTTGAACCTACGAGACTGGCTACATAACACGACACTTTCGGAAAAATATCATCCACACAATAGGATAATAACGGCAGGTAAGTGCCAGAACTATCACACATTCAGCTTAAGAGAATGTGCATCTAAGCTTCTAACAAGAATAACATACAGAAGAATGGAAAAAATTGAGGATATGTTAGATGACGATCAGTTTGGTTTTAGGAAAGGTAACGGCATCAGACAAGCAGTTCTGACGTTGTGCTTAGTAACTGAAGCGCGAATGAAAAAAAATCAGTACATGCTCATCTGATTTGTCGACCTGGAAAAAGCCCTCGACAGTGTAAAACAGTGCAAGATGTTCGAAGTAGGAGTGTCATCACTTCTGTCTCTATGCTGTTCATTTTTGGAACACAACCTACGACCAGCTTAGAGACAGAAGTGATGACACTTTCTGCAGGACCTGACCATCATTTTTCAGAACAGTGCTCAAGCACGTACAGTGCAAGCTATTAATGATTTTTGACTGATGGAGCTGCTAAGTGCTATACCACCTACTGCACTCCCCTGACTTAAGCCCTCGTGAGTGCAACTCGATCTCTAAACTGAAGGAAACACTTCACGGCATTCGCTTCAGAACTGCTACAAATTCGTCGGGCAATAGACCGCACTGCTCGAACTGTCAACACAACTGGCACTGCTAAGAGTATCCTACGACTTCCACATCGCTGGCAACGGGTTATACACAATGCTGGTGACTACTCTGAAGGTCAGTAAAACTCTGAAACACGTATCTATTTTGTACGAGCTGTAAACAAATAATTGCCACTATTAAAATTCCAACCCTCGTATTTCAATGTAAACAATACTATTTGCATTAATCGGCGATCGTATTCAACAGCGCCATCTTTCGGGTCCACTGGCTGTCTCAGTGTATCAAGAAGATGAGCAGCAGTGTCGAGACTGCGCGTCTTGGACACTGGTACAGCTGATGAGAACGACGGGAGAGTTTGCGGAGCCGTCAGCCGGCTTCGGTGTTATCGCGGCTACTGTGGGAGAAAAACAAGCGACTGTGGTAGCAGCTGCGAGACGATGGCAAGGATAGCTGGGCTGCGATCTTGACCGAGATGCCGCGACAGAAATAAGTCGCTCCCCACACGTCTGCTGCGGCCGCGTCAAACGCGCGAGAGTCAGCCGTAGGTCTTCACTGCGGCCTCCAAGTTGAATGAAAACAACTGCAAGTAAGACATCTTCCATTATACGGTTATGCTGCTCAGGTTGAGTTCGTTATCACTGTAGAATTATTCGAAAATGCTGTCTGCGCGGCCGAAGTGGCCGTGCGGTTAAAGGCGCTGCAGTCTGGAACCGCAAGACCGCTACGGTCGCAGGTTCGAATCCTGCCTCGGGCATGGATGTTTGTGATGTCCTTAGGTTAGTTAGGTTTAACTAGTTCTAAGTTCTAGGGGACTAATGACCTCAGCAGTTGAGTCCCATAGTGCTCAGAGCCATTTGAACCATTTGCTGTCTGCGCAAGATATAAAAAAAAGCCACAAATTTACCACGCAGCGGGAAGGCTGCAAATGAACACACCGGGGGAAAAAACGTCCTGGAAGCACCGAGCCAATTCCGTGTAACGTCTTCTCTAGCCTCCATAGTGGCCTTAATTCGGCGAGATTTCTGTCATTGAGTTTCTTTTGGTGGAAAATCAGAGCATTGTAGATATTCATAGGCACTTGCAAAATGTCTACGGCGGTATGGAAGTGAACAAAAGCACGGTGAGTCGTTGGACGAGTCGTCTGTCATCATGGCATCAAGGTCGTACAAACCCTGCCGGTCTCCCCTGTGGCCGCCTGAAATGTTGGAACGTCTGACTCTCTTTTGAGGGGATCTACGGATCACAAACAGCTCGCTGCTGAACTTGACGTCTTTGTTGGTAGTGATGACACACTGGCCCACCAGTTGGGATCCTCAAATTCGTGTGTCCACTGGGATCCTCGCCGCCTATCAGAAGATCATAAAGAGCAACGAAGGACCATCTGTCTGGCTCAAATGGTTCAAATGGCTCTGAGTACTATGGGACTTAACATCTATGGTCATCAGTCCCCTAGAACTTAGAACTACTTAAACCTAACTAACCTAAGGACAGCACACAACACCCAGCCATCACGAGGCAGAGAAAATCCCTGACCCCGCCGGGAATCGAACCCGGGAACCCGGGCGTGGGAAGCGAGAACGCTACCGCACGACCACGAGATGCGGGCCCATCTGTCTGGAAATGCTTGTGTGTTCCGAGACTGATCGTGGCAATTTTTTGAAGAACATCGACACAGGGGATGGGTTCATCACGTAGAACCGGAAACGAAACGGCAATCCATGGAGTGGTACCGCACTATCTATTCTCCGAAGAAATAGTTCCAAACCGGATCCTGAGCCAGTGAAATCATGGTTTCGGTCTTCTGGGACTCTGAAGGTGTTATTATGTATGATGTCTTCCATCACTGAGCAACGTGAAGTGGTTGAAAGCGACTGTCATTGACAAAATGTAACACTCGTTTCCAGTTCCTGTCTCTTAGGGCATTTTTTATCACTGTTGAAAGGAATATACTGGGTCACACTTGTTTGCGGCACCAGAATAAGATAAGAATAGTAATAAATTAAAATGAAACTAGTATACTATAAACGATGACTATCTCTGATAGGCTCGATAATGCTGATCGCTGACTGTGCGCTGGGCGCTCAGTTGTAGGTAGGTGTCTGTGAGGGAAAGACGATGGAGTAGGTAGTTTTTGTGGTGTGCTGTGTGAAGCCACCAAGAGTTGCAGTAATATAGGTATGTAAATATTGTTGAACATGGAAGCAGAAGTCTTCAGGCAAATAAGGTGAAGATGTTCAATAATTATAATTTCTGTTTTTGCTAGCGTTAATATAGATGAATTGGCTGATAATTTGTAATTATTGAGTAACCCCAGAATGTACGTAAACGGTTTTGATGAAAAGGTTAGTTAGATATTTCATTTTATGATTTGTTAACAGAGCTATGTGTAATTTGATGATTTGCATTTATGTTGGATTAATGAAGTTAGATAATACCTGATGTTTAAATCTCATTGTTTGTGAATCAATAGTGAATAATGTAACTTAAACTGTCAGATGTTTTTGAAAAGACAAACTTAACTTGAAGCATAATTTTGCTACAAAAACTGAGTGTTAGAAATTCACCATAATCAGTACCGCCTCCCAGTCCATGTCATATATTTTTCGAAGAAGTTGGATTGTCTTAAATGTTATCGTTTATCAGCCAAAAGAATTTCATGTGCATTTCAAAGTATTATGGGCAGCATTGTACACTGCTGAGCCTGTAGTTAGCATAATTTTTTTTTTTTTTTATGAGAGACCAAAATATAGCGCTTCCACCGCTGCTATGTGCACAGGGACCAAAGTTATCAGTTTTGAACAGGGCCAGATGATTCAGTGCCTAAGCGGCTGAATATATTTTTCAGTGAGTGTATTTCATTATAGGTATTGGGAGTTGCATTGCCCAATCGATTGGTGTAAAATTCTGGTAATAATAACATAGAGTAAGCACACCATTTGCATTTACAACACTCAAAGCGACTATTCGAGTTCAGTACTCATTCCACAGATCAGACATTCATTCAACGTAATCGTAAAGTTTTCTCATTATCATTTTTAAAGAATGTTACACCGTTTTTGCGCACCCGCCAGGGTAGACGAGAGCACTAACGCGCTGCTTCCTGGACTCCGGTAGGCGCGCCGGACTTTGATTGAATCCGCCGGGCGGATTAAGAACGACGGCCGGTGTACCGGACAGCCTGTATGTGGTTTTTAGGCGGTTTTCCACATCCTACTAGGCGAATACCGGGCTGGTTCCCACGTCCCGCGTCAGTTACACGACTCGCAGACATCTGAAACACATTCACGCTATTTACCGATTTACACTAGACGCCGACAGCTGGGGTACACTAATTCCGCCCCAGGGGGTAAGGGGTGGCGGCGGGAAGGGCATCCGGCCACCCCTTAACATTAAAATGCCAAAGCCGGTTAACCATGGCCGACCCTGCGTCACCGCGGGACAAGGAGCAAGCGATAGATAGTTACACTGTTTTTACGGCATGTTACATGGCTGCTAGTGATATGCCATCGCTGTTGACACGTTGGACAGCCCGTGTTGATAAATCAACATATCAGGGAACTTCATTCAGTGTCCGGCACAAATTTTCAACCTTACCCATTGATTTCAATCAGTGTCCACTGACAGCCAAGGTCCTTTATTCCTTGGCGTCTTTCTTCATTTAGCGTGTTGTCACGGAGACTGAAGTTTCTATGCTCGGAACATAGCCGCAAGAAAGCATAAGAAGAAAGTTCTGTCTCTATTTAGCAACAAAATAATTTCCCTCAACGCAAATGGTCTTCTTAGGTTGACACTGAAGCTCAACAGATACAACGTGTAAAAGTGTCGATAACCTGAAAGTAAATCTTCAACTAAAAGGAGAGTTCATTGAATGCTTGATAACACAGTCCTTGTATCACTTGAACACCCAGATATTCTCCATACTGTGATACAGTCCTCCCACTAGACTTGACACTCGGAGATCTCTTTAAGTCCGCGCTCCCACAGGGACGCGTAAGTCTGAACGGAATGAAACTTAAGTTCCCACAGGGAGACGTATGTCTGAACGCAATGAAACTTAAAGCCCAGAAAAGACAGGAATAATTTCAAAGTCCCTTCAGTCTCGCCAGAAGAGTCTGACGGTAACGAATAATACTAACAGTTTCCGCGAGTAAGTAGCTGAACTTAATACTGTCCACTTGTAATGGTACTTGAATTACGTAACCATTACGGCACCTCAACTCAACCTCTCGATACCAGCAATATTCTACTGTGTTTCTGTAAAGTAGTTGACATATTTCTGAGACAACATTCAGATTTGATTTCATTAATGTAGAGGTACTTTGATACATCGATATGTTTGTATTGCAATGATATTATCCTTATGTGTATTTTAGACCTCGGTTAACTCAGTTTTTATTACATTTAATTGCTTATTCAAATTTTCCCCTAACCTTTCGTCAATTTCAGCTCTCATTTCAGATTTTAAATTATTTATATTTTCATTTTGCTTACTCAAAAGCTGCATAATTAATTCTAACCTATCAAGTTTCTGATCCTCCCCCACTATTTCGTCCCCTGCATTAATTTTATCCATTATTAGCTGTTAACAAAAAATGAACCACTAGAAATGACAATACCAAATTACAAAATTCGTTAGAATTTTTACTTAACTTATAGCTGAAGTCTTCTCCGTCGGAATCCAGTCGTAGTGTTTATTTTAAATCCTTTGTTGTCCCATTGTTTTTTGCGTCCATTTTTCTTCCTGTGGTTGTCTCCTTAATATTGATTGTCAGATTTTTGTCGATATTTTTCATAACAGATTCACTGTGTACTTTTCCTGAAACACATATACAGTTAGTTTTTGAATATTTGGTGCTGCCTATCCCGGCAAGAGCACCCACGTTCTAACAACCCTACCACAACAAAGGTCAAAATTTAATAATGATTGTGGTGTTGCTCACGCTGCTAAATACTGCATTTTCGGGCAACAACAAAGTTATTATGTAGCAGGTGTCATTAGAGCACAGTTAATAAAGTCATTTCGTGTAATAATGAATAAACTAGGCACTCATCTTTTCCTGTTCCCCACGCTGGTCTCGTTGTAAAATCATGGCTCAATCGTCGAAAATCTAGGTGATAATGATTCCAAGCTCGGATGCAAAGAGGCCTAGGTTTTATTCTGCTATATTCAAAAGTTTTATAGATGTGTTTCACAAATCATTCTTGATGATTAGACCTTTGAAAGTTAGCACAATGGTGATGTAAAAAAATAATCAGCACTCCGAATTTAAGTTACACTTCCTTTTTATTGCTTTTGTTGCAATATCACGAAACACACAAAACATCACTTCACAATACAAAATATACTTGAAAACTTCTTCCTCACTGTTAATGTTCACATTTTATAAGCTAACTACAATATGCGTCTTTCCCACATGACGTCCAAGACGTGACCTTCTCATGGTCCGTCTCTCTAATAACCGCTTACGCGCCCAAAAATCAAGAGTTACAAGTACGTCAAAGATCATAGTGACAAAAGAAAAAATACTCATAAGGATAATATCATTGCAATACAAACATATCGATGTATCAAAGTACCTCTGCATTAATGAAATCAATCCTGAATGTTGTCTGAGAAATATGTCAACTACTTTACAGAAACACAGTAGAATATTTCTGGTATCGAGAGGTTGAGTTGAGGTGCCGTAATGGTTACGTAATTCAAGTACCATTACACACTGGAGGCGGAAGTGGCGGTGGTGCGCGGTCGGGAGCGTTGCTGGGTCCGTAGCAGAAGGCATCCGTTGACTGTCTGCTACGGAACTAAAGGCATGGGGGCCGGTCTGGTCATAAACAGACGCATGGCGGAGGTATATCTGCATTCGACTGGCCACGCGTGACACAGCGGATGTAGGAAACTAGTCCGCACCTGGAGCGACCCCGGTGGCAGTTGCGCGCACCACCTGTTTTCGTGTCTGGTGTGCGCGAGGGCCCTCTGCACACCGAGATGAAAATTTCTTGGTTCGCCGAACTGTGCTGTCGTCGAGCTGCAGGGGCTATGCTTGCTGCAGCCCGCCTGGCAGAAGTGTGTTGCAGGGCGGTGTCGGCCCCTATTGACTTCCGTGATACGCCAGGCACGACAAACACTATAGCATCTTCCTTCAGTTTTGTCATGTCTCCATGCTGGTCCAACGTTCTGCGCTGATTCCATACAATCTGGTACGCACACACAACTCTAGTGCCATGACTTACGTCAGCGGTGGGGGATCATGAGCGTTTAGTCGCCTCTACACCACATACATTACGGATCTCTTGTTCCAGGGGTGTGACTAACAACTCGTCTGTTGAGCTTACCCCTTGCCTGTTGCTCGGAAGACGTCCTTTTTGGCTTCTCCAGTCCTTTGCCTGATACTGTGCGCCAGGGTGCTATTTCCTCTCCTTTACCAACTTCTCCACGTCCTAGCGACACCTACACCCGTTCTCAATTATTTGTTGTATTAGAGATTGAAAACACCGCTTCAATTGCATGGTTCTTTATTTTTCAGTGCTTAGACCACTACCTGTTTCGGGCTACTGCATGCCCAAGGTCCACCCGGTTTCTCTCTAGAACAGCTGTATAGCGTCCTCTTTTAATAGAATTAATTAACTATGACTACAGGGCGTTATTATGAGTTATTATGTGTGTCCTCAGTAAATTAAAATATGCCTGTCATACATCATGTAAAATTTCACCGTCTTACGCTTTATCTTTAGCGACACTTGTTGGATCGCCGGCTTTTAGTTAAGTTTATTACCTTGCTGTATTGATCCGACTGTAAATGTGTCCCTTTGTTCCTACTGCTGCTAGCTGTTAGATAGTATAGGGCTTTTTGACAGTTAGGAATTGAAGGTTTAGCTACCTCCCATTTCGCTTAATACTAAGATTTTTTAAATTTTTTTCTTTTTAAATAGGAAAGGCGTATCTTAGCTCATGACTATGGCCTAGGGCACGTCATTCCATAGCACCTTATGCTTCCACACAAAATTAACATCTGCATGCTGCCCGTGGAAAAGGAAAGAAAAAGAAATTATTTAGTTTTACGGTTTTATAAATAAGCTTCAAGTCGCCGGCTCCCAGCTGGGAGTATTACTGCGGTTCATACAGCCCCCTGTTTCAGTATGTTTCTTTACCACTCATGATGTACTCTTAACGCTTTTCATCCAACTTTTTCGTAATGCTTTTTCCTTTTGCCTGTAAATCACTAATTCAAATTGTGAAAGCTGGTCTCCCATTATTCTTCCCTTCAACAGATGACAATACTATTTCCAATGTACCGGATGATCAAAAAGTCAGTATAAATTTGAAAACTGAATAAATCACGGGATAATGTAGATATGCTTGGAATGACATGGGGTTTTATTAGAACCAAAAAAATGCAAACGTTCAAAAAATGTCCGACAGATGGCACTTCATCTGATCAGAATAGCAATAATTAGCATAACGAAGTAAGACAAAGCAAAGATGATGTTCTTTACAGGAAATGCTCAATATGTCCACCATCATTCCTCACAATAGCTGCAGTCGAGGAATAATGTTGTGAACAGCACTGTAAAACATGTCCGGAGATATGGTGAGGCATTGGCGTCGGATGTTGTCTTTCAGCATCCCTAGAGATGTCGGTCGATCACGATACACTTGCGACTTCAGGTAACCCCAAAGCCAATAATCGCACTGACTGAGGTCTGGGGACCTGGAAGGCCAAGCATGACGAAAGTGGCGGCTGAGCACACGAGCATCACCAAACGACGCGCGCAAGAGATCTTTCACGCGTCTAGCAATATGGGGTGTTTTTTTGTTCTAATAAAACCCCATGTCATTCCAAGCGTGTGTGTCAATTTTTACCTCCCTATCTGCATTATTCCGTGGTTTATTAAGTTTTCAAATTTATACTGACTTTTTGATCACCCGGTATCTTATCAGTTTGCTTCCTCCTTCGCGGACGGTTATTCCGTGCTCTGCGCTCACTGGTTGAACACCGCCTCCTATACTCTCCAGCGCGGACCTCGGGGTCGTAGCTCAAAATGTAAGTGTTCCGGTGTTCACTCCCTACTTCTTCACTCAGGAAATCGTCCGCTGTGTTGTTTAGTGCTAATTTGGTATTGAGTTACCGCACCCAGCTGTTCCCTAAAATGTTGTATGGTACCTCTTTCATTTTCTCACGTGTACTAGTGCGTAAAAAGTTTTTGTTAGCTTCGGTCTCTTGTTTACTTTCAGTATAACACCTGACGATGGGCATGTAATAGCCCGATATTGGTCATGGTCTAAGCATTCAAAAATTTAACCTTACAATTGAAGCGATATATTCAGTCTATACTATAGTTCTCAGCTGCGGCTGATCCTCCGACAGATTTTTTATATGATAAGTAGAAGAACCCACTCCCCGGTTTCTTATTGCATCTCCTATCATCTTGTTAGTGCTTTACACATTTTACTTTCCTCAACATTTCAGTGGAGGACCTCACTTCCTATCTTACCACTCCACTTAGTTTATAGCGGATAGGACGATTGGCTTAACATTGAAATTGGAGGAAAAAAATTCCCCCATCTAGGAAGCAACATTACACAGTATGTCCGAAACAGAGGAACACAGACACAGGTGAAGAAAATTTTTTGGAAAAAAGTACATTTATGTCGAGAAGGAGGCCACAGTGACAGTTTGTTTTGAAAATAATTGATTATCCGGCACAATCGCTTTTATCTATAACGGAATGACCTGTTTCCGCCAGTAAGTGCCATTCTCTCATCACAAAACGCAGAGCGTTCTCAACGTTCAAAAATATTTGTGAAATCCTATGGGACTTAACGGCTAAGGTCGTCAGTCCCTAAGCTTACACACTACTTAACCTAAATTATCCTAAGGGCAAACACACACACCCATGCCCGAGGGAGGACTCGAACCTCCGCCGGGACCAGCCGCACAGTCCATGACTGCAGCGGCCCAGACCGCGCGGTTAATCCCGCGCGACCTTCTCAACGTTGACAACATGGTTTTGCAGTGATGGGACTGAATCACAGCCTGCATTTCACGATATAATAATGCAAATGCTGCCCTAAATAAGTCATTCGTCAGAAATTAGTGCAATTGTGCCGGATAATTAAAAAAAGCGTTCTTCAACAAAAGAGAAGTACTGGTATCACTTAGTTCTATAGAAATATGGAAGTTACTGAACGAGTACTTCATTGTGTGTAAGAGAAACGTGGTCCGTCGGAAAGTCGGGGAAGCAGAAACTGAAAGTACTTCTGATTTGATACTAACTAAGTATCTTAGAAATTACTTGTGCAGTACGAAATCGTCAGGAATGCCAGAGGAAAGTGCGATAGGACCGCCATTATTTTCTACGTACATAAATGATATGGTGGATAAATTGGGCAGCAATATGCGGTTGTTTGCTGATGATAATGTGGTGTACGGCAAGATGTCGAAGTTGAGTGACTAGGAGGATACGACTGTACTAGGATACAAGATGATTTAGACAAAAATTACAGTTGGTTTGACGAATGACACTCCGTCTTCAGACCACGAGTGGCCTACTGCGACCATTCGACCGTCGTGTCATCCTCAGAGGAGGATACGGATAGGAGGGGCGTGGGGCCAGCACACCGCTCTCCCGGTCGTTATGATGGTATTCGTGACCGAAGCCGCTACTATTCGGTCGAGTAGCTCCTCAATTGGCATCACGAGGCTGAGTGCACCCCGAAAAATGGCAACAGCGCATGGCGGCTGGATGGTCACCCATCCAAGTGCCGGCCACGCCCAACAGCGCTTAACTTCGGTGATCTCACTGGAACCGGTGTGACGAATGACAGTTATCTCTAAGTATAGCAAAATGTAAATTAATGCGGATAAGTAGGAAAAACAAACCCCTAGTGTTCGGATGCAGCATTAGTAGCGTCCTGCTTGATACAATCACGTCGTTTAAATATCTAGGCGTAACGCTGCAAAGCGATATGAGCGGGAACGAACATGTGAGGATTATGGCAGGGAGTGCGAATCATTGACATTGGTATATTGGGAGAATTATGCCGTTATTCTCAGTCTCTTTCATAAACTAGTTCAGAGATGGAGGATCCTGTTTCTGGATTACATGCGGTTCTGAGGGTTGCAGCACCAACGGCAACGCCGACGTCCAGCTGTATTTATAATACATCAAGTCTACCTTTAGTGCCCTATGCCACCGCTCAGCCACACCGTTGCTCGCTGGTGATATGCATTAGTAAGTAGTGTCGAATCCTCCTAGTTTGACCCATTTTAGGAACAGCGTGGATCTGAATTGTCACCCTTGATCTGTCATCAAATAAAGCAGACATCCGAAACGCGTAATCCATGGCGACAAAAATACTCTCGACAATGTCTCTGCTAAAGTGTATATCAATTATGATGCTTCTGCCCGTCATGTATAACGATCTACTCCCGTCACTAAGCACCTGTACTCTTCAGAAAGTGGTAATGGACCCACAGTATCTAAGTGCATGAGTCAGAACCTCTTCGAAGTTAGCGGAAACTCTCCAATAGCTTTGTGTACGTGTCGTCCAATCTTACGTCTTTGGCATGGAATGCATCCCCTCATCCAACTGCGGCAATCTTTCTTTATGCTTGACCAGACGAAACGCTCTGTCATAAGCTTTATACTTGCGCTGATGTATGGGTGATTCAACTCGTGGTTGGTGACAAAAGCAACTTTCTGTAGCTCCACTGGAACGAAAGACCCGGGTCTGTCCTTCGGTAGCACCATATTTACACTCGTGCCGCTGGTTGTACTAATTTCAGCTGAAGGCCTGTCGTAAAGTCCTGCTTATAAACTTGTAGCTGCGAGTCGTGCGTTTGTGCTGCTGCCAATTTTTCACAGTACGTAGTCTGCGAAACTGTCTCAGTCCTCGACAGGAAATCGACGACTATATTTTCGGCGCCTTGTATGTGTCTGACATTTGTTGTCAACTGACGAATATGTTCCAGCTGGTGTAACTGGCGGGGAGAACAGTCATTGAATGCAAAGCTTATCGGCTTATGGTCGGTGTACACAGCAAATGCTCTTGCCTCTACATACTGGCGTAAATACATGATCGCTTCGTGGAGTGCCGACAGTTCCCTATCATAAACGTTGCACTTCATTTGCGGTACTGTAAGTTTATGTGAGACAATGGCTGCCATTGCCCATTTACACGCTGATGTAGTGCTGCTCCCAATACTCGCTGGCTGACGTCTTCTCCTACGTCTGCTCCTACGGATAGACTTGCCTGCGGTACCAGGTGAGATAGTGAGCTATTAGTATCGCTTTTCGTAAGTCTGACCTTACATGTTGAAACGCCCAGTCCATGTCCGCATTCCACTGTAATGGGAGTTTGCCGTTCGCATTACCGCGCGGAGTGGCCGCGCGGTTTGAGGCGCTATGTAACGGATTGCGCGGCCCCTCTCGCCGGAGGTTCGAGGCCTCGGGCATGGGTGTGTGTGTGTATGTTGTTCATAGCATAAGTTAGTTTAAGTAGTGTGTAAGTCTAGTGACCGATGACCTCAGCAGTTTGGTCCCTTGGGAATTCACACACATTTGAACATTCTCGTTCGCATGTCTCCCTGCAATAACGTCTGTTAACAGTGCCTGTACATCCGCTGCTTTTGGCAGTTGCTGTCGATAGAAACTGACTAGCCAGGAATCTCCTAAGTTAGTGGTCGAGTAATCTCCTCGATTATCGCTTTCTTATCCCCGAGCGGGAGTATTCCGTACTGAAACTTCATAACCCAAAACCATTACGTGCCTTGCGTCATTGACTGCTGTAACATATTCGTCAATACGTTCAAACCCAGCTTGTACTTGTCGGTGAGGTCATTGTCTTGTCCCGGTACGCCCGTTACTATCTCGTGATATCTTTTAATCTGCTCCTCGTGTAGTTGTTCTGACGCCGATGACACAGAAAATATCGTCAAGATAGACAAAACACCCTTTCAGCCCTCTTTGTGCTTCAGCTATACTCGTAAATCGCTGCCATATTTGCATTTCCTGTTTCAACCCAAAAAAGCATTCTGACGTAATCGTATAAACCAAATGGCGCTGTGACTGCCGGCTTCAATATATCTTCTCCCGCTACCAGCATCTGATCATAAAGTTTTTAGTAATCAATAATGTAAAGATTCCCCCCACCCTCGCAACTCGTTTGTGAATTTACGAATGTTAGGTACTGGGTAACGGTCTGGTATGGTACCTGATCTCCGCATGGCCTTCCAGACAGGTCTTGTTTTTTTCACCAGATGTATAGATAACGCCCATGGGGAATCCGACCTACGTATCACACCTGCCATCAGTAATGCCTCAGATTCTGCTTTCGGCGCTATGAACTGACCAGGTGCTAACCTGCGAGATCGTTGATGGACTGATTGACCGGACGTGGTGTAGACTGCGGGCGTCCTTATCACATTTTTGGCCCTTTCGACATGTGACACCACTCCGTATTTATACTTGTCGATGAGGTCAGTGTCTTGTCCCAGTATGCCAGTAAGAATCTCCTGATTTTTTCAGTCTGTGCGTTACTGATGTCTATCACAATTTTCATGTCATAAAGAAAATATGAACCTAATAATGCTTCTAAAACATCTGCCAGAAAGAAAGTCCAGCACCGGTCGCTCTCGAACCCTAAATTCACCTCTATCGTGCACGTGCCGTGAGTAGCTATAGCGGATCTATTTACTGCAGTTAATTGCATTAATGAAATGTCTTTCACTTCTCGATAGTCTGTAAAAGATAGTACACCGATATCCTATCCAGAATCCAATAGGTAAAAGCGGTTTAATTTAACGTCCCTGATATAGAGCCTTCTGGAAGGGGTAAGGAAATTTTTAACATTTTTCACACATCTGTAGTCCCCATCGCCGCCGCTTCTTTGTCACAAGCGCTCTACTCGAATGTTGGTGCCCGCCACGCTATCTGCTGGCGGCCGCTGTCGTCTCGGTACGTGCATGGCTTCGAATATCTCGTAGCTCTATCCCTAAAACGCTTTTAGTGACAACCCATTTGTCCTTGTTGACATCGATGGTTAGCCTTGTCGCTCTTTCTGTAATTCTTTCCGTGCACGCTTTTCTCATTTTGCAACTCTTGTGATAACTGCTATTGTAACGCTGTAACTTGCTCTGCGAGCTCTTGCAGTTTTTGGCAACGCCTCGCTGTTGAATTTTCTGTATTCCTGCCACCATTTGTGATATGTTTCCTTCCTTAATTGTTAACTCTGTCAGCTATCTCCAATACGACATGGGTGTCGTCGTTCCCTCAGGTTACAGTCCCTACTTTTACCCTGCCTGACAAATCGCTGTGTCAAGAAGAAGTCTACTGATTCCAATAATTGAATGTTGAACCCTATTTTGACTGGAGCAGCGGTATAGAGATGGGGCCCCTCCACTCCCGCACCAACGCGGTGACCAAACCCAAAGTTCTACTGTCACCTCCGTAAACATGTTAATTATCTAGTAAGTGGATAGCTGGATGCTGGGCTGTGATGTTATCCGTGCGTCTGGGTAAGACTACGCATTAACACGGTCCATCAGGTGATAGATAGTGGACGAAACGCGAGTGAGGGTAGCGATTTGAAGAGCAGAGGGAAAAAAGTGCCAAGGCTCGTGCCATGGGAAAAAAAACCTCTGCGACAGTGAGATAGGTAGCAAGAGCAGTAGTGGCTTACTAGCTGTGATAGTTCATGCAAGGTTGGATTTGTTTGTATGGGTATCATACATCATTACCGTGGCAAGCGATGGCGATGTATCCTAGTTGCTGCAGCCGCTACATTCCTGGAACAATCAAGATCGTTATACAGTAGTGGGAGATCGGCCATAGATTGTCTCACTGTGTGGGGGGTGTGCGGAGCTTGTCTGCATGCAGAGTGGGGTACGGCTTCCCTGCGTGGCGCCAGTTATTCGGCAGTGTATTCCAGCTGGATATCCAGTAATGGCGTCTGATTAACAGGGGCTCACCTGTGCCGTTGTGTTTGCGTGTGCTTGGCCATAGATGTTAGGTCCTTACAAGTATGTCTTTTGGTCTTTTATGTTTCCATCTATGGTTGTGGTCGTAGTTCCCCAGATTCAGAATAAACGGGTTCTGCGAATGTCTGGAGTTTCTGTATAGTCTTGTGGTGAGTTTGTGGATTACCTCCGTGAGAGTCTCAAGTCGGTATTCCCGGTGAAGGTCCGCGATGCGTGTGTATCGTGGAGCGTTGCTTATGATTTTGAGTACTTTGTTTTGTATGAGCTGCAGACGGCGCAGGCGTGTAGGCGCAGCGTATCCCCAGACAGGAGCTGCGTACGGCATCAGGGGTCGGATAAGTGTCATGTACATGGACCTCGACACCCTTCTGTTCAGTGTGCTACGCCTGTTGAGCATAGGGTAGAGCTGTTTGATTTTCTCTGCCTCGTGATGACTGGGTGTTGTGTGATGTCCTTAGGTTAATTAGGTTTAAGTAGTTCTAAGTTCTAGGGGACTGATGACCATAGATGTTAAGTCCCATAGTGCTCAGAGCCATTTGAACCATTTGAACCAGAGCTGTTTGAGCCTCGCGCTAGCTCGATTGGTCATGTGTTGTACGTGGTCCCCCCAGAGTAATTTCCGGTCCAGCCAGACACCGAGGTATTTGACTTTCTCACGGAAACGTATTGGGCGTGCATGTAGAGTTATTGGTCTGCAGTATCGGTGTTTGCGCAGTTGCTTCGGTCTTCTAGTGAACAGAACGGCTTCGCACTTGTCGACGTTTACTCTAACACACCATTTCTCCAACCAAGGCTCAGCCACTCTGAGTGCAGTCTGTAGGCGTGACGTAATGTTTGATGGTTTCCAATCTTGCGCGAGAATGGCTGTGTCATCCGCGTAGATTGCCATCGTTGTGTTGAGTATGGTTGAGAGATCGTTTATGTAGAGGTTAAACAGTAGGGGCCCTAGGATGCTCCCCTGGGGTACTCCCGCGTGTATGCCGTGTCGTGTTGATTGTTTTCCCTGCACGTCGGTGTTGAAACTCCTGTCTGTGAGGTGTGAGTGCATGAGACGCACCAGCCCGTCGGGGAATCCCGCGTCGCTGAGTTTGCGAATGAGGCCGTTGTACCATAGACGGTCGAAAGCCTTTTCGATGTCCAGGAACACCGCCCCTGTAGCTTTGTTTATGTTGAAGCCATGTGTTATATGTTCAACGACCCGTAAGAGTTATTTGTTATGCAGTGCCTAGTGATGCGTTTGAGAATCACCTTCTGAACAATCTTACTGAGCGACCTCAGAAGGATGATGGGTCGGTAATTTTGTGGGTGAAGTTCTTCCTATACGACCGCCAGGGGGCCTGAAAATGAAACTCGTTCCTCAAATAAAATAACAAGTGAAAACTTAGACGGATGAAGGTGTTTTGATTCGGCATTTTACCTCTCGAAGATGTCACCGATAATCCGACGGCGTCCTATCACCCATGTGTTCCTCCTTGAGATCTTGCTGCTTGCGTTGACTCAGTGCATTCTGCTAACTAAGATGTTTTTTTTATTTTATTTTTTTACTTTTTTAACGTTGTATGTGGTTGTTCTGCCAACGGCCTTGCCGCAGTGGTAACACCGGTTCCAGTCAAATCACCGAAGTTAAGCGCTGCCGGGCTTGGCTAGCACTTGGATGGATGACCATCCGGTCTGTCAAGCGCTGTTGGCAAGCGCGGTGCACTCAGCCCTTGTGAGGAGCTACTTGATTGAGAAGTAGCGGCTCCGGTCTCGTAAACTGACACACAGACGGGGAGTCGGTGTGCTGACCACATGCCCCTCTATATCCGCATCCGGTGACGCCTGTGGGCTGAGGTCGACACGGCGGCCGGTCGATACCGCTGGGCCTTCCAAGGTCTGTTCGGACGGAGTTTAGAGTTTAGAGATGTGGTTGTTCGGCTATAAGTCAGCTGTGACGTCGGTGCCACTTGTTACAATTTATCAGCATGAATTTTTCTTTTCTTAGAGCATGATTCTTTCTCTCAAGGATATTTTTTTTCTTATCACTTTTACTTACGTGCATAAGCAAATATAAAACGGGTTCTTAAAGGGCCGCTGTTATTCATGTACCAACTTTAGATTTTGAACGTGATGACTAAAATAAAGTTGCCGTTAACTGAATTGAATGTAATTTTGTTAATTTCTATTTATTGATTCCAAAGCAAGGCTCGAGATAATTTCGATTGTTGCCGTGGAGCGGCCAAGATAAAACTTACTGGACTCATGGAATCTGTATAATTTAAAAAATGAACTTCAACGTAAATTAATTATCTGTTGCAATGTACAACGCTTCTTACAACGAAATCTCTCGCATTTTGAGTTACTGTTAACGCTTTGAAAAATAAATTAATACTTCGGCGCGTAATGGCCGACCAGAGGCTGCATCGGAAGATGAGCTTCTCGCAGCGAAAATTACTGAAAAAATGCTTATTAAAATTAATTAACCCCTGCGAGCATTTGAGGTGACAACTACTACAAGGAAATTCATTTTGTGATAACAATAACAAGTTTATTTTAGTATAATACAGAATAACTCACATAAAAAATGTGTAGTCGCTCAATGGCTGCCTTCCGTATCGCGAAACAAAACAGTGTGTGTACCATAAAGTACGTCCTTCTTCCTCGGCCGTACAATCGCGTCTCTCTTGATCCTTTTTGATTTTCATAGACATTAAATAAAGATGCTTCTCTTAAATTATCGCTGCGTATCAGTTGTTTCAAGAACGTTAAGTGTACCTTTTATACTAATTATATTCATAAAATACGTTGACTACGGTTTACAACCGATAAAAATGTCAATATTTATGTGACGTACCGTCACACAGCGTATGATGTCCGCTCCCGTGGCTGTCGCTCTGGCATCAAGCACATTCACTGTCATTGAGAACTTCCAGTGCTCGTCGATCATCGCGAACCAGAGTTCTGATTTTTCCGGTATCCGGTATCCGTACATTCACCTGTTGCTTGCCCGCATCTCGTGGTCGTGCGGTAGCGTTCTCGCTTCCCACGCCCGGGTTCCCGGGTTCGATTCCCGGCGGGGTCAGGGATTTCCTCTGCCTCGTGATGGCTGGGTGTTGTGTGCTGTCCTTAGGTTAGTTAGGTTTAAGTAGTTCTAAGTTCTAGGGGACTTATGACCACAGCAGTTGAGTCCCATAGTGCTCAGAGCCATTTGAAACCTGTTGCTTGCTTTTCATTGTGTAGGTATTGTCTACTGGCTCGCGTGTGCTTGTCGTTGGAGTAGTCTGCAACTCTAATATCAATTTAATTCGGCATGTTTCTTCTGTACCTCGTCCTGGAGGCTTAGTAATTGCGTCTCCTTCTGTAAAGCCCCTGGAGTGTGTAATCTCGATCGCCTGTGCATACTACTTCTCGTTATCATTGGTTTACAGGGTCACCACTTAAATACAGCTAAAACTTCGGTTTGATCTAACTCTTTATTTCGCAGATACAATTACGAAAGCAAGTGAAGTCAAGCGTAAACAAACGGCACTCTGCCCGCCAAGGAAACAAAGAAGCTGCCAGAGGATCTGGTCATGTGTGTGTGTGAGTTGCGTTTACGTGAGCTTATGCGTATGTGTATGTTGTCTAATTTTGATAAAGGCCTTGTTGGCCAAAAGCTAATAGTGTGATAGTCTTTTTGTTGTGTCTGTCTGCGACTCAGAATCTCCGCTATATGGTGGGTAGCAACTATGGTTTTCATTATTTGCGTGTCTGAATCGTTTACTGAAAGAAAAAATTATTGAAGAAAGTTCAATTTCTAAATTTCATATTGATAAAGTATATTTATTTATTTAACCTGATCAGATTAGGGCCATCAGGCCCTCTCTTATATCGGACCAGTGTTCCACACATGCAGCATTTCACACATCAGAGTTGCATCATGACAATAGTTTAAATAAGAAAATTAGATTACTCTAGTGACAATATGAATAAAGAGTAATGAATAAGAACTAATAAAGTAAATGCTGGCAGTATTTTTACAACAGGTGCTATACATACTAATTATGATAAAAGCAATAATAATAACAGTAAAAAAAACAAAATCAAATAATAATGATGAACATAAGAAAAATTGGCAATAGCAATGAATATTTGTGCAGATGTACATTAATATCTTGGTGTGTAAAGTAGATGTTTACTAGTATAGCGAGTTTTGGGCTGGCTCTGAGCACTATGGGACTTAACATCTATGGTCATCAGTCCCCTAGAACTTAGAACTACTTAAACCTAACTAACCTAAGAACATCACACAACACCCAGTCATCACGAGGTAGAGAAACGAGTTTTGGGGAAGGGAGATTTAAGGAGGGGGAAAGAGGGAAGTAATGAGGTGAAGTGCATTCATGTACAGAGGAAGGCATTACTGTTGCTTATGTAGATACGCCATTAACTGTTTTTTGAACCCGGACATGTTTTTAAGTTCTCTAACAAAACGAGGGAGGTTATTCCAAAGTCGGGTTCCCGCTGCTGTAAAGGACATGGAGAAGGTGACTGAGCGATGCAGTGTAACAGAAAGGATTTTATTGTGATGGGAACGTGTGTTTCTGTCATGTTGTTCCGACATAAGCGTTAAGGACGAGGAGGGATATGAGGGACAGTGTACATTTATGAGGCAGTAGATGAGACCGAGTGTATGGAAATCTCTGCGTTTGTCTGCACGCAGCCAGGACAATTTTTCATATCCTGGTGAAATCGGGTCAAAAAGTCGAACGTCACAGATACATCGGACGCAGGCATTCATGACCAGTTCCAGACATCGCGAATTTTCCTGAGAGAGGCCTTGTAGGATAATATCGCTGTAGTCAATGATTGGGAGTATAAGCGTTTGTACTCAATTCTTTTTCGGATCGAAAGGGAAGAGTTTTTTATATTTTTGTAGGATATGATGCTTTTTTGCACACTGCAGTTACGTGCTCTGTCCAATTTAGATTTTCATCTATTATTACTCCCAAACTCTTTGCTGAGGGAGAGAAGTTAATAGTTGTCACATTTAGGATAAGAGATGGTACGGATTCCCAATGTTTTGGGCTTATGAGCTTAGAGTGACCAACAAGTACCGCTTGGGTTTCAGATGGGTTTAGTTTTAGTCCTATGTCCTGTGCACATTTTGATAGTGCATCGAGGTCAGTATTGAAATTTTCAATAGCTTTCTTAAGATTGCTTGGTTTCGCACTTAGATACAACTGAAGGTCATCAGCATACATATGATATTTGCAATAGGTCCGAACCGATAACACATCATTGACATACAGAGAGAAGAGTATAGGACCTAATACTGAGCCTTGGGGAACGCCTGACACTACTTGCCGCCATTGTGACTTTATATTCCCGGACAGGACGCGTTGCTGACGAGACGTTATGTATGAGCGAAACCATTGCACTGCATTTGGTGAGAAATTTAGACCGCTAAGTTTGGATAGTAAGATGTCGAAGTCGACAGTATCAAATGATTTGCTGAAATCTAAGAAGCAAATGATAGTCGCTTCTTGTCTGTCCATGGCAAGTTGCAGGTAACCTGTCACCTTTATCGGTGCGGGTGTTGTGCTTCGATGTTTACGGAAACCTGATTGGTATTCGTCTAGTAGGTTGTTAGTAGTTAGGTAGTTGGTGAGCTGCTCATGGACTATATATTCTAAGGCCTTTGATAGTGCAGGAAGAAGGCAGATCGGGCGGTAGTCAGAGGGTGCTGTGGCGATGTCCTTTTTAGGCAGTGGCTTAATTTGTCCCAGTTTCCAGGCCTCAGGGAAAACACTTGTGATTAATGAATCGTTGAAAATGTCTGTTATAGAGGGCAGTAGTTGATCAATAATAAGTTTTACCATCTTATAGTGATTCCATCATGTCCAGTAGATGCTGATCTAATCTGCATTATGGCTTTCTTGACATTATTGCAAGTGACGTGCTGTAGACAGAATTTTTCTTTGCTACAGTCGTTCATACCCATGAAGTAATCAATGATTCTCTGTTTTTTTTTTTTTTTTTTTTTTTTTTTGCGGTTCAATTGTGGTTGTAGGTAATGTGAAGAATCGGTTTAGTTCTTCAGCTGGGACCGTGGAATTTTCTGCGACTTTTATTTTGCTTAAACCGAGACTACGGAGATTTTTTTTTCCACAGGATAGCTGGTCTACATCTATTGTCAGCTAATGTACGGGCATGCCTGAGCATAGCGTTTCTCACCGCTTGACTGACTATGTATCGTTTCTGCTTGTATACAGTACGATTTTCAGATGTAGGGTGTATCTTGTATGCTCGATGTGCAGCGTATCTGAGATTCATGAGCTGTTTTAGTTCATCAGTCAACCAAGATGCTGGTTTCCTTTTTACTTTTCTGGTCTTTATTGGAGCATATTTTCATATAGTTTGGTAATTTTGTTAGTGAAATCCTGGAGTTTGTCGTTTATGTCCATGAGGGGAGTAGAGGCTACATAAAAGGTAGAGGATTCTACGAACGCTCTAAACATGTTGAAACATGTCGCCAGTATGTTCGGCAGTTAGTGAGAACAAAATCAACTAGCAAAAGATCAAGCAGCAGACATTTTTACTAAGGGTCTACCAGTGAAAATGGATGATTGGAATGCCTGGGTTAAGTCTTTGAGTCAGTAATAAAATATGAACATTGCAGGAGAGTATAAAGGAATCCATAAATTACAATTTCACATTTTTATATGTATGTAATGAAATCGATGTTGCTGTGCAAATCCTTAGATGAGTTGATACTGTTGTGTTGCCATGAGTAACATGTTGATATATAACACTTAATAAATCTTTGTTTATGCACCATATTAATTGGGTACTTCATTCCTGAGAAAATTACATAGAAATGAAGTACTGGATATGTTCTTAAACTATTTAAAAAACAGTTTTGTTATTGAAAGTAATATAACCTCAATTTGTAGGTTCTAATTGGAAATTTCACAAAGGACTGCTAACTGAGCAAGAAGTAATGAACCATAGCAGGATGACGACTGCTGATACGTCTCAAGACTCGGGTCAAATCTTTTAAGGACGTTTGAAAGAACTCTGGAGACTTGAACATGGCTACCAGACTGGCATTCTTGAAGGAATGGATGCAGACACAGACTCTTAGCGGAGTGCGAGCCAACACAAAGGCAGGGAGCTGAGTGCGTACAAAGTGCTGAGTCCCCCACGGATGACGTACTGCTCTCATTAAGGGGCCGACGGCGCACGGCTGGAGCTTTTAATACCGAATGCAAATTGATGGCGTCGCTGATGGTGGGCCTGCGCCATCGACTCTCGAACGCCGCAGAAACCACCGCGCGCTCCCTCTAAACACTGTGCCTTTGTGGCACTGCGGATCTCGCGGCTCTCGTATGTACTCCTCCACAGGCAGCAGAAACGCTCTGTTCGTACTGACGACAACATACGTTCTATAATGCAGTCAATCCTCCCTGTATTTAACAGTTATCGTTAGATCGGTATCTTTCGTTCTGTCGTACTCATTTTCGAGTAATTATTATGTTGCTTTGATTGACTGTACCGTCTGTTCTTTGCAGAATATTTTATACATTACGAATGAAACAAGCAACTCTGGTGTAATATTCTACAATGTTTATTCCTTCTTAGAAGATTCGGTTTTGGTATGTTACGCCGTCGTCAGGTACAAAGATAAGTATGTGGTCCAGTGAAAATTCGTTGGATCAAAATTTTAACCTAGTGCATGTACAGAGTATCTCCATTTCCAGAAATGCAAAATGTTAATGTTAGTATTAGGGACTATTTCAGTGTAAAAGCGATGACATTATTTAAATAAGATAAAATGTAACATATTAACTAACGACTATAGGAAAATTACAACTGCTACACACAGAAGAAAATAACTGAAGAATGAAGATTTGGTTGAACAAAATAATCTTGTTTTTAATAGCTCCTAAATTACGGATAGTATATCACTGTAGATAGTAATTACTATAGATAGTAATTTACTATCTGTATTTTAGCATGTATTTGAACAAAATAATCTTGTCTTTAACAGGTCCTAAATCACAGATGGTGTATTACTGTAGATAGTGTTTACTATAGATAGTAATTAACTATCTTTAATTTAGTATGTGGCTGAACAAAATAATCTTGTCTTTAACAGGTCGTAAGTTACAGATAGTAAATTACTATGTTATTGTTGTGGTCCTCAGTCCTGAGACTGGTTTGATGCAGCTCTCCATGCTACTCTATCCTGTGCAAGCTCCTTCATCTCCCAGTACCTACTGCAACCTACATCCTTCCGAATCTACTTAGTGTATTCATCTCTTGGTCTCCCTCTACAATTTTTACCCTCCACGCTGCGCTCCAATGCTAAATTTGTGATCCCTTGATGTCTCAGAATATGTCCTACCAAACGGTCCCTTCTTCTTGTCAAGTTGTGCCACAAAATCCTCTTCTCCTCAATTCTATTCAATACCTCCTCATTAGTTACGTGATCTACCCGCCTAATCTTCAACATTCTTCTGTTGCACCACATTTCCAAAGCTTCTATTCTCTTCTGGTCCAAACTATTTATCGTCCATGTTTCACTTCCATACATGGCTACACTCCATACAAATACTTTGAGAGACGACTTCCTGACACATAAATCTATGCTCGATGTTAACAAATTTCTCTTCTTCAGAAACGCTTTCCTTGCCATTGCCAGTCTACATTTTATATCCTCTCTACTTCGACCATCATCAGTTATTTTGCTCCCCAAATAGGAAAACTCCTTTACTACTTTAAGTGTCTCATTTCCTAATCTTATTCCCTCAGCATCACCTGACTTAATTCGACTACATTCCATTCTCCTCTTTTTGCTTTTGTTGATGTTCATCTTATATCCTCCTTTCAAGACACTGTACATTCCGTTCAACTGCTCTTCCAAGTCCTTTGCTGTCTCTGACAGAATTACAATGTCATGGGCAAACATCTTACTATCTATAGTGTATCTATATCTACATCTATATATAGTATTTATATGTCACCAAAGTTTATGGCTCAGTTATTTTCTTCTATGTGTAACCGTTGTAATTTGTCTATAGTCATTAGTTAAGGTGGTTTACTATATCTTATTGAAATAATGTCATCGCATTTACTCTGAGAAACTCCCTAATACTAACATTTTACATTTCTGGAAATGGAGATACTCTGTACACGCACTATATTAAAATCTTTGATCCAACCAAATTTCATTGCACCACATACTTATCTTTGTACCTGATGATTGCGTAACAGCTGAAAACCGGTTCATGTAACTAATAATAGATATTGTAGAATATTACACCAGTGTTGTGTCTTTCATTCATAATAACTATGTTCATAATTGTCACGTTAGGTCCGCCTATATGCAACTGAATAAAACCGAATTGTATCATGCCAGAAGTATTGAGCCTTTATCTTTTGCGAGGCATCATCAGCGTCCAGAAATATAATTTATGTATACAGGATTCTGTTAGACATAGAGGCACTGTACTTCTACATGAGTGCACACATTGCTGGTTTTAAGGTTGGTGTTCTACTTGCAGCTTTTCGAATTAACACTCACATATCAGTGAGAATACGAAGACAAGTTTCCTTCATGTGTTGCTTGAATGTTGTTGCCAACTATTCAATGTTATAGTCAACTATTGGATATTATTGCCAGCTATTGGCTGTGCGTTTTTGTGGTATCACTGATCTTTTCTTACTGCTTCATTTCTTTTCTCAGATTCAGCGATAGCAATAGCTTTCAGAATGTGGTGGTTTACCTATGTTGGGATAACCATTTTCTGTGGCTGTTTGTACGGATGATTTTCATGCCTTGTCCTATTTTCGTGGGATGATAGTTGGGCTGCTTTAAGTGCTCTGTGAATGTGAAATCATTTGGAAGAACGAAGGAAGGAAGGAAGATTGGATTTAACGTCCGTTGACACCGAGGTCATTGGGAGTGGAGCAGAAGTTCAGATTATTTCAAGATTGGGGCGGGGGGGGGGGGGGGTTGTTTCGGGGAAGAGACCAAACTACTGTGAGGTCATCGGTCTCATCGGATTACGGAAGGACGGGGAAGGAAGTCGGACGTGCCCTTTCAAAGGAACCATCCCAGCACTTGCCTCGAGCGACTTGGGGGAATCAGGGAGACTCTACATCTGGATGGCCAGGCGCGAGTTTGAACCATCGTCGTCTCGAATGCTCCCTGGCTAAACAATCTTTGCCCTCTGTGAAATTGTTTTAGTTACACAGGTGTTATATTACGCTGATACCTTCAGTTTGACTTTAATCTGTTGCTAAATGTAACGATATATAATTAAATGTGTTACTTGATTGAAAAGTGGTGCAAATTTACCCACCGAACCGTGAAGAGTGACACACTACTGTCATGTATGAACTGCCAAATTTGTATGTTCCGTTGTCTATGAACGTTTGAACAATGAGGAAAAATGCTGTCCTTTCCCCTTTCAGTGGCCAAGCTAATGACGGACACTGAAGTTCTGCAAGTTTAAAACAAATGTAAATGCTGTACGAAAACTCCAATTCTGAAATGAAGACCTACAACTGTAAACACACACAAAAGCATACACCTCGAAACACTCTAAACTTACATGTGCATATAGTTGACGTAAGACCGACGTGCATCCGAAGTCCTGCAAGCAGTTCGAGAAAACGTGACACACGTGAAGTTAAGATTCACGTATATAAAAAAAGTTGCAGAGTAAACAGATTTCGGTAAAAGTATACACGTTTTCTTATTATGATTTCTGGGTCAGCGAAACATTTACAAGAACTCAAAACATTTAAAGGAGACCAGTAGATCACTGCCGAATGACAACAATGGAAACTTTAACGGTAGCTTTATTTGAAGAGACATTTCTAATATGAGTGTCGTGACATTATATGACATCTTGTAGCTGTAGCAGATATGCAACGAATTCACACTTTGGTAGCTTTTAAACAATCACCATGCATTGTGGTCAGTATGTGGATTTACATCAGCATTGACACTCGTGAATTATGCACAGTTTACTGGACAGCTAATCAGCCTCATTTGGAGTCTACGTGGCGAAGAAGGTAGCAGTAGTCAATGCGAATAGCATGTACTCCTAATATGATAAAAGGTACATAAAAACACACTGAAGTGACAAAAGTCATGGCTTAGCGGTATGCCGATAGACAGCTGGAGGTAGCATAGCGTAACAAGGTATAAAAGGACAGTGCATTGGCGGAGCTACGAGGGCTATTTGGAAAGTGAGGAACGATCGGTCGCGAAATGGAAACCTATGGAAAGCCGACGAGGCTTTTCACAGACGTTTTAGGCAGTGTCTTTAGTATGCCCATCGATCATCAAGATCCTCTTTTCAGTTGTGAGCGCACTATGAGCGAGTAAAAGTGCCTAGAACAGCAATGTCCCCCACCAAGTAGGAGGGCCTGCTGAGAGGCTTCGACTTAATGAATGCAGCCCATCTAACACAACTGCCACGCACTTGATTCTTCATGGCAATTCTCAACCGCATTCTGCAGGGACAGTGAAGACGTTCCTGCAGCCTTTTCGATGGGAAGTGTTCGATCACCCACAACATAGCCCTAATTGGCTCGTCCTGAGTATCATCTCTGTTCACATGAAACGCTGGATACGAAGACACTTGGGCGCAGGCTATGCGTTATAAATCAGCTTAGAGAACTATCGGAAAGCACAGGCGGCTGCCTTCAATGACGATGGTGTTGGAAATTTGGTATACGCGCTCCGACAAATGTCTAAGTGGGACCGGCGACTATGTAGAGAAATACCTGGAAGGTGTAGCTAAATGTGAAATGTAAAATGATTTTCACTGTGGTTTCCATTTCGCGACCGATCGTTCCTTACTTTCCGTACAACCCTCGTAGTTTGTTATCATTCGTTCACACGTAAGAGATGCGTGTATCGATTTCTCCATGCAGCTCTACTATGTGGTTTAATTATGATGGCAACCTCGTGGAATAAATATTCCAGAGGAAAATATTATTCCATTCTGGCGTCCGGACTTAGCCTACACAGAACGGTGTTGTAATGAGAACAGACGACACAGGCGTTCTTTGGGTTGGAGTGTGGAATGCTTGGTTGGTTGATTTCGAGAAGGGGACCAACCAGCGAGGTCATTGGTCACATCGGAATAGGGAAGGATGGGGAAGGAAGTCGGCCATGCCTTTTCAAAGAAACCATCCCGGTACCTGCCTAAAGCGATTTAGGGAAATCATGGAAAATCTAAATCAGGATAGCTGGAAGCGTGGAATGTTACATTCTTTAGTCGTGGAAGTAGGTTAGAGAGTTGGAAAAGAGAAACGCATATGTTGAAGATAGATATAATGGGAATCACCCGAGTGTGATGGTAGGAAGAATGGACTTCTCGTCAGGTCATTACAGTATTATCAACATAAAATCTGACATGACTTCTCGTAGGTGAGTAACGGGCTATCCACACAAAATCAAACATGAGAAAACCGGAATGACCAGCATTATAATAACCAAGATAGAGACAAAACCAACATTTACTAAAGTAGTACAATTTATATGACTACTAGCTTGCAGATGATGAGTAGGTTGACATAATGTGTAATGAGGTAAAAAATATTCACGTAATTAAGGGTGACAAATATTAAATTGTTACAGGGGATTGGCTTTCGATAGCAGTAAAAGGAACAGGGAGATAAGTAGCAGAAAAACATAAAGTACGAAAGGGGAAGTTGTGTGGTATAAATTTACAAAGAGCATAATTTAGTCATTGCTAACACTTGATTAGAGAATCATGAAAGAAGGCAATATACGTAGAAGAGACTTGCAGACGCAGGAAGGTCACTGATAAATTACAGAGTGGTAAAACAGATTTCTAAACCTGCAGAACAAAAGTGGTGCAGATGAGGGCTCAACATATAACTTATTGGTTATGAAGTGCAGATCAAAACTGAAGAAACTGGAGATTTATAGGAAGTTAAGGAGATGGGGCATGGATAAATTGCAGCAATCAGAGTTTGTTGAGAGTTTTAAAGAAATTATTAGATTATATTGACTGAAACGGATGAAAAAATAAGGTAGAAGACGAATGGATAGCTTTGAAAGATGAAACAGTGAGGTCAAAAGAGGTTCAAATAAGGAAGAAGATGAAGTAACAGTAAAAACACTTGGATAAGAAAATATGTTGAATTTTAGCGACGAAAGAAGAAACAACAAAAGTGCAATAGCTAATATATAGTCATATATACTGAATGTAGCTGTCAAAAGGAGAAAATATGAGCATATAATAAATAACATAAGATCATCTAAAAATGAAATTGACAGAAAATGCAAAATGGGAAAGTAGGAAGGGCTAGATTAGAAATGTAGGGCTAAGAAGCATGTACGACCATGGGAAAATCAAAGAAACCTTTGGAGCAAGGAGAAGCTTCTGTGTAAATATAAAGGGCTCGGATGGTAAAAGGGATATCTTATTGCATTTGAGACCACCTATCATGGCAGGAGCCTCTTCTTTTTTGTATTTAAACCCTGCTGATCCTACGGTATTAATGATCCTAGTTATCAGTAGACAAAACCTTTCTGTATCCCTGTTCCACCGTGTGAAATGTCATCTGAAGTCTATGTGAAAATTTACTTATAGAATGTAATTTTCACTCTGTGCGCTGATACCAAAATTCCCGGAAAATTTAAACTGTGTGACGCAGCGAGACTCGAGCTCGGGACCATTGCCTTTCGCGGGCAAGTTTTCTACCGACTGAGCTAGCCAAGCACGACTCACGAGCAGTGCTCAGAGCTATGTTGTGTCGTGGGTAACTCAGTCGGGAGAGCACTTGCACGCGAACGGCAGTGGTCCCGAGTTCGTGACGCGGTCCGGCTCACCTTTTTAATCTGCCAGGAAGTTTCAATTTCCTTATATTTGGCCCAATAAATTATTTTAAAAACGGAAGGAAAACCAATGTTGAGACTTCAGCAAGACGCCGGCTGCCCAGCCATAGCTGGTGAATGACACAGAACTGGTAATAAAGATTCAGGCAATGGGTTTCATCAAACATTTATTACACGTTTTACATGCAGGACTCTTTCTACCAGTAATTTCATGAAAGAAGTGGGAAAATGGCAGGGAGCACATGGAGGGAAGGCGAAAAGTGTCTTACATTCCGTATTTATTAACTCGTAAGATTTCCTTTCCCAACCCATTCATCTCATATTAAAAGAAGTCGAATTTATTGATATGCTTCCTTAAGGCTGGGGAGGAGCGTGGATTTATAATGCATACTCTTAACATTTTTATGTCATCAAGGGTTCTTGATACAAGACATCAAGATATGAAAGCTCTTGGGAATGGAAGAAACTCAAACTTGCAAACACCCAACGGCACTAACAGCTAATACGATACGGGAAGAGGGTACACGCGATTCGAGTATAAGCATGTACTATTATTACAGATGGAGGTAAAGGAAACAAGTAGCTAAGCTGACCATATCGACTAAAGTTGTAGTAATTCCGATGAATTCAGACCCATAAACCCCATCTCTGTTTTTCAGGTATTCATTCTGATGAGAAGACTTATCAGGATGCATAAGTATGGTCCTATTGTGAGTAGACACTAACATCAAAATCAAACCGCTAACAATACAGTAAAACTAACAAAATTCGACACATGCACAACTGGATATTGATCCAAGTATTCGTTCTACCCAATGAGAGAAGCATTTATGATTGTTAGGATCGCGATTTGATCCAGAAGGCATAATCACACAGGCGAGGAACGTAACTAAGTAATTAATCACTTTACACGCTACCGAAGAGCATTAATTCTCTTGGCTGCTAAATTTTTAGTAAACATGTTGATCACCTAGAGCGAAAAGCGAGAAACATGGCGGATTCCAACCAAAACTGAACTTACTACGTGCGCTCCTAAGAGCACGATCCACTCACCTCGCCGAAGCCAGGAAAAGAGCCTGGCTAAGAAATTTTAGGAACCTCGTTAAACGTCGTTCAGAAGTGACCGACCAATCCTCAGATTGCTCAGGAGACGCCAGGAGCTTAACCACATCGGGAGGGTGCTAACACGAAGACAAAAACTGTTGATCTCCATTCGGACCAGTATACTGGACAAATTGTTCAACAGAGTTTGATGTAAATTTCCAAGATACCATGCGTTACTTTTCTTGACCATTCGGATGGCTCCTTTCAAAAAGAACGTGACATCTGTTGCCCTCTGTTACATCAGGCCACAACTCACGTTTGAACAAAATTTAACGAAAATTTCGCAAGATACTACAAAAAGAAGTAAGGAAACTGCCCTTATTACTACTGGCTCAGCGTTCATCCAATTACAGACATGTCCACACATTGCAGAGCTCACTCATTGTAGGGATTATGGAAAAGGCATAAGACACATTGCTGACATGAAGAACGAAAATAAAATTCCGTAATGTGATGGTTCCCCACGGAATACTTCTCCCAGCTATGAAATATACAATAAAACAAATAGCAGAAGGTAATCAGCTAGGCTAATTGAAGGTAAACTAGGAATTACAAACGATAATTTACATGAAAAGCGACTTTCAGTGGTACCTTCCAATGGAATACAAAGAAGGGAAGGGTGGCGAGTGGTACGACTCACATGACAGCGAACACTTTTCATGTATGATAGTATGTCAAAAGACAAGAAGGAAATTTTGTATTCAATAACTCGGTCTAGGTTTCTTTTCTTACGAAGAGCGTAAATACATGGTTAGCGACAAGCACCCTCAGTGCTTCGAAGACAGCTGCGTGAGAGCTACATAAAGGAAGGTGATACATATCAGTGGATAGAGACAGTATCTCTGTATGTTTCGACTCGTTGTACGCGCTGTGGTGTAGTTGCACAGTGCACTACTAGTGGGCAGACGTGTTTGTACACGTAGAGAAATCAGCCGCTCCGTTTTAACGCTTCGGATTACTTCCGCCAGCAAATAGCCAATCCATCGAACGCATTTCCTCAACGGATTGCTGTCGCTGCACCTTCCCTGGCAGCAAAGAACTGCTCACACGTGTTCTTCCACCCGTATCGACATTTGCTGTGTCACCTATGTTGCTCAAACGGAGCACATGTAACTTTAGGTAAACACTCGGAGAGGTGCTTTGTTCGCTGACAAGTGTCTGTTTCTGCATGTTTGTAGTTTTGCGGTAATTTCGCAAACACAACAAGCGAAGATATGAAACTTCCTGACAGATTAAAACTGTGTACCGGACCAACTCGGCACCTTTGCCTTTCGCGGGCAAGTGCTCTACCAACTGAGCTACCCAAGCACGACTCACGCCCCGTCCTCATAGCTCTACTTCTTTCAGGAGTGCTAGTTCTGCAAGGTTCGCAGGAGAGCTTCTGTAAAGTTTGGAAGGTAGTGAAACGTCCCCTTGGACTACAGTGGGTCTGCTCTGTGATGACCTACCCACCAATACTCTTCAAAATTTCGACTGACTCCACTGTGGGTTTACTCTGTTGTGGCCCATTACCTGTCTGCATGTAGAGTCAGCACTGTCTTTTCGTTGGAAGGACAACAATACTTCTTCAATACTGCATGGAAATCCACTACTTCCGTGTGCATTTTCTTTTACTGCTCAGACTTTGAGAAAAAGACTGATATTTTACTGTGATGAACGATTAGGACTGTCTTTATGGACTGTGGGAAAATTTTAGCTTTTGACCAACATTGTATCAATAAGTGTGTGCATTTGATTTCTTTGTTATTGTATTTATGAAAAATTTTTTCAAATCTGTATTGGGCACTGCCCAAACCAATTTGTAAAATTTTTTGTGGGGAGCATGGGGGCTATGTAAGTAGGCTGTTTAGGTTTTTTTATTGGTAACGCCACCTCTGTATAGAAAATCACTGGCTGTGCGGTGTGCAGTCTGTGGCTGCTTTGCATTGTTGTAATACTCGCCATTGTAGTGTTAGGCAGCTGGCTGTGAACAGCGCATAGCGTTGGGCAGTTGGAGGTGAGCCGCCAGCAGTGGTGGATGTGGGGAGAGAGATGGCGGAGTTTTGTAATTTGTCATGAACTGCTATATATATATGATGATATCAAGGTAAATACATTCTTTGTTCTCTATTAATATTTTTCATTTGCTAACTATCCCTATCAGTAGTTAGTGCCTTCCATAGTTTGAATCTTTTATTTAGCTGGCAGTAGTGGCGCTCGCTGTATTGCAGTAGCTTGAGCAGCGAAGATTTTTGTGAGGTAAGTGATTTGTGAAAGGTATAGTTTAATGTTAGTCAGGGCCATTCTTTTGTAGGGAATTTTGAAAGTCAGATTGTGTTGCGCTAAAAATATTGTGCGTCAGGTTAAGCACAGTCTTGTACAAATTTTTCAAAGGGGACGTTTCAGTAGGAGACGAGGTACTGGCGGAAGTAAAGCTGTGAGGAGGGGGCGTGAGTCGTGCTTGGGTAGCTCAGTTGGTGGAGCACTTGCCCGCGAAAGGCAAAGGTCCCGAGTTCGAGTCTCGGTCCGGCACACAGTTTTAATCTGCCAGGAAGTATCATATCAGCGCACACTCCGCTGCAGAGTGAAAATCTCATTCTGCTCAGAGGAGGTTTGTTAGATTTGTTACTGGTAGGTTCGAACAACACGTGTTACGTAGATGCTTCGGAAACTCAAATGGGAATCCCTAGAGGCAAGGCGACTTTGTTTTCGAGAACTACTATTAATAAAATTTAGAGAATCGGCATTTGTAGCTGACTGCCGAACGATTCTACTGCTGCCAAAATACACTGCGCGTAAGGACCACGAAGATAACATACGAGAAATTAAGATTAATGCGGAGGCATATACATAGTCGTTTTGCCCTCGCTCTATTTGCGAGTGTAACAGGAAAGGAAATGACCAGTATTGGTACACGGTACCCTCCACCACGCACCATACGGTAGCTTGCGGAGTGTCAATGTAGATGTAGATGTAAATACTCCTGTATATCTTGGCAGGGTGTTGTCTGCGTTAGTGTTGAGTTCTCAGGAACTGATCTTTCCTTGCTTTCTATTCTTTTCATGACAGAGAAAAGTTGCATACAACAGCAAGTTATGAAATTAAAAATATTCCCATGATTTATAGACAGTTTTGGAGTACCTTTTGAAACGTTTCCTTCAGAATGTTAAGTGCGGCATAGTTGCAGCAGCAGGCCCTAGGTTCTCTAGCCCCGAAGGATACATTTCAGGTCTGACGAGCTACTGCTTCTTTCTTCCGAGTCTCAAATCGCTCATTCCGTTGAACGACGAAAATCTTTGAATCAATTCATAAGCGGATCGCCAATCAATTTCAAACTGAACCGTTAGGGAGCTGTTTGGGACTGGAAAGGTACTGGTACCACAAAACAAAGTATACTTGCACAGAAGTTTACTGTTACAAAGAAATTAAACTCTTTACGGTGAGTAAATGCACAATTAAATACAGTACGTGGACTCCAAGCAACAATCATCGCTTCCGTTGGCGGGCCAACATTATGTTATCAAAATAATTCAAACACTAAGGAGTTGCCACCAAATTATTAATTTGCCGACTGCGTTGCTCGTTAACAGACAATTCAAAAACATCATAAGATCAAACATCAGAGGTGTACACATTCCGCTTTTAACTTGCCCATGCTTGCCTATTAATCAGGGGTGAGCTGACGGACGTTATCAGCTGAATAGGCAGGCTGCTTTACTTACATCCAAACCAAGCTAAGCCCAACCGAAAAAGGCTAAAGGAAGCCTGCACGCCCGTATTGCCGCTGTGCTACGCTACAGAACAGTTTATTCTTATTCTGTACGTTTTCATTGTAATTGTTAGAAAGTTGTTAAAAGTATTTGTTTGAGTATCGAGGCTCAATGAAATACGTATTCATTTAGGGTTAATGGAGACCAGAAAACTGTGGATTTTATTTGTCCTCTTTTTCGTTTTCTGTGTATTTCTGAATTTTTTTCGATATGATCGCTTTTCTCTGCAACTTCACCCTCTTTCGACTACTACTGGCTATTCTCAATTCGAACCATCATCAGGTCATCTAATACATGCTCTCTGTAGTAAGCAGAACTATCTCTGAAATTCGTGATTGTGTGCATAAAAGAAGCTGAAGATGTCTATTACATTACAACGCCAAATGAAATAAAGTTTTGGAAGTCTAGTCCATGTAAACTTATCCTGTTTCAGCCAAATATGACCATAGTTACACCAATTTTAACAACTTTTCCGGGATGTGTCTTGCGGGTTCGTTGCTAAATAGTTCATTCTAAATTACTGAAATGCATTTTAGTAAAGAGGAGGTTCATTTTTCATTTTATGTTGACCTAAAAACAACGTATCTCAAAGAGGACGCTTTTTTTTCATCGTAAGCTTTCTTCCCACAACGTCGCATACCGCCAAAAAATGGTTTTTTAAATTCATCGAGTCGTATTTTTTTCCTATTACATTCAACGTTTGCTCTAAATTTAGAAAGCTTATATACTGCTAAATGGCCTCAAATCATTAGCAAACATATCTACATTGGCAGTCACTAAGTATTTGTCCACTTTCAAAATCTTAATGGACTGAGAAAACTGCTGGTCAAATTTACAAACATGTCTTAACACATGCGAGGTTCCCGAATGAATGTTTAGTAATTTTTACACCATTTGCACTGCGAGAGACCTACCTTTTTCTTCGAAGCTGCCTCAAGTACACGAAAACCTTTCCCCTGCTGGACTTGGTCTCTGTTTCGTGACTGGTATATATTCCACAATTCTTATTTTCTCTTCAGTGTTCTTTAAGTTTGGTTTGTTCACTTTGCTGCTCCCGCCATTATTATTAATGAGCTGCAGTGAATCTGCTTACGGAAACATAAACCTGGCTAGTCAAGTTGGACTGATAGCGCAACCTTTTGTTAGGTGTCGCAGGCTCAACGGCTCCCTTGAAGTTTGTCAGGCTTGCGGAAACCCAAGCTCATCTGCACACACTATGTGATCAAAATAGCGACTCACTGTTTTCCATCTGTCTCGTTTTCATTTGACTGCTACTTACGTACACTGTTGTTGTTGTTGTGGTCTTCAGTCCTGAGACTGGTTTGATGAAGCTCTCCATGCTACTCTATCCTGTGCAAGCTTCTTCATCTCCCAGTACTTACTGCAACCTACGTCCTTCTGAATCTGCTTAGTGTATTTATCTCTTGGTCTCTCTCTACGACTTTTACCCTCCACGCTGCCCTCCAATGTTAACTTTGTGATCCCTTGATGCCTCAGAACATGTCCTACCCACCTGTCTCTCCTTCTGATCAAGTTGTGCCACAAAATCCTCTTCTCCCCAATTCTATTCAATACCTCCTCATTAGTTACGTGATCTACCCGTCTCATCTTCAGCATTCCTATGTAGCACCACATTTCGAAAGTTTCTATTCTCTTCTTGTCCAAACTATTTATCGTCCATACAAATACTTTCAGAAACGACTTCCTGACACTTAAATCTATGCTCGATGTTAACAAATTTCTCTTCTTCAGAAACGTTTTTCTTGCCATTGACAGTCTACATTTTATATCCTCTCTACTTCGACCATCATCAGTTATTTTGCTCCCCAAATAGCAAAACTCCTTTACTACTTTAAGTGTCTCATTTCCTAATCTAATTCCCTCAGCATCACCCGACTTAATTCGACTACATTCCATTATCCTCGTTTTGCTTTTGTTGATGTTCATCTTATATCCTCCTTTCAAGACACTGTCCATTCCATTCAACTGCTCTTCCAAGTCCTTTGCTGTCTCTGACAGAATTTCAATGGCATCGGCGAACCTGAAAGTTTTTATTTCTTCTCCATGGATTTTAATACCTACTCCGAATTTTTCTTTTGTTTCCTTTACTGCTTGCTCAATATACAGATTGAATAACATCGCGGAGATGCTACAACCCTGTCTCATTCCCTTCCCAACCGCTGCTTCCCTTTCATGTCCCTTGACTCTTATAACTGCCATCTGGTTTCAGTACAAATTGTAAATAACCTTTCGCTCCCTGTATTTTACCCCTGCCACCTTTAGAATTTGAAGGAGAGTATTCCAGTTAACATTGCCAAAAGCTTTCTCTAAGTCTACAAATGCTAGAAACGTAGGTTTGCCTTTCCTTAATCTTTCTTCTAAGATAAGTCGTAAGGTCAGTATTGCCTCACGTGTTCCAATATTTCTACGGAATCCAAACTGATCTTCCCCGAGGTCAGCTTCTACCAGTTTTTCCATTCGTCTGTAAAGAATTCGCGTTAGTATTTTGCATCTGTGGCTTATTAAACTGATTGTTCGGTAATTTTCACATCTGTCAACACCTGCTTTCTTTGGGATTGGAATTATTATATTCTTCTTGAAGTCTGAGGGTATTTCACCTGTCTCATATATCTTGCTCACCATATGGTAGAGTTTTGTCAGGACTGACTCTCCCAAGGCTGTCAATAGTTCTAATGGAATGTTGTCTACTCCGGGGGCCTTGTTTCGACTCAGGTCTTTCAGTGCTCTGTCAAACTCTTCACGCAGTATCATATCTCCCATTTCGTCTTCATCTACATTCTCTTCCATTTCCAGAATATTGTCCTCAAGTACGTCGCCCTTGTATAGACCCTCTATATACTCCTTCCACCTTTCTGCTTTCCCTTCTTTGCTTAGAACTGGGCTTCCATCTGAGCTCTTGATATTCTTACAAGTGGTTCTCTTTTCTCCAAAGGTCTCTTTAATATTCCTGTAGGCAGTATCTATCTTACCCCTAGTGAGACAAGCCTCTACATCCTTATATTTGTCCTCTAGCCATCCCTGCTTAGCCATTTTGCACTTCCTGTCGATCTCATTTTTGAGATGTTTGTATTTCTTTTTGCCTCCTTCATTTACTGCATTTTTATATTTTCTCCTTTCATCAATTAAATTCAATATTTCTTCTGTTACCCACGGATTTCTACTAGCCCTCGTCTTTTTACCTACTTGATCCTCTGCTGCCTTCACTACTTCATCCCTCAGAGCTACCCATTCTTCTTCTACTGTATTTCTTTCCCCCATTTGTGACAATTGTTCCCTTATGCTCTCCCTGAAACTCTGTGCAACCTCTGGTTTAATTAGTTTGTCCAGATCCCATCTCCTTAAATTCTGCGATGAAAAATATCCGGACACCCCCAAAAATATACGTTTTTCGTATTTGGTATATTGTGCTGCCTCCTACTGTCAGGTACTCCATATCAGCGACCTCAGTAGTCATTAGACATCGGGAGAGAGCAGAATATGCCACTCCGCGGAACTCACGGACTTCGAACGTGGTCAGGTGATTGGGTGTCACTTGTGTCATACGTCTGTACGCGAGATTTTCACACTCCTAACATCCGTAGGTCCACTGTTTCCGATGTGGAAACGTGAAGGGACACGTACAGCACAAGAGCGTACAGGCCGACCTCGTCTGTTGACTGACAGAGACCGCCGACAGTTGAAGAGGGTCGTAATGGGTAATAGACAGACATCTATCCAGACCATCACACAGGAATTCCAAATTAAATCAGGATCCACTGCAAGTACTATGATACTATGACAGTTAGGCGGAAGGTGGGAAAACTCGGATTTCATGGACGAGCGACCGCTGATAAGCTACACATCACGCCGGTAAATGCCAAACGACGCCTCGCTTGGTGTAAGGAGCATAAACGCTGGACGAGTGAACAGTGGAAAAACGTTGTGTGGAGTGACGAATCACGCTACACAATGTGACTATCCGATGGCAGGGTGTGGGTATGGCGAGTGCCCTGTGAACGTAATCTGCCAGTGTGTGTAGTGCCAACACTAAAATTCGGAGACAGTGATATTATGGTCTGGTTTGCTTTTCATGGAGAGGGCTTGCATCCCTTGTTGTTTCGCGTGTCACTGTCACAGCACAGGCCTACACTGATGTTTTAAGCACCTTTTTGCTTCCCACTGTTGAAGAGCGATTCGGGGATGGTGATTGCATCTTTCAACACGATCGAGCACCTGTTCATAATGCACGGCCTGTGGTGGAGTGGTTACACGACAATAACATCGCTGTAATGGACTCGCCTGCAAAGAGTCCTGACCTGAATCCTATAAAACACCTTTGGGATGTTTTGGAACGCCGATTAGTGCCAGGCCTCACCGACCGACATCGATACCTCTCCACAGTGCAGCACTCCGTGAAGAATGGGCTGCCATACCCCAAGAAACATTCCAGCACCTGATGGAACGTATGCCTGCGTGAGTGGAAGCTGTCATGAAGGCTAAGGGTGGCCAACGCCATATTGAATTCCAGCATTATCGATGGAGGGCGTCACGAACTTATAAGGGATTTTCAGCCTGATGTCCGGATACTTTTGATCATAGAGAGTATGTACTCTTGCGTCTCCGTCGCGACAGGTTGGGATGCTTAAATGGTTGCGGCAAAGATACGGGCAGGCAGACTGGAAGGAGAGTTTGTGCAACTTTGTCAAGCATACCACTATAATTAGCATCTACACAAATGGCTTGAGGCCTGATGATAAACGTCTCCCACGTCAGAGCCAAAATAGTTTGAAGTGTTAGGTAGTTGCACTAAGAGTTGTTAACAGAAAACTACAGGACAAGAACATCGAATGATCTAGCAAATAATTATACATACCAACTGCAAAAAGGGTGTAAGGACCAGTGAGAAATATCTATCGTGGATAAGTCTTATCACGTAATACAATTTTACAAGCAATTTTCATTCAGGAGCACGATGCGTAAAGACCTGTTTACGGCACCTCTGACCAATATACAGTGAACGGGATTCAGGATTTCACTACAAGGAACTTTAATATCTTTTACCGAAGATGCAGGATAACTGAATTAACGGCCGACAGCCATGCAACAAATTTACAGTTGGCGAAGGTGCGCCGGGACTGACGCCATTTTGAAAGGTCTTAAGGAAAAACACAGAGAGCCTTAAGGCGTAATGGCCGACCAAGCATTCGAGTTAGTTTTTTATTAGACGCCATCTCTTGACGGTGTTTCTTAGAATTACTAAAGCGGAACTTAGAAGTCAGTGTCGTTAAATCGTATGCAACAGAAATATCAAACACCAGTGCAAAATAAACGCTTAATTACTGGAGTTATAGGAAAGCAAACAACAGCAACAACCCACCAAATAATAGACGATAGGCAGAAATAGCAAATAAGCAAACCGTAAGATAATTGTTACACGGGCGTATGTTTCGGAAAACAGCAAAAGACAAGTAGTGCGGACTTATCGTTATCAGCTGACCAACTGTCTTACCAAAATAGACTTTTTCCGCAGATTTATTTGGAAATTACATGATTTGGTGAATGAAGCCAATCCGACCATAATGTACAATGAGGTTCCTGAAAAATAAGACGTTAAATATTGGCTTATCTACCCTGTAATGCACATTTTCAGAACTTCCTCGTTCCTTACCTTATCAGTCCACCTAATTCTTCTGAAACACGCTATGTCAAAGGCTTCGATTCTCTTCTGTTTCGGTTTTCCTCAGCCCATGTCTCACAAACAAACAATGCTGTGCTCAGAACGTACATTCTCAGAAATATCTTCCCCAAATTAAGACTTTCGTAAGATACTAGCAGACTTCTCTTCGCCTGGTATTCCGTTCTTGACAGAGCTAGTCTGCTTTTTACGTCCTTCTTGTTCCGTTGGTCATGGATTATTTTGCCAGCCAGGTGATCCACAATTCTGATGTTAGATTTATCGCTGTTCTCGTTTCTGCTACTTCTCATTGCCTTTGTTTTTTTTTCAGGTTACACGTTATCCATATTCTGTACTCATTACACTGTCGATTCCATTCGACACATCCTGTAATTCTTCTTAACTTTCACTGAGGGTGGCTATGTCATCAGCGAATGCTATGACTAGTATCATTTCACCCTGAATTTTAATCCCATTCTTGGACCTTTCTTTTATTCCCTTCACTGTTTCTTTTATGTATAGATTGAACAATAGGGGAGAAATGCTACATCTCTGTCTTACACCTTTTTCAATCCCAGCACTTCGTTCTTGTTATTCCACTCTTATTGTTCGCTCTTGTTTCTTGTACACATTGTATATTATTCGTCTTTTCCTTTAGTTTACACCCATTTTTTTGATAATTTCGAACATATTACACTATTTTACATTGTAGATCGTCATTTCCAGGTGGACAAATACTATGAGCATATCTTGATTTTTCTTCAATCTTGTTTCCATCAACCGCGATGTCAGAATTGCCTCTCTGCTGTCTTCACCTTTCCTGAAGCCAAACTGATTGTCATCTAGCAGATTCTTAATTTTCTTTTTCACTCTTCTGTATATTATTCCTGTCTGTAGCTTGGATGCATGAGCTGTCAGCTTTTACTATCTTCGGAATTGTGTGGATAACTTTTTCCGAACGTCAAATGGTACGACCCCATAGATATACATTTTACACCCAAACGTGAATGGTCGTTTTGTTGCCACTTCCCTCAATGAGAGCCGGCCGAAGTGGCCGTGCGGTTAAAGGCGCTGCAGTCTGGAACCGCAAGACCGCTACGGTCGCAGGTTCGAATCCTGCCTCGGGCATGGATGTTTGTGATGTCCTTAGGTTAGTTAGGTTTAACTAGTTCTAAGTTCTAGGGGACTAATGACCTCAGCAGTTGAGTCCCATAGTGCTCAGAGCCATTTGAACCAATTGAACCCTCAATGAGTGGAGAAACTCCGATGGAATGTTATATATCTCTTCTACCTTATTTGACCTTAAGTCGTCCAAACGCCCTTTAATTCTGATTGTTATACTGGAACCCCTACCTCTTCCCTGTCGACCACTGTTCCTTCTTCTACCACGTCATCGGACAAGTCACCCCTTCGTAGAGGCCTTCAGTGTGCTCTTTCGATCCATCCGCTCTCTCCTCTGCATGTAACCGTGGAATTCCCAATGCACTCTGCTGCTCTTGCTTGTGGTATTTTCACCGAATGTTGTTTTAACTTTCCTTTATGCTAAGTCAGTCCTTCCGTCAATCATTTGTTTTTCGATTTGTTCGTATTTTTCATGCAGCTATTTCGGCCTAGCTTCCCTGCACTTCCTGTTTATTTCGTTTCTTAGTGACTGGTATTTCTGTATTTCCCTTTACACTTTTATGCTTCCTTCTTTCGTCGATCAACTGAAGTTATCCATCGTTTCTTCGCAGTTACCTTTCCTATACCTACGGTTTTCTTTCCAGCTTCTGTGACTGACCTTTTCACAGATGTCCATTCTTCTTCAACTGAACTGCCAACTGAGCTATGCACAATCGCAGTGTCTATAGCCTAAGAGAATTTCAAGCCTATCTCTTCATTCCTTAGTACTTCCGTGTCCCGTTTCCTTGTGCACTGATTCTTCCTGATTAGTCTCTTAAACTTCAGCCCACTCTTCATCATTATTAAATTGTGATCCGAGTCTACATGTGCTCCTGGGTAAGACTCAAAATCCAGTTTGTAATTTCGAAATCTCTGCTTTACTATGACGTAATCTAACTGAAATCTTCCCGTATCTCCCGGCTTTACCAAGTTTAAAAAATGGTTCAAATGGCTCTGAGCACTATGGGACTTAAAAATCTCGAGGTCATCAGTCCCCTAGAACGTAGAACTACGTAAACGTAACTAACGCAAGGACATTACACACACCCATGCCCGAGGCAGGATTCGAACCTGCGACCGTAGCAGTCACGAGATTCCGGACTGAAGCACCTAGAACCGCACGGCCACCGCGGCCGGCTTACCAAGTATACTTCCTCCTCTTGTGATTCTTGAACGGAGTGTTCTCTGTTACTACCTGATATTTATTGCAGAATCCACTTAACCTTTCTCCTCTCTCGTTCTTACTACCAAACCGATACTCTCCCATAACACTATCTTCTACTCCCTCTCCAACAACCGCATTCCAGTCTCCCATCACTATTAGATTTTTATCTCCCTTTATGTATTGAATGGTCCGTTCAGTCTTACGTTACAAACGGAACAGAAGCAGATAAAAAAACTACGACTTCTTGAGAAGCATCTTGGCCACTTGCAGATCCATCCCATCATTAGACTCATCCCGACCGAGATTTTGCACAGTTGTTGCCAGTGCCATCTGTTGGACTTCCTGCTCCCTCGGCTGGACTCCTACTAATCAAAACACAATTTAGGTCAGGATGGAGACACAGCTTGTTCATTGCTCATCAAAGACGAAAGTCTTTTTTTGTTTCTTGTGGCCCAGGGCTCCAGTTAGACCAGCTGATGCCGCAGTCATCAGAGGAGGCCTCCACTGTCCTCCACGACTTCGTAAGGACAACAGGTGGCCCGGTCACCATGTCTTTCCTCTGTTGGCACCACAGCAGTACAACTGGCCACCTCTGCTACCTATACTGTCGCTACCTTGAGACTATGATTACCCACCATAGAAAGTGTAAACTCCAATGGAGACGAAGCTTATGCCTGCACCTCAACTCCTATGAGCGCCATCCCCGTTGCAGTTGGCTGTACACTTCACTTTACTGTTGCCATTATACACTCCTGGAAATGGAAAAAAGAACACACTGACACCGGTGTGTCAGACCCACCATACTTGCTCCGGACACTGCGAGAGGGCTGTACAAGCAATGATCACACGCACGGCACAGCGGACACACCAGGAACCGCGGTGTTGGCCGTCGAATGGCGCTAGCTGCGCAGCATTTGTGCACCGCCGCCGTCAGTGTCAGCCAGTTTGCCGTGGCATACGGAGCTCCATCGCAGTCTTTAACACTGGTAGCATGCCGCGACAGCGTGGACGTGAACCGTATGTGCAGTTGACGGACTTTGAGCGAGGGCGTATAGTGGGCATGCGGGAGGCCGGGTGGACGTACCGCCGAATTGCTCAACACGTGGGGCGTGAGGTCTCCGCAGTACATCGATGTTGTCGCCAGTGGTCGGCGGAAGGTGCACGTGCCCGTCGACCTGGGACCGGACCGCAGCGACGCACGGATGCACGCCAAGACCGTAGGATCCTACGCAGTGCCGTAGGGGACCGCACCGCCACTTCCCAGCAAATTAGGGACACTGTTGCTCCTGGAGTATCGGCGAGGACCATTCGCAACCGTCTCCATGAAGCTGGGCTACGGTCCCGCACACCGTTAGGCCGTCTTCCGCTCACGCCCCAACATCGTGCAGCCCGCCTCCAGTGGTGTCGCGACAGGCGTGAATGGAGGGACGAATGGAGACGTGTCGTCTTCAGCGATGAGAGTCGCTTCTGCCTTGGTGCCAATGATGGTCGTATGCGTGTTTGGCGCCGTGCAGGTGAGCGCCACAATCAGGACTGCATACGACCGAGGCACACAGGGCCAACACCCGGCATCATGGTGTGGGGAGCGATCTCCTACACTGGCCGTACACCACTGGTGATCGTCGAGGGGACACTGAATAGTGCACGGTACATCCAAACCGTCATCGAACCCATCGTTCTACCATTCCTAGACCGGCAAGGGAACTTGCTGTTCCAACAGGACAATGCACGTCCGCATGTATCCCGTGCCACCCAACATGCTCTAGAACGTGTAAGTCAACTACCCTGGCCAGCAAGATCTCCGGATCTGTGCCCCATTGAGCATGTTTGGGACTGGATGAAGCGTCGTCTCACGCGGTCTGCACGTCCAGCACGAACGCTGGTCCAACTGAGGCGCCAGGTGGAAATGGCATGGCAAGCCGTTCCACAGGACTACATCCAGCATCTCTACGATCGTCTCCATGGGAGAATAGCAGCCTGCATTGCTGCGAAAGGTGGATATACACTGTACTAGTGCCGACATTGTGCTTGCTCTGTTGCCTGTGTCTATGTGCCTGTGGTTCTGTCAGTGTGATCATGTGATGTATCTGACCCCAGGAATGTGTCAAAAAAGTTTCCCCTTCCTGGGACAATGAATTCACGGTGTTCTTATTTCAATTTCCAGGAGTGTATATTAGCTTACGCCAGGAACTGGTCAAGTTGAATCAGATGATGTCTGTAGAACATAAGAACAATGCGTTTTTGGTTGGGACAGCCTTCAACCAATGGAAAAGCAGACAGTAGTGGAACAGAACACCCGTCAATTGGAGAGGGACACTTTTTCAAGTGAAGAGGGAGTTGTTTTGGACATCTGAATGTTCTTACTGGAACGAGGCAGACCTGCACTTGGTATTGTGTGGCTTTTGATGGGCGGTGAGTGGCTTCTACCATATTTTAACTTCTGAAGGGACTTGCGTATTTCGAGAGATCTGAATGTTCTACGAAGTAGGACTCTAACTTTTTCAGCTTATATTATGGAACTGAGGACGGACAGAGTACGAGTTACTATTCTTTGATTAGCATGAGATAACTTGTAAATCACCGTCTTGAACTCTGGGCTCTTTCGAGCTGGTAAATATTTCATGTATTGGGATTAGAGAATTGACTTAGTTTTCCTGTATCTTTCATGACTATTTAGTTTGGGGATTTTGCTACCATTCTCATAACTCTCTCTGTGTAACTTTACTGAATTTGATAAGGGTATCTTGTGTCTGTATTTTAAGTGAATATCGTAGGACTACTTTACTTTAATTTGAGATATCCTTTCTTGAATAAACATTATTCAACATAATTCTCTGTCGTCTACATCAATTAAATACGTTAGAATAGAACCTTTGTTACTAAATTATCCATTAAACTTTTATTTTTATTTAACTTTTGTTTTTGTGTGTGTTTTATTAACTCGCAGTTCTAGCCAGGCTTTTATTTGCAGCAGCCAACGGCCTTGCCGCAGTGGTAACACCGGTTCCGTCAGATCACCGAAGTTAAGGACTGTCTGGCTGGGCTAGCATTTGGTTGGGTGACCATTCCGTCTGCCGAGCGCTGTTGGCAAACGGGGTGCCCTCAGCCCTTGTGACGCAAACTGGGGGGCTACTTCATTGAGAAGTAGCGGCTCCGGTCTCGGAAACTGACATACGGCAGAGAGAGCGGTGTGCTGACCACATGCCCCTCCATATCCGCATCCAGTGACGCCTGTGGGCTGAGGATGACACGGTGGCCGGTAGGTACCTTTCGGCCTTCATAGCCTGTTCGGCAAGAGAGTTTTATTATTTGCAGAAAATTAGCTGTGGGGTATAAAGCAGACGTGCGCGGCTCGCCCCTATGACTACTTTTTTAAACAGAGTCGTGCGTAGCCCAAATGCCTAAAGTACGAGTAATGACAGGTAAAGACGCAACTGTTTTGCTCATATGGGATACTGTTTGAAACCAGTAACGGTTGGGTACTGTCACAAAGTGCTATTGTGAGATGAAGAGGTTGGTATGGGAGAGGAGGGCGAGGTCTGTTACATCAAACCAGTGGGGTATAAAGCAGACGTGCGCGGCTCGCCCCTATGACTACTTTTTTTAAACAGAGTCGTGCGTAGCCCAAATGCCTAAAGTACGAGTAATGACAGGTAAAGACGCAACTGTTTTGCTCATATGGGATACTGTTTGAAACCAGTAACGGGTGGGTACTGTCACAAAGTGCTATTGTGAGATGAAGAGGTTGGTATGGGAGAGGAGGGCGAGGTCTGTTACATCAAACCAGTGGGGTATAAAGCAAACGTGCGCGGCTCGCCCTTATGACTACTTTTTTAAACAGAGTCGTGCGTAGCCCAAATGCCTAAAGTACGAGTAATGATAGGTAAAGACGCAACTGTTTTGCTCATATGGGATACTGTTTGAAACCAGTAACGGTTGGGTACTGTCACAAAGTGCTATTGTGAGATGAAGAGGTTGGTATGGGAGAGGAGGGCGAGGTCTGTTACATCAAACCAGTGGGGTATAAAGCAGACGTGCGCGGCTCGCCCCTATGACTACTTTTTTAAACAGAGTCGTGCGTAGTCCAAATGCCTAAAGTACGAGTAATGACAGGTAAAGACGCAACTGTTTTGCTCATATGGGATACTGTTTGAAACCAATAACGGTTGGGTACTGTCACAAAGTGCTATTGAGAGATGAAGAGGTTGGTATGGGAGAGGAGGGCGAGGTCTGTTACTTCAAACCAGTTACAGGACTGATGGAAAAATAAAGACTTGTACCGTCATAAGATCCAGACGTTCGTAGAAATCGGCGCCCGTGTTCAGTCTGTGTTCCTTGACAACAGTAAGGCACCGAGTACAGTACGGCACAACCGCTTTTTTGAAGAAAATGCAGGTCTACCCAAAGTCCGGTCAGACGTCTGTTTAGATTCAGAACATCCTAACAAACGTCGGTCCCGACGCGAAGGGGCGATATCATCAGAAGTAAAAACCACTACGCAAGTACTGCAAAAAGAATGTCGTACGCAATTATTGTAATAAATGATCTGGTGCATAATGCAAGAGGATTGTTGATTGTATTCGTGTATGTTACCATGCAACGAAAAGAAGAAGAATCTACTGTAAAATTCGGAATGACCTTCAAAAATCGACGCATGTTGCGGGGTCGGCAACAGACCCTCAACCTGAATGTAGCGCCTTGCACACAAATTGGCGGAACTATCCACCACTGTTCGATCACATTATCTTTGGTAAATTACTGGAATCTTAACGACAGTAAAATTTCTGGGAATATCCGTCCGGAGTGATTTAAAGCTGAGCTACCACAAGTGACTAGTAGCAGAGAAAGCAGAGGCCAGTCTGGCGGGAAGAATCCAAATTACAGCGCGCACTGAGTCGTTTAAGCAGTCATTCTACCATTCCGTATGTGAACTGAGTGGGAAAAAGACTTAATATCTGGTGCAATGGGACCTACCTTCTGCCAAGCACTGCACATCGGTTTGTGAGTATAGATGTAGATGTATGTACATATATGACACTGGAAGATTCCTAACGAGCAGTGAAAGAAGTGGCCAACAAAATCGTCTATCGACCGCTTCTTGAGTATTATTCGTCTGTCAGGTCCCCTATCAGCTAGGGTTAGGAGAGGATATAGGGAAGTAAGCGTGTGAACGTTACAGAGGAAATCACAAAACTTCAGCGGTAAACGCTGCGAGAGTGCCGCTTGTGCTACAGTGAAATTATTTAGTGTCTAAACCACAAGGGATTACGTTCGAAGGAGAGTGTGACACGTAATTTCTTCCCTCGACATACATCTCACGGAATGACAGAATTTTTTTCCCACTCACGATTCGCGAATAGAAGAGTTTAGGGCGAAATGATTGTGGGGCCGAAAGTGCGCTCCTCCACCAATCACAAGGTCGCTTCTGGACAATGTAAATGTAGATGAATGTTGTTATTCGAAATAAAGCCACCAACTACGATTAGGTAGACAGCTGTTTGTTACGTCGCCGCACTGGTAACACCGGTTCCAGTCAGATCAACGAAGTTAAGGGTGAAATGATAATTAAATCAAGACCCTAAACTGCCGACAGGTGTTGATATACATCGACGGGGACAGTTGAAAATGTGTGGCCCGACCGGGACTCGAAACTGGGATCTCCTGCTTACATGGCAGACGCTCTATCCATCTGAGTCACCGATGGCACAGAGGATAGTGCGACTGGAGGGATTTATCCCTTGCACGCTCCCCGTGAGACCCACATTCCCAACTTAATGTCCACATACTACATTCGTAGTGGCCCTGCCCATTACACTCATTACTGGTGGCAGACAATCTTACCGAGTCCCATAAGAGTTCGGGCAATGCGTGTGCATCCAGCACAGAAGAAGGTCAATGGCCGGTTAGCCTTAACTACATGTGAAGATACCATCTTCATATATATGAAATTAAGTGTTGTCAGACTCGGCTAGCACTCAGATGGGTGACGGCCCGGGTCCGCCGAGCCCTTTTGCCAAGTTGGATGCGATCAGCCCTTGTGAGGCTGGTTTATGAGGCACTTGACTGGCAAGTAGTGACGCAAGTCACGAAAACTGACAACGGCCGGGAGATCGGTGTGCTGACCCCGTGCCCCTCCACAGTATCTACTGACGCCTTTGAGGACGACACGGCTGCCGGCCAGAATCGTTGGGCCTTTCGAGGCCTGTTCGAACGAATAGGAGAGTTTTATTTGTTGCGGAACATGAACACATTCGTTACCTACAGTAGTCACTGAAGATTTCGCACTGCCTGAAACTATCTTTTCAGACCACTGTTTCGTTGTCTCAAAATAACATAGCGTCCTCTAACGTCTGGGTATATTTTTCCTGTGAGATGTAATTCACGTTAATGGATTAATAAGCATCCATTTAATTAAAGCAACTGCCGACTATGTCGGGATTAACAACTGGTTGCCAGATGTTTTAGAATGCCTTCAATAAGTTTATTCTTCCCATTAAGCCAACATACATGCATTAAAACAATAATCAGACCACATGGCACTGATTGTTGATTCTCTTGAAATGGCAACAGTGCAGGTAAGCTGCCTCAGAAAACATGCAGTCAAAGTGGGTCTTCAAATGTCGCTGGAGGAAACAGAGTTCTTCACCAACCTGGTTTCGAAGTGCATCAGTTAGGTGTGGTGTGCTAAATACGTCGAGATGTACTGAACAACTTGTTAGCGTCTACGAACAGGAGTGCAGTATTATCCGGTGCCTACCTGGAGTCCTCAAGCTATTGACCCCCTTGACAGTTGTTTGAAATTACGTATGAAGACTGTTTAGTAAGTACTGTACTTCGTTAATTCTGCCCCGGTGTGACTTGGTCATGAATCCGGTTCCTTTGTGCCTTTCAGTGACCCCTTTCTGTGGCTGTGTGTGTGTCAATCTGGAGGTTTCTGTAAGCGCCAAGCTAGTATTTTGCTATGTTAATCTGGTACTCGAAATCGTTGTTTGTTATCCTTGAGTGTTTGAAACTACTCATTGTAATTTCTGTTTGCTGTAGACCTTATGGTCCTTTCTGGGGCGAGTTATTGGATTTGGCCTGTAACTCAAGTTGTATGCGCTCGGCGTAAAGCTATGCACATGTGGGTCATGTGTGCGTGCGTGCACACTCTCTTCCTCCGTGCTGAGGAGCCCTTCGGGTTGTAGGTGTACATTGTAACCGGCCATCTGCCATTTGGCGCGTATTCAAATTACAGTGTCTATTAGTCCCTAAGAGGCCCCAGTAAAGGTAAACCTTGATCTTGTTTGATTATTATGTGATTATTCTTTTAAATTGCATTGTACATTGATTCTTGTTATTGCTAGGAAGGTTAACTTGTAATGTTTATGAACAGGTCGCTCCTATACTCAAGTTTCAATTGTTGGTTTACTTGAACGCAATCTTTAATTGCGCGTTTAAGTGTAGCTGTGTATGTTAATTTCTATCAAACTTATTTTCTGTTTGTTGTTTGGTATATGTTGACAGCCTTGTATCGGCACTGGTTGGCGCGTTGCTGTTCTGCTGGTCCGGGTCAGGGACGCGTTTTCCTTTAGCTTCGGCTGCTTTCCCGTCATTGCAAGAGGCCTAGGTGTTGATTGGTCACACGCGCTTCTGCGAATCTCCCGTTCCAGCTTCAAGTTCACTAGTTTGTTGTTATTCTTTTGGTATCGTGGCACGGCGGAGGTGTCACTGGATTAGGACTTGGCTTTAGTGCCCAGAATGAGATTTTCACTCTGCAGCGGAGTGTGCGCTGATATGAAACTTCCTGGCAGATTAAAACTGTGTGCCCGACCGAGACTCGAACTCGGGACCTTTGCCTTTCGCAGGCAAGTGCTCTACCATCTGAGCTACCGAAGCACGACTCACGCCCGGTCCTCACAGCTCTACTTCTGCCAGTATCTCCTCTCCTACCTTCCAAAATTTACAGAAGCTCTCCTGCGCAGGAGAGCTTCTGTAAATTTTGGAAGGTAGGAGAGGAGATACTGGCAGAAGTAGAGCTGTGAGGACCGGGCGTGAGTCGTGCTTCGGTAGCTCAGATGGTAGAGCACTTGCCCGCGAAAGGCAAAGGTCCCGAGTTCGAGTCTCGGTCGGGCACACAGTTTTAATGTGCCAGGAAGTTTCGTTTGGCTTTAGTGATTTTGGGGAAATAATTTACTCAGTGTTCCTGTTATTTTAAAGCCGTTGTCGGAGTGTGATGAAAACCTTTGGGCAAACTGAGCAATGAATTTCTTGATTTCTTTAGAAAAAGTAAGGGTTTAGTTGTCATTATCATTTTAGTATTGTTTTATGAGCCCGGTAGTTTGTTAAATTTAAGTGTAACGGCCTTGTGGCTAACCAGTGAAGTATTATTGCTTGCTTCGGTTTTTACACTTGGGTAGCGTCTGCTCAGTGTGGCCGTATCTTGTCTATGTGGGAGCAGGATAACATTTGTAAGTAGCCTGTTTATGTGTTTGTATGTGGGCAGCGCTAGCGCTCTGCATTAATAACTCTGACTGCGCTGTGTGCACTGTGTAGGAGACTCTGTTGCTGGTCGGTCTCGCAGTAGGAGGCGAACAGCCAGTAGTGATGGAAGTTGGGAGTGAGTATTCAGCAGTGATGGAGGTTAGAGGTTAATAATTAGCAGTGTTGGAGGTTGGCAGTATTAGCGTGAGCGGACGGTCTGAATGTGTATCCATCATGGAGATTTATTACTGGTGATTATATAATTTTTTGAACTGGTTTTCACTTAATTAAGGTAAAATCTGCTAAATACATTGTTTGCTCTGCAAAAAAATCTTTCCTTTGCTAACACACGCCTATTACTCGTTAGAGCCTACAGTACTTACAATATTTTATTTAGCTGTATTGGTGTTTGCAGCATTGCTGTAGTTCGTGTAATGAAGATTTCCTGTGAGGTAAGTGACTTATGAAATGTATGGGTTATTGTTAGGATTTTTTCTAATTCAGGGACATTCTTTTGAGTTAATTTCAAAGCAGTCGGATAGCGTTACCGTTGAATATTGTAATTAATGAATAAGAAAAGTTTTAGTTCTGTTTGTCAGGGTAAATTCTGTAAGTCAGTGTTCAAATGATAAAGATTAGCAAAGTGACACTTGCGTTCAATTTCTCTCAGCAGTTTCAGTAAAAAATCTTTATTAAGAAGTTTCACATTGTCTTATGGCACCAAAGTGTCGTCATTTGCTTTACACTCCCTAGTATTGCTAGCAAAAGGAAAATTTAACGTGATTGTGTACCTCCTAGTGGTGAGTGGCTAATGGACCTTGGACACCAACATTATATGTATTGTGTTTAGCTTATTGCGTTGGAATAGGCCTGGAGCTTACTGTTGGAGTAGAGATGCAAACAGTTTAAGGTCTTTTATTTAACATTTGTTGAACTTATTTTCAAGTCCTTGTGGGGTTAGCCCACAGTCATGATGCCAATCGTGTGTTCAGAGTGCCGCCAAAGGTTTATTTTATCAAGTAACTGTTTACAATCGGGTCACTATTCTATTGCATAGTTGTCATGTTCTAAGAGTACCATCTGTAATTTTACGTATAATACAAACGTCCTCATGCACTGTGGTATTAATTAAAAACCTTAACTGTTTGTATGAATTTGGGAAGAATATTAGTAATTGTTAGTTGGCTTCTGATAGAATTGTTATTAATAAAAATATTTGTTTAGTAATGGTAAATGAAGCATCAAGTTAGGCCACCTTTATATGCGTTTTCCTTAAATTAATCCCGATCCTTGTCCTGGGTCTCAGCTCTATCGTTTAAAAATTTGAATCTTCTTCATTTTTATATAAATAGAGTTACGTTTGCTTCAGTTACTGAGAAAGTATTAGCTCGATTGCATTTACACTTCGCCGGCTAGAATTTTTAGAACGGAATCGACAGTAGAACATGACCTCTGAACTACCTCTTTACGCTTCCTTGTAAGCATTGTTATTTACAATACAGTCTTGAAACTTGGTGCAGCTGTATTACAATGGAATCGAGTGATGTAATTAGAACTTTATATTACAAACACAAATGATACTTAATCTATCACGAATGAGGATGTTTTCGTTCCAAGTCTGGTTTTTAGCTTGAAAATTGATAGAGGTAGCATATCGGTGACACGTATTTAATGTTTTTATATCAAACGGAGGCTACATACGAATTTTCATCCTTCTGAATCTAAGATTTAACGCCTTCAATTTTTCGTAAAAACGTCGATTTTGACAAAATATTGCTCGGAGCAAGTTGAGATTTGTAACTTTTAATTGTGACATACATTTACATATCCTGAACAATTTTTAGTTTGTAGTCTCTTTATTTTTTTCTTAGGATCGTATATTTTGCCTCACTCATTTATCTCATCATTCAAAAATGGTTCAAATGGCTCTGAGCACTGTGGGATTTAACTGCTGTGGTCATCAGTCCCCTAGAACGTAGAACTACGTAAACCTAACTAACCTAAGGACATGACACACATGCATGCCCGAGGCAGAATAAACTCAGAAGAGTGTCCCTGGAGCCACTCTGTAGCAATTCTGGACGTATGGGGTGTCGCATTGCCCTGCGCCAGACCCTTGTCGTCTCATATAGGCGTTGCCGACCGCAGTGCTGTGTTCTTCCTGGTTACATATCTCTGTATTTGAGTACGCATGCCTATACCAGTGTCTTTTGCGCTTCTGTTTATCATAAACGATTTGAGATATCGAAATGAGATTTTGGCAAATGATTGCACTCAAAAAGGGGAGTATTTTACTAAATAGTTAGTATGTAAAACTTCATTATTTACCGTGTTAATTCACTAACTACAAACTTATTCGATGAAATAATGTAACTTTCAGCGGCCCTCGATAAGTGGTGACACGAGAAACGCTATGGGTTTTGGAACAATATAAGAGAACACAATATACGTTTATTTTGTACTGAGGACATGCTTTTTAATAAGCTACTGACCTTACTTTTCCTGAGTTTCCCAAGCTATGGTCACAGGTTCGGATCCTGCCTTGGGCATGGATGTGTGTGATGTCCTTAGGTTAGTTGGTTTAAGTAGTTCTAAGTTCTAGGGGACTGATGACCACAGATGTTAAGTCCCATAGTGCTCAGAGCCAGCCTGAGTTCCCCACATAGTAAACTTAGTAAACCACTGTTTCAGAATTCTCTCGCAATACTCCAGTGTGTTTTGGCTAAGGAAGCATATTTTAAAATGGCAACCAGAGAAATGTGTAAGTTGTACTCAGAATTCGCCACTCGACACTTCTCTGAATGTTACAAATGTTTAACAAGGCAAATGAAAATAAATCGCTGCATTTTCAGTGGAATTCATTGTAGATACTAATCAAATCAGGGTGACAAATCTTTTTGATTGGTCGACCTGTAATTGTGTGTGTGGAGGGGCTCCTCTTAATATTTACAAAAATGTGAGCGAAGGCTTTAGTTTAGAGCGGCACTTCCCCTCCGGCACTCGGAATTTCCCCTACATCTCCTGTCTGTGGCCCCCACCTCTCCTGCTCTCCCCACTCGTGCCCTATCGACTGTACATCTATCGGCTATGGCATTTTGCGTGGACTATAAGCCCTAGCACACGCGCTCGCTTCTGTATCTCTTACAGAGATACAGTGCATGTTTTGCCTCAACTCGTTGGCTACAAAAGTACCATGAAGAAAAAAATCGCTCGGAAGTGTATTGTGCTTGTCAGACTAACAGGTGACACACACATGGTTTGCTACTGAGAATCCTTGCATGTTTTTCAACTGATCAGAGCGTGACGTGCAGGCGGCGACATGAGGCTAAAGAGATACTTGCACGAAACATTGGAAGTTCATAGTCTGGATGAATGTGCTGGCGGCGAAGGTCACAGATGTACGGAAGGTTACCGTTCGTTTCTGGGGTCACTGACCGCATAAGCAGAATTTTAAAGAAAAATGGTATTCAGACATCTTTCTTTAGTCAAAACAAAATAAAAGCCTTTTTCCGACGGAAAACGGATGCACCCGATTACCTCCTCAATGCCGGCGTCTATCAAGTGTCATGTGGCTGCGGCAAAGTGTATGTAGGCGAAACGGGAAGAACTGTTAAAGAAAGCATTAAGGAACACGAACGGCACATGCGGCTAAAACAAAGTACAAAATCGGTAGTAGCGGAACATCACGAGAATTGTGGCTCTGACATAGATTTTAATAACGTACGTGTACTGGCTAAAGAAACAAACATTTATAGAAGAAAGGTCAGAGAAGCGGTTGAAATGTCTAAGAATGCATCTAATTTCAATAGAGAGGACGGCTATAGGCTTCCGGCATCGTGGCTCCCCGCCATCAAGGAAATAAATACGCGGTCGGGGTGTGTGAGCGGCATAAACAACGCGCCGCTGTTCACCTAGGCGGACAATAATATTTTGGATAAACATTCCCCCCCCCCCTCTTGCTCTGTCCTTTTCGAACCTAGCCACTGCTGACGACCAACCAACAGCGGTAGCAGGCATTTCAACCAATAACCCTTCTCCAGCATAAGTGTGGAATTGTGCCTTTCTCTGCAATGACGATGACCGCCAATGGAATCCACAGGAGATGAGCTACCAAAGCCCCTTTTTCTGCATTATCCTATGACTATGGCCCACCAATGGTAGCCATATGAATTTTAAACAATACTATCACTACTCCAGCACGAACGCCAGAGAACTCCCCCTTTATAAGTGGACGCGACACTCGTCTCTGACAGTGTTCTAGCAGTAGTGGACACCAAAAGATCCTGAGGAAGATCCCAGCAGAAGGGTCGAAACGTCGAACATTTTAGAAGAAACATGACGCGGCCTAATAACCCAGAAGATTTTAATTAAAGAGATAATGATATTTGGGTGTTTGGATTTGGCTGGAAATGTTTGCATGATATAGATGAAACTTATGACCGCAGCTCGTGGTCTCGCGGTAGCACTCTCGCTTCCCGAACACGGGGTCCTGGGTTCGATTCCCGGCGGGGTCGGGGATTTTCACCTGCCTCGAGATGACTGGGTGTTGTGTCGTCTTCGTCATCATTCATCCCCATTACGGTCGGAGGAAAGCAATGGCAAACCACGGCGGTACGGGTCTCCCGCATCGTTCCCCTACTCTCTGTCACGGAGTATAAGGACTTCATCATCATCATCAGATGAAACCTGACGAGTATAAAAACAATGTAGAGGATGTAAAAAGGGGCGAGTACTAAGAGTGAGAAATAGGCAAAATATTGTGCTCACTTTAATATTCACCAATCTGTCTAACATGATTGAAAACTGATGAAAATGTATATTATCAATCCATGTCGATAATTTCGATCATTAATAATATTTAGTAACTCAAAAATGAATACATTTGTGGGTTTCTTATTAGCAGTGATGTCACCGAGGCGAATGTGATGCATTCAACCAGGTTTCCCCTGCGTGATAAGGTAGAACAGAGCCTATTTTTGGCATTCGCTGGTAACTGTCACTTCGGGCATAGACACCTATCAAGACAAATGGTTCAAATGCCTCTGAACACTATGGGACTTAACTTCTGAGGTCATCAGTCCCCTAGAACTTAGAACTACTTAAACCTAACTAACCTAAGGACATCACCCGCATTCATGCCCGAGACAGGATTCGAACCTGCGACCGTAGCGGTAGCGCGGTTCCAGACTGTAGCGCCTAGAACCGCTCGGCCACACCGGCCGGCTACCTATCAAGACAAAATGGCTGAAATGGCTCTGAGCACTGTGGGACTTAACATCTGAGCTCATCAGTCCCCTAGAACTTAGAACTACTTAAACCTAACTAACCTAAGGACAACACACACATCGATACCCGAGACAGGATTCGAACCTGCGACCGTAGCGATCGTGCGGTTCCAGACTGAAGCGCCTAGAACCGCTCGGCCACACCCGCCGGCCCTATGAACACACTTTCAACATGTAGACAATGGGATTCTACATACAAGACTACAAATTGCATGATGCAGTTTTATGTTGCCAAATTATAGCAAGCGAAGCTCTCATGCAACAAAGCATTAAACGACTATTACATGGCTATAAACTGTAAGAAAAAACAATTTTTGTTTTACTACGACTGAATACCCAACAACAGTGTAGTTTGCCTTTTGTCGCCAGAATAAAATCACCAGTTTAGTTTCAGTACTACTGTATAGAGTGCTCAAAAATTTAATGCCCCAACTAACAGATATGATAAAGAGACAACAACAAATATATTTCTGTAAGCAGACCAATGTTGGAACTGCATGTTGCGAGAGTAAAGACTATCCCTGAGGTCACTGGGTGTGACAGAACAAAGAAATGTTAAATGTGTTTCAGTCCTTTATTGTTCTGATCTGTGTTCAAAGAAATGTTCAAAACGAGCAACGTTTATTTCGGTCCAGAGTATATCGATGTACAGGACATACTGTGTTAGGATTCTGTATGTGTGTGGCAGCTGCAAGAATCTTTGGAACTAATTACTTACAAGGGAACCTCCCCATCGCACCCCCCTCAGATTTAGTTATAAGTTGGCACAGTGGATAGACCTTGAAAAACTGAACACAGATCAATTGAGAAAACAGGAAGACGTTGTGTGGAACTGTGAAAAAATAAGCAAAATATACAAACTGAGTAGTTCATGGGAAGATATGCAACATCATTTTTCTTTAAAATTCTGCTTATGCGGTCAGTGACCCCAGAAACGAACGGTAACCTTCCGTACATCTGTGACCTTCGCCGCCAGCACATTCATCCAGACTATGAACTTCCAATGTTTCGTGCAAGTATCTCTTTAGCCTCATGTCGCCGCCTGCACGTCACGCTCTGATCAGTTGAAAAACATGCAAGGATTCTCAGTAGCAAACCATGTGTGTGCAGGGTGTGCAGGAGCGCCGTGGTCTCGTGGTAACGTGAGCAGCTGCGGAACGAAAGGTCCTTCGTTCAAATCTTCCATCGAGTGAAAAGTTTAACTTTTTATTTTCAGTTTATGTGACAAACTCTTATGTTTTCATCACTTTTTTGGGAGTGATTACCACAACTACAAGAAAACCTAAATCGGGCAAGGTAGAAGAATCTTTTTACCCATTCGCCAAGTGTACAAGTTAGGTGGGTCGACAACATATTCCTGTCATGTGACGCACATGCCGTCACCAGTGTCGTATAGAATATATCAGATGTGTTTTCCTGTGGAGGAATCCGTTGACCTATGACCTTGCGATCCAATGTTTTCGGTTCCCATTGGAGAGGCACGTCCTTTCGTCTACTAATCGCACGGTTTTGCGGTGCGGTCGCAAAACACAGACACTAAACTTATTACACTGAACAGAGACGTCAATGAACGAACGGGCAGATCATAACTTTGCGAAAATAAATAAATTGAAATTTTCACTCGAGGGAAGACTTGAACCAAGGACCTTTCGTTCCGCAGCTGCTGACGTTACCACGAGACCACGGCGCCCCCGCACTCCCTGTGTCCTTGATGATGCATATCTTCCCATGAACTACTCAGTTTGTATATTTTGCTTATTTTTTCACAGTTCCACACAACTTCTTCCTGTTTTCTCAATTGATCTGTGTTCAGTTTTTCAAGGTCTATCCACTGTGCCAACTTATAACTAAATCTGAGGGGAGTGCGATGGGGAGGTTCCCTTGTTAGAGTAGAGCACACTTTGGGTTTCACGTAATGTCAGAGAAAGAAGTTTAATGGGGAAGAAGACTAACGGGGAAAGGTCTGGGCACCTTACACGCAAATGAGTAGATCGTCCCATGTCGATCCATTGATTGACGAAAATACGGGGTAACGCTGCACCAACGGGTTCTGCAAAGTGTGCTGAAACCCCATCGTGCTCGAACCACATCCTCCCTCTGATAACAGGGGTATGTCTTTCATTAACATCGGCAGGTGCTCTTGCAAGAAACATCTCTTCATTGGCCACCTGAGTCGTGCAGGCCACATGTAGCGCCCAAGCAAATGGTCGTCCACGATATTGCCCCACATGTATGCTATATATTCTTCTCATTATCTGAAATAACTGCTATGCATGGGTATTGATCCGCCCATCAGCTTCGGTACAACGAAATTGCAAGAACGTAATTTTTGTTTATCTCCTTCGCTGCGGGCGTACTTACGCATGCTTAGCGATAACTTAGTATCCGTTTCCGACACTTGGTTGCTTAACGAATCATATTTCTTGTTGGCTCCGTCGTAGTATGTGTCAGTCTGATCAGCGAATTTTACGACACACTATGTATCCCTTCCTGTGATCAGCGTCACAATCCACTAAAAAAAGTCGAATTATAATTTGGTTTCCAAATGAGACACTATTCCGTACTTCCTTCTCCGATTCTGTAATCAGCTTAACAATCCACTCAAAAAAGTCGAATTATAATTTGGTTTCCAAATGAGACACTATTCTGCACTTCCTTCTCCAATTACCGAAGACAGCATTTCATGTGGTCATCGTGTGAGTCTGTTGCTCCATAGTTAGTGTTTCTGTGCAACACCACCAACGATTGGTTATTGTTTTTTTGTGTTGTCTCTGTTGGACTTCAGCGGTGATTCCGGTTAATGCCACGCCTTTTCCCATCAACTCGTAGAAATTTCCAACGGCCCTTCTGGTCACTAAGGGACGCTTCTGCAAGCAACGAAATTTGGCGCCGTGACAAATCTTCCGCTTTAGCGGTGCCAAACGTGCATGCTCTTGCTACTGGGCGTGCCACCCCTTATTGCAGCGAACTGAAGCGGCTAGGTGGCTCCGGAATTCTTATGACAAGCTTCCGGCTTCCCCAGACTCACTCAGGTAGCCCGTAGTGAATGCTAGTTCAGTCTCTCGTGTCCTTACAACTTTATCAATACAGAAAAGTTCAAAATGGTTCAAATGGCTCTGAGCACTATGGGACTTAACTACTGAGGTCATCAGTCCCCTAGAACTTAGAACTACTTAAACCTAACTAACCTAAGGACATCACACACATCCATGCCCGAGACAGGATTCGAACCTGCGACCGTAGCGGTCACGCGGTTCCAAACTGACGCGCTTAGAACCGCACGGCCACACCGGCCGGCTACAGAAAAGTAAACCAACCTTTACCGAATTTGTAAATTTAGAGAAAGTGTTGTTGAAATTGCAAATGTGATAAGGACAAAATTCAGGGAGTGAAAGCCTATCTTCAACTTGTACGGGAAGCATACCGCAATTACAAGAGACGAAGGACATGAATTGGAAGGAGAAGTTGAGAAGGGAGTGACCCAGCGCTGTAGCCCGTCCCAGACATCATGAGCAGACAATGAAGGAAACTAATGGGAAAAATGAAATGGGAATTGAAGTTCAGTGAGAAGAAATGTAAGCACTTAGAATTTGTCGATGACATTGTAATTCTATCAGACACGACAAAGAACTTAAAGCATCAGTTGGACGGAGTGGATACCGTCTGGAAGAGAGATTGTAAGATGAATATCAACAAAAATGAGGCTAAGGTAGCGGAATGCAGAACAGACAAATAAAGTGATGCTGAGGGACTTATGTTAGGACAGGAGACGTCAAAGTAGAAAAAAGTACTTCGCTATACAGGTAAAGAATAAATGACGACTGTCCAAGTAGAACGGATATAAAATATAGACTCGCAACTGCAAGATAAGCTTGTCAACATCGAATAAAATTTAAATGTCAGGATGCCTTTTCTGGAGAAATTAATCTGAAGTTTAGCGTTGTACAGTAGCGAGATGTGGACAATTAGCAGCTCAGAAAAGAAGTGAAGCTGTGAGGATGGGTCAAGAGTCGTGCTTGGGTACGTCAGCTGGTGGTGCAATGAACACTAAGGTCCAGCACACAGTTTTAACCTGCCAGGGTGTATCACATCAACGCATACTCCGCTGCAGCGAGGAAATTTCATTATGAAGAAGAGAATAAATACTTCTGAAATGTGGTGCTACAGGACAATGCTGAATATTAGACAGGTATATCGGATAACTAAGGAACGTATGCTAAAACGATTTGTAGAGAAAACAAATTCATAGCACAGCTTTGCTCAAAGAAGGAAACGGCTGATAGGCCACCTCCTGAGGCACCACCAAACTGGGAATAGAAGGAAGTGTGGGGAATAAAATTATAGAGGAAGATCAGGGCTTGAATGCAGTAAGCAGATTCAAATGGCTGTAGCAGGCAGCAGTTAGGCAGAGATGAGGAGGCTCACAGAATAGAGAGCATCGTTGACTACTGTAGCAAGCTTATCTTTGGACTGAAGACCAAAACAGCAAGTTTTGGTACAGTACATGAACTTTAACTGTCAGTTTTAGGTGGTGGTGGGGAGTGAGAGGGGGATGTTTAGAACTATGGTTTTATAACATACCGGTCGAAGCCGGGCCCGTAATACCTGATAACGTAAGAAACTGCTCTTAGCATATTGCCGAACCCTTTGTGTTCTTCTCTTTGTTTTGTGTTGTGCGTTTACAACACTGTGATACAAATGTGTTATCTGTCCCTTTTTCTTCGCATTCTGTAAACATTATCTAATAAATTTTTCTATAAATTTTAAAATGTCATTCGTAACTGAAAAAGATATATATTTTTGTAATTGATGCAAATGTTGTTGAACCAATTTATATTATTATTACACTGGGCTAATGCCGATAGACAATGTCAGGTAAACTTTGTATAGTTTGTCAAAGTTTGAAATGGTGTTTATGTTGATCTCTATTCCAGCTTTCTGTACAGGTTCCGGAACTCTCGGAACTAATGTGATGGAAACTTTTTCTGATGTATATTGGACGCAGTAGAATCGTTCTGCAGTCAGCTTCAAATACCAGTGCTGTAAATTTCATGAATAGTGTTGGTCGAAAAGAATGTCGCCCTCCCTCCACTCTCCCTCCAGGGATTCCCATTTGAGTTCCTGAAGAGTCTCCGTAACACTTGCATGTTGCTCGAATGTACCAGTCAAAATCTTTAAACCGACATCATACGGATTCCAAACATTCGTGCATGACTGATGAATAGTTCGCTCTAGCGTGCCATATGAGGTCTCCTTTACAGATAGACAACACTTCCCTAATAAACCAAAGTTGTCTAGTTGCCTTTCCTAAACGATTCTTACATGCTCGCTCCATTTCATATCGCATTGCAACTTTAGGCTTAGATATTTATTCGACGCTACTAATGTTGTATCCGAACATTATGGCCGGCCAGTGTGGCCGAGCGGTTCTAGGCGCTTCACTCTGGAACTGCGCGACCGCTACGTTCGCAGGTTCAAATCCTGCCTCGGGCATGGATGTGTGTGGTGTCCTTAGGTTAGTTAGGTTTAAGTAGTTCTAAGTTCTAGGGGACTGATGACCAAAGATGTTAAGTCCCATAGTGCTCAGAGCCATTTGAACCGAACATTATGGGATTGTTTTTCTACTTATCCACAGTAACTTACTTTTCTACATTTAGAGCGAGCTGCTATTCATTACGCCAACTACATATTTTGTCTAAATCGTCTTGTATTCTCTTACAGTCACTCAACTTCGACACCTTATCGGACACCACAGCATTATCAGCAAACAACCGCAGGCTGCTGTCCACCCTGTCCACCAAATCATTTATGTGTATAGAAAATAACAGCGGTCCAATCACACTTCCCTGGAGCATTCCTATCGATACCCTTGCCTCTGATGAAGACTCGCCGTCGTGGACAATACACTGGGTTCTACAGTCTTTCGTACGCAGTTCACCAGTGTTTCTGTGTTATGGATTCAACAAGTCCTTGTTAGTTCTTCAGTATTTATTGTAACTTCGTGGATGTCACTGAGACCAGATGGAGGGCATGTACGTGCATTCTTGACTGACGATCGTACGTGAGTTGCCGCCCCGTAAGCACGATGGTACGTTGCTCCTATTAAGTCAAATCGAGGGGAAGATAGATTTAGATTGTGTGTGGGTCAATACGACCTGCTCCCACATACTGGTTGCCTATCTTGAGTCACATTCCGCCTTCTGATGCAGAAGCTTCTAAGTGAATACCAGAAGATTTTTGCCAATGCCGACGTTGAAATATTGACTGTCGTATTGGCTGTGGAGCAAAAACGATTGAAAGCACGACATCGCACTCTTATCATGGGCAGGATTCTTAGTGAAAACGAATTCAACTACATCGATGAATAGAAACGTTATTGGCGACAAAAATGTCCTTCAGAAAACCCAGGAAAAAGTACGCAAGTTCTGATCAGCTTTGGGCAGTTAGAACTACTCTAAACCACATCCGAACGGGCGATGGAAGATGCAGACACTCTCCATAAGTGGGGAAAATCTCTGTCACCGTCTTGTGCCGTGGTGCTGAACGACAGACGGCTGATCAGTTGTAGCAGCATGTTAATTCATTACTTTAGATTCTATCCCTTCAACGTTCGTCGTAAAGTTTCTGGGACACCCTGTATACTTACCGCACCACATGGCTGCAATGCCATCAGGTGGCATTCAGTCTTGCGGTGCCACTGCTCATACTTTTTTACTTCTACATCTACATTTACATGATTACTCTGCAATTGACATTTAAGTGCTTGACAGAGGGTTCATCGAACCACAAACATACTATTTCTCTACCATTCCACTCCCGAAGAGCGCGCGGGAAAAACGAACACCTAAATCTTTCTGTTCGAGCTCTGATTTCTCTTATTTTATTTTGACGATCATTCCTACCTATGTAGGTTCGGCTCAACAAAACATTTTCGCATTCGGAAGAGAAAGTTGGTGACTGAAATTTCGTAAATAGATCTCGCCGCGACGAAAAACGTCTTTGCTTTAATGACTTCCATCCCAACTCGCGTATCATATCTGCCACACTCTCTCCCCTATTACGTGATAATACAAAACGAGCTGCCCTTTTTTGCACCCTTTCGATGTCCTCCGTCAATCCCACCTGGTAAGGATCCCACACCGCGCAGCAATATTCTAACAGAGGACGAACGAGTGTAGTATAAGCTGTCTCTTTAGTGGACTTGTTGCATCTTCTAAGTGTCCCGCCAATGAAACGCAACCTTTGCCTCGCCTTCCCGACAATATCATCTATGTGGTCTTTCCAGCTGAAGTTGCTCGTAATTTTAACACCCAGGTACTTAGTTGAATTGACAGCCTTGAGAATTGTACTGTTTATCGAGTAATCGAATTCCAACTGATTTCTGTTGGAACTCATGTGGATCACCTCACACTTTTCGTTATTTAGCGTCAACTGCCACCTACCACACCATACAGGAATCTTTTCTAAATCGCTTTGCAACTGATACTGGTCTTCGGATGACCTTACTAGACGGTAAATTACAGCATCATCTGCGAACAACCTAAGAGATCTGCTCAGATTGTCACCCAGGTCATTTATATAGATCAGGAACAGCAGAGGTCCCAGGACGCTTCCCTGGGGAACACCTGATATCACTTCAGTTTTACTCGATGATTTGCCGTCTATTACTACGAACTGCGACCTTCCTGACAGGAAATCACGAATCCAGTCGCACAACTGAGACGATACCCCATAGGCCCGCAGCTCGATTAGAAGTCGCTTGTGAGGAACTGTGTCTAAAGCTTTCCGGAAAATTAGAAATACGGAATCAACTTGAGATCCCCTGTCGACAGCGGCCATTACTTCGTGCGAATAAGACATCCGAGTCAACGTCCTCGAAGAACCCCTCCAAGCCGGAACACATGTCGGGCCGCTGTACGCCTGTGTAGACATCGCAGGAGGTGGCCGAATCTGATTGCGCCGGAACGCCGATTGACGTCAATATGGGCAGCCGGCCCCTGCGGCGAGATCAAAGCGGCCGTAATCAGCGGGGGGGCCGAGTATCTGTGACTGCAGATGCGCAGAGCGCGCGCCGCTGCCCTAAGGTGAAAGGTCGCCGCCGGCAGGTGGGGGCGGAGCGGGCGGGCTCTATTAAGCGCGGAGGGGGCGGCAGGGCCGGCCCGGCTGTGTTTTGGGCGCGGGCGCGTGTGTCCGCCGCGATGTGTTGGCGCGCCGCCCCCGCCGCCGCCGCCGCCGCCGCGCCGGGTCAAATCAATACTGCAACAGTTGCCCACCCGCCGGCAGCGGCAGCAGGAGGACGCCTAAGCCCCGGTCGATACCAGACACAGAGGCGCGGCGCGCCCAAGACGCTGCCGGCGTCGGAGGCGGCGGAGGCGGCGGCGGCGGCGGTGGCGGTGCAGCCTGCTGGCGCGCGGCCGCTGCCTGCCGGGCGCTGGCATTAATAATACCTGATTACGGCCGCTCTCACATCGATCGCAGCCTCGCCAAACTACCTGAGCCGCAGGGGCCACCTAAGATTACTCTCGGGTAGGCACTCTCCCAGCCCAGTCGTTACAGGCCGGCTACAGTGTACTGAGGGGAAGAACCGCTTCCCACAGAACACCTGCTGGTCGAGAAGAACACCATTTCCGCAAAGGCTGTTCAGTTAGAACAGAGGCCAGCAGAACCTCCGATTCCTTAAAGACTCGAACTTCTATGTGTACTGATACGGGCTTCAACGTCCTTACGATTTCCGGGAATGGACCCAAATGGAAAGGGGTTTTCTCTCCAACAACATTCACCGTTAGATAAAAGTACAAACATGTTGTATGATTGACTGTTCCATCGGTTCTTGGTAGAAAATTTAATATATTATGAACGAAACATACACAACACTGGTGCAATATTTTACTACTACTACTACTACTACTACTACTACGTGATCAGGCCCAGTGAACCGCACGCATCTACAAGTTTCCTCCTCCACTGTGTTCTGTCCATTTCTGCTATCCGCCATTCGTCCACATCTATTGACACTTGGTTTAAATCTTCATGGAGTCCATACCTCCAACGCTTCTTGGGTCTCCCTGGCGGTCTCTTTCCTGAGGGTGTGAAATCCAGGAGCTTCCGAGGCCATCTGTGACCCTCCATCCGAGCCACAGGGCCGGCCCACTGAATTCGTTTGGCTTTGACAGTTCCTGCTATGTTGGGCTGCTGGTATAGTTCCTCAAGCTCTTGGTTGTATCTGATCCTCCATTCCCATGTATCTGCATCCAGACTCTGACCGAAGATCTTCTGAAGCACTTTTCTCTCAAAAACAAGGAGCTTATGGAAGTCCTGTTTCCGGATACTCCATGTCTCACAGCCATATAGATGTATAGGTACTCCGATGTATCGATGTATTACAGTGATATGGCTCTTGTGTGTATTCATTTCTGTGAGACTGTCATAACCTTTGACTTACTTGTAACCGTTTTGGCGCGAATGCGCACAGAGCAGTCTTTGTTTCACTTTGCAGAAGTTAAGTTGTTATTTCGCTTTGTAAAAGAACAGTCAAGTCTTGTGTTTGGTTAAAGTGAAAATTAAATATATGAAGATTGATACAAAACTGTTTTCTTGATGATGTGACGATTAAGAAGAAGTGTATATGAATTTACAATAAGTTTAATAAAAATGTGGATCGTGAACACGAAGTCAAAAATTATTTCTACCATACCATTGTTATGATCTGGGATTGTTTGAACATTAAGAATTTCCTGAAAAACTCATTTGTTAGGTCTTCAAATATTGCTAAAATACAGATCTGGACCTTCAAAGTGGAATCACCCTAGAATCAATAAGATGAGCCATAACAACTTCGACGAAATCTACGTGGGAATCCATTCAAGAAACGTGCCAAAATTAATGACTTTTTTACAGTGACTTCATTATTTCCATTCTGACGATACCATCCCCAGTCAATAACTTTGTTGTTGCCCGATAAATCCAACATATGCTGCGTGAGAAACATTATTAATCTGATTTCTAACCTACTTTGCAAGTATTGGTATTGTTAGAGCCATCATCAGATACAAAGATAAGCATGTGGTGCAGTGAAATTTTGTTGGATCAAAGAATTTAGCTTGTGCTTGGACAGACTATCTCCATTTCCAGAGATGAAATCTGTTAATGTTACAATTGGGAATAAAACAAGAGGGACTATTTCAATGTAAATGCCATGTAAGATTATGTAACTTAAATAAAATATGATACAATAACTAATAAACTATAGGCAATATACAACAGTTACCTGTAGAAGAAATTTTGAACAATAAACATTCGAAGCTGATGTGGCTGAACAAAATAATCTTGCCTTTTGTTCAGCGACATCTTTGGAATATGTCACCAAAGTTTATTGTTCAACTATTTTCTTCTACATACAAACGTTGCAATTTGTCTATAGTGCAATAGTTACTATGTCACGGTTTATCTCAAATGGTTCAAATGGCTCTGAGCACCATGGGACTTAACATCTGTGGTCATCAGTCCCCTAGAACTTAGAACTAATTAAACCTAACTAACCTAAGGACATCACACACATCCATGCCCGAGGCAAGATTCGAACCTGCGACCGTAGCGGTCACGCGGTTCCAGACTGAAGCGCCTAGAACCGCACGGCCACACCGGTCGGCGTTTATCTCAGTTAAATAATCTTAGATAGTATTTCCGCTGAAATAATCCCTTTTGTTTTATTGCTAATTCTAACATTAACATTTTCATCTCTGGAAATGGAGACACTCTGACCAAGCACAGTTTAAAACCTTTTATCCAACAAAATTTCGTTACAGCACATACTTATCTTTGTGCCTGGTGAAGCTGTAACAAACTAAAACCGGTTCGAGGAGCAAATAATAAATATTGTAGAATATTACACCAGTGTTGTGTGTGTTTTTGTCATAATATACAACCATGTATTTATTACAAAAGTAACAAGTGCCATCATTTAACAAGAGAAACTAATTATTAAGGAAATTGAAAAGGCCTACTAAAATTGTTAACTGACCCACATCTGGCAAAAAGATAAAATTTTAATTTACGCAATATTTTTCTATAAAACTAACAAGAAACATGACAAATAATCTTCTAATTATGGCACAACATTTCTCTAGAGAGACTAAAACCTACAAATAGTATAAAACGAAATTATTGCCTTGATCATGGCCCTAAGATGAAAAGCATTTACTTCCAAAATTTCTTAATCATCCAACATTAATTCAGTAAATAGGTGTCCCTCCAAAAAACGAATAAGTAATTAACTTCTCATGGTCTAGGTTCGCAGTCATATACAATTTATTAAAGGACATCATATTCGGCGTTTACTGCAGAAATTATTTATTTCACTATTGTAATTTCGGCCTTTGGGCCTTTTCGAGTCGTACAGAGCTTCCCACTCGTCTGATGTTACTGTATTTCTGCAATGAAAGGGCGTATTTTTGCCGATGGGATGTATACATGTCGAAGAATTTTGAATCCTTATATGTGTTGAACCAAAATCTTTTGCAGTACCCGTCGAAAATGGCCCAGAGGCCGAAACTGCGATAGTGAAATAAATAATCTCCGCAGTCCATATCGAATACGATGTTCTTAAAAAAAGCAATTAATTATAGAAAATGCAAAAAGGCTTTGAGAATAATTAAGTGGACAAACTTGCCAGCAAGAAATTTTTTTAAATAATTCAGTATTAAAATTTTACTTTTAAAGGAATTAAGAATCTGGCCAATTTCTTTCACTGATACACTATAACAGGAGACACGTCAGAATCTGGCAGATATAACAGATACAACTATTAGATCAAATCTCAAAGTTGTGGAGGCAAAAGTGTACACAATAAACTTAACTTGTTATGGGATCCGCACACAGAGACACTCAGAGAAACAACCTCTATGTAAAGGCACAGAACCCCTTGCTGCCATTACGCACACCAGCTATCGTTTCCAATGTGTATTTTATCTTTGCAGAAAACCAGGAAGCCCGTGGAACCGACCCAACGTTCCAAAGGGAGCAGAGCTAGCTCCTGCAGCTGGAAGGGCCCAGCTGAACTTAAATAACAAATGTGGCAGGCCCAACTGAGATACAGAAAACCTTATTAGTTAAGATACAAATACCAGGTCTTCACATTACCCACATAGTGAGGAAAAACAAGGCACTGAACTACAGCCTGGGCACAATAACCTTAAGCAAGTCTTCGTGCTTACGATTTACATGTGAGACTGACAAAGTCGTAAATTATCGACTGAAATACAAGGGCGCCCCAATTTAGTCACCTTAGTAGGAAGCGCCGACTATCAGATATAAGGCCTGTTAAACACTTTTTGGGCAAGGACAAGTTACTCTCTCACCTATTTTTCGCATATCGAGAATTATTAAAGATTTCATTACAACCTGACGCACCTTGAGCGAGACTAGAAAGTTAACGTCCTGATATTGATGGAGCCTGGTAGGGGACTAAAAGCATGAGGTATTTTTGAAATTCCTAGCTCGTAGAAATGGCTTGTTGGGAGTTGAAAGCAATTGGCGGTGAGCCCATCCCTTAGTAAATCTTGCCAGACAGGTCCACAGCGGTAAAGTGTAGACAGGGCAGCCCCTCGTGAAGACAGGTCTCCAGCAGAACAATGCCGTGATACCTGCTGTGGCGTCAGCAGAAGCCTGGCCTAGGGCGATGGTCTAAAGGAATGCATCTACACAGTGGAGTCGTAAACTGAGCATTGTGTGCAGAGACACACATAATAAAAACCACATGTTTTCATCTTTGCCAATAGTGTAAATAGGCCATTGAACAACTTCCCTCAGTAACCTTAGTTGGATAAGAAAAACTCCGGCGTCTCTGAGACACATTTAGAGATAGAACCTTTACTACACCTCATAGCTTGGACTAACAAGCTCCAAGGCACAGACGATTTAAGATCTTTGAGATTGTATCTGTTTGCTTGTTGCCGTGGGAAGAGACATGACTTTGGGAAAAATCAACACTTCCCCCTCCGCAAAAACTTTAAAAAGCCAGTAACTGGCGGTTAATTTTTTTTGAGAGACACAGGTTTCTTAACTCTTGCTCTGGTTCGACATGAGTTTGTGCTGTTGTGTGGGAGGGGAGATTTAACGCCTCTAGAGCCTTGTGATTGGCTCAAGACAGGGTGAAGGCAGTGTTATTGGTGCACTTTGCAGGTAAATGGAATTTACTTTTCTGGAGAGGTGCGAAGATCTCAGGAGCGGGACTCTGGTCTGGTAAGCACTTCTGGTCAACGCTCTGGCATGTGTGGTTGGTACTTGGGACCTGTCCTGAGACTGAGTGCACTTGCGAATAGTTTAGACTGGGGAGTCAGTGGTAAAGTTCTTACTGTTTGACAGTGTGACTTCAAACGTCTCAGACTACTCGTTTGCCGAGGGCACATTTATTCGTTTTCTGGTTTACCAGCCTTGACGTTTTGTATGCTTGTTCTCTCTGTCGTATAAGTGAGCCAAATCGGTCCTTGGTACGACCAGCGTATGGGTGTGTCACACACTGAAATCTACGGTGATTTCAGGGCTCTGGTAGAGAGTAAACTGTGATCCGTCTGCCTGATCGCTGGACCGTGACATTTTTGCGATCGATTCACAGGTGCCGCCTCCACGTCTCACCTCCTCCGCCGCACACATCTCGCCAGATAAAAGTCACGTGGCTGCACGAAGTAAACAGGTTAATGTACTGTCGCTCCGGCATTGTCACGGCGTACAGATCTCAATCGCCACTTGCTCTCAGCTGCGCCTATGTAGAGAAACTTCAGTAGATATGACCAGTCAAAGTCTGCTCAGTTTCAGATCAATTCAGCTTGCGTTATCGAAATTTTTTGGGCCAGAGTACTTGACTCACTGATCACGTAGTTAATCTGTCTTTGCCAGCCAGGATGCACCCAGGGAAGTTTTAAAGCATCTTTTAGTTGTTTAGGGAATTCAATCTACAACTTGTTTAGCATAATTTATGTCTGGTTTGAAAAAATAAATGTTCTTACAAGGGAACCTCCCCATCGCACCCCCCTCAAGATTTAGTTATAAGTTGGCACAGTGATAGGCCTTGAAAAACTGAACACAGATCAGTCGAGAAATCAGGAAGAAGTTGTGTGGAACTATGAAAAAAATAAGCAAAATATACAAACTGAGTAGTCCATGTCCAAGGTTGGCAACATCAAGGAGAATGTCAGCGGAAGAGCGCCGTGGTCCCGTGGTTAGCGTGAGCAGCTGCGGAACGAGAGGTCCTTGGTTCAAATCTTCTCTCGAGCGAAAAGTATAATTTTTCATTTTCTGGTAATTATCAAAGTTCAGGCACTCACACATAATCAACTTCGCTCTCCAAAATTCCAGGACATGTTCAGATTTGCTTATACATATGCAGGATTTGACGGTCTACGCACGGAAACATTTGAAAACGTAAAAAAAAAAAAATATGTTTTGACAGAGCACAGGGAAAACTGTGCGACTGTGAAGCTGTTGCATTCATTTGTTGCAGTTTATGTGACAAACTCTTATGTTTTCATCACTTTTTTGGGAGTGATTATCACATCCTCAAGAAAACCTAAATCGGGCAAGGTAGAAGAATCTTTTTATCGATTCGCCAAGTGTGCAAGTTAGGCGGGTCGACAACATATTCCTGTCATGTGACGCACATGCCGTCACCAGTGTCGTAAATAATATATCAGACGTGTTTTCCTGTGGAGGAATCGGTTGATCAATGACCTTGCGATCAAATGTTTTCGGTTGCTATTGGAGAGGCACGTCCTTTCGTCTACTAATCGCACGGTTTTGCGGTGCGGTCGCAAAACACAGACACTAAACTTATTACAGTGAACAGAGATATCAATGAATGAACGGACAGATCGTAACTTTGCGAAAATAAAGAAAGTAAAATTTTCACTCGAGGGAGGACTCGAACCAAGGACCTCTCGTTCCGCAGTTGCTCACTCTAACCACGGGACCACGGCGCTCCTCAGCTTAAGTCGTCCTTGATGTTACATATCTTGCACATGGACTACTCAGTTTGTATATTTTGCTTATTTTTTCATAGTTCCACACAACTTCTTCCTGTTTTCTCGATTGATCTGTGTTTAGTTTTTCAAGGCCTATCCACTGTGTTAATTTATAACTAAATCTGAGGAGGGTGCGATGGGGAGGTTCCCTTGTTAGTACACTAAATTTTGCCAAGAATCAATTAAATAGTCACACTAGAGTTACCTTTCATACTCTTGAAACATTTTTCTCCCTAGACAACACAACAAGTATGAATAAATATAAAGGGTATTTTACTACAACAAAAGTAATACGTCAATTCATTACATGGAATACTACAAACAAGCAAGGGCCCTAAGGGCGTCCACCACTGATTAGCATTTTAGCGGTTTAAAAAACGGGTGAAGCGAAAATCGCTACCGGCTTACAGTTTGCGTCTCTCCCGCCAGCAAGCAGGCAGGTAAATAACACGTCCTGGACATCAACAAGCAGAACCGCAAAGTCACGCAGGTCACACCTTAGACTTAGTGGGCTCAGTGGACAACACAAAAACATGCTAAAATAACCATCAGTCCCTTATGCACATTATACACATAAATATTACAGTTTCGCCCAAGCAGCAAGGCGCTAATCGTAATTAAGATTGTATGGACTGACAGAGTAAAGACCTGTAATACCTCAACTTCCAAAATAATAATCTTCATTCGAATGCCGCAGAGTACGAGAGACCCTTTGGCGGTCACGTTCCTTTAACCACTTCGCGCCCATGAGTTATTCTGGCGTTAGGGATAACAAAGGGCGCTGATTACGTATGGCAGTATATTGTCTTTCAGTTTGGCTTCTTTAGCTATTTGTTTTATAGTTTTTATATTATTCTGTGCACTATGTAAGCAATTTATTATTTATCTCACTATCTATAATGTTGGCACTTGAGCATATGTCAATTACTGCCTCTTATCTCTCCGTCTTTTTAACAATTTAGCTTTTGTCTTGTTCTATTTCATCCCTTTTTATTACTGTAATGTCTCTTATGCCTTATACGTCCATTACAGACTTTACCGATTGTATCCTCCCTTTATTTTACGTTGTTCAATTATTCATTGAAGACTCGTTTATGCCTAAAGTAGCCACATCTGGTGAACTTACAACACAAGCATCTTGTGGCTACTGCACGGCAGTTTGTTTTGAACAGTAGTGATGCTGACAAGATGACTCTTGTATATGTTGTTATTTATATATATTTGACGATGCTGGTGCTAATTTTGCACTTAACATTTGACGATGCCACTATGGCTGCAGTACAATAGGACATTGTTTTTATAAATCAGGTATGCCTCTTGATACTTAAAGCGCACAAATGTGTATGTATGTCAGTAGTACTTTTCATTATGGTCTATTTTATTGTTTTAAGCTGTAAGCAATCTGATAATGTATTTACGTTTTTCCCATATTATGCTGCAGATCTGAAGATGGTCATTATAGACGGAAACCGGTAATCTGTTGACAAAAAGCTAGTGACCATAGACGTAAAGTAAAGGAAATGTATTCTATGTCCGGGCACTGTTTTATTGTTGACAATGTCGCAGCTTGTTCATCTTCATTCGTTTCAAGTTCGGGCAGAAACAGCAAGAGGAAAAACCTACGAAAATAAAATCTTGCAAGTAAGGCGACGTACGACGAATCCACGGGTCCAGCTCAAGGGGTGTGACGACAACAATGCACTGCCAGGTCCAAAACAACACTGGTAGCAACTGCCGAGCTGGATGCTGCAGCGCAGGCCTTCACAAACTCCCTCGCAAGACCCCCGGCTCCACTCCATCAACCCCACCTAACTTCCTTCTCGTGAGCCACATCGCCTCGCTCCCTGAGCGCCACCTGGCTTCCGCAAACGTCGGCCGACCAAAGATTCTCTTTTCGGTGAAAAATCAAGTCTGAGCGAGCCGCCATAGTTAATATACAGGGTGATTCAAAAAGAATACCACAACTTTAAAAATGTGTATTTAATGAAAGAAACATAATATAACCTTCTGTTATACATCATTACAAAGAGTATTTAAAAAGGTTTTTTTTCACTCAAAAACAAGTTCAGAGATGTTCAATATGGCCCTCTCCAGACACACGAGCAATATCAACCCGATACTCCAACTCGTTCCACACTCTCTGTAGCATATCAGGCGTAACAGTTTGGATAGCTGCTGTTATTTCTCGTTTCAAATCATCAATGGTGGCTGGGAGAGGTGGCCGAAACACCATATCCTTAACATACCCCCATAAGAAAAAATCGCATGGGGTAAGATCAGGGCTTCTTGGAGGCCAGTGATGAAGTGCTCTGTCACGGGCTGCCTGGCGGCCGTCCAGAACTTTTCCCTTTGCACAAACACCCATTCTCTGTAAACTGTTTGTACCAACGTTTAATACACCACCTATCAGGAGGTTTAACACCATACTTCGTTCGAAATGCACGCTGAACAACTGTCGTCGATTCACTTCTGCCGTACTCAATAACACAAAAAGCTTTCTGTTGAGCGGTCGCCATCTTAGCATCAACTGACGCTGACGCCTAGTCAACAGCGCCTCAAGCGAACAAATGTACAACTAAATGAAACTTTATAGCTCCCTTAATTCGCCGACAGATAGTGCTTAGCTCTGCCTTTTGTCGTTGCAGAGTTTTAAATTCCTAAAGTTGTGGTATTCTTTTTGAATCACCATGTACATTACCTTCAAACTTATGATTACTTTACAAACGAGTTAATGTATTAAACGTGTGACGCAAAGTATGTAAGTGCAGAAAAGTTTAGAAAGGGTTTGAAATTTTGTTTTAACATTGCTGGAAGTCGCTAACAGTTCTCGTTCTCAAATACTGGATGAATATTATCCAGGTACATGTGCACCGTAAATTACTTTCCCTCAAGAGATAAACACAATTTTTAAATGTGGAACTTATTATTATTATATATCTTGATGAGTAGATTATGATAGCACTTTTAACTTTTAAATTTGGTCAATAATTATATGAAACATGGAAAATTAACCTTTTGTTGCCCCTGGAAGCCGTTATATGGGCAACTGTACAGGGTGACTAGGCAAATGTTTGAATCCATTAGTAATATAAATTATGTAAGACACAGAATCTATGGAGAGACACAGCGGTTGTTGGAAACTGTAGCCGACTGCATGATCACTTATTATGTCAAGATCACCTAACTATTAAAATAACAAAGACTCTTTTACCAAGTGACTACATGATGCATATTTTGTTGACATATTTTACACCATTTTAAGCTGTTGAAAATATACATAACATTAGTTTATATAACGTAACAAAAATGTCAGTAGATTAATTTTGAAGATTTCAGTAAGTGGTCAAAACGTATAATATTAATATTTGTGGCAGTTAGGTGCTCTTGTCATAATAAATTGTTAAATTATTTGTAAAGTTACATGCCTCAGTTGTGCGTTGTGTCAAATGTTCAAATGTGTGTGAATTCCTAAGGCACCAAACTGCTGAGGTCATCGGTCCCTAGACTTACACACTACTTAAACTAACTTAACGCTAAGCACAACACTCCCACCCATGCCCGAGCGAGGACTCGAACCTCCAGCGGTATGTCAGTTCTCATGGCTGATTATTTCAGTCACAGTTGTGATTTAATATAGGTGGCTACTGGATTCGTCCATTTTCCACTGCCTTCAGATTTACAAAATATTGGAACAAAAATGGCAAATATACAGAAACAGTCAGTATGTTCTCCTATTTTATTAATATATAGAAATAAATTTTTATTTTGTAGGGTTCACAGTCATATACAATGTTTTAAATGCATTGTGCTGTCTTTGACCGTTAAAATAATTTAACTACAGAATACATAATTGCAGTTTCGGCCTTTCTCCATTTCCAACAGGCCAAGGAGAAAAATTAGTGGTTTTTTGAATTTTCAGACGTGCTAATGAATGAAATTGTCCCTGAGCTCTACTTGAAAATGGCTGAAAGCTTAAACTGAAAACGTGGATTTTATAAATAAAAAAATTTAATAGTCGAAAGTAACAAAGTTTCGGGAGCTTCAACAGCTAACAATGTAAAATGTGCATATGGCATATTTTACTGGGAATCCCCTTTCAGGAAGTTCGGCTGCCTGGTGCAAGCCTTTTTATTTGACGCCACTTTGAAAACTTGCGCGTTGATGATGATGACATAGTGATGAGGAAACAGAACAGCCAGTCCCTGTGCGGAGAAAATAGCCAACCTTGCAGGGGACTGAACCCAGGCCTCTTGTATGGTTATAACTTCATGTATTGACTCGTTTCATGACCATGGAGACTTCTCCTTAATGTGGTCCCACGGAACAATAAATAAATAAATAAATAAATAAAAATAAATTTAGCTACATCGATGACTCAACTATGGAGGTGGACAACAACAAACAACAGGTCATTTTATCTAATTGTGTGTTACATGCCAGTAATACCGTAAGGTAGCTTCAAGGGCTTACCCCTCCTCCTCCCACCCTCTCCCACCATCCCTTTCCTCCTCTCCACTTTCCATTTACAGCCAGTGTGACGCCTTTATGTCCCTAGATATTCAACCACAGTATTTTAAAGTTGAGGCAGCCAAACACGGCGACGAAGCTATTTCGTTACCTATCATGTTACATTCTAACTTCAAAGGCGGCAAGCTATTTGGCTCGTCTCTTTTCATTCAGTATAACAATTGTGTTCAACTAGAGGATGAAAAGATGTCAAGATATAACGAAAATAGCTTTAAGGAGCAAATATGACTGCAGTTACTGTGTGTACTATCTTCTTGGTAACTTCTTGTCTTAAATAGCGTTTTCACACTTAACCTGGTGGGGGTCTATTCTTCGCTTTTTTGAGAGACTTTCGGAATCGTATGCACGATGGACTCAGGACAGACATTGCAGGAGTTGACAGAAAAAAAGCAGTGCCTGATAAGCAGTTGGGACACGGGCGTCCACAGTAACAGAGCTGAACTTCGACACAGGTATCGACGGGAGTGTTGTCAGGATGAAAACTGCACGTCGGGCAGCCCCTGGTTTGATTGCAGCTTTTGTATTGGCCGAACAAGCAGAGCTTTGGGATGGGCGAAAGAACTTGTGTCAGCAGGAAGCTCGAGCTCTGCCACGTTAAGAACTGTGCCTTCAGGATATTAGAATCTGCAGCTTTCCAAGAACCATAAAAAGTCTAGCTAACCTGGGATATAGTTTTTTTTTAAACTTTCACAGGACCCGTGAAGCGATACTAGCTGCTGAATGTGAAAACGCCAGTTGGTAAAATTCACGTGACATCATCAGGCCAGATCACATAGAGGGATGCTTTTTACAGAAGAGGGGAGGATAGAGAAGCCATTGGGCTTTTACAATGCCGCACTTTTTGGCGGGATATTTTGCTGAAGAAGGTATTACGCCATTGGCGAGCAGAGAGTGGTTGTAAACCGATTGATGGTCATGTATTCTTAGCGGGAAGGAAACAGCAGATCGTTCTATTCTGATAAGAGAAAGCTGAATACTAAACGGGTCTTCGTACCGAACACATCTCTGAAGACTGCAGTCTCCACTGGAGCAGCCGACTGGGGGTCCAGAGTTCGAATCTTCGGAAGTGTGGTCCTGGTGTTGTATTTCAGAAACACTGGGACATTAGCACAATCGCTGCTCAGAGCTCAGTCTGACTATTGCAATTAACTGTCCCACGTCCACCTAGTATAACACGGAGACAAATGGTTACTGTAATCTACCAGTAATAAAATCGTGAGTTATTTCAGTGCTCCAACTGCGTCAGAGGGCCTCATTTCAGACTTTCGAAGTGACTTTGCCAGACAGAAGATTCACTTTGTCTGAAGCTCATGGCACAGTTTTGTATTTTTTTAACTTTGCTCACCGTCAGGTAGTCAGAGCGTTTCTGTATTTGTGGTTCTTTGAGTAAATTAAAATGTTCATTCAGATCGAGTATTTGTTAGGAACTCATATACTTCCATTTTGGTAGTAGGCAGTTCCACACTTTACACAGAGGTGACAAAAGTCATGGGTCAGCGATGTGCACATACACAGATGGCTGTAGTATGTCTCAGACAAGGTACAAAGAGATGGTGCGTTCGCGGAGCTATCATCTGTACTCAGGATATTCATGTAAAAGGTTTCAGACGTGATTATGGCCACATTACAGGCATTAACAGACTTTGAACGCGGAATGGTAGTTGGGGCAAGACTGAAGGTGGCATTCAATTTTGGAAATCGTTTGGGAATTCGGTATTTTGAGATACACAGTTTCAATAGTGGGCCAAGAACACTAAATTTGAGGCATTACCTCTCACCGTTCAGTTAACGACCGAGAGCAGTGGAGTATGCGTAGAGTTGTCAGTGCTAACAGACAAGCAAAACTGCGTGAAATAACCGCAAAAATCAACATGGGGCGTTAGACGAACGTATCCGTTAGGACAGTGCGGCGAAATTTGGCATTAATGGGCTACGGCAGCAGAAGACCGATGTGAGTGCCTTTGCTAAGAGTACGACACCTCCCCTGGGCTGCTGGCCATATCCGTTGGACTATTTGTTGTTGTTGTGGTCTTCAGTCCTGAGACTGGTTTGATGCAGCTCTCCATGCTAATCTATCCTGTGCAAGCTTCTTCATCTCCCAGTACCTACTGCAACCTACATCCTTCTGAATCTGCTTAGTGTATTCATCTCTTGGTCTCCCTCTACGATTTTTACCCTCCACGCTGCCCTCCAATACTAAATTGGTGATCCCTTGATGCCTCAGAACATGTCCTACCAACCGATCCCTTCTTCTGGTCAAGTTGTGCCACAAACTCCTCTTCTCCCCAATCCAGTACCTCCTCATTAGTTATGTGATCTACCCATCTAACCTTCAGCATTCTTCTGTAGCACCACATTTCGAAAGCTTCTATTCTCTTCTTGGCCAAACTATTTACCGTCCATGTTTCACTTCCATACATGGCTACACTCCATACAAATACTTTCAGAAATGACTTCCTGACACTTAAATCTATACTCGATGTTAACAAATTTCTCTTCTTCAGAAACGCTTTCCTTGCCATTGCCAGTCTACATTTTATATCCACTCTACTTCGACCATCATCAGTTATTTTGCTCCCCAAATAGCAAAACTCCTTTACTACTTTAAGTGTCTCATTTCCTAATCTAATACTCTCAACATCAGCCGACTTAATTCGACTACAGTCCATTATCCTCGTTTTGCTTTTGTTGATGTCCATCTTATATCCTCCTTTCAAGACACTATCCATTCCGTTCAACAGCTCTTCCAAGTCCTTTGCTGTCTCTGACAGAATTACAATGTCATCGGCGAACCTCAAAGTTTTTACTTCTTCTCCATGAATTTTAATACCTACTCCGAATTTTTCTTTTCTTTCCTTTATTGCTTGCTCAATATACAGATTGAATAACATCGGGGAGAGGCTACAACCCTTTCTCACTCCTTTCACAACCACTGCTTCCCTTTCATGCCCCTCAACTCTTATAACTGCCATCTGGTTTCTGTACAAATTGTAAATAGCCTTTCGCTCCCTGTATTTTACCCCTGCCACCTTTAGAATTTGAAAGAGAGTATTCCAGTCAACATTGTCAAAAGCTTTCTCTAAGTCTACAAATGCTAGAAACGTATGTTTGCCTTTCCTTAATCTTTCTTCTAAGATAAGTCGTAAGGTCAGTATTGCCTCACGTGTTCCAGTATTTCTACGGAATCCAAACTGATCTTCCCCGAGGTCGGCTTCTACTAGTTTTTCCATGCGTCTGTAAAGAATGGACTATAGACGACTGGAAAGCCATGGCCTGGTCACATCTGTCCCGATTTCAGTTGGTAAAAGCTGATGGTAGGATTGGAGTGAGGCACAGACCCCACGAAGCCATGGACCCAAGTTGTCAACAAGCTGGTGGTCGCTCCATAATGGTGTGGTCTGTGTTTACTTGGATTGGACTGGGTCTTCTGGTCCAACTGAACCAACTGAGACTATTTGCAGCCATTCATGGATTTCATGTCCACAAAAAACGATGGAATTTTTATGGATGACAATATACCATGTCACCAGGTCAGAATTGTTTACGATTGGGTTTCAGAACATTCTGGACAATTCGAGCGAATGATTTAGCCACTCAGATCGCCAGATATGAACCCCTCGAATATTTGTGCGGGACAATCGACAGGTCAGTTCGTGGAAAACTTTCTGCATCGGCAAAATTTTCGCCATTATGGACGTCTATAGAGGCAGCATGACTCATTATTTCCAACGACTTATTGAGTCCAAGACACGTTGAATTACTGCACTACACTGGACCAAAGGTGGACTGAGACGATATTAGGAGGCATTCCGTGACTTTTGTCACCTCAGTGTAGGATTCGTAGCTAGGGTCCTATTATTTCTTTACGATTATTGGAACAACACATAAAATATTTGCAGAAGGCAAACCAAGTCAGTGTCTTATTGACAGAACACATAGAAAATGTAAGAGTGCTACTAAAGAGATACCCTATACTTCGCTTGTCCGTCCTCTTTTGGAGTGGTGCTGAGCGGTCTGGTATTCTTACCAGATAGGTTTGACGGAGTACACCGAGAAATTTCAAAGAAGAGCAGCATTTTTGTATTATTGCGGAATATGGGAGAGAGTGTCACTGACATGATACAGGATTTGGGGTGGATATCATTAATAAGAAGGCGTTTTTAATTGCGGCGGAATCTTCTCACTAAATTTAAATCAGCAACTTTCTCCACCGAATGCGAAAATATTTTGATGACGCCGACCTACATAGGGAGAAACGATCATCATAATAAACTGAGGAAAATCAGAGGTAGGTGATCGTTTCTTCCCGCGTTGGTCGAGATGGGAATAATAAAGAATTATTGAAGATGGTTCGATAGGTCCTATGCCAGGCACTTAAGCGTGATTTGCAGACTATCCATGTAGATGTAGATGTAGATGTACGACGGTTGAATGAAAAGCAGTGCCTCCACCTTCGTTAATTGGGCTTGGATGGGAATATTTTAATAAATCAAACGCAGAAATAATCCTTAGAATGTGATCTTTAATTACCAATATTCACTTTTCCACATAATCACCAGCCAGTTCGTTACATTTCTGCCAACGATGAACAAGTTTTCTGAAGAAGTCGACACTTTGTTTCCGCAACCACAGTGTCACAGTTCTCTCAATGTCTTCATCAGAAGCATAATGATGTCGCCGAAGATCGTCTTTCATTATCGGGAAGCGATGGAAGTCAGACGGTGCTAAATCTGGACTGTATGGAGGATACTGTACGGTGGTGAGATTCAGTCTCTGAAGTTCTTCTGCGGTGGCACGTGAAGTGTGTGGTTTGCCATTGTCATGCTGCAGAAAACATTTCCCTTTTTCTTTCGGACCTTTGTCAGCCGTCATTTCGGAATACACAGCGTTGTGATGTAAAGCTCTGAATTTACTGTCGCTCCACGATCAAGGAAATCAGCATGGATAACACCATCTGCGTCGTAGAACATTGTGGCCATGATTTTTCCAGCTGAGGGCTGCGTCTTGAATTTCTTTTTCTGAAGCGAGTCTTTGTGTCGATATTCCATAGACTGCCATTTCGTCTCCGGGTCGTAATGGTGTACCCACGTTTCGTCTCCTGTCACAACTGAATGGAAAAAGGAGTCACCTTCATTCTCGTAAAGTTAGAGGAGTTCCTGGCAAATTTCAAGTCTGTGTGCTTTCATTCCAAGGAGTCAGCGTACGGGGTACCCACCAGTGCACAGATGTTCCGAAAGCCAAGCAAAGCAATAATGTCACCCACAGGTTCTTGTGAAATGCTGATTGTGCTTGTAATTTCTCTCCGACTGATACGACGATCGTCCTGAATCAATCTGTCAACATTCTGCTTGTGAAACTCGGTGGTTGCTGTCACAGGACGCCCTACTCTTTGTTTGTCACGCAGGTCAGATGTTCCCGCCTCAGCCGGCCGCTGTGCCGAGCGGTTCTAGCTGCTTTAGTCCGGAACCACGCTACTGCTACGGTAGCAGGTTCAAATCCTGCCTCGGGCATGGATGTATGTGATGTCCTTATGTTAGTTAGGTTAAAGTAGTTCTAGTTATAGGGGACTGATGACCTCGGATGTTAAGTCCCATAGTGCTTAGAGCCATTTCAACCAATTGTTCCCGCCTCAACATCTTTAAAGTACCTCGACCAACGACGCTCAGTACTCATATCAATACCATACAATCACCATAAACTGCTTTCATTCTCTGATGAACCTCCTTTGGGGTGACACCTTCTGCTGTCAAGAATTCGATGACTGCACGTTGCTTAAATCGCATTTACCAACTGTCTGCGCAGTGTTCCATACTTCACACTGTAACAACACAACCGTTCAATGCTAAGGCTTCCCGCCAACTGGAGCTGTAGAGAAGAGGGTGCGGAAAAAGCTAGTGCCTACCTCATACCAAGGCTGCCTACTGTTAAAGAGTTACGAAGGTGGAGGCATTACTTTTCAGTCAACCTGTAACACCACAGCTCTTATGCTGTATGGATTTATTTTTTTTTTTTTTTTTTTTTTGCTTTATTTAATGTTACATTGTTGATCGTCTGTAAATGTGTTTGAATCGATAACATAAAATTGTGTACTCTTTTCTTTGTCAAGCCTTTGATGTCGTGATTTGATTCTATGCAAAGTAGTGTATCTGTAATTTAAAATTCTTTGTCCCATTTGGAGGGAACAAATCTTACTGTATATAATTGTAATTCTGTGTGAATAATTTTTTGTAGAAGTGTCAATATGTGAAAATGTTCTGTTTTATTTAATGTGTTTGTTTGCTCTTATGTAAACTGCTGACCTTCACTTAGGGCTCTTAGTTATTCTATATGTAAAAGTTGTAGTGGTTCCCCTCGGGAACGGAACTGTGTAGCGCGCGCAAATTGTGGTTGGCCTAGGTGGCAAAGGTGGAACTGATAGTCAGTCGGAGGCGAGCTACGAGTCAGGGACGAGCCAGCAGTCAGAGATGAGCTACGAGTCCGTGCACTGCCGTGTAAAAGTTGCATAGTGCTGGTTTCGAGAGAGGCTTTTCTGTTATTTCCCAATGCCTCGGATGGATGGATAAATAGCTGGGCTATTCTGGAATTTGTATCTATCTTCGCCACCAAGAAATGACAGAGTCCAGCAATTCTGCCTGGAATTCCACCTACCAACATGCTGTGGCCATCACATTGCGCAATCATTGCAACATAACACTATAATGATGTACAGTGAAGGATCAGCGAAATGGATGTGTTATTGTGCTGAAATATAAGGTAATTCATATCTGAATTTATGTACCTACCTTGACTTTTCTCCTCATCATAACACCTATCAGGGTCCTTTCCGCTTGAACTAAAGTGATTACCGAGTATTCTTACTGAAAGTACGTTAAAACTCAGTTTGCTAGTTAATGCCTATTGGACAAAATAAAGTTAAAGTTAATGTGGCAATATAGTGCAGTTAAAGTAAATATTACAAAATTGTTGAGGCTTTCGTGGCCACTTGTTGACAAACTGCCTATTGGCTTCTGTCTCGGGTTCATTAGATGAACGTCGGCCGAAGGACCCGAGACAGAAGCCAATAGGCAGTTTGTCAAAGTAAATATTATTTGCTCAAAATAACTTTCCTATTAAAACTGCTATTTAAAGTGCTGTTGCTAACTTCTATATTAAAAGTTCTTAAGACTGAGGCTTATAAGGCAAATAATCACATTATTGTCTGTAATAAATCCTAAAAAGGTGAGTCAGTTTCTTGAAATTTGGTCATTATTGTGTTTCGCTGTAGTAAAAGTGAGAAAGCTGCAGTTGTGAAACTTTATATATATTCATGTTTGCTATGTGTTTGTGTATCTTGTATATTAGAGGTGCAAGTTAATAGTAATATTATAAAGACCATTCACTTTATGTAAGCCTGAAAGTAATAGGGTGTTTCGGTATCTCTTATAATTTAGCAGATAGTTTGCGCTGCTCCAGTTGTTAGCTTCAATCTTAAAATATATGTGTGTCAGAGTTCATTACACTCGCGTGTGGCCAAGTCTAGGTTGTGTTTGTCCATTATAGTTACTTATACCTACTTTCTTGAACGAGAATGTTAATCTTTCTCTTGCCTAGTTAGGCTGGCGGCCGTTTTCTTTATCTGTTGAACAGTGCAGATAGGCAAAATTTTGTTTGGTACTGTTCAAATATTTACGTAATTCTGTTCTTTCATTTCCGATAAGCCACTTCCGTTAGGTACAACACGGTAAATTTAACAAAATTCCTCTCAGAGGGTAACACAGCTCTGTTGATTTGTACTATAATTGCTTTTACAAAATAGTTTTATGTCACAATCTGTTTCTGGCATTGAGGTTATGGTGCAGTAATAACAGCAGAGAGGAGTGTTATACGTGGCGACCGTGACAGGACTAATTGTTCTGTTGTGGCATCCTATGTACTAAACCAAACTTGGTATTTCATTGAATAAGCTACGTAAATATGCTGCTGTAGTGTTATAAGTGGCGACCGTGACAGGACGTTGTTCAATTGCACCTACAGACGGAAAAAAATTATAAGTAGTTAGCATTTTGCAAACACAGAGTGAACATAAAACGTCCAGCGGCACGAACCTGTACATTAGTTGACAGAACGGATAGTGAAAGTTCAGCTTAAATTGAAAATTAAAAGTATCAGTACTTAGTAATAGCTAAAATGGACAGGGAACTAGAAATGAATATAAATACGCGAGAGCAGAATGCAATCGAGAGTAGTTCAGGCAGCACACTAACAGATGGCACGACGCGCGACATGCGAGTACAGGCGGACGTAAACAAACCGATCCAAGCTACGAACATTGCACACGCTAAACAGGATGAAACAGACGATGTTGCTAAAGACTATGGCTATGCTAATGAATCACGGGATATGTTCGAATCACCAGAAACTGAGAGGGGTGTAGGATCTGAACACGAAAATGCAGCTGAAACCAAAAGTGAAAAGACACCAGATGTGAATGATTTGTTAAAAATGTTGTCTGCACAAATTACAGCACTGGGGCAACAATATGTAGAACAAAGACAGCTAATCGCAGCACGGGGACAACAATTGACAGCGTACTATGATAATACATCTACACTATTGGCAGCACAAAGTAAACAAATCGAAATGCAATGCAATAGCATTATCGAAAAAATTGATATGTCATTCAATGATGATCTTTCAAGGTCAGAATCGTGTGAAAAGGTATTATTAAATAATGAAAGTGAGCCAGAAAATGCGAGTGAAAAGGAAGATATTTGTACTGTTAATGATGTGTATGAGGTCAAAGATGTAGATGTGGGGGAGGTTATGATGAAATATGCCACGCAAAAGACGTGTGCACAGCTAATGATAGGTGAAAGGGATGTAAAGGAGGACGTTAGTAAACATGACATTATAAACAGTGCAGGTGAAATTATTGTTGATGGAAACGTGTTTTGTGGCTCTGATGCAGAAGGGTCTGGTAGGGATTTCGCACGATTATCTGAAACTGATAGTAAAGGAATCAGTGAAACGAAGGTTATTAATGTATATGACGAGTATACTATGTACGAAACTAAGGCTGAAATTGTTCAAAATAATACAACTGAAGTGCCTGCGTGTCCAAATGATGTGCATTGTGTAGAAAATGAGTCGAAAAACGAAGTAGCTGAAACATCTAGTGATAATCTGCTCCACTGTCTAAAAGTTGCTTTCCTGCTCGAATCTGATGACGAAAATGAAATCAGTGATAGTTCAGATGATGAAAGGTACGCAAATACAGACGAAAATGAATATACTAACTTTCCCTATTGTTCAAAAGTACCGTACTTAAGTGAATCTGATGGTGAGGAAGAGAGTAGTGATGACTCTAGTGAAGATGAATTTTTAGGTGTAAACGAAAGTGAATATACATTTACTGAAAGAGGGTATGAGAAAATTAGTGACATTTTTCCAAAGAAAGATACAGAAAGTAGAACTGGGCCAAAACCGAATGAATTATTCATTAATGTAACACAGGGGCATAATTTGCAGGAACTTCCAGATGATACTATACTGGGGCAAGCTTTAACCAATGTTTTGAAGGAGTGTGAATTACAGGAACAAAACGAGCCTCCCGATAAAATAATAGCAGAACAAGAGATGTTGTACCTTGCTAAAGACTTTGAAAGCCCAAGACCTAAAAAGCCACCAGATGAAACAAAACGTTGGCAAGATCTGAATAGCATAGTGAAAGATGTAGAAGATAGGAGGCCTAAAAAGCCACCAGATTTAAGTCAATGTTTTTGAACCATAAAAGACTGCCTTTGTTAATAAAGAGACTGGGGGCAGGATGTGTGTATATATTTTGTTAATATAATGCATGACTTTAGTATTATTATTGTATCTGAGTGTTATCTGAAAGTGAGTTATTGTTTTGTTGACCTTGAGGCCTGGGACAGGTTGTTTATTTATTGTAGTGTACTGTTTGACTTTGCTTAGGAGCTGTTTATTTTCAATTGAATACTTATTGTTGCCAGCCTAATTATGAGGATAGGGGCATGTAGTGTAGCAAACCTGAGAACTTTGTGAACAATGATGATTATGGTTACTTTATGAAAGTGCAAAGAACTCCACCGGATAATAATTTATTTCTAATGTACTTAAAGACCAGAAAGGGCTTATGTTTGCACTATGTTGTTCACTTAAAGGTACATGTCCTCAGATGAGGGTTATTAAACCCTCAGGGGACAATGCACTCTTTGCATTGTCAGGTGCCTGACGAGCACCAGGGACCCGAGTCATTGCCAGCATTACTTCCGTTTCTTTTCATGTTGGCAACCTTCCCCTTCCTCATTCGGAACTTTGACTATCTTCTTTCTTTCTTCCCTTTTTTTTATTATTTTTTTTATATATTGAATCATGTTTTAGAGTATGTAAATTTTGCTTTACAATAACTTTCAATTAGTGTGAATTTCAAGTTTAAAGCAATTTGTTACAATCGTGGCACAAACTCCAGAACAAAGTTATTTTAAAGTTCCCAAACCTATATATATATATTTATTTAAATTTTTTAGTGAATTTGAATGATGATAAAAATTTTAATAATGCTGAATTTTTCCTTGTGTAATATGACTAAAGATAACTGTTTTAAGAAGAGTAATGGATAAATAATATGGGTACACTAGAAAATGACCAAGAATAATGAAAGTATAGTGGGTACAGAAAAAGGGAATAGGAACATGCAGTTAAAGTAAATGAATAAATGTTTCTATGCAGAAAAATGCAGGTGTGAATAAAGGTAATGTTTAAAGTGAATAATCTAATATGATTAATGTCTAAAGATGGTTGTACAGAAATGGGTAAGAAAGGTGATGAAAAATGTTGTGTGTTTAAGACTGAGGGGATAAACCTGACTAGTGTGCATGATATAGATTAGAGAGGTATGTATCTAATGCCACCCAAAGTGGGCAGAACTCACAGTAGGATGTAAAATTATAGTTCTGAGCTTGATATATCTGATGACCTAAATGTGTAGTTAAACTTGTTACTGACTTTAAAAGAAATATTACTGAGTAAGAAAGTGGGGAGAAAAACCATAAATCTGGGACTCTCAAATAACTCCTGAACATTTTCATTGTACCAAAAATGTCATTTAAAATTTTCTTAATGAATGATGAGTATGTTACCTGATGTTGTCATTTGAAAAGAAATGGTTTTGTTGCCAGTGTCTAATTACTGTTTCAAAGTTGCAGGTTTTATATTTTGTACCATTAATGCAAATGTTACCAAAGATGTGACATAATGATGAAAAACACAAAGATGATGACAATAAACTGCTCAAAAGTATGTTGTTGGGCAGCAAAACAAGACAAAACAATAAAAATGCTGTAGTCCTGAAGTTGAGGACTACCATATATGCTATGTGGGCAGTAGCCAAAGGACTTGCCATTGTGGGGCAAGGAGCTGAAAAGTGGTCATGAACTGCCAAACATAGAGGATGGGGCAGTGTGTCTATTTAAAAATGTGTTTTCTTTAGTGTTTTTAATTTAAATTGTGTTTTTGTGCCTAAATGTAGACAAAGACTGCCAAGCCAATGAGAGGCAGAATGTGTAACATGGGCTGCTAGTGCTGAGGCAAGCAGTGAACTTAGTTAGGTTTATTGGTCAATGTGTTATGAACTGACTATTTTTCTGAAGTCAGTGAAAAGTTATTACAAAATATGTATGGATTCTTATTCAAATGAATGTAGATGTTTTGTTTTGGACTGCATTGTTTTAAAAATACAGCAGTGATGATTAAAGATAGATCTGAATAGGTTAATGTGTTTTTGTGCAACAAACATTTTGGACTGCTATTAATGAAGAGCAGCTTTAAAGTTAATTGCTTTGAGAAAACCTTGAAAAGTTACTTTTGTATTTAAAGAGTCAGTTGGAAAAAGTTCTCATAGCTGTTTTGTGTAAATATTGGTACATGTGTGGATGCAAAATGAATTTTTTTTTACATTCCAATAATTGCTGAACCTTGCAAAATGTACTGTGATCATTAACATGCTTGTGCGTCTGGATATTTACATTCCTTTAAAAATATTGAAAGACAAATTTCTGCTTTGTTAAGTTAAAATGTTCTGTGCTATTGTATGTGTGTTTAACTTTTTTTAATTTTATTTGAAGGCTATACCTTTTCTATTAATATGTAGATTATTTTGTGTAATGTTTTGTATTTTATTTGAACTGTATGTGTATGAAATGAACATGCTCAATGATAACTTGTATAACGATGCAAAATTAGTTTCCTTAAACCAGTCTGAAAATGAAAATGAGTGTAAATGTCTCATTTTTGAAAATGTTTTTAGAAAAAAGTATAAAATTTCTTAGTGTATATGCTGTATGTCTGTAATATGTATTTTTTTATGTCCCAACTAAAGTTGGATGGAATAAATTATTTTTTTTTGCAGCCAACACCACTTAGGTGTTATAGATGTTTCCTTGAAGTATCCATTTCAGGAAACTTCAACGAAACATGGGGCATGTGTAACACCACAGATCTTATGCTGTATGGATTTATTTATTTATTTATTTTTTTTTTGCTTTATTTAATGTTACATTGTTGATCGTCTGTAAATGTGTTTGAATCGATAACATAAAATTGTGTGCTCTTTTCTTTGTCAAGCCTTTGATGTCGTGATTTGATTCTATGCAAAGTAGTGTATCTGTAATTTAAAATTCTTTGTCCCATTTGGAGGGAACAAATCTTACTGTATATAATTGTAATTCTGTGTGAATAATTTTTTGTAGAAGTGTCAATATGTGAAAATGTTCTGTTTTATTTAATGTGTTTGTTTGCTCTTATGTAAACTGCTGACCTTCACTTAGGGCTCTTAGTTATTCTATATGTAAAAGTTGTAGTGGTTCCCCTCGGGAACGGAACTGTGTAGCGCGCGCAAATTGTGGTTGGCCTAGGTGGCAAAGGTGGAACTGATAGTCAGTCGGAGGCGAGCTACGAGTCAGGGACGAGCCAGCAGTCAGAGATGAGCTACGAGTCCGTGCACTGCCGTGTAAAAGTTGCATAGTGCTGGTTTCGAGAGAGGCTTTTCTGTTATTTCCCAATGCCTCGGATGGATGGATAAATAGCTGGGCTATTCTGGAATTTGTATCTATCTTCGCCACCAAGAAATGACAGAGTCCAGCAATTCTGCCTGGAATTCCACCTACCAACATGCTGTGGCCATCACATTGCGCAATCATTGCAACATAACACTATAATGATGTACAGTGAAGGATCAGCGAAATGGATGTGTTATTGTGCTGAAATATAAGGTAATTCATATCTGAATTTATGTACCTACCTTGACTTTTCTCCTCATCATAACACCTATCAGGGTCCTTTCCGCTTGAACTAAAGTGATTACCGAGTATTCTTACTGAAAGTACGTTAAAACTCAGTTTGCTAGTTAATGCCTATTGGACAAAATAAAGTTAAAGTTAATGTGGCAATATAGTGCAGTTAAAGTAAATATTATTTGCTCAAAATAACTTTCCTATTAAAACTGCTATTTAAAGTGCTGTTGCTAACTTCTATATTAAAAGTTCTTAAGACTGAGGCTTATAAGGCAAATAATCACATTATTGTCTGTAATAAATCCTAAAAAGGTGAGTCAGTTTCTTGAAATTTGGTCGTTATTGTGTTTCGCTGTAGTAAAAGTGAGAAAGCTGCAGTTGTGAAACTTTATATATATTCATGTTTGCTATGTGTTTGTGTAACTTGTATATTAGAGGTGCAAGTTAATAGTAATATTATAAAGACCATTCACTTTATGTAAGCCTGAAAGTAATAGGGTGTTTCGGTATCTCTTATAATTTAGCAGATAGTTTGCGCTGCTCCAGTTGTTAGCTTCAATCTTAAAATATATGTGTGTCAGAGTTCATTACACTCGCGTGTGGCCAAGTCTAGGTTGTGTTTGTCCATTATAGTTACTTATACCTACTTTCTTGAACGAGAATGTTAATCTTTCTCTTGCCTAGTTAGGCTGGCGGCCGTTTTCTTTATCTGTTGAACAGTGCAGATAGGCAAAATTTTGTTTGGTACTGTTCAAATATTTACGTAATTCTGTTCTTTCATTTCCGATAAGCCACTTCCGTTAGGTACAACACGGTAAATTTAACAAAATTCCTCTCAGAGGGTAACACAGCTCTGTTGATTTGTACTATAATTGCTTTTACAAAATAGTTTTATGTCACAATCTGTTTCTGGCATTGAGGTTATGGTGCAGTAATAACAGCAGAGAGGAGTGTTATAAACCCTCATAGATTATCAGTCCGTCTGCATGGAGTAATTTAGCTTGGAGTCTTACGTTGGGTATCTGTCTCACAATTAAGTTTTAGCCGGCCGAAGTGGCCGCGCGGTTCTGGCGCTGCAGTCTGGAACCGCGAGACCGCTACGGTCGCAGGTTCGAATCCTGCCTCGGGCATGGATGTGTGTGATGTCCTTAGGTTAGTTAGGTTTAACTAGTTCTAAGTTCTAGGGGACTAATGACCTCAGCAGTTGAGTCCCATAGTGCTCAGAGCCATTTGAACCATTTTTGAATTAAGTTTTATGAGTCGGGTTTTACGTTCAGCACGTGCAGGATTTTGCAAACTTACATAGAAAGGTATATACTGGGTGTGTCATAATTAACAACGGACACTGATCTGAGCGAAATTATACTATAATAGAATAATATACAGGGTGTTTCAAAAATGACCGGTATATTTGAAACGGCAATAAAACTAAACGAGCAGCGATAGAAATACACCGTTTGTTGCAATATGCTTGGGACAACAGTACATTTTCAGGCAGAAAAACTTTCGAAATTACAGTAGTTACAATTTTCAACAACAGATGGCGCTGCAAGTGATGTGAAATATATAGAAGACAACGCAGTCTGTGGGTGCGCCATTCTGTACGTCGTCTTCCTGCTGTAAGCGTGTGCTGTTCACAATGTGCAAGTGTGCTGTAGACAACATGTTTTATTCCTTAGAATGGAGGATTTTTCTGGTGTTGGAATTCCACCGCCTAGAACACAGTGTTGTTGCAACAAGACGAAGTTTTCAACGGAGGTTTAATGTAACCAAAGGACCGAAAAGCGATACAATAAAGGATCTGTTTGAAAAATTTCAACGGACTGGGAACGTGACGGATGAACGTGCTGGAAAGGTAGGGCGACCGCGTACGGCAACCACAGAGGGCAATGCGCAGCTAGTGCAGCAGGTGATCCAACAGCGGCCTCGGGTTTCCGTTCGCCGTGTTGCAGCTGCGGTCCAAATGACGCCAACGTCCCCGTATCGTCTCATGCGCCAGAGTTTACACCTCTATCCATACAAAATTCAAATGCGGCAACCCCTCAGCGCCGCTACCATTGCTGCACGAGAGACATTTGCTAACGATATAGTGCACAGGATTGATGACGGCGATATGCATGTGGGCAGCATTTGGTTTACTGACGAAACTTATTTTTACCTGGACGGCTTCGTCAATAAACAGAACTGGCGCATATGGGGAACCGAAAAGCCCCATGTTGCAGTCCCATCGTCACTGCATCCTCAAAAAGTACTGGTCTGGGCCGCCATTTCTTCCAAAGGAATCATTGGCCCATTTTTCAGATCCGAAACGATTACTGCATCACGCTATCTGGACATTCTTCGTGAATTTGTGGCGGTACAAACTGCCTTAGACGACACTGCGAACACCTCGTGGTTTATGCAAGATGGTGCCCGGCCACATCGCACGGCCGACGTCTTTAATTTCCTGAATGAATATTTCGATGATCGTGTGATTGCTTTGGGCTATCCGAAACATACAGGAGGTGGCGTGGATTGGCCTCCCTATTCGCCAGACATGAACCCCTGTGACTTCTTTCTGTGGGGACACTTGAAAGACCAGGTGTACCGCCAGAATTCAGAAACAATTGAACAGCTGAAGCAGTACATCTCATCTGCATGTGAAGCCATTCCGCCAGACACGTTGTCAAAGGTTTCGGGTAATTTCATTCAGAGACTACGCCATATTATTGCCACGCATGGTGGATATGTGGAAAATATCGTACTATAGAGTTTCCCAGACCGCAGCGCCATCTGTTGTTGATAATTGTAACTACTGTAATTTCGAAAGTTTGTCTGCCTGAAAATGTACTGTTGTCTCAAGCATATTGCAACAAACGGTGTATTTCTATCGCTGCTCGTTTAGTTTTTATTGCCGTTTCAAATATACCGGTCATTTTTGAAACACCCTGTAAAAAGCTCCAGTAAACAAGGGTCCATATAAGGGCCAGTTGTGAGAATTGAGAATGTGTGGTTACGAGATGCCATTGACTTCAGCTGGATATGTTGTACTGAGTAATACAAATGCACCTGAATATACACTGACGAGCTAAAACATTATGACCACTGCCCACTGCCCACTGCGACGTTGGGTACCCCTTCCGGACGTTGCAGGCATGTGATGCGGTACCAAAAGTGTGTAAGCAGAGCAGACACGGAAGGGGGATCATGCTAGCGAAGATGTGGGCTGGAAATGAGGAAATCCATTGAGATAAGCTACTTTGACAAACGGCAGATTATTATTACGTATAGCCTGTGCTCGAGTATCTTGGAAAGGGCGAATCTGGTCGAATGTTCACGTGTTACTGTCTTGAGCATACACGGGAAGAGGTAGAAGACCAGTAGGCGCTAAATGGTTTGACCCTTCACTAGAACATGGGGTTCGGAGACTTGTTTGCTCTCTAAAGTAGGATAGACGGTTATCTGTGGCATCTCTGCCGAAAGAGCATAATTCTGGTGCACGCCCAAGTGTTTCGGAGCACATCTTTCATAGTACATTAGTGAACATGGGGCTCCGCAACAGACCGCATATAGTTGTTCACATATTGACCCAACGACATCGTCAATTACGATTGCAGTAGGCACAGGACCATCGGGCCCGACCCTCGATCAATAGAAACGTGTCGGCTCTTCGGGTGTATCACATTTTTGCTGCACTTTTTCGACGGTCTTTGAAAGTTATATACACACGGTAAAATTTTGTATCAAACCAGAGATGGTCAAATGTACGAGGGCGGTTCAGAAAGTAACCTCCGATTGGTCACAGTGCGGGTTGTGGGGGGAGTAGCGACGCCATCTGTGCGTTCACGCACTCAACAGGTCAGTCGGCATCAAGCCGTGGTCGAGTGAACGTCGTACCTGCGCTAGTTTAGTTTTTGTGGCAGTTTGAAATGTGTGCTGCAATAGAAAACCCCGCCAAATGTGAAGTGCGTGCTGTCATAAGGTTTTTTACAGCCAAAGGATATTCTGCAGCAGCTATTCATCGTGAGCTTTGTGCCATGTACGGACCAAGAGTTATGAGTGAAGGAGTTGTCCGTGAATGGGTATGTTTATTTAAAAGTGGACGAGAAAACGTTCATGATGAAGAGAGGAGTGGTAGACCATCATTGGTGACTGACGAACTCGTTCAGACAGTTGATGCAAAAGTTCGTGAAAATCGACGTTTCTCAATGTCGGAGTTGTCTACTGGTTTTCCACAGATTTCTAAGACTCTCTTGTACGAGATAGTGACAGCAAGATTGGGTTACCGTAAGTTCTGTGCACGATGGGTGCCCAAAATTCTTACCGACCACCACAAAACTCAAAGAATGGGCTCTGCATTAGACTTTCTGTCACGTTATGAGGACGAAGGAGAACCATTGTTAAACAGAATCGTGACCGGTGACGAAACCTGGATTAAGTACGTGAACCCTGAGACAAAAGAACAATCAAAGATGTGGGCACATTCAAATTCGCCTACCAAACCAAGAAAAGCCTCGCAAGATTTTTCTGCCAGAAAACTGATGGCAACGGTGTTTTGGGATGCCAAAGGGGTGTTGTTGGTTGAATTCATGGAACGTGGTACGACCATTAATCAAGACGTGTACTGTGAAACAATAAAAAAGTTACGACGGGCTATACAGAACAAACGCCGTGGTATGCTGACTTCCGGTATCGTTTTTTTGCACGATAACGCCCGTCCTCACTCTGCTCGCAGAACAACGGCCCTTCTTGAGTCCTTCAAGTGGGACGTTATCAACCATCCACCTTACAGCCCAGACCTGGCGCCAAGTGATTATCACCTCTTCATGCATTTGAAGAAATGGCTCGGGTAACAGCGGTTTGATGACGACGAAGAGCTCAAAGATGCGGTCACAGGCTGGCTCCAGGCACAAGCGGGTGATTTTTATGCAGAAGGAATTTCAAAGCTTGTGAAGAGATACGATAAGTGCCTCAATCGCTATGGAGACTATGTAGAAAAATAGTGCAAAGATGTAGTTGTAAGATGTATATATTAAAATATTTTTATTTAACTTGGTGTATTTTTTTAAATCAACCGGAGGTTACTTTCTGAACGGCCCTCGTAGTATCGATGTGTAGTAGCGTCGTCGCTCAACGGCGATCGCTGTATCAAGTTGTATATGTGAGAGTAACCTTTAGATAGAGAGATGTATGGAGGACTCTCAAGTATAAAGACATGTTGTATCTGTTGTGTGCTGGAAATATACTTACTCGATATGAACAGTAATGATTTTTATTTGCAAGATACCATACTGGAAATGCTTAAGGTAAAGAAAGTTGTTTTGTTACCAGTGCAATGAGCTAATTCGTAAATGTTTGAGACAATGTATAACACTCACATCCAATGATTTTGTAAAGCAAATTGTTAATGTATAATAGGTTTATTGTGTGTTAATTGTGAGTATTATTAATTTTCAAAGAGTCAAAATACGAGTTTTAAAGTTAGTACCATATTGTTACTTAACACAAATCAATACCAGTTCCCAGATCCATGTCGTTTTTGATTAACTATTTTACTCAAGAAGTTATTGTCTCAGTCAGCCGCCCGGTGTGGCCGAGCGGTTCTAGGCGCTTCAGTCTGGAACCGCGCTACCGCTACGGTCGCAGGTTCGAATCCTGCCTCGGGCATGGATGTGTGTGATGTCCTTAGGTTAGTTAGGTTTAAGTAGTTCTAAGTTCTAGGGGACTGATGACCTCAGATGTTGAGTCCCATAGTGCTCAGAGCCATTTTTTGTTTGTCATATTCGATTTAATTAAAAGGTATACTAAGCAACAGCCTTGCACAGTAGCTGTATACTAACTATACAATTTAAAGTACCAGCAGAGAGCAGTGCGAGGAGCGCTATCATTGCGCAGATAAAGGTAAGAAATTGTATTATTTCAGGCATAGCATTCATTAGCCACAGGGACCATTATTTTCAAGTTGATCAAATTCTGTTTTGTTACTAGGACCAATTTCAAATCAATAGTGTTGCAAGAGATTTAGTTTTTGTGTTATGTAGGTTCATGTAGTTTTGGATCGGTTTAAAGTTAATGACAGTTTACATTCTCGCTGTTAGAAAAGTTTAGTACAGGGCAAAGTGTGTATGCGACGAGATAAAATACACGTTTGCATGCCAGTCCCATTCTAACAAATGTGTTGCAGGCTACTGCCAGTTACGTTACTTCAAACGTACATGTTTCATCGTCTCATACAAGCGCCGTGCCGCGCGGGGTAGCCACGCGGTCTCAGGCGCCTTGCCACGGTTCGTGTGCAGCTCTCACCGTCGGAGGTTCGAGTCTCCCTCGGGCATGGGTGTGTGTGTTGTCGTTAGCGTAGGTTAGTTCAAGTTAGATTAAGTAGTGTGTAAGCCTAAGAACCGATGACCTCAGCTGTTTGGTCCCATAGGAACTTAACACAAATTTCCAAATTTCCACAAACGCAGTCATCGAGATGAACGGCGACTCGAAACGTGCAGCGTGCCTCAGAGACAGGCTAGTGGGAGCAGTATTATGGTATGGGAGACATTCTCCTGCGCTTTGCATGGGACATATGGTAGTAATCGAAGACAGCTGTGAATCAGTTGCATCCCTTCATGTTTGATGTCTTCCCGGGCAACGATATTATCAAAAAAATGGCTCTAAGCACTGTGGGACCTAACATCTGAGGCCATCAGTCCCCTAGACTTAGAACTACTTAAACCTAATTAACCTAAGGACATCACACACATCCATGCCCGGGGCAGGATTCCAACCTGCGACTGTAGCATCAGCGCGGTTCCGGACTGAAGCGCCTAGAACCGCTCGGTCACATCGGCCGGCACGGTATCATCTTTCAGCAGTATAATTGTCCGTGCTTCGGAGCCAGGACCGTGCAGCAGTGGATTGAGCAGCGTTATGGTAAACTCAGGTTGGTGACTCGGCGACCGAAGTCGCCTGACGTAAATCCTATAGAACCCATCTGGGTCGCTGTCGGGCGCTATCATCTACATCTACATCTACATTTATACTCCGCAAGCCACCCAACGGTGTGTGGCGGAGGGCACTTTACGTGCCACTGTCATTACCTCCCTTTTCTGTTCCAGTCGCGTATGGTTCGCGGGAAGAACGACTGTCTGAAAGGCTCCGTGCGCGCTCTAATCTCTCTAATTTTACATTCGTGATCTCCTCGGGTGGTATAAGTAGGGGGAAGCAATATATTCGATACCTCATCCAGAAACGCACCCTCTCGAAACCTGGCGAGCAAGCTACACCGCGATGCAGAGCGCCTCTCTTGCAGAGTCTGCCACTTGAGTTTATTAAACATCTCCGTAACGCTATCACGGTTACCAAATAACCCTGTGACGAAACGCGCCGCTCTTCTTTGGATCTTCTCTATCTCCTCCGTCAACCCGATCTGGTACGGATCCCACACTGATGAGCAATACTCAAGTATAGGTCGAACGAGTGTTTTGTAAGCCACTTCCTTTGTTGATGGACTACATTTTCTAAGCACTCTCCCAACCTGGTACCCGCCTTACCAACAATTAATTTTATATGATCATTCCACTTCAAATCGTTCCGCACGCATACTCCCAGATATTTTACAGAAGTAACTGCTACCAGTGTTTGTTCCGCTATCATATAATCATACAATAAAGGATCCTTCTCTCTATGTATTCGCAACACATTACATTTGTCTATGTTAAGGGACAGTTGCCACTCCCTGCACCAAGTGCCTATCCGCTGCAGATCTTCCTGCATTTCGCTACAATTTTCTAACGCTGCAACTTCTCTGTATACTACAGCATCATCCGCGAAAAGCCGCATGGAACTTCCGACACTATCTACTAGGTCATTTATATACATTGTGAAAAGCAATGGTCCCATAACACTCCCCTGTGGCACGCCAGAGGTTACTTTAACGTCTGTAGACGTCTCTCCATTGATAACAACATGCTGTGTTCTGTTTGCTAAAAACTCTTCAATCCAGCCACACAGCTGGTCTGATATTCCGTAGGCTCTTACTTTGTTTATCAGGCGACAGTGCGGAACTGTATCGAACGCCGTGTACGTAAATTATCGGTCCGTTGTTTATGCGAATTTGATGACCTGTGTAGATGTCTAATGCCACACATCTCCAAAAACCTACAAAAAAACTGTCGGATCCCAGATTTGCAGAATCAGTGGAGTATTTCATTCCAAAGAAGGACAAACGAGTTAATAAGCTGGTGGTCATAATGTTTTGGCTCATCAGAGTATACACAATTGTATCTGAATATGTAGGCTGTCTCATTTATCTTGACCAACACTAATAAATAGGAACAATGGTCTATGGAATTCTGCCTTCGGCAATGGTGTCGTCTGTTGTGTCGCTTGCGAGCGCGCGAGCGTTTGTTTACTGCGTGTATCGGCTTGTCTTCGTGTTGAAATTCGTCGACCATCATGGCGTTTTCCTATCGCCATGCCACGATTAAATTAAATTTTTCTTTGGATCATGAACGACCAAGAGCGAATGAAGTAGAACGGTTTACACTGGATGATATGCCTCTCCCGCCGCAAGATGTTCTCGGGATTAATTTTTCGATCCTTAGTACCACTGTGTACAGACAGCTGGCGAATGAAGAGGTATGCGCCGGCGTTGTGCGGCGCAATGCTAACGATTTCAAGTTCCCATATTCTGGGGGCCATTTACGGTCTGTCGTGGTTGACCTCGCTGGTTTTGGCCTCCGAACTTTCAGGGGTTTCGATCTCCAGTTCGAGATGCCGTACGATGTTGTGATGGCCATCTTTCAACCTCACGGCAGCTTCTTCAGTCACTTTGCTGAAACGTGGAAGACGTTCGAAACCTACCGTGTCCTCAGTGGTGTCCATCAGACAAAAAGTCAACTGAGAAAACCCGTGCCATCTTACTTGGTTATTACCGGCTGCAGGGCTGTCATCATGTATGATCGCCAGCCGTGTACTGATTCAGGCTGTAATCGGGAAGGTCATGTCCGTTGTGAACGTCTCGATCATAGGCTCGTTCAGATATCATGTCGATCAACCAGCGGCGTCCACTGCGTTACCTCTTACGCTGAAAGGGTACAGTACCGCCCGACATTGAAAATACGTACAACATACTTCATTATTTTTGTCAGAACAACGAATTTTTTGTCATATGAATAAGGATCAAGCAGAAACGACATGATGATTAATGAGTGGATAAAGATGGTAGATAGAGAAGCGACGTGATAAATAGTAGTGGATAAAGGTCATATTTAAGGAGAGAAGCGACGTGAAACAGTGTGATTAATAAATAGAGATTCGACGTGATGAAACAGTGGTAAATAAAGGTGAGTAGAATTAATAATGTGGAGATGTCTTAGCTGTATGTTACAGAGAGGCCTGTGTATGCTGCAATAGAGATTGATGCCAATGGCGAAGGAAGACCAGGAAATGATGGAGTAATGGACGGACGGAGAGCCGAAATACGAATGAAGAGATGAGGACAACTGCACAATGTGAAAGGACATAAAGGGAGTATGAGATCCAGATGGTGAACGTTGTGGAATACTGACGTAAGATGTAATATAAGTGTAAATCTAATTCTTACCATAACAGTTGCTATGTGACAAAAATAATTTTTGTTGTTGTTGTTGTTGTTGAAGCCTGGTACCAGTATAACTAATCAAAACGGTACTAAGAATGTGTACAGTTATATTGCAGGATGAATAATTTGTGTACTTTTGTTCTTAGATGAAATATCGCAATTCTAAGTTGATATTTAGCAGGATGAATAATCGGTAAAGTGAATGCGGAGGTAAGCCGATGGAGAGAGGTGCCAGAGTGAAAGGACGAATTCAGAGACTGGAAAGCTATCTCCGAAGCAGCTTCATGTGTTATGTGGTTGAGTATAAGGGAGCAAAGGTATGGTATGTTGTCGTGAGTGTGGTGGTGTTAAGGTTAGCTGACTTCTCGACCTATTCTGTTAGTGTATTAATGGATTGAATGAGAAGGAAAATGTGATGTCTGGTGAGTGAGAGTCGTAGAGTAGTGTGATCAATGCGCACACTCCTGTAAAGGGGATGCTACCGATCCGTAACTAAAACATTATTGTGTTTTATTGTTTGATTTGGATGAACCTCGATGGCAGGTCAGGATCTGACATCATGTGCATGGTTCATACATGTCCTAGAAATGTTGTTATAAATAATAAAAAGGTAAAATATATAAAGAGATTTTAATTTCAGTCTGTCACAAGCACAAAGGTGCATTGTATGTTGTAGATTTAGAGTCATCAGTTTCTAAAATGTTTATTGTGTTAGGATGGTAAAGTAGTTTACTATTTAATAACATGTGCTAGGTAATTGTGAGCTGTGTAGATTATTTCTTATTTTTTTGTTAGAACACTTTCAAGGGGTATTAATTTCAGACTGTCACAAGCACAAAGGTTCACTGTATATTGTAGTTTTAGAATCAACAGTTTCTAATACACTCCTGGAAATTGAAATAAGAACACCGTGAATTCATTGTCCCAGGAAGGGGAAACTTTATTTACACATTCCTGGGGTCAGATACATCACATGATCACACTGACAGAACCACAGGCACATAGACACAGGCAACAGAGCATGCACAATGTCGGCACTAGTACAGTGTATATCCACATTTCGCAGCAATGCAGGCTGCTATTCTCCCATGGAGACGATCGTAGAGATGCTGGATGTAGTCCTGTGGAACGGCTTGCCCTGCCATTTCCACCTGGCGCCTCAGTTGGACCAGCGTTCGTGCTGGACGTGCAGACCGCGTGAGACGACGCTTCATCCAGTCCCAAACATGCTCAATGGGGGACAGATCCGGAGATCTTGCTGGCCAGGGTAGTTGACTTACACCTTCTAGAGCACGTTGGGTGGCACGGGATACATGCGGACGTGCATTGTCCTGTTGGAACAGCAAGTTCCCTTGCCGGTCTAGGAATGGTAGAACGATGGGTTCGATGACGGTTTGGATGTACCGTGCACTATTCAGTGTCCCCTCGACGATCACCAGTGGTGTACGGCCAGTGTAGGAGATCGCTCCCCACACCATGATGCCGGGTGTTGGCCCTGTGTGCCTCGGTCGTATGCAGTCCTGATTGTGGCGCTCACCTGCACGGCGCCAAACACGCATACGACCATCATTGGCACCAAGGCAGAAGCGACTCTCATCGCTGAAGACGACACGTCTCCATTCGTCCCTCCATTCACGCCTGTCGCGACACCACTGGAGGCGGGCTGCACGATGATGGGGCGTGAGCGGAAGACGGCCTAACGGTGTGCGGGACCGTAGCCCAGCTTCATGGAGACGGTTGCGAATGGTCCTCGCCGATATCCCAGGAGCAACAGTGTCCCTAATTTGCTGGGAAGTGGCGGTGCGGTCCCCTACGGCACTGCGTAGGATCCTACGGTCTTGGCGTGCATCCGTGCGTCGCTGCGGTCCGGTCCCAGGTCGACGGGCATGTGCACCTTCTGCCGACCACTGGCGACAACATCGATGTACTGTGGAGACCTCACGCCCCACGTGTTGAGCAATTCGGCGGTACGTCCACCCGGCCTCCCGCATGCCCACTATACGCCCTCGCTCAAAGTCCGTCAACTGCACATACGGTTCACGTCCACGCTGTCGCGGCATGCTACCAGTGTTAAAGACTGCGATGGAGCTCCGTATGCCACGGCAAACTGGCTGACACTGACGGCGGCGGTGCACAAATGCTGCGCAGCTAGCGCCATTCGACGGCCAACACCGCGGTTCCTGGTGTGTCCGCTGTGCCGTGCGTGTGATCATTGCTTGTACAGCCCTCTCGCAGTTTCCGGAGCAAGTATGGTGGGTCTGACACACCGGTGTCAATGTGTTCTTTTTTCCATTTCCAGGAGTGTATTTTCACTGTGATAGGATGTTAGAGTAGTCTACTATTTGATATTGTAATTATGAGCTGTATAGATTGTTTATTATTCCTTTTGTTTTTTTTTACACTTTCATGTTTTGTATGAGGGACGACAGGTACAATCAATAGCACAAGTGTGGGCTGTATATAGAAAAGGGATAAATGAAGATGTGGTATGTGTAGAAAACTAGGGTGTATAATTTTATGTTATTTAGAACAAAGATTCTTTTATTACCAATGTATCTAATAGATCATACATGTAATCAATGAGTATTTAAATACTGTAAGAATATCCTTTTGTCTCGTAATGTTGCGAGATGCATGGAAGGGTCTGACTGACTGGGTGTCATAGCGCTGAGATGCTACGCAGAACGCGCCCATACCGCTAGCGGGGCCGAGCTGACGTCGCCATGGTGACGGGCGACAGAGCAGCGGCACTCCCCACTCCACTGCCGGTCGGGGTACACTCCACGCGCCAGCTACAGCAGGTCAACTGCCTGGGGCGACACGCACGTACCACTGGCCATTCATAAATTCTGCCACCCTTACGACAGGGGAAAGTATCCCGCGGAGGCAACAGCGGGTTGTTTCTTCTGCTCAACGGTTGAGCGACGGCAGATTGAACGACACGCGGCAGAGTCCGGCGGGAATTTGTTACGAGCAACTATTAACTAGTACTGGACTGTGGAGCCGTGAAGCAAGATGACTGCTCATATGTCTCCATAAGGTGGAAAGTGAAAGACTGGTGTTACCATGTCGTGAGTGGTGGAAAAGATTTTGTCTTTAGCAGACAGGACGATTGTTTTGTTTTGTCTTGACCACTGAACGGTGGGATCCATAAACTTTTGGCAGTGACTTGTTAAGTTTGCTTTGTGAATTGCATGTGGGACGCTTGGTATACTTAAAGAGGACAGTTGTCGTTTGGTGACTAATTATTGTATGAACGCAAGAAACTAAAGTGGGACATTGACATTTGCATTTGTAGTAGGAGACATTTCTTTAATTGGTGTGCCGGCCGCGGTGGTTTATGCGGTTCTGGCGCTGCAGTCCGGAACCGCGGGACTGCTACGGTCGCAGGTTCGAATCCTGCCTCGGGAATGGGTCTGTGTGATGTCCTTAGGTTAGTTAGGTTTAAGTAGTTCTAAGTTCTAGGGGACTTATAACCTAAGATGTTGAGTCCCATAGTGCTCAGAGCCATTTGAACCATTTAATTGGTGTGGGAATAAGTGCTGTTTGTTGGAACTTACGACTTTTAATTACACCATGAACTGAAAGGACAGAACCGTGGGTAATAGTAGCTGTATGGCCATTTTTGGACGACCAGATTCGTGTGGATGGTACTCTGAGAGTGACTATGACATTTGTGTTTAATGTGAGATACAGTTTACTGTTCAGTGCGTGTTCAAAATGCCGATTTGAGTGACTTAAAGACTTTCGTCCGGGTAACCACGGGAGAGCTTTGACACCGAGACAGTGTTTCTAGGAAAACTATCAGCAACTTTTTGACCCCAAGAAAATCACAGAATGAAATGTTTCCGTGTGACTCGCAAGATAGGGAATAATGTAATTGTAATTGTGTAAATGTTTTTTTATATGTTTCATTCCTGAAGGGACAGCAAGTGTAATTGTATTTCATTAACATTTGTGTTTAGAATAGTTAGTGTTTGTTTTTTGTTTGTTCTGGGTTATCAAGTTCACGTAGCATGTTTATTAGAATATTTGGTACAATGATGCTTTAATTATTAGCCGGTGGCGTAATACTAATGTAGCGGCTCTTGTTGCATTGGTCAGTAAGGTTGTCACGGGGGACAAGAGTTTGCACTGCACAACAAGTATCGGAATTAATTGATGCCTTTTGATGTCGTGGACAGTAATGATCTTGTTGGTGTGTTGACTGAAGCCACTTATTTTCATTATCACAGTGGTGATATTTCACATTAAAGTGTAATGAAGGCTAATCGAACTGCAAGTTCTTGTCGTCCAAATGTGTAACAACAGAGAAATGAGCAGTAGTGTAAGATACGAGAGCTACTGGTGTATTCAGGCACTTATTGCTAAACTATTTACGGCGTGTATTGATCAAAGTTGATGGACTGACTAGCTCAGCAGCAGGTATTTGTACTGGTCGACAAGGATAAGGTTAAACTCACAGTCGAGTAGTTGTGGCAATTGCTTAAGTGATGATAGTTAATTAGGTATGACATGATGTCTTAGATGAACTATATTACGTAACCAGTATGCAACTTGTGGTATATTTCATTGTTTTTCTTCTCAGTTTTATTTCTCTGTAGGTTTGATGTATATTTTAGAGTACTGATATGGAGCCTGACTTCTACGTGTAACTAGTGTACGAAATTTTTTTCTTTTGTTGATTTTGTTTTGTATTTAGACATTGCCGTGTAAAGATTATTACAACGCAATTTAGGAATGTCAGATTACTTGTTCTGTGTTTGGACGGTGACCTATTTAAAATTTCATGAGTACAATTAGTATTTTTCTTATTTGTCATAGAATTAGTGAAGTTTGGATTACTCCTAAAAATAACGGAGATCCCGGTAACTAAGCAAATTTTTATCTCACCATTATTTTTTATTTGTATGATATGATGTTTTATTTGTCATTTGGATTGTTGTAAATATGTATGTGTACGTTACTCCGGAATGTGGAGAGTACAATAATGCAACAACAGTGTCAATAATTTGGTAAAGTAACAGCATTTGCTTCCCCCATGAACCATGGACCTTGCTGTTTGTGGGGAGGCTTGCGTGCCTCAGCGATACAGATGGCCGTACCGTAGGTGCAACCACAATGGAGGGGTATCTGTTGAGAGGCCAGACAACATGTGGTTCCTGAAGAGGGGCAGCAGCCTTTTCAGTAGTTGCAGGGGCAACAGTCTGGATGATTGACTGATATGGCCTTGTAACATTAACCAAAACGGCCTTGCTGTGCTGGTACTGCGAACGGCTGAAAGCAAGGGGAAACTACAGCTGTAATTTTTCCCGAGGACATGAAGCTTTACTGTATGATTAAATGATGATGGCGTCCTCTTGGGTAAAATATTCCGGAGGTAAAATAGTCCCCCATTCGGATCTCCGGGCGGGGACTACTCAAGAGGACGTCGTTATCAGGAGAAAGAAAACTGGCATTCTACGGATCGGAGAGTGGAATGTCAGATCCCTTAATCGGGCAGGTAGGTTAGAAAATTTAAAAAGGGAAATGAATAGGTTAAAGTTAGATATAGTGGGAATTAGTGAAGTTCGGTGGCAGGAGGAACAAGACTTTTGGTCAGGTGATTACAGGGTTATAAATACAAAATCAAATAGGGGTAATGCAGGAGTAGGTTTAATAATGAATAAAAAATAGGAGTGCGGGTTAGCTACTACAAACAGCATAGTGAGCGCACTATTGTGGCCAAGATAGACATAAAGCCCATGCCTACAACAGTAGTACAAGTTTATATGCCAACTAGCTCTGTAGATGTTGAAGAAATTGATGAAATGTATGACGAGATAAAAGAAATTATTCAGGTAGTGAAGGGAGACGAAAATTTAATAGTCTTGGGTGACTGGAATTCGTCAGTAGGAAAAGGGAGAGAAGGAAACATAGTAGGTGAATATGGATTGGGGGGAAGAAATGAAAGAGGAAGCCGCCTTGTAGAATTTTGCACAGAGCATAACTTAATCATAGCTAACACTTGGTTCAAGAATCATAAAAGAAGGTTGTATACCTGGAAGAATCCTGGAGATACTCATAGGTATCAGATAGATTATATAATGGTAAGACAGAGATTTAGGAACCAGGTTTTAAATTGTAAGACATTTCCAGGGGCAGATGTGGATTCTGACCACAATCTATTGGTTATGAACTGCAGATTGAAACTGAAGAAACTGCAAAAAGGTGGGAATTTAAGGAGATGGGACCTGGATAAACTGAAAGAACCAGAGGTTGTAGAGAGTTTCAGGGAGAGCGTTAGGGAACAATTGACAGGAATGGCGGAAAGAAATACGGTAGAAGAAGAATGGGTAGCTCTGAGGGATGAAGTAGTGAAGGCAGCAGAGGATCAAGTAGGTAAAAAGACGAGGGCTAATAGAAATCCTTGGGTAACAGAAGAAATATTGAATTTAATTGATGAAAGGAGAAAATATAAAAATGCAGTAAATGAAGCAGGCAAAAAGGAATACAAACGTCTCAAAAATGAGATCGCCAGAAAGTGCAAAATGGCTAAGCAGGGATGGCTAGAGGACAAATGTAAGGATGTAGAGGCTTGTCTCACTAGGCGTAAGATAGATACTGCCTACAGGAAAATTAAAGAGACCTTTGGAGAGAAGAGAACCACTTGTATGAATATCAAGAGCTCAGATGGCAACCCAGTTCTAAGCAAAGAAGGGAAGGCAGAAAGGTGGAAGGAGTATATAGAGGGTTTATACAATGGCGATGTACTTGAGGACAATATTATGGAAATGGAAGAGGATGTAGATGAAGATGAAATGGGAGATAAGATACTGCGTGAAGAGTTTGACAGAGCACTGAAAGACCTGAGTTGAAACAAGGCCCCGGGAGTAGACAACATTCCATTAGAACTACTGATGGCCTTGGGAGAGCCAGTCATGACAAAACTCTACCATCTGGAGAGCAAGATGTATGAGACAGGCGAAATACCCTCAGACTTCAAGAAGAATATAATAATTCCAATACCAAAGAAAGCATGTGTTGTCAGATGTGAAAATTACCGAACTATCAGTTTAATAAGTCTTTACAGACGAATGGAAAAACTGGTAGAAGCGGACCTCGGGGAAGATCAGTTTGGATTCCGTAGAAATGTTGGAACACGTGAGGCAATAGTAACCTTACGACTTATCTTAGAAGAAAGATTAGAAAAAGCAAACCTACGTTTCTAGCAATTGTAGACTTAGAGAAAGCTTTTGACAACGTTAACTGGAATACTCTCTTTCAAATTCTGAAGGTGGCAGGGGTAAAATACAGGGAGCGAAAGGCTATTTACAATTTGTACAGAAACCAGATGGCAGTTATAAGAGTCGAGGGGCATGAAAGGGAAGCAGTGGTTGGGAAGGGAGTGAGACAGGGTTGTAGCCTCTCCCCGATGTTATTCAATCTGTATATTGAGCAAGCAGTAAAGGAAACAAAAGAAAAATTCGGAGTAGGTATTAAAATTCATGGAGAAGAAGTAAAAACTTTGAGGTTCGCCGATGACATTGTAATTCTGTCAGAGACAGCAAAGGACTTGGAAGAGCAGTTGAACGGAATGGACAGTGTCTTGAAAGGAGGATATAAGGTGAACATTAACAAAAGCAAAACGAGGATAATGGAATGTAGTCAAATTAAATCGGGTGATGCTGAGGGGATTAGATTAGGAAATGAGACACTTAAAGTAGTAAAGGAGTTTTGCTATTTAGGGAGTAAAATAACTGATGATGGTCGAAGTAGAGAGGATATAAAATGTAGACTGGCAATGGCAAGGAAATCGTTTCAGAAGAAGCGAAATTTGTTAACATCGAGTATAGATTTAAGTGTCAGGAAGTCGTTTCTGAAAGTATTTGTATGGAGTGTTGCCATGTATGGAAGTGAAACATGGACGATAACCAGTTTGGACAAGAAGAGAATAGAAGCTTTCGAAATGTGCAGCTACAGAAGAATGCCGAAGATAAGGTGGGTAAATCACGTAACTAATGAGGAGGTATTGAATAGGATTGGGGAGAAGAGAAGTTTGTAGCACAACTTGACTAGAAGAAGGGATCGGTTGGTAGGACATGTTTTGAGGCATCAAGGGCTCACAAATTTAGCATTGGAGGGCAGCATGGAGGGTAAAAATCGTAGAGGGAGACCAAGAGATCAATACACTAAGCAGATTGAGAAGGATGTAGGTTGCAGTAGGTACTGGGAGATGAAGAAGCTTGCACAGGATAGAGTAGCATGGAGAGCTTTATCAAACCAGTCTCAGGACTGAAGACCACAACAACAACAACAACAGCATTTGGTCGTCCATTTGAGGTCACCAGGGACTAAGGTCTCCTCCTGGTTATTTTGATGAATTGCTACGTTTGTTCTAATACAGTTTTCTTAAAAAAATGTTCGGAACTACACTCGCATTGCAAGGATAGTACCGTGCCATTTTTTTCTGCATGGGTAGCCGGTGGTGAAAGGGTAAAGTACCGCCCGACATTGAAAATACGTACAACATACTTCATTATTTTTGTTAGAACAACACATTTTTTTTGTAAAATAACTCAATTTCAATTAATACAGCGAAGCTGGATACCAGTGTGGGAAAGAATGACAATTTATTTATTTAATTGATCACATGTGCACTCCCACAAAGTAAATCCCTACATCCAGTTTGGTGAGATCTGTGAAATGAATGAATGTATGGTCATCTGCTAACCGCAGATAGTGAATGTGAATATATGATCATCTTTGAGACGATCCTTTGGCCACCTTTGGTGGGACCAAAGAGATGAAATTTACCTGAGCTTTGAGCGCCTGAAATGTGGCTGACCAATACGGTAGCAAGGTGCTCCCCCACTTCAGCAAAGGTGCGAGAGGACCTGGAGAACGGCCATGTTTCAGCACTCTGCCGCTGGATCTTGTGCTTTTAAGACCTGTTTTAGTTGTGCTCCGTAAAGACAAAAGAGTGGAGACATGGGATGCATGTGGAATATTTAAGAGTAGTTTGAAATAATAATTTCTCTATTTCAGGAACTTTTGTGGGGAGAATTAAATGTCAGGCAGGTAATATTAATGGGATTGTAGTAATCTTGGGAAGTGACCAACGGTCACAATGAAACCACGTGTAGCAATAAGTTGAAATACTTCCGTGTGCTTAAGTTAAGCTGAATTACTAGCGTGTGTACAATAAGTTGAAATATTTAAGAAATAGCGTGTGTACCATAAGTTGAAATATTTAAGAAATGGCGTGTGCAGGACTTGAAATTAGAGACGAGTACTTCCACGTGGTGAGTACTGTGTGAGTCTCAAACTGTGTATTAGACAAAAGATAAAGAGAAGTACTCGTCCATGGTATCAGTTGAGGACTCGCGTGTGTGATGAATACGTTCTTAATATTACTTTGCGTGATATGATTCCGTGTGACGCTAGATTCAAACTCTGAGAGAGAAGCAAGGTGAGTCGGCCGTCTATCCAGCAACGCCACTTGGCTTGCATTGCACAGGAAGACGTGCAAATATCTCCAGAGTTCATAGTAGGAAAGAAGAATTACAAAGTGGGGCAGTGTCGTGTGAAACTGGGATAAACACTAATTGAAGTGGGAAAGCTGAAAGGGATAATGTTGTGACTATTTAGTGTTTTGTATTTCATGTCGTCGTGTCGTGTCGTGTCGTGTCGTGTCGTGTCGAAGTGTGTGAAATAATAAAAGATCCACCATCCTATCCAGAAAGTGCACTGTAGCGTTAAATAATTACGAGACCATAATATAGAGATTCACCAATGTAAAGCCATGCCCACTGGGCGGAATTTCTCATGTGTTATTGTTGTAGGTTATAGAATTTGTGTGTTTAGGTAAGGGAATTTATCGGAATAAATAAGATAGTTAAAAGAAAAAGATTGGTGGACTTTTCCTTCGAATTGTATGTTGTCATAATGTCCCGAATTTATAATGTGTGTGCCATTCATATTCAGTGCGGTGGCCACGTGTTGACAAAAGCCGTTAAATAAAAGACAAAAAGAAAATGTGGTATTGCCAGTGCGTAGTGTACAGTCAGAGTTCTGTAAATTACTGATAGTCAGATGCGTGTTTCTGTTGCGTATTAATCATATAGGAGGATAACTTGTAACTTAAGTGTGAGTACTAGAGTTCATGTTACTCGATAAATAAGAATGAATCCACTCGCTTGGCAGACCACTCATCTTGCAGGCCTGACTGCTTGATGCCACAGTATGAGTAAGGCATGTGGGTGCCTCTCAACGCAACCCAGAAGGGCTTCCTGCCGAGGCCACTCTGAAGCAACACTACCTACGGACGACGGCCGTCAGCAGCTACAGGACGTCTGTTTCGACCCCATGGTTGTTCATCATGGACCTATATCGACCTCCGCTTTAAACTGTCTGGACGCGTGTTGGACTACAGCCTTCCGCCATCCAACACGGAACATGCTAGGCAGCAACGGTCGCTGAGGAAACGGGAGAGGCAGCTCCGTATGCCTTCTGATGACTGCTTCCGTGTGTGCAGGATGACGACCCTCCTCATGATGATGTGCTGTCCGAAGCCTGGGCACCGGATGATGCGACGTCTCTCTCCGCCTCCACCCGCAACTAGCATCCACCTACGGACACCAGCTTTGCCCCACCTGCGTCTGATGCAGTTGCCCTCCTTCTTGTGTCTGACGCTACTTGTGGGCGCATCTCTGATAGTGTTTCGCTCAATCGGCCCGGTGAGACGTCTCTCTTATGGGTAAAAGACGTCGATGCTGAGATTAGACGTTCTGGAAGTGTACAGCGCGATGGAATGCATAATGCATTAAAAACACATAATGTGTGGGTACAGGACAGATAGTCTTAATCTATATAGCGGCAAAAGATTCTGGAATAGTCCCACATTCGGATCTCCTGGATAGGATCGTCAAGAAGGAGGTGATCATGAGAAAAAGATTGAATAGAAAAGATAACGTACTACGTGTCAGGGCATGGAATGTCAGAAGTTCGAGCGTGGTACGGAATCTAGAAAATTTGAAAAGGGAAATGCTAAGACTAAGTCTAGGTACAGTGGTCGTCAATGAAGTCAAACTGAAAGAAGAAACGATTTCTAGTTAGATGAGTACAAGGCAATATCATCAGCAGCAGAAAATGGTATAACGGGAGCAGGGTTCGTATGAATGTTAAGGTAGGACAGAGAGTGAGTTACTATGAACAGCTAAGTGACAGGTTTGTTCTCATTAGCATCGACAGCACTCCAGCACTGACGATAGTTTAGGTATACACGCCGACGTTGCAAACCGAAGATGAAGAGACAGAGAAAGCATTTGCGGATAATGAACAGGAAATTCAGTACATAAAGGGAGACAATCATGGGTGGACTGGAATTTTATTGTAGGGGAAAATGGTTCAAATGGTTCTGAGCACTATGGGACTTAACATCTGTGGTCATCAGTCCCCTAGAACTTAGAACTACCTAAACCTAACTAACCTAAGGACATCACACACATCCATGCCCGAGGCAGGATTCGAACCTGCGACCGTAGCAGTCGCCCGGTTCCGGACTGCGCGCCTAGAACCGCTAGACCACCGCGGCCGGCTTGTAGGGGAAAGAACAGAAGAAAGGGTTACATGAGAGTAAGGGCTTTTTGCCCTTTTTTGAGAGACGAGGAGACTAACTGAGTTCTGCAATAATTTTCAGCTAGTAATAGCCAATACTCTGTTCAAGGCCAGGAGATACAGGAAAATACTCAGATCAGAATTTAGTTGTGAAGAAGGGTAGGCTGAGGTTTAGGAGACTAGTTGCGAAGAATCAGTGTCCAAAGAAGTGGGACACGTAAGTACTAAGGAATGAGCAGATACGCTTGATGTTCTCTATGGCGGTAGATATTGCGATGATGAATAGCTGAGTAGGCAGTTCTGTTGAAGAGGAATGGACATCTCTACAGAGGACAATCACAGAAGCTGGAATGAAAAACACAGCTACAAAAAAGGTAACTGCGTAGAAACAATGCGTAACACAAGAAATACTTCAGTTGATCGATGAAAGGAGGAATTACAAAAATGTTCGGGGAAATTTGGGAATACAGAAACACCAATCACTTAGGTATGAAATACATCGTAATTGAATGGAAGGTAAGGCGAAATGGCTGCATGAAAAATGTGAAGAAATCTAAAAGAATTCATTGTCGGAGGGACTGACTCAGCATTTAGATAAAGTCTCAACAAAAGTAGGAGTGGTAACATTAAGAATGCAATGAGAATTCCACTGTTAAATGTAGAGGAGAGAGCAAAAAGGTGAAACGTCTCTGTGAGGGGGAAGATTTATCTGATGACGTGATACTCGTATAATAAGAGACAGGAGTCAATGTAGAAGAGATTGGGGATCCAGTATTAGAATCACTATTACGAAGATCTTTGGAAGACTTAAGATCGAATAAGGTTGAAGGGATAGATGACATTCCATGCGAATTTCTAAAATCACTGTGGGAAGTGGCAACAAAACGACTATTCATGATGGCGCGTAGAATGTATGAGTCTCGCAACATACCATCTGACATTCGGAAAAACATCATCCACACAATTCCGAAGATTGCAAGAGCCGACAAGTACGAGAATTATCGCACAATCAGCTTAACAGTTCATGCATCCAAGTTGCTGACAAGAATAATACACACAAGAATGGAAAAGGAAACTGACGATCTGATAGATGACGATCACTTTGGCTTTAGGAAAGGTAAAGGTACCAGAGAGGCAGTTATGACGTTGCGGTTGATAATAGAAGAAACGTTCATAGAATTTGTCGAGGTGGAGAAAGCTGATGACATTGCTATCTTCAGTAAAGCTGAAGAAGAATAACAGGATCTGCTTAATGCATTCAACAGTCTCATCAGTACAGAATATCTATTGCGAGTAAAACGATGAAAGACGAAATTAATGAGAAATAGCAGAAATTAGAACAGCGAGAATCTAAACATCAGAATTAGTGATCAAGCTGTAGATGATGTTAAAGAAATCTGCAACCTAGGCAGGAAAATAACCATTGATAGACGGAGCAGAAAAGACATCACAGGCAGATTAACACTGGCAAAATGGGAATTCCTGGCGAAGAGAAGTCTACTGGTATCGAACACAGGCCTTAATTTAAGGAAGAAATTTCTGAGGGTGGACGTTTGGAGCACAGAATTGTATGGTAGTGAAACGTGGACTGCGGGAAAACCGGTACAGAAGAGAGACCGTGCTACAGAAGAATGTTGAAAGTTAGATGGACTGATAAGGTAAGGAATGAGGAGATTCTCCGCAGAATCGACGACGAAAGGAAGATATGGAAAACACTGACAAGAAGACGGCACAGGGTTGTTGGATATTTGTTAAGGCATCACAGAATAACTTCCATGGTACTATAGGGGGCTGTAGAGGGTAAAACTGTAGAGGAAGACAGAGATTGGAATACATCCAGAAATTAACCGAGGACGTAGGTTGCAAGGTTACTCTGAGATGAAGAGATTGGCACACGCGAGGAATTCGTGGCGGATCGCATCAAACCATTCAGGAGACTGAGGACTCAGAAACAGAAAGAATAGAACCCTTTCCCTCTCGCAGAAAAATAAAATTATGTGTCAGGGGATATTGGCTAGCATGATAGCATTTCTTGTATTTTTGTTCATCACAAACATAAGAACAGCAGTACGTCTCTTATATTTTTAATTCTGTAATCCACTACCAGTCCTCAAGATTTGAACCTAAACGTATGACTGTGTACCACTCGCGTAAACGTGTCATTCTTAAAAACACAAAAATGACTTTGATTCTTTTGTTCTGTACGGTGCGGTTATCCCGGATAACGCAGGGCACCCATTTGCTGGATTTGACAGCAGTCAAATGTAAACACAGCAGATACTCAGATCAGTCAAGTCAACCGTGTTCAGCTAAAGATTCATTTGAGTACAACGTACATGAAGGACGAGAAGGTAGAAATGCTACTAATCTATGGAGAATATAACTTAGCTGAACAGCATTTGAGCACATATAGGACACACTGCTTACTGCTGGTCATTAAACTTGCATTGCAGTATGTTGGATAGCAGTACGCTGCAAGCTGTAATTTGTAAGCTACACCTAGACGAATATTTACAAATTATAGTTGCGTCTCAACCATAGAGGACCCGTGCTATATAATAAGCCACAGAGTCCTTGTCATTGCCTTAGGTGACAATATCACCTATAGCTGTTTGACAATCACATTGTAAATTTAGTAATTTTCACATAGATATTGGTTGACATGATATTTGAGAATAATATTCTTCACGGGTTGGTTGGTTGATTTGAGGGACGGGACGAAACAGCGAGGTCATCGGTCCCGCCGGCCGGTGTGGCCCAGCGGTTCTAGGCGCTACAGTCCGGAACCGCGCGACCGCTACGGTCGCAGGTTCGAATTTTACCTCGGGTATGGATGTGTGTGTTGTCCTTAGGTTAGTTAGGTTTAAGTAGTTCTAAGTTCTAGGGGACTGATGACCTTAGAAGTTAAGTCCCATAGTGCTCAGAGCCATTTGAACCATGTTTTTCATCGGTCCCATAGGATTGGGGAAGGATGGGGAAGGAAGCCGGCAGTGCCCTTTCAAAGGAATCATCCTGGCATTTGCCTGAAGTAATTTAGGAAAATCACTGAAAACCTGAATCAGGATAGCCGGACGCGGGTTTGAACCGTCGTCCTCCCGAATACGAGACCAGTGTGCTAATCACTGCGCCATTTCACTCGGTTTCTTCACAGGAATTCATATGCTGCATAAATAAAATATTTCATTATAAAGTTAGTACTAGTTTGTTGATGTTTGTATTGGTCTGGAAATTTTTGACACTTCTTAGTTACAGGGAAAATTAGCGTACCGTATTCGGACTACCTCATGTTTGAAAGAGGTTTTTATCTATGAAGTTTGGAAGTTTTTAAAAAATAAACATACAGTTAAATGAGAAAATTTGAGAGTCATGTTAAATTCTATGGTAAGGTCATATTACGGAAAATTTTTTAATAGATGTATGATGTCTTCTAGACGTTATGTGACATGTAGACTTGGAACTTGTTCATTGAATAATTTTATGTGGTATGAACTGAAATATTATGGCAGGATGATGTGATTACACGCTGATGTGTCTACGTTAGTAGTTTGTAATTTTGCTACGCTAAATAGCGCAGCAAAAAAAATGATGATGTCGCATTAAAATACCTTACACGTAAATGGATGAATTGTCCAGGAAACGTCCATTTAAAAATAAAAGTAAGAAGAAATTAAAATTTAAAAACAAGTTTTAAAAACTTTTGTTTGATTGCTTTTAGACCCTATAAATATGATATCTACATTGCAAAATAAAAAAAATTGTAGCAGTATATTACTTACCTACAGAAGTTCCATCTTTATGAAACCTTGCTTATTATTAGCTATTGCTAATGTATAATCTTTATAAAATGTCCGTAATTTTCTTTAACTTCAGATTTTGACTACTTTAAATGCTGTACAAATTTCGGATAAGTGAACTGCACGATTTAACTGATGTAAATGGAAACATTAACATCCGTTACCACGCTGCCACCTAGCGGGCGTAAGATGTAGCTGGCGTTTCACAGAGCCGGACCCAGCTCTGTTCAAGACGAGCAAGTGTGTGGACGCACGTAATCGGCAAAAGTAACATGGCAACGTGATGCTGATTGGTTGTGACCTAACTGCTCGTAGAGCTTGCATTTCCAAACTACTTAAATTTTCATCAATGTCAGAAAAATATGTGGCATAAGTTTGAAATAGATGAGGTATTTATCTACATGTAAAATATAATACTTATGTATTTCGTTACTACTGGTAAAGGAAATATGTTTACAAATGCAATGTATGTCTATGTTGTATTGGAGACCCGAAGATGACAGCGAAGCACTGTTGGAACTGCTCATCGATTCAAAATAAATGTGTAAATGCGATCTTGGCTCTGAAGTATTTCTCCAAACATTACAACCCGTAAATCGCGGGCTGATCAGAATGTCTGTAATACATAAAATACGTAATTTATTTTAGGTGTACTACTTTTTTACATAGTCACCATTACGTTCTATGGTCCCACGCCCGTTCGCTTTCTGAAACAGAATATATTTCCTGTCCGCAAAAGCTCTCGCCCTGTGCTCGTGGCCATGTTTTCATTTCATGAATTACGCTCTAGACATCTTCAAAGTGACCGAAACAGGTGTAAGTCAGAGTGCGACAGGCTTGGGCCTTAGGTTGGATGAGGCAGTGATGTCAAAACAAGTTTCGTGACGTCGTCACGGGTTCTGAGATTTGTGTGTGAGGCTGCATTTTCGTGTTGTAGCAGATTTCTTGTAAATTCTTGTGAGACCGACCACGGCGGAAACGGTTCTTCAGTATACAGGGTGATTCAAAAAGAATACCACAACTCTAGGAATTTAAAACTCTGCAACGACAAAAGGCAGAGCTAAGCACTATCTGTCGGCGAATTAAGGGAGCTATAAAATTTCATTTAGTTGTACATTTGTTCGCTTGAGGCGCTGTTGACTAGGCGTCAGCGTCAGTTGATGCTAAGATGGCGACCGCTCAACCGAAAGCTTTTTATGTTATTGAGTACGACAGAAGTGAATCAACGACAGTTGTTCAGCGTTCATTTCGAACGAAGTATGGTGTATTAAACGTTGGTATAAACAGTTTACAGAGAATGGGTGTTTGTGCAAAGGGAAAAGTTCTGGACGGCCGAGAAGGGGTGATGAAAATGTAGCACGCATCCAGCAAGCATTTGTTCGCAGCCCAGGAAAATCGACTCGCAGAGCTAGCAGAGAGCTGCAAATTCCACAATCAACTGTATGGAGAGTCCTACGAAAAAGGTTACTTATGAAACCTGAACGTCAACTACCCGAGGCGATGGATCGGCCGCCAGGCAGCCCGTGACAGAGCACTTCATCACTGGCCTCCAAATAGCCCTGATCTTACCCCCTGCGATTTTTTCTTATGGGGGGTATGTTAAGGATATGGTGTTTCGGCCACCTCTCCCAGCCACCATTGATGATTTGAAACGAGAAATAACAGAAGCTATCCAAACTGTTACGCCTGATATGCTACAGAGAGTGTGGAACGAGTTGGAGTATCGGGTTGATATTGCTCGTGTGTCTGGAGGGGGCCATATTGAACATCTCTGAACTTGTTTTTGAGTGAAAAAAAACCTTTTTAAATACTCTTTGTAATGATGTATAACAGAAGGTTATATTATGTTTCTTTCATTAAATACACATTTTTAAAGTTGTGGTATTCTTTTTGAATCACCTTGTATTTAGGGTTTTCACATATGCCTCTGAAATAATGATTGATAACACATCCACGCGAAAGACAGCATCGCCATCCAAGAAAAACTGTCATCACGACATTGTTAGCTGAAGGATCGATTTTTTTTGTGCTGTATTTTTATTTTCGGGTCAAAGTGATGCGCTCAGGTTTTGTTACTTGCAACGATCCATAACAGAAAGGACTGTCCATTGGCCTCAAAGTGATTCATAGTTCAGGTGAAATAGCTTTTGTTCGAATGTTGTGGGCCGTTTAGAGCATTCGTAGAATCCATGTGGAGTACATGTTTGAATATACAGAGTTTCCGTCACTATACACTCACATCCAACAATCACCGATTGATGTATAGCCAACTGTTGAGATATGAAGGCCTGCACGAATAATGACACCCGTGCGATTTATCATGTCAGGAGCAATGGCTGTTACGGGATTTCCCGAACATCGAGATTCAAGGAGTTCCGCGGTTTTTTGCACTTTATTTACACATCGCACGACAGTACTTCTATCAACTACATCATTACCATACTGCACAAAATCATTTGCGGTTGTTAACGTTGTTTCTTTTACCGCAACGAAGAATTCATGCGGGCCGCTGTGGCCGAGCGGTTCTAGGCGCTTCAGTCCGGCACCGCGCGACTGCTACGGTCGCAGGTTCGAATCCTGCCTGGGGCATGGATGTGTGAGATGTCCTTAGGTTATTTAGGTTTACGTAGTTCTAAGTTCTAGGGGACTGATGACCTCAGATGTTAAGTCCCATAGTATTCAGAGCCATGTGAAGAATTCTTTACGACACGCTTATTTGTCGGTTAGTGACGGCTGTGCCACCTATCGTAATTGTTCGAAATTACATACAAGTGAGAGTAAACATCAGATGTGAAGCACTTAAGATGAGTTTTGCTACGTATCTATTCCTGGATTTAAAAAGACAGAAAATTAATAACTGGGGCATTATTTACTGAAAGAACCTGGTAGACAACTGTCGACACCTCCTCTGGAAGTAGTTCCTCATGACTGCTTGCCTCTATTGATTTAAACTTGTTTTTATTTCACACCCCTGTGGATTGCCTTTGATGGTGGGACTTACGGAGCACAATATGTAACTGCATTAGTGGATCCAGTGATATTTAAGTTGGAATAAGGCTTCGATGAATTCCATATTCATATAGGTATGATCTGTGTAGAACGTTTTGCTGGGGTCTGAGGAAACTGCATTAGAGAATGGTCGAGAGACAGCAGAAATGCGCGTTAGAGCTCTGTAAATGCGGGAACGCTCATTATGATAAGCGTTCGCGCAGAGCGCTCTCATTAAACACGCGCGTGTCCCACACTCATCATGCCCCGGGCATCCTCATGGCCAGTCTGCGTCAACACACGACCAGCGCGCTAAGTGGTTATTGTACAGCGTCAATATCTCTCTCTCTCTACCCACAGTTTCACATTCAGTTCGAGCGGTCCAGTCGAATATTCTCTGAAGCGGCCCGAATGCCTCTCTCTCGCCGGCTGCCACAGAGTCTGTGTTAATTACCACAGCTTTCTGGCTGGATTTACTCCCTCTGCCCTGAAGGATCCCCTTCATTTGTGGTTCGACGCTATGAAAATTACTGTTGGGGGCGTTCACTAAATATGCCGTATCCTGAGTGGCTCTTACTAATATGTGTTTGATTCTTCCATGAAGAAGCTCAAAGTCTTTGCAATAAATGTAAATGTCGTGTGGCTAAGGCCTCTCGTCGGATAGACCGTTCGCCGGGTGCTAGTCTTTCGATTTGACGCCACTTCGGCGACTTGCGCGTCGATGATATAACACTACCGTCCGCTACAGCTATACCATAACCTCGAAGCTGGAGGCAGTTTGTAAAATAGAACTATTTTGTTAGAGTAATTATGGTGTAAAGCAACAGAGCAGTGTCTGAGAGGAATTTTGTTATGTTGGCCGTCATATACCTAACGGAAGTGGCGTATCGGAAGCTAAAGTCAGAAATATGTAAATACACTCCTGGAAATTGAAATAAGAACACCGTGAATTCATTGTCCCAGGAAGGGGAAACTTTATTGACACATTCCTGGGGTCAGATACATCACATGATCACACTGACAGAACCACAGGCACATAGACACAGGCAACAGAGCATGCACAATGTCGGCACTAGTACAGTGTATATCCACCTTTCGCAGCAATGCAGGCTGCTATTCTCCCATGGAGACGATCGTACAGATGCTGGATGTAGTCCTGTGGAACGGCTTGCCATGCCATTTCCACCTGGCGCCTCAGTTGGACCAGCGTTCGTGCTGGACGTGCAGACCGCGTGAGACGACGCTTCATCCAGTCCCAAACATGCTCAATGGGCGACAGTTCCGGAGATCTTGCTGGCCAGGGTAGTTGACTTACACCTTCTAGAGCACGTTGGGTGGCACGGGATACATGCAGACGTGCATTGTCCTGTTGGAACAGCAAGTTCCCTTGCCGGTCTAGGAATGGTAGAACGATGGGTTCGATGACGGTTTGGATGTACCGTGCACTATTCAGTGTCCCCTCGACGATCACCAGTGGTGTACGGCCAGTGTAGGAGATCGCTCCCCACACCATGATGCCGGGTGTTGGCCCTGTGTGCCTGGGTCGTATGCAGTCCTGATTGTGGCGCTCACTTGCACGGCGCCAAACACGCATACGACCATCATTGGCACCAAGGCAGAAGCGACTCTCATCGCTGAAGACGACACGTCTCCATTCGTCCCTCCATTCACGCCTGTCGCGACACCACTGGAGGCGGGCTGCACGATGTTGGGGCGTGAGCGGAAGACGGCCTAACGGTGTGCGGGACCGTAGCCCAGCTTCATGGAGACGGTTGCGAATGGTCCTCGCCGATACCCCAGGAGCAACGGTGTCCCTAATTTGCTGGGAAGTGGCGGTGCGGTCCCCTACGGCACTGCGTAGGATCCTACGGTCTTGGCGTGCATCCGTGCGTCGCTGCGGTCCGGTCCCAGGTCGACGGGCACGTGCACCTTCCGCCGACCACTGGCGACAACATCGATGTACTGTGGAGACCTCACGCCCCACGTGTTGAGCAATTCGGCGGTACGTCCACCCGGCCTCCCGCATGCCCACTATACGCCCTCGCTCAAAGTCCGTCAACTGCACATACGGTTCACGTCCACGCTGTCGCGGCATGCTACCAGTGTTAAAGACTGCGATGGAGCTCCGTATGCCACGGCAAACTGGCTGACACTGACGGCGGCGGTGCACAAATGCTGCGCAGCTAGCGCCATTCGACGGCCAACACCGCGGTTCCTGGTGTCTCCGCTGTGCCGTGCGTGTGATCATTACTTGTACAGCCCTCTCGCAGTGTCCGGAGCAAGTATGGTGGGTCTGACACACCGGTGTCAATGTGTTCTTTTTTCCGTTTCCAGGAGTGTATTTAAACAGTAATAAATAATATTTAACCTATCCACACTGTTTAAAGGATAAAGAAAACGGTTGCCAGCCTAATTAGGCAAGAGAATGATTAACATTGTTGTTCAAGAAAATAGTTATTAGTAACTTTAACGGACAAACACAACCTATACTTTACCACACGCGAGTGCAATGAACTCTCTGACACCTGCATATGTCAACGTTAAGATTGAAACTAATAGCTAGAGCAGCACAAACTATTTGCAAAAATATTACAGATAACGGAACACACTATTACTTTCAGGGCTTATTCAAACCGAATAAGTTTTGTAACATTACTATTAATATTCACTGCAGAATCATAAATTGGACATAGGTTAAGTATTATTTTTCAAACACTTTCCTAGTTAACATAAAATTATAAATGTAGTTCTCTGCAAAACTATGAGCTGGTCACAGGTTAAGTCTCTCTCAGTTAAATACTTTACTATTTAAAATGAAAGCTAATTGGAATTCACTAACAGGTTACTTCTCACTGTCTTTTGAATAAAGAAATTATTGTTTTCATAAATAGTGGTCTTCCCATTACTTGTTACCTAGCATTAACACAATAGACAAACTGTGGATCCTGTTATACTATTGATATGCACTTCCAATACACAAGAGAGACAAACAGTTAGCAAACATGAATGTATGAATGTATAACTTTCCACTATTGCAGTTTTCCACTTTTACTACGGTGAAACGCAATATTGACAAATTTGCAAGAAACTTACTCACCTTTTAAAATTTACTACAGGAAGCACTATGATCATTAACTAAGCAAAACTTATAAGCCTCAGTTTGAAGAACTTTTAATCTTTAAAAGAAACAGCAAATTGTCTTTATTACCACAGTCTTCTACTTTCAAGTAAATGATTAAATAGGTGACTTTGAAACTCCACAAAACTTTAAACTGAACTGTTTCCATCACTGGGAGGCTTTCACAAAGCTACATTTACTACCTCCCACAATTTCATTAAATCCACGGTAAATCTGAATACTCCCTTCTTACCAAAGATCAAACAACATTATTTAATTAACTATTTGGCTTTGAGGCTTTCATTTTTTCCACAAACTAGGACACTCGGTAATCATAGGTCAAATGGAGAGGAACCTGAGAGGTGTTGTGATAGGGAAAAAATCAATGTAGGTACGTACATGAATTCAGTTATAAGTTACCTTATATTTGTGCACACTAAAATATCCAATGAGCTGATCCTTCACTGTACATTATTGTACATTATAGTAATTGCACAATGTGGTGGCAACTGCATGTTGGTAGGTGGATTTGCAGGCAGAATTGTTGGACTCTGTCCCTTCTTGGTGGCGATGATAGATACCAATTCCAGAATAGTTCCAGCTATTTATCCATCCATCCGAGGCATTGGTAAGCGGCAGGAAAAACCTCTCTCGGAACCAGCACGATATACAACTTTTACATGGGCAGTGCACAGTTTGGTAGCTCGTCCCCGACTGACTCTTGGTTCCACCTTTTCTACCTAGACCAACCACAATTTGCGCGCGCTACACAGTTCCGTTCCTGATGGGAACCACAAGAACTTTTACATGCAAACTAACTAAGAACCCTAAGTGAAGGTCAGCATTTTACGTAACAGCAAACAAACATTTTAAATAAAACAGAACATTTTGACATTTCTATAAAAAATTATTTAAACAAATTCAAAATATATACAGTAAGTTTTGTAAGTAGGCTGTTTACGTTTTTTTATTGGTAACGCCACCTCTGTATGAAAATCACCGGCTGTGCTGTGTGCAGTCTGTGGCTGCTTTGCATTGTTGTAATACTCGCCATTGTAGTGTTAGGCAGCTGGCTGTGAACAGCGCGTAGCGTTGTGCAGTTGGAGGTGAGCCGCCAGCAGTGGTGGATGTGGGGAGAGAGATGGCGGAGTTTTGAAATTTGGCATGAACTGCTATATATATATATATATATATATATATATATATATATATATATATATGATATCAAGGTAAATACATTGTTTGTTCTCTATTAATATCTTTCATTTGCTAACTATCCCTATCAGTAGTTAGTGCCTTCCATAGTTTGAATCTTTTATTTAGCTAGCAGTAGTGGCGCTAGCTGTATTGTAGTAGTGGGAGTAACCAAGATTTTTGTGAGGTAAGTGATTGTGAAAAGTACAGGTTAATGTTAGTCAGGGCCATTCTCTTGTAGAGATTATTGAAAGTTAGATTGCGTTGCGCTAAAGATATTGTGCGTCAGGTTAAGCACAAACAAGTGTATTATTGTTTAAAGGGGACGTTTCATATGTCGACCCTTAGCCGAGGATACCTCACTGGAATCTTCTGATTTTTTCTTGTAGTTTGTGTAATTAGTGTAGATTTTGTTTATTGCTAGCGCGTAATTGTAGAGAGAATCTCCTTTGTAGTTGCAGTCTTTCATTGTTGTACAGTAAAACAGGTGTGGCACGCATGTAGATTTGCACCAAGTATTTCGCAGCTGCAATTAACTAGATATTATTTTCAGTGCTTTGTTAATGTGTTCTCTTATTTTTGCTCTTCAAATTGTGCTTTCCTGTGTTATCGTGTGAAATATTGTGACAATAATGACGTGTGAAAAACGTAACACTAGGCTCCAAAGTAAACTGCGAAATGACAGTGAAAACGAAAGCAGTGTGTTAGCGCCACCGAGTAATGAATTAACTGATGTTCAAAGTAATAATTTGGTAATTGTGCATAGGGAAATGGAGCGGGCGGCAAACAATGGCGTAGACAGTGAAACAATTAGTGAGCAGGGAAGCATTATCGATCGGTCGGTCGGCAACAGCTCGCCTCAGGAATCCGAAATGACAGGACACAATTTCGCAAATACTGTAGATTCAGGTTTTGGATCCTCACCGTTTTCTCAAATAAGTCAAGACACATTTTCTGCTTGTCAAAATGTGAATGTTTCCGGTGCAAATTCACTGCCGAAAAGCACTGAGGAACATGATCCAGACACCAGTGCATTGTTATTACAATTAATACAACAAATGGGACAAACACAACAAAAGCTTCAAAAGTTAGACACAATGGAACAAAATCTTCCAAAGTTAGACACAGTGGAACAAAATCAGAGACAAACACAGCAAAAGCTTCAAAAATTAGACACATTGGAACAAAAGCTTCAAAAGTTAGACTCAGTGGAAAATAAGCTTGAACAAACACGTGAAGATTTAACTACCGAGTTACATAACATTGAATCGAAATGTCAAAAAGTCTGTAATGATGTAAAAACACAAATTTGTGAGCATTTTCAACCTATTTTTTCGCGGCATGAAAATGCATTACAGAATCACGAAGCAGCCATAAAAGAACTGCAAATTATTGTTCATGAAAATCATGAGACCTTGCAAGCTAAAATTGACTCAGTTGCATCTACCGATTCGGTTACGCAACTTGCAAAAACCCAGGATAACTTAAAGGAGACAGTAGAAAGACACATGGAGGAAATTAGTACATTATCAGAGAAAGTAGTTGAACTTTCGGATCAGCTAAATAATTTATCTACGAAGGTAGATGATAATCTGAATGACACAAAACCGGTAGTCTTTAATGACACAGAAGAGAGCGAACAAATTAGGAAACTGAAACAAAATCTGAATCAAATTAATACGCAACACCAAGTAGAAATCCGGGAAGTACAAGATCAGCTGACACAGGTAATACAAGAATTACGTATTTCAGAGGACACTCGCGCTCCAACACGGGAAGAGGGACATAGAAATACGGAACAACCACAAAATAATAACACAGGACACTTCGGAAATTATGAAAGAAATTGGCAAGGTGCACCGAATTTTGAAATGGAACCGCCGAAACGACGTAACAATGACCGATATGCGACTCGCCGACATGATGACTTTGACTATAAGCTGTTCATTACTACACGTAAATTCAAAACATTTAAGAATTCTGGCAACGACATTCATCCACAAGCATGGCTCCATCAATTCTCTCATTGTTTTCCTCCCAACTGGTCATTAGAGCGCAGATTAGAATTTATGTGTGGCTACTTGGAGAATGAACCAGCTGTAAGAATGCGATCGGTCATTCACGATTGTCACAATGAAGGAGATTTTTATCATGACTTCCTCTCAGCATATTGGTCTCAAGCTACACAAGACCGAGTAAAACATAGCATCATAATGAAACGTTTTGAACAATCTGAATTTTCCAGTCTTGTGAAATATTTTGAAGACATGTTGCACAAGAATCAGTACCTGTCAAACCCGTACAGCCCCTCAGAACTCATCCGCATTTGCTTAATCAAATTGCCTGAACATTTACGACATATTATTTTAGCAGGACGTTGCAAAGACGACACTGAAGCTTTTCAGGGACTCCTACAAGAATTAGAAATTGACACAGACAGTCGCCGGATGCGAAAACAGGAAAACAATCACTACAGGTCACATACGTCACAATTCCGTGACGACAGAAACAATAACTGGACACGACAAGGCTATTCTTACAACGTAAATCGTGACCAAAACAGACACCACCCATATGACAAACACTGGCAGAGTAATAGTTACAGGGAAAGATAGCATTTCCGAAGTAATGAATATGACGGAGACAATCATAGAAACAGACAATATGGTAACCAGAACTATTATTATCACGGGAGACAGAATAACTTCAGACGCAACGGTCCACCGTGCAATGAAAATTCAGGGAGAAATTCTCCACCACTTGACCGACAAGAAAGAAACTATGGAATCTACCGACATGACGACAGACGATATGATCGTAACGACAGACCTGAATTCCATCAGAACTGGCGGGATTCAAACAGAGCAGGGCACTTTCGACAACGTGAATTTGTAGAAGCTAGGTCTCCTAATCCCAATAACGACGTGCGCCAATAAAGGAACAGACAATGACTCGCACCGCAGGCAGCCACCTGCGCCGGCTGGCTCAGATTAAAATAACACAGACGCTAACCTTGAGAAAAGATTTAGCATTCCTTACCGACGTATAAAACATGACAATTGCTTTTCAGTTGAAAGTCTGAGTACTATGAAGAGTAAAAGATTGCACCTCATTTCACATATAAAACCGCTTATTGAATGATTATCTGCTTTCTAACTTTGTCTTTGCCATATAACTTTTTACTTTACATTGCTAGTAAGCTTTGTCAGACTTAAGAAACTGTTAACATGCAACAATGTTTGAAGTCAAATATCCAGTCAAGAACCAAGAGAACTTATTTAAACAGAAATTACGAATGCACTGTTATTGTGAACAGACGACACAGTGTTATTGTGTGTGTACATTCTTGCTTGTTAGTTGCACGATTACATAACGACTATAAGGCTCACATACTTAGAACGTTTACCAGTACTGCTAATGAGATTTTAATGCAACATTTTCGTTTACTTGAAAATACATTCTGGATTTAAAGTACTTTCTGTGAGATACCAAAAAAATGGTTCAAATGGCTCTGAGCACTATGGGACTCAACAGCTGAGGTCATTAGTCCCCTAGAACTTAGAACTAGTTAAACCTAACTAACCTAAGGACATCACAAACATCCATGCCCGAGGCAGGATTCGAACCTGCGACCGTAGCGGTCTTGTGGTTCCAGACTGCAGCGCCTTTAACCGCACGGTGTGAGATACCAGATGACACAGTGGTTAGTTTATGTGACAGCTACACGATTTTATCACGACGCTACTAATGAGTGACAATTTACAATGTTGCTTTTGCGGTGTATCTGTTTTATATCTGCACAGCTTTCTGAATTCTTCTGGAAAGAAAAACATGTTTTAGTAGTAACTCTTGTGGTATAGCAACAATGAGACAGCCTTTTTCGTGGTACAACAATACGTTACAGTACAGTACTTTCTTCATCACAACAATAAGCGTAATAACTACGATATCTATACACAAAGCATTTCACTTTTGTTTATCATGAGGTAAGTACATTGACTTCTGCAGAACTTAGCTTTTGGAGGACGATAACTACGAGACTTCCACAGAGATTATCTTACAACATGACGCACAGTTTAGCGCTACAGGACACATATTTGAGTGATTAATTTTGTACTTAAAACATTTATTTTTTTAAGATATTTGAAGTGCAATGATACAAGGGTTTTCCGTGATACATTTCATTCCATTGCTATAATCTGTAACACCTGGGGGTATAATTACATTAATCCTCAGGGGGGTACACACCTACTTTGTGTATCATGTGTTTGGCACGCACAAGGAGCCCTAGCTAATATGGTATTTGCTTATACAACTTTACACATCGGTACCATATTTCTCTAACACACAAATTACACAGCTATCTCATCATTTAACTGAGAGATAAACATTTTTTTTTACTGCATTAGTGACAGATGTTTACGTAATTACACAGTTGAATAACTTCACACTTGTGAAATTGCATTTTGTCTGTACTTTGTGAACTGTTCATATTTTTTCGGAACCATTGTGATACTATGAGAGCTTTGAATGATGTAGTTGGTAAGGGAGCATGATTTTAAAGTACATTTGAGGTAGATGACACTTTTGACATGAGCAGAGAATTTTTTTTTAGGTTTTGAAATTATTGGAGGAAGGTACGACGATTTTGAGAGTTGACTGAGGTGTTATGATGTTATTTTTACGACGACTATGTGTATTATGCTGCTGAGGTATGTTTATGGTCAAGAAGCTGATGCTATATGTGGAATTTGATTATGCTACATGTCTGTTATGAGGAAATATTGAAGAAGTGTCGACGAATATGTATATGTGTAATAAGGTAAGGAGTAATGAATTAGGGACTCTGCTTTGTGGAAAAGGATGTTGGAAACCAAGAATCGTATTTTAGAATTATGAAGTGTGTGTAAATGCGTGAATGTATCACAATGCCGGCGAAAATTTTTTGGACACTGTTATATTCATAAGATTTTGTTTCTACACATTTGTGACCAAATTCTCAACCTGTGAATTTTTTTTATATGAGACTGTCACTGTAGCGAAAACTGCTGTCGTAAATATTTCGGTATGAAAGGTAAGTGACCGTGACGTAATTCGTTGTGAGTGGCCAGGTGTGCCAGCCGCCTTGAGAAAAAGCCATTATTGCGAGCCCTTTTCAGCGGCACAGGTAGAAAAAAAAAGGGAGGCCATTATCCTCGCTATTGACGTTCCTTTGTAGAGAGCATCGCAAAAACGACACGGTCGAACTTGAAAACATATGTGACACTGTGGAGCTCTTAATTTATGATATTTACAGAAATGCCTAATGAAATGACGAGAAATATTTTTACATCTGCACACCTGATTATGACAAGCGTCTTTCTACGAGAGTTGAGAGAATGTCTACTAACTTATGAAATGTCACATGACTATTGAATGATATTTTTATGCTTTGGTTTGCGTAATTGCTTATTTCATTTGATATCTAGTTTCTATCTGCAGCATTGGTTAAAATAAAATGTTATAGATGTACTAATATAAATATTTTCTGTCTACAGATCGAGTAAATAATATTTTTTTTAAAAAAATGAGGGAGCACAAAAAGACATTTACCTTCACAGGAACTGCAATCATAGTTTTCTTTTCAAGTACTTGTTAATTTCTTTTGTAGAATAAATTGTGATGCATCACTCTAGTGTTAAGATGTGACATAGGTATTAGACATGGCCATTTTTAGTGTAATACTTTTTCTGCTTGAACTTTGTCATGTTTAGGTATAAGTTATGCTGTTTGCCAGGCATAGTGCTACTGAATTTTAATTTGTGTTACTCTGCTAAGCCAGATTTATTTTTCTTGTTTGCTGCTCATTGCCTTATATTAGTTGTAATATTGCATTTGCTTTGCTAATTTATGCTGCTTGCTTTGCCTTTTCTATTTTTTATCATTGTTGTTTGTGTTAATTGTTTTATGCTGCTGCATTGCCTCGTCCCTTAGTTTAATATCTGAGCTCAGTAGATTTAAGTTAGCTTAAGAGGGGGTAGACTATATAAGAACCTAACTATGGAGAATAGGGAAAGAATGCTTTGGAGGTTATATGAAACAGATTTGGCAAAAATGAGTATTGTGCACTGAGAAATAATTATTTTGAAAGAAATATGAATCGAATACAGAAAGCAGGTATAGATAGGACTTTTTGGAAATAATGAGGAACGAAGGGAGATCTCCGAGAAGTAAAGAAAGTTTTGTTTGCAAAATACTGCAGTAAAAGAAACCCTGTCCTTTCCTTTTGTGTTATCCCACTATGTGTTTGTGTACCCATGTGTATTTGTTTTCTTCCTGTCTCTATGTACTGTTTCATAGAATTTTTTTCTCTTCTAATACTAAGCTACATTCACTATGATGAGGAATACTGTTATCCTCAAATATAATTTGCATTAATAATATGTTATTTTCTTTGTAAAGATGTTTAGACATTATTTATTCTGTTTTGTTTTAATGCTCATGTGTGAAGTTGATGTTTCAAAATTTATTCTGATCTTTATGTATGTACTTATGTCATTATTTTTGTAACACTGATGTATATGTTATTTCTATTCTTTTGTAAAGCCCATATTACTACAAATGTTATCTGTATTATTATGTTTTTAATGATGTATTTTGTAACTTTGTAATTGTATTCTCATGTTATAAAATTGTAATTGACACCAGTTTATCAAACTAAGTAACTTGTAAGCATTCATTTCACTGCACACATTTCTGTTGGTCATAGTATATGGAAAATATGTGAGAAGTAGGGACTGTTAGTGTTTGCACGTGTGTTAATAATTCAGCAAGGGACTGGATAACAGCATTGCTGGTTCTAAGGACAATTCCAAAAACTTTGTGAGTGCACAAGTGGTGGTTTATGGACTTGCTATATTGTCCGCAAGACTCTTCAATGGTGATTGTGCACCTGCATAGTCACAACAAATGGCTGCTGGCGATCTCTACAAGGACTACAGTGGGTCTACATCTGATGATCCACCAATACCATTATTTCTACAAGGACTGCAGTGGGTCTGCGCCTCTGGTGGCCCACCAATACCGTAATCTCTACCAGGATTGCAGTGGGTCTGCTCTGTGATGACCTACCCACCAATACTCTTCACAACTTCGACTGACTCCGCTGTGGGTTTGCTCTGTTGTGGCCCATGACCTGTCTGCATGTCGAGAGTCAGCACTGTCTTTCCGTTGGAAGGACAACGCTACTTCTTCAAGATTGCATGGAAATCCCCTACTTCCGTGTGCATTTTCTTTTACTGCTCAGACTTTGAGAAAAACACTGCTATTTTACTGTGATGAACGATCAGGACTGTCTTTATGGACTGTGAGAAAATTTTCGCTTTTGACCAACATTGTATCAATAAGTGTGTGCATTGGATTTCTTTGTTATTGTAATTATGAAAATTTTTTTCAAATCTGTATTGGCCACTGCCCAAACCAATTTGTAAAATTTTTTGTGGGGAGCATGGGGGCTATGTAAGTAGGCTGTTTAGGTTTTTTTTATTGGTAACGCCACCTCTGTATGAAAATCACCGGCTGTGCTGTGTGCAGTCTGTGGCTGCTTTGCATTGTTGTAATACTCGCCATTGTAGTGTTAGGCAGCTGGCTGTGAACAGCGCGTAGCGTTGTGCAGTTGGAGGTGAGCCGCCAGCAGTGGTGGATGTGGGGAGAGAGATGGCGGAGTTTTGAAATTTGTCATGAACTGCTATATATATATATATATATATATATATATATATATATATATATATATATATATATATATATATATATATATATATATATATATATATATGATATCAAGGTAAATACATTGTTTGTTCTCTATTAATATCTTTCATTTGCTAACTATCCCTATCAGTAGTTAGTGCCTTCCATAGTTTGAATCTTTTATTTAGCTAGCAGTAGTGGCGCTAGCTGTATTGCAGTAGTGGGAGTAACCAAGATTTTTGTGAGGTAAGTGATTTGTGAAAAGTACAGGTTAATGTTAGTCAGGGCCATTCTCTTGTAGAGATTATTGAAAGTCAGATTGCGTTGCGCTAAAGATATTGTGCGTCAGGTTAAGCACAGTCACGTGTATTATTGTTTAAAGGGGACGTTTCAGTTTTGTCTCCCTCCCATTGGCACAAAGAATTTAAATGACAGATATACTACACTGCATAGAATCAAAACATGACATCAAAGTTTTTTCAAAGAAAGGAGTATACAATTTCGTGTTATCGATTCAGTCAAACAACATTTACAGAAACTCAACGATGTAACATAAAATGAAACAAAAGCAAAATAAATCACTAGAGCATTAGAGTTATGGTGTTACAGTGGGGATGAAATGATGATGATTAGGACGACACAACACCCAGTCCCAGAGCGGAGAAAATCTCCGACACAGCCGGGAATCGATCCCGTGCCCTTAGGACTGACATTCTGTCTCGCTGACCATTCAGCTACAGGGGTCGGAAGTCTCTGCAATCAGTAAAGTACACTGCGAAACAAATTAAAGGATCTCTGTTTTGAAATTCCCCGTAATTGTCTCCCATTGAGAAGGTTAAGTTTGCTGGGGTGCCTCCAACCTTACTCTGCAATGGCGCAAAAGCGTGGCATCCTACGATGTCACCCTCTGGCTCGACGACGCCTCAACTAACAAGGTGTTGTCACTTGCGCATACATGGCTCCAGCTCAATAGTTCGCGTCAGCTGTAAGGTGGATTAATGCTGTCACACTGGCACCAAATTTCACCATAGTGCTTCCAACGCCGCTGTGGACGTGCCGCACGATGGGAAGAGCGTCACACCCCATCTAACCCACATTTCACTCCTTCGTTTGGCACCTCTACGATCACGCGAGATTCTTACAGGTGGCCGAGGAACTCATTTCAGATACACTGGTGCTCAGGATCGACACGAGACGGTCTCAGAACGTTGCATAAACGGTGTCAGTCAACCCACCCCTTCCTTACGGGCGCTCGTTTTCACACATTTCACTTTCGAAAACGGCCAGTTGCCGTGCGATGCACGACAGAATGACTTTCTTGACAATTTTTGCCACTGCTAACACCCTCCAGACGATTCAACCTTTCTCTAAGGACATCGCGGGGCTGTAACGCTATTGAACGTGATATCACACCTTTGGAATGTAGAGTGACCGCAAGTTTTGCTTCTGTATATAGGATGGAACCATTAAGGACTGTTCGAAGCAATTCGACGAAATCTGAACGTAATGGGAAGTAGAAAACTGTGTTTATGCTTTTTCTCCCCACCTTTTTCACGCCCTTCTATGGCCTGAGTACGTGACGCTGACAAGCGTGTGAATAAAACGGCATAACGTCCTTCTAAGACTGCCCTGTCCGGCACACCAACGTTGCCAACTGGGCACTTTTGTTGTTGGACACTAAAATTGTCACTGTATGGAGACATCCAACTACCGATCTCTACCCGCCGTCCAGTTAAGCAAATCTCTCGACATCCCACATGGCAGGATCGTATGTTGCCACAGTTGTTTTGAGTACGCTGCAAAAGTTTCGCTGGATGACGGTGCACATCCTCCATTAGGTACCGATCTCTCCCCATTCGATTTGTATACTTTTGGAGCCCCCCCATGAACCATGGACCTTGCCGTTGGTGGGGAGGCTTGCGTGCCTCAGCGATACAGATAGCCGTACCGTAGGTACAACCACAACGGAGGGGTATCTGTTGAGAGGCCAGACAAACGTGTGGTTCCTGAAGAGGGGCAGCAGCCTTTTCAGTAGTTGCAAGGGTAACAGTATGAATGATTGCCTGATCTGGCCTTGTAACAATAACCAAAACGGCCTTGCTGTTGTGGTACTGCGAACGGCTGAAAGCAAGGGGAAACTACAGCCGTAATTTTTCCCGAGGGCATGTAGCTTTACTGTATGATTAAATGATGAAGGCGTCCTCTTGGGTAAAATATTCCGGAGGTAAAATAGTCCCCCATTCGGATATCCGGGCGGCGACTACTCGTGAGGATGTCGTTATCAGGAGAAAGAAAACTGGCGTTCTACGGATCGGAGCGTGGAATGTCAGGTCCCTTAATCGGGCAGGTAGGTTAGAAAATTTAAAAAGGGAAATGGATAGGTTAAAGTTAGATATAGTGGGAATTAGTGAAGTTCGGTGGCAGGAGGAACAAGACTTCTGGTCAGGTGACTACAGGGTTATAAACACAAAGTCAAATAGGGGTAATGCAGGAGTAGGTTTAATAATGAATAGGAAAATAGGAACGCGGGTAAGCTACTACAAACAGCACAGTGAACGCATTATTGTGGCCAAGATAGATACGAAGCCCACACCTACTACAGTAGTACAAGTTTATATGCCAACTAGCTCTGCAGATGACGAAGAAATTGAAGAAATGTATGATGAAATAAAAGAAATTATTCAGATAGTGAAGGGAGACGAAAATTTAATAGTCATGGGCGACTGGAATTCGAGTGTAGGAAAAGGGAGAGAAGGAAACGTTGTATGTGAATATGGATTGGGGCTAAGAATTGAAAGAGGAAGCCGCTTGGTAGAATTTTGCACAGAGCACAACTTAATCATAGCTAACACTTGGTTTAAGAATCATGATAGAAGGTTGTATACATGGAAGAACCCTGGAGATACTAAAAGGTATCAGATAGATTATATAATATTAAGACAGAGATCTAGGAACCAGGTTTTAAATTGTAAGACATTTCCAGGGGCAGATGTGGACTCTGACCACAATCTATTGGTTATGACCAGTAGATTAAAACTGAAGAAACTGCAAAAAGGTGGGAATTTAAGGAGATGGGACCTGGATAAACTGAAAGAACCAGAGGTTTTACAGAGTTTCAGGGAGAGCATAAGGGAACAATTGACAGGAATGGGGGAAAGAAATACAGTAGAAGAAGAATGGGTAGCTTTGAGGGATGAAGTAGTGAAGGCAGCAGAGAATCAAATAGGTAAAAAGACGAGGGCTAGTAGATATCCTTGGGTAACAGAAGAAATATTGAATTTAATTGATGAAAGGAGAAAATATAAAAATGCAGTAAATGAAGCAGGCAAAAAGGAATACAAACGTCTCAAAAATGAGATCGACAGGAAGTGCAAAATGGCTAAGCAGGGATGGCTAGAGGACAAATGTAAGGATGTAGAGGCTTATCTTACTAGGGGTAAGATAGATACTGCCTACAGGAAAATTAAAGAGATCTTTGGAGATAAGAGAACCACTTGTATGAACATCAAGAGCTCAGATGGAAGCCCAGTTCTAAGCAAAGAAGGGAAAGCAGAAAGGTGGAAGGAGTATATAGAGGGTCTATACAAGGGCGATGTACTTGAGGACAATATTATGGAAATGGAAGAGGATGTAGATGAAGATGAAATGAGAAATACGATACTGCGTGAAGAGTTTGACAGAGCACTGAAAGACCTGAATTGAAACAAGGCCCCCGGAGTAGACAACATTCCATTAGAACTACTGGCGGCCTTGGGAGAGCCAGTCCTGACAAAACTCTACCATCTGGTGAGCAAGATGTATGAAACAGGCGAAATACCCTCAGACTTCAAGAAGAATATAATAATTCCAATCCCAAAGAAAGCAGGTGTTGACAGATGTGAAAATTACCGAACTATCAGTTTAATAAGGCACGGCTGCAAAATACTAGAACACGTGAGGCAATACTGACCTTACGACTTACCTTAGAAGAAAGATTAAGGTAAGGCAAACCTACGTTTCTAGCATTTGTAGACTTAGAGAAAGCTTTTGACAATGTTAACTGGAATACTCTCTTTCAAATTCTAAAGGTGGCAGGGGTAAAATACAGGGAGCGAAAGGCTATTTACAATTTGTACAGAAACCAGATGGCAGTTATAAGAGTCGAGGGACATGAAAGGGAAGCAGTGGTTGGGAAGGGAGTAAGACAGGGTTGTAGCCTCTCCCCGATGTTATTCAATCTGTATATTGAGCAAGCAGTAAAGGAAACAAAAGAAAAATTCGGGGTAGGTATTAAAATCCATGGAGAAGAAATAAAAACTTTGAGGTTTGCCGATGACATTGTAATTCTGTCAGAGACAGCAAAGGACTTGGAAGAGCAGTTGAACGGAATGGATGGTGTCTTGAAGGGAGGATATAAGATGAACATCAACAAAAGCAAATCGAGGATAATGGAATGTAGTCGAATTATGTCGGGTGATGTTGAGGGTATTAGATTAGGAAATGAGACACTTAAAGTAGTAAAGGAGTTTTGCTATTTGGGGAGCAAAATAATTGATGATGGTCGAAGTAGAGAGGATATAAAATGTAAACTGGCAATGGCAAGGAAAGCGTTTCTGAAGAAGAGAAATTTGTTAACATCGAGTATAGATTTAAGTGTCAGGAAGTCTTTTCTCAAAGTATTTGTATGGAGTGTAGCCATGTATGGAAGTGAAACATGGACGGTAAATAGTTTGGACAAGAAGAGAATAGAAGCTTTCGAAATGTGGTGCTACAGAAGAATGCTGAAGATTAGATGGGTAGATCACATAACTAATGAGGAGGTACTGAATAGGATTGGGGAGAAGAGGAGTTTGTGGCATAACTTGACCAGAAGAAGGGATGGGTTGGTAGGACATGTTCTGAGGCATCAAGAGATCACCAATTTAGTATTGGAGGGCAGCGTGGAGGGTAAAAATAGTAGGGGGAGACCAAGAGATGAATACACTAAGCAGATTCAGAAGGATGTAGGTTGCAGTAGGTACGGGGAGATGAAGAAGCTTGCACAGGATAGAGTAGCATGGAGAGCTGCATCAAACCAGTCTCAGGACTGAAGACCACAACAACAACAACTTTTGGACTCGTGAAGAAAGACATGTGGCCGTTGATTTGCTCCGCACCAAGAGGCAACGCGTAGGTACGATCGTAGTACCGTATGCAACAACAGACATTTTTCCTTTAAGAGATTGACAGTCTTGCCTGACACTACGATAAAGGTGAAACGTCCCCTTGGAAAAATTTATGAATTACTGTACTGATAAAACTCTTACGCTATTTGATTTTCAAACAGCTGAGCAAAAATGAACGTACTCAGACATTTTGCTCTTTACCTATTCTGATCAACACTAAACTGACACACAATATGTTTAGCGCAACGCAATCTGACTTTCAATAATCCCTACAAAAGAATGGCCCTGTGTAACATTAACCTATACCTTTCACAAATCACTTACCTCACAAAAATCTTCGTTACTCTAACTACTGCAATACAGCGAGCGCCAGTACTGCCAGATAAATAAAAGATTCAAACTACTGAAGGCACTAACTACTGATAGGCATAGTTAGTAAATGAAAGATTTTGATAGAGAACAAACAACGTATTTACCTTAATAGTGATCCAAAGTCGTAATATATGTAGCAGTTCATGACATCCAGTCTTACAAATTTACTGTCTCTGATGGACACACGGCCAGAATCATCCGCTCTCAAAACTCCGCGATTTCTCTCCCACATCCACCACCGCTGGCGGCTCACCTCCAACTGCGCAACGCTACGCGCTGTTAACAGCCAACTGCCCAACACTACAATAGCAAATTCCAACAAATGCAAACCAGCCACAGACTGCACAAAGCACAGTCAGTGATTTTCATATAGAGCGCTACGTGGCGTTACCAACATAAAAACCTAAACAGCCTACTTACAAAGGTTTTAACAGTTATGGCGATTACTTTTGAAATAATAGATAGCTACTCACTGTTTTCCATCTGTTTTGTTTTCGTTTAACTGCTCCTTACGTACACTGTATGATCAAAAGTATCCGGACACCCCTAAAAACATACGTTTTCCATAGTAGGTGGGTTGTGCTGCCCCCTACTGCCAGGTATTTCATATCGCCAACCTCAGTAGGCATTAGACATCGTGACAGAACAGAACGGGGCGCTCCGAGGAACTCACGCCCTTCGAACGTGGTCAGGCTGTCACTTCTGTCATACGTCTGTACGCGAGCTTTCCACACTCTTATACATCCCTAGGTCCACTGTTTCCGATGTGATAGTGAAGTGGAAACGTGAAGGGACACGTACAGCACAAAAGCGTACAGGCCGACCTCGTCTGTTGACTGACAGAGACCGCCGACAATTGAAGAGCGTCGTAATGTGTAAGAGGCAGACATTTGCAGGTTTCTTTGCATGGTATTGTAATTCAATGGTTAAGTAAACAAATGATAATCAAACCTACTTGAATTTGTTTATTTTTGTCCCTTTTGTAAGGGTTTAAAGTTAGCTTCCCCATCTTGCCCCGCTTTCCGCTACTTTAAACGGCCTGAAATGGAAATGTTTCAGTTAGATACGAAATGTCGTGAGAACGACCTATAGCGCTTGTAACTGAAATTCCAAACAGTCCACATGTAGTCAGAGGCGCACGCGAGCGTCCACCCACGCAGTCACGCGGAGACACGGACCTCGCGGCAGGCTGTCTCGGGGCGCTATCGCGCGCCCTCTGCCGCTCAGCTCGCACGTGTGGGCCGCCCTCATTAGGCAGAATGCGAGCTCAGCCGGCGCTCGCGTGCCCAGCGGTGGGCACCGGCCGTAACCTCGCGTGACCCCGCGGCTCCCACAAGACAAAAGCCGGTGCGAACCGGAGCCGGCGCGCCGTCACGAACCAGCTGCCGGGGCGAAGGTGAGAGGTCGCCACCGAATTGGCCGTCCTCAGTCTTCGACCACCGCAAGTGTTTTGGGACCCTCTCAGCACACAACTCAGCGCGGGAAACCCGTATCAAATTCGGATGACCAGGTAGATACGGCCATCTCGCTTCCAGGGTCCAATGAGCAAGTGGTTCACATCCTATTAAAGTGACGGGAACCAAACGGTCGCGTTAGATAACTAATGCAGCGCCAATAATTACTCTTCTTTCGAGTTGGCACAAATTTCTGTGGGTGTTCCAAGGGAGTTTGATTCTGGACCACCTATTTTCTGCTGTACATAAATGATGTTACGCACTACAATGGTAAATGAGAAACAATGCTCTTAGCTGATGATACAAGCATCATAATGATGACAATAGAACTGCAACAGGCCGCGCGGGATTAGCCGAGCGGTCTCAGGCGCTGCAGTCATGGACTGTGCGGCTGGTCCCGGCGGAGGTTCGAGTCCTCTCTCGGGCATGGGTGTGTGTGTTTGTCCTTAGGATAATTTAGGTTAAGTAGTGTGTAAGCTTAGGGACTGAGGACCTTAGCAGTTAAGTCCCATAAGATTTCACACACATTTGAACATTTTTGAGAACTGCAACAATATAATGAGCAATAAATAAAATAATCAAAAGTATAAAATTACTGACTGGTTTCCAATAAATGGCCTACATCTAACCAGCAAGAAAGACAGTTGTTTCAGTTTTGTGCATGGTAAAGTGATACCACAATCAGTAACAGTGTTGTAGTAGCTGTGGAATGAAGTTGTTCGAAATTGCGTTGTGTTGACTATAAAAAAAAACTGAAAAAGGGGAAATTGAAGTGTCTGAGATGTGGTGCTATAGAACGATGTTGAAAATTAAGCTAGCTAAAGCCTGAGATAAGCACAGCGAAGAACATAACGGTGTTGCGAAAGAATAGGCTAAACGCGATTGGCGGTGCCGTGTTTGTTGATGTTAGAAGTACTCGTAGATTATCTCGTCGCGAAATGAAGATAGATGGTGCCTGTGAGTTAGTATGGGCAGAGCTCATTGTTGGGATCCGGCATAAAATAATAATTGGATCCTTCTATCGACCTCTCAGTTCAGATGATACAGCTACTGAAACGTTCAAAGAAAACTTGAGTTTGATTTCAAACATGTACCCGACTCATACGATTATAGTTGGTGGTGACTTCAATTTACCCTAGATATGTTGGCGAAAATTCATGTTTAATCCGGAGGTACGCATTCATCCGAAATTGTGCTAAACGCATTATCTGAAAATTATTTCGAGCCGTTAGTTCATTAGCCTACGTGAATAGTAAACGGTTGTGAAAACACACATGACCTCTTAGCAACAAATAATCTTGAGTTAATAACGAGCATCAAAACGGATACGGGGATTAGTGAACACAGGTTTGTCATAGCGAGACTGAATACTGTAAATCCAAAATCCTCCAAAAATAAACGAAAAATATACCTATTCAAAAAAGCAGATAAAAATTCACTTGATGCCTTCCTCAAAGACAATCTCCATTCCTTCCAAATTACCAAAACAAGTGTAACACCCCACCCGTCACTTATCTGGTTTTGGTGTGTGTTCACCCCAGGTAATTGACTAAAAGATCAACAGAGAGTGCAAAACTGCCGCAATATCGGATAATGCAGAGGAAGTAATAAGGCCCTGTGACTCCTGATTGAACTGTGGTGACAGCGTTGACATTAATTGATTCAGAATTGATCCCCCCATGAACCATGGACCTTGCCGTTGGTGGGGAGGCTTGCGTGCCTCAGCGATACAGATGGCCGTACCGTAGGTGCAACCACAACGGAGGGGTATCTGTTGAGAGGCCAGACAAACATGTGGTTCCTGAAGAGGGGCAGCAGCCTTTTCAGTAGTTGCAGGGGCAACAGTCTGGATGATTGACTGATCTGACCTTGTAACATTAACCAAAACGGCCTTGCTGTGCTGGTACTGCGAACGGCTGAAAGCAAGGGGAAACTACAGCCGTAATTTTTCCCGAGGACATGCAGCTCTACTGTATGATTAAATGATGATGGCGTCCTCTTGGGTAAAATATTCCGGAGGTAAAATAGTCCCCCATTCGGATCTCCGGGCGGGGACTACTCAAGAGGACGTCGTTATCAGGAGAAAGAAAACTGGCGTTCTACGGATCGGAGCGTGGAATGTCAGATCACTTAATCGGGCAGGTAGGTTAGAAAATTTAAAAAGGGAAATGGATAGGTTAAAGTTAGATATAGTGGGAATTAGTGAAGTTCGGTGGCAGGAGGAACAAGACTTTTGGTCAGGTGATTACAGGGTTATAAATACAAAATCAAATAGGGTTAATGCAGGAGTAGGTTTAATAATGAATAAAAAAATAGGAGTGCGGGTTAGCTACTACAAACAGCATAGTGAACGCATTATTGTTGCCAAGATAGACACAAAGCCCATGCCTACTACAGTAGTACAAGTTTATATGCCAACTAGCTCTGCAGATGATGAAGAAATAGATGAAATGTATGACGAGATAAAAGAAATTATTCAGGTAGTGAAGGGAGACGAAAATTTAATAGTCATGGGTGACTGGAATTCGTCAGTAGGAAAAGGGAGACAAGGAAACATAGTAGGTGAATATGGATTGGGGGGAAGGAATGAAAGAGGAAGCCGCCTTGTAGAATTTTGCACAGAGCATAACTTAATCATAGCTAACACTTGGTTCAAGAATCATGAAAGGAGGCTGTATACATGGAAGAAGCCAGGAGATACTGACAGGTTTCAGATAGATTATATAATGGTAAGACAGAGATTTAGGAACCAGGTTTTAAATTGTAAGACATTTCCTGGGGCAGATGTGGACTCTGACCACAATCTATTGGTTATGAACTGCAGATTGAAACTGAAGAAACTGCAAAAAGGTGGGAATTTAAGGAGATGGGACCTGGATAAACTGAAAGAACCAGAGGTTGTAGAGAGTTTCAGGGAGAGCATAAGGGAACAATTGACAGGAATGGGGGAAAGAAATACAGTAGAAGAAGAATGGGTAGCTCTGAGGGATGAAGTGGTGAAGGCAGCAGACGATCAAGTAGGTAAAAAGACTAGGGCTAATAGAAATCCTTGGGTAACAGAAGAAATATTGAATTTAATTGATGAAAGGAGAAAATATAAAAATGCAGTAAATGAAGCAGGCAAAAAGGAATACAAACGTCTCAAAAATGAGATCGACAGGAAGTGCAAAATGGCTAAGCAGGGATGGCTAGAGGACAAATGTAAGGATGTAGAGGCTTGTCTCACTAGGGGTAAGATAGATACTGCCTACAGGAAAATTAAAGAGACCTTTGGAGAGAAGAGAACCACTTGTATGAATATCAAGAGCTCAGATGGAAACCCAGTTCTAAGCAAAGAAGGGAAGGTAGAAAGGTGGAAGGAGTATATAGAGGGTTTATACAAGGGAGATGTACTTGAGGACAATATTATGGAAATGGAAGAGGATGTAGATGAAGACGAAATGGGAGATAAGATACTGCGTGAAGAGTTTGACAGAGCACTGAAAGACCTGAGTCGAAACAAGGCCCCGGGAGTAGACAACATTCCACTAGAACTACTGATGGCCTCGGGAGAGCCAGTCATGACAAAACTCTACCATCTGGTGAGCACGATGTATGAGACAGGCGAAATACCCTCAGACTTCAAGAAGAATATAATAATTCCAATCCCAAAGAAAGCAGGTGTTGACAGATGTGAAAATTACCGAACTATCAGTTTAATAAGTCACAGCTGCAAAATACTAACGCGAATTCTTTACAGACGAATGGAAAAACTGGTAGAAGCTGACCTCGGGGAAGATCAGTTTGGATTCCGTAGGAATGTTGGAACACGTGAGGCAATACTGACCTTACGACTTATCTTGGAAGAAAGATTAAGAAAAGGCAAACCTACGTTTCTAGCATTTGTAGACTTAGAGAAAGCTTTTGACAATGTTGACTGGAATACTCTCTTTCAAATTCTGAAGGTGTCAGGGGTAAAATACAGGGAGCGAAAGGCTATTTACAATTTGTACAGAAACCAGATGGCAGTTATAAGAGTCGAGGGGCATCAAAGGGAAGCAGCGGTTGGGAAGGGAGTGAGACAGGGTTGTAGCCTGTCCCCCATGTTATTCAATCTGTATATTGAGCAAGCAGTAAAGGAAACAAAAGAAAAATTCGGAGTAGGTATTAAAATTCATGGAGAAGAAGTAAAAACTTTGAGGTTCGCCGATGACATTGTAATTCTGTCAGAGACAGCAAAGGACTTGGAAGAGCAGTTGAACGGAATGGACAGTGTCTTGAAAGGAGGATATAAGATGAACATCAACAAAAGCAAAACGAGGATAATGGAATGTAGTCAAATTAAGTCGGGTGATGCTGAGGGAATTAGATTAGGAAATGAGACACTTAAAGTAGTAAAGGAGTTTTGCTATTTAGGGAGTAAAATAACCGATGATGGTCGAAGTAGAGAGGATATAAAATGTAGACTGGCAATGGCAAGGAAAGCGTTTCTCAAGAAGAGAAATTTGTTAACATCGAGTATAGATTTAGGTGTCAGGAAGTCGTTTCTGAAAGTATTTGTATGGAGTGTAGCCATGTATGGAAGTGAGACATGGACGATAACTAGTTTGGACAAGAAGAGAATAGAAGCTTTCGAAATGTGGTGCTACAGAAGAATGCTGAAGATAAGGTGGGTAGATCACGTAACTAATGAGGAGGTATTCAATAGGATTGGGGAGAAGAGAAGTTTGTGGCACAACTTGACTAGAAGAAGGGATCGGTTGGTAGGACATGTTTTGAGGCATCAAGGGATCACAAATTTAGCATTGGAGGGCAGCGTGGAGGGTAAAAATCGTAGAGGGAGACCAAGAGATCAATACACTAAGCAGATTCAGAAGGATGTAGGTTGCAGTAGGTACTGGGAGATGAAGAAGCTTGCACAGGATAGAGTAGCATGGAGAGCTGCATCAAACCAGTCTCAGGACTGAAGACCACAACAACAACAACAATGAAAAAGGGGTGCACATTGATGTTATATTCAGCTATTGAACACCAGATGCAAATGTTGAACATAAAATTAATTAAGAAAGTGACTTGGGATTTCAACTACTTGATTGAAAACAGATGCAGTCGATTAGCACACATTTATTTTAACTCACGACCTTCAATCATCACATTACATGACTCTCCTAACAGGCAGTGGTAATAAATTGCGTCTGCGTGGAGTAAAGCACGATAAATCAAAAGTAATTCCTATCGACTGACCCAGGCGTAACGCGAAGTGCGAGCAGAATTCTACAATACACGGCCCATGAAACCCTCGTGGAAACTTTGCCAACGCGATCCAACAAATTAATCAGTGGCCGGAGAGGGCGCAATATCACCGAATTCAGCGTGGCGGAGCGGCGCCGTTGTGTGGACGTCGGCCGACCTCGTGGTGCTACAAGGCTGCACTTGTCTATTCATTCCTAGCTATCTTGCTCAGTACATAGCTGAACCAAAACTTCCTATCTCCAAGGTCAATCATTCCCTTTGCTAAGTCCTAAATTGCAGAGATGCTCACTCTTTCTCAGGCAAGTTGAGTCAAGAACGCCACGTCTGCACTCTAGGCAAGCTGGGAACGAAAGACCCCTACTGAGACTTCTGCCAGTCCGCTCTTCGCCTCGGTTTCCCCTCCAGCAAAATCACTTACGCCAATTGCAGCGCAAGTCGCGTTAATTATGCGTCGCTTCCCAGAGCTGACCAATGCCTGCTCCGGGAAGTGAACAAATTCCCACAAAATTTCCCTTCCTCTCAACTTCTTCTATTTAGCTCCCTCCAGGCCACCCATCAAGGTTGCATCTGCACCAACACCAAGTTTTCCATAATTCTGACTCCCAGGAGAGTACTTCAAATTCCTTGGTCCTACATTCCTATCGGAGGCCGGCGTATTTCATGCTGTCGCTCTTCACCTGATTTACTTCAGGCTCTGTGGACTGTTAATTCAGCGTGAAGTTGCTATAGTCATGAACACGCATATTTTGACCTCTGTTGACTGCTCCACCGTAGCTTTACGCGGCTTTGTTGCATGTTTCACAGAAAACGGGACGACGGACATTTACCAACAGGTGTACAAGTTCTCCGTCTGTTTCCTGGTACACCAGCATGAAGTCGGGGTCAACCACCCACTCACTGTCACTCATCTTAAGGCGGCTGGAGGCCGCGCCACGTTTCCGCTTTTTCAGAGCTTGAGCCGCCCTAAGCTGCCTATTGTCACTTCCCTTCGCCGTTCCCCAGCTGGCCACGGTCAACTCTAAATGTTACCATGGGGTAAAGTAGCGTCCAGTAAATCGACTCGTTTCCACAAAGTTTTCATGTCGTGTGAATTCCTTTAAAACCATCACCCGACATTAATTATTCCAATACGTCCATACTATAACCTCTACAAGATGCATTGTGCCTTGTCACTCATTTTTTGTTCAGCCCTACTGTTCGCTCAACGTGAGTTAGGTGATCTTTAATGACTTCATGTAAGGGGCATAGTTCTTGCCATCTTACACAAGTATAGAGCAGATGTGGCTTGAATTCAAAGAAATAGTATCGGTAGAATTTGAGAGATTTATACCAAATAAATTAACAAACGACTTAGATTATCCTCCTTGGTACACAAAACGGGTCAGAACACAGAAAGAACGAAAAAAAAACATGCCAAATTCAAACAGACGCAAAATCTCCAAGATTGGTGGTCTTTTACAGAAGCTTGAAATTTAGTGTGGACTTCAATTTGAGATGCTTATAACAGTTTCCACAACGACACTTTGTCTCGAAACCTGGCAGAAAATCCAAAGAGATTCTGGTCGTATGTGAAGTATGCTAGCGGCAAGATCCAATCAATGCCTTCTCTGCTCGATAGCAATGGAGATACTACCGAGGACAGTGCTGCCAAAGCGGAGTTACTAAACACAGCCTTCCGAAATGTCTTCACAAAAGAAGGCGAAGTAAATAATCCAGAATTCGAATCAAGAACAGCTGCCAACATGAGTAAGATAGACGATGATAATAGGGTACGGGTCAACAAGGAAGATGGGGCCGCCTGTATCAACGACAACAATGGTACTCCAGGCTCCAGTACAGTGTGATTCCCTCGAAGAATTAAAGAAACCGATATCAGATAAAACTTCCTCTATCATTCAGGCGGAAGAATCAATAGGCAAAGAAGTGGGATACTGAAGTACTAAGGAATGACGAGATACGTTTGAAGTTCTCTAACGCTATAGATGCAGCAATAAGGAATAGCGCAGTAGGCAGTACAGTTGAAGAGGAATGGACATCTCTAAAAGGGGCCATCATAGAAGTTGAGAAGGAAAACATAGGTACAAAGAAGGTAGCTGCGAAGAAACCATGAGTAACAGAAGAAATACTTCAGTTGATTGATGAAAGGAGGAAGTACAAACATGTTCCGGGAAAATCAGGAATACAGAAATACAAGTCGCTGAGGAATGAAATAAATACGAAGTGCAGTGAAGCTAAGACGAAATGGCTGCAGGAAAAATGTGAAGACATCGAAAAAGATATGATTATCGGAAGGACAGACTCAGCATACAGGAAAGTCAAAACAACCTTTGGTGACATTAAAGGCAACGGTGGTAACATTAAGAGTGCAACGGGAATTCCACTGCTAAATGCAGAGGAGAGAGCAGATAGGTGGAAAGAATACATTGAAAGCCTCTATGAGGGTGAAAATTTGTCTGATGTGATAGAAGAAGAAACAGGAGTCGATTTAGAAGAGATAGGGGATCCAGTATTAGAATCGGAATTTAAAAGAGCTTTGGAGGACTTACGGTCAAATAAGGCGGAAGGAATAGATAACATTCCATCAGAATCTCTAAAATCATTGGGGGAAGTGGCAACAAAACGACTATTCACGTTGATATGTAGAATGTATGAGTCTGGCGACATACCATCTGACTTTCGGAAAAGCATCATCCACACAATTCCGAAGACGGCAAGAGCTGACAGGTGCGAGAATTATCGCACAATCAGCTTAACAGCTCATGCATCGAAGCTGCTTACAAGAATAATATACAGAAGAATGGAAAAGAAAATTGAGAATGCGTTAGGTGACGATCAGTTTGGTTTTAGGAAAAGTAAAGGGACGAGAGAGGCAATTCTGACGTTACGGCTAATAATGGAAGCAAGGCTAAAGAAAAATCAAGACACTTTCATAGGATTTGTCGACCTGGAAAAAGCATTCGACAATATAAAATGGTGCAAGCTGTTCGAGATTCTGAAAAAAGTAAGGGTAAGCTATAGGGAGAGACGGATCATATTCAATATGTACAATAACCAAGAGGGAATAATAAGAGTGGACGATCAAGAACGAAGTGCTCGTATTAAGAAGGGTGTAAGACAAGGCTGTAGCCTTTCGCCCCTACTCTTCAATCTGTACATCGAGGAAGCAATGATGGAAATAAAAGAAAGGTTCAGGAGTGGAATTAAAATACAAGGTGAAAGGATATCAATGATACGATTCGCTGATGACATTGCTATCCTGAGTGAAAGTGAAGAAGAATTAAATGATCTGATGAACGGAATGAACAGTCTAATGAGTACACAGTATGGTTTGAGAGTAAATCGGAGAAAGACGAAGGTAATGAGAAGTAGTAGAAATGAGAACAGCGAGAAACTTAACATCAGGATTGATGGTCACGAAGTCAATGAAGTTAAGGAATTCTGCTACCTAGGCAGTAAAATAACCAATGACGGACGGAGCAAGGAGGACATCAAAAGCAGACTCGCTATGGCAAAAAAGGCATTTCTGGCCAAGAGAAGGCTACTAATATCAAATACCGGCCTTAATTTGAGGAAGAAATTTCTGAGGATGTACGTCTGGAGTACAGCATTGTATGGTAGTGAAACATGGACTGTGGGAAAACCGGAACAGAAGAGAATCGAAGCATTTGAGATGTGGCGCTATAGACGAATGTTGAAAATTAGGTGGACTGATAAGGTAAGGAATGAGGAGGTTCTACGCAGAATCGGAGAGGAAAGGAATATGTGGAAAACACTGATAAGGAGAAGGGACAGGATGATAGGACATCTGCTAAGACATGAGGGAATGACTTCCATGGTACTAGAGGGAGCTGTAGATGGTAAAAACTGAAGAGGAAGACAGATATTGGAATATGTCAAGCAAATAATTGAGGACGTAGGTTGCAAGTGCTACTCTGAGATGAAGAGGTTAGCACAGGAAAGGAATTCGTGGCGGGCCGCATCAAACCAGTCAGTAGACTGCTGAAAAAAAAAAAAAATCATGCAGGCAAACGCGAGAAATTGTGGCTGTGTCAGTTCGGTCGGATATACGACTAACCGAAGCATTACGGAGGATTATATGGGAGGTGTGCTAATGCGGAGAGCGGACAATATAAGACGCTTCTCAACCCGCATGAAATTAGCGGTTGTCTTATCAACCCGCATGAAATTAGCGTTTATGAAGAAACGGAAAGCTCTGTACCGAAGAGGCAGGCTTTCCAAATGTTGTATTAATTGAAGTAGCCAACCACATCGACGCTGGTGCTAAAGAACACCGAAGCAAGACGAGTTTTCCAACGGTGACAGTGTACGACTAATTGACTGCCACATAGATTACACCTACGAGGTTAAGGCCGAGGTTATACAGTCAGACGAGAGTGGTATGGGTTTCGTGAGAAGCAGAAACAGAGCACATTTCTCCATGCAGTTTGGAACATGATAGCCATCTTTCTGAAGAAAATTTACCGGACTTGACTATTAGCGAATTATTGGTAATGTAAGGTTCGTTAATCGATGAAATTGATAAAAAGGATTACAGTGTTGGAGGCAAAACAGCTCCAGCAACCGTAGAACAGGGAGATAGAAATTACGAATGTCCAAAAACAGAAAATTAAAAAAAAAACAATTAAACAGCTATCGGTGTCAGAATGGGGCTGATATTACTGGAATAACCTTGATGTGGAGGAGGATTTGTTATGGGAAAACCAAGAACTAGACACAGGTAAGTGTAGACAAATTACAGTGCCCGTCGATAAGCACAGTCTACAAATGCAAGTTTTAATAGATACCGGGGCAGAGCTAAGTAAAAAAAAATTGATTTGTTAAAGGAAAGAGCAGGAGTGAGTTAAAATAATTGGTGCTACTGGAGTGAGTAGCAAACATATATCCCATCAAATAACTGTCTATTTCGCAATTCAAGTGAAACAATTTGAACATGAATTTATCGTCGTGCCAGATTTGAGCAACGAGATAATAATTGGCTTAGATTGGTTATTGAAATACCACGCAGTAATGGACTGCAACAATAACACAGTGGTGTGCATTTCAAAAGATAAGACCGAAATTAGTGTGAGTTTTAATGAAACCGGTGGTGATGTGAGTAGTCAGTGCCAAGCTAGTCACATCGTTACTTCGCCTGATGAGATTGGTTTAGGCAGAAATATGGGATATTACAGTATGCGGAATCTAAATGATTACTTTGTGCCTAACGGCAAACTAAAAGTGATTTTGTCCGATGATGGGGCACAGTTTACTTACAAATTATGGAATGACAGTATGGAAAGCAACGTCGTTGAAGTGATACACATCTCGGCGTCCTGCTCGTCCGGAAATCCAGTGGAACGATACATGCGTGAGCTGGGGCGACTTTGCCAAACGTATTGTAACTACAATCGCAGGGCGAAGGGCAAATATGTAAACGATTTTGAAAAGATTATGAATGCTTGACGCACGAATCTACAGGATTCACTGAGCAGGAAATCCTATTGGACCATTAAGGGTAAGAGTTTGGTGGGAAAGATAATTGATTTCCCTCCGCAAGTTAGTAATGACATTGAGGTGAAGAAAGAACGTTTACGAGAGGTAATGAAAAAGAAAGCCGAGGCGTGATTACTGCGTCATGAAGCGAAAGCAAGATTTGCTAATTTTGCAATTGGCGACCTCGTCCTCGTGAAAGCGAACGAGAAACCGAGGGAGATTGACAATAAGATTTCAAAAATTAAATTCGTTTGTAATGGACCAATTAAGATTGTCAGTATACCTCACACTAAAGCTTACTGTTTAGCTTTTCCTAATTCTGGCAAGCTGTTAGTGTACGTAACATTGTTAATTTGAAGTTGTATCAAACAGGAACTGATTAATCTGAGAAAGAATTTCCAGAAAAAAATCTAATTATCACTGTAATTTTCAAAATTTATTCCAAATTTATTTCTTGGACCAGACGATCATCAACGATTTGCAGAGTAAATGTTCTGAGAGCAACTGGAATGAAAGCAAAACCCCAAGCCTTGACCAATTTGTATAAATGTCAGTTTGGTATACGTATCATACGTAATTTTGTAAATAATATGTTGTAAAAGTTCTTTTATTCCAAGTATTATGCAAGTGAATACCGATGAACTCAGACAATGTATAAGTTTCAGTTCTGTGTATGTGTCTGAATATGGACAGTGTTGAATTATCCACTGTGATAGAAATATAAGAGCTCCTTGATATTACTTGGATGTAAGCTTTCATAGAATACAAGGTAGGTGGACGTTCAGGAACGCCACTGCACAATCAGAGAGATAAAACGTGCCGCAGGCCGCTGTGGCCGAGCGGTTCTAGGCGCTTCAATCTGGAACCACGCAACCGCTACGCTCGCAGGTTCGAATCCTGCCTTGGGCATGGATGTGTGTGATGTCCTTAGAAAAAATTAGTTAGGTTTAAGTAGCTCTAAATTCTAGGGGACTGACGGCCTCAGATGTCAAGTCCCATAGTGTTCAGAGCCATTTGAAAAAGTGCCGCTGTGGCAAACACAACAGTGCCAATCTGGTTTGAGCTACAGCGGGCACTTAGGACGCTGGGTATATATGCGTATGGAATACGACGTTTTTCTTTTAATTACGACCACTGTAAGGCTTTTTTTTTTGTAAAGATTTAAGTTTTATCTGGACGTTTGCTTGAAACACACAAACTCTCAAAATGAGAAATGCAATCTCTTAGTGATTATGATATTTATGATAAACTGTGTGGGACCGATGACCTTCGCAGTTTGGTCCCTTAGAACCTTATCAAAAATCTCCAAACAAACAGAAAAAAAGATGCAAATTAAAGCTAGTAAATAGTGATTTCTTATCTTGTTTTTTATCTTTACACGTTCTTTTGTGTATCTTTGTCTACGTTGTTTATTTTTTCTTGTACATTACTGACATGGACTTTTCATTTGAAACGTAATGATTCTTTGAAAGATGTAATTTTGTTGTTTAAAATATGCTACACTATAATGGCCTGAGTTCTAATGACACAGTGTTATCGTGCTAATTATATGTCGACACATTATTATGACTATTATTGAGAGGCTTAATGAGTGATTAACAAAGTTTATGTAGACAAAACTGAATGCTTTTACGCATCTGCATTTCTTTTTGTTTTTCTTCGAACATTCTCTGACTGTTTGCCTTCAGGAAAAAACTCATGGAATGTGGGGCTCATAGGACACCGAAAATGCGGATGAAATACTTTCACATCATCCAAAATGTTTCGCCGTTTAATATCTTTTGATAACTTGTACTGTGCTTCTGATTCTGAATATGTGAGCTTGATTACAGAAACTATAGTTACTGTGTAATGGATGTAATAGTGTATTTATTTCTGACTGTTTGTAATTGATTGTAATTGTAATGTAAATACAGTAAATTGCTAGGTAACAGCCGCGGGAATTTTGTTTTAATGTGTCGGTAGCAACGACGAAATAGCAGTAGCTGTGCCATTGTTTATCTCTACGTGTGGAGGGTCTCTGTACCGCTGCGAGCAGAGACGAGGAGTGCAGCCTGAGTCCTGGAAGAGTGCGGAAGTGTTTGTTGGGCGCTCCCGCCGACGAGGTGTGCAGCCAAGCTCGCGCCAGCGTGTGCGCGTCTGATTCGTTAACCCGCGAGTATTGAGAACACGATAAGGGTGGATAGGCGGAGAAAGCTACAATTCTAACTGTTGCCTGTCCCATAATTATACGTGGCTCTGGAGACGTCTCGGGCTTCTCAACCAGCAGCAGCAGCAGCAACAACAATGGCAGCCCAGCACTGTCGTCGGCTACAACATCGTAAGACTGTTAAATGAAAAAAATGTATCTAACCTTTTAGAGGCATTACCCAATGTCATTTCTTTCACAAAGCGTGATAACTTGAATAATAAAGTGCAATATTTGAAACTTGTAGTGCACCTGTGTTGTCATTGTCCTCAGACATTATTACCAAGCAGGGTCCTTTTCCTTTCCATGCAATCACCGAATGTTGTAAAAATACAAAAACTGATTAACTATTTACCACCAGTTTCTATTTGTTTGCTAATGGACAATTTCAGTCTAAATTTTCTCCCTCATTAACTCTTCATTTTTCTTTTTGTATAACAGTGGGTTAACTTTTTTGCAGTTTTGAGTATTAACTTTATGTACCTAAAGTAATATAAAACTTCATTGCGAAACTAATAACTAAAGATACAGTACAAATTAAGAGTGCAAAATTTCGTTCATTCTGTATTTAGGTTAGTTAGTGACTTCTGCTGGCTTGGTATGGATTTTATTGTTCTTACATTAAAAGTTAAGTCAGTTGCCCATTTGTTTGAAGTGTATTCAATTAAATCTTTCAATAATAAAAGTAAATTGTTTGCCTTTTTCTGAATGTTGCATTGCGTGTCACTGAGGTTACTGAAAGTCTTTTTTCTTACATTAGAAAGTTTTAGTTACATTTATTTAATCAGTAACTTCATTTAACTTCACTTTCAGAATTTAGTATTTGAGAATAAGTAATTGCAAACTCAGTGCTTTCTGGTTCATTTATTTTCTCATGAACTGTTGTGTTGTGGGAAAGCGTGACAACCTTCTATTGTCACGCCAGTGATTATTTGCTTAAATTTCTTTGCCATTACCTTTGTTAAGATTCTAGGGATTCATTCCTCTAGTGGGAATTACCTCCTTTTCAGCTAATCAGTATTTTTGTGTATGATGAGTATTATTAGTATTAAATATTACGTGGTACCATCCCCCACCCCCCGCTTGGCTCGTGAGCGATTGCACTATATTCTACCCAATTCAAAATTATCATCAGTGTCTAGATTAGGTTTAGAATAGATTCTTTCTTCTGAAGCGCCTGTTGTAAACATTCATCCTACTACTACTACTACTACTACTACTACTACTACTACGTGATCAGGCCCAGTGGACCGCACGCATCTACAAGTTTCCTCCTCCACTGTATTCTGTCCATTGGTGCTATCCGCCATTCGACCACATCTATTGACATTTGGTTTAAATCTTCATGGAGTCCATCCCTCCAACGCTTCTTGGGTCTCCCTGGCGGTCTCTTTCCTGTAGGTGTGAAATCCAGGAGCTTCCGAGGCCATCTATGATCCTCCATCCGGGCCACATGGCCGGCCCACTACATCCGTTTGGCTTTGACAGTTCCTGCTATGTTGGGCTGCTGGTATAGTTCCTCAAGCTCTTGGTTGCATCTGATCCTCCATTCCCCTGTATCTGCAGCCAGAACCGGACCGAAGATCTTCCGAAGCACTTTTCTCTCAACAAGAAGGAGCTTATGGAAGGCCTGTTTCCGGATACTCCATGTCTCACAGCCATATAGAACAACAGGCTGGATCAGGGTTGTGTACAGTCGAATCTTGAACTGTCTGGAGAGATATCTGGACCGAAGCAGTTGTGCTAGGCTGTGGTAAGATCGGTTTCCTGCTTATATTTTTGCACTGATCTCTGCTTCACATGACGAGTTCTCAGTGAAATGTGCCCCTAGGTATTTGAATTCATGCACTCTCTTGTAGGACTGGTCCCCAACCTGCAGTGATTGTAGATGACCAGCAGTCTGACAATGACCACGTGTCATAACGAGGTACTCCTACTAATGCGTATTATTTTCCTTCGGTAGCAGCAGCCTTACTCACTGTCAAATTTTATAAGGCATACGTGATCATGGTCAATTGTATCGTAATCCAGTAGGTCGATTAGGAAGGCTACAAGATCACACTTTGGGTTGCAGAAGGCACAACGAAAAGACTGTTATACTTTTAACTTTCAGCAAGTCTTTTTCAGAAAAAGCAACACATCCACATTCTCACAAGAGGGTAACCGTCATGTAGACATGACCGCTACCTCCGACATCTCCAACCGGAATCAGTCCACTAAAGCTAAGCAAAATTTGTAACAGTCTGTTCATTGTGCATGTCCGCAACTCAGCATCTCATCTTTACGGTGACTAGTAATCTATGCTTTTCGTAATACTATTTACTTTTCAGTTATATCTACAATAATTGTTGTGTCACCTTTGAATGTTATAATGAAGTGGTCGACTTATCTCCTGCAGTAAATGGTGTATCTCCTAAATCTGTATTCTCCAAAACATAATTACTTTTTAATATGGTTCACAATAATTTTAGGATTTGTCCCTGTAGAGGTGTTTCTCAGTGCGAGACAATCATATTGATGATGATATTTTCTATTCAACGTAAAATAGTTGTGTGATGTTGCGCTTTTTCGATGAGTTTTATGATGGTGAACATACGTTTATGGGACAATAAATTTTCATTAACAGTAACTATGGTTTCACCTGTTGTGATGTTTGTGTATAGATTTACGGTACCCATGACTACTGGTTTGTGTTGTTCAGTCTGTTCACGTAAAGCAGACGTCTTCGAATTCATTGCTGTAAGTATATTCTTGTCTTTTTCTGAAAAGAGATAGCTCTAATTATGTATTTCTTAGTCATCAGCCTCTGAAAATTCTTAGTGGGAGCCTTCATAGCCTTTTCATGTTATTGAATGTAAGAATTTGATTTCCTGTTAGCACAGCCAAATTACGTTTACTTATTTTTGCAGTAATAGCTTTCTGTTCGTGTGATTTCTTATTTATCTTATGGAGTAATTTCCATTCGTGACATCAGGGGTGCAATGAATGTTACGTTTTTCCAGAATTTCGTTACTTTTTATAGGTAGATTAAACAGAGGCTCTATGAAGCCAAATTTAGCTTGAGGAGAACGATCTGAAAACAGTCAACGAATTTCAGAGTAAAATTTCGGCAAGCGAGCCGAGTAATAATCATGAGATTTGACCTAACATAAAGTTAGTAAGCTGATCGAAATCCACTGTTCACTCGCCTAGTGACCATATTGGCACCGAGACAGAAGACGACAGGGAGAAAGACGAAATACAGAATTCGGTCTTCCGACATCGTTTCACCGTGGAAGATCGTAGTATGGTTCCTCCTTTCAGTTGTAAGTTAACGTGCATTTCGCCCTCATTTAAATGTTTGGCCAAAAGAGTCTGACTTCAGGTATTGTGAAACGAACCCTGTCGTCCAGGACCGTGTGCCACAAAGAGCGCAGATTCTCCACGAGATGGGAAATTCACAAGCGTCTATTGTGCTAAATGAATCCTAAGTGGTGTAGTGTGCGAATGAGACAGACGAGAATCTACGTCACAGGGAAACCCTGTAGAAGCCGTTTGTGGCCAGGGAGACGTAGCAGTGTTAAATATGGCGGACATAAGATCGGACATAAACGGAAACATTTATGAAACCTATTTAATTCTGTAGTAATTCAGGGAATGAAGCCACAGTAATTTTAATCTACCATCCTTCATAAATTTTCATGCCGATCACAATAAAACTTGAATATTGATCTTATCTATAATATTTTAGGATTTACTGTTAAAGTGAAATTAACAAATTTTGTAATAAAGTCTTGACTGATAAAATCTGAATGCTTTGGTCGATCTTAACTATACATTTCATATAGAAGTGCATCATTAAAATGACAACTGATGCAAACATCAACTCTGTCACTTTATTTGTTTAAAAGATATAGTAAATTTAAATTATCAATATTTTCAGTTAAGCATTAGATCATCATTTCCTCCACACAAAACAAATTGAACGATGACAGCATGACACCTTATTGAATCATTAGGTAATAGAATATTTGTTCTAAAGTTTAGTGCATAATAGTTACTTTTGTTCTTTATTTATTTATCAGAAAGCACACTGCTGCGAGGCTACAGGCCATGGCATTCAAAGCTAAGAAGGAATTTAATGTTTGTTGTGTACTGGATATTATTGTTACTTTATTTAGATCGTGAAAGTGGTCAAGCTTTGATTATTTAAATATGTTAAAATGTAAAATAATGTGGAATAAGCTGTAGCCAATCAGATGGACGGCTTCAGGAGAGGCAACTGTCCTAGTCAGTTGAGCGAGGATATTCGGCGCGTGGGAAACGCGGCCGGGGACGGGCAGAGGGAAAGTGCTGGTGCAGACGCGAAAGCGAACAGTGGAGTTCTGGTCTAAGACACCAAAGGGTACAGTGCTGGTGGAGACGAGAAAACGGACGTTCGGTCTTTAGGTAGCTAGGAAGTGCAACGACTTAGAAAATGTCGCGTTGTGTGGTATTGCGGGTCTTAGTCTTTGAGCGGTGAGCAGGCGCGCCTGTTGTGAACTCGTAACTTTTGGCGTAGTTGAGTATTGGACTGGTAATTGACGATGATATTGTGATTGATCGAACTTTGTCAAATGGATATGCGCTCTAGTGTAATAGTAATTCTAAATACGACCACTTTCATCATCAATTTGCTTTCTGAATAAACATTATTCTAACCAAATCGCAACTGTTTGGCCTACATCATTTGTGGGTCGTTAATTTAGCTCCCGATATTATTATTTCTGTTGTTATATGTTATATTAACGTTGTATGTTTTATACAATTTCGCAAACTTGTCATCAGGCAGAGAATTTAACCAAAGGGTCACAAGTGTCTAATTTAGGGCGTGTAATGAGACACGTGCGGTTCAACCGCTAGACAAGTTTGAGCCAAGATAATTGGACGAAGAGGAACCGCATGTGAGCCTGAACAGTCACTGAACGAATGCCAAAATGGCATATACTGAGATAACCGATCGCACAATAGAAAGACACTTAAAACTGTACAGTAACGGAAAGGCAACTACACTGCACAACAAAATTAAAGGATCACCTTTTCGAAATATTGTAGTTGTCTCCCACTAAGAGGGCTAGCCATCTTATGAAACACTCGTTCAATCGATTCTTGAGTACTGTTCATGAGTCTGGGATCCTTATCAAGTCGGATTTGGGAGGAGATAAGAGAAAATGCAACTATTAGCTGCGAGTTTCGTCACGGTTTTGTTTACTCGGCGGGAGAAAGTTGCGGAGAAGTTCAAAAGATTCTAGTTGCAGACGCTACAAGAGAGGTGATGTGCGTTAATGTTGACATTTCGAGAGCTCACCTTGCAAGATGAGTTGGGCAATATATTACTTCCTCCGACATACGGCTTAAGAAAATTAAAGAATTTGGATATCAGACAGACCTTTACCAACAATCATTTCTCTGACGTACATACATGGAACAGGAAAGTCGACAGAGTATTCTCCGCTGCACACCACAAGGCAACTTGCGACTTTTTGCAAAGTTACTTGCTATTTTCAACTCTGATATCGTTGTTTTGATTATCGGGTGCCTTTCATACTATACTTCAGTCATTTGTTCAAAAGTTATTTTTTGTCATTATCCAACGCGAGCATAATGAAAAAAACATCATCTTGATCACAGTTCTTCTAATGAAACTAAAGTTCATGTAGAAATTAATCCCAGTGGCGAAATTTTAACAGTTATAGGTAGTATAATTTAACGACTTCCGGTCACAGTGTGCTGTGCAGTTCACCTTCAGGTCTGGCACGCTAGATGCAGTTTGTGGACACTGCATTCACTACACTGCACAACAGCAACTCGTTAGCAAAATAAACTGTGATCAGGACGGTGTTTTTCATTTATGATATTAACCGAAATCGTGGATCCTATGACGTGTCGTCAGTTATGATCTGATGTGAGATCTTTCAGATTAACAATATGTCTGTGTGTCGTTTGGATATCTTGTATCAAAAAGCTTTTTTTTTTATTATGAATTTGGCCAGCTATGGACGGCATACAACTTAAGACTTATGGTGTTTCTTTTTCTTCCGTTCTTCCCAGTACTTCTTCATTTTCTCGCCAACTGCTCGTCTCTGCTCATCTGTCCACACTCTCTTGGGTCGAGGTTTTGGCGCATCTTCTTCGAAGTTTGCGTTTTCTATAAGTAGCCTAAAGTTATTCCTGTCACGTATTATTTCTTCTGTAACACCTATTTCGTTGGCGTCTTTCTTTACTGCTTCTATCCATCCTACAGTGTTTTTCAGCTTACTAACGTAATTAAAAATTTTCTTTGTAATCCGTGTTTCTTCCATTCTTTTTAAATGTCCATAAAATTTTAGCCGTCTCTTCCTCATTGTATCTGTGATCATTTCTCCTTTTAATCCAGCTATTTTCCTTGTTTTTCTCAGGAACTAGAATTTTTCTTAATATTTTTCTCTCTCTTTTTTCTAGTTCTCTTAATTCGCCTTTCTTATCCAATGTTAGGCAGTCTGATCCATATGTTGCTTGTGTCCTAATAACTGAATTATAATGTTTAATCTTTGCTTGTATGGATATTGATTTCTTATTGTAGTAGTTTTGTGTTAATTTATATGCAAATTCCAACTTTTTTATTCTTTCTTTATTTGTTGTGATATCCAGTCCATTGGCTTGGATCCACTCCCCCAGGTATTTGAATCTATCAACTCTTTTAATTTTTCCATACTTTGTTTTCATAAACTTTTCTGTATTATGTTTGTGTTCTATATACTCGGTTTCTTCGTAGGATATTTTTAGCCCAGTCTTTTCAGCAATCTCGTGTAACATATCAAGCATAACTGTTGCATCTGTTCGGTTTTCAGTTATCAATGCCATATCATCCGCAAAGGCTAAATATTTTACTTCAAATTTGTTCTTTCCTTGGCCCATGCTTATACCCTTTGTGCCTCTGTTTTTTAATGTGTTTTCTCATGTTTTTACTACTTTATCTAAAACCAAGTTAAAGAGAATTCGGGACAGTCCGTGACCTTGTCGAACTCCTGTTTTGATTTTGAATGGTTCAGAAATTTCGCCTTGAAACTTAATTCTTGATGTTGTATCTGTGAGCGTTTGTTCAGCAAGTCTTCTGGTGTTTTCATCTATCCCTGATTCATAAAGTATCTGGAATAGTGTTTGTCTGTCAACTGAGTCGTAGGCCTTCTTGAAGTTATTGTTATTGAATGTTATTGAAGAATTTATTTAAGTTTTGGAAGAACTGATTGACCTGTGGGCGGTCATATCGATACCTGTGCTTGCGAACGCTCTTTGGTTTCATTGCTTAGTTAAGGTTTCTCTGACGTTTCACGAGCTAGTGCCCTTGTAGCACCAGCGAGCGGTATTTAAGAGCACGCGCAGCTCACGCTGGGGCTGGGGATCGAGGAACTTGGGAGGAAGCTTACTAGATCGCGGCCTTGGCTCACTTGCTGTGGACATCCTCTCGTGGGATTTGGATGGCGGATGTTTACAGTGGGGAGCGTGCCAATGCCTGCTGGAGAGTCGCCACTTCCCTCTGTTCTTGCGGCATCGAGCCGGAGTTCGACCAGCCTCGCTTCCTGCTGCCTCGCTTGGTGGGCGTGCCCACATACTTCGTCCTAAAATCTGCTGAGCCCGATACAAGAATAACGGTGAATATGATGCTGTTAAGTGAAAACCACTGTTTCGCTACACAGTTTCGTTTAGTGTTCTTGCAGCGTAAGCCGTTCTGATTTATTCTGTTGGCCATTTTTTGGTCGATGCCTTTTACGTGAACCAGCATCCAGGTAATAAGGACGTGCCCAAGTTGAACAATGAATCTATTATAACAGCTGTTCAACGGACGTTTGTTTTATGTGCACTATTTTTCTAAGTTTCGTATTCGTAACAATTTTTTTTTTCATTTCACTTTTATAGCTAAAAACTTAATTAGACTACTAGAACGTGTTTTTTAAGCTCTGGTATCTTTAACTTTTATTGGCAGCTAAGGTTAAAAGGGCCATATGTGTTCTAATTCATTTCGTTACTTAAATTTCTACTCTGCTGAAGTACGCTACTGGCCATTAAAATTGCTACACCATGAAGATGACATGCTACAGACGCGAAATTTAACCGACAGGAATAAGATGCTGTGATATGCAAATGATTAGCTTTTCAGAACATTCACACAAGGTTGGCGCCGGTGGCGACACCTACAACGTGCTGACATGAGGAAAGTTTCCAACCGATTTCTCATACACAAACAGCAGCTGACCGGCGTTGCCTGCTGAAAAGTTGTTGTGATGCCTCGTGTAAGGAGGAGAAATGCGTACCACCATGTTTCCGACTTTGATAAAGATCGGATTGTACCCTGTCGCGATTACGGTTTCTTGTATCGCGACATTGCTGCTCGCGTTGGTCGAAATCCAATGACTGTTAGCAGAATATGGAATCGGTGCGTTCAGGAGGGTAATACGGAACGCCGTGCTAGATCCCAACGGCCTCGTATCGCTAGCAGTCAAGATGACAGGCATCTTATCCGCATAGCTGTAACGGATCGTGCAGCCACGTCTCGATCCCTGAATCAACAAATGGGGTCGTTCGCCAGACAACAACCATCTGCACGAGCAGTTCGACGACGTTTGCAGCAGCATGGACTATCAACTCGAAGACCACGGCTGCGGTTACCCTTGATGTTGCATCACAGACATGAGCGCCTGCGATGGTGTACTCAACGACGGACTTGGGTGGACGAAATGCAAAACGTCATTTTTTCGGATGAATCCAGGTTCTGTTTACAGCATCATCATGATCGCATCCGTGTTTGGCGACATCGCGGTGAACGCACATTGGAAGTGTGTATTCGTCATCGCCATACTGGCGTATCACCCGTCGTGTAGCCTTCATTCGATCCCTGCGAGACACTACATTTTAGCAGGACAATGCACGACCGCATGTTGCAGGTCCTTTACGGGCCTTTCTGGATACAGAAAATCTTCGACTGCTGCCATGGCCAGAACATCCTTCAAATCTCTCACCAACTGAAAATGTCTGGTCAATGGTGGGCGAGCAACTGGTTCGTCACAATACGCCAGTCACTACTCCTCATTAACTGTGGTATCGTGTTGAAGCTGCATGGGCAGCTATACCTGTACATGCCATCCAAGCTGTGATTGCCTCAATGCCTACATCTACATCTACATCTACATCCATACTCCGCAAGCGGAGGGTCCCCTCAGTACCTCTATCGATTCTCCCTTCTATTCCAGTCTCGTATTGTTTGTGGAAAGAAGGATTGTCGGTATGCTTCTGTGTCGGCTCTAATCTCTCTGATTTTATGCTCATGGTCTCTTCGCGAGATATACGTAGGAGGGAACAATATACTGCTTGATTCCTCGGTGAAGGTATGTTTTCCAAACTTCAACAAAAACCCGTACCGAGCTACTAAGCGTCTCTCTTACAGAGTCTTCCACTGGAGTTAATCTATCATCTCCGTAACGCTTTCGCGATTACTAAATGATTATGTAACGAAGCGCGCTGCTCTCCGTTGGATCTTCTCTATCTCTTCTATCAACGCTATCTGGTACGGATCCCACACCACTGAGCAGTATTCAAGCAGTGGGCGAACAAGCGTACTGTAACATACTTCCTTTGTTTTCGGATTGCATTTCCTTAGGATTCTTCCAATGAATCTCAGTCTGGCATCTGCTTTACCGACGATCAACTTTATATGATCATTCCATTTTAAATCACTCCTAATGCGTACTCCCAGATAATTTATGGAATTAACTGCTTCTAGTTGCTGACCTGCTATTTTGTAGCTAAATGATAAGGGATCTGTCTTTCTATGTATTCGCAGCACATTACACTTGTCTACATTGAGATTCAATTGCCATTCCCTGCACCATGCGTCAATTCGCTGCAGATCCTCCTGCATTTCAGTACAATTTTCCATTGTTACAACCTCTCGATACACCACAGCATCATCTGCAAAAAGCCTCAGTGAACTTCCGATGTCATCCAAAAGATCATTTATGCATATAGTGAATAGCAACGGTCCTATGACACTCCCCTGCGGCACACCTGAAATCACTCTTACTTCGGAAGACTTCTCTCCATTGAGAATGACAGGCTGCGTTCTGTTATCTAGGAACTCTTCAATCCAATCACACAATTGGTCTGATAGTCCATATGGTCTTACTTTGTTCATCAAACGACTGTGGGGAACTGTATCGAACGCCTTGCGGAAGTCAAGAAACAAGGAATCTACCTGTGAACCCGTGTTTATGGCCCTCTGAGTCTCGTGGACGAATAGCGCGAGCTGAGTTTCACACGACCGTCTTTTTCGAAACCCATGCTGATTCCTACAGAGTAGATTTCTAGTCTCCAGAAAAGTCATTATACTCGAACATAATACGTGATCGACGTTAGAGATATAGGTCTATAGTTATGCACATCTGTTCGACGTCCCTTCTTGAAAACGGGGATGACCTGTGCCCTTTTCCAATCCTTTGGAACGCTACGCTCTTGTAGAGACCTACGGTACACCGTTGCAAGAAGGGGGGCAAGTTCCTTCCCGTACTCTGTGTAAAATCGAACTTGTAGTCCATCAGGTCCAGCGGCTTTCCTCTTTTGAGCGATTTTAATTGTTTCTCTATCCCTCTGTCGTCTATTTCGATATCTACCATTTTGTCATCTGTGCGACAATCTAGAGAAGGAACTACAGTGCAGTCTTCCTTTGTGAAACAGCTTTGGAAAAAGACATTTAGTATTTCGGCCTTTAGTCTGTCATCCTCTGTTTCAGTATCATTTTGGTCACAGAGTGTCTGGACATTTTGTTTTGATCCACCTACTTCTTTGACATAAGACCAAAATTTCTTAGGATTTTCTGCCAAGTCAGTACATAGAACTTTACTTTCGAATTCATTGAACGCCTCTCGCATAGCCCTCCTCACACTACATTTCGCTTCGCGTAATTTTTGTTTGTCTGCAAGGTTTTTGGCTATGTTTATGTTTGCTGTGAAGTTCCCTTTGCTGCCGCAGCAGTCTTGTAACTCGGTTGTTGTACCACGGTGGCTCTTTTCCATCTCTTACGATCTTGCTTGGCACATACTCATCTAACGCATATTGTACGATGGTTTTGAACTTTGTCCACTGATCCTCCTACTCGTATCAAGGCCGTTATTACGGCCAGAAGTGGTTGTCCTGGGTACTGATTGCCCAGAATTTATGCACCCAAATTGCGTGAAAATGTAATCACATGTCAGTTCTAGTATGATATATTTGTCCAATCAATACCCGTTTATCATCTGCATTTCTTCTGGTATAGCAATTTTAATGGCTAGTAGTGTAGTTTACTTAGTTACTTAAATTTTTACTCTGCTGAGGGCTTGAGTTCGGGTGTCAGCTGTGTGGGCGACAATGAGGTGTGGCGCTGTGGATGTATGCAGCTTGGGGAGTGGCCGAGTCGGTACGACGGAGGAGCGTGGCCAGCTGCTGAGGTGTGTTTAGCCGTTACAATGCAGATCCGCTGCCCACGGTGATTGGGATTTCCTTGAAAGTTGAAGAACAGATTTCCTTCGCGTCTGTTACATGTTACTCAAAGTGAATGAACTGGAGTGTTCGAATTGTTCCTTGGTGGGTTGTGTTCATGCTACACTGCTGGCCACCGTAAATGCAACACCCTGAAGGAAGCATCCGAAGCAAGTGAAATTTACACCATGAGTTTGCAGCGATGAGATATGCAACTGATTAGAATTTCAGCGCAGACGCACATCACGCGCGCCTGTGGCGCCACCTCATAGCGCCATTTAAGGCTTGGCGATTTCGACGAGTGTATGTTCGGCACGTGTGTTTACCTTGTGGTTGTTTCACAAGACGATCAGTTATGCCTCGTAGACAAAAGCGAACATCTTTTGATCAAGTATCCGAATTCGACAGAGGAAGGATAGTGGCTTACCGAGATTGTGGATTATCATACAGAGAAATCGCTAGTCGTGTTGGACGAAACCAAACAACGGTAATGTGGATATGTGACCGTTGGATGCAGGAGGGTACGACGGACCGACGTGGTCGATCGCATTCACCTCGGTGCACCACTGCACGTGCTGATAGGCAAATTGTGCGCGTGACAGTGACGGATCGCTCAGTGACATCCCGAACCATAGCACAGCACATTGCGCCTGTAACGCATCATCCAGTGTCTGCGCGTACCATTCGACGCCGTTTACAGCAGAGTGGTCTGTCCGCAAAACGTCCATTGCTTCGTCTACCATTGACGCAGAACCACAGACGTCTCCGTCGCCAATGGTGTGATGACAGACGGATGTGGACGGCAGAATGGAATGACGTTGTCTTTACTGACGAGGCACGCTTCTGTCTGCAGCACCACGATGGTCGGATTCGAGTGTGGAGACACCGTGGAGAGAGCATGCTGGACAGCTGCATTATGCACCGCCACACTGATCTTGCACCGGGTATTATGGTATGGGGCGGTATTGGATATTACTTTCGCACGCCTCTAGTACGCATTGCCGGTACTTTAAATAGCCGGCGCTTCATATCCGAGGTGCTGGAGCCAGTTGTCCTTCCTTACCTTCAGGGCTCGGCCACAGCCATATTTCAACAGGATAATGCGCGACCACACGTGGCACGCATTGTCCAAAGGTTCTTCGTCAATAACCAGACTGAATTTCTTCCCTGGCCGGCTCGCTCTCCGGATCTTTCGCCGATAGAAAACATGTGGTCCACGGTTGCTCAACGAGTGACCCAGATTACATCCCCAGCTGCCACACCAGATGATCTTTGGCAACGTGTGGAAGATGCTTGGGCTGCTGTACCCCAGGAACACATCCAACGTCTCTTTGACTCAATGCCGAGACGTGTGGCAGCGGTGATCTCCAACAATGGCGGTTACTCTGGCTACTGATTCTGGCAGGAACCACATGTCACAGACGTCTGTAAACGTAATCATTTGATACTTGGTCAACATGTTATCTACAAAATAAATTTTGTTGTGCTACCTCTTTTCTTGGTGTTGCATTTACGGTGGCCAGCAGTGTAATTGAATACCCGAGTGCACTGAAAACTCTCTTGATTGTTTCAGTTACTTGTCACTGTAATTGTTCTGGCCACCTGATATGATGACGGCATTTAAGGGAGTGGTAGCTACGCACACCAAATAGACGTGAAGCCGTGCTCAATGCGTGGCTAGAGGTCATACCCAGTAGTGCGTAAGTCTGTGCCTGGCGTTCACGAGATGGCCGAAATAATTTTCCCTGTTCCCTTTTTCTATGTTATTATTTTATTTGTTTGTTCTAGAGAAATGGCTCTTCAAAATGTAAGAGCCGTTACTGGGCAATTAGTCACGTAGGTTAGTTCTGCTTGGGTTCATTTTGTGCCGTGTGTAATTAAAGGTTTATTTATAACCAGTTGGGAAGATATGTCTTGTGTATCTGATGCGCCAGAATGTTGTCTGCCGCCGATGTGTTTATGTTTCAGATAATTAGCAGTGGTCTACGCGAGCAAACTCCGATCGGGGTATCACGGTGGAAGTGGGAAATTTAAGGAACTGGATTGGTGTCTATGGTTGCGTTGTTAGTGTCCTGCAATTCCGTCTTTCCGGTGAAGCGTTGTGGTTTTCCGGAAGCTTCTAGTTCTACTTCACCTTCTGGTCCGTGAATCTCCTGTATCTGTTTGAACCTTCCGGTCTGCTCGAGACCATCACTAATTTTCAACGTAAAATTGAAACGGCCCATTCTAAGACTATTTAATATGCTATTATTATATTCTGGGGATGAATTGTCAACCTCGTACCAGTAAGTAATACTAAAGAGGCCTAGTTGAGTGTATTAATCAGTTAATGCTTTTAATTTGTTAGAATTGCTTAAGATCAGTTCATGGAAGTTGTCTTAGTTGTTGGAAACAATTTTAGAATTTGATATTAGATATGTGAAAGCCAGTTTCTATGTAAGTCATGAAGCATGTTAAAAGGTTTGTGTGAGTCAGTTATGTCAGTTATATTTGATGAATGGTGGTTTTATGAACGTTGTTTTAATTAGTTAAAATTGGTTGAGTAAATTTTGAAAGATGTGTGTCGATCGGACTTAAATGGATTAATGTTTTAATCTGAGTCCTGCTGGTGGTTCTGTAGGGCAGGTGCTTTTTATTATAATCGTTGTTACTGTTAATTTCATTAAGAGCATGTGTTTGTAATAAAGAGGTGTATGGCAACTACAAACTGGGTATGTGTTTAATTTCGATGTGGCGAAAGGAAATAACACATCATCAGCCCCGTTACTTTGGGTTTGTCCATGTTTAATTATGCTAGATGATTTGTTAATGCTGACCTTTTATTTGACAGCCAGTATAATAGTATCTGTTACCTTGTATATTCTACACTGAAGCGCCGAAGAAACTGGTATAGACATGCCCGTTAAAATACAGAGATATGTAAACAGGCAGAATACGGTGCTGCGGTTGGTAAAGCCTATATAAGACAACAAGTGTCTGGTGCAGTTGTTAGATCGGTTACTGCTGCTACAATGACAGGTTATAAAGATTTAAGTGAGTCTTAACGTGGGGTTATAGTCGGCGCACGAGCGATGGAACACAGCTTCTCCAAGGGATCGATGAAGTGGGGATTTTCCCGTACGACTATTTCACGAGTGTACCGTGAATATTAGGAAACCGGTAAAACAACAAATCTCCGACATTGCCGCGGCCGGGAAAAGATCTACATCTACATCTACATCAACATTTATACTCCGCAAGCCACCCAATGGTGTGTGGCGGAGGGCACTTTACGTGCCACTGTCATTACCTCCCTTTCCTGTTCCAGTAGCGTATGGTTCGCGGGAAGAACTACTGTCTGAAAGCCTCCGTGCGCGCTCTAATCTCTCTAATTTTACATTCGTGATCTCCTCGGGAGGTATAAGTAGGGGGAAGCAATATATTCGATACCTCATCCAGAAACGCACCCTCTCGAAACCTGTCGAGCAAGCTACACCGCGATGCAGAGCGCCTCTCTTGCAGAGTCTGCCACTTGAGTTTGTTAAACATCTACGTAACGCTATCACGGTTACCAAATAACCCTGTGACGAAACGCGCCGCTCTTCTTTGGATCTTCTCTATCTCCTCCGTCAACCCGATCTGGTACGGATCCCACACTGATGAGCAATGCTCAAGTACAGGTCGAACGAGTGTTTTGTAAGCCACCTCCTTTGTTGATGGACTACATTTTCTAAGGACTCTCCCAATGAATCTCAACCTGGTACCCGCCTTACCAACAATTAATTTTATATGATCATTCCACTTCAAATCGTTCCGCACGCATACTCCCAGATATTTTACAGAAGTAACTGCTACCAGTGTTTGTTCCGCTATCATATAATCATACAATAAAGGATCCTTCTTTCTATGTATTGGCAATACATTACATTTGTCTATGTTAAGGGTCAGTTGCCACTCCCTGCACCAAGTGCCTATCCGCTGCAGATCTTCCTGCATTTCGCTACAATTTTCTAATGCTGCAACTTCTCTTTATACTACAGCATCATCCGCGAAAAGCTGCATGGGACTTCCGACACTATCTACTAGGTCATTTATATATATTGTGAAAAGCAATGGTCCCATAACGCTCCCCTGTGGCACGCCAGAGGTTACTTTAACGTCTGTAGACGTCTCTCCATTGATAACAACATGCTGTGTTCTGTTTGCTAAAAAATCTTCAATCCAGCCACACAGCTGGTCTGATATTCCGTAGGCTCTTACTTTGTTTATCAGGCGACAGTGCGGAACTGTATCGAACGCCTTCCGGAAGTCAAGAAAAATAGCATCTACCTGGGAGCCTGTATCTAATATTTTCTGGGTCTCATGAACAAATAAAGCGAGTTGGGTCTCACACGATCGCTGTTTCCGGAACGGGACCAACGATGACTGAAGAGAATCGTTCAACGTGACAGAAGTGCAATCTTTCCGCGAACTGCTACAGATTTCAATGCTGGGCCATCAACAAGTGTTAGCGTGTGAAACATTCAACGAAACATCATCGATGTGGTCTTTCGGAGCCGAAGGCCCACTCGTGTACCCTTCGTGACTGAACGACACAAAGCTTTACGCCTCGCCTGGGCCGGTCAACACCAACATATTTTCAGAAATTTCAGTGGTCACTGTGTCTAATTGCTATGCAGAGGACCCACTTTTAATTCCGGGTACTGCCAGGGACTTTTCCTTTCTGCGAGGATTGGAACAGGATCCACACAGCCTCGTGATGCCAATTTTGTAGGTATGTGAATGTGAAATAGCGGCTCCAATGTCTGGAGGAAAAGCCAACTGCTGGAAGGGCGTTGCACTGACCCCCATACCCTCCATGCCGCATCCGAATGACGGCGTATGGCACAGGATGGCATGGTGGATGGATGGCACCACGCGGTCCTATGGGCCTCAAACCGGAATTTAGTTTTTCGAAGCCTCTAGCGGGTACATTTTCAACGTGATAAGCAAAAGTTCAAAGGCGGCACTGAAGATGTTGCCGAAGTGGGTGGTCTTAGTGGGACACATCATAATTTTATGAGGGTTGAATTGAACAGTAATGCCTGCACTTTCGCTAGCTGGGTTTGTAAGGGAATACACTACTGGCCATTAAAACTGCTACACCACGAAGATGACGTGCTACAGACGCGAACTCGAATCGACAGGAAGAAGATGCTGTGATATTCAAATGATTAGCTTTTCAGAGCATTCACACAAGGTTGGCGTCGGTGGCGACACCTACAACGTGCTGCCACGAGGAAAGCTTCCAACCGATTTCTCATACACAAACAGCAGTTGACCAGCGTTGCCTGGTGAAACGTTGTTGTGATGCCTCGTGTAAGGAGGAGAAATGAGTACCATCACGTTTCGGACTTTGATAAAGGTCGGATTGTAGTCTATCGCGATTGCGGTTTATCGTATCGCGACATTGCTGCTCGCGTTGGTCAAGATCCAATGACTGTTACCAGAATATGGGATCGGTGGGTTCAGGAGGGTAATACGCAACGCCCTGCTGGATCCCAACGGCCTCGTATCACTAGCAGTCGAGATGACAGGCATCTTATCCGCATGGCTGTAACGGATCGCGCAGCCACGTCTCGATCCCTGAGTCAACAGATGGGGACGTTTGCAAGACAACAACCATCTGCACGAACAGTTCGACGACGTTTGCAGTAGCGTGGACTATCAGCACGGAGACCATGGCTGCGGTTACCCTTGACGCTGCATCACAGACAGGAGCTCCTGCGATGGTGTACTCAGTGACTAACCCGGGTGCACGAATGGCAAAACGTCATATTTTCGGATGAATCCAGGTTCTGTTTATTGCATCATGATGGTCGCGGTGAACGCACATTGGAAGCGTGTATTCGTCATCGCCATACTGGCGTATCACCCGGCGTGATGGTATGGGGTGCCATCGGTTGCACGTCTCGGTCACCTCTTGTTCGCATTGAGGGCACTTTGAACAGTGGATGTTACATTTCAGATGTGTTACGACCCGTGGCTCTATCTTTCATTTGACGGCTGCGAAACCATACATTTCAGCAGGATAATGTCCGACCGCGTGTTGCAGGTCCTGTACGGGCCTTTCTGGATACAGAAAATATTCGACTGCTGCCCTGGCCAGCACATTCTCCAGATCTCTCACCAACTGAAAACGTCTGGTCAATGGTGGCCGAGCAACTGGCTCCTCACAATACGCCAGTCACTACTCTTGATGAACTGTGGTATCGTGTTGATGCTGCATAGGCAGCTGTGCCTATACACTCCATCCAAGCTCTGTTTGACTCAATGCCCAGGCGTATCAAGGCCTTTATTACGGCCAGAGGTGGTTCTTCTGGTTACTGATTTCTCAGGATCTATGCACCCAAATTGCGTGAAAATGTAATCACATGTCTGTTCTAGTATAATATATTTGTCCAATGAATACCCGTTTATCATCTGCATTTCTTCTTGGTGTAGAAATTTTAATGGCCAGTAGTGTATTTTAATAAATGAAACACGGAACTAATCCTTAGAATGTGATCATTAATTACCAATATTCACTTTTCCATATAATCATCTGCCGATTGCATACATTTCTGCCAACGATGTACAAGTTTTCTGAAGTCGTCACGGAAGAAGTTGACACTCTGGTTCCGCAACCACACTCTTACAGTTCTCTCAACGTCTTCATGAGAAGCATAATAATGTCTCCGCAGATCGTCTTTCATTATTGGGAACAGGTGGAAGTCAGACGGTGCTAAATCTGGACTGTATTGAGGATGCCGTTCGGTGGTGAAATTCTGCTGTGGTGGCACGTGAAGAGTGTAGTCTGTCATTGTCTTGCTGCAGGAAAACATTTCCCTTTTCCTTTCCGGCCCTTGTTAGCCGTGATTTCAGAGTTCGCAGCGTCGTGGTGTAACGTTCTGAATTTATTGTTGTTCCACGATCAAGGAACTCAACATGGATAACACCATCTACATCCTAGAACACTGTGGCCATGATTTTTCCAGCTGAGAGCTGCGTCTTGAATTTCTTTTTCTGGAGCGAGTCCTTGTGTCGATATTCCATAGAGTGACGTTTCGCCTCCGGGTCGTAATGGTGTACCCACGTTTCGTCTCCTGTCACAGTTGAATGTAGAAAGGCGTCACCTTCATTCTCGTAACGTGAGAGGAGTTCCTGACAAATTTCAAGTCTGTGCACTTTCATTTCAGGAGTCAGCATCCGAGGTACCAATCGTGCACGGATCTTCCGATAGCCAAGAAAAGCAATAATGTGACCCACTCGCTCTTGTGAAATGCCGATTGTGCTTGCAATTTCTCTATGAGTGATACGACGATCGTCCTGAATTAATCTGTCAACATTCTGCTTGTGAAACTCGCTGGTTGCTGTCACAGGACGTCCAAGTCTTTGTCAGATGTTCCCGCCTCAACATCTTTAAACTTACTCACCCAACGAAGCACAGTACTTTTTCATATCAATACAAGTACAATGAACTACTTTCTGTCTGACGAATCTCCTTTGGGGTGACGCCTTCTGCTGTCAAGAATTCAATGACTGCACGTTGCTTAAATCGCATTGACCGACCGTTTGCTTAGGGTTCCATACTTTACACTGTAGCAACAGAACCGTTCAGTGCTAAGGCTTCCCACCAACTGGAGCTGTAGAGAAGAGTCTACGGAACAAGCCAGTACCTGCCGCATACCAATTCTGCCAACTGTTGAAGAGTTACGAAAGTGGAAGCATTACTTTTCAGTTAGCCATCGCTTGTGTCAATGTCGAACCGTTCCGTGATCACGCCACAAGAGGGCGCGAAAAACGAAGGACGAAAAAGCATTAAACACTTTTCTGCTTAGGGTCACGTTCAAATTTCGTCGAATAGTTTTGAGCGGTTTCACCCCGTGCTGCACAGTGAAAACTGCTGTCATGCTACCCTTCAAAGGAGCGAGATCACGTTCAGTAGGGTTGAAACCCCGCAATTTGCATAGTGTTTGGCTGAAACGTCCAGGGGGTGGCAGCAGTGGCCAAATTTATAAAGAACATCGTTCTGTTGATCATCGCACTGCGAACTATCGTTTCCGACCGCGAAATATGTGTGAATCAACGCCCTAAAGGGCAGGATGGTTTCGTTGACGACCTTTATGCTACGCTCTGAGGCCTTCTCGTGTCGATTCTGAACGGCAGTGTGTCAGAAATATTTTCGCAACGATGGGTGTCGCGGCTCTAACGTCCCTCGCACAGGCGTCAAAAGAAAGGATGAATTGTGCATTACAGGGGGGGGGGGGGGGAAGAGGGGGTGACCACCTTCCCACCCCGTGAGTCCACAGTGGCGTTGAGCAGAATTGTGGTGAAATTTGGTGCCATTGGCACATCGTTAACCTACATTACAACTCACATGGACTTCTGAGTTGTGGCTTTTTTACGCGTGAGTCGACACCTTGTTGCTTGAAGCATCACAGGGCATGACGCTTTTTCACCATAACAGAGGAAGGTTGTAGGCACCTTTAAAAAAATTGTGCTTCGCAATGGGAAATAATTATGGGGTTTCGCAAAAGTGATCCTTTAATTTTGTTGTCAAAATTAGTTCGGTAGGCACTTCAGTGAAAAAGTGGAATGGACATCTCAAAACACAGAAATCACAGAAGTTGGAAAGAAAAACGTAGACACTGTAAAGGTAACTGCGAAGAGACCATAGGTAACAAAAGAAATGCTTCGGCTGATCGACGAAGAAAGGAAGTAAAAACGTTCAGTGAAATTCAGGAAAACAAAAATACAAGTCACGTAGAAATGAAATAAATAGAACGTGCAGGGAAGCTAAGGTGAAATGATAGCATGAAGAATGTGAAGAAATCGGAAGTCCTGACTCAGCAAATGGAAAAGTCAAAACAGCCTTCAATGAAATTAAAAGCAAGGGTGATAACATTATGAGTGGAAGGGTAATTTCACTGTTAAATGCAGAGGAGAGAGCAGATGGGTGTCGGGAGTACGCTGAAGGACTCTACGAGAGGGATGAATTGTCTGGTGACATAATAGAAGAAGAAACAGGAGTCGACATGGAAGAGATAGCGTATCCGGTATTAGAACCAAAATTTAAAAGAGCTTAGAACGACTCAAATTAAATGAGGGAGAAGGGATGGATAACATTCCACAGAAATTTCTAAAATAAGTAGAGAAAGTATGCAAAAACGACTAAAGATGTTAGTATTTAGAATGTATAAAACTGGCGATTTTGGAAAAACGTCATCCACATAATACGTCAACAAGTGCGAGAATCATCACACAATCAGCATAACAGCTCACGCGTCCGAGTTATTAACAAGAGTAACATACAGAAAACTGGAAAGGATGATGATCAATCTGGCGCCAGGAAAGCCAAAAAGAGACCATAGAGGCTGTTCTGACGTTGCGGTTGCGAATCGAAGCAAGACGAAAATCAAGACAAGTGTTTGTCAACCTGGAAAAAGTGTTCGACTATGTAAAATGGTGGAAGTTATTCAAAAATCTGAGAAAAATAGGAGTAAGCAATAGGGAACGGGGGTAATGTACAATACGGTTCGGGAACTCAAATAGGAATGTCCGCAGGGAACACGACTTTCCTTTTTCCCACGCGCCATTCGAGAGTGGAATGGTGGAGAAGTAGAATGAAAATGGTTCGATGAACCCTCTGCCAGGCACTTAAGTGTGAATTGCAGAGTAACCATGTAGAGAAATCAGAGCTCGAACGGAAAGATTTAGATGTTCCTTTTTCCCACGCGCCATTCGAGAGTGGAATGGTAGAGAAGTAGTATGAAAATGGTTCGATGAACCCTCTGCCAGGCACTTAAGTGTGAATTGCAGAGTAACCATGTAGTTCTAGATGTAGATGTTGTTGAAGAAAGCTACTGAGAAAATTTAGAGAAATGACATTTGAAGCTGACTGAAGAACGATTCTACTGCCTGCACCAAGCAAGTAAGGACCATGCAGATATGTTACGAGAAATTAGATCTCATACGGAGGCATATAGATTGTCGGTTTTCCTCTTTTTTGCGAGAGGAACAGGAAAGGAAATGATTAATTGTCGTACTGTGGCTTGCTGAGTATCTGTGTAGATGCACATGTAGCACCAACAGGTAACAATAAGACAGGAAGACCAACAACGAAGTGCTCAGATTAAAAGGGGTATAGTCTTCCGCCCCTACTGTTCAATCTACACATTCAAGAAGCAATGGCAAAAATAAAAGAGAGGTTCAAGAGTGGAATTAAAATTCAAGGTGAAAGGATACACTATGCGATCAAAAGTATCCGGACACCCAGAAACAAAACATAGATTTTTCGTATTAGGTGCATTGTGCTGCCACCTACTGCCAGGTACTCAACATCAGCGACCTCTGTAGTCACTGGACATCGTGAGAGAGCAGAATGGGGCGCTACGCGGAACTCATGGACTTCGAACGTGGTCAGGTGATTGTCTGTCATTTGAGTCATATGTTTGCACGCGAGATTTCCACACTCCTAAACATCCCTAGGTCCACTGTTTCCGACGTAATAGTGAAGTGGAAACGTGAAAGGATACATACAGCACACATACGTACAAGCTGACCTCGTCTGTTGACTGACAGAGACCGCCGACGGTTGAAGAGCGTCGTAGTGTGTAATTGCCATATATCTATCCAGACCATCACACAGGGATTCCAAACAGCATCAGGGTCCCTGCAAGTACTATTTAATTTACGCGGGAGGTGAGACAACTTGGATTTAATGGTCAAGCGGCTGCTCATAAACCACACATCACGCCGGTAAATCCCAAACTACGACTCGTTTGGTGTAAGGAGCTTAAACATTGGACGACTGAACAGTGGAAAAACGTTGGGTGTAGTGACGAATCACGGTACTCAATGTGGCGATCCGATGGCAGGGTGTGGATATGGCGAATGCCCGGTGAACGTCATCTGCCAGTGTGTAGTGCCAACAGTAAAATTCGGAGACGGTGGTGTTATGGTGTGGTCGTGTTTTTCATGGAGGGGGCTTGCACCTCTTGTTGTTTTGTGTGGCACTATCACACAGCACAGACCTACATTGAACATCGATGTTTTAAGCACCTTCTTGCTTCCCACTGTTGAAGAGCAATTTGGGGATGGCGATTGCATCTTTCAACACAATCGAGCACCTGTTAATGGTTCAAAAATGGCTCCGAGCACTATGGGACTTAACGTCTAAGGTCATCAGTCCCCTAGAACTTAGAACTACTTAAACCTAACTAACTTAAGGACATCACACACATCCATCCCCGAGGCAGGATTCGAACCTGCGACCATAGCGGTCGCGCGGTTCCAGACTGTAGCGCCTAGAACCGCTCGGCCACCAAGGCCGGCACCTGTTAGTAATGCGCGGCCTGTGGCGGAGTGGTTACACGACAATAACGTCCCTATAGAACATCTTTGGGATGTTTTGGAACGCCGATTTCGTGCCAGGCCTCACCGACCGACATCGATACCTCTCCTCAGTGCAGCACTCCGTGAAAAATGGAGTGCCATTCCCCAAGAAACCTTCCAGCACTTGATTGAACGTATGCCTTCGAGAGTGGAAGTTGTCATCAAGGTAAAGGGTTGGCCAACATCATACTTAATTGCATCATTACCGATGGAGGACGCCACGAACTTGTACGTCATTTTCAGCCAAGTGTCCGGATACTTTTGATCACATACTGTGTCAATAATAAGATTCGCGGATGACTTTTCTATCTTCCTAAAAGTGAAAACTAATTACAGTATCTGTTGATTGGAAGGAACAGTCTAATGAGTAGAATATGGATTGAAGGTAAACTGAAGAAAGACGATAGTAATGAGAAGCAGCAGAAATAAGAACAGCGAGAACATCAGAACGGGGAATCACAAAATAGGCGAAGGTAAGGAATTTTGCTACCTAAGCAGCAAAATACCGCATGACAGACGGGGCAAGGAGGACATAAGAAGTAGACTAGCACTGAAAAAACGAACTTTCCTGACGATGAGAAGTTTACTAGTATCAAACGTAGGCCATAATTTGCGGAAAAAATTTCTAAGAATGTAAGTTTTGAGCAAAGCACCGTATGGTAATGAAACATGGACTATGGAGAACCAGAACAGAAGAGAATCGAATTATCAAACCAGTCAGAAGACTGATGATTAAAAGAAAAAAATAGTTTGGGCTTCCGTCTCCGAGAGCACCGTATTGAAGTCTTGTTCCGCATTCAGCGAAACCGGAGAAATATCATGCGCTAGGTGACAACACCGACGAAAATGTGTTGCGTGATCGTGACAGACAGTAACTGAAGGGGGCGGTGACGAAAAATAAAAAATAAGAGGACGAGAGCTGCACTTGCTCGCGAAAGGCAAAGGTTCTGAGTTCGAGTCTCGCTCCGGCACACAGTTTTAATCTGCCACGAAGTTTCATATCAGCGCACACTCCGCCTCAGACTGAAAATTTCGTATCTGACTCTTGTTTCATATTGTTCCCAACTTCTGCCCTGATTTACGCCCCAAGAATGAAATGTGGCGGCGGTTCGCTGATGATTTGGGCAGCCCTATTGGCTAGAAGCAAGCAGCTGCAGAATTACGTTCTTGGCTGGCCTCATATCCCTTACCTGGCTGCGAAGGTCTCCTTGGCGCGCAGGCCGCAAGAATTCAAACTGAACATTGTATAATTGAGGTACATTCTATTCACAGACGAAAATCACTCCAGCTTGCAGAATAACATTCGCCTACAGTGAGCTGACCCTTATTGCTGAATATCTTGCTTGTGAATTTATACATGGCACGGAGTGGCAATCACAATCTGATGTTTAAGTAACATAGCGCATGTGTGCCGTGCCCGGCTGGCGTGTTTTAACCTTTCAGCCAACATCAGGATCTCTCCGGTACCACTGTGCAACGTTCTCTAATGAACGGACAGCTAAGAGAACTCCTGAACCACGACATTACAATGCCTTATATATGTTGTAACCAGGTTAGCCAATGTCTGCCATGTGAATATAGACTTTCTCGGGGTGTACTGCTGATAGAAAGGTCTTGGTTGATTTGGTTGAGATACCATGGAGTTTCGACTAGTGTCACGCTCATCATCTTCACCACTACGACACTTGTCGGAACGTCGTAGTGTAACTGACACCCACCTGGAGACCAGAGAACTTGACTACTGTATCCTTAGTACCGGGACATTTATAGTCATATGTTGTATGTCCAAAGACTTGTGATGAAGTCTTTCATTGTAGTATGACAGTTCACAATTTTAAAATTAATGCAAAGTGACACTGGTTTAATAACAACAGGAAACAGAAATTGTTGCTCTCTTAGTTAAAAAAAACAACGCGGCAATATCGACAGGCAAAATTTTCAGGAAATTCGTGCTTTATAAAACGGTAGATGAGCAAAGCATACAACAAAATGGCTCTGAGCACTATGCCACTTAACTTCTGAGGTCATCAGTCGCCTAGAACTTAGAACTAATTAAACCTAACTAACCTAAGAACATCACACACATCCATGCTCGAGGCAGGATTCGAACCTGCGACCGTAGCGGTCGCTCGGTTCCAGACTGTAGCGCCTAGAACCGCACGGCCACTCCGGCCGGCAAAGCATACAACAACATCCACTGCAATACGTTAGCGAAAGATCTTTTCGATAACCTAAGAATATTCTGTTCCTATGTAAGATCATCAAGCGGGTCGAAGGTTACTGTTTCGTCACTCGTCGAACAGTCTGGTGTGGCAAGAGAAGACAGCAAAAGGAAAGCTGAAGTTCTAAATTTCTTGTTTAGGAAATCATTCATGCTGTAGGGTCGTAAAAAGATACCATCGAACAGACTGCAGCATGGATGACATGGAAATATCATGGCGTTCAGAAGCGACTCAAAGTTGAAAACTAATAAGCCGCCAGGTAGGCATGGAATCCCAGTTCGGTTTTACACAGAGGACTCTTCCGTGTTGCCCCCTTACTTAGTTTGCATTGTAAGAAGGCTGTTTAGGTTTTTATGTTGGTAACGCCACATAGCGCTCTATATGAAAATCACTGACTGTGCTGTGTGAAGGCTGTGATTGGTTTGCATTGTTGGAGTATATACTATTGTAGCGTTGGGCAGTTGGCTGTTAACAGCGCGTAGCGTTGCACAGTTGGAGGTGAGCCGCCGGCAGTGGTGGATGTGGGGAGAGAGATGGCGGAGTTTTGAGAGCGGATGATCTGGACGTGTGTCCATCAGAGACAGTAAATTTGTGAGACTGGATGTCATGAACTGCTATATATATTACGACATTTGAACACTATTAAGGTAAATACATTGTTTGTTCTCTATCAAAATCTTTCATTTGCTAACTATGCCTATCAGTAGTTACTGCCTTCAGTAGTTTGAATCTTTTATTCAGCTGGCAGTAATGGTGCTCGCTGTATTGCAGTAGTTCGAGTAACGAAGATTTTTGTGAGGTAAGTGATTTGTGAAAGGTATAGGTTAATGTTAGTCTGGGCCATTCTTTTGTAGGGATTATTGAAAGTCAGATTGCGTTGCGCTAAAAATAAATTTGTGTGAGTTTAGTGTTGATCAGAATAGGTAAAGAGCGAAATGTCTGAGTACGTTCAGTTCTGCTCAGCTGTTTGAAAATCAAATAATGGAAAAGTTTTTACAGCGCAGTAATTCATTAAATTTTCTAAGGGGACGTTTCATATTCAGCACAGTAATTCATTAATTTTTCTAATGGGACGTTTCAGCATTTATCGTGAAACTGTCGGCCGGCAGAAACCCCGAAGCGACTGGGGTCATTCCTGTGTGTAAGACAGGTAAGTGAATGGACCCGCAAAATTACAGCCCCATATCCTTACTGTCGATTTGCCGCAGAATTATTGAGCACACTTTATGTTCGAATATAATAAATTTCCTTGACACAGAAAAGCTCCTGTTCGCAAATCGGCATATATACACACCAAAAAAAGTTGTGTATCACCTCGGTTCCGAGAGTTCCGAAACCTGTACAGAAAATTGGAATAGAGATCAACATATACATCATTTCCGCCCTTTTTATTGCTCATGAAAACCATACATTCTATGTTGTACCACAAGACAGCGAGACCTTCAGAGGTGGTGGTCCAGATTGCTGTACACATGAGTACCTCTAACACCCAGTAGCACGTCCTTTGCATTGATGCATGCCTGTATTCGTCGTGGCATGATACCCACAAGTTCATCAAGGCACTGTTGGTCCAGATTGTCCCACTCCTCAACGGCGATTCGGAGTAGATCCCTTAGAGTGTTTGGTGGGCCACGTCGTCCATAAACTATCCCAGGAATGTTCTATAGGGTTCATGTTTGGAAAACATTCTGGCCACTCTAGTCGAGGGACGTCGTTATCCTGAAGGAAGTCTGTTACGAGATATGCACGATGGGGGCGCGAATTGTTGTACATGAAGACGAATGCCTCGTCAATATGCTGCCGATATGGTTGCACTATTGGTGGCAGGATGGCATTCACGTGTCTTACAGCCATTATGGCGCCTACCATGACCACCAGAGGCGTATGTCGGCCCCACATAGTGCCATCCCGAAACAGCAGCGAACCTTCACCTTGCTTCACTCGCTGGACAGTGTGCCTAAGGCGTTCGGCCTGACCGGGTTGCCTTCAAACGTGTCTCCGACGGCTGTCTGGTTGAAGGAATATGCGACATTCATCGGTGAAGAGAAAATTGTTCAAATGGCTCTAAGCACTATGGGAATTAACATATGAGGTCATCAGTCCACTTGACTTAGAACTACTTAAACCTAACTAACCTAAGGACATTACACACATCCATTCCCGAGGCAGGGCTGAACCTGCGACCGTAGCAGTAGCGCGGTTCCGGACTGAGGCGCCTAGAACCGCTCGGCAACAGCGGCCCGCCTCGGTGAAGAGAACGTGACGCCAATTCTGAGCGGTCCATTCAAATTGTTGTTGGGCCTATCTGTACCCCGGTGCACGGTGTCGTGGTTGCAAAGACGGACCTCGCCATGGACGTCGGGAGTGAAGTTGCGCATCATGCATCCTATTGTGTACAGTTTGAGTCATAACACGATGTACTGTGGCTGCACGAAAAGCATTATTCAACATGGTGGCGTTGGTGACAGGATTCCTCCAAGCCGTAATCCGTAGGCAGCGGTCATCCACTGCAATAGTAGCCCTTAGGCGGCCTATGCGAGGCATGTCATCGACGGTTACTGTCTCACTCCATCCCCTCCATGTCCAAACAACACCGCTTTGGTTCACTCCGAGACGCCTGGACACTTCCCTTGTTGAGAGCTGTCGTACCCCCTCCGTCTAATAGGCGCTGCTCATGCAAGGTTGTTTACATCTTTGAGGGGGTTTAGTGACATCTCTGAACAGTCAAAGGGACTGTGTCTGTGATACAATATCCACAGTCAACGTCTATCTTCAGGAATTCTGGGAACCGGAGTGATGCAAAACTTGTTTTGATGTGTGTATTTAGAAAGCATTGCTCGTGCGAAAATCAGCTAGCATTTTTCTCGTTAGATGTCCTGCCAAACATGGATGAAGAGCAACGGACAGATACCATATTCCTAGATTTCCGGAAAGCTCTTTAGCGCAGTGTCACATTGCAGACTGTTACGAAGGCCAGAGCATCCTCAGATACGTAAGTTACTCGAAGATGTATTATGGAGTTCCCCAGGAAAATGTGATAGGACCGTTGTTGTTCTCTATATATTTTAATGATTTGACGAACAGAGTGAGCACCAATTTGCAACTGATTAGCCGGCCGAAGTGGCCGTGCGGTTAAAGGCGCTGCAGTCTGGAACCGCAAGACCGCTACGGTCGCAGGTTCGAATCCTGCCTCGGGCATGGATGTTTGTGATGTCCTTAGGTTAGTTAGGTTTAACTAGTTCTAAGTTCTAGGGGACTAATGACCTCAGCAGTTGAGTCCCATAGTGCTCAGAGCCATTTGAACCATTTTGAGCAACTGATTACTGATGACGCTGTGGTGTACGGTAAACGGTCACCGTTGAGCGACTGTAGAGTAGACAGAGGATGATATGGAAAGAATTTGTATTTGGTGTGATGAATGGCAGCTTGCTCAAGATGTGTAAAGTGGCTTAATGCAGATCAGTACACTACTGGCCATTAAAATTGCTGCACCAAGAAGAAATGCAGATGATTAATGGATGTTCGTAGGACAAATACACTCCTGGAAATGGAAAAAAGAACACATTGACACCGGTGTGTCAGACCCACCATACTTGCTCCGGACACCGCCGCCGTCAGTGTCAGCCAGTTTTCCGTGGCATACGGAGCTCCATCGCAGTCTTTAACACTGGTAGCATGCCGCGACAGCGTGGACGTGAACCGTATGTGCAGTTGACGGACTTTGAGCGAGGGCGTATAGTGGGCATGCGGGAGGCCGGGTGGACGTACCGCCGAATTGCTCAACACGTGGGGCGTGAGGTCTCCACAGTACATCGATGTTGTCGCCAGTGGTCGGCGGAAGGTGCACGTGCCCGTCGACCTGGGACCGGACCGCAGCGACGCACGGATGCACGCCAAGACCGTAGGATCCTACGCAGTGCCGTAGGGGACCGCACCGCCACTTCCCAGCAAATTAGGGACACTGTTGCTCCTGGGGTATCGGCGAGGACCATTCGCAACCGTCTCCATGAAGCTGGGCTACGGTCCCGCACACCGTTAGGCCGTCTTCCGCTCACGCCCCAACATCGTGCAGCCCGCCTCCAGTGGTGTCGCGACAGGCGTGAATGGAGGGACGAATGGAGACGTGTCGTCTTCAGCGATGAGAGTCGCTTCTGCCTTGGTGCCAATGATGGTCGTATGCGTGTTTGGCGCCGTGCAGGTGAGCGCCACAATCAGGACTGCATACGACCGAGGCACACAGGGCCAACACCCGGCATCATGGTGTGGGAAGCGATCTCCTACACTGGGCGTACACCACTGGTGATCGTCGAGGGGACACTGAATAGTGCACGGTACATCCAAACCGTCATCGAACCCATCGTTCTGTAACAACTATAACGGCTTCTGACATCAAATGTAACAATTGTGTTACTAAATGTGACACTTCTGTCACTAAATGTAACTGGGTTTTCTCTTTTGATGCAAGTCAATTGTCAGGATGAGCATTCTAAAGCATTCTGTCAGGGTGAAAATATTAAATAAATTAACTTTTCTCTCTTAACAACATGTGGGCAGGGTGGGTTCTTCCTTGGCTCGGGTATGAGGTCGAATGAAACATCATTTTTACATAAGATAACTTTTATTGAAGATTTGTACAACTGTATCTTACGGAATATTCTGGTTCGGAGAGCGGCAGCTGTGTCGTTTGTGAAGTCTTCTGCTGCGGCAGCGGCGGCGGCGGCGGCGGCGGCGGCGTCTGATTACGCGTAGCGGTGTGTATCTCGTGTCGCTGTCTCGCTCAGTTGACTGGAGAAGCGCAGCGCGAGGTGGCCCGTTTAATTATTGCGAGCGAAATCGTGCATCGGATGATATCTTGGGTGTCGCGTCCCAGTGTTTCTCTTCTCTATGCGGCCGCGTGTGTTGTGCGTCGACCAGCGGAGCGGCACGGCGGGGGAAGGCCAGTGTGGCGGACTCGAACCACGGACTCCCGCTTGCCAGTCTTCGGCCGTCAGGTCTTCATCCCAGCTCACAGGTGACTACTGATGTGAGGCCGTCTCCTTCCCGTCCTCACGAGTCACCCGGGTATGTAAAAACCAGACTTCAAATACCTTTTAACTTCTGTCTTCTGGCGCTACGGCGGCTGCTTGCTATTCCATTACAGCAGCGGGCTTGGTTCGTCTGTGCATGATGCAGACTCTTCTTGCGTGACGGTCTTCAGCACCGAAACTGACTGAAAACTACTGCTACTCTTCTTTTCTTCCTTCGTCTCTCGTCTTCGTCTTCGTCTCCGCCCCCGTCTCCGTCTTCGTCTGTCTCCGTCTTCGACTCCGTCTCCGGCTTCATCTGTCTGGCCCACTGCGTCTTGCGTATTTATTCACTTCAGTTTACTGGAGGTGAACGACTTCACGGTCATTGCCTCGTCTGTCACGTTGAAAAGCTTCTCGAAGAATCTTCTTAACGTCGGTCATTGGCTCTTGGAATGTAGGCGAGGGCCTTTGATCACACGTGACGGCTGAGAAACACGTGAGCCGGTCATTGCCTCTTCTGTCACGTTGACAAGCTTCTCGAAGAATCTTCTTAACGTCGGTCATTGGCTCTTGGGATGTAGGCGAGGGCCTTTGCTCACATACGACAACTGAGAAACACGTGAGCCGGTCGGGCGATGCCCTGACGGCTGAATCGACAGCGCCCGCTTATGTGGAAGTTGCTGACTTCATGGTCATTGTTTCTTCTGTTCTGCTGTTCGGCCCGCTGTTTGCGAGTATGTAACTCTCTAAACTAAACCAAGTTTTTTCATTTATATTCTAATTTCTAGTTCACTTTGATTTCACTAATTTATTTACTTAAGTAGCACTCAACATTCCTCCACCCTTCGGAGAAATTCGCCCTCGAATTTACCACTCAACATTCCTCCACTCTTCACACGGCAAAAGCACTAACACAAGCAATGAAAACTCTCGACTTAGAATATTACACACGTTTCACATTAAGTATGTTGAAAATACTTTATCACTTTACAAAGCAATGTACGCTCATGAATCACATAGTTTACACAGAAATGGTTGTAATAAGTGTAACAAATCTTTATGACAATGAATAACAAAAATAGATTATTCACTTTGAAAGTTACCTAGCAACACCTGTTTAATCTACCCTATACGAATGCAAGAATATTTATTCTATAGTATTGTTTATTTTAACATGAGTCTGTTTAATAAAGAATGAAGTACAATAAACAAAATTAATACACTAATGCTCAAAAGTAACTACTGAAGTACGCCAGTTAAGAGTGTGGTATCCAATTAACAGCGATTTGATGAAGTGGTATATTATTATTTGGCTCATTTTTTCGTCTTAAATAAAAGAAAACTGTACAAAGCAGAAACACCAACACAAAGGTTCCAGATATACCCGTTCCTAGCATTATAATTTTAGTTTTGTGTTCACCTTTTAATTTTAAAACATGTTGCATCATAACATTGGCATCAATTTTGCCTTGCTGTGAGTTTATGAACATATCTAATGACTTCAGAAGGGAACTGTCAAGGGAGTCATTGAGGTAGGACAGGTTTTGTGTAGGAAATGCTTGCATGGCGTTTTCTGAAAAAAGCAAACAACATGGTTATGAACCTACCAATCTCGTAAAAACAAAAACAAAGAAATGAAGGAATACATTGTTAACTACAAGATCTACATGTTTCTACGTTCAACTTTTCTTTCTTAAAAAAGAAACCATTATCATTTATTAATTATTTACATATGTATACTACAGTCTACTAAGATTCCACTAGGACATTCGCACTCTTGGTCGAAGATTGTATGGTGCCATGTCTGTATGCTGTGCTGGCGTGGCCACTCTTTTTCCTTTTCGGGTACTTCCTCCACCCTTCGGAAAAGCAGACACTATTGTTGAAGGAATTACATCTGGAGCGCCCTTGAAAGGTTTTAAACGACTTGCATGCACAATGGTAGTTCGGGTGGGCAGTTGCAATTTAACGTTGACTGGTGACGTGATCTCAATAATTTGGTAAGGACCTCTGTAGTTTGTTACAAATTTCTTCGTTTTTCCTCTCGCAATATAAGGAGTTGAAACCATAACCCACTGACCTATTTTGTAATTTGGATATTTAGCTTGGGTATTACCTAATCTTTCCTGTCGTTCCAAAGCCTTTGCATTAGATTTTTGAACCTTTTTCCATACATCCTTCATCATTCGACTGAAATCTCTTACTGTTTCTCCGACTTTTCCGTTTTTCTGCCTGATTACATCAAAAGGGGACGGCATTTTTCTCCCATAGACCACTTCATAAGGTGACATGCCAGTTGCTTCATGCGTTTTGGCGTTGTATACCGACACGATTATTGGTAAATACGTATCCCAATTAGAATGTTGTTCGTTAATATAATAACTAAGCATCTTGCCAACTGTCCGATGAACTCTTTCTGTGCGCCCGTTGCACTGAGGGTGTAACGGAGTTGTGCGTAATTTACGTATTTTTAGCAAGTGGCATAGCTGTTTCATTAGTTCAGACATAAAATTAGATCCCTGATCTGTGATAATAGCTTCAGGTACGCCAAATTTAAGTATCCAGTTGTTAACTAAAGCTTGGGCAACTGTATTTGCTTGCTGATCTGGGAGACTCACCATAGCTAGATAGCGTGAAAAGTGATCTATAATTGTAAGAACATACTTATTACCAGCAGGTGTTTTATGAAATGGCCCGTAGAGATCGATTCCGCAGATTTGAAATGGACATGAAGCTTCGGGGAGCCTCTGTAAGGGTATTTTTGAACGAGAAAGTTCTGCTCGTTGTGCGCACGCAATGCAATTACGAACGTACTGCGCAACATCCTGCTTTCTGGTTTGCCACCAAAATCGCTCTGCTACACGTCTTTCGGTTGTCCGCTGTCCACCGTGTCCTGCAAGGATATGATCGTGGGCCTCTGCCATTATTTCTTGTCTAAGGTGTTGGGGAACAACAATTCGCGGTCCAAGTTTTGTTTTACGGCATAATACACCATCTTCAAAGCAAAATTGTTTTTGAGTTGCGTATTTTTTGCATTCTGTATCCTCATCTTGTGCCTTTCTCCAGTCCTCAGTATCTCGGCCTGTTGCTTCCAAAAGTGCTATTTTCCGACTTAGACAATCTGCATTTGTGTGTTTTTTGCCTGGTTTATGGATAACTTCGAAATCCATTTCGGAAAGACATAGGGCCCAACGCGTAAGACGACTAGATGGATCCTTTAATCCAAGCAACCATTTTAAAGCTGCGTGGTCTGTAATAACCTTGAATTTCCTGCCATACAAGTAGCATTTAAAGTATTTGATACCATAAATAACACTTAACAATTCTTTCTCCGTTGTGGAATAATTTCTTTCTGCCGTTGTTAGTTGTCTCGAAGCGTAGGCTATGGGGTGTTCCGCGCCATTAATATTCTGACTCAAAACAACTCCTACTGAATGACCACTTGCGTCACAGGATAAAATAAATTATTTATTATAATCTGGGTAGGCTAATACTGGACTGTGTGTTAACTTATCTTTAAGGGTTTGAAATGCTAATTCACAATCTTCAGACCAATGAAATTTTGCACCCTTTTTCAATAATTGGGTTAAGGGTCGGGCAATTTCAGCGAAATTTTGAACATATTTCCGGTAGTACGATGCGAGACCAATGAAACTTTGTACCTCCTTAACGCGTTGTGGTGTTGGGAAGTCCTTAACTGCCGAAATTAATCGAGGATCTGTTTTAATTCCTTTTTCACTAATGACATGCCCTAGGTATGTAACCTCTGTCAATGCAAAAGTACATTTTTCCATATTTAATGTTAATTTAGCTTTTCTAAGTCTCTGAAAAACATTACGCAGACGCACAGCATGTTCATTAATGTCTTTGGAGAATACAATAATATCGTCTAGATATACACAACATTGCTGAGTTTTGAGTCCTCGCAATACTCCATCGAGTAGTCTTTGAAAAGTTGCTGGTGCATTTTTCAAACCGAAAGGCATTCTTTTAAATTGCCAATGGCCTCCAGGGGTAGAAAATGCTGTTTTATGCCTATCTTCAGGTGCAACTTCCAATTGATGATATCCGCTACGTAGATCGATTGTTGAAAAGTATTTACTGTTACCCAAACTGTCAATGATATCCGTAATGTTTGGAAGAGGATAAACATCTGAGATAGTTTGTTTGTTAAGGTGTCTGTAGTCACAACAAAATCTATATCGTTTCGTACCGTCGGGAGACTTCTTTGGAATAATTACGATATTTGAATTATAAGGCGAATCAGAATATTCTATAATTCCATCTTTTAGATGCTGTTCTATAAATTCATCCAGTACTGGCTGTAAGTGATGCGAAACTCTATAAGGCTTCCTATAAACTGGGGGGCTATTTCCTGTTGGGATCCTATGCTGTGTGATATCTGTTGCTGGCAGTGGACCTTCTGCATTAAATAAATCTTGAAACTCAACTAAAACTGCTTCTATCGTGTCTCTATCCTTTCCTTGCAAATGCTGAATCTTCTGGCGTAATGCGGTTTTATAGGCGTTTGGTTTCTGACCATCATTAATATCTGACCAAATGAAATCTTCTTCTTCAAAAGTACTGACTGTAGCTACTAATATTCCCTTATGCAACTCTTTGTCCTCCACTCCGAAATTGTCAATATGTACCGGTACTTTTCTTTCTCCCTCAACGTCTTGAACCCGTACAACACTTCTACGTACAAAACAATGTGATATATCTAATTCCTCATTTTCCTCTAATGGCTCTATTAGACACACTGTATCTGTAGGTACTTCGGGGTCAACGGTCATCCACAAAAGTTTTCCTGAGCCAGACGGTATCTGATCCCGCGAATCAACCTTCAAGGACGTTGCACGCAGTATAGTTGATTTCGCCTTCCGGTTAGGGAAATCTTGCGGCAGAGGGCCCTTTGCAGCGGTGTCACCTAGCTGAAACACTATTCCGCTAAGTTCGACAGTTTGCTGTCTGAGGTCGATTTTAGCGTGATGTTTATTCAGGAAATCCAGTCCTAGGATCGCGTCGTACCCGTCAGTTACTTTTGTTACCACCTCTACATCTTCCTTAAATTGTACACCGTGAATATAGAAAATCAGTGATGTACATCCTAATGACTTCACTGTACCTCCTCCTACTCCACTCAATCTATACCTTGGAGGGTCATATTTCTTTTCTCCAATACATTCATTACTTACTATTGATACGTTTGCACCTGTATCCGCTAGTATCCTTGCCTGTTTATCCTGTATGGTAGCAGATAACCAGCATTCCGCCTTCACATTCGCCTTAATGGCATGAAATTTTATTGGGAACGCCTGGCGGCGGCTCCGACATTCCCGTTTGAGTTTAACTGATTTCTATTTCCAAACACTTTCTTAGACCTGCATTCCTTGAATGTGTGACCTATTCTATGACAATTAGTGCATTGAGGTTGTCTGCAGTTTTTTGCTATATGTCCCTGTCGATCGCACCTAAAACATCGTACTCCTGCTGAAAATACATTTCGCTTCTCCTTGTATCTGGTGGCAATGTCTATTTCTTCGAAAGCTGTCGCCACAGATACAGCTTCCGCTAAATTTTTAGGAAACTCTGCCCTGACACTACGGGACGTTTCAGGAGGCAACCCACGTAAAAATGTATCCAGAGCTCTATTTTCTGCCTCTTGTAAAATAACTTTATTTGCTTCATCACTAGTTGTCAACTGATAGGTGTTAATATTAACTTTTCTAATCCTATCTACAAAACTTTCTAACGACTCGTTTTGCCTCTGAGTGATAGTGTTTAACTGTTCCCTATAAAATCTACAGCTGTTCTGTTTTTGAAAACGTTTAAGCAATCCTTTCTTCAATTCCTCAAATGTTAGAGCATTCCGTAATTCTTCATGGTATAAGACGTGTGCTTTAGCCTCTCCTGTCAATCTTAACTTTGTCATTTGTAAGAGCTGTTCATCTGACCATGATCCTAAATTTCCAGCTGCTACTAAATCATCAAAAAAGGCTGTTATGTCCTCGCCAGGTTTACCTGAAAAAGGAGTTACTAAGGCTGCTGCTGAGGAATCTAGGGTGGGAGGGATTGAACTGGCTTGCCTAACCTCACTCAACTGTTTAAATAATGCATTATTATCACTTTTAAGCTGTTCTATCTGATTAACTAAGATCTGAATAGCTTCCTCAGTAGAAACCGCTTGTGGTGCTGACTCTGACTTTGTACGATTTCGTGTCATCATTTTACAAACTATTAGTTACACAATATTACCACACTGAATTCAAAAGATGTTTAAATATTTTCGACAAACTCATAAAATTATGAGAGAGAATACCCTTCAAAATAAAGAAAATATTACGACTGCTGTGCAAACCTCTATACTTTCACACATTAAACAATACTAACTGTGAACCTTCAGTGACTGTCATTCACACCTCATATTGAGCCAAGGGTTTTTTCTCTGACACCAAATGTAACAACTTTAACGGCTTCTGACATCAAATGTAACAATTGTGTTACTAAATGTGACACTTCTGTCACTAAATGTAACTGGGTTTTCTCTTTTGATGCAAGTCAATTGTCAGGATGAGCATTCTAAAGCATTCTGTCAGGGTGAAAATATTAAATAAATTAACTTTTCTCTCTTAACAACATGTGGGCAGGGTGGGTTCTTCCTTGGCTCGGGTATGAGGTCGAATGAAACATCATTTTTACATAAGATAACTTTTATTGAAGATTTTTTTTTTTTTTTTTAAAAAAAAAATAAATCTTTATTGACATATCAATAATACAATAGTAATTATACATATGTGACCCACTTCCTTACATGATTAGTGGGCCTTTTATTGTTACATAGATTGAAGAATTTTTTGCAGCTTAGATTACAATTTTTTGTTAGTGAGCTACTATTTAATTCCTAAGGTGGGTTAGTCTCCTACAACAACAATGGGCAGTTTAGTTATTACCTACTTCTAACCTAGAAATAACTACTAACTGCAGCGTCACAGGTGTGCCAGCAATTATATAAACCTACTTGGAGTGGCCAGGCTCCTCGAGCTAACCCCGGGGAGCATGCCCCTGGCACCGGGCCGGCCAAGGTTAGTAATCGCTGCAGCTTCCTATGTTAATATTCTAATTACGTCCTACTACAACTAGCTTACCCTACGTCATAATCAGTGCTTTGTCGTAATCGGTGCAAAAGATCCCATCCCCCTGATCCTATGCGTGGCGGTTTCCAACTGAAGGGAGTCGGCCATTCCACGCACAGGCGGTATGGGACTGGGACCAGGTCATAATCGGTTGGTTGAGAGTTCTATATCTATTCTTCTTGATCCCTCAAGTATTCTATTAAGACCTTTCGCGATACCTCTTCCGCCAGCGCATTCAAGATACGGAAAGTGTCTTCCTGTCTTAGTAGATTGTATGTCTCATTGTAGGGTAGTCTGTCTCTGAGTGCAGTCGCCACGTCGTTGAAGAGAGGGCACTCGAAAATCACATGATCAGGAGTTCCCTCCGCCGCGCCACAGTCACACTCGGGGGTTGCCCTTTTCCCGAACCGACATAGATATGTCGGATAGGGTCCATGACCAGTGAGAAAGTGAATGAGTCCACGTGAGGGTTCAAAATATTGCAAAGTCCCGCGTTCTTTAACATCAGGTAGAAATTGAAGATTTGTACAACTGTATCTTACGGAATATTCTGGTTCGGAGAGCGGCAGCTGTGTCGTTTGTGAAGTCTTCTGCTGCGGCAGCGGCGGCGGCGGCGGCGGCGGCGGCGTCTGATTACGCGTAGCGGTGTGTATCTCGTGTCGCTGTCTCGCTCAGTTGACTGGAGAAGCGCAGCGCGAGGTGGCCCGTTTAATTATTGCGAGCGAAATCGTGCATCGGATGATATCTTGGGTGTCGCGTCCCAGTGTTTCTCTTCTCTATGCGGCCGCGTGTGTTGTGCGTCGACCAGCGGAGCGGCACGGCGGGGGAAGGCCAGTGTGGCGGACTCGAACCACGGACTCCCGCTTGCCAGTCTTCGGCCGTCAGGTCTTCATCCCAGCTCACAGGTGACTACTGATGTGAGGCCGTCTCCTTCCCGTCCTCACGAGTCACCCGGGTATGTAAAAACCAGACTTCAAATACCTTTTAACTTCTGTCTTCTGGCGCTACGGCGGCTGCTTGCTATTCCATTACAGCAGCGGGCTTGGTTCGTCTGTGCATGATGCAGACTCTTCTTGCATGACGGTCTTCAGCACCGAAACTGACTGAAAACTACTGCTACTCTTCTTTTCTTCCTTCGTCTCTCGTCTTCGTCTTCGTCTCCGCCCCCGTCTCCGTCTTCGTCTGTCTCCGTCTTCGACTCCGTCTCCGGCTTCATCTGTCTGGCCCACTGCGTCTTGCGTATTTATTCACTTCAGTTTACTGGAGGTGAACGACTTCACGGTCATTGCCTCGTCTGTCACGTTGAAAAGCTTCTCGAAGAATCTTCTTAACGTCGGTCATTGGCTCTTGGAATGTAGGCGAGGGCCTTTGATCACACGTGACGGCTGAGAAACACGTGAGCCGGTCATTGCCTCTTCTGTCACGTTGACAAGCTTCTCGAAGAATCTTCTTAACGTCGGTCATTGGCTCTTGGGATGTAGGCGAGGGCCTTTGCTCACATACGACAACTGAGAAACACGTGAGCCGGTCGGGCGATGCCCTGACGGCTGAATCGACAGCGCCCGCTTATGTGGAAGTTGCTGACTTCATGGTCATTGTTTCTTCTGTTCTGCTGTTCGGCCCGCTGTTTGCGAGTATGTAACTCTCTAAACTAAACCAAGTTTTTTCATTTATATTCTAATTTCTAGTTCACTTTGATTTCACTAATTTATTTACTTAAGTAGCACTCAACAGTTCTACCATTCCTAGACCGGCAAGGGAACTTGCTGTTCCAACAGGACAATGCACGTCCGCATGTATCCCGTGCCACCCAACGTGCTCTAGAAGGTGTAAGTCAACTACCCTGGCCAGCAAGATCCGGATCTGTCCCCCATTGAGCATGTTTGGGACTGGATGAAGCGTCGTCTCACGCGGTCTGCACGTCCAGCACGAACGCTGGTCCAACTGAGGCGCCAGATGGAAATGGCATGGCAAGCCGTTCCACAGGACTACATCCAGCATCTCTACGATCGTCTCCATGGGAGAATAGCAGCCTGCATTGCTGCGAAAGGTGGATATACACTGTACTAGTGCCGACATTGTGCATGCTCTGTTGCCTGTGTCTATGTGCCTGTGGTTCTGTCAGTGTGATCATGTGATGTATCTGACCCCAGGAATGTGTCAATAAAGTTTCCCCTTCCTGGGACAATGAATTCACGGTGTTCTTATTTCAATTTCCAGGAGTGTATATTGTACTAGAACTGACATGTGATTACATTTTCACGCAGTTTGGGTGCATAGATCCTGAGAAACCAGTACCCAGGACAACCACCTCTGGCCGTAATAACGGCCTTGATACGCCTGGGCATTGAGTCAAACAGAGCCTGGATGGCGTGTACAGGTACAGCTGCCCATGCAGCTTCAACACGATACCACAGTTCATCAAGAGTAGTGACTGGCGTATTGCGACGAGCAAGTTGCTCCACCACATCGACCAGACTTTTCAATTGGTGAGAAATCTGGAGAATGTGCCACCAGGACAACAGTCAAACATTTTCTGTATCCAGAAAGGCCCGAACAGGACCTGCAACATGCGGTCGTGAATTATCCTGCTGAAATGTAGGGTTTCACAGGGATCGAACGATGGGTAGAGCCACGGGTCGTAACACATCAGAAATGTAACGTCCACTGTTCAAAGTGGCGTCAATGCGAACAAGAGGTAACCGAGACATGTAACCAATGACACCCCATACCATCACGCCGGGTGATATGCCAGTATGGCGATGACGAATACACGCTTCCAATGTGCGTTCACAGTGATGTCGCCAAACACGGATGCGGCCATCATGATGCTGTAAACAGAACCTGGATTCATCCGAAAAAATGACGTTTTGCCATTCGTGCACGCAGGTTTGTCGTTGAGTACACCATCGCAGGCGCTCCTGTCTATGAAGCAGCGTCAAGGGTAACCGCAGCCGTGGTATCCGAGCTGATAGTCCATGCTGCTGCAAACGTCGTCGAACTGTTCGTACAGATGGTTGTTGTCTTGCAAACGTCCCCATCTGTTGACTCAGGGATCGAGACGTGGCTGCACGATCCGTTACAGCCATGCGGATAAGATGCTTGTCATCTCGACTGCTAGTGATACGGTAAGTAGGCTGTTTAGGTTTTTATATTGGTAACGCCATGTAGCGCTCTGTATGAAAATCACTGGCAGTGCTGTGGGCAGTCTGTGGCTTTGTGGCATAGTTGTAATATTCGCTATTGTAGTGTTGGGCAGTTGGCTGTTAACAGCGCGTAGCGTTGCGCAGTTGGAGGTGAGCCGCCAGCAGTAGTGGATGTGGGAAGTGAGATGACGGAGTTTTGGACAGAGACAGTAAATTTGTAAGACTGGATGCCATGAACTGATATATATGTTATGACTTTTGAACACTATTGAGGTAAATACATTGTTTGTTCTCTATCAAAATCTTTCATTTACTAACTATGCCTGTCAGTAGTTAGTGCCTTCAGTAGTTTGAACCTTTTATTTAGCTGGCAGTAGTGGCGCTCGCTGTATTGCAGTAGTTCGAGTAACGAAGATTTTTGTGAGGTAAGTGATTTGTGAAAGGTATAGGTTAATGTTAGTCAGGGCTATTCTTTTGTAGGGATTTTTTAGAAAGTCAGATTGCGTTGCGCCTAAAATATTGTGTGTCAGTTTAAGCACAGTCATGTATAATTTTTCTAAGGGGACGTTTCATATGTCGACCCTTAGCCGAGGGTACCTCACTGGAATCTTCTGATTTTTTCTTGTAGTTTGTGTAATTAGTGTAGATTTTGTTCATTGCTAGCACGTAATTGTAGAGAGAATCTCCTTTGTAGCTGCAGTCTTTCATTCTTGTACACTAAAACAGTTGTGGCACGCATGTAGATTTGCACCAAGTATTTCGCAGCTGCGCTTGCAATTAACTAGATATTATTTTCAGTGCTATGTTAATGTGTTTTGTTATTTTACTCTTCCAATTGTGCTTTTCTGTGTTATTGTGACAATAATGGCGTGTGAAAAACGTAATACTAGGCTACAAGGTAAACTGAGAAATGACAGTGAAGACGAAAGCAGTGTGTTAGCGCCACCGAGTAATGAATTAACTAATGTTCAAAGTAGTAATTTGGTAATTGTGCATAGGGAAATGGAGCGGGCTGCAAATAATGGTGTGGACAGTGAAACAATTAGTGAACAGGGAAGCATTATCGATCGATCGGTCGGCAACAGCTTGCCTCAGGAATCCGAAATGACAGGACACAATCTTGCAAATACTGTAGATTCAGGTTTTGTGTCCTCACCGTTTTCTCAAATAAGTCAAGACACATTTTCTGCTTTTCAAACTGCGAATATTGCCGGTTCAAATGCATTGCCGAATAGCACTGAGGAACATGTTTCAGACACCAGTGCATTGTTATTACAATTAATGCAACAAATGGGACAAAAGCTTTAAAAGTTAGACATAATGGAACAAAATCTTCAAAAGTTAGACACAATGGAACAAAACCAGAGACAAACACAGCAAAAGCTTCAAAAGTTAGACACAATGGAACAAAATCAGAGACAAACACAGCAAAAGCTTCAAAAGTTAGACACCACACTTGAACAAACACGTGAAGATTTAACTACTGAGTTACATAACATTGAATCGAAATGGCAAAAAGTCTGTAATGACGTAAAACACAGATTTGTGAGCATTTTCAACCTATTTTTTCGCTGCATGAAAATGCATTACAAAATCACGAAGCAGCCATAAAAGAACTGCAAACTATTGTTCATGAAAGTCATGAGACTTTGGAAGCTAAAATTGACTCAGTTGCATTTACCGATTCGGTTACGCAACTTGCAAAAACTCAAGAAAACTTAAAGGACACAGTAGATACTCTGAAAATTGGTTCAGAAAGACACATGGAGGAAATTAGTTCATTATCAGAGAAAGTAGTTGAACTTTCGGATCAGCTAAATAATTTATCTACGAAGGTAGATGATGATCTGAATGACACAAGACCTGTAGCCTTCACTGACACTGAAGAGTATGAACAAATTAGAAAACTCAAACAAAATCAAAATCAAATCAATACAGAGTACAAAACAGAAATTCAGGAAGTAAAAGATCAGTTGGCACAAGTAATACAAGAATTACATATTTCAGAGGACACTCGCGCTCCAACACGGGAAGAGGAACTTAGAAATACGGAAAAGTCACAAAATAATAACACAGGGCATTTCGGAAATTATGAAAGATATTGGCAAAGTGCACCGAATTTTGAGATGGAACCGCCGACACGACGTAACAATGACCGATATGCGACTCGCCGACATGATAATTTTGACTATAAGCTGTTTATTACTACACGTAAATTCAAAACATTTAAGAATTCCGGCAACGACATTCATCCACAAGCGTGGCTTCATCAATTCTCTCATTGTTTTCCTCCCAACTGGTCATTAGAGCACAGATTAGAATTTATGTGTGGCTATTTAGAGAATGAACCAGCTGTAAGAATGCGATCGGTCATTCACGATTGCCACAGTGAAGGAGAATTTTATCATGCCTTCCTCTCAGCATATTGGTCTCAAGCTAAACAAGACCGAGTAAAACATAGCATCTTAATGATGAAACATTTCGAACAATCTGAATTTTCCAGTCTTGTGAAATATTTTGAAGACATGTTGCACAATAATCAGTACCTGTCAAACCCATACAGCCCTCAGAACTCATCCGCATTTGCTTAATCAAATTACCTGAACATTTACGACATATTATTTTGGCAGGACGTTGCAAAGACGACATTGAAGCTTTTCAGGGACTCTTACAAGAATTAGAAATTGACATTGACAATCGCGGAACGCGAAAACATGAACACAACAATTACAGGTCACATCCGTCGCAATTCCGCGATGAAATAAATAATAACTGGACACGACAAGGCTATTCTCACAATACAAATCGTGACCAAAACAGACACCACCCGTATGATAAAAAATGGCTCTGAGCACTATGGGACTCAACTCCTGAGGTCATTAGTCCCCTAGAACTTAGAACTAGTTAAACCTAACTAACCTAAGGAAATCACATACACCCATGCCCAAGGCAGGATTCGAACCTGCGACCGCAGCAGTCGCGCGGTCCCGGACTGAGCGCCTAGAACCGCTAGACCACCGCGGCCGGCCCACCCGTATGATAACCGTTGGCAGAGTAGTAATAATTATAGGGAAAGATCACCTCTCCGCAGTAGTGGCCGTCACAGAGACAACCAGAGAAACAGACAATATGGGAACCAAAATAATTATTATCAAGGGAGACAGAATAACTTTAGACGTAACGGTCCAGCGCACAGTTACGATTCCGGGAGAAATTCTCCACCACGTGACCGACAAGAAAGAAACTGGAATCTACCGACATGACGACAGACGATATGATCGTAACGACAGGCCTGAATTGCATCAGAACTGGCGAAATTCAAACAGGGCAGGGCCCTCTCGACAAGGTGAATTTGTAGAAGTTAGGTCTCCAAATCCCAATAACGACTCGCGCCAACAAAGAGGCAATAGGCAATGACTCATACCGCTGGCAGCCACAAAACGTACTTCTGAAACTGACGACGCAGCTGCCGTAGTTAGTAATTACGTAAAAATGGAAGACATTAGGGACGTCTTACTCCAGGAACACGACGTAAAACATAACAACATTGCATATCCTGTGATTCACATTACAGTAAATGACGTAAAATTTACGGCAGTACTTGACTCTGGCAGTCCCATTTCAGTAATTAGTGAAAGAGCCTTTAGCAAATGCAACAAATCGAACGATTGCCCCACACTTCCGTTATGTAGGATTAAATTACAAGGTGCAATCTTTGGAAAAAGTGTAGATGTACGCCAGCAAACCAACTTAGAATTCTTTTGTCAAAGCCACAGCTTCTCTATGAACTTTCTTATTGTTCCATTATTGTCGACGGAAATTATATTGGGGGTAGACTTTTTGAATGAATACAAAGCAATCTTAAACTTTCACGATGCTGAAATAAGTTTAGAGAAAGAAGGTAAGTCAGTAGCTTTGAAATTTGAAGATTGGCTCTCAAACCATGACGAAGAAATTAATCGGCTTTACCTCCTGTCAGACATCAGTTCGTAATTTTCGACGGAACTAGACACTAACAATCACTCTGCAAGTACTGACAGGGATAATAAAAAAATGGTTCAAATGGCTCTGAGCACTATGGGACTCAACTGCTGAGGTCATTAGTCCCCTAGAACTTAGAACTAGTTAAACCTAACTAACCTAAGGACATCACAAACATCCATGCCCGAGGCAGGATTCGAACCTGCGACCGTAGCGGTCTCGCGGTTCCAGACTGCAGCGCCTTTAACCGCACGGCCACTTCGGCCGGCACAGGGATAATATTGACGACATATTTGATACTAATGAGTTATTTCAGAATAAAATTCAAACAATTGACAACTGTAACGTCACTGATAGGCAGGACCTTTTTGAGATTTTACAAGCACATTCCACAGTTTTTACTCACAAAACAGGAACAATCAAGGGATTTCAATACCAATTTCGTGTTCGTGAACATACTAAATTTTGTGTTAGACCATACGTAATTCCAGCACATTATAGGGACCGTGTTAGAACAGAAATACAATCTATGCTTGAGGAGGGCATTATTGAGCCTGCAGTAAGCTCATACAACAATTCGTTACATGTTGTTGAGAAGAAAAATGGATCGAGCAGGCTTGTCTTGAATTCGAGACAAATCAGTACTATCATCATTCCTGAAACAGACAGGCCGCAAACAATGGAAGAACTTCTTCAAAATTGTAATGGTGTAAAAATGTTGTCTTTTATCGATCTCAGATCCAGCTTTTATCAGATTTGTACTTCATCCAGAATGTAGAAAATACACAGCTTTTCTGTGTTTCGGCGTTTGTTATCAATTTCGGAAACTTCCTTTTGGTTTGAACATTTCTTCGGCAGCGTTCATTCACGGGCTAAATTCCATATTACCTGATTTCTTAAAACGTCACATCACCTTATATGTGGATGATATTCTAATAGCAGAAGCCTCATGGGAACAACATAATCGCATCCTCAACAGTTTGTTACGTATTTTTGCAGAATCTGGAATTACAGGTGAGGTTTTTGGGAAATATTATTTCTTCTGAAGGCATTCGGCCGAATCCTGAAAAGTTAGAAGCAATCAGAACCATTACAGTTCCATCCACAAAAAACAAGTCCGCAGTTTTCTAGGTCTCGTAAATTTTTACCGTCGTTTTCTGAATATGAAAATTCTAGTTACACCAAAACTTTGTTCTCTCACTGGAAAAAATACTATTTGGAGCTGGGACGAACAAGCACAGTTGGAATTCAATTCTTTGAAAGAATCGCTACTTAACGCGCCAATACTAGCTCATCCAGATCTGTCACAAGATTTCTGCCTTAGCACGGATTCTTCTAAAGTCGGTCTTGGTGCCCATTTATTTCAAGAAACCACAGGAAATGACACTACTGTTCAGAAAACCATTGCTTTTGTTAGCCGAGTGCTAACAAAATCTGAAAAAAATTATTCCGTTACTGAATTAGAAGCTTTAGCTATCGTTTGGGCATTTAACAAATTCCGTTTCTTTCTTTCTGGTAAGCACGTAAAAGTATACAGTGATCATCGTGCATTACAATTTCTTATGTCTTCAAAATTAAATCATGGCAGGTTAAAACGTTGGGCATTGTTTCTGCAAGAATTCCACTTCACAATAGACAACATTCCCGGCAAGGAGAACATTGTTGCGGACGCACTGTCATGCGCACTGACGGGGCTTGAGAAAAGTAACACAGAAGGCAACCTCGAGAAAAATTTCAGTATTCTTTACATTCAGAAAGTCGCCTTTGAAAACTTCATCACCACATCTTTAAAGGAGATTGCTCATGAGCAAGATAAACATCCGATTTGGAAAGACATGAAAAGTAAATGGCATGAAAAGACGCACACTCAGATTCGGCATTATTATCTGGTTAGAAACAACATACTCTTCAAACGCGGCGCTGTTGATGACAAGCTATGGGTACTTTGCATTCCAGACGATTTTGTTAATAAGCTCATTTGGTACGTTCATTTCAGCTACGCACATTTTGGTCCACGAAAATGTTGTCATATTCTTCGAACGACTTGTTATTTTAACAATATGGAAAAGAGAATTCGAAGAGTCTTGTCTATTTAAACTTTGTCAAACGGCTAAACCATCTACTGTCTCACATCGTGCTCCGTTGTTTCCTATCATTCCTTCTAAATTAAAAGAATTTGCTGCTGTTGATCTCTTGGGACCCCTTGTCAGAACATCTAATGGATTTTCGTACGTTGTAGTCGCTGTTGAACTTACTTCAAAATTTGTTTCTTTCACTCCGTTACGTAAAACCACTGGACGGTCTGTATCCAACGCCTTTGTTAAAAATTTCTTACGTGAAGTTGGCCACGTTGCTAAAGTCATTTCAGATAACGGACCGCAATTCAGATCTGCTGTTTGGTCACGCATGCTTCGGAATCATAAAATCAAACTTGTGTTTATTTCATTGTACTCACCACATTGTAACCCGTCTGAACGAATTATGAAAGAAATCAATAAGCTTGGCAGACTTTATTGTCACAGAAAGCATCAGCATTGGGACAGATATTTACACTTATTTCAAAATGTGCTGAATGAAATGCCTCATGACTCCACTGCTTTACCACCTACTCTTGTACTGAATAATGAAGAACCACCGAACAGAATCAGAGAGCTTGTACCTTTCTCGAATACACGTAAACTTCGACACAAGGACATAATTGATTTGGCTATTAAAAATATAAGATCTGCAGCAGACAAAAGGAGAAAACTACACGGTAAAGCAAATGCAAAGAAATTATACATTGGTCAGAAAGTTCTCATTAAAGCTCATTCATTGTCACATAAGAAGAAACACTTGAGCCACAAATTCTTTCTAGTTTACAGTGGACCTTACAGAATCTGACGTATACCACATGATAATTGCGTTGAAGTTGAAACTCTGCGTACTAGGAGCAGTAAAGAATTGCACCACATTTCACATGTAAAACCGTTTATTGAAAGATAATCTGCTTTTTAACTTTGTCTTTGCCATATAACTTTTCACTTTACATATCTAGTATGCTTTGTCAGACTTAAGAAACTGTTAACATACAACAATGTTTGAAAAATATCCAGTCAAGAACCAAGAGAACATATTTAAACAGAAATTACGAATGCATTGTTATAGTGAACAGACGACACAGTGTTGTATTTGTACATTCTTGCTTGTTAGCTGCACGATTACGTAATGACTATCAGGCTTACATACTTAGGACACATACTGGTACTGCTAATGAGAATTTAATGCAACATTTTGGTTTACTTGAAAATACATTCTGGGTTTAAAGTACTTTCTGTGAGATACCAGATGACACAGTGGTTAGTTTATGTGACAGCTACACCATTTTATCACAATGCTACTAATGAGTGACAATTTACATTGTTACTTTTGCGGTGTATCTGTTTTATATTTGCACAGTTCTTCTGTATTATTCTGGAAAGTAAAAAATATTTTAGTAGTAACTTTTGTGGTATAGCTACAATGAGACAGCCTTTTTCGTAGCACAACAATATGTCACATTATAGTACTTTCTTGATCATGGTAAGGTACGTAATAACTACGATATATATACGCAAAGCATTTCACTTTTGTTTATGATGAGGTAAGTACATTGACTTCAGCAGAACTTTGCTTACAGAGGACGATAACTACGGCACTTCCACAGAATTATCTTACAGCTAGACGCACATTTAGCGCTACAGGACACGCATTTGAGTGATTAATTTTGTACTTAAACCATTTATTTTTTAAGATTTTTGAATTACAAAGAAAGTTTTCCGTGATACATTTCATTCCATTGCTGTAATCTGTAACACCTGAGGGTATAATTACATTAATCCTCAGGGGGGTACACGCTTACTTTGTGTACCATGTGTGTGGCAAGCACAAGGAGCCCTAGCTAATATGGTATTTGCTTATACAACTTTACACATCGGTTACATATTTCTCCAACACAGAATTACACAGCTACCTGATTATTTAACAGAGAAACAAACATTTTTTTTTACTATGTCAGTGACAGATGTTTACACAATTACGCAGTTGGATAACTTCACACTTAAGAAACTGTATTTTGTATGTACTTTGTAAACTCTTCATATTTTTTCAGAACCATTGTGATACTATGACATCTTTGAATGATGTATTTGGTATGGGATCATGATTTTTAAAGTATGTTTGAGGCAGATGACACTTTTGACATGAGCAGAGAATTTTTTTTTAGGTTTTGAAATTATTGGAGGAAGCTACGACGATTTTGAGAGTTGACTGAGGTGTTATGATATTATTACGATGACTATGTGTATTATGCTGTTGCGGTATGTTTATGATCAATAAGCTGATGCTATATGAGTTATTTGATTATGCTACGTATCTGTTATCATAAAATATTGAAGAAGTGTCGATGAAAAAGGTAAGGAATAATGAGTAGTGGTTAGGGACTCTGGTTTGTGAAAAAGGTTGTTGGAAACCAAGAATCGTGCTTTAAGAGTTATGAAATGTATGTAAATGCGTGAATGTATTACAATGCCGACGAAAATTTTTTGGACATTGTTATAACAATAGGATTTTGTTTCTACAGGTTTGTAACGCAAATTCTTGACTTATGAAATATTTTTATATGAGACTGTCACTGTAGCGGAAACTGGTGTCGTAAATATTTCGGTAAGAAAGTTAAGTGACCACCTTCACGTAATGCGTCATGGGCACCCAGCTGCGCGACAGACGCCTGGAAAAAAGCCATTAGTGTGTGCCTTTCAGAGGCACAGGTGGAGAAAAAAAGAGATGTTAACCTCGCTATTGACAGTTCTTTGTGGAAAGCATCGCAAATACGACACGCTCAAACTTGAAAACATGATTACACTGTAGAGCTCGTAATTTATGATATTTACTAAAATGCCTCATGAAATGGTGTGAAGCGTTTCACATCTATTGTCTTGCTAGTTGAAAGATTGTTTACTGCATTATGAAATGCCATATGGCTAGTGAATGACGTTTCACGCCTTGCTTTGCCTATTTTGTTTAATATCTATTTTCTAGCTGCACTGCAGCATTGGTTAAAATAAAATTTTATAGATGTACTAATATAGATATTTTATGCCTACAGATCCAGTAAATAAATAATTTAATGATCATTTCCAAAACAAAAAAAAACGAGGGAGCACAAAAAGACATTTCCCTTCACGGTAAGTGCATAGATAATTTTTGTCAATGACTTGGTACATTTTTGGTACAGTAAGTAAAGGTGATGCATCACTCTAGTGTTAAGATGTGACATAGGTATTAGACATGGCCATTATAGTGTAACATTCTTTCTGCTTGAGCTTTGTCATATTTAGGTATAAGTTATTGCATTTGCTGCTGCTGTTTGCCAGGCATAGTGCTACTGAATTTCACTATGTATTACTCTGTTAAGCCAGTTTTACTACGGATTTATTTTTCTTGTTTGCTGCGCATTGCCTTATATTAGTTGTAATATTGCATTTGCTTTGCTAATTTATGCTGCTTGCTTTGCCAATTTGAATTTTTTTTCATTGCTGTTTGTATTAATTGTTTTGTGCTGCTGCATTGCCTCGTCCCTTAGTTTAGCATCTGAGCTCAGTAGATTTAAGTTAGCTTAAGATGGGGTAGGCTATATAAGAGAACGAGTTGTGATGAATTGGAAGAAATGCATTGAGAAGCTATAAGGAAATGGTTTGGCCAAAAAAGTATTTTGAAAGAGGATATGAACAAAAAAGTAGTGTTTAGGGACAATAGGTTTAGGTAGGATTTTCTTGGAAATAAATGTTGAGGTAAGATAATGGAAAACAAATAATGAGGTAAGAAATATGTGTACATATAAATACATAAAGCATGCTTGGATAGGATTTTTTTGGTGGAAACAAATGTTGAAATAAGACGAAAGATCTATGGAATGAAGTTTTGGGTTGGACTGCGGTACCAAATGTTACACTGAAAACAAACCCTGTCCTTTCCTCCTGTGTTATTCTGGTATGTGTTTGTGTACTCTTGTGTATTTGTGTTTTTCCTGTCTTTATGTGTTTATCTGATAAGAGATATGTTGTAGAATTTTTCTAATACTGTGTTATTTACTTTGTAAAGATGTTTAGACATTATTTATTCTGTTTTGTTGCTCATGTGTGAAGTTGATGTTTCAAAAGTTATTCTGATCTTTTATGTATGTACTTATGTCACTGATGTACATGTTTGTTTCTATTCTTTTGTAAAGCCTGTTTTACTAAAAATGTTATCTGTATTGTTATGTTCTTTAATGATGTATTTTGTACCTTTGTTATTGTATTCTTATGTTATAAAATTGTAATTGACACCAGTTCATCAAATTAAGTAACTTGTAAGTTACATTTCACTGCACACATTTCTGTTGGTCATAGTATATGGACAATATGTGAGAAGTTGGGACTGTTTGTGCTTGCACGTATGTTAATAATTCAGCAAGGGACTGGTTAACAGCATTGCTGGTTCTAAGAACAATTCAAAAACTTTGTGACTGCACAAGTGGTGGTTTATGGACTTGCTGTATTCTCCGCAAGAGTCTTCGATGGTGATTGTGCACCTGCACAGTCGCAACAGATGGCTGTTGGCCATCTCTACAAGGACTATAGTGGGTCTGCATCTTTGATGACCCACCAATACCATTATTTCTACAAGGACTGCAGTGGGTCTGCACCTATGGTGGCCCACCAATACCACAATCTCTACCAGGACTGCAGTGGGTCTGCACCGCTGGTGGCCCACCAATACCATACTATCTACCAGGACTACAGTAGGTCTGCTCTGTGATGACCTACCTACCAATATTCTTCAAAACTTCGACTGACTCTGCGGTGGGTTTGCTCTGTTGTGGCCCATTACCTGTCTGCATGTCGAGAGTCAGCACTGTCTTTCCGTTGGAAGGACAACACTACTTCTTCAAGACTGACTGGAAATCCACTACTTCCGTGTGCATTTTCTTTTACTGCTCAGACATTGAGAAAAACACTGCAATTTTACTGTGATGAACAATCAGGACTGTCTTTATGGACTGTGAGAAAATTTTAGCTTTTGACCAACATTGTATCAATAAGTGTGTGCATTTGATATCTTTATTATTGTAATTATAAAATTTTTTTTCAAATCTGTGTTGGCCACTGCCCAAAACAATTTGTAAAATTTTTTGTGGGGAGCATGGGGGCTATGTAAGTAGGCTGTTTAGGTTTTTATATTGGTAACGCCATGTAGCGCTCTGTATGAAAATCACTGGCTGTTCTGTGGGCAGTCTGTGGCTGGGTGGCATTGTTGTAATATTCGCTATTGTAGTGTTGGGCTGTTGGCTGTTAACAGCGCGTAGCGTTGCGCGGTTGGAGGTGAGCCGCCAGCAGTAGTGGATGTGGGGAGTGAGATGGCGGAGTTTTGGACAGAGACAGTAAATTTGTAAGACTGTATGCCATGAACTGCTATATATATTATGACTTTTGAACACTATTGAGGTAAATAAATTGTTTGTTCTCTATCAAAATCTTTCATTTGCTAACTATACCTATCAGTAGTTAGTGCCTTCAGTAGTTTGAATCTTTTACTTAGCTGGCAGTAGTGGCGCTCGCTGTATTGCAGTAGTTCGAGTAACGAAGATTTTTGTGAGGTAAGTGATTTGTGAAAGGTATAGGTTAATGTTTGTCAGGGCCATTCTTTTGTAGGGATTTTTTAGAAAGTCAGACTGCGTTGCGTCTAAAATATTGTGTGTCAGTTTAAGCACAGTCATGTATAATTTTTCTAAGGGGACGTTTCAATACGAGGCCGTTGGGATCGAGCCCGGCGTACCGTATTACCCTCCTGAACCCACCGATTCCATATTCTGCTAACAGTCATTGGATCTCGACCAACGCGAACAGCAATGTCGCGATACGATGAACCACAATCGCGATGGGCTACAATCCGACCTTTATCAAAGTCGGAAACGTGATGGTACGCATTTTTCCTCCTTACACGAGGCATCATAACAACGTTTGACCAGGCAACGCCGGTCAACTTCTGTTTGTGTATGAGAAATCGGTTGGAAACTTTCCTCATGTCAGCATGTTGTATGTGCCGCCACCGGCGCCAACCTTGTGTGAATGCTCTGAAAAGCTAATCATTTGCACATCATAGCATCTTCTTCCTGTCGGTTAAATTTCACGTCTGTAGCACATCATCTTCGTGGTGTAGCAATTTTAATGGCCAGTAGTGTATGACGAACTCTCCTGTAATGTTCGACTGCACCGTCATTGTGTGCTGCCTGACGAAGTCACGTCGATTAAATATCTAGGCGGTGTTTTGCAATCGATATGAAATGGAACGAGCATGTAAGGTAGGTAGAGAATTCTAAGAAAGTGTATTTCTTCTGTAAAGAGAGTTGTTTATGGAACACTAATGCGATTCATTCTTGAATTCTGATCGAGCACTAGGTCGGATTAAAGCAAGACTTCGAAGCAATTCAGTGATGTGCTGCTAGATTTGTTACCGGTAGGTTCCATCAAAACGCGAATAATACGGAAATGTTTCGCGAAGTGAAATGGGAATCTCTGGAAGGGAGACGACGTTGTTCTTGCAAAAGACTACTGAGAAAACTTGGAGAATCAGCATCTTTGGCTGAATGTAAGACGATACTACTGCCGTCAACATACACTTCGAGTGGGCATCGCGAAGATAAGATAAGATAAGAGAAATTAGGTCTCCTACGGAGAAGTATAGAGGTTCGTTTTCCTCTTGTTCCATTAGCGAGCACATCAGGAAGGGTACTCTTACGCCATGCATCATTAGGTAGTTTGTGAATTACGTATGTATATGTAGATAGGCATGTTGTTTGTATGGATTCCGAAGCATGAATGATCATTTTGGGAATGGTAGGGAGTATCGGGGTGAAAACTGCTGCACGAGTCTAAGGCTTGAATACAGCCAACGTGTTTAAATGAACGTAGATTTCAGGTGTTCTGAAGAGAGGAAGAGGCCCGAAACAAGTTCTAGTCTAGATATGAAGAAGAACCGTTTTCTAATAATTCGGAACTACTAGACGTCGATGACTGCTGTAGAAGATTTACTTTGACCTCCAAATGAACGTCTCACTACGGATACATTCCTGCCGTGTTTACGGTAGCGCTGTAGCAGGCGAGAGCACGTAACGGATCGCGTGGAAGTCGAGCGCTTTAAAGCAGGCAATCGATAAGTCGCGCGCGTTCCGTTCGGCGTCCAAGAATGGCATGTGGGATGCGGGGGTGAGGGTGGGGGCGGGACAGGCGGCTATCCCGGCCGCCACAAACTTCAGCCGTGTCTGCTGCGTGCGTGGCCAAACGTGGGGGCGGAATAACTCGTCTGCGTCTGGAAATACCGTGCTGTATGCAGCCCGTGAGGAGCTCTGTGTTTGACCAAAATAATATGACTACGTGTGAAATGCAGTAAAATATTTTTTAGTACGCTGTTGCACACCTTTTGGTTCACTGTCTCATTTAGTTATTGCGTTGCTCAATCCGTAGTCTTGTTTGGTGTAGTTCTCGATCCTACACTACTGGCCATTAAAATTGCTGCACCACGAAGTTGACGTGCTACAGACGCGAAATTTAACCGACAGGAAGAAGATGCTGTGACATGCAAATGATTAGCTTTTCAGAGCATTCACACAAGGTTGGCGCTGATGCTGACAGCTACAACGTGCTGACATGAGGATTGTTTCCAACCGATTTCTCATACACAAACAGCAGTTGATTGGCGTTGCCTGGTGAAACGTTGTTTTGATGCCTCGTGTAAGGAGGAGAAATGCGTACCATCACGATTCGGACTTTGATAAAGGTCAGATTGTAGCCTATCGCGATTGCGGTTTATCGTATCGCGACATTGCTGCTCGCTTTGGTCGATATCCAAAGACTGTTAGCATAATATGGAATCGGTGGGTTCAGGAGGGTAATACGGAACGTCGTGCTGGAACGGCCTCGTACCACTAGCATTCGAGATGACAGGCATCTTATCCGCATGGCTGTAACGGATCGTGCAGTCACGTCTCGATCCCTGAGTCAGCAGATGGGGACGTCTGCAGACAACAATCATCTGCACGAACAGTTCAACGACGTTTGCAGCAGCACGGACTATCGGCTCGGAGACCATGGCTGCGGTTACCCTTGAAGCTGCATCACAAACAGGAGTGCCTGCGATGGTGTACTCAACGACGAAACTGGGTGCACGAATGGCAAAAAGTCATTTTTTCGGATGAATCCAGATTCTGTTTACAGCATCATGATGGTCACATCCGTGTTTGGCGACATCGCGGTGAACGCACATTGGAAGCGTGTAGTCGTCATCGCCATAGTGGCGTATCACCCAGCGTGATGGTATGGGGTGCCATTGGTTACACGTCTCGGTCACCTCTTGTTGGCACTGACGGCACTTTGAACAGTGGACGTTACATTTCTGATGTGTTACGACCCGTGGCTCTACCCTTTATTCGATCCCTGCGAAACCCTACATTTCAGCAGGATAATGCACGACCGCAAGTTGCAGGTCCATTACGGGCCTTTCTAGATACAGAAAGTGTTCGACTGCTGCCCTGGCCAGCACATTCTCCAGATCTCTCACCAACTGAAAATGTCTGGTCAATGGTGGCCGAGCAACTGGCTTGTCACAATACGCCAGTCACTACTCTTGAAGAACTGTGGTACCGTGTTCAAGCTGCATGGGCAGCTTTACTTGTACACGCCATACAAGTTCTGTTTGACTCAATGCCCAGATGTATCAAGGCCGTTATTACGGCCAGAGGTGGTTGTTCTGGGTACTGATTTCTCAGGATCTATGCACCCAAATTGTGTGAAAATGCAATCACATGTCAGTTCTTGTATAATATATTTGTCCAATGAATACCCGTTTATCATCTGCATTTCTTCTTGGTGTATCATTTTTAATGGCCAGTAGTGTAGTCTATCCTCTGCGAGTCTGTTCCTCTCTTCGCAACACCTGAAACCTACATCCATTTAAACACATTCGCTGTATTCAAACCTTTGACTCGTGCTGCAATTTTCATCCCGACACTCCCTTCTGTTCATAAATGACCATTCATATCTCGGAATGCATCCGAACAATCGACCCAATCATATTATACCACAATTTCTTTCCCAATTCGATTCAGTACCTATTCACTAGTTATTCGCTCTACCAGTCTAATTTTCAAAATTTTTGTAGAACGCCACATTTCAAAAGCTTCTAAGACGGTGTGCTCAAAACTAATGCCTCCGAATTTTTTTTTTGTTCTAAATATCGGTCGGGGTATTACATGCCATGTGCTCTACTGGGTCGCCTTTACCACTTCGCTGACGCAAGTTGCTGCACTCTGTCGCTAGAGGGCTCCGAACTACAGAGTGTAACACGGCGGTGCGTGACGTAATTAACTCTGCGTGTGTGAGGAAGAGCGTGCTGGTTTGTTGATTCGGGTGAACGGGACCAGACAGCGAGGTCATAGGTGCCATCGGATTAGGGAAGTTCCTTTGACAGGAACCATCCCGGCATTTGCCTGAACCCATTTAGGGAAATCACGGAAAACCTAAATCAGGAAGGCTGGACGCGGGTTTGAACCGTGGTCCTCCAGTATGCGAGTCCAGTGTGGTAGGTACTGCGTCACCTCGCTCGGTAGAGCATGCTGCGCTCCAGTTTCTGAAAGGAAGAATTCAAAGAGTTCGTCCAGACATGGAGCAGCCTTCCCTTCAGCACGATAATGCCAGACCATACAGGCGCACTGCCCTTGTTTGCAGTTTTTACTTGTGCTCTTGATAGGCTGTCTAGGGAAGACATTACTTGATTCTAATACTTCACTCAGCCCGCCAGGTTAGCCGTTCGGTCTAACGCACGGCTTTCCGGATTGGGAAGGTGCGCCTGGTCCCCGGCACGAGTCAGCCCCGCGGACTTGTGTCGAGGCCCGGTAAGCCGACCACTCTGTGGATGGTTGTTAGGCGGTTTCCCATCTGCCTCGCCGGCCGGAGTGGCGGAGCGGTTCTAGGCGCTACAGTCTGGAACCGTGCGACCGCTAGGGTCGCAGGTTCGAATCCTGCCTCGAGCATGGATGTGTGTGATGTGCTTAGGTTAGTTAGGCTTAAGTAGTTCTAAGTTCTAGGCGACTGATGACCTCAGAAGTTGAGTCGCATAGTGCTCAGAGCCATTTGAACCATTTGAACCACCGTTGCCCTACCACGCAAATACAGGGGTTACACTCGTCTGGTGTGAGTCTTTCCCTGGGGGGGGGGGGGAGGGGGGGGTCCACAGGGGGCCAAAAAGTGCAATAACCCTGCAAGAGTGGTTCGGTGTGGGGCGGCGGAGGGGTGAAGTGGACTGCGGTAGTCGTCGTGGGGTTGTGGACCACTGCGGCTGCAGCGGGGACGGAGCCTCTCCGTCGTTTCTAGGACCCCATTTACCATACAATACAATACAATACTTCACTCATCGTGAGTTACCCGAACAGTGTTCGGATTCATATGTGGCAGGATAGCACAGACGATCACACAGGATATTGTAAGGTAACGAGATCGGAAAGATTTTGCACTGTTCATAGTGTGGTAACGAAGGCGCTGAATAGCGAGCCATGAGTGTTTACCACAATTTTATAATATTCATATACCATGCAATGCTGTGAACCATGGCTGTTTTTTGACGTGCCAATCATGGCTATTTTTGGATGTGCATAAGTTCGTAACGTTTTTCCGTAACACGTGCACATAACAGAGACTTTAGTCGATAATAACCTTTTCAGCTGGACTAGAGAATAACCGTCTTATGCTTAGACTGTCGTTAACACGGCGACCGAAAGGACTGCATTTGGAGTGGCGCCATGAGTGAGAAGCATGGAGTCCTGATGAATGGTGCCGCACTATGCCCAGTTCTCCAGTAACTCAAATGACCGTCGGTGAGTATGGCGGCGACCTTGGGAATGGTCCTACTGTGTATCGGCTACGCGAGCAGAAAAGATGTTCTACAATTCTACAACACATCGATGTCAGAGATATAGGCCCATAGATTTGCACATCTGCTCGATGACCCTCCTTGAAGACTGGAACTACCTGTGCTCTTTTTCAATCATTTGGAACCTTCCGTTCCTCTAGAGACTTGCGGTACACTGCTGTTAGAAGGGGCAACCAGGCATACATCCGTATCCAGTGGGTGGTCTAGCTACAGGCGTTGTCCGCCTCAACCAGCCAAGTACATGCAAGCCAAACGCCGATCTACACTCGCCTCGCAATTTTAGCTAGTTTTTCGGACAACAACAACATAACCACGGCTCCTCAGTCTCGGGCACCATTCACCTCCACGATGTTACGGACCATCAAACAGGTCACGCCATGTATGTACGCCGCGACAGTCTTTACGTCAGGGCACAACCAACGAAAGGCAGTTTGTTCCCAGCCGTCAAACCAGTCCACGTCGTGAGCTCTCTGGGCAACTGCGCTGACCGCTGCCACGGTACCTCAATCAAAGTCTCTCCGTGAAACACTGTGCAGCTCCAGGCCAGATCTTAGGGCGAGGTGCAGCCAGGTCGTCTCTCAGCGAATGCCTCCTGCATAGCAAATTGGAGTCGCCAGTGTTCTCGTCATCACCATCATGATTTGGTCTCAACGGTCGAGCATCCCGGACGCAGTATCATGGCTAAGTACTCGTATAGTATTTGTATCCTGAGATGGTCATTCTACAGCATAGTCCTTCGGACTTAGATCTTCTGGACTTTTCCTTGAACTGTTGATTCACCAAGACAGACTGTCCGCAGCTCGTGGTCTAATCCGCTCAGACGAACATTACCAGACAAAAAAAAAAAAAGTGGGTAGCGTTGCTACCTCTGGATCACGGGGTCCCGGGTTCGATTCCTGGCCGGGTTGGGGATTTTCTCTGCCTGGGGACTCGGTGTTTGTGGTGCCCTCATCATTTCATCGTGATCCTCGTCATTCGTGACAGTGGATAGACTGAACTGTGAAAAAAATTCGACTATGAAAAAATTGGGACTTTGTACGGGCGCTGATGACGGCACAGTTGTGAGCCCCACAAACTAAACATCATCATCACCAAGACAGACTATTAGGAATTGACTTATCTGATGGGAAGAGTTTATTTTCAGCAAGAGTTAATTGTTATTTTCAAGTGTTTAACTCTTCTTTGCATCGAGGAAGTACTATGAATTTTATTTAAGAGGCTGTTACTGTTTTTTAAAGGTCTCGTTGTTTGTCTACTAGGAAGCCTGTGAAAAAATTGGGACCTTGTACGGGCGCTGATGACTGCACAGTTGAGCGCCCCACAAACCAAATATCATCATCATCAAGACAGACTATTCCGAATTGATTTATTCAATCGGGAGTGTTTATTTTCAACAAGTGTTAATTGCTATTTTCAAGTGTTTAACTCTTCTCTGTCATCAAGAAAGAACTGTGAAGTTTATTTACGAGGATGTTACTGTTAATAAAACTATTGTTCTTTGTCTGCCTGAGAGCCTATCCATTCTGGTATGCACCATTATTGGCCATGTCAGGTTCGATTCTTGCGAAGTTTTTGAGAATGTAGAGGACTAGGGGTTATTTTTAGGAAATATGGTGCGAAATTGTGATTTAGTGTGTTTCAGTGCGCGATTGCGTTAGCCAACTCATCGAGAACATTCTAATAAACCCGTCGCCGCGTAACCGGCGGATTCAGCAGCGGTCTGCACTATTTAAGGGCATCAGAGGTGGTCGTCGGCATCGGTTCGACCGATTGGGCGTTCGGACGCTGTTACGTCGTCGTCATCAGTGAAGCTGTCCCCGAGGACCGGCCAGTGAAGGGCGTTGCCCGCTGCTGCACCGGCGACTCCCGGCGTCGTCACGAGCCGCCTTGACTGCAGGAGGTGGGCTGCGCCGGGCCTCGTGCTGCTAAACTCCTACTGCCTGCGCAGCCGCTGACCGAGCATGGCGTCGCGTTCCCCGGGCTGCTCGCATCAGCACGTCTCCACCACAACACAAGCGGTGGGGCTGACCTACTGCAAAATGTATTGGAAGAACCAACAATAAAGAGGAAGATTGCTCAAAACAGCCACCTTCTCCTTCCCAGCCACGCCCTACAACCCAGACAACGTCATCCATTCCGGTCATCCTATTACAAGAGGCACAGTGGTGTTACTATTGGCGTCATGATGTGGAGATGCAAATGGCATGCCTTCAGGTCATACCTAATAGCTACTGAAGTGCCATGAGTATCTTGTGTCCTCATGACTTACCTCTCGTGCAGCAGTGCCGAGGTGGACCGTGTTCATCGATACATGGTAACTCTCTTCATAAACTGTTTCCTTCGTGATGAGGTATTTTATGGCCAACAAGACCCTTCCACCTCTCTTCGATCATGAATGGGACCAGCTCCGATGTCAACTCCATGCCAGTGTAGTGTACAAGATGTCAAGCCCTACTTACAACAGTTGAGAGCCAGCTTATCTCAGGAGAGGACACAACAACTTTGTGACACTATCCCCAACTGAGTGAGTGCCTGCATCCAGTCCAGAGGTGGTGCAGCGTCATACTGATTAGTGGACTCAGGTTGCCAAGTGCTTTGTAAATTTGACTCGATTGTGTAGTCATTTAAATAACATCACATATCCTCTCAACTCTTGGAACTTACATCAAGCGCCGGCCGCGGTGGTATAGCGGTTCTGGCGCTGCAGTCCGGAACCGAGGGACTGCTACGGTCGCAGGTTCGAATCCTGCCTCGGGCATGGGTGTGTGTGATGTCCTTAGGTTAGTTAGGTTTAAGTAGTTCTAAGTTCTAGGGGACTTATGACCTAAGATGTTGAGTCCCATAGTGCTCAGAGCCATTTGAACCATTTTACATCAAGCTTCCACCTCCTTTCCGAGTGCTTCCATTTTTTGTCGCTCACTGTATTTTAGATGCTACAAACAAAAAATGGAGGAAGGTTTATCTGTTTAGAAAGAGTAATAGGAGGCAGATTTCAGACTACCTAACAGATCAAAACGAAAATTTCTGTTCCGACACTGACAATGTTGAGTGTTTATGGAAAAAGTTCAAGGCAATCGTAAAATGCGTTTTAGACAGGTACGTGCCGAGTAAAACTGCGAGGGACGGGAAAAACCCACCGTGTTTCAACAACAAAGTTAGGAAACTACTGCGAAAGGTAAAGAGAGCTTCACTGCAAATTTAAACGCAGCCAAAACCTCTCAGACAAACAGAAGTTAAACGATGTCAAAATTAGCGTAAAGAGTGCTATGCGTGAAGAGTTCAGTGAATTCTAAAGTAAAATTCTATGTACCGACTTGACAGAAAATCCTAGGAAGTTCTGGTCTTACGTAAAATCAGTAAGTGGATCAAACAGCATATCCAGACACTATGGGATGATAATGGCATTGAAACAGAGGATGACACGCGTAAAGCTGAAATACTAAACACCTTTTTCCAAAGATGTTTCACAGAGGAAGACTGCACTGCAGTTCCTTCTCTAAATCCTCGCTCCAATGAAAAAATGGCTGACATCGAAATAAGTGCCTAAGGAATAGAAAAGCAACTGAAATCACTCAACAGAGGAAAGTCCACTGGACTTGACGGGATAACGGCTCTGAGCACTGTGGGACTTCACATCTATGGTCATCAGTCCCCTAGAACTTAGAACTACTTAAACCTAACTAACCTAAGGACATCACACAACACCCAGCCATCACTCTTGACGGGATACCAACTCGATTCTACACAGAGTACGCGAAAGAACTTGCCCCCCTTCTAACAGCCGTGTACCGCAAGTCTCTAGAGGAACGGAAGGTTCCAAATGATTGGAAAAGAGCACAGGTAGTTCCAGTCTTCAAGAAGGGTCATCGAGCAGACGTGCAAATCTATGGGCCTATATCTCTGACATCGATCTGTTGTAGAATTTTAGAACATGTTTTCTGCTCGCGTATCATGTCATTTCTGGAAACCCAGAATCTACTCTGTAGGAATCAACATGGATTCCGGAAACAGCGATCGTGTGAGACCCAACTCAATTTATTTGTTCATGAGACCCAGAAAATATTAGATACAGGCTCCCACGTAGATGCCATTTTCCTTGATTTCCGGAAGGCGTTCGATACAGTTCCGCACTGTCGCCTGATAAACAAGGTAAGAGCCTACGGAATATCAGACCAGCTGTGTGGCTGGATTGAAGAGTTTTTAGCAAATAGAACACAGCATGTTGTTATCAATGGAGAGACGTCTACAGACGTTAAAGTAACCTCTGGCGTGCCACAGGGGAGTGTTATGGGACCATTGCTTTTCACAATATATATAAATGACCTAGTAGATAGTGTCGGACGTTCGGTGTGGCTTTTCGCGGATGATGCTGTAGTATACAGAGAAGTTGCAGCATTAGAAAATTGCAGCGAAATGCAGGAAAATCAGCAGCGGATAGGCACTTGGTGCAGGGAGTGGCAACTGACCCTTAATATAGGCAAATGTAACGTTTTGCGAATACATAGAAAGAAGCATCCTTTATTATATGATTATATGATAGCGGAACAAACACTAGTAGGTGTTACTTCTGTAAAATATCTTGGAGTATGCGTACGAAACGATTTCAAGTGGAATTATCATGTAAAATTAATTGTTGGTAAGGCGGGTGCCCGGTTGAGATACATTGGGAGAGTCCTTAGGAAATGTAGTCCATCAACAAAGGACGTGGCTTACAAAACACTCGTTCGACCTATACTTGAGTATTGCTCATCAGTGTGGGATCCGTACCAGGTTCGGGTTGACAGAGGAGATAGAGAAGATCCAAAGAAGAGCGGCGCGTTTCGTCAGAGGGTTATTTGGTAAGCGTGATAGCGTTACGGAGATGTTTAGCAGACTCAAGTGGCAGACTCTGCAAGAGAGGCGTTCTGCATCGCGGTGTAGCTTCCTGTCCAGGTTTCGAGAGGGTGCGATTCTGGATGAGGTATCGAATATATTGCTTCCCCCTACTTATAACTGCCGAGGAGATCACGAATTTCCGGCAGTCGTTCTTCCCGCGAACCATACACGACTGGAACAGTAAAGGGAGGTAATGACAGTGGCACGTAAAGTGCACACCGGTGGGTGGCTTGCGGAGTATAGATGTAGATGTAGATGTAGATGAAAGAAGGCAGGACCGTACGGCGTACCATCTCCGAATACATCATATTCAGTGAACGCCATGTTTCCCGTTTTAGCTATGAAAAAAGATGTCTGGAGGCAGAACACCGTCGAGTTGAAACATCAGACACGGAAGCGCTGCGCTGTAGTCCGTGCGGTGGTTCCGTGATGCCCGGGACTGCAGGCGGAAGAGAGCTTTGGACCGCTACTGTGTCGCACCGCCTGTCCTGATTAATCCGCTTCCGCCCTGGCGAAGCGCTGCCCCAGCAGAGCGTCGTGTGTAGGGGGAGAGGTCGGGAGTTGCGGGGGCGGCAGGTGCACGCAGGCACGGGACAGTCTTCGCCGCCCCCGCCATCCCCGCCGCCCACGCTACTCGCGCCACCCACGCACCGCCCCCGACAAACAGCTGGGCGGCCGCTTATGTCCGCCTCAATAATGGACGCAGCTAGGGTCTTCCACCCCATCGAGCACGGAACGGCGATCAACAGCTTCTGCCTCCGATCAGCTGCAGAGTGCCTGAACGCGAAGAGATTTGCTTCAGAAATTAACACGAATTTGTTGCGTGGAACAGGTCTTGCTAGCCATCAGATTTTCTGCGTTAACGAGTGTATTCACATTACATACATTCTGCACAGGTACTTAATGCTTCGAAACCAGCTCAACTAATCTGCATCTTCACATTGCAGTGACGGGGATTCCCAGGAGAACCAAGCGAGGTGGCGCAGTGGTTAGCACACTGGACTCGCATTCGGGAGGACGACGGTTCAATCCCGCGTCCGGCCATCCTGATTTAGGTTTACCGTGATTTCCCTAAATCGCTCCAGACAAATCCCGGGATGGTTCCTTTGAACGGGCACGGCCGACTTCCTTCCCCATCCTTCCCTAATCCGATGAGACCGATGACCTCGCTGTTTCGTCTCTTCCCCCAAACAACCCAACGCAATCCCAGGAGAGAAATTTCTTTCTAAAGACAGTCACACTGCACTCACAAAAACAATGGTGGAAGATGATTGACTATTGTTGTTTAATTGGCAGGGGACGGTGGGGCCACAAGAGATGAAATATAAATCGTTCATTGTCAATTGATTATACAGACTGAAGAAAAAGTGAGAAATCAGGTGCTGAGAAGATGGGGACAGAGAGAGAAATTTTAAAGCTAATCAGGAAGAGGAAGCACAGCTAACTTGGACCCTGGATGAGAAGAGACTCTTTATTAATCCATGCTCGGATTGGAACGTTGAATAGAAGGAGAAGAAGAAGAAGAAGAAGAAGAAGAAGAAGAAGAAGAAGAAGCAGATACCAGATAGTGGATAGCATAAGGATAGGAAACAATTAGGAGGAAAAGAAGGTAGCAAATGGCAGGACTGCACGGAGAGTTACATGTGAAGACCACCCCTCAGGCAGGATACCGACGAGGATGGAAGAAAATCGACGTGTTCTGTAAAGCGATGGTTGTAGTGGCTATAATCAAAAGGGTCTAATAGGAAATAAGGTAATGAAGTGCGACTAATTATCAATATTTTAACACAGTTGGAATGTCGCTGACAGGAAATTTTGGGGGAAACGTGGAAAACACATTTTCGTAGCGGGAAATGCAAATCATCTCGTGTAATTACAATTTTAACAAGCTTTCGTTTAGAACGAGAGACATCTCAGAAGTTGTTGTTCAAATGTTCAAATGTGTGTGAAATCTTATGGGACGTAACTGCTAAGGTGATCAGTCCCTAAGCATACACACTACTTAACCTAAATTATCCTAAGGACAAACACACACACCCATGCCCGAGGGAGGACTCGAACCTCCGCCGGGACCAGCCTTACAATCCATGACTGCAGCGCCATAGGCCGCTCAGCTAATCCCGCGCGGCAGAGATTGCTGTGCTGGGTATTGTTGACGATGGGAGTATATTGCATCTGTGACGGACTTTTTGGTATTTCATAAGAACATCAAATTGACGTTCTGGGCATTTTTAGTGGACAGGGATGTATCAAACTTCCTTTCTGGACACTTTGTCGAACACTTTTGTTGTCGACAGGTTATTTCAAACCAGTGCAAGACGACTAATCTTTACATTGATACCGATCTTGAATAAGCAGTTACCCAAGGAAGTGATAAAAACTTGCCTTGGTCCGAAAATTTATCTGAAAGCTGGAAAGTTGGAATAAAGCGTATGGCTCACTCAGAAAATGCACACCGACAGTGTAATATTACCATCTGGTTTCTCTAATGTCGCGTCCTTTGTTACAAAGGCGTTCTGAGCCCCATACCTTCGTAGGTTTCTGTGACCGGTGTCATAATGATTAAAATTCTTCTGGCTGTAGTACAGCATCATTGTATAAAACACTTTAAAATAGTATTTGTTTAAGTGGTTTTTGTTCGAAAAATTAACTAAAATTGCGAGGCGAGAGCGGGTCGGTGATTGGCCTGCATGCACTTGCCTGGTTGCGGTAGACGATGCCTGGGTGCCCGTGTATGCCTGGTTGGCAAGTAGCCGAGACACAGTAGGACCCTTCACAAGTTCGCCGCCATACTCATCGACATTTCATACTCATTACAACGGCCTTCGTCAGGGGAAGACGGATTTTGCAGCAGTAAAGATGTTCCTCTTTATTGCAGACAATCGGTGGCAAAACGTCACAGATGTAGAACTATATTGGCCCTAGAATACAATAAGATAGTCATGAAGCAAGGAAGAGGAGAGGACGGAGGTCGTTGACTATCCGTCTTTTCCATTACTGAGCTGTGCATGTTCTGCTACCCATGCGCTGTTCACTGCATCCTCGACTAAACCTACTGTATGGCCGGCCGGTGTGGCCGTGGGGTTCTAGGCGCTTCAGTCTGGAACCGCGTGACCCCTACGGTCGCAGGTTCGAATCCTGCCTCGGGCATGGATGTGTGTGGTGTCCTTAGATTAGTTAGGTTTAAGTAGTTCTAAGTTCTAGGGGACTGATGACCATAGATGTTAAGTCCCATAGTGCCCAGAGCCATTTGAACCATTTGAACCTACTGTATGTAAGTTGAGGTTGGAGGGGGGAGATAGTGAAGGAAAGGGATTACTGATGTCAGCTTCATCGGAACATTACGCGGAATCAGTGACGACGATTGAAAATATGTACCGAATCGGGATTCAAACCCGGATGCTCCTGCTTACTAGGCAGGTGCGTTAACCACTGCTTCATCCGGGACGTTCAGTTCCTCCAAGCTCGCTACTCTGAGATCCCTGCAGGAGGTCCGACGTACACGTGCATCTGCACTGAAGAAGGTGGGTCCATTGCCGTCCAGGCGAATCAATTATATGAATGCGTGGTGTCTATTCTTTTGGGACATGTCCGAGAGAACACACATCACACATTCATATAACTGAAACCAATTGTGTTGTGGCTCCTGAGGCTTCTGCGGGGAATCGCTTTGAAACTTTATTAGCGGAGGACGTTGCGTGATCGTTCTCTGGCACCCTTCACATATGCTAAGTGCACTAGGAGAAACTTCTCTTCCTTGCCTTCTTGCCTTGTTTTATTCCGGTCGTCTTTGGCTGCCCTTCTTATAAAATTGTTGTCATACCTGTTGACACGAAAGGTATATTGTACACTACTGGCCATTAAAATCGCTACACCACGAAGGTGACGTACTACAGACGCGAAAATTAACCGACAGGAAGAAGATGCTGTGATATGCAAATGATTAGCTTTTCAGAGCATTCACACAAAGTTCTCACCGGTGGCGACACCTACAACGTACTGACATGAGGAAAGTTTCCAACCGATTTCTCATACACAAACAGCAGTTGACTGGCTTTGCCTGGCGAAACGTTGTTGTGATGCCTCGTGTACGGAGGAGAAATGCGTACCATCACGTTTCCGATTTTGATGAAGCTCGGACTGTAGCCTATCGCTATTGCGGTTTATCGTATCGCGACATTGCTGCTCGCGTTGCTCGAGATCCAATGACTGTTAGCAGAATATGGAATGGGTGGGTTCAGGAGGGTAATACGGAACGCCGTGCTGGATCCCAACGGCCTCGTATCACTAGCAGTCGAGATGACAGGCATCTTATCCGCATGACTGTTACGGATCGTGTAGCCACGTCTCGATCCCTGAGTCAACATATGGGGACATTTGCAAGACAACAACCATCTGCACGAATAGTTCGACGACGTTTCCAGCAGAATGGACTATCAGCTCGGAGACCTTGGCTGCGGTTACCCTTGACGCTGCCTCACAGACAGGAGTGCCTGCTATGGTGTACTCAACGACGAACCTGGGTGCACGAATGGCAAAACGTCATTTTTTCGGATGAATCCAGGTTCTGTTTACAGCATCATGATGATCGAATCCGTGTTTGGCGACATCGCGGTGTACGCACATTGGAAGCGTGTATTCGTCATCTCCATACTGGCGTATCACCCGGCGTGATGGTATGGGGTGCATTGGTTACACGTCTCGGTCACCTCTTGTTCGCATTGACCGCACTTTGAAAAGTGGACGTTGCATTTCAGATGTGCTACGATCCCTGCGAAACCCTAAATTTCATCGGGATCATGCACGACCGCACGTTGCAGGTCCTGTACGGGCCTTTCTGGATACAGAAAATGTTAGACTGCTGCTCTGGCCAGCACATTCTCCAGATCTCTCACCAACTGAAAACGTTTCATCAATGGTGGCCGAGCAAGTGGCTCGTCACAATACGCCAGTCACTACTCTTGATGAACTGTGGTATCGTGTTGAAGCTGCATGGGCAGCTGTACCTGTACACGCCATCCAAGCTCTGTTTGACTCAATACCCAGTCGTATCAAGGCTATTGTTTCGGCCAGAGGTGGTTGTTCTGGGTACTGATTTGTCAGGATCTATGCACCCAAATCGCGTGGCTCAAATGGCTCTGAGCACTATGGGACTCAACTGCTATGGTTATCAGTCCCCTAGAACTTAGAACTACTTAAACCTAACTAACCTAAGGACATCACACACATCCATGCCCGAGGCAGGATTCGAACCTGTGACCTTAGCAGTCCCACGGTTCCGGACTGCGCGCCTAGAACCGCGAGACCACCGCGGCCGGCTCAAATCGCGTGAAAATGTAATCAAATGTCAGTTCTAGTATAATATATTTGTCCAATGAATACCCGTTTATCATCTGCATTTCTTCTTGGTGTAGCAATTTTAATGGCCAGCAGTGTACATTCAGTGGTACGTGTGTCAAGAATTGAGTTAGTAGCCAAAGTTTGATAAAGACGTTGTGCCTGACGTCTGGTAATTTGTGCGCCGTAAGTTACGCTATCACATGACATAACAACCGTTTCTAAAGGTAATTTCGTCTTATCGTGTTAAGATCATACCTCTCAATCATTATATTATTACAGTGTTTTAAATCTGGTCTATGATTATACGAAATAATGAATATTAAACTTCTGTTGTCCTTGTAAGACTTTATATGGGCAACCTTTTTATTGGTCATCAGTTTACTGACTGGTTTGATGCGGCCCGCCACTAATTCCTTTCCTGTGCTAACCTCTTCATCTCAGAGTAGCACTTGCAACCTACGTCCTCAATTATTTGCTTGACATATTCCAATATCTGTCTTCCTCTTCAGTTTTTACCATCTACAGCTCCCTCTAGTACCATGGAAGTCATTCCCTCATGTCTTAGCAGATGTCCTATCATCCTGTCCCTTCTCCTTATCAGTGTTTTCCACATATTCCTTTCCTCTCCGATTCTGCGTAGAACCTCCTCATTCCTTACCTTATCAGTCCACCTAATTTTCAACATTCGTCTATAGCGCCACATCTCAAATGCTTCGATTCTCTTTCTGTTCCGGTTTTCCCACAGTCCATGTTTCACTACCATACAATGCTGTACTCCAGACGTACATCCTCAGAAATTTCTTCCTCAAATTAAGGCCGGTATTTGATACTAGTAACCTTCTCTTGGCCAGAAATGCCTTTTTTGCCATAGCGAGTCTGCTTTTGATGTCCTCCTTGCTCCGTCCGTCATTGGTTATTTTACTGCCTAGGTAGCAGAATTCCTTAACTTCATTGACTTCGTGACCATCAATCCTGATGTTAAGTTTCTCGCTGTTCTCATTTCTACTACTTCTCATTACCTTCGTCTTTCTCCGATTTACTCTCAAACCATACTGTGTACTCATTAGACTGTTCATTCCGTTCATCAGATCATTTAATTCTTCTTCAATTTCGCTCTGGATAGCCATGTCATCAGCGAATCGTATCATTGATATCCTTTCACCTTGTATTTTAATTCCACTCCTGAACCTTTCTTTTATTTCCATCATTGCTTCCTCAATGTACAGATTGAAGAGTAGGGGCGAAAGGCTACAGCCTTGTCTTATACCCTTCTTAATACGAGCACTTGGTTCTTGATCGTCCACTCTTATTATTCCCTCTTGGTTGTTGTACATATTGTATATGACCCGTCTCTCCCTATAGCTTACCCGTACTTTTTTCAGAATCTCGAACAGCTTGCACCATTTTATATTGTCGAACGCTTTTTCTAGGTCGACAAATCCTATGAAAGTGTCTTGATTTTTCTTTAGCCTTGCTTCCATTATTAGCCGTAACGTCAGAATTGCCTCTCTCGTCCCTTTACTTTTCCTAAAGCCAAACTGATCGTCACCTAGCGCATTCTCAATTTTCTTTTCCATTCTTCTGTATATTATTCTTGTAAGCAGCTTCGATGCATGAGCTGTTAAGCTGATTGTGCGATAGTTCTCGCACTTGTCAGCTCTTGCCGTCTTCGGAATTGTGTGGATGATGCTTTTCCGAAAGGCAGATGGTATGTCGCCGGACTCATATATTCTACACACCAACGTGAATAGTCGTTTTGTTGCCACTTCCCCCAATTATTTTAGAAATTCTGATGGAATATTATCTATCCCTTCTGCCTTATTTGACCGTAAGTCCTCCAAAGCTCTTTTAAATTCCGAATCTAATACTGGATCCCCTATCTCTTCTAAATCGACTCCTGTTTCTTCTTCTATCACATCAGACAAATCTTCACCCTTATAGAGGCTTTCAATGTATTCTTTCCACCTATCTGCTCTCTCCTCTGCATTTAACAGTGGAAATCCCGTTGCACTCTTAATGTTACCACCGTTGCTTTTAATGTCACCAAAGGTTGTTTTGACTTTCCTGTATGCTGAGTCTGTCCTTCCGACAATCATATCTTTTTCGATGTCTTCACATTTTTCCTGCAGCCATTTCGTCTTAGCTTCCCTGCACTTCCTATTTATTTCATTCCTCAGCGACTTGTATTTCTGTATTCCTGATTTTCCCGAAACATGTTTGTACTTCCTCCTTTCATCAATCAACTGAAGTATTTCTTCTGTTACCCATGGTTTCTTCGCAGCTACCTTCTTTGTACCTATGTTTTCCTTCCCAACTTCTGTGATGGCCCTTTTTAGAGATGTCCATTCCTCTTCAACTGTACTGCCTACTGCGCTATTCCTTATTGCTGTATCTATAGCGTTAGAGAACTTCAAACGTATCTCGTCATTCCTTAGTACTTCCGTATCCCACTTCTTTGCGTATTGATTCTTCCTGACTAATGTCTTGAAATTCAGCCTACTCTTCATCACTACTATATTGTGATCTGAGTCTATATCTGCTCCTGCGTACGCCTTACAATCCAGTATCTGATTTCGGAATCTCTGCCTGACCATGATGTAATCTAATTGAAATCTTCCCGTATCTCCCGGCCTTTTCCAAGTATACCTCCTCCTCTTGTGATTCTTGAACAGGGTATTCGCTATTACTAGCTGAAACTTGTTACTGAATTCAATTAGTTTTTCTCCTCTTTCATTCCTCGTCCCAAGCCCATATTCTCCTGTAACCTTCTCTTCTACTCCTTCTCCTACAACTGCATTCCAGTCGCCCATGACTATTAGATTTTCGTCCCCCTTTACATACTGCATTACCCTTTCAATATCCTCATACACTTTCTCTATCTGTTCATCTTCAGCTTGCGACGTCGGCATGTATACCTGAACTATGGTTGTCGGTGTTGGTCTGCTGTCGATTCTAATTAGAACAACCCGGTCACTGAACTGTTCACAGTAACACACCCTCTGCCCTACCTATATTCATAACGAATCCTGTTATACCATTTTCTGCTGCTGTTGATATTACCCGATACTCGTCTGACCAGAAATCCTTGTGTTCCTTCCACTTCACTTCACTGACCCCTACTATATCTAGATTGATCCTTTGCATTTCCCTTTTCAGATTTTCTAGTTTCCCTACCACGTTCAAGCTTCTGACATTCCACGCCCCGACTCGTAGAACGTTATCCTTTCGTTGATTATTCAGTCTTTTTCTCATGGTAACCTCCCCCTTGGCAGTCCCCTTCCGGAGATTCGAATGGGGGACTATTCCGGAATCTTTTGCCAATGGAGAGATCATCATGACACTTCTTCAGTTACAGGCCACATGTCCTGTGGATACACATTACGTGTCTTTAATGCAGTGGTTTCCATTGCCTTCTGCATCCTCATGTCGTTGATGATTGCTGATTCTTCCGCCTTTAGGGGCGATTTCCCACCCCTAGGACAAGAGAGTGCCCTGAACATCTATCCGCTCCTCCGCCCTCTTTGACAAGGCCGTTGGCAGAATGAGGCTGACTTCTTATGCCGGAAGTCTTCGGCTGCCAATGCTGATTATTTATCAAAATTTAGGCAGTGGCGGGGGGGGGGGGGGGGATCGAACCCGGGACCGAAGACGTTTTGATTATGAATCAAAGACGCTACCCCTAGGCCACGGGGCATAGGGTTAAACTACAACTGGTAATGGTTGACCTTTGTAACCGTTTAGGAACGTAGATGCACAGAAATTCAAATTTGGGCAGTCGCGAAATGAAAAATTATAGTTCGCTGTTCGTGGGACGTGTGCTGGGGAGGGGAAATTTATTTAATAAAGGGACCGCACACCCGTGCTACCAGTACTGAAATAGTTCTCAAGAGTATGAGATCTGTGTCAGGCCGGACTCAAAGGAGACGTCGAGCGTATACAAAAAGAAAGACAGTACGATTGATGACAGGTTTGTTTAACTGAGGAAGGGGTAATACAATGGGTACGCCAAAACAGGATAACAGTCATATACTCTAAGAAAGATGGCGTACATCTCGGGATAACTTCAGTAACAGTCTTTCGGGACAGAAACTGTGAATATTCTTTTGCCTCCTACCCATAAAGTTTGTAAGGGAACGCTTCCCCCCCCCCCCCCCCCCCCCCTGTATTTTTTCACGCGATTTTCGTTTGCAAGCTGTGTGGTTTTCGCCTCCAAGAAGAAGCAAATAATTTCTCACAACATACAAGTGAAATATCAGTTGAGTAAAATGTTTTTAAATTGCGTAAGTAAGGAGAGATAAGCAGCTCATTTTTGTTTTTTAGTTTTCATGACGCAAAATAACGGAAATATGGATTCTACGAAAAAAGAGAGAATCATTGTCTGTGGAGAATTAGGAGAATTAGAAAGAAGCGAAGAATGAAGACAAAAATGTTGCATGTGAGGAAGTGAGACAACTAAACAGCGCCAGCGAGTTTGTTTTTAATTTTCGGCATAGGTGTAGTTATACAAACGATAATTATTCTTTGATACTGCGTTGTAAAATTAAAATTGTTTATTATTAGGTACGTTCTTACTTTTTGGGTGGAGAAAGGAAATGTAATGTCTTCTTCAGGAATGATAATGAAAATGGTATGTGAGATAATGGACACAGAAAAGGGTTTTGCTGTGAAATTTTAAGAAGGAAAGAGCAATTTGCATCGATAAACTTTTCGACAGATTGCAGATGACGAGTGAACGATAATTAATTGGATACCAGAAAAAATATATATATAAGTAATCAATCATTTCCTCCCTTTCGTTAATCAGATTGCAATCTGCTTCTCTTCCGTTAAAATTCAATTATAACCTTTAACTGAAAGAAAATCATTACGAGAGAGTGTTGTGTTGGTGATGCAAGTAAGCTATTGATAATTGGAACACATTGCACATACAAGGGACCAGTTATGTGTTTATTTTCAGAAAGAAGCGTAGCACGGCACCTATTCACCGAGAAGTAAACTGAGAAGCCGTTACACGAGAGTAGTGAAATTCACGTTGTGGCCGTTGGAGTCCTTTTTTCTTCTAAAATTGCAGCAGTGAGGAAGTATGCTAGCTGGATGATTCTGTTAGGCATATCCGCATGCTCTTCAGTGTATATGAGTACCGTTCGCATCCCAGCGGATAATGCGAGAACTTTACAACATATTTTGGAAGAATAGCCTATCACACTATAAAGCCGCCTTTGTCATTTTGAAAAAGAAAAAGTGCTATCTGTCCATTGAAATCAAGGTCTTAACGTCCTGTTATATTACGTTACAACAGCAAACCCTTCTTTTATAAATACCAGTCAGTTGTATACATCAAAAATAATATTGGCAATTATTGCACAAACAGCTCTGTCCATGACCATGGAACAAGAGCTAGACTCAGCTTACATTTACCAACAAAAGATGAATATAAAACTCAAAACAGCATTTTCTACCAAGGAATAAAACTGTACAATAAATTACCATAAGAGATTAAAGAAGCTGTAAAAATAAACTTATTTAAAAAGGTAGCTATAAAGTACCGCCGGCCGGAGTGGCCGAGCGGTTAAAGGCGCTACAGTCTGGAACCGCACGACCACTACGGTCGCAGGTTCGAATCCTGCCTAGGGCATGGATGTGTGTGATGTCCTTAGGTTAGTTAGGTTTAAGTAGTTCCAAGTTCTAGGGGACTTATGACCACAGCAGTTGAGTCCCATAGTGCTCAGAGCCATTTGAACAATTTTACAAAGTACCTGTTGTGCAATACATTTTATACATTGAATTACTTAGATAAAACTGAGTAGGGGTATGGTAAAAAACATGTTATAGAAATAAATAATAATAATGATTATAAAAAATTTAGCATTCCACATAACACTTTCACACTGCGCTTTTTTTCCTTCTTTTTTATTCTTCTAGAAAAACTTACCCCCAAGCTATGCATAGCACAGTACTAACGCCTCTTCTTCTTTCTGAGCTCAACATCTCACTCATTATAGAGGGATGCTGACTAGGTTTTTCAGGAAAGCAAATGGGAAGTTGTGACACAGAAAATGGCCGAGAGATCACCAGTGTGTGTGTGTGTGTGTTTACATTATGTTTCACTTACATTTCTTTATTCTCATCTTCATCACTGTCAAACATCATATTCTGAGCTGTCACTGTTACTGTCACTGTCACTGTTTCACTGTTTACCAGCTGTAAAAACAAACATGGCGGACAGTGGAACAATTGAAGGTGTAAAAACAAGATGGCTAACAGTGGAACAGTTGAAGGTGTTCCTGGCGGTCATTTGGAATCTTTCAGAGGTGTCTGTGCATTTGTGTGTGTGTGTGTGTGTGTGTGTGTGTGTGTGAGAGAGAGAGAGAGAGAGAGAGAGAGAGAGAGAGAGAGAGAGAGCAGGTTTGAGGGTTTTTCATTATTATTATTATTATAGACAAATTATTATTATAGACAAATAGCAGTAGAGAATGGATATGACACAAACACTGTAGACAAACTGAACCACAAAATTAAAACAAAATTAAAAAGGACATCCAACATACAAAAACAAACGCCTTCTCATGAACTTACAAACACACCAAGAAAGACCCACAATGACAAACAAATGGTTCAATGGTTCACTCTCAGCTACAACAACAAAGCAGTCCACAGAATAGGCAACATACTCAAAAAACAAGTGGTAAAAATAGCCTACAGGACACACTACTCAACACAGAGAAAACTAAGCTCAACCAACACGCACAGACTGACTACCATGTCAGGACTGCAAATCAGTTTATATAGGCCAAACAAGCTGAAATTTTAATACCAGATACACAGAACACAGAAGCGCATTAAAAAGTAACAGCTGTCATTCCACATTTGCTGAACACCTTATGGACAAGAAACATAACCCAACAAACATCAATACAGATTTGAAAATTCTCGACTGCAACAACAGCCCCCCACAAAAACTAATAATTGAAGAAAATTATCAGATACAAAAAGTCACAGTGGAAGCAAAACAAGTGATAAATGAATATACAGCTCTCTGCAATGGAACTCTGTTCTTTGCCCTCAAAGAATTATTAGACAAGAAAACCTATAGAGCTCTCACCCCTCTCCCAACCCCCCATCCCATACACAAACACACACACACACACACACACACACACACACACAAAATCCTCAAACCTACTGTCACACTCGCTCTTTCTCTCTGTCTGTCTGTCTCTCTCTCTCTCTTTTTCTCCCACACACTCCCACACAAAAATGTACTTGTAATAATAATCATGAAAAACCCTCAAACCTATTCTCTCTTTCTCTCTCTATCTGTCTCTCTTCTCTCTCTCTCTCTCTCTCTCACACACGCACACAGACACGCACACACACACGCACACACACACACACACACACACACACACACACACACACACACACACACACACAGAATTAATTAATTTCAGGCATAGAAATAACAATTTTCAAATCGTAAGTTTGGTTTCAACAATTTATCTACTTTAAGGTGTAAGTGGTTGCAGCTGACAAACTGTGGAACAAAACAGTCACTGTAGAAACACAGTACATCAGAAAAACCACAATATGTGGTAAAAAGGTATGAATTCATAATTTTATGCGTTTTTTTAAATATCTGTATCTACGATTCAAAAACCAATAGTTACATGTATACAAACATTAAAGAACATTATTATCTTTAACAGCCCTCTGAAGATGCTGCAACTGCAGTGAAACATGTTGGAGTTAAAAAACAAAATCGTATTTTGCTAAAGGCGGACCCTATCCGAAAACATACGCATAACTGAGGACGTTTTCTGCAAGTGGTGCTCTGAGATGAACAGGTTGGTGCAGGAGAGGTATTCGTGGCTGTCCGTATCAAAATAGTCAGAATACTGATGACAAAGGGAAAATAAGGGCTCCCTACGGTAAATGTCAATAAAAGTCCAGTCACCTGACCTCCACGTCCCGCCACTGCTGTTGTTTATCGTAGGCAGAAGTTACTCTCAATAACAGTTGTTGCTGCATGACTTTCACAGATCAGAACAGAATAGAGTACCACGTGAACATGATCTGAATCCCACTCCCTAATCTCGAAGACTTTTGTGCACTATTATACTGTCATCCTGTGACAATTACAAGTATCTGTCTTTTCAATTCGAGCTACAGCGTCCTTACACGTAGGGACTTCAAGAACAAAGTTACACACATCGTCCCACGGTAAGACCATCGCTCAACAAGAGTGTCGCATGGTCAGAAGAGAGTGCACGTCCAGGGTTTCCTGCAGACACAGGTCCACTACGGCACGGATAACAGGCGCATCACAATGTGGGAGCGAAACAGCGTGGCAGCTGGAAACGCGCTCCAAAGATGAAGTACGCGGAACAGTATGATGCCTGTGGGAAAAACGTCTAAATTGATCACAGATTCACTCTACACTTGTGGCGATATTTGTACCAAATGCAACATCGCGTTCACCCACAGCGAAATGTGCGGAATCGTCCGCTACCGGGTTGGCCGCACTTCCAAATACGAGCGCCGCCAGTTACGCGGCCACGTTTCCTATAGCCGCCACCGCGGCACAAGAGGGCGCTGCCACGAACGATGACGTCACAGAAACGAGATGCAAGCATCCCCTCTCTGGAGGTCCAGAGACGGGTGTGCTTAAGTTCTAACGTTCATGTACTGACCCCATTTTGTGAGTTTGCCAACTGAATAGCATTAATAGACTTACATAGTGGTCAGGGCTTGTGATGTACTGAATGGATATTGTACGGAAGAGTGACAGATTTATAAATCTTCCGTATCTGTGTATACACTATGTGACCAAAACTGTCCAAACACCACCGAAAACATACGTTTTTAATATTAGGTGCATTTTGTTGCCACTTACTGCCAGGTATTCCATATCAACGATCTCAGTAGTCATTAGGCATTATGAGAGTGCAAAATGGGGATCTCCGCAGAATTCACGGACTTCGAACGTGGTCAGGTGATAGTGTGTCACTTGTGTCATACATCTCTACGCGAGATTTACACACTCCTAAACATCCCTAGATCCACTGTTTCCGATGTCATAGAGAAGTGGAAACGTGAAGGGGCACCTACAGCACAAAAGCGTACAGGCCGACCTAGTCTGTTGACTGACAGAGACCGGCGACAGTTGAAGAGGGTCGTAATGTGTAACAGGCAGACATCTATCCAGAGCATCACACAGGAATTCCAAACTGCCTCAGGGTCCACTGCAAGTACTATGACAGTTAGGGGGGAAGTGATAAAACTTGGATTTCGTGGTCGAGCGGCTGCTCATAAGCCACACATCACGCAGGGTAAATGGCAAACGACGTCTCGTTTGGTGTAAGGAGGGTAAACATTGAACTGTTGAGCAGTGGAAAAATGTTGTGTGTAGTGACGAATCACGGTACACAATGTGGCGATCCGACTGCAGGGTGTGGTTACGGCGGATGTCCGGTGAACGTCATCTGCCAGCGTCTTGTTTTTCTTGGAGCGGGCTTGCACCCCTTCTTGTTTTGCGTGGCACTATCACAGCACAGGCCTATATTGATGTTTTAAGCACCTTCTTGCTTCCCAATGTTGAAGAGCAATTCGGGGATGGCGATTGCATATTTCAACACGATCGAGCACATCTTCATATTGTTTTGAGCCAGGTGTCCGGATACTTTTGGTCACATAGTGTATTTCTACGTTCAAATCTACTGTTAGCAAATGAAGCTGCAACTACAGCAACAAAGTTATATATTATTTTTACTATCTGATATTAGATGTAGAATAAATTAATATCTGAATTCTGTGTTCATGAACAGCATTTCTTCGTCACTCCTGTATGCATTAAAGAAAACGCAGTGTGCAAGGAACCTATAACAAAATGTTGCAAACAAGTTGAACGTGATCCAGAAGGCTATGTCGTGCACCCTATGATTTCAATCTTTTCGGGAGGCTGAAAAACACCAAGGGGGAAACAGATTGTACAACTACGAAGATGTTCACACTGTAACGCCACAACGACCACCTTAAAGTCAATAAAGAAAGAACATGAAGTAGGGAAAGCTATCTTGGCAGTTACGACATCTTTGCTGATGAGCTAACAGGAACGGGTTTTGTCAACGACTACATTGTACACCACTGAGCATATTTGTAAGCGAAAGAGAAAGAAGAAACATCGTATTTCAGCAATGGACAAATATCCATGTGACAAATGTGAAATTAATATCTCAAAAGTTAAGTCCAAAGTAATGTCATCAGAGATAACTTTTATGTGGAAGAGAGTTGTAAGCGCAACGAAGAAATTCAATGCGCCTACAATGCTCTTCCACAGAAGAAGTCGCTTGCTAGAACTCATCCAGTTCAGACGTACGAGAGCAGTTCTGATCTGAATTATTGAGATTACGAATCGTAACGAGATTGTTTTCGAGTTTAGAAGTGTTTGTTGCGTGACGGGATTCACTGCTTAAGAAACTGATTTTATGAACTGAGACAGGAACAGATAGACTCATTTAACCGTGCACTACGGGTTAATTGAAATCTAATAACGGAATTATTGAACATTGGACTTGACTTTAAATTAGTTGGACCTTAAGGAGAAGTGAACATCCTATGAAAGAATACACGCAATTAGTCTCGAGCACGACCCAAGTACACGACATCATGAAGATAAAACAATTACGCTAAAGTGTTGAGTTGTGGTAATTGCCAAGAAACTATAACTCAATCTGACTGACTTAACTAAACTATTCCGTGTGCGTGTGGTGCGGGAGTTATAAGTATTTAGTGGCAAAATAACAATAAAGTTTTCGTTACCAGTTAGATACCCGGTGTGGATTGCATCGTTAAATGACTAAATGACTAAATCAACGACCACTCATGAGAAACTATTTCATTGAAGTGAAAATATTCACGTCATTAGTTGAGAAGTGAACTTTAAAATATTTTCGTATTACGACGCAGTCTTACAAAGACTGAATCAAAGAGTATCTCTGGATCTCGCTGCATACCAGCACAACAATTCCATAGCAACGAGACAACAGCGTAAGAAAAATACTGTTAACTCAAATATTTCCTCGCAATCAGTGGTGTGTGGTATGCGAACGAGAGAAGAATTAATAACTAATGCAAATCCGGGCAATTAACAATACAATATTAATAATAAAAAGCATCAATTATACGAGTTCGCCTAAGTGGAAACGCTGCGGACTTGTAATTGAGATACAACGACTACGCGAGGAACGCCCTTTCGGAAGTTTTTCAGGTTTTTTTCTCCCGTTAATCTACGGGGACTGACGTTATATCTCATCGTGTCTCTACTCTGCCGCGACAGCTGTGGCAGTAGCAGCTCTACGGCGTCGACTACATCAACACGCGGTTGGAGTCCGGGGGCACGCGCCACACACAACACAGCACTTCCGCAACGGCTCCATGACCAAGGAGTGGATTTCTACTGTCGGGGAAGTGAAGGAATTTTAGAATGTTCCTATCACAATTTACAGAGACTTGATGATAATATTGAAACATAGATTAATGTAAATCTGTCACTTTGGAGTATAGTGCTGCATTCAACAGAAGTCACGTAGTCAGGTAGAACAATGTGTCACTTAGTTTGTGAAATTCTCTCGTATCATAGGACGGCATGAGACCTCGCTCTTAAGTTTGACGTGGGTACGTACCCACACTACACCAGCAAAGCTTCTACATAGTTCTCAGACATCATCACATCGAGAAAACGTCTGCAAAATTCCGTCTCTGGCTTTATCCACTTACATTCCATGATCTCAGGTTTAACTCTAGAATGGTGTTCTGTGAGTGTTTCTGTCGCACGGATTGACAAACTGTTTGCCATAATCTATTATGAAACATCCCCTAGGCTGTGGCTAAGCCATGTCTCCGCAATATCCTTTCTTCCAGGAGTGCTAGTTCTGCAAGGTACGCAGGAGAGCTTCTACGATGTTTGGAAGGTAGAAGACGCGACACTGGCAGGCGTAAAGCTGTGAGAATCGGCTGTGAGTCGTGCTTAGGTAGCTCAGATGGTAGAGCACTTGCCTGCGAAAGGAAAGGGTCCCGTGTTCGAGTCTCGGTCCGGCACACAGTTTTAATCTGCCAGGAAGTTTCATATCAGCGCACACTCCGCTGCAGAGTGAAAATCGCGTTCTGGAAACATCCTCTAGGCTGTGGCTAAGCCATGTCTCCGCAATAGCCTGTCTTCCTGGAGTGCTAGTTCTGCAAGGTTCGCAGGAGAGCTTCTATGAAGTTTGGAAGGTAGGAGACGAGACACTGGCAGAAGTAAAGCTGTGAGGACGGGGCATGAGTCGTACTTGGGTAGCTCAGATGGTAGAGTACTTTCTTGAAAAAGGCAAAGGTCTCGCGTTCGAGTCTAGGTCCGGCACACAGTTTTAATCTGCCAGGAAGTTTCATATCAGCGCACACTCCGCTGCAGAGCGAAAATCTCATTCTGGAAACATCCTCTAGGCTGTGGCTAAGCCATGTCTCCGCAATAGCCTGTCTTCCAGGAGTGCTAGTTCTGCAAGGTTCGCAGGAGAGCTTCTATGAAGTTTGGAAGGTAGGAGACGAGACACTGGCAGAAGTAAAGCTGTGAGGACGGGGCATGAGTCGTACTTGGGTAGCTCAGATGGTAGAGCACTTGCCCGCGAAAGGCAAAGGTCCCGAGTTCGAGTCTCGGTCCGGCACACAGTTTTAATCTGCCAGGAAGTTTCATATCAGCGCACGCTCCGCTGCAGAGTGAAAATCTCATTCCGGAAACATCCCCTAGGCTGTGGCTAAGCCATGTCTCCGCAATATCGTTTCTTCCAGGAGTGCTAGTTCTGCAAGGTTCGCAGGAGAGCTTCTGTGAAGTCTGGAAGGTAGGAGACGAGACACTGGCAGAAGCAAAGCTGTGAGGAGGACGCGTCAGTCGTGCTTGGGTAGCTCAGATGGTAGAGCACTTGCCTGCGAAAGAAAAAGGTCCCGAGTTCGAGTATCGGTCCGGCACACAGTTGTAATCTGCCAGGAAGTTTCATATCAGCGCACGCTCCGCTGCAGAGTGAAAATCTCATTATGGCTCTATCTTGTCTGCTACCTGGGAGAATGTAGCTCAAAGCAGCATACGTACTCTCTACTCTGCATATCAGCCGCCCCTTTCCGTCTTCCGACAGTGGCTTGAGTCTTTGAGACCGTGTGTTCGGCGAGTTGTGACACAAACCTCCACAATATCTGCGCATGTTACCAGTTGTCGCAAACATGACTGCTTTTTTCACGTGCATTGAACGGAGCGATCGAGTGAATCGGATACCACAAGTCCTATGGCGGACAACAGAGCTCCGAGGTGGCCACAGTCAACAGCGCCATTGGCGGCAGATCGATTTCTATTACGCGAATTGTGACGAGGTGAGCCGCTTCTTTCCGACCCGCGCGCCTGATTCGCTGTGTTATCGACAGAATGACATTACGGCCGCGTGATAGCGCGGCTGCGGTTACAATGGCGTCATCCCCGCGGGCTTTAATGGCCGGCCGGCTCGGCGCGTCGTTATTGGGGCTACATGTAATAGCGATTGCGCCAGCGCGGCGCGGCCCGGCGCGCCGGCATACATCTCGGTGATAGATGATGGTCCCCGCGCAGCGGTGTGTTTCCTGACGGCCGCGCCTGTTCGACATATTCAGACCTGCAGCAGCCTCTGCCGCCGACACAGCGGCCGACTGCATTCCCGCGCTGAATGGATGGGTTCCCCTTGTGGCGGCACTTCGGAGCGTATCCATTAGCATATTGTGGAGCACCGAAAGCGCCATACGTTTCACATCCGTCCACTGGATTATCACGGCAAACCTTGGCGCCGAGCAAATGGAATTGGTTACACTTACGCTTAGCATTTACTTTTAACTTATATTACGAGATACTCTCTTTCAAACTATGAAGGTGGCAGGGGTAAAATACAGGGGGCGGAAGGCTATTTACAATTTGTACAGAAACCAGATGGCAGTTATAAGAGTCGAGGGACATGAAAGGGAAACAGTGGTTGGGAAGGGAGTGAGATAGGGTTGTAGCCTATCCCCGATGTTATTCAATCTGTATATTGAGCAAGCAGTAAAGGAAACAAAAGATAAATTTGGAGTAGGAATCAAAATCCATGGAGAAGAAATTAAACCTTTGACGTTCGACGATGACATTGTAATTTTGTCAGAGACAGCAAAGGACCTGGAAGAGCAGCTGAATGGAATGGACAGGGTCTTGAAAGGACGATATAAGATGAACATGAAGAAAACCAAAACGAGGTTAATGTAATGTATTCGAATTAAATCTGGTGATGCTGAGGGTATTAGATTAGTAAATGAGACGCTTAAAGTAGTTAATGAATTTTGCTATATGGGGAGCAAAGTAACTGATGATGGTCGAAGTAGAGAGGATATAAAATGTAGACTGGCTATGGCAAGGAAGGCGTTTCTGAAGAAGAGAAATTTGTTAACATTGAGTATAGATTTACGTGTCAGGAAGTCTTTTCTGAAGGTATTTGTATGGAGTGTAGCCATGTATGGAAGTGAAATGTCGACAGTAAATAGTTTACACAGAAAGAGAATAGAAGCTTTCGAAATGTGGTGCTACAGAAGGATGCTGAAGATTAGATGGGTAGATCACATAACTAATGAGGAGGTATTGAATAGAATTGGGGAGAAGAGTAGTTTGTACCACAACTTGACTAGAAGAAGGGATCGGTTGGTAGTACATATTTGAGGCATCAAGGGATCAGCAATTTAGTATTGGATGGCAGCGCGGAGGGTAAAAATGGTAGAGGGAGACCAAGAAATGAATACACTAGGCAGATTCAGAAGGATGTAGGTTGCATTAGGTACTGGGAGATGAAGAATCTTGCACAGGATAGAGTAGCATGGAGAGTTGCATCAAACCAGTCTCTGGACTGAAGACCACAACAGCAACAACAACATATTCCGAGTTCTGAAATAATAATCTGCTTGGTAGCTAGAGAATTCACAAAATGATGTACACCAGCCATTTCAGTTGGGGATAGTTTAACTGAAAATAGATTTTCTGTTGAGCGAGAACTTCAGCTTTTGTGTAACTCAATACCATGCAAAGATTCACCGTATGAGCATTCAGAGGTAAGTGTTCTTACGACACAGAGTATAAAATGGGAAGAAATAAAGTTTTCCTTAAGTTCATCTACATCTACATCCATACTCAGCAAGCCACCTGACGGTGTGTGGTGGAGGGTACTTTGAGTACCTCTATCGGTTCTCCCTTCTATTCCAGTCTCGTATTGTTCGTGGAAAGAAAGATTGTCGGTATGCCTCTGCGTGGGCTCTAATCGCTCTGATTTTATCCTCATGGTCTCTTCGCGATATATACATAGGAGGGAGCAATATATTGCTTGACTCCTCGGTGAAGGTTTGTTCTCGAAACTTCAACAAAAGCTCGTACCGAGCTAAGTTCACGCTAGCACAGCCATAGGCGACATGGAGCACAGATAGCGACGTAGCTACCCAGCAAAAGAAACAATTAACACCGTAAGTTGGTCACATACATGAGCTTATGTAGCGACACTGGCACCATCCACCAAGCAGACCTCACTCATTCAGCGAAATGTCAACCGAGAGAGAGAGAGAGAGAGAGAGAGAGAGATACTCACTAGATCTTGTTATATGAAGGAATAAGCTTTACCTTGGTACAATAACATCTTTTAGGGACTTGACGCTACAGTACTGTAAGCAAACACATCGGACTGGGGACCCATGACAACTGGTAACTAAGCAGGCCCACCCGAACTGAATCAGTTCATGCATCCAGGCCACAGATGGTGTAACATCAGACTGGTAAGTGGCTCATACTGCCAAGTTCTTTGTACAAAATGGTACAAATGGCTCTGAGCGCTATGGGAGTTAACTTCTGAGGTCATCAGTCCACTAGAACTTATAACTACTTAAACCTAACTAACGAAAGGACATCACACACATCCATGCCCGAGGCCGGATTCGAAACTGCGACCGTAGCGGTCGCGTGGTTTCAGACTGTAGCGCCTAGAACCGCTCCTCGGCAACTCCGGACGGCGTTCTTTGTACATTTGACTAAAAATGTATTTGATACAGTCAAAACCGGTTTTTAGTTAGAACGCGTTCTTACTAGTTAAAACTAGTTTATACTGAGCCACATCGTCAAAACGCGTTTTGCCAAGTTAAAAACTTCAGTTCCGTTTACCGAGAGAATTGCATCTGGCTGATCGATCTCTCAGACGGCGGTGTGGTCGTATGACTGACGACATCACACATACGAAATGTGTTTTTGTGTGAAGGCGGTATGTGAGGCTAAGGGGTTCCCGTCACTGCAGGTGGTAAGGGCGAGGAGACATTCAAAGTCTGCCTAAACAAGAAATGGACATCGTTCCCGACGGTGAGCATTCTTGAATTTAATGAACTTTTTTCTTCTTAGGCATAACAACACATAGTGGTTCCTTGACTTCACAGTCCTCCAGATGCCTTTTTAAGTACTTTTATTCTGAAAAGGTATTTAGACACTTGAAGCAAATGTGGTTTTTATGTTTGTGTTTCGATATATGGCTGTAAAGGCGGCGGGACATATCTTTGATCCATACGTAATGCTGATTGTCACCTTCAGAGAAGAGCCGCAGGTTTACATGAAGATCACGCTCACCTGCATATTTCGAAAAATGGAGTGGTCCAACTATAGTTTGCTTGTCCTGCTCATCTGCCGTGCTTTTCTGCTTCTTCTTCAGGCCACAAACATGAACCGATATTCCAGGATTTTGTGCCTCAAAGTTTGGTATGTCTTGAACCTTTACAGGTTACTCAATACATCAAAGTTATAACACCCACGAATATTGAGACCTATTCCGAACCGAGATGTGCGCTGCGGATCTTTTGTGTAATTACTTTTGCGAGCCAGGTGAGTGAGTGAGTCAACTCACAGCAGAGTACTGCATTACATTTACTGGCTGTTGTGTACATAGTTCCATATACTCAGCGCGTACACAACTTTCCCACTAGAGCGCGCCCCGCTAAGCACAACAGCGTAGGCGCAGCGCTCGTCCGTCTCCGCACTACGAGATGGCGCTGCCTTAGAGACGGACCAAATTCTGCTTCCGCCGATCCGCGTATTAATATGTAACGCAGCCAATGAGAATGCTGCTAACGTAGAACCTTTTCTCCTCGCGGATCACACTCGCACAATGATACTTGAATGCGTGAGGTATTATAATGAGTGTACAGACCTCTGATTAACCAGTCTGCATTTGTCTGCATTAGTCTGTACCAGTCTGCATTTGTCTGTACCAGTCTATAGTCAAGTTTCAGTCTGCGCCTAATAAGATTATCATATTCCTGTACATAGCCATGAAGAGAAATGTATAGACACTTTGTCAAGTATCAGAGATATCTGAGAATAAGATTAACGTACCAAGACCAAAGGAACTTCATACTGTCAATTGTATATAGCATCCATAATCAAGTTACGTAAGGTTTATGCTTGTCATTATTTTAATAAATGTGTGTGAAAAATTAATCAAGTTCTGTTTAAAGTTGGTCACCGTCAATCTGCTACTCTAAGCGTGCAAGTGGCATTTCTATCGTCTGACCTAATCGCAGAAGATAAACACACCACGATAAGACCACGAGACATATTGCTGACACTTGCCTACTTTTTTAGAGCAACAAGTCAAATAATCTGATGGTGTGTGTACCGAAGGTCTTACAGTACGCACACCACACTGGCATTATATCTTGGATCATCTACGGTCTTCAGGAGCTCTGCCTCCAGCAATAGGAGGCATTCTTGTAGAAACCTGACTAGGTCACGATATCCCCAACCGGATTCTCAATTCTAAAAAATGAGATACGCCCCTCAGAGGCCCTAGCAACCGCCGAGTATTCTAGAGCGGTCATTATGCCGCTATCCTGATGTCCTTCACTGTTAGGATGGGATAGATCTTTACCGCTAGCTACAGGATCGTTATCATTAATACTACAGCTAGGTGACGACTGTGTCCATCCGGTGCATGAGGGCGCTGGGGAGGACGCGCCTTCGGGTGGGAGGGGTATGCGCCAAGGCACACATACCTTTTGTTGCCGAAGAGGGCGAGCACCTGGAGCATGAGTAGCAGGAGGTGGTGGTGGCAGTGACCTCCTGTGGAGCACCCAGGCTGCGGCGAGGGCACTCTTTGATGCTACTGCGTACTGAAGCCTACACCATCTCCAGCCTGGGGGTGGGAGATCGTTGCTCTGACTGAACCACCCATGGATGCCAGAGGGTTTTCGGTGCTTCGGGAGCAGGCACTGCAGTAGCCGCGGCCGCCTCACCTGTGGCAACCTGCGCTTTGCACAGTGGTACACACTGCTCGGGTACGTGTTTGGTACCTGTCTCCACAACCACCGCTCTAGGTGTACATGCCACAGCAAGCTGTCTTCATGGCGGTGTTGGTGTCTCCTCTGTAACATACAAATAATGGGAAAAAAGTAGGCAGAATGCTCAAGATTTTTTTAAATATATGCTGTAAACAAACAAGGACAACTAAGTGAATCACCATCCTGAATAATAATTATATGCTGTAATGATGACGGTTGCATTATAACCACCTTTTACACTCTGGGCCCCAGGATTGAGCAGTTCCGTCGATATTTCTGTTAGTTGTCCCATCCAGTCAAATATCTCTATCTCCAGAAGGGAGAGATCGCACTGCCTTTCAGCAGCCACCATCACACACTCCCACTGAAGAATTTTACCCTCATTGGAATTATTGTTGTTGTGGAGCCATCGATCCATCTCACAGAAGTCGCCTGCAACAGGATACTGATTATTAGAAATAATAACAAACAATTTCTACTGAATTCGATTACAGTGAGATATTGATTATACACAACTATGAAAAACTTAAATAAATAAATAAATAGTTCATACCATACGGAATTGATGACTCCTGGTCATCATTCTCGATACATACCCTAACTAGAATCTAATTTTCCTCTTGATTAGTATCAACATCTACAACAACGAATAATATATACCTCACATAATTGTATATGATGAGAAAAAGTCTAACGGCTATTTATTACAGATGTACATACTTTCTTGCTGCATTCCAGACTCTGCAGCAGCTCAATGTCCATCAGTTGCTGTTCTAATGCTGCAACAGGGTGATCGAAAGTTTTATAAACACTTGTTATGATCTGAATACATCAAGAGATGTGTTCTGAACATGTAAACCATCACACAGGAATTAGAAATACACTTACATGATAGAATCACAAGTTCTTCCACTTGATGGGGACTTTCAGCATCTAGCTGCTGCTGCTTTAATGCCAGAACAACAATAGAAATATTATAAGCACTTGTTACGATATGAACACTTTTAAGAAATGCCTTCTGAACAAATAACTATCACACACAGAATTTTTAGATGTACTTACATTATGGTGGCACAACCTCTTCCGCTCGTTGGAGACTTTCAGCTTACAGCTGGCGTTCTAGTTCCCTCAACGTTTCGGGAATGAGTGCTGTGGTAGTAAGAAAATAGAACTTTTATAACCACTTGTTACTAAAATGTATCACAATCTCGAAAAATCTGAATACTTTCCTGTAAAAATTTACAATGTTGCAATTTGAGCTCATAATTTTTTTTATAAACAATTACATGGCAATTGACCCAAGTTAGGCCACTTCCCACCATCAATACCGCTGGAATCACTGCTGGTGGACCGTTTCTTGATGAAGGAATCACACTGACACGACTATGCACTGTGAAAGACTGATGATGATTGCAGTGGCAGTTGGGATTTATATAGCTTGACACTCCAGACCAATAGGACAGTGGCAGTTGGGATTAATATAGCTTCACACTCCAGACCAATAGGACAGTGGCAGTTGGGATTTATAGAGCTTCACACTCCAGACCAATAGGACAGTGGCAGTTGGGATTTATATAGCTTCACACTCCAGACCAATAGGACAGTGGCAGTTGGGATTTATATAGCTTCACGCTCCAGACCAATAGGAATTCAGAGTACCATACCAGCAAGTTATAACTTGACTTCTTTTCTTTTCAAGCAGGCTTGGTGCTGCTGTTTTAGGGAAATATCACATCTGTGGGGGTAGGGCAAAGAAAGAAATGAGATAAACGTCCTTTGTTTGCTGGCAAGTGGCTGGAATATTGGACAGGGCTGCTAGCTGTAGAAAAACGCTGTTGTTCATTCTGAAGGAAACAGCTTGATATTTCTGACGCCAACTGGACCCTTTGAAATGCATGTTGTTGTTAGTCAGGGTATAGCCATGGGGTGAGGACGCTAACCTCGCTTTCTTTTTCTTCTTCAAGCTGGCCTGCTGCAGGCAGCTGCTGTGGGAGACAAAACATTCTGTGAAACAAGAAGAGGCGCCTTTCTGAAAACATCCTTTGTTTGCCAGCAAGTGGATGGAAAATTGTTCACATCTGCTATCTTTAGAAAAACACCCTTTGTTCATTCTGAGACAGATTGATCACCTGGCACACACAATGCCAGATACATCCCTTGAAATACATGATTCTGTTTTCCTTAGGACAGAACTGTGGGGAAAGACAGTAAGCCCGCTGGAGTGGGTGTGCGGTTCTAGGCGCTACAGTCTGGAACAGAGCGACCGCTACGGTCGCAGGTTCGAATCCTGCCTCGGGCATCGATGTGTGTGATGTCCTTAGGTTTAATTAGTTATAAGTTCTAGGCGACTGATGACCTCAGAAGTTAAGTCGTATAGTGCTCAAAGCCATTTGAACCATTTGAAAGACACTAACCTTCGAAAACAAATCTATTGATAGTGGTAATGACCAACAAACGACGCCTTCAGAGTGCCATTGTACATTATAATCTTCTGCCGATTTCCAGCTGCTCGCTCTCACCCTCCGCGTTGTATGGAAATCGAGGGCTGTGGGCAGACAAGTGGTCATCAGTAGACCGCTGTGGCCAAGTTGCGCATCTGTCACAGTTGTGTCATTAGGGCGCCTGATAGTTACGATCACGCATGGTGCAGCACCTTTCATTTCAAAAGGCCCACAGCAGGCCAGGGGGCCAGGGAGCAAATGGAATTGGTTACACTTACGCTTAGCATTTACTTTTAACTTATATTACGAGATACTCTCTTTCAAACTATGAAGGTGGCAGGGGTAAAATACAGGGGGCGGAAGGCTATTTACAATTTGTACAGAAACCAGATGGCAGTTATAAGAGTCGAGGGACATGAAAGGGAAACAGTGGTTGGGAAGGGAGTGAGATAGGGTTGTAGCATATCCCCGATGTTATTCAATCTGTATATTGAGCAAGCAGTAGAGGAAACAAAAGATAAATTTGGAGTAGGAATCAAAATCCATGGAGAAGAAATTAAACCTTTGACGTTCGACGATGACATTGTAATTCTGTCAGAGACAGCAAAGGACCTGGAAGAGCAGCTGAATGGAATGGACAGGGTCTTGAAAGGACGATATAAGATGAACATGAAGAAAACCAAAACGAGGATAATGTAATGTATTCGAATTAAATCTGGTGATGCTGAGGGTATTAGATTAGTAAATGAGACGCTTAAAGTAGTTAATGAATTTTGCTATATGGGGAGCAAAGTAACTGATGATGGTCGAAGTAGAGAGGATATAAAATGTAGACTGGCTATGGCAAGGAAGGCGTTTCTGAAGAAGAGAAATTTGTTAACATTGAGTATAGATTTACGTGTCAGGAAGTCTTTTCTGAAGGTATTTGTATGGAGTGTAGCCATGTATGGAAGTGAAATGTCGACAGTAAATAGTTTACACAGAAAGAGAATAGAAGCTTTCGAAATGTGGTGCTACAGAAGGATGCTGAAGATTAGATGGGTAGATCACATAACTAATGAGGAGGTATTGAATAGAATTGGGGAGAAGAGTAGTTTGTACCACAACTTGACTAGAAGAAGGGATCGGTTGGTAGTACATATTTGAGGCATCAAGGGATCAGCAATTTAGTATTGGATGGCAGCGCGGAGGGTAAAAATGGTAGAGGGAGACCAAGAAATGAATACACTAGGCAGATTCAGAAGGATGTAGGTTGCATTAGGTACTGGGAGATGAAGAATCTTGCACAGGATAGAGTAGCATGGAGAGTTGCATCAAACCAGTCTCTGGACTGAAGACCACAACAGCAACAACAACATATTCCGAGTTCTGAAATAATAATCTGCTTGGTAGCTAGAGAATTCACAAAATGATGTACACCAGCCATTTCAGTTGGGGATAGTTTAACTGAAAATAGATTTTCTGTTGAGCGAGAACTTCAGCTTTTGTGTAACTCAATACCATGCAAAGATTCACCGTATGAGCATTCAGAGGTAAGTGTTCTTACGACACAGAGTATAAAATGGGAAGAAATAAAGTTTTCCTTAAGTTCATCTGCATCTACATCCATACTCAGGAAGCCACCTGACGGTGTGTGGTGGAGGGTACTTTGAGTACCTCTATCGGTTCTCCCTTCTATTCCAGTCTCGTATTGTTCGTGGAAAGAAAGATTGTCGGTATGCCTCTGCGTGGGCTCTAATCGCTCTGATTTTATCCTCATGGTCTCTTCGCGATATATACATAGGAGGGAGCAATATATTGCTTGACTCCTCGGTGAAGGTTTGTTCTCGAAACTTCAACAAAAGCTCGTACCGAGCTAAGTTCACGCTAGCACAGCCATAGGCGACATGGAGCACAGATAGCGACGTAGCTACCCAACAAAAGAAACAATTAACACTGTATGTTGGCCACATACATGAGCTTATGTAGCGACACTGGCACCATCCACCAAGCAGACCTCACTCATTCAGCGAAATGTCAACCGAGAGAGAGAGAGAGAGAGAGAGAGAGAGAGATAGAGAGAGAGAGAGAGAGAGAGAAAGAGATACTCATTAGATCTTGTTATACACTCCTGGAAATGGAAAAAAAGAACACATTGACACCGATGTGTCAGACCCACCATACTTGCTCCGGACACTGCGAGAGGGCTGTACAAGCAATGATCACACGCACGGCACAGCGGACACACCAGGAACCGCTGTGTTGGCCGTCGAATTGCGCTAGCTGCGCAGCATTTGTGCACCGCCGCCGTCAGTGTCAGCCAGTTTGCCGTGGCATACGGAGCTCCATCGCAGTCTTTAACACTGGTAGCATGCCGCGACAGCGTGGACGTGAACCGTATGTGCAGTTGACGGACTTTGAGCGAGGGCGTATAGTGGGCATGCGGGAGGCCGGGTGGACGTACCGCCGAATTGCTCAACACGTGGGGCGTGAGGTCTCCACAGTACATCGATGTTGTCGCCAGTGGTCGGCGGAAGGTGCACGTGCCCGTCGACCTGGGACCGGACCGCAGCGACGCACGGATGCACGCCAAGACCGTAGGATCCTACGCAGTGCCGTAGGGGACCGCACCGCAACTTCCCCGCAAATTAGGGACACTATTGCTCCTGGGGTATCGGCGAGGACCATTCGCAACCGCCTCCATGAGGCTTGGCTACGGTCCTGCACACCGTTAGGCCGTCTTCCGCTCACGCCCCAACATCGTGCAGCCCGCCTCCAGTGGTGTCGCGACACGCGTGAATGGAGGGACGAATGGAGACGTGTCGTCTTCAGCGGTGAGAGTCGCTTCTGCCTTGGTGCCAATGATGGTCGTATGCATGTTTGGCGCCGTGCAGGTGAGCGCCACAATCAGGACTGCATACGACCGAGGCACACAGGGCCAACACCCGGCATCATGGTGTGGGGAGCGATCTCCTACACTGGCCGTACACCACTGGTGATCGTCGAGGGGACACTGAATAGTGCACGGTACATCCAAACCGTCATCGAACCCATCGTTCTACCATTCCTAGACCGGCAAGGGAACTTGCTGTTCCAACAGGACAATGCACGTCCGCATATATCCCGTGCCACCCAACGTGCTCTAGAAGGTGTAAGTCAACTACCCTGGCCAGCAAGATCTCCGGATTTGTCCCCCATTGAGCATGTTTGGGACTGGATGAAGCGTCGTCTCACGCGGTCTGCGCGTCTGGCACGAACGCTGGTCCAACTGAGGCGCCAGGTGGAAATGGCATGGCAAGCCGTTCCACAGGACTACATCCAGCATCTCTACGATCGTCTCCATGGGAGAATAGCAGCCTGCATTGCTGCGAAAGGTGGATATACGCTGTACTAGCGCCGACATTGTGCATGCTCTGTTGCCTGTGTCTATGTGCCTGTGGTTCTGTCAGTGTGATCATGTGATGTATCTGACCCCAGGAATGTGTCAATAAAGATTCCCCTTCCTGGGACAATGAATTCACGGTGTTCTTATTTCAATTTCCAGGAGTGTATGAAGGAATAAGCTTTACCTTGGTACAATAACACCTTTTAGGGACATGACGCTACAGTACTGTAAGCAAACACATCGGACTGGGGACCCATGACAACTGGTAACTAAGCAGGCCCACCCGAACTGAATCAGTTCATGCATCCAGGCCACAGATGGTGTAACATCAGACTGGTAAGTGGCTCATACTGCCAAGTTCTTTGTACAAAATGGTACAAATGGCTCTGAGCGCTATGGGAGTTAACTTCTGAGGTCATCAGTCCACTAGAACTTATAACTACTTAAACCTAACTAACGAAAGGACATCACACACATCCATGCCCGAGGCCGGATTCGAAACTGCGACCGTAGCGGTCGCGTGGTTTCAGACTGTAGCGCCTAGAACCGCTCCTCGGCAACTCCGGGCGGCGTTCTTTGTACATTTGACTAAAAATGTATTTGATACAGTCGAAAGCCGGTTTTAGTTAGAACGCGTTCTTACTAGTTAAAACTAGTTTATACTGAGCCACATCGTCAAAACGCGTTTTGCCAAGTTAAAAACTTCAATTCCGTTTACCGAGAGAATTGCATCTGGCTGATCGATCTCTCAGACGGCGGTGTGGTCGTATGACTGACGACATCACACATACGGAATGTGTTTTTGTGTGAAGGCGGTATGTGAGGCTAAGGGGTTCCCGTCACAGCAGGTGGTAAGGGCGAGGAGACACTCAAAGTCTGCCTAAACAAGAAATGGACATCGTTCCCGACGGTGAGCATTCTTGAATTTAATGAACTTTTTTCTTCTTAGGCATAACAACACATAGTGGTTCCTTGCTTCACAGTCCTCCATATGCATTTTTAAGTACTTTTCTTTTGAAAACGTATTTAGACACTTGAAGCAAATGTGTTTTTTATGTTCGTGTTTCGACATAGGGCTGTAGAGGAGGCGGGACATATTTTTGATCCATACGTAATGCTGATTGTCACCTTCAGAGAAGAGCCGCAGGTTTACATGAAGATCACGCTCACCTGCATATTTCGAAAAATGGAGTGGTCCAACTATAGTTTGCTTGTCCTGCTCATCTGCCGTGCTTTTCTGCTTCTTCTTCAGGCCACAAACATGAACCGATATTCCAGGATTTTGTGCCTCAAAGTTTGGTATGTCCTGAATCTTTACAGGTTACTCAATACATCAAAGTTATAACACCCACGAATGTTGAGACCTATTCCGTACCGAGATGTGCGCTGCGGATCTTTTGTGTAATTACTTTTGCGAGCCAGGTGAGTGAGTGAGTCAACTCGCAGCAGAGTACTGCATTACATTTTCTGGCTGTTGTGTACATAGTTCTGTGTACTCAGCGCGTACACAACTTTCCCACTAGAGCGCGCCCCGCTAAGCACAACAGCGTAGACGCAGCGTTCGTCCGTCTCCGCACTACGAGATGGCGCTGCCTTAGAGACGGACCAAATTCTGCTTCTGCCGCCCGCGTATTAATATGTAACGCAGCCAATGAGAATGCTGCTAACGTAGAACCTTTTCTCCTCGCGGATCACACTCGCACAGTGATACTTGAACGCGTGAGGTATTATAATGAGTGTACAGACCTCCAATTAACCAGTCTGCATTTGTCGGCATTAGTCTGTACCAGTCTGCATTTGTTTGTACCAGTCTATAGTCAAGTCTCAGTCTGCGCCTAATAAGATTATCATATTCCTGTACATAGCCATGAAGAGAAATGTATAGACACTTTGTCAGGTATCAGAGATATGTGAGGATAAGATTAACGTACCAAGACCAAAGGAACTTCAGACTGTCAATTGTATATAGCATCCATAATCAAGTTACGTAAGTTTTATGCTTGTTATTATTTTAATAAATGTGTGTGAAAAATTAATCAAGTTCTGTTTAAAGTTGGTCACCGTCAATCTGCTACTCTAAGCGTGCAAGTGGCATTTCTATCGTCTGACCTAATGGCAGAAGATAAACACGCCACGATAAGACCACGAGATATATTGCTGACACTTGCCTACTTTGTTAGAGCGACAAGTCAAATAATCTGATGGTGTGTGTACCGAAGGTCTTACAGAACGCACACCACACTGGCATTATATCTTGGATCATCTACCGTCTTTAGGAGCTCTGCCTCCAGCAATAGGAGGCATTCTTGTAGAAACCTGACTGGGTCACGATATCCCCAGCCGGATTCTCAATTCTAAAAAATGAGATACGCCCCTCAGAGGCCCTAGCAACCGCCGAGTATTCTAGAGGGGTCATTATTCCGCTAACCTGATGTCCTTCACTGTTAGGATGGGATAGATCTTTACCGCTAGCTACAGGATCATTATCATTAATACTACGGCTAGGTGACGACTGTGTCCATCCGGTGCATGAGGGCGCTGGGGAGGACGCGCCTTCGGGTGGGAGGGGTATGCGCCAAGGCACACATACCTTTTGTTGCCGAAGAGGGCGAGCACCTGGAGCATGAGTAGCAGGAGGTGGTGGTGGCAGTGACCTCCTGTGGAGCACCCAGGCTGCGGCGAGGGCACTCTTTGATGCTACTGCGTACTGAAGCCTACACCATCTCCAGCCTGGGGGTGGGAGATCGTTGCTCTGACTGAACCACCCATGGATGCCAGAGGGTTTTCGGTGCTTCAGGAGCAGGCACTGCAGCAGCCGCGGCCGCTTCACCTGTGGCAACCTGCGCTTTGCACAGTGGTACACACTGCTCGGGTACGTGTTTGGTACCTGTCTCCACAACCACCGCTCTAGGTGTACATGCCACAGCAAGCTGTCTTCATGGCGGTGTTGGTGTCCCCTCTGTAACATACAAATAATGGGAAAAAATTAGGCAGAATGCTCAAGATTTTTTTAAATATATGCTGTAAACAAACAAGGACAACTAAGTGAATCACCATCCTGAATAATAATTATATGCTGTAATGATGACGGTCACATTATAATCACCTTTTACACTCTGGGTCCCAGGATTGAGCGGTTCCGTCGATATTTCTGTTAGTTGTCCCACCCAGTCAAATATCTCTATCTCCAGAAGGGAGAGATCGCACTGCCTTTCAGCAGCCACCATCACACACTCCCACTGAAGAATTTCACCCTCATTGGAATTATTGTTGTTGTGGAGCCATCGATCCATCTGACAGAAGTCGCCTGCAACAGGATACTGATTATTAGAAATAATAACAAACAATTTCTACTGAATTCGATTACAGTGAGATATTGATTATACACAACTATGAAAAACTTAAATAAATAAATAAATAGTTCATACCACACGGAATTGATGACTCCTGGTCATCATTCTCGATACATACCCTAACTAGAATCTAATTTTCCTCTTGATTAGTATCAACATCTACAACAACGAATAATATATACCTCACATAATTGTATATGATGAGAAAAAGTCTAACGGCTATTTATTACAGATGTACTTACTTTCTTGCTGCATTCCAGACTCTGCAGCAGCTCAATGTCCATCAGTTGCTGTTCTAATGCTGCAACAGGGTGATCGAAAGTTTTATAAACACTTGTTATGATCTGAATACATCAAGAGATGTGTTCTGAACATGTAAACCATCACACAGGAATTAGAAATACACTTACATGATAGAATCACAAGTTCTTCCACTTGATGGGGACTTTCAGCATCTAGCTGCTGCTGCTTTAATGCCAGAACAACAATAGAAATATTATAAGCACTTGTTACGATATGAACACTTTTAAGAAATGCCTTCTGAACAAATAACTATCACACACAGAATTTTTAGATGTACTTACATTATGGTGGCACAACCTCTTCCGCTTGTTGGAGACTTTCAGCTTACAGCTGGCGTTCTAGTTCCCTCAACGTTTCGGGAATGAGTGCTGTGGTAGTAAGAAAAAAAGAACTTTTATAACCACTTCTTACGAAAATGTATCACAATCTCGAAAAATTTGAATACTTTGCTGCAAAAATTTACAATGTTGCAATTTGGGCTCATAATTTTTTTACAAACAATTACATGGCAATTGACCCAAGTTAGGCCACTTCCTACCACCAATACCGCTGTAATCACTGCTGGTGGACCGTTTCTTGATGAAGGAATCACACTGACACGACTATGCACGGTGAAAGACTAATGATGATTGCAGTGGCAGTTGGGATTTATATAGCTTCACACTCCAGACCAATAGGAATTCAGAGTATCATAACAGCAAGTTATAACTTGACTTCTTTTCTCTTCAAGCAGGCTTTGTGCTGCTGTTTTAGGGAAATATCACATCTGTCGGGGTAGGGGAAAAAAGATATGATATAAACGTCCTTTGTTTGTTGGCAAGTGGCTGGAATATTGGACATAGCTGCTAGCTTTAGAAAAACACTGTTCATTCTGAAGGAAACAGCTTGATATTTCTGACGCCAGCTGCACCCTTTGAAATGCATGTTGTTGTTAGTCAGGGTATAGCCATGGGGTGAGGACGCTAACCTCGCTTTCTTTTTCTTCTTCAAGTAGGCCTGCTGCAGGCAGTTGCTATGGGAGACAAAACATTCTGTGAAACAAGAAGAGGCGCCTTTCTGAAAACATCCTTTGTTTGCCAGCAAGTGGATGGAAAATTGTTCACATCTGCTATCTTTAGAAAAACACCCTTTGTTCATCCTGCCAGCTACATCCCTTGAAATATATGTTGCTGTTTTCCTTAGGACAGAGCTATGGGGGAACACACTAACCTTAGAATACAAATCTGTTGATAGTGGTGATGACGCCTTGAGAGCGGCATTGTACATTATAATCTTCTGCCGATTTCCAGCTGCTGGCTGTCACCCCGCCCCTCACCCCCTTCCCCACCCACTGTTGTGTGGAGATCGAGGTCTGGGGGCAGACAAGTGGTCATCAGTAGACCACTGGACATGTGGCCAAGTTGCGCATGTGTCACAGTTGTGTCATTACGATCAAGCCTGCTGCTGCACCTTTCGTGCCAAAGGGGCACAGCAGGCCAGGGGGCATGGGATAGGCATATCCCTTAGTGTCCCACGAGGCGTGAGGGGGCCTTTGTGAATGTTCCTGGGCAGGCAAGATTAGGTAACTGTGGGGTGGAGGTTGCCGATAACATTGTCACATGAGTATGCCGCATCTCTGTATCCTTCAAAGCAGCCACTCGGCATCTGATGTTGCCCATGTCCGTTATGAACATCACCCGACGTGGTAACATTACTGCATGTGCCAACAAAAATATACTCTGTTGCCTATTCCATATACTACAGAGAATTCAAATTCTATCCATTTACATACCCCCAAGAGATGTGTATGTGCACAAAGTTACACTGATATCGTTTCATGTCCTTTGGGACATTTTTGTCAGGTAGTGTAACTAGGGTTTAAAATACTAAAGAAAATCCAATACGTTAATTTGGAAAAGTAAATCAAAAAACCGTTGCAGAAATAGCGAACTCTTTCTATGGCAATCACAATGGCGTTGACTCCCCAGTAACGTTTAGTTAGACGAAGAAAACTCATCAGTTTTGTAAATAAAGATTATAGAATTTAACTGTATTAAAATAAATCAAGAATTACTTGTGAAATAGTAATTCTCATAATTCAGCGCAGTTGTTCCAATGAAATATGAAAACTGATTCAGCTGCAACCTACCGATCTCGTTTTATACAACCCACAACGTCTAACCACTTGCGCTGAGAACGTGCTTTTGGTACAGTATTATGAATAGATTAGGGGTCATATTCTGTCAGTTATTTACTTTACTATTACCTCATTTTAAGCATTAATTTCGCTCCTTGTTGCAACCGCTCACTAGGAATGGCATTAACATAGGCATATGATAGACAGACATAGGTAAAGGATTTAAAGAATTCATGTTTTGCAAATGGGCCATACCACCTGTCAAGTGTGTTCAGAATCGTTTACAAGGTGAGCCTGCCAAACTTTAGTACCACATCATAACCCAACAGCGGAATATCGTCCTTATGACAACTACACATGTTTGATGGGCTGCATCATAAAATCTCGGTAAGGGCAACTGAATCACCCTGTAACTACACTCCTGGAAATGGAAAAAAGAACACATTGACACCGGTGTGTCAGACCCACCATACTTGCTCCGGACACTGCGAGAGGGCTGTACAAGCAATGATCACACGCACGGCACAGCGGACACACCAGGAACCGCGGTGTTGGCCGTCGAATGGCGCTAGCTGCGCAGCATTTGTGCACCGCCGCCGTCAGTGTCAGCCAGTTTGCCGTGGCATACGGAGCTCCATCGCAGTCTTTAACACTGGTAGCATGCCGCGACAGCGTGGACGTGAACCGTATGTGCAGTTGACGGACTTTGAGCGAGGGCGTATAGTGGGCATGCGGGAGGCCGGGTGGACGTACCGCCGAATTGCTCAACACGTGGGGCGTGAGGTCTCCACAGTACATCGATGTTGTCGCCAGTGGTCGGCGGAAGGTGCACGTGCCCGTCGACCTGGGACCGGACCGCAGCGACGCACGGATGCACGCCAAGACCGTAGGATCCCACGCAGTGCCGTAGGGGACCGCACCGCCACTTCCCAGCAAATTAGGGACACTGTTGCTCCTGGGGTATCGGCGAGGACCATTCGCAACCGTCTCCATGAAGCTGGGCTACGGTCCCGCACACCGTTAGGCCGTCTTCCGCTCACGCCCCAACATCGTGCAGCCCGCCTCCAGTGGTGTCGCGACAGGCGTGAATGGAGGGACGAATGAAGACGTGCCGTCTTCAGCGATGAGAGTCGCTTCTGCCTTGGTGCCAATGATGGTCGTATGCGTGTTTGGCGCCGTGCAGGTGAGCACCACAATCAGGACTGCATACGACCGAGGCACACAGGGCCAACACCCGGCATCATGGTGTGGGGAGCGATCTCCTACACTGGCCGTACACCACTGGTGATCGTCGAGGGGACACTGAATAGTGCACGGTACATCCAAACCGTCATCGAACCCATCGTTCTACCATTCCTAGACCGGCAAGGGAACTTGCTGTTCCAACAGGACAATGCACGTCCGCATGTATCCCGTGCCACCCAACGTGCTCTAGAAGGTGTAAGTCAACTACCCTGGCCAGCAAGATCTCCGGATCTGTCCCCCATTGTGCATGTTTGGGACTGGATGAAGCGTCGTCTCACGCGGTCTGCACGTCCAGCACGAACGCTGGTCCAACTGAGGCGCCAGGTGGAAATGGCATGGCAAGCCGTTCCACAGGACTACATCCAGCATCTCTACGATCGTCTCCATGGGAGAATAGCAGCCTGCATTGCTGCGAAAGGTGGATATACACTGTACTAGTGCCGACATTGTGCATGCTCTGTTGCCTGTGTCTATGTGCCTGTGGTTCTGTCAGTGTGATCATGTGATGTATCTGACCCCAGGAATGTGTCAATAAAGTTTCCCCTTCCTGGGACAATGAATTCTCGGTGTTGTTATTTCAATTTCCAGGAGTGTATGTTAATACGTCGTGCCCAGTGACCATGTGTAACAAAGTGCGAGATAACGAGGTAACAGTGACGTGAATAATGCATTAAACACAGAAATGACGGAGTACGTACTCTAATCTGTACGTAATACGAGCACGTTCACTGCAGAGTAGCGCGGCGCATGCCGTTAGGCGTTGTGTGTTGCGTATAAGCCTGTTATAACATAAAGTTAGGAATGAAGAACTGACAGGACACACAAAAGGTTTACATGCAGATGAAAACCTAACGACGAGCTGGTTTCGGTGCGATGCAGATAAGAAGTTCAGTGGTACCACCTGGGGAACCTCTGCTGACTGTCTGCGTTTAACCGTCATCAGTCTTGTGTACTCTGCTGCCGAGTACAGTGCACCTGTCAGGTTGGAAAGTGTACATGTGAAGAAGGTAGACACAAAACTTAACGACACAATGCGCTGCATTACTAGCGCCATCAAATCACCCCCGTGCAACTGGTTACCTGTACTGAGTCACATCCCTCCACCTCACTTAAGGCGGGAACAAGCTCTACTGCGGGAAGCCAAGAACATACCTGCACCACCGTCTCTACCACTGCACCAGGAATTCTGTCATCCGCCACAGTAACGATTACGATCAAGAAGACCAGCAAGTGTTACTGCGGGACAACTCATCGCGGATGGTTTTGATCTAAATGAAAGCTGGAATCACGAATGGTCAACAAAAAGTTTGGGAACAACAGCCCATCACCTTCATCCCACAAGGAAGCCAAAAGGTTTAGACCTACCGAGGAACCTCTGGTGCCGCCTCAACAGGTTAAGGACTGGACATGGTTGTTGTAACTACTTCAGGTACAAATGGGGCTGGATCAGTTCTCCAATGCGTGACTGTAATCAAGAAGAGCAGACAATTGAATATCTAGTCCAACACTGTCTACTTCTTTCATACCCTGGAATTCCCGAAGACTTGTTCACTGCAACACCCAGCTTAATTAATTGGTTCAAAAACACGGACTTTAATGTTTAATCTTGTCTTATATCATATGTATATTATATAGAATCACTTGTTTTATTTCAACTGTTATTGTTGTGGTCTTCAGTCCTGAGACTGGTTTGATGCAGCTCTCCATGCTACTCTATCCTGTGCAAGCTTCTTCATCTCCCAATACCTACTGCAGCCTACATCGTTCTGAATCTGCTTAGTGTATTCATTTCTTGGTCTCCCTCTACGATTTTTACCCTCCACGCTGCCCTCCAGTACTAAATTAGTGATCCCTTGATGCCTCAGAACATGTCCTACCAACCGATCCCTTCTTCTAGTCAAGTTGTGCCACAAACTCCTCCCCAATTCTATTCAATACCTGCTCATTAATTATGTGATGTACCCATCTAATCTTCATCATTCTTCTGTAGCACCACATTTCGAAAGCTTCTGTTCTCTTCTTGTCGAAACTATTTATCGTCCATGTTTCAGTTCCGTACACCCTATACAAATACTTTCAGAAACGACTTTGTGACACTTAAATATATACTCGCTGTTAACAAATTTCTCTTCTTCAGAAACGCTTTCCTTGCCATTGCCAGTCTACATTTTATATCCTCTCTACTTCGACCATCATCAGTTATTTTGCTCCCCAAATAGCAAAACTCCTTTATTTCTTTAAGTGTCTCATTTCCTAATCTAATTCCCTCTGCGTCACCCGACTTAATTCGAATACATTCCATTATCCTAGTTTTGCTTTTGTTGGTGTTCATCTTATATCCTCCTTTCAAGACACTGTCCATTCTGTTCAACTGCTCTTCCAAGTCTTTTGCTGTCTCTGACAGAATTACAATGTCATCGGCGAACCTCAAAGTTTTAATTTCTTCTCCATGGATTTTAATACCTACTCCGAACTTTTCTTTTGTTTCCTTCACTGCTTGCTCAATATACAGATTGAATAGCATCGGGGAGAGGCTACAACCTTGTCTCACTCCCTTCCCAACCACTGCTTCCCTTTCATGTCCCTCGACTCTTAGCCGGCCGGAGTGGCCGAGCGGTTAAAGGCGCTACAGTCTGGAACCGCACGACCGCTACGGTCGCAGGTTCGAATCCTGCCTCGGGCATGGATGTGTGTGATGTCCTTAGGTTAGTTAGGTTTAAGTAGTTCTAAGTTCTAGGGGACTTATGACCACAGTAGTTGAGTCCCATAGTGCTCAGAGCCATTTTGAACCCTCGACTCTTATAACTGCCATCTGGTTTCTGTACAAATTGTAAATAGCCTTTCGCTCCCTGTATTTTACCCCTGCCACCTTTTAGACTTTGAAAGAGAGTAATCGAGTCAACATTGTCAAAAGCTTTCTCTAAGTCTACAAATGCTAGAAACGTAGGTTTGCCTTTCCTTAATCTTTCTTCTAATTGTAATTCATGAATGACTGTTTCGTGAACAAAACGATGTCTGGGTATGACATATTGTCCTTTAGAGTTTGCCATTATGATGCTGAAAGAACCCGTATGTCAAGAAGATGCTTTGCCGTAAGAAGATTCCTATCTGCAGACTTGCTCTGATTCGCTCAGTCAGCACTGCCGTGAATCCTATTTGGTCGCTGTGCAAGCGGAGCAGGTTTACAGGTACTGAGGGCTGCTCGCTGTCCCGGTGACCCAGTTGCAGAAACAGCGTCAGGGTGGGGCGGGCGACCCCGTTACTCGTATTCTATTTGAGGTAAGCGCTGAGAGCCACATTCTTTCTACGAGTCAGATTTGTCGGATATAATAAGAAAAGAAAGGTCCTGGAAAGGATAACATAATTAAGTCGGAGTCGCTCTCAAAGGCTATAAGCTCTCCCATTTCCATTGTATTATCAAGAGCAGGATAACGTTTCGTTCGGTTAACACACGTGATAGTTGAATTTTCTGGTCTACAGCCTTAAATATTCAGACTGATATTTGGAATGAAATTTCAGGAAAGCTTCGAAAGAAATTGGTGGTAGCTCTCTTCTGATATAAGTAAGACTTTATAGAGGGGCAAATACGGGTAGCTCCCATATTACTTGGGAATCTCTTAAAAATCGATCAGGCTAAGTATTTATCCTGTTGAGGCAGTGTTTCGCATCGTACGTTCACAGAAGAATCATTGTGTAAATTCTTTTGGAAGTCAAATTTCGACAGTCCTCTCTACTTTACGGTAGTCCATATATCGCTGTTGTTTCGTCAGGTATGCATGACCTGATATCTTATTCAACTTTAAAACTGGATTGCGTACTGAGCAAGCAAACTGTTTAATAATTCATGATCTGCAGTACATGTGAGACAATGACTTGTGCACTACTAAATCGCACAGTGTAGTAATAAAATTTAAAACTAAAGACTCAACTCTAGAGACCAAGAAAGTGTCCCTGAAGTTGTAATATACGAAAAAAACCTACTTTTGGCCCTTAGTTGGCCTCGTAAGCAGTACAGCAAGGCAACTGCAAAACAATTTCTTCATATCATAATACAAAGTAGTGTAGAGGATCTAATGTGCTTCGCTAAGCGTATACAATGCCGGAAAATAAATTAGGGCACCATTTTAGAGGTTTCCACTTCACTCTAGATTTATTGATGAAACGGCACGTAAGAGTACATGAAATGGTTGCATTTACAAATCAACAGCACAAGCGGTTCAGAGCTCTCAGGTATCGAGCCACTCTGAAAAACTCACATTAGAACATGGTGTAGTCCCTACGGGCGGCAACGCGGGCGCTGACTCTGACATCCAGTCGATCTTAAAAATGGCGAATACTATCCTGGGATGCATTATTCCAAGCCTGCACAACCTGTTCACGTAGTTCTGTAAGAGTCACTGGTTGACGAGTCTCATTTCGAGTTAACTGCCCGTCACATCATATCGCACACGTGCTTGATTAGAGAGAAGTTCGGATATCGTTCTGGCCAGGGAAGTTGCTGCACGTTGATGTGTTATTCCTTTTGACACATCGAAATTAAACACATAACCAGTTTGTAGTTGCCATACACTTCTTTATTACTAACACATGCTCTTAATGAAGATAACAGTAACAACGATTACAATAAAAGGTATCTGCCCTACAGAATCACCAGCAGTGCTCAGATTACGTTAATCCATTTAAGTCCGATAGACGCAGATCTTTCAAGATTTACTCAACCAATTTTCACTAATTGAAACAATGTTCATAAAACCACCATTAATGAAATTTAACTGACATAACTGAATCACAGCAACCTTTTACCATGCTTCATGACTTACATAGAAACTGGATTTCACATAACTCATATCAAATTCTAAACCTACTTCCAACAACTAAGACATCTTCCATGGACTGATCTGAAGCAATTCTCACAAATTAAAAGTATTATCAGAATAATACACTCAACTAGGCTTCTCTATTGTATTACTTAGAGATACGAGGTTGACATTTCACACCCAGAATGTAATAATAGCAAATTAAACAGTCTTAGAATGGGGCCGTTTCAATTTTACGTTTAAAATTAGTGATGGTCGCGAGCAGACCGATAGGTTCTAACAGACACAGGAGATTCAAGGACCAGAAGTTGAACTATAAGCTTTCGAAAGACCACAACGCTCCACCGAAAAGATGGAATTTCAGGACACTAACAACGTAACCACAGACACCGATCCAGTTCCTTAAATTTCCCTCTTCCACCGTAATACCCCGATCGGGATTTGCTCATGTCGACCACTGCCAATTATCTGAAACATAAACACATCAGCGGCAGACAACATATACAGATACACAAGACATATCTGCCCAGCTGGTTACAAATAAACCTTTAACTGCACACGGCACAAAATGAACCCAAGCGGAACTAACCTACGTGACCACTTGCCCAGTAACGGCTCTTAAATTTTGATTAGCCAATTCTCTAGAACAAACAAATAATATAATATCATATAAAGAGGAAATAGGGAAAATTATTTCGGTCCGCTCTCGAACGCCAGGCACAGACTTACGCACTTACGCATCCGGCTTTTCGCGGATGATGCTGACAGAGAAGTTGCAGCATTAGAAAATTGTAGCGAAATGCAGGAAGATCTGCAGCGGATAGGCACTTGGTGCATGGAGTGGCAACTGACCCTTAACATAGACAAATGTAATGTATTGCGAATACATAGAAAGAAGGATCCTTTATTGTATGATTATATGATAGCGGAACAAACACTGGTAGCAGTTACTTCTGCAAAATATCTGGGTGTATGTGTGCGGAACGATTTGAAGTGGAATGATGATATAAAATTAATTGTTGGTAACGCGGGTACCAGGTTGAGATTGATTGGGAGAGTCCTTACAAATTGTAGTCCATCAACAAAGGAGGTGGCTTACAAAACACTCGCTCGCCTTATAGTTGAGTATTGCTCATCAGTGTGGTATCCGTACCAGATCGGGTTGACGGAGGAGATAGAGATCCAAAGAAGAGCGGCGCGTTTCGTCACAGGGTTATTTGGTAAGCGTGATAGCGTTACGGAGATGTTTAGCAAACTCAAGTGGCAGACTCTTCAAGAGAGGAGCTCTGCATCGCGGTGTAGCTTGCTGTCTAGGTTTCGAGAGGGTGCGTTTCTGGATAAGGTATCGAATATATTGCTTCCCCCTACTTACACCTCACGAGGAGATGACGAATGTAAAATTAGAGAGATTCGAGCGCGCACGGAGGCTTTCAGACAGTCGTTCTTCCCGTGAACCATACGCGACTGGAACAGAAAAGGGAGGTAGTGACAGTGGCACGTAAAGTGCCCTCCGCCACACACCGTTGGGTGGCTTGCGGAGTAAAAATGTAGATGTAGCTAACCTCTAGCTTCATGCCTATTTGTTGTGCGTAGCTAGCACTCCCCTAAATACAGTGACAAGTAACTGAAACAATCAAGAGAGTTTTCAGCGCACTCGGGTATTCAATTAGCTTGAACAGAACCGACCTAGAAACAATTCGACGACTCCGGTTCATTCACTTCGAGGGACATGTAACAGACGCGAAGGAAATCTGTTCTTCAGATTTCAAGGAAATCCCAGTCACCGTTGGCAGTGTATCTGCATTCCAACGGCTAAACTCGCCGCAGCAGCTGTCCACGCTCCTCCGTCGTACCGACTCGGCCACACGCCACGCTGCACACATCCGCAGCGACACACGTCACTGTCGCTCGCATAGCTGACACCCGAAGTCAAGCCCCCAGCAGAGCGTGCGCGCCGCAGTTAAATAGCCATCCGCCAAAGATGCGAAGAAGACAAGCAGGCATCGAAAATCGACTCACCAACGGTCGGGATGACAATCGATGGAGACTGGCGCCAGCAGCGTACCAGCTCACAAGTCTTGCAGAGCACGTTGAGTTTCATGAACAGAGTGTGGGCGAGCATTATTCATTTGAAGCAACACTTCACCTTCCTGTTGCAAGAACGGCAAATGAACGGATCTCGCCCCCCCCCCCCCCCCCCCTCGAAAGTGAGCGAGAGTTGTAGCTTATCGCACTCCACACCATAAGCCCTGCGGCTGCGCCTGTGGTATCTTGGACGAACGCACTCTACAAGCCCTGCGCTCTCAGGGCCTACGTCGAACGATCAAACGACCATCAGTTGCGTGCAGGCAGAATGTGCTTCCATCGTTGAAGATCACGGCGCGCCATTCCATCTTCCAAGTGATCCTCTGACAGCACTAGAGGAGCAATGCATGTCGAAGCTGTGGCGTGAGTGGAGGGCGGGCTAGAGCTGTGGCTGTGTGTGCCATAGTCCCACTGCTCACAACAGGTTTGCAAACAGCTCACGCGTCTGAGCTCACAAGCACTCTTGTCTGTGCTGCGGTATCTGTGCGATCTGCCACTGTTCCCCTTACAATACGACGATCCCGACGGGCGTCTATGCTGTGTGAACATCCTGTATCTCGCCCACGGATGTGAGCATGTTCACGTGACCACTAATACCAGCATAGTAGCATAAATGACGCTGCATCTCCAAGTCGTGTGGCAGTTCTCCAAATGGACCATCGCGCCATAATACAACCCCTTTCAAACTCGCTCAGTTGTCCGTAGGAAGCAAGACTGAACCTCCGTGGCATGGTTAGCTGTTTGCTTTGCACTACTCTGAGCCTTCTAGCTGTGTGCCTTTCCTACACTCCTGGAAATTGAAATAAGAACACCGTGAATTCATTGTCCCAGGAAGGGGAAACTTTATTGACATATTCCTGGGGTCAGATACATCACATGATCACACTGACAGAACCACAGGCACATAGACACAGGCAACAGAGCATGCACAATATCGGCACTAGTACAGTGTATATCCACCTTTCGCAGCAATGCAGGCTGCTATTCTCCCATGGAGACGATCGTAGAGATACTGGATGTAGTCCTGTGGAACGGCTTGCCATGCCATTTCCACCTGGCGCCTCAGTTGGACCAGCGTTCGTGCCGGACGTGCAGACCGCGTGAGACGACGCTTCATGCAGTCCCAAACATGCTCAATGGGGGACAGATCCGGAGATCTTGCTGGCCAGGGTAGTTGACTTACACCTTCTAGAGCACGCTGGGTGGCACGGGATACATGCGGACGTGCATTGTCCTGTTGGAACAGCAAGTTCCCTTGCCGGTCTAGGAATGGTGGAACGATGGGTTCGATGACGGTTTGGATGTACCGTGCACTATTCAGTGTCCCCTCGACGATCACCAGTGGTGTACGGCCAGTGTAGGAGATCGCTCCCCACACCATGATGCCGGGTGTTGGCCCTGTGTGCCTCGGTCGTATGCAGTCCTGATTGTAGCGCTCACCTGCACGGCGCCAAACACGCATACGACCATCATTGGCACCAAGGCAGAAGCGACTCTCATCGCTGAAGACGACACGTCTCCATTCGTCCCTCCATTCACGCCTGTCGCGACACCACTGGAGGCGGGCTGCACGATGTTGGGGCGTGAGCGGAAGACGGCCTAACGGTGAGCGGGACCGTCTCCCAGCTTCATGGAGACGGTTGCGAATGGTCCTCGCCGATACCCCAGGAGCAACAGTGTCCCTAATTTGCTGGGAAGTGGCGGTGCGGTCCCCCACGGCACTGCGTAGGATCCTACGGCCTTGGCGTGCATCCGTGCGTCGCTGCGGTCCGGTCCCAGGTCGACGGGCACGTGCACCTTCCGCCGACCACTGGCGACAACAGCGATGTACTGGGGAGACCTCACGCCCCACGTGTTGAGCAATTCGGCGGTACGTCCACCCGGCCCCCCGCATGCCCACTATACGCCCTCGCTCAAAGTCCGTCAGCTGCACATACGGTTCACGTCCACGCTGTCGCGGCATGCTACCAGTGTTAAAGACTGCGATGGAGCTCCGTATGCCACGGCAAACTGGCTGACACTGACGGCGGCGATGCACAAATGCTGCGCAGCTAGCGCCATTCGACGGCCAACACCGCGGTTCCTGGTGTGTCCGCTGTGCCGTGCGTGTGATCATTGCTTGTACAGCCCTCTCGCAGTGTCCGGAGCAAGTATGGTGGGTCTGACACACCGGTGTCAATGTGTTCTTTTTTCCATTTCCAGGAGTGTATTAAAGGGTTGAAACCTGATAGTCAAGGGAAGGCAGGATTCGGTTACGATTGTGGACAGGGCCGTAATCAGTTACTATTGGTTGCCTTTCACAGTTTGTAACGTCTTGTAATAAACAAAGACAATATATTATGTAATAATTAAAATATTAGATGTGTCATATTGTGTCATTATGTAAAATTATGTATTATTTTCTTTATTTTTTATTTTTGAGAACGTCTGTGTCGGCGAGTAATAAGACCGACACAGAAGATAAATGTTGTACAAAGATCACCAAATGAATTTGTATATAAGGCATGATGTAAAGCAATGTCTCTGTTCTTCTTAATCTGAAAGCTGCGAGATAAAGATCTCCTGTTGTTGTCGTAGAGAGCGCGAAGGTAGCATTCTTTTGTCGAGATTGTGAATTGGACGCCATTGCGCGTGAATGTACACAGGTCTGTAATTATTAAGATATTTAAATGTTTAAATAGAGTTGTTTAAATGAAAACTTGTATTACTTAAATGTTAAAGTGTGCCTGCCTATTATCCCATCCTGTTAAGATATTTTCAGCCATATAAAAATATTATCTGTGGAGCTGAGCTGTGTGGAGAAAGAAGAGCCGCTGCCGCGGCGTATTTAAACGACTTACAATATAGTCGAGTATACCGCAAGGAAGCGGTAAAATAATAGTAAAAAATAATATTATTTCTTTTAGCTCCCAGGTTGGCAGTGAAGATCAACAGATTTTATGATGTGTTGCAGGTTGACGCGGGCTGCTGATAGGATATAATTTTCAGTGCAAATAATTTTATGTACCTAAAGAATCTGATAGGAAACTTGCTGTGCTCCGTTCTGATCTGGCTAAATTTTATAGTGAATACGTAATTTTCTTTAATGAGAGTCTCATGTTCTTGGGCTAGCCGTGGTATGAAATAGCATTTAGTAAGAAATAAAATCCACTGCAAACTTGTATTTGTGAACGATCGTACGAACTGTAACATCAGTGATCATAGGACATTAATTTCAACTTTGAATAATTACGAAGTAGGAAAGATATATTGATACTTAGCATGAGTTGCAGTTACTAAAAAATCGTTCTTTAAATTATAGGCCAGATTCAGAACAATAATACTTCCATCATTTTATTTTGCTAAAAAAGGTAACGAAGATAAAGCAATTAAAAGCACAGCATTGTTAAAAGAATTTCACGTCACTCTTTCCATATATGCGTTGTTACGCCAATAATAATTAAAAATAATTAAATAAACCATTAAGAGCAAAAACAATTTTTATAAAAGCAACAATTAACGAAAGGGCAGTCAGCAACAGCTATATAGTTTTTTTTTTAAGAGTAAGACGTGAAACTGGCGCCCAAAAACGCGGGGCCCGAATTTGCAGTGGCCACAATTATAAAATTTTATGTATTTTCTTTCAGTGTTTATTGTTATGTAGGTGTATATGTATATGTATTTAGTGTTAAATGTATGTATATCATGATCTATGCTATGTATTAATGAATGTTCAAACACTCTTACATGACAAAACGTACTACTGCAAGCGAGTTTGAGAAGACGATCCTGATTGTACTGAGAAGCTCTAACGACTACGTAATCCGGGGGCAGCCGGACCCCGAGATAATAGAAACTAAAGGTAAGACTACAGTGTAGTTGTCCTGTTTGTAGAAGTTGAGCTCCAGTGAAGTAATCTCATATCGCTAGTGGTGTGCAGACTGTACGTAGTTTGATGTTAGTATTTGTGACAGGACAAAGTTGATGTAGATAGTAATTTTTAGTGTGCAGTGTAGTGTATATAAAGTGATGTATTTTGTGTGCAAGGGGAAAAACTGTTAGATTTTGTGTTTTAGTAAGCAATTTAGGAATATGGTTAAGTTGCGTAGTCAACGTCCAAGCAATATGGATACTGAAGAACAACAATTAGCTAGTGAAGGAAATGTGGAACCGGGTGCCTCAAGTAGTACTAGTACTCTCTTTGAAGATATAACAGGCGAAATTGTGGGGGCAGGGGCACAGGAAGTAGTGCCACCGCCCACTAGTCATCAAGTCGATGTTGATAAAGAAATTGTACCACCACCAGAAAAGCAGGAACCAGAGAGTGGTAATCTGCCTGGTGGGTATGCAATTCAGGCTATATTAGAGCGTGTGCTAAATTACCAGGCAAAATTTGCGCAACAGCAAGCTGAACGAGATCGTCAGCAAGCTGAGCGAGATCGCAGGCTAGAAGAAAATTTACTTGCACAGCAAGCCGAGCGAGATCGCCAGCAAGCTGAACGAGATCGTCAGCAAGCTGAGCGAGATCGCAGGCTAGAAGAAAATTTACTTGCCCAGCAAGCCGAGCGAGATCGCCAGCAAGCCGAGCGGGACCAGCAACTTGTGCAATCGTTAGAAAATATGAAAAAAGAGATAGCAGATATGAAAAAGAATTACGAGTCAATACCTAAGGCCGTGCAGGAGCTGACTGAACAGGTCACCCACCTGCAAGTAGCAAACACTAACATGGTAGATGAAATAGGTGTCTTAGCCAACAGAGTAGAAAAGCTAGAAATAGATTCCACACAGCTTGTAGAGCAGAAGTGGAATGAACAGGCAAATAAAATTGAAACAGAATTTAAATCATGGATAGAAGTGAAGGAGACTGAGATTGACACGAATATTAATTCTAAAGTAGAAGCAGCAATAGCGAATAGAGATTCAGAATCGTTCAGTACCGCCGTAAATAGTCAGGTACAGAACGATGTGCAAACCATTAAACAAATACTCAGTGAGGATATTCCGCAGTGGCAAGTGAATGTTAACAAACGGATATCCGAACTGGAGAAAGGTTTAGCACAAAGCAAGAAACATGTGGAACAGGAACCTCTGTCGCCAACAGCCCATGGTTTTGGCAACGCACAAACTTATATGCGATACAACAATGGGGAATCTGTAGTCGATAATGCGAAGAGCTGTAGCTCCGGTTCGGAGCACACAGCATATGTCCCAGCAGCAAACCCATGTAGTTCAAAAATATTAGTGGAAGAAAGTTTAATTAAAAATAGACAATTTCAAACATTTACTACTGAAAGGAAATCAGTACACCCAGTAGTATTTATAAAAAGCTTTAAAAATATCTTACCCAGTGTATGGAACGAAACACAGAAAATACAATACGTAATGTCGTACATTCAAGGTGACGCAGCACTGTGGGCTACAGAAGTAGCAGACAGCTGCAAGACATACGAACAGTTTGAAAGGGCATTTTTATCGAAATATTGGTCGCCGTGTATACAAGAGCGACTAAGAAAAGAGGTATATAATCCCGAACCGTACTCACCCCGTCTTGGGAATTTGAGGCGGTACTTTGAAAAATATATAAACAAAACACGCTACTGGGACGAGCCTATATCACCGAGAGACATAATAAGACTACTCAAATCCCATTTACCAATCCAGATCAAGGAGAAGTTAATACATGTGCCAGAAAGCGACATGGAAAACTTCCTGTCGGTCCTAGATTCCATAGATTTGATACAGGAAGATGTAAAATCGGCGTGCGACCATTTGCGGAATAATGGGTCGGGATGTAATCACGACAGAAACAGTAGTGCACAGAACCACAACCATAGAAATGGTGGGGGTGGTAGCAAGCGACAAGAACAATCGCAAAATGGTAGTAACGGTAGAGGCCAAAACGGGTATGGACAACCAAATTATAACAAAAAGCGTCGATTTGACGACAGATACGAATCCGGAATGTCAGGGACCAACCGCTGGAAAAATGCGCGAGGTCAGTGGCAGAGTAATTATAATGATAGTAATCGAAATTGGCAACAGAATCAGTGTAGAAGCCCAGAGCGACAGGCTAGTGACCGGTATGACAACAATAGACCACCACCGCAAAACGCGCCTATTGCGCAGCCGTGGCGGCCTACAAATCAGAACGTACATATAGTGGAGGTCGCGGACAATAGCCGTCCAAGTACCTCCCAAGTAACTAATCTAACAAACTAGAATCGGCCTCGATATGCTCTCCATCGACGGCCGAGGGATGGAGTGAGAGCAACTCGAGTAATAACGGTAATAGACCTGGGATACGCATGCTGCGATACAACGAAGGTGTCAGTATGTATAAAGATCTGCTGAACGAACCGCACGAATGTAAGAAGGATAATAACGAAAATGTGCAAGCTATTATTGAAGCTAGAATCAATGATGTTGCAGTAAACATAATTATCGACACAGGTGCCTCAGTAAGTGTGATGAGTATGGAGCTATTTAAAGCACTGGGAAAGGGACATAGTATTCCGACCTTCCCGGTTAATAATTGTAAGGTGTCTGGAGACATTAGTGCACAGAGCCAATCAGTTAAGTACCAGGTGCAGGTGGAGATTTATAAGGAGGGCGAAGCCATAGTGAGCTCGTTCCTCGTGGTTAAAGGATTGAAGGTGGCCTGCATTCTGGGAGTAGATTTTCTCCGTGAGAGGGACGCATTGATCGACCTCTCCGTGGGGAAACTAAGCATAATTAATAGGGGTAGAAGGATTGAATTATCTATGATGAAATCGAAGGAGGTACTTGTGCCGTACTGTAATCGAATCGATATCAAAGGTAGGAACCCTTGGGTACTACACATCGATGATTTTTCACATGCAACAGACCTCTATTACCCGAATTTAGAGGATCAAAATTTCGAAACAAATGTTGAGGCATTTCAGACTAAAGTGCACGAATCGGAAGGTTTAAATGATACGCAAAAGCAACAGTTGACGCAGCTGCTATCGGAATATACTATGGTATTTACCGACCGTCCAGGAATAGTCAAAGGGTACCACTATCACATAGAGGTGATACCCCATAATACATACTGTCGCGCAACCTACTCCATCCCTTGGTCGAGGAGGGAATTAGTAGCTAAGGAAATTCGAAAGATGTTAGAGTGGGATATCATAGAGCCCTCCTTCTCTCCATACAGTAGTCCTCTTGTAGCAGTGGCGAAAGCCAATGGAAAAATCAGGCTAGTGTTAGATGCTAGGGACATTAACAAAATTATTATACCTGTCCGGACTCGTCCAGAGAATTTAGACGAGCAAATACAAAAATTTCATGGAGTGCAGTACTTGACCTCGATCGATCTGAAAAGTTCATATTGGCAAATTCCCCTTACACCGGAATCCAGGAAGTACACAGCTTTCATATTCGGGGGGCGAAGTTACCAATTCAAGGTGCTTCCCTTCGGATTGAATGTGAGTGCTGGAGTGTTTATTACTGCACTAGACACCGTACTGGGTCCAGACCTATTGGAAAAAATTACGGTATATGTAGATGATTTGGTAATCGCGACTGCTACTTGGGACGAACACATGGAATTGTTGCACAGAGTACTAGAGAGATTTAGGCAAGCAGGGGTGACAGCAAACCTCGAAAAGTCAAAATTTGGCAGAAACAAAATTAAATTTTTAGGCCATCTTATTACACCACTCGGTATCAGTCCGGACAACAAAAAATTAGAGGCGATCCGACAATTTCCAAGCCCCTGCACTAAGAGACAATTGAAAGCGTTCCTTGGGCTGACGTCTTTTTTCAGGAGGTTCGTGCCCAATCAGCTGTTAAATGACGCGTCACTACTAAATCTATTACGAAAAAATGTGCAATGGGTTTGGAATGACAAATGTCAACAAGCCTTCGAAGCGATTAAAACCGCCCTACTGAATGCGAATATTTTGCAGCACCCCGATCTGTCCAAAGATTTTTGTCTCGCGACGGATTCATGTTCTTATGGCTTGGGCGCGTGCTTGTTTCAGTGGGAAGAAGGAAACGACCCAACAACAATAAAAGTTATCGGCTTCGCCAGTAGGACGTTAACTAGCTGCGAGAGAGCCTACTCGGCAACTGAACTCGAAGCACTTGCAGTAGTCTGGGCTGTCAAAAAGTTCAATTATTATCTACAAGGGAAGGAGATTAGAGTCTATAGTGACCACCAAGCGTTAAGTTTTTTAATGTCATGCAAGCTGTTCCATACCAGACTGAGGAGATGGATGCTTGTCTTACAAGAATATAGGATAAAGATCATGTACATTAAAGGCCAAGATAACGTAATAGCGGATGCTCTGTCACGACTGCCGGCAGGATTACCGGAGTTAACAGAAATGTTAGAGCAATCCGCGGAATATAAAGTGTTGTTAGTGCGTGACAACACTTACATGAAAGATTTTTTATATATATGTAAAAACATGTTCGAGTTACAAAGATCAGACCCGATGTGGAGAAAAATTATTAATGATATTGAAGAGGGGGTTAACAATAGAGGTGAGCAAGATTTTAAAATAGTGAACCATATTTTGTATCATAAAATTAGCACGAAAGAAGACTGCTGGGCAGTATGTATACCCAGCCAGTCAGTAAAAGTTATGATATGGCACACGCACTTGGCATGGGGCCATGCAGGGATTGGAAAGTGTGCAGAGATCATGACGAGATACTGCTACTTTCCCCGTATGAAACACCATATTCAGACAACAGTTAGAACTTGCGTGATATGTCAAAAAGCGAAACATTACAATAGATCCACTAAGTTTGAACTACACCCTATAGTTCCTCTCAGGCCACTTCAAATAGTATCGGTAGATGTGGCAGGTCCCTATCCCATGGCCAGAGGAGGTATGAAATATATACTGGCCATGTACGATATTTTTTCCAAACACTTGGCAATTTATTGCATAAAATCAGCTACTGCCAAAACCATGGTCAGGCGGATCAGTCAAGAATATTTGCCTAAAGTGGGAAAACCCGAAGCCATAACAACTGATAATGCATCTTATTTCACGGGTCGAACTTGGAAAAATTACTTACGGGAACAAAATATACAGCACATTCTGGTATCCCGATTCCATCCAGAAGCAAGCCTAGTTGAAAGAATATTCAAAGAATTGAATAAGTTCCTTAGAATCTACATAGGAAACCGACATACTAAATGGCCAGAGCTAGTACCGAAATTTGTAGAAATACACAATTTAACACCCCATTCAAGTACAGGCTATCCACCGGTAGAGATATTGAATGGATTTACGGAGACACCGAATGAATGGCTCACGCCGTTGCCGAGATTGCCAGCTAAGGCAGAAACAAGGGAAGAAAAGATGAAAAAGATATGGAACAGACTAACCAACTGTGCAGCAAAGAGGAAAAGGAAGTACGACCGAGGAGTAACAAACGAACAGAAATATAATGTAGGAGACCTAGTACTCATTCGTAACCACCCTAAATCCTCAGCCACCTTAAAACAGAATAGTAAGTGGCAATTGCTATATTCAGGACCCTTTAAAGTAATAGGCGTGCCACATGAATGTAGCTATTTGTTAGCACATCCCCATACGGGGAAGATCAAAGGATTATATCCACGTAAAGACGTGAAGTTATTTATTCAGTGACACATAATATATAAAGAGTAATAGGTGTAAAAAGATTTTAATTGTGTTTTAGAATATAAGTGTGTTAGTATTTAGAAAGAAATTTGTGTGTAATGAAGTTGGGAGGAAGTGGAATCAGAAAGTGAGCAATAGCTTACACAGGACAGATTTTGTTTACAGACAATTAGTCATTAAGATATTATGTGCTTATTAAAAAATGAACAATTTTCTTGTTGTATAAAGGATTAATTTCTTGAACCATTTTCTATGTGTAGTGTGTAAGTGCAATCAATGATGCAATCTTATAGAGTAAGGGAATTGCTGTAATTGTATTAGGATAAGAAACCCTGAGAGAGAGAGTCTTTACTAGCCAGACATTGACTTTGCGATATGCAACAATGATGTAATGTGATGTTGGCTGCCAGTAGTGATTTGAGAACGACACTGGAGCAGAACCTAATTAAAAACGAGCCCGTTCCGTGGAAACTCCGTTCTGTATGTAGCAATGCTTCAATTGAGCCTGTGTACTTGGTACACGACCTTGAATATTCATTACGCGATACGCGAGTTAAGTCAGGCAATGCAGAACCTACACTGTAGTCATATAGGAAAAATCATTAAAAATAATGTTATTGCTGAACGAAGTATTTATTGAACAATATGCCCGAGTCAAGCTGTCATGCACATGGTAAAATCTGTTTGATAGATGGGTGATAATCAGGCAAGCTACACTAAGAAAAAAAAAAAATATGTATAAAAAAAAAAAAAAAAAAAAAAGAAATAAAAAAAAAATTCACACACCGTTAAAAAAAAATTTACAAAAGGGCCAAATACGCCTAGCAACAATATGAAGAGTATGTTGTGATAAAGTGAAAACCAATAAATGCTATGTAAATCAGAGTGACTATGCAAAGAACAGTTAAAAGGTGTTAAAAAATAAACTGTGTGCATAAACACTTAAGGACAGGACGGAATATTGTGTGTAGTAGGGACAGAAAATGACTGTTGTATCTGCACCAATATATACGTCGATAAATCTAGTGTTGAGTGATAGACTGTCCTAGTGCAGCGCTCAACGAACAATAGACAGTGTATAAAAACAGTAGTTATTGATCCGTTCGGAGACGATTTACACAAACATCGCTCAACGGAGACATGTAGTATGAGTGTAACGAACCATTTTCGCGTGTTGAAAGACGCTCTGGCAGTGCATCAACCGTGGAAGTGAGTGAAAACGTGTAGTACAATGTGCGTGTGACGAACTCTGAATACCAGTGTCACGATGCCACAAAAAACCTGTTATCACGCCAAAACATCCTGTGCATACCAGTGAAGCGACGGCTTACTGAACAATAAACGCTTTTAACAAATTGCCTCTTCTTCCACAGCTAGTAATCTGTGTCCTTAAAGACAGTACACCGTTGTGGAATGTTTGTTTCATGCGCCACGACGGGGAGCCATGCGGAGAAGCAGAGACGAGTGCCGTGCCGCCATCCAGCCGGTTGCGGTAAACCACTGCCACTCGCCGACAACAGCGAATGGTTCAGCGCGGTTCGCGACTGCTTGGGCGCCACGCTAGCACGACCTCACTGTTATTGAGAGCCGGTCGTCGAACCCAGCGGCCGTCGGTACGCGGCGTTCCAGACGACGCTACTCAACAATTGCTTCGCACCGCCAGCTCCATACCACATTGTTGTCATTCAAATGAACTATTAACTATATGTATAATGTGCTAACATGAATGGTGTTTAATGGACACGCAATGACGTGATAAACATTTTTTTTTGTTGTTATCCAACACGAACTCACAATATTCATGGATTTAGTGATGTATCGATCTAATATGTTTGCGTCATGTTAATGAAAGGTACTCGCACGAATGATAGACATTTTAAACCAACTGTCGCGAGTAAGTGCAAAGACGGTTCATTATACTATTGTAAAAATGTGTAATAAGTGACTTTCATAACAGTCCAGAATACAAGTAGTATATCGATAACAAAGAGACTAAAAGTGTAGCATGCTATCACAAATAGCCTTTGTTATATGTGGACATTGAATAGAGTCTAAACTTTTCGTGAGATGACCATGGCTCCGGCGCAGTTTTCCCAGGTTTTCTGATCGCACGTAGCCCGAATGGGGGAGCCAAATAAATGTAATGACCCTGGGACTAGGTTGACGGTCACCTCGCAAAGTGTAAGAACAGTATACGAAGTGTAATTAAACCTACAGTGTAAAAGAACTGAGTAGTGTAAAGTGAATGTTCCAACCAAAGTAATAAACCATAAACAAGACAGACGTTAGTGGCAGCATATTGCCGAACATTTTCATCGTTAGTCAAATGCTGCCAGGGGGCAGTGTAACGTCTTGTAATAAACAAAGACAATATATTATGTAATAATTAAAATATTAGATGTGTCATATTGTGTCATTATGTAAAATTATGTATTATTTTCTTTATTTTTTATTTTTGAGAACGTCTGTGTCGGCGAGTAATAAGACCGACACAGAAGATAAATGTTGTACAAAGATCACCAAATGAATTTGTATATAAGGCATGATGTAAAGCAATGTCTCTGTTCTTCTTAATCTGAAAGCTGCGAGATAAAGATCTCCTGTTGTTGTCGTAGAGAGCGCGAAGGTAGCATTCTTTTGTCGAGATTGTGAATTGGACGCCATTGCGCGTGAATGTACACAGGTCTGTAATTATTAAGATATTTAAATGTTTAAATAGAGTTGTTTAAATGAAAACTTGTATTACTTAAATGTTAAAGTGTGCCTGCCTATTATCCCATCCTGTTAAGATATTTTCAGCCATATAAAAATATTATCTGTGGAGCTGAGCTGTGTGGAGAAAGAAGAGCCGCTGCCGCGGCGTATTTAAACGACTTACAATATAGTCGAGTATACCGCAAGGAAGCGGTAAAATAATAGTAAAAAATAATATTATTTCTTTTAGCTCCCAGGTTGGCAGTGAAGATCAACAGATTTTATGATGTGTTGCAGGTTGACGCGGGCTGCTGATAGGATATAATTTTCAGTGCAAATAATTTTATGTACCTAAAGAATCTGATAGGAAACTTGCTGTGCTCCGTTCTGATCTGGCTAAATTTTATAGTGAATACGTAATTTTCTTTAATGAGAGTCTCATGTTCTTGGGCTAGCCGTGGTATGAAATAGCATTTAGTAAGAAATAAAATCCACTGCAAACTTGTATTTGTGAACGATCGTACGAACTGTAACATCAGTGATCATAGGACATTAATTTCAACTTTGAATAATTACGAAGTAGGAAAGATATATTGATACTTAGCATGAGTTGCAGTTACTAAAAAATCGTTCTTTAAATTATAGGCCAGATTCAGAACAATAATACTTCCATCATTTTATTTTGCTAAAAAAGGTAACGAAGATAAAGCAATTAAAAGCACAGCATTGTTAAAAGAATTTCACGTCACTCTTTCCATATATGCGTTGTTACGCCAATAATAATTAAAAATAATTAAATAAACCATTAAGAGCAAAAACAATTTTTATAAAAGCAACAATTAACGAAAGGGCAGTCAGCAACAGCTATATAGTTTTTTTTTTTAAGAGTAAGACGTGAAAAGTTACACACATTTATTTTTAAAACAGCAATTCCAGACTCAACAATAAATAAAAATACCACACGTTATTAACGAAGGAATAAACAACCGTGTAAATAACAGTGCTTTCAGTGCGTTACAATTTAGCAAATCAACATAAAATACAGATACAGATAATGTTTAAAAAAACAAGCCACTGTCATCACGGCTGAAGGCCTTACACGCCAAGAATGGAAATAAAATTAAGAATGTTGAAGAACTCGCTGCAATTGCAACTTACAGGTATTGAAATATTAAAGAGTAAGTGGCCACAAACTCAGCAGAAAGCATCAGACGCCAGGAATGGCAGTAAATAAGGTTTTAAGGCTTACTGCTAAAATACAAGTATTGAATTATTTTTCCAAAGCAAAGCTCAAGGCCGTATACGCCAGGAACTCCAATTACATAAAAAATTTAGAACCCTGCTGTAAAACAGCAAATACAAGCAAAGGTTAATTAAAAGAAACAAGAAACTGACCACCAAACGGGTAAAATAAGATGATGGTAACCTTATAACACAACCCTTACACTGCTAGATTTATTCCAGAAGGCGGTCGAAACTACTAACTAGACATACATAACCTTCAATGTAGGCATTACAAGGTATGGTAATAAATAATTCGCCGGCCGTTGTGGCCGAGCGGTTCTAGGCGTTACAGTCTGGAACCGCGCAACCGCTACGGTCGCTGGTTCGAATCCTGCCTTGGGCGTGGATGTGTGTGATGTCCTTAGGGTAGTTAGGTATAATTAGTTCTAACTTCTAGGGGACTGATGACCTCAGAAGTCAAGTCCCATAGTGCTCAGAGCCATTTGAATCAATAAATAATTCAATAATAAAACACAAGGACCAGTCACACACGATGCTTCAGCAATCGATCTCTGAGAAGGTCCGGCAACAAACACTTTCGTGACTGATGAGATAGGCAGCCAAGAGTTGCATTCACTTCACAAGATGGTAACTCAGACTAGTGGCAGTCTAACGAATGACTAATGATAATATTGCTGGAGCTACATGACGTCCAATAAACAAAATGCAAGAATAGAGCAACACGAGAAAGCCGGAACCGGCGGACTGCACTACGCCCCCAGAACACAGTGCTTAGAGCGCCCGGAACGAGAAAGGAATCTCTACCACCACAGTAGAAGCATCACAACAATCAAGAAAGCTGTCAAAACTACACGCCTTACCGGACAGCAGCGGCAAGACGAGGAAACGTACACTGCCGTTACATACGTTAACCCCCAGGTCAGGTAACTGGGGCGTTAGCGGCCACCAGGCAGGAAAAATACCGCTGGTTGAACTTAACAAATTGTAACAAGCAGAACGCAGTAAATAGTAATAAGAAATCGATCAAAGCTAATCAGACCCGCTTTCTCCAAGCACTCCACTCGCTGCTCTTCACCTCGGCGACACTACGAGCAGCAACACGAACCCAAATCACTGCAGAATAGCGAGATGTCGCAATGGTGGGGGTTTCTCCACTTGAATTGAAATGCACTCATGTTAAAGCCTGCAGGACCTGGTTTACGACGAGGTCGTGCCCCCTCGTGACCACAGCGCTTCCATCCAGCAGTCCATGCGTAGTGTTCCCGCACTGCGCGGACCAGCCTCCTCCTGAGTCCACAACCGAACTGCCCACTCACAGGACACGGAAAACCAGCGACGACGCCTCAAAGATAGGGCAACAGCTACTACATATCGATAACCGCCGCTGCTGCCACTACGGGACAGGCAACGCTTGCGAAACGAGTGGCGCCAGTCCAAACGAGATGAAGACAAACAACCGCAACCATGCCAACTAAAGAATACGGTCTGGCCTCCAAGAGAGGGCGGAAACCTACAAACAGCACCAACGCGTGCCGCAGCAAGGCTCAAGGGTAGAGACAGACTCTTTTCTGGTAGCTATGTTGCTACACTATGTGTTGACTGACGACGCTGAAATCACTATCGGTATATCTACCGTCCCCCAGGTGACATACGCTGTCACTGGATCAAAATCGATGTCGTCCTTTCATGTGTACTATTTTTCTCCGGCAGTGTATTAATCCTTTACATTGAGGTGGTACCATCATATCCTCTACATCCTTTCAATAATCTCATTTAACCGTGATCAGTATTCCATATTAGTATTTATTTGCCAACTAGAAGAATATTACATATACAACGCTATAGTGACCCAGGGAAACAGAAAACCACGAGCACTCTCGCTCTTAACTCTTTAAGATGCTTCATGCAGGGATTATGGAAACAGATGTGGAATGTCTGTTTCAGTAGTGAAACGCCCGCTAAACCCGCTGGGCGGAATAGCTGATTAGGATTGTGGGAAGGGCCAAATAAGGTTGGGAACAGTTTCATCTTAAAATAGTAATTTATTGTAATTTAGTAAGAATGGATGTGGGTTGGGTAGTTGAAACCACTACTCAACTTTGACGTTCTGGGTCGGTAAACCACAAAGCTCATAGTGATCGGACAGCTCCAAACACGCGCCGACGCTGCGCAGGGATCGCCAGTGGACCCAGCCAACTGCACAGCGCGGAGATATCCTCGCTGGTCCGCACCAACCGCTCGACTCCTCTGAGAATGCCGGCAACATCTAAAATAGTCGTCAGTGAAAATAACGCCAACTACACACACAACCTGACAAACACTTGCACGAAGACCTGAACGATACCCAACAGTAACTAAGCACTCACGAATACAAATCGGGAACCGATGCATACACACACACACACACACACAGCCGACTCATGAACGATCGGCGAGCCAAAACGCGTCGTCGGATAGGACGACCGACCGACGATCCACCAAGACCGTGGCCCGGCTCAAGTGGTGCGTGGCGGCAATGGTCGGGCGAGCCATGTCGACGCAGACCTCACTGCTGCTCCAACCCGACTGCATTAGTGCCGCATTTCAGCTCTCCGACTGGCAGGTCTGGACTGCGCTCCAGATTCGTTCCAACTGACTGGCAGAGCCAAACTCCTAACGACAGACAACGACCGGGAAGTAATAACAGTCGAGCAAACATACTACGAGAGGGGATATATCGATACGCGCTGCTAACGCCGCTCACGGTCAGGCAAAGCAGCAACTCAGTGACATTAGTAATTTAAATTAACGTAGTGAGGTGGAAGTACGTTAAAAACATGGTGTAACATACATGAATGGCGGGAACACGAGCCACGCACGGCTCAAGCAGTATAAAGTGTTCTTGGGTGGATTACGTGTTCCGACCTCTCGCCATATGAGGGTACGTTCAGCATTGTCGAACATGACCGTTTTGGTGGTATAGCTGTTACCGTGTGATAAAGCGTATTGTTACATGGGTGTACTAGCTTCCATATCTTTGAACAAGGTACACTCAGCGGTCAACGTTTCTGTCACACTGAACTCCTTCCCCACGTGCTCTTGTCAGTGGTGCATTCGAGCCTGACTTCATTTACGTGGATGACAGTGCGCGACCACATCAGACAGCACAGGTGGAGAGGCTCTTGGAACGAGTTGATATCGGCGAATGGTCAGCCTGTTCTGCCAACTTAAATCCTACTGAACACGTGTGGGCCGGCCGGTGAGGCCGAGCGGTTCTAGGAGCTTCAGTCTGGAACCACGCGGCCGCTACGGTCGCAGGTTCGAATCCTGCCTCGGGCATGGATGTGTGTGATGCCCTTAGGTTAGTTACGTATAAGTAGTTCTAAGTTCTAGGGGACTGATGACCTCAGCAGTTAAGTCCCATAGTGCTCAGAGCCATTTGATTTTTTGAACATGTGTGGGATGCGTTGCAACACGTACATGTCCACCGAAATCCAACAGTTGTCAACCGGGCTTGTGGAGAAGTCCAACACTCCGCCACAAGAATCCACTGCCAAACTTGAGGCGAGGAAGGGAGCATGCTGCTGTGCATGCAGTGACGTCCCTTTAAGAACCATGTCCCAAATTTTTTGATATCCCAGGGGATTTAGTGTATTTATCGTCTTTGAATAAAATGTTATTTCTGTTTATATCTGTGCGTGTTTCTTTCAGTTATCTAAGCAGTGACACATTGTCAGAAAGTTGCTTTAATCCTCAAGTTTTCCACGTCAGTGTATTCATCCTTAAGATTTGCAAGTCAGTACGTAAGTTCTGCAAGATGAAGACGAAAGAGTCGAAACTAGTGGCTGCAAAATAAAGTTTTATAGCAGGTTTTTGATGATATGTATAAAACTATCCTTCATCAAAGCTGTGGAGCACAACTCAAAAGTTTCGTTTTCGTTTTCCTTAAAAGTGTGATACATTATTTCCTCCTAGAGGGAAAAGTCTCGCCTATACGTTAACATTTACTGAGTTTGGAAGTGATAACGTCAGTCTTTGGCTTTTGTGGGGATTTATCCTTCAGTTTGGACGATGACTCTGCAAGGGCAAAATACTTATTACAGTTCTGATCGTTTAGAAGTCACATTTCGGTGTGTGGTGGCAGGATACTTCTAGTAACACAATCATTTACTCCATTTCGTATTTCAGTAGCGAATGGTATACAGGAGAACCACTGGTTATAAGCCTTCCAATTAGTTCTCTTTTCTGTTACTTTCCTGTCACGGCTGTTCCGCGAGATGGATGTGAGAGGAAGTAATATCTTGCCTTACTATTCTTTGAACGTCCGTCCGTAAAGTGTAACAAAAAACTTCAGAAAACATCATGACTCTCTTGTGGAGTCTAACAGTGAAGTTGAGTGAGGATCTCTGCGATGCCCTTACGCGTACTAAACGGAAGGTCACCCTCTTCTTTCGATTTCCTCTGTGGCCTCTATTAATCCTACCTGGTAAGGATCCCGGATGGACAAACAGTATTCAAGAATCTAGCGAGAGTCTTTCAATAAATCTCAGTGTAGCGTCTCTCTTTTCCAAAACAAGTGTTACATTGCCTCTTGGACATTTTGTGGTTGTTACTATTTCCTGTACTTGATCTCCAACCGTGCTGTCGAACATTAATCAGTCCTCTTATCTACTTTCGCGTAACAAGCAGTAGTCAATTACGTTGAAGGTCAGTGCTAGTCCCTGAACCATGCTTCCGTCCACTGCTGGTCTTCCTGCATTTCGTTAAAATTTTCTGATTTTCCGACCTGCATAAACGCAGCAGTATCGTCCACGAAACGTTTCACAAATCTTCCGACATTACCCACTGGATCATTGCTACATGTCGTGGACACTAATGGCCATACAACGCTCGCTTTGGCTGTACTAGAGGTTTTATTTTACTCTGATAATATCTCCCCTTTAAAAACGTTGCGTTGATTTCCATCTGCCCGGAAGAGCTGCATCTGGCTGAGGGAGACTGTCAATCACAGACAGCACCTGGAATCTGCTTGTCAAACTAACTGTGGAGACCTTATGTTCGGCCCCTTGGGAAGTCTACCGCCGAGTGCCGCGCCCTAAGGCGACCTCCCACTCAACCACAGGTGATGGGTCAACCTCAGTGTGAGCAGTAATTGGGCTGGCCACGAGTGCGGACCGATCGGCGGACTCGTAAGTCGTGCAGGACGTCCGTTGAATCAACACGGCCGGTTCACAACAGTCATTCCCATCCACTGCAGCCTCAAGTTGTGTAATAGAATCCACCACAGTCTGGACTTGCGAGTCAAGTGGCACCACCTCGGTCCACATCGGCACATAACACTCACAGTCCCTATCCATACTAAAGACCGTGGAAAACTACACTACACAGACAGACAAAGGACTCTCCACACGTGCTACGGAACTCTGAAGTAAATACTGACGAAAACACAATAAATGTGTCCAATAAATTAGATTAACGGACAGAGATTCAAAAATTAAACCACCAAAGCACTCAGGTGAGAGTAATTTATTCACTCGCGATCAGGAACTTCTGATATGTCACAAAATAGGTTACTTCCCTTTTGCTACTTGTGTCTCTGATCCGGTTGCTGCTGCCTAACGTTATCGTTTCGTTGGTTATTAAATCTTTCTATCGTGGTCCCATCACCCCCCCCCCTCCCCTCCCTCCCTTGGCAGTACCTTCCCGTATATCCGAATGGGGAACTAGTCCGCAATCTTTTGCCAATGGAGAGATCACTATGACACTTTTTCAGTTAAGGCCACATGTCCTGTGGATAAACATTGGCCGGACACGGTGGTCTAGCGCTTCTAGGCGCTCAGTCCGGAACCACGCGACTGCTACGGTCGCAGGTTCGAATCCTGCCTCGGGCATGGATGTGTGTGATGTCCTTAGGTTAGTTACGTTTAAGTAGTTCTAAGTTCTAGGAGACTGATGACCACAGATGTTAAGTCCCATAGTGCTCAGAGCCATTTGAATCATTTGATAAACATTGTGTGTCTTTAATGCAGTTGTTTCCATTGCCATCTGCATCCTTTTGCCGTGGATCTTTGCTGACTCTTCCACCTTTAGGGACAGTTTCACACGCCAAGGGCAAGAGGTTGCCCTGAACGTCTGTCAGTTCCTCCGTCCCCTTTGTCAAGGACGTTGGATGAATGAGGGTGACTTCCTACCCCGAACGCCATTGGTGATGATTTTTATTGAAAATTTAGGTGGTAGCGGCGTTCGTACCTCGGACCGAGGATGTTTTCATTAATAATGAAAGACGCTACCTGTATCCCACATGTGCAACAGTCATTGAAAGACAATACAGTCCCGTAGCAAAGCAACGTCATCAACAAACACTCGCAGATGTCAGCTGACCTTACCTGTCGGATCGTTTATGTATGTAGAGAACAATAGTGGTGCCATCATGCTTCCCTGCTACACTCCTGACGATACCCTTGTCTCCGATGAACACTCGCCGGCCATGACAACGTATTGCGTGTAGTATCTCAGCATCACAGCGTGGTGTATGTTCTTTCAGACACGTCAGACACTACGCATTTATACCGGGTGAGCGAAAAGTCAGTATAAATTTGAAAACCGAATAAATCACCCAATAATGTAGATAGAGAGGTACAAATTGACACACATGCTTGGAATGACATGGGGTTTTATTAGAACCAAAAAATACAAACATTCAAAAAATGTACTACAGATGGCGCTTCATCTGATCAGAGTAGCAATAATTAGCATAACAAAGTAAGACAAAGCAAAGACGATGTTCTTTACAGGAAATGCTCAATATGTCCACCATCATTCCTCAACAATAGCTGTAGTCGAGGAATAATGTTGTGAACAGCACTGTGAAGCACGTCGGGAATTATGGTGAGGCATTGGCGTCGGATGATGTCTTTCAGCATCCCTAGAGATGTCGGTCGATCACGATACACTTGCGACTTCAGGTAACCCCAAAGCCAATAATCGCACGGATTGAGGTCTGCGGACCTGGGAGGCCACGCGTGACGAAAGTGGCGGCTGAGCACACTTATATTGTGAGATTCGATAGAGAACAGACGTATGTTAAATTTTTCCTGCTAGATTCGATTGAGAATAGTTACACATGATTGGATTTTCAAGTATTTTATGGAACGGAATTTACTTTAGTCTGCACTGAACAAATTATGAGCAAGAGAATTCACTGTTATACACTGATGGATAAAAATCATAACATCAAATAATAATTAATGTAGAATAATGAAATTTTAGGGATACATATATCTAGGTAACATATTTAAGGGATTAACATTGCAAGACCACAGGTTAGGTTAAGCCTGAGATAATCCATAGCAAAAGTGAAATGCTGGTACATTAAAAACTGGTGTAACCGTCTGAATGTTGAATGCAGATATGCAAGTGTGCATATATTATATTGTACAGGTGCCAGATGTCAGTAAGTGGGATGGAAATTTGTTGTAAGGACTATGGGACCAAACTGCTGAAGTCATCGGTCCCTAGGCTTATGCACTAAATCTAACTTTTGAGCTAACTTACGCTAAGGACAACACACACACTCATGCACAAGGAAGGACTCGATCCTCCGACGGGGGGGATGGAGTTCCATGCCTGTTGCGCTTGGTCGGTCAATACAGGGACAGTCAAAGCTGTTTGTAGATGACACTGGAGTAGTTGTCCAATGACGTTCTATCTGCTCGATTGGAGACAGAACTGGTGATCGAAAAGGTCATGGCAACATGTCGACACTCTGTAGAGTACGTGGGGTACAACAGCGGTACGTGGGCGAGCGTTATCGTGTTGGGAAACACCTCCTGGAATGCTGTTCATGAATCGGAGCACGGCAGGTCGAATCATCAGACTGACGTACAAGTTTCCAGACAGTGTAGGTGACATAACCACGAGAGTGCTCCTGCAGTCATAAGAAATTGCAACCCAGACCAGAACGCCAAGTGCAGGTCCAGTGTGTCTAGCTGGCAGACAGATTGGTTGCAGGCTCCCAACTGGCCTCCTACTAACCAACACACGGCCATCACTGGCACAGGGGCAGTTGTCATCAGAAAACGCAACAGACCTCCACCCTGTCATCCACTCAGCTCTCCCTTGGCACCATTGAAGTCACAAATGGCGGTGATTTGGGGTCAGTGGAATGCACGCTACAGGGCATCTGGCACGGAGCTGTTCTTGAAGTAACCGATTTGTAACAGTTCGTTATGATGAAAAGTCCCCTTAGAAAAATTTATGATTTACTGTGCTGGTAAACCCCTTACGTTCTTTGATTTTCAAACAGCTGAGCAGAACTGAACGTACTCAGACATTTCTCTCTTTACTTATTCTGATCAATACTAAACTGACACACAATATTTTTAGCGCAACGCAATCTGACTGTCAATAATCCCTACAAAAGAATGGCCCTGACTAACAATAACCTATACCTTTCATGAATCACTTACCTCACAAAAATCTTCGTTACTCGAACTACTGCAATACAGCGAACGCCAATACTGCCGGATAAATAAAAGATTCTAACTACTGAAGGCACTAACTACTGATAGGCATAGTTAGCAAATGAAAGATTTTGATAGAGAACAAACAATGTATTTACCTTAATAGTTTCAAAAGTCATTATATATATATATATATATATATATATATATATATATATATATATATATATATATATACGTTCATGACATCCAGTCTTACAAATTTCGTTTTTCTGACGGATACACGTCCAGATCGTCCGCTGAAAACTCTGCCATCTCTCTTCCCACATCCTCCACTGCTGGCGGCTCACCTCCAACTGCGCAACGCTACGCATTGCTCACATCCAACTGTCCAACACTACAATAGCGAATATTCCAACAATGCTATTCAGCCACAGACTGCACACAGCACAGCCAGTGATTTTCATACAGAGCGCTGCGTGGCGTTACCAACATAAAAACCTAAACAGCCTACTTACAGTGTCACTGTAGTGGCAACAGCTGCTCAAGCTGCTGTCTCAACTGCTATAGGATGCGCCAGAGCCATACGCCGAACACGACGGTCTTCCCTCTTAGGGGTGCCACGTGAGCGTCCGGAGTAAGATTTTCTTGCGACCATACATTCTTGTGACCACTGCTGCCAACAGTCCTGTACAGTGGCTACGTTCCTGCCAATCTTTCTGCAGTATCGCAGAAGGACCATCCAACGTCTCGTAGCTCTGTCACACGATAAAGGCGTCTTTGTTGCCTAAAGACTTTCTTAAGCAACATCAACTCACCACGTCAATATTAAAGGTAACTAGCACTCTCCGCAGTTAGAGTGTGTATTTAAATTAAACCTGATTTGCATCCTCACAGTGACGGTACTAGCGTCACCCTTATGCGACTGACGGGAAATCTGAATAGCCCTCGTTTTTGATATGTAGAAACAAGCCTCCCAACTTTTGTTTATGACGCACAACACCTTGTCAGTGTCGCTTATTTTTTTCTTTCTTTCCGACTTTGCATTTATTCAATAATATTAACCCAGATGAGACTTTACTGGAAAAGTTACTTTCTTAGATTATTTAATTCCATATTAAATCTCCTATGCTCTTAAATGCTCTTACCCACTTTCTTACCATTCCATCACTCATAATGTTTTCTCCGTAAACTGCACAGATCTCACGATGAATATCGATCGCTCTTGGCGGAACCACGCTGCTGCTACGGTCACAGGTTCAAATCGTGCCTCGGGCATTGATGAGTGTGTTTTCCTTAGGTTAGTTAGGTTTAAGTAGTTCTAAGTCTAGGGAACTGATGACCTCGATTGTTAAGCCCCATAGTGCTTAGAGCCATTTGAACCATTTGAATCTAACATGCTCTCAGTTTCCTTTTCCATTGCATTACTACCCAACCTGAGAAGATAGGACTCGTAATAGCTACAATTATTAACTTGAAGATGACGTAAATACTGGTGTAATGCTAAGTACATCGTCCCAAGTCGCCAGCAGAAACATCTGCACTTATGCTCGTTACACTCTGTATGTACAGGGTGTCCTAGATATGTTGCGATCATCTTCAAGGGGATTTTAAGAGTGCCCTGAGGAGCAAATTGAGGGTAAGAACCCATGTCCTAAATCGTCAATCAACAATACTCTAGGGCGTCAAAGTTAGAGCCGCCAGCGCCAGCCACTAGGCCATCCATTGTGCAGCAAACGTGACTTCGTACGCTGACGAACTGTAAGCAGATTGTTTTGCAGTGTTGTTTGTCATTTAGTAATTGTGGCTGATGGAGCTAGCTGCTGTGGAGTCAGGCTTCGCCTCCTGTGAATGCGGTGCTCTGTTGCCTTCATGGATGACTGTTATATACAGGATTCCTACCGCTGTTCATTTTTCTCCTTGAACTCTCTAAAATCTCCAATGTTTTTCTTTATACAAAATAAAAATAAACCATGTCAGTGATCAAAGTATGAGGCATGTTTTTGAAGTAAGTACTATTTTGAAATTAAAAAAAGATGTGATAAGATATCTCAATAATTTTATTTTTACATGAAAGCCTGTACCTTAATCTACTTGTCTACATAGTTTCCATCAATATTGAGGAACTCGTAATTTTGTACCAGTTTTTGAATACCCTCCTCATAGGAGTCTGCCGCCTGACTTGTTAACTACTGCATCACCACTGTTTTGACTCGGTCATTGTCTTGAAGACACTGACCACCCTGGTGTTTCTTCAAGTGCAGGAACAGATGGTAGTCACTGGGCGCAAGTTCGGGGCTGTGCAGAGGATGATCTAGAGTTTCCCATCGAAAAGCTATGATGAGATCTTTGGTCTGATTCGCCACATGTAGATGGGCATTGTCTTGCAGCAAAACGATGCCCTTGCTCAACTTCCATGGACTGTTGCTTTGATTATGGTGTGACGTAGGCCACCCATGTTTCATCGCCCGTTTGGCTTAACAAATCATCACCGTCTTTGTGGTACCGCCCAAGGAAAGTCAATGCAATGTCTAAACGTTTGGTTTTGTGCGCATCCGTCAACATTTTCGGTACCCAATGTATGCACAATTTTCGATAATTCAAGTGCTCGGTCACAATGCCATACAAAACACTATGAGAAACATTAGGAAAGTCGTCCTACAAGGAGGAAATCGTAAAGCGTCTGTTTTCTCTCACCTTATTGTCCACTTCCTGCACCAAACTTTCAATAACGACCAAAGGACGCCCACTGTGTTGTTCATCATGCACATTTGTGCGGCCAGCTTTAAATGCTCTCACCCACTTTCTTACCATTCCATCACTCATAATGTTTTCTCCGTAAACTGCACAGATCTCACGATGGATATCGATCGCTCTTGGGCCTTTAGCACTGAGAAATCTTATAACAGCCCGTACTTCACAGTCGGCGGGACTCCCGATTATCAGAGGCATCTTAAACACTCAGTACACAACGTAAACAAGAAAGAATCAGACTGTAATGGTGTCAGTGCGTAGACAACAGATGTAGGTACCCAGTGCGCATGCGCAGAACGCCGACCTTAGCGCTGCGGCCGCGGTGTGGCAAAACGGCACTTACTTAAAAAACACGCCTCGTACGTTTGCCGCTGAAGGGATGACGTAGCGGTAGGTGCCGGCTCCTACCTATATCTCCCTCCTACGTATATCTCGCGAAGAGACCATGAGGATAAAATCAGAGAGATTTTAGAGCCCACACAGAGGCATACCGACAATCTTTCTTTCCACGAACAATACGAGACTGGAATGGTAGGGAGAACCGATAGAGGTACTCAAGGAACCCTCCGCCACACATCGTCAGGTGGCTTGCGGAGTATGGATGTAGATGTAGATGTAGATATACCTTCGACGCTCTGCAGCGTCGTTGGATAACGTTTCCGGGCATGGGTTTCTTTCCTTATTTAGTTTCTCAAGTTACCTGTTGCAAACCCTCGAATTTTGTCACGATCTTTCTGGGACACAGTGTATAAAGTGTTGAACTTTAACAGCTTCAGGAGACTTGCAAAAGGGGACCTCTACACGACCAGTATGTCAAAGGACACGTGAACGTAGGAAAGGAAAAATCAGATTTGTGTCGTTGAGCTTAATTAATTTACTGCAACTAATTAGATTTCCAACCCAAAGAATAATATTTCTAGTTCCAAAGAGTTGACTTACTTTATTGCTGAAAAAGACTATTACAAGAAGCATTAATTGTCTCCAAATTAAACACTCAAGCACGAAAAGCATCAAATAAATCCTACAGTGATTCTCAAGGCAATAGGATTACTATTTCGTACAAGATTTGAGTTATTGTTGCATGGGTTATATTACTAAAGAAGTCTTCTAGCCGCTCAGATAAGGGAGGTCCCATTCCGTACGCTGGGACCTTTTTGGTAGCCAGCAACGTGGCACTTTGTGAAACGGAATTCGCCTGCTGCCCATCATCTACGGTTCGCAGCATGCCTTGAGAGAAAAGGAAAAGGTCTTTCGCACCAATATTGTTTTCTGTGATCTTGCTGAAGAGTGGATAGAAGCTTTCCTTTCTGAAGGAAATATTTTATATTCGAAGTTAGAATAACTTAACAATACAATGTTCTACAGCTATAGGAAAGTTTTTCCCTTATTATTATGAATCACTGAAGAATACGGTTAACAATTATCACCAAGATTACGTTTCTGTTGAAATTAAGTCTTCGTGTCACAAAAGCGCCTTCGTTTGCAGGGATACATCTGCAGTGCATTTGGTGTTAAAAGCCTGCAGTGCCTGGCAGCCTTGTATCCCAGAGTAGTCCATTTCAGAACTTGTCACAAAGACTCTGTTAGGTTAGACGTAAAATTTAGTGCCACTCCAGCCTGTGGATTGCTATTCTTGGAGCCAGAGGTTCTAAGTAGGACCCGAGAAGGGTAGTTGCTCTCACTGTTTGTTTTTGAGAGAACAACACACGTTTCCGCGATCTGTGTAGTCAGGCTGCGGATCACATGGATCTGTAGTTTAGCCGACAAGTCCGAAGAAGTTTATTAGAGTGCTGAAGACTCAGAAGCTTAATGGAGGCTACTTGCTTTCAAAAAGCAATCTTACTGCTCGCTATCCATGGTAACTCGGTTAGCTATGATAGCTGTGGCAGATCAATACCAAGCCACGAGGTAATTCACGTCGCTGCTCAGTTAATACTACACCTTTTACAGCCATTGTATCGTTATCTGGCACTTCGTGTGATCTGAATTTTCAAGTTAACGGAGCAGTAGCTGCCATGCTGACTCTATGTTCATCTCAAACAGCTTAAGCACGACTTGCTACATTACATTTGCCAGAGTGAGCTTCTTTGTATTTGTACTCGTAATTGAAGACTTTAATTGTTTACTTGAATCTGATTGCAACTCTTACCTGAGTAATAAGCCCTCCAACAGTCCCTATTCCCTAATGGTAAAGTTAATCGGTTTAATTGTCATCGAGCAAGAGTTTGGGATTAATTATGCCTGACACAAGGGAATAATGCCTAGGTTATACGACAGGAATCTGTCAGGCTGGTTTACATTTTAATAGGACCTGATAGCACAGGAAAAAGCGTCCATACGAACAATGGGGTTTTAGGAGATGACACTGAGGATCCATATTGAAGAAAGCCGTACGGAAATCAATTTGGACGTCATCGGCTGCTGCAGTCATTTTATGACGGATGAAAGAAACATGCTGAATGACGTGAATCCTGAACCTTCCTGGCAGATTAAAACCGTATCCCGGATTCGATCTTGGAACTTTTGCCATAACCGACAAGTGCTCCACCGACTGAGCTAATCAACACGACTCGCGACCCTTTCTCACAGCTTCACTTACGCCAGTACCTCATTTCCTAACTTCCAAACTTCGCAGGAGCTCTCCTGCGAAACTTGTAATGATCGCATTCCTGGAATAAAGGATATTGCAGAGCTACGGCTTAGCCACAGCCTGGGGGATGTACCCAGAATGAAATTTTCCACTCTCCAGCAGGTAGGAGATGACGTACTGGAGGAAAGTAAAGCTGTGAGGAAGGGTCGTGAGTCGTGCTTGGGTAGTTCAGTCGGTGGAGCACTTGCCCACGAATGGCAAAAGGTCCCATGTTCGAGTCTCGGTCCGGCACATACTTTTAATCTGCCAGGAAGTTTCGGTTCAGCGCACACTCCACTGTGGAATGAAAATGTCATTCTGTACATGAACGCTCTTTGCCGAATCCGTGTTGGTTCCTACTGAGGAGATCTGCAGTCTAAAGAACCTCCACAGTGCACATTCCTCCGTCAAAATTTACTGAAAACAGGGTGGCAGCCTGTGGCATGAATCAGCGGTTGCCCTCCATAATAGATTATGACAATGAAACCAACCTTGATAATATTTGATGCTGCCAAAACTGTTGGATAAGAACGATTTGCATTTTCCTCACCTTGGTGCTACATTAAATAACTTTGGATCTTGTACGCATATTTTTAAAGATATATACAGGGTGTTTCAAAAATGACCGGTATATTTGAAACGGCAATAAAAACTAAACGAGCAGCGATAGAAATACACCGTTTGTTGCAATATGCTTGGGACAACAGTACATTTTCAGGCGGACAAACTTTCGAAATTACAGTAGTTACAATTTTCAACAACAGATGGCGCTGCAAGTGATGTGAAAGATATAGAAGACAACGCAGTCTGTGGGTGCGCCATTCTGTACGTCGTCTTTCTGCTGTAAGCATGTGCTGTTCACAACGTGCAAGTGTGCTGTAGACAACATGGTTTATTCCTTAGAACAGAGGATTTTTCTGGTGTTGGAATTCCACCGCCTAGAACACAGTGTTGTTGCAACAAGACGAAGTTTTCAACGGAGGTTTAATGTAACCAAAGGACCGAAAAGCGATACAATAAAGGATCTGTTTGAAAAATTTCAACGGACTGGGAACGTGACGGATGAACGTGCTGGAAAGGTAGGGCGACCACGTACGGCAACCACAGAGGGCAACGCGCAGCTAGTGCAGCAGGTGATCCAACAGCGGCCTCGGGTTTCCGTTCGCCGTGTTGCAGCTGCGGTCCAAATGACGCCAACGTCCACGTATCGTCTCATGCGCCAGAGTTTACACCTCTATCCATACAAAATTCAAACGCGGCAACCCCTCAGCGCTGCTACCATTGCTGCACGAGAGACATTCGCTAACGATATAGTGCACAGGATTGATGACGGCGATATGCATGTGGGCAGCATTTGGTTTACTGACGAAGCTTATTTTTACCTGGACGGCTTCGTCAATAAACAGAACTGGCGCATATGGGGAACCGAAAAGCCCCATATTGCAGTCCCATCGTCCCTACATCCTCAAAAAGTACTGGTCTGGGCCGCCATGTCTTCCAAAGGAATCATTGGCCCATTTTTCAGATCCGAAACGATTACTGCATCACGCTATCTGGACATTCTTCGTGAATTTGTGGCGGTACAAACTGCCTTAGACGACACTGCGAACACCTCGTGGTTTATGCAAGATGGTGCCCGGCCACATCGCACGGCCGACGTCTTTAATTTCCTGAATGAATATTTCGATTATCGTGTGATTGCTTTGGGCTGTCCGAAACATACAGGAGGCGGCGTGGATTGGCCTCCCTATTCGCCAGACATGAACCCCTGTGACTTCTTTCTGTGGGGACACTTGAAAGACCAGGTGTACCGTCAGAATCCAGAAACAATTGAACAGCTGAAGCAGTACATCTCATCTGCATGTGAAGCCATTCCGCCAGACACGTTGTCAAAGGTTTCGGGTAATTTCATTCACAGACTACGCCATATTATTGCTACGTATGGTGGATATGTGGAAAATATCGTACTATAGAGTTTCCCAGACCGCAGCGCCATCTGTTGTTGAAAATTGTAACTACTGTAATTTCGAAAGTTTGTCTGCCTGAAAATGTACTGTTGTCCCAAGCATATTGCTCGTTTAGTTTTTATTGCCGTTTCAAATATACCGGTCATTTTTGAAACACCCTGTATATATATATATATATATATATATATATATATATATATATATATATATATATATATATATATATATATATATATATAGCGATACAGATGGCCGTACCGTAGGTGCAACCACAACGGAGGGGTATCTGTTGAGAGGCCAGACAAACGTGTGGTTCCTGAAGAGGGGCAGCAGCCTTTTCAGTAGTTGCAAGGGCAACAGTCTGGATGATTGACTGATCTGGCCTTGTAACATTAACCAAAACGGCCTTGCTGTGCTGGTACTGCGAACGGCTGAAAGCAAGGGGAAACTACAGCCGTAATTTTTCCCGAGGACATGCAGCTTTACTGTATGATTAAATGATGATGGCGTCCTCTTGGGTAAAATATTCCGGAGGTAAAATAGCCCCCCATTCGGATCTCCGGGCGGGGACTACTCAAGAGGATGTCGTTATCAGGAGAAAGAAAACTGGCATTCTACGGATCGGAGCGTGGAATGTCAGATCCCTTAATCGGGCAGGTAGGTTAGAAAATTTAAAAAGGGAAATGGATAGGTTAAAGTTAGATATAGTGGGAATTAGTGAAGTTCGGTGGCAGGAGGAACAAGACTTTTGGTCAGGTGATTACAGGGTTATAAATACAAAATCAAATAGGGGTAATGCAGGAGTAGGTTTAATAATGAATAAAAAAATAGGAGTGCGGGTTAGCTACTACAAACAGCATAGTGAACGCATTATTGTGGCCAAGATAGACACAAAGCCCATGCCTACTACAGTAGTACAAGTTTATATTCCAACTAGCTCTGCAGATGATGAAGAAATTGATGAAATGTATGACGAGATAAAAGAAATTATTCAGGTAGTGAAGGGAGACGAAAATTTAATAGTCATGGGTGACTGGAATTCGTCAGTAGGAAAAGGGAGAGAAGGAAACATAGTAGGTGAATATGGATTGGGGGGAAGAAATGAAAGAGGAAGCCGCCTTGTAGAATTTTGCACAGAGCATAACTTAATCATAGCTAACACTTGGTTCAAGAATCATAAAAGAAGGTTGTATACCTGGAAGAATCCTGGAGATACTAATAGGTATCAGATAGATTATATAATAGTAAGACAGAGATTTAGGAACCAGGTTTTAAATTGTAAGACATTTCCAGGGGCAGATGTGGATTCTGACCACAATCTATTGGTTATGAACTGCAGATTGAAACTGAAGAAACTGCAAAAAGGTCGAAATTTAAGGAGATGGGACCTGGATAAACTGAAAGAACCAGAGGTTGTAGAGAGTTTCAGGGAGAGCATAAGGGAACAATTGACAGGAATGGGGGAAAGAAATACAGTAGAAGAAGAATGGGTAGCTCTGAGGGATGAAGTAGTGAAGGCAGCAGAGGATCAAGTAGGTAAAAAGACGAGGGCTAATAGAAATCCTTGGGTAACAGAAGAAATATTGAATTTAATTGATGAAAGGAGAAAATATAAAAATGCAGTAAATGAAGCAGGCAAAAGGGAATACAAACGTCTCAAAAATGAGATCGACACAAAGTGCAAAATGGCTAAGCAGGGATGGCTAGAGGACAAATGTAAGGATGTAGAGGCTTGTCTCACTAGGGGTAAGATAGATACTGCCTACAGGAAAATTAAAGAGACCTTTGGAGAGAAGAGAACCACTTGTATGAATATCAAGAGCTCAGATGGCAACCCAGTTCTAAGCAAAGAAGGGAAGGCAGAAAGGTGGAAGGAGTATATAGAGGGTTTATACAAGGGCGGTGTACTTGAGGAAGATATTATGGAAATGGAACAGGATGTAGACGAAGACGAAATGGGAGATACGATACTGCGTGAAGAGTTTGACAGAGCACTGAAAGACCTGAGTCGAAACAAGGCCCCGGGAGTAGACAACATTCCATTAGAACTACTGACGGCCTTGGGAGAGCCAGTCATGACAAAACTCTACCATCTGGTGAGCAAGATGTATGAGACAGGCGAAATACCCTCAGACTTCAAGAAGAATATAATAATTCCAATCCCAAAGAAAGCAGTTGTTGATAGATGTGAAAATTACCGAACTATCAGTTTAATAAGTCACAGCTGCAAAATACTAACGCGAATTCTTTACAGACGAATGGAAAAGCTGGTAGAAGCCGACGTCGGGGAAGATCAGTTTGGATTCCGCAGAAATGTTGGAACACGTGAGGCAATACTGACCCTAAGACTTATCTTAGAAAATAGATTAAGGAAAGGCAAACCTTCGTTTCTAGCATTTGTAGACTTAGAGAAAGCTTTCGACAATGTTGACTGGAATACTCTCTTTCAAATTCTGAAGGTGGCAGGGGTAAAATACAGGGAGCGAAAGGCTATTTACAATTTGTACAGAAACCAGATGGCAGTTATAAGAGTCGAGGGGCATGAAAGGGAAGCAGTGGTTGGGAAAGGAGTGAGACAGGGTTGTAGTCTCTCCCCGATGTTATTCAATCTGTATATTGAGCAAGCAGTAAAGGAAACAAAAGAAAAATTCGGAGTAGGTATTAAAATTCATGGAGAAGAAGTAAAAACTTTGAGGTTTGCCGATGATATTGTAATTCTGTCAGAGACAGCAAAGGACTTGGAAGAGCAGTTGAACGGAATGGACAGTGTCTTGAAAGGAGGATATAAGATGAACATCAACAAAAGCAAAACGAGGATAATGGAATGTAGTCAAATTAAATCGGGTGATGCTGAGGGGATTAGATTAGGAAATGAGACACTTAAAGTAGTAAAGGAGTTTTGCTATTTATGGAGTAAAATAACTGATGATGGTCGAAGTAGAGAGGATATAAAATGTAGACTGGCAATGGCAAGCAAATCGTTTCTGAAGAAGAGAAATTTGTTAACATCGAGTATAGATTTAAGTGTCAGGAAGACGTTTGTGAAAGTATTTGTATGGAGTGTAGCCATGTATGGAAGTGAAACATGGACGATAACCAGTTTGGACAAGAAGAGAATAGAAGCTTTCGAAATGTGGTGCTACAGAAGAATGCTGAAGATAAGGTGGGTAGATCACGTAACTAATGAGGAGATATTGAATAGGATTGGGGAGAAGAGAAGTTTGTGGCACAACTTGACTAGAAGAAGGGATCGGTTGGTAGGACATGTTTTGAGGCATCAAGGGATCACAAATTTAGCATTTGAGGGCAGCGTGGAGGGTAAAAATCGTAGAGGGAGACCAAGAGATCAATACACTAAGCAGATTCAGAAGGATGTAGGTTGCAGTAGGTACTGGGAGATGAATAAGCTTGCACAGGATAGAGTAGCATGGAGAGCTGCATCAAACCAGTCTCAGGACTGAAGACCACAACAACAACATATATATATACTTTTCTCATCACTTGCTCTGTATGCAGTGGATTCATAATTAACCTGGCAACTCCAATACGGAGGTATACTGCCTTCATGAAAGAAAAATCGTTGTGGAACAGTTCTCGACTGCATGTAGATGGAAAGTAAAAATCTTCTATATTGTTAAGCACTGACAGTTAACGCTTGCGAGAGATATTCCAGCAAAATCACGTATACCAAGCCAATTAACTCAGCTAGGGAATAACTAGGAGTCTCGGCTTCACTAAAAACCTAGGAAATGTGTGAGACTGGGGTTTAACAGTTGAGAGAGATTTAGAATAGATTCTCCGGTTGACAGCTCACGCCGACAGCCGCCACTGCCGGCGCTGTCGAAAAGCAAACACGCGCGCTTGCGCTACGGAGGCAAGTGATATTCGATCGACACTCATAAGTGTGATCATCTCCGTCTGTCCTAGTTTTTTTCGTACATCGAACCATAATCTGTAGTCAAACGTATTCATGATAGTGATGTTTAAAACTTTACCGGCGTACTGATTGTTCCATAAAAACACGGGAGAACTGCCGGATATCAGTAACGTCCTGCCACGATATATCAGGTGAGTGCCACTGTAGTAGTACTACTACAGTACTACTACAGTGGCACTCACCCGAAGATGGCCAGAAGACTCTGCGCCGAAATATCGTGACTGGACGTTACTGATATCCGGCAGTTCTCCCGTGTTTTTATGGAACAAGTATTCACGATTGTCAGGCTTAATTGAAGCAGGAACGCCAGATATCCAATTTAACGGAAAGAATTGATCACCCACTATAGAGTGCTTTCTATTCTGAAGTAAACTGATTTGTTTTAATTGTGTGCTTGTTTCCGATTGCTATTTACCGACCCCCATTGAATTTTGGGTATTTCATTGTGCATTTTAGCTTAATTCATATCTCTAGCCCCAACTGTTTTTAATTTGTTTGTATTTTATCGACTCCAGACATGGTCATCAACCATCTTACCATTAAAGAACCGCCGGCCGGAGTGGCCGAACGATTCTAGGCGCTACAGTCTGGAACCGCGCGACCGCTATGGTCGCAGGTTCGAATGCTGCCTCGGGCATGGATGTGTGTGACGTCCTTAGGTTAGTTAGGTTTAAGTAGTTCTAAGTTCTAGGAGACTGATGACCTCAGAAGTTAAGTCCCATAGTGCTCAGAGCCAATTAAAGAACCTCATAGGAGTTAACGAATTTCGCTTCACAGTTGTGAACACCCAATATCAATATTTTACCGCCCTCTACGTACTTACGCCAACATTGTTATGCCTTCAAGTCATACTTGGAGTAAAAATAAACCTTAATAACGAAAATCCAAGATTTTCATTTTTGCCAACATATAGTTACGCCTGAACCCCCTGAATTTCTGTTAGCTATAACGTTTCCTTCACAGGCAGTGTAGTGGAACCGACATTGAAGTCATTGTCTGATTGCATTACTATCCCTACTGCTGCACTTTCTGAACTCTGCATGGTGGGAGGCCGTAGATTCAACACAAAATTCCTAAAACACTAACAGAGTGTCCTTGCCCATGTATGGTAGGAAGAGAGACCAGAATCAGTCCTACACATGTTACATGATGTCGACCCTGCCAGGTGTTCGTTTTTCCCGCGCGCTGTTCGGGAGTGGAATGGTAGGGAGATAGTATGATTGTGGTTCGATGAACCCTCTGCCAAGCACTTAAATGTGAATTGCAGAGTAATCATGTAGATGTAGATGTAGACGTAGATGTAGATGATAGAAAACCATGGTAAGGTGGTCAACCATATGTAACTACTAGAACAAAAAATACCCTCTTATAATGTTTTGTAATAAATTATTTTGTGTTGTATCGGCCAATGGTAAATATCAATTGACACTGACAAGTCAATAGGGAGACAGAGGCGTGCAGTGCACTGAGAAAAGTAAGCAGTATCCCCTTAGTATAGCTGTAATGCTACTGTTAGCTTTAAGTTTTTCTTGTAAGGACACAGGTGGCTGACACAGCGTGGATAAGTTTGTTCTGTCCTAACTGGTAAGTGACGGTCGTACAGTTTTATTATTGTGTCAAGGGAATTAGGAAGAGTAGAGAAAGGTTGAAGGTAATAATTTTATGAAGCGAGCAAGGTCGTATGATCGCATGCTTATGAGAAGTAGGGCGCATCAGTTAAAATTGCAAAGGCGGGAATCAGAGAGATTAGCAATGGCAGATCGAGATGTTGGCCGAAATGAGATTGACACTCAGAAAGATAACGTACGGTAACCTCAGGACAGAACGACAAACGACATAATGCAGTGAAAAGTAGATCACGTGGTGCAACAGGACGTAAATACCGAGCAACAAGGCACCGTAAGCGGCAACCAACATAATGCAGAGGCGCAGGAAGATAGCGAACGTGTTGAATACGTAGAACCCACAGTACATGTAATAAGACCTCCCTCAGAATCGAGTACGGGCAATGAAAGTCGAAGTGTGTCACCGTACGGCTCACTGCAGTCAGCTGCGGATAGACACGAGAATTTAAACGCACGTTGGAAGAAAAGGTAGTACGAACCGTTAGTTTGTCGTAAATTCTCCGGCAATTAACGCGCACCGTAACGATACAAAGCAGAGACCTCAAACAACAGACGAAATAACTGCAACAACAGACACGTGAGCGGAGTGCGGGAACAGCGAGACAAACAACAGAAAGGAAACGCGTGGCCACCAGATTTGATATAGTCAAACTTAGAGAGAAGAATTCGCTCCTTTGTCTTGCAGCAAGTCGTCGAGTGTTTGAGCAAGGCGACTCTCGCGGCGCTGAGACGATTGCGAGAGTCATTATGTGAACACTTATTCACAGTCGCGTCCTAACTCGTAGGGAGTTAAACTGCAAAGCCTCCTAGTATGGAGAATCGCACTGAGCACTGACGGTTAACGCTCGCGCGTGATTTGAGGGCAACGACGCACGCGCTATTACAGCAATACAGCATGTACTATGCCAGTTAACTTAGCTAGGAAATAACTAAGAGTCTCGGCTTTACCGACGACGTAGGAAATGTATCTGACTGGTGTTTAACAGTCGGGAGAGATTTAGAATAAATTCTCTGGTTCACACGTCGCTCCAGCAGCAGCCACTGCTGCCGCCGACGAAAGGTAAGCACTCGCGCTCACGCTACGCCAGCAAGTTACATTCGATTGATACTCAGAACTGCGATCATCTCTGTCTCTTCTATTTTTTTTCGTACATTCAACTATGATCTGTAGTTAAACGTATTCACGATTGTCGGGCTTAATTGAAGCAGGAATGCGAGATATCGGACTCCACGAAAAGAACTGATCAGCCCCTGTAGAGTGTTTTACACCCTGAAGTGACTGAATTTTTTTAATTTTGTACTTCTTTCTGATTGCTCTTCACCGACCCCATTGACTTTTGGGCATGTTCATTCTGCATTTTAGGGTAATTAATGTATCTGGCCCCAACTACATTTAATTTGTTTGTATTTTATCGACTCCAGACATGCTCATCGACCATCAAACCTTATAATAGTTAGGAATTTCGCTTCACACTTGAGAACATCCAGTATCAATATTTTACCGGCGTATATTTTTGGTAACATTGCCATGTCATGAAGTCATACTTAGAGTAAAAATAAACCTTAATAACAAAAATCTAAGATAAACATTTTTGCTAACATATAGTTACTCCTGAACCCGTACGCTAGTTTCTGTTAGCTATAACGTTACCTGTACAGGCAGTGTAGTGGAACCGACATTCAAATCATCGTCTGATTACCTCGCTGTCCGTACTGCTGTACTGTTCTGAACCCTGCATGCGTGAGATGGTATCTTCCTAACTTGCAGGCCGTAGGTTCAGCACTAAATTCCTAAAAGACTCACAGAGTCATTGCGCAACTGTGGTGGGAAGATAGATCAGAACCAGTTCCACACATGTTAGGTGTGCTATGGAGGCGGACAATCCTATCGTCTACAACCCTTTGCGCTACATAGGTCAAAGCTGTCATAAGCTCCGACGATGTCAGAGATTTCCTAAAGTCGATCGGAGTGTAGGAGGGTATTAGTAGTAAGGAATAAATATATTAAAGTTCACGCAGAATGCGACATTTTTTTCGCGCATCTCAGCTTATGACCTCATTTCTCTTGAACAATGTGTCCTACAGTGATATATTTGTGTAGATACTGTCTGCAAAACGTTTTGCTAATAAGGGTTAATAGCAAAGACGTAACAAGTTTGAACGTCATGCACAACGTGGCCGTTTTTCACGCATCTTAGTGTTTACGACGTCGTATTTCGTTAACTATATGTTGAACCGCGATAAAATTTTGTGTGTGCGTTTAGAGGCATGTGTGGATGCCGTCTAAGAAATTTACTGTGTTGTTCTTAGCATAGGTTAGTTTAAGTTAGTGTAAGTAGTGTGTAAGTCTAGCCACCGATCACCTCTGCAGTTTGGTCCCGTAAGAACTCACACACATTTGAACATTTTTTGAAATTTATTGTGAATAGAGGCAGTAGCACAAAAGTACTAAATTTAAACGTCAAGCATGATGTGGCAGTTTTTCACTCACCTAATTATTTACGACGCCCTATTTTCTGAACTATAATAGATGGGTGGTTCGTACGCAGAGAAAGATTGTTCTCAGACGGTGTAGGATATATGTACCAAGTTTGGATAAAATCAGTGCTGTGGCTTAGGAGGAAATGTGGAATACACACACACACACACACACACACACACACACAGAGAGAGAGAGAGAGAGAGAGAGAGAGAGAGAGAGAGAGATTTTTATAATATCTACGCATTTAAATACCGTCGCTGGTAGTAGTCAGTCAATCAATAATTGAGTTTTATGAACATTTCTGAAATGACGATGGAAAAGAATATTTTTATATTTTTTTGCCAAATTATTCGTCAAATTCACGATATCGGCGACATTCACTCAAATTGTATCCGGTATGAGACAAAGATGAGGTAGTGATGGGACGGCACAAGTTCAGAACATCGTACAGTATGTTCTTTATCAACGTTTGATATTCGAAATGGACCTGTTTCAGCATAGTCTACATCCATTTGTCTATTTCAAAATTGCCGCACACTAGGAACTGAACAGTAGTGCTGAGTAAAATTCTCATTCAAACAAACATCCCGATTGAAATGATGTCGTTCTAGAGGCTTTGGTGCTCACCAAGAACTCAGTCAGTAACATTTTGTATCAAATTTCGTCCGTCAATGTGAGAGAAAGCTTCCACGGAAGTTTCTGCCTTCCAGTGAAAGAGTGCCATGTGCGCGGCTGTGTTCCGCTGTCTTTATAGAAAGAGGCGCAGCAGAATTGTGGGGGCGGGCGCGCCGCGCCTGCCGCCCCCACCTCCCCCGCCACCCCTCCACCACCCCCACCTCCGCCCCCCCCACGCACCGCTCTCACGTCATCGGCGCCCACTCGGCCGCTGTCACACGGCCAGGCAATTATAATTAGCAGCGCCCGTGCGCGCTTCTACTCGGCGAATCTCCGCAAAGAGGTCAACCCCGGCGCTGCCGAAACGGGACCGGGGAGGGACGCGACGAAAGCTGCGCTCCGCTCGCTATTTACTTGGCGAACGTAAATCCGTTGCTGGCGCCATTTATACAGCCTGCCAACGCACCGCGCCGACACTGTTTATTTACGCGCCGGGTCAGCCATGCTCGTCCGCGAAATCGAAAATGCCACCTGAATCCTGGAGTAAGAGTTCTGTCCCTATCAAAGCACATTTTTTTCTAGTTACTACTGGGCATGTTAATGCATTTTTCTGAGTTATCTCAGAGTGTTGACTCTGAGCAGAAGTAGGCAGGCCACCGATAGCAAAATTGAAACATCCCCTTAGAAAAATTTATGAATTACTGTGCTAATAAACCTCTTACGTTATTTGATTTTCAAACAGCTGAGCAGAACTGAACGTACTCAGACATTTCTCTCTTTACTTATTCTGATCAACACTAAACTGGTACACAATATTTTTAGCGCTACGCAATCTGACTTTCAATAATCCCTACAAAAGAATGGCCCTGACTGACAATAACCTACACCGTTAATGAATCACTTACCTCACAAAAATCTCCGTTACTCGAACTACTGCAAAACAGCGAGCGCCAATACTGCCAGCTAAATAAAAGATTCTAAACAAACTGCTGAAGGCACTAACTACTGATAGGCATAGTTAGCAAATGAAAGATTTTGATAGAGAACAAACAATGTATTTATCTTAATAGCGTTCAAAAGTCATTATATATATATATATATATATATATATATATATATATATATATATATATATCAGTTCATGACAACCAGTCTTACAAATTTACTGTCTCTGATGGACACACGTCCGGATCATTCGCTCTCAAAACTCCGCCATCTCTCACCCCACATCCACCACTGCTGGCGGCTCACCTCCAACTCCGCAACGCTACGCGCTGTTCACATCCAACTGCCCAACACTACAATAGCGAATATTCCAACAATGCCAGCCAGCCACAGACTGCACACAGCACAGCCAGTGACTTTCATACAGAGCGCTACGTGGCGTTACCAATATAAAAACCTAAACAGCCTACTTACAAAATAAATGGTTCAAATGGCTCTGAGCACTATGGGACTTAACATCGGAGGTCATCAGTCCCCTAGAACTTAGAACTAATTAAACGTAACTAACCCAAGGACATCACACACATCCACGTCCGAGGCAGGATTCGAACCTGCGACATTAGCAGTCTCGCGGTTCCGGACTGAAGTGCCTAGAACCGCTCGGCCACTGCGGCCGGCCCACCGATAGGACACTACACTCGTATTCAGGAGGACGGTCATACATATCTACGAGGGCGTTCAATACGTAATGCAACACATTTTTTTCTCAGCCAGTTTCGGTTGAAAAAATTCGAAATCTGTTGTGGGACATCGTTCAATATACTCGCTTCAGCCTCCCTTGTTTCATGAACTTCAGATAGTTGGAGGCGCTGTATGTAACCTAAAAAATGGTGTTTGTAACGGAGGTGAGTTCCAAAGAGAGATTTCATTGTCTTTCTTTTGAAGGAAAACAATATAATCGCAGATATACAAAGGCACTTGCAGAATGTTTACTTCGACTTGGCGGTGAAGGAAAGCATGGTGAATAGTCGGGCGTAGAATCTGCCAACATCACAATAACGTGGAGCATACTTGTATGATCTTCGGTGTGCTAGGCTGCAGCACACAGCTGATACTCCTGCATTGTTGGAACGTGCGGACACTCTCATTCGAGTTTACTGACGGATCACAATCGAATACCTCGCTGCACAACTGGGCGTATCTATTGGTAGCGCTGACGTACTCGTCCACCAGTTGGCGTACTCAAAGGTGTGTGCCCGCTCGGTTCCCTGCCGCCTAACACAAGATGATCAGCAGCAACGAAGGACCATCCGTGCGGAACTGCTTGCGCGTCAAGAGACCGGTCGTGACAGTTTTTTGTTGAACATCATCACAGGCGATGGATCATGAGTTCATGATTTCGGAACGGAAACAAAACGGCAGTCCGTGCATTGGCGCCGTACCACCTACCACCCGTAGAAAATATTCAAAGCCGAGTCCTCAGCCGGTAAACTCTCTGAAGCAGTCTTCTGGGCCTCTGGAGGGTTTAATATCTTCCATCATGGTGTAACGATCAGCTGTGAAGTGTACGGTGCCATGGATTCCTCCAAAGTGCTGAACATCCCTCAGCTAGTAGGGAGGGAGGGAGGGGGGGGGGGTGGACGAGACCAAATGAAGAACGCTTTGGTTTACGGTTATTGCTGGAAAACCTGGACAATCTTGTTTCTGATACTGGCAAGATAAATTACGCCGAAAATGGTACGCTTCTTAGTAATAATAATTTAAATGTGGCTTTTCCTATTGCAGAACCGTTTTGCGATGACAGTGTGGTAGTTAAAATCTGTGATCAAGTGGACTGCCAGGATCAATTAGAGAGGGGACGATCTGTAATGTTAAAGGAGATATGTGGCTCATTTAATTATTATCTATGAAGTAAATTCTCCAAGTTCGTCACCGCAAGACATAGTGCTAAGACGAAGCTACAATTTTTCCTACACGGGAGTGACAATGTGGCAGCAAGTGGAAGAGTGGGTAGCGGCGGTCTCCGAGCTGAGAGGATGCGCACCAGCAAAAGCCCTTGTCTGATAAATAGGAAAATTAGTTTAGTCTTTGTTTTTTCTTCATGCGCTTCTGCAAAGAATACGTGAGTGTTTTACTGTGGAGACTAGTGGTTCGAAAATTAATCGTAGTTTCTGTCTTTGCGTAAGTCTTGTGAATATCCCTGGGTAGGGGGGCTTCCAATTGTAAATTTTCCCGTAGCCAGAAACTCCGTCACGCCACTAAGTTTTAATTTTCCGAGTAAAGTTTAAAGGAATGGGAAAGATCCACCATGTTAGAAAAGCACTACGTAAACAAAGAGCACTCCATCTCAGATTCAAGAAAAGTAGAAACCTCGCTGACAAACAAAAGCTGAACGAAGCGAAAATGAGCATAAGGAGAGCAATGAGAGAAGCGTTCAATGATTTTGAAAGTAAGACGTTGTGTCGACCGACCTGATTAAAAACCCTAAGAGATTTTGGTCGTATGTAAAATCAGTAAGTGCCTGAAAATCATCTATTCATTCTCTCAGCAAACACACCGGCACCGAAACCGAAGATAACAGAGAGAAGGCTGGAGTACTGAATTCTGTCTTCCGAAGTTGTTTCACTGCAGAAGATCTTAACATCGTCCCTCCTTTCAATCGTTGTACGAACGTCGAAATGGCATATACTGAGATAACCATCGCGGAATTGAAAAGCAGCTACAATCGCTTAGGAGTGGAAAGGCATCAGGACGAGATGAGATACCTAGAAGATTCTATAAAGATTATGCGAAACAACTTGCTCCCCTTCTAGCAGTAATTTATCGTAGATAGCTTGAGCAACGAAAGGTACCTAACGGCTGGAAAAAAGAGTAGGTCATTCTCGTTTCTAAGAAAGACCGTGCGGCAGATCCACATAATTATACACCTATATCGCTGACGTCAATCTATTGTAGGATCATCATCATCAGCAGCATCATCATCATCATCATCATCATCATCATCATCATCATCATTTAAGACTTATTATGCCTTTCAGCGTTCAGTCTGGAGCATAGCCCCTTTATAAAATTCCTCCATGATCCCCTATTCAGTGCTAACATTGGTGCCTCTTCTGATGTTAAACCTATTACTTCAAAATCATTCTTAACCGAATCCAGGTACCTTCTCCTTGGTCTACCTCGACTCCTCCTACCCTCTACTGCTGAACCCATGAGTCTCTTGGGTTACCTTGCTTCTCCCATGCGTGTAACATGACTCCACAATCTAAGCCTGTTCGCCCTGAGTGCTACATCTATAGAGTTCATTCCCAGTTCCTCTTCGATTTCCTCATTGTGGACACCCTCCTGCCGTTGTTCCCATCTACTAGTACCTGCAATCATCCTAGCTACTTTCATATCCGTTACCTCAACCTTGTTGATAAGGTAACCTGAATCCACCCAGCTTTCACTCGCATACAACAAAGTTGGTCGAAAGATTGAACGGTGCACAGATAACTTAGTCTTGGTACCGACTTCCTTCTTGCAGAAGAGAGTAGATCGTAGCTGAGCGCTCACTGCATTAGCTTTGCTACACCTCGCTTCCAGTTCTTCCACTATGTTGCCATCCTGTGAGAATATGCATCCTAAGTACTTGAAACCGTCCACCTGTTCTAACTTTGTTCCTCCTATTTGGCACTCAATCCGTTTATATCTCTTTCCCACTGACATTACTTTTGTTTGGGAGATGCTAATCTTCATACCATAGTCCTTACATTTCTGATCTAGCTCTGAAATATTACTTTGCAAACTTTCAATAGAATCTGCCATCACAACTAAGTCATCAGCATATGCGAGACTGCTTATTTTGTGTTCACCTATCCTAATCTCACCCAGCCAGTCTATTGTTTTCAACATATGATCCATAAATAATATGAACAACAGTGGAGACAGGTTGCAGCCTTGTCTTACCCCTGAAACTACTCTGAACCATGAACTCAATTTACCGTCAACTCTAACTGCTGCCTGACTATCCATATAAAGACCTTTAATTGCTTGCAAAAGTTTGCCTCCTATTCCATAATCTCGTAGAACAGACAATAACTTCCTCCTAGGAACCCGGTCATATGCCTTTTCTAGATCTATAAAGCATAGATACAATTCCCTGTTCCACTGCCCGCATCTCGTGGTCGTGCGGTAGCGGTCTCGCTTCCCACGCCCGGGTTCCCGGGTTCGATTCCCGGCGGGGTCAGGGATTTTCTCTGCCTCGTGATGGCTGGGTGTTGTGTGCTGTCCTTAGGTTGGTTAGGTTTAAGTAGTTCTAAGTTCTAGGGGACTGATGAACATAGATGTTAAGTCCCATAGTGCTCAGAGCCATTTGAACCATTTTTTTTGAACCCTGTTCCACTCATAACACTTCTCCATTATTTGCCGTAAACTAAAGATCTGGTCCTGACAACCTCTAAGAGGCCTAAACCCACACTGATTTTCATCCAATTGGTCCTCAACTAATACTCGCACTTTCCTTTCAACAATACCTGAGAAGATTTTACCCACAACGCTGATTAAAGAGATACCTCTGTAGTTGTTACAATCTTTTCTGTTTCCAAGTTTAAAGATTGGTGTGATTATTGCTTTTGTCCAGTCTGATGGAACCTGTCCCGACTCCCAGGCCATTTCAATTATCCTGTGTAGCCATTTACAGGGTGTTTCAAAAATGACCGGTATATTTGAAACGGCAATAAAAACTAAACGAGCAGCGATAGAAATACACCGTTTGTTGCAATATGCTTGGGACAACAGTACATTTTCAGCCGGACAAACTTTCGAAATTACAGTAGTTACAATTTTCAACAACAGATGGCGCTGCAAGTGATGTGAAAGATATAGAAGACAACGCAGTCTGTGGGTGCGCCATTCTGTACGTCGTCTTTCTGCTGTAAGCGTGTGCTGTTCACAACGTGCAAGTGTGCTGTAGACAACATGGTTTATTCCTTAGAACAGAGGATTTTTCTGGTGTTGGAATTCCACCGCCTAGAACACAGTGTTGTTGCAACAAGACGAAGTTTCAACGGAGGTTTAATGTAACCAAAGGACCGAAAAGCGATACAATAAAGGATCTGTTTGAAAAATTTCAACGGACTGGGAACGTGACGGATGAACGTGCTGGAAAGGTAGGGCGACCGCGTACGGCAACCACAGAGGGCAACGCGCAGCTAGTGCAGCAGGTGATCCGACAGCGGCCTCGGGTTTCCGTTCGCCGTGTTGCAGCTGCGGTCCAAATGACGCCAACGTCCACGTATCGTCTCATGCGCCAGAGTTTACACCTCTATCCATACAAAATTCAAACGCGGCAACCCCTCAGCGCCGCTACCATTGCTGCACGAGAGACATTCGCTAACGATAGAGTGCACAGGATTGATGACGGCGATATGCATGTGGGCAGCATTTGGTTTACTGACGAAGCTTATTTTTACCTGGACGGCTTCGTCAATAAACAGAACTGGCGCATATGGGGAACCGAAAAGCCCCATGTTGCAGTCCCATCGTCCCTGTATCCTCAAAAAGTACTGGTCTGGGCCGCCATTTCTTCCAAAGGAATCATTGGCCCATTTTTCAGATCCGAAACGATTACTGCATCACGCTATCTGGACATTCTTCGTGAATTTGTTGCGGTACAAACTGCCTTAGACGACACTGCGAACACCTCGTGGTTTATGCAAGATGGTGCCCGGCCACATCGCACGGCCGACGTCTTTAATTTCCTGAATGAATATTTCGATGATCGTGTGATTGCTTTGGGCTATCCGAAACATACAGGAGGCGGCGTGGATTGGCCTCCCTATTCGCCAGACATGAACCCCTGTGACTTCTTTCTGTGCGGACACTTGAAAGACCAGGTGTACCGCTAGAATCCAGAAACAATTGAACAGCTGAAGCAGTACATCTCATCTGCATGTGAAGCCATTCCGCCAGACACGTTGTCAAAGGTTTCGGGTAATTTCATTCAGAGACTACGCCATATTATTGCTACGCATGGTGGATATGTGGAAAATATCGTACTATAGAGTTTCCCAGACCGCAGCGCCATCTGTTGTTGAAAATTGTAACTACTGTAATTTCGAAAGTTTGTCTGCCTGAAAATGTACTGTTGTCCCAAGCACATTGCAACAAACGGTGTATTTCTATCGCTGCTCGTTTAGTTTTTATTGCCGTTTCAAATATACCGGTCATTTTTGAAACACCCTGTAAGACCTGACATTCCACTGTATTTGATGAGTTCCGACATAATTTCATCCACCCCTGCTGCTTTATTGCACTGCAATCTATTGACCATTTTCTCCACTTCCTCAAATGTGATGCTACTTCCATCATCATTCCTATCCCGTTCTACCTCGAAATCTGAAACATTACTGATCGTATTTTCACCTACATTGAGCAACTCTTCAAAATATTCCCTCCATCTGCCCAAGGCATCCACAGGATTCACCAGCAGTTTTCCTGACCTGTCCAAAATACTTGTCATTTCCTTCTTACCTTCCTTTCGAAGACTGCTAATTACACTCCAGAATGGTTTTCCAGCAGCTTGACCCATAGTCTCCAACCTGTTTCCAAAGTCTTCCCAAGATTTCTTCTTGGATGCTGCAATTATCTGTTTGGCTTTGTTTCTTTCTTCAACATAACTTTCTCTGTCTACCTGAGTTCTAGTATGTAGCCATTTTTGATAGGCCTTCTTTTTCCTTTTACAGGCTGCCTTAACTGTGTCATTCCACCAAGCTGTTTGCTTCATCCTACTTTTACACACTACTGTTCCAAGACATTCTTTAGCCACTTCTAGTACTGTGTCCCTGTACCTTGTCCATTCCTTTTCCAATGATTGTAATTGACTACATTCAACTAACTGGTACCTTTCTGAGATCGCTGTTATGTACTTGTGCCTGATTTCCTTATCCTGAAGTTTCTCCACTCTTATCCTCCTACATAAGGACCTGACCTCCTGCACTTTCGGCCTCACAATCCCAATTTCACTGCAGATTAAATAATGATCAGTGTCATCAAAGAATCCCCTGAATATACGTGTGTCCCTCACAGCCTTCCTGAATTCCTGATCTGTTATTATACAGTCAATGACAGATCTGGTTCCCCTGCCTTCCCAAGTATACCGGTGAATGTTCTTATGTTTAACAAAGGAGTTTGTGATTACTAAGCCCACACTGGCACAGAAATTCAAGAGTTGTTTCCCGTTCCTGTTGGCCTCCATATCCTCTCCAAATTTACCCATAACCTTTTCATACCCTTCTGTTCGATTTCCAATCCTGGCGTTAAAATCACCCATGAGCAGAACACTGACCTTGTCCTTTATTCTAACAACTACATCACTGAGTGCATCATAAAAACTATCCATCTTACCTTGATCTGTCCCTTCACAATGCGAATATACTGACACAATCCTAATTTTATTGCTAGACACTGTCAAATCTATCCACATCAGTCGTTCGTTTACATACCTTATTGCAACTACGCTGGGTTCCATTTCTTTCCTGATGTAAACCGCATCTCATTACCATTTGTTTGCCAAGTCGTATCTTAGGAGTCCCTGGTTTGTCAGTTAGAGGTGGGACTCCATCACCTCCAAAGGTCCGAGGCATTTTGCTTTGATTGTTGCCAGCATAATATTTATAGTACCACGGAAGCAGGTTGCTAGCCTTACTTGCACCGAGTCCCATTGGGTTTTACCCCTAACGGTTGAGAGACTAACCGGTGGATTTGGTAGTTTTTGCCGTATGAGCACAAAGGTGACCACGACTCAAAATATGTCCGAGATGCCCAGCCTTATTCCAAAGTAACTGGTACCCCGACTGTCGGGACCACTTACTTGGCCACTCATACGTTGCCCGTGGTTCATGAACTAGGACATGACTACAGGAACCCACACCATGAACCACCTACTGTAGAATTATGGAACATATTTTGTGCTCAAGAATTATGAAGTTTTTGGAAAACGAACAGCTCCTTTATAAAAATCAACAAGGATTCCGCAAACAGAGATTCTGTGAAAACCAGCTTGCTCTGTTCCTCCATGAGATCCACAGCACAGTGGACAACAGCGCTCAGGTTCATGCCGTGTTCCTTGATTTCAGTAAGGGATTTTACACCGTCCCACATTGCCGTTTAATGAAAAAAATACAAGTTTATGGAGTATCAGAGCAGACTTGCGATCGGATTCAATACTTTCTTGCAGATAGAACTCAACACGTCGCTCCTAACGGAACAAAATCCACAGATGTAAAGGTAATTTCTGGAGTACCACAGGGATGTGTGGTAGGACCGTTGTTGTTTATAATATATGTAACCGATCTAGTAGAAAGCGTCGGATGCTCTTTAAGGCTATTCGCAGATGATGCAGGCAGTTTTCTATACCAAAGTAGCAAACGCCAGAAGATAGTAAAAATTTGCGGAACGACCTGCAGAGAATTGATGAATGGTGCCGGCTCTGGTAGTTGATCCAGAACGTAAGTAAATGTAACATATTGCGTATATACAGGAAAAGAAATCCAATACTGTGCAGCTACACTTTTGATGACAAACAGCTGGAGACAGCGTATGCCGTAAAATATCTAGACCTAACTACCCAGAGCGACCTTAAGTGGAGTGACCACATAAAACAGATACTGTGGAAAAGCAGACACCAGACTCAGATTCATCGGAACAAGCTTGAGCAAATGTAACTCACCCACGAAAGAAGTGGCTTATAAGGTGTTGGTTCGCAAGATTCTTGAGTATTGTTCATCTATCTGGGATCCGTATCAGGTAGGACAGAGAGAGAGAGAGGAGATAGAGAAGATCCAATGAAGAGCTGCGCTTTTCGTCACGGGATCGTTTAGCTGGCGAAAGAGCGTCACGGAGATGCTAAACAAACTCCACTGGCAGAAACTGCAACGTTACAAGAGAGACGCTGTGCATCACGGAGAGATTTACTGTTGAAATTGCGGGACAGTACTTTTCAGGAGGAGTAGGACAACATATTTATCCCCCCACATACCTCTCGCGTACTGATCACGAGGAGAAAATTCGAGAAATTGGAGCCAATACAGAGGCTTGCCGACAATCATTCTTCCCACGAACTATTCGCGAGTGGAACAGGGTTGGAGGCATCAGATAGTGGTACCGAAAGTACCCTCTGCCACACACTATTAGGTGGCTTGCGGAGTATGATGTGTATGTACATGTAGCTAAGACCGAGGTATTTATTGGCAGAGCTGTAAGTGAGAAGAGTTCCTCTCCACGAGATTTGTAACTTGTAGTTGGCACGTTTGTTGCGGAGGTGGAAAGCACTGACTTCTCTTTTGCTAGGATTTGTCTTCAGTATGTTCGCTTCGTTATACTCTCTCAGGTCGGCAAGGGAAGAAAAAAGTTCTCATTCAAGTCCCTGAATTTTCTTCTGCTGGCTCGAGAGGGCAGCATCGATGGCATGCACAGATGAGATGGCATGCACAGATGAGGGGCAAGCCTTGTTAGACTGTCGTTACTGTACATGTTAACAGTGTGGGAGGAAGAAAGCTTCCCTAGGAAAAATATTACCACTGAATGCTAAATTCGGATAGGAACAGAGAGCAGATAATTTCTGAGTAACACAGGGAACGCCTTTTACTGTGATGTGAAATAAGGGCATTATTGCAGATTGCAGTAGTGGCACGCCATTACTCGCTAGTAATTTCATAATATTACGGCATTTATTGCTTTTTGTGAGTTGTGACACATCATTTAATGCTTCCGTAGTCAGTTCTTTATGCTGTGTTTTATAGCCCAATCAGCGCGTTTATCCCAGTTTTACGACTATTGTACACCAAACGTGCAACTAGTCCTAGATACACTGCTTCAATGTGTAACTGGTTGTACGTCGATCGTTGACATCGACACCGTCATATAAATGAAAGCCTTCAGGAGAGTGGAGTACTTTGTGGAAATGAGCCACTAATGACGGTAAACCGGACCGCTCTGAATGCATTTTGGCGGTTACCCTGAAAGCAAAGTAACAGAAGCAGTAATTGGAAGAGGTCGCTGAAGCTTCGACAGATGATACTGCAAAGGAAAATTCCCCAGTGTTGCAAGGGAGGACATCGGCGTTTAACCACGTATCGGCGGAAGTCACGTTTTTCTCCGTTAATCTGAAATCTACATCCACTTCTACTGAGCTCCTACGCAAGCAGCACATGGAGCTTGATGGGGTATGGCAGTTAACACTGCTAGTTTTTCCCTTTCCAGTAGCACTCGCAGGTAGAGTAATGTAGGAGCCCTGATTTCTCCATTTTGTCTTCGTGGTATTTACACGTGATGTGTTTTGGTGGTAGTAGGATCGTTCTGCAGTCTGTCGCAAAAACCGGCTGTGCAAACTTACTCGATACCATTTCGTGAAAAGAACGTCTCTTCCCAAGAGGGATTCCTATTTGACTTGACGTGCATTTTCGCAATACTCTCCTGCTGTTCGATTCTGCCGGTAACAAATCTAACAGCACGCCGCGGAAGTGTTTCCATGTCTTCCTTTAATACCATATGAGGTGGATGCCAAACAGTCGAACAGTACTCAAGAATGGACCACAGAAATGATCTGTACGGGGTATCCTTTCCAAAAACAATCCCAGTAAACCGAAATTGACAGTTCGCTTTCCCTAATGGACCCATGTGTGCTCGTTTCATTTCATGTCGCTTTGCAACGTTACGTCTAGATATTTATCGGCGCGACTGGGGCACTCATGACGATATCCTTGTCTTCGATGAATACTTGACATTTAGGACAAAGTACTGGATCCTGTTACCTTAAAAAGTTTCAGAGCCACACACGTATCTCAGAACTTAATCCATATGGTTGCATCTTTGTTAATAGTCGGCAATGTTGCACAGTGTCAAATGCTTTTCGGAAGTGAACCAGGTGCTTAGTTTGGATGGCACTGTTCAACAACCATGGTCCTTTTAGAAATGAATGACATGTGGTTAAGGGTCTCCCGATCAATTAATGCAGCAAGTTCCTTTCCTACACTTATGGTCGAGTGCACCAACCCCGATCAAAAAGCATGATAACCAAGGTCCCGCGATCATGGTTAAACGTAAATCGTGTTTAAAATGTTTCCGCAGTGCACCAACGTCAATCGCTAGTCAGCAAACCGTCGTCAGCGAACCGTGCATTTGACCACGGTAAACTCTGTGCATTCAATGGAACGTGACCTGGCGACGCAAAGATGTTAGTAAACATGAAATTGCACAGATAATCGCTGGTGGCACATCCTCTCTTTGCTGTGTTTTCCGTCGACAAGCAGAAGTGTATATACGTACCTCGGTACTTATTTCAGGTCTGCTTTTTTTTTTTTTTTTTTTTTTTTTTGAGAATAATGGAAACTAAAAGAAGAACATCGAAGTTCTCGAAGTACGAGATAGATGTACTTCTTGAACTGGTAGTGTGGGGCGGCGAGTAAGAGAGAGAAGATTGTTTGTTGCTGTATAAATGCTTGAATGTTGTTGAATCAGTTCCTGACTTTCAGAATGTTGTTAATGCTGTCTTTCGCCGTTCTCAACACTGGCTCTCTATTTACTTTGTAGGCCACCAGAAAGCGATTCAACAAAACCTGAAGCCTGTAAATAGAGTTCCTAGTGCCCACTTTGTCTGAGAAATATTATTATAGCTGCAGCTTATAGCTCTGAGGAACTAGGAGATTGTCCGGGATTTCTAATCAAAAACGATATTCCAAAATATTTGAGTATATTCTCCAAAGCACAAATACACCCACAAGTATCCCTACAACCTAACTAACAGAACAGTTCAGAGTCTATTGCGCTGATGCAACTATAAATGTCCGAATTAAATATTGAAATGAATGCTCGCCATAATTTGATGAAATATCTCATCAAACGCCACGCTAAATTATTGGTAGAATGTCTGTCCCGCGACGGCACGTGAAAGTACGACAATACGCACACTGAAGCTAGATAATGAAAATCCTCCCAGAATTAACACTTTACTAGAAACGCTTTCCTGGTTACGCGCTTCTCGAGTAACAGAACACGGCACCCGAGTCTGTTAGTAGCACTGATACTGGCGCGACGCGATTCCCGACACAGATGGCGTGTCATGCAGCGTCTGGAGAGAACTGGGGCCTTTTTTCCTCGCACAGTGCTCTTATATATAAAGCCGCGGTGCGGACGGCGGAGGGAACGCTCGATCAAGTCGGCTGCCTCGACTAGCCGCTGGGCTAGTAACGCACCACTTCAAGTTACATAATAAATTCTAGCTTCTCTTGCTGAAGGCCGATGAAGCTCCTAATTTATATATGCATTCAGCACGTAGGTAAGTATTGATAATAAAATTTTGACGTGGCTAACTTAAATAACTTGGGCGAGAGAATTTATTTAATTGCACTGCACGCAGAATATGAGCTCTGAACTGTCCCTTTTGAGATCCGCTATCGCTATAATTTTACAGATATTCAAAAGAAACTTCTCACATATTCATTGTCATAGCGGACCTCCAACCTATTTAAATCTAAACATCCTAGCCTTAATTCTTAGCCTACTTAATCTATCTTGCTTCCTTCAGTTTTGAGACGAAAACCAGAAAATCATGAATTTACACTAAAATCTTAATCTGTGAAATCCAAAGTACAGTTTTTATTAAATCATTATGAAAGCTGAATCTAAATATAAATTTTGAAGTCTCTAGCTCTTTTCTGTTGCGCCAATTATTTTTGCAGTTAAACGTCCAAATTACGGAAACGGCTAAAGTTATCGAACTGATTTTTAACACACATTAATTTATCATTATTCCTGACATGTTATAAAAGTTTTAGGTCATTTACTTGAATTTTAAGATATTGCGCAACATTTATGACGTCAGAGCTAGTTACAGGACTGACTGGCACACAATGGAAACTGATTTGAATTTACTACAGCGTGAGTAGGCTGCTTCCCTACATCACCCTCTACTTAAATTTTTTTGTTTATGAATGTTAATGAATGAAAAAGAAAAATTTAATTACAAAAAGGGAAGCAAGAGTACAATTTAACTCCCTATGAAAATTGAAATGCAAACATATAGACACATTAAAGAAAACTGATTACCTACATTAATTATTTAAACTGTGGGCATGTTCACTGCCTTTTAAACAATGTCATTACTCAAAATTTCAAACAAAGTCATCGAAATATTTTGGCATACATATTGCCTTAGACCAACAAACACATACAAATTGAAAATTATGAAAATCGTAGATCCATTAAATACATTTTTACATATACAAATTCAAAGAAAATAACATGATACATAAACAGATGATTATTTCTTAGCAGTCTTTTCTAAACCTGAAAGAAAAGTTCACAACTAAATTTTTACACACGTGGTTGTAGCCGCTTTGGCTGGCGTCCTACACTTCCATTCACAAGGGTAGAGGAGGGGAAGTTGCTATGGTGTGCGTCCTTCTCGATCACTCTAAATTACATGGGGAAAGGGGAGGGGTCACTGTGAGTTGTGTCCAAGTCACTCCACTCTTTCCCGCAGCTACCAGGCTGCCATTATCTGGTTTGTCCTGTAGAACAAACAAAAAGAGTGCCTCAGACTCTGTTCACTTAACATCTAAGGGTGGGTCACAATGAAATGGGGATATATACATGTTATCCTTTAATATGCTGCTGGAACAAAGTTAACAGAACCTTTTCAGTATTACTTTCGCGGTTACTTAATTGTCATACAATCGGTAAACAAATGGCTCAAAACGCCGTTAGTCACGTATTAGAGAAAATCTATGCTCAAGGCATATAATTATGAATCATATTTAATCTGAATTTATTATTTCTGGGCTGGAACGTTGAACCAATGCTCGGTATATTTCTTATACATTTGTATTTTATTCATTTAGCTGACTCATCTTTGATTACCTTATTCTTAGAGATAGTATGAGTATGATTAGTGGTTGTTTTCTCAGCTTCTTAGTACATGTGAGTAACCTTTGGTAATAGTACAGTTGTGAGTGTTCAAAACACACTACGTTTAGTTGACTACTAAACCCACTTATTGGTCCTCTGCTGTTGTGTCAGTTCCACATCTGCAATTGGGTACTTACTTACTTTGAAGTGTATTTATGCTGAGCTAAAATAATGTTTTACGTCTGTCAGTATGTTATTCAATTTACTTTGCTTAGTGTATTATTTATTTAACACTCACTCTATTAATATTTAAAGCATAGGATAGCACATTTATTTCATATCCATAGTGTATTGCAGCTGATTAGTTTGCTCACGTGGCAATCCATTTCCACTCAATCGGACGCTGAAACCACAGGTAGTCTCTCTCAGACCTACCACTAAAGTGCATCAAATAATTATGGACGAGCGTAATGCTAAATTCCTTAAACCTATAGGACACCATGAACTGCTCTGTCTCATCTAACATAAGGGTACCTATGGTCGCATTCACGCCTCCAACTTATAACCTCAATACGTGTAGGTGTATCCTGTAACACTCTACACCAAAATAACGGCCAGCTCCAACCTTATAAATATTTCAGGGACGTGTCCTTCACGTCTCAACCACAAACACTGCTCAATTCTATTACACTGCCTTTCCTTGCTACACCAGGTGAGTTTATTATTACAACTTGTCTGCATATTTTTCTTATAACACTAAACAATCTCTTTTACCATTTCTTAGTTAGCTCTATAGCATACACTAGGTTTTACTACCACTTCAGATCCTGCTTGTACATGAATTTGTACATCTTTTTTAAAATATTATTATGGGACCATTTCCAATAAAACAACACTTGTACTTACAATATTACCAAGCTTCTATACATAATTGTTACTCAAATACATTTTATTTTATTTACGTCATACTTCTCTATTGTTTGTCACTATTAGGTTTGTCATATCAGGTGTTTTTCTTCACTAATCGGTAGATAGAATGGTTACATAACGCACGGCTTGATAGCCATAACAGAAAATTTAATATTTGAAAAAGAAAAAGCCGAAATTTTTGGTAGATAGGAAAGATGAAGATTGAGTGAGACCTGAAAAGGGAAAGAAGATCTCACACAGCTGGGACTGCACAGCTGCCACACTGTGTAGAGGTTACAGAACACCCTCCTCCCTACAGCCTTCATTAGTTGAATGCTGGCTTCATAATCATAACGGAAAATTTAATATGAAAGAAAGAAGAGGTCGAAATTTTTGGGGACAGGAAAGATGAAGAATGAGTGAGACCTGAAAGGGAAAGAAGATCTCACACAGCTGGGACTGCACAGTTGCCACACTGTGTAGAGGTTACAGAACAACCTCCTCCCTACAGCATTCATTGGCTGCCTATGAATCTGCCCCGTCGATCTGAAAATACTTTATGATACCTTTTTAGAACCTGTCTCAGTTCTTCCTTCTGATTGGCTGAAATTTCATCGATTTCCTGCAATTCAGCTTCTATTTTGTCTAAAATAATTGCTTCTTCTTCTTCTGTGTTTAGCTTACTTGTACTAAGATTAACATCTTCGTCCCAATAGCTCCTATTTCTCAGAACTCGTATAGGCAGCTCCCAAGTTTCATCATTAGTTACTACATGTTTTTCACTAAAAGGTACTATAATTACTCCGGTTATTGGCAAGACCATTTTTAACTGACTTTTTTCAAAATCAACAACACTCTGATATTTTGACAAGAAATCTATGCCAATTAAAACCTCAATACTGAGATTGTTTACAATTAAACATGGATGATCAATTAAATTATCATTAATGTTAAAGGGCAGTAAAGCTTCTTGCTTTACTGTTTTTGACACCTTGCCAGTAGCACCAATTATTCTTAGTCCTGATACCCTCATTACTGTAAGCTTGTCTTTACCTGGTAATGCATCAAAGAAGGACTGAGATATTGCACTCACCTCACTTCCACTGTCTAAGAGACAACGTACATTGATACCCAACATATTCACTATTATTATAGGGTGGCTTATTCTAGGTTGTACAGGTGGTTCCTCAAATTCATCTAGTAGTTCCTTTTGGATTTGTCTCCAACTAAAGTGATTAACATCTGTCTTCATTACATTTAGGTCACAGTGTGTAGGGGTTTCCTGAATTACATTTTCAGCTGCCTTTTCCAGTCGGTCTATTAATTTTAAATCGAAACACCGCACGACTTCATTACATTTAGTTTGCTGAACATGACCCAAATTACTGTAGTCTGAGCGATTCTGCGCCTCCAGACCGGGCATAACATTAGTTACAGCTAAACCACTTTTACCATTATCGTCTGTTTCCTTCTCAAGTGACAACTGGTCACAGCTACTGGGTTCATCGACCCTCAACAGCCTACCCTCTACATTCTCACTTATCTCCTGTCCTAAATCTATTAGTACATTATCAACATCCTGCACAGGCACTTTAGATAAGAGCACATCATCTTCATCGTAAATATAAGCATGAATTTCTTCTGCTTCTTCACCTGTCAATTCAGTATTTTGTAGCTCCTCCCTATCATTACACTGCTGCGCCTTGTCTTTCTCTTCCCACTTAGAAATCGTCTCTAACACGGTATCTATCAAATACTGTGAGTGATCTAATATTTCTGTTGTATCCTTAGGTGCTACCGACTCTTCATCCACATAGTCAGTTTGAGTATTTTGATCTGTCTTACCAATTCCCTTAACTACTGGCTTAGGAAAAGTAACCGCCTGGTGAGCGCTAGTGTCCTCATAGACGGGAACTAGTTTTCCTGCCTCGCCCTACTGCTGTTTCCTTTAGTTTCATTATAGTTAGCTGGCATAGCATTACTTTCCGTACTGTTGTTTACATGCATATTTCTGTTTGGAACAAAATTATTATCCCTTGGACGCCATTGTTGGTTCTGATAATTATTTCCCCAATTCCTACCTCTCCTAGGATGGCGAACACCTACTGTTCTGATGTTTACATTGCCATTTTGCTCGTTCGTAAAATTACTACTATTGTTATTAGCATTTCTGTTATTACGTGCTTGCTCCTCATTGGCAGCAACACGTTCTACACGTTCCAGATATTCAATGAAACGATCCAGATTATATCTAGGGGCAGATATAATTCTAGTTTGCCAAAACCATGGCAGTTTGGCTTCAAGACCTAGTATAATCATTTCAGGTTTCAGCTTTTCGTCCAAATGAGACAAACGTGAAATCCATGACCTAGCAAATTCTTTAATAGATACTTTGCCTGCATTGAAGCGCTTTCCACTCCAAAATTCTCTTAACACTTCATTTTGCTTACTGCTAGACCAATACTCATTAATAAAAGCTGTTTTAAATTTCGCTAATGTTTTACACTTTAACATAACATCAGCTGACCAACGCATGGCGTCACCTGCTAAATGGCTTCTAATAAATGAGATTTTCTCTCGTTCAGACCAAGTTGGTGGAATCACATCTTCAAAATCGTTCCAGAAATCTAGCGGGTGGATATTTTTATCTGGATCGAACCGCAAGAACTGCCGACACCCGATAAAAGCGGCGTTTGCAGCTACAACTTGTTGTATACTACCATTACCAGAAGTTACTGAAGTTACTTTACTCTCAAGGTTAGCAATGTTAGCACTAATATTTTCCACTCTCATTTCAACATTATCTACTCTTTGTACAATATGAGTAGTATCAGTTTTGATTGCATCTATGTCAGCTTGACATATGTTTACCTTTATATTAACATCTTTAAATCTATCTGAGCACAGTTCAGATTCCGCCTCGATGTTTTCTGTTAACTTGCGCTCCAGCTTCGCATCTTCCATTTGGAAGTCTTTGCGAACCTCAGCAACTTCGGATTTAACTGTTTTATACATTTCAGAAAATTGTTGAGCAACCTTTTTCTTAATATCATCATGATTGTAATCAATTTTACAATTCAAACTGTCTAGATCCTCTTTCAACTTATTGCAACCAGCCTTGAAGGTATTGTCCATTTCCTCCAATCGTTTATTAAAATTAGTTTGGCTGGCCACAATCTCAGATTTTAATTCAGCATTACTGCTTTTGACCTGTTCACTTATTTCAGACTTTAGTTCAGCATTACTGCTTTTGACCTGTTCACTTATTTCAGACTTTAATTCAGCATTATTGGATTCTAATTTATTATCCATTGCCTCAAACCGCATATTAAAATTTGTTTGACTGGCGGCTATTGCTTGTAATATAACATTTAGATCAACAGCCCCAGCATCTTTGGGTTGCTCACTAGCTGGTTTCTTTTCACACTCAGGTGACGAAAAACTAGCTCCAATACCAGAATCATCAAAACTACATGAAACTTCAGATTGATTAGTCATGTCTAACTTCTCCTGTTTAAACTCTATCATTCCTGATGACTGTTTCATTATTAATTCATCAGAGAAGCTATCATCAAATAAATTTACAATTTCTACTTTCTTCTTTACTACAGGGGTCTCTATTATTGAATCATTGCCCCTTCGCACACTACTGTCAGGAGACAATACTTCAGATTTCACTTTAACATTACTAATTTCATGCATGTTTACACTTGAAACGTTGTCTGAATTTACAGGTCCCTCAACAGACATAGGTTCTAATTTAACTTTAAACTCAGTTTCTCTTGGCGGTTCCATCGCCGACAGTCTTTTAGTGCAGGTTAGTAAAATTTTTAACAGCTTTTCACTTAACTTAGTTCCTTCTGCACGACGTTGTCGGCGCGGCGTACCGGGATTACTGAGGCGACGTGTCACGTTGAACTGCAGACGGCACTCCGACGGCTGATGAGTGTTTGCGTGGCCCGTAACTACAGGCGAGGCTCCGGCTGCTGCGGCTCCGACTGCGGTGCGGCGAAACTGGCTACTCGCGATGCCGGCAGCACCGCTAGACTCAGTGCCAGCTCCGTCAATCCAGATGCGTTGTTAATCCAATTGCGTCGTCCACATGCACACGTAACACTTTCACTGATCTATTACTCAGCTGCGTGTCGCATTCCACTCGCGAATCCGAATAGTTAAAAATCACTTTCACTTAGTTTATTTCCCGGCCGATGCACCATATGTGGGGCGGCGAGTAAGTGAGAATTGGGAAATATTATTGCTGTTTATATAAATGTTTGCAATGTTGAATCAGCTTCTGGCTGTTAGAATATTGTTAAAGTTGTCTTTCGCCGTTCTCCACACTGGCTCTCTATTTAGCATTCTTGACTCCCAGAAAGCGATTTGACAAAACCTGAAGCCTGTAAATAGAGTTCCTAGTGCCCACTTGTCTGAGAAATATTATTATAGCTGCCGCTTATAGCTCTGAGGAACTAGGAGATTGTCCGGGATTTCTAATCAAACACGATATTTCAAAATAGTTGAGTATATTCTCCTAATCACAAATACACACACAAGTATCCCTACAACCTAACTAACAGAACAGTTCAGAGTCTATTGCGCTGATGCAACTATAAATGTCCGAATTAAATGTTGAAATGAATGCTCGCCATAATTTGATGAAATATCTCATCAAACGCCACGCTAAATAAGTAGTAGAATGTCTGTCCCGCGACGGCACGTGAAAATACGACAAAACGCACACTGAGGCTAGATAATGCAAATCATTCCAGAATTAACACTCTACTCGAAACGGTTTCCTGGTTACGCGCTTCTCGAGTAACAGAACACGGCACCCGAGTCTGTTAGTAGCACTGATACTGGCGCGACGCGATTCCCGACACAGATGGCGTGTCATTCAGCGTCTGGAGAGAACTGGGGCCTTTTTTCCTCGCACAGTGCTCTTATATATAAAGCCGCGGTGCGGACGGCGGAGGGAACGCTCGATCAAGTCGGCTGCCTCGACTAGCCGCTGGGCTAGTAACGCACCACTTCAAGTTACATAATAAATTCTAGCTTCTCTTGCTGAAGGCCGATGAAGCTCCTAATTTATATATGCATTCAGCACGTAGGTAAGTATTGATAATAAAATTTTGACGTGGCTAACTTAAATAACTTGGGCGAGAGAATTTATTTAATTGCACTGCACGCAGAATATGAGCTCTGAACTGTCCCTTTTGAGATCCGCTATCGCTATAATTTTACAGATATTCAAAAGAAACTTCTCACATATTCATTGTCATAGCGGACCTCCAACCTATTTAAATCTAAACATCCTAGCCTTAATTCTTAGCCTACTTAATCTATCTTGCTTCCTTCAGTTTTGAGACGAAAACCAGAAAATCATGAATTTACACTAAAATCTTAATCTGTGAAATCCAAAGTACAGTTTTTATTAAATCATTATGAAAGCTGAATCTAAATATAAATTTTGAAGTCTCTAGCTCTTTTCTGTTGCGCCAATTATTTTTGCAGTTAAACGTCCAAATTACGGAAACGGCTAAAGTTATCGAACTGATTTTTAACACACATTAATTTATCATTATTCCTGACATGTTATAAAAGTTTTAGGTCATTTACTTGAATTTTAAGATATTGCGCAACATTTATGACGTCAGAGCTAGTTACAGGACTGACTGGCACACAATGGAAACTGATTTGAATTTACTACAGCGTGAGTAGGCTGCTTCCCTACAGTAGGTGCAAATGCATCCGTTCTTGAAAATAAGAAAACTGACGGCTGCTGCTTAAAAGAAAAACAGGCAATGTGGTTCCACTTGGAGGCGCAGTTTAATTCTATTCCTGGTAAGTTTACTCATAAATTACTAACCTTTCTACGTTCTTCGTAAGCGTAGGATACGGCACACTCAGGCTTTTAGTTTGAAATGTGGAAGCATTATTGGCGTACCCCTGAAATACGCGATAGGGCTATGTTCATTTACGGTTGGAATTGTTCTGTTTGTTTTAAATTTAAAATCCAACGTCGTGCTATGTTAACTACATATTATGTGACTAACTGAAGTTTTCTTGTTGAAAATTGTGAACATACGTTTCTCATTTAGTCCTGTGCCGTATTCTTCATATATGTCGACACCAGTTTCTTTTTGATGAACTGATATTTAAACAACAGCCATATATAGATCTTAGTTTTTATTGCAGTTATAAGTTAAGAGCCTCAGAATGCAAAATGGACTTATGAATGTAAATAATATAAGGATTAATTTGTGGTAATACAAACTAAGCATTTATTTAATGTCAGGTGTGACAAAAAGATCCTGTGACAGGCTGAAAAATCTGTTATGAAAAAATGAAAAGAAGACTTCGAAAATATCTTGCAGAAGAAAAGGTGGAAGTGTATAAAACAGGTGAGAGGGCGGGGGGTGTGGGGTGGGGGGGGGGAGGGAAGCCTACCCAAAAAACCAAGATCCATGATCGGGCAAAACTGTTAGAAATTGTTGGTTTCTCAATGCATACGATTACAATGCACAGTTTAGTATGATTGTTGATGTTGTTAACATGGAGTGCAGTGCAGTGCAGTGAAGTGAGAACACGGCACCTGCTTCAGTCGTCGAATTAGCAGAGTGCACACAACCTAGCACTTCCCGCACACCTGACGTTCAAATGGTTCAAATGGCTCTGAGCACTATGGGACTTAACAGCTATGGTCATCAGTCCCCTAGAACTTATAACTACTTAAACCTAACTAACCTAAGGACAACACACAACACCCAGTCATCACGAGGCAGAGAAAATCCCTGACCCCGCCTGCAATCGAACCCGGGACCCCGTGCTCGGGAAGCGAGAACGCTACCGCGAGACCACGAGCTGCAGACGCACACCTGACGTAATACACAGTAAAGAGACATCAAAGAATGTTCTGGTGGATGTCACCGAGCTGCAATCTGTTTCGCAGTCTCCTGATCCACTCAAAGAAAACATTTGCACACCGAAAAATACATGGCATCGTCGCAGGATGCCTCCAAAACTAGGGCCATCAGGTTCGGGAAGAGTGATTGAAAATGTGTCCAAGAAGAGAGTGGAACTACTGGAAGCCCAATTACACATGATGAAGGCTGAACATAACAAGGAGCTGAGGGTTAAAAATTGTGGAAAGTATCGTTTATGACAAGTATGATTCAAATGGCTCTGAGGACTGTGGGACTTAACATCTGTGGTCATCAGTCCCCTAGAACCTAGAACGACTTAAACCTAACTAACTGAAGGACATCACACACATCCATGCCCGAGGCAGGATTCGAACCTGCCACCGTAGCGGTCACGCGGTTCCAGACTGAAGCGCCTAGAACCGCACGGCAAAACTGGCCGCCTATAACAAGTATGCTATATGCAGAATTCCCGTATAATAGTGTTATATGTGACTTTTTCCACGACAGGGCTAATAGTTCTGTTGGGATATAGTGTTATAAATTGATTAAAAAGGGGAAAAGAATACAGTAGAAGATGAATAGGTAGCTTTGAGATGTGAAATAGTGAAGGCAGCAGAGGATCAAATAGTTAAAAATACAAGCCTAGCTGATATCCTTGGATAACACAAGAGATATTGAATTTGACTGATGAAAGGAGGAAATTCAAAATCGCATCAAATGAAACAGGAAAAAGGGAATACAAACGTCTAAAAAATGAGATTAACAGGTAGCGCAAAATGACTGAGCGCGAATGGCTAGAGGACAATATGTAAGAATATTTCACTAGGGGAAAGAGAGAAACTCCTACCACCTATAGGAAAATATGAAGAGGGAAGATTCAAAGATTCCCAAGCAAAGAATGGAAAGCTGAAAGGTGGAAAGCGTATATTTTACGGACTTTTTTTTTCAAAATATTGCCTCCAAAATTCAGGTGCACGTTATACTCGAAATACATATAAAAGTGTCCAATGTTTGATTTAAAATTCCCACCAGTCTTAAGAAATGACCATATATCTGGCAACATTGGATTCAACTGGCAGCAGTAGTGCATCGATGCGACGAACATGAGTTGCGGGAATTCATAAGCTTGGTAAGACTGTCTCCCTTCCGCCTCGCCATCACAAACCCAAAACTCTGTCTAGCTTATGATGCGTCATAGCAGTTGAAACGTCACCTTAGAAAAATTATACATGACTGTGCGTAAACTGACATACAATACAATCTGACTTTCAAAAATCCCTACAAAAGAGTGGCCCTGACTAACATTAACCTATACGTTTCACAAATCACTTACCTCACAAAAATCTTGGTTACTCGAACTACGGCAATACAGCGAGCGCCACTACTGCCAGCTAAATAAAAGATTCAAACTACGGAAGGCACTAACTACTGATAGGCATAGTTAGCAAATGAAAGATTTTAATAGAGAACAAACAATGTATTTACCTTAATAGTGTTGAAAAATCATAATATACATAGCAGTTCATGACATCCAGTCTTACAAATTTCAAAACTCCGCCATTTCTCTCCCCACATCCACCACTGCTGGCGGCTCACCTCCAACTGCGCAACGCTACGCGCTGTTCACATCCAGCTGCCCAACACTACAATGGTAGACAACAATGCAAACTAGCCACAGACTGCACACAGCACAGCCAGTGATTTTCATATAGAGCGCTACATAACGTTGCCAATAAGAAAACATAAACAGCCTACTTACATAGCCCCCATGCTCCCCACAAAAAATTTTACAAATTGTTTTGGGCAGTGGCCAATAATGATTTGATAAAATTTTTCATAATTACAATAACAAAGATATCAAATGCACACACTTATTGATAAACTGTTGGTCAACAGCTAAAATTTTCTCACAGTCCATAAAGACAGTTCTGATCATTCATCACAGTAAAATTGCAGTGTTTTTCTCAAAGGCTGAGCAGTAAAAGAAAATGCACACGGAAGTAGTGGATTTCCATGCAGTCTTGAAGAAGTAGAGTTGTCCTTCCAACAAGACAGTGCTGACCCTCGACATGCAGACAGGTAATGGGCCACAACAAAGCAAACCCACAGCAGAGTCATTCGAAGTTTTGAAGAATACTGATAGGTAGGTCATCACAGAGCTGACCCACTGTAGTCCTGGTAGAGATTATGGTATTGGTGGGCCACCAGAGGTCAGACCCACTGCAGTCCTTGTAGAAATAATGGTATTGGTGGGCCATCAAAGGTGCAGATCCACTGTAGTCCATGTAGAGACGGCCAGCAGCCATCTGTTGCGACTGTGCAGGTGCACAATCACCATCAAAGAGTCTTGTAGTATATAGCAAGTCCATAAACCACCACTTCTGCACTCATAAAGTTTTTTTTTTTAAATTGTCTTTAGAACCAGCAATGCTGTTATCCAGTACCTTGCTGAATTATTAACACACGTGCAAACACTATCAGTCCCTACTTCTCACATATTGTCCATATACTATAACCAATGGAAACGTATGCAGTGAAATAATACTTAATTTGATGAACTGGTGTCAATTCCAATTTTACACATAAGAATACAACAACAAAGGTACAAAATACATCATTAAAGAACATAACAGTACAGATAACATTTGTAGTAACACAGACTTTACAAAAGAATAGAAATAAACATGCAGATCAGTGTCACAAAAATTATGACATAAGTAAATATATAAAATAATGAGTACATACATAAAAGATCAGAATAACTTTCAAAACATCAACTTCACACATAAGCATTAAAACAGAACAGAATAAATAGTGTCTAAACATCTTTACAAAGAAAATAAGATATTATCAGAAAAATTCTACAACATAAATCTTATTAGCTAAACACATAAAGACAGGGAAAAGACATATACACAAGAGTACACAAACACATAGTGGGTTTACACAAGGAAAGGACAGGGTTTGTTTTACTGCAGTATTTTACAGACAAAACTTTCTTTACTTCTTGGAGATCTCCCTTCGTTCTTCATTATTTCCAAAAAGTCCTATCCAAACATGCTTTCTGTATTTTGTTCACATCCTCTTTGAAAAATAGTTTTTCTCAACTGTACACTACTTTTTTTTGCCAAACCATTTTCTAATAGTTTCTCAATGCATTTCTTCCAATTCATCATAGTTAGTTTCTTATATAGTCTACCCCCTCTTAAGCTAACTTAAATATACTGAGCTCAGATATATATACTAAGGGACGAGGCAATGCAGCAGCACATAACAAATTAACACAAACAGCAATGACAAAAAAATTCAAATTGGCAAAGCAAGCAGCACTAAAATAAATTAGCAGAGCAATTGCAATATTACAACTAATATAAGGCAATGTGCAGCAAACAATAAAAATAAATCAGTAGTAAAACTGGCTTAACAGAGTAATACAAAGTCAAATTCAGTAACACTATGCCTGGCAAACAGCAGCAGCAAATGAAATAACTTATACCTAAACATGACAAAACTCAAGCATAAAAAATATTACACTAAAAATGGCCATGTCTAATACCTATGTCACATCTTAACACTAGAGTGATGCATCACAAAAACGTACTCTGTAAGAATGTTACGAAGTCATTAAAAAAATTATTTATGCAATTCCTGTGAAGGGAAATGTCTATTTGTGCTCTCTTTTCTACGAAAGTATATCATAAACGTATTCTTTACTGGGTCTGTAGACAGAAAATAGTGGTATTAGTACATCTGTTAAATTTTATAATAACCAATGCTGCAGTGCAGCTAGAAACTACATATTAAAGAAAAAGAGCAAATATGTACAAAGGAAGGCATGAAACATCATTCAAGAGCCATATGGCATTTCATAAGGTAGTAAAAAAATCTCTCAACTAGAAAGACAGTAGTCATAATCAAGTGTATAGACATAAAAATATTTCTCGTTATTTCATTAGGCATTTCAGTAAATATCACAAATTAAGAGCTCCACAGTGTTATATGTTTTCAAGTTTGAGCGTGTCGTATTTGCGATGTTTTCTACAAAGGAATGTCAATAGCGAGGATAATGGCCCCTTTCTTTTTCTCCACCTGTGCCTCTGAAAGGCACACACTAATGGTTTTTTTCCAGGCGACTGTCGCGCAGCTGGGTACCCACGACTCATTACGTGAAGGTGGTCATTTAACTTTCTTACCGAAATATTTACGACACCAGTTTGCACAACAGTGGCAGTCTCATATAAAATTTCACAGGTCGAGAATTTGCGTTACTAATGTGTAGAAACAAAATCCTTTAAATATAATAGTGTCCAAAAAATTTTCGTTGGCATTGTGATACATTCATGCATTTACACACATTTCATAAGTCTTAAAGCACGATTCTTGGTTTCCAACATCCTTTTCAACAAATCAGAGTTCCTAACCACTACTCATTATTCATATACGTATTCGTCGACACTTCTTCAATATTTCATCATAATAAATACGTAGCATAATCAAATTCCTCATATACGGTAGCATCATCTTATTGATCATAAACATACCTCAACAGCATAATACACATCGTCGTCGTAAAAAGAACATCATAACACCTCAGTCAAATCTCAAAATCGTCGTAGCTTCCTCCAATAATTCCAAAACCTAAAAAAAATTCTCTGCTCATGTCAAAAGTGTCATCTACCTCAAACGTACTTTAAAAATCATGATCCCATACCAAATACATCATTCAAAGCTCTCATAGTATCACAATGGTTGCGAAAAAATATGAACAGTTCACGAAGTACAGAGAAAATACAATTTCATAAGTGTGAAGTTAACCAACTGTGTAATTGCGTAAACATGTGTGACTGATGTAGTAAAAAAATGTTTATCTCTCAGTTAAATGATCAGATAGCTGTGTAATTTGTGTGTTAGAGAAATATGGTACCGATGTGTAAAGTTGTATAAGCAAATACCATATTAGCTAGGGCTCCTTGTGCTTGCCAAACACATGGTACACAAAGTAAGTGTGTACCCCCCTGAGGATTAATGTAATTATACCCTCAGGTATTACAGATTACAGCAATCGAATGAAATGTATCATGGAAAACTTTCTTTGTAATTCAAAAATCTTTAAAAATAAATGTTTCAAGTACAAAATTAATCACTCAAATGCATGTCCTGTAGCGCTAAATGTGCGTCTTGCTGTAAGATAATTCTGTGGAAGTGTCGTAGTTATCGTCCTCCGAAATCTAAGTATCTCGCAGAAAGTACTTTAAATCACGAATGTATTTTCAAGTAAACAAAAATGTTGCATTAAATTCTCATTAGCAGTACCAGTATATGTTCTAAGTATGGAAGGCTGATAGTCGTTACGTAATTGTGCAACTAACAAGCAAGAATGTACAAATAACAACACTATGTCGTCTGTTCACTATAACAATGCATTCGTAATTTCTGTTTAAATAAGTTCTCTTGGTTCTTGACTGGATATTTAACTTCAAACATTATTGCATGTCAACAGATTCTAAGTCTGACACAACATACTGGTAATGTAAAGTGAAAAATTTTATTGCAACGACTAAGTTAAAAAGCAGATTATTTCTCAATAAATGGTTTTACAGGTGAAATGTGGTGCAATGTTTTACTCTTCCTAGTACGCAGAGTTTCAGTTTCAACGCAATTATCATGTGGTTACGTCGGTAAGGAACACTGGAATTTTTCTCAAGGTTAGCTTATGTTATTTTTCTCAAGCCCAGCCTGCGCACGTGGCTGCCTGCCGGTGCGAGTCATTGTCTGTTTCTTTGTTGGCGCGCGTCGTTATTAGAATTAGGAGACCTAACTTCTACAAATTCACCTTGTTGAGAGTGCCCTGCTCTGTTTGAATCTCGCCGGTTCTGATGCAATTCAAGTCTGTCGTTACGATTATATCATCTGTCGTCATGTCGGTCGTTCCTGTAGTTTCTTTCTTGTCGGTTAAGTGGTACAGAATTTCTCCCTGAATTATCACTGCACAGTGGACCGTTGCGTCTGAAGTTATTCTGTCTCCCTTGATAATAATAGTTCTGGGTGCCATATTGTCTGTTTCTATGATTGTCTCTGTTATATTCATTACTACGGAAATGCGATCTTTCTCTGTAACTCTTACTACTGTGCCAACGGTTGTCCTACGGGTGGTGTCTGTTTTGGTCACGATTTGTGTTGTGAGAATAGCCTTGTCGTGTCCAGTTATTGTTTCTTTCATCGCGGAATTGCGACGGATGTGACCTGCATTTGTTGTGTTCCTGTTTTCGCGTTCCGCAATTGTCAGTGTCAATTTCTAATTCTTGTAAGAGTCCCTGAAAAGCTTCAATGTCATCTTTGCAACGTCCTGCCAAGATAATATGTCGTAAATGTTCGGGTAATTTGACTAAGCAAATGCGGATGAGTTCTGAGGGGCTGTATGGGTTTGACAGGTACTGATTCTTGTGCAACATGTCTTCAAAATATTTCACAAGACTGGAGAATTCAGATTGTTCGAAATGTTTCATCATTATGATGCTATGTTTTACTCGGTCTTGTGTAGCTTGAGACCAATATGCTGAGAGGAAGGCATGATAAAATTCTCCTTCACTGTGGCAATCGTGAATGACCGATCGCATTCTTACAGCTGGTTCATTCTCTAAATAGCCACACATAAATTCTAATCTGTGCTCTAATGACCAGTTGGGAGGAAAACAATGAGAGAATTGATGGAGCCATGTTTGTGGATGAATGTCGTTACCAGAATTCTTAAATGTTTTGAATTTACGTGTAGTAATGAACAGCTTATAGTCAAAATCATCATGTCGGCGAGTCGCATGTCGGTCATTGTTACGTCGTTTCGGCGGTTCCATCTCAAAATTCGGTGTATCTTGCCAATTTCTTTCATAATTTCCGAAGTGCCCTGAGTTATTATTTTGTTTTCCTGAGTTTTTGCAAGTTGCGTAACCGAATCGGTAGATGCAGCTGAGTCAATTTTAGCTTGCAAGGTGTCGTGATTTTCTTGAACTATAGTTTGCAGTTCCTTTATGGCTGCTTCGTGATTCTGTAATGCATTTTCATGACGCGAAAAAATAGGTTGGAAATGTTCACAAATTTTTGTTTTTACGTCATTACAGACTTTTTGACATTTCGATTCGATTTTATGTAACTCAGTAGTTAAATCTTCACGTGTTTGTTCAAGTGTGGTATCTAACTTCCGAAGATTTTGTTCCATTGTGTCTAACTGTTGCTGTGTTTGTCTCTGGTGTTGTTCCATTGTGTCTATTTTTTGAAGATTTTGTTCCATTGTGTCTAACTTTTGAAGATTTTGTTCCATTTGTTTCTGATTTTGTTCAAGCGTTGTGTCTAACTTTTGTAGCCTTTGTCCCATTTGTTGCATTAACTGTAATAACAGTGTACTGGTGTCTGAAACATGTTCCTCAGTGCTATTCGGCAGTGCATTTGAACCGGCAATATTCGCATTTTGAAAAGCCGAAAATGTGTCTTGATTTATTTGAGAAAACGGTGTGGACGCAAAACCAGAATCTACAGTATTTGCAAGATTGTGTCCTGTCATTTCGGAATCCTGAGGCGAGCTGTCATTTCTCAGTTTACTTTGGAGCCTAGTATTACGTTTTTCACACGCCATTATTGTCACAATATTTCACACGACAACACAGAAAAACACAATTTGAAGAGCAAAGCTAAGAGAACACATTAACATAGCACTGAAAATAATATCTAGTTAATTGCAAGCGCAGCTGCGAAATACTTGGTGCAAATCGAAATGCATGCCACACCTGTTTTACTGTACAACAATGAAAGACTGCAACTACAAAGGAGATTCTCTCTACAATTACGCGCTAGCAATAAACAATAGCTACACTAATTACACAAACTACAAGAAAAAAATCAGAAGATTCCAGTGAGGTATCCTCGGCTAAGGGTCGACATATGAAACGTCCCCTTAGAAAAATTATACATGACTGTGCTTAAAGTGACATACAATATTTTTAACGCAACGCAATCTGACTTTCAAAAATCCCTACAAAAGAGTGGCCCTGACTAACATTAACCTATACGTTTCACAAATCACTTACCTCACAAAAATCTTGGTTACTCGAACTACTGCAATACACCGAGCGCCACTACTGCCAGCTAAATAAAAGATTCAAACTACGGAAGGCACTAACTACTGATAGGCATAGTTAGCAAATGAAAGATTTTAATAGAGAACAAACAATGTATTTACCTTAATAGTGTTGAAAAATCATAATATACATAGCAGTTCATGACATCCAGTCTTACAAATTTCAAAACTCCGCCATTTCTCTCCCCACATCCACCACTGCTGGCGGCTCACCTCCAACTGCGCAACGCTACGCGCTGTTCACATCCAGCTGCCCAACACTACAATGGCAGACAACAATGCAAACTAGCCACAGACTGCACACAGCACAGCCAGTGATTTTCATACAGAGCGCTACGTAACGTTGCCGATAGGAAAACATAAACAGCCTACTTACAGAGTCTATGATGCCAGTGAACTTAAACTGAAAGAGGTTTGTGTTATTGGTAACAGTACAATATTATTGTTAGTAGCTAGTTTCGTAATGAAAAAAAGGGTATTCGTATGATGTGGGCTATAAATTCAAAGTAATAGCATATACACATGGAAATAGAGCAGCTAGTGGAATGCCGGCCCTCCACCAACAGGAAAAAGCATTTGTGATTGATGGACTGGTAACGCAGAACTGAAAAAATTGAGGAAGACTAAATGTGCAATTAAAGAACTGATTGCAAAATGGCCAAAACTGGAAGATGACGTATTGAAATGGATTCAAGGACACCAGGACACCGTTAAAAGGGCATTGCAATTAATACCAAAATGATTCAAATACACGCTTGTAAGCTAGCGTTGCAGTGGAACTTACCAGACTTCAAAGATGGAGTTGGCTCGTGCTACAGGTCTATGAAGCGTCATGGACTTAGCATGCGAATCAAAACCAAAATATCTCAGAACATGCCGCAAGAGTACGAAGAGAAAATATTGTTTTTCCTCCGCTTTGTCATTCAACTTCGAAAGAAAACCAGTGTGTAACTAACCCAAATAGCGAATATGGACGAAACTCCTCTGACATTTGATGTACCGAGTAACAGAACTGTTGCCATGAAAGGTGTTAAAAATGTAACTATAAAGTCAATTGGGTATGAAAAAAATTCTCTACACTGTTGTTATTTCCTGTTGCTCTTACGGTACTAAACTTAATCCAACTATGATTTTCAGACGCCAAACGATGCCAAAACCTTCTGAAATACCGCCAGCTATTGTTGATCACGAACATGAAAAGAGGTGGATGGACGAGGCTGGTATAAAATTATGAATTAACAGAGTGTGAATGAGAAGGATAGGTGCTTTACTGAAGAAGAGTTCTCTTCTTGTGCTACATAAGTTTGTGACCATTTAAAAATTCTGTGAAAGAGAAACGAAGACAGGGAAATACAGAACTTGTTATTCCAGGAGGACTTACTTCACAACTAAATACTCTTCATGTCTCGATAAATAAACCATTTAAAGTATGCATGAGAGATGAACGCAGCAAATGGATGATGGATGAAACCAAACAGGAATTCTCGACGAAGGGAGCTTTAAAACGACCTACAATCAAACTAGTGTGTAAGTGGATAAAACAATCATGGCCCAGAATGAGATAAAACATTGTTATTAAATTTTTTAAGAAGTGCTGCACAGGTACCACTCCCGGTGGCAGTGAAGACCATCTTATAGCTGAAGAGGACAACAAAGACGAGGAAGATGAAGAAGAAGAAGAGGAAGAAAGTCCAGATGACGATTTTCAGGGATTTTAAAGGTCAGTTCGATTTTATAAACTAAGATTTTTTTAGTCTGGCTTTGCAGTCTAATAACAGAAATGGTGAACATGTTTTTTTAATAAAATAAAGGTGCGTTTTATAGCCTGTAGGGTCTTATTTTTGTGGCGGCCTTTGTAGCGACAACACTTCGCTGTAGAAACGGCCTACCAAGTCACCGCCACACTTTTAATAGCGGACCGACCGGACCGCTGGAACAGTGAACAGAAAGATACAAACCCAAACACTCGGATTAAATGAAAGTCGGTACTTATCTTTATTAACGACGATACAGAACACAGTGGTGAACATGGTCTACAGAAATCTGTCTAGTTCGAGTCGGAGCGGCTTGGTCAGCGTCGGCTGACGACAAACAACAAATCTGCTCCGATGAACACACAACTGACCAGCAAGTACACAATTCGGTGGCGAGTATACAACTGAGCGGCGAATCCAGAACTGTCCTAGCGCTCGCGACTCCAGCGCTTAAGAAGCCAGAAGCCAGCGGTGGCGCGCGCAGACTTGCGGCGATTTCCTGTCTCGCTGGCGCTGCTTATGCGGACGGCGTCCGGACTTTGATGCTGCCAACCTTTTGGCAGCGGGCTCGGGTGGCATTACTGGCAAGGATATAACACTTATAGTAGGTAAATTGAGGTATATACAGGGTTTATGCAAGGTAGATGAAATTGCAGACACTGTTACGGGAATGGAAGAAGACGTATATGGACATGAGATGGGAGATACGAGACTGCGACGAGAATTTGATAAAGCACTGAAAGACCTAAGTCGAAAAAATGCCCCGGCAGTAGACATTCCATCAGAACTGCTAATAGCCTTGTAGGAGCCAGCCATGACAAAAATCAAAAATTTTACAATTGACGAGAAAGATGTGTGAGACATATCTGTTTGGATGCCGGAGAAATGGAGCACTAGAGCCAATACTGACTCTACAGCCTATATTAGAAGATGGGTTAACCATTGTAGACTTAGAGAAAGCTTTTGAAAATGTTGACTGGAATATTCTCTTCGAAATTCTGATGTTGTTGTTGTTGTGGTCCTCAGTCCAGAGACTGGTTTGATGCAACTCTTCATGTTACTCTATCCTGTGCAAGGTCTTTCATCTCCAAGTAATTACTGCAACCTACATCCTTCTGAATCTGCTTAGTGTATTAATTCCTTGGTCTCCCTCTGCCATTTTTACCCTCCACGCTTCCCTCCAATACTAATACTGCCGAGCGGTTCTAGGCGCTACAGTCTGGAACCGCGCTACCGCTACGGTCGAATCCTGCCTCGGGCATGGATGTGTGTGATGTCCTTAGGTTAGTTAGGTTTAAGTAGTTCTAAGTTCTAGGGGACTGATGACCTCAGAAGTTAAGTCCCATAGTGCTCAGAGCCATTTGAACCATTTTGAACCAGGTGATGCTGAGGGAATTAGATTAGGAAACTAGATTCTGAAAGTAGTAGATGAGCGTTGCTATTTGGGCAGAAGAATAACTGCTGATGGCCGAAGTAGAGAGGATATAAAATGTAGACCGGTAATGGGAAGAAAAGCATTTCTGAAGAAGATAAATTTATTAATATCGAATATTGATGTAAGTGTTACGAAGTCTTTTCTCAAAGTATTTGTAGGGAGTGTAGACATGTATGGAAGCGAAGTATCGACGCTTAACAATTTAGACAAGAAGAGAATACAAATTTTGAAATATGGTGCTACGTTAGAGTGCTGAAGCTTACGTGCGTCATTCACGTAAGTAATGAGGAGATGCTAAATAAAACTGGAGAGAAAAGAAATTTGTGGTAAAACTTGAATAAAAGAAGGGAATGGTTGATAAGACACATTGTAGGACATCGAGGGAATGCCAATTTAGTATTGGAGGGAAGTGTGAGGCGTAAAAACCGTAGAGTGAGAACGTCAGATGACTATAGTAAGCAGATCCAGAAGGATGTGAGTTGCAGTAGTTATTCGGAAATGAAATGGCTTGCACAGGAGAGAGTAGCGTGGAGTGCTGCATCAGACCAGTCTTCGGACTGAAGACCACAACAACGAGAACTATATCAGTGCGCCAAAAATAATTGGCCGGCCGCGGTGGTCTAGCGGTTCTGGCGCTGCAGTCCGGAACCGCGGGACTGCTACGGTCGCAGGTTCGAATCCTGCCTCGTGCATGGGTGTGTGTGGTGTCCTTAGGTTAGTTAGGTTTAAGTAGTTCTAAGTTCTAGGGGACTTATGACCTAAGATGTTGAGTCCCATAGTGCTCAGAGTCATTTGAACCATTTGAACCAAAAATAATTATTAAATATTATTGATAATTGTGATCTGTGGTTCAAATGGCTCTAAAGACTATGGGACTTAACATCTGAGGTCAACAGACCCCTATACTTAGAACTACCTAAACATAATTAACCCAAGGACATCACACACATCCATGCCCGAGGCGGGATTCGATCCTCCGACCGTAGCAGCAGCGCGGTTCCGGACTGAAGCGCCTAGAACCGCTCGGCCACATAGGCAGGCTGTGATCTATGTTGTTGATAAATATGAAATATATAAAGAAAATGCAGTGCGACCTCACTACCATTTAAATGGAGCGCGTTCAAATTTGGCTCTGTTCCCTCTTCCTACGCTCAGATGGCGTGCTGTGGCGGTGAGGAAGTGGGATCAGGAACAGAGAACAGTGGCCCTCGCGCCAGCGCCCAGCTCATATGCTAAATTTTGGGGACCCTTGCTGTAGATTCAACAAGGATAATGACGAATTCTCTGACTGTCAGCGATGAGTCTAGCTTTTCTATGTGGTGGTGAAATCGATACCAACGAGTGCATCGTTGACGTGGTGAAGGATCACAGCAAGCAGGGACTCTCGAGATACATACCCCACCAGAACTGATTTGGCAGTCGTTGAACGGTGCCTAAATGCTCACCAACTTGTGGAAAAAACCAGCCTATCAAATGCCATATTCCAGCAGGATAATGCAAGACCTCAGAATCCAGTTCACGCCACGGCTTCTGAAATGTACGGATCCTTTACTGGCACCGCCATCTCCATGATTCGTCACCCTATAGCATGCCTGGGATATACCGGGTGATCAAAAAGTCAGTATAAATTAGAAAAAAATTTACACACATGCTTGGAATGACATGGGGTTTTATTAGAACCAAAAAAATACAAAAGTTCAAAAAATGTCCGACAGATAGCGCTTCATCTGATCAGAATAGCAATAATTAGCATAACAAAGTAAGACAAAGCAAAGATGATGTTCTATACAAGGAAAGCTCAATATATCCACCATCATTCCTCAGAAATAGCTGTAGTCGAGGAATAATGTTGTGAACAGCACTGAGTTATGGTGAGGCATTGGCGTCGGATGTTGTCTTTCAGCATCCCTAGAGATGTTGGTCGATCACGATACAGTTGCGACTTCAGGTAACACCAAAGCCAGTAATCGCACGGACTGAGGTCTGTGGAGCTGGGAGACCGAGCATGATGAAAGTGGCGGCTGAGCACACGATCATCACAAAACGACGCGCGCAAGAGATCTCACGGACTGAGGTCTGGGGAGCTGGGAGACCAAGCATGATGAAAGTGGCAGCTGAGCACACGATCATCACAAAACGACGCGCGCAAGAGATCTTTCACGCATCTAACAATACTTTTTTTTGGTTCTAATAATAGCCCGTGTCATTCCGAGGATGTGTGTCAATTTTTACCTCTCTATCTACATTATTCCGTGGTTTATTAAGTTTTCAAATTTATACTGACTTTTTGATCACCCGGTACATATATTCTGAAGTGACGTTTTTTTTCTCGTGATTTCCTAAGCGACCAAAGTGCTGAGGTCATCGGTCCCAAGTCTTACACACTACTTAAACTAACTTACGCTAAGGACAACACACACCCACCCATGCCTAAGGGTGGACTCCACCTCCGGCGGGAGGGGCCGTGCAGTCCGTCACATGGCGCCTCAAACTGCGCAGCCACTGCGCGCAGCTACACTGAAGTGATCAAAGTCATGGGAGACCGATATGCACATACACAGATGGCGGTAGTATCGAGTAGACAAGGTATAAAAGGGCAGTGCATTGGCGGTGCTATCATTTTTAATGAGGTGATTCATGTGAAAAGATTCCCGATGTGATTATTGTCGCACTGCGGGAGGTAACAGACTTTGAACGCGGAATGGTAGTTGGAGCTAGACGCATGGTGCATTCCATTTCGAAAGTCGTGAGGGAATTCAATATTCCGAGATCCACAGTGTCAAGAGTGTGCCGAGAATACCAAATGCCAGGCCATTACCTCTCACCACGGACAACGAAGTGGCCGACGATCTTCACTTAACGATCAAGAGCAACAGCGTCTGTGTAGATTGACAGTGCTGACAGACAAGAAACAGTGCGTGAAATAACAGCTGAAAACATCGGTTGGACCCTAGGCGCCTGGGAAACCATGGCCTGGTGAGGTGAGTCCCTATTTCACTTGGCAAGAGCTGATGGTAGGGTCCGAGGCTGGGGCAGACCACACAAAGCAATGGACCCCAGCTATCAAAACGGCACTGTGCCAACTGACATTAGCTCTGTTATGGTATGGGCTGTTTTTACATGGAATGGACTTGGTCGTCTGGTCAAACTGAACCGACCGTTGACTGAAAATGGTTATATTCGGCTACTTGGAGACCATTTGCAGCCATTCGTGGAGTTCATATCCCAAACAACAACGTCATGTCACTGGGCCACAGTGGTTTGCGACTGATGTGAAGATCATTCTGGATAATTCGAGAGAATACTTTGGCCATACAGATCGCCCACATGAATCCCTTGGAAAATTTACGGGACATAATTCAGAGGTCGGTTCGTGCGCAACATTCTGCACCTGCAACTCTTTCGGAAATATGGAGGACTTTAGAGGCTACATGGCTCAATATTTCTGTAGCGGACTTCGAACAACTTGTTGAGTCCATGCCACGTCGAGCTGATGCACTAGGCTGGGCAAAAGCAGGTCTGACACGATATTAATAGGTATCCTATAACTTTTGTCACCTCACTGTAATGTTTTCAAGCCAACATACTGCCAGCAGTCTTCATTATCTGACGCCGCAAGTGTTTCCCGAAAGCAAGAATAAACCTATTGCGCAGCAGAGCAGACTCTGTGTCCAGTGTTCAGTTGTTCCGATACCACCTAGTATCGCTAACCTCGAAAATAAGCAAGCTAGGAGGCCTTTCTCATCCGGTAGTACGTCACTGTTATTCTGCGTAGAGCACAGTGGATGCAGCAACCGATGTCGCTGGGAGCGCGCCAGTGTGACGTTTCCGCGAAATATGGCGAGGGTGGGAGAGGCGCGCCACCCCCGCAGCGGGACCGCCGTGGCTGAAGGCAGCGGCGGCGGGGGCGGATTACGCTGGCGGCGCGGCGCTCGTTACTGGCGCCGCCTCCTCCGCCCCCGCCGCCCCCGCTGGCGCTTCATTAAAATGCGCGCCGCGCTGCCGGCCCAGCGGTAGCCACCGCTGCGCCAGGCGAGGGAATCCAGTCCACTGGCGCTGCTGTCACCAAAAGTGATAACGGCCCCCAACAGTCGATCGCACCCTCTAATTTCAGCTGGGCGCACTTCCTTAATTCACTTCATAACTGGTTATACGCTGTGAAGCGACTAAAGTCGTAGGTTATCAACACCAAATTGGACAAGGGCCGCCTGATATATGCAGAGTCTTACCTGTTCCAACTCCAGCAATGATTCAGGTCTGAACTAAAACTAAAATGACAAATAACAATTATCCGAGGCAGTTTTAGCGTAGCAGAATGGATGATATCAAACGACGTTACGCCGGCCGGCCGACTGATGACCTCAAAAGTTAAGTTCCATAGTGCTCAGAGCCATTTGAAACCCCGTTTCGTTTTAGTTCACGAAGCACAATTTCAGTAGTCGTGGCTTCTATTCTACATCTAGATCTACATCTGCATTTACATCTACATAATCCGCAAGGCCACCGTGTGGTGCGTGGTGGAGGGTACCTTGTACCACTGGTAGTCATTTCCTTTCACGCTCCACTCGCAAATAGAGCGAGAGGAAAAATGACTATCTATATGCCTCCGTACGCGTCCTATCTCTGTAATCTTATCTTCGTCTTTCTTACGCGGAATGCACGTTGGCGGCCGTAGGATCGTTCTACATAATCCCCATGCCACCGTATGGTGCGTAGCGGAGGGTACCTTGTACCACTGGTAGTGATTTCCTTTCACGCTCCACTCGCAAACAGAGCGAGAGAAAAATGATAGTCTATATGCCTCTGTACGCGTCCTAATATCTGTAATCTTCGACTTTTTTTACGCGGAATGTACGATGGCGGCAGTAGGATCGTTCTACAGTCAGCCTCAAATTTGGTTCTCTAAACTTTCTCGGTCTCGTCGAATTCTCTCCAGTGATTCCCGATTGAGTTCCCGAAGTATCTCGAACCTAGTGGTAACAAATCTAGCAGCCTCCCACTGAACTGCTTAGATGTCTTCCTTTAATCAGACCTGCTGCGGATCCCGAACACCAGGACGGCGCTCAACAATGGATCGTACTACTGTCCTACCTGCGGTCTGCTTTACACCTCAACTACACATTCCCAAAATTCTCGCCGGCCAGTGTGGCCGAGCGGTTCTAGGCGCTTTAGTCTGGAACCGCGCGACCACTACGGTCACAGGTTCGAATCCTGCCTCGGGCATGGATGTGTGTGATGTCCTTAGGTCAGTCAGGTTTAAGTGGTTCTAAGTTCTAGGCGACTGATGACCTCAGAAGTTAAGTCGCATAGTGCTCAGAGCCATTTGAACCATTCAATTTCGGAACAGTAATATAGACGTAGACGTAGAAGTAATGCGCTTGGCTTTACAAACGCAGAGACGCGTTTTGTTAAACATCTGACCAAACATTTTATCCCTGTTCTAAATAGTGGTTACCTTCACTGAGAACTGGAAAGGCTTGGAAGTTTCCTTTTGTGTTTGCCAACTTCTAGATACTTGGTTTATTACTTGTCCATTACTCACTCGCAACCTCGTTGGATTAACTGATCGACCTGGGTATGTCCGCTGTGGAGCCTATTGGGATCGTTTTCTCTACCGACGATCTTTGATGCCTTTCTGGCATCGGCCAAGGTGGAGCCAGGGCTTTCGGGCCCTAGGCTTGCTTTCCAAGTTTTGAACGAGATCAGAGCATTCTTGTTCGTTCTATTCTGATCGAGGATATTCTGGCCCTTTCCATCCTCGCCCGTACAGTTCCGCACTGTCGCCTGATAAACAAAGTAAGAGCCTACGGAATATCAGACCAGCTGTGTGGCTGGATTGAAGAGTTTTTAGCAAACAGAACACAGCATGTTGTTATCAATGGAGAGACGTCTACAGACGTTAAGGTAACCTCTGGCGTGCCACAGGGGAGTGTTATGGGACCATTGCTTTTCACAATATATATAAATGACCTAGTAGATAGTGTCGGAAGTTCCATGCGGCTTTTCGCGGATGATTCTATAGTATACAGAGAAGTTGCAGCATTAGAAAATTGTAGCGAAATGCAGGAAGATCTGCAGCGGATAGGCACTTGGTGCAGGGAGTGGCAACTGTCCCTTAACATAGACAAATGTAATGTATTGCGAATACATAGAAAGAAGGATCCTTTATTGTATGATTATATGATAGCGGAACAAACACTGGTAGCAGTTACTTCTGTAAAATATCTGGGAGTATGCGTGCGGAACGATTTGAAGTGGAATGATCATATAAAATTAATTGTTGGTAAGGCGGGTACCAGGTTGAGATTCATTGGGAGAGTCCTTAGAAAATTTAGTCCAGCTACAAAGGAGGTGGCTTACAAAACACTCGTTCGACCTATACTTGAGTATTGCTCATCAGTGTGGGATCCGTACCAGATCGGGTTGACGGAGGAGGTAGAGAAGATCCAAAGAAGAGCGGCGCGTTTCGTCACAGGGTTATTTGGTAACCGTGATAGCGTTACGGAGATGTTTAATAAACTCAAGTGGCAGACTCTGCAAGAGAGGCGCTCTGCATCGCGGTGTAGCTTGCTCGCCAGGTTTCGAGAGGGTGCGTTTCTGGATGAGGTATCGAGTATATTGCTTCCCCCTACTTATACCTCCCGAGGAGATCACGAATGTAAAATTAGAGAGATTAGAGCGCGCACGGAGGCTTTCAGACAGTCGTTCTTCCCGCGAACCATACGCGACTGGAACAGGAAAGGGAGGTAATGACAGTGGCACGTAAAGTGCCCTCCGCCACACACCGTTGGGTGGCTTGCGGAGTATGAATGTAGATGTAGATGTACGGTCGTGCAGGTTTGGTTGTAAATTTTTTCTGGCTTCATTACATCACACTTCCGCGTCACTCCGGACTGCAAGGATTGCGCGAGTTTTCAGCTTCCGTTTGGCAGTTTTGTTTCTCACTGTGACCACCAGAGCGCAACAGAGCCTTTGAAACTTCAAGGAGAAGACAAAGTCACGCATCACGTGGATAAATACATTTTCCTACATTCCCTAAGTTTAAGGCAATTCCTGCATTATTTTGGTCTGAGAATGTTTCATTTAAAGTATGTAATATGTCTATATAGGTGCATGAAGTGCCAATAGGATTTTATACATGTCTGAAATTTGAGTAGCACGATAATGTTAGTGAGTTCCTGAACAAACTATTATCACGCAAATTTTTCAGTATCTTTGCCTGATTCTAGCCAGCGGCCTTGCCGCAGTGGTAACACCGGTTCCCGTCAGATCACCGAAGTTAAGCCCTGTCGGGCTGGGCCAGCACTTGGATGGGTGACCATCCGGTAGGCCGAGCGCGGTTGGCAATCGGGGTTTACTCAGCCATTGTGAGGCCAACTGAGGGGCTACTTGATCGAGAAGTAGCGGCTCAGGTATCGGAAACTGACATACGGCCGGGAGAGCGGTGTGCTGACCACATGCCCCTCCATATCACCATCCAGTGACGCCTGTGGGCTGAGGATGACACGGCGGCCGGTCGGTACCGTTGGGCCTTCATGGCCTGTTCGGGAGGAGTTTGCCTGATTCTGGAGGTCTATGGAGTTAAAAGACTCCTCTCACACAACTAACCCGTATCGTAAGGAAACCTGGATCATAAGCGAATCTTTTTCTACATGTTCACCGAGCCTTAATCGGTCTGACGAGTTTTCTTAGGCACTGATAATGATGCACGGCAGAGTGGCACTCATCGTTTAAATCATGCGGGACAGATTCTGTTCTGTTTGTGAGCTATATTTGATGAGCGATCGAATTTAGTAAGATGGCATTTCAATCACCAAACAGGTTTTGCACCTTATATGCTTTTTCAAATGTAGAATATGGGGCAAGTCTTTGTGTGAGTGTGTTGGAGACACCACGCATAATGCAACCTCAGTCGGTTTTTCCTGTAATCCACGTATGGTTGAGACCAAATAATAATTATAAACTTAAATAAAAGCCATTATCTTCAGTCCAAATCAATCCCATTTCATCAGTTCCATTGTACAAATTTTGGGAGATGTCGACAGTGACTAGACACGAAGCCTTGCACCCACGTGTCATGCAGTAGTAACTAAATAAATTTTCTCGTGCATTTTGCTCAATTAATGGTTAAAACAGAATCACTTTATCTCACGGCTATGAGGCCGAAACAGCAGTGTATATGCTGATCCCGTTTCAACCTGATGATACTCAGAGGACAACTAGGAATCTAAGTCTAGGAGGCTGTAGCGGGCTCCAATGAAAACTTCTGAAACAATGAACTGCTTTTTCTGTAGGATAGAGACGGAGCTGTGCCGAGACCTCATCTTTGTCGGACACACAATCAGATTGGGTTAAGAGAAGAGCTAGAGAATTGACAAGCAGTACGTTTCGTCACGGTATCGTTTAGTAGACGCTGGAACGCCACGTAGATGATCAATAAAATTTAGTTTCAGTTGCTACAAGATGGGCGTTGTTCATCATGGAAAGATTTACTTTTGAAATCCTGTGAGTATACGTTACTTTCCCCTCACATAAATTTAGAAAAATGACTACTAGAAAATTGAGGTAAGTTAGAGTTCATACGGAAGTTTATCGACAACCATTCATCCCTCGCAGCATTCGCGAATGAAAGAGGAAAGGGGAAAAAAAATATTGTGATGTCAGACGAACTCTCCGCCACACACCGTGAGGTGCATCGCAGAGTGTGGATGTATAGGTAGATATAGATGTAGATAGGTCAATCAATCCAAAAAATAATAGTTGAGGATGCGCCGAAGCCACAACCATGGCTGCTTTCAGTATTTATGTTAAGTTAACAGTTTACTAAGTCCATTTTCAGATAAATGACTAAACGAACAGAGCTTTTAGGAATATTGTCAAGAAATAATATCATAGGCTACGAAACGGTAGTAAAAAATAAGTGAGAGCCATCATAATTACGATGCAAGATTCACTGATACCTTTTAATTGTCCCAAGCGACCGTCGTTTCTACAAATACGAAAGTTGGTAAGGCAGTCACGCACCCGCTGTACGTCATGTGATAATGTGGGTGGGTCCTGATTTATTTCTTATTCTTACTCTGTAACGTTAAATTATTCGCATTAATAATGCCGGTTTTAAGGTACCGTAAGCTAAGTATAATTTGACCCACTTTCCCATTCAAATGTGATTATCATTATTGTTTTTTAACTGCTGCGATATTTGTGTTAGTGAGCACAGGGGCTTGTGTGAAGAAAGTACAACAAATTTTCTAAAATGCAGAGGAAGTAATGGAAAAAATTTAGATCGTCGAAGTTAGCATGGATTTGGGGCTTATACTTGTACCATGGCAGTCAGCTAACATTCCATTTGTGACTAGTATTTCAAAAACACAATGAAATTTTGACCAACCAGAAATAGCTACATTGATCTAAAGTTTTCTTAAAGAAAACACTTAGTACGTTGTATATGTCAGTGTGAGGTATCGTCAGAATTGTGAATATAATGAAAGGAACTAATATAGAGACTACACACATAGCTCCAAATTCACATGAGCCTAATATCTTCAGTTTAGTCCATCTTACCTAAACCCTCATTTCAAGATATCAGTTGCAGTTAAAATTAAGGTTATATGTTCTTCATTTATCGAGACAATAATTGGCGCTTGTTGCCAAAGAAAATTATTTTCTTGTTTCCGGAAGTATTTGACTTTATATGTTGTACCTGAATCACAACAGCTAGCAATTTCAGCGATATATAATTGACATTTGTTTTTGTTAGTTGTAGATACATTAACAATTGCAAACGAGCCTTCATCTATATACCAATGACTAATGTATGTATTCCCTAGTTCCACCTTGTCATTGGCAAGAACATTGTTTAGTAAATTATATATACAGGTTCTTAGGTAACAATGTCCAGTGGTCAAAGTAACCCTGAAATAGGCGTATCATGCACAAGATCTCAGAAATAGTTATATAGTAATAAGTATAAACACATATGCAAAAAGCTAATGAGTGGTCTGTCCTGAGAATTAATGGAGTAACATACATGATACTATATTTGAAAACATGGATCGGTTTGCACTTAAGGGGAGCCGGAGGTGCCTATGCTGCCCATGTTAAAATCACTAAGTTTGAGGAACATTTATGAATAAACTACCAAATAGAAAAATTTGATTTTTTTTACATATAGAGTGGTTTAGTATTGCAGTTATGACAGAGGGATTTTGGAGTATCTTTTCTAGTTTCCTTCCAATTATTTTTTTTATTAATGACCCAATTTTTTTTACAAATAATTGCTTTATAATTAAACTGAAATGGAACTACTGAACATATTGCCAAATGGCTGTGTTACAATGTAAGTTTGACCACTAGGAGTGCTGTATAAAAATTTAATCTCTCTAGCTTGAGTGGATTTTGAGAAAATGTTCCTTATATTTGAAAAATTCTAATTTATGGGAAATGGCTATCAAAGTTTCTCAATACATTCCTGCACTATAGGATGGATTATCAGGGTCTTCTTCTTCATCCTCCAAAAGCTTCCTCTTCTGTCTTCTTTTCTGGCCTGTTGTTCCATCATACTTCATATGCCTTTCTCTTCTTTCTGCTCCTCTTATCCTTTCTCTGTCAATATTTCTTAGTGCTCGTACAGTGTTCACCCCAGCTGTAAATCCTAATGCCTTCAGAACTTCACACTTCACACTGTTCCCTTGGTTGTAGGTTCCTATTGCATCATAAATGCCAAAGTGCAGTGTTTTTATGCTTACAAACACCCTTTTAGGAATCACTTTCCAAATCAAATTGTTTACGCTCTCATTAGGATTCTGTGTCTCTCCATGTAGACATTTGTGTAACAATTCTGGCTGTGCTAAGTCATGAAAAATTGGTTTTATTGCATTTATCACAGCTGCTGGCAAACCATGTTTGTGATCATAGTCCTTCTTTGCATTATATTTGCACCAGGAATCTTTTGGGCACAGGCTGTGTTGAGGGTATTCATCGGAAGAGGCAGTATGAAGGAACAATGCCCACACTGCTTTTCGCATGTCACTAACAATACTAGTATTTTGCCTTATAGCATACCCATAGTATCTCTGTAGACGTTCAATCACCTCATCAGTAAGCCTGCCTCTCCCTCCTATTGTCTTTCCATCACTGAGCTTACTTGAACCCAAAGTTTGTTTGAGCCTTCGAAGCTGCGCACGCATACGCTTTTGCACATGCCCAATGCATTCCAACTTTTCAACTACAAGTTCATTTCCATATGGTTTCTGTTCCTCTATAGTCTTGAAACCTTTGGAGTCACCATCCCCAAGGTAGTATTTGTACCTAACGTTGTATCTGGGAACTGAACGTTCAAAAATTTGTTTCACTCCATCCACTTCCATTGCTCCACTTGATCCACTAAAATTTGCCTCACAGGTTCCACTGTGCTCTCCTTTTATTTTATTTTTGCACCTACAATGTTTTGATGATATTGCAACATCTGTCACTTTTGCGCTATCATCACAAGTAGCAGTTACAACCCCATTCAGGGATTTATGACCCCTTTTTTGCCAGGAACCATCTAATGCCACTACCAAATCCCTAGAACCACCGTTCATTTCTACAGATTCCTCCACTGCTTCCTTCATGGTTTTCAAAGCCACACCTTCAACAGAGGATCCTACCAGTTCACAGTAGTACCCAAATTTGCTTGGAGGCGATGGCAAGTTCATAATACCACAAAACAGTTTACCAGCAGCAGACGCTTTTCCAATGGATCGAAGACCATACACAAATCGAACATTCACATCAAACACTCTAGATCGTACATTTTCACCAAAGAGACTGGCATTTGAATTGTAGAAAGTCACTTGATACTTGCAACATGCACAGATTATCTTCATCTCACAAGCTAAACCAAAGTGCTTTGTTATCTCTAGTCCCACTCCTACACTTGAACACATTTTGCACAGAACACTTTCTTTCAGCACAGAAGATAATAATCCAATATTCAGTACTTCGTTAATATCATCACTGTCACTAACATATTCACGAAATCTGTCACTTCCACCAGTCAGCTTCTTGCTAGAAGATGTCACAGGGCTATGGCCGGCCATGTGTTGCTTAGCAGAAGAACGCACTGTTTCAGTAATTGTAGTACCGCAACTTGGTATTAGTGTTAATTTTCTTTTCCCTACGTTCTTCTTCTTCTGTATACACGGTTACTAAAACGTGGCATCGTGACCATATCAACGCTTAATACAAGAAGTATAATACTACCAAGAACAGGCGCAACACTGAACTAATTCGAAACTGTAAAGAGACGACGTTCCGCGGTCTTAGCGCTTCATTTGTCCCAAAAAACAACATAGCCAACCCTAGCACAATCGCTGTATGCGTAACATAAGGCGCTGTATGCGTAACAGGCCGAGAAAATTCCAAGCAGTTCGCCAGGAAGTGACGAGAGGGTGTTAGATGCATTCAGCGGCAGCCCATTTCCCCTGCAGGCGTGGGGGAAAATGGTAATAGCTCCACTTCTAGGGCGAGTAGAACAATAATTCAAAGTTTACATTAAAGAGGAATGTTCCAATTAATTTTCGGTAGCAAAAAAAAAATCGTAATTTTTTGGATTTGACCAGCTCCGGCTCCCTCTAAACTATATCGGTGGATCGTGCACAGGTTAATTTTAACACAGTTTTCGAATTCAATTATAAGTCGCAACAGGTAAGCCAACCGTTGCGCAAGAAGATCGGCACTACATGACGCACTTTATTGGTGTTAATAGAATTCACCGCCAAATAGTATACACCAAATACCCAGCCGGGAGCTAGTAGAGAACGGTGAAACTTTTGGTGTACGGTCAAAGCAACCACGGCAGTCATAGTACATCCGGTTTAAAGTACGTAAAGATAATATTCTTGATTATTTACGGGACGTTTAATCTAGATAGCATAGAAAAAATTATCTCCTTTTGCTGTAGAATTATGAAATTACTATTGTTACCTATGAGTTGTCATGTTGACAGCAGGAAAATTAACTGCAATTTGTCAACACTTGAAAAGTCACTATAAATGGATTAAAACGTCTATCTACGTAGCGTCGTAACAGAATCCTTCTACATATCGTCGAGAAATTTCTGCCACAAAGAGTTAGTTTGTCAAAGTGCTAAATACACTCCTGGAAATGGAAAAAAGAACACATTGACACCGGTATGTCAGACCCACCATACTTGCTCTGGACACTGCGAGAGGGCTGTACAAGCAATGATCACACGCACGGCACAGCGGACACACCAGGAACCGCGGTGTTGGCCGTCGAATGGCGCTAGCTGCGCAGCATTTGTGCACCGCCGCCGTCAGTGTCAGCCAGTGTGCCGTGGCATACGGAGCTCCATCGCAGTCTTTAACACTGGTAGCATGCCGCGACAGCGTGGACGTGAACCGTATGTGCAGTTGACGGACTTTGAGCGAGGGCGTATAGTGGGCATGCGGGAGGCCGGGTGGACGTACCGCCGAATTGCTCAACACGTGGGGCGTGAGGTCTCCACAGTACATCGATGTTGTCGCCAGTGGTCGGCGGAAGGTGCACGTGCCCGTCGACCTGGGGCCGGACCGCAGCGACGCACGGATGCACGCCAAGACCGTAGGATCCTACGCAGTGCCGTAGGGGACCGCACCGCCACTTCCCAGCAAATTAGGGACACTGTTGCTCCTGGGGTATCGGCGAGGACCATTCGCAACCGTCTCCATGAAGCTGGGCTACGGTCCCGCACACCGTTAGGCCGTCTTCCGCTCACGCCCCAACATCGTGCAGCCCGCCTCCAGTGGTGTCGCGACAGGCGTGAATGGAGGGACGAATGGAGACGTGTCGTCTTCAGCGATGAGAGTCGCTTCTGCCTTGGTGCCAATGATGGTCGTATGCGTGTTTGACGCCGTGCAGGTGAGCGCCACAATCAGGACTGCATACGACCGAGGCACACAGGGCCAACACCTGGCATCATGGTGTGGGGAGCGATCTCCTACACTGGCCGTACACCACTGGTGATCGTCGAGGGGACACTGAATAGTGCACGGTACATCCAAACCGTCATCGAACCCATCGTTCTACCATTCCTAGACCGGCAAGGGTACTTGCTGTTCCAACAGGACAATGCACGTCCGCATGTATCCCGTGCCACCCAACATGCTCTAGAAGGTGTAAGTCAACTACCCTGGCCAGCAAGATCTCCGGATCTGTCCCCCATTGAGCATGTTTGGGACTGGATGAAGCGTCGTCTCACGCGGTCTGCACGCCCAGCACGAACGCTGGTCCAACTGAGGCGCCAGGTGGAAATGGCATGGCAAGCCGTTCCACAGGACTACATCCAGCATCTCTACGATCGTCTCCATGGGAGAATAGCAGCCTGCATTGCTGTGAAACGTGGATATACACTGTACTAGTGCCGACATTGTGCATGCTCTGTTGCCTGTGTCTATGTGCCTGTGGTTCTGTCAGTGTGATCATGTGATGTATCTGACCCCAGGAATGTGTCAATAAAGTTTCCCCTTCCTGGGACAATGAATTCACGGTGTTCTTATTTCAATTTCCAGGAGTGTAGTTGAGAGCCTAAACAGCCGAACGGTGACAGGCGAGGTTGCTCAGTGCATTCGTTTAGAAGGGTGGCAACTCTCTGCAATAATAACTGTAATAATACTAGTAATAATAATAATGCATTGATTAATGATTTCATGGAATAGACGTTGAAACGAGGTCATAGCACGTGCACACAGAACCGATCTTCATCAAAACGAAAGACGACGAAGAAACAGATAGGGGGCGGTAATCGCTAGCGTCGCACTTCTGGTGTCGGAGGACCCGCGTTCGATTCCCGCTACCCCCTTGGATTTTTCTAAGATAGGGTGGTCTGGAACGGTCTTCACACAGCACTGGGAGGCCATATGGGGAGTTGTTTCAATAAAGAAGCAGCGTCACCATTAGGATTCATCTACTGCCAATAACCGTCAGGTAGCTTGGGGAGTACGATGTAAATGTAGATGAATCCTTGACGCTGAGATCCAGCTCCGATCCATTGACTCTGTGGACGTCGACATTTGAAATGTATCGTGGAATGATCTGCCATTCCGTTTCGTTCCTTGACGCCCACTGTGAACCGGTCTTTGTTATTCGTCTTTCTGGTAATCTTTCCAGGGCAATCACCATCACAGATCCGAACGGGAGACGGGCTTGCCAGAGGAATTTACATTCCTGGAAATGGAAAAAAGAACACATTGACACCGGTGTGTCAGACCCACCATACTTGCTCCGGACACTGCGAGAGGGCTGTACAAGCAATGATCACACGCACGGCACAGCGGACACACCAGGAACCGCGGTGTTGGCCGTCGAATAGCGCTAGCTGCGCAGCATTTGTGCGCCGCCGCCGTCAGTGTCAGCCAGTTTGCCGTGGCATACGGAGCTCCATCGCAGTCTTTAACACTGGTAGCATGCCGCGACAGCGTGGACGTGAACCGTATGTGCAGTTGACGGACTTTGAGCGAGGGCGTATAGTGGGCATGCGGGAGGCCGGGTGGACGTACGGCCGAATTGCTCAACACGTGGGGCGTGAGGTCTCCACAGTACATCGATGTTGTCGCCAGTGGTCGGCGGAAGGTGCACGTGCCCGTCGACCTGGGACCGGACCGCAGCGACGCACGGATGCACGCCAAGACCGTAGGATCCTACGCAGTGCCGTAGGGGACCGCACCGCCACTTCCCAGCAAATTAGGGACACTGTTGCTCCTGGGGTATCGGCGAGGACCATTCGCAACCGTCTCCATGAAGCTGGGCTACGGTCCCGCACACCGTTAGGCCGTCTTCCGCTCACGCCCCAACATCGTGCAGCCCGCCTCCAGTGGTGTCGCGACAGGCGTGAATGGAGGGACGAATGGAGACGTGTCGTCTTCAGCGATGAGAGTCGCTTCTGCCTTGGTGCCAATGATGGTCGTATGCGTGTTTGGCGCCGTGCAGGTGAGCGCCACAATCAGGACTGCATACGACCGAGGCACAAAGGGCCAACACCCGGCATCATGGTGTGGGGAGCGATCTCCTACACTGGCCATACACCACTGGTGATCGTCGAGGGGACACTGAATAGTGCACGGTACATCCAAACCGTCATCGAACCCATCGTTCTACCATTCCTAGACCGGCAAGGGAACTTGCTCTTCCAACAGGACAATGCACGTCCGCATGTATCCCGTGCCACCCAACGTGCTCTAGAAGGTGTAAGTCAACTACCCTGGCCAGCAAGATCTCCGGATCTGTCCCCCATTGAGCATGTTTGGGACTGGATGAAGCGTCGTCTCACGCGGTCTGCACGTCCAGTACGAACGCTGGTCCAACTGAGGCGCCAGGTGGAAATGGCATGGCAAGCCGTTCCACAGGACTACATCCAGCATCGCTACGATCGTCTCCATGGGAGAATAGCAGCCTGCATTGCTGCGAAAGGTGGATATACACTGTACTAGTGCCGACATTGTGCATGCTCTGTTGCCTGTGTCTATGTGCCTGTGGTTCTGTCAGTGTGATCATGTGATGTATCTGACCCCAGGAATGTGTCAATAAAGTTTCCCCTTCCTGGGACAATGAATTCACGGTGTTCTTATTTCAATTTCCAGGAGTGTATTTACGAAGAAAGTTATAATCGTGAGATAATTGTGGAAAGCAGTATGTTCTGTGAATTCACTTTACGTATATTCAGTGTAGTGATTTTCGTTGTGTACTACTACCTCACGGCCTCGATAAGTGCTGATTCTTCCACTTTGGCAGACAATTTCCCACCACAAGGCAAGGTGAACCTGCTCCTCTGTTGAGAAGGCCAGTAGCAGAATAAGGGTGACTCCTTATACCGAAAGTCAACTACCACAGCTGTTCGCCTGAAAAACGAAACAGAGAATTGAACCGAAACGTCAAGCAAGAGTTTCGAAACTGCAGATATGCGCACTTTTTCTTCAACAGTGCACGCTAATAATGTGAAAATACACTGACGTTTGTAAAAAGTGAAACACTCAGATGCAGTGGTCTGCAAAATGCAAAGATAAGACGATGTACAAAACAGTGCAACCATAATAAGTGATTTAAACGGCAGATAAGTGACGTACACGTAGGCCCAACAGCGCCGTCCTTTGTGTGACTGGGAAGGTCGGTGTTACATAATGCTTAGTCTGTGTGGAGCCGTCATAGAATGTGAAAATGTGTAACCAAGTGCCACCATGGCTCGCTGTCACAAAGTGAAATATCGCCATGTGAGTGCGTTTTAAAGGGGCAGAGTGATCGGTTTCCAGGAGGCGGTCCTCTCGTTCCGTGACAATGCGACTTGTACAAGGCACACTGCCTCAACAGTGAGGGTGTACGTGGAGCCAGCGGAGAGAAAAGGACCGTCCACAGCGCCCTCAGGTTACTGTACGACACAATGTGACGACAGCGCGAGATAACCGCCATATTGTCCTCTTGGCTGTAAGGGACATACAGAGGCGATTCTAGAAGTCGGTCAAGGGGGACGGGTTGGGAGCTAATGGGGGAGGGGGTTTGGGGGAATGGAATATCGCTTAACAAAAGGAGAGTCCACCACCGACAAATTGGTAAAATTTTATGTTGTTTAAAGTAGTTTTTGTAATTGTTTTGGGGTTCAGGGTTAAAAAAAGAACTTATTTTAATGTGGGAGCTTTTATAAATTACATAAACCTTAAGAAAGGTCAACTTACAACAAATAAGTTTTCATTAATTTTCTAGGTACAGAAGATGACATGAATGTAAAAGCTTGAACTTGACATGGACATCAAAAAAAATTCTGTGACGAAATCCACTGGATACTTCCGTCTTCAGCCCAATTTGTCACGCTCATTCGTCTCTGTTTCTTTTTACTGAATGTGTCAATGATATTTTCAATGTCCACATCTCTTTCTTTGTGGATATTCGCAAGAGCCAATACACTTAGTCTCACCTGCCACATTGTGTTAAGCAAATAAGTCTTTATTCGTCTCAAAGTAAAGAAGCTTCGTTCAGGAGTGCCTGTGGTGACACGAATAGTCCCAAATATTTGAAGTAAAACGTATAAATTTGGGAAAAACTGCTTGTCACAGTTCTTTAAATCTTCAGTTGCTGTTTCAGATCTTTTACTTTCATCAACCCACCTTTTCTTCCATAGTTTCAGCTCTCCTTCTGGATCTGTTGAAGTAATGTATTCGCTGATTTCTGAAATCATTTTATTCAGTGTAATATGATACTCCATTGGAGGAGGGAGGGGGGGCTGTAACCCCATAGATTTCCCCCCCCCCCCACCCTTGCCACCGCCCCTGGGTACAGATAAACTTTGTCCATTGTGTTGGTGCGACCTTGAAGCACTGCAACAGGTGAGGAAATGTCACCGCTGATGGTTGGACGCCATCTTCTGCGCGCTGGACTGGTGGCACGCATGCCATTGCGACGGCTTCCATTGACCAGAACCCACCAACGCTGCAGACTGCAATGGGTACGTTAACGAAGACACTGCCGTGCTAAGTGGCAAAATGTGGTATCTTCGGAGGATTCTCACTTAAGTTGAAGTAATGACCGCATACGCTTTTGAATCCTCTGTAGTAATCGCACTCGGGAAGTCTCTTTCACTGAGCGGAATAGTAGACAAACGCCAAGTGTGATTGTTTAGGGGGACGTTGCCTATAACGTGTGATCTCGCGTCCTACGTCTTAAGGGCACTATGAGCAGTTACCGCTACATCAGGGAAGTTTTATAATCCGAGAAAATGCCCCTCCCGCATGCCGTTCCATGTGCCATATATCAGCAGGACAATGCACGGCCACATGTGGTGAGGAATATGCCACTGCTTGCCTGGTCTGCCTGCTAGCCTGACATGTCACCTACCAAACATAGCTGGGATATGATTGGTAAGCAACTTGTTCGTTCAGGTCCTCCTGCAGCGACCGCTCATGCTTTGAGGATACGACCGACAAACTGCGTGGCAGCGTATTCTCCAGCACCGTATTCAGGCGCTCTTCGATTCCATATCATCACAGCTAGCAGCTCTGACTACAGCATGTGGAGGCGCTACTCTGTACTGAATTTCCAAAATCATTTGTGTACGTCATGTCACTAATGGATGGAATAAATTTTATTGCTATCATATATCTCGATCTTAGTGTTTCACTTCAGCCAAACAGTAATGTAATAAATCGAAATACGAGGTGTGCTTTTTGAAGTAAGTACCGTTTTGAAATTAGAAAAATACGTGCTAAGATATCTCAATAATTTGATTTTTACATGATAGCCTGTACCTTAATCTACTTTTATACATAATTTCCATCAATATTGAGGCACTTGACATGCCGTTGTACCTGTTTTTGAATACCCTCCTCATAGAAATCTGCCGCCTGACTTCATCATCACTGTTTTGACTTCGTCATCGTCTTGAAGACGCTGACCGCCCAGGTGTTTCTTCAAATGCAGGGACAGATGGTAGTCACTGGGCGCAAGATCGGTGCTGTACGGAGGATGATCTAGAGTTTCCCATCGAAAAGATGTGATGAGATCTTTGGTCTGATTCGCCACATGCGGACGGGCATTGTCTTGCAGCAAAACGATGCCCTTGCTCAACCTCCATGGACTGTTGGTTTGATTCTGGTGTGACGTAGGCCACCCATGTTTCATCGCCCGTAACAATTTTGCTTAAGAAATCGTCACCGTCGCTGTGGTACCGGTCAAGGAAAGTCAATGCACTGTCAAAAAATTTGGTTTTGTGTACATCCGTCAACATTTTCGGTACCCAACGTGCGCACAGTTTTCGGCAATTCAAGTGCTCGGTCACACTGCCATACGAAACACTACGAGAAACATTAGGAAACTCATCCCGCAAGGAGGAACTCGTAAAGAGTATGTTTTCTCTCACCTTATTATATACTTCCTGCACCAAACTTTCATTAGCGACCGAAGGACGCCCATTCCGTTGTTCATCATGCACATTTGTGCAGCCATCTTTAAATGCTCTTACCCACTTTCTTAACATTCCACCACTCATAATGTTTTCTCCGTAAACTGCACGGATCTCATGATGGATATCAATCGCTTTTAGGCCTTTAGCACTAAGAAATCTTATAACATCCTCTACTTCACAGTCGGCGGGACTCACGATTATCGGAGGCATCTTAAACACTCAGTACACAACGTAAACAACGAAGAATCAGACTGCAATGGCGTCAGTGCGTAGATTAAGGTACAGGCTTTCATGTAAAAATAAATATATTGAGATATCTTAGCATGTCTTTTTTTAATTTCAAAACGTTACTTACTTAAAAAACACGCCGCGTACATAATGCCAGTGATGCTCACTTCATTGTAATATGACCGCGCGGAGTGGCCGCTCGGTTAGAGGCGCCATGTCACTAATCGTGCAGCCCCTCCCGCCGGAGGTTCGAATATTCCCTCGGGCACGGGTGTGTGTGTTGTCCTTAGCGTTAAGTTAGTTTAAGTAGTGTGTAAGTCTAGGGACCGGTGACCTCAGCACTTTGGTCCCTTAGGAACTCACACACATTTGAACTGTAATACGAAGTGAACGGCTATCCACAGTTGTGAAAGTAATCTATGCAGAAAAACAGCGAATACTGCGTAGGGAATCAGCTTATAACGTGGTGGGAGGCGACGTTTGAGTCGTGACATTTGTAACGTGCCAATGTCCTGGAGAGGCTTACATTTGACATTATGAGCTCGAGATTAAATAAGGGGTTAAAGGGGCAGCAGATGGTCTCCGCGCCTTCCACGTAAATTGATTGTCGAGTGCCGCCCACCTTATTGTCCTTTGGGAACACGTGCCGGTTTGTAGGCATTTCGGGCTGACTGCGTGGGCGTGACGGCTTTACACTGCCCGGCGTGGGCGGCAGCGTTTGGCGCCATTGCGGATAAGGGCAGGGTGGCGTGTGGGCGGCGAGGTGGTGGGGCGGCGAGGGTGCGCGCAGATGGGCCGAACATTCCGTGCCACGCGCGCGCTGTGGAGCCGGCGCGTGGGCCGTTGGAGGCCGGCTCTAACGTTGACAATGGAGCAGCTCGGCGTGTCATTGTTTTCATTGTCAGCCGGCTACTCACGCTTATTCCGCAACTTTCGATCTGGTTTTAATGAAGGGTCGCAGCACAGATGAACAGAACTATGTATCTGTAAAATATACATTATGTGATCGAAAAAAAGTGGACACATGTTACTGGACGTTAATATAAGATACCCTTCGCCATTACTATTGCTAGAATCTGCTGGGGACACTTTCAGTGATGTGTCTGAGTGTCTGTGAAGGAATGGCCGCCCATTCTTCCTCAAGAGCCTAAACGAGAGGTTGTGATGCTGGGCCCTGAGGACCGGAGCGAAGGCGACGTTCTAACTCATCTCAAGGTGTTCCACTGGGTTCCAGTGAGGATTCTGGGCAGACCAGTCTATTTCAGAATGTTATTGTTCATAAATCATTTCTTCAGAGATGCTGCTTTATGACAGGGTACCATGCTGATACAAACGGTCACTGTTCCAGCACTATACGTGGTACACAATACAGTAAAATATGTTCATGTCCTTACCCATTTAGCCGGCCGTTGTGGCCGTGCGGTTCTAGGCGCTTCAGTCTGGAACTGCGCGACCACTAGGGTCGCAGGTTCGAATCCTGCCTCGGGCATGGATGTGTGCGATGTCCTTAGGTTAGTTGGGTTTAAGTAGTTCTAAGTTCTAGGGGACTGATGACCTCAGATGTTAAGTCCCATAGTGCTCAGGACCATTTGAACCATTTGAACCTTACCCATTTAGCGTCTTGTAACTGCAATAATGGGACCACACCCTGACCAGGAGATACACCCCCATACGATAAAGTACCTCCTCTGCACTTCACACTGGTGCTACACATAGTGACAGGTAAGTTTCTCCGGGCATACGTCATGCCAAAACGCTGTCGTACCTACAGAAGAAAGGGCGATGTCCTGTAAAGAAAAAGAAATCAGATTCAATGCGATATCGGGAATCGGCAGTGTGCCACCTAAGTACACTGCCGGCACCAGGGTGGCGGCGACCGCCGGCTGAGATATGTACATAGCAGCATTACATTGTATTCTTGCTACTATAGCCAGTACAGATCTAGAACGAAACAAGGGAAGGGAAATTTTTCTGAAGTAATTGCGAGCAAGGGGGTAGAAGACCACAGAGAGAGGTGTTCTGTAAAAGCAACCTATACGTCCCCCAAAGCCAATAATAAGCTAGAAACGCTGTCTATGGACAGACTCTTCTCCTCCTCTACTCAGCCTGTAGAAAGTACCGAGGACGAGTGCAAATTAAAGCCAATAAGGAGGCAACATGCCTTCAGCACCACATGTCAGAGACAGACTGGAATGAAGGGGAAAGACAGAACAAAAGTAGGAAGCAAGGCTCTCCTCGAGAGAGTTTGAAAGTCAAAGAGTCAGAGTTCGCCAGAAGCTCTTAAAGTGGACTTGTATTAGTCGCAGAGTGAGACCAGTACCAATATTATGTATGGAAGGAAGGATATCTCAGACCATCTTCTCTGTAAAAGGACTTCGTGTCTTTGTGGGTACGAAGCCTGACCAGTAAGAGTAGAAAAAGAAAATCCATTCTAGAAAATAAACTAGGAATTGTAAGTCACTTTTTGTTGAAACCATTTTAAGCTGTCTTCTAGTCCTTACCCTACATTTTCAAGGCGGAATAGCTAGGTCGAGACTTCCTCTCACGTAGGCCAGCCGGCTAATTCACTCCTAGCGAATCCCGTCACTCAGTCCCCGACAACGCTTCCTCGCGCGTCACAAACTGTAGTGTGATTCACCACACTAAATCACCCGTTTCCAGTCATCCAGTGGCAGCACTCCTTACACGACCTTGTAACGCCGGAAATGCATATCCTCCTATTTCCATCTATTGTACTGTAAGTTTTTTCCTTAATTTGTTACCTGAATATATGACATTTCTGTGCCTTTATATTATAATTGGTTTACTATTTGTATATATATATATATATATATATATATATATATATATATATATATATATATATATATATGCATTTATGTCGATGTATAATTGGTTTGTTTCGTAAATATTATTTTTATTTTTACGCTGGGTCTTGCCTAGGGAAAACTGCTATCGAACGATTACATCGATAGGTCGTGTGAAGAATCAAAGTGTGTAGGATCTTTGGTAGTGTTAACTCTGCCGCGTGGAGCGCGGGCAGGGCAGTCGGGGTCTGGCTGGAGTAGCGAGTGGAGCAGGTGTGTTGTGTGACGCTCCCGCGAGTTGCCGCGCTTTCGGGGTTTGGCAGCATGTAATTGCGCTCGACTCGCGATGATAGTTTCTGACATGGTGTCGCGGACGGGAAGCATTAGCTGGCGCACATCAAGAGCCCGTTTCGCCTGGTGACCGTGTCGAGAAGAAGGCCCGCCAACATCCAGCTTCTGCAACAGCGACGGCCGACAATGAGTGACTGTCGCCACCTCCTCGATCGACGGCTTCAAACCTTCAATCAACTAACATGGAAGACCAAAAGCACGTAAAGTTTCAGAACTGTATGGCAGACCTCAGCTTTTCACATTGTTCCATTTGCCTCGCAAAATTACAGCAACTTAGCATGAACCTTTGTTGCTCATTGTCCCAATTGCATTACCAAGCAGGGTCCCTTCCTTTTTCCGAAATGAAACCGAGTGTCGTTGAAATTCAGACGCCAGCATTAAAGTACTATCATTGCATTTCATTACTTTAGTTTCAAAGTGCAGTTAAAGCATAGCTGGCTACAATAGTTAGATTACACAAGCACAAATTAAGAGTGCGAGTTTTGTTAGCATATTTTAGCTTACCTGTGACTGCAGCTCAGCTTGGTACGTACTAAATTTTACTATTGTTAATTATTCAGAATCATTTAATTCAAGTTCAAAGTTAAATCTCTTGTTTCTAAATTGCGTGGAGTCAAGTTGCTTTTGAAATGATTGTTGAGGTAGTCCAAGGCTAACCGTATTCTGCTGGATTTCGATGTGCTTCAGAAAGAAAGCTCACTATTAACTTCAGTCACTAAATTAACTTTCGATTTTCCGGATTTATTAATTCTTTTGCTAAATTAAGTCAGAGTGTAGCGAAATTTATTACTTCTGACAAACTTTCAGTTTTCACACTACACGTGTCAACCTTCAGTTGCCACGCTTCTAGTGCTAATTATATGTGTAATAACCTTTCTTTTTCAGTTACTATAGTAATTGTCCTTAGGACAGGCGACCGTGATTTCCCCCAAATCTCAAATATCTAATTACCGCTAGTTAATTGTTGACGTAACGGCCGCACATTTACTTTCTTTATTAACTTTACCCCTTTTCAAAATTAATTTCCACCAATTTCATTTGCATTTTCCTTTCATTTAGATGTAACCCTTTCCTCCCTCTTTACCGACAGATTAACTTCGGTGACGATTGCTTTTCCAAAATTCCCATTAGGTACACGCGGTTTAATTTTTCACTGTCATTAAGGTCGATAAGTCAGGGGGAGGTTACAACCTCAAGCATCGCTTAGCAGTGACTACAGAAATGTTTGGCTTCTGAGGAGCTATTTGACCATTGCACCCCGTTCATTTTAACTCCCTAGGCACAGTAATTGTCCTAAGTCTACTACCGCTACCACCTCGCAACCCACAAGTGACTCTTTCGGCTGATTTCAGGTGACTGCTTTACAACCACTCTCTGCAATGTTTGATGGTCCTTGTCTGTTAGGACGCGGGGTCTGCATGATCATGGTTTAACTGCTGTTGTTCCTCAGCGTTTGCACTTGGACACTCACATCGCCAGGTATCGACTTGGACAATTTCATTGGGGGTGAAATGTCTCGGTGGATGTGTTACTCAGGTGACAACCAACGACTGGTCCACGTTCGAAATCACTGGGTTCTCCCGACCGACCCATTCTGCTTTTCCAGCTTCTCTGTTGACAACACTACACTCCCCGCCTACTTTTATAGTGGCAGTTCCACTTCTCTTGAGATCCAGTGGTAAATTCCACATTACAAAGGAATGTTGGTTGGTTGGTTGATTTGGGGGTAGGAACCAAACAGCGAGGTCATCGGTCCCATCGGATTAGGGTGAGTCGGGGAAGGGAGTCGGTCATGTCCTTTCAAAGGAACCATCTCGGCATTTGCCTGAAGTTATTTAGGGAAATCACGGGAAACCTAAATCACGATGGCCGGACACGTGTTTGAACCTTCGTCTTCTCGAAAGCGCTAACCACTGCGCCACCTCGCTCGGTACGTAGGAGTGACGGGATACTAATCAACAGAAAGTGTATTCCTTAAGTTACCTGACTGATTTTCTGGAGGCTTCCAGTTAGTTTCACGTTTCATTTGTCGGACATGATGTGGGTCCCGGGAAGTCGGCCTCTGTAAGCAAAGGAAGCGAGAGCAACAAGTGTGATCCGGAAGGAAAGAGTTATGCAGATTGTGAGCAGAGTGAAGCACTGGCGGAAGTAGACCTGTGAGGGTGAGATCCGGGTCGCGCGTGGGTAGCACAGTCGGTAACAACATTGACCACGAAAGGCTACCAACGAAGTTCGGGCCCGCACATACAAATGTTTTCAGTCACAATAAAAGAAAATTGGCAAGTCTGAGTCAGTTGTCAAATGCAGTACTTAAAAAGAAAGTAATTTTACTACAGGTTCATAGACACACCCATTCAATAAAGAATTGATAAATGTGGAAATTATAGACTCTGCAAACTGTAAGACATATATGAGCATCCGATGGAGAAAAATGAAGTAGTGGAAATGGTGCTGAAGTCATTCATGTTGTTATATTTGCAACACAGAACTGCTTCCTCTTCTTTAAGTGCCTCGTCCTCCAATATCACTGGCGATCAGTAGCACAGTCTTTTGTTTGTCCGTGGCTTTACTGAACGCGATACTGTGTTCAGACCAAACCATTGGCTTAATGTCTTTAGCCAGGATTATCTCCTACGTCCGGACCATGTCTTCCTACAAGTATTATTTGCATTTTGCATCTGGTTGTGTTTGTTACTGTCTGCCCCGAAAGTTTAGTGGTCATCACTGCGGTCTGTCACGCCAAGGGGCCCAGGTTCGATTCTGGGCTGGGTCGGAGATTTTCTCCGCTCAGGGACAGCGTGTTGTGTTGTCCTCATTATCATTTCATCCTTCGATATGCCCACTGACAATAAATTCTAAGCAAATTACTGTAATCTACACACAAATGACTACATGGAACTGTTGTACTAAATCAACAAAGTAATACTTCCGCATCGAAAACGGAAATGATCGTATGGCATTGTTGACCGGGAGGCCCCTTTCGGCGGAGTTCAGCCGCCGTATTGCAAGTCCTTTTTAGGTGACGCCATATCGGCGAGTTGCGAGTCAATTGTGATGAAATTGAAGATGAAGGACACACAACACCTAGTCCCCTGCCGTAAATCGAACCCGGACCCCCTGCGTGGTAGGTGACAACGCTACCGCTACACTACGGAGGCGGACACTTCGGCATGTTTTGCTACTGTTGTGATCGTCAGTCCGATGTCAGTCTTATCCAGCCCTCCACGCTAGACTATTCAGTGCAAGCATAATTACTGCAATCGACAACCACTTGCACCTGCTCATGGTAGTCAAACATTGGCCTCCTCCTACACTTTTTACCACCCACACGTCTTCATCCATTACTAAATTCACGAGTACTTGTTGCTTCACGATGTGTCCTATTAAACGATCACCGAAGGTGGTGGCGCAGTGGTTAGCACACTGAAGTCGCATTCGGGGGGACGATGGTTCAATCCCGCGTCCGGCCATCCTGATTTAGGTTTACCGTGATTTTCCTAAATCGCTCCAAACGAATGCCGGGATGGTTCCTTTGGAAGGGCACGGCCGACTTCCTTCCCCGTCCTACCCTAATCCGATGAGAGCTATGACCTCGCTGTTTGCTCTCTTCCCCCAAACAACCCACCCCAACCATATTAAACGACCCATTCTTTTAGTTAAATTGTGCCATAAATTTCTGTCTCTACGGATTTATTCAGTATCATGTCACCAAGTATCCACTTATTCGCCCACGGAAAAAATCGCGACAAAAATAATATATCTAGAGTAATGACATTTCTAGAATACAATTGTCTAGTAACATGTTTAAGTGATTACCATTCCCCGATCACATGTTAATATAAGAGCGAGATAAGCCACGGCAAATGTGTAATGCTGGACTTGACTGGTTTAATTGCCAGAATGCTGAATGCAAGCATGCAAACGTGCATTCATTGTGTTCTACAGATGTCGGTTGTCAGTTCGTGGGATGGAGTTCCATGCCTGTCGCACTTGGCCAATCAATACAGGGACGGTAATACTATTTGAGGATGGCGCTGGAGATGTCGTCCGATGATGTCCAGTATGTGCGTGATTGGAAACAGATATGGTGATCGCACAGCTCAAGGTAACATGCCATTACTCTGCAGAGCATGTTGGCCTACAACGGCGGTATGTGGGAGAGAGTCGTCCATTTGGAAAACAACCACTGGAATGTTCACGAATGGCAGCACAACAGGTCGAATCACCAAATTGATGTACACAGTCACTGTGCGTGGGATAACCACGAAAGTGCTCCAACTCTCATCCATCGCACCGCAGGCCAAAACTGCGGGTGTCGGTCCAGTTCGTCTAGCTTGCAGACAGGCAGTTCGCAGGCCCTCAGCTGCTTTCTTCCAACCAACACACGGCCATCACTGGCTCCCAGGGAGAACCAGCTTTGATCACAAAGCATATCAGACTTCCACCCTGCCCACCAATGAGTTCTCGCTTTACACCACTGAAGTCGCAAATGGCGGTCGTTTGGAGTCAGTGGAATGCACGTTACAGGGCGTCTGGCAAACGCTGTCCTTGAAGTAACCGAGTTGTATTACTGTGCTGCCAATTGCTGCTCAAATTGCTGGTGCAGATGCAGCACAGCCCGCCAGATCCATAGGCCGAACACGACGGTCTTCCCTTCGGTAGTGCCACATGGCCGTGGATCCCGGTCTTCTTGTATCTGTATTGTGAAGTCTTTCTGCAGTATTGCAGAATGAACATCCAGCTCCTAGTAGCAGACAGTTGAAACTCAGTGAGGTGTTAATGATGACACCTTTGTTGCTTTAAACACATTCTTGACTAACATCAACACAACACGTTCAATACCATAGGTAAATAATGCTCATGACCGTTACTACGTTTATTGAAAGCAAACCCCTGGCGCTAGTAGCGCCAGTCTCATGCGACTGGCGCGAAATTTGAATAGACATAACTTGAACAAACATCATCTTTTAGATGTAGCAAATGCCTACCATCCCCCACTTCGCGCGATTCTTTGTTGATTTTAGTCATGTTCAGTTACAGATACCTCCTTCAAGGATCAGCTCTATCGGTGAGGTATGTCGATACTTAAGGGTCCATCGTGGCAGCTTAAATACCCAACGAGGGTTCTGAGACAGATCTGACGAGCTGTCCATACGCCTCTCCTCGCCACGGCAGCGAGATCGTCTTTGTCTTTTTTTTTTTTTTTTTTTTTTGGTCATCAGTCTACTGACTGGTTTGATGCGGCCCGCCACGAATTCCTTTCCTGTGCTAACCTCTTCATCTCAGACTAGCACTGGCAACCTACGTCCTCAATTATTTGCTTGACGTATTCCAATCTCTGTCTTCCTCTAAGTTTTTGCTCTCTACAGCTCCCTCTAGTACCATGGAAGTCATTCCCTCATGTCTTAGCAGATGTCCTATCATCCTGTCCCTTCTCCTTATCAGTGTTTTCCACATATTCCTTTCCTCTCCGATTCTGCGTAGAACCTCCTCATTCCTTACCATATCAGTCCACCTAATTTTCAACATTCGTCTATAGCACCACATCTCAAATGCTTCGATTCTCTTCTGTTCCGGTTTTCCCAAAGTCCATGTTTCACTTCCATACAATGCTGTACTCCAGACGTACATCCTCAGAAATTTCTTTCTCAAATTAAGGCCGGTATTTGATATTAGTAGACTTCTCTTGGCCAGAAATGCCTTTTTTGCCATAGCGAGCCTGCTCTTGATGTCCTCCTTGCTCCGTCCGTCATTGGTTATTTTACTGCCTAGGTAGCAGAATTCCTTAACTTCATTGACTTCGTGACCATCAATCCTGATGTTAAGTTTCTCGCTGTTCTCATTTCTACTACTTCTCATTACCTTCGTCTTTCTCCGATTTACTCTCAAACCATACTGTGTACTCATTAGACTTCATTCCGTTCAGCAGGTCATTTAATTCTTCTTCACTTTTACTCAGGATAGCTATGTCATCAGCGAATCGTATCATTGATATCCTTTCACCTTGTATTTTAATTCCACTCCTGAACCTTTCTTTTATTTCCATCATTGCTTCCTCGATGTACAGATTGAAGAGTAGGGGCTAAAGGCTACAGCCTTGTCTTACACCCTTCTTAATACGAGCACTTCGTTCTTGATCGTCCACTCTTATTATTCCCTCTTGGTTGTTGTACATATTGTATATGACCCGTCTCTCCCTATAGCTTAGCCCTACTTTTTTCAGAATCTCGAACAGCTTGCACCATTTTATATTGTCGAACGCTTTTTCCAGGTCGACAAATCCTATGAAAGTGTCTTGATTTTTCTTTAGCCTTGCTTCCATTATTAGCCGTAACGTCAGAATTGCCGCTCTCGTCCCTTTACTTTTCCTAAAGCCAAACTGATCGTCACCTAGCGCATTCTCAATTTTCTTTTCCATTCTTCTGTATATTATTCTTGTAAGCAGCTTCGATGCATGAGCTGTTAAGCTGATTGTGCGATAATTCTCGCACTTGTCAGCTCTTGCCGTCTTCGGAATTGTGTGGATGATGCTTTTCCGAAAGTCAGATGGTATATCGCCAGACTCATATATTCTACACACCAACGTGAATAGTCGTTTTGTTGCCACTTCCACCAATGATTTTAGAAATTCTGATGGAATGTTATCTATCCCTTCTGCCTTATTTGACCGTAAGTCTTCCAAAGCTCTTTTAAATTCCGATTCTAATACTGGATCCCCTATCTCTTCTAAATCGACTCCTGTTTCTTCTTCTATCACATGAGGCAAATCTTCACCCTCATAGAGGCTTTGAATGTATTCTTTCCACCTATCTGCTCTCTCCTCTGCATTTAACAGTGGAATTCCCGTTGCACTCTTAATGTTACCACCGTTCCTTTTAATGTCACCAAAGGTTGTTTTTACTTTCCTGTATACTGAGTCTGTCCTTCCGACAATCATATCTTTTTCGATGTCTTCACATTTTTCCTGCAGCCATTTCGTCTTAGCTTCCCTGCACTTCGTATTTATTTCATTCCTCAGCGACTTGTATTTCTGTATTGCTGATTTTCCCGGAACATGTTTGTACTTCCTCCTTTCATCAATCAACTGAAGTATTTCTTCTGTTACCCATGGTTTCTTCGCAGCTACCTTCTTTGTACCTATGTTTTCCTTCCCAACTTCTGTGATGGCCCTTTTCAGAGATGTCAATTCCTCTTCAACTGTACTGCCTACTGCGCTATTCCTTATTGCTGTATCTATAGCGTTAGAGAACTTCAAACGTATCTCGTCATTCGTTAGTACTTCCGTATTCCACTTCTTTGCGTATTGATTCTTCCTGAGTAATGTCTTTAACTTCAGGCTACTCTTCATCACTACTATATTGTGATCTGAGTCTATATCTGCTCCTGGGTACGCCTTACAATCCAGTATCTGATTTCGGAATCTCTGCCTGACCATGATGTAATCTAATTGAAATCTTCCCGTATCTCCCGGCCTTTTCCAAGTATACCTCCTCCTCTTGTGATTCTTGAACAGGGTATTCGCTGTTACTAGCTGAAACTTGTTACAGAACTCAATTAGTCTTTCTCCTCTTTCATTCCTTGTCCCAAGCCCATATTCTCCTGTAACCTTTTCTTCTACTCCTTCCCCTACAACTGCATTCCAGTCGCCCATGACTATTAGATTTTCGTCCCCCTTTACATACTGCATTACCCTTTCAATACCCTCATACACTTTCTCTATCTGTTCATCTTCAGCTTGCGACGTCGGCATGTATACCTGAACTATCGTTGTCGGTGTTGGTCTGCTGTCGATTCTGATTAGAACAACCCGGTATCTGAACTGTTCACAGTAACACATCCTCTGCCCTACCTTCCTATTCATAACGAATCCTACACCTGTTATACCATTTTCTGCTGCTGTTGATATTACCCGATACTCATTTGACCAGAAATCCTTGTCTTCCTTCCACTTTACTTCACTGACCCCTACTCTGTATACACATTAATCTACCGCAAGACAGTCACCCGCCGACGATTGCACGAGATTCATGTGGTAGATTCCGACGAACATTCTCTGCAGTGCGTTGAGGCAGAGGATGTTTGGCGGCTGACGCAACGCATCATAGCAATTCTCCCGACGCTCCGACGACTGCGCCATCACGATGGACGCGTTATTTTTTACTTTGCCTGGAGCGATTTAGGGAAATCACAGAAAACCTAAATCAGGATGGCCGGACGCGGGATTGAACCATCGTCCTCCCGAATGCGACTCCAGTATGCTAACCACTGCGCCGCCACCCTCGGTGATTGTTTAATAGGGCAAATCCTGAAGCAACAAGTATTAGTGAATTTACTAATAGGTGAAGGCGTGTGGGTGGGAAAAAGTGTAGGAGGAGGCCGATGTTTGACCACAATGAGCAAGTCCAAGAGGTTGTCGATTGCAGTAATTATAATTGCACTGGACAGTCTAGCGTGGAGGGCTGAATAAGACTCTCCATCGGTCTGACGATCACAACAGTAACAAAACATGCCGAAGTGTCCGCCTCCGTAGCGCAGCGGTAGCGTTACCGCCTACCACGCAGGGGGCCTGGGTTCGATTCACGGCAGGGGACTGAGTGTTGTGTGTCCGTCATCATTTTCATCAACACTAACTAGCAAGTCGTCGATGTAGTGTCACGTAAAAACGACTTATAATACGGCGGCCGAACTTCCCCGAATGGGGCCTCCCGGCCAACAACGCCGTACGATCATTTCCATTTTCCACGCCGAAGTGTTACTTTGTTGATGTAGTACAACAGTTCCATGTAGTCATTTGTGTGTAGATTACAGTAATTTGCTTAGGATATATTCTTAGCGAGCATATCGAAGGATATTTAAAATACCATGGAGAGACAAAGTAGCAAATGTACCCTTTATTTTGCCCTCACAGAAAACGTCGGAAATGCGCTGGTTTGGAGCAGACGTTTCGCATTGCGTGTTCTCGCGGACCGTGAAATCGAGCATAGACAACACGAAATTGTCTGACGTCTCTCTAAATACAAACCGCACTTTGCGAACTTTCAAGGCGGCATGTCTGATGACAGTTGTGGAGTCCCAGGTTTACGTAGTTTCGCGGACTAGGATATTGCTCCCAGTGAAGTGACGAGGATGTCATTTCGGCCCTATATTTCTTTACTTTCATTTTCATATGTGATTATTTTTTTCCTGAGACATTAAAATTAAATGAATAAATATAACAAAAGAAATAACTAAATAAATGTACAATGTTTTTCTCCCGCTGCCTCTCCCTTATACTGTCTGGAGACGGGGACACGGTGGCCACGCCTCCAAGCACGACCCCTGTCTACTCTGCCCCCTGATCTATACCTTTAAAAAAATCCCGTTTAAGCCAAACATTTTTAAAACATAAGGGGACTCGCACCTAGTGAGTACGTGGCTGGCGACCACGGGGCCCCGATCTGAGTCCTGGAATTGCTTCCACTTACTTATGCCAGGCTCCTCACTTTTGTCTTTCCTGTCTGGCCATCCTCGGCCAACTCTTGTTTTTTCCGACCCTGACGCTATTAGGTTTCGACAGCTAGGCGTCTTTCTTTTCCCAATCCTACACTTCCTCTGGTACCGGGCAGCAGGGGGCATCAGTATCTAATTGATGCACAGAGCAAATGACGCTTCAGGTGGATCAAGATCGAAGACTCATGGGCGATACCAACCATAGTCTGGTTCTTCGGTCATGAAACTGCGATGTGGAAAGGAAATGGAAAGAATACCACATTATTGTATTTCCTGAACGTTGGAAGACGGAGTATAATGATGCCGTTTCCTGGCGTAAAATATTCCGGAGATAAACTACTCCCCCGTTCGGATCTCCGGGTGGGGAGTATTTAAGGTGGTGTCATCAAAAGAGATGAACATTTTAATTTCAGGATTGGGGCATGGAACGTGAGAACACTCCAAAGAGGAGGAAAACTGGAAAATCTGAAGAGAGAAATGGACAAATATGAAGTGAACATAACGGGTTTACGTGAAGTGAGGTGGACAGGTAGTGGTGAAATAGTATCAGGTAATTACACAATGTTTTACTCCGGTGGTAAAAGTTTTGAACGTGGCGCAGCAATAGTGATGGGAAATGAATTAGTGCAAAGTGTGAAAAAAGTCGTGCGTCATATTGACCGTTTAATGTTTGTGAAAATAAGTGCAAAACCAGTAGACATTCTAATAGTCCAAGTATACATGCCAACATCAGATCACGATGATGAAGAAGCGGAGAAAATGTATGACGAAATAGAAGAAATCATTCAGTCTGAAGGAATAGGAAAAGTAAATACCATACTCATGGGTGACTGGAATAGTGTGGTTGCACAAGGCAATGAAGCAAACATTGTTGGACAATATGGATTACAAAAAAGAAACAACAGAGAAGGAATGCTAGTGGAATTCTGTCATTGAAATAATTTGGTGATGATGAACACTTGGTTCAAGAAAAAGAAGAGTAAACTGTACACATGGAAGTGCCCAGGAGACATGAGCAGATATCAGATAGACTACATACTCGTCAAACAGAGGTTTAGGGGCGGTGTGAAGGACGCCAAGACTATGCCTGTTGCCGACATTTACTCGGATCACAACCTTTTGGTTGCAGATATCAGCACAAGGCTGAAGAAGATCCGACAGCATGGGAGGAGAAAACAGAGATGGGACTTGGAAAAGTTTTGAGAGAATAACGTGGCAGTAAGAGAATCGTTAGAGAAAAACTTTTACGAAGTGAGACACAAAAATACAAGTGTAAGTGCGGAAGATCAGTGACAAAATGTTAAAATGGCTTTGTTAAATACTCTGAAGAGTGAAGTTTGGAGGGAAACAAAGAGAGCGAGAAAACCCTGGATCACCAATGAGATGCTGGAGAAGATGGAGGAAAGGAGTTAAGTGTAAAAATGTTAACGAAGAAGAATACAGAAGACTTAACAACGCCCTCAAGAGGGAAACAGACAAAGCGAAGGAAAAGTACTTAGAAGAAATGTGTGACGAAATAGAAAACTACACAGAAGAGGAAGGTACGACCTCATGTGAAAGGTGGCTACACTGAGCCACAGCGCCAGAGATCGCTAGAGAGCATTGTTCCGCCGCCTCCACTGGCAGTGATTATTGAGAACTCGTAGTGGGCAGTGCTTGTCGAGGACTCGTAGTAGTCAGTTCGTGTTGAGATGTGCTAGTAGGGAGTGCTTGCTGAGATGTGATACTGAAAAGTTCTTGTTGAGATGTGGTAATAGCGAGTCGGTGTGGAGATATATTGTAATGATTAGAGTGATTTTGGTCAATATATGAAGGTAACGAAACTTGATTTATTTTTCATTATTTCCATGTTTTAAATAATGCGTCATTACAGGTTCAGTCAACAAAGCATCTGGCTTGTGTTCTTGGATTAGAGTGTAATTCTGGTTTTCTTGAGTAATTATGGTATTTCTATTTCCTTTACTAATTCAGTATAAATGATATTTAAAATTTCTTGTGTTGTTGAAGAAGAACCGTGCCAGATGCGTACGTTGAGTCATACTTCCACACACAGAACAGATACACTGGTGCTTTGGTTTCGTAGGTTTTATAGTTGCTGGGGACTTAATTAATTAATTGTGTTAATGAAAATTTCCATTTCATTCTTTGTTGTTGTTCTATGCAGTCAGATAGCGTAATAATACTAGTCAGGGCCAACCGTTTACGAGACTTTGTAATCGGACATACAGCTACTAAAACAAAAAATTAAAATTATTTGCTTTATATATTTTAATTAAGCCCCCATGCACGTGGCGACACTGCCAGGATCGTCCCTTGGAATCTTCTGATTGTAAAAATAGTAGACAGTAGCATTGTTGTAGTAATTTGTAGTTTAGTAATTAGAGGCTGTTTTGCATGTGTAGATTTGGTAATTGTCATTCTTATAATGGTATTTTTTCTCTGAAATTGATTTGTTGTCTTGTATACGCGTTTGACGATTTAGTGCAATTATTTCAATTGTTCGTTAATCGTGTTTGAGGGAAACATTTCGAGTGAATGGTATTGTTGATGTGTAATTGTGTGTAATTTGATGTGCAATTGTGTGTAATTTCCGTACAGTGACGAGTTTTGTATGTTTTGTAAATGATTACGCGATCAATGAAAAAGACAAAAATGATGAATAGTGAGAAAGACGAAATTTTTAACATGGAGAACTCGCCAACAGAGGAAAACAGTGTGATGAATAATGAAGTGGAAAACAATGTAATAAGTCGGGAAAATAGTCCGGAACCATTTCAAAATTTTTCTCAATCAGAAAATTCACAGAATACGAGATTAACGATAGAAGATTCTGAAATAGTATCGAACACAGATAGCTTTACAGCTATGACGAAGGAAACTGGTTTTGCGGGAAATGTTAGGGGCGAAAGGAGTTTCGAATCAGTTACTATGGGGCAGTTGATGAGTGCTATATTAAAAATGGAAACACGGTTTGGATCTGAATTAAAAACACAGATGGGAACAATGGAAACACGGATGGGAACAATGGAATCACGGTTTGACTCAGTGGGATCACAGTTACGATCTGAATTAAAAACAGATAGGGGAACAATGGAAACACGGTTAGACTCACTGGGATCACAGTTAGGATCTGAATTAAAAACAGTGGGATCACAGTTACGATCTGAAATTAAAACAGAGATGGAAACAATGGAAACACGGTTAGATTCACGAATAGGCACGTGTTTCAAAAATATGAAAGATGAATTAAAGAAAGAAATCAGAGAAGAAGTACAACCGATTTTGAATGCTCACAATAATAGATTAATTGCAGTAGAGATTAGACAAAGGGAACAGGATAGAGAACAGGAGGAGAGAGATCGCGTGATAGTACAGAAATTTTCAGAGTTAAATTTACAACGTGCACACGATAAGGAAGAAATATTTGAGAGAATCGAGGAATCCGTACCAAATGACAGAATAAATAATCTAACACAACAATATGAACAGTTAACTACCAAATGTGTTAATACTGAAACCCGAGTCGCGACACTTACGGAAGACGTAAATAGACAGAAAGAACAAATAGGTGATTTATCGGAAAGAGTTGAGGAGATTTCAGATAAATTGACAAGTCTTAGTTTAAATGGGGATAGAGATTCAGATGATACAGCTCCATTACCATTTGCAGAAACCGAAGAGTACCAGAACATAAAGAAGCATGTTGAAAATCAGGGAAAGTTTAATGAACGCGTTAAAAGGGAAGTAGAGGCATTACGAAAGCAAGTCAAACAAATCGAAGGTGAAATTGTAGGAAAAGACAGCAAAAGAAATTTAGAATCACAGGTAGCAGAGGGGTTTGAAGAAAGTAATTTGTTTCATTTACGGGACGCAACAAGAGGGCGCCAGGCGCGCGAACTTGACAATAATCGACATTCAAACTGGGACAGACGCGGTAGGTCTTTGTCGCCACGAGGCGAAAACTTTGACTATAAACACTTTTTGACTGTTCGGAAATTTAAGATCTTCCGCAATTCTAAAAATGACATACATCCATGTGCATGGTTAGATCAATTTACGTACGCACTTCCGCCAGATGTGCCACAAAGTCACAAACTGGAAATTATGTGCAGCTATTAACGTCCTCAGGGGATTCACTATACTAAGTGAATATGTGCCGTAGCGTTCACAGGGCCCCGAGCTGTAGTGGTGCTATTTCCCTTTTAGTTTTCTGCACCGCTGCTTACTCTTTCACTATTCTTTGCATCTATAAAAACAACTCTTCTACTATCCATCTATCTAGACAGTAGGTAAACAATATCGGATTTGACTGTTTTACCCAAAAGTGACTTTGGAAATTACCGTTTGGACTTACTATATTTTCTGCAGCATTTATTCGTAATTTAAACGAAATTTTACCTGTTTATCTTCGTGACAATATTACTTCATATGTTGACGATATTCTTATTGCTAAACGTTCTTGGAGTGAGCATAACAAAATTTTGGATTCATTATTACGTATCCTTGCAAGAGTTGGCATTACAGTGAACTTGGAAAAATCTGAATTTGGTCGTTCTCAGGTGAAATTTCTCGGTCACATTATTTCTACAGAAGGTATTCTCCCTGATCCAGAGAAACTAGACGCTATTCGTAATTATGCTGTTCCTACCACAAAACGTGATGTTCGTAGTTTCCTTGGTGTCTGTAATTTTCTTAGACGCTTTGTTAGATTGGATGATTTGGCCACACCTCGTTTACACATTTCAGTTATGCACATTTTGGTCCCAGAAAATGCTTTCGTAAATTACGAGAAAATTGCTACTTCAGTAATATGGAAAAACGTATTCGTTCTGTTCTTGCCAAATGCAAATTATGTCAACAGGCTAAGCCGCCAACTGTTTCTCACAGAGCACCGTTGTTTCCTATCATTCCAGCGAAATTAAAGGACATGGTTGCAGTCGATTTGTTCGATTCGTTCCGTTCTTGCCAAATGCAAATTATGTCAACAGGCTAAGCCGCCAACTGTTTCTCACAGAGCACCGTTGTTTCCTATCATTCCAGCGAAATTAAAGGACATGGCTGCAGTCGATTTGTTCGGTCCAGTGGTTCGTTCTACTAATGGTTTTGCGTACATTTTCGTAGCAGTGGACTTGACATCAAAATATGTGTGTTTTACACCTTTACGCAAAGCAACAGCTCGTTCAGTATCTAATGCTTTCATCAAACATTTTCTTAAAGAAGTGGGTCATGTTGATAAGGTTATATCAGATAATGGATCACAGTTTCGCTCTAAAATTTGGCTTCGTACTCTACGGCGTCGTAAAATTAAACCAATCTTCATTTCACTTTTTCACCCTCAATCTAATGCTTCAGAGAGATGGATGAAGGAAATCAATAAATTGTGCCGTCTTTATTGTCATCAGAATCACAGAACTTGGGATCAGTATCTTCATATTTTTCAAAACATTCTGAATGAACTTCCTAATGACTCAACTTCTTTACCGCCTCTATTGATATTAAAAAACAAAACACCGACTAATCGCATTTCTGAAATTGTTCCTTTTCCGCCTTCACGGAAACTGCGGCATTCTGAAGTTGTCAACCTGGCTCTACGAAATATTGCATCTGCGGCTGCTAGAAGAGAGAAATCAGCTAAGCGTCCTAGTCGTTTAAAAATTTTGTCAGTTGGCCAAAAGGTGTTAATTAAGTCTCATCGTTTGTCTCACAAAGGAAAAGGCTTGTGTCGCAAATTTTTTCTGCTTTATAACGGTCCATATAGAATTCGCAAAATTATACATGATAACACTGTTGAAGTAGAAACTCTTAAATCTCGACGCTCTAAGGGAATACATCACATATCTAACGTTAAAATTTTTGTGGAATGACATACTTTAGAGAAACTAACAGCTACATGTAAACATGCAGAGAATACAAGGATACCGCGCCGTGTTCCGGCGGCGGCACATACTCAAAGCAACAGTCAAGTCGGCGCGCCGCACAAGGCAGTCGTTGACCGCAAACAATCGCTTCCTACGTCACGCGCCTACAGCTGATCGAGCGCTCAGTGCGAATGCACTGACAGACGTAAACAAATACACAGTCTAATTTCTCCGACTAAATTCTGTATAAAGCTATAAGGACTTCATAAATTATGTTACTAACGTTCAGTATTTTTCAGGATACGGTTGTATAAAATATTTAAGACCTTCAGGTAAATTCTATGTGTGTCCGACGTTAAGAGGACTTGCTATGGAGAAAATTTCAGGAAGAATGTAATTTAAAAAAAAAAAAAGGAAGTAAAAAACCAAAAAGGTAACGATTAATTGAGTTTATTTTTCAGGTAACATATTTCCACTTAGGTACGTACTTTAGACGTAATTTCCTGCTCGCGATTACGTGATTCATACTTTGTGCTAAATTTCATGTTCTATGAATTTACTAGTGAAGCGACGTGCTTGCGCACATTAACTGATTTTGACAATGATTGACTAATGAACAGGGTTGTTATTTGTATATATTATGCATTGCTTGGCTGCACTGCTTTTTCACTGATGTTATATTTTTTTATTATGTGCCTGCTGTGCTTATTTATTTAAATTGTAATTGTCAACTGATTAATTGTGCTGACTGTGGTTATGTATGTAGGTTACACTTTGTGATTTATCTGCTTGCGCCTTCATGTTTACTTATTAAGATTACGTATGAACATTTATTTGCTTATGCTGATATGATGATAATGATCTGTTTATTATGTAAGATACATATTTGCTGCTTTGCGTATGGATTGCATATTAACACATTTCCTTTTGTTGTCATAAGTACTCTTTAATTTGGTGTATAGAAATGCTGATATACTGTGTGCGAACATGGAGTTTAGGTCACACTATGGTATTAATTATAGATTGTTGCTTGGCAGAGCCTCGTTGTAGGGATTGTGCTACGTCGATTTGTTGACATTCTGTTCTCTACTGGTATATTTACTCGCTATTGCTTGTTTTGCTTATGCTCAGTGCCTTATATTTTTAAGATAAGAAAATGAACTGCAGTAGTTCGACGAACGACATGAGTACAAGAAACGTCATAGTAGTCACATGAGCTGGAGGTTTTATGGAAGCTGTATAAGTTTATGCTAATAGGAAGGAAGCTAACAACATGACATACCAACACTAGGTTAGACCATTGACAGTTATTACACTGCATTTTTCGTGAGTAATTGAAATAGGAAGTGACACTTGACACAAGAAATACTCCACATGTTTGCTTCTGTTTGCCATGATTCTTGAAGTGGTGTACACACTGTGAAATATTATGATCATTAACACTCCGTAATCGTACTTAATTACTGAAAGTTCTTCGAACTAAAGGCTGTTAGAGATCATGTATGCATTTCTTTTATTTAAGGATGGACAAGGAACCAAAATGTATCTTATAATTTATAATGAGTAGAAAATTTGGGTCAGATGGATTACACAGAGGTTGTGTGTAGACACTGTGTCTTCGGATTGTATGGGATGATGAATTGAAGTTGCACTAGGATTTTGTCTGTACTTGTTCGAGGAGACTGACTAGAGGAAAGAGTTGTTATGGAAGTGAAATGATATTGGTGCTGAGGTTTATATATATCGACGTAGTGAAGAGGTATTATTGAAGTATTAAGATTAAGTGATGATTATTGGAGTTTTCGTGGACAAGAGGTAAGGTAAATGATATTGATGATAAGGTTTATCTGTATCGACGTATTGAAGAGGTATTAGTGAAGTATTGAGATTATGCTGATGATTATTGGAGTTTTGGTGGATAAGAGGTAAAGTAAGTGAGGAGCATATTTTTTTTTGTTGGTCCATATGGAACAAGGAGGATGAAGATGGCAGACTAGAACACTCAAGTAGAAGGAAGATTGTCTACACACACACTTTGTCAAATCACTAAGCAGTATATACTTTTTTTTGAGAGAGGAAGCATGTGCATATCTTGGCTCACTGACAGTTGTTCAGCAACCGTACATTCTGATCTGGCTTGGCAAACATTGGTCTAGACATGATGACTATGACGTTGACTTAACTATTATTGACTGTTATACATTGCTGCCACTACTACTTGGTACACATGATGAACATCAAATCTTGGACAGAGTTACATTTACACAGTTAACACTATTCAATTACACAGTAGTACTTAATGTGGATGAAAGATGAGTGAGTGTGTTTTGTGTGTTTTCCTTTCCTAATCCTACCCACCTATCTCCTAAATATTATTTTATTTGTTGGTAGTGGCTTGCACTGACACCCATAAATGTTATAGGTTTACTGGTATTTGTGTATTGTAATAGTTAATAGGACAATTATCTGATATCATTTGTGTGTTTGTTATGATTTGTATGTTTAGTGTAAAAGCATTGTATGTGTATTCAAACTATTGTTCATGCCTGAACTGTCTGATTAGTGATGGTGCTGCACTTTCCAACATGATGTGTGACATTTAGTCATGTTTAATTTCTGCTGATGAACTGTGTGATCAGTGATTGTAAAAATTATGGACTGTTACTTGTACCTTTTCTACATGATTGGTGCCACTAGGACATGTTTAATTTCTGCTTATAAACTCTGATGAACAGTGTGATCAGTGATACTGAATTTTATGGAACTGCTTCTGCTGAGAAATGTGACTTGTTGCTGTGTGTACCTGCTCAACATTGCTGGGTACCACTGATGGACTGCTTCTACTGAAATGGTGTTACTTGTTGGTGTCTGCACATGCTCAACATTGCTGGGTGCCACTGATGGACTGCTTCTACTGAAAAGATGTCACCTGTTGCTGTGTGCATCTGCTCAACATTGCTGGTGCCACTAATGGAACTGCTTATACTGAAATGGTGTTACTTGTTGGTGTCTGCACATGCTCAACATTGCTGGGTGCCACTGATCGACTGCTTCTACTGAAAAGATGTCACCTGTTGCTGTGTGCACCTGCTCAACATTGCTGGTGCCACTAATGGAACTGCTTATACTGAAATGGTGTTACTTGTTGGTGTCTGCACCTATTCAACATTACTGGGTGCCACTGATGGACTGTTTCTATTGAAAAAATGTTACTTGTTGGTTTTTGCACCTGTTGACCATTGCTGGGTGCTACTGCTGGAACTGTCAACTGCTTATTCTTGAGCTATGGAAAGCGTTTATGTGAATATTTGTATAAACTGATTTTTTGTGTATTACTGGTTGTGAAAAGTTATGAGACTCTTACCTGCACATATTCGTCATTGCTGACGCTATTGATTGAATTGTTTAACCACATAATACTCGTGTAAACTATTATGTAAAGTCACATGTATGAAAGAATTTGTATTGCTTACTGTATTCTATATAATAGGTTATTGAAAGGTCAGTGCAAAGCCAAAATTATATCTAGTTATATGATATTTACGTATTAATATTATCTTTTACTTTTGTCTGTATTTTTTTGACGAATTTGGTGGTATTTTCACCACCAATGCTGGCAAAAATACCATCAAATTCTAGCCGTGGAGGAAGGGCATATGAAAGGTGGCTACACTGAGCCACAGCGCCAGAGATCGCTAGAGAGCATTGTTCCGCCGCCTCCACTGGCAGTGATTATTGAGAACTCGTAGTGGGCAGTGCTTGTCGAGGACTCGTAGTAGTCAGTTCGTGTTGAGATGTGCTAGTAGGGAGTGCTTGCTGAGATGTGATACTGAAAAGTTCTTGTTGAGATGTGGTAATAGCGAGTCGGTGTGGAGATATATTGTAATGATTAGAGTGATTTTGGTCAATATATGAAGGTAACGAAACTTGATTTATTTTTCATTATTTCCATGTTTTAAATAATGCGTCATTACAGGTTCAGTCAACAAAGCAACTGGCTTGTGTTCTTGGATTAGAGTGTAATTCTGGTTTTCTTGAGTAATTATGGTATTTCTATTTCCTTTATTAATTCAGTATAAATGATATTTAAAATTTCTTGTGTTGTTGAAGAAGAACCGTGCCAGATGCGTACGTTGAGTCATACTTCCACACACAGAACAGATACACTGGTGCTTTGGTTTCGTAGGTTTTATAGTTGCTGGGGACTTAATTAATTAATTGTGTTAATGAAAATTTCCATTTCATTCTTTGTTGTTGTTCTATGCAGTCAGATAGCGTAATAACACTAGTCAGGGCCAACCGTTTACGAGACTTTGTAATCGGACATACAGCTACTAAAACAAAAAAATTAAAATTATTTGCATTATATATTTTAATTAAGCCCCCATGCACATGTACCAGAAATGAAGGAACTGGGGGAAGGAGAGAGCAAAAGTGTAAGGACGTTCGGAATAGAAGATTCTAGAGGACAAGTGGTTACTGAACAAGTGGAAGTGCTGAAAACATGGGAAGAATATATAAGGAAACTATATGATACAGAACATCGCCCAGATGACATCGACAAAGAGCCAGAGGAAGCTATTGACGAAGATGAAAAAGGGCCCAGTATACTGACAAGGGAAGTAGAGAAGGCGATAAAGGACATGAAGAGAAGGAAAGCTACAGGGGATGACGGCATACCAGTGCATTTGCTTAAAGAAATCGGAAATGAAAGTTTGAAAATTTTGACACAACTCAAAAACAAAATCTATGAAACTGGAGAATGGCCTGAAGACTTTTTGGACGTCACAATGGTTACTCTTGAGAAGAAAAGGCAAGCCAAGAAGTGTAGTGATTATAGAACAATTAGTCTGATATCGCATGTGGCAAAGATCATTACAAGAATACTAAATAGACGGTTGGAAAACAAAATTGAAGAAGTGATGGGAGAATACCAGTTTGGCTTCAGGAAAGGAAAAGGGACCAAAGACACCATTGGCATGATGAGGATATTGTCAGAGAGGGTTTTGGCCGTTAACGAAGAAGTTTGTGCTTGTTTTATAGACTGGCAGAAGGCCTTCGACAGAGTTAATTGGAATATATTGATGAACATCCTTAAGGAAATAGGAATCAACTGGAGAGATCGCAGACTTGTAAGGAACTTATACCTGGGACAAAGGGTAAAGGTACGACTGGACTATGGAGAAACGAAGAGTGTGGAAATAGTAAGGGGAGTGAGACAAGGATGTTGTCTGTCGCCGAGTCTCTTCAACCTGTATGGAGAAATGTTGGCGAGAGAAGCGCTGAAAGGATGCGGAAACTTCAAAGTAGGAGGACGTCTGATCAACACCATCAAGTATGCACACGACATGGTAGTGCTCGCCAAAAATCAGAGACAGCTGCAACACATGATGAAGAATTTGGTGGAAACGGGAAGAAAATACGGCATGGAAATCAACATCGAAAAATCAAAGGTGATGCGCATATCAAAACGTGAGAAACACTTGAAGATAACTGTTGACACTCGATAACTGGTAAATGTGAATCAGTTCAAGTACCTGGGAAGTTTTATCACAAAGGATTCCCACTGCACCAGGCATCCGAGCAAGAATCGCAATGGCCAAAGCTGCTTTAAACAAGAAGAGGACTCTGCTGAACAGCAAGTTGAGTTTGGCAATAAGGAAAAAACTGATAAAACGCTACATTTGGAGCATTGCACTGTATGGAGCAGAGACATGGACCATGAGAAAGAAGGAGAAAAAATACTTAGAGAGCTTTGAAATGTGGTGCTGGAGGAGAATGGAAAAGATCAAGTGGACAGATCGCATAAAAAATGGCGATGTACTGCGAAGAGTAGGAGAGAAGAGAAGTATTCTGCGTACAATTCTTCAGAGAAAGGCCAACTGGATTGGACATATACTTAGACACGAGGGACTCACACACGATGTCATCGAAGGGAAACTCAGAGGAAACGCATGACGAGGAAGAAGAAGAATCCAACATCTGGACGACATGAAAGATGGAAGGAGATACAACAGACTGAAGGAAGAAATGGTTCAAATGGCTCTGAGCACTATGGGACTCAACTGCTGTGGTCATTAGTCCCCTAGAACTTAGAACTACTTAAACCTAACTAACCTAAGGACATCACACACATCCATGCCCGAGGCAGGATTCGAACCTGCGACCGTAGTAGTCGCACGGTTCCGGACAGCGCGCCTAGAACCGCGAGACCACCGCGGCCGGCAGACTGAAGGAAGAAGCTGAAGACAGGGAACAGTGGAATCAGAGATTCTCCGTACGAAGACATGGACCTGCCACTAGGCAGAATACTACATAATAATAAATAATAAGGCAAAAAAGTCGGTAGAGCACTTGCGTACGAAAGGCAAAGGTTCCGAGTTCGAGTCTATGTCCGACACACAGTTTTGATCTGCCAGGAAGTTTCATATCAGTGCACGCTCCGCTGCAGAGTGAAAATCTCATTCTGGTAACACGTTGTTCAATACATCTCGGTGTATTTAGCACACCACAGTTGCCAGTGAAACGTCTCCTTTTTGAAGAATTATACAAGACTGTGCTTAAACTGATACACAATATTTTTAGCGCAACGCAATCTGACTTTCAAGAATCCCTACAAAAGAATGGCCCTGACTAACATTAACCTATACGTTTCACAAATCACTTACCTCACAAAAATCTTGGTTACTCGAACTACTGCAATAAAGAAAGCGCCAATACTGCCAGCTAAATAAAAGATTCAAACTACGGAAGGCACTAACTACTGATAGGCATAGTTAGTAAATGAAAGATTTTAATAGGGAACAAACAATGTATTTACGTTAATAGTGTTGAAAAATCATAATATACATAACAGATCATTGTATATCTTACAAATTTCCAAACTCCGCCATCTCTCTCCCCACATCCACCACTGCTGGCGGCTCACCTCCAACTGCGCAACGCTACGCGCTGTTCACATCCAGCTGCCGCTGCCCAACACTACAATGGCAGACAACAATGCAAACTACCCACAGACTGCACACAGCACAGCCAGTGATTTTTCATATAGAGCGCTACGTGGCGTTACCAATAAGAAAACATAAACAGCCTACTTACACCAGTACCTCGTCTCCTATCTTCGAAACTTTACAGAAGCTCTTCTGCGGCAGAGCTGAAGCTGTGAGGACGGGACGTGAGTCATACTTCGAGCTCAAATGGTAGAGCACTTTCCCGAGAATGGCAAAGGTCCCGAGTTCGAGTCTCGGTGTGGCACAGTGTTTCAATATGCCAGGAAGTTTCATATCAGCGCACACTCCGCTGCAGAGTGAACATTTCATTCTGGAAATATCTCCCAGAATGTGGCTGAGCCATGTGTCAGCAATATCCTTTCTTCCAGAAGGGCTAGTTCTGCAAGTTCCGCAGGAGAGCTTTCGTGAAGTTTGTAAGGTAGGAGAGGAGGTACTGGCGCAAGTAAAGCTGTGAGGACTGTCGCGAGTCGTGCCTCGGTATCTCAGTCGGACCACTAGTCTGCCAAAGGCAACTATACCGAGTTCTAGCCTCGGTTTTGCACACTGTTATATTTTCATTGAGTAATGTCATATGGAATATTGTTCTGAAGTAACTGATTTTTAAGAAAGAATGTCTTCATTGCTGTAAGGATAACAAGTCGTGCTCAGCGTCTTCGTCTTGTTGAAGTTTGTTTAAGGAGTTGAGCATTCTGACTATTGCTTCACAGTTTTGTTTATTCCTTCATGAAGCTTACTGTAAACATTCCACTACAGTTCAAAAGGAACGGCGATGTACATAATTTCAATACCAGAAGGAAAAATGACATCCTTTGCTCCATGTTAAGGTTGTCATTAGCACAAGAAGGGATGAGCACTGCTGCAACAAAAGATTTTGATCACTTACCCAGTGATACAAGAAGCCTGACAGACAGCAAAGTAAAATCTGAAAACAAACTGAAAATGTTTCTCCTTTACAGCTCCTTCTACTCCGTAGAAGAATTTCTTTTATTTCAATGTGTAAAACGTGGTGGGTATGAATTGTTAACTCATGTCTGTATATTAAATATATGAATTAAAACAGAAAAGCTTACAAATGTTCAGTTTGTAGCAATATTTATAAATTAATTTGCCACCCGAGCGGTTCTAGGCGCTTCAGTCCGGAACCGCGCGACACCTAAGGTCGCAGGTTCGAATCCTGCCTCGGGCATGGATGTGTGTGATGTCCTTAGGTTAGTTAGGTTTAAGTAGTTCTAAGTTCTAGGGGACTGGTGACCTCAGAAGTTAAGTCCCATAGTGCTCAGAGCCATTTGAGCCAATTTGCCACGTGAACGTAAAATGTCTCGTTACAAATCATTACTGTTTATCGTGCAAAATGGTCCACAGAACATCTACATCTACGTCCATACTCCGCAAGCCACCTGACGGTGTGTGGCGGAGGGTACCTTGAGTACCTTTATCGGTACTACTTACTAACCTACCTTTAAAGCCTCCGCTCTTAGCTCAGGTCTCAGTGCTGCTATTGCAGTCGTCTACTTGGATCGGAAATGAGTCTATTGCCATGTCAAAACAGTGGGTTCCTTGTGCATACCTGTTTCCATGTTGGTGTACGCTACTCGCTGAATTACTACAGACCCTTCTGGGAACATTTTCCATAGTGGAGCAACACAACTGGGAAGTATGATTTATCCGAAAATTCTTGAAAAATTATAAAATAAGTTGAATGATGCTGACTCTGCAGTGAGCCACAGGCAACCATAAAAGTTTAATTTCCTTGTACACTGAGCGCAATGCACTTTCCAAAAGGTATTTTTTGTGATATGAAATGCGATTGTGCGTGGCCCATTTGGCATCTTTGATAAATTCTTCATATGATGTGGCATTAGATGGATGCTCTAAATTATCACTTTTCATTTATTCAATAACAGAATACTTCTTCCATTTCATAGATGAATTTCGTGACACTGGATTTATCATCGTGATCTACAACAATCGGAGATCTGTTTGGTAATTTTTCGAGATTATTCCTAAGCCGCTAGTGTCTGGCATTCATCTCTGAATGATGATCTGCACCTCCATTTTCCCCAATAAAACATAAGCCAGCATTTTGCGCGAGCCCATCATCGTTCCTAGTGAGTCACTGTGAATCCAGAGGCGGAGAGTCATTACATGTTTGTACACTTAATCTGCGAGAATCGTATACATTTTACGATCCATACGGCATTTCTCTGTTTCCGTCATCGAAACTTCCTGGAATGATCAATAGTTCATCCAGTATTTCGTAGATATCTCATTTCCCGCAAGAACATTTCTTTTTCCTGGTACTCAGTTACTTTCCTCCAGCCAAGGTTTTTGTTGAACTTTTTATATCTGAATCCCAATTTACGAACAGGACGCCAAAGGGTTGTTTGAGTCACATGAGGAAAGTCTGCCACTTCTGTCTTAACTTTTCCAATACGGCAGCCACTGCTGGAAACTGTTTTTCCACGCTGAAATCGTGAATGTTCGTTCTTGTCATTTCCTGTGCAGACTCGTCGAATGCAAACTTCTTTCGCCTGCCAGAACACTTTATTGGGGATACAAGACATGATGCTTCTATATATTATGTTGAAATACGCTTGACTGCAGTTTCGCTAAGACCGAGACATTCTTGGCTGCGATAGGGAAAGGCGCTGTCCGTTTTCGGTCTGTAAGCAAGCATGTGCACTGATCACCATAGACTTTTTGCAACTCCGTAAATGACGCACGGTTTTACGCAAGTACAAGGCAACTAATTATGTTACGAAGACTGTCTCACACATCGAACGGGAGCAGTCTTGTTTCCTATATTACGGGAAGCCCCGATGTAAATACTACAACAATGAGCAATGAGATGGAAACACTCTTCAGTAACATACGTGAACACACAACGCAAGAAGACGGAAAAGCATATAAATTAAAAATATGATATTAACACTTTGTGAAGATTTATGTGCATACAGACATAACAACTGTGCAAGCCAACAACAGAGCTTGCTTGTACACTTTTTGTCTTGTTATAATGTACAACCACTAGGCGAAATTCGGCACTCTACATCCACCATTATCAATACAAAATTACTATTCGGAAAGCAACAAAAATTCGGCTCTAAGTAGAGAATAGCTGTATCTTTAAATAGTGCAAAGGAAATTTATCTCTTAATTACGATCCGACTCGATGACCGTTCAAAGTTGACATTGCCAAACAAAATGTTCAAAAAAACACGATTTCTCTTAAATATTCAACGTACGTCACCCCCATTTCAACTAAAATGTAATATTCATACACTAAATGAAAATAGAGATTTCCACGATTTCTGAAAAGTACAAGAAGTTGATGTTCGTTACGCGATGTAACGAGAATATGAGTTTAAAATCAGGGGTCAGTCATTATGAAAAGGGTAACAGTACATGGCCTCCTATTTGGGGATTAATTTTTCAAGTATTCTCGCTCCTGCAGTTCCTCGTTACTTTCATTTTTCTGTGGCTTACTCTCAGTCGACTATGTGGGCTCACCACACCATTCCGTTTAATAGGGCTTGTAATAATGCCACACCTTCACAGAGAATAAGAATCTCCTCAGCGAATTTTATCACTGACAACGTTTCATCCAGAATTTCAATCCTAGTACTGAAAGTACTAAATATTTGGTTTATTTTCTTCAAAAAAAGGTGCAAATGGCTCTGAGCACTATGGGACGTAACATCTGAGGTCATCAGTCCCCTAGACTTAGAACTACTTAAACCTAACTAACCTAAGGACATCACACACATCCATGCCCGAGGTAGGATTCGAGCCTGCGACCGTAACAGCAGCGCGGTTCCGGATTGAAGCGCCTAGAACCGCTCAGTCACAACGGCCGACTTATTTTCTTCACTCCTTCTTTAATTTACGGATTGAACAGTAGGGGAGAAAGATAGCTTTCCTGTGTTACGCACATTTTAATATGAGAACTTATCTCTCGATCGTCCGTTTTTGTTGCTCCCTCTTCTTTCTGGCACATATTGAATATTACCCTTCATTCCCTATAGCTTATGCAGAAAATTTGAAATAGCTTACATCATTCTGACTTCAACTTTCCCAATGTCACATTGACGTTCATCTCTTTTCAGTTGTTCTGTGTATTATTCTTGTCAGCACCTTGGATGCATGAGGTGTTAAACTGTCTCTGACTTTGTTGTCTTAGAGTTCTGTGGATGATATTCTCCCGTAAGTGTCACAGATTGTACAGACTGACTTTAATATCCTCTTTCTTATTGTGTCTCTGTTTCCGTGTAGATCTTCATTCCTCCGCTTCGTCCAGTTGTTATCTTCGCTCTCTTGTGGTCCTAAAATTTTTCTCAGTATTTTCCTTTCTTTCTCTTACAATTCTTCTTGTTCTCCCTTTTTATTCAGTGTTAGGCACTCAGATCCGTAAAGTTTTTCCGGTTTAATTACTGTTGCGTAGTGTTTAATTTTCGCATTGGATTATACTGATCTTTTATTGTATCAGTTTTGGGTGAATTTGGATGCTAATTCCGTTTTCTTCGATCTTTATTTATTTGGGGTGTTATGTAACCAATTAGATTGTAGTATTTTAAACATAGCTGCACAACAGCAACGGTTCCATGTAATAAAATTATAAACAGCCGACCAGTTGCAATGGATAAAGAATTCTTTAGCTAGGTTTCAACAAATTTAAATTCGTCTCCTTCAGAAGGTGGCAATTTTACATTAATAAGGACTAATGTACCATCGCCGTTTTTACAAATGTCGGCGTAGATCCATTTGTCAAAATTAAAATATAGCCCTAGAAATAGGGTTTGTCACGTAAATATAAATTAGTACACGGATCTTGCAGAGCTCACAACCGACCTCGGCGATGGTACATTGGTCCTTACTAATGTAAAATTGCCACCTTCTGAAGAAGACAAATTTAAATTTGTTGAAACCTAGGTAAAGAATTCTTTATCCACTGCAACTGGTCGGCTGTTTATAATTTTATCAATTAGATTGTATCAATTCTCCCAAATGCTTAAATTCTTTTGGTGTTTCCGTATTGTGTTTGTATATGTCTTTCTTTGTTGTGTATTTGTTCAATGTGTTCCATTTTCTTATATGATATTTGTAATACGGTTTTAGCTGAAATTTCATGAAATGTTTCTACCATTATTTTTGCATCTGCTTTGTCCTTAGAAATTACTGCAGTATCATCAGCAAAAGCGAGACATTTAACCTCAGATCTTCCTCTTTCTTGTTATAGATGGATTCCTTCAATGTTTTTCTCTTGTAGTTCCTTATCCCACTCTCTCATGACCTTGTCTAAGAGCAGATTGAAAAGAATTATGACGAGCCCATCACACTCACGAACTCCTGTGTCCTGTGCCAGTTATAAAGGGTTCATAAACTTTTTATAGAAATTTAACTTTTGAAGTTTTGTCTGAGAATGTCTGTTCGACTAATTATCTTGTGGTGTTGTCGATGTCTTCTTCTTGTAGTGCTAGGAATACTATCTGTCTGTCTACAGAATTGTAGGCTCTTTTTTAAATCGATGACTGTAGCGAATGTGTTAGGGCAACGCGTTGTTCTGATCCTGAGGATGGTTGTCAAGTTAAAAATTTTCTCTGGGCAGCTGAGATGCAATGACTGTGGTTCACTTAGATGCAGTGACGGTGGTTCTGAAGGTGGGTTTCCCTTTTAAGGCTGTGTGAAAATTAGTCGTTGTATTGTTTACTCACAGCTTAGAAGACTTTTAAGTTATTTTTCTAGTAACGCAGTTGTCTCTGTTGTTGGTAATCAGTTTGCCTGTTGAATTTTTGAAGTGTAGGCTCATGGGCTTGTATTCTGTTATTTCTTCTCTGAAAACTTAGTAGAAGTCTCTAGTCTTATTGTGTCTGAAATTTGTAAGTATTTCCTCTAATATTTTTTGTCGTATTCGCGTTTCTATATTCGAATAACATTTGATGTCTTGTTTTCTGATCACAGTGAATCTGTTCCAGCTTCTTTCCTGTCCTATCTGTTCTTCCAATCTTTTAGTCTACACTCTGTCATTCGTCACATACCTTACTCCATCAACTATGTTTCCTTCTGCTTCGTGGTTTTTCTAGTTCTTTCACCACTTCTTTCATTGCTTCTCTGATCTCATTCCAATTTCCCATCTTCTTTGTGTAAGGCTATTTAATGAACTAGTTCATATTACCTGACAAATTTTATGATAGATCTTGGGTTTTTTTTGGGGGGGGGGGGGTTGGTTCTTTGCGTTGAAATTTGACTTTTATTTCTTTAGAAAAGTTGTACATATCTATGCCTAGTCCTCTTGTGACAAACACGCTCATCATATCTCTGTGGTTTTGTTTGGTTATTGCACATGACCCAATTGATATGAGCCTAAGTGTATATTAGGAGAAGACCAAATCTTGTCTCTCCTTGGTAATTTTCGGAAAAAGGTTGACATCAGTTTTAAGTAGAACTGTCCGCAGGAGTTGATGAGCATTTTTCCATTCTTACTTTTACGCTTGTGTGCATTTAAATTTCCTGCTATTGCCTTGTATTTCTGTTCTCAGTCGACGTGTGCAGTGAAATCTCCTACGAGTAGTTTTATGTGGTGCTTTGGTATTTCTGACGTCTCATTTTCTAGTATTACCCAATTTTTTTGAGCTTTTCTAGATATTTCCTGTTGTCGTTATTCGTAGGTGCATGTGCATTTATGCTGGTATAGCACTTGTTTGCTAATCTAAACGAGAGAAGTGATATTGGCTCCGATGGGTGCGTAAAATTTGTTATGGATGCTCTTAGATTCCGTTTGACCATGAAAGCTGTTCCAAGCATAGTGACTTTCTGTTTATTCATTATGGCCGGTATTCCTTTATAAACTCTACAACCAGCTTATTCAAATGCGTTTTCATCACCGTATCTGGTTTCCTGAAGCGCTAGTATGAGTATGTTGCGTCTGTTTAACACATCCGTCAGTTGTTTAAGTTTCCCAGTCTTAAGCAAAGTGTTGACGTTCAACGTTCCTAACAGGTGTTTTGTCTTAGGTCGTATGCGAGAAGTTCTAGGAATCTCCAATTCTTCCTTACATGATGTTCTAGGCTCCGCAAAATCCGATGGCCTAGTTGCGTCACTGTTTCCAGTGATGGATTGTTTACCTCGCGAAGTACTTTTCCGTGCAGTGTTTACCCACATGTCTTGGGTCAAACTAAATTGGGAAGTGGTGTTAACCCCTTTGTGGGACGTTACATCTTTGATCGATTCGCCAGATGGGTCTTAACAGACCGCCCAATACGGGAATGCACGTCTTTCGTAGCCGACAATTAGGTAACTGACGCAAATGGTTTTTGCAGCAGCCATCAAGATGCAGAAAGACGCTTACCACGTAGCCGCTTGTTGCAAGCCATAACCGCCGTGGCTTTTTGTTCTGCTTCGTGGACTGCATCTTCCACTAGATCCGCCGTATTGAGATCCATCCTCTCCGTCTTACTGAGTGAAAACACGCATAATATGTTAACTTACTGATTCGTCTCTCCCCAAAACTTGCAATAATTCGAAGGGAACTGCTTTGTTTTAGGTGTTAAAAAATTTATTTTTCCAGTTTAAATTCTCACCAATATGGACACCCAAAAATTATTATTATTTGTTTATTTACTTTGTTTATACCCTTAGAGGATCACATAAAGCAAATTATGATCTGTGGCTGTTATTTTTCTTGTTCTTCCAGAATGTTTCATCATCTCGTTAAACTTAGCTCGGCGTTCATCTGACCACTTTCTTCTATGTATCTTGGGCTTGTCTTTTGATGAAATTTCTCAGCTATAGATCCTATGTCTGAAGACTTCTCGATCTTCGATGTCTGTCGGTGAGATTTTGGAATATTTAGATCAATCTAGACCTCTTTTAGTCCGACTGTTGTCATTTACAGTTTCTGTAAGTACGTCAAAATTTTCTTTGTTAGTCGGTTGTAATCTAGTCCCATGAAGTGTCCGTAGAATTTCAGTCGTCGTTTGCAGAACTCGGCTTCGACGCTGGAATATTTTTCTGTGACTGTGTGTGTAATTGTAGACGGTATCCTTCGTCTGTGAGTTTTGGGCCAGGGATTTTTCGGGTGATTTTTCTTTCAGCCTTCTGGTATTTTCGAGGTCTCCCTTGTAATTAAGGTTTAGAGTTTCTCTAACGTAGAATGTTTAAGGGGTTGTGTTGGGCTGTTGTGGGGAAGGTGACCAGACAGCGAGGTCATCGGTCTCATCGGATTAGGGAAGGACGGGGAAGGAAGTCGGCCGTGCCCTTTGAAAGGACCCATCCTGGCATTTCCCTGGAGCGATTTAGGGAAATCACGCAAAACCTAAATCAGGATGGCCAGACGCGGGATTGAACCGTCGTCCTCCCGAATGCGAGTCCAGTGTTTAACCACTGCACCACCTCGCTCGGTACTTTAAGGTTTGATAACAGTTGTGTAGTGTCGAACTTTTGTGTTGATGTTTACGCATTTTTTATTGTAGATGCTCGCAACATTCCTACATATTTTCTGCATTTTGAGTCCCCGTGTTTTTTGTGCTAATCTTTCCGTACCTGTAGGCTCAATAACTTCTTCTAAGTACTTGAAGTGGTTAACCTTGTATTACTGTGCCATATTTTGTTATTAAATTTTGTGTTTTATAACCATGACTTCGGTTTTAGAAAAAGAAATTCGCAGTCCCAGTTTCTTGGCACATTCTTTGAGGACTTCAATCTGATGGACTGCTGTTTGTCCATCACCAGAAAGGATCGCGTAGTAATCAGCGAAGGCTAGGCATGTGCCGCCGATGTTATTCTTTTCTTTTCCTAGCCTGATGGGTCTCCAGAGGTCTCGATTTTTCATTTAAGTTCCCGTTCTTTGATGACTTCGTCTAAAACTATTTAGAAAAGTAGTGGGCAGAGGTCATCGCCCTAGCGGACGTCAGTCTTGATGGAAAAACGTTGTGAGATTTCTCCGTTAAACTTTGGAAGTTGTGTCTGTTACGGTTTATAAGGTGATCCGTTGTGTTTTTGGATCCAGATTGTTTTCTTTGAGTGTATTAACAGGGACTGTCGGTCGATGGAGTCGTAAGCTTTTTTGAAGTCGCAAATGTGCAGATGGTTGGGAGATTTCGTGTATCTCGAATTTTCAGTGTAGACTTCAGGTTGAAAATTTGTTCGGTACCTCATCTCTGTGGTCTGCACCCTGCTTGATATTCATCTATTAGGGGTTCGAGTTGTTCTTGTGGGAGTTGCAAGAGAGAAGCGGAGAGGATTTTGTAAGGAACGGAAAGGAGGGAGAGTCCTCTGTAGTTATTCACATTAGGTCTGTCTCATTTTATGAAGTGGGTGGGTGAGTACACATTTCAGTTCCTCTGGGAGTTCTTCACTTCACCATATGTCGTGAATGATCTGTGTGATTTCCTGTAATGATCGTATTCCGAGATTTTTCAGTAATTCTGCGGTAATTCCATCTTCTCCTGATGTCTTTCCGTCTTCAGTTTTGTGATGTGATGTCGGATTTATTGTTGCGTCGGTGGATCGGCGTCGGGTTTCGTGTGACTTGGGGATGTGGGTGGGAATCGTTCTGATGGTTCAGGGCAATTAGGAAGCTCGGAAAATACTGTGCCACTTCTTTGCAGTTCTTGGTTCGAGAGAGCGAGTTTACCATCTTTTTTCTTTAAGGTCAAATTTTGTGGTGAGTTATCTTTCTTTCTGCTAGCGAAATTATTATTATTATTGTTATTATTACCCTTCAACATAAGAATCACACAGCCGACCGGTTGCAAACAACTGTTTGGTATGTTGACTTAGGTTTAGACACCTCGAAGGGTGTCTCCTTCAGAATAAAATTTTAAGAAACCGTAAAGTTACATTGCGGGAAGGCAATGGTCAACGTTTAGAGCAGGTATGCTCAAGTAAAAATTAAACACGTGCCAACCTTTGACACGTATACCTTGTTAGGAACAACATCAGACTTTTCAAAACGTAACTTTACAGTTTCTTAAAATTCCATTCTGATGAAGATATCCTTAGAGGTGTGTTGAAACCTAGGTCAATGTACTAAACAGTTATTTACAACCAGTTGGCTGAGTTATTCCTGTGATGAAACTTATATATGGCCAAGTTTAAAATTGTATTATTATTATCCTTGTTCCATGTTAGAAGGCAGGCATAAGATTGAGCCTTGTGGAGCCACATGAGTGAAGAATCGTCAGTCATAAGAATCACCTCTGCTTACATTGGTCGAGTTACTAAGTATAACATTATGCATTCTTTTGTTTAGATACGACGTTATCCACTGCTTTGCTATACCATCAGTTTCATAAAGTTTCGTTTTATATAGAAGGATACTGTGATTCTCACAGTCACATGTCTGAGATAGCTCACAGAAAATACCAACCGATGCTATTTTGTTATTTAATGCTTGTAGTATGAGGTGAATGAACTTATAAATGACATTCTCAAGTGAGTAACAGTTCTGAGAAGCGAACTGTGATTTGCTAAAAAATATTATTGTTGATCAGGTAGGGCATTATTCTTGAGTGCATTACCTTCTCAAAAATTTGAGAAAATTTCTGTCATGAATTGTTTGGTTTTATTTATTCTACTACATTTAAGAAATGATTGTTAGAAACGTGTGAAACCTATGACTAATTATTTACAGGCCTTCTTTTATATTATTAATGATGTTTTCCTGCACTATAACCTGTTACCCTGTCTCTTGATTCATTAAATTTCGTAAACTTAATCATTACCAGAATTAATGATGGACAACATTACGTGCAAGACCCTTGATTTCTGATAATCTTTCTCAGCGAGTTTGACTACTTATTGTAGTGTGAAACTATCGCAGGCTCCTTACTTCTTCTTGCCAACAGATAAATTTCTCTTTTCTTATTACAAGATCTTTTAATCTCTGGCTATTTTTAGATGCGTGTTTGAGATCTCTTCTGATTAGTTAATGAGGTAAGCTATTTTAAAATAATGATATGAATTTATCATAAAATATATTAAAATTTATATCAGTATTTGGTTCACTATAAATTTCTTCTTAGGTCACAGCTTGTGAATTGTTCTTAAAAATGTTTGTGCTGGATTCATTAATTATTCCGATACTCTCTGAGGGGAATCTATACAGTAAGGCAGTATCTTTTTTACTCTAACAATGTGCATCGTGGTCAGAGAGAGTATTCGTTACTGGATATGAAGGTATTTCTTGCTTTGAGTATTCTCAAAGCAAAGGCTATGAATCAGAATCCGACAGTGGCTACCTGTGTTAGAAAGTTATTTCTGAGATCTGTAGTATGTAAATAAATTTCCATATAATTTTTTCTATCATAATTTTTTGTAAAATCTACACTGAAATTCCCACACTGTATGTCGTTGTCTGACTGCATTATCTAGAATCCATATGCTTCATAAACACTCAAAAATTTCTCAGTGGACCTCTCCATAGAATCACAATCAAAAGGGACCTATTTTCTGGTTTTAATTCACAGCTACATACTTTTACATGCTGATTTATATGTAACAGCTCATCCTTTCCCATATTTGTGCTAAGTGTATAGGATGACAGAGTGTGATCTTCTATATTTAACTTCTCTAGACCTGTGTTATCTGGTATTTAGCTAGACATAGGATACCTAAGTGTTCAGGGATCTCTAATCCTTCGAAACAGACAAGAGGCTCCTCTAGCTTAAAACTACTTGATTGGCTGCGTTTACAGTATTTCTGGAACACTTACCATGTAGTTTTAACAAGGAAGTACGGAAGATCTAGTGGCAGAGTCAAAAGTAATACTGTGCATCGCTTAGATTGTTTATTACTTAATGTTCTGGGACATTACTTCACAAAAAGTCAACAACATATTAACTCCGCCCACGTGAATCTCACGAAATTAATACTAAGAGAAAATCAGAGACATTAGAGCTCATGCGAGGGCTTATCGAGATGTGTTCTTCACACCCGCTCCATTCTCGAATGAGACAGGAAAGCGAGGAAATTATATTAGTACGAAAAGTATTCTCCGAATTTTTGAAGGGAAAATCTATCCTTTGTGATTGGATGATCGTGAATTTACAGGACGGATTCTAATGTAGAAAAATAGGGACCAGGGAAAAGAAACGAGAAGAAAGACTTCTGAGTATTCGGATCGGTTTAAACTGAATGTCGCGAACACACTCTTCAGTTACCGTAAAACGAATAGGCACACATTGAGAGGACCAGGGTACTGTAGAATGTATAAGACAGTGTTTTGTGCACGTGAAAGTTAGAGCGATACACGGCTGTAGATTTGGGCTACGATCACACACGGGCACTCACCGAGATGTCTTTTATTCTTACAATCAGTTTCGACAAAGAACTAGCCACGAACGAGTTGTACACAAAATTGTGTGTTTATCGATTCTCTACAGAATGAGTGTCTACCCCCTGAATATCTCTTTTCAGTGCACAAAGATATATCAGCGTACTAACAAGCAGCCTTTTAAACCGTACTCGAACAGAGTAGACACTTATGATAAAACACTTTTGTTAAGTTGTAACTACCTGTTTGCTTTAGCTTTACTCCCTCAAGTCAGCTTCCCTGCCTGTTGCTTTGATGATTAGGACGGAACAACTGGATCACAGCACACTGAAAACGATAATCTAATTTCGTGCGACGGAATGACAACTTATAAGCAAACTGGAGTTGGAAATGACTTGGTGGGTGGCACATAGCGTTCTGACATGTTGTAAATAATTCATTTCTGATATGGTTAAACAATGAAGGGACGTAGTGTATAACGCTTCTACTCTTTCCCATAACACCAGCTGTGGTGCAGGAAAATTCTCGGGAATTCTCGGGATCTTCTCGAATACAAGTTGAAATGCTTCCACAATTCGCTATAGTCGGCATAATCGTCTTGAGAGTATCAGAGAATCAACAAGTGTTTCAGATGATTAAGAAAATTCTCATTTATTGTCATATCTCCGTAGTACATTTCTTAGCCAGCCGGAGTGGCCATGCGGTTCTAGACGCTACACTCTGGAACCGAGCGACCGCTACGGTCGCAGGTTCGAATCCTGCCTCGGGCATGGATGTGTGTGATGTCCTTAGGTTAGTTAGGCTTAATTAGTTCTAAGTTCTAGGCGACTGATGACCTCAGAAGTTAAGTCGCATAGTGCTCAGAGCCATTTTGCACATTTTTTAGAAATCGGATTACACTTTTAGAAGCAGAGTGATCGAAACGTATAATCCAATTACAATGTGCGACTGAGATGGAACAATAAATGAGAATTATCTTAAGCTTCCATAATTCACAATGGCAATCGATTGTGCTTAGAAAAAAGTCAAATGGGTCAACATTCATTTATAATCGCAGTTGAAACATTTCCAACAACGAGTGGTCAACTGACACGCTTCAGTTTAAGATTCAGTTAAAATGTCAAAAATGCACTCATTGCGGAAGAACTCAGGTTCTCGTTTGTGAAAAAGAAAATATATTGCTTTCACGCATTCAACGCAGATATGCGTGGAAAACAAGTCTCTCTGTTAATTACTGTTTACTACGGTAAAACAATGGTGACCGTGTAATGGTTCTTTATTTACGTGACCATTACGGCACTCCAACCCCAGTTCTTGATACCAGTAATATCGTACTACTTTTCTGCGAAGTAACAGACATATTTTTGTGACAATATTCACATTTGGTTTTATTAATGTATAGGTACTCCGATGTATCGATATATTACAGTGATATGGTTCTTATGTGTATTCATTTCTGTGAGACTGTCATAATCTTTGAGTTACTTGTAACCGTTTTGGCGCGAAAACGCACAGAGCAGTCTTTGCTTCACTTTGCAGAAGTTAAGTTGTTATTTCGCTTTGTAAAAGGACAGTCAAGTCTTGTGTTTGGTTAAAGTGGAAATTAAATATATGAAGATTGATGCAAAACTGTTTTCTTAATGATGTGACAATTAAGAAGAAGTATATGTGAATTTACAAGAAGTTTAATAAAAATGTGGATCGTGAACACCAAGTCAAAAATTATTTTTACCATACCATTGTTCTGATCTGGGATTGTTTGATCATTAAGAATTTCCTGAAAAATGCATTTGTTAGATCTTCAAATATTGCTAAAATACAGATCTGGACCTTCTAGGAGTCAAAGTGGAACCACCCTAGAATCAACAAGATGAGCTATAACAATCTCGACGAAATCTACGTGGGAATCCATTCAAAATAAGTGCCAAAATTAATGACGTTTTTCCAGTGACTTCATTATTTCCATTCTGACGATACCATCCACAGTCAATAACTTTGTTGTTGCCCGATAAAGCGAACATATGGTGCGTGATCAACATTATTAATCTGATTTCTAACCTACTTTGCAAGTGGTGGTATTGTTAGAACCACCACCAACTAAGCTACAGTAAACGTAACCGCAATCGATATATCATAAAGTTAACACATTCATATCTTCTTCCCAAGACCAGACAGAAATGGACTGACGAGCACGTCAGCTCAGTTCAGCCAGAGATGATTAGAAAGCAACCCCTCTGTCCTTGAGAATGGTGCGGGAGGGGGGCATTCGTTGACTTTGAAGTGACCAACAAAAATCTCCCACTCCTGTCCTAACTTTTTCATCCCTGTCCGAGCCTGTCTTCTACCCTGTCTAGTCTACCACGACGCTATCCAGGGAACGGTTCATCTGTCCAAAAGTATGGTGGGGGGGACATTCGTTGGGTTTGAAATGTACAACCACTCACTGGCTCCAGCCTTGGCTTTTTTTATCGATAACCTGGCCTGCTCCCTTCTCCGTCGAGTATAAATCGACGTTGGCTAGAGGACGGTTCCTCTGTTTAAAGAAATAGGTGGGGAAATATTTTTTTAAATTTCAAACTCACAATCAACTACAGTCAACTATCTCGCCCTGTGTCTGTCAACACTGACACTTAAATCTATACCAAATGTTAACAAAATTCTCTTCCTCACAAACGCTTTCCTTGCCATTGCCAGTCTACATTTTATATCCTCTCTACTTCGACCATCATCAGTTATTTTGCTCCCTAAATAGCAAATCTCATCTAATAATTTAATGTCTCATTTCCTAGTCTAATTCCCTCAGCATCCATTATCTTCGTCTTGCTTATGTTGAGGTTCACATTATATCCTCCTTTCAAGACACTGTTCATTCCGTTCAATTGCTGTTTCAGGTCCTTTGCCCTCTGTGACAGAATTACAATGTCATCGGGAAATCTCAAAGTTTTTATTTGTCATCCATGGATTTTAAGTACTACTCCAAATTTTTCTTTTGTTTCCTTTACTGCTTGCTTAGTATACAGATTGAATAACATCGGGGATGGGCTACAACCCCGTTTGACTCCCTTCCCAACCACTGCTTCCCTTTCATGCCCCTCGACTCTTATAACTGCCATCTGGTTTCTGTACAAATAGTAAATAGACTTTCGCTCATTGTATTTGACCCCTGCCACCTTCAGAATTTCAAAAAAAGAGAGTATTCCAGTCAACATTGTCAAAAGCTTTGTAACCTCCCCCTCACTTATCGACCTTAATGACAGTGAAAAATTAAACCACGTGTACCTAATGGGAAATTTGGGAAAGCAATCGTCACCGAAGTTAATCTGTCGGTAAAGAGGGAGGAAAGGGTTACATCTAAATGAAAGGAAAAATGCAAATGAAACTGGTGGAAATTAATTTTGAAAAGGGGTAAAGTTAATAAAGAAAGTAAATGTGCGGCCGTTACGTCAACAATTAACTAGCGGTAATTAGATATTTGAGATTTGGGGGAAATCACGGTCGCCAGTCCTAAGGACAATTACTATAGTAACTGAAAAAGAAAGGTTATTACACATATAACTAGCACTAGAAGCGTGGCAACTGAAGGTTGACACGTGTAGTGTGAAAACTGACAGTTTGTCAGAAGTAATAAATTTCGCTACACTCTGACTTAATTTAGCAAAAGAATTAATAAAACCGGAAAATCGAAAGTTAATTTAGTGACTGAAGTTAATAGTGAGCTTTCTTTCTGAAGCACATCGAAATCCAGTAAAATACGGTTAGTCTTGGACTACCTCAACAATCATTTCAAAAGCAACTTGACTCTACGCAATTTAGAAACAAGAGATTTAACTTTGAACTTGAATTAAATGATTCTGAATAGTTAACAATAGTAAAATTTAGTACGTACCAAGCTGAGCTGCAGTCACAGGTAAGCTAAAATATGCTAACAAAACTCGCACTCTTAATTTGTGCTTGTGTAATCTAACTATTGTAGCCAGCTATGAATGCTTTAACTGCACTTTGAAACTAAAGTAATGAAATGCAATGATAGTACTTGAATGCTGGCGTCTGAATTTCAACGACACTCGGGTTCATTTCGGAAAAGGAAGGGACCCTGCTTGGTAATGCAATTGGGACAATGAGCAACAAAGGTTCATGCTAAGTTGCTGTAATTTTGCGAGGCAAATGGAACAATTTGAAAAGCTGAGGTCTGCCATACAGTTCTGAAACTTTACGTGCTTTTAGTCTTCCTTGTTAGTTGATTGAAGGTTTGAAGCCGTCGATCGAGGAGGTGGCGACAGTCACTCATTGTCGGCCGTCGCTGTTGCAGAAGCTGGATGTTGGCGCGCCTTCTTCTCAACACGGTCACCAGACGAAACGGGCTCTTGATGTGCGCCAGCTAATGCTTCCCGTCCGCGACACCATGTCAGAAACTATCATCGCAAGTCGAGCGCAATTACATGCTGCTAAACCCCGAAAGCGTGGCAACTCGCGGGAGCGTCACACCACACACCTGCTCCACTCGCAACTCCAGCCAGACTCCCACTGCCCTGCCCGCGCTCCACGCGGCAGAGTTAACACTACCAAAGATCCTACACACTTTGATTCTTCACACGACCTATCGATGTAATCGTTCGATAGCAGTTTTCCCTAGGCAAGACCCAGCGTAAAAATACAAATAATATTTACGAAACAAACCAATTATACATCGACATAAATGCATAAATATATATATATATACAAATAGTAAAACAATTACAATATATAAAGGCACAGAAATGTCATATATTCAGGTAACAAAATAAGGAAAAAACTTACAGTACAAAAGATGGAAATAGGAGGATACGCATTTCCGGCGTTACACGTGCCCCACATTGTCTGAGGATGTTCGTGTAACCTAAACAGACTCAGAAAATGTCCCAAAAAATAAACAGCGGAAATGCATATGCTCAAAACATCATTAAAATTTAGCATTCGTCTAATTAAGCATAAATCAATTTTTTAGACCATAAAAATTGAGTGGAGACAGTCCTAATCTTATTCCACTCTGTCATCTTGCACAAAATAAAACAGGTTGACAACATATTAAAATTCATAGAAAGCATAGAAAATGGTTTAGCTATTCCAAAATCATTAAAATTCGTAATACTATAAGAAATGGAATACTATTTGCAAAATTAATTAGAGTACATGGTCATAAAAACAGGTAGATCAAAATACGCAAATTAATTATTAATTACATAGAATACGTATTTTATATAAACTTTTCATAATTAATATTCTCGTCATGAGTGTGCACTTGACGCTAAACAAGAAAATAATATACAGCAGATCGACAAAAACATAAATGTTGACAACAGAATTCTTTCATATCAGCTGTCCGGGTAGAAAAACAACTCCGCCTTCCGTACTCGCAAGTACAAAGAATGCCGGCAGCGGCACAAGAGCCGACAGCGACCCGAGAGCCGACAGCGGCTCCACCTCGCCAGTATTGTTGCGCCCGCCTGTGCGGCACGCTTGATGTCACTCGCCTGTGTAGCGGCATTTCCAGAACGTCCGTTTCACTGAATTCTTTAGGAAAACTCACTCCCGAGTAATCTCAAGGAGTCCCTTAATACTATCACAGTGGATAACTCAACACTGTCTATCATCACACGCATGTACTAGCCTGAAACTTAAAACAGCGTCTAAGTACATCGGCAATGACTAGTAAAACACACATTCATGCAATCTGACAGCTAGTTACAAAAGCATATTTACATTCCTTAATCTACTGTGACTCAGCTGAAAACTTAAACTAGCAGCTTGGATTTTTCAATTGGTTAAAACGTCTAATCAAACCTTAATTACTTGTTAATTACAAGTTCTTTAATGACCTCTAGGTCAGGCAAAAGCATCGCAACATGGCACATCCTTAAATCTTACACTCTATATTACATACTGTACAAATTACCCATTCTGTGGTATTAATCAATCCTAGGTTGGTACAATTTCAAGTCTACAATATTCCGTATACCTAATCGTTTTCCAGAGCTTGGATACTCTAAGCAATAAGCATTTGGGTGAGGTATACCAATGACTTTATATGGTCCATTATAAACAAACTTAAATTTAGAGATTTCATTGTCTATCTCGCTCGATTTCTCATGAGCTTTTACAAGTACTAAGTCTCCGATAGCAAACTTAGCAAAACGCACTTTAGCGTCATGACGACGTATGCGAGCATCGGCATTTAGCTTCATTACTTCTCGCAAACGATCTTTTTTCACACCAATATTAATGTCAATCCGTGGAGGGAATTTGATTATCTCTTCCAATTCACTTTCTACACTTTTGTCAATGCCGAAATTCCTCACGTTACGGCAGTTCAAATCCATTCCTACGTCAATGTCATCCGGCCAGTTAACAATGTGTATAGGCTGGTATTGCCTATGCACACCGTCTCCTGCCTCGTCAAAATTAACTACCGTTGTTTTATCTAGGGACGTACATGTCAAAGTTTTGCTTTCGCAATTAATCACTGCACGGTACTTTAATAGCCAATCTAACCCAATAATTACTTCCGTAGTTAAGTCTGGCACGACGACAAACTCTTGTTCAAATCGTGCCCCACATATCTCGAAGTTGACAAAAATCTGTTTTGTGACCGGTTTACTGGCCTTCCCAGTAGAACCGATAATTTTCACTCCCGTTACTGGAATAACTACGATACCAGTTCTGTCTTTCAGTAACTCAAATATTTTCCCAGATACAGCACTCAATTCTGCACCGGTGTCAATCAACACGTTTAGTTGTAGGTCGTGCATATTAACAGACACTACTATCTGTCTACACTTGTCCTCGACTGTTTCTTCATTTTCCCACAGTAAATCGTCGTCTACATCCAGGTCATTCCAGAATAAACCCTCCGGCTTTGATCCTAAATCCGGTTTATCTGGCGGCTTTTTCAGCCTCTGTTCACATACAGTTTTAATTTCAACACGTTTGTCCTGAGGCTTAGTCTGTAGCTTCGCCTCCAATACCGAAACCTTTTCCTGTAACTCGTCAACTAGTGAGTGTTGCTTTGCTATAAATTCACTAATTGTCACCTTTGTTGATTCCTCTTTGGCCAGATTGATCTCATCCGCCAATCTACCTGGAGGAATGTGCCCAGTAGTATCTGCAATTACTTCCTCTGGATCTGCGCAACTCACACTGCTACCGTCTGACCGTATAACGTCAGCTCTAACACCATACACGCTGTAATCCACGTGCTTTTCTTCCAATCGTGTTCGGCTATCACTAAAATTCTCGTAAGTTTTCTCCTCAATACTTTCGCAATGTTTAAACTGGAGGTTTGCGCCGGATGGGTCGGCTACTTCTACCACTATAACTTTCGGTAAAGTCTGCCGGTTAGGGCCAGAACTTTCCGTTACTACTTCAACATTCCACTCCTGCGGGACGAAACACGACGCATCTTGTTCGTGCTCCCGATTAACATCAACTATTTCTAGTAAAGTCTGCCGGTTAGGGCCAGAACTTTCTATCACTTCACAAATACTATCTTCCTGTGGGACGAAACGCGGCAAATCCTGCCCGCGCTCCCCATAAACACTTCTCCCATACAGGCCCCTATAATCTCTTAGTTCGTCGTATAAGCGACCGAACTGCCTTAACCAGACCTCATCCCTCTCTGCATCCCCTCGCTCGATGACGGACGTTTTATCCGACATCTGATCTTGTCTCAACACTTGCGAATCATTCTTAAACTCAATCTCCAGTTCCGCTGTGGGTATTACAGCTGCCACTTTATAATCGATTTCCGGAACACTACTTAAATTGTCCTCACTGACAGTGAATGTACTTCCTACTGCCGTGTATACAGCTGATCTACTACTTGTGGGCTCACTCCTTTCTCCTAACACTGGCACACTCTCCCGCCGTTGATTATTCAACACGGAATTTTCATAACGACGACACCTGGGTTTTCTCCTGTTATTGGGCCGCCAAAATTTCTCCACGCCCGGTCGGCCCCTCACCGGCGCGGCTAATGGTTTCCCTGTCTCGTCCCCGCAGATACGGTCCCCGGATGCTGCTGAGGCGGCTGATCACACCCTCTGGCGTTATTACTATTCTGTGAAGCCCGTATCACGTTAGTACGATACTGGTTTCCGTCATTCCTGTTATTATTTGCATTGTACCAATTGTTATTACGGTCCGAACCATTATTGTTATTGCTGCCATGGTTGCGGTATGCATTATTCCCATAGTTATGATTGTTGTGGTTGCTGTGGTACCTGTTGCAGTTACCACGACCTCTACCAGTATCGTGATTATTGCGCCAATTGTCCTCGTCCTCAACTCTTTCCAGGAAATCATTGATTGTCCTGTAATTGCTTCCTACGTAGCGTTTTGTATCATCTGGAAGCTTCTTGTAGAGTTCCCAAACTATTTCGGTTTCCGTGCGGCGATCACGCAAATATTCCAACTTGCGGATCCAGCCCTCACAAAGCTCCTTCATCGAGCCGCGCGAATTCGCATCGAAAGGCCTCGATACGACAAATTCGCGCCAGACACTTTGCTGTTTTTGCTCTGACCAGTATTCAGCCAGAAACAAATTTTTAAATTCGTCAAAAGTCAGGTTCGTAATGTTGAGGTTTAAGCCCCAACGCTTGGCATCACCAGCCAACACATCAATAATCGCATTAATTTTTCTCTCATTAGTCCATGATCTGGGTAAAACTCTTTCACAATTCTTAATGAAATCCGTCGCGTGTATACCGCCTTTTTTCAAGGGGTCGAACCGCTCCTCTTTCGTCAACAATTCCGAACTATGTGCACAGATTGGCACATAGCTCTGTTTTTCTTCAAGTTTCTTTTCTAATTCCGACACTCTCGTAATCACTTGGCAAGTGGTTGTCGCAAGCGTTTCCACTTCCCTCTTTTTCTCTTCGCAGGTATTAGCCTGCTTCCTCACTTTGGTGTCTACTTCGGATACTAAAACCTTTAAAGTTTCCACCTTCCGTTGATCGTCTTTTCTCACTAATTGAATTTTTTCCGTCACCTTATTCTCGATGATCGGAGCAACTGCGTCTCCTACACTTTTCTCGATTCTGCTAATTTCGGAATTAAAACGCGTATTTATGCTCGCAATTTCCGCCTGAACGCCTATCATTTCATGTTTAAGATTTCCGATTTCGGTATTAATCACAACAATATCTTCTTTGATTTTATCAACTTTTGTGTTAACAACTCCAACATTGTTGTTAACAACATTAATAGCTTTGTTCTGATTGTCTAGCTTCCTGTCAATTTTTTCAGACTGAGCTTCTTGCTTGGCAGTCTGAGCTTTAATTTCTGCCGATTGAGTTTCTATCTTGCTAGACTGAGCCTTGATTTCGTTAATCAAAACATTCAATAAATCAGTTAAATTCCCGGAAACTACCAGTTTTACTTCCGTAGCGGCTTCCTCTTTAATTGTCCCCCCGTATTCGTCATCAAGGGATTCCGATTTGATTTTCAATTCCGATTCCGAAACATTTTCTAATGTTTGGAATTCCATTTCTGCTCTTTGTTGCGTCTCGGCGGTCGCGTCTTTCATGCTAGCCGCCTGCCCCTGAACAATGGGTACCGCGGTGCGCGTTTCCCACTGTTCGACCGATTGTTCCGTACCCAAGTCTACCAAATTTTGGTAATTGTTGCCTTCACTCATTTTAATAATTTTCAATATAAATAACAAACCTCAAATCTAATTAGGATTCCTCAGACTAATATTCTCGCTGACGTATCGACCATTTCGTAACCAGAACTTTGTTACGAGATTTGCACAATGCAAAATTCGTGTCCAGAACAACCTCAAATCTGAAGATTGTCCTGTCACCAGGTCGCCACGTGTAACCTCCCCCTCACTTATCGACCTTAATGACAGTGAAAAATTAAACCGCGTGTACCTAATGGGAAATTTGGGAAAGCAATCGTCACCGAAGTTAATCTGTCGGTAAAGAGGGAGGAAAGGGTTACATCTAAATGAAAGGAAAAATGCAAATGAAACTGGTGGAAATTAATTTTGAAAAGGGGTAAAGTTAATAAAGAAAGTAAATGTGCGGCCGTTACGTCAACAATTAACTAGCGGTAATTAGATATTTGAGATTTGGGGGAAATCACGGTCGCCAGTCCTAAGGACAATTACTATAGTAACTGAAAAAGAAAGGTTATTACACATATAACTAGCACTAGAAGCGTGGCAACTGAAGGTTGACACGTGTAGTGTGAAAACTGACAGTTTGTCAGAAGTAATAAATTTCGCTACACTCTGACTTAATTTAGCAAAAGAATTAATAAAACCGGAAAATCGAAAGTTAATTTAGTGACTGAAGTTAATAGTGAGCTTTCTTTCTGAAGCACATCGAAATCCAGTAAAATACGGTTAGTCTTGGACTACCTCAACAATCATTTCAAAAGCAACTTGACTCTACGCAATTTAGAAACAAGAGATTTAACTTTGAACTTGAATTAAATGATTCTGAATAGTTAACAATAGTAAAATTTAGTACGTACCAAGCTGAGCTGCAGTCACAGGTAAGCTAAAATATGCTAACAAAACTCGCACTCTTAATTTGTGCTTGTGTAATCTAACTATTGTAGCCAGCTATGAATGCTTTAACTGCACTTTGAAACTAAAGTAATGAAATGCAATGATAGTACTTGAATGCTGGCGTCTGAATTTCAACGACACTCGGGTTCATTTCGGAAAAGGAAGGGACCCTGCTTGGTAATGCAATTGGGACAATGAGCAACAAAGGTTCATGCTAAGTTGCTGTAATTTTGAGAGGCAAATGGAACAATTTGAAAAGCTGAGGTCTGCCATACAGTTCTGAAACTTTACGTGCTTTTAGTCTTCCTTGTTAGTTGATTGAAGGTTTGAAGCCGTCGATCGAGGAGGTGGCGACAGTCACTCATTGTCGGCCGTCGCTGTTGCAGAAGCTGGATGTTGGCGCGCCTTCTTCTCAACACGGTCACCAGACGAAACGGGCTCTTGATGTGCGCCAGCTAATGCTTCCCGTCCGCGACACCATGTCAGAAACTATCATCGCAAGTCGAGCGCAATTACATGCTGCTAAACCCCGAAAGCGCGGCAACTCGCGGGAGCGTCACACCACACACCTGCTCCACTCGCTACTCCAGCCAGACTCCCACTGCCCTGCCCGCGCTCCACGCGGCAGAGTTAACACTACCAAAGATCCTACACACTTTGATTCTTCACACGACCTATCGATGTAATCGTTCGATAGCAGTTTTCCCTAGGCAAGACCCAGCGTAAAAATACAAATAATATTTACGAAACAAACCAATTATACATCGACATAAATGCATATATATATATATATATATATATATATATATATATATATATATATATATATATACAAATAGTAAAACAATTACAATATATAAAGGCACAGAAATGTCATATATTCAGGTAACAAAATAAGGAAAAAACTTACAGTACAATAGATGGAAATAGGAGGATATGCATTTCCGGCGTTACAGCTTTCTCCAAGTGTGCAAATGGTAGTAACGTAGGTTTGCCTTTCCTTAATCTATCTTATAACATAAGACGTAGGGTCAGTGTTGCATCACGTGTTCCAATATTTCTACGGAATCCAAACTGATCTTCCCCGAGGTCAGCTTCTACCAGTTTTTCCATTCGTCTGTAAAGAATTCGTGTTAGGATTTTGCAGCCGTGGCTTATTAAACTGATAGCTCGGTAATTTTCACATCTGTCAACATTTGCTTTCTTTGGGAATCTCTGTCTCATCATTTCATAATCTATCTGAAACCTTCTAGTATCTCCAGGGTTCTTCCATGTATACAACCTTTTTTCATGATTCTTGAACCAAGTGTTAGCTATGATTAAGTTGTGTTCGGTGCAAAATTCTACCAGGCGTCTTTCTCATTCATTCCTTATCCCCATTCCATATTCACCTACTACTTTTCCTTCTATTCCTTTTCCTACTGTCGAATTTCAGTCATCCATGACTATTAAATTTTCGTCTCCCTTCACTATCTGAATAATTTTATCTCATCACACATTACGTTAATCTCTTCGCATCTGCGGAGCTAGTTGGTGTATAAACTTGTACTACTGTGTTAGGCGTAGGCTTCGTGTCTATCTTTGCTACAATAATGCCTTCACTATGCTGTTTGTAATAGCTCACCCGCGCTCCTATTTTTTATTCATTATCAAACCTACTCCTCCTTTACCTCTATTTGATTTTGTATTTACAACCCTTTATTTTCCTGACCAGAAGTCGTGTTCCTCCTGCCACTGAAGTTCACTAATTCTCACTATATCTAACATTAACGTATCCGTTTCCCTTTTTAAATTTTCTAACTTGCCTGTCCGATTAATGGATCTGACATTCCACTCTCCGATACGTAGAACTCCAGTTTCTTTTTCTCCTGATAGCGACGTCCTCCTGTGTAGTCTCCGCCCGGAGATCCGAATGGGGGACTATTTTACCTCCGTAATATTGTACTCAAGAGGACGCCATCATCATTTAATCATACAGTAAAGCTGCATGCCTTCGGGAAAAATTACGGCTGTAGTTCCCCTTGCTTTCAGACGTTCACAGTACAAGCAGAGCAAGGACGTTTTGGTTAATGTTGCAAGGCCAGGTCAGTCAGTCATCCAGACTGTTGTCCCTGCAACTACTGAAAAGGCTGCTGCCCCTCTTCAGGAACCACACGTTTATATTGCCTCCGTTGTGGTTGCACCTACGGTACGGCTATCTGTATCCCTGAGGCACGCAAGTCTCCCGACCAATGGCCCCCTACCCCCCTTCACCCCCTCCTCGAAATTTTTCCTTTTTTTTTGCAAATATCGTTGACATGATCATATATATGACATGTGTATAGTACCGAAGATCTCGATTATCAAGTCAGTGTTTAGCCAACTAAACTTCATTTTGCAATACATTCATTTAGTTAATTAGAATTCACTGGTGCGATTAATTTACCTAAAAATTATGCAAACTAAGTTGTTGTTGACATGTGTAAAAATTACCGAACTATCAGTTTAATAAGTTGTGAATGCAAAATTATAACACGAATTCTGTAGAGAAGAATGGAAAAACTGCTGGAAGCCGACTTTGGGAAAGATCAGTTCGGATCTCGGAGAAATGTAGGAACACGCGAGATAACACTGACCCTATGACTTATTATAAAAGATAGGTTAAGGAAAGCCAAACCAACGTTTATAGCATTTGTGAACTTGGAGAATGTTGACTGGAATACTCTCTTTGAAATTCTGAAGGTAGCAGGTAAAATACAGAGAGCGAAAGGCTTTTTGCAAGAAACCAGGCAGCAAGTATAAGAGTCGAGGGGCATGAAAGAGATATAGTGGTTGAAAAGGGAGTGAGACAGGGTTGTAGCGTATCCACGATGTTATTCAGTCCGTACATTGAACAAGCAGTAAAGGAAACCAAAGAAAAATTAGGAGTAGGAATTAAAGCTCAGAGAGCAGAAACAGGAACTTTGAGGACTGCCGATGATACAGTAATTCTGTCCAAGAGATCGAAAGACTTGGAAGAGCAGTTGAATGGAATGAACAGTATCCTGGAAGGGGGATATAAACTGAACATCAACAAAAGCAAGACAAGGGTAATGAAACGTAGTCGAATTAAATCTGAATGTTGAGAGAATTAGATTAGACAGTTAAAGTAGTAGGCACGTTTTGCTAATGGGGCAACAAAATGATGATGGTCGAAGTAGAAGGGATCTAAAAGTAGAGGGGCAGTGGCAAAAAAAGTGTTTCTGAAGAAGAGAAATTTGTTAACATCGAATGTAGACTTGAATGTTCTGAAGTCTTTTCTGAAAGTATTTGTGTGGAGTGTAGCCATGCATGGAAGTGAAAAATGGACGCTAAACAGTTTAGAGAAGAAAATAGCACCTTTCGAAACGTAGTGTTACAGAAGAATGCTGAAGATCAGATGACTAGATCATATAAGGAATAAGAAGGTACTGAATGGAATTGGGGAGAGAAGAAACTTGTGTTACAACTTGACTAAAAGAGGGGATTGGTTGATAGGACTTACTTATGTACTTAAATGTACTGATAAAGTGAGGAATGAGAAGGTTCCCCACAGAATCGACGTGGAAAGGAATGTATGGGAAACACTGACAAGCAGAAGGAACAAGGTGATAGCACATCAAGGCATACCTTCTATGGTACATGAGGGAGCTGTAGGTGGCAAAAAGTGTGGAGGAATCAGAGTCTGGAATAAATCCAGCAAATAACTCAAGATGTAGGTTGCAAGCGCTGCTCTGAAATGAAGGTGTTATCGCAGGAGAGCGATTTGTGGTGGGCCGTATCAAACCAGTCAGAAGACTGATGACTCAAATCAAAAATTCTTTGTTTCAAACCATTGCTTCAAATGAAAATCTAAATATCACAGGCTTATTCGACTAGTTGGAGAGTCTCTCAGAGATGCTGATGATACTAAACTGGTAGACACTAGACGATACATGCAAAGTATCCAGATAAAGCCTATGTAGAATCAAATATCAAGGACTAGCTTTAAATGATTTGTAAACGAATATATTACAACTTTCTGTGTATTGCTCCCGTAAGGATCATGATAGCAAGATTTGCTCTATTGGTACTTTGATTCACATTTTCATTTTATTTTAACTTTTTCTTTTCCTTGTTACATTTTTACTTATATTCTGGCTTATTTCCACCATAATAAGTACTTTAATAATCACTAGTAATACACTTTATTTACTAAATAAATTAAAATACTTTTATTTCTCCCCCACATTTCGGAGAATTTTGCAATATAATACACATGGTCCTTTATTGGTGGAAGTATCTGTGCTGTTACATTCAATATTAGCAGTTATTTTACAGCGAGCTGCAAGTAATAAGCCGGCCGGTGTGGCCGAGCGATTCTAGGCGCTACAGTCTGGAACCGCGCTACCACTACGGTCGCAGGTTCGAATCCTGCCTTGGGCATGGATGTGTGTGATGTGCTTAGGTTAGTTAGGTTTAAGTAGTTCTAAGTTCTAGGGGACTGATGACCTCAGCAGTTAAGTCCCATAGTGCTCAGAGCCATTTTTTTTTGCAAGTAATAAGTTGTATTAAAGTTTCAGTTGGTGATTTTATTGACAATTGAAATTAAAAATACTTAAAGGGTTTCAGTTATGGTGAGTCTTAGTTTTTATATTTTACATCTAATGTTAAATTTTTTTGCTGCTTTTAGTGGTGATGAGCAGTAGTAATGTGTGTTGCTTGGTGTATGTTTTTTTCTGGGAACATATCAAGTGCATTTTTGATCATCGTTCTGGGAATGTGGGAATAGGTGGAGGGGGGGGGTGTCATTGGTTCTTGATGTTGTTCTTCATATCTTTACATTATTTAGGTGGATAAGTTTTATCCCTGCTGCTCCATAGAAAGTGCTGGAAGGGGATCTGTATTCCAGCAGAGTATGCTTCACAGGAGTCTTCGTTTGCTAGTGAAAAGTTTACTACTGGTAGTTCGAGATAGTCTTGCTAATGGGGCCGAAGCATATGCCACGACAGGTCTAACGAAAGTTTTATATTTACGTATGGCACTTGTGTATGTGCAGCCATGGAAAGGTTCTTCTATTACTCGTATGGCGGATTGTTTTTATCGAGTTTTGTCTAGTACTTGTTGAATGTGCGTTTTGGAGTTGGAATATTTGTCAAGGTGTACACCAAGATACTTTGCTGAATCTGTCAAAGTGAGAGAGACGTTGCAGAAAGTCAGATGTCACCAGTCTGTTGTCCTCTATTTTGCTTGAGGTTTTAACAGTATTATTTGTGTCTGGTTGGGTTTGATTTAATTCTGCACTTTTGCATCGAATGCTGTAGTCCCGTGAGGTAGTCATCTGTTATTCTTTGTAATGCCATGGTGGAGGCCGTACCGTCTGCGTATAGTTCCACACTTTCGTCGGTCTCTTGGTCGTGGGGATGTCTGCTGGACGCCTCCTTTATATCCTCTCCCCGACACCTTCCGCCGTCTTCTCCATCCGGCCGTCTCCGGGCGCATACCTCGTGCAGTTGTGGGAAAATAGCGACTTCGGGCGTCGATCCAGGGGCCTCAGTAGTGCCCCGCCTGACGCCGGCCCCTGGTGTGGCGACATTGCTTCTTTGTCCTCTTCAGTTGTCCTGACCACAGCGGACCTCCACGTAGACTGTCTTTGTGCTTTGGTCATGCTCAAAACTGGATGCCAGGCCTCACTTAACTGTCTTTATTTATTAGTCCGTCATGTAGTCAGATCTCTACAGATTTTTTAAGAATACAATCAAGAAGGTGTCGAAGTCCGTGGGAGATGCAGAGTTTATCAGTTGAACGTTGTCAGTATGCTATTCATGCTCAGTGCATCTCACCTGTGAAGTCCGGTTATTACAGCTTACATACATTTTTCCACACTAGCAAGGGATGCGGTAGATTCCCGGTTTCAGTAGTCCTAAATCATCCCTGGATAACTCCAGTAAGGCTTTCGTCTTGGATGGTGATGGGAATACGCGCTTGACATCGTTTTTCCGGAGTATTTCGATTTCTGTCGAGGTGTTCGCGACGTAAGGAATAATCGCCGTCACAGCCGCTTTTTCTTCGTCTTCATCAGGCTGTCGTCTTGGATTCTTCGGCCTTAAGGCACGTTGTATCTGGTGGTTGCTGTAACCGTTCGCCTGTAAGTGCTGCAATTCATCCGCTAGACAGTGACGTTCCAAGATTTCGCGTGCTCTGTACCCTTGTGTGCTTAGGAAACTTTCTCGTTGAGAAGAGGCGTGACCTCTGGAACTATGCAGAAGGCAGCTAGAAAGAGCAGTTATTCAGACAGTTTTACTTTGCATACATGCTATAGATATGACCAACTGTCAGAGTTGAGTGGAGAGGAGCCTCTTGTAGCTGTAGATGTAGGGAACTTGCAGGAGTCCTCGGCAATTAGGAGGCCTACGTTAGTTGCAAAGTCTAGCAAAAAGGTAGTTCCCACGGTAGAGGTGTGAGCCAGCAGTTGCAGGAAGTGTTGGGGAGTGAGTACCAGGTCACCAGCATTGTGAAGCCTAGTGCAGGGTTGGCTCAGGTGACTGAAAGAATAGGGGAGTTGTGTAAGAATTTTACGAAGGAGGATCAGGTAGTGATAGTGGGTGGAGCAGGGAACAGTCTCGATAGGGACGGGGAATATGATGTCAGTGGTGACTTGGTTAAGATAGCTACTCAAACTGGTGGCACTAATGTGCATTTCGTGCAACTGTTTCAGCGTCATGATCGGCCTCACCTTAATGCGGCTGTTAGGCGCGTTAATGTGGGGATGGGGAGGGCACTGATGGCGGAGGGCATGGATCACATCTCAGTGGTGCCAGTTGGGTCCGTCAGTAGATGGGGTTTCACTGGGCATGGCCTGCACCTCAACAGGTATGGGAAGGGGAGGCTGGCTAAGCTTATAGGTGACGGTGTAGTGGGTGGTGGTGGTGGTAGTGGTATCACTCATGGAAAAGTTCCTGTAGTAGTTGGTGTTAGAATTGCACCTTTCTGGGATTGAAGTCAGCTGGTAGGTATATCTTCTTAAAGGAAGTCCCTCTAAGGGCTCACCTTCAGAGGATGTAATGTTTCCAAGTAGAGAAGGAATTAGCATATTTCATGAAAATATAAGAGGTATTAGAGATAAAGTCAGTGAACTGCTAATAGATGTTCAATCTGAAATTATTGGGATATCAGAGCACCAATTAAATAATTTGATAATTCAGAGGCTTCCTTTACCAGGCTACAGATTAGCTGGCTGTTTCTCAAGGAGTTCCTTGCGGGGTGAGGGAGTGCCTTTTTACATAAAAAACAGTATTCCATTTAAGTCCATAGATGTATCACGACACTGCACTGAACAGATATTTGAAAGTTGTGCAGCGTTAGTTGAATTTAGTGAAACTAAACTTCTAATTGTTGTTGTTTATACGTCCCCTAACTCCGACTTCAGAGCATTTCTGCTCAAGCTAGAGAGGGTTCTTGGTTCACTTTGTAGGAAGTACCAGTACTTCAGTATTAATTTTGTATATGATTGTGCAAGAAAAAGGATGTTGGTAGATCTAAATAATTCATATGATCCGATGCAAACATTTTCTTTTTTTTTTCCACGTCTAGGGTGCTGGTGAACAGTAGCACAGTCATAGACAATATTAATATTTTTATTCCAGAATGAGATTTTCACTCTGAGCGGAGTGTGCGCTGATATGAAACTTCCTGGCAGATTAAAACTGTGTGCCCGACCGAGACTCGAACTCGGGACCTTTGCCTTTCGCGGGCAAGTGCTCTACCAACTGAGCTACCGAAGCACGACTCACGCCCGGTACTCACAGCTTTACTTCTGCCAGTACCTCGTCTCCTACCTTCCAAACTTTACAGAAGCTCTCCTGCGAACCTTTCAGAACTAGCACTCCTGAAAGAAAGGATATTGCGGAGACATGGCTTAGCCACTAGATGGGCATTCTGTTAGTAAAAGCCGGCCGAAGTGGCCGTGCGGTTAAAGGCGCTGCAGTCTGGAACCGCGAGACCGCTACGGTCGCAGGTTCGAATCCTGCCTCGGGCATGGATGTTTGTGATGTCCTTAGGTTAGTTAGGTTTAACTAGTTCTAAGTTCTAGGGGACTAATGACCTCAGCAGTTGAGTCCCATAGTGCTCAGAGCCATTTGAACCATTTTTTTGTTAGTAAAAGCGTGAATGGCGTTTCAGACCATGATGCACAAATTTTAACACTAAAAGGCATTTGTACTCAAACCAATGTCATATTTAATTACAAACTATGTAGGAAAGTTAATCCAGCAGCAGTAGAGAGTTTTTTAAAACTTTTCAAAAAACAAGAGTGGCAGGATTTTTATACTGCCCATAATATAGATGATAAATACAATGCTTTCCATAACACATTTCTCATACTCTTTGAAAGTTGCTTTCCATTAGAACATTCTAAACGGGGTACTAGCAGTAGTGGGCAGCCCGGCATTATAGCAAAATGTTAGAAGTAGTCACAATCAAGCTACAGTAGCCCATTACGAACAGTATTGTAAGGCGCTTAAAAATGTTATTAGGAAAACAAAGAGTATGTGGTATGCAAATAGGATAGCTAATTCACAGGATAAAATTAAAACCAAATGGTCAGTTGTGAAGGATGTGTCTGGTCAGCAGCACAAGGTCGACAATATAAAGTCAGTTCGCAGTAACAATATTTCTGTTACTGATAAATCAGATATATGTACAGTATTTAACAACCATTTTCTGAGCATTGCTGGTGAATAAAATAAAAATTTAGTTTCTACAGGAAATATAACTTTCTTGGCAAATGCCTTTCCGAGATTGATGTCGGAAATACTCCTCTGTGATACAGACAAGAGGGAGATTGAGTCAATAATTAAATCACTGAAGACTAAGGACTCTCATGGTTATGATGGAGTGTCTAGCAGAATATTAAAGTACTGCGCTGCACATGTTAGCCCTGTATTTAGCCATATTTGTAATTTGTCCTTTAGGAATAGTCAGTTTCCTGAGCGATTAAAATACTCAGTAGTAAAGCCGCTTTATAAAAAGGGAGAAAGGGATAATGTAGATAATTTTAGACTTGTTTCTATGCCATCTGTGTTTGCAAAAGTTATTGAAAAGGCTGCGTCTGTAAGGATAATTGATCATTTTATATCATACGATTTGCTATCAAATGTACAGTTCGGCTTCAGAAGTCGTTTAACAACTGAAAATGCTGTATTCTCTTTTCCCTGTGAGGTACTGATGGGTTAAACAAAACGTTTCGAACGATTGACGTATTTTTTTGATTTAACTAAGGCATTTGATTGTGTTTATCACAAAATATTGCTCCATAAATTGGACCATTCGGAATACGGGGAGTAGCTCACAATTGGTCCACCTCTTACTTTAGCAACAGGCAGCAAAAGGTCATTATTCACAATGTTGATAACGGCTGTGATGTGGGATCTGCGTGGGGTACTGTCAAGTGGGGGGTGCCCCAGGGATCAGTGTTGGGGCCGCTCCTGTTCCTTATTTATATAAATGATATGCCCTCTAGTATGACGGGTAACTCTAAAATATTTCTGTTTGCTGATGACAGTAGGTTGGTAATGAAGGATGTTGTGTACAACATTGCCTCGGTTTCAAGTAGTGCAGTACATGACCTCAGTTCATGGCTTGTAGAAAATAAACTAACGTTATACCACAGTAAGACTCAGATTTTACAGTTTCTAACACACAATTAAACAAAATCTGATGTTTCAGTTTCACAGAACTGGCATATGATTAGTGAAACTGGACAGTTCAAATTTCTAGCTGTTCAGATAGATAGTAAGGTGTCGTGGAAAGCCCACGTTCAGGATCTTGTTCAAAGACTCAATACTGTCATTTTTACTGTTCGAACGGTATCAGAAGTGAGTGATACTTCGACACGAAAATTAGTCTACTTTGCTTATTTTCGTTCGCTTATGTCGTATGGTATTATATTTGGGGTAAGTCTTCCCATTCTACAATGATATTTTTGGCTCAGAAATGGGCGGTTCGGGCATTAATTGGTGTGAGTTCACGAACCTCTTGTCGACCTCTGTTCACGAGTCTGGTTATTTTGACATTGGCCTCTCAATATGTACATTTCTCATTGTCGTTTCTTGTTACCAATATTAGATTATTCCCAAGAATAAGCAGCTTTCACTCGGTTAATACTCGGCAGAAATCAAACCTGCATTTGGATTGGACTTCCTTAACTCTTGTGCAAAAAGGTGTGCAGTATACTGCTGCATCCATTTTCAGTAAGCTGCCACTAGAATTCAAGAATCTTAGCACTAATCCACGCGCTTTCAGATCGAAACTGAAAAGTTTCCACATGGGCCACTCCTTCTATTCTGTCGAGGAGTTCCTTGAAAAATTAAGCTGTTTCTTATGGTATTGCTGCTAGCGTTTACTTAAACTTATGGACTGTCTTTTTACAGGTTCATGAACATTTATTTTATGTAGTAACTTCATGTACTGACATGTTCTATGACCTTGGAGATTTGCTCCTCAATTTGGTCCTAGGGAACTTAACGTGTAAATAAATAAATAAATAAATGCAAGTCGAAAGCTCTGTATGTCGGTTTGCAGAAGACATTGTATCTTAGAATGTCTTCTGGTATTCACCTGACGAGCACATCCGGAAATGGGAACTGATGGTTTTCTCCTGGCTCCATGGTGAATTTGACATTCTGGTGTAGCGAATGCAGGTGTTACCGGAACACTTATAGCTGAGATAGTCCGTGAGGCCAGATTACGAACGTATCATCTACATATCGAAAAACGTGGGAGGGCTCGTAGACTGCCTATTCCGGGGCTTCTTCTCCAAATGCCTCCATAAACAAATTGGCCACCGCTGGTGATAGTGGGCGCCGATAGCTACTCCACACGTTTGTTCGTAATAATTTTCGTCGAACGGAAAATAGGTTGCGTAAGCGTGAACTCGAACAGTTTTGTTAGTGCAGGCTCACTTTTCTCCTATGAGGCTTAGGGAGTCTCGTAGTGGTACACTTGGAAAGAGAGATTCCAAGTCGAAGCTCACCATGAGGTCTTCTTGGCCCAGACGGAAATTCTGCACCTGCTGGACGAAATGCGCCGAATTTCTTATGTAGTTCTGGCATTTGCCCACAAAGTAGCAGAGTATCTATGTCAGGTGTTTCGCTAATTCATATGTTGTAATTCTTCAGGCTTTCCCGGCGATCTAATGACATCTTGGGTTGACGGGAGTTCTGCCGGATGTCAGCGTCGTACTTGCGCTGTGTAAGTACGACGCTGATATCCGGCACAACACCCGACAACCCAACATGTCAATTCATATGTTGGTGGGCCAGTGTTGCTAACAATTTCTTCCATGTGGACTTTATGCAGTCCGTAAAGTCTACATGGTGCAGCTGTACGTGGACGAAGTTTCTTCACATTCTTGTCTTGGACAGTGTGTTGGAGAAGCTCGATGGTCTTTCGCTTTACTCGTTTAATACGATCGTTTTCATTTCTCTTGTATGAGTTGTTCTCAACATGTCCTATAGTTTTTGCTTGTTGACATGACGTGGTAGGAGAACCGTTCAGTTCCCTTTGTATGCTGGGAGGTTGGCTATCTCAGAATCTTCTCGGAGCTGCTTAAATGCTTCTCTCACTTCCCTGGAGATGTTCGGCTTCGGTGGAACTGTCCTGGTAAGTGTACGGCATGTTTCACATCGTATTTCCCCTGCAGCGTCCCGTGGAAGTGGAAGAACGCCATGTTCCCACAACATTGGTAAATTCTGCCGGTCGTATAGTCGTCGGAGTCGGTGCTAAATTTAACGCCTTTCCTATTATATAGAAAATAACATCGTCAGTTACTTTATCCGTGTTGTTGGCGATGTATGATTGATGACAGTTGTCCGAGGTCCTTTTTGTGGTGGTTTAGTCAGAAGGCTTTCGTATTTAGCAATTGTCTGCAGGTGATCGAGTGGCTCGCCTTGTGGGCGCCTATCCATTCCCACGAGTCAGGGGAGTGTGTCGACGCCGACTGTAACGGGTCGAGAAGAGTTATATTGGGGTCTCATCGAGCCTGTGTCAAGTTTACCAGGGCCAAACTGGCGTTTCTGGTCATCTGGTTTGCGGCTGGAGTTCGGATGTGATCAATTATCTTCGACAAGAATGATTTGTTTCGGTCCTATCGGCAACACAAGGGAGGCCAAAGGTGCTCCTTCTTGTTCCGAAGCACGTCGACTTGACACTAATTATTTGGTAAAATCCATTTATGACCAGGATAGTCTTTCGTCATACTACTTAGCTGTCATCCGTGTGCAAGCTCTGCAAATTTGTAGAGTTTATTTTCATCAGTTATCATTATCATCAGCCATTTGACACCAAATCCTGGATTACGGTTCGCTCTAGACTTTTGGAAGGACTGCTGCGTTCATCTATACGCGCCGAGGTTGCTTTTGCATTTTTTTTCTGTTCCCATTACTTTAGCGTCTCGCAGCGTCTTACAGAAGCGAATGCGAAGACATCATACGCAAAATCGAAGTCATTCCACACCCTTACACCCAAATAATGAAACTCTTCAAAAGCTGTAGCTAAAACGAGTGTTTGTACGTCAGATGTAAGAATGGATGTTTGTAACTTTTATGACTGCCCGCAGATTGCTGATGAGTGGGTAGTTTGGTGACGTTTGCTCATGCTTGTGAACTACAGCATTAAAATGGCCTAATAATGGAACCTCACCAAAAGTGCTAGTATGATTACAGCCGAAGGTACAGTATTATCATTTAAGAAATTTTGTACGTGTTTGATAGCTGTCCGAAGAAAACACCTGACGACGAATACATTTCTTGAATCACTGTTGACAAAGTGACATTAAAAGTACTAGTGAGCTACTAATTAACAAGTTACGATGCGCGCAAGGTCATTGTAAACTTCCCTTGCTTTTTCCATGTTCTTAAGTTCCAGTCCTGTCTCTGCAGTCCGAGATTTAACCGCCAGTGTGTTCGGTGAAATGCAGACTTTCGTGACGGAGATTGCGTGACATTTTATCCTGTAACGATCCTGGTCCAATTACGTTGTTTGATATCATGTCAAGTAATTTATATCACCGATGGGATCCCATCGCGTATCCCATCATACGGGACCCTCTGTGTAGATTGGTAACAGCATAATACGGACACAGTAGCCGATGAACATTTATGAGCCCATCAATTTCAGCGGTGGTGCCTTTCGTGCCTCGCACGCCGATCAATGTGCTCCACGTCCCAGTGGCGTTTCTCGGGTTATTGTGAGCTATATCTAAGACCGCAACGAAGCGCTCCTGTTGACGGCACACATATCAAAATAGCTTTCCCCCATATTCTTGCGCAACAGTTATTTACAACTGTAACAATCCTGTAGCCTGTATTATCATCCCCGCCACGCATTGCCTGTCATGCATCTCCAACCCACTCACTGTATTATCGCTTAAAAGCAAATGCGGTGTGTCCTGGGCCACACTGCCGGTACTAAATAATAAGTGCATCTCAACCTTAGGATTTAGGTATGTTGAGTCTGAAAACAATATTCATCTATTCTATAACAAAAGAACAGCAACTCGAGTTGAATGCTGATGTTAATCTTGTTCCTGTGCTCCACAAATTTGCGGTGTCTGCTACAGATTCGACTTTTATACCTTATTATACACCTAAGAAAAACTTCCTATCCTACGACCTTCTTGGAGACCCGAAATACCTCTTCTTAAAAACCATTCAACAGCCAAAATCACATAAGATATTTCTTTATTTGAGACAAGCGCTTTCAACAGACTTTGCTGTCCTCTTGTGCGTTAGGTTCAGCGTAAAATGAACACGTTTTACAATAAAAATATTAAGATATAAAGATGACGGTAAAGTCTGTTTAAACCGGTTGTCTTAAATAAATGCGATCTTGGCTGTTGAATGGTTTTTAAGAATTAAAACTGATCACCCTTCAGGACTCTCAAAATCAGAAAATTAAACGAAATACGACAGTAATCAACTTGGGTTCCTCAGACAATGATTGAGGAAACTAAGCTTGCTTTACCTGTCGTTGAGTTCCATTAACCAATAGATAGGTTATAAGATGAATATCTACCAAAGTAAAGCTATTTTTGCCAGCAGCGTAACTATCTAAGAAGTGAGGAGGGTATAAAATATGGACTGCCGATAGCAAGAAAAGTAATACAAATTTCTCGTGTGCCCAGTCGAATGAGAACGTCAAAATGGAGCGACGTTTTCATGAGTGTCGCTCCCATCTTCTTCTGGCGGAGTGCGGAGACAGCGTCTTGATATCCCCGAAAGATTAAGTGGAAGAGTCTTCAGGACGTGTAGCTCTCCAAAGATGAAGGTAATTTACAAAATTCCTCGTCCGACCAGATCCTGAATTTTCCTCGGCAATCTGAGATTCTTACCCGATAGGAAAGATAGACAAAATGACACTGTCTCAACACTTCATCAGAAGAAGTAGTGTCAGTATTCTGACCTCGCGGTTGACGATTCCATATTTCACATCACTGTTTATCTTAACAGGTGCTGCTTTTGCGCTGTGGTGTTAACGAAAGCCGGACTGATGTTGGTCAAATAAGTTGAATTAGCACAAATATTTTGCAATTTTCTCGTGAACAATATACTGCAGGGCTTTGGAAACAACAGTTAATATGCTGATTGGTTGGCAGTCACATGCGATTTTAGATATTAATGATAGGTCCGCCTATGGATCTTTCCATGGAATGGGACACACTCCATTCGGACTACGTTTCTTTTGCATGGAATAGGACAAACCCCAAACACGAGAGAAAAACTGAATATATGTGTTAAGACAGATATTACGCTGAAACACCATGGCAGATTAAAAGTGTGTGCAGGACCGGCACTCGAATCTGGGTCCTTTGCATTTCGAGACCAAGTGCTGTTTCAACTGAGCTACTCCAGAACGACAAAAAAATGGTTCAAATGGCTCTGAGCACTATGGGACTCAACTGCTGTGGTCATCAGTCCCCTAGAACTTAGAACTACTTAAACCTAACTAACCTAAGGACATCACATACACCCACGCCCGAGGCAGGATTCGAACCTGCGACCGTAGCAACAGCGCGGCTCCGGACTGGAGCGCCTAGAACCGCACGGCCACCGCGGCCGGCCCAGAACGACACATAACCTGTCTTCGCAGCTGTACTTCCGCCAATACCTCATCTCCTGTGAGATGCCAGGACGCGTCGTGAGTTGTACTTCGGTAGTTCATTTGGCCCGGTCCGGCACACAATTCTAATCTGCCAGGAAGTTTCATATAAGCGTATACCCCGCTGTAGAGTGAAAAAGTCATTCATGTATTAAGCTATCGGTAACGGCCTTGCCGCAGTGGATACACCGGTTCCCGTGAGATCACCGAAGTTAAGCGCTGTCGGGCGTGGCCGGCACTTGGATGGGTGACCATCCAGCCGCCATGCGCAGTTGCCATTTTTCGGGGGGCGCTCAGTCTGGTGATACCAATTGAGGAGCTACTCGACCGAATAGTAGCGGCTCCGGTCAAAGAAAACCATCGTAACGACCGGGAGAGCGGTGTGCTGACCACACGCCCCTCCTATCCCCATACTGAACTAAGGATGACACGACGGTCGGATGGTCCCGATGGGCCATTTGTGGCCTGAAGACGGAGTGCTTAATATGGACGAACTATCTCTGAAAAAGTCTCTTCGCGAAAATTTTTCTCTCGTATTCTTAATTAATTGATTTTTTGCTATGCTTGTTATTTTCATCTCTGAAAAGTGTAGATAATATAATGGGCCATCACCTACTCTTAAAAGCTTGTTATCGTTTTCATTTCGACCAATCCATAAAGATTTCATGTGACACAATGAAAGTGAAAGTTATGCATGTATTTTATAATATATGCATAATTTGTTGATACTTAGGGTGACCATACGTCCCGATTAATCTGGATTGTCCCGTTTTTTGAGGCTCAAACATTTGTCCCAACTTTTTTTTTTAAACCAAGCAATTTGTCGCGATTTTCAAGGATTATTTTCAGACATTTACAAAGTGGTTAAAATATTTTCTGTGTGTCGATTTCATAAACTATCAATTGAAACTGTCAATCCGTACGTTGGTACCCCGTCAAAATGTACAGCTTAAGCACAATAATTGTTGCGTACTCTTATTTTCTTTGCTTTTGCTTGCCATTGTTGTCAGGACTCAGTATCAGTTTCGTGAAATGCTAGCACGTCGTGGCGATGCCGAGACGAAAATCAAAGTTTTGGGAAGAGTTTCAGAGGAAATGTCCTTGCTTCACTGCGACAGACAATGACTGTTCAGCAAAATGTAACGTATGTAACTGTGCTGTATCCGTGTCTCATGGTGGTGCTGCAGATCTCAAGCATCATATGGAATCAGAGAAACACAGGAAGAATCTTCAATCGGCAGGTTCCTCGCAAAAAATGACGAGATATTTTGTAACTTCAAATACACAGGAACAGAAAAACGTAGCTGCAGCAGAAGGAACCCTGTCATTCCATGTCGTTAAACACCACCAAAGCTATCGTTCTAATGACTGCAGTGTTCAACTAAACAAAAAAATTCCTGATTCTAAGATTGCAGAAAATCCGCATCCTCACCTGAGGATTACACGGCCTGAGGACGGAGTGCTTTATTAAGCTATCGGCAACGTTCTGGATCACGGTTATGCTAATAAGGTCATTGCCTACCACTTCGGTAGATGCTCTTATTATTGCTTTTATTGTTGTTCAGTTAAGTGTTTTAGGTGGGAAGTGTCCTGGCTAGATAAGTTCGTGCCAGAAAGAGAAAGAAGTCACTAAATGCCACATCAGGAGAGTGTGGGGTTGGGAAAAAATGTAATAGTCCAAAGATTCAGCATGTGTGACTCTGTCTGCGCAGAGTGAGCTGCGTCTTGGTCCTGCAAAAGAAACACCACCTTGGACATATTCCTGCAACATTTCGTCTGGACAGCCTATCTAAACTTGTCATTAGATTTTTGTAAGTTGCTCTAGTGACTGTGTGCCCCTTATGAGCCAGTTTGTTGGCCCTACATTTTGGAGCCCCAGAAACACTCGGTATCACCTTGATCTGTGACTATTCACTCTTAGCCTGTTTCGGCGATGTTGAATCGACACGTTGCAACTGCTTGCTTTGCTCCTTTGTAACGAGCTCATAGTAGTACACTCATCATTAACACATTGTGATTAGGTGGCTGCAGAAATCTTGACTGGCCTAAGACAGTTTGTAACGCCGGAAATGCATATCCTCCTATTTCCATCTATTGTACTATAAATTTTTTTCCTTATTTTGTTACCTGAAGATATAACATTTCTGTGTCTTTGTATATTGTAATTGTTTTACTATTTGTATATATATGCATTTATGTCGATGTATAATTGGTTTGTTTTGTGAATATTATGGCCTAGGGAAAACTATGCTATCGAACGAATACATCGATAGGTCGTGTGGAGAACCAAAGTGTTTAGGATCTTTGGTAGTGTTAACTCTGTCGCGTGGAGCGCGGGCAGAGGGGTGTCTGGCTGGAGGAGGGCAGTGGAGCGGGTGTGTTGTGTGACGCTCCCGCGAGTTGCCGCGCTTTCGGGGTTTGGCAGCATGTAATTGCGCTCGACTTGCTATAATAGTTTCTGACACGGTGTCGCGGACGGGAAGCGTTAGCTGGCACACATCAAGAGCCCGTTTCGGATGGAGACCGTGTCGAGAAGAAGGCGCGCCAGCATCCAGCTTCTGCAACAGCGACGGCCGACAATGAGTGACTGTCGCCACCTCCTCGATCGACGACTTCAAACCTTCAATCAACCACTTTCCAAACTGTTAAATTTTTCTCACTAAATTACATCAACGTAGCATGAACCTTTGTTGCTCATTGTCCCAATTGCATTACCAAGCAGGGTCCCTTCCTTTTCCGGAATGAAACCGAGTGTCGTTGAAATCCAAACGCCAGCATTAAAGTAATATCATTCGATTTCACTGCTTTAATTTCAAAGTTCAGTTAAGATATTCATAGCTGGCTACAATATTTAGATTACACAAGCACAAATTAAGAGTGCGAGTTTTGTTACCGTATTTTAGCTTACCTGTGACTGCAGCTCAGCTTGGTACATACTAACTTTTACTACTGTTAATTGTTCAGAATCATTCAATTCAAGTTCAAAGTTAAATCTCTTATTTCTAAATTGCGTAGATTCAAGTAGCTTTTGAAATGATTGTTGAGGTAGCCCAAGACTAACCGTATTTTACTGAATTTCGTTGTGCTTCATAAACAAAGCTCACTATTAATTTCAGTCACTAAATTAACTTTCAATTTTCCGGTTTTATTAATTCTTTTGCTAAATTAAGTCAGAGTGTAGCGAAATTTATTACTTCTGATAAACATTCAGTTTTCACACAACACGTGTCAACCTTCAGTTCCCACGCTTTTAGTGCTAATTGTATGTGCAATAACCTTTCTTTTTCAGTTACTATAGCAATTGTCCATAGGACTGGCGACCGTAATTTTCCCAAAATCTCAAATATCTAATTACCGCTGGTTAATTGTTAACGTAACGACCGCACATTTACTTTCTTTATTAACTTTACCCTTATTCAAAATTAATTTCCACCAGTTTCATTTGCATTTTTCCTTTCATTTAGATGTAACCCTTTCCTCCCTCTTTACCGACAGATTAACTTCGGTGACGATTGCTTTTCCCAAATTTCCATTAGGTACACGCGGTTTAATTTTTCACTGTCATTAAGGTCGATAAGTGAGGGGGAGGTTACAAGTTGCAGGATTCCCTCTGGGTGCTTCGGTTGGGCTCGTTTTTTTTTTTTTCTAAACAAATGTGAGCCTACCCGGCTAGCCGTGCGGTCTAACGGGCTGCTTCCCGAGCGGGAAGGCGTGCCGGTCCCCAGCACGAATCCACCCGACGGATTAGTGTCGAGGTCGGCACAATAACCCTGGGTTCGGTGTGGGGTGGCGGTGTGGTGAGTGGACTGCTGTAGCCTGCTGTGGGGCTGTGAATGACTGAGGGCTACGGCGGGACGAAGCCACTCCGTCGTTTCTAGGTCCTTGGTTTAAAACACAATACACACAAATGGATGCGAGCAGTTGCGGCATATGGCGGGCTGCGACATTTGTCACGTTCAAAATGTCATGCAAGTTGGAGCTGATTCACGGCAGAGTTTCGTCTCTTCCACTGTCGTGTGGACTGTAAGATGCCGGTCTTCGTGCACCAGAGCCTCCACTTGTCTTGCAACTCTTGCTTCCTCAAAGAGAGATGTTCTGCCACTTCCTTCTCCATCACTGAGTCTTCTTTTGCTACACTGTAAGCGTCTGCCCAACTAATCACTGTGTCATATGAGGGTACATTGTTTCCGTAGACTTCCATACTCACAAGAAGACCGTACGGACATCCCATCAGCTATTTGATTCACATTATATGAATGCATGGTGTCTGTTCTTTCGGACACCAACAGACACCAACGCATTGGTATAACTGATTTGTCTAAATAGGGAATGTATGCAGTTTACAAACACATATTAAGCCTGGAGAGAATAAACTTGGCACTAATGGCACTGCACAAAGTGTCATATTAAATGGACCCATGTTTTTCCTTGGATGTCGAGTGAATTTCAGTCTTGATGCTGGTACAGGGAGTACTGGTAGTGGATGTTTTACTCTAGCTATTGTCTGATGTGAGAATGCCTCTCTACCTGGATTGGAATCATTCGCCGACCGAGATGTCATCGCTCACAAGACCTTGGTTACGTAACGCAGATGATAAGGGACTTAGACTCAACAGGCACCAGCAGGCGGGCGTTATCCCGTACGCGCGCTGTAGTTGTCTTAGCAGCGCGCGCCTGCTGGTGGGATCAATCGCTTTGTTGCTTAAGCCCGAGGTCACTGGATCGATTCTCTTTCGTGGCAATTTTTTTAATTCCCACACAGCACTAACAACAGATTTATTATGACTGTCCAAATTTACAAATTCCTCTTGGATCCTCTTTCGCTAGACTAATCTTATAAACCTGTGGAGCATAATCGCCATTCACTTTCGCGAGCTTTTCTTCGGGTTCATAATCGTCTGATGAAGACGAAGCGACTTCTTTGGTTTCTTCAGACAGACGTCCTTCCTCAATTTCTCAGTTCAAAAGCACTGAAAGTATTCTCCAGTATCCATGTGTAGTTGTTACTGCAGAACAGTACGAAGCGATGAGATTGTTTGCGAGGAAGAGCGGTTAGCCATATACTACCGCCGTTCTTAATCGCACGTTTGAAACTTCATTATAAAGCCATTCGGCTTCACACTCAGGTTCAATCTCTCTTGCTAAAGAAATACGTCACATCACTACACTCGTAAAACCATACATCTTGGAGGGTTGGGGAGCAACCATCTCTGGAATGAAGTATTATCTGGGTTTGGGAACGCCCTTCTTTTTCTCCCTCCGCCAACCGAAAGTTATTTGTGGACATTAGGCTGTGTCTGGCGGCTGAAACCTAAGTGCAGGAACGCCTGGAAAATGGGTTTATACTGTGCGTCATATTCATAATAAATACATCGTTATAATTACGTGGTAATGAAGGAGAAAAAAAAAACAAAACAAAACACGAGTACCGGCAACAACATTGGATCCCCAGACTTCTCACATGTGAGACTAAGCGCTTGATTTTCTCGAAAACGGTTGAGAGCTTCGTCTTGTTGTTTACAAACGTGCAGTCCTAGTCGCGCCCTACACACCATGTCATTATGAATTAAATTGGTCACGTAATTTCGTACGGTAGCTTGTCAGCGTAGATGGCTTCAGGATAGCTGTTGGAAGGTGGAAGGCGGTCAGAATTTAATGATGCAGTGAATCTAATTCACCAGCTTTATTGCTGAAAACTAAGGGATACATCAGTGCCTGGCGAGAGGGGGAGAGCGCGGCGGGGTGGGACGAGAGGGGGGGGGGGCGGGGCTGCACCGACGTACTGAGTGGGCACGATGTTTAATAGAATAGCAGATGATGATGATGTTTGGTTTGTGGGACGCTCAACTGCGCGGTTATCAGCGCCCGTACAAATTCCCAACGTTTGCCCAGTCCAAACTCCCCACATTCATCTCGAGCCAGGTGAAAATCCCTGACCCCACCGGGAATCGAACCCGGCAGACTACGAGAGTACACAAGCGGCAAGACGCAGTCAATACCTTCGCTGCGCAGTGCCGATGGTACTGTTACCGACGACTGTGCCGCTAAAGCGGAGTTATTGAACGCACTTTTCCGAAATTCCTTCACCAGGGAAGATAAATGGAATATTCCAGAATTTGAAACACGAACAGCTGCTAGCATGAGTTTCTTAGAAATAGATACCTTAGGGGTTGCGAAGCAACTCAAATCGCTTGATACGGTCAAGTCTTCAGGTCCAGATTGTATACCGATTAGGTTCCTTTCAGATTACGCTGATACAATAGCTCCCTACTTAGCAGTCATATACAACCGCTCGCTCACCCATAGATCTGTACCTACAGATCGGAAAATTGCGCAGGTCGCACCATTGTTGAGGAAGGGTAGTAGGAGTAATCCATCGAACTACAGACCTATATCATTGACGTCGGTTTGCAGTAGGGTTTTGGAGCATATACTGTATTCAAACATTATGAATCACCTCGAAGGGAACGATCTATTGATACGTAATCAGCATGGTTTCAGAAAACATCGTTCTTGTGCAACGCAGCTAGCTCTTTATTCGCACGAAGTAATGGCCGCTATCGACAGAGGATCTCATATTGGTTCCGTATTTCTAGATTTCCGGAAAGCTTTTGACACCGTTCCTCACATGCGACTTCTAATCAAGCTGCGGGCCTATGGGGTATCGTCTCAGTTGTGCGACTGGATTCATGATTTCCTGTCAGGAAGGTCGCAGTTCGTAATAATAGACGGCAAATCACCGAGTAAAACTGAAGTGATATCAGGTGTTCCCCAGGGAAGCGTCCTGGGACCTCTGCTGTTCCTGATCTATATAAATGACCTGGGTGACAATCTGAGCAGTTCTCTTGGGTTGTTCGCAGATGATGCTGTAATTTACCGTCTAGTAAGGGTATCCGAAGACCAGTATCAGTTGCAAAGCGATTTAGAAAAGATTGCTGTATGGTGTGGCAGGTGGCAGTTGACGCTAAATAACGAAAAGTGTGAGGTGATCCACATGAGTTCCAAAAGAAATCAGTTGGAATTCGATTACTCAATAAATAGTACAATTCTCAAGGCTGTCAACTCAAGTAAGTACCTGGGTGTTAAAATTACGAACAACTTCAGTTGGAAAGACCACATAGATAATATTGTGGGGAAGGCGAGCCAAAGGTTGCGTTTCATTGGCAGGACACTTAGAAGATGCAACAAGTCCACTAAAGAGACAGCTTACACTACACTCGTTCGTCCTCTGTTAGAATATTGCTGCGCGGTGTGGGATCCTTACCAGGTGGGATTGACGGAGGACATCGAAAGGGTGCAAAAAAGGGCAGCTCGTTTTATATTATCACATAGTAGGGGAGAGAGTGTGGCACATATGATACGCGAATTGGGATGGAAGCCATTACAGCAAAGACGTTTTTCGTCGCGGCGAGATCTATTTACGAAATTTCAGTCACCAACTTTCTCTTCAGAATGCGAAAATATTTTGTTGAGCCTAACCTACATAGGTAGGAATGATCATCTAAATAAAATAAGAGAAATCAGAGCTCGAACAGAAAGGTTTAGGTGTTCGTTTTTCCCGCGCGCTGTTCGGAAGTGGAATGGTAGAGAGATAGTATGATTGTGGTTCGACGAACCCTCTGCCAAGCACTTAAATGTGAATTGCAGAGTAGTCAAGTAGATGTAGAGAGGTGTCTGTGCTGGGGTCGAGAGCTCGACCGCTCTCCTTAGTCCGTTCTTTGGCCCTCACGTGACCATGGCCAACCTTCTGATTCGTGGGTCAGAACCACCGAAGCTATTCCAAACGGATCGTCTCGTCAGTGGTATCGATCGCGAGAATCGTGTTTACCAAGGAGCACGTGAACAGGACGAGGGCTGCTGTTGGATTTGATCCACGCCAGCACAGGTTCAGCGACAGCACAAGAAACAACCAGTTACTTCAATTAGTGATTGAAAATTTGCTTTGAAATATCTACCTCCCACAGAAGCTGCAGATCTACCATCTGCAGGTATTTTCAGCGTTGTTTCCATTCAAATACAGACATCAATTTACCTCGAAATACTCCACCAATGGGCTATGCCACTGTGTTCTGGCTCATATAGCGTCATGCTACAATACCCCAGCGGGAAGTTTTAAGTTTTTATCAGGATTGGAAACATGTACCGCCGGCCGCTGTGGCCGAGCGGCTCTAGGCGCTTCAGTCCGCGGATGGTTGTGTGTGATGTCCTTAGGTTAGTTAGGTTTAATTAGTTCTAAGTCTAGGGGACTGATGGCCTCAGATGTTAAGTCTCATAGTGCTTAGAGCCATTTGAACCAAACATGTACCTGCAAACATACAAGAGGTTAATGATTTTTACTGAAGATACTTTGCCATGACTTGTTTTCTACTCAAGTCTAATTATTTTGGATACTTGTAACACCTGAAAATGGTCTTAGTCCGAGATCTAGACTGTGGAATAAAACCTGCTGTACAGTTGAGAGGTGGCATGAGCCCCCTCTCATATTTCTATCTTACGATTCTCCTCTCTAGTTGCATGCGGTGGAGGTTCCGTTGCTATTCCTTCACAAGCGGACTTCCCATGCAGCGTCTCTCGCCACCCGGGTGGTCCAGTGACAGGCGGGCTCTTCTGACTTTGAAAGGGTAGGCCGACAGGTGTGGGGGGTCGAGTGAATACTTTCCGGACGCCGACATTGTCAGGAGACGCGCCCGCGGGAGCCGGAAGTGGCGGCTGGGCTGGAGGTTCCGTTGCTTCGCAGAAGCTTAGCGAAAACACTTTCTGGCGGGCTACCAGCGAGGCGTGGGAATGACTTATGTACCCAGGCAGCTGTGGCGGGAAAATTCCCGCGCTTTCTGCAAAATAGGAACCGTGATTGGCTTGCTCAGGGCATAGCTCCGTGACGGAGCAAAATCAGCACAGAAATTGGCGCCAAGAATCTCCATTGGTGGAATGGTAGTGCTCCGGCAATGGAGTGGAATTTCCGCCGGTTTTCGAGTTGCTGATTGGAACGTAACCACAGCCACTGTCGTGGGGGCGGGAATGTTGTGTGTTCGGCCTGTACGGGTGCTCTGAGAGTCGGCAGTCGCCTTTCGGTCGAGGACGTCGAAGCAACCAGCCCTCGCCTGCGGTACGCCAGATCGTGTTCTGGGAGATAAGAAGACCGTTTGGTAATGTACGTCCGCAGCACCGGCAGATAGGGATTTTCCTAGGTGACAATCAGAGCTCAGCAGAGCGCGCCTGTTCATCCTTTTCTAACTTTGTTCTGTTTCGAGTAGCAGCAATTACTGTTGGGTTAGCTGTGTGTCTCTCTTGAGATTTGAGTGGAAAGGAATTGGCTCCACATACCACTTCGTCTTAAACCTCACGATCTAAGTTAGGGACAACTTCACCTTTATAGTGTTTGTATGAATCTCCAATTTTAGCCAATTTGATGTTTTATAAATATTTCCTGTATTTCTTTTAGTATTCTGTGTTTAATCTTAATAAATCATATTGTTATTTTGGACAGAACTTTCATTCTGTTAATCGATAGAGCAACCCTATCATTCCTCACTATGCTAATGAAACCTTGGTTTATTTAACTTATTTATCAAATTAAATTATTGCAGGTGCCAAACTCTCTTCTACTCCACTAGCAGGGTTGATTAGAGTCAGTTCGCGTATTTTTTTTATCCTTGTGCAACAGCAGAAGTCGGAGTTAGAGTAGGGGGAGCTTAGAGCATGGTTTACATATGTGGATTCTAGTAGAATTTAGTGATAAATACACTGCTAGCCCCGGCACCTCGCATAATATGGCGACCCTTAGCCTCGGATCTTTCCTGAGAATCACTGATTAACAAACAGTATTCTTAGTACGAACATTCAAATTTTTTTTCTCAAATTTTTTTTATTGATTAATACCCAAGTTTTTTTCTGGTAGTTTCGCGTTTAGTTTTAAGTAGCGCCGCATGATTACAGTTTTTGTTTTCAGTGTATATATTTTTTTTGTTCATTGTTTTTTTTGTGTTTCGTTGATGTGGTGTCCGTACCGCATCGCACTTTGTCGGATTTGTGTGCGGTTTCTGTACCACATCAAATTGTGTTTGTGATTACAGCGTTGGAACAGCGTTGTTGAAATTTTATGTCTATGTGTAAAAATATATGGAGTAGATTAATTTAATTGTGCATTCTAGATAAATTTGTTTTTCATGAATGATAACGAGAAGTAAGGCACGACTATTATCGATCGAAGCTAAAACAAAAGAGGATAGAATAATGGATAAGGGGCAGTTTACTGACGGGAATAGGTTCGGAGATGAGATGGGCACATTTTTAGCAGGACAGGACGCCAGGGTCATTGATGAGGAAGGTGATTTGGACGCGATCTTAGAGCAGCGTTGCGGCCGTGATTATGATAGTGAGGTAGAGGATGAAACAGAGACAGTCACACAGGTCGAGACGGTAGCAGAAGTTTATAATCAAACGAACGAGAGCAGACAGGGGCCAGCTCGGCCACGTCAGAGCTCTAGCGCCCAGGTGTCCAGAGTTACATCACCCATGTGTGACGAGGATCAAATTGATGACATTAACCCAATACTGAGCTTCCTACGATCAATGAAAGAAGAAGCTGACGAACAGCGTAAGAAGGAGAAAGAAGAAGCTGACGAACAACGCAAGAAGGAGAAGGAAGAAGCTGACGAACAGCGTAAGAAGGACACTCAGGCAATAATTTCGCATATAGGGAAAATTCGTGGGGAATTACTAACAATAAAGAAAGAATGTGGAGAAGCCAAACAAATGTCATTGGTAGCACAAAAGGTAGCAGGCCTAGCCAAAACGGCAGCGACAGGGGCAATGAATATCGCAAAAGTAACTTCTCAACTCGCAGGTCGCTTGCGACGTACAACACAATCCCACTCAAAATCCCTAGCATTCTTAAAGACTCAAGGTAATATTGTGGTTACGAACATCACGAAACGAATGAAAGAAGTAGAGAGTCAGATAGCAACACTAGAGCGAAACGGGCACACGAGCACTGCGCGTTCGGATACCAATGATGGAGTGCACAGAATTGTATCTCCGAGGAAAAGCCCGCCGTGCTCTAGCCCAGTGACAGAGTGCGGAACTAACAATGCACACGCAGAAACAGAGAGTAATAGCTCTAATAATTGCAGCCCACTTAGAAGAGCAAATGCTGAATGCCACTTCCACTGTGATACAGACGTAGCACATCACAGTTATCAGCAAGATAGATCAGGACACTCAGCAGACGTGCAAGTATCGGAAACGAGTGACAACACCAGTGCGAGGATCGGACAGAATTTTGATCACAATCACTTCCTGTCGATACTAAAATTCCAGAAATTCAAAGATAATGGAGGGTCGATGCATCCGAAGAGCTGGGTGATGCAATTTACAAATTCATTACCGTCGTCATGGCCAACCCAGGCCAAATTAGAATTCATGTGTGGACACATCGAAGGCCAAGCCGCGGAAAAGATGCGGGGCGTGGCAGCGACGTGTCGGACTTATCAGGAATTTGTTGGTGCATTCCTGCGGACCTACTGGTCAAAGGAAACGCAAGACAGGATTAAAGAGGAAATAATATTTTGTCCTGAACTGGAAGTGTCCGGGCATAGAAGCGCAACCAAATTTTTTGATGATTTACTCAAGAAGAATCAGTTTTTAGATAGTCCATATAGCAACGGAGAAATCATTAAATTTTGCTTTTCTAAATTGCCAGTTAGGTATCAACAGACACTTGTCGGGAAGTGTGGATCTGACATAGATGCATTCAAGAGTCTACTGCGCGAACTCGAAGTAGTCTTCGATAAACAAGACGCAAAGGACAGGAAGAAGGCGCAAAATAACAAATACCACGGGCCAGCAAGGGAAGACGACAACAGATCGCATAATCGCACTGGTCAGTTAGGAAACCAGGGTTACGGAAACCAAGGTTACGCTATTCAAGGTTATGGAAACCAGAGACACGGAAACCAAAACGTCAGGGAACAGGGTCAATCTAGACAAGCAATCTGGGACAGGAGGAATGACGAACGGCAAAGCGACCGTAATTGGAGAGAGCGAAATCAAGGACAACAGGAGAACCGGGAGATAGAAATTAGACCTCCAAATCCTAATGCACGTCAGAGGAGGGGGAGTCTAAGAAGGGATTGACGCTAGTCCATAGGACTCCACCACTTCTCTCACACAAAGAAGTTCGTGGAATAATAGTAGTTTAAGTGGTGTACATATTAGAATAGGCAAAGATATGAACCTTTCTTCGGGGAACAATAATCGTTGCATTAATAGATTAAGATTGTTAAAGTATTAACACGCTGCGTTTACTCGCTTAAGAATTTACTGCTGTTAACTTTTTGTCTATGTTCGGGATCTCATCTGTCGTTGCGATAAGAGGGACTACCTTTCCATGAGCAATGTTTTTGTCCTTTCCTATCTGGTGTCCATGTTAAGGGATAAAGATGAGTGACGAGACGTCGCACAAACGGGCGCATACAAGAACGTGCTCTTAGAAGCGTTCTGAGAAGTCGTGATACGCTCAATAGCGGCCACATCCAGTTCGTGAAACGTTCATACCAATGCTTGCAGGCACGCGTCAGTGCACGGCAAGATTGTGGTATATTGCGTGATTTCGAGGATGAATATGGGCAGTATAGTTTTTTTTGCAGAGCTGCGCCAGCATCGTTGTCTTGCAAGTCAGGGTGATCTTGTGAGCGTTTGACTCCAATGGTGCCCTAGACGAGAGAAATGCGAGCATAAAGCCTACCATGCCAATGTGCTGGTTGGGGATTTAGCGTGCTGCTCGTGACTGTCACAGATGAATAACCAGGGACTTATACTTGGATATTCGTGACATACTGTGTAGCTGGCGTGTGTTGGGCGACTGAATCCTCAACAGGAACCACCCCTGGCTTGGTCATATTACATTGCTTCTGGAAAGGTGTGCTTTGATCCCGAAAACCGCATCAGATAGAGAAGGAAGTTGCAACTATAAATTTATTGTCGTGTATAGCCATGGCTAACCCAGTCTCTGGAGTTTCAGTGAGGCGTAGTGAGAACTCGGATGCCATGTCGTACGGCGCGCACATCACTGTCGTCAATAGCGGCGAGCAGCGAGACATCTCAACGTAACAGGAATTATGTAAGAGTATTGTATAAAAAAAAAGAGTAAGAATAATAATAATAGAGTACCATATTCTAGGATAAATTAAACTTTAGGATTTTTACAATAACTAGATTAATATTGTGGGGGTTTTCTACCACAAGTGTTGTGTTTGGCGCGCGCCTGTTGGGATGTTATTTTTCAGGTCATGAAACCACAGACCCGAGATGGAGGGACAACCGGCGAGCGAACGTACAATAGTTGCATGTTCGAACGTACAATAGTTGCATGTTCTTTATAGCTCAGTAAAACTTCAGCCTGCATAATAATATAATTTATTTAGAAGACATAGAATGTAGATCGTTGGCATATGGTAGTTAATTCTTGAGCATGTCTACTGTCGATCTATATAATTAATAGTAATATTAGTGCGGGCCCGCACATTTAGTTGTTCATCCATTACATAGCATCAGTTATCACACACCATGTACAATACTGAGATCGGTCTCTACACATATATCAAAATAAATTATTTCCATGTCTAGATTAGATGCTATAATGATTGCCATAGATTAATAACTATAAAAGTAAAATAAGAGTGTCTGAAATGACAGACCATCAATGTTTCATTATGTAAATTTATTATAACATAGAAGGTCATGGGAAAAAGTTAGGCATAAGATTTTTGTAAGAATTGTGCAGATGATGGGGATCGTGGCAATGCGGAGGCCGGCCAGAGCGAGAACAAGAGGTCTGCGGCTACCTGCAAGGAAAGAGCGTCAGCACCCCACCTGACGTGAAGGGCGAGAGCATCCGGTCCTATGAGCTGACGGCACGGGCCGTGTACCTGAGGGATTAGGCGGCAGACAGCCCTCGCCGGGCCACAAGCGAAAGTGGGGCTGGCCGTTGACACTGACACGCGACCCACACGCGACAGCCTGCTAGCTCTCCGGACGCGGCAGCCGTTTGGAGGGATTCCCTGTGGCAGACCACGTTGTCGTGAGTACATGAAGAAGATCACATATCGTGTCAGAACCTGCGCCTCATGTGCCTCAGGACAGAAAGGGAAGCTCTATACTCACCTGTTTGGGTTTTTACAACTCACTAGCATTGGCCGATCTGCATACACAAAGCAGTATCGTGCCACACTAACAAATGTATGGTCTCATTTCTTACTTCTCCTCTCTATTAGAGAGCAGTTTTAACAATAGTCACTCCACGTGCCTTGATCCCTCATCGAACTGCAATATTGGGAAACATAAAGTACTGTCCAGCGAGAGAAGAGGCCTAGACTAGTGATGTATCCCAACAAGTAGACCTCAGAGACAATTAATCGACGTGAGGAGAGCCTATCACTGTGTCTTCCTACCATACTGCCGTCATCATATGGGTGGGTCTTGGTCCAATCTCAACAGAGTACTGCAGATGCTCCAGCATACCCTACTGCCGTTTCAACAACATAGCAACAACACCCGACGTTTAGCCCTATGTGATGTCAGTAAGGTGTAATGTGTGAAGTGCTTCGAATATTTCTAACAATGTGATTTAGTGCCTCATTCTCAGCACAGTCGTGAACATTGTGCAATGTGCACGCACAACTTGATGCCCCATGAACCTTGTTTTTTTTCTTTTCTTTCTTAAATTTCTTTCTCTAATGTTGGTTTTGTAATGTATGTTATACCTTGTATGTGTTTGTGTTTTTACACTGTAATTCTTATTACAAATTACTGTATTGTTCTCCACACCATGTTTTTTTTTGTATTTTGTATTTATTGTTGTGTGTATGCGAACAGTGTGCCTGAAGTCCCCATAAACTGAAGCAGATACCACCACTGTCATTGTGAATGGACCATCAGTTCAGGGAACATTTTGTAAAGGTTATTCTTGCTGCAGGGAGACAGAATGAATCGGAGGTTGTAATTAGATTCTGAAAGCTCACAAAGAGATTGTTAACTTAAATAGTATCATGTGAGAGTGAGATCAGGTTAGTTTCATGATTCAAATTGTTGTAAAATCTTGGGCATTCAATTGTGGAGCACTACAACTTTGATTGTAAAGAATAAATTGCTCCATATTTGGCTCACATGCCCGGGCCATATTTAGAGAGTGAATATCTGTGTGAATCGGTGTTTGGAAGGGGCTCCCTGGGTATGGATGTGTGATGTGAGTGTTAGTGTTCCATATTAAGAAGGTGAAGTTGGCTACATCATAAATAATCCTCCCCCTATGAGCTGCATTTTTCAGTTGCAGTGATTTTTTTTATAGAGTGCGGCATGTGGAGTCACTTTAAGATTGTTCTTGGGCGATTGACTCACTACCTTGCTCCTAAGTGAGCCAACCGCTCACCAATTACAATCTAAAATGGCGTAGGGGCAATGAGAGGTGGCATGAGCCCCCTCTCATATTTCTATCTTACGATTCTCCTCTCTAGTTGCATGCGGTGGAGGTTCCGTTGCTATTCCTTCACACGCGGACTTCCCATGCAGCGTCTCTCGCCACCCGGGTGGTCCAGTGACAGGCGGGCTCTTCTGACTTTGAAAGGGTAGGCCGACAGGTGTGGGGGGTCGAGTGAATACTTTCCAGACGCCGACATTGTCAGGAGACGCGCCCGCGGGAGCCGGAAGTGGCGGCTGGGCTGGAGGTTCCGTTGCTTCGCAGAAGCTTAGCAAAAACACTTTCTGGCGGGCTACCAGCGAGGCGTGGGAATGACTTATGTACCCAGGCAGCTGTGGCGGGAAAATTCCCGCGCTTTCTGCAAAATAGGAACCGTGATTGGCTTGCTCAGGGCATAGCTCCGTGACGGAGCAAAATCAGCACAGAAATTGGCGCCAAGAATCTCTATTGGTGGAATGGTAGTGCTCCGGCAATGGAGTGGAATTTCCGCCGGTTTTCGAGTTGCTGATTGGAACGTAACCACGGCCACTGTCGTGGGGGCGGGAATGTTGTGTGTTCGGCCTGTACGGGTGCTCTGAGAGTCGGCAGTCGCCTTTCGGTCGAGGACGTCGAAGCAACCAGCCCTCGCCTGCGGTATGCCAGATCGTGTTCTGGGAGATAAGAAGACCGTTTGGTAATGTACGTCCGCAGCACCGGCAGATAGGGATTTTCCTAGGTGACAATCAGAGCTCAGCAGAGCGCGCCTGTTCATCCTTTTCTAACTTTGTTCTGTTTCGAGTAGCAGCAATTACTGTTGGGTTAGCTGTGTGTCTCTCTTGAGATTTGAGTGGAAAGGAATTGGCTCCACATACCACTTCGTCTTAAACCTCACGATCTAAGTTAGGGACAACTTCACCTTTATAGTGTTTGTATGAATCTCCAATTTTAGCCAATTTGATGTTTTATAAATATTTCCTGTATTTCTTTTACTATTCTGTGTTTAATCTTAATAAATCATATTGTTATTTTGGACAGGACTTTCATTCTGTTAATCGATAGAGCAACCCTATCATTCCTCACTATGCTAATGAAACCTTGGTTTATTTAAATTATTTATCAAATTAAATTATTGCAGGTGCCAAACTCTCTTCTACTCCACTAGCAGGGTTGATTAGAGTCAGTTCGCGTATTTTTTTTATCCTTGTGCAACAGCAAAAGTCGGAGTTAGAATAGGGGGGGCTTAGAGCATGGTTTACATATGTGGATTCTAGTAGAATTTAGTGATAAATACACTGCTAGCCCCGGCACCTCGCACAGTCAATTTTTTTTTTTTTTTGGTCATCAGTCTACTGACTGGTTTGATGCGGCCCGCCACGAATTCCTCTCCTGTGCCAACCTCTTCATCTCAGAGTAGCACTTGCAACCTACGTTCTCAATTATTTCCTTGACGTATTCCAATATATGTCTTCCTCTACAGTTTTTGCCCTCTACAGCTCCCTCTAGCACCATGGAAGTCATTCCCTCATGTCTTAGCAGATGCCCTATCATTCTGTCCCTTCTCCTTATGTTTTCCACATATTTCTTCCTCTCCGATTCTGCATAGAACCTCCTCATTCCTTACCTTATCAGTCCACCTAATTTTCAACATTCGTCTATAGCACCACATCTCAAATTCTTCGATTCTCTTCTCTTCCGGTTTTCCCACAGTCCATGTTTCACTACCATACAATGCTGTACTCCAGACGTACATCCTCAGAAATTTATTCCTCACATTAAGGCCGGTATTTGATGTTAGTAGACTTCTCTTGGCCAGAAATGCCTTTTTTGCCATAACGAGTCTGCTTTTGATGTCCTCCTTGCTCCGTCCGTCATTGGTTATTTTACTGCCTAGGTAGCAGAATTCCTTAACTTCATTGACTTCGTGACCATGAATCCTAATGTTAAGTTTCTCGCTGTTCTTATTTCTACTACTTCTCATTACCTTCGTCTTTCTCCGATTTACTCTCAAACCATACTCTGTACTCATTAGACTGTTCATTCCGTTCAGCAGATCATTTAATTCTTCTTCACTTTCACTCAGGATAGCAATGTCATCAGCGAATCGTATCATTGATATCCTTTCACCTTGTATTTTAATTCCACTCCTGAACCTTTCTTTTATTTCCATCATTGCTTCCTCGATGTAAAGATTGAAGAGTAGGGACGAAAGGCTACAGCCTTGTCTTACACCCTTCTTAATACGAGCACTTCGTGCTTGATCGTCCACTCTTATTATTCCCTCTTGGTTGTCGTACATATTGTATATGACCCGTCTCGCCCTATAGCTTACCCCTACTTTTTTCAGAATCTCGAACAGCTTGCACCATTTTATATTGTCGAACGCTTTTCCCAGGTCGACAAATCCTATGAAAGTGTCTTGATTTTTCAATAATTACTTGAGAGAAGGTGAACTTCTTAGCCGAGATAGCCTTAAAACAACCTTTATTCTTGATTATTGGTACGATAAAAGGTTACTACACATAGTGGTTATATCTTTCAAAAAACGCAGTAGATTAGTCATGTACCTAAACTTTCTCTCTCTCTCTCTCTCTCTCTCTCTCTCTGTCTCTCTCTCTCTCTCTCTCTGTCTGTCTGTCTCTCTCTCTCTCTCTGTCTCTCCTCCGAATAGGCCTCGGAAGGTCCAGTGCTTCTGCCCGAACGCCGTGTCATCCTTAGCCGAAAGGCGTCACTGTATGCAGATATGGAGGGGCATGAGGTTAGCAAACCACTATCCCAGCTGTTGCCAACTTTCTTGACAGCAGCCGCTACCTCTTAATGAAGTATGTCCACAGATGGCCTCACCAGGGCTGGGTGCACGCCGATTGGCAACAGCGCTTGGCAAACCCGGACTGTGACCCATCCAAGCGCTAGCCAAACCCGAAAGAGCTCGTCATCTGACGGGAACCGGTGTTACCACTGCGGCAAGGCCGTTGGCGCCTTTGTTTTTGCGAGTTTATAATTAAAAATTTTACTACTACACCTCCTATGTACACTTGGTCCTTCTCCAACATAGGATATTAGTGTGAAGCATCCTGGCCTTCACCTGCAACGAAATAAAATGATCGTATGGCAGTTTTGACCCGGATACCCCAGCTGGGGTATTCGACCACCTGCTTCAAGTCTTTTTAATTGACGGCGCTTCAGCAATTTGCACGTCGATGATGATGAAATGATGATGAGGACAACACAACACACAGTCCAAGAGCTGATTAAATCCAAGATGTGGCCGGGAATCGAATCCGGCCCCCTGCATGGCAGTCAGACGTGCTGATGACTCGGCTATTGAGGCAAACGTGCTTGCAATAATGTAGCCTAGATTGGCATTGCTCGATCTGATACAGAAAACTGTATGCTCTTTACGTTGATAGTACTCCGGTCTTTAATTAATTTTTGTGAACTCTGTTTACCGTAACACGATTTACAAGTCTTCGTCCTCTAGCTTGCTATTCACTTTTACGAAACAAATCCCTGTGAAATTCTCTTTTGAAATAGACATACATTTACAATACAAATATATTAACCAGCCTGCTTACGCGATGTTGATAAAGCACGCCCATGTTGTGAAGCTCTAATTGTTACAGCCAGTTCGAATCCTGGTGATGGATGAAGTATTCACTTTAGCTTTTGGTCGGTGAGAGGGGAAGAGGCGGTAGCGTATGGTTCTTGTCACAAGTCTTTGTACCTTTGTGTTAGCTTAAATCTTAGACTTCTCCGCAGTGTCCCATGGAGTGAGAGCATGACACATTCTTGATAGTGATCCTTTCGTCTTATGGGGACTGGTTTCTATTCGTGAAGTATAAGCTACGTCCGGCATCAGTTTCACCACCTTCATTCCCTTCCATCAAACAAAACAAACATGACACCTCACCTTACACACACTTCCATTACATTCACCTACACTCTTCTTCCTCTCGATTTTATTGTGTCTTTGTCTCGCCTCGGCGCAGGTTCGGGATGGTTATTAACGGGTTTTGCTTGGTTCATTTATGGGGTGGCTCGATGTCCTTCCTCTCGCCGCCCTAGTTCCTCCCAGGGACTGTGTGCATGGGGTATTATTCCTGTGAAAGTGAGCGAGAGTTTTCTGCACGTTTGTGACTCATGTAACTGAGGCGGGACTGGGGTACCTGCTCATTGCTCACCTAGTGTTAAGTGGGGAACCACATCCGAGCTGGTCGGCACATCGGCCGTCGTCGGTATTGCGCTAGGTGGACTTGATTTGGGGTCGGTGTACCTCCCCGTTCCGGAAGCAGTGCTTCGACACGCACTGCTATCCGGGCTGGTTGCATTCACCTACACTCAACAGACACGAGATGCAACTCTCGCTCACTGCCTGAAGAGGGCGGTCGTGCACAAAAAAAAGTTTGTGATTAGGCGGATTAAGGAGTCCGACACGTCTTCCCACCGATCAACACCGTACAACTCTTTCCTTACACAGCATTTTATTTTCAGGGAAATTGTAACTTGACGGACTTGTTTATCTGTATCTGCATCTACATACATATTCCGCAACTCATCATTCGCTGCTTGGCGGAGGGTACCATGTACCACTACCAGTCATTCCATTTCCTATTCCACTCGCAAATAGAAAGAAGACTCTCTATATATCTGCGTACGAGTCCTACTTTATCTTCCTTTTCCTTAGAAGAGATGTACGGTAGAAGAATTGTTTTGTAGTCATCCGCAGCGGGATTCCCATTTGAGTTAACGGAGCGTTTCCGTAACATTCACCTGTTGATCGAACCTACAGGTACAAATCTAGCATAACGGGTCCGAAATACTTCGCTGTCTTCCTTTAATCGCACCTGATGGGGATTCCAAACAATAGAGTAGTACTCAAGAATGGATTGCACTTGTTTTGTACACTGGTTTCCTTTGCAGATGAGTTACACTTTCCCAGAACTTCCCCAATACACCGATTCGACCATTCGCCTTCCCTACTGCCGAACTTACGTCCGTGTTCCTTTTCATGTAGTTCCATTTCGTAGCGTTATATCTAAATAAACTGTAAAGAAAAAAATAAGAAAAGAAAAGAAAAACGCACTATAAAGGATTAATCCAGTAGATGTGAAGTACATGTACAGACAAACAAATGACTACAATTTCAGAAATGTTGGATGACTTATTTCAGAGGAAAAGCTTCACAAATTGAGCAAGTCGATAAAGGGTTGGCCCACCTTTGGCTCTTATCCAAGCAGTTTTTCCTTTGGCATTGATTGAGATAGTTGATGGATGTCTTCCTGAGGGATATCGTGACGAATTCTGTCCAACTGGTGCTTTAGATCGTCAAAATTCCGACTGGTTAGAGGGACCTGCCAATTATGTTCCAAACGTTCTCAATTGAGGAGAGATCAAGCAACTTTGCTGGCCAAGTATGGTTCGGCAAGAACGAACACATGCGGTAGAAAGACTAGCTGGTATTATCTTGCTGAAATGTAAGAGCAGGATGGCTTGCCACGAAGGACAACAAAACGAGGCGTAGAATATCGTCGAAGTACCACTGTCCTGTAAGTGTGTCACGGATGACAACCAAAGGGATCCTTCTATGAAAAGAACAGCCACTCCAGACCATCACACCTGGTTGTCAGGTCGAAGGGCGGCCGACACTCAGGTTGGTGTCCCTACGCCGTCCGGGGCACCTCCAGACACGTCTTCCTGCTGGAATCTCATTGACTGGAGTGGAATTGTGTCCAGTCACGTATCCTACTTGTAAATGAGCACCGATGACCAGTTAAGACATCTCTGGAGACGCCCCATAATTTTGTCGGCTGTGTTTACATATCCAAGGTGCTACTCCAGGCGGGTGTAAAACGAATCTGCGCAACGTAAAATAATAAACGCTAAATGAAGATCTGGCCCTGTCTGACTACCCCCTGAAGCAGATCTTAGGATCTGTTAATTCTATAAATTACAGTCTAAACATAAATGAATAATGAAGGCAACTAATCTTACTAAATGATAAACGTAGTTCCTGCATATATATCTATTGTAGATTAAAAAATACCTTTACATTACAAAGCTTACATTTTCTAAGTAAAATTACTGATCAGTTGCCCAACTCTGCCCCTTATTATGACTGAGCGGTCCGAATATCAATGAGGCGAAATGACTGACATCATCTACGTACCAAACACTGGAAGACACTACTTTGAAAGATGATCTACAGTGCTGTGGAACTTCAGTGGAAATAAACTAACGCGATCGCAGCTGTTTAGCGTTATAGCCCTAATAAGCCGAAGCAGTTTGCGATATCACCGTACGTACTGCGTCTGGTGTGTCGCCATGCTGCATCGATGGAAGAACTCCAGCCACAAAATGAAACTCTTTCAGGCACTAGGACGGCAGAAGGCGGCCCTCTGACTAATACTCTCTTATACTGTCCTCTCCTCTCCGTGTTCTACAGACGAGAAACGCGAACTCCCAGCCACAAGGACGGAGTTCTAATAACATGTCAACGTAAGTATAGGCAGAAGAAGTGCTCTCAATCACTGCACGATGCATACTCCCCGGCGACTTCCAACCCGGATGTGAAGTCCAGAATCGTATAGGTTTGCAACAGTACAGTGCCTAACTGTTCTAGCTATAAAATCTCCTGAGAGCAAAGACAGCAAGCCCGTCTGATATCGAGCGACCGTCACACATGGGCGCTCACAACGGGAGACCTCGTCTGTCCACCGCCGGCCTCCCAGCAAGGCTCGGCTCCCCATCGTCGTCATTCTGAAAACGAATCATATTCCCGAAACCACGGAATATTCTCCCTCTCTGCAGTTTCTTCCGAACGCTGATCAACCATGTTTTAGTCTTTTGACGTCCAGCGCGGAAAGTTTGCGAGGAAAAACCTATACTCGTATAATGGTACGCTTCTGAGTAAAAATCCGTGGAAATAACCCAGCCTGCGTGGTTTCCGAGGTGCCGCTTCTTCGTTCCTCTCACCTGCGTCCAAGACTTTCGTAGTTTCCGAAGTATAATCCTTGCTGTTTGGCTGCTAAACTGGCCGGTCGTGACTCTATTGTGCTCCAGCACTTATGTGCTTCCCGCCGGGTAGGCCGAGCGGTTCTAGGCGCTACTGTCTGGAACCGCACGACCGCTACGGTCGCAGGTTCGATCCTGCCTCGGGCATGGATGTGTGTGATGTCCTTAGGTTAGTTAGGTTTAAGAAGTTTTAAGTTCTAGAGGACTGATGACGTTAGAAGTTAAGACCCATAGTGCTCAGAGCCATTTTTTTTTTTTTTTGGTCATTTATCCTTGCTAAGCTTGAAAATGGTCTATGACCGAAACTAGCAGCACTGTGCAAGATGAAAGGCATCTGAAGGTTTTCACTACGAATTTCAGGAGTATGACCGTGTTGGAGTGAAATGGAGCGACAGCTGAAAACGCACGCCTCAGCTGAAGTACAATTCTTCTGGGCAAAAGTCTAAATTTTACACAGATTCATTGTCCAGCCGTAGTGAAGTGGTGTCAACAGTTTAACCAAGGCTGCAAAGAGGTGCGAGACACGATTTCCGTCTTTTTGGCAATCTAGAAGAACTTACAGGGGAAAATGATAAGGACGTCGACACATCGGTTCTCAAATTGCTCCGAGACCAAGGACCATATTTGTGTCGTCAAAGAACTGAATGGCTGGTGGAACATTCCGGCTGTTGTTTACAGACGTTTAGTGACTATGTTGGAAAAATACTGTCATGTATGTGTGTCACTTTGAAGTTAAGTGCAGCGTGCAATAAAGGTTACTTGGCCTTATAACTGTAAGCTTACTTTTCAAAGCCCCTTCGAGTATGAGGCGAACTGTTGACGATTAAAAGACGGGGAGAAACAAACAGGCTAGCTGGTAATGATAGGAAGGGAGAAGAGCGTCAAACAAATCGTAGGGTTTATGATCAAAACTAGACGATGTAACTTCCACGACAAATCGTTAAGATGAGTTACGTATTATAAAGGTGAGTATTAAAAAGGTGAGTGTAGTTGTGCTTGTGAACACATGTAGCTGTTTTTGTTTGTTCTACTCCCTGTTGAGTGATGTATGTGGCCTTCAAACAGCAACTATTGTTGCAAATTGCGTCATTCCTCACGCAGTAAACAAGTAATTAAGTTTAACAACTACGGGTGAGAGTGCGCAAGGTAAACAAGTCAGCAGGCAGATTCGTGCTAATGACGCCGCTGGTAGTCAGCGGTTAACAGGTAGCAGAGCTGGCGGCTCAGCTCGCAGTGCGTGGCCGCGTCTCGCCTGCCAGAGTTCTGCCACCGGTCGATGGGCAGCCACAGCCGAATGCCGGCGGAGCCGCCCGAAAGTGGCCGAAGCCCGCGGCCGCAGCGGCGCATCTCCTCAAATATTAAACAGGAGCTGGGCGCGCGCGCAGCACTAACCGGCAAATACTGTACTTCTGTCCGGCTCCGCTCGCACAGTGGTGCCCGCTGCTACGTCACGACGCGAGGCGGATCTGTCAGGGAGACATCTGCGCTGATGACTTTTCTGCCTCTCCTAACAGAGGCGTCTCCTTCAGTACTTCGTAGAACTATGGAACCCGTTTTAATCACCTTCATGGAGGCCGAAAATCTTGTTAGGAGTCAACATGGATTCTGTCAACAACGAACTTGCGAAAATTAGATCACTATGTCTAAGAGACCAGGAAGGCAGTAGATTTCATTTTCCTTAAAGGCATTCGATGCAGTTACGCTTTGCGGCCGGATGAACATCTACATCTACATATATACTCTGGTAGCCACCAAGCGGTGTGTGGCGCAGGGCACAATTCGTGCCAAACTCATATTCCCCCCCCCCCCCCCCCCCCCCTCTGTTCCACTCGCGGATCGCGCGAAGGAAAAACGACTGTCTGAAAGCCTCAGTACGAGCTCTTATTTCCCTTATCTTTGAATGATGATCATTACGCGATTTGAAAGTTGGTGGTAATAACATATTACAAAATACGAGCCCACGGAATGTCAGACCGAATTTGTGTATGGATTTAGGATTTTATACCAGACAGTACGTAGCGCACCATTTCTAACAGAGAGAAAGCTTCATATTTAAAACGAGCTTTGGGCTTGCTCCAGGGGAGTGTTTATTACACCATTCCCGATCATAGTATTATCTAAATGACCTAGTACATGACGTCAGTATCCAAGGATACTTGCAGTGGATCGTCACTTGGTGCACGGATGGGCAATGGGCCCTCAACCTTAAACTGCGTGTAAAGACGTGGAAACACCCTTAATGTATGATTACACGATCACAGAAAAGTAACTAAATGCATCAAATCTAATAAATGTCTGGGTTTATGCGCACTGAGCAACAAAAAGTGGAACCAAAATACACAAATAAGCATTGAAAATGTATTGGTTAAAAACAGTCTTGGTTGCAATTTTAGTCTTTTATTTTTCAACTAATCGTTTCGCCTTATTTAAGCATCTTCAGGTTATCTTAATTTGATATTTCTTAGAAGGATCCTTTTGTCAGTGTAGCCAAAGGGCAACGTCGAATATATCAGGCCAACATCGCCTTCGTTATACTCAGTAAAAACTTTTCTAGATGGACGCGAGTGACACCGAGACCTTGTAGGGAAGCAGCCTACTCACACCTTATAAAATTCACATCAGTCTCTCCATTGTGTGCCAGCCAGTCTGCTGTAACTAGCTCTGACGTCATAAACGTTGCGAAATACTTTAAAAATCAAGTAAGTAACCTGAAACGTTTCTAGCATGTCATTAGTAATACTAAATCAATAAGTGTTGAATATCAGTTCAATAACTTAAACCATTTTCGAAATTTGGACACTTTTCTGTAAAAATCATTGGCTCAACAGAAAAGAGCTAGAAACTTAAAAGTTTATATTTAGGTTCCTTTTGCATAATAATATAGTAGAAACAGTAATCTGGATCTCACTAATTAATATTTTAGTTGAAATTCATGATTTTCTGTTTTTTTCTTAAGAATTAAGGAAGCAAGATAGATTAAGTAGGCGAATAAATAAAGCTAGGATGTTTAAATTTAAGTAGTAGGGAGATCCGCTATAATCATGAAGATGTGAGAAGTTTCAACTGAATAACTATAAAACTATAGCAATAGCGTATCTCCAAAGGGCAAGTTCAGAGCTCGTCTACTGCATGTAGTGTAATTAAATTAATTCTCTCGCCCAAAATATTTGACTTAGCCACGTCAGACTTTTATAATGATTACTTACTTGTGTGCTGATTGCACAATTAAATTGAAAGCTTCCTAGGCCATCAGCAAAGGAAGCAATGATTTATTCGATAACTTAAAGTGTGCATTACATGCCCAGCGGCTAGTCGGGAGAGCAGATTTGATCAGGCGTTCCCTTAGCATCTGCACCGCGGCTTTATATGTAAGAACGCTGTGCGAGAAAAGAAGAAGGCCCCAGTTCTCTCCAGATGCTGATTAGCGCACCATCTGTGCTGGGAGTTGCGTCGCGTCAGTATCGTTGTTATAAACAGCCTCGGATGCAGTAATAAGTTACTCGGGATACGCGTAACCATGAAATCGTTTTCGAGTGAAGTGTTAATTTTGGGATGACGTTAATGATCTATCTTTAGTTTGCGTATGTCGTATGTTCACGTGCCGCCGCAGGACAGACATTCTACCATTATTAGCGTGGCGTTTGATGTACATTATCATCAAATTATGGCGAGCATTCACTTAAACATTTAATTTGAACAGTTATAATTTCATCAGCACATTAGACTCTGAACTGCTCTGGTAGTTGTATTGTGTGGATTCTTTTTAGTCTGTGACTTTCAGAATATAGTGAACATTTTAGAGAGAATGGTTTTTGATTATGAATCCCAGACAATCTCCTAATTCCTCAGAGCTATACGCTGTAGCTATAAATGTATTTTTTTGATGAAGTGGGCACTAGGAATTCTAATTACAGGCTTCACGTTTTGTTAATCACTTTCTGGTTGCCAATATTGTAGTTAGGGAGCCAGTGTTGAGAACGGCAAACAACAGCATAAACGCAAAACATTTATCCTATTATTCCACCCACCACCCCACATATGGTGCATCAGCTGGGAAAGAAACTGAGTAAAAGTGAAAGTGAATTTTAAATATTCAGATTCGGGAGTGAAATGCCAAATGCAACTGAGTAATAGAACGGTGATGGTGTTACGTGTGCACGTGGACGACGCAATTGGATTAACAACGCATCTGGATTGATGGAGCTGGCACTGAGTCTAGCGGCGCTGCTGGCATCGCGAGAAGCCAGTTTCGCCTCACTGCAGTCGTCCGGCGTAGCAACCAGAGCCGCGCCTGCAGTTGCGGGCCACGCAAACACCCCACAGCCGTCGAAGTGCCGTCTGCAGTTCAAGGCAACGTGTAGCATCAGCAATCCTGGTACGCCACGCCGGCAACGCCATACGTCGTGCAGAAGGATCTAAGTTAAGTGAAAGCTGTTAAAATTTTTACTAACCTGCACTAAAAGACTGTCGGCGATGGAACCGCCAGAAGGAACTGAGGTTAAATAATCAGAACCTATGTCTTTTGAGGGAACTGTAAATCCAGACAACGGTTCAAGTGTAAATATGCATGAAAATAGTAATGTTAAAGTGAAATATGAAGTATAAGGGGCAATGATTCAATAATAGAGACCCCTGTAGTAAAGCATAAATCAGAAATTGTTAATTTATTGGATGATAGTTTATCTGATGAGTTAAAAACGAAACAGTCATCAGAGGTGGTAGAGTTTAAAAAGGATAAGTTATATATGACTGATCAATCAGATGTTTCATTTCGTTTTGATGATTCTGGTATTGGAGCTAGTTTTTCGTCACAGAAATATTAGATCACTCACAGTATTTGATAGATACCGTGTTAGAGACGCTTTCTAAGTGGGAAGAGAAAGAGAAGGCGCAGCAGTGTAACGGTAGGGAAGAGCTACAAAATACTGAATTGCCAGGTGAAGAAGCAGAAGAAATTCATGCCTATATTTACGATGAGGATGATGTGCTCTTATCTAAAGTGCCTGTGCAGGATGTTGATACTGTACTAATAGATTTAGGACAGGAGGTAAGTGAGAATGTAGAGGATAGCCTGTTGGGGGTCGATGAACCCAGTAGCTGTGACCAGTTGTCACTTGAGAAGGAACCCAACGATAATAGTGAAAGTGGTTTAGCTGTAATTAGTGTTATGCCCGGTCTGGAGGCGCAGAATCGCTCAGACTACAGTAATTTGGGTCATGTTCAGCAAACTAAATGTAATGAAGTCGTGCGGTGTTTCGATTTAAAATTAATAGACCGACTGGAAAAGGCAGCTGAAAATGTAATTCAGGAAACCCCTACACGCTTTGACCTAAATGTAATGAAGACAGATGTCGATCACTTTAGTTGGAGACAAATCCAAAAGGAACTATTGGATGAGTTTGAGGAACCACCTGTACAACCTAGAATAAGCCACCCTATAATAATAGTGAATATGTTGGGTAACAATGTACGTTGTCTCTTAGACAGAGGAAGTGAGGTGAGTGCGATATCTCAGTCCTTCTTTGATGCATTACCTGGTAAAGACAAGCTTACAGTAATGAGGGTATCAGTACTAAGAATAATTGGTGATACAGTCAAGGTGTCAAAAACGGTAAAACAAGAAGCTTTGCTGCCTTTTAACATTAATGGTAATTTAATTGATCATCCATGCTTAATTGTAAATAATCTCAGTATTGAGGTTTTAATTGGCATAGATTTCTTGTCAAAATATCAGAGTGTTGTTGACTTTGAAAGAAGCCAGTTAAAAATGGTCTTGCCGATAACCGGAGTAATTACGGTACCTTTTATTGATAAACATGTAGTAACTAATGATGAAACTTGGGAGCTGCCTATACGAGTTCTGAAAAATAGGAGATATTGGGACGAAGGTGTTAATTTTAGTAAAAGTAAGCTAAACACAGAAGAAGCAATTATTTTGGACAAAATAGAAGCTAAATTGCAGGAAATTGATGAAATTTCAGCTAATCGGAAGGAAGAACTGAGAGAGGTTTTAAAAAGGCATCATAAGGTAGTTTCAAATCGAACTGGCGTGGTCAAAGGTTATGAATGTCAATTAAAGGTGAAACCTGGCCAAGTGTTTTTCAGGAAGCCATACCAAATACATGTAGCTAGGAAGGTGACGGTTCGAAAGGAGATACAGAGAATGCTAGAGTGGGGTGTGATTGAAAAAGCGGTCAGTGAGTACAATAATCCTCTTGTTGTTGTACCGAAAAGAGACGGGAGTGTAAGATTGGTCTTGGACGCTCGTTGGTTGAATGAAATAGTGGTTAGGGAAAGTGATAGACCGCAGAACATGGACGAGTTATTGCAAAAATTCCGGGTAGTAAAATTCTTAACCTCTATGGATATCACCTGTGGATATTGGAATTTGCCACTGGCGGAAAGTTCAAGGAAGTGCACAGCTTTCTTGTACGAAGGAGTTTGTTACCAATACCGTGTGGTACCTTTCGGACTTAATATCTCTGTTTGTGCCTTCGTACGTGTGATGCGCCATGTTTTAGGACCAGCCTTAAGTAATAAAATAACAGTCTTCGTAGATGATCTGTTAATAGCAACTCCTACCTGGGAAGAACACATAGTTTCATTAGAGGAAGTGTTAGAGGCTATTGAGAGAGGTGGCATGAAACTAAAGATTGAAAAGACAGAGTACGTTAAAGAGGTTTCTTGGGATATATGATAAGTGGAAAAGGTATTCTGCTTGACCCAGGCAAGCTAGCAGTCATTGAAAAATTGGAGGCTCCCAGAAACAAGAAGCAGTTGAGATTGATGTTCAGTCTTTTCGGCTTCTATAAGCGTTTTGTTAGTGATCAGGCTTTTAATGCGCCCTGTCTTCACCTCCTGCTGTAAAAGAATACCCCTTGGGTTTGGACAGCAAAATGCCAACAGGCGTTCGAGGTGCTTAAACAATCTTTAATTAATAGTCCTATTTTACATCATCCTGATTTTCAAAAACCATTCTGTATGTCTGTTGATGCTAGTGGCTATGGTATAGCTGTGGAGATATTCCAAGTAGAAATAGAGAACGAACAAGAAGTGCACAAGACTATAGCTTTCGCAAGTCGATCGTTACAGGCAGCAGAGAGAAATTATGGCATCTCAGAACTGGAAGCGTTGGCAATTGTATTTGGGGTACAGAAGTTTGAGCAGTTTCTATTGGGTCACAAGATAATTGTATACAGTGACCATAAGGCGTTGACCTTTTTAAAGACCTGTAAGTTGAGGAATGCTCGTTTGGTAAGATGGTCATTGTATCTCCAGCAGTTTGACCTTGAGGTTAGGTATATTCAAGGGAAAGACAATCTGGTAGCTGATGGGTTATCTAGAAGTGCGGAGCTCTGTGATGACGCGGGAATTACAGCAACAGACCTAAGTGAAGTACGAATGTTTGCGTTGCACGAAGTAAAGGAAGAAGTGCATTAAAGAGGGTGATCAAGAACTTGAGACGTGAGCAGAATGCAGATGACCAGCTGAAATTAGTAAAGAGCTATTTGGGAGATGCGAACTATCATAAGGTTTCGCAATACTACTGTCTGCATAAAGGTATTCTGTTTAGGAGGAAAAAGGTAGGTGTTTCTGAGTGGAAGCTGTGCTTTCCCTCACAACATGTAGACTTACTAATCGACTATGTACACCTGAGGTATGGGAACTATGGTGCAAAGGAGTGCATTGAAAAATTAAAAGAGAAAGTTGTGTTTGACAACATGTACCGCGTGTTGCCAAGCGTCTAGCATCTTGTGTAGTGTGCCAGAAAGTCCGTGCTGCTAACACCAGAATACAAGGGGATATGCATTCAGTAGAGCCAACTGAAACCCTAGAATTACTGGCTTGTGATTTGTTTGGCCCTCTTCCTGCTTCGAGAGGTGGGTGCACCCATGTTTTTGTTGTTCTGGATGGATTTAGTAAATATGTTAAGCTATACCCAATTAAAAGAGCAAATGCAAAAACGTTCGTAGAAAAGTTGGAAAAAGATTTCTTCATGAACGTTGGCGTTCCGAAGAGTTTGCTGTCAGACAATGGGCCTCAATTTACTTCTGATAGATTTAAAGAATGTCTGGATAAGGCCGGAGTGAAACATCTGAAAATATCTGCGTATTTCCCCAAAGGAAATATGAGTGAACGTATTATGAGAGAATTGAATAGGCTTTGCAGGACTTATTGTGCTCGGAAACACTCAAGTTGGGCAGAGCACATGTAGTATTTTGAGAATGTAATTAACAACTTAAGGCATGATGCAACTGGTTTTGCGCCTTGCGAATTGATGTTTGGCCAAGAACCGCACAATGTGATTGCAGATATGGTAGAATTCCCTATTCTAACGCAAATATCCACAGACGAGAAGAAGATAAAGGCTAGGGCAAATATAAGAAAAAGAGCAATGGAAAGGAAGAAGCGTCATGACGCAAAAGCTGTACCCAACAGTTTTGAAATAGGTCAGTTAGTCCTTGTCAAAACCAAGGAAAAATCAAAGAAAATAAATGCAGAAACAAAGAAATTCATGTTCGCATACCAAGGACCTTTCAGGATCATAGGAAAACCACATGCCAATGCATATAGGCTAGAGTACCCTAAGAGTAAAAAGCTATTAGGTCTCAGGAACGTGATCGACCTAAAGAAGTTCATAGGTAATGCATTCTGTAGGGAGGAGGTTGTTCTGTAACCTCTACACAGTGGGGCAGCTGTACAGTCACAGCTGTGTGCGATCTCCTTTCCTTTTCAGGTCTCACTCATTCTTCATCTTTCCTATCCACCAAAATTTCGGCTCTTACTCTCAAATACTAAAATCTTCCGGTATGACTATCAATCCAGCATTAAGCTAATGAATTCTGTAGGGAGGAGGTTGTTCTGTAACCTCTGCACAGTGTGGCAGCTGTGCAGTCCCAGCTGGGTGAGATCTACTTTCCCATTTCAGGTCTCACTCTATCTTCATCTTTCCTATCCACCAAAGTTTCGACTCCTTCTTTGCAATACAATAATTTTCCGTCATTGCTATCAAGCCATGAGTTCTGTAACCATTCTATCCACCGATTAGAGAAGAAAATACCTAATGTGACAAACCTAACAGTGACAGAGAAGTATGATGTAATTAAGATACAAAGGTATTTGAGTAACAAGTATGTATAGAACCCTGGTAATATTGTAAGTACAAAGTGTTGTTTTATGGGAAATGGTCCCACAATAATATTTAAAAAAGATATACAAGTTCGTTTATAAGCAGGATCTGAAGTGGCAATGAGACCTAGTGTACGCATTAGAGCTAACTAATAAATAGTAAGAGAGAGTGCTTAGTGTTATGAAAAATAGACAAATAAGTTGTAAAAATGAACTCACCTTGTGTAGCAAGGAATGGCAGTGTAATAGAATTGAGTAGTGTTTGTGGTTGAGACGTGAAGGACACGTCCCTGAAGTATTTATAAGGTTGGAGCTGGCCATTATTTTGGTGTTGGGTGTGCGGTAACACACCTACATGTACTGAGGTTATGAGTTGGAGGCGTGAATGCGACCATAGGTATCCTTATGTTAGATGAGACAGAGCAGCTCTTGGTGTCCTGTAGGTTTAAGGAATTTAGCATTACGCTCGTCCATAATTACTTAATGCACTTTAGTGGTAGGTCGAGAGAGTCTACCTGTGGTTTCAGCATCCAATCAAGTGGAAATGGATTGCAACGTGAGCAAACTGATCAGCTGCAATACACTATAGATATGAAATAAATGTGCTATCCTATGCGTTAAATGTTAATAGAGTGAATGTTAAATAAGTACATAAACTAGCAACATAATTGAGTAACATAATGGCAGACGTGAAACATTATTTATAGCTGAGCATAAATACACTTCGATGAAGTAAGTACATAATTGCGGATGTGGAACTGACACAGCAGCAGAGGACCAATAAGTGGATTTAGTAGTCAACTAAACGTAGTGTGTTTTGAACACTCAGAACTGTACTATTACCACAAGTTACTCACATGTACAAAGAGGCTGAGAAGACAACTGCTAATCAAATATACTCATACTATCTCTAAGAATAAGGTAATCGAAGATGAGTCAGTTAAGTAAATAAAATACAGATTTATCAGGAATGTACCGAGCATTGGTTCAGTGTTCCGGCCCAGAAATAGTAAATTGAGATTAAATAGGATTTATGATTGTATGCCTTGAGCATAAATTTTCTCTAGTACGTGACTAACGGCGTTTTGAGCCATTTGTTTACCGATTTTATGACAGTTAAGTAACCGCGAGAGTGAAATTGAAAAAGTTCTGTTAACTTTGTTCCAGTAACATATTGAAAGATAAAATGTATATATATATATCCCCATTTCATTGTGACCCACCCTTAGATATTAAGTGAACAGAGTCTGAGGCACACTTTTTGTTTGTTCTACAGGACAAACCAGATAATGGCAGCCTGGTAGCTGCGTGAAAGCGTGGAGTGACTTGGACACCACTCATAGTGACCCCTCCCCTTTCCCCATGTAATTTAGAGTGAACGTGAAGGACGCACACCATAGCAACTTCCCCTCCTCTACCCTTGTGAATGGAAGTGTAGAACGCCAGCCAAAGCGGCTACAACCATGTGTGTAAAAATGAAATTCTCATGATTTGTGAAATTTTCTTTCAGGTTTAGAAAAGACTGGTATGATATAATTATCTGTTTATGTATCATGAATAACTGTGTTATTTTCTTTGAATTTGTGTGTGTAAAAATATTTACAGACAATTTAATGGATTTAAGATTTTCATAATTTTACATATTTTTATGTCTTTCTCTGTCTAAGGCAATATGTATGCCAAAGTGTTTCATTGATTTTTCCTTACACTTTGAGTGATAATGTTGCTTAAGAGGCAGTGAACATTCCAGCAATTTAAATAATTGAAGTAGGTAATAAGTTTTCTTTTAATATTTCCACATGTTTACATTTCAATTTCATTTTTTCATAGGGAGTTAAGCTGTACTCTTGCTTCCCTTTTGGAATTAATTTTTTTTCATTTACATTAAAAAAATTAAGTAGAGGGTGATGTAGGGAAGCAGCCTACTCACACCTTATAAAATTCACATCAGTCTTTCCATTGTGTGCCAGCCAGTCTGCTGTAACTAGCTCTGACGGCAAAATACTTTAAAAATCAAGTAAATAACCTGAAACGTTTCTAGCGTGTCAGGATTAATACTAAATCAATATGTGTTGAATATCAGTTCAATAACTTTAACCATTTTCGAAATTTGGACGTTTTTCTGTAAAAATCATTGGCTCAACAGAAAAGAGCTAGAAACTTAAAAGTTTATATTTAGATTCCTTTGCATAATAATTTAGTAGAAACAGTATTCTGGATCTCACAAATTAAAATTTTAGTTGAAATTCATGATTTTCTGGTTTTTGTCTTAGAAATTAGGGAAGCAAGATAGATTAAGTAGGCGAATAAATAAAGCTAGGGTGTTTAAATTTAAGTAGAAGGGAGATCCGCTATAATCATAAAGATGTGAGAAGTTTCAACTGAATAACCATAAAACTATAGTGATAGCGTATCTCCAAAGGGCAAGTTCAGAGCTCGTCTACTGCGTGTAGTGTAATTAAATTAATTCTCTCACCAAAAATATTTGACTTAGCCACGTCAGACTTTTATTATGATTACTTACTTGTGTGCTGATTGCACAATTAATTAGCCACGTCAGACTTTTATTATGATTACTTACTTGTGTGCTGATTGCACAATTAAATTGAAAGCTTCATCGGCCATCAGCAAAAGAAGCAATGATTTATTCGATAACTTAAGGTGGTGCATTACTAGCCCAGCGGCTAGTCGGGAGAGCAGATTTGATCAGGCGTTCCCTTAGCCGTCCACACCGCGGCTTTATATGTAAGAACGCTGCGCGAAAAAAGGAAGGCCCCAGTTCTCTCCAGACGCTGATTAGCGCACCACCTGTGCTGGGAGTCGCGTCGCGTCAGTATCGTTAATATAAACAGCCTCGGATGCAGTAATAAGTTACTCGGGATACGCGGATACGCGTAACCATGAAATCGTTTTCGAGTGAAGTGTTAATTTTGGGATAACGTTAATGATCTATCTTTAGTTTGCGTATGTCGTATTTTCACGTGCCACTGCAGGACAGACATTCTACCATTATTAGCGTGGCGTTTGATGTACATTATCATCAAATTATGGCGAGAATTCACTTAAACATTTAATTTGAACAGTTATAGTTGCATCAGCGCATTAGACTCTGAACTGCTCTGGTAGTTGTATTGTGTGGATTCTTTTTGGTCTGTGACTTTCAGAATATAGTGAACATTTTAGATAGAATGGTTTTTGATTTTGACTCCCAGGAAATCTTCTAATTCCTCAGAGCTGTAAGCTGTAGCTATAAATGTATTTCTCAGATGAAGTGGGCACTAGGAACTCTAATTACAGGCTTCACGTTTTGCTAATCACTTTCTGGTTGCCAATATTGTAGTTAGAGAGCCAGTGTTGAGAACGGCAAACAACAGCATAAATACAAAACATTTATTCTGTTGTTCCACCCGCCCCCCCCCCCCCACTACCTGCATAACGTGTTCCCATTCACAGGAGCGAGTAACAGAATATATATTCGACGGTGCCCTTTGGCTACTCTGACTGAAGGATCCTTCTAAGAAATACCAAATTAAGATAACCTGAAGATGCCTAAATAAGGCGAAATGCTTAGTTGAAAAATAAAAAACTAAAATTGCAACCAAGACTGTTTTTAACCAATAGTGTTAAGCATTGGTTTGCTGTAGCGCACATGTGGATTGGAAGAATTTCATTGAAAATGTAGTTGCCAGAAATATTTATTGGGAGAATCCTTTGGTAGTAAAAAAAAAATGGCTCTGAGCACTATGGGACTCAACTGCTGAGGTCATTAGTCCCCTAGAACTTAGAACTAGTTAAACCTAACTAACCTAAGGACATCACAAACATCCATGCCCGAGGCAGGATTCGAACCTGCGACCGTAGCGGTCTTGCGGTTCCAGACTGCAGCGCCTTTAACCGCACGGCCACTTCGGCCGGCTTGGTAGTAAAGTCCAACCACGAAGGAGGTAGCTTACAAAACTCACTTGCGACAGAGAGTATTGTTGGTTACTTTGGAGCCCTCACCAGACAAAATTGGTAGCTGAAGGTCCAAAGAAGAGCAGTGCGCTTTTTCCCAAGTTCGCTGAGGAAGTGCGAACACGTGGAGATTCTCATGCAGCTCAAGTGGTAGACGCTACTAGAGAGGCGTTGTACGTGTTGGTTTGGTTAGAGTTTAAAGACGATACATTCCAAGAAATGTCAACTAATTTGTTGCTCTCTCCTATGTATATCTCGAGAAAAGATTGTAATAGCAAAATTAGGGAGATTCGGGTTGACACACCCTCTTCGCAAAAAGGTGGGAAGTGACAGTCGTATATGCAACGTACCGTTCACAACACCATCAGGTGCGTTATTAAGTGTAGCTGCGCACTTAGGAGACCTTTCACACATACCAGCCTAAGCCGGCCGCTGTGGCCGAGCGGTTCTAGGTGCTTCAGTCCGGAACCGCTGTTGCCGCTACTGTCGCAGGTTGGAATCCTGCCACGGGCAAGGATGTGTGTGATGTCCTTACGTTAGTTAGGTTTTAATAGTTCTAAGTCTAGGGTACTGATGACCTCAGATGTTAAGTCCCATAGTGCTTAGAGCCATCTGAATTTGCCAGCTTAAGTGCCACAGACAATTTTGTTATTAAATTTCCTGGCAGATTAAAACTGTGTGCTGGACCGAGACTTGAACTCGGGACCTTTGCCTTTCACGGGCAAGTGCTCTACCATCTGAGCTACCCAAGCACGACTCACGCCCCGTCCTCACAGCTTTACTTCCCTCAGTACCTCGTCTCCTACTTTCCAAACTTCACAGAAGCTCTCCGGCGAACTTTGCAGAACTGGTTCACAGGAGAGCTTCTGTGAAGTTTGGAAAGTAGGAAATAAGGTACTGGGGGAAGTAAAGCTCTGAGGATGGGGCCTGAGTCGGGCTTGGGTAGTTCAGATGGTAGAGCACTTGCCCGCGAAAGGCAGAGGTCCCGAGTTAGAGTTTCGGTCCGGCACACAGTTTTAATCTGCCAGGAAGATTCATATCATCGCACACTCCGCTGCAGAGTAAAAATCTCATTCTGGAACGTTGATATTAGCTGTCGCAGCCGAGGTCTTTAGTACACGCGTTCTGGCAAAATATAAGAACACCTTGTAGTGGTGAGTGGATTTTGGGTTTACATTTATTAATTATAATTTAATTTTATTTGTAACTGAATGCGGTGTTTATGTACTAAATACAGGGACTAGGAGCACAAGCTGCTACAAGGTGTTTAGTCTGTCGCAAACATTTATACTGACAAGTAAAAGTACTTTTGGACCATGGCTATAATTACTTAACGATTTTCTGTTACAAAATATTTGACCCCTCACCACCATACCAATTGAAAAAAACAATAATGTGCCATTAACAACATCAAAAAGCTCTCCGGGTCGTTCCCAGGGTCATAAATCGTCGCTGCTAGAGACGAAAGGGATTGGAAATCTGAAGGAAGACCTGTGCTGCAACGCAAGCCGTTAATTTACCGGAGGTCCGGCGTGGCTGAAAGCGCGCTGGAGTAGGGAGGCTGCAACCCAGGGCGACATCTCATTGGTGCGAGCGGTGCACGTCTTTCGGCCGTGGCCACAATGGAATTTCCCAGGTTATGCACAACGCCCTCATCACTGTTCCTATTCAAGTCACTCAAGGTGAAATCTCATTTTGCTGATAATTGTCTCTCTTGATGTCCCCACGTCAAATACCGCACTAGACGATCTATCTCGTAGTGTTCTGTGAAGAGATTCTTCTAGGTGAACCGAACACCCGCTTGGCCAGTTCACGTTCTTCTGGTCAATCAAATTATTTTTAAATTCTTCCTTCACTACGGAGTAAACCTAAGACGTAATCGTAAACTCTGTCCACAGGCTGTTGCGAGCCGATAGGTACCTATCGACTGCCGTATTATACTCCGCCAATGGAATCGTAGGATTTAGTAAGGCGTGGGGACAGTACACTGTTTCCCAGGCATTGAAATTTTTCTTGACATAAGACGCTATTATTCGGTCATGGAGCTCCTCAATTGGCATCACGAGGCTGAGTGTGCACCATTCAAGGAAAAAACCCTACCAGTACTGGGGACTGAACCCAGGTCCTACCCATAGGTGGGCTTATAAAATAAATAAAATAAAATATATAATAAATAAAATATTTCAATTATTCACTATTTGTGATGTATATGATTGTGATTGGTTGTAATTGATATTTCCTTATCTGGAACGTGGACGTTTAATTATTCGGAAATCAGACGCTTGACAATGGCTATTTGGTAAAGGCAATGTTACTCGTAGTTGACCGTGAAATAAAACTGAAATAATCGGACTTCGTAATTAAATCGTTTCCAAAGACTGCTGCGGTAGGTACGGACTCATAATCTAATCTCAATATTACAATGATTTGCCAGCCATGCCAATACGTCGTACAGAGGTGATTGTCTACTGAACATAAAAAGGTTACATAGTTAGTTAAATCAGATATATTCAATGAAATTGCCTACAGTTCATAATCCTACTTACTTTTACAAATACAAATTCTTTTCAGAATCGAGCGCCTAGTGTGGTTGCAACTCGCAGTATTCTTCTATAACATGAAAATATGGCGGTGTGCCAGACAATAAAATAAAAATACGTGCTTCTCGCACCACTTCTACCAGAGCTCTCCCTTCTTAATCAAACATAAGAGTAACGTAATTATGCTTTTGTTTTATCAGCGACACAGCGCTGCAGTTGTGTGCCACAGGCTTTATTTATTTGTCACTGATTATTTATTTAATTAATATTTCGCGTTTCCGCGGAAACTCACGCTCGGCATGCAAATGTGCCTTTATATTGCCCCCTGAATTGCGAGGCGAAAGGACACACCTGCAGGCGAGCAATTCACCTAAAGGCACAAAAAAATCTAAGTTATCTACAACTATTTACATGACTTACATTACACACATTATACACATTATGTACAAAATTTGAATGACGCGGGTGCGCCTTAAAAGTTCTTATGTTGGCAGATAGAGTGCGCGCATGCGCAGAAGCGTCTGTGTGACTCCGGCACTGCCGTTATATTGTACAGTTAGATCACGCGGCACAGTATTGCAGTTCATATTGTTCGTGTGCGCGCGTTTCTAAATCGTTGCACAAAGAAAATATTCAAGCAAGATTTCATATGAAGACTACATTCTATGACAGGTAACTTAGTTTTAAATTTACAATATTTGTTATAACACAATACAACTTAGATTGTTGAATGTTTCTTAGTTACATAGTATTGTTTTGAAATACTTCAAAGAAAAATGTCCGTATGTTTCAGGTGCGTTGACCTATACACATCGTGACGTTATTTCAGTTCATATTCACCTGCTGCACAATAATTTTTTACAGGTTAGTGTCGTCGTGGTAAAGTTTTTTGATCACAGTAACATCGTTGTATAACAACGTGATTAATACATAAGCGTGTCCATTTCCCATTTCCATTATAGTCGTTGTGCTACAGTTCGTTGTGACAAAAAGCATTGTTTATTACAGATCTGACGTGACCCGTCGAGTTATTGGTCCACGTGCAGTTCGTTTTTTACATTCCGTGGAAGCTTGGTTGCAGAACCTCGGACGGCACATAGCTGGCGTCGATTCTTGGACAGTCCAGGTAAGAGTGTCCGTCACATTTCGAGAACATTTCATTCCCTGAAGTTCCAACCAAAATTCTTCCACCCGTCGTGTTGTTTTCTGGACAGGCACTTTGTGTCCATTTAATCCAGTTAACATCTTGAAGTTAGGTACTGTAGTAATGTCACTAGACGATGCACGAATTATGCACTTCACATTTTCAGTTTTTTTTTTGCTGAATATAGCTCACCTAAATGTTCGTAGTTATTAATCAAAGAAATGGTTCATCGCGTTTACATAGGTACGATGCATAATGAATGGCATTAACCGTTTCTTTCACATAGGTTTCTGCGTGGTTGCAGAGTTAGTAATGTTCGTTAATGTCCGTGAACAGTGGTTCACTATGCAATGTCTTTTTGGCACTCGTTTTGTTCCAATTTTTTTACATAGTAACAGTTACATTATACATCATTGAAAGAAAAATAAACATGAGTAATCGTACATATACACGTCACATATTTTCTTAGCATAAACATAATTCAGTTGCACATAAACATGTTTACATCATCATTACATAGCTATGGGTTATTACATTGTGTCACATTTGATTACATGAATTGCAGATATTGACGTCCTCTTTATCGGTTTTGCTGGAATTTTATCGATGTTTATTTTATGATGTCATCTGAAATTAAGATTGGTTAGACACAACATTCATTACATCAGTAGGCAAGACCAGGCATTTTCACTACTCAATAAATATTCAAAATAATAAGAGACGGAAAACTGTTCGATTCCTCGCGTTTTGTGCGTGTGTGTATAGTGTCTGTGTGGCCTTGACTACTGATAGATGCTTTTCGTGTTGAGAGATGTGCGTCTAATCCATTTTTCGAAGTAAAAGATCGCTTCACAGATGACGTCTGTCGGTTCGTCAGGTGTCATACCAAGTCAGTGGTACCTACAGTAACAAATGTTTCGTGAAAAATTAATATATCATTCACTGCTACGTAAACATAAATTTTATTTTAATATTCCGTCTTCCAGGTGGTGGCGCGCGCTGAAAGAAGAGTTCTTCTGCCTTCAACTGCGTCACTGGAACCGCTGAAATGAAAATTTCTATACTACTTATTATCTGTGTTGTAGCAACAGAGTTTTTCGAGTTGCTTAGCAATGTTTTGATGGGTATGACTTTGACATTATTCCGCATGAAATGCTCTAAGATCTCGGTGTGCGTATAGCCCAATAATTTTGTTAGTTCTACGATGTTGTAACAGATACGCACCAGGATGCGGTATGTTAATAATTATATAAGGTCCTTCATATAGCAGACGCCACTTAGCGTTGCGTCGTTTTAGTGCTACAGATTTATGATGAGTACGAAGTAGTACAAGCATTCCTACCTCGAATTTTTGTTTTCTTTTTATTGTGTTTCTGTGATGTTTGTTTCGTATCTGTGCGTGATGTGTCAGCGTAGTCAAAACTTCTTTTATTTTCTGTTCTGGTGTGATTTCCTTGTCTGACAACTTAGGTAATGGTTCTATCCACTGATCGTTCTGTTTGCAATTGAACATGATCTCGTTAGGTGTGTAATTTGTATCGTAAATATTTAAGTTATTGCGTACGTCTTCGAAAAGACTTAGGTAGGACACCCAATTAGTATGTTTTGATGAAATATAGGTCCTCATGAATCGGTTTAATTCTCGGAAAAGTCTCTCAGTAGCGTTACATTGTGGACTAAACCTCGAAATAAATATACTTTTAATGTTATTGTCCTTCAAGAAATTTCTCCATTTGTACCCAGAGTAGTATGCTGCATTATCTGACAGAATTGCTTTAGGTTTTCCCACGTGCGTCAGGTAATCACTTGAGAATCTTCGTATTATAGCACTTGCAGTGGCGGATTTTAAAGCATAAAGTTTTACATGTTTAGAAAATATATCGTAAAAAGCTAAGATATATTTGACGCCTCCAGAGCTTGCTGGATGCGGTCCACTGATGTCAGTACACAGAATTTCCAGGGGTTTACTGGGTAAAATAGAATGTAAATCTGTTTTTGTGGATAAATTCTGAGGTTTTGATTTTTGACATATGACACATGTTTTCAGTTCCCTGTAAATTTTTCTTCTCATATTGCTAAAATAACAGTATGTGCTGATCTTTGCTAAACACTTTTTCGTCCCATAATGACCCCAAACTAAGTGTGTGTGCCAAATCAGATTACGTTCAGACTCTTTGGGAATGCATACACACCAGTTAGTAGCATTTGGATGTCGGCGATAAAATAACACATCATTGTGTAACTTGTAATACTTAGTCAAAGGATGATTGTGTTTTTCTACCAGTGATGTTATTATCTTATACCAGTGAGGATCAGATTTTTGTAATTCAGCCATGTTTCTGCACATATAAATATAATATTGGTGATACTGCTTATCTTGCATTAAGAGAATCCTGTAGTCATTTACATTTTCCAAGTCACTGTTGGTATCATTCATACCTTGTGGAAGTCTAGACAAAGCGTCTGCAATGGTGTTGTCCTTACCTCTTATGTATTTAATTTCAAAAGAGTAGTTCTGAAGTGTAACTGCCCATCGTGATAGTCTAATATGTACAAGTTTACAAGTTAACAAAAATGTCAGGGCCTGGTGGTCAGTGTAAATTACTGTATGTTTTCCAAATAAATAATAATTGAATTTCTTGAATGCCCATACTATGGAAAGTGTTTCTAACTCAGTAGTGGAGTATGTACGCTCACATTCAGATAAAGTACGACTCGCAAACCCAATAATTCTTATCTGTTCCTTTTCTTTATTCTTTACAACTTGAAATAAGCAACATCCCAAGCCAGTACGTGAAGCGTCACAAGTCATACAAAAATCTAAATTGAAATCTGGATGGCTCAATAAGTTTGCATTCACTAAGGCTTGTTTAATTGTATTAAAGTCATTCTGGCACTGTTCTGACCAGATCCAAACTTGATTCTTTCTGAGTAGATTTAGCAGATGTTTACTGTTCATAAGTGGTTGTGGCAAAAAAACGTCTGAAAAATGAACATAGCCCAAGGAATGATTTTAACTGCTTTTTAGTTCGAGGGCTAGGAAAGTTTCTGATAGCATCTAATTTACTGGGATCAGGACGTATGCCCTGTGAATTAATGATATGTCCTAAATATTTTATCTCACTGCAACCAAACTTTGATTTTCTAAGATTGGCTGTGACTCCAGCTTGTGCAAATTTTTCTAAAATTCTTTGAAGTGTGTCAACGTGTTCATTCCAAGACTGTGTAGCTATCAGTATATCATCTACATAGTGTGTGACTGTCTCAACTAAATCGTCGCCAAGCACGGTATCCAGGGCTGTAATGAATACCCCAGAACTGACATTCAGTCCGAAAGGTAGAACACAAAACTGATAGGTTCGCCCCCCGAACATAAATGCAGTATATTTCCGAGAATCAGGAGTGATACCCACCTGCCAAAATGAATTAGCGAGATCTATTGTGGAAAAATATTTTGCATCTAGAAATTTCTGTAATTGCTCTTCTAAATTTTCGGGTTTTGTGTGAACTGGTAAAATTATTTCATTAATTACTCGTGCGTCTAACACTAACCTAATGCTTCCATTTGATTTTTTGACAACAAGTAGAGGACTACAGTAAGGTGAGGTGGATGGTTCAATGACCTTCCAGTCTAACATTTGTTTTAATTCTTGCCACACAGCAGGTCGTTGAGATAACGGTACGTTATATGTCTTGTGGTAGAAGATCTTGTGAGGCTTAACTTCAATCTTGTACACATACGTGTTGATAACACCTATTCGTTTGGTAAAAACTTGTAAATATTTGGATAACACTTCCTGTAGCTTTATACGTTCATGTGCACTGAGAGCTGTAGCTTCATTTATCTTATGATCAAGCAATGTTTTCAAGTCCATTAGCTCTGTGTCAGATGAGTGTGTGTGCGTGTCTTGAATGTCATTGTCAAGTACTAACTGAACCTTGTACCCTGTACAGTGTTTGTCATGCTTTAGAGTTCTCCTGTCCAAATCAATAATAATTACACTGCCTTTATCCTTTAAAATACATTTACCTTCGGAGAAGTCTATAATGCAGTCCTTCTCGCTCATAATATCTATTCCTAATATGCAATTTGTCACAAGGTTTTGTACAACCAGGAATGGCCATTGTACGGTACCATTACCTATTTTAATGTTTACAAAAACTTGCTTCGTAACCCTACATGACTTATTACCTAGTGCAGTAGTTATTTTACAGTTTTGGGCAGGAAACTCAGGCACGGGTTCCAATTCACACATCTTTTTATAGAAATTAAAAGACAAAACGCTCACAGCTGCACCTGTATCTAGGATAATAGTAGTTGGAATCCCACCTACTACACCAGTAGTAGATGCTAAAACAATTTCATTTGTGTTTGAACGACATTGTGTACTGTCTTGCAAAAGTTCATCTGATATATTGTTATTGTGGTTGTATCTTATAAATAAAACAGGTAATTTTTGTTTAGAGTTATTCGGCATATCATTATTCTGTTGTTCAAGTGTGGTGTCAAATAACTGATTAACATTGAAGTTGCCCCCCAAGAATTCTTCAGCCACGACCTGGGGCATAGAAGTGACTGTTTCTAGTTTGTCGGATTAGCATTTGTACTAGGTACTGACACAGATTGAGGTTGTGTATCAGGTGTCATTTCTATTATATTCACATTCGGATATTGCCTATTGTGATCTCCAAACTTTTGCGGTTGTTGTTGCTGTTGCGCATTATAACTTACCTGTCGGTCGTAAGGTATGCTCCAATTTTGTCCTGGTGGCTGCTGTGGTAAAGCAGTGTTTGAATGAAAGTACTGATCGTTACGAGTCCAGCCTTGACGCTGTCTTGGCTCGTAGTTATTATTATTTCTATTTCTGTTTGTGCTTTTGTCGTTCCCTTTGTATCCGTTGTTACCGTTGTTGTTATTACCGCGGTGCCTTTTGTATGGATTGCCGCATGAAGTGTTATTACTGTTGTAACTATTGTTTGTATTGGAATACGCGTGTTGATTTTGATTTCCGTATTGAGACGGCATGTGAGTTTGCTGTTTTTGCTGTACCGCGTATCCAACTGTGGGCGCGCCAGAATTGAGTTGGCAAGCCTGCATGTTTTGCATTCCACTAGTGTAAACATTGTGGCTGCTGTTTTGCCGCGCGAAGCGCTGATCTTCAAGTAACATGTCAACCGAATCTAAAGCTGTTAAGAAATAATCTGAATCGTCATCCGGGATATGTAGGAGTTTTTCTTTAATGTTGAAAGGCAATTTGGCCTTCAACGCACGGAGTATATCGCGTGTTGCGACTGGTTCGTCCAAAAAGTGTCCCATGTTCAAGTATTTTTCAAAATATCTGCGTAAGTTGCCATTTTTACTGTTAAAAATTTCAGGTTCTAGAATTTGTCTTCTGAGTCGCTCCTGGACGGATTGCGACCAGAATTTGTTCAGAAAAGCACGCTCAAACTCACTGTACGTGGTACATACGTCAGCTTGACTGTATGCCCAGACAGCTGCATCGCCTTGGATGTAACCGACAATATATGAAATCTTTTTCCGGTCACTCCAAGTGCGTGGAAATGCGTTACTAAAAGATTTAAGAAAAATCACCGGATGAATGGTTCGTTTTTCTGGGATAAAAATCTGAAATTGCCTGTGTTTCATTAAGCTTTCTTCTTCCTTCGCATTGTGATATGGATTTATTCCACTGTAATTACTGCTATGTTCAGCTGGCGAGTAATTACGATAATGTTGCTGTGGTTTACCATGATAATAGCTTGTGTTTGTGTTTGCACATCGTGGTATGTATTGTAGTCGTGGTGTGTTTTGTTCTTGTGTGTTTGTCGTGTGCGGTATGTGTGTGTCATACTCGAATGTATATTGGTTCCTGAACTGTGCATTTTGACTGATATTTTCGTTACATTCAGTCTGTGGTCGATCGGTGAATTCTCTCATGGGTGCAGTGACGGATTGTACTGCATCACTGATCAGCTGTTTGTTATTAGTCATGTATTCCGCTACGGAGTCGTGCACAATTGTTGGTAAATTTTCACGTAAGCATCTATCAAAATGTTTGTCTTTGTTCACTACCCAATCATGAAATTCTTTATTAATGTTTTGAAAATGAGCTGTGGCATCAGATTGTAAGATGTCAGTCAGGTGTTGTTCAACATTGTCAAATTTATTCTGCACGTCAGTAATTCGTCTTTCAAGGTTGTCGTGCACTAAAGGATATGTTTGAATTTGTTCAGTAAGAACTTCACACGTGACATTAAGGTTTTTTACTTGTGTCTGTAAAAGTGCTACGTCAGTTGTAGTCTTTTCTTGTCTCGTATTAAGCTGGGAAAATTTAGTACTGAGTTCATTCATCTGTTTGGTCAGTGTGGCGTCTATAAGTTCCACACGTTTACATAAAGTGTCATTACCTGTCTTGAGTGCTATGAGGTCAGATTTAATTTCGTCATTTTGTGTCTTTAAGGTTGCCATGTTCTCCGCGTTCTGTTTCATTAACATTTGTAACATGTCGGCAATGTTTACCGTTTGCAAGGTCTGTGCCCCCGCCGCGTCATTAGACGTGACGTCATGCATTAACATGGGCTCTGACTGAGACTTTGAAATTTTTGTGGTGGACGGGCTAGTGTCAAAATTTCCGTCAACACTTGCGTCAATGTTTGATAAATCGTCACTACCGGTTGCTGTCGTAAAGTCATTTTCTAACATTTGTCTCTCGTCCGAGTCGGATTGTGTCTGAATAGTACGTCTTTGCTGTTCCATTTTTGCGTATTGATTTCTAGTTATTACCATGCCACACGTGATATATGTTTCAAGAAAATATTTGACACTGATTTTAAAATAAGATGCAGTTGAGCATGAATCGCTCGTGGCAACAATGGCTGTCCGTTAATTTAAAAATATAAACTGAATTTGAGATTATTGGTAATGGCTGCTGGCCATGTTACATCATATCGTACAGAAGTCGGCCATATTGTACACTCGTGTATTGGTATTGTTGCATACGTTATTGTTTAGGAAAAAGTACTGAGAATGGAATTTATTACTGAAAACTGTTATGCGCGAAAGAAACACTACAGAATTTACTGAAAAGCTAATACACTGAATTTATATGTCTGGTCAAGCCTGCTAATGCAAAGATGCTGCGTCTTACCTTATTTTGCTGGAAGTTTCATTGCGTCTTCCGGCAAAACTTTAGAATTGGAAAATATCTTCAGATTTTTGTTATCTCTCATACATTCACGTCCAGGTCCAGAAAGTTGATTTTTGACATGAAACAAAAAGAACAATGTAACAAATGACAAACTGAACAAAGTCCTGTCACGGTCGCCAATATAAAATAAATAAAATAAAATATATAATAAATAAAATATTTCAATTATTCACTATTTGTGATGTATATGATTGTGATTGGTTGTAATTGATATTTCCTTATCTGGAACGTGGACGTTTAATTATTCGGAAATCAGACGCTTGACAATGGCTATTTGGTAAAGGCAATGTTACTCGTAGTTGACCGTGAAATAAAACTGAAATAATCGGACTTCGTAATTAAATCGTTTCCAAAGACTGCTGCCGTAGGTACGGACTCATAATCTAATCTCAATATTACAATGATTGCCAGCCATGCCAATACGTCATACAGAGGTGATTGTCTACTGAACATAAAAAGGTTACATAGTTAGTTAAATCAGATATATTCAATGAAATTGCCTACAGTTCATAATCCTACTTACTTTTACAAATACAAATTCTTTTCAGAATCGAGTGCCTAGTGTGGTTGCAACTCGCAGTATTCTTCTATAACATGAAAATATGGCGGTGTGCCAGACAATAAAATAAAAATACGTGCTTCTCGCACCACTTCTACCAGAGCTCTCCCTTCTTAATCAAACATAAGAGTAACGTAATTATGCTTTTGTTTTATCAGCGACACAGCGCTGCAGTTGTGTGCCATAGGCTTTATTTATTTGTCACTGATTATTTATTTAATTAATATTTCGCGTTTCCGCGGAAACTCACGCTCGGCATGCAAATGTGCCTTTATAGGCTGTGGATGGAGCGTCGAGATCCCATCTCGGGATTCGTTAGATGTAAACCAATAAGTCAAGGGCTTATTTCAATAGTGGTACAAGTCCATTACCTCCACTTTTCTGTCTGTAGTGCTTCTGAGATTAATGGTCGAAACAAACAGAAAGAAAGGTTCATCTCTAGCAAGAAGTCATATGCTTGAATATTTCTAGTATCTCAACTATAGATTTTTCAGCGCTCATTTCACTTTAGGACTCTGTATCTCAGAATGAACAAAAATGGACCTGTACCACTATCGAATAAGCCCCTCAACTGGTCTTTGGAAAACAGACCGAGTGATGCATGCCAAAGACAGTAACACGTGGTAAAAATCACTGAACATGGCCTAATTCTCTGGCTGCGTCAGCACTCTTCACCACGCTCTAGTGTCTCAACTCCACTCATTAGTTTTCAGTTTGGTTATTTCTGCATCTTCTTTGTACTGAAAAGCCACTCTTCCGTATGACTTACGTGTTGTTACTTCACAGTACATGGTCAACACAAAGACGTTTTGCTCCCTTCCAGCACAGGTGATGTTTCGCAGTTACATCTACATCTACATCCATACTCCGCAAGCCACGTGTGGTGGAGGGTACTTTGAGTACCTCTATCAGTTCTCCCTTCTATTCCAGCCTCGTATTGTTCGTGGAAAGAAAGATTGTCGGTATGCCTCTGCGTGGGCTCTAATCTCTCTGATTTTATCCTCATGGTCTCTTCGCGAGATGTACGTAGGAGGGAGCAATATACTGCTTGACTCCTCGGTGAAGGTCTGTTCTCCAAACTTTAACAAAAGCCCGTACCGAGCTACTGAGCGTCTCTCCTGCAGAGTCTTCCAGTGGAGTTTATCTATAATCTCCGTAACGCTTTCGCGATTACTAAATGATCCTGTAACTAAGCGCGCTCCTCTCCGTTGGATCTTCTCTATCTCTTCTATCATCCCTATCTGGTACGGATCCCACACTGCTGAGCAGTATTCAAGCAGTGGGCGAACAAGTGTACTGTAACCTACTTCCTTTATCTTCGGATTGCGTTTTCCTAGGATTCTTCCAATGAATCTCAGTCAGGCATCTGCTTTACCGACGATCAACTTTATATGATCATTCAATTTTAAATCACTCCTAATGCGTACTCCCAGATAATTTATGGAATTAACTGCTTCCAGTTGCTGACCTGCTATATTGTAGCTAAATGATAAGGGATCTTTCTTTCTATGTATTCGCAGCACATTACACTTGTATACATTAAGATCCAATTGCCATTCCCTACACCATGCGTCAATTCGTTGCAGATCTTCCTGCATTTCAGTACAATTTTCCATTGTTACAACATGTCGATACCTCACAGCATCATCCGCAGCAAGGCTCAGTGAACTTCCGATGTCATCCACAAGGTCATTTATGTATATTGTGAATAGCAACGGTCCTACGACACTCCCCTGCGGCACACCTGAAATCACTCTTACTTCGGAAAACTTCTCTACATTGAGAATGCCGTGCTGCGTTCTGTTATCTAGGAACTCTTCAATCCAATCAAACAATTGGTCTGATAGTCCGTATGCTCTTACTTTGTTCATTAAACGACTGTGTGGAACTGCATCAAACGCTTTGCGGAAGTCAAGAAACACGGTATCCACCTGGGAACTCTTGTCTATGGCCCTCTGAGTCTCGTGGTGGACGAATAGCGCGAGCTGGGTCTCACACGTTCGTCTTTTCCGAAACCCATGCTGGTTCCTACAGAGTAGATTTCTAGTCCGCAGAAAAGTCATTATACTCGAACATAATACGTGTTCCAAAATTATACAACTGACCGCCGTTAGAGATATAGGTCTACAGTTCTGCACATCTTTTCGACGTCCCTTCTTGAAAACGGGGATGACCTGTGCCCTTTTCCAATCCTTTGGAACGCTACGCTCTTCTAGAGACCTACGGTACACCGCTGCAAGAAGGGGTGGTGTAGAATATCAGATATTGCTTGTTTCTCCTTGTTGGTATTTCAATCTAGGTATAGTATCCTGCTTTGTCTTCGACTCGAATACCAGAAAGCCTTAAGCATATTTCACATCCGCTTGGATTATCGTTCTGGGACGCAACATTCCCACTCCTTTAGAAAATTAGCCTCTAATCTTTCCTCGGAATATTTCTGGAACAATCTCATCATACACGACGTACATCGACAATTAAGTGCTGTCGTAAGAGGTTTCAAATCCGCGGATTTGGCGGGGCAGTGGTGGCTAAACGACAGTGCGCTGTGACGTAGGCAGCACAGTGAGAGCAACCGGAAACAAAGGGAAGCGGACGTGGGGTCTGGTGTTGGAGAGCGAGCGGGCAGCAAGCAGCGGGCAGACACCAATAGAGGAAATTGTCGTACGAGATGACTGAAGGCTGTGGCTGCCTTGGTGGGACAGTTGCAGCAAGGAGGAGCGAGTTGGCCGTATACTCACTGTACGGCGAGGTTGGGCGCTGTTTGCTTCAGGGTTAGCCGGCTGATCTTATCCACAAACAGAACCCGGAGACAGCGAATTTGCCCGTATGTGTGTGTTGTAACACGGGACTGTTCTCTAATGGATGGGTGTCTACTGTTGTAGTAATGTCATCTGTCGGCTGTTGTATGTAATCAGGGTAATCAGTCTGATTAGCACACAATAAATTAACAGCATTCGCTGTTTCATTTGTGTCTGCGTATCTGAGCTGTCCAGAAACAATATCCAAGTTCGTGACTTACCGGTTCGTTTGGCACCCTTTCAGTCTGATGTCATTTGATCTCTCAGTCATATTTTCTGTTCACCAGCGCAATCTTTGTCACTGCCGGTCTTCACCCGAATTTTGTTGAAGGTTTTCTAGAGCAGCAGCTGCATTAAGAAACGTTTTGGGCGCTTGCACATTTCTCCCTCAGGTCCATTTGATAAGTCCCTGCTTTGGCAGGCGCTGTTTATCTAGATTATTACGTATTTTCTTTTAAGGTTATTGAGCATTTCATTTCAAAATTTAAACTAGAGTTAGGTCCTTCCACAAATGTTTTCGTGTCCAAGGTTAAATCACCCAGCCTGAAATTTATTTTCTGGGACACATTGTGTCGCCGGTGGTTATTAGCACTGGTCAAAAGCGAAAGGAGACCGTTCATACGTATCCTACGTGTTGATAGACTCGTTGGGTCGCTACCTATGAAAGTCAAACGGCTTGCCCGTTTTGTACGCATGACCACTTTTTTGGAAAATTCGTCCCTAATTTCGTGCAACTGGCGGCCCCTCTTAGCTAGTTGCCCAGAGAGAAGAAAAGGTTTGCTTGCGGTGACTCTCAACAGGCAGCTTTCAAAAGTCTCAAGACTGCACTGGTAAGTGCGCCAGTAATGGCGCTAACCGATTTCGAGAAGAAATTTATTGTCCAGACGGACGCACTGTTTTCGCCACTGTTTTGCTCCAAGAATATTTTGGTGTAGTCTTTTACCACTGTACCGCTGTACGAGCTGTTTTTTTTCACTTAATATAAATTTTGTATGGAAAAAAAACCTGAAATTAGAGACAGACAACAAGGATCGCAGCTGAGCCCTTGCATTGCCGAGCTGCACGAGGCAGGATATACGCCTTTTAATTCAAAGTTGAACGTATTAGAGGAAGTAAAAAAAAAATAGTTGCGGACGGCCTAAGATCTATGTACTGACTTGGCAGAAAATCCTAAGAAATTCTGGTCATATGTCAAAGCGGTAGGTGGATCAAAACAAAATGTCCAGAAACTCTGTGACCAAAATGGTACTGAAACAGAGGATGACAGACTAAAGGCCGAAATACTAAATGTCTCGCATTCGGAAGGACGACGGTTCAATCCCGCGTCCGGCCATCCTGATTTAGGTTTTCCGTCATTTCCCTAAATCAGTCCAGGCAAATGCCGGGATGGTTCCTCTGAAAGGGCACGGCCGACTTCCTTCCCCATCCTTCCCTAATCCGATGAGACCGATGACCACGCTGTCTGGTCTCCTTCCCCAAAAACCAACCAACTAAATGTCTTTTTCCAAAGCTGTTTCACAGAGGAAGACTGCACTGTAGTTCCTTCTCTAGATTGTCGCACAGATGACAAAATGGTAGATATCGAAATAGACGACAGAGGGATAGAGAAACAATTAAAATCGCTCAAAAGAGGGAAGGCCGCTGGACCTGATGGGATACCAGTTCGATTTTACACAGAGTACGCGAAGGAACTTGCCCCCCTTCTTGCAGCGGTGTACCGTAGGTCTCTAGAAGAGTGTGGCGTTCCAAAGGATTGGAAAAGGGCACAGGTAATCCCCGTTTTCAAGAAGGGACGTCGAACAGATGTGCAGAACTACAGACCTATGTCTCTAACGTCGATCAGTTGTAGAATTTTGGAACACGTATTATGTTCGAGTATAATGACTTTTCTGGAGACTAGAAATCTACTCTGTAGGAATCAGCATGGGTTTCGAAAAATACGATCGTGTGAAACCCAGCTCGCGCTATTCGTCCACGAGACTCAGAGGGCCATAGACACGGGTTCCCAGGTAGATGCCGTGTTTCTTGACTTCCGCAAGGCGTTCGATACAGTTCCCCACAGTCGTTTAATGAACAAAGTAAGAGCAAATGGACTATTAGACCGATTGTGTGATTGGATTGAAGAGTTCCTAGATAACAGTACGCAGCATGTCATTCTCAATGGAGAGAAGTCTTCCGAAGTAAGAGTGATTTCAGGTGTGCCACAGGGGAGTGTCATGGGACCGTTGCTGTTCACAATATACATAAATGACCTGGTGGATGACATCAGAAGTTCACTGTGGCTTTTTGCAGATGATGCTGTGGTGTATCGAGAGGTTGTAACAATGGAAAATTGTACTGAAATGCAGGAGGATCTGCAGCGAATTGACGCATGGTGCAGGGAATGGCAATTGAATCTCAATGTAGACAAGTGTAATGTGCTGCGAATACATAGAAAGATAGATCCCTTATCATTTAACTACAAAATAGCAGGTCAGCAACTGGAAGCAGTTAATTCCATAAATTATCCGGGAGTAGGCATTAGGAGTGATATAAAATGGAATGATCATATAAAGTTGATCGTCGGTAAAGCAGATGCCTGACTGAGATTCATTGGAAGAATCCTAAGGAAATGCAATCCGAAAACAAAGGAAGTAAGTTACAGTACGCTTGTTCGCCCACTGCTTGAATACTGCAAATCAGCAGTGTGGGATCCGTACCAGATAGGGTTGATAGAAGAGATAGAGAAGATCCAACGGAGAGCAGCGCGCTTCGTTACAGGATCATTTAGTAATCGCGGAAGTGTTACGGAGATGATAGATAAACTCCACTGGAAGACTCTGCAGGAGAGACGCTCAGTAGCTCGGTACGGGCTTTTGTTAAAGTTTCGAGAACATACCTTCACCGACGAGTCCAGCAATATATTGCTCCCTCCTACGTGTATCTCGCGAAGAGACCATGAGGATAAAATCAGAGAGATTAGAGCCCACACAGAAGCATACCGACAATCCTTCTTTCCACGAACAATACGAGACTGGAATAGAAGGGAGAACCGATAGAGGTACTCAGGGTACCCTCCGCCACACACCGTCAGGTGGCTTGCGGAGTATGGATGTAGAGGTAGTACATGTAGAAGCCGTAAATGTGTTGACGGTTAGAGAGACGCGTCTGATGGTGAGTTTAGTGCGGGTGACTGGGGTTGAACCCGATGAAGTGGTATGCTCTACCCGAGCGGATGCTCTCTCCTTTTTAAGGACATCGCCCACCAGCAGGATACAGAAAGACAGTTGGCACTGATTAAGGGAAGCTTGAGGATGTGATGAGAGGTAATGTCTTATGTTACGCCGCTCGAGGAGTCTAGCGCGACCAAGTCGTTGCCATCTTGGTTAGTGGCGTACGTATTTAATTATTTCCGCGAAACGCTGTTGGAAAGACATCTGGGTGATTTTAAAACTAGGATGAAAATTCGTGTTGTGTTCGTCTGGAAGGGTACAGAAAAGCAGTTTCAGGAATTAATAGAAAACGTGTGATAATAGTAAACCGGCTGCTAGGATTGCTGTCCACGAACGTGAAGCTGGCTCCTCTGAGTTAAATTTATATAGATCGCGTTGACTCTCTTCGTAGATTAAAGGAGGAGAATCGGTTCCCGCTTGTGTGCGTCTTTTTTCTTGATACTCGTAACGAGGTACGTTAATGTGCCAACAGCAATAAAATATTTGAAGAGTACTTTCGGGACCTTTGCCCCATGCAGGAGGCTATTGTATCTGATAGCGCCACTGCCTTTACCTCTGAGCACTTGGGGACTTTTGCTTCAGAGTGGGAACAGCCCACACCACTGCTCCTCCTTATTGTTCAAACCCACCGTTCGTTGAGAGAGTTAACAGGAAGCTGACAGCAGCGTTCACCGCCTTGCGTTATGATGATCGCTCAAAGTAGGACACATCATTTCTTAGCTAAGTTATGTCTTTAACACTACAGTACAGGATGCTGATAAGGAAACGTCAGCCAAACACATGCTCTCCTTTAAACCGAAGTCAGCTCCCTATAACCTATGGATTTGAAATGATTCACTACCGGAGAGAGTTGACGCTGCACAAATTTGCGAGACATGGAAACGAACTAAGAGAAATTTGAACAATTAGTTCATGAGCCCACTCGAAGCGTAAATGGTTGCGAAAGCATACTTGACCTTTTAGCATCAAATAAACCTGGACAAATAGTTAGCATTGTGATGAATGCTAGGATTAGTGACCACTAGGCAATTGCTGCTAGGCTGAATACCGTAACACCTACAACCACCAAAAAGAAACACAAAGTATATCTATTTTAAAAAATCTGATAAAAATGCTCTTAACGCCTTTTTAAGAGACAGTCTTCACTCCTTCCGATATGATCATGTAAGTGTAGAAAAGTTGTGGAATGTTTTCAAAGAGATAGTATCGACAGCAATTGAGAGAGATATATACCGCATAAATTAGTAAGTCATGGTACTGATCCACCATGGTAAACAAAACGGGCAGATCGTTGTTGCAGAAGCAACGAAGAAAGCATGCCAAATTTAAAAGAACGCAAAATCCCCAAGATTGGCAAAGTTTTACAGAAGTTCGAAATATGGCGTGTGCTTTTAATAATTTCCACAACGAAATTCTGTCTCGAAACCTGGCAGAAAACCCAAAGAGATTCTGGTCATACATAAAGCACACCAGTGGCAAGACGCAATCAATACCTCCACTGCGCGATAACAACGATGAAGTCACTGATGACAGTGCCACTAAAGCAGAGTTACTATACACGGTTTTCCGAAACTACTTCACCAAAGATGACGAAGTAAATATTCCTTAATTTTAATCAAAAACAACTGCCAAGATGAGAAACGTGGAAGTAGATATCCTTGGAGTAACGAAGCAGCTTAAGTCACATAATAAAGGCAAGGCCTCCGCTCCAGATTGTATACCAGTCAGGTTCCTCTCAGAGTGTGCTTATAAAATAGCTCCATATTTAGCAATTATAGTCAACCACTCGCTCACAGAGAAAGATCCGTACCTAAAGACTGGAAAATTGCTCAAGTTACACCAATATCCAAAAAGGGAAGTAGGGGTAATCCGCTGAATTACAGGCCTATATCACTAACATCGATTTGCAGTGGAGTTTTGGAACATGTACTGTATTCGAACATTATGAAGTACCTCGAAGAAAACGATTTATTGACACATAGTCAGCACGGTTTCAGAAAATATAGTTCTTGTGAAACACAACTAGCTCTTTATACTCATGAAGTAATAAGCGCTATAGATAGGGGATGTCAAATTGATTCACATTTTTAGATTTCCAGAAGGCTTTCGACTCCGTTCCTCACAAGCATCTTCTAACCAAACTGGGTACCTGCGGAGTATCGCCTCAGTTGTGCGACTGGATTCGTGATTTCCTCTCAGAAATGTCACAGTTCGTTGTAATAGACAGAAAGTAACCGAGTGAAACAGAAGTAATAGCCGGCATTCCCCAAGGAAGTGTTATAGGCCCTCTGTTGTTCCTGATATATATTAACGACATAGGAGACAATCTGAGTAGCCATCTTAGATTGTTTGCAGATGATGCTGTCATTTACCGTTTTGTAAAGTCATCAGATGATCAAAACGACTTAGATAAGATATCTGTATGGTGTGAAAAGTGGCAATTGACACTGAATAAGGAAAGTGTAAATTTATTCACATGAGTACTAAAATAAATCATCTAAATTTCGATTACGCGATAAGTAACACAAATCTGAAGACTGTAAATTCAACTAAATACTTAGGGATTACAATTACAAATAACGTAAATTGGACCGATCACATAGATAATATTGTCGGTAGAGCAGACGGAAGACTGAGATCCATTTGCAGAACACTTAGAAGGTGCAACAGTTCTACTAAAGAGACTGCTTACTCCACGCTTGTCCGCCCAGTTCTTGAGTACTGCTGTGCGGTGTGGGATCCGGATCAGGTGGGACTAACGGATGACATCGAAAAAGTGCAAAGAAAGGCAGCTCGTTTTGTATTATCGCGAAATACGGGAGATAGTGTTACAGACATGATACGTGAATTGGAGTGGCAATTATTAAAACAAATGCATGTTTCGTTGCGACGGGATCTTCTCATGAAATTTCCATCACCAGTTTTCTCTTCCGATTGCGAGAACATTCTGTTGGCACCCACCTACATACGGAGAAATTATCATCACGATAAAATAAGAGAAATCAGGGCACGCACAGAAAAATTTAAGTGCTCGTTTTTCCCGCGTGCCGTTCGACAGTTGAACGGTAGAAAAAATGGTTCAAATGGCTCTGAGCACTATGGGACTTAACTGCTGAGGTCATTAGTCCCCTATAACTTAGAACTACTTAAACCTAACTAACCTAAGGATATCACACACATCCATACCCGAGGCAGGATTCGAACCTGTGACCGTAGCGGTCGCGTGGTTCCAGACTGTAGCGCCTAGAACCGCTCGGCCACCCCGGCCGGCCGTTGAACGGTAGAGAGACAGCTTGAAGGTAGTTCATTGAACCCTCTTCTAGGCACTTTATTGTGAATAGCAGAGTAATCACGTAGATGTAGACAGATATAATCACCAAGGACTCGCTCAGCGCTATAATTCAGGAATGATGACGGCCCACCACCCTGAAGCCAAGGACCCAAGTACTTGAAAGGGTGAAGAAATCTGATGAGTAGTGAAAGCAGATGAGACGCCACATACACGTCTTACAGAAATGAAAAAAAGTGAACGGGTGTGAACTACATTACAACGAAGGAAAACAAGAGTCATAACTTCCAAAACGGACTGCAAGAGTCGTAACTTCTGGGACTTGCGCGGAAGGAATAGAAGCTATGTACGTGTGGAGCACCCTTCCCTACAATTCGCTGTCGAAAATGGACGTTTGCACCACGACACTAACACAAATCTGAATGTAGCTAACAGGCGCGTCAATCACTGGACGGACAGTTCATAATGTTGTGGGAAAAAATGAGAAATTAGTGAGACTTGAACATTGGTCTTCCCCTTCATAGTCAAACAACGTGACGACTTCATCACTACGCCGTGACTGTTCGCAGGTGCTCGATGTTACACTTCTTGAGCTTGGAACGTACTCTGTTAGTTCTTCCCGTATTCATTCTTCATCTGTGTTCAATTTTTGACAGTCTGCCCACTGCGTCATCTTACCACTAAATCTAGGGCTTTTGTGATTGGGACTTTCCCTTGTGAGTGTAATTCAACCAGATCAGCACATATTATACGCTACTGACCATTAAAATTGCTACACCACGAAGAAATGCAGATGATAAACGGGTATTCATTAGACGAATATATTATGCTAGAACTGACATGTGATTACATTTTCAAGCAGTTTGGGTGCATAGATCCTGAGAAATGAGTACCCAGAACAACCACCTCTGGCCGTAATAACGGCCTTAATACGCCTGGGCATTGCGTCAAACAGAGCTTGGATCGCGTTACAGGTACAACTGCCCACTCAGCTTCAACACGATATCACAGTTCATCAAGAGTGGTGACTGGCGTATTGTGACGAGCCAGTTGCTCGGCCACCACTGACCAGACGTTTTCAATTGGTGAGAGATCTGGAGAATGTGCTGGCCAGGGCAGTAGTCGAACATTTCCTGTATCCAGAAAGGCCCGTACAGGACCTGCAACATGCGCTCATGCATTATCCTACTGAAATGTAGGGTTTCGCAGGGATCGAATGAAGGGTAGAGCCACGGGTCGTATCACATCTGAAATGTAACGTCCACTTTCAAAGCACCGTCAATGCGAACAAGAGGTGACCGAGACGTGTAACCAGTGGCACCCCATACCATCACGCCGGGTGATACGCCAGTATGGCGATGACGAATACACGCTTCCAATGTGCGTTCACCGCGATGTTGCCAAACACGGATGCGACCATCATGATGCTGTAAACAGAACCTGGATTCATCCGAAAAAATTACGTTTTGCCGTTGGTGCATCCAGTTTCGTCGCTGAGTACACCATCGCAGGCGCTCCTGTCTGTGATGCAGCGTCAAGGGTAACCGCAGCCATGGTCTCTGAGCTGATGGTCCATGGTGCTGCAAACGTCGTCGAACAACGTCGTCGAACTGTTCGTGCAGATGGTTGTTGTCTTGCAAACGTCCCCATCTGTTGACTCAGAGATCGAGACGTGGCTGCACGATCCGTTACAGCCATGCGGATAACATGCCTGTCATCTCGACTGCTAGTGATACGAGGCCGTTGGGATCCAGCACGGCGTTCCGTATTACCCTCCTGAACCCACCGATTCCATATTCTGCTAACAGTCATTGGATCTCGACCAACGCGAGCAGCAATGTCGCGATACGATAAACCGCAACGACGTTTATCAAAGTCAGAAACGTGATGGTACGCATTTCTCCTCCTTACACTAGGCATCACAACAACGTTTCACCAGGCAACGCCGGTTAACTGCTGTTTGTGTATGAGAAATCGTTGGAAACTTTCTTCATGTGAGCACGTTGTAGGTGTCGCCACCGGCGCTAGCCTTGTCTGAATGCTCTGAAGAGCTAATCATCTGCATATCACAGCATCTTCTTCCTGTCGGTGAAATTTCGCGACTGTAGCACGTCATCCTCGTGTTGCAGCAATTTTAATGGCCAGTAGTGTATTAAGAGTACTTGTTGCCCGATTTGTGCCTTCATGTCTGAAATGTTCAGATGCGATATCCAAGTTTGTCAGTTACTGGTTCGTTTGGTCCACTTTGAGCTTCATGTCATTTGAGTTTGTACTCACGTTTTCTGTAACTGACCAGCCCTTTAATAACTGGCAGTCTTCATCTGACTTTTGTGGAAGGTTTCCTAGCCCAGCGGCTGTCTTAATAAACGTTCTGACCGCTCTCTCAGTTCTCGATGGATTCCATGTGATATGTTCCTGCATTGGCTGGTGTTTTTTACCTACATTATTGTATATTTCCTTTTCTGATTATAGTGTATTTCATTTTAAAATCTTAAGTTGGATTTTCACCTTTCAGAATTGTCTGATATAAATTACTGTACGTTTATGAGCACGTTATTGCGGAATATTTAAAAGTTTCTTGTTTGGTTAAGTTTGTGCAGTTGTGGTAGTACTCTTTTGTAAATTCCTTGCGCAGACATATTCAGTAGCGACTCTTTTATTACATTTAGGAACTTATTTTGTCAAGCTAGAAATGAATTACTGAGTCATTTGTTCAAAAAAATGTTTCAAATGGCTCTGAGCATTATGGGACTTAACATCTGTGGTCATCAGTCCCCTAGAACTTAGAACTACCTAAACCTAACTAACCTAAGGACATCACACACGTCCATGCCCGAGGCAGGATTCGAACCTGCGACCGTAGCAGTCGCGCGGTTCCGGACTGAGCGCCTAGAACCGCTAGACCACCGCGGCCGGTAGTTATTTGTTACTGTGGGTTTAATTTTAATTGATTTTAATACCGAAGCTCCATTGGTAGTTCATGTATCGTCCATTCTAAATGTTTTAAACTATTTCTCCGGCATCTGGCAGTTTCGGTGGCTCTTCTATTAATCTGCTTCAGAGTCAATTGTTTTTTAATGGTGAACTAGTTTTCTTTCTGGTAAGTGTAACTTCCTTAAAAATTACTTAATTTTGGTATACGTATTGGTAAATAAATGTTTAAAGTTTGTTTGGATAAAATAAAAATTATTTTAGCAAAGGGCAAAAATCTCTCAAAGCTCTACCCATTCCTACCACTCTCTATAGCGGAACCTTAGTACGGGATGTTCATGTATTTTCAGCCCTCCTGCTTCGCGCCATACTGTGACGTGATCACAGGGGAGAGCGACATTGACCCATGCTTGAATAAAACGGCGAAGCTTACCTCTAAGACCTCCGAGGACGGTAACAGCCTCGGTGCCATACGCGCAAATTTGTTGGCACTTTGCAAAGTCCCTGTACAGAGACGGCGATGATTCCTAGACGCCAGTATGACAGGCAAACTTAGATTTCGCATGTGGCAGGTGCTAGTTCAGCGACGTAACGTCATTCAGCTGAGGTATGTCGGAATGGTGGCCTGTAGTACTGGTGTCTACGACTTAGTGAATGGCTGTCAGTATAAAGGGAGCTTTTTCAAGCACAAGTTTCAATGGCGGATCCCCCCACCTCAACCCCACGAATACTCCACAGTAGAGAGAAAGTGCTACTCTGAGACGAAGAGGTTGGCACAGGTGAGGAATTCGTGGCGAGACGCTCAAAACAGTCAGAATACTGATGCCTCAGAAAAAAAAAGAAAAAAAAGGAAGGGAGGAGGGCCAAAAAATCGTAAAACCCATTCCTACTAATTTCAAATTTCGTAGAATTGTTCTGAACGGTCCCTAACGGTTCCACTCAGTACACCAAGGCAAAAACTGCCGTTCCGTTACTCTCCAAAGCGGTGAGATAACGTTCAAATAGATTGCAGGCCCACGACGTTCTTAGAGAAGGACTGAATGTGTGTCAACAATGTCAAAGGTTGTCACAAACGTCGTAATGTTGCTCACCGCACTGCGAAGTGACGTTTTCGACCTCCTTTTTTTTTTTTTTTTTTTTTTTTTTGTCATCAGTCTACTGACTGGTTTGATGCGGCCCGCCACGAATTGGAATGGATAAACATGTATAGATAAATACTTAGAACTACTTAAACCTAACTAACCTAAGGACATCAAACACATCCATGCCCGAGGCAAGATGCGAACCTGCGACCGTAGCAGTCGCGCGGCTCCAGACTGTAGCACCTAGAACCGCTCGGCCACCTCGGCCGGCCAGCCACGAATTAATTTCGTGTGCTAACCTCTTCATCTCAGAGTAGCAATTGCAACCTACGTCCTCAATTATTTGCTCGACGTATTCCAATCCCTGTCTTCCTCTACAGTTTTTGCCCTCTACAGCTCCCTCTAGTACCATGGAAGTCATTCCCTTATGTCTTAGCAGATGCCCTATCATCCTGTCCCTTCTCCTTATAAGTGTTTTCCACATATTCCTTTCCTCTCCGATTCTGCGTAGAACCTCCTCATTCCTTACGTTATCACTCCACCTAATTTTCAACATTCGTCTATAGCACCACATCTCAAATGCTTCGATTCTCTTCTGTTCCGGTTTTCCCACAGTCCATGTTTCACTACCATACAATGCTGTACTCCAGACGTACATCCTCAGAAATTTCTTCCTCAAATTAAGGCCGATATTTGATATTAGTAGACTTCTCTTGGCCAGAAATGCCTTTTTTTGCCATAGCGAGTCTGCTTTTGATGTCCTCCTTGCTCCGTCCGTCATTGGTTATTTTACTGCCTAGGTAGCAGAATTCCTTAACTTCATTGACTTCGTGACCATCAATCCTGATGTTAAGTTTCTCGCTGTTCTCATTTCTACTACTTCTCATTACCTTCGTCTTTCTCCGATTTACTCTCATACCATACTGTGTACTCATTAGACTGTTCATTGCGTTCAGCAGATCATTTAATTCTTCTTCACTTTCACTCAGGATAGCAATGTCATCAACGAATCGTATCATTGATATCCTTTCACCTTGTATTTTAATTCCACTCCTGAACCTTTCTTTTATTTCCATCATTGCTTCCTCGATGTACAGATTGAAGAGTAGGGGCGAAAGGCTACAGCCTTGTCTTACACCCTTCATAATACGAGCACTTCGTTCTTGATCGTCCACTCTTATTATTCCCTCTTGGTTGTTGTACATATTGTATATGACCCGTCTCTCCAAAAAGCTTATCCCTACTTTTTTCAGAATCTCGAATAGCTTGCACCATTTTACATTGTCGAACGCTTTTTCCAGGTGTCCTGATTTTTCTTTACCCTTGCTTCCATTATTAGCCGTAACGTCAGAATTGCCTCTCTCGTCCCTTTACTTTTCCTAAAGCCAAACTGATCGTCACCTAGCGCATTCTCAATTTTCTTTTCCATTCTTCTGTATATTATTCTTGTAAGCAGCCTCCTAATGTATGGGAATCAACAGTCAAAGGGAAGGGGTAGTTTTATTAACGCCCTTTACGCCAGTCGCTGAGGTCTGTTTATGACGATAGTGAGCGCCGGTGTGTGTGAAATGTTTTTCTCGGGCTCTCAGAAAAACTGCGTAAATTCAATGCTGGGCGTCACTGTTCTGACCTTCATTGCAGAGGCTCGGAAGAAGGGATGAAATGTGGGTAAGAAGGGGTGTTACAAAATGGTTCAAATGGCTCTGAGCACTATAGGACTTAACATCTGAGATCATCAATCCCCTAGAACTTAGAACTACTTAAACCTAACTAACCTGAGGATATCACATACATTAATGCCGGAGGCAGGATTCGAACCTGCGACCGTAGCGGTCGTGTGGTTCCAGACTGAAGCGCCTATAACCGCTCGGCCACAGCGGCCGGCGGAGTGTGACAAATTCACCATCGCGTGACTCTTAATAGGATAAATTGGTAAAGTTTGTTTTTAATGAATCGAGCCTGTTCAATTTTTTTAAGGTTGTTAGGGTTGTGATTCTTTGAACAAAGTTCTTTTAAAAACTGTAATCATAATATTGTTGTTAAGCAATAAAATGTGTTCCATGGAACAACAAATAACGAAATATGTGGGTCCACCTTCCATGTGTTTTCCTTAAAAGTATCCTAACCCTGGTTGTAAAGTATCAGTAGTTATGGACAGTGATGTTTCAGTGTTTTCATTCTTCAAGGTGATGGAAGTAACTGGCCTTTCATATAACTTGAGCCCATAAACAAATCGAATGTGATATCTCACTGACGTTGATCAGGAAGGGTGTTTAGTGTTTGGAAGTTTACGCTCGATGCAGAGAGGTAATCTACAAACGCGATGCAAGAGACTAGAATATTTGGAATCTTTTACTTGATTGTCAACTCAGAGATGCCAGCTGATTTGCTCTTCGATTCCTGAATATCCTGCTGCAGCAGGTAAATAAACAGAGTGGGTGATAGTCGTAAAATTTCTGCCGATATACCTTGGTATGATACTGCTTACACAACTGATTTTGTTTTCGCTGACTGGGGCAGGGGACATAAACGACTGAGAGACAATTATGGTGTGAAGCACATGCATAAGAGAATTCTCAGCTCTTATGGAACGGGTACAATGTTCGTAGAGAGCCGAGTAGCTGCTTCTACAAAGCTCTTGCACACATTCTCCCACAGAACGACACACACAGAGAGGGAACGTGAAACTAACTCTGTTAAAATTCCTTCTGTCCCGCAGCCGTAACAACAACTTAAGGCGTGCGGACCTCTTGAGGAAGAACAAGAGCAGTTATACTAACAAGTTTGTTGTGACTCCGCAACTACTTCTTGCCAGAGGATGAGCACAGAGAAGCGTGTCGCTCCGTTCAGAGTCTCAGCATCCGAGAGTATAGTAATGGAACAGGAGCAGAACTAGTATGGCATAGCTGAAGCTCATCAAACCACGAGAGTGTTTGCTTCTATGCTGTGACTTATTCCGCGTTCTGTGTTGCAAATGACAATGCGCACAGAATGCCAGTCGGCAGTTGATTTGAAAAGTTCAGGGAGTCAGTTTCGGCAAATCATTTCACTACTGAAGTTCATCACAGGAGCAGGTTATTTGCTGTGGATTTATAGATGTTTCTACATGTTTATCCAGGAAAGGAATCAATGAGCTATGCCATCCAAGGTAATACACCTGTCTGTCAAAGGATTTTATTCGCCACCTCGTAAATCTCCTGTACATCGAAATTCGTGTAATTGTGTTATAATAAAATAAAACCGTCAGACGTTTTTGGTTGTGAGTCTTCAAGGGTTAGATTCAGTTGCTTAAGGCTCGTTTCGTTCCCACAGTTTGAGTCTTGCGTTTTAAGTGCAGACAGCTGCGACAATTCCGTTTGTTTTGCAGCTGCCAAAGAGAACGGGGAATGTGGTACCTCAAGGCAGTTGCTGGCCTGGAATGTCTCGAAGGAGACCTCCTAGCTTAACGTCCCCACCTTAAGGACGGATTACCATCAACAGTGCCATATACCCTTACTCCGTATGGAACTCCAAAGAGATTTCAAAGACAACCCAGGACGCTGGGGAGAGTTTTGATTCGTAAATGAGTCCAGCCACGTATTTTTGATGATTTTTGTTACAAACAGGATTTGACATTTTCCTTCAGTACCTGAAAGAAGTTGACAATAACTCTTAATAGAGAATAGCTGTCTGAAATTTTCATGGGTAATTCTAAACAACTTTCCTTCCAGGATAAGCTACTAAGTCGCCGAATGAAATACTGGGTGAAGCACGAGGATGGTGTGCTGCATTTATGGACTGTTGTCACTAGATAGTTAGCTACATTACAACTACGTTTGAGCTCCCAACATAACAATATTCAGAATCACAAAATAACTTAGAAGGTCTATTACCAAGTTTTTGAACGTTCTACGAGTAGTATTTTATATGTCTGGATCCGTAGCTGCTGTGAATTTCTTATGAGAGGTCAGATATCTGCGTAGGCTCATTTATTTTAAAATAACTAGTATATTTCATAATTTAGCTATTAGCAAATTTCCTCACTTTGGATATTATCAAAGTATGTGATGGTAAAAGCAGTACCAGAAGTTGTAGCGATTCGAGAAGAAACGTGAAATAAAATGAAAAACATACCACATACAGGGTGGTCCATTGATCGTGACCGGGCCAAATATCTCACGAAATAAGCATAAAACGAAAAAACTACTAACAACGAAACTTGTCTAGTTTGAAGGGGGAAACCAGATGGGGCTATAGTTGGCCCGCTAGATGGCGCTGCCATAGGTCAAACGGATATCAACTGCGTTTTTTAAAGTAGGAACCCCCATTTTTATTACATATTCGTGTAGTACGTAAAGAAGTATGAATGTTTTAGTTGGACCACGTTTTTCGCTTTAAGATAGATGGCGCTGTAATAGTCGCACACATGGCTCACAATTTTAGACGAACGGTTCGTAACAGGTAGGTTTTTTAAATTAAAATACAGAACGTAGGTACGTTTGAACATTTTATTTCGGTTCTTCCAAAGTGATACATGTACCTTTGTGAACTAATCATTTCTGAGAGCGCATGCTGTTACAGAATTAAAGCAATAAATGCTGAAAATGATGTCCGTCAACCTCAATGCATTTGGCAGTACGTGTAACGACATTCCTCTCTACAGCGAGTAGTTCGCCTTCCGTTATGTTCGCACATGCATTGACAATGCGCTGACACATGTTGTCAGGCGTTGTCGGTGGATCACGTTAGCAAATATCCTTCAACTTTCCCCACAGAAAGAAATCTGGGGACGTCAGATCCGATGAACGTGCGGGACATGGTATGGTGCTTCGATGACCAATCCACCTGTCATGAAATATGCTATTCAATACCGTTTCAACCGCACGCGAGCTATGTGCCGCACATCCATCATGTTGGAAGTACATCACCATTCTGTCATGCAGTGAAACATCTTGTAGTAACATAGGTAGAACATTACGTAGGAAATCAGGATACATTAATCCATTTAGATTGCCATCGATAAAATGGGGGCCAGTTATTATACCTCCCATAATGCCGCACCATACATTAACCCACCAAGGTCGCTGATGTTCCACATGTCGCAGCCGTCGTGGATTTTCGTTGCCCAATAGTGCATATTATGCCAGTTTACGTTACCGCTGTTGGTGAATGACGCTTCATCGCTAAATAGAACGCGTGCAAAAAATCTGTTATCTTCCCGTAATTTCTCTTGTGCCCAGTGGCAGAACTGTACACGACGTTCAAAGTCGTCGCCATGCAATTCCTGGTGCATATAAATATGGCACGGATGCAATCGATGTTGATGTAGCATTCTCAACACCGACGTTTTTGAGATTCCCGATTCTCGCGCAGTTTGTCTGCTACTGATGTGCAGATTAGCCGCGACAGCAGCTAAAACACCTAATTGAGCATCGTCATTTGTTGCAGGTCGTGGTTGACGTTTCACATGTGGCTAAAGTCTTCCTGTTTCCTTAAATAACGTAACTATCCGGCGAACGGTCCGGACACTTGGATGATGTCCTGAATACCAAGCAGCATACATAGCACACGGCCGTTGGGTATTTTGATCACAACAGCCATACATCAACACGATATCGACCTTTTCCGCAATTGGTAAACCGCCCATTTTAACACGGGTAATGTATCACGAAGCAAATACCGTCCGCACTGGCGGAATGTTACGTGATACCACGTACTTATACGTTTGTGACTATTACAGCGCCATCTATCACAAGGCGAAAAAAGTGGTCCAACTAAAACATTCATATTTCTTTACGTACCACACGAATATGTAATAAAAATGGGGGTTCCTATTTTTTAAAAAAACGTAGTTGAAATCCGTTTGTCCTACGGCAGCACCATCTAGCGGGCCAACCATAGCGCCATCTGGTTTCCCCATTCAAGCTAGACGAGTTTCTTTCTTTGTAGTTTTTTCGTTTGATGCTTATTTCGTGAGATATTTGGCCCGGTCACTATCTATGGACCACCCTGTATATGAAACATTTACACGCCTCTGTTACATCAAAGTTAATAATTTGTAATTCATTCTGTCATTATATATTCCACGTACAGGGATTGAACAAAAATATGGAAACACCGAGCAAAATGCATGGTTGAACTTTAATACGGACGCTAGGAAAGCCAGCAGTGTGCGGTGTTGAGTCGGACAACGAATGGCGCCTGGGGAGTGTGGTCAGAGCAGCGTTCTGTGTAGTTGCGAGTCCATTACGTCGGAGCTGAGTGAATTCCAACTTGGAGAAAGTGTTGGTGTTCGTACTGTGGATGCTTCCGTAACCAATAGAGTAGAAGTGTGATGTTCTGTTAGGGAACGTGTCGAAGAGTTACGCCACAGATAAGGAAAGTAGAAAAACCTCATCCTCTAAGTCACAACGTGGTCGAAAGCGTGTGTTGACTGTCCATAACAGACGGACGTTGAAGACGATTGGGATGAAGAATAGGAGAATGACAACTGTAGAAGTCACTGCAGTGCTGAATGTCACACCCGTGATCCATGTCTGTTCCAGAACTTCACAAAGGGAGTTCCATAAACAGAGATTTTCAGGACGAGCTGGACCTCCAAAATCACTCTCCAGTGATGCAAATGCCCTTGCCAGGAAAATGTGACGCCGAATGCAATAACCTGACTACGAAACAATGGAAGAACGTCATCTGGTCAGATGCGTTGCAGTTCACACTGTTTCCAATATCAGGCCGAGTTTACGTCCCAAGAGTGAAACATGGCAGCTATATTGTGATTTTCCATGGGTCCCAGGGTTACTCGGCAGTCATATAATCGCCAAAGATTATGTGACCATTTTGGCTGCCGGCCGGTGTGGCCGAGCGGTTCTAGGCGCTTCAGTGTGGACCGCGTGACCGCTACGGTCGCAGGTTCGAATCCTGCCTCGGGCATGGATGTGTGTGACGTCCTTAGGTTAGTTAGGTTTAAGTAGTTCTAAGTTCTAGGGGACTGATGACCTTAGATGTTAAGCCCCATAGTGCTCAGAGCTATTTGAATCATTGGAGCCATTTTGGCTGATAAGGTCTGTCGCATGATGCCGTATATGTTCCTTAATGGTGATGCTGTGTTCCAAGATGACAGGGCCCCGGTTCACATAGCTCGCATCGTCCAGAATTGGTTTTGAGAGCAAGGGGCTGAATTGTGACATGCCTCCTCCCCCCCCCCCCCCCAACCTCCCAGACCACCACAGTCGCTTGATCGCAGTATTATTGAACTTCTGCAGACTATATTGAACGGTGAGCAATCGCTATCCACCTCCGTCATCATTACTTGAACTTTCCGCAATTCTACATGAACGATGGCATAAGATTTCTTTGAAAACCATACGGTACCTGTATTTATCCATTCCGAGTTGACTTCTAGTTGTTTTAAATGCCACTGGGTTTCCTACATCGTATTAGGCATATGGTGCTGGTAATGCATTGTGTTTTTTGGTATTTGATAATTATGTCCAGTCCCTTGTGTGTGTGGAGGAAGCTACGTTTCTTTACCTGTTTCTCATCCCCATGTCGGCGTGGGATGACAGCAGCGATGTAACCTACAGTTTACAAAATATAAAAGTGATACTTTAAAACATAGAAATATGAGAAAAAGATGAGATCATTAACAATAAGATGCTGCTGATGTGGATACTGTTGACACTGCATGGCGAGGTGCTTGGAGACGGTAAGCTACAGAAGGCGATATTGATGATTCTTGCTTGAAGACTAGCTCCATGTAATAGGTAGGCATGAAGAGACCATGTTGGAGAGCGGACGGACTATGATGACAGGAGCTGAAAGAGTTATAGAGACGGATAAAAAGTAATTGCAAGTGGTTTGTGAGGGATGTGATGATGGAGGCATCTAGTTATGCTATGGCGTAGCAATGGGCGCTATTAGGTTGGATGTGCTGCACAAAATTGAGTGGGAGAGTATGAGACTGGATTTTATACTAGAAAAAATGGGCAGTGGCATTCAAATGAAACACAGTATCAGCTGCCAGGATGACTTAATGGAATATTTGTGGTTGCTTGAACATGGGAATATTTTGAAAGGCGGTGGTAATGATGCATATGAGGTCTTGAGCGATGGAATGAGGTGGTAGTGAGATGCTTGGGTGATCTGGTATACTGATAGAGCAGATTCCACATCTACATTTATACTCCGCAAGCCACCCAACGGTATGTGGCGGAGGGCACTTCACGTGCCACTGTCATTACCTCCCTTTCCTGTTCCAGTCGCGTATGGTTCGCGGGAAGAACGACTGCCGGTAAGCCTCCGTGCGCGCTCGAATCTGTCTAATTTTACATTCGTGGTCTCATCGAGAGGTATAAGTAGGGGGAAGCAATATATTCGATACCTCATCCAGAAACGCAACCTCTCAAAAACTGGACAGCAAGCTACAATGCGGTGCAGAGCACCTCTTTTGCAGAGTCTGCCACTTGAGTTTGCGAAACATCACCGTAACGCTATCACGCTTACCAAATAACCCTGTGACGAAACGCGCCGCTCTTCTTTGGATCTTCTCTATCTCCTCCGTCAACGCGATCTGGCACGGATCCCACACTGATGAGCAATACTCAAGTATAGGTCGAACTTGTGTTTTGTAAGCCACCTCCTTTGTTGATGGACTACATTTTCTATGGACCCTCCCAACGAATCTCAACCTGGTACCCGCCTTACCAACAATTAATTTTGTATGATCATTCCACTTCAAATCGTTCCGCACGCATACTCTCAGATATTTTACAGAAGTAACTGCTACCAGTGTTTGTTCCGCTATCATATAATCATACAATAAAGGATCCTTTTTTCTACGTATTCGCAATACATTACATTACATTGCATTGGTACCGTCAGTTCTGGTTTGGCTGGAGGGTATTTAACTGTACTCTTGTAAGTGACATGAGGTTGGTCGCAGGTGTTACAGTGTGGTGTGGGTTGAAGATTAGAACAGTATTGTAACAGGTGGTCGGTTTTCCTGTGGGGCCACGTGGTTAGTTTTTTGCAGTCAGGAGTTAAATGGTCATTGTAGAGAAGGTATTTGTGGTTTGCACTTCAGGTTGAGAAGGTTTCTGTTTAGAGTGGTGTATGTAGGCCCCATTCTGAAGGAGGTGACCTCTGGTCGAGGGGTCTTCAGGACTAGAGTGGTAGTAAATACAAAGGACTTTCCAAATTACAGAGTCAGTATTGGAACTAGCTCCCACTCATCACTCACTGTGATCTCAGATTCAACCTCGTTGAGCAGAGAAGTGAGAGTCTCTGAATCAGATTGGTGTGAAAATCAATGTTACAAGACTTTATAATTGTGGAACCCTTACAGACTATGATTTGTGTGATGTTGAGGTTCGGAAGGCATTTTTTTTATTTAGGTTTTTTTTTATTTAGGTTTTAAGCACGAAGAAATTTAAGGTGTAGAGATGATAGGACGAAGAAATGTGTTCAAGGAGAAAGATGAGGTGGATGGGAGTGGTGTCCATAAGTTCTGGTGTGTGGAACTGCTGTGGGGTTTTTGTGGATAGGGACGGAGGGTGTCTGTGCTAGGTCATTTGCAGAGATCTTTTTGGGATTGGTGGTGTGAAAATATCGGGTGGGGAGATTGGTTTTTACGTGGCTTTTTTCCATGTCTGAGGCTCGCGGAGTTGAAGCTGATGCATGTGTTTGTGGTGTGGTCACAAATTTTGCATACAAAGCTGATGCAGATTTGGTTGTGGCTGGAGTAGCTGTGGTTGTTTCTTTTGTTTTGGGGTTGTGATATACTTGTGATAGTGATGCCAATGGAGAAGTCGTAAAAGCTGGTCACCCTGCTGCCAGGTGCAGTTCTATGGATGATAGTGGTGGTGGTGATGTTGGCTGCAGTCACAATGGAGCTGTAGCACATGCTGGAGTGATACTGTCAGCAAAGGAGTCATTTAAGTTCAGGGATGCAGTGCATGTAGCTGGGAAGATGCATGGAGCCAGCTGAGTTGCGAGGAAGATGGGAAAAGTGGAGAGAACAGGAGACGACAGTGTGTAGGGGGAAGGTGAAAGTAGATACAGGAGTGAAGTAGAGGTGCAAGTAGATGATTGTGAATGTTGTAGTTGTGGGTTGTGTTACGGGGCAGTTTATGCCCAAATTGTCATTCAACCTTCTTTGTAATGTAATATCCACATGCCAAAAGCTAGTACAGTCGATTCTTTAACTTTTCATGGAAAGTGCACACAGTGTTCACCACTGCCAATGACTGCACTGATAATTACTCTTCTTCTCCTTCCTTTTTATTACAGTGAGGGAGACCCATTACTTCCTGCGGTCTTGGGGACTTTTTTAGCCGTCTCATGGTAGAGACGTTAACTTAGAAGGAGTGGAGCGTCATAAACTTGTTTGGTGCTGAAAGCCACCTCTGCAGGGAAATGTCATCCTCCCATGTCTGTGTAACAAGAGTGCAGGAGAGAGCAGCTTGCATTCTATGAAAGTTGCACTGTGTGAGACACTGAAAGGATTCCTTGTGGCTAGATAAGATCTAAAGGTCAGATTAAAACACGGAGCTTCAGCCCATGAAACTAGATGTTGGATGCTGGTGTACCACGCAAGAATATTCGTTTAAATCTGAGTAAGGAGTTCCGTGATTGCCTCACAGTAATATTTTTGGTAGCAGGCATGTGACTATGTGCAAGGCTTGTGACTGGCCAAGTTTGGAAATCTGTCATTGAAAGGGGGAGATTTTCTGCCTTCCTCCGTGTGCCACAAGATTACTGGTTAACCAAGACAAAGCACATGAGAGTCAGAATTTGTTAAACTTGTTTATAAAATTATTATTGTTCAGAACTTGCAAGGTCTGTAGCAGTTGGGTGCCAAAATTCTGACACTGGCGGAACCAGCTAAGTTTTGGAGAGTAATGTGAAAACACACTTGATGCAAATATGTTGAAGAGCGCACTTGCTTCAGGTACGCTATTGAGAATGCACTTCATCTTAGGCAGCCAATGAAGATATTCACGGAGAGAGGTGTCTCCAACTTACAGCAGAGCACTGAGCCGAGTAGGACTCAGAATTTCCTGCTGTTACTGCTGCTGTCTTCCACACTCACACCATTTAAGAGTGGTAAGCATGTGCCATCAACGCAACCACCAAGGCGAGGGACGTGAAGCTTGTTAATTTGCATCAGGGTTTCACTGGAAAATGGTTCAAATGGCTCTGAGCACTATGGGACGTAACATCTGTGGTCATCAGTCCCCTAGAACGTAGAACTACTTAAACCTAACTAACCTAAGGACATCACACACATCCATGCCCGAGGCAGGATTCGAACCTGCGACCATACCGATCGCGCAGTTCCAGACTGAAGTGCCTAGAACCACTCGGCCACACCGGCCGGCGTTTCACTGCACAAAGATAGTTGTACCCACCATGTGCATTGGCGGAAGTATTGTTGTTCATTCTTGCTTTTCCAGAGCTTTTCCTTTAAGTCACTAATCATTTTGACAGTCAGATGTCATATCTTGACACTGTTTCATATTATACTTCCATTTGTCAAGCCATCTGTGCCAAAACTATGGTTCACAACTGCAATCTGTAGTTCGAGTATTAAATGTTGATGTGTCTGATTCAGTGTGTAAATAATTTTGTTTGATGTTATATAGCATCAGAGCGAGTTGTTATAGTGACCATTAGGTTCCATTGTAATCTGATGAGTTCCTTCATCAGTATATCTGTGCGAGGTGTGGCAACCATACTTCTATGCTTCACTTGGCCAATCCTAGTAATTTGCATGTAATGAGATGTTACATATTGTGCGACATTTATTTATCTTAATTTTGCATGATCTTATAGGGAGCTTTCCTTTCCTGTAGGTCACTTGACATCTTAGGAGTGTGCTAAACAGTTCAACCGACGCCTCACAGTTAATACATCACAAAGGATATCAGCGAGACTTAAGTCACAAAATGATTGAACCTCGGTGATAGCGGTCGAAAGTGGCCGATGAAATAATGGCGAAGGTGGTGGGTGTTAAGGGGAATGATTGACAATAAAGATGGAAACTGGCGATGACTGGTAGTAAAAGCGACGACCAGCAGCAAGGGTGATGATTGGCAGTGAAGGCAATGACTGGAGGCGATGACGGATGGTAAAGGTGACGACGAAGACAGTGACAGTGGGTCAAGGAAACTTTTCTCCATCAACCTTCCGAATGAGAGAGCAGCCCAAGCAGTTGTTAAACCGAGGGAAATACGGATCTGAAACCTCAGATGTAAGGAACAAAAAGTGGTTAGCATTCTAACACAGTTCACACAACGATAGTAGTTGTGGTCGCAACCAGAATTCACATCATTATTGAACAGGCACACATCAAAAATCGTTTTTCATCACCTTGGTTCCGAGAGTTTGGGAACCTGTACAGAAAATTGGAATAGAGATCAACATAAATATCATTTCCGCCATTTTTATTGCTCATGAGAACCGCACATTGCATGTTGTACCACCATACAGTGAGACCTTCAGAGGTGGTGTTCCAGACTGCTGTACACACACTTACCTCTAATACCCAGTAGCACGTCCTCTTGCATTGACGCATGCCTGTATTGTCGTGGCATGCTACACACAAGTTCATCAAGGCACTGTTGGTCCAGATTGTCCCACTCCTCAACGGCGATTCGGCACAGATCCCTCAGAGTGATTGGTGGGTCAAATGGCTCTGAGCACTATGGGACTTAACATCGGAGGTCATCAGTCCCCCAAAACTTAGAACTACTTAAACCTAACTAACCTAAGGACATCACACACATCCATGCCCGAGGCAGGATTTGAACCTGCGACCGTAGCAATCGCGCGGTGCTAGACTGAAGCGCCTAGAACCGCCGGCCACACCGACCGGCGATTGGTGGGTCACGTCATCCATAAACAGCCATTTTCAATCTATCCCAGGACTGTTCGACCGGGTGCATGTCTGGAGAACTTGCTGGCCACTCTAGTCGAGCGATGTCGTTATCCAGAAGGAAGACATTCACAAGATGTGCACGACTGAGGCGCGAATTGTCGTCCATGAAGACGAATGCCTCACCAATATGCTGCCGATAAGGTTGTCTATCGGTCGGAGGATGGCATTCACATATTGTACAGCCGTTACGGCACCTTCCATGACCACCAGAGGAGTACGTCGGGCCCACATAATGCCACCCCAACAATGCCGGGAACCTCCACCCTGCTGCACTCGCTGGACCGTGTGTCTAAGGCGTTTAGCGTGACCGGATTGCCTCCAAACATGTCTCCGATGATTGTCTGATTGAAGGCATATGCGACACTCATCAGTGAAGAGGATGTGATGCGAATCCTGAGCGCTCCATTCGGCAAGTTGTTGGGCCCATCTATATCGCGCTGTATGGTGTCGTGGTTGCAAAGACAGACCTCGCCATGGACGTCGGAAGTGAAGTTGTGCATCATGCAGCCTATTGCGCACAGTTTGAGTCGTAACACGACGTCCTGTGGGTGCACGAAAACCATTATTCAACATGGTGGAGTTGCTGTCAGGGTTCCTCCGAGACGTAATACGTAGGTAGCGTTCATCAACTGCAGAAGCAGCCGTAGGTCGTCATGAGCGAGGCATGTCATCGACAGTTCCTGTCTCTGCGTATCTCCTCCTTGTCCCAACAAAATCGCTTTGGTTCACTCCCAGATGACTGGACACTTTCCTTGTTGGGAGCCCTTCCTGGCACAAAGTAACGTTGCGGACGCGATCGAACCGCGGTACTGACCGTCTAGGCATGGTTGAACTACATACAACACGAGCCGCGTACCTCCTACATGGTGGAATGACTGGAACTGATCGGCTGTCGGACCCATTCCCCCCCACCCCCCCACCCCCGTCTAATAGGCGCTGCTCATGCATGGTTGTCTACATTCTTGGGCGGGTTTAGTGACATCTCTGAACAGTCAAAGGGACTGTGCCAGTGATACAACATCCACAGTCAACGTCCATCTTCAGCAGTACTGGGAACCGGGGTGATGCAAAACGTTATCTTGATATGTGTAATTCACATTAAAAAAGTAAAAATAAAAATTTCATGGCATTTTACCGTCAAATAACGTACCAACTTACTGTCCCAGACGCGAAATCCATACGCTAATAGAAATTAACGCGACCATTATGCGAGTTTTGTTACTGTGCCTCCATACACCACATTAAAATACGTTATAGTAACTATATTGAAGTAAAATAAACATGGCGTTGCCAGCGTCTCAAAATCGAATGGATCCATGTTCATGAACTTCACAGTAGGGCTGTATCGTTGGAGATATTAAAAAAATACTCACTAAAACAAACATACTCGGTCAAACACATTACTACATCAACAAGCTTATTCTAGCAGTTTTACGGAAGCTCTAAGAGGAACATAATTATGCCCTTGCAACTTTAAAAATGTGGGAGTAAGGGAAATGAACAACATTTTTATTACGTGGGTGGTGAGAAGACAGCCAGCTAAACACTTATACAGATGATCGTATAATAAAATACTATAGCATGGATCGGCCATTAGGATATTTTAATACATGTATGTAATGAAATTCTGTTTCCTCCAAGTCTTCTGCGTGCTATACGAGCGTCTGCGTGGAATTGTCTCTCAGCCAGAGAGACTGTTTCAAATAAAAGCTGTATTTTTGTCTTGAAGATTCAGATCTCTTAAAGCTGTAGTGCATAGTACCTGTCTAAACACTGAAGCAAAAATACATATATTGAAATAATATCATGAAATTAAAATGGTTTGTAAATGTATCTGAATTTATAAAAGACAATAAATAATGACATCAAATCCTATTCGTGGCAGGGAAGTACACTCCACACACAGGGAAGAGCTCTAACGTAAAAGAAACAGATGTTTCAATGTTGCTTGAAAGTTGTCCCGAAAACGTATATTTTTCAAATCTGTCTATTCAGTTAAAAGTTTTACAGGGTATTTACTGAAGTGGTTACAAATCTTGCTTTCTTCCAAAATATTCATGAATTTTCTTATAATACGACCAATACGTCAATATTATCTACAGTGATGTGACGCTCTTTATGGAAGTGGGAGTTATTAGACAAAATATTGTTCTCCATAATAACAATGTGTTTACTGAATCTCGTGTCAAATGATATATCCGTAAGTTCAATGTAGAAATCGCCACATCCCCAGTGATAAAAGAGGATAGGTTTGTGTGATCTGTAATTGAAAGAAGTGTCGTAAAAATCTCGCCACTGACGAGAGATTCCAGACTAATCTTGGATTCGGGTGTCAGAAGAAGACTGCCAAGGGGGAGGTAACCATAAGAAAAACCAGTTTACGGTTGCACTGCCCTGGCACTCGCTGACAGCTTCTGCTATACAGCAGTGCTGTTTGATCAATGCTGGATTACTGGTTATTCTTCGTGTTTTACTGTCCATGTTAATACATGTCGATAAAACGAATATCTCGCTAGACTAATACTGGACCGCTCTGCGGAATGGGCACATAAAGTTCCGCTTTAAAAATAATTTTGTTTGCAACTAGAAGCAAACCGATGCTTTCTGTCGAAACTGGGAGTCGTGCGAAAGATGTGGTAAGCGGTATTTGTTTGAGGTGACTCCAGTTACACATGTAAAAAATGAAATTGCAAATATCTGCAGCAATATCAGAGAAAATGCACCTTACGATTCTGATGAGGTTCATCCGGCGTACAGGGTGTTTAGAAACAATCCAAAAGGCTTTTAAGGATGCTGCAGGGTAAATTGTGCTGGGACACAACTGTTAAGCAAAACATCGATATTGCGCCGTCTCCGACTTAATGAGCATTGGAATTAGCCAATCAGGGCGTTGCGTGCGCAAATTTAAGGAGCTCGCCCGGGCGGTGTCGCCACACGTATTCTTCGTTTGTTTCCTAAAAACGAACAAGAGGGCGATACAAAAGTTGACCCAGAACTATATGAAGGATCGAATCCGAGCCAAATGCTGAGCAATCACATGCGCAATCAGCTGCGTTATGAAAACAACTGACATTAATTTATCCGGCGGGCCGCTCGCGCAACGACCTGATTGGCTGACTTCAGTACTAATTAACTCGAAAACAGGACAACGCTTGGAATTTTTTTAACAATTATTTTTCACCACAATCAACCCTGCAGTACCCAGACTGCTTGTGATCATCTTGTATAGCAAAATTATATACAAAAATGTTCCCAAGCTCATATTATGATGGGAACTACAGGTCTCTATCGTACTGTTCCAGAATTTCTATTAAAATTGTGCCGTGCCGTAATCTCGCACGCGATATTCACTCTGATAGTCAGTATTTACATTTAACAGAAGTATTTCTGTTACTAAAACCTGATATACTCAATTGATGAAGTGCCTGCATTTTTCTAGGTGTTCAGTATGTTGTTATGCTCACCAAAATAGATCCATACAGTACATTACTTAGTTTCTAAGCGACTTGCGTGTAATATTCCACGCAGAGATACAACTTGGGTTAAGCAGCAAAGCGAACTGAACACATGGCCAGGGTGTCAGCATCGTCGTGTTTACGATCGAGGAACAGTGGAGCACTGACATACGCTTCGCGTCAGTACCTCAGTGCACAGCATAACACAGCGCTTAAACATTGATCTTCACTTCAACCGTCACTTCACTCATACAATCCTGGGATACTATTAGTTTGCCGGCGAACTATATCTTGTCTAAATAAAGCACTGGTAACATTAATTACAGCGGTGTACCGTACGTCTCCAGAAGAACGTAGCGTTCCAAAAGATTGGATGGGGGCACAGATCATCCCCGTTTTCAAGAAGGGTTGAACAGATGAGCAGAATTGTAGACCTATATCTCTAACGTCGATTAGTAGTAGAATTTTGGAACACGTATTATGACAGAGTATAATGACTTTTATGGAGACTAGAAATGCACTCTATAGGAATCAGCATGGGTTTCGAAAAAGACGATCGTGTGAAACCCAGCTCGCGCTATTCGTCCACGAGACTCAGAGGGCCATAGACACGGGTTCCCAGGTAGATGCCGTGTTTCCAGGCTTCTGCATTGCGTTTGATAAAGTTGCCCACAGTCGTTTAATGAACAAAGTAATAGCATATGGACTATCAGACCAATTGTGTGATTAGATTGAAGAGTTCCTAGATAACAGAACGCAGCATGTCATTCTCAATGGAGAGAAGTCTTCCGAAGTAAGAGTGATTTCAGATGTGCCGTAGGGGAGTGTCGTAGGACCGCTGCTATTCACAATATATAAAAATGACCTTGTGGATAACATCGGAAGTTCACTGAGGCTTGTTGCGGATGATGCTGTAGTATATCGAGAGGTTGTAACAATGGAAAATTGTACTGAAATGCAGGGGAATCTGCAATGAATTGACACATGGTGCAGGGAATGGCAATTCAATCTCAATGTAGACAAGTGTAATGTGCAGCGAATACATAGGAAGAAAGATCCTTTATCATTTAGCTACAATATAGCAGGTCAGTAACTGGAAGGAGTTAATTCCATAAATTATATGGAAGTAGGCATTAGGAGTGATTTAAAATGGAATGACCATATAAAATTAATCGTCGGTAGAGCAGATGCCAGATTGAGATTCATTGGAAGAATCCTAAGGAAATGCAGTCCGAAAACAAAGTAAGTAGGTTACAGTAGACTTGTTCACCGACTGCTTGACTACTGCTCACCGGTGTGGGATCCGCACCAGACAGGGTTGATAGAAGAGATAGAGAAGATCCAACTGAGAGCCGGGCTCTCCGTTACAGGATCATTTAGTAATCGCGAGAGCGTTACGGAGATGATAGATAAACTCCAGTGGAAGACTCTGTAAGAGAGACGCTCAGTAGCTCGGTACGGGCTTTTGTTGAAGTTTGGAAAACATACCTTCACCGAGGAGTCAAATAGTATGTTGCTCCCTCTTACATATATCTCGCGAAGAGACATGAGGATAAAATCAGAGAGATTAGAGCCCACACAGAGGCATACCGACAATCTTTCTCTCCAAGAACAATACGAGACTGGAATAGAAGGGAGAACCGATAGAGGTATTCAAGATGCCCTCTGTCACACACCATCAGGTGGCTTGCGGAGTATGGATGTAGATGTAATTCTGATGATACATTTTCGTACAGTATCTGATGTAGTTTGTCTCTTTGGAAACAATGCCATTTCTTTCGTCCATAATAATTCGTTCATCCCGACACTTAAAAAAAAAAAATTCTATATACAGAACAATTTACCTCACAAGGAGAGCACCAAGGTCGGGGAGGATTCCGAACAATGGACTGGATGGTGATACATAGGGTGTCAGTATGTGAATTTCCAGTTTCACAACGCTCTAGAAAGAGAGCCACGGCTCAGAAAGACTTCAAATTTGAACAGCATATTATTGACGTAGTGAAAACTTCACAAAAAAAAAAAAAAAAAAAAAAAAAAACGAAATTAAAGAAAATTTGACCAACAGATGGTGCTGTCACAGTCAGAATATGCACACCAACAGATGAGCAGCACACGGCTGTTTCTCAGTTTCCGTCCTAGATGCCCAACATTACTGTCTCAAGAAGGCTTGCGCTGCTGTTAAAGCTCATTTACAGGAAAGCAGACGTTCCGGACACTCATGAGAAAAAGCATGTCCGATGTCAGTTAATGGTCTGGAGAAAATGATTGCGAAACCCGAAGAGACACGTTGTTTTGAAATGCAATATGGCAGAGGAAGGAAATCAGTCGATCCGATGTCTGTCGAAAATGTGGACACAGCTTTACAGGAGGGGCCGAGCGGTGATGTGCAAATATGTAGTGCACCGGGAATTTCCCGAACGTTGGACCTGCCTCAGAGCACGGTGCTAAAATACTACCAAACGTCCTGCATTGTTAACCACACAAAATCACAAAATGCCCATAATTTGATTAAGGCGCCATAGACATCAATGATGCTGACTGGAAAAGATGTTAGATCTTCCACCATGCGATTTCCATCTGTACGGCAAGCTGAAACAACATGTTGGGTGTGGGGGGGGGGGGGAGATTTTCCAAAGTTAAGGATGTTTACAGAGTTTCTCGAATGGCTCGGTGATGACGAGCGGATTTCTGTTTTCGAGGAATCGATCGATTGGATAGATTGTCGAAACGCTTCTGCTGTTATTCACAGGGATTTGGGGGCTATGTTGAAAAATACTGTCATGTATCTATGTTACATGAAGTGCAGCGCAGCATTCAGATAAAATTTACTTGGCCTGTCATAATAATTGTCTAGCTTTCTTTTTGAAGTCCTCTCGTATTTACTGGCTGTTTTCACGTATTTCATTTCACCCTGACAAGGGAATGATCATGCAATAAAGAGTAAAAAATCCCAACATTCGTTTGTGTTTGTGTCCAGACTGATGGTCTCTAACATGTATCGGTCTAATCTCATTTACGACAACGTTAGTGGTACTCTGGTTCTTGCTTGGTTACTTATTGGTGGGACTACTGATAACAGTACTGTCTCGATTAGTGTTATTCTTTGCTTCATTACTGAGAACAGAAAGCATAATGCAGATGTGAAACAAAAGTTGTGGTCCTTCTGCGAAAGATTCAGTAGAAGAACAAAATTTAGGGTATTGCAGTGTCTGTGTTGTTAAGAAAAACGGTGCAATCTTCCTTGGGACATGCGTGCATAACCGGAGAAACGTACAATGCTGCGGCTACAGACATTATGAAATACATTAACCCTTTCGTGGTTGATGGGTCATATATGTCCCACTAACTTTGAGCGCCGGTTCGAGTGTCGGGATATATGTTACCCAGCTCTTCACGGTGCTGCCATCTAGGGACGACTGTACTGAACCTAAGAAAAAAATCGGGACTGCACTGGAAAGGCAATAGAGAAGCGGTGACTACTTTTGTTGACTGGCGTGTATATATGGCCGCTGCAACGCCACTTATTTGTGTCATTCTTCAGTTTTCATCATTTCTCACTTTCCAGCGATGTCTGAAGTAAGTAATTCATCTTATTATTCACTTAATAATCTTTTTTTTGGTACAAATACAGTGTGGAATGTACTTCTCAGCGACTGTACATTCTTATAATCGAAATAAAATTAGTGGGACACATGTGTCCCAGCAGACATTATTTGTAAAGATTAGCAAGACAGTTGATTAATGGGTATTCATCCAGGAAAAAGAGGGGATCAATGCCCACTTTCTTCCCAGCAAAGAGAGGAGTCTCTAGCGTGCCAGATGACATCCGGCTCGTGAATGTAGGCAAACATGTACCGAAAGACAGTGGCACTAGGAAGCGATGCAGACTCTGCAGCACAAACTCTAAAGAGAAGAGAACAAAAGTTGTTTGCACTGCTTGTGGTGTACCACTCAGTGCCACACCATGTTTTTCCAAGTTTCATGGCATGTAAAGTTTTGTAAGTATTGATCATGTATCATGAAAACTGAAATGTAATGAATATTTTTTACACTGGCTCTACACAAATAAAAAGATTACATGCATGTATAATTTGTAGTTATTTTATTCTCTGCAAAATCCTGTTTATGGCTAAAAAAAATAAAATTACAAAATCAGTCAGTCAGCAGAAAAGGTACCTTGCGTTGGTTCATGGGACATGTGTGTCCCACTTCCTGTTGTGAAAAAATGGAGAACTTAAAAAATATTTTGGTGGTGAAAAAATAATAATGGGACTGAAAAGAAACTGTTATCACCTTAATATTTTAAAAATCTGTAAAAAAATGAATTTTATCCATGAAAGGGTTAAATCTATTCGCAACTGCGAACAACCGTCAGCTGTATAAGGTAATGAGGACATAGTCTCGAATGAAAAACAGGTCACAGCGGCACTAAATTATGTTTATTTTAAACTTTCACCATGATTTCTGCAATAATAATATAGCCTTCTTCAGAATTCATACACACTAATAAATGAAAATTGTAAGACATTTCCAGAGGCAGATGTTGACTCTATTGGTTATGAGTTGTAGATTAAAAATGAAGACACTACAAAAAGGTGGGAAATTAAGGAGATGGGACCTGGATAAACGGACAGAACTACGGGTTGTAGAGAGTTTCAGGGAGAGCAAAAGGGAACGATTGACAGGAATGGGGGAAAGAAATACAGTAGAATAAGAATGGGTAGCTTTGAGGGATGAAGTAGTGAAGGCAGCAGAGGATCAAGTAGGTAAAAATACGAGGGCAGGTAGAAATCCTTGGGCAACAGCAGAAATATTGAATTCAATCGATGAAAGGAAAAAATATAAAAATGCAGGAAAAGAAGCAGGCAAAAAGGACTACAAACGCCTCAAAAATGAGATCGACAGGAAGTGCAAAATGGCTAAGCAGGGATGGCTAGAGGACAAATGTAAGGATGTAGAGGCGTATATCACTAGGGGTAAGATAGATACTGCCTACAGGAAAATTAAAGAGACCTTTGGAGATAAGAGAACCACTTGCATGAATATCAAGAGCTCAGATGGAAACCCAGTTCTAAGCAAAGAAGGGAAAGCAAAACGGTGGAAGGAGTATACAGAGGGTCTACACAAGGGCAATGTACTTGAGGACAATATTATGAAAATGGAAGAGGATGTAGATGAAGATGAAACGGGAGATATGATACTGCATGAAGAGTTTGCCAGAGAACCGAAAGACCTAAGTCAATACAAGGCCCCGGGAGTAGACAACATTCCATTGCAACTACTGATAGCCTTGGGAGACCCAGCCCTGACAAAACTCTACCATCTGGGGAGCAAGATGCATGAGACAGGTGAAATACCCTCAGATTTCAAGAAGAATATAGTAATTCCAATCCCAAAGAAAGCAGGTGTTGACAGATGTGAAAATTACCGAACTATCAGTTCAATAAGTCATGGCTGCAAAATACTAACGCGAATTCTTTACAGACGAATGAAAAAACAGGTAGAAGCCGACCTCGGGGAAGATCAGTTTGGATTCCGTAGAAATATTGGAACACGTGAGGCGGTACTGACCTTACGACTTATCTTAGAAGAAAGATTAAGAAAAGGGAAACCTAGTCTCCTTCAAATTCTGAAGGTGGCAGGTGTAAAGTACAGGGAGCGAAAGGCTATTTACAATTTGTACAGAAACTAGATGGCAATTATAAGAATCGAGGGGCATGAAGGGGAAGCAGTGGTTGGGAAGGGAGTGAGACAGGGTTGTAGCCTGTCCCCGATGTTATTCAATCTGTATATTGAGCAAGCAGTAAAGGAAACAAAAGAAAAATTCGGAGTAGGTATTAAAATCCATGGAGAAGAAATAAAAACGTTGAGGTTCACCGATGACATTGTAATTCTGTTAGAGACAGCAAAGGACTTGGAAGAGCAGCTGAACGGAATTCCCGCAGCATCGCCCGATTTAATTCGACTGCATTCCATTATCCTCGTTTTGCTTCTGTTGATGTTCATCTTACATGCTCCTTTCAAGGTCACCATTTATCTTTATTTTACAATTTCCATTACCAACTTTAGCCCATATAAACAAGTATTCATCTGCATTCAATTTCTTCTTCCTTCTAGTACTCAACACAAATGGCATACTGGGAACAAGTGTACCATATGGCTGCTTAGCTAAAAGTCCTGTTGTCTCTGCTATACTCCATGTCTTCCATGTAAGAATATTTGCATCTGGAAATGCTTCAAGGCCACCATAATCACAATGATTGCCCCATACTACAGCAAGTGTGAGCCATGTACTACCTCCAAACACGGCTTGTACATCACATGTAAAGTTCAAACGGAGTCCACGAAACACGTTTGGACCTCCAATTAGTTGTTGTTTATTGAACTGTCCAGCAAGATCAATGTCTATCGCCTTCAAAGCACGATAAACAGGAACGCTGCGCCGCCAGCGACGACGGTAACCACGTCGCCGAGGCATTGCATTCAAGGAAAGGAGGATGTAAGATGAACATCAACAGAAGCAAAACGAGGATAATGGAATGTAGTCGAATTAAATCGGGTGATGCTGCGGGAATTAGATTGGGAAATGAGACGCTTAAAGTAGTAAATGAGTTTTGTTATTTGGGGAGCAAAATAACTGTTGATGATGGAAGTAGACAGGATATAAAATGTACACTGGCAATGGCAATGAAAGCCTTTCTGAAGAAGAGAAATTTATTAACATCGAGTATAGATTTAAGTGTCAGGAAGTCGTTTCTGAAAGTATTTGTATGGAGTGTAGCCACGTATTGAAGTGAAACATGGACGATAAATAGTTTGGACAAGAAGAGAATAGAAGCTTTTGAAATGTGGTGCTACAAAAGGATGCTGAAGATTAGATGGGTAGATCACATAACTAATGAGGAGGTATTGAATAGAATTGGGGAGAAGAGAAATTTATGGCACAACTTGACTAGAAGAAGGGATCGGTTGGTAGGACAAGTTCTGAGGCATCAAGGGATCACCAATTTAGTACTGGAGGGCAGCGTGGAGGGTAAAAATCTTAGAGGGAGACCAAGAGATGAATAAACTAAGCAGATTCAGAAGGATGTAAGTGGCAGTAGGTACTGGGAGTTGAAGAAGCTTGCACAGGATAGAGTAGCATGGAGAGCTGGACTGAAGACCACAACAACAACAACAAATCCCTGGCCAACGGCCTCGCCCCAGAGATAGTATCGATTCCGTTTGATATTGTGGAGTGAAGCGCTGTCGGGCTTGGTTAGCACCTATGTAGGAGAGCGTCCAGGCCTATCGAGCCCTGTTGGCAAGCGGGTTGTACTCAGCCCTTGTGGAGCCAACTGAGGTGCTATTTGATTGAGAAGTGGCGGCTCTGTTCGCGAAAACTGAGGGGTGTGCTGACCACATGCTTCTCTACATCTGCTGCTAGCTTATTGGCTAAGGATGACGCGACGGTTGATCTGTTGCGGAAGTCCGTTCGGACGGAGTAATATACGCCCAGATACTTTTTATCACGTAGTGTGTATTAATGACCTGGCGGACAATGTTAATAATAACCTCAGATTTGTTACAGACGATATAGTTATCTATAAAGAAGTATTATATGAGAAACACTGTACAGTTATCCACTCAGATCCTGATAAGATTGGAAAGTGCTGGTGAGATTGACAAGTTGTTTTTAATGTTCGGAAATGTAAAACTTTCTTTTATGACTACAACATCAATGAGTTTCAGTCGTAAACAGTCAACTCACACAGATATGTGAACGCAAAATTCTTTTTAGGGGAATGAAATGCAATGGTCACATAGGCACAGCAACAGTTAAAGCAGGTGGTAGACTTCGGTACGTTGACACGATACTGGGAAAATGCAGTCAGTCGACAAAGGGTACTGTCTACAAGTCACTGCTCAAGTTTGTGGGACTCATATGAAGTAGGTCCAGCAGGGGGTATTGAATGTGTATAAAGAAGTGTGTCTGACTCATCCGAGAGCGTTCTAGAGATGCTGAAAAACTTAAACTACCGAACGCTTGAAGACAGACGCCAATTATCTCGCGAATGCCTACGCATAAAGTTTCAAAAATCAGTTTTACGTGAATAATCTAGAGATATTATTCAGCCTCTTACGTATCATTCCCTTAGGGACTGTGCAGATAGATTAATTACAGCACGCAGAGAGGAATTTATGGAGTCAATCTCCCCTCGCTCGAAACACAACTAGAAAGGGTAGAAACCCTACAATTTGCTACAGTGGGAAATACCCTGTGCTATACGCCTCACAGTCGTCAGCAAAGTATATATACATACAGACGTAGCTGTAGCTATAATTGTTTCGCTTTCGCTCGTAGAATAAGGAACTTAAGTACATATGCTTGCTGCGGAAGATGGCCACACAAACAAACTTGTTAAAACAAAGAAGCTACGTGCTTTCGAATTCGCAATATAGGGCCGCTAAAATACACTGCCTCTGTTTATTGTAGTACACACTTTTTCCACCGGTGACTGTCAGTCATTCAGCACTGTCAGCACATTCAATTAACTATTTTTAAAATATATTTCGGACGGGGAAAAAGTCGCTTTCACCTTTCTAAGCTTTAAGCAAATTACTTGCGGCAGGGAAAAAGCAATCAACGGAAGTGTGGAAGCGATCATTTCTCTTTCGCTCGTTTATGGGCGGTAGAGGAGCTAATGTTGGTGAGAGCCAAAGTGTATCGTGTAGCTGAACATTCAAAGAGTGTGTCACAGGAAAAAGGTTATTATACATTATAATAAGCCACCTGTAGTTATACAATGAAGGCTTTGACGACCGGATGTTTCAGCTACAGAGAATTCTTCTGGGTTGTATATACGTGGTCCATGGAACTCTTCAGTCCGTGACGTTTCGTCCAAAGCTACGTTGGACATCTTCGGAGGTGCTACTGGTTGTGCTGAGTCTTTCGATGGCTTCTCTATATAGCCGTGGATAATAGTTCGTCATAGTACATAAAACTTCATTTTCCGAAAATTTCACTACGTGATCACCTGATTGAAGAGCATGTTCCGCCACGGCTGATTTGTCTGTTTTCCCTAGTCGACAAAGACTTTTTGATGTGTCGGCAGCTGGGCCAACACCTTGTATATAGAGGTGGCTTAATGCACGCTAGACTAACGCAGACGGGCGTGAAGTACTGGAACAGGATACGTAATTAATGCTATGAAGAAAAGTACGTAGCTGGTATAATATTTATCTTTAATAACTCATTGTGGTACATCGCACAAAGGAGACTTTAATTACAATCACTGTAAAACTAATGGCGCCTTGCTAGTTCGTAGCCATTAACTTAGCTGAAGGCTGTTCTGTCTCTCGGCTAATGAGAGAGAAAGGCTTCGTACGTCTACTCGCTAGCTCTGTCGTCCGTACAACTGGGGTGAGTTCGAGTCAGTCTCTCGAGACCTGCCTTGTGGTGGCGCTAGGTTTGTGATCACACAGTGGCGACACGCGGGTCCGACATGTACTACAGGACCGCGGCCGATTTAAGCTACCACCTAGCACGTGTGGTGTCTGGCTGTGACACCACATTCCTCCCCCGCAAATCGGCGAACGGTCGTGAGATAAGGCTTCCGCCCGCCGTGGGGAGGACCCCATGTTGACGTATGCGATGAGGTGGGGAGCCTAACAACAGGCGAGGCTGTGCCACCCGCACCCGGCCATTCGGTCCGAGGGGAGCTAGGAAACGCCTGAAAACCCAGTCCAGGGTGCACGTCAACATGCGGTGTATGCGCCCGTAAAGAGACAGGAGGGGCCGAAGGGTCGACCTCCATGTGGTCGGAGAATCCGACGCGCGATGACGACATCTGGTCCGGAGCGGGCAAGAGTTCCATGGCGGAGGACAGCCGGTCATGGGAAGCGATCGGCGGCGCGTGACCCAGGGAGGCGCGTGGCGGCTGCAGCGAAGCGTCCACTGCGGGCGGCGCCGGAGGCGGCTGCGGCGGCTGCGGCGGCTGCGGTGGCGGCGCGACGCCATGAGGCAAAATGGAAGGCAGCGTCGGTAACACCTGGGGATGAGGCGAGCCAGTAGATGGGTCCCCAGGGCGCTGACCGGACGGCCCCGTCGCTGAAAGCAGACGGGGAGCGGCAGAACCCGGGCGACGACAGAGGCGCAGCTGATTGAGATGCCGACGCACCTCACCAGAGGCCCCCAAAACCAAATACATCGCGCGGCCGAGGCAGCGAAGAATGCGCCCAGCGAGCCAACGCCGTGAACCGCGATAGGTGCGATAGAAGACAACGTCGCCAGGAGCAAAAGCAGGAGTCTGCCGCTGCACAGGAACCTGATGCGGCGGATGCAGCAAAGACATCAAGGTTCGATGAGAACGACCATGGAGCAACTCAGCCGGCGAGCGACCATCGCGGGGCTGAGAGCGATACGAGGACAAAAAGAGCAATAATGCGTCCTCCCGAGAATGCGACTCTTTCAATTTCAACATCTGTGACTTGAAAGTCCGGACCAATCGTTCCGCGGCACCGTTTGACTGAGGCGAAAACGGCGCGGACGTCAGATGTTTAATACCATTGGCCTTGCAGAAGGACTGAAATTCTGCGGACATGAATTGTGGGCCATTGTCGGAAACAATAGTCTGCGGAAGACCGTCAATGCAAAAGATAGCAGACAAGGCTTGGATTGTGGCAGAAGACGTCGTGGAAGACATCCGGACAACAAAAGGAAGATTACTGAAAGCATCGACCACAACCAACCAACGAGCATTCCAGAATGGACCAGCAAAATCGATGTGCAAGCCTTGCCAAGGGGAAGTGGCTTTCGGCCATGCAAAGAATTTCCGCGGCGGTGCGGATTGTTGTTCGGCACACGCCACGCAAGTGCTTTGCACGTGTGGGTTCGAATCCCATCCTCGTCGCCATGTGATGTGTCGGCAGCTGGGCCATCACCTTGTATATAGAGGTGGCTTAATGCACGCTAGACTAACGCAGACGGGCGTGAAGTACTGGAACAGGATACGTAATTAATGCTATGAAGAAAAGTACGTAGCTGGTATAATACTTTAATAACTCATTGTGGTACATCGCACAAAGGAGACTTTAATTACAATCACTGTAAGGCTAATGGCGTCTTGCTAGTTCGTAGCCATTAACTTAGCTGAAGGCTATTCTGTCTCTCGGCTAATGAGAGAGAAAGGCTTCGTACGTCTACTCGCTAGCTCTGTCGTCCGTACAATTGGGGTGAGTTCGAGTCAGTCTCTCGAGACCTGCCTTGTGGTGGCGCTAGGTTTGCGATCACACAGTGGCGACACGCGGGTCCGACATGTACTACAGGACCGCGGCCGATTTAAGCTACCACCTAGCACGTGTGGTGTCTGGCTGTAACACCACACTTTTATGTTCCTTGCAGCGTTTATTCACACTTCTCTTTGTGGCTCCAATGTAGACCTTGCCACACGTGCACGGAATCTTATATACAGCACTTGCAGACAGAGGGGGGCGTACATCCTTAACGGAACGAAATGCTTGGCCTATTTTCTTATTTGGTCTGAAAATCGGTCGAACGTCATGTTTCTTTAGAATCTTGTCCATTTGATCCGTTACTTTTTTAATGAAGGACAGAGAAACCGTGTCCTTCCATTGATGTGTCCTATCGTTGTCCTTAGGCCTCCTGTTATTCCGTCGCAATACTCTATTTATTTCCTTACTGGAGTACCCATTCTTCTCAAAAGCCTGCTTTAGATGTTTTAACTCGGCGTCCAGGTGTTCCGGCATACAAATTCTTTTATCTCTGTCCACTAGACTTTTAATTACAACTCTTTTCTTTTGTGGATGATGATTGGAATCCTTATGTAAGTATCCGTCGCTATGTGTAACCTTCCGAAAGACTTTATGTTTCAAGCTGCCGTCAGTCTGTCTCATGACGAAGACATCCAAGAAGGATATTGCATTGTCTTTCTCTATTTTCCTAGTAAACTGGATTTTTTTATTTATACTATTTAAAAATGGTTCACATGGCATTGAGCACTATGGGACTCAACTGCTGCGGTCATCAGTCCCCTAGCTCTTAGAACTACTTAAACCTAACTAACCTAAGGACATCACACACATCCATGCCCGAGGCAGGATTCGAACCTGCGACCGTAGCAGTCGCACGGTTCCGGACTGCGCCTAGAACCGCGAGACCACCGCGGCCGGCTATACTATTTAAATAACAAAAGACTCACTGGGTTACCCATGGCCACACCATCAACCATCCCACGACTGCTAATTTTTACATGGCAAAATTCGAAAAATTAGCTCTGGAGAAAGCGAATAAGAAACCATGCCGATGGTATAGATACGTGGGAGATACATTTGTTGTTTGGTCACATGGCCAAAAAGCTTTAGAGGAATTCTTTTGTACTATGAGGTACTTTTATGTACTATGACGAACTATTGGTTGGTTTTGAGCACTATGGGACTTTACATCTCAGGTCATCAGTCCCCTAGAACTTAGAACTACTTAAACCTAACTAACCTAAGGACATCACACACATCCATGCCCGAGGCAGGATTTGAACCTGCGACCGTAGCAGTCGGGTGGTTCCAGACTGAAGCCCCTAGAACCGCTCGGCCGCCAGCGGCCGGCGACGAACTATCATCCACGGCTATATAGAGGAGCTGTCGAAATATATAAACATGGGGATAGTTTTAACAGAAAAGAAGAAGCCATGAAACTCAGTGATATATGGACTGTGGCGCTACAGAATCGATGAGAAGTTTTTATCTTCGACGTACTATGATAGATAGTTACAAAATTTTTTATCTTTGACAACGTTTATCTCTGTTATCACGTGGAATCCAGATCACGACCACTTTCCACGGTATTTAGGTCGCTCTTCGACGTTCGACTCGTCAGTAGGCAAGACTCAGCACAACCAGGAGCAACCCCAAAAATGTCCAACGTAGCCTTGGACAAAACGTCAGGGACTGAAGAGTTCCATGGACCACGGCCGTACAACCCGGAAGAATTCTCAGCAGCTGAAACCTGTAGTTGGTTTTTACATACAGCTTCTGTAATATAGGCAGCACGATGACGCACGCCCACATGCCGCTGTCGTAGGTCAACATGCTTACAGAGAGTAGACACGTTACCTTGGCCTGTTCGACCCCCAGTGTAATGCATACACAATCCGAGACAGTGTTCCGAGACAAACTTCTGTCACAATGTCCGCAAACGTGACGTCAGATCCGCCTAGAAAAACCGATCTGAATGCCCATTGGCTGAAAGGATATATATATATATACAGGGTAATACAAAAAGGTACGGCCAAACTTTCAGGAAACATTCCTCACACACAAAGAATGAAAATATGTTATGTGGACATGTGTCCGGAAACGCTTACTTTCCATGTTAGAACTCATTTTATTACTTCTCTTCAAATCACATTAATCATGGAATGGAAACACACAGCAACAGAACGTACCAGCGTGACTTCAAACACTTTGTTACAGCAAATGTTCAAAATGTCCTCCGTTAGCGAGGATACATACATCCACCCTCCGTCGCATGGAATCCCTGATGCGCTGATGCAGCCCTGGAGAATGACGTATTGTATCACAGCCGTCCACAATACGAGCACGAAGGGTCTCTACATTTGGTACCGGGGTTGCGTAGACAAGAGCTTTCAAATGCCCCCATAAATAAAAGTCAAGAGGGTTGAGATCAGGAGAGCGTGGAGGCCATGGAATTGGTCCGCCTCTACCAATCCATCGGTCACCGAATCTGTTGTTGAGAAGCGTACGAACACTTCTACTGAAATGTGTAGGAGCTCCATCGTGCATGAACCACATGTTGTGTCGGACTTGTAAAGGCACATGTTCTAGCAGCACAGGTAGAGTATCCCGTATGAAATGATGATAACGAGCTCCATTGAGCGTAGGTGGAAGAACATGGGGCCCAATCGAGACATCACCAACAAAGCCTGACCAAACGTTCACATAAAATCTGTGTTTGTGACGTGATTGCACAATTGCGTGCGGATTCTCGTCAGCCCACACAAGTTGATTGTGAAAATTTACAATTTGATCACGTTGGAATGAAGCCTCATCCGTAAAGAGAACTTTTGCACTGAAATGAGGATTGAGACATTGTTGGATGAACCATTCGCAGAAGTGTACCCGTGGAGGCCAATCAGCTGCTGATAGTGCCTGCACACGCTGTACATGGTACGGAAACAACTGGTTCTCCCGTAGCACTCTCCATACAGTGACGTGGTCAACGTTACCTTGTACAGCAGCAACGTCTCTGACGCTGACATTAGGGTTATCGTCAACTGCACGAAGAACTGCCTCGTCCATTGCAGGTGTCCTCGTCGTTCTAGGTCTTCTCCAGTCGCGAGTCATAGGATGGAATGTTCCGTGCTCCCTAAGACGCCGACCAATTGCTTCGAACGTCTTCCTGTCGGGACACCTTCGTTCTGGAAATCTGTCTCGATACAAAGTTACCGCGCCACGGCTATTGCCCCGTGCTAATCCATACATCAAATGGGCATCTGACAACTCCGCATTTGTAAACATTGCACTGACTGCAAAACCACGTTCGTGATGAACACTAACCTGTTGATGCTACGTACTGATGTGCTTGATGCTAGTACTGTAGAGCAAAGAGTCGCATGTCAACACAAGCACTGGCGGTGAATCGAGGAAGTACAGTACATACTGACGAAACTAAAACGAGCTCTAACATGGAACTTGAGCGTTTCCGGACACATGTCCACATAACATCTTTTCTTTATTTGCGTGTGAGGGATGTTTCCTGAGAGTTTGGCCGTAATTTTTGTAACACCCTATATATTGGAAACGAGAGGTGTCGTTATTGGCTGAGGGAGAAAGGGGGTGGTCTCTCTTGTCCTTCGGGAAGACAGGGCGAATTAGTCGCGCGTAGCCACTCAAAACGCACGGTCGAGTAACCGGGGCGGCTCCAAAAGAACGGTCGCGAGTGCATATTTCAGATGTTATACAAGGTATAAAGTGAAGTTATTAGTTACTAGAACGCCACGTCTCATGGACAGTGTCTGTCATTATGTTAAGTCAGAAAACTGTGTTAATGTGTTAAAAGGGTCGAATATAACGGCGTAGTCCAGAGCCGCCATATTTGCAAATGCTGATTCGGTGACGTGTGTGACAAAGAAATTTATGTATTAAAACAATTATAGTACAAACGTTGTTGGCGATTAACAACTGGCATTACTAGACACTCCACTTCAGCAGGATCATCACCTACGAGGAACCTGGCGACTGAGCACTACTACTGTGCTACGACGGACTTAACCGAAGCAGCAAGACACCAGGTTAGTGATTCTGCGCAGAGAAGTACTTCCTTCTAGCTACAATGCCACTGAGCGTGTTGTATCAGGTCTATCTCCAATAGAGTGAATATGTGACATTTACGAATGACAGCGCCAACGTCATACACAAACAGCATTTACCGGTCCCGTATCTGACCAAATGCAACAAGCGTGGAAGTCCGTCCCACAAACTGACATCCATCACCCGTACGACACAATACATGGACGTTTACCTGCTAGCAGCCAACAATCGGTCAGTTGCACCGGTTGTTAACGTACCAGCATTTTACATTTTCAATTGCTTATCTCGCGCTTATGTTAATGCCAGTCCATTGTGCGGCAGCGCAGTTCTTTCCGTCCCTTTACGACGGACCTGCACCTACCTGTGAACATTGTCTCAGCAGATCATCAGTAGGAAAGCCGAGTGAAACCTACTGTACTTCGACGTGAACCAGGTTGCAGTTTAAGTCACTAATCTACGTTTCGGGAGAAAGTTTTCACAGAAATGAAAGGTTGAAATTTTAGTCCTCCATTAATATATTCTGAAACTTAGGTGACCAAGTATCACTGCAAAGCCCGTGCTAGTCCCAACACAGTCACTCATAATCCCTTTCACTCACGTTAGCAAGTTTATGGTGTTGCATTTGCCGAAAACTTCATAGCTACAAAAATACTGAATGTTTTTGATTGATAATGCTCGACAAATACTAAGTCTGTTGGTACCAAATGCAGTCACAGTTTTTAGCCACCGACCTGCTCAATACGCCACGCGGAATATATGTCTCTTCTCGTCCGAAAATTCACTTAAAAATTCCGAAATTTCTTCACACCCATAGGAATAATTATGCCGTCACTTTACAAAACTTTTGATGTACGAAACACTGCTACATCCGGCAACTTCTCATTTCCATCGGAACTACTGCTACACACGTCCGAACTGCTTCATGGCTAGGCTCCCACCCTTCTCTAGAATACTCTGTCTTCTCTACCAGCAGAGAAAGGCGCGAAGAATATTGCTTTACCATTGGTCAGTTTACTCAACAGCCAATAGCAAAACAATATTCTTCCGCGTCAATCCGCGATTTTCATCCATAACCAATTGCAAAATAGTAAACCTCCAGACTGCACTTTTTACCGACGTAATTATTTAATACGCTGAAGTTTTGTTTATGCATAAAGTTATTTACCATTGTTATTTATACCTGAATTAACTTTCCCTATACCATAAACTTACTTTACAAATCTACCTACAAAAATCCCCTTTGTCCATATCCATACTTCTTCGGAATGTTCCCACACTAAATCCCACTACATCTACATCTACATTTATACTCCGCAAGCCACCCAGCGGTGTGTGGCGGAGGGCACTTTACGTGCCACTGTCATTACCTCCCTTTTCTGTTCCAGTCGCGCATGGTTCGCGGGAAGAACGACTGTCTGAAAGCCTCCGTCCGCGCTCGAATCTCTCCAATTTTACATTCGTGATCTCCTCGGGAGGTATAAGTAGGGGGAAGCAATATATTCGATACCTCATCCAGAAACGCATCCTCTCGAAACCTGGCGAGCAAGCTACACCGCGATGCAGAGCGCCTCTCTTGCAGAGTCTGCCACTTGAGTCTGCTAAACATCTCCGTAACACTATCACGGTCACCAAATAACCCTGTGACGTAACGCGCCGCTCTTCTTTGGATCTTCTCTATCTCCTCCGTCAACCCGATCTGGTACGGATCCCACACTGATGAGCAATACTCAAGTATGGGTCGATCGAGTGTTTTGTAAGCCACCTCCTTTGATGATGGACTACATTTTGTGAGGACTCTCCCAACGAATCTCAACCTGGTACTCGCCTTACCAACAATTAATTTTATATGATCATTCCACTTCAAATCGTTCCGCACGCATACTCCCAGATATTTTACAGAAGTAACTGCTACCAGTGTTTGTTCCGCTATCATATAATCATACAATAAAGGATCCTTCTTTCTATGTATTCGCAATACATTATATTTGTCTATGTTAAGGGACAGTTGCCACTCCCTGCACCAAGTGCCTATCCGCTGCAGATCTTCCTGCATTTCGCTACAATTTTCTAATGCTGCAACTTCTCTGTATACTACAGCATCATCCGCGAAAAGCCGCATGGAACTTCCGACACTATCTACTAGGTCATATATATATATTGTGAAAAGCAATAGTCTCATAACACTCCCCTGTGGCACGCCAGAGGTTACTTTAACGTCTGTAGACGTTTCTCCATTGAGAACAACATGCTGTGTTCTGTTTGCTAAAAACTCTTCATTCCAGCCACACAGCTGGTCTGATATTCCGTAGGCTCTTACTTTGTTTATAAGGCGACAGTGCGGAACTGTATCGAACGCCTTCTGGAAGTCAAGGAAAATAGCATCTACCTGGGAGCCTGTATCTAATATTTTCTGGGTCTCATGAACAAATAAAGCGAGTTGGGTCTCACACGATCGCTGTTTCCGGAATCCATGTTGATTCCTACAGAGTAGATTCTGGGTTTCCAAAAACGACATGATACTCGAGCAAAAAACATAACTCGTTAACACTCGTTAAACACTCACGCATTATTCATACTGCTAAAACATATTCATAACATTTTAGATACACAAAAAGACATAATAACACTTTATGAAAATACTAGAACAGTTTATGAAAAACATTCTATTACTTAGTGCACTCTAGTGGGCACAATCGAAACTAAAATCACAGTCACCCTATCCAATATTGTCCTCTATCGGCTGGTACATAAACTACGTGCGCGTCCAGTCTCGCGTCACCATCTGTCACTATCCAGCTCTGAGACGCATCTCCCACTTAACCGCCTCCAAGGCAGGGTCGGTATACGGCGCTACGCCCCAATTGTCTTACAGTCCCCTGCCGTGGTCTTGCAGTAGCGTTCTCGCTTCCCGCGCACGGGTTCGATTCCCGGCGGGGTCAGGGATTTTTCCTGTCTCGAGATGAGTGGATGTTGTCGTGTCGTCTTCATCATCATCATTCATCCCCATTACGGTCGGAGGAAGGCAATAGGAAACCACCTCCCCAAGGACCTTGCCTAGTACAGTGGTGCGGGTCTCCTGCATCCTCACCTACGGTAATCGGTTTTGGGACCTCATCATCATCATTGTCTTGCAATTGTGGTACGTCATTCAGTAACTATAACTCGATTCGCTCCTAGGCCATTAGAAGTTGGTTCAGAGAGGTTAGACTCAGTGTGGTTTTCTGGTTGTTACCCACACTCATCTAGGCAATGGCAGGTTGAATAAGCATTTCTGAGAATGTTATGCTTTACAGGAACGGAAAGACTTAAAAAAAAATTCTGTAGTAGGACAGTAATACACAGCACTGATGGATGTTGTTGTCGTCTTCAGTCCTGAGACTGGTTTGATGCAGCTCTCCGAGCTACCCTATCCCGTGCAAGCTTCTTCATCTCCCAGTACCTACTGCAGCCTACATCCTTCTGAATCTGCTTGGTGTATGCATCTCTTGCTCTCCCTCTACGATTTTCACCCTCCACGCTGCCCTCCAGTACCAAATTGGTGATCCCTTGATGCCTCAGAACATATCCTACCAACCGATCCCTTCTTCTAGTGAAGTTGTGCCACAAACTCCTCTTCTCCCCAATTCTATTCAATACCTCCTCATTAGTTCTGATCTATCCATCTAATCTTCAGCCTTATTCTGTAGCACCACATTTCGAAAGTTTCTATTCTCTTCTTGTCCAAACTATTTATCGTCCATACATGGCTACACTCCATACAAATACTTTCAGAAACGACATCCTGACACTTAATTCAATACTCGATGTTAACAAATTTCTCTTCTTCAGAAACGCTTTCCTTGACATTGCCAGCATACATTTTATATCCTCTCTACTTCGACCATCATCAGTTATTTTGCTCCCCAAATAGCAAAACTCCTTTACTACTGTAAGTGTCTCATTTCCTAATCTAATTCCTTCAGCATCACCCTACTTAATTCGACTACATTCCATTATCCTCGTTTTGCTTTTGTTGATGTTCATCTTATATCCTCATTACAAGACACTGTCCATACCGTTCAACTGCTCTTCGAAGTCCTTTGCTGTCTCTGGCAGAATTACAATGTCATCGGCGAACCTCAAACTTTTTATTTCTTCTCCATGGATTTTAATTCCTACTCCGAACTTTTCTTTTGTTTCCTTTACTGCTTGCTCAATATACAGATTGAATAGCATCGGGGAGAGGCTACAACCCTGTCTCATTCCTTTCCCAACCCCTGCTTCCCTTTCATGCCCCTAGACTCTTATAACTGCCATCTGGTTTCTGTACAAATTGTAAATAGCCTTTCGCTCCCTGTATTTTACCCCTGCCACCTTCAGAATTTGAAAGAGAGTATTCCAATCAACATTGTCAAAAGCTTTCTCTAAGTCTACAAATGCTAGAAACGTAGGTTTGCCTATCCTTAATCTTCCTTCTAAGATAAGTCGTAGTGTCTGTAAAGAATTCGCCTTAGTATTTTTCAGCTGTGACTTATTAAAATGATAGTTCGGTAATTTACACATCTGTCAACACCTGATTTCTTTGGAATTTGAATTACTATATTCTTCTTGAAGTCTGAGGTACTTTCGCCTGTCTCACACATCTTCCTCACCAGATGGTAGAGTTTTGTTAGGCCTGGCTCTCCCAAGGCTGTCAGTAGTTCTAATGGAATGTTGTCTACTTCCGGGGCCTTGTTTCGACTTAGGTCTTTCAGTGCTCTGTCAAACTCTTCACGCAGTATCATATCTCCCATTTCATCTTCATCTACCTCCTCTTCCATTTCCATAATATTGTCCTCAAGAACATCGTCCATGTATAGACCCTCTATATACTCCTTCCACCTTTCTCCTTTCCCTTCTTTGCTTAGAACTGGGTTCCCATCTGAGCTCTTGATATTCATACAAGTGGTTCTCTTTTCTCCAAAGGTCTCTTTAATTTTCCTGTAGGCAGTATCTATCTTACCCCTCGTGAGATAAGCCTCTAAATGCTTACATTTGTCCTCTTGCCATCCCTGCTTAGCCATTTTGCATTTCCTGTCGATCTCATTTTTGAGACGTTTGTTCTCCTTTTTGCCTGCTTCACCTACTGCATTTTTGTATTTTCTCATTTCATCAATTAAATTAAGTATCTCTTCTGTTACCCGAGGATTTCTACTAGCCCTCGTCTTTTTACCTACTTGATCCTCTGCTGCCTTCACTATTTCATTCCTCAAAGCTACCCATTCTTCTTCTACTGTATTTCTTTCCCCCAGTCCTGTCAATTGTTCCCTTATGCTCTCCCTGAAACTCTGTACAACCTCTGGTTCTTTCAGTTTATCCAGGTCCCATCTCCTTAAATTCCCACCTTTTTACAGTTTCTTCAGTTTTAATCTACATTTCTTAACCAATAGATTGTGGTTAGAGTCCACATCTGCACCTGGAAATGTCTTACAATTTAAAATCTGGTTCCTAAATCTCTGTCTTACCATTATATAATCTATCTGAAACCTTATAGTATCTCCAGGATTCTTCCATGTATACAACCATCTTTCATGATTCTTGAACCAAGTGTTAGCTATGATTAAGTTATGTCCTGTGCAAAATTCTACCAGGCGGCTTCCTCTTTCATTTCTCCGCCCCAGTCCGTATTCACCTACTATGTTTCCTTCTCTCCCTTTTCCTACTCTCGCAATCCAGTCACCCATGACTATTAAATTTTCGTCTCCCTTCACCACCTCTATAATTTTTTTTTATCTCATCATACATTTCATCATCTGCAGAGCTAGTTGGCATATAAACTTGTACTACTGTAGTAGGCTTGGGCTTGGTGTCTATCTTGGCCACAATAATGCGTTCACTATGCTGTTTTTTAGTAGCTTACCCGCACTCCTATTTTTTTATTCATTATTAAACCTACTCCTGCATTACCCCTATTTGATTTTGTGTTTATAACCCTGTAGTCACCTGACCAAAAGTCTTGTTCCTCCTGCCACCGAACTTCTCTAATTCCCACTATATCTAACTTTAACCTATCCATTTCTCTTTCTAAATTTTCTAACCTATCTGCCCGATTAAGGGATCTGACATTCCACGCTCCGATCCGTAGAACGCCAGTTTTCTTTCTCCTGATAACGACGTCCTCCTTTGTAGTCCCCGCCCGGAGATCCGAATGGGGGACTATTTTACCTCCGGAATATTTTACCCAAGAGGACGCCATCATCATTTAATCATACAGTAAAGCTGCATGCCCTCGGGAAAAATCACGGCTGTAGTTTCCCCTTGCTTTCAGCCGTTCGCAGTAGCTGCACAGCAAGGCCGTTTTGGTTAGTGTTACAGGGCCAGATCAATCAATCATCCATACTTTTGCCCCTGCAACTACTGAAAAGGCTGCTGCCCCTCTTCAGGAACCACATGTTTGTCTGGCCTCTCCACAGATACCCCTCCGTTGTGGTTGCACCGACGGTACGGATATCTGTATCGTTGAGGCACGCAAGCCTCCTCACCAACGGCAAGATCCATGGTTTATGGGGGGGGGGATAGATGGATATTAGCACAATTAATTTGTTAAATAAAAATAAAATTTTAATATAACGCATTTTTAAATAGGAGTAAAAAGCATAAAATAATTTCTTCTTGTTCCATACTCTTCCAAACATATAGTAACGAAAATTTGTGATCGTGAATTGTAAACAGCTATGAAAATCTTGTGGCTGGCGGCTGTGGCCGAGCGGTTATAGGCGCTTCCGTCTGGAACCGCGCTGCTGCTACGCTTGCAGGTTCGAATTCTGCCCTGGGCATGGATGTGTGTTATGTCCTTAGGTTAGTTAGGTTTAAGCAGTTCTAAGTCTAGGGGACTGATGACCTCAGAAGTTAAGTACCATAGTGATTAGAGCCATTTGAACCATTTTTGAAAATCTTGTAAGATTTATAACGAAAATTGTGGAGCCCGTGTAACAGATAATAGTGAACCGTTCATACATCGATTATTACTGCATGCACAACACGTTACCCTTTATCTACCATAGAAATTTTTTCACAGATATTAAAAATGTACTATCACAGATTTTCAGACCTATATGTATTGGGTAAGGCAACGGTATGGGGCTGGGAGAAAATATTTTATATTTTTAGCCAATTTTAAAATTTTTTTTATATTTAAATTACTGTTCACTGCTTTTTAACCCTGTCTCTGTGAAATTTCGGAATGTATTTAATCATTTTCCTATGATTATAAGAGACACGACTGTTAAATTTCAGCTTTATTTCAGTGTCCTTTCGCCAGTTCATTTCTGAAATGTAATAGTGTTACATCCACGTATTAATGTCGTATCAACCTGTTTGTTATTTTACACAACAATAAAATAAAGAAACAAGCAAAATTAATTTTATAGGAACCATTTTGCGAATTACTGTCTCGTCAGTTCAGGGTAAAACCTGAAGCTTTCGACGATTACCTCACTCAGTTTCATCAAGAACAATTGAGTGTCAAAACTGTTATTGTGTTGGATTTACATAATCGATAGATGGTTTCTGACTGGTCGGTAATTACGTTATACTGTCGCAGATAGTGTCAACGTCTGCGTTGTTGGCGACAATGCGTAAACATTGCGAAATAACGTAAACATAACTATGTATATCTCTACCTCTTATCCGCATCGATAACTCCCTTCCATTCGCCGCTAAGATTATATCCACTGTCACTGTTCAAGTTCCTGTCCACCATTCTTGTTTCTACAGCCTCTGTAATTACAGAATTCCAGTATGCAGTAGACGAGAGAAAATTTTTCTTCGTCAGACAGTATTTTGCGGTTTTTGTGAAGCTGCAGATTTCTCCAGTTCTCGTTTTTTAATATGCCGTGGATGGTCTACACAACGGTCGAAAGCGGTGCAGCTGGAGTAGCCGATGTAACTGTTGCGATGTTACAAATCCAAGGAATCCTGTGGCCGAGACTATTCTTTACAGGGCATTGCGTCTTCTTTATCTTCTTAGGGGGTCTAAAAATGGGTCTTATATGTCTTCCCAGGACTCTGCATGTACCACGGAATACCACAGCATAGTGTCATCGTCGTTGGAAAATGGCAAGTACTAGTGCCTAAAACGGGACCCAAGTCTCATACGGCAGAATAACAGCGGGATTCCTGAAGAATTCTGGTCTAATAGAGGACGTCATGAAAAATCTTGGAGCACGAGCTCCTAGACCTCCAAGGCTCTAAGGCTTACCTAAAATCCAGAAGGAAATCCAATTTATATCGCTGTTGGTTCTTTTACCTACAGGCTGACCAAATATTTAACTAAGATGATGACTGCGATAGGTGGCCCTTGCGAACATCAAATCAAAACCTCACAGATACTGATTGAGAAAATTAAACAGTTAGAGTTGGCCCAAACGATATTTTAGTCAGCCTCGATGAGGCCTCACTATTTACGAAAGCCTCTGTTGACGACACATTGAAACTAAGGCCAGAGCATTTTCCTCCTAAAATGATAAAATTGTTCCGCCATTTTATGACGACCACCTACTTCTTGTTGGGTGGTAAATTTTTATGAAATGGCGGACGGAATGGCTACGATTCCTCCGCTGTCTCAGCAGTGGTCAACATTTTTGTGGAACATTTTCAGGAACGTGCATTAAATTTGGCTGCCATTCGTCCATCTTCATTTTGGTATTATTAATTTAACGTCACGTTTATGGTCTGGCCACAAGGCGTAGAAGCTCTTGAGCACTCCCTGAAACAAATGAACAGTATGCCCCTAAACATCCATTCACAGCCGGGACAGAGAGAGAAGGGAGGCTGCCTTTTTCAGACGTCTTGGTACAACGAAAGTCGGATGGACATCTCGGCCACTCAGTGGACTGCAAGCTGCCGCATACTGATTTATATTTTAGCGCTCAGAGTTTTCATCATTTAGTCCAGAAGCAAGAATTTTAAATACTTTGGTGCACACAGCAAGACCTGTTTCTGACGAGGACCATTTGATTTCAGAAACCAATCATCTGCCACAGCATTACGTAATTTAATTACCGACCAAACGGAAGCCGTCCCTCGACAATACAAGGCCACCACTGCGACTGCTTTAACAGTTGCTCCTAACAAAAACGATGGAGGTAATCGTCGAAAAGTTTCAGTTTCCCTTTGAACTGACGCGACAAGAAACCTGAGCGTTCTAAAAATTAATTTTATACGATTTTTATAAGCCTTTTATTTAAATACAACGTTTATATCAGTGGCTTCATACTTCCACATGTAGCTTCCGTCATATACACACATAAAAAAAAAGTTTTGCATCTCCCTGGTTCCCAGAACTCCTGAAGATAGACGTTGACTGTGGATACTGTATCACAGACACAGTCTCTTTGACTGTTCAGAGATGTCAGTAAACCCGCCCCAAGATGTAAACAACCATGTACGAGCAGCGCCTTTTAGACGGAGGGGGTCCGACAGCCGATCAGTTCCAGTCATTCCACCAGGAAGAAGGTACGCGGTTCGTATTTTATGTAGTTGAACCATGCCTAGACGGTCAATACCGAGGTTCGATCACGTCCGCATTGTTACTTTGTACCAGGAAGGGTTCTCAACAAGGGAAGCGTCCAGGCGTCTCGGAGTGAACCAAAGCGATGTTGTTCGGACATGGAGGAGATACACATAGACAGGAACTGTCGATGACATGCCTCGCTCAGCCCGCACAAGGGCTGCCACTGCAGTTGATGACCGCTACCTACGGTTTATGGCTCGGAGGAACCCTGACAGCAACGCCACCATGTTGAATAATGCTTTTCGTGCAGTCACAGGACGTCGTGTTACGACTCAAACTGTACGCAATAGGCTGCATGATGAGCCATTTCACTCCCGACGTCCATAGCGAGGTCCATCTTTGCAAACACGACGCCATTCAGCGCGGTACAGATGGGTCCAAGAGCATTCTGAATGGACCGCTCAGGATTGTCATCACCTTGTCTTCACCGATGAGTGTCACATGTGCGTTCAACCAATCGTCGGAGGCAACCCGGTCAGGCCGAACGCCTTAGATACCATGTCCAGCGAGTGCACGAAGGTGGAGGTACGCTGCTGTGTTGGGGTGGCATTATGTGGGGCCGACGTACGCCGCTGGTGGTCATAGAAGGCGCAGTAACGGCTATACGATACATGAATGCCATCCTCCGGGCGATAGTGCAACCATATCGGCAGCGTATTGGCGAAGCATTCGTCTTCATGGACGACAGTTCGCGGCCCCATCGTGCACATCCTGTGAATGACTTCCTTCAGGATAACGACATCGCTCGACTAGAGTGTCCAGCTTGTTCTCCAGACATGAACCCTATCGAACATGCTTGGGCTAGACTGAAAAGGACTGCCGGCCGCAGTGGCCGTGCGGTTAAAGGCGCTGCAGTCTGGAACCGCAAGACCGCGACGGTCGCAGGTTCGAATCCTGCCTCGGGCATGGCTGTTTGTGATGTCCTTAGGTTAGTTAGGTTTAACTAGTTCTAAGTTCTAGGGGACTAATGACCTCAGAAGTTGAGTCCCATAGTGCTCAGAGCCATTTGAACCATTTTTTTTTTTTTGAAAAGGACTATTTATGGACATGACCCACCAACCACTCTGAGGCATCTACACCGAATCGCCGTTGAGAAGTGGTACAATCTGGACCAACAGTGCCCTCATGAACTTGCTTATAGTATGCCACGACGAATACAGGCATGCATCAATGTAGGAGGACGGGCTGCTGGGTATTAGAGGTACCGGCGGGTACAGCAGTCTGGACCACCGCAACTGTAGTACAACATGCAATGTGTGGTTTTCTTGAGCAATGAAAAGGGCGGAAGTGATCTTTATGTTGATCTCTACTCCAATTTTCTGTACAGGTTCCGGAACTCTCGCAACCAAATGACGAAAAACTTTTTTTGATGTGCATATATTACACATGTTTCCTTCTCCCCCTCTATCTCCTCTGTTCTGTCTCCTCGTCCACACCTCTTTGTCCAACGCTTTCTCCCCCTCCTCTATGTCCGTCATCTCCATCTTTCTCCGAGCGTCTCCCCTCCCTTCCTCCTTTTTCTGTCCTACTTCCCAACACCGTACATCCCCTCCTCATCCTCTCCCTCTCCAATACCGCCTCCTCCTCTCTGTTGATCTCCTCCTCACCTCTCTCTCACCCCATCTTCTCCTCCCCCTATCCGGTTATCTGCTCCTCCCTCTCTCTCTATCTTTCTCCTCATGTCACTGTCCATCTCCTCGTCACCCCGTATCTGCTCAGCCTTGCCAGTCCACAACTATACTTAAGTCGGCCGCTGTGGCCGAGAGGTTCTAGGCGCTTCAGTAAGGAACCGCGCTACTGTTACGGTCGCAAGTTCGAATCTTGCCTCGATCATGGATGTGTGTGATGTCCTTAGGTTAGTTAGGTTTAAGTAGTTCTAAGTCTAGGGGACTGATGACCTCAGATGTTAAGTCCCATAGTGCTCAGAGCCAACTGAACCATTTGAACAACTATACTTCTGAAACATATTCGGTTATAACCTGTACAGCATGCAGATCGTGCAGGGCAACTTACATCTCAGTCATTACCGAGCAGCGCAGCTGTGGGGTCACTGACAGTGTGTACATGTACCACATAGGTAATCTGCATCTGGGGTGTTGACGATTTGGAAAGTGCCAGCCGAAGTGGCCGTGCGGTTAAAGGCGCTGCAGTCTGGAACCGCAAGACCGCTACGGTCGCAGGTTCGAATCCTGCCTCGGGCATGGATGTTTGTGATGTCCTTAGGTTAGTTAGGTTTAACTAGTTCTAAGTTCTAGGGGACTAATGACCTCAGCAGTTGAGTCCCATAGTGCTCAGAGCCATTTGATTTGGAAAGTGAGAAAATATTCGCATATGGCCCAAAATCTGTGTTCTAATCTGGATGAATTGTAATTGACATCTTGTAACAAGAAGGCAGTAGATGGCACCTGGGGAAAAATTGTTGTGTGCAGTATTAGACATGAAAAGGTGACTGTCAGCCGACACCAACATGTAAACTGTAACTGTGAAATAGCAGTTCAGAGCGTCTTGTTTTGGAATCATTTTTAGCAATAGAAACCATATGGACACACAGATGATTAAAGAAAATCAGTAACAATTTCGTGTTAATGTTTGACTTTTTAGGATCTTTAGTGTTTCTAATAGCAAAGGAGAGATATTTTCGGGCAGGGAAAGCCTGTCACAAATAAAATCGTACATCTATATTACTAAACTAAGGGCAAAGAAAGTGCTGAAGAAATTTTTCATTTCATGGAGTTTAGTTAAAATGGACTTATGTTCTTAACTACCGTATTACTGCTGGCTGTGTTTACCAAGACCAACATGATGCAGTCTATTTGTTGATCTATCAACTGCAATACCATTGCCCTGTAATACATCTCCCTGTCGGAATGCGTTGTTAATTAAAGCTTTCTTTCATCTGAAAAAATTTACACCTTTTCACCCTCCTTCTTTCTTCGTTTTGGCCAGTTCATCTTAGAAGTTAGCCTTGTAATGCATACAACAACATTCTAAACACACAAAAGAACGATTTTTTTTCCTTTTTAATTCATCTGATGTATGTGTCCTACTGTAATGAAGGTGTAAGTAGTTTTTTTGTGTATGTTAAAAACAAGAATTGTCGATTTGGAAAGATCGTTATTCCAGAAACATAGTACACAAGCTTTGTATGCTACTTCTACTTCAGTGGTTGTATAAAATGTTAATGAAAAGACAGAAGATCATCTGAGGTTTAGAACTACAGCTAGACAAAGCACCATGATTAGCGGTCGCTGGCAAAGCGCTGTGAGAACCCCAACCGAGCAAACTGCGAGGAGTTTTTCAAAGCTGCCTGACTGAGTGAACGTGGAAACGGATGATGCTATATTCTGCCGACCTACAGCACGGTCCACGGAATAACTGGCAGCGTTCATAGCTGATGTAACTGGGATAACGCTGGCTCACTAGATTCAGCAGAAAAAAAGATTTAAGTGTTTGTCTTGTTGACAAGTAGCAGGAATCAATTCCCGAAAGTGAGTGGTTTTGTATGGCTAGCAATTCAGGACGTATCATATGATGTTGGGCACCGTGCTCGCAGGGATGTCCACCGTTCAACCTTGCACTGCATCTTTGCACACCACCGCTCGACCTCTCCTGCCATGCTGTGGTCAGATCTCGGATAGACGTCGGATCAATTGCTTTTTCTCCATGTGATGTGGAACAACTGCCAAAAACATGGGGACGGTTCCCATCTATTTATCATTTGAGTCACTGCTTCACTGTTTTTTTAATCAAGGATCAGTTCTGATTCCTAATTCTATTCCTTCGTTCTTAGACGTGACATTCATCGTTGATGATGGTTCTTTCATCAACTGAAGATGGTTTTTTACAATTGGGGGGGGGGGGGGGGGGAGCATGAGACCTTTGCCTAGCCACTCCAACTGTTTCTCTACGACCCTGCAGAAGTTCCGGATACTCTGGAGTATGAAAAAAGCCATTGTTTCGATGCCCACTAAGGGTCTGAAGAAAATTACTACAAAGTTTGAAAATACAGGTGCTTTGAAAGTGTAATATAGCAGATGGAGAAAAGCAGTTAGTCCGACGTCGGTCGGAGATCTTGTTGCCCTTTCCCCCAACGATTTTAGAAATTTTGATGGAATGTTATCCATCCCTCCTGCCTTATTTTATCTTAAGCCTTCCAAAGCTCTTTTAAACGCTGATTCTAATACTGGATTCCCTATCTTTTCTATATCGACTGTCGTTTCATCTTCTCTCACGTAGTCAGACAAGTCTTTCACCCTCACAGAGGCCTTCAATCAACTCTTTCCACTATTCGCTCTCTCCTCTGCATTTAATTGTGGAATTCCCATTGCATTCTTAATGTTACCACCTTTGCTTGTAATTTCACTGAAGGTAGATTTGACTTTCCTGTATACTGAGTCAGACCTTCCGACTATCATTTCCTACTAGATTTCTTCAAATTTTTCATGCAGCCATTTCACCTCAGCTTCCCTCATTTGTAAGTGATTTGTATTTCTGTATTCCTGAATGTCCCTGAATATTTTTGTAGTTCCTTGTTTCACCGATCAACTAAAGTACTTTTTCTGTTACGCATGGTTTCTTCGAAGTTATCTTCTTTGTACCTATGTTCTTATTTGCAGCTTCTGTGATTGCCCATTTTAGAGTTGCCCAATCCCCTTTAACAGAACTGTCTCCTGAACTGTTTCTTATCGCATTATCTACAGCCTCATTCCTTAGTACTTACGATCCCACTTCCTTTCACATTGATTCTTCCTGACTAGTCTCTCAAACTTCAATCTACTCTTCATCACTACCAAATTGTGACCTGAGTTTACATCATCTCCTGGTACGCTTTACAGTCCAGTATCTGATTTGGGAATCTCTGCCTGACCATGGTATAATATAACTGAAACCTCGCCATATCTCCCGGCGTTTTCCAAGTATGCCTCCTCCTCTTGTAGTTCTTGATTAGAGTACTCATTACTATTAGGTGAAATTTATTACAGAACTCAATTAGCCTTTCTCCTCGATCATTTCTACTACCAAACCCATATTGTCCCATAGCCCTTTCTCCCACTCTTTCCCTTACAACCACAGTCCGATCCCAGTGACTATCAGTTCTTCAACTCCCTTTACGCAATGAATTACCCGTTCAATATACTCATGTACTTTCTCTGCTTCTTCATTTTCGGTTTGCGACGTCGGCATGTAAAACTGAATTATCGTTGTCGTTGCTGATTTGCTGTCGATTCTGATAAGAATAACCTTGCCACTGAACTGTTCACAGTAACTCATTCTCCGCCCTACTTTGTTATTCCTAACGAATCCTACTTCCGTTATACCATTTTGTGTTGCTTCTGGTATTGCCATATAATCATCTGACGGGAAAACCTTTGCTTCTTTACATTTGACACTGACCCCCACTGTATTTAGATTGAGCTTTAGCATTTCCCTTTTCAGTTTTTCTAGCTTCCCTACCACGTTCAAACGTCTGACATTCCACGCCCCGACCCGTAGAACATTATCTTTTCGTCGGTTACTCAATCTCTTTCTCATTTTCACCTAGCCATTGGCAGTTCCCTCCCAGAGATCTGATTGGGAGTCCGTCCGGAATTCTTTGCCAACGGAGAGATCATCATGACGTTTCTCCAATTAAAGGCCGCATTTCCTATTGATACACATGATTTGTCTTTATGCAGTGGTCCCATTATCTTCTACATACTCATACATTTGGTCATTGCTGATTCTTCCACCTTTAGCAGCAGTTTCCCACCTCAAAGGCAAGCGAGAGCTCTGAGCTTCTGTTCGCTCCTCCGCCCTCTTTGACAACACCGTTGGCAGAATGAGGGTGACTTCTTATGCCGGAAGTGTTCGGGGGAGATAGTGTCACACACATGATACGTGAATAGGAGTGGCGATCATTAAAACAGAGGCGTTTTTCGCTGCGACGGGATCTTCTCATGAAATTTCAATCACCAATTTTCTCCTCCTATTGCGAAAACATTCTGTTGGCACCCATCTACATAGGGAGAAGTGATCATCACGATAAAATAAGAGAAATCAGGGCTCGCACAGAAAAATTTAAGAGCTCATTTCTCCCACGCGCCATTCGAGAGTGGAACGGTAGTGAGACAGGTTGAAGGTGGTGCATTGAAGCATCTGCCAGGCACTTATTGTGAATAGCAGAGTAATCACGTAGATGTAGATGTAGATCTATTTGGTTTTCTGATGAAAGCTGATTTCACCTCAATGTAAGTGATGGCCGTGTTGATTACAACAGGGCCAGCTGATGGTCTGCAACCAACTTGTCTCCCTGCTAGAAATACTGGATCTACTGCTTGAGTTATGGTCTGGAATGCGACTTCATGTAATAGCAGCAGCACTCTTGTAGCTATCCCACACACCCTGACTGCAAATTCGATCGTCAGTAGGTGATTCGACCTGTTGTGATGCCACTCATGAACAGCATGCCAGGGGGTGTTTTCCACTGGGATAACGCTCGCCCACATACCGCTGTTGTAACTCAACATGCTCTACAGAGCGTCGACATGTTGCCTTGCCTGATAGATCACCAGATCTGTGTCCAATCGACCACATATGGGACAGGATCGGATGGTTAATCCGGCATTAACCGTTTGTAACCTCCCCCTCACTTATCGACCTTAATGGCAGTGAAAAATTAAACCGCATGTACCTAATAGAAATTTGGGAAAAGCAATCGTCACCGAAGTTAATGTGTCGGTAAAGACAGGAAAAATGCTAATGGCACAGGTGGAAATTAATTTTGAAAAGGGGTAAAGTTAATAAAGAAAGTAAATGTGCGGCCGTTACGTTAACAATTAACTAGCGGTAATTAGATATTTGAGATTTGGGGGAAATTACGGTCGCCAGTCCTAAGGACAATTACTATAGTAACTGGAAAAGAAAGGTTATTACACATATAATTAGCACTAGAAGCGTGGCAACTGAAGGTTGACACGTGTAGTGTGAAAACTGAAAGTTTGTCAGAAGTAATAAATTTCGCTACACTCTGACTTAATTTACCAAAAGAATTAATAAAACCGGAAAATCGAAAGTTAATTTAGTGACTGAAGTTAATAGTGAGCTTTCTTTCTGAAGCACATCGAAATTCAGTAAAATACGGTTAGTCTTGGACTACCTCAACAATCATTTCAAAAGCTACTTGAATCTACGCAATTTAGAAATAAGAGATTTAATTTTGAACTTGAATTAAATGATTCTGAACAATTAACAATAGTAAAATTTAGTACGTACCAAGCAGAGCTGCAGTCACAGGTAAGCTAAAATATGGTAACAAAACTAGTACTCTTAATTCGTGCTTGTGTAATCTAAATATTGTAGCCAGCTATGAATGCCTTAACTGAACTTTGAAATTAAAGCAGTGAGATCGAATTGTATTACTTTAATGCTGACGTTTGAATTTCAACGACACTCCGGTTCATTTCGGTAAAGGAAGGGACCCTGCTTGGCAATGTAATTGGGACAATGAGCAACAAAGGTTCATGCTACGTTGCTGTAATTTTGTGATTTGAACAGTTTTAACAGCTGAGGTCTGCCATACAGTTCTAAAACCTTACGTGCTTCCAGTCTTCCTTGTTGGTTGATTGAAGGTTTGAAGCCGTCGATCGAGGAGGTGGCGACAGTCACTCATTGTCGGCCGTCGCTGTTGCAGAAGCTGGATGTTGGCGCGCCTCCTTCTCGACACGGTCACCAGACGAAACGGGCTCTTGATGTGCGCCAGCTAATGCTTCCCGTCCGCGACTCCATGTCAGAAACTATCATCGCAAGTCGAGTGCAATTACATGCTGCCAAACCCCGAAAGCGCGGCAACTCGCGGGAGCTTCACACAACACACCTGCTCCACTCGCACTACTCCAGCCAGACTCCCCTCTGCCCGCGCTCCGCGCGACAGAGTTAAACACTACCAAAGATCCTAAACACTTTCGTTCTCCACACGACCTATCGATGTATTCGTTCGATAGTATAGTTTTCCCTAGGCCAGACCCAGCGTATAAATGCAAATAATATTCACAAAACAAACCAATTATACATCGACATAAATGCATATGTATACAAATAGTAAAACAATTACAATAAAGAGACAGAAATATCATATCTTCAGGTGACAAAATAAGGAAAAAAAATATAGTACAATAGATGGAAATAGGAGGATATGCATTTCCGGCGTTACACGTGCCCCATATTGTCTGAGGATGTTCGTGTAACCTAAACATACTCAGAAAATGTCCCAACAAAGAAACAGCGGAAATGCATATGCTCAAAACATCATCAAAATTTAGCATTCGTCTAATTAACCATAAATAAATTTTTTGACCATAATAATTGAGTGGAGACACTCCTAATCTTATTCCACTCTGTCATCTTGCACAAAATAAAACAGGTTGACAACATATTAATATTCATAGAAAACAAAGAAAATGGTTTAGCTATTCTAAAATCGTCAAAATTCCTAACAGTATCAAGAAATGGATTTCTATTTACAAAATTAACCAGAGTACATGGTCAAAAGACAGGTATATGCAAATTAATAATTAATTACATAGAATCCACATTTTATGTAACCTTTTCAAAATTAATATTCTCGACATGAGAGTCTACTTAACGCTAAACAAGAAAATAATATTCAGTAGATCGAAAAAAAAAAACATAAACATTGACAGCAGAATTCTTTCACATCAGCTGTCCTGGAAGAAAAACTATTCAGCCTTCCGTACCCGCAAGTACAAAGAATGCCGAGAGCGGCACAAGAGCCGACAGCGCCTCCGCCTCGCCAGTACTGTTGCGCCCGCCTGTGCGGCACGCTTGATCTCACTCGCCCTTGTAACGGCACTTCCAGAACGTCCGTTTCACTGAATTCTTTGGGAAAAACTCACTCCCGAGTAATCTCAAGGAGTCCATTAACACTATCACAGTGGATAACTCAACACTGTCCATCATCACACGCATGTACTAGCCTGAAACTTAAAACAGCGTCTAAGTACATCGGCAACGACTAGTAAAAAACATATTCATGAAATCTTACAGCTAGTTACAAAATCATATTTACATTGCTTAATCTGTTGTGACTCAGATGAAAACTTAAACTAGCAGCTTGGATTTTTCAATTGATAAATAATCACTCTCTGTTAAATCATTTACTACAAGTTAATTACTTATTAATTACAACTTCTTTAATGTCCTCTTGGTCAGGCAAAAGCATGGAAATTAGCAAATCGTTTAAATTTTACACTCTATATTTACATACTGTACAAATTACCCATTCTGTGGTATTAATCAATCCTAGGTTGGTACAATTTCAAGTCTACAATATTCCGTATACCTAATCGTTTTCCAGAGCTTGGATACTCTAAGCAATAAGCATTTGCGTGAGGTATACCAGTGACTTTATATGGTCCATTATAAAGAAACTTAAAGTTAGAGATTTCATTGTCTATCTCGCTCGATTTCTCATGAGCTTTTACAAGTACTAAGTCTCCGATTGCAAACTTAGCAAAACGCGCTTTAGCGTCATGACGACGTATGCGAGCATCGGCTTTTAGCTTCATTACTTCTCGCAAACGATCTTTTTTCACACCAATGCTAATGTCAATCCGTGGAGGGAATTTGATTATCTCTTCCACTAAACTTTTACTTCTGTCATCCAACAGGATTTCCTCTGGAGAAAATCCCGTCGATTCATGTCTCAAGGTGTTCATAATTCTCTCAAATACTGCTACATATTTGCCCCATGCGCTATGGTTGTGATGGCATTTGGTACGGCAAAGTCGGCCTAGCTCGCGCATATACCTCACAGCGGGATTCCCAGCCGGACAATAAGCTGAAATATGGATCACCTCGACCCCATTACTTTCCATGCCTTCATTCCACAACTTAGAAGTAAATTGTGCCCCATTGTCTGATAGAATCGCCTTGGGCTTACCAATATGAACAAAATAATCGTTCACCAGCTTGCTATAGACCGCTTTGGCTGTAGCTTTCCAAATCGGGTATAGTTTGATGAACTTGTAAAAAGCTTCTAGCACTACTAAAATGTAGGCAAAGTTTCCTGATGACTTGGGCAAAGGTCCGTACAAGTCCACGCACAGTAATTCAAAGGTGTCGTTAGGCCTTATACTTTGCATAGGACCACGACTCGTACAGTTGGCAACCTTCACCTACTGACATAAATCGCAAGATTTCACCCTGTCAGTAACGCGTTTTAACATGTCGTTAAAATGCACTACTTCACTCAGCTTTTCCGTACATTTCTTTGGTCCACAGTGACCATACGCCAAATGGTAGTAGTCTATCATTTCCGTGACGAATTTGGTGGGCCAGCATACCCGCCAAATATTACTATCTTCACCCTTACGTATGTACAAGATATTATCGTATATCTTGTAATACATCCTTAATTTCTCTCCTTCTGGACTCCTTTCGTCATATCGGGTTTTCCCCATATTTAAACAACCATCCTCGTTCTGATGACGACGTAGATTCTTACAGATGTTCACTATTAATTTGCGTCCCTCAACTTCTTTAAAATAGTATAATTTGACCACTCCATCTGACTCATCTTTCAATACGTCTTGATTAGACTCGGGCAACCGCGACAGCGCTGCCGCTACGCAATTGTCGGTCCCTTTTACGTAACAGATGTCATAGTTAAATTGCTGTAAATACAGCGACCACCTAGTCAGTCTTTCGTGAAGTAGTTTAAAATCCTTCAGATAAGTGAGCGCCTTATGGTCCGTATGAATAACCACCTTACAGTCCCATAGGTAACCCTTGAACTTCTTGAATCCCCACACGATAGCGAGACACTCTTTCTCAGAAATCGTGTAGTTTCGCGCAATTTTTGATAAAGTTCGATTCTCGAACGCTATCGTCCGGTGTTCCTTATCCTCTCCTTTACCAACTTCTTGGAACAGTTCTACCCCCACCCCGTAATTCGACGAATCCGTTCCCAGATGGAAGGGTAGCGATAAATCAGGATGAAATAGTATGTTAAATCTTAACAACACGTCTTTTAATCTCTCGAAAGCGGCCTGACACCCGTCAGTCCACACAAACGGAACATTTTTGCGTAAGAGGTTATTCAAAGTTTCATCATTAAACACTTGTCCTTTTACAAATTTACGGTAAAATCCTCTGAGCCATAGAAAACTTTGTAACTGTTTCCTAGACTTGGGTGGAGGACAATTCCTTATTGCCTCTAGTTTCTCTGGGTCCTTCGTAATACCAGCCGTAGTAATTACATGCCCTAAAAATTTCAGTTCCTGCTTCACAAATTCGCATTTCTTTAGCTTTAGTCATTCCGCCACGGCGCAATGCTCTAAAAACTTCATCTAACAGGTCACAATGGTCATGCCAAGTGGCATTGGCCATCAATAGGTCGTCAACATATACAGTTAATCTTGAACCCAAAGCCGGTCCCAGCACTTCATCTAGGGCCCTGATGAATACGGACACAGATATATTAAGTCCAAACGGCAGTACTCTATACTGATAACACCTGCCCGCAAACAAGAAGGCGGTGTATGGCCTAGATTCTTCTTCGAGTTCTATTTGCCAGTAACTAGCCGTCAGATCGAGGCTAGTCATGAACTTAAAGTCATGAAAACGTTGCAAAATCTCCTCCATACTCTCTGGTCTGTCTGTTTCGCGTTGAACGACTCTATTCAACGTGAGTAGGTCAATCACAATACGCACACTACCATCTCGTTTTGCTACAATGACCAAACCGTTATTGTATGGACTCGTACTTCTTTTAATCACTCCCCATTCGATCATCTTATCTATCTCCCGTTGCACTGCTTCCTTTTTGGACATCGGTATAGCATACGGTCTCACGAAGAATGGTTCGTGCGGAATTACATGCAACTTGCATTTATATCCTTCCACAAGTCCCGGTTTGTCTGAAAACACACTCTTATTCTTCATTAACATTTCATACAGGCCTCGTCTTTGTTCGTGTGTTACGTTTGACACACCGTCTACAATACTTTCCAATTCACTTTCTACACTATTGTCAATGCCGAGATTCCTCACATTACAGTAGTTCAAATTCATACCTACGTCAATAGCATCCGGCCAGTTAACAATGTGTATAGGCTGGTATTGCCTATGCACACCGTCTCCTGCCTCGTCAAAACTAACTACTATTGTTTTATCTTGTGACGTACATGTCAAAGTTTTGCTTTCGCAATTAATCACTGCACGGTACTTTAATAGCCAATCTAACCCGATAATTACTTCCGTAGTTAAGTCTGGCACGACGACAAACTTTTGTTCAAATCGTGCCCCACATATCTCGAAGTTGACAATTATTTGTTTTGTGACCGGTTTACTGGCCTTCCCAGTAGCACCGATAATTTTCACTCGTTACTGGCATAACTACGATGCCGGGTCTGTCTTTCAGTAACTCAAATGTTTTCCCAGATACAGCACTCAATTCTGCACCGGTGTCAATCAACACGTTTAGTTGTAGGTCGTGCATATTAACAGACACTACTATCTGCCTACACTTGTCCTCGACTGTTTCTTTATTTTCCTCGTCTATATCCAGGTCATTCCAAAAAAAACCATCCGGCTTTGATCCTAAATCCGGCTTATCTGGCGGCCTTTTCAGCCTCTGTTCACATACAGTTTTAATTTCAACACGTTTGTCCTGAGGCTTAGTCTGTAGCTTCGCCTCCAATACCGAAACCTTTTCCTGTAACTCGTCAACTAGTGAGTGTTGCTTTGCTATCAATTCACTAATTGTCACCTTCGTTGATTCCTCTTTGGTCAGATTGATCTCATCTGCCAATCTACCTGGAGGAATGTGCCCAGTAGTATCTGCAATTACTTCCTCTAGATCGGCGCAACCCACACTGCATCGTCTGACCGTATAATGTCAGCTCTAACCTCATACACGCTGTAATCTACATGCTTTTCTACCAATCGTGTCCGGCTATCACTAAAATTCTCGTAATCTTTCTCCCTAATACTCTCGCAATGTTTAAACTGGAGTTTTGCGTCGGATGGGTCGGCCACTTCTAACACTATAACTTTCGGTAAAGTCTGCCGGTTAGGGCCAGAACTTTCCGTTACTACTTCAACATCCAACTCCTGCGGGACGAAACACGACGAATCTTGCTCGTGCTCCCCATTAACATAAACTATTTCTGGTAAAGTCTGCCGGTTAGGGCCAGAACTTTCTATCACTTCACAAACACTATCTTCCTGCGGGACGAGACGCGGCAAATCCTGCCCGCGCTCCCCATAAACACTTCTCCCGTACAGGCCCCTATAATCTCTTAGTTCGTCGTATAAGCGACCGAACTGCCTTAACCAGACCTCATTCCTCTCTGCATCCCCTCGCTCGATGAAGGACGTGTTATCCGACATCTGATCTTCTCTCAACAATTGCGAATCATTCTTAAACTCAATCTCCAGTTCTGCTGTGGGTGTTACAGCTGCCACTTTATAATCTATTTCCGGAACACTACTTACATTGTTCTTACTGACAGTGAATGTATTTTCTACTGCCGTGTCTACAGCTGATCTACTACTTGTGGGCGCACTCCTTTCTCCTAACACTGGCACACTCTCCCGTTGTTGGTTATTCCACACGGAATTTTCATAACGACGACACCTGGGTTTTCTTCTGTTATTGGGCCGCCAAAATTTCTCCACGCCCGGTCGGTCCCTCACCGGCGCGGCTAATGGTTTCCCTGTCTCGTCCCAGCGGATCTGCTCCCCGAATGCTGCTGAGGCGGCTTATCGCACCCTCTGGCGTTATTACTATCCTGTGAAGCCCGTATCACGTTAGTATGATACTGGTTTCCGTCATTCCTGTTATTATTTGCAGTGTACCGATTGTTATTACGGTCCGAACCACTATTGTTATTGCTGCCAAAGTTGCGGTATGCATTATTCCCATGGTTATCGTTGTTGTGGTTGCTGTGGTACCTGTTGTTGTTACCACGGCCTCTACCACTGTCGCGATTATTGCGCCAATTGTCCTCGTCCTCAACTCTTTCCAGTAAATCATTGATTGTCTTGTAATTGCTTCCTACGTATCGTTTTGTATCATCTGGAAGCTTCTTGTAGAGTTCCCAGACTATTTCGGATTCCGTGCGGCGATCACGCAAATATTCCAACTTGCGGATCCAGCCCTCACAAAACTCCTTCATCGAGCCGCGCGAATTCCCATCGAAAGGCCTCGATACGACAAATTCGCGCCAGACACTTTGTTGTTTTTGCTCTGACCATTATTCAGCCAGAAACAAATTTTTAAACTCGTCAAAAGTCAGGTTCGTAATGTTGAGGTTTAAGCCCCAACGCTTGGCATCACCAGCCAACACGTCAATAACCGCATTAATTTTCCTCTCATTAGTCCATGATCTGGGTAAAACTCTTTCACAATTTTTAATGAAATCCGTCGCGTGTATAGCGCCTTTTTTCAAGGGGTCGAACCGTTCCTCTTTCGTCAACAATTCCGAACCATGTGCACATATTGGCACATACCTCTGTTTTTCGTCAAGATTCTTTTCTAATTCCGACACTCTCGTAATTACTTGGCAAGTGGTTGCCGCAAGCGTTTCCACTTCCCTGTTTTCCTCTTGGCAGGTATTAGCCTGCTTCGTCACTTTAGCATCAACCTCGAACACTAAAGTCTTTAAAGTTTCCACCTTCTGTTGATCCTCTTTTTTCACTAATTTAATTTGTCCCGTCACCTTATTCTCGATGATCGGAGCAACTGCTTCTACTACACTTTTCTCGATACTGCTAATTTCGGAATTAAAAGGAGTATTTATGCTCGCAATTTCCGCCTGAACGCTTACCATTTACTGTTTAAGATTACCGATTTCGGTATTAATTACAACAACATCTTCTTTCATTTTATCAATTTTTGTGTTAACAACTCCAACATTGTAGTTAACAACATTAATAGCTTTGTTCTGATTGTCTAGCTTCTGTTCAAATTTTTCAGCCTGAGCTTCTTGCTTGGCAGCCTGAGCTGTAATTTCTGCCGATTGACTCTTGATTTCATTAATCAAAACACTCAATAAATCAGTTAAATTCCCGGAAACTACCGGTTCTACTTCCGTAGTGGCTTCCTCTTTAATTGTCCCCCCGTATTCGTCATCAAGGGGTTCAGATTTGATTTTCACTTCAGATCCCGAAACATTTTCTAAAGTTTGGAATTCCATTTCTGCTCTTTGTTGCGTTTCGGCGGTCGCGTCTTTCATGCTAGCCGCCTGCCCCTGAACAATGGGTACCGCGGAGCGCGTTTCCCACTGTTCGACCGATTGTCCACCAAATTTTGGTAATTGTTGCCTTCACTCATTTTAATAATTTTCAATATAAATTCCAAATCTCAAATCTAATTAGGCTTCCTCACACTAATATTTTCGCTGACGTATCGACTATTTCGTAACCAGTACTTTGTTACGAGATTTGCACAATGCAAAATTCGTGTCCAGAACAACCTCAAATTTGAAGTTTGTCCTGTCACCAGGTCGCCACGTGTAACCTCCCCCTCACCTATCGACCTTAATGACAGTAAAAATTAAACCGCGTGTACCTAAGGAAATTTGGGAAAAGCAATCGTCACCGAAGTTAATCTGTCGGTAAAGAGGGAGGAAAGGGTTACATCTAAATTAAAGGAAAAATGCTAATGAAACAGGTGGAAATTAATTTTGAAAAGGAGTAAAGTTAATAAAGAAAGTAAATGTACGGCCGTTACGTTAACAATTAACTAGCGGTAATTAGATATTTGAGATTTGGGGGAAATTATGGTCGCCAGTCCCAACGACAATTACTATAGTAACTGAAAAAGAAAGGTTATTACACATATAATTAGCACTAGAAGCGTGGCAACTGAAGGTTGACACATGTAGTGTGAAAACTGAAAGTTTGTCAGAAGTAATAAATTTCGCTACACTCTGACTTAATTTACCAAAAGAATTAATAAAACCGGAAAATCGAAAGTTAATTTGGTGACTGAAGTTAATAGTGAGCTTTCTTTCTGAAGCACATCGAAATTCAGTAAAATACGGTTAGTCTTGGACTACCTCAACAATCATTTCAAAAGCTACTTGAATCTACACAATTTAGGAATAAGAGATTTAATTTTGAACTTGAATTAAATGATTCTGAACAATTAACAATAGTAAAATTTAGTACGTACCAAGCAGAGCTGCAGTCACAGGTAAACTAAAATATGGTAACAAAACTCGCACTCTTAATTTGTGCTTGTGTAATCTAAATATTGTAGCCAGCTATGAATGACTTAACTGAACTTTGAAATTAAAGCAGTGAGATCGAATTATATTACTTTAATGCTGGCGTTTGAATTTCAATGACACTCGGGTTCATTTCGGAAAAGGAAGGGACCCTGCTTGGCAATGTAATTGGGACAATGAGCAACAAAGGTTCGTGCTAAGTTGCTGTAATTTTGTGATGCAACAATTTTAAAAGTTTGAAAAACTGAGGTCTGCCATACAGTTCTAAAACTTTACGTGCTTCCAGTCTTCCTTGTTGGTTGATTGAAGGTTTGAAGCCGTCGATCGAGGAGGTGGCGACAGTCACTCATTGTCGGCCGTCGCTGTTGCAGAAGCTGGATGTTGGCGCGCCTCCTTCTCGACACGGTCACCAGACGAAACGGGCTCTAGATGTGCGCCAGCTAATGCTTCCCGTCCGCGACTCCATGTCAGAAACTATCATCGCAAGTCGAGCGCAATTTCATGCTGCCAAACCCCGAAAGCGCGGCAACTCGCGGGAGCTTCACACAACACACCTGCTCCACTCGCAATACTCCAGCCAGACTCCCCTCTGCCCGCGCTCCGCGCGACAGAGTTAAACACTACCAAAGATCCTAAACACTTTCGTTCTCCACACGACCTATCGATGTATTCGTTCGATAGTATAGTTTTCCCTAGGCCAGACCCAGCGTATAAATACAAATAATATTCACAAAACAAACCAATTATACATCGCCATAAATGCATATATATACAAATAGTAAAACAATTACAATAAAGAGACAGAAATATCATATCTTCAGGTGATAAAATAAGGAAAAAAAATATAGTACAATAGATGGAAATAGGAGGATATGCATTTCCGGCGTTACATGTTCCTTTCTTCACTGATCAAGTGTAACATGCATGGAATTCCATCCCACAAACTGACATCCGGCACCTGTACGATAATAAAATACATGCGTTTGCGTGCTTGCATTCAACATTTTGGTGGTTATGCCAGTTACTAATGTACCAGCATTTCACATTTGCAGTTGCATACCTCGTGCCTAAATTTAACTGTGATCTTGCAATGTTAATCAAATGTGTTAGCTAGATAAATACATTCACGAAATTTCATTTCTCTACCCAAATTTTTTTTTTTTGGTATCGTGATTTTTTTTTTCTTGTCAGTGTATTTACAGGAGAATAGGAAAACTGATAGAAGCTGACATTGGGAAGATCGGTTTGGATTCCGTAGTAATGAAAGTACACATATCATAGTGGACAGGCTGAAGAAAGACAAGCCGAAATTTACAGCATTTGTACATTTGGAGAAAGCTTTTGAATGTGATGACTATACTTGATTCGTTGGAATACTGAGGGTAAACGTGAACTCTGTCCGTAAGCAACGGTACCAACCGACTCTCATGACATCCTCTGCGAATGGTGAAACGTCCCCTTTGAACAATTATACAGGACTGCTTAAACTGACACATAATATTTTTAGCGCAACGCAATCTGACTTTCAAAAATCCCTACAAAAGAATGGCCCTGACTAACATTAACCTATACCTTTCACAGATCACCTATACGTTTTACAAATCACTTACCTCACCAAAAATCTTCGTTACTCGAACTACTGCAATACAGCGATCGCCACTACTGCCAGCTAAATAAAAGGTTCAAACTACTGAAGGCACTAACTACTGATAGGCATAGTTAGCAAATGAAAGATTTTGATAGAGAACAAACAATGTATTTACCTTAATAGTCATCAAAAGTCATAATATATGTAAGAGTTCATAACATCCATTCTTACAAATATCAAAACTCCGCCATTTCCCTCCCCACATCCACCACTGCTGGCGGCTCACCTCCAACTGCTCAACGATACGCGCTGTTCACATCCAGCTGCCCAACACTACAATGGCAGACAACAATGCAAACTAGCCACAGACTGCACACAGCACAGCCAGTGATTTTCATACAGAGCGCTACGCAACGTTGCCAATAAGAAAACATAAACAGCCTACTTACATAGCCCCCATGCTGACGATAAAAAATTTTACAAATTGTTTTGGGCAGTGGCCAATAATGATTTGATAAAATTTTTCATAATTACAAAAACAAAGATATCAAATGCACACACTTATTGATACAATGTTGGTCAAATGCTACAATTTTCTCGCAGTCCATAAAGGCAGTCCTGCTCATTCATCACAGTAAAATTGCAGTGTTTTTCTCAAAGTCTGAGCAGTAAAAGAAAATGCACACGGAAGTAGTGGATTTCCATGCAGTCTTGAAGAAGTAGTTTTGTCACTCCAACGGAAAGACAGTGCTGACTCTTGACATGCAGACAGGTAATGGGCCACAACAGAGCAAACCCACCGCAGAGTCAATCGAAGTTTTGAAGAATACTGGTAGGTAGGTCATCACAGAGTAGACCCACTGTAGTCCTGGTAGAGATTACGTTATTGGTGGGCCATCAAACGTGCAGACCCACTGTAGTCCTTGTAGAGACAGCCAGCAGCCATCTGTTGCAACTGTGCAGGTGCACAATCACCATCGAAGGGTCTTGCGGAGAATATAGCAAGTCCATAAACCACGACTTGTGCACTCACAAAGTTTTTGGAATTCTCCTTAGAAACAGCAATGCTGTTATCCAGTCCCTTGCTGAATTATTAACACACGTGCAAACACTAACAGTCCCTACTTCTCACATATTGTCCATATACTTTGACCAATAGAAACGTGTACAGTGAAATGGAACTTACAAGTTAATAATATGATGAACTGGTGTCAATTACAATTTTATAACATAAGAATACAATTACAAAGGTACAAAATACATCATTAAAGAACATAACAATACAGAGAACATTTGTAGTACAGGCTTTACAAAACAATCGAAATAACATATACGTCAGTGTTACAGGAATTATGAGATAAGTAAATATATAAAGATCAGAATAACTTTTGAAACATCACCTTGACATATGAGCAACAAAACAGAATAAATAATGTCTAAACATCTTTTCAAAGTAAATAACATATTATCAGAAAAATTCTACAATGTAACTCTCATCAGATAAACACAAAGACAGGAAGAACACAAATATACAAGAGTACATAAACATATAGCGGAATAATACAAAAGGAAAGGACAGGGTTCGTTTTCAGTGTGACATTTGGTACTGCAGTCCTACCCAAAACTTCATTCCATAGATCTTTCGTCTTATTTCAACATTTGTTTCCACCAAAAAAATCCTATCCAAGCATGCTTTCCGTATTTATATGTTGACATATTTCTTACCTCATTATTTATTTTCCATTATCTTACCTCATCATTTATTTCCAAGAAAATCCTACCTAAACCTGTTGTCCCTAAACCCTACCTTTTTGGTTCATATCCTCTTTCAAAATACGTTTTTGGCCAAACCATTTTCTTGTAACTTCTCAATGCATTTCTTCCAATTCATCACAACTTGTTCTCTTATATAGTCTACCCCCTCTTAAGCTAACTTAAATCTACTGAGCTCAGATATATATACCAAGGGACGAGGCAATGCAGCAACACATAACAAATTAAGACAAACATCAATGACAAAAAATTCAAATTGGCAAAGCAATTGCAATATTACAACTAATATAAGGCACTGTGCAGCAATCAAGGAAAATAAATCTGTAGTAAAACTGGCTTAACAGAGTAATGTAAAGTGAAATTTAGTAGCACTATGCCTGGTGAACAGCAGCAGCAAATGTAATAACTGATATCTAAACATGACAAAGCTCAAGCAGAAAAAATATTACATTAAAGACAACAATGCAGACAAGGGAAATGTATATTCACATCTTAATGTCTATGTAATTAAAGTGGTGCACCACAACTTATTCTACGAAAAATATTACCAAGTAGTTGAAAAGAAAATTATGTATGCAAGTCCTGTGAAGGGAAATGTCTTTTTGTGCTCCTTCGTTATTTTTAAGTTATTATTTACTGGATCTGTAGGCATAAAATATCTATATTAGTACATCCATAAAATTTTATTTTAACCAATGCTGCAGTGCAGCTAGAAACTAGATATTAAACAAATTGAGTAAATAAATACATAAAGCAAGCCATATGGCATTTCTCTCAACTAGCAAGACAATAGCCGTGAAATGTTTCTCATCGTTTCATTAGGCATTTTAGTGAATATCATAAATTAAGAGCTACACAGTATAACCATATGTTTTCAAGTTTGAGTGTGTCGTATTTGCGTTGCTTTCTACAAAGGAATGTCAATAGCGAGGATAATGGCCTCCCTTTTTTTTCTACCTGTGCCTCTCAAATAGGCACACACTAATGACTTTTTCTCCAGGCGTCTAACACAGCTGGGTGCCCACAACGCATTACGTGCAGGTGGTCACTTAACTTTCTTACGGAAATATTTACGACAGCAGTTTCCGCTACAGTGGCAGTCTCATATAAAAAATTTCACAGGTCGAGAATTTGCGTTGCAAATGTGTAGATACAAAATCTTATGAATATAACAGTGTTCAAAAAATTTTCGCCGGCATTGTGATACATTCACGCATTTACACACATTTCATAACTCTTAAAGTACGATTCTTGGTTTCCAACATCGTTTTTCACAAGTCAGAGTCCCTAACCACTACTCATTACTCCTTACCTTATTACACATATACATATTTGTCGACACTTCTTCAATATTTCATCATAAGAAATACATAGCATAACCAAATTCCTCATACACGGTAGCATCATCTTATTGATTATAAACATATCTCAACAGCATAATACACATCGTCATAGTAATAATATCATAACACCTCAGTCAACTCTCAAAATCGTCGTAGCTTCCTCCAATAATTTCAAAACCTAAAAAAATTCTCTGCTCATGTCAAAAGTGTCATCTGCCTCAAACGTACTTTAAAAATCATGATCCCATACCAAATACATCATTCAAAGCTCTCATAATATCACAATGGGTCTGAAAAAATAAGAACAGTTCACAAAGTACAGACAAAATACAATTTAGTAAGTGTGAAGTTATCCAACGGTGTAATTACGTAAACATCTGTCACTGCCGTAGTAAAAAAGTTTGTCTCTCTCAGTTAAATGATCAGATAGCTGTGTAATTCTGTGTTAGAGAAATAAGGTACCGATGTGTGAAGTTGTATAAGCAAATACCATATTAGCTAGGGCTCCTTGTGCTTGCCAAACACATGGTACACAAAGTAGGCGTGTACCCCCCTGAGGATTAATGTAATTATACCCTCAGGTGTTACAGATTACAGCAATGGAATGAAATGTATCACGGAAAACTTTCTTTGTAATTCAAAAATCTTTAAAATAAATGTTTTAAGTATAAAATTAATCACTCACATACGTGTCCTGTAGCGCTAAATGTGCGTCTTGCTGTAAGATAATTCTGTGGAACTGTCGTAGTTATCGTCCTCTGTAAGCAAAGTTCTGCTGAAGTCAATGTACTTACTTCATCATAAACGAAAGTGAAATGCTTTGCATATAGATATCGTAGTTATTACGCTTATTGCCATGATGAAGAAAGTACTGTGCTGTAACGTATTGTTGTGCTACGGAAAAGGCTGTCTCCTTGTAGCTTTAGCACAAAAGTTACTACTAAAATATGTTTTACTTTACAGAAGAATTCAGAAAAACTGTGCAGATATAAAACAGATACACCGCAAAAGCAACATTGTAAATTGTCACTCATTAGTAGCGTCGTGATAAAATCGTGTAGTTGACACATAAACTAACCACTGCGTCATCTGGTATTTCACAGAAAGTACTTTAAATCCAGAATGTATTTTCAAGTAAACCAAAATATTGCATTAAAATCTCATTAGCAGTACTGGTAAATGTTCTAAGTATGTGAGCCTTATAGTTGTTACGTAATTGTGCAACTAACAAGCAAGAATGTACAAATAACAACATTGTGTCATCTGTTCACTATAACAATGCGTTCATAATTTCTGTTGAAATAAGTTCTATTGGTTCTTGACTGGATATTTAATTTTAAAACATAGTTGCATGTGAAGTTTGTAAGTGTGACAACGAGTACTAGTAACATGAAGTGAAAAAATTTTATGGCAAAGACTACGTTAAAAAGCAGATTATCTTTCAATAAACGGTTTTACATGTGAAATGTGGTGTAAACCTTAACCTTTACTCTTCCTATTACGCAGTGTTTCAACTTCGACGCAATTATCATGTGGTATATGTCGGTAAAGAATACTGGATTTTTTCTCAAGGTTAGCGTCTATGTAATTTTTCCCTGATCCAGCCGGCGCACGTGGCTGCCTGCGATGCGAGTCATTGTCTGTTTCTTTGTTGGCGCACGTCGTTATTGGGATTTGGAGACCTAACTTCTACAAATTCACCTTGTTGAGAGGGCCCTGCTCTGTTTAAATCCCGCCAGTTCTGATGAAATTCAGGTCTGCCGTTATGATTATATCGTCTGTCGTCATGTCGGTAGTTTCTTTCTTGTCGGTTAAGTGGTGGAGAATTTCTCCCTGAATTATCACTTCACGGTGGACCGTTGCATCTGAAGTTATTCTGTCTCCCGTGATAATAGTAGTTCTGGTTGCCATATTGTCTGTTTCTATGGTTATCTCTGTCATATTCATTACTACGGAAATGCGATCTTTCGCTGTAACTATTATCACTCTGCCAACGGTTTTCATACGGGTGTTGTCTGTTTTGGTCACGATTTGTGTTGTGAGAATAGCCTTGTTGCGTCCAGTTATTATTTCTTTCATCACGGAATTGCGACGGATGTGACCTGTAATTGTTGTGTTCCTGTTTTCGCATTCTGCGATTGTCAGTGTCAATTTCTAATTCTTGTAAGAGTCCCTGAAAAGCTTCAATGTCGTCTTTGCAACGTCCTCCCAAAATAATACGTCGTAAATGTTCAGGTAATTTGATTAAGCAAATGCGGATGAGTTCTGAGGGGCTGTATGGGTTTGACAGGTACTGATTCTTGTGCAACATGTCTTCAAAATATTTCACAAGACTGGAAAATTCAGATTGTTCGAAATGTTTCATCATTATGATGCTATGTTTTACTCGGTCTTGTATAGCTTGAGACCAATATGCTGAGAGGAAGGCATGATAAAAATCTCCTTCACTGTGACAATCGTGAATGACCGATCGCATTCTTACAGCTGGTTCATTCTCCAAGTGGCCACACATAAATTCTAACCTGTGCTCCAATGACCAGTTGGGAGGAAAACAATGAGAGAATTGATGTAGCCACGCTTGTGGATGAATGTCGTTGGCAGAATTCTTAAACGTTTTGAATTTACGTGTAGTAATGAACAGCTTATAGTCAAAATCATCATGTCGGCGAGTCGCATGTCGATCATTGTTACGTCGTTTCGGCGGTTCCATCTCAAAATTCGGTGTGCCTTGCCAATTTCTTGCATAATTTCCGAAGTGTCCTGTGTTATTATTTTGTGGCTGTTCCGTATTTCTAAGTCCCTCTTCCCGTGTTGGAGCGCGAGTGTCCTCTGAAATACGTAATTCTTGGATTAAATGTGTCAGCTGATTTTGTACTTCCCGGATTTCTCTTTGGTGTTGCGTATTAATTTGATTCTGATTTTGTTTGAATTTCCTAACGTGTTCGCACTCTTCTGTGTGATTAAAGACTACCGGTTTTGTGTCATTCAGATTATCGTCTATCTTCGTAGATAAATTATTTAGCTGATCCGAAAGTTCAACTACTTTCTCTGATAATAAACTAATTTCCTCCATGTGTCTTTCTACTGTGTCCTTTAAGTTTTCCTGAGTTTTTGCAAGTTGCGTAACCGAATCGGTACATGCAACTGAGTCAATTTTAGCTTGCAAGGTCTCATGATTTTCATGAACAATAATTTGCAATTCTTTTATGGCTGCTTCGTGATTCTGTAATGCATTTTCATGCCGCGAAAAAATAGGTTGAAAATGCTCACAAATTTGTGTTTTTACGTCGTTACAGACTTTTTGACATTTCGATTCGATTTTATGTAACTCAGTATTTAAATCTTCACGTGTTTGTTCAAGTGTGGTGTGAAGATTTTGTTCCATTTCGTCTAACTGTTGCCTGTGTTTGTCTCTGGTGTTGTTCCATTGTGTCTAACTTTTGAAGATTTTGTTCCATTGTGTCTAACTTTTGAAGATTTTTTTCCATTGTGTCTAACTGTTGCTGTGTTTGTCTCTGGTGTTGTTCCATTGTGTCTAACTTTTGAAGCTTTTGTCCCATTTGTTGCATTAATTGTAATAACAATGCACTGGTGTCTGAAACATGTTCTTCAGTGCTTTTTGGCAGTGAATTTGCACCGGCAACATTCACATTTTGACAAGCGGAAAATGTGTCATTCCCGATTCCTGAGGCGAGCTGTTGCCGACCGATCGATCGATAATGCTTCCCTGTTCACTACCTGTTTCACTGTCTACACCATTATTTGACGCCCGCTCCATTTCCCTATGCACAGTTACCAAATTACTACTTTGAATATTAGTTAATTCATTACATGGTGGCACTAACACACTGCTTTTGTCTTCACTGTCATTTCTCAGTTTACTTTGGAGCCTAGTATTACGTTTTTCACACGCCATTATTGTCACAATATTTCACACGATAACACAGAAAAGCACAATTTGAAGAGCGAAAATAAGAGACTACATTAACATAGCACTGAAAAAAATATCTAGTTAATTGCAAGCGCAGCTGCGAAATACTTGGTGCAAATTTACATGCATGCGACAACTGTTTTACTGTACAACAATGAAAGACTGCAATTACAAAGGAGATTCTCTCTACAGTTACGTGCTAGCAATAAACTATAGCTACACTAATTATACAAACTACAAGGAAAAAATCAGAAGATTCCAGGTACGAATCCTGTCAGGGTTGCCATATGAAACGTCCCCTTCGAACAATTATACAGGACTGTGCTTAAACTGACACACAATATTTTTAGCGCAACGCAATCTGACTTTCAAAAATCCCTACAAAAGAATGGCTCTGACTAACATTAACCTATACCTTTCACAGATCACTTACCTCACCAAAAATCTTCGTTACTCGAAGTACTGCAATACAGCGAGCGCCACTACTGCCAGCTAAATAAAAGATTCAAACTACTGAAGGCACTAACTACTGATAGGCATAGTTAGCAAATGAAAGATTTTGATAGAGAACAAACAATGTATTTACCTTAATAGTCATCAAAAGTCATAATATATGTAAGAGTTCATAACATCCATTCTTACAAATATCAAAACTTTGCCATTTCTCTCCCCACATCCACCACTGCTGGCGGCTCACCTCCAACTGCTCAACGATACGCGCTGTTCACATCCAGCTGCCCAACACTACAATGGCAGACAACAATGCAAACTAGCCACAGACTGCACACAGCACAGCCAGTGATTTTCATACAGAGCGCTACGCAACGTTGCCAATAAGAAAACATAAACAGCCTACTTACAATGGCATCAGTGGATACGATATGGTGGGGAGTGGAGTTAACACACAGCTGTCACAGCCGTTGTCAGTTTTCGTTACCTGGATCAGCTACTACTCGATGAAGTAACTCTTCACTTGGCATCTCGAGGCTGACAGCCGCTGCCACCCCAATCCTCCACAAAGGAAAAATCCTCGGCTGTTCCGGGAATTGAACTCGTGTTCTCCACATGTCAACGCTGACCATTGAGCTACAGAGGTGTACCGTAAAATTGAAGTTACCAAGGATTAAACTCTAGACTCCAGCTTTAAGGACATGAAATGGAAACAATGGTTCAGAAGGAAGTGAGGCATGGTTGTAGGTATATAAGTTATCAAACCTGTGCATGGATCAATCACTAAAGGAAACAAAAGAAATCTGGAAATGGATTTAAAGTTCAAAGAGAGCAAAATAAAAGTTTTAAGTTTACCGACGATACTGTAAGTCTGTCACATACGCAATCGACTTGAAAGAGCACTTTAATCGAGTGGATTGTGACTTAAAAAGAGATTACTAGACGAAAATCTATAGAAGCACAACTACTATAAGGGTATGCAATGAGTTTAAATCAGACGATGGTGACGGAATTACAGTATGTTCGAAAATGAGACAGTAAAAGTAGCAGATGAGTTTTGCTATTTGGCCAGCAAAGTGACGAACGACTGAAGTAGACAGAATATAAAATACAATCTTGAAATTATGTTAACACACAGTGTATCTTGAAATCATGTTAACACACAGTGTTCGCTATTAAAACAGCAAAACCATGAAAGCGGCTTTAAGTGAATTGCGTTCTTAGATACACAATGGAGTAATATTTTAGCAAAACCGCACATTACACGTGTAAAGAGAGATTACGCAGCGGTTTCTCATCCAGAAACTGCATTTGGAGGTTCTTAGTTGCAAGATGTGCTTTGTGTGAGAAGGAGAAGCGCCCACCAGTGTGTGTCAGTACGTCACAGCAGCTGTAACACTTTGTCAGGGACCTGGAATCATTACATAGGCTCAGTCAGGGGTAAAGCATGTGGAAGACTTCGGTTTGTTGGTAGAATGCTGGGGAAATGAGTTTCCTTACAACTCACTCATGCGACCCACTCTGGAATATTACTCAGATGTGTGGGACTCGCACCAAATAGGACTAACAGGCTATATTGAACGCATACCCGAAGGGCAGTGCGAATGGTCACAGGTTTCTCTGATCTGTAGGAGGGCCTCACAGAGGCTCCACGGAGGCCTCACGGAGGGTTCCAAATGATTGGAAAAGAGCACAGGTAGTCCCAGTCTTCAAGAAGGGTCGTCGAGCAGATGCGCAAAACTATAGACCTATATCTCTGACGTCGATCTGTTGTAGAATTTTAGAACATGTTTTTTGCTCGAGTATCATGTCGTTTTTGGAAACCCAGAATCTACTAAGTAGGAATCAACATGGATTCCGGAAACAGCGATCGTGTGAGACCCAACTCGCTTTATTTGTTCATGAGACCCAGAAAATATTAGATACAGGCTCCCAGGTAGATGCTATTTTTCTTGACTTCCGGAAGGCGTTCGATACAGTTCCCCACTGTCGCCTGATAAACAAAGTAAGAGCCTACGGAATATCAGACCAGCTGTGTGGCTGGATTGAAGAGTTTTTAGCAAACAGAACACAGCATGTTGTTATCAATGGAGAGACGTCTACAGACGTTAAAGTAACCTCTGGCGTGCCACAGTGGAGTGTTATGGGACCATTGCTTTTCACAATATATATAAATGACCTAGTAGATAGTGTCGGAAGTTCCATGCGGCTTTTCGCGGATGATGCTGTAGTATACAGAGAAGTTGCAGCATTAGAAAATTGTAGCGAAATGCAGGAAGATCTGCAGCGGATAGGCCCTTGGTGCAGAGAGTGGCAACTGACCCTTAACATAGACAAATGTAATGTATTGCGAATACATAGAAAGAAGGATCCTTTATTGTATGATTATATGATAGCGGAACAAACACTGGTAGCAGTTACTTCTGTAAAATATCTGGGAGTATGTGTGCGGAACGATTTGAAGTGGAATGATGATATAAAATTAATTGTTGGTAATGCGGGTACCAGGTTGAGATTCATTGGGAGAGTGCTTAGAAAATGTAGTCCATCAACAAAGGAGGTGGCTTACAAAACACTCGTTCGAGCTATACTTGAGTATTGCTCATCAGTGTGGGATCCGTACCAGATCGGGTTGACGGAGGAGGTAGAGATCCAAAGAAGAGCGGCGCGTTTCGTCACAGGGTTATTTGGTAACCGTGATAGCGTTACGGAGATGTTTAATAAACTCAAGTGGCAGACTCTGCAAGAGAGGCGCTCTGCATCGCGGTGTAGCTTGCTCGCCAGGTTTCGAGAGGGTGCGTTTCTGGATGAGGTATCGAATATATTGCTTCCCCCTACTTATACCTCCCGAGGAGATCACGAATGTAAAATTAGAGAGATTAGAGCGCGCACGGAGGCTTTCAGACAGTCGTTCTTCCCGCGAACCATACGCGACTGGAACAGGAAAGGGAGGTAATGACAGTGGCACGTAAAGTTCCCTCCGCCACACACCGTTGGGTGGCTTGCGGAGTATAAATGTAGATGTAGATGTAGATGCTGAACAAGCTTAACTGACAGACACCCGCAGATTGACGTAAACTATCCCGACAAATCCTGTTTACAAAGTTTCAAGAACAGGCTTAAGTGAATACGCTTGGAATATACGCCTTTGTATCATTCTCATAGCTATCGCGAGGACAAGATTAGATTTACAGCTTGCACGCAGGCATTCTTCCTGCGCTCCATACGTGAATGAAACGGGAACATTCTCTAAGAACTGGTACAATGAGACGTACCATCTACCACTCATTTCACAGTGGTTTGCAGGGGGTGGATGTAAATGCAGACGTAGGTCGTGAACTACCCACACTCCTTCTTGCACGATTCCGTGACTGTCATGCGCTACAGAATGTATGGGTTCTGGAGAGACATACTCATCGCCACGCAACGGCACCCATGACTAGCACATAGGGAGATAGACACTGTTCTCTCGATCGTATGGGATTGTACATCGCTTCACGCATGTTGAAATAGGTAACTGGCTTGTTTGCAACAAGACAGCTGTTAGCTTCTAACCACATACGCACTCCAAAAGCCATTAGCCGGTGCAAGTGGGAGGGTAACTTTTACCACTTCCATTTCGTTAAGAAATGTACGTTGATGACAGACCGACCAGTTGGGCATCCCTAACACTCGAGCAGTATTTAAGAATAGGTCGTACAAGTCTTCTCTACACGTTTTACTTTATGTTTTGTACGGAAATGGACATCGATAGTCAAGGAGTAGCGTCTTTGATTAGTAATCAAAACATCTTTGGTCCTAGGGTCGAACCTCGCCACCGCTCGAATTTTGATCAAAAATTCTCAGCAATGGCGGCCGAACACTTCCGGCATAAGAAGTCACCCTCATTCTGCCAACGGTGTTGTCAAAGAGGCCGGAGTAGCGGACGGAAGCTCAGAGCACTCTCTCGACTTTGAGGTGAGAAACTGCTGCTAAAGGTGAAAGAACCAGCAATGACCAAATGTATGAGTATATAGAAGATAATGGAACCACTGCATAAAGACAAATCATGTGTATCAACAGTAAATGCTGCAGTGCAGGACGATGTGCCAGAACCTTAAACCGAACACGATGGTCTTTGATCTTGGAGCCCGGTATTCTTGCTACCGTATGTTCCGGTGACCACCGCTGCCAGCTATCATGTACAGTGGCATCCTACCATGCCAAGTCTTTCTACACTATCGCAGGAAGAACGCCCAACATCTCGTAGCCCTGTTACACCACCTCGTTCAAACCCGTTGAGGTGATTACGTCTTTGTAGCCATAAAAGCATTGTTCACTGCCAGCAACTCTCAAAGATAACTAACGCACACGATCGTTATAACGTGTATTTGAAGCAAACGTGATGTGTACTCTTACAGTGGCGTTATTAGCGCCACTCTTGTACAAACGGCGCGAAATCTGAACTGACATCAGCTTTCAGATGTAGAAACCCGCCTCCAACTTTCGTTTCTGCCACGCATCTCCTTCTTGCTTCGCGGATAGTCGGACGACACAGACCTAGCCAGTGAATGTTATTAGTGGGTGGCTTTTATGGTATTGCGTGATCGGGGAGACGAGTTCCACCCGTCATATCCGGACGTTATTCGTGGATGCCTGGTATAGCGTAGCCTGCAAAGCTACTTGAGAGAGCAGACTGCGAGCTGAGCCGTGTAATTTTCCTAATGCCCGGCCGGTTTCCTCGGCCGCCCTCCGGCTACAGCCACGTCTTCCCCCGTCTCTGCGGACGCGCGGCAATCTCGCAAGGAAGGGCCTATCTCTCCCCGTCTGTCCGCTGCTCCTCGTCCCTACCGGGACGAGACGCTGCTACGTGACTCAGAATAAGCGCTTCGTGCCGGGCCCTTGCCGCGATACAAGGGGAAGCTGGCAAAATTTTGCAATACGATTCAGCCATTTTTTCGCTTCCCACTACACTCTACGCAGCTCAACAATTTTCATGTATAACTGTCTTCGCTCATCAAAGGTTGTAGAAGCAAGAGAGAGAAGAAGTGTGATGGAGCAGGGCTTGGATGCAACCAAGGCGCAGCTCCTTCAGAAGTTGAAATAAAAAAATGACTTAGTGCTTTGGTGCTGATCCTCGTTACAATCTTAAAATACTACGGCAAGAAAGGAAGAATGAATTGATTTTCTGGACTAGAAATCTACTCTGTAGGAATCGGCAAGGGTTTCGAAAAAGACGATCGTGTGAAACCCAGCTCGCGCTATTCGTCCACGAGACACAGAGGACCATAGACACGGGTTCCCAGGTAGATGCCGTGTTTCTTGACTTCCGCAAGGCGTTCGATACAGTTCCCCATAGTCGTTTAATGAACAAAGTAAGAGCATACGGACTATCAGACCAATTGTGTGATTGGATTGAAGAGTTCCTAGATAACAGAAAGCAGCATGTCATTCTCAATGGAGAGAAGTCTTCCGAAGTAAGAGTGATTTCAGGTGTGCCGCAGGGGAGTGTCGTAGGACCGTTGCTATTCACAATATACATAAATGACCTTGTGGATGACATCGGAAGTTCACTGAGGCTTTTTGCGGATGATGCTGTGGTGTATCGAGAGGTTGTAACAATGGAGAATTGTACTGAAATGCAGGAGGATCTGCAGCGAATTGACGCATGGTGCAGGGAATGGCAATTGAATCTCAATGTAGACAAGTGTAATGTGCTGCGAATACATAGAAAGATAGATCCCTTATCATTTAGCTACAAAATAGGTCAGCAACTAGAAGCAGTTAATTCCATAAATTATCTGGGAGTAGGCATTAGGAGTGATTTAAAATGGAATGATCATATAAAGTTGATCGTCTGTAAAGCAGATGCCAGATTGAGATTCATTGGAAGAATCCTAAGGAAATGCAATCCAAAAACAAAGGAAGTAGGTTACAGTACGCTTGTTCGCCCGCTGCTTGAATACTGCTCAGCAGTGTGGGATCCGTACCAGATAGGGTTGATAGAAGAGATAGAGAAGAGCCAACGGAGAGCAGCGCGCTTCGTTACAGGATCATTTATTAATCGCGAAAGCGTTACCGAGATGATAGATCAACTCCAGTGGAAGACTCTGCAGGAGAGACGCTCAGTAGCTCGGTACGGGCTTTTGTTGAAGTTTCGAGAACATACCTTCACCGAGGAGTCAAGCAGTATATTGCTCCCTACTACGTATATCTCGCGAAGAGACCATGAGGATAAAATCAGAGACATTAGAACCCACACAGAGGCATACCGACAATCCTTCTTTCCACGAACAATACGAGACTGGAATAGAAGGGAGAACCGATAGTGGTACTCAAGGTACCCTCCGCCACACACCGTCAGGTCGCTTGCGGAGTATGAATGTAGATGTAGATTGTTGGTGTTAATAACAATCATCCTCCTTTACCTCATCTGCATTACTGCAGATGACGTGTCACTGAGCCCATTTGTTCTGTGCATGCAGTACACGTGAGGCGCCTAGTTGTTTCCACTGCACTGTGTGGAATATGAAGGTTATAGTTCACTAACCTGCTGTCTTCAAGCTGATGTCCCCAGCGCAGAAAACAGTACTTGCAGGTCGTAGGTTCTGCATCTTGAGGCTGAAACTGATTTTTAGCGAGGTTCTGTTCTGAAATAATGTATCACGTCTTTGCGATGCCACCGGCGTATTTTAATAGAGCCACACGAGAAGACTACATGATCTTAACGCAACACCTTCTGATACAGCGAAGTACATGATCAAACACAATGTTTACGAAAATGTATCTTTACACTATTTGTGGCACGTGTCTGTGCCTCATGACTACCGGAGTGAATCTTTTAATACTGAATACTGGCAAACAGGTCCTGCCACAGACAACATGACTGTATATCTCGACTGCCTAATCCAGAGTGACGAACAGGAACTTAAATAAAAAATGGAAACGCATCCTACGTCAGACAACATGTCTGTTCTTCTCGACTGCCTAATCCAGAGTGACGAACAACCCGAAACACTTCGCGCGCCATACCAGAAAAGGCGTGACCCGAACGCTTCCGAAGTGCTTCGTTTGCCATTTCGTCAGTCTTTTGTTTTTAATTTAAATTGTTTGTAATAATTCTAAAATGACTGATTGATAGGCACCTGTTGAGATATTTATATTAAAAAGTGAAGTCATTCCAATGAGTAGTTTAACTAATAATAATAACTATACTTTAACGTTTTGGCGCCCTTGCTCCGAACACAGGAGCGAATCACAGAGCAATAGCATTATGCAGGCGGTCTTTCTCTCTAGAATGGTACCGAATCTAACATCTGTCACAGGTACCTCACACCTCATTTCGTCATCTATATACTTCTTGCATCTCCACTGCTCTGGGATCAGCTTCTTGGTGCCTAGTATCATGGCTAACTAAGCCAGAAATATTACAACACATGGACGTACTTATTTTGATGGGCTTTTTCAGTGGACAGCTGATATGAAGTAAGGGGAGGTTTACTATCTTTGAGCGGAAAAACATGTTCTTTGAGAATTTTTTCTCGGGATGTGTTATAGATATCAATTCCACTACAAACTGGAATTTTGTCGACCGGAAATGTCAAAGAGCAAGGGCGGAAGTGCCGTCGGAACGAAACCAAATTTCGATGTAGACCTCCACGCGCGGTATTTCACAGGTCAACTGGCTCACTGAAATCAAAATTGAATTGACGTTAGCGAAGTATATAAGATTCTTTAGGAGTTGTACCCCGCTTAAGATATTTGGACCATAGGAAACGAAATGGCGGCCATTTGAAGAAAATTGGGTTTTTTCATAGATTCATTGACTTCGTCGGCCAAGTAAAACTGTTTATACTTGATGGATTGGAATAAAAGTGGTATAACAGCTAGACAATTTAATTACCTTCGTCGGAAACAAAGAACCATGCCAATGGGTTCAGTAGATTTGAAGTTACCATACCGCGCGATAAAAAAAAGTCGTTTCGAGAAAAACGCGTTTGAAGTTTAGACTTCATATAAATGCAATATTATGCACCTTACGTTCAATCTGCTGTTCCGGGTCCATGAACTAGTCCTTCCTCTTCCTCACAGAGGGCGTTCTGCTCGATCTGGGCCATCCTGCACTGCTCCAGAGCCGCTCGTACGGCCGGTGACAAGCGGTTTTCGGCCTCTTGAATCCGGTGGTCGTCCGAATGCTTGGCGAACTGCGTCGAATAGAGTCCCAGGATGACGTCCATCGTTGTCATGGTCTTCAGAATTGCTCAATACCCTTCGTTGAAGCTGCTCACTGCCAGGAAAGTCGCAATCTCCACAGTCTTCGCACCATAATGCAAATGCTTCGGGTCTAACCTCCAAACACTCGCGTTCAAACTTTCATTTGAATTTTGTGTGTTTCCTTCCAAGCACTGGTACAATAACTCGTCCGAAAAAAAAAAAAACTGGTGCCTGAAAAAGGCCGACTTCAGGTAGGTGCACTGTATTGTTCAACCGCGAATAACAAACATTTCCGTTCCGTATTCGGAAAAACCGTTTCAGGGGTGGATTGTAAACAGTATTATGGACCCAAAAATGCAATTTAAAGAAATCTGTTTTTGAACCAAAAGATAGTAAGCAACTCCTTAAGTCAGCATTCACTGCTCAAACCTGCTCGCCCTCGCGTCAAATTTCCAGTAGTGCCCATTGAAACGCGTGGTACTTCAGCTGCCAGAACCGGCAAGACCCTTAAAGGAATGGATAACGGAACTGTGACAGCTTGAAATGAGCTAGAATCCGCGGAAAGACTATTCGACCGCATCTCGTTTCATGGAATGCAGGTCTCATACGACATCAAAGGTCTTTTGTTAAAATCGAGACCGCTGTAAGGTTGTTCATGTGACTTAGTATCGTGAACTGGAGGGGAAAAAGATCTTTCTCAAAACTGTATTCTACCGAATGCAACCTTCGAATTTCGAAAATATTGGCCAATATCAATATCGAAGGTGGTTAAAATGGTTCTAAGCACTGTGGGACTTAACATCTGAGATCCTCAGTCCCCTAGACTTAGAACTACGTAAACCTAACTAAGCTAAGGACATCACACACATCCATGCCCGAGGCAGGATTCGAACCTGCGAACGTAGCAGCTGTTTGGTTCCGGACTGAAGCGCTTAGAACCGCTCGGCCACAGCGGCCGGTGACTCGAAGGTGCTATTTTAAGATAACTAACATTAGAAGACATTATAAGTAGCTTCTTTTGTTGCGTCGGCGCGAATCATTTAATTACTAATGGTTCTTGAAATTTTAACTCTCAAGATGGTAAAATGAACTTGAATAAAACTGCAAACAGATGTTAAGCGATGGTCTAATGGCGACTGTTTTGGTGCGTTAAATCATCAACTTCAGATGGTTAGTAGCGTCATGCGTCCATGTTCGTAGCCACAGAATGCAACCCAATAAAGAGGGGATGTCGTCAATAAATAATAACCGGCAGAGCAATGGGGTGAATAGTACAGGAGGTAGGAAACTGTAATTTGTTGCCGCAGTGAAACCTCTCGTGAATTTATCATCACTTTTTGAGGTTTTATTCAAGTTCATTTTACCATGAGTTTCAACGGCCGTGGCTACCCATATTATAAAGTTCTATTTGTTAGTTTTAAACGTTATTATCTGGGGAAGTTTTGTATTTCAATCAATTACATGTAATATTTTCTTGGTTCATATTTCCATTTTCTTATATTGAATTTGCCTTATAAACATTGTACTTACAGTTATAACATGTTAGCCTATTTGTAAAAGTGAAATACTGTTTTTGCTATAGTCATGAATTATCAGCTGCTAAACAATATGGTTGTTCAAAGCTAAGTTAATAAACTGTCTTCGACAACTTGAATTTCTGCCGGAGTATACACGTTCAAATAATTTATGGGAACGTAACTGGGTGATTTTCTTGGCAACCAACGATATCCGACAGGTGCAGACCCCATTGTTTTCAAGATAAAATTGTAGAAAATAAGCGCTGTGCAAAGAAATTTCAAAACTCGGTTTCACGAGCAGTTCTGAAAAGATAACACATCCGCTTGTAACGTCCCCGCTCTTGCGTACGTTAACTCTTTAAAGCCTGTACTATGATAAGTTGACGGGCTTCACCCTCTAAGCAAGGATTTTATTAAATAAGATGACCGCGTGTACCTGAATGGAAGCAAAATCGGACTTATACCCAGTCAGTAACAACAATGATACGTCAAGCTAGTATTAAAGTGCAACTACACGTTAATACGGACAAGAAACCTACGTAGCAGATGCTACCAATTATTAATAATACGGTCGCCAGCCTAATTAGGCATTATGTGAGTTTTTCTCTTGTACAAGTGGATGTACGTACAAACATAACAACACGTAGTAATACTGGATTATATGGAAAATTTTAGTACCAGAAAAATCTACTGAACTAGTATCTTCCCTTTCTGTACTGATTTGGACAAGCTACAAATACACAACATTACACCACAATGATTACTACTAACTGCGTTTTGTCTATTGACCAGACTGAAATCGGGCATAGGTTGCCCTAGAAATAGCACTTTTGAAACACACATACAATGTCAATCTTAATAAGGAAAAAAACACTGATAAATTTAGGAATTATATTGGCTTTCACTTTGCAGATTAAATCAGTTCAGTGCACTTCAGCATTTAAATGAATAGAAATGAAAAGAATGAAAAAGGGGGGGGGGACCCTGAAACTGTTATGGTCACTGTGTTGAAACTATTAATTATTGGACACATGAAGCACTCAAGATTTAAAAAATATGGGTTACTATTCTTTTTGTCTTATTAATTCCTCATTTAACTACCTTTAATTTTGTTTCTGTTTAATTAAGCTTCATTACTAAACCACTTTCAACATTATCTTCAAAATTTGTCAGGTCTATTATTTACCAAAATATTCATTAACAACAAAGTTCTTTAAATATCTTTCTAGCATAGATAGTTCTGCACGTAATTCTTATTAACATGAATTTTAAATCTTCATTTCGGGACACTCGGATTGCGCAACATGCGGAAAGGACCCTGTCCAGGTTAGTGATTAGGATCATTAATTAATAGGGCAATTCTGGTAAAAGTCAAGTTATTATTGAACAGTTAGGAACAAATTTAACACTGGTCCATACGGATACACTTGTAAAGAATTGACCTGTGCGAGTCGATGCGGCGGTTGGCGGGCAGCGAGATGGCGAGGCGCACAGCACACATACAATCACAGCTATGGCTCTTGCTGTATCGGCACCTTGCTTCTTCTTGGCGTCGTAATCCTATTTAATTCAGTGCCTTTTAGATATAGCCATGCTGTATAGTCGTCGGAAACGGCACATCCGAGGCTCAAATGAAACCACTTTTCCTAGGATAGCCTCCTCGATCCGGAACGTGTTCCTCAGACCGGTGCCCAACTCCGACTGTGTTGCTGAGCCCGTTATGCCGTACCGCGCCCGTGTGCATTTTCCCACGCTCGCCTGCCATCCACCTTTTACCTCTACCCTACAGACAGGGTATTCACCAAAGGTTTTACATTCCACATATCCTAATACATTGCCTACGTATGGACCAGGCGTACAATTACAACTTTCACATCATACAATATTCCCAACATTATTTAAACTTCACTTCTATTATAACATTACTTGAAATGTAACATAAATATTAAAATTTACATCGAAATGTGTTTACAGTTCCTTTAACATAATGACATAACAAGAAAAGAAATGGATTCAGAATATTGATTACAGTAATTTATCGAAAATCAGAAGAAAAATTTTTATATGTACAGTTGTTGTTGTTACACGCTGTAAACACTAGCGCCGACACACAACCGAAAATGGCTGCCGCCAGAAGTTAACGATGGTGAAAATTAATAGGCAACGGGTGATGTGGCATTAACTCTGTCCCTCCGTTTTTGACAGGAGCAGAATTCGACGCAGAATTTAAGCAAAAACATACATCTCTGTTTACAAGGTTACTTGCTAATTTAAAATTTCAACTTCATCCTTTCTAACACTACCTCATTAGATGGAACTGTATCCCTGATTCTCAGTGTTGTTTATTTTGCTGAAAACCGGTGCCAAGACAATATTCAGCGATAACCGATTTCTCTGCTGTTTTCGGCGTGTGTGACGCTTATGCTAAGTACATAGGTCCTCGACAGTCCTGACAGGCCACCAAAATATGACATGCCACAAATGGCAAGAAATACGGTACACACACGTCCCAAGGAAACCAAACGAATCTTAGCTTAGGTGGTGGTCGAAAAGCACACCTCACATCACATTTCCGCTAAATACGATCAGTCCTGTTGGAAATGTTCCATGCATAAGACAAAATGACCGAAGACTTTGTGCCACTGAGGTATCATCATCACTCACCTATCGCATGATTGGTCGACAGCGCAACGCATATCTGATCTGTCTCTCACTACGAACCTTCTGTAGAACGGCGACTTCTGGAAGGGCTAACCCAGCTGACAAACTCTCAGGGTCCGAGAGGACGTAGGCTCTGTGAAACAATGTGTGATTTTCCCCTTCACACGGAGCCGGGTGGTGACAACTCTCAGCTTGTAGATACGAATCGGTGTGAGTAGGCTTTCTATTAAAATCTATGTCCCAGTGTACCATCAACCTTCCTCTTGATGAAAACTTTAAGGAAGGGAAACCAGCCATCCTTTGCACCACCGTCGTTAAATAAATATTCGCGTGGACTCAATTCAGCTATTCATAAAAGTATTTCAAAGACCCACTGCCGTAAACAGGGCCCGCATCATCTCGGACCCTGAAGGTTTGTCAGCTCAGCTAGCCCATCTTGAGGTCATTCTTCGTTAATATATTTGTAGTGAAAGACACATCAGACATGTGTCCGCTTTCGACCAACTGCCCCTCGGGTGATTGATGATAATACGGAGGTGGCACCAAAGTCTACTGCCATTTTGCCTTAAGCAGGTAGTATTTCCAACAGGATTGGTTGTATTTTGCGGGAAAGTGATATGAGGTGTAACTTTGAAAGGGTACAGTACCGCCCGACATTGAAAATAGGTACAACATTCTTCGTTATTCTTGTCAGAACAACATATTTTTTTCTAATAATAACTCAATTTCAATTAATACAGCGAAGCCGGATACCAGTGTGGGAAAGAATGACAATTTATTTATTTAATTGATCATATGTGCACTCCCACAAAATAAATCCCTACATCCAGTTTGGTGAGATCTGTGAAATGAATGAATGTATGGTCGTCTGCTAACTGCAGATAGTGAATGTGAATATATGATCATCTTTGAGACGGTACTTGGGTCACCTTTGGTGGGACCAAAGAGATGAAATTTACCTGAGCTTTGAGCGCCTGAAATGTGGCTGACAAATACGGTAGCAAGGTGCTCCCCCAATTCGGCAGAGGTGCGAGAGAACCTGAAGAACGGCCATGTTTCAGTACTCGCCACTGGATCTAGTGTTGGTAAGACCTGTCTTAGGTGTGCTCCGTAAAGACAAAAGAGTGGAGATATGGTATGCATGTGAAATACTTAAGAGTAGTTTGGAATAATAATTTCTCTATTTCAGGAACATTTGTGGGGAGAATTAAATGTCAGGCAGGTAATATTAAGGGGATCGTAGTAATCTTCGGAAGTGACCAACGGTCACAATGAAACCACGTGTAGCAATAAGTTGAAATACTTCTGAGTGCTTAAGTTAAGCTGAATTACTAGCGTGTGTGCTATAAGTTGAAATATTTAAGAAATGGCGTGTGCAGGACTTGAAATTAGAGACGACTACTTCCACGTGGTGAGTACTGTGTGAGTCTCTATCTGTGTATCAGACAAAGGATAAAGAGAAGTACTCGTCCATGGTGTCAGTTGAGGACTCGCATGTGTGATGAATATGTTCTTAATATTACTTTGCATGTTATGTTTCCGTGTGACGCTTGATTCAAACTATAATACTCTGAGAGAGAAGCAAGGTGAGTCAGCCGTCTATCCAGCAACGCCACTTGGCATTGCTTGCCACTTGCCACTTGGCATTGCACAGGAAGACGTGCATATATCCTCCAGAGTTCATAGTAGGAAAGAAAAGTTACGAAGTGGGGCAGTGTCGTGTGAAACTGGGATAAATACTAATTGAAATGGGAAAGCTGAAAGTGATGTGATTATAAAGTTGTGACTATTCTTTGTATTGAATGTTGCCAGTGTGATGTATTTCATGAAATTTAAGTATGAGTGGTTGGCATGGGAGAATAACAAGATAGTTTCAGAGGCAGTGAGTTATGCATGTTCCTTTTTGTACCGCTCGGTCTGGAGGAAATTTTCGTGATGATGGGTGTGAGAGTCGAAGTGTGAGATATAGCAAAAGATCCACCATCCTATCCAGAAAGTGCACTGTAGCATTAAATAATTACGAGACCATAAGATAGAGAATCACCAATGTAAAGCCATGCCCACTGGGCGGAATTTCTCATGTGTTATTGTTGTAGATTATAGAATTTGTGTGTTTAGGTTATAGAATTTATGGGAATAAATAAGATAGTGAAAAGAAAAGGATTGGTGGCCTTTTCCTTCGAATTGTATGTTGTCATGATATCCATAATTTATAATGTGTGCGCCACTCATATTCAGTGCGATGGCCACGTGTTGATAAAAGCCGTTAGATAAAAAAAAAAGAAAATGTGGTATTGCCAGTGCGTAGTGAACAGAGTAGTGTAAATTACTAATAGTCAGATGTGCGTTTCCGTTGCGTAAGTCCGCAGCTCGTGGTCGTGCGGTTGCGTTCACGCTTCCCACGCCCGGGTTCCCGGGTTCCCGATTTAATTTGACTACATTCCATTATCCTCGTTTTGCTTTTGTTGATGTTCATCTTATATCCTCCTTTCAAGACACTGTCCATTCCGTTCAACTGCTCTTCCAAGTCCTTTGCTGTCTCTGACAGAATTACAATGTCATCGGCAAACCTCAAAGTTTTTACTTCTTCTCCATGAATTTTAATACCTACTCCGAATTTTTCTTTTGTTTCCTTTACTACTTGCTCAATATACAGATTGAATAACATCGGGGAGAGGCTACAACCCTGTCTCACTCCTTTCCCAACCACTGCTTCCCTTTCATGCCCCTCGACTCTTATAACTGCCATCTGGTTTCTGTACAAATTGTAAATAGCCTTTCGCTCCCTGTATTTTACCCCTGCCACCTTCAGAATTTGAAAGAGAGTATTCCAGTTAACATTGTCAAAAGCTTTCTCTAAGTCTACAAATGCTAGAAACGTAGGTTTGCCTTTTCTTAATCTTTCTTCTAAGATAAGTCGTAAGGTTAGTATTGCCTCACGTGTTCCAACATTTCTACGGAATCCAAAATGATCTTCCCCGAGGTCCGCTTCTACCAGTTTTTCCATTCGTTTGTAAAGAATTCGCGTTAGTATTTTGCAGCTGTGACTTATTAAACTGATAGTTCGGTAGTTTTCACATCTGTCAACACCTGCTTTCTTTGGGATTGGAATTATTATATTCTTCTTGAACTCTGAGGGTATTTCGCCTGTCTCATACATCTTGCTCACCAGATGGTAGAGTTTTGTCATGACTGGCTCTCCCAAGGCCATCAGTAGTTCTAATGGAATGTTGTCTACTCCCAGGGCCTTGTTTCGACTCAGGTCTTTCAGTGCTCTGTCAAACTCTTCACGCAGTATCTTATCTCCCATTTCGTCTTCGTCTACATCCTCTTCCATTTCCATAATATTGTCCTCAAGTACATCGCCCTTGTATAGACCCTCTATATACTCCTTCCACCTTTCTGCCTTCCCTTCTTTGCTTAGAACTGGGTTGCCATCTGAGCTCTTGATATTCATACAAGTGGTTCTCTTCTCTCCAAAGGTCTCTTTAATTTTCCTGTAGGCATTATCTATCTTACCCCTAGTGAGACAAGCCTCTATATCCTTACATTTGTCCTCTAGCCATCCCTGCTTAGCCATTTTGCACTTCCCGTCGATCTCATTTTTGAGACGTTTGTATTCCATTTTGCCTGCTTCATTCACTGCATTTTTATATTTTCTCCTTTCATCAATTAAATTCAATATTTCTTCTGTTACCCAAGGATTTCTATTAGCCCTCGCCTTTTTACCTACTTGATCGTCTGCTGCCTTCACTACTTCATCCCAGCAGTTGTAATTCGTAATTCATAATCGTGTATCCAATTTTCTCGTTTTAATAACAATTCTTAACGGCTCTGTAGTTTGAAAATAGCCCAAATAGCTGTTTTTTTGCGGGCTAGATAACGATGATTCTCCCTGGTATGTCATGCACCACGGATTCTGTTTAGGAGTCCTAGATCCTAAATACGGTCCTATGTGAGAGAGAAAAAGTGAGAGGAGCGTCTTTGCATGCAATGCAACAGTTCGAATTGGTTGTTGCTTTACTGAAATTACGACTACGATAGCACCAAATGTCTCTTTCATATCAGTACACACATCTATGTTCTGAGAACCACTGCGAAGTGCGTGGCACAGGGTGCTTTATATTGTACCGCTCATTAGGGTTTCTTTCAGTTCCATTCGGATATTGTGTGTGAGCTGTAATTTTTCTAATCTTCGTTTGTGGTATTATGATGTAGTGCTATACTGGTACTGAATAGATCACTTCAAAAAAGTCATACCGCATTTGAAGAATGACTTTATTACTCAAATTACTCACTTAATAAGTTTCGGATTATTTCCATCATCAGATACCCAAGCACACAGAGGGTTACAGGTTGTCCTGTGACCCTCTGGGCACTTGGATATCTGACGATGGAAGTAAATACGAAACGCGTCCATTGAATAATTTGAGTAATAAAGTCATTTTTCACCGGCTGTATGACTTTTTTGAAGTGACCTGTTCAGGTCCAACACAGTACTACATTATAACTATGATCCCAAAGTCACTGGTTACGGGCCCTCTGTAGCTTTTCACAAGATAGTTGAAGCATATCTTGAAGCTTCTGTCAGTTCAGCTTTTCATCATATTCGTGACGCTCTCCCGCGAGCAAAGCAAACTGTGACTAATTGAGCTGCTCTTCTTTGTATACGCACTGCTTGGTACGCTCCAGAACGCCTGAACTATTCTAGGCTGGGTCGCGTTTATGAGTTTAAAATGAAGTAGGGCCCACGGCTTCTCTCTGCTACAGGAATTAACCGTAAATTATGTTCCGCTTGTGAAATCAGCAAACAGCTACAAAGAGAACCTGTCGAGTCTGTGGGCTGAACACAACTAAAGAATTAAGAGATGTTACAGAAGTTATAAAATGAGTGTATGTATAGGCTGGTCTAATACGTATTGAAGCAGACTGCAACTATGTCATCTAAAATCGCGCAATACGGAACTTTCCTGTTACTATTTGTTATAGGCAAAATTGACTGAATATTGTTTTATACACACGGCACACTTCCAGAAAACTATACCAAGCTATAACTACAAAGATTCCTTTTGTTTTATTAGCTGCTGCTCTATATTTGAAGACCACAAGAAATACTCAGGTAATTTGTACGGTATATAGACCCTGAAACCGGTTAGTAACGTCACTGTGTAACGCCAGTTTTAAGCTCCTACTTTTCTTCCAGTAATGCTCAGCTTGACACTAGTGTGTTGGATACTTACACAAAGGTTTTGTCAGTGTTGACTGGCATACAATTTCTGAATGTCTGAAGTCATCATCGAAAGAATTTAAGGAGCGAAGGATTAAAAAATGGTTCAAATGGCTCTGAGCACTATGGGACTTAACATCTGTGGTCATCAGTCCCCTAAACTTATAACTACTTAAACCTAACTAACCTAAGGACATCACACATATCCATGCCCGAGACAGGACTCGAACCTGCGACCGTAGCGGTCACGCGGTTCCAGACTGAAGCGCCTAGAACCGCACGGCCACACGGCCGGCGAAGGAAACTATTTAAAGTCACTTAGTCTTGTACAAAAAGGTGTGCATTATTCAGGAACACACATTTTCAGTAACTTGCCAGCAGCCATAAAAAGCTTAACAACCAATGACATTCAGTTTAAGAGAAGCCCAAAGGATTTATTGGTGGCCAACTCCTTCTACTCCATTGATGAATTTCTCTGTAGAACCAACTATATATATATATATATATATATATATATATATATATATATATATATATATATATATAACTTCTGCACATTTTCAGTACAGTAATGTGTTCATTGTAAGTAAGTGTGTGTGTGTGTGTGTGTGTGTGTGTGTGTGTGTGTGTGTGTGTGTGTAAGTACAATCTAACTTCTGCACCAGTTCAGTGCAGTAATGTATTCATTGTAAATAAGTATTTAGTAGTTGTATTACACGTTTATTACCTTATAAATAAATAAAAAACTTTTTTATTTTAAATTCAGTGCATTAGTATTTGTAAAATGATTTTTCATATAGCGTTCATTAAAAAATGACGGCCATGCCACTTAGGACCTGTGGAATGCTACATTAGCTTATTTGTTTGAGTTGTAAATATTTGTCATATATTGTTTTTATGACATGTTCTACATCATGGAGGATCTCCTCACTACAGATAAATTGGAATGAAAGTAAATCTAATCTAATCTAATCTATACTTTGGTTACAAAAAGACAGATCGAAATAAAGTAAACTGTTTATTATTTCAAAAGTAATCACCATAACGGTTAGTTACGTTTATCCCACAATGAGACAAGACGGCAATGCCTTCATGGAAGAAATGCCAGTAGAACCACGATTCAACCCGGACGTGCCCCTCTTCGTCCGAAGGAAATCGAAGGTCATGAATGTCTTTCCTGAGGCCTCCACCACAGTGCAGGGTTTTCGCGGGGAAGTCCTCACGCATTTTTCATAGAGTCCCGGCCCCTCCTATTCGATTTCCAAAATTCTGCAGCACTGAGGAAAGACATTCGTGGCCGTCCATTTGCTTCGGATGAAGAGCTGTATGTCTGGGTTGGGTCATGGTTTTATAGGCAACCGCCCCATGAAGGCATTACCGTCTTGCCTCACAGTGAGATAAATGTAATTAATAGTTATGACAATAGTTATAGTTTGCTTACTTTTTTCGGTCTCGTTTTCATTTGACTGTCCATCATAAAACAAGGGGTGTAGAGTGCAGTCGAATTAAGTAAATTTTGTATATTTGGGAAGTAAAACAAATGCTAGAGTGGTCTGAGTAGACACGTAAATTACAAAATTAAAAACCTCTTAGCTTGACTCTGCCTCTTATTATTTTCTTTTTCATCCATTGCTTATATTTTATTTCTAGCTACTCCCCAAACAACTCATTTCTACTCCAGATTATCTTGTTTTGGTACTGTTTCCCGTACACGAGAGTTAATAATTGTAAAGCGAGTATCTAACGGCACATGGTTAGGTACAAGAGAGGGGCTCCCGGGTCCAACACTGTCAATTGAAATAAATACAGAAATTAACAAAGAAACTTGAAAGTAATGGCAAAGCGAAGATTACTTTTTTCGACTTCTCCAGCAAATGAAAGAGGACAAGCAAGCTGTGAGTATCCTATATTCTCCCACGACGTATTACTGTTTTTGACGTATTTTAAGCCTAGCTTATTTATTAGTTTGACTGCATATTTAGCATCGATAGTCCTGCAGAAACAGGTGGTTAACCTGTACCCAGCAGCAAAAATAATAAAAACTTTTCCACTTCATAGCAATCACGGTGCAGCAACCAGTATATATGATATAGCATAGCAAAAATAATATACCGTATGTCTGATGACAATGTTTTATGAATTAACCTTGTTGTTCATGATGTGTGTGTGCTGGGGTAGGGATGGTAAAAACTGGACAGTTACAACCGATACCGGCATTTTGGTTCTGAATAATCGGTATTTTTCTGCGATAACAGGTATTTTTTATTTTTTCCTAATTGCTAGGAATGTAGTCGAATTAAATAGGGCGATGCTGAGAGTATTACATTAGGAAATGAGACGCTTAAAGTAGTAAATGAGTTTTGCTATTTGGGGAGCAAAATAACTGATGATGGTCGAAGTAGAGAGGACATAAAATGTAGACTAGCAATGGCAAGGAAAGTGTTTCTGAAGGAGAGAAATTTGTTAACCTCGAGTATAGATTTAAGTGTCAGGAAGTCTTTACTGAAAGTATTTGTATGGAGTGTAGCCATCTATGGAAGTGAAACGTGGACGATAAATAGCCTAGACAAAAAGAGAATAGAAGCTTTCGAAATGTGGTGCTACAGAAGAATGCTGAAGATTAGATGGGTAGATGACATAACTAATGAGGAGGTACTGAATAGAATTGGGGAGAAGAGAAATTTGTGGCACAACTTGACTAGAAGAAGGGATCGGTTGGTAGGACATGTTCTGAGGCATCAAGGGATCACCAATTTAATATTGGAGGGCAGCGCAGAGGGTAAAAATCGTAGAGGGAGACCAAGAGATGAATACACTAAGCAGATTCAGAAGGATGTAGGCTGCAGTAGATACTGGGAGATGAAGACGCTTGAACAGGATAGAGTAGCATGGAGAGCTGCATCAAACCAGTCTCTGGACAACAACAAACATATAAAATGTTTTTAAAAAAAGCGAGTAATATTTCTTCATAAGATTTTCATCTATTTGAAATGTCGTTTTTTTTCAAAGGAAATGGGAGAAGCGATCAGTGTCTAGCTGGCAGCTAGAAACGAGCAACAGACACCTCACAAAAGAATCAGTACAGCATTCATCATCGTCATCGTCATCATCATAATCTCAGCCTTTTCCCACGCCATGTGGCGTCGGCGTTGCCTAGCTGGATCCTTCTCTTCCGTAAATGTCTCTTCAGTGCTGCTTCCACTATGAGCCATCCTTTCTCCTGTAGGATCCCTGCTACCTTGTCCTTCCATCTCAGTTTTGGTCTTCCGCTTCTCCTTGGTCCTTCGATTTCTAGGTCTTCAATTCTTCTCCCCACGTAGTACTCCCCTCTTCTCTGCACATGTCCATACCATCTTAGCCTACTTTCTTGGATCTTCTTCCCTATGGGCCCCCTTTCACTGTTCCCTTAATGTACTCATTCGTTAGTCTATCCTTTCGAGTCACCCAATTCATCCTCCTTAACATTCTCATTTCTGCAACTTCCATCTCTTTCTCTTTGGCTTTTGTAATTCTACTGAAGTATCAGTACGGCATTGCAGAGACTATAATGTAGCTGTTGGTATGTAGTGTGGCCAATTACAAGGTGTCCATTCACGTTCAGTGTGCAAGACTTCCCCACATTTCATATAACATTGTTGAAGACAGTAATCCATTTATAGTTTGTAATAAAAGTAGAAGATAGTTGATCTGCTGCCTCTGTGAACATAATATGCGTCTGTTAGTAGTGACTATTCGTAGAGACGAAATAGTACTATGATTCTTAAATGCAACATTATGTTTTAGTGGAATTGCAACAAAATTAGAATAAATAGAAGAACGCTGGAAATTTTTGTAACGTTCTCCCTCTCATTACTTTGGAAAAAAGGCAGTGAACAGTTGACAAACAAAATTTTCATTTAGTTCTCTGTTTTACTTGATGTATTTATTCTGTGTACTCTTGAAGCAGTCTTTGTCCAAGTTTACATTTATTACTGGAAATAACAGCAGTAATAAACAAAAAATCGATTATTTCAGAAACCGATTATTTTGAGCGGTTTTTACAACCAGATTAAACTGGATGTGAAGCAAAACCCGTGTAACCGAAAACTGGTAGTGTAGGGAAGCAGCCTACTCACGCCGTGGTAAATTCACATCAGTCTTTCCATTGTGTGCCAGCCAGTAAGCTGCAACTAGCTCTGACGTCATAAATCTTGCGCAATACTTTAAAAATCAAGCAAATAACCTAAAACATTTCTAGCATGTCAGGAGTAATACTAAATTAATATGTGTTGAATATCAGTTCGATAACTTTAACCATTTTCGAAATTTGGACGTTTTTCTGTAAAAATCATTGGCGCAACAGAAAAGAGCTAGAGATTTAAAAATTTATATTTAGATCCATTTTTCATAATTATTTAATAGAAACAGTCTTCTGGATCTCACAATTTAAGATTTTAGTTGAAATTCAATATTTTCTGGCTTTTGTCTTAAAAATTAAGGAAGCAAGATAGATTAAGTAGGCTAATAAATAAGGCTAGGATGTTTATATTTAAGTAAAATGGAGATCCGCTATAACAATAAAGATGTGAGAAGTTTCATTTGAATAACTATAAAACTATAGCGATAGCGTATCTCCAAAGGGCCAGTTCAGAGCTCGTCTACTGCGTGCGGTGTAATTAAATTAATTCTCTCGCCCAAAATATTTAACTTAGCCACGTCAAACTTTTATTATGATTATTTACCTGTGTGTTGAATGCACATTTAAATTGAGAGCTTCATCGGCCATCAGCAAAATAAGCTATGATTTATTCGGTAACTTAATGTGGTGCATTACTAGCCCAGCGGCTAGTCGGGAGAGCCGATTTGATCAGGCGTTCCCTTAGCCGTCCGCACCGCGGCTTTATATATAAGAACGCTGCGAGAGGAAGCAAGGCCCCAGTTCTCTCCAGATGCTGAATGACACGCCATCTGTGTCGGGAGTCGCGTCGCGTCGGTATCATTGCTACAAACAGCCTCGGATGCCGTATTAAGTTACTCGGGATACGCGTAACCATGAAATCATTTTCGAGTGAAGTGTTAATTCTGGGTTGATTTTAATTATCTAGCTTCTGTTTGCGTATGTCGTATTTTCACGTGCCGTCGCGGGCAGACATTCTACCATTATTTAGCGTGGCGTTTGATGAACATTATCATCAAATTATGGCGAGCATTCATTTAAATATTTAATTTGGACAATTATAGTGGCATCAGCGCATTAGACTCTGAACTGCTCTGTTGGTTACTTAGTGTCGATTCTTTTTTTTTCATCTGTGACTTTCAGAATACAGAACGTTTTTTCACGACCGTTTTTGATTATAAATCCCAGACAATCTCCTAATTCCTCAGAGTTATAAGCTGTAACTATAAGTGTATTCTCAGATGAAGTGGGCACTAGGAATTCCAATTACGGGCTTTACGTTTTGCTAATCACTTTCTGGTTGCCAATATTGTAGTTAGAGAGCCAGTGTTGAGAACGGCGAAAGACAGCATAAATAACATTCTAAATAATAGGAACACATTAAACAACATTATTCCACCTGCCGCCGCACGTATGGTTAATCGGCCGGGAAATGCAGTGTTTCTACATTCAAACAAATTTTAAACCACCATATTATTCCCACCCGCCGCCCCACAGTAGTTATGGTGGCAACTGCCAGCCCTATGCTGGGCACTGAATTTACAATAGACAGGGTGTAACATTGACGTCAGATAATGGCTACCAAATAATTCGTACTGTTGTGCAATACGGTGCCAGCCTACTGTAAGAAAGAGAGGGGAGATGCCATTGGATGATGTGGCTCTTCCAGCGTATCAGCTGGGTGACGTGTCTCGTCGTCGGCCACGTGAGAGGACGCCATTGGCTGAGCTAGACGGCAGTATTACAGTCAAACAAAACTGCTGGAGCGCTGATTGGCTGGAAGACAGGGCAGCAGATCCCTACCTTGTATGCAGCCTGAAGGTCAGAGGTGGCGAGTTAGTCATGGAACAAATTTGCATCCGTTATACCTCCTCCACATTACATTAATTGTTGAATTTATTGCATTAAAAGTAGGATCGGTATCGGTGGCCTCAGCGATTAACAGATCTGAAACGACTCTCATTATTTACGGTCAGTCTTAGTGTTCATATGTGTTTATTTGCGGTGTGGTATTGTCAGATCGTGGATGTTCGTAATAAATGTTTCTGTGCGAGCGATCTGACAACGCTGTGTTGTTCTGTTGTGTAGACGGTGTGTTCATCCCTTCCAGAAGCTCACTGCTAGTTTCAGCTCCTTACAGCCATCACATGATTTTTGAGAGTGCTATCAGTGACGTTGTGTTTTTGGTTGTGTGTTACGAGGAAGAAACCGCAGAGCTATCAAGTTTACGAGTGTGACATCTGAAAAGTTGAAACTGTCCTATGGGGAATATTCCTTATCAAGAGCACAAGTCTATCGCTGGCATAAATCATTTCTGGGAGGCCGAGAACATGAATCTCGCTCAGGGAGACGTAAAACTTCATGAACCGACGAAAATGTCGATCGTGTTTGTGCTTTTGTGAGATTGCTCCTCCACAAGATTGTTAACCAAGTGTTATAGAAAGGTGTCCTTCAGAGACTCAGGCAAAAGGTGAATTGAGTGAGACCAGACAGTGCAGACAAGTGGATGCTGCATCATAACAACGTCCCATGTCACACAGACACTTCCATCTCAGAAATTTTGATATCAAAAGGAATTCCTGTTGTCCCACAGTCCTCCTACTCACCTGATCGGAGTCCTTGTGAGTTTTTCTTTTCTGGAAACTGAAAAAATGCCTTAAAAGGACGTCATTTTTTGACTCTGGACTAGAATGTGACTGACATATTGAAGCTCTTCACAGATGAATCCTTGGAGTGCTGCTTCCAGAACAGGGAACAACGACTCTGTCGGTATGTAACTACCGAAGGGAATTATTTAGGACGATCTTGTTATTAAAAAAAGTTTAGTAGAATAAAAATCAGTCACATTACTTTTCCCATACGCCTTGTATGTGATGACACTACAGGATAGTTAGACAAGAATACAGCATCCTTTGTTAATTCTTTGTACACTCTTTACTGCCAAAATAAGTAGTTGAGGATTCCATTCAGTTCACCATTGAAGCTATACGTCCAAATCCACATCTGACGTGCTCATGACATCTACATCTTCATCTACATGGTTACTCTGCAATTCACATTTAACTGCCTGGCAGGGCGTTCATCGAACCATTTTCATACTACTTCTCCACCATTCCACCTTCGAATGGCGCGTGTGAAAAAGGAACACCTAAATCTTTCCGTTCGAGCTCTGATTTCTCTTGTTTTATTATGATGATCATTTCTCCCTACGAAGGTGGGCGACAACTAAACATTTTCGCACTCGGAAGAGAAAGTTGGTGATTGAAATTTCTTAAATACATCTCACCCCAAAGGAAACCGCCTTTGCTTCAGTGACTGTCACCCCAACTCGCGTATCATATCAGTGACACTCTCGCCCCTGTTGCCCGATAATACGAAACGAGCTGCCCTTCTTTGCATTTTTTCGATGTCCTCCGTCAATCCTACCTCGTAAGGATCCCATACCGCACAGCAGTATTCCAGCAGAGGACGGACAAGTGTAATGTAGGCTGTCTCTGTAGTGGGTTTGTCGCATTTTCTAAGTGTTCTGCGAACAAAGCACAGTTTTTTGTTTCGCCTTCCCCACAGTATTGTCTATGTGGTTTTTCCAATTTAAGTTGATCGTAATTATAATTCCTAGATATTTAGTCGAATTGACAGCTCTTAGATTTGTGAGATTTAACGTATACCCAAAATTTATCGGATTTCTTTTAGTACCCATGTGGATGACCTCGCGCTTTTCGTTGTTTAGTGCCAATTGCCGCTTTTCGCACCAATCAGAAATTCTCTCTAGATCATTTTATAATTGGAATTGATCATCTGATGATTTTACTAGACGGTAAATTACAGCGTCATCTGCAAACAATCTAAGGGGGCTGCTCAGATTATCACCTAGATCAGGGCTTAACAACTGGCCGGTTTTGAGCGCGAGTACTCGCGTCTGCTCAGGCACGTGCTCGCGAGCAGGTGCAAGGTCGCAGAGTATGGAGGGAGGGGAGGGAGGGAAAATGTGCGCACATGTTTGAATGTGATCTCGCGTTCTTAGCAGATTTAACTAGCCATCTGAATGCTTTGAACATTTTACTACAAGGCAAAGATCTGCTAATTACTCATTTCATAGATCGAATACGAGCTTTTAAAATGAAATTGACACTTTGGGTGAGTCAGCTGGAAATAGGAAACCTAGCTCATTTTCCTAAATTATCATCCATGCAAGATGTCCACAAAGACTGTGAACATTATTCACATAGTTTAGTTGTATCAGCGCTTTCAAGATCTGACAGCACTAGACAGTGATTTTGATCTGTTCTCTCCATATTCAACGAATAGATTCGTCCTGAGCTGCAGCAAGAAATTATTGACCTGCAGTGTGACAGAGAATACAGAGACAAATTTCAGAACAAGAAAAACATTTTGGAATTCTACAGACACTTCCCTCAGGATAGATTTCCTCGTTTGCACAAACTGGCGGCTACAATAATATCAATGTTTTGTTCCACGTATGTTTGTGAAAAACTGTTCTCTGCAATTAAATGTAACAAGACGTGCCTGAGAAACGCATTGTCTGATCGAAATTTAAACTGCACGCTGCGCCTAAAATGCACCAAGAACAATTACTCCAAACATAGACGCAATTGTAAAGGGCAAAAAGTACAAGATAACCGAGAATCCCACACTTCAGTGACACCTTTTATTGTGTAACAGTTCACAAATTAATGCGAATGTAGAGGCATACACTAAACTAATAAAATTATGTGGTGTGTGTACATTCTCCTTTATTTGTTTCATTTGTCGCAGTAATAATTCGTGAGTGATATCCCTGCAGGTGGCCGCGGATTTATATTGACTGGCGGCAGCTGTTGTTTGCCCCACATGACTTTCCCCACTCTCCGCTCTGGTCCGGTAGTGGGGGTAGCGTGCTCGCGCTGCTCCGTGCTCGCGCCTTGCTGCTCACAGCTTGCTCCGCGAGCACGTATGTTGTGAAGCCCTGACCTAGATCATTTATGTAAATCAGGAAGAGCAGAGGGTCCGTGACAATACCTCGCAGAACGCCAGATATCACTTCTGTTCTACTCGATGATTTACCGTCCATCACTACGAGCTGTGACCTCTCTGAGGGTAAATCAGGAATCCAGTCATCACAGCTGAGACGATACTCGAGTTCTGTCAGGACACCGAAAGGGGCGTCATCCGAAAGAAGCAGGTTAGTGAGTTTCAGATCAAGAAACGCGACATGTAAATGACTTGCTTAACTCTAACGACGACTTCACTGCGTGCAATTGCTCTGGTACAAATATAAGCTGATACCGGCCTTGATAACGCAAGTATAGAGCTATAAATGCTATACCTGACGGGAATGGATAAACATGCATAGATAAATGTGGATTGATAAACTGGATAGGTAAAGGCTATGGTTCAAATGGCTCTGAGCACTATGGGACTTAGAACTACTTAAACCTAAGGACACCACCTTAGAACTACTTAAACCTAAGGACACCACACACATCCATGCCTGAGGCACGATTCGAACCTGCGACCGTAGCGGTCACGCGGTTCCAGACTGAAGCGCCTAGAACCGCTCGGCCGCAACGGCCGGCTAATAAAGGGTATGATAGAGAATGAATCAAGAGAACAGTGAACAGATAACAATAACAATCCGTGGAACGGTGTCAAGGATCGGATGGATAGTGACAGCGAAAGGGTCCTGTAGCCACCTTTCATTAGTACGGTAGCCCACTTTCACTAGCATTTCTCTTTCTTTTCCTTGTTCCTCATTTCTCATAACTGATTCAATGAATGTGGTTGCGTGTCACGTTGCTAGACGGTGGCGTAGTCTGCTGCAGAAAGTCTGCGATAGCCATACAGATTCAGGAGCAGTTGTTCAGAATAGCTAACTCTCGTAGTGGTCAAGTAGGCAAAGAGGTTTGCACTACTTGTGAGAAATCTACCTGCATTAGGTTGGTGGCGGAAGTGTCATCTTTGGATTTTCCGGGCCACGCTGGGCGTGGAAGAGGCTGGAGAAGAAAAAGGGAGGCAGTCTGCCGCCGGTACGGGAAGCGTCCACAGCTGTGCTCCAGTCGAAGAAGGGTGAGTTAGACTGACCGCGTGGCGCGTTGATACTTGGCGAGAGGAGAGCTGTTAGCTTTTGGTCTCGCTTTTCAACTCTGAAAGATTGCTTTCTCTTGTCGCAGGAAGGAATGCAAAACTTTGGCAGATTTTTCTTTTAGTAAATTTCTATGGCAGACTTGAATCCGCCGGAAGAGCGCCACACCAAGGTGTCGCATTTATATGACGTGAGCTCTCCCTTCTGTATGAATGCCTGTTTGCCTTCAGCTGTACCTGTAAACGCTTTTATTTTTTCTAAATATTAATAGCTTTGCCTTCTCGTAAATTTTCCTTGCTTTATGTATCTTTCGTCCGTGGGGAGTCAGCCACGTGGTTGAACATTAGAGTTTGTTGGGCTACCGTGATCACTGACTGTCCGATCTCATGTTTGTTTTAAAGAATGTTAACTGTTCATGATTGTCTGATGTGATATTGTTGCAACTTGGCCACGATACGTAGAAATTGCGCCTCCACAAACCAGGTGGGCACCCGGGTGTACTGCGAAACGTGTACCGTTTCACGAGTTATTGCGATCAGTTATCAGGCAACCGCAGTTGTTTGAATGATTCACATCAATGATTTTAGGAGTAGATTATAGCGGTGAATGTATCGATGCTTTTCTTTAATGTTTTAGGAATTAATGTTATCAAGAATAGTGTACATGCGTCACATCCATGTTTTAGGAATAAATTATTTTATCCACAATTTTCTCTTGTATTCCGAGGCTACGTTTTTGCACCTAAGCCACTCATCTCGTAGCTTTCCCGTTAGCACATCCAACGCGTTTCCTTACGCACAGGTCCAGCGATTAGTTTCCCATTTTATCTTAAAACAAATGCTTTAGATTAATATTAGAACAAATAAGCCCTCGGTCACAAATATTAAGTGAAAATTGATCAGGTTTCGACGCTACTATGAGTGTCGTCTTCAGAATTAAACTAACTGTTCTAAAACATAATAGGTATATAAGACATTAATAAATTAAAGTGTGTACTGACTGGAAAGAGATGTAGGAAGTATGCAGCAGACTTCAGTAGTGGCTAGAACAGTTGCTAAGTCGAAGAGGAAGAAGAAGGTTCTGCTGTTAGGTAGTTCTCATGGCAGAGGTGTAGGCCAGCAGTTGCAGGAAGTGCTGGGGAGTGAGTACCAGGTCACCAGCATTGTGAAGCCTAATGCAGGATTGGCTCAGGTGACTGTTAACGTAGGAGGGTTATGTAGGGATTTTACTAAAGAGGATCAGGTAGTGATTGTGTGTGGGGCTGGTAATAGTATTGATAGGGTTGGGGAGTATGACATAGATGGTGACCTGGAAAAGATAGCCACTCACACTGGCAACACGAATGTGCATTTCGTGGAACTGTTTCAGCGTCACGATCGGCCTCATCTTAATACAGCTGTCAGGCGTAATAACATGAGACTTGGGGGTGCGCTGATGACAGAAAGCATGGGTCACATTTCAGTGGTGTCAGTGGAGTCTATCAGCAGGACGGGTTTCACTAGATATGGCCTGCACCTCAACAGGTATGGGAAGGGAAGGTTAGCAAAGCTTATAGGTGACAGCATAGTTGGGGTTGGTGGGATCACTCATGGGAAAATTCCTGCAGTAGTGGGTGTTAGAGCTGCACTTTTTTTAGATTGAAGTCAGCTGATAGGTATTCCTGCATAAGGGAAGTCTCTCTAACAAAGGAACCACTTTTGACAAAGCTTAGGTATCCGAGTAATGAGGGAATTAGTATATTTCATCAAAATATACAAGCTATTAGAGATAAAGTTAGTGAATTGCTTATAGATGTTGACTCCGAAATTATTGGTGTATCTGAACACTTCTTAAATAAGGAGATAATTCAGAGGCTTCCTTTACCAGGATACAGGTTGGCTGGCAGCTTTTCGAGGAGCTCTTTGCGGTGTGGGGGAGTAGCCATGTATGTGAAAAACGGAATCCCATTTGAGTCAATTGATGTTTCAAAGTACTGCACTGAAAAGGTGTTTGAATGTTGTGCAGGTGTGGTTAAATTTAATGGAGCTAAACTTCTAACTGTTGTTATTTATAGATACCCAGACTCTGATTTCACAACATTTTTGCTAAATCTAGAGGAGGTTCTTGGTTCACTTTATAGGAAATACAAAAAGTTAGTTATATGTGGTGACTTCAATATTAATTGTATAAGTGATTGTGCAAGGAAGAGGATGCTGGTAGACCTCCTTAATTCATATAATCTTATGCAAACCGTATTCTTTCCAACGAGAGTGCAAGGGAATAGTAGAACAACCATAGACAACATTTTTGTTCATTCCTCATTACTAGAAGGGCATTCTGTTAGCAAAAAGGTGAATGGCCTTTCAGATCATGATGCACAAATTTTAACTCTAAAAGATTTTTGTGCTGCAACACGTGTTAAATATAGTCATCAGCTGTTTAGGAAAGCTGATCCAGTTGCTGTAGAGACCTTTGTAAACCTTGTCAAGGAACAAGAGTGGTAAGATGTTTATAGCGCTGATACAGTAGACGACATAGATGGTGACCTGGAAAAGATAGCCACTCACACTGGCAACACGAATGTGCATTTCGTGGAACTGTTTCAGCGTCACGATCGGTCTCATCTTAATACAGCCGTCAGGCGTGTTAACATGAGACTTGGGGGTGCGCTGATGACAGAAAGCATGGGTCACATTTCAGTGGTGTCGGTGGAGTCTATCAGCAGGACGGGTTTCACTTGATATGGCCTGCACCTCAACAGGTATGGGAAGGGAAGATCAGTTTGGATTCCGTAGAAATACTGGAACACGTGAGGCAATACTGACCTTACGACATATCTTAGAAGAAAGATTAAGGAAAGGCAAACCTACATTTCTAGCATTTGTAGACTTAGAGAAAGCTTTTGACAATGTTGACTGGAATACTCTCTTTCAAATTCTAAAGGTGGCAGGGGTAAAATACAGGGAGCGAAAGGCTATTTACAATTTGTACAGAAACCAGATAGCAGTTATAAGAATCGAGGGGCATGAAAGGGAAGCAGTGGTTGGGAAAGGAGTGAGACAGGGTTGTAGTCTCTCCCCAATGTTATTCAATCTGTATATTGAGCAAGCAGTAAAGGAAACAAAAGAAAAATTCGGAGTAGGTATTAAAATTCATGGAGAAGAAATAAAAACTTTGAGGTTCGCCGACGACATTGTAATTCTGTCAGAGACAGCAAAGGACTTGGAAGAGCAGTTGAACGGAATGGATGGTGTCTTGAAGGGAGGATATAAGATGAACATCAACAAAAGCAAAACGAGGATAATGGAATGTAGTCGAATTAAGTCGGGTGATGTTGAGGATATTAGATTAGGAAATGAGACACTTAAAGTAGTAAATGAGTTTTGCTATTTGGGGAGCAAAATAACTGATGATGGTCGAAGTAGAGAGGATATAAAATGTAGACTGGCAATGGCAAGGAAAGCGTTTCTGAAGAAGAGAAATTTGTTAACATCGAGTATAGATTTAAGTGTCAGGAAGTCATTTCTGAAAGTATTTGTATGGAGTGTAGCCATGTATGGAAGTGAAACATGGACGGTAAATAGTTCGGACAAGAAGAGAATAGAAGCTTTCGAAATGTGGTGCTACAGAAGAATGCTGAAGATTAGATGGGTAGATGACATAACTAATGAGGAGGTACTGAATAGGATTGGGGAGAAGAGGAGTTTGTGGCACAACTTGAACAGAACAAGGGATCGGTTGGTAGGACATGTTCTGAGGCATCAAGGGATCACCAAGTCGCATATATGTACAGTATTTAATAATCACTTTCTGAATATAGCAGGTGAACTAAATAGAAACCTAGTCCCAACAGGGATTCATACAGCGCTCTTAGAAAAAAGTGTTCCGAGACTGTTACCTGAAATGCTCCTCCATGATACTGACAAGAGGGAGATTGAGTTAATAATTAAATCACTAAAGACCAAGAACTCTCATGGATATGACGGGGTATCTAGCAGAATACTGAAGTATTGTTCTATGTATGTTAGCCCAGTACTTAGCCATATCTGTAACTTTTCCTTTAGGAGTGGTCTTTTTCCTGACCGATTAAAGTAGTAGGGAAGCCACTTTATAAAAAGGGAGACAGGGATAATATTGACAATTATAGACCTATTTCTGTGCCATCGGTGTTTGCTAAAGTTATCGAGAAGGTTGTATATGCAAGATTACTGGAGCATTTAAATTCACATAATTTGCCGTCAGATGTTCAGTTTGGTTTTAGAAATGGTTTAACAACTGAAAATGATATATTCTCTTTTCTCTGTGAGGTTTTGGACGGATTAAATAAAAGATTGCGAAAGCTAGGAGTGTTCTTTGATTTAACGAAGGCTTTTGACTGTGTTGACCACAAAATATTACTGCATAAGTTGGACCATTATGGAGTAAGGGGAGTAGCTTACAATTGGTTCGCCTCTTACTTTAAGAACAGAAAGCAGAAGGTAATTCTCCGCAGTATTGAGAGTGGTAGTGATGTTCAGTCCCAATGGGGCACTGTTAAGTGGGGCGTTCCCCAAGGGTCGGTGCTGGGGCCACTGCTGTTTCTTATTTATATAAATGATATGCCTTCTAGTATTACAGGTGATTCAAAAATATTTCTGTTTGCTGATGACACCAGCTTGGTAATGAAGGATCTTGTGTGTAATATTGAAACAGTATCAAATAATGTAGTTCATGAAATAAGTTCGTGGCTTGTGGAAAATAATTTGATGTTAAATCACAGTAAGACTCAGTTTTTACAGTTTCTAACTCACAATTCAACAAGAATCGATATTTTGATCAGACAGAATGGGCATATTATAAGCGAGACGGAACAGTTCAAGTTCCTAGGCGTTCGGATAGATAGTAAGCTGTTGTGGAAAGCCCATGTCCAGGATCTTGTTCAGAAACTAAATGCTACTTTATTTACCATTAGAACAGTATCTGAAATAAGTGACACTTCAACACGAAAAGTGTTTCATACGCTTATGTCGTATGGTATTATTTTTTGGGGTAATTCTTCTGATTCAAAAAGGGTATTTTTGGCTCAAAAACGGGCTGTTCGAGTTATATGTGGTGTAAGTTCGAGAACGTCTTGTCGACCCCTATTCAATAGTCTGGGAATTCTGACATTGCCCTCACAGTATATATTTTCTTTAATGTCGTTTGTTGTTAGCAATATTAGCCTATTCCCAAGAGTTAGCAGTTTTCACTCAGTTAATACTAGGCAGAAATCAAATCTGCATGTGGAATGCACTTCCTTGACTCTTGTGCAGAAAGGAGTGCAGTATTCTGCTGCATCCATTTTCAATACGCTACCACAAGAACTCAAAAATCTTAGCAGTAGCCCAAACTCTTTTAAGTCTAAACTGAAGATTTTCCTCATGGCTCACTCCTTCTATTCTGTGGAGGAGCTCCTGGAAGATCTAAAAAATTAAGCAAATTCCAGTGTTACATTGTTTATTTTCTTTATTTAAACTTACTTGTCACCTGAATATGTTTTTTATATTTCATTTTATCTGTTTCTACTATCGTGTTATAATTTCATGTATTGACTTGTTCCATGACCATGGGGACTTCTCCTTAGTTTGGTCCCACGGAACAATAAAAAAAAAAAAAAAAGAGATGCAGTACTTACAAGTCACATTCTAAAAAAAAAAAAAATCTAAGCCGGAAAGGCGACGTCATGAAAAGTTCTAAATAAGATAAGATGGCGAACCGCTAAGGGCTGCTCGTACCTGAGTGAACACGGGTTGCAACATCTCGATCGGCGAAGGATTCCAGTCCAGCAAGAGAGGCATTTTCACAACGAACAATGGCTAGGGTAAACCAACCACTACCGGAATTTCCAGTAGCGACATCAAGGGTAAAATTAACCCTGCAACGTCGGAAGAATATAGGTCCATTCAATATAACTGCTTGGGATGTTCTATTTTCTCCAAGTTTATTCTCGAGGCTAATAATGTTTTTGTAGACAGGCATGCGGTGTCGGCGTTGACGATACACACGTCGACGAGGCATAGTGCTTCAATGCTGTTGCAAATAAATGTGTGATTCTCGTGAACAGTGCAGGTGCAATGCTATTAATTACATCGCATCCCCTATGAGCGTTATCAAAAATGGTTCAAAATGGCTCTGAGCACTATGGGACTTAACTTCTGAGGTCATCAGTCCCCTAGAACTTAGAACAACCTAAACCTAACTAACTTAAGTACATCACACACATCCATGCCCGAGGCAGGATTCGAACCTGCGACCGTAGCAGTCGCGCGGTTCCAGACTGTAGCGCCTAGAACCGCTCGGCCACCACGGTCCGCGAGCGATATCAGAACGTATGCACTTTTATGAGTTTTTGGTCTGTGATCAGATTAATTTATTTTCTGACTCGGCCAAAACTTTGATTACTTGTATGGTGAGAGTCGGTGGCGACCCTAATCTTCTCACGTTAATTTCACAACCAACAAGCATTTACATTCGCATCTGGTTCATTTAAATACTCGGACACAGTTCCGAGCGCTGCGCTTTGTTGACTCAAAGGCGCTTCATGCCACTTACACAGAACGCAACAAGTACATGGATGTCTTACAAGATTTATTCACAGGTGCCGCACGACGACTGCCAGCAGCAACCATTTGCTTATGCTTTAGATTAATAGCGCTAAGTAACCAAGTGAGTTACACGGAGTCGGTGCCGACACAATAATCAAAAATAACGTAATAACCCGTAGAACCAGGTTAGTTACAACAGTAGTTAATAGGCGTAAAGAGAACAGAGTTGAACAGACAGTAGTGAACTGGAGGAATATATAAAGCTGACTACGCCATATTCCATGACAAACAGTGATGGTTTGCGTAGCAGTAGCACTGTAGAATAGTGTGTAACGCAAAGAACTGTAACGTGGGATTAAAGGCTGGCATCAAGAGCAGAAAGCGGCGAAACTTGGGTGCAACGATTCGTTCGCAGATCGGCGTAGCAACGGGCGACGCGGCAGCTGGCAGCGCAGCGCATGCGCAACAGCGGCGAGCTCCGCCACAGACGGCAGAGAGCGGCACACGCATTGCGGAGAGTCAAGCAACCCTCACAGCGGGCCAAGGCGAAAACTAATTCACCCTTCCGAACGCGGCGCAGCCGACACCACGGCAGACCACCCGCCTTCCGTCGCAACAAAAAACGGTAAGGTAGTCTGCTCTAGCTTAAAAAGCATAACGCAGGCAAGGAACAGCATCGCAACAGTCAAGCAACGCGCGCAGACTGCAGTTAGAGATACAATTTTTAAGTTCGTAACTAAAATTAGTGACAACGATAAGATAGTTGTATTGAGGAATGAGTAGGTATGCTACTCAGCCAGTGGAATAAATACTGAACACGAAATTTCGAGAAATAATGAGGACGAAATTTCGCTAGATCCACTGCAGGAGTTGTCAGAAATAAATGCAACAGAAATTCTTGACGATACTCCATTAATAGTAGAGAGGATATAAAATGTAGACCGCAATGGCGAGAAAATCATTTCTGAAGAAGAGAAATTTGTTAACATCGAGTATAGATTCAAGTGTCAGGAAGTCGTTTCTGAAAGTATTTGTGTGGAGTGTAGCCATGTATGGAAGTGAAACATGGACGATAAATAGTTTAGACAAGAAGCGAATAGAAGCTTTGGAAATGTGGTGCTACACTAGAATGCTGAAGATTAGATGGGTAGATCACACAACTAATGAGGAGGAATTGAATAGAATTGGAGAGAAGAGAAATTTGTGGCACAACTTGACTAGAGGAAGGGTTCGGTTGGTAGGGCATATTCTGAGGTATCAAGAGATCACCAGTTTAGTATTGGAGGGCAGCGCGGAGGGTAAAAATAGCAGAGGGAGACCAGGAGATGAATATACTAGGCAGGTTCAGAATGATGTAGGTTGCAGTAGGTACTGGGAGATGAAGAAGCTTGCACAGAATAGAGTAGCATGGAGAGCAGCATCAAACCAGTCTCTGGACTGAAGACCACAACAGCAACAAACTCCATTAATGCAAAATATTTCAGATGTGTTAATTCCACATGAATTAGAAATACGAGTAAATGTGAATGTTTCATCAATACCTAATGTATTAGAAGCCCAAACAGAATCTGAGGTACCAGATGTCACTCATCAGGTACATACTGCTCAAATACGTTCTGATTATGGATCTGAACCCGTTGAAACTACTGGAACTCATCGAACTGCATTGGCAAATACAACACCAACTGACAATGATGTCGATTTATCAAATGAAAGCACAGTCTATTTCAATGTAACTGATTGTGAAGATGTGATAGGGTTTCTCAGGGAATTTCAGAAAACAATCCATAGAGAAATTAGTAATTCTTTTAAAGAGAATAAACAGGTAGTTAGGAAAGCTAGATGGAGAGTAAAGGGAAAAATAAATGAAAAAATATTGATGAAACAAAAACTAAAATTCACCAAATGAAAGAAGAGATTCGCTAGAAACCTTATTTTTACTTAATAAACTGAAGAGAGTCAAAATGCAATATTAGAAGCCCTATCAAAAAAATTAGCGAGACATAAGAAAATATTGGAAGCTCAGAAATCTAGAATAATACGTTTAGAATCTGATTTTGTACAATTAGTAAGTGGAATACAAGAATGTAAGATTAACTTGAACTAGTTCATAAGCAAGTTCAGAGATAGCAGAAGATTAATGTTAATTTATGTTACAAACAGATTCGTGTGACAATAAGGCAGGGGCACTTCACTCAAAACTAGAAGAAATATGCAAAAGAGTCGAAAAAAGGCCAGAGAATAAGACACTGTTTCACGATACGCTAATCAGATGGAATTTGAAATAAAGCAAGAGACTTGAATTACGGTATGAGATCAAACGATAAAACCGGGAAATATCTGGATATATGTGGTAAGTTTCTACGGTACCAAACTGCTGAGGTCATCGGTACCTACGCTTACACACTGCTGAATCTAACTTTAACTAACTTATGGTAAGGACAACACACACACCCATTCCCAAGGGAGGACTCGAACCTCCTACGGGGGGAGCCGCAATGACCGCGACAAGGTGCCTTAGACCACGCGGTTACCCCACTCTGCCCGGGAAACATGTTACGTCACACCCTCGGTATTTATAAGTTTCACAAATTCTCTACAAGGAGTAGTATCCACCTAGTAGCATTCAAACAACAGTTTGGAGGAATAATTCCACAACAGCGGGATGACAAGGAAAAGGCAGTGTGCGTAGTTAGTACGCAAGAAGGTGAGCCACTACATTGTGAATGCGAAATAGATCGCAATGTGGAATTTATGATAAATATCGCGTAGCCCTCAGAATTGCGGGAGAAGAGTTTGAAGTCGAAAGTTCAGTAGCAGTGATTGTAAAAGTTACTAAGAGTTTTGCCGAGTGTAGCTGGAGAAGAATCTGTATTTGGACAATCTACTTAAGGAGTTGGATCTAATTTCGATTATAATGATTTGGTTACAGGTGACGGTTTAGGGTAAGTTAACTGAAATCTGAAAATCTGATGACTCTGCAATTGTGCAGGCACTGAAACTCAGTGGTTGGTAGTAATCAAAATTTAGAGGGCAGGCTTAGGAACATAGAGAAGCAACAGGCAGATCGATGTAATAAGAAGTGAGGAAACACACTCACCAAAATTTAGGACGATGCCGGCAAAAATAGACCCACTACAGTGAGAACAGAGGGCACAGTATGACGCACTAAGTCCGAGTCACGATTATAATAATGCGGGTCGGAGTAATTACTATCATAATTCTCTATAAAGAGGAAGGGGCGGATGTAATAGAAGAAGGAGAAACTATCATGGGGAATCGAGACATTTCCATACCAATGATAATGGATACTATGAACAAGAGGCATCCCCTCACGGAATCCAGCACATCAGGTTTATGGAAAATTGGCTTCATCCACTCAGGGAAACTTACAGGACGTTCGGTTGAGGGTCACCCGCGAGCGGCAATAAATAATGGTCCACCACAGATTAGTTTATTGAGTTTACCACAAATAATTAGATCAAAAGACTTCGAAAAACAAACTTCGATAAGGGACATGAAGAGGGAACTTACTTGAAAGACGAGAAATGCAGTTATGGTCACAAAATGAGGTAATTAATGTATCTGAGGATGAGAAACGGTAAGTACAGGTAAGAAGGGTAACTTGACACTGTCAGTTGATCGGAAAGGGCGTAGAAACAGAGTAAAATCTGATAGGAGGGACGTCTTGCACACCAGAGTGGTGCAACAACAGTAACCCTAGAAATTTTATCGGATGGCAATGCCAGGGTAGATCCGTGGAATGATGAATCTTTAAATTTGAGTAACTTAGAAAGTAAAGAGTTAAAAAATGAGTTAAGGATGAGAAAAAACAAAATACAAACAAGGAACAGTAGGTTAATTCAAGTTATAATATCGGAACACCTATCGACAAGAGCAGAAACGCATTTTGCAAAGTAATTCATGAGGTAAGAGTAGGATTAGAGAAAGAAGACAGCGATATTAGGGATAAGGTCAAATATGACGCAACAAGCACTACTGCAGGTGGTAGAGAAAGGCAAAAGGATATGAACCACTGTCAACACCATGAGTCCAATACTTGACATTAATAAGCTCAGAGGAGTTTGGCGATTGTAGGGTCTCGAGCTATAGCAGTGCTGTTTCCTCATTTTAGATTTCCTCATTTTAGATTTCAACGCTTTTTTTTGTGCTTATCTGCTTTCTATAGCTCTGTCAGTTACAGACGTACTCTTTAACTATCGAAGTGAAAGTGAATGGCGAGAAACTTATTGCTACAGGCAAAGACGCAGTAAAGACACTCTTCAACAAGTAATGATGTCTTCAAATATTTGAAACAAAACGATAACACATTTAGAAGTGTGGAAACCAAGGAAACCAAACATGAACAAGAACACGGACAAAACTAGACAATAGTTAATAAGAGTAAAGTATAGTGAAAAAATCACACGAACGGATGAAAAAAAATGAAAAAAACATAAAACATTATATATGAACACCGATTAATAAGTTATTACGACGCTATGCACACACAACAAGTTGCCTAAGTATAAAAACAACACATGATAGGAATGATCCGTTCCTGTGCTAATCTCTTCATCATCTCAGAGTAGCACTTGCAACCTACGTCCTCAATTATTTGCTTGACGTATTCCAATCTCTGCCTTCCTCTACAGTTTTTCCCCTCTACAGCTCCCTCTAGTACCATGGAAGTCATTCCCACATGTCTTAGCAGATGTCCTATCATCCTGTCCCTTCTCCTTATCAGTGTTTTCCACATATTCCTTTCCTCTCCGATTCTGCATAGAACCTCCTCATTTCTTACATTATCAGTCCACCTAATTTTCAACATTCATCTATAGCACCACATCTCAAATGCTTCGATTCTCTTCTGTTCCGGTTTTCCCACAGTCCATGTTTCACTACCATACAATGCTGTACTCCAGACGTACATCCTCAGAGATTTCTTCCTCAAATTAAGGCCGGTATTTGATACTAGTAGACTTCTCTTGGCCAGAAATGCCTTTTTTGCCATAGCGAGTCTGCTTTTGATGTCCTCCTTGCTCCGTCCGTCATTGGTTATGTTACTGCCTAGGTAGCAGAATTCCTTAACTTCATTGACTTCGTGACCATCAATCCTGATGTTAAGTTTCTCGCTGTTCTCATTTCTACTACTTCTCATTACCTTCGTCTTTCTCCGATTTACTCTCAAACCATACTGTGTACTCATTAGACTGTTCATTCCGTTCAACAGATCATTTAATTCTTCTTCACTTTTACTCAGGATAGCAATGTCATCAGCGAATCGTATCATTGATATCCTTTCACCTTGTATTTTAATTCCACTCCTGAACCTTTCTTTTATTTCCATCATTGCTTCCTCGATGTACAGATTGAAGAGTAGGGGCGAAAGGCTACAGCCTTGTCTTACACCCTTCTTAATACGAGCACTTCGTTCTTGATCGTCCACTCTTATGATTCCCTCTTGGTTGTTGTACATATGACCCGTCTCTCCCTATGGCTTCCCTGCACTTTCTATTTATTTCATTCCTCAGCGACTTGTATTTCTGTATTCTTGATTTTCCCGGAACATGTTTGTACTTCCTCCTTTCATCAATCTACTGAAGTTATAACACTCCCGTCTGCTACTGTTATACCATAACCTCAATGCTAGAAACAGGTTGTGACATAAAACTACACTCCTGGAAATGGAAAAAAGAACACATTGACACCGGTGTGTCAGACCCACCATACTTGCTCCGGACACTGCGAGAGGGCTGTACAAGCAATGATCACACGCACGGCACAGCGGACACACCAGGAACCGCGGTGTTGGCCGTCGAATGGCGCTAGCTGCGCAGCATTTGTGCACCGCCGCCGTCAGTGTCAGCCAGTTTGCCGTGGCATACGGAGCTCCATCGCAGTCTTTAACAATGGTAGCATGCCGCGACAGCGTGGACGTGAACCGTATGTGCAGTTGACGGACTTCGAGCGAGGGCGTATAGTGGGCATGCGGGAGGCCGGGTGGACGTACCGCCGAATTGCTCAACACGTGGGGCGTGAGGTCTCCACAGTACATCGATGTTGTCGCCAGTGGTCGGCGGAAGGTGCACGTGCCCGTCGACCTGGGACCGGACCGCAGCGACGCACGGATGCACGCCAAGACCGTAGGATCCTACGCAGTGCCGTAGGGGACCGCACCGCCACTTCCCAGCAAATTAGGGACACTGTTGCTCCTGGGGTATCGGCGAGGACCATTCGCAACCGTCTCCATGAAGCTGGGCTACGGTCCCGCACACCGTTAGGCCGTCTTCCGCTCACGCCCCAACATCGTGCAGCCCGCCTCCAGTGGTGTCGCGACAGGCGTGAATGGAAGGACGAATGGAGACGTGTCGTCTTCAGCGATGAGAGTCGCTTCTGCCTTGGTGCCAATGATGGTCGTATGCGTGTTTGGCGCCGTGCAGGTGAGCGCCACAATCAGGACTGCATACGACCGAGGCACACAGGGCCAACACCCGGCATCATGGTGTGGGGAGCGATCTCCTACACTGGCCGTACACCACTGGTGATCGTCGAGGGGACACTGAATAGTGCACGGTACATCCAAACCGTCATCGAACCCATCGTTCTACCATTCCTAGACCGGCAAGGGAACTTGCTGTTCCAACAGGACAATGCACGTCCGCATGTATCCCGTGCCACCCAACGTGCTCTAGAAGGTGTAAGTCAACTACCCTGGCCAGCAAGATCTCCGGATCTGTCCCCCATTGAGCATGTTTGGGACTGGATGAAGCGTCGTCTCACGCGGTCTGCACGTCCAGCACGAACGCTGGTCCAACTGAGGCGCCAGGTGGAAATGGCATGGCAAGCCGTTCCACAGGACTACATCCAGCATCTCTACGATCGTCTCCATGGGAGAATAGCAGCCTGCATTGCTGCGAAAGGTGGATATACACTGTACTAGTGCCGACATTGTGCATGCTCTGTTGCCTGTGTCTATGTGCCTGTGGTTCTGTCAGTGTGATCATGTGATGTATCTGACCCCAGGAATGTGTCAATAAAGTTTCCCCTTCCTGGGACAATGAATTCACGTTGTTCTTATTTCAATTTCCAGGAGTGTATTTTGTAAAAGCAATTATGGTACAAAGCAACAGAGCAGTGTTACCCTCTGAGAGGAATTTTGTTATGTTGACCGTGTTGTACCTATCGGAGGTGGCTTATCGGAAATGAAAGTCAGAATTACGTAAATATTTGAACAGTACCAAACAAAATTTTGTTTATCTGCACTGTTCAACGGATAAAGAAAACGGCCGCCAGCCTAACTAGGCAAGAGAATGATTAACATTCTCGTTCAAGAAAGTAGTTATTAGTAACTCTAATGGACAAACACAACCTAGACTTGGCCACACGCGAGTGCAATGAACTCTGACACACATATGTTTTAAGATTGAAGGTAACAACTGGAGCAGCACAAACTATTTGCAAAATTATAACAGGTACAGAAAAACACTATCACTTTCAGGGCTTACACAAACTGAGTGGTCTTTATACTGTTAATATGCACACAAGAGAGACAAGCACTTTGTAATCATGAACATAAAATTTCCTACTATGCAGTTTTCTATTTTTTTACTACCGTGAGACATAAAATTAACACTAATGTAAGATACTGACCCACTTTCTGAGCTCAACAACAGGCAGTAATGTGATCATTTACTTAGCAAAACTCTATAAGCCTCAGTCTTGAGAGATTTTAATTTGAAGTTGGCAACAACACATTAATAAGCATTTTTACTAAGAATGTTATTTTCAGCAAGCATCATTAACTCTAACTCACTCTCTTGCCACATTAACTTTAACTTTCACTTTACTATGTTCAAGAGGCATTAATTAGATAACTGGATTTTTAACGTACTTTCAGTAAGGACTCTCGGTAATCACTTTAGTTCAAACGGAGAGGACCCTGAGAGGTGTCATGATGAGGAGAAAAGTCAAGGTAGGTACATAAATTCAGATATAAATTACCTTATATTTCAGCACAATAACACATCCATTAAGCTGATCCTTCACTGTACATCATTATAGTGTTACGTTGCAATGATCGCGCAATGTGGTGGCAACTGCATGTTGGTAGGTGGAATTGCAAGCAGAATTGCTGGACTCTGTCATTTCTTGGTGGCGATGATAGATACAAATTCCAGAATAGCCCAGCTATTTATCCATCCATCCGAGGCATTGGATAATAACAGAAAAGCCTCTCTCGAAACCAGCACTATGCAACTTTTACACGGCAGCGCACGGACTCGTAGCTCATCTCTGACTGCTGGCTCGTCCCCGACTGACTGCTCGTCCCCGACTGACTATCAGTTCCACCTTTTCCACCTAAGCCAACCACAATTTGCGCGCGCTACACAGTTCCGTTCCCGAGGGGAACCACTACACCGTTTACATACAGAATAACTAAGAGCCCTAAGTGAGGATCAGCAGTTTACATAACAGCAATCAAATACATTAAATAAGACAGAACATTTTCACATATTGGTACTTCTACAAAAAATTATTCACACAAAATTACAATTATATACAGTAAGTTTTGTTCCCTCCAAATGGGACAAAGAATTTTAAATTACAGATACACTACTTTGCATAGAATCAAATCACGACATCAGAGGCTTGACAAAGAAAAGAGTATACAGTTTTATGTTATCGATTCAAACACATTTACAGACGATCAACAATGTAACATTATATAAAGCAAAAAAAGAAAACAAATCCATACAGCATAAGAGCTGTGGTGTTACACATGCCCCATGTTTAGTTGAAGTTTCCTGTAAGGGATACTTCAAGGAAACATCTATAACATCTAAGTGGTGTTGGCTGCAAAAAAAAATAATTTATTCCATCCAACTTCAGTTGGGACAACAACAAAAATACACATATTACAAATATACAGTATATACACTAAGGAGATTCATACACTTCTTCCAAAAACATTTTCAAAGTAAAGCATTTACAGTAATTTTCATTTTCACCCTGCTTCAGGGAAATTAATTTTCATCATTGCACAAAATATCTTTAAGCATGTTCATTTCATGCACACACAGTTCAAATAACTGACAAAACAGTACACAAAATAAGCTTCATATTAGTAGAATAGGTATGGCCTTCAAATATAATAAAATAATAATAATAATAAACACATATACAATAGCACAGATAATAATAATAAACACGTAGACAACAGCATAAATAATTTTAACTCAACAAAGCAGAAATTTGTCTTTCAATGTTTTTTAAAGAATGAAACTTTCAGAGACACACAAGTATGTTAATGATCATAGTACTTTTCACAGGGTTCAGTAGTTAATGTAATGTTCAAAATTTCAGTTTGCATCCATCAATGCACAAATATTTACACAAACAGCTATGAGAACTTTTTCCAACTGACTCTTTAAATACAAAAGTAAATTTTCAAGGTTTTCTCAAAACAATTAACTTTAAAGCTGCTCTTCATTAATAGCAGTCCAAAATGTTTGTTGCACATAAACACATTAACCTATTCAGAACCTATCTTTAGTCATCACTGCTGTATTTTAAAAACAGACAGTCCAAAACTTTAAGTTATTCCAAGAACCCTAGCATCAAAACATCTACATCCATTTGAATAAGAATCCATATATATTCTATAATAAATTTTCACTGACTTCAGAAAGAATAGTCAGTTCATAACACATTGACCAATAAACCTAACTAAGTTCACTGCTTGCCTCAGCACTAGCAGTCCATGTTACACATTCTGCCTCTCATTAGGTTGGCAGTCTTTGTCTACATTTAGGCACAAAAACACAAATTTAGATTAAAAACACTAAAGAAAACACATTTTTAAATTGACACACTGCCCCATCCTCTAGGTTTGGCAGTTCATGACCACTTATCTGCTCCTTGCCCCACAATGGCAATTCCTTTGGTTACTGCTCAACACAGCATATTTGGTAGCCCTTAACTTCAGGACCACTGCATTTTTATTCCTTTGTTTTGTTTTGCTGCTCAAAACCATATTTTTGGTCAGTTTACTGTCATCATCTTTGTGTTTTTCATCATTACGTCACATCTTTGGTAACATTTGCATTAATGGTACAAAATATAAAACCTGCAACCAGTAATTGGACACTGGCAACAAAATCATTTCTTTTCAAATGACAACATCAGGAAACATATACATTAATCAAGAAACAATTAAATGTCTTACTTGGGGTCAAGTCAGGATTAAGAATTTCTTACTACTCCTTTACCATTGCTTTTCCACACACAGTTAGGTCATTACATACATCAAGTCCAGGACAATAATTTTACATCCTATAGCAAGTGCTTTTTGCCTACTCTTTGTGGCACTGGACACATATATCTCATATCTACTTTACACATATTAATCAGGTTTCTCCCCTAAGTTTTGACACAGAACATTTTTCATCACCGTTCTTACCCTTTTCTATACAACCATCTTTAGACGTTAATCATATTAGATTATTCATTATAAACGTTACCTTTATTCACACTTACATTTTTCTGCACAGAACCATTTACTTTAACTGCATGTTCTTATTCCTTTTTACTATACCCACTATACTTTTATTATTCTTGGTCATTTTCTAGTGTACCCATTTTATTTATCCATTACTTTTCTCCAAAAAATTTATCTTTAGTCATATTGCCCAAGGAAAAATTCAGCATTATTAAAATTTTTATCATCATTCAAATTCACTAAAAAAAATTAAATAAATATATATATATTTGGGAATCTTACTTTAAAATAACCTTCAATTAATGTTAATTTTCAAGCTTGAAGCAATTGGTTACAATCGTGGCTTGAACACTGGGAGTTAGTTATTTTAAAGTTAAATTCACATCTTGTATAACATGATTCAATATAAAAAGGGAAGAAAGAAAGAAGATAGTCAAAGTTCCGAATGAAGAAGGGGAAGGTTGCCAACATGAAAAGAAACGGAAGTAATGCTGGCAACGACTCGGGTCCCTGGTGCTCGCCAGGCACCTGACAATGCAAAGAGTGCATTGTCCCCTGAGGGTTGAACAACCCTCATCTGAGGACGTGTCTCCTTAAGTAAACCACTTACTGCAAACATAAGCCCTTTCTGATTCTCTTGCCTAGTTAGGCTGGCGGCCGTTTTCTTTATCCGTTGAACAGTGCAGATAAACAAAATTTTGTTTGGTACTGTTCAAATACGAGGGCCGTTCAGAAAGTAACCTCCGGTTGATTTAAAAAAATACACCAAGTTAAATAAAAATATTTTAATATATACATCTTACAACTACATCTTTGCACTATTTTTCTACATAGTCTCCATAGCGATTGAGGCACTTATCGTATCTCTTCACAAGCTTTGAAATTCCTTCTGCATGAAAATCACCCGCTTGTGCCTGGAGCCTGCCTGTGACCGCATCTTTGAGCTCTTCGTCGTCATCAAACCGCTGTGACCCGAGCCATTTCTTCAAATGCATGAAGAGGTGATAATCACTTGGCGCCAGGTCTGGGCTGTAAGGTGGATGGTTGATAACGTCCCACTTGAAGGACTCAAGAAGGGCTGTTGTTCTGCGAGCAGAGTGAGGACGGGCGTTATCGCGCAAAAAAACGATACCGGAAGTCAGCATACCACGGCGTTTGTTCTGTATAGCCCGTCGTAACTTTTTTATTGTTTCACAGTACACGTCTTGATTAATGGTTGTACCACGTTCCATGAATTCAACCAACAACACCCCTTTGGCATCCCAAAACACCGTTGCCATCAGTTTTCTGGCAGAAAAATCTTGCGAGGCTTTTCTTGGTTTGGTAGGCGAATTTGAATGTGCCCACATCTTTGATTGTTCTTTTGTCTCAGGGTTCACGTACTTAATCCAGGTTTCGTCACCGGTCACGATTCTGTTTAACAATGTTTCTCCTTCGTCCTCATAACGTGACAGAAAGTCTAATGCAGAGGCCATTCTTTGAGTTTTGTGGTGGTCGGTAAGAATTTTGGGCACCCATCGTGCACAGAACTTACGGTAACCCAATCTTGCTGTCACTATCTCGTACAAGAGAGTCTTAGAAATCTGTGGAAAACCAGTAGACAACTCCGACATTGAGAAACGTCGATTTTCACGAACTTTTGCATCAACTGTCTGAACGAGTTCGTCAGTCACCAATGATGGTCTACCACTCCTCTCTTCATCATGAACGTTTTCTCGTCCACTTACTGCAAACATAAGCCCTTTCTGATTTTTAAGTATATTAGAAATAAATTACTATCTTGTGGAGTTCTTTGCACTTTCATAAAGTAACCATAAGCATCATTATTCACAAAGTTCTCAGGTTTGCTACACTACATGCCCCTATCTCATAATTAGGCTGGCAACAATAAGTATTCAATTGAAAATAAACATTTCCTAAGCAAAGACAACCAGTGCACTACAGTAAATAAACAACAAACTGCCACAGGCCTCAAGGTCAACAAAACAATATTTCACTTTCAGATAACACTCAGATACAATAATAATACTAAAGTCATGCATTATATTAACAAAATATACAAATACAGCATCCTGCCCCCAGTCTCTTTATTAACAAGGCAGTCTTTTATGGTTCATAAAACAGTCACTTAAGTCTGGTGGCTTTTTGGCTCAAATGGCTCTGAGCACTATGGGACTCAACTGCTGAGGTCATTAGTCCCCTAGAACTTAGAACTAGTTAAACCTAAGGACATCACAAACATCCATGCCCGAGGCAGGATTCGAACCTGCGACCATAGCGGCCTTGCGGTTCCAGACTGCAGCGCCTTTAACCGCACGGCCACTTCGGCCGGCGGTGGCTTTTTAGGCCTCCTATTTTCTACATCTTTCACTATGCTATCCAGATCTTGCCAACGTTTTGTTTCATCAGGTGGCTCTTTAGGTTTTGGAAATTCCAAATCTTTAGCAAGGTACATGATCTCCTGTTCTGGTATTATCTTACCAGGTGGTTCTTTTTGGTCCTGTAATTCACACTCCTTCAAAACATTTGTTAAGGCTTGCCCCAGTATAGTATCATCTGGAGGTTCCTTCAAATTATGCCCCTGTGTTACATTACTGAATAATTCATTCGGTTTTGGCCCAGTTCTACTTTCTGTATCTTTCCTTGGAAAAATGTCATTAATTTTCTCATACCCTCTTTCAGTAAATGTATATTCACTTTCGTTTACACCTGAAAATTCATCTTCACTGGAGTCATCACTACTCTCTTCCTCACCATCAGATTCACCTAAGTACGCTACTTTTGAACAGCAGGGAAAGTTAGTATATTCATTCTTATCTGTATTCGTATACCCTTCATCACCTGAACTATCATTGATTACATTTTCGTCATCAGATTCTAGCAGGAAAGCAACTTTTAGACAGTGGAGCAGATTATCACTAGATGCCTCAGCCACTTCGATTTTCGACTCATTTTCTACACAATGCACACCGTTTGGACACTCAGGTACTTCTGTTGAATTACTTTGAACGATCTCAGCCTTAGTTTCGTACATAGTATGCTCGTCATATATATTAATAACCTTAGTTTCACTGATTCCTTTACTATCAGTTTCAGATAATCGTGTGAAATCCCCACCAGACCCTTCTGCATCAGAGCCACAAAACACCTTTCCATCAACAATAATTTCACCTGCACTGTTTATAATGTCATGTTTACTAACGTCCTCCTTTACATCACTTTCACCTACTATTAGCTGTGCACACGTCTTTTGCGTGGCATATTTCATCATAATCTCCCCCACATCGACGTCTTCGACCTCATACACATCATTAACAGTACAAATATTCTCCTTTTCGCTCGCATTTTCTGGCTCACTTTCATTTTTTAATAATACCTTTTCACACGATTCTGACATTGAAAGATCATCATTGAATGACATATCAATTTTTTCGATAATGCTATTGCATTGCATTTCGATTTGTTTACTTTTTGCTGCCAATAGTGTAGATATATCATCATAGTGCGCTGCAAACTGTTGCCCCACTGCTGCAATTTGTGTTGTAATTTGTTCAGACAACATCCTAAACAAATCAATCACATCTGGTGTCTTTTCACTTTGGGTTTCTACTGCATTTTCGTGTTCACGTCCTACGTCCCTTGCTGTTTCCGGTGATTCGAACATATCCCTCGATTCGGTAGCATAGTCATTGTCTTTAGCAACATCGTCTGTTTCATCCTGTTTAGTGTGTGCAATGTTCGTAGCTTGGATCGGTTTATTTACGTCCGCCTGTACTCGCATGTCGCGCGTCGTGCCCTCTATTGGTGTGCTGCCTGAACTGCTCTCGATTGCATTCCGTTCTCGCGTATTTAGATTCATTTCTAGTTCCCTGTCCATTTTAGTTACTATCAAGTATTGATACCTTTAATTTTCAATTTATGCTGAACTTTCACTATCCGTTCTGCCAAATGAGTTACAGGTTCGTGCCGCTGGACGTTTTATATTCACACTATGTTTGTAAAATGCTGAATAACGTCCTGTCACGCGGCGCCACGTATAACACTACAACATCGTTTTTACGTAGCTTATACTATGAAGTACCAAGTTTGGTTTATTACGTAGTATGTCCCCAACAGAACAAATAGTCCTGTCACGGAAAAGCCACGTATAACACTCCCGTCTGCTACTGTTATACCATAACCTCAATGCTAGAAACAGGTTGTGACATAAAACTATTTTGTAAAAGCAATTATGGTACAAAGCAACAGAGCAGTGTTACCCTCTGAGAGGAATTTTGTTATGTTGACCGTGTTGTACCTAACGGAGGTGGCTTATCGGAAATGAAAGTCAGTATTACGTAAATACGAGGGCGGTTCAGAAAGTAACCTCCGATTGGTCACAGTGCGGGTTGTGGGGGGAGTAGCGACGCCATCTGTGCGTTCACGCACTCAACAGGTCAGTCGGCATCAAGCCGTGGTCGAGTCAACGTCGTACCTGCGCTAGTTTAGTTTTTGTGGCAGTTTGAAATGTGTGCTGCAATAGAAAACCCCGCCAAATGTGAAGTGCGTGCTGTCATAAGGTTTTTTACAGCCAAAGGATATTCTGCAGCAGCTATTCATCGTGAGCTTTGTGCCGTGTACGGACCAAGAGTTATGAGTGAAGGAGTTGTCCGTGAATGGGTACGTTTATTTAAAAGTGGACGAGAAAACGTTCATGATGAAGAGAGGAGTGGTAGACCATCATTGGTGACTGACGAACTCGTTCAGACAGTTGATGCAAAAGTTCGTGAAAATCGACGTTTCTCAATGTCGGAGTTGTCTACTGGTTTTCCACAGATTTCTAAGACTCTCTTGTACGAGATAGTGACAGCAAGATTGGGTTACCGTAAGTTCTGTGCACGATGGGTGCCCAAAATTCTTACCGACCACCACAAAACTCAAAGAATGGCCTCTGCATTAGACTTTCTGTCACGTTATGAGGACAAAGGAGAACCATTGTTAAACAGAATCGTGACCGGTGACGAAACCTGGATTAAGTACGTGAACCCTGAGACAAAAGAACAATCAAAGATGTGGGCACATTCAAATTCGCCTACCAAACCAAGAAAAGCCTTGCAAGATTTTTCTGCCAGAAAACTGATGGCAACGGTGTTTTGGGATGCCAAAGGGGTGTTGTTGGTTGAATTCATGGAACGTGGTACAACCATTAATCAAGACGTGTACTGTGAAACAATAAAAAAGTTACGACGGGCTATACAGAACAAACGCCGTGGTATGCTGACTTCCAGTATCGTTTTTTTGCACGATAACGCCCGTCCTCACTCTGCTCGCAGAACAACAGCCCTTCTTGAGTCCTTCAAGTGGGACGTTATCAACCATCCACCTTACAGCCCAGACCTGGCGCCAAGTGATTATCACCTCTTCATGCATTTGAAGAAATGGCTCGGGTCACAGCGGTTTGATGACGACGAAGAGCTCAAAGATGCGGTCACAGGCAGGCTCCAGGCACAAGCGGGTGATTTTCATGCAGAAGGAATTTCAAAGCTTGTGAAGAGATACGATAAGTGCCTCAATCGCTATGGAGACTATGTAGAAAAATAGTGCAAAGATGTAGTTGTAAGATGTATATATTAAAATATTTTTATTTAACTAGGTGTATTTTTTTAAATCAACCGGAGGTTACTTTCTGAACGGCCCTCGTATTTGAACAGTACCAAACAAAATTTTGTTTATCTGCACTGTTCAACGGATAAAGAAAACGGCCACCAGCCTAACTAGGCAAGAGAATGATTAACATTCTCGTTCAAGAAAGTAGTTATTAGTAACTCTAATGGACAAACACAACCTAGACTTGGTCACACGCGAGTGCAATGAACTCTGACACACATATGTTTTAAGATTGAAGGTAACAACTGGAGCAGCACAAACTATTTGCAAAATTATAACAGGTACAGAAAAACACTATCACTTTCAGGGCTTACACAAACTGAGTGGTCTTTATACTGTTAATATGCACACAAGAGAGACAAGCACTTTGTAATCATGAACATATAATTTCCTACTATGCAGTTTTCTATTTTTTTACTACCGTGAGACATAAAATTAACATTAATGTAAGATACTGACCTACTTTCTGAGCTCAACAACAGGCAGTAATGTGATCATTTACTTAGCAAAACTCTATAAGCCTCAGTCTTGAGAGATTTTAATTTGAAGTTGGCAACAACACATTAATAAGCATTTTTACTAAGAATGTTATTTTCAGCAAGCATCATTAACTCTAACTCACTCTCTTGCCACATTAACTTTAACTTTCACTTTACTATGTTCAAGAGGCATTAATTAGAAAACTATATTTTTAACGTACTTTCAGTAAGGACACTCGGTAATCACTTTAGTTCAAACGGAGAGGACCCTGAGAGGTGTCATGATGAGGAGAAAAGTCAAGGTAGGTACATAAATTCAGATATAAATTACCTTATATTTCAGCACAATAACACATCCATTAAGCTGATCCTTCACTGTACATCATTATAGTGTTACGTTGCAATGATCGCGCAATGTGGTGGCAACTGCATGTTGGTAGGTGGAATTACAAGCAGAATTGCTGGACTCTGTCATTTCTTGGTGGCGATGATAGATACAAATTCCAGAATAGCCCAGCTACTTATCCATCCATCCGAGGCATTGGATAATAACAGAAAAGCCTCTCTCGAAACCAGCACTATGCAACTTTTACACGGCAGCGCACGGACTCGTAGCTCATCTCTGACTGCTGGCTCGTCCCCGACTGACTGCTCGTCCCCGACTGACTATCAGTTCCACCTTTTCCACCTAAGCCAACCACAATTTGCGCGCGCTACACAGTTCCGTTCCCGAGGGGAACCACTACACCGTTTACATACAGAATAACTAAGAGCCCTAAGTGAGGATCAGCAGTTTACATAACAGCAATCAAATACACTAAATAAGACAGAACATTTTCACATATTGGTACTTCTACAAAAAATTATTCACACAAAATTACAATTATATACAGTAAGTTTTGTTCCCTCCAAATGGGACAAAGAATTTTAAATTACAGATACACTACTTTGCATAGAATCAAATCACGACATCAGAGGCTTGACAAAGAAAAGAGTTTACAATTTTATGTTATCGATTCAAACACATTTACAGACGATCAACAATGTAACATTATATAAAGCAAAAAAAAAAAAAAAAAGAAAACAAATCCATGCAGCATAAGAGCTGTGGTGTTACAAAGTATTTCTTCCGTTACCCATGGTTTCTTCGCAGCTACCTTCTTTGTACCTATGTTTTCCTTCCCAACTTCTGTGATGGCCCTTTTTAGAGATGTCGATTCCTCTTCAACTGTACTGCCTACTGCGCTATTCCTTATTGCTGTATCTATAGCGTTAGAGAACTTCAAACGTATCTCGTCATTCCTTAGTACTTCCGTATCCCACTTCTTTGGGTATTGATTCTTCCTGACTAATGTCTTGAACTTCAGCCTACTCTTCATCACTACTATATTGTGATCTGTGTCTATATCTGCTCCTGGGTACGCCTTACAGTCCAGTATCTGATTTCGGAATCTCTGTCTGACCATGATGTAATCTAATTGAAGTCTTCCCGTATCTCCCGGCCGTTTCCAAGAGGTATAAGTTGATACTTGTGAAGTAAATAATGATACATTCTACTGGAAAACCAGCTGAATCAGACAGTTCGAATTTTTAAAGCAGGGAAAAGTGAGAGAAGGTGGTACATAACGGAGATGGCAGTGAGAGACTGTAGGTAACCACTGTAAATAACCAACAGAGGGCCATAGATTGTTAGGATATGGGAGATTAAAATTGTAGTGTGGAGCCACATTCGTTTAAAAAGAATTTATTTGGCAGGTAAACAGGTAAGGTGCCACCTCCTGCTAAGAAAACTGTTTAGTACAGGAAACTCCACCAGGAAAAAACGAGAGAAGTGCAAGATGAACACTACATCTCGGAACTTAACATCGAAATTGCATAAAGCTATCAGAGAAATAATTAATAACAAGTAGATATACACATAGAAAGTGAAGGTAAGTATATAAGAAACCACCCAGTATTATGTGGGAGTGATCATCTTTGCAGAAAGAAACGTGGCGAATACACTTAGCTAGTACTGAAATCTAAACAGTCAGCAAATACTGAATTAGGCAGTAAGTATTTCATTATTTGTTAACATTAAACGTTCTGAGAGCACTGAGCTATGTATTCAAAGCTGCAACGTATATCTCAACATAGCACCAATGAAACATTAGCCACCGTATACCAATAACCATTATCGGCGGTGCAAAACACGAGTTCTTCCAGACTGAGACAAAATGTGTGCAGTCCGCACGAATACACTTGCAAAACAGCAAAGAACCGTCTACAGGGTGTTGCAGCGAGTACAGACAGACAGACAAAAATGTAAGTTACTAAATATGGGCAAGGAAAGACATATTTGAGCTTCAGCAGATCATAGTCAAGTGGACTAACGATTTGTAATTGGCGGTTCGGCATTAAGGGGTCTTGTATGTGATAATTGTCAAAAAATCAATTTTTTTAATTTTTGTCTTAAAATATTCTCAGTAGTTTTCTGATCGAGAAAAAGTTTACTTCCAGGAAAGTGGACCACAGAAAGTACCAAAATTAGAGGAATTTAAAAGTGGCACCACAACGCCACCATTGCTCTCATTTGTTTCGTTTTTATGACTTTTTAGTCCCTTAAGTTGGCAAACCTGCAAAAGCTTTACAGTTGCTTATCTTTTGTTTATACAGAGAATTTAGACGTCGTATTCTGTTGTTTCGGAGCGAATTTGTTGTTTGTAGCGAAGTCATCGTGTCTGTGAGTCTCTTATTGTGTGCGTGAGTTTCTTATTTCTCTTGAAAGCAATGGGAAGAATTAAGAAGTTCGGTGTCAAACAACGTAAATTTTATGGAAATCGGTTCACCAAACGGATTAACTCCGCTAATACTAAAATACAACGTGATACAACACTTCAGTCAGCTTCAACCATTCCAAGTGCTTCGAAGCTAAAACTGAAATATTTGGATATGGGTTTGACATTATTAACACTGATAATACAGAAACGTTAACTATAGATTCAGGTTGTGTTATTGTTGAACTCTCTGCCCTATCTGAACAAATAAATGAGGCTTTGCGTGTAAGGAATGTGGCAATAGTGGTGTGAAGGGAGTTGAGGAGATAGATGCTAGAAGAGGTCGTGCATCGAAATTAAGAATTGTTTGTAACTTTTGTGATTTGAGCGAATGTGGTTATACTTGTGGTGTAACTAAACAGGAAGCGTATAACACAAACATTAAAATTTCTTATGCTATGAGGTGTATAGGCAAATGGCACAGAAGTGCACAAATTTTTTGTGCTCTTATGGACTTACCTCCATCTACACGGTTTTACAGGCACTATACAATTATTCTGAAGACTTAAGAAGAAAAAGCAAATGATAGTATGAAAAATGCTGTTGAGGAAAGTTTAGACATAAATGACAGCAATGTCTGCAGCCCCTGATGCATCCTGGCAACGAAGAGGCTCCAGTTCCCTACATGTTGTTGTGACAGCTACCTCCTTGGTAAAGCCACTGATTTGAAATATATTATCAAGTACTGTCATGGTTGTACTAGTAGAACTGAAAATTGTAAATGTTTGATTAATTTTAGTGGTTACAGTGGAGGGATGGAATCTGAAGGTGTTGCGAAGATATTTCACAGGTCAGTGGAGAAATATGATGTGATATATACATCTTACATAGGAGATGGAGACACAAAAGGGTACTTTTTTCGTGAATCCAAACCTTGTGCTGACACAAAAACTGAAAAAAATGAATATGTTGGCCATATCCAGAAATGGGTAGGTACAAGATTGAGGAATTCGAATGGGAATTTGAAGTGAAAGAAATTAGCTGATGGTAAGTGCATTTATGGACGTGATTGGCTTACAGACGAAAAACTAGACTGCGAAGATATTTCACACGTCAGTGGAGAAATATGATGTGATATATACATCTTACATAGAAGATGGAGACTCAAAAGGGTACTTTTTTCGTGAAGCCAAACCTTATGCTGACACAAAAACTGAAAAAAATGAATATGTTGGCCATGTCCAGAAATGGGTAGGTACAAGTTTGAGGAATTCGAATGGGAATTTGAAGTGAAAGAAATTAGCTGATGGTAAGTGCATTTATGGACGTGATTGGCTTATAGACGAAAAACTAGACTGCGAAGATATTTCACAGGTCAGTGGAGAAATATGGTGTGATATATACATCTTACATAGAAGATGGAGACTCAAAAGGGTACTTTTTTCGTGAATCCAAACCTTATGCTGACACAAAAACTGAAAAAAAATGAATATGTTGGCCATGTCCAGAAATGGGTAGGTACAAGATTGAGGAATTCGAATGGGAATTTGAAGTGAAAGAAATTAGCTGATGGTAAGTGCATTAATGGACGTGATTGGCTTATAGACGAAAAACTAGACTGCGAAGATATTTCACAGGTCAGTGGAGAAATATGATGTGATATATACATCTTACATAGAAGATGGAGACTCAAAAGGGTACTTTTTTCGTGAATCCAAATCTTATGCTGACACAAAAACTGAAAAAAAATGAATATGTTGGCCATGTCCAGAAATGTGTAGGTACAAGATTGAGGAATTCGAATGGGAATTTGAAATGAAAGAAATTAGCTGATGGTAAGTGCATTAATGGACGTGATTGGCTTATAGACGAAAAACTAGACTGTATTATTATGGATAAGCCATAAGAGAAAATAAAAATGACGTTGAGGGAATGAAGAAGGCAGTCTGGGCTACCTTCTTTTATAAATCCTCCACAGGTGACAACCAATGTCATGCATTCTGCCCACCTGGCAGTGATTCATGGTGTGGCTACCAGAGGGCTGTTACCAGGGTGAGACCTATGACTATAGACATTATTTGCCATTTGCTATAACGCGTGTTATAAAACCTATACATAGGGATCTTAGTGACACAAGATTATTAGAGAAATGTTTACCTGGTAGGACTCAATAATCCAAATGTAAGTTTCAACAATTATATAAGGGAATGGATACCAAAAACTGTTCTAGTTGGACTAAATACTTTGGAAATAGCTGTGCTAGATGCTGTTCTATGTTTCAGTGACGGTTCAGTGTCAAGGCTTAATGTCATGGAACTGATGGGAGTGCCTGTTGGATGAAATATGCATAGAGCTGTAACAGCGATTGATCAAAGGAGAGTCTTCGAAGCACAAAATTCAATGTTGGAAGCCACCAAAGAGGCAAGAATAAGAAGAAGTGTGAAAAAGAGAATGGAAGAAGAACGACTCAGGAAACAGGATGAATATGGACCTGGGATGCGTTAGTGCCATGCAAGTTTAATAGAAAAAGCTAGTTTTAACTTTCACTTGAATTTCCCGAAAGTTAAAATTATTTCATGTTCTGATACACTTTGGCTAAAAACTATTAAAGATAGAGAGCTGAAATTTTGAATAGTGTCTTAAAACATACTTAACTAAAAAGTAGACTACTCTTGTTACTTAAGTTTCAAAATAAAACGCTTTTTTGAAGAAAAACCCTGAATTCATTCCCAAAATTTTTGATAATCATACTTAAAAAATTTTGTACCACAATGTATGACAGCACCATCTTTTCAACAGTCTGCTTTAAAGATGATACTGTAAAGAACTTACAGGAAAAAATAAACCTTCTACTTTGTATTTTGAGTAATGTGTACCTATGATGTACATAAATAATTAGTATGGTTTATTTCACTTGCAACAAAAAAATACAATGAAAAGAAAGTGTGATAGCTAAACCTGTGGTTCCTACATAAAAATGTGACTAAAAGATCTCTTAAAAGATGTTAACACTTATATGGCCTTAGATATCTTATTCTTTGAGTTACGCTGTTTAGAAAACTGACAATTTTTTCAAGGTTTCCCCTTGTATTCCCGGACCAGCCCCTTACGAGTGTTGCAGTGCGGTTCCAGTCTCAAATGAGCCACTAAAGACTCAATGTGAGTCAGTACTGGGATCTGAGACAGGATAGATGGGGTGAAAGATCAGTGATCTACAAATAATTCACTATCATAAAACTGTATACGCTATTAATAGTAATGAAATGTATTTTACTTATATTATTTCCTTTATTAACTTTCCTTTATAGGTTTAGTGTGCCACTGTTTGTTGCTAATCTCTGAAAAATTTCAGTGTTTCATGTTATGCCGTAATCAGTGCTGAGGGGAAGGTATGGACGATGGGAGCCTGCCCTTCTGTAGCTACACAACGCTCGAGGAGGACAACGTGGCAAAAAGCAGGATTCCCTGGTAGCAAGGAAGCAGCAACATCTGGTCAACCATACGGTACAGTAAAAGGGATGGCAGAGCTCTTAGAAACTGTATATAATGCGAATGGAAGACTAGGCCTAATAAATATTTAGTTGCTTATAAATGGCAAAGCACACAGTTACAAAATTTGTTGACACAGGGAGCAATGCACTGCAGTTCCTACAAAACAATGAATCTTTTGAATGTTACATTACGATGAGCAGCGCCCTGCAGTTAACACCACAATTTAACAAAGACTGTTTGAAATGCTGTATTGCAATTATTTGTTCAGATACAAAAATTTATTCCACAAACTCAATCGATAGAATGAAGCACATACTAATTAATCATTTGCAATATCTTAGGATAATGATCTCGCTGCATTTGCAACTGAAAGAGAAAAACAAACAAGAGCGTTGCTACCTTCTTCACAGATTTTCAAAATTGTCATTGTCTTTGAGAATTTCCCATTTTTGAGAACAGTTAAGTGGAAGAATATGTAACTTTTATGTCAAATAATGAGTCCCTGTTATTTCGTAATGTTGTGCAATGCGATGCCAGCCTACTGTGAGTGGGAGAGGGAAGGTGGTATTTAATGCGGCAATTCCACTATGGCTCCAGGTGATGTGGCTCGTTGCCAACCACTTAAGAGAACGCTGTTAACTGAGTTAGGCAGCAATATGTATAGTTAAACAAAATTTCTGGGGTGCTGATTGGCCGAAAGGCGAAGTAGCAGATTACTATCTCGAGCCGCTACTTGATGGTCAGAGCTTGGAAATTACGTCACAGAGGAGAGACCATCGTAGCAGAAGTGTGTCCGGTTGTACCTCCTGCTCATTACATTAACTGTTCAATTTCTCGCATTAAACGTAAAATCGGTCTCAGCATCCTCAGTGATTAATAGTTCGGAAATGGATCTCTTTAATTACACTCATTTTTAGTGTTTATATTTGGATAGTCAAGGTTCGTTATTATGATGTTGCGTATTCGTGTAATAAGTGTCTTGTTGTAATCTCCCCATGGTTGCGAAGTAGGATATTAATATGTTACGAAAGAAGTGCAAAGTACAGTGTATGTAACGACATCATAGAATAAATTGTATGGTTGTACGGCACCCCTTTTTAAATCGTTGTACGCTCTTTACTGCCACAATCATCTCAAAGAAGCAGGTTAGTAGATTTCAGCTCAACATCAGCAAGATATGACCGAATTGCTTATCTCCAACCACGACCTCGCCATGTGCAGTTGCTAATAGAGACAAATATTGGCTGATACCGCTTTTTCCAACGCAAGGCTAGTGTTGTAAGTTCGTCTGCACTGCTCTTGAGGTGTATGTTTCAATGTAGTCGTGATGGTATTGCACCCACCTTGACATTACGTTCACCTGAATCATTCGTGCCACGTTTACTGTGTACACTCGTGTACCTGATGTTTTAAATCGAAGAAATTCGTTATGTATATGTCATGCAGCACACGGGATTTTTCAGAATAAAAAATAGTCTAAACTTCTGAGGACAAAAATAAATTGCAACAATAAACAATACAATGTGCAACTGGTCGTTAATTGATGTCAGACAAAGACTTTGTTATCCATATCGTAATTTTCTATTAAAGGAACACGTGAACTAATAGTTGACTAAACGAATCTACTAGTAATGCCTGGCCGACAGGAAAAAACGGAGATTGGAAGGGAGGAATAATATAACATTGTCTTTAATATTGCTGTAGGAAAGTTAGAAAAGATTGCTGTACTTCTGGAAAAAAGTTTTGAACACAGAAGTAAGACAAGAGGAAAGAAACGCTATGAAAGAATCAGAAAGAATACCTGAAACAGTTTTATAATGGAGGCAGTTTTGATAGGTACCAAGACAGGAAAACAAACACGAACAACATGGACAGAATTAAGAACAAAAACATGGAAATAAAAAGTATAGTGCTGAAGAACCAGAAACAAGAAGTAAAGTAATTTCCTACTGTCAGGTTTTTAACGTAAGGTGGCCTGGTGATGATAGTATTTGGTACCAAAACCGGTAACCAGACAAAATAAAACTGTTACTGCAGACTAAGCAAATCACATTTTTTATGACTGATTTGCTTGCTCTTTCAGCAGACAGTACGTCGGGAATATGTAGGGGGCATAGAATGTTATGCAGTAGCAGTTTGTCAATACAAAGATTAAAAATTATACAAAAAATACAGAATATGAACTTACGTGAATTGCAAGGAAAATTGCGGACTCCAAGGAATTCAGTGCATCAGAGAGGACTGCCGACGTCAAAGAGACGGGGAAGATTAGAATCACAAGCAAACATTGCTCAAAGTGTATGTCTTTGGGTAGACACGGAGACACATTGGACAAACAGTTAAGGTGAAAAAACACGAGACACAAAGTTTACACAGTGTAAGGAGAGATGTGCCCTACGGTTCCCTAGTGATTCCGACAGCTGCTGCAGCAGCCCCGCTGAGGACGTAAGGGGAAACAAGAAACGAAAAGGAAACGCACATGTCGCTCTTAAACACAGGGTAAGGGGAAAAACGCCTCTTACGCCTCTGACTAGTGGGGAGTAAAACAGTATTAGCAATGACAAGACGTACATATAGCGGTTACAATACTGACAGACGGATTAGATGATCAATCGACAATGAAACTGTGACATTTCCTTTTCTCTTATCGTTCAAATTAACGAAATGAATAATCAGACGTCAGATTAGAAACCAAATAAATTCGTGACAGAAATGAGGAAAGAGGCAGCGTGCATCAGAGTACAAACGTTGAAGCATTGTGAAATAGTTCGATTACACATTGTGATACCATTATTGATAGATACCGAACGCTGTTCCATACAGAATCACCATTTAGTATGAGAATCATACGATAAGGAAGGTATTGGAAGCATGTCTTTGAAACAGCTAGTAGTGCGTGTTTATTTTACGATATCTTTTCAAAAATATCTACAATATTGGTTTTTCTTCTAGATTTAAACATGCTTCATCACCTCCTAAAGTATGGTTTTTACTTACTGGGTTTTCGTTTAATTTCTGCCGTTTTAGATGAAACAAACATAAATTGTTATTTTAAAGCTTGGGTAACCACAGAAAAGTTCCACGTTATGAATAAAATCTTCTACACTGGCTGTTAAAATACTTTTATTAAAAAATAACTATCGATTTCACAGCAATAGTGACAAATTTTCATGTTATCTCTACACACCTCTATTCTAATTACAGCAAGGTAAGACATACAGCTCCGTTATACCTTTTGTCGAAGTTAGATATGTTAATGTGGTGTTCTTATCGGTTCACATAATTCTGCGGTAGTTAGCAATTTAAATAGGTTTATCCAGGTACCTTTCACTTATTGGTGCTCTGCTGTCTCAATCATTTTAATAATGGAGTGTCGTTTTGAGCGTGTTATATGCTTTTATCTTAACGGTAAACAATGGCACTTGACTCTAGGCAACCACTTCGTCGACCCATGACTGTTTAAAAAAACTGTGGGTACACAGCTCTCGTTGATATATGGCGCATTACGATAGTACACATCCATTTTCAAACCACTGTAATTCTGTAACATTTTAATATCTTTTAAAGATGACCTGAAGATTCATCTCTATAATGCGAAACGCTACTGACATTTATAAAACTATTTTAACAGCCAGTGCGGAACCTTATATTCGTCAAACATAAATTGAAAATAAGTTCATTTCCCGGACACTGACGATGTTTTAGATCAATAAACGAAACGCATATGGTGAAGTAAATAATCATTTTAGTAGATCCAAAGGCTGCTTTGGAATACCTTAAGTTCTTATTCAACAAACTGACTCACTTCAGTTGCATCAATTTTTTTTATTCCCCATTAAAGTAGTAATTTCGTATGTAAAAGTAGGATGGTCCGTTAATGCTTTTCAAATGTTTAATGAGTAGAAGTAGTAGTAGGAGCTTTATTTATCTGTAGATCCCTTTTTACAAAGATATAGGACATGTCAAAGTATTTACAAGTTTAGATCAATTTACAATAAGCTAATTCCTATACATATATATTTGCAGACTTCAAGTTAGACATAATGATTAGATTTACTCCTGGTATACAATACTTTTTTACAAATAACTTATTAAAATAATGTAATTTCACACCGTTTACTCATATATCACTATCAGTCACTCCACACACTACACACACATTGTTTCATTACACTGCACTCACTACACACACACACATACCCACACACATTGGTGATCACTGGGTTATTTTCTGTACCGCAACTTCCCAATTGCTATCCTGAAAAACTGAGTCAGCATCCCTCCATAATGAGTGAGATGTTGAGCTCAGAAAGAGGAAGAGATGTTATTATTGTGCTATGCGTAGCTTGGGGGTTTAGTATTTCTAGAAAGGAAAAAAGAAGGAAAAAACGTAAATTAAAGGTGTTACGTGGAATGTTGGATGTTTTATAATCATTATTATTATTATTATTATTATTTATTTGTACAACATTTTTTTTATCAAACCCCTACTCTGTTTTAGCTAAGTAATCATTCAATGTATAAAATGTTTTGCATAAGAGGTACTTCTTAGGTGCCTTTTTAAATAAGTGTATTTTTGCAATTTCTTTAATGCCTTTTGGTAATTTATTGTACAGATTTATTCCTTGGTAGAAAATGCTGTTTTGAGTTTTATGTCTATTTTTTCTTAGTAAATCTAAGTTGAGTCTATCTCTTGTTGCATGGCCATGGACAGAGCTGTTTGTGTAGTAATTACCAATGTTATTTTTGATGTGTATAACGGACTGGTAAATGTATTCGCATGGGTCAGTTAAAATCCCCAGTGTTTTGAACATAGTGATGAAAGAATGGCGGCTAGTGGGAAGAATATCTCTTTGTTAATCTTTGAGGAAAAAAGTCTGTTTCATATCGTCGAGTGAAATCTCCAGCTTCGAGTTCTGGGGAATGCAGTGCCAGAAAGGCTGACAAACATAAGATGGAGGTCCAGAACAATCGACTCAACAGCATGGAGACTACAACTGGTTGTTGCAATGACCAAAAACAAGAAAAATAACCGTTAGTTTTCGGTCCGTACTCATTCTTGACTGATGTCTTTACATTTCTGAGCCGAGTCAGGTCTACTGAAGTTAATATTGAGTGAATATATTTAAAAGACGGAAGTTATAACAACAAGGTGCAATGACTATAATATTTTTCCAAGATTATAAGCTGTTGTTAATGGGGAAGGCAGTCGTTTTATTTACAAAACTAACTTGAATTAAAGTGAGGTAATTTTCTTTATTTCCAATTAATTATAAAATATACACCTTTTATTAGTAATTTCTGTATGGGACTATGACATTCATTCATTCACATTGTTCTTTGGAAACATACCGCACCAGGAGCATCGGAATATGATTGTCGCATTGAGAATTGAACACTTCATTGCGCAGTCACGCAAGTAGAAGTATTTTAGGAACCCACACATCGTCTTCGTACTGGAACGTTAGTTAACCGACGGAAAAGAATCGCAGCACCAAGAAAGAGTCGTGCAACATAAACAAAAGTTGGCAGGCGTGTTTCTATACCTGAAAGATGTCTATTAAAATGTCGTGCCAGTCGCATTAGAATAGCGCTAGTAACGCCACTATGGGGACACAAATCAGGTTTTGCGTTAGACACAGACAGTAACGATCGTGAGCGTTAGCTACCTTTGACAATGGACGTGGTGAGTTGCTGTTAGACAAGAATGCCTTTAAGGCAAGAAAGAGGCCATCATCAACAACTGGATGTGCCTTCAGCGATATTGGAGAAAGACTTGGCAGGCATATAACCGCTGTACACGACTGCTGTCAGCGGTGGTTCAGAGAATGTACGGTCACAAGAATACCGGACACCGGACGTTCATGTGGCCTTGCCCAGAGGGAAGACCATCGTGTTCGGTGTATAGCTGTAGCGCATCGTACTGCACCTGCAGCAGCAATTTGATCAGTAGTGACGCAAGGAACTGTTACAAGTCGATTACTTCAAGCACAGCTCCGAGCCGGACGCCCTGTAGTGTGCATTCCACTGAAACCAAACCACCGTCATTTCCGACTTCATTGGTATCAAGTGAGAGCTCATTGGAGGGCGGGGTGAAGGTCTCTTGTGTTTTCTGATGAAAGCTGGGTCTGTCTGCTGACAGTGATGGTGTTGTGTTGGTTAGAATGAAGCGACGTGTGGGCCTCCAACCAATCTGTCTACTTGCTAGATAGACTGGGCTTACACCCGGAATTATGGTCTGAGTTGTGATTTCATATTACAGCAGGAGCACTTTCGGGGTTATAGCATGCACTCTTACTGCAAATTTGTACGTCAGTCTGGTTATTGGACCTGTTGTGCTGCCATTCATGAACAGCATTCCAGGTGTGTTTTCCAACAGGATAACGCTCACCCACATACCGCTGTTGTAACGCAGCATGCTCTACAGGGTGTTGGCCTGCTTCGTTAACTGATTTATCTCATATCGAGCACATATGGGACATGATCGGACGACAATTCCAGAGTCATGCAGAACCAGCATTAACCATCCCTGTGTTGACCGACCAATGTAAAAATGGTTCAAATGGCTCTGAGCACTATGGGACGTAACATCTGAGGTCATCAGTCCCCTAGAACTTAGAACTAGTTAGACCTAACTAACCTAAGGACGACACACCCATGCCCGAGGCACGATTCGAACCTGTGACCGCAGCGGCCGCGCGGTTCCAGACTGAAGTGCCTAGAACCGCTCGGACACTCCGGCCAGCCCGACCAATGCAGTAAGCATTGAACTCCAACCCACAAACTCACATCCGGCACTTGTACAGCACAATGCCTGTACGTTTGCATGCTTACATTCCACATTTTGGCGATTACACGGGTTATTAATGTACGAGTGTTTGACGTTTGCAATGGCTTGTCTCTTACTTACATTAACTTTATGGTTTTCAATTTTAATCACTTACATACTTTACCTAGACAAATCTAGTCCTGAAATTCCATTACTCTCCATTAATTATTTTTTGGTGTAGAGACGTTTTTCTGTCAGGGTGTATGCTCCCAATAGCCCTGGTTCATCCGAGATACACTCTTAATTTCACGATACGACTGACAACTCAATGTTAAAGTAGTTTGAATCAAACTCAACCCTTCATATAATAAATGAACCGCCACAAACAGCCTTCGTCCCCATCAAAAATATGAGTAAATAAAATGCAATCGAATGGTCAGGCCTATGCATCATCAGCCGTTGGACTATGTTTGGAGACCCGACTGAGTTCACGTAAGTGGTATGTTACTTGATTCCTAGAAAGCAGTCAATATACGCTCCTCGGTATGATATTTGCAACACCTGGAAGGACAGAAAATAAGGAAATTTCACTCATTGGGCGTATACACTATTGTAGACAGAATATGTTATAAATTTTTTTTTGTGGTTTGGTGGTCTGTAGGGTGAGAAGTTTATTACATGAATCTGGCACTTTTGGCAGCAACATCTGCCAAAAGCGGTTGGACATCGTCTCGAACTGAGTGGTACGTCATTCCACGCTGCTTCGCCTTTATGCAAGAGTTCACCCATTTTAGGGGCTGGAGAGGAGCGACTTGGCAGTGTCTCAGCAATCCATGACTGGATGATCGTGTTCTGTATCAAATGGCTCCTCATACCACCTCGTCATTTGTTCGACCCGTATGACTGGAGCGCTGTGAACGCGCAACTGCCGCGCTGAATCGTCCTCTGGGAAGACAGGTGGGCATGGCCCTGATTCAGGAACCCTCTCTGTTTAAAGGAAGCATTTCAGGCCTTAGAGCAACTGGAGGTAAGTGATTTTTTAACTCCAGAACACGCATTCATGTTAAGAATGGAATTTCATTGATGGTAGATTTCTGTTCCAGAGACTTAGTGACCATCATGATGAAACAACGTGAGGGAGGAAGCAACAGAGAAATTGCACTGGCTTCAGCTTCTCTTCCTTAGAAGGACGATACTACTCCTTCCCAGGAAGTAAGGAGACAGACAGATGGCTGCTCACAGCAAAATGAACACCTGCTGGTTTGTTTTGATGCCAATGCCCTCAAACAGGTGTAGGGAAAAAGCAACATCAACAGTGGAGGTAAGCACCTGCTCGAATTTTTAATACAGAATAATATGGAAATTCTAAATAGGGCTGAGGAATCTGTTTTCATGAATAGAGAAGGGGAAGGAAGAAATGACGTAAATTTGGTGTCCACCCTAAGGGTAGTTATGTCAAACAATGACATTTTGCGATGGACCCATCTTTGTCTGACCATATGCACATTAAATTCAAGGTTGAAGTGGGTGTTAAACAGAGCAGGTAAGACCTAAACTCATGCTCATCTAAAGTCAGAACTCCGACAAGGGACCTAGAAGATATGAAGGAAACGGCAGACGCAATGGTATCTGCCATTACGACCTCATATTTAGAAATATTACCAAGAAGTGCAAAAACAGAAATGCACCTTGGAGGAACCGGAATCTGGAAGAACAAAGAAAGCGAGTAAGAAAATTGTTCAATCTCGCAGGAAAGAAATGATAATGGGAAAAACATCGGGAGATTCTTGTCAAATACACTTTGCTATCAAGCAAGCGAAGCTGTCACCCTGTAAGACATTCTGTGAAGAAGTAGAAGGTACAGTTAGTTGCGCTAGACTTCGTCAAGTCCTCACTAGTATACCAAATCATTCAGCAGTACTCTATTGAAGCAGGATGGTGGGTATACAAGGACAGAATGTGAGACGCTGGATGTGCTCTTCAAGACTCACTTCCCTCAATTTCCAGCGCACTCTGGAAGATCAGCAGTCAGTCCATGAGAGGCACTGGTTCACTCTTAATCAAAGGGAATATTGCGAACCCATCAGAGAATGTATTGATATAAAAAAAGTTCCAGTAGGTGGTGGAACATATGAATAATTCAAGTCACCGCGTCTACATGGAAGCTTTCCAGCTCCACTATAACAATCAGGAGAGGATTTAATTAGATTCCTATGTAGACTGTGTACGGTCAGCCTAGTAGTCATTCCTAACGCTTGGAGGACAGTTTTCATTCCGAAGCCAGGGAGAACTGATCATACCAGGGCTAAGGACACGAGACCGATGTCTGTCCTCGTTTCACCTAAAGGCATTACAAAATCTGGTTAACGTGGAGAAGAGGTTAACTGAGATTCCTCTACATGTCAGCCAATAAGCATATCGACCAGGTAATTTGTACTAAACAGCGATTCGCTACCATGTTGGGAAGGTGAGAAATAGCACTCTGTATATTTCTGGATATTGAGGAGGCTTTTAGCAGTATTACCTTCGAATCAATGGTGGCACTGAGACCAGTGTGGAGTATAAGAATGGTAGAAGCCACCGAACGAGGAAATGGTATCGACACCACCAGGGGTGTCCACAATGACTGCTTTTTCCCCCACTAATGTGGAACCTATTGGTGAATGAGCTCTTCATGAGTTAAATACTAGTAACTATTTTTGCCAATGCTACGCAGACAGTTTAGTCACAGTAACACTTGGCAAATATGCTAGTACTTTGAGAACACTGGCATAATGTGCACTACACTTTGAGGATAGCTGGTATAGAAAATAGGATCAAAGGGTCAGTCCCAAGAAAAGTGTTGTACAATTTACAAGGAAGCAAATCTATCACATATACTGGAATCTCAAGCTCTGCGATGAAACTCTACCAGTCCAGGGGATAGTGAAGAATCTAGGGGTAACCCTCCAGCTGACATTAACCCCTCATATGAAGAATATATGTTCAAAGGCAAAAACTAGGGTCTAATATGTACTGGACATAAGACCTATGATTATTTATGGGGCTACAATATGGCTGCTAAGCAGCTTGGCAAAATGCAGAGATTCGCCTACTTAGACATTAACAGTCGGAATTGGCAGCATACGCACCGGTTTGACATGAGTCGTTCTGGACGTGTCCCCATTACACCTCCGGGTTGCAATGGAGACAGCGGCAGGGGCATACAGGTTGAGAATGGGAATCAACTAGTTTTATTTAGGACAGGGGCGACCAAGGTTTCGCCTCGCGAGCCATGCCTGGGCCTCGGCGCGGAAGTGTTCAGTCGTGCCGCACATTTCTTCCACCGCCACGTCACGCTATCTGAGCGAGAGGAGAGAGGCAGAGGTGAAAACTGCGGACGCGCCGCATTTAAGTAGCAGTAGAGTCGCATTGCAAACAACTTGGTTTTGGAAATTTGGAAACCTGTGGTAAGTTCTAAGGACCAAACTGCTGAAATCATCGGTCCCTAGCCTTACACACTACCTTCTCTGACTTACACTAACTTACGCTAAGGACAACACACATACCCATGCCCGAGGGAGGACTCGAACCTCCGACGGAGGTAGCGGCGCGAACCGTGGCAAGACGCCCAAGACCGCAAGGCTACCCCGCGCGGCCAACTTGGTTTTATATTTCATATCTGTCTACAATGTAGATCACAGAAAAAACAAATTTTCAGTATTGTTTTATTATTTTTGGCGCCCGAAAGGGGTAATATAATTTTCATCTGATACTACCTGACGGCATACCGAGAGACGCAGACAATTTCACAGAGTTTCTCCATTCAAGTTGTCACGTAATCGTGACTTATTTTGTTTTATTATGGAAAAAAGGTCTTTCACGTAAATATGTCAATAGAAATATTGTAGCAGTTTTGCGACGTCGTTATGGTGGCTCAGAAATTATACCTGTGGAAAGCGATGTAAACATCCTCGCCAGTTTTAACGTATAAAGATTTGTGAGTGTAACTCGAGTTACGTTGCAGGTCTATCACTTGCATCTGAACCTGCGTAGGGGCGCTTTTAACTGAAACAGCAAAAGGTCTCGAAAACAGACGTAAGAATGACAGTGTCATTAAGACGTTTATAAAACTATCTTTAAAATTTGTTCAAGGCCACAATGAACTCTTCAAACCTCGAGTTTTCTTTTAACGCAAGTGAGCTTAGGCAACTGGACTGTATTTGTCAGAATGTGTTCCTTCTACAACGCAGTTTTCTTTTTAAATGCATCCCATCAAATCAGAAAGGACTTACCTTGCAATGTCTTACTGTGGCCACAGGCCATTCAAGTCCACTTAAAATAAGAAGCGTGCAGTGCCTTCCGGATGTTCTAATTTTCGTTCCTGCACTCCTTTCTCCTTCACAAACTCAACAATTGCGAGTTTTAAATCGAAAAATCTTTCCAGGCAATCCCCTTGAATTGACCAACGTACTTTGCAGTAATACTTTTCGTTGAGTTCCACTCAAAACTGTTACAACTGACAATGGAATAATGAGTACGACTCCAGAAATTTTATATTCGCACCACCAATTTCTTCACGTGTTCTATGGCTTCAAATTTAGCACAAAGAGTTTCCTGATGTACAGAACAATGAATCCCCTCAGTCGATCGCTAACACGTTTTGCTCTTTCATTGCCACTTAAATATTTAAATTCTCTCTGTATGGTACAGCAACGTCGTTTCACAGCAAATATAAAGTACCAGTCGCTTGTGCTAAAGACAATTCGCATCCCTCTTTTGTTCTGTCTTTCTCGTATATTTTAAAGGGTTCGATCGATCGCTAGACTGCCTCTTTTTCTGCAAACAGCCACAGGACCTGCAAACGTCGTTTGTAACACGAACAAACAGCCAAGAGTAAACAGCGCTGACCCCACTATTCGGCCGAACTAAGAGAATTGTAGGCCGGCCGCGGTGGCCGTGCGGTTCTGGCGCTGCAGTCCGGAACCGCGAGGCTGCTACGGTCGCAGGTTCGAATCCTGCCTCGGGCATGGGTGTGTGTGATGTCCTTAGGTTAGTTAGGTTTAAGTAGTTCTAAGTTCTAGGGGACTTATGACCTAAGATGTTGAGTCCCATAGTGCTCAGAGCCATTTGAACCATTTTTTAAGAGAATTGTGCCGACCGAAGAATGCCGCACGGCAGTACTAAATGAAATGTCGCACAGATCTGGATACTTCAGAGAAGGACCGAGCAATCGAATGACAGGCTGGGCCTTGTCTCATACGCATGAAGTTTGGCACGCCATGGCCGGCCATGATTTAAGATATCCAGAAACTCACTCCAACATAGTATTGTAAATATAGAAATTGTAGAGGAAACGCAGTAACTACCAGGTGCTTCAAATGGTTCAAATGGCTCTGAGCACTATGGGACTTTACATCTGAGGTCATCAGTCCCCTAGAACTTAGAACTGCCTAAACCTAACTGACCTAAGGACAGCTCACACATTCATGCCCGAGACAGGATTCGAACCTGACTGAAGCGCCTAGAACTGCTCGGTCAGACCGGCCGGCCCACCAGATGCTTCAGTAAAACTTTCAACGTAACAATTCCTAGACGAAGCAGTGGAAGAAAGTACCACGACGCAGTTCAGGAGACACACTGTTGTTTAATGACGGATCGAGAACAAATAAAGGCGTTGGGGCTGGAGCATATGGGATACAGCCTAGGCAGAGAGAGCATTTGATCTAGGGAAGCTTGGCACAGTATTCCAGGCGGAAACATCCGTTACCAGAGTGTGCTTAGATCAGAAGTTGTGTATGTGTTACAAGAATCCTAGCATCTACACTTATTCACACAGTAAAATAGCCTTGGAATCTCTATGAGTCCCTGAAAAGAGATCAAATACCTTTTCAGTGGTTTCCATTGCCTTGTGCATCTTCATGTCGTTGACATTGGCCATTTTTCCACCTTTTTGGGACAGTTCACCACACTAGGGGCAGGAGAGCACGGTGTATCTCTGTTCACTCTTCTGCCTCTTTGACAACGCCATTGCCAGAAAGTTGCTGACTCCTTATGCCGGAAGTCTTCGACCGCCATTGCTCATTATTTTTGTGCAAAATTTAAGCAGTGTCGAAATTGAGACTAGGAACTCAGGACGTTTTGATTAATAGTCAAAGACACCACCTCCATCCAAAGTAAATTAACTAACGAGAGGACAATTGACCAGTGGTTGGTGCAATGTGTTTGCTGTGTCGCCACTCATTGTTCATGCCACAGCGCCGGTGCCTCTTACCAGTATGATAGGCTGACAACATTAAGAATGTAAAACTCATAAATTTTTCCACGTGGGAGATATCGTAACGGCGGTTTCGCCTGTTTGCATCAGCCTACAGGTTGTGCAGATTCGTCACGCCAGCAGTACTCAGGGGACCTGCATTCGCTATGCTCGAGTATCAAAGGCCCACGCTCATGCGTGGACGATAGAACCAGTCAGCAGTTCTGATGTGCAGTTCTGCGCACCCACAGGCCACCAGGGGGTTATAAATTATACGTTACTCAAACTACCAAGACCACGTAGGCATCTTGGAGCACATTCACGCTGGCCTGCGTCAGGGAAGGGAAGTTCAAGAATCTTGCTCCAAGTGCCACTAGCTGTGTATTTTTCTCTATCAAAATTAAGAAAAAAAAGCAGCTTCAAAATTTAATTAGTTTTGCAAGGCGATATGGGACTGTACTGTCCCATCACACCATTATCCTCTGCTTTTGAAAGGATAAAACTCCCTTGACGGCAATACTCGATCATCACTGTTAATGGTTCAAAAAAAGAAACAAATTTTACTTCGAATTAATCGCCGGAAATCTAAAAGACCCGAAACTAATAGCAATCGTCAATGAAAATAAAGTATGGACAAACGTAAGTTACGGGAAACTTCATAGCACCATCAGTTACAAATTGGTGCAATAGTGTTTCTTTGCGTGGATTTTGCATGTTAAAACGTTAAATGAATCGTGTAAACAATATCCACCATTACAGTGTTCCACATTATTTGAATATGTAAATACTATAAAAATGAAATATAGTTCCAGAATGAGATTTCCACTCTGCAGCGGAGTGTGCGCTGATATGAAACTTCTTGGCAGATTCGAGTCTCGGTCCGGCACACAGTTTTAATCTGCCAGGAAGTTTCATATCAGCGCACACTCCGCTGCAGAGTTAAAATCTCATTCGCGAAACCTTCCTCAGGCTGTGGCTAAGTCATGTCTCCGCAATATCCTTTCTTCCAGGAATGCTAGTTCTGCAAGGTTCGCAGAAGAGCTTCTGGGAAGTTTGGATGGTCGGAGACAAGGTACTGTTTGAAATAAAGTTGTTTGCATGAATAAATACAAACACAATACACAGACAGACATGTGAAAAAATCAAAAGAAACATTTTCTCGGTTAATTAATGCTGAGCACGTTCAGCTCCAAAAATAATGCCTTACCCCTAATTCATTTTTCTAGTGGCTCGGTGTGTAGTATGTGAGTGTGCAGTGGTTAATAAAATACACACACAGGTATAAAAGAGGAACGTCACATAACTTCTGAGGTGATTCTCTATGAGAAAACAAACCGAACATGTCCTGGGTTGCGAAACTGGAATGGGTTGAAGACTACACACACCCATAAATGGATATGAAGACAAGTGTGAATACTACTTGTTGAAATGCTGTGTAGGCGCTGTGGTGGGCAGAATAATAGTGAGACAGATGACTGATCCATCCTGCAAGAGGTGTGGCGGTTCCCCAACAAATGGCACCACTGTGACATTACTCTGAGGCGACAGTTGCGTGTGTACCCAGCGCGCAGTCGTGGGTTGTTGTCAGTGAGCAGTCTTGCTTGACTGCACGTTGCCTCTGTCCGTAGCCAACCATTCACAAAATGTTGTCTGCTTACTGAATCAACTGGATACAGATATTGCGTGGGTTGCTTGACTGCTTTTCAATTGAGCAAATTGAAGGTGTCCATGAATACCGACATGCTACATTCTTTCACCCATACAGAACATTCAAACATGTTTGGGTACAGGCACCGTAATGGTAGCGCCCATTCGACTTGACAAAATACCAGAGAAGTCTGCCTGATGGATGAACCCCATGTGCCAGGGTATTTCCCAAGGTTTTTCAAACATTTTGTAATCTGGAACACTACCCAGTTACTTGAAACATCAGAACATGAGACCATCTAGTCAGTTGAGGAAGGGGACGACATTGCTGCAATGGTACGAGAAACCTCACATGGCGCATTAACCGTCTGATCCATATTCAACGAACCTGAGTGTGGCATACGTCATATTCTGAAGACTTTTACCCATTTCTATGTGCAGCCCACGCAATATCCATAACCAGTTGATTCAGTAATCAGACAACATTTTTGTGAGTTGTTTGCTGTGCACAGAGGCATCGTGCAGTACATCTACATCTACATCTACATCTACATCCATACTCCGCAAGCCACCTGACGGTGTGTGGTGGAGGGTACCTTGAGTACCTCTATCGGTTCTCCCTTCTATTCTAGTCTCGTATTGTTCGTGGAAAGAAGGATTGTCGGTATGCCTCTGTGTGGGCTCTAATCTCTCTGATTTTATCCTCATGGTCTCTTCACGAGATATACGTAGGAGGGAGCAATATACTGCTTGACTCCTCGGTGAGGGTATATTCTCGAAGCTTTAACAAAAGCCCGTACCGAGCTACTGAGCGTCTCTCCTGCAGAGTCTTCCACTGGAGTTTATCTATCATTTCCGTAACGCTTTCGCGATTACTAAATGATCCTGTAACGAAGCGCGCTCCTCTCCGTTAGATCTTCTCTATCTCTTCAATCAACCCTATCTGGTACGGATCCCACACTGCTGAGCAGTATTCAAGCAGTGGGCGAACAAGCGTACTGTAACCTACTTTCTTTGTTTTCGGATTGCATTTCCTTAGGATTCTTCCAATGAATCTCAGTCAGGCATCTGCTTTACCGACGATCAACTTTATATGATCATTCCATTTTAAATCACTCCTAATGCGTACTCCCAGATAATTTATGAAATTAACTGCTTCCAGTTGCTGACCTGCTATATTGTAGCTAAATGATAAGGGATCTTTCTTTCTATGTATTCGCAGCACATTACACTTGTATACATTGAGATTCAATTGCCATTCCCTGCACCATGCGTCAATTCGCTGCAGATCCTCCTGCATTTCAGTACAATTTTCCATTGTTACAACCTCTCGATATACCACAGCATCATCCGCAAAAAGCCTCAGTGAACTTCCGATGTCATCCACAAGGTCATTTATGTATAAAAGCAAAGGTCCTACGACACTCTCCTGCGGCACACTTGATTTACAGATGAGGCAATGGTGTAATGAACACCTGTAATTCTCACACATGGACGGTGGAGAACCCACATGAGACTAGGAAACAAAATTCTTAGTTAGGTCCTCAATGAACTTCTGGTGTGGTGTGATTGATAACGTAGTTATGGGGCCGTGCTCCTGCCAAATCGCCTGACAGCCGCAGCATACACACATTTCCTGGTAGGAGATCTACACGCACTTTTGGAACAGATGACATTAGAGCAACGACGCAAATCTACCTGCGACATGGTGAATCACCGATTCATTGTACCAGACGAATACCCCACTATCTGAATAACACATTTCCTCAACGGTGGATTGGCTGTGGCGGACCCATTAACTGGCGAGTCAAATCACCCGATCTAACCCCATTGTAGTTACGTTAATGGGGTTGGTTAACGGTGGATGTGCGCGCTATGAACGTGGGTACTCGTGAAGAACTTACCACTCACCGACTTGTTGTCTGCCGTTAAGTCCGCCGACATGACGTTCAATGTGCAACACTTTTTGTAGGATGAATCAGTCATCTGTCCCACCACTATTCTGTCCACTACAGCGCCTACACAGTATTTCTGTAAGTAATCTTCACACTTGTCTTCATAACCATTCATAGATGAGTGTAGCCTTCAACCTGCTACAGTTTCATAACGATCGAAAATCGGATACATGTTCATTACATTTTTTGGGTTATTTCCACTTGTAGAATTACCTCACAAATTATGTGGTATACCAACTGAAGCATTCTCTACATACATTACTGGCCATTAAAATTGCTACACCACGAATATGACGTGCTACAGACGCGAAATTAAACCGACAGGAAGAAGATGCTGTGATATGCAAATTATTAGCTTTTCAGAACATTCACACAAGGGTTGGCGCCGGTGGCGACACCCACAAAGTGCTGAAATGAGGAAAGTTTCCAATCGATTTCTCATACACAAACAGCAGCTAACCGGCGTTGCCTCGTGAAACGCTGTTGTGATGCCTCGTGTAAGGAGGAGAAATCACGTTTCCGACTCTGATAAAGGTCGGATTGTAGCCTATCGCGATTGCGGTTTATCGTATCGCGACATTGCTGCTCGCGTTGGTCGAGATCCAATGACTGTTAGCAGAATATGGAATCGGTGGGTTCAGGAGGGTAATACGGAACGCCGAGCTGGATCCCAACGGCCTCGTATCACTAGCAGTCGAGATGACAGGCATCTTATCCGCATGGCTGCAACGGATCCCTTGACGCTGCATGACAGACAGGAGCGCCTGCGATGGTATAGTCAACGACGAACCTGGGTGCACGAACAGCAAAACGTCATTTTTTCGGATGAATCCAGGTTCTGTTTACAGCATCATGATGGTCGCATCGGTGTTTGGCGACGTCGCGGTGAACGCGTGATGGTATGGGGTGCCATTTGTTACACGTCTCGGTCACCTCTTGTTCGCATTGACGGCACTTTGAACAGTGGACGTTACATTTCAGATGTGTTACGACCCGTGACTCTACCCTTCATTCGATCCCTGCGAAACCCTACATTTCAGAAGGATAGTGCACGTACTGCACAGGCCTTTCTGGATACAGAAAACGTTCGACTGCTGCCCTGGCCAGCACATTCTCCAGATCTCTCACCAATTGAAAACGTCTGGACAATGGTGGCCGAGCAACTGGCTCGTCACAATACGCCAGTCACTACTCTTGATGAACTGTGCTATCGTGTTGCAGCTGCATGGGCAGTTGTACCTGTACACGCCATCCGAGCTCTGTTTGACTCAATGCCGAGGCCTATCAAGGCCGTCATTACGCCAGAGGTGGTTGTTCTGGGTACTGATTTCTCAGGATCTATGCACCCAAATTGCGTCAAAATGTAATCACATGTCAGTTCTAATATAATATGTTTGTCCAATGAACTAGGCGCTCAGTCCGGAGCCACGCGACTGCTACGGTCGCAGGTTCGAATCCTGCCTCGGGCATGGATGTGTGTGATGTCCTTAGGTTAGTTAGGTTTAAGTAGTTCTAAGTTATAGGGGACTGATGACCATAGATGTTAAGTCCCATAGTGCTCAGAGCCATTTGAACCATTTTTTGTCCAATGAATACCCGTTTATCATCTGCATTTCTTCTCAGTGTAGCAATTTCAATGGCCAGTAGTGTACATACATACATACATACGTCTGCAGCTCGTGGTCTCGCGGTCGTGTTCTCGCTTCCCGAGCACGGGGTCCCGGGTTCGATTCCCGGTGGGGTCAGGTATTTTCATCTGTCTCGAGACGACTGGGTGTTTGTGTTGTTCTCAGCATTTCATCATCGTTCATGAAAGTGATGGGATTGGGGTGAGAAAAGATTGGGAATTTGTATTGGTGCTGATAACCGAGCAGTTGAGCGCCCCACACACCAAACATCATCATGATCGTCATATATACATACATACGCTTATGAGAGATACCAACATACAAAATGAGCTAGCTCAGCGTGGCTTAAGAAAACTCTAAAAACAGAAAGATGAAAACTAATTTTACTGCACTGTGTACTGCATATAGCAGCAGAACGCTTCGAAGATGGTGACTGTATTAGCATGTCATTGCACCATGCCACAAAGTAACTTTTGTGAGGCAATGGTTTGTGAGTAGTAACATCCCTAAAGTGAACTGGCCTGTCCAGGGTCCTGAGCTGAGCCCATTGGTATGCATTAGATATGGTTTAGAATGTCCACTTCAATCCAGATCCCAGCGTCCAATATCGCCACCTTTTCTGATTTGCCCCTTGAGAGAGAATTACCTGTCACTGCTCCATAGACATTCAGAAACCCCATTGAAAGTGTCCTCTGGAGAGTTCATGCTACTGTAAAGGTGAAGGGTGGACAGAACCGACCACTAAATGTGCCCAGACACATTAAATCAAATAGTATGTGTATATAGACAATTTATTGCAGGGAAAGAAGCCAAATTCAGGTGTAACAACAGCCAAAGAGAAAGCTCTGCACCGTATTTTAATTGTAGGCGACATAACAGCTTTAACAGAGAAACAGAGTTATCTGTAAAACGGAATTTACCCTCCAAAGACTGGAATGTAACCATATCCACTAATCGAAGGCTTTTACAAGACGGTACCTCATATGAACAAAATTAGTAGTGAACACTAGAATAGTAAAGCAGGTCAGTCATTTGAATTGTCTGCATGTCGTGTCACAGAGGAATATGACAATGACATAGGCAAGCAAGTGACAAAATTTGGAACAAAGAACATTTTATTTGCTATAAAGATAGTAAAAGTAGAACAAATTAAAAATTTTATAGTAATGGTCCTATCAGCACTACGCCACGGAAGTGAGCCGTAGGTCATTTATGAATTACAAAGAAGTAAGACCCAGATACCTGAGATGAGATGCCTTAGGGCTTTGAAAGGCTATCCCAGAACAGACAGATTGAAAAACAGTGACATGAGGAAGGGAGTAAACACATTTACTGAAATATAATTCCATCTTCCACCCTGGCTGTTATATAATCCTAGTCATTTGCACGACAATCAGCTAATTACTGACATCTGTCAGTTCCAAGTTTGTACTCCTGCACTTCTAAATTACACCGTCACCCTTTGTCAAAGTATACAAATGTTAATCTGTCATTTTAATAAATGACTACTGTTGTAGTAAACACGAGTGATATCAATGTTCCATATTCTTGAATACTTTAAAATAACGTTACTGCTGTAGTGACATAGGGATGTAAACGTAGAACCCCATAATATATCGCACAGAACATTTATCTACCTCGATTGATGCAGTACTGTTCATTTACATTAAACAGCTGTTTAAAGACTTTCTAACAGTCACCATAGCGCATCTGATCGTACTACCAACATGTGCCCTAAACATGGGGCATCCCTATTATATATCTTTTCTAGAATGAAATTTTCACTCTACAGCGGAGTGTGCGCTGATATGAAACTTCCTGGCAGATTGAAATTGTGTGCCGGACCGAGACTCGAACCCGGGACCTTTGCCTTCACAGGAAACCTTCTGTGAAATTTGGAAGGTAGGAGACGAGGTACTGGCGGAATTGAAGCTGTGAGGACAGGACGTGAGTCGTGCTTGGATAGCTCAGTACAGTCTGCCTTCGGCAGGGCAACAGAGCGGACGCGTACGTGTTGACTCCGTGCAGCGCGCGAGCTCGCCTTGTTTACTTTCTGACGGCCGTTGCTTAAGTGCCGGCTTACCTTGTACGATCCATGGCGAACCGTTACCGTAAATCAACACTCCGATTTACTTTCTGCAAAGATTATGCCCGACCCAAAGCACTCGATGTGGAGCGTTTTCTGCGAGAGGATGTGAAGATCCCGGCGACCGATATTATCGGCATACATTTGTCCATCGTGAGCAGCACGGTCTATGTGAAAATCATTAACGACGCGGCGTGCGAACGCATACTACGTGAGACCAAACAGGGGCTCCGCTTCTGTCACGCTGATGGCAATGTGGGGGAGGTAACCGTCGACCACGCAGGCTTAGGTATGCGAACGATACGCATTTTCGAACTGCCATTCGAACTTCCTGCTGAGGAAGTCGTCGCGGCACTACGCCCATACGGCACAGTCCATGGCCACACTGCGGAGAAGTGGACACAGTTTCGGACGTATCCTGTCCTAAACGGGGTCCGACAGGTCACCATAGATCTCCGAAGCCACGTCCCGTCCTATTTACAGATTGGCGGATGCCGTGGAATAATTATATACGACGGCCAGCCTCGGACCTGTTCCGGGTGCGGAAAAGAAGGCCACCTTAGATCCGAATGCCTACAACGGCGTATTACGCAACTTCCAGCTGCCGAAGAACCACCCACGTCGCAACCTACGGTGCTACCGGTGACCTATGCCGCTGCTCTAGCTTCTCCTACCGCTTTGCAACGTCGCCCGGTCACCACAAACGACGCCACCAACGAGCCCGACCCGACACCGACGGAGAGCGCCTCGGACGACCCGCCGCCTCGGCCGGCCATCGACGCCGCTCCGAAGATGCCGGCGCAACCAGACGCTGGCCCTGGCCTCGAAAACACGATGGAGATCGACTCGCTCATCGTTCCTACAGCGGCCTTTCTGCCAGAACGACGCGACTCCCTTGCGTCGTCTGACACGGAGGGTCGCACAAGGAAACAACGTTCCCCGAAACGTCGCAAGCGAAGACGTCGCACCGTTTCCGGCCAAGAGGAGACGTTACAAGTCGAGGAGGACGTAACCGTCGACCAGCACGAGGCCTCAGAACCCGCTACTGCTGACGAAGACGTTATGAGCGCGGAGACATCTATCGGTGTGCCTGCGCCCCGTGCTGACGCTGAACTAAATCCTGAACGTAACACAGGCGATACTACACCACGCACAATTACAACATCTTCTGCAGGCAAAATGGACGATACACCAGTTTCCGCTTCCACGGCGTGGCACGAGGAGGAGGTCGAGGAGCAGGACCCGTTACGGGACCCTGCGCCGTCACGGCCGCACCACTAATCATACTCTCCCCAGACTCCCCTGCGGGCCAGCGGGATAACGTTCCGCTGCGACGCCCACACCCTTGCGCGGACAGCGGAGTGGCCCAGCCTCCAGCAATCCGACACCAGGCCTACCGGATAGCAACCATCAACACCAACAACATCCGTTCCAGGGTGACAATCCGCCTTATGCAGGAGATGTTCTGGGCTTCGGATATTGATTTCGCCCTTCTGCAGGAAGTTCACATGGCTAGTCTCCCGGATATCAATGGCTATACCGCCCACGCCTCCGCGAGTGATCCTATGGGCCGCGGGGTGGCCATCTACGTCCACCACGGGATTTCTGTGACCGATGTCGCCTTCCTTCCATCAGCTCGGGGCATGGCACTCACTGCCATGGGGACACGCATCATTAATGTCTACGCTCCCTCGGGCACCGACCAACGGCATGAAAGAGCCCAGTTTTATACCGAGGAAATCGCTCCCCTGTTTTTAGGGCGGTATGACCATTGCCTACTAGGAGGTGATTTTAACTGCGTTCTGCATCCTAAAGATCAGATTCCCCACTATACTACATGCCAGGAGCTACGTATAGTGGTGCGAGACCTCCTGCTTCACGATACCTGGGAAGTTCAACACGGCGACCTCTCTGGCCATACCTTTCTTACCAGTCATTCCGCAAGTCGACTAGACAGGATATATGTCTCACAAACTCTTAGATCTGCGATACGGGGCGCCGAACGATGGCCGCTGGCGTTTTCCGACCATTGCGCTTACATCTGTACGGTCCTCCTTCCGCCGCAATCAGTATGGCGCAGCCGTGCGCCATGGAAACTCAATACCTCACACTTGCATGACCTGGCGTGTCGCCAACAAGTCACTGAAACGTGGACAGCCTGCGAACGACGCCTTCCCCGCTACCACTCGACATTGACGTGGTGGTTGGATTGTGCCAAGCCGGCGATCCGGAGGACACTGATGAGATACGGGAAGGACATGGCCGACTGGCATCGCACCACTGTTGACTTCTATTACGCGATTCTCCGAGATCTGGATGCTCAACCGCCAACCCCGGACAACCAGTTGGAACGGCAACGAACTAAGGCGAAGATAATTGCGCTGGCACGCCGAAAACTGCAAGGGGTCGTGATAAGGACGCGGCGCCACGATCACGCGGATTTAGAAATTCCGTCCATGCATGATATAGTGTCCGACAAACGAAGGCGTTGTCGGCAGATCATCAGCACTCTGACCACGCCTCATGGAACGCAGGTGACCACTCAGAATGACATCGTCCACGCATTCGTCGAGCACTACCGTCGTACTTATAGTGATGAAGACGCTGGAACTGCAGCAGACGACTCAATTTTGCATTACGTCACGCGCACCCTCCCCCACACGGAGGCGGATGCTTTGACGGTGCCGGTCACGCTAGACGAAGTCAACCATGCCATCGCCAAGGGTGCAGTCAACAGATCGCCCGGCTTTGACGGCTTACCGATTGAGTTTTACCGTACCTTTCGGGACCTCATGGCACCACGGTGGACGACTATGTACCAAGAACTGATGACATCTGACCAAGCAATCCCACCCACCTTTGCTGAGGGCATCATTATACCGGTCCACAAACCAGCCCGAGGTTCGATGGTCACGAGTTACAGACCGCTCACCCTACTCAATGCCGATTACAAGATTTTCGCGCGCTTACTGGCAATGCGGCTCCGAACTACACTCCCTCATATCCTCTCGCCAGAGCAAACGACGCCTGGCGGACAGGTTAACATACAGACTGCCACAGGGGAATGCCGCGACTTAATTGCGATAGCGGCGGCCTGCAGACTCCGGGCAGCGGTTGTCGCTATAGACTTCGACAGCGCCTTCGATAAAGTGCGTCATCGTTTCCTGTTTACGGTGGCAGCTCGAATGGGCATCCCCCCTCAGTTTCTCGACGTCATCCGGCGTCTTTACGACAGTGCCAGTTCACGTGTCCAAGTCAATGGACGTTTAGCAGGGCCGGTACCTATCTGCCGTTCGATACGGCAGGGGTGCCCCCTCTCTACCCTCCTGTATGCCATTGCCCTTGAGCCCCTTCTTGGTGGCTTGACGACCAAGCTCTCTGGCCTCACCCTACGCCAACACACTTTTCGCTGTCGGGCATATGCTGATGACCTCCTCCTCCTCATTCGCTCCGGCTCTGAGATTCGGGAAGTCCTCGAATTGATTACCCGTTATGGGGCTGTCGCTGGCAGTGCCATGAATGTCGCCAAATCTTCTGCAATGCACATTGGACGAGGCCTCCAGGAGGGTGAAGTTGCACCCCTGCCGCTTGTGCGGACTTTCCGGTACTTGGGCATTACCTTTACCCCCACGGTAACACGCACAGCGGCAACGAATTTCCGTCGCCTGTTACACGTCATCCGCAACGACGTCCGCCAGAACCTCTTGCGCCGCCAGGACACGCTTCAACGGGTTGAGTTTATTAATCTTTATGTGGCATCAAAATTGGTTCACATCGCGCAAGTTCTCCCTCTGCCAACTGTAATTGGGCGTAACCTTCAGGCGGCTTTTGGCTATTATCTCACGGCTGGTTCGATGTTTAAAGTCCGTTATGAGACACTTACCCTGCCCTCACGGTATGGTGGCGTCGGGCTCGTCAATGTCCGTATGCGAGCTGCAGCCTTGTACATGAGTACCATGAGAAAACAGTGGATGGGCCAGGGTACATCTCTAACACGCAGCCTGCTTGAAGTCCTCCTACCTGCTTCCACCTCACCACCGGTGTCTGTCGGCCATATCGTGCCTTATTTGTCCCATATTTCGACCTTTTTCGTCGACTACAGTTACATACATACCAGTCTCCCAGATACACGCCCACCTAGGACTAAGGATTTTTACAGCCTGTTGCTGCGCTGTGTTCCCCGGAATGTGATGGAGACCAAACATCCCTCCATCCAGTGGCCCATAGTGTGGACTACCGTCCACCAGCCCTTCCTCCCTACGAACGTCCGGGCACTGTGGTATCACATAGTCAACAGGAAATTTGCCACGAAGCAGCGCCTGCACAACATTGGCTTGTCAGAATCCCCTCTTTGTCTCCTTTGCCAGCAACTGGACACTGATGAACACCGTCTGACATGCGCCTCGTCGCAAGATGTATGGCGCTTCGTGCAGCAAATCATTGCCTGCTATCTCCGGGTGCCACCCGACACAATCGAACCTCGAATGTTTCTATACCCGGAGGACCGACATTTTCCCGCCGCCAAATGTCATGCTATTACGTGGGTCCAAGGATGGGCGGTCGCTTATCTCTTTCATGAGGGACCTAAATCCCGCCTCGACTTTTGGACCTATTTACGAACAGCCCATGCAGCTCTCGAAAACTCGCCACGATACCGAACATTATTTGCTAACTATCTTCGAGCGGTCTTTGTTAGACCTCCACTGAGTTGGGGGGTGCCTGGCTCCTCCCCTGGCGGTGTCTGAGTTTCAACCGCCTACGATCTATTCTACTTCTGACCTCCGCGGATGGGAGAGCGCGTCGCAGATTGCGCGGATTTTATTTCTTTTTGCTTTTCCTTTTTCCTTTCTTTTTCTTTAACCAAAATTTATATTTCTTTTCTTTTTCGCCGATGTGTTCCCATAATATCATGATATTAGTGAATCTTACAAAAACACATGCAAATAAATAAATAACAACGCCTTCCACTACTGTTGATTCCTGTGTCTCCTATTTCCCTAAACACCACAGGCTCGGTGGTGGTGGGGGGGACACTGTGGCCGGGCCTCAGGTTTCGACCCCCGCCCACTTTGCCCCCCGCGCCCCCACCGTCGCCTGTATAAATAAAAAAAGACGATAAAAAAAAAAAGATGATAGAGCACTCGCCCAAAAAAAAAAAAAAAAAAAAAAAAAAGTTGGTAGTGCACTTGCCCGCAATGGCAAAGGTCCCGAGTTCGAGTCTCGGTCCGGCACACAGTTTCAATCTTCCAGGAAGTTTTATGTATCTTTTTTTGGAGAACAACATTTTGCGCGATACATTATGAGGATTTATGTTTATGTACATATGCTACTAGAGCAGTAGTTGACGAATACGAAACGTTGTTCCCACTCGTGTTTACTATGACAGAAGTCACATGTCGAAATGACAGATATAAATTTATATATACGCACAGAGAGTGATGATGTAATTAACTAGTATAATAGTACGAACACGAATATGACAGCTGAACTTGATGTAAGTGACAAGCAGGGTGGAAAATGAAATTATTTTTCGATAAATTTTTGAACGTAGCACTTGAAATTAAAAAAAAAAACCTTTTTGAAAAATGTATTAAAGAATAACTAGACTAAATACCATCTGAATAGACCTCGAAACGCTAAATGGAACAGCAGACTGCCTTGTCGTCCTCACCTGGTAGGTATCACCAGGTGTATATATGGAGGGGTATGTTGTCAGCACACCACTTTCCTGGCCGTTGTCAGCTTTTGTGACCTGATCCACTAAATCTTAATCATGAAGCCCTGGCTTCTCAAGATGTGAGGGCATCCTACTTGAGCCGGCCGAAGTGGCCGAGCGGCTCTAGGCGCTACAGTCTGGAACCGCGCGACCGCTGCGGTCGCAGGTTCGAATGCTGCCTCGGGCATGGATGTGTGTGATGTCCCTAGGTTAGTTAGGTTTAAGTAGTTCTAAGTCTTAGAGGGCTGATGACCTCAGAAGTTAAGTCCCATAGTGCTCACAAGGCAACCTCCCCATCGCACCCCTCTCAGATTTAATTATAAGTTGGCACAGTGGACAGGCCTTGAAAAACTGAACACAGATCAATCGAGAAAACAGGAAGAAGTTGTGTGGAACTATGAAAAAAATAAGCAAAACATACAAAATGAGTAGTCCGTGCGTAAGATAGACAACATCAAGGTTAGTCTCACTTCAGGAGCGCCGTGGTCCCGTGGTTAGCGTGAGCAGCTGCGGAACGAGAGGTCCTTGGTTCACCCTGTAATAAGTTTAGTGTCAGTGTTTTACGACCGCACCGCAAAACCGTGCGATTAGTAGTCCAAAGGACGTGCTTCTCCAATGGGAACCGAAAACATTTGATCGCAAGGTAATAGGTCAACCGATTCCTCCACAGGAAAACACGTCTGATATATTCTATACGACACTGGTGACGGCATGTGCGTCACATGACAGGAATATGTTGTCGACCCACCTAACTTGTACACTTGGCGAATGGGTAAAAAGATTCTTCTACCTTACCCGATTTAGGTTTTCTTGTGGATGTGATAATCACTCCCAAAAAAGTGATCGCATCGGAAGGACGGACGGACAGATAATAATTGTCTGAAAATAAAAAATTAGCCTTTATCACTCGAGGGAAGACTCGAACCAAGGACCTTTCGTTCCGCAGCTGCTCATGCTAACCACGGGCCCATGGCGCTCCTGAGCTCATACTCTCCATGATGTTGCCTATCTTGCACATGGACTACTGAGTTTGTATATTTTGCTTTTTTTTTTTCATAGTTCCACACAACTTCTTCCTGTTTTCTCGATTGATCTGTGTTCAGTTTTTCAAGCCCTATCCACTGTGCCAACTTATAACTAAATCTGAGGGGGGTGCGATGGGGAGGTTCCCTTGTCAGAGCCATTTTGAACCATCCTACTTGCCAACAGCGCTCGACATACCCAAATGGTCACACATACAAGCCAAACAGCACTTTGGTGATCTGATGGGAACTGGTGGTGAACTGCAGTGAAGCCATTGGCAAAGGTATTTAATAAATGAAACCAAACTGAAGACAAAAGCAAATAATGATGTGGACATTTCTACAGCATTAATAGTGGTAAGGTCAGAAATTATAGCCTGGTAAGGCGAAGAAGACTGGTAAGGTCTAGGAAGAGGTGGGCCTGTAACAACCAAAGGCTTAATAACCAAAGTGCAGAGAAGAATAAGAACAAGAAGAAGAGGGGAAAGTGTTTTAATTGTGCACTCAATATTTCGATATCTGCATTTTTCGTATCTGTGAGATACTGTAAATGAAATGATAATTAAATAGACACCCTAGCTGCATACAGGCGTTGATGTACTTCATTGGGGACGTGTTGAAAATGTGTGCCCCGACCAGGACTCGAACCCGGGATCTCCTGCTTACATGGCAGACGCTCTATCCATCTGAGCCACCGCGGGCACAGAGGATAGTGCGTCTGCAGGGACTTATCCCTTGCACGCTCCCTGTGAGATCCACATTCTCAACATGTCCACACCACTACATTCGTAGTGCACCTAATAGATGTTTGCCCACTACGATTGTAGTGGTGTGGACATGTTGGGAATGTGGATCTCACGGGGAGCGTGCAAGGGATAAGTCCCTGCAGACGCACTATCCTCTGTGCCCGCGGTGGCTCAGATGGATAGAGCGTCTGCCATGTAAGCAGGAGATCCCGGGTTCGAGTCCCGGTCGGGGCACACATTTTCAACATGTCCCCAATGAAGTACATCAACGCCTGTATGCAGCTAGGGTGTCTATTTAATTATCATTTCATTTCTAGCAAAGCTGCTTGGTCATCCACGGAAACTGTTCTTTCGGGAACAGATACTACCGTCATATATAGATAGTGTAAAGTAGCAACTGCATTATGATCTTCTTCAGTGACCCATTTGAAAGGACAGAAAAATGATTTTTGGCTTCTACTGTTTGTTGCCTTAATGATTAAAGTGTTTTTCGCTAGTCGTTTTTGTTCCTTAGACTGATTTTATGTTAGACCAAACCCTAGTTGCAAGGAATATGACACGAGGGTTCACCTTTCCTCTTGCACTACAGTTAAGTTTGTGTTTGGATTTTGTAAGTGCAGTCTGTACGTCGGCAGAAGAAGTGGGCCACGTACAGAACCTTGAGGAACACCATACCTTACAACCGATACAAGCGCATTACCTTCTTAGAACCGACCTGTTCTATGCTTTGCGTAGGCAAGTAACGAGCAGCTCGTTATTGCCCTGATTGCCTGTAGTGATAATTTGGTACAGAACAAAACAGTGTTGTGGTCGCTGCAGTTGGAGAGCAGGAGGGCCCGGTGCGTCGCAGGTAATAGCATAGCGGAGCGAGGCGGCGGGCCGCGCAGGTCGATCGCCCAATGGCAGCACGCGCTGTCCCCCCGACCCCATCCCCCGCCGTTCGTCTCCTCGCGGCTGTCTCCCTGTCACGATTCATCCGTGACCTCTCCTGCGCCTCCGTTTTCGCCGCTTGTTTATCGGCCCAGCCGTCATCACGCTCGCTGAACTCCCACACCCCCTCCCACCCCTCCGCTGTCCCTCCCCTCTTGCGTGGACCCCTATTCCACCCCCGCTGCACCCTCGCATTCCGCCAATACGCGGCGACGGCGGCTGCAGCGAGATCGGACCAATCTGCATGTATGTGACCGGATGGCGAGGCGCGACGCGTGTTTGCTCGGCGCGCGCGCCTGTGGTGTGCACGCGGGCGGCAAACGATGGGTGCACCGCTCCACAACTGATGGCGCAAAACGCCACCGGCCGTCCCGTTTGCAAAACTACTCGCCCCGGGCTTTCAGTGCCGCCACAAATCTGCCTGCACGGCCGGCCATTTGATAACCACCACGCCACTGTTGTGCACCAGAAGGCAGCGTTTTCCTACTCATGCAATCAGCAACAAAAATTCTGATCCCAACGTTATAAAACATAGAGCATTCCGCCAACGTCAAGATCGAAAATCGTTCTGACAAGGGAACCTCCCCATCGCACCCCCCTCAGATTTAGTTATAAGTTGGAACAGTGGATAGGCCTTGAAAAACTGAACACCGATGAATCGAGAAAACAGGAAGAAGTTGTGTGGAACTCTGAAAAAAATTTGCAAAATATACGAACTGAGTAGTCCACGTGCAAAATATGCAACTACAAGGGTGATGTGGAGTCAGGAGCGCCGTGGTCCTGTGGTTAGCCTGAGTAGCTGCGGAATGAGAGGTCTATGGTTCAAGTCCTCACCCGAGTGAAAAATTTACGTTGTTCATTTTCGCAAAGTTATGATCTGTCCGTTCGTTCATTGACGTCTCTGTTCACTGTAATAAGTTTAGTGTCTGTGTTTTGCGACCGCACCGTAAAACCGTGCGATTAGTAGACGAAAAGACGTGCTTCTCCAATGGAAACTGAAAACATTTCATCGCAAGGTCATAGGTCTACCAATTCCTCCACAGGAAAACACGTCTGATATATTCTATACGATACTGTTGACGGCATGTGCGTCACATGACAGTAATATGTCGTCGACCCACCTAACTTGTACACTTGGCGAATGGGTAAAAAGATTCTTCTACCTTGCCCGATTTAGGTTTTCTTGTGGATGTGATTATCACTTCCAAAATAGTGATCGCATCGGACGGACAGATAATATTGTCTGAAAACAAAAAATTAAAACTTGGAGTCGAGGGAAGAATTGAACCAAGGACCTCTTACTCCACAGCTCGTCACGCTAACCACAGGACCACGGCGCTCCTGACTGCATACATCCCTAGAAGTTGCATATGTTACACGTGGACTACTCAGTTCGTATATTTTGCTAATTTTTTTCATAGTTCCACACAACTTCTTCCTGTTTTCTCGATTCATCTGTGTTCAGTTTTTCAAGGCCTATCCACTCTGCCAACTTATAACTAAATCTGAGGGGGATGCGATGGGGAGGTTCCCTTGTGAGCACCGAGGGACTTAGCTGCTGAGGTCATCAGTCCCCTAGAACTTAGAACTACTTAAACTAACTAACCTAAGGACATCACACACATCCATGCCCGAGGCAGGATTCGAACGTGCGACCGTAGCGGTCGCGCGGTTCCAGACTGAAGCGCCTAGAACCGCTCGGCCACCACGGCCGGGCAACGTCAAGATCATTAGGAACGAAGCCAGTACATGGTTGTTATGATGAGATGTTCCCGCTTCTCGTTGTCGGAGATTCTGACAGGTCACTCGTGGCCGGAAGCTATGCGCTCTTTGTGCGCGACCCATGCTCTGCGATTTATTGCTTTAAACATTTTCAAGGAAACGTTTATTAGCAGGCGCAGCTTCATTATCTGCACCGATACACTATTGATGTCAGTCTAACTAAGGGTCGGCAATCTCCCTTTGAGCAACGACACAGGGTTAGCGTTCCAATGGCAACTCGTGCAGTCCGTCCGGACTTCGCAAACGTGCGACAATTCGCAGTTTGCAGCGATTTACCGCTGATCACAATTTCATAACTTGGAAGCGATATGCTGGCTGCTGGCTGCTACTCGTCTATCAATTTTTTTTTTCGCTATGCCCACGTAGAACAAGAATATTACATTAGAACTTACAGTTATTCAGGTAGCAAAGGCCGGTCTGAAAAGTGAAGCAGAAGACGGATTTGTCACTTACCTTAAGAAGTTGAACAAGAAGAAAAACAATCTCCTCAAGAGTTTACAGAAGTTAGAATTTTCAACCGTGCGCTGGGGAAGTAGAAATTCATGGGACCCTCATCCCAATATCACGATATAGAGGGTCCATACTAGTAATTCTGAGCTATTTGTGTAACCGGAAGCAACATTAAAATTTTTAATTTATAATTAAAATGAAGTAATATCAACCCCCCCCCCCCCCCAATGAACCGCGGACCTTGGCGTTGGTGAGGAGGCTTGCGTGCCTCAACGATACAGATAGCCGTACCGTAGGAGCAACCACAACGGAGGGGTATCTGTTGAGGGGCCAGACAAACGTGTGGTTCCTGAAGAGGGGCAGCAGCTTTTTCAGTAGTTGCAGGGGCAACAGTCTGGATGATTGACTGATCTGGCCTTGTAACACTAACCAATATAGCCTTGCTGTTCTGGTACTGCGAACGGCTGAAAGCAAGGGGAAACTACAGCCGTAATTTTTCCCGAGGGCATGCAGCTTTACTGTATGATTAAATGATGATGGCGTCCTCTTGGGTAAAATATTCCGGAGGTAAAATAGTCCCCCATTCGGATCTCCGGGCGGGAACTACTCAGGAGAACGTTGTTATCAGGAGAAAGAAAACTGGCGTTCTACGGATTGGGGCGTGGAATGTCAGATCCCTTAATCGGGCAGGTGGGTTAGAAAATTTAAAAAGGGAAATGGATAGGTTAAAGTTAGATATAGTGGGAATTATTGAAGTTCGGTGGCACGAGGAACAAGACTTTTGGTCAGGTGACTACAGGGTTATAAACACAAAATCAAATAGGGGTAATGCAGGAGTAGGTTTAATAATGAATAGGAAAATAGGAGTGCGGGTAAGCTACTACAAACAGCATAGTGAACACATTATTGTGGCCAAGATAGACACAAAGCCCATGCCTACTACAGTAGTACAAGATTATATGCCAACTAGCTCTGCAGATGACGAAGAAATTGATGGAATGTATGAGGAGATAAAAGAAATTATTCAAATAGTGAAGGGAGACGAAAATTTAATAGTCATGGGTGACTAGAATTCAAGCTTAGGAAAAGGGAGAGAAGGAAACATAGTAGGTGAATATGGATAGGGGCTAAGAAATGAAAGAGGAAGCCGCCTGGTAGAATTTTGCGCAGAGCATAACTTAATCGCCGGCCGAAGTGGCCGCGCGGTTCTGGCGCTGCAGTCTGGAACCGCGAGACCGCTACGGTCGCAGGTTCGAATCCTGCCTCGGGCATGGATGTGTGTGATGTCCTTAGGTTAGTTAGGTTTAACTAGTTCTAAGTTCTAGGGGACTAATGACCTCAGCAGTTGAGTCCCATAGTGCTCAGAGCCATTTGAACCATAACTTAATCATAGCTAACACTTGGTTTAAGAATCATGAAAGAAGGTTGTATACATGGAAGAACCCTGAAGATACTAAAAGGTATCAGATAGATTATATAATGGTAAGACAGAGATTTAGGAACCAGGTTTTAAATTGTAAGACATTTCCAGGGGCAGATAAGGAGTCTGACCACAATCTGTTGGTTATGAACTGTAGATTAAAATTGAAGAAACTACAAAAAGGTGGGAATTTAAGGAGATGGGACCTGGATAAACTGAAAGAACCCGAGGTTGTACAGAGTTTCAGAGAGAGCATAAGGGAACAATTGACAGGAATGGGGGAAAGAAATACAGTAGAAGAAGAATGGGTAACTTTGAGGGATGAAATACTAAAGGCAGCAGAGGATCAAATAGGTAAAAAGACGAGGGCTAGTAGAACCCCTTGGGTAACAGAAGAAATATTGAATTTAATTGATGAAAGGAGCTAAGCAGGGATGGCTAGAGTACAAATGTAAGGATTTAGAGGCTTATCTCACTAGGGTTAAGATAGATACTGCGTATAGGAAAATTAAAGAGACCTTTGGGAGAAAGGAAAACCACTTGCATGAATATCAAGAGCTTTGATGGAAACCCAGTTCTAAGCAGAGAAGGGAAAGCAGAAAGGTGGAAGGAGTATGTAGAGGGTCTATACAAGGGCGATGTACTTGAGGACAATATTATGGAAATGGAAGAGGATGTAGATGAAGATGAAATGGGAGATATGATACTGCGTGAAGTGTTTGACAGAGCACTGAAAGACCTGAGTCGAAACAAGGCCCCCGGAGTAGACAACATTCCATTAGATGGTTCAAATGGCTCTGAGCACTATGGGACTCAACTGCTGTGGTCATTAGTCCCCTAGAACTTAGAACTACTTAAACCTAACTAACCTAAGGACATCACACACATCCATGCCCGGGGCAGGATTCGAACCTGCGACCGTAGCAGTCGCACGGTTCCTGACTGCGCGCCTAGAACCGCGAAACCACCGCGGCCGGCCATTCCATTAGAACTACTAACAGCCTTGGGAGAGCCAGTGCTGACAAAACTCTACCATCTGGTGAGCAAGATGTATGAAACAGGCGAAGTACCCTCAGACTTCAAGAAGAATATAATAATAATTCCAATCCCAAAGAAAGCAGGTGTTGACAGATGTGAATATTACCGAACTATCAGTTTAATAAGTCACAGCTGCAAAATACTAACGCGAATTCTTTACAGACGAATGGAAAAACTGATAGAAGCCGACCTCGGGGAAGATCAGTTTGGATTCCGTAGAAATGTTGGAACACGTGAGGCAATACTGACCCTACGACTTATCTTAGAAGAAAGATTAAGGAAAGGCAAACCTACGTTTCTAGCATTTGTAGACTTAGAGAACGCTTTTGACAATATTGATTGGAATACTCTCTTTCAAATTCTGAAGGTGGCAGGGGTAAAATACAGGGAGCGAAAGGCTATTTACAATTTGTACAGAAAGCAGATGGTAGTTATAAGAGTCGAGGGGTATGAAAGGGAAGCAGTGGTTGGGAAGGGAGTGAGACAGGGTTGTAGCCTATCCCCGATGTTATTCAATCTGTATATTGGGCAAGCAATATAGGAAACAAAAGAACAGTTCGGAGTAGGAATTAAAATCCATGGAGAAGAAATAAAAACTTTGAGGTTCGCCGATGATACTGTAATTCTGTCAGAGACAGCAAAGGACTTGGTAGAGCAGTTGAACGGAATGGACAGTGTCTTGAAAGGAGGGTATAAGATGAACATCAACAAAAGGAAAACTAGGCTAATGGAATGTAGTCGAATTAAGTCGGGTGATGCTGAGGGAATTAGATTAGGAAATGAGACATTTAAAGTAGTAAAGGAGTTTTGCTATTTGGGGAGCAAAATAACTGACGATGGTCGAAGTAGAGAGGATATAAAACGTAGACTGGCAATGGCAAGGAAAGCGTTTCTGAAGAAGAAAAATTTGTTAACATCGAGTGTAGATGTAAGTGTCAGGAAGTCGTTTCTGAAAGAATTTGTATGGAGTGTAGCCATGTATGGAAGTTAAACGTGGACGATAAATAGTTTAGACAAGAAGAGAATAGAAGCTTTCTAAATGTGGTGCTACAGAAGAATGCTGAAGATTAGATGGGTAGATCACATAACTAATGTGGAAGTATTGAACAGAATTGGGGAGAAGAGGAACTTGTGGCACAACTTGACTAGAAGAAGGGATCGGTTGGTAGGACATGTTCTGAGACATCGAGGGATCACCAATTTAGTATTGGAGGGCAGCGTGGAGGGTAAAAATCGTTGAGGGAGACCAAGAGATGAATACGCTAAGCAGATTCAGAAGGATGTAGGCTGCAGTAGGTACAGGGAGATGAAGAAGCTTGCACAGGATAGAGTAGCATGGAGAGCTGCATCAAACCAGTCTCAGGACTGAAGACCACAACAACAACAACAATATCAACCATAAATTTTAATTTCAATATTTAGGGCATACCTATTCCACAACTGTTTCATTATTTCAGATACTCCAGTTCTCTGTCACTTACTTGATACAACAAGAGTTATGGTAACCAGCAGTGCTGCATTTGCTAACACATATATAGACATTTCAAGATAAAACTTGCATTTAAGCTAAAAATTTAATGAATGAAACAGGAACTGATGGGTTTCAGCAAGTGGTTGCGAAATGGAGACAGCAAATATGTCCGCAACACAGAGTCACGAAAAAATGTAATTTCGCTTTTGGAACTTTTTCGTCTAGAAATGTAGACTATGTTACAGACTAAAAGCTTACAAATCACAATTCCAAACTTTTTTACATTATTTTGTTTTTTTGCATGTACCGTGTTGTGCAAAACTCAAGGACGAGATAGATGAACTACCCTAACGTATTAACAGTTGGATGGAAATGAATGAAAGTGCGGAAGCATTTTGCCAGAGGTGTTCCAGCCGTGCACAGAAAGTTGGACGTCACGTCGCATGAGGTCAGCGCTATTGTAGCGACATATGGAGCTAGCCCCGCAACACGCGGAGACTGAACGAACGGGAAAAGAGGGGGTGTGACAGTCAGCGATTGGTTATGGTGCGTTGTGGTGGATTTATTCATTAAAACATGGCCCTTCTGGTGCTTGATTTGTGTGGCATAGTGTCCGTAGTTGCTTTACAGTTCTTGAGGTATTTTTGTCACTGCAATTACACGCGTTTTGCTTTATTGAGTTAAAGCATCATCGGTAGCCTGTAATTAAATTATTTACGTTTTGATTTCTTTTTAAATCGAAAAACAATTCGTTAAGAATATGTTGATTTTCACTTACGGTGATTTTCGCTTGATTTCTCGCATACATCTGGAAATGCGTTCTGCTAGCACATCGTTGTTTTTCTGCGTTAGACTCTTACAATTTTCGTCTAATATTTAGTTGTCTTGCAGCACTACACATTTCTTATGTTTTTTACGACATACTTTTATGCACACCACTGTATTCTGTTTCTTTTCGTACTTCCAAGTATGTGTCGTAGTTTTTGTTTTGTAGTGTTGCCAACATAACCTTTCCACTACTTTGTCTTTGACCTACAACCTATGTTTTTTATTTGTTATTGTATGTATGTAATTCTATTTAATTACGTTTCCGTGTATTTAAATACTATGTAAGAATAGGGAAAGAGTAGTGATGGAGGAACATTTTTCCCGCTCTTTTTTTTGTATAGGGGAGTCCGCCCCCGGTAGCTGAGTGGTCAGCGTGACAGAAGGTCAATCATAAAGGCCCGAGTTCGATTCCCGTCTGGGTCGGAGATTTTCTCCGCTCAGGGAGTGGGTGTTGTGTTGCCCTAATCATCATCATTTCGTCCCCATCGACGCGCAAGTCGCCGGAGTGGCGTCAAATCGAAAGACTTGCACTCGGCGAACGGTCTACCCGACGAGAGGCACTAGTCACACGACATTTACATTTTAGTATAGGGAGGGAGAAACTATGATGAATGGCGAGGGAGAAGCCATGAAAAAAAATCAAGCGTTTTTGTAGTTGCAGTGACAGAACAAAAATATCTGGAAGAATATCTGGATGACTTCACACGGGGAAGAATCGTCGGGAAACTGTAAGATGGACGAAGTGTGACGAGTGCGGCCCACGAATGTGGTACAGCTCACAGTACTGTTTCAAGTGCACATGGAGCTTTCCGCACCACAGACGCGGCTGCCAGAACGAGAGAAGGTGGTCGGCCATCGTTAACTACAGCAGCAGGTGACCGTAACGTTGCGCAGCAGGCGTGAACGGACCCACGCGAAACAACCGGTGCGATTCCGACCACATATCACAGTATTTCAAGGCAGGCACCCCCACGCTCCACTATGGCGTGGCAATTACACGGCGTTGGCGTCTTTGCTCGGTGGCAACTACGTGGTGTTCTGTTCACAGTCGCGCATCGGCGGCAACCTTTGCGATGTCGACAAGAACATAGGAACTGGACAAACGAGGAATAGGTCCGTGTGTTCTTCTCGGACGGGAGCAGATTCAGTATGAGTAGTGATTCTGGACGTGCCCACATACGGGAGAGTGCGGTACATATAATGCACCCAGGGACATTGTCGAACATGATCGTTTTCGTAATACACGTGTTATAGTGTGGGGAGGTCTAACGTTGCTGCCGACCGTGGTGTCCGAGCGGTTCTAAGCGCTACAGTATGGAACAGCGCGACCGCTACGGTCACAGGTTCGAATCCTGCCTCGGGCATGGGTGTGTGTGATGTCCTTAGGTAAGTTAGCTTTAAGTAGTCCTAAGCTCTAGGGGACTGATGATCTCAGACGTTCAGTCCCATAGTGCTCAGAGCCATTTGAACCATTCTTTTGTAGCGTTGCTTGGGGTCTAGACCTCCAAATCTTTGAAGCCAGTACACTAGGCTTTGATTTCATCTTTATGAAAATTCGGGATCGCAGTTGGAGGAGCTCTTCGAACGAGAGGATGTCCGATGAGTGTACGAGGCTGCCAGCCCAAGTGTACGCAGATGACGTTGTCATAGTAATATTTGGCAAATTTACTGGCACAGTTAGGAATATGGTGCAAGGTGCATTGGACATAACGCAAGACTGGTGCATTAAATAGGATCTAAGTGTTAATCCTAAGAAGACTCCTGTGGTACCATTCACGAAGAAGCACATCCAACACTCAAGTTGGAATCAAAAGCTCTTCGATGAAACTCTACCTGTGAAGGTGATAGTGAAATATGGGGGGGGGGGGGGGGGGTAACGTTAGATGAGAAACTAATATGGACCCCTCACATTAAGAGCATCTGCTTCAAGGCGAAAGGTACTCTAGTAAGTACCAGAAGGGGTTGGTGCAAAAACTGAGGGATAAGCCATAGTGAGGTAGAAGAAGGTAGAACAGCATGTTGCAGCTAAGGAGCTTGCTAAGGTGCAAGGACTGCCCTGCTTAGGCATAACAGGCGGAATTAGTAGGACAGCAACCGCTGGGATGGAAGATATGGTGGACATACCTCCACTACACCTTTGGGTCAAGATGAAGGCAGCAGCTAGTGCATACAGTCTCAAAACTGGTAAATACTGGATCTCACTGGGATATCCAGAATCACACACTAAAATAGTGAGCGAGGTAAAAATAGGAATGCCTGGGAAAATACCGGGCGACTATATAATAACTGCCAACTGCTTCAACAAGGCTTACAATATAATAATTGGAAGCAGGGCGCAGTGGGAGAAAACAGTTCGACACTGTATGGTGGACACGGTCTGCTTCACTTATAACACTTCCGTCTGCTACTACTATACCATAACCTCTAAGATGGATGCAGTTGGTATAGTGAAATTATTTTTATTAAAGCAATTACACTATAAAGAAGCAGAGCAGTGTTACCCTCCGAAAGGAATTTAGTTGTGTTGACCGTGATGTGCCTAACGGAATTTGCTTATTGGAAGTGACATTCATAATTACGTAAATATTTAAACAGTAACAAACAATATTTCACCTATCTACACTGTTCAAAAGATAAAGAAAACGGTCGCCAGCCTAATTAAACTACAAAATGATTGAAATTCTTGTTCAAAAAAATAGGTATGAGTCACTTTAACGGACAAACACAACCTATACTTTGCTACATGCGAGTGCAATGAATTCTGGCAGCTGAATATAGCATGCTCACGTTAAGGTTGGAGCTAACAGATCAGAACAAACTATTTGCATAAATATAACAGATAACAAAACACACTATTATCTTGAGGACTTAGTCACACTGAATGGTCTCAATAACGTTACTCTTAATATTCACTGTACAATCGTTTAGTATTACTTTTCAAACAAATTTCTGTCTGACATGAAATATGGATATGGTTCACAGCAGATTTAGTTACTGTGCATACTAACACCTTTCTACTTAGAATGAAAATTAAATGGAGTTCACTAACAAATTACTTCTCACTGTCTTTTGAATAAAGAAGTTACTATTTTCGTAGGTAGTGGCCTTTCTATTAATCGTTATGTAGCATGATCACAATAGACAAACTATAGATCCTGTTACAACATTAATATGCACTTTTAATACACAAGAGGAACCCAATACTGTACAGAATTTCACTTGAATAGCAAGAGTAATTGAAACTTTCTATAATAAAGTAACTTTGTGCCTTTGAACTACTTTCAGTGGAAGGGGTGGGGGCTTAAACTTGATCACTGTAGCAGAGAAAACTAAACACACTTTCATTACATCAGTGAAACACTTAGCAAGCACGAACATATAACTCTCAACAGTTGCAGTTCTTAACTTTTACTGCAATGAAACACAAAATTGAGACATTTGTGAGATCCTTTCAACCAACATTATTAATCTTAGCACATTATATTGCCATATTAACTTTAATATGTTTTCAATAAAGGACACTCGGGACGCACTTTAGTTCAAATGGAGAGGAACCTGAGAGTTGTTATGATAAGGAAAAAATCAAGGTAGGTACATAAATTCAGTTATAAATTACTTTATATTTGAGCACACTAACACATCCAATGAGCTGATCTTCTGTTCTATTACAGTGATTGCGCAATGTGGTGGAGAGTGCATGTTGGTAGGTGGATTTGCAGGTAGAATTGCTGGACTCTGTCATTTCTTGGTGGCGATGATAGATACCAATTTCAGAATAGTTCCAGCTCTTTATCCATCCATCCGAGGCATTGGAAAACGTCAAGAAAAGCCTCTCTCGGAACCAGCACAATACACAACTTTTACATGAGCATTTGATAGTTTGGTAGCTCGTCCCCGACTGACTCTTGATTCCACCTTTCTATCAAAGCCAACTACATTTTGCGGGCGCTACACTGTTCCGTTCCCGAGGGGAACCACACCACCTTTTACATACAAAATAACTAAGAACCCTAAGTGAAGGTCAGCAGTTTACATAACAGCAACCAAACATATTAAATAAAACAGAACATCTGCACATATTGACCTTTCTAAAAAAAAGTTATTTAAATAAAATTATTAAACCTCAAAGATAACCGAAGAGATTATATGAGAAAGACAAAACATCATTTGCTCATATTGTGCGTATTACAGAGATTAAACTTCATTACACTATCGAATTAATCATACACTAATTACAGAAGTTCAACGAAGGGATGTTGAACAAAATAGAAATTTAAATGAATCAACAAAAGGTATGTAGTGTCTAAGCTATGGTGTTACACACTGATAGGTCGAAATCAGATCAAGGCGCTGGGGCTGGTATGTACGGGGTTCAGCCACGACTGGAGGACATCATTTCTCTAGGAAAACTGGCCTCGGTATTCCAAGCTGGCATTACTGCAACCAGGGCGTGTGTGGAGGAGAATATGCGTAGGTGCTGCAATGACCGTAGTATCTACATCTAATCAGACAGCCAGGCAGCCCTGAAATCGTTGGCAGCTTCTGCAACAAGATCTAAGATTATTGCAGAATGTGACAGGGCTCTGGTGCAGCTAGGAGGAAGCAATAGGGTAAACCTAGTGTGGGTCCCTGGCCACTCAGGAATCGATGGCAATGAACAAGCCGACAGATTGGCCAGGATGGGAGCAAAGACTCCATTTATTGGACCGGAACTTGTCCTGACAATCACCAACTAGAACTACGGAACTGGCTTAGAAGACAACACGTAGAATACTGGACCAAGGTCTATAAACTGGGCTTGAACAGGAAAACGTTTAAACTTATGATTGGACTGATGACCGGCCATAGGAAGTTCAAAAAACGGTTCAAATGGCTCTGAGCACTATGAGACTCAACGTCTTAGGTCATAAGTCCCCTAGAAATTAGAACTACTTAAACCTAACTAACCTAAGGACATCACACACACCCATGCCCGAGGCAGGATTCGAACCTGCGACCGTAGCAGTCCCGCGGTTCCGGACCGCAGCGCCAGAACCGCACGGCCACCGCGGCCGGCAGGAAGTTCAAAGAACACCTACATACATATAAAGGAACTCCTTCCACTATTTAAGGGCATTGGTTGGCTTTACTAGGCATACAGGGAAGCGATACCGCACAATAGACTCAGTTACGGTGCGGGCAGTGGCCAAAATCAAATCAAATCAGGGTGCCCGCTCCCTCGACGTAAATTCCATCGAGCAAGTATGTGAGACGTTTGGGAGACGTACTGTCAGCACATACGCATGCACCAACGACAATTTAGAAATTTTAAACCGCGCTGTTGGAGGAATGGAGTGCCCTTCCACACGAGCTGCTCACCAACCTCGTGGCCAGCATGGGAGGACGCTGCGAAGCATGCAGTGATATCTGTGGTGATCACACACCTTATTAAGAGTTATCTGCTGCTTTTGTAATGTCCAATGAACCATCATAAATTGTATTGACTTCAGTGTAATTATTGTGTCAATAAAAGTGTCATTTCTGTTCGTCTCATTGCGTTACCTTCTCAATTATACTGTTGCTGTTCTTTCTGTGTGTGGTTCAAGTTTCAACGACCTTTATTACTTGACAGTGACATATCATGGGAAAGTTACTTTTGTCCTTAAGTTTTGCACACCAGTGTTAGAAAGAATCTGCCCCCTCACCTGAGCGGTCAGCATATCTGACTACCTGCCAGTGGCCCCGAGTTCGATTCCTGGCCGAGTCGCAGATTTTATCCGCTTGGGGGTTGGGTGTTCATTTCATCATCATCGACACACCAAACGCCCAATGTGTCAGTACGCTTTTAGCGGCGGCGAGGCGAGGACACCTGCTATGTACCGCCAGCAGGACCGCGCATAAGTACTTTGTGTTTACTTCTTCGGCATTACGGGTTAGCTCTGTTTTTACGTTCATTGCTTTTTGCACAGTCCTATAGGCAGGATATGATAAAGATCACTTTTCAATCGGACCAAGCCCGACCAAATGCTTACGAAGTTTGTTCAAATGTGTGTGAATTCCTAAGGGACCAACTTTAAGTCAAATGATATGAGACTGCTCTTGAGATGATTCAACCTAGAATCATTGTCCGCATCCCCAGAGTTAGTTAATTTTCAGTTTCTTTAAATCCATTGCCAAAAATTGTGAACCAATAATGATAGAAATGTTTTTAGAGAATGAATTGCACCTTTGTGTACCTCGGTGTTAAACTCTTTGGCCTGTATGGATTTTTCTGTGTGGGTAGTGATACTTATGAGAAATGACACTTCTGTGCTCCCTGTCGCCGTTGGATAAGCAGCTGCTGCAGCAAGTCGTATACCCCTAGCATACTTATTTGTTACATCGTTTAATTCTTAATTTCTTTGCGTGTTTTTGGGTACTTGCATTGTTTAATTCATAAATTTCGGGCGTCGTATAGTATTTGAGAGTTGTAGCATCGCGCTTTAGTGTTTACTTCGTAGATTCTTACTTAAATTGTGTGTGAGTTTCGTATAGGAGGTGTAATTTCGAGTTTTAGTTACTGTAATCGTAAATTCAGGCAGATTGTAGCGCAGTCGTTAGGCATTTGTACAGGTTAGTTAATACATTCTTTGCGTGTTTCCCTTGCGTTATCTAGGCACTGACTCGTGTTTCAGTAACTGTTGTTCAACATCGATTAGAATGGACAGGGACTGTGATTGCTGTGTTCGGATGAGGGCTGCAAGCGGCGCTGACTTCGGTCGCGCAGCTTGAGGCTGTTGCCAATGGGCACCACTGTGGGGAGCCGGACTTGGGTATCACGGGGATGTCAACCTCGTCCCGTCTGTCCCCAGATCGGTCTGCCGCTGTGGTTGCCCCGGTTGCTGCCCGCAGTGGGGCTGAGCCCTCGCCTGTGGTTGATTGGGAGGTCGTTCCAAGGCGTGGCAGGCAGCGAAAAACGTCCCCGGAGGCTGATCATAAAGCCTCCCCGGTGCGTCTGACAAACAGGTTTCAGGCACTGTCTCTGGCTGAGCCAGATGCAGCTGCCTGCCCTGTTTCAGAGGATGATTCTCAGTCTTCAAGGTCCGGGCAATCACAGAGGGTGGGCTTATTGGTAGTTGGGAGCTCCAATGTTAGGCGCGTAATGGGGCCCCTTAGGGAAATGGCGGCTAAGGAGGGGAAGAAATCCAGTGTGCACTCCGTGTGCATTCCGGGTGGAGTCATTCCTGATGTGGAAAGGGTCCTTCCGGACACCATGAAGAGCACAGGGTGCAGCCAGCTGCAGGTGGTGGCACATGTCGGCACTAATGACGTGTGTCGCTTTGGATCTGAGGAAATTCTCTGTGGATTCTAGCGGCTATCTGGTGAAGGCTGCCGGTCTTGCTTACGAGATGAAGGCAGAGCTCACCATCTGCAGCATCGTTGACAGAACCGACTGCGGACCTTCGGTGCAGAGCCGGGTGGAGGGTCTGAATCAGAGGCTCAGACGGTTTTGCGACCATGTTGGCTGCAGATTCCTTGACTTGCGTCATAGGGTGGTGGGGTTTCGGGTTCCGCTGAATAGGTCAGGAGTTCACTACACTCAGCTGGCGGCTACACGGGTAGCGGAGGCTGTGTGGCGTGGACTGGGCGGTTTTTTAGGTCAGAAGGCCTCGGGAAAGTACGGGGTGTGCTGCAATCTCATAGGGTGCATCGAAAATACACGACGTGCTTGGATCAAGGAGCAGTCGGAATTGTAGTTGTAAATTGTTGTAGCTGTGCTGGGAAAGTCCCTGAGCTTACAGCGCTAATAGAAAGCACAGCAGCTGAAATCGTTATAGGTACAGAAATCTGGCTAAAGCCTGAAATAAGATTTGCAGAAATTTTTACGAAGTCTCAGAGGTGTTCAGGAAAGATAGATTATGCAGAATTGGCGGTGGAGTGTTTGTGTCTGTCAGTAGTGGTTTATCTTGTAGTGAAGTCGAAGTAGATACTCCGTGCGAATTGGTATGGGTGGAGGTTATACTTAACAGCCGAACTAAGTTAATAATTGGCTCCTTCTACCGACCCCCAGACTCCGATGATATAGTTGCGGAACAGTTCAGAGAAAATTTAAGTCTCGTAACAAATGAATACCCCACTCATACGATTATAGTTGGTGGGGACTTCAACCTTCCCTCGATATGTTGGCAAAAATACTTGTTCAAAACCGGTGGTAGGCAGAAAACATCTTCCGAGATTGTCCTAAATGCTTTCTCCGAAAATTATTTCGAGCAGTTAGTCCATGAGCCCACGAGAATTGTAAATGGTTGCGAAAACACACTTGATCTCTTAGCCACAAACAATCCAGAGCTAATAGAGAGCATCATGACTGATACAGGGATTAGTGATCACAAGGTCGTTGTAGCTAGGCTCAATACCGTTTCTTCCAAATCCACCAGAAACAAACGCAAAATTATTTTACTTAAAAAAGCGAATAAAGTGTCACTAGAAGCCTTCCTAAGAGACAATCTCCATTCCTTCCGAACTGACTATGCAAGTGTAGACGACATGTGGCTCAAATTCAAAGATACAGTAGCAACAGCAATTGAGAGATTCATACATCATAAATTGGTAAGAGATGGAACTGATCCCTCGTGGTACACAAAACAGGTCCGAATTCTGCCGCAGAGGCAACGGAAAAAGCATGCGAGGTTCAGAAGAACGCGAAATCCCGAAGATTGGCTAAAATTTACAGACGCGCGAAATTTGGCACGGACTTCAATGCGAGATGCCTTTAATAGGTTCCACAACGAAACATTTTCTCGAAATTTGGTAGAAAATCCGAAGAAATTCTGGTCGTATGTAAAGTACACAAGCGGCAAGACGCAGTTAATACCTTCTCTGCGCAGTGCCGATGGTACTGTTACCGACGACTGTGCCGCTAAAGCGGAGTTATTGAACGCAGTTTTCCGAAATTCCTTCACCAGAGAAGATGAATGGAATATTCCAGAATTTGAAACACGAACAGCTGCTAGCATGAATTTCTTAAAAGTAGATACCTTAGGGGTTGCGAAGCACCTCAAATCGCTTGATACGGGCAAGTCTTCAGGTCCAGATTGTATACCGATTTGGTTCCTTCCAGATTACGCTGATACAATAGCTCCCTACTTAGCCCTCACATACAACCGCTCGCTCACCGATAGATCTGAACCTACAGATTGGAAAATTGCGCAGGTCGCACCAGTGTTTAAGAAAGGTAGTAGGAGTAATCCATCTAACTACAGACCTATATCATTGACGTCGGTTTGCAGTAGGGTTTTGGAGCATATACTGTATTCAAACATTATGAATCACCTCGAAGGGAACGATCTATTGATACGTAATCAGCATGGTTTCAGAAAACATCGTTCTTGTGCAACGCAGCTAGCTCTTTATTCGCACGAAGTAATGGCCGCTATCGACAGGGGATCTCAAGTTGATTCCGTATTTCTAGATTTCCGGAAAGCTTTTGACACCGTTCCTCACAATCGACTTCTAATCAAGCTGCGGGCCTATGGGGTATCGTCTCAGTTGTGCGACTGGATTCGTGATTTCCTGTCAGGAAGGTCGCAGTTCGTAGTAATAGACGGCAAATCATCGAGTAAAACTGAAGTGATATCAGGTGTTCCCCAGGGAAGCGTCCTGGGACCTCTGCTGTTCCTGATCTATATAAATGTCCTGGGTGACAATCTGAGCAGTTATCTTAGGTTGTTCGCAGATGATGCTGTAATTTACCGTCTAGTAAGGTCATCCGAAGACCAGTATCAGTTGCAAAGCGATTTAGAAAAGATTGCTGTATGGTGTGGCAGGTGGTTGTTGACGCTAAATAACGAAAAGTGTGAGGTGATCCACATGATTTCCAAAAGAAATCCGTTGGAATTCGATTACTCGATAAATAGTACAATTCTCAAGGCTGTCAATTCAACTAAGTACCTGGGTGTTAAAATTACGAACAACTTCAGTTGGAAAGACCACATAGATAATATTGTGGGGAAGGCGAGCCAAAGGTTGCGTTTCATTGGCAGGACACTTAGAAGATGCAACAAGTCCACTAAAGAGACAGCTTACACTACACTCGTTCGTCCTCTGTTAGAATATTGCTGCGCGGTGTGGGATCCTTACCAGGTGGGATTGACGGAGGACATCGAAAGAGTGCAAAAAAGGGCAGCTCGTTTTGTATTATCACACAGTAGGGGAGAGAGTGTGGCAGATATGATAAGCGAATTGGGATGGAAGTCATTACAGCAAAGACGTTTTTCGTCGCGGCGAGATCTATTTACGAAATTTCAGTCTCCAACTTTCTCTTCCGAATGCGAAAATATTTTGTTGAGCCCAACCTACATAGGTAGGAATGATCATCAAAATAAAATAAGAGATATCAGAGCTCGAACAGAAAGGTTTAGGTGTTCGTTTTTCCCGCGCGCTGTTCGGAAGTGGAATGGTAGAGAGATAGTATGATTGTGGTTCGACGAACCCTCTGCCAAGCACTTAAATGTGAATTGCAGAGTAGTCATGAAGATGTAGATGTAGATGCTTTATTTGAAAGCTGTTTGGTTTTGATTGTGTTAACAACTTTTCTTTCTCACTTAACAGGTTGATGACTTCTTCACTCTTTCAGATAAACTTAACAGACTTAAGTATTACTATTTATCTTATTTATGTTTAGGTGTAAGACACTTTTGGTACCACTTTGTATTTCTTGCATCTGAGGTATGATAAACATTGTTTAACATTCATACAATAATAATCTGTGGCCACAATCTCATTTTCATTACCTTTTTGACGCACTGAGGGCTGATGGTTTATGTAATTATTTCTTTTGACAGGTGCAAGAGCAAATTTGTGCACTAACCTTTCTGCCCTTCGTTCATTCGCTTTCCTTCTGAAGAGTTGCTAGAGCTAGAAATTTTTGTAGGAAATAGTATTATGTTTTGTGAATACTGTACACTGTAAGTAAGACAAACTTAAATAATCTTTTATTTTTGTAACTGTATTTTGACAGATATTTGTACGATGATTCTATGATTTTTATTCTGATTCATGTATTACATGCACACACTGTTTTATTCATATTTTCTTATACAGAATGCAGAATGCCGATGCAAATAAATTCATCTATTTGTTAGAATGCGACCTTTATGATAATTTGTCAACCTTAGCTGTATTATGTGGACTAATCTTGCATGCCACCACCAAACTCATTCTCTTATGGAAACTTAATTTAAGTATTTGTTTCGCAACAATATGGCGACAAATACACACTGAAATTTTTATTCAATCTTATGTATTTACTCAGTGGTAGCAATGTTCTCTGTTATGTATTACTTTGAGTAAGAACATTCATGAAGATATTTAAGCATATTCTCCTCACTGTGAGACACTTATGCAATGAATGGACTTGTTTTTGTACACTGAAGCGCCAAAGAAACTGGAAAGGCATGGGTATTCAAATACAGAGACATGTAAACAGGCAGAATGCGGCACTGCGGTCGACAACGCCTGTATAAGACATCAAGTATGTGGCGCAGTTGCTGCTAAAATGGCAAGTCATCAACATTTAAGTGAGTTAGAACGTGGTGTTACAGGCGGCGCAGGAGCGATGAGACACAGCATCTCCGAGGTAGCGATGAAGTGGGGATTTTCCCCTACGATCATTTCACGAATGGACCACGAATATCAGGAATTCGATAAAACATCAAATCTCCGACATCGCTGCGACCGGAAAAATATCGTGTAAGAACGGGACCAACGACGACTGAAGAGTATCGTTCAACTTGACAGAAGTGCAACTCTTCCGCAAACTGCTGCAGATTTCAATGCTGGGCCATCAACAAGTGGAGCGTGCTAATCATTCAACGAAACATCATAGAAAGCCCACTTGTATACCCTGGATGACTGCACTACACAAAGCTTTACGCCTCGCCTTACACCGACAATGGACTGGTGACGACTGGAAACATGTTGCCTGATCGGACGAATCTCGTTTCAGATTGTTTCGAGTGGACAGACAAATTCATGAATCCATGGGCCCTGCATGTCAGCAGGGGCTGTTCAAGCTGGTGGAGGCCCTGTAATGGTGTGGAGTGTGTGAAATTGGAGTGATACGGGATCCCAGAAGCGTCTAGATACGACTCTGACAGGTGACACATACGTAAGCGTCCTGTCTGATCACCTTCATCCATTCATGTCCATTGTTCATACCGAAGGACTTGGGCAGTTTCAGCAGAACAATGCGACTTCCCCACAGTCCATAATTGCTACAGAGTGGCTCCCGGAACACTCTTCTGAGTTTAAACACTTCCGCTGTCCACCAAACTCCACAGAAATGAACATTATTGAGCAATTCTGGTATGCCTTGCAAAGTGCTGTTCAGAAGAGATCTCCACCCCCTCGTACTCATGCGAATTTATGAAGAGCCCCGCAGAATTCATGGTGTCAGTTCCATCCAGCACTACTTCAGATATTAGCTGAATCCATAGCACGTCGTGTTGAGGCACTTCTGCGTGCTCTCGGGGGCCGTACGCGATATTAGGCAGGTGTACCAGTTTCTTCGGCTCTTCAGTGTACAACGAAATGCTAGGTCACTTCACATGGATCTATGCAAGTATTTCACAGTTGTTTGGTGGACTAGTTCTACGTTCACGATTACTATGGAGCATTACGGTACTGTTGTGAGAGACATTCGCTCTGAGGTGTCAGTGGAAATTTACGGACCAATATTGCATCCTCTGAGACTGGTCTTAGCCTCCTCACAAATAAACCAATACAATGATGCAACTCATACAATATTTAGGCACTGAATCTTCGATAAAACATCTGTACTTGAAGACTAACTTCGACGAGTTTTCTTCAATGGTGCACTGAGTACACTCAGGTTAGAGACGATTTTCACTGAATAGTACACTTCAACGTCGGCAACACAATTTTTTGATTGGTATAAAGAAATGTGACATTTCCGTGAAGTTTTGTCTTCATCTTTGTGACGCAACAAATTTCTTAACAGTGAACTCACATACTGTACTATCTGCAGAGCAAAACCATCAACCAATTACTATTAAGGTATTACCACATATGGTTTCGTAATAGTGCTTCGAGCACGCTTGTGTTTATGGTACTGTTAGTGAGCCGATGCACAATGATATAAACCTATTTGCCGTGCTCTATGAAACGTCCCCTTTTGAAAAATTATACAAGACTGTGCTTAAACTGATACACAATATTTTTAGCGCATCGCAATCTGACTTTCAAAAATCGCTACAAGAAACATTCTGTAAGGTCCATTGTAAACTAGAAAGAATTTGTGACTCACGTGTTTCTTCTTATGTGACAATGAATGAGCTTTAATGAGAACTTTCTGACCAATATATAATTTCTTTGCATTTGCTTTACCGTGTAGTTTTCTCCTTTTGTCTGCTGCAGATTTTATATTTTTAACAGACAAATCAATTATGTCTTTGTGTCGAAGTTTGCGTGTATTCGGGAAAGGTACAAGCTCTCTGATTCTGTTCGGTGGTTTTTCATTCTTCAGTACAAGAGTGGGTGGTAAAGCAGTGGAGTCATGAGGCATTTCATTCAGCACGTTTTGAAATAAGTGTAAATATCCGTCCCAATGCTGATGCTTTCTGTGACAATAAAGTCTGCAAAGCTTATTGATTTCTTTCATAATCCGTTCGGAGGGGTTACAATGTGGTGAGTACAATGAAATAAAAACAGGTTTGATTTTATGGTTGCGAAGCATGCGTGACCAAACAGCAGATCTGAATTGCGGTCCGTTATCTGAAATGACTTTAGCAACGTGGCCAACTTCACGTAAGAAATTTTTAACAAAGGCGTTGGATACAGATCGTCCAGTGGCTTTACGTAACGGAGTGAAAGAAACAAATTTGGAAGTAAGTTCAACAGCGACTAGAACGTACGAAAATCCATTCGATGTTCTGACAAGGGGTCCCAATAGATCAACTGCAGCAAATTCTTTTAATTTAGAAGGAATGATAGGAAACAACGGAGCACGATGTGAGATAGTAGATGGTTTCGCCTTTTGACAAAGTTTACAAATAGACAGGACTCTTCGAATTCTCTTTTCCATATTGTTAAAATGACAAGTCGTTCGAAGAATATGATAACATTTTCGTGGACCAAAGTGTGCGTAGCTGAAATGAATGTACCAAATGAGCTTATTAACAAAATCGTCAGGAATGCAAAGTACCCATAGCTTGTCATCAACAGTGCAGCGTTTGAACAGTATGTTGTTTCTAACCAGATAATAATGCCGAATCTGTGTGTGTGTCTTTTCATGCCATTTGCTTTTGATGTCTTTCCAAATCGGATCTTTCTCTTGTTCATGAGCAATGTCCTTTAAAGATGTGGTGATGAAGTTTTCAAAGGCGACTTTCTGAATGTAAAGAATACTGAAATTTTTCTCGAGGTTGCCTTTTATGTTACTTTTCTCAAGCCCAGCCGGTGCGCGTGACAGTGCGTCTGCAACAATGTTCGCCTTGCCGGGAATGTAGACTATTGTGAAGTGGAATTCTTGCAAAAACAATGCCCAACGTTTTAACCTGTCATGATTTAATTTTGAAGACATAAGAAATTGTAATGCACGATGATCACTGTATACTTTTACGTGCTTACCAGAAAGAAAGAAACGGAATTTGTTAAATGCCCAAACGATAGCTAAAGCTTCTAATTCAGTAACGGAATAATTTTGTTCAGATTTTGTTAGCACTCGGCTAGCAAAAGCAATGGTTTTCTGAACAGTAGTGTCATTTTCTGTGGTTTCTTGAAATAAATGGGCAACAAGACCGACTTTAGAAGAATCCGTGCTAAGGCAGAAATCTTGTGACAGATCTGGATGAGCTAGTATTGGCGCATTAAGTAACGATTCTTTCAAAGAATTGAATTCCAACTGCGCTTGTTCGTCCCAGTTCCAAATAGTATTTTTTCCAGTGAGAGAACAAAGTTTTGGTGTAACAAGAATTTGCATATTCAGAAAACGACGGTAAAAATTTACGAGACCTAGAAAACTGCGGACTTGTTTTTTTGTGGATGGAACTGGAATGGCTCTGATTGCTTCTAACTTTTCAGGATCCGGCTGAATGCCTTCAGAAGAAATAATATGTCCCAAAAACCTCACCTTTGACCTACCGAATTCAGACTTTTCCAAGTTAACTGTAATTCCAGATTCTGCAAAAATACGTAACAAACTGTTGAGGATGCGATTATGTTGTTCCCATGAGGCTTCAGCTATCAGAATATCGTCCACATATAAGGTGATGTGACGTTTTAAGAACTCAGGTAATATGGAATTTAGCCCGCGAATGAATGCTGCCGAAGAAATGTTCAAACCAAAAGGAAGTTTCCGAAACTGATAACAAACGCCGAAACAAAGGAAAGCTGTGTATTTTCTACATTCTGGATGAAGTTCGATCTGATAAAAGCTGGATCTGAGATCAATACAAGACAACACTTTTACACCATTAAAATTTTGAAGAAGTTCTTCCAACGTTTGCGGCCTGTCTGTTTCAGGAATGATGATAGTATTGATTTGTCTCGAATCTAAGACAAGCCTGATAGATCCATTTTTCTTCTTGACAACATGTAATGGATTGTTGTATGAGCTTACTGCAGGCTCAATAATGCCCTCGTCAAGCATAGATTGTATTTCTGTTCTAACACGGTCCCTATAATGCGCCGGAATTACGTATGGTCTAACACAAAATTTAGTATGCTCACGAACACGAAATTGGTATTGAAATCCCTTGATTGTTCCTGTTTTGTGAGTAAAAACTGTGGAATGTGCTTGTAAAATCGCAAAAAGGTCTTGCCTATCAGTGTCATTACAATTCTCAATTGTTCGAATTTTATTCTGAATTAACTCATTAGTATCAAATATGTCGTCGATATCATCCCTGTCAGTACTTGCAGAGTGATTGTTAGTGTCTAGTTCCGTAGAAAATTCAGAACTGTTGTCTAACAGAAGGTAAAGCTGATTAATTTCCTCGTCATGGTTTGAGAGCCAGTCTTCAAATTTCAAAGCTATTGACTTACCTTCTTTCTCTAAACTTATTTCAGCATCGTGAAAGTTTAAGATTGCTTTGTATTCACTCAAAAAGTCTACTCCCAATATAATTTCCGTCGACAATAATGGAACAATGAGAAAGTTCATAGAGAAGCTGTGGCTTTGACAAAAGAATTCTAAATTGGTTTGTTGGCGTACATCTACACTTTTTCCAAAGATTGCACCTTGTAATTTAATCTTACGTAACGGAAGTGTGGGGCAATCGTTCGATTTGTTACATTTGCTAAAGGCTGTTGCACTAATTACTGAAATGGGACTGCCAGAAGCAAGTACTGCTGTAAATTTTACGTCATTTACTGTAATGTGAATCACAGGATATGCAATGTTGTTCTGTTTAAAGTCGTGTTCCTGGAGTAAGATGTCTCTAATGTCTTCCATTCTTACGTAATTACTAGCTACGGCAGCTGCGTTGTCAGTTTCATACGTACGTTTTGTGGCTGCCAGCGGTATGAGTCATTGCCTATTGTCTCTTTGTTGGCGCGCGTCGTTATTGGGATTTGGAGACCTAACTTCTACAAATTCGTCTTGTCGAGAGGGCCCTGCTCTGTTTGAATCCCGCCAGTTCTGATGCAATTCAGCTCTGTCGTTATGATTGTCTCGTCTGTCGTCATGTCGGTAGATTTCATAATTTCTTTCTTGTCGGTCATGTGGTGGAGAATTTCTTCCTGAATTGTAACTGCGCGCTGAACTGTTGCGTCTGAAGTTACTCTGTCTCCCTTGATAATAATAGTTCTGGTTACCATATTGTCTGTTTCTACTATTGTCTCTGTCATATTCATTACTACGGAAATTCGAACTTTCTCTGTAACTATTACTCTGCCAGTGGTTGCCATACAGGTGGTGTCTGTTTTGGTCACGATTTGTGTTGTGAGAATAGCCTTGCCGTGTCCAGTTATTATTTCTTTCATCGCGGAATTGCGACGGATGTGACCTGTAATTGTTGTATTCCTGTTTTTGCGTTCCGCGATTATCAGTGTCAATTTCTAATTCTTGTAAGAGTCCCTGAAAAGCTTCAATGTCGTCTTTGCAACGTCCTGCCAAACTAATATGTCGTAAATGTTCAGGTAATTTGATTAAGCAAATGCGGATGAGTTCCGAGGGGCTGTATGGGTTTGACAGATACTGATTCTTGTGCAACATGTCTTCAAAATATTTCACAAGACTGGAAAATTCAGATTGTTCGAAATGTTTCATCATAATGATGCTATGTTTTACTTGGTCTTGTGTAGCTTGAGACCAATATGCTGAGAGGAAGGCATGGTAAAATTCTCCTTCACTGTGACAATCGTGAATGACCGATCGCATTCTTACAGCTGGTTCATTCTCTAAGTAGCCACACATAAATTCTAATCTGTGTTCTAACGACCAGTTGGGAGGAAAACAATGAGAGAATTGATGGAGCCATGCTTGTGGATGAATGTCGTTGCCAGAATTCTTAAATGTTTTGAATTTACGTGTAGTAATGAACAGTTTATAGTCAAAGTCATCATGTCGGCGAGTCGCATATCGGTCATTGTTACGTCGTTTCGGCGGTTCCATTTCAAAATTCGGTGCACCTTGCCAATTTCTTTCATAGTTTCCGAAATGCCCTGTGTTATTATTTTGTGGCTTTTCCGTATTTCTATGTCCCTCTTCCCGAATTGGGGCGCGAGTGTCCTCTGAAATACGTAACTCTTGTATTAAGTGTCAGCTGATCTTGTACTTCCCGTATTTCTCTTTGGTGTTGCGTATTTATTTGATTCTGACTTTGTTTGAATTTCCTAATTTGTTCGCACTCTTCTGTGTCATTAAAGACTACCGGTCTTGTGTCATTGAGATCATCATCTACCTTTGTAGATAAGTTAGTGAACTGATCCGAAAGTTCGGCTACTTTCTCCGATAGTGTGCTTATTTCCTCAGTGTGTTTTTCTGAACCAAGTTTCAGAGTATTTACTGTGTCCTTTAAATTTTCCTGAGTTTTTGCAAGTTGCGTAACCGAATCGGTAGATGCAACTGAGTCAATTTTAGCTTGCAAGGTGTCGTGATTTTCATGAACAATGGTTTGCAGTTCTTTTATGGCTGCTTCGTGATTCTGTAATGCATTTTCATGCCGCGAAAAAATAGGTTGGAAATGCTCACAAATTTGTGTTTTTACGTCATTACAGACTTTTTGACATTTCGATTCGATGTTATGTAACTCAGTAGTTAAGTCTTCACGTGTTTGTTCAAGCGTATGTTCCACTGAGTCTAACTTTTGAAGCTTTTGTTCCATTGCGTCTAACTGTTGCTGCGTTTGTCTCTGGTGTTGTTCCATTGTGTCTAACTTTTGAAGCTTTTGCTGTGTTTGTCTTTGATTTTGTTCCATTGTGTCTAACTTTTGAAGCTTTTGCTGTGTTTGTCTTTGATTTTGTTCCATTGTATCTAACTTTTGAAGCTTTTGCTGTGTTTGTCTCTGATTTTGTTCCATTTGTTGCATTAACTGTAATAACAATGCATTAGTGTCTGGAATCTGTTCCTCTACGCTTTTCGGCAGTGCATTTGCACCGGCAACATTCACATTTTGACACGCAGAAAATGTGTCTTGACTTATTTGAGAAAACGGTGAGGACGCAAAACCTGAATCTACAGTATTTGCAAAATTGTGTCCTGTCATTTCGGATTCCTGAGGCGAGCTGTTGCCGACCGATCGATCGATAATGCTTCCCTGTTCACTAATTGTTTCACTGCCTACGCCATTGTTTGCTACCCGCTCCATTTCCCTATGCAACAATTACCAAATTACTATGTTGAACATCAGTTAATTCATTACACGGTGGCGCTAACACACTGCTTTCGTCTTCACTGTCATTTCTCAGTTTACTTTGTAGCCTAGTATTACGTTTTTCACACGCCATAATTGTCACAATATTTCACACGATAACACAGAAAAGCACAATTTGAAGAGCAAAATAAGATAACACATTAACATAGAAATGGAAATAATGTCTACTTAATTGCAAGCGCAGCTGCGAAATACTTGGTGCAAATCTACATGCATGTCACAACTGTTTTACTGTACAACAATGAAAGACTGCCACTACAAAGGAGATTCTCTCTACAATTACGCGCTAGCAATAAACAAAGTCTACACTAATTACACAAACTACAAGGAAAAAATCAGAAGATTCCAGTGAGGTATCCTAGGCTAAGGGTCGACATATGAAACGTCCCCTTTTGAAAAATTATACAAGACTGTGCTTTAACTGATACACAATATTTTTTGCGCAACGCAATCTGACTTTCAAAAATCGCTACAAAAAAATGGCCCTGACTAACATTAACCTATACCTTTCACAAATCACTTAGCTCACCAAAATCATCGTTACTCGAACTACTGCAATACAGCGAGCGCCACTACTGCCAGCTAAATAAAAGATTCAAACTACTGAAGGCACTAACTACTGATAGGCATAGTTAGCAAATGAAAGATTTTAATAGAGAACAAACAATGTATTTACCTTAATAATGTTGAAAACTCATAATATACATAGCAGTTCATGACACCCAGTTTTAAAAATTTCACAACTCCGCCATCTCCTTCCCCACATCCACCACTGCTGGCGGCTCACCTCCAACTGCGCAACGCTACGCGCTGTTCACATCCAGCTGCCTCTGCCCAACACTACAATGACAGACAACAATGCAAACTAGCCACAGACTGCACACAGCACAGCCAGTGATTTTCATACAGAGCGCTACGTAACGTTCCCAATAAGAAAACATAAACAGCCTACTTACATCTATTATGGGCCTGTGCACGACGATTTAAAACAAACGTGTCATGGATTGTTTGTGTACCTGTATACAATCACTGAAAACAATTTTTGAAGAACTATTAGTGCGCCTCTGCATGACAATTGAAAACAATTTGTAAATACGGTGAATCATGATATTTTTTATGCTATTACAGTTATAATTTCTTTATTACTGCTGTAGCGCATCGACCACTTTCTGTCACAAAATACACTAGAGCGGAAGTGAGCTGAAACGGAGCGTACCAGAGGCAGGCAACATTGTTACAGGTGTGTGTTGTAACGCAAAACACGGCCGACAGGCATTGCAAAGCAGAGCCCCCTGGGCGCGGCGTAGCAAAAGGCGATGCTGCAGTACGCTAGCAGGACATTAGCCTTTCTTCACTTGCCACCACAGAAGTGTTTACAATACGCACGGTAAGCCATAAATAAACATAGTTTTGAGCTTATAGGTACCTAGACAATTATGTACTAAAATATTGTTGACGCAGTATCGCAGCTTACATCGTGAGTCTGTGACGCCCAGAGCGACATCCTAGAATGCAATACGGGGTCTACTGTTCGTCTTCCGTTCTTCTTTGTCTCCTGTCAGTCGGCGACGAATCCAGTGGGCACACACGTTTGAGTACTACAACTGTAGGATGTGAGGTCCAGTTATGCAAAACACCATTTTTTCAAGTACCCAATCATGTTTCAGCATCACTGTTCCATCATCAGTGGATTTCCGTGTTATTTAATCTTTACACTTGGTGTGGTGTGGTTTTGCATAACTAGCGGACCTCACGTCCTGCAATTTTAACTGCTAACACGACAAACACAAGGAGCTGCAAATTAAGATGATGAGTGCTACAACTGTTGGACGAGTCTGTCAGCGCTCCAGTTGAGCAGCGAGGTGTTTGATTGTGAGCTGTCGATCAGCTCAGATGAGATGTGTCTACATGTTCCAAACTTGCAGGCCGCGTGCTGGCCGGCATGAGGAAGATCAGACAGGTTTTCACGACCTTGTTGCAATGATGAGAGACGCCTCGCCTAAGGCCGACCGTTGTAACCGAGCGGTTCTAGGCACCTCAGTCCGGAACCGCGCTGCTGCTACGGTCGCAGGTTCGAATCCTGCCTCGGGCATGGATATGTGTGATGTCCTTAGGTTAAGTTAGGTTTAAGTAGTTCTAAGTCTAGGGGACTGATGACCTCAGATGTTAAGTCCCATGGAGCTTAGAGCCATTTGCACCATTTTTTTGCCTCGCCTAACAACTCACCGTGCTTTTGGTCATTACCAGGGTCTCCGCAGACATTCTGCAAGCCTCTCTGAATATCTGCGATGATCTGGTTTTCCGCCGAGAGAAGCTCAGTCATAGCTCTCTGCCACTTTGAATGCTACGAGTAGCCCCGCGACCTACGAAGCCTACAGGGGCTGAAGTGGGAATATTTCACGATGTCCCAAAACAAATTTCACATTTTTTCCAATTGATATTGACCGAGAAAAAAAGTCTTGCGTTACCAGTAGGACTGGTTGATTTGGGGGGGAGGGGACCAGACAGCGAGGTCAGTGGTCACATTTGATGGGGGAAGGATGGGGAAGGAATTCGGCCATGCCCTTTTAAAAGAAACATCCGGGCATTTGCCTGGAGCGATCTAGGGAAAACAGGGAAAACGTAAATCATGATGGCCGGACGCGGGTTTGAACTGCCGTCCTCCCGAATGCGAGTCCATTATCACTAGGAAGAGCTGCCTTTCCACACAGTGGGAAAACGCTACAATTTTTTACCTATGACTTTTCCCCTTGTTTTGTGGGGTGAGATGACGCTCTATCAATTTTTTCTATTTGTAATATTATATCTGCTGCAGCTAATCTCGCTCCTACTGTGTGCAGTGGTCAATGCTTGGGGGTATTTGCAATTGTGGCCAAGCGGTTCTAGGCGCTTCAGTCCGGAGCCGGCCGCAGGTTCGAATCCTGCCTCGGACATGGATAGTTACGTTTAAGTAGTTCTAAGTTCTAGGGGACTGATGACCTCAGATGTTAAGTCCCATAGTGCTTAGAGCCATTTGAACCATTTTTTTATTTGTTTCGTTTCTTTGGAATGTCGTAGTTCCTTATCTACATCTTTGTCTATGTACTGGAAACCACTGTGAAGTGCACGGCAGGGGATAATTCCCTAGGTATGTATTACTTTTTCCCACTCCATTCGTGTATGGGACCGGCGAAGAATGGCGGCTCAAATGCCTTTGTGAGATCTATCATTAGTACAATGTCACCTTCGCTGTCCTTACAGGAACGTTACGTAAGGGGCCGAGGTATATTCTTAGATCCACCACTTAACGATGGTACTTGAAACTTGGTAAACAGGGTTATTGCTGGCATTTGTTTTATGGGTATAAGACGTTCGTGCCAGACAGAATTCTCAACCTAAGGTTTCGTTATGTAATGCTGAAGACATCATCAGAGGCATTAACGACTCAGACAAACTCAGCAAGCCTAACAGTTTATATGTAACTACGCAATGGTGCGCTCGCGACGTCATCAAACCTAAAAACGCGGAGTTGCGATGACGCGTGTTATGGTGCTTGTAACGGAGGAAGTGTTGGCTCCACTTGTTTTGTTTGCTCAAAAACTTGTATAATTTCTTTCTATCTTCTTTTCCGTTGAAGTTGGTTTAGTGCTTTTGTATTTCTATGGTTTCTCTGTACATCCAAGCATAGTAATGATTGGATCTTACCAATACCACAGTGTCAGAGGAACTAATTTTCTGGTTTCCTGTTCCCACAACATGATCTACTACTGCTGATTTATTGGTCTTCCCCAGGTGACAACTACTTTTGTGTGCCTTAAAGCGTATGTTAAGGCTTGGTATTAATCATTGTCTTCGTGGTTCCTTTCTACACCGCCTCGGAACATACGAGCAGTTGTTGCCAAGGAAAGACGGACAGATCAGGCATAGTAGGTCATGCAGTGGGGCCATCATTACTCTGTTAAAATGTACAGAAAGGCCATAGAATTTCAAAACTGCAAACGTAACTAATAGAAACTGAGAACGATGGAAAATAGACGAGTTGTGGGCTAAAACAAACAGCGCAAACTCTTCCCTACTACGAACTCCATAACATATGTCGCCCTGACACCGTATTCTTAGGCAGCGGCCTGATGACGTCACGGACAGACCTTGGCGTGGATATAGATAAATAGACTTTCCGAGCTCGTATGAGCCTCTAATAGCTTTCCGATTCCTTAAAGCCTCTAATGAAGTTACCAGTATTATAAAACAAATCCTTAGGTAAAGAATTATGCCTTGGACCACGGTCTTATACCCACAAAACACATGTGCGTAAAAAAAAAAAAAAAAATTCTGGCCGAGAAAGTCTACATTGTATGGTTGGTAAATACAGCGTCTCAGGATTGTTAGTTACTGCCTTCAGTTGACTGTCAGTTCAGATTTAACAACAAGTCCATGAAGCTCTCTCAAGTGTCATTCAAACCTATGACCATACATGCTGCCCATCTTTTCATGCGCTCAATGGTCCTGTTTGCTATGGTCCCATACATGAGCAATGTTCTACAAAGTTCTAGCAGAGTTTTGTAAGCAGTTTGCTTTGTAGAATGGGAACATTTTCCGGTGTCTTACCACCAAATCGAATAATCATTCCGTTTCATGTCTGCACAAATATCTATAAATTTTGCCTGTTGGAGTCTAGTACAGTATAATTATTGTGACTGTGTGATCGCTAAGTGCTAAAAAGTTCCCTTTCTTTACAGTTCATGACGAAGCCACTCATCCAAAAGAATATTGCTGTCACGAATAAGTATTATTCTTTTCTAACTCTGGCCTAGTTTCCACGATTTCTTCACACTGTAGTACCGGGAACCAAAATAAGTCTAACGGTGATATAATCCACTTGCATCGACCCGCTGTTCTTTCTCTATCGTTATCTTTCAAGAGTTTGTTTACTCGAAATCAAAAAGTGAGAAGTTCAATTATGTGTCAGAGCAGCTTATGTTTTGTCCTGACTTAATAATGCCACTGCATCTTGCAGCGCTCCAGTTTTCGGCCATTTGTGCTAACGTGCAGACTCATCCGTGCAACGCCACAAGAGGCGAAATTCGCTTCGCCGCTCCTCCGTCGGCGCCTCCACGGTGTCCCGTTGCTGCCTCTGGCCGGGCATTTTTTACAGTGGATGCAGAATTCGGACGACTGCGGTTCCTGGCTGACAGCCAGGGTTGGGAGTCTCAGGGGCAGAAAAGGCGTCAAACAAACGCAGAAGCAGTGACCGACCAGGCAGCAGAGCCAATAAAACATCTTGAAATACAGATGTTACTCTTGTTGATGGTGAACATACAACTTCAGTACGTCACATCAGTAACGCACGCGGTGATGAAACACTAACGAGTCACTAGCCTCGGACTTTACTTCACAAGCCGTTTCACTTTGAAACAAAACTAGTGGCGACATTTGTTTTTCTTTTCACGCGCTCAGGTGAAATGAAATGTGTGGCTAGGGACCCCCGTCGGGTAGACTGTTCGCCTAATGCAGGTCTTTCGAGTTGACGCCACTTCGGCGACCTGCGCGTCGATGGGGATGAAACGATGAAGATGAGGACAACACAACACCCAGTCCCTGAGCGGAGAAAATCTCCGACCTAGCCGGGAATCGAGCCCGGGTCCTTAGGATTGACCGTCACGCTGACCACTCAGCTACCGGGGACGGACACGCGCTCAGGTGAAACTCAATTACATTAATGGTGATGAAGTCCCATACTCCTTGATAGAGTGTAGGGGAACGATGCAGGATACCCACACCGTCGTACTAGGCAAGGTCCTAGCGGAGGTGGTTTGCCATTGCCTTCCTCCGACCGTAATGGGGATGAATGATGATAGTGAAGACGACACAACAACACCCAGTCATCTAGAGGCAGGTGAAAAGCCCTGACCCCGCCGGTAATCGAACCCGGGACCCCGTGCTCAGGAAGCTAGATCGCTACCCCGAGACCACGAGGTGCGGACTCAATTACATTGCTGGCCCTCGATATTGCAACGTCAGGAAAGATAGTTTCGAAATTTCATTCACTGTAAGAATATAGTAGGAACAAATGGTTCAAATGGCTCTGAGCACTATGGGACTTAACTTCTGAGGTCATCAGTCCACTAGAACTTAGAACTACTTAAACCTAACTAACCTAAGGACAGCACACACATTCATACCCGAGGCAGAACTCGATCCTGCGACAGTAGCGGTCGCGCCTTTCCAGACTGTAGCGCCTAGAACCGCTCGACCACTCCGGCCGCCAGAGTAGGAACAATACATTAGTAAAATTGTAGGATGTTTTCGGGGAACAGTTTAAGAAATTTAGTACGCTGAACTGCGCCTGCAAATGGGGTGAATGGAAACAATGGAGTGAGTAGAAACTTTCAAAAAAGTTATATCCCTTCTTCTCGGAAGATAAGTGGGAATCACATTCAGAGATTTGTTTGCGTAGGTTGCTAGTGGATCAGTCTAACAGAAAAACCAGGAATTTCGCTCGCGCTATGATAAACATCAGAAGTTTTACTGAATGTGCTTACTTTGAACGTCATCTATACACACCAAAGTAAATTGTTTTAATTTAAGTACATGGCAAACAAATTTGTAATTGCGTTTCAGTAAGCAAAATTTCAGTTTTCAGGAGCACTTGCATTTTATCTAAATGTAAATGTAACGTTGTGTTTTGGTAATTTTTGAGCTGGAGGAAAATAGTAATCGCCAGTGTTTCCTCAGAAGAAGACCAAGAATTTGACGGAAATAAAGAGCCACGTGACATTTTTCTCAACCTAGGAGATTATGCTGTGATTAAAGTCTATGGAAAAAGAAAACCGTCATTTAATCGTGCATTTTATTTACTATTTATTTTACACGTCTAGTTTCGATTACCAAATTAGGGAGCAAATCTCGATGGTCATCGAACGTATCAATACATGAAATTAAAACAGAAAAGTAGTAACAGATAAAATAAAGTGTTTGTGAAACTTAAAAGGGGGACTACCTATTTTTATATAAACGCAATCAATAATGTAACAAAAAATTAGCTTAATTTTTCAAGGGACTCCTCCACAGAATAAAAGGAGTGGCACATGAGAAAATTATTCAGTGTAGATTTGAAAGCACGCAAATTACTGCTATGATTTGTGAATTCTTGTGGTAACTTATTGAAAACGAACGCAGCAGAATACTACATGCCTTTTTCCATTAGAATCAAGGAGGTGCGATCCAAAAGCAGATTGGATTTCTGCTAGTATTAACTGACTGAGACCAATGTCAGAATACACAGACTAATGAACAGGAATCGATAAGATGTTCACGAACTTACTCCACTTATTGTTCGAACCGCCCGTTTCTGAGCCAAATATACTCTTTGAGAATGGGAAGAGTTACCCCAAAATATAATGCCATACGTCATATGCGAATGAAAATAAGCAAGGTAGACTACTTTCCGTGTCGAACTACCACTTACTTCAGACACTGTTCTGATAGTAAAAATGACTGCATTATGTGTTTGAACAAGATCCTAAACATGGGCTTCCCACGGCAGTTTACTATCTATATAAACACCTAGAAATGTGAACTGTTTAGTTTCACTAACCATATGCTCATTCTGTGTAATTAGAACGTCAGGTTTTGTTGAATTGTGTGTTAAAAGCTGAGTCTTACTGTGATGTAGTGTTAGTTTATTTCTTGCAACCAAAGAATTTATCAAATTTTTTTTAGAATCACTTGCAATACTAATAGGCAGTTCATTTACATAAGTAAGGAAGAGGAGTGGCCCCAGCACTGATCCCTGGGGCACCCCCATTTAACAATGCCCCACTTTGAACCCACATCATAACCATTCTTAGTACAATAGAGAATGACCTTCTGCTCTCTGTTCTTAAAGTATGATGTTATTGTGAGCTACTGCCCATAATCCATAATGGTCCATCTTTGGAGCAATATTTTGTAATCAACACAAACACCTTATTTAAAAAAACTGTGCCTGGCGTTCGAAACCTTTTGTTTAATCCATCCAATATCTGACAGAGGAAACATAATATAGCATTTTCAGTTGTCAAACCACTTCTAAAACTAAACTGTACATTCGACAGGAAATTATGACATAAAATGATGGAGTATCCTTACATACACAACATATTGAAAAACTTTAACAAACACTGATGGCATAGAAGTAAGTATAAAATTGTCTAGATTATCCTTTTCTCCCTTTTTATAAAGCGGTTCTACTCCTGGATACTTAAAACGTACAGGAAGCTGACCAGTCCTAAAGAAAAAATTACATATATGGCTAAGTACAGAGCTCACAAGTGCAGCACAGTAATTTAGTATTCTGACAGATACTCCATCATATCCATGAGAGTCCTCAGTCTTCAGTGATTTAATGATTGACTCAATCTCCTCCTTGTCAGAGGATTATTTCAGATATCAGTCTTGGAAAGTTATGAATAATCAATGACCAGTCATTCGTTATTGGCTGATGAAGGAATACACGTCTTACAGAAAATACGACAAATTACAGGGATGCCAACACAGTATTTAGACTTTATCACTTGCTGACAGTTTCCTCAGATTAGAGATTAGATTAAATTAATTATTCATTCCATAGACCGATAAAATAGGGAATCCTCCTGGGTGTGTAACATGTCAAAGAATCACATTACAAAAATGCAATTAGAGAAACTTGAGTTTCATTAATTTTAATGATCCTCAGTCAATAAACAGTAAAATTATGTACATGAATTAAATTTAAACTTCTAATATACTTACATCTGCTTTCATTAAATCCATCATTGACATTTGCTAGTTTCTTGGGTATTACAACCAAGTACAGTCAAAAATTAAATTAAAATTAAAAAGAATTAAAATTAAATAAATTAAAATAAAAAAGTAAATTATTCATTTCAGTGATCCTCGGTTAAGAACAGTCAGATTACGTACAATATTTAAAATTAAACTTCCACTATTTACAGACTTCAGACCTACATCTACCTTTCATTCATCCATCATTCACACAGTAGGTAGTTACTTGGCTGTTACAACCAAGTACTTTCAAAAATTAAAGTATAATAAATTTTCATTAAAATGGTCTGCTGCACTTGCTGAGAAACTCATGGATGGAATAGAAGGAGTTGGCCACCAAAAATTCTTTCAAATTATGTTTAAATTGTGCCTTGTCTGAAACTAAACTCTTAATGGTTGCTGGTAACTTATTGAAAACATGCGGTGCTGGATACTGGACTCCGTTCTGGGCAAGAGTAAGTGATTTTAAATCTTTATGTAAATTCTTCTTATTCCTAGTATTGATACTGTGTACTAAGCAGTTAGTTAGAAAAAGAGATGTATTATTTACAACAAACTTCATTAAGGAATAAATATATTGAGAAGCTGTGGTTAATATGCCCAATTCTTTGAATAGGATTTGACATGATGTTCTTGGATTTACACTACTCATTACTCTTATTATACACTTCTGTACTCTAAAAATGTTTTCTCTATTTGTGGAGTCACCCCAAAATATGATACCATATGACATAATGGAGTGAAAATAAGCAAAGTATGCCAATTTTTTTAATATTTATATCTCCTATATTTATATTTATATCTCCTATATATTTATATCTCCTATCTCCTATGTCTGTCGTTAGTATGTTGCTCCCAACTGAATTTATTATCAAGTTGTAATCCCAAGAATTTTACACTCTCAACTTCTCCTGTTTCCATGTGATCATATTTTATACACACACAAGAAGGAAATCTCTTGGAAGTTCTGAACTGCATACAGTGGCTCTTTCAAAAGTTTAATGACAGCGAATTGGCTGTGAACCATTTATTAATAACAGTAAAAATTTGATGGTTTTTTTCTGATAACCAAAGTAGTGGACATGATGAAATACCAGCAGAATTGTTTAAAGTCACTGGAAAGGATGCAGTGACAATGCTGCACTCAATATGTCAAAAAATATGGATCACGCAGCAGTGGCCAGAAGACTGGAAAAGTTCAGTATTCATCTCCATTCCAAAGAAGAGAAGTTCTAAAGAATGCTCAGATTACCAAAACAATCGCACGTATCTCACATGCTAGCAAAGTCATGTTGAAAATCTCACAAAATAGACTTCGCCAATATCTCGATCGAGAGCTGTCTGAAGAACAAGCTGGATTTAGGAAAGGAAGAGAAACTAGAGATCAAATTGCTAACATTCGGTGGATTATGGAAAAAGCAAGAGAATTCCATAGAGATGTCTACCTCTGCTTTATTGACTACGCCAAAGCCTTTGACTGCGCCGATCACAACAAATTATGGAACGTACTGAAAAACGTGGGTGTACAAGATCACATCATTCATCTGATACAGAGTTTATACCCTGATCAAGAAGCCACGGTGAGAACTATGTATGGAACAACGAAATGGATAAAGATTCAGAAAGGGGTCCGACAAGGCTGCATACTGTCACCGCACTTATTCAATCTGTATGCAGAACATGTTACGAGGAATGCGAGGCTAGATGACGGAGAAACAGGAATGAAAATAGCTGGAATAAATATAAACAACCTCAGGTACGCGGATGATACGATTCTGTTGGCAGAAAGTGAAGAAGAATGGAGAACACTCTTGCTGAATGTGAAAGACGAAAGTGAAAATGCCAGTCTTAGGCTCAATGTGAAGAAAACGAAAATTGTGGCAACTACACCTGCCAATTTGTGGGATACAGCAGGAGAAACCATGGAAGTAGTGACCACATTCAGTTATCTCGGTTCCCAGATCTCTGCTGATGGCGACTGCAGCCATGAAAGCCAGAGACGCCTGTTGATCGGTAGACAGGCGATGTCAAACCCTGACAAGGTTATAAGGTCCAGAGATATAACACCAGCAACAAAGATCTGTATTGTGACGGCTATGGTCTTTCCAGTTGTGGTGTATGGATGTGAGACCTGGACTATTAGAAGGGCTGAATGGCGAAGAATTGACTCCTTCGAATTGTGGTGTTGGAGGAAACTTCTTAGAGTTCCATGGACTGCAAAGAGAACCAACAGATCAATATTGGAGCAAACAAAACCAAATTTCTACCTGGAAGGTCTAATGTTAAAACAAAAGCTGACCAACTTTGGACACACAAAGTGAATGCATGCCTCACTGGAAAAAACATTAATGCTGGGGAAGATTGAAGGAACTAGAAGAAGAGGACGTCAGAAGATGAAATGGATGGATGGCATCACAGAAGCAATGTGTACCAACCTGGAAGATCCACAGGAGAAAGTGCAATATAGGAAAAAGTGGCATGATTTGGTTCATTGGGTCACAAAGAGTCGGAACCGACTAAACGAATAGAGAGAGAGAGAAATTTGATTAGCTGCCCTTTCTAAATTTATATTTGATTTACTATTTATTGCAATGTTTGTATCATCTGCAAATAAGACAAACTTGGCACCTGGTAATGTAACACATGACAGGTCATTAATATACACAAGAAACAGTAGTGGACCTAGTATAGAACCTTGGGGAACACCACATGTAATTTCTTCCCAGTCATATGATGTCTGATTGCCTACTGCTGAAGTGTTATGTAATGACACCCTTTGTTTTCTATTAGTAAGATGTGACTGAAACCACTTTGCAGCACTACCAGTGACGCCATAATGTTTTAATTTACTTAAAAGAATGCCGTGATTCACACAGTCAAACGCCTTTGACAGGTCACAGAATATGTCAGTTGCCTCTAATTTGTTGTCCAATGAATTAAGGACATTTTTGCTGTAAGTGTAAATAGCTTTCTCAATATCAGAACCCTTAAGAAACCCAAACTGTGACTTTGACAATGTTATTTTCACTAAGGTGCTTAAGTAGACGCTTGAACATAACCTTTTCAAATATTTTTTAAAAAACTGGCAAAAGTGAGATCGGTAGGTGATTTTACGGCATTTCTTTGTCCCCCTTTCTTGCAGAGAGGTATAACTTCAGCATATTTAAGCCAGTCCAGGAATGTTCCTGTGACAAGTGATTGATTACACAAATAACTTAAGATGTGACTAAGCTCACACGAACACTCTATTACTCATATTAACTTTGTTGATATGTTATCATAACCACTAGAATGATTTGATTTCAAGGACTTTATGATGGATTCTCTTTCTTTGGGTGAAGTAAGTGTCAATTCCATTTTACTGAGATTGCTTGTGTGCACTGGTCTCAGATATTTCATTGCATTATTTACTGAACCTGACAACCCCATGCTATCAGTAACAGAGACAAAATACTTGTTTAAATGGTTTGCAACACAACATGCCATTGTTACCAGGGTTTCAATTATTTTTAGAGCTATTTTATCCTCCTCATTTCTGGTCCTACTCGTCTCTGACTTAACCATATCCCATATTGTTTTTATTTTATTGCTGGATGTATTTATCTTCATCTCATAAAGCAAGTTTTTAGATTTCTAGATAACCTTCTTCAATATTCTGCAATAATTTTTGTAATGAGTTATAAAGCTAGTATCAAAGGTGTCCTTACGCATCAGATAGAGTTTCCTTTTTGTCTCACATGCTATCTTTATCCCTTGTGTGAGCCATGGTTTCTTATTAGACTTCTGCTTAATTTGAGTTACCTTCAAGGGAAAACAATTTTCAAATAAGGTGCTAACTTTATTAATGAATGTTTTGTGTTTTCCATTTGTTTTCTGGATGCTGTAAACATCCATCCAATTAATTTCTTTGAGCAATCTCCTAAATTTCTCAGTTTTTTACTGTTTTATTGACCTTCTGTAATCAGTTCTGATAGATGTTTTACCCTTACAATTTTAAAAATTTAATGTTAGGTGTTCCATGTCATGACCAGATAGCCCATTTACTACTGGTTTTGTAATGTGGCTTAGTTTCCTAGAATTGTCTATAAATATATTATCAATGGCAGTCTTAGAACATTCGTATACCCTACTTGGGAAATTTACAGTAGAAATTAAATTGAATGACAATGTAACTGATTTCAGTTACTGTTCACTCACAGTGTTTTTCAGGACATCTACATTAAAATCACCAGCAACCACTAGTTCTTTGTTTTTTATTTTAGATGAGATAAGAAATAAGAAAACTGCATTCAAGTTGTAACCATTTTCTGATATAAGGCTGCTTACAGTGAGTAATACAGATGTGTACAGAAATACATTAGAAGTGATATGTAGTAGAGGATATATTAAACAAATATTCAGGAAACAAATACACAACTGATCTGACTAATCAAAGGTGTTGCTAGTTGCTGCTATGTTACGTTAACAAGAAATACAATTCATCTCACTATTTATTTGCTGCGGCCTTCAGCTTGAAGACTGTGTTGACACAGCGCTTCACACTAGTCTATCCTGGGTAAGCTTCTTCATCTCCACATTACTACTGCATCCTACATCCATTCGAATCTACATACCGTTGTTGCGCCTACGTCTCTCTCTCTCTACAATTTTGCCTCCATTACCAAACTGACGATTTCCTGATTCCTAGTAATAAGTCCTGTCACCAATACCGTCCTTTAGACAAGTTGTGCCATAGTTTCCTTTTTCTCCTCAGTTGGGTACAGTATCTCTTCATTAGTTACACACACTACATATCTAATCTTCAACATTCTTCTCTAGCATCACATCTCGAAAGTTTCCAGTGTCTTCTTGACAGAACTGTTTATTGGCCACATTTCTCATGCACTCCATACAATAGCTTCATAAAATACTTCCCAAGATTTAAATTTATATTCTTTTCCAGAAAAGTTTTTCTTGCTATTGCCAGTTTGCATTTTATATCATCTCTACTTCTGCGTTCTCGACTACTGCTTCCCTTTCAAGATCTTGAAGTCTCAAAACTTCAGCCTACTTTCTGTACGAGGATGTAGATAATCTTGAGTCCCTGTGTTTTATATCTGATAACTCCACAGCTTCAAAGAGTATATTTCAGTCTAGATTTTCGAAAGCTTTCTCTAAATCTACACATAGGACTGACGGATGACATCGAAAACAAAGAAGGGCAGCTCGTTTTGTATTATCGTGAAGTAGGGGAGATAGTGCCACAGACATGATACCGGAATTGGAGTGGCAATCATTAAAACAATGGCGTTTTTCGTTGCGACGGGATCTTCCCATGAAATTTCAATGACCAGTTTTCTCTGCCAGTTGTGAAAACATTGTGTTGGCAACCACCTACATAGGGAGAAATTATCAACACAATAAATTAAGAAAAATCAGGGCTCCCACAGAAAAATTAAAGTGCTCGTTTTTCCCACGCGCCGTTCGAGAGTGGAACGGTAGAGAGACAGCTTGAAGGTGGTTTATTGAACCCTATGCCAGCACTTTATTGTGAATAGCAGAGTAATCACGTAGTTTTAGATGCTATAAACACAGGTTTGCCTTTATTCAGTCTGTCTACGAAGGTACCTGGTAGGATAAGTACTGCCATGTGTGTTCAGTCATTTTACATAAATCTAGCATTCTGTTCCCGTTTGTTTTCCATAGCACCTCCCTCTACATATTCCTTATACTCTACAGACTTATCTTCTTCACTTACTTCTGGCCTGCCTTCTGAGATCTTAATATTCGCACAGTTGCTTCTTTTGGTGATAACTAGGTTTTGAAAAGCTTAAGTAAAAACATGGACGTTGGACTCCAACATTTGTCATACGTTATTTGACGTAAAACATATTATTATTTAATGTCAATAGTCACATTACAATTTACAAACCTATTAAAGGAATCAGAAACAGACTCCAATCTTTTTTTTTTTTTAAAAGAACCCTTACAATTATACCATTAAAAGCAGGACATCTAAACCGGAAGTACAAAGTTACGGAAAACAAACTTTTATATCAACAGAGCGTGGCTACAAGCAGGTTTAACAAACAATCTTATCATTCAGATGAATTACAGTAACAGCCGTTAAATATACTATGAATTGCTCGATTCATTAAAAAAAAAAAACAATTGTATCGTTCAGAAGAGGATCTTAAAATCGGAAGTACAGAGCTCCCAAAAAACATGGTTCATGGTTACATCAACTGAGCGTGGCTGCAAGCAGGTTCAACAAACAACTGTATCAACCGAATGAATTACAATGACAGCTGTTAAATGTACCAACAAATTTCAAGCCTAGCTGACCGTTACACAGTTGAACATCATTCATCCAAATCCCGGGTTGTTCAAAAGACACCCCACTGATTCAAGCTGTTTGGAGGCCGTTTAGCAATGCATACCACTTAATAAAATATTCCCTAAACAATAAAATACACAGTCCCTCAAACAGACCAGACAGAAAGGTATAAAATTTAAACATAAACGGCCACCCGTATATTGAAATCAAAAAGACTTGTAGTTAAGTCTTAACAAATGTATAATTGTCGAAGTTTGAAAATAAGTTGAAGTGCATGCAACTGAAAAGTACTTCAGCAAAGTAAGCACAGAGCTACAGCAGACGGCTATGACAGCCAACAAGGAAAGAGCAGTCAAATTTCGCAGCAAGAGTAGTAGCTAATGACTGTGGACCAAGGAAAGGTTCGCCAGTTTGTCTTGATAAGTAACAGGTTTTAAACTGCACAAGCTGAGCAGTAGTGATAAGCCTGCGAATTTTAAGGAATAATTACAGAGGCATAATGAGGAGATACGTCAGCCTAGGCAAACACGCATTAAGCTCCTGAGCTCTTTAAATTCACCAAACGGATGTAACTACTGGTCCCCGCACGAACGGCGACACTCCGCCGTGGCAGGCATGAAGGGATCGACTTAACTTGAGCCACATCGACGCGGCTAGCAGGTGCTGCCGACTGTCGACAAACCCAGACGCCGTGCGGCGATTGGAGTCCCGCCGCGTCAACAAACAAACACGCCTCTGCTCTGGCCCAGGGAACAGGATCGCACCGTTTGCTTCTAAAGCTGCCTGTGAGCGCAGGTGAAAATGGGACAGTATTCCGTGGAAATAAAGCTTCACACAAGAACGGAGTAAAAAGGAAATATGTAGATTAATGGCTTGCAGGTACCAACAGGTTAAATTTAACACTCCTTAAAATTACTAATATTCACTATCGATCACGTCAGTACCCGCTGATTCAATAACTCAGACATACGCATATACCACGTGGCCTCTCACACAGATGGAGCCAGAAATTGTCCCCTTCACGATACCTGTCACAGGGAATACTCTTTCGCTTGTACAAAATATCATCAACATGAGTGTTCTGCCAAAAGGCAGGTTTTCACATGCTAGTTTTCCAGGCTGTCCAGTCTTCTGCCGTCCTCTTCAGGTCTGCATAATTTCCCCTTCCCTTTATGTCGTCCATCATCTTGTATCTCCTTCTTCCTCTCAGTCTTCTCCCACAAACCAATCCTTCCAAAGCCTCTGTTAGCAAGCACTCAAATGGCTCTGAGCACTATGGGACTCAACTGCTGAGGTCATTAGTCCCCTAGAACTTAGAACTAGTTAAACCTAACTAACCTAAGGACATCACAAACATCCATGCCCGAGGCAGGATTCGAACCTGCGACCGTAGCGGTCTTGCGGTTCCAGACTGCAGCGCCTTTAACCGCACGGCCACTTCGGCCGGCAGCAAGCACTCCCTTCTCAATGAATGTCCCAACCAGTTCTTTTTCCTTTCTCTTACAACCTTCAGCAGACGTCTTCTCTCACCAACCCTTTCCAATACTCTTTCATTACTCACTCTTTCCATCCAGCTTATTCTCTCCATTCTCCTCCACATCCACATCTCGAATGCCTCTAACCTTTTTTCATCCTCTCGTCTCAGCGTCCATTTTTCTATCCCATATAGTGCCACACTCCAGACGTAACATTTGCCGAGCCTTTTCCTTAGTCCATGATCTAATTTGCCACACAAGAGTCTCCTCTTTCTGTTGAATACGTCCTTCGCTATGGCAGTTCGAGTTTCCACCTCCTGGTGACATCTCGAGTCTTCAGTTATTTTGTCTCCAAGATATTTAATTGCACTTACTTAGCTAATGGTAGATTGTCCTATTTTAATATTCGACAGTCTGCGTCTTGTACTGATGACCATACTCTTTGTTTTTGCTGTGTTTATTTGCATCCCATTTTCCACAAGAGCTACATTCAGATCTCTCAGCATGTTATTGACTGTCCGCTCACTTTCTGCCACTAATACCATGTCATCACCAAATCTTATACATTCTATTCTCTTTCCACTAATACATATTCCTCTTTTCCCATCCAAGCTTTTCGCAATAATCTCTTCAAGGTATACGTTAAACAGCAGCGGGGAAAGGCAACAACCTTGTCTAACACCTCTTCAAATATTGCTTCCTTCTAACATATCATTTCCAATCCTTATCCTTACTTTCTCGTGTAAATATAGATTCTGTTGTTGTTGCTGTTGTGGTCTTCAGTCCTGAGACTGGTTTGATGCAGCTCTCCATGCTACTCTATCCTGTGCAAGCTCCTTCATCTCCCAGTACCTACTGCAGCCTACATCCTTCTCAATCTGCTTAGTGTATTCGTCTCGTGGTCTCCCTCTACGATTTTTACCCTCCACGCTGCCCTCCAATACTAAATTGGTGATCCCTCGATGTCTCAGAACATGTCCTACCAACCGATCCCTTCTTCCAGTCAAGTTGTGCCACAAGCTCCACTTCTCCCCAATTCTATTCAATACCTTCTCATTAGTTATGTGATCTACCCATCTAATCTTCAGCGTTCTTCTGTAGCATCACATTTCGAAAGCTTCTATTCTTTTCTTGACTAAACTATTAATCGTCCACGTTTCACTTCCATACATGGCTACACTCCATACAAATACTTCCAGAAACGACTTCCTGACACTTAAATCTACACTCGATGTTAACAAATTTTTCTTCTTCAGAAAAGCTTTCCTTGCCATTGCCAGTCTACATTTTATATCCTCTCTACTTCGACCATCATCAGTTATTTTACTCCCTAAATAGCAAAACTCCTTTACTACTTTAAGTGTCTCATTTCCTAATCTAATACCCTCAGCATCACCCGACTTAATTCGACTACATGCCATTATCCTCGTTTTGCTTTTGTTGCTGTTCATCTTATACCCTCCTTTCAAGACACTGTCCATTCCGTTCAACTGCTCTTCCAGGTCCTTTGCTGTCTCTGACAGAATTACAATGTCATCGGTGAACCTCAAAGTTTTTATTTCTTCTCCATGGATTTTAATACCTACTCCGAACTTTTCTTTTGTTTCCTTTATTGGTTGCTCAATATACTGATTGAATAACATCGGGGATAGGCTACAACCCTGTCTCACTCCCTTCCCAACCACTGCTTCCCTTTCATACCCCTCGACTCTTATATCTGCCATCTGGTTTCTGTACAAATTGTAAATAGCCTTTCGGTCTCCGTATTTCACCCCTGCCACCTTCAGAATTTGAAAGAGAGTATTCCAATCAACATTGTCAAAGGCTTTCTCTAAGTCTACAAATGCTGGAAACGTAGGTTTGCCTTCGCTTAATCTTTCTTCTAAGATAATATAGATTCTGTATCAGTCGAAATATGGCCTAGAATATAAATTAGAATTAGTAACACTGACTGATGGTCATACGCTGAAACACTGCTAGGTGCTTTAATATAACAGGCGGGATTCCATATAACACAGGCAAGGCCTTGCAATATCGAGTCGTCAGATTAAGAAAACAACACTTAACTCCTCTTAGGTGAGAAGCAGTCGCGACTTGAAGGATTCCAGGCAGGGCGTTATTGCTTTCAACCCACGGAGACGATCTTCAAATGGCTCTAAGCACTATGGGACAACAGTTGAGGTCATCAGTTCCCTAAACTTAGAATTACTTAAACCTAACTAACCTAAGGACATCACACACATCCATGCCCGAGGCAGGATTCGAACCTGCAATAGTAGCTGCTGCGTGGTTCCGGACTGAAACGCCTAGAACTGCTCGGCCACCGCTGCTAGGCGATCTTCGAAGTGGCGTAAACCTTAAGTTTTGAGACCAGGTTGCACTCGAAGTCCGTCTCTCCGTGCGCCATCCGCCGCTCCCAATTCTTAAGTGAGCCGGCTAGTCTTGCCCCCGACGGATTTAGCCTTACACCGTTCCTCGAGACCCGCACCGTACTACCGGAGTCCCTTAAAAGTGACAACTTGCCAGCCACGTGCCCTTCAGCCAACTGACGTCCACAGGCCCCGCCAACCATCAACACACACACCTCGACAAATACCTGAGATGGCAACATACGACCGACTCGACAGTGACAATCTAAGCAGCTAGTGGCGCCAGCGGAAAACTATACCGCCAATATAAGAGCCACCACGGCTCGCTTGGCTCCAATTTTACTTTTCTTTTGCTTTAAGTTTGGCATCTATCTTGTCAAAGTGCAAAATCGCGAAGCAAAGCATGTGAAAGTCACATACATAATCAGATACGGAACAATTACAAATAGTAATTCATCAAAACTGAAGAAATAAAACATAAATTATAAAACTTGTGAAAGAATATATTACAAAGAAAATAAAAAAGTCGTATATCTTCACCCAAATTCGTCTTTCTTTCGAGTAGGTTCGGGGTACACACTATGTGATCAAAAGTATACGGAAACCTGGCTGCAGATGACTTACAAGTTCGTGGCGCCCTCCATCGGTAATGCTGGAATTCAATATGGTTTTGGCCCACCCTTAGCCTTGATGACAGCTTCCACTCTCGCAGAAATACGTTCAGTCAGGTGCTGGAAGGTTTCTTGATGACTGGCGGCCCATTCTTGACGGAGTGCTGCACTGAGGAGAGGTAAGATGTCGGTCTGTGCGGCCTGACTCAAAGGCGGCGTTCCAAATCACCCCAAAGGTGTCCTATAGGATTCAGGTCAGGACTCTGTGCAGGCCAGTCCATTACAGGGGTGTCATTGTCGTGTGACCACTCCACCACAGGTGCTCGATCGTGTTGAAAGATACAGTCGCCATTCCCATATTGCTCATCAACAGTCGGAAGCAAGAAGGTGCTTAAAAAATCTATGTAGGCCTCTGCTGTGATAGTGCCACGCCAAACAACAAGGTGTGCAAGCCCCCTTCATGAACAGCACGACCACTCTATAACAGCACCGCCTCCGAATTTTGCCGTTGGCACTACACACGCTTTCAGATAACGTTTACCGGGCATTCGGCATACCCTCACTCTGCTATCGGATCGCCATATTGTGTACCGTGACAACGTTTTTCCACTGCTCAATCGTCCAATGTTTACACTCCTCACACCAAGCGAGGCGTCGTTAGGCATTTACCGGCTTGACGAGTGGCTTATGAGCATCCGCTCGGCCAAGAAATCCAAGTTTTCTCACCTCCCGCCTGTCGTAGTACTTGCAGTGGATCCTGATGCAATTTGGGGATTCCTCTGTGATGGTCTGGATAGATGTCTGCCTGTTACACATCACGAACCTCTTCAACTGTCGGTGGTCTCTGTCGGTCAACAGACGAGATCGGCCTGTACTCTTTTGTGCTGTACGTGTCCCTTCACGATTCCACTTCACTATCACATCGGAAACAGTGGACCTAGGGATGTTTAAGACTGTGGAAATCTCGCGTAGAGATGTATAACACAAGTGACTCCCAATCACCTGACAACTTTCGGAGTCCGTTCCGCGGAGCGCCCTACTCTGCTCTCTCACGATGTCTAATGACTACTGAGGTCGCTGATATGGAGTACCTGGCATTAGGTGGCAGCACAATGCACCTAATACGCAAAACGTATGTTTTTGGGGGTGTCCGGATACTCTTGATCACCTAGTGCAGTTAAAAATGAACCGCTGTTTTCAGTGGACCCCACCCCATACTTCAGAGGTGATATGTCGTTGGCTACAGGTAGCGTCTGCCACTTCCAGGTGGTAACGCCAATTCCGCGAGCAGCCGCGTCATCAAAGAAAACGCTTGCCGCTGGCGCACCCGCGTTGTGATGGGAATCGGCCTTCATGCGTAGCGATGGTTCACATGGCTCTAAGCACTATGGGATTTAACATCTGAGGTCACCAGTCCCTTAGACTTAGAACTACTTAAAACTAACTAACCGAAGGGCATCACACACATCCAAGCCCGAGTAAGGATTTGAACCTGCGACCGTAGCAGCAACGCGGTTCCGGACTGAAGCGCCTAGAACCGCTCGGCCACAGGGGCTGGCCATGCGTAGCGCTGTTAGTCTTCTAGTATAGGTGTCGGATCTTGAATTTGGTGTCACATTTCTGGCAACGATAACATTGTTTCACTGGTCATAGTAGGACTCATGACCATTCCTAAGACTACAATGTTACAATTATAGGAGGGCCGTGATTCGATAGCAGTATGTCGCTTAACGGCTCGTTGCTAATTTGCTATGTTATATCTCGTGTGATAATATACAGGGTGATTCCAAACTGCATAGCTACCAGCAAATAACCTACGTTTCATTTTTGAATACATTATGGGCACAGCAGTGATCAATGTCTTATAAATAATTACTGTTAAAAACAGTCTTGATCACGATTTATTTAACAAGGTGACCGGTTTCAACCACTACTGTGGTCACCTTCAGACCTATAAGTTGTATACAAAGCTCTAATATAGAGGGCTACATACAACTTATAGGTCTGAAGATGACCACAGTAGTGGTTGAAACCGGTCACCTTGTTAAATAAATCGTGATCAAGACTGTTTTTAATAGTAATTACGTTTTATTTAATAAATAATAAACAACGTCTGTAAACAAAAAAGGGGCAAAAGTAAAGATACATAACATTAGAACAGTTTTACTTGGTTATAGTGAGGACAATAATTTTATAGTTTCAACATTTACAACAGATCACATTTACAAAAGTTGTTCGAAATTTGCACTGTTTGCTCGAATGAACTAATGCGTTGCTCAGTCACCCCTTCCCGCCCAAGACCAACCGCTACACGTGCGGCGGCGTACGTCACCTGAGGACGTTACAAGTTTAACATTTCTCATCTACTTTTCAGGTATTTCCCGACATTTGTGACCTCATATGTCTTATATTAAATTAGTTGTCTCCGCGTCGTCTACGGCGTTCGGAGGTTTTCAAACGTCAATAAGATTCATCCTGTTTATAGCGCGCTGCTGATCACAAACTGCGTGTGACGGCTGTCGTAATATTTTTATCATTATGCGGCAGTAGTGGCGAACTGTATTACGCTCGTTAAAAGCTTTGGCTACACTATTACTCTGTTTGCTCAACTATTAAAAGCACTATGCTGTAACTTTCATGCGTGATTCTCGTCACTAGATTTATATATTGATATCATTTGGGAAAATATAGTTACAGTTTTGGCTCAAATGGCTCTAAGCACTATGGGACTTAACATCTGAGGTCATCAGTCCCCTAGAACGTAGAACTACTTAAACCTAACTAATCTTAGGACATCACACACATCCATGCCCTAGGCAGGATTCGAACCTGCGACCGTAGCGGTCGCGCGGTTCCAGACTGAAGCGCCTAGAACCGTTCCGCCACAACGGCCGGCAGTTACAGTTTTAAATAGTCAACAAGACCAGTAGTAATTGAGAAGCTGATGTAGCTCTATTTTTAGCAATCATATACTACCGCTCGCTCAACGAGAGACCTGTACCCAAAGACTGTAAAGAAGCACAGGTCACACCAATATGCGAGAAGGAAAACAAAAATAATCCGCTGAGCTATAGACACATATCACTGATAGAGACTTGCAGTACAACTTTGAGCCATATGCAGTGTTCGAACGTCATGAAAATATCTCGAATAAAACGATCTACTGGCACATAGCACGTATTCACAAAATATAGTACGTGAAATACAGCTGGCTCCTTATTCACACCAAGTAATCGGTGTTATCTGTAGGTGATTCCAGGTTGATTCAATATTTTTGTTTTTCCAGAAGGCCTTTAACACGGTTCCCCAAAATTTAATTTCTTGCTTATTCAGTGTCGCCTTAGTTACGCATTTGGATTCGTAATTGGTTGTCAGAAAGGTCACAGTTCATAGTAGTTGACGGAAAGTGATCTGGTGCAACTGAAGTGATATCTGGGCTTCCTGAAGGAACTGTTATAGCCCCTCTACGAGACAATCCATGCAGCCTGTTAGATGGTTTTCAGATGACTCTGGTGGTTAGCCCCTAATAAACGCTTTATAATATCAGTACGAATTACAAAATGATCGACATAAGATATCTGCATGTTGAAGGAAGTGGCAATTGACCCTGACTTATAAAAATAGTGAGATCCTCCACATGTTTTCTAAAAATAATTCCGTTAAATTTCGGTTTCACCATAAATAATACAAATTTTAAGGTTGTCGATTCACCTAAATATCTAGGAATTACAGTTAGGAACAACCTAAATTGGAACCATCGTACAGAAAACGTCGAGGGGTGGACTAACCAATGACTGCATTATGCTGGCAGAAAACTTAGAAGATGCAAAAAATCTAATAAAGAGATTTTCTACACTACGTTTTACAGTGCTCTTCTGGGGTACTGCAGTACATTATTGAATTCTTACAAGGTAGGACTGACGGAAGACATTAGAAAAGTTCTGTTATTGTTGCGAAACAAGGAAGGGGGTGTCACGGATGTAATAACCGATTTGGGTTGGCTGTCATTAAAACCAAGGCACTTTCAGCAGCTGTGAGACATTGTTGCGAAATTAAATCGCAAACTTTCTCCTCTGAACGCGAAAATGTTTAACTCCCATCTACACAATCTTAATCTTAATAAAATAAAATAAGTCGCAGCTCGTATGGGAATATTTAGATGTTTATTTTTCCCACTGGCTATTTGATAGTGGAACAGTCGAAATATAGTCTGAAAGCGATCCTTGGAAAGTAAGTGTGAATTGGAGACTACTCATGTAGACATAATGCAAATACAATTTTGTGTTACAATTACAGTTTAATGCATAGTTCGTTTAGTTTATTCTTTTTATGTCAAGAACAGGTCGTAAGTAGATTCTATTTTACTCAATCAGAAGATCACAATTGCACAAAAAAATCCATCCTTTAGAAGTGTTAATGAGGAAAGTGCAAGTAAAGCGTAAAATATCAGACGGTCCACGTTGCTGTGTGTTTGTTAATTAATTCCGAATATTCCTAACGGTCGCTACTGCAATTGACATGCCACCTACGTCATATTATTTCGTGTTTAACTTACGAAATTAACATTACAGCTTCATTATGATTAAATTATTCCGTACGTGTGGTTTCCCAGTATTTGCTTTTGTAATAACGACATTTTAATATTTAATTATTCGCATAAATCGTTTAGGTATTACATTTCTGTACTCAAACAGTTTCTCTCGTTCGAGAGCTATCTGAATACAGCTCTCGTATTAGCGTGTGGAGCACAATTTAGATTTCCTCTATCGCTAAGCTGGGAAAGGGAGCAAAAGTGATGGTTTGTCATTGCTTTCTTCCTCCTTGTTCCGAAGTTTCAAGTGCGTTATTGCTACGTGAGGTTGGCAGTGATGACTGCCTTTAGGCAGTGTTTGAGTCAAGGTGTGGTGACTGTGCACTGTACACTACCTATTGTCTCCAATTGTCGTCTGATATAAGACGATGAATAAACGTTTCATCACCAGCATGTGAAAATGCTTGTACTATGGCATTCGTAGATGGGTAGTTTCCCTTTCTCAGATCACCGAGGTTAAGCGCTCTCGGGCTGAGCCAGCACTTGGATGGGTGACCATCCAGTCTGTCCAGCGCTGTTGGAAAGCGAGGTGCACTCAGTCTTTATAAGGCAAACTGAGGAGCTACTTGATTGAGAAGTATCGGCTCCGAGCACGGAAACTGAGAACGGCCGGGAGAGCGGTGTGCTGACCACATGTCCCTCGATATCCGCAGCCAGTGAAGCCTGTGGTATGAGGATGACACGGCGGCCGGTCGGTGCCGTTGGGCCTTCATGGCCAGTTCGGACGGAGTTTAATTTTAGTTTATTTTCCCTTTCATCACCCTCATCATCAGTTTACATCCACTTCCAGACTTCAGCTACTTTTTTCTGCTGCCATCTACCATCCTCCATTAGTTCGCTTCCTTAGCTCTTACTTACTCCGGCAAGGAATGGACTTGGTTCATCGCCGATATATTCGTCTGCTACCGCTCCCACCAACCTCCATTTTTTTTATTGCAGTCATAACTACGGCAACCACTCCGTTTCTGCATGACCCATTTGTTTGTCTCATAGTCACTCTTACCAATTTCTAACTCACATCTCTCCACTGCTCGCTGATCAACCTCCTGTCTTTGCACTGCTTTCGCACTGAAAGGCCGTATCTCACTAGTCAAGATGTGGGCCGCGCAAATGCAGTGGGCAGAATATTTATAGATGGCCATTTGTCCGGGAATTTGTCCAAAGCAGTTTTAAATACCCAAAATCTGGACATTTATATAAAAAAGTAATTTTTAAAACTTTTACTGCTAGAATGTATGATTTACCAATTAAAGTAAGGGATGGAACTATACTCGCCATACTAAAAATTAGTAAATGTTTACACTTAAACCTACGTACATAATTCATTGACTTTGTTACTAAGAACTAAAGGAAAAAAGAGAGAAGCAATTTTTTTTTTTTTTTACTAGCATTCCAACTTGCTGAACCAAGAGGACCAAGGAAGAGCATGTGTTGCTGACACCTGCTTATCATTTGTAGCGTCTTTTTTTTACCAGTTCTACTCTTCATTCTCACTCTCTGTTTCTTCTCTCTCTCTCTCTCTCATTCACTCGCTCACTCACTCACTCACACACACACACACACACACACACACACACACACACACACACACACACACACCGCGTTGAAGAGCTTTGTAGTGCTAGTCGCTAAACATATATACAAACAAAACAAACACTGTCATTGGTCATCGCTTTGTGATATAAAACTCATTATAATCTATATCAAATCTCTGAATATTATTGAAGAATGATTGTTGATAGCAAAATTATTACTGAATGTGTTAAAAAGCTGGCATAGTGTAACCTCCCCCTTCCTAAACGGCCTGCTGGATTGCTACATAATTGCCGGTGGTCGCGTAAGCTTAACGAAATTTTACAGTGAGTAGCTCTCGTTACTGAAGGAAAATAACACCGGTTACTCGGAGGAAAGTGTACAACAGACCCATCTGAAGGAAGAATGTATTCTAAACCTAATCTAAATACTGATGATAATTTTGAAATGGGTGGAAATGTAGTGCAATCGCTCACGAATCACACAGGGTGAAAAATGGTACAGGACAAATGGTACCACCTAATACTTCTAACACAAAAAATATTGATAACACAAAAATTACTGATTAGCTAAAAAAAGGAATCATTAAACGGTCGACCACCCACTAGGGCAATGAATCCTCGGAATATTAAGAAAGGTAATGGCAAGAAATTTAAGCAATACTCATTGGCTGGGCAACAGAAGGTTTCACTTGCTTATTCCGAAGCACTAAATTTTCAAAGTAAAGTTAAATGAAGTTACTGATTGAATAAATGACTGACTTAAACTTCTTTAAGTAAAAAGTGACTTTCAGTAGCCTCACTTTAACGTAATAAAAATTTTAGAAAAAGGCAAGACATTCGCTTTTGATTATTGAAAGACTGAACTGAATTTATTTTAAGCGAATGGGAAACCGATTTTGCTTTAATTATAACAACACTGAAATACGTACCAAGGCAGCAGAATTCACTTGCTAAGCTAAATACAGAATAAATGAAATTGCGAGCTCTTAATTTGTGCTGTATCTTTAGTTATTAGTTTTACCAGTGAAATTTTATGTTACTTCAAGTGAATGAAGTTAATATTCAAAACTGCAAATTGGTTAAGCCTCTGTTACGCAATACAAGAATGAGCAGTTAATGGGGCAGAAAATTTAGACCGAAACTTGTCATTAGCATAGAAACAAAACTGGCAGTAAACAGTTAATGAATTTTCACATTTTTGCGCCCCTCGCCGGCTGCATGGAAAGGAAAGGGAACCTCTTGGTAATAATGTCTGAGGACAATGACAGCACAGGTGGCCTACAAGTTTAACTATTGCAGGTTATTATTCAAGTTAGTCATTCTATGCGAAGGAAATCCCACCGGGTAATGCCTCTACAAGGTTATATATTTTTTCACTTAACAGTCTTACGATGTAGCTGTGCCGACGACGAAGAATATAGCCGCCGACAATGCTGAGCTTTGTTGCTGCTGCCGCTGTTTGAGAAACCCTAGCCGTCTCCAGAGCCACGGATAATTACGGGACAAGCAATAGTTAGAATTGCAGCTCCGTCCGCCTGTCCAATACTGCTGTGGTCCCAATACTCGCGGGTTAATGAATTAGGTGCGCCTACACTGGTCCCATCACAGCTGCACACGGAGTTAGCGGGAGCGCCAAACAAACACTTCCACACTCTTTCATGTTTCAAGCTGCTCTGCCTCCTCTCTGCTCGCAGAGCGACAGAGACTATGCATGCGCAAAGATAAACAACGACACAGCCACTGCCATTTCGTCGTTGCTATCAATACATTAAAATAAAGTTCCCTTCGCTATCACCCAGCAGTTTGCAATACTTACATTATAATTACAATCAATTATATACGATCAGAAACAAATACACTATTACTTCAGTCACGTATTAATATATTTTCTGTAATAAAGCTTACGTTTCAGAACCAGAAGTACAGTACAAGTTATCAACGGACATTAAACTTCGCAAAATTTGGGTGGTGCAGAAGGTATTTTATCTGCATTTTCGGTGTTACAATGTGTTTCTTGATGGTAAATGTATTCTTAAATGTTAAACTGTTTTCAGTGAAGGGAAAAAAAAGCTTTATTGTTTGAGTCCCACTACAGTTTTCTGTTCTGCTCTTTTTCATGAACTTCGGTGTAATTACATTGCTGAGAAGATAAATTTGACCTCATTAAATGTACAAAAATTTATGATTACAGTCCAATTATTTCCCCTAATAACTCTCCCTAATTCTCAAGCAGCTTTTTCAACTAGATTACCCAACCACTAAAGAAGCAGTGTTGCAATACAAAATATCCAATACAAAATATCAGCTTAATTTTTTTATAAACACCTTTTAATTAAGCTATAAAATTTACAAATGACCGGGCATTTACCAATTCGGGCATTTGCTCAGGTATTTATCCTGGGCATTTTCCCCAACTTTTAAATGTCCAGACATTTTACGCCACTACTCACTACGATAAATCAAAATTTGTAATACAATGTTGTTGTTGTGGTCTTCAGTCCTGAGACTGGTTTCATGCAGCTCTCCGTGCTACTCTATCCTGTGCAAGCTTCTTCAACTCCCAGCACTTACTGCAACCTACGTCCTTCTGAATCTGCTTAGTGTATTCACCTCTTGGTCTCCCTCTACGATTTGTACCCTCCACGCTGCCCTCGAATGCTAAATTTGTGATCCCCTGATGCCTCAGAACATGTCCTACCAACCGATCCCTTCTTCTAGTCAAGTTGTACCAAAAATTTCTCTTCTCCCAATTCTATTCAATACCTCCTCATTAGTTATGTGATCTACCCATCTAATCTTCAGCGTTCTTCTGTAGCACAACATTTCGAAAGCGTCTATTCTCGTCTTGTCCAAACTACTTATCGTCCATGTTTCACTTCCATACATGGCTACACTCCATACAAATACTTTCAGAAACGACTTCCTGACACTTAAATCTATACTCGATGTTAACAAATTTCCCTTCTTCAGAAACGCTTTCCTTTCCATTGCCAGTCTACATTTTATATCCTCTCTACTTCGGCCATCATTAGTTATTTTGCTCCCCATATAGCAAAACTCCTTTTGTAATACAAACTGATTGCTAACATTTCTTTCCAGATATATTGGAAGCCCTACTTCAATCCTTAGAAAAGTTACACATATGTGGTTTTTTGGTTCATAACAACCCGAATGATATTTAAGGGAGTAATAATCACAGTTATTTAACTATTATTATAATTTTAAATTCAGCTTCTATTTGCTCACCTAAAGTTGCATTTTAGCCAGGAGTACACAGTTTCCAAAATATTCACACCCACTTTTCCCACAAGTTTCTTATACGTATTGACTTATTATCTGCTTTTCTATAAGACTTGTCATCGAAGCGTAACATATGTGAGATGACACAGAAATATTTGTACGACACTGCGGCAGGAAAGTTGGATCCAATTCAGTGCTCATCAAATTTTCCTGCAAAAAGAGACAATACTGCATTGTACGGCGGCATCTCGGGTTGCATATGTACCGATCTTATAATTATTTGGCAACCTACATAACCTAGTATGTTATGAGGTTCCAACAGATTAGCTATAATGCGGGCGGCAAAAGTTGACCGACAGTCCTCAAGGAGTGCTCGTTAAAAGTCGGCACCATTCAGAGGCTTACTGTACACTTTTCTGTGCTTCAGATTGTAGCCACACTTGGCGATCTGAAAGTTGTCACACTAAAATTGCCTGTCGAAGTGTTGTTGTGTTGTCTGTGAGAGAGGATGATTGACTCATTAATACCAGTAATCGTACGTACATTAAAATGTATTATGCAATATGACACATGACCACAAATGTTTACTAATGTTTTGAATATCATTTTGCTTCTAGTCATTGTGTTGTATTACAACAGCCTTAATTTCATGTTTCTTGCGACAAATATGTGCCGCATTTTAAGATGATCGTGTCTGTGATGTATATTCAAGAATCAATGATACTTCTGTGCAAAATTTATACCATAGCAGCTGATCAGTAGGAGTCACACACAGTCGTGATTTGTTACCACGGGAAGACTAACTGTAATAAAAATGTGGACTTTTGGAGAATACTTACCAATTCCACTCAATGTTGGGATCGAGAGTTACAGCATCAAATAGTTGTCAGTTACCCTTGAATATCAGGACTGAGTAAATTTTTAAAAGTGCAAGAATCAGTTTAACTGCTTTCAATTATGTAATCTTCATGCAAATCTGAATAGAGATCTCAGGTTCTGGTTATTCGTTTATACAAAGAACGTTCAAAAAGTTTTGCACAGCCCTCTCTATTTTTTTTTTTACTTTCTGCAGGAGGAGAATGAAATTTTTTGTGAACTTAATTGGAACATTTAGCTATAAATTGAACCTACTCAATGTAGCCTCCATCAGCTGTGAGGCATCTGGCCCAACGTTCTTTTTAAGATGTAAATGCACTTCGGTAAAATTCTGGCGATTGACTTTTGCACCATCGCTTGACACAGGAAATAAGGTCTTTCTCACTATCGAATGTTTTACCGCACAGGTGGGCGTTGAGACGACCAAAGAGGTAAAAGTCAGTCTTAGGCAAGCCCGGACTGTAGGGAGGATAGGGAACAATTGTCCAACCCATTCTCCTTATTTTCTCCTGTATCATAAGGGCTGTACGGGATTTGCAATTTTCATGGTGTAGTCTCATGAGCTGACCCTGAAGCTGTGGTCGGTGGGTCTTGATGGCATGTCGCAACTTGTCCAATGGCAAACAGTAACGGTTCCGGTTAGTTGTGGAGCCAGGTTCCAAAAGGTCAATAAAAATGACACCACACTTATCCCAGATGAAGGAGACCATCACCTTTCGGCCTTCTGTTCGTGAAACTCTTGATTTCTTCTCAGGTTAGGACAAAAACAACCATGTTTCATCCTGGGTAATGACACCGTCAAAACACTGTTTCCACTCTTCAGTAAAGAAAGGTCTTCATGACACCCTCACACACATTCTTCCTCATCGTTTTCATTTCTCTTGTCAATAACTTAGGCACTCAACGTGCACAGATTTTTCTGTACTCTAGCGACTGTACCAGTGATACCACACTACCCAATGACAAACGAGTCATTTCATCAAGCTGTCGTGTAGTCACACTGTAACCTCTCCCTCACTTATCGATCTTAATGACAGTGAAAAATTAAACCGCGTGTACCTAATGGAAATTTGGGAAAAGCAATCGTCACCGAAGTCAATTTGTCGGTAAAGAGGGAGGAAAGGATTACATCTAAATGAAAGGAAAAATGCAAGTGAAACTGGTGGAAATTAATTTTAAAAAGGGGTAAAGTTAATAAAGAAAGTAAATGTGCGGCCGTTACGTTAACAATTAACTAGCGGTAATTAGATATTTGAGATTTGGGGGAAATTACGGTCGCCAGTCCTAAGGACAATTACTATAGTAACTGAAAAAAAAGGTTATTACACATATAATTAGCACTAGAAGCGTGGCAACTGAAGGTTGACACGTGTAGTGTGAAAACTGAAAGTTTGTCAGAAGTAATAAATTTCGCTACACTTAATTTAGCAAAAGAATTAATAAAACCGGAAAATCGAAAGTTAATTTAGTGACTGAAGTTAATAGTGAGCTTTCTTTCTGAAGCACATCGAAATTCAGTAAAATACGGTTAGTCTTGGACTACCTCAACAATCATTTCAAAAGCTACTTGAATCTACGCAATTTAGAAATAAGAGATTTAACTTTGAACTTGAATTAAATGATTCTGAACAATTAACAATAGTAAAATTTAGTACGTACCAAGCTGATCTGCAGTCACAGGTAACTAAAATACGGTAACAAAACTCGCACTCTTAATTTGTGCTTGTGCAATCTAAATATTGTAGCCAGCTGAAACTGAACTCTCAAATTAAAGCAGTGAAATCGAATGATGCTGGCGTTTGAATTTCAACGACACTCGGGCTCATTTCGGAAAAGGAAGGGACCCAGCTTGGCAATGCAATTGGGACAATGAGCAACAAAGGTTCATACTAAGTTGCTGTAATTTTGTGATGCAACAATTTTAAAAGTTTGAAAAGCTGAGGTCTGCCATACAGTTCTAAAACTTTACGTGCTTCCAGTCTTCCTTGTTGGCTGATTGAAGGTTTGAAGCCGTCGATCGAGGAGGTGGCAACAGTCACTCATTGTCGGCCGTCGCTGTTGCAGAAGCTGGATGTTGGCGCACCTCCATCTCGACACGGTCACCAGGCGAAACGGGCTCTTGATGTGCGCCAGCTAATGCTTCCCATCCGCGACACCATATCAGAAAGTATCATCGCAAGTCGAGCGAAATTACATACTGCCAAACCCCGAAAGCGCGGCAACTCGCGGGAGTTTCACACAACACACCTGCTCTACTGCACCACCCCATCCAGACTCTCTCTGCTCTGCCTGCACTCCACGCGGCGGAGTTGACACTGCCAAAGATGCTAAACACTTTGGTTCTCCACACGACCTATCGATGTATTCGTGCGATAGCATAGTTTTCCCTAGGCCAGACCCAACGTATAAATACAAATAATATTCACAAAACAAACCAACATAAATGCATAAATATATATGTATAAAAACAGTAAAACAATTACAATATATAAAGAGACAGAAATGTCATATCTTGAGGTAACAAACAAGGTAAAAAAATTATATTACAATAGATGGAAATAGGAGGATATGCATTTCCGGCGTTACAACACATCTGTCATTTTGGATGATTTGATCAATGGTCCCCTTATTCACATCACTCACTGCTGTCGATGGTCTACAACATCGTTAATTGTTCAGTAGAGAAAAATCACCTTTTAAACCTCTCCACCCACCGCTGGATACCGCTGAGATACACTGTGTCCTCCCCATAAACAGGGAGCAACTTCCTGTGAATCGATGTGGCAGAGTCATCACCGGTCTTGAAGAGTAACTCCATCACCAACCTGACATCTACTTCACGGTCCATTGTGGCTCACCTGTAAATAAAAGAAAATACTTTTATACACGAACTTGTAGCTAAATGTTCCAAGTATGTTCACAAAAAATTTCATTCTCCTCCTGCAAAAAATAAAACAATTATAAACAACTGTGAGAAATTTTTTGAACGCCCTTTGTATTTTGATCGCATAAATGTGTTTATGAGTCATCGTAAGTATTGAATATAATCATTATTTCTGTTTGACCCCTTCTCAGACATTAAGATGTTTCTTTTAAATTATATCCTAGAAGGTATTAGCAGTCAAGTCTAAACCTAACCCACGTACTACTCCAGTCAGGTATTGTTTGTCAAAGAGAAATTTTGTGCAAATTCCCTAATTTAAGAGCTTGCCTAAGGCTGTAATCTTCATGTTATACGTTTACCTTCACACACAAACATGTAGAGGCTGGTTCTTAAAGGTGGTCTCCCCACAGTTAGTTTTGGAGGGTTAAGAGAAATCTGAAAGCGCCAGGTTTTTGCAAACTAAATCCATGATCGTATACGTTAGCTATGATTTCATCGAAATAATAAGGAAAACTTTAAAAGTAAAGAAAGCTTCAGATCTCTCTTTTGTTCTTTCTTTTGCTTGTGCCGTTTTTCCCACAGATATGCTTAATCAGATGTGGCAATGTTAGTGGAAGGGGTGGCCGGATGCCCTCCCTGCCACCACCACGTACCCCCTGGGAAGGAATTAGTGTACCCCAACTGTCTGCGACTAGTGTAACCATGGAGTACAGCGAAAGTGTGCAGATGTCTGTGAGCCGTGTAACTGAGGCGGGATGTGGGGACCAGCGCAGTATTCACTGAGGGGGATGTGGAAAACCGCCTAAAAACCACATCCAGGCTGGCTGGCACACTGGCCTCGTCGTTAATCCACCGGGCGGATTCGATCTGGGGCCGGCGCGCCTACCCGAGTCCAGGAAGCAGCGCGTTATCGCTCTTGGCTAACCTGGTGGGTTGTAAAGAAGAAGAACAAAGCTTCATATATGAAGCTCTTATTGCGCTGATCACGTGTAGGCACACTGCATTACTAGTTTTGGCAGAAGTAAGCTGTAATCTTCAGATCTGTAAGGTTACAAAAATTACAAAAATATTCACACTGTTGTTGCTGTAATAGTAAATTAACGATTTGATATTAGCTTTTTTTTTCTCCCCCCATGAATCATGAACCTTGCCGTTGGTGGGGAGGCTTGCGTGCCTCAACGATACAGATAGCCGTACCGTAGGTGCAACCACAACGGAGGGGTATCTGTTGAGAGGCCAGACAAACGTGTGGTTCCTGAAGAGGGGCAGCAGCCTTTTCAGTAGTTGCAGGAGCAACAGTCTGGATGATTGACTGATCTGGCCTTGTAAAACTAACCAAAACGGCCTTGCTGTTGTGGTACTGCGAACGGCTGAAAACAAGGGGAAACTACAGCCGTAATTTTTCCCGAGGGCACGCAGCTTTACTGTATGGTTAAATGATGATGGCGTCTTCTTGGGTAAAATATTCCGGAGGTAAAATAATCCCCCATTCGGATCTCCAGGCGAGGACTACTCAAGAGGACGTCGTTATCAGGAGAAAGAAAACTGGCATTCTATGGATCGGAGCGTGGAATGTCACATCCCTTAATCGAGCAGGTAGGTTAGAAAATTTAAAAAGGGAAATGGATAGGTTAAAGTTAGATATAGTGGGGATTAGTGAAGTTCGGTGGCAGGAGGAACAAGACTTCTGGTCAGGTGAATACAGGGTTATAAATACAAAATCAGCATAGTGAACGTATTATAGTGGCCAAGATAGACACGAAGTCCATGCCTACTACAGTAGTTCAAGTTTATATGCCAACTAGCTCTGCAGATGACGAAGAAATTGAAGAAATGTATGATGAGATAAAAAAATTCAGGTAGTGAAGGGAGACGAAAATTTAATAGTCATGGGTGACTGGAATTCGACAGTAGGAAAAGGGAGAGAAGGAAACGTAGTACGTGAATATGGATTGCGGCTACGAAATGAAAGAGGAAGCCGTCTGGTAGAATTTTGCACAGAGCATAACTTAATCATAACTAACACTTGGTTCAAGAATCATAAAAGAAGGTTGTATACATGGAAGAATCCTGGAGATACCAAAAGGTATCAGATAGATTATATAATGGTAAGACAGAGATTTAGGAACCATGTTTTAAATTGTAGGACATTTCCAGCGGCAGATATGGACTCTGACCACAATCTATTGGTTATGAACTGTAGATTAAAACTGAAGAAACTGCAAAAAGGTGGGAATTTAAGGAGATGGGACATGGATCAACTGACTAAAGCAGAGGTTTACAGAGTTTCAGGGACAGCATAATGGAATAATTGACAGGAATGGGGGAAAGAAATACAGTAGAAGCGAATGGGTAGCTCTGAGGGATGAAGTAGTGAAGGCAGCAGAGGATCAAGTAGGTACAAAGACGAGGGCTAGTAGAAATCCTTGGGTAACAGAAGAAATACTGAATTTAATTGATGAAAGGGGAAAATAGAAAAATTCAGTAAATGAAGCAGGCAAAAAGGAATACAGACGTCTCAAAAATGAGATCGACAGGAAGAGCAAAATTGCTAAGCAGGCATGCATAGAGGACAAATGTAAGGACGTAGAGGCTTATCTCAGCAGGGGTATGATAGATACAGCCTACAGGAAAATTAAAGAGACCTTCGGAGAAAAGAGAGCCACTTTTATGAATATCAAGAGCTCAGATGGAAACCCAGTCCTAAGCAAAGAGGGGAAAGCAGAAAAGTGGAAGGAGTATATTGAGGTTCTATACAAGGGCGTTGTACTTAAGGACAATATTGTGGAAATGGAAGAGGATGTAGATGAAAATGCAATGGGAGATACGATACTGCGTGAAGAGTTTGACAGAGCACTGAAAGACCTGAGTCGAAACAAGGCTCCGGGAGTAGACAACATTCCATTAGAACTACTGACGGCCTTGGGAGTGCCAGTCCTGAATAAACTCTACCATCTGGTGAGCAAGATGTATGAAACAGGCGAAATTCCCTCAGACTTCAAGAAGAATATAATAATTCCAAACCCAAAGAAAGCAGGTGTTGACAGATGTGGAAATTACCGAACTATCAGTTTAATAAGTCACAGCTGCAAAATACTAATGCGAATTATTTACAGACGAATGGAAAAACTGGTAGAAGCTGACCTCGGGGAAGATCAGTTTGGATTCCGCAGAAATGGAACACGTGAGTCAATACTGACCTTACGACTTATCTTAGAAGAAAGATTAAGGAAAGGCAAACCTACGTTTCTAGCATTTGTAGACTTAGATAAAGCTTTTGACAGTGTTGACTGGAATACTCTCTTTCAAATTCTAAAAGTGCAGGAGTAAAATACATGGAGCAAAAGACTATTTACAATTTGTACAGAAACCAGATCTCAGTTATAAGAGTCGTGGGGTATGTAAGGGAAGCAGTGGTTGAGAAGGGAGTGAGACAGGGTTGTAGCCTCTCCCCCATCTTATTCAATCTATATATTGAGCAAGCAGTAAAGGAAACAAAAGAAAACTTCGGAGTAGGCATCAAACTCCAGGGAGAAGAAATAAAAACTTTGAGGTTCGCCGATGACATTGTAATTCTGTCAGAGACAGCAAAGGACTTGGAAGAGCAGTTGAACGGAATGGACAGTGTCTTGAAAGGAGGATATAAGATGAACATCAACAAAATCAAAACGAGGATAATTGAATGTAGTCGAATTAAGTCGGGTGATGCTGAGGGTATTAGATTAGGAAATGCGACACTTAAAGTAGTAAGGGAATTTTGCTATTTGTGGAGCAAAATAACTGATGATGGTCGAGGTAGAGAGGATATAAAATGTAGATTGGCAATGGGAAGGAAAGCGTTTCTGAAGAAGAGAAATTTGTTAACATCGAGTATAGATTTAAGTGTCAGGAAGTCGTTTCTAAAAGTGTTTGTATGGAGTGTAGCCATGTATGGAACTGAAACATGGACGATAAATAGTTTGGACAAGAAGACAATAGAAGCTTTCGAAATGTGGTGCTACAGAAGAATGCTGAAGATTAGGTGGGTAGATCACGTAACTAAAGAGGAGGTATTGAATAGGATTGGGGAGAAGAGAAGTTTGTGGCACAACTTGACTAGAAGAAGGGTTCGGTTGGTAGGATATGTCCTGAGGCATCAAGGGATCACAAATTTAGCATTGGAGGGCAGTGCCGAGGGTAAAAATCGTAGAGGGAGACCAAGAGATGAATACGCTAAGCAGATTCAGAAGGATGTAGGCTGCAGTAGATACTGGGAGATGAAGAAGCTTGCACTGGATAGAGTAGCATGGAGAGCTGCATCAAACCAGTCTCAGGACAACAACAAACATATAAAATGGTTTTGAAAAAGCGAGTAATATTTCTTCATAAGATGAAGGGACAGGTTGGTAGGACATGTTCTGAGGCATCAAGGGATCACAAATTTGGCATTGGAGGGCAGCGTGGAGGGTACAAATCGTAGAGGGAGACCAAGAGATGAATACACTAAGCAGATTCAGAAGGATGTAGGTTGCAGTAGGTACTAGGAGATGAAGGAGCTTGCACAGGATAGATTAGCATGGAGAGCTGCATCAAACCAGTCTCAGGACTGAAGACCACAACAACAACAACAACAACGCATTAGTTTTTTGACTTAACAACAGTGTACAGGTTAGAGAGTCATGCTGTGCAATAAGCTGCACATTTGTTCTCATGTGACAATAACGGATTGTGAATTGGAAATAAAACAAAACTACTTTTAAATTAATTATAATAGTTAATAAAAACTTCATGTACGGAGCTTTCCTTACATTGAATTAACTTATCGCTCTCCTGTGGAGAATGTTAGGTATTTAGAAAAATTTAAATGTCATCCCTATTCTACCTTCCCCCTTCTATTCCTCCATTCGTTATTCCACCTGCTTCATTACACCATATCCCTCCACCACCTGTTCCTCACACTCAGTCCCTCTTCCAACTACCTCATCAAGCACCGTATCTCTTCCATTCACCTACCCATATCGTCTCCACATTTCCACCTCCGCCGGCCGGAGTGGCCCAGCGGTTAAAGGCGCTACAGTCTGGAACCGCACGACCGCTACGGTCGCAGGTTCGAATCCTGCCACGGGCATGGATGTGTGTGATGTCCTTAGGTTAGTTAGGTTTAAGTAGTTCTAAGTTCTAGGGGACTTAATGACCACAGCAGTTGAGTCCCATAGTGCTCAGAGCCATTTGAACCATTTTTTCCCACCTCCCCCTCTTCCCCTTTTATCTGTCCATCACCTCCTCCCCCTCTATCTCCTCCTCCCTAATTTCTGACCATTATGTCCTCTCCACTGTGTCCAATTCCTCCACTCCCCTTTCCCTGCCTGTCTGCTCCTCCCCATCTTTCTGTCCATCTCCTCCCCTACCCACTCTTGTTCACCTCCTTCTTCCTGTCTCCCTGTCCATCCCCTCCTGCTACTTATCTTCTCTTCCCTCTCTCTGTCTGTACATCCTCTCATCCCCCATCTCTCTGACCACCTCTTCTTCCTCCCATCCTAGTCTGCATATGCATCCACACACCACAAGCCACCATACAGTGTACGTCGGAGGGTACCAAGTACCAGTACAAGTAATTTCCGTACCTGTTCCACTTATTAACAGAGTGTGGGAAAAACGACGATCTAAATGTATCCATACTTTCTCGCGTAGTATCGTAGTCGGCCTTACACAAAATACACGTTGGCCACAGTACATTCGTTCTGCAGTCGTCTTCAAATGAGAGTTCTCTAAATTTCTCAATAGTGCCTCGCGAAAAGAACCTCATCTTCCCTCCAAGCATTCACATTTGAGTTCAAGGACAATCTCTCTTATACTTGTGTGCTAATAGAACCTACTGGTAACAAATCTAGCATAAAACCTCTGACTTGCTTCCATGTCTTCCCTAATCCGAACTGCTTAGGATTTCAAGCACTCGAACAGTATTCAAGAATGGAACGCACGAGCATTTATTTACTTTATGGATGAGCTTCACTTTTCCAAAATTCTCTCCATACAACGATGTCTAGCACTCATCGTCCCAACTACCGACGTGACATGTTCACTTTATTTGACATCACTTTGCAGCTTTATGTACAGATATTTAATCGTAGCGACTGTGTCAAGCTGCACCCTACAAATGTTGTCTTCGAGCATTACAGAACGTAACAAACTTCATACATAATTTCAAAACTTTACAATTTTTTCTCGCTGACAACCCCTTCAAAATGATGACAAAAACATGGTTCAAATGGCTCTGAGCACTAGGGGCCTTACCAACTGAGGTCATCAGTCCCCTAGAACTTAGAACTACTTAAACCTGACTGACCTAAAGACATCACACACATCCATGCCCGAGGCAGGATTCGAACCTGCGACAGTTGTGGTCTAGTGGTTCCAAACTAAAGTGCGTAGAACCGCTCGGCCACAACGGCCTGCCAAAATAATGACAGGGATAAAGTTTATTTACCACTTATGACATTTCCTCGGTTCTTGCAGTAAAACTGCCGCATCAGGCATGACGTTTTAATTTATTACTTCTTTACTACTAACTGTATAATAGCGGCACCACCGTTAAGGATAGGGAAAGTTAGTTACGTGTGATATTCTGAGCAGTGCGTTACCCATACCAGCAACTGTGAAGGCAGAGGCCACAGGGGCATAGAACTGCCAAAGAAGGCACACACAGCAGTTTGCATGGCGCAAGTCACAGGCAGAAGGGGACCACTGATCAGTCTAGCATGTTATGTGTATGTGACACAAAGTAGTGCGTTAGCGAAACAGAGGCACACAGCTGAGTATAAATAGGTGCCATTTTCGAACGAGATTCATTCAAGTGTGGCAGCTCTCCCGGATGGCAGGGCGTGTCACACCACCCGCTTCACACAGCAGCAGATGGAGCGGTAGCATTCCAGATCACGGCGGGTCGTAGGTTCGACCCCCTGAGGCCGACGCAGGGTCCGTAACCAGCCAGTCAGCAGCAGGCCACTCTTCGGTTCACTACCGCGGGCAGTCATCTTGTCTCCTGACACACGTTGGAGACATCCCTAGGCGAGGGCCACAGAATCCGACGCCGGATCACAGGCGCTTATTTGTCGCCGCGATCGCAGCCACGCCGGCGAGAAGAAGAATGCAGATGGCTGCCTCCAGCTGACACCGAGCGGCGCTGAGTCGGCAGAGACGCAGATCGCTCAACCAACTCCCGGCGTCCGCTGGTGCACAAGGCCGGCTCGACACAGCATTGCATTACACGGGCCGCTGGGTTGCTTCCTCAGCATTGCAGGGCCCTGTGACACAGACCGACAGGAAAGAAGGCACTGTAGCTAAAAAAAAAAAAAAAAAAGACCAATAAATCACTTGGAAAGTTCTCGCCGAGTTTAAATATGGCGCCTCCTGACACCCACCCACTACGGTATTATTGACACATTTTGTAGACAGTATTCACATGCACCACTAATGTACTAGCAAAAATATATCATTGTACGACATGCAGTTCAGGAGATCTTTTTATTCATCAGTCTTCTAACTGGTTTGATGCAGCGCTCCACAAATTCCTCTCCTGTAGCAACCTTTACATCTCAGAGTGGTACTTGCAATCCTCATCCTCAGATAGTGGTTTATGGTTGCAGACATAACATTCCTATTATAATAGTCTACGCAAGTCACTTCATAGATCTTCACCACTGATGGAATTATGGACAGGATAGGAGTTCAAATCCTCAGCGTCAGTTAAGGCCTGAAGATGGTGTATTGAGAAGAATTTGCACAGCTCTGAAAGATCTAAGCTGTACCAAGGCTCTGGGAGTAGACAATATTCCATCAGAATTACTGATACCCTTGAGAGAGACAGCTGTGAAAAAACTCTTCCATCTGGTGTGCAAGACATATGACTCAGGCGAAAGACCGTCAGATTTCAAGAAGAACATAATAACTAGAATTCCAAAGAAAGAAGTTTAGACAGGTTTGAAAATTACCAAACTATCACCTTAGTAAGTCATGGTTGCAAAATACTAATAGGAATACTTTACAGAAGAAAGGAAAAACTCGGAGAAATCAACCTCGGGAAAGATCAGTTTGGATTCTGGAGGAATATCGGAATGCATGAGGCAAAACTGACCCAACGACTTTCCTTAGAAGATAGGTATGTGTAGGCAAACCTACGTTTGTGGCATTTGTAGACTTCTAAAAAGCTTTTGATAATATTCACTGGAATACTCTCTTTGAAATTCTCAAGTTAGCAGCGGTAAAACGCAGGGAGCGAAATGCTATTTACAACGCGTACAGAAACCAGTGGGCGGCTATGAGTCGAGAGGCATGAAAGGAAGCAGTGGTTGAGAAGGGAGAGAGACAGGGTTGTAGCCTATCCCTCATGTTATTCGATTTGCATATCGAACAAGATGTAAAGAAAACCAAATAAAAATTTGAAGAAGGATTTAAAGTTCAGGGAAAAGAGGTTTGCCAATGACACTGAAATTCTGTCACAGACAGCAGAGGTCTGGGAAAAGCAGTTGAATGAAATGGACAGTGTCTTGAAAGGATGATGTGAGGTGAACATCAACAAAAGCAAAACCATATATTAAAATGTTGTGGACTGAAATCAGGTGATGGTCAGGGAATCAGATTAGGAAACGAGACACTTGAAGTCGTAGATGAGTTTTGCTATTCTGGCAACAAAATAACATGATGGTCGAAGTAGAGAAGATAAAAAACGTAGACTGGGAATGACAAGAAAAGGGTTTCTGAAGAGGAGAAATTTGTTAACATCGAATATAAGTTTAAGTGTTACGAAGTTGGTTCTGAAAGTATTTCCTCAAAGTGTAGCCATGTATGGAAGTGAATCATGGACGATAAACAGTTTAGACAAGAAGAGAATAGAAGCTTTTGCAATGTGGTGCTATAGAAGAATACTGAAGATTAGATGGGTCGATCACGTAACTAATGAGGAATTACTGAACAGAATTGGGGAGACAAGAAATTTATTGCAGAACTTTATCAAAGAAGGGATCGGTTTGTAGAACACATTCTGAGACATCAAAGGATCACCAACTTAGTACTGGAGGGAATTGTTGGGAGTAAAAGTCTTAGAGGAAGACCAAGAGACGGATACAGGAAGCCAATTCAGAAGGATGTAGGATGAAGTTGGATTCAGAGATGAAGAGGTTCGCAGAGGATAGAGTACCATGGATAGCTGCATCAAACCAGTCTTTGGACTGAAGACCACAACAATAACAACAGGAAAAGTAGAGAATGCTTTCAAAATTCAAAGGGCTGATGGCTATAAAAGATTCAGTGAAGTCTTGTAGCCTTCATTTACCGAGCCAAATTCGTCATATGTGAACTGTATTCCGTACTACATTATTCTTGTTGCTAAACAACTATTCCTGTTACTTCGCTCCTGTAATCTATAGAAAAAATCTTTTCCGACGTCAGAAGTTCTTAAATATAGTATAATACAACTCAATGGTATATCAGTCTCTGTAGGTTAAAGTATTCCACATCTCTGTGTTACTGCTTAATTTTCAAGAGGTTTAATACCCTCGTATGTTTCTCTGCTGGTTCGCTGATCCTTTCTATTGCATTTTTCATAAGTGTGGTCACCATATAAATCTTTCATATCCTTTTATTGTTTTATAGAGACGCGGATTCTTTACTAATCCATGGCAGTTTCCAGTAACAATGCAGTCGAGAATTGATTATTTAGTTGGTTGAGCCACTCTTCTTTAATCTTTATCCGCAACCTATTATTATTGCACAGGCCCTTCAATCAGTGATGTTAGTTTGTGAGCCATTTAATGCTCTTCACTTGAAAGGGATAGCGAGCTTGAGAAATGTTTTTCTACTTATGGTGGAAACATTTCGATTTGCGAATTTAACTGTACAACTATCTTCTTATGTTTAGACATTAAAAGCCGGACAGAGTGGCCGAGCGGTTCTAGGTGCTACAATCTGAAACCGCGCGACCGCTACGACGCAGATTCGAATCCTGCCTAGGGCATGGACGTGTATGATATCCATAGGTTAGTTAGGTTTAAGTAGTTCTGAGTTCTAGGGAACTGATGACCTCAGCAGTTAAGTCCCATAGTGCTCAAAACCATTTGAACCATTTTTAGACATTAATAAGGAAGACATCATTCTGGAATTCTAACTCTGCCGTTCCAGTGTATCCACCATGGGATTTGTAGCTAACAATATGGGCCTATTTGAAAGCAGGTGCCACATTCGCATCGTAAATACTAAACAGAAAACACAGATAACACTTCTTTGATCACTGCACTAAGGGTTGACGTATTGTATACTTCTTATTTTCAACAGACATCCCAACTAACTGAGAAATGTGAGGGATAAACAAAAAATCTTCAGACTCGAACTCAGGACCTTTGCCTGTCGCGGATAGATGATCTACCATCTACACTCCTGGAAATTGAAATAAGAACACCGTGAATTCATTGTCCCAGGAAGGGGAAACTTTATTGACACATTCCTGGGGTCAGATACATCACATGATCACACTGACAGAACCACGGGCACATAGACACAGGCAACAGAGCATGCACAATGTCGGCACTAGTACAGTGTATATCCACCTTTCGCAGCAATGCAGGCTGCTATTCTCCCATGGAGACGATCGTAGAGATGCTGGATGTAGTCCTGTGGAACGGCTTGCCATGCCATTTCCACCTGGCGCCTCAGTTGGACCAGCGTTCGTGCTGGACGTGCAGACCGCGTGAGACGACGCTTCATCCAGTCCCAAACATGCTCAATGGGGGACAGATCCGGAGATCTTGCTGGCCAGGGTAGTTGACTTACACCTTCTAGAGCACGTTGGGTGGCACGGGATACATGCGGACGTGCATTGTCCTGTTGGAACAGCAAGTTCCCTTGCCGGTCTAGGAATGGTAGAACGATGGGTTCGATGACGGTTTGGATGTACCGTGCACTATTCAGTGTCCCCTCGACGATCACCAGTGGTGTACGGCCAGTGTAGGAGATCGCTCCCCACACCATGATGCCGGGTGTTGGCCCTGTGTGCCTCGGTCGTATGCAGTCCTGACTGTGGCGCTCACCTGCACGGCGCCAAACACGCATACGACCATCATTGGCACCAAGGCAGAAGCGACTCTCATCGCTGAAGACGACACGTCTCCATTCGTCCCTCCATTCACGCCTGTCGCGACACCACTGGAGGCGGGCTGCACGATGTTGGGGCGTGAGCGGACGACGGCCTAACGGTGTGCGGGACCGTAGCCCAGCTTCATGGAGACGGTTGCGAATGGTCCTCGCCGATACCCCAGGAGCAACAGTGTCCCTAATTTGCTGGGAAGTGGCGGTGCGGTCCCCTACGGCACTGCGTAGGATCCTACGGTCTTGGCGTGCATCCGTGCGTCGCTGCGGTCCGGTCCCAGGTCGACGGGCACGTGCACCTTCCGCCGACCACTGGCGACAACATCGATGTACTGTGGAGACCTCACGCCCCACGTGTTGAGCAATTCGGCGGTACGTCCACCCGGCCTCCCGCATGCCCACTATACGCCCTCGCTCAAAGTCCGTCAACTGCACATACGGTTCACGTCCACGCTATCGCGGCATGCTACCAGTGTTAAAGACTGCGATGGAGCTCCGTATGCCACGGCAAACTGGCTGACACTGACGGCGGCGGTGCACAAATGCTGCGCAGCTAGCGCCATTCGACGGCCAACACCGCGGTTCCTGGTGTGTCCGCTGTGCCGTGCGTGTGATCATTGCTTGTACAGCCCTCTCGCAGTGTCCGGAGCAAGTATGGTGGGTCTGACACACCGGTGTCAATGTGTTCTTTTTTCCATTTCCAGGAGTGTACCATCTAAGCTACCCAAACACGACTCACGCCCCGTCCTCACAGCCTCACTTCTGCAAGTACTTCGTCTCCTACCTTCCAAACTTCACAGAAGCTCTACAACCAATCACGGTACAGATTCTCCTTTAACGTACCCCACAGAAAGAAGTCCAGAGGTGTAAGATCAGGAGAACAGGCTGGGCAATTTATGCGTCCTCCACGTCCTATGAAACGCCCGTCGAACATCCTGTCAAGGATCAGCCTAGTGTTAATTGCGGAATGTACAGGTGGGGTACGTTAAAGAAGAATGTGTACCGTGATGTGCCTACAACCCCAGAGGATATGAAACAACGTATTGTGGCAGCCTGCGGCGACATTACACCAGATGTACTGTGGCGTGTACGACATTCGTTACGCCAGAGATTGCAATTGTGTGCAGCAAATGATGGCCACCACATTGAACATCTATTGGCCTGACATGTCGGGACACACTCTATTCCACTCCGTAATTGAAAACGGAAACCACGTGTGTACGTCTACCTCACCCCTCATGGTAATGTACATGTGCGTCAGTGAAAAAGACCAATAAAAAGGTGTTAGCATGTGGACGTAATGTGCTATTCCAGTCTCTTCTGTACCTAAGGTCCATCAGCGTTCCCTTTGGATCCCTACGTAATTAGGTGCTCTCCGATACACACGATCGAACAGCGGAGGAGTGGTACTCAAGCGTCAACTTTAGATTACAATATCTCCGGATGTAATTAACATTTTACAATGCAACAAACGGCAATGATTACGTATTTGTTTATATGTTCAGATGTGGTAACAAAACTAACGGGGTTTCATTTTAAAAAAACGTAGGTTTGTGTTAAAAAACATATTTGCGTGCATTTTTTATGGTTTGTGTTAACCAATTACACTAGCCCCTCTCCTCACGTTCGGTGTGTGGAATCGATTTGTCAGTATTTGATGTGGTTTACGAAATATATCCAGCGGTAATGTTAGGCGACTCACCCTGTATATATATATATATATATATATATATATATATATATATATATATATACTAAATAAAGCACCTGTGTGTCGGACTGGGTACTCGAACCAAAGACCTGCCTTTGGCAGGCTATTCTACCAATTTTGAAAGGTAGGAAGTGAGGTACTTGTGGGAGTAAAACTATGAGGACGGGCCATGAATTTGCTTGGGTTCTCCGTTGGTGGAGCACATGTCCTTGAAAGACAGAGGTCTCGGCTGCAATCCCGGACAGAGCGAGGTGCCGCAGCGGTTAGCACATTGGACTTGGACTCACATTCGGGGGGACGACAGTTCAAACCCGCCTTCGGCCATCCTCCGTGATTTCCCTAAATTGTCCTAGACAAATGTCGGGATGGTTCCTTTTGAAATGGGACGACCGATTTCCTTTCCCACCCTTGACACCATCCGAGCTTGTGATCCGTCTGTAATGACCTCGATGTCGACGGGACGTTAAACCCAATCTTCCTTCCTTCCTTCGAGTCCAGATCTGGTACACAGTTTTAATCTTCCAGGATTTTTCCTGGCTCACCTTGTCACAAACACCTTGGGTGTACTGTTGAAAACGTTTTTTTCTATGCCTCTGATATGTTCCTAATCATCTTTTCATTTTTTTCGTATTTCCTCATTTGCTCTCCTTGAATTATGTGATGACCCTTTGAATGACAAGTAGATGCTCCCATGGTCCTATAGAATGTGATTAAATTTAAGTAAATAAATCGTGTAGAGCGACTGTTGTGCATACACATATTTCCAGTCTTGCTAAGTTAAGATGTTACTCTATTGTGGTTACGTGTTTATAGAGATTCTCCTGTTCTGTAAAGTTTGCTGAGGTTCTATTCTTTTACACCTATATGTATACTGTTTTCTCTGACGTATTGCGAATGTACCTAAGAAACTCTACCGTATCCACGGTGTCCTTGCTCATATGTGTCTGAATATTAAAACTGGTTGTTTTCATTGATGTTGTTGTTCAGTCACAAGACTGGTTTCATGCAGCTCTCCACTCTAATGTATCTTTTAGAAGTTTTTTACGTCTGAAGATCGATTTCAAACCTGCTTGCTGCTGACAAGTCTGCCTCCATCGCTGACTGGTTAGCACCGCCGATTGCCGTGCGGAGTTCTCGGGTTCGATTCCTGGTACGCCAGGGAGTTCTCCTTGGTGGGAGAACTTGTAAGTTATAAACTCAGCCTTGTGAGGCCAGATGATGACCTGCCTGACAGAGTAGTAGCGGTTCCAGGTCATGTAAACTGACAACGGCCTGGAGAGCGTCGTGCTGAACACACGCCACTCCATAGCGCATCCAATTATGTCATCGACAGACGATGACTCGACTGTGGGCTTGTGGACGGAGTTAACTTTTACTGTAGACAAACTTGAGAATCCTAGAATTTCACACCTTCCATAGTTGCCTCAGTCAGGAAATTAACTATTTCTTCAGGCTTCAGGATGTGTCCTGTCATCCAAAAACTAAACCTATTATTTTAGTCAAGTTGTGGGCTAAATTTATTTTCTTCTTGATTCGAGTCACTACTTCATCAGTTATCCGATCTACCCCTCTAATCTTCAACATTCCTCTAAAGCTTCTACTATTTCTGCACTGTTTATCATCCACTTAAGTACGAAGCTATACACCAGCATTTTCAGAGTTCTTAACATCTGAATCTATATCAGATGTTCACATATTTCTCATATCCAGAAAAGCTTTTCTTGCTATTTCCAGTGTGCATTTTAAATCTTCTCTACTCGCTTCATCGTTAGTTATTTAGCTTCCCAGACAGCGTCTTATACTTTCAGTGAATCATTTCCTAATCTAATTATCTCAGTACTGCCTGATTTACTTCGATCACATTCAATTAAACTAGTTTTACCTTTACATCTGCTCATATGTTCTGTTGATGATAACTGTAAACCTCTTGTTAGAATTCCGTTTCACCAGTCTCTCAAGTCATTTGCTATCTCTGACAGGGTTACAGCGTCATCAGCAAACATCACAGTTTTTATTTCATTTCCTTTAACTTTAATTTCTTTCCCAAATATCTGCTTGTCTTTATTATAACATGCACAATACACTAATTACATTACATCCTCTATGCTGAGACACTGCTGATCCCCTTCTCAATTACTACTTTCCATGTAACTGTTGTCTGTTTCTCGTGCAAATTGTAAATGTTTCGCTGTCAGTATTACATCTTTGTTACCTTCATAATTCTGAGTACTTTATTCCGGTCTTCATTGAGAAGAGCTTCCTCTAAATCTACAAATGCGATAAATATTTTGTTACATTTTTTCAGTCCATATTCTATTTCGTAGGATCAGTATTGTCTCCAGTGTTCCCACATTTCTGTGGAGCTCGAACTAATCTTCCCCAAACTTTTTTTTATAAGTCATCAATCTTCTGACTTATTTGATACGACCCACCACGAATGCTTCTCCTGCTCCAACCTCTTCATCTCTGAGTACCTCTTGCAACCCACGTCCTCAGATATTTGCTGGACGTACTCCAATCCCAATTTTTCCCTACAGTTTTTAGCCTATACAGCTCCCTCTACTACTACGGAAATAATTCATGATGTCTTAACAAATGTCCTGTCACCATGTGATTTCGTCTTGTCAGTGTTTCCCATACATCCCTTTCCTCGACAATTCTCTGGAGAAACTCCTCATTCGTTAATTATCAGTCCACGTAACCTTCAACATTCTTCTTCGGATTTCCCACAGTCACCGTTTCGTTACCTGACAATGCTATCCTCCAAACGTACTTTCCCAGAAATTTCTTCTTCAATTTAAGGACTAAGTTTGATATTAGCAGACTTCTGTTGGCTAGGAATGCCCTTTCTGACAGTCCTAGTCTGCTTTTTATATCCTCCTTGCTCCGTCCGTCATGGTGTTTTAGCTGCCTAGATATCGGAATTCCTTAGCACCACCTACTTTGTGATCACCAATTCTGATGTAAAGCTTATCGCTGTTCTCATTTCTACTACTTCTCATTACTTTCGTTTTTCTTCGATTTACATTCAATTCATTTTCTGTGCCTATTAGACCATTCTATTCAGCAGATCATGTAATTCTTCTTGACTTTCACAGGGAACACGAATGTCATCACCGATTCTTTCCACTGATATCCTTCCACCTTGAATTTTAATTCCAACTTGAACCTTTCTTTTATTTCCGTAATACCTTCTTCGATGTATAGATTGAACAGTAGGGGCGAAAGACTACATCTTAGCCGTACACCTTTTTAATCCGAACACTTCATTCTTGGTGGTCCACTAGTAGCATCCCTGTTGGTTCTCGTTCATACTGTATGTTACCCCTGTTTCCCTACAGCTTACCCCTACTTTTTCCAAGCATTTCGTGCAACTTGCACCACTTTACATTGTAGAACGCATTTTCCACCTATGAACGTGTCTTGATTTTTCTTTAGTCTTGCTTCCATTATCCACCGTAGCATCAGAATTGTTTCTATGGTTCTTTTACCATTCCTAAAGCCTGTTTGTAATCTAACATATCTGCAGTTGTGTTTGCCATTCTTGTGAGTGTACATCCTCGATTTTCTTTTCCATTCTTCTGTGTATTATTCTTGTCCGTCTCCCTGCTTATAAATTTAATGGCATGAAATAGGTGTACAGCTGGCTGAAACGACATTTAGCTGAAGAGTAGTAAATGTATGTTCTTGTTTGATTTCGTAGCTATTCTGTATTTTATGATTTTACAATTCCAGACTTTCCTGATAAATGAAATTGACACATACTAGCTTGGTCTTTTGCGATTCTCCAGCGAATGAAATTCCCTCTATGTAAAGCATATCTTCTTCACACGCATTACACATCGATTTTCTCGCATAGAACTCCTCTGTTCTCGCTCCTCACTTCGCAGACAGCGCTACTCACACAGACTGGTGTCGTTGGATCACTATTTTATATTTTCAGTCGGTATACATAATACTCAAGATGAAGCTTAACCTAAAATATTCGTATTTAAATATCGTTCATTCACATCATTCAATGTACCTTCCTGCGCTACCACCAGTATGAGGAAGGAAATGGTCAGATGAATTCCTGGATGAATGTTTTATTCTGCAGCTGATTATTTGCTGTTCTCAAACTTTCTGCCAGATTAAAAAGAACTAAGACTCAAAAAGTGCTACATATCTCCACAGTTACTTCTATAATATAGACAAAAATCAAAGTTTCAATATTTCAGAACATTGGAAAGAGGCTCTGGTACATTGAATCTTTGTAGCCTGTCTTTATTCGTGGCCACGTAGAACCGTCAAAAATATTGTTGTCTGCAAATGCAAAGGTCCGTTTTCTAGTCACGATCTATATATATCCCTAATTTAAGTATGGTTGTCACGAAGTGTCCTAATGGCAAACTCTTCGTCTGAACAAAACGACTATTCCATTTGGTTTGTCGAGTCGATGAGGCTAGAGACATACCATCACACTTTCGAAAACAGTCATCTACACAGTCCCAGAGGTAGCAAGGGTAGATGGGTTCGAGAGCTATCGCAAAGTCAGCTTCATAGCTCATGCTTGTAAGCTGTTGTCAAGAACAATACATAGAAGAATGGAAAAGAAAGTGAGAATCTGTTACATGACCAGCACTTTGGCTTTAGTAAATTACCTTTCCAAATGCCAAAGTGTTCAGCACCTTACAGATTCTAATATGTGGTTTCCACTTTGCCCTTGATGAGACTTATACCAAAACACATTCACAGGACTTGGAGACGTACAAAACGACAACGTAAAATGGTACAAGGTAACCAGAATTCTCAGGAAAATAGGCTTAGGCATTAGAGAATGACGGGTGGAATAGCGGCTTCTATATGTCATGGAATAGCGATAGCCAGCCACTGTGACCGAGCGGTTCCAGGCGTTTCAGTTCGGAACCGCACTGCTGCTATGGTTGCAGTTTCGAATCCTGCATCGGGCATGGATGTGTGTGATGTCCTTAGGTTAGTTAGGTTTAAGTAGTTCTTAGCCTAGGGGACTGATGACCTCAGATGTTAAGTTCCACAGTGCTTAGAGCCATTTTTGAATAGCGATATTCATATAAACAGATGAAAGTAGAATCACGTACACAAGATGTAAAAGGCCAGTTCACTGGACAAGCCGTCATTTGTACGCAGGTGATACATGTGAAAAGGTTTCCGGCGTTATTACGCCCGTACGACGTGAACTGGCAGATTTTGAACACGGAATCTTGGTTGGTGCTAGACTGCATCGGACATTGCGTTTCGGAAATCGTAAAGGAATTCAGTATTCCGAGACCCACAGTATCAACAGCGTGCCGAGAACGCCAGATTTCAAGCATTACCTCTCACAATGGACAATGGCCGACGGTCTTCACTTAACGACCGAGGGCAGCGGCGTTTGCGTAGAGTTGTCAGTGATAACGAATAAGCAACACTGTGTTAATTAACCACAGAAATCAATGTGGGAGATACGACGAACGTATCCGTTAGGAAATTGCGGCGAAATTTTGCGTTAATGGGGTATGGCAGCATACGACTGACGCGAGTGCCTTTCCTAATTTCAGGACATCACCTGCAGCGCCTCTCCTGGGCTCGAGACCATATCGGCTGGTCTCTCGACGACTGGAAAACCGTGTCCTGGTCAGATGAGTCTCGATTTCAGTTGGTAAGAGCTGATGGTAGGATTCGAGTGTGCATAGACCCACGAAGCCATGGACACAAGTCGTCAACTGTAAAAGCTGGTAGGGGCTCCATGAGGGTGTGGACTGTGTTTGCGCGGAATGGTGTGAGTCCTGGTTCTTTTCGGCTACTTGAAAATTATTTAACGCCATTCACGGACTTAATGCTGCCAAAGTAAGAAGGGATTTTTATAGATGACAATGTGGTATGCCACTGGGTCCCAATTATTGACGAGTGGCTTCAAGAACATTCTGGACAATTCGAGCGAAAGATCTGGCCACCCAGATCGGTCGACATGAATGCCATCGAACATTTGTGGGACATAATGGAGAGGTCAGTTGGTGCACAAAATCCTGCACCGGCAACACCTTCAAAATTATGGACACATGTAGAGGCAGCGTGGATCAGTATTTCTGCTGAAGACTTCCAACGATTTGTTGAGTCCATGCCAAGTCGAGTCGCTGCACTGGCGGGGCGAAAGGAGATCCGACACGAAATTACGAGGTGTCCCATGAATCCTGTCACCTCAGTGTACGATATGTACAAGACCCAAGAGCGAACAGTAAGAATGGAAGAACGAATCTTGGTTGCAGGGATATATACTTTTTACTTATTTACCAATGGCACATTTCCCCTGATTTAGACATCTTCAGATTGGCTGAATATTAGATGGTGTAAGGTGCAACGGATACCATGTAATACTCAACATATATTTCTGAAGATGCCTGAATCAGTCGAAACACGTCATCTGTGCAAGCAAGACTGACTGTTTTTTGGGAGTATTTACTGGTTGCTGCACCATCCTTGAGACGTGTTGGAAAAGAACAAGATGAAGTGCTGGGATTAGAAAATGTATTGCACAGGGATGCAGCCTAAACAACCTTACTGCTGGATTTGTACATCGAAGAAGCAGAAATGGAAAAACGTGAAAGGCGCAGGAGTGGAATTAAAAATTAGGGTGAATGGTTATCAGTCTTGAGATTCGCTTATGACATTGCTGCCTCGGTGAATATAGACAATAACTATATGACGTTTTAAACAAAATTAACCGTATAATGAGTAGTGTATATGGACTGAAAGCAAACCGAAGAAAGACGAAAATATTCAGGAAGAGCAGAAATTTGGATAGTGATAAATTTAACATCAAAACTGAGGATCACGAAGTAGTCGAAATTTAAAAATTTTAGCACTTTGGAAGGAAAGTAACTCTAACAAAAAGCGACAAAGAACAAGTAAAGCATACTATCACAGCTCAGAGAAGGTCTGCTATTATCAAACATATGCCTTAATCTGAGGAAAGACTTTCTAAGAACGTACGTTTGGAGCACTGTATGGTAGTGAACCATGGACTATGGGAAATCCAGTAAACAAAAGGTATTTGAAATGTCTATTATAGAAGAACGCTGAAAACGTTGGCGGAATGATGAGATAATGGATGAAGAGACTCTCGGCAGAATCTGCAGGAAAGGAACATGTGGAAAACACTGGAGGAAGAAGGGACAGGGAGGCAGTGAATTGCTTAAGTAATCGGCGAATAACTTCCATGGCTCTACAGGGATACGTCCGGGGTAAAACTGTAGAGGAAGGCAGAGACTGGAGTGGATCCAACAAATAATCGAGGACGTAGAGTGCAAGTGGCACACTGAGATGAAGAGTTTGGCTCGAGAGAAGAATTTTGTGGCGGGCGAAGGTGTGTTTAATGGCGATGTTCTTCTTTTAAAATTCCTTCCTGTTTTTCGCTTTAGCAATATTATACATGGTGTTTCCGTAAAAAAGTGCAAAAATGCAACAGGACATAGAGAATGCTCCAATGAACAGTTTGAGGTAGGAAACCTGGGGGTCGGAGAAGCCAGCTTAAGGAGATGTTGGAAGTAGACTTGACTACTGCTTTGTCTAGCAATGCTTTTTTCCACCTTATTTATGACTAACATGCCTACAAGTACTGTGTTGTTAATTTACATGCCAGGAAACAAGGAACTTACAGAATTGTAGCTGCTTGTGATGTGGTTCGAAACACAACAGGGATGAAACTTCCTGGCAGATTAAAACTGTGTGCCCGACCGAGACTCGAACTCGGGACCTTTGCCTTTCGCGGGCAAAGGTCCCGAATTCGAGTCTCGGTCGGGCACACAGTTTAAATCTGCCAGGAAGTTTCATATCAGCGCACACTCCGCTGCCGAGTGAATATCTCATTCTCACAACAGGGATATTTGTCAGGGTGCATCAGAATCTTGTTCGCTGATTTCATGCTTGCGTTAAGGTTGATGGCCGTCAGTTTCAACACGTTTTGTAAGATACAGTACAGATGGTGCGTTCTGTGATGGTATTTGCAAGTAATTGTAACTAAGGTAAATTTAAAAGTAGATAATAATGCGACGTTATTCTTACTGTCTCTTTAAGCTGGCTTATCCGACCCCAGGTTCCCTACCTCAAATTGTTTAGTGGAGCATCCTCTATGACCTGCTAAATTTTTGCACGCTCTAACTGAAACACCCTCTATATGTACACTGAGGGGAAAAAATCGCGACACCAAGAAGGAGCTGTTGGACATAAACGGAAGTTGGTAGGAGTATCTCTACAACTGAAAGATAATATCTATTCACATATCACTTCAGTCGCACTACTAGCGCCACTATGACAATGCATATCAGCTTTGCTTCACAAGCCCTCTGTAATGACCGTGAATGTCATTTATTTGTGATATTCGACATAGTGAGTCGATGCCTTTAAGGCTCGAAAGAAGCCAACACCTCATTGAGTTCGAACGAGGTCGCGTATTATTTGGATGTTCCTTCTGCGATGTTGCAGAAACTCTTGGCAGGAATACTTGCAGCGCTGGTTCCTCATCTTCGAAGCAAAGTAAACATGACGGACGAAGAAAGGAGAACATAAAATGAGGGTATTCCCGGGCTAAAGAAATCTACTAGCATCAAACGTAGGCCTTAATTTAACGACGAAATTTTTGAGCATGTACGTCTAGATATGATACTGCATGAAGAGTTCGACGGAGCACTGAAAGACCTAAGCAATACTGCTTTCCAGCGTATTTTCCACTAACTAACTTGTTTCGACAAGGCCCCGGTAGTAGACAACATTCCGTTAGAACTACTAATAGCCTTGGGAGAGCCAGCACTGATAAAACTCTACCATCTAGTGAGCAAGATCTATCAGACAGGTGAAATACCCTCAGACTTCAAGAAGAATATAGTAATTCCAATCCCAAAGGAAGCAGGTGTTGACAAATGTGAAAATTACCGAACTATCAGTTTCATAAGTCGCAGCTACAAAATGCAAACACGAATGGAAAAAATGCTAGAAGTCGACCTCGGGGAAGATCAGTTTGGATTCCGTAGAAATGTTGGAAAACGTGACGCAATACTGACCCTACGATTTATCATAGAAGATAGATAAAGGAACGGTAAATTACGTCTTTCAAATTCTGAAGGTCGCAGGGGTCAAACACAGGGAGCGAAAGGCTATTTTCAAATTGTAGAGAAACCAGATGGCAGTTATAAGAGTCGAGGGGCATGAAAGAGAAGCAGTGGTTGGGAAGGGAGTGAGACAGGGTTGTAGCCTATCCCCGACGCTATTCAATCTGTATATTGAGAAAGCAGTAAAGGAAACAAAAGAATAATTCAGAGTAGGAATTAAAATCCGTGGAGAAGAAATAAAAACTTTGAGATTTGCCGATGACACTGTAATTCTGTCAGAGACAGCAAAGGATCTGGAGGAGCAGTTGAACGGAATGGACGGTGACTTGAAAGGAGGATATAAGACGAACATCAACAAAAGCAAAACGAGGATAATGGAATGTAGTTGAATTAAGTCAGCTGGTGCTGGGGGAATTAGATTAGGTAATGAGACACTTAAATTAGTAAATGAGTTTTGCTATTTGGAGAGCAAAATATCTGATGATGGTCGAAGTAGAGAGGATATAAAATGTAAACTAGCAATGGCAAGGAAAGCGTTTCTGAAGAAGAGTAATTTCTTAACATCGAGTGTAGATTTAAGTGTCAGGAAGTCGTTTCTGAAAGTATTTGTATGGAGTGTAGCGATTAATAGTTTTGACAAGAAGAGTATAGAAGCTTTCGAAATGTGGTGCTGCACAAGAATGCTGAAGGTTAGATGGTTAGATCACATAGCCGGCCGCGGTGGCCGTGCGGTTCTAGGCGCTTCAGTCCGGAACCGCGGGACTGCTACGGTCGCAGGTTCGAATCCTGCCTCGGGCATGGATCTGTGTGATGTCCTTAGGTTAGTTACGTTTAAGTAGTTCTAAGTTCTAGGGGACTGACGACCTAAGATGTTAAGTCCCATAGTGCTCAGAGCCGTTAGATAACGTAAGTAATGAGGAGGTACTGAATAGAATTGGGGAGAGGAAAAATTTGTGGCACAACTTGACTAGAAGAAGGGGTCGGTTGGCAGTACATATCCTGAGGCATCAAGGGATCACCAATTTAATACTGGAGGACTGCGTGGAGGGTAAAAATCGTAGAAGGAGACCAAGAGATGAATACACTAAGCAGATTCAGAAGGATGTAGGTTGCAGCAGGTACTGGGAGATGAAACAGCTTGCACAGGATAGAATGGCATGGAGAGCTGCATCAAACCAGTCACTGGCCTGAAGACCACAACAACAACAACATGAAAAGAAACCTAAATTAGTTACAAACTACGGCGTGCATACACTTGATTCAACATGTAAATGTCACGACAGATATTCGGATCTAGGTTATGACATGTTCGATACTCCTGTCATCATTGGCTATGATGTGGCGCAGACAAATAGCGAAATTCTGCATGATCGCTGAAGTGTTGGAACATTGATGCTGTCGATCACTTCCTGAAAAGCTGTTTTCAGCTCATCAATGGTTTTGGGGTTATTGCTGTACACATTGTCTTAAATATATCCCCACAAAAAGGAGTCGTATATGTTCAGGTCCGGAGAATATGGCGGCCAGTCGAGGCCCATACCAGTGGCCTCTGGGTACCTCAAAGCCAGAAGGCGGTCCTCAAAGTTCTCCTGCAGGACATCAAATACTTTCCTGCTTCGATGGGGTCGAGTTCCGTCTTGCATGAACCACATCTTTTCTTAACCATGGTCTCTTTGGATAAAGGGGATGAAATCATCTTCCAAACCCTTTACGTACCATTTGGTAGTCACTGTGCCATCAAGGCACCGATTATTCCGTGACTGGACGTTGCACACCACACAATCACCCGTTGAGGGTGAAGAGATTCCTCTGTGGCGAAGTACGGACTCTCAATCCCCCAAATGCGCCAATTTTGCTCACTGGCGAGACCATCCAAATGGAAGTAGGCTTCGTCACTAAACGAAGCCAGACTAATTCTCGTCATGCTCGGCGGCCATCCATTCAGTCGAATGTCCTAACGCAAACCGTTCAGAAGTTATGACGATTACATTTCATCGATATCCGTAACAATCCTGTATGTATGCATATACGTTCCACATCTCCTATACCACTGGACCGATTCCAGAAACACTTGGTACACGTATTATTTACTGTCTGGAAAGAATCACCGTGGGAGTAAGAAGCACTGAGCGATGGGGGTGGGGGTGAAATAGCAGTATAGCCCACGACGCGAGAATACGCCAACTTTAATTATCAAGAATTTTGGAATGAGAGAGACTTGCAACGAACTGTACACATGTCTGGAAATAAAATAATGTAAGGAGAAACATTGTTTTTCTTACTACATTTTCGTTGCTCATGCAGTAAAACTCCCACATAAAGCATGAAATGTTAGTTTATTACATCTTTACTTCTCACTGTATTCGTGACACAATACGCTAGCAGTATTCACGTATATCACTGAATGCACCAGAAAAATTGCATGACTGTACGACATTTGGTTCAGGAGATACTACATCATAAACAATGATTCCTTAAAACATACCGCATCGTGTTAGACCCATAAATGTATTGAAACTTCCTGGCAGATTAAAACTGTGTGCCCGACCGAGACTCGAACTCGGGACCTTTGCCTTTCGCGGGCAAGTGCTCTACCATCTGAGCAACCGAAGGACGACTCACGTCCGGTCCTCACAGCTTCACTTCTGCCAGTATCTCGTCTCCTACCTTCCAAACTTTACAGAAGCTCTCCTGCGAACCTTGCGGAACTAGCACTCCTGAAAGAAAGGATACTGCGGAGACATGGCTTAGCCACAGCCTGGGGGATGTTTCCAGAATGAGATTTTCACTCTGCAGCGGAGTGTGCGCTGATATGAAACTTCCTGGCAGATTATGGTTCAAATGGCTCTGAGCACTATGGGACTCAACTGCTGAGGTCATTAGTCCCCTAGAACTTAGAACTAGTTAAACCTAACTAACCTAAGGACATCACAAACATCCATGCCCGAGGCAGGATTCGAACCTGCGACCGTAGCGGTCTTGCGGTTCCAGACTGCAGCGCCTTTAACCGCACGGCCACTTCGGCCGGCAATGGCAGATTAAAACTGTGTGCCCGACCGAGACTCGAACTCGGGACGGACCGGTCCGGACGAGAGTCGTGCTTACTCTACTTGCAATATATTTCACAGATAGTATTCAGTACTCATGTATGTCAATCAATGCAGCTACAAAAATATATCTTTGTACGACACTTACTTTAGGGAATATGACGTCATAAACACTGAGATGCGTGAGAAACTGCTCCATCATGCATCTTTTAATTTATTACTTCTTTACTCTTAACGTCCGCCCCGATAGCTGAGTACAGCCGGCACAGTAGCTCAGCGTATTCGGTCAGGTACTCGCACTCTGTAATAAAAAAACTGACAAAAGGAATCAACGATCAACTTGAACCCATGTCCTGTGACGTCCGCCCAGACCAAACGCAACGAACAATACCGAACAAAATGAGAAAAAAAACTAGAGAAATAAAAGTGGTCAGCGTGGCGGTCTGTCACGCCTAGGGGTACGGGTTCGATTCCCGGCTGGGTCGGAGATTTTCTCCGCTCAGGAACTGGGTGTTGTGTTGTCCTCATTATCATTTCATCATCATCAGTGGAAGGCAACGGGGAACCACCACCGGAATCCTTCCCTAGACGCTCATGCGGTGGGCCTCTCAGACGAGGTCCCTCCATGATAAGACCAGCCGTAAGGCAGTACATAAAGTTTAAGTTTTACTACTAAGTCTATTCACTACACATTTCGCACTAGTAGGCCACTGTCATAAACATTAAGCTGCATGAAAATGAAGCTGCAGTGCGAAATTCGCGAGATGCAGGTGAAATATGTGAACACATACGCGTGAAATATGTTAAATTTATGTGAAATATATGTGATGTACGCGTATGTGAAGAAAACCAGAGGCATAAAGCCCATACTGAATTGTGGAACGATTTCAATCAGATTTGGTACACATATTAGCTATAATTAGCTTCCCCCCCCCCCCTTCCCATGAACCATGGACCTTGCCGCTGGTGGGGAGGCTTGCGTGCCTCAGCGATACAGATGGTCGTACCGTAGGTGCAACCGCAACGGAGGGGTATCTGTTGAGAGGCCAGACAAACGTGTGGTTCCTGAAGAGGGGCAGCAGCCTTTTCAGTAGTTGCAGGGGCAACAGTCTGGATGATTGACTGATGTGGCCTTCTAACACCAACCAAAACGGCCTTGCTGTGCTGGTACTGCGAACGGCTGAAAGCAAGGGGAAACTACAGCCGTAATTTTTCCCGAGGGCATGCAGCTTTACTGTATGGTTAAATGATGATGGCGTCCTCTTGGGTAAAATATTCCGGAGGTAAAATAGTTCCCCATTCGGATCTCCGGGCGGGGACTACTCAAGAGGACGTCGTTATCAGGAGAAAGAAAACTGGCGTTCTACGGATCGGAGCGTGGAGCGTCAGATCCCTTAATCGGGCAGGTAGGTTAGAAAATTTAAAAAGGGAAATGGATAGGCTAAAGTTAGATATAGTGGGAATTAGTGAAATTCGGTGGCAGGAGGAACAAGACTTTTGGTCAGGTGAATACAGGGTTATAAATACAAAATCAAACAGGGGTAATGCAGGAGTAGGTTTAATAATGAATAAAAAAATAGGAGTGCGGGTAAGCTACTACTAACAGCATAGTGAACGCATTATTGTGGCCAAGATAGATACGAAGCCCACGCCTACTACAGTAGTACACGTTTATATGCCAACTAGCTCTGCAGATGATGAAGAAATTGATGAAATGTATGATGAGATAAAAGAAATTATTCAGATAGTGAAGGGAGACGAAAATTTAATAGTCATGGGTGACTGGAATTCGAGTTTAGGAAAAGGGAGTGAAGGAAACATAGTAGGTGAATATGGATTCGGGGTAAGAAATGAAAGAGGAAGCCGTCTGTTAGAATTTTCCACAGAGCATAAATTAATCATAGCTAACACTTGGTTCAAGAATCATAAAAGAAGGTTGTATACATGGAAGAATCCCGGAGATACTAAAAGGTATCAGATACATTATATAATGGTAAGACAGAGATTTAGGAACCAGGTTTTAAATTGTAAGACATTTCCAGGGGCAGATGTGGGCTCTGACCACAATCTATTGGTTATGAACTGCAGATTAAAATTGAGGAAACTGCAAAAAAGGTGGGAATATAAGGAGACGGGACCTGGAAAAACTGATTAAACCAGAGGTTGTACAGAGTTTCAGGGAGAGCACAATGGAACAATTGACAGCAGTGGGGGAAAGAAGTACACTTAAAGAAGAATGGGTAGCCCTGAGGGATGAAGTAGTGAAGGCAGCAGAGGATCAAGTAGGTACAAAGATCAAAGCTAGTAGAAATCCTTGGGTAACAGAGGAAATACTGAATTTAATTGATGAAAGGAGAAAATATAAAAATGCAGTAAATGAAGCAGGCAAAAAGGAATACAAACCTCTCAAAAATGAGATCGACAGGAAGTGCAAAATGGCTAAGCAGGGATGGCTAGAGGACAAATGTAAGGATGTAGAGGCTTATCGCACTAGGGGTAAGATAGATACTGCCTACAGGAAAATTAAAGAGGCCTTTGGAGAAAAGAGAACCACTTGTATGAATATCAAGAGCTCAGATGGAAGCCCAGTCCTAACCAATGAAGGGAAAGCAGAAAGGTGGATGGAGTATATAGAGGGTCTATACAAGTGCGATGTACTTGAGGACAATATTATAGAAATGGAAGAGAATTTAGATGAAGATGAAATGGGACATACGATACTGCGAGAAGTGTTTGACAGGGCACTGAAAGACCTGAGCCGAAACAAGGCTCCGGGAGTAGACAACATTCCATTAGAACTACTGACGGCCTTGAGAGAGCCATTCCTGACAAAACTCTACCATCTGATGAGCAAGACAGGCGAAGCACCCTCAGACTTCAAGAAAAATATAATAATACCAATCCCAAAGAAAGCAGGTGTTGACAGCAGCAAAATACTGACGCGAATTCTTTACAGACGAATGGAAAAACTGGTAGAAGCCGACCTTGGGAAAGATCAGTTTGGATTCTGTAGAAATACTGGAACACGTGAGGCAATACTGACCTTACGACTTATCTTAGAAGAAAGATTAAGGAAAGGCAAACCTACGTTTGTAGCATTTGTAGACTTAGAGAAAGCTTTTGACGATGTTGACTGGAATACTCTCTTTCAAATTCTGAAGGTGGCAGGGGTAAAATATAGGGAGCGAAACTCTATCTACAATTTGTACAGGAACCAGATGGCAGTTATAAGAGTCGAGGGGCATGAAAGAGAAGCAGTGGTTGGGAAAGGAGTGAGACAGGATTGTAGCTCTCCCCAATGTTATTCAATCTGTATATTGAGCAAGCAGTAAAGGAAACAAAACAAAAATTCGGAGTAGGTATTAAAATTCATGGAGAAGAAGTAGAAACTTTGAGGTTCGCCGATGACATTGTAATTCTGTCAGAGACAGCAAAGGACTTGGAAGAGCAGTTGAATGGAATGGACAGTGTCTTGAAAGGAGCATATAAATGAACATCAACAAAAGGAAAACGAGGATAATTGAATGTAGTCGAATTAAGTCGGGTGATGCTGAGGGAATTAGATTAGGAAATGAGACACTTAAAGTAGTAAAGGAGTTTTGCTATTTGGGGAGCAAAATAACTGATGATGGGCGAAGTAGAGAAGATATAAAATGTAGACTGGCAATGGCAAGGAAAGCGTTTCTGAAGAAGAGAAATTTGTTAACATCGAGTGTAGATTTAAGTGTCAGGAAGTCTTTTCTGAAAGTATTTGTATGGAGTGTAGCCATGTATGGAAGTGAAACATGGACGATAAATAGCTTGGACAGGAAGAGAATAGAAGCTTTCGAAATGTGGTGCTACAGAAGAATGCTGAAGATTAGATGGATAGATCACATAACTAATGAGGAGGTATTGAATAGAATTGGGGAGAAGAGGAGTTTGTGGCACAACTTGACGAGATGAAGGGACAGGTCGGTAGGACATGTTCTGAGGCATCAAGGGATCACAAATTTAGCATTGGAGGGCAGCGTGGAGGGTACAAATCGTAGAGGGAGACCAAGAGATGAATACACTAAGCAGATTCAGAAAGATGTAGGTTGCAGTAGGTGCTGGGAGATGAAGAAACTTGCACAGGATAGGGTAGCATGGAGAGCTGCATCAAACGAGTCTCAGGACTGAAGACCACAACAACAACAACATTAGCTACAATCTGAAATTACATACTGTAGAAGTATGAACCATCAGCCTCCTACTGGAGTGTGTGTGTTAACATGGAGAGAGAAGGGAGGCGAAGGAGATAGACAGTGCGGAGGAAGGGGGAGGGGCGGAGATGGACAGAAACTGTGCGAGAAGAAGGCAGGCAGAGAGATGGGGAAGGAGGAAGTAAGAGATCAGAGGGGAAGAGGAACTGGATAGTGAAAGGGAGGAGGAAGAGATGGAGAAAGACAGGTGGAGAAGGAATCAGATGGGGAAAGAGGAGGAGATGAATAGAGGGGCGGGGAAGGAGCTTATGTATTGAAGGGGAGTTGCAGACCGAGAGGTGGGGAGGAATGAGGAGGAGTTGAATTGGGAGAGGGGTTGGAGGAGATGGACAGAAAGAGGGAGAGGTGGAGATGGACAGAGAGATGCGGAGGAGGAGGTTGACAAGCAGAGGGTCAGAAGGAAATGGGATTAGAGGGGGAGGAGAAGGAGATGAGCAGAGGAAGAAGTAGCAGATGGACAGAGGGGGAGGAGCAGATAGAGAGAGGCGTGAGGAGGAGATGGACTAAGAGATTCGGCAAGAGGTGGTGGGCAGAGAGAGGGGTAAGGACGAGATGGACAGGAAGAGGAGGGACAAGGAGACTAACAGAAGATCGGAATAAATAAATTCGCTGGCAACACAAGATTTGCTGTTATAAAGAGTCAGCTATGGTAAAAACTTCAACACGGTTAGATTGTTTTTTAACAAGCCAGACATTAAATATTGCTGCTGGACGTGACTATCTTTAGTGCATCTCCACATTCCATGTCACTTGCGTAGTTGGTGTCCTTCTTCTCGACCGGCTCACACAGCCATAGCAGCGAATACAGTTCTACACGTACAACCAATCACGACCCACAACGTGGCACAAATGCCACACAGTTTTTCGCTGTAATGAAACAAATGAGGGACACTCGCTGGGAAACAAGCGGTAGGTAAAGGCACTGACAGCCGTTCGGGGTAATCTGGCTCGGGCCATTAGCTGCGCCGGTGGCTGACCGGAGCCACTCGGCTGTGGGAGAGAACAGCGAGAGTGAGGGGTGCTCCTGCGGTCTGCGGCAATCAACTGCCGGGGAAAATGAAGCCAGCCGGCAGGCGGCGCCGTGGCGCGGCCTTTGTCGGGCCCTCTATAGGAGTGGTCTCTGGTGACCGAGAGGCGGGCCGCGCCCACTGAGGGCCCCCGCTTCAAAGGAGTCGCCGCCAGACCCAGCCCCCGGCTCTCGTGCCGCCGAGTTCTCTGGCAGCGGAATCCGCGGGAGCTAAACACCGGCAACTGGCGCACCGCTCACGTTGAATAATCTGTCTGCGAGCTGAAGAGTGAGCAGGGAGGGTCCCCACTCTTTCTACCCTACTACCTGACAACCAGCTGAGATGAGAGGAATTCGTGGCGGGCCGCATAAGAGAAATAAAAAAATGAAAGCAAGCACCCACTTTACTGCGAATGCATCTATGCATGATACTACTGTACTGGTCGACATCGGAACCAACGCTACATCAGTAACTTCCCAAGTTCATTGAGCCAAAGTGATGCAAGATGGAAGGTGCGAGATCCGGGCTTCAGGTTAGATGAGGAAAAACAGTCCAATGAAGTTTCATGAGCTCCTCTCGGCTGCGCAGACTAGAGTGAGGTCTTGCTTTCCCAGGGAGAAGAATTTAGTTTGCATTTTTGTGGCCACGAACACGCTGAAGTCGTTTCCTTCGATTTCCTGAGGTTAGCACAGTACACTTCCGAGTTGTCGTTGCCCCACGAGGAAGCCCATCAAACAGAATAACCCCTGTGAGACCTGAGTTTCTCCTGGCAGCCGGCCGCTGGTGGCCGAGCGGTTCTAGGAGCTTCAGTCTGGAACCGCGCGACCGCTACGGCCGCCGGTTCGAATCCTGCCTCGGGCATGGATGTGTGTGATGACCTTAGGTTAGTTAGAACTACTAGTTCTAAGTGGTAGGGGACTGATGACCTGAGATGTTAAGTCAGAGCCGTTTGAACCATATTTTTTTCTCCTGGCATATACAACTTTCAAATAACTTCCGGGAAGTCAGCCAGGTAACACTTTCAGCGACCGCCGATATTTAGGTGGGAGAACACCCCGCCGTTTTCAAGGCAAACCGCAACGGACAGGCGACGTACATGTAAATTTAAATCCTCGGTTCTCGGACTGAAGAAGGAAAGATAACACACACACTGATCACTAGTGCCACCAAAGATGACCAAAGTCAGATCTATCGATAGTGAGACTACCAGCCTGTTTCTTTAGATATGTTGACGATACCTTTGTTGTTTGGCCTCATGGTAGGGAGAATTTGAATGCCTTTCTACAACACCTGAACTCGATCCACCCGAACATTCGTTTTACGATGTATGTAGAAGAGGGTGGTTGCCTTCCCTTTCATGACGTGTTGGTTAGGAGGAAGGATGATGGATCATTGGGACATGCAGTCTACAGGAAACGTACTCACACCGACTTGTACTTTCAGGCTAATAGTTGTCACCATCCGGCTCAGCGTGAAGTGGTACTTCGTACCTTGGCACATGTCGTTTCTGACGCTGAGACTTTGTCAGGTGAGCTGTCCCATCTTTAAGTTACATTTCGTCAAAATGGTTATAGTGATAGACAGATTGAACGTGCGTTGAGCCATCGACCAAGTGTACATCGGGTGATTGATGATAACTCTGAGTCGACACCTAAATCTACTGTCTTTTTGCCTTACATAGGAAACACCTTCTAACAAGATCGGTCGTATTTTACGGAAATACGATGTGAAATGTGTTTTCCGACCTCCATCTAAAATTAGAGCGCTTTTGAGTTCTGTTAAGGATGTTCTTGGTCTGCGTAAGGCGGGTGTATATCGTACTCCTTGTAGCTGGGGCATGGAATATATTGGTCAAACTATTAAACATCCAGAATGAGATTTTCACTCTGCAGCGGAGTGTGCGCTGATATGAAACTTCCTGGCAGATTAAAACTGTGTGCCGGACCGAGACTTGAACTCGGGACCTTTGCCTTTCGCGGGCAAGTTCTCTACCAACTGAGCTACCCAAGCACGACTCACGCTCCGTCCTCACAGCTTACTTCTGCCAGTACGTCGTCTCCTACCTTCCAAACTTTACAGAAGCTCTCCTGCGAACCATGCAGAACTAGCAGAAGTAAAGCTGTGAGGACGGGGCGTGAGTCGTGCTTGGGTAGCTCAGTTGGTAGAGCACTTGCGCGCGAAAGGCAAAGGTCCCGAGTTCGAATCTCGGTCCGGCACACAGTTTTAATCTGCCAGGAAGTTTCATATCAGGACATTGCTTGGATACTGGTCACCCCGTGTTATATAATAACACCGAGATATTGGCATGCACGTCCAGCTATTGGGACAGTGTTATAAAGGAGGCAGTTGAGATTAAAATAGCGAGCAACCTCATTAACATGGATGGAGGTTTTTGTTTAAACTCTGTTTGGAATCCAGCTCTCTCCCTTGTCAAAAAACGGAGGGACAGAGTCAATGCTACCTCAACTGCGAATTCGTAGTCTCACTATCGATAGCTCTGACTTTGGTCATCTTTGGTCTCACTAGAGTTCAGTGTGTGTATTATCTTTCCTGCTTCAGTCCGAGAACCGAGGTTTTAAATTTACATGCACGTCGTTTGTTCACAGTGTCAGAAGGCCGTCGCCAGGAATTTACCGACTGAAAGAGCGGCTTTGAATATTTCCTTGAGAGGAGAGTTGATGTGGTGCCACTCCTCAGACTGCCCTCTTGTTTCGAAGTGATGAACCAATGTTTCGTCACCTCTCACAATGTCCGACAAAAATTTGTTACGGCTAGCCTCGTAACAGGCAAGCAATTTCACACAGATGGTCCTTCCTTATTCTTTATAGTCTTCTGTTAGGCGGTGAGGAACAGAACAGGCTGACACCTTTGGTTATCCCAACAGGTGGACGAGTGTGTCAGCAATACCGACAGAGACGTCCAGTTGAGCAGCGAGACGTTAGATTGTGATCCGCTGATCATCACGAATGAGAGTGTCTGCACGTGTTGACACTGCCGGCCGCGATAAGTGGGTGATCGGGCAGGTTCGCGCGACCTTCTTACCATGATGACAGACACCTCGCCCAACGTTTCACCGTGCTTTTGCTCGCCGTCACTCTGTAGACATTCTGCAACGACCTACGAATATCAGTGATACTCTGGTTTTCGACCAAGAGGAACTCAGTGAAAGCCTTCTGCTTGGAATGCGCCTCCGTTGCAGACATCATTATGAAGGTTGCATGTAGCGCCACGACCTGTCGGAACTTCATGGAACTATAGGGTCTGAAGCGGGACTATTCCGCGATGAGCCACAACAAATTCCGCATTTTTTCAACAGAAAAATGCGGAAAAAATGTGTTGCATTACTTACTGAACTCTCCTCGTATATTGTATTCCTATGCTTCTTCTAACCGTTGCCGAGCATTCTCAGCTGACCTTAGATATTCCAATACCTTACACCGAAAAACGGGGTATGCAAACTGCAAAGAGAACGCTGGATAAACGAACATGACTTACATGAGGCAACTTTCGAAGCAGGTAATAGATAAATGATTGTAGCGTGAAACCACAATATCCTGAGCGTATACTGTAGTAAGTTGTACAGTCTCAAATAACGCTGAATGCAAAGGGGAGTGACCGCAATTTTTGGTTCTCTACTGGAAGTGTGTCATTCTCGAGGACATTTACAACTTGCATGCTACGTTGAAAGGACGCAAAAATATGTTCTGTGAGTATTTTCAATGTGATGCTAAAACTAATAAACCCAACATGTGGGCCATGGACGTACGACGTCATTTATGCAAATAAATAAAGTTTCGCAGACTCTTTAAGGCTCTGAGAAAGATAATTATTACGAGAAAGAGAACTTATGAGCAAAGCGTCGCAGTTAGTCTTGAAAATAAAATACAATCCTAAAGTTTTGTTATCCTTTTACTAATTAAGTGTAAAGTACTAGAGAAAATCACCAGCCCATCAAGGATCTTGCAGTCCGAAATTAAGGACGCTGAAGTTGCATGCGACTTCTCAGGAACGGTGCTATTTAGATAGAATCTAAGGATATTTTCACAAAACTGCTTGACGAGGTTTAGGTATCTCCGATTTATGGGATATGTAATGTGTTTTCTGTGATAAATTAATAAAATATGTGAAGAAGAAAAGTGTAGGGGGAGGGTCCTGGATATGAGAGATGAATCTGCGCGACATTTGGTTCAGGAACAAGGAAGAGACAAGCATATAGGAGTGTCCAGTTTAGTTACTTACGCCTTGGCCCCCATGACTGTGTTAATGCCCCTTGTAACACCATACAGAACACAAAAAGCATGGGTGTGTGTGTCGTCCTTAGCCTAAGTTAGATTAAGTAGTGTGTAAGCTTAGGGGCCGATGACCTCAGCAGTTTTGTCCCTTAAGACCTTATTGAGACGCCCTGCTGAATCCGCAGTACAGGACAGGTAGTTTAAATTGTGGTAAGTGGGCAAAATAAGCGGCTGTCAGTTACACTCGAACATAAAACTTTATTTATTTGACCAAGTACAAGAGCCAAGAAAATTGAAAAAACACATTATTAATTTTTGGAACTTAATTACCAGCTGAATGCGCCATACAATGTCATGGCTTAAGAGCAAGACTATTTCAATTTAAAATCGGCTCAAAACCAGTAACTTAAGACCCAAACCAAAATCAGGAATTTAAAAGGCTCAAGGCCTTATCTTAAATCAGTTCTTTCAATTAGGTTGCAGGCGTAAACAGTCTGAGACCTTAAGAGCAAAACAGCTTTAATTTAAAAATCGGCTGAAGGCCCATCACTTAAGACTGAAACCAAAAAATATTTTTAAAAGGTCAAAAAGCCTTATCTTAAAACAGTTATTTAAATTAGGCTGAAGGCCCAAACAATCTTACGCCTTAAGGACAAAACAACCTTAATTTAAAAATCGGCTAGAAGCCATGCAAATACAAATAACAATAACAAATAAGAAAAGGCAGTACACCCACCGGCGCTCAGAAGTATCCGAGGGTCGACCTGGAATTCAAATACTAATGCTCGCTTAGGGGAGACAGGCAGTCGGCCCATCCATTCTCGATCCGGCGACAACCCAACCGACAGACAGTCAACGGACCCACCGACAAGATGGCTTCCGCTCCACCCGACCAGCACACAACAGGGAGTTCAATGCAACAACGTAGAAGGTATTGGCGCCCACAACCAATTATACATTGAGCTGTCAAACTACACACCGTGCTGGACAGCGACAACACGATGATTAAAATACACTGCCTGAATTTACGTCAACGGGCAGGGCAGGTAAGCGGAACGTAACGGCCACGAGGCAGAAGATTCTTCTGGTGCACTTCAGTTCAAAATAACCAAGTACAGTTAAACTCCACCAGAGGGTGGCTAAAATTTGCCAACTTGAAAACACACGTTGTTGCTCGCGGGAATGTCCCAACAGCCGACAACGAAGTCCAAACGACACAATGAGAACAGTCGTGACTTGCTGGTAGATTAAGTCAAAACTCAACTTTCGTGTCCAGGATCATCGAGCCACGAACCTCGTACCAATGGGAAAAGCACCCCACACTCCGAACGCGCGTGGACGCCACCAGCGGCCTCGGCCAAACTACGCGCCGCGGAGATTTCCTCGCTGCTCCACACCAACCGAACAACTGCCCGCACACAGCACAGCCGGAAAACTATAAGCACCAGGCCAAAGATAGTACAAGGTGCGAATACCGATACACACCGCCGATGGCACACACAGAGAGAGAGGTTAACAGCATAATCCCGATAACCGCGAGAGACTAAACACAGAATAGCAATCAAGGTTTAATCCAACGCATAACATGAGCCAGCCCCGGCTCAGTTACCACAAATTTTCAGTTTTCCAAAAAAGCAGTAACTGATGAAACTAACGTAAGAAAGTCAGAAGGATACAAGTTACTCAAATTGCCTCATGCTCTACCTCAATGCCAGATCTTGATTCTTGGTCACTGTGTACAACAGCGGTAGCGTTCGTTCGTGGGGGAAAGACCACTTTCCCAACGCAAATGCTTCTCCCACTTCTGTTTACAGTCGAAGCTAGCTACCTATGAAGCGATGAAGCAGCGGAGGTAACAGTTCACATTTTGGAGCATTTTGTAAGTTATATAAGGTCTTTGTTACACAATTTTATAACACTACTGATACGCGCATGTACACGGTGTTTCAAAGTGATTTATCGGATATAACAAGTATGAAGTCACAAACTGAAGATGAATTTTAACTCACACATCGAAATTAAAAGTTTGCGTTGGCGCCAGTTATTAGATGCCGGTTCGCGTGGGTGCCGGTGGTGCTCAGTCTGGTGAAGCGTGTTTGGTCGTTCATTGGACAATGTGTGCCGAGACGGCATTAACGCAGCACTAAAGGACGATTCACGTTGTCCGATGTAACAGGTGGATTTCAGTTACACTTGTGCAGCGTGATTTTTGTCGAGAGCACAGCACTGAACCTCCTACAGCTCAAAGCATTCGACGACGGGGCCAGCAAAGTCAAGAACTGACTGTTTATGCTAGGGGAAATCCTCAAGTCACCCCAGTGCACTCGTTCAAGGCGTAAGGCATTTTCTAGGTAGTCACAAAAAGTTTGCACGTTGTTCAAGTAGTGTTAACCATTCCTCGTGTACCATTCTGGCATGTTTTGCGGCTACGTACCTGTTTCACATCATACAGATTTCAGTTGCTACAAGCCCATATTGATGGTGAACGCAATAACATGTGTAGTTTTGTGAATTCATTCTGGGTGTGGAGATGTAACAATTTTCTTTCTTGTTTAGTGTTCAGTAAAGAGGTTGCGTTCCATTTTCTTGATCGGCGAAGGCGGGGGGGGGGGGGGGGGGGCAGAAGAAAATTTGTAGACCGGAAATGTTGGGGCTCTGGCTTTTCCCACAATTGCGAAATTGCGAGAACTTCCCGAGAATTTCAGTTTTCAAGAGGACAGAGCACCACGTGCTTATAAGAACGGTTCTTAAGACTGATGGATCGGCCATAAGGGACGAACATATCCCTCACTGTATCACTGACCCTCAAGACCGCGTGCTCTGACATGTCGTAGACACTCATAACGTATGGGTAAAATATGAAAACTGCATCCACTCATCAACCACACGTGCCGACTGCTGAAGTAATGATGGTGAGATTGTCGTGTCTCGAGACGCATTGTTCCGTCGTGTTCAGTAAGATTAATGTGATGAATACCATCAATTATTACCCATCCTCGCATTCGAGGAATGGGTAATACCGGGTTCACAGTATTGGATTTTTTGGCAGATTATGAAAGACTCCACCTGTGTGACATTTCCCCCCCCCCCTCCCACCCCTTGCACCATGAACACTGTTGGTTGACCTACTGCTCTGCGTAGTGAATGACCTAACTGCAGAGACACTCGTAAACATTTAAGACGAGTTTGACTATCACTTGGAAGGTTAGTGAAAGATAAATGAAAGTTTTGGTCCTGAAAATAATTATAAGAAGTACTTCAAATTTATATGTGTGGGCGTTTAAAAGATGTACCTTTACAAAATCAAATTTTTCTTTTGAAAATAAAAACTTTGTAATGTTATGGATAAGTTAAAATATGCTACTAATTTCTATATCCATTCGTAAAGCAGTCAGTCCAAAATGTTCCGAAACTGGTTTCATGAAAAGTAGAGAAACGTTAAGATGGTTTTAATGCATGAAGTGATTTACACAGTCTCCGACCACTTGAGTACGAACCGTCCTCACAGCTTTACTTCTGCCAGTACCTCGTCTTCTACCTTCCAAACTTCACAGAAGCGCTTCTGCGAACCTGGCAGAAATAGCACTCTTGGAAGAAAGGATATTGCGGAGACATGGCTTAGCCACAGCCTGGGGATGTTTCCAGAATGAGATTTTCACTCTGCAGCGGAGCGTGTGCTGTTACGTCCTGGCAGATTAAACTTGCGTGCCGGACCGAGACTCGAACTCGGGACCTTTGCCTTTCGCGGGCAAGGGCTCTACCAAATGAAGCTGTGAGAACGGGTCGTGAGTCGTGTATGGCGAGCTCAGGTAGTGCCGGCGCGGTAGCTCAGCGTGTTCCGTCAAAGAGCTGGTTGGCCGCTATAATAAAAAAATACTGTTTGGAAGGATCCACAAACGAACTTGAACGGATGTCATGTGACGTCCGCGACGATCAACAACGAAAAAGAAAAAGATGGTAGAGCACTTGCCCGCGAAAGGCAAAGGTCCCGAGTTCGAGTCTCGTTCTGGCACACAGCTTTATCTGCCAGGAAGTTTCGTTCCTTGGTAGATGCACATTGGTAACATTTAATCTCGTCACCTGTAATGATATTTTTTCAGAAAAGAACTGTCCGCGTTTTACATTTCAATACAATCACAGCATTTTCTTTATTCGGGAGTCAAGATGTGCGGGATAAGTGTATAAAGACTTGTTTATCATTAATTTCAGTTTTGCCTTAGTTATGAACCGAGGGAGGTGGCGCACTGATTAGCACGCTGGACTCGCAATCAGGAGGACGCTGTGTAGTAACCGCAGGAACGAGCCAAGTCTAATTGCAGTACCTTGAGAATAGTACGTAGGAAGAAGTTAAAATTGTAGAGCTGGACGCCAGGCGTGGCCGAGGGGTCAGCCGAGGCGGCACTCAAACTGCTGGGCAGCTAGGTGTTTGATAAGAAAGTAAACAGCCAGCAGATACAAACAAAGGTCTGTGCAGGGACTCATGATAAGCATTCAATTAAGAGTATCAACAGAAAGCATTCCTGGCTAGAGAGAGAGGTCTGGGAGTGGAGAGAGAAAGAAAGAGGGCCCTTGGTGGGGACAGCGCTACGTCATGAGGAGCCAATGAAGGGCTCAGGACGCAGTGTGTGACCATATAGGGAGAGGCGTCTCTGCCCCTCCACTCAGCCTCTGAAGAACAATAGCAACAACAATGCTTTAACGATACCAGATAAGGACACGTTGCCTTCGACGCTACGTCATGCTAAGCGCTGGCGGGGTGGAAGGGGAAACGCTAACAAAACCCGAGAGCACGCCGCTCTGAGGTCTTGTCGGGTCTTGACGTGTCTTGTCTGGTCGGGTCGAAGAGTTAGAGAGTGATAGCAGCAGCCGACTTGGGCTGGGGAACGGGCTGTAGGCAGTCAGCCGGAGATGGTCGCTGGAGAGCGTTAAGGCGTAGCCGCGGGACTCTAACGTAGGGTGTTAAGAAACGTTGCAGAACTTCTAGTAGGCAGTCGGAACGGTGGAGTCAGTCACCGTCTCTGTATTAGACTTGGCCTTCCTGTGAGTGCAACCACCGTCAGATAGGGCGAGCTGTATTCACATAGAATAAACTGCAATTTGTTAAAGTTATCAAGACTTTAATTTCTACCAGCTTCCTAGCCTTGTGAAAACCAGGGATTTCTACATCTTAGCCAGATCAAAAAGTCTCCCTCTCACTAAGGTCGACCGGCTAAAATCCCATCCACGAACCGTGTCGCTCAATCCCTCGCAATACCCACGCTTGGGACGCGACATAAATAAAACTTTTGGTGCCAGGTGTGGGGTTATCACAAAGACGCAGAAGCCATTAGATTTTGCTACAGCGACTGTGGCAATTGGCAGGAAGTTGTGGCGACTCGCAACTTTCAGCATTAGTAGCAACAGTACGTCAGAGTCCAGAAAGGTAGTCCTCGCGGGTGCAGGGCAACGCAGGACAGCGGCAGCGCGACGCGGAGCGACGAGGCACAGAGGTGCCTGAGCAGCCAGCGTTCGAGTCCGAGGGTCCGGGCCGAGCAGCAGCAGCAGAAGCGGCGGCAGCCGTAGCAGCGGCAGCCGAGGAGAGCGACGGGGTCGGCACAGCCCAGCAGAGCGGCGGCCGGCGAATCGCAGCAGCGCGGGACAGCATGGGCGCAGAGACAGCGCGGAGCAGCGCGGGACAGCGCGGGCACAAGGAGAGCGCAGAGACAGCGCGGAGCAGCGCGGGACAGCGCGGGCACAAGGAGAGCGCAGAGACAGCGCGGAGCAGCGCGGGACAGCGCGGGCACAAGGAGAGCGCAGAGACAGCGCGGAGCAGCGCGGGACAGCGCGGGCACAAAGAGAGCGCGGAGCAGCGCGGGACGACGCGAGTCAACAGAGCAGACGGCGCACCACAAAAGAATCGGTACTTGTAAAACTCTATTAAGAATATTGTATTTTGTTGTGTAAAGTGTTAACTTAGTTGAGATGCCCCTAACTAATGAAGTTGCGTCATCCTCCACTAGTGGTAAGATGTCAGTGAAAGAGGCCCTATGTATTGTGTCGAAAGTATTCGAAGGGAACAAGAAAGATTTAAGGGAATTTATCGAAAATGTAGATGCAGCTTTTGAATTAGTAAAGCCAGAGGAACACGAAACGTTATTGAAGTTCGTTAAAGCAAAGATAACCGGTGAGGCCAGGTCGAGATTGCAGGTGCGTGAACGCACAGGTACGTGGCAAGAGGTGAAACGCGTGTTAGAAGAAAACTATGCCAGTAAGCGTACTATAGACTACTACTCATGTAAAATTTTCCAGGCAAGACAGGGACAAGGGGAACCAATAGCAATGTGGGCAAGCAGAATTGATGAAATGCAGAGAGACTTTCGAGAAGCAGTAAATAGAGTTACGGCCAGAGAAAACTTGAAAGGTGCAATAGAACTAGTTGATTCCTTAGGAAGAGCGTGCTTTATACAGGGCTTAACTAATGACAGAATACAAACTATAGTGAGAAGCAGAGGAGATGAAATTACGTTGGCAGCAGCAGTGGAGTTGGCACTGCAGGAGGAGAGTGCAATATTGTCCATGAAAGAGCGGGGACTAGCCCCGAGGGTAACGTACACTCGAAATAAAGAAACTGTAAAAATCGTGAGAGAAAGTAAAGAGTTGAAATGTTTCAATTGTGGGCTGAGGGGTCACATAGCCAGCAAGTGTAGGAAAAGCAGGCCAGAGCATAGAGTACGAGCCATGACGAGTAGAGAATTTACAAACTTTTGCTATGGGTGTGACAAGCCGGAACATACAGACATGGAATGCAGGGTGCGGTTAAGAAAAATTCACCCGATAGATGTAAGGGAATTCAGAGGAAATCACAGAGAAACCGATGGAGGGTTACGAGAGTGGAGATGTCCACAGTGTAATTTACCAGGGAACTGCGGAGTTACGTGCACAAGAGTAAAAGATGTCGCGTGCTTTAAGTGTAAGCGGCAGGGCCACTACGCGAAAGATTGCCACGAAGGGCCCTGGCACGCCTGGAGAAAAGGCAGGGTGCCAGTATCGAGTAAAACAGGAAAGGTGGTACAGGGAAACTAAGAGGCGGCAAGGCCGCGCAGTCGGGGCTTGTTGTGATAGGTAAACCCACAGTGAGGGTAATCGACTGTGCAACAGAAAACGATGTGGTAGTGTTGTACTGCGTAGAACTAAAGAAGTATTTAAAGTTGCTAATAGACACAGGAGCACAACTGTGTTTGCTAAAGAGGACGAGTATTCCGGTAAAGAGTATGCTTGGGATCAATGAAACAGAAAATCTTCGGTTAAAGGGTGTAACGAGTGAAGCCGTTAGCACAATAGGCACGGTACAAATAAACTTAAGTATAGACGGATCTGAAAAGGTGAGACAGAAATTTCACGTGTACGGTAGAGGTCTAGACATTCCGTACGACGGATTAATAGGGAGAAATTTCTTAACACAGCATAGAGCTAAACTGGACTATGCAGGTAAAGTAATAAGACTAAAAGGGCGAGATATACCCTTAGTAGTAGAGGAAGAACCAAAGGGACAAGAGATAGAAGCAGATTCAGAAATAGGCGGGGAGATAGGGCCCCGGGAAGAAAGAATAATGTTGTTGAAAGTGGACGGAAAGGTACCACGGGGAATCGAAAGAGAAATGGTCATACCGAGGCAGGAGATTGCACGAGGGGTGCATGTACCTGAGTCCTTAGTAAAAGTGCGAAATGGGAAATGCATAGTAAGTGCATTGAACGTGTCAGAGGACAGAGTTCGACTAGGAAGTGTCAGATTAATAACGGAAGAAGTAGAAAGAATAGCGAAAGTACGCGAAGTAAAATGCAGCATTGATGCAGTAGGTAAGACGGAAAGTCGTGCTAGTGTGTTGCGAAGGCAACTCAGAATGGATCATTTGAACGTCGAAGAAAAGAGCGCTCTAGCAGAGGTCTGCACGGAGTACGGAGATGTATTTCATCTACCGGGGGACAAACTGTCCTATACTTCTGCAGTGAAACATAGAATACCGATTGCGCCGGAACACGCGGGGAAGGTAGTGAACGCTACTCCGTATAGGATCCCTGAAGCGCAAAAGGAAGTGCTAAAAGAGCAAATAGAACAAATGCTGAAGGATGACATAATTGTCGAAAGCAAGAGCGCATGGAACGCACCGTTACTGTTAGTTCCGAAGAAGTTAGATGCCAGTGGCAAGCAGAAATGGAAAATAGTAGTGGACTACCGACAATTAAATGACATCACGGTAGGCGATGCATTTCCACTGCCGAATATCTCCGATATCCTGGATCAATTAGGGCAAGCCAAGTACTTCTCGACGCTTGACCTCGCAAACGGGTACCATCAAATATTGACGGACGAGAAGGACAGAGAGAAAACGGCATTCAGCTCAAACTATCAACATTACGAATACAAAAGAATGCCGATGGGACCGAAAGGAGCCCCAGGATGTTTCCAGAGACTGATGAACACAGTATTGGCGGGTTTACAAGGTGTTAAATGTTTTGTCTATTTGGACGACATAGTATGTTATGGGAGAAACCTGCAGGAGCATAACGAAAAACTCCGGGAAATATTTGACAGGTTGCGAGAGCACAATTTGAAGTTGCAACCAGACAAGTGTGAATTTCTGAGGAAGGAGGTAATATTCCTAGGTCATTGTATCACGGACAAGGGAATATCACCGGATATGGCAAAGGTGGAGAAGGTGAAGTTCTTCCCACAGCCGAGAACAACAAAAGAACTAAAAGGATTTCTAGGATTGATAGGGTACTATCGACGGTTCATTGCAAATTTCAGCAAAATTGCGAAACCTCTCCATGAGCTCTTAAAGAAAGGAGTAGAGTACCAATGGGGAGAACGACAGAAGAATGCGTTCGAGGAACTGAAAGAGAAATTAGTGAATCCGCCGTTACTTCAGTATCCTGACTTTACGAAGCCGTTTATAATCACAACGGATGCGAGTAACGCAGCGTTGGGCGCCGTGTTATCGCAAGGGAAAAAGATTGGCGAAGACTTGCCGATTGCATATGCATCCAGAGCACTGAACAAAGCAGAACTGAACTATAGTACAACGGAAAAAGAGTTGTTGGCTATAGTGTACGCGGTAAAACAGTTTAGACCATACGTGTATGGGCGAAAATTCACAGTGGTGACAGACCATAAGCCACTAACATGGATATTTAGTGTGAAGGATCCGAGTTCGAGGCTCCTAAAGTGGAGACTGAAGCTCGAAGAGTACGACTACGAGGTAGTATATAAGCCAGGAAGGCTAAACAGTAATGCGGACGCGTTAAGCCGGATAAGGCATGAAGGAAAGGAAGAGATAAGTTCAAAGCGAAATGTGGAGGCAGAAAGAACCTCCGTAGCACAAGCTGAGGCGGAACAGAGTTCCGTAAATGTGCGGCAAGCGCAAGTGTCGGGTGAGACAGACCAGGAAACAAATAGTAATGAGGAAATTAGCCCCGAAGAAAAGGAGAGTATATTAAAAGAGATGCACGATAATTCTTTGGGAGGGCACCAGGGAATGCATAGGTCATTCGAAAGGATAAAAGCGTACAAGCAGTGGCGCGGAATGAAGCGGGACATTGAAAATTATATTAGGAAGTGTCCATCATGTCAAAAGAACAAAAACACACAAATGAAAATAAGGATGCCTTTAGAAATTACAGACACAGCTGGAACAGTATTTGAAAAATGTGCAATGGATATAGTGGGTCCACTAGATGTATCTAGTACAGGGAAAAGATACATGCTAACATTCCAAGACGATCTGAGTAAATTCACAGTAGCAATCCCGATTGACAAGCAAGACGCTGAAACTGTAGCGGAAGCATTTGTAGAAAATATAGTACTAAGATATGGGATTCCATCAGTTTTGTTAACAGATCAGGGATCGAATTTTCTGAGTGATGTGTTTAAAAGTGTATGTAAGTTGTTGAAGGTAAAACGTATAAATACTACAGCGTACCACCCTGAGTCAAATGGTGCTCTAGAAAGGAGCCATAGAACAATTGTAGAATATCTCAGACACTTTGTAACAGGAGATCAAAGTTCATGGGACAAATGGGTGCCGTATGCAATTTTTGTGTTCAACACTACACCACACAGTAGCACAGGTTATACACCATTCGAGTTAATGTACGGAAGGAAGGTTAACATACCAGGAGTACTGCAGCAAGAAACACCGCAGGTAAGTTACGTTTATGATTCGTATGTCAATAAGCTAAGAGCAAGAATGCAGGAAGCCCACAGAGTGGCTAGGGATTCTATTATAAGGAATAAGGTAATTAGTAAAGGACAGTATGATTTGAAGCAGAACCCAAAAGAATTCAATGTAGGTGACAAGGTGTTATTACACGACGAATCAGTGAGACGTGGTAGATCTCGGAAACTACACTCCTGGAAATTGAAATAAGAACACCGTGAATTCATTGTCCCAGGAAGGGGAAACTTTATTGACACATTCCTGGGGTCAGATACATCACATGATCACACTGACAGAACCACAGGCACATAGACACAGGCAACAGAGCATGCACAATGTCGGCACTAGTACAGTGTATATCCACCTTTCGCAGCAATGCAGGCTGCTATTCTCCCATGGAGACGATCGTAGAGATGCTGGATGTAGTCCTGTGGAACGGCTTGCCATGCCATTTCCACCTGGCGCCTCAGTTGGACCAGCGTTCGTGCTGGACGTGCAGACCGCGTGAGACGACGCTTCATCCAGTCCCAAACATGCTCAATGGGGGACAGATCCGGAGATCTTGCTGGCCAGGGTAGTTGACTTACACCTTCTAGAGCACGTTGGGTGGCACGGGATACATGCGGACGTGCATTGTCCTGTTGGAACAGCAAGTTCCCTTGCCGGTCTAGGAATGGTAGAACGATGGGTTCGATGACGGTTTGGATGTACCGTGCACTATTCAGTGTCCCCTCGACGATCAACAGTGGTGTACGGCCAGTGTAGGAGATCGCTCCCCACACCATGATGCCGGGTGTTGGCCCTGTGTGCCTCGGTCGTATGCAGTCCTGATTGTGGCGCTCACCTGCACGGCGCCAAACACGCATACGACCATCATTGGCACCAAGGCAGAAGCGACTCTCATCGCTGAAGACGACACGTCTCCATTCGTCCCTCCATTCACGCCTGTCGCGACACTACTGGAGGCGGGCTGCACGATGTTGGGGCGTGAGCGGAAGACGGCCTAACGGTGTGCGGGACCGTAGCCCAGCTTCATGGAGACGGTTGCGAATGGTCCTCGCCGATACCCCAGGAGCAACAGTGTCCCTAATTTGCTGGGAAGTGGCGGTGCGGTCCCCTACGGCACTGCGTAGGATCCTACGGTCTTGGCGTGCATCCGTGCGTCGCTGCGGTCCGGTCCCAGGTCGACGGGCACGTGCACCTTCCGCCGACCACTGGCGACAACATCGATGTACTGTGGAGACCTCACGCCCCACGTGTTGAGCAATTCGGCGGTACGTCCACCCGGCCTCCCGCATGCCCACTATACGCCCTCGCTCAAAGTCCGTCAACTGCACATACGGTTCACGTCCACGCTGTCGCGGCATGCTACCAGTGTTAAAGACTGCGATGGAGCTCCGTATGCCACGGCAAACTGGCTGACACTGACGGCGGCGGTGCACAAATGCTGCGCAGCTAGCGCCATTCGACGGCCAACACCGCGGGTCCTGGTGTTTCCACTGTGCCATGCGTGTGATCATTGCTTGTACAGCCCTGTCGCAGTGTCCGGAGCAAGTATGGTGGGTCTGACACACCGGTGTCAATGTGTTCTTTTTTCCATTTCCAGGAGTGTATATTCGCAATGGAGAGGTCCATTTGAAGTGTTAAAAGTGGAAGGTCCTAACGTAGTTATAAGAGTTAAGAGAAATAAGGAAACAAAAGTAAATGCCAACAGGCTGAAACAGTTCTTTTAAATTTCAGGTATGGCACTCAAGTGGCAAGTTGTGCAACTCATCATAGTGATAATAACATACACCGTCGTTGCATCAGGATACGAAACGAACGATTTCAAAGTGACCTCAATACCAAGCTCATCAGGACTATATTACGATCACGTAGGACAAATAGAGATATACAGTACCACATGGAGGATAGTCACATATGTTAACTTAGATGTAATAACAGAAAGATTTCAAAAAGCAGAGAGGTACGGTAAGGCAGCGGTACAGAGGTGCCGTGACACATTGAAACAATTAAACGTTGGATTAATAGAATGTAGAGTATTAGATCAGCAAGTTACACATCACGTGGAAAAGATTACAGGGCTACAGCAACTCGTACAGCAACTTACAAAACACGAAACCAGAAGAAAGAGAGGAGTATTCAACTTCGTCGGACAGGTAAGTAAGATACTGTTCGGAACATTGGACGAAACAGACGCAGCGTACTATAAGGAAAGAATAGATGCTATGGAAAAGAACTCTGAAGGGTTGCTGAGGTTAACTAAGGAACAAGTGGCAGTGGTAAGGGCCACGTTAGCAGGAGTAAACAGAACAGTATATACACTAGAATCAAACGAACACATTCTAAGAACAGGCATGCAGAGACTAGAAAGGTTCATGAAGGAATACGTGAAGGAGACAGATATAGGTTTCAAACGAGTAGCAACTTTTGCCACTGTAACGGAACAAGTATTACAATTAGCGGCAGTGTTTGGCCAAATCGAAGAAAAGTACTAGCAAATGATAAATGCCATTGTAAATGCTCAAAAGGGAATACTTAAGCCTCACATCATTAATCCAGTGCAAATTGTGAAGTATCTAAGTTTAATCCGAGACGAATTAAAGGACGTGAAGTTTCCTGTTCCTCTCGCGGAGTCATCAGGCTACCTCTTGTTAAGAATAATCGATCTAGATGTTTTCATTTCCGGTAGCATACTAGGGTACGTAATTAATATCCCTTTAATAGATAATAATAATTTCAATTTGTACAGAGTTCTCCCATTACCAAAGGAGATCCCAAATATGAAAGGAAGGTACATATACATACAGCCAGAGAAAGAATTTCTACTGATAGATGAATCCAAAGGCAGTACGTGAAACTTTCTGCGGATGATCTAAAATGTAAAGAACTGAGTAAGAACAGAAGACTGTGCAGACAGTCATTCGCATTGCTATCGACATTCGACCATGAGGAATGCGAAGCCAAATTATTGCAACCGGTAAGAGAAGTTCCGGAAGATTGTGTGCGAAAAATAGTCGCACTGAATCAGAGCCTTTGGACCCATCTAAACAGTAACGAATGGCTATATGTAGCTCCTAAGGAAGAAGGACTGACAGTATTATGTGGAAAGGAACCCCCGAAGGATTTATTAATGAAAGGGGTAGGAAAGATAAGTTTTTATAGTAAATGTAAAGGGTATGGAACTAGAGTGTTCATACAAACAGATAGAGTAATTCATAGTAACATAACAAAGAAGGATATAATACCTCAAATTAATTTAGAATTTGACTGTTGTGTAGTAAACGAAGAAAAGAAAAATGTCTCAATGCTAACGTTAGATTTACCATTGGAGCAGGTAGTAACACAATTAGACGACTTGAAAGTCGCTGGGAAAAGGTTGGACGATGTCCAGCGGATGGCAGAAAGGCAGGAGGAAGAACTAAAATACTCCAGATACTTTACCCATTACTCAGTAACTACATACATAGCTATAGCAATAGTCATTGTTGTTGTAATAACATGTTGTTGTAAAAATTGTAAATGCTGTAAAGAATGCTTCAAAAGTTTATGGAAGTACTTCGACGATAGTAACTGTTGTGGAAAAGTATGTATAAGAAACACTATAGTAAATCAATATCCAGAGACTAACTTAAGTAGAAGACAAGCTAATAACGACACTGAAGAGGTAGTAATATACGAAAGATGTGGGAAAAACCAAGAAGAGTCAGTTCTGTTCAGAAACAGGCGTTAAGTCAAATCAAAAGTTAAAATATATTAGAAGTGTCTTATGAAAAGGTGTAATCTATTTTAGTGTTTTGTCCATTTTATGAAACTGTAGGCACTTGTAAAATCCAATGCTGAATGAAAATGATATTTTGTATCAATGCTTTAAAAATGTACCTTGATTGTAATTGTATCAATGATTTGAAAAAAAAATGTACCTTGATAAATGTATGTTTGATAAATAATTGTTGTAGCAATGATTTAAAAAAAAAAGAAGAAAAGTGTATCTTGATAAATTTATAAAATGCTTGTGTCTCACAAAGAACTTAATGGAATTAAGTGTATATAAAAGAAAAAGAAACATGTGAAGTGTTGATGTAACAAAAGAAAATGTAAGCAAATAAAATGAGAGAATCTCAATAGACGCTACTCTGAGGAGTAACGCCAATTTCCCTGGCGGGGGAGGTGTTGTAACCGCAGGAACAAGCCAAGTCTAATTGCAGTACCTTGAGAATAGTACGTAGGAAGAAGTTAAAATTGTAGAGCTGGACGCCAGGCGTGGCCGAAGGGTCAGCCGAGGCGGCACTCAAACTGCTGGGCAGCTGGGTGTTTGATAAGAAAGTAAACAGCCAGCAGATACAAACGAAGGTCTGTGCAGGGACTCATGATAAGCATTCAATTAAGAGTATCAACAGAAAGCATTCCTGGCTAGAGAGAGAGGTCTGGGAGTGGAGAGAGAAAGAAAGAGGGCCCTTGGTGGGGACAGCGCTACGTCATGAGGAGCCAATGAAGGGCTCAGGACGCAGTGTGTGACCATATAGGGAGAGGCGTCTCTGCCCCTCCACTCAGCCTCTGAAGAACAATAGCAACAACAATGCTTTAACGATACCAAATAAGGACACGTTGCCTTCGACGCTACGTCATGCTAAGCGCTGGCGGGGTCGAAGGGGAAACGCTAACAAAACCCGAGAGCACGCCGCTCTGAGGTCTTGTCGGGTCTTGACGTGTCTTGTCTGGTCGGGTCGAAGAGTTAGAGAGTGATAGCAGCAGCCGACTTGGGCTGGGGAACGGGCTGTAGGCAGTCAGCCGGAGATGGTCGCTGGAGAGCGTTAAGGCGTAGCCGCGGGACTCTAACGTAGGGTGTTAAGAAACGTTGCAGAACTTGTAGTAGGCAGTCGGAACGGTGGAGTCAGTCACCGTCTCTGTATTAGACTTGGCCTTCCTGTGAGTGCAACCACCGTCAGATAGGGCGAGCTGTATTCACATAGAATAAACTGCAATTTGTTAAAGTTATCAAGACTTTAATTTCTACCACCTTCCTAGCCTTGTGAAAACCAGGGATTTCTACATCTTAGCCAGATCAAAAAGTCTCCCTCTCACTAAGGTCAACCGGCTAAAATCCCATCCACGAACCGTGTCCCTCAATCCCTCGCAATACCCACGCTTGGGACGCGACAGCTGGTTCAAACCCGCGTCCAGCCATACATATTTGGGTTTTCCGCCATTTTCCTAAATCGCTCAGGCAGATGCCGGCATTGGTCCTTTGAAATGATACGACAGACTTTCTTTCCGTTCCGTCCCTAATCCTTTGGGACTGATGACCTCGGTGTTTGGTCCCCACACCAAATCAATCAACCACCCTTTACTTTTGTACTAATTTATGTATTCATTTACTTATGTATTCATTTACTTAATAAAACTTGTGTGGGAGAGAGCCTACATTTTTGTTGTCTAACGGCGCATTAGGTTGAGAATGTTACCCGCTTGTGCAATCCCAGTGTTAGAGGTGCTGTTTACCGTTCCTTGTTCGCTGTGTAGCCACTCTCCGTCGATCTGCTGCCGTCGACTTCTCTGACGTATGTTATTGATGTTGTTATCTACTGTATATGCCCGACTGTTCGCTATGTCTACACGTCAGATAAGCCACCCAAAAACATCTTCACTGTAACGGCGACTAAATTTCCGGTCTTAATATTAACTGTTTGCTCAGTCGATCGCCCTTCATTTGTTGCTGCGTTACCGAAGACAAGATAGTTGATAACGTCTTTGAATGTTAGTTTTTATTTACCAATACACACATAATTATGGAAATCACCTTAGTTCTTTATTAACAATATTCAATAATAATTAAATGATCCTGAATGATTGCGTTTTGTTTAGAGGGAAAAGGAGGATTGATCCCACGATTAATGTCAGCAATGACGGCAACTAAAATGTCCAGGATTTTTATTGTTCGACACTCAAAAATATTACAGCAAGGACTATGGTCCATTATTAAATACTATTTATCGATACAGTCATTCCATCTTCTTACGCTCTTACTTTCACAAAGCTAAGTGTCCAGTTCCATACTCATATTCAATGGGGGCTTAATTATTATTTAATGCAAATAATTTTAATTTTTGCTTTAGTAACTGTCTGTCCGATTACGAAGTCTCGTAAACGGTTGGCCCTGACTAGTATTATTACGCTATCTGACTGCATAGAACAACAACAAAGAATGAAATGGAAATTTTCATTAACACAATTAATTAATTAAGTCCCCAGCAAATATAAAACCTACGAAACCAAAGCACAAGTGTAACTGTTCTGTGTGTGGAAGTATGACTCACCGTACGCATCTGGCACGGTTCTTCTTCAACAACACAAGAAATTTTAAATATCATTTATACTGAAGTAACTAAAAAATAGAAATACTATAATTACTCAAGAAAACCAGAATTACACTCTAATACAAGAACACAAGCCAGATGCTTTGTTGACTGAACCTGTAATGACGCATTATTCAGGACATTGAAATAATGAGAAAGAAAAGAAAAGTAGTTTGTTACCTTAATTTATATTGATGAAAAGCACTCTAGACATTACAATCTCTCCACACCGACTCGCTACTATCACATCTCAACAAGAACTTTTCAGTATCACATCTCAGCAAGCACTGCCTACTAGCTCATCTCAACAAACACTCCTCACTACGACATCTCAGCACTGACTACCACGAGTTCTCCCAAAGCACTGCCCACTACGAGTTCTCAATAATCACTGCCCACTACGACATCTCAATAATCACTGCCAGTGGAGGCGGCGGAACAATACTCTCTAGCGCGATCTCTGGCGCTGTGGCTCAGTGTAGCCACCTTTCATAGTCCACAGATCCTATTATCAGTTATTCTACATGTAACAGAATTTAATACTGAGCACTACTTTTTCTCGCGCACAAAATTCCTCAGACATTCTTACTCCGTAACCTTACAGCAAAAGTCTGTCCCGTAAAAATTAACTACAGTCAATTTTGTTGCAGTTTAACAAAAGTGCCCTGATCCCTTCCGTAGCATATCACACGGCTATATCGCACGCCGCAGCTACGTTGACTCACTCAGAGAGCAGAAAACAAGACAAGAGAACTAACAGTACCCGCGGATGGTTTATATAGTAGAATTTAGAAACAAAAGTGGCCGCGTTAAACCCTCTTTGATTTACATGAAGCTCTACTTTGCTGGTGGGCGTTATTCTGATGAGAGATTATATACCGATAATATTAATTAATTTTTTGAATGCTATTAACTATTACCGATATTATCGATCTCTTTCAAATTCTGAAGGTGGCAGGGGTAAAATACAGGGAGCGAAAGGCTATTTACAATTTGTACAGAAACCAGATGGCAGTTACAGGAGTCGAGGGGCATGAAGGGGAAGCAGTGGTTGGGAAGGGGGTGATACAGGGTTGTAGCCTCTCCCCGATGTTATTCAATCTGTATATTGAGCAAGCAGTAAAGGAAACAAAAGATGAATTCGGAGTAGGAACTAAAATCCATGGAGAAGAAACAAAAACTTTTGAGGTTCTCCGATGACATCGTAATTCTGTCAGAGACAGCAAAGGACCTGGAAGAGCAGTTGAACGGAATGGACATTGTGTTGAAAGGAGGATACAAGATGAACATCAAGAAGAGCAGAACGACGATAATGGAATGTAGTCGAATTAAATCAGGTGATGCTGAGGGAACTGGATTAGGAAATGAGACACTTAAAGTAGTAAATGAGTTTTGCTATTTATGGAGCAAAATAACTGATGATGGTCGAAGTTGAGAGGATACAAATGTAGACTGGCAATGGCAAGGAAAGTATTCCTGAAGAACAGAAATTTATTAACATCGAGTATAGATTTAAGTGTCAGGAAGTCGTTTCTGAAAGTACGAGGGGCGTTCAGAAAGTAAGCTCCGATCGCTCGCGAAATGGAAACGACTATGAAAATCCGATAAAGCTTTGCACAGATGTGTTGGGTAGTGTCTCTAGTATAACCCCAGTTAGCATCACGTCGCTCTTCTCATTTCTGAGCTCGCAGTGAGTGCGTGAAGATGTCTAGAAAATAGTGTCTGCCGCCAAGTACGAGGGCCTGGTGAGGAATTTCGCCTGAAGCTATGCAGCTAACATTACATAACTGTCGTGCTGTTTCTTCTTCAAGACAATTCTCAGCCGCATTCTGCAGGGGCAATGAAGATGCTCCTGCATCGTTTTCAAATGGAAATGTGAGATTACCCACAATACAGTCTGCAATTGTCTCCCCCTGAGTTTCATCTCTGGTCACATGAACCGCTGTCTTTGAAGACAACATTTTGACACAGACAACGAGGTGTAGGCCAGCGTGGAGAATTGGCGGAAAGCACTGGCGGCTGCCTTCTATGATGAGGCTATTGAAAAGTTGGTAAAACGCTATGACAAAAGTCTAAGTCAGAACGGCGACTACGTAGAGAAGTAGCTGAAAGGTGTAGCTAATTGTTACAAGTAAAACATTTCTCATGTTCACTGTGGTTTCAATTTGGCAATCAATCGGAGCTTACTTTCTGAACAGGCCTCGTATTTGTATGGAGTGTAGCCTTATATGGAAGTGAAACATGTACGATAAATAGTGTAGACTAGAAGAGAATAGAAGCTTTCGAAATGTGGTGCTACAGAACAATGCTGAAGATTAGATGGGCAGACCACATAACTAACGAGGAGGTACTGAATAGAGCTGGGGAGAAGAGACGTTTGTGGCACAACTTGACTAGAAGAAGCGATCGGTTGGTAGGACATGTTCTGAGGCGTCAAGGGATCACCAATATAGTATTGGAGGGCAGCGTGGAGGGTAAAAATCGTAGAGGGAGACCAAGAGATGAATACACTAAGTAGATTCAGAAGGAAGTAGGTTGCAGCAGGTACTGGGAGATGACGAAACTTGCACAGGATAGAGTAGCATCGAGAGCTGCATCAAACCAGTGTCTGCACTGAAGACGACAACAACAACATTATCGATCACCACTCCCCTACATAAAAATGAACCTGATAATATTGTTCTTAATTAAAAGAGCGGTTATACCTGGGACGGATAGTTCCACTCGGATCTAATTGACTTAATTTGGGACGTTTCTTGCTATTTGCAACTCTTTTCAACATATGCACTCTGCCACTGGTAAGCGCTGCGGCGAACAGTCGTTCAGTGCGTGGTGAGGGCCGCGTTTGTTTCAAAAATGGTTCAAATGGCTCTGAGCACTATGGGACTTAACATCTGTGGTCATCAGTCCCCTAGAACTTAGAACTACTTAAACCTAACTAACCTAAGGACATCACACACATCCATGCCCGAGGCAGGATTCGAACCTGCGACAGTAGCAGTCGCGCGGTTCCGGACTGAGCGCCTAGAACCGCTAGACCACCGCGGCCGGCGCCGCGTTTGTTTCTTAGTCTTTGTGGTGTGCTACGAATATGCACCACATACGTAGATAAACGCACTTTCACGAAACCTGTCTCCCCCGCACGTTATTTGCACAACAGGAAGTAATCGGTACGAAGCGCAAACGATGAGGAGAACTCTACACGCATCTGCTACCCACTGATTACTCTCCCCCCAGTGGTGATGGTGCTCCTCCATCCACACCACATAGTCTCTTCTGCTTAGGGAACGATAAAAAGTGAACATATTTTAGTTATATTTTGTGCGAGTGACTTAATATTCCTTGGAGTAATTGACTTTGGAGTTGTTACTCAAAGTGTATTGCACTGCAAACGTTTCTCTTCTATTTCACTGACTGGTGGCCCATCCCTGGCTCTGGTCTTAAAGACGTATTCACATCAGAAAGACGTATGAGTAAGTGTGATACGTGAAAATAAGACCTCGTGGATGAATGACATTGTGAACTCGGCTGACTACGTCTGAACTTGAATGAAGTGGGACGGGTAGGCAGCGCCTGAAATTTTCGCACGTGGTGGCAATATCCCTGGAGACGGCGCTGGACGCAACTACAGATGTATTGGAGCTTTGGGGAAAATGAGCTACGTTCATTTCTAGAACTGGAGGAGCCAAGGTTCCTCACAGGCTGTAGGTTCTGCCAGATGCACTACTGGCCATTAAAATTGCTACACCAAGAAGAAATGTAGATGATAAACGGGTATTCATTGGACAAATACATTATACTAGAACTGACATGTGATTACATTTTCACGCAATTTCGGTTCATAGATCCTGAGAAATGAGTACCCAGAACAAACACCTCTGACCGTAATAACGGCCTTGATACGCCTGGACATTGAGTCAAACAGAGCTTGGATGGCGTGTACAGGTACAGCTGCCCATGCAGCTTCAACACGATACCACAGTTCATCAAGAGTAGTGACTAGCGTATTGTGACGAGCAAGTTGCTCGACCACCATTGACCAGATGTTTTCAGTTGGTGAGACATCTGGAGAATGTGCTGGCCAGGGCAGCAATCGAACATTTTCTGTATCCAGAAAGGCCCGTACAGGACCTGCAACATGCGGTCGTGGATTATCCTGCTGAAATTTAGGGTTTCGCAGGGAGTGAATGAAGGGTAGAGCCACGGGTCATAACACATCTGAAATGTAACGTCCACTGTTCAAAGTGCCGTCAATGCGAACAAGAGGTGACCGAGACGTGTAACCAATGCCACCCCATACCATCACGCCGGGTGATGCGCGAGTATGGCGATGACGAATACACGCTTCCAATGTGCGTTCACCGCGATGTCCCCAAACACGGATGCGACCATCATAAAAACAGAACCTTGAGTTATCCGAAAAAATGGGGTTTTGCCATTCGTGCACCGAGGTTCGTCGTTGAGTACATCAACGCAGGTGCTCCTGTTTGTGATGCAGCGTCAAGGATAACCCCAGCCATGGTCTCCGAGCTGACCGTCCGTGCTGCTGCAAACGTCGTCGAACTTTTCGTGCAGATGGTTGTTGTCTTGCAAATGTCCCCATCTGTTGACTCAGGGATCGAGACGTGGCCGCACGATCCGTTACAGCGACGCGGATAAGATGCCTGTCATCTCGACTGCTAGTGATACGAGGACGTTGGGATCCAGCACGACGTTCCGTATTACCCTCCTGAACCCACCTATACCATGTTCTGCAAACAGTCATTGGATCTCGAGCAACGCGAGCAGCAATGTCGCGATACGATAAACCGCAATCGCGATAGGCTACAATCCGATCTTTATCAAAGTCTGAAACGTGATGGTACGCATTTCTCCTCCTTACACGATGCATCACAACAACGTTTTACCAGGCAACGCCGGCGAACTGCTGTTTGTGTATGAGAAATCGGTTGGAAATTTTCCTCATGACAGCACGTTGTAAGTGTCGCCACCGGCGCCAACCTTGTGTGACTGCTCTGAAAAGCTAATCGTTTGCATATCACATCATCTTCTTCCTGTCGGTTAAATTTCGCGTCTGTAGCACGTCATCTTTGTGGTGTATCAAATTTGATGTCCAGTTGTATAGAAGCCTTATCAGGACTGATCACCACCTCGTGGTCGGCGCCTGCTGCCGGTGGTTTCGCGTATCACCTTGGTAACAGATTCACCACGAAGACGTGAAGGAAATGTGCCACTATGCCAGCCACAGCAATTACAGATGCTCCAGCTCCTGCTACTCCACGTACGCGGAAGACAATATTCATCTGCTGTATATTGTGATCCTAAAATCGTATGTAACAAAACCTGTGGGTCCGAAAAGTTTCCAGACTTCGTTAGTTAAAAATAGAGAAAATTTAAGATGATGGTTTCAATGCCTCATACTTTCTACATATGTAGTCTCCTCCCCCTTGATTACAGCGCACAGAATATTCATGCAACCATTTGAAACTGCCAGAGAACTCCTTCTTTGGGATGGCGTTTAACCTGTGCGTCACATTGCCTTCAACAAGTTAATTTCTGCACTTTAGCATTCCGTGGTAGATGCTTGTTGACAGTACCAACTATCGTCACTTGAGACATCAAAGAGTCATCATTTTGACAATGAAGGGAAGTGTGATGGCACAAGACACTGCGAGAATCAATGTGTATGTAGGTATGCATAGATGAAGAGAGTTACACAGAACAGACTAGCATGGAGCGCTACAGTAAGCCATTTTCAGACTGAAGTCTTCAACAACATGTGGAGCAATGCGTTGGGAGTTGACTAATCGTGTATGAGTTCATGTAATAAATAAAAGGGTTACTTTTAGTGAACATCATGATGTTCTTGTTGTGGTCTTGAGTCGGAAGGCTGGTCTCAGTGCTACCCTATGGTCTGTAAGCCTACTGATGTCCGAATAACTACTGCAACCTACATTCTTTAAATCTGCTTACTGTATTCATCGATTGGCCTCCCTCTATAATTTTTATCAACCCCTCCCCCCTCACTTCCCTCCATTACCAAACTGGTGATCACTTGATGTCTCCAGAATGTGTCTTAACAAACAATTCCTTCATTTAGTCACGTTGTGCCACAAATTACTTGTCTCCCAAATTCCGTTCAGTACTTCCTCGTACCTAGACACCAGCAAGGCTGAACCACCTGAAGATGTCGGACAGTTGCTCCAAGGAAATATTGTGGAATCTGCACTGCTTGATTCGGTGGCAAACCCGTGAAGATATGTACAACATATCCTCCGGGAAACCTTGAAGAGTCGCACCTCCTCATTAGTTAAATAGTCTCTCCACCCAATCTTCAGCATTCTTCCGTAGCACCACATTTCAAATCCGAGATCCACAGTTTCGAGAGTGTACCGAGAATACCAAATTTCTGGCATTATCGCCGGCCGCTGTGGCCGTGCGGTTCTAGGCGCATCAGTCTGGAACCGCGTGACCGCTACGGTCGCAGGTTCGAATCCTGCATCTGGCATGGATGTGTGTGATGTCCTTAGGTTAGTTAGGTTTAAGTAGTTCTAAGTTCTAAGGGACTGATGACCACAGATGTTAAGTCCCATAGTGCTCAGAGCCATTTGAACCATTCTGGCATTACCACTCACCACGAGCAACGTAGTGGCCGACGACCTGCACTGAACAACCGAGAGCAGGGGCGTTTGCATAGTGCTCTCAATCCTGAGAGCCGAGCAACAGTCAGTGACATAACCGCGAAAATCGATGTGGGGCGTACGACGAACGTATCCGTTAGAACAGTGCGGCGAAATAGGCTATGGCAGCCGAAGACCCGACGAGAGTGCCTCTGTTGGGTCGTGACCATATCGGCAGACCCTAAACGACTGGAAAACCGTGACCTCGTCAGATGAGTACCAATTTCAGTTGGTAAGAGCTGATGGTAGTGCTCATGTGTGATGCAGATCCCGAGAAGCCATGGACCCAAATTGTCAACAAGGCACTGTGCAAACTGGTGGTGGCTCCACAATGGTGTGGGCTGTGTTTACGTGGAATGAGTCCTCTGGCCGAACTGAACCGATCATTGGCTGGAAATGGTTATGTTCGGCTACTGGGAGACCATTTGCAGCCATTCGTGGACTTTATGTTCGCTAACAGCGATGTCTTGTCACTGGGCCACAACTGTGCGCGATTGGTTTGAAGAACATTCTGGACAACTCGAGCGAATGATTTGGCCACTCACATCACCCTACATCAATCCCAACGGATATTTATGGAACATGGTCGAGAGGTCATTTCGTGCACAACATCCTGTACTGGCAACATTTTTGCAGTTATAGACGACTATGGAGGCACCATGGCTCAATATTTCTGCAGTGGATTTCCAGCGCCTTGCCACGTGGAATCTCTCCACTGCGCCAGGGGAAAGGAGGTCAGACACACCATTAGGCGGTATCCCATGACTTTCGCACCTCATTGTATTAAACTGATAGTTCGATAATTTCCACATCTGTCAGCAGCTACAGTTTTTGGAATTTGAATGACTAGATTCCGTTCGAAGTCTGAGTATGTTTCATCTGACTCGAACATCTTGCTCACCAGATGTAAGAGTTTTACCACGGCTGTCTCTGCCATCGCGCTCACAAGGGAACCTCCCCATCGCACCCCCCTCAGATTTAGTTATAAGTTGGCACAGTGGATAGGCCATGAAAAACTGAAAACAGATCAATTGAGAAAACAGGAAGAAGTGTGGAACTATGAAAAAAAATTAGTAAAATATACAAACTGAGTAGTCCATGCGAAGATAGGCAACATAAAGGAGAATGGCAGGCAAGGAGCGCCGTGGTACCCTGGTTAGCGAGAGCAGTTACGGAACGCGAGGTCCTAGGTTCAAGTCTTCCCTCGAGTGAAAAGTTTAATTTTTTATTTTCAGTTTATGTGACAAACTCTTATGTTTTCATCACTTTTTTGGGAGCGATTATCACATCCACAAGAAAACCTAAGTCGGGCAAGGTAGAAGAATATTTTTACCCATTCGCTAAGTGTACAAGTTAGGTGGGTCGACAACATATTCTCGACAACATATTCCTGTCATGTGACGCACATGCCGTCACCAGTGTCGTACAGAAAATATCAGATACGTTTTCCTGTAGAGGAATCGGTTGACCTATGACCTTGCGATCAAATGTTTTCAGTTCCCATTGGAGAGGCACGTCCTTTCGTCTACTAATCGCACGTATTTGCGGCACGGTCGCAAAACACAGACAATAAACTTATTACAGTGAATAGAGACGTCAATGAACGAACGGACAGATCATAACTTTGCGAAAATAAAGAAAGTAAAATTTTCAGTTGAGGGAAGACTTGAACCAAGGACCTCTCGTACCGCACCTACTGATGCTAACCACGGGACCACGGCGCTCCTGAGTTCACGTTCTCCTTGATGTTGCATATGGAGTACTCAGTTTGTATATTTTACTAATTTTTTTTCATAGTTCCACACAACTTCTTCCTGTTTTCTCGATTAATCTGTGTTCAGTTTTTCAAGGCCTATCCACTGAGCCAACTTATAACTAAATCTGAGGCGGGTGCGATGGGGAGGTTCCCTTGTCAGTAGTTCCGACTGAAAGTCGTCTGGTGCCGGGGGCTTTGCGTTTCCCAATACGTTCGGCAGGAGGAGGGAGCAAGTGTAAAGGAAGTAGTGAATTTGGCAGCTAGTACGCCGGCGCCGCCGCACTTGTAGGTGGAGCGCGCAGGAGGTGGCGCGCTGGAAACGCAACACACTTATCACGCAGCAACAGAGAGAGGTCCCTGTCCCTGACACACTGTGGGGGCTGGAAACGCCAGAGCGACGCCGGCCGTGGCGACCGCACCGCCGCCGCCTCTTGTGCTCAGTCCGAGTCCCGTGGGGCTGCGGGACTCCCCGCAATCGATACCTACCGACTTATCGCTGACGTCAGCGCGGCTGCGCGCTCCCATTGGTCGCAAGGTCACGGCCGGCCGGGATGGGATGGGACTCGCGGCACGGCGCGCCTCGCGTGAGGAGGCGAGCGTTGTAAAGGGGCCTGTCCGGGGTGCGAACACAGGACCCTAGCGGGGCGAAGGCGCAAGCGCGCCGGCAAGTTGCGCTTGCCGTACACGTACGGAATGACGAGAGAATTCCGTCGCCTAGGGGAAGCAGAATAGACTACGGCTTTCCATTTCTTCGAAGTACAGTTGGAGAAAGCATTACAAGATTCAGATGATTTGGTTGAGATAGCACAAATAGCGTCGAAGGACTTGTTGTTTCACTAATTCTCTCGTGACATTGCTACTTTGTAGAGTTCAGTGACAGTTGTTTTAAGTTCTTGGGTAGGTGTTGTGGTTTTCGGTCCGATTACCGGAATGATGCAGCTCTTCACGTTTGTATTTACTGTGCAAGGGTCTTCATCTCTGGATAGCTAGGACAATCTACCTCCTTTTCAGTCACAGTTGTTGTTCTCCCTCTACCATTTGTACTATTCTCCACCTCCTCTCTCTCTCTCTCTCTCTCTTTTTCTCTCTCTCTCTCTCTCACACACACACACACACACACACACAAACACACACAAACAAACAAACAAACACACACCACCCACGCACACACTCACTTCCCGCAGTTACCAAACTGACGAAATTCCTTCATGTAGTAGAATATGCCTCCTCAACCGACCCCATGCTTTAGTCTCATCTAATCTTCAGTATTCTCCTCTGGCACCCAATTTCAAAAGCTTCTAATCTGTTGTTATGTGCACTATTAATTGTCTACATTTCTCTTATATACACAGTTACACTCCAGACAAATACCTTCAGAAAAAACTTCCTAACATTTACATTTATAGTCTATGGTTACAAATTCCTCATTTGCAAATACGTTTTCTTTGGTTTTATCAGTTTTTATTTCATATCCTCTGTACTTCAGCCATCAACATTTATTTTTCTAGCCGGCAGCGGTGGCAGAGCGGTTCTAGGCGCTTCAGTCCGGAACTGCGCTGCTGCTACGGTCGCAGGTTCGAATTCTGTCTCGGGCGTAGATGTGTGTGATGTCCTTAGGTTAGTTAGGTTTAAGTAGTTTCTAAGTCTAAGGGACTGATGACCTCAGGTGTTAAGTCCCATAGTGCTTAGAGTCATTTGAACCATTTTATTTTTCTTCCCAAACAGGAAAACACATTTACTACTTTTAAGGACTCATTACCGAATTTAATTTCCTCAAGTCGACTACGCTCAATTGCCCTACTTTTTCAACTTAGATATAAAAATATTGTTCAGTAAACACTGATGTATTGGCTACTTTCTTCACTAAATGTCACGTATAATCGATTCCTAGAAGACTAAAATTGATAATGTTTTTATGCATTTTGTATACAAAGCATGAACAGCTCATATTATTTCTCAGATTTCAATGATTGCTGAAGATGCAACTTTCATATTTTTTATTATCTACTACTGCCAAACTTCCATTCGTTTACTCTCCTGTCCTCTCTTTCTCTACTTCCATATCTACCACCTTCTGTCTCTCTCTGTCCCGTCTGTGGAAGAAATGAAGATTCTTCAGTCGTATTTGAACAACAGTCATGATCAACAACAGAAACATTGCACAAAGCCCTACACTCACTGATTACAGTAACCTATACACATACGGCAATTCTCTCACACTCCCGGATATAAAAGTACTACTGAGCTGTAGGAAGGTCAGTTTTTCCAATTAACCAGCGGTAGCCCATATTCGGGACTCATAGTCAACAATGCCGTTGGACTTTAAAGTACAATGTAACTCAAAATTCTTGTTGATTGGGGCAGACTGGCCGCAGACATCGTTAGTGTAATGTGCCCTTAAAATTTTTCTCTTAACGTCAGATGGTGATTATACTTCTTACTGTGAGCTAAACGAAGTGCCGCAATTTGGAACAGCTGTCATATAGCTTCCAATTTTCATTCGAATATTTTTGTTCCTAATGTTATCACATCAACAACATTAAGCCAGTAAAATGTTATTATACTAGTAAAATGTGACATGGTCACTGAGGATCACTGCAGGGATCTAGCAATGCTGAAAAAAGTTGTTTATTTCAGTGTTAGTTTGTACATTACAATAAACTGCAAACAACTTCAGAGGAACCACAACTCTGAAAGTACATCTTGTAGAAATAAAACCGCATGCAGCAGTATGTAACATCCTTTATTTGGAACTAAAACCTGTTTCGCAACTTAAAACTACGATTACGTGGGAACATCAGTTACCTCATATCAGACTCAAATGTGGGATGGATGGAATATATAACACTCACTGTCTAGATAACAGTAATACGCCAAGTGAGCATACTGCCAAATTGTAAATGACACTCCCGACATCCCCCGAAAACCGAGCTGGAGCAGAAATTCAGGAACAAATTTTCATCGCGCCATATGAGCACCAAATGAGAGTATTATTGACTAGAAGTTTCTGTCAGCAGTTTGTCTATAACAGTATACAAGCAGTAAGAAAATCCAGTGGCAGAACTTCAGGAATTACTTGCTTATACAGTGCAGAGGAATGAAATGTTTATCAAGAGACAAGATGAATGAATGGTTATATATTGTTAACAGGAGTGTAAATTACAGGAGCTATTCAACATGTCCTAGGTTAGAGAAACTTCTTTGCCAAGGTCGCTAATAATAACCTTAATTTTCGGTAACTTAATTTTCTTTAACAGGTTTCGGTAATCAGTGTTCCCATCTTCAGATCTCGACAGACAGGTTATTGCATATTTCTGAAGATGGTAATATTGATTACCGAAACCAGCTACCTAAACTAAAGGTGTTGTCGAAAACGTTTATGTTGTTTATTAGCACGGATCGCCACTTGCGGTTCAAAATGAGTACAGTGAAACAATCAAGCCCTGTTTGCCGGTGTAAAATACGAGACACCACTTACAGCAAATATAAAATAAATCCATAAAATGTCGATCTGAATACGTTCTCCCAGGGTACCGTGTACCAACAAGGCACCATTCCTAAATTTACGACTGTTTTCATGCCACGTGTGCTGTGACATTCATAAGGGACAGAGACATGAGTTTCTGTAACCAGCGGTTTTCGGCGAACACAGTTCTTCATAAAATTATTCAATCATCTCGCTAACACATTATCCGTTAAAATACGGACAGTCACTCATTGTACCCTACATTTTATAACAGGATTTCTGGACAGACCATCACAAATTTCAAGTTATGCATTGTCTAATTGTGTTAGTAGAATCATCACATTGGTGTCGGTGGAGTCTATCAGCACTGGACATGGCCTGTACCTCAACAGGTATGGGAAGGGGAGGTTGGCAATGCTTGTAGGTGACAGCATAGGTGGGGGGTGGTGGGATCACTCACGGGAAAATTCCTGCAGTAGTGGGTGTTAGAGCTGCACCTTTCTTAGACTGAAGTCAGCTGATAGGTATTCCTGCTTAAGGGAAGTCTCTTTAACAAAGGAACCACTTTCGACGAAGCTTAGGTATCCGAGTAATGAGGGAATTAGTATATTTCATCAAAATATACAAGGTATTAGAGATAAAGTTAGTGAACTGCTTATAGATGTTGACTCTGAAATTATTGGTGTATCTGAAGACAAGGAGATAATTCAGAGGCTTCCTTTACCAGGATACAGGTTGGCTGGCAGCTTTTCTAGGAGCTCTTTGTTGTGTGGAGGAGTAGCCATGTATGTGAAAAACGGCATCCCATGTGAGTCAATTGATGTTTCAAAGTACTGCACTGAAAAGGTGCTTGAATGTTGTGCAGGTGTGGTTAAATTTAGTGGAGCTGAACTTCTAACTGTTGTTATTTATAGATTCCCATACTCCGATTTCACAACATCTTTGCTAAAGCTAGAGGAGGCTCTTGATTTACTTTATAGGAAATACAAAAAGTTAGTTATATGTGGTGATTTCAATATTAATCATATAAGTGATTGTGCAAGGAAAAGGATGCTGGTAGACCTCCTTAATTCACATAATCTTATGCAAACCGTATTATTTCCAACTAGAGTGCAAGGGAACAGTAGCACAACCATAGACAACATTTTTGTTCATTCCTCATTACTAGAAGGGCATTCAGTTAGCAAAAAGGTGAATGGCCTTTCAGATCATGATGCACAAATTTTAACTCTAAAAGATTTTTGTGCTGCAACACATGTTAAATATAGTTATCAACTGTTTAGGAAAGCTGATCCAGTTGCTGTAGAGACCTTTGTAAACCTTATCAAGGAACAAGAGTGGCAAGATGTTTATAGTGCTGATACAGTAGACGATAAATATAATTGTTTCCTCAAGACTTTTCTCGTGCTCTTTGAAAATTGCTTTCCGTTAGAACGTTCAAAACAGGGTACTGGCACAAACAGGCAGTCTGGGTGGCTGACTAGAGGGATAAGAATATCTTGTAGAACAAAGTGGCGATTATATCAAAACGTTAGAAACAGTCAAAATCTAAATGCAGCAGCCCATTAAAAACAGTATTGTAAGGTGCTTAAAAATGTTATTAGGAAGGCAAAAAGTATGTGGTATGCAGATACAATAGCTAGGTCTCAGGATAAAATTAAAACCATATGGTCAGTCGTAATGGAAATGGCTGGTCTGCAGAGACAGGTCGAGGATATAGAATCAGTGCGTAGTATAAATGTCCGTGATACTGATAAGTCGCATATATGTACAGTATTTAATAATCACTTTCTGAATATAGCAGGTGAACTAAATAGAAACCTAGTCCCAACACCTAGAGACTGTTACCTGAAATGCTCCTCCATGATACTGACAAGAGGGAGGTTGAGTTAATAATTAAATCACTAAAGACCAAGAACTCTCATGGATATGACGGGGTATCTAGCAGAATACTGAAGTATTGTTCTATGTATGTTATCCCAGTACTTAGCCATATCTGTAACTTTTCCTTTAGGAGTGGTAGGTTTCCTAACCGATTAAAGGACTCGGTAGTGAAGCCACTTTATAAAAGGGGAGACAGGGATAATGTTGACAATTTTAGACATATTTCTATGCCATCGGTGTTTGCTAAAGTTATCGAGAAGGTTGTATATACAAGGTCACTGGATCATTTAAATTCACATAATTTGCTGTCAAATGTACAGTTTGGTTTTAGAAATGGTTTCACAACTGAAAATGGTATATTCTCTTATCTCTGTGAGGTTTTGGACGGATTAAATAAAAGGTTGCGAACGCTAGGTGTTTTCTTTGATTTGACGAACACGTTTGACTGTTTCCAGAATGAGATTTTCACTCTGCAGCGCTTGCCCGCGAAAGGCAAAGGTCCCGAGTTCGAGTCTCGGTCGGGAACACAGTTTTAATCTGCCAGGAAGTTTCACGTTTGACTGTGTTGACCACAAAATATTACTGCAGAAGTTGGACCATTATGGAGTAAGGGGTGTAGCTTACAACTGGTTCGCCTCTTACTTTAAGAACAGAAAGCAGAAGGTAATTCTCCGCAATATTGAGAGTGGTAGTGATGTTCGGTCCCAATAGGGCACTGTTAAGTGGGGACGTTCCCCAAGGGTCGGTGCCAGGGCCACTGCTGTTCCTTATTTATATAAGTGATATGCCTTCTAGTATTACAGGTGATTCAAAAATATTTCTGTTTGCTGATGACACCAGCTTGGTAGTGAAGGATCTTGTGTGTAGTATTGAAACAGTATCAAATAATGTAGTTCATGAAATAAGTTCGTGGCTTGTGGAAAATAATTTGATGTTAAATCACAGTAAGACTCAGTTTTTACAGTTTCTAACTCACAATTCAACAACAACCGATATTTTGATCAGACAGAATGGGCATATTATAAGCGAGACGGAACAGTTCAAGTTCCTAGACGTTCGGATAGATAGTAAGCTGTTATGGAAAGCCCATGTTCAGAATCTTGTTCAGAAACTAAATGCTGCTTTATTTACCATTAGAAAAATATCTGAAATAAGGGACAGTTCAACACGAAAAGTAGTCTACTTCGCATATTTTCGTAGGTTTCTGTCGTATGGTATTATTTTTTGGGGTAATTCTTCTGATTCAAAAAGGGTATTTTTGGTTCAAAACCGGGCTGTTCGAGCTATATGTGGTGTAAGTTCGAGAACGTCTTGTTGACCCCTATTCAATAGTCTGGGAATTCTGACATTGATCTCACAGTATATATTTTCTTTAATGTCATTTGTTGTTTGCAATATTAGCCTATTCCCAAGAGTTAGCAGCTTTCACTCAGTTAATACTAGGCAGAAATCAAATCTGCATGTGCAATGCACTTCCTCGACTCTTGTGCAGAAAGGAGTGCAGTATTCTGCTGCATCCATTTTCAGTAAGCTACCACAAGAACTCAAAAATCTTAGCAGTAGCCCAAACACTTTTAAGTCCAAGCTGAAGAGTTTTCTCATGGCTCACTTATTCTATTCTGTCGAGGAGCTCCTGGAAGAGCTGAAAAATTAAGCAAATTCCCGTGTTACATTGTTGATTTTCTTTATTTAAACTTACGACTTATCGCCTGAATATTTTTCTTAAATTTCATTTTATCTGTTTCTACTATCGTGTTATAATTTCATGTGACTCGTTCCATGACCATGGAGACTTCTCCTTAATTTGGTCCCACGGAACAATAAATAAATAAATAAAATATTTCTCACTTCGAAATAACAAGATTGGAACCTGGAACTGGAAAACATACATCCTCAACTGTCAACACACCATCTTGTAAACCTCCCTTCAGTTGTAGATTTACTACGACAGTCTTTTACTGTTACTCTCAATAATAATTATTACTTGATGAATTCGATGACAAATTTCTTTAGCACATCTACTTACATAATGAACAACTATTCACATTCAACAATTGCTTATTTATTGTCTGATGATATTTGATAAACTTCCCTTCCACAAAGACTCATAAATTAATTTGTTGCATCATTCAGTTATCAAATGCCTTTTCTGACAATAGTATTTAATAACTTTTATAACATAAACCGTAAGACAGTTAGAAGCCTAACATTAATTATGCATGAGAACAAGCGCTGCAAAAAGGCCAGGCACCAACCACCTACTCCCTCTGGGCAGCCAGAAGAGTTGTTTACAAATGCCTTTTAACACAGAAGTTGATACCTCTTTCTGTGCTACAGCAATAGACTTACAAAGTAAAATATTTACGTAGAGGGAAATACAATATTCCCGAGAGCATGGTAGCTCCAAACCAAGTGTTCATTTCCTCTGTCCTCGGAAACGACCGGAAAGACAAAGCCATGAACAGTTCATCAGTAAGTAAATCAAGAGTCGCACCTGAATCGCCAAACATCCGATTTCCACGTAAACAAGTATAGTTTATTACCTTCAATTACATCTCACTAATTCCATCTTCTTTGTCAACACGACCGTGAGCTATTCATTCTTACAATTTAACAAGAAACCTCCGCTAAATGTCCACATTAAGTCCCAAACGCCTGTCTACAAAATTCGGAAACAGACTGATGATATATGGATGTCCATCTTATCGCGTGATCGAGGGACATCAGCTGATGATATACACTCCTGGAAATTGAAATAAGAACACCGTGAATTCATTGTCCCAGGAAGGGGAAACTTTATTGACACATTCCTGGGGTCAGATACATCACATGATCACACTGACAGAACCACAGGCACATAGACACAGGCAACAGAGCATGCACAATGTCGGCACTAGTACAGTGTATATCCCCCTTTCGCAGCAATGCAGGCTGCTATTCTCCAATGGAGACGATCGTAGAGATGCTGGATGTAGTCCTGTGGAACGGCTTGCCATGCCATTTCCACCTGGCGCCTCAGTTGGACCAGCGTTCGTGCTGGACGTGCAGACCGCGTGAGAGGACGCTTCATCCACTCCCAAACATGCTCAATGGGGGACAGATCCGGAGATCTTGCTGGCCAGGGTAGTTGACTTACACCTTCTAGAGCACGTTGGGTGGCACGGGATACATGCGGACGTGCATTGTCCTGTTGGAACAGCAAGTTCCCTTGCCGGCCTAGGAATGGTAGAACGATGGGTTCGGTGACGGTTTGGATGTACCGTGCACTATTCAGTGTCCCCTCGACGATCACCAGTGGTGTACGGCCAGTGTAGGAGATCGCTCCCCACACCATGATGCCGGGTGTTGGCCCTGTGTGCCTCGGTCGTATGCAGTCCTGATTGTGGCGCTCACCTGCACGGCGCCAAACACGCATACGACCATCATTGGCACCAAGGCAGAAGCGACTCTCATCGCTGAAGACGACACGTCTCCATTCGTCCCTCCATTCACGCCTGTCGCGACACCACTGGAGGCGGGCTGCACGATGTTGGGGCGTGAGCGGAAGACGGCCTAACGGTGTGCGGGACCGTAGCCCAGCTTCATGGAGACGGTTGCGAATGGTCCTTGCCGATACCCCAGGAGCAACAGTGTCCCTAATTTGCTGGGAAGTGGCGGTGCGGTCCCCTACGGCACTGCGTAGGATCCTACGGTCTTGGCGTGCATCCGTGCGTCGCTGCGGTCCGGTCCCAGGTCGACGGGCACGTGCACCTTCCGCCGACCACTGGCGACAACATCGATGTACTGTGGAGACCTCACGCCCCACGTGTTGAGCAATTCGGCGGTACGTCCACCCGGCCTCCCGCATGCCCACTATACGCCCTCGCTCAAAGTCCGTCAACTGCACATACGGTTCACGTCCACGCTGTCGCGGCATGCTACCAGTGTTAAAGACTGCGATGGAGCTCCGTATGCCACGGCAAACTGGCTGACACTGACGGCGGCGGTGCACAAATGCTGCGCAGCTAGCGCCATTCGACGGCCAACACCGCGGTTCCTGGTGTGTCCGCTGTGCCGTGCGTGTGATCATTGCTTGTACAGCCCTCTCGCAGTGTCCGGAGCAAGTATGGTGGGTCTGACACACCGGTGTCAATGTGTTCTTTTTTCCATTTCCAGGAGTGTATATGAGAAAAAGTATGATAACAGATGTATCTTGGGAGTCTCTTTATTCCGAAACTAGGCGTGTGTCAGAGTAAAGACATTCTCATATACAGCTGTGGTGGTACGATTTCTCATATAAACTGATAGTAATTACACTCTTGCATACTGGAATCCTCTTGCGAATTTTTGGGCAATGAAATCCCGCAGGGCTCAATTTTGTGGCTACTCCTGTTCCTTCCATATGTAAATCATCTTCTTACTAAAATTTACCAATCTGAATTGGTACTTTTCGTCAGAAAATACTGGCGGTATGATAACTCCCATTAGAGAGAAAGCAAAAGAAGAAACTGTTAATGATGCTTTTAGAGGAACTGTTAGCAATTTCTCTGATAATGAACTGTCCTTTAATTTTTGGAAACCGCACTATACTCAGTTCTGTACGACAAATAGTCGTGCAAACAAATGATGTACTGCTTGCACAGAAATCACTTAAAAGAGTAGAATGTCTCAAAATTTTTTAGTACAATCTTTCTGAGAACCTGCACTGTAAGGTACACATAATTTTGTGGGTAATTCATCACGTATTAGTTATTCACAGTAAGACTAGTAGTAAAAATGCCCTTTATTACTCATTAGAGCTGCCAGTGGCTCAGAAAGGAGTTCAGTATACAACAATAAAAATTATTGTCATTTGCCCAGAGAAATAAAAAGCTTGACAGGTATAAAACCAAGTTTTAAATCTACCCTAAAATCATTTCTTCTGGACAGCTCCTTAACTACGTTTTATTAAAAACTAGTAACCTGTAAACAGAATTCTTGTATTAAGTGTAGTTGCATGAGCACGACTTATCGATGTTAAATTTAGGTCAGTGTGCACTTTAGAACATTCTCATTTTGTAGCCATCCACTGAAACTAATCATGTACCAATATTCTGTGAACTGACTCATTCTGCGTCATTTCGACTTAAATAGCGTTCATATTATCTTTGTAATATTTAATTAAATTCTGCATACTCCAAAAATGGTTTTCATTCCTTGTGGATTACCACCAACATCGAACTTCAGAAACACGTAACGCCTTAGACCCAGCAGCCCCTGGATTCACTTCCTACTCCCTGAAGGGCTCTCATGCTTCGTGAGCTCCATGCAACTCTCCAAATTGTTTTTGTATTGATTTGTTTCACATAGAATGTCAGGGAGTTGACTCTGGGGAAGAACCATTAGAAAAAGATTGAACAGTCAATGAAGGGGTAACGTTTTGTAGGGGTGTGGAATGTCAGAAGTCTGAAAGTGCTGGAGAAGCTGGAAAATCTGAAAAGGTAAAGGCTAGCAGCATTCGTTATGAATGCAGTCAGTAAATTACTCTGAACAATTCAGTGATAGGGTAGTTCTCACCAGAATCGACACCAACAACAATGGTTAAGGTATACATATCGACGTCACAAGCAGGCGATGAAAATATAGGAAAGTGTATAAGGATACTGAACGGGTAATTCAGTACGTAATGGGAGATGAAAATCTTGTAGTCACAGGGGATTGGAATGCGGTTGTAGGGGAAGGAACAGAAGAAAGGGTTATGGGAGGACATGGGCTTAGTAGCAGGAAACAGAGAGGAGAAAGACTTATTGGGTTCGACAGTAAATTTCAGCTAATATTAGGAAATACTCTGTCCAAGAATTACAAGAACTGGTATACATGGATACACGGGAAGACTCCAGTTAGATTACCTCATGCTCAGGTAGAGATTCCGAAATTAAATATTGGATTGTCAGAGATACCCAATAGCACATAAACTCAGATCCCAATGTAGCAATTCTGAATAGTACACTTAAGTTTAAGAGATTCGTCCAAAACAATCATTCTAGAAGAAAGTGAGATATTGAAGTACTGAGGAATGAGGTGACGCGTTTGAACTTCGCTGTGACGTGGATACTGCGATAAGGCGAACCAGAGTGGGCAGCTCAGTTAAAGAAGAGTGGACATTTCTAAACAGGGCGGTCACAGAAGTTGGAAACAAAACGATGGTACAAGGGTGGTAGCGGCAAAGAAACTATGGGTAACGGTAGTAATATTTCTGTGGACCGACGAAAGAAGGAAGTACAAAAATGTTCCGGGAAATTCAGGAAACAGAAATATAAGTCACTAACGAATTATATAAATAGGAAGTACACGGAAGCTAAGGTGAAATGGCTAAATGAAAAGTGTGAAGACATCGGAAAAGAAATGATGCTCGGAAGGACTGACCCAGCATACAGAGAAGGCAAAACAATATTTGGTGAAATTAAAAGCTGGAGTGCAATGGGAATTCCACTGTTAAATGCACAGGAGAGGGCGGATAGATGGAAAGAGTACAGTGAAGGCTTCTTTCAGGGGGAGTACTTTCCTAGTGAGTGATGGAAGAAGAAACAGTAGACGATATGGAAGAGATAGGGAATCCAGTATTCGAGTCAGAATTTAAAAGAGCTTTGGAGAAATGGCTCGACAATATCCCATCAGAATTTCTTAAATCATAGGGGAAGTCGCAATAAAACGACTATTCCTGTTATGTACTAAAATGGAACAGCTACAGCCATCCATATGATGTTATTTATTACATGCCTACCAGTTTCGGTGCTTCAGTACATCATCTTCAAGCCTTAACTGACGCTGAGGGGGATAGACTCCAATCACATACACGAGTAAGTGGCCAACTACTATAAACCCGTTTTCGCAGACTACCTGTAACAAGGATGTTGTGTCCCCAACTATCCACGTTTGGAGACACAACATCGTTGTCACAGGTTGTCTGCGAAAACTCCTCAGAGCAGCTGGCGAATATTTCGTGTATAGTGATCGCGAAATGGACTTAGTTTTTTGCTTGTCGTTGAAGACTGTTTAATTTTGGGATTTTGCTATCGTTCTTGTAAAGCTCTATACACAACTTTACTGCATTTAATAAGATTATTTCTGTCTGTTTTATACTGGTTTATCGTACGACCACTTTCTGTTTATTTGAAATTCACTTTCATTAAGAAACACTGTAACAGAATTCTCTGATATCGTCTACATCAGTAGAAATCTTTTTATTATTTCTTCATTTGTTTTTTATTCTATATTTCTGTTTATTTTATTAATTCGCAGTTCTGTTCAATGCATAGATAATTTGACTGCAGGATTATTATTTGCAGCGATTTAGCTTCTGGGCATGCGCCTCGAGTCTATGACGTTATCGAACTATTCTCGTTAAACAGAGTCGTGAATTGTCCATTTACCTAAGGTAATTGCAAAGTCGCAGTTGGTTTCCTCGTTTGGAATGCAGTTTAGGGAAGCTACTGCTATTGACAAGGGATTTCAGATAGATTCCGTATTCCTGGATTTCCGGAAGGCATTTGACACTGTACCACACAACCGACTCGTAGTGAAATTGCGTGCTTATGGAATATCGTCTCAGTTATGTGACTGGATTTGCGATTTCCTGTCAGAGAGGTCACAATTCGTAGTAATTGAAGGAAAGGCGTTCCCCAAGGTAGTGTTATAGGCCCTTTGCTGTTCTTTATATACATAAACGATTTGGGAGACAATCTGAGCAGACGTCTACGGTTGTTTGCAGATGACGCTATCGTTTATCGACTAATAAAGCCATCAGTAGATCAAAACAAACTGTAAAACGATTCAGAAAAAATATCCGAATGGTGCGAAAAGTGGCAGTTGACCCTAAATAACGAAAAGTGTGAGGTCATCCACATGAATGCTAAAAGGAACTCGTTAAACTTTGGTTACACGATAAATGAGTCTAATCTAAAAGCCGTAAATTCAACTAAATACCTAGGTATTACAATTCCGAACAACTTAAATTGGAAAGAACACATAGAAAATGTTGTGGGGAAGGCTAACCAAAGGCTGCGATTTATTGGCAGGACACTTATAAAACGTAACAGACCTATTAAGGAAACTGCCTACACTACGCTTGTCCGTCCTCTTTTAAAATACTGCTGCATGGTGTGGAATCCTTACCAGATAGGACTGACGGAGAACATGGAAAAAGTTCAAAGAAAGGCAGCACTTTTTGCATTATCGCGAAATATGGGAGAGAGTGTCCCAGAATTGATACAGGATTTGGGCTGGTCATCATTAAAAGAAAGTCGTTTTTCGTTGCGATGGAATCTTCTCACGAAATTCCAATCACTAACTTTCTCCTCCGAATGCGAAAATATTTTGTTCACGCCAACCTACATAGGGAGGAACGATCACCACGATAAAATAAGGGAAATCAGAGCTCGTACGGAAAGATATACGTGTTCATTCTTTCCGCGCGCTATACGAGATAGGAATACTAGAGAATTGTGAAGGTGGTTCAATGAACCCTCTTCCAGGCACTTAAATGTGGTTTTCAGAGTATCCATGTAGATGTAGGTGTACTCAGCAGAATTTCCGTTAGGTAACGTCGCACGTTCTGACAACCAGCCCAAGAGGTGGACCTGGGAATGATACACTACGAGTCTATAAGCGTGGCTGCAGCTTCCGCGGTGACTACGTCAACTGGCGTTTTCTGAAAATAGGAGGATACAATGTAGCGGGTTTGGGAGCGCCATGAACCCGAATTTAAACTGTCGCATATAATCTGCCGCAGGGACACGTGCGGCCAGTTGGCAGCGCTAAAACCAGCGCGATATGTCGCAGCAGTTTTCACAGCGCATCTTATTATAGTGTACGCTCCCCTTCTATTCCCTTCTGGTCGGCAATAAATTCGTCGTCGCGAGGTACGCGACTAGAAATATGCAGCCGGCAGAAGTAGGCCAGGCCCTCTCGCCTGGCGTAATGCCCGCAACACGAGGAACCACTTCCCGGCGGGGGCGCTGGGGCACGGGCTGTTGACCCGGCGAGGCGCAAAAGTGGTGGAAACCGCGATGTCGATGCACCAGTCGGTTATTACATGCCTGCGAACGCGCACCCCGAGCATGATTTACACAGCGTACTTCGCTGTGTCGTTACGTAAGAGTGAGACAGGAGCAGACGTGTTTAGTAACAAGTTGAGTTCAACCTAAACGGCGCTCAAAACAAAACAGCACGTCTTCATTGACGAGTGTTATGGGAAGCACAAACCGTGGTAAATGTGTGTGGAATTGTTTCTACAAGAATGAGATTTTCGCTCTGCAGCGGAGTGTGCGCTGATATGAAATTTGCTGGCAGAGTAAAACTGTGTGCCGGACCGACACTCGAACTCGGGATCTTTGCCTTTCGCGGGCAAGTGATCTACCAACGCACTTGCCGGCGAAAGGCGAAGGTCCCCAGTTCGAGTCCCGGTCCGGCACACAGTTTTATTCCGTTAGGAAGTTTCAGCGTCATACTCTATACGTCCCGCGTTTTATGTGGCCACGACGTCTTCTACGGGAGCCAGGAGCCTTGAAAGTGAGGCCATGGGCAGGACAGCTTCTGTGAAGTTTAGAAGGTAGGAGACGAGCTACTGGTGGAAGTATAGCTGTGAGGACGGGGCGTGAGTCGTGCCTGAGTAGCTCAGATGGTAGAGCACTTGCCCGCGAAAGGAAAAGGTCCCGAGTTCAAGTCTCGGTCCGGCACACAGTTTTAATGTTGTTTATACAAGAGTTTAAGACTGGAAGTATTTTCTCAAAATTTCCATAAATGTCTGAAACGCAAATATTAGTGGAAATATAGCTCGAGATGGGTTTTGTAGCGAATAAAAGCGGTAACTAACCGCAAACAGTTCGAAAACATTGGTGGAGTGAATGAAAACCTGGGAAAATGCCCGACGGATTCACAATGCCGTTTACACGTGCAAGTGGTTCAAATGGCTCTGAGCAATACGGGACTTAATTTCTGAAGTCATCAGTCCCGTAGAACTTAGAACTACTTAAACCTAACCAACCTAAGGACATCACACACATCCATGCCAGAGGCAGGATTTGAACCTGAGACCGTAGCGGTTGCGCGGTTCCAGGATGAAAGCGCCTAGAACCGCTCGGCCACAGCGGCCGGCCGTGCAAGTGGGAACCAAGAGATCGTCGTGCCGCAACGGTAGCATTGAGGACTTGCATCCCCATCCTGACGAATTTACTGCTGCGCAGGAGTTAATGGTCTGAACGTTCAGAAGAAGTTTCGCGGAAGGACCTTTGCCAGCGGTTTCTGACACCCAAGCCTCCAGATGTCAGACACTCATATCGGTACACCTCCACAGCTTGGTCTGTGAGCTGGTAGAGCGTTGTGTTAAAGTTCCCGGTTTTTGTTTTTTTAATAGCTTACCCGTGACATTGTTACATGGGAGAACATTTTTGTATCATAAGAAAATGACGTTTCGGAGTTCGCACGAATGTGGTCAAGATCCGTAACATTGTTTGTGTAAATAAAACATGTTAAAAAAAGTTGTTAGAGCGTCAGACTGTCGTAGTAAAGGTCCCGAGTTCGAAACCCAATGCACCGACTTTATTTTTTATTTTTAAAGCTTATGCGTAAATTGCTATATGAGAGAACATTTTTGTGACTCGTAAAAAGGGCGTTTCGGTGTTTGTGACAATTTTCCAGAAGTTACATATCTGTTTCAAGCATAATGCTTTGACAAAAAAATTGGACATGTTTTAACGCATCGCCCTGACTATTGTTTATCTGACAATAACCTGTACTATGGAGTTACGCCAGAAAATTTTTCTGTACTACATTACTGAATGGAAATATACGAAATATGTCACGATGTTGACACATTTGATTCTAATATTGGCAGCTATACAAGGAGAAAAATAGGTGCACTGAATTGTTTGTAAAGCTTAGTAATACGCTTCTTCCAGTTCAACTTTTCACAAAGATGCATTCCCAAAAATTTGAAGCATTCTACCCTACTTACTGAATCCTACTCATTTACCACATCAATTGTTGGTATGAATTCATTTGTTGCACAGAAACGAATGTAGTGTGTTCTTTCAAAATTTAAGGAGAGTCCGTTTTCAGAGAACCTGTTCTGGCGTAACCACAAGCACCGGAACGAAGACGAAGAACGGAAAACCAGAAAGTCCCATAGGCACCCTATTAGCCACGAGTTGGCGGGATCTAACATCTGGCGACGGTGTGTTACAAACAACCTCCGTGCCTAACGGCCACGAACTTTTGTTACTTTTTTGTTGCTGGCGCCATAATTTACCGTTGTTTTTCCTTTGCAGGGGACGCATATTGCTTTAACAGTTTCTTGTCGTTTTTGCTAATCAGTGTTTTCAGGTGAGCATTGCAGAAAATTTCTTTCTGCCTATATTTGCCTATTCTTTGCATTTGTGTCTCCCAACAGATTAATTCTGTAGCACCACATTTAAAAAGTTTCTCTTCTTTCTAAACCGTTTATCGTCCATGTTACACTTCCGTACGTGGCTATACACGAGATAAATACCTTCAGAAAAGACTTCCTAACACTTAAATCTACATTTGATGTTAACAAATTTCTCTTCTTTAGAAATGCTTACGGTACCCAACGTTATAGGAATGACGTTCATGTCAGGGACAGCGCAGCCCCTCCCGCCGGAGGTTCGAGTCCTCCCTCTGGCATCGGTGTATGTGTTGTTCTTAGCATACGTTAGTTTAAGTTACTTTAAGTCAGGGCTTCACAACATACGTGCTCGCGGAGCAAGCTGTGAGCAGCAAGGCGCGAGCACGGAGCAGCGCGAGCACGCTACCCCCACTACCGGAACCAGAGGGGAGAGTGGGGAAAGTCATGTGGGGCACACAACAGCTGCCGCCAGTCAATGTAAATCCGCGGCCACCTGCAGGGATATCACTCACGAATTATTACTGTGACAAATGAAACAAATAAAGGAGAATATACACATGCCACATAATTTTATTAGCTTAGTCTATGCCTCTACATTCGCATTAATTTGTGAACTGTTACACAATAAAAGGTGTCACTGAAGTGTGGGATTCTCGGTTATCTTGTACTTTTTGCCCTTTACAATTGCGTCTATGTTCGGAGTAATTGTTCTTGTGCATTTTAGGCGCAGCGTGCAGTTTAAATTTCGATCAGACAATGCGTTTCTCAGGCGCGTCTTGTTACATTTCATTGCAGAGAACAGTTGTTCACAAATATACGTGGAACCGAACATTGATATTATTGTAGCCGCCAGTTTGTGCAGACGAGGAAATCTATCCTGAGGGACGTGTCTGTAGAATTCCAAAATATTTTTCTTGTTTTGAAATTTGTCTCTGTATTCTCTGTCACACTGCAGGTCAATAATTTCTTGCTGCGGCTCAGGACGAATCTCTTAAATGTTCGCTGAATATGGAGAGAACAGATCAAAATCACTGTCTAGTGCTGTCAGATCTTGAAAGCGCTGATCAACTAAACTATGTGAATAACGTTCACAGTCTTTGTGAACATCTTGCATGGATGATAATTTAGGAAAATCAGCTAGGTTTCCTGTTTCCAGCTGACTCACCCAAAGTGTCAATTTCATTTTAAAAGCTCGTATTCGTTCTATGAAATGAGTAATTAGCAGATCTTTACCTTGTAGTAAAATATTCAAAGCATTCAGATGGCTAGTTAAATCTGCTAAGAACGCGAGATCACATTCAAACTTGCGCGCGCATTTCCCCTCCCTCCCCTCCCACCCTACTCCGCGACCTTGCACCTGCTCGCGAGCACGTGCCTGAGCAGACGCGAGTACTCGCGCTCAAAACCGGCCAGTTGTTAAGCCCTGCTTTAAGTAGTGAGTAAGACTAGGGACCGATGACCTCAGCAGTTTGGTCCTATCGGACTTAACACACATTTGAACAATGATGTTCAAACCGTACTCTGCAGGATTTGTGTTGTTACTAGTATTAGTGTCACGACTTGCCGTTAGGCGTCGGTACTGATAAGGCGACATAGCGTTGAAAAATAAGCATCAGTGTTCATTGCCGATAGCGAACCTGTGTCCGAACAATGTGATCAGGGCATAATAAAATAGCAGTAGTAGAGCTGCTGCTCCTTGCTAGTGTATACGCATTAAAGAGAAATGGAGATGCCCTCTTCCTGCTCCTGGTTGACCAACATAATTCGGAAGTTCGAATTAACTGAAGATTTTGGAATAGCTCCTAGGAGAGGCCGACGTCCAATTGCACCACAAACTGTTAATGAAGTTAGTGACCCCATGGCTGAGAATGATGGGCACAATTAGTAGTCTTCAAGCAGAGCACGAGCTGTGTTACGGCGGCTGAACGTTCCCTGGTCCACAGTTCGAGAAATGTAGCAAACAGTTGTGAAATGATATCTCTAGTGCGGTTTCAGGCTGTCGTGGAAGCAGGTAGTCGTCACATTGAGGAACGTTTGTATTCTAGAACGTAAACATGGTGCGCAATTAACACATGTTATCTTCTCATGTGGAAATTAAAATGTGTTTCTTTCAATGGTTTATTCGTTATTCCCCTTCCGCATGTCCTTACAAGTTTCATTGTCCTACTATCACTCGTTTTTCATGTGTGTTCAGTTGCTTGCGCGTTACGATTGTGACAATACAGGGTGATTCAAAAAGAATCCCACAACTTTAAAAATGTGTATTTAATGAAAGAAACATAATATAGCCTTCTGTTATACATCATTACAAAGAGTATTTAAAAAGGTTTTTTTTCACTCAAAAACAAGTTCAGAGATGTTCAATATGGCCCCCTCCAGACACTCGAGCAATATCAACCTGATACTCCAACTTGTTCCACACTCTCTGTAGCATATCAGGCGTAACAGTCTGGATAGCTGCTGTTATTTCTCGTTTCAAATCATCAATGGTGGCTGGGAGAGGTGGCCGAAACACCATATCCTTAACATACCGCCATAAGAAAAAATCGCAGGGGGTAAGATCAGGGCTTCTTGGAGGCCAGTGATGAAGTGCTCTGTCACGGGCTGCCTGGCGGCCGATCCATCGCCTCGGGTAGTTGACGTTCAGGTTTATACCAACGTTTAATACACCACCTATCAGGAGATTTAACACCATACTTCGTTCGAAATGCACGTTGAACAACTGTCGTCGATTCACTTCTGCCGTACTCAATAACACAAAAAGCTTTCTATTGAGCGGTCGCCATCTTAGCATCAACTGACGCTGACGCCTAGTCAACAGCGCCTCAAGCGAACAAATGTACAACTAAATGAAACTTTATAGCCCCCTTAATTCGCCGACAGATAGTGCTTAGCTCTGCCTTTTGTCGTTGCAGAGTTTTAAATTCCTAAAGTTGTGTTATTCTTTTTGAATCACCCTGTATGTTGTTTATTGACCTCCTACATGGTGTAACGATCAACTCTGAAGTATCCTGAGCTATCCTTAGGAAACTGGAGACACTACTTCAAGAGTGTTCTTCGTCAGAAAAATCCAATGAATTTCATTTTCAGCATGACAACGCAAAGCCTCACACAAGTCCCCGCACCAGAGAGGAGCTCACAAAACTTCATTGGACTGCTCTCTCTCATCCACCCTCTTGTTGTTGTTGTGGTCTTCAGTCCTGAGACAGGTTTGATCCAGCTCTCCATGCTACTCTATCCTGTGCAATCTTCTTCATCTCCCAGTACCTACTGCAGCGTACATCCTTCTGAATCTGCTTAGTGTATTCATCTCATGGCCTCCCTCTACGATTTTTACTCTCCATGCTGCTCTCCAACACTAAATTGGTGATCCCTCGATGTCTCAGAACATGTCCTATCAACCGATCCCTTCTTCTAGTCAAGTTGTGCCACAAGCTCCTCTTCTCACCAATCCTATTCAATACTTCCTCATTAGTTATGTCAGCATTCTTCTGCAGCACCACATTTCGAAAGCTTCTATTCTCTTTTTGTCTAAACTATTTATCGTCCACGTTTCACTTCCATACATGGCTATACTGCCCGGATATCGTACATTCCGACTTCCATCTGTGTATCCCCATGAGGGACGCACACTGCGGGAAGCAGTACGTCGATGGTGGGGGTTCTTGATGTAGCAAGACGCTGGCTCCGGCGTCGACTAGTAGAGTGGTACCACCCGGGTATATAGGTGCTCCCATTAAGGTGGCGTAAGGACGTCGCATTGAATGGAGACTGTGTTTAAAAACAGATTTTTGTAGACAAAAATGTGGGAATAATATAGTATCTCGGAATCCTGAATAAAACGAACCTGCTTTCAGAAGGAGAAAGAAATGTGTTGCATTGGTTAATGAACGGCTCTCGTATTTCGGCAGTACATGCAGCTCTTAGTTTAAAATGCTGTGATAGCTTCCTTCTGGCGGAAATATTCCGGAGCTAAGACAGTCCCCATTCCCATGTTCTGTAGGGTATTAATCGAGAGGAATTCTCAGGCGTAAAGAGAATACTAATTAGGATGGGTACTTGGAAGGTAGCATCGATAAAGTTGAGCACGAAAATAGAAAATCTAATGGGACGAGGTATGAACTCCGACAAATATTTTAGAAATCAGTGAGGTTTTATGTACAGGTAAAAAAAAAAATCCATACATACTCCGCAAGCACCCGTACAGTGAATGGCGGTGTTTACCTTGTATCACCACTCGTGATTTCCTTTCCTTTTCCACTCGATAATACAGCGAGGGAAAACAACTGGCCGTATGTGTCCTAATTTCTCGTAATTTATCTTCATGGTCCTTACGCGAAATTTATGTGGTGGCAGTAGAGTCGTTCTGCAGTCAGCTACAAATGACGGTTCTCTGAATTTTCTCAATAGTGTTCCTCGAAAAGAATGTCACCTTCCCTCAGAGGATTGCCATTTGAGTTCCCGAAGCATCTCCGTAATACCTACATTTTACTCGAATTTACTGGAAACAAACCTAGCAGTCCGCCTTTGAATTGCTTCAATGTCTTCCTTTAACCCTACCCTGTGCGGATACCAAACACTCGAGCAGTACTCAAGAACAGGTCACACTACGGTCCTATATGTGGTCTCCTTTACATATGAACCACACTTTCCCAGAATTCTCCCTATAAATCGAAGTTGATCATTCGTCTTCCCTACCACAATCATCACATGCTCGTTCCATTTCATATTGCTTAGAAGATCATAGTGCCCAACTAGAAATGCTCCTATTCTTATTGCTTAACTTTCAACTCTGAAATGACTTTCTCAGTCAATCAAAGAGGAACTTCACTCCAAACTACGATGAATGTCGGCATTTTCCACATTAACGAACATTTTCAGAGGTGAAAGAAGTGATTAATGGCCATAAAATACCTAGGACTGAACGGGTGTCGTTCTGCATAGTTTAGAATATGTATCCTGGTAGTTAATTGTTTGTATTTCAAGCTTCTTTTCTTTTTTCCTTCGACTTAAGATCCTTATTGGCAGTTCCGCGTGGAACAATTGTTCATAACATACAAATAAAATGGAAACAGTACAGACCACTCAAAATTGAAATTATTCCGAAACGTAGAAGAACTAAAGAAGGATCAAACTGAGTTACTCCTATACTCAGGAAATTAGTATTAAGGGCATTTTCGGGGACACCAAACTGCCGTCCTACGTGAGTCCTAGTGTAGATGCTTTGTTGTTGTCTTCCTCCGACCTTCTACGAAATATCATGTGTGTATCAGTCGAGTGTATATGACCATATTTCATGTGCGGTGTCATATTTGTATTTTATGAAATATCATGTGTGTATCAGTCGAGTGTATATGACCATATTTCATGTGCGGTGTCATATTTGTGTTTTATGACGGTGAGAAAAAGGGAGCGGGTGAAATCCGATGCCGACACGTAACCTATTTCTCGCGAAAAACGTCAAGAGCACCGCTGACCTTAACATGCTCATCACATGTACGAATTACCATAATGAATGTCACATGATATTACTCCATAATACAATGCGAAGAGGTATGGAATTTAACACTGAATATTCGCGCAAAGTCTGGAAATCAGGAACTGTCCTACAAGTCAGTTCCCCAAGCCAGCCAAATACTGCTGGTGAAAATTCCTTCCACTACCAGGATCTGATTCGACCACCACTTACTTGAGCACTACTTCACAGACGTGCATTTAGTGATCTCGGTTTCTGAGATGGGGCCAAGGAAGAATGGACGGAAGAAGATGTTATGAAGTAGAGTCGTTATTGAACTAAAGTAACTTGCACACTACAGAAAAATAACGTGTGACTTTAGGAGGCACAGAATAAAAAACAGATCGGGGATCGTGTCCGGGTATGCCATCAGCCAGGCGAACGGTTGCTCGAAACATGCACAGCATATCAGAAGCAGGCCAGTAGGAGCCGCATAACGTTAGGGAACACCTGTGTTTCCATTGGACCTTTGGTACTAATCGAAGTCACCTTGAGAGGTGTAGTTTACGCGAACACTAATGCCTACCACTTATATCTCTTCATGTCTGAGTTCTTCCCTCACGGCAGTGGCGTCTTACAGCAGGATAAGTGTCTGCGTTACAAGGACAGAATCGAGCCACAGTGTTTTGAGGCCAATGACAGTGGACTCAAGTTGATGTCTTGGCCACCAAATTTACCTAAATTGCTCCACAAAATACACTACTGGCCATTAAAATTGCTACACCACGACGATGACGTGCTACAGACGCGAAATTTAACCGACAGGAAGAAGATGCTGTTATATGCAAATTATTGGCTTTTCAGAGCATTCACACAAGGCTGGAGCCGGTGGCGACACCTACAACGCGCTGACGTGAGGAAAGTTTCCAACCGATTTCTCATACACAAACAGCAGTTGACCGGCGTTCCCTGCTGAAACGTTGTTGTGATACCTCGTGTAAGGAGGAGAAATACGTACCATCACGTTTCCGACTTTGAGCAAGGTCGGATTGTAGCCTATCGCGACACTGCTGCTCGCGTTGGTCGAGATCCAATGACTGTTAGCAGAATATGGAATCGATGGGCTCAGGAGGGTAATACGGAACGCCGTGCTGAATTCCAACGGCCTCGTGTCACTAGCAGTCGAGATGACAGGCATCTTATCCGCATGGCTGTAACGGATCGTGCAGCCACGTCTCGATCCCTAAGTCAACAGATGGGGACTCTTTCAAGACAACAACCAGCTGCACGACGTTTGCAGCAGGATGGACTATCAGCTCGGAGACTGTGGCTGCGGTTACCCTTGACGCTGCATCACAGACAGGAGCGCCTGCGATGGTGTACTCAACGACGAACCTGGGTGTACGAACGGCAAAACGTCATTTTTTCGGATGAATCCAGGTTCTGTTTACAGCATCATGATGGTCGCATCCGTGTTTGGCGACATCGCGGTGAACGCACACTGGAAGCGTGTATTCGTCATCGCCATACTAGCGTATCACCCGGCGTGATTGTATGGGGTGCCATTGGTTACACGTCTCGGTCATCTCTTGTTCGCATTGACGGCACTTTGAACAGAGGACGTTACATTTCAGATGTATTAGGACCCGTCGTTCTACCCTTCATTCGATCCCTGCGAAATCGTACATTTCAGCAGGATAATGCACGACCGCATCTTGCAGGTACTGTACGGGCCTTTCTGGATACACAAAATGTTCGACTGCTGTCCTGACCAGCACCCTCTCACCAATTAAAAACGTCTAGTCAATGGTGGCCGAGCAACTGGCTCGTCACAATACGTCAGTCACTACACTTGATGAACTGTGGTATCGTATTGAAGCTGCATGGGCATTTGTACCTGTACAAGCCATCCAAGCTCTGTTTGACTGAATGCCCAGGCGTATCAAGGCCGTTATTACGGCCAGAGGTGGTTGTTGTGGGTACTGATTTCTCAGGATCCATGCACCCAAATTGCGTGAGAATGTAATCACATGTCAGTTCCAGTATAATATATTTGTCCAATGAATACCCGTTTATCATTTGCATTTCTTCTTGGTGTAGCAATTTTAATGGCCAGTAGTGCACTTGTCCGCAATTTACGGGAACTGCCTGATCTGTGCATAGACATTTACTGCGACAGGCCTCTAAAACCCTTCCAAGCACTTTTACAGTCGACGCCGCGAAGAATTATTGCTGTTTTGTTCAAAAAGTGCAACGGCACACTAATATAGAGGAGGTAATTATGTTTTGGCTCATCAGTGTATGTATACATGTGTGTATGTGTATGAATTTCTGCATGGGAGTTTTGTACACCTTGTATAATATTTTCACGTCATTGTTAAGACACAGTAACAGGTAACATGCGCAACTGATCACGTCCTTTCGGTTATCGCTAAATCGTAAACTCGAGCTTTGTGCTGGGAACATCGTATCCGTCTAAGCAGGAGTACTAGATACGTGGAAAACTAATGAAACTACCATTCATTTCAGTCTTGGAAGTAAATATGTCTGGATAAAGTAGAGTAACTGTGACATTGGAAAACTGTGTTGCGAGTCTATAGCAACCTTTCACTATTATGATGTCCGTAGCACGAAGTAGTGTTCGTTTACATAGTTGCACCATTTTTCAAATGCGTCTACGTGTAGCTATTGTTTGCTTCCAGTTAGATTCCAGACCGTTACGTGACGCTACCATCGTGCTTCTTCAAGCCGCAGCTACTTCTGCTTATCGAAGCGTGCGCTGCAAATAGTCGAGCACGTGAACAACACGAGGTTGCGCCTTGACCTTTAGGCAACCCATCACTCACGGCGGCTGTGCGTGTTTGCATGGTCGAGTGTTCAGGCTATTCCCTTAATCGAATTGTCCCACAACATCAGATCATATCAAGTCGTCACAATTTGTGCTCTGTAGCTCCATATAGACATTAAATTTTCTTATCTACAAAATGGGGATAACCCTCCCAAGCAAGTCCCCTTTTATTCGAGATTTACAACAACATAGCAACATGGAAGGCCCTCTCTGCTGGATACCAGAATCATGCCTGAAGGAATTATTGAGGTTTGATCTCAATATTTGCTAGTATTCTTCGCAGTTTTACGGAAGTATCTTATTTCTATCGAGGTAATGCAGCAGTCAACCGTTTAGAAACGACGCATTTTTCTCTTGTCCGACTGGAAATTCTAGTCCTGATGTCAAGAAAGCTTTGATGATAAATTAAAATTATCTTTTCTATGGTTAAATGACGAAAGTTTCTTTAAGCTTACAAGCAGTGCTTACCTGTATCAAATTCTTGTCGGGTTTCCAACCGGATCAAACTGTCATCTGAAAACAATATTTCAGCGGTCAGGTGGACAGCTGAAATATTGTGTTCAGATGACAGTTTCATTCGGCAGGAAACGCGACAAGAATCTGATATACTAATACGCTGGGAAAGTCTACATAGTCACATCAGTGCTTACCTGTTTTGCAGAGCGCTGATGCATCACTAAATAACATGGCAAAACAGATAAATTCAGGGCATTGGAGACTTAATGCTAGCAAGGTGGAGTCTCAATGCTTTACAGGAATTTGAAAATCTTAAAACTTGTGTAATTTAATTAAAAGAACGGAATTTTTGCTTGTCAACAACATCAGTATTGAGACTACGTCAACAGCAGTGTGTCAGTGTTCTTTTGGTGGACCACGATTCTGGACCATGAAGCTCCAAACTTAACTTCAGTTCGGGAAGAGGCATACAACCGATCGGTATTGTCGAGGATCTGGTAATACTGACTGAACAAAGCAGTACCTCTGAGGCTGAGAGTTTTTCTAATATGGAGGTAAAAATAGAAGCATCGGAAAACATAACGAAATTTGTTTCAGTGAGCTGAAATTGGAATACTTCTCCAAAACGAGAAAAAGATAAATGAACAAAAGAAAAGTCAGTATTTTCATGCACAACGTATAGTTGCAGAAATATATCTTGGCATAACTGTTGGTAGATTCAGATTCAGTAATGACGTTTACTCGAAACACTCCAATTTACTCGAAGCACGCCATGATTTCATATAAAAAAAAATACACCTATCGTCAAAAACAGCCAAATTTTCCAAACGGACTTTGCTTCAAGGCTCTAAGATTCGTCTACAGAAAAATAACATTACCATACGCATCTTCAGTGTAGGTTAACGTTTTAACAAGACATTACATTTACAGAACGTGCAAGTGAGTATAATGATTGATTAATATCAACACTGACAAAACCCACATAAGGGTAACAAATGATTGAGAGCAAGGAAACAGAGACTAAAGATAATGCAATTAAAACGGAAATAAGACACCATTCAAACACTGAGGATTCCCTAGTGAGCAATGCGTGTTGGAAATCAGGAAGAAAGATTGAAAACAAGGAACAAGATAATGGAATGATGAAGTGACAAGAGTGGAAGATGTAACACTTATTGTGTTGGAAGTGAAATGGAATTGGGTGGTACAGGCAGTCAGTGAATTGCTGAAGAATGAACCTAGGAATTTCTGGGCTGTATTAAGAGACAAGAAAAGAGTGATAAACTAACCTAATGTAAGCAGATGACCAGAGAAATCATGCAGGAGTAGTATGGATGCACATTACTTGAAACCAACGATTCTTAACCTCTTTAAAGTCAGATGAAGCTTCCTGCCTTGGAGCGGTGATCAGCACCATATCCCTTAAATATGAGTTACAAGTATTAAAGTATAGTATTTAAAAAAAATGAAGCTTTCATTTGATAATATGGTCCAAAATGTACAGTACAGTCCACAATATCCAAACAAATTCTATGAGTGGCTACTTTTATGACCTGCTTTCAGTTTCATGTTGCGTTCTACACTTTGCTTATAGACTTATTGGCTATTGGATATATTATATTGCTAAATTCTCTTTATTCCAGTATTAACTGTGATGTGTGCATTAGGAGCTCGAATATGAGAACTCAGAACTTTCAATTCTCATCCTCATTAAAAAGTAAGATATGGTTATCGATCATTTTCTTTATCTGCTTTTCAAACTTTCTTGTTGGACGCTTCAGTAGACCCTTCAACACTAATGACTTCTTTTTATTAGGCTTTAGTTTTAAATTTTGAAGATGGCCGAATTTGGTCAAATCATTCATAACAGTTATATAAAAAGTGGTTCAGTGTGTTCTGTTCATACCATAAGAAATTCTTCAGTTTAAATCAGAAACATTGACATCCATATTGTAGAAAGAGTGCCCACAGTCTTTTTTCAAGTCAATCAACAGCTCTTGGAAAATTCATTGAAACCCTCTTACTCTATTAAAATGGTGGTCTTTGAAGTGCACATAGATCATGAAATCCAGTTTTCAAATAATTTTTGAATTGTTTTAGCTGTGATCCAAAGGAATCTATGTCTGCATCTGAATGTTTATCTATGTCTTTGCGTCTAATTTCTTGAATATTCAGTAAGCGAAGGTAATTCCATAGACTGGAGTTATTGTGAACGTTCAGTTCTGGAAAGAATAAAGGTACAAAGCATTAGCCTTAATGAAATTCATTTTGTCTCCTTGCAGGCGTGTGTTGATCTCTTTGTATGTGTCAAATACATCTGGAAGGTTATAAAAATCAAGACGTTGTACTTTTGTTGCATCTCAGTGGCTTTAGTTAATTGCCAGAGAAACATTATTGTATCTTAAAGTTTGTCTACATATGGTAAGCGCTTTCGGTGCAGGAGAAGATGTTCTGTTTCTTAGTTATTATCCTGACACAGCTTGTCACAATAGACGGTCGTTCAAATAATTCACTTTTTTAGTTAATAACATAAATGACGTAGCAGAGAGATTCAGTCAATCTCATATTTAATTGCAGGTTGGCTTACTAAAACGTCAGCTGTAATGGATTTTAAACCAAACACGGATCCATCTCCACCAAACTTCGACTTTATAGTAAATAGAAGTGCCTTTCGTGTTGGTGGTCTTATTACTGCAAAATAACAGTTCCCTAGACTAGGAGCAATGTGTCACTGTCTCTAGCTGTTGATGCCGTAATTTTCATCAAGAACTCTGTGTTTTTGAAGATATACTAAAGTTATTGCTCCACATCAAAGGCCACATAGTTTTTCTCTATACTGTGCTACAACGCAAATGAACTGATTTTCATCAGGCCACAGACATCTGGCCCCAGAAATTTCTTTAACTGGTGTTAATACAAGTGTTTTTCCGATAGCATATATTTCACACATTTCGCTATTAACAACAAGACTTTACAGGAAGCAAGGAGGCATTCCTCTGCACCGAGAGTTGGTTTGTCTACCCTGTTACGTTTCTCCCTCTTGGGAAAATGAAACTGACATTCAAATATTGTTAGAATTTAGTTTTATAAAGTGTTCACTTAGTCCTGAAAGCTTCATTGCTTCATCTTTTCACAAATTATTGGCAATACTAGTTCTCCATTTTCAGGCAAAAGCATTAATCCATATTAAAAGTATTTATTAAAATACTGGTGGCACCTCTATTTCTCAGCGATTTTGAGAATATTTGCCTCCAAAACTTAACGACGAATTGCATCATATTTTTACTGTACTAGACCAAAGATAATCTCAATGTATCCCAAGATACAAGCCGTCTTAATACTCGCAGATAGTATGTAGTCTCTCTTATTTTACAGAAAGATAACGTCATGAAGACTTCTAAAATACCGCACTACCGGCAGAGCGGTGTGCTGACCGCATGCCCCTCCATATCCGCATCCAGTGACGCCTGTGTGCTGAGGATGATACGGCGGCCCGTCAGTATCGTTGGCCTGTTCGCACGGAGTTTAGTTTATTTTAGTTTTTAGCCACGTAAGTCACTTTTTTTTAAATGTAATAATATTTATTCTTTTAAATGATTTCTTACACCAGAATAAGCAATTGTTTTAAATTTTGTCAGTAAAAATTAACCTAAAACTTAGTCTTACTAGTGAATGTGACTTTTCACAACAAATTTCATTTTCATATTTTCAAGTTCAGGACTCATTTTACACATCTAACATATTTAAATTTCATTGTGCATAAAAATCAACGACCATTAACGAAATATGTGTTTTTTTAAATGTTTTGTGGTGGTAATAAGCACCACTCCCCTCGTACACGTTATGGGAAAATGTGTTGATATTTCAAAGTTCTAGAGTCTAGCTGTGCGTCTATACCTATTTAAAAGTATGTTGTTAATAAAAGTTAAGAACAATTACCGATATTTGATTTTGCACTATTTTTTTGGTGAACACCAAATACCCTACTCCCCTCCCAGCCTTGTTAGTACATGCTATGGAAAATGTGTTGGTACTGTTAGGGTTAAATGGCTGATGTCCAAATTGTCCGCCAAGTGTATCAGATATGACGCTTCTGTGTAACCAGTGGCATCACATATCACCACGATTGGTGCTTGGGTCGTATGATAATGATGAATGCAGTGTTAATGTTTGTTCCTTACACAGCCTCCAAAAACTTGTATGTCCATCGTGATGCTATAAGCAGAACATGAACTCAGCTGCAAGTCAGTGTAGACATACTCCTGTGACCAGTGTTGTTTTGGATGTCGGTACCAACTTCCACTTCAGCGTCAATGGGTACCATGGCTGGGAACTCTATGTTGACAGTCAGTGGTGTTTCAGGCGTCATCACAGTTCGCATGTGCATACCCGTACTAGTGCAAAAAAGCCCTGGCTGAAGATGCGTGATGTAGATATACGATACTAAGTGGATAATGAACAGTCTGTCGGTCCTCTATGGCCCCTTTTAGGTGGGGCCGTTGTGATCCCGCATAGCGCTGCGTACGGCCCCCTCAACCCATACCTTCCGTGTTCGCTTGGCATACACTCCTGGAAATGGAAAAAAGAACACATTGACACCGGTGTGTCAGACCCACCATACTTGCTCCGGACACTGCGAGAGGGCTGTACAAGCAATGATCACACGCACGGCACAGCGGACACACCAGGACCCGCGGTGTTGGCCGTCGAATGGCGCTAGCTGCGCAGCATTCGTGCACCGCCGCCGTCAGTGTCAGCCAGTTTGCCGTGGCATACGGAGCTCCATCGCAGTCTTTAACACTGGTAGCATGCCGCGACAGCGTGGACGTGAACCTTATGTGCAGTTGACGGACTTTGAGCGAGGGCGTATAGTGGGCATGCGGGAGGCCGGGTGGACGTACCGCCGAATTGCTCAACACGTGGGGCGTGAGGTCTCCACAGTACATCGATGTTGTCGCCAGTGGTCGGCGGAAGGTGCACGTGCCCGTCGACCTGGGACCGGACCGCAGCGACGCACGGATGCACGCCAAGACCGTAGGATCCTACGCAGTGCCGTAGGGGACCGCACCGCCACTTCCCAGCAAATTAGGGACACTGTTGCTCCTGGGGTATCGGCGAGGACCATTCGCAACCGTCTCCATGAAGCTGGGCTACGGTCCCGCACACCGTTAGGCCGTCTTCCGCTCACGCCCCAACATCGTGCAGCCCGCCTCCAGTGGTGTCGCGACAGGCGTGAATGGACGGACGAATGGTCTGCACGTCTTCAGCGATGAGAGTCGCTTCTGCCTTGGTGCCAATGATGGTCGTATGCGTGTTTGGCGCCGTGCAGGTGAGCGCCACAATCAGGACTGCACACGACCGAGGCACACAGGGCCAACACCCGGCATCATGGTGTGGGGAGCGATCTCCTACACTGGCCGTACACCACTGGTGATCGTCGACGGGACACTGAATAGTGCACGGTACATCCAAACCGTCATCGAACCCATCGTTCTACCATTCCTAGACCGGCAAGGGAACTTGCTGTTCCAACAGGACAATGCACGTCCGCATGTATCCCGTGCCACCCAACGTGCTCTAGAAGGTGTAAGTCAACTACCCTGGCCAGCAAGATCTCCGGATCTGTCCCCCATTGAGCATGTTTGGGACTGGATGAAGCGTCGTCTCACGCGGTCTGCACGTCCAGCACGAACGCTGGTCCAACTGAGGCGCCAGGTGGAAATGGCATGGCAAGCCGTTCCACAGGACTACATCCAGCATCTCTACGATCGTCTCCATGGGAGAATAGCAGCCTGCATTGCTGCGAAAGGTGGATATACACTGTACTAGTGCCGACATTGTGCATGCTCTGTTGCCTGTGTCTACGTGCCTGTGGTTCTGTCAGTGTGATCATGTGATGTATCTGACCCCAGGAATGTGTCAATAAAGTTTCCCCTTCCTGGGACAATGAATTCACGGTGTTCTTATTTCAATTTCCAGGAGTGTATAACAGAACTATCATGGCGCCATAAACACTGTGTCAGTAGCGCCGGTTTTACTGCTGTCGAACTCTGATGGGTGCTCTTAGATGTTTCTCTTTCTTACATCCATTACACAATCTTCTCACAAGTAATCAACATTAATGTGATATCTCTATCAGAAAGTCACTGTGTGATTTTCCCTTATATATAGTCTGTAGATGGCGTTACTCCTGTTTCGTTGCGCTGAAATGTTAACCATTTACATATGCAAGCAAGTTGTACACTTCACGCCATTTTGAAGTTTATCAGACGTAGCTCCATGGCGTTGCAATGTTAATGGACAGTAGTGTGATAATGGTTAAGAAACTGTATTTCAATGTGTCATCGTATTTGCACTTATTTTTATTATTTCTTCAAGTCTCATTTTTAAACTAAATAGTTATCGAAATATCATTTTCATCAGTGGTACTGGAGTCATGTATTATCGTATCAAACTTAACGAAACTGTAGTCACGTAAGACTTCGTCTGTTACTAACTAAAAATCCATGTATATTGCGAGCAAAGAACGCATTCCCTCATATTCCACTTTCCTTTACATTGTCCTGCCACTCCACCCCTTACAACTGAAACGTATAGGTTAAGGACTGTTGCATTTGACAACATTTATTTGTTGATAAGGAATGCTAGTATCAATTCAGTGATCACAAGCTAGCAGGACGGAAGAACAGTCGAAAATATTTTTGTAGCAATCCATAACACACGTTAGTACCCATCCGCTACAGAAAGGCGAACAATTACAAAATACTACCTCCCGGCAAATTTATTAATTCCTGTTCTAGAGTACTTAAGGCAACTTCATTGTGAAATGGAAAAGGAATTCGTGAGAAAGTCGAAAATAATGTAAATTTTTCATTTCTCCTTTTCAGTGTTAATTGTTGATGACTCATCGTGAAAATTTATTGCAAATTACTCTCCAGTAAATGCGATATCGCAGCTTATTTGTGACCTTTATCTCTCAATTTATCCTTGGGTAATGGTTAAGTCTAAGATGTCTGCAAGTTGTGTGTCCAAAAAGCTTGTGGTTTCTATAAGAGCATATTATGGACAACATCATATCTACCTTTAATTCTTTTAGGATTTGGTTATTAGTTCCTCTTTCGATCAACGATATTCACGCTAGTTTCCTAAAGCCTATCATTCAAACACATCATGTAGAAGTTTTGAATGACTGTTAATAACATGGACCTTGTAAAACTCTTTTATTTTATTTTCCTCGCACGTTTTATTCCTCTTATTTCTTTCAGTGTACATTTGTCTGTCATCTTCAGAGACCTAAGGCCCCAGATACATGAATAATCTCTCTTAATTAACTATATGTTTGACTAATATATTATGCACGTTTAATTCCACAATTTATACTGTGATTATTATTATCATTACAATTTTCTTTTTGTCATTTTTTATTTCAATTTTTGTCATCGCTCTGAATCTTTCTGTTTGAAAGTATTTTGGTTCTGAACGAGGCAAATGATCATATGATCATATGTCATGGATGTAGACGTCCTTTGGGACAAGAGGAAATAAAAAATGGAATAAACATGAAAAGTGAGTATGAACAAGTATAGGAAAAAGTAAGAGTGCAAAGTCTCTATTGCAAAAAAAAAAAAAAAGCGAGTAACGATCCCAGTCAAAAATTTTATATATGAATAAAAATCGTGGATTTTCCTACAAGGATTGAGACTCCCCATATTTTCAAAGCAGAGACGCAGAGAAACAAGCTGGAAGGTATCAGTAAAATTTTGTCTCAGTCATTAGAAATTTAAAAGTAACGCCAGTATTGTTGCACACCAGGAAAGAGGTACATAACCAATTCTGCAAAAGGTCGCCACCACACAGGCAGAACCACTCACCGTGCGTCTCTCAGTGTCATGCAAAACTTTCCAGCTGACGCCCATGCACACAGACCTTTTCCTGATTCTGTGCCACTTCCTCCAGTGCTTCGAGTACGTCCGTCGGTGGTGTGGGCAGCAGCCAATAGGGAACACTGTCAACCACGGGCTATTTCGCTTCCGCCTTGTACGGGCGGACATAGATATTAAAGTTCCTTGCCGATTAAAACTGTGTGCCATACCGAGGCTCAAAATCGGGACCTTTGCCTTCCGGGGGCAAGTGTTCTGCCGACTAATGAACTGTCCTCAAAGCATTACTTCTGCCAGTATCTCATCTCCTACATTCCAAACTTCACTGTAGCTCTGCTGCGAAACTTGCAAGACTAGCACTCCTGGAGGAATGGTTATACATGGCTTATCCACAGCCTAGGGGATGTTTCCAGAGTGAAATTTTCACTCTGCAGTGAACTGTGCGCTGATATGAAATTTTGTGCCAGGTTAAAACTGCATGCCTTACCGAGAATCCAACTAGGGACGTTTAACTTCCGTGGACAAGTGTCCTGCCGACTGAGATAGTCTGCCAGGAAGATCCATATCATTGCACATTACACTGAAAAGTGAAAATTTCATTCTGGAACCATCCTCTAGGCTGTGGCTAAGCCATGTCCCCACAATACCCTTTCTTTCAGGAGTGCTAGACTTGCATGCTTCTTAGGAGAGCTTTTGTGAAGTTTGGAAGGTAGGAGATGACGTACTGGTGGAAATAAATCTCTGAGAACGGGTCGTGAGCCATGCTTGGGTAGTTCAGTCGGTAGAGCACCTGGACACTAAAGGCAAAGTTCCCGAGTTCGAGCCTCTGTCCAGCTCAGAGTTTTAATCTGCCAGGAAGTTTCATATCAGTGCACGCACCTCTGAAGAATGAAAATTTGATTCTCAACGTGGATATTCTTGCCGACAGACTTATAAAACAAAGCGCCGCAGACACTCAGAGAGTTCGACAACGACAATCAGACAATGCCAATCAGTGCGTGCAATCAGTTCAGGCAATACTCTGAAACCTACCTTCCGATGTCACAATCACTACTTACGGAGAACTATGACCTGGAACAAAGAGCCTGAAAACATTACTATTTGTGATACTTAAAATATGTACGAGGGCTATTCCGAAAGTAAGGTCCGATCGGTCACGAAATGGAAACGACTATGAAAATCCGATAAAGCTTTGCACAGATGTGTCGGGTAGTGTCTCTAGTATAACCCCAGTTAGCATCACGTCGCTCTTCTCATTTCTGAGCTCGCAGTGAGTGCGTAAAGATGTCTAGAAAATAGTGTCTGCCGCCAAGTACGGGGGCCTGGTGAGAAATTTCCCCTGAAGCTATGCAGCTAACATTACATAACTGTCGTGCTGTTTCGTCTTCAAGACAATTCTCAGCCGCATTCTGCAGGGGCAATGAAGATGCTCCCGCATCGTTTTCAAATGGAAATGTGAGAGTACCCACAATACAGCCCGTAATTGTCTCCTTCTGAGTTTCAGCTCTGGTCACATGAACCACTGGTTATGAAGACAACATTTCGGCACAAGACAACGAGCCGTAGGGCAGCGTAGAGAATTGGCGGAGAGCACTGGCGGCTGCCTTCTATAGCGAGGGTATGGGAAAGCTGGTACAACGCTACGATACACGTCTAAGTCGGGTCGGCGACTATGGAGATAAGTAGCTGCAAGGTGTATCTAACTGTTGCAAATAAAACATTTTTGATTTTTACCGTGGTTTCCATTTCGCGACCTATCGGACCTTACTTTCGGAATAGCCCTCGTATACCAAAGTTATTTGTATAACATTCTACTATTTATTACTGTGTTAGTACATATTTCTTATAGTGCCACTCTCCCAGCAAATGTTTACTTAGCAATCATGCCGCGAAACCGCCACGTTAAGGAAATATAGCAGGAAAACATTTTTCTGCTACCGTTGATGTCTGGGCTGAATTAGGAGTACTTTCACTTAATTACATTCACAACACTATTATCACAATTATGAAAGTGCAATGGACGTACTGACGTCGTTTTACGAAATTTAGACCCAGCGAGTCACCAAAATAAAGCTAAAACACACGCAAGCATTTAGTATGTGATCTACAAGAGGAGTTATATCTGTAGCAGAAGCTAGAGAAACAACCACAGCAGAAGACAATTTATTCCATACAACTTCAGATAGTGAATTGATAATGAATTACAGAGGAAAAGGTTTAACACATGTGAAACAAATACGAAATGATCGACTAATATGACAATTAATGAGCTCCAGATCCCAGGAGAAATTTAAGTTGGGCAGACCGAAAAGACGTTGGCTGGAGAAGGTCTCACACATCATTCATGATTGAAGATGGTGTAGATGAAAAAGTAGACAACATAGTCTAAATAAGCACAGTCTGCGATCAACTACCAGCCCGCTGTACAGTTTGAATCTTTGGCAAAAGTTAGCTTTGTCTATGAAAAAGTGTACCATTCTTTCACCGTACTGTGGCCCTAACTGTTGAAAAGCCGGCACCGTCCGTGGCTTGTAGCCAGGTCTGCGCCTGGAGTGCCGGCGACACACCTGTCCGCGCAGCGCAGCAGGTTGCCCATAGCTCAGGCGCCAACCGCACAGCAATTTGCCCCGTCTGAGCGCTCGTCCCTTCTCTCCTGCAATTCGGCCGCCATTTTCCCTTCATTTGACTTACACTACCGCCTTCCGACCATTTTTAGTGTCGCGCCGTGTACTGTATTGCAACTTCGGGGCTGTATAGGCCATTATATGGTGTACAATTGTAAATATGTGAGGCAAGGGAACTTTGTCCTCCTCCATCAGCTCTGAAGCGCGAAACGGTTAGTAAAAAGCGCACGCCATTTGGGTTTTCAAGAAGGCCTGCATCAATGACACATGCCTCTTGCATAAATGTGGAACACTTTTTATTACTATCTAAGAAGCGGAAAATGTGGTTCTTACAAGCAGCAGCTCCATCACATGTGAAAGGTTCATCCAGGACCAAAGTGAGCGTTTTGCCAACTACTACTGTCAGATTTGAATGAAGAAATCACCTACGTGACTACCGAAAGTGAATACACAAAGATGTTAGAAGGAGGGTTCTACAAGAAAATCATGTTACTGTTGCATCAAATGCCAGTGTTATCTGTGTACTGAGTTAGTTACAGCTTTTGTAAATATCATACTGGGAACTAATTCTATAGGTGTATGTCAACAAAGGGGTGCTTGTAGATGCGTTGTGTGTATGTTTTTTTATTTTAATTTTTAAGAATGAGAATTGATTAGCTGTAGGTAATTAGGCCTATTATATTGCATCTTTAATGAAGAAGTCCCAGTTAAAGTGTACGTTTTGTGTTCAGCACTTCTCAGTAATAAAACTTGTCGTAGAACACTCGGAATCTAAATGCTCATGTACCTAAAGCCTGTTTTTCTAGGCGTGACATATTTGTATAATCCCCATAAAAAAGGATTTTGAATAAAATGAAAATGTTGGATTTTAAGCAGAGGAATTAGATACTAAAATTTCCTTCACTTATTTTCACGGGTGGGTATTCCCGTCTACCTCTAAGACTTCAGACCTTCTTAGACCTGAGATAAATTATTTGTTATTGCAGACGGCTCGAGTATATTAATTTCCCGCCAATGTGGTATAACTGATATAGGTAGGATTAAGCATACCGTGGAAGAACGTTGAGTACAACATCAAAATTTTTCTACATGAAAGCGACCTGCCATTATTAAAAGACTCAAGAAATACATATGGAATAAAAATTATTAATCGGGACAGCGGCTGTTAACTGAACGACGCACGGAATCCCTTCATTTCTACAATTTACTCTCAGCAAAGGTGACGGAGTTCGCCGAGGGGCAGCTCAGTCACAGTTCCACCATAGAGGTCGCCGCCAGCTGGCGGTGTGATCGGTCGCACAATTGTGTTCATGACGCATGCGCATATAGCGCACTAACAAACTGTGCGATGTTGGTAGCCGATCAGTCTTCGACGGCTAACTGGCAGGTGCACGGATTAAATATCGTGCTTGTTAGTAAATGACGACCGTCTACAGCCTCGAAAAATCATCTAGTACATTGATCAATGTCCGACTGCACGATCATTTGAAACATACTGTCTTGAATGAGGGACAACCGCAGTCTTAGGTAGACATCTTGAATAATAACCGCTTGGCTGCCCTTGAAAATAATTCATTTAACGAATGGTTAACCTAGGCTACGAAACCGGCGTTAAATAAATTATTTACAAAAGCTACTATTATTCAAGACGACACTTGAAACATATCGAAAGTACCATGAATTCAATGCAGTTAAGCAGGGAGTATCCCAAGAAGACTTGATGCAGGTGGTAGACGGATTTACTGGAAGAACCACGAGAAAATTTATTTCTTTTATGAAGGTGACAACTCACAAAACAAATTCGACTAATACTTGAGTGTTGCACGGCAGTCTGGAACCATTACCATATGGGGATAACACTGGTTATTTTACCCCCGACGGCAACTTAATTTCTGGTGTGATGGGAAGTAATACCAGGAGATTGGTCCCGTGCGTCGGTGACGCTTTGGCCCTTTCATCAGGCCCTACCAATTGGCATATAGCTATTATACCAACAAAACGAGTGTTCTGGGAATGTAGAGTTAGATGCAGGCCTTTCCTAACAGCCAAATGGTGTACAAGTCGGCCACCAGCACAATTCTTCCTGCCGGGTGTGCAATATTGCATATCCAGAACCTGCAACCCAACTTTCTGGCATTAGTGGTTGATCGCGTTGCTATGCAAAGTAGCACGACACGGCCTGTTCACAGTCAAGTATTTGTCAGGAGCCTACCACCTGTCATAACACACCCAGCCGGAGCCAGTATAATTGCTTCCAGCTCAGCTGGTGATAGCATTCATTTGCCGTCGTGCGTTTGATCGACGTCGCATCCGAAATCAGTCATCACTTCAATTTACGGCTAACCTACTGAGACTCATAGAAATTTTGCCGACTAGGCGAAGCCGCTGATCTGCAAGCCGTCAGCTACAGCAGTAGGTTCTGGGATTCGAGACGAATCCACCGAAGCCGCGCAGTGGATACCATCCCCAGTAACTTTCCGAGGGTCCTGTGTTCGAATGGGTTCTTGCGCGCATCTCGCCAGTGTCACAGACCGACGGCGGTACTCGTCCGCTGTCTGGCTTCTCCTTACATCACCAATTTGAGAAGGCGACTTGCATCAGCAGGATCCTGTCCGCCGTCAGCTGCCACTGTCTCACCATATTGTTGAAGATGGCTCTTAGTGCGAACTAGCCGCGACCAACACTTGGCTTAAAGGGAGGCAAAAAAGAATGTACTTGTTGAACAAGCAGTTGACTCCATACTCAGCGCAGCACCGGAAAACCCACACCACAGCTTCCCGCACACCAAACTTTGTAGTCACAACAGGCCAGCCCGTGAAGGAATGGGGTTCAAAGAAACAGTTGCGCTGCATACTGACGTAACAGTAGCATGACACTGTAATTCTGTCAGAGCCAGCATAGGACTCCGATCTGCTGAATGGATCTGATAGTGTCTTGAAAGTAGTGTTTAATTCGAACATTAACGAAAGTAGAGGAAGAGTAACTGAATGTAGTCGAATTAAATAATTACAATTTTAAATCTTCTAAACATCTAGTATAACACTAAAACAGTATTTACGTAGCTTATACAATCAAATACCAAGTTTGGTTTATTACGTACTGTGCCCCTACAGAACAAATCAGTCCTGTCACGGTCGCCACGTATAACACTCCCGTCTGCTCCTACTGTACCATAACCTTAAAGCTGGAAACAGGTTTTGAAATAAAACTATTTTGTTATAGCAATTATGGTATAAAGCAACAGAGCAGTGTTACCCTCTGAGAGGAATATTGTTATGTTGACCATGTTATTCCTAACGGAGGTGGCTTATCGGAAATGAAAGAATTACGTAAATAATTAAACAGTGACAAACAAAATATCTGCACTGCTTAACGGACAACGAAACGGTCGCCAGCCTAGCTAGGCAAGAGAATGATTAACATTCTCGTTCAAGAAAATAGTTATTAGTAACTTTAATGGATAAACACAACCTATACTTGGCCACACGCGAGTGCAATGAACTCTGACACACTCATATGTTTACGGTAAGATTGAAACTAACAGTTGGAGCAGCACAAACTATATGACGAAAATGAAATCAGTGATAAGTAACCTGTTATAATTTTGCACCCCAGTGTCGAAAACGGAACACCTGGACTGAATGTGGCAATTCCCATACTTCGTATTTCCATGCCTGTGGAAAACGTTGATTAAAAATTTCATTCTATTGTGAGTTTATAGACATTTGGCGTAGGGCCAGACTATGCTGGGACATTGAAAGACATTCTGTGGTATTAAGCGATAAGACTTGCTTTTGTTTGGTGAAGGCGTGATCGAAGGAAACATTTCTTGAGAGACTTGGTGACAGGTCACAGGAACCAGCGAGGGGGTGAGAGGCACTATTGCATGTGACAAGCGGACTTGAAGACAGTCTGAATGCAAGACACCACACTGCACTTCTCACCACAAACGCCTTGATAAATGCACGGATCCTTGAGTAGTCCACCCAGTCCACTTATTGTCACCTGTAGAGCATGTCTAAGATGTGATGGAAAGATGTATATTTTCGCACCATCTTTCTGCCTGTAATGTTCATGAACTGACACAGCATGTGTTTCACACATGGCAAGGATTCACAAGACATATATTTGCTTCCATACCACAAAGATTACAAGAATTTATTCCTGCCTCAGGGGATCAAACTTAATTTGGTGATAGTTAGTTTCCATTGATATGGAAGTTCGATTGTTTAATGCCCGTTATCTGACAACACCACAAGTTTCGTATGCAGGGCGTCCCACCTAACGCTGTATTTACAAAACAAAACAACATGTGAAAAATGAAATTGACCAGGGAAGCACCTGAGTCAGGGGCTTACACAATGGGTAGGAATCTACCATCCATAGAAGTAAACAAACATCGCTTTCAGCATAAAGTTACATTTATTCAAAAGGCGTCTGTAAAAGGTAGAGGTACAACTAGCGACGGCAGAGTTGTTGCCACTGTCCTCATACCTTTGGAAATTGGTAGATTTTGAAGGACGACAACGGCGACACAGTTTCTGCCGTAATGCTCAGAGAAGGGCTGCCTACAGAAAGCTTAAAGACAGTGCAACGTCCCGCGTTACGTATTACAGCATTACGCAGGAACTATGACACCATCTTCTAGAAGATGTGAGGATTAGAGCAGTTAAACTAAGTTTGCCGTCACTACTTATATTTTTAAGAAAAGTAACATTTTGTTAGAAGCCGGCCGCAGTGGCCGAGCGGTTCTAGGCGCTTCAGTCTGGAACCACGCTACCGCTACAGTCGTAGGTTCGAATCCTGCCTCGGGCATGTATGTGTGTAATGTCCTTAGGTTAGCTAGATTTAAGTAGCTCTAAGCTCTAGGGGACTGATGACCTCAGATGTTAAGTCCCACAGTACTCAGAGACATTTGAACCAGAGCCATTTGTTGAAAGTGATGTTTGTTTACTCGTAGAGTTTCTGCATTCCTCCCATTGTATTAGCCACTGTCGCAGATGAATCCCTGGACGATTGCATTTTTTTTACATTTGGTTTCGTTTCGGAAGTATATGGGGTGGCAAAGTTGAGTGGGATACCCTGCACGTCGAACTTTCTCTTCATGGTGCAACGCTACCATTTCCATCAATATACTTTGACATCGAATATAAACTTTGGTTTAAGGAAGTACTTTCTGAAGGAATTTGTTTGAAGTACGGAAGCGAAACCTGGATGATATGCAGTACAGGATTCAAGAAAATAGCATTTGAAATACAGGCGTAAGCTGAAAATTAGATGGTTACATATGGCTGCTAGAGATTTGTTGTTACTGTACTGCCCATTCTTGAGCTGTTGGCTACCCACAAACGCTATTACTACATCTTTCGCTTTTATGAACGTACATTTATACATTTTTAAAGCGGTTCAGTCAGCTGAAAATACCGCCGATTGTGAAATACGCACTGGGATTCGTACAGAATTCCATCATTATTCATGCCTTCCCGCGCACTTCAATACGTGTTCTGTATGCTATTGCGACAGAGTTCCACAAAACCTATGGTTTAACTAGTGCAACGACATTCTTCAAGAGGTAATGTGTTGAAAGGAATACGTTTACAAACAAAATTGTCACTGGCGACTAAATATGAATTGCTCACGTTATACCACAATAAAATCAACAGTCCTTAGAATAGAGGCATTCAACATCTCCTAAGAATCTGATCAGCCGCTGTGTAGCCCTGACCTAAAATCTAGTAACACGCATTTGTCCTTGCACTTCAAGAAGTGCTACGAGGAAGATAACAATGTCAAAAACATTGGTACAGAACTGAAAAAAGTCAGACAGCAGATTTCTATGAGAAAGGGGTTTCAGAAACTGGTGATACAATACGATAATTAAACGGAAATTCTGTCAGCAGATTTCCATGAGAATGAAACTGGTCATACGGTAAGATAAATGTCCTAATATAAATGTAAATTATGTTGAAAATTAGGTAAGATCCAGGTTTTTGTGCAGAAATGAAGTTGCTGTAACATTGTTTCTGTTTTATTTTGTAGCGGTGTTTTGTTTGAAAACTCTCCTCGTAAAAGGCGCTAGTCCTACCCACTTTTGCGGCTCCACTGAAATATTTATCATTTGCATATTGAAGCCACCTTTAAATTACTCAGGCAGCGCGTCTTGAATTGAGAACTCGACAGAAACAAAAATATCCAAGTAAATACTAACCTTCATTTCAATTTTACTTTTGTTCAAATAACTTACAGGAATATACCTGGGTGACGACTTCCACAACCGCCGGTAGTTCGAGTGGTTAACACCCTTTTATTTTCGAGGCACAAATTCAAAGGAAAATTAAACTCTGAAACAACACTCCTTGTTTGGCCAGGGAGAGAGCCCGAATCCAAGCGGAATTTGAGCAAGAACCTCTGTCTTTATTTGATAGATCACTTGATAATTTAATGTCAACTGCTTCTTTAATAACACTATCTCAGTATCTGAAAGTGCACGGCAGAACATCTATGTTATTATATTCCATACGATGATTAGTTCCAAGGGAACGTCCTGCAATAGCAACATTGCACAGCAGTTGTAAGCGTGTGTGATCCTTACGCTCTATACACTGGTACGCTACGGTCCTCAGTGTCTGGCCAACGAATGACATACCACAGCTGCAAGAAATATGGTGGATACCCGTCTTGCGCAGACTTAGATGAACCTTAACAGACCCTGAAAGGTCACTAATGGTGGCCGAAATAAACGTGTTCCGCAGAGTGAGACCAATCAAGCAGGAAATACACTACTGGCCATTAAAATTGCTACACCAAGAAGAAATGCAGATGATAAACGGGTATTCATTGGACAAATATATTATACTGGAACTGACATGTGATTACATTTTCACGCAATTTGGGTGCATAGATCCTGAGAAATCAGTACCCAGAACATCCACCTCTGGCCATAATAACGACCTTGATACGCCTGGGCATTGAGTCAAACAGAGCTCGGATGGCGTGTACAAGTACAGCTGCCCATGCAGCTTCAACACGATACCACAGTTCGTCAAGAGTAGTGACTGGCGTGTTGTGACGAGCCAGTTGCTCGGCCACCATTGGAGAGACGTTTTCAGTTCGTGAGAGATCTGGAGAATGTGCTGGCCAGGGCAGCAGTCGAACATTTTCTGTATCCAGAAAGGCCCGTACAGGACCTGCAACATGCTGTCGTGCATTATCCTGCTGAAATGTTGGGTTTCGCAGGGATCGAATGAAGGGTAGAGCCACGGGTCGTAACAGATCTGAAATGTAACGTCCACTGTTCAAAGTGCCGTCAGTGCGAACAAGAGGTAACCGAGACGTGTAACCAGTGGCACTCCATACCATCAGGCTGGGTGATACGCCAGTATGGCGATGACGAATACACGATTCCAATGTGCGTTCACCGCGATATCGCCAAACACGGATGCGACCATCATGATGCTGTAAACAGAACCTGGACTCATCCGAAAAAATTCTTGAACCCAGGTTCGTCGTTGAGTACACCGTCGCAGGCGCTCCTGTCTGTGATTCAGCGTCAAGGGTAACCGAAGCCATGGTGACCGAGCCGATAGTCCATGCTGCTGCAAACGTCGTCGAACTGTTCGGCAGATGGTTGTTGTCTTGCAAATTTCCCCATCTGTTGACTCAGGGATCGAGACGGGGCTGCACGAATCGTTTACAGCCATGCGGATAAGATGCCTGTCATATCGACTGCTAGTGATACGAGGCCGTTGGGATCGAGCACGGCGTTCAGTTTTACGCTCGTGAACCCACCGATTCCATTTTCTGCTAACAGTAATTGGATGTCGACCAACGCGAACAGCAATGTCGCGATACGATAAACCACAATCGCGATAGGCTACAATCCGACCTTTATCAAAGTTGGCAACGTGATCGTACGCATTTTTCCTCCTTACACAAGGCATCACAACAACGTTTCACCAGGCAACGCCGGTCAACTGCTGTTTGTGTATGAGAAATCGGTCGGAAACATTCCTCATGTCACCACGTTGTAGATGTCACCACCGGCGCCAATCTTGTGTGATTGCTCTGAAATGCTAATGATTTGCATATCACAGCATCTTCTTCCTTACGTTTAAATTTCGCGTCTGTAGCACGTCACCTTCGTGGTGTAGCAATTTTAATGGCCAGTAGTGTACACTTAGGCAAGACAAGATGGCCGTAGGCTTAAATACTGCCTCGTTTTTATCATTAGTCACCAGACTCCTGATTGATTAACAGTGCAACGCGTGTCTGAACAGTCTTTCACAAGTCTGACGTTCGCTGGATGCCGCCTTCACGGCGCTGCACTTTTAATGACTAGCAGTGTAGCAGGCATTCAGGGAGCACAAAGTAGCGCCGCTATATTAAGTGGTGGGTCGTAACCGCGGCGCAATAAGTCCGCTAACAGGGAAGCTCGTGGGGAACGCAAATCGCATCCAGATGTGACGCTCGCGCCCGCCGCGGCCGTGTAAGAATAGCCGGCCGTCCCCTCCCGCCCCGCGCTACCGCGCCTTGGCGCCGCCTCGGCAGCGTCGGCGTCGGCGTCGGCGTCGGCGCGGCGTGGCGTCGGCCTGGCGTCGCGGCGCTTGGCGTCGCGTCCGCGGCGTCGGCCGGCGTCGGTCGCCACCTGCCAAGCGGCGGTAAACACGCGCTGGACCACTGGCACGGCGCCGAGTCGCCTGCATCGCGCGCTCGCCGCGCGGCTGCTGGCCACTCCACACGGACACTGCGCTACTCGGAGCATTACACAAAGAAAACGTTTCAAGTGTACGTGCCTCAGAAATGTTTAGTACTCTTTTATAGCAAATGGCCTCCATTTCTATCCATAACGCCAGGTTTTTATCCAAAATCAGCGTGTATGTTTCACGACTTTCGCTTAATCCAGAACAGTTACTGAAGTAGTATCAAGATAAGAATCATTAATGTTGCATATATAGAAATTCTTGTAGTGAGTTTCTATCAATATTTTCTCGTCTCAAGTACTTCGTCATTCTTACTTCCTAACCTCCAACTTAAACAGATATATCTGCAAGGCGTTGCAAATTGTTTGCTGCATTCCTTTGTGTAATCATTTAGCTAAAACTCTCTCTTTTCAAAGTAAGGGTCCAAACATTTCTGCCTACTTCATAAACGAGAAATTATAAACCATTTTCGATATTACCTGGAAACAAGAATTTGAACAGAAATAGAGAAATACCTTGCAATTAATAATTCATAAACTTCTACATATATTTTTTACGAGACAGATATATAATGACCCCTGTCGTTCACTTCATACTACTTCCACACAAATAAATTCTCTCAATTTGTATGTTATTTCTTGGCTCCCATGGATATCATATTCAACTCTGCTTATAAACGCATCGCAGGTTGTACTATGTGCTGATTTTATTATTGCTTCGTTTCCTTTCTTATGTTATTGCTCTTAAGCTTCTAATGACATCCGATGTAAGTATTCAGTATATGGTGTCTGTGTATGGTTTATGGCTTTTTGTATCTTTTCGTTTCGAATTTTTCCGCTAGTCTTAGGTGACAATAATAGGTGGAACAGGTAGCCCATTTCAAGTATTTATGACGTGATGTATCATTTGATAAAGACACGAATAAACGGAAAGAAAGCTAATATTTAACAGCGCATATGTGGCACAATAATAACAACACTTTGGCGTAAAACAAGAAAAGAGACACAACAGAAATTTTATAAAGTCGTGGCGGTACCCGCTCTATTATATGGGGGCGGAAAGTTGGACGCTGATAGATAAAGATTTACGGCCACTAGAAGCGTCAGGAATGAAAATTGTAATATCTGTGAAAGGGTGCACTAGGAAAGACAAAATTAGAAACGAAGTAATCTGGGAAGAATTGCGGATGCAACTACTAACACAAAAGGCAAGCCAGTACAAAAAAAAAAAAAAAATTGAGAGAACATATACTTCGAATGTCATCACAAAGACGTCCTAAGGTATCAGTGGATTATATATAATGAGGTAGCAGAAGTGTGAGAGGACCGAGGCTGAGATGCTGAGACCGGAACAGGCCCTGAACCTAAATCTGGAGTGAAGGAGATAAATGCTCTCAAACAGAAGGCCTTTCGTATCTGCTTCGTAACGATATTACTGCATATTTTCAAACGGTATATTCACTGACCTTATCTCGTAAAATACATCCGAAATTGATTTCTGTTTTTAAAACAAATCTACTTCCTTTTGCATATCTTTCGTTGAAACCAAACGCTGCACAAGGTTTCTCCAGGTAATAACGAAAGCCTTACAGAAAATTCTGCGATTTACGTAAAGGCAAATTAAACTGTATTCCAGAAATCGTTTGGAGATGGATGACGCTATCAGTCAACCAAGTTATACGTTAGTGTCAATATAGTGATTAGCATGCGGGCATATATCACCTTTGGTATAAGTTGAGTGCTGTGCAGTTTTGAAGAATGCTATGATTGTATATATTAATTTTCTATTATTTATTCTCCTTTCCCGGAACGGTTTCAGACTTTACCAAAACCACATAAGGCTACACCACACAATGTCTGATAAAACAAAAAAGTGAAGCAGCCTGAAGGGAAGAAGGAAACTAGATGAAACTTCACGGTTTGAGAGGGTACGTAATTGCTATTACAGCGGTTAGAAAACTGGGTTAAATCTTTAAATTACTCGGAAATGTCAGCCTACTTGTCAGTCAAGGGTGTCAAAGGCTTATTCTCTCCTGAGGCAAGCTGTCTCACAACTTTTGTCCCTGTCAAATGGTTCAAATGGCTCTGCGCACTATGCGACTTAATATCTGAGGTCATCAGTCCCCTAGACTTAGATCTACTAAAACCTAACTAACCTAAGGACATCACACACATGCATGCCCAAGGCAGGATTCGAACCTGCGACTGTAGCAGAGGAGCGGTTCCGGACTGAACGGTGTAAGACGTATGCTTTGCCGGCGATGGGCGAGGCATGACAGAGTCTCTGACCAGAGAGTAGTATGTCGTTAGTTGTTGCTTGTCGCTAGTCTGCGCTTGACTGCGCGAGTCGACAGTCGGCTTCAGTAGTAGTCCGTCGGCTTTAGCAGCGAGTCGACAGAAGTCTTGTGTAGTCTGCGTGAGTCGGCGGGAGTCGGCGCGTGTCGGGTGTCCGCTGTGCTCGGGACTCTAGTCAGGACTCTGCAGGATGGGTATTGTTGTAGAAGGTAAAGAAGCGGCCTTGCGCATGTCTAATAATGTACGTTAATTGTCATTTAATTTGTTCCAAAAAAAAATGCCCCAAATATAATTTTTACAATATAAAGTAACTTTTTCAAAGAAAAACATTCCTCCATGCACTCCTTCCAAGAATCCAAAAAAAAAAAAAAAATACGCCAGCATTGCACGACGCTGTGTCAAAAAATATCTAAATAAGAGCAGAAATATTTGCAGTTTTTTTATTGAGGTAAGAATTTTTTTTATTCAAATACAGGGCCGAAGGGCAGCGCTGCTGTCCTTATGAAATTTACCAGGTTACTAATTTTTTTATTATTATTTACGGATTTACGAATTGAATTTTGAGGTTACATTAAATGTGAATGCATTTCTGCACACAGATTACAAATGGAAGCCAATTTTGTTCAGAGGTTACAATATTAGAAAAATTCATTTAATTATTAATTTTGTGGGGAGTTTACATTTGGTTCATGGTCCACTGTCATTATTATTTTTCTGTTGGGAGTTTACGTTTGGTTCATAGTTAATGGTTTATGGTCCATTATTTTCATTATTTTATGAATTTTTCTGTGGGGTGGTTACAACGGCTAGAATCGCTCGGTCGCAGCGGCCGGCTTGTCCCTGTCAGACGTGGCAGTGGTATGCCATTTCACTGGCCACGGCCATTTCCTAAATATAAATTCATCTAATCTTTCAAGATGAGGAAAAGAATAGTGTTCGAGATCATGTCTTAAATACACTGAAGCGCCAAGGCATACGTATTCAAATACATAGATATGTAAACAGGCAGAATACGGCGCTGCGGTCGTCAACGCCTACATAAGACAACAGGTGTCTGGCGCAGTTGTTAGATCGCTTACTGCTGCTACAGTGGCAGGGGATCAAGATCTAAGTGAATTTGAACTTGGTGCTACGGTCGGCGCACGAGGATGGGACACAGCATCTTCGAGGTAGCTATGAACCCGGGATTTTTCCGTACGGCCATTTCACGGGTGAACATCAGGAATCCGGTAAAACATCTGATTTCCGACATCACTGAGGTCGGAAAAAGATCCTGCAAGAACGGAAAACATATTTCCTGGTGGGACGAGTCTCGTTTCAAATTGTATTGAGTGGATGGACCTGTACGGGTGAGGAGACAACCTCATGAATCCATGGGCCCTGCTTGTTATCAGGGGACTGTTCAAGCTGGTGGAGGCCTGTAATGGTGTGGGTCATGTGTAGTTGGAGTGATATGGGACCCCTGATACGTCTAGATACGACTCCGACGGGTGACACTTACGTAAGCATCCTTCTCATCACCTGCATACATTCATGTCCTTTGAGCATTCCGACGGCAATTCCAGCAGGACAACGCGACACCCCGCACGTCCAGAATTGCTACAGAGTGCCTCCAGGAAGCCTCTTATGAGTTTAAACGCTTCCGCTGGCCACCATGAACTTTATTGAGCATATCTTGGATGCCTTGCAATGTGCTGTTCAGCAGAGATCTCCACCCCCTCATACTCTTACATTTTTATGGATAGCCCTGTATGTTTCATGGTGTCAATTCCCTCCAGCACTTCTTCAAACATTAGTCGAGTCCATGCCACGTCGTGTTGCGGCACTACTTCTGTGTGCTTGGGGTGGTGGAGGGGGGGGGGCTACACGATGTTAGGCAGTTGTACCAGATTCTTGGGCACTTCAGTGTGTATGGTTTCTTGATGTAGCAATTTATTGATGTAACCCGCATCTAAATCTTATATTTGGTCCACAAGCTGAAAAAATTTGAAGCAAATACCGCATCAGAAATCGGGGAGGTGAGCGGCAGCCATGCTCAAGGCTAGTTGGCGATGTGTGCCTGCCAGAGATGGGTGAAAGGTTCTGGGAGCTGGCGTAGGAGAACAAAACGGTAAGAGATAATTTAGCAACAGCAGCATGAACCTTTTTTCCACATCAAAGGGTGGGAGGAACAGAGAGGTCCTCCTGTAACAAGGTTTTTTGTAGTAGGCAGAGCGACAGCAAAGTTACTACATCATGAAAGAAAGCTTAAGAGTCACTTACACCTATGGCTCATCAAAGTAATTAAATTGCGTATATGAGGAAAAGTTATGGCTACCCCACATGATCATTCAGTGCAAGAGGCGATTTATAAATTTGTACTATAGCCTTCTTGTGAAAACCAATTTACTTTCGGAGATTACTATGTTAACAGAATTACTGGATTAGTAGTTTCTACAGTATGTATTGCCATTTTCAGATCAACAAAAAGAAAATATGCCGAGGATACAGGCTTACAGTCATATGAAAAATGTAGTAGGGCATAAACAATAGCAAAATGACGAAAGTTACATGCCGATAAAACCAGACAGTTTCAGCTACGTCATAAATGTTTCAACCAGTCTGTCACGTTAGGACTATACAATATACTGTAAAATAATAACTGTCATAAATTTCATATCATACGGACGGATAGAATACGAAGTGAAAATATAATAATGAAACCGCTAATACGTAAAATTTAACGTAAGTAGTACCATAAGAAAGTCGAGGCATTACAATGGCATGGCAAGTGTACTATCATAATGGAGAGCGAATGGCACAAACAAGTCAGACGCGTGCCACATCTTGCCTCTTCGTTGTATAATGCCATGTTGTATGTGACAGACTAGCTGAACACTGGATTGGAATGTGACTCCGAACATCAATTAACGTCATGCAGTGCATCTCCCATTGTTGTTGTTGTGGTCTTCAGTCCTGAGACTGGTTTGATGCAGCTCTCCATGCTACTCTATCCTGTGCAAGCTTCTTCATCTCCCAGTACCTACTGCAACCTACATCCTTCTGAATCTGCTTAGTGTATTGATCTCTTGGTCTCCCTCTACATCTCCCATCTCCCATCTCCCATCTGAGCACTAAATTCCTTTGTACTCCAAATCCGATCGTCAGTTACTCTCTCGCAGGCAACATGGCATTATACTACGAAGAGACAAGATGTGGGATTTATCTGACATGTTTGTGCCATTCGTACTCCAACACGTACATACATTATGATAACACACCTGGCATATCATTGTAATTCCTCGGCTTTTTATGGCACGTTTCTACTTAAATTTTACTCATTAGCGGTATCAATATTATATTTTGACTTTGGATTGTATCCGTCCATATGAGCAGGCTATTATCAAAACTATTATTTTACAGCATATTTTATAGTCTTGATGTGACAGAGTGGTTTCAGAGCTGTATGATATAAGTACCACATCGCAGTTTTGTGGGTATGTAATTTTTGTCATTGACTTGTTGTGTGTGCCCCACTACATTTTTTTATATAATTGTAAGCCTGTAACATTATCTTATTTCCTTTCTATAGATCTGAAGATGGCAATACATCTTACCGGAACTAGTAGTCCAGTAATTGTGATTAACATAGCAATCTTGGCAAATAAATTCATTTTCGTAAGAAGGCTACAGTACACATAAGCAAAAGCGACATGTCTGATTTTACAGTCTGTTAAAATGTTACTAACAGTGGTAGTATCCCCTTGTTCGCCCCCGAACGTGAGGAGTCTTTGCCCAGATCAGATCTGCAGCTGGTGGTAGTTCAGTCTCAGTGGCCCAATAAGTTAGTTTACCTTATATTGGTCAATTGTGACTATGTACAGTCGCATAGGAAATGACTTTGAATGGTACTTGAAAGTTATACTTTTGAATCTGACAACAGCTAGAGATTCAAGAGTGGTTCCGATGAACGAAGCTTATCTGATGCTACTACGTCAACTGGCACTCGGTTGGAGCTGGTGGGCAAGCTGGTACCACAACACACTCTATTGGGGACATATTGGAGATGTATCTGACCGCAGGAGTACCTAAACACTACACTGAAAGTTCGTAGAGACACGTCCCATACGTGCTCAGGCACGTTGAAAAGTGGCGTCAGGGTACTGTCACATGTAGGGTGACACATGAAGACGTAGAATATCCGTGACGTACCTCTGTGTGGTCGATATTAGCTCAGTAAGCACCAACCGAGACCTGCGCTCATATCCAGTGGCCCCCCAAAACGTTGTGCCTCTTCCCATGTCGCCGGCCGTTGTGGCAGAGCGGTTCTAGGCGCTTCAGTCTGGAACCGCGCGACCACTACGGTCGCAGGTTCGAATCCTGCCTCGGGCATGGATGTGTGTGGTGTCCTTAGGTTAGTTAGGTTTAAGTAGTTCTAGGTTCTAGGGGACTGATGACCTCAGATGTTAAGTCTCATAATGCTCAGAGCCATTTGAACCATTTTCTTCCCAGGTCGCGGCTACAACGTCAGGGGCAGTGCAGAACTGTGGGTGATCGCTGTGCACAATGCGAAGCCAGTGAGGCCTGTGTCAGTCATTGTTAGGAGCTGATAACGCTTTCTCACATGAGTACGCAGCATCTACGTGTCCTTCACAGTTATCAGTCAATATCTGACGCTGATCACGCTCCGTTTATACTCTGCCAGGAGTAGTAATAACATTGAACGCGAACAACACTAATTTACTCCTGTGGCCATTCCACCTGTCACAAGAACTGCAGCTCTAATTAATTATTAATGTACTCGTAAACGGAATGTACGTTAATTAGCCAGAACATTGCGACCACTTACCTGATAACTGGTATGTGCACCTCTGGCATGGATAACATCAGTAACGCGTCGTGGCATGGAAGCAAGAGCCCTTGACGTGTTGCTGGAGGGAGTTGGCACCACATCTGCACACACAAGTCATGAACTCTGACGCCACATTCAATCACATCCCAGATATGTTCGATCGTGCTTAGATCTGGCACGTTGGGGACCTGCCCATCAACTGTAACTAGTCATTGTGTTCCTGGAACCGCGGGAATGCTACGGTCGCAGGTTCGAATCCTGCCTCGGGCATGGGTGTGTGTGATGTCCTTAGGTTAGTTAGGTTTAATTAGTTCTAAGTTCTAGGGGACTTATGACCTAAGATGTTGAGTCCCATAGTGCTCAGAGCCATTTTTGTGTTCCTGGAACTACACCATCACACTCCTAGCCTTGTGACATGGCGCATTATCTTGCTTAAAAATGCCGCTTCCGTCGGGAAACATGATCGACATGAAGGGACGTACGTGGTGTGGAACCACTGTAGGATACTCCTTGGTCATCATGGTGTCCTGTACCAGCTCCGCTGGACCCTTAGATGCCCACATGAATGTTCCCCAGAGTATAGCGAACCCGCCACCATCTTGGCTCCGTCCCACAGTATAGGTGTCAAAAAGCTGTTCCCCTGGAAAACGACGCATTAACGACCTCCCATCGGCGTGATGAGGCAGACCATGCAACGCTCTGCCACCACGTCAACATCCAGTTCCGGTGGTCATGGGCTCATTTCAGTCGTAGTTGCCGATGTAGTGGTGTCAACATTGGCACATGCATGGATCATCGGTTGCGGAGTCTTATCCTTAGGAGTGTTCGATACACTGTGTGTTCAGACACACTTGTTCTCCACCCAGCATTAAACTCTGACATTAGTACTCCCACAGCTCGCCGCCTGTCCTCTTTTTATCAGTCAGTCCAGCTTGCCCAGTCTGCCACATTTGTGATGAGGGTGGTCGCCCAACCTCACGACATTTGGACATCGCCTTGGCTGCTCGACGTGTTGAAGACACCCGCCACAGCTCTCCTCGAACACCCAGAATGCTCGTGCCGATCCTCCCGGCCATCACAATCTGCCCTCAGTCCAACTCAGATAGATCGCGCGCCTTCCCCATTCTACACACGGGCAGCACGCTCACTGATGCTACACGTCCCGCCTGTGTGTCTGAGTAGCAGTCATTCCTCGCCAGGTGACGCAGCTATCGCCTGAACGGCTTTATGTCGATAGCGGTGATCATAAAGTTCTGGCTGACCAGTGTAGGCGAACATCGTTACATTGACACCAGACGATGACTTCTGAAAGATTCACATTTTTGTCTAGCAGTGTACATTCACATCTACATATTTTTCTTCAAACCAGGGGAAGTTACTTAAGGTTGTATCGCAAGTAGTGTTTCTTACTGTTGTGTATGGAACACGAGAAGAATGACTGCTTGCGCGCCCCTGTTCGCGGTTTAATTGGTCGAATCATCGGTTGAGGTCATTAGCTTGTTGAACAATGGACTGTAGACTCTTCATTAATACTGGTTTTAGAATCTTTGCAAGTATAACCGGCATTTTCCTAATTAGCACACAGAGAATCACTGCGACACTCTCTAGTGGGTCAAACTTGTGATCATTCGTGCTGTGCTTGTTTGTACATGTTCATTATAAAAGCTCCCTACTCCTTGGAGATTATATGGGTTAATTAATGATTATTATGTTACCATCCTCTTGTTGTACTTGACCGTGTATATCGAGACTTCGTTCATTGTTAAATGCAATGGTGTGGTACTAACTGATGGAGACGCATTAAGAACTGGTAAAATTTAATTTATTTCCTTTATCACACTGCACAAACATAAACACATTATTATTCAAACTGTGTGCCACTACTGTTAAACATAGAGATAAATCCTTCGCTACGCAGGCGCCTTTGGTTCACGCAGCCTACACCTTCCACAGCTTCTCAACAACTGCCTCTGCTTGCGACTCCCTGCGTCACTGGGCATTGTCGCCCTCCAAAGAACAGTAGTAGAGTAGTAGTAGAGGGGTTTTAGGGCGCACGACAGCAAGGTCTTCAGCGCCCGTTCAGTAACATAGGGAGACGGGTGTCAAGAAAAATCCCAGAACAGGAATATAATACGGAACATAAAACACGGGTAACAATCGTTGAAAAATATGTGCTCATCCACACCGAAGCGTGGGATGAAGCAGGGTGTCAACAGTAAAACATGGACAACACAGGAAGAAAATGATAGAGGGAGCTAAAACAATGTAGCAGATGGAAGTGGCTGGCTGACCACAAGGAAAAAAGGGGAGTCAGCCACTCTGCAATACACTAAAACCTCCAGCCTAAAAGTTTAGGCCAGAGTCCAGACACATTACAAAACTTAAAAACCCTAGACACACACGTCTCATCGTTAGCCAAAACAGAAGGCAGATCCCCATCAACTTGTGCTTCTGCCCGTGCGCGGTATAAAATGCAGTCTGTTAAAATGTGCCGGACAGAGATGTGCACACCACAAGCATCACAAAACGGAGGATCCTCCCGCCGTAATTAAAAGCTATGTGTGAGAGGACAGTGCCCGATCCGAAGACGTGTGAGGGCCACCTCTTCCCGCCTGAGCAACCGGCAGGAGGAACGCCACGGCCGAGTGGTTGACTTTACCAACCGCAGTTTATTGGCCGTCACCGCCAGCCATTCGTCCTCCCACAACTCCATGCACTTCCTGTGGAGTGCAGCAATGACCGATTGCAAGGGGATAGGACACTGGACCACATCCTGCTCTCTGCAGGCCTCCTTGGCAGCCCGATCGGCCTGTTCATTGCCCCATATGCCGACATGACCAGGCACCCAGCAGAAGGATACCTCTTTACCCCGCCGTTGGAGCAAGTACAGTTCGTCATATATCAGCTGGACCATCTCCTCAGTCGGGTATAGGTTCTGCAGTGATTGTAAGGCACTAAGAGAATCGGAGCAGAGAAGAAATCGATCGCCCCGAACACGATGCATCAGCTCCAGTGCCTTCAGGATCGCGTGGAGCTCCGCTGCGAAAACGGTATATTCAGCAGGGAGGCGAATCCGGGTAACATGATCAGGGAACACCACAGAACAGCCAAGGAAATTCTCGTGTTTGGAGCCATCAGTGTAAACGACAGTGAAACCGTGATGCACATCTAAAATGTTAAAAAACAGTGACTGGAATGTAAAATCTGGCGTGGCATCCTTCTTAAAACGAGTCAAATCTAAAATAAGTTTGGGTCTCCGGAGGAGCCAAGGTGGAAATCTGCTCCAACCGCGACGTAAAACACGAAGACCAGCCATAGACATCGCAGCGAGGCAATCCTGTGCCCGAATCCCATAGGGCTGCGTCGCACGTTGCCGGTTATGAAATAACCGTGCCATAGGAGGCTGAGCAACGGTATGGTTTGCAGGTGTGTTTGGTGTGGACAAAGTTTTATACGCCTGGCGTACCGTAAGTAGCCGTCGCCGCATATGAAGTGGCGGTTCACCTGCCTCTGCACAGAGGCTTGGTATGGGGCTAGTTCGGAATGCCCCAGTGGCCAACCGAAGCCCTTCATGGTGCACAACGTCCAACATCTTTAAGTAAGAAGGCCTCGCAGACCCACACACCGTGCACCCGTAATCGAGCCGAGGTCGCACAAACGCCCCGTAAAACTGGAGCAGACAAGTCCTGTCAGCTCCCCATGTACTGAGGCTAAGACATTTTAAAATACTTAAAGCCTGAAGCGACCGCCGTTTCAGGTCTTTCAGATGAGGTAACCACGTGAGCTTCGAGTCAAAAATGAGCCCCAGAAATCTCACCGTGTCTTTAAAAGTAAGAATAGTGTTCCTCAACCGCAAATCAGGAAAGGTTAAAATCGAACGAGAACGGTTAAAAAGAACACATACAGACTTCTCGGTGGAAAACTTAAAACCACTCTTCTGCGCCCAGTCATCCAAACGCCTAATCGTAAGTTGCAACTGACGAGTTGTCGTTGCAAGGCTTGAAGAAGAGCAGAACAAAGAGAAATCATCCACAAACAAAGAAGACTGGACAGGACTTTTCACTATGGACGTAATGCTATTAATAGCGATGGCAAAGGGAGTCACACTTAAAACGCTACCCTGAGGGACACCGTTCTCCTGCTCAAAGCGATCAGACAGGACGTCACCAATTCGGTATCTAAAATATCGTGGCGAGAGGAAAGACTGAATAAAAAGAGGAAGACAACCACGTAAACCCCATTCGTGAAGTTGCTCCAGGATGAGACGCCTCCAAGTGGTATCGTAGGCCTTCTCGATGTCGAAAAATACACCTAGAAGGTGATGACGGCGGAGGAAAGCTTGTTGTATAGCCGCCTCCAGGAGGGCAAGGTTATCGAAGGTGGAACGAAACCTCCTGAACCCACACTGAAAGCGACTAAGGAGTTGCCGGGATTCTAACATCCAGACAAGGCGGCGGTTGACCATCCGCTCCAAGGTCTTCCCAATGCAACTAGTGAGGGCAATACTACGGTAGCTACTTGGGATCGTGCGGTCTTTCCAAGGTTTTAAAAAAGGGATTAAAACTGCCTCACGCCACGCGTCAGGAAAGTGACCCGACGCCCAAATGGCATTAAAAAGTGCGAGGAGGAGTTCTCTGTTGCGCATTGTGAGGTGCCATAGCATACTGTAACGGATCCTGTCGTGACCAGGGGATGTGTCACGAGCTCCAGACAATGCAGAATCCAGCTCCCACATAGAAAATGGGCGGTTGTAAACTTCATGAGAGGTGGACTGGAAGTTCAGACTACATCTCTCAGCAACCGCTCTATGGCGCTGGAAACCTGGATCCTGACTGGTTGTTGCAGTAACTGTGGCAAAATGCGCTGCCATAGTCTGGGCAATGTCTCGCGGATCCGTGTGGAGAGTGCCGTTAGTCATTACAGCAGCTATGGGGCACCTCCCTCCTCTGCCAGAAATTCTCCTGATGGTCTCCCACACAATGGGACTTTTGGTGGAACGATTAATGGTGTTCAGGAACGTTTGCCACGACCTCTTCTTGCTCTCACGAATAATGCGACGACATCTTGCCCTCGCCACCCGAAAGGCTGCAAGATTCTCAGCAGTCGGCCGACACTTGAACCGACGCAGAGCCGCACGCCTGGTCCTGATTGCAGACCGGCATTCGGCACTCCACCAAGGCTCAGGTGGTCTCTTCCGGTGGCCTGTGGACTGTGGAATGGATGCTGCAGCGGCGTGGTGGACCGTTTTGGTAATACACTCCTGGAAATTGAAATAAGAACACCGTGAATTCATTGTCCCAGGAAGGGGAAACTTTATTGACACATTCCTGGGGTCAGATACATCACATGATCACACTGACAGAACCACAGGCACATAGACACAGGCAACAGAGCATGCACAATGTCGGCACTAGTACAGTGTATATCCACCTTTCGCAGCAATGCAGGCTGCTATTCTCCCATGGAGACGATCGTAGAGATGCTGGATGTAGTCCTGTGGAACGGCTTGCCATGCCATTTCCACCTGGCGCCTCAGTTGGACCAGCGTTCGTGCTGGACGTGCAGACCGCGTGAGACGACGCTTCATCCAGTCCCAAACATGCTCAATGGGGGACAGATCCGGAGATCTTGCTGGCCAGGGTAGTTGACTTACACCTTCTAGAGCACGTTGGGTGGCACGGGATACATGCGGACGTGCATTGTCCTGTTGGAACAGCAAGTTCCCTTGCCTGTCTAGGAATGGTAGAACGATGGGTTCGATGACGGTTTGGATGTACCGTGCACTATTCAGTGTCCCCTCGACGATCACCAGTGGTGTACGGCCAGTGCAGGAGATCGCTCCCCACACCATGATGCCGGGTGTTGGCCCTGTGTGCCTCGGTCGTATGCAGTCCTGATTGTGGCGCTCACCTGCACGGCGCCAAACACGCATACGACCATCATTGGCACCAAGGCAGAAGCGACTCTCATCGCTGAAGACGATACGTCTCCATTCGTCCCTCCATTCACGCCTGTCGCGACACCACTGGAGGCGGGCTGCACGATGTTGGGAAGTGAGCGGAAGACGGCCTAACGGTGTGCGGGACCGTAGCCCAGCTTCATGGAGACGGTTGCGAATGGTCCTCGCCGATACCCCAGGAGCAACAGTGTCCCTAATTTGCTGGGAAGTGGCGGTGCGGTCCCCTACGGCACTGCGTAGGATCCTACGGTCTTGGCGTGCATCCGTGCGTCGCTGCGGTCCGGTCCCAGGTCGACGGGCACGTGCACCTTCCGCCGACCACTGGCGACAACATCGATGTACTGTGGAGACCTCACGCCCCACGTGTTGAGCAATTCGGCGGTACGTCCACCCGGCCTCCCGCATGCCCACTATACGCCCTCGCTCAAAGTCCGTCAACTGCACATACGGTTCACGCCCACGCTGTCGCGGCATGCTACCAGTGTTAAAGACTGCGATGGAGCTCCATATGCCACGGCAAACTGGCTGACACTGACGGAAGCGGTGCACAAATGCTGCGCAGCTAGCGCCATTCGACGGCCAACACCGCGGTTCCTGGTGTGTCCGCTGTGCCATGCGTGTGATCATTGCTTGTACAGCCCTCTCGCAGTGTCCGGAGCAAGTATGGTGGGTCTGACACACTGGTGTCAATGTGTTCTTTTTTCCATTTCCAGGAGTGTATGATCCACCCACACCTCAACATTCGCACAGTGTTCGAATTGGGCCAACTGGCTATAAAGTGTCCAGTCAGCTCCACTGAGCACCCATCGTGGTGGTCTCCTTTCGGGGCCCACGCCATCTGGCAGGTGAATCCAGATTGGGAAATGATCACTGCCGTGCAAGTCAGCAACCACTTCACAGTGAGCACTGGCGGCAAGAGCTGGAGAGCAAAGCGAGAGATCAATGGCAGAGAACGACCCAGTCGCTGTGCAGAAATGAGTACTCTGTCCTCCATTGAGCAAGTAGGCACACGATGACAGGAGAAGCCTCTCAATTGCTCTACCCCTGGGGCAGGTAATTGCAGAGCCCCAAAGCACATTGTGGGCATTAAAATCACCACAAATAATGAATGGCTGGGGGAGCTGTGTAAGAATGTCGGTGAGCGCCGCTTCATCAAGTGCATCATGTTGGGGCAAGTAAAGCGAACATACAGTCAATGGATGACGCACGTGCACGGACACAGCGACGGCCTGCAAAGTCGTCGTAAGTGAGAGAGGCGGGGAGTGGTAGTCCGTCCTGACGAAAATACCTATGCCTCCTCTAGCTCTCTCTCCACGCAGGTCGTCCTTTTTGTGGAGTGTATAGCCTCGTATCTCAGGGGGGTATGATGGATGGAAATACGTCTCCTGGAGACAGAGACACAGTGGTCTACCCTCAGAGAGTAGACGAAGTTCCTCCACATGCGTCCTGAACCCCTGCAAGTTCCACTGGAGTATGGGAGCCATCTATGTTGGGGGTAGCAGCTTCATCCTGTCTCTCCGACGGGGCAGGGAGACCGCAGCAGGTGGAGGGGCAGGCGTGGGACGAGATGATTGCCCCCCACATACATCGTACTCCATCAACTCTGGGGAAGAGTCAGATGAAGCCTCACGTAAAACAACATCTGCATGGTCAGATGGTTTACCACGGGATTTGACCCGCTGTTGCTGCTGTACAGTAGCTTTCTGTGGTTTGGTGGACTTTGCGGGAGCTGATGTGGGAGTGGTAATTGGCGCACTGGGCTTGGGAACAACCTCAGCTGTTGGAGGCGCGAGGGGCTGGCCCAAGTTCGCCACTGTACCTTTGTCTGCCGTTCGAGTAGGGGCTACTGCCTCTGAAACACTGGCTGCGTTGCAAGTGCACTGACAGCTGCAGGTGTTAGTGCCAACACTCACCACCTCAGTCTGCGTTGAGGCATCGACTTTTGGAGTGGGCTTCTGTACCAGGGATGCAAAAGATGTAGCAAATGTGGGAGGTTGCATCGACTTATAAATCTTCTTGGCCTCACCATAGGGGATAAGCCCGGTTGTTTTTATTTCCTGGACCTTGCGTTCCTCTAAAAATATTCGGCAGTCCCTACTCCAAACAGGGTGGTTCCCAGAGCAATTAATACATTTAGCCGGAGACGAGCAACCAACTCCTTCATGAGCAGGCTGACCACAGTTTCCACAAGTCGCTTCGCCTTTACAGCCTAAGGTGGTATGCCCAAAACGCTGGCATTTAAAACAGCGCATTGGGGTCGGGAAGTAAGGCCTCACACTAAGGCGAAGGAAGCCAGATTTAACATGTTCAGGAAGTTTTGTGCTACTGAAGGTCTGAATAAAGGAGTCGGATTTGACAAGAGTGCCATCAACCCTCTTCATGATGTGTTGGACATCAACGATACCTTCTGGAGCCCACTCACGTTGCAGTTCTTCCTTGGGAATATCATCTAGATCCCGACATGTCACAACACCTTTGCTGTAGTTCAAGGTGCTGTGCAGTTCAGTGTCTATGGCATACTCTCCAAGGCATTTAGCAGATTGGAGGTTAGTTGCTTGCGGGGAAGTGGAAGTTTCCACTAGCAAGGTCCCTTTACGTAAGCGCTTCACCGATTGTAAGGAGCCACAGATTCCCTCCAATCCCTTTTGTATATAGAAGGGCGAAACCCTCTCAAAACTACCCTCCTTCTGTTTCACAATGAGAAACACATTCGGATTACCAGAATGCATTCTGTTACCTAAGACTGGACTTTTTAAAGAAGCGCCAGAGTCAGGGGGACTGACTGCACGAACCCTCTTAAGAGACTGGGTGTTAGAACCTTCCAGCGGCCCACCCTTTCCGCTGGGAGGAGGAAAAGAGGATTTCGAAGGATCCATCGCGGTTCCACGAGCAGCTAGGGAACTAGAAGCCCACCTAGACAGAGCCCCGCGTGCCTAGGTAAGCCTTATACAACTGAGGTGCGGCAGGTTCCCCAGAGGTTGCCCGCTAACGACTGTTCCACCTCAACAGCCATGCATCTCATCAGCGCGCAGCACAACTTGAGATTGAGGTTTTTTTTGTTGAGGTTTATTCCACCCTCGCGAACCGGGCGGTCAAGCCAAGATCCCCATTCCCTGAGACACACAACGTTCCACCGCCGCGCCGCACGGTGGTCGCTGAAGTATGCCCAGAGGTTACTGTGACAGGCGACTGGCGGCGCTTACCAGTCCCCAGCTCAGGAACCGCGGGGTCGCCAAGCCCGTACGCAGCAAATGAATGCTGAGCCCCTGGGGGCTCCAAAGAACAACCACTTACAGATACGACACACCAATACCCTCACAAGTATACCCTGTTAGTTCTATTTGATATGTGTCCCACACACTTGAGCAGTATTCTAAGATGTGTTACACAATTGCTTTGCAGGCAATTTTCTTACAAGACTGAACACATTTCCCTAGCATTCTATCAAAGAATCGAAGTCGACAGTTGCTTTACCCCGAATGAGCCTATGTGATTGTTTCATTTCATAGAACTACAAGGTGTTACATCCAGGTATTTATATGAGTTAACCGAATTTCTAAGAATGTACGTTTGGAGCTCAGCATTGTATGGTACTGAAACACGGACTATGGGAAAACCGGAACAGAAGATAATGGAAACATTTGAGATGTGATGCTACAGACGAATGTTGAAAAGTAGGTACACTGGTAAGGAAAGGAATGAAGAAAAAAATGGCTCTGAGCACTATGGGACTCAACTGCTGTGGTCATCAGTCTCCTAGAACTTAGAACTACTTAAACCTAACTAACCTAAGGACATCACACACATCCATGCCCGAGGCAGGATTCGAACCTGCGACCGTTGCAGTCGCACGGTTCCGGACTGCGCGCCTAGAACCGCGAGACCACCGCGGCCGGCAAGGAATGAAGAGGTTCTGCGCAGAATCGGAGAGTAAAGTAGTAGATGGGAAACTGACAAGAAGAAGGTACTGGATGATGTGACACAGAATAACTTCCGTAGTACTAAGAGGGAGCTATAGAGGGGCAAACTGTAGAGGAAGACAGAGACTGCAATAGATCCAGCAGATAATTGAGACTGATGTTTGTGTTAGTGTTTTGTCAGACGGTACTTCATCACAGATAACCGCATCCTCTGTGAAAATTAATGTAAAAACATGAACAACAATGGTCCCAAAACACACTTCTCTGGAGCACATCTGAAGTTACTCCTACATCTGTCAATGGCTCTCCATCCAAGATAAAATGCTGTGTCATACCTACTTTTCATCCTCACTCTGGGAAACTACGATCACAACCACAGGTGGAAACACAAGCGGCCAAAGACACTGCTAGCTAGGGCATAACCACCTATGGTAAACTAACATACGCAAACAGCGACAAACGTCGGTAAGCCCCTGCATATCAGCAACACTGACTGGCAACCACCAGCTGCTATTAGAGCCGACCAACAGGCCACAGCAGGGACACCGACGAGCTCGCCCACAGACGCACGAACAATCTGCCAACACTCCCTCACACTGTGCCTCCGGTATATGACCATCGGACACAAGACCGATAACAAAACTAACTGTTGCAGGTTGCAGGACGCTGAACGAGGACTCTGTACCAGCACCCAGCGCCAGCCGCCGAGCAGCACAAACGCACAACATCAAGGTATCGACATGCATGATACCCACTACTAACAAAGCCTATCCTTGTACAACCTATCGCAGGCAGCAAGACAACCGCTACTGCTCTTGCCGCCCGACCTAACTTTCGCAGAGGTTTTTTTCCCTTGGCTCTTGCCTTGGCACATTTTTCCTCTGCCCTTCAAACCGCTACCCTTCGTCAGATTTCGACCAATCTATCTCCAGATGAGCGCGTATTAATGGTTAATCCTAACCAGACGTACGCAAACATCGCAGCACCCACATCCTGCGACACCTCACTTTAGTGAATACTAACCCTTATGCAGAGATGGCAGTAGACCTTTTGTGTTGGCCATCATGCCGGTGTGGGCGTGGAGGGGCTCCACCTCTATATAAAAAAAAATACTAAGGAGTTATCGATGTAGTTACTAGTTTTGATACCTCATCTGCTCTAGTTTTCGCTAGTAAGCTTTGGTATGGTACTAAGTCAAACTTTTATGAAAGCAAGAGGTACTAGTTGGATTTGCTTGCCTAGAGGCCATAGCATTGAAAATGTCACATGAAACAACCGCGAGTTTGTTTTTACAACATCGATAATTTCGGAACCCGTGCTGGTTGGTACGAAAGAGGACAGTCTCTCAGAAATGAAATGAGATGATCGTATGGCATTGTTGGCCGGGAGGCCCCATTCGGGGGAGTTCGGCCGCCGTATTGTAAGTCCTCTTTAGTTAACACCACTTCGGCAGATTGCGAGCCAATGATGATGAAGAACACACAACACCCAGTCTACTGCCGGGAATCGATCCCGGGCCCCCTGCATGGTAGGCGGTAACGCTACCGCTACGCTATGAAGGCGGACAGTCTCTTAGATATACCTCGTTAGTCGGAGGTCTAAGATTTTACAACAGATGTTGTTAGACGACTGTTTTGTACCTCACTTCTGCTACCCTTCTTGTAGACGTATGTGGTCTGTGCTTCTTCGCAGTCAATGTGCACAGCTGTTTTTATTCAAGGATCTGCTGTATACAGGGTGATTCAAAAAGAATACCACAACTTTAGGAATTTAAAACTCTGCAACGACAAAAGGCAGAGCTAAGCACTATCTGTCGGCGAATTAAGGGAGCTATAAAGTTTCATTTAGTTGTACATTTGTTCGCTTGAGGCGCTCTTGACTAGGCGTCAGCGTCAGTTGATGCTAAGATGGCGACCGCTCAACAGAAAGCTTTTTGTGTTATTGAGTACGGCAGAAGTGAATCGACGACAGTTGTTCAGCGTGCATTTCGAACGAAGTATGGTGTTAAACCTCCTGATAGGTGGTGTATTAAACGTTGGTATAAACAGTTTACAGAGAATGGGTGTTTGTGCAAAGGGAAAAGTTCTGGACGGCCGAGAACGAGTGATGAAAATGTAGCACGCATCCAGCAAGCATTTGTTCGCAGCCTAGGAGAATCGACTCGCAGAGCTAGCAGAGAGCTGCAAATTCCACAATCAACTGTATGAAGAGTCCTACGAAAAAGGTTAGTTATGAAACCTGAACGTCAACTACCCGAGGCGATGGATCGGCCGCCAGGCAGCCCGTGACAGGGCACTTCATCACTGGCCTCCAAGAAGCCCTGATCTTACCCCCTGCGATTTTTTATTATGGGGGTATGTTAAGGATATGGTGTTTCGGCCACCTCTCCCAGCCACCATTGATGATTTGAAACGAGAAATAACAGCAGCTATCCAAACTGTTACGCCTGATATGTTACAAAGAGTGTGGAACGAGTTGGAGTATCGGGTTGATATTGCTCGAGTGTCTGGAGGGAGCCATATTGAACATCTCTGAACTTGTTTTTGAGTGAAAAAAAAACCTTTTTAAATACTCTTTGTAATGATGTATAACAGAAGGTTATATTATGTTTCTTTCATTAAATACACATTTTTAAAGTTGTGGTATTCTTTTTGAATCAGCCTGTATTACGGTTAAAATGAGTACTAACTCAGTTTCAGATTGTATATATAACCAGAGACGATTTCCATAATGCCCTGGATTCCTCTGTTATTTTAGGGTTCAAAATGTCTCTGAGCACTATGGGACTTAACATCAGAGGTCATCAGTCCCCTAGAACTTAGAAGTACTTAAACCTAAATAACCTAAGGACATCACACACATCCATGCCCGAGGCAGGATTCGAATCTGCGACCGTAGCAGTCGCGCGGTTCCGGACTGAAGCGCCTACAACCGCTCGGCCACCGCGGCCGGCTTATTTTAGGGACTTCAGCTGATTCTCAACATCTGTAACACTACTACCTGTGTCACTATTGATTGCCCTGTGTATCAGATCTGTTGCTCTAGAATTTCGAACAATTTAAACGAAAGTGAAGAATACGCTCGTGTCAACCGGTGTCAAGAAATGCTCAAAAAATTCGACCAAGCAACCGAAAAATCCGTACAGAACTCAATAACAGTAGATGAAACTAAAACATATTCGTACTAGCCGTAAACTAACAGTAATAAACCATTTGGATGTTCCAAGACGACCCGAAAACAAAAGTTGATTGTTAACGAATTACTTCCGAAATAATTAGAGCTTCTTTCTTTAGTTACACTGGACATATCGCGAACTTCGGTGTAGTGCGTCAGACAGTTAATATTGAATGATATACATTTGTTTGCCACAAGTCATCACTGTACACAGAAAAAACAGCCGAAAACTTCGTATTTTTTTTATCATGATAATACCAGGTGCCAACCCGAAGAATAAGACAGTTGATTATTTGCCGAGCAAAATCAGCAAATTAAAATGTCATTGTCTGTATTCACGTCATCTATCGCCTAACGACTTCACTTTCTTCTCTTACGCCAAACAAAAAAACATGAAAAGATGGTTTCATCACCTCAAGCAGCTGCTGATTCGATAAAAACGTTGTTTTTGAGTTAACAACAGCGGCAAGGAAAAAATGTTTCCATAATTGGTTCGTAAGCAAAAAAAAAAATGTATAAATTTTGAAGGCGCAAATTTTTGGAAACTGCAGAACAATTGGTACAGTTTTGTAAAATTTGAAATGTGTCGACATTATGAAATAGCATGAAGAAAACGATTTATTGGCATATAACCCGCACTGAATCAGGAAATAGTGTATATGTGAAACACAGTTCGTTCATCTTCACAGGAAATAATGGCTGCTGTACATAGGGATTCTCAAAGTGATTCTGGATTTCCAAAAGAATTTTAACGCCGTTCCCTGCACGCAGCTTCTAATCGAGCTGCATGCTTGTCGACTATCATCTTAGTTCTGCGACTGGTTTCAGGATTTCTTGTCAGAAAAATCACAGTTCGTAGCAGTTGACGGGAAGTAATCTAGTCAAACTTTAGTGCCATCTGGGTTTCCTCAAGGATGTGTTGTATGCTCTCTGCTGTTCTTAATATACATAACCTCTTAACAAACACTCTGTGTGGCCCTCTTACATTATTTACAGATGATGGCGTCGTTTGCCGTACAGCAAAGTCATCGGAAGATCAAAATGACATGCAAAATGATTTAGGCAAGATATCTCATACCAAAAGTAACAACAAGGAACCACAATTAGCAAGCAAACTGAAACCATCACATAGAAAATGTTCGGCTGAAGCCGAATTAAAGACTGCGTTTCGCCTGCAGAATGCTTGTAACGAGCTCAAAATCTTCTAAAGAAACTGCCTACACTACACTACCTTCTGAAGTTTTTCTGCGCGGTGTAACACAAACTATTGACGAAGGACATCGGAAAAGTTCAAAGAAGGGGAGCTCATTTTGTATTATCGCGAAACAGAGGAGCCAGTGTCAGGCGAGTCAGTCGTTAAAAGAGTGACTTTTTCGTTTCCTGCGGGCTCTTCCCATAAAATTTCAATCATCAACTTTACATTTACATCTACGTGAATACGCTGCTATTCACAATTAAGTGCCTGGCAGAGCTGTCTGTCTCTTCTACCTGTCTCTCTACCGTTCCACTCTCGAACGGCGCGCGGGAAAAACGAGCACTTAAATTTTTGTTTGCGAGCCCTGATTTCTCTTATCTTATCGTGATGATCATTTCTCCCTATGTAGGTGGGTGCCAACACAATGTTTTCACAATTGGCAGAGAAAACTGGTGATTGAAATTTCATGGGAAGATCCCGTCACAACGAAAAACGCCATTGTTTTAAAGATTGCCACTCCAGTTCCGGTATCATGTCTGTGGCACTATCTCCTCTACTTCACGATAATACAAAACGAGCTGCCCTTCTCTGAACTTTTTCAATATCATCCATCAGTCCCACCTGATACGGATCCCACACCGCACAGCAATACTTCAGAATATGGCGGACAAGCGTAGTGTAAGCAGTCTCTTTATAGTAGCTCTGTTGCACTTTAAAGTGTTCTGCCAATGAATCGCAGTCTTTGGTTTTCTCTACCCACAATATTATCAATATGATCGTTCCAAGCTAGATTATTTGTAATTGTAATGCATAAGTATTTTTCCCCGAATGCGAAAATAATTCGTTAAAAACCGTTCAGAAGTCAAGATCCTACAAAATATTTTTTATTCAAGACAACAGGTTTCAACAGTCTTTGCTGTCATCTTCAGATCTTAAACATTATTGCAGTAAAACATGTTCGTTTTACGCTGAACCTCATGCACAAGATATGAAGTGGATAAAACTCAGCACTTTATAAAAGTTTGTCTTCCACTTGACATCTTGTGCATGAGGTTCAGCACGAAATGAACATGTTTTACTACAGAAAATGTTTAATGCCTGAAGATGACAGCAAAGACCGCTGAAACCGGTTTTCTTGAATAAGAAATATTTTGTGCGATCTTGGCTTTTGAATAGGTTTTAATAGCTACAACAGTTCGCTCTTCAGTACTCTCATAATGAGGAAATTTAACGAAAATACTTTTTTGACTCACAGCTGCATGGGAGAGGAATGATCACCGCAATGAATTAAGCGGGGTAGGACGTCAAACGGGCCGACTTGAAGCAGGAGAGGCACCACAGGACATTTTAATTTCCACTGTCAATACTTTTACAAATAAATTCATAAAACTTTAACAGCATGACCAGCAAGGATTCAGGACTCATACTCATAGCAGTGGAAGCTCAAAGACGTAACAAAACACTTCTTTTTACATGTGAAATTTCATCATTTTTTCACTTACTACTGGCTGCATTTGTTGCTATAGGTACACTTTTCTTCCTAAGTAAGAGAGATTCTTCGATGACTTTTGCACAGCATACAAACCATAGTTACAGGTGTATGAAACTCTAGAAGTTATTTAATTTATGAAAAAATGAATGAACTGTTACATTTTAAACTTCATGTTTAGAAATAATTCAAGTTTTATAGCTAATTACCTCAATTTTTTCCATACTTTTTAAATAGATTTGGAGAATTCTAGAGTTCCATACACCTGTAACTACTGTTTGTATGCTATGAAAAATTAATCGAAAAATCTCTCTTACTTAGGAAGAAAATTGTACCTATAGCAACAAATGCAGCCAGTAATAAGTGAAAAAATGATGAAATTTCGCATGTAAAAAAAAGGTATTTTGCTACGTTTTTGAACTTCCACTGCGGTGAGTGTGAATCCTCAATCCTTCCTGGTCATGGTGACAAATTTTTATGAATTTATATGTAAAAGTATAGACAGTAGAAATTAAAATGTCCTGCGGTGACTCTCCTGCTCCAAGTCGGCCCTTTTGACGTCCTACCCCCACCCTTAAGAGAAATCAGACCTCTCGCAGAAAGATGTAGGTATTCATTTTTCCTATGTGCTACTCGAGAGTGTGACGGTCGAGAAATAGGTTGTGTGAACACTCTGACAAACAAGCGTTAATTGCAGAGTAATCATCTAGATACAAATGTAAAAAAATATTATTCCTTCAGTGTTTTTGCAGACACATAAACCGCAGCTACCGACAGATATTGTAGTGGACACAGACCGGCGCGGCCCAGCTATCGGTGTCACGGTCGAGGTGGCGGATCGCAGAGGCGTGGCCTGTGAGCGCTTCTCGCCAGAAAGCGAGCAGCCGTTGCGCAACTCGGGAACCAAACTGTGCTGCCCGGCACGTGCGCCCCCTACTCGGACGGTCAGATTTGTCTTCTGCAGCATCTGTTGCCAAAGGGGGGGGGGGGGGGGGGGACCACTCAACGTGACTGCAGATCAAACGCCTGTAGAACACTTAAACGTGTTCCGAGACCTCTTAATGCACAATCGGTGTGGTTCTCGTAGATGGAAAATGGTATAGAACAGCGAAACGGTTCTGTGTGTCAAGCCACCAAGATGTCTTAGATATCCTTTTCATTGCACAGAGCGTGGTAGGAAATACTAGAGGCTGCAGAAAGCACAAAAAAAATTGATAATACACAACTGGCCATTGAAATTGCTACACCACGAAGATGACGTGCTACAGACGCGCAATTTAACCGACAGGAAGAAGATGCTGTAATATGGAAATGAATAGCTTTTCAGAGCATTCACACAAGGTTGGCGCCAGTGGCGACACCTACAACGTGCTGACATGAGGAAAGTTTCCAACCGATTACTCATACACAAACAGCGGTTGACCGGCGTTGTCTGGTGAAACGTTGTTGTGATGCCCCGTGTAAGGAGGAGAAATGCGTACCATCACGTTGCCAACTTTGATAAAGGTCGGATTGTAGCCTATCGCGATTGTGGTTTATCGTATCGCGACATTGCTGTTCGCGCTGGTCGAGATCCAATGACCGTTAGCAAAATATGGAATCGGTGGGTTCAGGAGGGTAATACGGAACGCCGTGCTGGATCCCAACGGCGTCGTATCATTAGCAGTCGAGATGACAGGCATCTTATCCGCATGGCTGTAACGGATCGTGCAGCCACGTCTCGATCCCTGAGTCAACAGATGGGGACCTTTGCAAGACAACAACCATCTGCACGACGTTTGCAGCAGCATGAACTATCAGCTCGGAGACTATGGCTGCGGTTACCCTTGACGCTGCCTCACAGACAGCAGCGCCTGCGATGGTGTACTCAACGACGAACCTGGGTGCACGAATGGTAAAACGTCATTTTTTCGGATGAATCCAGGTTCTGTTTACAGCATCATGATGGTCACATCCGTGTTTGGCGACATCGCGGTGAATGCTCATTGGAAGCGTCTATTAGTCATCGCCATACTGCCGTATCACCCGGCGTGATGGTATGGGGTGCCACTGGTTACACGTCTCGGTCGCCTCTTGTTCGCACTGTCGGCACTTTGAACAGTGGACGTTACATTTCAGATGTGTTACGACCCGTGGCTCTACCCTATATTCGATCAGTGTGAAACCCTACATTTCAGCAGGATAATGCAGGACTGCATGTTGCAGGTCCTGTACGGGCCTTTCTCGATACAGAAAATGTTCGACTGCTGCCCTGGCCAGCACATTCTCCACATCTCTCACCACTTGGAAACGTCTGGTCAATGGTGGCCGAGCAACTGGCTCGTCACAATACGTCAGTCACTACTCTTGATGAACCGTGGTATCGTGTTGAAGCTGCATGGGCAGCTGTACCTGTACACGCCATCCAAGCTCTGTTTGACTCGATGCCCAGGCGTATCAAGGCCGTTATTACGGCCAGAGGTGATTGTTCTGGGTACTGATTTCTCAGGATCTATGCACCCAAACTGCGTGAAAATGTAATCACATGTCAGTTCTAGTATAATACATTTGTCCAATGAATACCCGTTTATCATCTGTATTTCTTCTTGGTGTAGCAATTTTAATGGCCAGTAATGTATGGATCCACAAAAGAACATCATAAACGAGATGAGGTCAAAGGAAGTCCAAAATATGAAAGTATTCTCATTTGAAAATTACAACCAAACTGTCGCAAACATCTGTTAAGGCAAATCGTTATGAGTAACTGCTTGATACCGTGTTGGTCCTCATCCAGAACGCATGGCGTGGAGTCGACAAGTGCTTGGTAGGTTTCCACTGGTGTGTCGCACGAGATGTACGCACAGTTCCCACAGTTCCTAAAAATTACGAACGAAAGCCTGGGGGGGGGGAGGGAGGTGGCGCGTATTTTACACGGGGTTCTTATTACTGGGCAACACATCAACGTGGTTTTACTTTGCGGTGGAGCGACAGTCATGAAAAACGTTTTGAAACTTATAACCGCCACTTGACTGAACAGATTTTATTGCACAGTCTAGATCTCAGCCTTACGTATTATCGAGCATTACAAAATATTATACTTCAGTAGAAGGTAAGTCATCGTCAAAAAAACACATCAAAAAAAGTTTTGCATCACCCCGGTTCACCGAACTCCTGAAGACAGACGTCGACTGTGGGTATTTTATCACAGACACAGTCCCTTTGACTGTTCAGAGATGTCACTAAACCGGCCCAAAGGTGTAAACAACCATGCGTGAGCAGCACCTATTAGCGGAGGGGGTCCAACAGCCCGTCAGCTCCAGTCATTCCACCAGGAAGGAGGTACACGGCTCGTGTTGTCTGTAGTTCAACCATGCCTAGATGGCCAATACCGCGGTGTGATCGCGTCCGCATCGTTGCTTTGTGCCAGGAAGAGCTGTCAATAAGGGAAGTGTCCAGGCGTCTCAGAGTGAACCAAAGCGATGTTGATCGGACATGGAGGAGATACAGGAGAGACGGCAACTGTCTATGACGTGCCTCACTCAGGCCGCCCAAGGACTACTACTGCAGTCGATGACCGCTACCTACGGATTATGGCTCGGAGGAACCCTGACAGCAGCGCCACCATATTGAATAATGCTTTTCGTGCAGCCACAAGACGTCGTGTAACGATTCAAACAGTGCGCAATAGGCTGCATGATGCGCAACTTCATTCCCGACGTCAGTCACGAGGTCTATCTTTGCAACCACGACACCAAGCAGCGCGGTACAGACGGTCCCATCAAAATGCCTAATGGACCGCTCAGGTTTGGCATCACGTTCTCTTCGCCGATGAGTGTCGCATCTGCCTTCAACCACACAATCGTCGGAGACGTGTTAGGAGGCAACCCGGTCAGGCTGAACGACTTCGACACAATGTCCAGAGAGTACAGCAAGGTGGAGGTTCCCTGCTGTTTTGGTTCGCATTATGTGGGGCAGACGTACGCCGCTGGTGGTCATGGAAGGCACCGTAACGGCTGTACGATACGTCAGTGTCAGTGCCGTCCTCCGACCGATAGTGTAACCATATCGGCAGTATATTGGCGAGGCATTCGTGTTCATGGATGACAATTCGCACCCCCATCGTGCACATCTTGTGAATGACTTCCTTCAGGATAACGACATCGCGTGACTATAGTGGCCAGCATGTTTTCCAGACATGAACCCTATCGAACGTGCCTGGGCTGTTTATGGACTACGTGACCCACCAACCACTCTGAGGGTTCTACGCCGAATCGCTGCTGAGGAGTTGGAAATTTTTGCCCAACAATTCCTTGATGAACTTGTGGATCGTATGCCACGACGAATACAGGCATGCATCAATGCAAGAGGACGTGTTACTTAGTATTAGAGGTACCGGTGTGTACAGCAATCTGGACCACCACTTTTGAAAGTCCCGCTGTATGGTGGTACAACATGCAATGTGTGGTTTTCATGAGCAATAAAAATGGCGTAAATGATGTTTATATTGATCTCTATTCCAATTTTCTGTACAGGTTCCAAACTCTCGGAACTGAAGTGACGCACAACGTTTTTAATTGGTTTTTTTTATTTTTTTTTTTTATTTTTGACCAGGGATGGGGCCTCTCCACTCCCACACCGACGTGGTGACCAAACCAAAAGTTCTACTGTCACCTCCGTATAACATGTTAGTTTTTGAATAAGGAGTCACAGGATGCGGGCTGTAATGTTGTCCATGCATCTGGGTAGGATTACTCATTGACATGGTCCATCAGGAGACAGTAAGCGGACGAAAGCCGTCGAAGGGTAGCGGTTTGTAAGGGCAGAGGGAAAAAAGTGCCAAGGTAAGCGTCAAGGGAAAAACAACTCTGTGACAGTAGGATGGGTAGTAAGAACAGTAGCGCCTTGCTAGCTGCGACGGTGCATGCAAAGTGAGGTTATGTTAGTGCAAGATATCGTGCATAGTTACCTTACCTTTGTCGCTGCGGGTGCTCGTTGTACATAGGTCAGTACGGGCGCTGCAGCTGGGCTCCCGTGAATCCTCCTGGGTCTGCTGCAGCGTCTGCGTCCCTGTAACAGTCCGAGGTCGCCATACATTAGTGGGCGATCGGCCATAGATCAGCTCATAGAGTGTGGGGTGTGTGTGGCTAGTTTGCGTGTTGTGTACAGTGCGGCTTCCCTGTGATTGCCTGGTTTTCGGCGGGTCGAGCATTTTGGGTTTTTGACGTGTTTTTTTTTTCTTTATTGATTTTCAATTCCCCCCCGAAGGGGGCGGGCTGGCAGCAGCTTACTACGCTGCTCTACAGCCTACAGACTTTTTTTTTAAAAAAAAGGAAGAAGAAAGAAACAAGGAAAAACAGGCGATAAAATGGTGATTTAAAGTGGAAAATGGCGTAAAAATGCGGAAAGTTAAAACAGAAAGCAAAAGGGGATGGAAATATTGATAAAATACACAGGAATCAGACAAGTAACATAGTAGACACACAATTAAAAAACATGGCGACAGTCTGGCTTCTGTTTGCAAGTGATTAAAAAAAAAAAGCACACCCAGCGACAGTATGATGGCTGTTCGCTACACTTCCCAAAAGGCACAACACGGAGCACGCACTGGAAAAACACACTGTGAAACACTGCACGAAAAAGGCGGCACAAAGATGGCACTCCCGATCGAAGGCAGATGGAGGGGGGGGGGGACCTGGAGTAGGGGGAAAAACAAGGAGGGAGGGGAGGTAAAAACGAAAAGGGGGGGGAACCAAGGATGGAGAGGACTAATAAAGGGGGAGAAGGGCAGACGCGAGACGGAATGAGAGGAGGCAGAGGAAGGAAATGTAAAAGGACTCGGGGGAGAGAAGGGGGCAAAGAGAGGGGAGGTGTGGAAGAAAGAGGATGGAAGGGGGGGAGAGGGAGCCCGGGAAAAGGACAGAGGAAAGGAGGGGGAGTGGGGATCAGAGTTGATACGAGGGATAAATGGAGGGAGAGAGGGTATCATCCGGGAGGGGGAGTTGATGGAAGCCACCTTGGGAAAGGAGATGTAGGGTGTAGAGATGGAGGGTAGGGGGGACACAACGGTGATTTGACGTGTGTATGTATCTTCGGTTATAAAAAACCAATTTGTCGAAAGTAAATGCGAGAACATTTGTGTAATAGGTAAATTTTCTGGCAATTAGCATGACTACTTCACTTGATATGGTTGTGGAATAAAATACGTGATCAAATCACAGGTTTTAAACTTAGCTACATTTTGTCTAAATAGCCACTGACATAAACATAACTTAGCCTATGTTCTCGCCTTTACGTTTGACAAAATTGGTTTGTACAACCGAAGTTACATGTTTTGATGATGACTTGTATTCTAATGAAGAGTAATTATTTTTAATACCTGTAACACTTGATAATTGTGTAAGGCTGCAATCTAGATTGTGGAATAAAACCGGTTGCACAGTCAAATTGCAGTTTTCAAGAAACATCAACGTGAGTTTATTGACATGTTCCTTGAATCATAGCATCAAACCACCCACCGATTTCGGTGGAGATGTCAGCCATGAAGTGATGCTGCTGGTCCGTGATATTGTTAACATACTGCACAGTCGTGTTAACATACTACACGGTTGTTAAGGTGCCTACAGTTAGTTCACTGAACAGTCCTCTGTGGAACTTTCTGTAATTCACACCACAAATATTTCATATTACATGCGTTTCCACACTGAAAACTTTAATTTGGGTTGATGAGTTACCCTCAGATATTATCCCTTATTCCATTACTTTCATATCACGTATGTCAGACAATATCTGCAATTCAATTAAACATTAAAGGTCTTGAATTGTGTGGGGTAATTTGTAATAATTACCGATTTGTAATAATTACTTGAGAGAAGCTGAACTTCGTAGCCTAGATAGCTTGTAAAACAACCTTTATTCTTGATTACCGGTTTTGCTGAGCATGATTACCACCTTCATATCTCGATAAAAGGTTACTTCATGTCTCCTATAGCTTCTTTAGGCGTTTCAGAAATTCTGTGGCATGCACACACCAACCGGAATTATTCTCAAGTTGTAAACGTCAACGCAGACTACCGGCGGCTATTTCGAGATCGCCAGCATGGGCAGCACTTATACATTGAGCAGAAGCAGTACAGCACAAGCAGCCAGCATGGCCGACAAGTTAAGTACTTGCTGGATCGTCGTCAGCGGTGGAGCTTCCAACGAATAGGCAGCCAACCAGTCTGTGTGCTTCAGATAATTTTAGTGGGACAGTTAGTCCCGACTCTAAATGTGGTTACGTTGATTAGGACGATACTGCTGGGGCAGAGAGCCCAATATGAGAGAGGAGATGTGTTTTCAGACCCTGCATCAACGCAATTAATGCAAGTTTTGCTAGAAGTGCAGCTAGTGTAGGACTGTTGACTGCAAAAATGGAACAGGGAAATTCCGATCTCAGTTAAAATACCAAAAGTGTAAAAGCTGAGGTGGAAAAAGTTAAATCGGATATTGAAGGATGTATTGATGCAGAATTAGAAGTTATAAAGGCAGACATGGGCAAAGTTTCTGAGGAGGTTGTCCTGGTTAACACCAGAGTCGATACGATAGAAAAAGATTTTGGGGAAAAGATGGAAAAGATGTAGGGTGGGCTGGGTGGCAATGCTAAGAATTGTGTGCTGAGGCAAAATGTACTTTACAAATTACCCACTAAATCTGTTAAGAATTTGTCAGATAGAGCAGTAGAATGTGAAAAGAATGTGGTTAAAAATAGAGAACATTTTGAATCAAGATTAAATAAGGAAACTGCCCAGCTTGAACAGGAGTTTTAAGGACATGAGAGCTCAATTAATTTTTTTAGCAGCGAATGATGCTATTACCGTGATAAGTGTTCCACGTGGTATTTCAGGAACGACAAAGTCTTTTGCAGATATTGGAAAATACTAATCAGTTGATTTTGTTGCTGCACGTAAGGATGGTTTTGTGAGAATGTCGGAAGAGGCAGAAATTAAATCCGCGGACGTCATGAGAGCAATGCACAATCATGAGCAAATTTAATGAGTCCTTCATTTACTACTTATGAACCATTTGAGATTTGTTTCCTCGACAAGTTCTGGAGTGAAGCGAAACAAACGCGACTTCAGAATGAGTTCATAAATGGACCACATTTCAAACACGAAAGTGGTATGATGTGGAATTTTTGTATGCGTGAACTGGCTGAGTTAATGCACGTAAATCGTCCACTCGAAGTGTTGATGGAGATTAAGACGATCAATTCCATTGACGAGTTTTTGGATTTTATTGAGAAACTTGAACAGGCGCAGAAGTTCAAGCCACGTAATGGAAACAGTAGACAGGGAAATGGCTACCAGAGTGGTAATTGTATATAATCACCAAAATAGTTGTTACCGCTATGTTTAGAATAATTTTCAAAGAGGAGATGGAAATGGGAATTCTCATAACGAATATGTTCGCAGCTCGTGGTCTAGTGGCTAACGTTGCCACCTCTCTGGATCACGGGGTCCTGGATTCGATTCCCGGCCGGGTTGGGGATTTTCTCCACTCGGAGACTGGGTGTTTGTATTGTCCTCATCATTTCATCATCATCATCATCATTCGTGACATTGGCTCGATTAGATTGTGAAAAACAATGGACTGTGTAAAAAATTGGGCCTTTGTATGGGCGGTGATGACCGCGCATTTGAGCGCCCCACAAACCAAACATCATCATCATCATCATCATCATCATCATGAAGGATATCAAAACCGAAACAGAGATTAGAGGGGCAGGAGCCTCATGAAATACAATGCCAGAATAAGCGGTCGGAAAATTGAAGATTGCCGCATCTCAGGTCCGGAGGTGGCGAAGTAAACCGGCACTGAAAAAGGACACGTTATTGTAAAAATTCTGTGGGTGTCGAGAATTCAACAAAGACGTTGCAGATGTTGGAGGATATAACAAATAATAATAAAAGTATCACAACAGTCAGCTTAACAGCTCCTGCATCCAAGTTGCTGAAAAGAGTAGAAAACCCAGAAGAAATTTGAGGACCTATTAGAAAATGACCAGGAAGGCACCAAAGAGGCAGCTCTACGTTGCGTTTGATAATGGGAGTGAGACTGAATTGTATTTGTCAATGTGGAAACAACGTTCGACAATGTAAAAAGGTGCAGGATGTTCGAAATCCTCGGAAAAATAGTAGTAAGCTATGGGGAAAGACGGGTAATGTATAATATGTACAAGAACCAGAAGGGGACAATAAGAATGGAAGTCCAAGAACGAAGTGCTCGGATTAGAAAGGGTGTAACGCAGGAACGGAATTTTTCGCTCCTCCCATTCAGTCTGTACATCGAAGAAGCAACGAAAGAAATAAAAGAAATGTTGAAGATTGGGATGAAAATTTAGCGTCTCAGTGATAAGATTCACTGATGACGTTGCTATCCTCATTAAAAGTGAATAAGAATTACAGGAGCTGCTGAATGGGATGAACAGCTTAATAGGTACAGTATATGGATAGAGAGTAAATCGAAGAAAGACGAAAGAAATGAGAAGTAGGAGAAGTTGGAACAGCGAAAACCTTAACACTAGAATTTTGGATCACAGAGTAGACGAAGTTATGGAATTCTGCTACCTAGGCAGCAAAATGACCCATTATGGACGGAGCAAGGACGTAAAAAGCAGACTATCACTGACAAAAAGCCATCCCTGGCCAAGAAATGGCCATAGTTTAAGGAAGAAATTCCTGATAATGTACGGTTAGTGCACAGCATTATATGACAATGTGACATGGACTGGAGGAGAACAAGAACAGAAAAGATTAAAGCATTTGAGATGTGATGCTACAGATGAATTTTCAAAATATGGTGGGTTGGTAAGGTAACTAATGACGAGGTCCTACGGAGACTCATAGTGGACAGTAGTATATGGAAAACACTTAAGACATCGGTCAGATCCCGTCTCACCCGAGAAATATAGAACCGAGGATCTCAGCGATTTTTGCGTTTTCGATGTAGATAGTGGCAAGATCTGTCCAAGACGTTGTCAAAGTCCCTACAGTAGTTCCTCAGACTAGCCTGGACACATAAAAAGAAGCGATCAGAGGATTACCGTTTATTTACGTAGATATGGAAGATATAATAAAAGAAATTATTTACATACTAAAACATGACTACAACATACATTTTATGTTTGCATGCAGTAATGTTCGCCTATTATGCTTTTGACGGATAATGAGTGCAGAGTATGTTCCAGTGGCAAAAAGATATTTTTTTATGCCGTATGATTACAACTTAACAAGTTTCATATCTTTTTACTGTACTTGTATTTCTTGCCAAATTTCATGATTCTACGTCAGTGGGAAGTAACTGTGCGTATTGATGAGTGAGTCCGCGAGTATGAAAATACACGACATGTGCCAGCTTTTGAATGCATTGACTTAGAAGCTTAAATTTCGTAAGACACCGAGAAACCAAGTAAGTAACGTAAATTTGAATTTGATACGCCATCCTTTTCACAAGAAAGAGGGGGTTTAATAGAGGGACATATAGACAACAGACAGACGGATGAAAATCGACAAAAATATTTGTTCGTGTTATGCAATTATAGATTAACCATTTTAAAATTTTTATCCTTTACCGTATGGTGAAAAATTGGTTCTTTGCCTACTTTCATGATTATGGTCAGTGAGAAGTATCCTATACATTTTTGTGAGTGGGTTTGCGAGTTTTAAAATATGTAACATAAATGGCCGTATTTTTTTCTGAATTGATTTTGAAGCTTAAAATTCCTACACTGCCTAGGGAAAATAGACGTTAATAGGTGAGATGCACCTGAACTTGATACTTCAGACAGTCAGACAGACGTATGGTTGGAAAAAGAAATCGATCCTATTACTTATTGAGGCACGGAACCATAAATATTCGATGAAAAGTTGTCAACAGATGTAGAAGTTGTTCTTTTATATATATATATATATATATATATATATATATATATATATATATATATATATATATATATATATAGGGTGAGTCACCTAACATTACCGTTGGATATATTTCGTAAACCACATCACATACTGACGAATCGATTCCACAGACCGAACGTGAGAAGAGGGGCTAGTCTAATTGGTTAATACAAACCATAAGAAAATGCACGGAAGTATTTTTTTTAAACAAACCTACGTTTTTTTAAATGGAACCCCGTTAGTTTTGTTAGCACATCTGAACATATAAACAAATACGTAATCAGTGCCGTTTGTTGCATTGTAAAATGTTAATTACATCCGGAGATATTGTAACCTAAAGTTGACGCTTGAGTACCACTCCTCCGCTGTTCGATCGTGTGTATCGGAGAGCACCGAATTACGTAGGGATCCAAAGGGAACGGTGATGGACCTTAGGTACAGAAGAGACTGGAACAGCACACTACGTCCACATCCTAACACCTTTTTATTGGTCTTTTTCACTGACGCACATGTACATTACCATGAGGGGTGAGGTACACGTACACACGTGGTTTACGTTTCCAATTGTTGTTGTTGTTGTGGTCTTCAGTCCTCAAAAAATGGTTCAAATGGCTCTGAGCACTACGGGACTTAACTGCTGAGGTCATTAGTCCCCTAGAACTTAGAACTAGTTAAACCTAACTAACCTAAGGACATCACAAACATCCATGCCCGAGGCAGGATTAGAACCTGCGACCGTAGCGGTCCTGCGGTTCTAGACTGCAGCGCCTTTAACCGCACGGCCACTTCGGCCGACTCTTCAGTCCTGAGACTGGTTTGATGCAGCTCTCCATGCTTCTCTATCCTGTGCAAGCTTCTTCATCTCCCAGTACCTACTGCAACCTACATCCTTCTGAATCTGCTTAGTGTATTGATCTCCCTCTACGATTTTTACCCTCCACGCTGCCCTCCAATGCTAAATTTGCGATCCCTTGATGCCTCAAAACATGTCCTACCAACCGATCCCTTCTTCTAGTCAAGTTGTGCCACAAACTTCTCTTCTCCCCAATCCTATTCAATACCTCCTCATTAGTTACGTGATCTACCCACCTTATCTTCAGCATTCTTCTGTAGCACCACATTTCGAAAGCTTCTATTCCCTTCTTGTCCAAACTGGTTATCGTCCATGTTTCACTTCCATACATTACTACACCCCATAGAAATACTTTCAGAAATGACTTCCTGACACTTAAATCTATGCTCGATGTTAACAAATTTCTCTTCTTCAGAAACGATTTCCTTGCCATTGCCAGTCTACATTTTATATCCTCTCTACTTCGACCATCATCAGTTATTTTACTCCCTAAATAGCAAAACTCCTTTACTACTTTAAGTGTCTCATTTCCTAATCTAATCCCCTCAGCATCACCCGATTTAATTTGACTACATTCCATTATCCTCGTTTTGCTTTTGTTGATGTTCATCTTATATCCTCCCTTCAAGACACTGTCCATTCCGTTCAACTGCTCTTCCAAGTCCTTTGCTGTCTCTGACAGAATTACAATGTCATCGGCGAACCTCAAAGTTTTTACTTCTTCTCCATGAATTTTAATACCTACTCCGAATGTTTCTTTTGTTTCCTTTACTGCTTGCTCAATATACAGATTGAATAACATCGGGGAGAGGCTACAACCCTGTCTTACTCCTTTCCCAACCACTGCTTCCCTTTCATGCCCCTCGACTCTTATAACTGCCATCTGGTTTCTGTACAAATTGTAAATAGCCTTTCGCTCCCTCTATTTTACCCCTGCCACCTTCAGAATTTGAAAGAGAGTATTCCAGTCAACATTGTCAAAAGCTTTCTCTAAGTCTACAAATGCTAGAAACGTAGGTTTGCCTTTCCTTAATCTTTCTTCTAAGATAAGTCGTAAGGTCAGTATTGCCTCACGTGTTCCAGTGTTTCTACGGAATCCAAACTGATCTTCCCCGAGGTCAGCTTCTACCAGTTTTTCCATTCGTCTGTAAAGAATTCGTGTTAGTATTTTGCAGCTGTGACTTATTAAACTGATAGTTCGGTAATTTTCGCATCTGTCAACACCTGCTTTCTTTGGTATTGGAATTATTATATTCTTCTTGAAGTCTGTGGGTATTTCGCCTGTCTCATACATCTTGCTCACCAGATGGTAGAGTTTAGTCATGACTGGCTCTCCCAAGGCGATCAGTAGTTCTAATGGAATGTTGTCTACTCCCGGGGCCTTGTTTCGACTCAGGTCTTTCAGTGCTCTGTCAAACTCTTCACGCAGTATCTTATCTCCCATTTCATCTTCATCTACATCCTCTTCCATTTCCATAATATTGTCCTCAACTACATCGCCCTTGTATAAACCCTCTATATACTCCTTCCACCTTTCTGCCTTCCCTTCTTTGCTTAGAACTGGGTTGCCATCTGAGCTCTTGATATTCATACAAGTGGTTCTCTTCTCTCCAAAGGTCTCTTTAATTTTCCTGTAGGCAGTATCTATCTTACCCCTAGTGAGACAAGCCTCTACATCCTTACATTTGTCCTCTAGCCATCCCTGCTTAGCCATTTTGCACTTTCTGTCGATCTCATTTTTGAGACGTTTGTATTCCCTTTTCCAATTACGGAGTGGAATAGAGCGTGTCCCGAGATGTCAGGCCAATAGATGTTCAATGTGGTGGCCATCATTTGCTGCACACAATTGCAATCTCTGGCGTAATGAAAGTCGTACAAGCCGCAGTACATCTGGTGTAATGTCGCCGCAGGCTACCACAATACGTTGTTTCATATCCTCTGGGGTTGTAGACACATCACGGTACACATTCTCCTTCAACGTACCCCACAGAAAGAAGTCCAGAGGTGTAAGATCAGGAGAACGGGCTGGCCAATTTATGCGTCCTCCACGTCCTATGAAACGCCCGTCGAACGTCTACCTCACCCCTCATGGTAACGTACATGTGCGTCAGTGAAAAAGACCAATAAAAAGGTGTTAGCATGAGGACGTAATGTGCTGTTCCAGTCTCTTCTGTACCTAAGGTCCATCACCGTTCCCTTTGGATCCCTACGTAATTCGGTGCTCTCCGATACACACGATCGAACAGCGGAGGAGTGGTACTCAAGCGTCAACTTTAGGTTACAATATCTCCGGATGTAATTAACATTTTACAATGCAACAAACGGCACTGATTACGTATTTGTTTATATGTTCAGATGTGCTAACAAAACTAACGGGGTTCCGTTTAAAAAAACGTAGGTTTGTGTTAAAAAACAAACTTCCGTGCATTTTGTTATGGTTTGTATTAAACAATTACACTAGCCCCTCTCCTCACGTTCGGTCTGTGGAATCGGTTCGTCAGTATTTGATGCGGTTTACAAAATATATCCAGCGGTAATGTTAGGTGACTCACCCTGTATAAATGTGAACGGGGTTTCCAATTAAAAGTTATGAAATACTGGCATGTTCTACCCACGCAGCATGCAGATGGGATTTAACATGGCATTGGATGTTGAACGGCCGCTGAGTGGCAAGTCGTACATCACGGTTGCGTACCCATTTTCTTCCTCCGACTACAGAGCGATCTGCGGCGAAACGAAGAAACTGTTTCGGACAAAACGTATGTAGAGTTTGCCGTGGAATCGTCATCTGAAATCTGCCACTCACGCACGGGGTGGGATGGGGGTCGAGTGTGGTATCATTGGATGTCCCCCTCCGAGGCAAACCAATTGGAATTATAACTTTTTTTGATCAGATGTCTAGTTTTCGAGATATTTAATTGCCTTCAGTTAAAAGATATAGAAGCTGCCAGAATCAGTGTTAAATGTGCAGTTTAGTGAGCACTATGATAGAGCAGTAGACGATCATTTCTAGAAATACTTGTGATCTACATATTTAATAGAAAGACTGTTCCTCCCCTTTCTCATTCCCCACTCTCGTGGACACCAATGTTTTGAACTTGCAGATATTCGGGAAGGAGGGAAGCCATTGTGTTGGTTGAAAAGAGTCGTACTTCTTCCGTAGGCTGTTAGTTGGTAGAACTTTTCAATTACATCTGAAAATGAGACACTAAACCTGGTAGATGAGTTTGGTTGTTTGGGCAACAAAGTAATTGAAGTTGATAGAAAATTAGAACGCTGACTCACAACTGCAAGAACAGTTTCCTTAAAACTTCGTAGAAATTCATTAGTATTTAACATGAATTTGTTAGTAAATCTTTTCTGAGGGTGTCTTTCTGTGGTCATGTATGGAAGTAAAATATAGCTGATAAACAGTTCAGACAGTCAGAAATTTTGAAACGTGGTGTTATAGAAGGACGCTGAAGATTAGAAGGGCAGACTGCATTACTAATGGAGAAGTATTGAATTGAATGGGAAGAAAGGAAATTTTTGGCCTTACTTGGCTAAAAGAAGGAGTTAGCAGACAGAATATATCCTGAGGCATTAATGATGCATCGGTTTAGTAATGGGGGTTGTAATGTCCCCACAGCAAATACCCTCTACCACGCACCAATTAATCATTTTCAATCAAACCATCCACATTCATTCACTTTGGAAAAGTTATCTGATCTGATTTTCTCGTAATATATGCGGCGACAGCTCGTCGACGCCAAAGTATTTTCTAGTGCGTTTATTCTTTGAAATAACAGAGATGCATATATGCATTCTCCATGGTTGTTAGAGTGGTAACTAGGACAGCTTCTGGAGGATCTTTTGAAGGATTGACGTGTTTCTGAGAGATACATATTCTGCTTTTCTTCTCGCTAAAGCGAGCCAATTAACATTTATGCCGCTAGCGGTGTGTTTTGAAGAGAAAGAGATTGCAAAAGGAAAATAATTAGGGCGTGGAATCACCGGAGATCTGGACATGTAATGGAGATGGATTTAATACACGATTTCCTCCATAAATAAAGTTTGTGAGTTTTTTATTCTGGAGTGAGTGAACGAATGAGTTTTTTTCTGAATCATTTGTTGATCACGTTGGCCCTGTAATTAGTGGGGAAGTTTCAGCTGTGTCGAAGAGAGCCTGCAATCACTGAGTCTGTGTCAAATCGTCCAAAAAGCCTTCGTACACATCTGGAATTCGCAATCTTTCGTAAAAGGAACAAATTGTCCAAACGATTGATTCTCCCGACTGACTGCAGTGTTTAACAGTAATAATAAATGTAAAGATCTCTTACAGCAAGCCAGCCGCTGATTACCAAGACGAAGGACTCCACCAAAGATTCTATTTGGCTGATTCACTATATCACGTAATGAAATATTATATTAAAAACTGTACATAGATAAAGGAGAGAAAGAGAGAGAGCGAATGAAAATAGAGATAATACTAATAATCCTCCATTAGTCTAATATTTCGCCTGTCTTATCACGGATCAGCCAAGAACTGGGAGGGCCTTACTTTACTGTATAGACTTAGGTGTGAAGGTGAAGGGCTCTTAAAGACAACAGATACACGTCTATACAGACAAGACATTACACAGAGATAGCGACTAGCTGCATTGATAATCTATTCTGAGATTAAAGAGACGGCAACTTATTATCCGAACGACAATAAGTTCGGGGTGAACTGCCAGGGCCTGCACCATTCATCAATTCCGTGAAGGTCGTTCTGAAAATTCTATCTTCTGGCGTTGCTACTTTGGTAGAGACAACTGTATCATCTGCGAATAGCCTTAAAGAGCATCCGACGATTGCCGGCCGCGGTGGTCTAGCGGTTCTAGGCGCGCAGTCCGGAGCCGCGCGACTGCTACGGTCGCAGGTTCGAATCCTGCCTCGGGCATGGATGTGTGTGATGTCCTTAGGTTAGTTAGGTTTAAGTAGTTCTATGTTCTAGGGGACTGATGACCACAGATGTTAAGTCCCATAGTGCTCACAGCCATTTGAACCATTTGAACATCCGACGACTTCTACTAGATCTTTTGTATATATTGTAAACAGCAACGGTCCTATCACGCTTCCCTGTGGTACCTTTATATCTGTAAATTTCGTTCCGTTAAGAGCGATGTGTCGAGTTCTATCTGCAAGAAATTCTTGAATCCAATCGCACGTCTGCTCCGATACTGCGTAAGCTCGTATTTTTTTTTTTTTTTCATTAAGCGACAATGCCTGGCGGTGTAAAATACCTTACTGAAATCAAGGAACATGGCATCAACGTGAGGACGTGTTATAAAAAAGATCTGAGGATGATCACTGCTGACCGAAACCGGTAGTCTAATGACCGAATGTTTTGTAATAATTGGCGAAAATAAAAGAAATTCATTCCACTCTTCGTGTATCACTGTTTCACTCCGCGACAATATTGCGACTTGTGAAAATTGTAGATGGTGGCTATGGCTTGTCTAAGTCAAGTAGGTGCAAATGGATATAGTTTACAACAGCTATGGAGAGAACATTCACCCAAATTCCAAATGTTAGGACAAGTCTAGCAACTGAGTTATGAATAATCGTACAACACGGCAGCAGAGTGAGTATGAAGCACGTGGAAGGGTCAGCACTGGCGCCAGTATGACGTGGTGGGGGAGCGGACAAGACCGAGGTGGATACAGACGCCAGCTGGCCACGCTGTGTGCGCCGGTACTTCCCCACAGAGGCGAGCCTTCCCTGCTGAGAGACGGGGCTTCCCCTGCCTGTGTTGCCAACCTCTGCATCCTCTTCCACACTCAGCTAGTTCCAACAACCACAGAAATGTGATTTCTAATGAGGATCCGAGACCATTCTTAGTAAAGGAAAATCTGGAGTACAAAACGTCAGTCACATGCAAATTGTCCCCTTGACACTGTGGTGGCTGCTTGATAATCTTACTCAAATGGGAAAAGTGTGTGTGTTTGTCATTCAAATAGCTACGTGCCGCATTTACACAAAGAACGTCACGTTGGTTTCCTCATACATGTTCATATCTATTCAATACCACGTTTTCCTAGCAACATTCTGTTTAAGTTGTTGTTGTGATCATCAGTTCGAAAACTGATTTGATGCAGCTCTCCATGCTACTCTACTCCGTAAAAGCCCCTTCGTCTCCGAATAACTACTGAAACCTACATCCTTTTCAGTCTGCAATTTTTACTCCCACACACTTCCTGCCAATAGCTTGACACTTCAAAACGTGTCCTCGTCAAACGATCCCTTCTTTTATTCAAGTTGTACTATACATTTCTTTTCTCCCCAGTTCTATTCGGTACTTCCTCATTAGTTACATGATGTGATTTATGCACGATGGTACTTCACTCCTCTGCTCCGGCGTCTCGATAACCGGCTTCCGAAGCGATGGATTGGTCGAGGAACCTAATGCATCGCCTGCCCACCAGATTTGTATTCAATGGATTTTCACCTGTTGTGAGGCCTGAAGACGGACAGTAGCTGACCGAAACCGATAATCACAAAAATAAAGATTTCTTTCGGTCGTGAAAGCAACACGAACGGTTTTTCCTGAACCCTCGCAGATTTTTTTGAGTGAAATCGTAATGGATGGGACTAAAATACGCTCTGGGATCCCGAAACACACCCGCATTTACGACATCGATCTGTGATTCTGTGTATCCCTTCATATACCTGTTTTTGTATGCAAGAGTATTTCGCGTTCTTTTATACTCACACCAGAGTATTCGCAACGGAAGAGGTTGCCGATAAATTTGAAGTACGTAAGGCGTTAATTCACAACATGGTCAACTTGAACTGTAATTGCTTCAGGGCATAGTGCCTTTTGAGGTACTGTGACTGCGAGATGACTTTCACATAGTCGATGTTTTCGGAATACATACTAGTTGCAACTGAGGATATCGCATTATTCAAATTAGGTAATTATGTTTGCTTTCAGAAAGTAGCTATTCTTTATCCATAAAGGTGTGTAGTACCAACGTCCACTGCGTCAACATTCATAGATTTTCGTAAGCCCTGGTCATTAATATACAACACCAACAGAAAGCGTTCCAACAGATGTAGCATGGCTGAAGTTACTTTTACATACGCCGATGACTCTCCATGGGTCACCGACCATCCTCTCTAGAGTCCCGACCTGGCCAAGCCGATTTTTATCTGCTTCCAAAACGTAAAGAAAAGCTTCCAGGACTTCACTTTGATAGTGATGAAGTGGTGCAAGCAGAGGCGAGGCTGAGGCTTCCTCAAAACAGTCAAAAACCGTTCATTGATTGTATCAACAAACTGGTCTCCCGGCGGGCGAAATGTGTTCGTCGCCAGTGTGACTACGTTGAGGCATAAATACGTAGACACCAAGAACAAAAATTTAGAATGTTAATCACGTTTGTTTTATCTAAAAAAAACTTAAGACTTTTCACACACAAAATTCGGAGACGTTACTTTTCTGCATGTCCTTTAATATTTCTTAAACTACGTGGATGTTTTTCTGTTTAAGAGTTTTAATGTCGCGTTTTGTAACTGTAAGTGTAAATTAAGGCAGTGTTTAGCTAACTTCTTATTGACAAATGCCTATTGGCTTCTCTCTCGGGTTCTTCGGCCGACGTTCATCTAATGATTTTACTGACGTTTCGCCAGCTCGAGTGGCTGGCATTGTCAAAGCTTCACTCTCCATTGCCGGTGGTGAACTGGAGCCGAGCTCGCGGCCGCAGAGTAAGGAATCAGAAAAAGAAATGTCGGGTACGGCCTTTCTGCCATACATTCCCAGAGTGACCGTATATTGCGCAAACATGACGTAAAGACGATTTTCAAACCGACAAGGAAGATCAAAGAGTGTCTTAGATCGGCGAAGGAGAAAAGGGACCCACTTGCAATGTCGGGAATATACCGTATACCACGCACATGCGGAAAAGTTTATGTGGGAATGACTCGACGATCAATTAACACCAGGATCAAAGAACATAAGCGACATTGCAGGTTGAGGCAGGTGGAGAAATCGGCCGTGGCAGAGCACGCACTGAGTGGGACGGACCACGTAATAAAATTCGCCGACACGAAAGTTCTGGCTGTAGAGAAGCACTATTACACGTTCTTGTTCAGAGAAGATGTAGAAATACATTTCTTTGTTTTGAAGGGCTAGGACCGTTTGTTTTAGCCTTGTAAGCCAATCACTCGGGCTTCAACTATCGCCTGATACTTACGTGCAGAGCGGCAGGATACGTATTTCGCTTTTTCTGTGCTTTGTTAATAGTATACCTGTTTACTTCAATGCATGTTCTTTTCTGTTTAAACAGGTGTAATCTTGCGTTTTTCTGACTGGCGAGTGTCAGAGTCAGACAGCACAGTTGTCTGTTCTTCTGAACACCTAGCTACGCTGCTCATTAGTCGTCAGCCCCCATTGGTAACACGTCAGGAGGACAGCATACATAGATAACTGCCTGTGCTTTTATGGTGTACTTCGCCATTTAGCCGTAGTAGGATGCGGAGGATGTGTGCATGCTGTGTGCAAGAAGTTTCAACACCAACATTAACTAGCATTATATCACTGTACTCGCCTTATGAAGCATTTTCGAAAGGCGTTAGAAAGTCATACTTGATTCAGTATCTATATCGATACAAGAGTTACGACTCTTAACCACATGCCACATGCCACAGTACATGCCACTTAGCTCACTATCATTTGCAAAGAACCAATTTTCGACAGCTGGAAGCGTTCACGAAATGAAAGTGACGTTAAGTCTTTACGTCACTCACCCTGTACATTCCATAACTCGCGGAACTGGTAAATAAATAAATTAAAATTGAAAAAGAGAAAGTAGTCTTGTGCTGTATTTTTCAGCTACTGTGCAGTTAAGGTACTTCAAAAATCGGTTCAGTATGTACCATCATAATGGAAGAAGTAAAGTCTGCCATTGCTGCAATGAAAAATGGCAAAGCATTAGGTACAGATACAATACCGGGAGAAATACTAAAATGCTTGAACCACAATGGAATAAGAGAAATATTGAGGTTATGTAATAAAATATATGACAGTGGTGAATGGCCTGAGGACTTTTTGACAACAGTAATAATTCCATTACCGAAAAAACAAGGAACCAAGAAATGTAGCGAGCACAGGACAATCAGCCTCATTTCACATGCAGCCAAAGCGATGTTAAGAATAATTATTAAAAGACTTGAAAAAGTAATAGAGGAGAATCTCGGCGAGGAGCAGTTTGGCTTTAGACGGAATACGGGCATCAGAGATGCAATAGGGCTCCTACGAATCTTGGGAGAAAGGTTTATTGAAAAAGGAAGAGACCTATATATGTGCTTCATCGATTTAGAAAAGGCATTTGACAATGTGGTTTGGGACAAGCTGGCGACTATTATGAGAGAAAAGAGAGTGAACTGGAAAACCAGAAGACTTATAAACTCATTATACCTTAATCAAAAAGTTTCAGTTAAAGTGAGAGGAGAAAGTACAAACTGGATCAGACTAGGGAATGGAGTAAGACAAGGATGCTGTTTATCACCTACTCTTTTCAACCTGTACTTGGAAAATATGATTGACCAATGCTCATTAGATGACAAAGGAGTAGAAATTGGAGGAAGAAGAGCAGGGTGTTTGAGATTTGCTGATGACATGGTCCTTCTAGCCACAGGGGAAAAAGAATTACAGGATTTGGTTGACACCATTGCAACTAACGGAAAAAAATATGGAATGAAAATTAACACAAATAAAACAAAAGTATTGGCAATAGGAGGAAATAAGGAAATAAAAATTGTGCTGAATGGAGAAACACTAGAACAGGTGCAAAATTTTAAGTATCTTGGAAGCAGGATAGACACCGACTGGAAGTGCACCACAGAAATTAAAACAAGGATAGCAATGGCAAAAGAGGCGTTTTATAAGAAAAGGAGAATCTTCTGCAGCGGTCTGGACAGAGAACTCAGAAAGAGACTCATAAAATGTCTTGTATGGAGTGTTCTTCTATATGGCGCTGAAACATGGACTATGAGGAAAAAAGACAGAGAAAGGCTGGAGGCTTTTGAGATGTGGACATGGCGGAAGATGGAAAGAATAAGTTGGATGGACAGAGTAAGAAATGAAGAGGTACTGAGAAGAGTGGGAGAGAAAAGACAGTTACTAGATGTAATAAAGAGAAGAAAAAGAAATTGGATTGGGCATATATTAAGAAAGAATGACGGACTGATAAAAACAGTTTTAGAAGGTTATGTAGAAGGGAAAAGGAAGCGAGGAAGGAAGAGATTCCACATACTGGATGACATGGCCCAGCAGATGACACTTCTTGGCCGGGGACCCCCATCCGCCCCCCACCCCCCTACGCAGCCAGTGGGTATGTCGCATCCCTCCTGTTGCTCGCAGCTCTTGCGCCATTTTTCCCCACGCAGCTGCCGCGCGCGGTCTGTCGGCTCACGCACAGGGATTACGGGGGTGGCTAACGCAAACGCAGCGGAGGGGCTCGTGGGTGGGTGGGGGAAGGCCGGGGGAGCCGAGGGGGGGGGGGCGGTGCGCAAGAAACCGTGTCACGAGACCCGAGCTGCTTTTTGTTCCACCAAAGTGACGTAATAACCCACTCATAAAGCGAACTGGCAGGGCGGGGAGCAAACTGACTCATGTTTTAGAGTAGGCAAGGACGACCGTGGGAAAGAAACACGCAGCTGCATTGAAGTTATCGATATGTTGATGCAGACTGGATGTGTTATTACTACGTAATCGGAGAGTTACTTATGTAAACAAACTTTGATATATACATGTAAATAAAAAAATTCTGCCTCGAGCGAATATAGTTTATTTCCTTTTCATTCATGCCTCGTCAGTGAGTTAATTTTATTTTCTATTAAATAACAAGTAACATCCGTCACCTTAAATTTGCAAAGTGTCTTAGTGTTGTGGAACACAGGCCAACAGACATTAACTCCGGCTAAAAATTCTTAAATACAGCAACAGCCTGTAGTGTTACGTTCATTTAATTACTTTAATTGCTGGTCGACCATGCTTTGTAACCCGCATAAAATTCACTCGGCCCGTCTAGAGAGAGCTAGCTAGGATGGCGGTAGCGATTAAAATCTTGTTTTCAAAGCCGTTAATTAAATTAAATATCAGCCTCTGATCGCCAGAGGCTGTATATATGCAAAAGTTCTTGAAATTAAAGTTGTCACAATCCGTCCCTTCGCCGGCCGAAGTGGCCGTGCGGTTAAAGGCGCTGCAGTCTGGAACCGCAAGACCGCTACGGTCGCAGGTTCGAATCCTGCCTCGGGCATGGATGTTTGTGATGTCCTTAGGTTAGTTAGGTTTAACTAGTTCTAAGTTCTAGGGGACTAATGACCTCCGCAGTTGAGTCCCATAGTGCTCAGAGCCATTTGAACCAATCCGTCCCTTCACTTCAAAATGTGACCAGGCTGTTTACCAAAATAGCCTTCACTTCCTGCTAAAATATGTTGTAAGTCTCCCTCTTCGCAGCAGGCAAAAATACCGATAAATCATTCCAGTATTCTGTGCGTAAATAAGAAACTGCTTCTTGCGATTAACATGAATTTTTGTTCAACTCGAAATAAATCTGTCTATAACCCAACAACTCCACACCAATTACTGCATAATTCCTCTGAATCCAAAGATCTAATGTGTAAAACATCGTCACTTTAAATAGGAATAATACTGAACGCAACGTCCGAGGACAATGCGCGCCGCCTTCTCCATGGAGCAATGGCCTTCGGCGAATTTCTAGCTGGTGACCACTCTGCTTGGCTCTCTCTTTGGAGATGTAGCATATTCTCCCGGTGATCGACAGTTATATGAAAAAGATACAGACCACGATCCCGTAATTACAAACGTCTGCGTTAAAACATAATAAATGTTATGAAAGTACACTACTGGCCATTGAAATTGCTACACCAAGAAGAAATGCAGATGATAAACGGGTATTCATTGGACAAATATGTTATACTAGAACTGACATGTGATTACATTTCCACACAATTTGGGTGCATAGACCCTGAGAAATCAGTACCCAGAGCAACCACCTCTGGCCATAATAAGGGCCTTGATACGCCTGGGCATTCAGTCAAACAGAGCTTGATGGCGTGTACAGGTACAGCTGCCCATGCAGCTTCAACACGATACCACAGTTCATCAAGAATAGCGACTGGCGTATTGTGACGAGCCAGTTGCTCAGACACCATTGGACAGACGTTTTCAGTTCGTGAGAGATCTGGAGAATGTGCTGGCCAGGGCAGCAGTCGAACATTTTCTGTATCCAGAAAGGCCCGTACATGACCTGCAACATGCTGTCGTGCATTATCCTGCTGAAAAGTTGGGTTTCGCAGGGATCGAATGAAGGGTAGAGCCACAGGTCGTAACACATCTTTAATGTAACGTCTACTGTTCAAAGTGCCGTCAGTGCGAACAAGAGGTGACCGAGAAGTGTAACCAATGGTATCCCATACCATCACGCCGGGTGATACGCCAGTATGGCGATGACGAATATGCGCGCGCTTCCAATGTACGTTCACCGCGATGTCGCCAAACACGGATGCGACCATCATGATGCTGTAAACAGAACCTGGATACATCCGAAAAAAATGACATTTTGCCATTCGAGCACCCAGGTTCTTTGTTCAGTACACCATCGCAGGCGCTCCTGTCTGTGATGCAGCGTCAAGGGTAATCGCAGCCATGGTCTCCGAGCTAATACTACTTGCTGCTGCAAACGTCGTCGAACTGTTCGTGCAGATGGTTGTTGTCTTGCAAACGTCCCCATCTGTTGACTCAGGGATTGAGACGTGGCTGCACGATCCGTTACAGCCATGCGTCTGTAGCACGTCATCTTCGTGGTGTAGCAATTTTAATGGCCAGTAGTGTATATGGTCCAGAGAACTTTTTAAGTCTCATCTATGAAATATATATGCAGACTGAAGTGACGAATGAAAATTTGTACCAAGTTAAAGATTCGAACCTGGGCCTCCTGTCCACTAGGCAGATGCGCTAACCACACAGCCTCTTCAGTTTGTATATTTACATCATAGATATTTCAGACATAAAAAGGTCTCTGGACCCCGATAGTGTCGTAGTGATTAATGCACATATGCTTGGGTTGCAGGCAGGATCCCCCGTTTCACTAGATGCTAAGGTTTTATTCCAACACGTTTGGAGAGCTTCTGCAACGCTGTTCGAGTTTGGGGACAATACCAAGTAGGCTGAGGCGTGAACGAGAATTTGGATTGAGAGGAGAGGAAGAAAACGGTCTATTGACACACCGTCAACATGGGTTTAGGAAACATCGTTCCTGTGAAACACAACTAACTCTTTATTCAGTGCTGAGTGCTTTTGACAAGGGATTTCAGATCGATTCCGGATTTCTGGATTTCCGGAAGGCTTTTGACACTGTACCACACAAGTGCTCGTAGTGAAATTGCGTGCTTATGGAATATCGTCTCAGTTACTTGACTGGATTTGTGATTTCCTGTCAGAGAGGTCACAGTTCGTAGTAATTGACGGAAAGTCATCGAGTAAAAGAGAAGTGATTTCTGGCGTTCCCAAAAGTAGTGTTGTAGGCCCTTTGCTCTTCCTTATTTATACAAACGATTTGGGAGACAATCTGAGCAGCCGTCTTCGGTTGTTTGCAGATGACGCTGTTGTTTATCGACTAATAAAGTCATCAGAAGATCAAAACAAATTGCAAAACGATTTAGAAAAAGATATCTGAATGGTGCGAAAAGCGCAGTTGAACTTAAATAACGAAAAGTGTGAGGTCATCCACGTGAGTGCTAAAAGGAACTCTTTAAACTTCGGTTACACGATAAATCAGTCTAATCTAAAAGCCGTAAATAAAACTAAATACCTAGGAATTACAATTACGAACAACTTAAATTGGAAGAAACACATAGAAAATGTGGGGAAGGCTAAACGAAGACTGCGTTTTATTGGCAGGACACTTAGAAAATGTATCAAACACACTAAGGAGACTGCCTACACTACGCTTGTTCGTCCTCTTTTAGAATACTGCCGAGCGGTGTTGGGATCCTTACAAGATAGGACTGACGAAGTACATCGAAAAAGTTCAAAGAAAGGCAGCACGTTTTGTATTATCGCTAAATATTGGAGAGGGTCTCACAAGTATGATACAGGATTTGGACTGGACATCAGTAAAAGAAAGGCGTTTTTCGTTGCGACGGAACCTTCTCACGAAATTCCAATCACCAACTTTCTCCTCCGAATGGGAAAATATTTTGTTGACACCGACCTACATAGGGAGGAACAATCACCACGATAAAATAACGGAAATCAGAGCTCGTACGGAAAGATATACGTGTTCATTCTTTACGCGCGCTATACGAGATTGGAATAATTGAGAATTGTGAAGGTGGTTCGAAGAACCCACTGCCAGGCTCTTAAATGTGGTTTGTAGAGTATCCATGTAGATGTAGATGTAGAAGACCCAGGTTCGAATCCTAGTCTTGGTATAAATTTTTATTCGTCACTTCAGCCTGCATATATGCATCATAATAAAACTTCTTAAAACGCGTAGAACATGCATTCAGTACAAGACTATCACAACACAAGAGTATCACAGATGATTATTTGACAGAACTCCGCGAAAACTCTGCGACGGAGCTCTGTTCTCGTCTTTCAAAGAAGAGTGAAAGCATTTGAACTCAGATTAAGATTAATGCATTCATTTTCCAAGTATATTTAATTCAAATAACAGTCCTACCATAATTTGAATTCTTATCTTCGTAGAGTTCATACTTTAATTTATTGATCAGTTTTCATCATTATACGATATGTTAGGGCAGCCATAGAAAACAAGGCGTCAGTATGGCAATTTAAGACTCTGGAGACGTTTTCTGGCGGTTCCAGGGACACAAGGGCAGAGAAGAATACTGCATACTTTCTCGGGAAAGACATCGCTTAGGAAGGACGTAGCAATCCTGTCTCACCACATGATGCCATCTACTTCTCCTAATTACAACATTGTAGTCATGAAAACAGAAATGAGTTGCAAATGAATGCCTCCTTTAGTAGCACACTATGAAAGCACTGTTTCGTCACAGGGTTATTTGGTAACCGTGACAGCGTTACGGAGATGTTTAATAAACTCAAGTGGCAGACTCTGCAAGAGAGGCGCTCTGCATCGCGGTGTAGCTTGCTCGCCAGGTTTCGAGAGGGTGCGTTTCTGGATGAGGTATCGAATATATTACTTCCCCCTACTTATACCTCCCGAGGAGATCACGAATGTAAAATTAGAGAGATTAGAGCGCGCACGGAGGCTTTCAGACAGTCGTTCTTCCCGCGAACCATACGCGACTGGAACAGGAAAGGGAGGTAATGACAGTGGCACGTAAAGTGCCCTCCGCCACACACCGTTGGGTGGCTTGCGGAGTATAAATGTAGATGTAGATGTAGATGTTCAAACATGTTGTCGTTGTGGTCTTCAGTTCGAAGAATTATTTGATGCAGCTCTCCATATGCAAACCTCATTATCTCCGAATAACTACTGTAACTCTTACATTCTTCTGAATCTGCTAACTGTATTCATCTCTTGGTCTCCCTCTACAATTTTTACCTGGCACACTTCTCTCCAATACTAAATTGGTGATCTCGTGATGTCTCAGAATGTGTCCTATCTACCGATCCCTTCTTCTAGTCAGATTATCCCAAAAATTTCTTTTCTCCCCAATTATATTCAGTACCTCGTCATTAGCTACGTGATCTACTCATCTAATCTTCAACATTTTTCTGTAGCATTACATTTCAAAAGTTTCTATGCTCTTCTTGTCTATACCTTTTACCGTCCATACGTGGCTACACTCCATGCAAACACTTCAAGAAAAGACTTCAGAACACTTACATCTAAATTCGATATCAACAAATTTCTCTTCTTCAGAAACGCTTTTCTTGCCATTGGTAGCTACTTCTGCCATAATTAGTTATTTTACTGCAAAACTCGTCTACTACTTTAAGGGTCGTTTCCTAATCAGATTCCCCCTGCATAACCTGATTTCATTCGACTAAATTCCATTATCCTTATTTTGCTTTTGTTGATGTTCATCTTATATCCCCCTTCAGGACACCGCCAATTCCGTTCAACCGTTCTTCCAAGTCCTCTGCTGTCTCTGACAAAATTACGGTATCACTGCCCAAGCTTCAAGTTTTTATTTCTTCTCCCTGAACTAGAATTCCTACTCCAAATTTTTCTTTTGTTTCCTTTACTTCTTGCTCAATTTGCAGATGTACAAATTTAATAACATCAGACATCGGATACAACCCTGTCTCCCCCTTTTGAAACACTACTTCACTTACATGCTCCTTGACTCCTACAACTGCCACCTGGTTTCTGTACGATTTGTAAAATAGCTTTTCGCTCCCTGTATCTCACCCCCGCTACCTTCAAAATTGCAAAGAGAATAGTCCAGTCAACTTTGTCAAAAGCTTTCTATATATCTATAAATGCTATAAACGTAGGCTTACCTCTGTTAAGTTATCTTCTAAGATACATCATGTTCCTACATGGCTCTGGAATCGAAACTGATCTTCCCCGAGTTCAGCTTCAACCAGTTTTCCATTCTTCTATGAACAATTGGTGTTAATATTTTTCCACCCTGTCTTACTAAATTGATAGTTCGTTTATATTCACACGTGTCAACACCTGCTTTCTTTGGAAATGGAATTCTTACACTCTTCTTGAAGTCTGAGGGAATTTAGCCCGCCTCATACATCTTGCACACCAGAATCTAGCCGTTGCGTCTGCTGACCTCGGCATTCGCCTTACATAACGTAGAGATGTGTGGAAAACACCTCACTGGAGTCCGACAGTGATTTCAATTTTTGGATGACTTTGTATAAACGATTACTAGAATACAAAAGCAAAAGAATTTTCTGCCTACCAGAAACGTTACAGAACAGTGGAGTTGATGGAGCTAGACTCCCCAGCTCTCCGACGACCCAGTGAATGTAGCGAAAGGTGTTGGGGGCAGCTGAGACACCTGGAAAAGAGCGCCTTGCTGCACTTCGTGCCGTTGCTCTTGAGCGGCGAACTGTTGTTCCTGTAGCTGCTGCTATCGCAGTGACAGCTGTTACCGTCGAAGTTCCAGAAATGTAGGGCCCATAACAAAGGGAGCACTGGCGAACATGTCACGATAAACCCTACAGGGTAAGATCTCTTTGTTCCTAAAATGTCCACGCTTGGCTCGAAGGCATAATCCGGGAAAAAAGCCGAAGTTATCGCCAGCGGAGCACTGTACAGGGTGTCTTAAACCCTTTTCGTCAAATTGAAACAGATTATTGTGGGTCCACATCCGATTATATTGACCTAGGGAACCGATGATGGGAAATGCATATTTAGTGTGTTACACACATACTACAGCGTACACCACGTAACAACGACGTAGCTCATGGTAATTGTTCAAAGCGTCGACAGCGTCTTAGTTCATGTAGTACTGCAGCGGAGTATGCAGTTCTGCCGCACACTCCGGAAGATACCGGGTGTCTACATCTACATCTACATCTACATGGATAATCTGCAAATCACATTTAAATGGCTGGCAGAGGGTTCATCGAACCACCTTCACAATTCTCTATATTTCCAATCTCGTATAGCGCGTGGGAAGAACGAAGATCTATATCTTTCCGTACAAGCTCTGATCTCCCTTATTTTATCGTGGTGATCGTTTCTCCCTATGTAGGTCGGTGTCAACAAAATATTTTCGCATTCGGAGGAGAAAGTTGGTGATGGGAATTTCGCGAGAAGATTTCGTCGCAACGAAAGACGCCTTTCTTTTAATGATACCCAGCCCAAATCCTGTATCATTTCAGTGACACTCTCCCATATTTCGCGATAATACGAAACATGCTGGCCTTCTTTGAACTTTTCCGATGTACTCCGTCAGTCCTATCTGGTAAGGATCCCACACCACGCAGCAGTATTCTAAAAGAGGGCGGACAAGCGTAGTGCAGGCAGTCTCCTTAGTAGATCTGTTACATTTTTTAAGTGTCCTGCCAATAAAACGTAGTCTTTGGTTAGCCTTCCCCACAACATTTTCTATGTGTTCCTTCCAATTTAAGTTGTTCTTAATTGTAATTCCTAGGTATTTAGTTGAATTTACGGACTTTATATTTGACTGATTTACAGTATAACACTATTGTACACTAAAGCATGTAGCATGTGATAAACAGCGTACGCCCCTAACCACCAAATAGACATACTGTGCAGCCGGCCGTGGTGGTCGAGTGGTTTTAGGCGCTTCAGTCCAGAACAGCGCGACTGCTACGGTCGCAGGTTCGAATCCTGCCTCGGGCATGGATGTGTGTGATGTCCTTAGGTTAGTTATGTTTAAGTAGTTGTAAGTTCTAGGGGACTGATGACCTCACATGTTAAGTTCCATAGTGCTCAGAGTCATTTGAACCAGACATACTGTGCACAACTTACCTCATAGCACACGTGCTATGTGACAACCGTATGTGTCGCACCGGCACATTTACCTGGACTGCACGCACATCACTACCCCTGGTGTCAGTTGTCTATCACATCAGAAAGCTTGTGATATACCCATGTTGAGATGTGTTACTACGTACAGTGCATTATGCATAGTCAAAGACAGGAGAGTTGTCCACTTGCATTTAATGTACGATGCGGCGGGATGTAGTGCCGGTAAAGCAGCACAAATGTTTAGAAAACGCATTCTCAACAGGCGTCCGCCTAAATAGATATTTATTTCAGTGTATACCAACCTATAAAATACAGATCCGGCAAAAATTCCCGCGAATCACACCTTCGAATACCAGACTTTGAGGATATGGTGTAGGACCGAGTGGTCGACCACTCAGTAATAAGCACCCGTCAGCATGCACATGAAATACATGCTTCGAAGGATACCGCGTGGAGAGTAGTGGTCGAACAGGTTTACATCCCTATCATAAATAAAGTATAGAACCCCTAGCATCAATGGATTTTGGGCGCTGCAGTCACTAGTGGCAATGGCTTATGCACCGCAAGGCTCTAGTGCTGAACTTCGTGCAGTTTGTATCGTTCACGGATGAGAACTCATTCATCCGTGGTATTTTTAACAGTCGCAGCAGCCATGTCTGGAGTGAGTCCCCATTCGACCTGTTGTTCCTGCAAAATGTGCTGCCACAGTTTTTGAAGACTTTACCCGTTGCTGTAAGCCAAGGGAGGTGGTTTCACCACGACGTGCCAATTCCCACTTCGATGGTAATGTCGGCAAGTGCCTGGAAAACATGTACATTCGTCGTTAGATTGGAAGGGTAGGTCTTGTCGCATGGGCAGCGCGATCGCCAGATCTCACGCCTCTGGACCTTCCCCTCTGGGGTTACGTCAAGAGGTCTGCGTCTGAATCCCCAGTGGAAACGGATGAAGATCTGCTTGCTACGGTACGACCTGCCTGTGTCTACATACAACAGACACCACTGATCTTTGGAACAGTGTGGCAGAACTTCATGGGACTTTGCCGTACATCCATTGAGACTGGCGGTCGTCACTTTGATCAGTTACTACGAGCTACGTTGTTGTTATGCAGTGTATGCTTATGCGGTGTAGGCTGTGTATGTCCATAACACAATAAATATGCATTTCTGACCATTGGTTCCCTATCTGAATATAGTCAGTTGTGGACCCTGTTCCAATTCGACCCAAAAGATTTGAGACAACCTGCGCAAACACCAAGAAAGTAAGTCAGAAGTCAATATCTAAAGCTGGGTTGCTATTTCAGCTGCCGCTGGGCCAGATTTAACGGAGCGCATGCTGCATACAAAACAAAAGTGATTCGTGATCGCTCACTGAGCGTGCTGCCGTAGGTTTAGTTCACGTGATCCTGTGATCGCGCCAGACAGATGCTAACTGTAGTGAATAAAATCCACTACCGATAGCCTCCGCTGGCGAGGACATTAAAAGGAATTCCGTCTTTTCTAAAAACTACGGCGTGGGCCCTCATATCGCTTACTTTTGTATTAGATTGGTGCTAAGATGGTAGCGATTGTGTTTTGGATGTTTGTATTCTGGTTACTATGGGTTTATTTATTTATTGTCATTTTTTATTTGTAGTCCACTGTTACTATTTGAGTTTACATATTCTTAATTTGCCATTTGGAGATAATGAGTAGAGATGTGGACGCTGGAAAATGGAGAACAATTGCGACATATTCTTCGGTCTGAGTTCAATAGAACGGTGACAGCATCGGAAGCAGTTAGAAACAATTGCACCGTGTACAGGGATAACGTCACTGGTGGTGGTAAAATGTTCAAATGTGTGTGAAATCTTATGGGACTTAACTGCTAAGGTCATCAGTCCCTAAGCTTACACACTATTTAACCTTAATTATCCTAAGGACAAACACACACACCCATGCCCAAGCGAGGACTCGGACCTCCGCCGTGATCAGCCGCACAGTCCACGACTGCAGCGCCCTAGACCACTCGGCTAATCCCGCGCAGCGGTGGTGGTAAGTTTCTGTGAGACCAAACTGCTGAGGTCATCGGTCCCTAGGCTTACACACTACTTAATCTAACTTAAACTAACTTAGGCTAAGGAAAACACAAATACCCATGGCCGAGGAAGGACTCGAACCTCCGACGGGGGCAGCCGCGCGAACCGTGGCAAGGTCTTTAAGACCGCACGGCTACCCCGAGCGGCTAACGTCATTGGACTGAGCACGGCAAGAAAATGGTTTTCTCGTTTTAAGGAAGATAATTTTGACATTAATGACCTTCCACGTTCAGGAAGACTTTTGGGGTTTGATGAAGATCGTTTAAGCGCAGTAATCGACGACGATCCACGTCAGTGTACTCGAGAATTGGCAAATCTGGTGAACTGTGATCATTCTACCATCGTGCGACGGAGATCATATACAAATCGGGTGCGTAGGTGCTCCATGGCCTAAGCCAAAATCACAAAGATCTGTGGGTGGCTACATGAACATATCTGCTTGCTCGTCATCAACTGGCTCATAAACAACACCGACCATTCCTATCCCGTATCGTTACTGTGTAACCTCCCCACAAAAATTTCTAATGACAAAAATTTAAATGTTGTGCTAAGTGTAACCTCCCCGCAATTATATTCAATCACAACGACAATAAGTCGCCGGCCGAAGTGGCCGTGCGGTTAAAGGCGCTGCAGCCTGGAACCGCGAGACCGCTACGGTCGCAGGTTCGAATCCTGCCTCGGGCATGGATGTTTGTGATGTCATTAGGTTAGTTAGGTTTAACTAGTTCTAAGTTCTAGGGGACTAATGACCTCAGCAGTTGAGTCCCATAGTGCTCAGAACCATTTGAACCATTTGACAATAAGTCAGAAATAATAGCAATCTGACGCAAGTGTAAGCTTCCCGCAAAAATGTAAAAGAAAATTATTCAAATGTTAATGAAATCTCAGTCGCAATAAAAATGCAAATAGACCGAAATGTCGATCTTAGGCCCTGTTCACTAATTAAACTGAAATTCTTACCTCAGTAAAACTGCATCTGCTCTTATTTTTCGCCATAGCTGGGAGGAAATGCATCGCAAATATTTTTTTTTTGAATTTAAGGGAAACTTTTCTTTAAGGAAGTACAAGGGAATATTCTTTCAAAAAAGGATTCTTTGTTAAAGTGTTTGGTTTGAAAACAAAAATTATTATTGGGGCGATTATTGAACAAATTAGTTACAGTTAATTTACATTACATTATCAGATGTGCGCAATGCTGCTTCATTACCTTATTAAAAAAATATACCTCGTCCTGAATCTTGACCAGAGTGCCATGTCGACGCCCGCCGACTCCTCACACACAACTGGTAACTCCCTACATGCAACTGAACTCTACTGCGACTCGACCACAAATGCATCGCAACTGAACTGAACTCTCGCGCAGTCAAGCGCAGACTAGGAACGACAAATAGCTCTCTGGTCAGAGACTCTGGAATACCTCGCCATCGCCGCCACACAACATACGTGTTTCAACTGGTAGCTAGAAATTATGTCTTTACGCTAACATAAGAAAAAAAAGGAAAGGTTGAGCCCCAGTGAAACAGCAACTGCCCGTTCAAAGAACTGTGCGCATCCAAAAAAGATTATGCCATACGTCTGGTGTAGCAACGACAGTGTGGTGTCTTACGAATTGCTTTCGTAAGGTGTAGCCACCACTGCTGACGTATGTTGCCAACAACTGAGACGTCCTGCAGACGCAATCCAAGAACAACGACCAGGGAGGCCGCGGAAGTGACTCTACTCCACAACGCCCACCCGCATTTTACTAGACTGACAGGAAACACCACGGAGGGGTTGGGTTGGGTAGTCATTCCGCACCCACCGTATTCACGTGATCTTGCAACCTCAGATTTCCACCTTCTCCGCTCTGTATTGAACAGTTTTCAAGCAACTTCCTTTCCGGATGAAAATGCGCTCCGAACATGGCTCGACGAGTTCTTCGCAACAAAACCGTGTGAATTCTATAGTCGTGGATTCGAAGTGTTACATCAGTGTTGGAAAATTGCTGTAAATAGTGAAGGAGAATAGGTTGTTGATGACTAAAGTCTCTGTTATGTGCACCTGTTGCGTTTAGCAAACTTTTGGAAAAACGCTACGAACTACTGCACCGACCCAATACCAGCGCCTGTCAGCCCATATCTGACTGTGATCGTTTCCACTGGGATGCTGTACTTAAAGAGTCAAATGACATTGTAAATTCGCCTTTTGGACAACTGTATTTAATGATATCAAATAAATTACTCTTCACGGAATACATGAACTTCTTCAAAATTTCTCCCTCTCGTTTGGCTAGTTTTAAAGTATTACGAAACGCGACCGTCGCTACAATCATCCGCCGGTGATTCGTAAGTCCAGAAGAGCAAGGTGAGGGCAGTGTCTACATGCAGTAAGAGTTAATACTGAATTGCACGAAATGAGGCCATTCGGACTTGCGGAGGATACCGGTGGCCGGCCGCGGTGGTCTAGCGGTTCTAGGCGCTCAGTCCGGAGCCGCGCGACTGCTACGGTCGCAGGTTCGAATCCTGCCTCGGGCATGAATGTGTGTGATGTCCTTAGGTTAGTCAGGTTTAATTAGTTCTAAGTTCTAGGGGACTTATGACCACAGCTGTTGAGTCCCATAGTGCTCAGAGCCATTTGAACCATTTTTGAGGATACCGGTGACCTTTTAAATGGACAAACCAATGAAAGACTGAAAGACCTAAGTCATTCCAAAAGAACTACTGACAGCCTTGGGAGAGCCAATCCTGACAAAACTCTACCATCTGGTGAGCAATATGAATGAGACAGATGAAATACCCTCAGACTTCAAGAAGATTATAATAATTCCAATCCCAAAGGAAGCAGGTGTTGACAGATGTGAAAATTACCGAACTATCAGCTTAATAATTCACGGCTGCAAAATACTAAGGCGAATTCTTTACAGACGCATGGAAAAAGTGGTAGAAGCCGACCTCGGGGAAGATCAATTTGGATTCCGCAGAAATACCGGAACACATGAGGCAATATTGACCCTACGACTTATCTTAGAAAATAGATTAAGGAAAGGCAACCCTTCGTTTCTAGCATTTGTAGACTTAGAGAAAGCTTTTGACAATATTGGCTAGAATACACTCTTTCAAATTCTGAAGGTGGCAGGGGTAAAATACAAGGAGCGAAAGGCTATTTACAATCTGTACAGAAACCAGATGGCAGTTATAAGAGTCGAGGGGCATGAAAAGGAAGCAGTGGTTGGGAAAGGAGTGAGACAGGGTTGTAGCCTCCCCCCGATGTTATTCAATCTGTATATTGAGCAAGCAGTAAAGGAAACAAAAGAAAAATTCGGAGTAGGTATTAAAATTCATGGAGAAGAAGTAAAAACTTTGAGGTTCGCCGATGACATTGTAATTCTGTCAGAGACAGCAAAGGACTTGAAAGAGTAGTTGAATGAAATGGACAGTGTCTTGAAAGGGGGACATAAGACGAACATCAACAAAAGCTAAACGAGGATAATGGAATGTAGTCGAATTAAGTCGGGTGATGCTGAGGGAATTAGATTAGGAAATGAGACACTTAAAGTAGTTAATCAGTTTTGCTATTTGGGGAGCAAAATAGCTGATGATGGTCGAAGTAGAGAAGATATAAAATATAGACTTGCAATGGCAGGGAAAGCATTTCTGAAGAAGAGAAATTTGTTAACATCGTGTATAGATTTAAGTGTAAGGAAGTCGTTTCTGAAAGTATTTGTATGGAGTGTAGCCATGTATGGAAGTGAAACGTGGACTATAAATAGGTTGGACAAGAAGAGAATAGAAGCTTTGGAAATATGATGCTACAGAAGAATGCTGAAGATTAGATGCGTAGATCACATAACCTATAAGTAGGTAGTGAACAGAATTGTGGAGAAGTGGAGTTTGTGGCACAACTTGACTAGAAGAAGGGATCGGTTGGTATGACATATTCTGAGGCATCAAGGGATGACTAATTTGAGGGCAGTGTGGAGGGTAAAAATCGTAGAGGGAGACCAAGAGATGAATACACTAAGCAGATTCAGAAGGATGTAGGTTGCAGTAGGTACTGGGAGATGAAGAAGCTTGCACAGGATAGAGTAGCATGGAGAGCTGCATCAAACCAGTCTCAGGACTGAAGACAACAACAACAACCAATGAAATTCAATGTCCATGTTTATATTTCAGTTCACTGAAATTCGTAGTCGCTTTTAGTCCGCATACAGTGGTCTACTGGTTACCATTGCTGCCTCATGCAATCCTGGGGTCCCGGCTTCGATTCTCGGAAGGGTCAGAGAGTTCTTCACTCGGGGACTGTGTGTTTTTGTTGTCCTAAATATTTCATCTCATCTTCATCATAAAGTTGTGCAATTCACCGAAGTGGCATCAATCAGGACTTGCGCCAGGTCACCAAACTACCCAGGAGACGTCTCCCGGCTATTAAAGCCATACGATTATTTCGTATCATTTTTACGAGTTTCGGCTTTGCAGTCACCATCTGACCCAAACAGTACAGCAACGGCACGGAGGTATGCAGTCGGTACATAACAATGTATTCCTTACATGTCGCTGAGGGATTCGTTGGATCTGATGCCTGTAAACCTGAAATAGATTATAAATTCTAACAAACTATATGTAACCAAGACATGGACCTCTATGAAAATTGTTCCAACTATTGACTAAAGCAACACCAGTCTTATAGGTAACCAAAGCTTGACAGGTGTCAGTTGAGCCGTGCCTTGACCTATCACTAATTCGTAGCCCTTCTCTGTGGAAAGATTCTGGCCCTCGCAGCGGTTCAGCGGGAGGGTGGGCGCGAGTGGCAAAGAGGATTTTGACAGTAGGGGGCAGTGCGAGGCCGAGCGAGCTAAGTGGCTCTTGCGAACTGAGGCGGTGCGGAGTTATCCCGCAGCCTTCTGGCTTCCATGGCTCCTGGGTCTCGTAGAAGACGTCGTGGTCACTTAAAAATCCGGGACGTGGGGTGACTGGGTGGAACAGGGCCGAGCAGTCCGAAATTTCTGGTCTGTCTGCAATAGGATCTGCTTTTGGAGGTGTGACAATTTGGAATTTCAACCTTCCTGCCACCGCCGCTTTTACGAAGTGTCTTCAACGGCGACCAAGGGTCCGTTGAGGATACACTGTGCAATCATTTTTTCCCCATGTGCTGAATTTAAGTGGTGGATGATGTAGGTTAATTCGACGACTAGTCCAGGGCTCTGTACTAAAGGATTTAGCCAGAATCATAATGGTAACTAGTTGTATTGACAGTGGTCAGTAATAGACTAAGCTCTGTATAGCAGTTTTTCCCACCCTCCTTGTATTGTAAGTGTTCCCGAATTAGCGGCACTTCTGTCCATTCTAGGGTATTCTTTGCACGATTGATTCAGACGATCGTTCAGCTTACTGGTCCCGACTGTATTTACGCAGCTGATTATTTTCTGTTTAAGACATTAGTGGTGTGGATATTGATTATTCTGTGTTGTATTTACATTACTTGAACTGTGAAACTGAGTGCACCTACTTGCTTTATGAAGATGGTACCATCTTGATATGGGTAAGGCTTACCGGCCAATGATCTTCTTCAGTGCAGATGCACTCGCATTGCTCAAACTCTAACGGGAATCTGTAGATTGACTACCGCGAGTAATGAATATAGTGGGCAGGAGCACTACAAATGTAGTGTGTGGACAGTAAGTTGGAAATGTGGGTCTCACGGGAAGCGTGCCAGAGATACGTCCCTGCAGTCGCAATATCTTCTCTGTCTTCGATGGCTCACTTGGATAGAACGTCTGCCACGTAAGCAGCAGAGCCCGGTTTCGAGTCCCGGTCGTGGCACACATTTTAAACTGTCCGCGTTGATATTTATCAACGCCTGTTAGCAGCTGACGGTCTGGATTTCATTGTAATTTCATACTTGCTTTATGCCGCTCTGTTGTGTAACTTGCTTCCTTTTAGCGGAAAGATTAAAACGCATATTAACCGGTAGAGCTGTAATTCATTTATCCTGGGATGTACTTGCTCAATTTTAAAAGCCATTTGAGCGAACCTACTTAAATTTTCTGGCACTTCGTGCTACTTCTTGTGCGCTGTCTTCTGCGGTGTTAAATTTAGTCGCTGGTCTAGCGTGTTTCTGGGATTCCTTAGGAGTCGCCTACTATTCCTGGAGAAGGAGAGGCACGTAACAACACAAATTATTCATGGCGTTCTTGGTTCGCTCACCTACAAATTTTGGTTCATAGATCTGTCATAAGCCGAATCAACACCCGACATTGCGTTTGGTTGCTTAAATAGGTATTTAATTGTTATTTGTATTTCTAAGAGAGTGTTTTGTGTGTGACAGACATGCCCCTCTCACGCGCTTAGCTTGAAGGTCAGTGCGGCGAGTCGGTTGACCAGTCGTGATTCTGTGCGTCCACCTTCACGGCTAAGGCGATTTTTACTAGTCATAGCTCGCTTTATTTGTGATACCGCTGTTATTCTGTAACTGCTCTAGATTTGCTACGTAGGACATTCGCATCGGAGAGGCACGATAATTAACTGAGAGGGATCCGCTTCAGTTGTATTAATATGTATTTAAACCATGACCAGTTTCGAGATTTTAAGGTCCTATCTTCAGGCATATGAAATTATAGCATTTGCTGATAAATAACGTGCAGTTGGACTAGTCAGTGCAAGAGTTTCAGTCGTTGCATGTTGGGGAAATTGTTCACCGGTATGTAGCCGCACGGTACGAACGCCAGCCACTACCTCTACCACCACCACCACCACCACCACCACTACCACTACCATTACCATTACCACAAATGGTTGGCGTTTCTACCTTGCGGCTGTCCAGCGGCAGACAGTTTCGGCTAACAAGCAATGACTGGAACTCTTGCACTGACTGGCGCGACCACATGTTCTGTGTTACCAAATGTTATAATTTTATACACATGAAGATGAGATTTTAATACCTCGAAACTGGCCGTGGTTTGAATAAATATTAGTACAACTGAATGGATTCCTCTATATTAACTGTTATTGTTTGCAAAATGTCATTTTAGCTTTCGTGTAGCCGTTGGAGCGCTTGATCATTCCCATATTGGACTCTGATTAGTAAAGTTATTTCTCGTTCCCTTAAAGTGTAAAAGCTGTTTAATAATTTTTGGTCAGTTGCATTACATTCGGGGCCTGGTCTGCCACTGGCATTTGAGGATAATTGTTATTTCAGAGCTCTAACGAAGCCTAAAGGGTCGTGTTCTGTATTAATCGTAATATTGTTCTCACCACTGAATCCTACGGTGATTGTTTTAAATATTCTCTGAAGATATTATTTCAGTCTTTTTCTATGGATTTTAATCAATTGTAGTATGTATTTTACGAATGGTGCATAATCTTCATTTGGATCCAGTCCTTCTAGCCCTTGAGTAATCAATAAATCGCAGGAGAGGTACCATCAGTAAGCGTTAACGTGTGTGTGTGTGGGGCCGGGGGAGGGGGGGGGGGGGAGGTGGGGGGGAGTTGTTGTTGTTGTTGTGGTCTTCAGTCCTGAGACTGGTTTGATGCAGCTCTCCATGCTACTCTATCCTGTGCAAGCTTCTTCATCTCCCAGTACCTACTGCAACCTACATCCTTCTGAATCTGCTTAGTGTATTGATTTCTTGGTCTCCCTCTACGATTTTTACCCTCCACGCTGCCCTCCAATACTAAATTGGTGATCCCCTGATGCCTCAGAACATGTCCTACCAACCGGTCCCGTCTTCTGGTCAAGTTGTGCCACAAACTTCTCCCCAATCCTATTCAGTACTTCCTCATTAGTTATCTGATCTACCCATCTAATCTTCAGCATTCTTCTGTAGCACCACATTTCGAAAGCTTCTATTCTCTTCTTGTCCAAACTATTTATCGTCCATGTTTCACTTCCATACATGGCTACACTCCATACAAATACTTTCAGAAATGACTTCCTGACACTTAAGTATATACTCGATGTCAACAACTTTCTCTTCTTCAGAAACAGTTTCCTTGCCATTGCCAGTCTACATTTTATATCCTCTCTACTTCGACCATCATCAGTTATTTTGCTCCCCAAATAGCAAAACTCCTTTACTACTTTAAGTGTCTCATTTCCTAATCTAATTCCCTCAGCATCACCCGACTTAATTCGACTACATTCCATTATCCTCGTTTTGCTTTTGTTGATGTTCATCTTATATCCTCCTTTCAAGACACTGTCCATTCCATTCAACTGCTCTTCCAAGTCCTTTGCTGTCTCTGACAGAATTACAATGTCATCGGTGAACCTCAAAGTTTTTATTTCTTCTCCATGGATTTTAATACCTACTCCGAATTTTTGTTTTGTTTCCTTTACTGCTTGCTCAATATACAGATTGAATAACATCGGGGAGAGGCTACAACCCTGTATTACTCCCTTCCCAACCACTGCTTCCCTTTCATGTCCCTCGACTCTTTAACTGCCATCTGGTTTCTGTACAAATTGTAGATAGCCTTTCGCTCCTTGTATTTTACCCCTGCCACCTTCAGAATTTGAAAGAGAGTATTCCAGTCAACATTGTCAAAAGCTTTCTCTAAGTCTACAAATGCTAGAAACGTAGGTTTGCCTTTCCTTAATCTTTCTTCTAAGATAAGTCGTAAGGTCAGTATTGCCTCACGTGTTCCAGTGTTTCTACGGAATCCAAACTGATCTTCCCCGAGGTTGGCTTCTATTAGTTTTTCCATTCGTCTGTAAAGAATTCGTGTTAGTATTTTGCAGCTGTGACTTATTAAACTGATAGTTCGGTAATTTTCACATCTGTCAACACCTGCTTTCTTTGGGATTGGAATTATTACGTACGTCGTAAAATAATAATAATAACTGCTTGAAGCTCAACGTCCTAGTACAAGGCCTTCAACTGAGCACCACTTCGACGACTTGTATGTCCCTAACCTGCGACTGTAATCCTACCGTGGAAAGAGGTCTGACAGTTTAACTTGGGGTCCAGACCATGTCTCGTTTCTGGCGAAACTCCACATTTTTCAGAAGTGAAGGATGGACTGAAGACAGACTGAAATAATCTATAGGCCGACCAGAATTCTATCCTGCAACCTATCGGTTTGCTGCCACCTGTCTCACTTCTAGAACACCGAGCCTGATGGTGAATCTATAACTTAAAGACTTTTTAAAAATGAACCTCTACATATTTTACCGTTCCATTTTTCATTCAGGATCTTCCAGACATAATTAAAACAACTGCAGTTGGAAGCTAAAACGCTTCCTTAGTGAAATATTATTGGAAGAATATCGAATAACAGCACTTTATCTCTCAACTATTCCCTAATAAGCTAATGAACTGTAGCATATACAGGTGTTGGACAAAAGTATCGAGACATTTCGATAAATACATTCTTGAACATAAATGCAGACGCTATCCAAGTCTGTATATTGCTCTGGTATTTGACCATCCACGGCATCTGTGCAGTGTCCTAAAAACGTTGCAGGTGTCAGTCGTTAGAACAGTGTTCTGCGTAGTTGGAAGTAAGGGAATTCGAACGTGGGCTAATTGTTGGTGCTCATGTGTTGGGTGAATATTTGGGCAGCCGTATCTTGGTATTCCAAGGGCCCTGGGGTTACTCTGCATGGTCGCATTACTGCCAGGAATTATCTGAACACTTTATCAGGTTCTTCCCATGGTACGATGTCTGTTTCCCATTGGTGATGTTGTGTTCCGAGACAACAGGGCTCCTATTAACACGGCTCGTATCGTCCAGGACTGGTTTCCAGAGTACGACAAAGAACTGTCACATCTCTCCTGGCCAGCACAGTCATCAGTATTATTGAGCGTTTACCGTCTCCTTTGAAGAGATGGTTGGGCAATTTTTATCCACCTCCATCGTCGTTGCATGAACATCCTATTATATAGCGAGAAGAATGGATTGATTTTATTGAAAATCATACGAGACCCCTATGTACCCATTCCGGGACTGTCGGAAGCTGTTTTGAATGCAAGCTGATTTACTACACCGTATTAGCTGTGGTAACCATGTGTTTGCTGTTTGCATATTTTTGTCCAGACCCTGTCTGTCCTCTTGCACGTACACTGCTCACAATACCTTGAAGTGGTCAGGAAAAAAACGTCAGATCGTCACGAAGTGTACTACATGCTTAGATATGCAACTGATTAGCGTTTATACGCAGCCATGCAAAAAAGATGGGCGTAGCACCATCTAAATTTTGTATTTGGGGAAACTTACGCAGCGATTTTTCTCATTTAGAAATAGCGTGTAGTATCTACATACTAACTAAGCACTCGGCGGTGTCTGGGCATGTAAATATTTCAGTTCTATTAATCCGTCTCCTCCTCACAACTCTCTCTCTCCATCTACTCCTTTCACTCTCTGTCCTTCTTCCCACTTTCTCTGTCTACCTCCGCCATTGATCCCCCCCCCCCACCTCTCTCTCCATGTCCTTTCCTTTCTCTGTAGATCTTCTCCTCCCTCTCCTCATCAACCCTTTCACTGTCCATTTTTCCCCCCCATCTTTCCGTCCCCCTCTCTCTGTTCGTTTGCTCCTCCCCCCCTCTCCATCTATTTCTTCCTCTTCGCTTTCTCTCTCTTTTTTCCCCTTCCGCTCTATCCATCTCCACCACCCCTACATCTGTGTCCATCACCTCCTTCCCCTTCTAATTCTGTCCATCTCTTCTCCCCTCCTCTCTCCATATTATCAACTCCACTCCAATAGGAGGTTGCAGGTTCATAGCTCCAACAGTAACTCTTTCTAGATAGTAAGATTTATGTATGCCAGATTTGGCTGGAATCGATCTAGGAGCTTAGGAGAAGCTTTTTACTCAAGGCTTTCCCCCATACGCATATTTAAATTATTTTACACGTATCTGTACAATACTTCAACTGCATCTCTTGCGAATTCTGCCCTGTAGATTCGTTTTCACGCAACTCAATTCCTATAGCGTCATATTTCCTTAACTATATTTCTTGCAACAATATAATTTTTCTGGTAGATCCAATGGCATATACGGACACTGACTGCTTAATGTGCTGCGAATGGATTTAGTAATAATCAGGTAATAAATTATAATGTCATGCATGATGCAACAGTTTTTCACTCATCTCAGTGTTTATTACGTCATTTCTCCTAAACTATGTGCCGTACAATGATATACTTTTGCAGGTACATTTCAGTGATATGTGTGACTGTTGTCTCCGAAATAGAAATTTGCGAATAGAGTTATTAGCAAAGAAGTAATACACTGAAAGGTCATGGATGATGCAGCAGTTTTACTCTATGAACAGCGAAAATACGTGAAAAGATTGCTGCGAGTCATTGAGTTCGCTATTCTCAAATAATCGATGAATATTATCTGCCTATATGAGAGTAATGAGGTGCGCTTCCTTCACATCTCCACCCCTTTGACACGTAAGTGCTTCTTACCCCCACAATGGCTCCTTCCAGACAATGAGTGATATGTGTACATACTTATGTTGAAGTATACCCATTGGCTTAGGAGGAGATGTGTAACATACATATATATAGCCACATTCATTGTGTACTAGCTGTTTCCAGCCACACGTTTCTCTGGCTCAGTTAGATTAAATGCAAAATAAAGAAAAGAAGAAGCACAAGTTCCTAATATACACTCCTGGAAATTGAAATAAGAACACCGTGAATTCATTGTCCCAGGAAGGGGAAACTTCATTGACACATTCCTGGGGTCAGATACATCACATGATCACACTGACAGAACCACAGGCACATAGAGACAGGCAACAGAGCATGCGCAATGTCGGCACTAGTACAGTGTATATCCACCTTTCGCAGCAATGCAGGCTGCTATTCTCCCATGGAGACGATCGTAGAGATGCTGGATGTAGTCCTGTGGAACGGCTTGCCATGCCATTTCCACCTGGCGCCTCAGTTGGACCAGCGTTCGTGCTGGACGTGCAGACCGCGTGAGACGACGCTTCATCCAGTCCCAAACATGCTCAATGGGGGACAGATCCGGAGATCTTGCTGGCCAGGGTAGTTGACTTACACCTTCTAGAGCACGTTGGGTGGCACGGGATACATGCGGACGTGCATTGTCCTGTTGGAACAGCAAGTTCCCTTGCCGGTCTAGGAATGGTAGAACGATGGGTTCGATGACGGTTTGGATGTACCGTGCACTATTCAGTGTCCCCTCGACGATCACCAGTGGTGTACGGCCAGTGTAGGAGATCGCTCCCCACACCATGATGCCGGGTGTTGGCCCTGTGTGCCTCGGTCGTATGCAGTCCTGATTGTGGCGCTCACCTGCACGGCGCCAAACACGCATACGACCATCATTGGCACCAAGGCAGAAGCGACTCTCATCGCTGAAGACGACACGTCTCCATTCGTCCCTCCATTCACGCCTGTCGCGACACCACTGGAGGCGGGCTGCACGATGTTGGGGCGTGAGCGGAAGACGGCCTAACGGTGTGCGGGACCGTAGCCCAGCTTCATGGAGACGGTTGCGAATGGTCCTCGCCGATACCCCAGGAGCAACAGTGTCCCTAATTTGCTGGGAAGTGGCGGTGCGGTCCCCTACGGCACTGCGTAGGATCCTACGGTCTTGGCGTGCATCCGTGCGTCGCTGCGGTCCGGTCCCAGGTCGACGGGCACGTGCACCTTCCGCCGACCAGTGGCGACAACATCGATGTACTGTGGAGACCTCACGCCCCACGTGTTGAGCAATTCGGCGGTACGTCCACCCGGCCTCCCGCATGCCCACTATACGCCCTCGCTCAAAGTCCGTCAACTGCACATACGGTTCACGTCCACGCTGTCGCGGCATGCTACCAGTGTTAAAGACTGCGATGGAGCTCCGTATGCCACGGCAAACTGGCTGACACTGACGGCGGCGGTGCACAAATGCTGCGCAGCTAGCGCCATTCGACGGCCAACACCGCGGTTCCTGGTGTGTCCGCTGTGCCGTGCGTGTGATCATTGCTTGTACAGCCCTCTCGCAGTGTCCGGAGCAAGTATGGTGGGTCTGACACACCGGTGTCAATGTGTTCTTTTTTCCATTTCCAGGAGTGTATATGGGAATTGGAAATGCTTCCTAATCACTTTTACCCCACATCTCTATCGATGTCCCCCTATCCCTCTCTTTATCCCTCTCCTCCTCCTTGCCTCTCTCTCTGTCCGTCACCTTCTCTTTTCTGTCTGTCTTCTCCATCCACACTCTTTCCATCTTCTCCTGTTTCTTCTCTCTCCTGCAGTTTGTGTCCATTACCTCCTCCCCTTCTCTGTCGATCTTCTCCTCCCCACCTCTCTCCCCATATCTTGCTGACCCCTCTCTCTCTTCCTCTGGTTACCACCTCCTCCCCTTCCTCTCTTCATATTCTTCTTCCTCCTCTCTCTCCACCTCCTCCTTTTCTCACGTCTTTGTCCATATTCTCTTTTCTGCTTTCTGTATACATTTCCTCCCATCTCTCTGTCCAGTTTCTACTCCCCCCTCTCTCTGCCCGTGAACCGTGTTTATTTTTACTAGAAATTCAGATTTTGTAGTCTGTAGTAATTATATATGTCTGTTGTGTGTGTGTCCATACATTGTACGTGTAGAAGTTTAAAGCAAATCTATCAAGTAGTTTTTGAGATTTTTAGTAACCATGTTTCCAATTTATACATTACATTTACATTTGCGTATCATACATATTAAAAATGTATAGCATTCGTCCATCTGAATGTTTATCAGAGTGTTGTGTAAAAATTTTAAGTAAATCGGACAAGAACTGTTCGAGATTGTGGTAATACCCTTATTTATATATCATACATAAGAAATAGGCATACAAAACACTCATGATTTTGAATGCAACGTTGTGTGAAAATTTCGAATAAGCAGTGAAGCACTCTTGGAGATGTACGATTTTGAACAATATATATGTAGGGTGTTAGGGGTATATGCACAGACATTGTAACAATTGCTACTTCAATATGTATCAACTTCAGTGTTTTGGCTGTTTTTCTCTGCGTTTAAAAGGCTTCCCGCAAACACGTCACATAATTTAGTACCGGGTGTTTTCATAACTGTCGTAACTGCATCTCTAAGTGGACTACTAGTGTCAGTATAATCGTTTTGCGTCCATGCATCCAGACTCCAACACCGGTCCTGAGACCCACGGGAAAATAAGCATCAAGGGGATGCTCTTGCCAAATATAGTTGTAGACACTAACCAACCTGAATATTTACTACTCCTAATAGCTGTACGAAGTAAACATTGATGTTATGTTGTTCTGTACACTGTCCTGAGACACCAATAAAACTATCTGCACTAAACCGCAGGGGTCTAGAGGGTTTGCCTGGAACATGGAACTTCGTCACATGTCGACTCTGTCCAGGTACATTTTTGAAGTGCTCAACAAAGGCTTGTAGTTGGAACCAAGGATGTTGGGGAGAGGGTGCGGACTCCTAGGAGGACCCTCTACCGTATCATTCACGCATGTGCCAGTGTCATACCCCTCTGTGATCACGCCACAGGAGGGCACTCAACAGGAGGGCTAGGGTAGCATTAGCACCCTTTGCTGAGTCGCGTCACGTTCAGCGTGGCTCGAATGGTTTTCGGAGGGTTCCTTTTGGCTTTACCCTGTACCCCAGAGCAAAAACTCTGGTCGCGCTGCACTCAAAAGTCATGCGATCACGTTCAGTGGGGTTGCTGATCCACAATGTCCTTAGAGGGGTTTGAATCGTCCGTCAGCAACGTTGTTCTGTTGTTCATCACACTGAAAGGTCTCTGTTGGATTCCTTTCATGTTAATTTCTTAAATCTGTTGTCATTTACGGCATAAATTCCTCTTCTAAATTTACTGTGGCGTTTCTGACTATCTGGGAAGAGACTGAGTAGTGGAACGTGTTACTTTTACACATAAAAGAGAACGATCTGTCACACTACTACACTTTAAAACACAGTTTATATGTAATTCATGTCACACAGTCTCATACGGAACCTACATCCGCTTTCTTTTATATACTGTATATGATAAGATACTGTCATCCCCCTTCCCTTCTGTGTGAGAGGATGAATGAGCAAATGTATTTCTAGTTGCATGCTTCAGGGTAGCAGACAAGCCTGTCTGCTAGAGAACAGTAGGACCAACGTCGGAACAGGTAGCTACGCTTTCTAAAACCAGAGAGGTTTCTATCTTTAGTATGGTCCTGCCCGTCTCTTGTCATGTTGGTATAGGAAGCTGCCCCTCTGGCCACTTCCGTTTGTATTTGTGAGCCACCCTCAGAAAGGGACCGAGGCAGTCTGTCCGCAGCGAGCGTCTGAAGTGGTAAGATCTCCGGCTAAGCGCGTGTCTGCTAAGTCCGTAGGACAATGGATTTCTTAAGTTCAGCCTAACTGAAAATTTAATCACCTTTATTTCAGGTTTAGCTCTAAAATATCTAATGTTATCTTAAATTGCAGCGCAGTGTAATTCTCGTGTAAAGTTCAGATTATTTTCCGGTAGTTGCTTTGTCACTACTTTGTGAGTAAAGTGGAACCACGTGTTGATCAGTAACTCTAACTAAGATCAATCTTATATGCGAATGCTTTTGTGATTATAACGTCTCGTCTTGACAATATTTTTCAATATAGCAACTTTTCTTTATGTTCAAACCACGTGGGGTGTACTTTGCGAGACGAGTACCACGTGCTTATATAACTGTTTGACCCATCAGGTTAATAGTAAGACGTTAGTAACCAGTTCGAGGTTTTTCTTTTGAAAATTTCTTTTCGATCTAAGTTATTTTAATTATCAAAATTATTGTGGAGTTATACGCTTTGTGTAAACCAAGTTGACCACGTGAAGCATGTGGTGTAATCATCAAAGTAGCCCTCAGCTATTCTTTTCGGGAAGATTTCACAGAGAGTTAGTATGAATTTAGTATACCAGTGTGTGGTAATTACATGACGGACAGGATTGTGCTACGAACGTAATTTCTTTGGGTGAAAATTGAATCGGTTGGTTGTGGTTAATTTCCTCTTGGATATGTTTCAACGTTCTTCGTGTGTTATTTTATGAATACAGTGTTGTGTGCACTCTCCCAATCTTGGCTCCATATTTGATGTGTTCCGTAACATTACAATCTCACATTTTCACAATCCTAAATAAGGCACCAGCTTATTTATGAATTGAGTTTAATATGCTGAAATTTCAATGATCAATCTTAAAATAAATTTCCAAATATGAACTGATTTCTTTCTTTTTATTTAAATTCTCTTTATATATATATATATATATATATATATATATATATATATATATATATATTACCGGTTGTTGTATGACTATTAAAAGATTATAATTAATGTTAGTCTGTTTGGGAATTTGGTAAACCTAGACTAGATACCTGGTGAAACAGTTGCGCAGTAATGCATGGTTAACGTCCCCAGACAGCTCACTGCTTTTAACCCACTTTTATTGTCAAGCAGTACCGCTTTCATAGCAAAATTAAAGTAACAACGTTACAACACTTACGAACTGTTATTCTAGACCGCGAAATGCTTGGAAATCAACGCTCCAAGGGAATGGTAACTTCATTGATGCCCTTTATACGATCACCTAAGGTCTTTCAGTGTCGCCGCTGCGTCTGAAATGTTTTCCTAGTTCACTCATAAAAAACAGCCTGATTTCAGTGATGGATGTCGTGGTTATGTCTTCAATCTCAGAGGTGTTAGCAGAAGGGGTGGAATTTGGGGAAGAGGGAATGAGACTACTTTCCCATCGAGTGACACGCCCTAGGCGGCCTTGGGCAGATTTGTGGTGAAATTTGGTGCCAGTGTGGCATCAGTAATCCAACTTGCAACTCAAATGAACATCTGGGTCGTTACATCGGATGTGTTGACACCTTGTTGTTTGAAGCGTCGCAGAGCCCTAAGGTGACATCCAGAGCGCCACGCTTTTGTGCCATTACAGAATAATATTGTAGGCAACTTTGAGCCAAATGTCAAGCTGATGGGTCGCAATGGGAGACAATTACGGGGTTTCGAAAGGAAGGTCCTTCGACTATGTTGCGCAGTGTAGTTGTAGACGTAAATACGCTGAGATGACGGAATTCATGGCGTAGCGATATGCAGATATACAGATGGTGCTAGTATCATGTACACAGGGTATAAAAGGGCAGTGCATTCGGGGAGCTGTCATTTGTGACAGACTCCTAACTAAGGTACGAGCGTATGGGATTGGTTCCCAAGTACGTGAGTGGCTCAAAGACTTCTTAAGTAATAGAAACCAGTACGTTGTCCTCGATGGCGAGTGTTCATCGGAGGTGAGGGTATTATCTGGAGTGCCCCAGGGAAGTGTGGTAGGTCCGATGTTGTTTTCAATCTACATAAATGATCTTTTGGATAGGGTGGATAGCAATGTGCGGCTGTTTGCTGATGGTGCTGTGGTGTACGTGAAGGTGTCGTCGTTGAGTGACTGTAGGGGGATACAAGATGACTTGGACAGGATTTGTGATTGGTGTAAAGAATGGTAGCTAACTCTGATGAATGTAGATTAAAGCAGATGAATAGGAAAAAGAATCCTGTAATGTTTGAATACTCCATTAGTAGTGTAGCGCTTGACACAGTCACGTCGATTAAATATTTGGGAGTAACATTGCAGAGCGATATGAAGTGGGACAAGCATATAATGGCAGTTGTGGGAAAGGCGGATGGTCGCCTTCGGTTCATTGGCAGAATTTTTGGAAGAGGTGGTTCACCTGTAAAGGAGACCGCTTATAGAACCCTGGTGCGACCTATTCTTGAGTACTGCTCGAGCGTTTGGGATCTCTATCAGGTCGGATTGAGGGAGGACATAGAAGCAATTCAGAGGCGGGCTGCTAGATTTGTTACTGGTAGGTTTGATAATCACGCGAGTGTTACGGAAATGCTTCAGGAACTCGGGTGGGAGTCTCTAGAGGAAAGGAGGTGTTCTTCGTGAATCGCTACTGAGGAAATTTAGAGAACCAGCATTTGAGGTTGACTGCAGTACAATTTTACTGCCGCCAACTTACATTTCGCGGAAAGACCACAAAGATAAGATAAGAGAGATTAGGGCTCGTACAGAGACATATAGGCAGTCATTTTTCCCTCGTTCTGTTTGGGAGTGGAACAGGGAGAGAAGATGCTAGTTGTGGTACGAGGTACCCTCCACCACGCACCGTATGGTGGATTGCGGAGTGTGTATGTAGATGTAGATGTGGATGTGATTCATGTGAAAAGGTGTCCGACGTGACTGTGGCCGCACCAAGGGAATTAATTGAACGCGAAATTGTAGTTGGAGCCAGACGCATGGGACATTCCATGTCTTAAATCGTTAGGGAAGTCAATATTTCCACACCCCGTGTCAAAAGAGTGCCGAGAGTACAAAATTTCAGGGATTACCTCTCACCACGGACAACTCAGTGCCCGACGGGCGTCATTAAAGGCCGAGAGCAGCGGCGTTTGCGTATAGTTATCCGTGCTAACGGACTCTGGGTGAAATAACCGCAGAAATCAATGTGGACTTACGACGAACGTATCCGTTCAGACAGCGCAGCGAAATTCGGTTAAAGGGTTAAGGCAGCAGTCGACCGAAGCGAGTGCCTTTTCTAACAGAATGGCATCGCCTCAAGAGTCTATCCAGGTCTCGTGACCATATTGATTATACTATAGACGACTCGAGAACTGTAGGATGGTCAGGTGCACCCTGATTTCTATTGATAAAATCTGATGGTAGGACACGAGTGTTGCTCAGACCCCATAAAGCCAGGGACCCAAATTGTCAACAAATAGCTGCGTAAGCCGGTGATGGCTTCATAATGGTGTGCGCTGTGTTTACATGGAACTTGTAACCTCCCCCTCACTTATCGACCTAAATGACAGTGAAAAATTAAACCGCGTGTACCTAATGGAAATTTGGGAAAGCAATCGTCACCGAAGTTAATCTGTCTGTAAAGAGGGAGGAAAGGGTTACATCTAAATGAAAGGAAAAATGCAAATGAAACTGGTGGAAATTAATTTTTAAAAGGGGTAAAGTTAATAAAGAAAGTAAATGTGCGGCTGTTACGTCAACAATTAACCAGCGGTAATTAGATATTTGAGATTTGGGGGAAATTACGGTCGCCAGTCCTAAGGACAATTACTATAGTAACTGAAAAAGAAAGGTTATTACACATATAATTAGCACTAGAAGCGTGGCAACTGAAGGTTGACACATGTAGTGTGAAAACTGAAAGTTTGTCAGAAATAATAAATTTCGCTACACTCTGACTTAATTTAACAAAAGAATTAATAAAACCAGAAAATTGAAAGTTAATTTAGTGACTGAAATTAATAGTGAACTTTGTTTCTGAAGCATATCGAAATTCAGTAAAATACAGTTAGTCTTGGGCTACCTCAACAATCATTTCAAAAGCTACTTGAATCTACGCAATTTAGAAATAAGAGATTTAACTTCGAACTTGAATTAAATGATTCTGAACAATTAACAACAGTAAAATTTAGTACGTACCAAGCTGAGCTGCAGTCACAGGTAAGCTAAAATATGCTAACAAAACTCGCACTCTTAATTTGTGCTCGTGTAATCTAAATATTGTAGCCAGCTATGAATAAATTAACTGAACTTTGAAATTAAGGCAGTGAAATTGAATTATATTATTTTAATGCTGGCGTTTGAATTTCAACGACACTCGGGTTCATTTCGGAAAAGGAAGGGATCCTGCTTGGCAATGCAATTGGGACAGTGAGCAACAAAGGTTCATGCTAATTTGCTGCAATTTTGTGATTTGAACAGTTTGAAAAGCTGAGGTCTGCCATACAGTTCTGAAACTTTACGTGCTTTTAGTCTTCCTTGTTGGTTGATTGAAGGTTTGAAGTCGCCGATCGAGGAGGTGGCGACAGTCACTCATTGTCGGCCGTCGCTGTTGCAGAAGCTGGATGCTGGCGCGCCTTCTTCTCGACACGGTCACCAGGCGAAACGGGCTCTTGATGTGTGCCAGCTAATGCTTCCCGTCCGCGACACCGTGCTAGAAACTACCATAGCCAATCGATCGCAATTACATGCTGCCAAACCCCGAAAGCCCGGCAACTTGCGGGAGCGTCACACAACACACCTGCTCAACCGCACCACTCCAACCAGACTCCTTCTCGCTGCCCGCGCTCCACGCGGCAGAGTTAACACTCCCAAAGATCCTACACACTTTCGTTCTTCACACGACCTATCGATGTATTCGTTCGATAGCATAGTTTTCCCTAGGCAAGACCCAGCGTAAAATACAAATAACATTTACAAAACAAACCAATTATACATCGACATAAATGCATATATATATATATATATATATATATATATATATATATATATATATATATATATATTAAAACAATTACAATATATAAAGACACAGAAATGTTATATCTTCAGGTAACAAAATAAGGAAAAAATTATGGTACAATAGATGGAAATAGGAGGATATGCATTTCCGGCGTTACAAACTTACTGGGTCCTCTGATCCAACTAAACCGATCATTGACTTGAAATAGCTGTGTTCGTCTACTTGTAGACCATTTGCAGCCATTAATATTCCAAAACAAAGGTGGAACTTTTATGGATGACATGCGCCATGTCTCCAGGCCACAATTGTTCGTGGTTTCTTTGAAGAACATTGTGGACAATACGAGCGAATGATTTGACCGTCCAGATCGCCCGACATTAATCTCATAGAACATTTATGGGGCATGATCGAGAGACCAGTTCGTGCACAAAATCCTGCACCGGCAACGATTTCGGGATTATGGGCGGTAGTATGGCTCCATATTCCTGCAGGTTGTTTCAGCGACTTGTGTCCATGCAACGCCGCACTGATGAACTACGCCGGGCAAAAGGAGGTCCAATGCGATATAAGGAGGTGTCCCCTGCCTTCCGTCACCTCAGCGTACTGAAGCTGTGACGCCGGAAGTATCTGCTGTTAGCTGGTTGACGGCTTGAGTTGCTTGTTACTTACTCTTTCCGTCTCGACAATAATTTTGCCCTTTTATTTTGTCTCACGATGACAGCGAATGCTTGTAGATGGTGGGGCTAGCGTTCGTTTGAGACTTGTAGTAATGGACGTATTGTTTGACGGAGGGCTACGTTGCCTTGGATTTTAGTGGGCTATTGCACTACATTCAGGTACGGTACGTTTTACTGTAGAGTTACAGAGGCACATTAAGTTTCGGAGGAGGCTGTTCAAGTTTTCATCGTGCTATTAGTGGGTGAAACTATTGAATGAATTACTGTGATTTTTTCCTACGTTTTCATTAGATATTTCGGTAAACCTTATGATCTAGATCCTGATTAGGATGTTTGAAACTACATGCTTGATTCACAATTACGCCGTTGGAATTCTATTACGGTTCAAATGGTTCAAATGGCTCTGAGCACTATGGGACTCAACTTCTGTGGTCATCAGTCCCCTAGAACGTAGAACTACTTAAACCTAACTAACCTAAGGACATCACACACATCCATGCCCGAGGCAGGATTCAAACCTACGACCGTATCGGTCGCGCGGTTCCAGACTGTAGCGCCTAGAACCGCTCGGCCACTCCAAATTCGATTATACTCTAGTTATTGCAGACTGCTAAGAAACATCTAATCACAGTAGTTAAGAAGGTGTTCGACATCAATTCGCAGCTTGTGTTCCACCCTCTTAGAAGTTGCCGTCTTATGTATTTATGCCAACACTGTACTAGTTAAACAGGACTCACAACCCGCTTTACACGAAAAATGTCGACATAGAAGTTGTGATTATAACGAAAAGCTTCGATAAGAGAGGTAATAGCAGCTTTTTTCTACTTAATTTAGTCTTAGCTTTCAAAACAAGAAATTGGCAGGCGAATATTCCTGAAGTAAGTGTCAAGACAGTCAATGTACTTTTCTTAAAAAATCTCTCTTTACATTCTCATCAACCTTGTATGTTAATGTTTTAGTCGTGTCAGGAGCAGTATCATACAGCCATCTCGACACGATACTCGCACTTCAGCGGTCCATTGGTCGCAATTGTCAGCTGAGGAAGCTGTTTGCTGGCGCTATTCAGCGAACTGCGTCGTCACCTGAACATGGCGGACACAAGAGCTGGTGACATACAGTATATGTTCTCGCTGCTGGCTGTCAAGAATATAATCAGATAATATACATGGAATCACACGCGGTCATAGCCTTATATGTGTTAAACGTAGCCGCGTTATTAGAACTTCAGTTAATTTTACTCTAATCTGAGACTCTAATGCACTTCCTCAATTTATCACATATCTTCACGATGTGAGACGTCGGAGTTATATACTGGTGATTTCGGGAAGTGTTCCGCTATCATAAAACAGTTTGCTATCTATAAAAGTTTGTGGAGCTGTTCGTCTGATAATGGATGTTAAACGATTAAGTTTCCATTCCGTTCGGAACTGATAACCATATTTAAGATCAGTATTAAATTTATCCCACACGATCCCAAATACACTGTACTGTTCGTTGTGGTGTGGAAGCAAGCAGAATCTGAATGCTATCCTGAGGAATTTCTTGGCAGGCCTGGAACACACGCAGATCGTTTCAATAAAATTGCTGGAGGCTAGTATGAAAGTATATGAGATCCCCTGCTATACCCGCACGACAGGACAGATAGTTTAATTTGTGGAAAGGGGCCAAAATGGGTGACTGTCAGTTATGCTCGAACATACTACTTTATTCATTTGAGAAACATTACAAGAGTAAAGAAAGCTTTAAAAACCGAGCAAGTCAAACATTAATTTTAGAACTTAATTCCCGGCTAAATGTGCCATTCAATCTCACGCCTCAAGGGCAAAACAACTTCAATTTACAATCGGCTGAAGGCCAATAACTTAAGACTCAAAGACAGGAATTTGAATTTAAAAGACAGAAGGCCTTATCTTAAAACATTTTTCTAAATTAAGCAGAAGGCCCGAACAATCTCACGCCTTAAGGGCAACACAACTTTAATTTAAAATCAGCTAGTAGCCATAAATAAACAAACAACAAGGACAAATAAGAAAAGGCAGCATATCAAACGGCGCTCAGAAATTTCCAAGGGTCGGCCTGGAATTCAAACACTAAGGCTCGCTTAGGTGAGACAGGCAGTCGGCCCAACAAATTCTCAATCCGACGGAAACCCAACCGACACACAGTCAAGCGGCAGGATAACTTCCGCTCCACCCGAGCAGCGCACAACAGTGAGTTCAATGGAACAACGGAGAAGGTGTCGGCGCCCACAACGAATTACACATTCGGCTGTCAAATTACACGCCGTGCTGGGCAGCCCCAACACGACGAGGAAAATACACTGCCTTAATTTACTTCAACGGCCAGGGCAGGTAACCGGAATGTTAACGGCCACAAGGCGGAAGAAACCGCTGCTACACTTCAATTCCAAAATAATCGAGTTAAACTCCACAGGGGGGCGGTTAGAATTTCGCCATCTTGAAAACACACGTTGTTGCTCTCGGGAGTGTCCCAACAGCCCACAACGAAATTCAAACGACACAATGTGAACAGTAGGGGCTGGCTGGTAGATTACATAAAGACTCAACTTTCGTCTCCGGGATCGGTGAGCCACGGACCTCGTAGCAATGGGAACAGCACCTCACACTCCGTCCGCGAGTGGACCCCGCCAGCGGCCCCCGGCCAAACTACGCGCCACGGAGACTTCCTCGCTGCTCCACGCCAACCGACCGACTGACCAGGCCTGCAAACGGTGAAAGGACCAAATATACGTCGGCCGATGAGACGACCGACCGAACGACCAACCAACGGTCGTCCCGCTCCAATCTCCCTCCGTCGGACAGTTCATGTGTGTCGCCAGCGGTCGGCGAGCAGTGGCTGTCGTCGTCTTCCCGGCGCTTCGTCCCCGACTTCACTGCTGCTGCGTCCCGGCTGCACTCCTAGTCCGTCACGAACTGACTGCCAGACACGCGAGGACCCGGAAATACTATCGGTCGCTCCAGAGATGGTACGACAGTGCACTTATCGATACACGCTGCTGCTGCCGCTCACGGGCAGATAAGGCAGGAAGTTAGTGACACCAGTAAATGGAATAAGAAAACGAGGCGGCAGTACCGTAATAGAAGATGACAAACAATGAATGGGATGAACGCTAGCCGTGCGCGGCTCCGTATACTTCCTCTTATTCGATTCCATACGTGCTCTACGGGTGATAAATTGAAGGACCAGACGGGCCAGTCAAGCATCCATACATTCTTGAAGATCTAGTGGTAGGGGCTTTGTATTATCCTGCTGGAATATGCCATTTTGTACCCTGGTCGTTAATCGTGTGACAATACGGTGTAGCATCGTTGCCACAGACTAGATTGCTTTCAGCCTCCCTTCAGTTACTGAATCAGTACAATACCTCCTCCCTCCCCTCCCCCCACCATGAATCCAGGAGCTAGAGAGGTATTGGTCTCGAGAATCACTGGTTCCTGTGACCTTCTCTCAGGTCGTCTACGGGCATGTTGGCGTCGATCTGACACAGATGGGAGATTCAATGTCCCAGGCTACTCACGCTCTACACCACGCACGTCTCTGATGTGTGTTGTATGGTAGAAGCGGGAAACGACGCATGGCAACTCGACATCACAAGCCAGCTTTCAGTTATCAGTTTTTGACGGTTTGTGGTGACACTCTGCCTGTGAACTCTGCATAGATTTCAGCCATTGGAAGTACCCTAAAATCTTCACGTGGTGTTACCCTTCTGCAGGAATCTATGTCTGTCCCTTTTTCCTACACTGTTGTCCAGTGTACGTTCGTCTGCACTCCTGCTGACATTGCACTACACTCTATCTCTTCGACCTGTCCTCATGATGCTCTCGTATTCTTCACGATCTTTCTCAAAGTCGCAAAGCTGCACGTGCGCTTAGGGTTTTGCGGTCTGCACGACATGTTCCAGTAACACACTCTATAATCGTCACATTTTCACACTATTATTCATATGTAGGATTGTCTTTTCTCGTAGTAAGATCGCATAAGAATGAAATTTTAGTAAGTACGGTCCAACATGGGAATTCTGGAGTGTCAGTTTATTATCGAAATATCCTGCTTACTTATTTACTTACCAGTCTGCACTACAGTGCTTCTACGACCTTGGTCTCCATTCTTCTCTGTCCATCACTTTGCTTCTACAATTCCGGACTTCCATTACTTCGAGTCCCCCTTTTTCTGGGTCTTCTTCTTCACCTTCTTCCTTGGGGTATTCCCATAAACCCTTGGAATTTCTGGCATTCTCTGTACACATCCAGTGCATCTTATTCTTCCTTCGTTGATTTTCACTACAATATTCACCTGTACAAAAAGCATCTGTAATTACGCATTTGTCCTTATTCTCCAACTTCTCACCGCCCCAAATATCTTTCTCAAAACCTTCCTTTTCTATTTGAATAACCAGTCTTCCTCCTTTGTGTCCATTATCCAACCTTCTGATCCATACATTACTGTAGGCATTAATAAAGTCAGTCATATTTGTATTCCTACTAATATTTCTGGACTTGAACATACTGTGCAGGGAGTAATAACATCGGATTCCACTTTCCTTCCTTGAATTTCTACTACTGTCTTGTTTTCTTCTGTTATTACTGACTCTAGTTATTTACACTTCAACACTCTCTGGTACCCTTTATCATTGATTTTTATTGAAGTGTGTCCTCTATCCGCACCAGGGTCTTCCCTCATCATACATTGTTTTACCTATATCAACTTCTAGTCCTAACTTCCGCGCTGCTCTTTCCAATGTAGCACAATTATCCTTCAAGGTCTTGGTATTCCTTCCAGTTAATGTAACGTCATCAGCGTATGGCACCATCTGGACCTGAGTTTGTTAAAATCTGCCGAATTATTTTCTCTAGTGCTATATTAAGGAGTAGGCAGAGATCACATCTACCTACTGCAGCACCATACTCACATGGAACTCTCCTGACATCTCTTGCTCCATTCTGAACTTACAAACTGTTGCTTTCATGATCAATTCGATAAGCCTCACTGATTTTAGCGGGTTTCTAAAATCGTCCATACTTTGGGGAATCTTATTCCTGTCTACGCTGTCGTGTGCTTGTTTAAAATTAATGTACAACTGACGCAGTTGCTTCTCATATCCATTAAATTTCTCTAGCATTTGTCAGAATAAAAAATCTGATCTGTTGTGGATCCGTTGTTCCCCAATTCAGCCTGACAATCCCACAGTATCATTTCCACCCGGTATTCTAGCAGGGAGGTTAAATCTTACTTAACACCCGATACCTTTACCGAAGAGTGTAATCCCATGGTAACTGCTGCACTCAGCCTTGTCGCCTTTCTTATTAATGTGCAGATTACTTCCAAGCTCCAGTCGTTAGACACATCATTTTCCTTTATCCATATTTCCTTTATTAATTCATTAACAGCCGTCTCCATCGTCTTGCCCCCAAAACTTTAATAATTCAGGCTCTTTACTGTCTTCTCCTGCTTCTTTATTATTCTTTAAGTTTTTAATTGTATTCTTCGCTTCCTCTAAGATACTTCTTGCTCCTCTGCTTTTCATTCTAAGTCCAGTCCCCATTCTCCCTCATTGAAGGTTACCTCTCTGTTCCTTTTCCCTTTTCCATCAAATAACTCAGCAAAATATTCCTACTATCTTTCCAGAGCCTTGCTTTTATCTCCAGTTAGCTTTCTATCTTTGTCCTTAAAGAATACTGCTCTCGGTTGGAATCCTGCCTTTATTTCTCTAGATCTTTCATAGAACTTCGTAACTCATTATTATCACCCATTTCGTCCAACTGATTTATCTTCCTCCTTTCACACTGCCATTACTTCCCCTAAATAACTTATCTGCTCTTTTCCTCTTCTCATTGTAGCCATCCCCCTTGTCTTGTTTTACTTTGCAGTATTCTTTGTCTCGCTTCATTATTCTCTTGCAGTACCATTGAGTATCGAAACATCTTAGCAGATTAAAACTGTCTGTCGGACTGGTCCTCGACCCTGAGACCTTTGCCTTTCCCGGACAAATTTTCTACCGACTGAGGCATCGAATTCCTACTCACGAAACTCCTTAACAATTTTCCTTCTGGCAGTACCACTTATCCCACCTCCCACATTTCATTCTCAGGTTCGAATTACGGTCCCTCAAACTATAATCTACCAGGAACTTTCAAATGACCGCCCACGGCTTGCATAGTGAAAGTAAGTCTGAAGTTAGGTAGCGCTGGATCACGATTTCTTCGTATAACACTTTCAATTTCCTTTCATGTATTTGCAGGTGCAAAACATGAGTACATGCCATATTAGTACGTCGTTATCAGTTTACTTATTTGTGGACATCCACAACTCCATTTACATCTACCTGATTACTCTGCAATACAGTGTTAAGTGCATGCCAGAGGTTCATCGAACCACCTTCAAGCTATTTCTCTACCGTTTCATTTCCGAGCGGAGGGCGCGATAAACGAGAACTTAAGTATTTCTGCGCGAGCTTTGATTCTTCTTATTTCATTATGATGATAATTCCTATGTAGGTTGGCGCCAACAAAATACACTCCTGGAAATTGAAATAAGAACACCGTGAATTCATTGTCCCAGGAAGGGGAAACTTTATTGACACATTCCTGGGGTCAGATACATCATATGATCACACTGACAGAACCACAGGCACATAGACACAGGCAACAGAGCATGCACAATGTCGGCACTAGTACAGTGTATATCCACCTTTCGCAGCAATGCAGGCTGCTATTCTCCCATGGAGACATCGTAGAGATGCTGGATGTAGTCCTGTGGAACGGCTTGCCATGCCATTTCCACCTGGCGCCTCAGTTGGACCAGCGTTCGTGCTGGACGTGCAGACCGCGTGAGACGACACTTCATCCAGTCCCAAACATGCTCAATGGGGGACAGATCCGGAGATCTTGCTGGCCAGGGTAGTTGACTTACACCTTCTAGAGCACGTTGGGTGGCACGGGATACATGCGGACGTGCATTGTCCTGTTGGAACAGCAAGTTCCCTTGCCGGTCTAGGAATGGTAGAACGATGGGTTCGATGACGGTTTGGATGTACCGTGCACTATTCAGTGTCCCCTCGACGATCACCAGTGGTGTACGGCCAGTGTAGGAGATCGCTCCCGACACCATGATGCCGGGTGTTGGCCCTGTGTGCCTCGGTCGTATGCAGTCCTGATTGTGGCGCTCACCTGCACGGCGCCAAACACGCATACGACCATCATTGGCACCAAGGCAGAAGCGACTCTCATCGCTGAAGACGACACGTCTCCATTCGTCCCTCCATTCACGCCTGTCGCGACACCACTGGAGGCGGGCTGCACGATGTTGGGGCGTGAGCGGAAGACGGCCTAACGGTGTGCGGGACCGTAGCCCAGCTTCATGGAGACGGTTGCGAATGGTCCTCGCCGATACCCCAGGAGCAACAGTGTCCCTAATTTGCTGGGAAGTGGCGGTGCGGTCCCCTATGGCACTGCGTAGGATCCTACGGTCTTGGCGTGCATCCGTGCGTCGCTGCGGTCCGGTCCCAGGTCGACGGGCACGTGCACCTTCCGCCGACCACTGGCGACAACATCGATGTACTGTGGAGACCTCACGCCCCACGTGTTGAGCAATTCGGCGGTACGTCCACCCGGCCTCCCGCGTGCCCACTATACGCCCTCGCTCAAAGTCCGTCAACTGCACATACGGTTCACGTCCACGCTGTCGCGGCATGCTACCAGTGTTAAAGACTGCGATGGAGCTCCGTATGCCACGGCAAACTGACTGACACTGACGGCGGCGGTGCACAAATGCTGCGCAGCTAGCGCCATTCGACGCCCAACACCGCGGTTCCTGGTGCGTCCGCTGTGCCGTGCGTGTGATCATTGCTTGTACAGCCCTCTGGCAGTGTCCGGAGCAAGTATGGTGGGTCTGACACACCGGTGTCAATGTGTTCTTTTTTCCATTTCCAGGAGTGTATATTCACACTCTTAGGATAAATCAAGCCACTCAAATTTCACGAGAAGATCCTGACGCGAAGAAAAAACATTTTTTTTTCTTTAGAAAAAAAAAAATAGAAAAGATTACCACCTCAGTTCGCAATTCGTCTCCGTGGCACACTCACCTGTTTCGTGCTGGTACGACACTAGACCCTCTTCTTTGAACTTTTTCGATGTCCTTCTTCAGTCCCATATGATGCGGATCCCACACCGCACAGTAATATTCCAGAAGAGGGCGGGCCAGCATAGTGCAAGCATCTCTTTAGTAGACCTGTTGCACTTTTTAAGTGTTCTACCAATAAATCGCAGTCTTTGGTTTGCGGATTTCTTTTATCATTTATGTGGATGACTTCACAGGTTTCGTTATTCAGAGTCAACTCTACCACTTTTCGCACCACACAGGTATCTTGTCTAAGTCAATTTTCAATTAGTTTCGATCATGTGCTGACTTTACAAGGCGGTAAATGACAGCATTACATGAAAAAAATCTAAGAGGCTGCTCAGTTTGTCTCCTATATCGTTTATGTAGATCAGGATCAACAGAAGGCCAGTAACACTTCTCTGAGGAACGCCGGGTATTACTTCTGTTTTACTCAATGACTTTCCATCAGTTATTACGAACTGTGACCTTTCCGACAGGAACTCACGAATCTAGTCGCACAACTCCATATGCACGTAATTTAATTGAAGTCGCTTGTGAGGAAAAGCCTTCTGTAAATCTAAAAACATGGAATCAGTTTGACATCACTCGTCGATGACAATCATAAAGAGAATAAGGAGGTAGTTGTGTTTCAAAAGACTGATATTTTCTGAATCTGTGCTATTTTTCGATGAATCATTTCCTCGAAGTAATGCATAATGTTCGAACACAGGATATGCTGAAAAACTCTACTGCATATCGACGTTAGTGATATGGGTCAGTAATTCAGCAGAGAACTCGATTTTCTTTCTTGGATTTTTGGTGTGGATTTTGCAACTTTCCAGCGTTTAGGTAAGGATCTTTCGACGAGTAAGCTGTTATATACGATTGCTAAGTATGGAGCTATTGTATCTGCATACTTTGTAAGGAACCTGACTGGTAAACAGTTTGAACCGAAGCCTTGTGATTTAAACTGCTTTCCAACATTTAGAATAACTACTTCTGAGTTACTCATGTTGGCAGTTGTTCTGGATTAGAATTCTGGAACATTCACTTCGTCTTCTCTGGTGAAAGAATTTCGGAAAACCGTGTTTAATAACTCAGCTTTAGTGGTACTGTCATCGGTGATATCACTACTGTTATGGTGCGTGGAGGTACTGATTGCGTCTTGCCGCTGGTGTAATTTACATACGACCAGAATCTGACTTTAAGGTAGTTAAATTCCTGTAACAGTTTATAATCGTTATTACATCGCTTCTACGTTTATTAAAGTGCTTATCGCGATATGACTTGTAAACTTAGTTGCACATTCAGCGATGAAGACTGCAACAAATACTGAACCGTACTGCAGCCGCAGTATATCCCGCGGTAACCAAGAGCACGTGCCATATTGCGGCAGAAATGAATCAGACTTGTGGGGGCTACCTAGCGGTCTGACTAAATACAATGTCGGTGACAGGCGGCGGCGTGGAGCGCTATGTAAGCACGAGTGGCTCCGGTCATCGGCCAGGGGGAGCCCCCCTTTCCGCTCGGCGTATTGCATCGATTTATCGATAGCGGCAGCGCTCGCGTGGGGAGATAGCGCTCCGAGCGGACCGGCGGCAGATGTTACCCCAACAGCCGGGGACGTCGTGGCACAGAGGGTGCTGTGGCGACCGGCCGCGCGTCCGTCACTGCCGCAGCTGAATCACTGGGCTCGCCGAGTGAACTCACTTCCCAATTACACGTCGTTGTAACTGTCCAGGAAGGCGTAAAGGATACAGTCGTTGCGAAGGACTGTACCTCCACACAACTAGAGGAAATTGCAATGCAGTTTAAGCATTTACTATAGATAAAACCTACGTTTCTAGCATTTGTACACTTAGAAAAAGCTCTTGACAATGTTGACCGCAATACTCTCTTGCAAATTCTGAAGGTGGCAGGGGTAAAATACAGGGAGCGAAAGGCTATTTACAATTTGTACAGAAACCAGATGGCAGTTATAAGAGTCGAGGGGCATGAAAGACATGCAGTGGTTGGGAAGTGAGTGAGACAGGGTTGTAGCCTCTCCCCGATGCTATTCAATCTGTATATTGAGCAAGCAATATAGGAAACAAAAGAAAAGTTCGGAGTAGGTATTAAAATCAATGGAGAAGAAATAAAAACTTTTAGGTTCGCCGATGACATTGTCTGACACAGCAAATGACTTGGAAGAGCAGTTGAACGGAATGGACAGTGACTTGAAAGGAGGGTATAAGATGAACATCAACAAAAGCAAAACAAGGATAAGGGATTGTAGTCGAATTAAGTCGGGTGATGCTGAGGGAATTAGATTAGGAAATGAGACACTTAAAGTAGTAAAGGAGTTTTGCTATTTGGGGAGCAAAATAACTAAAAAAAAAAAATGGTTCAAATGGCTCTGAGCACTATAGGACTTAACATCAATGGTCATCAGTCCCCTAGAACTTAGAACTACTTAAACCTAACTAACGTAAGGACATCACACAACACCCAGTCATCACGAGGCAGAGAAAATCCCTGACCCCGCCGGGAATCGAACCCGGGAACCCGGGCGTGGGAAGCGAGAACGCTACCGCACGACCACGAGCTGCGGACGCAAAATAACTGATGATGGTCGAAGTAGAGAGGATATAAAATGTAGACTGGCAATGGGAAGGAAAGCGTTTCTGAAGAAGAAAAATTTGTTAACATCGAGTATAGATTTAAGTGTTAGGAAGTCGTTTCTGAAAGTATTTGTATGGAGTGTAGCCATGTATGGAAGTGAAACATGGACGATAAATAGTTCGGACAGGAGGAGAATAGAAGCTTTCGAAATGTGGTGCTACAGAAGAATGCTGAAGATTAGATGGGTAGATCACATATCTAATGAGGAGGTATTAAACAGAATTGAGGAGAAGAGGAGTTTGTGGCACAACTTGACTAGAAGAAGGGATCGGTTGGTAGGACATGTTCTGAGGCATCAAAGGATCACCAATTTAGTACTGCAGGGCAGCGTGGAGGGTAAAAATCGTAGAGGGAGACCAAGAGATGAATACACTAAGCAGATTCAGAAGGATGTAGGCTGCATTAGGTACTGGGAGATGAAGAAGCTTGCACAGGATAGAGTAGCATGGAGAGCTGCATCAAACCAGTCTCCGGACTGAAGACCACAACAACAGTGAATTTAAATATCTACATCTACGTCTACATCATTACTCTGCTATTCACAATAAAGTGCCTGGCAGAGGGTTCAATGAACCACCTTCATGCTCTCTTTTTACCGTTCCACTCTCGAACGGCACGCGCGAAAATGGCTCTGAGCGCTATAGAACTTAACTTCTGAGGTCATCAGTCCCCTAGAACTTAGAACTACTTGAACCTAACTAACCGCAGGACATCACACACATCCATGCCCGAGGCAGGATTCGAACCTGCGACCGTAGCGGTCGCGAGGTTCCAGACTGTAGCGCCTAGAACCGCTCGGCCACTCCGGCCGTCCGCGTAACGACACACACCAACGATACTACTGACGCTGGCTGAGATAAAGGGAACAGTGGAATGTTGGGAGTCCACTTGAAGGGAAGTAACCCAGGCAGGCGAACAACCATACGGCACGTGCGGCTCACAATCATACAGAACTGCGGAGAGACTTTTTGAACAGGGCAGCTTTGGAAGGGCTTCGGCTACGAAAGACAGCCCTGTGGGGGAGAGGCGCGTCCTTCGGCCCAGCAGTTGAGCGGCAACTCACCACACCACTTTCCTCCTGCAGGGATTAGCGGCACGTGGCAGCCGAGCGGTAGCGAGAGTGGGCGCGGAGTCTTACCTGAGCCACGTGTCCCCTGATTAGCTAAGACATGGAGCAACTGGCGTGCTCACCAAGGCCATCGTGGCAAACAGCCTGATGCTTGGGTGGCCCCAGTGAATTGACGTTGACTATCTGGTAGAAGTGGCTCATCCAGGGCAATGGCAGCACACAGCGATGAAGAGAATGCTTCTAGGGCCAAGCTAATGTTGGGCATTAGCTCTAGTACCTTTCGAGTTCTTCAAAAACACACAATTGGGCGGATTGCTTGCACAAGGCAGATCCGTGCTATGTTACTGAGGGCTCCACAGCTTTTTATGTATTTTCTCCTCTCCAAGTGAGAGCAGAAAGTAGCAATTGTTTATAAGTGGATCGATCTGCTGTCCTTCTTCGTTTGACGATGGACGACTTCCACACGTCTGTGGGGTCACTACAACAATACTGAAAAATCTTCTAGTGCTCGGTCTGTGCAAGATTAACATGACTCTCTTCAGACTGCTGAAAAGCCTTGAATGTGGTGGTCCTCAGAGACACTAAGAGTCAAGAATAATACCTGCCACCTTGTCCATGATGAGCTGTCAGTCCATATCGCGAGCTTTCTGGTCTAACAAACGACGCCCCCGCGTATCTGGAAGAATGTCTGGAGCTGCTCGCTGTTGCTGCTTCACCCATTTTCTACTGAGGGACATCAGATTGGTGACCCTTGCCACTGGTGAAAACTTTCCCGGCAGACATGAACACCCCTGCGCCAGCCCACATTCTCCACTCTACAGACACCTGCAGAGGTCTGTCTGTGTGCTTTAATGTCGTGAGAAGTAAAGTGCTAGCGTATGACACTTATCATACTACGGCTCTGCTTAGGACAGTCGACATCCCTGAACTAGAACACATCTCCCCAGTGAAAACATCATTGATCCCCAAGATTTTGAATCCATTTTTTGATTTTAATTTTAACATCTTATATGTTATCTGTTCTTTAATCGAGTAGGGGAAACTCACATATAAATCTTTGTAACGCAGCAAGTTATTACGAGATGACATTCGTTGCAGTGAGGCACGAAGCCGTCTAGTACTGTGGCTGCAGGATGGCTATGGTTTTTTTTTTTTTTCGCTTTGCTTACACCACAGCTGGCGCTGCTTACCGTGACAACTGCATAGCGTAACATTCAGTCGATACGAAGATACATACTCTCTACGAATCTAAATATGGAATGATCTAAATATGGAATGATGCTGTCAAAATTTCAGATTTTTATTTATTATAGTTTTGTAGATATTACCTAAAACTCCTAAAACATACCCTTGCTTTTTAAAACTAAGTTAGGAATAATAACAGATTGACTCTCATTTTCATCTGAAGCCATTCCTAAGTAATCAGTGCATAAAAATCAATTGATTAGAATTTCCTTTTTAAAACTTTAGTCATTGTGCATTACGTAGTACAAATATCGGTCAAAATTATTATTTGATTATATTTTGCCATGTGAGTGCGTGAAAATGATTGAGAGAGTATATGTGGGACTTATAATAAAATTTGATATTTAATTTTACGTAAAATCTTGTACAAACGAACCGTGGGAAAGTTGTGTTGCAACCACGATTCAGGTGACGTATGACGGTGGGTGCCTGCTTTTGTATAAAAGTAGCCAGAATGGAAATTAGAGGCGGAATAAGTTTATTTATGAATTTGAAGAATATTTCGCACTTCCTTTATTTTGATTAAACAAAATACAAGAAACTGAAGTTTGCTGACATTAATTACTATCAAATTAGTGACTGGAAAAGGCAAGATTTCCCACGAGAATGAGATCAACAGCCAATCAGAATTAAGCTTGTAACGTCACAATAGGTTTCGTTACATAGTTAAAATCGGTGTTATAATATATTGCTATCAGCTGATAGACATTATCACCGTAAATTCAATTACTTTACGCAATTAATGAACAGTGAAATAATCTCAGCCCCAAATTACATGCATGTAGAAACAATTATGGATCAAAGTCTTTTATTCTCATTACAATATGCACGTCCTGTGCCCCTATCTACATTTCCCCACCTCTCCTTAAAGTACGTGGTCAGGTGTGAATGTTTTGAGTGTGGTAGCAGACGAACCAGAGATGTAGTTGGTCTCAGAATCTTCTACCAACTTTAACACAGTCAGTGGAAGGCAAATAGCAGGAACAGGAGGGTTCGACCAGAGGTGCGAAAGTATAAAGAAACGTTTTCTTACCAGAGGTTGGTCATGGGCCTCCCCCACCACCTCGCGCTGCTCGGGAGAAAGAGCCGCGCAACGGTTACGGGGAGTTTTTTGGAAGACAGGTAAGCGACCTGACGTTCCTTCAGAACGCTGCGTCGAAATCAGGACAAAGGTATTTGAATGTTTAAATATGTTTAATGTTAACAATTTATTTATCAGAGGCTTTTTCGCGATTGATTAATTAAGAACCATTTATTGATTTTTGTTCAATTTATCCTATAAAAGAATAATCTTATCCGTTCGAGATTTCCGTAACGACCCGCCACGTGGTGCATTGTTTCAAACTGCAACCGCCGAGAAAGCTAATAAAGGGAGTTGTAGCCAGTTTTTGCGATTGCTGAAAATTTATGCTAGCGTGTGTCGATGTTTAAAAACTTATTGAAAATTTAGTAACGAGTGTAGCTTTTCTAAGATGAATCGTTTCGTATTCAAGCACTTCGCGCTAGAGATACGAGCCACGAGTCCTGCTCGATGCCAGCCACTCTACATAGAAAATCTGCATAGAGAAATAGTTACGATATTTGCATTTCAGTGATAACTTAGTGCATGTGTATGTATCAGTATAGTAGTGTAGTGACCACGTGCTCTCCAAGATTTTCCTTCTCCCCCCCCCCCCCCCCCCAAACAGGACGATGTAAATCAAAGGCAACACGGCTTGTAATTCAAAGGAGAAATAATGTATGTTGTGCATAGTTAAATAAGCTTTGTCCATAGGTAAATGAAAATTCAAAGCAGAATTAGTGAAATGTGTTTCAAAAGATTGTTAAGAAGTAACTTCGTTAATTTTTGTCTAATATTGGTTAAAATAAAATTAACTTTCTTTTTCGAAGTAATTTCCGTTCTCGGCTTGCTCATTTAAACCATACTTAAGAAAAGAGAATCATATTAATCACACTGCCCCTTTACTGAAATTATTGGCACAACACTAGATTTGAGGTCGCAACGGATAACGCAATTGTAATTTTGGGGGTGGTCAGAGAAAACTACGTCCTGCACAAATCTAGTGTTGTGCAGGACGTAGTTTTCTCTGACCACCCCCAAAATTACAATTGCGTTATCCGTTGCGACCTCAAATTCAATTTATCCTTATCTTTATCAAAATTGACATTTTGTGTGTAGCACGAAAGTGCTATTTCTAGGGTAACCTATGCCCGATTTTAATCAGATTAATAGACAGTATAAAGTTTTGTAGCATACATTATAGTGTAGTGTTATGTATTCATGGTTTTTCCATAGCAGTACAGAACGTGAACCTATCAGTTCAAAAGATTCTCTGGTTCTAAAATTCTACCATATTATGCTGTGTTACAACTTGTTGTTTTGCATGAATATCTACCAACTTGTACAGGGAAGAAACTCAGTTAATGCCTAATTAGGCCGCCGGCGACCGTATTATTATGAAATTGGTAGCATCTTCTGGGTTGTTTTTGATCCATCCTGACTTGTAATTGCATTTCGAACTTGCTTGACGTATCCTTGTTATTACAGAGTGGGTGTAAGTCTGATTTGCTACCATTCAGGTACACGCGGTCGATATCTATACGAAAATCCTTTCTCATAAGGTCAACCCCGCTCATCTACCATAGTACAGACTTTAACGAGTACTGTGTCACGCGCAGGGTTACAAACTTCCAAGAATAATGTTTCACCAAAATTAAATACGAACTTGATAGCCATTTCATGTGTTTCAAAATGTTTAAAAAAAGAGTTAATCTAATTTCAAACGCTTTTCTGCAAGTAGACTGAAGATCCAACGCCCGATTTTTTAATCATGAACTTTCAGGAACTGACTTTCAGCTGGAGTTACGTGGCCTCTGTGTGGTATGTATTAGGTGGTGGTTTCATCAACGCCTCTTTACGCTGCGTACCACCTGTCTGCTGCCACAGTGTGAAGGAACGTCGGCAAGAATCCTATCGAAGTAGGTGAAGTGAACGATAGCGTTAACAAAACCGCAGACGACAGACCCCGCCCCGCCGCATCTCGTTCAGTCAGTTATTTATTTATCTCAATGAAGACGACATTTCTTTCATTGTTTGTATATCATTTTAAATGAATTTTGTCTAGGTAAATGTTTATATGCACATATTTAACACTGTCCACACAAACTGCTGTATACAAAACGCCATACAATGTCATTTTTCATTTCAAAATGAACTGAACATCACGAGAATTGTACGTCACATTTAAAATGACCGTATACGTATTAGCGACGGATGCGTTTTAATGAATATTTATGATAATTGGCTGCACGTAAGATGAGAGGACCATCAGTCATCTATCAGCCTTGTACAAGTAGTATTTCTTGATCAGTGAAACAATTTGAGAGTGTGTCGTGGTTTGAATCTGTTGTTGTTGTGGTCTTCAGTCCTGAGACTGGTTTGATGCAGCTCTCCATGCTACTCTATCCTGTGCAAGCTTCTTCATCTCCCAGTACCTACTGCAACCTACATCCTTCTGAATCTGCTTAGTGTATTGATCTCTTGGTCTCCCTCTACGCTTTTTACCCTCCACGCTGCCCTCCAATGCTAAATTTGTGATCCCTTGATGCCTCAAAACATGTCCTACCAACCGATCCCTTCTTCTAGTCAAGTTGTGCCACAAACTTCTCTTCTCCCCAATCCTATTCAATACCTCCTCATTAGATACGTGATCTACCCACCTTATCTTCAGCATTCTTCTGTAGCACCACATTTCGAAAGCTTCTATTCTCTTCTTGTCCAAACTGGTTATCGTCCATGTTTCACTTCCATACATGGCTACACTCCATACAAATACTTTCAGAAACGACTTCCTGACACTTAAATCTATACTCGATGTTAACAAATTTCTCTTCTTGAGAAACGATTTCCTTGCCATTGCCAGTCTACATTTTATATCCTCTCTACTTCGACCATCATCAGTTATTTTACTCCCTAAATAGCAAAACTCCTTTACTACTTTAAGTGTCTCATTTCCTAATCTAATCCCCTCAGCATCACCCGATTTAATTTGACTACATTCCATTATCCTCGTTTTGCTTTTGTTGATGTTCATCTTATATCCTCCTTTCAAGACACTGTCCATTCCGTTCAACTGCTCTTCCAAGTCCTTTGCTGTCTCTGTCAGAATTACAATGTCATCGGCGAACCTCAAAGTTTTTACTTCTTCTCCATGAATTTTAATACCTACTCCGAATTTTTCTTTTGCTTCCTTTACTGCTTGCTCAGTATACAGATTGAATAACATCGGGGAGAGGCTACAACCGTGTCTCACTCCTTTCCCAACCACTGCTTCCCTTTCATGCCCCTCGACTCTTATAACTGCCATCTGGTTTCTGTACAAATTGTAAATAGCCTTTCGCTCCCTGTATTTTACCACTGCCACCTTCAGAATTTGAAAGAGAGTATTCCAGTTAACGTTTGAATCTACGAACACAAAAAATATTGTTTATCATTTCCCTTCATAGAAGAGAGGAATTGCGTTTGAGTAGGGCACCACTCACTGAATTTTAATTGCCCGAATGGGAAATAGGAAACTTGGCCTGCAAAGAACAGGTGATCTAGTTTCTAACCACAGCCTCTAGCCTTTAGAAGAGTTAAGATCAAATAAGGCAGAAGGGATACATAACATTTTATTGGAATTCCTAAAATCATTGGGGGGGGGGGGGGGAGTGGCAGCAACAGAACGGCTATTTACGCAGGTGTGTAGAATATATGGGACTGGCAATATAATATCAGAGTTTCTGAAAAACGTCATCCGTACAATTCCGAGGATAGCAAGAGTCGAAAAGTGCGAGACTTAGCGTACAATCGGCATCTAAATTCTGCCAAGAATGATATGCGGAAGATTGAATAAGAAAATTGAGGATCTATTAGATGATGTTCAGTTTGGCTTTAGGAAAGGTAAAGGCATCAGTGACGCAGTTCCGACGTTGAGAATGGGAGCAACACTGAAGAAAAATAAAGACACGTTCGTAGGATTTGTCGAACTGTAAAAAGCGATTGGAAACGCCAGAAGATGATGGGTACGAAACTCATTGAAACGCTGCGACAAGACGGCGCCACCACTCGGCTGATAACCCGAGAAGAATCCATCAGTGGAATACGTGGAGAAAGTCTGCAATCGCATGTACGGTAGAAGATGTTCGAAATTATGAGAAAAGTAGGGGAAATCTATAGATAGGGAAAGACGGGTATTACACAGCAGGTATAGGAACCAAGAGGGAACAAAAAAAGACTGGAAGTGCTCGACTTAAATAGGGTGTAAGGTAGTGAAGAAGTCTTTCACCCTTACTATCCAATCTATGCATCGAAGAAGTAATGACGGAAATAAGAGAAAAGTTGAAGAGTGGGATGAAAATTCAATGTGAAAGGGTATCGATGATACGATTCGCTGATGACAATGCTATGCTGAGTGAAACTGAATAAGAATTACAAGATCTGTTGATTGGCATGAACAGCGTAATGAATGCAGAATATGGATTTATAGGAAATCGAAAAGGACGAAACTAAATTGTAGTAGCAGAAATAAAAACAGAGAGAACGTACTATCAGAATCTGCAGCAAAAAGCACATGATGGATGGAGCAAGGTGTAAGCAGATTAGCACTGGCAAAAAGAGAACATTCCTGGTCGAGAGATGTTCCCTTGTGTCAAACAGGTACCTTCATTTGGGAAATAAACTTCTGAGAGCGTACGTTTGGAGCACAGCTTTGTATCATAGTGAAACATGCCCTGTGTGAAAATCTGAACAGAAGAGAATCAACAAATTTGAGATTTAGTGCGACGGAAGAATGTTGAAAATTCGGTGGACTGATAAGGTAAGGAATGAGGAGGTTCTCCATACGTTTAGCGAGGAAAGTAATATATCGACAACTGATACGACATGGTGAGAGGGACGTGTGTCGAGGGTAAAAGCGGTAATGGAAGTGAGAGATTGGAGTGCCTCCAGAAAATAATTGAGGGTGAAGGCTAAAAGTACTGCTGTGAGATGAAAGGACTGACACAGAGTAAATACACTCCTGGAAATTGAAATAAGAACACCGTGAATTCATTGTCCCAGGAAGGGGAAACTTTATTGACACATTCCTGGGGTCAGATACATCACATGATCACACTGACAGAACCACAGGCACATAGACACAGGCAACAGAGCATGCACAATGTCGGCACTAGTACAGTGTATATCCACCTTTCGCAGCAATGCAGGCTGCTATTCTCCCATGGAGACGATCGTAGAGATGCTGGATGTAGTCCTGTGGAACGGCTTGCCATGCCATTTCCACCTGGCGCCTCAGTTGGACCAGCGTTCGTGCTGGACGTGCAGACCGCGTGAGACGACGCTTCATCCAGTCCCAAACATGCTCAATGGGGGACAGATCCGGAGATCTTGCTGGCCAGGGTAGTTGACTTACACCTTCTAGAGCACGTTGGGTGGCACGGGATACATGCGGACGTGCATTGTCCTGTTGGAACAGCAAGTTCCCTTGCCGGTCTAGGAATGGTAGAACGATGGGTTCGATGACGGTTTGGATGTACCGTGCACTATTCAGTGTCCCCTCGACGATTACCAGTGGTGTACGGCCAGTGTAGGAGATCGCTCCCCACACCATGATGCCGGGTGTTGGCCCTGTGTGCCTCGGTCGTATGCAGTCCTGATTGTGGCGCTCACCTGCACGGCGCCAAACACGCATACGACCATCATTGGCACCAAGGCAGAAGCGACTCTCATCGCTGAAGACGACACGTCTCCATTCGTCCCTCCATTCACGCCTGTCGCGACACCACTGGAGGCGGGCTGCACGATGTTGGGGCGTGAGCGGAAGACGGCCTAACGGTGTGCGGGACCGTAGCCCAGCTTCATGGAGACGGTTGCGAATGGTCCTCGCCGATACCCCAGGAGCAACAGTGTCCCTAATTTGCTGGGAAGTGGCGGTGCGGTCCCCTACGGCACTGCGTAGGATCCTACTGTCTTGGCGTGCATCCGTGCGTCGCTGCGGTCCGGTCCCAGGTCGACGGGCACGTGCACCTTCCGCCGACCTCTGGCGACAACATCGATGTACTGTGGAGACCTCACGCCCCACGTGTTGAGCAATTCGGCGGTACGTCCACCCGGCCTCCCGCATGCCCACTATACGCCCTCGCTCAAAGTCCGTCAACTGCACATACGGTTCACGTCCACGCTGTCGCGGCATGCTACCAGTGTTAAAGACTGCGGTGGAGCTCCGTATGCCACGGCAAACTGGCTGACACTGACGGCGGCGGTGCACAAATGCTGCGCAGCTAGCGCCATTCGACGGCCAACACCGCGGTTCCTGGTGTGTCCGCTGTGCCGTGCGTGTGATCATTGCTTGTACAGCCCTCCCGCAGTGTCCGGAGCAAGTATGGTGGGTCTGACACACCGGTGTCAATGTGTTCTTTTTTCCATTTCCAGGAGTGTAAATAAATAAATGGAAATAAAAGTAAAAATCATTGACCTAGAATGTCCAGAAACATGAAACCCTCCTCCGATTCCGAAATTTTATTTCTCTTCACAATTTTTTTGTTTGTTTTCCTAACTGCTTCTTCTGTATACTGAACAGCAACGAAGAAAACCGGTACCACTTTTGTAAACCATTCATAATGTGATGACTCACCTTTTGTTGTCTAGTGCTCTTGTCTCCTCTTGGGTCCTGTAATTAATGTAATGCTTACCATTGTATTGCGAATACTGTCCGATGAAACTTACTTCTTCTTAAATGCTATACAGGGGACGTAGTCCTTCAGAATAAGTTTTTAGCTAACGTTTACTGGAAGGATAGCATCGTAGTAACCACATGAAACGACTGGAGTAAGTGCACTTCCCCACAAATAGCCTTAGGTCCACTATTTTTCGATAACAGTGTTGGCGATCTGTACCTAGAAACATTATCAATGCAAGATATGTAGGCGTATGCGTCCGGGGTGACTTGGAATAACAGTAGCATGTTTAATTACTACAGGAAAAAATTATGTCGGAATTAACTTCATTGGAAGAACTCTAAACTGTGGTGGCAGAACTGTAGGAACAGTGCAGCATCAAGGTCAAATTTCGAAAGGCCCACATACTAGCGAAACAGTGGGAGGAGGAAGATTAGAGAGGCTATAGCAAAAGCCAAATAACTTGACAACATGAACTGTGAAGGGAAATAGGAATAACCCAGACCCATATCACTGACCTCAATTTCCAGTAGTATTTTGGAGCATATACTGTACTCGAACATTATGAATCACCTTGAAGAAAATAACTTATTGATACATAACCAACACGGATTAAGAAAATATCGTTCTTGTGCAACAGAGCTAGCTCTTGATTCCCCTGAAGGAATGAGTGCCGTCGACATGGGATCTCAGATCGATTCCATATTCCTAGATTTCCAGAACGCTCTTGATACCGTTGCTCACAAGCGACTATTAATCAAATTGCGTGCATATGGAGTATCATCTCAGATGTGTGACTGGATTCGTTATTTCGTCTCAGAGAAGTCACAGTACGTAGTGATGGACGGTAAATCATCGAGTAGAACAGAAGTGATATCTGGCGTTCCGCATGGTAGTGTCATAGGCTCTCTGCTGTTCCTGATTTATATAAATGATCTAGGTTCAAAATGGTTGAAATGGCTCTGAGCACTATGGGACTCAACTGCTGTGGTCATCAGTCCCCTAGAACTTAGAACTACTTAAACCTAACTAACCTAAGGACATCACACACATCCATGCCCGAGGCAGGATTCGAACCTGCGACCGTAGCAGTCGCACGGTTCCGGACTGCGCGGCCGGCTGATCTAGGTGATAATCTGAGCATCCCCCTTAGATTGTTTTCAGATGACGCTGTAATTTACCTGCGACCGTAGCGGTCAGGCGCGCTGTAGACCACAGCGGCGGACGGTACAGAGAGTGCTGACTAGGCAGTTAGTACACAACGCTACGCTGCAGTCGCCGCTCATTGTCCTATTCGCCGATTTATACCAATGGCAAGCAATAAAGTAAACTCCAGTGGAAAACGCCTATTCCCGCTAATGATCACTCGCAATGCAAAGACCAAATAAAGAACACCTAATACCCTTCCTCCTCGTCCCCATATTCAATGACAGCACTCCTCCATAGCATATAGGTAACCAAACCAGCGCTCATTCAGCAGTTAGCGGTACACCCTGAGGAAGGCACCTTGCAATAGTCGCTGAAACGTCGGAATTTTATAGTTGACAATGGGGCCTCAAACCGAGAGGAATTTTATTGAACCCTTCAATTGTTGAAAATTAGTTTACATGTATTTGAAAACGTAAAAGGTAAAAAACTGTCATGTGAAATGGTAAATACTACGCTACACTGCCAAAAAAAAAAAATTATATTGACTGATTCGTAAGGTGGGATACATGTGATCCACAAACATAACTAGGTCCATGTCTTCATGTGAACCTATGATTTTCAAATTTCTGTATGGTGAGTGATTTTATCAGGACGTAAAAAACAGGAAAAAATGTAATAAATCAGTAGCAAAACACATTTATTCTTGTACAAGTAAAAACATAAAATATTGCACACTCAGTTTCAACATAAACTTTTAATGTGGCTTTGACGTATCGCCGACTGTTTTCTAAATTCTCTGAAGTTGTGTGCGACATGTAAGTCCCAGCAGGTACATATTATGTACAAACCAGCACAATTACAGACAAGTGTAGTAACGTTTTAAAACAATCCCTATGACGTATAAGGAAAAAAAGAGCTATTTCAAACGTTCTTAGAATGGAGATGACAGTGATTTGAAGTACCTTTCATGTAACAGACGCACAGTACCAGGTATAAACAAACGCCACCCCATTTCATAGTTTTTTTCTCCTTTATTGCGATTTCATTCCCCTGCCCCATTTGGGCAGGCGAGGGCTGGCAGCGGCACAATCCGCCACTCTTCAGCCAAGTGACAAATAGCTAATAAAAGGAGAAAATTATACATATAAAGGCGATAAAAAGGGGAACATAAAAACAGAGTAAGGGGAGACAATGGAGGGAAAATATACACTGACATGGAGACGTTCATGGCAGGACAATCAAAAAAGTCTACATAAAGTTAAAAAACACAGTTGGCAATTCGTAGAGCACAAACAAGATATTGAAGTCACATGCTCAGGGTAAAAGTTGGCCATGGTATTAAAACACTCCAAAACAAAGACACCTTAAAACCACTTTAAGAGATGAAGCACTCATGACAAAGAATAAAACCTGCTAGGGGGGATCTGCTGAGGGAGAGGCCTGAGGGGACAGAAAAAGAGGGGTGAGCAAGGTGCAATGGGGGAGGGGGGGTTGGGATGAAAGGAGTAGGGGGGCCAGGGGGCGTACCAAGGGACAGATGGGGCAGGGGATGAAGAGAAAAGACAAGGCATGAAAGAGTGCAGAGACACTGAAGGGGAGCATGGGAGAGGGAGGGGGTGTAGGAGGGGAAAAGCTGTTCAGGGGAAGGGAGGGGAAGAAGAGGGGGCCCCTGAAGAGGAGGCAGGAGGAAGATGGGGTTAGTCAGTAGGAGGGGGGGGGGGGTAGATATCAGGGCAAAGTTCATCATGTGGGGAGGTAGGTACTGGAAGTTGCATTGAGAAAGGAGGTGGAGTGTATGTAATTGGAGAGAGGGTGGGACACATCAGTAAATGCGCGGTAATGGGCTAGGGATGGAGAGGAAGGGGGACACCAGGGAGTGGGGGGATCGAGTCGGTGGTCAATATACAGCGTGCGGATGTGTTCAAGGAAAAGGAGAAGGTGGGGAAAGGGGATGAGGTCGTAGAGGATGCACGTGCGGGATGGAAGGTGGATACGGAAGGCGAGGCACTTGAGGATTTGGAGAAGGTTACAGAACCTGGGAGGGGTGGAAATCCAAGCAACACTGGTATAACAAAGGATGGGGTGGATCACAAATTATGGAGATGGAAGAAGCAGGTGGTTCAGCCTATGATGATCGCCTGGATCTTGGAGGGGTTGGCACGAAGGAACCACTGGTTGCACCAAATGGTGAACTGGTCAAGGTGGGTTTGTAGTGTACGTGGGACCATTGAAGGGTATGATAAAGGGTTAGGAAGGCAATGTCACCAGCAAATTGGAGGAGATAAACAGGTGGGGGAGGTTTGGGCATATCATCAGTGAACAGGAGATAGAGGAGAGGGGAAAGGATGGAGCCATGGGGCACGCCGGTGGAGGGATAGAAGGTCCAGGAATTAGCATTGTGGATAGTGACATAGGAGGGACGACAGGAGAGGAGGGAAGCAACGAGACGGATGAAATTGCCAGATATAGTCGTAGGCATTCTGGAGGTCAAGCGAAAAAAAGACAGTGGGCGATGGGAGTTATGCTGGAGGAAAAGAAGACTGGTAAGATCAAGGAGCTGGTCGTCAGCTGAGAAGGAAGGCCCCCAGGTTGAGGTAGAAGCCAGTGGAAAGGAGGAATTGTACAAGGTAGCAAGGATAGCCAGGAAGAATGGGGGGAATTCATTAAAGTGGTGGTAGGTGACACCATCATAAGCAGGGGCAGTGTTGTGTTTGGAGTGGAAGACAAGTGTGATGTCGTTTGTGGTGATGGGAGTGTTGATGTCTCAGGATTGTAACTGATCCTGGTCCCGGCAGAGGTTTGAGTCCTCCCTCAGGCATGGGTGTGTGTGTTTGTCCTTAGGATAACTTAGGTTAAGTAGCAGTTAAGTCCCACAAAATTTCACACTCATTTGAACATTTTTTTGGTAACTGATCCAAGTACTGGAAACTATAGGCGGCCTGTGGGACAGAGATATCAGTGCGGTCAAGGATGGTGGGGAACAGGGAGTAATCAGAATGGGAATTGTCAGGAATGGAGAAGACCTCACAGAGGTGGGAAGCAAAATGGTTAGCCTTACTGAATTTGTGAGGGAAGATTCGATCATCATGGAGGATAGGGTAATGTGGGGTGGGATGGCTACCAGTAAGGTGGTGGGAGTCTGACCAGCAGTTGGAGGAGTTGACAGGGAGGTTGAGGTGTGTGCATGTCTGGCACCAGTCCCAATGTTTCTTTGCTGTAATGAGGTTCCAGATGTGTTGCTGTAATTGCCAGTGGTGGATGAGTGTATCCCAGTCATGGGTGCAGAGAAAGGAGTGGTAGAGCCTGCGGGATTCACAAAGAAGAAGAACGACCTGTGGAGGAAGGGTAGAGCACTGTGGGTGGATGAGTATGGTAGGGAAATGGGCCTCCACAAAGTCAGTGATGGTCTTCTGAAGGAAGGAAGACGGATGGGTGATGTCAGCAGGATGGTGAAATGTGAGGGTGTGGCTTTCGACCTGTGAGGCAATGGACTCCCAGTAGGCATCCCCGTTGGCACATCGGTAGTTGTGGATGGACTTCGGAGTGGCAGCTGGGCTGGGGGCTGCAGGGGGGCCACAGGCAGAGGAGATGGTGAGAAGGACTGGGAGGTGGTCACTACCAATGGTATTGAGGACGTCCATGGCGATACAACCATGGAAATTGGGGGATGTGAGAATAGCATTGGGGGTGGAGTTACTTTCACAACGGGTGTGTTGTGGGAGACGAAAAAGGTCATCATAGGAGTGGCATGGAACTGATGCCACTGCTGAAGAGTGGCAGCATCACGGCTGTGAATGTTGAGGTTGGTGGCAATCACACAGGTGAAGAAGGTATGGTCAACATGGGAAATGAAGTCTTAGAGGAGGAGCTGCAGGATGGATGTAGATAGTGGCACAGGTGATGGTCAGGGAAGGAAAAAATAGGCTGAGGAATAGGTATTCAGTTGGGACATTGAGGAGGGGTTGTGGCTGGACAGGGAGATGTTTGAGGTGGCCAATAGTGACCCCACCTTGGGCGAGGGGGGATTGTCAGTGCGGTGACGGAGATAACAAGAGGCGCAGACAACTTGGTGAGGTTCGAGGAAGGTTTTATTAAGGATGAATGAGTCAACCTGGTGCTGGGATAGGGTATGCATAAAGAGGTATTTGTCAGGAGGGAGGGAGCCAATGTTGAGCTAGAGGAGATAACACTGGCGACCCACCAGGAGGGAAATGGGGTGAGGAGTGAGGGGTTAAACGAGGGTGTCCAGGTGGTGCTGATATTTAAATGGAAAACAGAGCATATGGCGAGGGAAATGTGCTGGAGGGTGTGGGGGCGCTGGAAGGGATAGATGTTCTACATGATGATAGTTAGGAACTGGATGATGTCTTCTGCTGCAGGGGAGGTCAGAGGGAATTATTGTGATTAAAGGGTGGATCGATGGGGTGAATGGGGAGGTGAGCTCAGGGTTGGTGGGAGGGGGTTTTACTTTGCATTTGGAGGTGAAGGTGGGATAGGGTTTGTTGCAGGTGTTGCAGGAGGGGGGGAAGGCGAGGTTAGGACGCTGATTAAGGAAGTGGGAGGCTTTCCAATGGGGTAGGTGGGGGTGTTCTTGCAGTTTTGGGTGAGATGGTCATTGTACAGAACACAGCACTGGCAGCAGTAGGTTTCAGGAGGGGAATGGGATTGGTCAACGGGGTGATGGTGGTTGAAAATCAGGGCTTTCTATGTGAGGAGGTGAGCGATAGAGGAGGCAGACTCAGTAAAGATTGCTTGGGGAAGGTAGGGGCAGTGGCGTTGTAAATACGGTGGGGCGATCAGACTTCCAGGGCAGGATGGGTACTCAGTTCTGCAAACACCTCTGCCTCTGTGCCCACAGGGCTGAGTTTTGTGATCGCAACGATGAGGGTTGGCAGACGAAAAGGGGGTTGGGGCTGACGAGGAGAGGAGGAAGTAAGGAAAGGGGTGAGGGATGCATGGGGGCCAAAGGTGATGCAGGGAAGGCGCCGGAGGAGATCTGTATGGAAAGAGGGAGAGGAGGACTTGATGAGAACAGAGTCTCTGTGAGGGATAAGTTGGGTAATGGGTGCACTGGGGATGTATTTTTGGGTTTCAAGGGTGAAGATGCAGGCATCTAGGAATTTTGGATCAGCGTTTGCAAGGACGAAGGTATACAGGGTGGGGACTGGGGAGGCAGGAGGAGGGGTGGTATCCATGTTGGGATGAGAGGGAATTGTGTCTGGCAGTGGATCTTTCGAGGAGGGGGTGGAGGAGAGATTGTCACTTGGTCCCTTGGAAGGTTTTTTGGTGAGTGTGGCCTGAGAGGAGGGAAGAGGGACTGGATGAATGGGGAGGTGGTGGGAGGCAGGCCCTGCTTGTGAGGCAGCGGCACTGGGTATGGGGTGGGGCGCTCTATGGTGGCTACTGTGGCGCGGCGGACAGTTATTCGGGTCGGGGAACCTGGAGTAGTTGTAGCGGAGCGGTTGGGGAGGGGGAAAAGTCGTCTCAGCGGGCGACAGCAGTGGGAGGGGTGGCAGAAGCAGGGGCTGGAGTAGGGGAAGGAGCAGGGGAAGGAGCATCATACAGGTGGGGATACACAGATGAGGAGGAGACGGAAGGGGAGGTGTCCATGATTGAAGGCGGCGTCCACTGGCGACAGGAATCGCCGAAGTGCGAAAGGAACTAAAACAGGAGCCAGCGGCGGCAAAGCCGGTGGTGGCGGCGAGCACGGCAAGGCGGCAACGACAACGGCGGTGGCAGCTGGACGGAGGCGGCTAGCACCAGGCGTCGGCGAACACCGGGAGGCGGGGACGTCGGCGGCGGCGGTGATCGGCGGCGGGTGGCAGCGACGGTGTGCAGACGGACGGAAGAACGACAGCGGCCGTCAGACGGGCTGACAGCAATGGCAGCGGGCTCTTCCGAAGCGACGAGTACGCCCCGAGTGTTACCCAGGCAGAGTAAGTCCTCGATGTGGAAATGAGGGGATCCAACCCTCAAATGCCGTTCGATCGCTCACAGCCATCTATATATCCATTCCGTAGTCCACAGCATTTTTCTTCAAGGTCCGAATGCTATTCGCTAGATGATTGCACTGGACATACGGAATATACAGGGTGAATCACGTAAGACGTAACACCCATTTTATTTCGTGAACAGTTACACATATCCAAACGCTTTTCTCGGAAAATGTTAGAGCGTCGAGGGGTACGTATTCTTTTTTATTTCATGAATGTTTTTAGCGCTGGTATCGACGGAGACGTTGGACCAAATCCTTTTTTTAACGAAATTGTGTACTTTTTTTATAACTGCATTCGATAGTGCTTAGGAAGACATTTACGGTGATATAACGTTTGTTAATGTTGACGTTGAAACCTGTCGTTAAAAAATTCGAGAAGTATTCTAGAATTTGAGAGAACGGTGGCCGGAATTGGCATTAGCGACACCGCCAAGCAGAGATATCGTGCTACGCGGTGCCAGAACGTCAACGCATTTGCCTGTTGAGTTGCAGGCCGCGCTGTACTGCACTGCAGGCCGCTCATTACTGCTTCAGCATCCATTGCGTGCATATATGTAGACCAATGAAGAGAAGTTGGATAAACTACTTTCATATGATGGATGTAAATGAACTATAAAAGCAGTACAGTGGTATAAGGCTTTCTCTCCGAAACGCCAATGCACGAATTATTAAGACACTGACAGGCTGTTTGAACGTTAAAAAGAGGACAAGAAAGAAGACTGTAACTGACAGAGACCCACAAGAAGCTGTTCTGGCTACGACACTAACGAATCCGCAAAGTAGTACTGTAACCTCCCCCTCACTTATCGACCTTAATGACAGTGAAAAATTAAACCGCATGTACCTAATGGAAACTTGGGAAAAGCAATCATCACCGAAGTTAATCTGTCGGTAAAGAGGGAGGAAAGGGTTACATCTAAATGAAAGGAAAAATGCAAATGAAACTGGTGGAAATTAATTTTGAAAAGGGGTAAAGTTAATAAAGAAAGTAAATGTGCGGCCATTACGTTAACAATTAACTAGCGGTAATTAGACATTTGAGATTTGGGGAAAATTACGGTCGCCAGTCCTATGGACAATTACTATAATAACTGAAAAAGAAAGGTTATTGCACATATAATTAGCACTAAAAGCGTGGCAACTGAAGGTTGACACATGTTGTGTGAAAACTGAATGTTTGTCTGAAGTAATAAATTTCGCTACACCCTGACTTAATTTAGCAAAAGAATTAATAAAAGTGGAAAATTGAAAGTTAATTTAGTGACAAATTAATAGTGAACTTTGTTTCTGAAGCATATCGAAATTCAGTAAAATACAGTTAGTCTTGGGCTACCTCAACAATCATTTCAAAAGCTACTTGAATCTACGCAATTTAGAAATAAGAGATTTAACTTCGAACATGAATTAAATGATTCTGAACAATTAACAATAGTAAAATTTAGTACGTACCAAGCTGAGCTGCAGTCACAGGTAAGCTAAAATATGCTAACAAAACTCACACTCTTAATTTGTGCTCGTGTAATCTAAATATTGTAGCCATCTATGAATACTTTAACTGAACTTCGAAATTAAAGCAGTGAAATGGAATAATATTTCTTTAATGCTGGCGTTTGAATTTCAACTACACTCGGGTTCATTCCGGAAAAGTAAGGGACCCTGCTTGGTAATGCAATTGGGGCAATGAGCAACAGATGTTCATGCTAAGTTGTTGTAATTATAGTTACGAAAATGGAATAGTTTGAAACGCTGAGGTCTGACATACAGTTCTAAAACTTTACGTGCTTCTAGTCTTCCTTGTTGGTTGATTGAAGGTTTGAAGTCGTCGATCGAGGAGGTGGCGACAGTCACTCATTGTCGGCCGTCGCTGTTGCATGATGGCGCGCCTTCTTCTCGACACGGTCACCAGGCGAAACGGGCTCTTAATGTGTGCCAGGTAATGCTTCCCATCCGCGACACCGTGCTAGAAACTATTATAGCCAGTCGAGCGCAATTACATGCTGCCAAACCCTGAAAGCGCGGCAACTCCGGGAGCGTCACACAACACACCTGCTCCACTGCACTACTCCGGCCAGACTCTCCCTGCCCCGCGCTCCACGCGGCAGAGTTAACACTACCAAAGATCCTAAACACTTTCGTTCTTCACATGACCTATCGATGTATTCGTTCGATAGCATAGTTTTCCCTATGCAAGACCCAGCGTAAAATACAAATAATATTTACAAAACAAACCAATTATACATAGACATAAATGCAAAATATATATATACAAATAGTAAAACAATTACAATATATAAAGACACAGAAATGTCACATCTTGAGGTAACAAAACAAGGAAAAAAATTATAGTTCAATAGATGGAAATAGGAGGATATGCATTTCCGGCGTTACATTACCAGACTATTGATAAGGAATGTGAAATCAGCCAGTGCATCCTGTATCGACAGAATTTCCATCTGTATCATCTATCAATACATCATTTACTCGACGGCTGTGAGTTCAAACATCGTATAGAATTTTGTCGGTTTGTCCTTCAGCAACTGAGAGATGACCCTACGTTTCCCAAGGTATGCTCTTTATCGATGAAGCAACGTTTATTAACCCCGCTGATGTAAATTTGCATAATATTCACTACTGGAGCAGCCGAAAATTCACACTGGTATCGCCAGGTGCAACATCGACGGCAATGGAACGTAAACGTCTGGTGCGGCATCAAAGGAAATTACATTGTGGGAGCTTACTTCATCTCGGGCTGAATGAGAACTTTCCTGGAGTTGGATAGGACGAAATTATGTTGTCAAATGGGAGGGGGGGGGGGGGGCTGCGAGTTCCCCAGATTTGACTCTTCTTGCTTTCTTTCTTTGGGGAACACTCAAAGGTAAAGTCTATGACGATCCCCAACTACGCCAGAGGATATGTGTAGTCGAATCGCCAGTGCATACTATACCATGCCATTAAGTGTAACTACATCTGTTCACTTTCCTTTCGAACTGCGATTGAAAATGTGCCTTTTAGTCCATGGTCCACAGTTTGACCACTTGCTTAAATAAAGGATAAAGTTTCCAGAATGATATTTTCACTCTGCAGCGGAGTGAGCGCTGATATGAAACTTCCTGGCAGATTAAAACGGTGTGCCCGACCGAGACTCGAACTCGGGACCTTTGCCTTTCGCGGGCAAGTGCGGTACCATCTGAGCTACCGAAGCACGACTCACGCCCTCTCCTCACAGCTTTACTTCTGCCAGTGTCTCGTCTCCTACCTTCCAAACTTTTCAGAAGCTCTCCTGCGAAACTTGCAGAACTAGCACTCCTGAAAGAAAGAATACTGTGGAGACATGGCTTAGCCACGGCGGGGGGGATGTTTCCAGAATGAGAGTCTCGGTCGGGCACAAAGTTTTAATCTGTCAGCAAGTTTCATATCAGCGCACACTCCGCTGCAGAGTGAAAATACTATGAACGTGTCTTGATTTTTCTTGTCTTACATCCATTATAATGAAAATGTCAGATATACCTGTCTGGTTCCTTTACCTTCCCAGATGGCCATGTAACATTTCTCAATTTTTGTTCTTCTTCTCTATGTTATTCTCGTTGGTTACTTAGCTTCATAAGGTGTTGAACCGATAGTGCGATAATTCTTGGAACTTATCTGCCCTAATTGTCTTGGAGATCATGCGGATGATATTTATCCCAATGTCTGACGGTGGAGCTCTATCTCCTGACTTATAAGTTCTGCAAAACAACTTGAATAGTCGTTCGGCTGCAACACCCACCAACGATTTCCAATATTCTAAAGGAGAATTATCTATGCCTTCTGCTTATTTGATCACTAACCCTCCAAATCTCTGTTATACGCTGACTCTAAAACTGGATCTCCGTATCTCTCATGTCAGTGGTGGGGTAACAGGGGTGCCTTGATGTTTTGTTAGTACAGTTTGCATACATTCAGAGACAAACTTGATTGATTTATGAATCTCTCCCTCCCTCCCCTAAACCTACTGATGTGTTAATTGATTTACGCCCCCATGGAGGTTGATTCGTGACCCCTTCAGGATAATCCATCCTTCTGAGAAACCCCCTCACATCCACTCCCTCCACCACCTCCCTGACCATCTGGGAAACCTCCTCACTGGTACAAGCAAGCCTTTGATATCAAATTAATTGACTAATTAATTAAATCGACACATTAACTAACTCCTCACCCTCTGATACCCGAAAATATCAATGAGTGATACAGTGAGCAAAATGTCTACATAATCTGTAAGTAATGTGCCTTGTGGAGAGTGTCACTAAAAAAGCTTATAGTTTACTGCTGTACACAAAACTTCCTCATATTTTATCATTGTTGTAACTTTGCCTGAAGGGTCATACTTCGTTGCGCTCCTCTCCTGAGGATATGAAGTTCTATATAGCAGTTCAGATTCACCTTGATCTTGTTGCACTGAATGTCGTCACGCCAGATTGTGCAAAAGATATCAAGAGTATAAGATAGAGGACATGGCAAGCAGCAGAATTCGAATGTAGTGTATGTACATGCAGGAGCGTCACCACATTTTTCCTCAAAACAGAAGAAAATTCTTCCAAGGCAACAGACTTTTCAAGCGCCGACTTCGCCAATAACTGCTAGCATGAAAACAGCACCGTTTGTAACTCTATACCTCAATCCTTTGCTCCAAAGATAAAGGACGTCCCTAACAGTTTCAGGTTTAATAATGACTGTACAGCAGTAACAATTTGAAGAGCAAGTGTCAGGTAAACCCAGCAAAACATTATTATGCGTAATTTTGGCTGTACTGTTCGTAAATCCATTCGGTAGATACATGAAAGTACGTAACGGCAACAGCAAACAGCCCCATATAGCTGTAATTTCGTAATAACTGACTACGTGAAATACATTTATTACAGCAATTAAGTCGCCTTCAATGATACTCCGTGTTAATCCACACTAATGGTATTCATTAAGCTGAATATGAACAGGGAGAACAAATTTAGCACAAGAGCTGATTTGTAACGCTAGAATGAACCTGCCACACGTTAGTTTATCAGACAGACGATGCAGCAAAACTGACAACATTCATTCCTAGCCACAACAGTAAAAATATCCCGATTACGCAAACTTGTTCACTTACGCTCGCGGGGAAAGAAAAATAATTGAGACGGCAGGAAAGCCATAACCCACATTGACAATCCAGAACCTTTTGGAGCGACACACTTGCAGATTCTTTCTCTCTCTGGTATATACAAAATACGACTAATGTTTATGATTTCGTATTACTCTTTGCGTAGTTGGCGGCATGTCTCATTTCTGTCTGGTGTTAGCATCTAGAGACAAGGTTTTGGAACTTGGGATGGATTACTGCGGACCATGGCCAGATTATATCGACAGCTGTGAGCGATCAAGAAGAGCGGCGTGTGTTAATAACTCTCTCAAATCAAATCACTATCTTCATTCCAAGAATGTCCTAGTTTTGTTTCCAAAATATATGTTACAGATATTGTTTTAATATTTTACTATTCTCCTCATAAATTCCGCTGGTTTGTACATCAGATGAAGCTAGCGTCATTCCAGATAAATCCATAGCATGTAAAATAAAGGGAAAAAACATACATTAGTGGATGAAATATCAAAGCCATCTTCAAAATTTATGCTGAAAATTTGCATGCAGCATTACATGTGTGTCACTTTCATGAGAACAAGTGTTGTCTTGTACCAAATTGTTATACTTTGGCTCAAATGGCTCTGAGTACTATGGGACTTAACTGCTGAGGTCATCAGTCCCCTTGAACTGAGAACTACTTAAAACTAACTGCCGACCGGAGTGGCCGTGCGGTTCTAGGCGCTACAGTCTGGAACCGAGCGACCGCTACGGTCGCAGGTTCGAATCCTACCTCGGGCATGGATGTGTGTGATGTCCTTAAGTTAGTTAGGTTTAATTAGTTCTAAGTTCTAGGCGACTGATGACCTCAGCAGTTAAGTCTCATAGTGCTCAGAGCCATTTGAACCATTTTTTTAAACCTAACTAACATAAGGACATCACACACAACCATGCGCGAGGCAGGATTCGAACCTGCGACCGTAGCGGTCGCGCGGCTCCATACTGTAGCGCCTAGAACCGCTCGGCCACTCCGGCCGGCTGTTATACTTTCTCCTATATTTCACATGATAGTACAATCCCTCGACAAACAAAAAATTGACTTGATAGTTCTATGTTGAAAAGAAATAGTGAACCTAGTTAGGTTCATGTGACACAAATGTCCTTCCCTACCGATTTTCAGATTCGGTCAAGTTATAAACTTTTTGAGCGTTACAGCTTAATACACTCTGGTCAGCTACAACATTATGGCAACCGACCCCTATCGATACAAACCCATGCAGGTGATAGAAGCGTCACCTGGCGAGGAGTGACTGCTAGTCAGACGCACGCACTGTGTATGTGGTATCAGTGAGCAGGTTGCCAGTTTGTATAATGGGGAAGGCGTGCGATCTTTCTGAGTTTGGTCGAGGGCAGACTGTGATGGCCCGGAGACTTGGCACGATGTTCAAATGACTCTGAGCACTATGGGACTTAACATCTGAGGTCATCAGTCCCCCAGAACTTGTTGTTGTTGTGGTCTTCAGTCCTGAGACTGGTTTGATGCAGCTCTCCATGCTACTCTATAGTGTGCAAGCTTGTTCATCTCCCAGTACCTAATGCAGCCTACATCCTTCTGAATCTGCTTAGTGTATTCATCTCTTGGTATCCCTCTACGATTTTTACCCTCCACGCTGCCCTCCAATACTAAATTGGTGAACCCTTGATCCCTCAGGACATGTCCTACCAACCGATCCCTTCTTCTAGTCAAGTTGTGCCACAAACTTCTCTTCTCCCCAATCCTATTCAATACCTCCTCATTAGTTACGTGATCTACCCACCTTATCTTCAGCATTCTTCTGTAGCACCACATTTCGAAAGCTTCTATTCTCTTCTTGTCCAAACTGGTTATCGTCCATGTTTCACTTCCATACATGACTACACTCCATACAAATACTTTCAGAAATGACTTCCTGACTTTTAAATCTATACTCGATGTTAACAAATTTCTCTTCTTCAGAAACGATTTCCTTGCCATTGCCAGTCTACATTTTATATCCTCTCTACTTCGACCATCATACTTTAAGTGTCTTATTTCCTAATCTAATCCCCTCAGCATCACCCGACTTAATTTGACTACATTCCATTATCCTCGTTTTGCTTTTGTTGATGTTCATCTTATATCCTCCTTTCAAGACACTGTCCATTCCGTTCAACTGCTCTTCCAAGTCCTTTGCTGTCTCTGACAGAATTACAATGTCATCGGCGAACCTCAAAGTTTTTACTTCTTCTCCATGAATTTTAATACCTACTCCGAATTTTTCTTTTGTTTCCTTTACTGCTTGCTCAATATACAGATTGAATAACATCGGGGAGAGACTACAACCCTGTCTCACTCCTTTCCCAACCACTGCTTCCCTTTCATGCCCCTCGACTCTTATAACTGCCATCTAGTTTCTGTACAAATTGTAAATAGCCTTTCGCTCCTTGTATTTTACCCCTGCCACCTTCAGAATTTGAAAGAGAGTATTCCAGTTAACGTTGTCAAAAGCTTTCTCTAAGTCTACAAATGCTAGAAACGTAGGTTTGCCTTTTCTTAATCTTTCTTCTAAGATAAGTCGTAATGTTAGTATTGCCTCACGTGTTCCAGCTTAGAACTACTTAAACCTAACTAACCTAAGGACATCACACACATCCATGCCCGAGGCAGGATTCGAACCTGCAATAGTAGCGTTCGCGCAGTTTCAGACTGAAGCGCCTAGAATTGCTCTGCCACACGGGCCGGCCCAGTGGCACGAAGATTTCGGAAACTGCATGACTTGTTGGGTGTTCAAAGAGTGCTGTGGTGAGTATCTTCAACATGTAGCGAAACCAACGTGAAACCACATCCAAACGTGGTGAGGCTGGGCGGCTACACCTCACCACACATGTCGAACGTCGTAGGTCACGCAGACTGGTAGAACAGGACAGGCGGCGAACTGTGGCACAGTACTAGTGTGAACACACAGAGCACCGAACACTCCTAAGGATGGGGCTCCGCAACTGAAGACCCATGCGTGTACCAAAGTCACACCACGACTTAGGCAACTACGACTGAAACGGGCGCATGACTATAGGTATTGGACGTTGGCGCAGTGGCAGAGCGCTGCATGGTCTGATGAATCCCAATACCTTCTTCACCATGCTGATGGGAGGCACGAATCCGTCGTCTTACAGAGGAACAGGTCCTTGACACCAGCACTGCGGGGCAAAGACAAGATGGCTCTAGGGAACATTCACGTGGGCATCCATGGGTCAAGTGGAGCTCGTGCAAGGCACCATGACGGCCAAGGGGTATCGTACCCTGGTTGCAGACCACGTACACCCCTTCATGATGATCGGCAGTGGCATTTTCGAACAAGATAATGTGACATGTCACAAGGCCAGGAGTGTGATGGAATCGTTCGAGGAACAGTGGAGAGTTCCAGTTATTGTACCAGCCCCCAACTCGCCAGATCTGTACCCGATCGAACATGTCTGGCATTTAACTCCATGTGGCATCAGAGCGCATATTTCCCCTCCCCGGAGGTTTGTCCCGTGTGTGTGCAAATGTGGTACCAACTCTCTACAGCGTCCTAAGAAGACCTCGTTGCTTCCACGTCACGACGAGTCGCCGCTGTTATCGGTGCCAAACGTGGTCACACTGCCAGTTAGGTAGGGGGACACTATGTTCTGTCTGGTAAGTGTACATCATTATATTAACACTGAGTCATATTTACTGTGCATTACTAATTCTCCTGCAACGTTACAACGAACACTAGTGTTTACCACGTTGCTAACAGAACTTACCAATTCCTGAATATATTTATTCAGTAATTTGTTGAAATAAGGGCTATTAAGGTATGTTTAGAATTTTATTAATAATTAATTGGACATATATCACAATTTTTTTGTTATGAGAGTAATAAACTTAGACCTTTTTGTGAAATATTTACATCACTCGAGTTCAATAAGATCCTAGAAATCAGCGAGACATGTATGTTGTGGAAGGTTCGTTCCTTTGTCTGATGGAGTGTACTTCAAGTACATTTTGTACTGTGCAATAGCTCGGTCCCGCCTAGGGCGTTAAAGTATGTGGTGACGGTTTTAGTTAAGCACCACATTTCGTGGTTGATGGGACACGTATATCTCATTACAGTAATAGGCAGTTATGATCGTTGTGATGTACACATAGTAAGTCACGTAAGATGTGACACGCCTTTTATTTCGTGAACGGTTACATATATCGAAAGGCGGCTTTCGTCAGATGTTACAGCGTCGAGGGACAAATATGTTTTTGTTTGGCTAATATTTATAGCTCTGGTATCAACTGAGGTACTGAAGCAACTACGTTTCTTTTAAATGTAACCGTATACTTTTTATAACTGCCCTTGAGGAGACAATTATGATATACAGCGTTTCTTAATGTTGAAGTTGAAACTTGTCGTAGAAAAATTGATAGAAGTTCTAGAATGTGAGAGCACGATGGCCGGAAACGGCATTTGCGTTCGAAAGACAGCCCAGCAATCGTCTGGGACCGGGTTGCGTAGTTGTATACCGTAGGCCTGCGCTACGAGAATGAAGCTTTATTTCCATTTGAACCAGCTACCGACCTACGAGTGTTGTATATGAAAATACACCATAGGCTAGAATCTGGCGTATAACAAAGACTTGACGAAAACTGTTTAGCACTTGTGTATCTGCCCAGATATACGTCAGCTGAAACAGAGAAATAATCTGTTCATTCTTCAAAAATGAAGAGGGCTTATACGCCGCAAAAAGTAACTACTGTATTAAATATCTACATGTTAGGAGGGAGATTTGACCTATCTTTCCCTGTACGTGGCTGTGTGCTTCTTAGAGGCAAAATACATGTTGTCCGACGAGTGTCTCTACTTACACTGCCCTAAATTATATCATATGGAAGGCAGCCAGTCCACAGAGACGGGTAACCGAAAGGCACGCGTACACACACGCTGACTGGCGTGAGGTCTGAAACAGGATACGTGATGAAAGCTATAAAGAAAAGAACGGAGCTTCTCGTATACTTAACTTTAATTCATTGTGGTACATTGCTCTGGATAATACAAGTGATACTCTCTCCAGATATGGTTAATGGCGCCTTGCTAGGTCGTAGCCATAGACTTAGCTGAAGGCTATTCTATCTGTCTCTCGGCAAATGAGAGAAAGGCTTCGTACGTGTAGTCGCTAGCAATGTCGTCCGTACAACTGGAGCGAGTGCTCGTACGTTTCTCTAGACCTGCCGTGTGGTGGCGCTCGGTCTGCGATCACACAGTGTCGACACGCGGGTCCGACATGTACTAATGGACCGCGGCCGATTTAAAGCTACCACCTAGCAAGTGTGGTGTCTAGCGGTGACACCACACATAACACATATGATATACCAACAGACGTGTCTGCAACAATATTCTGTACTCCTCCTTGCGTTAGCGACGCGGCTTCTCACTGTACGTAATAAGGTCACGTGATACCTCTCAGTCGTATTGCTTTACAAAGCTCCTGCTGACGCTGGCTACCCAGTTCGCGCAAAGCGCTGATGTTTTGCTTTACTCCTGACCTGCTAACGTGGTGAAGCTCTGCCATTTCGTTTCGCTCTTGTTGATACTCCCGCAAGGAACACAGAGTGAACTAGGTCTCGCAATTATGAAATTCTGCAGCCAGTTGCCTGATACAGGGTTGGTACGTAACAGCACCGTCATGCCTGTAAGTCAAATTGGTTTGGCGAGACTTGGTTAGACCAGACCAGCGAACAGGTGCACCTCACACTGAAATCTGCTGGGATTTCAGGGCTGTGATAGGGAAGTTCCCCACGTTCTGATAATCAGAAAACGAGACCGCGTATTATGCAGATTTTCGTGGACGAGCCAGAACTTTACAGCTGCCGCAGCGCACCGCCCCTCGCCCACAACGCACAGTTTTCTGCTGCCGCCCGAATCAAGCTGAAAGGACAAAATACTCCTCCACTGGTGTAGGGCTGTAAATGATGCTCAAGCTCCCTGTTCTCGTGTGAACCATAGTTTTTGGTATACTTGCTTGCAGTTGATCCCATTTGAATAGTCACAGTGGTTTCATGTAAACAAAGTTAGGCGTTGTAAAAGGTGTTAATTCAGGGGATAATTTGTATAGCTTCAACCTTAATGTATGCTTTGCCAATCAAACACTATTTCTTTTCTGATTTGTGCTTGTCGTTTTTGTTTAAGATTTATCAGCCACTTGTAGTTACAAAACGATTAATTAAACTTTTCATTATTTTGTAAACTTAAATACGCCACTGTTCTGTTCATACTCCCTCTACTATTCACTGCTTTTATTTTATTGTGATGGTACATGGGTAGACCAGCCATTTAAAGTTCAGTCTTATTAATTTAGTTAATTTGATTAAGAAACTGAGTTCTGAAAGTCACCACAGCCACAGGGAACAAAAGCGCCATGATTAAATTCATATATAAAAATTAAAGATGTAGCTGACGATATGAAGGTTATTGAGAAGCATCAGTCAGATATATATGAGTACTTATGATGAAAGCAGGTGACAGCTTGCAAGAGGAATTCATCTAACTATGAAATTAGACAAGTTATCTGTCAACTCAATTTACTACACACGTACAGATTTTAACTGACAATAAACAAATGGAACAAATGTTGAAGGCAGTAGGCCAACGTCTCGGCAATGTGTATAGAGGATCGGAAGTGTGGTTCAGATGAGCGCTTATCTGGACAAAACACTTATATTCGTGGAAGACTTACTGTGATTGACGAACGTTAATGCAGAGAGACAGAAAATACCACAGAAGTAAATGCATGTGCAGATATTTCCGTAGTTGATATCATGTTGAACTTCTAACTGCAGACAAGTCTTCAGAACGAAGACTGAAATTACTGTCCAATTTTCTGTACAGGTTCCGGAACTCTCCGAACCGAGGTGATACAAAACTTTTTTTGATGAGTGTGTAATCTACACTGTCTGACATCCATGGTTGTCGTCGTTGTCGTCCTATCGAAACACACCTACACCTGACACTACGCATACCTGGCATTTTCCTTAGTGCGGGATGAACGTCGATTCTAAGAATTCGGGTGAGAGACCGACTCCCTTCATTTTAAGGTCCTGTAGCGTGTCCTTCATTCTCTATGGAGTCCAACTTTCTTTTGCAGTGGCTTCCCATGTATCTATGCAGTTCATTACTGGCAGTCACTAGTACTGATTCACATCTCATTATCCAGTGGAGATTTCTACTTTGTCCACAGGTAATCCCGATACACAGCCACCTTTGTAATGTAGGCACGTCAAGATGCATTCCTGGCGCAGTTTACTCTACCAATAGGCACCGTGGAGGCATCGCAGACTTAGACTGTGCGTGTCGTCATTTAAGGGGCTCCGGAAAGGCTCAAAATCATGAAAAGTTCAATTTTTACTTTTTTGCGTTTTCTGAATCTGCAGACTATTACCTTTTAATAGATATATAATTTATTCAATTCCGAAGACTACAACTATTTTTAAATTTTTTTTGAAATGTGTTCTACATGGGCGTGACCCACTGTGGCGCTGTTAAACTGCTGTCAAATGGTGTTATTATTAACGTCCGTGTTCATCAGGTACATTTTAGTGATGTGAGATAAAGTATGTGTTGTGGCTGACCTGTGATGGTTCAATATATATCGCTGGTGTGATTGTCGATTGTTTCATGTTTATTAACTCTGTCGTTATCTCGAAAATATTCGTAATTAATTCTGTTTCTTGAGTCTCTGTTTTGTTGAAGTATAATAATGAGTAAAAGTAAAGTTATTAGAAATCCTCTGAAGGCTTTTAAGTAAAGGAGAAATGTTGGAAAGCCAAAGGTATGTGTTATTACTGTAAACAATAAAGACGATAACCAAGTGAGTGAACCTAACCTCTCAAGTACACCTGCCCATAGCAGTCAAAGTGGGAAAGAAAATACTTCACAGAAGAAGCTTGGTTGAATGAGTGAAAACTATGAATGTTTTATGGGCGAATCGGATGTGAATGAAATATTTGATATGTCGGTTCTCAAAGGAATTTTTTCAAACTGTGTAAGATGTATTCATTGTAGTGAAGTTGGTCTGGAACTCTCCATAATAAAGCACGTAGGACTTGCTAGTGAAATACAACTGAAATGTGATAAGTGTTCATACATGACCACCTTTTGGAACAGTGTTGCAGTAACCGCAACTGAAGAAAATGGTAGCAAAATCTACGAACACAACAACGAGCGATATTAATTTAGACAAGGAACGCCTTCGGGCCGCAGACAGGGCTGTAAAGAGTCTAGAAATACAAGCAAGAGTAAACAGGAGGAGGAACAAGAGGAAGCTGGAGGAGGAGTTTGCAGCGGATGAAGATAATCCATCCTATTGACCTGGAATGCACTAAAAAGTTAATCCAATCTTTGTCGCTCGATTCCCAAAACTTTTATTTTCTCATACTAATTACATGTTTTCTAAGGATCTTCCAAACATATTTGTTTCAAACTTTCAGTAAATGTTACACAGTACCTTCTGCATAATTTAACACAGCCTTTTTCCAAAAAACTGTATATTTTTGAATATATAAATAAAAAATTGCAAAAAAATGTGAATTTTCATTACAATTGAAAAAAAATCATCTTTAATAACTGAACTAAAATATTATAAAATCCCTGTGTTAAGTTGTAGCCCATATTCCAATAAATAATCTATAAAAAGTTCAACTTCCTACCTCAAATACTTTGTGAGGAAAGATGTAATTTATAAGCGTTATTTTAACATTGCAAGTATAGGGCGTTCCGGAGTCCCTTAACGGAAAGATGAGTTGGAGACAAGTCCATCATAATCTGCTGAAAGTTCCCGAGATTTCACTGCGTTGACCATTCAGTATAGCAATTACGCACTGCAGTTTGCAATAGTGCGCGAATGTTGACTAGGTTGACCTCTGGTGAATTGGGGCTAGCGATATAACGAATCTTTGAGTTACTACCTTCATCAAAGGTAGCCTTTTGGCCGAGTTGGATGAGTGGGTCGGCAATCACTGAGGCGTTGTCTCGTGTGACCTGGGACAGCGACTACAGCGTCCCTGTTGGAAGAATTGGGGAAAAAGGCTGCTTCTTCCAACGGTAGCGTTCAAAATGAATCTTCCTACTGACGCTGGGATGACCAAACGTATCACAGAGTGCTGTTGCATTGCTCCGCAAACTGTAGCTTCGTTTTCACATACCCAGCATTTCGGTTGGTGGCACGAGAGCTGACTTGTTGGATATGGCGTTATATTGAGGTTTTGAGCAGTTGAGTTACTTAATGCAGCTTGGATACAGAGTCCCAGTCTGCCCTTTATAGTGAGCCAAGTCAGTTGTAACTATGCCGCACTTACTTCAATCTACATTAATTTTACGCATTTTCTAAATTGTTTCTTCATTTAATTGATTTATTGTTACCTGCAATGGTCATTATTCAATATATATTCCTGAGGGTCCGCTAACTCGGGTGCCTAACCACTGACCTTGTTAACTTGCACCGAGAGTGTTTCTCATTACAGCGAGGATTTTGCAATCAATCAGATTTCTTAAAGAATTTGTTTGTTGAGTGCCGGCCGAAGTGGCCGTGCGGTTAAAGGCGCTGCAGTCTGGAACCACAAGACCGCTACGGTCGCAGGTTCGAATCCTGCCTCGGGCATGGATGTTTGTGATGTCCTTAGGTTAGTTAGGTTTAACTAGTTCTAAGTTCTAGGGGACCAATGACCTCAGCAGTTGAGTCCCATAGTGCTCAGAGCCATTTTGTTGAGTATATTCTCGAAATGGGCAAAGTAAATAAATGAATAAATTCAAAACAGTATTTGCAATTTTGCGTAACATATAAATAATACCCGTCTTCCTTTGTGAGGATGAAAACCCATTGGTATCCACGTAAGTCTGGAACAGGGTTATTCAGTCTTGGAACAAGGAACTGATAGTCCAGGATAAAGATACTGCTATAATACTACAAGTCATTTAATGATATAATAACCACTGATTCCGTTCAAACAGCTCGTCGAATCAGGATTCCGTTATATGTTGGGGGAACATGGATCACGTAATTAGTGAGACTGCGTAAATGACTCAAGCGTCAGTACCAAAAATAACGACATACAGGCTTCATACTTAGCTGGTCAGTTAGAAACATACAGACGGGTAGAGTTACAAGTTGCCAGCAAGTTAAGTATCCCACCGAGTTGGGGTATAGCCCAACCGTCTCACTGGAACACTCAGCTGCTGTCGAGAGGCATTTGAGATCAGCCTCGTAGAGCTGGCACCTGTACAGCATCTGTTGCTGACTAGTACCTACCAATTATGGCTCCTTGGTGCTCTAACGTGGTCGTAACGGAAGTGCGTACTGCGTTTTTGAAGGAATTTGGGAGAGCTGCGTCGATCCCACATAGTACAACTTTCTACATACGATCAATTTGGCCTGTAACCATCCACTAGGAACAAAAGTACAAACCTTCCAGCACAATAGTGCGCGAAGAAGGTGGACAAGGGAAGAAAAAAACAGGGCTGAACCTTAATAGTGGCTTCCGTTCATCAAGGTGACTCGTCTGCAACCTATGAGCGACGTGGAAGATGGTGGAGGTGACAAGGTGTCAGGCAAGGGGTCGGTGTCAAGTACGTACACTGGATGCCTCTCATGTTATCGTAGGTAATTTTGGATGATCTTCCAACCTATTATCCAGATACAAAGAACAAATTTAGGGCATGAAATCAAGGTGAAAATTCAGGACTGCACTGCGGTCACTTCTTGAACAGTTTCTTCCAGGAGGGTAGAATCACCAGAATGGAATATGCTTTGGAATCTGATGTCATGAACCCGACTGAGCATATTCCGGACCAATTGAAAATGAACTGCAACAACGGTATCTATACACTTGAGGCAGTTGTAGAGGGTAAAAGTGTAGAGGCAAGACTGAGATTATGCTGTTTCCAACAACTAATTGAGGGCGTTGGGTGAAAGAGTCACCAGGAACCGAAAGGGTTGGCACAGGACAGCAGCTTCAGCCTAGTCACAAGACCGATGGAGGAAAAAAAAGTAGAGAGAGATGGAGAGAGAGAAAGAAAAAAAGTTTCTTTTATTCTCCACTTCTTCCAAATCGAAGCCAACAATTTTTTGCAGTAGGCTGGTGCTGAAAAAAATTTTTTTTCGGGAGGTGGGAGGGTGGGCGGGTGGTAGGGCGGTTTATACCAAAGGAGTTTTCCAGGTGATACAAGTCTCATAACTCTTCCTGTTGGAGAGACGGGCATGGAAATAATTGTTAAAACATTTTTTTAAAGAGATATTGAGAAGGCATGCCTTTACGGTGCACACAGTGACTTGCCTCCTCTCATATTTATATCTTACTCTCAGTAATTCGATTTGGGGAAGTATAGCCGAATATGGTTATTACAAGGCTAGTATTGAGAACCCAGAAGATCTGAATATTTTCCTCTCTAATTGCGTGCAGTGAAGAGTTGCTGTTTCTTCCTACGCTGCGTCTCTCGTCACCTGTGTGGTCCGGAAAGACAGGAGTGTTCTGCTGGGGATGAAAGGATTATGCCGACGGGTGTGAGGGAAACGAGTGGATGCTGTCCAGACGCCGACAGAGTGGGAGCGACATGCCACAGGGACCTGAAGGAGCAGCTGGGGTTAGAGTTTCCGTTACTTCGCAGAAACTTTGTGAAAACAATTTCTGACCGGCTACCAGAGAGGCGTGGAAATGAGTTGTGTTCCCAGGCAGTTTGGCGGGCAAATTACCGGGTTTTATGCATTATCATAACTGTGATTGGCTTGCTCAGGTGATAGCTCAGTGACGCAGCAAAATCGGCGTAGAAATTGGCGCCAAGTATCTCCATTTGTGGAATAGTAGTGCTTCGGCAATAGAGCGGAATTTTCCGCCGGTTTTCGAGTTGTTGATTGGGACGTTTAACCGCGTCCACAGTCGTGGGGGCGGGAATGTTCTGTGTTTGGCTTGTACGGGTGCTCTTGAGGCGGTCGGCTCTCGCCTTTTCGGTCGGAGTAGGTTACAAGACTGAGCTCTCGCTGCTCTGGACAGCCTCCCTTCCGTTGGCTGTCTCATATACTTTCATTTAATTGTACCTGTTTGACGAGTTACTGAAGTTTCGACGTCAACGTAACTTTCCGAGGACTGTTGGCAATTGAGCCTTCTGCGTACAAGTGGCCTATGTTGTCCGTTTTGGCTAAAGTTGACTGTATCACAATTACTGTGTGACTTCGCTTGTTAGAATCAATCACTATACCATCAGTGATTGTGTGGCGAGCGTTCTTCGTCTCCCTCAGAGGCGCATTTGAATTGCTAGGAAGTCTTTAGTCTGGAACAACCAGACCAGGATAATTTGTTTCGGGCTACTCTCGTGACATTATCATCACCATGACGGGACGTCCAAGCATCCAGCCATCGCCTCCGGTACGCCAGATCGTGTCCTTGCAGTTAAGAAGACAGCTTGGTAATGTACGTCCGCAGCACCGGCAGATTAGGGAATTATGCTATGTGATCATCAGAGCTCAGCAGAGCGCGCCTGTTCCCCTGTTTTCTATCGTGGTTCTGTCCTGGGTGTTTATTGTCTGAGTTCTCACTACTGTAGCAGCAATTAATGTTGGGTTGGCAGGGTGTTTCTCTTAAGATCTGAGTTGCAAGGAATTGGCTCCACATACCACTTGGTCATAAATGTCACAAGCTAGTTTATGGACAACTTCACCTTCACTGCATTTATTTAAGTATCCAATCTGAAGTATTGTAAATTTTTCATGTGTTTTGCTTATTAGTGTCATAATAAATCAAACTGTTATTCTGAACAGAACTTTCATTCTGTAAATAGTAAGAGCAGCCCTTTCATTTTTCACTACGTTAATGAAACTTTCCTTTATCAAATTAAGCTCTATCAAATTAAATTATTCCAGGCGCCAAACTCTTCTCTACTCCAGTTGCAGGGTAGATTAGAGTCAGTTCGCGTTTCTTCTTAATCCATGTGCAACAGCAAAAGTCGGAGTTAGAAAAGGGGGGGGGGGCTTAGAGCATCATTTCTGTATGAAGATTGTACAAGAATTTAGTGTTAAATACACTGCTAGCCCCGGCGCCTTGCAATATTTGGAGTTATTCTGTTTACACACTATTGAAAATTTAATCTAAAAGATACATAGTACTGAGTTTCTGAAACTGCATATGTAGGAAACCGATTCTTTGTCACAGGCTCAGGAAGCGAGAGAGAGAGAGAGAGAGGGTCACGTAGATTTTCATCAAACTCGAGCGGTAGGCTCGTCAACAGCAGTTCTTGTACATTACAGGAAGACATACACCTGAAACAGACAGAAATCACGTTCTAACAAGGGTCAACCAACATACAACTTCCATTCACACACCGCAAATATCGAGAAATGATCACGAAGGTAAAAATCAGAGAAAATTATGCGTTCATGGAGATTCACAAGCAGTCATTTTTCTCGAATCGGAAAGGCATGAAACCCCTCTCACTCATCTTAAAGTGACCAGTGAGGTAGAAATCTAATCTAGATATGGACGTATGTGATAATCATGTCTCATATCTGCCATACTGAATGTCACGAATAATCTAAGATTTTGATTTTACACATTTTATTCCATCTACCACTATTTTCGGTGTCTGGTTGACTATTGTTTAATGCCTAAACTCACTTTCCTAGTGTAATAAGTCTTCCATATAAATTACTCGCCAGATATTTGTTTACTATTTATTTACTGCTTATTTAGCCGGACCAGATAAGCGACTTAAAGCCCTGTCTTACATCTAACCAGGTACAGCACTTACAAAAGATATAACGTAATAGTCACAATAATAATATTTCTGCTATTGCATCTACATTACGTTAATTACATGGCAACTTTCTACTTTCTACTTTTCGAGTTAGATATGTATGTATGTACACTCCTGGAAATTGAAATAAGAACACCGTGAATTCATTGTCCCAGGAAGGGGAAACTTTATTGACACATTCCTGGGGTCAGATACATCACATGATCACACTGACAGAACCACAGGCACATAGACACAGGCAACAGAGCATGCACAATGTCGGCACTAGTACAGTGTATATCCACCTTTCGCAGCAATGCAGGCTGCTATTCTCCCATGGAGACGATCGTAGAGATGCTGGATGTAGTCCTGTGGAACGGCTTGCCATGCCATTTCCACCTGGCGCCTCAGTTGGACCAGCGTTCGTGCTGGACGTGCAGACCGCGTGAGACGACGCTTCATCCAGTCCCAAACATGCTCAATGGGGGACAGATCCGGAGATCTTGCTGGTCAGGGTAGTTGACTTACACCTTCTAGAGCACATTGGGTGGCACGGGATACATGCGGACGTGCATTGTCCTGTTGGAACAGCAAGTTCCCTTGCCGGTCTAGGAATGGTAGAACGATGGGTTCGATGACGGTTTGGATGTACCGTGCACTATTCAGTGTCCCCTCGACGATCACCAGTGGTGTACGGCCAGTGTAGGAGATCGCTCCCCACACCATGATGCCGGGTGTTGGCCCTGTGTGCCTCGGTCGTATGCAGTCCTGATTGTGGCGCTCACCTGCACGGCGCCAAACACGCATACGACCATCATTGGCACCAAGGCAGAAGCGACTCTCATCGCTGAAGACGACACGTCTCCATTCGTCCCTCCATTCACGCCTGTCGCGACACCACTGGAGGCGGGCTGCACGATGTTGGGGCGTGAGCAGAAGACGGCCTAACGGTGTGCGGGACCGTAGCCCAGCTTCATGGAGACGGTTGCGAATGGTCCTCGCCGATACCCCAGGAGAAACAGTGTCCCTAATTTGCTGGGAAGTGGCGGTGCGGTCCCCTACGGCACTGCGTAGGATCCTACGGTCTTGGCGTGCATCCGTGCGTCGCTGCGGTCCGGTCCCAGGTCGACGGGCACGTGCACCTTCCGCCGACCACTGGCGACAACATCGATGTACTGTGGAGACCTCACGCCCCATGTGTTGAGCAATTCGGCGGTACGTCCACCCGGCCTCCCGCATGCCCACTATACGCCCTCGCTCAAAGTCCGTCAACTGCACATACGGTTCACGTCCACGCTGTCGCAGCATGCTACCAGTGTTAAAGACTGCGATGGAGCTCCGTATGCCACGGCAAACTGGCTGACACTGACGGCGGCGGTGCACAAATGCTGCGCAGCTAGCGCCATTCGACGGCCAACACCGCGGTTCCTGGTGTGTCCGCTGTGCCGTGCGTGTGATCATTGCTTGTACAGCCCTCTCGCAGTGTCCGGAGCAAGTATGGTGGGTCTGACACACCGGTGTCAATATGTTCCATTTCCAGGAGTGTATTTTAAGAAATACGAACACGTATGTTAACTTGTATTTTATCACAACCGGTTTCATTTCAGGATCATGTTCGCAGTGGTTAAAACGCTGTTAGAAATCCAAAACTAAATGTCACATATCTTATAAAAACACACGCCACACATATTCAAACACTGGAGATCCAATACACAACAACTGTGAGAAGCAGGCGCTAATTAGTTCGATTAAAGAGAGTAAAATTGCTCGAGTTAGTCGTCAACAGGATCACACATGTTCACCAACATCATGATTCAACACCATTATCCATGATGGTGTTTGACCATGATGTTAGTGAACACTCTCGTGAACCAGATTAATTATCTTTAGTTGAACTGATTAGCGCATGATTCTCCCGAATTCTTTGTGTACTGGGTCAGCACTGTTTGAATTCAATTATATGGCTTGTGTTCTCGTAAAATATACTATATTCAGTTTTGGATTTGTAATAGTATTTTGCCTACCATGAACATGGACTTGGACTGAAACTGCCGGCCGTGGTGGCCGAGCGATTCTAGGCGCTTCAGTCTGGAACCGCGCGACCGCTACGGTGGCAGGTTCGAATCCTGCCTCGGGCATGGATGGGTGTGATGTCCTTAGGTTAGTTAGGTTTAAGTAGTTCTAAGTTCTAGGGCACTGATGACCTCAGATGTTAAGTCCCACAGTGCTCAGAGCCATTTTTTTGGACTGAAACTGGTTAATGAATAAGATACAAGTCAGCATTCGTGTTACTCATTGCTCAAAATTAAATAAGCAATAAACCAGACAGGTGTAATACTGAAATGAGGAGGGAAGACATAAATTCGTAGTGAAGTGGAAGAACGATTATTTTGTTTTTACTTAAAAAAAGTAAATTATTCTTAATATTTACAGAAAAAAACTCATAATCACGAGAACATGTGGCTGGCAGCTCTTGGTGAACAAACCCAACACAAAAAATTGGTGTGTCTTACTTGGAATGTTCCGCACAGGTGCGGACTTGGCTCGGTCCCGTATCATCTTTATTTGCTCCGCCGGCGCTGATTAATCACAACGTAATGGCGAAGTAATTGCGCGGCTCACTGCGTTTCTTAATTTCGAAACCGGTTCGGGACGCTCTCGGATTTAAAAATTGCCTGTCTGAGGTCCCATTTCTCTCGCTTCCGTTTTGTTTTTAATCCCTGGGCGCACGCCAGCGTCCGCCGCCCGGCGCGGGGAGTGAAATCGTTCGCGGGGCGCTCGCCAGATGGACCGGCGAGGAGAGGAGAGGTTCGGTGACGTCACACGCCGGCCGCGGCGCGTGGCAGCTGTCACGGTGACGTGGCGGGTGACGTGGCGGCTGCCGCGAATAGGCGCCGCGCGCGCGACGGTTATAGCCGAGCCCTGCCGCGCGGAGGGGGGCTGGGGGAACCGGGCGCTCTTTGTCCACGCGCGCGCCGAGTTAACCACAGCTTCCGTTTCATTTGCTCTCCTAATATTAACTGTAGTGTCTGGTGCCATCGTCGGTGGGCATGTTTTACTGCCGAGAGCGTCCTCATCCATCCCACTGGAAGTTTTGTATCTTGTCCTTGTAGTACTGACAAAAAGAGGATTATTTTTCTTAGCATGTCACTTCCTAGGGAAGTTTGGTGATGCTGTGTTGTGTACATAGCTCCGCGTAGTCAGCGCGTACACGACTTTCCCACTAGAGCGCGCCCCGCTAAGCACAACAGCGCAGGCGCAGCGCTCGTCCGTCTCCGCACTACGAGATGGCGCTGCCTTAGAGACGGACCAAATTCTGCTTCCGCCGATCCGCGTATTAATATGTAACGCAGCTAATGAGATTGCTGCTAACGATGAACCTTTTCTCCTTGCGGATCACATTCACACAGCGATACCTGAACGCGCGAGGTATTATAACGAGTGTACAGACCTCCAATTAGTCAGTCTGCATTTGTCTGCATTAGTCTGTACCAGTCTGCATTTGTCTGTACCAGTCTATAGTCAAGTTTCAGTCTGTGCGTAATAAGATTACCATATTCCTGTACATAGCCATGAAGATAAATGAATAGACACTTTGTCAAGTATCAGAGATATGTGAGAATAAGATTAATGTACCAAGACCAAAGGAACTTCAGATTGTCAATTGTAAACAGCATCCAGATTCAAGTTATGTAATGTCTATGCTTTTTATTATTTTAATAAATGTGTGTGAAAATTAATCAAGTTCTGTTTAAAGTCGGTCACTGTCAATCAGCTACTCTAAGCGTGCAAGTGGCATTTCTATCGTCTGACCTAACGGCAGAAGATAAACACGCCACGATAAGACCACGAGACATATTGCTGACACTCGTCTACTTCGTTAGAGCGACAAGTCAAATAATCTGATGGTGTGTGTACCGAAGGTCTCACAGTACGCACACCACATGCTGCTAGCTCTGATCTTGAAAGTGCAACATGGAAAACTTTGTCTGATGTACAACTGAACGGTCTTTAAATGATTTTTAGACATGAGTTCCTCTATCATCTAATGGACTTCATGTATCTTTCCTTCAATAATACAGTGAGGTGAGGAAAGTCATATGATACCTCCAACTATCATCTCGGAGCTCCTTTTGCCAAGTGTAGTACAGCAGCTCGATGTGGTATGGACTCAACAAGTCACTGAAAGTCCGCCCCCGGTAGCTGAGTGGTCAGCGTGACGGAATGTCAATCCTAAGGGCCCGGGTTCGATTCCCGGCTGGGTCGTAAATTTTCTCCGCTCAAGGACTGGGTGTTGTGTTGTCCTAATCATCATCATTTCATCTCCATCGACGCGCAGGTCGCCGAAGTGGCGTCAACTCGAAAGACCTGCACCAGGCGAACGGTCTACCCGACGGGAGGCCCTAGCCACACGACATTTCATTTCATTTCACTGAAAGACCCTGCAGAAATATTGAGCCATGCTGCCTCTATAGCTGTCCATAATTGAGAGAGTGTTGATGGTGCACGAGCAATTGTGGCCCGGTGACATGGCGCAATGTCATCCATAAAAATTCCGTCGTTGTTCGGGAACATGGAAGTCCATGAATGTCTGCAAATGATCTCGAAGCAGCCAAACATAAACATTTTCAGTCAGTGATCTGTTCAGTTGGACCATAGCACAAAGTAAACACAGCTCACACAGTTGAGCAGCCTCCACCAGCTTGCACACTGCCTTGTTGGCAACCTGGGTCCAAGGCGTCGTTGGGTCTGCATCACATTCGAACCCTAGTTTCAGGTCTTACCAACTGAAATCGTGACTCATCTAACCAGGCCGCGATTTTTCAGTCGTCTAGAGTCCAACTGATACGGTCACGGGCCCAGGAGATGCGCTGCACGCGATGTCGTACTGATTAAAAGGCACTCGTGTCGGTCGCCGGCCACCGTAGCCATTAACGCCAGATTTCGCCGCACTGTCCGAACGCATACGTTGATCGTACGTCCCACATTGATTTCTGCAGGTATTTCACGCAGTGTTGCTTGTCTGTTAGCACCGACAAGTCTACGCAAACGCCGCTGCTCCTCGTCGTTGAGTGCAAGCCGTCGGCCACTTCGCTGTCTGTGGTGAGAGGTAATCCGTGAAATTCGGTATTCTCGGCACACTGTCGGCAATGTGGATCTTGTAATACTGAATTCTGTAAAGATTTCCGAAATGGAACGTCTAGCTTGTAGGGAAGCAGCCTACTCATGCTGTAGTAAATTCACATCAGTCTTTCCATTGTGTGCCAGCCAGTCCGCTGTAACTGGCTCTGACGTCATAAATGTTGCGCAATACTTTTAAAATCAAATAAATAACCTAAAATGTTTCTAGCATGTCAGGAGTAATACTAAAACAACATGTGTTGAATATCAGTTCGATAACTTTAGCCATTTTCGAAATTTGGACGTTTTTCTGTAAAAATCATTGGCGCAACAGAAAAGATCTAGAAAATTAAAAATTGATAATTAGATTCATTTTTCATAATTATTTAATAAAAACAGTACTTTGGATTTCACAAATTAAAATTTTAGTGGAAATTCATGATTTTCTGGTTTTCGTCTTAAAACTTAAGGAAGCAAGATAGATTAAGTAGGCTAATAAATAAGGCTAGGATGTTTATATTTAAGTAGGTTTGAGATCCGCTATCACCATAAAGATGTGAGAAGTTTCATTTGAATACCTATAAAACTATAGCGATAGCGTATCTCCAAAGGGCCAGTTCAGAGCTCGTCTACTGCGTGCTGTGTAATTAAATTAATTCTCTCGCCCAAAATATTTAACTTAGCCACGTCAAAATTTTATTATCAATACTTACCTGTGTGCTGAATGCACATTTAAATTAAGAGCTTCATCGGCCATCAGCAAGAGAAGCTATGATTTATTCGGTAACTTAATGTGGTGCATTACTAGCCCAGCGGCTAGTCGGGAGAGCCGATTTGATCAGGCGTTCCCTTACCGTCGGCACCGCGGCTTTATATACACTCCTGGAAATTGAAATAAGAACACCGTGAATTCATTGTCCCAGGAAGGGGAAACTTTATTGACACATTCCTGGGGTCAGATACATCACATGATCACACTGACAGAACCACAGGCACATAGACACAGGCAACAGAGCATGCACAATGTCGGCACTAGTACAGTGTATATCCACCTTTCGCAGCAATGCAGGCTGCTATTCTCCCATGGAGACGATCGTAGAGATGCTGGATGTAGTCCTGTGGAACGGCTTCCCATGCCATTTCCACCTGGCGCCTCAGTTGGACCAGCGTTCGTGCTGGACGTGCAGACCGCGTGAGACGACGCTTCATCCAGTCCCAAACATGCTCAATGGGGGACAGATCCGGAGATCTTGCTGGTCAGGGTAGTTGACTTACACCTTCTAGAGCACGTTGGGTGGCACGGGATACATGCGGACGTGCATTGTCCTGTTGGAACAGCAAGTTCCCTTGCCGGTCTAGGAATGGTAGAACGATGGGTTCGATGACGGTTTGGATGTACCGTGCACTATTCAGTGTCCCCTCGACGATCACCAGTGGTGTACGGCCAGTGTAGGAGATCGCTCCCCACACCTTGATGCCGGGTGTTGGCCCTGTGTGCCTCGGTCGTATGCAGTCCTGATTGTGGCGCTCACCTGCACGGCGCCAAACACGCATACGACCATCATTGGCACCAAGGCAGAAGCGACTCTCATCGCTGAAGACGACACGTCTCCATTCGTCCCTCCATTCACGCCTGTCGCGATACCACTGGAGGCGGGCTGCACGATGTTGGGGCGTGAGCGGAAGACGGCCTAACGGTGTGCGGGACCGTAGCCCAGCTTCATGGAGACGGTTGCGAATGGTCCTCGCCGATACCCCAGGAGCAACAGTGTCCCAGGTCGACGGGCACGTGCACCTTCCGCCGACCACTGGCGACAACATCGATGTACTGTGGAGACCTCACGCCCCACGTGTTGAGCAATTCGGCGGTACGTCCACCCGGCCTCCCGCATGCCCACTATACGCCCTCGCTCAAAGTCCGTCAACTGCACATACGGTTCACGTCCACGCTGTCGCGGCATGCTACCAGTGTTAAAGACTGCGATGGAGCTCCGTATGCCCCACAAGTTCAAAGTCTGTTAATTCGCGTCGTGCGGCTACAATCACGTGGGAAACCTTTTCACATGAACCACCTGACTACAAATGACAGGTCCTCTTTTATAGCTAGTGTATGCGATACTATTGCTGTCTATGTATGTTGATATCACTATCCCACGAGTTTTGTCACTTTGATCTAAGTTTCAGTAATTGTCTTGCATTGTATTGTATGTAAACCAGGGGCCTAGACACGACGGAGAGGCTCCGTCCCCGTCGCAGCTGCAGTGGTCCACAACCATACGACGACTACCGCAGTCCACTTCACCCCTCCGCCGCCCCACACCGAACGCAGGGTTACTGTGCGGTTCGGCCCCCCGTGGACCCCCTAGGCAACGTCTCACACCTAACGAGTGTAACCCCAATGTTTGCGTGGTAGGATAATGGTGGTGTACTGTTCGCGTATGCTGAGAGCTTGTTTGCTCAGCAATCGCCGACATAGCGTAGTTAATGCGGAATAAGAGTCATCATCAGTTATCTGCTATATTAGCAGGTCTTTTGCTTCTCCATTTTCTGCGATCCATTGCTTCCTTCTTCAGGCTGTTGTATGTTGTACCGTCCATCATGTCATCCAGTATCTGGAACCTCTTCCTTCCTCGCTTCCTTTTCCCTTCTACATAACCTTCTAAAACTGTTTTTATCAGTCTGTCATTCTTTCTTAATATATGCCCAATCCAATTTCTTTTTCTTCTCTTTATTACATCTAGTAACTGTCTTTTCTCTCCCACTCTTCTCAGTACCTCTTCATTTCTTACTCTGTCCATCCAACTTATTCTTTCCATCTTCCACCATGTCCAGATCTCAAAAGCCTCCAGCCTTTCTCTGTCTTTTTTCCTCATAGTCCATGTTTCAGCGCCATATAGAAGAACACTCCATACAAGACATTTTAGGAGTCTCTTTCTGAGTTCTCTGTCCAGACCGCTGCAGAAGATTCTCCTTTTCTTATAAAACGCCTCTTTTGCCATTGCTATCCTTGTTTTAATTTCTGTGGTGCACTTCCAGTCGGTGTCTATCCTGCTTCCAAGATACTTAAAATTTTGCACCTGTTCTGTTTCTCCATTCAGCACAATTTTTATTTTCTTATTTCCTCCAATTGCCAATACTTTTGTTTCATTTGTGTTTATTTTCATTCCATATTTTTTTCCGTTAGTTGCAATGGTGTCCACCAAATCCTGTAATTCTTTTTCCCCTGTGGCTAGAAGGACCATGTCATCAGCAAATCTCAAGCATCCTACTCTTCTCCCTCCAATTTCTACTCCTTTGTCATCTAATGAGCATTGGTCAATCATATTTTCCAAGTACAGGTTGAAAAGTGTAGGTGATAAACAGCATCCTTGTCTTACTCCTTTCCCTAGTCTGATCCAGTTTGTACTTTCTCCTCTCACTTTAACTGAAACTTTTTGATTAAGGTATAATGAGTTTATAAGTCTTCTGGTTTTCCAGTCCACTCTCTTTTCCCTCATAATAGTCGCCAGCTTGTCCCAAACCACATTGTCAAATGCCTTTTCTAAATCGATGAAGCACATATATAGGTCTCTTCCTTTTTCAATAAACCTTTCTCCCAAGATTCGTAGGAGCCCTATTGCATCTCTGGTGCCCGTATTCCGTCTAAAGCCAAACTGCTCCTCGCCGACATTCTCCTCTATTACTTTTTCAAGTCTTTTATTAATTATTCTTAACATCACTTTGGCTGCATGTGAAATGAGGATGATTGTCCTGTGCTCGCTGCATTTCTTGGTTCCTTGTTTTTTCGGTAATGGAATCATTACTGTTGTCAAAAAGTCCTCAGGCCATTCACCACTGTCATATATTTTATTGCATAACCTCAAGAGTAAGCAGCCCGTATTCGCCGAGGCAGATGGAAAACCCCTAAAAACCATCCACGCCTGGCCGGCTCCCCGGACCTAGGCACAAATCCGCCAGGCGGATTCGTGCCGGAGACTGGGTGCTTCTTCCCAATCAGGTTAAAATGGTTCAAATGGCTCTGAGCACTATGGGATTTAACTTCTGAGGTCATCAGTCCCCTAGAAATTAGAACAACTTAAACCTAACTAACCTAAGGACATCACACACATCCATGCCTGAGGCAGGATTCGAACCTGCGACCGTAGCGGTCGCGCGGTTGCAGACTGAAGCGCCTAGAACCGCTCGGCCACTCTCGCCGGCCCCAATCCGGAAAGCCGTGTGTTAGACCGAACGGCTAACGGGGCGGGCTTCAGTAATTGATATCTCTCCGCCCTGATAACATGTCCCGAGTATTGTGGTCTCACTTTGCAATATGCAGAAGGTCTTTCTTTTTCATTCGGTAAAGAATCGGATAGCAGACGATGAGACTTATGCATATTCAGTAGTTGGATTCAAGTCCAACTAATACTCCTGTGAAGGACGGAGGATATGAAGCATACAATTATTCTACTCGAAATATATTCGCAGTTGCGAACATGGACAACATCAGCTGTATAACGGAACGACGACAGCGAAAATTTGTGCCGGACCCGGACTCAAACCCGGATTTTCCGCTTATAGCGAGCGGTTCGAGTCCCGTTCTGTAACAAGCTTTTATCCGAAAGAACAGACACCATATCCATATAAATATATAGTTCTGGCGATACCGGCCATGACCTTCCACTTCTGTGCGGATGCACACATATTTACCCTAACTCTTACGGGACTTGGTAAGAATGTCTTCCACGAGTACTGAGTTTGTAGGGTAGGGACGCTACGAATGTAGTGTGTTGACATATAAGGTGAGAATGTGGGTCTCGCAGGAGGCGTGCGCGAGGTAGTCCCTGCAGTCGCACTATCCTCTGTGCCCTCGGTGGCTCAAATGGATAGAGAGTCTGCTGTGTAAGCAGGAAATCCTGGGTTCGAGTCCCGGTCGGGGCACACATTTTCACCTGTCCCCGCTGATATATATCAACGCCCGTCAGCAGCTGAAGGCGTTATAATATAACTCTAGTAGTGGTACGAGGAGGACTTATATGAGGTAAAGGAGACACTCCAGGAGAGGGTCTGGCAGTACCTGGAACCCCATTTCAGCGCTGGCAGCCATGATTTTCTGTCCCGTATGGACCTCCTTCGCTACTTGATTGAGAAGTAGCGGCTCCGATCTCGTAAACTGATATACGGCCTGGAGTACGGTATGCTGACCACATTCCCCTCCACATCCACATCCAGTGACGCCTGTGGGCTGAGCATGACCCGCCGGCCGTCAGTACCCTTGGGCCTTCATGGCCCGTTCGGGCGTAGATCAGTTTTTTATGGGCCTCCTTCCACAGAAACCACGCCGTCCAGTGGAGTCCTTGATGGTCACACTCCATGTTGTAGGCAGTTGCAAAAATTGGTTCTGCTGTGCAGAGGTTACATTTCTACTGAATGTCGTGCCTTCTTTGGGTAGCCAGCTGGAGTGGCCGAACGGTTCTAGGCGCTTCAGTCTGGAACCGCGCGACCGCTACGGTCGCGGGTTCGAATCCTGCCTCGGGCGTGGATGTGTGTGATGTCCTTAGGTTAGTTAGGTGTAAGTAGTTCTGAGTTCTAGGGGACTGATGACCTCATAAGTTAAGTCCCATAGTGCTCAGAGTCATTTGAACCTTCTTTGGGTAGACCGAATAACTACGTAATTGCAACTGTGATGATGAGTCAAATGACGCCCGTGAATGACAAGAAAAACTAAAGTGTAAATCAACAAAAAACGCTACTCGCAAAAATGCCAAAACCTCTCACAGTGTTCTACTACGGGATTTATTATGCATAGAAGGGCAGGCAGCTCGTGTGCTGCGATGTTAGTAACAGCCACATTTACAGTTTTATTAATGTTGCTGTTGTGGTCTTCGGTCCGAAGACTGGTTTGATGCAGCTCTCCATGCAACTCTATCCTGTGAAACTCTATCCACGCAACTCTGTCGTTCCCTCCAGTACTAAAATGGTGATCCCCCGATGTCTCAGGATGTGTCCTGCCAACCGATCCCTTCTTTTAGTCAAGTTGTGCCACAACTTTCGGGACTCCTCAACTCTGTTCAGTAACTGTTTGTTAGGTACGTGTCCTACCCATCTAATTTTCATTGTTTCTCTGTAGCATCATATTTCAAAAGAGACTATTATCTTCTTGTCTAAACTGTTTATCATCCACATTTCATTCCCAAACATGGCTATACTCTAGAAAAATACCTTCAGAAAAGGCTTCCTTACACCCAAATCTATATTCGATGTTAACGAATTGCTCTTCTTCAGAAATGATTATCTTACGATTTCCAGCCCACATTCTACATCCTCTCTACTTCGGCCAACATCACTATTTTGTTGGCTGCCAAAACAGCAAAAACTGAGTATTACTTAGTCTTGTTTCCTAATCTAATTCCCTCAGCGTCATCTGATTCAATTTAATTCCATTATCCTTGTTTTGCTTTTGTTTATGTTCATCTTACACCCTCCTTTCAAGATACGATCTATTCTGTTCAGCTGTTCTTCCAAGTCCTTTGCTGTCTCTGACAACATTACAGTTATCATCGACAGAGTTCAAAAATTTTATGTCTTCTCCCTGAACTTTAAAACCTACTCCTAATTTCGCTTTGGGTTCCTTCACTGCCAGCGCAATGTACAGATTGAGTAACATCGGACATAGGCTACAAACCTGTTTCACTTCATTGTCACCCAGTGCTTCCCTTTCATGCCTCTTGGGTTTTGGAACTGCTGTCTGATTTCCGTACAAATTGTAAATAGCTCTCGCTCCCTGTGTTTTACCCCTGCTACTTTCAGAAGAGAAATTAAAAGAGAGAATTCCTGTCAACTTTGTCAAAAGCTTTCTCTAAGCCTGCAAATGATATAAACGTAGTATTGCCTTTCTTTAACCTACCTTCTAAAAGAAGTCGTAGGGTCAGTATTGCTTCGCGTGTTCCTACATTCCTCTGGAATCCAAACTGATCTTCCGCGAGGTCGGCTACTATCAGTTTTTCCATTCTTCCGTAAAGAATTCGTGTTAGTACTTTGCAACGATAAATTGGTAAATAGTTCGATAACCTGTCAGCAACTGCTTTCTGTGGAATTGGAATTACTACACTCTCCGTGAAGTCTGAGGGTATTTCAGTCAGATGGAAGAGTTTTGTAACAGGTGGTTCTCCCATGGCTGTCAGTATTTCTGACGGAATGTCTCCTTTTCCGGGGGTCCTGTATTGACTTAGATATTTCAGTGTTCTGTCAAATTCTTCTCGCAGTATCGTGTCTCCAATCCCATCTTCATCTTTGATCTCTTCCATTTCTATAGGACTGCCTTCATCCCCCTCGTATAGACCCTCTATATACTCCTTCCAACTTGCGGCTTTTCCTTATTCGCTTAGAACTGGTTTCCCATCTGAACTCCTGATATTTATACAGCTGATTCTCTTTTCTCCAAAGGCACTCTGTGATTTTCCTGTGGGCGGTATCTATCTTCCCCCTAGTGAAATACACTTCTTTTATTATAGGTTATCTGTCTTGAGCTGACTGCAATATAATTAAAAAGAATTACATCGGACGCGTTTCGCCTTTACTTACAAAGCATCTTTTGTGGCATTCTGTAAATTGGATACACACGTTTGTACATTTATTTTTAAATTATTTTATGTTAAAAACAGCGTTTTCTTTATGAAGTTGGTCTGCAAGCTACTTACGGTGTTTCATTACACAATCTGTCTGTTCCTTCTCTTCTTGCCAGCAGTGGTTGGTGTCGACAGGCTTCATTTCACTTCTGCAGTTTTTGGCATTTTGCGTTATTTCCTGCACTGCACTATTTGTAATTGACATTCTTAACTGTTTTTCATTAATCACTACCATAATGTTTATGCCTATTGGTTTGTTTTTTTCGTTCACATTGTGAGTGTTGCCAACCTATCAAACGATTTTGTGTTTGTGTGTGTGTGTGTGCGTGTGTGTGTGTGTGTGTGTGTGTGTGATGTATAGTATTTTGTTAGAGTTTCCACTGCCGGTTATTAAGAGAAAAAGCAGCTTGTCCTTTATTTCTTGACAAATAACATTAGTACTGAAGACGTTTTTCTGTTCTCAACACCTGTCACGCACACTTTCTTCGCTTAGTTTAGATTTTCGCTTAGTAGGAAATAAGTAATACTTTTCCTTTTCTTTGTATCTAAAGTAAGAAAAAAAATCGGTTGTAAAGCAAATGTTTGTACCTACAATTAACATGAAGAATTTTATTAAGGGTTTGTGTACCACAGCAGTATATTTAGAATATATGTGTTGTTTACAGTGCAACTGTTTATGTATCGCCCTCGAAATGCATAAGGACAAACTCACGACGATGCATTGTCCACTAGCACGTATGTAAGTTTATACAACGTAAGCACATTAGCACGTTTGTGATATCCAAACAACATATAAAGTGGAACTAAATATTCAAATATTATTGTACGTGCTGCTGACAGAAACATTCGCGTAACTGGTAAAATTACCCATCTGAAGATTGGCATTACAACGCCGAATTGGCTATGTCAGTGAAATTAAAATTTTGAAAATTATTTGTGGCTTGTTGCATTGTCCCGCCATTGCTTCTTCCGTATACAGATTTAGCAGTGGAAGACGAGGGGCGCATCCCTTATTAATCGGAGTACTTCTGCCGTTCCGGTCTCGATCTTCGGTTTTGTACACATTGTAAGTAGGCTGTTTATGTTTTCTTATTGGCAACTTTACATAGCGCTCTGTATGAGAATCAGTTGCTGTGCTGTGTGCAGTCTGTGGCTAGTTCGCATTGTTGTCTGCCATTGTAGTGTTGGGCAGCGGCAGTTGGAGGTGAGCCGCCAGTAGTGGAGGATGTGGGGAGAGAGATGGCGGAGTTTTGAAATTTGTAAGACTGGATGTCAATTATGACTATTAAGGTAAATACATTGTTTGTTCTCTAAAAAAAAAGAAAGAAAAAAAAGTATTTTGAAAGAGAATATGAACCAAAAAAGTAGGGTTTAGGGACAACAGGTTTAGGTAGGATTTTCTTGGAAATAAATAATATGTGAACATATAAATACAGAAAGCATGCTTGGATAGGATTTTTTTGGTGGAAACAAATGTTGAAATAAGACGAAAGATCTATGGAATGAAGTTTTGGGTTGGACTGCAGTACCAAATGTTACACTGAAAACAAACCCTGTCCTTTCCTCCTGTGTTATTCTGGTATGTGTTCGTGCACTCTTGTGTATTTGTGTTTTTCCTGTCTTTATGTGTTTATCTGATAAGAGATATGTTGTAGAATTTTTCAAATACTATGTTATTTACTTTGTAAAGATGTTTAAACATTATTTACTCTGTTCTGTTTTAATGCTCATGTGTGAAGTTGATGTTTCGAAAGTTATTCTGATCTTTTATGTATGTACTCATGTCATAATTCCTGCAACACTGGCGTATATGTTATTTCGATTCTTTTGTAAAACCTGTACTACAAATGTTCTCTGTATTGTTATGTTCTTTAATGATGTATTTTGTACCTTTGTAATTGTATTCTTATGTTATAAAATTGTAATTGACACCAGTTCATCAAATTAGGTAACTTGTAAGTTACATTTCACTGCACACGTTTCTGTTGGTCATAGTATATGGACAATATGTGAGAAGTAGGGACTGTTAGTGTTTGCACGTGTGTTAATAATTCAGCAAGGGACTGGATAACAGCATTGCTGGTTCTAAGGACAATTAAAAAACTTTGTGAGTGCACAAGTGGTGGTTTATGGACTTGCTATATTGTCCGCAAGACTCTTCGATGGTGATTGTGCACCTGCACATTTGCAACGGATGGCTGCTGGCCGTCTCTACAAGGACTACAGTGGGTCTGCACCTTTGACGACCCACCAATACTATTATTTCTACAAGGACTACAGTGGGTCTGCGTCTTTGCTGACTCACCAGTACCATTATTTCTACAAGGACTGCAGTGGGTCTGCGCCTCTGGTGGCCCACCAATACCGTAATCTCTACCAGGACTGCAGTGGGTCTGCTCTGTGATGACCTACCTACCAATACTCTTCAAAATTTCGACTGACTCTGCTGTGGGTTTGCTCTGTTGTGGACCAATACCTGTCCGCATGTCAAGAGTCAGCACTGTCTTTCCGTTGGAAGGACAACATTACTTCTTCAAGATTGCATGGAAATTCACTACTTCCGTGTGCATTTTCTTTTACTGCTCAGACTTTGAGAAAAACACTGCAATGTTACTGTGATGAACGATCAGGACTGTCTTTATGGACTGTGGGAAAATTTTAGCTTTTGACCAACATTGTATCAAGAAGTGTGTGCATTTGATATCTTTCTTACTGTAATTATGAAAAATTTTTTCAAATCTGTATTGGCCAATGCCCAAAACAATTTGTAAAATTTTTTGTGGGGAGCATGGGGGCTATGTAAGTAGGCTGTTTATATTTTCGTATTGGCAACTTTACGTAGCACTCTGTATGAGAATCAGTGGCTGTGCTGTGTGCAGTCTGTGGCTAGTTCGCATTGTTGTCTGCCATTGTAGTGTTGGGCAGCTGGATGTGAACAGCGCGTAGCGTTGCGCAGTTGGAGGTGAGCCGCCAGTAGTGGTGGATTTGGGGAGAGAGATGGCGGAGTTTTGAAATTTGTAAGACTGGATGTCAATTATGACTATTAATGTAAATACATTGTTTGTTGTCTACTAAAATCTTTCATTTGCTAACTACGCCTATCAGTAGTTAGTGCCTTCCGTAGTTTGAATCTTTTATTTAACTGGCAGTAGTGGCGCTCGCTGTATTGGAGTAGTTCGAGTAACCAAGATTTTTGTGAGGTAAGTGATTTGTGAAACGTATAGGTTAATGTTAGTCAGGGCCATTCTTTTGTAGGGATTTTTGAAAGTCAGATTGCGTTGCGCTAAAAATATTGTGTGTCAGTTTAAGCACAATCGTGTATAATTTTTCAAAGGGGACGTTTCAACATTGCATACTACTATCCTTTCCCTAGAGTGGCACTTCTATTTCTGGGGATTGGAGACATATTAAAGAATTTAGCTGAACGATTTTTATAGGATGACACATCCTATATAGGTGTCTTGATGTTTCGGTCAAATATTTGAGCGGAGCGAACTCAGATATTACACAATGGGTTTTCGTTCAAATTATCATAGGCACACAAAGAGCGAAAGATGGACAAATGGAGTATCAAACTGATCAGCGTGAGGTTTACTTTTGAAAAAAAAAATTAATTGTTTGAAAGAAATCAGTGTAATACAGAAATAAAAGTAATCAGTGATTTGAGGGAAAATGGAAATATTTCACGAAGAGTTGGTGCTAGCTCAGTAAATGAAGTGACAAAAAACATCAAATCACAGCATAAACTGGATCTGCCCTGCTTTCTCTGGATCTATATACTTGTAACGACAACAGAACACGACCGAATTTACTTGAGAAAAAAAAACTTTAAAGTAATACGGTCATATGCCTTGTGAAATGATTTGTCTAAAAGTAAGAAATAAAATAGGTCACAGAAACATTCGGCACACCTTTGAATGATGCACAAAATCAGGTACAGTAAATGAGGTGGCAATTCAGAATTTAAACTTCAGTGTTTAACCTAGAATCGTCGAAATTTAAAGAGTTCTAGAGCATATCTGTCTTTTGCAACTTCACTCAGTGGTCTCTTTCCGTCAGTAATGCTTCTCCAAGTGATTTTTGTTTATTGCCTTTAGACAAATCATTTCTCAAAACGTTTAATTTTTTAAAAATTTTCTTTCTCTTGCTTCCATTGCCACGTACAGAGTCAGAAATATGGGGAGGTAGTATGCGAAAATGTGAGGAGATTAGCAAGATAAGGGAGCGTACAAATGGCTGGCGAGCGGAGTTCCTGCTGAGGAAAGAAAGATGAATGCCGTCGAAACAGTTCTTGTTGACGTAATACCGTGCTTACGTCTGCGACCCCATAGGCGGTCCCAGGAGCTAAAACTGGACGACACGCTCTCACTGCGTTAATTCTTCGGGCAACGGGTAGTGCGGGGGTGTAGCTGTGGGCGTCAGGTGAGGTGCTTGCGGCTGACAATGGCCTGTGGGGGCGGAGGGGGCGGAGGCTGCTGACAGCGTGGGCGGAGAATACAGCCGAAGTCTACACCAGCTGCGAAGTGACGCCCGGCACATAGCACGCACTCTTACGCTAACGATTGTGTTCAGCGCAGTTCCTTTCGTGACATACAATCTACAGGTCTCACTATATAGGTCATGTTCGATAGTATCCACTGGACTTAAACCGTAACTGTTTACTTCTTATTTACTTGTATCTTTGTAGGCCACTAAAAGCTCTGCTATCCCGGTCTTTACTGTGCCTAGTTAATTAAATGCGTTCCTGCCTCATGTGTATCCATACATGTTACAGAAATGTATGTATGTATGCTCTACATTTCCTCCTAAACCTCTGGATCGATTTCAGCCATGTTTGGTACACGTATGACATGCTGTCTGGAGAGAAGCGCTGTGCGGTAAGAATCATTCACCTCCCTAAAGGGGCGGGGCTGGGAGTGAAACTGAACGTAAAGAACCGCATGCAAATATGCGGATTATTTCCTGCAGAATTTGTGAATGAGACCACTTAGCGACTTGCAATACACTTTTCGCATAATTTCAAACCTTTACGAAACTTTTTCTCTCTGACACTCTCCACAAATGTCGAAAGCAAAAAACTTTATCGCTTACTACATTTTCCACCTTCATGTAGTAAAACTACCACATCATGCATGACGTTTTAATCTATTACTTCTTTACTATTAACTATATACCTAACACATTTTGCAGACAGTATTCACACATACCACGAAATGTACTCATAAAATTATGAGTGCGTGCTAATTGCCGGGCATTAATTCGCAGGCGGATCACACTTCGCCTGTGTTCGCCGGCCACTCTGTCTGCCGCCTCATATACTATTGTACGACACATAGGTCAGGAGATATGACGTCATAAATACTGAGGTGCATGAAAAACTGCCGCATCATGAATGACATACTAATTTATTACTTTTTTACTACTAACTCTATTCACAGCACATATCGTAGACGGTATTCACACATACCACTGAAGTTATATCGCTGTAGGACACGTGGGTCAAGAGATACGTAATAAACAATGAGATGCGTGAAATACCGCCGTATACTGAGTGACGTTTTATTTTATTACTTTTTTACCACTAGCTTTATTCACAACACAATCTGCAGGTAGTATCCACATTTGCCATTGAATGTAACTGCACAGATACACTGAAGAGCCAAAGAAAATGGTACACCTGGCTAATATCGTATAGGGCATGCATAAGTGCCACAACTCGACTTGGCATGGATTCGAATAATCTCTGAAGTAGTGCTGAAGAGAACTGACACCATGAATCCTGCAGGGCTGTCTACAAATCGGTAAGAGTACCAGGGGTGGCAGTCTCTCCTGAACAGAACCTTGCAAGGCATCCCAGATATGTACAATAATGTTGATGTCTCGGGAGTTTGGAGCCAGGGGGAGTGTTCCTGGAGCCACTTTGTAGCAATTCTGAATGCATGGGGTGTTGCATTCTCATGCTGGAATTGCCCAATTCCGTCGAAATGCACAATGGACGTGAATGGATGCAGGTGATCAGACAGGATGCTTACATGTCACCTGTCAGAGTCATATCTAGACGTGTCAGGGGCTCCATATCATTCCAACTGTAATTAGGCTGTTTAGGTTTTTATGTTGGTAATGCCACGTAGCGCTCTGTATGAAAATCACTGACTGTGCTGTGTACAGTCTGTGGCTGGTTGGCATTGTTGGAATATTCGCTGTTGTAGTGTTAGGCATTTGCATGTGAACAGCGAGCGCGTAGCGTTGCGCATCTACATCTACATCTACATCTATACTCCGCGAGCCACCTTACGGTGTGTGGCGGAGGGTACTTATTGTACCACTATCTGATCCCCCCTTCCCTGTTCCATTCACGAATTGTGCGTGGGAAGAACGACTGCTTGTAAGTCTCCGTATTTGCTCTAATTTCTCGGATCTTTTCGTTGTGATCATTACGCGAGATATATGTGGGCGGTAGTAATATGTTGCCCATCTCTTCCCGGAATGTGCTCTCTCGTAATTTCGATAATAAACCTCTCCGTATTGCGTAACGCCTTTCTTGAAGTGTCCGCCACTGGAGCTTGTTCAGCATCTCCGTAACGCTCTCGCGCTGACTAAATGTCCCCATGACGAATCGCGCTGCTTTTCGCTGGATCATGTCTATCTCTTCTATTAATCCAACCTGGTAAGGGTCCCATACTGATGAGCAATACTCAAGAATCGGACGAACAAGCGTTTTGTAAGCTACTTCTTTCGTCGATGAGTCACATTTTCTTAGAATTCTTCCTATGAATCTCAACCTGGCGCCTGCTTTTCCCACTATTTGTTTTATGTGATCATTCCACTTCAGATCGCTCCGGATAGTAACTCCTAAGTATTTTACGGTCGTTACCGCTTCCTATGATTTACCACCTATGGCATAATCGTACTGGAATGGATTTCTGCCCCTATGTATGCGCATTATATTACATTTATCTACGTTTAGGGAAAGCTGCCAGCTGTCGCACCATTCATTAATCCTCTGCAGGTCTTCCTGGAGTACGTACGAGTCTTCTGATGTTGCTACTTTCTTGTAGACAACCGTGTCATCTGCAAATAGCCTCACGGAGCTTCCGATGTTGTCAACTAAGTCATTTATGTATATTGTAAACAATAAAGGTCCTATCACGCTTCCTTGCGGTACTCCCGAAATTACCTCTACATCTGCAGATTTTGAACCGTTAAGAATGACATGTTGTGTTCTTTCTTCTAGGAAATCCTGAATCCAATCACAAACCTGGTCCGATATTCCGTAAGCTCGTATTTTTTTCACTAAACGTAAGTGCGGAACCGTATCAAATGCCTTCCTGAAGTCCAGGAATACGGCATCAATCTGCTCGCCAGTGTCTACGGCACTGTGAATTTCTTGGACAAATAGGGCGAGCTGAGTTTCACATGATCTCTGTTTGCGGAATCCATGTTGGTTATGATGAAGGAGATTTGTATTATCTAAGAACGTCATAATACGAGAACATAAAACATGTTCCATTATTCTACAACAGATTGACGTAAGCGAAATAGGCCTATAATTATTCGCATCTGATTTATGACCCTTCTTGAAAATGGGAACGACCTGAGCTTTCTTCCAGTCGCTAGGTACTTTACGTTCTTCCAGAGATCTACGATAAATTGCTGATAGAAAGGGGGCAAGTTCTTTAGCATAATCACTGTAGAATGTTACGGGTATCTCGTCTGGCCCGGATGCTTTTCCGCTACTAAGTGATAGCAGTTGTTTTTCAATTCCGATATCGTTTATTTCAATATTTTCCATTTTGGCGTCCGTGCGACGGCTGAAGTCAGGGACCGTGTTATGATTTTCCGCAGTGAAACAGTTTCGGAACACTGAATTCAGTATTTCTGCCTTTCTTCGGTCGTCCTCTGTTTCGGTGCCATCGTGGTCAACGAGTGACTGAATAGGGGATTTAGATCCGCTTACCGATTTTACATATGACCAAAACTTTTTAGGGTTCTTGTTTAGATTGTTTGCCAATGTTTTATGTTCGAATTCGTTGAATGCTTCTCTCATTGCTCTCTTTACGCTCTTTTTCGCTTCGTTCAGCTTTTCCTTATCAGCTATGATTCGACTACTCTTAAACCTATGATGAAGCTTTCTTTGTTTCCGTAGTACCTTTCGTACATGATTGTTATACCACGGTGGACCTTTCCCCTCGCTTTGGACCTTAGTCGGTACGAACTTATCTAAGGCGTACTGGACGATGTTTCTGAATTTTTTCCATTTTTTTTTCCACATCCTCTTCCTCAGAAATGAACGTTTGATGGTGGTCACTCAGATATTCTGCGATTTGTGCCCTATCACTCTTGTTAAGCAAATATATTTTCCTTCCTTTCTTGGCATTTCTTATTACACTTGTAGTCATTGATGCAACCACTGACTTATGATCACTGATACCCTCTTCTACATTCACGGAGTCGAAAAGTTCCGGTCTATTTGTTGCTATGAGGTCTAAAACGTTAGCTTCACGAGTTGGTTCTCTAACTATCTGCTCGAAGTAATTCTCGGACAAGACAGTCAGGATAATGTCACAAGAGTCTCTGTCCCTGGCTCCAGTTCTGATTGTGTGACTATCCCATTCTATACCTGGTAGATTGAAGTCTCCCCCTATTACAATAGTATGATCACGAAACTTCTTCACGACGTTCTGCAGGTTCTCTCTGAGGTGCTCAACTTCTACGGTTGCTGATGCAGGTGGTCTATAGAAGCATCCGACTATCATATCTGACCCACCTTTGATACTTAACTTAACCCAGATTATTTCACATTCGCATTCGCTAATAACTTCACTGGATATTATTGAATTCTTTACTGCTATAAATACTCCTCCACCATTGGCGTTTATCCTATCCTTGCGGTATATATTCCATTCTGTGTCTAGGATTTCGTTACTGTTCACTTCCGGTTTTAACCAACTTTCCGTTCCTAATACTATATGCGCACTATTTCCTTCAATAAGCGATACTAATTCAGGAACCTTGCCCTGGATACTCCTGCAGTTTACCAATATTACGTTAACTTTTCCTGTTTTTGGTCTCTGAGGACGGACGTTCTTTATCAACGATGCTGATGTTCTCTCTGGTAAGCCGTCAGGTATTTTATCGTTTCGCCCAAGGGGGGGTCCCTCTAACCTAAAAAACCCCCGTGTGCACGCCACACGTACTCTGCTACCCTAGTAGCTGCTTCCGGTGTGTAGTGCACGCCTGACCTGTCTAGGGGGGCCCTACAGTTCTCCACCCAATAACGGAGGTCGATGAATTTGCAACCATTATAGTCGCAGAGTCGTCTGAGCCTCTGGTTTAGACCCTCCACACGGCTCCAAACCAGAGGACCGCGATCGACTCTGGGCACTATGCTGCAGATATTAAGCTCAGCTTGCACTGCGCGTGCGATGCTGGTTGTCTTCACCAAATCAGCCAGCCGCCGGAAGGAACCAAGGATGGCCTCAGAACCCAAGCGGCAGGCGTCATTCGTTCCGACATGTGCTACTATCTGCAGCCGGTCACACCCAGTGCGTTCAATAGCTGCCGGAAGGGCCTCCTCCACATTACGGACGAGACCCCCCGGCAAGCACACCGAGTGCACACTGGCATTCTTCCCCGACCTACCCGCTATTTTCCTGAGGGGCTCCATAACCCGCCTAACGTTGGAGCTCCCTATAACTAATAGGCCCGCCCTCTGTGACTGTCGGGACCTTGCCGGAGAATCGGCCACTGGCCCAACAGGCGAGGCATCCTGTGGTGGCTCGGAAACGATGTCATCACCACTAGGAAGCACCCCGTACCTGTTGGAAAGGGGTAAGGCAGCTGCCACGCGGCCAGGTCCCACCTTCGCCTTTCGGCCAGGCACGCGCGAGCCCACCACTGTCCGCCATTCACCCTGGAGTGATGGCTGACCGGTAAGATGCTCACTGCCGGAAGACGCAGCTACATCAGGGGTTCCATGTGATTCCAAGGCCACCGAAGTAGGCATAGGTCTCACCACAGTTGCCCCAACGCCACTACGAGCCGACGCCTGCGCCTCGAGCTCGATGAGCCTAACAGACAAAGCCTCCACCTGCCCCCGAAGAGTGGCCAATTCTCCTTGCGTCCGCTCACAACAACCACAGTCCCTACACATGACTATGTTTACCCTACTCTATACGGTGACAAATTCCCAAGATAATCTTCTGATGAGCTACTCTGATAATCAAGAAACACTCACTGAAATACGAGACGCGAAAACTACGCAGTTGGAGGTGAGCCGCCAGCAGTGGTGGATGTGGAGAGAGAGATGCCAGAGTTTTGAGAGGTTACAATAAGCGGACGAGCTGGAGGTGTGTCCGCCAGAAAAAGGAAATTTGTAAAGATGGAGGTCATGAATTGATATATATGATGACTTTTGAACATTATTAAGGTAAATACATTGTTTGTTCTCTATCAAAATCTTTCATTTGATAACTATACCTATCAGTAGTTAGTGCCTTCAGTTAGAATCTTTTAGTATTGGCGCTCGCTGTATTGCAGTAGTTCGAGTGATGAAGGTTTTTGTGAAGTAAGTGATTCATGAAAGGTATAGGTTATTGTTAGTCAGGGCCATTCTTTTGTAGGGATTATTGAAAGTCAGATTGCCTTGCGCTAAAAATATTGTGCGTCAGTTTAGTGATGATCAGAATAAGTAACGAGAGAAATGTCTGAGTACGTTCAGTTTCACTCAGCTGTTTGAAAATCAAATAACGTAACAGGCTTTCCCGCACTGTCATTTTTAAATTTTTCTAAGGGGACGTTTCACAACTACACACGCCTCACACCATTACAAAGCCTCTACCAGCTTCAACAGTCCCCTGTTCATGGATTCATGAGGTTGTCTCCATATCCAGACACGTCTATCCCCTCGACGCAATTTGAAACGAGAGTCATCCGACCAGGCAACACATTTCCAGTGATCAACAGCCCAATGTCAGTGTTGACGGGTCCAGACGAGGCATGAAGCTTCGTTTCATGCAGTCATCGAGGGTACACTAGTGAACCTTCGACTCCTAAAGCTCATATCGATGGTATTCCTTTGAATGGTTCGCAAGGTGACACTTGTTGATGACCCGGCCCTGAAATCTGCAGCAATTTGCTGAAGCATTGCAGTTCTGTCATGTTGAATGATTCTCTTCAGTCATCGTTGGTCCCGTTCTTGCTGGATATTTTTCCGGCCGCAGCGATGTCGGACATTTGATTTTTGAGCGGATTGCTGATATTCACGGTACACTCGTGAAATGGTCGTCCGGGAAATCCCCACTTCATCGCTACCTCGGAGATGCTGTGTCCCATAGCTCGTGCGCCGATTACAACACCAGGTTCAGACTCATTTAAATCTTGATAACCTGTCATTGTGGCTGCACTAACCGATCTAAAAACTGCGCCAGACACTTGTTGTCTTATACAGGCGTTGCCGACCGCAGCGCCGTATTCTGTCTGCTTACATATCTCTGTATTTGAACACGCATGCCTGTACCAGTTTTTCTGGCGCTTCAGTGTATATCATTATTCAACATACAATTCAGGAGGTATGACGTTGTAGACATTGAGCTGCGTGAAAACGAAACTGCAGGGTGAGATTCACAAGAGACATAGGTAAAATATTTTATAAATGTGTGGATATTTGTTAAATATCTGTGAAATCCCCCTACGAACCATGGAACCTGCCGTTGGTGGGGAGGCTTGCGTGCCTCAGCGATACAGATGGCCGTACCGTAGGTGCAACCACAACGGAGCGGTATCTGTTGAGAGGCCAGACAAACATGTGGTTCCTGAAGAGGGGCAGCAGCCTTTTCAGTAGTTGCAGGGGCAACAGTCTGGATGATTGACTGATCTAGCCTTATAACATTAACCAAAACGGCCTTGCTGTGCTGGTACTGCGAACGGCTGAAAGCAAGGGGAAACTACAGCCGTAAATTTTACCGCGGACATGCAGCTTTACTGTATGATTAAATGATGATGGCGTCCTCTTGGGTAAAATATTCCGGAGGTAAAATAGTCCCCCATTCGGATCTCCGGGCGGGGACTACTCAAAAGGACGTCGTTATCAGGAGAAAGAAAACTGGCGTTCTACGGATCGGAGCGTGGAATGTCAGATCCCTTAATCAGGCAGGTAGGCTAGAAAATTTAAAAAGGGAAATGGATAGGTTAAAGTTAGATATAGTGGGAATTAGTGAAGTTCGGTGGCAGGAGTAACAAGACTTTTGGTCTGGTGATTACAGGGTTATAAATACAAAATCAAATAGGAGTAATGCAGGAGTAGGTTTAATAATGAATAAAAAATAGGAGTGCGGGTAAGCTACTACAAACAGCATAGTGAACGCATTATTGTGGCCAAGATAGACACGAAGCCCACGCCTACTACAGTAGTACAAGTTTATATGCCAACTAGCTCTGCAGATGATGAAGAAATTGATGAAATGTATGACGAGCTAAAAGAAATTATTCAGGTAGTGAAGGGAGACGAAAATTTAATAGTCATGGGTGACTGGAATTCGTCAGTAGGAAAAGGGAGAGAAGGAAACATACTAGGTGAATATGGATTGGGAGGAAGAAATGAAAGAGGAAGCCGCCTTGTAGAATTTTGCACAGAGCATAACTTAATCATAGCTAACACTTGGTTCAAGAATCATGAAAGAAGGTTGTATACCTGGAAGAATCCTGGAGATACCAAAAGGTATCAGATAGATTATATAATGGTAAGACAGAGATTTAGGAACCAGGTTTTAAATTGTAAGACATTTCCAGGGGCAGATGTGGATTCTGTCCACAATCTATTGGTTATGAACTGCATATTGAAACTGAAGAAACTGCAAAAAGGTGGGAATTTAAGGAGATGGGACCTGGATAAACTGAAAAAACCAGAGGTTGTAGAGAGTTTCAGGAAGAGCATAAGGGAACAATTGACAGGAATGGGGGAAAGAAATACAGTAGAAGAAGAATGGGTAGCTCTGAGGGATGAAGTAGTGAAGGCAGCAGAGGATCAAGTAGGTAAAAAGACGAGGGCTAATAGAAATCCTTGGGTAACAGAAGAAATATTGAATTTAATTGATGAAAGGAGAAAATATAAAAATGCAGTAAATGAAGCAGGCAAAAAGGAATACAAACGTCTCAAAAATGAGATCGACAGTAAGTGCATAATGGCTAAGCAGGGATGGCTAGAGGACAAATGTAAGGATGTAGAGGCTTATCTCACTAGGGGTAAGATAGATACTGCCTACAGGAAAATTAAAGAGACCTTTGGAGAGAAGAGCGGCAACGGCCTTGCCGCAGTGGCTACACCGGTTCCCGTGAGATCACCGCAGTTAAGCGCTGTCGGGCGTGGCCGGCGCTTGGATGGGTCACCATCCCGCCGCCATGTGCTGTTGCCATTTTTCGGGGTGCACTCAGCCTCGTGATGCCAATTGAGGAGCTACTCGGCCGATTAGTAGCGGCTTCGGTCAAAGAATACCGTCCTAACGGTCGGGAGTGCGGTGTGCTGACCACACGCCCCTCCTTATCCGCATCCTCCTCGGAAGATGACACGGCGGCCGGACGGTCCCGGAAGGGCCACTTGTGGCCTAAAGACGGAGCTTTTTTTTTTGGAGAGAAGAGAACCACTTGTATGAATATCAAGAGCTCAGATGGCAACCCAGTTCTAAGCAAAGAAGGGAAGGCAGAAAGGTGGAAGGAGTATATAGAGGGTTTATACAAGTGCGAGGTACTTGAGGACAATATTATGGAAATGGAAGAGGATGTAGATGAAGATGAAATGGGAGATAAGATACTGCGTGAAGAGTTTGACAGAGCACTGAAAGACCTGAGTCGAAACAAGGCCCCGGGAGTAGACAACATTCCATTAGAACTACTGATGGCCTTGGGAGAACCAGTCATGACAAAACTCTACCATCTGGTGAGCAAGACGTATGAGACAGGCGAAATACCCACAGACTTCAAGAAGAATATAATAATTCCAATACTAAAGAAAGCAGGTGTTGACAGATGTGATAATTACCGAACTATCAGTTTAATAAGTCACAGCTGCAAAATACTAACGCGAATTCTCTACAGACGAATGGAAAAACTGGTAGAAGCCGACCTCGGGGAAGATCAGTTTGGATTCCGTAGAAATGTTGGAACACGTGAGGCAATACTAACCTTACGATTTATCTTAGAAGAAAGATTAAGAAAAGGCAAACCTACGTTTCTAGCATTTGTAGACTTAGATAAAGCTTTTGACAACGTTAACTGGAATACTCTCTTTCAAATTCTGAAGGTGGCAGGGGTAAAATACAGGGAGCGAAAGGCTATTTACAATTTGTACAGAAACCAGATGGCAGTTATAAGAGTCGAGGGGCATGAAAGGGAAGCAGTGGTTGGGAAAGGAGTGAGACAGGGTTGTAGCCTCTCCCCAATGTTATTCAATCTGTATATTGAGCAAGCAGTAAAGGAAACAAAAGAAAAATTCGGAGTAGGTATTAAAATTCATGGAGAAGAAGTAAAAACTTTGAGGTTCGCCGACGACATTGTAATTCTGTCAGAGACAGCAAAGGACTTGGTTGGTTGGTTGGTTTGGGGAAGGAGACCAGACAGCGTGGTCATCGGTCTCATCGGATTAGGGAAGGATTGGGAAGGAAGTCGGCCGTGCCCTTTCAGAGGAACCATCCCGGCATTTGCCTGGAGTGATTTAGGGAAATCACAAAGGACTTGGAAGAGCAGTTGAACGGAATGGACAGTGTCTGAAAGGAGGATATAAGATGAACATCAACAAAAGCAAAACGAGGATAATGGAATGTAGTCAAATTAAATCGGGTGATGCTGAGGGGATTAGATTAGGAAATGAGACACTTAAAGTAGTAAAGGAGTTTTGCTATTTAGGGAGTAAAATAACTGATGATGGTCGAAGTAGAGGGGATATGAAATGTAGACTGGCAATGGCAAGGAAATCGTTTCTGAAGAAGAGAAATTTGTTAACATCGAGTATAGATTTAAGTGTCAGGAAGTCGTTTCTGAAAGTATTTGTATGGAGTGTAGCCATGTATGGAAGTGAAACATGGACGATAACCAGTTTGGACAAGAAGAGAATAGAAGCTTTCGAAATGTGGTGCTACAGAAGAATGCTGAAGATAAAGTGGGTAGATCACGTTACTAATGAGGAGGTATTGAATTGGATTGTGGAGAAGAGAAGTTTGTGGCACAACTTGACTAGAAGAAGGGATCGGTTGGTAGGACATGTTTTGAGGCATCAAGGGATCACAAATTTAGCATTGGAGTGCAGCGTGGAGGGTAAAAATCGTTGAGGGAGACCAAGAGATGAATACACTAACCAGATTCAGAAGGACGTAGGTTGCAGTAAGTACTGCGAGATGAAGAAGCTTGCACAGGATAGAGTAGCATGGAGAGCTGTATCAAACCAGTCTCAGGACTGAAGACCACAACAACAACATCTGTGAAATATATCTGGCATGGGCGTATGCGGTTAAACATTGGGATGAGGATGGAGATAGAGAAAAGAGCCAGAGGAGATGAAGAAAGAAAGTTGAGAGGCTTACATGGGCAGAGGGAGAGGGCGGATGAGCGAGATTAATAAAAGGTGGGAATAAATATGTACCGGGAAGACAACGGGTTCTCAGCTCGTAATAAAAACGCATTGTATAACTTGGAGAGAATAAGATGTGGCGAAAACAAACTGCTCAAAAATGTTTTGCATGGACTTTATGTCTGTGAACACGAGTGGGTTTGGAATCAAGGGGATCGGGGAATTGTAGGACAGGCCTCAAGAGATTAAAAGAAAAATTGTTTTATTGTGAAACAAAATTGAAACAATAACCTATGTAACAACAGTGATCGAAAGTGAAAAATGTGAAATCGGGATGTGGTACTGTGTAACACTGAATACCACGCTGCTCCACCTCATTTACCAAAACACTCTTCTATCCTCCCAGGCACGCTGTCCATAAGTGATCGAGACATCACTTCTCTCTCTGTCTTCAACGACCGCTTCCTGTGGTTATCCAGTGTGTGGCGAATATTTTCGTGACGATAGACGGACTACAGCTTTCAACTGGTCCCTAACAGTGGGGTTCATGTCTGAAAATAGCGCAGGTCATCCACTTCGGTTGATTGCCGCCTTCGGGAGAAAGGTGTTCCCGAGGTCGGCATTTTGATCATGCATTATACTCTTGAATCACGAAATCACTGGAGAAATTTTGAATGTAAGGATGTAACCATATTTTGGAGGATCCTGACCCGGTACTGCACAGCTCTTCAACTACCGTGTACAGTGAAAAATAGGAGATTAGTGTTTAACGTCCCGTCGACAACGAGGTCATTAGAGACGGAGCACAAGCTCGGATTAGCGAAGGATGGGGAAGGAAACAGGACGCGTCCTTTGAAAGGAACCATCCCGGCATTTGCCTGAAGCGATTTAGGGAAATCAATGAAAACCTAAATCAGGATGACCGGACGCGAGTTTGAACCGTCGTCCTCCCGAATGCGAGTCCAATGTACTAACCACTGCGCCACCTCGCTCGGTACCTTTGCCAATTATAGCGACTAGAGTATCATACTTACTTATACCAGCCCGAAACAAGATTGAGCCACTTTTTTGCTGAACCCGTGGGAATGAAACCGTAAGACTTGCATTGGTACCCTTATGCCTCCACATTCTTCTACGATGATTATCGAGCGGAAGACAAATCCTGCGCTCATCAGTGAAAAGAGAACCCAACGTCGTTGATCATAATTCCATTCCAGATGAAACCTTGCTCGCCATCTTTGCACGTCACAGTGCTGCCGAAATTGTACTGTAGACAGGGAAGCACATTTACTGAAAGTGCTTACGTATGGGTCTATCATTTGCCTGAAATTACGACAAGATGCCTTGGTGACTGAACAAAGAGGTTGAATGTTCGAATGTCATCGTGGTGGTGTACGCCAGTTCGGTGAGCAACTTTCTGTCCTGACAGTCCTTCTTGGCCTAATGTGACGTCACGCACATGGCCTCATCTTGAAATCACACTTGGAAGCCTGCTGATAGAGCGAAAAGTGTGCACAATTCGCAGCGTGCCGTTCACGATTGAACTCAATGTGCACTCTGAGAATGCCACTTAACCCTTATCACAGTCATAGATGTATCTTCACGGATGTATTTCGTATGGACAGAATACAACTGAGGAAAAGGTCTCCTTTAGTCTTCAGAGAAGGTTTAACATTTTAAAATGACTGTTTACGCACCCAGTACCATAATCAGAAACCCACTGCTAAGCAACTTTCAAAGTCGTTTAACCACGTACAGTGAGTATAATGACACATATACTTGGGTAAGTGACTTTGACCACAGGGAGTCAAAGGATGACGGACAGTATTGAAATTGATAGCTAATTGGCCAATTAAACGAGCATGTGTTGACTAAAAAAACATTCTTCGGTTCTATTCAAACCAATAGTATGTAAGGAATACGTACAAGGATTTCCATTAAAACAAAACAAGCAAAACGTTTTTGAGCAGCACCAGAGATGCAGTTCTGACGTTGCTCTTTGTGTTGGAGGCAAGACTTAAAACTAAGATACATTCGAAGGATTGATAAAGCTATAAAAAGCGATCGACAGTGTAAAACGGCGAAACATGGATTACACGTAATCTACAGGGAAAGGAGGGTAATATGTACAAGAACCATGACGGAAAACACAAATAAGAGACGAAGAAGCAAGTGCTCGGATTAAAAAGGATATAAGGCAAAAATGCAGACTTTCGCCCGTACTGTTCAATCTGTACATCAAAGAAGGAACGACGTAAATGAAAGAAATGCAGGATCGAAGGATATGAATGATAAGATTCGCTGGTGACGTTACCATCCTCTGTGAAAGTGAAGAAGACTTGCAGGAACTGTTGAATAGAATTAACAGTTTAATGTCTAACATTCTGCGTGGTGTCTCTGTTCTATGTCGTGCCTCCGTACCACTTTCGCGCAACGACGCTCTGAGCGTGTTTTGTAGGGAATTGACTAGTTTGAACCTGGGACCTGTTGCTGGTAAGGAGATGCCAGACCACACATGACATGTAGAGTTCGGAAGAGTTCAGTGAGACTAGCGATGATATAACCAAATACTTAATGATTTCAGCGTCAGCTCCACTGCACTCCCTGTGAAAGAATCTTAATACTAACTAAATTTAGTGGAAGGGGTTCAAGGCTTTCCTATTTTTAGTTAGCTGGTAAATAACGTCGAAAAAGCAGTTAAGTTCACCATTGGAAATTTTATTCTACTCACACAACATTGTTTATAAATTGCACTATTGATAAAAGGAAATGTTTTAATACGGGATGGTAAAAACCAACTGCGTTCAACAAAAATGTGAACGAATATTCCCTGAATGGGTTTCCAAGTTCTACAATGGATCGAAGGATGACCTATGCCATATCACATCTATAATCAAGGTTTAAATTAAGTTTCACAAAAGAGAAAACTATCACAATGGTCTACAGTGACCCTCAATTATCTTTAATTACTTATCTAACTTGTCGTAAATTACAGTGGCTGATGTGGCTTCTCAATAATTATATAACAGAAAAATCATCGCTTTTCAGATTTTAACTTACGTAGCAAATGTGAATACGTTGAACTTTAATTGACCATCGACACTAGTATTACGAAAAAAGGGGATGTAACAGATGAGACTTCTGCAGTTCTGAGTGAAGCCTTATGCGCTCAAAAATGCGGCATCGCGTGCGTTCATTACCTTGTCGGTGTTCGTCAGGGAGCAGCGGCCGGCGCAGCTCCATCCAGCTCGCCGTCTCGGAAGCAACTCCTTTCTAACTTCTCCTTACTACAATTTACCGAAGTTGGTATTTAAAAAAAAAACTGTCTGGCTGTGTTTTCATCTGACCAGTCAGGGTCTCAATGTTAACCTTAAGCTCCGCCTACAAAAACTCTGTCTATCCAATGAGAAACGTTATACTTTTCGTGGTGGGGCAATGTTTTTAAAGTTTGCAACGTAACAGAGACGCGAGAAAGTCTCACGCTAAAACTTGCGGCTGGTGTGGCCCTTTTTGTGTTATCGTAAGATCTATACTGTTCTTCTGGAGGGCTCTAGCTTTTAACATGGGCTGGGGGGTGGTCCTGGTGGTTAGCTGGCGACATGGGTGTCTGTCTCTTATCGTAGGGCCTTCTAGCTTAACACGGTTCTGCTCTCGGCTTCTGTTCTCGTTTCTCCCCTCGGAACTGCGTCTGTCTCACGGTGGGAAGGTATGACATGCATTTAGGCATTCTTGTGTTAGTCTGTGGTATTCCATTTGCTCACTCGTTACTCGTATTACTGTGGTTAATTTAATGTCACGATTTATTCGGAGCTATGTGACATACTATTGGATTTGCTTATCATGTCAGGGTTTTCATGGAAGTTCTTGGATTTGCCTGACACCTTACAAATCTACACACAACACAGATTGAAAGAAAAGCAGAAAAAGAGATCAGCGAAATCCTGCCATGAAAAGAATAGCATCCTAGACCATCAGTCCTAATTGTTGGACCGTATGGTGGGCGACAGTCAATGAGATTTCATGCTGTCCATGTCCAATGGGGAAAGCACCGTCAACAGTATCATATGCCTCCATTTCTTGAGATATTGCGGCGTAGTTTGGAATTTAAACCATGACATTGACGCAAAGTCTAAAAATCAGCTACTTTACGGCACCAACCCTCCTCCATCCCTTTGCCTCAAAAGCACAGGGATAAAAGCCAACAGCATGTGGCACAGCCAGGCGGTTACCCATCAAGACCGACCACGCCCGTAGTCGTTTAACTTTGGTGGTATGACAAGAATCCTTCTACTCAACGAGACAAGGACGTTGGCCGGTAGTCTGCAATCAGTCATTACGATTGTGGAAAAGTAAGTTCACGTAGAACCAGCAAGATGGTGAGGTATCTTAAAAAAGTACTTGCTGAGTTTCTGTGTGATACGCTGACGTCTCCCTGACAGAGTGTGATTTTACATTCAAGAAATAGTATCATTTTACATGAAGATTACAAAAGCGTTAAGATGTGGTTCCACAGAAGAATGCTGAAAATTATGTGGACTGACAAGAAATGAGAAAGTTCTAAAAAAATCGGCGAAGGAGAGAATATACGGAAAACACTCAGAAAATAAGAGACAGGGTGACACGGCATGTGTCAAGACAGAAGGGACGTAAGGGAGAAATTGGTGACAGGATCAAATTTGTAAGGGGTGTCCCACGAGTATATGCCTAACATACGATGACAAGCAGATAGAAGAAGTGGACAGTGGTTGTTAAATTCTTGGGATTACAACTTGATAATAAATTCAACTGTAAGGAGCATACCACAGAACTGCTGAAGCGTCTTAGCAAATCGCTGTTTGCAGTGCGAATTGTGTCAGACATAGGGGATATAAAAATGGCATACTATGCTTACTTTCCTTCCATAATGTCATGGGTTTATTTTTTGGGGCAATTCATTAAGCCAAGCTGAAGTTTTCCGGGCACAAAAACGTGCAGTAAGCGTTATATGTGGTGTGAACTCAAGAACATCCTGCAGAAGCCTGTTCAGAGAACTAGGGTTTCTAACTACTGTTTCTGTGGTGTCACCGCCAGACACCACACTTGCTAGGTGGTAGCTTTTAAATCGGCCGCGGTCCATTAGTATACGTCGGACCCGCGTGTCGCCACTGTCAGTGATTTCAGACCGAGCGCCACCACACGGCAGGTCTAGAGAGACTTACTAGCACTCGCCCCAGTTGTATAGCCGACGTTCATAGCAAGGGTTCACTGACAAATACGCTCTCATTTGCCGAGACGATAGTTAGCATAGCCTTCAGCTACGTCATTTGCTACGCCTTAGCAAGGCGCCATTACCAGTTATATTGAGCTTATTATACTTTTGTATCATCAAGAGCGATGTACTCCAATTATGGATTAAAGTTAAGTATTACATCATCTACGTACTTTATTTGCAATTCTCAAGACATTGTCCTGTTCCAGACCTCACGCCAGTCAGCGTGTAATTAAACGCGTGCATTTCGGCCTCCTCTAGCAACACGGTGTTGGCTCTTCTGCCAACACTTCAGTTTCCCAATATATTTATTCCTCAATGAAATTTGTAATTAAAAATATATCACTCTTTCAAACCAACAGCTCAATTCATGGAATCAGTACTAGAAATAAGAATAATCTTCACCAGGATTTAAAGTCACTTACCCTTTTACAAAAAGGTGTGCATTATTCAGGAACACAAATTTTCAATAACTTGCCAGCAGCCATAAAAAGCTTAGCAACCGATGAAATTCAGTTTTGAGAGAAGCCTAAAGATTTATTGGTGGCCAACCCCTTTTACTCCACTGATAAATTTCTCAGTAGAACCAACGGATTTCTGTATATATAAAGTAAAATATAACTTCTGCACAATTTCAGTGCAGTAATGTGTTCATTGTAAATAAGTATTGTACTAGTTCTATTACATGTTTGTTACCTTATAAATAAAAAAAACTTCTTTTATTTTAAATTCAGTGAAATAGTGCTTGGAAAATAAATCTTTCATATAGTGTTCATTAAAAAAATGACGATCATTCCACTTGGGACCTGTGGAAGGTACATTAGCTTATTTGTTCCAGTTGTAGATATTTCTTTCTTTCACTGGTGCCATGTCCCGCGCTGACGCAGGGTCGGCATTGTTATGAACGGATTTGGCAAGATTAGTGGAAAGGGGTGGCTGGATGCCCTTCCTGCCGCCACACCGTTCCCCCTGGGAGGGAATTAGTGGAACCCTGCTGTCTGTGTCTCGTGTAATTTATGGAATAGTGCGAACGTGTTCAGATGTCTGCGAGTCATGTAACTGAGGCGGAACGTGGGGACCAGCCCGGTATTCACCTAGCGGGATGTGGAAAACCGCCTAAAAACTACATCCAGGCTGGCCGGCACTCCGACCGAAGTCGGTAATCCGCCGGGCGGATTCGATCCGGGGCCGGTGCGCCTACCCGAGTCCAGGAAGCAGCGCATTACATCTACATCAACATCTACATTTATACTCCGCAAGCCACCCACCGGTGTGTGGCGGAGGGCACTTTACGTGCCATTGTCATTACCTCCCTTTCCTGTTCCAGTCGCGTATGGTTCGCGGGAAGAACGACTGTCTGAAAGCCTCCGTGCGCGCTCTAATCTCTCTAATTTTACATTCGTGATCTCCTCGGGAGGTATAAGTAGGGGGAAGCAATATATTCGATACCTCATCCAGAAACGCACCCTCTCGAAACCTGGCGAGCAAGCTACACCGCGATACAGAGCGCCTCTCTTGCAGAGTCTGCCACTTGAGTTTATTAAACATCTCCGTAACGCTATCACGGTTACCAAATAACCCTGTGACGAAACGCGCCGCTCTTCTTTGGATCTTCTCTATCTCCTCCGTCAACCCGATCTGGTACTGATCCCACACTGATGAGCAATACTCAAGTATAGGTCGCACGAGTGTTTTGTAAGCCAGCTCCTTTGTTGATGGACTACATTTTCTAAGCACTCTCCCAATGAATCTCAACCTGGTACCCGCCTTACCAACACTTAATTTTATATGATCATTCCACTTCAAATCGTTCCGCACGCATTCTCCCAGATATTTTACAGAAGTAACTGCTACCAGTGATTGTTCCGCTATCATATAATCATACAATAAAGGATCCTTCTTTCTATGTATTCGCAATACATTACATTTGTCTATGTTAAGGGACAGCAAACCTGGCGGGTTTTCAGTTGCAAATATTTGTCATGTATTATTGTTTTTCTGACATGTTCTACATCCTGGAGGACCTACTCACTAAAGATAAATTGGAATGAAAGTACATCTAATCTAATCTAATCAAACCAGATGACTAATGACTCAAAAACAAAATTGCACATACGTACATCTTTAATATCCGCTAAACTGATACCAAAAGTCCGAGCCAAAGCTCTTTCTTCTGCCTCCAGACGTTCTACTAATGCCCCTGTCTTGATTAGAAGGAATTACTCCGTCTCAACTTCGTCTGATATCAGACAGCGAGGTACGAACCCTCTGTCTTCCGTGTTCCTGATATTACCAGTGACGCGTATGAACGCCCGACCACTAGACGGAGGACAGAGGAAGGTAAAACCCTCTGCATTTTCAGATGGCAACGGACGTAATCCCTGTGGGATACTATAACGTGCTGGCTAAGCAAAGTTGCTGATTACAGTTGGAGTTTCCGTCCTGCCACCGTGTATCCTGCAGACGTACGCGGCGGCTCCCTCTGCGCAACAGCCAGCCGTCCCGAGTCCCCAGGCGCGGCCGCTGTAGCGCGCGACACTAAATCTCTCCCTCATTGTCGCTCGATTACTGTGCGGCCAGACGCGGTTACCGGAGACAAACTAATTTGAGACGAGTGCCCCGGGGCGGGGCAGCCGGCGCTCTCCCGGGAGGGTGACGTGTTATGACAGCTGCGCCGACGTTGTGGGGGCGTCCGGCCCACCACCGGCGCAATCACGCCGCCAGCTGCCGCCCGCGGCGCCACCGTCGCAATCGAGTTATCAGCGGCGAGCTGCCGCAGGAAGAGCGCCGTTTAACAGCTTCCCAAACGAATTCCTCGCGACTCGGAGCCGCACGTGTCTCAGGGGCGTGCGACGTCGGACGCCTGTGTCAGTCCGCGACACGGTGTCTGTTGTTAGAGGTCGTCTGGTGGCTAGAAACCAAACTGATGTAATAAATCACTATCCTGCGTAACACAGTGCCACCTGAAATAACGTCTCTGCAGTAAACACTAATAAAGCAAGATTTTTTTTGAATATCAGTCTTCTGATGCGGCCCGCCACGAATTCCTCTCCTGTGCCAACCTCTTCATCTCAGAGTAGCACTTGCAACCTACGTCTTCAATTATTTGCTGGATGCGTTCTAATATCTGTTTTCCTCCACAGTTTTTGCCCCTCTAGTACCATGGAAGTCAATCCCTGATACCTTAACAAACGTCCTATCAACCTGAACCTTCTTCTTATCAGTTTTTTCCGTATACACACTCGATCGACTTATACTTGAGTATTGCTCATCAGTGTGGGATCCGTACCATGTCGGGTCGACAGAGGAGATAGAGAAGATCCAAAGAAGAGCGGCGCGTTTCGTCACAGGGCTATTTGGTAAGCGTGATAGAGTTACGGAGATGTTTATCAAACTCAAGTGGCAGAGTCTGCAAGAGAGGCGCTGTGCATCGCGGTGTAGCTTGCTGTCCAGGTTTCGAGAGGGTGCGTTTCTGGATGAGGTACCGAATATTTTGCTTCCCCCCACTTATACCTCCCGAGGAGATCACGAATGTAAAATTAGAGACATTCGAGTGCGCACGAAGGCTTTCCGGCAGTCGTTCTTCCCGCGAATCATACGCGACTGGAACAGGAAAGGGAGGTAATGACAGTGGCATGTAAAGTGCCCTCCGCCACACACCGTTTGGTGGCTTGCGGAGTATAAATGTAGATGTAGATATAGATATATTCCTTTCATCTCTGATTCTGCCCAGAACCGCCTAATTCCTTACCTTATCAGTCCACCTAGTTTTCAAATTCGTCTGCAGCACCACATGTCAAATGCTTCTATTCTCTTCTGTTCCAATATCTCCACAGTCAACGTTTCACTAACATACAATGCTGTCCTCCAAACGTACGTTCGCAGAAAATTAATCCCCAAATTGAGGCCTATCTTTGATACTAGTAGACTTGTCTTACCCAGGAAAGCCCTTTTTGCCAGTGCTAGTCTGATTTTGATGTCCTCCTTGCTCCATCAGTCATTGGTTATTTAGCTGCCTGGGTAGTAGAAATTCTTAACTTCATTACTTCATGACCATCGATCCTAATGTTAAGTTTCTCGCTGTCCTCATTTCTGCTACTTCTCATTATTTTCCTCTTTCTTCTATTTACTTTCAATCCATGTTCTGTTCTCATTAGACTGTTAACTCAGTTCAGGAGATTCTTCTTCACTTTCAGTTAGGATACCAACGTCATCAGCGAATTCACCTTGAATTTTAATTCCACTCCTGAATCTTTCTTTTATTTCCATAATTGCTTCTTCGATGTACGGATCGAACAGTAGAAGCAAAAGACTAAATTCCTATCTTACACCCTGTTTGATCCGAACACTTCGTTCTTGGTCGTAGGGCGACAGAAAAGAAATGAAAATCAATTACGAGACTCGTTTGGCTACTTGAAGTGAGAAAGTGCCTCCAGGAAGCGTCACAGGCGAAGAAGCCATATCGAAAAGATGTCATAGTCTTCAAAAGTGACAGAAAATCAAAGAAGTTTACCGTATACAATATGACTTTCACCGCAAATAAAACTAGATCAATGGCTGTTCTAAGATGAGACCCCATCACAACAAGGACAGCGGTAAATATTAAAGTAGTAAACTAAGTCAGCTATTTTAACTGTCTGGTATTTGATATACGAGTATGACAAATGTATAGACAAGAAAGGAGGAAAGTCAGGAAACATATGTCCAAAAATAAACAGGTAGCGCTGAGTGTTATACCTGGACGATAGTGTACCTACAAACATACGTTGTTTCCTGATCGGTGTTTCAGTCTAGTGACCGATGTCAGAAATTCGTGAAGAAATGCGCACTACAAACCACCGTAAGCAGTTTGTACCATTTTCTGATGTTCTTTTTGTTGTGTGACATGAGGTTCTATTTTGTGCAACATTTGTAAAAATCACGAGTTCTACATTTTTAAGTGCTGTATAACAGGTTAAAGCTACTCCGAGGACCTTATTGTTAACTATTCAGTTACAGATTTTATGGTGAATAAAACTCTGTATATGTTCTATAACTAGTTACATAACGTGTGAATAGTTGGGCCGTAGTTCATCGGTTGTGCGGTATGTTCTGTCTTGAAACGGAAGAAGGTCTTCCGTCTTAAAGCTAGTGATATTTGCAAATAAACTGAGTTCTTTAATCTGTTATCAGTTTCCCATGTCTTGAAAAGGAAAATTTGTACTATTTATCAGTAGCTTCCATTTCAAATGTTTTTAACTTGTATGAGCTTCTTGGTAATGCTTCTGCTTAATTTGATTTCACTTGCTGACTTTTGGATTGTATTAGAGTAATTATGTGACAAAGAGTCTATTAAATACAGAACTGACGAGATTTTCTCAATTAAAACACTCTGAATAGAATATTTGTCCCTATTATATTGTACAACTCAACAGTTTTTCACGCCAGAAAAAACATTACATTTCCGGAGTAATTTTTGTAATTGCAGAAGAAGTCTGCAGCACACACAAAGAGAACACTGGTATTACCGGGCGAAATTCTGAAAAATGTTCTGTGGCACAGCACTCTTCCCTGATTCAGAAACAAGAAACAAAAAATAACACAATTGAAGTTTTGTAAAGTAGTGACCGTCCCCACATTACTCTACAGAAGTGAGTCGTGTGTCATTTACAGCCGGCCGTGGTGGCCGAGCGGAACCGCGCGACCGCTAGGATCGCAGGTTCGAATCCTGCCTTAGGCATGGATGTGTGTGATGTCCTTAGGTTAATAAGGTTTAAGTAGTTCTGAGTTGTAGAGGACTCATGACTTCCACAGTTAAGTCCCATAGTGCTCAGAGATATTTATATTGTTATTTACAAACGATAACATGTATCTGATCCAAGTATCTCAATGACATTTCGCATCATCATGAAATGCTGTACCAGAGTACACAGATTAAGAGGCGGTACATTAGGATCTAATACTGGAAATGCAGAAGTACAAGAAGAAGAAGTAATAACACGTGGCCTCAGTTAAAAAAAAAAGTCTCTGAGCACTATGGGACTTAACAACTGAGGTCATCAGTCCCCTAGAACTTAGAACTACTTAAACCTAACTAACCTAAGGACATCACACCCATCCATGCCCGAGGCAGGATTCGAAACTGCGACCGTAGCAGTCGCGCGGTTCCGGACTGAAGCGCCTAGAACTGCTCAGACACTACAGTGGCCTCAGTCCTCTAAATTTTCTGTCCATGCTGTCGGGTGAGTCAGCTTAGTGGAGGTAGACCAAGTAAGCTATCTTCCCGCGATTTTCTTTGCGTAGTAGAGATAACCGTGGTGTGATGCATTACCCTGCTGGAATTTGAACTTCACACCATTTTTCTGGGGGAGGGGAGGGGGTTAGGTTAGTGAAGGTAGCCCAATTGACCTTCTTCCCGCCAAAATTCAAACTTCCTCCAAAATCCGCCATCTTGAATGCCGTCATGGCTGCCATCTTGGGTGATATGCGCTGTTGTCAAGTCTACACGACGCCATCTTGTATGACGTCAACGCCGCCTTCTTGGATACATCTGGTAACAATGCAGAGTGGCTCCGTATCACTCTTGTTCCAATAGTCACGAGCTGGTCGACGTGATTTTGCACTCTCAGCGCTCTCCAGAGGCGGCTGTCACATTTATGAGGCTCGCAAGTCATACAGTTTGTTCACTACAATGGGGGCGATTAGAATTCCTACGGTAGCCCTATCACAACGAACACTTCATTTCCAAACCGTACGCTAGTCATGTTGTTCTCTCAACTGAAACCTTTTATATCCACCAACGTGTAATAAGACAAGAATGGAAGATCCATGTCCAACCAGAGAACGCGTCAGTTTGTGTAAGTTCACCAAATCACACACACACACACACAAACAAACACTTCCGAAGGAGAGCGCACTTCAAATATCAAAAAAATTATTTCTATTAATTTCATACTAAGCTCCCACAACCATTTAGAAAACGCAAAGGTGTAAAAAACAGTAGAGTCGGTGCGGACGTCCCATTACACCCGTTGAAGTTCATTGTTTATCCATTCACTCAGTTTCTTTTTTGTCTTTTTGTTGTTTTTAAAATCCAAAGGGAAGCTAACCCCCCGATCGAACACACTGAGCTACCGTGCTGGCGAAGGTTGCGTTGCGAGGCTTCAACCAAATACGTTATTCTGATAGTCGCTTCTTAACACACGGTTTTTCTTTACTGCCGTCTCCGAAATGTTAAATTATATTATAATAAGAAGGACACGTTTGCACGACTCTTAAATGGGTCGTTGTCATAAAATGACTTACTTTCAATACGAGCAAGTTATAACGTGAAAATAACAAAATACGTAAATATTTAACCACTAATATGACGTTTCCTGTCATTTTAGTACAACAAATCGAACCAATAATGATTCGTTCTTGAGACGTTCAACGTGCTGGTGATTAGAAACAGCATATATTCTTAGGGTGAAACATAGAAATCCCACCGAATATGGTCTTCAGCTGAACACGACAGATACAGTATGACGTGTTTCTGCTTGTGTCGTAGGGAGCTTTCTCGCTCCCTATTGGTTCTACTTTACGTGGCACGTTGCCATAATATAGCAGAAATTAGTTTTTGTTTCACGTCACGGAATGGCTTTTCAACGAGACGTATCAAGAAGTGACGCCACAAAATTCATAGAGTACCACGTCAACGTCAGCTATCTCCTACCGTCGATGGTGAACTCGCTCAAACGGAAACCGTACTTCCCAAGCGATTGCAGATCTGGATAGATGAGTTTGTTGCTGTCGTCGTACCTCCAACTGCCGTTCCGGAGCCCATCGAACTCGCGGCGACATGTGCCAGTTCCGATGTACGAAACCGTTTAACCATGCCATTCTGTCTCGCCAAACTCTACCGGGCCCTGACGTCCTCATCAGATACATCGCGCGGCTATGACCGGATCCACGACTCCATGACTGTCAATTTGTCTGACGATGCAAAACGTGTCTTTGCGAACATCTTTGATGACATCTGAAGGGACAGGAACGTTCCCGATAAATGGAAGACCCGGCCGCATTGGCTGTGCGGTTCTAGGCTCTTCAGTCCGGAACCGCGCGACTGCTACGGTCACAGGTTCGAATCCTGCCTCGGGCATGGCTGTGTGTGATGTCCTTAGGTTGGTTAGGTTTAAGTAGTTCTAAATTATAGGGGACTGATGACCTCAGATGTTAAGTCCCATAGTGCTCAGAGCCATTTGAACCATTTTTGATAAATAGAAGACTTGGTATTGGTGCCCATACTGAAGCCTGGGAAAGACCATGGACAAGCGACATCGTACTGCCCGTTTGCACTGTCTCCTCAAGTTTCGCTTAGAGCGGAGTTTGGAACATGTGAACTTGCCCCCGCGGACGCGAAACGGCTTCCGTAAGTGCAGAAATACTTATGGTAATATTATCTCGCTTGCGATGCTCATTGAAAACACGTTCTGCACTAACGGATCTTTAACGGCCACATTTCTTGACTTTTCGAGGGCGTACGACCATATCCTTATACCTGATTTTATCAACAAATTGCAACTGCTTCATCTCCCGGCTCATTCTTCTTGCTTGGTTGGCATACCGTATTATGTACGATCAGGACAATGTGTTGCATGGACACCGCCTAGTGTCTCGTACCCCCACCCCCCCCTTCCCAACGGGTCGCGATACTGAGTCCCTTACTATATGTCCTGTAGGTTGCCGACTTGTTCAACCCCAAAGTTTTTCAATATGCGGACGACGTCTGTATATGCCCTCACTCGTCGTGATTTTGGGTGATGCGCCTATGGTTTACCGACGCATGTGAAATACTGGCCGCATGGGAGTTCAAAAATGGACTCACTTTGTCACGTCACAAATCAGTTGTTGTGATATTCACGAGGAAAAGACGTACTAACATCTCATCCGAACTTGGTTCGCACACGTTTCCTGTTCGGGCACATGCGAAGTTCCTTGGCGTCTACTGCGACAGCAATCTCACGTGGACGCGACATGTTGGGTATCTCATCGACAGATTGGATAACACTGTGAATGTCTTGCGTATGCCTGACCGATTATGATGGGGAGCGGAACCGATTATGCTCTTGAGTCTTGACTCTGTAAAAGGTCTTGATCCGTTCTGTATGGTAGCATTATCTACGGCACTGCAACGCAACCAACTTCGCGCAAGCTCGATGTCATTCATTATAGAGTGATTCGTCTTGTCCTCGCCGGCCGAAGTGGCCGCGCGGTTCTGGCGCTGCAGTCTGGAACCGCGAGACCGCTACGGTCGCAGGTTCGAATCCTGCCTCGGGCATGGATGTGTGTGATGTCCTTAGGTTAGTTAGGTTTAACTAGTTCTAAGTTCTAGGGGACTAATGACCTCAGCAGTTGAGTCCCATAGTGCTCAGAGCCATTTGAACCATTTTTTTTGAACCGTCTTGTCCTCCTAGCCATGAAATCAACACGTCCCAACGTCCTGCTCGTGGAAGCATTCGCCTTGCCGTTGTCTATAAGACGGCAGATGTTGTATGATATTTTTTTCCTCGCTTGATCTTCGATATATGATTGTACCTCTCTTAAGGCGGTGGTTCGATTCTGGAGACTCACGCAGCACTTCACGGACGACGAATGGCCAGAACTCGTTACTAGATCGCAGCTGCAAGGAATGGCGCCATCTCTTTCCACTCGTTCTCCAGGACACAAAACTCACTGTTTCCGTTTTTTGTTTAATCTCTGCTCCACTCCAGCCCCAGTGGCATACCCGAAAACCGATTTCCGATCGGAGACCAACGTCACTAGCAACTAAAGTATTTTCTCAGCTTAGAATGATCACAGTAACCCCACATCTATATGGACGGTTCTGAATCTGAGGCGGGTCTGGGATATGCCTTCTTTTGCCCTTCTAGTGGCGTCTACCAAATGTTTGCGCTTTCACCTGAATCTTCTGTCTACACGGCGGAGCTGCTGGCCATCGAGGAAGTTGTTCATTATGATACCCGGACATCCAAGTTCGTTTGATAGTTAGGACTGTCAAGGTGTGCTGCAGAGATTGCTACATCCCGCGTTTGATAAACAGAACAACAGGTGTGTTATGGACGTCTTGGCAGCGCAGACCTTGCGCATTGTCGTGCAGTTACATTGGATTAAAGGACATTATGGAATTCTTCATAATGAAACTGTTGACTGCCTTGCCAAGAGGACTATTACAGGAGGCCCAGTTACGCCCAACGGCGTACCCTTACACGGATCTCACATCGACGATACGGAAGACTGCTTATCACGCTTATCACACCTGGAATTACCAATGGCATGTCTCTCAGCTCCAGGGCAGCCACCTGGCGGCCAAACATCTCTTCTCGACCATGGTCCGCCTCTGTGCAGCTTCATAGACGTCATGTGACTTCTGTCATTCGTATGAGACTGGGAAACCGATGTTACCCTGCGCAACTATATCGGTTGAAGATTATCACTTCTGGACACTGCGATAGGGACACAACGGCAGTAGCGTATCTTAACTACATCATATTAGCATGTTCCAAGTACACGACTTGTATCTACATCTACATACAGGGTGTTTCAAAAATGACCGGTATATTTGAAACGGCAATAAAACCTAAACGAGCAGCGATAGAAATACACCGTTTGTTGCAATATGCTTGGGACAACAGTACATTGTCAGGCAGACAAACTTTCGAAATTACAGTAGTTACAATTTTCAACAACAGATGGCGCTGCGGTCTGGGAAACTCTATAGTACGATATTTTCCACATATCCACCATGCGTAGCAATAATATGGCGTAGTCTCTGAATGAAATTACCCGAAACCTTTGACAACGTGTCTGGCGGAATGGCTTCACATGCAGATGAGATGTACTGCTTCAGCTGTTCAATTGTTTCTGGACTCTGGCGGTTCACCTGGTCTTTCAAGTGTCCCACAAAAATAAGTCACAGGGGTTCATGTCTGGCGAATAGGGAGGCCAATCCACGCCGCCTCCTGTATGTTTCGGATAGCCCAAAGTGATCACACGATCATCGAAATATTCATTCAGGAAATTAAAGACGTCGGCCGTGCGATGTGGCCGGGCACCATCTTGCATAAACCACGAGGTGTTCGCAGTGTCGTCTAAGGCAGTTTGTACCGCCACAAATTCACGAAGAATGTCCAGATAGCGTGATGCAGTAATTGTTTCGGATCTGAAAAATGGGCCAATGATTCCTTTGGAAGAAATGGCGGCCCAGACCAGTACTTTTTGAGGATGCAGGGACGATGGGACTGCAACATGGGGCTTTTCGGTTCCCCATATGCGCCAGTTCTGTTTATTGACGAAGCCGTCCAGGTAAAAATAAGCTTCGTCAGTAAACCAAATGCTGCCCACATGCATATCGCCGTCATCAATCCTGTGCACTATATCGTTCGCGAATGTCTCTCGTGTAGCAATGGTAGCGGCGCTGAGGGGTTGCCGCGTTTGAATTTTGTATTGATAGAGGTGTAAACTCTGGCGCATGAGACGATACGTGGACGTTGGCGTCATTTGGACCTCAGCTGCAACACGGCGAACGGAAACACGAGGCCGCTGTTGGATCACCTGCTGCACTAGCTGCGCGTTGCCCTCTGTGGTTGCCGTACGCGGTCGCCCTACCTTTCCAGCACGTTCATCCGTCACGTTCCCAGTCCGTTGAAATTTTTCAAACAGATCCTTTATTGTATCGCTTTTCGGTCCTTTGGTTACATTAAACCTCCGTTGAAAACTTCGTCTTGTTGCAACAACACTGTGTTCTAGGCGGTGGAATTGCAAGACCAGAAAAATCCTCTGTTCTAAGGAATAAACCATGTTGTCTACAGCATACGTGCACGTTGTGAACAGCACACGCTTACAGCAGAAAGACGACGTACAGAATGGCACACCCACAGACTGCGTTGTCTTCTATATCTTTCACATCACTTGCAGCGCCATCTGTTGTTGCAAATTGTAACTACTGTAATTTCGAAAGTTTGTCCGCCTGAAAATGTACTGTTGTCCCAAGCATATTGCAACAAACGGTGTATTTCTATCGCTGCTCGTTTAGGTTTTATTGCCGTTTAAAATATACCGGTCATTTTTGAAACACCCTGTATATACTCCGCTAGCCACCAAGCGGTGTGTGGCGGAGGGCACAATTTGCGCCAAAGTCATATTTCCCTCCCTCTGCTCCACTCGCGGATCGCGTGGGGGATAAACGACTGTCTGAACGCCTCAGTACGAACTCTAATTTCCCTTATCTTTGAATGGTGATTATTGCGCGAATTGAAAGTTTGTGGTGATAAAATATGCTCTACTTCCTCGGTGAAGACCGAATTCGGAATTTAGTGAGCAGCCCCTTCCGTTTAGCGCGCCGTCTATCTGCAAGAGCGTCCCACTTCAAACTTTCTATGAGATTTGTAACGCTCTCGCGATGGATAAGAAATTGGTTGCGAGAGGTTTCCCCATCCACACCAGGGTTTCTGTTTTACTCCACCATTCTGATAAACGTAACTTGCCCATTGACTATTTGAAAGCCACCGGCATCCTAATTTAATTAATCCGTGGTTGAGGTCTTGATTTCCAAATGTCATCAGCCCGATTCTTAATCAGGTGCGTAATTTTGTTTTTTAATTTGCGTACAGATTTCTATTTCTACATTAAATCTTAATTATTGATAGCTTGAAAGGTCTCTGTTGGATTCCTTTCATGTTAATTTCTTAAATCTGTTGTCATTTCCGGCATAAATTCCTCTTCTAAATTTACTGTGGTGTTTCTATCTGGGAGGAGACTGAGCAGTGAAACGTGTTACTTTTACACATAAACAAGAACGATCTGTCACACAGTCTCATACGGAACCTACATCCGCTTTCTTTTATATACTGTATATGATAAGATACTGTCATCCCCCTTCCATTCTGTGTGAGAGGATGAATGAGCAAATGTATTTCTAGTTGCATGCTGGATGGTAGCAGACAAGCCTGTCTGCTAGAGAACAGTAGGACCAACGTCGGAACAGGTAGCAACGCTTTCTAAAAGCAAAGAGATTTCTATCCTTAGTATGGTCCTGTCCGTCCCTTGTAATGTTGGTATAGGAAGCTGCCTCTCTGGTCACTTCCGTTTTGTATACGGAAGCACCCTTGGTAGGAGCGTAGGACAGTCTGTCCGCGGCGAGCGTCTGAAGTGGTAAGATATCCGGCTAAGCGCGTGTCTCCTAAGTCCGTAGGACAATGGATTTCTTAAGATCAGCCTAACTGAAAATTTAATCACCTTTATTTCAGGTTTAGCTCTAAAATATCTAATGTTATCTTAAATTGCTATGCAGTGTAATTAGAGTTCAGAATATATTCCGGTAGTTGCTTTGTCACTACTTTGTGAGTAAAGTGGAACCACGTGTTGATCAGTAACTCTAACTAGCATCATCAATCTTAATTGCGAATGTGCGTGAGATTATAACGTCTCGTCTTGACAATATTTTTCAATATAGCAACTTTTCTTTATGTTCAACCCACGTGGGGGGTACTTTGTGAGACCAGTACCACGTGCTTATACAATTGTTAGACCCATCAGGTTAATAGTAAGACGATAGTAACCAGTTCAAGGTTTTTCTTTTGTAAATTGCTTTTCGATCTAATTTATTTTAATTATCAGAATTATAGTGGTGTTACACTCTTTGTGTAAACCAAGTTGACCACGTGAAGCATGTGGTGTAATCATCAAAGTAGCCCTCAGCTATTCTTTTCGGGAAGATTTCACAGAGAGTTAGTATGAATTTAGTATACCAGTGTGTGGTAATTACATGACGGACAGGACTGCGCTACGAACGTTAACTTCTTTGGGTGAAAATTGAATCGGTTGGTTGTGGTTAATTTCCTCTTGCATATGTTTCAACGTTCTTCGTGTGTTATTTTATGAATGCAGTGTTGTATGCAGTCTCCCAATCTTGGCTCCATATTTGATGTGTTCTGTAAGATTACAATCTCACATTTACACAATCCTAAATAAGGCACCAGTTTAGTTATGAATCAAGTTTAATATGCTGAAATTTCAATGATCAATGTTAAAATAAATTTCCAAATATAAACTGATTTATTTCTTTTTATTTAAATTCTCTTTTTCATATATATATATATATATATATATATATATATATATATATATATATATATATATATATCACCGGTTGTCGTATGACTATTAAAAGATTATAATTAATGTTAGTCTGGTTGGGAATTTGGTAAGCTAGACTGGATACCTGGTGAAACAGTTGCGCAGTAATGTAAGGTTAACGTCCCCACATAGCTCACAGCTTTTAACCCGCTTTTATTGTCTATCAGCACCGCTTTCATAGCAAATTAAAGCAACAACGTTACAAGCTTGTGGACTTTATGTTACTATTCTGCTGGCTCTCTACTAACTGAGAAAACTATTTAAGATTGGCGGACTAGTAAAGAAGAACCGAAACAAAATGAGGAAGACTAAATGTGCAAATAGGGGACTTTATGCAAAATGGCCAAACGTAGAAGACGATGTAATGAAATGGATTTAGGAACCGCGAAAACTGCATTGGAATTGATACAAAAATGATTCAAATACACGCTCGTAAGATAGCGCTACAGTGGCACTTAACAGACTTCAAGGACAGAGTTGTCTGGTGCTGTAGGTTTATGAAGCGTCATGGACTTAGCATGCCAAACAAAACCAATACATCTCAGAAAATTCCACAAGAATAAGAAGAGACAATATTATCTTTTCATCGCTTTATTATTCAACATCGAATCTAGCCACTGTGGAACTAAGTCAGATACCGAATATAGACGAAACTCGTCTGACATTTGATGTGTCGAGTAAGAGAATGTTGCCGAGAAAGATGCTAAAACTGTAAAAACAAGTAGACATCAAAAATACACTATACTGTTGGTCTTTCGTGTTGTGCTGGCGGTACTATACTTAATCTAATGATCATTTTCAAGCAGAAAACAATCCAAATCCTTCTGAAATACCGCCAGGTATTCTGTTCACGTGAATGACAAGGGTCGGCTGCCATGAAGTTATGGATTAACAGAGAGTGGGAGAGAAGGCAAGGTACTTTATTGAAGAAGAGTTGTCATCTTGTGCTGTATAAGTTTAGTAGTCATTTGAAAAATTGTGTAAAAGAGAAATAGAGACATGGAGCTTGCTGTTATTCTGGGAGGACTTACTTCATAATTGCAACCTCTTGAAGCCTCGATAAATAAACTATTTAAAGATGAAACAGTCCCTTAGAAAAATTTATGAATGACAGTGCTGGAAAACCTCTACGTTATCTGATTTTCAAACAGCTGAGCAAAACTGCCCGCATCTCGTGGTCGTGCGGTAGCGTTTTCGCTTCCCACGCCCGGGTTCCCGGGTTCGATTCCCGGCGGGGTCAGGGATTTTCTCTGCCTCGTGATGGCTGGGTGTTGTGTGATGTCCTTAGGTTAGTTAGGTTTAAGTAGTTCTAAGTTCTAGGGGACTGATGACCATAGCTGTTAAGTCCCATAGTGCTCAGAGCCATTTGAGCAAAACTGAACGTACTCAGACATTTCTCTCTTTACTTATTCTGATCATCACTAAACTGAAACACAATATTTTTTTAGCGCAACGCAATCTGACTATCAATAATCCCTGCAAAAGAATGGTGCTGACTAACAATAACCTACATCTTTCATGACTCACTTACCTCACACAAATCTTCATTACTCAAACTACTGCAATACAGCGTGCGCCATTACTGCCAGATAAATAAACGATTTTCACTACTGAAGGCACTAACTACTGAGAGGCGTAATTAGCAAATGAAAGATTTTGATAGAGAACACACAATGTATATACCTTAATACGGTTAAAAAGTCATTATATATATATATATATATATATATATATATATATATATATATATATATATATATATAATCAGTTCATGACATCCACACGTCCAGATCGTCCGCTCTCAAAACTCCGCCATCTCTCTCCCCACATCCACCACTGCTGACGGCTCACCTCCAACTGCGCAACGCTACACGCTGTTCACATCCAACTGCCCAACACTACAATAGCGAATATTCCAACAATGCCAACCAGCCACAGACTGCACACAGCATAGTCAGTGATTTTCATACAGAGCGCTACGTGGCGTTACCAACATAAAAACCTAAACAGCCTACTTACGAAGTGTCTGTGAGAGAGAAATGGAACAAATGGGTGACGGATGAAACCCAACATGAATTCATACCGAAGGGAAATATAAAACGGCCTACTATCAAACAAGTGTGCCAGTGGATAAAACAGTCGTGGTCTAGAGTGAGAGGAGACGTTATTTTTAAATCTTTCAAGAAATTCGCCATAAGTAACGCTTTCGATGGCAGCAGTTTCAGAGAACAACGACTATGGTGAAGAGAAAGGAGGAGGAATTTCAGATGACAGTTCTCATTGATTTTGAAGGTCAGATCGATTTTATAAACTAAGAATTTTTATAGCCTGAATTTCTAGTCTGATGATATAAATGGTAAAAAAGTTATTTTTAAAAAAAGAAAGATTAAAAATTTCGGTGCGTCTTATAGTCTGTAATGTTTTATGGTCCGTAAAATACGGTAATAGAACTGTTACCAATAATCACCGGTGAACGCAATAAACAATAGAAGTTGAACAATGTACTCGAAGTTTAAACTGAACAACAATCAAATAACGGATACTGTGAATAGTCACTCTACTTGCAGACAAGTGAATGTTCAGGTGATGGAACGTGGAATACTCTGTCACATTGCTTTGAGCTGTAGAGACGCGGCGTTTCATCGGTTGTAATGAGCACACCCGCTATCCGTTCATTAGTTCGCTCCATCAAAGCGCACATCGTCATCGTGTGGCAGGCAGGCACATTACGAACACATAGCCACCCTCCACTTCGGCACATGTACGAGCGTGTCGTCGGAACCAGATCACCTATTCAAATTTTATCCGGAAGCGTATTCACAGTAACGTCTCGTTATATAACCAAAAGGAAAGTGAAGTGTCACCTTAATACCTCCCACTCCACTGACGTTAAAACCACAATAGCGCCAACAACGAGAAGCTTAAGTTATTAATTTTTTGCACTTTTCCTGGTAATTTTGAGGTCGTAATTCAGACAAGAATAATATTACTTACAAGTTCCACAAGTAAACATGCGATCCATTATTTGACTTGGAAACTGTTAGAATATTACACATTGTTACACTATGTTGTTGTTGTTGTGGTCTTCAGTCCTGAGACTGGTTTGATGCAGCTCTCCATGCTACTCTATCCTGTGCAAGCTTCTTCATCTCCCAGTACTTACTGCAAACTACATCCTTCTGAATCTGCTTAGTGTATTCATCTCTTGGCCTCCCTCTACGATTTTTACCCTCTACGCTGCCCTCCAATACTAAATTGGTGATCACTTGATGCCTCAGAACATGTCCTACCAACCGATCCCTTCTTCTTGTCAAGTTGTGCCACAAACTTCTCTTCTCCCCAACCCTATTCAATACTTCCTCATTAGTTACGTGATCTACGCATCTAATCTTCAGCATTCTTCTGTAGCACCACATTTCGAAAGCTTCTATTCTCTTCTTGTCCAAACTATTTATCGTCCATGTTTCACTTCCGTACATGGCTACACTCCATACAAATACTTTCAGAAATGACTTCCTGACACTTAAATCTATACTCGATGTTAACAAATTTCTCTTCTTCAGAAGCGCTTTCTTTGCCATTGCCAGTCTACATTTTATATCCTCTCTACTTCGACCATCATCAGTTATTTTGCTCCCCAAATAGCAAAACTCCTTTACTACTTTAAGTGTCTCATTTCCTAATCTAATTCCCTCAGCATCACCCAACTTAATTCGAGTACATTCCATTATCCTCGTTTCGCTTTTGTTGATGTTCCTCTTATATCCTCCTTTCAAGACACTGTCCATTCCGTTCAACTGCTCTTCCAAGTCCTTTGCTGTCTCTGACATAATTACAATGTCATCGGCGAACCTCAAAGTTTTTATTTCTTCTTTATGGATTTTAATACCTACTCCGAATTTTTCTTTTGTTTCCTTTACTTCTTGCTCAATATACAGGTTGAATAACATCGGGGAGAGGCTACAACTCTGTCTCACTCGCTTCCCAACCACTGCTTCCCTTTCGTGTTCCTCGACTCTTATAACTGCCATCTGGTTTGTGTACAAATTGTAAATAGCCTTTCGCTCCCTGTATTTTACCCCTGCCACCTTTAGAATTTGAAAGAAAGTATTCCAATCAACATTGTCAAAAGCTTTCTCTAAGTCTACAAATGCTAGAAACGTAGGTTTGCCTTTCCTTAATCTTTCTTCTAAGATAAGTCGTAAGGTCAGTATTGCCTCACGTGTACCAGTATTTCTACGGAATCCAAACTGATCTTCCCCGAGGTCGGCTTCTACTAGTTTTTCCATTCGTCTGTAAAGAATTCGTGTTAGTATTTTGCAGCTGTGGCTTATTAAACTGATTGTTCGGTAATTTTCACATCTGCCAACACCTGCTTTCTTTGGAATTGGAATTATTCAAATGGTTCAAATGGCTCTGAGCACTATGGGACTCAACTGCAGTGGTCATCAGTCCCCTACAACTTAGAACTACTTAAACCTAACTAACCTAAGGACAGCACACACATCCATGCCCGAGGCAGGATTCGAACCTGCGACCGTAGCAGTCGCACGGTTCCGGACTGCGCGCCTAGAACCGCGAGACCACAGCGTCCGGCAATTGGAATTATTATATTCTTCTTGAAGTCTGGGGGTATTTCGCCTGTTTCATACATCTTGCTCACCTGATGATAGAGTTTTGTCAGGACTGGCTCTCCCAAGGCCGTCAGTAGTTCCACTGGAATGTTGTCTACTCCGGGGGGCCTTGTTTCGACTGAGGTCTTTCAGTGCTCTGTCAAACTCTTCACGCAGTATCGTATCTCCCATTTCATCTTCATCTACATCCTCTTCCATTTCCATAATATTGTCCTCAAGTACATCGCCCTTGTATAGACCCTGTACATACTCCTTCCACCTTTCTCCTTTCCCTTCTTTGCTCTGAACTGGGTTTCCATCTGAGCTCTTGATGTTCATACAGGTGGTTCTCTTATCTCCAAAGGTCTCTCTAATTTTCCTGTAGGCAGTATCTATCTTACCCCAAGTGAGATAAGCCTCTACATCCTTACATTTGTCCTCTAGCCATCCCTGCTTAGCCATTTTGCACTTCCTGTCGATCTCATTTTTGAGACGTTTGTATTCCGATTTGCCTGCTTCATCTACTGCATTTTTGTATATTCTCCTTTCATCAATTAAATTCAATATTTATTCTGTTACACAAGGATTTCTACTAGCCCTCGTCTTTTTACCAACTTGATCCTCTGCTGCCTTCACTATTTCATCTCTCAAAGCTACCCATTCTTCTTCTACTGTATTTCTTTCCCCCATTCCTGTCAATTGTTCCCTTATGCTCTCCCTGAAACTCTGTACAACCTCTGGTTCTTTCAGTTTATCCAGTTCCCATCTCCTTAAATTCCCACCTTTTTGCAGTTTCTTCAGTTTTAATCTGCAGGTCATAACCAATAGATTGTGGTCAGAGTCCACATCTGTCCCTGGAAATGTCTTACAATTTAAAACCTGGTTCCTAAATCTCTGTCTTACCATTATATAATCTATCTGATACCTTTTAGTATCTCCAGGGTTCTTCCATGTATACAACCTTCTTTCATGATACTTAAACCAAGTGTTAGCTATGATTAAGTTGTGCTCTGTGCAAAATTCTACCAGGCGGCTTCCTCTTTCATTTCTTAGCCCCAATCCATATTCACCTACTACGTTTCCTTCTCTCCCTTTTCCTACTACCGAATTCCAGTCACCCATGACTAGTAAATTTTCGTCACCCTTCACTATCTGAATAATTTCTTTTATTTCATCATACATTTCTTCAATTTCTTCGTCATCTGCAGAGCTAGTTGGCATATAAACTTGTACTACTGTAGTAGGTGTGGGCTTCGTATCTATCTTGGCCACAATAATGCGTTCGCTATGCTGTTTGTAGTAGCTTACCCGCATTCATATTTTCATATTCATTATTAAACCTACTCCTGCATTACCCCTGATTGATTTTGTGTTTATAAGCCTTTAGTCGCCTGACCAGAAGTCTTGTTCATCCTGCCACCGAACTTCATTAATTCCCATTATATCTAACTTTAACCTATCCATTTCCCTTTTTAAATTTTCTAACCTACCTGCCCGATTAAGTGATCTGACATTCCACGCTCTGATCCGTAGAACGTCAGTTTTCTTTCTCCTGATAACGACATCCTCTTGCGTAGTCCCCGCCGGAGATCCGAATGGGGGACTATTTTACCTCCGGAATATTTTACGCAAGAGGACGCCATCATCATTTCATCATACAGTAAAGCTTCATGCCCTCGGGAAAAATTACGGCCGTAGTTTCCCCTTGCTTTCAGCCGTTCACAGTACCAGCACACCAAGGCCGTTTTGGTTATTGTTACAAGGCCAGATCAGTCAATCATCCAGACTGTTGCCCTTGCAACTACTGTAAAGGCTGCTGCCCCTCCTCAGGAACCACACGTTTGTCTGGCCTCTCAACAGGTACCCCTCCGTTGTGGTTGCACCTACGGTACGGCTATCTGTATCGCTGAGGCACGCAAGCCTCCCCACCAATGGCAAGTTCCATTGTTCATGGGCGGAGGTGTTACACTACTGGCCATTAAAATTGCTACACCAAGAAGAAATGCAGATGATAAACGGGTATTCATTCGACAAATATATTATACTGGAAGTAACATGTGATTTCAATTTCAAGCAATTTGGGGGCATAGTTCCTGAGAAACCAGTACCCAGAACAACCACCTCTGGTCGTAATAACGGCCTTCATACGCCTGGGCATTGAGTCAAACAGAGCTTGGATGGCGTTTACTGGTACAACTGCCCATGCAGATTCAACACGATACCACAGTTCATCAAGGGTAGTGAGTGGCGTATTGTGACGAGCCAGTTGCTCGTCCACCATTGACCAGATGTTTTCAGTTGGTGATAGATTCGGAGAATGTGCTGGCCAGGGCAGCAGTCGAACATTTTCTGTATCCAGAAAAGCCGTACAGGACCTGCAACATGTGGTCGTGCATTATCCTGCTGAAATGTAGGGTTTAGCAAGGTCTGAATGAAGGATAGAGCCACGGGTCTTAAGACATCTGAAATGTAACGTCCACTGTTCAAAGTGCCGTCAATGCGAACAAGAGGTGACCGAGACGTGTAACCAATGGCACCCCATACCATCACGCCAGTATGGCGATGACGAATACACGCTTCGAATGTGCGTTCACCGCGATGTCGCCAAACACGGATGCGACCACCATGATGCTGTAAACAGAACCTGGATTCATCCGAAAAAATGACGTTTTGCCATTCGTGCACGAGGTTCGTCGTTGAGTACACCATCGCAGGTGCTCCTGTTTGTGATGTAGCGTCAAGGGTAACCGCTGCCACGGTCTCCGAGCTGATAGTCCATGCTGCTGCAAACGTTGTTGAACTGTTCGTCCAGTGGTTGTTGTCTTGCAAAACGTCCCTGTCTGTTGACTCAGGGATCGAGACGTGGCTGCACGACCCGTGACAGCCATGCGGATAAGATGCCTGTCATCTCGACTGCTAGTGATACGAGGCCGTTGGGATCCAGCACGGCGTTCCGTATTACCCCCCTGATCCCACCGATTCCATATTCTGCTAACAGTCATTGGATCTCGACCAACGCGAGCAGAAATGTCGCGATACGGGAAACCGCAATCGCGATAGGCTACAATCCAACCTTTATCAAAGTCGGTAACGTGATGGTACGCATTTCCCCTCCTTACACGAGGCGTCACAACAACTAAACGTTTCACCAGGCAACGCCGGTCAACTGTTGTTTGTGTATGAGAAATCGGTTGGAAACTTTCCTCATGTCAGCACGTTGTAGGTGTCGCCACCGGCGCAAACCTTGCGTGAATGCTCTGAAAAGCTAATCATTTGGATACCACAGCATCTTCTTCCTGTCTGTTAAATTTTGCATCCGTAGCACATCTTCGTGGTGTAGCAATTTTAATGGCCAGTAGTGTATATCTTTGAACATGCTATCAAGTCCTGTTACAACAAAAGTAAGGGATGTGAAGTGCTGGTATACGCGGATGATATTAGTGTAACTGCAAAAAAAAAACTGTGAGCTATTAAAAAGCCTTTAGAAGGCGTTAAAGAGCGGCTAGAAACATGAATCAATAGGTAAATGAAGGGGAAAATAAGAATAGGTCTGCAACTAAGACTATGCTAGGGAGTCGCTTTCATAGTGTGGTGTAGGTCTTCGGTGGCGACCAGTGAGGACTGAGAGTTGTGCTGGCGTGGTCTTACTTTATAAAAGCTTTATTAGTAATATAGTTTCACTCAAACACGAGGGCATCAATTGAATGTTAGACATTGGTTAACCAAAAATTGGCGTGACATAATAATAAAATAATGCTGTTGGTACGTTACAGATGGGCAGTCTTATAGACACAATATAATATATGAATAAAATCACATCAGAAGCTACCTCTGCTACAAAAAGGTTTACCAGTTATTTACTACTGCTGCATAGAAAAGGACTGCCAGGGTCTGTAGACAACAACAGCATGATAAACTTCAGAAAACTTACAGCTACTGCGTGGCGATTATTGAACTATATGAAATATAAACGTAAATTAGTTACAAACTACGGTCTACACACACTTTATTCAACATGTAATCGTCACTACAGGTATTCACAGTTAGGTTATGGCCATGTTCGATATGCCTGCCAGCATTGGCGATGACGTGGCGCAGGCGAATAGCGAAATTCTGAATGACCCGCTGAAGTGTGGGAGCATCGATGCTGTCCTGAATGGCTGTTTTCAGCTCAGTAAACGGTTTTGGAGCTGAAACTTCCTGGCAGATTAAAACAGTGTGCCGGACCGAGACTCGAACTCGGGACCTGTGCCTTTCGCGGGCAAGTGCTCTACCGACTGAACTACCCAAGCACGACATAGGGTAGCTCAGTCGGTAGAGCACTTGCCCGCGAAAAGCAAAGGTCCCGAGTTCGAGTCTCGGTCCGGCACACTGTTTTAATCTGCCAGGAAGTTTCATATCAACGCACACTCCGCAGTAGAGTGAAAATTTCATTCTAAGTTTTGGAGTTATTGCTGTACACCTTTAATATAGCCCTACAAAAAGGAGTCGCATGTGTTCAAATGCGGAGAATATGGCGGTCAATCGAGGCCCATTCGAGTGGTCCCTGAGAGCCAGAATGCGGTCTCCAAAGTGATCCCCCAAGACAGCAAACACTCTCCTGCTTCAATGAGGTCAAGATTCGTCTTGCATGAACCACACCCTGTCGAAATCAGGGTCACTTTGGATAATAAGCATGAAATCATCTTCCAAAACCTTCACGTACTATTTGGTAGTCACTGTGAAACATCCCCTTTGAAAAATTGTACAAGACTGTGCTTATCCTGACACACAATATTTTTTAGAGCAATGCAATCTGACTTTCAAAAATCCCTACAAAAGAATGGCCCTGACTAACATTAACCTATACCTTTCACAAATCACTTACCTCACAAAAATCTTCGTTACTCAAGCTACTGCAATACAGCGAGCGTCACTACTGCCAGCTAAATAAAAGATTCAAAGTACTGAAGGCACTAACTACTGATAGGCATAGTTAGCAAATGAAAGATATTAACTGAGAACAAACAATGTATTTACCTTAATAGTGTTGAAAAATCATAATATACATAGGAGTTCATGACATCCAGTCTTAAAAATTTCCAAACTCCTTCATTTCTCTCCCCACATCCACCACTGCTGGCGGCTCACCTCCAACTGCGCAACGCTACTCGCTGTTCACATCCCGCTGCCGCTGCCCAACACTACAATGGCAGACAACAATGCAAACTAGCCACAGACTGCACACAGCACAGCCAGTGATTTTCATACAGAGCGCTACGTAACGTTGCCAATCAGAAAACAAACAGCCTACTTACAACCGTGCCGTCAAGGAATATCGCACCGATTATTCCGTTACTGGACATTGCACACCACACAGTCACCCGTTGAGGGTGAAGAGACTTCTCGATCGCGAAATGCGGATTGTCACCCCCCCCCCCACACACACACACACCAATGCGCCAATTTTGCTTCTTATTGACGAAGCAATCCAAATGAAAGAAGTGTGCTTCGTCGCTAAAGCAAAGCATATTCACATCGAAGTCCTGTTCGTCAATTCTGTGGACCATAGTGTTGGTGAAACACAATTTGTGTTCCATGGCCCTGGGGCTTGATGGTTGATGGGTTTGTATAGGAAGAGATGCAGCGTGATTACAAACAGAATACAGAACTCTCTCTTGTACAACAGCAGAACGCGCCTTCTCCATGGAGATAAGAGACAATACAAAACACACACATGGACACGCCCTGTAATATCGGAACCTGCAACGAACTATTCCTATTCAGAACACGTACACTAGCTGGCAGTCTTCACTTTACACAGTACCCGCCGCACAATAGTCTCAATCTGATAATAAGTTTAAAGAATGTGATAAATCAGATTTTGTCCTCATTTAAATTGTATGTGGACTTAATCTTTTATTTTACATAGTGTGTGTTCTGCGTGGGGGGGGGGGGGGGGGCGGCAACCAAAATGAGATAAAGGTGTAAATTAGTGCACCATGATATTTGCAAACATGAGTGGTTAGAAAATCGTCTAAATTGAATTTTTTGTTCACTGTCAACGCTTTAAATGTATGTTCTGGTAAAAATTCGTAGCGTATGCACGTTTTTGGCCTTACCATCGTAGTATTTTGCTAGTCCTTAGCTGTGACAAGTGTACTTTTATGTGCCAGACGCATTCTTTGTAGTTGAGGTGGACCTGTGAACATCGATAAAACGTTTGTGAAGCTTAGGTATGGCGCACCATTTCGTGTAGTTTCTTATTGACGGATAATGTTTGGTATTTTACGTTTTCTCCCGCTCGTTTGCAAAAACTGCATCCTGTTACGTTGCTGTGGTTTGGACACGCGTTTCACTGCACAAGTTTACGTCTCTGATGCGCTTCTGGCTGTCGTTTGTTTACTGTTTCTCTTTCGTTCGACGTCCACTAACTTTGAATCTGTTTGGTTTGCTTCCACTCTATGTTTGTGTGTGTGTGCGTGTGTATGTGTGTGTTTTATTTTGGGTTGTCCGATAAATGGCTCTGAGCACTATGGGACTTAACTTCTGAGATCATCAGTCCCCTAGAACTTAGAACTACTTAAACCTAACTAACCTAAGGACATCACAAACATCCATGCCCGAGGCAGGATTCGAACCTGCCACCGTAGCGGTCGCGCGGTTCCTGCCTGTAGCGCCTAGAACCGCTCGGCCATGATGTCCGATAATTCACTCGGATTTCTGAATAATGTTTTGTCACATATTTGGATGGTAAAACAAAACAATAATTCATATACTTGCAAAAAGGTGGATCCATCGTTAATTCGAATATTATCGACCAACAAGTGATATAATAGCTTCAGAAAACATCCGAAAGCTGAGGTATGAAATTATACTGAGGATGGTGGTAGTGTACGATACTGAAAGATCGACGCTAATGAAATTCAATGAAAAGCAGCTTTGTATATTTGAAAGAAATAACTTTAAATAGACTCTCGGGCCAGCGAAATAAAATGTCGTCTGGAGGAGGAGATTCACTTTGAATGATATAATCTATATAATAAAGCAGACATTGTAAGTTGCGTTGAGACTGAAAGGAGCGAATAAGCTGCAAATGTACAGAGCGTTAATGACAAATGGTTCAAATGGCTCTAAGCACTATGGGACTTAATATCTGAGATCATCAGTCCCCTAGACGTAGAGCTACTTAAACCTAACTAACATAAGGACATCAAACACATCCATGCCCGAGGCAGGATTCGAAACTGCGACCGTAGCAGCAGCGCGATTCCGGACTGAAGTGCCTAGAACCGCTCGTCCACAGAGGCCGGCCGTTAATGACAGAATGAGTAATAAGGAATTGTACACAGTGCTTGAAGGCACCAGGAGGATTTCAAGACTTAAGCTGAAACTGGAGGTAGTGCCATGAAAGACACAACGTTGGCTGCAATTCAGAACTGTAAAATTTGGGCACAAGACAAGAAAGAATCGAACAAACTTTCACAGCAGGACAAGGTTCACTAAGTGATGTCGCACCACTGATGATGGGGATGAACATTATCACAGTTTAAATCAGCCATCTTGGACATCGTCTACTCAGAGGTTTTTATAAATTCTATGCTCTGTTACGCCCCAGGATAGTATCCTCGGCGGACGCTACAAATTGTCCAGTTTCTACCTCGGCAGCTCCCGGAAGATGAACAGCCTGTGTCAGTGACAAGTAGACTGCCGGCTAGTGGGACATGCTGAGAAGTTGCGGCAAACAAGGAAGCTATCGACCGAGCACCCAAGTCTGCAAGCGAAGCGTGATGACATCATCACTCTTGACGAGTCTAGGAGTCTGGGACCGGACTCTTATAGTTCAGCACTCCAAACGCATGCTACCAAACGAGGATAACCAAAATACAGATAAGAAAATACGTTGCTATTACTGGGCTATTTCAACCTTTTCCACATTTCTTTGCTATCTTTTTCATGATGTTCTCCATCTTTTGCTATTTCTGTTAACTTTTTCACGTCTACGTAACTACTGCAGCCAACATACCCTACGCTTCGCATATTCCCGTCTGTCTCAGCTCCTACGGCTTTTCCTCTCTAATGCTCTTACAGCACTTATTCCTCGCTGCCTTAAAAAGGTCCCACTTTCCTATCCCTTCTTCTGGCACGGTTCTATTCCTCTTTACTAAACTATTCCGTGCTTTGTTTCTGATGCGTTTTCCTCGCTGCCTTTAAAAGGTCCCACTTTCCTATCCCTTCTTCTGGCACGGTTCTATTCCTCTTTACTAAACTATTCCGTGCTTTGTTTCTGATGCGTTTTCCTCGCTGCCTTAAAAAGGTCCCACTTTCCTATCCCTTCTTCTGGCACGGTTCTATTCCTCTTTACTAAACTATTCCGTGCTTCGTTTCTGATGCGTTTTCTCCAGTCCTGGCCTGGCTGCTGACTTCGAGAAGCGTCTTTACAAAGAAGTCACTCCGAGTGCATTACGCGGCTTCACGACATCGTCGGCTATGAAATTATTATTCCAGGACGCTTAAAGATGAAAATTATTATGGTGAGAACCTTAGATTAAACATTGTCCCTTCAGATATCACCGGGAATTGATACCGAACGTAAACGTATTGCTGTTACACGGAATGTCAACTCCTCATTCCATACCTTGCTACCTTCTTCCTCAAGTATGTTGTCAATTATATCATCCTTCCACATATGCAACTGTATTCCACAGCTACATTACGTTGTGTGGGGCAGAGTTCTTCTGCTACCACTATTTTTTCCCTCCTTTGCTGTTCCTCGTAGGTGAAACCCCGTTTTATCTCTAATTTCTCGAATTTTTTCGATGCGATCATTTCGTGAGACATATGTGTAAAGAAATAATATGTTGCTCGACTTCCCTGGAACGTACGTTCTCGGAAGTTCAACAGCAAAACCTCTCCGTGATGCGAAACGCCTCTCTTATTGAGTCTGTCACCGGATTTTCTTGAGCATCTCCGTAAACCTCTTGCACCGAGTAAATGATCCCGTCACGAAACATTTACATCTACATCACACTTCACAAGCCACGTAATGGTGTGTGGCGGAGGGTACCTTCGCTACCACTATCTGATCCCTCCAACCCTGTTCCACTCGCGAGTAGTGCATGGGAATAATGATTGTTGGTAAGCCTCTGTATAGGTTCTAATTTCTCGAATTTTCTCCTCGTGGTCAATATGTGATACGTATATGGGGGGAGCAATATGTTGTCCGACTCTACCTGAAAAGTTCTGTACCGAAATTTCAATTGTAAATCTCTCCGTGATGCACAACGCGTCTCTTGTAACGGCTGCCAGTGGAGTTTGTTTAGTATCTCCTTAACGCTGTCTCGCCAGCTAAACGATACTGTGACGAAACGGGCCGCTCTTCGTTGGATCTTCTCTATGTCCTCTTTCAGTCATACCTGACAGAGATCCCACATAGATGAACACTACTTAAGAATCGGCCGATCAAACCCCTTTTAAGCCACTTCTTTCGGGGATGAATTACATTTCCTTAAGGTTCTTCCAATGAATCTGAGTCTGGTGTCTGCTTTTCCCACTACCTATGGTAATTCCTCTGAAGGTCGCTCTGGATAGTTACGCCTAGATATTTTACGGCTTACAGATCTCCAGCTGCTTGTCAAATGGTTCAAATGGCTCTGACCACTATGGGACTCAACTGCTGTGGTCATTAGTCCCCTAGAACTTAGAACTACTTAAACCTAACTAACCTAAGGACATCACACACATCGATGCCCGAGGCAGGATTCAAACCTGCGACCGTAGCAGTCGCACGGTTCCCGACTGCGCGCCTAGAACCGCGAGACCACCGCGACCGGCAGGTGCTTGTCAACAGTGTAGTTGTACAGCAGTGGATTTCTTTTCCCATGAATGCGGCGTATGTTACATTTATTTACGTTCGGGGTAAACTGCCAGAATCTGCATCATTCATCAGTTCTCTGCAGGTCGTTCTGCAAATTCTTACTATCTTCTGGCGTTGCTACTTTGGTATAGACAACAGCATTATCTGCGAATAGCCTTAAAGAGCATCCGACACTTTCTACTAGATCATTTATATACACTCCTGGAAATTGAAATAAGAACACCGTGAATTCATTGTCCCAGGAAGGGGAAACTTTATTGACACATTCCTGGGGTCAGATACATCACATGATCACACTGACAGAACCACAGGCACATAGACACAGGCAACAGAGCATGCACAATGTCGGCACTAGTACAGTGTATATCCACCTTTCGCAGCAATGCAGGCTGCTATTCTCCCATGGAGACGATCGTAGAGATGCTGGATGTAGTCCTGTGAAACGGCTTGCCATGCCATTTCCACCTGGCGCCTCAGTTGGACCAGCGTTCGTGCTGGACGTGCAGACCGCGTGAGACGACGCTTCATCCAGTCCCAAACATGCTCAATGGGGGACAGATCCGGAGATCTTGCTGGCCAGGGTAGTTGACTTACACCTTCTAGAGCACGTTCGGTGGCACGGGATACATGCGGACGTGCATTGTCCTGTTGGAACAGCAAGTTCCCTTGCCGGTCTAGGAATGGTAGAACGATGGGTTCGATGACGGTTTGGATGTACCGTGCACTATTCAGTGTCCCCTCGATGATCACCAGTGGTGTACGGCCAGTGTAGGAGATTGCTCCCCACACCATGATGCCGGGTGTTGGCCCTGTGTGCCTCGGTCGTATGCAGTCCTGACTGTGGCGCTCACCTGCACGGCGCCAAACACGCATACGACCATCATTGGCACCAAGGCAGAAGCGACTCTCATCGCTGAAGACGACACGTCTCCATTCGTCCTTCCATTCACGCCTGTCGCGACACCACTGGAGGCGGGCTGCACGATGTTGGGGCGTGAGCGGAAGACGGCCTAACGGTGTGCGGGACCGTAGCCCAGCTTCATGGAGACGGTTGCGAATGGTCCTCGCCGATACCCCAGGAGCAACAGTGTCCCTAATTTGCTGGGAAGTGGCGGTGCAGTCCCCTACGTCACTGCGTAGGATCCTACGGTCTTGGCGTGCATCCGTGCGTCCCTGCGGTCCGGTCCCAGGTCGACGGGCACGTGCACCTTCCGCCGACCACTGGCGACAACATCGATGTACTGTGGAGACCTCACGCCCCACGTGTTGAGCAATTCGGCGGTACGTCCACCCGGCCTCCCGCATGCCCACTACACGCCCTCGCTCAAAGTCCGTCAACTGCACATACGGTTCACGTCCACGCTGTCGCGGCATGCTACCAGTGTTAAAGACTGCGATGGAGCTCCGTATGCCACGGCAAACTGGCTGACACTGACGGCGGCGGTGCACAAATGCTGCGCAGCTAGCGCCATTCGACGGCGAACACCGCGCTTCCTGGTGTGTCCGCTGTGCCGTGCGTGTGATCATTGCTTGTACAGCCCTCTCGCAGTGTCCGGAGCAAGTATGGTGGGTCTGACACACCGGTGTCAATGTGTTCTTTTTTCCATTTCCAGGAGTGTATATTGTAACCAGCAACGGTCCTATCACACTTCCCGGAGGTACTACGAATATTACATTTACATCAGCCGATTTAGTTCGGTTAAGAGCGACGTGTGAGTTCTATCTGCAAGAAAGTCTGGAATCTGCTCCGATACCCCGTACGCTCGCATTTTTTTCATTAAACAGCAGTGCGGGACAGTGTTAAATGCCTTACTGAAGTAAAGGAACACGGCATCAGACTGAGCGCGTTGTCCACTGCGCTGTGGACCTCATTTACGAAAAGAGAGAGCTTTGTTTCAGCAGGATCTCTGTTTGCGGATTACATGTTGATTTTTATAGAGGAGATATTCATTTTCCAAAATCGTCATAATTCTTGAGCATAAAGCATGTTCCGTAATTCTACAACAGATTGTCGTGAACGCTGTAGGTCTATAATTGTGTGGATCTATCTTACGGTCTTTCTTAAAAACTGGAATGACCTGCTCCTTTTTCCAATCATTAGGTACCTTTCGTTGCTCAAGTGATCTACGATAAATTATTCAAAAGAATGTTGGTAAAGCGTAATATCAGATAATCAGCTTAATATTTCTGTATTTTGGTTTCCCGTTTACAACCAATGTTGCTGTTTTTTTTTCATATTAGAACCGCATAGTTTAGATGGATTAGAGACACTCGATGAATCACTGCCGTGAGAGCTCTTGTTACCACTGGTAATCAACCACTTATCTATGGGAAGGGTGGGGACACTTTTATCACTTTATTTTGAATCTAGTTAACTACTTCACTGAACACGCGCTAGATTTCACCTTCTAGCTATTTCATTACCTTTGAGCTCACCCCGGAAGCCTGGCTGAAACCTGTTGACAGTCAAAATTGCTGTGAATAATAATCCATTCTTGTAGTCATTATTGCAAGGAAGTGGCGGTCACATAGTGTCTTATTCTTGTTAGTGGTTGTTAGGTGCTTGGTAAGTTGCTAGCCCAGAGGGTTAACAGGGGCAGTGTGATGAAATATGACTAGCGACTCTTGTCAACATTCCTACTGACAGGATCTGCTGGTCGGTTCTTTTTAAATAAGAGAGCAGTTAACGATGGGTCAGCATCCTAACATAATTCATGGAAAAGTGAATCTGGCGCTAGCAATATTTGTTCGTCGTAAGGCTTCCTTCGTTATGTGAAATATAGGTGAAATATAAGTATTTCATTGAAACTCAGCGGTCCTTCTACTACTCTCTGAGCCCCCAAGGGGGGCGCAACCCCCACTTTGAAAACTGCTATAGAGAACAGCATTGTTCGCGAATAGCTTCACGGGAACTCCTAGGTTAGCCAGTACTACCTTGCGGTTCTCCCTAAATTACTTTTACATTCGTCGAATTAGTTCCGTTGAGATCGACGTGTTGAGCTCCAAATGCAAAAATTTGTTCCAGTATTCGGTAAAAATGAATCACTAAACGCCAGGACGTAGGTGTATCGAATGGGTTCCGGAAGTCAAGCAACACGGTATCAACTTGAAAGCTTTTGTCTGTGAACCTCGCTATCTTACAGACGAACAGAGAGAGCTAACTTACTCAAGATATTTCTTTGTGGAATCAATGTGATTGATACAGCAGATTTCTGATTTTTGTTGTGACTATTGCGTGTGCATAAAACGTGTTCATAATTCAGTTACAAAAGCCTAATAACAATGCTCGTTGCTGTAATGACCTTGGCTGAAACCGGGAATGATCTGCGCTTTTTACCATTCGAGTTCTGAGAAAAATGGTAGTTGGTTAAAGGGAAACAGTGACGTACAATATTTATAAGAAACAAGAGGGAGCGATTAGAGTGGAAGACCAAGAACGAAGTGCTCATATTAAAATGAGTGTAAGATAGAGATGCAGTCTTTCATCACTACTGTTCAATCCATACATCGAAGAGGCAAAGACGGAAATAAAAGAAAGGTTAAAGAGTGGGATTAAAATTTGGGGTGAAAGGATGTCCATTAGAAGATTGGCTGATGACGTTACTATTCTCAGTGAAAGTGAAGAGCAATTACAGGATCTGGTGGATGGAATGAAGAGTTAATGAGTACAGAATATGAATTGAGAGTGAAACGCAGAAAGACGAAAGTAATGAGAAGTAGCAGAGATGAGAACTGCTAGAAACTTTACATCAAAATTGGTGATCACGATGTAGACGAAATTAATTCTATCTTGTAAGCAAAATAACCGATGACGGACGAAGCAAGGAAGATGTAAATAGCACACCAGCACAGGCAAGAAGGCATTCCTGTCTAAAAGACGTCGACTGGTATTAAACATAGACCCTAATCTGAGGCAGAAATTTCTGAGAATGTACGTTTTCAGAACAGCATTGGAAATGAAATGAGCGTTTGGCGTCATTGGCCGGGAGGCCCTTTGTGGGACAGGTCCGACCACCTTGGTGCACGTCTAATAAGACATTGGGCGACATGCGCGCCGGATTGGGATCAAATGATGATGAAGACAGCACAACACCCAGTCTCTGAGCGGAGAAAATCCCCGACCCAGCCGGGAATAGAACCCGGGCCCGCAGGACGGCAGTCCGTCACGCTGACCACTCAGCTATCGGGGCGGACAGCACAGCAGTGAACAGTAGTGAATCATGGAGGACGGAAAAATCGGAACAGAAGAGAATCGAAGAATTTGAAATGAGGAGCTACAAAAGAATGTTGAAAATTTGGTCGACTTATTAGATAAGGAATAAGGCAGTTCTCTGCAGAGTCAGCGAAGAGAGGAACATTTGGAAAGCATTGACAAAAAGAAGGGACAGGATGACAGGACACGTGTTAACAAGTTAGGGTACGACTTCCATGGTATTATATGGAGCTGTATAATGTATAAACTGTATAGAAAGACAGAGGTTGCAGTACGTCCAACAAAGCCAATAAGGAGTTAAGTTCGTGTTGTGCAAATGCCACTCTGAGATGAAGAGGTTAGCGCAGGAGAGGAATTCGTGCCGGGCTGTACTAAAAAAATAAAAGAAAAAAAATAAGAAATTACTCTTTGTTACCCCTGGGACTTACGATATTACGATAAACTAATAAACTACTGCTAGAAGTTGTAACGTTCCCTGACAACACTCACACTATTAATAAACTAAAATTTAACTGTACTATATACGCCGCTATGAAGCAATTTGTATATACTGTAATTATTTAACAAAAAATATTATTTAATTTTGTGTAAAGGACATTCGTTATTATTGTAATATTTTCTGTAGTAATATTCTCAATGTATTTATGATTGTAATATTTCTATACTCATAATGTAATTACGAAATGCGTCAATATCTGCGATAACAAAAATGTAAAATACAGCCGCAGATTGCAAAGAGACATTAACGGTTGATAGTGATATAAATAGGAATACATAGTGTGCATTCTTTGTCGTCTTCCTCGAGAGCTGAGAGTGAGAGGAAGCTGTGACGTAGCATTTTATGAATGGGTAGACTTCTTTTGTCTGTATCTAGAGTTAGCCGCCATTAGAGGAGAAATTACAAACTAATATAAGTTGAATTATTGTTGTGGTCTAAATACATTATAATTTATCAAAGTGTGTATTATTAATGTAAATTAGCTTGCCCATGTCATCTATAATATTTCTTTAAAGAATTTTCAGCATTTTTAGCGGTGTTGCTGGGCTGTGCCGCGACCGAACGATTTGCAGTGGCGGCACATTTAAAAAATTGTTCCGCTAAGAAAAATTAACCAAACCCGTAAATCGGGAGCAGATAAAAATTAGCAGTGAATTAAGAAAATGTTTTTCTTTCACAGCGATCCTGAGACTGACGGAATTTATTACTAGTTTCACATTTGTGCATTCATAGGCGGATAGTTAACGTTGAAATTTAAAAATTTTGGTTCTTTCAAATAACTTAAATATATAGTGAAGTGTGTTTTATCAATGATAATTAAACGTCGGCTTGGCAATATTTATCCATTTTCTGCTAATAGAGACAGTCTTGTGTTCCATAGCTAACGCCGGGAAAGAATTCAGTATATATTTTAAAAAAAAAACACTGCATTTAGAAAATGTGTGCCAAGGCCGAACTATGTAAAGGATTTAATTCTCAACTAAATATTCTTAATCAGTTAATATGAATTCACGTAATTTTAAGTGTACTTAATTCTGTCTAACTGAATTTTTATTACCACACGTAAATAAGAGGTTCTACAACAAAGTTCGTACGTACTGACTGAAAGAAAGATAAATTAACTAAAAACAATTTTAAAAAAGGTAACTGATTATTTTTTTTAATGTAATTTAATTTCATTAAATTGGCGCCCAACGTGGGGCCCGAATATGCAGTGGCCACAAAATACCCATGAGATAACTAGGGAATTATTGTAGTCGAACTTTGTTGGAGAACAATTAATTTTTTTCCGTGTACTGTATGTATTGCCTAACCAATATTGTGTGGTAATACCTGTATATGATTTTTTGCATGAGAACACTATATACCCAGAGGCAAGCTGAAGAAGAGAGCTCATTATATCGAAAAATTAATGACCTACCACAATACCAGGGGGCAGCTGCACCCAAGATAGATCACCAAAAGGTAAAGCTACAGTGTAGTTGTCCTGTGGGTAGTAAAGTAGCCTCAGTGCAGTGTTCTCGGATCATTAGTGATGTGCTTGTTGTTAGTGTTCTTTTTTTAAAAATAACAGGACATTTGAGTAGTTAGTCATTGTAGTATATAATAAGTGTGTTTCAACAAATGACCATTTCTTGTGTGATTATGTCAGTGAAACCTGAGTGTTAGGATATTTATTTCAGATTTTGTTTCTTTTGTTGACTATGGTTAGATTGCGTAGTCAGAAAGATATAAACATGGATAATGAACAATAGTTAGCAAGCAGTGATACCGAGTTAGAAAGTGGGGCACAAAGTAATGTCAGTGGCGTAGTTCAGGAAGTACAATGTGAGAATCTGGGGGCAGAAGGGCAAGAAATGTTGCCACTGCCAGCCAGTGATTCAGTTGAAGGTAGAAATACTGTACCACCCATAAGCACTAGACACGGACCAGGGAGTGGTGAGGTGTCAGAAGTGCAATCATTAGGAGTTATGTTCGAGCGCATGCTCAATTTCCAAGCTACGTTTATGCATGAACAAGCAGAGCGTGATCGACGCCAGCATGAGAGAGATTTGCAGTTAATGCAATCTTTGGAAGCTATGCAAAGTGAGATTGTCAGTTTGAAACAAAACTATGAAACCATACCCAAAGCGGTGCAAGAACTGATCGAAAGAGTAGATAATATCCAAGTGGCTAACGCCAGTATCGTGGGTGAAATCAGTGTACTGGCTAACAGGATGGAACAATTAGAAATTGACACAAGTCAAGTAATTGAGCACAAAATGTCCGAACAAGTGCACAAAATTGAAAACGAATTTATAAAACAAATAGACGAGAAGGTGCACGCCGCGATTGAAGCCAAAGACGTGGGCTCCAATGCGGAAGTGCAGAACCTAAAAAGGGCGGTGAACAGCTTGCTGCACGGCGACGCACAGGCGTGTGTCACGCCAGCCAGGTCCAACAATGATAGGCATATAAGTACAGCGGTGAAAAATTGCGACTGCGAGACAGAACAGGCAACCAATGTTAGCGGAACAAACAAATGTCACTCCAAAATTGTGATTGAAGAAAGCCTGATTAAAAACCGACAGTTTCAGATCTTTACAACGGAGAAGAAATCTGTTCACCCTGTAGTGTTTATCAAGGGATTTAGAAACATTTTGCCTAGCGTTTGGAGTCATACACAGAAAATACAGTTCGTTATGTCTTACATACAAGGAGATGCTGCATTATGGGCAACCGAAGCAGCTGACAGTTGCGACACATATGAGCAATTTGAAAAGGCATTCTTGGCCAAATATTGGTCAACATGTATTCAGGAGAGATTACGGAAAGAGGTATATAATCCAGAGCCGTATTCTTCACGATTAGGCAATTTGCGAAAATATTTTGAGAAATACATTAATAAGACCCGTTACTGGGACGAGCAGATTTCATCCCGGGATTTGATCAGACTTTTGAAATCACACTTGCCGATACACGTAAAGGAAAAACTTATACACGTACCGGAGAACGACATGGAACATTTCTTGTCTGTCCTGGACTCAATTGGCCTGATTCAGGAGGATGTTAAGGCAGCCTCTGAACAGGCTAGAAGTAACGGAAACGGTTACAGAAATGGTCGAAATAACACGCCTCCACCAAATAATGGAAACGGCGGAGGTAACAATAGGAGACAAGATTATGTACAAAACGGGAATAGGGGTAGAGACCGGAACGGCAATAGACCGCCGGTAAATAATGACCGGAAAAGGAGGTCAGAAGACCGATATGAAACAGGCCCACCAAGCAATAGTAGATGGAAAAATGCCAGGGGGCCGTGGACCACTAATACCTATAACGATGCAAACCGAACTTGGCCACAGAACCAGAGGCCCAGTCCGGACCGGCAAAACAGTGAAAGATATGACAATAACCGACCGCCACCACAAAATGCGCCAATTGCGCAACCGTGGCGGCCGATGCAACACAGCTTACACATAGTGGAGGTCAGCGACACAGAGCAGCCACACCCATCCACCTGTAATAATTCAACAAACTAGATTCAGCCGAGATACGCTCTCCATCGTCGGCTGAGGTTTGGAGTGAGAGCAGCCCGACACAGAACAAGACATCGGTAATCTGTATCCTCAGGTATAATGACGGGGTACAGATGGGACATGAATTAATAACTGAACCATCCACGTGCATAAAGGAGCACAAAGACAAAGTACAAGCGATAATAGAGATCATAATTAACAATATTGATGTGCAAGCAATCGTAGATATAGATGCTACTGTCAGTGTCATGAGTATGGACTTATTCAGAGTACTGGGGAAAGAAAAGCGTATGCTGACTTTTCCTGTGAACAATTGCAAAGTCACTGGAGCCATCAGTGCACAGCGACAAATAATTAAACTCCAAGTGCGGGTAGAGATGTATATAGGGGGAGAAGCCATAGCGTGCTCATTCCTGGTAGTAAAGGGTTTAAAGGTAGCCTGCATTTTGGGGGTAGATTTTTTGAGAGAAAGGGACGCAGTAATCGACCTTTCTCGGGGAAAATAAAGTTTGATGAACGCGGGTAAGAGGATAGAATTGTCCATGCTCAGATCTGAAGAGGTACCTGTGCCTAATTGTAATGCTATTTACATAAAATGTAGGAATCAGTGGATACTACATTTAGACAATCATTGTCAAGGACAAAATCTCTATTATCCAGACGTACAAAATGATCAATTAAAAGCAAATGTGGACGCACTTGTGAACAAAGTATCACAGTCCGAAAATTTGAACTCAATGCAACAGCAGGATTTGGTACAGTTATTATCTAACTATGCAGATGTATTTTCAGAACGACCAGGAATTGTTAAGGGGTATCAATACAATATCGAGGTGAAGCCTCACAAAACCTACTGTCGAGCCTCATACTCCATTCCTTAGTCCAAGAAGGAAATAGTACCTATCACTTAGCAGATCCCCAATCAGGGAGAGTACGGGGACTGTATCCGCGTAAGGATGTGAAAATATTCCTACAGTAAATGACTAATAGTCCTATGTGTTATGTGTAAAAAAAAAAAAAAAAAAAAAAAAAGGGACACCATTCTTTTGAAAATGAATGAACATTAATGATGTGTGATCCGTAGAGATAATGTACTAGTGTATAAGTATTTAGTTATAAGAATATGATTGACTTTCTCTTTTGTTTATGAATGTTGTGTTATGTCTTCTTTTAATTAGTGTTAGCTTAAACATGCTCTAAATGTCTGCACAGATAACCTGATTAGTGCAATTATTTATAGTGTTAAATTGTGACAGAGATCAGTCAGGAGCAACATTTTAGTACTGATTAGTTTGTGTACTGCATAATATTCTATATGTGTGTCAAACTTGAAATATTTCTTTGTACAATCTTTTCTATTACATGTATATGTGTATATATGTAGCTGTCAGATTGACAGATCCGAACCCAGAATAATACCAATAATATGAGACCCTGAGAACTTTATTTTCAAACCAGTGTTATCAAAGAGAATAATGCACCCAGTAGTGACCCGAGGGCACCATGGGAGGCAAACTTATTGCAAATTTAAGTAGCGCAAAGTTACGCACAAAGAAGCTTCAATTGAAGCATGTGCAGATCCAATCATTAAAAAAAGAGCTAGACTGATACAGTCAAGTCAATTTTAGCCTACAGAGACTACACTGTAGTTACGTAGGACCTTGCAAGTAAAGTGAGACATGATTTCAAAGGAGTTATTGAACAATATGCCTGAATCCGGCTGGAATGCACAAATAAAATCTACTCGAACATAAATATAGATGATTTTTGGGCAAACTAATACGAAATTTTAATATTTGTTACCATGTACGCAATTATCACACACCTTGGTAAAGAGCCAGCAAAGAAGTTACGAATGTGCTGTTACAAAAATTGCACAACGGACATTGTAAATGAAAAAAAAAACTTAAACAAAAGTGCAGTATTGTGTGGCAGAGACAGACAGTGACTGTTAAACCTGCAGCAATACGTCACGAGGTTGTTTTGAACAAGCAATAAGAAACTGTATCATCGCCGTGTGTGCAAGTGGACAAGGAACTAGCACGACACGAACAGTGAGCCGATAACGGACGGTGGACCAAGTTAGTGTCAAACTATAACTCTTTGTGTGTCAAGGGACGCTAGGAAAGCGCATTGACTACAGAGATACATTTTGTCCTAAGATGAAAACTTGCATGTGACTAATGACAAGTCATGACATGGTGAAAAAATATTGTGTGCCCATAAAACGTGTTACTGTGACAACGAAACATTGTGCAAACCAGACTAGTGAAGGCCTACTGAATAATAACTGCCAATAACTGTGTGCGTTTTTTCCCACAGCAGGAAAAATGCCCATAAGGATAGTACACTGTTTGTGAACTTGTTGCATGTTTGCAGGAGCACTGCAAGAAGATGTCACACGGGCGAGCTGATATACAACGCGCATCCGGCTACCTCAGCCATGCAGCGGCCGCAGCAGCCCGTAGCAGACCAGACAGCCACACGCCTCTCCGCGCCGTAGCTGTCAACACCGGGGGCGGTGACCTACACGGAGCCGACGCGCCGCGCCGAGCGCCGCTCAACAATCACTCCGCACCGCTCACCAACTACAGCATTATTGACATATTCCAAAATATTTACACAAACTGCATAACATGTCAATGACTCCATTTTTGATAAACATTGAACATTTATTATGTATACCCGTAAACTGATAAGAGAAAATGAACACTAACAAGTGTAGGAGATGGATTTGTAACACGTAGGTAGTGGGAACATTATGAAAAGTGACGTTGTGCTAAATGATTTCAAAAAACTAAGTGATATATCCTAGGACAAGTGACCTTGCAGTATATCGCAAAATTAATAATAACGAGTTGTTAATCACACACAAAAAACTTTCGTTCAACTGTATGTGACTGTGATATTATGTAACCGTAGATGACAAACTGCTAAATCAATTCAAAAGAATGACTGTTAAAGAGACAAGATTAATCATGAACCAACTGGGATGGCTGGGCTCCGGTACAGTTTTGCCCAGGTTTCCTGTCTGCCTTCGCCCAAATGGGGGAGCCATGAACATATATAACCCTGGGACTAATTAAAAGAGCCATTGCATTAAAAAAATACAGAATTGTAAAGAACGTTACTGGCACCATTGTGTCAAAGTATAGAAACTCTTTGCCAAATGCTGCCAGGGGGCAATGTAACGTTCCCTGGCAACACTCACACTATTAATAAACTAAAATTTAACTGTACTATATACGCCGCTATGAAGCAATTTGTATATACTGTAATTATTTAACAAAAAATATTATTTAATTTTGTGTAAAGGACATTCGTTATTATTGTAATATTTTCTGTAGTAATATTCTCAATGTATTTATGATTGTAATATTTCTATACTCATAATGTAATTACGAAATGCGTCAATATCTGCGATAACAAAAATGTAAAATACAGCCGCAGATTGCAAAGAGACATTAACGGTTGATAGTGATATAAATAGGAATACATAGTGTGCATTCTTTGTCGTCTTCCTCGAGAGCTGAGAGTGAGAGGAAGCTGTGACGTAGCATTTTATGAATGGGTAGACTTCTTTTGTCTGTATCTAGAGTTAGCCGCCATTAGAGGAGAAATTACAAACTAATATAAGTTGAATTATTGTTGTGGTCTAAATACATTATAATTTATCAAAGTGTGTATTATTAATGTAAATTAGCTTGCCCATGTCATCTATAATATTTCTTTAAAGAATTTTCAGCATTTTTAGCGGTGTTGCTGGGCTGTGCCGCGACCGAACGATTTGCAGTGGCGGCACATTTAAAAAATTGTTCCGCTAAGAAAAATTAACCAAACCCGTAAATCGGGAGCAGATAAAAATTAGCAGTGAATTAAGAAAATGTTTTTCTTTCACAGCGATCCTGAGACTGACGGAATTTATTACTAGTTTCACATTTGTGCATTCATAGGCGGATAGTTAACGTTGAAATTTAAAAATTTTGGTTCTTTCAAATAACTTAAATATATAGTGAAGTGTGTTTTATCAATGATAATTAAACGTCGGCTTGGCAATATTTATCCATTTTCTGCTAATAGAGACAGTCTTGTGTTCCATAGCTAACGCCGGGAAAGAATTCAGTAAATATTTAAAAAAAAACCACTGCATTTAGAAAATGTGTGCCAAGGCCGAATTATGCAAAGGATTTAATTCTCAACTAAATATTCTTAATCAGTTAATATGAATTCACGTAATTTTAAGTGTACGTAATTCTGTCTAAATGAATTTTTTTTACCACACGTAAATAAGAGGTTCTACAACAAAGTTCGTACGTACTGACTGAAAGAAAGATAAATTAACTAAAAACAATTTTAAAAAAGGTAACTGATTATTTTTTTAATGTAATTTTAGTAAAAAGTGGAGCAATTTCTTTCGCAGAACCTCACACTTTTCTCATCTGATCCACTGTCGGACAGTTTTAGTTCATTTTCTATCTCACAATCCCTTATCTCAGTACCTGCCAGCTAAGCATCAGTGCAATGGTAGAAAGAAGGACCCGTGTTACGATATTAAACAGCGAAACTATTTCGGGTGACCGAATTATTTCGGCCCTCTCTGCCAAGTTCTGTTTCGCTGCCAGTATGGTCAATGAGATACTGAGTAGTATATTTCAACTGCGCATATATTCACGGTAAAATTCTGGCGGTATACCGACCAAATGAAGTGCAGCGTCCAACAATAGTGAAATCATGACAACAATTTGACCAAGTCCGCACAGACTTGCGTGATGTTGACCCAGAATGAAGATTACCAGCCATTGCAGATTTTCGTACGATGACGACGTTCACACAGTTTTTCTCGTATGGCTCCTTTGTCAATGACTGGGTTTCTGCTGTCGAATAACTGAACGACTGATAGAACGTTCCGACTTTTGTTTGGAGAGATTTGGTGAGTATGGTGAGACACTTTTGTGTATCTGTATCGTTTTGAAGTGTAATGCAACATTGAATAAAAGATGCTTGGCCAGCAGTAATAATGTGAAACTTACCTTTCGAAGTCCTCTCGATCAAAATTACTCTTAGGCAGCAAACTGCCACTAAAAAGATTTCGCACTGTTTTGCAGTTCACGTTGCAGCGTTATTTCGTCGTAGAATAAAACAGAGTGGCGAATCGGGATTCGAGCTCCGCCAGGGTCATTTCATACGTTTCGATCAGCAGTTTGCAGCATATTCAAAGCGACCATTCAACCTCGACCCAAGAGAAACAGTTCGCATCGACTGTCAACTGACATTTGCGGAATTCACAAACGACACTGCTGGGAGAGAGAGGGAGAGAGAGAGGGAGAGAGAGAGAGAGAGAGAGAGAGAGAGATTAAATCACGCCCGCTATGTTTCCACTGCCGCCTGTCACGACAATTATTGACTGGTCGCCGTGCGCATCCAGATTCGCGTGCAGCGCCGGAGCGCGCGCTTAAAATGCGAACACAGAGGGCGGCAAGTAGTAGTTTTCTGAACAGCGGCCGCAACCGACCCCACCCGGCCGTCCCAGCGGGGATTCCGCCAACGCCGATGTAAATATTGCGTGAAATCCCAAACGTAATACGGAATTCGTTTAGTTATGATGCATGAGGGCAGCAGACCGCAGCCGGCGCGTTAAATGTGGACGCACCCCGCCTGTGGAGTCTCGCCTGTCAAAAACCATCGATGCCCCACGTCCCTAGGCAGACAGTGCAGACTTGGACTGCCCACTCATTCTGCATCGTAATTTCACGCATTTGTTGCGCACCTGTTATTCACACCGAAACTGGTGTGTTGACTAACACACAAAAAACATACTGTTTGTTCGTTAACGGAAAGCCTGTTTCTCGCGAATACTACGCTACTGGCCATTAAAATTGCTACACAAAGAAGAAATGGAGATGATAAACGGGTATTCATTGGACAAATATATTATACTAGAACTGACATGTGATTACATTTTCAAGCAATTAGGGTGCATAGATCCTGAGAAATCAGTACCCAGAACAACCACCTCTGGCCGTAATAACGGCCTTCATATGCCTGGGCATTGAGTCAAACAGAGCTTGGATGGCCTGTACAGGAACAACTGCCCATGCAGCTTCAACACGATACCACAGTTCATCAAGCGTAGTAACTGGCGTATTGTGACGAGCCAGTTGCTCGTGCACCATTGACCAGACGTTTTCAATTGGTGAGAGATCTGGAGAATCTGCTGGACAGGGCAGCAGCTGAACATTTTCTGTATCCAGAAACGCCCGTGCAGGACCTGCAACATGCGGGCGTGCATTATCCTGCTCAAATGTAGGGTTTCGCAGGGATCGAATGAAGAATAGAGCCACGGGTCGTAACACATCTGAAATGTAACGTCCACTGCTCAAAGTGTCGTCAATGCGAACAAGAGGTGACCGAGACGTGTAACCAATGGCACCCCATACCATCACGCCGGGTGATACGCCAGTATGGCGATGACGAATACACGCTTCCAATGTGTGTTCACGGCGATGTCGCCAAACACGGATGCGACCATCATGATGCTGTACACAGAACCTGGATTCACCCGAAAAAATGGTGTTTTGTCATTCGTGCTCCCAGGTTCGTCTTTGAGTACACCATCGCAGGCGCTCCTGTCTGTGATGCACCGTCAAGTGTAACCACAGCCATGGTCTCCTAAATGATAATCCATGCTGCTGTAAACGTCGAACTGTTCGTGCAGATGGTTGTTGTCTTACAAACGTCCCCATCTGTTGAGTCAGGTATCGAGACGTGGCTGTACGATCCGTTACAGCCATGCGGATAAGACGCCTGTCATTTCGACTGCTAGTGATAAGAGGCCGTTGGGATCCAGCACGGCGTTCCGTGTTACCGTCCTGAACCCACCGATTCCATATTCTTTTAACAGTCATTGGATCTCGACCAACGCGAGCAGCAATGTCGCGATACGATAAACCGCAATCGCGGTAAGCTACAATCCGACTTTTATCAAAGTCGGAAACGTGATGGTACGCATTTCTCCTCCTTACACGAGGCACCATAATAACGTTTCACCAGGCAACGCCGGTCAGCTGCTGTTTGTGTATGAGAAATCGGATGGTCAGCACGTTGTAGGTGTTGCCACCGGCGCCAACCTTGTGTGAATGCTCTGAAAAGTTAATCATTTGCATATCACAGCATCTTCTCCCTGTGGGCTAAATTTCGCGTCTATAGCACGTCATCTTCGGTGTGTAGCAATTTTAATGGCCAGTAGTGTAGTAAACTAATTAACCGGTCTCCGTTATTCTCTGTTTTTTTCTCGCCGTTCTTGTACTTCCGTTGCATGTGGAAGGAGTTACCATGCTATATTACTGTTCTGGAAACAACCATACTCAACATTTTATCCGTAAATCCATAATGCGCAGCACACCTCCCTGTAGAATATTCTTCTGGAGTTTGATGAACATCTCACTGAACCTTGTAAGTAGTACAAGTAAATTTGATCAGAACAAAAACTGGCACGTACGAGGGTGAGTCAACTGAAAACCTTAAATATATTTCTAAATATTATTTAATATGCAGACATGGTACAAAGCTGTATCACTTTTCAACATAATCTGCCCCACGCTCAATGCAAGTCCTCTAGTTCTTACAAAGTGCATGAATTAGTTTAGAAAAAAATTCTTTTGGTAGTCCGTGCAACCACTCATGCACCGCGTGGCGTACCTCTCCATAAGAACGGAACCTCTTTCCTACCACTGCGTCTTTGAGTGGTCCAAACAAATGGAAATCACTTGGGGCAAGGTCTGGTGAGTATGGTGGATGAGGAAGACATTCAAAATGCAGGTCTGTGATTGTTGCAACTGTTGTACGGGCAGTGTGTGGCCTTGCATTGTCATGTTGTAAAAGGACACCTGCTGACAGCAATCCACGTCCCTTTGATTTGATTGCAGGCCGCAGATGATTTTCTTAGGAGATGTGTGTATGATGCACTGGTGACAGTGGTCCCTCTAGGCATGTAATGCTCCAAAATGACGCCTTTTTCGTCCCAAAAGAGAGTCAGCATAACCTTCCCTGCTGATGGTTCTGTTCGAAACTTGTTTGGTTTTGGTGATGAGGAATGGCGCCATTCCTTGCTCGCTCTCTTCGTTTCCGGTTGGTGGAAGTGAGCCCAGGTTTCGTATCCAGTAACGACTCTCGCAAGGAAGCCATCACCTTCTCGTTCAAAGCCCCGAAGACGTTCCTCACAAGCATCAACACGTCGTTCTCTCATTTCAGGAGTCAGCTACCGTGGCACCCATCTTGCAGACACTTTGTGAAACTGGAGCACATCATGCACAATTTGGTGTGCTGTAAACATGCTGCAATGTCATTTAGTGTCACTCGGCGGTTTTCCTTCACTATGGCTTCAACTGCTGCAATGTTCTGTGGAGACACAACTCTTTGTGCCTGACCTGGACGAGGAGCATCTTCCACTGAAGTCGCACCATTTGCGTACTTCCTACTCCATTTGTAGACTTGCTGCTGTGACAAACATGCATCACCGTACTGAACCTTCATTCGTCGATGAATTTCAATACGTTTCACGCCTTCACTACGCAAAAACCGAATAACAGAACGCTGTTCTTCCCTGGTGGAAGTTCCAAGTGGGGCGGCCATCTTTATACTGGTACTGCGACGGTATGTGTGCATCTACACTATGCTGCCACTTACAGGCCATTCTGGACGCTGTTTGTAGCACTCTTACCAACTTACAGGATAACGGCCCGAAATTTCGATTTGTTATTACAAATTTAAGGTTTTCATTTAACTCACCCTCGTATAACTGACACGCAAGTTGCGTACTAAAAGAACCTGTACACTTACACATATTACTAAATTAATTGCCCGCCACGTTTTCGCATATCTATGTGAAGGTTAATATGAAGAACTAATGAAGGAATTTTGATAGAGATTTCGTTAATAGACTGATTCAGGAGTAAGGTTTATCTCTGTAATTCAAAATTTTAGTAACGATGAGTGTGTAACATAAGTATTGTCGTCTGTTCCACATTTAAACGGCGTTTAGAGTGACATCTCTTGGTTTTGATGAGAGCCTGGTACAGACGAGGCGATATGTGGCGAGAAAAGCAGAAGGCGATCGTCATGGAAAAATACTGAGCTAGCTGACGGTTCGGTGGAATTCCTAGCAGCAACATAGGCTTTGAAGTGGTGGTTGATGGGGGTTGTGAAGATACAGTTATAATATAACAGCGACACACTTTATTAAGATTGAACTCAGTCACTAAAATATTAAGCAAAATCTTCCAAAAACAATTATTTACAAGAGCACAATAATTTTGAGAAAAACTTCATTGTTTTCGTTCAATAATAAGAATATTCGAAACGATAGTACTACGAAATATTCATTGCGAGAAATATTAAATCCAATAGCTTGCTAACAAGGAAACGTCCAAAATTTTAGGACGCAGAAATGATTGGTGGGGGGGGGGGGGGGTAGGGAGGGGGAGGGGTAGGAAGCTGCGTAATCTGTACCCCACTCCACGACTCTTCCTGCTTGTAGTGGGCTACAGTAGCACACAGGTTACTGTCCTGTGTGGCGGTTGCCCTTTGACTTTCTGTGTGTTCGTTTTCACGGTTGTAGAAGTTATTCTTGTATTTGTTGTCACTGTTACACGTTGTTACCACTGTTCATTGTTACCATTATTTGTTGTTACCGTTATTCATTGTTATTGTTATTGTTATTAGTGGTTTCCGTTATTTGTTGTTTCCGTTATTCATTGCCTCCGTTATTCGTTGAGTGGTACTGAGCGATGTCAGCGGAAAGTTCGACGTCGTTCTCTTGGCCTTACGAGGGCAGACAAGAGAAATGGTTTGCGCGTTACGTACCTACTTTGAGAATAAAAAACCTAAAGGTGACCCGCTGCTCTCCGTTGCCAAAGTGAACGACAGAACTACTGCAGCTTTGTATACAAACAAAAACACTGTCGTGAAGTTTGGGACGAAATGTTTGTTAAAGAAAAAGAAGAATCATCAAAACTTAATACAACAGGCAAAAAACGTCGTAGCGTATTACCAGCATCGATTCGTTTGAAGAGGATGCGGTTCGTCGTCTTGTTTGTGATTGTTGTTGCAGGAAGGAACATCCGACGCTGAGGACGTTAGTGGTCACACTCTGAGAATCAGGACTTTATCAAGGCGGTCGCAAATCCATATCCACAACTTTAAAAAACTTGGCATTCACTAAGGACATTTTTATGGCCGTAAGCATTTGATGTAGTGGGAGGATATAGTTCAACGGCGATACCTATTTTTAAGGGACATCCGTAGAATAAATATGGACGAAGTGGCGTGATGAAACGTGTGTCAGTTCTGGTCACGTTGTCAAGCGAAGCTGGACAGACGATGTAACTAAAGGAAACATGACAATTCCTTCTGGCAAAGGGGCACACTTAGTCTTCTTCAAGAGGCACCTTTCAAGGTTTCTCCCAATTAGGCTCCTGCTTTTTAAATGAAAGAAAACGGGAGATTATCACGAATAAATGAACTACGACGTTACATTTAGAAAGTGCTTCAAAGATTCACTAGTACCATGTCTTGGAAACGCGTCACAATGAACCACATTTACAAAATGGTTCGAAGAGTCACGAACGCCAAATCTTGGAAACACGTCAACAGTTGTTCTAGATAATGGGTCCTTTCCATTCAGTTGTTGACAAGGTACGTACAAGGCATGTACAAGGCAAACAGAAAGGAGGAAATTATTCATTGGCTTCAGCGTCAAAACGTCTCCATGAGCCACAGTTCCCCCCTATACGAAATCGACCAACTGGCAGAAAAACATGGGCATATAGCTATCTTACCACTGTCATTTCAACCCAGTAGGGTTAATATGGGCCAAATTAATGGCTACGTTGCCAATAATGATAATAAATTTACTCTCCATGCCGTCGAAGAACTCACGAGAGAAGCTGTGAGGAACTTCACCGCTGACGATTGGAAATAAGCCGTCAAACGTGGAAAGAGCATAGCAGAATGAAGTTCTTTTGGGAAATTCAGTGGAAGAGATGATAATTTCATTAAATGACAACAGTGGCAGGGACGGTGTCAGTGGCACTGGAAATATCCGTCGCAGCGACGGGAGTGATATCAATGGAGTGTTCTCATTATCTCCGTAGAAAGGCTGACCCAGCAACGTGTCTGGCATACGCAATTTACATCTCTAAGTATTTACATAACAAAACCATATAATCGTAAGTTTTGAAATGTCAATAAGAGTGCCTTAATAGCAACCAGTTCCAAAGGAAGTTCGTCTCAGGAATTCAGTGTATATCTCACAAAGAAATTATTATTGTTTACAATGTAACTTCTATAGTACAGTGGCCCTATTATTTGTATTGCTTTTGTTCTTCTTAAAAATGGAGGTCGGTCTATTTAAGATGCACTCTTCCACCGCGATAACCACACTTCAGCTTTTTTTTCTCATTAGAATTAAGGAGGCGGATCAAAAAAGTTAATAACAATTTTCATCAGAAACTAGTAGCGATGTGTGTCTGCTGTCGAAACTGTACCGGCACCCGATATTTGTAGCTGACGAGCGAGTGGACCACTGTGTGTCTTATTTAATTCAAATTATTTCCCATTCAGAATCTCCGACAGAGGTGTAGTTTCGAACATATGAAAACATGATCTGTTCCTTACGTTTCATTCGCATAGTTTATTCACCCAACCTCAGTAATAAAGAAGTTTCCTCCGAGTGGAAAATCCGGTAACGTGAGAAAATGCACCTTCTTAAACTGTCCAAATGTCTTAATAATTTGTCGTCGCAGATGAAACTAAAATCAAAACGCTGTATAGCTCTTCCAGAACACATTGATGCAATTTCGTTACCTATAAAGTGATTAGTTTGTCTGTTTGCGACAGTTGAATGAAATGTAAATTTATGTTTGTGTTTCTTGAGGGACGTAGCAACTCTGTTCCGATCCTCCACGTGCTCCTGCTGAAGTGTCAATCCTAAAGTAATAATTTTAGACTGACCACAAATCACTTTACAACACATCTTACAAAACCTCACAATTCATAATTGTGATCTGACTCAACCATATTAGAAACTCTCATTGTATTTTCTCGTTTTGAGAGAAGAGCGATGTGTTTAATTGTTAAAAAATCATTCAAGAAGCAAGATCGCACAAAGTATATTTTTTTAAATTTAAGACAACTGGTTTCAAAAGATTATGGTGTCATCTTCAGGTCTTAAAATATTTTGATGTAAGAGACTTGACATCTTGTACGTGAGGTCAGAATAAAATGAAAATGTTTAACGTCAAAGCATTTCAAGGCCTGAGGATGACAGGTTAGTGTCTTGAAACTGGTTGACTTAAATAAAAAGATAATATTTTATGCGATCTTGGATACTGAACCGTTTTTAACAACAGAAACTCACAATCAGGCAAAAAATAAATAATTTGACACTAAAACCTTAACCTAAGAGGCAAAAGATGATATCATAATTAAAACTTAAATTTCACAGAATGAATACTGCTGTGGCGTAACCCCAAGCACCGGAAAAAAGCCGGCCGGTGTGACCTAGCGGTTCTAGGCGCTTCAGTCTGGAACCGCGCGACCGCTACTGTCGCAAGTTCGAATCCTGCCTCGGGCATGGATGTGTGTGATGTCCTTAGATTAGTTAGGTTTAAGTAGTTCTAGGTTCTAGGGGACTGATGACCTCAGATGTTACGTCCCGTAGTGCTCAGAGCCATTTGAACCATTTTGAACCGGAACGAAGAGGAAGAACGCATAGCGCGCTCACCAGGACGTCACCACGATAGGATTGGCATCTAGCCGAAGTGTGAATATAAACACCGCTCCTGCCAGGCTCGGCCGGACATTAGTGGACAGTATTCACAGAGTATTAGCAACTAGTATTAGTATTAGAGTGCTACGAGAACAGTTATTATTGGTCCACAAACTGTGTGTCAAACTTGCAGGACCATTGCATATAGCACAGTACTCTAATTTATACAGGGTGTTACAAAAAGGTACGGCCAAACTTTCAGGAAACATTCCTCACACACAAAGAAAGAAAATACGTTATGAGGACATGTGTCCGGAAACGCTTACTTTCCATGTTAGAGCTCATTTTATTACTTCTCTTCAAATCACATTAATCATGGAATGGAAACACACGGCAACAGAACGTACCAGCGTGACTTCAAACACTTTGTTACAGGAAATGTTCAAAATGTCCTCCGTTATCGAGGATACATGCATCCACCCTCCGTCGCATGGAATCTCTGATGCGCTGATGCAGCCCTGGAGAATGGCGTATTGTATCAAAAAAATGGCTCTGAGCACTATGGGACTCAACTGCTGAGGTCATTAGTCCCCTAGAACTTAGAACTAGTTAAACCTAACTAACCTAAGGACATCACAAACATCCATGCCCGAGGCAGGATTCGAACCTGCGACCGTAGCGGTCTCGCGGTTCCAGACTGCAGCGCCTTTAACGGCACGTCCACTTCGGCCGGCGCGTATTGTATCACAGCCGTCCACAATACGAGCACGAAGAGTCTCTACATTTGGTACCGGGGTTGCGTAGACAAGATCTTTCAAATGCCCCCATAAATGAAAGTCAAGAGGGTTGAGGTCAGGAGACCGTGGAGGCCATGGAATTGGTCCGCCTCTACCAATCCATCGGTCACCGAATCCGTTGTTGAGAAGCGTACGAACACTTCGACTGAAATCTGCAAGAGCTCCATCGTGCATGAACCACATGTTGTGTCGTACTTGTAAAGGCACATGTTCTAGCAGCTCAGGTAGTGTATCCCGTATGAAATCATGGCGGTGAATCGAGGAAGTACAGTACATACTGACGAAACTAAAATGAGCTCTAACATGGAAATTAAGCGTTTCCGGACACATGTCCACATAACATATTTTCTTTATTTGTGTGTGAGGAATGTTTCCTGAAAGTTTGGCCGTACCTTTTTGTAACACCCTGTATTGCCTGTCGCCCATCGCGTGCTACACTTGTTCTAAATCCAGAGTTAAATATTGTCAATCACCTTCATTGAAATAAAGCTACTAAAGTTATTTGTTTTAATTGTTGAACAGCATTCCGAGACCACAGCATCCCTTAGGCACCCTACATGCGAGGTGTGGACAGGACACCACATTTAGCGATGAGGACTCAACAAATACCATCGGTTAACCCCATTTAGGAACACTGCAATGCTGGCTTGCGCCAAACTATTACACTAATTGAAAAACGTTTTTCTCGTTCACACCAAGTTCATCCAAAATTATTAATAACATCACTTAGGAATCTTATAACAGGTTATTAATATATCTGAACCCCAGGCCGCAAAGATATCTGGATGCCTAACCCAAAGCCTTGACAGTTTAAGAAACAATGTTTTAACGATATCAACACGAATCTGCTCCAAGGTCTTCCCACAATCTAGTGACAATGAAACAGAACAAATAGGCAATGTGTGCTAACGATAGAGCGTCTACAATCGCCTGTCAACCAATGGTGAGCAATAAGCCGCACAGTTTCTAAATGCACCTGTCACAAAACTAAATAAAGTCACTGTAGCACACTTAGGAATCCATACAGAGTGTGAAGGACTCACAATTGAACTCTCCGAGGCCTGGATGCTTCCTTGAGAAATTCTGCGTACAGTGCACAGGCTATACTCTTTCCAAAATTACGTGAGAAACAACTCTTGCTATTTTGTATCTAAATTACGCACTTTTCTAGCATCGAAATTGCTAAAGCACATTTATGAAGTTGACAGCAATCGAAATCATTGATTAAAAATTTTGATGAATAAAAGTTTCAGTTAATCCTTAACACGCCGCTCTGAGTGGCCACATGGTTTGAGGCGTGATGTCACGGACTGCGCGGCCGCTCCCGCCGGAGGTTCGAGTCCTCCCTCGGGCATGGGTGTGTGTGTTGTTCTTAGCAGAAGTTGGTGTAAGTAGTGTGTAAGTGTGGGGACTGATGACCTAATCAGTTTGGTCCTTATGAATTCACACACATTTGAACATTTTATCCGTATTACAGTGCTCATCATTTTGCTAGTAGATGATCTCGGGTTTTTTACTGACAAAGTGAAGACGATAATGCACCACATGTTCCATTTCAAATTTTTAATTGACACGACAGAAAAATTCATCATTCAGTTTGTTAGCACGAAGGAGGGCATTTTACTTGCGCCTTTGTGGGACAAAAGACATATTTAGGCTCACTAAGACAAATATTAATGCACATACTGGTTGCCAACTACTAACAAATAATTTATAGTGTTTCACTTCTATATATTAAAATATGAACTGGGGCTTGTTTTACAAGCTGAGTTGGTCAAATTAATGATGGTAATGACATCCTGTCCTTATATTTTTAACAATTTTATGTCATTTTACCTTTTTCATTCTTTCTAAAAACAAACGAATAAAATAATAGTTAAGTTGTTTTATGAAAATGCAAATAGAAATTTTGAGATCCTAAAATATGCCACATGTAGAGGACAATTGAAATTCATAATTGTGATGTGACTGAACCATATTAGAAACTCTCATTGTATTTTCTCGTTTTGAGACAAAAGACATACAAAACCTTTCACGTGGTCATGTGACCTGCGCTTTCGCTCCACATACAATGCGTATTTGTTGTTTTATGTAATTGTTTATGATGTGTTTTGTAATTATTACAAATATATTTTGTGTTTTGTCATTGTTTTATTTTACACATATTGCCCCGTGAATTATTTGCTTCCTTATGACATGTATATATGCCTCTTTTTACAATGCATGTGTTCTGGATAAGGGTATTTTTGCAAAATATCGAATTATGTACTGTAAAGCTACGTTGATCTTTAGAACGTAATAATAGTTTTTGTGGTGTCACCGCCAGACACCACACTTGCTAGGTGGTAGCTTAAATCGGCCGCGGTCCATTAGTACATATCGGATCCGCGTGTCGCCACTGTGTGATCGCAGACCGAGCGCCACCACGTGGCAGGTCTAGAGAGACGTACTAGCACTCGCCCCAGTTGTACGGACGACATTGCTAGCGACTACACGTACGAAGCCTTTCTCTCATTTGCCGAGAGACAGTTAGAATAGCCTTCAGCTAAGTTAATGGCTACGACCTAGCAAGGCGCCATTAACCATTTGTAACGTTGCATGTACCTCAAGATAGAGTCTCACTTGTATCATCAAGAATGCTGTATGCCAAAGGACGAGATAAAAGTTAAGTGTTCTAGTAGCTATGTTCTTTTCTTTATCACATTCATTACGAATCCTGTTCCAGACTTAACGCCAGACGGCGTGAGTTGACGCGTGCCCTTTCGGCTACTTCACTGTGGACTGGCTGCCTTAACAGTCCACAACAGTTTTCTACTTAGTAAACAATAAATTCCGGTGAAATATTAGGTGAACTACATTTGGAAAAAGCCGGCCCCAGTGGCCGAGCGGTTCTGGGCGCTTCAGTCCGGAACCACGCTGCTGCTACAGTCGCAGGTTCAAAATGGTTCAAATGGCTCTGAGCACTATGGGACTCAACTGCTGTGGTCATAAGTCCCCTAGAACGTAGAACTACTTAAACCTAACTAACCTAAGGACAGCACACAACACCCAGCCATCACGAGGCAGTGAAAATCCCTGACCCCGCCGGGAATCGAACCCGGGAACCCGGGCGTGGGAAGACAGTCGCAGGTTCGAATCCTGCTTCGGGCATGGGTGTGTGTGATGTCCTTAGGTTAAATAGGTTTAAGTAGTTCTAAGTCTAGGAGACTGATGACCTCAGATGTTAAGTCCCATAGTTCTTAGAGCCATTTGAACCATTTTTGAACATTTGTAAAAAGATTCGAACCATGTTGCATTCGTTACAGCTCATGTAAAATAGAATCAATAGAATAACATTTTTATGACCAAAAAGTTTTATTTGATTGAAAAACAGTTTTGGTTGCAACTTAATCTTTAATTAACGACGCGTTTCGCCGTAGTGGGACATCTTCAGGTTATCTTAAAATGTTCTTTTACATCACTTTGAAAATGATTTTAAATGTTGTAAAAGAAAATTTTAAGGTAATCTGAAGATGTCTAAGACGGAGAATTGCGTCGTTAATAAAAGGTTAATTTGCAACCCAAACTGTTTTCAATTCAAATATTCTACATTGTAGGCGCTGTACCAGACGGCCTAATAGAGTGGGAGAAATGTTGTAAAAACTCTTACATTAAAAGATACGAATAATGTTTCAATATGTTGCGAAATAGTTTGGTAAAGTATAGAGTTTTAGTTAGTATAAAGTATTAGTGTAATAACCTGAATCCTTTGGCCGGCCGGAGTGGCCGAACGGTTCTAGGCGCTTCAGTCTGGAACAGCGCGACCGCCTCGGGCATGCATGTGTGTGATGTCCTTAGGTTAGTTAGGTTTAAGTAGTTCTAAGTCAAAATGTCAATTGTGTGTGAAATCTTATGGGACTTAACTGTTAAGGTCATCAGTCACTAAGCTTACACACTACTTAACCTAAATTATCCTAAGGACGAACACACAGACCCATGCCCGAGGGAGGACTCGAACCTCCGCCGGGATCAGCCGCACAGTCCACGACTGCAGCGCCTTAGACCGCTCGGCTAATCCTGCGCGGCTAGTTCTAAGTTCTAGGGGACTGATGACCATAGATGTTAAGTCCCGTAGTGCCCAGAACCATTTGAACCATGAATCCTTTTCTTTATAACTGCAATTAGAAGCGAGAGAGAGAGAATTGCAGTTATAGGTAATGAATGGGATCCCATAATCCTGGTTTGTTACAGCGCGCAGCTTTAGTCGCAGTCCCGTCCGTGCACTCCAGGCATAGTTTTCCCAGGCACCAGAAAGACACCGTTAGCGCGACTTGTCACACGTCGGCGTCACTCTCTTGTTACCGACAGCCCACAACTGCCAGTCAACCTCGCGAGCGTACGTTTACAGACGAGTCCATGTCACTGCTGCCCGACAGGTTCTCGAACAGACTTCTCGGAACCAAAACAACACGGAAAGGCTCGTCCCTACTGCATTCGACGCCGTTCTACGTACGTCGTCCGCCAGCAGTCGCCCAGAGCCCCGATTCCAGGCTCAGACACATCCATTCATCGCACCAACCCTCCAGCAACAGACTATCCTAGAACTATAGCAACGCTGGACGTCTCATAGCCGCTGCGTTTGACGTCGCAGTCGTTGTATCGCCGATCGACCAGCACTCCCAGGCGCTGGCTTCAGGCTCCGACCCTTCCGCTGTCCAACGCAAGACACCCTCCGAGTAGCTGCAGCCGCTCATTAGCGACTCGGGTGGCGATATCCGCGGCTGCTTCCCTGTTCCCGCCGGACCTCTGCAAAAGCCCTCAGGTACAGCCATCTAACTGCCAATCGGGGCAGGACTTTCATCTTTCATCAGGACCTTCATCTGTGACGCGAAATCACGGCACGAAGCAGCGTGGTAAAGAAAACGAGCGCTTGGACACGTCCCGCCGCTACAGTAGAGTTTTTCACTTTCGTTTATTGTACAAAATACTAGCTTACCGACCAGACCAGATTTTTAAGTACACACAAGACTTCCTTGCCTATAAGACTTGCGGCGTTCTTAATGGAACGAAATCGACAAAAGTGAGGTAATTTTGAGAGGTCCATAGGGAGTGATAGAGTGCCGCTAATGTTTATAGCTTATATTAGTGGTGTACTGCTCGGAATCTTTCAGACTCTGTGAGGCTTTTCGCGGATGTTTCTGTTGTCTATAAGAAGCTCCAAAGTCACACCACTGCAGCGAAACTGAAAGCTGATCTTAAAAGTAAATAAACGTAAGTTAATGGTTCAAATGGCTCTGAGCACTGTGGGACTTAACATCTGAGGTCATCAGTCCCCTAGAACTCAGAACTAGTTAAACCTAACTAACCTAAGGACATCACACACATCCATGCCTGAGGCAGGATTCGAACCTGCGACCGTAGCGGTCGCGCGGTTCCAGACTGGAGCGCCTAGAACCGCTCGGCCACCAGAGGCGGGCCGTAAGTTAATGCGTGTAAATAGGTGTAGAGATATATTACCAGTGCACACACTCCATTGCGATATTGACGAGAAATCATGGGAAAACAGAAGTACCATCAAACACCTAGGAGTAACCATCTGGAACCACTCAAAGTTGAATCGTACCATAAAACACATAGCAAGAATGGTAAATGCCAGACTGAAAGGGTTCAAATGGCTCTAAGCACTACGGGACTTAACATCTGAGGTCACCAGCCCCCTACACTTAGAACTACTTAAACCTAACTAACCTAAGGACATCACACACAGCCATGCCCGAGGCAGGATTCGAACATACGACCGTAGCAGCGGCGCGGTTCTGAACTAAAGCGCCTAGAACCGCTCGGCCACAGCGGCTGGCTGCCTGACTGAGATTAATTGGGAGAATCTTAAGGAAATGTAATTCATCCACAGAGCAAGTGACTTAAAGAAACGCCGGCCGCTGGTGACCGAGCGGTTCTGGCGCTACAGTCTGGAATCGCGCGACCGCTACGGTCGCAAGTTCGAATCCTGCCTCGGGCATGGATGTGTGTGTTGTCCTTAGGTTAGTTAGGTTTAAGTAGTTCTAAGTTCTAGGGGACTAATGACCTCAGCAGTTGAGTCCCATAGTGCTCAGAGCCATTTTTTTGAACTTAAAGAAACAAATACTCTTTCGACCGATTCTTGAATAACGTTCTTCACCCGGGGAATCTTACCAGGTCCTATTAATAAAGTAGAACCAGCGAAGATCGTTGTGTCACGTCCGTCACGGGATCGTATACTCGATGTGATACGGAGATGGACAACAAACTCCAGTGGCACACGAAACAAGAGACGCGTTGACCATGAGACGGACGTTTACTGTTAAAATTTGAATAGAGTATGTTCCTCGAAAAGTCAGGCAGTATATTGCTGCTCTCAGCCCCTCTCCACGCCCTCCCCCCCCCCCCCCCCCCCCCGCACACACACACACACACACACACACACACACACACACACACACACACACACACACACACATACGCCTAGTAAAATGACCGAGATAAGAAAATCAGACATGAGTTCTACAGACATTTGTCCATCCTACTTGCCATTCGTCAATGGGATAGAAAATGGAGGGGCATGGCGACGGGGGAAGACAATAATACCAGATGTACTCTCCTCCAGAACCCGTAAGGTGGTTTGTGAAATGTAGATGTGGTTGTAGATCAGTAAACAGAATGGAAACGACAAATGATAATGAAATCGATGTGATCCGGAAGTAATGATGGATGGTAAATGTACCAAGAGAGCTCCCTGATGAGTCCAGAGATATAACAAAAGACCAAGACGGAAATCGAATGGAAGGTGGGCAAGACATATTAGAAAATGTACCGGAGATAGGCAGATCCTCACGCTGCTTATCGTTGATGCATGTAAATGTCTGGAGAAGATCGTAAACCAGTAGAGAATGTCTGTCGGTTCTTGAAATGGTTAAGGATTTCCTACTCAATAACGTTTTTCCGGGGGAAAGAAATACAGTAGAAGAAGAATGGGTAGCTCTGAGGGATGAAGTGGTGAAGGCAGCAGACGATCAAGTAGGTAAAAAGACGAGGGCTAATAGAAATCCTTGGGTAACAGAAGAAATATTGAATTTAATTGATGAAAGGAGAAAATATAAAAATGCAGTAAATGAAGCAGGCAAAAAGGAATACAAACGTCTCAAAAATGAGATCGACAGGAAGTGCAAAATGGCTAAGCAGGGATGGCTAGAGGATAAATGTAAGGATGTAGAGGCTTGTCTCACTAGGGGTAAGATAGATACTGCCTACAGGAAAATTAAAGAGACCTTTGGAGAGAAGAGAACCACTTCTATGAATATCAAGAGCTCAGATGGAAACCCAGTTCTAAGCAAAGAAGGGAAGGTAGAAAGGTGGAAGGAGTATATAGAGGGTTTATACAAGGGAGATGTACTTGAGGACAATATTATGGAAATGGAAGAGGATGTAGATGAAGACAAAATGGGAGATAAGATACTGCGTGCAGAGTTTGACAGAGCACTGAAAGACCTGAGTCGAAACAAGGCCCCGGGAGTAGACAACATTCCACTAGAACTACTGATGGCCTCGGGAGAGCCAGTCATGACAAAACTCTACCATCTGGTGAGCACGATGTATGAGACAGGCGAAATACCCTCAGACTTCAAGAAGAATATAATAATTCCAATCCCAAAGAAAGCAGGTGTTGACAGATGTGAAAATTACCGAACTATCAGTTTAATAAGTCACAGCTGCAAAATACGAATGCGAATTCTTTACAGACGAATGGAAAAACTGGTAGAAGCTGACCTCGGGGAAGATCAGTTTGGATTCCGTAGGAATGTTGGAACACGTGAGGCAATACTGACCTTACGACTTATCTTGGAAGAAAGATTAAGAAAAGGCAAACCTACGTTTCTAGCATTTGTAGACTTAGAAAAAGCTTTTGACAATGTTGACTGGAATACTCTCTTTCAAATTCTGAAGGTGGCAGGGGTAAAATACAGGGAGCGAAAGGCTATTTACAATTTGTACAGAAACCAGATGGCAGTTATAAGAGTCGAGGGGCATGAAAGGGAAGCAGTGGTTGGGAAAGGAGTGAGACAGGGTTGTAGCCTCTCCCCGATGTTATTCAATCTGTATATTGAGCAAGCAGTAAAGGAAACAAAAGAAAAATTCGGAGTAGGTATTAAAATTCATGGAGAAGAAGTAAAAACTTTGAGGTTCGCCGATGACATTGTAATTCTGTCAGAGACAGCAAAGGCCTTGGAACAGCAGTTGAACGGAATGGACAGTGTCTTGACAGGAGGATATAAGATGAACATCAACAAAAGCAAAACGAGGATAATGGAATGTAGTCAAATTAAGTCGGGTGATGCTGAGGGAATTAGATTAGGAAATGAGACACTTAAAGTAGTAAAGGAGTTTTGCTATTTAGGGAGTAAAATAACCGATGATGGTCGAAGTAGAGAGGATATAAAATGTAGACTGGCAATGGCAAGGAAAGCGTTTCTCAAGAAGAGAAATTTGTTAACATCGAGTATAGATTTAGGTGTCAGGAAGTCGTTTCTGAAAGTATTTGTATGGAGTGTAGCCATGTATGGAAGTGAGACATGGACGATAACTAGTTTGGACAAGAAGAGAATAGAAGCTTTCGAAATGTGGTGCTACAGAAGAATGCTGAAGATAAGGTGGGTAGATCACATAACTAATGAGGAGGTATTGAATAGGATTGGAGAGAAGAGAAGTTTGTGGCACAACTTGACTAGAAGAAGGGATCGGTTGGTAGGACATGTTTTGAGGCATCAAGGGATCACAAATTTAGCATTGGAGGGCAGCGTGGAGCGTAAAAATCGTAGAGGGAGACCAAGAGATGAATACACTAAGCAGATTCAGAAGGATGTAGGTTGCAGTAGGTACTGGGAGATGAAGAAGCTTGCACAGGATAGAGTAGCATGGAGAGCTGCATCAAACCAGTCTCAGGACTGAAGACCACAACAACAACAACAACGTTTTTCCAGAAAAGTGCGGTCAGAACGATCTGCAGTGCCAGTCTGAAAATTTCTTTATTCAGACATCTTGGTATTTTCAGAACGAGATTTTCACTCTCTGATACGAAACTTCCTGACAGATTAAAACAGTGTGCCGGACCGAGACTCGAACTCGGGACCTTCGCCTTTCGCAGGCAAGTGCTCTACCAACTTTTTTTTTTATCTCGTTTTGTTCGCTTTTGTTCGTTGCATCTGCTCGGGGCGGACGTCGTAAGACATCCGTTTAAGTTCGTTATTGATCGATTAACTCAGTTTTTTTATTACAGAGGGCAGCTAACCCTCTGACCGAACACGCTGAGCTACCGTGCCGGCGTCCAACTGAGCTACCCAAACACATCTCACGCCCCGTCCTCTCAGTTTTACTTCCGCCAGTACCTCGTCTCCTACTTTCCAGACTTCACAGAAGCTCTCCTCCCAACCTTGCAGAACCAGCACTCCTGGAAGAAAGGATATTACGGAGACAAGGCTTATCCACAGCCTTGGGGATGTTTCAGGAATGAGATTTGCGCTCTGCAGCGGAGTGTGCGCTGATACGAAACTTCCTGACAAATTAAAACTCTGTGCCGGACCGAACCTTCGGTATTTTTAAACTGCCTCTCATGAACACACATACTCTCATATGTGGCTAATAACGTGGACTCTTTCAAAAGTATCTGCACCATTCACACATTAATCGTGCAGGAAAGTTCAGAGGCTACGTTTTCGATAACTCCACAGGTAAATCTCATAATTTAAAATCTGTATTTGAATCATAGCAATTTGTAGCTCTAAATGCTGTAATTTATTACTTATTTTTTACGTGATATCGCCACGACATGCTTTCACATTTTTAAGCATTTGATATTTATTTTAGATTTATCTTCATTTTGTGATTGAGTGAATTATTCCATGACTGAAAAGTTGCGACCGACATAACGCCACGGGATCCGAGTGAAAATAAAAGTTTGCAAAGACATGGTTTTCGTCCAAAGGAGGAACCAGAACATCGTTATCACCTTGTTGGTCCACTTCTAGAAAGCAATACAACAGCGATTCTGCATTACACTGATTCGACAAGTGCTTCCTAGTTTACCGGGTCTATTTGGCACGAGATCTATAAGCATATGTCACGAAGTTCCTGTAACTCACAGATTATTGGTATGTGGACGCAGAACTGGCACCCTATACCGTCCCACGTGTGTTCCATCGACTTCACATGGGGCAAATTTGGTGGCAAAGACATCAGAGTGAGTTTACAATCATGCTCTTCAGACCACCGTAGGAAGATTCCGTCCCTTCGGCACAAACAGCTATCCCGCTGAAAAAGGCAATCACAATCGGAAAAGCTATCAAGTACGAAGGGACGCAGGTTGTCAGCAATCATCTTCACGAAGTCCTCAGCTGTCGTGGTGTCTTCAATTACTACCACAGAAACCTAGGTTAATGTCCCCCGCCAGCCTACATCCGTAACTTGGTGAATGTTTCGAGCAACCATCTGGTTAGTTAGTTAATATTCCGTAGATAATGTGAATGATTCTGCTATCGAAATGATGTCGAAAGAGTCAGTTAACACGATGAGTATACAATGATTAGTGTTGACAGTAATGAACACATTATCATTTTATTCCTACTCTTTTAGGAGTTGACCTGGATAAATGATTTTAGATAAGATTTGAAACTTGCTTCGCCACCTGTCAGCCGATTCATTTTATTGGATAAATGATCAAAAATATCTATAGCTGTATATTGGTCGTCCCTGAGCCACTGGCAGCTTTAACAAAAGGTAATAATGGTCTTTCTTCCCTCTAGTGTTGTAGATATGTACATCACTGTTCTTCTCAAATTGTGATTGATCCACTGTGACGAATTTCACTAGCGAAAAAAACAGTTAAAATGCCTAGTTCCTTATATAGGCACCTTCATGACGCCTGTGGGTGAACACAACGTATTCTTGCTGCTCGCTTTTGTGAAATGAATACGTTCTTTCTACGTGATGAGTTACACCAGAAAATTATTGAATACGATATTATTGACTGGAAATATGCAAGTACTTTAGTAGGTAGATACGTTTGTTTCGAAGATTACCGACCATGCGAAGAACAAAAGTAGGTGAAATTCATTGTTAAAGAAGCTCAGTAGTACGTTTCTTCCAGGTCAGTTTTTTATCAATATGTACACACAAAAATTTGGAGCATTTTACACTACTTACTGACTCCTACTCACATGCTGTGTAAGTTGTTGGGAGGACTCTATTTCTTGTACAGAACTGAATGTAGTTTTTCCAAAACTTAGAGAGACCCCATTTTCAGAGAACCACTTAAGAACTGTTTGAGAAACATAATTTACTAACTCTACTGCCGCTTAGTGTCTAATAGGATTTGTTGTAACACTAGTATAACCTGTAAAAAAATTTAATTTTGCTTGCTGAGTGTTAAGTGGAAGGACTGTCACAGATTTAAGGAATAGATGTGGACCCAAAATTGAACCCTGTGGAACCCCCTTTTTGATTTTACACCAGTCAGAAAAATCTTTCACCTTTTCTAAATCGTCTGAATTATTTATCACAACCTTTTGCATTCTGTTTGTCAAGTATGATTCAAACCAAGTGTGTGTAAGGCCATCAGTTCCATAAAATTTGAGTTTCTCTAAGAGACTATCATGATCTGCAAAATCGAAGACCTTGGAGAGAGCACAAAAAAAATACCAGCAGGCGATATGTTATTATCTAAGGCCCGTTCTATTTGAATGTATAAATAGCATTCTCAATTGAAAACCTTGGCTAGAATCCAAAATGTGTTATTCTGGGTACATTGTTTCCACTTAAGTGTGTGGCTTCTCATGAGTACACTACTTCTTTGAATATTTTGAAAATATGTCAGTAAGGAAACTGGACGATAATTCTTTAAGATTGTTTGTCACCTTTCTTAAGGTTTCATAATTGCATGTTCTAACCTGTCTGGCAAAATGACCTGCGCCAATGATGCATTGCATTTATGATTAACGACATGACTAGCCGGCCACTGTGGTCGAACGGTCTAGGCGCTTCAGTCTGGAAGCGCGCTGCTGCTACGGACGCAGGTTCGAATCCTGCCTCGGGCACGGATGTGTGTGATGTCCTTAGGTTAGTTCTTATAAGTCTATGGGACTTATGGCCTCAGATGTGCTTAGTGCAATTTGAACCATCTGAACATAACTTATTAAGTTAGAATAACTTTTGAGAATTGTGTTTGACCGTGTTTGATATACCAGCAACATCACAAGAGCTTTTGTTTTGTAGAATTTTTTTACAATTGTATTAATTTCAGTAAAATATGTTAGTGCTAACTTTGCGTCTAGTGGCTTAAAGTTTTGCAGAGTAACATTTTTTGTTATACACTACTGGTCATTGAAATTGCTACACCACGAAGATGACGTGCTACAGACGCGAAATTTAACTGACAGGAAGAATATGCTGTGATATGCAAATGATTAGCTTTTCAGAGCATTCACACAAGGTTGGCGCCGGTGGCGACACGTACAATGTGCTGACACGAGCAAAGTTTCCAACCGATTTCTCATACACAAACAGCAGTTGACCGGCGTTTCCTGGTGAAACGTTGTTGTGATGCCTCGTGTAAGGAGGACTTTGATAAAGGTCGGATTGTAGCCTATTGCGATTGCGGTTTATCGCGTCGCGACATTTCTGCTCGCGTTGGTCGAGATCCAATGACTGTTAGCAGAATATGGAATCAGTGGGTTCAGGAGGGTAATACGGAACGCCGTGCTGGATCCCAACGGCCTCGTATCACTATCAGTCGAGATGACAGGCATCTTATCCGCATGGCTGTAACAGATCGTACAGCCATGTCTCGATCCCTGTGTCAACAGATGACTCGTTTGCAAGACGACAACCGTCTGCACGAACAGTTCGACGACGTTTGCAGCAGCATGGAATATCAGCTCGGAGACCATGGCTGCGGTTTCCCTTGACGGTGCATCACAGACAGGAGTGCTTGTGATGGTGTACTCGACGACGAACCTGGGTGCACGAATGGCAAAACGTCATTTTTTCGGATGAATCCAGGTTCTGTTTACAGCATCAAGATGGTCGCATCCGTGTTTGGCGACATCGCGGGGAACGCACATTGGAATCGTGTATTCGTCATCACCATACTGGTGTATCACCCGGCGTGATAGTATGGGGTGCCGTTGATTACACGTCTCGGTCACCTCTTGTTCGAGCTGATGGGACTTTGAACAGTGGACGTTACATTTCAGATGTGATACGACCCGGGTCTCCACCCTTCTTACGATCCCAGCGAAATCCCACATTTTGGCAGGATAATGCACTACCGCATGTTGCACCTCCTGTACGGGCCTTTCTGGATACAGAAAATTTTCGACTGCTGCCCTGGCCAGCATATTCTCCAGATCTCTCACCAATTGAAAACGTGTGGTCAATGGTGGCCGAGCATCTGGCTCGTCACAAAACGCCAGTCACTACTCTTCATGAACTGTGGTATCGTGTTGAAGCTACATGGGCAGCTATACCTGTACACGCCATCCAATCTCTGTTTGACTAAATGCCCAGGCGTATGAAGGCCGTTATTACGGCCAGAGGTGGTTGTTCTGGGTACTGATTTCTCAGGATCTATGCACCCAAATTGAGTGAAAATGTAATCACATGTCAGTTCTAGTATAATATATTTGTCCAATGAAAACCCGTTTATCATCTGCATTTCTTCTTGGTGTAGCAATTTTAATGGCCGGTAGTGTATTCTCATGCTTCTTCAACTGAACCATTTAATCATGTATATGCTGCTATGTTTAGAAAGTGATTGTTAAAACTACTTGAAACTTGTGAATTTTTAGTCGCAACATTGTCATTTATTTTAGCTGTTATGGAATCTTGTACACTGACATATAGTCCTGTCTCCTGTTAGGCGCACTACGAATGTGGTGGTGTGGACATGTTGGGAATGTGGATATCACTGGGAGCGTGCAAGGGATAAGTCCCTGCAGACGCACTATTCTCTGTGCCCACGGTGGCTCAGATGGATAGAGCGTTTGCCATGTAAGCAGGAGATGCCGGGTTCGAGTCCCGGTCGGGGTACATATTTTCAACATGTCCCCAATGAAGTACATCAACGCCTGTTTGCAGCTAGGGTGTCCATTTAATTATCATTTCATTTAATGTCCCATGTTGTTTTATTCTTGTAGTCTGCATTATTTGGTTCTGTAAGGAGACACATGCTTCTGTATATTTTAAAAACCTTTCTTAAAATACTACAGTATTTTTCGTAGTCTGCAAGTATTGTCGGATCTTGTCTTACTGTGGCCTTCACATAAATATACCTATATTGTATATCATGGTCAGATAGTCCATCAGCAATGGTGTGCACTATAATTGTTTCAGCTCGAGTACTGCCTATAAAAATGTTATCAATCAGTGTTCTACTGTTTTCCCACACACGAGCTGAAAACTGACTACTGAGATTAGATTGAAGCTCCTAAATAATAATTCTAGTTCATTTTTCCTCTCTGAATCTTTTAACAAACCTACATTGAAGTCTCCACAGACTACTAACTGTTTCCTGTTGTCTGACAGCCAGCTCAATAGTTCTTCTATATTTCTCACAAATAATTGAACACGTTTCCTAGAGGGAATCTGTAGGCTGTTATAATTTTCAGAGAATTATTCTGCAATAACAACTCAGAAGCACATACTTCGAGCTTCTGATTAACACAAAACTATTTGTTCCAATATTTTTGTCTTTGGGTCCAAGTTTTACATATCTTGCAACTTCTCTTATTCCATGTTAACTCTACACGAAAATGATGAAAGTCTGCAAACGCAGGTGTTTAACTTTTTCATCCCCGTCATGGTGTTCAGAGAAACAAAGAACACCTACTCCTTCAGAATTTTCTAGATCTTCAGGGTACAGAATTAGCTCACCTATCTTGTATCTCAATCCTCTAGTGATATGACGAAACAAATTAATTTTACTGTTACACGTGTTATGCTCCTGTACAGCTCTAATTTCTTTCAGTACCCTCTGCCTGTAACCTGACTCTAGCCTAAAAAATGTTCCCGTTTTATTGCAGTAATGACAGGAATTTTCTGTACTTGTGACCCCCTTACATTTTCTACACGGTGCTAAGGTAATCCTCTCCCCTCTTATTTAGGTGCAGGCTATTATTAGCGTATCTCCATTTCTCGTAAGCGACAACAGAAAAGGCACTGATATGAGTGCTTTAGTCGAAAGCAACTCGCTCAGATCTTTGTTCAAATGACTAACAGCGTGTTAACCCAGTGCTGGTCATGTCACTGCAAAACTTCGACATACTCCACACGAGTATGTGCTGTTGCTGCTCTCATTTCCTCAAGGATGTCTCCACTGCTATATCCTAAGTAGCTAGTCATGCCATTTTCTGATCCTCCTACCATACTTACGAGGGTTGGAACTTTAATAGTGGTAACTATTTACAGCTGGTACAAAATAGATACGTGTTTCAAAGTTTTACTGACCTTCAAAGTAGTGTATAACCCGTTGCCAGCGATGTGGAAGTCGTAGGATATTCTTAGTAGTGCCAGTTGTGTTGGCAGTTCGAGCGGCGCGGTCTGTTGTCCGACGAATTTGTAGCAGTTCTGAAGCGAATGCCGTGAAGTGTTTCCTTCAGTTCAGAGATCGATTTGAACTTACGAGGGCATAAGTAAGGGGAGTGTCATCACTTCTGTCTCTAAGCTGGTCGTAGGCTATGTTCCAAAAATGAACAGCATAGAGACAGATGTGATGACACTTTCTGCAGGACCTGACCATTATTTTGCAGGACAATGCTCAAACACGTACAGTGCAAGCTGCTACTGATTTGTTTAACTGATGGAGCTGCTAACTGCTATACCACCTACTGCACTCCCCTGACTTAAGCCCTCGTAAGTGCAACTCGATTTCTAAACTGAAGGAAACACTTCACGCCATTCGCTTCAGAACTGCTACAAATTCGTCGGACAATAGACCGGGCCGCTCGAACTGTCAACACAACTGGCACTGCAAAGAGTATTCTACGACTTCCACATCGCCGGCAACGGGTTATACACAATGCTGGTGACTACTCTGAAGGTCGGTAAAACTTTGAATCAGGTATCTATTTTCTACGAGCTGTAAATAAATAGTTGCCACTATTGAAGTTCCAACCCTCGTACTTTATCCTTACCATCAAAATCCCTGCCCCTATGTTCTCTGACTCCTGGCTAAGCATGGCGCTAGTTTTCACGATGCTTGTGATCTGGTATTGTATGCCTAACTTATCCTGTAGCAACTGAGTTACATCTCCCCCGTCACTGCTGCTCCATACTAGGAATTCCCTTTTCTTTCTGCATGACTTTTCTATCCACCTAGCCTTAAATTTGTACCTACGAATCTGCTGCATCCTATTAAGCTCAGACACTAGTTGATGTTCTTCCCCTGTTTCAGGTAACAAGTCAGACTGATTGCTTACTGGAATCTGAAATGTGATTTCTAAGGTTTTTCTCCTTTTGCGTATTACTTGTTGTCTTCTCCCAGTTCTCATTGTCTCCTTCCCATTTCAAAGTATCTAGTTCAAAGTATTCCATTTCTAATTCTCCTGGAAGGCACAAATCGTTTTTCCCTATTCTACGATTTTCTTGTCTCGACTACATAATCTGTAGACCTGTAGCTCAACGGAAGAGCCGCATCTGACTTTTGTTTTAGCTTCCCCGCTGGGTCCCCCCTCCCCCCTCCTATGAAACACTAACCCTCAGTTCTGACATGGTTCTCACATACCAGTTAACCTACGGCAACATCTACATTCGTCACTGCTCTTACAGTAAACTGAAAAGCACTACAACATACTTAAACTGTAATAAAGCAATAATCAGTGAAACTAATCTTTCAGTTAGTTGTGCAGCTAACTTCCAGGCATCAGGCAGATGTAGAATGGCACCATCGAAGGTCTTTGAACGTTGATAGTACCAGGCACGAAGTGAATGGAAACAATAAAACCACGATGTTTTCTAACAACACTCATAGACCAACGCTATCAGAAAATTATTTGAAGCAGTATAATGGTTCCAAAACAACATGTAACTATTATACGGTGAGCAGAAGTTAACACTAGCTTATAAACACACCACCGATTTTCATTTAGCGTAGGCTCTAAATCATGAAACACACGAACCAAATGAAAACTCTGCAAAGGATGATGTTTGTAACAACACCACACAACAAAGCACTATATGGTGAGCACTGCACCGTATCCAGAACACCTCGTAATGCTACACCACTGCTGTTATTTACTCCAAAGCCAAAGAGACGTTTTCATTGATCCATGGTCCAATCTCCATGCTCCTGCGCCCATTGCAATTTACGGTGTCGTTGAGTCAACATGGGATCATGTAAGAGATGCTCCGAAACACCTGTGCCTAGACCAGCACTGTACGTTTTCGTCAGATCTGCCATAGATCGATGCCTTTTCTGCCTTACGAGCATGCAGGCTCTAACATTCTGCGTGGTGTCTGTTTATCTATATCGTGTCTCCCCACCACTTTCGCGCAACGACGCTCTGAGCGTGTTTTTTTGGGAATTGACTAGTTTGAACCTGGGACCTGTTGCTGGTAAGGAGACGCCAGACCACACATGACATGTAGAGTTCAGAAGAGTTCAGTGAGACTAGCGATGATATAACCCAATACTTAATGATTTCAGCGTCAGCTCCACTGCACTCCCTGTAAAAGAATCTTAATACCAACTAATTTTAGTGGAAGGGGTTCAAGGCTTTCCCATTTTTAGTTAGCTGGTAAAATAACGTCGAAAAAGCAGTTAAGTTTACCATTGGAAATTTTATTCTACTCACAAAACATTGTTTGTAAATTGCACTATTGATAAAAGGAAATGTTTTAATACAGGATGATAAAAAGCAACTGCGTTCAACAAAAATGTGAACGAATATTCCCTGAGTGGGTTTCCAAGTTCTACAATGGATCGAAGGATGACCTATGCCATATCACATCTATAATTTAGGTTTAAATCAAGTTTCACAAGAGAGAAAACTATCACAATGGTCTACATTGACCCTCAATTATCTTTAATTACTTATCTAACTTGTCGTAAATTACAGTGGCTGATGTGGCTTCTCAATCGCGTTTCATATTTTTACTTCAAGTGGCAAATGCGAACACCATGAGCTTTAATTGACGATCGACACTAGTATTACGCAAAAAGGGGGTGTAACAGATGAGACTTCTGCAGTTCTGAGTGAAGCTTTATGCGCTGTTATGCGGCATAGCGTGCGTTCATTACCTTGTCAGTGTTCGTCAGGGGGTGGCGGACAGCACAGCTCTGCTCACCTCGCCATCTCGGAAACAACTCTCTACTTAACTTCTCCTTACTACAATTTACCGAAGTTGGTTTAAAAAAAACTATCTGGCTGTGTTTTCAGGGTCTCAATGTTAACATTAAGCTCCGCCTACAAAAATTCTGTCTATCCAATGAGAAACGTTATACTTTTCGTGGTGGGGCAATGTTTTTAAAGTTTGCAACGTAACAGAGACGCGAGAAAGTCTCACGCTAAAACTTGCAGCTGGCGTGGTCCTTTAGTGTTATCGCAAGATCTATACTGTTCTTCTGGAGGGCTCTATCTTTTAACATGGGCTGGGGGGGTGGTCCTAACGTAACAGAGACGCGAAAAAGTCTCACGCTAAAACTTGCAGCTGGGGTGGTCCTAGTGGTTAGCTGGCGACGTGGGTGTCCAGTGCGTCCCTTATCGTAGGGCCTTCTAGCTTAACACGGTTCTGCTCTCGGCTTCTGTTCTCGTTTCTCCCCTCGGAACTGCGTCTGTCTCACGGTGGGAAGGTATGACATGCATTTAGGCATTCTTGTGTTAGTCTGTGGTATTTTATTTGCTCACTCGTTACTCGTACTACTTTGGTTAATTTAATATTACGATTTATTCGGAGCTATGTGACATACTATTGTATTTGCTTATCATGTCAGGGTTTTCATGGAAGGTGTTGGATTTGCCTGACACCTTACAAGGCCTCCAAGCTGTCGCTCCCACGTCTAAGATCCCTACAAATCTGCCCTCTTCTTAATTTATTTATTGCTTGTTTAGCCTAATCAGAGCGGGGGCTTAAGGCCCTCTCTTATACCTGACCAGGAATACACATACAAAAGACATTGCAAAACTTCCCAATAATAATAATAATAGTACTTGTAATAATGATAATAATAATAATGACACTAATAACAATAATGAAAATGATTGTAATCATAATAGTAAAGGTCATTTAGAAAGCTGTAGAAGAGCTTAGCACTTTGGAATCCATGTTTAATATTATCAGACGCGAAATTGGTAATGGACGAAGAGAAGATTGAAATGATAGTGGCAGTTTCTCAGAAGAGGACGTAGATAGAGAACACCGCCTACAAGGGGTAGTGACAAGATCTGTGGCGGGAGGACTTTAGGTAATGTAGGAGAGATGTCTATTGTGATAGAAGGTAGAGTATTAGCCGTCTTTTGGAGTTTGGAAACAGTTTAATTTTTCTCATATTTTGGGGAAGAGTGTTCCAAAGTGGGATTCTTGATTCAGAAAGAGAGCTAGAGAACGTGACAGTGCTGTGTTACATGGAAGAGAGATTTTTACTTTGTTGAGAACGAAAATTTCTTCCGTGCTGTTCAGATAGCAGACTAAGAGTTGAAAACGGAATGCAATGATTGAGGAGCAGAAAGAGCAAACATAGTGTATAACAGTCCCTACGTTTATCGGCATACAGCCATGGTAAATTGTTCGTAGGCTGGTATGATACGGTCGAAAAAGCGTGCGTCACAATTGTATCGTGTACAATCATTCATCGCCACACCTGCGTGACCTCGCGTACGGAAATCTTTGCAGAATGGCATCACCATAGTCAAGGAAGGGGAGTATTTATGTACTGATTAAAGTGACGCATACACTTGCTTACAGACTGCAGCTGTATGTTCACCCAGTCAAAAAGGTAGCCCAGAATTATCCGCACGTTATTTGTAGGAGAAGTAAAGGTTGTTTCTGAGTCGATTAGGATTAACGGTGGAAGATATTCTCTGAGCTGAGGGGTAATAAGTCTTTTTGAGCGCCTAAGATTGCTTGCATTATAGATGAGTTAAATTTTAAACCTGTGTCCTGTCCCCACACTGATAAGTCAATTAAATCGGCATTCACATGCTGGATGCATGAGCACAGATTTGTTGGACTTACACTTAGATATAACTGAATGTCGTCAGCGTATAGGTTATATGTGCAGTGGGAGAGAACAACAGAACCACATTAACATATAATGAGAAGAGTAATGGACCTAATACTGATCCTTGTGGGATTTCTGGCCTTTGTGTCAGTGGATTTCCTCATTTGCGGCCCGTATTGTCGCTGTAATGATTCCCCATTGGCCTTTTCTCTGCACCCAAACTTCCTTTGTCACGTCTTGTGTAAACAACGCCTTGATATCGAATTCAGTCCCACTGTGCTGGATGATCAAAATGCGTGGCTCATCAATGTATGTGCAGCGATAGCCGAAAGGTGGACAGAAATGCGTTTATCTGTGTAGGGAAAGTCGTCAGGTGCAAGGAATTTGTGCATAAACATGGTTCTTTCCTGATAAAACGTTGTGTAAACTACAGCCACATTTCGACAGACAAAATTTAGAGTCTTTTTCTGTTTAAGCCACATGGATGAAGCAATCTCACGGCAATTGCATGTTCGAGTTTCCCACAGTATATTTTTTTCTTTTTTTTTTCTTTTTCTTGCCTCTTTCCTTTTCTTCAGGGCAAAGCAGTACTTAGACTGTCAATAGTTGCTTATTTAGCTGTGTCTTCTCCCATTTCGAGATTTTGAGAGAACCTTCTCAGAGTTGAGAGAGAGAGAGAGAGAGAGAGAGAGAGAGAGAGAGAGAAAGAAAATAAAAACCAGACTTACGTAGCTATTTTAACACTATTGATTCGTGATTTGAGTGACTACCACTTCGTACTTTTAACTAACTCACCCAGTGGACAGAAGTCGCCCGTGAGGGTGCTTGGGGCCCTCCTCTCGGGTTTATCCAGAGAATCCTTGACGCCTCTGTTTCGGTGCATCAGCACTGTTTGTGCGGCGCGCGTGGCGGAATCTCTGCCAGAGGGGGGCACGAGGGTCCTTAAGCTCGGGGGAGGGGCCTTATTGGGGGAAGGATCAGTGGCAGCCGAGTGGCTGATATCTGGAGACAAAGAAGGCACTGCCTTGGCGCCAAGTGGGTGTGTCCTAATGAATTATAAAGGCTATGCCGAAAGCGGGATGATCAAATAAAGCATGGGTCGCCACACTGAAACAAACCCTCATCCGCTCTCTGTTGGTATAAGACTGAGGCGAACGTATTGTGTTGATACTGGTATATCGAAATGTATCTTTATATAATGGCTCACATAGATAGCGGCTAAGAATTCTCAAGACGCCGGCCGAAGTGGCCGTGCGGTTAAAGGCGCTGCAGTCTGGAACCGCAAGACCGCTACGGTCGCAGGTTCGAATCCTGCCTCGGGCATGGATGTTTGTGATGTGCTTAGGTTAGTTAGGTTTAACTAGTTCTCAGTTCTAGGGGACTAATGACCTCAGCAGTTGAGTCCCATAGTGCTCAGAGCCAATTCTCAAGACATCTCTTATAGCGACAGGTTCTCTTTTTGTTGTTGTTGTTGTTCTGGTAATCTGTTTCGACTCCAGATGACATTTATGGACGATCTTTGGTGATTTTTGTTACTTGGAAATTAGATTGCGATCTAAGGTATTTTTCAGTGCGGCACGTTTTGTCTCCTTGTAATGGAGGCATTATCGGAGGCTACAAACAAGCAGTTAGAATTTTCAGTTGTCTGCATGTTAATAGATCTGTGAGAGAACTAAGTAAAAGTGATCTCCTCGTCCTTGTTACTTTCAAGAGCTACACTTTTCTCAACATGTACTCTTTATATAACATGTAATCATACACTGTTGTTTTTTACGGGCAGGATTTACATTCTTAGTGATTTTCAGGATTAGGGTGCTAGTTTGTGGTATGAGGCATGTTTCAACCGCCCTCCTCCACACACCCACACACCCACACACACACACAAACAAACAATTCATACATATACCCTCTCTTTCTCTTTCTCTCTCTTAAACACACACACACACACACACACACACACACACACACACACACACACGCACAAGCATACAGCCATAAAGGGAATAATAAGAGGGAAAAAAATGAACGGACGTTAGCTTTCAGGAAGAACCGCCTTGGGTTGGCAACATGTCCGTAAACTAACCAAATAGGAAGACACATAAAGTGAATGCACAGTATTTACGACGTTAAATCACACTTTTCGGCAAAATGTCTGCGAGTATGTTCAAAAATGGTTAAAATGGCTCTGAGCACTATGGGAATTAACACCTGAGGTCAACAGTCCCCTAGAACTTAGAACTACTTAAACCTAACTAACCGAAGGATATGACACACATCCACGCCCGAGGCAGGATTCGAACCTGCGACCGTAGCAGTCGCGCGGTTCCGGACTGAAGCGCCTAGAACCGCTCGACCACCGCGGCGGGCTGCGAGTACGTATAGTGACAGAAGAATGTTAGTGCTCCACAGAAATTAGCGCAAAGAAAATGGAAATTGTGAAGAAACAAGCTCTTAACGTAAAATTTTGCTTACATAACTGAAGTTAAAGTGCGACTTGCGGCATGTGACCAGATGAGAGGAAACGCCGCTGCCAGCCAAAAACGCGAATAACAGTAAGTAATCACTTACTTAAGTAAAAAAACAAGACATGCAAGACATGAACTGTTTCGGCGGGGTCAGGGATTTTCTCTGCCTCGTGATGGCTGGGTGTTGTGTGCTGTCCTTAGGTTAGTTAGGTTTACGTAGTTCTAAGTTCTAGGGGACTTACGACCACAGCAGTTGAGTCCCATAGTGCTCAGAGCCATTTGAACCATTTTTTGAACATGAACTGTTTCGTAATCTACAAATACCGCATGTACAAACGAAGCTGTATCTTTCTAGATACCACTGAAGATGCGTTAAAGTAAACAGGCGAAATGCATCTGGAATAAATATAATACATTGTAGCAAGGAAAAGGAGGTTTTTATCTACAAAATGAACATGTACTCCTTCGTCGAAAACCTGCAATCTTTGAGGAAAGATGTCCGGACAAGATGTCAGCCAAAATTTGTAAAAAAGGGGCATAATTCAAAACTCACCATTTTTCATACAACTGATTCAGTCAGTACAGAAACTACACTAAAGTACTGCACCTCAAAGGAGTGTTAGATACACCCTAAGTTTCCAGGGCAGATTACTTTGATACGTAAATGGTATTCACGTTTCTTTAGTACGAAAAAATTAAATCACCTTCAGTTATTGGTGTGTATATGGATGGCACCTTGTATTAAATGCTCTCAGATTACATCCTTCTTACGATTATATCACATTTTTCCAATGAATGATTCATAAAAAGATTTTATAGCACAAATGTTAAAAACTGCTCAGTGGTTGGTAATAAAATGTCGGTCATTCGCTTTTCACAAAACCAGAGGGGCTATTTTTAACGAGACTGCAACACACCTGTCAATCTTGGATTTACCCCTGAGTCTCCGTCGACAAATCCATGTCCATCTACTGGAGTCATCTTCCTCCTCCAACGGCAATGAGAAAATAGCGCTAGTCCAATCTTTGATATGCAAAAACCCGTCGTACGTTCTGCCCGCCTCGCAAAGGGTGCATTTTTTTATTTTTTTTAATTTTTGAGTAGTTTGACTCGTCCCGCCACGAATACCTCTCCTATACCAACCACTCCACCCTCCATCCCTGAGTAGCACCTGCAACCTACGTCTTCAATTATTTGCTGGATGTATCCCAATCTCTGACGTCCACTACAATTTTTACCCTATATGTCCCCCTCTAGTATCATGGAAGACATTCCCAGGTGTCTTAACAGATATTCTACCCTGTCCTTTCTCCTTCTCTGTGTTTCCCACATGTTCTTATACTGATATACTTGACATAAACACTGTGTATTTGTGTGTGTGTGTTTGGAACTAAAATCGTGACAGTCGATATACTTCCAGGAGCGGTTAAGAATTATCATGCTAAATCTGTTTATTTTCTTGTCATTTCCAAAAAATAATCTGAACTACTCTCACCCGATTTGTCATGCTCGATCATCAAATGTATGATTTGACTTCAGGAACGTCATTCTACACAGAATCTACTGCTAGTGTCAGACTTCACTTTAAAAATTACGTGTGTTATCAATCACCACGACAATGACAGCAGTAGACAGTAATGGCTTTCTAGTTAAATGGTAGCACCGTCGCTTTTAAAAGTGGAAGATGCATTAACTCTCGGTTCAAATTTCCCTAGATATCTAGACAATTTGTTATGCTTTTGCTTCTTATCTTACTAAGCCAAACGCTTTAAAATCGAAAATCAGTACGAAAGTCTAAATTTCCCTTCTTAAAAACTTGATTACAACACCAAAAATGAAATATGAAAAATTTAGAAGTTGGGACTGCACAAATGTTAAATTTCCCTTCTTACAGGGATATAACTGTTAGTTTTGTATTTGTATGTGACTTTGAATAATTTGTTAACTGGACCATTCTTGGGTCTACACTGACTGAAAGGCATATTTTCATGATAGTCTCGAAATGTTCTTGGGTAGGACACAGACTTTTATTTATATTTATTTATTTATTGTTCCGTGGGACCACATTTAGGGAGAAGTCTCCATGGTCATGGAACGAGTCAATACATGAAATTATAACACGATTGTAGAAACAGATAAAATGAAATATAAGAAACATATTCAGGCGACAAGTAGTTAGTTTAAATAAAGAAAATCAAGAATGTAACACTGGAATTTGCTTAATTTTTTAGCTCTTCCAAGAGCTCCTCGACAGAATAGAAGGAGTGAGCCATGAGGAAACTCTTCAGTTTAGACTTAAAAGTGTTTGGGCTACTGCTAAGATTTTTGAGTTCTTGTGGTAGCTTATTGAAAATGGAAGCAGCAGAATACTGCACTCCTTTCTGCACAAGAGTCAAGGAAGTGCATTCCACATGCAGATTTGATTTCTGCCTAGTATTAACTGAGTGAAAGCTGCTAACTCTTGGGAATAAGCTAATATTGCTAACAACAAACGACATTAAAGAAAATACGTACTGTGAGGGCAATGTCAAAATTCCCAGACTATTGAATAGGGGTCGACAAGAGGTTTTCGAACTTACACCATACATAGCTCGAACAGCCCGTTTTTGAGCAAAAAATACCTTTTTTGAAACAGAAGAATTACCCCAAAAAATAATACCATATGACATAAGCGTATGAAAATATGTGAAGTATACTACTTTTCGTGTTGAAATATCACTTATTTCAGATACTGTTCTAATGGTAAATAAAGCGGCATTTAGTTTCTGAACAAGATCCTGAACATGGGCTTTCCACAACAGCTTACTATCTATCCGTACGCCTAGGAACTTGAACTGTTCCGTCTCGCTTATAACATGCCCATTCTGTCTGATTAAAATGTCAGTTCTTGTTGAATTGTGAGTTAGAAACTGTAAAAACTGAGTCTTACTGTGATTTAGCATTAAATTATTTTCCACAAGCCACGAACTTATATCATGAACTACATTATTTGATAATGTTTCAATATTACACACAAGATCCTTCACTACCAAGGTGGTGTCATCAGCAAACAGAAATATTTTTGAATCACCTGTAATACTAGAAGGCATATCATTTATATAAATAAGAAACAGCAGTGGCCCCAGCACCGCCCCATTTAACAGTGCCCCATTGGGACTGAACATCATTACCACTCTCAATATTGCGGAGGATTACCTTCTGCTTTCTGTTCTTAAAAGTAGGAGGCGAACCAATTGTAAGCTACTCCCCTTACTCCATAATGTTCCAACTTCTGCAGTAATATTTTGTGGTCAACACAGTCAAAAGCCTTCGTTAAATCAAAGAAAACACCTAACGTTCGCAACCTTTTATTTAATCCGTCCAAAGCCTCACAGAGAAAAGAGACTATAGCATTTTCAGTTGTTAAGCCATTTCTAAAACCAAACTGTACATTTGACAGAAATTATGTGAATTTAAATGCTGCAGTAACCTTGTATATACAACCCTCTCGATAACTTTAGCAAACACCGATGGCATAGAAATAGGTCTATAATTGTCAACATTATCCCTGTCTCCCTTTTTATAAAGTGGCTTCACTACCGAGTACTTTAATCGGTCAGGAAACCGACCACTCCTAAAGGAAAAGTTACAGATATGACTAAGTACTGAGCTAAGATACGTGGAACAGTACTTCAGTATTCTGCTAGATACCCCGTCATATCCATGAGAGTTCTTGGACTTTAGTGATTTAATTATTAACTCAATCTCCCTCTTGTCAGTATCATGGAGGAGCATTTCAGGTAACAGTCTCGGAACACTTTTTTCTAAGAGCGCTATATGATTCCCTGTTGGGACTAGATTTCTATTTAGTTCACCTGCTATATTCAGAAAGTGATTATTAAGTACTGTACATATATGCGACTTATCAGTAACACGGACATGCCCACTACGCACTGATTCTATATTCTCGACCTGTCTCTGCAGACCAGCCAGTTCCTTTACGACTGACAATATGGTTTTAATTTTATCCTGAGACTTAGCTATTCTATCTGCATACCACATACTTTTTGCCTTCCTAATAACTTTTTTAAGCACCTTACAATACTGTTTGTAATGGGCTGCTGCATTTAGATTTTGACTGTTTCTAACGTTTTGATATAATTGCCACTTTGTTCTACAAGATATTCTTATCCCTTTAGTCAGCCACCCAGGCTGCCTGTTTGTGCTAGTACCCTGTTTTGAACGTTCTAACGGAAAGCAACTTTCAAAGAGCACGAGAAATGTCTTGAGGAAAGCATTATATTTATCGTCTACTGTATCAGCACGATAAACATCTTGCCACTCTTGTTCCTTGATAAGATTTACAAAAGTCTGTGCAGCAACTGGATCAGCTTTCCTAAAAAGTTGGTAACTATATTTAACATGTGTTGCAGCACAAAAATCTTTTAGACTTAAAATTTGTGCATCATGATCTGAAAGGCCATTCACCTTTTTGCTAACAGAATGCCCTTCTAATAATGACGAATGAACAAAAATATTGTCTATGGTTGTTCTACTGTTCCCTTGCACTCTCGTTGGAAAGAATACGTTTTACATAAGATTATATGAATTAAGGAGGTCTACCAGCATCCTTTTCCTTGCACAATCACTTATACAATTAATATTGAAGTCACCACATATAACTAACTTTTTGTATTTCCTATAAAGTGAACCAAGAACCTCCTCTAGCTTTAGCAAAATGTTGTGAAATCGGAGTCTGGGGATCTATAAATAACAACAGTAAGAAGTTTAGCTCCACTAAATTTAACCACACCTGCACAACATTCAAACACCTTTTCAGTGCAGTACTTTGAAACATCAATTGACTCAAATGGGATACCGTTTTTCACATACATGGCTACTCCCCCACACCGCAAAGAGCTCCTAGAAAAGCTGCCAGCCAACCTGTATCCTGGTAAAGGAAGCCTCTGAATTATCTCCTTATTTAAGAAGTGTTCAGATATACCAATAATTTCAGAGTCAACATCTATAAGCAGTTCACTAACTTTATCTCTAATACCTTGTATATTTTGATGAAATATACTAATTCCCTCATTAATCGGATACCCAAGCTTTGTAGAAAGTGGTTTCTTTGTTAGAGAGACTTCCCTTAAGCAGGAATACCTATCAGCTGACTTCGATCTAAAAAAGGTACAGCTCTAACACCCACAACTACCGGAATTTTCCCATGAGTGAACCCACCACCCCCACCTATGCTGTCACCTATAAGTTTTGCCAACCTCCCCCCCTCCTCACGTACACATCTACCATAAAGAGATCAATAGTGTACATTTATTAATGTGTGAAGTTTTCTGTAGTCTCCTATTATGAATGCTTTTATAATTTATCATATTGGAACTTCTGTCTGTTAAGATAGACTTTAATTATTGTTGTATATCATTTGTGTTAGGACAGTCTACTCTTTTATGAGTACTTTTACGTACATGACAGAAAAATTTAAGAGGCAAATTAATAATCAACCATACATTCTCTGACCTCAACTACAACAGTATGATGATACTCAGCTAATTTTGGAATGCATGCTTACAGAAACCTACTGGTTTGGGGGTAAAGGCAGTGTCAATCCAAGCTTAAAGTGCTTATTCGTCCACAGAGACACTTTATTGATGGTTACGTGAGGTGTTGATTGAGCTGTTTAGTATGCCCCTAAGATGCTGTAAGTCTGATAGCCAATGACCTGCAGGGAAGGAAAGATGTAAATTTAAAAGGAAACCACGTTGTGCAACGGATAACGTCTTATGGAAGAAAAACTGCTTCACGGGAAAGGGGGGGGGGCAATTAAGCATAAAAGGACGGATTCTAAAAGTCACATCGATATGTACACTACGGAAAAGAAGGAAAAGGCAAAAAAGACAATTTATCACGAACGAATTATCCAAATTTGACATAAATCGATAGATACGATGTACATGAACGAAGTAACTATTACAATTTCAGAAAAATTGAATGGTTGATACGAGAGAAAGAGCTTAGCAAACTGAGCAACTCAATAACGCGTTGTCAAACTCGGGCCGTTATGTAAGCATTTATACAGCTTGACATTGATAGAGTTGTCGGATATCCTTCTCAGGGATATCTTGCCAAACTGTGTCCAATTGGAGGGCCCTGGCCATAGTGCTCCAAACAGGCGTAGTGGTGAGTTTTGGTATGCAGAGGATCCATGTACGAATAACCTGCGGAGCTATACATCTACATTGGTTTGGGCAGAACATTGAGCCCCAAAGAAGTGTCAGAAGTCTACGATACCTTTTTCTAACCGAAAGTAACGTTCGTGGGGATTAAACCACTTCATTTGGTAAATATGATGTAGTGGCCTCATTCAAGCAAGGTAACATTAAAAAATGCCAGATTCTTGATACCCATTCATTGCTGCCTTTCATATAGTGAATGCAATGTCCCTGCGGAATGAAGGACAGTCTCTTAAACTTTTAGTAGAGAAACTATGACAGAGCATAATACGTGCTGTAAGAATCCTGCAAGATGCTTTTGCAGGTGAAGATCAAGGCACAATCTATGGAGAAGGACTATTTTAACTTCAGAGTTTGCTGTTTCCAAAGAAGACAGAAACTGCGGTGGTAGTGTTTAAACAATTTCAGTCATAGCACGAGTGCCACGATGGTAGATACTGAGATGAGGGATTACGGAACAGAAAATCAACTACGATTGTTCGGCACTGAAAAGGCAACTTGAGCAGATGATGTACGTGTGATGTGCTACAGACATTATGCAAAAAACATGCTCTCGTTCTGACAAAGGTTCATTATTGGTTGCCGGAGCAACTAAGAGTACCTGTTGATTGGAAAATAAGTCATTTAGGTTTTGAAGAAGCGCATTATTATAGGCCTATATCACTGACAATCCTTGTTGAATTACGGTACGTATTCTCTGCTCACGCATTATGAATTTTCTCGAGAACGTAAATCTCCTAAGTAGAAGCCAAGGTAGATTTCACAAACAGAGATAGTGCGAATCACGATACTCTCTGTTCGTGCCAGAATTCCAAGGCGTTATTGACAAAGGTGCTCGTGTTCATGCCGCTTTCCTTGACTACAGGAAGCAGGTCGATATAGTTCCGCTAGTGAACAAACTGCGACCTTACTGATAAGAGAACCTCCCCATCGCACCCCCCTCAGATTTAGTTATAAGTTGGCACAGTGGATAGGCCTTGAAAAACTGAACACAGATCAATCGGGAAAACAGGAAAAAGTTGTGTGAAACTATGAAAAAATAAGCAAAATATACAAACTGAGTAGTCCACGCGCAAGATATGCAACATCAAGGATAATGTGAGCTCAGGAGCACCGTGGTCCCGTGGTTACGGTGAGCAGCTGTGGAACGAGAGGTCCGTGGTTCAAGTCTTCTCTCGAGTGAAAAGTTTAGTTTTTTTATTTTCGCAAAGTTATGATTTGTCCGTTCGTTCATTGACGTCACTGTTGTAGAACACTGTGTCCATTGTAATAAGTTTAGTGTCTGTGTTTTGCGACCGCACCGCAAAACCGTGCGATTAGTAGACGAAAGGACATGCCTCTCCAATGGGAACCGAAAACATTGATCGCAAGGTCATAGGTCAACCAAGTCCTCCGAAGGAAAACACGCCTGATATATTCTATACGACACTGGTGACGGCATGTGCGTCACATGACAGGAATATGTTGTCGACCCACCTAACTTGTACATTTGGCGAATGGGTAAAAAGATTCTTCTATCTTGCCCGATTTAGGTTTTCTTGTGGATGTGATAATCACTCCCAAAAAAGGGATGAAAACATAAGAGTTTGTCACATAAACTGCAACAAATGAATGCAACAGATTCACAGTCGCACAGTTTTCCTTGTGCTCTGTCATAACATATGTTTTTAACGTTTTCAAATTTTTCCGTGTGTAGACCGTCAAATCCTGCATATGTCCAAGCAAATCCGAAAATGTCCTGGAATTTTGGAGAGCGAAGTTGATTATGTGTGAGTGCCTGATCTTTGATAATTGTCTGAAATTAAAAATCAAACTTTTCACTCGAGGGAAGACTTGAATCAAGGACCTCTCGCTCCGTAGCTGCTCACGCTAACCACGGGACCACGGCGCTCCTGAGCTCGAAATATCTTTCATGTTGCCTATGTTGCGCATGGGCTACTCAGTTTGTATATTTTGCTTATTTTTTCATAGTTCCATACAACTTCTTCCTGTTTTCTCGATTGATCTCTGTTCGGTTTTTCAAGGCCTATCCACTTTGCCAAATTATAAAACTGAGGGGGGTGCGATGGGGAGGTTCCCTTGTGAGTATTGGATCAGGTTTGTGACTGGATTCAGACAGAACTCAAGACATCTACATGCATACTCTGCAAGCCACCGTATGGTGCTTGGTGGAGGGTTAAGGGTACCTTGTAACGTTGTTGCTTTAATTTGGTATGATGAAAGCGGTACTGATGGAGAATGAAACCGGGTTAAAAGCTGTGATCTGTCTGGGGAAGTTAACCGTGGATTACTGGGCAACATTAACATTAGGTATCTAGTCTAAGTTTACCAAGTTCCCAAACAGACTAACATTAATGATAATCTTTTAATAGTCATACAACAACCCGTAATATATATATATAAAAAGGAGAATTTAAATAAAAAGAAAGAATTCAGTTTATATTTGGAAATTTATTTTTATGATTGGTCATGAAATTTCAGCATATTAAATTTTATTCGAACAAGCTGGTGCCTTATTTAGGTTGGTGAAAATCTTACGGAACACATCAAATATGGAGCCAAGATTGGGAGTCTGCATACAACACTGCATTCATAAAACAACACACAAAGAACGTTGAAACGCATGCAAGAGAAAGTTAACCACTACAAACAGATTCAAATTTTTACCCAAAGAAATTACGTTCGTAGCACAATCCTGTCCGTCATGTAATTACCACACACTGGTATACTAAATTCATATTAACTCTTTGTGAAATCTTCGCGAAAAGAATAGCTTAGGGCTACTTTGATGATTACACCACATGCTTCACGTGGTCAACTTGGTTTACACAAAGCGTATAACTCCACAATAATTTCGATAATTAAAATAAATTAGATCAAAAAGCAATTTACAAAAGGAAAACCTCGAACTGGTTGTTAACGTCTTGCTGTTAACCTGACGGGTCAAACAGTTATATAAGCACGTGGTACTGGTCTCGCAAAGTACACCCCACGTGTGTTGAACATAAAGAAAAGTTGCTATATTGCAAAATATTGTCAAGACGAGACGTTATAATCACACAAGCATTTGCATTTAAGATTGATCTTAGTTAGAGTTACTGATCAACACGTGGTTCCACTTTACTCACAAAGTAGTAACAAAGCAACTCCCGGAAAATAATATGAACTTCACACGAGAATTACACTACGCTGCAATTTAAGATAACCTTAGATATTTTAGATCTAACCCGAAATCAAGGTGATTAAATTCTCAGTTAGGCTGAACTTAACAAATCCATTGTCCTACGGACTTAGCAGACACGCGCTTAGCCGGAGATCTTACCATTTCAGACGCTCGCCACCGCCAGACTGCTACCGCCAGACTGCTACTGCCTACTACCGAGCGTGCTTCCTCAGGGTGGCTCACAAAGACAAACGGAAGGGGACAGAGGGGCAGCTTCCTATACCAACATGACAACGGACGGACACGACCATACAAGGATAGAAACCTCTTTGCTTTTAGGAAGCGTAGCTACCTGTTCCGACGTTGGTCCTACTGTTCTCTAGCAGACAGCCTTGTCTGCTACCCTCAAGCATGCAACTACAAACTCATTTGATCATTCATCCTCTCATACAGAAGGGAAGGGGGATGACAGTATCTTATCATATACAGTATATAACAGAAAGCGGATGTAGGTTTCGTATGAGACTGTGTGACATGAATTACATATAAACTGTGTTTTAAAGTGTAGTAGTGTGACAGATCGTTCTTGTTTACGTGTAAAAGTAACACGTTCCACTACTCAGTCTCCTCCCAGATAGTCAGAAACGCCACAGTAAATTTAGAAGAGGAATTTATTCCATAAATGACAACAGATTTAAGAAATCAAACATGAAAGGAATCCAACAGAGACCTTTCAACCTTGTACCACTACTAGTCATTTCCTTTCCTGTTCCTCAGGAAACAAAGCGAGGGGAAAACGACTGCCTCTGTACAAGCCCCAGTTTTTCATATCTTTGTGGTCATTACGTGAAATTTGAGGTCATTACGCGAAATGTGTTCCTCGAAAAGAACTTTTCCTTCCCTTCGGGATACCCGTTTAAGTTTCCAAGGTACCTCCGTAATACTTGCCTGTTGATCGAACCTACCAGTTAAAAAAAAAAAAAAAAAGAAAAGATCTAGCAGCCCCCATTTGAATTGCTTCGGTGTCTACAGATGGGAGGCACGGGCTAGCATGAGATCAGAGTGGCATGATCATACAGGGTGTTACAAAAAGGTACGGCCAAACTTTCAGGAAACATTCCTCACACACAAAGAAAGAAAATATGTTATGTGGACATGTGTCCGGAAACGCTTACTTTCCATGTTAGAGCTCATTTTATTACTTCTCTTCAAATCACATTAATCAGTGAATGGAAACACACAGCAACAGAACATACCAGCCTGACTTCAAACACTTTGTTACAGGAAATGTTCAAAATGTCCTCCGTTAGCGAGGATACATGCATCCACCCTCCGTCGCGTGGAATCCCTGATGCGCTGATGCAGTCCTGGAGAATGGCGTATTGTATCATAGCCGTCCACAATACGAGCACGAAGAGTCTCTACATTTGGTACCGGGGTTGCGTAGACAAGAGCTTTCAAATGCCCCCATAAATGAAAGTCAAGAGGGTTGAGGTCAGGAGAGCGTGGAGGCCATGGAATTGGTCCGCCTCTACCAATCTATCGGTCACCGAATCTGTTGTTGAGAAGCGTACGAACACTTCGACTGAAATGTGCAGGAGCTCCATCGAGCATGGACCACATGTTGTGTCGTACTTGTAAAGGCACATGTTCTAGCAGCACAGGTAGAGTATCCCGTACGAAATCATGATAACGTGCTCCATTGAGCGTAGGTGGAAGAACATGGGGCCCAATCAAGACATCACCGACAATGACTGCCCAAACGTTCACAGAAAATCTGTGTTGATGACATGATTGCACAATTGGGTGCGGATTCTCGTCGGCCCACACTTGTTGATTGTGAAAATTTACAATTTGATCACGTTGGAATGAAGCCTCATCCGTAAAGAGAACATTTGCACTGAAATGAGGATTGACGCATTGTTGGATGAACCATTCGCAGAAGTGTACCCGTGGAGGCCAATCAGCTGCTGATAGTGCCTGCACACGCTGTACATGGTACGGAAACAACTGGTTCTCCCGTAGCACTCTCCATACAGTGACGTGGTCAACGTTACCTTGTACAGCAGCAACTTCTCTGACGCTGACATTAGGGTTATCGTCAACTGCACGTAGAATTGCCTCGTCCATTGCAGGTGTCCTCGTCGTTCTAGGTCTTCCCCAGTCGCGAGTCATAGGCTGGAATGTTCCGTGCTCCCTAAGACGCCGATCAATTGCTTCGAACGTCTTCCTGTCGGGACACCTTCGTTCTGGAAATCTGTCTCGATACAAACGTACCGCACCACGGCTATTGCCCCGTGCTAATCCACACATCAAATGGGCATCTGCCAACTCCGCATTTGTAAACATTGCACTGACTGCAAAACCACGTTCGTGATGAACACTAACCTGTTGATGCTACGTACTGATGTGCTTGATGCTAGTACTGTAGAGCAATGAGTCCCATGTCAACACAAGCACCGAAGTCAACATTACCTTTCTTCAATTGGGCCAACTGGCGGTGAATCGAGGAAGTTCAGTACATACTGACGAAACTAAAATGAGCTCTAACATGGAAATCAAGCGTTTCCGGACACAAGTCCACATAACATCTTTTCTTTATTTGTGTGTGAGGATTGTTTCCTGGAAGTTTGGCCGTACCTTTTTGTAACACCCTGTATAGGGAATATTGCCCGTTCTATCTAACTTACCTGGAGCTGACATGACGATAACTGTATCTCTGCTGAACACTCACAGTCGAGGACAATCTGTTGGATACTATGACTTAACAAACCTTCGTGCCCACTGATGTAACTGGAAACATACACCACATGTCCGTATTTTCGTTAATAATTGCGGTGGAGCATTGTATCAAACGTTTTTTGGACTTTTCTTGTCATCGGTGTTCTGACTGGCTTGATGCTGCCCGCCACGAATTCCGCCATAAATTCCTCTTCCGTGCCAACATTTTCCACTCAGAGTAGCACTTGCAATCTACATCCTCAGCTATTAACGGGATGTTTTCTAATATTCCTCTACAGTTTTTACCCTCTGGTACCACGGAAGTTATTCCATGATATCTTAACAGTAGTAATTTCATCCTGTCCACTCTTCTTATCAGTGCATTCCACATATTCCGCATGCTTAGAACATCCTTATTCCTTTCCTTAGCAGTCCACCTAATTTTCAACATTATCTATAACACTACATCCAAAATCCTCCAATTCTCTTGTGTTTTAGTCTTCCCACAACCCATGTTTCACTACCACTCAACGCAGTGCCCCTAACGCACGAGTACATTCTCAGAAATTTATTCCTCAAATTAAGCACTGTGTTTGATTATAGTAGACTTCCGTTGGCCAGGAATGCCTTTTGCCTTTATACCCCGTCCGTCATTGGTTTTTTGCTGCCTACGTAGCAGAATTTCTTAACTTCATTTACTTTGTGACAATCAGTTCTGATGTTGGGGAAGTTTCTCGCTATTCTCATTCCTGCTACTCTTCATTACTTTCGTCTTTCTTCGATGTGCTCTCAGTCCATATTCTGTACTCATTACGCTGTTCACTGTGTTCAATAGATCCTGCTATTGTTCTTTACTTTCACTGAGGGTAGCAATGTCATCAGTGAATCGTGTCACTGATATCGTTTCACCTTGAAAATTACTTCCATTCTTCAACTTATCTCTTATTTGCGTCATTGATTATTCGATGTATATATCGAACAGCGGGGGCAAAAGGCTATATCTCTGTCTCAGACCCTTTTAAATCCGAGCACATAGTTCTTGGTATACCATTCTTATTATTTCCTTTTATCTCTTATACATGTTGTATATTACCCGTCTCTCCCTATAGCTTACCACTATATTCCTCAGAATTTCGAACACCTTGCACCATTTTACATTATCGAACGCTTTTTGCATGTCGACAAATCCTATGAACGTGTCTCGATTTTTCTTTAGTCTTGCTTCCATTATCAACTGCAAAGTCGGAATTGCATCCATGGTGCCTTTACCTTTCCTTTCTTGTCAGCAACTTGGATGCATGATCTGTTAAGCTGACTGCTCGTTGATTCTCGCACTTGTCAGCTCGTGCAGTATTCGGAATTGTGTGGATGATATTTGTCCGAAAGTCATATGGTATATCGCCAGACTCTTACATTCTGCACACCAAAGTGGTCGGTTTGTTGCCACTTCCCCCAATGATTTTAGAAATTCCGATTGAATTCTTCTATCACATCAGACATATTCAATGTACTCTTTTCACGATCGGCTCTCTCCTCTGAATTTAACAGTGGAATTACTATAGCACTCTTAATGTTACCACCCTTGCTTTTAATTTCACCGAAAGTTGCTTTACTTTCCTACATGCTGAGTCAGTTCTTCTGACAATGATTAAAAGCATACAAAGGTCAGCTTGATATCTCCTAGACCTGTTATACGCGTCCAGATAACTTCACTGTAACACTCAATTTCGATCTCAATAAAGATGACTTTTTCGGGTTCATAAATATTTACTTTTGTCTATTATTACTTTTATGTTGTAATTGCATTTACTGACACGGTCCGTGACTTGGAGATTTGCTCCTCAATTTGGTACTAAGGAACTTGACGCGTAAATAGATAATAAATAAAATCTCCTGAACACATGCTGCTCGTATTTAGTATACATCCCATTTCACACTGTGCTTAAGCACCCAATTAGGAGTTATTGGAATTTTTGCTTTGGAACGTAGTAAGAAACTGAAAATTCTAATGACAACGATTTGTGCTCCAAGCATGTAGAATCCACGAAACATCCATGTGATTGATCCAAGTATGAAATATATTACATCCAATAAATCAGAACCAGGTTATGTAAGTATCATGTTCGTATATGTACATACTTGCTCCATACATATAGGTTACACAACTAAACACATGGTGTGTATCATGTGCGTGTAGAAAAATTATAATATAATGTCATTCATTCATGGTTGCTTTCATTTTAGGTATCATGAAATACCAACAAACAAACATTAAGTTAATCGGATTTGGTTTCTTGTATGTGTGTATTTTTTCTTCTTCATCACTTGTCTGTTACCTGTACCACTCAGTTTAGCAGGTCATCAGACAGATGTGGCAGAAATTATGGAAATACTATGCATTCAAGGTTTCCACATTTTGATCTTTTTCTACTTTTACACAATACTGTCATTAGCAATATACGCGAAAAAACATCTTCACGACGCCTCAGTGACATAACGTAACGGCGCCTTTTTCACTCACAGACGTCTAACTCCACATCCACCTAAGGCAGACTGAACTGAACACACAACATGGGTTGACTACAATGAGGTGACAGAATTCAAGGGATACCTCCTAATATGATGTCGGACGTCCTTCTGCCCGGAGTAGTGCAGCAACTCAGCGTGGCATGGACTCAGCAAGTCGTTACAAGTCCTACGCAGAAATAATGAGCCATGCTCCTCTATAGTCGTCAATGGTTGCGATGGTGTTGCCGGTGCAGGATTTTCCGGATGATCTGACCTCTGGATTGTGTACCATAAATGTTCGATGGAATTCATGTCGGGCGATCTGGCTGGCCAAATCGTTTGCTTCAGTTGTCTAGAATGTTCCTCAAAGCAATGGTGAACAATTGTGGCCCTGTGATTTGCTCACTGTCATCCATAAACATTTCTTCGTTGTTTGAGAACACGAAGTCGTCGAATGGCTGGAAATAGTCTCCAAGTAGCAGAAAATAACTATTTAAGTCAATGGTCGAATCAGTTGGACCAGAGGGACCAGTCCACACCACTATGGAGCCATCACCTTCTTGCACAGTACCTTGTGACGGTACGTCACATAAATGGACATTTGGAGAAAGGGAAAGGAAGTTTTTGTTATGAGACGTGTGAATTAAAATTATTTCAAGACTGTGTACGTGTGCGCGATGTATAACAAATAGTAAAGAACGTAAGATTATTATCAAAACACAAATATCGATGTAATTAACAAAACACAGTTTTTTTCTTATAATCCCTGTGTAACATAGGCCATGAAGATCAGAGACAATGCTTTGATTGAACTTGCTCTCCTGTTTTGTTTCGTCTAGCGGTAGGCCGCCATTGTGGTGCTGTCTGGTAATTAACGTAAGTATTATCCATATTTTGAAAAATACAATAGAAATTGTCATTAGAAAGTGTGTATTATTGACGTAGTTGTCACCTATCATGATTGCAACCATTAATTATAATTAACAAAAATTTTGCAGAACTTCGTAGTGCCGGGAGTTCATCTCCCCTAGCAGGATTTGGTCGGCCATTACGGTGACAGTATTATTTAATTAAAATATCATGTCATAATATTACATGTAAATGCGAGAGACTTCTCAATTTTGATCTTTCATTCATTTCAAAGTTAAAAAGAGTCAAAATAGATTTCGTTCATTAATACTTAGAATACTGAGTGAGTTCAGTATGTTTGATTTTGGCCGCCTAACGGCAGACGAGATTCTCTCAAGTTTAGCCTTGCAAATAATGAAGAAGAAATATTCAAAATCATTACATTCCGCAATACCTCAGTTAATCTTTGTGTAATTTGGTACATGAATAACCAGTAGCCCCTTAGACCCATATTAATAATTACAGTTTGCGTAAGAATACGCATATTTTCTTTTCTAAACAGCAGCGCTCACGCAAACTATTTATTCGAAGGCAGTGAGTCGCGCTATGTGTTTAAAAAATATTATATCGTGCATACTTCGGGGTAGCCGATGTCCGCACGAGTGTTATCGCGGTATAAGTTAATTAAAAGTCTCATGCTAGCCCACAATATTTAAAGCCACCCCAACCAAAATCATAAAATATATAATTACAAAAATAAAAAATATACACTTATACTGCGATAACCTTGTTGACAACTTGCGTCCATGGCTTTGTGGGACTGTGCTACATCCTAACCCTCAAATCAGCTCTTATCAACTGAAATCGCGAGTCATCTGACCAGGCGACAGTTTCCCATTCGTCTAGATCAGGGCTTAACAACTGGCCGGTTTTGAGCGCGAGTACTCGCGTCTGCTCAGGCACGTGCTCGCGAGCAGGTGCAAGGTCGCGGAGTAGGAAGGGAGGGGAAATGTGCGCGCACGTTTGAATAGGGCCGCGGCATGCCTATTGAATTCGCGCCGACTGTGTAACGTTTAAAGTACTACGATCAGCTCTAATAGTCACTTCCCTGGATAAGAATCATGTCAAGTCGCCGTTGTGTAACCCCAACCGTGCTTTCGCAGTTCAACCCCCATTGGGAGGAATTTTATCTGTTTACAGAAAAAGATGGTGTTGCAAAATGTTTAGTATGTCACAAAACGCTGAATTCTTTTATGAAATTTAATTTGCAGCGACATTACATGTCGTACCACGCGAAAGGCTACGGACGTGGAAAATGTGATGGACCAGATCGTGCACAGGAAGTTATTAAACTTAAAAGGAAGCTATCCGAAGAAGATCTGGACGACGAAGAAAGATTAACTGAGGCAGCTGTCAGAGTGAGTTACAAAATCGCTTTGCTTTTAGCAAATTCCCTGCGCCCCTTCACTGATGGCGATTTAATAAAATAATGTTTGGTAGTTGCAGCGGAACATTTGTGTCCATCTCAAGTTGAACAGTTTCGGATTGTGCCATTATCTAACATGACCATTATGCGTCGCATACAGGACATGGCAGACGACGTCCAGAGGCATCTTGCAGATATCTGTTAACATTTTATGGCGTATTCTCTAGCTCTGGATGAAAGTGTTGATATCACTGGAACAGGGCAGCTTGCCATTTTTATTAGAGGTGTTAATAGAGATCTTCAGGTGAGGGAGGAGCTCCTCGATGTAGTAGCCATGAAGAACACTACAACTGGAGGTGATATTTTAAGTAGTGTTGAAGAAAGTGTTGAAAATATAGGATTGTCGTGGAATTCTTTAGTTTCAGTGTCTACAGATGGTAGAGTCATACACCAAGCTAATAAAATTATGTGGCACGTGTAGATTCTCCTTTATTTGTTTCATTTGTCGCAGTAATAATTCGTGAGTGATATCCCTGCAGGTAGCCGCGGATTTACATTGACTGGCGGCAGCTGTTGTGTACCCCAAATGACTCTCCCCACTCTCCGCCCTGGTCCGGTAGTGGGGGTAGCGTGCTCGCGCTGCTCCATGCTCGCGCCTTGATGCTCACAGCTTGCTCCGCAAGCACATATGTTGTGAAGCCCTGGTCTAGAGTTCAACAGATATGGGTAAGAGCATAGGAGCGGCGCTGCTGGTGGTGTTGAGCTGTTAGCAAACGCACCCGTGTTGGTCTTCTGCTGCCATACCCCATTAACGTCAAATGTTGCCGCACTGTACTAAACAATATGTGCGTCGTACGTCCATCATTGATTTCCGCTATTATTTTACTCAGTGTTTTGTCTGTTAACACTCACACTAACGTTGCTGCTCTCGGTCGTTAAGTGAACGCTGTCGGCCACTTCGTTGTCCGTGGTAAGACGCAATGTCTTGAATTTTCTGTTCGCTGCACGCTCTGGACACTGTGTTCCTCGGAATACGGAATTCCTTAGCGATTTACGAAATGGAATATCCTATGCGTGTAGCTTCAACTATCATTCCCCGTTCAAAGTCTGTTAATTCCCGCCATGCGACCATAATCAGGTCGGAAACCTTTTCGTATGAAGCATCTGAGTACAAATGACACCTCCACCAATGCACTACCGTTTTACACCCTGTGTCACGAGATACTACCACCATCTGTACACGTGCTTATTGCTATCCCATGACTTTCGTCACCTCATTGTATAATGCCTATAATATGTTACGATTTCAGCATAAGAACTTTAGCTTAATTTCACGGTCAGTACACTGGATACCTATAAAATACAGCTTACGAGAAATAGTGTTGTGTTGCATGTCTTTTGACGTATTTAATTTTTGTAGACAATTTTGCTACCTGCACAGGTACGTCTGAAGACGGTACCTGAAAACCCGAAATCGATCAGGGAATGGGAAACATATAAGACAATCTTTGCAATCTGAAACTGTTTCATTTATTCTTATTATAATAAACGGATGCATTACAACCACTCCAGTACGTGGACAGGCAAGGCGTTTTACATGTTTAAATGTTGTTTTTTCACGAGTAGTAGAGCTCGTAATTGGGTTTCTCGCTCCAGAATAAAGCTGATTATTGGTTCTTTCTCATTCGTTCAAGGTCTAAACACATTTAGAATTTTCAATCTGACAGCTCTACCATGACGCAGACTTCTGTTTCGAAAATGGTTCAAATGGCTCTGAGCGCTATGGGACTTAACTTCTGAGGTCATCAGACCCCTATAACTTAGAACTACGTAAACCTAACTAACCTAAGGACATCACACACATCCATGCCCGAGGCAGGATTCGAACCTGCGACCGTAGCGGTCTCGCGGTTCCAGACTGTAGCGCCTAGAACCGCTCGGCCACTCCAGCCGGCGACTTCTGTTTACTTTCTGGAACCGGTCATATTGCAAAATTCCTGAAACTGTGAGTTTATTTACTTTTACAATTATTTTTAGGCAGTATTACACTTTGTTCGGTTTACTTTAGATAATTTGATAGTTTAAATCTCTTCAAATCCGAATTTGCTCCAAACTCCACAGCTCCAGTTCTGGTACCCCGCCATCCCCTCCCGAGCAATCAACTTCCCTTGCATGGTTGCCGTTAGTTTAGAGTGAACTTCATTTCGTAGTTGATAGAGCTACATTCGTTCCTTGAGGATTACCTACGCGTTATAAATGACACAACTATGAGATTGCAATTAGACTGTGACGCGACGGTATAATTGTAAAGGAAGGACTTTTGACAGATAGGAGACGTGTTAGAGATCGAATGAAAGCTATGTGGGGAGGCGACGACGTAGCAGGATCGTGTGCAGCTTGGAGACAGGAGTGTAGCCAGATTTATCCATTACGGAAAAAGTTCCCGTTGCTGCGTCGTTTTGTTTGAAGCAGTAAGGCCTTGTTGGCGCAACGTATGGCGCCGAGCTTTGCTCTGCGGGTTGCGTCGGTGCTACGGGCAGGCGCTCCCCGTTGATGCGCCTGAAGCGGCTAAGCATCGGCGTGCTCAGCTAATCTGTGATTGCCAAGTTAATTACGAATTACGATTAGTCATCACTTATAAATTTAAACGTCTGTAGTGATACATAGACCTGTTACATAAAACAGCAGCCATTTTAGAGGTTGTATGGGTACTTAGCTGTGTGCACTAAGGAAGTTAATTTATTTTACAGAACAATAAATACAACAGAGTGCTCCATTCTCAGCAAGTAACAGGGGCAAATTTAGTGTGCGCCACCTACTGGAATGTAATATACCGAGGACTAGTCAAGAGAATTGTTGTCCCACTCCAATATGTGCCGCGATAACGTCCTAATGCTGCGGTTACATGCAGAGTATGGCGCTAGTGTTGGCGCGATATCTGAGCAGTCTGTTACACGCAGATGTGTAGTGAACATGCCAGCATGATTTGAAACGTGAATTTATAGCTGGTGCAAGACGCATGTCTCCTATTGTATTAGAGATTAAACAAGAATTAGAGTTTCCCATGTCAGCTATGATTACCGTGGATCTTAAATATCGAACTCTTTCGACATCCTAAACAGCCGCACAGGAATACCACAAGTGTTCCATGAACGGACGTCACGTTGGCTCCGTAAATCTGTACGGGCCGATCGATGGCCTATCATGAATCGCATGGCTGTCAAATTTAATGTGGGACCATTTTCACACGGACTGTGCGAAGGCAAATACGTTGCACAGGTTTTAGCAGCAGACGACTGCTACCCGACTGCTGATACATGGTCACAGAGTTCAGTGACTGGCAGGGGGCCACAACCTTCATCACTGGGCCATGGAACAGTAGAGCGTGTAGCATGATACGACGAATCCCTCTTTGAGCTGTATCGAAAAGGGTCGTGTGTCATTGCCTTGTGCCCCATAATGGCTATGGATCTATCTTGTTACAAACGTTGTTTCCAGACCGTACTTGGCTTTTAGAATCTGATCTCTCCTCAAATGCCGGCCGAGGTGGCCGAGCGGTTCTAGGCGCGTCAGTCTGGAACCGCGCGACCGCTACGGTCGCAGGTTCGAATCCTACCTCGGGCATGGATGTGTGTGATGTCCTTAGGTTACTTAGGTTTAAGTAGTTCTGAGTTCTAGGGGACTGATGACCTGATGACCTTAGAAGTTAAGTCCCATAGTGCTCAGAGCCATTTGAACCATTTTTTTCTCTCATCAAATGGTCGTAAGTACATCTGGCTGAAGGGTTCAAGGACAGATGTATCTCATGTGGATATTCTTGCGGGCAATCTGCATGCCTTTCCAGTATTCGAATAGACAGTTGGAGATACCGTGTTTCAGTATTGCAATGTCCGCAGCCCGGGCTCTTGCGGTAGCGTTCTCGCTTCCCTCGCACGGGGTCCCGGGTTCGCTTCCCGGCGGGGTCAGGGATTTTCTCTACCTCGTGATGACTGGGTGTTGTGTGTCTTTCATCATAATTGACTCGCAAGTCGTCGAAGTGGCGTCAACTGGAAAGGACATGCAATACGGCGGCCGAATCTCCCCGCATTGGGCCTCCCGTCCAACAATGCCATACGATTATTATTATTTAATATTGCAATGAGACAGGTAATTGCAGTTTGGTTGCACACAGGTGGTTGATGAATACTCCAGTAAATACACAACAATGGCTTGGCCCCTCAGGTCATGTCATCAATATCCAGTCAGGCATTAATGGGATACTGTCGGTAACACTCTAAGGACACAGAACCAGTTACAATAAGTAAAATTGTGGGTAGCACTGCAAGATGCATGGATCAGTGTCTCTCCAGAACGGTATCAACACATGGTAGTGCCCAAGCCACTACTGTTAATGCCCATGAAGGAGAGATTCGTTATTAACATCACTCTCAGTATCTTCCACTAACTTTAGTCTCACATCGTAATTGCTTTTACACCTAAAAATTTCTCTGATTTAGGACCACAGTAAAACTCATTTGCAGTTTACCTTTACGATACACAATAACAATTATTTTCTATCTAACATTGTGAGTAAAAATATCGTCATATACATGATTATTCTGCAATTCATACTTAAGTGCCTACTAAAGGAGACATCGAAACACCTTGAGACTGTTCTGTACCGTTGTACTCTCGGAGAGTTAATATGCTTCTTTAGTTAATGATGATCTCACGGTCACTATACCGGGCGTTGTTGTCTTGAGACAATCAGACCTTGGCAAGTGAACTTTTACCCGAGTGCGTCAGTGTATTTCTTTACTATGTGACTTACAGTCCCCAACTGACGGTGGCCGTTGTGCAGCACTTGTTCTCAGTCCTAGAGAAAAGAAACCTCCTCAAGAAATGTCCAAGGGCATGGAAACGGAGTCTCAGTTGGACTGGGACACGCATCTACCAACGTCTTGGCCGACAACAGAGAGGATATTGATGTGCCTTAAATCAGGTGGGGGAGAAGGCAAAGGAAATCACCCCGAGTAGCACTCTGCCAAATCGACCGTGGGAGTAGCTACTGACGTGTCTTTACATTTTGTAAAGAGGCTGTTCCGACCGAAGTACTTACGTGCCCCGATTCATGCCTCCGTCATCTCTCAACGCCTATAAAAATACTTACTTGAACCTGATTTCTACCTCAAACACGAAGATACGCTGAACGTCATGCGAAAATGTGGTGAACCGAGAATCAAGGAAAGTAGCGTGGAACTCTTTTTTTTTTAAAAAGAGGCTTCAGGTTAACTAGATATTAAGTTATTACAGTTTGTCTCCGGTGAACTACCGCAATAAGGGACCAAAATATAAGTCTGCTAGAAAATTTAAGTTACGTGTATGAAAATCATAGGTTTAACATCTGATTCCATTTTAAAATATTCTGCCGCAACCGTGTTTCATGAAACAACTGATAACATAATGATAAATCGAAGAATAAAAGCTTTTCTCAGCTTAGAGCAACGATTTAAAAACTGTAGGCAACGCAAAATTACCGAAAATGATTTACCACTCTGTCACATGAGATACCTCTGTGAATTAAAGCATTGGTTATTGAACTAAAAACATAAATAAATATTTTTCAAATAATACTGCAGGCACTGCGTCCGTCATATTTGGGTAATTCCTTCGTGGTGCACCGTTTTCTTTTCATTTTTTCCCGTCAAGTTTTTTTTTAGGACGACATCACGAAATCACCAAAAGCAACTGTAGCGGGTATTCATTTATCGAGAACGACATTCGGTCAGTCGACCATCTTCACGTCATAGAGTAACACCGCATGAGGATAAAGGAAGGTTCCTCTGCGTCAAGTACATAATTACTATCAGTTGCAGCATCTGTCAGTTGATTCCAATGAACCCTCTTTTAAACTGATGCAGTGCTTTCCGTTTCTCTAAGACTGTGACTTCACTGACACTGATTTTCTAAACAAATACACATTACACAAACCTTTATTAACTACGTGATGGCGTTCCTTATGTAGTACATGCGGAAAGTACCGTTTTCTATGTATTCTTGTTAGATCTGTCTATTGATACGAATTAATGCACCACATAAGAAACAAATCATTTTATGACATCTAATTAACATTTGGTATCCATATTGAAAAGCATATTGCCAACAGCGTAATTTATACAGCCTAGCATTTACTCACAGTGAAGGACTTATTTGATAGTATGAGTGTTTATTTTAGGTATCCACACAAAGAATACGATGTGTAGCTTGAAGGAATACTGTTTCCTTCGATGTTATGACTTACCGATATTGTATTCCTCAGTTATCACTGACTTCTGGAAGTTTCGAAGCTGAGGGCGACTTTGCTCTGGAGGGAGCATTCTCTTGCTGTACAGCATCAAAAATCTCCTATGTTACTCGTCACGCGCCGAGTTAATGGGTAAAGGGACGTTGCTGGGTTTCAGCACCGAGGGGCTGCATGCATCCACGTTTCGTATAAATAGTATGAACGATTTGGTAGAAACTATAATTAAGAGTGAAAAGTGTTACATCGGTTAGTAGGAGAAACTTGTTTCAGTCATTCACTTATTTCTCTCAAAGGCGTCAGAGCTTAGTTGTCAAAGTTACAATTCCAGCAGGATCGTATTTGTTAATGAGTAACTTTCACAGAAACATATTGATAGTAGAAAGTTAAGTGGAAAGACCACCATGTTCAGTGTTTATCTGTTCAGTTAATTTCAAAGCAACATAGCAATGTTTTCTTAGTACGAATGTAAAACGAGCTCAGCTTTTAACACAAGAGTAACTGAGTTTAGACATGAATAGGGAAGTTCTTTACCTAACTAAAGAACAAGAAGAAAAAATGATTTGATTTGTTCTCTTAGTATTTCACAGCGACATTTTCTCTTTTTCAACTGAGCAGCTTTAATACTTGTAAAGTGTAAGAGAATTGTGTTAGTATTAGGTATATTATCAAGTCAGTTGGTTAAGCGTGTCCTCTTGTTGCCAGTAATGGCACTAAACTCGAAACCAATAGCCGCAAAGTTAATTAAAATAACGAAAGGTGCAGCTCTGTACCTGTCGCCGTGACAGGGTTAGTAATTTTACAAACTACGGTTGTAGAATTACGAGCCCAGCTTTGTTATAAAGAAAAAAAATTAATGTGCTTGTATATTAAAACTTTGCTGAGGAAAATTTACCGGAAAATTCTGAAAGTGATATTTCCGTAGAAATGCTTTTCTGATTGCATTATATTAGGAAAAATCCTGATTGGAGATGACAAGGTAATGAGGAATTAAATCTTTCGAGGCTTGTTTTTTTCTGTCTGTTTACTGCTAAAGCCTCACTCTCACCCAGAGACATCACTATCTTTGTCTGCTTAAGTAAGCAAGCGTAATAACTATATATTTCACATCGAGTGCGAAACTAGAACACGGTGATCAATAAGAAACTAGTTTGGCTGCACGTCAGTTCTTTTATAACACGCAAGCTCTGTCAGCATAAAGATAGCGATCGAGTATCTAGCAAATAGCGTGACACGGAAAGCAACTTAACGCCTACATTCAAAACATATTTAATGCTAACAGTTCGTAGCCAAAATTATGTTGTGAATTTCTATTGATATAAACTCGTCCTGATGAAGCATCAGTTTCTTCTTTTACTGCGACATGCTAGAGAACAGATGGACCATTGCGCCTAAGACGCAGGCAACACTTTATACAAACAAACGTTGAGGTTGCATATACTGCTGTTAATCTCTCTCGTTTTTCATCCTCGGTTTTTAACATTTAGTATAATAATATTGGTTACAGGCAACGGTCCAGCTCGTCATGCTAATTGCATGGTCATTAAAGGAAGAGTTCCACTTCAGTGGGAGAAGTGAGGAGAAAGAATCTTTAAAGTAACGCAACACTTTGGCCGTTTCCTGAGAACGGCGGAAATAAACCACGGGAAAGAATGAATCTTTCACTATGCAACAGAGTGAACGCTATTGCAAAACGTCCCGACAAATTGAAACAGTGTGCTCGGTTTGATTACGAACTAGGACCCTTGCCTTTCACTTGTAATAATCTTGCTGAAGTTGATTCCAAGACCGTCATTGTTTCCAGGTACTTTATTCTTACTGTTGTATACGTGTTTGAAAACTGTCAGTGTCCGAAAGTGATTCAGTTAAAAAATATATGGCCAAGAGGGACGAAATACATTACGAAAGGGCAAGTTACTGGGAATACAAAGTAATAATTCATGTCTTGAACTGAAGATGACGGGATAAGCTGCTGACAGGAACTACGATAACTTTATGTGAATAAACAACAAATACTTGAATTGGTTTAATATTCACTGGGTTGGGAAAGTCTATAATTATTAATGAACTCTGCTACTGTAAGATAATTGTATCGTTATTCATTGTCACATGGCACAGTTGCGTTTCGCGATAACTGATGTCGCTTTGATTTGAGAGCACAAAATATTCTAGATGAACAGTGATTTAACTGTCTCAGTGTCACATCAACCATAAACATCCGTGTATCACAGTGCGATCCTTCTTTGATACTGTTTACATTGATTAGGTACCAACATATTTTAAGTTTCTGGAAATTATATCGAACAGCAGTTTCACGTTAGTTCGACTTCACGTGAGTTATAATGTTGCTTCGCCGTCAATGTTACATGATTAACTGAGTACTGAACGTGAAGTCTGTTAACAATTCCCTATTTAATTTTCCTCATGACAGACATATGAATCAACTATCAGAATCGTAGTAGCAAATATTGTAACGAACTACGTATTAGCTTGCTAAAATGATATCATACACAGGGACGAGAATACTCTTGACCTGTAAACAAGGAAATTCAAACATCTAACTCTGTGGATGGGACTGCAACATGCGTACGTTTCCGACAAAACTGATATTGTGAAGGTACAAGTACATTCCATAGGTATTTCCTCTTGTTGCATTACCGCTGAAATGAACACATGAACATTTTTAATTTCTTCAACTAGGTAATTCATTGATTTTTTGTGTACCTATGTGAACTAGGATATACTTACCGGACGGCTACCTTTACTCTTTCGTGTTAGGTTTCTGAGCCTATAATTATGTCATCAAATGTGTAGAGTCGGAATATTACGTAGCCGAAAGAAAATGTTACAGTCTTTCTCAAAGCACAATCCTGGATTTCACTGGTAAGAGACCATCAGGCGCTGTAGAAAAATGGCTCTGAGCACTATGGGACTTAACATCTATGGTCATCAGTCCCCTAGAACTTAGAACTACTTAAACCTAACTAACCTAAGGACAGCACACAACACCCAGCCATCACGAGGCAGAGAAAATCCCTGACCCCGCCGGGAATCGAACCCGGGAACCCGGGCGTGGGAAGCGAGAACGCTACCGCACGACCACGAGATGCGGGCGGCGCTGTAGAATTAGGTAGTAGTTGACTTACGTTAACACAGAGCCTTAATTTATCTTGAGCAGTTTTGGAATTTCATCTTAGTAAGATCACAGCCCACGAAAGGCAAGGGTCTTAGTTCAAATTCCAACGGGGCACATAGCTTCAAATTTTCGGCACGTTCCACAACAGGGTGCTGTCCATTACAGAGTTTCAATGTTTGCCGTGGTTTATCTTGATCGTTGCCACAAAACACACTTAGGGTCACCTTTGATTAAGGCTTCTTTTCCGCCATTTGTCCACCTGAACTTCTTCCTTCAATTACCTCAAGAGTAACGTGATAAATTCTAACCTTGGCCTGTTAAAATCCACGCTAAGAAAAGACATAGATTAATAAAGTATACACAACGTCAACACTGGTGCGTGTAAACTGTTGCCTGTAAACGAATCCATTTGGCATTCAGAGCTGTGTTACTGCTGGACACTCGTTGCATTTTCTTTCAGCCTGCGCATATACTGTCAGCATTCGCAACGAGGTACATTGTCTCTGTTCGGGTTCGTAGTACGTTTCTAGCTATGAATATCAATGCATATTAATGCAGTGTAACTGCATAACTGTTTTCGGATATCGCACTTTAATGCAGTTGCTGTACAGTACTTCGAAGACAACCAGAAGGAGAACAACGGAATGAAAAGTGATTGACTATAAAAGAATTGTTATCAACAAAGGACAACTGTATTATAATGTTGTTTTTATCCAATTTTGTACAAGTTAGTAGTATGTCATAGTTATAAAAAATTAAGTCACATCCTAATTCTTATTTATCTTCCTCCTATGTTTTTTCTTTGTGTGTGTGACTTTCTGTATCTGTCCACCGTATAAATCAATTTGATCAAGGCAGTTGTAACCTCCCCCTCGCTTATCGACCTTAATGACAGTGAAAAATTAAACCGCGTGTACCTAATGGAAATTTGGGAAAAGCAATCGTCACCGAAGTATCTGTCGGTAAAGAGGGAGGAAAGGGTTACATCTAAATTAAAGGAAAAATGCAAATGAAACTGGTGGAAATTAATTTTGAAAAGGGGTAAAGTTAATAAAGAAAGGAAATGTGCGGCCGTTACGTTAACATTTAACTAGCGGTAATTAGATATTTGAGATTTGGGGGAAATTACGGTCGCCAGTCCTATGGGCAATTACTATAGTAACTGAAAAAGAAAGGTTATTACACATATAATTAGCACAAGAAGCGTGGCAACTGAAGGTTGACACGTATAGTGTGAAAACTGAAAGTTTGTCAGAAGTAATAAATTTCGCTACACTCTGACTTAATTTATCAAAAGAATTACTAAAACCGGAAAATTTAAAGTTAATTTAGTGACTGAAATTAATAGTGAGCTTTGTTTCTGAAGCACATCGAAATTCAGTAAAATACGGTTAGTCTTGGGCTACCTCAACAATCATTTCAAAAGCTACTTGAATCTACGCAATTTAGAAATAAGAGATTTAACTTTGAACTTGAAATAAATGATTCTGAACAATTAACAATAGTAAAATTTAGTACGTACGAAGCAGAGCTGCAGTCACAGGTAAGCTAAAATACGGTAACAAAACTCGCACTCTTAATTTGTGCTTGTGTAATCTAAATATTGTAGCCAGCTATGAATACCTTAACTGAACTTTGAAATGAAAGCAGTGAAATCGAATGATATTACTTTAATGCTGGCGTTTGAATTTCAACGACACTCGGGTTCAATCCGAAAAAGGAAGGAACCTTGCTTGGTAATGCAATTGGGACAATGAGCAACAAATGTTCATGCTAAGTTGCTGTAATTTTAGTTATGAAAATGGAACAGTTTGAAAAGCTGAGGTCTGCCATACAGTTCTGAAACTTTACGTGCTTCCAGTCTTCCTTGTTGGTTGATTGAAGGTTTGGAGCCGTCGATCGAGGAGGTGGCGACAGTCTCTCATTGTCGGCCGTCGCTGTTGCAGAAGCTGGATGCTGGCGCGCCTTCTTCTCGACACGGTCACCAGGCGAAACGCGCTCTCGATGTGCGCCAGCTAATGCTTCCCGTCCGCGACACCCTGTCAGAAACTATCATAGCAATTCGAGCACAATTACATGCTGCCAAACCCCGAAAGCGCGGCAACTCGCGGGAGCGTCACACAGCACACCTGCTCCACTGCACTTCTCCAGCCAGACTCCCCTCTGCCCGCGCTCCACGCGACAGAGTTAACACTACCAAAGATCCTAAACACTTTGGTTCTCCACACGACCTATCGATGTATTCGTTCGATAGCATAGTTTTCCCTAGGCCAGACTCAGCGTATAAATACAAATAATATTCACAAAACAAACCAATTATACATCGACATAAATGCATATATATACAAATAGTAAAACAATTACAATATACAAAGACACAGAAATGTTATATCTTCAGGTAACAAAAATAAGGAAAAAAATTTGCAGTGCAGTGGATGGAAATAGGAGGATATGCATTTCTGGCGTTACACAGTCCTATATGTAAAGATCATGTTTTTGGACAACACGCTCTTGATACTTCGGATGCATCCAGAATAAATTGTACTAGTCGAAATGTGGACTGCCCCAAGATAAAGTTACCTCCCACACATTGTTAAACGTACATACCCAGTACCCGCCAAAAAACTGTGACTCGAAAATCTATATACAACAATGACGTCTGCCTAGTGACCCAACACAGCTGTATCTCAGGGACAAAAGAAACAGAGGATTTCATTAGATATTTCAGGAGGAGGCAGAACTACTTCTGAGCAACAAAGATGCAAACAGCTGCCCGTAGATAATCTTCAGAGACAATGTATTACACTACAACAGCAATGAAAAGCAGCCTGGCCGTCACTTCAGCTAAGTAACTCACTTTCTGGCACCACCTTCGAAAAAAGCTCCAAAAGTGAAGAGCTGCAATGACTCATTGCGAAAGAATATTGGAACTTGGTGGAGAGATAGCAGCCATTTCAGAACGTCACTTGCTTAGTCTGTTCATCATTAAGTACTATTCATCTGTGTGGCTCAACAGTTGACGCGCTCACACGCACCTATTAATCTTAAACATGCCACGCACATTGTATATAATGGTAGTATAACGGATCCTCAAAATTACAAACCAATATCCTTAACATCGCTTTGTTGCAGGATTCCCGAACATATTCTCAGTTCGAATATAATGAATTTTCTTGAGACAGAGAAGTTGCTGTCCATGCATCAGCACGGCTTTAGAAAGCATCGCTCCTGCGAAACGCAACTCGCCCTTTTTTTCACATGATATCTTGTGAACCATGGATGAAGGGTATCAGACGGATGCCATATTCCTTGACTTCCGGAAAGCGTTTGACTCGGTGCCCCACTGCAGACTCCTAACTAAGTACGAGCATATGGAATTGGTTCCCAAGTATGTGAGTGGCTCGAAGACTTCATAAGTAATAGAAACCAGTACGTTGTCCTCGATGGTGAGTGTTCATCTGTGGTGATGGTATCATCTGGAGTGCCCCAGGGAAGTGTGGTAGGTCCACTGTTGTTTTCTTTCTACACAAATGATCTTTTGGATAGGGTGGATAGCAATGTGCGGCTGTTTGCTGATGATGCTGTGCTGTATGGGAAGGTGTCGTCGTTGATTGACTGTTGGAGGATACAAGATGACTTGGACAGGATTTGTGATTGGTGCAAAAATGGCAGCTAACTCTAAATATAGATAATGTAAATTAATGCAGATGAATAGGAAAAAGAATCCAGTAATGTTTGAATACTCCATTAGTAGTGTAGCGCTTGACACAGTCACGTCGATTAAATATTTGGGCGTAACATTGCAGAGCGATATGAAGTGGGACAGGCATGTAATGGCAGTTGTGGGGAAGGTGGATACTCATCTTCGGTTCATTGGTAGAATTTTGGGAAGATGTGGTTCATCTGTAAACGAGACCGCTTATAAAACACTAGTACGACCTATTCTTGAGTACTGCTCGAGCGTTTAGGATCCCTATCAGGTCGGATTGAGGGAGGACATAGTAGCAATTCAGAGGCGGGCTGCTAGATTTGTTACTGGTTGGTTTGATCATCACGCGAGTGTTACGGAAATGCTTCAGGAACTCGGGTGGGAGTCTCTAGAGGATAGGAGGCGTTCTTTTCGTGAATCGCTACTGAGGAAATTTAGAGAACCAGCATTTGAGGCTGACTGCAGTACAATTTTACTGCCGCCAACTTACAGTTCGCGGAAAGACCACAAAGATAAGATAAGAGAGATTAGGGCACGTACAGAGGCATATAGGCAGTCATTTTTCCCTCGTTCTGTTTGGGAAGGGAACAGGGAGAGAAGATGCTAGTTGTAGAACGAGGTACCCTCCGCCACGCACCGTATGGTGGATTGCGGAGTATGTATGTAGATGTAGATGTATATGTAGATATGCCTTCACTCACACCCGTTCAGTGTCTCCCACTGCTCGCCAGCGTCACTGTGCCTAATGTGAGGTTGCAGTAAGCTCTCACTCGGTGACTGACAGAAATTCAGAAGGTCTTCTCATCTCATACAAGATAACATTCCCAGTATTCTACAATACGAGACGGCATAAACTTGTTAGCTATCAATGCCATAACACTATGAACTCCACTTTAGTGTCCGACAGCGATTCAGATTCCTCACCTGGCTTGAGCTGGATTTAAATGAAATCTCAAGCTTCGTAATACTGTTGCAGATTTCTACCGTAGAGAGCGCTGCAGCAGCTGTCACGTCACCTGGGACCTTCACAGACAGTTCCGAGAATACCTCGTTATTCTCTTGAGTCTTCGATACGTGCCTTTGCCGATGAAGTGGTTCAACTTGCCTGCGTTTCCATTTCTATTCAGATCGTCCGCATGATTGTATTTGCACACGCTTATGACGTCTTTTACTATGCTCTGTCTGTCCTTCTGCCTAGGCGGTCATTTCATGAACTCCGCTGTCATCGACCATAGGACTGTCTGTGTGTTGCACCGGCACCACCAGTGCGAGTGATCACAAACTGTGTTCTACCTATGCATAGGATACAAAATTGTCCCCAGTTAGGATTCTTGTGAGTCGGTAAGTCAGCTGTCAAACTAAGAGACTCCACCCTTCCTCGCAACTCGTGGCACAGACCGAACCGAATAAGACGCGGGGCAGAGAAAATAGTTGCTGCTCTACCATTGCCAATTGCAAGACTCTCCTTTGCCGCGCGGAGTGGTCGCGCGGTTTGTGGTGCCATGTCACGGATTGCGCGACCCCTCCAGCGGCAGGGAATGGGTGAGTGTGTTGTTCTTAGCATAAATTAGTTTAATTTAGTTTATATAGGGTGGAAGGCTAGGGACGGATGACCTTAGCAATTTGGTCTTTTATGAATTCACACTTACTTGAACATAAGGTTGCAGCAATGTGTGCAGACAGTGCCAGACGCCGTTCTGCATTGTCCCCTACCTGCTCTCACAGGATACTTGGAAGAACTGTACCAAGATGGCTCTAAAGGAATAGAGTAGTTCTAAAACATGAACACCGATCTGTATTCCTATTTTCTTTAATTTATTTAGTTGTAATATTTTTTGGCAATTGTTAATAAACTTATAATTGTCAAATAACTATACACGCTAAATAAATATGCAATATTTTTCGAATGTCCAGATTTTGCTTCAAATACACACATCAAAAAAAGTATGCATCGTCTCGGTTCTGAGAGTTCCGGAACCCGTACAAAAAATTTGAATAGAGATCAACATAAACATCATTTACGACGTTTTTATTGCTCATTAAAACCGCACATTGCATGTTGTATCACCATGTAGACTGCTGTAAGGACCGGTACCTCTAATACCCAGTAGCACATCCTCATGCATTGATGCATGCCTGTATTCGTCGTGGCATATATCCACTAGTTCAAGGCACTGTTGGTCCAGACTGTCCCACTCCTCAACGACGATTCGGCGTAGATCCCTCAGAGCGGTTGGTGGGTCATGGTGTCCATAAACAGCCCTTCTCAATCTATTCCAAGCATGTTCGACAGTGTTCATGTCTGGAGAACATGCTGGCCACCCTAGTCGAGCGATGTCGTTATCCTGAAGGACGTCATTCACAAGATGTTCACGATGGGGGCGCGAATTGTCATCCATGAAGACGAATGCCTCGCCAAAATGCTGCCCATATGGTTACACTATCGGTCGGAGGATGGCGTTCCCGTATCGTACAGCCGTTGCGGTGCCTTCCACGACCTACAGCGGCGTACGTCAGCCCCAGATAATGTCACCCCAAAACATCATGGAACCTCCACCTTGCTGCACTCGCTGGGCGGTATGTCTAAGGCGTTCAGTCTGACCGGGTTGCCTCCAAATACGTCTCCGATGATTGTCTGGTTGAAGGCATATGCGACACTCATCGGTGAAGAAAACGTGATGCCAAACCTGAGCGGTCCATTCGGCATGTGTTGGACCCATCTGCATCGCGCTGCATGGTGTCGTGGTTGCAAAGATGGACCTTGCCATGGACGTCGGGAGTGAAGTTGCGCATCATGCAGCCTATTGTGCACAGTCTGAGTCGTATCACGACGTCCTGTGGCTGCACGAAAAGCATTATTAAACATGGTGGCTTTGCTGTCAGGGTTTCTCCAAGCCATATTCCGTAGGTAGCTGTCATCCACTGCAGTAGTAGCCCTTGGGCAGCCTGAGCGAGGAAGTGCCTGTCTCTATGTATCTCCTCCATGTCCTTGCAACATCTCTTTGGTTCACTTCGACAGCCTGGACTTGCCTTGTTGAGAGCCCTTCCTGGCAGAATGTAACAATGGGGAAGCGATGGAACTGCAGTATTAACCGTCTAGGCATGGTTGAACTGCAGACAACACGAGCCATATACCTCCTTCCTGGTGGAATGATCGGCTGTTGGACCCCCTCCGTCTAATATGCGCTACTCATGCATGGTTGTTTACATCTTTGGGCGGGTACACATCTCTGTGTCTGTGATACAATATCCATAGCGAACGTCTGCCTTCAGGAGTTCTGGGAATTGCGGTGATGCAAAACCTTTTTCTGATGTGTGTAGTGTCACAACGAAACCAGAGGAGCTTGGAAGCTGTGTGGCCTCCGGGCTATGCTGCATGTTGCGTCATAGCCAAATGAACAAAACGGCGCTGTGGGAGTTAGAAATCAAATCACTTAATTATGTATGATATCCTCCGTCTCTAGTCACTCGGAAAACCGCAGATTTATTCCGCGAGCCATGGTGAACTCGTTCACTGTAAGTAGTATTAACTGTGCTAATATCGGTCTCTCTCATTTCTGATTCAGTGCGACCGTCAAACATCAGTACGGTATTATCTTCATACAGGTCGATGGACGGTGGTTACTCTGGGCAGGAGAGTAGTATGGGCCTCTTGGTGTTTCTCAGTTTTTCCGCAATATGGTGAACATATGCAAAGCTAAGAATAAAGCACAGACATCACTCCCTGTTTGCTAGGAGTTGAGTAATATAACTCCTGAGTTTGTGTCTCAAGTAAATTTTATTTATTTCTGAATTTCGAAGATGTTGGACGGTATAACTTTCATCATCGGTTTTACTTTATGGGTAAGCAGTAATATTATCACATTGTTATCAGTATATAATTAGTCCAAGTGTGGAGCGTCAGGTGGAATAATTGTTGATGTTCCTATTACACTCCTGGAAATGGAAAAAAAGAACACATTGACACCGGTGTGTCAGACCCACCATACTTGCTCCGGACACTGCGAGAGGGCTGTACAAGCAATGATCACACGCACGGCACAGCGGACACACCAGGAACCGCGGTGTTGGCCGTCGAATGGCGCTAGCTGCGCTGCATTTGTGCACCGCCGCCGTCAGTGTCAGCCAGTTTGCCGTGGCATACGGAGCTACATCGCAGTCTTTACCACTGGTAGCATGCCGCGACAGCGTGGACGTGAACCGTATGTGCAGTTGACGGACTTTGAGCGAGGGCGTATAGTGGGCATGCGGGAGGCCGGGTGGACGTACCGCCGAATTGCTCAACACGTGGGGCGTGAGGTCTCCACAGTACATCGATGTTGTCGCCAGTGGTCGGCGGAAGGTGCACGTGCCCGTCGACCTGGGACCGGACCGCAGCGACGCACGGATGCACGCCAAGACCGTAGGATCCTACGCAGTGCCGTAGGGGACCGCACCGCCACTTCCCAGCAAATTAGGGACACTGTTGCTCCTGGGGTATCGGCGAGGACCATTCGCAACCGTCTCCATGAAGCTGGGCTTCGGTCCCGCACACCGTTAGGCCGTCTTCCGCTCACGCCCCAACATCGTGCAGGCCGCCTCCAGTGGTGTCGCGACAGGCGTGAATGGAGGGACGAATGGAGACGTGTCGTCTTCAGCGATGAGAGTCGCTTCTGCCTTGGTGCCAATGATGGTCGTATGCGTGTTTGGCGCCGTGCAGGTGAGCGCCACAATCAGGACTGCATACGACCGAGGCACACAGGGCCAACACCCGGCATCATGGTGTGGGGAGCGATCTCCTACACTGGCCGTACACCACTGGTGATCGTCGAGGGGACACTGAATAGTGCACGGTACATCCAAACCGTCATCGAACCCATCGTTCTACCATTCCTAGACCGGCAAGGGAACTTGCTGTTCCAACAGGACAATGCACGTCCGCATGTATCCCGTGCCACCCAACGTGCTCTAGAAGGTGTAAGTCAACTACCCTGGCCAGCAAGATCTCCGGATCTGTCCCCCATTGAGCATGTTTGGGACTGGATGAAGCGTCGTCTCACGCGGTCTGCACGTCCAGCACGAACGCTGGTCCAACTGAGTCGCCAGGTGGAAATGGCATGGCAAGCAGTTCCACAGGACTACATCCAGCATCTCTACGATCGTCTTGTAACAACTGTAACGGCTTCTGCTACCAAATGTAACAGTTGTGTTACTAAATGTGACCCCTCTGTCACTAAATGTAACTGGGTTTTCTCTTTGGATGCTGTCAATTGTCAGGATGAGCATTCTAAAGCATTCTGTCAGGGTGAAAATATTAAATAAATTAACTTTTCTCTCTTAACAACATGTGGGCAGGGTGGGTTCTTCCTTGGCTCGAGTATGAGGTCGAATGAAACATCATTTTACATAAGAATAACTTTTATTGAAGATTTGTACAACTGTATCTTACGGAATATTCTGGTTCGGAGAGCGGCAGCTGTGTCGTTTGTGAAGTCTTCTGCTGCTGCGGCGGCGGCGGCGGCGGCGGCGGCGTCTGATTACGCGCAGCGGTGTGTATCTCGTGTCGCTGTCTCGCCCAGTTGTCGGGAGACGCGCAGCGCGAGGTGGCCGGTTTAATTATTGCGAGCGAAGTCGTGCGTCGGATGATACCTTCGGAGTGGCGTCCCAGTGTTTCTCTTCTCTATGCGGCCGCGTGTGTTGTGCGTCGACCAGCGGAGCGGCGCGGCGGGGGAAGGCCAGTGTCCCGGACTCGAACCACGGACTCCAGCTTGCCAGTCTTCGGCTGTCAGGTCTTCATCCCAGCTCACAGGTGACTACTGATGTGAGGCCGTCTCCTTCCCGTCCTCACGAGTCACCCGGGTATGTAAAAACCAGACTTCAAATACCTTTTAACTTCTGTCTTCTGGCGCTGCGGCTGCTGTTTGCTATTCCATTACAGCGGCGGACTTGGTTCGTCTGTGCATGATGCAGACTCTTCTTACATGACGGTCTTCAGCACCGAAACTGACTGAAAACTACTGCTACTCTTCTTTTCTTCCTTCGTCTCTCATCTTCGTCTCCGTCTCCGTCCTCGTCTCCGACTCCGTCTTCGTCTCCGTCTTCATCTGTCTGACCCACTGCGTCTTGCTTATTTATTCACTTCAGTTTACTGGAGGTGAACGACTTCACGGTCATTGCCTCGTCTGTCACGTTGAAAAGCTTCTCGAAGAATCTTCTTAACGTCGGTCATTGGCTCTTGGAATGTAGGAGAGGGCTTTCGATCCCATGTGACGACTGAGAAACACGTGAGCCGGTCATTGCCTCTTCTGTCACGTTGAATAGCTTCTCGAAGAATCTTCTTTACGTCGGTCATTGGCTCTTGGGATGTAGGCGAGGGCCTTTGCTCACATACGACAACTGAGAAACACGTGAGCCGTTCGGGCGATGCCCTGACGGCTGAATCGACAGCGCCCGCTTATGTGGAATTTGCTGACTTCAGGGTCATTGTCTCTTCTGTTCTGCTGTTCGGCCCGCTGTTTGCGAGTATGTAACTCCCTAAACTAAACCAAGTTTTTCATTTATATCCTAATTTCTAGTTCACTTTGATTTCACTAATTTATTTACTTAAGTACCACTCAACATTCCTCCACCCTTCGGAGAAATTCGCCCTCGAATTTACCACTCAACAGTCTCCATGGGAGAATAGCAGCCTGCATTGCTGCGAAAGGTGGATATACACTGTACTAGTGCCGACATTGTGCATGCTCTGTTGCCTGTGTCTATGTGCCTGTGGTTCTGTCAGTGTGATCATGTGATGTATCTGACCCCAGGAATGTGTCAATAAAGTTTCCCCTTCCTGGGACAATGAATTCACGGTGTTCTTATTTCAATTTCCAGGAGTGTATTTATTTAATGCTGTTGTTTGTCATTCTCAACACTGGCTCTCTAACTACAATATTGGCGACCAGAAAGTGATTAGTAAAACGTGAAGCTTATAATTAGAATTCATAGTGCCCACTTCATCTGAGAAATACATTTATAGCTACAGCTTATAGCTCTGAGGAATTGGGAGATTGTCTGGGATTCATAATCAAAACCCATTCTCTCTAAAATGTTCACTATATTCTGAAAGTCACACACCAAAAAGAATTCACACAATCCAACTACCAGAGCAGTTCAGAGTCTAATGCGCTGATGCAACTATAACTGTGCAAATTAAATGTTTAAGTGAATGTTCGCCATAATTTGATGATAATGTTCATCAAACACCACGCTGATAATGGTAGAATGTCTGTCCTGCGGCGGCACGTGAAAAAACGACATACGCAAACTAAAGATAGATCATTAACGTCATCCCAAAATTAACACTTCACTCGAAAACGATTTCATGGTTACGCGTATCCCGAGTAACTTATTACTGCATCCGAGGCTGTTTATATCAACGATACCGACGCGACGCAACTCCCGGCACAGGTGGTGCGCTAATCAGCGTCTGGAGAGAACTGGGGCCTTCTTTTCTCGCGCAGCATTCTTACATATAAAGCCGCGGTGCGGACGGCTAAGGGAACGCCTGATCAAATCTGCTCTCCTGACTAGCCGCTGGGCTAGTAATGCACCACTTTAAGTTATCGAATAAATCATTGCTTCCTTTGCTGATAGCCGATGAAGCTTTCAATTTAATTGTGCAATCAGCACACAGGTAAGTAATCATAATAAAAGTCTGACGTGGCTAAGTCAAATATTTTGGGCGAGATAATTAATTTAATTACACTACACGCAGTAGACGAGCTCTGAACTTGCTCTTTGGAGATACGCTATAGCTATAGTTTTATAGCAATTCTGTTGAAACTTCTCAAATTTTTATGATTATAGCGGATATCCGTTCTACTTAAATTTAAAAATACTAGCTTTATTTATTCGCCTACTTAAACTATCTTGCTTCCTTAATTTCTAAGACAAAAACCAGAAAATCATGAATTTCAACTAAAATTTTAATTTGTGAGATCCAGAATACTGTTTCTACTAAATTATTATGAAAAAGGAATCTAAATATAAATTTTTAAGTTTCTAGCTCTTTTCTGTTGCGCCAATGATTTTTACAGAAAAACATCCAAATTTCGAAAATGGTTAAAGTTATTGAACTGATATCCAACACATATTGATTTTGTATTACACCTGACATGCTAGAAACGTTTCAGGCTATTTACTTCATTTTAAAGTATTGCGCAATATTTATGACGTCAGAGCTAGTTACAGCGGACTAGGCTGGCACACAATGGAAAGACTGCTGTGAATTTTATAAGGCGTGAGTAGGCTGCTTCCCTACACAAGGTACGATGTACCATAATAACGAAATTCCGCTCATTCAAGCCGGTTTATGTTTCCTCCGTTTCTCAATGTGCAATCTCAGTCGGTCAGTATGGGCCATGCCAAAGCCAAGTGGTGTGGGAGATATAAGTAATTTTCTTTTGTTTTCTTCCTTTGTTTTTAAAGTTCGATGGCAAGCGCGAAGAAGAAGCGCGCCGGTGAGGGTAAAAGGGAGCGGGCCGAAACTGCAATGAAACCAGCGGCTGCAAGTGTTGTGGAAGGCAAAATGTCAAGAAGAGCTGCTACCTATTGTTTTAACCTTCCTTGAACTACACTACAAAGTACATTAAAATCATTATAGGGAATCGGCTGACATCAATGACATTTCAGATGGAGATTTTATAATCAACATTTGAATTAAATTGTGAAGAAATGCTTGCACGCCCTATGAGAGATTTAGGTTCCAGCTTAAGGCCGATAGCAAAGATTAAGTTTCAAATGTTGGCTTACGACATAGCGAAAAAGTAAAACTTCGCCGTACATTTAACAGGGAAAAGAAATTGGCAAGTAAAGATTTCTATCAAAACTTTATGAAGAAGCACCAAGATCTGTTTTACAGAACACCTCACTCCCTAAGTTTAATCGATCACAAACTGAAAGGTTTTCTAACCAATTGCTTTTTAAATATTTGTACTTCTGATATACAAAGACTGATTTCTTTGTGTATACCAGAAACACTTTCGTTGTATGGCCGATACAACCCGACACTTTCCTTAACATCTCGAAGTCTACGTTTTACAAAATCTTTTCTCCCTGTGTGTTGTTTTGGTCAGAAATTTTTGCCTTTTACAGCAAATAAACATTCATGTTCTGCATTGTTTCAAAACAACAACAATAATTTTATCCAATGTTGAATACCCGTTTTGGCTTAAGTGTCCCATACTAGCCACCTCTCCCACAGTTTTTAATTGCAACCTTTCATAGTCTGCTGTATTCAGATTCTTCGCCAGACGATACCACGTAAGACTGAACGGGACCCATACATTAGACTTTGTATGACTTCATGATATTTTTATCTGTGAAAACTTATTAGTATCTACTGAGAACGTACTTAAGGAGACCGTTGTTCATAGTATTTTTCAACTTCAACCAGAAATGTTTTCCGTTTCCAAGATCTGAATAAAATATCTCAGTTCGAGCATTTAAATAAGTTGTTAATGACTAACAGTCCGAAAATAAAACACTTTTCTTAATGACCTTTTTTGCCTTTGGTGACGAGTATTCTTTTGATAGCAACAGTGCATCCCTTTCTCCTTCACGAGACACTTGAAATGTAAACTGAGAGTTCTAAAATATTTCTTTTGCTCGTGAAGCGAAGATAATGTGCGCGCAAATTTCGGAGTCGCAGCTGGAGATGTTAAATTAAAGATGTACCTCTATCACATGCTCGGGGTTTTTTCATGCTGTTTAGGCTGTATCAGAATGACTCTACAACCGATGTTCCTCAATTTTCTAATAAAACGTTTTTGGAAATTTGTGGTGAGCTCTTATGCGACCAAACTGCTGAGGTCATCGGTCCCTAAACTTACGCACTACTTAGTCTAACTTACACTAAGGACAACACACACACCCATGCCTGAGGGAGGAATCGAACCTCCGAAGGGGGAAGCCGCACGAAACGTGACAAGATGCCAAGACCGCGCGGCCAATTTTCTAACAATGCTAACTCTTTCTACATGAACGTGTTGTCTGCCTATGTAACGAACTGGAATCGTAAATGTTATGTTTGACAAAATAAAAGATGAAATTAATAGTTACTCTTACGAAAATCAGTGTTATTGAATGTGTGTTAGTAATGACTATGATTTACTTAACAAGAGATAGAAAATTAGAATGAGGTTGAAACTTCCTGGCAAATTAGAACTGTGTGCCGGACCGAGACTCGAACTCGGAACCTTTGCCTTTCGCGGGCAAGTGCTCTACCATTCGAGCTACCTGACCGCGACTGACGACCCGTTCTCAGAGCATCAATTCTGCCAGTACCTCGTCTCCTACCTTACAAACTTCACAGAAGCTCTTCTACGAACCTTGCAAAACTAGCACTCCTGGAAGAGAGGATATTGCGGAGACATGGCTTAGCCACAGCCTGAGGGATGTTTCCAGAATTAGATTTTCACTCTGCAACGGATTTTGCGCTGTTATGAAACTTCCTGGCAGATTAAAACGGTGTGCTGGACCGAGACTCGAACTCGGGACCTTTGCCTTTCGCAGGCAAGTGCTCTACCATTCGAGCTACCTGACCAAGACTCACGACCCGTCCGAACAGCTTCAATTCTGCAAGTACCTCGTCTCCTATCTTCCAAACTTCACAGAATGTCTTCTGCGAATCTTGCGCAACTAGCAGTCCTGGAAGAAAGGAGAGGTTATTTCTTTATACATCTGCTGATATAGTCGATCCAGAGAAAATGATGTTAATTTTCGTTTTCTATACGCATTCTGAGTCAGCAGGGAAATGTATATGCAATGAGAGAGATTTAAATTACCCTCGCTACGTTTCTGTCGTATCAGCCATACGCTTACAGACCAGAGACATAATTTACTTTCTGGGAGACTGTTGCAGTTCAGATATTACACTACTGGCCATTACAATTGCTACACCACGAAGATGACGTGCTACAGACGCGAAATTTAACCGACAGGAAGAAGATATTGTGATATGCAAATGATTAGCTTTTCAGAGCATTCACACAAGGTTGGCGCCGGTGGCGACACCTAAAACGTGCTGACATGAGGAAAGTTTCCAACAGATTTCTCATACACAAACAGCAGTTGACCGGCTTTGCCCCTTGAAACGTAGTTGTCATGCCTCGTGTAAGGAGGAGAAATGCATACCATCACGTTTCCGAATTTTATAAAGGTCGAATTGTAGCCTATCGTGATTGCGGTTTATCGTATCGCGACATTGGTGCTCTCGTTGGTCGAGATCCAATGACTGTTAGCAGAATATGGAATCGGTGGCTTCAGGAGGGTAATACGGAACGCCATGCTGGGTCCCAAAGGCCTCGTATCAGTAGCAGTCGAGATCATAGGCATCTTATCCGCATGGTTGTAACGGATCGTGCAAGACAACAACCATCTGTACGAACAGTTCGACGACGTTTGCAGCAGCATGGACTATCAGCTCGGAGACTATGGCTGCGGTTAACCTTGACGCTGCATCACAGACAGGAGCGCCTGCGATGGTATACTCAACGACGAACCTGGGTGCACGAATGGCAAAACGTCATTGTTTCGGATGAATCCAGGTTCTGTTTACAGTCTCATGATGGTCGCATCCGTGTTTGGCGACATGGCGGTGAACGCACACTGGAAACGTGTATTCGTCATCGCCATACTGGCGTATGACACGTCGTGATGGTATGGAGTGCCATTGGTTAGACGTCTCGGTCACCACTTGTTCGCATTGACGGCACTTTGAACAGCGGACGTTACATTTCAGATGTGTTACGACCCGTGACTCTACCCATCATTCACTCCCTGCGAAACCCTACATTGCAGCAGGATAATGCACGACCGCATGTTGCAGGTCTTGTACGGGCCTTTCTGGATAGAGAAAATGTTCGACTGCTGCCCTGGCCAGCACATTCTCCAGATCTCTCACCAACTGAAAACATCTGATCAATGGTGGCCGAGCAACTGGCTCGTCACAATACGCCAGTCACTACTCTTGATGAACTGTGGTATCGTGTTGAAGCTGCATGGGCAGCTGTACCTGTACACGCCATCCAAGCTCCGTTTGACTCAATGCCCAGGCGTACCAAGGCCGTTATTACGGCCAGAGGTGGTTGTTCTGGGTACTGATTTCTCAGGATCTATGCACCCAAACTGCGTGGAAATGTAATCACATGTCAGTTCTAGTATAATATATTTGTCCAATGAATACCAGTATATCATCAGCATTTCTTCTTGGTGTAGCAATTTTAACGGCCAGTAGTGCATTTGAGTCGGGCGCCACAGTTTGGTGGCCTGTTGATACGGCAATGTCACGATGTTACCAGCAACAGCGCGTCAGTAAATAAGGCGCGGTAACAAGTGTGACCCTTCATACTGCTGGGAGAAGATCTGCGGGAGAAACGGTGGCTATGAGACGGAGCCGTATTGCCCTGTGGAGTGGTGCGCGCCCTTCCAAGCTGCCGCTACCAGGGCGGGCTCTTTCTCCACTCTCGCGTCGTTGTCTGGCTCGGCCCGTTTTTTTGTGGCGGCGATACATTTTTTTCGTGTGAGTGCTGGCCGGCCCTGCTGCACCGTGGCGGGCTCGCGTCAACTTCCTTTTCCGGTGCGCCGCGGCTGGCGTCTGCCGCTCGCCCCCCCCCCCCCTCCCTCTCCCACCATCCAACCCCTTCCACCCTCCCCTCGGTCTCTCTCCCTCTGTCTGTCTGTCCTGTCCTGTCCTGTCCTCGGGCGGACTTCACGCACTTCACGCAGCGCGCCACGCACGGCGCTCCCCGCGCGCTCGTATTTTCGTCCAGATACACACACACGCACACACACGCATACACACGCACACACACACACACACACACACACACACACACACGCGCGCGCGCGAGGTGCGTGCGCACGCACCAGTCGTCGGGTTCCTCCGCACCAACTCAAATAAACGACGTAGGAATAGCTCACACCTTCCCGTTCTCTTTCTCGTTTTTGGCCCTTTGCGCCCGCGTATGGCGTCGCTATCTGGAGGTGGCTGGGCTCGGCTCACATTCCTTCACGGCAGCTCCCGCGTCCGCGTCGAAAAATAGCCGTGACGGACCGACACAATGAGCTGCAGGCCGCATCGAGTAGCCACCCGGTGGATCTCCGGTCGCTCTACGTGCAACACTTAAAACATGCCGTCGCTCTGAGGTTAATGGCCGGCCTTCGTCCCATACTCCTCCAATACGCGGCTTCTCCCGGCTCATTTTGTTTACGTTGAGTACTCATATAACACGTATGTCGACTTTAGAAGAGACATTCGATCATCACGGTGCAGTGAGTGGCCGGCCGGCCGGAGTGGCCGAGCGGTTCTAGGCGCTACAGTCTGGAACCGCGCGACCACTACGGTTGCAGGTTCGAATCCTGCCTCGGGCATGGATGTGTGTGATGTCCTTAGGTTAGTTCGGTTTAAGTAGTTCTAAGTTCCAGGGTAGTGATGACCTTAGAAGTTAAGTCCCATAGTGCTCAGAGCCATTTGAACCATTTTTTTGGTCATGCGAAACTGCTTGCTCTCCTGTTTCGTTGCACTTCTGCCGGGCGATAATTGGTGTTCCTATATCATCATCATGTTCTATTCCGCCCCGTTAGCTGAATGGTCAGTGTGACGGATTGCCGTCCTAAGGGGCCCGCTCAGGAACTGGGTGTTCTGTTGTCGTCATCATCATTTCATCCCCATCCGGCGCGCAGGTCGCCCAATGTGGCATCGAATGCAATAAGACCTGCACCAAGGCGGCCGGACCTGCCCCGTAAGGGGCCTTCTGGCCAATGACGCCAAACGCTCGTTTCATTTCATATTCCAGAATTTCTCTTTAACGTTACATTGGATAATAAGACACCCTGAGTCGTGATACTGGCCAACATCTTTGGGGATTTATAATGAAGACCATTGGCAGTGTAACCTGATGACATTCTTTCGACGAAACAAGTAGTGACGTAATAAATATTTGTCAAGTTCTTATTGACATTCAGATAAAGTTGATTTTGTAGGAAAAGCGGATGCCGGGCTTTCGTTGGAAGGATCCTAAGAAAGCGTAAATAATCCAAGAAAGACATGATTTACAAAACGCTTGTTTGACAGCTTCTTGTGTATTATTCATCAGACTGAGACTCTTACAGAGCAGAATTAAGGGTTAAAGAAGATCCGATGTTGAATGATACCTTTCGTCTCGCTATCATTTAATTGGCGTGAGAGCGTTAGGTAGATGTTCAACGGACTCCAGTGGCAGTCACTACAAAAAGGCGTTTTTCATTATGAAGAGGATTTCTGTTGAAATTTCGGTAGCGTACATTCGAAGAGGAGTCGGAGAACATATTACTTCCTCCTCAATACGTCTCGCGAAATGAACACCCACAGAAAATAAGAGAAACTGGAGCTCATGTGAAAGTTTACTGACAGTCGCTGTTCCCACGCAGAATTCACAGATGGAACAGAGGAGCGGGAAATGGTTGTCGTAGCAGAAGTACCTTCCACCACACAGCGTAGAGCTGTAGTGAATGTTTCACTATTCACATTACACACTTCTAGCGGTTGTAGGGGGTACTTAGTAGATTAGGTTTTACGTAGGAATCCATGTCCGGAATTTTGTTTTCACACAGAGAAGAGTTTCAACTTACCCTACCAGCCCTGTGGCAGTGAACGAGCAGATACCCTGAAATATATCGTATACGATGTATTGCATAAAAGAAGCGTAGAGAGTAACTTGGTAATGTTCGCAGAACACATGTTCCACAAGTGGCGGCCGTTTCAAAATAGAACCGCAAGAGACTAGAAATAAATGTAAGCTTTAGAAAGGACAAGAACAAACACCTGAAAATAAGCAAATTTTCTCGCTTGTTAGGCAGAAGTGCCGAAACGTCGATTATGAGGAACGTGATGCGAGCTCACAACATGGAAAACCTTACCTTCAATGTCAACGACGTAGAAAGCTTGCTGACTTGCACCTACAAATTGTTTAGGGGCACAACCAGACGTTTTGCACTCCGCCACAACTCTGGCGATGCAGTGATCCCAAAGGGGTGTATCAACAGTGTGCAAAGTGAAGAAAGTTTTCCAGGCCTCAAACGTCGTCATTAGTTCCTTAAAAAAAGTGCTGCATAACATTTCTGCTTGTCGTTTTCTGTGAAGCTGCATAGGTCGTGCGTTATATTTTGCCTTCTATTAAAGCACAAGACACTTCTGTAGAGGGCGTTTCGCCCATTACCGGTGTTTCGAACAGTTTTGAAGAAACCTGACGCAGCAGAAGGACTCCGTTCAAGGTTGGAAAATGTATATGCACTAGTATGCTACCATAAATAGATCTTCATTAATGCAAGCGGACCTTCCTGTCCTTTTTTTGACAGCTCGTATACGAGATGCCGATCCGAGAGCGGGGTGTCATGGCGTTTAGTAAAACCTATCGCCTCACCCCCCCCCCACCCCAAAAATGAAAGAGGTAAAAGCATTGGACTAATCACTGATACAAACAAACTATTATGTTTATACTAAAACATTTCAAGTATTCATTATAATTATCTTTAAAATCCTAGGCAAATTTGGCTCGTTAAATGTACTTTAATGTAAGTTAAATATGGGGATGGTTCAGGGAAAGCGACTATAAAATACAGCCAATCCTCCCACCACCAGAAACGAACCCAAGATCGACTCCTATCATATATCCCAGAGCACAGTTGAGCCGCAACCAAGGACCTCTGCATCTAGACACTGGCTTTCGTGGATACCTCACTTCACTTACTGTCCCAGTGAAGTTCGGAAAAACAGCAGAAAGTCAGACGGTAATTCATATTTAGATTCCCACTCTCATTTCGCCTATATTTTCGAAAAATATTTTCCGAAAAAAAGGAATGTTCGCAGCCGTTTCTTCGGAGAAGGAAAGACAAGTGTTTTAAATAAAAAGAGTAACCCCTAGTTTTCTAAAGTTTTTAGGCATATCTAAGTGGTGCCTGTCTTTGGTGACCTACATTTTAATATACATTGAACACAAGGACGAAATTTAATGTTATTATTAAGAGATGCAAGAGTTTTAGTTTACTTGTCGAAGTTTCATTGAAACAACATATATTCATAATCAGAATTCAACCTTTCTATTTTGGTCCCAATGCTCCCTCAAATTCTGGCGAACCAACGAAGAAGCCAGAGCTAAATCCGACCTGGAAAGTTTCTTAGTTGCAGTTATGACATGCATGCTTCATTACGCTCAGGTTTTCTGTAGAACATGAAATACACCATACTAAAAGTTCCGAGACTGATCCATTCCTGGCGTATAAGCGTCGCTTTTGCGGCAACCGTGGTAGCAGCTTGAACTACACTCCTGGAAATGGAAAAAAGGACACATTGACACCGGTGTGTCAGACCCACCATACTTGCTCCGGACACCGCGAGAGGGCTGTACAAGCAATGATCACACGCACGGCACAGCGGACACACCAGGAACCGCGGTGTTGGCCGTCGAATGGCGCTAGCTGCGCAGCATTTGTGCACCGCCGCCGTCAGTGTCAGCCAGTTTGCCGTGGCATACGGAGCTCCATCGCAGTCTTTAACACTGGTAGCATGCCGCGACAGCGTGGACGTGAACCGTATGTGCAGTTGACGGACTTTGAGCGAGGGCGTATAGTGGGCATGCGGGAGGCCGGGTGGACGTACCGCCGAATTGCTCAACACGTGGGGCGTGACGTCTCCACAGTACATCGATGTTGTCGCCAGTGGTCGGCGGAAGGTGCACGTGCCCGTCGACCTGGGACCGGACCGCAGCGACGCACGGATGCACGCCAAGACCGTAGGATCCTACGCAGTGCCGTAGTGGACCGCACCGCCACTTCCCAGCAAATTAGAGACACTGTTGCTCCTGGGGTATCGGCGAGAACCATTCGCAACCGTCTCCATGAAGCTGGGCTACGGTCCCGCACACCGTTAGGCCGTCTTCCGCTCACGCCCCAACATCGTGCAGCCCGCCTCCAGTGGTGTCGCGACAGGCGTGAATGGAGGGACGAATGGAGACGTGTCGTCTTCAGCGATGAGAGTCGCTTCTGCCTTGGTGCCAATGATGGTCGTATGCGTGTTTGGCGCCGTGCAGGTGAGCGCCACAATCAGGACTGCATACGACCGAGGCACACAGGGCCAACACCCGGCATCATGGTGTGGGGAGCGATCTCCTACACTGGCCGTACACCACTGGTGATCGTCGAGGGGACACTGAATAGTGCACGGTACATCCAAACCGTCATCGAACCCATCGTTCTACCATTCCTAGACCGGCAAGGGAACTAGCTCTTCCAACAGGACAATGCACGTCCGCATGTATCCCGTGCCACCCAACGTGCTCTGGAAGGTGTAAGTCAACTACCCTGGCCAGCAAGATTTCCGGATCTGTCCCCCATTGAGCATGTTTGGGACTGGATGAAGCGTCGTCTCAGGCGGTCTGCACGTCCAGCACGAACGCTGGTCCAACTGAAGCGCCAGGTGGAAATGGCATGGCAAGCCGTTCCACAGGACTACATCCAGCATCTCTACGATCGTCTCCATGGGAGAATAGCAGCCTGCATTGCTGCGAAAGGTGGATATACACTGTACTAGTGCCGACATTGTGCATGCTCGTTGCCTGTGTCTATGTGCCTGTGGTTCTGTCAGTGTGATCATGTGATGTATCTGACCCCAGGAATGTGTCAATAAAGTTTCCCCTTCCTGGGACAATGAATTCACGGTGTTCTTATTTCAATTTCCAGGAGTGTATAAGCATCTGAATGTGCATTCTACTAGATATGCAGTGTACGTGCGTCCGTAATTTGAAACGTTGTTGTGTGAAAAGTCACAACAGAGCAGTACACCAACAATCTCTAAATCAAGTGTTGAAGACATTCTCCGGAAGAGGAGAAGAGTGGCTGCAAAGTTTGTCTCGCACACTTTGAATCTAGAATTAAAGAAGATCAAACTCATGTGCATGCCTGCCGCAACGTGATTGAAACGAAAAACTCGAATATTTCTTTTCTGGACAAATCAGCACGGTTGACTAAATTTGGCGTTATCAATACAAACCTACTTCTGAACGGCAGAGTACAGAATGGGTCTCTGATGGTTTTGCAACACTGAAGAAAAAGCGAATGTGATGCGCGAATTAAACCACGCTGTCTTTTCTGACAGTTTCACTTAGCTGCCTGAGCTTTCCGTGCGTTGTATTCAAATGGTGGGAGACTATTTAGGACACGCGCGCCATTAAAAGCAACGAATTGACTTTTTGGACTGACTTGATGTGGGAAAATAGCTACAGCCGTACGCTAATATTTTAGTTACCAGTGTGAAGTGTGAATAGTACTTAAATTTTATAGAGATTAATCATTATAAGGAATGGAAAAGGAGAACAGTAATGTGAACATAAATTATTTTGCAAGTGAAAGTAATTTGGACAGTTTTCTTCCACTTGGTGTCTAATGCGTTCTGTCTTATAAATTAACCTTCGATACAAATATTTTGGAGCCACCGACATGGACGAACTGTCTTTGTAAAAGTCTCATTGTGAAAATTTTTCTCTCACTTTCTTAATCAGTTGCGCAACGGCCTTGTCGCAGTGGATACACCGGTTCCCGTGAGATCACCGAAATTAAGCGCTGTCGGGCGTGGCCGGCACTTGGATGGGTTACCATCCAGCTGCCATGCGCTCTTGCCATTTTTTCGGGGTGCACTCAGTCTGGTGATGCCAATTGAGAAGCTTCTCGACCGAATAGTAACTGCTCCGGTCAAAGAAAACCATCATAACGACCGGGATGACACGACGGTCGGATGGTCCCGATGGGCCATTTGTGGCCTGAAGGCGGAGTGCTTAATATGGACGAACTATCTCTGAAAAAGTCTCTTCGCGAAAATTTTTCTCTCGTATTCTTAATTAATTGATTTTTTGCTATGCTTGTTATTTTCATCTCTGAAAAGGGTAGATAATATAATGGGCCATCACCTACTCTTAAAAGCTTGTTATCGTTTTCATTTCGACCAATCCATAAAGATTTCATGTGACACAATGAAAGTGACAGTTATGCATGTATTTTATAATATATGCATAATTTGTTGATACTTAGGGTGCCCATACGTCCCGATTAATCGGGATTGTCCCGTTTTTTGAGGCTCAAAAATTTGTCCCGACTTTTTTTTTTAAACCAAGCAATTTGTCGCAATTTTCAAGGATTATTTTCAGACATTTACAAAGTGGTTAAAATATTTTCTGTGTGTCGATTTCATAAACTATCAATTGAAACTGACAATCCGTACGTTGGTACCCCGTCATAATGTACAGCTTAAGCACAATAATTGTTGCGTACTCTTATTTTCTTTGCTTTTGCTTGCCATTGTTGTCAGCACTCAGTATCAGTTTCGTGAAGTGCTAGTACGTCGTGGCGATGCCGAGACGAAAATCAAAGTTTTCGGAAGAGTTTCAGAGGAAATGTCCTTGCTTCACTGCTACAGACAATGACTGTTCAGCAAAATGTAACGTATGTAACTGTGCTGTATCCGTGTCTCATGGTGGTGCTGCAGATCTCAAGCATCATATGGAGTCAGAGAAACAGAGGAAGAATCTTCAATCGGCAGATTCCTCGCAAAAAATGACGAGATATTTTGTAACTTCAAATACACAGGAACAGAAAAACGTAGCTGCAGCAGAAGGAACCCTGCCGTTCCATGCTGTTAAACACCACCAAAGCTATCGTTCTAATGACTGCAGTGTTCAACTAAACAAAAAAAATTCCTGATTCTAAGATTGCAGAAAATGTTTCGTGTGGAAGAATAAAGTGTGAAGAAATTACTTTAATGTGGCTAAATGAAAAGGGCATTCTAGTAAATGACAGCCTCTTATTTGATGCAATAGTTCATATACAGTCATTTGTAAAACAACAAGTGGAAACAGACAGTGAACAATGGAATCAGTTGATGGTGCATGAAAAATGGTGTAGGTTTTTCAGATCTTTCCAGTGTAATGAACAGTTGAGAGAATCGCTTAATATAGCGCAGTACTTCTTTTCACTCCCTGCCCACAATGCAAATGTTGAAAGAGTTTTCAGCTTACTATCGTCAAGTGGACAGATGAGAGGAATAGATTTACGGTGAGGAGCGTTAAGTGTATTTTACTGACCTGTTTAAACTTCAGTAAACACAGTTGCACTGACTTCTATTCATACCTATTAGGCAAACCTGAGTTGCTGAATGAAATTTCATCTTCGAAGAAATATGATTGCAGTGTGGAATTCACAAAACCATAAATTTCTTGTGTTCACTAAGAACTTTTGTTGTAGTGATTGTTACTGTATGTCTTTCTACATTCTGTGTTATAAATCTTACATTTCTTAATAAGTAAATTTCTGAAAACTTGAAATGTACTTCTTTCCATTCTTTCCATTCTTTGTTTGGTTTTGTACACACACACACACACACACACACACACACACGCACACAAAGACAAACACACACACACACACACACACAAACACACACACACACGCCCGCGCGCACGCACAATTATCAGTGAAGGCTATATTTGCAGAAGAAGAAGAAATGTTAGCATTAAAAGTGATATTTAACGAGAAATAAAAATTGTCCCACTTTTTGGCCGAGAAAATGTATGAAAGTCTCACTTTTGTCCGAAGAAAATAGTCACCCTATTGATACTGTGTTTCGATTTTACTGCCGATACTTGTTTTCGAGCCTCCTTGGATCTCTACAACGTTACAGTCCTCGTTGAAAACCAATGGTCTCACTGTAACAGTTCTCAAGTCATCTCTGTCTTAAGTCAGCCCAGTCATGTTATCACTGCTGTGTTGACCTACGGCACTGATTGTCCGGGATTCGACCTGCTGTAGTGTCGGCTATGAGACCAGCAGAGTTCAAAGGGGCCACCCTCCTCGTATGTGGAGTTAACTAGGACAAGACTTACGGTGTACGCAGCGGACAAAGAGCGCGTGTCACGGGTACACGCACCTGCGCGTGCGCAGCTGTGGCGGCGGACAGCAGGTGGGGCCGCGACGCACGCGCTGCGCCTGCAGGTGTCCCCCAGCTGCCAGCAGGAGCCAGAAGAGCACAGAGGCGGCGCCAGGTGCCCGCTGCGGCAGCCGCCGACACCGATACATGAGCCTGATACACAGGGCTGCCGACAGCGCATCACCAGCAGGAGTACCGCGGCAGAATCTGTCACGTGGCATCACCAAGGCCTGTACTACCCAACAAGTCGACGGTGGTGGATCCAGGGACCCGACTGTTTACGACTCGTATGTGGTCTGTCCAAAATAAAACCGCAATTCCTTCACGTCTACTTCGATGGTCAGAGCAATAAAACAAGGCTTGCACTTCTGCACGATGCTCTACTCAGCCCTTACGAAGTCCTTGTGCAGGCGGATTCGTATTCTACCATCGGTCCAGTTTATGGTACAAAACCTTTGTCCCAAACTGCTCAACAACGGCCAGAACAGTGAGGATTCGAAACATGTCTTACAAGATTATCATAAGCAAACCAACGATCTTAACGATTAACCAAGAAAATTTTAGATCGTCTGGGTTATACGTGATGTATCAAAAGAACGTTTCTATTTGAAGAGCTCTCTGCGCTCGCGCAACAAGTCGGAAAAGACTTGGGGGAGGGCGGGGGGTGTACGTTGTTCATCGCTTGCTTGGCCATCAGGAATGCAGTCGATATGGGGCGCTTCTTGGGAGCGGACTGCGCGTTCCGTGTGCAAGAATTTCACAAGCAACGATTTACCATTTTACAAAATGATGATGTTTGCTACGCAGGAAAATTCTTTGACTCTGGCTGCGAAACTCTAGTAACACAGAAGAAAAAAAGTATTACAAGAGACACTAGCGTTCCTAGCGTGCTTACAAAAAACTTCATTTCAGCGATACCCCAAGACAAATTGACCGCCAAAATTTAGCCGCTTAAAGCGACCTCATATGCTCGAAATCCTATCAGTCTGGGTAGTTTACATACATATTTTTGCTTCCAACACCTGCCCCACCTTAACGCCATCCTAATGCCAACCATGGTACCAAAACCGCTTGGGGAAAAAATAAGTTCCTCTTGTTCAACATTTTAGACAACGTCAATTCACGTTTCAAATATACAGCGTCATACAATCTGGAAAGAATTTATACCAAAGAAGACTTTTTTCTAGAAGGCAACGGATTAACTCTACAGATTCCTATTAAGGAATTACGGACCCGTTTCCGCCACCCTCAGACCCTCATGCCCACACCCTCAATACCCTTCCCCCTGACACACACTTACCCCGCCCCAAATAGAGATAGTGATTGATGAGGTATTTGAACCATTGTCCGCAACAATACATTACCTTCAAAATTAGATGCAATGGTGTCCCCCTTAGATCTAGTACTTAAATCAAGTTAATTCCTATAGGCACCCGTTAATATCCACTTTCCCAACACCGATAACTCTATTTTCATCATAAAATGCCTCATTATGAAAAGCCTCATTATAAGGGGTTCATCCCATGGAACAAGGGATATTACTCTAAACGGAAATCATTGGCACATCTGACTGTCACGAAGACCCAGCGTCCGTTCACAAGGATTGTCGAACTATTGGGAAATCAATCAAGAAATACAGACAGTTTACATGAACTTAGCCTATTATCACACTGAAACGAAAATCGCGCCACATAGGACGTAACACGCCGTCCGCTGTGGCCGAGCGGTTCTAGGCGCTTCAGTCCGGAACCGCGCTGCTGCTACGGTAGCAGGTTCGAATCCTGCCTCGGGCATGGATGTGTGTGATGTTCTTAGGTTAGTTAGGTTTAAGTAGTTTCTAAGCCTATGGGACTGATGACCTCAGATGTTAAGTCCCATAGTGCTTAGAGCCATTTGGACCATTTGGACGTAACACGTATTTTGGAGGACTTGGTAATATAAATTAAATTAAAATAACCGTTTCATCCTTTTACATTTTGAGAAGTAAGATTTCATCTAGGTCTTTATTTACGAGGGTTGTTTTTTAAGTAAGGGCCGTTCGCGCGTATAGTCCCGTAGTTCGCGTGGACGCCGCAACAAGCCACCGCGCCACTTGCCGGCATCCTTCCCGTTCACAATGATGCAAGTTGCAGCTCTGTAGCTGACGTGTACGCATCGCTGTGCTATTTTATAATGTTTACGATTATTGAATCGCCCGCCGCGTGTGAGATACGGTCAGTGATACGTTTTTTGACCGCGAGAAGCCTATCAGCTGCAGAAATTCATCGTCAGTTAACAGAAGTTTATGGCTAGAATGCAATGAGTGAAGGTAAAGTGCGTCAGTGGGTTAGAGAGTTTAAAAATGGCCGTCAAAACGTCCATGACGAAGACGCTCAGGCCGGCCCTCTGTGATCACTGCTGATTTGGTGGCTGCAGTCGAAACAAAGATTCGTGAGGACAGAAGATTTACAATTTCCACTCTTTCTTTGGAATTTCCACAAGTTTCAAGATCGGTTTTGTACAAAATTGTGTCTGAAAACCTAAACTTTAAGAAACTGTGTTCTCGGTGGGTACCCAGACTCCTCACAGAGGACCACAAAGAGATTTGCCACTTCATTGGACTTTTTGATTCGTTGCGAGGAAGAAGGGGATGACATGTTGAGTCAAATTGTCACTGGAGATGAAACATGGGTATCCCATATCACTCCCGAAAGCAAGCGACAATCGATGGAATGGCGACAAACAACCTCACCCGTCAAGGTCAAAGCCAAACAGACGCTGTCAAAGCGCAAGATTATGGCAACTGTGTTCTGGGACCGGCGCGGTGTTTTGCTAGTGGACTTTATGCCACGAGGAACGACAATCAACTCAGATGCCTACTGTGCAACTCGAAAGAAGTTCCGCAGAGCAATTTAAAACAAAAGGCGCGGCATGCTGACAAAAGGAGTTTTGCTCCTGCACGAAACGCTAGGCCTCACGCCTCTCAAAAGAATCGGGATTTGATTGATTCTTTTGGCTGGGAAGTTCTGGACCATGCACCATACAGCCCCTACCTTGCTCCTAGCGATTTTCACCTTTTCCGGTACTTGAAACACCATCTTGTCGGGCAGCGCTTCAATGACGACGATGAAGTGAAAGCGGCCGTGAACTCTTGGCTGTCGGAGCAGGTGGCCGAATTCTTTGAAGAGGGAATTGAAAACTTAGTTGTACGGTATGACAAGTGCTTAAATAAACCAGGCAACAACATAGAAAAATAGGTAAAAGTGTGTAGAATCAGAAAATAAAAGTTTTTTTACTAAAGTATTACTATCTTTTTTAAAAATAAAAACGGCCCTTACTTAAAAAACAACCCTCGTATATTGTCTAATAAACTGTGACAAATAAGGTTTAATCGAGCGTGTTGCACACTTAGACACTTCCAGTCCTTCCTGGCAAATAGTAAAACTCACAGATTAGCCGTCCTTATTCCTCGATCGACATTAAATAACACTACAGGAACTTCACCTTTGAGAGTGAGCGCTGCGCCTCTCTGATCACCGGTCCCTGCCTAATTGCAGTGTCGTCTTCCGGGCTGCTTCCAACTCTTCACGTGACTTGTCATCATTTCACAGTAACATTACCGACCCTGACTCCGGTTCAACATCTACTGCCTCTCTTAATCTTTCCACTCCTGTGCTCCGATACTTCAAATCTTTGCCTCTGCCTTCTTTTTATTAGCTGTCTCATAAATGGCAGCAGCAACGATCTGCCATTGGTTCACTTCTACCCCAATGTCTCTCTTGATCCTCAGAGGTAAGTTTCCCGGTATAAGTGTGGCCTGAGAGGCACAGCTATTACTGTCAAGACGAATGTCACACTTGGTAGCTGCCGACACATCGCCATTCAGGGTTTGCGAAATACGCTGGGAGTTTCCAGAGCTGCTGAGGTTCCATAACAATTCCCGGGGTCGCAAGGCGTCGCGACGAACACTTCCGAGAAGGGTTTAACTTGGGTGTGTGTGGCATTTGGCAACTCCCGAAAGACCACCATTCTAACTTGCAAAATAGCCGCTACAGCTCCAAAGCGACTCCAATGGTCACAAGGCTTCTTGAGAAGCGTTTCTAAGAACGGTTGCATTCTCTGAGTCCAGCGTCCCCAGGCTGCTCGTTCCGCAGCGAACACCCAGGCCCCTCGCCATCGCCGAAAGCCGTTATCCGACAAATTATTCTCCTCGCGGCCGAAACACCGGGATTCCCATCTTCTTCCTTTGACTAAAGTAGCCAGCCGGTGTGGCCGAGCGGTTGTAGGCGCTACAGTATGGAAACGCGCAGGTTCGAATCCTGCCTCGGGCATGGATGTGTGTGATATTCTTGGGTTAGTTAGGTTTAAATAGTTCTACGTTCTAGGGGACTGATGACCTCAGAAGTTAAGTCCCATACTGCAGAGACCCATTTGAACCGTTTTTGACTAACGTACGACGAGTATAGAGCTTAACTAAATCTTCAAACAATAGTCACACTAGAATGAGATTTCCACTCTGCAGCGGAGTGTGCGCTGATATGAAACTTCCTGGGAGATTAAAACTGTGTGCCCGACGGAGACTCGAACTCGGGACCTTTGCCTTTCGCGGGCAAGTGCTCTACCAAAGCTGTGAGGACCGGGCGTGAGTCGTGCTTCGGTAGCTCAGATGGTAGAGCACTTGCCCGCGAAAGGCAAAGGTCCCGAGTTCGAGTCTCGGTCGGGTACACAGTTTTAATCACCCAGGAAGTTTCATATCAGCGCGCACTCCGCTGCAGAGTGAAAATCTCATTCTGGAAACATCCCCCAGGCTGTGGCTAAGCCATGTCTCCGCAATATCCTTTCTTTCAGGAATGCTAGTTCTGCAAGTTTCGCAGGAGAGCTTCTGTAAAGTTTGGAAGGTAGGAGACGAGATACTGGCTGAAGTAAAGCTGTGAGGACCGGGCGTGAGTCGTGCTTCGGTAGCTCAGATGGTAGAGCACTTGACCGCGAAAGGCAAAGGTCCCGAGTTCGAGTCTCGGTCGGGCACACAGTTTTAATCTCCCAGGAAGTTTAATAGACACACTAAGTGAATCGTCACATAGCATCAAAGTAATTTGTCAGAGTCATTGAAACCGTACTCACCCATGAATAATATAGCTGAAAAGAATACCACATGATCATCAACACAGCGCACATGTTCTTATGACAAGACCAAATGATGTCTGGAAGTGGACGCGAAAAGAAGGCAACAGTTCAAACAGGACACCACCACATTCTATGCAGATCATTGATATCGGACGTCGTACGACTAGACTGCCTACTTTTTTCTTAAGCTGAGCGTAGTATCCACATGTGGTTGACTGGACATTTTCGTAATACTCGCTGTCGAGCACTATGCATGTATTTATGAAATCAGCATTAGCGAATTTTATATACGTTTTCTCTTGAATACGCCAAGATCTTTCTCAGTTACCTACAGGTGATTTTAACACTCTGACAGAAGTGGCCCCCTATCGGCGGTTGATGTTCCTCGGTGTACATTCTCGTCGCAGTGCGATACCTATCCAATATTTCAAAAGAATGTGACGTACAAGTTTCCTTTTCAGTTGCAACCGCCTGGTCTCGCGACCAGTGGATAACACTTTACACTGAAGTGACTTAAGTCATGGGGTAGTGACATGCACTTATACAGATGGCGGTAGTATTGCATACAGAAGTTGGAAAAGAAAATTGAGAATGCGCTAGCTGACGATCAGTTTGGCTTTAGGAAAAGTAAAGGGACGAGAGAGGCAATTCTGACGTTACGGCTAATAATGGAAGCAAGGCTAAAGAAAAATCAAGACACTTTCATAGGATTTGTCGACCTGGAAAAAGCGTTCGACAATATAAAATGGTGCAAGCTGTTCGAGATTCTGAAAAAAGTAGAGGTAAGCTATAGGGAGAGACGGGTCATATACAATATGTACAACAACCAAGAGGGAAAAATAAGAGTGGACGATCAAGAACGAAGTGCTCGTATTAAGAAGGGTGTAAGACAAGGCTGTAGCCTTTCGCCCCTACTCTTCAATCTGTACATCGAGGAAGCAATGATGGAAATAAAAGAAAGGTTCAGGAGTGGAATTAAAATAAAAGGTGAAAGGATATCAATGATACGATTCGCTGATGACATTGCTATCCTGAGTGAAAGTGAAGAAGAATTAAATGATCTGCTGAACGGAATGAACAGTCTAATGAGTACACAGTATGGTTTGAGAGTAAATCGGAGAAAGACGAAGGTAATGAGAAGAAGTAGAAATGAGAAGAGCGAGAAACTTAACATCAGGATTGATGGTCACGAAGTCAATGAAGTTAAGGAATTCTGCTACCTAGGCAGTAAAATAACCAATGACGGACGGAGCAAGGAGGACATCAAAAGCAGACTCGCTATGGCAAAAAAGGCATTTCTGGCCAAGAGAAGTCTACTAATATCAAATACCGGCCTTAATTTGAGGAAGAAATTTCTGAGGATGTACGTCTGGAGTACAGCATTGTATGGTAGTGAAACATAGACTGTGGGAAAACCGGAACAGAAGAGAATCGAAGCATTTGAGATGTGGTGCTATAGACGAATGTTGAAAATTAGGTGGACTGATAAGGTAAGGAATGAGGAGGTTCTACGCAGAATCGGAGAGGAAAGGAATATGTGGAAAACACTGATAATGAGAAGGGACAGGATGATAGGACATCTGCTAAGACATGAGGGAATGACTTCCATGGTACTAGAGGGAGCGGTAGAGGGCAAAAACTGTAGAGCAAGACAGAGATTGGAATACGTCAAGCAAATAATTGAGGACGTAGGTTGCAAGTGCTACTCTCAAATGAAGAGGTTAGCACAGGAAAGGAAATGGTGGCGGGCCGCATCAAACCAGTCAGTAGACTGACGACAAAAAAAAAAAACAAAAAAACAAAAAAACAAAAAAAAAGTGTAAAAGGCCAGTGCAATGGCGGAGCTGTCAGTAGTGCTCAGATGATTCATGTGAAATGATGTCCGACGTGATTATTGTCGCACAACCGGGATTAGCAGACTTTGAACGCGAAATGGTAGTTGGATGTAAATGCGTGGGACATTCCATTTCGGAAATCGTTAGGGAATTCGATGTTCCCACATCCACTGTATGAAGAGTGTGCCAAGAGTACCAAAGTTCAGGCTGTAACTTACACCAAGCACTGCGCAGTGGGCGACGACCTCCAGTTAACGACCGAGAGCAGCGGCGTTTCCTTAGTGTTGTCAGTGCTAACAGACAATCAACACTGCGTGAAATAACCGCAAGGAACCAACGTGGGATGGACGACGAACGTATCCGTTCGGACGATGAGGCCAAATTTGCCGTTAATGGGTTTGGCCTTTGCTAACAGCACGACGTAGCTTGAAGACCTTTCGTGGACTCCAGACGACTGTAAAACCGTGGCGTTATCAGATGAGTTCATGGTAGTGTCAGAGAGTGGTGCAGACCTCGAGAAGGCATGGACCCAAGTTCTCAAAGAGGCACTGTGCAATATTGTGGTGCCCCATAATGGTGGGGTCTGTGTCCATGGAATGGAATGGTCCAACTGAACCGATCATTGACTGTAATTGGTTATTTTCGACAACTTGGAGACCATCTGCAGCCATTCGTGTCTTCATGCTCCCGAACAGAACTGCATCATATCACTGGGCCACAATTATTTACGACTGGTTTGAAGAACAGTCTGGACACTCAAGCGATTGATTTGTCCAACCAGATCGCCCGAAATGAATCTCAGTGACTTTTTAAGAGATTTAATATAGAAGTCAGTTACTGCACGAAATCTTGCATCGGAAGCGCTTCTGCAATTATACCAGCAACAGAGGCATCATAGCTCCATATTTCTGTTGGGGACTTCCAACGACTTTTGCGTCCATGTGACGTCGAGTTACTGCGCTAAGCCCGGCAACTAGAGGTCCGAGACGATAGCAGGCGGTATCCAATGACTATTGTCACCTCAGTATATATGACAGACATCCACTCACGCTTTTACTTCTCTTTTACAAGAAAAATTGGGAAAAGTAACTTTGCTTTTCGTTGACGGACGAAGAACGCGTTGTGGCGAGGTTAGCGCAGGACTAAGCGGATGAAAAAAAATAGTGGATAAGTGTCAGAGTACAATTCCTAAGGTCCAAAACTGAATTTTCAGTCATTTCCAAGATTTCTTTTTTGGTGATTACCAGATCTAAAACCCATGGGAGTGATTTGTACAGGGCTATTACAAATGATTGAAGCGATTTCATAAATTCACTGTAGCTCCATTCATTGACATATGGTCACGACACACTACAGATACGTAGAAAAACTCATAAAGTTTTGTTCGGCAGAAGCCGCACTTCAGGTTTCTGCCGCAAGAGCGCTCGAGAGCGCAGTGAGACAAAATGGCGACAGGAGCCGAGAAAGCGTATGTCGTGCTTGAAATGCACTCACATCAGTCAGTCATTACAGTGCAACGACACTTCAGGACGAAGTTCAACAAAGATCCACCAACTGCTAACTCCATTCGGCGATGGTATGCGCAGTTTAAAGCTTCTGGATGCCTCTGTAAGGGGAAATCAACGGGTCGGCGTGCAGTGAGCGAAGAAACGGTTGAACGCGTGCGGGCAAGTTTCACGCGTAGCCCGCGGAAGTCGACGAATAAAGCAAGCAGGGAGCTAAACGTACCACAGCCGACGGTTTGGAAAATCTTACGGAAAAGGCTAAAGCAGAAGCCTCACCGTTTACAATTGCTACAAGCCCTGATACCCGATGACAAAGTCAAACGCTTTGAATTTTCAGTGCGGTTGCAACAGCTCATGGAAGAGGATGCGTTCAGTGTAAAACTTGTTTTCAGTGATGAAGCAACATTTTTTCTTAATGGTGAAGTGAACAGACACAATGTGCGAATCTGGGCGGTAGAGAATCCTCACGCATTCGTGCAGCAAATTCGCAATTCACCAAAAGTTAACGTGTTTTGTGCAATCTCACGGTTTAAAGTTTACGGCCCCTTTTTCTTCTGCGAAAAAAACGTTACAGGACACGTGTATCTGGACATGCTGGAAAATTGGCTCATGCCACAACTGGAGACCGACAGCGCCGACTTCATCTTACAACAGGATGGTGCTCCACCGCACTTCCATCATGATGTTCGGCATTTCTTAAACAGGAGATTGGAAAACCGATGGATCGGTCGTGGTGGGGATCACGATCAGCAATTCATGTCATGGCCTCCACGCTCTCCGACTTAACCCCATGCGATTTCTTTCTGTGGGGTTATCCGAAAGAGTCAGTGTTTAAACCTCCTCTACCAAGAAACGTGCCAGAACTGCGAGCTCGCATCAACGATGCTTTCGAACTCATTGATGGGAACATGCTGCGCCGAGTGTGGGAGGAACTTGATTATCGGCTTGATGTCTGCCGAATCACTAAAGGGGCACATATCAAACATTTGTGAATGCCTAAAAAAACTTTTTGAGTTTTTGTATGTGTGTGCAAAGCATTGTGAAAATATCTCAAATAATAAAGTTATTGTAGAGCTGTGAAATCGCTTCAATCATTTGTAATAACCCTGTATATGTGAAAAACGCGAAATTGCGTTGTGGATCGTGACCCACCTTAAAGTCCCCCCTGTAACTGACTGCGTAAGGTGGCTCAAGGATCGAAACGGGGCAACAGTGAGCCACATTGATGTTAAGAAGCAACACCTAATAAAGCGCCGAGGTCTTCGAACCATTTCTGTTGAATCTTAATGTATATTGCACACAGTAACGAATCACGTGACGATGGGATTAGTGATAGAGAATGAATCGTCAACAGGAAAACCTGTCTTTCCGACGGAAAGTTAGAAATAAACAATTATCAGGCATGCCTTACGCTTTATGCAGAACAAGAAGGCGATATTGTGATCCGTATCGTAAATGCCAACGGATCATGACTACCCATCAGAAAACGAATATCTTTGTCAATGTAAAGATCTGTTTACACATAACCTAAAATAAAAAAAGGTGGCTTTTGAAATGGGTACACCACACTGAACAAATCCGCATGGTACGAGGGAAATTGTATAATGGACCAATCAATACGAGTACGCTCTTCACTTATTTCTGATTGACGAATAAGCGCTGTCTCAGCCTAAGTTGGTATACGGAAGAAAGAAAAAATTCTTTTCGGTCATCAGTCTTCTGACTGGTTTGATGCGGCCCGCCAAGAATTCCTCTCCGTACTCTCTTCATCTCAAAGTAGCACTTGCAACCTACGCCCTCCATTATTTGCTGGATGTATCTCAATCTCTGTCTTCCTCTACAGTTTTTTCCCTCTGGATCTCCCTCTAGTACCATGGAAGCCATTCCCTCATGCCTTAACAGATGTCCTATCATCCTGTCCCCTCTCCTTATCAGTGTTTTCCACATATTCCTTTCCTCTCCGATTCTGCACAGAACCTCCTCATTCCTTACCACATCAGTCCACCTAATTTTAAACATTCTCAAATGCTTCGATTCTCTTCTGATCCGGTTTCACCACAGCCCACGTTTCATTACCATACAATGCTGTACTCCAGACGTACATTCTCAGAAATTTCTTCCTCAAATTAAGGCCGATATTTGATATTAGTAGACTTCTCTTGGCCAGGAATGCCCTTTTTGCCGTTGCTTGACTGCTTTTGATGTCCTCCTTGCTCCGTCCGTCACTCGTTATTTGCTGCCTAGGTAGCAGAACCCCTTAACATCATCTACTTCTTGGCCATCGATCCTGATATTAAGTTTCTCGCAGTTCTCATTTCCCCAACTTCTCATTACCTTCGCCTTTCTTCGATTTACTCTCAATCCATACTCTGAACTCATTAGACTGTTCATTCAATTCAGTAGATCATGTAATTCTTCTTCACTTTCACTCAGGTTTGCAATGTCATCAGCGACTAGTATCATTGACATCCTTTCACCTTCAATTTTAGTGCCACTCCTGAACTTTTCTTTTATTTCCATCATTGCTTCCTGGATGTACGGATTGAACAGTAGGGGCGAAAGGCTGCATCTTGCCCTACACCCTTTTTAATACGAGCACTTCGTTCTTGATCGTCCACTCTTACTATTCCATCTTGGCTGTTGTACATATTGTCCCTAAAGCTTACCCTTACTTTTCTCAGAATTTTGAACATCTTGCACGATTTTACCTTGTCGAACGCTTTTTCAGATTGACAAATCCTATGAATGTGTCTCTATTTTTCTTTAGTCTTGCTTCCATTATTAACTGCAAAGTCGGAATTGCCTCTCTCTTGGCTTTACCTTTCCTAAAGCCAAACTGATCGTCATCTAGCACATCCTCAGTTTTCTTTTCCATTCTTCTGTATGTTATTCTTGCCCCAAACTCGAATGCATGAGCTGTTAAGCTGATTGTGCGATAATTCTCGCACTTGTCATGTCTTGCCGTCTTTGGAATTGTGTGGATGATGTTTTTCTGGAAGTCATATGGTATGTCGCCAGACTCATACATTCTACACACCAACGTGAATAGTCGTTTTGTTGCCACTTCCCCCAACGATTTTAGAAATTCTGATGCAATGCTCCCTGTCCCTTCTGTCTTATTTGATCTTAAGTCCTCCAAACCTTTTTAAATTCTGATTCTAATACCGGGTCCCCAGTCTCTTCTAAATCGACTCCTGTTTCTATCACATCAGACAAATCTTCCCATTCATAGAGGCTTTCAATGTATTCTTTCCACCTATACACTCTCTGCTCTGCATTTAACAGTGGAATTCCCGTTGCACTCTTAATGTTATCACCCTTGCTTTTAATGTCACCGAAGGTTGTTTTGACTTTCCTGTGTACTGAGTCAGTCCTACCGACAATCATTTCTTTTTCGATTTCTTCACATTTTTCACGCAGCCATTTCGTCTTAGCTTCTCTGCACTTTCTATTTATTTTATTCCTCAGCGTCTGGCATTTCCGTATTCCTGAGTCTCCCGGAACATTTTTGCACTTCCTCCTTTCATCGATCAATTGGAGAATTTCTTCTATTACCCGTGGTTCTTTCGCAGTTACCTACTTTGTGCCTATGTTTTCCTTCCCAACTTCTGTTATCGCCCTTTTTAGGGATGTCCATTCCTGTTCAACTGTACTGCCTACTGCGCTATTCCTTATTGCTGTATCTATAGCATTAGAGAACTTCAAGCATATCTCGTCATTCCTCAGTACTTCCGTATCCCACTTCTTTGCTCATTGATTCTTCCAGATTAATTTCTTAAACTTCAGCTTAATCTTCATCACTACTATGTTGTGATCTGAGTCTCTATCTGCCCCTCGGTACACCTTACAATCACTAATATGTTGTGATCTGAGTCTGTATCTGCCACTCGGTACACCTTACAATCACTACTATGTTGTGATCTGAGTCTCTATCTTCCACTCGGTACACCTTACAATCACTACTATGTTGTGATCTGAGTCTCCATCTGCCACTGGGTACACCTTACAATCACTATGTTGTGATCTGAGTCTCTATCTGCCCCTCGGTACACCTTACAATCACTACTATGTTGTGATCTGAGTCTCTATCTGCCACTCGGTACACCTTACAATCACTACTGTGTTGTGATCTGAGTCTCTATGTGCCACTCGGTACACCTTACAATCACTACTATGTTGTGATCTGAGTCTCTATCTGCCCCTCGGTACACCTTACAATCACTACTACGTTGTGATCTGAGTCTCTATCTGCTCCTCGGTACACCTTACAATCACTACTATGTTGTGATCTGAGTCTCCATCTGCCACTCGGTACACCTTACAATCGCTACTATGTTGTGATCTGAATCTCTATCTGCCTCTCGGTACACCTTAGAATCACTACTATGTTGTGATCTGAGTTCTATCTGCCACTCGGTACACCTTACAATTACTACTATGTTGTGATCTGAGTCTCTATCTGCCCCTCGGTACACCTTACAATCACTACTATGTTGTGATCTGAGTCTCTATCTGCCACTCGGTACACCTTACAATCACTACTATGTTGTGATCTGAGTCTCTGTCTGCCGCTCGGTACACCTTACAATCACTACTATGTTGTGATCTGAGTCTTTATCTGCCCTTCGGTACACCTTACAATGCCCGCATCTCGTGGTCGTGCGGTAGCGTTCTCGCTTCCCACGCCCGGGTTCCCGGGTTCGATTCCCGGCGGGGTCAGGGATTTTCTCTGCCTCTTGATGGTTGGGTGTTGTGTGCTGTCCTTAGGTTAGTTAGGTTTAAGTAGTTCTAAGTTCTAGGGAACTTATGACCACAGCAGTTGAGTCCCATAGTGTTCAGAGCCATTTGAACCATTTTTTTGAACACCTTACAATCACTACTATGTTGTGATCTGAGTCTCTATCTGCCCCTCGGTACACCTTACAATCACTACTATGTTGTGATCTGAGTCTCTATCTGCCCCTCGGTACACCTTACAATCACTAATATGTTGTGATCTCTCTATCTGCCCCTCGGTACACCTTACAATCACTACTATGTTGTGATCTGAGTCTCTATCTGCCCCTCGGTACACCTTACAATCCAGTATGTGATTTCTAAATCTCTGTCTGACCATGATGTAATGTAACTGAAATCTTCCCATATCACCCAGCCTTTTCCAAGTATACCTCTTCCTCTTGTGATTCCTGAACACAGTATTCGCTATTACTCGCTGAATTCATTACAGAACTCAATTAATCTTTCTCCTCTCTCATTCCTTGTACCAAGCCCTCTCTCCTGTAACCTTTTCTTCTACTCCTTCCCCTATTTTCATCTCACTTTACATACTGTATTTCCCTTTCAATATCCTTACACACTTTCTCTATATTTTCATGTTCATCTTGCAACGTCGGCATGTATACCTGAACTACCGTTGTCGGTGTTGGGTTGCTGTCGATTCTGATAAGAATAACCCTATCACCGAACTGTTCATAGTAACACACTCTCTGCCCTACCTTCCTATTCATAACGAATCCTATTCCCGTTATACCATTTTCTGTTGCTGTTGATATTACCCTATACTCATCAGACCAGAAATCCTTGTCTTTTTTCCACATCACTTCACTGACCCCTGCTATATCTAAATTTAGCCTTTGCATTTCCCTTTTCAGATTTTCTATTTTCCCTGCCACGAAGAACATATAACTTCCGTAAATAATGTTTTCATTAGACTTCTTCTCGAAGATTTTTCTCACACAGGCTAGGTGCAATACCTAAAGGAAATCCAGTGACTGCCTCGTAAATTTTTAGAATAAATTTCTTTATTTCTGTCAATGATCACAAACTTGTTTGATCCTCAGACTGCTGGTTTCGGTCAGCAATGACGATCTTCAGATCTGTTTTGAAAACGTGTGCTAATGTAATGGAGCGATAGTTTCATCACCAAAAGGTAAACATAAAATCAGGTCACTCAAATTGTATCACCCCGTTTTCGACCATTACCACGTCATCTCCCGGTGTAGATAAGCTAGACGGTCGCTACAAGCTGTATAAATTATGCAGTCCGCAGACGCTATACGCTTCATCTAACTTGCTTCGAGCATACGTTAGTATATGTACACCAGTAAATAATATGATAATGAGTTAGTAATATGTAGATGTCTGTGTAAATGCAGATATCCGCAGGTATCCTCGCAAATATTGACTTTGCGGCTAAAAGGCTGCGCTGATGTGGATATTTAAAACTTTATCAGTGGATACCTACGTAAATACTAAAGGATTGTATCAGCATTATCTTTCCATCTATGATAATAATGATTAGTGTTAGTAAAGTAATAAGTTTTATTAGCTAACGGAAGCCCGCTGTATTGTCTTCCTAATTTACCGTGCTATTTAACGCACGCTCTGTTTCTCTAGACCGGGCTGCTGCTTCACGTTTGATGATTTCTGTTTACTTTGCACCAACAGTCAGTAGTGTAATCAATATTTGTGGAATATTCCGTTGGTTTCTAGAGTAACATAAACGTATTAATAACTTGAATAAACAATATTGATGTTCCACAATAATATTTATATAATAGTTCGCTATGAACTGGCTTTCGGCTTCTTATGGCATCGTCAGATAACTTAAAACTAAACGGATAGTCCACAAAAGGTCAGCAAGAATTTGTATCTGTTCAAAGATTGTTGTACAAATGCCGGTACATTATTAAACGGCGTAACCGCCGGAATGTTGTATACAAAATGGCTCTGAGCACTATGGGACTGAACTTCTGAGGTCATCAGTCCCCTAGAACTTAGGACTACTGAAACCTAACTAACCTAAGGACATCACACACATCCATGCCCGAGGCAGGATTCGAACCTGCGACCCTAGCGGTCGCGCGGTTCCAGACTGTAGTGCCTAGAACAGCTCGAATGTTGTATACAAGCACGCACTGTTGTATATGTATTGGATGTGTACAGGTGCTGGATGTTAGTTTGTGGGATGGAACTCCATGCCTGTAACACTTGATCTGTCTATACAGAGACGAATTATGCTGTTTCTGAATGATGCTGTAGTTATCATCCGACTATCGATTGATCTGGTGACTGAGCAGGCCAAGGCAACCTGTCAATACTCTTCTGAGCATTTTGGGTTACAACAGCAGTATATGGGAGATCGTTATCCTGTTGGAAAACACCCCAGGAACCCCATTCATGAACGGCAGCACAACAGGTCGAATCACCAGACTAACTTACACTTTTGCAGTAAGGATGCGTGGAACAACCTCGAGAGTGCTCCTGCTGTCACACAAAATCGCAAGAGAGACTGTAACTCCAGGTGTAGTTCCAGGGTGTCCAGTACGCAGACAAGTTGGCTGCAGGGCCTCAGTTGGCCTTCTTCTAAACAAAATGTGCCCATCACAGGCATCGAGGCGGAAACAGCTTTCATCAAGAAATACAGACCTCCGCCTCGCTCTCCAGTGAGTTTTCACTTGGCAACACTGAAACTGCAAATGGCGGTGGCTTAGGTTCGGTTGAATGTTCGTTACAGAGCATCTGGCAGGAGCTGTACTTTAAGTAACCGATTTGTAACAGTTCTTTGTGTCACTGTGGAGCCACGTGACCGTCCGCAACCCCGTCTCCTTGCTACAGTACATTCTCGTGACCTCCGCTGCCAGCAATCACGTGCAGTGGTTACATTCCTGCCAAGACTTTCTGCAGATTGCAGAAGGAACATCCAGATTCTCGTAGCGCTTTCACACTCAGTGAGGTGCTCATAATGGCATCTTTGTCACCTTAAGGGGGGGTAGGACGTCAAACGGGCCGACTTGGAGCAGGAGAGGCATCACAGGACATTTTAATTTCCACCGTCTATACTTTTACAAATAAATTCATAATACTTTAACAGCATGACCAGGAAGGATTCAGGATTCATACTCATAGCAGTGGAAGCTCAAAAACGTAACAAAACACTTTTTTTTTACATGTGAAATTTCATCATTTTTTCACTTACTACTGGCTGCATTTGTTGCTATAGGTACACTTTTCTTCCTAAGCAAGAGAGATTTTTCGATGACTTTTGCACAGCATACAAACCATAGTTAAAGGTGTACGAAACTCTAGAAGTTATTTAATTTATGAGAAAATGAATAAACTGTTGCATTTTAAACGTCATGTTTAGAAAAAAACTCAAGTTATGTAGTTAATTATCTCAATTTTTTCCACAGTTTTTTCATAGATTTGGAAAATTCTAGAGTTTCACACACCTGTAGCTACTGTTTGTATGCTATGAAAAATTCATCGAAGAATCTCTCTTACATAGGAAGAAAGGTGTAACTATAGCAACAAATGCAGCCAGTAATAAGTGAAAAAGTGATGAAATTTTACATGTAAAAAAAATGTATTTTGCTACGACTTTGAACTTCCACTGCGATGACTGTGAGTTCTCAACCCTTCCTGGTCATGGTGACAAGGTTTTATGAAACTTCCTGGCAGATTAAAACTGTGTGCAGGACCGAGACTCGAACTCGGGACCTTGGCCTTTCGCGGGCAAGTGATTTACCTACTGAGCTACCCAAGCATGACTCACGCCCCGTCCTCACAGATTTAATTCCGCCAGTACCTAGTCTCCTACGTTCCCGAGTTCGAGTCTCGGTCCGGCACACAGTTTTAATCTGCCAGGAAGTTTCATATCAGCGCACACTCCGCTGTAGAGTGAAAATTTCCTTTTAGAAACATCCCCCAGGCTGTGGCTAAGCCGTGTCTCCGCAATATCCTTTCTTGCAGGAGTGCTAGTTCTGCAAGGTTCGCGGTAGAGCTTCTGTGAAGTTTGGAAGGTAGGAGACGAGGTACTGGCGGAATTAAATCTGTGAGGGCGGGGTGTGAGTCATGCTTGGGTAGCTCAGTCGGTAGAGCACTTGCCCGCGAAAGGCACAGGTCCCGTGTTCGAGTCTCGGTCCGGCACACAGTTTTAATCTGCCAGGAAGTTTCATATCAGCGCACACTTCGCTGTAGAGTGAAAATTTCATTCTAAGGTTTTACGAATTTATTTGTAAAAGTATAGACAGTAGAAATTAAAATGTCCTGTGGTGACTCTCCTGCTCCAAGTCGGCCCGTTTGACGTCCTATCCCCCTTAAAGGGATCCTTGACTAACATCAATTAAAGCCGGCCGTTGTGGCCTAGCGGTTCTAGGCGCTTCAGTCTGGAACCGCGCGACCGCTACGGTCGCAGGTTCGAATCTTGCCTCGGGCATGGATGTGTGTGATGTGCTTAGGTTAGTTAGGTTTAAGTAGTTCTAAGTTGTAGGGGACTGATGACCTCAGATGTTAAGTCTCATAGTGTCCAGAGCCATTTGATTTTTAACATCAATTAACCATGACCAATCTCAAAAGTTTCATTTTTTATTTATCTTATTCGTTTACAAGTGCAAATATAAAGATTGAGATGGGTTAAAATACACGAACTATATAAAAATTGTACATATAATGTGTTAGAACACGGCACAGATACAGTACAAATACTAATAAAAATACAACAAACACCAGTACATTTAATGTTCCTACGAGAGCGAAGTTGTGGAAGAAAGGCACACATAATACACTATAAAGTCAAATCCAAACAAAACAGACACTCAGTAACAGTGAGGCTGGTCTCGATAAAATCCCTCCATTTTCCATAGAATCTACGAAACGGGCAATCTTGTAGTACGTGCAGCGATGTTTGTTCAGCAGTTTCACAGTCACACGCTGAGTTGTCAGTGGTACCCGACTTGTGCACCATCGCAAAAGTCTGTTTTACTTGGATTAGGCACGGTCTCCGTTTTATGTAGTACTGGTTAAGTGCTTCTGTGTCAGCTGTTAAAGTTGTTTCCTTTTTCTAGCCACTTGTTTTGAGGGGCTATAGCTATGTCACCAGCGTACCAAAACTTACGTAACTAGGACGTGGCATGTCACTTATGTAAATATTAAAAAACGGTGGAGCTGAAACTAATACTTGAGGGAGTCCGTTCTTTATTCTTTGTCATTTGCTGCTTTGTGACTTCAGATTTACTTTGAAATATCGGAATTTCAGCATTATTTCCAACACGTTTGTTGATTTAAAGCCTTGAATCATGATGAAAAGCTTCAGGATGAGACTATCTAGTCATAATTTGTCATAAGCTGCGCTTAGATCAAAAGAGGCTACTGAGGTTTTTAAACCTTCCTGAAATCCACCTTCTGTTTGTGTGATGTGAGAGCTAATACTTGTTCGCAGCAACTTCAGTTTGATCTATGCCCGGCTTCTGAATGTGGCAAGTGTTTGTCTATCGTATGGTATATCGTGTTGCCGATCCCCCTTTCCAGCAAGTTACAGTAAATGCCCATCAGAGCAATTGGACGGTAGTTTGAAGGGTGTGTGGGATATATTCAAGTTTAAGGATGGCTAGAGTAAGGGACATTTTAAATTCCTTCGGGATATCTCCTATTTTTTAATATGTCATTGAATAAGTCTTTAACGGAGGGTCTTGCTACTGGTACCAGATAATTTTGTAAAATCAGGAAATATGTTTTCAGGCCCCGCTGCTTTCCTTAATCCAATGTTTCTATACCTTAATTCGTCTCGTCGATTGTGAAATGTTTTGAAAACTATTTTCTTGTAAAGTGCTCTTTACATCTTTGACCTTTTCCTCTACTGATGCTCTATTCTCTTCACTAAGCGTCGCATTTTCAGCTCTCTCTTTTATGTGTAACGAAAGCTAGTTTGTGATAATGTTAGCTTGGGGAATGGTATATGAGTAGCTGCTCTCAGGCGTCTTAATATTGACAAAATTTCCCGACTTTAATGGAAGACTGTTCCCAGCGTTCCTTCCTTTGTTCGTTGAGTGACTCTAGCAATAGACTTCCGAATTGTGATATTCTTTGCATAGTTCTTCGCTTTTAGATTGTCAGCATGGGGTGTACTGCTTTCTACATCCTCTTGCAATGTTTCTCCTCAGAGTCGCTGCTATTAAGCCAACAAATCTCACACAATTATCTCCTTTTGCAGGAATTAAATCCATTTTGGTGTCAGTTTCTGCTTTCATAAGAGTCTATCTCGGCTTCTTGACTGATTCTATCTGTCGAAGTTGTAGGCTTACATTTACTAGCGCTGATCGATGTTGGATATGGAGAAAACTGCCCACTACCCTTCTCAATTGCACGATAGGAATCCCGCCTTTGTTGGTGGTCACGATACATGGGTCAGGATTATTATCCGTCTGCCAGCGTGCTGAATAGATGGTTTTCAGGTCCTTAGCGTCATAGGTAAGGTACGAGTATAAAGTTTCGCCATTCAGATTGTTGGTACTGTATTCCCTTCTAGTATGGCGCCTGTTGGAGTTTCCAAGGAAGATTGTCAGTTTATCTCCTACTCATAGTGGTGTGTTCGGCCACATTGTGTTCGGTGATTTATATACAGAAACTAAGTGTAGCTTGAAAAGTTGCACTGTAATCGTGTCAATATCGGACTCCTTTGCCGCTTTACAGTTACTGACAACTTTATGAAAGTATATGATGGATCTACACATTTCCGAAAGGACTGTCTCTATCACTCTGTATCCTTGGACTTTATCTCCGGTTGAGATCTGCATTCCCTTCCCAAATGTGTCTCTTGTAATAGAATTACATCAACTTGGTTTTCCTTAGCCACTCTGCCAAGGTGATCAGATTTGTTGAATTGGTGTCTTCTATATTTAGCTGCATAATCCGGATCTGATGATCCGATATTGATTGTCTTAGAACTCTGAAGGGAGCGGTTTCCTGTTTGAGGTTGCACTTGCTGCTGGCTGCTGTTGTCCTTGACAGACTACATCCGGTTTGGAGGCCGTTTGTGTTAACTTTCTGCTGCACAGCTGTCGCACCCCGTTGCCAAGGCGACACCATTGTAGAGGTGATTCACATCTTGTCTCAAGGGTAACTAACGCTAGCGATAGTTTCAGCGTGTGTTTAAAGCAAATACGATTTGCGTTTCATAGTGGTGCCATTGGCTCCACTCTTATGCGGCCGGCTGGTGCGAAATTTGAATACACTTCATCTTTCAGATGTAGAAGTACCCCTACCAACTTTCGTTTATGTCATACAACTCCTTCTCAGTGTTGCGATTTTTTTTCCATCAGTGTAGCTATAATTGACGATCGAGAAATTCTTTACACACTGCACAGAAGACGTCATCAGCCCAATGCGTATTTAATCAAGAAAATATCCTTTCGACAGCTGCATTGTGGGCAGGGATTGCAAAAAAGGACTGCACAATTAACAAAAGTTTTATTCATCTTCAGACTCTGTTGCAGTCATCAAAAGCCTTTCCAACCAATTTTTTGATACAATCCATCGACCTAAATCTCTGATGGTGTTTTATGTTATGCCCCGCATCTGTTGCTTCAGCTGCTGCTGTCTTCAGATCAATTTCACTATTTGCCGACAAAACTCATCGATTCTTTGCGATGCACCTTTTGCTTCTATACTTTTTTGTGCTGCTAGGAATTAACATGATCCATAATATCTGATATCGTACCTTGTGACACAGAGAAGAAGCACTTGCAAGTACAAGATACGAGTCACGCATGGACGCCGGACGTAAAACTGTAGACTCTGCACGCGTTGTTTTCCTCCTCACAGTTATATTTATTTATATATGAGACTTGTCTCCAAAGAAAGCATTTTGCTTCATATACAGTACTTCCTTCTCCGAGAAATGGGAATTCATTCAAGTTATTGTCCCTAAATTAGCATTTACAGTTATCTTTACGAATATTCGAAACGTTCTCTGCAGTGGCAACAGCTAATATCAATGACGACGCCATGACCACCGCCAACTCAATGCGCGGTACGCTATTCTACGACAGTCAAGCTGAAGATCAAGTGGCCGCGCCAAAACAGTCGACGACTACCTGAAGGCATGCCAGGTGGCTTTTATCTCTCCCAGTTTATGCCCAGTTACAATTTCAGTCCGCCAAGTGACCCCTGACATCACAGAACAACTTGACATGATGTTCCGAAAATCGAGGGTTGTTTGCTGTTTTATAAATTTGCAATGGGTGTTTGAAACAGAGCGTTAAAAACCGGGTGGAGCCCGGGTAATGCGTGTGTTTTGGTAACCTAGTATAAAATGTTTTGTGAAGGAAGGCTGGGGAAGGAAGTTGGTGACTTTGCAATTCCCTTGAGCGAGCTAGGAAAGTCACGATTACCAAATTCTAGATGGTTATACTGGGTATTCCAGTATCCGAATACATTCTCTTGCGTCTATACGTCTTGGTTATGCAGGAACGCTCGCAATATCGGAGACACGGTATGATACGGTGTCTGTTTGGACGTCTAAACTTTCCACCACTGGAGCGTCCTCGGGGCAGCGAGAGAAATTACACTACTGGCGATTAAAATTGCTACACCACGAAGATGACGTGCTACAGACGCGAAATTTAACCGACAGGAAGAGAATGATGTGATAAGCAAATGATTAGCTTTTCAGAGCATTCACACAAGGTTGGTGCCGGCGGCGACTCCTACAACGTGCTGGACATGAGAAAAGTTTCCAACCGATTTCTCATACACAAACAGCAGTTGACCGGCGTTGACTGGTGAAACTTTGTTGTGATGCCTCGTGTAAGGAGGAGAAATACGTACCATCACGTTTCCGACTTTGATAAAGGTCGGATTGTAGCCTATCGCGATTGCAGTTTATCATATCGCGACATTGCTGCTCGCGTTGGTCGACATTCGATGACTGTTAGCAGAATATGGAATTGGTGGGTTCAGGAGGGTAATACGGAACACCGTGCTGGATCCCAACGGCCTCGTATCACTAGCAGTCGCGATGACAGGCATCTTATCCGCATGGCTGTAACGGATCGTGCAGACACGCCTCGATCCCTGAGTCAACAGATGGGGACGTTTGCAAGACAACAACCAGCTGCACGAACAGTTCGACGACGTCTGCAGCAGCATGGACTGTCAGCTCGGAGACCGTCGCTGCGGTTACCCTTGACGCTGCATTACAGACAGGAGCGCCTGCGATGGTGTGCTCAATTACGAACCTGGGTGCACGAACGACAAAACGTCATTTTTTCCGATGAATCTATGTGCTGTTTACAGCATCATGATGGTCGCATCTGTGTTTGGCGACATCTCGGTGAACGCTCATTGGAAGCGTGTATTCGTCATCGCCATACTGGCGTGTTACCCGGCGTGATGGTATGGGGTGCCATTGGTTACACGTCTCGGTCACATCTTGTTCGCATTGACGGCACACTGAACAGTGTACGTTACATTTCAGATTTGTTACGACCCGTGGCTCTACCATTCATTCGATCCCTGCGAAACCCTACATTTCAGCAGGATAATGCACGACCGCATGTTGCAGGTCCTGTACGGGCCTTTCTGGATACAGAAAATGTTCGACTGCTGCCCCAGCCAGCACATACTCCAGATCTCTCACCAAGTGAAAACGTCTGGTCAATGCTGGCCGAGCAACTGGCTCGTCACAATACGTCAGTCACTACTCTTGATGAACTGTGGTGTCGTGTTGAAGCTGCATCGGCAGCTGTACATGTGCACGCCATCCAAGCTGTGTTTGACTCAATGCCCAGGCGTATCAAGACCGTTATTACGGTGGTTGTTCTGGGTACTGATTTCTCAGGATCTATGCACCCAAATTGCGATAAAATGTAATCACATGTCAGTTCTAGTATAATATATTTGTCCAATGAATACCCGTTTATCATCTGCATTTCTTCTTGATGTAGCAATTGTAATGGCCAGTAGTGTAGTACCTGCAGATCCGAGCTTGCTGAGTGGTGTCGGTTCCGCGCGCCGTGTACCGATCAGGAGGCGTGTGTGTCTGGCGCGACTGCGAGGCAGGTGCGCTGATTGCCGTGACAGCTGCCCCTCGCTACACCTGGCCGTGCTTCCTGAGTTTTTGCCCTGCTGTCTTGCCCGCTGCAGCAGGACCCATCCGCACCTCGCGGCGTCCACGCTGCCGCCGAATCGGGACGAAGCAAGTCCTGCAGCTGTGAAGGACTGGTTAACAATAAGAGATTTGAAATTTCCTGCCAGATTAAAACTGTGTATCATTCCTAGACTCGAAGCTGGGACCTCTGACTTTCGCTGGCAAGTGCTATATCAACTGTGCTATTCGTCTACGGCTCACGAATGCTTTACAGTTTTGTGGGCGTGTCGTAGGTCGTGGTTGGAGAACTTAGTTGATGGAGAGCTTGACCGCGAGAAGCAAAGGCCCCAGATTCGACGCACTTTCGATTTGCCTGAAAGTTCCAAAACCGAGAAAAACTCGATGCAGTGTGAGAATTTTGAACGCTTGGTGTCCACAACTTTCAGATATTTATTGCAGGACATCTTCTATAAACCATGAGCTGCACTAAACGTATTATTTTTCCAAAACCGGTTTTTGGGCTTATAAGGAGAACGCAGAAGATTAGATGTGTAGATCACATAACTAATGAGGAGGTATTGAATACAATTAGGGAGAAGAGAAGTTTGTGGCACAACTTGACTAGAAGAAGGGATCGGTTGGTAGGACATGTTCTGAGGGATCAAGGGTTCACCAATTTAGTATTGGAGGGCAGCGTGGAGGGTAAAAATCGTAGAGGGAGACCAATGGATGAGTAGACTAAGCAGATTCAGAAGGATGTAGGTTGCAGTAGGTACTGGGAGATGAAGAAACTTGCACAGGATAGAGTAGCATGGAGAACTGCATCAAAAGTCTCTGGACTAACGACCACAACAACAACCATCATTGGTCGCATCTGATACAGAGGATCAAACAATTGTAGGTACATCGATTTCTACAAAATGACACCGTATATATAGTAGCAGTGTAAGGTGTCAGGCAAATCCAACACCTTCCATGAAAACCCTGACATGATAAGCAAATCCAGTAGTATGTCACATAGCTCCGAATAAATCGTGACATTACATTAACCAAAGTAGTACGAGTAACGAGTGAGCAAATGGAATACCACAGACTAACACAAGAATGCCTAAATGCATGTCATACCTTCCCACCGTGAGACACGCGCAGTTCCGAGGGGAGACACGAGAACAGAAGCCGAGAGCAGAACCGTGTTAAGCTGGAAGGCCATACGATAAGGGACGGACACCCACGACGCCAGCTAACCGCTAGGACCACACCCCAGCCGCAAGTTTTAGCGTGAGACTTTTTCGCGTCTGTGTTACGTCAGGGCCTCCCCCCAGCCCATGTTAAAAGATAGAGCCCTCCAGAAGAACAGTATAGATCTTACGATAACGCTAAAAGGACCACACCAGCTGCAAGTTTTAACGTGAGACTTTTTCGCGTCTCTGTTAAGTAGCAAACTTCAAAAACATTGCCCCACCACGAAAAGCATAACGTTTCTCATTGGATAGACAGAATTTTTGTAGGCAGAGCTTAAGGTTAACGTTGAGACCCTGACTGGTCAGATGAAAACACAGCCAGATAGTTTTTTTAAACCAACTTCGGTAAATTGTAGTAAGGAGAAGTTAGGGGAGGGTTGCTTCCGAGACGGTGAGGTGAGCGGAGCTGTGCTGCCCGCTGCCCCCTGGCGAACACTGACAAGGTAATGAACGCACGCGATGCTGCATAACAGCGCATAAAGCTTCATTCAGAACTGCAGACGTCTCATCTGTTACACCCTCTTTTTGCGTAATACTAGTGTCGATTGTCAATTGAAGCTCATGGTGTTCACATTTGCCACTTGAAGTAAAAATCTGAAACGCGATGATTTTTCTGTTATATAGTTATTGAGAAGCCAAGTCTGCCACTGTAATTTACGACAAGTTAGATAAGTAATTAAAGATAATTGAGGGTCACTGTAGACCATTTTCATAATTTTCTCTTTTGTGAAACTTAATTTAAACCTAGATTATAGATGTGATATGGCATAGGTCATCCTTTGATCCATTGTAGAACTTGGAAACCCATTCAGGGAATATTCGTTCACATTTTTGTTGAACGCAGTTGGTTTTTATCATCCTGTATTAAAACATTTCCTTTTATCAATAGTGCAATTTATAAACAATGTTTTGTGAGCAGAATAAAATTTCCAGTGGTAAACTTAACTGCTTTTTCGACGTTATTTTACCAGCTAACTAAAAATAGGAAAGCCTTGAACCCCTTCCACCAAATTTAGTTAGTATTAAGATTCTTTTACAGGGAGCGCAGTGGAGCTGACGCTGAAATCATTAAGTATTTGGTTATATCATCGCTAGTCTCACTGAACTCTTCTGAACTCTACACGTCATGTGAGGTCTGCCGTCTCCTTACCAGCGACAGGTCCCAGGTTCAAACTAGTCAATTCCCTAAAAAACACGCTCAAAGCGTCGCTGCGCGAAAGTGGTAGGAAGACACGATATAGAACAAACAGACACCACGCAGAATGTTAGAGCAGTAGTAAAAGTCTACTTACATTATGTACATATATGGCAGTGACATATGCGTCACATAATATAGGATCTAAAATCTGCCCTAATCACATAGAATACAGGCTGTCTTGTATGTTACGATGTCAAATAGTAGGCATTGACAAGTCTTGATAGTGTTTCACATAACACATATGCACAATGGAATTTCCGCGCACTCGCACTGGATTTCGTCCACTCATACCCTGCCGAAATCATCAGCTGAAACAAAATACATTTGTATTCCACCTATCTATATGCACAATACGCTAATTTCGAAGTCCAAACTGAACGTGAATGAGGTTTGTACAGCAAATTAGCTTGTTGATAAATTCCTTCTGGATATAAATTGCAGTTATTATTTATGCACCCAGTCGCGTTTCGCCTTTCTTACAAGGCATCTTCAGTGGGTGTCCTGAAATATTACATGATTTGTCCATTTTTACACATAGGTTATGGTTTCACATCTAGGTTATAGATTTAAAAATAGCTCCTTAACGTTTTTTTTTTTATGAAATGGAAAGGTACTCACAGATAACTTCTAATTCATTGCATCTAAGCAAACTGCTTTTTCTCATCTTGCAACCAGGTAGACATCTTACAGTTTACTTTCAGTTCACTGTTTACGTTTCACATCACGGTAACTGCCATCTTCTTAATACAGATTTTTCGCAGGTTCGAATCCTGCCTCGGGCATGGGTGTGTGTGATGTCCTTAGGTTAGTTAGGTTTAAGTAGTTCTAAGTTCTAGGGGACTTATGACCTAAGATGTTGAGTCCCATAGTGCTCAGAGCCATTTGAACCATTTAATACAGATTTTCAATTGTTTTTCTAAGTGTTACCAACATTCTCAGTTTTCTGCATTCAACTGTTTTGTGTGTGTGTGTGTGTGTGTGTGTGTGTGTGTGTGTGTGTGTGTGTGTGCGTGTGTGTGTGTGTGTGTGTCTGTGTGTGTGTGTGTGTGTGTGTGTGTGTGTGTGTGTGTGTGTGTGTGTGTGAGTGTTGGAGAGATATTTCTTATTTTTTTGTAATAAAATAAAAATTATTGAGTTTATTTTTATTACTATTTTTATTGATTTATTTATTCTTAATAATAATAATTATTATTATTATCATTATTATTTTTTTCTGTATATACTTATGAGAGGAATCAGATGTGTAATCATTTATTGGGATTCCTGTCTGTTATATGATCAATCAGTGTAAACAGTGATTTGTTAGTCATATTTCTTGGTCATTTAGTAGTTGTTTCTTTTCAGCCTTTGTTCTGTATATATGATAATTTTCCTGTAATGTTAGGAGATGTTTTTCGTTATTTATTCTAACTATTTTCATATCATTTTCTCTTGTAGTAGGTTTGTGGTTATTTTCTCTCAAATGTTCTGCAAAATTTGAGTGGCTCGTTCCATATTTCCATGCTCTATGTTCTTTGTACCAGGTGTCAAATGTTCTGCTGGTTTGTCCTGTACACCTTCCATCACATGTGTTGCACTGTAATTTGTATATTCCTGATTTTTGGTAGATATTTGTGTTTTTTGCTATTTTTGGAATGCGCCTTTGGATTGAATTGTCTGCTTTGAATCCTATGTTTATCCCTTGTCTTTTGAAAATGTTTCTTTTTATGTGTGAGTTTTCGCTTGTATGTCATTGTGTACCATCTGGAAAAGCTGTAACCAACTGCCCTCATCTGGGTTGGCATGTCAAAACGTCATTCCTAATCAAGGAATATTGCCTAATTGTCTAACGTTCGTTGCAGTCGTGTCTCGCCATTTCCCCTTAACCTCAGTTAATATTGTGTCCCCGTAATTTTCAAATTTACTTTCTTGACGTATAGAAAATTAGAATTTGCCTCCTTGATCTTATTGTCTCCCCCGCGAGCCAAACCCGATGTTCCTTACTGTGCATCCGCAACAACGTTTTCTTTTCCTGTGATGTGTACTACATATAGTTTAAATTCTTCAAAGATAAGCTGCCAACGATCAAAATCGTACATTTGTCAATTTTGCCGTTATTATGAAATCCAAGGTTTTGTGGTTGCTGTAAAACTTTATTGCTGGTTCTCTCAAGAAGTAATTAAATTTGCTGATTATATAGACAACAGATAACGCTTCTAATTCCGTCACTGAATAGCATTTTGCGCTTTGCTCAAAAGACGACTACCAAAGGCGATAGTTTTCTTTACTATTTTTCTATCGTGTTCGACTCCTTGAAAGAAGCGAATGCCGAGAACGGTCCTGGACGCATCTGCGCACATGCAGAATTCTTTGCTTAGGTCTGGGTGAAACAAAAGTGGCGATTCAATACTGCTGCCTTCGGTTCTTCAATTCCACTCTATTGCGTCGCGGCCCACAAACATTTTGCCTGGCAAATTACAAAAGTTGGGTATGATAACCCTTTCCCAGTACAAACAGCAGGAACTATATCTTACAACCCGAAATTTTATGTTACGATCTATGTGGGTACACAAAAGTGTGTTTGTTGAACAGAGCGCGCATGTGTAGGCTCCATAATCTTCCTCTAACATGATGGAGTATAAACTATGTAGTTGAACGACTTGATCTATTGAAGAGCAATGTGTTCTTTTCTCACGTATAACAATATGAAGCAGACACAGGTTGGCAGAAGTCGAAATGGTTAAATGATAAACATCTGAGTTTCTGACGGCACTGGAGTGGTGCATTACAAGACATCCAATTTCTTTTTACGGTTCCACTTTCAAATATGATTTCAATCACTTATGCTCTTTGTGTCCCTACTTAGAAACACACGAAGCGATAGTGACACTATGACTTATGTAGAGGACGGGTTAAGGAAGGGCAAAATTAAAGTTTATAGCATTTGTGGACTTACAGAAAGCTTTTGACAACGCTGACTGGCATACTTCCTTTGAAACTTTGAAGGTAACAGGAGTAAAACTAGGGAGTGAAAGGCCATTTACGACATGTACAGGAACCAAATAGCAGTGACAATAGTCCAGGGCCATGAATGGGAAACTGTGGTTGAGAAGGGAGTGAAACAGGATTGTGGTCTATCCCTGATGCTACTCAATATGTCTACTGAGCAGGCAGTTACGGAAACCAAAGAAATATTTGGAATCGGAATTAAAGATCAGGGAGAAGAAATTAAAACTCTGAGGTTTGCCGATGACACTGTCATTCTGTCAGAGACAGCAAAGGACTTGGAAAACAGTTAAACGGAATGTACAGTGTCTTGAAAGAAGAACGTAAGATGAACATCAACAAAAGCAGGACAAAGATAATATAATGTAACGGAATTAAATGAGATCATGCTGAAGGAGTTAGGTTAGGAAATGAGACACCTAAATTAGTAGATGAATTTTGCTAATTGGGCAGCAAAATAACTGATGCTGGCCGAAGCAGAGAGGATGTAGACTGATAATTGAAAGAAAAGTCTTTCTGACGAAGATAAATTTGTTATCATCGGATGTATATTTAAGAGCTAGGAAGTCTTTTCTGTAGGTATTTGTCTGGAATGTAGCCACATATGGAAGTGAAACGTGGACGTTAGAGAGTTCACACTAGAAGAGAATATAAGCTTATGAAAAGTGATGCAACAGAAGAATGCTGAAGATTAGGTGAGTAGATCACATAATTAACGAGGTGGTACTGAAAAGAATTGGGGAACAAAGAAATTAGTTGTGCAACCTAACTACAACAAGGAATCGGTTGAGGGAAGTGTGGGGGTAAAAATCGTAGAGGGAGACCAAGAGATGAATGCAGTACGCAGATTCATAAGAATGTGGGCTACAGAAGTTATCTGGAGCTGAAAAGGCTTGCACAGGATAGAGTAGCACGGAGAACTCATCAAACCAGCCTCAGAACTTAAGGCTACAACAACAACGTTCTCTTCACATGAATTGTATGGCTATCAGAGAGTAATTTTGGACAAGTGAAAAAAATACCTATTTCATACATGCGCCACAACTTTAGAAACGCTATGATTACAAAGTAAGTATTGACTTTATCAGAGAATGAAGTCAATAAATACAATTATCAGACACTATATGCTATGAAAATAGCTACACCAGTAAAATTAAGTTGGCATCTTGTCGTGCACTATGTTTGTAATTTTGCTCTGGTTGCTTGCTATATAGGAATGCATCAAATGCTAAGAAACGTAACTGAAATAATTCTTCAGCCTATGAGTGTCAATGGCAGATCCTAGCAACTCACGTTCATTGTGGATCACAGGCGGTGACAAGCCGCCGTATGGCGGCGTACGAATCTAGCTAACAAGGGAACCTCCCCATCGCACCCCCCTCAGATTTAGTTATAAGTTGGCACAGTGGATAGGCCTTGAAAAACTGAACGCCGATCAATCGAGAAAACAGGAAGAAGTTGTGTGGAACTATGAAAAAAATAAGCAAAATATACAAACAGAGTAGTCCATGCGCAACATAGGCAACATCAAGGAGAGTCTGAGCTCAGTAGCGCCGTGGTCCCGTGGTTAGTGTGAGCAGCTGCGGAACGAGAAGTCCTTGGTTCAAGTCTTCCCTCGTATGAAAAATTTACTTTCTTTATTTTCGCAAAGTTATGGTCTGTCCGTTTGTTCATTGACGTCTCTGTTCACTGTAATAAGTTTAGTGTCTGTGTTTTGCGACCGCAACGCAAAACCGTGTGATAAGTAGACGAAAGGACGTGTGTCTCCAATGGGAACCGAAAACATATTGCCCACGGAATACGTCTCACGTATTTAATGCACTCTCGTCCAAAGTAGCGAACAGCCAACTGCCAGCCAGGGAGCCTCGTTAGCAGGAATACTCTCTCTTCCGTGCGCTGTAGTCGACTGACGTCGTGTGTTTCGATGTTTGTTTATGTGTAGCGTCCCCATACTATGGCGCAGTTACCTCGCATCGGACGGACAGATAATAATTGTCTGAAAATAAAAAAATAAACTTTTTTACTCTTTTTTTTAAATTCATTTTGTTCTCTTTCGTTCGTTGTATTTGCTCGGTGAGGACGTCACGAGACACCCGTTTATGTTCGTTATTGCTCGATTAACTCAGTTTTTCTACTACAAAGGGCAGCTAACCCTCTGACCGAACACGCTGAGCTACCGTGCCGGCATCACTCGAGGGAAGATTGAACCAAGGACCTCTCGTCCCGCAGCTGCTCACACGAACCACGGGACCACGGCGCTCCTGCGCTCACACTCTCCTTGATGTTGCCTATGTTGCGCTTGGACTACTCAGTTTGTATATTTTGCTTATTTTTTTCATAGTTCCACACAACTTCTTCCTGTTTTCTCGATTGATCTGTGTTCAGTTTTTCAAGGCCTATCCACTATGCCAACTTATAACTAAATCTGAGGAGGGTGCGATGGGGGGTTCCCTTGTAAGAAGACGGGGCAACAAATAGTGTCGAGTGGGTTGCCTACTCTGAAGGCGGGAAGCGGGGTGGAGTTATACACTCCTGGAAATGGAAAAAAGAACACATTGATACCGGTGTGTCAGACCCACCATACTTGCTCCGGACACTGCGAGAGGGCTGTACAAGCAATGATCACACGCACGGCACAGCGGACACACCAGGAACCGCGGTGTTGGCCGTCGAATGGCGCTAGCTGCGGAGCATTTGTGCACCGCCGCCGTCAGTGTCAGCCAGTTTGCCGTGGCATACGGAGCTCCATCGCAGTCTTTAACACTGGTAGCATGCCGCGACAACGTGGACGTGAACCGTATGGGCAGTTGACGTGTAAGTAGGCTGTTTAGGTTTTTTTATTGGTAACGCCACCTCAGCATGAAAATCACTGGCTGTGCTGTGTGCAGTCTGTGGCTGCTTTTCATTGTTGTAATACTCGCCATTGTAGTGTTAGGCAGCTGGCTGTGAACAGCGCGTAGCGTTGGGCAGTTGGAGGTGAGCCGCCAGCAGTGGTGGATGTGGGGAGAGAGATGGCGGAGTTTTGTAATTTGTCATGAACTGCTATATATATGATGATATCAAGGTAAATACATTGTTTGTTCTCTATTAATATCTTTCATTTGCTAACTATCCCTATCAGTAGTTAGTGCCTTCCATAGTTTGAATCTTTTATTTAGCTGGCAGTAGTGGCGCTCGCTGTATTGCAGTAGCTTGAGCAGCGAAGATTTTTGTGAGGTAAGTGATTTGTGAAAGGTATAGTTTAATGTTAGTTAGGGGCATTCTCTTGTAGAGATTATTTAAAGTCAGATTGCGTTGCGCTAAAAATATTGTGCGTCAGGTTAAGCACAGTCTTGTAAAATTGTTCAAAGGGGACGTTTCATATGTCGACCCTTAGCCTAGGATACCTCACTGGAATCTTCTGATTTTTTCTTGTAGTTTGTGTAATTAGTGTAGATTTTATTTATTGCTAGCGCGTAATTATAGAGAGAATTTCCATTGTAGTTGTAGTTTTTCATTGTTGTACAGTAAAACAGTTGTGGCATGCATGTAGATTTGCACCAAGTATTTCGCAGCTGCGCTTGCAATTAACTACATATTATTTTCAGTGCTATGTAATGTGTTCTCTTATTTTTGATCTTCAAATTGTGTTTTTCTGTGTTGTCGTGTGAAATACTGTGACAATAATGGCGTGTGAAAAACGCAATACTAGGCTCCAAAGCAAACTGAGAAATAATAGTGACGACGAGCCTAGCTTGCCAGCACCACTGTGTAATGAATTAACAGACGTTCAGCCGGCCGCGGTGGTCTAGCGGTTCTGGCGCTGCAGTCCGGAACCGCGGGACTGCTACGGTCGCAGGTTCGAATCCTGCCTCGGGCATGGGTGTGTGTGATGTCCTTAGGTTAGTTAGGTTTAAGTAGTTCTAAGTTCTAGGGGACTTATGACCTAAGATGTTGAGTCCCGTAGTGCTCAGAGCCATTTGAACCATTTGAACAGACGTTCAAAGTAGTAATTTGGTAACTGTGCATAGGGAAATGGAGCGGGCTGCAAACAATGGCGTGGACAGTGAAACAATTAGCGAAGAGGGAAGCATTATCGATCGATCGGTCGGCAACAGCTCGCCTCAGGAATCGGGAATGACAGGACACAATTTTGCAAATATTGTAGATTCAGGTTTTGGGTCATCACCGTTTTCTCAAATAAGTCAAAACACATTTTCTGCTTGTCAAAATGTGAATGTTGCCGGTGCAAATGCACTGCCGAAAAGCGTAGAGAAACAGATTCCAGACACTAATACATTATTATTGCAATTAATACAACAAATGGAACACAATCAGAGACAAATGGGACAAAAGCTACAAAAGTTAGACACAACACTTGAACAAAATCAGAAACAAATGGGACAAAATCTTCAAAAGTTAGACACAATGGAACAAAATCTTCAAAAGCTAGACACAGTGGAACAAAATCTTAAAAAGTTAGACTCATTGGAACAAACTCTTGAACAAACACGTGAAGATTTAACTACTGACTTACATAACATTGAATCGAAATGTCAAAAAGTCTGTAATGATGTAAAAACACAAATTTGTGAGCATTTTCAACCTATTTTTTCGCGGCATGAAAATGCATTACAGAATCACGAAGCAGCCATAAAAGAACTGCAAATCATTGTTCATGAAAATCATGAGACCTTGGAAGCTAAAATTGACTCAGTTGCATCTACCGATTCGGTTACGCAACTCGCAAAAACCCAGGAAAACTTAAAGGACACAGTAGAAAGACACATGGAGGAAATTAGTACATTATCAGAGAAAGTAGTTGAACTTTCGGATCAGCTAAATAATTTATCTACGAAGGTAGATGATAATCTGAATGACACAAAACCGGTAGTCTTTAATGACACAGAAGAGAGCGAATAAATTAGGAAACTGAAACAAAATCTGAATCAAATTAATACGCAACACCAAGTAGAAATCCGGGAAGTACAAGATCAGCTGACACAGGTAATACAAGAATTACGTATTTCAGAGGACACTCGCGCTCCAATACGGGAAGAGGGACATAGAAATACGGAACAACCACAAAATAATAACACAGGACACTTCGGAAATTATGAAAGAAATTGGCAAGGCACACCGAATTTTGAGATGGAACCGCCGATACGACGTAACAATGACCGATATGCTACTCGCCGACACGATGATTTTGACTATAAGCTGTTCATTACTACACGTAAATTCAAAACGTTTAAGAATTCTGGCAACGACATTCATCCACAAGCGTGGCTCCATCAATTCTCTCATTGTTTTCCTCCCAACTGGTCATTGCAACACAGGTTAGAATTTATGTGTGGCTACTTGGAGAATGAACCAGCTGTAAGAATGCGATCGGTCATTCACGATTGTCACAGTGAAGGAGATTTTTATCATGCCTTCCTCTCAGCATATTGGTCTCAAGCCACACAAGACCGAGTAAAACATAGCATCATAATGATGAAACGTTTCGGACAATCTGAATTTTCCAGTATTATGAAATATTTTGAAGACATGTTGTATAAGAATCAGTATCTTTCAAACCCATACAGCCCCTCAGAACTCATCCGAATTTGCTTAATCAAATTACCTGAACATTTACGGCATATTATTTTAGCAGGACGTTGCAAAGACGACATTGAAGCATTTCAAGGACTCTTACAAGAACTGGAAATTGACACTGACAATCGTGGAATGCACGAGCACAACAATTACAGATCACATCCGTCGCAATTCTGCGATGAAAGAAATAATAACTGGACGCGACAAGGCTTTTCTCACAACATAAATCGTGAGCAAAACAGACACCACCCATATGACAACCACTGGCAGAGTAATAATAGTTACAGAGAAAGATCGCATTTCCGTAGTAATGAATATGACAGAGATAACCATAGAAATATACAATATGGGTACCAAAACAATTATTATCAAGGGAGGCAGAATAACTTCAGACGCAACAGTTCGACGCACAGTTACGATCCAGGGAGAAATTCTCCACCACGTGACGGACAAGGAAGAAACTACGGAACCTACCGACATGACGACAGATGATACATTCGTAACGACAGACCTGAATTGCATCAGAACTGGCGGGATTTAAACACGGTAGGGCCTTCTCGTCAGAGTGAATTTGTAGAAGTTAGGCCTCCTAATCCCAATAACGACGCGCGCCAACAAAGGAACAGACAATGACTCGCACCGCAGGTAGCCGCGTGCGCCCGCTGGCTCCGAGAAAAATAACGTAAGATGCTAGCCTTGAGAAAAATTTTAGCATTCTTTACCGATGTATACAACATGATAATTGCTTTGAAGTTGAAACTCTGTGCACTAGGAAGAGTAAAGGTTTACACCACATTTCACATGTAAAACCGTTTATTGAAAGATAATCTGCTTTTTAACTTTGTCATTGCCATAAAACTTTTCACTTTACATTACTAGTATGCTTGTCAGACTTAGAATCTGTTAACATGCAACAATGTTTGAGGTTAAATATCCAGTCAAGAACCAAGAGCACCTATTGAAACAGAAATTACGAATGCATTGTTATTGTGAACAAACGACACAGTGTTATTGTGTGTGTGCATTCTTGCTTGTTTGTTGAACGATTACGTAACGACTATAAGGCTCACATACTTAGGACATTTACCAGTACTGCTAATGAGATTTTAATGCAACATTTTGGTTTACTTGAAAATACATTCTGGAGTTTATTTGACAGCTACACGACTATATCACGACACTACTAATGTGTGACACAATTCACCTTGTTGCTTTTGCAGTGTATCTGTTTTATATCTGCACAGTTTTTCTGAATTCTTCTGGAAAGTAAAACATGTTTTAGTAGTAACTTTTGTGGTATAGCTACAATGAGACAGCCTTTTTCGTGGCACAACAATACGTTACAGTACAGTACTTTCTTCATCACAACAATAAGTGTAATAACTACGATATCTATACGCAAAGCATTTCACTTTTGTTTATCATGAGGTAAGTACATTGACTTCTGCAGAACTTAGCTTTCGGAGGACGATAACTACGACACTTCCACAGAATTATCTTACAGCAAGACGCACATTTAGCGCTACAGGACACGCATTTGAGTGATCAATTTTGTACTTAAACGATTTATTTTTCAAGATTTTTGAATTACAAAAAAGTTTTCCTTGATACATTTCATTCCATTGCTGTAATCTGTAACTCCTGAGGGTATAATTACATTAATCCTCAGGGGGGTACACGCTTACTTTGTGTACCATGTGTTTGGCAAACACAAGGAGCCCTAGCTAATATGGTATTTGCTTATACAACTTTACACATCGGTACCATATTTCTCTAACACACAAATTACACAGCTATCTGATCATGTAACTGAGAGATAAACATTTTTTTTTACTGCATTAGTGACAGATGTTTACGTAATTACACAGTTGAATAACTTCACACGTATGAAATTGCATTTTGTCAGTACTTTGTGAACTGTTCATATTTTTTTGGAACCATTGTGATACTATGAGAACTTTGAATGATGTATTTGGTATGGGATCATGATTTTTGAAGTGCGTTTGAGGCGGATGACACTTTTGACATGAGCAGAGGATTTTTTTAGGTTTTGAAATTATTGGAGGAAGCTACGACGTTTTTGAGATTTGACTGAGGTGTTATGATGTTATTTTTACGACGACGATGTGTATTATGCTGTTGAGGTATGTTTATGATTAATAAGCTGATGTTATATGAAGAATTTGATTATGCTATGCATTTGTTAAGATGAAATATTGAAGAAGTGTTGATGAATATGTATATGTGTAATAAGGTAAGGAGTAATGAGTAGCGGTTAGGAACTCTGCCTTGTGAAGACGTATGTTGGAAACCGAGAATCGTACTTTTAGAATTATGAAATGTGTGTAAATGCGTGAATGTATCACAATGCTGACGAATATTTTTTTTTTGGACACTTACATTTATAGGATTTTGTTTCTACACATTTGCAACGTAAATTCTCGACCTGTGAAATTTTTATATGAGACTGTCACTGTAGCGGAAACTGCTGTCGTAAATATTTCCGTAAGAAAGTTAAGTGACTACCTGTACGTGCGTCGTGGGCACACAGCTGTGTCAGACACCTGGAGAACAAGCCATTAGGGTGTGCCTTGCCGGAAGCACAGGTAAAAAAAAAAAAAAAGGGGAGGCCATTATCCTCGCTATTGACGTTCCTTTGTAGAAAGCATCGCAAATGCGACACGCTCATTACTTGGAAACATATCATACTTTCTGATATTTACTGAAATGCCTAATGAAATGACAAGAAATAGTTTGTCTACACACCTGATTATGACTACTGTCTTTCTAGATGAGATATTTTTTTACTACTTATGAAATGTCACATGACTATTGAATGATATTTTAATGCTTTGCCTTTCATAGTTGCTTATTTCATTTGATATCTAGTTTCCAGCTGTCTTGCAGCATTGGTTTCATAAAATAAAATTAAATGCATTTGCTAATGTGAAAACTTTCTGTCAACAGATCTATTAAATAATTACTTTATGATCCACATTCTTCGAAAAAGGAGCTCTTGGAATGGAAAGAACAATAAGAAGGGACTAATAACAGGAACTGCATACATAATTTTCGTTTCAACTACTTGGTAATTTTTTTTCGTAGAGTAAGTTTTTGTGATGCATCACTCTAGTGTTAAGATGTGACGTAAGTTTTAAACATGGCCATTTTTACTGTAATATTTTTTCTGCTTGAGCTATGTCATGTTTAGGTATAAGTTGCTGCTGTTTGCCAGGCATAGTGTTATTGAATTTGACTTTGTATTATTCTGTTAAGCCAGTTTTACTAATGATTTATTTTTATTGTTTGCTGCACATTGCCTTAGATTAGTTGTAATATTACAATTGCTTTGCTAATTTCTTAATGCTGCTTGCTTCGCAAATCTGCGTTTTTTTTCATTGCTGTTTATATTAATTGTTTTATGTGATGCTGCATTGCCTCGTCCCTTGGTATATATATCTGAGCTCAGTAGATTTAAGTTAGCTTAAGAGGCGGGTAGACTATATAAGAGAACAAGTTGTGATGAATTGGAAGAAATACATTGAAAATCTATAAGAAAATGGTTTGGCCAAAACAGTATTTTGAAAGAGGATATGAACCAAAGAAAGTAGGGTTTAGGGACAACAGGTTTAGGTAGGATTTTCTTGGAAATAAATGATGAAGTAAGATAATGGAAAATAAATAATGACGTAAGAAATATGTGAACATATATATACAGAAAGCATGCTTGAATAGGATTTTTTTGGTGGAAACAAATGTGGAAATAAGGCGAAAGATCTATGGAATGAAGTCTTGGGTTGGACTGCAGTACCAAAAGTTACACTGAAAACGAACCCTGTCCTTTCCATTGTGTTATCCCACTATGTGTTTGTGTACCCTTGTGTATTTGTTTTCTTCCTGTCTCTGTGTAGTTTCATAGAATTTTTTCTTTTCTAATACTATTCACTATGATGAGGAATACTGTTATCCTCAAATATAATTGGTATTAATAATATGTTATTTAACTTGTAAATATGCTTAGATATTATTTATTCTGTTTTGTGTTAATGCTCATGTGTGAAGTTGATGTTTCAATAATTATTCTGATTTTTTATGTATTTACTTATGTCATAATTCCTGTAACATTGATGTATATGTTTATTTCTATTCTTTTGTAAAGCCTGTACTACAAATGTTATCTGTATTCTTATGTTCTTGAATGATGTGTTTTGTACCTTTGTTATTGTGTTCTCATGTTATAATATTGTAATTGACACCAGTTCTTCAAATTAAGTATCATTTCACTGCACACGTTTCTGTTGGTCATAGTATATGGACAATATGTGAGAAGTAGGGACTGACAGTGTTTGCACGTGTGTTAATAATTCAGCAAGGGACTCGTTAACAGCATTGCTGGTTCTAAGTACAATTAGAAAAAAAACTTTGTGAGTGCACAAATGGTGGTTTATGGACTTGCTATATTCTCCGCAAGAATCTTCGATGGTGATTGTGCACCTGCATAGTCACAACAGATGGCTGCTGGCCATCTCTACAAGGACTACAGTGGGTCTGCGTCTTTGCTGACTCACCAGGACCATTATTTCTGCAAGGACTGCAGTGGGTCTGCGCCTCTGGTGGCCCACCAATACCGTAATCTCTACCAGGACTGCTGTGGGTCTGCTCTGTGATGACCTACCAAACGATACTCTTCAAAACTTCGACTGACTCCGCTGTGGGTTTGCTCTGTTGTGGCCCATTACCTGTCAGCATGTCAAGAGTCAGCACTGTCTTTCCGTTGGAAGGACAACGCAACTTCTTCAAGACTGCATGGAAATCCACTACTTCCGTGTGCATTTTCTTTTACTGCTCAGACTTTGAGAAAAACACTGCAATGTGATGAATGATCAGGACTGTCTTTATGGACTGTGAGAAAATTTTAGCTTTTGACCAACATTGTATCAATAAGTGTGTGCATTTGATTTCTTTGTTATTATAATTGTGAAAAAAAGTTTTAACAAATATGTATTGGCCAGTGCCCAACAAAATTTGTAAAATTTTTTGTGGGGAGCATGGGGGCTATGTAAGTAGGCTGTTTAGGTTTTTTTATTGGTAACGCCACCTCAGCATGAAAATCACTGGCTGTGCTGTGTGCAGTCTGTGGCTGCTTTTCATTGTTGTAATACTCGCCATTGTAGTGTTAGGCGGCTGGCTGTGAACAGCGCGTAGCGTTGGGCAGTTGGAGGTGAGCCGCCAGCAGTGGTGGATGTGGGGAGAGAGATGGCGGAGTTTTGTAATTTGTCATGAACTGCTATATATATGATGATATCAAGGTAAATACATTGCTTGTTCTCTATTAATATCTTTCATTTGCTAACTATCCCTATCAGTAGTTAGTGCCTTCCATAGTTTGAATCTTTTATTTAGCTGGCAGTAGTGGCGCTCGCTGTATTGCAGTAGCTTGAGCAGCGAAGATTTTTGTGAGGTAAGTGATTTGTGAAAGGTATAGTTTAATGTTAGTCAGGGGCATTCTCTTGTAGAGATTATTTAAAGTCAGATTGCGTTGCGCTAAAAATATTGTGCGTCAGGTTAAGCACAGTCTTGTAAAATTGTTCAAAGGGGACATTTCAGACGGACTTTGAGCGAGGGCGTATAGTGGGCATGCGGGAGGCCGGGTGGACGTACCGCCGAATTGCTCAACACGTGGGGCGTGAGGTCTCCACAGTACATCGATGTTGTCGCCAGTGGTCGGCGGAAGGTGCATGTGCCCGTCGACCTGGGACCGGACCGCAGCGACGCACGGATGCACGCCAAGACCGTAGGATCCTGCGCAGTGCCGTAGGGTACCGCACCGCCACTTCCCAGGAAATTAGGGACACTGTTGCTCCTGGGGTATCGGCGAGGACCATTCGCAACCGTCTCCATGAAGCTGCGCTACGGTCCCGCACACCGTTAGGCCGTCTTCCGCTCACGCCTCAACATCGTGCAGCCCGCCTCCAGTGGTGTCGCGACAGGCGTGAATGGACGAATGGAGACGTGTCGTCTTCAGCGATGAGAGTCGCTTCTGCCTTGGTGCCAATGATGGTCGTATGCGTGTTTGGCGCCGTGCAGGTGAGCGCCACAATCAGGACTGCATACGACCGAGGCACACAGGGCCAACACCCGGCATCATGGTGTGGGGAGCGATCTCCTACACTGGCCGTACACCACTGGTGATCGTCGAGGGGACACTGAATAGTGCACGGTACATCCAAACCGTCATCGAACCCATCGTTCTACCATTCCTAGACCAGCAAGGGAACTTGCTGTTCCAACAGGACAATGCACGTCCGCATGTATCCCGTGCCACCCAACGTGCTCTAGAAGGTGTAAGTCAACTATCCTGGCCAGCAAGATCTCCGGATCTGTCCCCCATTGAGCATGTTTGGGACTGGATGAAGAGTCGTCTCACGCGGTCTGCACGTCCAGCAAGAACGCTGGTCCAACTGAGGCGCCAGGTGGAAATGGCATGGCAAGCCGTTCCACAGGACTACATCCAGCATCTCTACGATCGTCTCCATGGGAGAATAGCAGCCTGCATTGCTGCGAAAGGTGGATATACACTGTACTAGTGCGGACATTGTGCATGCTCTGTTGCCTGTGTCTATGTGCCTGTGGTTCTGTCAGTGTGATCATGTGATGTATCTGACCCCAGGAATGTGTCAATAAAGTTCCCCCTTCCTGGGACAATGAATTCACGGTGTTCTTATTTCAATTTCCAGGAGTGTACTTGGTAGGCTTTACAGCGGTTACAGTTTTACACAGTTAGCATGTGGACGCACCAGCTCTCTGTCAGTTGATGTAGCAAATGCCTGGGGAAAGCGCGAGGAGGTTAACCTGTACGGCTCACTGGTGTTTTTGAAGAGACTCTCGTAGAATCACTTCCAGTTATAGTGAGCATCTTTCCTGTAGACATCGTTTACATCTTGATCATCTTCAGCTCCGCAGTTTGTTCTTGTTAAAAACATTAATAAGAAGGCACCATTTTTACTAACAGCCTTATAAATATTAATAATTAATCAACTAGATTAATAATTAACATTAATTAATATTATAATTATATTTCTATTAATATCATCTTCACAGATATCATACACGTAACAACGGAGAAAACAACGATAGATTAATGTTATAACTATCGTACCATCAGCTTAATAGCTTATGAATCTAATTTACTAACAGAATAATGTAAAAAAAAATGAAAAGGAAAATTGAGGATCTGATGAAACTCGCAGAAAGCAAAAGGGGTTATCATCATTTTGATTATCAGCGGGAAAAACAAAATCACATAATTAATTTTTCTTTCATTGCAGGTACATGTAAACACACCTGAAAGACACTGAAACCTCTGTGCGATAGTATCGCAACATGCCGCTAGAGGAGCCAAAACAAGATGTTACAGCCTATCATAATTTGGAGCATTATGTGGTAATTTGGTTTCTGCATTTAAAGGGAACAACACTGCAGCAGTTCTTGTTGAGTTGGTGGATGTGCTTGGAAACAATGTACCATCATATGATATAGTATTAACGGTCGAAGACGCTTCCAGGTTGACCAAACAAGTCTGACTGACGAAGAGCGAAGTTGCAGATCGTCTCTCTGTGAAGACTTCCATGGTGCTCCAAGATTGACGCATTTCAGTTATGAGGATAGTCGAAAAAAAGACTATTCGTTATGGATCAGTTTTTCTACATATTGCATGGCGATGATGAAGTCTTCCCAGGCTATCAGCTGAATCTTCGCCTGAAGATGACAAGTAGGAAACTTGTTGAAACGTTGCTGCAGAACGACACCTTGACTCTGCTGATAATACGAGAAGACATCATCATCTATAATCGCTGAGGTTCAAGTGGCTCTGAGCACTATGGGACTAAACATCTGTGGTCATCAGTCCCCTAGAACTTAGAACTACTTAAACCTAACTAACCTGAGGACATCACACACATCCATGCCCGAGGCAGGATTCGAACCTGCAACCGGAGCGGTCACGCGATTCCAGACTGAAGCGCCTAGACCGCACGGCCACACCGGCCGACTATAATCGCTGAGAAAGTTTAAATTCGTATCTTGCATGACACCTTAAATACGAGAAATCTTCCTGCCCACTGCTCACACTCATTTCAAATGTCCGTCGATACGAGGTAAGAGCGGTGTGAAGCCAATCCATATGATCTTTAGTCGCCATAGACAATTCTTGGGTGTATCAGAATGACACCGACAGAATGGAATAAAGAACGCACCACAGCCGAAGAAGGCGAAGACACAACCATCATCAGGTAAGGTGATTCTGAATGTTTTTTTTGAACAGCACGGCGTGGTGCTGCCAGATGATGCTCGTAACGGACAAATAGTCAGAGTAGCATACCACGGAAATCTCCTGATGAGTTTAGGTAGGGCTGTCAAGTGGAAGTGTTGTGAAAAGCTGTCCAAGAAGATGTTTTTGATGCACGACAGCTGCTCAGCTCTTGCGCAGAAGAGATTGACTTATGTTGCTTCTTTGGGCTATCAGTTTGTCCCCCCCCCCTCCCGCCCCCTCGCTCTCTCTCTCTCTCTCTCTCTCTCTTTCATTTTACTGAAATGATGTCGAGTGACCTTCTTCATCATCATCATCTTCTTTCTCTCCCTCATTCCTCGGTTTCAGAATTGCGTGACAAGTATTTCCAGACTGACGGCAAGTGGAATGTTTTCTGAACAGCCAGCGATAGACGGATATGCACAATATGTACAAGAACCAAAATATAAACAATAAGAGTAGCTACCAAAAGCAAAGTGCTGAAATTACAAAAGCGTGTAGGGCAGGATTGTGATCCGTCCCGAACTGATAAATCTGTGCCGGCCGAAGTGGCCGTGCGGTTCTAGGCGTTACAGTCTGGAACCGCGTGACCGCTACGGTCGCAGGTTCGAATCCTGCCTCGGGCATGGATGTGTGTGATGTCCTTAGGTTAGTTAGGTTTAAGTAGTTCTAAGTTCTAGGGGACTGATGACCACAGCAGTTAAGTCCCATAGTGCTCAGAGCCATTTGAACCATTTTGATAAATCTGTATATCAACAAAGTAACTGAAAGAAATTGGAGAAATTTTCAGAAGTTGGATAAGGTTGAGATTGAAGGAATATGGAGGATGTCGACAACAGCCTCTACTAAAGTAAGAAGAATAATAGTACGTGCTGAGTAGAAGGAACGTTCACGCAACAAAATACTAACTGATAGGATTCTAAACGAAGACGAAACTGTTGAGCAACGGCAGAAATGAGATTTGGGACGAACTTAGTAATGAAACTACGGTCTACGTAACAGAGGAAGTGACAGAACTCCACTGCATTGGAAGGAAATTCCGCAAGACCGCTACGGTCGCAGGTTCGAATCCTGCCTCGGGCTTGGATGTTTGTGATGCCCTTAGGTTAGTTAGGTTTAACTAGTTCTAAGTTCTAGGGGACTAATGACCTCAGCAGTTGAGTCCCATAGTGCTCAGAGCCATTTGAACCATTTGGAAGGAAATTGAAAATAACACACTAGGGCTTAAGTAAGGGCGAGATATATGAAGCGCTTTAGCACGGGCAAGGAGAGTATTACTCGCCGAAATATGTCTACTTACATCCAACTTAGATATTTATGCGAATAATAGTCTTTGGAAACACAAGCAGAATACAGAATCAAAGCATTTTTGTTAAAGGAAGAAGAAATTGAATGGTCTTATGAGAAAATTATTGATTAGATGGTTTGTAAAATTGATTACGAAAGGAATAAACTATCTAGAAGCAGGGCGAGGCGTTAGAACGTGTGTTAACGTTTCATGGAAACCTTTCATTGTGCTACTGGAAGTAGTGAAGAGCAAAAATCGTTTTGTGTTAAATAGTCGTAGCCATTTTAAATAGCTAGGGTGTATTCATTTAGAAATGCTATACACAACTGCCACACGAAAATAACCATAGGGAAAGCTCATTCCAGCACTGGGAGACTTCCAAGGAAATATAATTCACCTACGAAGTAGCTTAATAATTTCCGCTTTCGACAGCTTCTAGCACTTTTCCTGAACTTGCCAGGTAGAATTAATACAGTAGAGAAGAGTCAGATCATTCGTCACAGATTCCTCCAATAGACACGAGATTATCTCTTCGATGTCCATCAAACTCTACGCTGAACCTACAAGAGAGTATGCTGATCAGCCAGAACATTATGACCACCTAACTAATAGCCGGTATGTCCACCTCTGGCACGGATAACAGCAGCAACAAGGAGCGGCAGGGAAGCAATGAGGCCTTGGTAGGTCGCTCAACTGAGCTGGCATCACATCTGCGCACAAAAGTCACATAATTCCCGTAAATCCCGGGGAGATGAGAGATGAAGCTCTGACGCCACATTCAATCACATCATAGATGTGTTCCATTGGGTTCAGATCTGGCGTGGTGGGGGGGAGGGGGAGCAGCACATCAATCGGAACTCGCCAAACTGCTGTCGGAAAACACGAAGGGGTGTTCGCCCATCTAAGTCGCACATCCTGGTGGCCTCCGCTGCCGTGCGGCTCAGTGTCCATGCTCCTCCCCATATGAATGTTATTACTCGATTCCGCCTCCATATCGCCGTCCACTGATAGGATATTCTCGTATGTAATTGGCAGAGGTACAGTAAACTATTCAATAGCTTGTATACAAAATTATACAGCCCATATCTGAATAAAGCTCAACTATATAGGACTCGCATCAGATCGGTTTGACGGGAATCATAGTCCATATACAATGTCTATGCGAATAGTCATAGGCTCGCTACACCTCCGAGAGACTGTAAGAGAAATGTTGGAAAACTTCCATCTGGCAGTGTAACATTCCATCCCAATCAGCGTGCAACAAAGTGAAACATCAAGAACAGTAAGAGCATTTCACGTATAAATATCCATCGTTCTTGTGTTCCTTACTTATTATTGGGAAGAAATAATTACAATCACAGCATGTTTCACTTCTCTTTATCTCTTGCTTCCAACCTATTTTCGCCCGCATCTCGTGGTCGTGCGGTAGCGTTCTCGCTTCCCACGCCCGGGTTCCCGCGTTCGATTCCCGGCGGGGTCAGGGATTTTCTCTGCCTCGTGATGGCTGGGTGTTGTGTGCTGTCCTTAGGTTAGTTAGGTTTACGTAGTTCTAAGTTCTAGGGGACTGATGACCATAGCTGTTAAGTCCCATAGTGCTCAGAGCCATTTGAGCCAACCTATTTTTTTTAAGGTCAGGCTAGTTATATGATGACTGAAACCTGTTTCTTCCCCTATTTCGTCATTTACTAACGTTATATCAGCCGTTTACGACACAACTGCTACAGAGAATTGAGAGGAATGATCAACCTCTTCAGACGCGCGGTATAGTGTCTTTGCCGGTCTAAAGCTAAACACAGATTTCTAGAGTTTCTGCACAATGTATGCAGCACTTTCCGTAGGAATTTTCTCAAAAACATTTAATGTCATCAATTTTTTAGTTAGAACTTTGATTTTGACAAAGTTATACAGTTTCAGAAAACTGAGAATTATGGCTTCAAGAATAAGTGCTTGGTAATTCAAATCTTGTTTGGTTTTACTAATGAATGTTCTAGAATACGAAAGCTTTTAGTGTCAACAAATTAAAAAGAAAAGGAAAGTTGTTTCTGAAGTGGAGAAAATGATCTTAGAACTGAGGTACGTCGCCGATAATACAAGTAGCTTTCATCCGTCTACAAATTGTACGCAATACTTCTATTAAAATGGAAAGTTTTTAATAAAAGTAACCGCACCATTTTAATCAGAAGATTGATATGTAAATACTGAATAATGAAGTTTAATATAATTTCGATAATTTTTGCAGCTCATGGATTACAGGGCACATATATCGTAATTTTCTAATATTTCCTTAAATAAAATGTTTTTATTAAAACTAACTACACCATTATAATCAAAATATTCATACCAAAATACTGAATAATGAACTTCTACAAAATTTCGGTAATTTTAGCATCATATGGATTACCAACTGCGTATTTAATAGATAACATAAAGGAAATATTAAACGTTATTTAGATCATTAGTTCCTCCATTTGTTTTTAATTACTTCCTTTATTTTAAAATATATGATGTGACTGCGAATTATTCTGTATGCTAAGCATAAGCGGTCTGCTTGACTAGATCGTCAAATAAATGCTTTTATTACTTACAAAACATGGTGAATGAAATTATTACTTATATGTGCTCACATGTATCACAGAATCTTAATATAAGCTAGCATCAGGATGAGTGAAATAGTACGGTCTGCCTGACAAAAATATTTTAACGTGTCGAAACTATTTTAGTATGTTGCAGTTTTAATTCCGTGTCCACCATTTCATAGAATCCCTGTGGATACACTTAGAGGCTTGTTGCTCGGTCAGGCTCATGACCCTGATATTTATTTCATACTTATTTGACGGTGAGTGAAAGGCGGGGGATGGGGGGGGGGAGGTCGGGTGGAGAGGGGGAGGGTGTGAGAAAGCGTCGGAGGGTGGATGACGGTGGGGGATGGGCTGGTTATTTAGCTCGCTGGAGGCTTCAGTTTTGATCCTTTGTAAGTAGGCTGTTTAGGTTTTTTTATTGGTAACGCCACCTCTGTATGAAAATCACTGGCTGTGCTGTGTGCAGTCTGTGGCTGCTTTGCATTGTTGTAATACTCGCCATTGTAGTGTTAGGCAGCTGGCTGTGAACAGCGCGTAGCATTGCGCAGTTGGAGGTGAGCCGCCAGCAGTGGTGGATGTGGGGAGAGAGATGGCGGAGTTTTGAAATTTGTCATGAACTGCTCTATATATATATATATATATATATATATATATATATATATATATATATATATATATCAAGGTAAATACATTGTTTGTTCTCTATTAATATCTTTCATTTGCTAACTATCCCTATCAGTAGTTAGTGCCTTCCATAGTTTGAATCTTTTATTTAGCTGGCAGTAGTGGCGCTAGCTGTATTGCAGTAGTGGGAGTAACCAAGATTTTTGTGAGGTTAGTGGTTTGTGAAAAGTACAAGTTAATGTTAGTCAGGGCCATTCTCTTGTAGAGATTATTGAAAGTCAGATTGCGTTGCGCTAAAAATATTGTGCGTCAGTTTAAGCACAGTCCTGTATAAATGTTCTAAGGGGACGTTTCATATGGCGACCCTTAGCCTAGGATACCTCACTGGAATCTTCTGATTTTTTTCTTGTAGTTTGTGTAGTTAGTGTAGATTTTGTTTATTGCTAGCGCGTAATTGTAGAGAGAATCTCCTTTGTAGTTGCAGTCTTTCATTGTTGTACAGTAAAACAGGTGTGGCACGCATGTAGATTTGCACCAAGTATTTCGCAGCTGCAATTAACTAGATATTATTTTCAGTGCTATGTTAATGTGTTCCCCTATTTTTGCTCTTCAAATTGTGTTTTTCTGTGTTGTCGTGTGAAATACTGTGACAATAATGGCGTGTGAAAAACGTAACACTAGGCTCCAAAGTAAACTGAGAAATGACAGTAAAGACGAAAGCAGTGTGTTAGCGCCACCGAGTAATGAATTAACTAATGTTCAAAGTAGTAATTTGGTAATTGTGCATAGGGAAATGGAGCGGGCGACAAACAATGGTGTAGACAGTGAAACAATTAGAGAACAGGGAAGCATTATCGATCGATCGGTCGGCGACAGTTCGCCTCAGGAATCCGAAATGACAGGAAACAATCTCGCAAATGCTGTGGATTCAGGATTTGGGTCCTCAATGTTTTCTCAAATAAGTCAAGACACAATTTCTGCTTGTCAAAATGTGAATGTTGCCGGTGCAAATGCACTGCCGAAAAGCATAGAGGAACAGATTCCAGACACTAATACATTATTATTGCAATTAATGCAACAAATGAAACAAAATCAGAGACAAACACAGCAACAGCTAGACACAATGGGACAAAATCTTCGAAAGTTAGACACAGTGGAACAAAATCAGAGACAAACACAGCAAATATTTGTAAGAATGGATGTTATGAACTCATATATATATTATGACTTTTGATGATATTAAGATCGAGTAAATAATAATTTTTTCAAAAAAAATGATGGAGCACAAAAAGACATTTACCTTCACAGGAACTGCAATCATAGTTTTCTTTTCAAGTACTTGTTAATTTCTTTTGTAGAATAAATTGTGATGCATCACTCTAGTGTTAAGATGTGACATAGGTATTAGACATGGCCATTTTTAGTGTAATACTTTTTCTGCTTGAACTTTGTCATGTTTAGGTATAAGTTATGCTGTTTGCCAGGCATAGTGCTACTGAATTTTAATTTGTGTTACTCTGCTAAGCCAGATTTATTTTTCTTGTTTGCTGCACATTGCCTTATATTAGTCGTAATATTGCAATTGCTTCGCTGATTTCTAAAATGCTGCTTCCTTTGCAAATCTGCACTTTTTTGTCATTGCTGTTTGCGTTAATTGTTTTATGTGCTGCTGCATTGCCTCGTCCCTTAGTTTAGCGTCTGAGCTCAGTAGATTTAAGTTAGCTTAAGAGGGGGTAGACTATATAAGAAACTAGTTGTGATGAATGGAAAGAAATGCATTGAAGGTATATGAAAACGTTTTGAGCCAAAATGAGTATTGTACAATGATCCGTAATTATTTTGAAAGAAATATGAACAGAGTAGAGAAAGCAGGTATTGATAGGACTTTTTGGAAATAATGAGGAACGAAGGGGGATCTCCGAGAAGTAAAGAAAGTTTTGTTTGCAAAATACTGCAGTAAAAGAAACCCTGTCCTTTCCTTGTGTTATCCCACTATGTGTTTGTGTACCCATGTGTATTTGTTTTCTTCCTGTCTCTGTGTACTGTTTCATAGAATTTTTTTTTCTCTTCTAATACTAAGCTACATTCACTATGATGAGGAATACTGTTATCCTCAAATATAATTTGCATTAATAATATGTTATTTTCTTTGTAAAGATGTTTAGACATTATTTATTCTGTTTTGTTTTAATGCTCATGTGTGAAGTTGATGTTTCAAAACTTATTCTGATCTTTATGTATGTACTTATGTCATTATTTTTGTAACACTGATGTATATGTTTATTTCTATTCTATTGTAAAACCTGTACTACAAATGTTATCTGTATTGTTATGTTCTTTAATGATGTATTTTGTACCTTTGTGATTGTATTCTTCTGTTATAAAATTGTAATTGACACCAGGTCATCAAATTAAGTAACTTGTAAGTTACATTTCACTGCACACGTTTCTATTGGTCATAGTATATGGACAATATGTGAGAAGTAGGGACTGTTAGTGTTTGCACGTGTGTTAATAATTCAGCAAGGGACTCGTTAACAGCATTGCTGGTTCTCAGGACAATTCAAAAACTTTGTGAGTGCACAAGTGGTGGTTATGGACTTGCTCTATTATCCGCAAGACTCTTCAATGGTGATTTTGCACCTGCATAGTCACAACAGATGGCTGCTGGCCATCTCTACAAGGACTACAGTGGGTCTACATCTGATGATCCATCAATACCATTATTTCTACAAGGACTGCATTGGGTCTGCACCTCTGGTGGCCCACCAATACCGTAATCTCTAGCAGGACTGCAGTGGGTCTGCTCTGTGATGACCTACCTACGAATCTTCTTCAAAACGTCGAATGACTCTGCTGTGGGTTTGCTCTGTTGTGGCCCAATACCTGTCAGCATGTCAAGAGTCAGCACTGTCTTTCCGTTGGAAGGACAACGCTACTTCTTCAACACTGCATGGAAATCCACTACTCCGTGTGCATTTTCTTTTACTGCTCAGACTTTGAGAAAAACACTGCAATGTGATGAATGATCAAGACTGTCTTTATGGACTGTGAGAAAATTTTAGCTTTTGACCAACATTGTATCAATAAGTGTGTGCATTTGATTTCTTTGTTATTGTAATTATGAAAAATTTTTTCAAATCTGTATTGGCCACTGCCCAAACCAATTTGTAAAATTTTTTTTGGGGAGCATGGGGGCTATGTAAGTAGGCTGTTTAGGTTTTTTTATTGGTAACGCCACCTCTGTATGAAAATCACTGGCTGTGCTGTGTGCAGTCTGTGGCTGCTTTGCATTGTTGTAATACTCGCCATTGTAGTGTTAGGCAGCTGGCTGTGAACAGCGCGTAGCGTTGCGCAGTTGGAGGTGAGCCGCCAGCAGTGGTGGATGTGGGGAGAGAGATGGCGGAGTTTTGAAATTTGTCATGAACTGCTCTCTCTCTCTCTCTCTCTCTCTCTCTCTATATATATATATATATATATATATATATATATATATATATATATATATATGATATCAAGGTAAATACATAGTTTGTTCTCTATTAATATCTTTCATTTGCTAACTATCCCCATCAGTAGTTAGTGCCTTCCATAGTTTGAATCTTTTATTTAGCTGGCAGTAGTGGCGCTTGCTGTATTGCAGTAGTGGGAGTAACCACGATTTTTGTGAGGTAAGTGATTTGTGAAAAGTACAGGTTAATGTTAGTCAGGGCCATTCTCTTGTAGAGATTATTGAAAGTCAGATTGCGTTGCGCTAAAAATATTGTGCGTCAGTTTAAGCACAGTCCTGTATAAATGTTCTAAGGGGACGTTTCACCTTCAATATTTATGGCTTGCGTTTTCACTCATTGCACATACATATGGTTTTTTATCCTCGAAATGTGCTAGCGCACTATTCGCCCCTTTTTATTTACTTCGACGTCTTCTGCTTTTCAAATCTATCATTATTGACTACGAACACTGGGGGATTATTGTTGCGTTAACGTGACATTGTTGTAAGTGCTTTTTAATTTTGTTTTGTTCGCTCCCAGTAGCTGAATGATCAGCGTGACGGATTGTCAATCCTCTGGGCCCGGGTTTCTATTCCCGGCTAGGCCGGGGAATTCCCTCTGCCCAGGGTGTTGTGCTGTCCTCATCATCATCGTATCATCCTCATCGACTGCAGGTCGCCGAAGTCGCGTCAAATTGAAGGACCGGCACCCGGCGAACGGTCTGCCCGACGGCGGGCCCTAGCCATACGATTTTTAAAAAAATTCCCTGTTTAAAAAAATCACATAGAAATTAGAAAACCAAATTAAAAAAGCTTGTAAAAATTCTCGAAAAAGTTTTAAAAAAGATTTTAAAAATTTTAAAAGATTCCAGTAGTATTTTGATCATATGTATTACACCGGGTACTTCCCTTCTTAATAGTTAATATGAGGATGCTGTTTTAATGCAGCGAAACCGGTGGTGACATTAAAGATGTCACCAATTACGGTTCTCTTGCCTTTTAATTTACTTCCATTCAGTATGAAGTTCAACGACTGCGGGTGCCCACATTACGAAGTTCTGTATAGTATCAAGAACTTTTATAAACAGTGGTATCGACTACTATTATAATAAATGTCGTCGAGCAGACCGTTCGCCGGGCGCTAGTCTTCCGACTTGGCGCCACTTTGGCGACTTGCACGTCGATGGGGATGAAAAGATGACGATGAGAACAACACATCACCCATCCCCTGAGCGGAGAAAATCTCCGACCCACCCGGGAATCGAATCTATAGTAACCAAAATTAACCTAACCCTCAGATATATTTTAGCAGACACTTGAAGGAAGACGCCATGAACCTCGTGGCAACGCGTATGGGAAAGTTCAACAATCAGCTTTCAGGACAGAAACTCCGATTATTCTTCAGTCCACTGCAGCCTTCTCGCAGATAAGCAAATTACAAAGAGTAAAACTGTGTGCCGGACCGAGACTGGAATTCGGGACCTTTCCCTTTCACGGGCAAGTGCTCTACCAACTGAGCTACCCAAGCACGACTCACGCCCCGTCCTCACAGCTTTACTTCTGCCAGTACGTCGTCTCCTACGCTCCAAACTTTACAGCAACTCTCCTGCGAACGTTGCAGAACTAGCACTCCTAAAAGAAAGTATATTGCGGAGACATGGCTCAGCCATAGCTTGAGGGATGTTTCCAGAATGAGATTTTCACTCTGCAGCGGAGTGTGCGTTGATATGAAACTTACTTGGGTAGCTCAGTTGGTAGAGCAGATAAAGGTCACGAATTCGAGTCTCGGTCCGGCACACAGTTCTAATCTGCCAGGAAGTTTCATATCAGAGCACACTCCGCTGCAGAGTGAAAATCTCATTCTGGAAGCAAATTACACCTTACAGAGAGGCAGAAGCAATCATTCTTCGTCAATGAAAACAACAAAAAGTACTCTCTACCACGCACTCCACAGTCATTTGCAGACATGTAGAATAGTTTCGACGACCTGAAATCTGACGCTGAGTAACCGTAGAGTCCAAGCGTCAATTTTTCATAAGCTTACACTTGCCCAGGTGCCAGATGCAGGTGAGTGACCGCTCAGGTGTGCCGTTACAAAAGACGTGGCAAATGAGGCGCCCGAGACGGGCCGACGCTAATTCCCACAGAGATGAAGAAGCGCGTCCGCGTCCGCCGCCGCTCCAGAAGTGATAGATCGGAGGTCCCGGCAGGCCGCGGCTGCGCTGGAGCTGGAACGTCCTTAACCTTGAGCGCGGCGGGGTCAGCGGCGGCGGCGAACACCGGCTGCCGTGGGAAGAGCGGCCGCCGAGCAGAGCCACGCGCCGCCGGCAGCCGCACCGCCCCGCAGCTCCCATCTCTGCACGCTGCCAGCAGGCGTCCCGTACACACACAGTACACAGAACGTCATCTTAACGGACAGAGATCTGCGTAAAAGTAGCTACTGGCGTAGCCCAGGGGAGTGATATTGTTTACTTGTATTCTTCAGCCCAGAGACTGTTCTGATGCAGCTCTCCATTCTACCCTATGTGCAAGCTTCTTCATCTCCAAGTACCTACAGCAACCTACATCCTTCTGAAACTGCTAGTGTATTCATCTCTTGGTCTCCCTCTACGATTTATACCCTCCACGCTGCCCTCCAGTACTAAACTGGTGATCCCTTCATGCCTTAGAACATGTGCTATAAACCGATCCCATCTTCTAGTCGAGTTGTGCCACAAATTCCTCTTCTCCCCAATTCTATTCAGTACCTCCGCATCAGTTACGTGATCTTTCCATCTAATCTTCAGCATTCTTCTGTAGCACCACATTTCGAAAGCTTCCTTGTTTCACTTCAAAATCAAATGTCTCTGAGCACTATCGGACTCAACATCTGAGGTCATCAGTCCCCTAGAACTTAGAACTACTTAAACCTAACTAACCTAAGGACATCACACACATCCATGCCCGTGGCAGGATTCGAACCTGCGACCGCTCAGCCACACATGCCGGCCCTCTTCAACTTTGTCAACAAATTATTCATGGAAACTCGTCGTGCTTGTCATGTATACCTTCGTGGCTCCCTCTCGGGAGAGCGAACGCTCTCAGATGTTAAGTCCCATAGTGCTATATATATCGGCAAGGAAAGACCTTCTAAGGACACAACCCACAGATACCAACTTTTCCTGATAGATGATGGCAAAGGGGCCGCAAGAGGGATAGTCGATACTACAACTGAGCCGGTAGGCCGCCCCCGGTAGCTGAGTGGTCAGCGCGACAGACTGTCAGTCCTATGGGCCCTGGTTAGATTCCCGGCTGGGTCGGAGATTTTCTCAGCTCAGGGACTGCGTGTTGTGTTGTCCTAATCATCGCTATTTCATACCCATCGACGCGCAAGTCACTGAAGTGGCGTCAAATCGAAAGACTTGCACCCTGTGAACGGTCGACCCGACTGGAGGCCCTAGTCACACGACATTTACATTTACCTGAGCCAGTGGCGCCATAGAGAACAGTCTACTAACACAATGGCACCAGGGCTCAGTTACTGGGATGTTTGGGATTTATTTGTGGAATGTTTTCCACACATACGCTTCCATCTCTGAAGGTATGCATAAATTAAATTTCAGACTGGATCGGTAGCGGACTTTCTTCGTTCAGATATGCCAAAGTCTCCAGAATGAGATTTTCACTCTGCAGCGGAGTGTGCGCTGATATGAAACTTCCTGGCAGATTAAAACTGTGTGCCCGACCGAGTTCGAGTCTCGGTCGGGCACACAGTTTTAATCTGCCAGGAAGTTTCATATCAGCGCACACTCCGCTGCAGAGTGAAAATCTCATTCTGGAAACATCCCCCAGGCTGTGGCTAAGCCATGTCTCCGCAGAATCCTTTCTTTCAGGAGTGCTAGTTCTGCAAGGTTCGCAGGAGAGCTTCTGTGAAGTTTGGAAGGTAGGAGACGAGGTACTGGCAGAAGTAAAGCTGTGAGTACCGGGCCTGAGTCGTGCTTCGGTAGCTCAGTTGGTAGAGCACTTGCCCGCGAAAGGCAAAGGTCCCGAGTTCGAGTCTCGGTCGGGCACACAGTTTTAATCTGCCAGGAAGTTTCATGCCAAAGTCTGTTATTACAAAAGGAAATCTTGAAAGTGTGCCTGGTGGCGAGTTGAAACTAATCCCCTGATTTGAGTAAAACTTGTATCTCATTATTGTGAAGATACATACCACTCCAATGAACTATCACCCGCCCTACTCTGCAAATAGACATCTGAATACAAAGTAAGCTGTTTGGCCCTGTTTTAACGTCAAAACGTGGGTTGACCCCTTCAAGTAATTTACAATATATTGAATAATTTCCCTAAACAATGTGACTACATGCAGGATACTCTAATGAGGTTCTATCATTACTAAAATGTTAACAGGATTTACTATTACAATGATATTTATTAATTTAATGAGCCAATAAATCCAGTCATCAAATATTATGACAATATGCGGCTATTCAAATCGGTAGCGTCGCGACAACAGGTGGTCACGAGGTCCGAGCGGCCGAAGCCACGAGCTGCGCAAGGAGGGCCTGCGCAGAGCGAAGGTACCGGAGTACTTCACCGGGGTCAGCGTCGACTACAAGCAGCAGGCCGACGTCCCGTCGGCTGGTAGGCAACGTTCGTGTCGGACGACCGTTCGTGGCCTGGCTGCCCTCTTCTACCTGGCTTCTATCGGCACCATTCAGTAACCTCTGCGACGGACCATGGATCCATGGAACTGCTTGATGATAAAGGGAAGTAACATTCTGTAATCCTCGCGGTGATTTGTTTCATTGTCTAGCTGGCCTGCTTATTATTTTCTGGTTTGTACCTGCCCCTCAGAGATTTACTCGTTCGCCGGCCGGGGCGGCCAAGCGGTTCTAGGTGCTACAGTCTGGAACCGCGCAACCGCTACGGTCGCAGGTTCGAATCCTGCCTCGGGCATGGATGTGTGTGATGTCCTTAGGTTAGTTAGGTTTAAGTAGTTCTATGTTCTAGGGGACTGATGACCTCAGATATTAAGTCCCATAGTGCTCAGAGACACTTTGAAGATGGAGCCTATGAAATGATTGTAATTCGCTTTTCTCTTTTGTGAGTCTTCTGATGGTCCTAACAGACTGCTAATTCGCTAACTTGGAGAACAGTAATCGAGTAAGAGAACTCATCTATAGACTCCCAAATGTAAGTTAAATCCGTTATGGGCACAATGGAGGGAGGTGAAGTGCTGGGGGGCACCACAAATAACTGACTGAGTTCTTATATTTCCGTAAGTGCCAAACACTTTACCAAACTTCGTGCTCGTTTCCTGTGGAGACAGCTGTCAGGGATACGTTGCACTACAAGCTCAGGCAGCAGTCAGGACTTAATGCCTACCAAACGAGCTGCAACCGTGGACTTTGTTCCAATAAGTTGCGATATCGAAACCGAGTTCTGCTGACCAACATCCCAGACGGAACTTACAAAACTCTTTGTTGGTACCAAGAGAGTGAAAACTCTTGACATGACGTGATGTCCAGTCTCTACTCCACGACTTTTGTCTCCACAGCCTGGTAAAGAGTTCCGGGACAAATCAGTTCTGTACACAAACCCACACAATAACCCCTCCAGAACACCACGAAAAGTCCTACTCTAATTGAGAGGGCTGCCACCTAAAAACTAGTGGCGGCTTCTTACGTCAGCAAGTGTTGCCGACTGCCCTCCAGTAACCCTGAAGTCATCGAGTCGCGTTTCTAAGGACCCATCAATACAATGCCCGACACCACACTCCGGTTATAGGTCAATTAACGCAGCGCCTTGTTGGTGCTCCCAGCAGTCTACACAAGCCTTGCTTGCCCTTCGCTGGCTCGAGAGGGAGGCACGAAGTTATACATGACAAGTAGGACAAGTTTCCATCTGGTCGAGGGTAGGTCGGTGGAGCCCAGATGCCGAGGACACTGCCCTGACCACTGCCACTGTCACTTGCGCTCGACCTTCCTGGAACTCGATGGAAATGGCTGCATACAATTCCGCTGTCCCACGTACCTCTCCTGCACATAACGTCCACCAACGCAACTTGGAAAATATAGCAAGTGAAGTAAGACGCATCATACGTCTTCATTCGAGCAAAGAGTGATGTTATGCCGCAAAATGGGGCAACATTTTGGCCAAGTACTGTGTTGACATTTCGCGGAGGCTGAACCGCCTGTCTCAATAACCAATAGACTGACAACAAGTTTAAAGTCACTACGAGAACTGACGGCGAGGAAACACCAGGACACATGATGACATAGCCATCCCCACCGCCACATACCGCACAGGAAGCGCCAACATAAGTACTCCACCCTTCCTAACAAATGTCTGATTCCTGAGTGCTGATTGCCGACTGCCCAGTGTGTAGTCTCAGCCCTTGTGTCGGTTGCAGTTATCTAGTCAGACAGGAGGCTATGGAGACCGACCCTCGGGATGCCTAGCGGTCGTTGATGGTCTATGGAACCAAAAGTCAGACTGGAAGGCCGCTGCCGCTGCGAACTGCACTACCAACATTGTCAGGGCGCGGAGGCCGCCATCACCCTGCAGCTCTCCTGAAGGCTTGACCTGGGTGACCCGGATGCTGTCCATAACCTGCCTCCGAGTGGGTTGGCAACACTGCTGCTCATCCCATTCCTTTGGCAGACACCGATGCTGGTGGCCCCTGTTTCCTAAATGGGGCTGAGAGCCGAGCCCTAGCGAGTCCTTCAGGTGGGACTGGGACGAGATTCCTGACTGTAATTCTTCGACGAGCACGAGAGCGCTTTTCGTGATCGATACGCAGAGCTGGAGGCCGCCACATTCCGCAGTCGATGGCAGACTGTCGTGCAGCAGCTGCCACCCAACACATCGCTGTGCCGGCGATACTGCAAGACGGGTGCAAGCTGATCTTTCACCACTGATGTGGCTCTGCTCCACCTACCCAAGTATGGCGTGCTGCTTTGGAAGACAGTGTAGTGGCACTACGATTTGTGGTAGGAGAAGTCAGTTTTGGTGCAATATTTCTCAACACGCAAGTTACAGCCAGGAGTGGGCCTGTTGACAACTTACACTACCAGAGGTTGCAAAGTGGAATGGAGGCCATAAGGCCATCGAACTACTGAAAAGAGTAAACACAGTGGTTTGCATGGCGCAAGTTACGTTGTGAGTGCGTGACTGAGAGCGGTGCGTTAGCAAAAGAGAGGAGCACAGCCACATATAAATAGGTGCCGGTTTTCTAACAAGGCACTCAAGTGTGACACCTCTCCTGGATGACGGGGCGTGTCACACACAGCAGCAGATGGGGTGCCAGCATTCCAGTCTATGGCGGGCCACTGGTTCGACCTTCTGAGGCCAATGCGGGGGTTTCAAGTGTGGCAGCTCTCCTGGATGGCAGGGTGTGTCACACCACCGGCTACACGCAGCAGTAGATGGGGTGCCAGCATTCCAGTCCCTGGCGGGTTGCTGGTTCAACCCTGGGAGGCTGACGCAGGGTCCGTAGCCAGCCAGCGACGAGCTACTCCATGGCTTGCTAGTGCGGGCAGTCGTCTCGGCTCCCAACATGCACCGGAGACATCCAGGGTGAGGGCCGCAGATTCGGACGCCAGATCACGGGCGCTTGTTGTCGCCCGCGATCTGACTCACGGTGGCAAAGAAGCGGCAGTGGGCCACCTGGGGCCCCCGGCGAGTGGCACTGAGGTGGCAGGGCGAAGACACTCAACTGTCATGCATCCTGACATCGCAGCCATACAAGGCCGACACACTGCATTGCGTGTATGGGTCACTCAGGCAGCCATTCCGCTCCAAGCCATTTCGCAGTCGGCAAAGTGGTGCCTTCAGCATTGTGGAACCCGGTGATGCACAGTGAGGGGAACGTGGCAGTGTAGTTGGAAACAATAAATCATTTGGAAAGTTCAGACAATTTTTAATACGGTGCCTTCTACCTATTCCCGCTACATTTGGTGTTGCTGTTACATTGGGTGTCGGAAGCTGCCACTACAACAGTATTGTATTCATACATGATAAATGTGTGATGGTCAATGTTGTTTCCTTGGTGCTCTCCGGTGTAACTTCACAACCGCATCTCGTCCAGCTCTCTCCTGACGACCGTGAGACTCTGGGACCAGACTCCTATAGTAATTAAAACCCTTGATAACTGATCAACTTGCTTTTGATGCTCCTGAGATGGCAATTAAAGATTATAATTGGCAGAGGACTAGCCAAAAGGGTTGGGTTTGGCACCTCTCATTCTTAGTATTCCTGTGCAATGTTTTGTGCAGCCACTGACTAAATCTCAAAGAACCCCATCCATGAACAAGCTTATGACGCATTAAGAAAATGTTGAAAATGAGACCATATAGGGCTACTTTACTTCGAACCCTAAATGAAGATGACCTGGACAGGCATATGGAATTCTGTGAGTCATGCACAACCATCAAGAATACGATCCCATTTAAGAAATAAAAAAGCATATATTTATGTGGGGTTATACAACGACTTTTAAGATGTATCTCCAAGTGGTGACAGAGAGATAACTAGATTCTTCTGGTGTGTGTGTGTGTGTGTCTTTGTGTTTGTGTGTGAGTGTGAAGGGATTATCGACGTCATGCTAATCAGTTATTATTTATTTATCAGCGCTGTCAGTTCTGTAAATTATCTGTTTACAATTGATGAAATGCTGTTCGAACTAGAAAATAGTCGACTTTTTTAATACTGCAACCGATTATGGAAAAACTGACATGCAGACAACATGGAATACCCACACAACATGGAGTTACTGTGAGAGACTTTGTAAATGAAAATTTTCATGATTGGATTGACAGACGGTGTACTACTGAATGGCCTCCAAGATCCCTAAATATCACACTGATTTTTCAGTCTGGAGTATAGTAAAAGATGAATTTTATTCAATCATGATTTGTGATGTTTAAAATTTGAAGAAAAATTAACACAACCAGAATTTAAAAAGAACCACGCTCTCAGAATATTTGTGACAAAATTTGTAAATCAGTGTTTGGCCGCGCGGGGTAGCCGTGCGGTCTAGGGCGCCTTGCCACGGTACGCGCGGCTCCCACCGTAGGAGCTTCGAGTCCTCCCTCGTCGTTGGTGTGTGTGTCCTTAGCGTAAGTTAGTTTAAGTTGGACTAAGTAGCGTGTAACCTAGGGACCGATGACCACAGCAGTTTCGTCCCATAGGAAATTATCACAGATTTCAAGAATCAGTGTTTAAAAGTTGCAATGTTTGCTTAAATCCTCATGGAAACTTAGCATCTTTTGTAGGTTTAATGAACTCTGTGTATATAAATGTACTATTAATAAATGTATATTTTCATTTGTTTAGTATTATTGCAAGAAATGAATTTTTGACAAGTGACATACGGCCACACAGCATACACCCCAGAAGCAATGACACAAATAAAATGAATTTCATTTCTGAGGTTAAAATGATAAGATTCGCTGATGACATTCTTAACCTGAGAAAAAGTGAGGAATAATTGCTGGACCTACTGAATGGGTGTACACAACGAACTGATAGAAAATCTAAGAGACGAAACTAATGAGGAGTAGCAAAAGTGAAATGAGCGACTGACTTATCATCAAACTTTAGTGCCAGAAAGAAGGCGAAGTAAAGGAACTCTGCTACCTAACAAACAAAACGAGACACGGCAGACGAAGCAAGATGGACATAAAAAGCAAATTTCCCCAAGCAAAGACTGGATTCCTGGCTAAAAGAAGTCTACAGTAGTAGTACTGAAAGGTGGTCTTGAGGAAGAATTTTCTGTGACTGTACGTTTAGAGCTCAGCAATGTATGAGAGTGAATGACAGACTGTAGGGAAAGCCTGAACGGAGAGAATCGGAGAATTTGAGGTATTCGTATTATAGTTTATTGTGTCACGATTAACCAATTACTACTAATAGTGATATTGCCGGCTTCAGCATTTTATTTCAGCTTCAGGCATGGTAATTAAACCACAAATTGTTTCATTATGGGGAATAAAACCTAGTTATACGCATACTGAACAATTTAATATAACTAAAACTATACTTTCTCATCAAAATTATCCAAGAACAGGTATGTAACGTGGAATTGACTGTTAGATGTCCCGACAGGCGGAACTCACAGGATAAAAGGAGGCAGGAAATGTCGTGTTGTCAGTAGAGAAGGAATAACAAGAGAATGCCTTGGTGAGGAGAGCTCGGGGGGCTAGTCATCGGATGTCACCTGAGTAATTCAAGCAGGGACGTTTCAACTCTTCTGAAGGGGTCCAAGTCGTCTGTTTGTGATATGGATGTGTAGTAGAAAAGGAAAGGAACAACCAGTATTATAACAATACCATGCAGAACTCATGTATTGACACAAGGCGACCGTCAAGCGTTGGGAACAGCGGCCGTAAAAATCACACGAAATGAGAAGAAGGAATCATTCGTGAGTTCCAAAGTGTTAACGGCAGTCAAGCTACCACATCGACCATGTGTGTGGAGTTAAAAGGAATGGGGTTAATTGGCCAAGTCAATATTAAGTGACGTGAGAGGTGGTGTCACTGGACATGTTAAAAAATGTGATGTAGAACCATGTGATCTTATATGTGTTCATATATTAATCTAATGTATTAATGTCGCCTACTATCTGACAATAATTTAGAATTTTATTGTCATCTTCGGATGTGATAGTTAGTCTGCAGATACACTATCTGATAAATAGTGTTCGGACACTAAGGGATGTATCCACCATTCTCCTTAATGAAGGAGTGAACTCAATTGGGGACACTGTCTGTAAGGTGTCTGAATTTCTGTGGGGGGAACGGCAGGCCATTCTTCCTCTAGAGTGCTGAAACCAGGAAAGGTAGCCACGTCGGACGCTGCCACCTGAAGTATACATTCCAACTAGGACTGAAAGTGTTTCATTGAGTTCAAATGCTCTGTGCAGACTAGTCCATTTCAGGAATGTTATTATTCACAAGCAACTATTTCACAGATGCTGATTTATGACAAGGTGAATTGTCATGCTGATGCAAACAGTCACATAATCTCCGAACACTTCTATTGCACACACTAACAGCACTGTAAAATAAAATTCTTTTGAAGCTTGCTGGCAGATTAACACTGTGTGCCGGACAGAGACTCGAAATGGGGACCTTTGCCTTTCGCGGGCAAATGTCCCGAGTTCGAGTCTCGGTCCGGCACACAGTTTTAATCTGCCATGAAGTTTCATAACAGCGTACACTCCGCTGCAGATGGAAAATCTCATTCTAAAACTCTTTTATTTCCGTCTGTGATCACGAGGGTTTTTGCTCCTTAGACAACCGGTTTCGGCCAGCGATAATCATCTTCAGACCAGCACCAAAACATGGAAATGCCAAAGCAACTAGTGGACAGCCTACATCTTAAAACAACAAAATATGACATAAAGACAAATATTACTTTCATAGAAGTGGAAAAAATGCGCTTACAATACGAAGAGGATACTTGTCTTAAAACGTAAAGAGCCACTGTGGCATCATCAAGAAATTCATACAAAATCACCTTTGCGTCGTAACACACATTTGAAATATGCCTATACTGCGTCCTGCCAGCTCTACCGAGAGAGGGCGCTGATTACTTACATTAATCTTTTGGCTCATCCATTTGCTTTTTTCCCTGATTATTTCAACATTCTCATATTATTTTGTTAGCTCCATAAACTTTTTCTAGTGAAAGTTATTATTTTTACCGAAAATAATTTCAAGGCTGTCTCACTTCACATATTGTCACTTTACAAATTTCTTTTTAATCTTCTTTTTGTTCTTCTTCTGCGGAATGCGGTTGCCCTTGTTTATCTGTCTCATTCCAGCATGTACTGGATAAACTTGTGTCCCGTCCCTTATGTGGTCGTCCGGGTAGTCATTTCCCTTGTGATCGTCCGTGTTTACCAATTCTTCTCACATGATCCCATTTCATTTTCTTGTCTTCATCAACTTATTTATATTTTGTATTTCATACTGTTCCCTTGTTCACACATTTGTTCTTTTGTCCCACGTCATTACTCCTTGGATCTGTCTTAGTACCGTCATTTCCACTGCCGTTAACTTTTGGTTTACCTTTCTCGTTTCTATTCTAATTTCTGCTATTTCTATGTCAAAACAGGACGCATCATTGTTTTATTTATTTTTAATTTCCCCTCAGTTGTCAGAATTTTGCAGACATCCGGCTACCCTTACTGATTCTGTCACTTGATTTTTCACTTCCAGGGTGAAGTCTTTAATAGTGGGCCGGCCGGAGTGGCCGAGCGGTTAAAGGCGCTACAGTCTGGAACCGCACGACCGCTACGGTCGCAGGTTCGAATCCTGCCTCGGGCATGGATGTGTGTGATGACCTTAGGTTAGTTAGGTTTAAGTAGTTCTAAGTTCTAGGGGACTTATGACCACAGCAGTTGAGTCCCATAGTGCTCAGAGCCATTTTTTTTTAATAGTGGTGATAACAGTCCCCAGATAATTAAAACTCATCACTTGTTGAACACGAACACGATCTACTTATAATTTACATCGTACAGGTACTTTTGATATTATGATACTCTCAGTTTTATTTAGATGAGATTTCCATGTTATATTGTTTAACTGTGTTATTATGTTGGTGAATTAGCTTTTGTAAATTAATCTCGTTATTTGCTATCAGTACAGTGTCATCAGAATAACAAGTAATATTTTATCATTTTATTTCCAATTTTATAGCCTGGTTTCTTCATGACATCGTCAATGATGCAGTTCCTTATTAGATTCATCAGGAGTTTACTTGATGAGTCTCCTTGTCTAAATCCTTTACCTACCATAATTTCATCTGTAATCCTTCGTGTTTTTTAATTCTCGTTTTATTACCCGTACATACAGCTTCTGTTGTTTGAGTAAACACATTGGTACATTGTTCTCAGTTAAGATTTGAGTTACATAATTTTTTGTGATCCTGTCAAAGACTTTTCACAAGTTAACGAAGCACAGGTAGGCTGGTTACTTAACTCTATGGATTTCTCCATAATCTGTCTTCGACCACTGCTTTTACTGAATCCTTGCTGTCCTTCTGCTATTTCTATATAATTCAGAGTTCTGTCTCTAATTACTGATGTTAACAGTTTGAAGGTCGTGTCAAACAGGTTGATTTCCCGGTAATTATCTAATAGTTGCTAATCTTCTTTTTATCCTCTGGAACCGTAATACTGTCTCTCCATTCTCTTGGTACCCAATCTTCCTTCGTGACACTGTTCAACAAAATACGAAGCCGTTGATATAATATCTGCCCCGTATTTTAAATATTCATCATATATGTCATCTGGCACTGGTCTTTCCTATTACACTACTGGCCATTAAAATTGCTACACCAAGAAGAAATCCAGATGATAAATTGGTATTCATTGGACCAATATACTAGAACTCACATGTGATACATTTTCACTCAATTTGGGTGCATAGAACATGAGAAATCAGTACCCTGAACAACCACCACTGGCCGTAATAACGGCATTGATACTCCTGGGCATTGAGTCATACAGAGCTTGGATGGCGTATACAGGTACAGCTGCCCATGCAGCTTCAACAAGATACCACAGTTCATCAAGAGTAGTGACTGGCGTATTGTGACGAGCCAGTTGCTCGGTCAGCATTGACCAGACGTTTTCAATTGGTGAGAGATCTGGAGAATGTGCTGGCTAGGGCAGCAGTTGAAAATTTCCTGTATCCAGAAAGGCCCGTACAGGACCTGCACCATGCGGTCGTGCATTATCATGCTGAAATGTAGGTTTTCGCAGGGATCGAATGAAGGGTAGAGCACGGTTCGGAACACATCTGAAATGTAACGTCCACTGTCCAAAGTACCGTCAGTGCGAACAAGAGGTGACCGAAACGTGTAACCAATGGCGCTCCATACCATCATGCCGAGTGATACGCCAGTATGGCGATGACGAATACACGCTTACAATATGCGTTCACCGCGATGTCCCAAACACGGATGCGACCATCATGATTTTGTAAACAGAACCTGGATTCATCCAAAAAATGAGAGGTTTTGCCATTCGTGCACCCAGGTTGGTCGTTGAGTACACCATCGCAGGCGCTCCTGTCTGTGGTGCAGCGTCAAGGGTAAACGCAGCCATGGTCTCCAAGCTGATAGTCCATGCTGCTGCAAACGTCGTCGAACTGTTCGTGCAGATGGTTTTTGTCTTGCAAACGTCCCCATTTGTTGACGTAGGGATCGAGACGTGGCTGCACGATCGGTTACAGCCATGCGGATAAGATGCCTGCCATCTCGACTGGTAGTGATAGGAGGCTGTTGGGGTCCAGCACGGCGTTCCGCATTACCCTCCTGAACCCACGGATTCCATATTCTGCTAACAGTCGTTGGATCTCGACCAACGCGAGCAGCAATGTCGCGATACCATAAACCTCAATCGCGATCAAAGTCGGAAACGTGATGGTACACATTTCTCCTCCTTACACGAGGCATCACAACAACTTTTCACCAGGCAACGTCGGTCAACTGCTGTTTGTGTATGAGAAGTCGATTGGAAACTTTCCTCATGTCAGAACGTTGTAGGTGTCGCCACTGGCGCCAATCTCGTGTGAATGCTCTGAAAAGCTAATCATTTGCATATCACAGCATCTTCTTCCTGTCGCTTAAATTTCGCGTCTGTAGGACGTCATCTTCGTTGTGTAGCAATTTTAATGGCCAGTAGTGTATTAATTCTTCTTATTGCAGTGCATATTTCCTCCAAAGAAAATTTTATTTAGTTGTCATTTTCTGCGCTTTGGTGGCTAGTTTTAATTTCCAACTCTGTTAAGGCGTTATACCGTAATTTAAAAATAATTTTCCTCTGAATTTTGCTTACATTATATATCTGAATGTGTTGACTAATATCTTCTTACACTTTAGGAGAATTTACCATACTTTCTTTTGTGATCCATAAAGGTCCCGCTCCATATCTTTTGTATATCTCTCCCTATAATCCCGTTTTATGTTTGAAATATCCGAGTTTATTACGAATGGTCGTACACTTCACATAATCGTCTTGATTTTGACGTCTTTATATTTTAGCAATGCTTTCTTCGTCTGAGTAGCCAGTTCTTTACCATCTTGGTTAAACCATGGTGTCTATATATAGTGCTACCTCCTATCACATTCACCCTTTTCATACTTATAGCTGCTCGTGCTGCCTCTTGTGTATCTAGCATCTACATGTTGTTCGTCTAAACAAGGGTTATTAATGATTTTCTTGTTTAATCTGTTTTGATACAGCAACCTTGTACTCTCATCCTCCATGACTTCAATTTTAACTTTTTCTAACTTTAAAAATTAGGTTTATCGGTGCTTTTAATTTCATTACGTTTTATCACTGCAGTAACATACAGTATATAGTGTATAAGCCTACTATAAGTTTTATCTATTATTTTTTTTTCACTTTATTGCTTTATGTATAGTTACACACCTGATGAATAGTTTGTTCGAACAGTAGCGCTCTTAATGGCATGCTTCTACCGTCTCTGTGACCTAGTTTATACCAGTTTTAAAAATATGTGACGAGCCAAAGCTGATTTTGTGTGTACTTTTGACGATGTCACTGTAGGTTCATTATACAAGTTGTTAAGGGTATAAGTGTGTACTTTTGACGATGTCACTCTATGTTCATTATACAAGTTGTTAGGGGTATAAGTGCAGGTGTTTTTATAGGTGATTGAAGACAGCGTACTGAACAACATTTCATCAGGGCTTACCTCATTGGCAGACTAGTAATTGTAGTTATCAGCAGTAGTATGTTTTTAGGTTCGTTAGTACCTCCAAGTACTTGTGTGAGGAGCAGCAATGAATGTTTATTTTCCGCTGGGCAGAAAGACTTATGTTGAAGTTCAAATGCGTGAACACAAAACGTTTACTCTATAATGACAGGTGTAGTCCACTTAGTGGTGCAGTTACGACCGTTCAGGAAGCGAAAGGTAGTAAATCATTGGACTTGTTTGCGGGAAGGCTATTAGACGCAAGGGAAAATAACTAACACACTGGAATGAGTGCATGTTAAGGTGCCAATGATCACAGGATCTGCGCTTATACCCCTAACACTGCATTACGACGTGTTTCGTAACAGGTATGCCTCGTCATATTTCAAGTGCATATTTCTCAAACTTTTCGTTACGGCATTTTTATTGGTTTAAGATGTAGACTGTCCACTAGTGTTGTTTTATTGTTTTGAGGTGCAAATTCTCCCACAATTATTTTGGTTACTCCATTTGAAGATGGTCACCGCTGACCGAAACTGGTAGTCTAAGGACCAGAACGTTTTGTGATCCCACACGGAAGTAAAAGAAATTCATTCTACACTTGCTGAATCACCTTGCGAAACAATGCTGTAAAATCTGTTCATATCCTTCCCCACTTAGCGTTTTCTGAAACACCATATGGGGACAGCAGTCTGACCACGATAAACACCCCGTGCCGCAACAGTAATCTCTCTGTACTTGGTTGTTGGCATTACATATGACGGCAGAACGTACTCCAGGTATTCGACAAACTCACGTCCTTCCATCGGATAAACGCAACGCACGAAGTGATTCATTACTCGGGGTCATTCGTTTTCTGTCATGCACTGTGTTTAACGAGTGTGTAGATGTTTATATGCATCGACCTCACATTAAGTTGAGGTGTCATGTAGGTAACTGGATGGCGGTGTTGAGTGTATGTGACCGGCTTGACGAAATTTTCACTGAGGTCAATAAATTTTACTCGTCTCCTCTGGAATCTGAGTGGAGTGGTTTATGTCACTCAGTGACCATTGACTTTGAAATGTATTTCTGTTTTGTTGTAGCGGAGAGTGTGGGCGAAAGTTACTAGGAGCCACTTAGAGACAGTGTACTGAACTATTAACGGTGAAATATTCATGCCGGAATCTCTGAAAGTCGTTTGATTGCTACAAGGCTTTTAATTATTCACTTTGAACTGGTGCGAAACTGAACCCTGTCACCTGGGTCAGTGTTAGAATTACCAAACTTGTTCGGATTGGTTATACATGTGTAGTAGTGCAGATAATTATTTCGGGTCCGTTAATAAACCTTTCCTATTAAATCTGTGCTCACTACGCCACGCAATTTGTCTCCAGCCCCCCCCCCCCCTCCCCCGGCCTTTTGTGGCCGAGCGGTTCTAGACGCTTCAGTCCGGAACCGCGCTGCTGCTACGCTCACAGGTTCGAATCCTGCCTCGGGCATGGATGTGTGTGCTGTCCTTAGGTTAGTTAGGTTTAAGTAGTTCTAAGTCTAGGGGACTGATGACATCAGAAGTTGAGTCCCATAGTGCTCAGAGCCATTTGAACCATTTTTCTCGAGCCAGCCCCCCCTTCCCCCCCGCAGCACCACGTGTGTATGAATTCTGGCCCGGATAGCGATGACGCCACGGAAGTTCCAACACATGTATAGAAGGAACGTTTCAACAGCCACTAAATATCTGGGAGCTTGCGTGCGGAACGACATACAGAGAAGCAAGCATAGAGGCGATACTGGGATTCATTTTAAGAAAGTGCAGTCTATCTGCGAATTAGCTGACTTACACAAAGGTTGGAACTTTAATAGTGGCAACTATTTATTCACAACCGATACAAAAGAGTTACATGTTTGCACCTGTTACCTGTTACCTGTTACTGCCAACTAGCTCTGCAGATGATGAAGAAATTGAAGAAAGGTATGACGAGATAAAAGAAATTATTCAGGTAGTGAAGGGAGACGAAAATTTAATAGTCATGGGTGACTGGAATTCGTCAGTAGGAAAAGGTAGAGAAGGAAACATAGTAGGTGAATATGGATTGGGGGGAAGAAATGAAAGAGGAAGCCGCCTTGTGGAATTTTGCACAGAGCATAACTTAATCATAGCTTACACTTGGTTCAAGAATCATAAAAGAAGGTTGTATACCTGGAAGAATCCTGGAGATACTAAAAGGTATCAGATAGATTATATAACGGTAAGACAGAGATTTAGGAACCAGGTTTTAAATTGTAAGACATTTCCAGGGGCAGATGTGGATTATGACCACAATCTACTGGTTATGAACTGCAGATTGAAACTGAAGAAACTGCAAAAAGGTGGGAATTTAAGAAGATGGGACCTGGATAAACTGAAAGAACCAGAGGTTGTAGAGAGTTTCAGGGAGAGCATAAGGGAACAATTGACAGGAATGGGGGAAAGAAATACAGTAGAAGAAGAATGGGTAGCTCTGAGGGATGAAGTAGTGAAGGCAGCAGACGATCAAGTAGGTAAAAAGGCGAGGGCTAATAGAAATCCTTGGGTAACACAAGAAATATTAAATTTATTTGATGAAAGGAGAAAATATAAAAATGCAGTGAATGAAGCAGGCAAAAAGGAATACAAACGTCTCAAAAATGAGATCGACAGGAGGTGCAAAATGGCTAAGCAGGGATGGCTAGAGGACAAATGTAGGGATATAGAGGCTTGTCTCACTAGGGGTAAGATAAATACTGCCTACTGGAAAATTAAAGAGACTTTTGGAGAGAAGAGAACCACTTGTATGAATATCAAGAGCTCAGATGGCAACCCAGTTCTAAGCAAAGAAGGGAAGGCAGAAAGGTGGAAGGTGTGTATAGAGGGTTTATACAAGGGCGGTGTACTTGAGGAAGATATTATGGAAATGGAACAGGATGTAGACGAAGACGAAATGGGAGATACGATACTGCGTGAAGAGTTTGACAGAGCACTGAAAGACCTGAGTCGAAACAAGGCCCCGGGAGTAGACAACATTCCATTAGAACTACTGACGGCCTTGGGAGAGCCAGTCATGACAAAACTCTACCATCTGGTGAGCAAGATGTATGAGACAGGCGAAATACCCTCAGACTTCAAGAAGAATATAATAATTCCAATCCCAAAGAAAGCAGTTGTTGATAGATGTGAAAATTACCGAACTATCAGTTTAATAAGTCACAGCTGCAAAATACTAACGCGAATTCTTTACAGACGAATGGAAAAGCTGGTAGAAGCCGACGTCGGGGAAGATCAGTTTGGATTCCGCAGAAATGTTGGAACACGTGAGGCAATACTGACCCTAAGACTTATCTTAGAAAATAGATTAAGGAAAGGCAAACCTTCGTTCCTAGCATTTGTAGACTTAGAGAAAGCTTTCGACAATGTTGACTGGAATACTCTCTTTCAAATTCTGAAGGTGGCAGGGGTAAAATACAGGGAGCGAAAGGCTATTTACAATTTGTACAGAAACCAGATGGCAGTTATAAGAGTCGAGGGGCATGAAAGGGAAGCAGTGGTTGGGAAAGGAGTGAGACAGGGTTGTAGCCTCTCTCCGAAGTTATTCAATCTGTATATCGAGCAAGCAGTAAAGGAAACAAAAGAAAAATTCGGAGTAGGTATTAAAATTCATGGAGAAGAAGTAAAAACTTTGAGGTTCGCCGATGACATTGTAATTCTGTCAGAGACAGCAAAGGACTTGGAAGAGCAGTTGAACGGAATGGACAGTGTCTTGAAAGGAGGATATAAGATGAACATCAACAAAAGCAAAACGAGGATAATGGAATGTAGTCAAATTAAATCGGGTGATGCTGAGGGAATTAGATTAGGAAATGAGACACTTAAAGTAGTAAAGGAGTTTTGCTATTTAGGGAGTAAAATAACTGATGATGGTCGAAGTAGAGAGAATATAAAATGTAGAGTGGCAATGGCAAGGAAATCGTTTCTGAAGAAGAGAAATTTGTTAACATCGAGTATAGATTTAAGTGTCAGGAAGTCGTTTCTGAAAGTATTTGTATGGAGTGTAGCCATGTATGGAAGTGAAACATGGATGATAACTAGTTTGGACAAGAAGAGAATAGAAGCTTTCGAAATGTGGTCCTACAGAAGAATGCTGAAGATAAGTGGGTAGATCTCGTAACTAATGAGGAGGTATTGAATAGGATTGGGGAGAAGAGAAGTTTGTGGCACAACTTGACTAGAAGAAGGGATCGTTTGGTAGGACATGTTTTGAGGCATCAAGGGATCACAAATTTAGCATTGGAGGGCGGCGTGGAGGGTAAAAATCGTAGAGGGAGACCAAGAGATGAATGCACTAAGTAGATTCAGAAGGATGTAGGCTGCCTTAGGTACTGGGAGATGAAGAAGATTGCACAGGATAGAGTAGCATGGAGAGCTGCATCAAACCAGTCTCAGGACTGAAGACCACAACAACAAGAACTGTCCTTCTAAGTAGTTCAGTGGTTCAAGGGCTCTGAGCACTATGGGACTTATCGTCTGAGGTCATCAGTCCCCTACAACTTAGAACTACTTAAACCTAACTAAGCTAAGGACATCACACACATCCATGCCCGAGGCAGGATTCGAACCTGCGACCGTAGCAGTGACGCGGCTCCGGACTAAAGCGCCTAGAACCGCTCAGCCACAGCGCATGGCTTCAAAGTATTCAACAGCGTTGTGTAGAACCCGTTGCCAGCGATGTGGAAGCCGTAGTATACCGTTAGCAGAGCCTGTTCTGGTGATGGTGCGAATGGAGCGGTCTACTACCAGTCGAATCTCTGGACTCAAGTAAATAATAATAGTTAGTAAGTCAATGATTACAACACATTTAATAAAAATAAACATAATGGAATAACTAAATAATAATAGTAAGTCAATGATTACAACACATACAATATAAATATACATAATGGAATAACTAAATAATAATAGTAAGTCAATGATTACAACACATACAATAAAAATATACATAATGGAATATAAGTGCAGTTATTAAGCATAAATCACGCTAGTCATGTGTTTGTGTTTTACGTTTTACGTACGCAAAGCATATCATACAAAATAAATTTGATGAAACAGTAAATTCATTTCTGTAATAGGATGTGCCCTTGGGCCTCTGAGTCACAAAACACCTTCAGTTCCTGCATACCACAATAATTTTCTTTGTCACTCGGGAGTAATTCTAAAACATTGGACACATGATCTCCTATTAACATGGTATGTCAATAGGTATATTACTGTATACCAGGAGATCTGTTTCAGACAATATGATCTAGTTCAACTAAATTATGTTACTAAATTTTTTTAACAGCTTACTTTCGTACCTTCTGCATGTTCTCATGTTCTGGTTTCTTTATCAATCGTCCAGCAGGAGCAGTGGAGCAAAGCAGTGAGGCAGCGTGTTTGACTTGCAGTCGGAGCTGGCTATGGCCTACTGCCAAGAAGGGGCATCATTCCAGTCTGGAACAGCACACAGTACTTTTCTTCGTGGACATATGAAATGCAGTATGGCCAGATTGTAGTGTTGTTAGCTGTGGTGTATTGTTGACTATGATGGTTACAGAAAATTGTGTCGATTGTGATCAGTGCAGTCGTGGACTGCAGGAGAGTGTGTCTGGGTTAGCCAAATTAAGCTACCAAGGTCTCACAGCTTTGAACTATGGTCAGGCTGTCTTAGTGACTAATGTATTAAGGTTAGAAAAATTTATTTTATTGTTATTGTGTTCAGTGAAATTGTAATGTCTCTTTATTCCGTTCATTTGCTATTATACTGTTCTGATTTACTGTGTGCAGCAGAAGTTAACTTGAGGTGATGTGTTGTGTTGGTTATTTTTTACTCTCTCGGTAACTTTTTTAATGTTAATTACAGTGTGGGATTTGGGTTGGGTATATTGTCGGTTTTAGTATGCTGGGCTAATAATGGTTATTATGTGCATTCTTGTTCTCCTTTTACCATGGTGTTATTAATTTTGGTATAATGTTCGTTGCCCCTCTATTACATATTTGGTGAAATTCGAAGTGGCAGTTTATTTTATGGTATGGTATTTCGTGTTAGATATTATGTTTTGCATTTAGGTAAATCGAGCACTGAATACGTTAGTTTTGTCATCCTGCGTACGCAGAGTTGTTGAAACTGATTGATAGATATATTCAAATATTGTAATGGAATTGTGGGTTTACTCCCACTCAATCCCTAGCCACTTTTGACTCCCATCGTTTCCTGCACCACAACGTAAATCCTGGATCTTTATGACTGCACCTAGGTTTGAACCCCACTTCATTCAAGTACGAGTCCAGTGTCAATGCGTTAAACCAAGCAGTTCGGTCTGGCATCAATTACCAGTAATAACGGATAAGAGAGTTCTAGTCAGCAAGCACAACAGGAAGGATCAACAGAGCGATATCAATGTCAGATATTCATTTGTTGATGTAATATCAATGAGAATGTAGACATTCACAGTCGACCTCCAGCTAGCCTAGCATTCCCGCTGAGTGTACCTTGATGTTGACGTAAAGGTCCATTTGTGATGTAATGTAGAAGACTGAGGCTCATGTGCTGGAGTACACGAAACATCGGTCTAATATATACACTTCAGTTGTGTTACGTATTCATTTTTACAACTTACACCATCGTAATTAAGGATACTTAATCCGACACCAAGAAACTATTTTAGTTGAATCTTCGCCCAGTCCGTGTAAAACTACGTGTGTAATTGTTTACAAAACAGATGTCACATTTATAATCTTTAGTACATATTACAGTAAAGTTGTATGTATAGAACAGGATTAGTTACCACAAGAAAGCGAGTGAAACTATTAGTTAATTCTGTTTAAAATTAACATTTTGCTATCGGAATTGTAAAAAATATTCACAATGTAAATTTTTCTTCATTGTGTGCGAAATGCTACCGATAGACAATTTTTTACATGTCATTCGGAACGGTAAGTAATTAAAAGATAGCTTCTAAGAAAAGCTAAGGTTCTTCACATTGTCATAATGCTATATGTGGTAGAAAATAATGTTTTAATGCTTCGAACACTCTATCGGACCACCAGTTCGCCCAGATGAGTATCAGAGTATTTCAGTAACATTTTCGTAATCCACAGGCTAATTTATATTTTTAAAAGCATCACGATATTAGAATATGGATACTGTCAGTAATTAACATTTTTTTTGGATTGAAATTTTCATTTAACTCTTTTTTGTTAGTAGAAACGTCATAATGTTCACGAGACGCTTTAGATAAACCTGGATGTGTGTTGGTTTGTTTGCGACGCTACTCGGCCTGAATTTGTCAAGTGCTTAACCTCGTTGTGCGATCTAGGTTATTAAATTAAGTAATATTGTTACTTTCTAGTCCTTTATGACGCTTACATTGTTAAAACTAAAGAATGGAACAGGAAAATGACGTTAACGAAACATAACAAAGAAATTTTTCAGAGTACCTTCTAAATCTGAGAACGGCACCACTGAATTTGAAATGTGGAGATAGTTAATTTTTCATGCTCCCAAGTATGGCATTATTAACAGACAAGTGTCGCAAGAGCTTTGACGCCTCAGTTCGAAACATCTACCCACCAGGAACTACTCCATTGTGAAGTGCAATTACTGCGTCTAAAGTGCAGTTATTTCGCTTTGGTGACGATGTAGCAATCGCTGTTTCTACTTTTAGGCCAAAAAATTAGTGGCAGCAAGTCAATGTAACGGTGCACGCATTTAGGCCCTTGCTACGTTGCTGTTCCTCGTCATGATTCACTACTAGCAAAGGAATTGCTTATCAAGCTGCCTGACACTACTCCGCTAGACAAGCTTAAAGCGTCACAAACTTGTCGTAACTAATCACTGCTCTATAACAACCCATCTGTGCCAAAACTCCAAAATCAAAGTGACATGTATAACGTAATCTGGTACTTGCTGACAAGGATAATATACACAGGTAAAAGTAAGAATTTTTCCGAGCGCTGAATCGCTATGGAAATCACTTTTGAAGCAATAAATGATAAATTAATTGATCATAATTTTCAGTAAGTAATCTCCGAGTCGCCAGACCTAAACTTTGAGCATATGCGAGGCAGCTATGACAGCCCCCTCTCCCCCCCCCCCCCCCACCCTCTCTATACCCCCAGGAGAAGTCCATACATCGAGATGCATTTATGATTGCTTTGAAATTGACAGCATGGAAAATTTTCTGATTTATGTAAGCAATTTCTAACCGTGATAGCTGCTGAATTGTGACACCAAATTCAGCGACGTAATACGAGTGCACTCTGCCATATAGTGGCAAGATAACAGCTCTGCACGAATGTATGCCTTACTGTAGGAAATGTAAGCAAAGCCGTAACAAAGGTTCGGTTCGTGTGTTTACCTGCTCAGTTGACACCCGGCAATTTGAGCGATCTGACAGCATGCACGTGATCTTATTTCCACTTACGCAGTATATATTTTGTGGTCAGGGGGAATCAATCTCCTGACTTGTTTGATGCGCCGCGCTACGACTTCAACTGTTGTGTCAACAATCTCACCTCTGAGTAGGACTTACAACCAACGTTCTCGGTCATTTCCAGGATCAGTTCAAAAACGGTCTTCACTTACAGTTTTTATTCTGTACAGCTTTGTCTACTACTATGGAAAGTGTTCCATTGTACGTTCAAACATGCCCAGTGATTCTGTCCTTCTTATGGTTCCAACGCATCCCTTTCCTGGACGAATCTGCGAAGAGCATACTCATTTATAATATTACCAGTCCACATAAATATTAGAAGCTTTCTATTTCACCACATCTCGCACGTTACGATTCCCTTCTTTTGCGGGTCTGTCAAGCTCCATGCGTCATTTGCATACATAACTATGCTCCAAGTTTTCAGAAATTAACACCTAACTTTGGACTAGTACAATTGTGTTAACGAGGAATACCCTCTTATTCTGTGCTAGTGTGTTTCTAAAATGCTCCTTGCTTCCTTATTTTTAATTATGCTTCCAAGGTAGCTAAAATTCATCACTTGCTGTATTTAGTGGTCACCAATTTTGACACTTTTACCGCTAACAATATATCTCAGATTTCTCCTTACTTTTATCTCTCCCCTCGACTCATTGATGTACTCTAAGTTCACATTCTGGGCTCATTAGGATGTTCATTTCATTCAACAGGTCCCGCAATGCTTCCTAACTTTTGCTGAGAACCCTAAATTTTAATACCGTTTCTGAACCTTCCTTTTATTAACATCACTGCTTTTTATGTATGCAGATTGGACTAGTTCCTCATACTCTTTTTAGTCCGAGACCTTCGCCATTGGTCTGCCAATCTCATTGTTCCCTCTTGTACATATTGCATTACCCGTGTTTCCCTCCTGGAAACATTTTGCCGCACTATACGTTGCGTAATGCTCTTCCTAGGTTGACAACTCCTCTGGGGTCTTCATGTTTCTTAAGTCTTACCTCAATTATGAACGTTCGAAGTGCCTCTCTGGTGCCTTTACCTTACCTGCGGCCAAGCTGCCAATAATCCCCTGTGTGTTATTCTTCCCGGCGATTTCGATAAGTGAGCTGTTCAGCTGATTGCGCTGTTATTCTCACATTTATCTGCCCTTGACATTTCGGAATTCTGTCGATGACTTCTTTTTTTGCGAAAATCTGATGCCAGGCCCCTTGATTCAAAGCGTTTACACAACAGCTTGATTACTCATTTGGTTTACACTTCACCCAAGTGACTTCAGTACCTCCGAAAAACTGCCTTCTTTAATTTGAAATCTTCCAAAGTTCTCAAAATGTCCCTCTAATGCTGGATTTCCTATTTTTTTGCATATCCACTCCCGTTCCTTCTTGCAACACGTCAGCATATTCCTCCCTCTCGAGGATTCAACGTAATGTTTACACCTTCTCGTCTTCTTATCTACGTCTGACTGTGAAATTCTTTTTTGACTTTCCTATATGCGGAACATTTCTTCCTCGGCGGCTGTTTCCTTTTCGCTTTCTTTTTTGTGGACTGGCAAGACAGCCAATCCACTAGGACGGGAGGCCGAATGGCACGCGTTTAAACTCACGCAGGCTGGCGTGAGGTCTGAAAAATGATAAGGAATTGAGACTAGCAAAAACGGTACGTAGCTTCTGGAATACTTAACTTTAATCCATAATTGGTGAACATCGGTCTGACGGTACATGCATCACAAGATAAATAGCAATTGATAATGGCGCCTTGCTAGGTCGTAGCAAATGACGTAGCTGAAGGCTATGCTAACTATCGTCTCGGCAAATGAGAGCGTAATTTGTCAGTGAACCATCGCTAGCAAAGTCGGCTGTACAACTGGGGCGAGTGCTAGGACGTCTCTCTAGACCTGCCGTGTGGTGGCGCTCGGTCTGCAATCACTGACAGTGGCGACACGCGGGTCCGACGTATACTAACGGACCGCGGCCGATTTAAAGGCAACCACCTAGCAAGTGTGGTGTCTGGCGGTGACACCACATTCTTCATATTTTTCTTCAGCCATTTCGATTTAACTTCTTTGCAGTTCCTAGGTACTTCATTTCTTTGCATTGCATTACTCATTTATTTCAACATTTTTGTGTTCCTTCCTTTTCTCAACCAACTAATTTATTTCTTCTGTTACCCAAACTTTCATGTTGATGACTAATTCCACTCCCGTTTTAATATTTCGCTGCTGATACTAATCTACAAGGCGTCGCAGGAGGAATGGTCAGTATTCAGTGATACGACAGAAAAGATGTATCGAAACAAAAAGGTTCTAATAAATATGGGCTCAAAGATGCATACCTTAAGAGTTACGAGCAGTTCTTCGTTTTCGACACTGTGAAAAAAGTATCTTCTACGGCAAGCTCTTTGCTTCCATTATTTGAGAGGACCGTAGTAAGAAGAAAATACCGAGTAAACATGGGTTCTAAAGAACATACTTTTAGAGCTATCAATACTTTTTCATCTTCGCTACTGTGAAACGCATTTCTTCTATTGATGGCTTCTCATGGCTCTTAACGTAGCCATCTGAGCGACCGTGTTTACCGGAACATTTTTTTCTTGTTTTGGTCCCAAAATATAGAAAAAAATAGGAGATTTCTTTCACAGTATGGAAGATGAAGAGGTATTCACAGCTCTTATGATATGCTTTTTGGAGCACACATTTTGTAGAATTTTTTGCTTCGAATGATCGTTCCGGTCATATCCCTGAATACTGACCCTTCCTCATCGGACTCCCTGTATTTTCATGAGGTAAAAATCCTTATGCTTTTTCCGTTTCATTTTTCTGATCCCCAGCACAACAACTTCGAAAGTTTTCATTTGTTTTACATATTTCCTAGCTTTTCCATCACATTTAGATTTCTGTTCTGTGACCAGGACCACAGGATGTTTGCTTTCCATTGGTTATTCAGTCTGGGGTATCGTGACGTTAAAATTTTAGACGCAAGCTTCTGGAACACATCTTTCACTGCACTTGATTGGGTCACATTTTTCCTACTGTGGTGGGAGTACAACTGCGTCTGCTTAATTAATCAGGCAACTTTGTGTCCGTCTAATAAGGGAGGGCATAGCCACTTAAATTTTCTGCCAGTCTCAAAATTACATTTGGAGTAGAATCTGACGTTATGTACAATTTTACAATTTCTCCAGTCTGTATGTTTTCTGAGAATAAATCATTTACCATATCCAAGCTGTAATTCATTGTAGTAGCATCCCGATATGAATAATTCGTTTGATTTGGTAAACTGAAGTAAAGAAAAACCACAACATAATTCTTTCTTTTATGGAAACCCTAGGTGTAGGTTGTCAATGCCAAGGTCGATTTAATCATTTGAAGGCCGCCAATTCCACTGCGGAAACAACAATAGGCTGCCACGCATGCACACGCTGCATGTTCTACATTACATCTACATGGATACTCTGCAAATCACATTTAAGTGCCTGACAGAGGGTTCATCGAGCCACCTTTACAATGTTACAAACACCACGGTTGTTTACATTCTAATTTAATGGTATTCTACAGTGATATTCTTTCCAGTTTGCCAAGATTCTTATACAGCACCTGAAGAGTTAGTAATTTTGCGCTGTTCCGGTATTACAGCTAAACGCTGTTAATTAGTAGTCGTATTTTGTGATTTTTCTTTGTGGGTATTAGGCTACACTACTTACACTTCTTACAACAGTATGTGGGTACAATAACATTTAGTTTTCACTCCTCTGACTTGACATAACGATCACAGTAACCAATCATTTTCTACTGTCTGTTCAGGTGGAAGTGCATGAATTTGAGTGTATCTGATTTCATGTGTTTACATGCATTAGTCCGAGTGAGTGCGTTGTCATCATACTGAGTTCTCAGCTGTGTTATACTGTACTATTCGTGTAACGTGGTCGATAATACATCAGTAATACGAGTTTTGTATTGTGTAATTTCATAAAGTACATCGCGTATCATGTGACTGTGTACCAGGTAACTGCACCGCCTACAGAACAGGACTGTGTATTCGGGGGATTCTAATTTCCCACATGTGCCACCAGCCTCCTGACATACTTATGAGCGTTAGACGCTTAGGATATGGGCTATGTCTGGTTGGGAATAAACCAAGTCTCCGCTAGGATTACTGATATGCATGGGATATGGGCGATGTCTGGTCAGGGATTGTACCATACCTCGGCTAGGATTACTGTGTTTGCTTCTTAACCGCTCCGTTGCACCGGAGAAAAATTTGTAGACTGTACAGCCCATAACACTGGTCTATCATTCCACTTGCCAGACGTTCACCCACTTTTCTTGTGTTTAGCGTGTATCCATTACTGATTTTTCTGTGATCTGTATTACTTTTTCAACTTATCCACATTTACCGAGAAGGATGCAATTCGGTATTTTGTAGTTATGTCCATCGTTTTTGGGTTTCATTCAGACGTTCTGTGGGATAAGAAGTTAGGTGGATTTGTATGTTGAAATACCCTACAGTAAATTTCGTCTGGTCCCTAGGATTTGTTCGTGTTTAGTCTTGTTACTGCTAGCAAGAGATTAGCGAAAGAGCAGGTGATAGTATCAGTGTGGTCGATTAACTTTATGTTTGCTCTTAGAATCCTGTGATGGAGGAGACGCAAAGCTGTCAGCCCTCTCTCGCCCCTCTCGAACTTACTTGTATGTGGTTTCGTGTCCTTTGGTAGAGACAACTGATGTACACACATCAACGAAATTTTCCCTTGTACCTGGGAGAAGAAAGTAAGAACTGTAGGGGAAGACAGAGATTGGGACTGTATAGAACACTTTTTTTTGTATAGCAGGATATTACAGCGATTGACGGTCTTAAAAATAAGTTAATTATCCGGTGCAGTCACATTTATTTATAATGAAGTGAACGGTATCGTTCGGCATCGCCATTCTCAGTCCGACTAAAGCTCGACTTGTGTTTTATCATTTGCCGGTGACGCCCGAGCGCAATCTGTTTGGTAGAAATAAATGTGATTGAGATGGATACTTAAATTAGTTTTAGAATTTGAAATGTAGTGAGCAATTAACTGTGGATGTTGAGTGTAAGTGTCACACCGAGGTGAAATGTTAGCACACACGACCGTTTATAAAGTACTGAATATTTAGTTGGAGAGAATGCAAACCAATAAGTAGAGGCAATTTTTCTCTGCAGCGTTTGTTGGCAGCACTGGCTGAACAATTACTTACCTTTACCTCAATGTATCCGTGTGTGTTAACATGCGTTGATTCATTGATCAAAACTTTTCATGGTGATTTAAGTGTATTTTAATAGGACCATCCCGTTGTCCATACATACCAAGGAAAAAATGAGGTGATTCGTTTTCTGTTCACTGAAGGAACTGAAACTGCAGAGACTTTTCACAGAACGAAGCTGTAGTATGGTGACAGCTGTCTTAGTGAAGGAAAAGTTCACAAGGGGATACATCGCCTTACAAGTGGACGTGGATCTGACTGAGGGGAGCGTTCAGTTTTGTCATCCTGACAGAATCAGGGAGACAGCCAGGCGAATGGTTCGTGACGAATGTCTTGTCAGAACTGATCAAAACTGAAAACCTGTAACCTCCCCCTCACTTATCGACCTTAATGAAAGTGAAAAATTAAACCGCGTGTACCTAATGGAAATCTGGGAAAAGCAATCGTCACCAAAGTTAATCTGTCGGTAAAGAGGGAGGAAAGGGTTACATCTAAATGAAAGGAAAAATGCAAATGAAACTGGTGGAAATTAATTTTGAAAAGGGGTAAAGTTATTAAAGAAAGTAAATGTGCGGCCGTTACGTCAACAATTAACTAGCGGTAATTAGATACTTGAGATTTGGGGGAAATTACGGTCACCAGTCCTAAGGACAATTACTATAGTAACTGAAAAAGAAAGGTTATTACACATATAATTAGCAGTAGAAGCGTGACAACTGAAGGTTGACACGTTTAGTGTGAAAACTGAAAGTTTGTCAGAAGTAATAAATTTCGCTACACTCTGACTTAATTTAGCAAAAGAATTAATAAAACCGGAAAATTGAAAGTTAATTTAGTGACTGAAATTAATAGTGATCTTTGTTTCTGAAGCATATCGAAATTCAGTAAAATACAGTTAGTCTTGGGCTACCTCAACAATCATTTCAAAAGCTACTAGAACCCAGGCAATTTAGAAATAAGAGATTTAATTTTGCACTTGAATTAAATGATTCTGAACAATTAACAATAGTAAAATTTAGTACGTACCAAGCTGAGCTGCAGTCACAGGTAAGCTAAAATATGCTAACAAAACTTGCACTCTTAATTTGTGCTTGTGTAATCTAAATATTGTAGCCAGCTATGAATACCTTAACTGAACTTTGAAATTAAACCAGTGAAATCGAATGATGCTGGCGTTTGAATTTCAACGACACTCGGGTTCATTCCGGAAAAGGAAGGGACCCTGCTTGGTAATACAATTGGGACAATGAGCAACAAAAGTTCATGCTACATTGCTGTAATTTAGTTGTGAAAATGGATCACTTTGAAAAGCTGAGGTCTGCCATACAGTTCTAAAACTTTACGTGCTTCCAGCCTTCCTTGTTGCTTGATTGAAGGTTTGAAGCCGTCGATCGAGGAGGTGGCGACAGTCACTCATTGTCGGCCGTCGCTGTTGCAGAAGCTGGATGTTGGCGCGCCTTCTTCTCGACACGGTCACCAGGCGAAACGGGCTCTTGATGTGCCCCAGCTAATGCTTCCCGTCCGCGACACCGTGTGAGAAACTATCATAGCAAGTCGAGCGCAATTACATGCTGCCCAACCCCGAAAGCGCGGCAACTCGCGGGAGCGTCACACAACACACCTGCTCCACTGCACTACTCCAGCCAGACTCCCGTGCTCAGCCCGCGCTCCACGCGGCAGAGTTAACACTACCAAAGATCCTAAACACTTTCGTTCTCCACACGACCTATCGATGTATTCGCCCTCTATAGTATAGTTTTCCGTAGGCCAGACCCAGCGTATAAATACAAATAATATTCACAAAACAAACCAATTATACATCGACATAAATGCATATATATATACAAATAGTAAAACCATTACAATATACAAAGACACAGAAATGTTATATGTTCAGGTAACAAAAGAAGGAAAAAAATTTGCAGTGCAATAGATGGAAATAGGAGGATATGCATTTCCGGCGTTACAAACCGTCCGCCCCGATAGCTGAGTGACGGATTGCCGTCCTATGGGCCCGGGTTCGATTCCCGGCTGGGTCGGGGATTTTCTCCGCTCACGGACTGGGTGTTGTGCTGTCATCATCATTTCATCCCCATCCGGCGCGCAGGTCGCCCAATGTGACGTCGAATGTAGTAAGACCTGCACCAAGGCGGCCGGACCTGCCCGGTAAGGGGCCTCCCGGCCAATGACGCCAAACGCTCATTTCATTTCATAGCTGAAAACCAGCCAAGTTTTATCATTTTCAGTGGTCTATGAAGCATTTTGCCGGCGCATAGTTTTACCTCTTAGGTAACACCTCAACTGACAGACAAATACAAGCAGGAACCTTTGGATATTGTATTTAAGGCGTTTTCAAGATGAAGTATAAGATTTTCTAAGTCGCATAGTGACCGTTGATGATATGTAAGTCCTTCACTACGTATCGCAGAGTAAGCAGCAGGGATTATGTGGAAACACTCATTTTCACCCACAAAAAAAAATTCATAAGCCAAGCTTCTACAGACAGGCTGCTGATGAAAGTTTTCGGATATGAATAATCCTCTGCTGAGTCATTACACTCCTAAAGGGCAAAACTGAACAGTAACATCTACATACATACCAGTACGCCACAAGCCACCGTATGGTGCTTCGTGGAGGGTACCACATAAGACTACTAGTCAGTTTCTTTCCTGTTCCACTCGCAAATGAAACGAGGGAGAAACGACCGTCTATAACCCTTCGTACGAGTCCTAATTTCTCACATATTATCTTCGCGATCTTTACGCGAAATGTACCTTGGCAGCAATAGTATTTTTTTTTTTTAATTAAGGGCGTGAGAGCAGGGTAGGGGCAAAGAGCGCAGGGGTCGTCTTCCGAGGCGAGGCCTGGCCTCAATGTCCCGTTCCCGCCCTCCCAGAGCCTAGGGAGGTTAGGGGTTCGATAGGATCTAGAGAATCTTATTGGATCAAATACACTGTGTTTCAAAAATGACAGGTATATTTGAAACGGCAATAAAAACTAAACGAGCAGCGATAGAAATACACCGTTTCTTGCAATATGCTTGGGACAACAGTACATTTTCAGGCAGACAAACTTTCGAAATTACAGTAGTTACAATTGTCAACAAAAGATGGCGCTGCGGTCTGGGAAACTCTATAGTACGATATTTTCCACATATCCACCATGCGTGGCAATAATATGGCGTAGTCTCTGAATGAAATTACCCGAAACCTTTGACAACGTGTCTGGCGGAATGGCTTCACATGCAGATGAGATGTACTGCTTCAGCTGTTCAATTGTTTCTGGATTCTGGCGGTACACCTGGTCTTTCAAGTGTCCCCACAGAAAGAAGTCACAGGGGTTCATGTCTGGCGGATAGGGAGGCCAATCCACGCCGCCTCCTGTATGTTTCGGATAGCCCAAAGCAATCACACGATCATCGAAATATTCATTCAGGAAATTAAAGACGTCGGCCGTGCGATGTGGCCGGGCACCATCTTGCATAAACCACGAGGTGTTCGCAGTGTCGTCTAAGGCAGTTTGTACCGCCACAAATTCACGAAGAATGTCCAGATAGCGTGATGCAGTAATCGTTTCGGATCTGAAAAATGGGCCAATGATTCCTTTGGAAGAAATGGCGGCCCAGACCAGTACTTTTTGAGGATGCAGGGACGATGGGACTGCAACATGGGGCTTTTCGGTTCCCCATATGCGCCAGTTCTGTTTATTGACGAAGCCGTCCAGGTAAAAATAAGCTTCGTCAGTAAACCAAATGCTGCCCACATGCATATCGCCGTCATCAATCCTGTGCACTATATCGTTAGCGAATGTCTCTCGTGCAGCAATGGTAGCGGCGCTGAGGGGTTGCCGCGTTTGAATTTTGTATGGATAGAGGTGTAAACTCTGGCGCATGAGACGATACGTGGACGTTGGCGTCATTTGGACCGCAGCTGCAACACGGCGAACGGAAACCCGAGGCCGCTGTTGGATCACCTGCTGCACTAGCTGCTCGTTGCCCTCTGTGGTTGCCGTACGCGGTCGCCCTACCTTTCCAGCACGTTCATCCGTCACGTTCCCAGTCCGTTGAAATTTTTCAAACAGATCCTTTATTGTATGGCTTTTCGGTCCTTTGGTTACATTACACCTGCGTTGAAAACTTCGTCTTGTTGCATCAACACTGTGTTCTAGGCGGTGGAATTCCAACACCAGAAAAATCCTCTGTTCTAAGGAATAAACCATGTTGTCTACAGCACACTTGCACGTTGTGAACAGCACACGCTTACAGCAGAAAGACGACGTACAGAATGGCGCACCCACAGACTGCGTTGTCTTCTATATCTTTCACATCACTTGCAGCGCCATCTGTTGTTGAAAATTGTAACTACTGTAATTTCGAAAGTTTGTCCGCCTGCAAATGCAACGGTGTATTTCTATCGCTGCTCGTTTAGTTTTTATTGCCGTTTCAAATATACCGTCATTTTTGAAACACCCTGTATATATATATATATATATATATATATATATATATATATGTCGGGGCGGTTAGTAGACCCGCAACCGAGCTCCTCCCCAGGTGGCGGATGGGGGAATGCCTCCTAGATACAGATGGTACCGACGAAATGAAATAGTCGGGGCGGACCAAAACAACTAGTAGTGTCTGTTCCCACAGTGGGCGGCTGCAAAAGTCGTCTGTTCCACATGTCAGTGGTGACCTCAACCAACCTCCTGATCTGGAAAGTCAGGCTGTACTCGGCAGCATGCAATACATCCAACTACTAAACATCATGATGGTACAACGAGAAAAATCTCATTACCCCGGGCCCCAGTCAATAGACTGGGATCGTCGTGAGCATCGGATTCCGGGTGCTCACGGACATCATGAGAAGAATCGGAGCTTCTCAAACTCGCTCAAGACCAAACGCAAACACTACATCGGCACACTCAACGTGAACACACTGATGAAGACAGGAAAGATGAAAGAACTCAGAGACACTCTCGAAAAATTTCAAGTCAAAATATGTGCACTGCAAGAAACACGATTCTCAGACGAAGACCATTTCAACACGGAGAACGTTAGAATATACAAAGGAAAACCATCGAGACAACTGAAAAACCTAAGGCTTTTTGGCACAGGATTTGCAGTACACAGGTCCATCACGGACAGCATAATCGACTTTTCGTCACCAAACGAAAGAATCAGCACCATCACAGTGAAATCAGCCAACAAATCCTACACAATAATCAATGCACATGCACCGACTAATGACTACAACAGGAAAAACTCGGACGATATTGATGACTTTTGGACGACAGTGGAAGAAACTACCAGGAAAATTCCTGCACATAGAGTCAAAATAATAGTGGGAGACTTCAACGCTAAACTCGGAAAAGAAAAGATGTACAGAAATACCACAGGAAAACATTATGACAAAAAAATTCAAGAAACCAACACGGAAACTTACTACATGGAAGTTTCCCAGTGGAAAGCAAGAATTACAAATCGACCACGTAATAGTCCAGAAAGACTCACAAAAAGAAATTTTGAACATAGACACACGTAAAGGCTACTTCGACTCAGACCACCACCTACTACAGATCAGGATTCGTCTTTTGCGCAAGAAAAAGCTCCAGAAGAACAAAATTGTTAGACCAGATCCAGAATACCTTACTTTAAACCAGACACAAATATTAGACAAAATTAAAATGGAGAAAACGACAGACTGGACACAACTTTCAGGAAGAATCCGAGAGGCCATGAAACTAGCACAAGCACCACACACAAGGAAACACCGTTGGTGGAACCACACATGTGACCAAGCGATTGATCAACGCATCAGTGGATGGAAAAAATTTAGTAGCCATAAATCCCAAGAGAATTGGGAGAATATCCTGAAAAAACAGAAACAAAACAATCAAGCAAAATCATTCGCAGTGAAAAACGACAGTATGACAAACGGCGACTGACAGAGATCGAATCGGACTTCATGAAGAACAATACAAGAAACTTCTACAGAACGTTCAGAGAAAATATGACTGGATATCAACCACCCAACTTGTGCTTCAGAAGACCGGATGGAACCCTAGAAACCAATACCAAAAACAATTGTGACATTCTGGCAAAGTACTTTGAAAAACTGCTCAACCCGGACCCCCCCATGGAAGAAATGATGACAGAAACGAGCACATACAATCCAGATAGTGAATCTCCAACTCTAGAAGAAGTTAAAGAAATAATAAAGTCACTCAAGAATCGTAGAGCACCAGGAGAAGATGGCATCATCGCGGAAATCTGGAAGTTACAAGACCCAGAACTCACCAAAGACATCCACAGGATCTTGGAAGATATCTGGAAGACCATGAAAATTCCTGACGACTGGAAAACTGCCCTGATACACCGACTACACAGAAAAGGTGACAAGACTGACCCGAACAACTACAGAGGAATATCCTTATTACCGGTCACATACAAGATCCCCTCTAAAGCTGTACTAAACAGACTAGAATGCCAGACCGACCACTGGATGGGGAATACCAAGCAGGCTTCCGTAAAGGGCGGTCTTGTTCGGAACAAATTTGGAACCTGAAAATTATTTTACAACACAAACAGAACCTAATCATTACCTCTGTCGACTTAAGAAGGCGTACGACTCTGTCGACCGGAAAATTCTCTTCAAAATTCTAGCAGAATACAAAGTAGACAACAAAACACGGGCTATCATAGAGCAAACTTTGACCAATACGACCTCCAAAGTAAAGTTCTGTGGGGAACTATCAGAGCCCTTTGAAATTCGCACAGGTATCCGACAAGGCGATGGCCTCTCACCTCTCCTTTTCAATCTGGTGTTAGATAAGGTAATAAAAGAATGGGAAACATCACAATAGGGGATGTCCTTAGGAAACCCAAAGATTAAATACCTGGCTTTTTCAGACCATTTGGCGATTGTCACGAAAGGTATAAATGAAACAAAAGACGCTATTGAAAAACTACACGAAATAGCTTCCAAAACTGGACTACACATCTCTTACGAAAAGACACAGTTTATGAGCACAAAGAAACTCTCATCTCTGAACACAAAGTACGGCACGATTTACAAAACGGTAAACTTCAAATACCTCGGTGAAACACTACAAATGAGCGGACATAACAGAGAATCAAACGCAGAAAGAAAAACTACTCTGGACAAGGCATACAAAGTAGTGTGGAATAATTACAACAAGAAGCCTATCTCACAAAAAGCCAAATTACGCCACTACGACACGGAGGTGCTCCTCGAGGCACAATATGCAGCAGAGACCACACTAATTCTAGGGCATACATGTATCAGACAACTAGAAAAAGTAGAAAGGCAAATACTTAGGAAAATACTTGGCCCAACTAACAACAATGGAATATGGATCAAGAAACCTACAGAGGAACTATACAATCACACGGAGACAATCACAGAAAAGATTAGAAAACGCAGACTACAATTCTATGGACACCTGTACAGAATGCCATCACAACAAACAGCAGACACAATAAACGACAAAATAAAATTCAGAAACATCATTAAGAAAAGGTGAGATACACTGTGACAAACGAACAGGCGTAAAATGGACCGAAGAGCGCAAGCAAGATCACAGCCGGAAGATGAAAGAAATATGCTCAACCAAAAAGGCAATCAAGATGAAGCCGAAGACACAAAGCCGACAAGAAGCATGGACAGAGGACCGGAAACAGAAACACAGCGAGCGAATGAGGGAAGTTTGGGCAGCAAGGAAGGCAGCAAAAGGAACTGGCCATGTAGTTTAGTCCAACTGCGCTCTTTAAGGGCGAAACACCTATCTACATCTACATCTAAATGATTACTCTGCAATTCACATTTAAGTGCTTGGCAGAGGGTTCATCGAACCACAATCATACTATCTCCCTACCGTTCCACTCCCGAACAGCACGCGGGAAAAACGAACACCTAAATCTTTCTGTTCGAGCTCTGATTTCTCTTATTTTATTTTGATGATCATTCCTACCTATGTAGGCTGGGCTCAACAAAATATATTCGCATTCGAAAGAGAAAGTTGGTGACTGAAATTTCGTAAATAGATCTCGCCGCGACGAAAACCGTCTTTGCTTTAATGACTTCCATCCCAACTCGCGTATCATATCTGCCACACTCTCTCCCCTATTACGTGACAATACAAAACGAGCTGCCCTTTTTTTGCACCCTTTCGATGTCCTCCGTTAATCCCATCTGGTAAGCATCCCACACCGCGCAGCAATATTCTAACAGCGGACGAACGAGTGTAGTGTAAGCTGTCTCTTTAGTGGACTTGTTGCATCTTCTAAGTTCCCTGCCAATGAAACGCAACCTTTGGCTCGCCTTCCCCACAATATTATCTATGTAGTCTTTCCAACTGAAGTTGTTCGTAATTTTTACATCCAGGTACTTAGTTGAATTGACAGCCTTGAGAATTGTACTATTTATCAAGTAATCGAATTCCAACGGATTTCTTTTGGAACTCATGTGGATCACTTCACACTTTTCGTTATTTAGCGTCAACTGCCACCTGCCACACCATACAACAATCTTTTCTAAATCGCTTTCCAACTGATACTGGTCTTCGGATGACCTTGCTAGACGGTAAATTACAGCATCATCTGCGAAAAACCTAAGAGAACTGCTCAGATTGTCACCCAGGTCATTTATATAGATCAGGAACAACAGAGGTCCCAGGACGCTTCCCTGGGGAGTAGTCGGGACTTCCTTAATGCGGAAAATTATTCATGTCAGAACGATCTGGCGTATTTTTCCCAAAAGCACTCGCTCCACACACAGTTCAAATCTTTCTAGCTGCTTCCTCTGCATTCGTAGTTGATGATTCTCAAGTATGCAGAATCCAATGCTTAACTGCAAGATGATAACTAGAACTTCAGATTCGAAAATGACAGTTGATACATACATTGACAGCGTGGCGCCGCGTTCACAAGGGCGGCGCCGGATTTCAGGCGGCGAGTGGCGTCTGGCCGGTGGCCGGTAGCCGCTGCAGCGCGAGGAAACGCTCGAGCGTAAGCTGTTATGATCGCTACGCAGCGACGAGCTGTCCTGCGGAATTGTTTCTGGAAGTACTTGTTATTGCTGGTGGGTAGAATGTGAAGCGAATTATCTTCGATGTTCAATCAGACTCATAACTTAAGATGAGGGCCGAAATGTGGTGAAAAAAATAATATACAATGGACGCGAACAGGCGACTATTAGTTTAGAATGCACGACGATTACCACTAGACCATGGGCTCACACAACCCGACAGTATCTCGGAAGTAGATAACACTTCCTTCTAACACTTCCGCGTCTTACAGTGTTGCCAGATTGTGCAGATGGCCGGACATAGAGTTGCCAGAGGCGGTCAGTTTAATTGGCCACAAGTGAACGACTCGGACTTAGTCTCTGGCGGCCAGCCGGCGGTCAGTTTTTATGTCTAAGACTGTACAATACGATGGAGCGGTACCGGTACAGTACCGCAGAACTCCCTGACATGCACCTTGTGTATGAGGAAGTACGTTGTAATGCACTCGCTGCTGAAAAGCTGTACAGAGAACGATTTCCTAACTGAGTTGGTGGAGAACGTACTCTTGAATGTTCGTGAGAGGATGTGAATACACCATGACGGTACACGGCCTCACTTCAATGCGGATGTCCGCAACCATCTCAGTGCTGTATTTCATGTTGGCTGGATTGAAGGGAAGCTCCGGTTCCATGGTCTACATTGTCACCTGACCTAAAATTCCTGATTATTTCCTATGGAAATGTCCAAAGTCACTTGTGTGTGAGACCCGAGTGGATACGGAGATGTCCGCAGCTCGTGGTCGTGTGGTAGCGTTCTCGCTTCCCGCGCCCGGGTTCGATTCCCGGCGGGGTCAGGGATTTTCTCTGCCTAGTGGTGACTGGGTGTTGTGTGATGTCCTTAAGTTAGTTAGGTCTAAGTAGTTCTAAGTTCTAGGGGACTGATGACCACAGATGTTAAGTCCCATAGTGCTCAGATGCATTTGAACCATTTTTTTGGATACGGAGATGGAATTAGTTGCCAGAATTGTAGCTGCCTGTGATGTGATTCGAAACACTCCAGGGATGTTCGTCAGTGTATGTCAGTATCTTGTTCGCCGATATCATGCTTGCACTGAGGTTGCACTGAAGGTAGTGTTATAGGCCCCTTGCTTTTCCTTATCTATATAAACGATTTAGGAGACAATCTGAGCAGCCGTCTTAAGTTGTTTGCAGATGACGCTGTCGTTTCTCGACTAATAAAGTCATCAGAAGATCTAGACAAATTGCAAAACGATTTAGAAAAGATACCTGAATGGTTCGAAAATTGGCAGTTGACCCTAAATAACAAAAAGTGTGAGGTTATCCACATGAGCGCTAAAAGGAATTCGTTACACTTCCGTTACACGATAAATCAGTCTAATCTAAAAGCCGTAAATTCAAAAAAATGGTTCAAATGGCTCTAAGCACTATGGGACTTAACATCTGAGGTCATCAGTCCCCTAGACTTAGAACTACTTAAACCCAGCTAACCTAAGGACCACACACTTTCCATGCCCGAGGCAGGATACGAGCCTGCGACAGTAGCAGCAGCGCGGTTCCGGACTGAAGCGCCTAGAACCGCTCGGCCATAACGGCCGGGAGCGTAAATTCAACTAAATACCTAGGTATTACAATTACGAACAACTTAAATGCAAGGAACACATAGAAAATGTTGTGGGGAAGGCTAGCCAAAGACTGCGTTTTACTGGCAAGACACTTGGAAAATGTAACAGATCTACTAAGGAGACTGCCTACACTACGCTTGTCCTTACCAGATAGGACTGACGGAGTACATCGAAAAAGTTCAAAGAAAGGCAGCACGTTTTGTATTATCGCGAAATAGGGGAGAGAGTGGCACAGGGATGATACAGGATTTGGGCTGGACATCATTAAAAGAAAGGCGTTTTTCGTTGCGACGGAATCTTCTCACGAAATTCCAATCACCAACTTTTCCCTCCGAATGTGAAAATATTTTGTTGACACCGACCTACATAGGGAGCAACGATCACGACGATAAAATAAGGGAAATCAGAGCTCGTACGGAAAGATTCTTTCCGCGCTATACGAGATAGGAATAATTGAAAATTGTGAAGGTGGTTCGATGAACCCTCTGCCAGGCACTTAAATGTGATTTGCAGAGTATCCATGTAGATGTATATGTAGATGATGTCCGTCAGTTTCCCACATTTTGAAAGATACATGTAACGGTACTTTGACTACCGCGCCTCCGCCAATACAAAGATATGATTTACGATCGTGTATGTAGCGACCGATTTTTACAAATAATTTTTGATCCTTTTTTTTTTTTACTTTTGCGTAGGTGTTTGTTTTTAACCACTAATGGATTACTCTCTTGTCTTCATACGTTCAAGACGTGTATTTTTCGGCGATGTGTTAAATATGCTTTTAAGTGGAAATTAAAACTATATTACGAATCGAAGCTATTTCAGTAGTGATTCGAAATTGTTATCGCCAAATTTATAAGTTAATCCTGACAGTGACAACTTAAAGAAATTTTCATCAGACGGAGAACAAGAGGACTAACGAACAATGAAAAAAAGGACATCCTAAACAAAATTAAGAAGTATTCCAGACGCAGCCACGAGGACTATATTATAATAAATACTACGTTTCTAACAGAATTATAAGGTAAATTTCAACTTATTTCTGATGCTATTTCCTTACAGTCGCTTTTTGTAGTGTTGCCGACCCGGTCTGCCATTCACGGTCAAATTACAGTACTATCTCAATCAGTAATACGAAGTCCGCCTTATCCGTAACTTATTCCGTCAAAATTCAAAACCCAATCAGATTTTCTATTTTGTATTTTCACGGCAGAACCCCGAGGAAAGGAAACACTACATACAGTACAAATGGTACGTTCATTGTGTCAGTGATGGTATTCGTAGTTAACTGCAACCAATGACGCACTTAGTACAGTGATTTTATTCCTGTTATCTTCCTAAGCTGGCTTCTCCTACCCCAGGTTCCCTGCTTAAAAGTGTTCGGTGGAGCATGCTGTACGTCTTGTTGAAGTTTTACACAGTCTTACGGAGACACATTGTGGATATCTTGTGACAAACTTTATGGTATTGATTCAGTTTATTAGTGTACTTGCTAAAGTAATCCCTACAACAGGAAACTTCTGGTCGTCCTGCACACCTCCAAGCTCTGCGTCGTGCGACAGAGACGGACAAAGAGCGCGCTGTTGGCTGCGCTGACCGGCGTCCCCGCCAGAGGCGCTGACGGCGGCTGCTGTCTGCTGGTCGCGTTTTTGCCGCCCGTGGCCTCTCGCCCAGAAATGGTTTTTCGGCGTCTGACGGTGTCGCGACTGCAGGCAGACTCCTGGCCCCCTCAGAACCGGCGTTTCGTCTTCTTTTTGTGTTTTCCCGGGGCCGTCCGCGCCTGAGTACGACGCCGGCCACAAATTAGCCTCTGCCGCTTACCGGTACCTCTCCCCGCTTGTCGCTCACAATGTTTCACTGTTACACTCCATCTCTCTTCTACACTACTGGTCATCCAAACTGCAACACAACAAGGACAACAAGTAACGAAATTTTTGTTGTTATAATTTGCATTATATTAGGAAGATAAATAATTAAATCTGTAAGTGATGATAAATAATTAAATCTGTAGGTGATTTAGGATTATTTATTTATTTATTTTATGGCAATATATTTCCAAAGAATAAACACTATTACTTGTCAACCACAAAATAGTACTAACGGCTTCAGCTATATACTGATATCATGGTCTGTGTACACTACTGGCCATTAAAATTCATTGGACAAATATATTATACTATAACTGCCATGTGATTACATTTTCACGAAATTTGGGTGCATAGATCCTAAGAAATCAGTACCCAGAACAACCGCCTCTGGCCGTAATAACGGCCTTGATACGACTGGCCATTGAGTCAAACAGAGCTTGGATGGCGTGTACAGGTACAGCTGCCCATGCAGCTTCAACACGATACCACAGTTCATCAAGAGTAGTGACTGGCGTATTGTGGCGAGCCAGTTGCTCCGCCACAATTGACCAGACGATATCAATTGGTGAGAGACACGATAAACTGCAATCGCGATAGGCTACAATCCGACCTTTATCAAAGGCGGAAACTTGATGGTACGCATTTCTCCTCCTTACACGTGGCATCACAACAACGTTTCACCAGGCAACGCTGGTCAACTTCCTGTCGGTTAAATTTCGCGTCTGTAGCACGTCGTCTTCGTGGTGTGGCAATTTTAATGTCTAGCAGTGTATTTCATCACACCCTTCGTAGTTGTCATGAAATCTTTGAAAGGACTGTTGTAGGCATGCACTTGACATGTTGATACAACATGAGTAGCTGTCTGTCCGTCCGCAGCATTGTCACACTAAGGTAATGAAGATTTGCCTCACTTGTAGACAGTTTCTCCAAATCTTCCATGGCCCGTTCGGATACGGTTCAGGTAGTCCAAACTGCCCGAGGCTGTCGTATCCAGGGGGTTTCTTCTAAATGTAGGGAAGTTCCAGGCATTGCGGAGGACAGATTTGTTGCCAGCAGAATTTCCATTCATTGATGATTACGATTTCATTTTCTGTGAGAGCCATGACTGTGGCAAGAGTGGGACATCTGGAGCTTAGTCTTTTTCTCTCTTCACGAACCACACCGTTCAGTATTGGAAGGTCTGTGTTAGCTGCATCTTCTGGTATTCACACAGCACCACCCTTTTCCATCTGATATTAGGAGATGGGATGTGGCTCAAGATAGGTAACCTACATGTGGGACTAGATTACACATGGCTTCACTAAGCTCTATGACTATATTTTTTTATTTTTATCAAGCCATCAGGTTGCTGTTGAGTATACCAATCCGAGTGCTGTTACTCGAAGGGTGTCTGCTGACGATTTCCGCCCATGGTTTCAAAGTTCATGGAGAATGTTGTTTCCGCTTTTGAGTTTAGAAGTTGTTCGTGTCAAGTGCTCATCAAAAGCAGGTACCCTCTCTAACGTGATGCAAAGGTACTTGGCTGCACGCTATGATGAACCATTGTCTCCCTGTTATTAAATATCAAGGGCTCTGAGTGACCATCTACTGGACACATCAAAATATGCAAGTTTTGTTTTATTCGAATTTGGTTGTAACTTCCGTTTATGGAAGTGTTGGCATAAAATGTCTAGATCGAAAGTTAGCATTTTTTCATTTGTTTATGACTCCTGCACAGTCATCTGCATAGCCAAACGTTCTGGACTGTGTTGATGTATATCATACACATACCAGAGATCCTCGGCGGTAGTGACGAGTTAAAAAGGGGAAAATAAGCTGAAAGCGGGAACTGAAGTTAGTGTTAGAGACGACATTGGATTAGGGTAATCCGTGCAGTCCTGCAACCTGCACTGCCATGGTCCTGTAATGGCTAACCCACATGGCTAGTTCTGGCAGTGGCACAAATTTTAATTCATTTCTTCAGCTTCTGTCATTGTCGTAGATAAGGCTGAATTTCAAATGTCTAAAGGAAAATTTAAATACATATATCAAAAGAAGATTTGCTTCACATCGGTTCCGGGAGATCTCGAACCTGTATAGAAAACTGGAATAGAGATCAACATTAACATCACTTCCGCCCTTTTCATTGCTCATGAAAACCACACGTTCATGTTGTACCATCGTACAGAGAGACCTTCAAAGCTGGTGGACCAGATTGATGTATACACTGGTACATCTACATCTACATCTATATCTATACTCCGCGAGCCACCTTACGGTGTGTGGCGGAGGGTACTTATTGTACCACTATCTGATCCCCCCTTCCCTGTTCCATTCACGAATTGTGCGTGGGAAGAACGACTGCTTGTAAGTCTCCGTATTTGCTCTAATTTCTCGGATCTTTTCGTTGTGATCATTACGCGAGATATATGTGGGCGGTAGTAATATGTTGCCCATCTCTTCCCGGAATGTGCTCTCTCGTAATTTCGATAATAAACCTCTCCGTATTGCGTAACGCCTTTCTTGAAGTGTCCGCCACTGGAGCTTGTTCAGCATCTCCATAACGCTCTCGCGCTGACTAAATGTCCCCATGACGAATCGCGCTGCTTTTCGCTGGATCATGTCTATCTCTTCTATTAATCCAACCTGGTAAGGGTCCCATACTGATGAGCAATACTCAAGAATCGGACGAACAAGCGTTTTGTAAGCTACTTCTTTCGTCGATGAGTCACATTTTCTTAGAATTCTTCCTATGAATCTCAACCTGGCGCCTGCTTTTCCCACTATTTGTTTTATGTGATCATTCCACTTCAGATCGCTCCGGATAGTAACTCCTAAGTATTTTACGGTCGTTACCGCTTCCAATGATTTACCACCTATGGCATAATCGTACTGGAATGGATTTCTGCCCCTATGTATGCGCATTATATTACATTTATCTACGTTTAGGGAAAGCTGCCAGCTGTCGCACCATTCATTAATCCTCTGCAGGTCTTCCTGGAGTACGTACGAGTCTTCTGATGTTGCTACTTTCTTGTAGACAACCGTGTCATCTGCAAATAGCCTCACGGAGCTACCGATGTTGTCAACTAAGTCATTTATGTATATTGTAAACAATAAAGGTCCTATCACGCTTCCTTGCGGTACTCCCGAAATTACCTCTACATCTGCAGATTTTGAACCGTTAAGAATGACATGTTGTGTTCTTTCTTCTAGGAAATCCTGAATCCAATCACAAACCTGGTCCGATAATCCGTAAGCTCGTATTTTTTTCACTAAACGTAAGTGCGGAACCGTATCAAATGCCTTCCTGAAGTCCAGGAATACGGCATCAATCTGCTCGCCAGTGCCTACGGCACTGTGAATTTCTTGGACAAATAGGGCGAGCTGAGTTTCACATGATCTCTGTTTGCGGAATCCATGTTGGTTATGATGAAGGAGATTTGTATTATCTAAGAACGTCATAATACGAGAACATAAAACATGTTCCATTATTCTACAACAGATTGACGTAAGCGAAATAGGCCTATAATTATTCTCATCTGATTTATGACCCTTCTTGAAAATGGGAACGACCTGCGCTTTCTTCCAGTCGCTAGGTACTTTACGTTCTTCCAGAGATCTACGATAAATTGCTGATAGAAAGGGGGCAAGTTCTTTAGCATAATCACTGTAGAATCTTACGGGTATCTCGTCTGGTCCGGATGCTTTTCCGCTACTAAGTGATAGCAGTTGTTTTTCAATTCCGATATCGTTTATTTCAATATTTTCCATTTTGGCGTCCGTGCGACGGCTGAAGTCAGGGACCGTGTTACGATTTTCCGCAGTGAAACAGTTTCGGAACACTGAATTCAGTATTTCTGCCTTTCTTCGGTCGTCCTCTGTTTCGGTGCCATCGTGGTCAACGAGTGACTGAATAGGGGATTTAGATCCGCTTACCGATTTTACATATGACCAAAACTTTTTAGGGTTCTTGTTTAGATTGTTTGCCAATGTTTTATGTTCGAATTCGTTGAATGCTTCTCTCATTGCTCTCTTTACGCTCTTTTTCGCTTCGTTCAGCTTTTCCTTATCAGCTATGATTCGACTACTCTTAAACCTATGATGAAGCTTTCTTTGTTTCCGTAGTACCTTTCGTACATGATTGTTATACCACGGTGGATCTTTCCCCTCGCTTTGGACCTTAGTCGGTACGAACTTATCTAAGGCGTACTGGACGATGTTTCTGAATTTTTTTCCATTTTTGTTCCACATCCTCTTCCTCAGAAATGAACGTTTGATGGTGGTCACTCAGATATTCTGCGATTTGTGCCCTATCACTCTTGTTAAGCAAATATATTTTCCTTCCTTTCTTGGCATTTCTTATTACACTTGTAGTCATTGATGCAACCACTGACTTATGATCACTGATACCCTCTTCTACATTCACGGAGTCGAAAAGTTCCGGTCTATTTGTTGCTATGAGGTCTAAAACGTTAGCTTCACGAGTTGGTTCTCTAACTATCTGCTCGAAGTAATTCTCGGACAAGGCAGTCAGGATAATGTCACAAGAGTCTCTGTCCCTGGCTCCAGTTCTGATTGTGTGACTATCCCATTCTATACCTGGTAGATTGAAGTCTCCCCCTATTACAATAGTATGATCACGAAACTTCTTCACGACGTTCCGCAGGTTCTCTCTGAGGCGCTCAACTACTACGGTTGCTGATGCAGGTGGTCTGTAGAAGCATCCGACTATCATATCTGACCCACCTTTGATACTTAACTTAACCCAGATTATTTCACATTCGCATTCGCTAATAACTTCACTGGATATTATTGAATTCTTTACTGCTATAAATACTCCTCCACCATTGGCGTTTATCCTATCCTTGCGGTATATATTCCATTCTGTGTCTAGGATTTCGTTACTGTTCACTTCCGGTTTTAACCAACTTTCCGTTCCTAATACTATATGCGCACTATTTCCTTCAATAAGCGATACTAATTCAGGAACCTTGCCCTGGATACTCCTGCAGTTTACCAATATTACGTTAACTTTTCCTGTTTTTGGTCTCTGAGGTACCTCTGAGGTACCTCTAATACTCCGTGGCACGTCCCATTGGATTGATGCTTGCCTATATTCACCGTGGCATTCTATCCACAAGTTTATCAAGCCACTGTAGGTCCAGATTGTCTCACTCCTCAACGGCGATTCGGCGTAGATCCCTCAGAGTGGTTGGTGGGTCACGTCCATAAAAAGTCGTTTTCAATCTATCCCAGGCATGTTCGATTAGAGTTCATATTTGGAACATGCTGGCGATGCTAGTCGAGCGATGTTGTTATCCTGAAGGATGTCATTCACAAGATGTGCACGACAGGGGCGCGAATTATCATCTATGAAGACGAATGCCTCGCCAGTATGCTGTCGATATGGTTGCACAATCGGTCGGAGGATGGCATTCACGCATCGAACAGGCGTTACTGCACCTTTCATTACCAACAGCGGCGTACGTCGGCCCCACATAATACCACCCGAAAACAGCAGGGAACCTTCACCTTGCTGCACTCGCTGGACAGTGTGTCTAAGGCGTTCATCCTGACCGGGTTGCCTCCAAACACGTCTCCGACGATTGTCTGATTGAAGGCATATGCGATACTGATCGGTGCAGAAAACGTGATGCCAATCCTGAGCGGTCCATTCGGCATGTTGTTGGGCCCATCTGTACCGCGTTGCATGGTGTCGTGATTGCAAAGATGGACCTCGCCAACAATGCGGACGCGATTGAACCGTGATGTTGACAGTCTGAACTACAGACAACAAGATTCGTGTACCTACTTCCTGGTAGAATGAATGGAACTGATCGACTGTCGGACCCCCTCCGTCTAATAGGCGCTGGTCACGCATGGTTGTTTACATCCTTAAATATTCAATCATAGATGCTACAGAATACTTACTACCGGCGCCAAGTGTAATGTAATAAAACAAATTTGTTTTATATTTTGTGACTATTAGTGTAATGTTGTTGTTGTTGTGGTCTTCAGTCCTGAGACTGGTTTGATGCAGCTCTCCATGCTACTCTATCCTGTGCAATCTTCTTCATCTCCCAGTACCTACTGCAACCTACATCCTTCTGAATCTGCTTAGTGTATTCATCTCTTGGTCTCCCTCTACGATTTTTACCCTCCACGCTGCCCTCCAATGCTAAATTTGTGATCCCTTGATGCCTCAAAACATGTCCTACCAACCGATCCCTTCTTCTAGTCAAGTTGTGCCACAAACTTCTCTTCTCCCCAATCCTATTCAATACCTCCTCATTAGTTACGTGATCTACCCACCTTATCTTCAGCATTCTTCTGTAGCACCACATTTCAAAAGCTTCTATTCTCTTCTTGTCCAAACTAGTTATCGTCCATGTCTCACTTCCATACATGGCTACACTCCATACAAATACTTTCAGAAACGACTTCCTGACACCTAAATCTATATTCGATGTTAACAAATTTCTCTTCTTGAGAAACGCTTTCCTTGCCATTGCCAGTCTACATTTTACATCCTCTTTACTTCGACCATCATCGGTTATTTTACTCCCTAAATAGCAAAACTCCTTTACTACTTTAAGTGTCTCATTTCCTAATCTAATTCCCTCAGCATCACCCGACTTAATTTGACTACATTCCATTATCCTCGTTTTGCTTTTGTTGATGTTCATCTTATATCCTCCTTTCAAGACACTGTCCATTCCGTTCAACTGCTCTTCCAAGTCCTTTGCTGTCTCTGACAGAATTACAATGTCATCGGCGAACCTCAAAGTTTTTACTTCTTCTCCATGAATTTTAATACCTACTCCGAATTTTTCTTTTGTTTCCTTTACTGCTTGCTCAATATACAGATTGAATAACATCGGGGAGAGGCTACAGCCCTGTCTTACTCCTTTCCCAACCACTGCTTCCCTTTCATGCCCCTCGACTCTTATAACTGCCATCTGGTTTCTGTACAAATTGTAAATAGCCTTTCGCTCCCTGTATTTTACCCCTGCCACCTTCAGAATTTGAAAAAGAGTATTCCAGTCAACATTGTCAAAAGCTTTCTCTAAGTCTACAAATGCTAGAAACGTAGGTTTGCCTTTTCTTAATCTCTCTTCCAAGATAAGTCGTAAGGTCAGTATTGCCTCACGTGTTCCAACATTTCTACGGAATCCAAACTGATCTTCCCCGAGGTCGGCTTCTACCAGTTTTTCCATTCGTCTGTAAAGAATTCGCGTTAGTATTTTGTAGCTGTGACTTATTAAACTGATAGTTCGGTAATTTTCACATCTGTCAACACCTGCTTTCTTTGGGATTGGAATTATTATATTCTTCTTGAAGTCTGAGGGTATTTCGCCTGTCTCATACATCGTGCTCACCAGATGGTAGAGTTTTGTCATGACTGGTTCTCCCGAGGCCATCAGTAGTTCTAATGGAATGTTGTCTACTCCTGGGGCCTTGTTTTGACCCAGGTCTTTCAGTGCTCTGTCAAACTCTTCACGCAGTATCTTATCTCCCATTTCGTCTTCATCTACATCCTCTTCCATTTCCATAATATTGTCCTCAAGTACATCGCCCTTGTATAAACCCTCTATATACTCCTTCCACCTTTCTGCTTTCCCTTCTTTGCTTAGAACTGGGTTGCCATCTGAGCTCTTGATATTCATACAAGTGGTTCTCTTCTCCCCAAAGGTCTCTTTAATTTTCCTGTAGGCAGTATCTATCTTACCCCTAGTGAGATAAGCCTCTACATCCTTACATTTGTCCTCTAGCCATCCCTGCTTAGCCATTTTGCACTTCCTGTCGATCTCATTTTTGAGACGTTTGTATTCCTTTTTGCCTGCTTCATTTACTGCATTTTTATATTTTCTCCTTTCATCAATTAAATTCAATATTTCTTCTGTTATCCAAGGATTTCTATTAGCCCTAGTCTTTTTACCTACTTGATCGTCTGCTGCCTTCACCACTTCATCCCTCAGAGCTACCCATTCTTCTTCTACTGTATTTCTTTCCCCCATTCCTGTCAATTGTTCCCTTATGCTCTTCCTGAAACTCTCTACAACCTCTGGTTCTTTCAGCTTATCCAAGTCCCATCTCCTTAAATTCCCACCTTTTTGCAGTTTCTTCAGTTTCAATCTGCAGTTCATAACCAATAGATTGTGGTCAGAATCCACATCTGCCCCAGGAAATGTCTTACAATTTAAAACCTGGTTCCTAAATCTCTGTCTTACCATTATATAATCTATCTGAAACCTGTCAGTATCTCCAGGCTTCTTCCATGTATACAGCCTCCTTTCATGATTCTTGAACCAAGTGTTATAGTGTAATGTAATAAAATGTTATAAGTGTTATAGTGTAATGTAGTGTAATGTAGTGTTATAGTGTAATGTAATAAAATAAAATATGAGCCGTGACTTATATAAAAAAGAAACACACATTAATGCAATGGCTCAGCATAAAAGAGAAATAACTAATGTAGGAATACTGTTAACAGTGTAATATGTTGTTTAATTTAGCCCGACGTGTAAAAGCACTCAGTAACTAGCTCAGTTGTCAGAGTAGTTACGTAATCGTCGATAATTAATTGTCCTTTACTTATTTCCCAACATTATGGAGATTATTAGAGGTTCGTGAGAAGTCTTGTGCTTATTGCACCAGAGAATATTTGCCAAGTCTGTTCGATGAACACTACTTAATACGTAACTTACCGTGGTTTCGTCTCGATTCCCCAATACAACAAGAGTAGCATCGACAAATGAAATCCTATATTGGAACTGGAATCCTGTGACCAGACCTTTTCTGCCTGGGATGTTATCTCGTTACATAAAGAAAATCTGTAAATAAAATTGTTAAATTCGTAGTAGCTGCCACCGGTCTCGTGGGATATCAAATAAAGTTAATTGTCCTAACCGACGGCACGTCTCGTAGTTGATGTAAAGGAAAAGTGTTAAAGATTTTTCTAAGATGGCACCTAACAATGAAAATTCTTTGTTAAGGCCCATATCTACTTACGGCAATAGAGGTATCAGACTCACAATAGACTGACCACATACACAAATTCTTTTGACAAAATAACTATTATATTTTTCGGTTTTTAGGTACAACTTACATTATCAGCTGATACAGCATGATGAGCTTTACACAAGAACGTCCTCTTTGGTCCGAATCCAAGCAGATAAGATAAGCGAATGACAAAGGAAAGATAGATCATGCATAGAAGCGCAAGAGCCCATGGAATAACATGTCCATTGTAGTTGTATCTCTTCTTCTTTGGCGTACTTGTATATTATTTATAAAATTTATCGTATTGTTTAGTTTACATTTTTTCTTCAAACTCAAGTCTACCCAGGAAAAACAGTACAAGCTGCGTTAGGTATTAATGCCCTACCTGTGGGTGACATATGAAAATTTGTGCTGGACCGCGACTCGAACCCGGACTTCCAGGTTCTGGCGGATGGTCTCCTTAGCCACAAGGCTATCTGTGCACACCTCGCAAACGTCTGTCTATCGTCAGCAGTGCAAGTAAATATTCCATGCTGAGGCGTGCAAACGACGCTAATATCATAGATCTTGATTCCTCTTAGGGTCATTCTCACTTGCACATGAATACAATGATTAACTCCGAGTTACAAGTGTGCCCTACCACAACTACGGTTCGATAGTTTTGGTACCTACGTAAATGATGCAGTAAAGGGTAGGATTACCGCTAGTATTGGGACCATTAGAAGGGAAAGAATCATAAATGAGTGTGTGGGAGAATGTGTGTGGTAGTTTTTTTTTCGCATAATTAGAATCACACATCATTCGGTGTTTGTGCATCGTGTATTCTATGTCCTTACAAAGTATAAATTTCATTTTACACTGATGAGGCAAAACATTATAACCACCTGCTTAATTCCTTACTTGTACATCTTTGAAACGAAACACATCACTGACAAGGGGAGGCCGCCAATTGTGAAATTCCGATTCGATTCATACTGCGCATAATAAAAGCTCAAGGCCAGAGGTGTAATGTGGCAAAGCACCAAGATGCACTTCTCAGCCGTTGTCGAGAAAATCGACAGTTAAAAGAAACCGTTGCGGTGAAACACTCTCTACAATTAATAGTTTTCCACAGCGTCGTGGCGCAGCGGTAAGCGCTCGGGTTCGTAATCCGAAGGTCGCCGGATCGAATCTCGCGCCATGCAATTTTTTTTATTATTAGTTCTTTGTAATTCAAATATATATATATATATATATATATATATATATATATATATATATATAAACTATTAATGAATTGCTTATGCATGTTGGTGAAGGCGGATCGCTCTCGAATTGTACCGCCTCCATTTTTCCGTTTTTTTAACAGGGTGTACCAAAGCTCTCCCGTCCTCACTGATTTTCGACGATATAAGTTGCGCTAGGGACCGCATCTACCTTCTTTCGAAGTTAGCAGGCAACTACGCTGTTATGCGGCGGCTCGTTTCGACCCATTCAACATCTGTCCTTCAAGTGTATCGAGCGAGTAACGGAGTTTATATTTCATACCTGCCACAGCAAATTTGTGTTCGTGGTGTCTCTATTCTAATTCGAACGTTTGACTTATGCTATACGTATTCGTTTCGGAATATCGTTTCTACGTCTTCCGGTAACTATACGCGGTTAACATTATGAAGACAATTAATAACATTAGTGAAATACAACTTTGTTTGCGGAAAACATAATGATGTTCGTAGTCGCCAGTTTTTCCACGACAAGCGACTTTCAACAACTTATTATATGCATAATTGTTGCAACTGATTGCCGGGAATTATATATATATATATATATATATATATATATATATATATATATATATATATATATATATATATATATATGTGTGTGTGTGTGTGTGTGTGTGTGTGTGTGTGTGTGTTTGAATTATAAAAAAACAAATACTAAAAAAAAAATTGCATGACGCGAGATTCGATCCGGCGACCTTCGGATTACGAACCCGAGCGCTTACCGCTGCGCCACGACGCTGTGGAAAACTATTTATCGTAGAGAGTGTTTCACCGCAACGGTTTCTTTTAACTGTGGATTTTCTCGACAACGGCTGAGAAGTGCATCTTGGTGCTTTGCCACATTACACCTCTGGCCATGAGCTTTTATTATGCGCAGTATGAATCGAATCTGAATTTCACAATTGGCGGCCTCCCCTTGTGAGTCTGCGTATCAGGGATACGACAGTTTGTCGGTAGGTTTTTCGAGGTATGTCGCATCAGATGTCTACGCACAGGTCACGTAATTCGCGTTAATAATGGGCCGCTGATGTGCGTAAGCGGTATTGATGCCCGATGGCGAACCGGATGGATTCCATAGGATTCACTTCAGGCGAATTTGGCCGCTGAGAAATCAATGTGAGATAACGATAACGCTCCTCAAACCACTGTATCATGGTTCTGGCTGAAAAATGACACAGCCGTCGGGGAAGGCATCAAGTTTCAAGCGATGCAGGTGGTCCGCAGCGCAGGAGAATGTCTTCCACAGCATGATACTGCTTCCACCAGCCTGCATCCGCCGCGCGCTGCACGTTTCGAGCCGCCGTTCACCTACATGACGGTGTTTGTGGAGACGACCATTTTCAGTAGACGCTCACAATAGCACGTAAACATTCAACCGCCTTCCTCGCTTCCGTGATACTCGTTCACAGCCTCTGCGTAATAGTAATCCGCCCTTTGTCAAAGTCGCTTATCTCAACCAATTTCCTCATTTGCAGCCCATATCTTCGCTAGGGTGTCTGCTCCGCGTACACACTTCTGTTACCTCGTCACGTGCCCGCAATTACTGCTGCTATTTTGTACTTAATCGACTGTTCTTTATCATGATGAAAGGAAAAAATTTAATGTTATTATTGATAAATGCTTAAGTTGTATATGAATAACAAAGACATGTTTTATGTAAATTCGACGAAGTTTTGATGCAATGTTGTAATGTTGTTGCATTAATTTGCTATGAAAGCGGTGCTGATAGACAATAAAAGCGGGTTAAAAGCTGTGAGCAGTCTGTGGAAGTTAACCTTGCATTACTGAGCAACTGTTTCACCAGGTATCCAGTCTAGCTTACCAAATTCCCAACCAGACTAACATTAATTATAATCTTATAATAGTCATACGTCAACCGGTGATATACAAAGAGTGTAACTCCACAATTTTATATATATATATATATATATATATATATATATATAAGAGAATTTAAATAAAAAGAAATAAATCAGTTTATATTTGGAAATTTATTTTAACATTGATCATTGAAATTTCAGCATATTAAACTTGAGTCGTAGCTAAGCTGGTGCCTTATTTAGGACTGTGAAAATGTGAGTTTGTAATCTTACGGAACACATCAAATATGGAGCCAAGATTGGGAGACTACATACAACACTGCATTCATAAAATAACACACGAAGAACGTTGAAACATATGCAAGAGGAAATTAACCACAACCAACCGATTCAATTTTCACCCAAAGATGTTACGTTCGTAGGACAATCCTGTCCGTCATGAAATTACCACACGCTGGTATACTAAATTCATACTAACTCTCTGTGAAATCTTCCCGAAAAGAATAGCTGAGGGCTACTTTGATGCTTTCACCACATGCTTCACGTGGTCAACTTGGTTTACACAAAGAGTGTAACTCCACAATAATTTTGATAATTAAAATAAATTACATCGAAACGCAATTTACTAAAGAAAAACCTCGAACTGGTTACTATCGTCTTACTATTAACCTGATGGGTCAAACAGTTGTATAAGCACGTGGTACTGGTCTCACAAAGTACACCGCACGTGGGTTGAACATAAAGAAAAGTTGCTATATTGAAAAATATTGTCAAGACGAGACGTTATAATCACACGAGCATTCGCATTTAAAATTGATGATCTTAGTAAGAGTTACTGATCAATACGTGGTTCCACTTTACTCACAAAGTAGTGACAAAGCAACTACCGGAATATATTCTGAACTTCACACGCGAATTACACTGCGTTGCAATTTAACATAACATTAGATATTTTAGAGCTAAACCTGAAATAAAGGTGATTAAAGTTTCAGTTAGGCTGAACTTAAGAAATCCATTGTCCTACGGACTTAGCAGACACGCGCTTAGCCGGAGATCTTTCCACTTCAGACGCTCGCCACGGACAGACTGCCGTGGTCCCTTCCTGAGGGGTGCCTCACAAATACAAACGGAAGTGACCAGAGAGGCAGCTTCCTATACCAACATGACAAGGGACGGACAGGACCATACTAAGAATAGAAACCTCTCTGCTTTTAGAAGGCGTAGCTACCTGTTCCGACGTTGGTCCTACTATTCTCTAGCAGACAGGCTTGTCTGCTACCCTCAAGCATGCAACTAGAAATATATTCGCTCATTCATCCTCTCACACAGAAGGGAAGTGGGATGACAGTATCTTATCATATACAGTATATAAAAGAAAGCGGATGTAGGTTCCGTATGAGACTGTGTGACATGAATGACATATAAACTGTGTTTTAAAGTGTAGTAGTGTGACAGATAGTTCTTGTTTCTGTGTAAAAGTAGCACGTTTCACTGCTCAGTCTCCTCCCAGATAGTCAGAAACACGATAGTAAATTTAGACGAGGAATTTATGCCGTAAATGACAACATATTTAAGAAATTAACATGAAAGGAATCCAACAGAGACCTTTCAATGTTTAACCTTTTATGTAATTTGCCTTCATACTGAGGAAATTGCGCTTTCTATCTTTATATTATATCTGTGTTGTTTTCCTTATTTTTACTAGAAAACCCCTCTGTTTCACGCTACAAAACGACCATTTTCAAATAAAACCTAAACAAAACAATGAAAGTTTCAAATGAACTATAAATACTTATTATTTTTAAGTAACAGTTGCTGTGATCTTCGGTCCAAAGACAGGTTTGTTGCAGCTCTCCATGCAAATCTCTCCTGTGCATGCCTTTTCATCTCTGAGAAACTAATGCAAAATAACTACTGAAATCTACATACCTCTTAATCTGCTTAGTGTATTCATCTCTTGGTCTCCCTCTACGATTTTTACCCCCGCCCTTCCCTCCAGTACTAAATTGGTGATCCCTTGATGCCTCAGAATGTGTCCTACCAACCGATCTCCTCCTTTAGTCAGATTGTACCATAAATTCATCTCAATTCAGTTTTGAGTACCTCCTCATTAGGATAACTTTGTAGGACAAAAGTGTTCCGCACGCTACCCGACCCGTTGTATACACACATCAAAAAATGTTTTGCATCACCCCGGTTCCCTGAACTGCTGAAGACAGAAGTTGACTATTCAGAGATGTCACTAAACTCGCCCAAAGATGCATGAGCAGCGGCTAATAGACGGAGGGGTTCCGATAGCTTATCAGTTCCACTCATTTCACCAGGAAGGATGAATACGGCTCGTGTTGTCTCTAGTTCAGCCATGCCTAGACGGTCAATACTGCGGTTCGATCGCGTCCGCGCCGGCCAGTGTGGCAGTGCGGTTCTAGGCGCTTCAGTCTGGAACCGCGTGACAGCTACGGTCGCAGGTTCGAATCCTTCCTCGGGCACGGATGTGTGTGACGTCCTTAGGTTAGTTAAGTTTAATTAGTTCTAAGTTCTAGGCGACTGTTGACCTCAGAAGATAAGTCGCATAGTGCTCAGAGCGATTTGAACCATTTGATCGTGTCCGCATCGTTACTTGGTGCCACGAAGGCTCTGAACAAGGGAAGTATCTGGGCGTCTCGGAGTGAACCAAAACGTTGTTTTTCGGACATGGAGAAGATAGAGAGAGTGGAACTGTCGATGTCATGCCTCGCTCGGGTCGCCCAAGGCCTACTATTGCAGCAGGTGACCGCTACCTACGCATTATGCCTCGAGGAAACCTGACAGCAAGGCCACCATGTTGAATAATGCTTTTCGAGCAGCCACAGGATGTCGTATTACGACTCAAACTGGGCGCAATAGGATGCATGATGCGCAACATCACTCCCGACGTCCATGGCGAGGTCCCTCTTTCCAACCACGACACCATGCAACGCGGTAGAGATGGTCCCAGCAACATGCCGAATAGACAGCTCTGAATTGGCATCACGTTCTCTTCACCGATGAGTGTCGCATATGCCTGCAGCCAGACAATTGTTGGAGACGTGTTTGGAGGCATCCCGGTCAGGATGAACGCCTTAGACACACTGTCCAGCGAGTGCAGCAAGGTGGAGATTCCCTACTGTCTTGGGGTGGCATTATGTGGGGCCGACGTACGCCTCTGGTGGTCATGGAAGGCGTCGTAACGCTTGCACGACACGTGAATGCCGTTCTCCGACCGATAGTGCAACCATATCGGCAGCATATTGGCGAGGCATTCGTCTTCATAGACGACAATTCGCGCCCCCGTCGTGCACATATAGTGAATGAATCCCTTCAGGATAACGACATCACTCGAGTAGAGTGGCCAGCATGTTCTCCGGATATGAACCCTATCGAACATGCCTCGGACTGTTTGAAAAGGACTGTTTATGGACGACGTGACCCACCAATCACTTTGAGGGATCTACGTTGAATCGCCGTTGAGGAGTGGTACAATCTGGACCAACAGTGGCTTGACTAACTTATGAATAGTATGCCACGACGAATACAGGCATGGATCAATGCAAGAGGACGTGTTACTGGGTATTAGAGGTACCGGTGTGTACAGCAATCTGGACCACAAGCCGTGAAGGTCTCACTGTGTTGTGGTACAACATGCAATTTGTGGCTTTGATGAGCAATAAAAAGGGCGGAAATGATGCTTATGTTGATTTCTATTCCAATTCATGTACGGGTTCCGGACCTCTTTTAACCGAAGTCATGCAAAACAGTGTTTGATGTGTGTATAGCCTCACTGTCTCAAGACGTCTTACCAAACCCTGTTTTTAGGGTATTTTCGTATCACAGTGATTGAGAGTGAGATAATGTCCGACAGGTATGTAAAACATTTAACCTACGTGTAACGTGGGTACTACCTCAAGTGACTACAGCTGCTAGGAAAACAACAGAAGTCTACCCTGATTAATGACAGTCTATAGTAGACTACGGTTGTTTTACAACTCTACTCCGGGCATTCAGTGATGGATGTAGGGAACTACTGTATACAGATGTAGACAGTGTGACATATGGAAGTCTGTGTCTATTCAGGATGCCTGTCCGGATAGCCTAATGGTTAAGGTGACCACTCGCAATAAGCGGGAAATCCAAGTCCCAGCCTAGCACAAAAATTTTATGTCACCTAACACAGCTGAAGCCAGGATATTCTCATTCAGCAAATTTATTCTGAAGTAATTTCGGACGGCTGTCTATCGCCAAAAATATCTGTTCGCTCAGGTATGCAAGTAGAAATTATCGAAGTAGTCCTGTTTTAATGTACCCCACCTCATGATTCCAGCAGATGGTGACTTACGGGCCTCGACAATCGTCGCTTCTTGTGATATTTCACGATGACGTCTACGAAATCGTGAATCAGACAACCAGAAATAAGCGAAATTCATCAGTGACCGCCATAAAATGTCGCTCATAGTCCCACTTCACTCCGTCACTACAACATGTCAATCTCTGTTGCACTGTGTCACCGGTGAATGACGTACGGCAACTCGATCGCTCAATGCAGTGCTCAGAAATCTGTTATCAACGATTGGCGGCGTCCGTAACCTTTAACCTTTTTGTCATCCTTCTATTTCTCAGAGACAGTCGAACAATCCTACCATTTTCTCGTCGTGTAGTAGTCCTCCTGGAAAGACTGTTGCCTACTGTTCTTGTCACACTTTTGTCCTGAGCCCAATTCACCACCACTCATCCTGTAATTGCAACACCCCCGACTGCCCCCTGGCGATCTGTCTATATTTCAGTATGGTACTCCTCTGTACCTTGTTTCAACCATCTGACCTGTCTCAAAGACCGAAAGTTGGTGACAAGCGGTGCGTCCACTTCATCTGGACATGCTGTATTTCGATCATTACGTAAAAGACTCCTGTAATGTTACACGCATCCGGTAGTCATTATGTACTCACGCCAATAATCTGCAGGAATGACACTTTTCCGTACTGAAAGTACGCAAAATAAGCTGTCGCAAGGATGAAATATTAATCAGCATATCCCACAGGCCAGGTTATAGTGGAGTAGCGTTCGATAAGTGTGCTCATGATGTAACACTTCTCATTTTCCTTCAGTACAGCTTCATCATCTAATACGATACTCCAGTTGTCTAACAAGAGGAGTCGCAAAAAGTCACGACAACGCGATACTAATGTAGTGTCGGCAGACTTGCCAACACTACGCACACTAATTGAAAGAGGCGGCCAAGATGCACGCGCTAACTCACGAAGGATGGACTGAGGTCTGAAACAGGATACGTAATAATTGCTATAAAGAAAAGTACGTAGCTCCTTGAATACTTAACTTTTAATACAGCCTTTGTATACATCGTCTTGATGAGATATCTGGAGATTGTGGCGATACAAGTGAGACTCTTTTGATACAAGCTATCTAAGGCTAATGGCGCCTTGCTAGGTCGTAGACATGGACTTAGCTGAAGGCTATTCTGTCTCTCGGCAAATGAGAGAAAGGCTTCGTCAGTGTAGTCGCTAGCAAAGTCGTCGTACAACTGGGGCGAGTGCTAGTACGTCTCTCGAGACCTGCCTTGTGGTGGCGCTCGGTCTGCGATCCTGACAGTGGCGACACGCGGGTCCGACATGTACTAATGGACCGCGGCCGTTTTAAGCTACCACCTAGCAAGTGTGGTGTCTGGCGGTGACACCACAACTAAAAAGCAGGAACACTTTGCAGAATTCGATGCCAGGTCCCAGGAAATACACTTGGAAATTACTGTAAGGTTTTGCGTAGTGGAAGATGGTTCAAATGGCTCTGAGCACTATGGGACTTAACTGCTGTGGTCATCAGTCCCCTAGAACTTAGAACTACTTAAACCTAACTAACCTAAGGACATGAAGCACATCCATGCCCGAGGCAGGATTCGAACCTGCGACCGTAGCGGTCGCGCGGTTCCAGACCGTAGCGCCTAGAACCGCTCGGCCACTCCGGCCGGCCGTAGTGGAAGAGTAACTTTGTCTGACTGTCTTTAATTTCCAATGGCAGGAACTGGTAACTATCAGACAGCAACCTACCTCAATAGAGCAAGTTGCCTAGCAGACACTGGATGGCTCCCGACCGAGTCGCAAAACACGTAAGTTGCAAGCGAGGTGTAAACATTCGGCCCATTGAACCAGACAGATCTGCGATAAAGACGGTTGTCTTTGGCTTGAGGAGCTTCTGATAGAGGTACCGCCTCTCGGCAGGAAGGCTAGCGGCATTACTTTTCCACTGAACAACATGAATAGCAGTAGTTGCGATCGGCTGGGGTAGTCTTGAATTGCGGGTTGCGGCACGTCCAGGGGAATATACTTGCGGGAGCACAGTAGCAGCTAGTGTGACCTTCAGCTTCTCAGTACGGTACCCACCCTTAATACTCTGCAGAAAGGCTTCAGAAACGTTGCACTCTAACCACTTAATAATCTTCTTCTGCACTTACTCACAGAATACAAATTCTTTCTAACAAAATATAATTTTTTTTTAAAAAATTATGGATTCCATAAACAGAGATTTTGCGAGACACAACTTGCTCTTTTCGTCTATGAAAACCAAAGCATGAAGGTTCCCACTTTGATGTCGTGTCCCTTGACTTCAGGAAAAGGCATGTAATACAGTCCCGTAATGTCGTTCGGTGAACGTAATACCAAATTACCGAGTATCGGATCACACTCATTGGTTCAGGACTTCCTACCAGATAGAACTCGACATGTTAATGGAATGTAATCGGCAGCTGGTAAGGCAATTTCTGGAATACCCGAAAGGAGTATTTAAGACTGTTAGTGTTAACTATGTATATAAATGACCTAACGGATAATTTTCCTAGTAGGAAGATTCGTGTGGTGGTTTACAGAGGGCGGCGTTGTCTGCAGAAAGCTTGCAATGCCAACGAAATGCTGAAAGATCAGTGGCGGTTCTATAGTATTTCGTCGTCGGACAGACAGTTCACCGTGAACGTAAATAAATGTAACGCATTGCGCATAAATAGGCGAGGAAACCAACTGCTGTGAGATAACACCATTGACGAAAAGTCACTGGTAACAGTAACGACCGTAAAATACCTAGGAGTAACCATCTGGAGTGACTGAAAATGGAGTGACCACATAAAACCAACTGTAGGAAAAGCAGATGCAGTACGTCAACCAGTTGGAAGTCATTAGGAGACTCATTTCACCATTTTTGCTAACGTCTGATAGATTACTGTTAATATGTCATGAGTCATCCGTCTTTTCTACTTCTTTCTTGGTAGTTTTCAGTTTACCAGACACTTCCATAACTTTTTCAAAGTTACATTTCCTTAATCAATATTCGGGGTGGTGGGGGTGGGGGGCGGTGGGTGGGGAGGGTTATCGGATGTACTTCCAGTTACACTAAGGGACCTCACCCAATCGTTCTCTGATACGCACTAGAGATACTTATAACGGTATTCCGTTGCATTATTTGGAGTATTTCAATAAGCCACACTTGCCGTTTGAACACCTACACATCTGGCATTAAAATGTCATAAAAAAATACGAAGATACCAGCAACGTGCTGCAGAAAACGAATTTCTGGAACTGTGTACTGAAGGAAGCAGTCGAGGTTAGAGTGGTAGATAATCTAATCAACAGGGACAGAGCCTTTAGTTTAAGTGATGCGTTGGATGCGTACTCAGTTTATCTCGCTTAAGCAACTAACGTCTTAGGGTTCGATTCTTCTGTACGGCAGACAGCATTTATTTCGCATTGCGGTAGACAATTACATGTTTACATTGAAGTAAGATTTATTATTTTACTTATCGGTCTCGCAGTCTCCACTGGTTAATTACAAAGTATAGTGCAAGGGAAACGTATCGTATTGTTCCACTAATAAGTATAAGCTTCCAAATTGCGTCGCTAGCATTAAATTATTTACGTGTCCTTTAATAAAGTCTGCAACCAATAAAAGGTGTGTCAAAAGGAAAGAAACACAAAGTTAGAATAGCTTTTACTTCGTTGCTGTGAAGACAATAATTTTGTTACTTTACAACAGATCATATTTACAAGAGGCTTTCGATAGAGGGTAGTCTGGTGGAACGCTATGTAGTACTGACCCTGAAGTGCGAGGGTGGGATCGACAAGCTCAGTTGGTACACGTGCGGCGAGCTACTTTATCTAGTGACATCACATGTTCAACATTTGTTATCCAGTTTTGGGATATTACCTGACGTTATTGGCCCCATGTGCCTTATATTGAAATACTTGTCTCGGGGTCATCTGCGTCTCTCGTTTTTTTTTTTTTTTAATGACAATAACAATCGCCCTGTAGGCCTATGCAAATGAGGGTGTGAATCTCCATAAGTTCGTTTATCTGACGGTGTGATAGTAATTCAAGATACTCACTTTACAATATCTCTCAAACACGTTGTGTGTGGCAATTATCCATGAATTACTACATTATAAGAAATACACATTAAATTTTTTATTAATTATTTTCTGCCTTAAATGTATCTTAAGTTTATCTGTATTGTCGCTTAGCCCAATTTTTGCATTGTCTTTTGAAATTGGCAAAATAATTGTGACTGTTTTAAAATAAAACGCTTCCCGTTAATAAATACAACGAAAAACAGACCATTTCCGAAAGCGATTTTATTAAATATGGTTAACCTTTAACATAAAATTGCTCCCGTGTGTCCTACGTTGTTGGAGGGGAACAAGATATGATAAGTAATTAAAAGTGCTGAATACACAGAGGATTCTGTAGACGGATGCTGCAATGGTATAGGGCAGACGACTACTATAAGAAAAAAAGAAGGGTTGGATTATTTTATCACATGGATATACATAGATGTACTTCATTGCCCTGGAAACAGAAGAGGCATTTCCCCAATTGAAGATATGTGCGCTATTGTCAAGAAAAAAGTTAAAAAGATAAAAATAACAACACACAATGACCTTGTTTATACCGTCCGTCAAATCTGGGTTGCGTTGCAGTCTCTCGACCTCGGGGTCCTGAATTCAGTTGCCTGCCCGGCTGAAGATTCTCTTCGCTCAGGGACCGCATGTTTGTGGTGTATTAATCATTTCATCTCACCCTCAACGCCAAAATCCGCAAGTCGCTGAAGTGGCATCAAATACAAGGGGCGTTCAATTAACAATGTAACACGTTTTTTTCCGAAAGCAGGTTTTATTCAGTAAATCAATAGATCATACTGAAACTTCCTGGCAGATTAAAACTGTGTGCCGGACCGAGACTCGAACTCGGGACCTTTGCCTTTCTCGGGCAAGTGCTCTATCAACTGAGCTACCCAAGCACGATTCACGACCCGTCCTCATAATCGTACTTCTGCCAGTACCTCGTCTCCTACCTTCCAAACTTCAAAGACGTTCTCCTGCGAAGTTTGGAAGGTAGGAGACGAGGTACTGCCGCAGGTACGATTGTGAGGAGGGGTCGTGAGTCGTGTTTGGGTAGCTCAGTTCGTAGAGCACTTGTCCGCGAAAGGCAAAGTTCCCGAGTTCGAGTCTCGGTCCGGCACACAGTTTCAATCCGCCAGGAAGTTTCAAAATCAGTGCACACTCCGCTGCAGAGTGAAAATTTCATTCTGGAATACATCATACTATTCCTCACTCTTTTGGATGCGAAATCCTGTTTTTCAACTTAATCTCCATTCAGTGCGACTACCTTGCGCACCACGCTCGGAGGGCCTGTATGACAGCGTGCTTTCACTCTACAGGTCGACGTCGGAGCCAACATCTTGCTGCATCAACAACCTCCCCACCACGCATGTGCTGCTTCCCACGGAGTTGATGCTCCACTGGACCTGACAGACGGAAATCGATCGGAAGGTGAAAGACCCAGGCTGTAGAACGGATGATGAAGAACAGTCCAGTGAAGTTTTATACGCACGCTTGTGTGAGGTCTTATGTTGCCGTGGAGAATGAGAAGTTCATTTGTATTTGTGGCGACGAACACGCTGAAGTCGGTTCTTCAATTTCCTGCGAGTGTGTGCGGCCGACAGGCACACACGAGGTCGGACGGTTTTGTGTGACCTTGTTGCGGCGATGACAGACACCTCGCCCAACGACTCACCGTGCTTTTGTTCACTGCCAGATCTCCGTAGAAATTCCGCAGGTGCCTATGAATGTGTGCGATGTCCTGGTTTTCCACCAATTATGAAGACTACATACAGCTCCGCCACCTATCGGAAATTCGTGAGACTAACGGGCTGAAGCGGGAATATTCCACTATGTCTCAGAACAAATTCCGCATTTTTTCAGCCGAAACTGGCAGAGAAAAAAAGGTGTTGCAGTAAATTTCCTTCAATTTACGTCTACGGTCACGAACTTTTTGTTCACAGATTACCAGTTTCAGTCTATAATGACCGTCTTCAGATCTGTGTTTATAAAAACAATGTCCTAGTGTACTGCAGCCATAGTGGCATCGTCAAATGTTAAATGCAAAATCAGCACCAGAATTTAACATTTGACGATGCCACTACGGCTACAGTGCACTAGGACATTGTTTTCATAAACACAGATCTGAAGATGGTCATTATAGATCGAAACTGGTCATCTGTGAACAAAACGTTCGCGACCATAGACGTAAATTAAAGGATATTTATTCTATATACGGGTCACTGTTTTATTTGCGACAATGCCGCAGCTGAAGCGTCTTAAAAAATCTCTGTTTGCAATGCGACTTTTGTCAGACGTAGGGGATATAAAAATGAAAAAGCTGGCATACTATGCTTACTTTCATTCCATAATGTCATATGGGATTATTTTTTGGGGTAATTCATCAAGCCAAGCTAAAGTTTTCTGGGTACAAAAACGTGCAGTAAGAGTTATATGTGGTGTGAACTCAAGAACATCCTGCAGAAGCCTGTTTAGGGAACTAGGGATACTAACTACTGCTTCCCAATATATTTATTCGTTAATGAAATTTGTCATTTAAAATATATCACTTTTTCAAACCAACAGCTCAATTCATGGAATCAATATTGGAAATAAGAATAATCTTCACAAGGATTTAAAGTCACTTAGTCATGTACAAATAGGTGTGCATTATTCAGGAACACACATTTTCAGTAACTTGCCAGCAGCCATAAAAAGCTTAACAACCAATGAAATTCATTTTAAGAGAAGCCTAAAGGATTTATTGGTGGCCAACTCCTTCTACTCCACTGATGAATTCCTCAGTAAAACCAACTGATTTGTGTGTGTGTATATATGTATATGTATGTATACATAACTACTGCACAATTTCAGTGGAGTAATGTGTTCATTGTAAATATGTGTGTGTGTGTGTGTGTGTGTGTGTGTGTGTGTGTGTGTGTGTGTATGTATGTAAGTACAATCTAACTTCTAGACCATTTCAGTGCAGTAATGTGTTCATTGTAAATAAGTATTATAGTACTTGTATTACATGTTTATTACCTTATAAATGCATAAAAAACTTTTCAATTTTAAATTCAGTGCATTAGTATTTGTAAAATGACTCTTTCATATAGTGTTCATTAAAAATGAAGATCATTCCACTTGGGACCCGTGGAATGGTACATTAGCTTATTTGTTTTAGTTTTAAATATTTGTCATGTATTGTTGTTTTTCTGACATTTTCCACATCCCGGAGGACCTCCTCACTACGGATCAATTGGAATGAAAGTAAATCTAATCTAACCTAATCTAATATGTGAAATGTGTTGCATTACTTACTGAACGCACTTTGAACAAAGTTGCAGGCGGCCAATCAGACCAAGATAGGGTCTGTCGACCAATGTGATGTCATGAGGACCAAGATGTCGGAAGTTTTCTCAAAGCAGTAATAAATGGAATACGAAAGCGAATAAAGATGCTCGTTCAATCTTAAGGGTGACAGAGACAGAACTGAAATGCCAGTCCTAATCATCTGTTTATGTAAGACACGGATTTGTCAATTTATTATGAAGACCCAACTTGTTTAGCCACGTCTGTAGATGCAGAGTAGTGGTAATCCCGGGGGCAAACTCCGCAGCAGAGTGGGAAGGCCAGAGCGAAGTTCTTAGCGGAATTCCCGGCGGTGAGGACGGCCGCGCGTGGCAGACGAGGGCGTCCTGGGAGGAGGTGGGGCCGCGAGCGCACACACACACACACACACACACACACACACAAAGCCGGTGCCGAGCGGCCACCGGCGGCTCGCGGTCGTTTTTCTCGCCGCCGCCGCCATCGAGTCTCCGGGGCCACCTCTGCTTTCCTTGCGAAAACCGGCAACGCAGCCGCGGAGTGGTGCGGCTGGCTGTGCCGCGGCTGGGGACGCGACGGCAAGGCACGGGCGGTCAGCGCGCGCAAAAAACGATCGCGCAGAGTTCAGCTGGCCGGCTTGAGGTCGGCCGACAGTCAATAAACCCTGGCCTCGCCTCGGCCGCCGCCGCCGCCGCCGCCACAGCCTCCTCCCGGCTCGCGCGATACGTCACCACCTCCGGGAGCGCCGCGCTCGCGGCCACCGAGCGGGTGACGAGTGTGCAGGGTCCTAAGTCCAGAGGCCGCTACAGGCTGGCCTCGCATCGGAGCAGACGACAGCGCGAGCTCACACTAGCGAGCCGAGCGATATCGAAGCCGAAGTACGGGACTTCATACCTGGTAACCAAATGGAACGAGATGAAAGAAACTTCCTTCGCCTTTTGCTGGTAAGTGCTCTACCACTTGCACTTGCCCGCTAAAGGCAAAGGTCCCGAGTTCGAGTCTCGGTCCGGCACACAGTTTTAATTTGCCAGGAAGTTTCATATCAGCGCACACTCCGCTGCACAGTGAAAATCTCATTCTGGGATGAAAGAAATTAGAAACTACTCAGACGAAATGCGATATCCCAGTTGCAACTATAAAGAAATATAGACCAACTACCGGAATAACGAGTGAAGGTGAACAATTGAAGAAGGTGGAAAGTGTCAAGTACTTGGGATTGACCAACTACCGGAATAAGGAGTGGAGGTGAACAATTGAAGAAGGTGGAATGTGTCATGTACTTGAAAAGTGTGACGTGGGGAAATGGAAGAAAGGAGAATATCACCCTGAAAGTGTCAGACAGGCAGAAGCATACCTGAGAAGTGTTGGGAGCCTTGTTTGGAACAATGATGTCCCACCAAAAAGCAAAGAAGAAATATGTAGAGGTTAAGAAAAAAAATGTTTCAAATGGCTCTAAGCACTATGGGACTCAACTGCTGAGGTCATTAGTCCCCTAGAACTTAGAACTAGTTAAACCTAACTAACCTAAGGACATCACAAACATCCATGCCCGAGGCAGGATTCGAACCTGCGACCGTAGCGGTCTTGCGGTTCCAGACTGCAGCTCCTTTAACCGCACGGCCACTTCGGCCGGCCTGTAGAGGTTAAGATATCCGAGTACAGATCTATGCATCTGTAACATCAGTAATGAAGAAAAGAGATGTACGTAGATTACAGGCATGTGAAATGAAGTTCCTCAAAAGTAGGATAGGAGTAACAAGGAAAGAGCGGATGAGGAACGAAAGGGCAATGGAAACAGTGAAAGCGGAACCCGTGTAGAACAGGGTAGAAACATAAGTCTAAGATGGTATGGGTATTTAAAGAGAACGGAAAATAAGAGGATTCCATGGAAGATACGCGAAGGAAATGACCAAGAGGCAGAACCAGGGAGAGATCGCTGAAATGTGTGGAGGAACATGAAAAGGGGGAAAAAAAACTACGATTGGACCAGAGTGCACACAGGAAGATGGTGGGAAAAGAGGAAGGGATGGTGAGGCTTATGTTTCAAGCACACCCAACCTGAGGCTGATGACTTACAAGATGGACGGCAGCCACAGAACTGCCTTGAGAAATAGTTCAAAAAGGAAGAAATGGAGAGGGAAGATCATATCATTAGAGGTTCTCAGTTCGGACAGAGATGATGAACCAGAATGGGATACGGATAAGTAGAGTAATTACTGTTATAATATGTTCCATTTGAATACACAGGCTTTTAAATCTCACCTTTAAAAATGCGCATAGAAATCCAGATGGTAATACGAAGCACTGAACGCTGTCGAGCTACACACGATTATTTGGCGGTAGTTTCGTATAGGGGCAGACAAAGGTGTAGAGAACAGCCTGTTTAGCAGTCTTGAGTAATTTCGACATTGAGGATGACCACTGTAACACAGCAGGGATAGAGAGTCCGGTGGCAGTGGGTTTTTCTTCCACTTCTTTTTCACTCTTCTTGCTTTCTTTGTATATTTCTCTTGCTGATGAGGCTCTGAATTCAGCGGTAGATATTTAATATAACGTACTCAGGGAGGTATTTAAAATGCCCTAGAATCATAAATGGTGGAGTTGTTTATAGCAACAATAATGAAATAAATAGAAACATCTCCGTGAGTGTCTTAGGTGGATAACATCAGAATATCCATACAGCTGTTCACAGTTGAACTGTTGTAAAGATGGATGTTGGAGGTAATGTGTAAACATCCTCAATGGCTGCATGCCAAATGTGGTGAGAGGACACTTGTACAGATGTGCAGTAGAGGTAATGCATAATCATCTTCTATGAGTACTCTCCCAATCTGGTGACAAAAAACTTGTGCAGTTATACAAGGCAGGTAACGCATAAGCATCCTTGATGGTTACTCATGCAAGGAGGTGAGGGAAATCTTGTATACATGAGTGGTAAAGTTAAGCATTGTCAAGGGTTACTCACACAATGTATGACAGAAACCTTGTACAAATACGCATTACAGATAAGGTATGAGGATACTCGGTGGTTAGTCTTGTACAGATGAGTAGTAAAGGTAATGCACAAGCATCCTGGATATTTACTCACTGAACATGTAGAGAGAAAAGTCGCCAAGATGATTAATTCTTTTACGTGTGCCGTGGCAAAAACAGGGGGTACTTGGGTAAAATTTGCTTGAAGCTGGTGACGCTAAAGGAACCTGAGCTCGACAGCGGGAAGGCCTGACTAGCTAAATTCCTTAGCCTTCTGCAGGCTACAGTTTGATGCAATGTTCACAGTACAAACAATGTCTTTCAATTACATGGACGTACACTCATGCTCATAAATTAAGAATAATTGCCATACAACCTGGCACTACACAAAACTGGCGCTAATAGCATAGGCAAATAGGGAACACGCTCGACACCGATCTGTAAGTCCACGGTATTGCTGATAAGTTGAGAAAACCGTCCCGAAACACATATGCTACAAAACGACACTGTTTCCTACGCATGTACCCCGACATCAGTCTAGGATATGATCACCATGCACACGTACACAGGCCGCACAACGGGTTGTCATACTCTGGACCAGGTGGTCGAGCAGCTGCTGGGTTATAGAATCCCATTATTGCACCAGTGCCTGTCGGAGCTCCTGAAGTGTTGCAGGGGTTTGAAGAAGTGCAGCGATACGTCGACCGAGAGTATCCCAGACGTGTTCGATGGGTCTGGAGAACAGGCAGGCCACTCCATTCCCCTGATCTGTTTCAAGGTACTCCTACACGATGGCAGCTCGGTGGGGCCGTGCGTTATCATCCATCACGAGGAAGGTGGGACCCACTGCACCCCTGAAAAGGCGGACATACTGGTGCAAAAGGACGTCCCGATACACCTGACCTGTTACAGTTCCTCTGTCAAAGACATGCAGGGGTGTATGTGCGCCAATCATAATCCCACCCCACTCCATCAAACCACGACCTCCATACAGGTCCCCTTCAAGGACATTAAGGGGTTGGTATCTGGTTCCTGGTTCACTCCAGATGAAACCGGCGAGAACCACTGTTCAGACCATACCTGGACTCGTCCGTGAACATAACCTGGGACCACTGTTCCAATGACCATGTACTGTATTCTTGATACCATGTTTTACGGGCTCTACTGCGACCAGGGGTCAGTGGAATGCACCTTGCAGGTTTCCGGGCGAATAAACCATGTCTGCTCAGTCGTCTGTAGACTGTGTGTCTGGAGACAACTGTCTAGTCGCTGCGGTAAGGTCCGGAGCAAGGCTACCTGCAGTACCCCGTGGCCGTCTGCGAGCACTGATGGTGAGACATCGGTCTTCTTGTGGTGTTGTACACTGCGGAAGTCCCGTACTGTAGCGCCTGGACACGTTTCCTGACTGCTAGAATCGTTGCCATAATCTTGAGATTACACTTTGTGGCACACGGAGGGACCGTGCTACGACCTGCTGTGTGTGACCAGCCTCCAGTCGCCCTAGTATTCTATCCCTCATAACGTCATCAATATGTGATCTTTGAGCCATTTTCAAAACACAGTCACCATCAGCAAGTCTGAAAACGTCTGCACACTTACTCACTGCAGTGTACTATGCACCGCATGGTCATGCCCCGAGGTGATTTAAACCGGCAAACCGCCCACCAGAGCGTCGGTTCACCATGTATCAGCATTATCCTTGACTTATGAGCATGAGTGTAGTTATGCAGTGTGGCATCGCTGAGATGGCACCGCTGGCACCAGTTTCCCAATCGACACTGGCTGCAAATGCTGGGCTGTTGCTCAACAGGAAAGAGAGCTCCGCAGAAAGTTTTTCCTCTATTTGGCATAATATAGGACTCATTTCCACATGTTACGTTTTACAGTTTCACAAATTTTACTCTTGTCGTGCGACCTACATTTCAGGTTACAAGCTCATTTTATGGTACGAAACTGATCCCACAGAGGGCAACTAAGAAAAGATCCAATTACAGAAAGATCAAACAATTGAACACAATGATCAAACTAAGCAATTTATAGACAAGTGCTTCAACACGCGTTCTGAATATGTTGCCAAGAGTATTTTTCAAACCAGAATTGTCAATCCAACCAGTGGTGTCTAAATACAGGCACTAGTGCACTGTACTGCTAGGATGATCAAGGATATCAAGAAGTGAAAACTGATCTTCAGAGGGGAATGCAGCATTAAAAGCACCTTGGATTTAGTAAACAAACGAAAAGATGTTAAGATTCCAACAAATACAAAATTAGTCTATTTTGACATTCTGTAACAGTTGTACTCAGGGGTAACAAAAAAACTTTGTCATAGAGATACAATGTCACACAAAATGACCAAGTAGCTTTTAACATAATTAGCTAAATATTTAAATGTGTTTAAACTGATATGCTTCAAATAACTGTCACCAATACCAGAAACTGTATAATAAACAGAACATAAATATTAACATAAAACAATATGTAGCGCCGAAATACCAGTCTAGTTATCCGTGGAAAGCTGATCAGATATCTGCAGGTGTCTCCCGGTAGTACAGTTCTGGTGTTGGATGATGGGAGGCAATTCAAATGTGTGAATATATTTTTGTTTTGTGGATGGATGGCAATGCATTGGAATCCTGCTTTTGCTGCGGTATCCTGCATCTTTTCGAGAAAGCAGGGGCAAGCAATCCACAGATATCCATATCAGTTCTCTCAAACACCAGCCCCCTGTATTTACTCACATAGACCTCAAATTCTGCGCAGAATATAATGAAAGGCTGCATCTCGCTACAGTCAAGTGGCTGGAGTTCGTGTGTAGAGTGGGTGGTCAAACCAAACATATGAATCTATCGTTTCTTGGTAAACAGAATAATTTGAACTTCACTGTAAGAACTGTGCCCATCCAGGATGAGTGAAACTGGACTTGCTTTTGATGGCTTTACCTGTTCCATAAATTATGTCAACATTTAAAAAAAAAACAGAAACTGGTATACAGTCATTTTCTTGTGCTCCAAAGACACTAAAATCTGAATAAACTTTTTGTAGCTGGGATTCACAGTCATAAAAATTTTTTTGAAGGACATCATCTTTCCGACAGTGACTGTTATATAAGTTTTTATTAAACTATTGCAATTTCGGCCTTAGGTCATTATCAGCCCATTAAAGCCATAATATTAGCATTTAATAATGACATAACACCGAAATTGCAGTAGTGTAATAAAAACTTATAAACTGGTAGATCTTCCATGAGATGTGAAACCATACAAATCCTCAAAAATACAAGAAGATGAGGGGCAAAATAATCCCCTGTAGTACTGATACAAAGCATTATTGTGATGTGTCGTCCACGTTCACCAGAAGTGAGCTTACTAAGATGCTTCTTGCCCTTAATAGATAAAATACTAACGCCTGTTTCTTCATTGTAGCATATGCCGCTTAATAGATAATACGTATATTCTGCTTGGTGGGAACGAGATCTTGCCCATTAATCCTCTAACTTAGCTCCCACTTGATTTCTGTTGAAACCTTATCCTTTCTGAAGGCCAGCATGTTAGGCACAATGTAAGAAATATGCTGCTATGAAACCCTGAAAAAAATTTTTGCCTGCAGTTTTCTTGTTCCTGTTGAACTGATATGGCAACTTCAAATGTTCTGCTAAATCATAAACTAATTTTAAAAGCTGTGTTTTGTTTACGGTAAAAACAGTTGTCTAAATACTTAAGATGTTTGATTATCTCATCTTCCAAATGATTAGTGAAAGTGTTTCTAAATCTACAGCAAGAAGGTACCACTGTTGTACATTTGCCTCACTTTTAAGAGAAGCAACACGTTCTCGTAGTGAAGTTTCAGTTACAGAAAAGTGTCCTGCAGATAATACGCCATAGACAACATTTTTCAGTGTCTCCTAGTCCTATTTTGACTTCTTTGGAGCTGATTTTCTGAGAATAGGCCGTGAAAAGCTTCAGTATGTTTGTCTGTTGAGCTGACACTCTGTCTGACATTGGGCAAAGTATTCTGTCAGCAGCTGTGACCAATACTGTATGTTTAAAATGGCTGTGTGTATTCAGATATATGGAAGCTTCATTAAGAAAAATATGCTATCTTATACTTTAATCAACATTGGAGTGGTTTCGTTAAACTTACCAGGAAAAGGTCCAAAATGTCTATGTTATATGCGCAGCAGAAGTAACAATGGATGTTCAGTATAACGAAGGATATCTCTCCATTGACAATAACTAACGGAAACTGGCTTGAGTGACAACATGCACGCGTGTTTCTCTACAACAGCAGAACAGTCAGCTTATGCCATCAGGCATGTAAATGAGTAAGCTAAACCTTTCTGGCGCTGCGACATGTCCGTCGCTGGGGCAAGCTTCACTACACGGTTCGTTCTCAAGCACACACTTGAAAGACTGTGCAAATATTGTATTGCAATGATTGTGTTTGCACAAAATTAATCCTGAAGAACAGCTCAGTATAGTTAACACAGTAGAACGTTGAATAGATCAGAATTATTTCCGCTTTAACGGAGCCATTATCAGGTAGCAGATGGCCTGGCAATTGGCTGTGCTTGGACAAGTAGGAGGCTCATTTTCTAAAGAGTGAAGCAATGACAAAAAAGATGTTATGTGCTCTAGAAATATGTCTATGATTTTCTCTGTATGTGGAAAGGTTCTACTAGGCAACTCCAGAAATGAAATTTCCTGACAAGTGAAAACAACGTGTCAGACTGGGATTTGAACCTGGGACCTTTGACATTTTAGGGTGATATTTGGAAGGAAGGAGACGATGTACTGGCGGAAGTAAAGCTGTAATGACGGGTCTTGAGAGTTGATACCTCAGTCGGCAGAGCACCTGTCCAAAAAAGGCAAAGTTCCCAGCTTCGAGACCCGGTCCGACTCACAGTTTTCATCTGCCAGGAAGTTTAATATCAGCACACAATCTGATGTAGAGTGAAAATTCACTCTGGAAACACCCCTCCGGCTGCGGCTAAGCCATGTCTCCGCCGTAATCGGTACGTGGGAGAACGTCTGTGAAATTTGGAAGGTGGGAGATTGAGATGGAGCTATGGGGACTGTTGTTAGTTGTGCTTCGATAGCTCAGGCGCAGAGCATTTGCTTGCGAGGTCCGGTCTGGCACACAGTTTTAATCTGCGAGGGAGTTTCATATCAGCGCACACTCCGGTGCAGAGTGAAAATTCATTCCGGATTACCATAAGTTCTTGGAAATTTGTACCACTGGCATGCTAACGTAATGGTCAGTATGGAGGTTGGAGGTTCTGCCATTAATTTCCTAGACATCGGTTTCCAGATAGAAAAAAAACATAAATTTAAAAGATACGATAATGACTTCTTTGCTGACCATCCCATCTTTCTCTCAATACCTAATAGCTTCCAAACATGTACTCCACTGCATGATCCCCTGTCTCCTTTCTACACTCCTGGAAATGGAAAAAAGAACACATTGACACCGGTGTGTCAGACCCACCATACTTGCTCCGGACACTGCGAGAGGGCTGTACAAGCTATGATCACACGCACGGCACAGCGGACACACCAGGAACCGCGGTGTTGGCCGTCGAATGGCGCTAGCTGCGCAGCATTTGTGCACCGCCGCCGTCAGTGTCAGCCAGTTTGCCGTGGCATACGGAGCTCCATCGCAGTCTTTAACACTGGTAGCATGCCGCGACAGCGTGGACGTGAACCGTATGTGCAGTTGACGGACTTTGAGCGAGGGCGTATAGTGGGCATGCGGGAGGCCGGGTAGACGTACCGCCGAATTGCTCAACACGTGGGGCGTGAGGTCTCCACAGTACATCGATGTTGTCGCCAGTGGTCGGCGGAAGGTGCACGTGCCCGTCGACCTGGGACCGGACCGCAGCGACGCACGGATGCACGCCAAGACCGTAGGATCCTACGCAGTGCCGTAGGGGACCGCACCGCCACTTCCCAGCAAATTAGGGACACTGTTGCTCCTGGGGTATCGGCGAGGACCATTCGCAACCGTCTCCATGAAGCTGGGCTACGGTCCCGCACACCGTTAGGCCTTCTTCCGCTCACGCCCCAACATCGTGCAGCCCGCCTCCAGTGGTGTCGCGACAGGCGTGAATGGAGGGACGAATGGAGACGTGTCGTCTTCAGCGATGAGAGTCGCTTCTGCCTTGGTGCCAATGATGGTCGTATGCGTGTTTGGCGCCGTGCAGGTGAGCGCCACAATCAGGACTGCATACGACCGAGGCACACAGGGCCAACACCCGGCATCATGGTGTGGGGAGCGATCTCCTACAATGGCCGTACACCACTGGTGATCGTCGAGGGGACACTGAATAGTGCACGGTACATCCAAATCGTCATCGAACCCATCGTTCTACCATTCCTAGACCGGCAAGGGAACTTGCTGTTCCAACAGGACAATGCACGTCCGCATGTATCCCGTGCCACCCAACGTGCTCTAGAAGGTGTAAGTCAACTATCCTGGCCAGCAAGATCTCCGGATCTGTCCCCCATTGAGCATGTTTGGGACTGGATGAAGCGTCGTCTCACGCGGTCTGCACGTCCAGCACGAACGCTGGTCCAACTGAGGCGCCAGGTGGAAATGGCATGGCAAGCCGTTCCACAGGACTACATCCAGCATCTCTACGATCGTCTCCATGGGAGAATAGCAGCCTGCATTGCTGCGAAAGGTGGATATACACTGTACTAGTGCCGACATTGTGCATGCTCTGTTGCCTGTGTCTATGTGCCTGTGGTTCTGTCAGTGTGATCATGTGATGTATCTGACCCCAGGAATGTGTCAATAAAGTTTCCCCTTCCTGGGACAATGAATTCACGGTGTTCTTATTTCAATTTCCAGGAGTGTATTATCGTGTCCCAAGAAGACTGCGACGAGGAACTAAACACAATAGAAACAATTGCTGCAAATCATGAATTTGACTCCACAACTATTGACAACATTCTCAGTAAAAACTTGAAGAAGCAAGGCAGGTTCCTACTGCACCCAGTGAAAAGGAAATGGCGCAGTTTACATTTTATGGCCAAAGTTGCCAATGGGACGAGCAACATTTTAAATCTAAAAGGGTTTCCCTGTGTTTTCTATTTCGCATTTATATTAGGAGATGAAACTTCCTGGCATATTAAAACTGTGTGCCGGACTGAGACTCGAACTCGGGACATTTGCCTTTCGCGGACAAGTGCTCTACCATCTGAGCTACCCAACCACGACTCACGCCCCGTCCTCACAGCTCTACTTCTGCCAGTACCTCGTCTCCTGTTCTGGAAACATTAGGTAGATGTTCCTTCCTGAGAAGTGTGGTTTTCATCTGCAAAGAGCATAGGTCCTGTAGTATTGGGCAGACTGGGACATCAATCTGTACTAGGCTCAAAAAAGGTCATGGAAGCCTGATTCATTTTTAGTCGAACATTGATTAAACATGAACCACAAATACGTTATACATATGGAAGGCTTCCACAAAGAAGGAAAGGACGTGAAGCTCAATCAATTGGAAGATTTAGAAACTGAAAAGCAGATCTGTGTATACCATAATCTGCTACTGAATGAACAGAGTCAGTTTGATTATTCACTGCTTTTAGACAATGTTGCAACCTCTACTTAGGAAGGACTAAGTTGGGTGCCTTCATTCATATGTAGATAATGATAAAAGTTCGCCGGCCACGGTGGTCTCGCGGTTCTAGGCGCGCAGTCCGGAACCGTGGGACTGCTACGGTCGCAGGTTCGAATCCTGCCTCGGGCATGGATGTGTGTGATGTCCTTAGGTTAGTTAGGTTTAAGTAGTTCTAAGTTCTAGGGGACTGATGACCTGAGACGTTAAGTCCCATAGTGCTCAGAGCCATTCGATAAAAGTTCCTCTGGATGTAGATGCATTTCGGTGAATGTTATACATAGTTACTGTAAATGCGGTCCTAATGAAGGCTGTACAATACATCGTATGTAACTATGTCAAAATTGCGAACAGAGATAACCTTTTCAGTCTGAGTCACCAATCGATAACTTAAAAAGTTTACATGTTTATAGATGCTTGATCACCATCTTTCTCACCAGCTGTGTACTACAAAATGGGCATATAATTAAAAATCTCAGTCGTACAATATTAATAAAGTTTGTAAAAAACTTCTAAATAATTTTTTCGCTTAATTAAACTAGTTTTCATTGTTATTTTAGTTCTGAGGTTTCTATCCACTGAGCAAAAAAAGAACAAATATTTCTTCGAAACCACTTGTTCGTCCCCTATTGCAATGCATAAGCTTTAGATTAGACTCAAAGGTGCCTAAGACCTGCCTCTCTTTGACTGCAAAAGTGTGCGACTTCGCTCTCGGGTTAGAGGACGCTTCAAGCAGCAAGATGTGGACACTCCGCAGCTCAGTCGATATGAATTGTATGGGGGGGCTAATAATGTAACATTGGCATCAATTTTCAGCACAATTTTGCCCAACACCACCGTGGATGGGAAGGTCATTACAAGCCCTCTGCCCCATATATTACCGCTTCCATCCGCATTCACACAGACACTCCGAAAGCCACCACACACCGGCAGAAGGCACCCTGCACCACTACCAGCCACCTCCCTTCCAAGCCATTCGCAAACAGAGCGAGGAAAAAACGACTGTCTACAGATATTCGCTTAGCCCCACCCCTCATACCCTCTCTTCGGTCCCCAAGCTTAAAGCACATTGGCAGCAGCAGAATCATTCTGCAGTCAGCCCCAAAAGACGGTTCTCTAAATGTTGTCAGTAGTTTTCTCCGAGAAGAACCTCCCACTCCCACACCCTCACGCCTCCCCCGGCCCGCAGGATTCCAACCCGAGCTCACGAAGCACCTCCGCAACACCTACTTGCTGCTCGAACCCATCAACAAATCAAACAGCTCACCTGCAAATAGCGGCCACGGCCTTGTCGCAGTGGATACACCGGTTCCTCTGAGATCACCGAAGTTCAGCGCTGTCGGGCGTGGTCGGCGCTTGGATGGGTGACCATCCAGGCCGCCATGCGCTGTTGCCATTTTTCGGGGTGCACTCAGCCTCGTGATGCCAATTGAGGAGCTACTCGACCGAAAAGTAGCGGCTTCGGTCAAGAATACCATCATGACGACCGGGAGAGCGGTGTGCTGCCCCACGCCCCTACTGTCCGCATCCCCCTCTGAGGATGACACGGCGGTCGGATAGTCCCGGTAGGCCCCTCGTGGCCTGAAGACGGAGAGAGAGTACCTGCGAACGGCCACGAAGTCCTCCCTGCCACAACCGGACTTGGTACGGATCCCAAACACCCGAGCAGCACACAAGAAAGTGTCGCACCCGAGTCCCTTACAGATGAAGCGCACCTTCGCAGAGCTCTCCCAATAAACCGAAGTCGACCACTGCCCCGCCATCGCCAGCCTACCGCAGTCCTCACACGCCCGCACCATCCCACACTGCTCTGCAACGTCACGCCTCTGCGATGGAAGCCTGAACCTCGACATCCAACGGCGAAATCACGCGTTTTTCTGATAGGTTACGAGAAGAAGAGTTCAGACTCACCGCCACTCAGAAAAGACACGAAAAGCCCTCAGGGGTTCCTGCCTCAGTGGTGTTGAGTCCCGCACATTTCGTTGTCGACAACAGAGGTTCACAGTGCCATGAGCAACAGGGTCACGTTCTTGACAACGTTTCACATTGCTGATATCCCCTCCCCAGATGATTCAGCCCTAGCCTAAAGACATTGTGGGCCTCGGAATGGTGTTTTGTTATAAAACCGCCGAATTATTAAGATTCTAATTGATAGAAATAGTGCAATAACATAAGAAAATAGGAAATATCATTCTGGTTGAATGTGAACTGGTGTGACTAGCAACCCCATTTAACGTGATCGTTGCAGTGCGATGGGAGCTTTTGCTTCGGTACACAGGGTCGAACCAGTTGGCACCTTCAAAACCAGTCAACCAAATTTGAAGGTGATCCGAGCAGTTTATGCTTTTTCAGCTCTTCTGTTTCTTGCCCTCCTATTTCGTCATCACTACGGGGGGCAACATTGACATGTTCGTGAATAGAATGGCAAAAGGTCACTTGAAGCCACCCCCGCCACCGCCAGTTCAGCAACACATTTGTTGAATATACACTACTGGCCATTAAAATTTCTACACCACGAAGATGACGTGCTACAGACGCGAAATTTAACCGACAGGAAGAAGGTGCTGTGATATGCAAATGATTAACTTTTCAGAGCATTCACACAAGGTTGGCGCCGGTGGCGACACCTACAACGTGGTGACATGAGGAAAGTTTCCAACCGATTTCTCATACACAAACAGCAGTTGACAGGCGTTGCCTGGTGAAACGTTGTTGTGATGCCTCGTGTAAGGAGGACAAATGAGTACCATCACGTTTCCGACTTTGATAAAGGTCGGATTGTAGCCTATCGCCATTGCCGTTTATCGTATCGCGACATTACTGCTCGCGTTGATCGAGATCCAATGACTGTTTGCAGAATATGGAATCGGTGGCTTCAGGAGGGTAATACGGAACCCCGTGCTATATCCCAACGGCCTCATATCCCAAGCAGTCGAGATGACAGGCATCTTATCTGCATGGCTGTAACGGATCGTGCAGCCACGTCTCGATCCCTGAGTCAACAGATGGGGCCGTTTGCAAGACAACAACCATCTGCACGAACAGTTCGACGGCGTTTGCAGCAACATGGACTATCAGCTCGGAGACCATGGCTGCGGTTACGCTTGACGCTGCATCACAGACAGGAACGCCTGCGATGGTGTACTCAACGACGAACCTGGGTGCACGAATGGCAAAACGTCATTTTTTTCGGATGAATCCAGATTCTGTTTACAGCATCATAATGGTCGCATTCGTGTTTGGCGACATAGCGGTGAACGCACACTGGAAACGTGTATTTGTCATCGCCATACTGGCGTATCACCCAGCGTGATGGTATGGGGTGCCATTGGTTACACGTCTCGGTCACCTCTTGTTCGCATTGACGCCACTTTCAACAGTGGACGTTACATTTCAGATGTGTTACGACCCGTAGATCTACCCTTCATTCGATCCCTGCGAAACCCTACCTTTCAGCAGGATAATGCACGACCGCATGTTCCAGGTCCTGTACGGGCCTTTCTGAATACAGAAAATGTTCGACTGCTGCCCTGGCCAGCACATTCTCCAGATCTCTCACCAATTGAAAACGTCTGATCAATGGTGGCCGAGCAACTGGCTCGTCACAATACGCCAGTGACTACTCTTGATGAACTGTGGTATCGTGTTGGAGCTGTATGGGCAGCTGTACCTGTGCACGCCAGCCATGCTCTGTTTGACTCAATGCCCAGGCGTATCAAGGCCGTTATTACGGCCAGAAGTGGTTGCTCTGGGTACTGATTTCTCAGGATCTACGCACCCAAATTGAGTGAAAATGTAATCACCTGTCAGTTCTAGTATAATATATTTGTCCAACGAATAACCGTTTATCATCTGCATTTCTTCTTGGTGTAGCAATTTTAATGTCCAGTAGTGTATTAAAAATATACCTATCAGAGACTGGCACCCATTCAAGTGCGTGATGCTTCGCGGCCGCTTTAGCGTCTGAGGGCAGGTAACCACACCTAACCGGGTGTCGAAGGGCAGGGCTGAAAAAGCATAAACACGCTTTGCCGTTTCGGATCACTTCCAGATTTCGTCGAATGGTTTTGAATGGTGACTAGTAGTTCCGCTCTGTATATCAGAGCATAAATTGCCGTCGTACTACCCTCCAAACGGGTAACATCACATTCAGTGGACTTGCGGCCCCACTGTGTCTTTAGATTACGGCTGAATCGTCTGCAGAATGTCAACAGTACCAAACGTTTTCCAGAACGTGGTCTTGTTGCTCGTCGCACTAGGAACTGCCGTTTATGAGCGCTAAATGTGTGGGGATCAGCGCCACAAGGGAAGAGGTGGTTTCGTTTACTCCATTTATCCCACTTCCTGACGTTTCTCATGTCGATTCTGAGCGACGATGTGTCTGAAATTTTGTCCGCGGCCGCCCATAAGAAAACCAGTGGGTGTCACTGTAGCGACCTGCATCGAATAGAAGTAAAAGTACGGGGTGAAATGTGGGTAAAACGGGGTGTGACGACCTTCCGAAGTGTAACACTTCCACGTAGGAGTTGGGGATAAATGTGGTGAAATTTGGTGCCAGTGCGACATCATTAACCCACCGTACACCGAACATGGCCTTTTTTTCGCATGTGTCGACACTTTTGACGTCTGAGGCATCGCCGAGTCCGACGGCGATGTGCAGTGCGCCACGTTTTTGGAGCATTACAGGTGAAGGTTGCACACACATTCCTTTTGCATTGTACGTTGTTTTTAGTCTTTCTATTTCGTAGTCATGTATCATTATCTTGCTGCCAGGTGACTCCTGTCGGATTTATTAGATATTTTTCAGAAATAGAGCCATCATTAGCAAGTGTTATACTATTGTAATCATTTTTCAAGATTTTTCTAATACTTTCAAAACTAGTATCCCGTTTTATCAGGGAAAAGAAAACAATACCTGAGACGTTATGAGCTCAGATGCGTCAAACTTACAAAAGAAATACGTACCACTCTGCACACTACGAGGGTTGTTCGGAAAGTAAGGAACGATAGGTCACGAAATGGAAACCACAGTGAAAGTTAAAACTGTTTTCTTTCCACATTTAGCAACATCTTACAGGTAGTTCTCTACATAGTCGCCGCTCCGACTGAGACATTTCTCGGAGCGTTATACCAAATTTCCAACACAATCGTCATAGAAGGCAGCTGCCTGTGCTTTCCGATAATTCTCTACGCTGGTCTATAGCGCCCAAGTGTTCTCTTCGTATCAAGCGTTTCATGCGATGATACTCAGGACGAGACAATTAGGGCTGTGTTTTGGGTGATCGAACCCTTCCCATCGAAAAGGCTGCAGAAGTGTCTTCACTGCCCCTGCAGAGTGCGTCTGATAATTGCCATGAAGAAGGTAGTGCGTGGCAGTTGTGTTAGGTGGGCTGCATTCCTTAAGGCGAAGTCTCTCAGCGGGCCCCCCTACTTGAAGGAAGACATTGTTGTTCGGGGCACCTTTACTCTCTCACAGTGCGCTCATAACTGATAAAGGGATCTTGGTGCGATCGACAGGCGTAGTAACTAGAGACACTGCCCTAAACGTCTGTCAAAAGCCTTGTCGGATTTTCACAGTGGTTTCCATTTCGCGACCGATCGTTCCTCACTTTCCGAATAGCGCTCGTACTATTCGCCGAAACCCTCTTTTCAATCCGTTGAACCGTTCAGGAAATAATGCGAGGTGCCGGGGCTAGCAGTGTATTTAACACAAAATTCTTTTAGAATCTACATATGTAAATGATGCTCTAAGCCCCCCCTATTCTAACTCCGACTTTTGCTGTTGCACAACGATTAAAAAAATACGCGAACTGACTCTAATCAACCCTGCCAGTGGAGTAGAAGAGAGTTTGGCGCCTGCAATAATTTAATTTGATAAATAAGTTAAGTAAACGAAGGTTTCATTAACATAGTGATGAATGATAGGGTTGCTCTACCGATTAACAGAATGAGAGTTCTGTCCAAAATAACAATATGATTTATTAAGACTAAACACAAAATAATAAACAAAAACACATGAAACATTTACAATACATCAAATTGGCTCAAATTGGATACTCAAACAAACGCTGTGAATGTGAAGTTGTGCCTAAACTAGATTGTGAGGATTATGACGAAGTGGTATGTGGAGCCAATTCCTTGCCACTCAAATCTTAAGAGAGACACACAGCTAACCCAACGTTAACTGCTGCTACTCAAGACAGAACAAAGTTAGAAAAAGACGAACAGGTGCGCTCTGCTGAGCTCTGATTATCACCTAGGAAAATCCCTATCTGCCGGTGCTGCGGACATACATTACCAAAATGTCTTCTTAACTGCCAGAACACGATCTGGCGTACCGGAGGCGATGGCTGGTTGCTTCGACGTCCTCGACCGAAAGGCGAGAGCCGACTACCCTGAGCACCCGTACAGGCCAAACACAGAACATTCCCGCCCCCACGACAGTGGCCGTGGTTAAACGTTCCAATCAGTAACTCGAAAACCGGCGGAAAATTCCACTCCTTTGCCGGAGCACTACCATTCCACCAATGGAGATTCTTGGCGCCAATTTCTGCGCTGATTTTGCTATGTCACGGAGCTATGCCCTGAGCAAGCCAATCACAGTTACTATTTTGCAGAAAGCGTGGGAATTTTCCCGCCACAACTGCCTGGGTACACAAGTCATTCCCACGCCTCGCTGGTAGCCCGCCAGAAATTGTTTTCGCTAAGTTTCTGCGAAGTAACGGAACCTCTAGCCCAGCCGCTACTTCAGGCCCCTCCAGGCGCGTCTTTTGACAATGTCGGCGTCTGGAAAGCATTCTCTCGACTGCCTCACACCCGTCGGCTTAACCCTCTCGAGATCCGCAGAGCCCGCCTGTCACCGGACCACCTGGGTGACGAGAGACGCTGCGTGGGAAGTCCGCGTGTGAAGGAATAGCAACTTTTCACCGCATGCGATTAAAGAGGAAAATCGTAAGATAGAAATATGAGAGGGGGCTCATGCCACCTCTCAATAACAGTGGTGTACTTTTACGTGATTCAAGCTGCATCGACAAGTCGTAACACTAGAAAATCAGAAAGATCTGCAGAGAATCGACGGTTCCAGCAGGAACTAGCCGTTGACCTTCAGCATTAACAAATGCAACGTGTTGCACACAACAGATAGGTGGAATCTAGCGTTAGTGAATCACAGATTGCCGAACAATCACTAGAAAACATAATTTCCATTAAATATCTGGGAGTAAGTGTACAGAGCGATTTAATGTAGAAGCATCACATAAAATAGACGGTAGCAAAAGCAAAGGCCAGAGAGATACACACTCACGTAATTTGCCCAACCATGTACGATGTTGTTTACAAAACCCTCGTTCAACTCGTATGTAAATATTGTCCGTCAACTTGAAACCGTTATCATACACGTTTGAGTGAGAAAATGGAAAAGATTCGAAGAAGAGTAGCGCGTTCAATAACTGGTATGATTCGAAAAGGCGAAAGCGTCACGAATGTGCTCACCCAATTTTACTGGCAGACGCCATAAGGGAGTTGTGAATTCTGGTGTGGTTTCCTGTTAAAGTTTCTATATAATACGTGCCTAGAAGATTCATCTAATTTATTGCCACCTATTACATATATCTCGCGAAAAGGCCATGGAGGTAAAACTGGAGAGATTCGACCTCATACTGAGACCTATAACAATCGTTCTTGCCGCGCTCCATTCAGTAGTGGAACAGAAATTGGGGAAATGATAACAGTGGTAATCAAAGTATCCTCAGGTACACACTTTAAGGTTGCCTGCAGACAACAAATATAGACAAATATCTGAAAATATTCTTCATTGTAATGTTTCTTCCATCTTTCTGGTGTTAGGAACATCTTTGCTAGCACTGAAATAATAACCGTTTAGTTTCTTTCATTATATTTTTATGACCCACGAAATGCATTTATTGACTGTCACTGATTTCGATTTGCAAGTGCAGACCCTTCATTGATGTTGCATTGTATACCGTTATAAAGTCAGTTAATCATTAACAAAGATCTTAGTGTATAAGATACAGACAAGCATTGTGTACGTACATATTGCCAGATAGTCATCCCATTCGACTAAAACCAAAATTTCAATCGCCACTGATCGATGATGGTGCTAGGATGGTGATCTCGCACTGTTCTTCCCCTTATTTCCTCATTTAATAGATCTCCGCATTAATCACCAATTTATTATTGATATTTCATATATTTTCTTAGATATTCCACACTTCGACTTATGAATTGATTATATGCGGAAGATAGACTACTGGAGAAAAGAATTAGTACTCTCTTTTACAGATTTCAAGATTTATTGTTACAACAGCGCATACGGAGTACATGAAATGATTACATTTACATATCAACAGCACAAGCGGTTCTGAGGCACTGGGTAATGACCCGTGCTGAAACACCCATATTATTACTCGGTATAGCGGCAAAGCTACATCAACAGCGCAAGCGGTTCTGAGGCACTAGGTAACGACCCGTGGTGAAACACCCATATTATTACTTGGTATAGCGGCAAAGCTGATGCTGACTATGGCAACCGGTCGATCGCACATATGGCGAATATTGTCCTCGGATACGTTACGCAATGCCTGCTTAAACTGCTCATGTAGCTCTGTAGCAGCTGTTGCTTGGCGAGTCATAGAACTCACTTTTCGTCCCATCATATTCCACACGTTCTCTGTCAGAGACAACTGCGGAGATCCTGCTGTTTAGGGAAATTTGCCGCACTTCCTACTGAGTATGTTGAACTTCACAGGCAGTGTGTGTTGGAGAGTATTACCCTGTTGGAACGACACATCACCTACCTGCTACAAGAACGGCAAAAGAATGGGCCTAACAACATTCTGCACGTACCGATCACTGGTTAATGGCCCCTCCAGAAACACCAAAGGTGAAATATAAGTTGTAGTTTGTTGCACCCCAGACCAACGTGTCTTGGACGAATAAGCTCTGAAAGATAGCGTTCACCAGATCCACGTCTCACGCACAAATGACTATCACTTGCGTGCAGACAGAGTCTGCTTTCATTGCTGAAGACCACGGTGAATCATTCCATTATCCAAATAATCCATCTTCCAAGTAACCCTCTGACGGCACGGTTCGATCTGTGCGTGCACGTTCACTCAGTGGCGTGAATGGAAGACAGCCTTCAGGTGATCCCACTGCTAATAACCAGTTCTCAACAGGTTCGTCTGGTCTCACGAGCCCTCTTATCTGTGCTGTGGTAGCAGTACGATCAGCCACTGCTGCGCTTACAGTACGACGATCCTGGCGTGCGTGCGTGCAGCGTGGACGCCCAGAACCTCGCCTACAGATGTGAGAATGTTCACGTGACCACCGATCCCAGCATTATTGCACAGCTGACAAATCACGTCCAACATGCATACCAGTTCTCCGAAAGGACCAACCCGCCACTGCGAAGGCCACAGTTTGACTCCTTTTAAACTCACTCAGTTGGCTGTAGGAAGCACAAATGCGTCTTCGTGGAATTGTCGCCTGCTTGCTACACACGTCTGCAACGCACTGAGACTTCTGGCTGTGAGCTTTCCCTATTAGAGGCAGACATAGATGGCGCTGTGGTGGATATGCCACTAAGCTGTTGGTGGGCGACGATGAAACCATTATTAGTATATCTACTGTCCCCCAGATTGTATACGTCATCATCGCATCGAAATCGACGTCGTCTTACCAAGTGAATTTTTTATTCTGCAGGGTATGTAAGTAACGCTAATCTGTACTTTACAACGTATCTGTTACACTATTGGCCATTAAAATTGCTACACCAAGAAGAAATGCAGATGATAAACGGGTTATCATTGGAAAATATAGTATACTAGAACTGACAAGTGATTACATTTTCACGCAATTTGGGTGAAGAGATCCTGAGAAATGAGTACCCAGAACAACCACCTCTGGTCGTAATAACGGCCTTGATACGCCTGGGCATTGAGTCAAACAGACCTTGGATGGTGTGTACAGGTACAGCTGCCCATACAGCTTCAACACGATACCACAGTTCATCAAGAGTAGTCACTGGCGTATTGTGACGAGCCAGTTGCTCGGCCACCATTGACCATACGTTTTCAATTGGTGAGAGATCTGGAGAATGTGCTGGCCAGGGCAGCAGTCGAACATTTTCTGTAGCCAGAAAGGCCCGTACAGGATCTGCAACATGCGGTCGAGCATTATCCTGCTGAAATGAAGTGTTTCGCAGGGATCGAATGAAGGGTAGAGCCACGGGTCGTAACACATCTGAAATGTAACGCCCACTGTTCAAAGTGCCGTCAATGCGAACAAGAGACGTGTAACCAATGGCACCCTATACCATCACGCCGTGTGATACGCCAGTATGGCGATGACGAGTACACGCTTCCAATGTGCGTTCACCGCGATGTCGCCAAACACAGATGCGACCGTCATGATACTGTAAACGGAACCTGGATTCATCCGAAAAAATGACGTTTTGCCATTCGTGCACCCAGGTTCGTCGTTGAGTACACCATCGCATGCGCTCCTGTCTGTGATACAGCGTCAAGGGTAACCGCAGCCATGGCCTCCGAGCTGATAGTCCACGCTGCTGCAAACGTCGTCGAACTGTTCGTGCAGATGGTTGTTGTCTTGCAAACGTCCCTATCTGTTGACTCAGGGATCGAGACGTGGCTGCACTATCCAGTACAGCCATGCGGGTAAGACGCCTGTCATCTCGACTGCTAGTGATACGAGGCCGTTGGGATCCAGCACGGCGTTCCGTATTACCCTCCTGAGCCCACCGACTCCATATTCTGCTAACAGTCATTGGATCTCGACCAACGCGAGCAGCAATGTCGCGATACGATAAACCGCATTTGCGATAGGCTACAATCCGACCTTTATCAAAGTCAAAAACGTTATGGTACGCATTTCTCCTCCTTACACGAGGCATCACAACAACGTTTCACCAGGCAACGCCTGTCAACTGCTGTTTGCGTATGAGAAATCGGTTGGAAACTTTCCTCATGTCCGCACGTTGTAGGTGTCGCCACCGGCGCCAACCTTGTATGAATGCTCTGAAAAGCTAATCATTTGCATATCACAGCATCTTCTTCCTGTCGATTAAATTTCGCAATCGGGGCACGTAATCTTCGTGGTGTAGCAATTTGGCCAGTAGTGTTTTGTTAACCATACTCTGAAATCGACAGGAACTGGCAGAAAAAAATACACCGCTGGAATGTTTGCTTCTTGTTCCCAGCGAAATACTGCATCAGTCCGATTACTTTGACAGAAAGCTTTCCCGATGTCACGTAGTAAAGGGCGAGTAGGTTTTCACATGGGAGATGTTTTCGTGATACATGCTGTTTGTCATGGATGAGGTCATTCTGTTCGAGATAACTCATTATATTTAATCTCAGAATGTGATCCACGTTACAAGGTTTCTAAGCGCGCAAGGGGAACTTAGACACACTCTATATAGTACTGATCTATTATCACACCAAAAAGATCGATCGTATCATTAAACGCGACCGGTTCTCCAAAAATTACAGAGATTAAAATCAATTAAGATAAATTCTCCATGCCCCTTCCTTCCTCTAGTAGAGGCGGGAAGGTTTCTGTGGGAATAGGACTGAGCAATAATTGTAATTTATGAAATTTCATCTTCTCCGACAGCCGTATTACACTGGCCCACTCCGTCAAACTGCCTCGGAATTGGAACACGTGTTGGCTACAACGGAATATCAGGTTCGCGTGTCTGAAGAGTTATTAGCGGGAACCATCGCTTTATTGGCCGTTTCTGACGCTAAGCAGGCGAAACTCCAGCAACATCCTATACCCGTGCTCTCTTGTTTTTGCTAACCTGGTGCGCAACTAAGAAAGCACATTTTTCATTTTTCACAAGCTGCACCTGTTCTCTCGACCTTTATTATGTGGGAAGAATCAACACTGACATGTAACACACGCGTAATTATATATTTTCGGGTTTGGCAGCAAAAAGGTTTTAGGTGAGAAACGGTTGGCTGCCACATGCGTACAGGTAAACGATAAATTGCACCACACTTTCTGGTACCTAGTGTTGACGTACTGTTGCATCTACCATATATGAATTACGAGCTTACAAAGTACTGGACCAGCTTTCTGTTTCTGTATTGAAGGTTTCCTAGCAGACAGAACGTAACATGTCGTTACTAAAGGAGCAGAACAGTAACAAGAAAAAGTTGTTACAGAGTGACAGCAAGGGAGTGTTACAGTACCTTTACTGAGCACGATACGTATGGATCATTTGGTGGATAACAGAAAATTCCATGTGGCTGATTCTGAATTATGCTGTTGTAAGTGGAAAAGTTACAAGCCAGAAAACTATAGCGAAATGCAGAAAGAACTACAAAGAGCAGATAATTGTTGTAAAAATTGGAGGCTGGAACTCAACGTACATATACGGGGGTCGTTCAATAAGTAATGCCCTACATTTTTTTCTCAGAACATAATAATTGTTAAGAGTTAGAATTTGGTGACAATATACATCAAGTCTTGCCCATGTCCTATTTTTCTTCTGTGGCCATACGCCAACGTTGAGGAAGAGCATGTATTAACTGCCGGTAAAAGCTCTTGTACTGTTGGCGTATCCATGATTGCAATGCATGACTGACACTTTCGTCATCATCAGTTTTCCCCATTGAGAATTTTTAACCCGCCCAAGGAGATGGAAGTTGGAGGTTCAAAAATGGTTCAAATGGCTCTGAGCACTATGGGACTTAACTTCTGCGGTCATCAGTCCCCTAGAACTTAGAACTAATTAAACCTAACTAACCTAAGGACATCACACACATCCATGCCCGAAGCAGGATTCGAACCTGCGAGCGTAGCGGTCGCGCGGTTCCAGACTGTAGCGCGTAGAACCGCTCGGCCACTCCGGCCGGCCGGAAGTCGGAGGTTGTCAGGTCTGGACTGTAGGGTGGCTGAGGAAATGATGTCTAACCCAATTTGGTGATGTGTTCCAGGGCTTTCAGACTTGTGTGTGTGCGTGAATTATTGTATTGGAGCAAGATTGCTGCTGGATTCCTGTCCGATCGAGCACGTCGGAAACGGTTCTTGAGTTTATTCTGTGTCTTCACGTATGCCTCTGAATTGACGGTTGACCCTCTTGGCGTCACATCCACGAGAATGACACCATCACAGTCCCAGATGACCGTCACCATAACTTTTCAACAGAGGGGGTTGTCTTGAATTACTTCTTTTGTAGTGAATGAGGATGATGCCACTCCAGGGACTGCCTTTTTGTTTCCGGTGCAAAGTGTTGCACCCAGCTTTCGTCCCCCGCAACGATCTGTGACAGAAAGACCTCTCAGTCGGTCTCAAAACGCTCCAACAATTCAGATGAACTGGCCTTTCTTTGAATCTTGTGTCCCACTGTGGGCATTCGTGGAACCCATGTGTGGGCACCTCTTTGAACATCCGAGAGTCTCGATCATTGCAGACGCACTTCCACGCCAGTCGACACGAATAATGGCATCCGCACGTTTCAGCACGTCTGGAACAGTGGTTGTGACAGAACGTCCTGAGTGTGGCTGATCATGGAGCTCTATTTCCGCATTTCCTGAGTTTGTAACTTCCTTTACCCATAGTTCAACTGCATTCCCATCAACTGCAGCATCGCTATACACTGCACGCAAACATTTACGGATGTTCACTACGATTTCTTTTTCTGCACACAAGAATTCAATAACAGCTCACTGCTTGTAACGGGAGCCGTATGTAGACGCCATTTTGACGGTGTACTACGGCTCTGCCATCTGCCAGAACTTCACCGGGACACAGAACAAAAATCAAATGAGAAACACCAACAAGAACTTTTGTCTATGTATATTAATGGTTTTTTTAAAAAAAAAAGTGTGTGGCATCACTTATTGAACGAACCTCCCATATAACAGTTTTGTTTTGTAACACTATTGGTACAGATTGCAACACTATACATCGTCTGTTACGTTACGCTTATGTCATTACTGAAGTGAACAGTGCACTCTGTTGGGTGGTGGCTGACATGTTCCCACGCAAGTGGATTTTGGGGCATCCCGTGTTTATTTTGGAGTTGCGGAAGAGAAGCTTGCCTCAAGTGGCGTTTCGAGATGGTGCCCAGGGAATGTTGGGTGTGTTGTGGAGTTGCGGTTTCCGGGTGTTATAGCTTAGATGCGGCCGCTAGAGTGCCTTCGCTTCGATGTGCCCACTTGAAACGTATCAAGTAGCCATGCAGCGTGGCTGTCAACGGGGTCTCCACAATTCCGTTCCCATGAAACGCGATAGTTAGTACTATCTCAACTGTATTTCTGTTCGTCCAATCCTGTGTATATTATACACTGTGCGCGCTACGTGAACCAGTAGTGAAAGACCATTAAAACTCGGCACCATCATAGTTTGTTTTTGCGTATTTGTAAGAAACATCACGGAAAATTTTGTACTGTTTCGTCTAATTTAATTCTTCAAGAACTATCTCGTTCGTCACGTTGTCTGTTGTTATTGCTTCCCCTCAAGGAGAGTTTGGGTTGAGTACAGAGATCTTCATATTTTAATCATTCGATTCTTGGCAGTCTCATCATTCGCTTCCTAGCTGACGTCCTGTGCTGGCTGTGAAATTTGAAGACGTGTCACTTTCTGCTATTGCTTTAGGTGTTAGTTCCATATTTCAGAGCTTGTACTCTGTGGAGGTCGGATTTATCTTGTTTGTTGCATCGAGTGGTGGAGATGAGAAACTCTGGTTTTATTCCTCTTTCAGTTTTCTTAACGATGTCATTCAAATCTCACATAATTAACTTCAATATTACATTTTAGTCTTCTGTGTTCTTGTTTTGCAAGAGACAAACGGAAATAAGATTCCATGTTCGCTCTGAATTCAAACCCTCCTACGTAGAACCCCTTATTTCATAAAAAATGAAGAAGCGACGAACGATGAAGTAATTATATAATATTGTCGTGTGACTAGGGCCTCTCGTCGGGTAGACCGTTCGCCTGGTGCAAGTCTTTCGATTTGACGCCACTTAGTCGACTTGCGCGTCGATGGGGATGAAATGATGATGATTAGGACAATACAACACCCAGTCCCTGAGCGGAGAAAATCTCCTACCCAGCTGGGAATCGAAGCCGGGCCCTGAGGATTGACATTCTGTCGCGTTGACCACTCAGCTACCGGGGGCGGACGATGAAGAAATTATCCGAACGCGACGGAAATGGGTAAATATGATGTACATGTACAGACAAGCAAATGCTTACAATTTCAGAAAAATTGGATAATTTGTTCTAGAGAAGGAGCTTCACCAACTGAGCAAGACAATAACCCGTTGGTCCACCTCTTGCCATTATGCGAGCACTGATTCTGCTTGGCACTGATTGACAGAGTTTCGGAGGTCCTCCTGAGAGACGTCATGCCAAATTTTGGCCAATTCGCGTGATAAACCGTCAAAATCCGGAGATGGTTCAAGACCACTGCTCACAGTGTTCTTAACTGGGGAGACATTGTCGACTGGTGTGGCCGAACGGTTGTAGGCGCTTCAGTCTGGAACCGCGCGATCACTGTGGTCGCAGGTTCGAATCCTGCCTCGGGCATGGATGTATGTGATGTCCTTTGGTTAGTTAGGTTTAAGTAGTTATAAGTTCTATTGGACTGATGACCTCAGATGTTAAGTCCCATACTTCTCAGAGCCATATGAACCATTTTTTCTGGGAGACATTCGGCGTTGCGCCGTATGGCATGCTATAAATGCTGAGTGGCAGCCTCCAGCGGAAGGTATCCCAATACAGAATTTAACTTCATTAAATTTCCAACGAAAAGGTCCTGCTCATTTTTCCTGTAGGACTAGTAGTTTACACGTAGCGAGCAAGAGAACATGAAAATCTCGCACGTTATTTATGAGAGCCAGGTATAACTTTGAGAGCTCCTTAGAACGAGAGCGCTAGGGGCAGCTAAATCATCCTCCATATGGAACCAAACGTAATTTATCACTTCCATTAAACTTCGTCGAGTACACTTTTTTCAGTGAAGTGTACCTCTAGCTAGTTAATGGCTCATTCTCTCATATAAGATGACTCTGAATATCGAGCACATTCACGCCCACTAAAAGGGAACAGTGCCCTGGAAAAGCGCTAAATAGAATTTCACGCCTGCGCAAGGAAAAGCACTTCCGTCAATGCGGATATACAGATGGTGAATAATGAATCCTGGCAAAGTGAGCTACCTGTCATCTGGAAAACGGTTTGCACAGTGGAGCTGTCAAAAGAACTTGTCTGTCATAGAGGGCCTGTAAGTGTCACTTATACCTGTTGGTAAGTTAACGAACAAGACATGATAACACAAGACTTAGTGTAACAAGAATCTACTCCAGAATCGCGAAAGAACTGAAGTAACAGAATAAGAACCACGAATACGGCTTTTAATAAAATCTAACACAATCACGGCGTTCCCAAAATTCGCACGACACCTATCCAGTCAGTTAAATTCAAACACGATAGTGAGAACTTTTAGCAGTCCTCACCACGTCAAAGTCTGAACCGGAATTTCTCGACTAACTTTGCATCTCTCCCCAGTCTGCTCATCGCCAAATTTAGGCCTTAAATGTCCCTAAGATATCCTCGTTTAACTTACTGGCGTCCCAACAAAGAAAAGACTGCAAGACACCAGCAGCGAATCACGGGGAGCAGTTATATTTTCCATTCAAATCCCCTACTGTAACCGAGAAAAATCCATACATCACCGCCCCATCCCTAGGGTCATCGTTAGTCTATAAGACAAGAGGAAATGCTTTACCCTCCATTCTGACTGTTTTTGGTATACCTTGGCCACGCAAATATACCACAAGATATGGTGCGCATTTTACACGGTACACATGCAACCGTCGCTGCTGGTGCGGCCGATTCGTTCCAATGTGTTACCCTCGTCAGTCAGAAGATTGGCTTCTCCAGTGCATTCCAGCCCAAAATCTAAGGTGTTAAGCCCTGTTAAGCATGAAAATAAACGTGAGGAGCCCTTCAGGCCACAGTGCCACGAAAATACATACTGTTACAAAATCACACCGACAAACATACAGAGGTTGTAGCAGGTGTATCTAGGGACAAAATGAGGGTAGGAATCCATGTTAGGAATCGATGCTGCAGAGTTTCGACGTAATGGGCGCCGGCTTTACCGCTACGCCTTCCAAGCGTGTGCGAAAAGACTGCGGGCAGTCCGACACCTGTAGTTTTTGATATTCGATGATCGCGACTGATTGCCAGGATCGCTAGTAGAGTAGATGGAGCTACACTGAAGCACCAGAGAATCTGGTATAGGCATGCAGAACACGGCTCTGCGTTCGGCAACGACTATATATGACAACAAGTGTCTGGTGCAGTTGTTAGATCGGTTACTGCTGCTGCAATGGCAAGGTATCAAGACTTAACCGAATCTGAACGTGGTGTTATAGTTGGCGCACGAGCGATGGGACACAGCATCTCCCAGGTAGCGATGATGTGGGGATTTTACCGTGCGAGTGTACCGTGAATAGTAGGGATCCAGTAAAACATCAAATCTCCGACATCGCTGCGGCTGGAAAAGGATCTTGCAAGAATCGGACCAACGACGACTGAAGAGAATCGTTCAATGTGACAGAAGTGCAACCCTTCCACAAATTTCTGCAGATTTAAAGGCTGGGCCGGGCGATCAACAATTGTCAGCGTGCCAGCCCTTCAACGAAACATCAACGATACGGGCTTTCCGAGGCGCGGGCCCACTCGTACATCATTGATGACAGCACGACACAAAGCTTTACATCTCGCCTGGGCCCGTCATCACCGACATTCGACTGTAGATGCCTGGAAACGTGTTGCCTGATCGGACGAGTCTCGTTTCAAATTATATCGAGCGGATGGACGTGAACTGGTATGGAGACAACCTCATGAATCCATGGAGCCTGCATGTCAGCAGGTGGCTGATCAAGCTGGTGGAGGCTCTGAAATGGTGTGGGTCGTGTGCAGTTGGAGTAATATGTGACTTCTGATACGTCTAGATACGACTCTAAAAGGTGACACGTATGTAAGCATCCCGTCTGATTACCTGCATCCATTCATGTCCATTGTGCATTCCGACGGACTTCGGCAATTCCAGCAGAACAATGCGGCACCCTACGCGTCCAGAACTGCTAGAGAGTGGCTCCAGGAACACTCTTCTGAGTTTAAACACTCACTAGACATAAACATATTTAATATAGGTGGGATGCCCTGCAACGTGCTGTTCAGAAGAAGTCACCACACCGTCGTACTCTTAGGGATTTATGGACAGCCCTGCAGGATTGGTGATGTCAGTTCCCTGTAGACATTAGTTGGGTCAATGACAGTCATTGGATCTCGACCAACGCGAGCAGCAATGTCGCTATATGATAAATCGCTATCGCGATAGGTTACAATCCGACCTTTATCAAAGTCGGAATAGTAATGGTACGTATTTCTCCTCCTTACACGAGGCATCACAACAACGTTTCACCAGGCAACACCGGTCAACTGCTGTTTGTGAATGTGAAATCGGTTGGAAACGTTCCTCATGTCAGCACGTTTTAGGTGTCGCCACCGGCGCCAACCTTGTGTGAATGCTCTGAAAATCTGATCATTTGCATACCACAGCATCTTCTTCCTGTCGGTTAAATTTCGCGTCTGTAGCACGTCATCTTCGTGGTACATCAATTTTAATGGCCAGTAGTGTAAATGGCCGGAACGAATCTCAGATTCGAAATTGCGTCAGATATTTGCAATTTCTTTTTTGCTGAGTGCGGCTGTAGTCACCTTACCAAATACTGCCGTCACGTCTTTCATGCGATGCCAATTGTCGACGGAAAGCGTCGGTTTGTTACCTTTTACGAACGTAATTATCTTTAACGCCCAATTTTATGTTCCCATTCGATAGATCCGTCGAAAATTAGTCTAGCGCGATATTCGTTTTATCTATCTGTATTTACAGGGAGAGCAAAACGCGAAGAATAACCCAATACTCCAGCAGTGACAGAGTAGCGCTGTTGGGTGGTGGTAGCAGTCATCAAGGGCCAGAGCAGTACTGTTGCTGAACGAGTCCTGGCTATTTTTCGTGTTTTACTCTCACAGTCAATGCATATCGGAAAAACGAACGTCGCAACACGCTGATTTGGGACCGCTCTGTCGAATGGGCACATAAAATTCCGCTTCAGAAATAATTATGTTCGTAACAAGAAACAAACTGACACGTTTCGTCGATACTGGTCGTCGCACTAGAGGTGTGATGAGCAGTATTTGTCTGGGTGACTCCAACTACACACTGAAAAAACGAAATTCTAACAACATGCTGAAGCACCAGTTAAACTGCGCCTAGCGACTCTTAACTTAAACAAGTTTGCAACAGTGCACGTAAACTGTGTTACACAGCGACAGCGTCATCTATCTTAATGAAACCTGAAATATTTATGAGGATGTCAGAAACGATGTGCATACATGGTTTGATACTTAAGTGGTCCCTCCAAATAAGAGATGAAACTGCCGGCCGAAGTGGCCGTGCGGTTAAAGGCGCTGCAGTCTGGAACCGCAAGACCACTACGGTCGCAGGTTCGAATCCTGCCTCGGGCATGGATGTTTGTGATGTCCTTAGGTTAGTTAGGTTTAACTGGTTCTAAGTTCTAGGGGACTAATGACCTCAGCAGTTGAGTCCCATAGTGCTCAGAGCCATTTGAACCATTTGAAGAGATGAAACTAAAAAGAAGTTGCAATAATGACAGACGAGTCAGACCTACTACTGAATTTGTTGGTCTTATAGACTGATGCATGCATTGGAAACCGAATCAAGATGAATAATGTACTGAGAAAAGGCTGTGAAACCGTCTTTTGTTAAGGTATTAACCACTGATGATTACCGGCAATGTATGTTGATTTCTGAAATTAAATCAACGGTTCAACACGTAATCCACTTCAAGTGTCATGTAGTTTTTACAGTTAAGTAGTACAAGCTAGATGTATTAGCAGAAGATGATAATTTCTTTATACTTCCAGACAAAGTGAATACCTTAGGAAGGGATCACGACCACCTGAAAACATGTTAATGACTACTTTTATTTTTATTTAAGTAAATGTAAGAAATATAATTTGATTTGTAACTGATTTTAGTGCATATGTGAAAAACGTAAAAACATTAAATATCAGTTGTAAATGATGTGAACACTTTACTTTGGCGCCACTACTACCTAAAAATGATGATGGCTGATTTTATTGTGTATGTGCGAAAATGTTAAAACATTAATTATGACTTGTAACTAATTTTCTGTGTGCAAGTGTAAAAACACTGATGAAAACATTAAATGTAATTTTTAATTGATTTAGTGCATGAAAATAAAAAGAAACATAATACATTAATCTCAAACCCTGTAACGTTTGTAACACTTGAGCTAAATTTGTGAAATGTTACTGGAAGCTCTTACAAGTTGCGTACCTTGTGACATTGAAATCAACGAAAGATTAAGAACAAAACAGAGAAAAGTGAAGTTTACTTATGAGGCAGTACAATATTTACATAAACGTTGATTTAGTGAAGCATAAAACAGAGAGAGCTGAAATTTATTGATAAGACAGAATACTGGGTGCTTATGTGTTTTGTGATAAAGTATACAAAAGCGGAATACTGCGCTATCCCTCCCACCCCCTGCCCCCCCTCTCTCTTTCCCTCTCCCCCCCCCCCCTCTCTCTCTCTCTCTCTCTGTCTGTCTCTCTCTCTCTCAGTGTGTGTCTGTGTGTGTGTGTGTGTGTGTGCGTGCGTGCGTGCGTGTGTGTGTGTGTGTGTGTGTGTGCGTGCGTGTGCATGTGTGTGTGTGTGTGTGTGTGTGTGTGTGTGTGTGTGTGGGTCTGTGTGTGCTTGGGTCTAGCGTGTTCTGTTCAAATGGTTCAAATGGCTCTGAGCACTATGGGACTCAACTGCTGAGGTCATTAGTCCCCTAGAACTTAGAACTAGTTAAACCTAACTAACCTAAGGACATCACAAACATCCATGCCCGAGGCAGGATTCGAACCTGCGACCGTAGCGGTCTTGTGGTTCCAGACTGCAGCGCCTTTAACCGCACGGCCACTTCGGCCGGCCTAGCGTGTTCTGTATTTTTGGTATAAAATTCAGATCATTCAGATACTTTTGAATATGGTGCCATAACGGCTGTTAGTACAAGTGCGCTGTTGTACCATCTTGAATTTTTTGAATTTTCTCTCCACTGCTATCTTGGTTTTTTGAATTTCCCACCACCGGTATCTCACATCATTTTTAACTTTCCCAGCAATGCGATCCTGCTTACATCGAGAATTTTCCGGTGACTGCAGTGCTGACTACCGACGGCTGCTTGAATTGTGCACCAAAGGCCCCGTAGCTATTCTGCTCTCGTGAAATGACCATGGCATGGAAATTCAGAGAAGATGTACACAGAGGCTTATTGGCAGTCGATTTATCCGTTTACTATTCACGAATGGAGCAGGAAAGTATAGCCCCCGATAAACATGCAATAATGTAGTACTATAGAAGTAGATATTGTTGTAGTTATGAAAAGTAGTTCTCCCAGAAATTGTATCTGAATATCCAATGTATCTGCAGTGGTATCAATAATTTTCATCCAAACTATAGATCTCATCTATGGAACTCTTTCCCAGATTTTAATAGATAGTATAGCGTATTCGCGGCCGCATGAGGCTCTGAGGAAAGCATATAACCGGAGCGTAGGTGAACAGAAAATCATTCTAGGGAAGGTACATTCCAGTACGATCTTGCAGCCGCAGTAAGGTCATATTTCAAAATCAAGATTGGACAGAATTTATAAAATGTTTTCCTTAAAATTAAAACTTGTAAAACAATATTTATAACAAAGTAGGAGGGACTGCATTGTCGTGGCACAGTCCATTTTAGAATGTATGTATCGGGCAATAAGTTATTTAGAAATGACAATTTAAAACAGTTTTTTAAGTCTATCGATAGCTGCTTATTATTTCATGATTACCAGTTTCAAATCTGTTAAAAAATATAAAAGGAATTTGGGTTGGGGACGTAATCTTGATTTGTAAGTATTACGAAGCTACGCAACAGCAAGTATTAACAAAAACAAAATTTGTATGACATACCATATTCGTTGTTATACAGTAACTCTTCGTAGAGAAACACTGTGATTTTCACTGCCATACATATTTTTAATGTCTAACACTTTAATGTATGCTTCTCATTTGAGCACAAGTTGTAGAACGTATTTTCCTTTGTGCTCGAAACAGCAAAATAGCTAAGGAGATTTAATCTTTTGGTTTTGGATATCGGTTGATCTACAAAATCTTAGCAAACGACTTCTTAAAAAAGTTTCTTGAAAAACTTCATTTTACCCTTTGCTATGTTTTTTGCACTTTTACTAGTAGTTCAGCTTCATTGTCATTCTTCTTTACATTTTTATCCACCTAGTAATCGTGTTTAGGTTTGTATTGCGTCAGCTAACTTCAAGAAGCACGGAGCGCTTTGTCCAGAAAACCGGGCATTATACAACACCACTTCGGCTGTTATTACCTCATTTTTTGTGCTGTAAAGAAAAAAAAGAAACTTGCTTTACTTCTACTTAACATTTAATTGGTAGAATATTTTTGATATTGGTAAAAGCACTTCGTGAGCTAATGGATTTTCAAATATTCCAAAAACAGGTTTTCGTTGAAGTGCAACAATCGAAAATCTTAAGAAATATTACTTTTTTCTTTCTCTTCTTCAAAAATCTTCGAAGAAGCTGTTTATAAGTAAGTGCAATTTAGGAAAAGAATACGATTTCTTCTAATATGTTTCCCTTTTTCATTTTCGATTGTATTTTAAAACTGGTTGATAATGTTCAGGTAAGGACTTCACGTCAGCAACTTCTTTCATACAGATGTATATGGAACGGAACGCCTAGACTTTTTCCGTCCCGTAACGATCTCACTAAAGTCCTTGAGGATATATTACTGCACATTTTTGAAATACCAAACTGCTGAGGAAGGCCAAAACGTAGATTATTTTAGCATTACACCACTTTAATTAACTTGAAAGGTGACTCGTCAATACAGACAGAAGCATTTAAATGGGATGTACTGAACTATATTCTGAACCATGGAAGCGTTAATGTAACAACATATATTTAGAGACATTTGAATATTTCGCATTTTGAGCCCATTGATATTTTATCTGTAGAACGTCTTTCTCAAGTGCAACGAGTGAGAGCTTGGAGCGGGTTGATTAGTCTGCCTTTTTGAATGTGGTGTTGGAAACGCTCGTTGAGAGTTGTGCTCATAGGCGCACATTGTACAACTCTGTACAAAATTCTATAGCGATTACAATTTTTTTAAATTTTTAATTCATGCAGTTTATTTGTTTTCTAATAGTTAGAGGTAAGTGCGGCTTTTATTTCTAAGAACATCTACTTCAAGGTTCGCAGGAGAGTTTCTGTGAAGTTTGGAAGGTAGGAGGCGAGGAAATGGCGGAATTAAAGCTGTAAGGACGGAGCGTGAGTCGTGCTTGGGTAGCTCAGTTGGTAGAGCACTTGCCCGCGAAAGGTAAAGGTCCCGAGTTCGAGTCTCTGTCCGGCACACAGTTTTAATCTGCCAGGAAGTTTCAACATCTACTAATGTTGGTTTAATTTCTTCTTATGTTATTTTTATGGCGGATCTCATGATGGTAACCTGAAAAAGGGCGTAACTTACATCTGCATCTACATGACTATTCCGCAGTTCACAATGAAGTGCTTGACAGAGGATTCACAGAATCCCTTTTAGGCTACTTGTCTACCGTTCCACCCTTAAACAGCCCTCGGGGAAAGCGAACACTTATACCTGTCCGTGCTAGCTCTGGTTTCTCTTATTCTATTATAATTTCTCTTATTTTATTATTTTATAGTTCTCCCTATATAGGTGGGTGCCAACAAAATATTTTCACACTGAGAAGAAAGTTGGTGACTGTAATTTCATGTGAAGGTCCTGGCTCAGCGAAAAACGCCTCTGTTTTGATGACTGCCATCTCAGTTCGTATATCATATCCGTCGCACTTTCTCCCCTGATTCGCTGTAATACAAAACGAGCTGCCCTTCCTTGAACTTGTTCGATGTTCTTCGTCAATCCTATCTGTTACGGATAGCACTCTGCACAGCAGTACTCCAGAAGTAGACGTACAAGCAAGCGTATTGCAAGGAGTATCTGTATTAAAACTGTCACATTTTCCAAATGTTCTGCCAAAAAATTGCAATCTTTTGTTTTTTACCCCCCGCAGTATTATCTACGTGATCGTTCCGATGTAAGTTATTCGTAATTGTATTTCATAAGTATTTAGTTGCATTTACAGCCTTCAGATTTGCATGATTTATCGTGTATCTGAAATTTAGCGGATTATTTTTAGTGCTCGTGTGGATGAATTTACACTTTTCATGATTTAAAGTTAACTGCCACTTCTCGCACCATACGGATGTCTTATCTAAATCATTTTGCAATTGGTTTTGATCGTCTGATGATATTAAATGACGGTAAATGACAGCATCATCTGCAAACAGTCTAAGAGAACTGCTTAGTCTGTCTCCTAAATCTTTATGTCGATCAGGAAGAACGGAGGGCCTCTAACGCTTTCTCGAGCAACGCCAAATATTACTTTCGTTTTACTCCATGAGTTTTCGTCAGTTACTACCAACGGAGACCCTTCCGCAAGGAACTCGCGAATCCAGTCATACACCTGAGACGGCACTCCATAGGCAAGCAATTTAATTAGAAGTCGCTTGTGAGGAACAGTGTCAATAGCCTCGTGGAAATCAAAAACTAGTTTGACGGCCACTGTCGATAGCAGTCATTACTTCGTGAGAATAAAGAGCAAGTTGTATCTTACAACAACGATTTTTTCTGACTCCGTGTTGGCTATTTGTCAATAAATAGTTTTCTTTGAGGTGATTCATAATGTTCGATCACAGTATACGTTCCAAAATCTTACTGCAGACTGTCTTTAGTAATATGGGTCCGTAATTCGGCGAATTGCTTCTATTTCCTTTCTTGGGTTCTGCAAATTTGCAGTCTCTGATTACGGAACCAGGTACCTGCAAGCGGTTGTGTATGGTTGTTAGATATGGAGCTATTATACTGTGAAAGGAACCAGTCTGGTATACTATCCGGACCGGAAGTTTTGCTTTTCGTTAGTGTTTTAAGCTGCTTCGCAACATCAACAATATCTGCTTCTATATTACTCATATTGGCAGTTCTTCCTGATTCGAATTCTGGAACATTTACTTCGACTTCTTTTCTGAAAGAATTTCGGAAAACCGTGTTTATTAGCCCTGCATTAGTGGCGTTGTCATCAATAATATCACTATTGTTACTGCGTTGTGAAGCTATTGACTGCGTCTTTGCACTGGCATATTTAACATTCGGTCAGAATCTCTTTGGGTTTCTGCCGGATTTCGAGGCAAATTTTCGCTGTGGAAACTAATAAAAGCATCTCGCATTGAAGTTCGCGCTAAATTTCGCGCTTCTGCAGAACTTCGTCAAACTTGGGGAGGTTGCGTTCTTTGAAATGTGGCGCGCTTTTTTCATTCCTTCTGCAGTAGTGTCCTGATCAGGTTACAGATGTTGTGGTTAAAAAAGAAATACTGTCCAAGCTGTTCTTTCACTGCGTACGTACACCATGATCCTTGACAGCTTTCGAAATTTCCTGTTTCTTTTTCATAATTAAGAAATGTGTAAATCAGTCAGTTCATCGGAGGTGAGGGTATCATCTGGAGTGCCCCAGGGAAGTGTGGTAGGTCCGCTGTTGTTTTCTATCTACATAAATGATCTTTTGGATAGGGTGGATAGCAATGTGCGGCTGTTTGCTGATGATGCTGTGGTGTACGGGAAGGTGTCGTCGTTGGGTGACTGTAGGAGGATACAAGGTGACTTGGTCATGATTTGTGATTGGTGTAGAGAATGGCAGCTAACTCTAAATATAGATAAATGTAAATTAATGCAGATGAATAGGAAAAAGAATCCCGTAATGTTCGAATACTCCATTAGTAGTGTAGCGCTTGACACAGTCATGTCGATTAAATATTTGGGCGTAACATTGCAGAGCGATGTGAAGTGGGACAAGCATGTAATGGCAGTTGTGGGGAAGGCGGATAGTCGTCTTCGGTTCATTGGTAGAATTTTGGGAAGATGAGGTTCATCTGTAAAGGAGACCGCTTATAAAACACTAATACGACCTATTCTTGAGTACTGCTCGAGCGTTTGGGATCCCTATCAGGTCGGATTGAGGGAGGACATAGAAGCAATTCAGAGGCGAGCTGCTAGATTTGTTACTGGTAGGTTTGATCATCACGCGAGTGTTACAGAAATGCTTCAGGAACTCGGGTGGGAGTCTCTGGAGTATAGGAGGCGTTCTTTTCGTGAATCGCTACTGAGGAAATTTAGAGAACCAGCATTTGAGGCTGACTGCAGTACAATTTTACTGCCGCCAACTTACATTTCGCGGAAAGGCCACAAAGGTAAGATAAGAGAGATTAGGGCTCGTACAGAGGCATATAGGCAGTCATTTTTCCCTCGTTCTGTTTGGGAGTGAGACAGGGGGAGAAGATGCTAGTTGTGGTACGAGGTACCCTCCGCCACGCACCGTATGGTGGATTGCGGAGTATGTATGTAGATGTAGATGTAGAGGTGACGGCGAGAAATAGATGGAATAATCAGCGAAACGATAAAGTTCTAGATGTCGGTGTTTGGAATGTCAGAAGTTTGAACTTGTTAGGGAAGGTAGGAAATCTGAAAAGAATAATACTGAGGCTCAGTCTTGATATAGAGGGGGTCAGTGAAGTGAAATGGAAAGAAGACAAATATTTATGGTCAGATGAAAACGGGGTAATATCAACAGGAGCAAAAACGAGTTAACGGGAGTAAGACTCGTTATGAATAGAAGGTCGGGCAAAGATTGCGTTAGCGTGAACAGTGCAGAGATAGGGTTGTTCTCATCACAATCGACAGCAAACACCGACGACGATAGTTCAAGTATATATGCCGACGTTGCAAACCGGAGCTGAAGCGATAGGGAAAGTATATGAGGATAATGAAGGTAATTCAGTACGTATACGGAGATGAAGATCTAATAGTCATGGAGGATTGGAATGCGATTATAGGGGAAGGAGAGAATGGATTTGGCACTAGGCATGAGAAGATGCTAGTTGTGGTACGAGGTACCCTCCGCCACGCACCGTAGGGTGGATTGCGGAGTATGTATGTAGATGTAGAATGATGCAGTATACAATAACATCAGTTAATAGAGATTGTGGTTGCAAGACGCGCGAGTGCTCCCTCGCTGTTGTGTACGTCGACGCAAAAAAGTTTGCGTCGTTCCACCAACATGCAGAAACTCACACCGACTTTAAATCTAGTATCCTCTAGCGTACCGTTCCACAGAGTAGCGACACGCAGCGCACTCGATGCTGCGAACTGGAATCACGCTCGCGGGCGCTCCCGGGTCACTGACAAGCTGTACGCTGGTCAATTACACCGCCAGATATGTGTAATTACTATTCATCGATTGATTAGCGGTTTCGCCGCAGTAGCATCGCAGTTCCCCCCTACCTTACTCGTCCCGACCCCCACCCTCCCACTGTCACGTCCACCGGAGATACGGAACACTCCTCCCCCTCCCGATCGCCCGTCCTGCACGTTTGTGAAACATGCCCCTGGCTGCGCGTGTCTGGGACTACACGTGAAGACGCGTGTCTCGTTCCCAGTGGGCGGTAGCGACCGACGTCGTTCTGCTAGGGTTCCGAGCACCGCTGCACGGCTTCCTGCGACTGCATATTCGTCATTTATACAGCGGTACACCTGCCGGGGAAAAGCCGTGCATCTCAGAGGGCTGTACTCATCCCTCATGTTAATGTGTTTCGCTTTCGACTCACGACGTTGTACGTCATTCATAATACAGCAACTAACGTCTTGTAGAGGCGACTGTTTCTTGCTCCTTAACTAGCCGTCTAACGTTTGTAGGGCAATAGATGCTGACCCCTTCTGCTCTTTTGCATTCCTGTATACAAACATTTACAGGTCTGCGACCGATCTGCCGTTAATCTTAAAATCAACACTTATTTCGGATTTGTTGATTATTTCACATCCATTTACGACCTGCGGGATAAATATGATACTCTCTCGGAAATACTCAAATTAAATGAAATTGATGTCTTTCTCGCACAGCTGGTTTGAATCGTGCATAACAAACAGAAGGCAAAAGATTGTGCTGAATAATGCAGACAGTGTCGGAAAGTCGAAAATTTTAGTGAGTGGGAAAAAAATCGCAAAGGGATGCCTACAGGGTACAATTTTGGCCACGCATCTATTCCTTATATATGTGAATGGTGTTCCACTTAGCATTCAAGAAACAAAATTGGTACTTTTTGCAGATGATACTACTGTTATAATAAATCTCATTAGAGAGGCAGTAACAGAAGAGTTGGTAAATGATAGTTTCCAAAGAATTACCAAGTGCTTCTCTGAAAATGGTCTCTCTCTCTCTCTCTCTCTCTCTCTCTCTCTATATATATATATATATATATATATATATATATATATATATATATATATATATATATATATACGCTACATTCGGCTCTGTGCAACAGGTCATGTAGCACATGAGCAGGAATCAGGAAACAGGGCACAATACTCCAAATTTTTGGGTGTAGACGTTGATGAAAACTTGAACTGGTCAGTTTCTCAGACAGTTATGTTCATCTACTTTTGCTCTTCGCATAGTTACTAATCTTGGAAACAAACGTATTAACTTCCTGACATATTTTGAATATTTCCACTCAATAATGACCTATGGAATAATTTTCTGGGGTAAGCCATCATGTAGAGAGAAAGTATTGATTGCTCAAAGGCGAGCAGTAATAATAATATTTGGTGTTCACCCATGGTCGTTACGTAGGTACCTCTTCAAGGAACTAACCATTTTAACTGTGCCGTCACAATACACATGTTTGCTAATAAAATTCGTTACAAATAAGCCATCGCAATTTGGGAACAATGATGTACATACCTATGACACTAGAGGGAAAAAAATTAACTTTATTACCTACTGTTAAAGCTGTCAGTGACTCACAAAGGAGTTCAAAATGCAGAGCAAAAATTTTTCATCATATACGCAATAACATATCATGTCTGGTTGGTAGCGAAGTAAGTTTTAAATCTAATTTAAAGTCATTTCTCCTGACCAACTCTCTCTAAACGATAATAATGTACACACGTCCTGTAAAGTGACTCGTTACACATCTTTTCGATAAAAGAGGCGATCAAATGGTTTCTGGAACAAGTAACTAATGAACATTAGTTTGTCTATTGTCTTGTAAGTAGCTATTAGTTATTTTGGTTTTTATGACGCGTTCTGCGTCTTTGAGGATTTCCTCTCTATGGATCCGCTGAAGCGTTCTTCATTTCACTACTACAACTTACATCAAACTGAACTTGGTTACTGTGTTGAAGCCTTGGTCTTCCTCTGCAATTTGTACCTCTCACACTCCCGTCCATCACAAAATTTAAAGTTCCTTGATTTCTCGGCATATGTCCTATAAACCAAGTCATTATTTTACTCTAGTTGTGTCGTAGATTCCGTTTCTCCCAGGTATCTGTACCTTTCATTAGTCTGCCAAGCTACTCATTTAATCTTGAAAATGTAGCATATTAAATAGAAGGAACCGAAGACTGCGGAGAGTTTTGCAAGCGCCGTTAGTCAACTTTGTCCTCACACAGGAATAAGGAATTCAGTAAAAACCGAATGGGTAAATTTTAGAGATAAAATAAGTAAAAAGGCAAGGCCTAATCGATAACATTGGATAACATGGATACACTAAATTTAACTGACAAGAGAAGAAAATATAACGACGCGGTAAATGAAGATGGCGAAAAGGAATACAGAAGTATAAAAAAAATGAGGTTTACAGAAAAAGCAAAATGGTAAAGCAGGAATGATCAAATGCAAGGCTATAGAAACATGCATGATTTGGGGAAAGATAGACACCGCCTATAAGAAAATTAAAGAGACTTTTGGAGAAAACAGAAGCAGCTGTATGAATATGAAGAGCTCAGATGGAAAGTTCGCACCAAGCAAAGACAGTTAAGCTGAAAGATGGAAGTAACCCATAGAGGATCTAGAAACACGAGAACAATGTCATAGAAAGAGAAAAGAAGGTATTTGGAGACGAAATGGGAAATATAAGCCTGACAGATCACTGATACATCTAAGTGGAAACAAAGCCCCAGGGCCGGCCGAAGTGGCCGTGCGGTTAAAGGCGCTGCAGTCTGGAACCCCAGGACCGCTACGGTCGCAGGTTCGAATCCTGCCTCGGGCATGGATGTTTGTGATGTCCTTAGGTTAGTTAGGTTTAACTAGTTCTAAGTTCTAGGGGACTAATGACCTCAGCAGTTGAGTCCCATAGTGCTCAGAGCCATTTGAACCAGGAATAGATGACATTCTCTCACAATTGCTGAGATCCTTGGAGAGCCAGCCATGACAGTATTATTCCAAATGGTGTGCACAATAACGACTCAGGAGAATTACCATCAGGCGTCAAGCAAGGAGAATGTAGGGAAAGTGTTGAGACGGGTGAAAACTATCGAACAAATATTTTAATATATCGTGGTTGCAAAACATTATTTGTAGAAGAATGGGAAAACTGGCAGAAGCGGACCTCAGGGAAGATCACTTTGGGTTCCGGAGAAATGTAGGAAGACGCACGGTAGTACTGATTCTACAAATCATGTTAGAAAACAGGATGAGGAAAGACGAAACGATGAAGCACTAAAAAGATTCGAGATATATTGGGAAAAAACTATAAAAACTTTAACATGTGTCGCGTAGGAACGGAACAGAGAAAGTGTTGACAAACTAGACTGGTCTACACTAATAGAAATATTGAAGGCAGCAAAGATAAAATACAGGGACTGAAAGGTTATTTATAACTTTTACGGAAACTGGACTGCCGTTATAAGAGTCGAAGGACATGAAAGGAAAGCAGTAATTGAGAAGGGAGTGACACAGGGTTGTAGCCAATCCGATATGTTATTCAGTCTGTACACTTAGCAAGTAGTGAAGGAAACCAACGAGAAGTTTGGAAGAGGAACTGAAGTTCAGGAAGAAAAAATAAAAACTTTGAGGTTTGCCGATTACAATGTAATGCTGTCAAAGACGGCAAAGGACTTGAAAGAGCAGGTAAACGGAATGGACACGGTCTTGAAAAGAGTCTATAACCTGAATATGGTTAAAGTAAAATAAGAGAGTGTAGTCGAAATAAATCAAGTCATGATGATGCAATTATATTAGGATATGAGAAACTTAAAACAGTAAGTTCTGATATTTGGGTAGCAAAATAAATGGGATGGCCGAAGCCGAGGCAATATAAAATGCAGACTGGCGATGAAAACATTGATGAAAAAGAGGAAATTGTTAACATTAGCTAATTATTAGTAAACTTTAGTATCATTATTTATAAATATTCAAGTGTTAGGATACATACTATAACTGAGGACCAAAAAAAAAAAAGTTTATGGCACGACGTGACTAAAAGGAGATAGAATACATCCGAATATATCACGGAAAAATCTGTTTGGTAAAGGAAGTTCAAATTCAAATGGCTCTGAGCACTATGGGATTTAACTTCTAAGGTCATCAGTCCCCTAGAACTCAGAACTACTTAAACCTAACTAACCTAAGGACATCACACACATCCATGCCCGAGGCAGGATTCGAACCGTAGCGGTCGCGCGGTTTCAAACTGTAGCGCCTAGAACCGCTCAGCCACCACGGTCGGCGGTAAAGAAAGAAAGTGTGTGTGCGCGCGTGTGTTTTTTTTTTTTTTTGGGGGGGAGGTAAAAAAATGGTAGAGGATGCTATAGGATTCAACACAGAAAACAGACTGAAATAGCAACAGATACAGAGGCAAGGAGAGTTGTGTCAAATCTTTGGACTGAGAACCGTAACAACAACAATATTATTATACAGTACAACATTTGAAAAGCTACTAAACGTCATGGCTGTTCTCTCTATAGTCCACGTTTCAATTCCTTATGCAGGTACATTCCAGCGAAGTATATTCAGTAAAAAATTTTTGGTTAGATGTTGACATGTGTTTTCTTCAGAAAAGCTTTTCTTCTTGTTGGAAGTTTGTATTTTATATCCTGTTTAATTCTGTCGCATTGAGCTATTTTGCTCCCCACACAGCTGAACTTATTTACTGCTATTAATGTATAATTCCCTATCTAAGTTCCATCGTCAAATTTTCTCGATTATGCTCCAACGTCCTTATGGAGGGAAACGTGTATTTACAGTATAACACCGCTTTTACGTTCCCAGAATTGACGTTTTTCCACTGCTTACGACATTTTTTATCGGTCCCGTCAAATTTCCTATGCCCACAATGCTACTTTGCACCCGATTTTGTGTGAACATATTTTTCATTTTACCGCGATTTACGCATTACGAAAAAATGTTTGTGGAAAAAAAAATGACGCTGGCATGATGTTGGCCGTCCAGTAGTGTTTACAAATAATACGTGGTTAAGTTTCTTGACACCACGGTACTCTGCTCAGCGGATTTGAAACGGTAAACGTGTAAAAGTTGGAAAAATTCGTGCCGTATCTCCCGCCGCTGACAAGCTCTACTTGGCGTGGTTTGTCGAACTGTATTTAGCGTGTTTCGGCGTATGGCCACTTGGAGCGCTAGTTGAAACCATCATTCTCTTTCGATGCTCAAATGTTTTTAGTTTAAACACAGCGCGGGTTACGTATTTCGTTCATGCTGAGCAAAACATGTTTCTAGAATTTATTCTCTTGTCACTTGCAGTATTTACGTACGTATTTTTTGTGATGTTACACAAACAAACAATGTGAGTGATAGTTTGCGTGTGTGTGTGTGGTTTCCTACATAAGTGATGATGTACAGTACCTGATAACCTCAAAAACACGACTACAGTGTAAGAGATGCAGAATAACACACATTCAAACACCGCACAAAACACTTATGTACATATTTGCACTTGACAGCGAGAAAAATTTCAAGAAACGCGTAGTGCTAAGCTTGAAAAAAATACGTAACTAGTGCAGTATTTCAGTATTTAAATAATGAATGACAGTTGCTGGCTTTCAAATTCAGTTCCAATTACATCAGCGGTTTTTATTAGATAGTAAACGTTCATTAGATAATAAACAAGTCCCTGACAAGTCTTTCGATGGCTGATGTGTACGTATATCATACATAATGTGCAAGGGGGTACCCAATACGTAACTTTTACAGCATAAAATGTTATTTCCCAAATTTTACATTTTCCCGCGTTTTACACAATTTTTTTGGAGTCCCTTGAAAAGCATAATAGCGGGTTTCACTGTACGTATCTTTGTAATTAAACTGATACCAGCGAGGAAAGATCAAGTAAGTGCACACCACAACAGTTTATAAAGATTCCTGTCTAGCTAATGCAACCGTGTGTGACTTCCTACGACCATGGCAGGAGGATGCAAGACTACTGCCCCAGTTTAACTCTGTACGACTGCAAATATTAGCACACAGGTGTTAATGTCAGTTGTGATGAGAAACAGGTGAAATCATGAAAATTGAACCAGACCTCAAGATGCGATGGAATCGCTTTGTGTCTTTACGAAGAATATGCAGGCTAGTAAACCCCTCTTTTAATCTTAATACATCTTACATGTCTTGAACAAAGCTTTACGCCCAGTAGTTATAAGGAGCTACATGCTATATCTGTAAACAGGAGGTGGAGCAGAAGTGACTCGTATCTTAGAAGAGATTCTGTGCTCGAGCGTAGTGAGTTGTCTCGAACAGAATGGCAACCTCTACGCCAACCGGCATGAATTCTCAGAACGTCGCTCATGCGAAACTCAGCTCGCGCTGTAAGCTGTCAATGAAGGCAGTCAGCTAGATGCAGTGTTTCTTGATTTTGATGGGTATTGACACCACACCAATGAGTATTGATGGAGGTACCGTCACATGGAGCATTTAGTGAAATTTGTGACAGAATTGAGGTCGAAGAATTTTGGATGAAGAGTAATCGACAGATGTAGAAGCAGTTTCATGCGTATCCCACGCAAGAATATTGGATCGCCTGCCGTTCATGTTGTATATTATTGACCTGAAAGACAGTATGAATAGTAATCTGAGAATTGTTGTGCTGCAGTCATCTATGAGATTAATAGCGTTAAAAAAAATAAAAACATCTGGATGTAACAATGTATAGGAAATGTGACACGCCCAGACAGCCGTGGGTGTTAGCACAACAATTCTGGGATTCGAGGAGGTGAGCAGGCTCCGAATCGAATCCAACTGACAGATTAACGATCTACATCTACATATATATTCCGCTAGCCACCAAGCGGTGTGTGGTGGAGGGCAGAATTTGCGCCAAAGTCGTATTCCCTCCGTGCCACTATTCCACTCGCGGATCACACGAGGGAAAAACGACTGTCTGAACGCCCCAGTACGAGTTCTAATTTCCCTTATCTTTGAATGGTCACCATTGCGCGACTTCAAAGTTGGTGGTAATAATATATGCTCTACATCCTCGGCGAAGGTCGGATTTCGGAATTTAGTGAGCAAATAAGGCTCCGTGTGCCGGTGAACCTGGATGCGGCTTTTAGGTAGTTTCACTCACCCGAAAAGGTGAATACCGGGATGGTACCCACATCCCACCTCAGTTATATGATTCGCAAGAAATTCAAAAAAATGTCTCACACTTTCACATAGATAACACTAGACGCAGACAGATGGAGTTTGTACAAACATTTCATCATAGTGTGTGTGTGACGTTTTTCCATTAATTACAAACAAATCTGACAATTACAATGAAGATTATTTACCAAACATTTGTGCAAACCACTCTAATACATGTTTTAAGTGTGTAGGACTCTGAGACCTGGTGTTTAAGGGAAGGCAGGATTCAGTTACGATTGTGGACGGGGCCGTAATGAGTTACTATTGGTTGCCTTTTACAGCTACACACAATTTATTTTAAATCAGTAATTCCAGACTCAGCAACAAATAAAAAATACCACGTGGTATTAATGAAGGAATAAACAGTGTAAAAAATAGTATTTTCAGTGAGCTACAATTCAGCAAATCACGATTAGATACAAATACAACTGACAATGTTTTAAAAGCAAGCACTGTGATCTGGGCAGAAGGCCTTACACGCCAGGAATTGCAATAAATTAAGAATTGTTTAAAACTCGCTGCAGAATTTTAAGGCAAGCGACCACAATCACGACTGAAAGCCTTACACGCCAAGAATGGCAATAAATTAAAAATTGTTTAAGAACTCGCTGCAATTTACAAGTCACATGTATAGAAATATTAAGGTAAGGCGCCACAAACAGAGCAGAAGGCATCAGACGCCAGGAATGGCAGTAAATAAGGTTTTAAGGCTTCCTGATAAAATACAAGCACCAAATTAAAATTTTAAAGCAAATGACTTCAATCACGGCTGAAGGTCTTACACGCCAGGAACGGCAATAATAAAAAAAAATTTAAACCTGCAGTAAAAAAGCAAATATAATAGCAAAAGTTAATTAAAAAGAAAACCAACTGATCCACACCATGCTCCAGGAATCGACTTCTGAGAAGGTGCGGCAACAAACACTTTCGCGAGCGATGAGATAGGCAGCCAAGAGTTGCATTCACTTCACAAAATGGTAACTCAGACTAGGTGCAGTATAACGAATGACCGATGATAATCTTTCTGAAGTTACATGACGTCCAGTAAACCAAATGCAAGAATGGAACAACACGCCAAAGCCGGAACTGGCGGTGTGTACTACGCCCAGAATACTGTGCTGGAGCCCCTGGAACGAGAACGGAATCACCACAACCAGAGGAATCACCAACTGGCACCCAGGGCAGGTAACTGGGGCATTAGCGGCCACCAGGCAAGAAATTTTACTGATGGTTGAACTTAACAATTTGTAACAAGTTGAACGCAGTAAATAGTAATAAGAAGTCGAGGAAAGCTAATCAGATCCGTCTTCTCCAAGCACTCCACTCGTTTCTCTTCGCCTCGGCGACACAACGAGCTGCAACATGAACCCAAGTCACTGGAGAATCGCGAGCTATCACAATGATAGAGGTTTCTCTACTTGGATTGAAATGCACTCATCTTAAAGCTTGCTGGATCCGGGTTACGACAAGGTAGTGCAGCCTCGTGACCACAGCCCTTCCATCCGGCAGTCCATGCGTGCCGCCAGCGGTCCTGGCTTGTTCTGGAACTGTGCGCACCTGGCTCCTCCTGAGTCCCCAACCGAACTCGCACACTCCCACGACACGGAGAAAAAAAGACGTCGACCCAAAGAGAGGGCAACAGTTACTGCACGTCCATAACCGCCGGTGCTGTCACTAGCGAACAGGCAACGCTTGCGAAACGAGTGCCGCCAGTCAACACGAGAATAAGACAGACAACCGCAACCATCCAACTAAAGGATACGGTATGGCCTACAACAGAGGGCGGAAAACCTACAAACAGCACCAACACGAGCCGCAGCACGGCTCCGACTCATACCAAATATTTATTTTTATTTATTTATTTATTGATTTATTTAACCTGGCAAGATTAGGGCCATGAGGCCCTCTCTTACATCTAACCAGGCATTCTACTTATTTTACATTCATATGTTTTAGCAGGCATGTTAAACTACATCTAGTACAAAAAGTGAAATAAACAATTAGAAAGGTACACCTGGAAAAATACATACATATAGAGTTTATATTCTTAGATCATAAGTACTGTTATAATTTGACATTATTGAAGAGACAGATTTAGATAGGAGTGCTGGCAGCAGGGAGTATGAGGGAGACTCATGGTGAAGGGAGGAGAAGAATAGAAAGACATGATTAAGGAAATATAAAGGAAAAGATGATTGCATGGCTAATACAGATAGATGAAGAGGAAGGCATCTCAGGAGCAAGATAGGAGACGCTAGCTTTGCTATTTGACAGATGAGGGGATTGCCCCTGTACATTAATTTTGTGGAGAACTTTATGAGGATGATAGTAGGAAATGCTTCAACTTCTTCTTAAAAGCAGCTTGAGATTGAATTTGGCCCAAGGTAAGGGGCAGTTTGTTCCAGAGGCGGACAGCGGCAACTGAGAAGGAGTTTGCAAAAGTTTTTGTTTTGTGATTGGGCACAGTTAGGATACCAAATAAGAGTGACCTCGTGTTTCGATTATGATGGCATGACAGGTTTTTAATCTCTGAAGCAAGGTACTGGGGTGCTTGCGCGACGAGGAGTCGGTGGAGTAGACATAGAGTGTGGTAGTCACGCAATTTGTCCGGCCGCAGCCACCCTAGCTTGGAGTATGAAGCACTAACATGATCATATCGGCGAATGTTGCAGGTGTAACGCACACAGGCATTCATGGTTAGCTCTAGCCGTCTTTTGTTTTCACTACTCATGCCTTGTTGAATCACATCACAATAGTGGAGGTTCGGTAGAACGAGTGCTTGCACGAGCTGGCGTTTCAAGTCCTGTGGAAATATGTTCCGAAACTTTTTGAGAGCATAGAGACAAGCAGACGTCTTTCGGCACACTGCAACTGTATTCTCCGCCCAGGTGAGATGCTCATCCAAAGTTACACCCAAGTTCTTCACTGTTTTCTGATATGGTATTGGAGTACCGTCGAGCAGAATAGGAGGTAGCCGTTTGCGGAAATCTGAACTTATTAATTTCTGATGGGCTATTAAGATTACTTGCGTCTTTTTTGCAATTAGTTTAAGCCCCAGGTTTTTCGCCCATGTCACTACTGAAGACAGATCATCATTCATCTGAACGATTGCAGTGTTTACATCTTCAGGTCTGACGCTTAGGTAGAGCTGGAGATCGTCGGCATAGAAATGATATTTACAGGAGGACAGAACCGACGAAATATCGTTGACATATAAAGAAAACAAAAGTGGTCCTAAGACTGATCCTTGTGGCACTCCCGAGGAAACATGTGTGGTGTCACCGCTAGACACCACACTTGCTAGGTGGTAACTTAAATCGGCCGCGGTCCTGTAGTACATGTCGGACCCGCGTGTCGCCACTGTGTATTCGTAAACGTAGCGCCACCACAGGGCAGGTCACAAGACACGGACTTGACCTCGCCCCAGTTGTACGGACGACATAGCTTGCGACTAGACCTACCAAGTATTCCTCTCATTTGCCGAGAGACAGATTAAATAGCCTTCAGCTAGTCCATCGCTACTACCTAGCAAGGCGCCATGTGTATCATTGCTAATTGCTTACTACTATGCAAGAGATGTATTTCAACAAGAACAAGACTACATTAAAGTTAAGTATATTAAAATCTCTCTTCTTTTCTTTATAGTTTTCATCCAGTCTCCTGTTTCAGAATTTACGCCCGTCTGCGTTAGTTTCGCGTGCACCTAGCCACTCATTGTGTCGAGACCTTAGGGAATCGACACAACAACATGTTTCCAGGAAGATTTTTCATTTACGCAGATAACACAATGCTGCCTGTCTTTTAAGTATATGACTGACGGGTGGTTAGTAGGTATTGAACGGATACAAAGAAGAGCAGCATGCATTGTCACAGGATGTCTGACCTATAGGAAAGTACCATGTTAATGATGAAAAATCGGAACTAGCAGTCTTTTGAAGGTAGATGCCAGCTATCCTTAGAAACATTAGTTACGAAGTTTCAAGAACGAGTGTGAAGTGAGGTATCTCGGACTATACTAAAAAATCCCTACCTATCACTCCGTGTCACGAAGACATTACAACCTACCCAGAGGCATCCGAGCAGACACTCTTTGAGTGCTCTGTGTGCGGATGGGAGGGAAAGAAACGCTAACGGGTGGCGCAAAGGGAGGGAATCAGTGTTGTTCGAGTTTGATTTTGTTCGCATATCGAAATTTTGAATGCAGTTGGAAGCAATGAGAGTGCTCTGCCGCCAGCACTATAGTGGCCAGCAAGTAAGAAGGCTGCTGCCTGATGCGTTCTGCGCATAGAGACGTCGAATACTTTGCAGCATGTTACTGCGCACTCTGTGCATTTCTACACTCTGCAGCTGCCTGATTAGTCTGGTAATTGCAACGTTGCGGAAAGGACGACAATGTGGCACTGTTTCTGTTTGTGACTCTTCCTAGATAAATTCATATTCTCAGTCAACAACCGCTGTGATTTCTTAACGTGACACTTGTCGCGTTTGCTTTATCCAGCTCATAATGAACAACACAGTGACACTTAAAAGGTGCCGGCCGCAGTGGCCGAGCGGTTCTAGGCGCTTCTGTCCGGAACCGCACTGCTGCTGCGGTAGCGGGTTCGAATCCGGCCCCTGGCATGGCTGTGTGGGATGCCCATAGGTTGGTTAGGTTTAAGTAGTTCTAAGCCTAGGGGACTGATGACCTCAGATGTTGAGTCCCATAGTGCTTAGAGCCATTTGAACCATTTAAACTTATAAGGTAAAGCTGTTATGAACCCAAAGATTGATTTGAACAGCATACTGCTTTACTAGGGATGGTTCTGTCTAAGGTGGAATGCCTTTCTTCCTCCAACCTTCGAATGGAGTTACCCAGACAGTCACGGTGGGTCCCTCAGTTTAACGTAGACTTCGAACCACTGTACAATTATGTATTCTTCACATCAATAAACACTGACAGGGGCGAGAGAAATCATGTCTGACAGATAAACGTCCTATGACTGACAACGGCCTTGCCGCAGTAGTAAGACCGCTTTCCGTTAGATCAGCGAAGTTAAGGGCTGTCTGGCTCGGCTAGCACTTGCATGGGTGACCATCCGGTCTGCCGAGCACTGTTGGCAAGCGGGTTGCACTCAGCCCTTGCGAGGCAAACTGGGGAGCTACTTGATTGAGAAGTAGCGTCTCCGGTCTCGTAAACTGACATACGGCCGGGAGAGAGGTGTGCTGACCACATGACACTCCATATGCGCATCCAGTGACGCTTGCGGTGTGAGGATGACACGGCGGCCAGTCGGTAGCGTTGGGCCTCCTGACGCCTGTTCGGACGTAGTAAGTTTTTTTAAACATCCTATGACTAACCAGACATCCAACCCAAAACCTTTTGATCCACAGCCTGAAACGTAACCCATTTCATCTTCTTCAGAGTTGGTATCTTTTCACATTAAAAACCAAAAATTCTTCTGATTTCTCGACTTCCAATGTGCTGATATCAAACAGACATTAATTCGAGGAACAAATTTCTGAGAATGTACGTTTAGAATACAGCTTTGTTTAGTAGTAAAACATGGACTGTGGGAAAACCGGAAAAGAAGAGACTCGAAGCATTTCAGATGTGAGGCTACAGTAAAATGTTGAAAATTAATTGGAATGATAAGGTAAGGAATAATGTGGTTTTGCGCAGAATCGGCGAGGAAAGTAATATATGGAAAACACAGACGAGCAGAAGAGACAGGAAAACAGGACATCAGTTAAGACACTGGGGAATAACTTCCATGATACTAGGGGGAGTTCTAGAGGATAAAAACTGTAGAGGAAGACAAAAATAGGAGTAGGTGCAGCAAAAAATGATTCAAATGGCTCTGAGAACTATGGGACTTAACATCTGAGTTCATCAGTCCCCTAGACTTAGAAGTACTTAAACCTAACTAATCTAAGGACGTCCTGCCCAAGGCAGGATTCGAACCTGCGACCGTAGCAGTCGCACGGTTCCGCACTGAAGCGTCCAGAACCGCTTGGCCACCCCGGCCTGCTACGTCCAGCAAATAAATGAGGTTGTATGTTGGATGTGCCACCACTGAAAGCGGCACGTGGGGAAGGAGTACAAGGTTGACCAGCGAGCGTACACTGTTCAAAGATTTGGTATGCCCATTCAGTATTATGCTGAAACGTCCCCTTGGAAAAATTTATGAATTACTGTGCTGATAAACCTCTACATTATTTGATTTTCACACAGCTGAGCAAAACTGAACGTACTCAGACATTACTCTCTTTACTTATTCTGATCAACACTAAACTGACACACAATATTATCAGCGCAACGCAGTCTGACTTTCAAAAATTCCTACAAAAGAATGGCCCTAACTAACATTAACCTATACGTTTCATGAATCACTTACCTCACAAAAATCTTCGTTACTCGAACTATTGCAATACAGCGAGCGCCACTACTGCCAGCTAAATAAAAGATTCTAACTACTGAAGGCACTAAGTACTGATAGGCATAGCTAGCAAATGAAAGATTTTGATAGAGAACAAACAATGTATTTACTTTAACAGTGTTCAGAAGTCGTAATATATATATCATACCCAGTATTATAAATTTACTCTTTCTGGCGGACACACGTCCAGATCGTCCGCTCTTAAAATTCTGCCATCTCTCCCCCCACATCCACCACTGCTGGCGGCTCACCTCGCAACTGCGCAACGCTATGCGCTGTTCACATCCAGCTGCCCAACACCACAATAGCGAATATTTCAACAATGCCAACCAGCCACAGACTGCACACAGCACAGCCAGTGATTTTCATACAGAGCGCTACGTGGCGTTACCAATATAAAAACCTAAACAGCCTACTTACAATGCCTCTGTACACCATAACACACTGACGACCAAAACTATCATGTTCAACAGTGTTCCGTGGTGCATTAGCCGTATTAGGGTGGTTTCATCCGAGAAGCCCACACGACACCACGCCTCGCTGGTCCAGCCACTGTTCTCTTGGCACGACCGCAAACGTTGCCGCCGGTGTACCGGTGTCAGCGGAACACAACGTACTGGTCACCGGGCAAGAAACTACCCCCCAAGCAGTTGCTGTGCTACTGTGGAACTTGAGATCGCTTGCTGGCTGGGCAACGTAACGGTCATATGCTGCTCTAGTTTGACCCGTGGTCGACCACAACCGCTCATTCGGGAAGCAGTGCCTCTGGTTCGAAACGCTCCCCATGTACGCGAAGCAGTGCTGTGAACAATACTGTACACTCATATCTCACGGACAGGAGTTTCAACACCGACGTGCAGGGCAAACGATCGACACGACATGGTATACAGGCAGGAGTACCCCAAGGAAGTATTCTAGGGCCCTTACTGTCTAACCTTTACATTAACGACCTCCCAGCTACACATAACACGACGGTAGCAATCGACGCGGATGACACTGCAATCCTTGCGTAAAATTGGAAGCCGTCTAACATTAACTCACGACTACAGACTGCACTCAGAACGGCGGAGCCTTAGCTGGTGAAACGGCGTGTTAGAGTAAACGTCGACAAGTGCGAGGCCGTTCTGTTCACTAGAAGACCGAAGCAACTGCGCAAACATCAGCACTGCAACCCAATAACACTACACACACGCCCAATACGTTTCCGCGAAAAGGTCAAATACCTCGGTGTCTGCTGGACAGGAAACTACTCTGGGGGGGGGGGGGGACCACATTCAACACGTGACCAACAAAGCTAACGCGAGGCTCAAACAACTCTACCCTATGCTTAACAGGCGTAGCACACTGAACAGGTGGGTGTCTAGGTCCATGTACATGACACTTATTAGACCCCTGATGACGTACGCAGCCCCTGTCCGGCGCCTGCGCCGTCTGCAGCTCATACAGAACAAAGTACTCAAAATCATAAGCAACGCTCCGCGCTACACACGCATCGCGGACCTTCACCGGGAATACCGGCTAGCTACTATCTTGCAGGTATTCCAAAAACTCTCTACACGACTGTACAATAACACGAGACACTCGCGCAACCCGTTTATCCTTTCTCTGGGTAACTACGACCACAACCATAGATGGAAGCATAACAGACCAAAGACATTACTGGCTAGGAACTAAACATACATAGTCCATAGAACGCTAACACGACAGTACTGGCGAGGCCCTGCAACACAGTTGTTACTGGAAACCCCGATGTGCGACTAGCCGAAAAACAGGCAACCGCAGGGAAACCGTACTGTACACGGCACGCAAACCAGCCACACACACCCCCTACACCGTCTGTGAGCCGATCTATGACCGATCGCCCACTAATCTACAACGACCTTGAACTGTTGCAGGGACGCAGCAACTGCAGCAAGCGCCTTAACAAGCTCCAACAACGACAAAGGTAACGATGCACGATACCTCGAACTAATACAACCACACCTTGCATGCACTGTCGCAGATAGCAAGCCGCTACTGCCCTTACTACCCGTCCTACTGTCGCAGAGGTTTTTTTCCCTTGGCTCTTGCCTTGGCACCTTTTTTCCTCTGCCCTTACAACCGCTACCCTTCAATCGTTCTCGACCACTTCTATCTCCTGATGGACCATGTTAATGAGTAATCTTACCCAGACGCATGGACAACATCACAGCCCGCCTCCTGTGACGCCTGATTCAAAAACTAACATGTTTACCGAGGTGACAGTAGAACTTTTGGTATGGTCACCACGTTGGTGTGGGCGTGGAGGGGCCCCATCCTTTATTTATTGTGAACAATACCAAACTCGTGGGCTCCACTCCTCACACTTCACCCTTCTTTCTGCATTCCGATGATTATTTTTCGTGTGATGTCTTCCAGATGTACTAATGGAGGAAATACCACAAAGCACTGTAACTGTTCACGGTGCTGCAGGCCAGCTCCTTTTCTTGCTATCGTAAAGCTGAATCTGATGTAATGTGGCTTTCAGCTTCCTGTGCGTGACTGGAAGACCCCTGGCAACAAGCTCCCGCTCTTTCATTAATTAATACACTACTGGCCATTAAAATTGCTACACCAAGATATATGCAGATGATAAACGGGTATTCATTGGACAAATATATTATACTAGAACTGAGATGTGATTACATTTTCACGCAATTTGGGTGCATAGACCCAGAGAAATCAGTACCCAAAACAACCAACTCTGGCCGTAATAACAGCCTTGACACACCTGGGCATTGAATCAAACAGAGCTTGGAAGGCGTGTACAGGTACAGCTGCCCATGCAGCTTCAGCACGATACCACAGTTCATCTAGAGTAGTGACTGGCGTATTGTGACGAGCCAGTTGCGCTGCCACCATTGACCAGACGTTTTCAATTTGTGAGAGATGTGGAGAATGTGCTGGCCAGAGCAGCAGTCGAACAAGGCCCGTACAGGACCTGCAAAATGCGGTCGTGCATTATCCTGCTGAAATGTAGCGTTTCGAAGGGATCGAATGAAGGGTAGAATGGTTCAAATGGCTCTGAGCACTATGGGACTCAACTGCTGTGGTCATAAGTCCCCTAGAACTTAGAACTACTTAAACCTAACCAACCTAAGGACATCACACACATCCATGCCCGAGGCAGGATTCGAACCTGCGACCGTAGCGGTCGCACGGTTACAGACTGCGCGCCTAGAACCGCGAGACCACCGCGGCCGGCTAATGAAGGGTAGAGCCACGGGTCGTAACACATTTGAAATGTAACGTCCACTGTTCAAAGTGCCGTCAGTGCGAACGAGAGGTGACCGACATGTGTAACCAATGGCATCCCATACCATCACGCCGGGTGATACGCCAGTATGCCGATGACGAATACACGCTTCCAATGTGCGTTCATCGCGATGTCGCCAAACACACATGCGACCATCATGATGCTGTAAACAGAATCTGTATTCATCCGAACAAATGACGTTTTGCCATTCGTGCACCCAGGTTCGTCGATGAGTACACCATCGCAGGCGCTCCTGTCTGTGATGCAGCGTCAAGCGTAACCGCAGCCATGGTTTCCGAGCTCATAGTCGATGCTGCTGCAAACGTCGTCGAACTGTTCGTGCAGATGTTTGTTGTCTTGCAAACGTCCCCATCTGTTGACTGAAAGATCGAGACGTTGCTGCACGATCCTTTACAGCCATGCGGATAAGATGCCTGTCATCTCGACTGCTAGTGATACGAAGCCGTTGGGATCCAGCACGTCGTTCCGTATTACCCTCCTGAATCCACCGATTCCATATCCTGCTAACAGTCATCGGATGGTGATCAACGCGAGCAGCAATGTCGCGATACGATAAACCGCAATCGCGATAGGCTACAATCCGACCTTTATCAAAGTCGGAAACGTCTCCTCCTTACACGAGGCACCACAACAACATTTCACCAGGCAACGCCGGTCAACTGCTGTTTATGTATGAGAAATCGGTTGGAAACTTTCCTCATGTCAGCACATTGTAGGTGTCGCCACCGGCGCCTACCTTGTGTGAATGCTCTGAAATGCTAATCATTTGCATATCACAGCACCTTCTCCTGTCGGTTAAATTTCGCATCTGTAGCACGTCATCTTCGTGGTGTAGCAATTTTAATGGCCAGTAGTGTATGTTATATTACTGCAGAGCAGTGTAATTTCTTCACGACAGGCATGGAAAATCGATAGCTAAAAATATTATCATTTACAACGCATTCCAACGCTTGCATACCTCATTAGTGTCGCTACACTGTGAAAATGCTGCATAGGCTCGTGTATCCTTAGCCACGTCTTAGGGCACATCTCCTGTTGACCCGCACTCAGCTAAGTAGGCGCCCGTGTCATTGCGAGTGAGGAAAACGCCGGCCACGTGCTTTCGCAAATCGACTGATGGTGACGAACGTATATAGATATGTCCGAAAGAGCAGACACCATATCCATATAAATATATAGTTCTGGTAATACCGGCCGTGATCTTCTTCTTCTGTGCGGATGCACACATATTGCCCGAACTCCTACGGGACTTGGTAAGAATGTCTTCCACGAGTAATGAGTGTGTTGCGGTGGGACACTACGAATGTAGTGTGTGGACATACAAGGTGAGAATGTGGGTTTCGCGGGAGGCGTGCGCGATATAGTCCCTGCAGTCGTGCTATGCTCTATGCCCTCGGTGGCTCAGATGGATAGAGCGTCTACCATGTAAGCAAAAGATTCTGAGTTCGAGTCCCGGACGGGGCACACATTTTCACCTGTCCCCGTTGATACATATCAACGCCCGTCGGCAGCTGACGGTATTAATATAATTCTAATTTCGATGGTAACGAATGCATCGCATGTGGGCTCCCCAAATATTTGCAATGCTATAATGCCAATTAATGCACTGTGGTGTTCGAATAAATCCTGGGACTCGTGATAGCTTGGCCGTTACATACGAATGTCGCTCTTGTTGATATTAACTTTAGCACCTCGTGCTCTAATCGTCCAGTGTTTTGTAGCCTCCAAATTATAACACTTTAATCTAGCACGAAAATCAACGCTTATTGTTCTACACGCCCCCGGACGCGGGTCCTACAGTCACACACGGCAAGTTGACACTATTGGCTGTGGTGTCACGTGGCACACTGCCCACGGCCACAGCGCATCGACCCGTGACCCACATTTCCACGTGGACGCTTTGTAGCTGCGACAGCCACAGAGGCGTCGTTATGGCACAAGCGTCTAGTATTAACAACCGATTCGCCAGTGGATTGTGTTTTCGTCCTGTCTTTTTTCTCCATACGAGTGAAACAACCGAATGAAACTACTCTCATGCGGCTATGTAAGCTTTCGTGTCTTTTCACTTACTCTCCGAGATTGGAGTGATTTCAGTTATAAACTACACTTTCAGTACTTCGGTTACACATGAACCATGGACTAGTATTACCAACTTCCTTAGAGCAAAATAACGTATATTATTTCAAGCAGAGTTGAATAAAAAGTATATTTCTGAAAATGGTGTATTTCCAAATTTGTGTATTTATTTATTTGACTATGATTTTATGGTAATTCAAGCATTAAATATGTGTTTTGGTTGGCTTTAAAAGGTTAACAACAGGTGCTATATTATAAATTTGTGTTTGAATAAATGTAAATCACTTTTTAATTTAAATTTATTGAAGCTCTCTCTCTTGAAATAAGACCGTATCGGTTGCAAAATCTTCTTTATTTACAGGAAATGACGCGTTTCGCTCTCTTGGGACATCCTCAGAGTTGCATAGGGGATGAAAAATGACAATAGTGAGGCATACGCAGTTTAAAATGGGGAACTGGAGTTAGTATAGAAACACAAAAGAGGCAAAGTTCCAAGCTGTCTAGCCATCTCTACACTTAACCTTAAATGTGAACTTGCGTAAAAATTAATGTCGAAAACCAACATTCGTCCATTAATGCCCGCATATGGTATTAATCTGTCTCTCTCCACCCGCTGCTTTGCACTCATTACTGATAATGCTAATTTGATAAATACTGAGGTTGCATGAACAGAATGACTTCTTCTTGTTCTTCTTTTTCATCATCTTTGCTACTAACTGACTTGAATTCTCTGTGCGGATATAAGAAGTTGCCTCCAAATGCTTCTATCTTGTGCTCCTTATTGTCAGTTATTTATCCCCATCCTTTTGGGTGTTGTTTCAATTGCACTTACCCATGTACTCCTGTGTCTCGTCGTTTGTCTCTTACCAAATGACTTCTCCAGGAATATTCTTGAAACCACTTGATCGTCTTTTATTCTCATCAGATGGCCTGTCCCAATGTCTACTGGAATTTATTCTGGTCACTGCTTGTTGTGATAGCATGTGGGTTTCTGTGCTATGTCTTTTCTCCCAGCTTTGCGATTCATTATCGTAGTATGAAAGAAAGCAACTGAAATCACTTAACAGAGGAAACTCCACTGGACCTGACGGGATACCAATTCGATTCTACACAGAGTACGCGAAAGAACTTGCCCCCCTTCTAACAGCCGTGTACCGCAAGTCTCTAGAGGAACGGAAGGTTCCAAATGATTGGAAAAGAGCACAGGTAGTCCCAGTCTTCAAGAAGGGTCGTCGAGCAGATGCGCAAGACTTATGACCTAAGATGTTGAGTCACATAGTGCTCAGAGCCATTTGAACAGTGGCACGTAAAGTGCCCTCCGCCACACACTGTTTTGTGGCTTGCGGCGTATAAATGTAGACGTAGATGTAGATATTTGTTTTCAAATTTCTATAATTTGTGGTCTCTCCCTCTACTTTTACTCCATGTTTCTGCTCCATATTTTAGGACTGGTCTGATGGATGATGAACGAGTGCATGAATGTAAGACACTATTTTTTGGATTGTTACATGACCTAATCAGTTGTTTTTTAAGCGTATACCATTAACTGTGGGAAGTTTTCCTTTGCGAGAAATATTTCTCATGTTTCGTTAATTTTCTTTGAATTTCTTTAAAGAATATAGTTTCATAATATTATTCATGGATTCTTCCGTCGCTTCTTGATAGAATAATTCCATTTTGAGGGTTGAATAACACTTAGGCGGTTTTTTGTTCTACTGATTTTTATTTGTATGCACTAGTTTTCGGCTTATTAGGTCATCTTTAGATAACTACTGGCTACTGTTAATAATATGAGTAGTTATTCCAGAAACTATATACGGAATTGAATTTATCTTGTGGATAACTTTATTATTTATTTCTATGATGCCTTCCATTTCCACACCACTGAGCGTTTCGGCATTCTGATCCAGATATAAATTTCATAAACACGGACGTAAAACTGAACTAAGGGCTACTTTTGGTACTCAGGGGAAAGCAAATACTGGAAAGGCAATAAAAGTGTCTACAGGAGATATCAGTTTGCAGTCAACAATAACGAGTTAGCAGTGGCAACACGGTCGATATGATTTAAACAAAGTGCAATCATTGAATTCTTCACAGAGAAGGTGTCAATCCAAAGGAGATTCATCAGAGAATGAAAGCAGTTTATGGTGACTCTGTTGATGTGAGTACTGTGCGTCGTTGGGCGAGTAATTTTAAAGATGTTGAGGCGGGAACATCTGACCTACGTGACAAACAAAAAGTTGGACGTCCTGGAACAGCAACCACCGAGTTTCGCGAGCAAAATGTTGACAGACTGATTGAGGAGGACTGTCGTATCGCTCAGAGAGAAATAGCAAGCACAATCGGCATTTCACAAGAACGTGTGGATCACGTTATTGCTTTGCTTGGCTATCGGAAGACCTGTGCACGATGGATACCCCGGACGCTGACTCCTGAAATGAAAGCACACAGACTTATAATTTGCCAGGAACTCGTCTCGAGTTACGAGAATGAAGGTGACTCCTATCTCCATTCAGTTGTGACAGGAGACGCAACGTGGGTACACCATTACTACCCGGAGACGAAACGTCAGGCTGTGGAATACCAACACAAAAACTTGTCCCAGAGAAAAAATTCAAGACGCAGCCCTCAGCTGGAAAAACAATGGCCACAGTGTTCTAGGACGCAGATGGTGTTATCCATGTTGATTTCCTTGATCGCGGAACAACAATAAATTCTGACTGTTACATCACATGTGTCGAAGTCTGAAACGGCGGCTAACAGGGGTCCGAAAGGAAAAGGGAAATGTTTTCCTGCAGCATGACAATGCCAAACCACACACTCCACGTGCCACCACAGCAGAACATCAGAGACTGAATCTCACAACCGTACGGCATCCTCCATACAGTCCAGATGTAGCACCGTCTGACTTCCATCTGTTCCCGATAATGAAAGACGATCTGCGTGGCATCAGTATGCTTCTGGTGAAGACGATGAAAGAACTGTGAGACTGTCGACTTCTCCCGTGACGGCATCAGAAAACGTGTTCATAGTTGGCAGAAATGTATCCAATTGGTTGGTGATTATGTGGAAAAATGAATATTGCTAATTAAAGATCACATTCTAAGGATTATTTCTGCGTTTGATTTCAAAAATGGTTCAAAAGGGTCTGAGCACTATGGGACTTAACATCTGAGGTCATCAGTACCCTAGAACGTAGAATTACTTAAACCTAACTAACCTAAGGACATCACACACATCCATGCCCGAGGCAGGATTCGAACCTGCGACTGTAGCAGGCGCAGTCGTGTGGTTCCGGACTGAAGCTCCTAGAACCGCTCGGCCACCGGCTGCGTTTGATTTATTAAAATATTTCCATCCAAACCCAAGGCGGAGGCAGTCCTTTTCATTCAACCCTTGTATAATCAGAGCAGGCGAGATGCTGTATAAAGCTCTCACTGAAATGAAAACAAGAATCTATGTTACAACAAAGGAATTCAAGAGTCAAAACTTCCAAAACGGTACGCAAGAGTGATAACATGTGATACTTGTGTAGAACAAATAGGGGGTATGTACGTCTTAAACCCCCTTCCTCACATCTCGCTGTTGCGAACGTACGTTACCCCACGACACACACACAAATTCGAATACAGTGAATAGATACGTCAATGAGCGAAAAGACAGTTCATAATTTTGTGAAAATAGAAATACGGGAGGCACAAGGAAGATTTGAACACGGATCTTGCCCTCTTGCAGTCCAGCACTGGGACCACATAACTGAACCGTGATTTATTTTCAAAGAATATTCTTAAGAACTTATTTTATTCACTAGCGATTCATCAAGAATATTAAAACATTTAATCACACTATATAAGCATGGAAGTAGTTGCCAGGGAGTAACTGATGAAATCATAACAAAATTCCTTTTAACAAATGGGAATTTTATTGTCTTTAATAGTGCCTAAAAGCATTTTTTAAAAGAAACAGATTTAAAATTATAATGAGAAAGCACTCTCTAAATATCAAAATTACAGTTTATTCAGAGGCAGAAAGAAAGAAGTTTTGACTGTATGAGCTTTTGGGCAGAGAACCTTGCCGCTCCCTTTTGACACGGCCGTAGTTACGACCGCTCACAACAGCCTCTGAAAGACTACACTGGTGCAAATCTGCAACACACCAGATAACTTTAAACTAAGACTTTTAACAATTCACACAAGCACACAAACTATTTACCCCCCGTAGGAGGGATGGAAATGGTACAAAACACTAACAATTAAAATATTGAGCTTACCACCGAAGGTGCAACTTGATTTTAACTTCTAAGAAAAGTCTTACGGTGAAAGGGTGGCAATTTTATATACTAAAATGATCATTTAAATAAAAGCCCATGAAATGCAATCTTATATAAAATTTTACAAGGTTGGCTAAACAATAGTTAAGATGCTCTACAGTACACAGATACAGCCTCTCAAGGTCATAGGAAATAATATCAAAGTTTCCAAAGATCAAAACATATTTCAGGTATTAGGCCGTTACACTCCAAGGAATAAATTCGTTAACACACCAAATCTGACAAACATAACAGCGGCAGCTACTAACGTACGGTAGATAGATAGGGAGATTACCGAACAACCCGAACCGCAGGTTGTTCTAACCCACCCCTACTCCACAAGGGAAAATCGGGCCACCCAATTTATAAACAACCACCTTCGCGCGGGTGGGCAAACGGAGAAGAATGGTGGGACGACCCCAAAGCAAAACAGCTGGTGACCTCACCAAGAAAACAAGCAGAATTTAACAAGAATAAATCAAACAACATATCACCAAACACTTAACTTCTAATAAACTGCGATTTCTCGAGAAGACCTGGCACAGCACCCCCAAATCGCACTCCCGAACCGTCCGCTGCCAGCCGCTTCAACGGACGCAGGAAGGCACGCCGATCTCCCGTCTCACGGCGTCACAGCTCGCACCGGCCAGACTGATGTCGTGGGTTGACTCCTGTTGCTCTCGTGTGGACCGCGAAGTCACTACCCCTCGCAGTACGCCGCTGCCCACTGGACTCACGTGGCGACCTCAAATGCGCCGACGCTCAAGGCGGACAAGTCATCTTGTGTCTCAGTGCGCGACCGACCAACCGATCGATGCAACCGCCAATGATCATTGTCTGAGCAAACTCGAGCAGACTGGCGGCCTAACGCGCAGACTCAGATGCAGGAACTAAGCCCTGACCGGGCGACCACTAGCTGAGTTCTCTTACTGGCGGAGTTGAAAGACTCTCATTTTGCCGGCTTTAACGGTTGATCCGAACGACAGACAGACACTAACTGCCTAACAAATGCGGACGAGAGACAGACTAGCAAGCTGGGGACTGCTGCCCCAGACTGACCGACTGGCGAGTTTGTTTCTTTTTTCTTTATTGTATTTCAATTCCCCATCGAGGTGGGCTGGCAGCAGCATATGCGCTGCTATTCAGCCGAAAGACATAGAACAAACAATAGAAGACATTTAAAAATACCAAAGGAGAGAATATGGTGAACATAGATATAAAAAAGGGGGGAACATCATGGAAGGAAATAGACAAAAAACGGGGTGACTGTAAAATGGAGATAAAGAACTGTTTAAAAGTAGCACACACAAAAGGCCACACACTGCGACAATTAAAAGAACACAAGGCACAGTATGACTGGAGAATAAAAGGTATCGACGGATGGCGTAGCACATAACAAACACTGACGGCGAACCTCAAGGCAGTACACAATTAAAATCACACCTCTTGACGCACAGGAGAAACAGCACTAAACACAACACTGATGTGGCACACTGATGATGATCAATACAGAGGATCTGCCAGGCGCTAGGAGATGAGGGAGACCGGAAGAAGGGAGGGAGGGGAAGAGATGGGGGAGATGAGTGGGGGGTGCGCTGAAGAGGGCCAGGTAGGGAGGGATGTGGGAAGGAAAGAGGCAAGTATGGGGTGCAGGGTCTCAGGGGGTGGGTGGGGGGAAGGAGGAAAATCCGCTCTGGGAGAAGGAGGGAAGAGGAAATAGGGGGCCCTGGGTGGGGGGTGGGGGGGGAACAAGGCCAGGTTATAGTTGGATGGAAGGGTAGATGTCACGGCGAAGTTCATCCGGGAGGAGAAGGCGTTGGAAATTGCCCTTATGAAGGAGATGGAGGGTGTGGAGGTGGAGAGAAGGAGGGATACAGCGATAGAGGCGCGGCAACGGGCGGGAGGTGGAGAGGAAGGAGGAAACCAGAGGGTGGGGGGGGGGATCAAGCCTGCGGACAATGTAAAGGATGCGGACGGGCGGGGGTGGAGAGGAAGGAGGAAACCAGAGGGTGGGGGGGATCAAGCCTGCGGACAATGTAAAGGATGCGGAGATGTTGGAGGAACAGGAGGAGGTGGGGGAAGGGGATCAGTTCATACAGGAGCCGTGTGGGGGAAGGAAGGCAGATACGGAAGGCAAGGCGGAGCGCATGGCGTTCAAGGATTTGGAGGGCCTTGTAAAAGTGGGTGGGGGCGGAGATCCAGGCAACGCTGGCATAACAGAGGATAGGACGGATGAGGGATTTGTAGGTGTGGAGGATGGTAGAAGGATGCAATCCCCATGTCCGGCCAGACAGGAGTTTCAGAAGGCGGAGGCGGGAATGGGCTTTCTGCTGGACGGTCTGGAGATGAGGGATCCAGGTGAGGTGTCGGTCGAGGGTGAGGCCAAGGTATTTCAGGGTGGGGGTCAGCTGGATGGGACGACCATAAAGGGTGAGGTAGAAATCATGGAGGCGAAAGGAGCGAGTGGTGCGGCCTATGACGATTGCCCAGTTTTTGGAGGTGTTGAGACGGAGGAACCACTGGTTACACCAAGTGGTGAACTGGTTAAGGTGGGTTTGGAGGGTACGTTGAGACCGTTGAAGGGTAGGATAGAGAGCCAGGAAGGCGGTGTCATCAGCTTACTGGAGAAGGTGGACTGGTGGGGGTGGCTTGGGCATATCAGCTGTATACAACAGATAAAGGAGAGGGGAGAGGACAGAACCCTGGGGAACACCAGCCGTGGGATAAAAGATACGGGAGTTGGTGTTGTGGAGGGTGACATAGGAAGGACAAGGGAAACAAAAATTGCGGAGGGACGGGAGTTGAGCTGGAGAGACAGAAGGTGAACAAGGTTGAGGAGTTGGTCTTCAGCAGAGAAGGAGGGTCGGACCGACTGGCAAGCTCATAGCGCCCCTTAAATGCACGTGAACAGGCAACCTTTCCCCTTTCCCACCTGCGGGAGACACCAAAGCTGCGATTGACACAGCAGCGCCACTGCCCGAAACGGAGGGCGACTGTTTCACACTATACGCTGCGGCGCGCTCTTCGAAACAGCAATTTTTTTTTTACCACGGCTCAATAACCACGACGCCGCAGATATTCAAACGCGCACGATGTCGCACATCTTGCACTTGGAACGCTCATTCTTTGTATTTTCCTTCTTTTTTTCACAGTTCAGCACACATCACGCTTTTCATGCTTGATCTGTGTTCGGTTTTTGACTGGCTATCCACTGGGCCATCTTACACTAAACCTGAGAGGCATGTGATGGGGAGTTTCGCTCGTTAGAACTGAACGCGCCGGCCTGCGTCGGCTGTGTCCGTTCTGTTGTTCCCATCGCTAAGACGGCGGCAGCCCGGCAGACTCGCCTCGCGCTGCCGCGCTGCTCAGAGGGGAGCAGAGCAGAGCGGGTGAATCCCGCGGTCGTTGGCCGCGGCGCGCATTCCTGCTGCTGCGAGGCGGGCGGTCGGAGGCGGCCGCGCGTGCGCAGTGGCCAGCAGCACGCGGCGCTCGGCACAGCCCACAGATCACGGCCCGCCTCCGCGCCGCCCGCCGCCTGCTGCCGCACTCAGCGAGGCTCGCCACACCTGTCGGCGGCTGGACACTTGTCACTGGACGCGGACCAGAGCTGGCAAACATTTCAGCGTAACAGTAGACTCTTTGACACCAACTCTGTAGGTCATCCTCGTCGGACTAAACAGGCGCATTTCTTTTTTACTAGATATCATATGTAGGAAAACCAGCAGCAAATCGCACCGAGCCACATAACTATGGTATAGCAGCCGCGGCACGTGATTTAGGCGCCGTTTCCACGGGGCGTTCAGTTTTGTGGCAGGCGAAAAATCTTGGGAAGGCGTTAGGAACGGGAAAGAGTGAGGCCAAAGTAGGAGGAAGAACAGAAGAAGAAGGGAATGAAATGGCCACTAAAATAGGCAAGGCACGGAGATATACCAAGGGGATCTTAAATAGATTCAGACTAGGCTATGTTGAGCAACAGTTCCATAAGTGCCCTACCTTTCAGTTATAACTTCTGATTTGATGGGTCTCGCTACAAATTTCTCTCCATTGGCAACCTGTTCTTCTCCAGTGCCTGCGCCCCTTGCCCACAATTATTTGTTTAGATATCTAAGTTTCTGCCTGTCCTTTAGCCGGCCAGGGTGGCCGTGCGGTTCTAGGCGCTACAGTCTGGAACCGCGCGACCGCTACGGTCGAAGGTTCGAATCCTGCCTCGGGCATGGTTGTGTGTGTGATGTCCTTAGGCTAGTTAGGTTTAAGTAGTTCTAAGTTCTAGGGGACTGATGACCTCAGTAGTTAAGTCCCATAGTGCTCAGAGCCATTTGGACCTTTCCCTTCACGTTTTATCCTCTACAAGTTTCCGTTAGTGCCATCGAAGTTAGTGATTAAAACATTCCCTGTCACCCTCTCTCTATCGTTTCTTCTTGTCAGTGTGTAACATTCGTCCCTTTCCTCGACGATTCTGCAGCCAGCCTTCACACCTTCCACATAATTTTCAACATCCTGCTACAGCATCACATCCCACATTCTTCGATTCTCCTTTTTACGATTTTCACCTACTGCGTTTTACACCGAGCGAGGTGGCGCAGTGGTTAGCTCACTGAACTCTCATTCGGGAGGACGACGGTTCAAACCAGCGTCCGGTCATTCTGATGTGACTTTTCCGTGCAAACCGCTTCAGGTAATGCCGGGATGGCTCCTTTGAAACGGTGCGGCTGACTTCCTTTACCATCATTGCCTAATCCGATGGGACTGATGACGTCCCCTCCCCCGAATCAATCATCGAACGTATTTCATAACTCACCATCATACAATGCTGTCCTATGAGAAATTTATTCCTCAAATTAAGGCATTGGCTGATACCAGGAGATGTCTTTTGACTGGTTAGGCCCTCTTTGCCTGTAATACGTTACAATTTATGTTCTCCTTGTTTTGTCCGTCATGTGTTATTTTTGCCTCCAGGGTAGCAGAATTCCTTAACTTCCTCTACTTCGTGGCCACCAGTTTTGATGTTAAGTTTACCTCCAATGTCATTCTCGTCTTTCTTCGGTTTGCTCTCAAGCCAGACTGAGTACACATTTGACTGCTTATGACATTCAATAGGTCTGTATTTCTTCTTCTCTTTCTCTGAGGATAGCAATGTCATCAACAGTTCTTATCCCTTATATACTTTCACCTTCAATTCTAATTTCATTCTTTATACTTTCCTTTATTTCCATCATTGCTTTTTCAACGTATAGGCTGAGCAGTAGGGACGTAACACCACTTCCTGTCTTACTCTCTTTTTAATCCATCCACTTCGTTCTTGGTCATCCATTCTCATTTTTCCTCCTTAATTGTTGTACATATTGTATATTGCCTGTCTTCCTCTACACTACGATTTTCCTGATAATTTCGAATATTTTGCAGCATTTTACATTGTTTACCGTTTTTTACTAGGTCAAGAAATCCAGTGATCCTTTTCTGGTTTTCTTAAGCCTTGCGTTCAGTATCATGTTCCACATGAGAGATGTATCTGTTGCTCTTTTATTAGGGCTATTCGTTTATTACGGCCTGATCGGTCGCGAAATAGAAACCACAGAGGAAATCTCACGAATCTTTCTACAGATGTGTTAGGCAGTGTCTCTAGCATGCCCCCCGACGGCGTCAAATCGCTCTTTTCTGTTCAGAGTGCACAATGAGCACCTGACGGTGCCTAGAAAATAGTGACTCCCCTCCCCCAAGTATGAGTGGCTGCTGAGCAATTTTGCTTGATTTCATGCAGCCCACATAGCGCAAGTCATGGATTTCCTTCTTCATGACAAGTCTCGGCCGCACGCTGCAGTGGCAATGAAGACTCTCCTGTAGCGTTTTCGATGGGAAATGTTTGTGGGAAATATTTGATCGCCCACGGGAAAGCCTGGAATTGGCTCCCTCTCAGTTTCATCTCTGCTTATATGAACCACTGTCTACGAAGAGATTTTGGCACAGACAACGAGTTGCAGACCACGTAGAGAATTGGCGGAAAGACTTCTATCACAAAGGTATTGAAAATTTGGTACAAATTGGTTACAAATAAGTAACTGCAAGACGTAGCTAACTGCGGCCTTTTTTTTGTGTTCAGCGTGGTTTCCATTTCGTTAGCTATGGTACCTTTATAAATTAATAACCCTCAAACCTTTCCGAAAATCAAACTTATCCTCATCTAACAGATCATCAGTTCTCATTTCCTCCCATCTGTATGTTATTCCTGTTAGCATCTTGGATGCATTCCTTAAAGGAATCCGCAAAGGGTGAGCTAAAGCGAATGGGAAAACTGGCATGTGATCGGACGCACCAGAAAGCGCGGATAAGTACTTCGTGCACAAATATGTACAATGAAATGAACAATAATTTCTTGCTTTAGGCGTAGAGGGAACGGTTGGCATTTGTTTGCAAATAACGTCTTTTAGAGGACAGAAATACATTTCGAACTTAATTGAGAATAAACGACGATAATTATCGATTCCTACTGGACATGCTGCGACAGAACTTAACGAAGCAGCACACTCTAAAAAGTAATTACTCCTTCCGAGAAGTTATCGGCTATTGTAAGGTTGCCAACGACTTGTGACTCGATGGCTGACTTTTTGTACATAAACATTTTCTTTGCGGGGATCAATTCTCTTAGAGATCTCAATGGTATGTTTTGCCCGTTTTTATCTCTCCCACTGTTCTATATAGCAAAAAAGCTTCTGAGGTACAGCATGTTCCGTTTAATCCTATATCACGTTTTTGTCTCGACTAGTCATTGCACCAAGCTGCCATATTCCTCCTTCTTTCTTTTCGAAGTCACTTTGCCAGCTCCCTCGTAGCTTCGAACTGCACATCTGCAGACGTCGTCACCGGCCAAAAAATTCCTATAACCATCCTATGCCTTTTCGCGCACGGGTGTGGACTTGTCTCCGTTTCCGACCAATATTTGCATGCAGCAGCAACGTGAAGATAGCGAGTTCAGGCAATCTGTGCAGCACCGTTGACCCGTTTTGTGCTCTAAATGGAAATTGTAATCAGGCATCAAGAAGTATCTCTTCATGGTATGCTTGTTTCTGGTCTTCATGTACTAAATGGTAGCACTCTCATTATATAGCACAAAGAGTGTATATTGCGTCTGTGTTTTAGTCTGTTACAGCTTGAATTCGTCGACAATGGAACAATGAAACACAAATCGCAACACTGTTCCAACAGAAGTCACTTATCACTATGTCTAGGTCCATGTTTTCAAGTAGCATTATACAAAACAGAATTATTAAAGTGAAACGTCCCCTTTCAATAATAGTACACTACTGTCCTTAAACTGACGCACAATATTTTTAGCGCAACGCAATCTGACTTTAAATAATCTCTACAAGAGAATGGCCCTGACTAACATTAACCTGTACTTTTCACAAATCACTTACCTCACAAAAATCTTGGTTACTCCCACTACTGCAATAAAGCTAGCGCCACTACTGCCAGCTAAACAAAAGATTCAAACTATGGAAGGCACTAACTACTGATAGGAATAGTTAGCAAATGAAAGATATTAATAGAGAACAACCAATGTATTTACCTCAATAGTCATAATATATATAGCAGTTCATGACAAATTTCGAAACTCCGCCATCTCTCTCCCCACATCCACCACTGCTGGCGGCTCACCTCCAACTGCGCAACGCTACGCGCTGTTCCCAGCCAGCTGCCTAACACTACAATGGCGAGTATTACAACAATGCAAAGCAGCCACAGGCTGCACACAGCACAGCCAGTGATTTTCATACAGAGGTGGTGTTACCAATAAAAAAACCTAAACAGCCTACTTACAAAAGTATTGCCTTCCATTGCTTGTAAAGTCGTGTTATTTGAAGAGAAGGGCAAGATAGTTGGCACCAAGTCGAAGCTTGCCCTGAGCGTCATTGACCCTAGTTGCACCACTGGTCTTGAGTTGTGTTCACAACCTTCCTGACGCCATAAACGTTCTCTCTCTCTCTCTCTTTTGCTGTGGGGAGGAGGGATGGGGTGGGGCTCGGATTTGTCATCAGCTTTCCAGCGGGTTTGATCCCGCCTGCTTCTTGTGTCAAATTCTTTGTTTCAGAGTAGCTCTTACATCCAACGTCCGCGTTTTTTTGTAGAATATAACACAATAACTATCAAAAATGTGTTCAAATTTGTGTGAAATCTTATGGGACTTAACTGCTAAGGTCATCAGTCCCTAAGCTTACACACTACTTAACCTAAATTATCCTAAGGACAAACACACATACCCATGCCCGAGGGAGGACTCGAACCTCCGCCGAGACCAGCCGCATAGTCCATGGCCGCAGCGCCTTAGAGCGCTTTTTTTTTTTTTTTTAAATCTTATTTTGTTCGCTTTCGTTCGTTGCATTGGCTCGGGGCGGACGCCGTAAGACATCCGTTTCAGTTCGTTGTTGATCCCTTTGCTCAGTTTTTTATAACAGAGGGCAGCTAACCCTCTGACCGAACACGCTGACCTACCGTTCCGGCATTTAAAAATGATTCAAATGGCTCTGAGCTCTATGGGACTTAACATCTATGGTCATCAGTCCCCTAGAACTTAGAACTACGTAAACCTAACTAACCTAAGGACAGCACACAACACCCAGCCATCACGAGGCAGAGAAAATCCCTGACCCCGCCGGGAATCGAACCCGGGAACCCGGGCGTGGGAAGCGAGAACGCTACCGCACGACCACGAGATGCGGGCTTGGGAGAGTGTAAATGTAATTATTGTGAGATATTTATGGATCCTCGCTGCAGGATCAGAGGAGTTTTGCCTGCAGCGTCGTAACAAATGGATGCAGGTATCATGCATAGCATGCTGTTTAACCCAATCATCATGTCCTGAATGAACGCGAAGGATCTGAGCGCTCGGCTAATCCCTCGCGGCTCAATAACTATCTTCCCCTGCAGTTTTTGCCCTCTACAGCTTCTTGCAGTACCATGGAAATAACTGCATTATCTTCTAAGAACTTACAGGAAAGCAGTAGCGTAAAGTCTTTGACAATTTCCGAAATATCTATTGGTGGACAATCGGTCATTTTCAAGAGACAAATGGAGTGTGTACCTGCTGAAATACTGGCGGTTGCAGAAGACATACTCTGCCTGTTTTCCGTAAGTCGTTCGAACATTTTGAAAGCAAGGAGAATAGTCTTCCATTGCCATATATCCTAGCATATGTCTTTCAGCTTCTACAGATTTCTTTCCTTGCCGATCCTGCAGAGGACCTCCACATTCTCTGTGTCATCAGCCCTGTTAATTTTCAGTATACGTATATAACAATGGTTCTCAGTCACTTCGAGTCTTTTCTTCCTTCTTTTCCACTGAATTCATGACCATTGCCATACAATGCTGCACTCCATACGTACATTCTCAGATTTCTTCCTCACATTAAATCCAGAAGAAGCCTGCTACATACAGAAGACCGGTAGCCTAAGTGATTTTATCATCGATGACAACTAGGAATGCCTTCTGCACTAAAGAAAGGCATAAATCCTCTGCGGACCGTTTGTAAAATCATACGTCAGCCACTTCCACTCTCAGTGATTTCTCTTGGGTTTTGCACATATAGAAAATTTTCACTACATGCTATACTTGTTTTCTGTGGAATTAAATCATGTAGGTCTACAAATCTCGTAAAGGTTTCTTGGTCTCGTAGCTTCTACGTAGGAAATAGAATAATCGTCTAGTTTGAGCTTCCCCAAATATTTTAGGGTTTTCGAAGAAATATTATCTGTGTCTTGTGACTTATTTGATCACAAGACTTCTAAGGCTCTATCGGTCTCTGACTCCAATACTCGATCCCTTGTGTCCCAAATCAACATCTTCTTCTTCTTCTTCTTCTTCTTCCATCACGTTATAAGATAGATCATCTCTCTCGTAGATGCCCTCAGTATTCTGTTAGTTTAACAGTGGGATTCCTTTTAGAATCTTCCTCCTGAGTCATCGCTTTCAAGTTTTCGAAACTTTCTGAGAAAAGGCATATTTGTGCCGTTATCTGTGCAACTGTATGTTTATTCTGTGCCTGTTTAGGTTATTAAAACCACCTTTACAGGAGAAAAATGTACTGAACAAAACAAACGAATGTTGAACCTACAGAAGCATCATAGAAAATGGCATTAAAAAACGTCATTTCAAAACAATAGTATTTACACGGTATACGTCAATGGATCAGGAACACATTTTCGTCAAATATGACACAATGAAATTTAGAACGTACCTGTAACAATAGTCTGTCTGAACACACTCCATATAAACGTTTCAGTTATTAAATGTGGAATTATCACCAAGCGTGTATTACTGTCATTGTGCCGAGGCACAACACGTTTATATGGACTGTTCAGGCAGACTATTATGAAAGTTATGTGTGTCCCACATTTGGGTGGGCCATAACTGACGAAAATGTGCTGTGCTTTTAAAATTACCTTTTTGCAGTTTCCCCATTTTCTTTGATGCGTCTGTAAATTCTGTTCCGCCTTTTCCGTACCTTACTATTTTCTCCTGCGAAGATGGTTGTGATATCTGAAAACGGTACAGGATAAACATACAGTCATACACTGATGGCACAAATATGCTTCTTTTCCTTTTTTTCAAAATATTTAACAAGTATAGACAGTCGCTTCCGAAAGTTTTATCTCTGAACGTAGTTTTGACTTGTCTGGGAGCACAATAAGTTCTATCGCCGGCGTTTCTTTTTAAATTTCATTACATTTTTTGCTGCAACCACTTCCCTTTAGCTTCATACTACACTCCTGGAAATTGAAATAAGAACACCGTGAATTCATTGTCCCAGGAAGGGGAAACTTTATTGACACATTCCTGGGGTCAGATACATCACATGATCACACTGACAGAACCACAGGCACATAGACACAGGCAACAGAGCATGCACAATGTCGGCACTAGTACAGTGTATATCCACCTTTCGCAGCAATGCAGGCTGCTATTCTCCCATGGAGACGATCGTAGAGATGCTGGATGTAGTCCTGTGGAACGGCTTGCCATGCCATTTCCACCTGGCGCCTCAGTTGGACCAGCGTTCGTGCTGGACGTGCAGACCGCGTGACACGACGCTTCATCCAGTCCAAAACATGCTCAATGGGGGACAGATCCGGAGATCTTGCTGGCCAGGGTAGTTGACTTACACCTTCTAGAGCACGTTGGGTGGCACGGGATACATGCGGACGTGCATTGTCCTGTTGGAACAGCAAGTTCCCTTGCGGTCTAGGAATGGTAGAACGATGGGTTCGATGACGGTTTGGATGTACCATGCACTATTCAGTGTCCCCTCGACGATCACCAGTGGTGTACGGCCAGTGTAGGAGATCGCTCCCCACACCATGATGCCGGGTGTTGGCCCTGTGTGCCTCGGTCGTATGCAGTCCTGATTGTGGCGCTCACCTGCACGGCACCAAACACGCATACACCCATCATTGGCACCAAGGCAGAAGCGACTCTCATCGCTGAAGACGACACGTCTCCATTCGTCCCTCCATTCACGCCTGTCGCGACACCACTGGAGGCGGGCTGCAAGATGTTGGGGCGTGAGCGGAAGACGGCCGAACGGTGTGCGGGACCGTAGCCCAGCTTCATGGAGACGGTTGCGAATGGTCCTCGCCGATACCCCAGGAGCAACAGTGTCCCTAATTTGCTGGGAAGTGGCGGTGCGGTCCCCTACGGCACTGCGTAGGATCCTACGGTCTTGGCGTGCATCCGTGCGTCGCTGCGGTCCGGTCCCAGGTCGACGGGCACGTGCACCTTCCGCCGACCACTGGCGACAACATCGATGTACTGTGGAGACCTCACGCCCCACGTGTTGAGCAATTCGGCGGTACGTCCACCCGGCCTCCCGCATGCCCACTATACGCCCTCGCTCAAAGTCCGTCAACTGCACATACGGTTCACGTCCACGCTGTCGCGGCATGCTACCAGTGTTAAAGACTGCGATGGAGCTCCGTATGCCACAGCAAACTGGCGGACACTGACGGCGGCGGTGCACAAATGCTGCGCAGCTAGCGCCATTCGACGGCCAACACCGCGGTTCCTGGTGTGTCCGCTGTGCCGTGCGTGTGATCATTGCTTGTACAGCCCTCTCGCAGTGTCCGGAGCAAGTATGGTGGGTCTGACACACCGGTGTCAATGTGTTCTTCTTTCCATTTCCAGGAGTGTATTTCCGTGCGGTTTGATTTGTAAGTGATTTATATTGCATTGTTAATGTTTCGAGCCTTGCTAATTCTGTTAAATTCATCATGCTGACAGGTACAAAAATTTTCCCTGTTTTGGTGTGGAAGAGCAGTTATCATTTTAAGCAGACGTGTTTTTGTGTATGCTTATTGGAAAGGGCCAGTGGTCTATAAAGATGAAAGGGATGACTGTTGTGAATGCGTGGCGTCTGTTCTTTCGGACACTTAGATGGGCAATGAATCCACCACTCTCAGTGCGAATGCACGATCACGTTTGACCTCCTACGGGCATCTCAAAGTTGCGAGCACGCAGAACATGGACGGCGACTTCGGATATGTGCGCAAGGTGGGAATGTGGGTTGGCCGAAGGGCGTAGCGAGATAGTCCACGCAGGTGCGGTAAGCACTATGTTCGGATGGCGCAGTAGGTAACGCAATTGCCTGGCAAGCAGGAGATTCTGGTTTCGAGTCACAGTATGGCACACATTTTCACTCGTCGCCACTGACTCCGCAGCAAGTGCCTTTCATTTCCTTTCTGCTTATACTCCTCAATCTTCAGCTTACATAAAGAGATAATTGTATAACAGTAGACGTTTCACGGTGAGATAAGTGATGCCAGGAAACACAACATGCCTCACATCAAAATATGTGTGCTTAACCGATTAACACTTTCCATTTTATAGATCACTAATCATGCCTAATATGTGTGGTTAAACGCAACTGTTAACATTCATTTGCAGAGTGTGGGTAATATTTATCCTTATGCACAGCATAAATGTAAATGGCTTACATTTTTTGTATTGCTTCTTTTTCTGACAATTAGTTCCCATAGATACCTAAGTCTGTGGGACATGGACAACTAGAGCAAAACTTGTCATAATTTGAAAACAGAAATAAAGTGTATGTATGAGGAAGAAAAGTAAAGAAATTAAAAAATTTATATGAGGAGTTAGAGACAAGATGAAAGATGGGGTAGAAATGAAGAGGGGCTACTGGCCAGAGGAAGTAACACTTGAGGACAGACAGGAAATGAGAGACCAAGAGCAAACAAACAAGAAAAATGGTTCAAATGGCTCTGAGCACTATGGGACTTAACTACTGAGGTCATCAGTCCCCTAGAACTTAGAACTTCTTAAACCTAACTGACCTAAGGACATCACACACATCCATGCCCTAGGCAGGATTCGAACCTGCGACCGTAGCGGTCGCGCGGTTCCAGACTGTAACGCCTAGAACCGCTCGGCCACCCAGGCCGGCCAAACAGGAAAGAATTAGAAACAATGAGTGACCAACTTTTAGTTGAGGAGCAATTGGTCAGCCGGCGAGAGGTCCTCTACACACGTAAATATGCTTAAAAGCTGCACACAGTTCATCTCATCAGTACTGGTTCGTAGCCATGCTTCTAGTTCTACTGTGCGCGTAACTCGCTCGGCTGCACCTACCGAATGAGACATAAATCAGCTTTAAAAGCAGCTCTCGACAAGACGAGTCTTCAGACGAACAAGTCGCCGCGTGGCGTGACGTGCGGCGCTCATTAATGCGACGTAACACGTGTTTCACGCTCACATTAACATTTGTGTGGAGCGCTTTTTCTACCAGCCCGTCGGGCCAGGCAGCCGCTCGAGGCTTAAATGAGGAGGGACGGCCATTGTCACTTACGGTCCGGCCGCGAGCCGCTCTGCCCATACCGGCCGCAACAGGTTGGACTGGACTGGCCGCCACACCCCCCGGTTTCACTTTCGCTGCATTCTCGTTCCAAGTCTTCCCTGGTCGCGCGCTCTCCGCTTCCTGTCCGCTCGAAAAGGCAAATGACTGTAGAGATACTAGCCAGACGAGCAGGATACAGGATTTCCGATAACTTTTACATCTTCGCTGTCGGGGCGTACCATGATTTGCATCTAAGTGTGAAATGAACCCTAACACCATTGACAAGATTTCGTATGCTATTCAGAGACATTTTCTGAGTATTCGAATGTAAATGACCCATCGTCTCCTGCGGTTGGTTACAGAGTAGTATTTAGGACGGTTTATACTTCGATATTTAAAACATATCATTAACGGGTCTCGATGTACCGAAAGATAGTATGGATACAGCGATGTATCGACGGGAAAGCTATCGACGATACTTCGATATTTAAAACATATCATTAACGGTTCTCGATGTACCGAAAAATAGTATCGATACTACGATGTATCGACGGGAAAGCTATCGACGTACCACCCTACAAAAATATCGGCTGCTCATTGCTAATACTGCCGGGTTCAGAATTCTTTTTATTTAAGTATTAATTTATTATTAGATATTCTGTACATCAACAACCTAGCGACCTGCTTATGCCCTTAGAGCAAAAATTGAAAGGAAAACGATGCAGGTCTAAGGCGCTTCAGTCATGGACTGTGCGGCTGGTCCCGGCGGAGGTTCGAGTCTTCCCTCGGGCATGGGTGTGTGTGTTTGTCCTTAGGATAATTTAGGTTAAGTGGTGTGTAAGCTTAGGGACTGATGGCCTTAGCAGTTAAGTCCCATAAGATTTCACACACATCTGAACATCATCATCATCTGAAAACGATGCACGTTCACGCTTGGCGATAACCACTTTGCTAACAATGATAACTGCATGTAAGTGAGACAATAAAAGGTGTCCGATGGGTTCATCGTTCGATTTTGTCACATATCGGATTCGTTCCGAACACTGCAGATCGATTTCCCTTTTCTTTCTTTTTTTTTCATTTCTGCAAATGGCTGCGATCTTGCAGTTGAAGTGTCAAACTTGTGTACTGAAGTTAAACGTAGCAGTTTTTTTTTGTTGTTGTGTGTGGTCCTATTGACCCTCCCCCCCGTTCAGTTCAATTGGACGTCTTCTTTGTAGTACCTACACTTCATTCACGAGAGGCACGATAGTACTAAAGGAGGCGGGGACTGTTGTGCTTTTAGGTTCAGAAGTGTTAGCAATAGAATGAGCTGGTTAGGAGAGCTCTATAGGACTTGACGTCGAATATCACCTGTGTAAGATATCCATCAGGTACATTTCAAGCCCTCTAAAGCTGACCAAGTGGAATAGCTGAGGAACAAACTCAGGTAAACGAATATCACACAGACTTTACGTACTGATAGCCGGGGACCGTCGAACGTTGCGGCAACTGGTTGGGAAAAAAAAAAGAAAAAAAAAGAGAGAGAGAGAGAGAACATGAAAACTTGCAGAAGGGACCACTCGTCAGTTTCAAAGTGCTGTCGGTAGTCCAACTAGCGCAATGACTGTGCTTAGGCTGTTAAAAAGAATGCGAAATAATGATAGAGCAGCTCCCCATAAGACACACATTTATTTTGCCACTTCTAAGCGGCGGTTGTAGTGGTGTTAGATGCCACTGGACAGTAGGTGACTGGAAAGGAGTGATTTGGAGAGGTGAATCACGCTGTAGAGTTTGGCAATCCGATAGAAGGGTTTGGGTTTGACAGATTCCTGGAGAAGGTTACATGCCATCATGTGTACTGCCAACAGTGGAGTACGGATGAGGTGTTGTTATGGTGATAAGGGTGTTATCCTCTCGGCATATGAACACGTTTTATAGTAGTGTGTTCTGCGTATATCCGAAGAACATTTCAGGGACGCTGATTTTATCAACATGACGAAGCACCCCTTCATAAAGCAGTATATGTGAGGCAATGGTTCTTGAGAATAATGTTCTTGACATTGTCTGGCTTGTCCAGAGTCCAGATCTGATCCCAGTGGACAACCCCATCGACGATCATAACCACCTTCTCTGTTTTGCGTTCTTGAAGAAAAATGGCCAGCCATTGCTCCGCTGACTTTCAGACACCTCATGGATTGCGCCCCCAACAAAATTACAAAGGCGGGGACTGTTGTGCATTTAGGTTGAGAAGGGTTAGCAATAGAATGTGCTGGTTAGAAGAGCTCAATAGGACTTGGCGTCGAATATCACCTAAGATATCCATTAGTTACATTTCGAGCCCTCTATAGCTAATCAAGTGGACACACCTCATACTAAATCTCTGTTGATGTTTATTTGTTTCATCCTAGTATTTTCCTGCCGATTAACTGACGTTTGACACCAAGTCATATATTTTTATTTTCCGATTTGGCCGATCGCGGCAGTTATCTACCATTGCCATTTCCTGATACGAATTCTTCCTGCGTCTCTAGCGATCACGTTGTCGACGTTAGGGTAAGTCCAGGCTTGCATGATGATGGATAACGGGTGCTGTAGCTGTAGATTATTTTGTTTTGGAACACTCAGGTTATTTTCATCCCAAATTAAACGATATGGTTCCAGAAAACTTTTCAAGTCTCAAACATCTACGATGCAAATATGTAGAGTGAACGAAAATTTGTACAAAAACCAGGATTCAAACCCAGGTCTTGTGCCCACTAGGCAGTTAGATAACCATTACGCCTCCCTGGCAAAGTGGCTTTGTGCAAGTGCGTGGGCTATGATAACAGGCCACCCTCCTCGATGCAAATTCCCATTCATGCCTCCGCCCAATTGACATTCGTCCTGAAGTCGAATAGCATTGCAGAGGCTCTCCAACTGTGTTCTAGTAGCAACTCAGCACCGAACGAAGTGGGGGATCCTGCCTGAAACCCAGGGATAAGTGCTTTAATCAAATGAAACTCTATGGTTCCAGAGACCTTTCACACAGTTGTGTTAACACAATTGTTCCGGGGTGCCTTAGAGGTTAGCGCATCTGTCTAGTGAGCAGAAGACCCAGGTTCGAATCCCGGCCATTTTACAAATTTTCATTCGCCGCTTCAGTCTGCATGTATTTTCATCTCAATTTTCCATCCAGTACTTTTTGTTCTTTACTTTATTTGCAATCGATTTCGGTGCCTTTTATAGCTACATCTTCAAGCACCAAGGCACAACCCGAAAGTATCTGTGTTGCTGCATCCTCCACAGTAAATACGAGTGTGCCTCAGTGGCGCAAAATAAAGCCATAACAGACTTCTCAATCGACAGAAAGTAAAGCTAACAACAGCAGGATGGTAAATTCTGCCTGGTGAAGCAGAGCTTCGCAGCTCGATTGTTCGTGTTGTTGCATATAACTTCTCCAGCGCCATACGCTGTTAGTTTGCTGCAATGCTTTTCTCGAGACGTGTACCCTGCGTTGTCCTCGGTCCGGTGCGCCTCGCGCCATGGGAGTGCTGCTCGGTAGGTACCTGTGCGGCCGGCGCTGTGTGACGCACCCACGACTCGGCAGACAAGCTTCCATAGCGGCGCCGCGCGGAGGCGGCGGCGGGGGCGGCGGCGGCTGCCGGCCGTCTGTGCGTGGGCGTCGGGGGCAGCCGTGTCCAGCACCGGTCACACGACGTGGCAACGCGGCCGCTTTCTCCAGCCGACGATACGTAAACGACTCGAGGACGAGCGCCTCCCACTCGGCACCTCATCACAATAAAGCGCCGCCGTCTGCACGGTACCTGTTCTCTCGGGAGCGCACGCTCGCACACTCCGCTGCAACAGGGCTCGTATTCAGCAAGTAGCTGTCCGGGAGGGTACAGTGTGTGCCAGCATCGAGAGGAATCTTCCACTGCCATGCTACACCAATGTTTACCAGCTTTAAAAAAAAAAAAAAAAAAAAAAAAAAAGAAGGTTCACATGGCTCTGAGCACTATGGGACTTAACATCCGAGGTCGCCAGTCCCCTAGAACTACTTAAACCTAACTAATCTAAGGACATCACACACATCCAGCCCGAGGCAGGATTCGATTCGAACCTGCGACCGTAGCAGTCGTGGGGTTCCGGACTGAAGAGCCTAGAGTTCGATGCTTGGGAGGGGGGCGGAGTTGTTGTCACATTTTTCTTATTTTCTTGCACCCACCTCCCTCCCACCCCCAAATACAAGTTGTTGCCAAAGAAACTTTTAACATCCCACAGTTGGCTAGGAGTTAATTACAGTCCAATAAAATACGGGGTGTTCATTATACATTCTCCTTTTTCTTCCGCCACGTCCGTGTTAGGACTAAGGCCTCTTTCGGTCTCACCACGTCATCCTCGGTCTTACCAGACGTCTCTTACCCTACGGTGTGTAATCCTTTGCTAGTTTAGGAAGTCTTGACTTACGAAATACGTGTTCTCTCTACTTTTCTTTGTACTGAATTGCGTTTTCGGTTATTGATTAGATTTCTAATTCTTCCTTTATTACTTGGTTTCTAATCTTGCCTTCCCTAGCATAGCCTTTCACAGATATTAGAAATTACATTTCTGACGCTTTAAGTGCCGTAAATCATTCCTTCTCAGCGTCAAAATTTGTGCCCCATACAGTGAAGTACGAATTGTCATGACTCCTCATGTTAGAAGTAATAGTAGTAGCTTTATTCACCCGTAGATTTCTTTTTCAAAACCGTGTGCCCGACCGAGACTCGAATTCGGGACCTTTGCCTTTCGCGGGCAAGTGCTCTGCCATCATCTGAGCTACCGAAGCACGACTCACGCCCGGTCCTCACAGCTTTACTTCTGCCAGTATCTCGTCTCCTACCTTCCAAATTTTACAGAAGCCGTTCTGCAAGGTTCGCAGGAGGGAGACCAAGAGATGAATACACTAAGCAGATTCAGAAGGATGTAGGTTGCAGTAGGTACTGGGAGATGAAGAAGCTTGCACAGGATAGAGTAGCATGGAGAGCTGCATCAAACCAGTCTCAGGACTGAAGACCACAACAACAACATGATCCTTCCAATGAATCTCAGTCTGGCAACTGCTTTGTGTGTGTGTGAAATCTTATGGGACTTAACGGCTAAGGTCATCAGTCCCTAAGCTTACACACTACTTAACCTAAATTATCCTAAGGACAAACACACACACTCATGCGCCGGGACCAGCCGCACAGTCCGTGACAGCAGCGCTTAGACCGCTCGGCTAATCCCACGCGGCGGCAACTGCTTTACCGACGATCAACTTTATATGATTATTCCATTTTAAATCACTCCTAATGCCTACTCCCAGATAATTTATGGAATTAACTGCTTCCAGTTGCTGACCTCCTATACTGTAGCTAAATGATAAAGGACCTTCCTTTCTGTGTATTCGCAGCCCATTACACTTGTCTACAGTTAGATTCAGTTGCCATTCCCTGCACCATGCGTCAATTCGTTGCAGATCCTCCTGCATTTCAGTATAATTTTCCATTGTTACTACCTCTCGATATACTACAGCATCATCCGCAAAAAGCCTCAGTGAACTTCCGATGTTATCCACAAGGACCTTTATTTATATCCTGAATAGCAACGGTCCTACGACACTCCCCTGCAGCACACCTGAAATCACACTTACTTCGGAAGACTTCTCTCCATTGAGAATGACATCCTGCGTTCTGCTATCTAGGAACTCTTCAATCCAATCACACAATTGGTCTGATAGTCCATATGCTCTTACTTTGTTCATTAAACGACTGTGGGAAACTGTATCGAACGCCTTGCGGAAGTCAAGAAACACGGCATCTACCGGGGAACCTGTGTCTATGGCCCTCTGAGTCTCGTGGGCGAATGGCGCGAGCTGCGTTTCACCTGATCGTCTTTATCGAAACTCATGCTGATTCCTACAGAGTAGATTTCTAGTCTCCAAAAAAGTCATTATACTCGAACATAATACGTGTTCGAAAATTCTACAACTGATCGACATTAGAGATATGGGTCTATAGTTCTGCACATCTGTTCGACTCCCCTTCTTGAAAACGGGGTTGAACTGTGCCCTTTTCCAATCCTTTGGGACGCTACGCTCTTCTAGAGACCTACGGTACACCGCTGCAAGAAGGGGGGCAAGTTCCTTGGCGTACTCTGTGTAAAATCGAACTCGTGTCCCATCAGGTCCAGCGGCCTTTTCCGCTGGAGAAAGGAGACTAAGACAAGGCTATAAGGTTGTATTTTAAATTTTAGATATCGACATACGTTACTTGTCTAGTGTAATATTGTAGGCTTCCGCGGCCAGTAGTGTCAATTTGCATAATATTGTTTTGGACATTAGGCCGCACTATTATGAAACACTAAAGAAACCAAAATTCTGGCGTTTCGACCCACTTTCAAGCGAAGAAAGCGGCAAGCCATTCGGCTCGGTTTTTTTCACTGATTTGTGAAAAATAATCCGAATGGATGGGAGCTGATTTAGATGGTGTCTGGAAGCACAGTGAGGTGAGAAAAGTCATGGGATACCTCCTAAAATCATGTTGGCCCCCCTTTAGCATGGAACAGGGCAGCAGCTCAACGTGGCGTGGTTCCAACAAGTCACTGTAAGTCCCCTGCAGAAACAATGAGCCATATTGCATTTATAGCCGACCATAACTTGTAAGTAAGCTGATTAGGTTTTTATGTTGGTAACGCCACGTAGCGCTCTGTTTGAAGATCACTGACTGTGATGTGTGCAGTCTGTGGCTGGTTTGCATTGTTGTTTACTATTGTAGTGTTAGGCAGTTGGATGTGAACAGCGCGAAGCGTTGCGCAGTTGGGGGTGAGCAGCCAGCAGTGGTGAATGTGGGGAGAGAAATGGCGGAGTTTTGAGAGCGAATGGTCTGGACGTGTGTCTATGAGAAAGAGTAAATTTGTAAGACTGGATGTTATGAACTGATATATATATATATATATATATATATATATATATATATATATATATATATATGTTAAGGTAAATACATCGTTTGTTCTCTATCAAAATCTTTCATTTGCTAACTATGCCTATCAGTAGTTAGTGCCTTCAGTAGTTGGAATCTTTTATTTAGCTGCCAGTATTGGCGCTCGCTGTATTGCAGTAGTTCGAGTAACGATGATTTTTGTGAGGTAAGTGATTCATGAAAGGTATAGGTTATTGTTAGTCAGGGCCATCCTTTTGTAGGGATTATTGAAAGTCAGATTGCGTTGCGCTAAAAATATTGTGTGTCAGTTTAGTGTTGATCAGAATAAGTAAAGAGTACGTCGGAGTACGTTCAGTTTTGCTCATCTGTTTGAAAATTAAGTAAAGTAAGCCGGCCGGAGTGGTCGAGCCGTTCTAGGCGCTACAGTCTGAAGCCGAGCGACTGCTACGGTCGCAGGTTCGAATCCTGCCTCGGGAATGGATGTGTGTGATGTCCTTAGGTAAGTTAGGTTTAATTAGTTCTAAGTTCTAGGCGACTGATGACCTCAGAAGTTAAGTCGCATAGTGCTCAGAGCCATTTGAACCATTTTGAAATAGAGGTTTATCAGCACAGTCATTTATAATTTTTCTAAGGGGTGTTTCAAACTGCGAAACTGTTGACGGTGCAGGATTTTCTGCACGAACTGACCTCTTAGATGTGTCCCACAAATGTTCGATCGGAATCGTGTCGGTTCGCTCAAGTTGTGCAGAAGGTTCTTTCAGTTATTGCGAGCGATTGTCGCATGGTGACATGGCGCATTATCACCCATAAATATCCATCGTTCTTTGGGAACACAACGTCGATGAATGGCCGCAAATCGTCTCAAGTAACCGAACATAGTCATTTCGAGTCCATGATCTCTTTAGCTGGACCAGAGGACGCAGTGCATTCCATGCTAAAACAGCCCACACCGTTATGTATGTATCTCCAGCTTGCACAGTACCTCATCGACAACTTGGATCCATGACACCGGGAGATCTGCGCCTCACTCGAACCCTACCATCAGCTCTTACCATATGAAATCGAGAGTCATCTTACCGAGCCATGGTTTCCAAAACGGTTCAAATTGCTCTGAGCGCTATGGGACTTAATTCTGAGGTCATCAGCCCCTACAACTTAGAACTACTTAAACCTAACTAACCTAAGGAAATCACACATATCCATGCCCGAGGCAGGATTCGAACCTGCGACCGTAGCGGTCGCGCGGTTCCATACTGTAGCACCTAGAACCGCTCGGCCACTACGGCCGGCGCCACGGTTTTCCTGTCGTCTAGTATCCAACCAATATGCTCAAGATCTCAGAAGAGGCGCTGCCATAGCTCATTAGCGCCAGATTTCGCCGCACTATCCTAATGGATACGTTCGTCGTATGTCACACACTGACTTCTGCGGTTATTACACATAGTGTTGCTTGCCTGTTACCGCTGACAACTACAAGCTAACGCCACTTCTCTCGGTCGTTATGATAGGTCGTCGGCCACTACATTGTCCTTGTGTGAGGTAATGTCTGAAACTTGGTATTCTCCGCCTACTCTTGACACTGTGGAACTCGGAATACTGAATCACCAAACGATTTCGGAAATGGAATGTCCCATGCTGAAAGGGTACAGTACTGCCCGACATTGAAAATAGGTACAACATTCTTCGTTATTCTTGTCAGAACAACATATTTTTTGTAATAATAACTCAATTTCACTTAATACACCGAAGCCGGATACCAGTGTAGGAAAGAATGACAATTTATTTATTTAATTGATCACATGTGCACTCCCACAAAATAAATCCCTACATCCCATTTGGTGAGATCTGTGAATTTAATGAATGAATCTATGGTCGTCTGCTAGCCGCAGATAGTGAATGTGCAATATATGATCATCTTTGAGACGGTTCTTTTGTCACCTTTGGTGGAATCAGAGAGATGAAATTTACCTGAGCTTTGAGCACCTGAAATGTGGCTGACCAATACCGTAGCAAGGTGCTCCAACATGACGTCGAACATTTGACTTTCTCAAGGTCCGACTTTCTAACAACCAACTAATAATCGCTTACGCGCCCAAAAACAGAGTTACAAGTACGTCAAAGATCATAGTGACAAAAGAAAGAATACACATAAGAATAATATCATTGCAATATAAACATATCGATGTATCACAGATGAAATCAAATCTGAATGTTGTCTCAGAAACATGTTAAGTAGTTAACAGAAACACAGTAGAATATTGCTGGTATCGAGAGGTTCAGGTGAGGTGCCGTAATGGTTGCGTAATTCAAGTACCATAACAAAGTGTTACATATTAATTTACACAACTAAAAGAACTCAGTCTTAATTAAAATCTACATGATGCAACGTAGTATGTACTATCAGAAATTAATTAGTTATTCATGCATATTGTGAAGTCCGCAGTAACCTAATGGAAGTGTTCATAAAACAGAAGTGTCACAGTAATGGAACCACCAGTCCAGTGAAAGGGTACAGTACCGCCCGACATTGAAAATAGGTACAACATACTTCATTATTTTTGTCAGAACAACACATTTTTTTGTAAAATAACTCAATTTCAATTAATACAGCGAAGCCGGATACCAGTGTGGGAAGGAATGACAATTTATTTATTTAATTGATCACATGTGCACTCCCACAAAGTAAATCCCTACATCCAGTTTGGTGAGATCTGTGAAATGAATGAATGTATGGTCGTCTGCTAACCGCAGATAGTGAATGTGAATATATCATTATCTTTGAGATGATCCTTTGGTCACCTTTGGTGGGACCAAAGAGATGAAATTTACCTGACCTTTGAGCGCCTGAAATGTGGCTGACCAATACGGTAGCATGGTGTTCCCCCACCTCGGCCGAGATGCGAGATGACCTGAAGAACGGCCATGTTTCAGCACTCTGGTGCTGGATCTTGTGTTGGTAAGACCTGTCTCAGGTGTGCTCCGTAAAGACAAAAGAGTGGAGAGAATGGTATGCATGTGGAATACTTAAGAGTAGTTTGGAATAATTATTTCTCTATTTCAGGAACTTTTGTGGGGAGAATTAAATGACAGGCAGGTGATATTAGAGGGAATCGTAGAAATCTTCGGAAGTGACCAACGTTCACATTGAAACCACGCGTAGCAATAAGTTGAAATACTTGCGAGTGCTAGTATTAAGTGCTAAAGTTAAGCTGAATTACTGGCGTGTGTACTATAAGTTAGAAATATTTAAGAAATGGCGTGTGCAGGACTTGAAATTAGAGACGAGTACTTCCACGTGGTGAGTACTGCGTGAGTCTAAATCTGTGTATGAGACAAAGGATAATGAGAAGTACTCGTCCATGGTATCAGTTGAGGACTCGCGTGTGTGAGGAATATGATCTTAATATTACTTTGCGTGTTATGTTTCCGTTTTACGCTGGATTCAAACTCTAATACTCTCAGAGAGAAGAAAGGTGAGTCAGCCGTCTATCCAGTAACGCCACTTGACTTGCATTGCACAGGAAGACGTGCATATATCCTCCAGAGTTCGTGGTAGGAAACAAAAGTTACGAAGTGGGGCAGTGTCGTGTGAAACTGGGATGAATACTCGTAGTAATTGAAGTGGGAAAGCTGCAAGTGATGTGATTCTAACGTTGTGACTATTCTTTGTGTTGTATTCTATGTTGCCAGTGTGATGTATTTCATGTAATTTAAGTGTGTGTGGTTTGCATGTGAGAGTAGCAAGATAGGTGCAGAGGCAGTGGGTTATGCATGTTACTTTTTGTACCGCTCGGTCTGGAGGAAATTTTCGTGGTAATGGGTGTGAGAGTCGAAGTGTGAGATATACCAAAAGATCCACCATCCTATCCAGAAAGTGCACTGTAGCGTTAGATCATTACGATACCATAAGATAATCACCAATGTAAAGCCATGCCCACTGGGCGGAGTTTCTCATGTGTAATTGTTGTATAAAATGTAATGGTTTGTTTAGGTTGTCTTTGAATCATAATAGAATTTATCGGAATAGAAAAGATAGTGAAAAGAAAAAGATTGGTGGCCTTGTTCTTCGAATAGTGTGTAGTCATGATATCCAGAATTTATAATGTGTGCGCCATTCATATTCAGTGCGATGACCACGTGTTGGTCAAAGCCGTTGGGTAAGAAAGAAAATGTGGTATTGCCAGTGCGTAGTGAACAATCAGAGTTGTGTAAATTACTAATAGTCAGAAGTGCGTTATCCGTTTCCGTTGCGTAATATTCAAACATGAGAATAATTTGTAGCTTAATTGTGGGTACTAGAGCTCATAATTTGTAATTGAGAAATAAGAATAAATCCTCTCGCTTGGCAGACCACTCATCTTGCAGGCCTGACTGCTTGATGCTACATTATGAACAAGGCATGTGGGTGCCTGTCAGTGCAGCTCAGAAGAGGAGCTGCCAGATTTCGCCGCACTATGCTGACAGATGCGTTCGTCGTATGTCACACATTGTCTTCTGCGGTTATTCGACGTAGTGTTGCTTGCCTGTAAGCGCTGACAACTCCACGCTAACGCCGCTTCTCTCGGTCGTTAAGCAAGGACGTCGGCCAGTACCTTGTCTGTGTGACAGGTAGTGTCTGAAATTTGCTCCTTTGGCATACTCTTGACACTGTGGAACTCGGAATACTGAATTACCAAACGATTTCCGAAATTGAATGTCCCATGCATATAGCTCCGACGCGCTCATAGTATGTTTATTCCCGTCGTGCGGTCACAACCACGTCGGAAACCTTTTCCCATGAATCACCATAGTACAACTGACAGCTCCTCTTAGGCACTGCCCTTGTGTACGCGGTACAACCGCCATCTAGGTATATCGCCATCCCACGACTTTCGTCGCCTTTGTGCATATTATCAGCACGATTAACAGTAGCAGCAAACCACAAAACAGCTTATAGCATAAGGATCCTGAATCTACACCACGTTATATGATTCATACTTACAGCAACCACTGAGGATATGTGGACATAAGCACAAAATTTGTATATCTGAAAATACGATAATCAAGGCTATGGAAAATGGAAATGTCCCATGGGGAAACGATGCGGGAGACCCGCACCGCCGTACTGGCCCAAATGGCTCTGAGCACTATGGGACTTAGCCCGCATCTCGTGGTCGTGCGGTAGCGTTCTCGCTTCCCACGCCCGGGTTCCCGGGTTCGATTCCCGGCGGGGTCAGGGATTTTCTCTGCCTCGTGATGGCTGGGTGTTGTGTGCAGTCCTTAGGTTAGTTAGGTTTAAGTAGTTCTAAGTTCTAGGGGACTTATGACCACAGCAGTTGAGTCCCATAGTGCTCAGAGCCATTTGAACCACTATGGGACTTAACATCTGAGGTCATCAGTCCCCCAGAACTTAGAACTACTTAAACCTAACTAACCTAAGGATATCACACACATCCAAGCCCGAGGCAGGATTCGAACCTGCGACCGTAGCGGTCGCGCGGTTCCAGACTGTAGCGCCCAGAACGGCTCGGCCACTCCGGCCGGCGCACCGCCGTAGCAGGCAAGGTCCTAATGGAGGTGGTTTGCCGTTGCCTTCCTCCTCCGTACTGGGGATGAATGATGATGAAGACGACACAACAACACCCAGTCATCTCGGGGCAGGTGAAAATCCCTGACCCCGCCTGGAATCGAGAACGCTACCGCGAGACCACAAGCTGCAGACAGTCAAGGCTATAATAAAATAAAAAACAATATTATGTAATTTTCGAAGATGATCTTAAAATGAATTCATCACATTAAATACAACTAAAATACCGTAGCAGCATTTTACATTTTATTAAATAACGTCTTTAATATCTTCAACTCTGCGAGCCCATTGGATCGTAAATTATCTAATTTCTGTTGTCAGGAGACTACTGACCTCACTTTCTGAGATGCCACTGGACAATTCGAAGTGACGTTTGCTACGGAGGAGTGCCAGTAAGGTTGGCTATTACCTACACTGTTCTGGTAATAGCAAAAAAAAAAAAAAAAAGGTTCAAATGGCTCTGAGCACTATGGGACTCAACCTCTGAGGTCATCAGTCCCCTAGAACTTAGAACCACTTAAACCTAACTAACCTAAGGACATCACATAGCCGGCCGCGGTGGTCTCGCGGTTCTAGGCGCGCAGTCCGGAACCGTGCGACTGCTACGGTCGCAGGTTCGAATACTGCCTCGGGCATGGATGTGTGTGATGTCCTTAGGTTAGTTAGGTTTAAGTAGTTCTAAGTTCTAGGGGACTGATGACCACAGCAGTTGAGTCCCATAGTGCTCAGAGCCATTTGAACCATTTGACATCACATACCTCCATGCCCGAGGGAGGATTCGAACCTGCGACCGTAGCGGTCGCGCGGGGTAATAGCAAGTCCCAGGTGTAGTATTTTACTGCAGTGAGACGTTGATGCCGGCCGCGGTGGCGGAGCGATTCTAGGCGCTTCAGTCCGGTTCAAACGGCTCTGAGCACTATGGGACTCAACTGCTGTGGTCATAAGTCCCCTAGAACTTAGAACTACTTAAACCTAACTAACCTAAGGACAGCACACAACACCCAGCCATCACGAGGCAGAGAAAATCCATGACCCCGCCGGGAATCGAACCCGGGAACCCGGGCGTGGGAAGCGAGAACGCTACCGCACGACCACGAGATGCGGCTTCAGTCCGGAACCGCGTTTCTGCCACGGTCTTAGGTTCGAATCCTGCCTCGGGCATGGTTCATGGTTGTGTGTGATGTCCTTAGATTAGTTAGGTTTAAGCAGTTCTAAGTATAAGGGACTGATGACCTCAGATGTTAAGTCCCATAGTGCTTAGAGCCATTTGAACCATTTTTTTAGAGACGTAGATTTCGGACACTAAAACTGACAATGGCTGGGAGAGCCGTGTTCTAACTACGTGCCCCCCCCCCCCCCCCCCATATTCGCAGGATGACACGGCCACCGGTCGGTACCGTTGCCCCTTCATGGCCTGTTCGGACGGAGTTAGTTTTTAGAGACGTTGATGCCGCAAGGTAGTTCTATCGTAGTCGCTTGTTTATACTAGCGAGCTGTCAGTTCTATTCTTCTGCAGCTGCATCTACATCTATATTCCCCAAGCCACATTGCATTGCGACGGCACTGTTTTATAATGCATTTTCAGACCTATTGCCTCTTCATTTAAGGGTAAGACCTCAAGCTTCCGAGGATTACCTCCATCGTCTTCTTCAGGAGCAACTGGCTGTCAAATCTGCTGTCGTAATGGCCACATATAGTCCATAGACGACTTCTGATTGGTCGGTAGGTATGTAATGCTGTCACAGATGATGTCAACATCTGCGCTGGTTACGCCTCTGCCCCTGGAGTAGCGTAAATATTGCGACTAACATCTCTGCATCGAGAGCTCGCTTCCATGCAACGGTAAGATCATATCTGCTGTCACGGTTGAAGTTCCTGTCGCACATTCTTATTTCTACAGCCTCTTCAATTACTCGAGCCCAGAATGTAGGAGCCTGGAACAAAACTTTTGTTTGGTCAAACAGTAGTTTGTGTTTGTATGTGAGGTTGTCCTCAGCAGCTGAAGATATCTGCACTTCTCGATTTTTGATATGACGTTGATGTTCTGCACTGCGGCCGGAAACGGTGTGAATACAATCACCAATGTAATTGCTACCGCATTCGCAAGGGATGTTATAAATCCCACAAATCTTGAGGCTAAGACTGTCCTTAACAGGCTGTAGCATCTCCTTTATTTTCTTAGGATAACGAAATATAGGTCTTGTACAAAGTCTGCCAAGTATTGCCTACTTTCCTGGAAGTAGCGCCTCATAAAGGAAGGAGTACAATCACATTTTCGTGTTTCCCTATCTCGGAAAACCCTGACTTCGTGTCAGGTGATCCGTAGCTGTTCTTTCAGAACACGTACTTCAGATGATTAATTTGGGAATTGAAGTGGTCCTCATTAGAAACAGGTTTTGGTCTTTGTACCAATGTGTTTAAAACTGCTCTCTTCTGGACAGAATGATGAAAACTCTGGGAGCTAAGATATAAATCAGTGTGCAACGGTTTGCGGTCCACTGAGTCGCCGAGACGTCCTTCCTACTTTCGTTCGACCAACAAACTTAAAAATGGCATCCCACCTTCTTTCGCTGTCCCGACAGTGAACTCGATATTTTGCTCCATACTGTTCATACGTTCAAGTAAGTGCTCAAGAGTTTCTAGGCCTTTTGAGTGGACCGTAAACGTGTCGTCAACTGGATGATAAAATGAAAATATACGAAGGGGAAACACTTTTAATGCCTGTTCCTCAAAACGTGCTATAAACACGCATTTCTGAAGACGACGGTGAACCCATAGTCGTTCTGTCCATCATTTCATGAAATTTACCGCCATGCAATACGTAGGTTGTCGTCATAACAAGTTGAACAACTTTATCGTTTCAGGAGGAAAATGCTCTGCCAATAGTTTCAATATGTTCTCGACAGGAACTTCTGTAAATAGTGAGACCACATCTAGGCTGACCAAAATATCGTTTGGGCCAATTTTGTCAATGAACATCTGAGAGTTTGATGCGCCGTTTGCAACGGCCAACTACCGGAGTCATCAGCATAGTTAAATACTTGGAGAACTATTAGCACTAGCAATTGGGCTCAATGGAATATGTTCCTTGTTGACTTTAGGTAATCCGTATAGCCTAAGAGGTCGTGCTCTAAGATTTTTGGTTACATCCTCTGGTAGACTAGAATTCTTGAAGAGCTCCTCCGGTTCTGCATCGTGGTTGAGTTGGGTCGGGTTTTAGGCGTCTGTACGTGCTGTCTTCCAACAACGACGCCACTTTGCTGCGATATTCAGTGGTATTAAGAACAAGCGTTGCATTTCCCTTGTCAGCCGCAAATGCCACAAGATCTTCATCTTTCCCCAGTGCATGGAGCCCTTCTCTCCCTGCTATGCTGATTCTAGATTTGGGCTGCTTGGATGAGGCTAAAGTGCGACTAATGGTAAGTCTTACCTCGTCGGCGTCGTCTTGTGAGAAATAACGCACTACCTGTTCCATTCCAGTAATAAAATCCGTGATAGGTGCAGTGGGTTCTGTAGAACCGAATTCAATCCTTCATTAAGGGCCGAGGTGGCTCCTTAGTTCCGGGTCTTGTCCGACGTTTTTTTTTTTTTTTCTATATTGTAAGTTCATTCCTCATACGAGGCGAGCTGGCAGCGGCCTACATACGCCCCTCTTCGGCCAATAGGTACAACGTTAGATACAATAGGAGACAAAGAATAGAAGAAGAATGCGTGGTAAAACATGATCATAAACGTAACATAATAGATATGAAGCCGTTCGACAGAAGGCAATGGGTACACAAAGAAATGGTTCAAATGGTTCTGAGCACTATGGGACTCAACTGCTGAGGTCATTAGTCCCCTATAACTTAGAACTACTTAAACCTAACCAACCTAATGACATCACAAACATCCATGCCCGAGGCAGGATTCGAACCTGCGACCGTAGCGGTCTCGCGGTTCCAGTGAAAGGTCTCTGTTGGATTCCTTTCATGTTTAATTTCTCAAATTTGTTGTCTTTTATGGAATAAATTCCTCTTCTAAATTTACTGTGGCGTTTCTGACTATCTGGGAGGAGACTGAGTAGTGGAACGTGTTACTTTTACACGTAAACAAGAACGATCTGTCACACTACTACACTTTAAAACACAGTATATATGTAATTCATGTCACACAGTCTCATACGGAACCTACATCCGCTTTCTGTTATATACTGTATATGATAAGATACTGTCATTCCCCTTCGCTTCTGTGTGAGAGGATGAATGATCAAATGTGTTTGTAGTTGCATGCTTGAGGGTAGCAGACAAGGCTGTGATTTCAGGTTTAGCTCTAAAATATCCAAGGTTATCTTAAATTGCAGCGTAGTGTAATTCTCGTGTGAAGTTCATATTATTTTCCGGTAGTTGCTTTGTTACTACTTTATGAGTAAAGTGGAACCACGTGTTGATCAGTAACTCTAACTAAGATCAATCTTAAATGCGAATGCTTGTGTGATTATAACGTCTCGTCTTGACAATATTTTCTATATAGCAACTTTTCTTTATGTTCAACCCACGTGGGGTGTACTTTGCGAGACCAGTACCACGTGCTTATATAACTGTTTGACCCGTCAGGTTAACAGTAAGACGTTAGTAACCAGTTCGAGGTTTTTCTTTTGTAATTTGCTTTTCGATCTAATTTATTTTTATTATCTAAATTACTGTGGAGTTATACGCTTTCTGTAAACCAAGTTGACCACGTGAAGTATGTGGTGTAATCATCAAAGTAGCCCTCAGCTATTCTTCTTGGGAAGATTTGACAAAGAGTTAATATGAATTTAGTATACCAGTGTGTGGTAATTACATGACGGACAGGATTGTGCTACGAACGTAATTTCATTGACTGAAAATTTGAATCTGTTGGTTGTGGTTAACTTTCTCTTGCATGTGTTTCAATGTTCTTTGTGTGTTGTTTTATGAATGCAGTGTTGTATGCAGACTCCCAATCTTGGGTCCATATTTTATGTGTTCCGTAAGATTCCAATCTCACATTTTCACAATCGTAAATAAGGCACCAGCTCAGTTATAACTGACGTATAATATGCTGAAATTTTGATGATCAATCTTAAAAATAAATTTCCAAATATAAACTGATTTCTTTCGTTTCATTTAAATTCTCCTTTTATATACATATACATATACATATATATATATATATATATATATATATATATATATATATATATATATATATATATATATATATTACCGGTTGTTGTATGACTGTAAAAGATTATAATCAATGTTAGTCCGATTGGTAATGTGGTAAACCTAGACTAGTTACCCAGTCGTGAAACAGTTGCTTAGTAATGCAAGATTAACTTCCCCAGACAGCTCACGGCTGTAACCCGGTTTCATTGTATATTAGCACCGATTTCAGCATAGCAAATTCAAGTAACAATATTACACCAGGCTGCAGCGCCTTTAACCGCACGGCCACTTCGGCCGGCGGGTACACAAAGGTCAACAGTTGGAACAAACGTAGACATCCAGTTGAACACACAAACGTAGAAGGACACCGATGAAAACACTGTTGCACAAAGCAAAGAAACACTGGCGCACAGAACCACTGAGGTGACGATCATCGGCGACACGGAAGCCAACACACAGGTGAAGTGGGAGGGTGGGGGGGCTGCCACTGGGTGCAGGGGAAAGGCAGGGCAGGAGGGACGGAAGGAGCCAGTGGGAGAAAGAAGCGAGGGGAGGGGGGAATCCAACTGGTTGATGCCAGTGCATATCGTCCCACGAGAAGACAGTCAATCGGACAAGAACCTGGACGATTGATCCGTCTCTGCAGACATATAAGACTGTTCGACAATACAAGTTTTGTCCCAGGCTCCTGAGTACTGGTATTCTGTAATGGAAGATGCTGTGGAAATAAGAGTGTGTGACAGGAAGTTCAACCATGACAGCGGATATAATCTTAGCAGTGCATGGAACCGAGCTCTCGATGCAGGGGTGGGGGGGGGGGGGGGCTGCCACTGGGTGCAGGGGAAAGGCAGGGGAGGAGGGACAGAAGGAGCCAGTGAGAGAAAGAAGCGAGTGGAGGGGGGAATCCAACTGGTTGATGCCAGTGCATATCGTCCCACGAGAAGACTGTCAATCGGACAAGAACCTGGACGATTGATCCGTCTCTGCAGACATATAAGACTGTTCGACAATACAAGTTTTGAACCTTTCTGGCAGATTAAAACTGTGTGCCGGACCGAGACTCGAACTCGGGACCTTTGCCTTTCCCGGACAAGTCCTCTACCAACTGAACTACCCAAGCACGACTCACAGCCGGTCCTCACAGCTTTGTTTCTGCCAGTATCTCGTCTCCTACCTTCCAAACTTTACAGATGCCCTCCTGCGAACCTTGCAGAACTAGCACTCCTGAAAGTAAGGATATTGCGGAGACATGGATTATTCTGGAATTCTCATTCTGGAATACAAGTTTTGTCCCAGGCTCCTGAGTACTGGTATTCTGTAATGAAAGAGGCTGTGGAAATAAGAGTGTGTGACAGGAAGTTCAACCATGACAGCGGATATAATCTTAGCAGTGCATGGAACCGAGCTCTCGATGCAGGGAAAAGGCAGAGACATGCATCGTAATGGGCACGCTACTGCGGGAGCTATGGCGCCACCAGCGCATACGTTGACACATCTGCGGCAGCATTACGTAATACGAACCAATCAGAAGCCACGGACTATCAAGTCTACCACAGCAGCAGTTTCAGCAGTCAGTTACTCCTGACGAAGACGATGGAGGTGACCGTCAAAAGCTTGAGGTTTTACACTGAACTAACTCGGCAGGCAGTCTGAGAATCAATGATACATCTACCGAAGTAACTGGAATTTCAGAATGATTCAATTGGTTCTGAGCACTATGGGACTTAACATCTGAGGTCATCAGTCCCCTAGACTAAGTCCCGAGGCAGGTTTCGAACCCGCGACCGTTGCAGGAGCGCGGTTCCAGATTGGAATTTCAGCCCAGACTCCGTTATTGTAACAGTATGTGGCCCTTATGGTCTATACGAGTACACCAGTTCCCCCCAGTCCTGACAGTCCAAACGGGCGTGAGTCGTGCTTCGGTAGCTCAGATGGTAGAGCACTTGCCCGCGAAAGGCAAAGATCCCGAGTTCAAGTCTCGGTCGGGCACATCCGCCAAGAAGTTTCAAAAGATGTTATGTGGACATGTGTCCGGAAAGGCTTAATTTCCATGTTAGAGCTCATTTTAGTTTCGTTCTTCCACCTACGCTCAATGGAGCACTTATCATGATTTCATACGGGATAGTCTACCTGTGCTGCTAGAACATGTGCCTTTGCAAGTAAGACACAACATGTGGTTCATGCACGATGGAGCGCCTGCACATTTCAGTCGAAGTGTTCGTACGCTTCTCAACAACAGATTCGGTGACCGATGGATTGGTAGAGGCGGACCAATTCCATGGCCTCCACGCTCTCCTGAGCTCAACCCTCTTGACTTTCATTTATGGGGGCATTTGAAAGCTCTTGTCTACGCAACCCCGGTAGTAAATGTAGAGACTCTTCGTGCTCGTATTGTGGACGGCTGTGATACAATACGGCATTCTCCAGGGCTGCATCAGCGTATCAGGGATTCCATGCGACGGAGGGTGGATGCATGAATCCTCGCTAACGGAGGACATTTTGAACATTTCCTGTAACAAAGTGTTTGAAGTCACGCTGGTACGTTCTGTTGCTGTGTGTTTCCATTCCATGATTAACGTGATTTGAAGAGAAGTAATAAAATGAGCTCTAACATGGAAAGTAGGCGTTTCCGGACGCATGTCCACGTAACATATTTTCTTTCTTTGTGTGTGAGGAATGTTTCCTGAATGTTTGGCAGTACCTTTATGTAACGCCCTGTATTACATGCAGATACAGATGTTTCTGCTTAAGTGCTGTATGGAATTCTTTTTTGTCCCTGGTAGATGACAAAAGGGATAGAGTTTGCCTGCTCACCGCTTTCTGGTTAGTACTCACCATCGATAACGTCCATAGTTAATTAGCTAGCTGCTTCCGGTGTGTGTCTTCTTTCAGCATAAGCTATGTTTTGGTTCTTGGCTGTGTATAGCCTACCGACGCCTAAGTTTCCATGCGCTGTGGTCTCTCGTTTCATTTGTGACACGATGGACTGTTGAAGTATCGGCTGTTATCGAAGACGTTAGTGGTTCAAATGGTTCAAATGGCTCTGAGCACTATGGGACTCAACTGCTGAGGTCATAAGTCCCCTAGAACTTAGAACTACTTAAACCTAACTAACCTAAGGACAACACACACATCCATGCCCGTGGCAGGATTCGAACCTGCGACCGTAGCGGTCGCGCGGTTCCAGACTGTAGCGCCTAGAACCGCTCGGCCACCAGCGGCCGGCGAAGAACGTTAGTGGGAGGCATTCCTGTACTTAAACATTCGATAAGCCAGAAGAAGCTGAAGTTCCACAGCGAGTCAGAAGTCAGGAAGAAAATACGAGCAGAAAATCCGTATGAGAAAGAAGTAGTAAAAAAAAAAAGCGCTGTAGTTGTGAATCTGTTTGCCGGAGCTGTTGAGCACACATTGTCTGCGGCGGCTCTGCTGCGGTGGGGGCGAAAGTTGCCGCAGCGTGCATGAGGTGTGGTCAGCTGAATATTGCATGCAGCCTGCTGGGAGCAGAAATCGTAAATAGTGGAGCGCGCTGCGCGGAGAGAAATCCAAAGGCTCGACGTACTGTGCAGAGGCAGAGCGGCGGTGGCGGCGTCTCTGGTCGAGATGCCGGGCTGCGGCGGCGTGTTTGCGCAGCGCTCACCACACACACATACACACCGACACAAAGAAAAACTTCGCGCCGGCCTTGGTAGCGAAGCAGGTGCAAGGCTACGGTTGAAATGGTCTGCACGTGCACCCTTCATTGTGGAAGTCACACATGGCAACGATTTTGCGTAAGTATATACAACAAATTCTCGCACAATAATGTGCGTACAACCTGCTCACACTATTGGCACCAAACATCTAGGGAGATCTGAAACTGCCGGCCGAAGTGGCCGTGCGGTTAAAGGCGCTGCAGTCTGGAACCGCAAGACCGCTACGGTCGCAGGTTCGAATCCTGCCTTGGGCATGGTTGTTTGTGATGTCCTTAGGTTAGTTTGGTTTAACTACTTCTAAGTTCTACGGGACTAATGACCTCAGCAGTTGAGTCCCATAGTGCTCAGAGCCATTTGAGCCAGATCTGAAACTGGATCTCAAACTGGGCACTACTGGGCACTACTGCTAGCCGCCCTTAGGTAAACGTCCTCCAGTGAGAAGTGGAGGCCCTCCACGCCGGACTTGCACGCTGACCACCATAAAATGTTCTACCGTCAGCTCTGAGAAAGGCTTACAAGGGCCCCTTGAGTGCGAGGTCGCAAGTTCAGTCTTTAGTAAGTGTCAATAAAAATGTTGTGTTAACAATTATGACAAAGAAAATATTAGCAGGCTGGCGACTCACCATGCACATCAGGAAATGAGTGTCTGGAACAAAAATGGTTCAAATGACTGTGAGCACTATGGGACTTAACATCTGTGGTCATCAGTCCCCTAGAACTTAGAACTACTTAAACCTAACTAACCTAAGGACATCACACACATCCATGCCCGAGGCAGGATTCGAAACTGCGACCTTAGCGGACACGCGGTTCCAGACTGAAGCGCCAGAACCGCACGGCCACACCGGCCGGCTGAGTGCCCGGGACATGCACAGTTCGGCACAGAAACGGCGCGCCACAGTGAGCCGTGAGTGGCTCGTGCTCGCGTCATCTCTTATTTTACATCCTGTTTTCTTTTTTACCATACTTCCCCCCTGTTACGTTAGTGTCAATTTCTATTCTTACTGAGTTGCTGCTTTGCGTCCCCGAGAGCGCAGCAGCGGCGCTTATAGATATAAGTCCTGGCGTATTATCTTTGCTGACTGCTATTACTTCCAGGTTGTCGTGTGTTCGGAATTAGTTCGGATGTGCCAGTGAGTTGGGAGGCGCTAGCAGTGCAGTTCGGACCTGGCAGTATTTGACTTACAAGGGAACCTCCCCATCGCACCCCCCTCAGATTTAGTTATAAATTGACACAGTGGATAGGCCTTGAAAAACTAAACACAGATCAATCGAGAAAACAGGAAGAAGTTGTGTGGAACTATGAAAAATATAAGCAAAATAGACAAACTGAGTAGTCCATGCGCAAGGTAGGCAACATCAAGGAAAGTGTCAGCTTACGAGCGCCGTGGTCCCGTGGTTAGCGTGAGCAGCTGCGGAACGAGAGGTCTTTAATTCTAATCTTCTCTCGAGTGAAAAGTTTAATTTTCTATTTTCAGATAATTATCAAAGTTCAGGCACTCACACATAATCAACTTCGCTCCCCAAAATTCCAGGACATGTTCAGATTTGCTTGGACATATACAGAATTTGACGGTCTACGCACGGAAACATTTGAAAACGTAAAAAATATATTTTTGACAGAGCACAGGGAAAACTGTGCGACTGTGAAACTGTTGCATTCATTTTCTGCAGTTTATGTGACAAACTCTTATGTTTTCATTACTTTTTTGGGAGTGATTATCGCAACCACAAGAAAACCTAAATCGGGAAAGGTAGAAGAATCTTTTTACCCATTCGCCAAGTGTCCAAGTTAGGTGGATCGACAACATATTCCTGTCATGTGACGCACATGCCGTCACCGGTGTCGTAAAGAATATATCAGACGTGTTTTCCTGTGGAGGAATCGGTTGACCTATGACCTTGCGATCAAATGTTTTCGGTTCCTATTGGAGAGGCACGGCCTTTCGTCTACTAATCGCACGGTTTTGCGGTGCGGTCGCAAAACACTGACACTAAACTTATTACAGTGAACAGAGACGTCAATTAATGAACGGACAGATCGTAACTTTGCGAAAATAAAGAAATTAAATATTTCACTCACGGGAGGACTCGAACCAAGGACCTCTCGTTCCGTAGTTGCTCACTCTAACCACGGGACCACGACGCTCCTCAGCTGAGATCGTCCTTGATGTTGCTTATCTCGCACACGGACTACTCAGTTTGTATATTTTGCCTATTTTTTCATAGTTCCACACAACTTCTTCCTGTTTTCTCGATTGATCTGTGTTTAGTTTTTCAAGGCCTATCCACTGTGTCAATTTATAACTAAATCTGAGGGGGGTGCGATGGGGAGGTTTCCTTGTTAGGACGCGGCAGAACTACAGCCGGGGCGTGGCTACAATGAGGTCCGGAGAGCCAGACTCGCCCGACCGTTGCCAATACATATCACTCGCGTGCGGGCCACCTTGGTTGGTCGTCGGTCGGTCGTATTGTCGGACGACGTTTATGTTGGCCGGCGATCGCTTATGGGGTGCGTGCGTGTGCCGACTCCTGATTCGGCCTTGTTATGGTACAGTTGCTGCCGTTAGTATTGTCTACTCATTTGTGCAAGTGTTCGTGAAACTGTGTGTAGCTTGTGACGTCGACTGCTCAGTTATTTTAGTGCTGTCTCCGTGCTGATGTGTGGCAGTCGGTCGGTTGGCGAGGAGCAGCGAGGAAATCTTGACGGGGCGTGGTTTGGCTGGGCGTGCTGGCGGTCTCTATGCAGTGTCGGAGTGTGTGGGGCTGTTCCCATTGCTGCGAGGTCCGTGGCTCACCGATCCTGGGCACGAAAGTTGAGTTTGGATTTAATTTACCAGCAAGTCAATACTGTTCACATTGTGCCGTTTGGTTATCATTGTTGGGTGTTGGGTGTGTGTGTTCGAGTTGGCGAAGGTTTAGGCACCGTCCGGTGGAGTCTAACTGTATTTGGTTATTTGCAAATTGAAGTGCACTAGCGGAATTTTCTGCCTTGTGGCCGTTAACGTTCCGGCTGTAGTGGACTGACAAGGCAGCCAGTCCACAGAGACGGGTAGCCGAAAGGGCACACGTACACACACGCAGACTGGCGCGAAGTCTGGAACAGGATACGTGATGAATGTGATAAAGAAAATAACGTAGCTACTAGAACACTTAACTTTTATATCGTCCTTTGGTATACAGCATTCTTGATGATACAAGTGAGACTCAGTAGATACATGAAGTTACTTATGGCGCCTTGCTAGGTCGTAGCCATTAACTTAGCTGAAGGCTATTCTAACTGTCTCTCGGCAAATGAGAGAAAGGCTTCGTCAGCGTAGTCGCTAGCAACGTCGTCGTACAACTGGGGCGAGTGCTCGTAAGTCTCTCGAGACCTGCCTTGTGGTGGCGCTCGGTCTGCGATCACTGACAGTGGCGACACGCGGGTCCGACATGTACTAATGGACCGCGGCCGATTTAAAGCTACCACCTAGCAAGTGTGGTGTCTGGCGGTGACACCACATTCCTTCCCCGCAAATCGGCGAACGGTCGTGTTATAAGGCTTCCGCCCGCCGTGGGGAGGACCCCATGTTGACGTATGCGATGAGGTGGGGAGCCTAACAACAGGCGAGGCTGTGCCACCCGCACCCTGCCATTCGGTCCGAGGGGAGCTAGGAAACGCCTGAAAACCTAGTCCAGGGTGCACGTCAACATGCGGTGTATGCGCCCGTTATGAGACAGGAGGGGCCGAAGGGTCGACCTCCATTGCGTCGGGGGATCTGACGCGCGATGACGACATCTGGGCCGGAGCGGGCAAGAGTTCCATGGCGGAGGACAGCTGGTCACGGGAAATGATCGGCGGCGCGTGACCCAGGGAGGCGCCCGGCGGCTGCAGCGAAGCGTCCACTGCGGGCGGCGCCGGCCGAAGAACAGGCGGCGGCGGCGGCGGCAGCGGCGGCAGCGGCGCGTTGCCATGGGGCAAAATGGAAGGCATCGTCGGTAACACCTGGGGATGAGGTGAGCCAGTAGATGGGTCCCCAGGGCGCTGACCGGACGGCACCGTCGCTGAAAGCAGACGGGGAGCGGCAGAACCCAGGCGACGACAGAGGCGCAGCTGATTGAGATGCCGACGCACCTCACCAGAGGCCCCCAAAACCAAATACAACGCGCGGCCGAGGCAGCGAAGAATGCGCCCTGCGAGCCAACGCCGTGAACCTCGATAGTTGCGATAAAATACAACGTCGCCAGGAGCAAAAGCAGGAGTCTGCCGCTGCACAGGAACCTGATGCGGCGGATGCAGCAAAGACATCAAGGTGCGATGAGGACGACCATGGAGCAACGCAGCCGGCGAGCGACCATTTCGGGGCTGAGAGCGATACGAGGACAAAAAGAGCAATAACGCGTCCTGCCGAGAATGCGACTCTTTCAACTTCAACATCTGTGACTTGAAAGTCCGGACCAATCGTTCAGCGGCACCGTTTGACTGAGGCGAAAACGGCGCGGATGTCAGATGGTTAATACCATTAGCCTTGCAGAATGACTGAAATTCTGCGGACATGAATTGTGGGCCATTGTCGGAAACAATAGTCTGCGGAAGATCTTCAATGCAAAAGATAGCAGACAAGGCTTGGATTGTGGCAGAAGACGTCGTGGAAGACATCCGGACAACAAAAGGAAAATTACTGAAAGCATCGACCACAACCAACCATCGAGCATTCCAGAATGGACCAGCAAAATCGATGTGCAAGCGTTGCCAAGGGGAAGTGGCGTTCGGCCTTGCAAAGAGTTTCCACGGCGGTGCGGACTGCTGTTCGGCACACGCCATGCAAGAAGAGCACATATTCGTAATCGCAGCATCGATTCCGAACCAAGTACAGTGCTGACGAGCAAGTTGTTTCGTGCGCACTATACCCCAATGTCCTTGGTGGAGAAGCTTTAAGACAGAGGACTGTAACGATCGTGGGACCACGACCCTGGACTGATCATTATCAGAACGCAACAACAAAACACCACGTCGTACAAAAAGTCTCTCCTTGTGAGCAAAAAATCGGCGAACCAACGGATCCTCGATCCGTGACTTTGACAAGGGCCATGGCGTAGCAACAAAACGCAAAACAGTAGCAAGGACAGGGTCAGCAGCTGTGGCTGTAGCTACACGACGAAAATCAACCGGAAACGAGTCGACCACATCATCGGTTTCCGAATCAATGAACATGCAAGCAAGTTCGGAAGAATCGAATGCTTTATCCGCAGCAACAGGCAAACGGGACAACGCATCAGCGTTGCCGTGCTTAGCAGTGGACCGATACAAGATATCGTAGCGGTTGGCGACCTCATAACGCAATGCGTGGGGAACATTGCGCGCTCTGAGAAATTTCGGTTGCGCGTTGACTTTCAGTTCCAAATGTGCGTCATAGTTCTTAGCGCAACCAAGGCCCGGTGCAAAAATGTCTGCAAATTCTTCACAAAGACTAGAAACACTGGCTGAAGGCACAGTCTGAATCACTGATAGGACCTGATTGACGATAGACAAGTTAAACAACTGAAATAAATCGAAACCAAACAAGTTCACTGCCGAAGAAGAACGAAGAACATAAAAGGCCACAAGTTTTGTTTGTCCCTTGTATCTTGCAAGAAAGCTGCACTGTCCCAACACAGGGAGAAGCTGTCCGGAATAACTCGTGAGCTGAACATTTGCGGCACGCAACGGAGGTGCGCCCAGTTATTTGTACGTGGCGTGATTGAGCAATGAAACTGCAGCTCCGGTATCGAGCTGGAACGGTATAACTTGTCCAGCAAAGTCCAAATCTACAAAAAGTTTATTGTCCTGCTGACGACAAGAGCGACTGTTGTGTGCAACGCGAACAGACACTGGTACAGAATCACGTGCGACGTGACGGGAGTTGCGTCGACGGCGACGCACACTTTTTGTGGGATGAACACAGTCACTGTTAGCGAGAGGAACACTGGGCGGAGTGGCATGAACGACATGAATGTCCATGGGCAAAGGTTCACGAGCCGGAGTGTCCTTGGTGCGATTCCGGCACGAAGCAAAGGGCCTGGAATGGTTGTGAGTGTCTGATCTGAGCTTTTTCTGGCAAACACTTTGAACATGCCCTTTCTTATTACAGAAAAAGCAAATAGCTTGGCGTGACGGGCAATTCTCACGCGAATGTCTAGTTGCACACCGCGGGCATGATTTCACCGCATTTGCTTGCCTACGTGGCACACGTGTGTGAGAGCTAGGCCGCAGCTGCGCTGACGTGCGCGAGGGCCGTTTAGCGTCCCGTGCTGCGCGCCCGGCGGGCCGGTTAACGTGACACATTGCTGGCGAAGTTTCAAATGATTCCTGAGCAAAGTCAAGTGTGTCTTGCCGATCCAATATGTCTATCACTTGTTGAAGGGAGGGATTTACTAGTTTCAAAATCTGTTCCCTTATGCGAACATCAGAAACGTTCTGTGCTATTGCATCACGCACCATAGTATCTGAATAAGGGAGTCCACAGTCACATTCAAATGCACACTCCCTAGTAAGTCCTTGCAAAGTTGCAACCCACTCCCGATTAGTTTGACCGGCCGTACGTTTTGTACGGAAGAACGTATATCGTTTTGCAACTACATTAACTGTTTCTTTGAAATAGGCATCTAAAGCAGACAAAATTGCTTCGTATGACAGAGTTGCTACGTCGCGTCGGGGAAACAATTTCACTATCACACGGTAGGTGGACACACCTACACACGAAAGCTAAAACGGCTGCCACTCATTACCTTGAATTCTGTAGGCGGCGAGATGAAATCCAAATTGTCGTGACCATTCCGTCCAAGACTCTTCGTCCGCCTTAAACGGACGAAACGGTGGTGCAACTGCAGGTTGTGGCTGCGGTAGCGATGAAGCGGCGGCGGCCGCATCGTTTTGCAGTGCACGTTGACCCTGGACGAGCTGTCCAAGGGCATCCAATAACGCCTACGTCTGCTGATTCCGCAAGCGATAAAATTCGGACAGTACATCTGGAGAAGGTGGCGAAGCCATGACACAAGCAAATTAGTGCAATACGAACGCTAAAGTCCCTTTTGAGACTCGTCGCCAATGTAGTGGACTATTAAGGCAGCCAGTCCACAGTGAAGTAGCCGAAAGGGCACGCGTACACACACGCAGACTGGCGCGAAGTCTGGAACAGGATACGTGATGAATGTGATAAAGAAAATAACGTAGCTACTAGAACACTTAACTTTTATATCGTCCTTTGGTATACAGCGTTCTTGATGATACAAGTGAGACTCAGTAGATACATGAAGTTACTTATGGCGCCTTGCTAGGTCGTAGCCATTAACTTAGCTGAAGGCTATTCTAACTGTCTCTCGGCAAATGAGAGAAAGGCTTCGTCAGTGTAGTCGCTAGCAACGTCGTCGTACAACTGGGGCGAGTGCTCGTAAGTCTCTCGAGACCTGCCTTGTGGTGGCGCTCGGTCTGCGATCCTGACAGTGGCGACACGCGGGTCCGACATGTACTAATGGACCGCGGCCGATTTAAGCTACCACCTAGCAAGTGTGGTGTCTGGCTGTGACACCACACCGGCTACCTGCCCTGGCTGTTGTCGTAAATTTAGGCAGTGTCGCTGTCCAGCACGGTGTGTAGTTAGACAACTTAATGTATGCTTGGTTGTGGGCGTCCATGCCTTTACATTTGCATTGAACTCCCGGTTGTGTGCTGGTCGAGTGGAGCACAAGTTACCTTGTCGTTGGGTCCATTGACTGATGGTTGGGTTGTCCTCGGATCGAGAATGGTTGGGCCGACTGCCTGTCTCACGTAATTCTTTTTTTTTTCTTTATTGATTTTCAATTCCCCCCAAAGAGGGCGGGCTGGCAGCAGCTTAGTACGCTGCTCTATAGCCTACTTTAAAAAAAATGGAAAAGGAAAAGAAACAAGAAAAACAGGCGATAAAATGGTGACTTAAAGTGTAAAATGGCGGAAAAAATGTGGAAAGTTAAAACAGAAAGTAAAAGGGGTTGGCAATGTTAATAAAAGACACAGGAATCAGTCAAGTAACAGAGTACACACACAATTAAAAAACATGGCGACAGTCTGGTTTCTGTTCGCAAGAGACAAAAAGCACACCCAGCGACACTATGATGGCCGTTCGCAACACTTTCCAAAAAAACACAACACGGAACACTCACTGTAAAACACTGCACGAAAATGGCGGCACAAAGATGACACTCCTGGGCCAAAGGCAGATGGGGGGGGGGGGAACCTGGAGGAGGGGGAAGAACAAGGAGGGAGGAAGGAAAAAACGAAAAGGGGGGGAACCAAGGAGGTAGAGGACTCATAAAGGGGGAGAGGGGCAGGGCAGATGCGAGAGGGAATGAGAAGAGGCAAAGGAGGGAAATGCAAAAGGACTCAGGGGAGAGAAGGGGGCAGAGAGAGAGGAGTTGGGGAAAAAAGAGGATGGAAGGGGGGGGAGAGGGAGCCTGGGAAAAGGACAGAGGAAAGGAGGGGGAGTGAGGATCAGAGTTGATAGGAGGGATAAATGGAAGGAGAGAGGGCATCATCCGGGAGGGGGAGTTGATGAAAGCCACCTTGGGAAAGGAGATGAAGGGTGTAGAGATTGAGGGTAGGGGGGACACAACAGTGAAGATGTGGCAGGGGGCAGGGATGGGAGAGGAGAGGAGCAACCAGGGGGTGAGGGGGATCAAGGTGGCGGGAGGTGTAGAGGATGCAGATATGTTCGAGAAATAGGAGCAGATGGGGGAAAGGATTGAGATCATAGAGAATCCGCGTGGGGGACGGGAGGCGTATACGGAAGGCGAGGCGGAGTGCATGACGCTCAAGGATCTGGAGGGACTTATAGAATTTGGGGGGGGGGGCAGATATCCAGGCAGGACTGGCATAACAGAGGGTGGGACGGATTAAGGATTTTTAGGTGTGGAGGATGGTAGAGGGGTGCTACCCGCATGTACGGCCAGAGAGGAGTTTGAGGAGTCGGAGGCGGTTGTGGGCTTTGGATTGGATGGAGCGGAGATGAGGGATCCAGGTGAGGTGACGGTCAATGGTGAGGCCAAGTTAGGTGAGGGTTGGGGAGAGGCGGACAGGATGGGCGCAGACAGTAAGGGAGAAATCCAGGAGGTTGGGGCACGTCTGCCGTATACAGGAGGTAGAGGAGAGGGGAGAGGAGAGAGCCCTGGGGCACACCTGCAGAGGGGTAGAAGGTGTGGGAATTGGCATTATGGACGGTGTCTCACCTAAGTAAACGTTAGTATTTCAAGTGCTGACCGACCCCCAAAACTTCTGAGTGCCGTTAGCTGCGCTGCCTTTTCTTATTTTCTGTTGTGTGTATTTGCTTGGCACATAGCCTATGGTTTTAAATTAAAGTTGAATTGCTTTTAGTGGTGTTTTAAGTCATGGGCCTTCAGCCGATTTAAAATTAAAGTTCCTTGCTTGTCAAGTGTTAGATTGTTTGGGGCCTTCAGCCTAATTTAAGACAAGGCTTTGTTGTTTACATTTATTTTACCTTGAGTTTTAAGTCATGGGGCCTTCAGCCGTTTTTAAATTAAGGATCTTTGTCTTTCAAGCATCAGACTGTTTAGGGCCTTCAGCCTAATTGAAGATAAGACATTCTGGCTTGTGTTTTTTTATTTAATTTTACCTTGAGTGTTAAATCATCGGCCTTCAGCCGTCTTTAAGTTAAGGTTGTTGCTTTTCAAGTGTTAGATTTCTGGGCCTTCAACCAAATTATAGAACTTAACTTAACGTGAGGCCTTCTGTCTTCTAAATATTCTTTCGGCGTCTGAATTTTGAGTTAATGGCTTTTAGCTGTTTTTTTTTTCAATTAAAGTGGTTGTGCCCTTAAGGCATAAGACAGTGTGACGTATTCAGCCGATAACTAAGTTCAAGAATTTGTACTGTAATGTTTGATAAAATAAAAAGAGTTATATGTGTTCGAGTGTAACTGACAGCCGCTCATTTTGGCCTCTTTCCACAATTCCAACTACCTGTCCTGCTCTGGGGGTTTAGCAGGGCGTTTCACACAGTTATCACGAAGGTTCGCAACATCAAGATCGAACTCATTTGGAGTTACGAACCCTGCAGACCTTTCAGCTAGCTTTCCACTCTTGAATAATGCGTACAGAATCATGTTGGTTTAACGGAGTGATGCGAACTGATGGAATGTGAGGGCATGCAACCTAATGCGAGACAGTCTCTCATGGAGCTTTTCGTGAAACTCGCTGTCGTTAAGGTATAGCTGCAGATAGTGTGATAATTGTTTTACAGGTTCGGGAGAAACAAGCATCCGTACGCTGAACTTGTCCTATGTTTCTAGGGGTATGCATTCTAATGTCACACACCTTTCAGGAGGGACCGTCTTGTATGAGCATGGTTCTTACACGCAGACCAGGAATCAAACTAAAGAAAGTTTTTTGACCACCTATTGGCCAAAACTAATGCCCAAGACACAGTTGTAGTTTTCTTACGTCCATTTTCCTACTCATGTTTGTTGTGACGTAAATATACCCCACTGCCTTGGAAGATCACGCACACGATAAGTAATCGTAGTCGGCAGAGAACCTAAATTTCTCGCAGCTCAACAAATATTGTTCCAAATTAACAGGCGGCATAGTTGTATACGACTGCGCTAAGACACTGATTTAGTTGATCTTGATGTAAAACACTTGTTACCTCTAATTTCAAAGGTTCCTTTCATATGCAATTCCTCTTCATATCCAGATTGGTCGGGGTTGAAAACAAATTCTTTAATGAACGATGGGATAAGTTTGTTTATCTCATCGACAAATTTGTGGGCCGATTCTGCAGTTTGCTGTGCATCGTCAAGTCGACGATTTGTTTGAAATTTCGTTATCTTTCGTCTTCCAATTCTGTTGTACTGTTTGAAGTTATGCAACCATCCATGGCTTCCCTTGAATTCACTTCACCTACGTCGAGCGCAGTTCGATGTGCATAACGTAGAAGGTCACTATTTTTCACATCCTGTAAATTGTATAGAGCATCCTTGAAACGCGCAAACATCAATTTATGTAACAAGTGCCCCTTGTCCTCTCTTGAACACCCGCAGTTTTTCTCATGTACGACATGGTGATACTGCTGCGGACTTATTCGAAATCTGTTCGTAATAGTTCTTTTACTATGCTTCGGATGATCTTCCATGTACGTAATTATGTTTAGTACCCGCTCCTTGGACAGCGATTGTCCTTTACTACGTTTCACTGGAGACCGGATTTGTGGCTCTCTGTCCGACAAGGATGGTAAACTACTTGGCTGTACCTCTGTGTTACTATCAATTTCACTTGTTAAGCACGTTTCGTTACCATTGTACTCCTTATGTACATTGCCCGTGCAGTCGAGCATATACGTCACACAGTATACTGTCACATCTTGCAGAAACGCTAATATTTCATCTGCCACTTCTTTCTGATTCTGCAAAATTCGGCCGTGCGGTCTGAGGCGTCTTGTCACAGTTCGCGCGACTTCCGCCGTCGGAGGATCGAGTCCTCCCTCGCGCACGGGTGTGTGTGTTGTCCTTAGCATAAGTTAGTTTAAGTTAGATTAAGAAGTGCGTAAGCCTAGGGACCGAGGACCTCAGCAGTTTGGTCCCAAAGTCCTTACCACAAATTTCCAAATTATTTCTGCAGAATTCCTTGGGTATCTTCCTAACGAAATGTAGCTTCGACAACTGTTGTTGTAGATATAACGCAATGTTTGCTTTGTTTATTGTTGTCATTGCTCTGTACTTCATCAACACCAGTAGCACCGTAGAACTGTTGTGAGTTACTCGTCGACTAAGTGGCTCAACTACGCTCTGTACGCCTCTTGATGTTCCCACCATTGGATACCTCAAGTCCTGCCTACGTTTTCCATTATTCGCATTATTGTGGTCGCATGGTGGACAATATGTGAAGCGACGAATGCCGTAAACATTATTGGCCACCGAGCGAGGTGGCGCAGTGGTTAGACACTGGACTCGCATTCGGGAGGACGACGGTTCAATCCCACGTCCGGCCATCCTGATTTAGGTTTTCCGTGATTTCCCTAAATCGCTCCAGGCAAATGCCGGGATGGTTCCTTTCAAAGGGCACGGCCGAATTCCTTCCCCGTCCTTCCCTAATCCAAAAAGACCGATGACCTCGATGTCTGGTCTCCTTCCCCAAAACAACCAACCAACCAACCATTATTGGCCATCTGCGATCTCACACTCAACGGGTTCCTTTGTTCGAATTTCTACAGATGAGACACAGGGTGGGCCTGTAGGTCTGGGTGCCACTGCCGATTAACATCATCCCATCTAGGAGATAGTAGACGGAAAGAAATTGGAGAATAGTCGTTTTAGGGAACAGAGAAAAAAAAACATTCTATGCCAAGGGTGCCGTGGGAAAATCCTCTGCAATAGTCTGGACGGGTAGTGCGGCTGCTGGGGGATTTACACTGATCGGCCAGAACATTATGATCACAGACCACCATCGATATAAACCAGTCCAAGCTACAGCAGCGTCACCTGGTGATGAACACTGCTAATCAGACGCACGCATCGAATGTGGAAGTGTCATTGAGTGTGCTGTCCATATGTATTATGGGGAAGGTGCGAGATCTATCTGCGTTGGACCGGGAGTAGGTTGTGATGGCCCAGACGCTCGGCACGACCATTTCGGCAACTGAACTACTTGTCTGGCGTTCGAGGAGTGCTGTGGGGAGTGTCTTCCACATGTGGCGAAAGCAAGGCGAAACCACATCCGGATGTCGTGGGGTTGGCTTGAAAGGTCTCTGTTGGATTCCTTTCATGTTTGATTTCTTAAATCTGTTGTCATTTATGGAATAAATTCCTCTTCTAAATTTACTGTGGCGTTTCTGACTATCTGGGAGGAGACTGAGTAGTGGAACGTGTTACTTTTACACGTAAACAAGAACGATCTGTCACAATACTACACTTCAAAACACAGTTTATATGTAATTCATGTCACACAGTCTCATACGGAACCTACATCCCTATCTGTTATATACTGTATATGATAAGATACTGTCATCCCCCTTCCCTTCTGTGTGAGAGGATGAATGATCAAATGTGTTTGTAGTTGCATGCTTGAGGGTAGCAGACAAGGCTGTCTGCTAGAGAACAGTAGGACCAACGTCGGAACAGGTAGCTACGCTTTCTTAAAGCAGAGAGGTTTCCATCCTTTGTATGGTCCTGTCCGTCCGTTGTCATGTTGGTATAGGAAGCTGCCCCTCTGGCCCCTTCCGTTTGTCTTTGTGAGCCACCCTCAGGAAGCACGCTCGGTAGTAGGCAGTTGCAGTCCGGCAGTAGGGAGTTGCAGTTTGGCGGTGGCGAGCGTCTGAAATGGTAAGATCTCCGGCTAAGCGCGTGTCTGCTACGTCCGTAGGACAATGGATTTGTTAAGTTCAGCCTAACTGAGAATTTAATCACCTTCATTTCGGGTTAGCTCTAAGATATCTAAGGTTATCTTAAATTGCAGCGTAGTGTAATTCTCGTGTGAAGTTCAGAATATATTCCGGTAGTTGCTTTGTTACTACTTTGTGAGTAAAGTGGAACCACGTGTTGATCAGTGACTCTAACTAAGATCAATCTTAAATGCAAATGCTTGTGTGATTATAACGTCTCGTCTCGACAATATTTTGCAATATAGCAACTTTTCTTTATGTTCAACCCACGTGGGGTGTACTTTGCGAGAGCAGTACCACGTGCTTATATAACTGTTTGACCCGTCAGGTTAACAGTAAGACGTTAGTAACCAGTTCGAGGTTTTTCTTTTGTAAATTGCTTTTCGATCTAATTTATTTTAATTATCAAAATTATTGTGGAGTTATACGCTTTGTGTAAACGAAGTTGACCACGTGAAGCATGTGGTGTAATCATCAAAGTAGCCCTCAGCTATTCTTTTCGCGAAGATTTCACAAAGAGTTAATATGAATTTAGTATACCAGTGTGTGGTAATTACATGACGGACAGGATTGTGCTACGAACGTAATTTCTTTGGGTAAAAAAAATTTGAATCTGTTTGTAGTGGTTAACTTTCTCTTGCATGCGTTTCAACGTTCTTTGTGTGTTGTTTTATGAATGCAGTGATGTATGCAGACTCCCAATCTTGGCTCCATATTAGATGTGTTCCGTAAGATTTTCACCATCCTAAATAAGGCACCAGCTTGTTACGAATAAAATTTAATATGCTGAAATTTCATGACCAATCTTAAAAATAAATTTCCAAATATAAACTGATTTCTTTCTTTTTATTCAAATTCTCCTTTATATATATATATATATATATATATATATTACCGGTTGTTGTATGACTATTAAAAGATTATCATTAACGTTAGTCTGTTTGGGAATTTGGTAAACCTGGACTAGATACCTGATGAAACAGTTGCTTAGTAATGCAAGATTAACTTCCCCAGACAGATCACAGCTTTCAACCCGCTTTCATAGTCCATCAGTACCGCTTTCATCATACCAAATTAAAGCTACAACATTACAGGCTGCCCACCATTCATTACAGTTGTCAGACGTCGCAGACTGGGAAGACTGGTAAAACAGGACCGGCAGCAGACTGTGGTGGAACTAACATTACACTTTAATGCTGGGCAGAGTACAAGTGTGTCTGAACACACAGTGCACCCAACACTCCTAACGATGACCCTCTGCAGTCGACGACCCACGCATGTTCCAATGTGAACACCACGACTTCGGCAACTACGGCTGAAATGGGCACGTGACAAACGGCACTGGAGTTGGAGCAGTGGCAGAATGTCGCATGATTTGATGAATCCCAATACCATCTCCATCATGCCGATGGAAGAGTGCGAATGCGTCGTCTCCCAGGCGAATAGCTCCTTGACACCTATATTACAAGATGGAGAGAAACTGGTGGCGGTTCCATTATGCTCTGTGGAACATTCACGTGGGCATCCATGGCTCAAGTGGAGCTCGGCAAGACACCATGACGGACAAGGATCGTACACTGGTTGCAGACTACGTACAACCCTACATGACGCTCGTGATTCCAGATGACAGTGGCATTTTTCAGCAAGATAGTGCGCCGTGTTATAAGACTGGGAGTGTCATGGAATGGTTCGCGGAACACATCGGCGACTTCCAATTGATGTGCTGACTACCGCCGGCCGTGTGGCCGAGCGGTTCTAGGCGCTACGGTCGGGAACCACGCGACCGCTACGGTCGCAGGTTCGAATCCTGCCTCGGGCATGGATGTGTGTGGTGTCCTTAGGTTAGTTAGGTTTAACTTGTTCTAGGGGACTTATGACCTTAGAAGTTAAGTCCCATAGTGGTCACAAGGGAACCTCCCCATCGCACCCCCCTCAGATTTAGTTATAAGTTGGCACAGGGATAGGCCATGAAAAACTGAACACAGATCAATCGAGAAAACAGGAAGAAGTTGTGTGGAACTATGAAAAAAATAAGCAAAATATACAAACTGAGTAGTCCATGCGCAAGGTAAGCAACATCAAGGAGAGTATCGCCTTACGAGTGCCGTGGTCCCGTGGTTAGCGTGAGCAGCTGTGGATCGAAAGGTCCTTGGTTCAAATCTTCTCTCGAGTGAAAAGTTTTATTTTTTATTTTCAGACAATTATCAAAGTTCAGGCACTCACACATAATCAACTTCGCTCTACAAAATTCCAGGACATGTTCAGATTTGCTTGGACATATACAGGATTTGACGGTCTACACACGGAAACATTTTAAAACGTAAAAAACATATGTTTTGACAGAGCATAGGGAAAACGGTGCGACTGTGAAACTGTTGCATTCATTTGTTGCGGTTTATGTGATAAACTCTTATGTTTTCATCACTTTTTTGGGAGTGATAATCACATCCACAAGAAAACCTAAATCGGGCAAGGTAGAAGAATCTTTTTACCCATTCGCCAAGTGTGCAAGTTAGGTGGGTCGACAACATATTCCTGTAATGTGACGCACATGCCGTCACCAGTGTCGTATAGAATATTTCAGACGTGTTTTCCTGTGGAGGAATCGGTTGACCTATGAATTTGCGATCAAATATTTTCGGTTCCTATTGGAGAGGCACGTCCTTTCGTCTACTAATCGCACGGTTTTGCGGTGCGGTCGCAAAACACAGACACTAAACTTATTACAGTGAACAGAGACGTCAATGAATGAACGGTCAGATCGTAACTTTGCGAAAATAAAGTAAGTAAAATTTTTGCTGGAGGGAGCACTCGAACCAAGGACCTCTCGTTCCGCAGTCGCTCACTCTAACCACGGGACCATGGCGCTCCTCAGATTACGCTGTCCTAGATGTTACATATCTTACACTAGGACTACTCAGTTTGTATATTTTCCTTATTTTTTCATAGTTCCACACAACTTCTTCCTGTTTTCTCGATTGATCTGTGTTCAGTTTTTCAAGGCCTATCCACTGTGTCAATTTATAACTAAATCTGAGGGGGGTGCGATGGGGAGGTTCCCTTGTCAGAGCCATTTGAACCATTTTTCTGACCACCCGACTCTCCAGATCTGAACCTGATCGAGAAGATCTGGGACGTGATTCAACGTGACATTGGAGTTCATTGCCCCCTCCCCAGAATTTACGGGATTTAGTTGACTTGTGTTTGCAGATATGGTGCCAATTACCTCCAGTGACCTACCAAGGCCTCACTGCTTCCATAACACGATGCGTCGCCATTGTTATTCGTGCCAAAAGTGGACACACTGGCTGTGAGGTAGGTGGTCACAATGTTCTGGCTAATCAGCATTATGTTGCCAGTAGCGATAGTTCGTGCATAAGTATGAGGGAATGTCAGTAGAGAATAGATTACCGTTGTTGCTGCACACCGACTGTGTCATCTGGGCTTCCTCTTGTGATTATGATAATACCTACAACACGCCAAAATCGTCGTCAGGTAAAAGTGGCCACTCGATGTGGAATGTATGACTATGCGTTTAAATGTATTTAGCTTTCCCGTCGCTGCAGTTGTGTGGGCTGCCAGTCACATTTGCTGTGATACTGGGGCTCGTCTGTGTGGTTAGTTTAAGCTTGCCATAGTTGATTAAGAATCTCCGAGGAAAAATGTTTACGGACAGTAATGCTTCCTCTTGTGGTTCTGATTATAGTTTCTCAGATTTAGGATGAAGAGATTCTTCGAGAGTCTCGACTTTTACAGTCGTGTGGCAACTTCCTTGTATACCTCCACGAGGGTCTCGAGATGGAATTCATTGTGCATGTCCACGGTGCATGGGTGTAATGAAGCATTGCTTGCGATTCGTAGAATTTTGTTCTGTATGGAGTTGAATAACCACAGACTGGCGGTGCACGTGTCAAGTACATGAACCTCTGCCCCCAACACGTGATCATAGTTGGCGACTTGTATGTCGTTCCCCAAGTCAGTTTCCGCTCCAACCAGACACACAGACACCTGACTTTTTCATGTTGTCTTGCTGGGGGTGGGTGTAGTGTAATTTGTCTGCAGTGTTGGAGTTCGCGTATTTCACAACAAATGGTTCAAATGGCTCTGAGCACTATGGGACTCAACATCTTAGGTCATAAGTCCCCTAGAACTTAGAACTACTTAAACCTAACTAACCTAAGGACATCACACACACCCATGCCCGAGGCAGGATTCGAACCTGCGACCGTAGCAGTCCCGCGGTTCCGGACTGCAGCGCCAGAACCGCTAGAGCACCGCGGCCGGCATTTCACAACAGGTAACATGCTGCTATGCCCGATTTACGAAAGAGGGAACTGTGTTTAGTTTTCTACAATGTCAATGATTCTTCCTTAGGACAGTATCTCATGAAAGAGTCGGTCATAGAGCTAGCTGTATCCCTGCAGCGCATTCTTTTAGTGGTACTACGAATAAAATACGAAGCTTAGTCATAAAGTTGTAATCATCATCCCAGAAAAAGAAAGTTCAAGCGTAAACTTGGTGTTTCTCTTTTTCTCTTCGTTATCACCCTTCAACGTGACACATTTTTCTCAGTGGTGGGTGGATAAATGTGTGCATTTAGGGTGTTCAAGAAAATTTTCACCACGAAATTGACCTCCTCGTCATCCTGGAATTGCTTGCCAAGAAGTGATTTCGTCACACAAGGAAATGAAGAAATTACTTTGAACCAAGTCAGAAGAATACGATGTAGGAGGAAGAACTGATAGCTCATAGAAGCAGAATGTGTAACTCTGACCTCTGTGGAATGAGTCTGAGTGTGTCATGGATAAAGGCTATCCCCTTGGACAGCTACTCATGACGCTTCAATAGTTCTAAGGAGATCGCTGTAGTATGCTCCTATTAGGATTTGCCCCTAATGGCGTACCACCACCGCACGACAGTCCAATACAACAGCATCACCTTGCCGAATGACGAAAATGTCACGCCTCTTTCTGTTGTTTCCAAGTTCAGTTCGCTCCTTTGTATCGGGGTCCATGGCGATGAGGTATCTGAAGTCGTCATCTGGATCCACATAACAGCTGCAGCATTTCCACTACTGTCTCGCTTTCGCGGGCTTTTTGAATGGGTATGAGCTGTCGTAGAGGTCAGTGGATGGACTGTGCAAGATGATGAAACCTTATCCTTGGCCTGATTTTCATTCCACTACCGTCGCCTCGATTTTGTACATTGGCCCTTCACCAACACTGTTACAATTCTCGATTCGTCACAGAGACATGGGTTGCTAATTCGTTCTCCACTATTCAGACTTATGTGATCGTAACAGAAGCCCTTGCACTACTTGGACACAATGTCATATGATGGTGCTTTATTGCCATACAGATCACTCAACTCAGCGTGGACCGTTGCTGCCTTGTTTCGCTTCACATGGAGAAAACGGATTGCTGTTCGGCACTCCATGTTGTCAGTGGTCTAGCCCATTTTGTCTTGTGTCCTCTACTTGTGCGCTGTGCTACTGTTGTTTGCGGATGTTTTGAATAGTCTGATTTAGGCACACTCATTCAGGTTACAGTGAACATCTGATGTTCATCTCTGTTCGCATGAACTGCTGTTTATTTACACGACAGTTGTAGGGCAGGGGCGACGCCAGTGCATTTTGTTAGTGTGGGTTGCCTACATCAGGGGCAGTCATGTACTCAGGGGCAAACCTATTGTTCTCCTTTGATTGACAGGTCATTAACCTATTGAGCTCCTTTCATTGACAGGTCCTTAACCTATTGTTCTGCTAAAAGGATCCTTCCTTTTGATTGACAGGAAGGTTCTTGAGAGCATACCTGCCCCTGATGTAGGCAACCCACACCAACAAAATGCACTGGCGCCGCCCCTGCACTACTACTCACAACATTTTGGAACAGGCAACAAACTGCAGAGCAGCATAGAGAAGTGGCAGTAAGAACAGGCAGCTGTCTTCTATAACAAGGGTATCGGAAAGTTGGTATGATGCTATGGCTAATGTCAGAGCACCAAGTATTTAGAGAAGTAGCTGGAAGAGGTAGCAAAAGTTTGCAAATGAAAGACTTTTTATTTTCACTGCAGTTTCCATTTCGCGACTGATCAGACTGTAGTTTCCGAATAGCCCTGTATTTTACTTAGGCTGGTTTAAGTCGCCACTTTAAACAGTACTTCTACAAATTTCAATTATCGTTGCTATGGATTACGTGAATAAATTTTCAGTGTATAACACTCCTGTCTGCTACTGCTATACCATAACCTCAAAGTTGGAGGTTGGTCGTGAAATAAAACTATCTTGTTAAAGCAATTATGGTATAAAGCAACAGAGGAGTGTTACCCTCTGAGAGGAGTGTTGTTATGTTGACCATGTTGTACCTAACGGAGGTGGCTTATCGGAAATGAAAGTCAGAATTACGTAAATATTTAAACAGTACAAACAGTATTTTACCTGTCTACACTGTTCAAAGAATAAGGAAAACGGTCGCCAGCCTAATTAGACAAGAGAATGATTGACATTCTTGTTCAAGAAAATAAGTATGAGTAAATTTAACGGACAAACACAACCTATTCTTTGCCACACGCGAGTGCAATGAACTCTGACACCTGCATATGTTCACGGTAAGATTTGAGCTAACAGAGCAGAACAAACCATTTGCATGGATATAACAGATAACAATACACACTATTACTTTCAGGGATTATTCAAACTGAATGGTCTTTATAACATTACTATTAATATTCACTGTAGAATCATAAACTGGACATAGGTTCAGTATTAATTTTCACACATTTTCCTAGCTGACATAAAATTGTAAATGTAGTTCACTGCAAAATTATGAACTGATCACAGGTTAAGTCTCTCTCAACTGAATACTTTTCTATTTAGAATGAAAGTTAAATGGAATTCACTAACAGGTTACTTCTCACTGTCTTTTGAATAAAGAAATGATTGTTTTCATAAATAGTGGTCTTCCTATTAATTGTTATTTATCATGAGCATGAAGGATAACCTGTGGATCCTATTACACTATTAATATGCACTTTCAACACACAAAAGAAACAAGTGCTTAGCAAGCATGAGTATATAACTTTCCGCAATTGCAGTTTTCCACTTTTACTACAGTGAGACAAAAAATTAACATATTTATAAGATACTGACCCACCTTTTGCGATTTACAACAGGCAGCAATGTGATCATTTACTAAGCAAAACTTTATAAGCCTCAGTATTAAGAACTTTTAATTTTGAAGTTGGCAACAACATATTAATAAGCAGTTTTAATAGGAAAATTATTTTCAGCAAGCATCATTTACTTCAACTCACTCTCTTGCCACATTAACTTTAACTTTCTTTTTACTATGTTCAAGAGTCATTAATTAGTAAAACACTAGGCTTTAATGTTCTTTCAATATGGACACTCGGTAATCACTTTAGTTCAAATGGAGAGGAACCTGAGAGGTGTTATGATAAGAACAAAAAATCAAGGTAGGTACATAAATTCAGTTACAAATTACCTTATATTTGAGCACACCAACACATCCAATACGCTGATCCTTCACTGTACATCACTACAATGTTCCATTACAGTGATTGCGCGATGTGGTGGTGATTGCATGTTGGTAAGTGGATTTACAGGTAGAATTGCTGGACTCTGTCATTTCTTGGTGGCCATGATAGATGCCAATTTCAGAATAATCCATCCGAGGCATTGGAAAGCGTCAGGAAAAGCCTCTCTCGGAACCAGCACTATACACGACTTTTACATAAGGAGTTGATAGCTTGGTAGCACGTCCCCGACTGACTCTTTGTTCCACCTTTTCTACCTAGGCCAACCACAATTTGCGCGCGCTACACAGTTCCGTTCCCGAGGGGAACCACAACACCTTTTACATATGGCATAACTAAGAACCCTAAGTGAAGGTCAGCAATTTACATAACAGCAAACAAACATTTTAAATAAAACAGAACATTTGCACATATTGGTAGTTCCACACAAAATTATTTAAATAAAATTATTTAATTTTAAAGATAACCAAAGTGGTTATATGACAAAGACAAAACTTATAATTTGCTCATATTGTAGGACATCAAAGTTTTTACAAAGAAATGAGTATACAATTTTGTGTTATCGATTCAATCAAACACATATACAGAAGCTCAACGATGTAACATTAAATTTAAAAAAAGGCAAAATAAATGAGTAGAGGAGTAGAGCTATGGTGTTACAAGTGGAAGAACAGAGAAAAGTAGCTTGCAATAGTAGACACGCAGAATTCGTGACAAGGCCCAGCTTTGGGTGCTGGATAACCTGGGTAAGCAGAGAGATCCGCTTTCTACCAGTGAGCAACGACAGACTGCGTGCTGGTTATATGGGGGATCAGAAAAACCATGCTTCCTCACCTCGTACACGATACCTCGTGGTGTAGTGCCAGGCTACGCACAACCCTGGCTGAAGCGTCTACCATTCTGAAGTGTGAAAATACAAAGCTTTCGGTGACCTGTGTGCCAACTGACCCCACGGCCAAGCTGTTAGATGCGCCTCTATGTGCACACAGAGGGTACCGGTTGGCCAAAAGGGCAGGGTGCAGCGGTACCCATACAAGTACAAAGTCACAAGCACTGTGATTGCCTCGCAGTTATTCTCAAACGATTTTATAGAAACTTATTCTTTCTTAACTTTTTGGTGAATTGCTTATCGTTTCGTTAATGGCCATTGTTATTCTGATGTCTCAAAATTAAGTTTGAATAGTTTGCCACGAATAATACGAATTGCTATCATGAGTTTACATTCACTTCAAGTTAGGTAGTACAGTGCCGCATATGAAATGTATCTAACATATTAAATTGTTCTATAAACTCTGGAGAAGACCTACATCTATATCGAATCTCGAGAAAATGGGCTGTACGAAGCACACTTACTTCCACGTGCTCGCGGAAACAATGCGGCGAAAGTGAATGATTCACAACATCCTTCATCTATCGCAAATACTTCGACATTTCTTAACGAGCTATTGAAAAATGGTAGCAAGCAAAGAGGAGATTATTTGGCCTATGTTTAACATGCAAAACTTGTTACCTACTAAGATACACAAATTACAGCAGATTCTTGCAACCGAAAAGTTGTCTGTTATGTCGGCCGGTGTGGCCGAGCGGTACTAGGCGCTTCAGTCTGGAACCGCAGGACCGCTACGGTCGCAGGTTTGAATCCTGCCTCTGGCAGGGATGTGTGTGATGTCTTTAGGTTAGTTAGGTTTAAGTAGTTCTAAGTTCTAGGGGACTGATGACCTCAGATGTTAAGTCCCATAGTGCTCAGAGCCATTTGAACCAATCAATTTTGTCTGTTATGCTTGTGATTCATTGCTTGTTCGGTTTCCTGTTACAGTCTTGAGGTCTTCATAATCTTCCCACGCAGTTCGTGATAACACACTGCAACACACAAATACTGAATGATATCTTTGACTTTGGAAATGTTACAAAAAAGTGATGTACCTATAATTTTGAATTTTGCTGACAATATGCCAAATACGCATTTTAGTGATTTTTTGCCTTGATTTGATTGTTTTGAAAAGTAGTGCTGCTGACAAGTTGACTCTTGCGTATGCTGTTATTTATATATATTTGACGATGCTGGTTCTGATGTTGCTTTTAACATTTTACGATACCAGTATTGCTGCAGTACATTAGGACGTTGTTTTTATAAAAGAGATCTGAAGATGGTCATTATAGACCGAAACCAGTAATCTGTTGACAAAAAGTTACCATAGACGTAAAGTAAAGGAAATTTATTCTATATTCGGGTCACTGTTTTATTCGCAACAATGTCGCAGCTTGTGACAGATGTATGAGACCCGCGGAATATTATTGGAATGTAATAATTCCAATTTCAATGAAGGCAGGTACTGAACACTGCTGCACCATAAGTTTCAAAAGTCACGGTTGCAATTTACTGACACAAACTATTTACAGAAATATAGAAAAACTGGTAGAAACCGATCTCGGTGAAGATTAGTTCAGGTTTCAGGGAAATTCAGGAACATAGGAGGCAATACTGGCCCTACAACTTATGTCAGAAAATAGATCGATGACCGGTAAAACTATTTTCATAGCATTTGTAGACCTACAAAAAAGCGTGGCAGCGTGACAGAAACATCCCTTTGTATTACTAAAGGTAGCAGGGTAAAGTACAAAGAATTAAATGTTATCTTGAACTTTTACAGAAAACACACTGCAGTCATAAGAGTCAAATGATACGAAAGGGAAACAGTAGCTGAGATTGTAGTGACACAGGTTGTAGTCTTATATCATTTCTGGGCTGTCACAGATGACGAGAGCTGGCCGCTATTGTGAGCAACAAGTCTCTGTTTCCCAGCTACTGTCGAACGGGAATTGTTCGTGTGCATGGAGGTAGGTGTTCAGTCTCCGCTTAACCTGGTTAGAGTGGTTGCCTGGCTCGACCTGGCGGTTTTCAGAGACGACTATTTCTCACAGGATGGTTGGCGTTTCCTAATACCCTTTGGGAAAAGAACTCCTCAAACGTCGGCAGGCAGCAGTAAATTAAGTCACCCATTCACAGCTCGACCGGTTTGGCGACTTGCCCGCCAACCACAGGCGTGACCCGTCCGAGCGTTTGGCGGACCCTGCTTGCCTCTGCTGATGGAGTATTGGCTGACAGCGGTCGCGGTAAGCAGGTAGAGCGGGTAGATGCCGGGATGGTTCCTTTGACAGGACGTTGTATCATGTCGGGCCAGTTTGGTCATGCCCGTTAGCGTTTGAAGGGCCAGTGGACTTTGCCATTTTGCCTTCTGTCATGAGCTAGGGGGTTTTGACATGTTGGTTTATCTGCATGAGTTATTTGTGTTTGTGCATGTATTGTGTTGTGATTGTGTTATACTCTGTAGTGACGAGTTATTGTGTTTTTCGGATGTTTGTAATTGATGTGAAATGGATCTGATCCGAGTGCGGAAATGAGATGATGCGGCGAGTTTTCAGAAGATGTATAGAATGATTGTGTTTTCTGTTGGATGAGTGTGGTGATGGTTGGCATGTTGGTATCGTTGTGGATTGTGTTATTTGAGACGAGCCAGGGCGCGTCTGTAATGATTCTCAGTGCCTTGTTCTGGAGAACCTGAAGCTTTTTATGGTGACAGTCTGCTGCCATTCTCCAGACCTCATAGCCATATAGTAGAGATGGTAGGACTACCATCTTCCATATTTTAAGCTTAGTGCTGGTGGACAGGCCATTGCCTTTCAGCAGTGGATATAGGTTGTAGATGCTACCCGAACCTCTATTACACGCATTTGTAATGTGGGAGTTCCACAGCAGTTTGGCGTCTATCGTTAGTCCTAGATATTTCACTTCGTTACACCAGGGGAGGTCCCTACCATCAATGGATACTTGGCGGTTTGGGGGCCTTCTCCTGGTGGTGAACATGATTGAATTACATTTCTCTGCGTTTATTTTAATTTTCCAAATATTACACCATTGTGTGATTAAATCTAGGTGTCTCTGTAGGTGGTGTGTCGCGTAATTTAGGTTCGGGTGGCTTGTATAGACGACCGTGTCGTCCGCAAACAGTGCTATATGGGTGTTGGGACTTTCTGGTATATCATTTGTGTACAGGCTGTATAGGAATGGGCCTAATGCAGATCCTTGGGGGACGCCTGCTTCTATGTCCTTAAGGCTACTTTTATTACTATCTAACATAACAAAAAATTTTCTACTTTCTAAGTAAGAAGCCAGGATTTTTACTAAGTGTACAGGAGAGTCGCATTGGTGGAGCTTGTAAATTAAGCCGTCGTGCCAGACTCGGTCAAAAGCCTTTTCCACATCTAAGAAGACCGCGCCTGTGCTCTGCCCTTCGGCCCTTGCCTTACATATCTGTTCGATTACTCGGGTGGTTTGACAGGGCACGACCGACTTCCTTCTCCATCCTTCCCTAACCCGATGAGACCCACCTCAAACACAGACGTGTGTTTAAAGAATGTTGTAATCCTATACATACAGACATGGATTTATACAGCAACTAGCTGGGGTACCCGGCTTCGCTCAGGGAGTTGATATGAGATTGTGTGGTGGTTGGAATAAAAGGATACCTTAAAGAGCTAAAAAAATTCTATTGAAAATATATTCGAAATATTTACATTACCTGTTAAAGTATAAGAGGTAATTTTTTATCGAAAATATATTCTAACTATTTACAATACTTGTTTATAAATAATATTCTCCATTTTGATCGGGGTACATATGAACAAAATTTTCAAATTCCCTACGCGGGAGCAAGGTACGTGTAGTTGACCATGGGAGAAGCAGCGGTCTTTGAGCTGATGCCACACTATTTTAAAGTTTGTCTTCGCACTTTGTTAACTGTATAAGTGTAAGCTAATTTCATTGGAAATTTCAGCCTTTTAATTTGGAAAGTCAGTTCAGTCAATATCAGCGGTATTCTGGGCATAAATAGTGTGTGTCCTTTATACGTTCCCGTCATAAATTCGGCTTCGATGATTTTATTCGATTGCTGTTTGACGATCATACTTGTTCCATTACACCAGGGCTTAACAACTGGCCGGTTTTGAGCGCGAGTACTCGCGTCTGCTCACGCACGTGCTCGCGAGCAGGTGCAAGGTAGCGGAGTAGGGAGGGAGGGGAGGGAGGGGAAATGCGCGCGCACGTTTGAATGTGATCTCGCGTTCTTAGCAGATTTAACTAGCCATCTGAATGCTTTGAACATTTTACTACAAGGTAAAGATCTGCTAATTACTCATTTCATAGATCAAAAACGAGATTTTAAAATGAAATTGACACTTTGGGTGAGTCAGCTGGAAACAGGAAACCTAGCTGATTTTCCTAAATTATCATCCATGCAAGATGTTCACAAAGACTGTGAACGTTATTCACATAGTTTAGTTGATCACCGCTTTCAAGATCTGACAGCACTAGACAGTGATTTTGATCTGTTCTCTCCATATTCAGCGAATATTTAAGAGATTCGTCCTGAGCTGCAGCAAGAAACTATTGACCTGCAGTGTGACAGAGAATACAGAGACAAATTTCAGAACGAGAAAAACGTTTTGGGATTCTGCAGACACTTCCCTCAGGATAGATTTCCTCGTTTGCACAAACTGGCGGCTACAATAATATCAATGTTCGGTTCCACGTATGTTTGTGAACAACTGCTCTCTGCAATGAAATGTAACAAGGCGCGCCTGAGAAACGCGTTGTCTGATCGAAATTTAAACTGCACACTGCGCCTAAAATGCACAAGAACAATTACTCTGAACATAGATGCAATTGTAAAGGGCAAAAAGTACAAGATTACCGAGAATCCCACACTTCAGTGACACCTTTTATTGTGTAACAGTTCACAAATTAATGCGAATGTAGAGGCATGCACTAAGCTAATAAAATTATGTGGCATGTGTACATTCTCCTTTATTTGTTTCATTTGTCGCAGTAATAATTCGTGAGTGATATCCCTGCAGGTGGCCGCGGATTTACATTGACTGGCGGCAGCTGTTGTGTGCCCCACGTGACTCTCCCCACTCTCCGCTCTGGTCCGGTAGTGGGCGTAGCGTGCTCGCGCTGCTCCGTGCTCGCGCCTTGCTGCTCACAGCTTGCTCCGCGAGCACGTATGTTGTGAAGCCCTGCATTACACAGTTTTGGTGAATTGAAATTTCTAAATAGTATGGTCGCAGAGGTAATTTGAAGTCTAAGGCTGTGTAATGGCATTCCTGCTACTTGCAAAGAGTTTAGAAATTCTGTGCCTTAGTTCACACTTTCTTCAACATTTACCATCGTGTCGATCGATTTGTATATTCTCACTTCAGTGTAAACCGTCTTTTGAATATTAAAGTTGATATCGTCGACAAAATTACACTTAATTGAGAAAATTTCCCTTCCAAATAGCCAGTCCGGTTTGGTATAACTCTGAAAAATGTTTGGATAAATCAGGCCGATGAGTTCGTTTTCAGCAGTGGCCATATTGCAGAAATCACTGTTGAGTTTAATGACGCCGGTCGTCTGCCATTTCTAAAAGTTGTTGAACAAAGTGTGTTGCTGTTCCGTCTTTCATTAGTTCAACTCACGTATTTTTTATTAGTCACCTTTATTTGTACTTGTAGCCAAAAAAGTGATTTTTTAAAGCATACATTTATCTCGTCTGCTGTCTTTCACGTGCGGATGACTGGAAGTGTTTGTCGACAATCTCCTGAGAGTATGAGCAGAGCTTCTGCCACAACTTCAGAGCTTCCTCGCAAGTCTTTTAATGTTCTGTCCATGGTTTCGAGTGATTTTTTACGTGCCATTGCGCAATCGTCCCAGAAGATAATTTCAGCCTGCTTTAGAAGTTCTCCCCTGTCCAGATGCTCTTGATATTTTACATGTCGGTAATTGTTCTTCGGCTATATTCAACGGCAGTTGTAGGGCGGCATGGCAGTTCATCGTCCTTCCATATGTGTGGCTGCAATGCCGGATCATGGCAGTGCAAGTGCGATGTGTTGTTTAGCAGCAATAGATTTATTGGAAACGTTTCCCAGTGCCACCTGAAGCGTCCAAGTAAATAATTCCGACGGTGTTGTCGATCCGGTCCCTGATAACGTTGTAGATTTCCTTTTGACTGTCATTGAGGAGTGCTATTTTGCGAGCAGTATATTGAAGTAGTTCGTTTAGGGTGCAGCTTTTTTCCTTTGTACTCGTAATTTTTAACTTCAGCACACTGATAGCACCTTTTCGTGGTGCTTGCATCGCAAGTTGTAATAATATTTGGTTGTTTATTGCTAAACATTTATCTTCTAGGCGAATGAGTGTTTCATTGAATTCGTTGAATTCCATCGTTAGTTGAGGATGAGCTTGTCAGATTTGGAACAGTACGTCATTACTCTCTTTGAAGGTATCCGGTAGCTGTTTTGGGTTCTATCGGTTACATGTTGTTAGAATTATGGTGACTGAGTCTCCCATTCGTTCAGCTGAGCTTGTGAATCAGGCTTCTTGTTGTCTTAATTCAACGTGGTTGTCTTTTTACGGTAGTCCTAAGCGTTAGTATGTTTCTCTATATGTCTCGCATAGGTAACCGTCAACAGTCTTAAGACCTGTGAGATTTGTTGGTCCCCGTGTTTCGCGTAGCGACATTTGGAGATAGAAACACTCGGCATTGTTCGATGTACGATGTATACTCAGCCTAGTACGCCAGTCTTCAGGATTCCTGGATGATCTAATGGAATTCTTCGCTTTCGTCGTTGAAAGATTTTTATTGTCGTATTCCACATACAATAGCTAGATACGTAGACATATAGTAATGTTTTCGAAAATGGATCCGTTTGGCATAATTGGTAAAAAGCTGTTAATGTTGTGTTTTGAAGCGTTTCGCTTGCAGTTTTTCTGGCGGTGTCTTTTGTAAAGTTAACTCTCTGCCAGTTATCCAAATGTACTGCTAGATGTTGCACAACTGGTCCGCCTTCGTATGTGGGAAAACCGAAAATCCGCCACGCTGCTTCATTACTGTTGATGTATCTTCCTATTTGGTACATGAAGATCCCGTCACCTGTGTTTTGTTGTTCGTTGTCTTTAGCTATTTTGCAGTTCTGCCAGGTTACTGTCTTTGTTCACATACTTACAGACATACTTGACAGATTTCAATGAATTGCAGTTTTCTGCGTTTGTGTGAGCTTGGAACGATTTCGAAACTAGTGTGTTATATGATACTACCCATTGATTATCTATTTCCAATCCTTCACTGCCTCGTATTCGTATTTTTGCTGTGAAGCCACCATTTTGGGGTGATAGTCTTCTGCATTTGGGATAGCCATCGACTCCGGTTTGCATGTCGCCCAAGTATAGCTTTTAGTATTTTTTTCCTACACTTTCCATCACTAGTTCATGGAGAATTGGGGTTTATTGGCCAGCTTGGTCCGTGAATCATGTTTTTCACTACTAATCCGTACAGTTCGGGATCTTCTTGTGCATTGGGAAATTCAACTTGGATGATTTTGTCGATATCCGTGGCATGAATACTGTGGTGTAGGCAGATGGGATTGCGTGACTGAGACAGTCAGCGTTTTTGCCATTAGATTGTGTACATCTAGCATCTAATGGTTCCAAAGCTGTGATATTTTGTGATACCTTCAATAACTCTCACTTGTTTTTTGTCGGGAAAACTTGGGCTATTCAGTCATGTCGATGTATGCAGACTTGTCTGTATCTGAGTAGTTCTTTGATTTCTGTCCACGACGACTTGCATGTAAATGTTGTGAAGAGCTCAGGTGCTCCATATTTTTCTATGTTGGTTAAGATATCTTGAGTGTATTCGTGCATGTGTCTCGGACGTACTGTGTATGACGAGTTGTTCCAATGTCGTTAACGCTTCTGTCATTTATGGTTGCTGAAAGATTGTAACTCTAATTTGCTTTGCTGAATAGCGTAAGATTGTGACTTGAATTTGGTATGCTGAAATCGGGTGCTAATTAGACCATGAAAGCGGTTTAAAACTGTGAGCTGTCTTGGGAGGTTAACCGAGCGTTTACTGAGCCACTGTTTCAGCAGGTAACTAGTCTAGGTTTACCACCTTACCAATCAGACTAACATTGATTATAATCTTTTACACTCATACAACAACCGGTAATATATCTATATAAAAGGAGAATTTAAATAAAAAGAAAGAAATCAGTTTATATTTGCAAATTTATTTTAAAGATTGTTCATTGAAATTTCAGCATATTATACGTGAGTTATAACTGAGCTGGTGCCTTATTTACGATTGTGAAACTGTGAGATTGGAATATTACGGAACACATAAAATATGGAGCCAAGATTGGGAGACTGGATACAACACTGCATTCATAAAACAACACACAAAGAACATTGAAACACATGCAACAGGAAGTTAACCACAACCAATAGATTCAAATTTTCAGTTAAAGAAATTACTTTCGTAGCACAATCCTGTCCGTCTTGTAATTACCCTTCACGTGGTCAACTTGGTTTACAGAAAGCGTATAACTCCACAATAATTTAGATAATAAAAATAAATTAGATCAAAAAGCAAATTACAAAACAAAAACCTCGAACTGGTTACTAACGTCTTTCTATTAACCTGATGGGTCAAACAGTTATATAAGGACGTGGTACTGGTCTCACAAAGTACACGCCACGTGGGTTGAACATAAAGAAAAGTTGGTATATTCAAAATCTTTTCAAAACGATACGTTATAATCACACAAGCATTTGCATTTAAGATTGATCTTACTTAGAGTTACTGACCAACACGTGGTTCCACTTTACTCACAAAGTAGTAACAAAGCAACTACCGCAAATTAATCTGAACTGGACACGAGAATTACACTCCGCTGCAATTAAAGATAACCTTAGCTATTTTAAAGCTAACCCGAAATAAAATGATTAAATTCTCAGTTAAGCTGAACTTAACAAATCCATTGTCCTATGGACTTAACAGACACGCGCTTAGCCGGAGATCTTACCACTTCAGACGCTCGCTACCGCCAGACTGCTACTGCTGGACTGCCCTGCGCTACTACTGGACTCCAACTGCCTACTGCTCGGCTGCAACTCTCCAACTGCCAGACTCCCACTGAACTCCCAGCGTGCTCCCGAGAGTCGCTCACAAAGACCAACGGAAGGCGCCAGAGGGGCAGCTTCCTATACCAACATGACAGGGGACGGACCGGACCATACTAAGAATGGAAACCTCTCTGCTTTTAGGAACCGTAGCTACCTGTTTCAACGTTGGTCCTACTGTTCTCTAGCAGACAGCCTTGTCTGCTACCCTCAAGCATGCAGCTACAAACACATTTGATCATTCATCCTCTCACACAGAAGGGAAGGGGGATGACAGTATCTTATCATACACAGTATATAAAAGAAAGCGGATGTAGGTTCCGTATGAGACTGTGTGACATGAATTACATATAAGAATTACATATAAACTGTGCTTTAAAGTGTAGTAGTGTGAGAGATCGTTCTTGTTTACGTGTAAAAAGTAACACGTTCCACTACTCAGTCTCCTCCCAGATAGTCAGAAACGCCACAGTAAATTTAGAAGAGGAATTTATTCCTTAAAAGACAACAAATTTGAGAAATTAAACATGAAAGGAATCCAACAGAGACCTTTCATAACCCCAACGCTCCGAGAAAAGACTGTGCAGGGAATTTTCTGGCCATGCTAGGACATTCCCAAGCAGGCTTCTCACACCCTACTTAAACCAAAAGTGTAAAGAAAAAGGCAAAAGGTCACCAGCTACTTGCTAAAACACAATAATTTCAAACATCTTTACAATCTACCAATTTCAAAGAGAGAAAAAAAAACACACAATCTGTGACACCTATTTAAAAGGTCGTGTAGACCTAAATCGGTCAGCAAGTAAAAACAATGGTTCCTGTGTCATTGATATGAAAACAATTTCTGGTTGTTACCCTTATGGAGTTCACCAGTATTTGCTCATTGCAAGAGCCAACTGATCACAGGCAAATTTATGACTGTTTATTAACAAGCAAAATTTATGAAAATAGCAAAGGTGCCACAGCAATTAAAAAAAAACATGAAATAACATCAGTCTTATAAAGCAGAACTTTACAATGCACAATTCGCAAAAGCAAAAAAAAATATAAGAGAAAAAACATGTTTTACAAAGTGGTTATCGCAAAAAAAATTCTATATCTTATAAAACTAATAATCTGTAGAATTAACCTAACTATGTGGCACTAATTTAATCACTCTACAATATTTCAGTTAGTTAGCAAACAATGAGCACTGTGTCATTATACTGAAACTACAATAATTGTGTGATTGTTACCCTTAAGGGGTTCCTCACAATAAATATGCCCCATGCAAAGGCTAATCGATCACAGCCCAATGAGAATGAATAGCAATCTGACTGATAAAGGAAGCAGTGCCACAGTAATGAATTTATGAAACAAAATATCACAAATCTAATACCTAACACAAGAACAAACATTGATCAATAAAACAGTACAATAGTCAACATCTAAAACAAAACACCAATAAATAAAACACCTGCAAAATACAATAGTCAAAGTTTAAAAAAATATAGAACACCTGCAAAATACAAGAGTCAGAGTTTAATAAACACCAATAAATCGAGTCCCTGCAAAACACACGAGTCAAAGTTTCTGTGACAGAAACACACGTATATGCATTGAACTAAGAACCGTATAATCACTGTTCACTTATACACTCACTAGTTCCACTGTTCCATGGCACAATATAAGGGGAGGGGGTTCGTCGCCGCAGCTGTCAGTAGGGATTTTTGTCCATCTGTTGCGTGCGATCCCGCCGTCTCTGCCCTCTCATGAAGTTTCTCTTGTGTCACGTACATCTCGATTTTGTTCCATGTTTGTATTGTCAAATTCGTGTGGTATCCTCTATTGACATGCCAGGTTGATATTCTTGGGCAAGGATGACACTTAATGGCTCTTCTTTGTGTCACCCTTAGCGACCAGAGAACATCGAACCATGATTCACTGTCGCTTGACAGTAGGCATCCGTCAGGAAATGTCGATAGGCGTCGTTGACGTCTGCAAGTTTCTTTGGACAGTACCTGTAAAAAGGCTCCACGCCCTTTGTGTTGTTACACCGCAGCCGTCTCGTCACGGTCGCGTGCGTGAGGTGCGTTGCCAGGAGATGGATTTCCGCGCGGTGGACCGCTCGCCCATCTCAGGTCATTCCCTTCAGGAAGGGTCGCGCGGGGCGGCCGCCCATTAGCTACAGGTGCAAGGGAAAGTGTTTCCCGCGTCCTTTTGTTGTCGGCCGCGCTCCCGAAGTGGCCTGGCTGACAGCGTGTCCCGCTGGGAAACCCGCCAGTTTACAACTACCTGGCTGCTCCCGCTGTCTCTTAAGAGTTTTGCCGGTTCGCTTTCACGTTCACAACTGCATATAAAGACATTGTTCATCATATTTATGTGATTACACAATGTCATACATAATATCACTTAGTATTGTCTTTCACAATTTTTAAGAACAAAGTTAGATGAATCGACAATATAAAATTAAAAGTTAAATGACTTGACAATATAAAAAATAAAAGTGAAATGACTTTACAATGTAAAAAAATAAAAATTAAATGAACTGACAATATAATATTTAAATTCACATCACTAATGTGGTTCACTTGTGTTTTAATAAATCAAATGCCACTTATTAATTCACTAAAATGAATAGGGTTATGCCTTGCGCAAGTATAGGTTAGGAGAGCATGGGGTTCATATGTTATTTACACACACACATGCACACCTGTTGTCTATTATACAAACTAACTACCCATAAACATGCATTACTCAAAATTCTACTTCTATCCACTACTAATTAATCCCACAAGCCACTTCAATGCTACTTCAACAAAGTGTTTACACCACTACAGAAATGTTCTAATTCGCCCTCTTCTTGACGCTCGCGGCATACGTCTTGTCACATGATAAATGGAGAAACCTTCCTTAAACATACACAGTAAAAAGAACAATGGTTATTTACACACAAAAACATTTATACCAGTTCGCACACCTGAAAAGAGACTCGCAATTATACATTTATCATACTCATATATTCACACATAACACAGTAAGAAAATTTCATCTAAAATTATGTTATTACAAGAATTAATCACACAGATGGCTCTGAGAAGGTTAAATTATTTGCATTATACAGGTTATATTACATTTTCTTACCCATTTTGCTTCGATTTCGTTCCTTCTTTACGTTACCTTTCGCTTTCAAATCAGTTATTTCGCCTGTGGTGGTTATTCTGGATTCATTTCCCATGAATGGCAAAATTGTGGTCACCTCTATTCTGTAAAAACAGTTTCATCTTTACATATTTGAACTTACAACAGACACAAAAGACCCGAATCCTCCTGTGGTTTAAATGACAAATGTTTTGCTTCATCCTTATTACCTTAAACCAAGCTTTCCTTCGTCCCCATAATCAAAATTATTTAATCATCCTCTACCTTCAAGAGGGAAACTTCCTCAGTACAAATCATATAAGCTGCAGTGCATCCCGCACCAGCGAAAACAGTAAGCTGTAATGCTCACAGCATCAGCAAAACACATAAACGTCGCTTTTCTAGGACAAGTATTAACGCAGAATAATTTTCCAGGCTTTGGCTCAACATCAATCAAGACTACAAAAAGGATCCATATTTCCGTTCCATTCTCCATTTGCTGAAAAACTGCTCGTATTTGACTACCACAATAATATTTCAGGACCACGTAAATTACACAAACCACAATTCTTCTTTCACCTTGAAGGGAATCAATATACTACTTACGAAATCCACAGAGAGCACTTTACGTACTCAGCTATAAAGAACAAAAAAGACATATATCATCAATATTAACATATCATCGCATATTGGGAAGCCAATGGTTAAACAATCGTATTATTGCATCCTGTTTTCTAGATTCCAAACTTACTCATTCCTTTCTCAGAGTTCTCCTATCTTAAAATATTCATACAGCACGCATACTATAGTAAGAGATCCTCATTTATACTGACAGATATAGAATAGTAATAGATAGATAGTAGCACTGAAAACAGAAAATCGGAAACACGGCTACTAACAGCTGGGGACCTGGGTTTGCCAGACCCATAATATCCACAGATCGGATATTCCCCTGAGTTCTTGCAATTTCAGCAACGATCTTGCTTCTCTCAGGAGCGACTCTTTTCACTTGACACAAAAAAAGCATTTCACTTGTTCACAAGGAAACCTTTTATCTTTACGTTTGAATTAAACTAAATCCTAATTGCACAAGGAAAGAAAACAATTAAAACATCACTTCAATCAATCACATAGAAATATCTTTATCATTATTTTTACTAACATATTATTCAAAATTCATACGCCACAAATTTAAACTAATCAATTCTTTCTCCTCTCTATAAATCCTATGTACTCATTTGCCATGTCGCTCATTTGTTCCGATTGGCGCCTTCTGGGCTGATCATTTGTCATTGCCGGTTTCGTTCATTCCCATTTGTTGGATTATGTCTAGGGTTGGCCGGCCGAATTTCGACATCATGTGGTGCTCCGCCTACAATCCTATTTCCACCGTGTTCATCGTAATAACGACTCTGGTTGCCGTACCTGTTGCGTTCACGATCTTGTCTACGTCCTCTATCATTTCTGTTGTTCCACCTGTGTTCGCGACTGTCACCCCAGTTTCTATACGGCCTGTCCCGATTACTGTTCCGTTCGCGTCGCGACGACCAGTCACGCCGTTGATTAATACGACGGCCACGACTGCGATCGCGCTGCTGTGCCCCGTAATAACTTAGTGTCTGATTAGGCGGACATTCTGCTGTATTGTATTCCATCTCTTGGAGAAGCGTTTTAAACGTTTCCACGTCCTCTTTGCATCGTCCCGCAAGAATGACGTGCCGCAAGTGCATCGGCAATTTGGTGATGCATATCCTAATTAGTTCCGCAGGTCCGTATGGGTCGTATAAAAATTGATTTGCCTGCAGCATGTGGTCGAATAGGCGTGCAGGGCTGCCGAAACCAGACTGGTTCAAATTTGGCAGCATAATTATGCCATGTTTGACCCTATCTTGTGCCGCTTCCGACCAATAGGCGGAGAGAAAGGCTTGTCGAAACTCCCGAGTGGAGTTGCAGTGACGCGCTGCCGACCTCATACGACTCGCCGGTTCGCCTTCCAAATAGCCACACATATACTCTATTTTATGTGAACTTGCCCAGTCGGGAGGAAGACAGAACTCAAATTGCTCGAGCCATGCTCGTGGATGTATGCCTTTTTGAGAATTTCGGAACATCTCAAATTTTCTTACCGTAAGGAAATGTTTGAAATCAAATCCCCGCATTTCCTCCTGGCGAGGCCCTTGAATGTTTCTATTTGTCTCATGTCTGCCCCTTAAATTACATTCTTCCCTGTCGTCAAAATCTCCCTCGTGGCCGGAGTCCCTCTCTGCACTGTTCGTACGGCTATTTTTATTGCTATTGGCGAGTTCGGAATCACACGCCATGCGGTTTTCAAGATGCGCCACGCGTTCTTGTAAATCGCCTGTTACAGCTTTGTGCTGTCTGTTCACTTCAAACTGTCCCTTCTGGAATTTAAGAAGCGAACGCACTTCTTCGGTCTCTGCGGCCGCTACCTGTGTGATATTGTTCTCGCTTTCCGTCAGCTTCATCGTGCCTACAATGTCCGCTAATGCCGCGATCTTCTCATCTATTTGTCTCTTGTCCTCCGCCCCAGTCTGCTTCAATTGTTCGACCTCCTGTTCCAACGCGTGGATCGCTAAACTGTTGTTCGCTATTGTGTTGCTAACGGCCGTGGGACAATGCGTTTCAGCCTCTTGGACCCTCGAGAGTACCTGCTGGCGATCTCTTTGGCATTGTTCTCTCAGCTCTTGGAAATTCCTAAGTAGCCGTTCTTCGCTTTCTTTAGATTTGGCCTCGCCACTCCGCTTACTCTGTTCTAAGGCTTGCAGACGACCATCGATTTGTTCAAATGTACGGCCTAATTCTTTCATAATGTCACTTTTTATTTCACTTGCCAGATCGTTTATTCTTTGGGAGATATCATCGGACACTCTCTGCATCGACTTATCGGCTTTATTTGTCTGCTGGATTAGTTTTTCGTCTATTTGTTCGCCTAGCTCGCGGATCGATTTTTTGGATGACGTCATTTGTTCGCCTAGCTCGCGGATCGATTTTTCAGATGACGTCATTTGTTCGCCTAGCTCGCGGATCGATTTTTCTGATGATTCTTTTTGTTCTCGGAACAAGGCTTTCATGAGTTCTGCCAAATCAGTTTGGTTAGTTGGAGGCAAATTAATTTCTGGCTCTGCTGTGAGCCCGTTCGTGCTGTTTTGCATTTCGTCTGAAGTATTCCCCATTGCATTTTCGGGACCGCCCGACGCGTTAACATTCGAAATTAAATTATCCCCTTGGTCCATGTTGCTTAGGTTGTCGGACCGCTTACTTTTAGTTTGGTTACGTGTCTGCATTGGTGCAATTTATAACCGGTATGCGACACACTAATCAAAATAAATGTGTCCCACAAAAATTACGACAGTCACACGAAAGATACTCAACCTAGTACGCACTTTTTCACACGCAAAACAAATTTTTATCTTAGATCGAAACAGTGGAATTTACAAGCGAGAGAAAAAAAACACACACACACATATAAAACACACAAATATAGAAAACAAAACAAGACAGACAACGCAACGCCGATCAACAACGCCGTGAATCTTTTGAACGTCTGCTCGGAAACAACGCAAAAGTTGTTTGAGCGCTGTAGGGAAAAAAATTAAGATTATTCAACGCTTGCAATCTAACGTCTCAGAGATTCCAGAGTCTAGCGGAATCACAGAACAGGGTCGCCATGTGAAAGATTGTAACTCTAATTTGCTTTGCTGAATAGCGTAAGATTGTGACTTGAATTTGGTATGCTGAAATCGGGTGCTAATTAGACCATGAAAGCGGTTTAAAACTGTGAGCTGTCTTGGGAGGTTAACCGAGCGTTTACTGAGCCACTGTTTCAGCAGGTAACTAGTCTAGGTTTACCACCTTACCAATCAGACTAACATTGATTATAATCTTTTACACTCATACAACAACCGGTAATATATCTATATAAAAGGAGAATTTAAATAAAAAGAAAGAAATCAGTTTATATTTGCAAATTTATTTTAAAGATTGTTCATTGAAATTTCAGCATATTATACGTGAGTTATAACTGAGCTGGTGCCTTATTTACGATTGTGAAACTGTGAGATTGGAATATTACGGAACACATAAAATATGGAGCCAAGATTGGGAGACTGGATACAACACTGCATTCATAAAACAACACACAAAGAACATTGAAACACATGCAACAGAAAGTTAACCACAACCAATAGATTCAAATTTTCAGTTAAAGAAATTACTTTCGTAGCACAATCCTGTCCGTCTTGTAATTACCCTTCACGTGGTCAACTTGGTTTACAGAAAGCGTATAACTCCACAATAATTTAGATAATAAAAATAAATTAGATCAAAAAGCAAATTACAAAACAAAAACCTCGAACTGGTTACTAACGTCTTTCTATTAACCTGATGGGTCAAACAGTTATATAAGGACGTGGTACTGGTCTCACAAAGTACACGCCACGTGGGTTGAACATAAAGAAAAGTTGGTATATTCAAAATCTTTTCAAAACGATACGTTATAATCACACAAGCATTTGCATTTAAGATTGATCTTACTTAGAGTTACTGACCAACACGTGGTTCCACTTTACTCACAAAGTAGTAACAAAGCAACTACCGCAAATTAATCTGAACTGGACACGAGAATTACACTCCGCTGCAATTAAAGATAACCTTAGCTATTTTAAAGCTAACCCGAAATAAAATGATTAAATTCTCAGTTAAGCTGAACTTAACAAATCCATTGTCCTATGGACTTAACAGACACGCGCTTAGCCGGAGATCTTACCACTTCAGACGCTCGCTACCGCCAGACTGCTACTGCTGGACTGCCCTGCGCTACTACTGGACTCCAACTGCCTACTGCTCGGCTGCAACTCTCCAACTGCCAGACTCCCACTGAACTCCCAGCGTGCTCCCGAGAGTCGCTCACAAAGACCAACGGAAGGCGCCAGAGGGGCAGCTTCCTATACCAACATGACAGGGGACGGACCGGACCATACTAAGAATGGAAACCTCTCTGCTTTTAGGAACCGTAGCTACCTGTTTCAACGTTGGTCCTACTGTTCTCTAGCAGACAGCCTTGTCTGCTACCCTCAAGCATGCAGCTACAAACACATTTGATCATTCATCCTCTCACACAGAAGGGAAGGGGGATGACAGTATCTTATCATACACAGTATATAAAAGAAAGCGGATGTAGGTTCCGTATGAGACTGTGTGACATGAATTACATATAAGAATTACATATAAACTGTGCTTTAAAGTGTAGTAGTGTGAGAGATCGTTCTTGTTTACGTGTAAAAAGTAACACGTTCCACTACTCAGTCTCCTCCCAGATAGTCAGAAACGCCACAGTAAATTTAGAAGAGGAATTTATTCCTTAAAAGACAACAAATTTGAGAAATTAAACATGAAAGGAATCCAACAGAGACCTTTCATTGCTTCTCGAAGGTCGGTGTGTTCTTCCATGTGTAGTTTCTGTTGATTCGGTCTTATGTAAAGCATCTGTTCCACTTCTGTTTTTGTACACAAATCTACCAGGAATTGTAGGAAAAACGACGAGTTTTGAGAATGTGATTGTGTGTTTAATTGTCTTTAATCATTAAGCAGTAGTAGTGGAATGATGGGGCTCCCACCCCATAGCCATGATGGTGGCTGTGACGTCACAACCAGACCTTCAAGATGCCGGCCGTTATGTCACATGGTGACGCAAGAAGCGTTAGACCTATGACATCACAGACACACCCACAAGATGACGGCCGTGATGTCACATGATGATGCAAGTTCTGTTAGACCTGTGATGTCACAGATGTGCTGATGGGTCTCCCACCTTAAATTCAAGATGGCGGCCATGACGTCACATGATGACACAAGTACTGTTAGATCTGTGACGTCACAGACACATTGATAAGGTTCCCAACCCCAGACCCAAGATGGCGGCCGTGATGACGCAAGTACCTTTACCCAAGATGGCGGCGGCAGGAAATTTAAAAAGTGCCATGCCCCCCTCCCAGGTGGGTAATTCTAATTTTGTCATATTTTTGGCAGTGCCACGCCCACCTGGACTTGGTGTGAATTTTCACGAGTGCCACACCCACCTGGACTTGGAAGGAAGTAACTAAAGTCCCCACAACGATCCTCAACTGACTGCCACATCCCCTTACCAACACATGTTGGCAGGATAACATGTTCTAACGTCCACTACCGTGTACTAACGTGCACTAACGTGTAATAACGTATACTAACGTATACAGTGAATGACGTCATCCAAGATGGCGGCCGTTACGTCAGTTGATGAGTTAAGTGCCACACCCTGTGGTGGGAAGTTCGAATTTTGGCGGGAAAATAGGTCAGTTGGTCTACCTCCACTAACCTAACGCCCCTCCCCTCCATTCCCCTGCCCTAGAAAAATGGTGGTAAGTTCGAATTCCAACAGAATAATGTATCACACCTAAGAAAATGGTGGCAAAGAAACGGCAATTGGGCTACCCCCACTAACCTAAGTCACTCGACTGCCAACTCTTCCTAGGAACTGGCGCCAAGTTTGAAATTTGTCAGTAAAGAAAGGTCACTTGGGGTTTCTCTACCAAACTAAGAAAATCACAGGAAGATAGGTCACTCGGACTACCTCCACTAACGTAAGTCACCGATCGTCACCTCTTCCTAGAGATTGGTGAGAGAAGGACTTAGCCTGCACTGGGATACTGGAGAAAGAAAGGAGTGTACATTATTTATTGTGGAACAATTTATTTAGGGATGGAGTATATTTATTACACTGACACAAAACACAGGATATAGTACACAATACTGTCACCAGAGGGTGTGGACGGGAAAATGACTCATCCAGCACTAGGCTGCGGGAGAGAGGAAGGAGTGTACTTTATTTATTTTGGAACAATTTATTTAGGGATGGAGTATATTTATCACACTAATACAAAACACTCATCCTGTTGTGCTTGGGGTCACAATACACAGTTTGCAGACCTGCCAACTACTCATAAGTAACGCAACAGACATGCTTGCTAATTGTAGATTGTCGAAGTAATGTATTCCACAGCCTACACACATGCAAACTACTACAACGAAATAATTTCAGGACAGACCTACAAACTGCTCCTAAATAATGCATCACACTGATGTGTAGACATGTTCAGTACTTGTAAACTGTCAAAATAGCACAGGCTACAGAGCTGCTCGAAAAATAATGCAACAGACATGGAAAAAACGTATGCAGGTTCAGCCTGCCACCCCATGTCCATTGCACCGCAGATGAGGCTAGATGCAACCCCCACAAAGTGGCACGGCTCTCAAGTGCCAAGCCACGCACAGGTGCACGTTTGGGTCCCTCAAGCATGAAGTGGCAGCATCCCCATCATACTTGACACACCTGAGAAATTCCTCTTATAATACGTGACCACCTGGCGCCATTGATGATGCAATGGGACAGGAGCAAAGACCTATTTTCAAGATGCAGATCCTCCAAGGTGGACCATGCACATGTATGTTAGACGCTGCCAGTGTGAGCCCTCCCCCTACCTATGGACCGGCGAAGAGCTAATTGCCGAGTGACGCTGCAGAAATCTGTTCCAGAAGAGCACAAGCTGCTTTCTCCCTAGTGTTTTCTAACGGATCATGGAAGGTGTGTCCAGCTGTGCCTTCATACCCATCATGGCTCACATCTCGTGGTGAAATGCTTGTGCTAGTGCCAATATACATCTCAGAAACGTTAAATGTTCACACAGCTAAACGCCTGTGCAAACTTGCGAAAACACCCTGAATTGTAAGAGCATTCTCCTTGTTTGGAAATAGATCACCATCTAAGCACAGATGGGGGTAATTCTAACAATTACACCAACAGAATTGGAAGCACCGCCATACAGAAGAGAAAAAACTATCGTGAATTTTCGGTATCCTACACCTACAGGTCTGGAGATGTACTAATGCCATAGTGGCAGATGAGTGATGGCATCCCCACCAGAGATGGGTGGTATGCTTCAACTTGTCGTTGAACACTTGATTTCTCAGAATTCTCCTTACATACCCTGCCTCCATCTTGTTTGAATTAGTTTGTAGACACCCCTACGTCCCAGCACAAAGGCTGTCTTGTGAATGAATCTAGCAATATGTTCGCCTCTTACGAATTTACAAGCTGAATTACTGATGCCAGCGGTGTGGAAGCACCGTCTGCCTTTTTTCCTTGTGCAGGCAAGACTCAGCGGTTATTTTACACAGACCACCATATTACATCAACAATTAAACCCTGAAATGTGCCCTAAATGTCGTCAAATACAGGAAGACTCTTAGTCAATTACAATGCTCGCCCACTGGGGACAAGAGCTTTAATATTAGAATGTGAAACTGACTGGCGACCCATCAATATTTCAGCGTGTACCCTACATAGCGTCAAATAAGGAAAGACTCCTACTCAATTAAACTGCTCTCCCACTGAGGACAGGAGCTTGAATATTAGAAGGTGAAACCGATCTCAGACCCAGCAATATATCACCACGTACCATGTCGATGTAGTAAACATACATTTCGTATCCTACGCCCTACAAAATCACCCCTTTTACATCAGAAAGCCCTCAGTGAATCGAAGTCACTCTCAGAACTGATGTGCAAAGACTGGCCCATTTCCCCCTCAGTAGAAATATCTTGGATTTGGGGTGAGAGCCCCATCAGTGTGTCTGTGAGGTCACAGGTCTAACGGTACTTGCATCATCATGTGACGTCATGGCCGCCATCTTGGATATGAGGTGGGGGGCCCCATCATTCCACTACCAGTGGTAAGCACAGAATCCTTGGAAGTGACTTTTTACACCTGTTTCAAGTTTGATTTGTTTCACAGTAAAATTGTATCTGTCCTCTCTGTGCAAAATAATAATGGACGTTGGATGGCATCAAGCAAACAATATGTCTCCGCAATGCATTGTAGTCCTCCTCTTCTTCGTTATACAGTTATGTCACGGCGTTTGTTTTCATTGTCCACAATTACATTGGCGTCTTCGTCTATGTGAGGTGCATGAAACCGATGTTCGTGTTCTACATGTGGTCTTTTGTCGACTCGAATAATAACTTATAGTCATCAAAAATCATTCTGTCCAGTGTTGTTTTGAATATGTGAATCACTTGATTGTATTCGTTAAGATCCTCTGTGCGACTCGGACACTGATTGTGTGAATTGTTGATCAATCTCTGTTTCTTCATTTCCGATGAAATATACTTGTAGAAGTTTATGGTCTTCGTTGGATAGTGGTAGCAACGATACCATGTTGTGTGTTGTGATAGATTTATCTTTAGATGGAAAAAAAACAATGAGTTTCATCCCCTGTTAGTGTCGATCAAAGTCACACCGAAAGGAGCCATTCGGAAGCAGGCGTTGTACGCTTTTATATTTTGAAGAAAGTGTTTTAATTCTGGAGTTTCTCTGGTCATGTAATGGAAAAATTCCAGTGGTGGCAATGGAATTTTTCCATTCATGTAACAGAGTCCTGGTGTTCCTCTACTGAACTTTATCGCGTTGTAAAACTGGCAGTTGTCATCCATTTTTCCGATTGCGAATCGTTTGTGTTTCTTATATTCTTCCGCCACGTCGTAGTGTATTGCATCGTTTGTTAGGTTTACTAGTACGCGTCCACCCTTCTCGTAGTGTGATATTTTCGTGGATAGCTTTTACTATACATTTTTTTTCGCAACTCTCGTTTCTTAAATCCGTTCATTTCGTTGTTCTTCGGTTTCTCTGTTTCTCACGGTGCTCATCCTAGTTCGTTGGGAACTTAAACCTGATTCGCGCTCTTCGTCTGTTTCGTTCCTTCGCTGTTCTTTTTGTTATCGCCGTTTTGTTTCAGGACTGACAAAATCTCCTCCTCTTTTACGTTTGGGCATTGTCTAAGATATAAATCAAATCAACCTTTTACTAACAAATACACTATGTACAATTAACATACTTTTCACATTTTATTTCCAGTTTATATACAGTAATTGTATTACTTTGACTACTCACAGCATTCTCGAATATTCCAGAACATACCGGATCATTGGGGAACATTCTGGAATCTTCTTGAATGCTCTTCAATACTCTCGAATGTTCTTGAATGTTCTCGAATACTCTCGAATCTTCTAGAAATTTCTAGAGGGCGAAAGTTCCCCGTAATTATATCTTCAAAAGCAACCCCTTCAGATGAAAATGGGAATCTTCTTCGTGGATGGGGACAGAGGGCTATCCAACGTAACTCACTTGATCGTACTGGTATTCTTTTCTAAGTTTTAGCGGCACGCACATTATACACTTACTTTCATAATATCTACATTGAAAACTAAATGTAACCGCCCTGTGACGAAAGGAATGATACAGAGGATAATACACTGAAGAGCCAAAGAAACTGGTACACCTGCCTAATATCGTGTAGGGCTCCCACGAGCACGCGGAAGTACCGCAACACGCCACAATGTCTGAAGTATGGCTGGAGAGAATTGGCAGCCTGAATCCTGCAGGGCTGTCCAGAAATCCATAAGAGTACGTGGGGGTGGAGATCTCTTCTGAACAGCACGTTGCAAGGCATCCCAGATATGCTCAGTAATGTTCATGTCTGGGGGAGTCTGGTGGCTAGCGAAAACGTTTAAACTGAGAAGAGTGTTTCTGGAGCTCTCTGTAGCAATTCTGCACGTGTGGGGTGTCGCATTTTCCTGCTGGAATTGGCCAGCTCCGTCGGAAAGCGCTCTGGACATCAGTGGATGCAGGTGATCAGACAGGATGCTTACGTATGTGTCACCTGTCAGAGTCGTATCTAGACTTATCAGGGGTCCCATACCACTCCAACTGCACACGCGCCACACCACGTGTGGGGTGTCGCATTTTCCTGCTGGAATTGGCCAGCTCCGTCGGAAAGCGCTCTGGACATCAATGGATGCAGATGATCAGACAGGATGCTTACGTACGTGTCACCTGTCAAAGAGTCGTATCTAGACTTATCAGGGGTCCCATACCACTCCAACTGCACACGCGCCACACCATTACAGAGCCTCCACCAGCTTGAACAAACCCCTCCTAACATGAAGGATCCGTAGATTTATGAGGTTGTCTCCATACCCGTTCCGGAACCTCCGCTCGATACAATTTGACACAAGACTTGTCCGACCAGGCAACATGTTTCCAGTCATCAACAATCCAATGTCGGTGTTGACGGGCCCAGGAGAGGCATAAGACTTTGTGTTGTGCAGTCATCAAGGGTACACGAGTGGGCCTTCGGTTCCGATAGCCCATATCGATGATGTTTCGTTGCATAGTTCGCACGCTGGTACTTGTTGATGCCCCAGCCTTGAAATCTGCAGCAATTTACAAAAGGGTTGCACTTCTGTCACGCTGAACGATTCTCTTCAGTGGTCGTTGGTGCCGTACGATGAGACCACAATAATTACGACGCCAGCATCACCGAATCTCCGTCGACATCACAACGCCGCGACCACAGATACAGATACACTCCAACCCCAAGCGCCCTCCCCCTGTAGAGACATATAGGTTCAATTGTAATTTATTTCTCAATATTTGCTTTCCTTAGAAATAAATGTAATTTCTGTGGAGTGTGTTTACTATCTAAATTGACACTGCTGACCCACCATTACCAGTAGTTATCCTATTTACTTCCAGTACGTAATTCATTTATTTTATTCTAGTTGTTATTGCATGTATTTTACGTAAGCTTTCGAAGGGGTGTTTTTATCTGTATCTTGTGAGTTGCGATGTTTTCCATTACATTCTGAGCGACGACCAATCACCGTTGGGCGGTTCGTCCGCTATTAATGAAAGGCACCTTGTTGTTGTTGTTGTTGTGGTCTTCAGTCCTGAGACTGGTTTGATGCAGCTCTCCATGCTACTCTATCCTGTGCAAGCTTCTTCATCTCCCAGTACCTACTGCAACCTTGTAGGTGTAAAATTTGAATATGACAGCTATCAAGTACCTAAGCTAGATCAGATTAGATTAGATTAGATTAATACTAGTTCCATGGATCATGAATACGATATTTCGTAATGATGTGGAACGAGTCAAATTTTCCAATACATGACATAATTAAGTTAATTTAACAACATACTTAAGTTAATATAACAACTTTTTTATTTTTTGTGTTTTTTATTTTTTTATTTTTTATTTTTTTAATATTTTTTGTTTTTTTCTTTTTTTCTTAATTTATATCTAAAAATTCCTCTATGGAGTAGAAGGAGTTGTCATTCAGAAATTCTTTTAATTTCTTCTTAAACACTCGTTGGTTATCTGTCAGACTTTTGATACTATTTGGTAAGTGACCAAAGACTTTAGTGCCAGTATAATTCACCCCTTTCGGTGCAAAAGTTAGATTTAATCTTGAATATTGAAGATCATCCTTTCTCCTAGTACTGTAGTTATGCACACTGCTATTACTTTTGAATTGGGTTTGGTTGTTAATAACAAATTTCATAAGAGAGTATATATACTGAGAAGCTACTGTGAATATCCCTAGATCCTTAAATAAATGTCTGCAGGATGATCTTGGGTGGACTCCAGCTATTATTCTTATTACACGCTTTTGTGCAATAAATACTTTATTCGTCAGTGATGAATTACCCCAAAATATGATGCCATATGAAAGCAATGAGTGAAAATAGGCGTAGTATCTCTCATTAATGGACACACCTAAAAATTTGGAATATTCTACCTTAGCTATATGCTTCTGATTAAGGTCTTTATTTATTAATGGCGTCATACCATTCACTGTACGGAACTGTATGTACTGTGTCTTATCAAAATTCAGTGAGAGTCCGTTTACAAGGAACCACTTAGTAATTTTCTGAAAGACAGTATTGACAATTAATTCTTGTTTGTCAGGTGTGATTACTATACTTGTATCATCAGCAAAGAGAGCTAACTTTGCCTCTTCATGAATATAGAAGGGCAAGTCATTAATATATATTAAGAACAACAAAGGACCCAAGACTGACCCTTGTGGAACCCCATTCTTGATAGTTTCTCAGTTTGAGGAATGTGCTGATCTTTGCATATTATGAGAACTACTTCTTTCAACTTTCTGCACTCTTCCAGTTAGGCACGAATTAAACCATTTGTGCACTGTCCCATTCATGCCACAATATTTGAGCTTGTCTAGCAGAATTTCATGATTTACACAATCAAAAGCCTTTGAGAGATCACAAAAAATCCCAATGGGTGGTGTTCGGTTATTCAGATCATTCAAAATTTGATTGGTGAAAGCATATATGGCATTTTCTGTTGAAAAACCTTTCTGGAAACCAAACTGACATTTTGTTAGTACTTCATTTTTACAGATATGTGAAGCTACTCTTGAATACATTACTTTCTCAAAAATTTTGGATAAAGCTGTTAGAAGGGAGATTGGACAGTAATTGTTGACATCAGATCTATCCCCCTTTTTATGCAAAGGTATAACAATAGCATATTTCAGTCTCTCAGGGAAAATGCCCTGTTCCACAGAGCTATTACACAGGTGGCTGAGAATCTTACTTATCTGTTGAGAACAAGCTTTTAGTATTTTGCTAGAAATGCCATCAATTCCATGCGAGTTTTTGCTTTTAAGCAAGTTTATTATTTTCCTAATTTCAGAGGGAGAAGTGGGTGAGATTTCAATTGTATCAAATTGCATAGGTATGGCCTCTTCCATTAACAGCCTAGCATCTTCTAATGAACACCTGGATCCTACTATATCCACAACATTTAGAAAATGATTATTAAAAATATTTTCAACTTCTGACTTTTTGTTTGTAAAGTTTTCATTCAATTTGATGGTAATACTGTCTTCCTGTGCTCTTGGTTGACCTGTTTCTCTTTTAATAATATTCCAAATTGTTTTAATTTTATTATCAGAGTTGCTGTTTTCAGACATGATACACATACTTCTGGATATTTTAATAACTTTTCTTAATATAACACAGTAGTTTTTATAATGTTTGATAGTTTCTGGGTCACTACTCTTTCTTGCTGTCAGATACATTTCCCTTTTCCGGTTACAAGATATTTTTATACCCTTAGTAAGCCATGGTTTGTTACGAGGTTTCTTACGAGTATATTTAACTATTTTCTTGGGGAAGCAGTTTTCAAATGCATTTACAAAAATGTCATGAAATAAATTATATTTTAAATTGGCATCAGGTTCACGGTACACCTCATCCCAGTCTAACTGCTGTAGGCTTTCCCTGAAATTTGCAGTTGTTAAATCGTTGACTGAACATACTACTTTGGAGGACTGTTTAGTACTGCTGAATGGAGCTATGTCATATATTGTAACTAGCTGTGCACCATGATCAGAAAGACCATTCTCAACAAGCTGAGCATTTATCTGGTTAAACTTATCTTGGTCTATAAAGAAGTTATCTATCAATGAGCTGCTATCCTTTACCACCCGAGTAGGAAAATCAATAACGGGTGTCAAATTGAAAGAACCTAGTATTACTTCAAGGTCATTTTTCCTATTACCCTCTTTCAGAGAATCTACATTGAAGTCCCCACAAATAATAATTTTCTTCCCCGTGTCTGACAGATAGCACAACAAGGAGTCCAAATTTGTCAGAAATAGATGAAAATTTCCTTATAGGGACCTATATACAGTTACAATTATAAATGTGCATTTATTTAATTTAAGCTCACAGGCACATGCTTCTATATGTTTCTCTACACAAAACTTTTTTGTTTCTATACTTTTTGCACAATGAAGACTTTTGACATATATGGCAAGTCCTCCTTTCTCCATATTTTCTCTCATTACGTGTGCAGAGAGCTTATATCCACTTACCACTTATCCATATCAGTAACAATGTGATGCTCAGACAGGCATAGTATATCTTTTTCATCCTCAGCTTCTAAATCTTCCAAACAAACCAGAAGCTCATCTATTTTATTCTTTAAACTCCCAATATTTTGATGAAATATACTTACATTATTTTTAATTATACTTTTATGAGAACCTTTCCTTATTCTAACATTTACAGTACTCTCCTGTCTGAGTTTCTCATTGTGCTTAGGCCTAGTTCCTATACCAGTGGTCACATGGTGTTCAGAGACGCAGATTATGTCAACTGGGTTGGGTGACTTTAATTCATCAATGCAATTACCTAGGACTGAGATATAACTTGGTGGAGATAAAATTTCTGGTGATGGGTGAAAATTTATAATTGACAGCTGTGATTGGTGATCCAATGTGCTAGAATCGTGCTGTTTAATTTCTTTCCTAAACTGAAGATTTGTTTCAATCCTGACCGCTCGTAGAACTTGACATCTTTCTGTCTTACCTATCCTAAAAAAGGTGCTGCTCCAACACCTGTAACCACTGGTATTTTACCATTCATGGAAGTGCCTCCCCCCTTAAATTTCCTGCTATTACCCCAGCCAGTTTCCCCTTCCCTTTCCTGTTGAGATGTAGGCCGTGCCTGGTATAGTCCCACCTACTGAGAGAATCAACAGGAACCACACCAATGTGAGCCCCCGCACCCGACCCAAGCAGCCGTTCCAACTCCAAATTAACTCTCCCAACAGAAGAGTTCAAATGAGGCCGGTCATGGCGTCTCAGGACAGATACATCCCATAAGACATCATATTACGACGTACTCATAACAAGGTGCGAGTTTATTTGGGTCATACAGTTATAACTGAAGAAAAGTTAGCCATTTCCTTAATTCCTTTCGAATTTATTTACAGGATTCTTCGTGTTTTATATTGTTTATGTCGTTGTTGCCCAACTCTCAGTTGGTTACTTTCGTTAATTTTGGAATAAAAGCGGGTTCTTTAGAGTTCAAACAATCGAAGATCACGGTCAAAATTGCGCAAAGCGGGACTCATGGAACCGTTTTCTAGTATCAGTTCGTGGAGGGTCTAGGTAAAACAGCATCTTTTGGCTTAATTTCGTTACCGTACTGAGACATTTTATCCACAAGCTGACTTCCTACCACCGTCGTTGCCTCTGCCTTCTACTTTGCGGTAGTAAAAAATTAGCTGCCCTTCTTAGAACTTCATCAGTCGCATCCTATTGTACAGCGTTTTACTCCACAAGAGGCGGTACAAACAAATTAGTAGAGCATAGTATTCAGAAAGAACTTTAACTCCGCAGCCGAGTCTGTTCTGATTTGAAACTTCGTGGCAGATTAAAACTGTTTGCCAGATCGGATCTCGAAGCCGGGACCTATGGCTTTGGTGAGCATCTCCTCTACCGACTGAGTTATCCAAGAACGACTCACAAGCCTCCCTCAGACTTTTACTTCCACCAGTAACTCATTTCCTACCTTGTTCTAGAAGTGCCGGTCTCTCTAGGTGAGGTGCAGAAGTTCTGTGAATTTGGCAGTTAGGAGATGTGAAAATGGAGAAAATACAGTTGTGAGTGCGAGTCGTAAACCACACACTATGAGATCAAAAGTTTCCGGATACCCCCAAAAACATTAGGTGCATAGTGCTGCCACCTACTGCCAGGTACTCCACATCAGCAACTTCAGTAGTCATGAGACATCGTGAGAGAGCAGAATGGGGCGCTGCGCGGAACTCACAACTTCGAACGTGCTCATGTGATTGGGTGTCACCTGCGTCATACGTCTGTACGCGAGATTTCCACACTCCTAAACATCCATAGGTCCACAGTTTCCTATGTGATAGTGAAGTGGAAACGTGAAGGGACACGTACAGCACAAAAGCGCACAGGCCGCCCACGAGACCGCCGACAGTTAAAGATGGTCGTAATGTGTAATAGGCAGACATCTATCCAGACCATCACACAGGAATTCCAAACTGCATCAGGATCCACTGAAAGTACTATGACAAATAGTCGGGAGATGAGAAAACTTGGATTTCATAGTCGAGCGGCTGCTCGTAAGCCACACATAACGCCGGTAAATACCGAACGACGCCTGGCTTGGGTAAGGAGCGTAAACAGTGGACGCTTGAACAGTGGAAAGACGTTGTGTGGAGTGACGAATCATCGTACACATCCGATCCGATGGCAGGGTATGGCGAATGCCCGGTGAACGTCATCTGCCAGAGTGTGTAGTGCCAACAATAAAATTCGGATGCAGTGGTTTTGTGGTGTGGTCGTGTTTTTCGTGGAGGGAGCTTGTACCCCTTGTTGTTTTGCGTGTCACTATCACAGCACAGGCCTACACTGATGTCTTAAGCACCTTCTTGCTCCCCACTGTTGAAGAGCAAATCGGGGATGGCGATTGCATCTTTCAACACGATCGAGCACTTGTTCACAATACACGGCCTGTGGCGGAGTAGTTACACGACAGTTCCCTGTAATGGACTGACCTGCACAGAGTCCTGACATGAATCCTGTAGAACACCTTTGGGATGTTTTGGAACACCGACTTCATGCAACGCCTCACCGACCGACATGGATACTCCGTGAAGAATGGGCTGCCATTCCCCGAGAAACCTTCCAGCACTTGTTTGATCGTACGCCTGCGAAAGCGGAAGCTGTCATCAAGTCAAAGGGTGGGCCAACACCATATTGAATTCCAGCGTTACTGACGGAGTGCACCACGAACTTGTAAGTCATTTTCAGCCAGGTGCCCGGATACTTTAGATCACATAGGGTATTTGGATAACTTAGTCGGTAGAGCAAATGCCCACGAAAGGCAAACGACCCAGATACGAGTCATGTCCGGCACACAGTTTTAATCTCCTAGGAAGTTTAATCTCGTAGTGTAGTTTAGTGTGAACAATGTTCCATTACTACGCTCAGAAAACATAATTGCTGAAATGCTTAAGAGTGTGACGCAATCAGCTCTTTCTCTACAGATAAGTTTGAATAAAATCATTTGGCTTGTTAGATTGCGTCATTATAAAACACTAAAACAACGGTGCATTCAGGCGACAAAAGTCATATGATAGGAATATGCACATATAACAGATGGAGGTAGCATCGCGAACACAAGGTAGAAATGGGCGGTGCATTGGCGGAGCTATCATGTATACCCAGGTGATTCATGTGAAAAGGTGACCGACGTGATTATGACCTCACTACGCGAATTAAAAGACTCTGGACGCGGAATGGTAGTTGGAGCTAGACGAACGGGACATTCCATTTCGGAAATCGTTAGGGAATTCAATGCTTCGAGATCCATGGTGTGAAGAGTGTGCCGAGAATACCAAATTTCGGACATTGCCTCTCACCACGGACACCACGGTGGCCGATGGCCTTCACTTAACAACCGAGAGCAGCAGTGTTTGCGTTTTCTGTGTAAACAGACAAGCAACACTGCGTGAAATGACTGCAGCAGTCAATGTGGGACGCATGACAAACGTATCCGTTGCAACTGCGTGACGAAATATGGCTTGAATGGGCTATGGCAGCGGACGACCGGCGCGGGCGACTTTGCTAACATCACGACATCGCTTGCATCACCTCTACTGGGTTCTGTTCAGTATAAGTTAGACCCTAGACGACTGAAGAACCGTGAGCTAGTCAGTTGACTGTTGGTAAGAACTGGTGGTAGGATTCGTGCGTGGCGCAGGTCCGACGAAGCCATGGTCCCACAAGGCGATTTGCAATTGGAGTAAACGTCGACAAGTGCGAAGCCGTTCTGTTCACTAGAAGACCGAAACTACAGCGCAAACATCAGCACTGCAACCAAATAACACTACATGCACGCCCAATACGTTTCCGCGAGAAGGTCAAATACCTCGGTGTCTGGCTGGACCGGAAACTACTCTGGGGGGACCACATTCAACATGTGACCAACAAAGCAAACGCGAGGCTCAAACAACTCTGCCCTATGCTTAGCAGGCGTAGTACACTGAATAGGAGGGTGTCTAGGTCCATGTACATGACACCTATTTGACCCTTGGTGACGTACGCAGCCCCTGTCTGGGGATACGCTGCACCCACAAGCCTGCGCCGTCCTCAGATCATACAGTACCATTGCTTATAGTATACCCCCTTTACTTTACCTGATATATGATCCTGTAACCTACTTTACATATGATTAGTCGGTCACTTTATCCGTATTTTACTTTTTGACATAGCCGCGCGGGATTAGCCGAGGGGTCTTAGGTGCTGCAGAATCATAAGCAACGCTCCGCGCTACACACGCACCGCAAACCTTCACCGGGAATATCGGCTAGATACCATCTTGCAGGTATTCCAAAAACTCTCTACACGACTGTACAATAACACGAGACACTCGCGTAACCCGTTTATCCTTTCTCTGGGTAACTACGACGACAGCCATAGATGGAAACATAATAGAACGAAGACACTATTGGCAAGAAACTAAACATCTATGGTCCATAGCACGCTAACACGACAGTACTGGCGAGCCCCTGCAACACAGCTACTAGTGGTAACCCCAGATGCTCGACCCGCCGAAAAACAGGCAATCGTAGGGAAACCGTACTGAACACAGCACGCAAACCAGCCACAGACACATCCTACACTGTGAGCTGATCTATGACCGATCGCACACTAATGTATGACGACCTCGAACTGTTACAGAGACGCAGGAACAGTTGCAAGCCCTACAACGAGCTTCCGCAACGACAAAGGTAACGATGCACGATACCTCGCACTAACAAAACCACACCTTGCGTGCACTGCACAGATAGCAAGCCGCTACTGCCCTTACTACCCGTCCTACTGTCGCAGAGGATTTTTTGCCTTGGCGCTTGCCTGCGCACTGTTTATTCTCTGCCCTTACAACCGCTACCCTTCGATCGCTTTCGTCCACTTTCTATCTCCTGATGCACCATGTTGTTGTTGTGGTCTTCAGTCCTGAGACTGGTTTGATGCAGCTCTCCATGCTACTCTATCCTGTGCAAGCTTCTTCATCTCCCAGTACCTACTGCAACCTACATCCTTCTGAATCTGCTTAGTGTATTCATCTCTTGGTCTCCCCCTACGATTTTTACCCACCACGCTGCCCTCCAATACTAAATTGGTGATCCCTTGATGCCTCAGAACATGTCCAACCAACCGATACCTTCTTCTGGTCAAGTTGTGCCACAAACTCCTCTTCTCCCCAATCCTATTCAATACCTCCTCATTAGTTATGTGATCTACCCATCTAATCTTCAGCATTCTTCTGTAGCACAACATTTCGAAAGCTTCTATTCTCTTCTTGTCCAAACTATTTACCGTCCATGTTTCACTTCCATACATGGCTACACTCCATACAAATACTTTCAGAAAAGACTTCCTGACACTTAAATCTATACTCGATGTTAACAAATTTCTCTTATTCAGAAACGCTTTCCTTGCCATTGCCAGTCTACATTTTATATCCACTCTACTTCGACCATCATCAGTTATTTTGCTCCCCAAATAGCAAAATTCCTTTACTACTTTGTCTCATTTCCTAATCTAATACCCTCAACATCACCCGACTTGATTCGACTACATTCCATTATCCTCGTTTTGCTTTTGTTGATGTTCATCTTATATCCTCCCTTCAAGACACCATCCATTCCGTTCAACTGCAGTTCCAAGTCCTTTGCTGTCTCGACAGAATTACAATGTCATCGGTGAACCTCAAAGTTTTTATTTCTTCTCCATGGATTTTAATACCTACTCCGAATTTTTCTTTTGTTCTCTTTACTGCTTGCTCAATATACAGATTGAATAACATCGGGGAGAGGCTACAACCCTGTCTTACTCCCTTCCCAACCGCTGCTTCCCTTTCATGTCCCTCGACTCTTATAACTGCCATCTGTTTTCTGTACAAATTGTAAATAGCCTTTCGCTCCCTGTATTTTACCCCTGCCACCTTTAGAATTTGAACGAGAGTATTCCAGTCAACATTGTCAAAAGCTTTCTCTAAGTCTACAAATGCTAGAAACGTAGGTTTGCCTTTCCTTAATCTTTCTTCTAAGATAAGTCGTAATGTCAGTATTGCCTCACGTGTTCCAGTATTTCTACGGAATCCAAACTGATCTTCCCCGAGGTTGGCTTTTACTCATTTACATGCACCATGTAAATGAGTAATCTTACCCAGAGGCATGGATAACATGACAGCCGGCATCCTGTGAATCCTGATTCAAAAACTAACATGTTATACGGAGGTTACTGTAGGTTATATTGAATGGACTTGCGTCCTCTGTTCCAACAGAACCGCTCATTGACCGGAAGTCGTTAGGTTTCGCACACAATCTGCAGCCTTTCATGGAGATAGTGTTGCCAAATAACGATGGAATTTTTATGGATGATAATGCATCATGTTATCGGGCCACAACTGTTCACGACTTGTTTCAGGAACATTCTGATCATCCTATCGAACTTTTATGGAACGTAATCGAGGGGTCAGTTCGTGCACAAAATCCTGCACCGGCGAATCTTCCGCAATCACGGATGACTATGGAGGCAGCATGGTTCAATATTTCTATGGACTTGTTGAGCCCATACCACGTCGAACTGCTTCATGCACGCCGGATAAAAGGAAAGGAAATGCGAGACGATATATTCTGTTCAGTCCGACCTACAAAGGAAGAAACGATCATCATAACAAAATATGGGGATTCAGAGCTCTCATGGAAAGCAATACGTGTTGGTTTTCTCCGCGCGCTGTTCGAGTGTGGAATAAGAGAGTACTACGAATATTGTGAGTGTAACTCCATCTTCTGTCTGGAGTATGGGACTATGGCTGGTCAATATCCAATCGCCGTTATTTAGGTTATATTTTTAGGCTACCGGTTTCGATGATACGTTACGTCAACTTCAGGCCTATACAGTGAAGGTTATAACACAGCAATAAGTACATATTAAAATTAAAATACAGATCGTAGTGTCTAAAAGAAGCAAGTGTTGCATATTAATTTACGTAATTAAAATACCTACAGTGAAGTTTATAACAGAGCAATAAGTACATATTAAAATACAGAGGCAATTGCCTAAAGGATACAAGTGTTCCATATTAATTTACACAGTTAAATGAACTCAGTCTTAATTAAAATCTACATGATACAACGTAATATCTAATATCAGAAATTAATTAGTTATTCATGCATATAGTGAAATCCTCAGTAACCCAATGGAAGTGTTTATAAAACAGAAGTGTCACAGTAATGCAACCACCAGTCCAGTATATCCGTTGTCTGTAAAAATGTATGGTTATACGTGGCAGACTATACTGGTTATATCAAAAAGTTCAAAAAGTTCAAATGTGTGTGAAATCTTATGAGACTTAACAGCGAAGGTCATCAGTCCCTAAGCTTACACACTACTTAACCTAAATTATCCTAAGGAGAAACACACACACCCAGGACAGAGGGAGGACTCGAACGTCCGCTGGGACCAGCCGCACAGTCCATGACTGCAGCACCTAAGGCCGCTCGGCTAATCCCGCGCGGCTATGTCAAAAAGTAAAATAGGGATAAAGTGACCGACTAATCATATGTAAAGTAGGTTACAGGATCATATATCAGGTAAAGTAAAGGGGGTATACTATAAGCAATGGTACTATTTATAGTAGATATAAATAAAGGAACGATACCTTAAAAAGGCAATACACCTACGGAAACACCATAGCTGTACTCAATGGTTATTACGCAAAACCAGTAGAATTTTTACAGACGACGGATATACTGGACTGGTGGTTGCATTACTGTGACACTTCTGTTTTATAAACACTTCCATTAGGTTACTGCGGACTTCACAATATGCATGAATAACTAATTAATTTCTGATAGTACATACTACGTTGCATCATGTAGATTTTAATTAAGACTGAGTTCTTTTAATTGTGTAAATTAATATGTAACACTTTGTAATGGTACTTGAATTACGCAACCATTACGGCACCTCACCTGAACTTCTCGATACCAGCAATATTCTACTGTGTTTCTGTTAACTACTTAACATGTTTCTGAGACAACATTCAGATTTGATTTCATTTGTGATACATCGATATGTTTATATTGCAAAGATATTATTCTTATGTGTATTCTTTCTTTTGTCACTATGATCTTTGACGTACTTGTAACTCTGTTTTTTGGACACTTAAGCGATTATTAGTTAGTTGTTAGAAAGTCGGACCTTGAGAAAGTCAAATGTTGGACGTCATGTTGGAAAGACGCATATTGTAGCCAGTTTATAAAATGTGAACTTTAACAGTGAGGAAGATGTTTTCAAGTATGTTTTGGATTGTGAAGTGATGTTTTGTGTGTTACGTGCCATTGCAACAAAAGCAATAAAAAATAACTGTAACTTGAATTCGGAGTGCTGATTATTTTTTACATCACCATTGTGCTAACTTGGAAAGGTTTAATTTTCAAGAATGGTTTGTGATGCACATCTACAAAACTTTTGAATATAGCAGAATAAAACCTAGGCCTTTTTGCATCCGAGCTTGGAATCATCACCACTTAGATTTTCGACGATTGACCCATGATTTTACAATGAGGCTAGCGTGGGAAACACGAAAAGATGAGTGCCTAGTTTATTCACTATTACATGAAATGACTTTATTAACTAAGGTCTAATTACACCTGTCACATAATAACTTTGTTGTGACCGAAAATGCAGTATTTAGCAGCGTGAGCAACACCACAACCATTAAATTTTGACCTTTATTGTGGTAGGGTTGTTAGAACTTGCATCTTTTAGACAATTTGCTCTGTATTTTAACATCTACTTATTGCTCTGTTATAAACTTCACTATAGATATTTTAATTACGAAAATTAATATGTAACACTTGCATCTTTGAGACAATTCGCTGTGTATTTCAATATGTACTCGTTGTTCTGTTATAAAATTAACTATAGATATTTTACTTACGTAAATTAATATGTAACACTTGCATCTTTTAGACAATTATTCACTCTGTATTTTAATATGTACTCATTGCTCTGTTATAAACTTCACTATAGACATTTTAATCACGTAAATCAATATGTAACACTTGCATCATTTAGACAATATGCTCTATATTTTTATTTTAATATGTACTTATTCCTGTGTTATAACCCTCATTGTATAGGGCTGAAGATGACGTAATGTATCGTCGAAACTGGTAGCTTAAAAATAAAACCTAAATAACGGCGGTTGGTATTGATTTATTGAATATTGTGAGGGTGGTTCGACGATCCCTCTGCCAGGTTTTTAAGTGCGATTTTAAGAGTAGCAATATACATATAGATATAGATATTAGGAGGTATCGCATGACTTTCATCACCTCAGTGGAACACTAACGACTCGAATGTCTTTGCAATTGTCCGGTAACTGTAGTTAGTCACCCTGAAGAAGGTCCCTGTAAAGGAGGTCGAAACATCGGTGGTATTCTCGTTTTCTAATGACACAGACTTATATGCAGAGTGAAGCCCACGATCGTGTAAAGAGAGGTTTTCCATTCAGCGACAGATGTGTGGCTATTGGGATGATGACGGATGAGACGGCCCCGTCCCAGCAGGTTTCGAGACAAATGAGTGTGGGCGCATTGCGCGCGGCTGTACCGCACGCCGGCTGGACGACCGCGGCGGTGTCCTCGACCTTGCCCTGCGCCGCCTCCCCCCCCCCCACCCCCTCCAGACGGACCAGTCGCATTCCTGCCCCCTCCCCCTCCCCAGCCGTGTGATCACGGGCGGGCCAGACACATCCCGGCCACCTCGGCCGCGCCGCTCGTTAACGCACGCGCGCCTCTCCGCTTTATGAACTCGGCGCTGGCGCTCTACCTGTCGTGTAACGCCGTGACTCCTCTGTCCACACACACACTTCTACGAGTCAAGTTGATTCTATCCACCGTCTCAAAACACTATCAACGAAAACAGTACAAGCATGTCAAACAATCATTAATATTCTATAAATCCTCCGACGACATCTCCCCCGATGTAATCTTCTCATATTAAATGATTCACTTAAATGACAGCCTTTAAGCTTCTGGCTGTATGGTTTTCACCTATATCTACATGGATTCTCTGCAAATCACATTTAAGTGCCTGGCAGTGGGATCATCGAACCATCTTCACAATTCCCTATTATTCCAATCCCGTACAGCCCGCGGAGAGAATGAACACCTATATCTTTCCGTACGAGCTCTGATCTTCCTTATTTTATCTAGCTGGTCGTTCCTTCCTATGCAGGTCGGTGTCAACAAAATATTTTCGCATTGTGATGAGAAAGTTGGTGATTGAAATTTCGTGAGAAGATTCCGTCGCAACGAAAAACGCCTTTCTTTTAATGATGTCCAGCCCAAATCCTGCATCGTTTCTGTGACACTCTCTCCGATGTTTCGCGACAATAGAAAAAGTGCTGCCCTTCTTTGAACTTTCTCGATGTACTCCGTCAGTCCTATCTGGTAAGGATCGCACACCGCGCAGCACTATTCTAAAAGAGGACGGACAAGCGTCGTGTAGGCTGTCTCCTTAGTAGTCCTGTTACATTTTCTAAGTGTCCTGCCAATAATACGCAGTCTCTGGTTAGCCTTCCCCACAACATTTTCTATGTGTTCCTTCCAATTTAAGTGGTTAGCACACTGGACTCGCATTCGGGAGGACGACGGTTCAAATGCGCGTCCGGCCATCCTGATTTAGGTCTTCCGTGATTTCCCTAAATGGCTCCATGCAAATGCCGGGATGGATCCTTTGTAAGGGCACGGCCAGCTTCCTTCCCCGTCCTTCTCTAATCCGATGAGACCGATGACCTCGCAGTTTGGTCTCTTCCCCCAAACAACCCAACCCAACCCATCCTATTTACGTTGTTCGTAATTGTAATACCTAGGTATTTAGTTGAATTTACGGTTTTTAGATTAGACTGATTTATCGTGTAACCGAAGTTTAACGAGTTCCTTTTAGCGCATTCATGTGGATGACCTCACACTTTTCGTTATTTGGGGTCAACTGCCAATTTTCGCACCATTCAGATATCTTTTCTAAATCGTTTTGCAGTTTGTTTTGATCTTCTGATGACTTTATTATTTGATAAACGACAGCGTCATCTGCGAACAACCAAAGACGGCTGCTCAGATTATCTCCCAAATTGTTTATATAGATAAGAAACAGCAAAGGGCCTATAACACTACCTTGGGGAACTCCAGAAATCACTTCTGTTTTACGCGATGACTTTCCGTCAATTACTACGAACTGTGTCCTCTCTGACAGGAAATCTCAAATCCAGTCACGTAACTGAGACGATATTCCATAAGCACGCAATTTCACTACGAGCCGCTTGTGTGGTACAAGCCGGCCGAAGTGCCCGTGCGGTTAAAGGCGCTGCAGCCTGGAACCGCGAGACCGCTACGGTCGCAGGTTCGAATCCTGCCTCGGGCATGGATGTTTGTTATGTCCTTAGGTTAGTTAGGTTTAACTAGTTCTAAGTTCTAGGGGACTAATGACCTCAGCATTTGAGTCCCATAGTGCTCAGAGCCATTTGAACCATTTTTTGTGTGGTACAGTGTCAAAAGCCGTCCGGAAATCCAGAAATACGGAATCGATCTGAAATCCCTTGTCAGTAGCAATCACCACTTCATGAAAATAAAGAGCTAGTTGTGTTTCACAGGAGCGATGTTTTCTAAACCCATGTTGACTGTGTGTCAATAGACCGTTTTCTTTGAGGTACTTCATAATGTTCGAGCACAATAAACGTAAAACCTTGCTGCATATCGACGTTAACGACATGGGCCTGTAATTTAGTGGATTACTCCTACTACCTTTCTTGAATATTGGTGCGACCCATGCAACTTTCCAGTCTTTGGGGACGGATCTGTCGTCGAGCGAACGGTTGTATATGATTGTTAAGTATGGAGCTAATGCATTTTATTGTGCCATTGCAATTACGACCTATGTAGTATTATCAAGAATCTGTAAATATATTATACAAGCCACTAGAGGAACATAACAGGAGAAAAACATCAAGTATAACCAAGTTTACAATTCTCCACCATTCATATACTTATAATATCTGACGTCATGTTACGGAGGGTAACAAGAGACAGAGGTCACTGCACTGAGAGTGCATACAATAGAGCCAACAGCTGCTGTTATTGACACGAGTAACATGATACTTGTTTTATTCGCTTGCAGGCTGAAATACAGCTGTACAGAGTCAGCCACAATGGGCCAAAGATCACAACGGGAAGTTGCATACTTGAAAGAGCAACTAATCAACAGCACGTAATCGATTCTTGCAATGGGCACGGAACTTGTATGGGGAAATTTACATCATAGAAATTAATGGTGAATATCGTAAGTAATTTGCTTAATAAGGCACATGTTTGTTATTATTATTTTTATTCACTTTATTCCATTCATTCGCTCCAGAGTGGAGAGGCGGGGCTGGCAGTGGAATAATACTTTTCTTTTCACCCAAATAGTCTATCCGTAATACATGACGGAGATTAAAAATGAAGAACTTTCGTGCATAATTTGAGATTAATATTTCACAGCTATTGTAGCCGACGGCTTGAAACCCAGGCTTCTCTCAGGTGAATAAAGTACATGGTGAAATTTCAGTACTTATCCAGTCAGTCCAAAGAAAGAGATTTGAAATTAATTAAAACTGTGTTTCTAATCACAGACTACAATTGCTATAGTAATCACGAGTTGAGTAACAGTAGTCATAGTTATACAAACAAGTTAATTAAAAATTCAATGGCATTCATTAATCAATTACTTATGTGTTAAAAATCAGTTTTCCTCAGCCTCTGAAACTATCGTTAGGTCGCCTGAGCACTATCGAATTGTGGTGCAGAGCGATTTTCATGATCTTCAGTCATCTATTTCATAAAATACACAAAATGGCGAAGAGAGGTAAAAATTTTCGGTGCAGTTTCTTTCAAGCACAAGCCTCATCCATGCCAACGCGTAACGGTGTAGCCCCACCGGCGTTTGTAGAACTGGCGCCACCACAGGGTCATCAACCTGAGCATCATGAGTTGCCTCCTTGGCTCAAGACAGGTGAAACTGTTTGCATTCCCACGGCCAGTCTAGTTGGCTACAAGAACCTTCCGCTATCGGAGGAGGCATAATTATATGCTGCATCCGAGGTTACAAATTTATTTGAAGACGCTCTGTCAGTCCAGTTCTTTTACAGTTCTTGCTCGGCTTCACTTCATTATTAGCAGTGATGTGGGAGTTGCGGCCGTTTTATTGTGTATGTTTCGGATTCCATTGCTGTGAAAGCACCCATGTTTGGATTCAATCAGCTTCAGTGATGATGTTTCACAGTAGACTGCTTATGGCAACTTCAGCCATGATCAAGATGCAGATATGCTAATTGCACAGTGAGCAACTGGCACTACTGTTCCGTCATTGCTAATGCTGTAAGCTTTGTCGCACAGCCTCTGTCTACGTTTTAGTGGCACGTGACTCCACATGGCTAATTACTTTCCTTCCGATAATTCATCGCAGGTTTTCCAGTTTTCACTCTCTCTAGTTACTGGACCAGTTATTGTTGTTTCTTGTTTGATTCTCATTACTTTTCGTGTACATTCGTCCTAAACCAAGTTTGCGGCTCACCACATAAGCCCAAAATTGTGAACTGACTAAAGCTAATTCTTTGTGACAAGACTACCTTGCATACATGTGCTTTATCATGAATATATTTAATTAGAGTTCTCTGTTACTGGTCTGCATTTTCCCTCCTGTTCACTTCATTTAACGTAGAATTCCTTGCTGTAGGCGATGAAAGGCTCTATAGTCCAAGGAGCAGAAGATTAGCAGGTGAGATCGTTTCTGTTTGGTGACAGGAAAACGATGATAGGCAGTAAATCACATTTACATCACTCTAATCCGGACAACATCTTCAGATTTGGCGGCCATGACAGGTGTAGGGTCTTGTATCACAAGGAAGGAAGAGAGAAAATGTTGTTATGGATGGTCAGTATCCTTTTCTCCAACAGAAATGCATATGTGCACACGTTTCTTTATTTACATGAACTGGAAACTTAAATAGAATCCACGTGTTGCAGTACAGACTCGTCGGTAATAGTCCTCTTCCAGAAAATATCGGTAATCTTGCTTTTAAAAACTGTATTCTCGCTGCTGGCAAAGTAGAAGTCCCGCTATGTAATGTCGTAGCCTGAAATGTGAACTGATCCCACGCTTCCAATGTTCCGACAGACGCCAAACTGGTTGAGTGAGTCAGTGAGGCCCTGCATTCAGCGGCGGCGGCCTGAATACTTGCTGTCGAGAGGGCGTTGGCGGCTTGTTGCTTGTCGATGTGTCTCTGGCCTCTCTTGTGATAGGCTCACTTGACCCAGCGCCAACTATCGATCTTCGAGCTACATCTCTGCCGACCAGTGTGCTGGCGACAGCACAGAAGGTTGGTTCGACAGTTCATTAATGCCGACCCACGATGCAGTCCTGACCACTAGTCATTCACGAAAATAATTTGAAGAATTATCCGTCCCTGTCTGGTTTTAGTCGCCCTTGACTGAGCCTTTAGTGGTGTGTGGAGAACATCCTGCATTATCGGTGGCGACCGCTTTCTAGAATTCTTTCACTAAGGCAGGGAGAGAAAATTTTCGATCACAGTTTGCTGCAACAGAGTAGCGCTCAGCAGACGATAAGGGAGGACGTTCAGACACCATGGTACAACAACAGAGTTAGAAAACTAGTGCGGAAGCAAAGGGAACTTCACAGCAAACATAAATATAGCCAAAGCCTTGCAGACAAACAAAAATTACGCTAAGCGAAATGTAGTGTGAGGAGGGCTATGCGAGAGGCTTTCAATAAATTCCAAAGCAAAGTTCTATGTACTGACTTGGCATAAAATCCTAAGAAATTTTGGTCTTATGACAAAGCGGTAGGTGAATAAAATGAAAATGTCCAGACACTCTGTGACAAAAATGGTGCTGAAACAGAGGATGACAGACTAAAGGCCGAAATACTAAATGTCTTTTTCCAAAGCTGTTTCACAGAGGAAGACTGCACTGTAGTTCCTTCTCTAGATTGTCGCACAGATGACAAAATGGTAGACATCGAAATAGACGAAACAGGGATAGAGAAACAATTAAAATCGCTCAAAAGAGGAAAGGCCGCTGGACCTGATGGGATACCAGTTACGTGAAGGAACTTGCCCCCCTTCTTGCAGTGGTGTACCGCTGGTCTCTAGAAGAGCGTAGCGTTCCAAAGGATTGGAAAAGGGTACAGGTCATCCCCGTTTTCAAGAAGGGACGTCGAACAGATGTGCAGAACTATAGACCTGTATCTCTAACGTCGATCAGTTGTAGAATTTTGGAACACGTATTATGTTCGAGTATAATGACTTTTGTGGAGTCTAGAAATATACTCTGTAGGAATCAGCATGGGTTTCGAAAAAGACGATCGTGTGAAACCCAGCTCGCGCTATTCGTCCACGAGACTCAGATGGCCATAGACACGGGTTCCCAGGTAGATGCCGTGTTTCTTGACTTCCGCAAGGCGCTCGATACAATTCCTCATAATTGTTTAATGAACAATGTAAGAGCATATGGACTATCAGACCAATTGTGTGATTGGATTGAAGAGTTCCTAGATAACAGAACGCAGCATGTCATTCTCAATGGAGAGAAGTCTTCCGAAGTAAGAGTGATTTCAGGTGTGCCGCAGGGGAGTGTCATAGGACCGTTGCTACTCACAGTATACATAAATTACCTTGTGGATAACATCGGAAGTGCACTGAGGCTTTTGCGGATGATGCTGTGGTATATCGACAGGCTGTAACAATGGAAAATTGTACTGAAATGCAGGTGGATCTGCAACGAATTGACGCATGGTGCAGGGAATGGCAATTGAATCTCAATGTAGACAAGTGTAATGTGCTGCGAATTCATAGAAAGAAAGATCCGATATCATTTAGCTACAATATAGCAGGTCAGCAACTGGAAGCAGTTAATTCCATAAATTATCTGGGAGTAGGAATTAGGAGTGATTTAAAATAGAATATATCATATAACGTTGATCGTCGGTAAAGCAGATACCAGACTGAGATTCATTGGAAGAATCCTAAGGAAATGCAATCCGAAAACAAAGGAAGTAGGTTACAGTACTCTTGTTCGCCCACTGCTTGAATACTGCTCAGCAGTGTGGGATCCGTACCAGATAGGGTTGATAGAAGAGATAGAGAAGATCCAACGGAGAGCAGCGCGCTTCGTACAGGATCATTTAGTAATCGCGAAAGCGTTACGGAGATGATAGATAAACTCCAGTGGAAGACTCTGCAGGAGAGACGCTCAGTAGCTCGGTACGGGCTTTCGTTGAAGTTTCGAGAACATACCTTCACCGAGGAGTCAAGCAGTATATTGCTCCCTCCTACGTATATCTTTCGAAGAGACCATGAGGATAAAATGAGAGAGATTAGAGCCCACACAGAGGCATACCGACAATCCTTCTTTCCACGAACAATACGAGACTGGAATAGAAGAGAGAACCGACAGAGGTACTCAAAGTACCCTCCGCCATACACCGTCAGGTGTCTTGCGGAGTATGGATGTAGATGTAGATGCAGATGCCTAGGGTGCCTTCGTACCTCACTGCCTTCAGAGAAAGTGGTGCGTTCGCCTAGTGCCGCAAGACTACCTGCGAGAGCTTAGCAGCCCACTGTGGAGCGCAGGCCACCATCCCAACCGTCACAACTGGCGAGAGAGTGCAAGGCAACAGCCGAGGACAGCACGCTGCTCAACTGCGAGGTGAGTGCCAACACCGCCACCGCCACAGCCGAGGACGACAATGCCGACGAGGACGGCGGTGACACCATCGAAACTGCCGACGGCGAGATGGAGCACGAACGTGGGAACTGTCGCGTGCCCTCGACGCCGACTGCTGACACACGTCAAGAGAAGGCGGGAACCACACCGTGACCAAAAGTGGACGCTAGCGATGTGCAGGCTGTATTAGGTCAGTTGATGGCAATGATACAAGAGATGGTGCTAACTTGGCCATTCAAAACGCAAATCCACAAGCTTTATCAGATAAATTAGAAGCACAAGTAGCTTAGACTGCCAGTTCAATTGTTGTCTTAAAGGAGGACTGGTCAGAAAAGTTAGAAGCAAAAGCCGCTCAAACCGTCGCTACGATGACAGGGCCAATGGAAGAATTAGAAATTAAATGTGCGAAATTAAGTTCAGAATTGACGTTAAAAATCGAACAACGATTACAGTCTGCTGATAAATCGTTAGCTGAAGCCTTTGAGGCTTACAGCTATGAAGTTTCTCAACAGACACGAAGCTCAGGCTCCAGGCTTGAGGAAGGAAACGGAGGTTTTGACAAGGTACTGCTGGAAAGCAAGGAGCCTTTAACCGATTGACATTAGGTTGAATATTGCAGATGAGCACTCAAACAGATCGGGAGAAAGCCACATGAGGGTGACTGAGCAAATGGGTGGGTGAAACTGGTTTTGTTATTTCTGGCAACAATGTGTTGGTGTGTGCTGTAGAAAAAAGGATGGACTCAACAGAGGAGCTGTTCAAAGAGTTCAAGCCAGGGGCAGCTGAAAAGACGATGTAGAATTAGAACATAACTGTGTATTACTTTTTTTTTTTTTTTCAAGTTCCGCGACTGACTACCTAGAGCATCAACTCGGTGTGGGTACATCACTGTCATTAGTTGAAAGGGTACAGTACCGCCCGACATTGAAAATAGGTACAACATTCTTCGTTTTTCTTGTCAGAACAACATAATTTTTCTAACAATAACTCAATTTCAATTAATACAGCGAAGCTGGATACCAGTGTGGAAAAGAATGTCAATTTATTTATTTAATTGATCACATGTGCACTCCCACAAAATAAATCCCTACATCCAATTTGGTGAGATCTGTGAAATGAATGAATGTATGCTCGTCTGCTAACAGCAGATAGTGAATGTGAATATATGATCATCTTTGAGACGGTACTTGTGTCACCTTTGGTGGAACCAAAGAGATGAAACTTACCGGAGCTTTGAGCGCCTGAAATGTGGCTGACGAATACGGTAGCATGGTCTTCCCCCACATCGGCAGAGGTGCGAGAGGACCTGAAGAACGGCCATGTTTCGGCACTCTGCCGCTGGATCTAGTGTTGGTAAGACCTGTCTTAGGCGTGCTCCGTAAGGACAAAAGAGTGGAGACATGGTATGCATGGGAAATACTTAAAGAGTAGTTTAGAATAATAATTTCTCTATTTCAGCAACTTTTGTGGGGAGAATTAAATGTCAGGCAGGTAATATTAATGGAATCGTAGTACTTTTTGGAAGTGACCAACGGTCACAATGAAACCACGTGTAGCAATAAGTTGAAATACTTCCGAGTGCTTAAGTTAAGCTGAATTACTAGCGTGTGTACTATAAGTTGGAAATATTTAAGAAATGGCGTGTGCAGGACTTGAAATTAGAGACGAGTACTTCCACGTGGTGAGTACTGTGTGAGTCTCAATCTGTGTATGAGACTAAGGATAAAGAGAAGTACTCGTCCATGGTATCAGTTGAGGACTCGCGTGTGTGATGAATATGTTCTTAATATTACTTTGCGTGTTATGTTTCCGTGTGACGCTTGATTCAAACTCTGAGAGAGAAGCAAGGTGGTTCAGCCGTCTATCCAGCAACGCCACTTGGCTTGCATTGCACAGGAAGACGTGCATATATCGTCCAGATAAGCTGAAAGTGATGGGATTATAATGTTGTGACTATTCCTATGTTGTATTCCATGTTGCATTGTGGTGTATGTCATGCAATGTAAGTATGTGTGGTTTGCATGGGAGAGTAGCAAGATAGTTTCGGAGGTAGTGGGTTATGCACGTTCCTTTTGTACCGCTCGGTCTGGAGGAAAGTTTCGTGATGATAGTTGTGAGAGTCGAAGTGTGAGATATAGCAAAAAATCCACCATCCTATCCAGAAAGTGCACTGTAGCATTAAATAATTACGAGACCATAATATAGAGAATCACCAATGTAAAGCCATGCCCACTGGGCGGAATTTCTCATGTGTTATTGTTGTAGGCTATAGAATTTGTGTGCCTAGGTTATAGATTTTATCGGAATAAATAAGACAGTGAAAAGAAAAAGATTGGTGGCCTTTTCCTTCGAATAGTGTGTTGCCATGATACCCAGAATTTATAATGTGTGCGCCATTCATATGCAGTGCGATGGCCACGTGTTGATCAAAGCCGTTGAATAAGAACGAAAATGTGGTATTGCCAGTGCGTAGTGAACAATCAGAGTTCTGTAAATTACTGATAGTCAGATGTGTGTATCCGTTGCGTATTATTCATATAGGAGGATAATTTGTAACTTAATTGTGAGTACTAGAGTTCATGTTACTTGATAACAAAAAAATGAATCCACTCGCTTGGCAGACCACTCATCTTGCAGGCCTGACTGCTTGATGCCACAGTATGAGCAAGGCATGCGGCTGCCTCTCATAGTCACTCATTGAGGTCCCCCTCCCTGAGCACTTCCTTCAGGTAGTAACATTTCAGACCAGAGCGGCATGTTAGCAGCCAGCGAAAGTGCTGGCTCCTTTACAGTTACTTTTCCTTCACATAATGGCTGATGAGGCAAAGAAAGCAAACCTAGTTGAATGATTGTTACATCACTGTGACCAATGACATTGCCATTTGGCTTGAGCTCTGTGACAATTAGACAGTAATTAATTGAATGAGATTGGTAGATTTTGCTGGGAGCGTTAAGTATTTGCTCACATGAAGGGAGTGTGTCCACAGAGCTCAGCAGTCCTGTAAGTTCAGCAGAAGCCTTCTCACAGTGTCTCAGTAGAAGGGAATGAGCGATTCCTGGTCGGCAGCCAGTTATCCTGTTTCCCGAAATGTTTATCGCTGTCAGCTCCTGGTGCTAGTCCCCTTGATACAGGCACAATGCTGCAAGTCGCCACAGCTTCCCCCTGATGGTGCTTTAGGATGAAATTTGTCTTTCTGTGAGACATCGAAGAGAAGAGCACCTAGCAGTCCTAGCATGACAAAGTTCTTTGCGTCCCTCCAAAACTGTGGACTGTCCAATCTAAAGGGATTCTCCCAAGATTAGATGAAGTGCGGATGGCTCTGGTAAGTTAAGAGGGACTGTTCGAAATCAGTACCGACCTCATTTAACGGTAACGATGACTTTGCAATTTTTGAGTGGGAATTTTCTGTTGATTTCCCCAGATTTTACGTTGAACATTCAAGTAGGGCAATGTTTGAGCACTATTCGACCTTTTCGGACAGTTTACGTCACAGTTCGGCACATCTCAGGCTGTGTTGGATCTTTTGATCGTCCCGCAATCTAGCGATTTTTGTTGGTACTGTACCCACAACCTGCCCCTAGCGTTTGTATGGTATTGTGGACATTAATAACAAAAGTAACTGTGAAACACGGACTAAAATGTCTTCTAAGGTATCTGTCATATGTAAAAATGGGGATTTTCTCTGCCTCGTGATGACTGGGTGTTGTGTGATGTCCTTAGGTTAGTTAGGTTTAAGTAGTTCTAAGTTCTAGGGGACTGATGACCATAGATGTTAAGTCCCATAGTGCTCAGAGCCATTTGAACCATTTTGTAAAATGGGCAACTCAACGATACATGAGAGTTTGCAGTCATGTTCCTGTCAAAATCTCGATATTTCACTTGTACCGCGATCTAGTGATATCTTATAGTAGTATATCCAAGACGGGTATTGACACTATAATTCATTTTCGCAACAGGAATTCGAGTCAGTTTAACACGATATATTTAGTTTACTAGGCATTCAATTTTTGATTAGTTTTCTTCATTGTTTTATCCGAATGTAGAAATTTGAAGTAAATTCGCCAAGAACTTTGAAGTAAATCCGTAAAGTACTCTCCGAAGCCACTGGCAACAACGTTTCTCCTTTACGTATTATTGCTATAGGACTGCTGGTTGGCTGTATGCTGGTTCTTTATATATTTTTAATTTATATTGAACCTGTGTGACCATTTCCTCGCGTTACCTTAGAGAATTTTTCTCGGCTTTGCGTCCTGGCTGCTAATATATCAGGCCCATAAGAAATGGTATCTATATTTTGACCTTTATTTGATTGCCGGCCGCGGTGGTCTCGCGGTTCTAGGCGCGCAGTCCGGAACCGTGCGACTGCTACGGTCGCAGGTTCGAATCCTGCCTCGGGCATGGATGTGTGTGATGTCCTTAGGTTAGTTAGGTTTAAGTAGTTCTCAGTTCTAGGGGACTAATGACCACAGCAGTTGAGTCCCATAGTGCTCAGAACCATTTGAACCATTTTTTGATTAATTTGGTAAACAAATTAATTATTTTAGAAATGCGCGCAACGGAAACTGGTGCGAGTTTCTCTAAGATAACACGTTCTGGGGTGGTTGTTCTTAAAGCTGTCACTATAGCAACTGGTAGCCTATCTAAATTCACATTGCAGATTATTTCTGTCTTTCATTAACTTCAGAAAATCGAACTGAATAAGATACATCCTACCCATTTCATGTATCAGGTGTCTGGGAGAATATTTCTCAACTGAAATGCTGACTCTCATTTAATAGAATTATTTTCTACTTGAATGAAAACTTTAGAAGCCGACACATTACAATTTGTCTTTACTTACAAAACTTACGTCTGAATCAGCGTTACCTCTCATGGGTAGGACAATGACAAAACGAAAAAACTACACGAATAATTTCATATATGACACATAATTTCATAATAACACAAAAAATACATAACACATAATTTCATAATAACAGAAAAAATACGTAAGTGGGCCACACCGTCTTTAGCGGGAAAATCGTCATGTTGTTGTTGTGGTCTTCAGTCCTGAGACTGGTTTGATGCAGCTCTCCATGCTACTCTATCCTGTGCAAGCTTCTTCATCTCCCAGTACCTACTGCAACCTACATCCTTCTGAATCTGCTTAGTGTATTGATCTCTTGGTCTCCCTCTACGATTTTTACCCTCCACGCTGCCCTCCAATGCTAAATTTGTGATCCCTTGATGCCTCAAAACATGTCCTACCAACCGATCCCTTCTTCTAGTCAAGTTGTGCCACAAACTTCTCTTCTCCCCAATCCTATTCAATACCTCCTCATTAGTTACGTGATCTACCCACCTTATCTTCAGGATTCTTCTGTAGCACCACATTTCGTCATTCATTCTTTAAAACTCACTTATCGTCATGCATGAATTACACCACTAGAAATTTAAGGTAGGCCACTGCTGAAGGTAGATAACCTCTATCAGAGAAAAGATTCTGGGCAAAAATGATGTACTATTGGCGCCAAAGTGACGTGCGAACTGAACTCACAAAGGAAGTACCAAAAATAATTAAATTTCACGACAGAAATTTCTCGATCTACCATCCGATACGCAATCTGCACTCATTGAGCTAAAAGTGAAGCTTATAACTCGGGAAATAGCTACATGAACTGAAGGTTCCTGTTGCATGCTCACTACCACAAAGCAACATTTCACAAACACATTTCAGAGAAAACTATTGCAAATAAATTAAAACCGTAACCTGTACCGATGAAGGTATGTTGAACGCGTGCTATGAGCATACATTGTCGTGAATTTTTACACATATTACCTCATTTCTATCTCACCAAATCTGCGAGCTGCTGTGCTCCCGCGTCCGGTCCGTCTCATGGCTGGCCCCACAGTGCTCTCCACGCGCCAAAATCCGACCAACGTTCCTATTCAGACGCGGTGGTGGGGAGACTCACCTCACCCCCGCACCAACTTTGTAACCTACCCTCGTGCCTGTTTTCATCTTTGCCTGCTGCTCTGGCCTACCTGCCGTTATTCTTGTAATGTTGGCAATGACTGCTATTCCCTTAAACTGTTCCCTTTGGTCCATGCTCCCACTACATTTGACTGCCATTCATACCCATGCACACTCATACAGGATGGAACAAGGAGTATACGTATAAACGGCGTGTGACCTCTTTGTGAAATGATGAAAAGAAATAAACAAATGCGTCAAATATTCCTTTCACCCAGCGAAGTATTGAAGCTACTAGCAATCAAAGAAAAACTTATATCTCGATATAGAAAACATAATTACTTCCTATTGTAACCTGAGGCAAAACGAAAGTAACGCCTCATTATATACAGGGCTATTACAAATGATTTCATAAAGTCACTGTAGCTCCATTCATTGACATATGGTCACGACACACTACAGATACGTAGAAAAACTCATAAAGTTTTGTTCGGCTGAAGCCGCACTTCAGGTTTCTGCCGCCAGAGCGCTCGAGAGCACAGTGAGACAAATGGCGACAGGAGCCGAGAAAGCGTATGTCGTGCTTGAAATGCACTCACATCAGTCAGTCATAACAGTGCAACGACACTTCAGGACGAAGTTCAACAAAGATCCACCAACTGCTAACTCCATTCGGCGATGGTATGCGCAGTTTAAAGCTTCTGGATGCCTCTGTAAGGGGAAATCAACGGGTCGGCCTGCAGTGAGCGAAGAAACGGTTGAACGCGTGCGGGCAAGTTTCACGCGTAGCCCGCGGAAGTCGACGAATAAAGCAAGCAGGGAGCTAAACGTACCACAGCCAACGGCTTGGAAAATCTTACGGAAAAGGCTAAAGCAGAAGCCTTACCGTTTACAATTGCTACAAGCCCTGACACCCGATGACAAAGTCAAACGCTTTGAATTTTCGGCGCGGTTGCAACAGCTCATGGAACATGACGCGTTCAGTGCGAAACTTGGTTTCAGTGATGAAGCAACATTTTTTCTTAATGTTGAAGTGAACAGACACAATGTGCGAATCTGGGCGGTAGAGAATCCTCACGCATTCGTGCAGCAAATTCGCAATTCACCAAAAGTTAACGTGTTTTGTGCAATCTCACGGTTTAAAGTTTACGGCCCCTTTTTCTTCTTTGAAAAAAACATTACACGACACGTGTATCTGGACATGCTGGAAAATTGGCTCATGCCACAACTGGAGACCGACAGCGCCGACTTCATCTTTCAACAGGATGGTGCTCCACCGCACTTCCATCATGATGTTCGGCATTTCTTAAACAGGAGATTGGAAAACCGATGGATCGGTCGTGGTGGAGATCATGATCAGCAATTCATGTAATGGCCTCCACGCTCTCCCGACTTAACCCTATGCGATTTCGTTCTGTGGGGTTATGTGAAAGATTCAGTGTTTAAACCTCCTCTACCAAGAAACGTGCCAGAACTGCGAGCTCGCATCAACGATGCTTTCGAACTCATTGATGGGGACATGCTGCGCCGAGTGTGGGAGGAACTTGATTATCGGCTTGATGTCTGGCGAATCACTAAAGGGGCAAATATCGAACATTTGTGAATGCCTAAAAAAGCTTTTTGAGTTTTTGTATGTGTGTGCAAAGCATTGTGAACATATCTCAAATAATAAAGTTATTGTAGAGCTGTGAAATCGCTTCAATCATTTGTAATAACCCTGTACAATGCGTTTTCGGAAAGTAAGCTCAGATCGGCCGCGAAATAGAAACCATTGTGAAAAACAAAAATGTTTTATTTCCAACAATCAGCTACAACTTCCAGCTAATTACCTACGTAGTCGCCGCTCCGATTTAGACATTTGTCGTAGCGTTGTACCAACTTTCCAATACCCTCGTCATAGAAGGCAGCCGCCACTGCTTTCCGCCAATTTTCTACTCTGGTTTACAGCTCGTTGTCTGTGCCAAAAAGTTGTCTCCATAACTGGCGGTTCACGCGAGGAAAGATGAAACTCAGAGGTAGCCAATTAAGGGATGTATTGTCAATGATCAAACAATTCCCATTGAAAACGCTGCACGAGCATCTTCGTTGCCCCTGCAGAATACATCTGAGAATTGTCTAGAAGACAGAAACACATGACAGTTATGTTAAAAATGGTTCAAATGGTTCTGAGCACTATGCGACTTAACAGCTGAGGTCATCAGTCCCCTAGAACTTAGAACTACTTAAACCCAAATAACCCAAGGACATCATACACATCCATGCCCGAGGCAGGATTCGAACCTGCGACCGTAGCGGTCGCGCGGTTCCAGACTGAAGCGCCTACAACCGCTCGGCCACACCGGCCGGCGACAGTTATGTTATGTGGACAGCATAGCTTGAGGCGAAATTTCTCACCAAGGCCTCGTACTTGGCTGGAGACATTAATCTCTAGGCATCTTTATGTATTCACTGTGCGCTCCTAACTGAAAAGAGCGACTTGACGCGATCTATGGGCGTAACGCCCAACACATCCGTGCAAATCTTCATCGGATGTTCACAGTGGTTTCCATTTCGCGACCGATCGGAACTTACTTTCCTAATCGATCTCTGAAGATATATGTAGCCTACGTCCGCTCAAATGTTCATTAGAGGATCGTGTACAAAACTGAAGTAAATCGGCCAAGAATTTTTGGAGATTTTTGGTAACAATCTTTTCCCTTTATATACGAGATGTATTCAGAAAGTTTTGGAACATTCATAATTTCGCGCCAATGGTGTGATGGAGCGGAATGCGGTTGGCATCCCTGCACACGTATGTGTTTAGTGTACAGCTATCGGAAGTTTTATTCTTGTATGTCGGATAGTTATTGTTCAGGGCTGTGTTGAGTAGAACGCTGTGGCGCATAGCTTGCAATTTCAAGATGACAGACTGTCAACGCGTCTGCATTACATTTTGCGTGAAAATCAAAGAAACCTTTACAGAGACACACCGAATTATACCGGAAACCTACGGTAATGAGTGCTTAAGCCGTACTTGATGTTACGAATGGTTCACCCGAAGTAAAATTTGGTCGGACGGAAGTTAAAGATGACACTCGTTCAGGAAGACCTTCGACGTCGACCAACGACTGTCTTGTCCGGAACGTCAATGAATCGTGTGTGCTAATCGAAATCTGACTGTCCGAGAGATTGCATTAGAATGTAACATGTCAATAGGATCATGCCATGAAATCCTGACATATTGTCTTGGAATGCATCGTTTTTACGCCAAGTTCGTCCCGCGGCTGTGAAGAGCTTTAGGATCGCGCCAATGAGAGAGAGAGATGTCCCTTACGAGAACGATAACTGCTGATGAGACGTTGGTCTACGGTTCAATCTTCACAATGGCTCGGGAAAGGTTCTCCAAGACCATAAAGAGCTCATCAGATCAGGTGAAACGTCAAAGCCATGCTGATAGTTTTCTTTGACTTTGAAGGATTAGTTGTCCGGCCGCAGTGGCTGAGCGGTTCTAGGCGCCTCAGTTCGGAACCACGTGACTGCTACGGTCGCAGGTTCGAATCCTGCCTCGGGCATGGCTGTGCGTGATGTCCTTAGGTTAGGTAGGTTTAAGTAGTTCTTAAGTCTAGGAGACTGATGACCTCAGATGTTAAGTCCCATAGTGCTCAGAGCCATTTGAACCACCACTTTTTTTTTTTTTTTTTTTTTTTTTTTTTTGAAGGATTAGTTAATCATGAATTCGTGTCACAGGCACAAACTCTTAATCGATGGTACTATCGGAACGCGTTGTGACGCCTGCGAGATAATGTGGGAAGGAAACGGCCTGAAATGTGGCGAGACAATTCATGGTTCTTGCAGCACGATAACGCAACCGCACATTCATCCCTACTGCTGCGTGATAATTGCACAAAATACGAAATCACTGTGCTGTCTCCTCTACAGATCTGGCTCCTGTGGACATTATTTATTTCCAGACATGAAATTCCCGTTGAATGGACGAAGATTTACAACGATAGACGAGATAAAATAAAATTAGCGGACTGCGCTTGGTACGATCCAGCAGGTGTCTTACCAAGACTGGTTCTGGAAGCTGAAACAGCTTTGCGAGCTGTATATCAATTTTGGAGGAGAGCATTCCGTAGAAAAATTTTGTGGACAAAGTCCGGAATTTTTTAGACAGACCTCGTAGCACATCCATCCATGTTAACATGTCACGTTACGAAATCTCATGTACATAGTCATCTGCCGCTTGTCATGAAGTAAAATGAGCAACATTTCATCAAGACCGGAGTAACACTCAGCAAAACAGAACTTATCCTCTACATCTACATCTACATCTACATGGATACTCTGCAAATCACATTTAAGTGCCTGGCAAAGGGTAATTTGAACCACCTTCACAGTTCTCTATTATTGCAATCTCATACAGTGCGCGGAAAGAATGGACACCAATATCTTTCCGTATGAGCTCTGATTTCCCTTATTTTATCGTGGTGATCGCTCCTCCCTATGTAGGTCGGTGTCAACAAAATATTTTCGCATTCGGAGGAGGAAGTTGGTGATTGGAATTTCGTGAGAAGATTCCATCGCAACGAAAAACGCCTTTCTTTTAATAATTTCCAGCCCAAATCCTGTATCGTTTCTGTGACACTCTCCCCAACATTTCGCGATAATACAAAACGTGCTGCCATTCTTTGAACTTTTTCGATGTTCTACGTCAGTCTTACCTGGTAAGGATCCCACACCGCGCAGCAGTATTCTAAAAGAGGACGGACAAGCGTAGTGTAGGCAGTCTCCTTAGTAGGTCTGTTACATTTTCTAAGGGTCCTGCCAATGAAACGCAGTCTTTTCTTAGCCTTCCCCACAACGTTTTCTATGTGTTCTTTCCAATTTAAGTTTTTCGTAATTGTAATACCTAGGTATTTAGTTGAATTTACGGCTTTTAGATTAGACTGATTTATCGTGTAACCGAAGTTTAACGAGTTCCTTTTTGCACTTATGTGGATGATCTCACACATTTCGTTATTTAGGGTCAACTGCCACTTTTCACACTATTCAGATATTTCTTCTAAATCGCTTTTCAGTTTGCTTTGATCTTCTAATGACTTTATTAGTCGATAAACGACAGCGTCATCTGCAAAAAACCGAAGACGGCTGCTCAGATTGTCTCCCAAATCGTTTGTATAGATAAGGAACAGCAAAGGTCCTATAACACTACCTTGGGGAACGCCTGAAATCACTTCTGTTTTACTCGACGTTATACTCCTGGCCAACCAACAAACGTTTCAGAGTGAGCCGTCTCTCGCATGGCGTGGACTCTGGTGGCTGTCCGAGGGGGCACTTCACTAGACGCTGCAGAGGCTCCGAGACGGCGGTCGAGGAGGAAGGTTTTATGCTGTCACGGACAATCCGCGCCAATTGTGACGTAGGTAGAGCCACTGACCCAGCTGTTTACCTGCTGGCCGCAGTGGGTCAGGCCCGGCAACTGTAAAACTGATCTCAGTGCCAGCTGGCCAAACCTTCGCTTTCCGTGTACTCAGTTCCTCACGATGGACCAGTATCGTGTTTCCGCTGTGCTCGTCTGTACGCTTTCCTTCGGAGTCTCTGCTCCCCTGTAGATTGACTCTCACGTCGAGATTAATTCGTTCTTCTTAGGGTTCATCTCCATCGTCGGTTACCAGAGTTACATTTGTACCGATAGGGTGGTTCCACAGAGTTGTCAAGCCCAAACACATATAGTGAACTTCCGCTTAAGTTGATCAGTCCAAGCGGTGACACTCAACTGTGAGTGTAAAGAGAAAGGAAAGTTGTAATGTTGTTGCTTTAATTTGTTCTGAAAGTGGTGCTGATAGACAATAAAAGTGGGTTAAAAGCTGTGAGCTGTCTGGGGAAGTTAACCTTGCATTACTGAGCAACTGTTTCACCGGGTAAACAGGCTAGCTTACCAAATTTCCAACCAGACTAACATTAATTATAATCTTTTAATCGCCATACGACAACCGGTACTTATATATATATATATATATATATATATATATATATATATATATATATATATATAAAGAGAATTTAAGTAAAAAGAAATAAATCAGTTTATATTTGGAAATTTATTTTAACATTGATCACTGAAATTTCAGCATATTAAACTTGGTTCATAACTAAACTGGTGCCTTATTTAGGATTGTGAAAATGTGAGTTTGTAATCTTACGGAACACATCAAATATGGAGCCAAGATTGGGAGACTGCATACAACACTGCATTCATAAAATAACACAGGAAGAACGTTGAAACATATGCAAGAGGAACTTAACCACAACCAACCGATTCAATTTTCACCCAAAGAAGTTACGTTCGTAGCGCAATCCTGTCCGTCATGAAATTACCACACACTGGTATACTAAATTCATACTAACTCTCTGTGAAATCTTCCCAAAAAGAATAGCTGAGGGCTACTTCGATTATTACACCACATGCTTCACATGGTCAACTTGGTTTACACAAAGAGTGTAACTCACAATAATTTTGATAATTAAAATAAATTAGATCGAAAAGCAATTTACAAAATAAAAACCTCGAACTGGTTACTAACGTCTTACTATTAACCTGATGGGTCAAACAATTGTATAAGCACGTGGTACTGGTCTCACAAAGTACAGCCCACGTGGGTTGAACATAAAGAAAAGTTGCTATATTGAAAAATATTGTCAAGACAAGACGTTATAATCTCGCGCACATTCGCATTTAAGATTGATGATCTTAGTTAGAGTTACTGATCAACAAGTAGTTCCACTTTAGTCACAAAGTAGTGACAAAGCAACTAGCGGAAGATATTCTGAACTTCACACTCGAAATACACTGCGTTGCAATTTAAGATAACATTAGATATTTTAGAGCTAAACCTGAAATAAAGGTGATTAAATTTTCAGTTAGGCTGAACTTAAGAAATCCATTGTCCTACGGTCTTAACAGACACGCGCTTAGCCGGAGATCTTACCACTTCAGACGCTCACCGCGGACAGACTGCCTGGGCTCCTACCGAGGGTGCTTAACAGATACAAACGGAAGTGACCAGAGGGGCAGCTTCCTATACCAACATGAAAAAGGGACGGACAGGACCATACTAAGAATAGGAACCTCTCTGCTTTTAGAAAGCGTAGCTACCTGTTCCGACGTTGGTCCTACTGTTCTCTAGCAGGCAGGCTTGTCTGCTACCATCAAGCATGCAACTAGAAATACATTTGCTCATTCATCTTCTCACACAGAAGGGAAGGGGGATGACAGTATCTTATTATATACAGTATATAAAAGAAAGCGGATGTCGGTTCAGTATGAGACTGTGTGACATGAATTTAAAGTGTAGTAGTGTGACAGATCGTTCTTGTTTATGTGTAAAAGTAACACGTTTCACTGTTCAGTCTCCTCCCAGATAGTCAGAAACACCACAGTAAATTTAGAAGAGGAATTTATGCCGTAAATGACAACAGATTTAAGAAATTAACATGAAAGGAATCCAACAGAGACCTTTCAAAGTGAAGTAAGTTAGGAAGTATTAGAGTAGCTTGAGTAAAAAAATAGAGAGCGCAGTGGAAAGGCTTTTAATGAAGCATTACTCACAAGTAATTTTCTAATGAAATGTCGACTATTTATACTGTCTTCTGTATCACTGTCGAAAAACTGTATGGGATCAGGATTGTTGAGAGGCGCCACTTAGGAAGAAAAGTGGCTGAGGGAAGTAGATTTATAAGGAGAATGAATCAACCGGTTTTTTTCTCATTTTTCGTTCTCTACAACTTACACTCAGGTGACAAAACTCAGGGGACACCTCCTAATATCATGTCGGACCTCCTTTTTCTGGGTGTTGCGCAGCAGCTGGACGTGGCATGGACTCAACAATTCGTTGGAAGTCCCCTGCAGAAATAGTGAGCCATGCTGCGTCTATAGCCGTCCATAATAGCTTAAGTGTTGCCGGTGCAAGATTCTGTGCACGAACTGAGCTCTCGATTATGTCTCATAAATGTTCGGGGGATTCGCGTCGGGTGATGTGGATGGTCTAATCATTCGTTCCGAGTATCAAGAATGTTCTTGAAACCAACTACGAACAATTGCCATCAGTAAAATTTCCATCATGTTTTTTTTTTTTTTCTTTCTTTTGGTCATCAGTCTACTGACTGGTTTGATACGGCCCGCCACGAATTCCTTTCCTGTGCTAACCTCTTCACCTCAGAGTAGCACTTGCAACCTACGTCCTCAATTATTTGTTTGACGTATTCCAATCTCTGTCTTCCTCTACAGTTTTTGCCCTCTACAGCTCCCTCTAGTACCATGGAAGTCATTCCCTCATGTCTTAGCAGATGTCCTATCGTCCTCTCCCTTCTCCTTATCAGTGTTGTCCACATATTCCTTTCCTCTCCGATTCTGCGTAGAACCTCCTCATTCCTTACCTTATCAGTCCACCTAATTTTCAACATTCGTCTATAGCACCACATCTCAAATGCTTCGATTCTCTTCTGTTCCGGTTTTCCCACAGTCCATGTTTCACTACCATACAATGCTGCACTCTACATCCTCAGAAATTTCTTCCTCAAATTAAGGCCGGTATTTGATATTAGTAGACTTCTCTTGGCCAGAAATGCCTTTTTTGCCACAGCGAGTCTGCTTTTGATGTCCTCCTTGCTCCGTCCGTCATTGGTTATTTTACTGCCTAGGTAGCAGAATTCCTTAACTTCATTGACTTCGTGACCATCAATCCTCATGTTAACTTTCTCGCTGTTCTCATTTCTACTACTTCTCATTACCTTCGTCTTTCTCCGATTTACTCTCAAACCATACTGGTAATCATTAGACTGTTCATTCCGTTCAGCAGATCATTTAATTCTTCTACACTTTCACTCAGGATAGTAATGTCATCAGCGAATCGTATCATTGATATCCTTTCACCTTGTATTTTAATTCGACTCCTGAACCTTTCTTTTAATTCCATCATTGCTTCCTCGATGTACAGATTGAAGAGTAGGGGCGAAAGGCTACAGCCTTGTCTTACACCCTTCTTAATACGAGCACTTCGTTCTTGATCGTCCACTCTTATTATTCCCTCTTGGTTCTTGTGCATATTGTATATGACCCATCTCTCCCTATAGCTTACCCCTGCTCTTTTCATAATCTCCAACAGCTTGCACCATTTTACATTGTCGAACGATTTTTCCAGGTCGACAAATCCTATGAAAGTGTCTTGATTTTTCTTTAGCGTTGCTTCCATTATTAGCCGTAATGTCAGAATTGCCTCTCTCGTCCCTTTACTTTTCCTAAAGCCAAACTGATCGTCACCTAGCGTATTCTCCATTTTCTTTTCCATTCTTCTGTATATTATTCTTGTAAGCAGCTTCGATACATGAGCTGCTAAGCTGATTGTGCGATAATTCTCGCACTTGTCAGCTCTTGCCGTCTTCGGAATTGTGTGGATGATGCTTTTCCTAAAGTCAGATGGTATGTCGCCAGATTCATATATTCTACACACCAACGTGAATAGTCGTTTTATTGCCACTTCCACCAATGATTTTAGACATTCTGATGGAATGTTATCCATCCCTTCTGCCTTGTTTGACCGTAAGTCCTCCAAAGCTCTTTTAAATTCCGATTCTAATACTGGGTCCCCTATCTCTTCTAAATCGACTCCTGTTTCTTCTTCTATCACATCAGACAAATCTTCACCCTCATAGAGGCTTTCAATGTATTCTTTCCACCTATCTGCTCTCTCCTCTGCATTTAACAGTGGAATTCCCGTTGCACTCTTAATGTTACCACCGTTGCTTTTAATGTCACCAAAGGTTGTTTTGACTTTCCTGTGTGCTGAGTCCGTCCTTCCGACAATCATATCTTTTTCGATGTCTTCACATTTTTCCTGCAGCCATTTCGTCTTAGCTTCCCTGCACTTCCTATTTATTTCATTCCTCAGCGACTTGTATTTCTGTATTCCTGATTTTCCCGGAACATGTTTGTACTTCCTCCTATCATCAATCAACTGAGGTATTTCTTCTGTTACCCATGGTTTCTTCGCAGCTACCTTCTTTGTACCTATGTTTTCCTTCCCAACTTTTGTGATGGCCCTTTTTAGTGATGTCCATTCCTCTTCAACTGTACTGCCTACTGCGCTATTCCTTACTGCTGTATCTATGGCGTTAGAGAACTTCAAACGTATCTCGTCATTCCTTAGTACTTCCGTATGCCACTTCTTTGCGTATTGATTCTTCCTGACTAATGTCTTGAACGTCAGCCTACTCTTCATCACCACTATATAGTGATCTGAGTCTATATCTGCTCCTGGGTACGCCTTACAATCCAGTATCTGATTTAGGAATCTCTGTCTGACCATGATGTAATGTAATTGAAATCTTCCCGTATCTCCCGGCCTTTTCCAAGTATACCTCCTCCTCTTGTGATTCTTGAACAAGGTATTCGCTATTACTAGCTGAAACTTGTTACAGAACTCAATTAGTCTTTCTCCTCGTTCATTCCTCGTCCCAAGCCCATATTCTCCTGTAACCTTTTCTTCTACTCCTTCCCCTACAACTGCATTCCAGTCGCCCATGACTATTAGATTTTCGTCCCCCTTTACATACTGCATTACCCTTTCAATATCCTCATACACTTTCTCTATCCGTTCATCTTCAGCTTGCGACGTCGGCATGTATACCTGAACTATCGTTGTCGGTGTTGGTCTGCTGTCGATTCTGATTAGAACAACCCGGTCACTGAACTGTTCACAGTAACACACCCTCTGCCCTACCTTCCTATTCATAACGAATCCTACACCTGTTATACCATTTTCTGCTGCTGTTGATATTACCCGATACTCATCTGACCAGAAATCCTTGTCTTCCTTCCACTTCACTTCACTGACCCCTACTATATCTAGATTGAGCCTTTGCATTTCCCTTTGCAGACTTTCTAGTTTCCCTACCATGTTCTAGCTTCTGACATTCCACGCCCCGACTCGTAGAACGTTATCCTTTCGTTGATTATTCAATCTTTTTCTCATGGTAACCTCACCGTTGGCAGTCCCCTCCCGGAGATCCGAATGGGGGACTATTCCGGAATCTTTTGCCAATGGAGAGATCATCATGACACTTCTTCAGTTACAGGCCACATGTCCTGTGGATACACGTTACGTGTCTTTAATGCAGTGGTTTCCATTGCCTTCTGCATCCTCATGTCGTTGATCATTGCTGATTCCTCCGCCTTTAGGGGCAATTTCCCACCCTTAAGACAAGAGAGTGCCCTGAACCTCCATCCGCTCCTCCATCCTCTTTGACAAAGCCGTTGGCAGAATGAGGCTGACTTCTTATGCCGGAAGTCTTCGGCATAACATGAAGTCCATGAAAGGCTGCAAATTGCTTTGAAGTTGCCGAGCATAACATTTCCAGTCAATGCTCGGTTCAGTTGGACCAGAGGACGCAGTCCACTCCATGTAACCACAGACAACACCATCGGGGAGCCGCCACCACGTTGCACATTGTCTTGTTGACAACCTGGGTCCATGGCTTAAGAGGGATCTGTGTCACACTCAAACCATGTCATCAGCTCCTACCAACTGAAATTGGGACTCATGTGATCAGGACACACATTTTACAGTCGTCTAGGGTCCATCCCGTACTGTAGCGAGTCTAGCAGAGGCGCTGCAGACGACACCATGATGATAGCAAAGGCGCTCAAGTCGGTCATCCGCTGCCATAATCCATTAACGTCAAATTCTGCCGCATTGTCACAACGGATACGTTCTTAGTAAGCCCCACATTTATTTCTGCGGGTATTTCACGCAGTGTTGCTTGTCTCTTGGTACTGAAACGTCTGCCCTAACACCTCTGCTCTCTGTCATTAACTGAAGGCCAGCAACCACCGCGTTCTCCACGGTTAGAGGTAATTCTCGACTCTCTCTTGAAACTGTGGAACTAGTAATATTGAATTCTCTAACGGTTTCCGAAATGTAATGTCCCACGCGTGTAGCTCCAACTACCTTTCCGGGTTCAAAATCTGTTAATTTCGCTCTGCGACCACAATCACGTCGGAAACGTGTTCACATGAATCACTTAAGTATAAATGACAGCTTTGCCTATGCACTGCCCTTTTATACCCTGTGTACTGACACTACCGGCGTCTATATACATATATATATCTGGGGGAACCTCGCTTGCAAGTGGACAACCGTAGTTTGCATGTTGCCAACACCTCATGGAGCGACTGGTTTAAACACAAAGTTAAAATGTTGTGACCAAACCAGCTGTCTATTATAAACTAGTTCGTAGCAGCAACACCTGTGTGTGCAACAGATGCATCTCAAGGTGGAGGAAGTGAATGAATTGTCAGCTGATTCGCATGGGATGTACTGCAGTGAAACTTGCTCGAGATCATGTCTCCAGAGAAGCTATATCTATCCTGCTGACTGCCCAAACCAATCGTGGCTGTCCGCAGCTCGTGGTCGTGCGGTAGCGTTCTCGCTTCCCACGCCCGGGTTCCCGGGTTCGATTCCCGTCGGGGTCAGGGATATTCTCTGCCTCGTGATCACTGGGTGTAGTGTGACGTCTTTAGGTTAGTTGGGTTTAAGTAGTTCTAAGTTCTAGGGGACTGATGACCATAGATGTTAAGTCCCATAGTGCTCAGAGCCATTTGAACCAATCGTGCCTCTACCCGAGGGAGTGAACAAGCCTCAGCCACTTCATTCGCTAGCTGGTTCCCAGACCGACTGCACCCCCTCTTCCGCTGGGAAAACATTACAAGCTACGTACTAGCTCTTGTACACCACCTGAGAGTGGAGAATTGACAGTGGATAAGGGAAAAGTGAAGACGACTGTACTACGTCTTGCGCCGGTTGATGTATAATGTGAACGTTGTCCAAGTAAACAATGTAGAACAGTTTTATTGAGAAGTTCGTAAGCCAAAATACTCCTCCGTTGGAGGCAAGCTAGTCACTTAAAATATTTGGCGAAGTTTCGTGATTACCCCTGAATTGAGACAGGTCCGAACTTAGGCTGAAGGATTTAACGATGAAATAGTTGAAATCTGTTATTCAGTTGGTCACAGAGAAAGATGGAATCTAAGGTTCATTTGTTAGGAAAATGATATGTGAAGGTAAAGTCGATACCTGATACTCAAGTCGCGGTCACTCTCGATGCAGAGGCCAAGTTCCGTTGATGGTACTCACAGATGATGTTGCCTCTCAAAATTGACATTGGCTGGCGAGTAACATGGCATCGTACATGGAGAATATTCCGACGGAGACTGAGCCTGAAGAACTGTGCATGCAGTTGGCACTTAGCCCAGAGCTCGACGGAACATTGGCTTGGAGCAGTGTAGCACTGCCCTAAATACCCAATCCGCGTGGTGGTACGAGAGGAGCTACTTGCAGTCACGTGGTCACGCATGAGCAAACAGGTGTGCGGGGCCGGCGACCTCTAACGGCAGCTGGGCTGCCACCTGCTGGTCTAGTCAGCGTACGTGATTGAAGTTCTGCCATTCTAACCCCTAGACGGGTAGGCCGCTTGCATTACCACGGGTGTGAAAGCGGTGGCGGATCTGCAGGGCGAGTGGACCATAGACGGCAGACAGTTAAACCCTTTCGTTTGCCTGTTATGAGAAGACAGACCCATTAAGATGGACCTAGGAACACGAAAAGTCTTCACGAAAGTTCGCTTTTTCTAGGAAGGTGTTCTATTCCCCATTAGGATCGGTGGCTATCCATTCGGAGACAGTTCTGAGATGTACAAAACACGCACAGAACTCTCAGCACCTGTACAGTTCATACACCAAACCAAGGAAGATAGTTCAATTAAATTGAAACCTCATTTCCGGTCAGAGTCTCGTATTGCGTAAGTAATTATAAGTTCACTGGTGGTAGTCTTGCGCCTTTAAATCAATTAATCAAAAATCATTGCTATTAATCAGACAATTTGTGAATTAAAATCAGTTTCCACAGCTAACTGAAACTACCAATGGTTCTCCTGGGTAGATTAGAGAATGGTGGGGCGGAAAAGTTTTCAAGATACCAATCACTTAATTCAGAACATACAGAAAACGGTAAAAGTTGGTAGAATGTTCCGGGACTGTTTATTTCACATTCATGCTGACGTTTGAAAAACTGGCACCACCACAGAAAGCCGCAGGAACCGTTTGTATTGACATCCCTACGCCCCCCCCCCCCCCCCCCTTCAAATGAAGTTGGCTGCACTGTACCTCCGATTGGAGTGGTCACACTGATGAGCTGCGACCGAGGCTACAAAACTACTAACTAACGCTCTAACGCTCTCTCAGTTCCATTCCTTTGGTTTCATCGGTTGGGTGTAGTTCGTCATTAGCAATAGTATCGAAGTTGCAGGCATTTCATTGTACACTCACTGGAATGTTCACTCCATTCAACAGATCCTGTAATATTCTTCCTCAGTTTCACTGAGAATAGCAGTATCAGCAGCGAATCTTGTCACTGATGTCCTTTCACCTTGAATTTCAATTCCACTCTTCAACCTTTCTTTTATTTCCGTCAATGCTCTCCGATGTATAAATTAAACAGTATAGGCAAAGGGCTACATTCCTGTCTTACGCCCCTTTTAATACGAGCGCTTCATTCTTGGTCTTTCAGGCTTATTGTTTCCTTTTGCTTCCTGTACGTATTGTGTAATACCAGTCTTTATCTATAGCTTACCCGTCTTTTTCTCAGAATTTTGAACACCATGCGCCATTTAAAATTGTCAGACGATTTCTGCAGGTCGACAAATGCTATGACCGTGTCTTAATTTTTCTTCAGTCTTGCTTCCCGTATCAACCACGACGTGATAACTGCTTCTCTGGAGCCTTTACCTTTCATAAAGCCAAAGTGGTCGACATCTAACAGATCCTAAGCCTTCTTTTCCATTCTTCTGTATATTACTCTTGTCAGCAACTTGGATGCATGAGCTGTTAAGACAATCTGGCAGAAATTCCAAAGGGATTTTGGTCGTATGTGATGTTAGCGGCAAGAAACAATCAATGCCTTCTCTGCGTGATAAAAATGGAGATACTATCTAAGACAGTGCTGCCAAAGCAGAGTTACTAAACACAGCCATCCGAAATGCCGTCACAAAAGAAGACAAAGTAAATATTATGGAATTCGAATCGAGAACAGCTGCCAACATGAGTAACGTAGAAGTAAATATCCTCGGAGTAGTGAAGCAACTCAAATCACTTAATAAAAGCAAGTCTTCTGGTCCAGACTGTATACCAATTAGGTTTCTTTCCGAGTATGCTGATGCATTTGCTCCATACTTAACTTACCGTTTTTATTACAGTTCTTGGGCCGTAAGGCTGTTTATCTTGCACACCTTCAAAAATTGTTTATTTAAGTGGGTGGAAACACATTTAAAATTTTGTTGTAATTAATTCTATAAGCATGAGTATACCACCGGTTGCTTATGATAGTATTATTCTGTAACTGTGTTATTACCAGTGTTTCATCTTGGTTTGGTCAAATAAATCTTTTTCTTTAATGTGTCCTCAAAGGTGCAAAGGTGTTGCTCTTACAGAAACATTTAGGTTATGGTCAAAGAACTTTGCCATTGGAAGCAAAAAGATGTTTTACACATAAAAACTGAAAAAGATATTATAAATTGCGAAATTTTTGATCCACTTTATGAAACTTTTTATGCAAATTTTTTGTCGGAGAACTTAGATATAGGAAGTACATTGATGTTATACATATGACATTACTGAGAGCTATTACAAATTGCGAAAAAGACAGAACTGTCTTTAGGCACACTCTTGTCAGAGAACATAGCTCTAGGAAGTATAATGATGTTATACACCTGAAATTTTGAAAGTTCTTGTTTCTGTACAAGTAACATCTTTGCACCTCCTATGTCAAGGTTATTTGATCATAACCTTTATGTTTGTATGTGAACACAGAGTATATCACGAGGACACGACACAGTAGTGAAATATGCAGCTAGGAAGTTAAAAAAAAAAAAAAACTGAATCATGGACGTGACAATGGTAACAAATACGTTGCAACAGAGTGGAAAAAGTGTAGCCGGCCGGAGTGGCCGAGCGGTTCTAGGCGCTTCAGTCTGGAACAGCGCGACCCCTATGGTCGCAGGTTCGAATCCTGCCTCGGGCATGGATGTGTGTGATGTCCGTAGGTTAGTTAGGTTTAAGTAGTTCTAAGTTCCAATGGACTGCTGACCTCCGATATTAAGTCCCATAGTGCCCAGAGCCATTTTTGGAAAAAGTGTCACCACAGTATAATTATAATAAGGATACCTCATCTTAATGTAAGTAAAGATATATTTTCGACAAACGCTTCCTTGCCACTTACAATTGTTCCATTTGTAAATGTTTAGTCACAAGCAAAAATTTTCTTTTTATTGAAACAATGATCTCCAGCAATATAGACATGTACAGAAGAATGGAAAAGAAAATTGAGAATGCGCTAGATGACCATCAGTTTGGTTTTAGGAAAAGCAAAGGGACGAGACAGGCAATTCTGACGGTTCGGCTAATAATGGAAGCAACGCTAAAGAAAAATCAAGACACTTTCATAGGATTTGTCGACCTGGAAAAAGCGTTCGACAATATAAAATGGTGCAAGCTGTTCGAGATTCTGAAAAAAGTAGGGGTAAGCTATAGGGAGAGACGGGTCATATACAATATGTACAACAACCAAGAGGGAATAATAAGAATGGACGATCAAGAAAGAAGTGCTCGTATTCAGAAGGGTGTAAGACAAGGCTATAGCCTTTCGCCCCTACTCTTCAATCTGTACATCGAGGAAGCAATGATGGAAATAAAAGAAAGGTTCAGGAGTGGAATTAAAATACAAGGTGAAAGGATATCAATGATACGATTTGCTGATGACATTGCTATCCTGAGTGAAAGTGAAGAAGAATTAAATGATCTGCTGAACGGAATGAACAGTCTAATGAGTACACAGTATGGTTTGAGAGTAAATCGGAGAAAGACGAAGCTAATGAGAAGTAGTAGAAATGAGAACAGCGAGAAACTTAGCATCAGGATTGATGGTCACGAAGTCAATGAAGTTAAGGAATTCTCCTACTTAGGCAGTAAAATAACCAATGACGGACGGAGCAAGGAGGACATCAAAAGCAGACTCGCTATGGCAAAAAAGGTATTTCTGGCCAAGAGAAGTCTACTGATATCAAATACCGGCCTTAATTCGAGGAAGAAATTTCTGAAGATGTACGTCTGTAGTACAGCATTGTATGGTAGTGAAACATGGACTGTGGTAAAACCGGAACAGAAGAGAATCGAAGCATTTGAGATGTGGTGTTATAGACGAATGTTGAAAATTAGTTGGACTGATAAGATAAGGAATGAGGAGTTTCTGCGCAGAATCGGAGAGGAAAGGAATATGTGGAAAACACTGATAAGGAGAAGGGACAGGATGATAGGACATCTGCTAAGACATGAGGGAATGACATCCATGGTGCTAGAGGGAGCTGTAGAGGGCAAAAACTGTAGAGGAAGACAGAGATTGGAATACGTCAAGCAAATAATTGAGGACGTAGGTTGCAAGCGCTACTCTGAGATGAAGAGGTTAGCACAGGAGAGGAATTCGTGGCGGGCCGCATCAAACCAGTCAGTAGACTGATGACCAAAAAAAAAAAAAAAAAAAACATGAATGTATAAACACTTGAGGATGGGCCCAAGCCCGAAACCGGTCGTGTGACGAATAAATAATCTTTTATTGTGACTGGTGGCGGAAATTTTTCTACACCTTATTAAGGGACAGTCTCGGAGTCCAACAGCATCTACTATGGATAAAATTCTCTAATCGCTAACACAGGTAACGCAACCAATTTATGCGCGTCCATGTTTGTAAAGAAACTCTGTGATTTACGCGCGAAATGCCGCACACTCTCGCTGGAGAGCGCTGAGATCGCAAATCACGAAAAGGAGCACGTTCCGTAATACGTAGCAGATCGTTTCAGAGCGTGCGGCAACCACGACGGTCACCACCTCTGGCGTGCTTCGCGATGGGAGAAACGTCCCGTGTAAGGAGGGCTTAATTACCCACGGCCTGACGACTTGTCTGACGTAGTGGTAATAAATTATATCCGCCATCCTTCCTCCTGAAACAATCTATTGGTGGAAGCCGTATCAAAATCCTTGCAGTATTTCTTGAGATCAGCCTTCACATACAGACAGAAAAGTAATAGGGTCCCATAATTTATAATATGTATACACAGTTCGTCAACCTGTCATTGCAAAGTCTTCCAGAAATTAAGAAATATGCATATTATCCCACAGATTATGTCGATGGAGGCAAGATCGTAGTGTCATCAAAGCCACTGGAAAATAAGCATCGTGATGTATTGCTCTGTAGCTTTTGGGCATCGAGTGGTAACTAACAATCACCTCTAGCGGCCACAGTCCCTATTAACGTTGTTGTCTGAGATTAGGATCAATAGGGCTTCCCTGATCACAGAATTAGAATGTTGAGTAGAACCATTAAATTACATTAGATTTAGAAAATCAAAGATCTAACAATTGTTACTACCGTGGTGCGAAGACTGGTTTGAGACAAATCTCTACGTTCGTCTTCCATGTTCAAGCATCTTCATTTCTGCAAAAGCACTGTGACCTGCGCCCATTTGAAACTCCTTACTTCCATTCGCGTTTTGTTCTCTCTCTGTAATTTTTACTCCCTTCAATTTGCCCCCAATCACTAAACTCACCTTTCCTTCATGTCCAGATGTGGATGAGGTCTATGTATTTAGTTAAGTTGTACCACAAATTTCTTTTATCCCATTTACATTCAGTATCTCCTCAGCAGTTATTTGATCTACCACTCTGATCTTCCACATTTTTCTGTAGCACCACATTTGAAAAGCCATTATTCTCCTCTCGTCTGACTATTCACAGTCCACTTTTCGTTTCCGTACGTGGCTATACCCCATACAAATACTTTCAGGGAAGACTTTCTCACACTTACAGTCAGTACCTCCTCAGCAGTTATTTGATCTACCACTCTGATCTTCCACATTTTTCTGTAGCACCACATTTGAAAAGCCATTATTCTCTTCTCGTCTGACTGTTCACAGTCCACTTTTCGTTTCCGTACATAGCTATATTTGTGAGGTGCCGGGTCTAGCAGTGTATTTAACACTACATTCTTCTCGAATCTTCATATGGAAATGATGCTCTAAGGCCCCCCCCCCTCCCCCCCGCTTTTCTAACTCCGACTTTTGCTGTTGCACATGGATTAAGAAGAAACGCGAACTGACTGTAATCGACCCTGCAAGTGGAGTAGAAAAGAGTTTGGCACCTGCAATAATCTAATTGGATAGGAATTACTTAGGTAAAGGAAAGTTTCATTAACGTAGTGAGAAATGAAAGGCTTGCTCTACCGATTAACAGAACGAAAGTTCTGTCCAAAATAACAATTTGATTTATTATGACTAAACTCAAAATAGTAAACAAAACACATGAAACATTTACAATACATCAAATCTGATACTCAAATAAATGCTGTGAAGGTGAGGTTGTCCATAAACTAGATTGAGACATTTATGACCAAGTGGTATGTCGAGCCAATTCCTTGCAACTCAAATCTTAAGAGAAACACCCAGACAACCTAACTTTAATTGCTCCTACAGTAAGGACAACTCAGACAATGAACACCCAAGACAGAACAAAGTTAGAAAACAAGAACAGGCGCGCTCTGCTGAGCTTTGATTATCACCTAGTTAAATGGCCTAATCTGCCGGTGCTGCGGACGTACATTACCAAGCTGTCTTCTTAACTGCAAGGACACAATCTGGCATACCGGAGGCGATGGCTGGTTGCTTCGACGTCCCGTCGTGGTGACGATAATGTCGCGAGTATAGCCCGAAACAAATTATCCTGGTCTGCTTGTTCCAGGCTAAAGACTTCCTAGCAACACAAATACGCCTCTGAGGGAGACGAAGAAGGCTCGTGACACAATCACTGACGGTACAGTGACTGATTTTAACAAGTGAAGTCACACAGTAACTCCGATACAGTCAACTTTAGCTAAAACTGCTCAAGACGGACAACATAGGTCGCTTGTACGCAGGACGCTCAATTGCCGACTGTACTCGGAAAGTTACGTTGAAGTTGAAACTTCAGCAACTTCGTCAAACATTTAAAATTAAATGAAAGTACATTAGACAGCCAACGGAAGGCAGGCTGTCCAGAGCAGCGAGAGCTCAGTCTTGTAACCTACTCCAACCGAAAGGCGAGAGCCGACTCTCTCAAGAGCACCCGTACAAGCCGAACACAGAACATTCCCGCCCTCACGACAGCTGCCGTGGTTAAACGTTCCAATCAGCAACTCGAAAACCGGCGGAAAATTCCACTCTATTGCCGAAGCACTACCATTCCACCAATGGAGATTCTTGGCGCCAATTTCTGCGCCGATTTTGCTACGTCACGGAGCTATTCCCTGAGCAAGCCAATCACAGTTTCGATTTTGCAGAAAACGCGGGAATATGCCTTCCAAGACTGCCTGGGAACAGAAGTCATTCCCACGCCTCGCTGGTAGCCCGGCAGTAAGTGTTTTCACTAAGTTTCTGCGAAGTAACGGAATATCTAGCCCAGCCGCTCCTACAGGGCGTGTCGCCCCTGCTCTTATGACAATGTCGGCGTCTGGAAAGCATCCACTCGACTACCCCACACCAGTCGGCTTAACCCTTTCAAGCTCAGCAGAACTCGCCTGTCACCGGACCACCCGGGTGACGAGAGACGCTGCGTGGGAAGTCCGCGTGTGAAGGAATAGCAACTTTTCACTGCATGCAATTAGAGAGGAAAATCTAATTACACAGAGTAAGATAGATATATAAGAGGGGCCTCATGCCACCTCTCATACTCCATACAAATACTTTCAGGGAAGACTTTCTCACACTTAAATTTACATTTGAAGTTAAGAAACTTCTCTGTTACACACTTTCCATGCTATTGCCAGACTGCATTTTATATCCACTGTAATTCTTCCATTATCAGAAACAACCACCTTTTAGCTTTTTGTCATTTTATGCAGTGTGGCATTTTATGAAAACTCGTACTCACGGTACGTGTGACACGCTCAATGTCCAAATCAGGAAGTCTGACGACACTTTGTTGAGAAACTGTACGCCTCGCACAATTTTCGGTTGAGAGTCTGTCTTCCCATTGAAAACAACGTACTGGACTTGCTTTTTATGGAAGTTTTCTATCCAGTTACGTACTAGTCTGATATTCCTCCACCACATATCGGGTGGCAGTAAGAAATTCTATCGAAAGCTGTTCAGATGCTAAGAAACACACCATTTACTTCGACTTGTTGGTTGCAGACGTCTGTATTTCTATGGAAGGAAAGAACTAACTAGTACTACAAGATCGGTGTTATTCATCTATATTTGTACCCCACAAGCAACCTTATGGTGTATGACAGAGAGTGCATAGCGTATAAGACTCATTTTTTTCCCTTTCAACTCCATACGAACACCGTATGTGAGAAGAAACGTTATGGTAATGTTGTTGTTGTTGTTGTGGTCTTCAGTCCTGAGACTGGTTTGAGGCAGCTCTCCATCCTACTCTATCCTGTGCAAGCTTCTTCATCTCCCAGTACCTACTGCAACCTACATCCTTCTGAATCTGCTTAGTGTATTCATCTCTTGGTCTCCCCCTACGATTTTTACCCTCCACGCTGCCCTCCAATACTAAATTGGTGATCCCTTGATGCCTCAGAACATGTCCTACCAACCGATCCCTTCTTCTGGTCAAGTTGTGCCACAAACTCCTCTTCTCCCCAATCCTATTCAGTACCTCCTCATTAGTTATGTGATCTACCCATCTAATCTTCAGCATTCTTCTGTAGCACCACATTTCGAAAGCTTCTATTCTCTTCTTGTCCAAACTATTTACCGTCCATGTTTCACTTCCATACATGGCTACACTCCATACAAATACTTTCAGAAATGACTTCCTGACACTTAAATCTATACTCGATGTTAACAAATTTCTCTTCTTCAGGAACGATTTCCTTGCCATTGACAGTCTACATTTTATATCCTCTCTACTTCGACCATCATCAGTTATTTTGCTCCCCAAATAGCAAAACTCCTTTACTACTTTAAGTGTCTCATTTCCTAATCTAATACCCTCAACATCACCCGACTTAATTCGACTACATTCCATTATCCTCGTTTTGCTTTTGTTGATGTTCATCTTATATCCTCCCTTCAAGACACCATCCATTCCGTTCAACTGCTCTTCCAAGTCCTTTGCTGTCTCTGTTATGGTAATACAAACGGTAAAATTCCCGGACCACTTAGGGACGTCGGAGAACTTGTGTGAAGCTTGGAACGTAAGAAAGAGGTACCGGAAGAAGAAAAACTGTGAGGGAGGGTCGTGCGCCGTGCCTAGTTCGAAGTGTTACTGACATGAACAGAACAACAACGTGTGATAAGAGCTTTACCTCGGATTTGGTATGCGAAACTCGATTTCAGCTGTCGAGAATACGTTCGAACCTAGAACTTCTCTGGTCTCGACACTTAGATTTTGCAAAACTACTAAACTTCCAGTGGTGAATCACTGTAGTGCTGCACCGTAATCCGGGTCAGCGGCTTCATCACTTTTCAGACAAGTTTCTTGAATGGGTGTCAATGCCGACGTTAAGTCGTCCTCACAGAGGACGTGAACTCGAACGTTAACACATAGAGTTGGTCGAGTTTTGTTACTTCACAATGTGGAATTTCACGTTATAGGAGGTGGAAGGCTGTGTCAAACATATCAGATTTTTGCATCGTGGAGAGAAACATGGCCAGTGAGATGAAAGATCACTTTGCGAGTCACAAACAGAACTTGGGGGACGCTAAGCGGGTCTAAGGCTTTCATTCAGTCCCTTGTTAACCAGTCTGGTGTGCCAGTGGAAGATATCAAACGAAAGCTGAAGTTTTAAATTTCACGTTAAAAAAATCGTTCACACAGGAGAATCGTACAAACATACTATCATTTGAGCTTCGGTCAGACTCCCGTATAGACGACACAGTAATAAGCATCCCTGGTGTAGAGAAATAATTGAAAGATTTGAAGCAAATAAATCACTAGTTCGCTTTTGTAAAGAGTATTCTACGGCACTGGCTCCTTTCGTAGCCTGCGTTTATCGCAAATCTCTCGCCCAGCACAGACTCCCAAGCGACTGGAAAGAAACACAGGTGGCTCCAGTATATAAGAAGGGTAAAAGAACGGAACCGCAGAATTACAGAACAATATCCCTAACTTCGGTTTGCTGCAGAACCCTTGAACATATTCTCAGTTACCGAGCGAGGTGGCGCAGTGGTTAGCACATTGGACTCGCATTCGGGAGGACGACGGTTCAATCCCGTCTCCGGCCATCCGTGATTTCCCTAAATCGTTTCAGGCGAATGCCGAGATGGTTCCTTTGAAAGGGCACGGCCGATTTCCTTCCCAATCCTTCCCTAACCCGAGCTTGCGCTCCGTCTCTAATGACCTCGTTGTCGACGGGACGTTAAACACTAACCACCACCACCACCACCACCATATTCTCAGTTCGAATATAATAAACTTTTTTGAGGCAGAGAATCAGCATGGTTTTAGAAAGCACCGCTCATGTGAAACTGTCGATAGCTATCATTACTTCATGAGAATCTTTCGCAAGAACGATATTTTCTGAATCCGTGCTGACTATGTGTCAGTAAATCGTTTTCTTCGAGGTACTTAATAATGTTCGAATACAGTATATGTTCCAAACCCCTACTGCAAATCGACGTTAGTGATACGGACCTGTAATTCAGTGCATTACTCCTACTTCCATTTTTTGGTATTGGTGTGACTTGAGCAATTTTCCAGTCTTGCGGCACGGATCTTTCTGTGAGCGAGCGGTTGTGTATAATTGCTTAACATGGAGCTATTGTATCAGCATGCTTTGAGACGAACCTGACTTGTGTACAATCTGGACCAGAGGTCTTGCCTTTATTGATTTAAGCTGCTTTGCTACACCGAGGATATCTAAATTTATGTTTCTCATCTTGGCAGCTGTTCTTGATTGGAATTCAGGAATTTTTACTTCGTTTTCTTTGGTGAAGGAGTTTCGGAAAACCGTGTTTAATAACTCAGCTTTATTGGCACTGTCATCAGTGACTTCACTATTGCTATCACGCAGTGAAGGTATTGATTGCGCCTTGCCACTGGTGTGCTTTATATAGGACCACAATCTCTTTGGGTTTTATGCCAGATTCCGAGACAGAGTTTCATTGTGGACATTATTAAAAGCATCTCGCATTGAAGCACGCGCTATATTTCGAACTTTTACAAAACTTTACCAATCTTGGGGATTTTGGTTCTTCTAAACTGACCCGTTTTGTGTGCCATGGGGGATCAGTACCATTACTCATTAATTTATGTGGTACATGTCTGTCAACTGCCGTCGATACTATCACTTTGAAATCATTCCACATCTTTTCTACGCTTACGTGATCAGATCAGAAGTAGTGGAGACCGTCTCTTACGTTACGATTTACTCAATTTGTGAAGCTCTAGCTCATGAATAGATCATCCAGTTTTGCTTAAATTTTACCAATTTGTCTGTCTGTACATTTATATCACGTCTACCGATTTCCGTCCCATTCGAATTATTCCTTCGTGGTGCGTCTTTATCTGTCTCAGAGTAAACTTTATCTGTCATCTGTGTTACAATGGGCAGATGTGCCGTTTGTAGACAGTGAGATTGCTAGGTCTCGTCTTGCCTTTCTGAAATACAGGGGCTGTTCAATAAAGAATGATCATTATTTCTTTTTTGACAACTTACCTTTACTCATCCTCATAATTTTGATGGTCCTTCCCAAATTTGTCTTCCATCAATGCGATGCACTTGTCCCAGGATTTCTGCCAGTCTTCAGATGCATGCTGGAAACCATTTTTTGAGAGGTCCTTCAAAATCGCCTCCGTAGCATTCACCACTGCTTCTGATGATTGATAATACCTTCCACGAATAAGTCACATGGGGCTAAATCCGGACTACAGGGAGGGTGAGGGATGCTCTTCACGTTGATTTTTGCAAGATATTCAGCAACGACGTTGGCAATATGCGACCGCGCATTATCGTGGTGCAGCATCCAGCCTGCTTCACGGAAATGTGGTCTTTTGTGCCCGATATGGACTTCCAATGTTTTCAGGACATCACGGTAGTATTGTCCTGTTACTGATTTGTGTGTGCCGGCACAACATGCTGATAAACCATCCATGAATATCGAAGAATGAGATGACCATAACTTTCCGAGCAGAAGCAATCACTTTTGCTTTTTTGGGGCTTGGCGATGAAGGAGATTTGCTCACTGAGCTTTGCTGTTTGCTCTTAGCATCAAAATCATGGAGCCAAGTTTCATCAGCATGATTGCATTTCAAAGGAACTCCGGATTTTCCTCTAACATCAGTTTTAACTACATGCAGACCTGCACGCGAATGTCCTTTTGTTCGGGAATCAACAGTCATGGAACCCACAAACACGTGTCATGTGTAATTTTTATGTCATCAACGTCTGGGTGTCACCCAATGAAGTGTTCTGTATTTCAGAAAGTGATCTGAAGGTAATTCGTCGATCCTCTCTCACAATGACAGCAGCCGTGTTGATGTTTTCTTCCGTAAGAGTAGTAACTCGAGCACCGGGTCCACCTTCCTTTGAAATTGGTTGTCTGCCCTCTTTAAACATTTTAAACCGCCTTCGAACTTTGCTGTAGGGAAGAACAGACTCTCCGCAGGCCTCCTGTAACATTGTACAGGCCTCAGCTGAAGATTTGTTGAGACGAAAGCAGAATTTCAAAGCCGCATATTGTTCCTCGTGTGTTGCCTCCATTGCAGCGGTAGGCGATAGTGAATATGTCTGACCATGCCTGCGTCTCACAGGCGGAAACCAGGAGTCCCAACAATGAAACTACTACGGCGTTTTCGTTGCACATTAAGCTACGAGAATATCATAAGATTAAATTTTAGCGCGAGAAATTATGACCACGGAAAATTATGATCATTCTTTATTCAACAGCCCTCGTATTTATTTATTCATCGTCATTATTCCAAACATTTTGAGATTTTCTTACGTTCCGGAATATTCCATGTTACGAATAAATAAAAGGGTTCAGGAGCGAATTTGGCCGATTTAGTGAATCTGCCAGGGAACATGGGCCACTGAACTGCAAGACTGCTGTCTACATGATTATAGTTGAGTGCAGACTACACTACAGAAAAGAGATCGCGCATCGCCTATGGACAAGGAAGCAAAATTGTAATAGACACAGCGAAAGAGGAGCAGTGTTAGTATAGCGTTAAAAGTGACAGCTGTCACAGTAAATACTACTGAGCTCAGAGGATTTCCTGCTTCTTTGAAAAGTTGAGTCTATTAGGCCGGAGTTTGAGAGGTGGCATGCCTTTACGATGCACACTGTGAGTTGCCCCCTTTCATATTTATATCTTACTCTGAATAATTCGATTTGGGGAAGAATAGCCGCCGGCCGGAGTGGCCGTGCGGTTCTGGGCGCTATAGTCTGGATCCGAGTAATGTGTGTGATGTCCTTAGGTTACTTATGTTTAATTAGTTCTAAGTTCAAGGCGACTGATGACCTCAGAAGTTAAGTCGCATAGTTCTCAGAGCCATTTGAACCATTTTTTTGAAGTATAGCCGAGTATGGTCATTAGAAGGCTAGTATTGAGAAGTCAGAAGATATGAATATTTTCCTCACGAAATGCATGCGATGAAAAGTTGCTATTCCTTTGCATGCGGAGTTCCCACGTAGCGTCTCTCGTCACCCGGGTGGTCCGGTGACAGGCGGGTTCTGCTGAGCTTGAAAGGGTTAAGCCGACTGGTGTGAGGGAGTCGAGTGGATGCTTTCCAGACGCCGACATTGTCATAAGAGCGGGAGCGACACGCCCACAGGGGCCTGTAGGAGCGGCTGGGCTAGATATTCCGTTACTTCGCAGAAACTTAGCGAAAACACTTTCTGGCAGCCTACCAGCGAGGCGTGGGAATGACTTGTGTTCCCAGGCAGTCTTGGCGGGCAGATTCCCGCGTTTTCTGCAAAATCATAACTGTGATTGGCTTGCTCAGGGCATAGCTCCGTGACGTAGCAAAATCGGCGCAGAAATTGGTGCCAAGTACCTCCATTGGTGAAATAGTAGTGCTCTGGCAATAGAGTGAAATTTTCCATCTGTTTTTGAGTTGCTGATTGGCACGTTTAACCAAGGCCACTCTGGTGGGGGCGGTAATGTTCTGTGTTCGGCTTGTACGGGTGCTCTTGGGAGAGTCGGCTATCGCCTTTTGGTCATAGTAGGTTGCAAGACTGAGCTCTCTTTGCTCTGGACAGCCTGCCTTCCGTTGGCTGTATAATATACTTTCACTTAATTGTAACTGTTTGACGAAGTTGCTGAAGTTTCGACTTCAACGTAACTTTCCGAGTACAGTTGGCAATTGAGCGTCCTGCGTACAAGCGGCCTTGAGCAGTTTTAGCTAAAGTTGACTGTATTGGAGTTACTGTGTGACTTCACTTGTTAAAATCACTCACTGTACCGTCAGTGACTGCGTGGAGAGCCTTCTTCGTCTCCCTCAGAGGCGCATTTGTGTTGCTAGGAAGTCTTTAGTCTGGAACAACCAGACCACGATAATTCGTTTCGGGCTATACTCGCGACATTATCACCACCACGACGGGACGTCGAAGCAACCAGCCATCGCCACTGGTACGCCAGATCAGGTCCTTGCAGTTAAGAAGACAGCTTGGTAATGTACGTCCACAGCACCTGCAGATTAGGGAATTTGCTCTGTGATAATCAGAGCTCAGGAGAGAGCGCCTATTCCCGTTCTTTTCTAATGTGGTTCTGTCATGGGAGTTCATTGTCTGAGTTCTCACGGTAGCAGCAATTAATGTTGGGTTGTCTGGGTGTTTCTCTTAAGATTTGAGTTGCAAGGAATTGGCTTGACATACCACATGGTCATAAATGTCACAATCTAGTTTATGAACAACTTCACCTTCACAGCATTTATTTGAGTATCCAATCTGACGTATTGTAAATGTTTCATGTGTTTTGTTTGTTATTTTGAGTTTAGTCATAATAAATCAAATTGTTATTTTTGGACAGAATTTTCATTCTGTGGATCGGTAAAGCAACCCTTTCATTTCTCACTATGTTAATGAAACTTTCCTTTATCAAATTAATTTCTATCAAATTAAATTATTGCAGGTGCCAAACTCTTTTCTACTCCACTTGCAGGGTCGATTACAGTCAGTTCGCGTTTCTTCTTAATCCATGTGCAGCAGCAAAAGTCAGAGTTAGAAAGGGGGAGGGGGGGGGCTTAGAGCATCATTTCCATATGAAGGTTCTAGAAGAATTTATTGTTAAATAAACTGCTAGCCCCGGCACCTCGCAAGTTTATGACTACAGAAGTCTGGCAAAGCTTGTGTAATAATGCGTCGTTCAGTCAGTCGACGTGTCTATAATGTTCTTCGCGATTTTCTCTGCCCATCTTCAAAGCAGCTGTTTTACGCGCGACCAATTTCGCATATGAAATGAGTGCCAGACACAGCCGCCAATTACCATCGGACAGCATTGCAGTCGTAAGTTACGCTGAGGAGTACGTTCCGTGTGGCGTTCCAGCTCGTTTCCGAGCGCGCACCCACCACACTCTGGAAGTCACGTTTGTCGTGATTCACGACGGGGAACACGCCCCGTGTAAGGACAGCTTCAGCGAGCGGCCAGTGCGGCGTGGCCTGCCGGCTGCACGCGGCCCCGCAGTTGTCGCATCTGCCGCTGCGCGCGTGCCGCTGCAGGTGTCCCTGGCAGCTGGCGCTACTGTACAGCTGTCAGCTGGGGACGGCCCGCACAAAGGCGCAGCCCGACCTGCCCGCTGCATTCCAGCCCGAGCCCGGCGATTAGGCGCAGGTAGAGATGGACTCTCCGCCTGCGTCCCATCCTTTCCCCAGCACGCGCCGTGCGGCCCATGGGTGGGAAACACTGGAGACGGCCCACGGCCAGGCGTAGCAAACAACCTGTCCTGCTGCAGTTAACGACAGACGTTAAGCAGTGTTTAACACGCGCGATGTTTAGCGCTTTCTCGCCTTTGTCACCTACTGTCGACAGCTGATGTCATTTGCTACAATATGAGCAGTCGCCTACAGCTGTACTGTGTTGACGCTCAGCTCTGTAAATATCACGGGTAACAAAATTTTTGTACATGGCTGCACGTTCAAAAAAATGGTTCAAACGGCTCTGACAAGGGAACCACCCCATCGCACCTCCCTCAGTTTTAGTTATAATTTGGCACAGTGGATAGGCCTTGAAGAACTGAACAGAGATCAATAGAGAAAACAGGAAGAAGTTGTATGGAACTATGAAAAAATAAGCAAAATATACAGACTGAGTAGCCCATGCGCAACATAGGCAACATCAAAGATATTACGAACTCAGGAGCGCCGTGGTCACGTGGTTAGCGTGAGCAGCTACGAAGCGAGAGGTCCATGGTTCAAGTCTTCCCTTGAGTGAAAAGTTTAATTTTTTATTTTCAGACAATTATCAAAGTTCAGGCACACACACATAATCAACTTCGCTCTCCAAAATTCCAGGACATTTTCAGATTTGCTTGGACACATGCAGGATTTGACGGTCTACATACGGAAAAATTTGAAAACGTTAAAAACATATGTTATGACAGAGCACAAGGAAAACTGTGCGACTGTGAAACTGTTGCATGCATTTGTTGCAGTTTATGTGACAAACTCGTATGTTTTCATCACTTTTTTGGGAGTGATTATCACATCCACAAGAAAACCTAAATTGGGTAAGGTAGAAGAATCTTTTTACCCATTCGCCAAATGTACAAGTTAGGTGGGTCGACAACATATTCCTGTAATGTGACGCACATGCCGTCACCAGTGTCGTATAGAATATCTCAGCGTGTTTTCCTGTGGAGGAACTGGTTGACCTATGACCTTTCGATCAAATGTTTTCGGTTCCCATTGGAGAGGCATGTCCTTTCGTCTACTAATCGCACGGTTTTGCGATGCGGTCGCAAAACACAGACACTAAACTTATTACAGTGGAGACAGTGTTCTACAACAGAGACGTCAATGAACGAACGGACAAATCATAGCTTTGCGAAAATAAAGAAAGTAAACTTTTCACTCGAGAGAAGACTTAAACCACGGACCTTTCGTTCGACAGCTGCTCACGCTAACCACGGGACCACGGTGCTCCTGAGCTCACATTATCCTTTATGTTGCATATCTTGCGCGTGGACTACTCAGTTTGTATATTTTGCTTATTTTTTCATAGGTCCGCACAGCTTCTTCCTGTTTTCCCGATTGATCTGTGTTCAGTTTTTCAAGGCCTAGCCACTGTGCCAACTTACAACTAAATCTGAGGGGGGTGTGATGGGGAGTTCCCTTGTGAGCACTATGGGACTTAACATCTGAGGTCATCAGTCCCCTAGAACTTAGAACCACTTAAACCATACTAACCTAAGGACATCACGCGCACCCATGCCCGAGGCAGGATTCGAACCTGCGACCGTAGCAGTCGCGCGGTTCCGGACGGAAGCGCCTAGAACCGCTCGGCCACCGCGGCCGGCGCTGCACGTTCAGATACCGTGAATAGTTAGTTACAAGTGAAAGAGAAACAGCCCTCGGTCACAATATTTTTAACAAATTAACCTGGTTTCAACACTGCTAGGAGTGTCTTTTTCAGAATTTAAAACTGTCAGTCTTTTACTATGATTCCGTACTTATACCCTATCGTACGTTTCTAGTCGTTATTCTGAGACCATGTTATAGAATATAGATCATTCCTTGTTTTAAATTCTGAAGAAGACACTCCTAGCAGTGTTGAAACCAGGTTAATTTGTTAAAAGTATAGTGACAGAGGGCTGTTTCTCTTTCAATTGGCACGGGTAACAAGTTGGTAACGTAAATTACACTGGAGGATATACTGCAACCAGCCACAAGTTTTCATGAGCACATCATCAGATGGTAGCATTGCCTTCTTGCAAGATTTACATTTGTGTTCTAAAATAAAATAAAATTTTTGTGATGCGTAGTTTACAAAAGTATTTCATTAGACAATAGCATCCTAAAATCTAACAAAGCTTTTGTGATTACAAAGTGATACACTTCTATATGCCTTATACATTGTACTTACTTCGTGAAAGGCCCACCTGCACATATTACATACCAGAGGTTTGGTTTTCTTTTACGGTCCATACTGACTCATGAAATGAACTAGAAACAAGATGGTGGATACATCGGCTGCTGACATGATGTGTCAAAGAACGTGGTACGTGCACAGGTATAACATCTGGAGTTACTTCGAAGATTCTTATACATAGCACAGGTAATTTTTTACAGTTAGACATTCAATAATTTATGTTTGAAAAATCCTGGTAAACGCCAATGAAGAAATTTCTCTCAGTCACTTATTTGTTTCTGTCATTTCAAATTATAATAGTTGTATGAAATTTTTGATGCCAACTAGCTCCGTAGATGAGAAGGAGATTGAGGAAATATATGATGAGATAAAGAAATTATTCAGATAGTTAATGGAGACGAAAACATAATAGTAATGGGGTCTGGAATACAATAGTAGGAAAAGGGAGAGAAGAGAAAGTACTAGGTGAATATGGAATGGGGAAAAGGAAAGAATTTTACACAGAGCATAATTTAATCACAGCTAACACTTGGTTTTAGAAACATGAAAGAATGTTGCGTACATGAAAGAGCCCTAGAGCCACCGCCAGGTTTCAGATCGATTATATAATGGTTAGACAGAGATTAAGCAACCACATTTTAAACTGTACGACATTTACAGCAGCAGATGTGGATTCTGACCACAATTTATTGGTTATGAGCTGAATAAACTGCAAAAACGCTGGAATTGAAGGACATGGGACCTGGATAAACTGAAAAGAACCAGAGGTTGTAGAGAGTTCTAGAAGGAGCGTCAGGGAATGACTGACAAGGACAGCGTGTTGTGTCGATTCCCTAAGGTCTCGACACAATGAGTGGCTAGGTGCACGCGAAACTAACGCAGACGGGCGTAAATTCTGAAACAGGAGACTGGATGAAAACTATAAAGAAAAGAAGAGAGATTTTAATATACTTAACTTTAATGTAGTCTTGTTCTTGTTGAAATACACCTCTTGCATAGTAGTAAGCAATTAGCAATGATACACATGGCGCCTTGCTAGGTAGTAGCGATGGACTAGCTGAAGGCTATTTAATCTGTCTCTCGGCAAATGAGAGGAATACTTGGTAGGTCTAGTCGCAAGCTATGTCGTCCGTACAACTGGGGGGAGGTCATGTCCGTGTCTTGTGACCTGCCCTGTGGTGGCGCTACGTTTGCGAATACACAGTGGCGACACGCGGGTCCGACATGTACTACAGGACCGCGGCCGATTTAAGTTACCACCTAGCAAGTGTGGTGTCTAGCGGTGACACCACATTCCTCCCCCGCAAATCGGCGAACGGTCGTGAGATAAGGCTTCCGCCCGCCGTGGGGAGGACCCCATGTTGACGTATGCGATGAGGTGGGGAGCCTAACAACAGGCGAGGCTGTGCCACCCGCACCCGGCCATTCGGTCCGAGGGGAGCTAGGAAACGCCTGCAAACCTAGTCCAGGGTGCACGTCAACATGAGGTGTATGCGCACGTAATGAGACAGAAGGGTCGACCTCCATGTGGTCGGAGCACCCGACGGGCGAAGACGACATCTGGTCCGGAGCGGGCAAGAGGTCCATGGCGGAGGACGGCTGGTCACGGGAAGCAAGCGGCGGCGCGTGACCCAGGGAGGCGCGAGGCGGCTGCAGCGAAGCGTCCGCTGCTGGCGGCGCCGGCGGCGGCTGCGGCGGCGCGACGCCATGAGGCAAAATGGAAGGCATCGTCGGTAACACCTGGGGATGAGGCGAGCCAGTAGATGGGTCCCCAAGGCGCTGACCGGACGGCTCCGTCGCTGAAAGCAGACGGGGAGCGGCAGAACCCAGGCGACGACAGAGGCGCAGCTGATTGAGATGCCGACGCACCTCACCAGAGGCCCCCAAAACCAAATACATCGCGCGGCCGAGGCAGCGAAGAATGCGCCCTGCGAGCCAACGCTGTGAACCGCGATAGTTGCGATAATAGACAACGTCGCCAGGAGCAAAAGCAGGAGTCTGCCGCTGCACAGGAACCTGATGTGGCGGATGCAGCAAAGACATCAGAGTTCGATGAGGACGACCATGGAGCAATTCAGCCGGCGAGCGACCATCGCGGGGCTGAGAGCGATATGAGGACAAAAAGAGCAACAAAGCGTCCTCCCGAGAATGCGACTCTTTCAACTTCAACATCTGTGACTTGAAAGTCCGGACCAATCGTTCAGCGGCACCGTTTGACTGAGGCGAAAACGGCGCGGACGTCAGATGTTGAATACCATTGGCCTGGCAGAATGACTTTCAGTTCCAAATGCGCTTCATAGTTCTTAGCGCAACCAAGGCCCGGTGCAAAAATGTCTGCAAATTCTTCACAAAGACTAGAAACACTGGCGGAAGGCACAGTCTGATTCACTGAAAGGACCTGATTTACAATAGACATATTAAACAATCGAAACAAATCTAAACCAAACAAGTTCACTGCACTAGAGGAACGAAGAACATAAAATGACACAAGTTTTGTCTGTCCCTTGTATGTGGCAAGAAGGCTGCACTGTCCTAACACAGGTATATGCTGTCCTGAGTAACTAGTTAACTTAACATTTGCGGCACGCAATGGCGGGGCGCCCAGTTGTTTGTACGTGTCGTGATTGAGCAATGAAACAGCAGCTCCGGTATCGAGCTGGAATGGGATCACTTTTCCTGCAAAGTCTAAGTCCACAAAAAGTTTATTGTCTTGTGGACGACAAGAGCGACTGTCTCGTGCAATTTGAACAGAGACAGGTACAGAAGCACTTGCGACTTTACGGGATTTCCGGCGACGTCGACGCACACTTTGGGTGGGACGAACACAGTCACTGTTAGCTAAAGTGTCACTGGACGGGTGGGAATGAACTAAATGAATGTCCATGGGCGAAGGTCCACGAGCCTGATTGTCCTGGGTTCGATTCCGGCGCGAAGCAAAGGGCCTGGAATTTGTGTGATTGTCTGATCTGAACTTTTTCTGGCAAACACTTTGTACATGTCCTTTCTTGTGACAGTAAAAGCAAATAGCTTGGCGTGACGGGCAATTTTCACGCGAATGTCTAGTGGCACACCGCGGGCAAGATTTCACTGCATTTGCTTGCTTACGCGGCGCACGTGGTTGCAAGCTAGGCGGCCGCAGCGAAGTCGGGCGCGAGGGCCGCTTAGCGTCCCGTGCAGCGGGCCGGGCGGGCCGATTAATGTGACACACTGCTGGCGAAGTTTCAAATGATTCCTGAGCAAAGTCAAGTGTGTCTTGCCTGTCCAATATGTCTATCACTTGTTGCAGGGAGGGATTAACTAGCTTCAAAATCTGTTCCCTTATGCGAACATCAGAAACGTTTTGTGCAATTGCATCACGCACCATAGTATCTGAATATGGGAGGCCACATTCACAGGCAAACGCGCAGTCTCTAGTAAGTCCTTGCAAAGTTGCTACCCACTCCCTGTTAGTCTGACCGGCCGTACGTTTTGTACGAAAAAACGTATACCGTTTTGCAACAACATTAACTGTTTCTTTGAAATAGGCATCTAAAGCCGACAAAATTTCCTCGTAGGTCAGAGTTGCTACGTCGCGTCGGGGAAACAATTTCACTATCACACGGTAGGTAGACACACCGACACAAGAAAGCAAAAACGGCTGCCGCTCTTTACCTTGAATTCCATAAGCAGTGAGGTGGAAGTTGAACTGATCGGCCCACTCAGTCCAGCTCTCGTTATGGGCCTCAAAGGGCCTAAATGGCGGTGCGACAGCGGTGTGTGGCTGCGGTAGCGATGAAACGGCTGCCGCCGCATCGGTTTGCAGCGCACGTTGACCCTGGACGAGCTGTCCAAGGGCTTCCAATAACGCCTGCGTCTGCTGATTCTGCAAGCGAAAAAATTCAGACAGTACATCTGGAGAATGCGGCGAAGCCATGACACAAGCAAATTAGAGCAAGTATAACACAAAGACTGCAACGTGGGCGCGGCATCCCATCCTCGTCGCCAAAATATTGTTGTGTCGATTCCCTAAGGTCTCGACACAATGAGTGGCTAGGTGCACGCGAAACTAACGCAGACGGGCGTAAATTCTGAAACAGGAGACTGGATGAAAACTATAAAGAAAAGAAGAGAGATTTTAATATACTTAACTTTAATGTAGTCTTGTTCTTGTTGAAATACACCTCTTGCATAGTAGTAAGCAATTAGCAATGATACACATGGCGCCTTGCTAGGTAGTAGCGATGGACTAGCTGAAGGCTATTTAATCTGTCTCTCGGCAAATGAGAGGAATACTTGGTAGGTCTAGTCGCAAGCTATGTCGTCCGTACAACTGGGGGGAGGTCATGTCCGTGTCTTGTGACCTGCCCTGTGGTGGCGCTACGTTTGCGAATACACAGTGGCGACACGCGGGTCCGACATGTACTACAGGACCGCGGCCGATTTAAGTTACCACCTAGCAAGTGTGGTGTCTAGCGGTGACACCACACAGCGGACAGCAATACAGTAGAAGAATAAGGGGTACCTTTGAGAGATGAAATACTGAAGGTAGCAGATGATCAAGGAGGTAAAAATACGAGGGCTAGTAGAAATTCTTGAATAACACAACAAAATGGTTCAAAAGGCTCTGAGCACTATGGGACATAACATCTGAGGTGATCAGACCCCTAGAACTTAGAACTACTTAAACCTAACTGACCTAAGGACATAACACACATCTATGCCCGAGGCAGGATTCGAACCTGCGACCGAAGCAGTCTCGCGGTTCCGGACTGAAGCGCCTAGATCCACTCGGCCACAGCGGCCGACTGTAGCACTCACAGATGAGTGTTACATGCACAGTAGGACATCTATTTACATTAGCTTGACATGTTCCAGTCTACGACGATCCACCCTAGACGAATGTTCCATTCTATGACGATCCTTCTTAGATAGCGTTTACGGTACAAGTGGAAGGCAGTGATGCAAAGGTAACATGTACCCAGCTCGTTGGAGCCAATACATGGATCCTGCGTCGGTATCGTAAGACCAAAGCATATATTATTACTACCTTTCCACATTTAAACTTATGTACATTTGAGAGTGGTCTTCAAAAATTGTAACAATTACAAAACTGTACTATACTTGTACACGAAAATTTCTTTACATTATCTAAATATGCATCAAACGTTCTTATTAATGTACGCAAGACGTATAACTTCAGATGTTTTCATTGTTACAGTTTACTTCTACGTTATGGCGTGTGCATCTCCACATTTATGTACGTTTTGAGAGTCGTCTTCAAAAATTGTAACAATTACTACACTGTACTATACTTGTCCATGTTTCACTTCCATACATGGCTACACTCCATACAAATACTTTCAGAAACGACTTCCTGACACATCAATACTCGATGTTAACAAACTTCTCTTCTTCAGAAACGCTTTCCTTGCATTGCCAGTCTACATTTTATATCCTCTCTACTTCGACCATCATCAGTTATTTTGCTACCCAAATAGCAAAACTCCTTTACTACTTTAAGTGTCTCATTTCCTAATCTAATTCCCTCAGCATCGCCCGACTTAATTCGACTATATTCCATTATCCTCATTTTGCTTTTGTTGATGTCCATCTTATACCCTCCTTTCAAGACACTGTCCATTCCGTCCAACTGCTCTTCCAAGTCCTTTGCTGTCTCTGACAGAATTACAATGTCATCGGCGAACCTCAAAGTTTTTATTTCTTCTCCATAGATTTTAATACCTACTCCGAACTTTTCTTTTGTTTCCTTTACTGCTTGCTCAATATACAGATTGAATAGCATCGGGGAGAGGCTACAAACCTGTCTCACTCCCTTCCCAACCACTGCTTCCCTTTCATGTCCCTCAACTCTTATAACTGCCATCTGGTTTCTGTACAAATTGTAAATCGCCTTTCGCTCCCTGTATTTTACCCCTGCCACCTTCAGAATTTGAAAGAGAGTATTCCAGTCAACGTTGTCAAAAGTTTTCTTTAAGTCTACAAATGCTAGAAACGTAGGTTGTCTTTCCTCAATCTTTCTTCTAAGATAAGTCGTAGTTTAGACAAGAAGAGAATAGAAGCTTTCGAAATGTGGTGCTACAGAAGAATGATGAAGATAAGGTGGGTAGATCACGTAACTAATGAGGAGGTATTGAATAGGATTGGGGAGAAGAGGAGTTTTTGGCACAACTTGACTAGAAGAAGCGATCGGTTGGTAGGACGTGTTCTGAGGCTTCAAGGGATCACCAATTTAGTACTGGAGGGCAGCGTGCAGGGTAAAAATCGTAGAGGGAGACCAAGAGATGAATACACTAAGCAGATTCAGAAGGATGTAGGCTGCAGTAGGTACTGGGAGATGAAGAGGCTTGCACAGGATAGAGTAGCATGGAGAGCTGCATCAAACCAGCCTCAGGACTGAAGACCACAACAACAACAACAACAACAACAACTATACTTTGCACGAAAAGTTCTTTACGTTCTCTAAATATGCTTCAAACGTTCTTATTAATGTATGCAAGACGGACAACTTTAGATATTATCAGTGTTACAGTTTACTTCTATGTTCTGGCGGCGGGTGCATCCCGACAAAAAACCGCATCACGCAAGCCACCAAAAACGACGGACGCCATAAAAGGTATGTAAATGCACAGTTCCCATTTCCGTGTCTTCTAATGTCAAAGAAAAAATGTTAGGTCATAATTCAAATGTTAGGTCATAATTCGTAATATGAGAAATACTTCAAGAATAGCCTATGTGCACTATGTAAAAGACCTGAAAATGACAGTGTGTGGAAACCACTGTTTTAAAAAATATACAGGGTTATTACAAATGATTGAAGCGATTTCACAGCTCTACAATAACTTTATTATTTGAGATTTTTTCACAATGCTTTGCACACACATACAAAAACTCAAAAAGTTTTTTTAGGCATTCACAAATGTTCGATATGTGCCCCTTTAGTGATTCGGCAGACATCAAGCCGATAATCAAGTTCCTCCCACACTCGGCGCAGCATGTCCCCATCAATGAGTTCGAAAGCATCGTTGATGCGAGCTCGCAGTTCTGGCACGTTTCTTGGTAGAGGAGGTTTAAATACTTCACCATTAAGAAAAAATGTTGCTTCATCACTGAAAACAAGTTTCGCACTGAACGCATCCTCTTCCATGAGCTGTTGCAACCGCGCCGAAAATTCAAAGCGTTTGACTTTGTCATCGGGTGTCAGGGCTTGTAGCAATTGTGAACGGTAAGGCTTCTGCTTTAGCCTTTTCCGTAAGATTTTCCAAACCGTCGGCTGTGGTACGTTTAGCTCCCTGCTTGCTTTATTCGTCGACTTCCGCGGGCTACGCGTGAAACTTGCCCGCACGCGTTCAACCGTTTCTTCGCTCAGTGCAGGCCGACCCGTTGATTTCCCCTTACAGAGGCATCCAGAAGCTTTAAACTACGCATACCATCGCCGAATGGAGTTAGCAGTTGGTGGATCTTTGTTGAACTTCGTCCTGAAGTGTCGTTGCACTGTTATGACTGACTGATGTGAGTGCATTTCAAGCACGACATACGCTTTCTCGGCTCCTGTCGCCATTTTGTCTCACTGCGCTCTCGAGCGCTCTGGCAGCAGAAACCTGAAGTGCGGCTTCAGCCGAACAAAACTTTATGAGTTTTTCTACGTATCTGTAGTGTGTCGTGACCACATGTCAATGAATGGAGCTACAGTGAATTTATGAAATCGCTTCAATCATTAGTAATAGCCCTGTATTTATGCGATGTTGGCGTTAGGAAGTTTTTTACCAAGTAAAACAGACCGCTGCTTCAAATTTTTAAAATGAGAAAATTCGATCAAACTACTTTGGTGATCTCGTTAACATTACTTTTAACGATGGTGTGTTCAGCTAACGTGCAGTGGGTGAAATGGGAATGTGACTGAAGACAGACACTGTTTTATGTTGTGTACGCTCGTGTTACGCGTCCACGGCGCGAGGCTACGCAGTAGTCGCTGGGTCAGTACCGGCGTTCGCTGCCGTCTTCTGAGAGGCAGTCAGCGAGCGCGGCGCTGCTGGCAGGTATGAGAGCGGCCGCCCACGCTCCCCTCCCCCTCGCCGCCTACCGCGACCGCCTGCTTAACGCAGTACAGCCAATTTGTCGGGCGGCGTGCCGCCTAAACGAAGCCGCACAATGCGGCAGTGTGGCGACACAGTGGCGCCTCTGACGGACGGCCGCCGCATTATACGCAACGCAGAGAGGGCCAGTGGGTGGCCACCGGCCGCGCATGCGCAGGAGGAAATATCGCGCCGCCGCCCTGCGCCGAATCCAGCGGTGACGGATGGGATCAGGTTTCCTAATTCGCTGAGGAAGAGCAGATTTGTTACCTGAGTCAGTCTCTTCAGTTCCGTATAATATGAGTTTAGTGACGTTCTCCGTTACTGTCTTGACGCTCTCATGCTCATGACATAGTAGATGTTGCTACAAGGTGAAAAGTATTTAAACCGACAAACTCTGGGAGGTTTGTAGGGGACATCAAAACAAATATTACTCCCTAATGTCATTTTTTCCTACGAGGATTATTTCAACCGGTGGAGGCTGTATTACGCTCTTCAGTTGTTACAGGCCGTATTGCGATCTTCAGTAGTTAGAGGGCGTACTACGCTCTTCAGTTGTAGGCAACTGCTGTCCACCAGTGTAGTAGTGCATTGTCTCTATTTACTAATGGGGCCATACACCTGGAGTGAGTACACTGATATGGTTGCTACGTACCACATAACAACAAGGAAAGAGAATCGCAACTTCCATGTTAAAAGAGGGAAACACAGGCCGATAGCAGCGCCTCTAGTGGTATGGAGATGAACTAAAAAAAGGATAAACATTACAGGTTGCATCCCTCCTAACTTATGTACGTAGTTTTTTTTTCTTTTAATTTTCTTATCTCAGTTTTCTGGGCGTGCTACGTAATTATTTTGGCTAGCATCATAATAAAATAACTGTATCAAGTCTATAGCACATTGCAGTACAACAGTGACAAACCTATTATTCAGGAATATTTGTAGTCCAATTTAGCTGCAACAATTTTATTTAGCTTCAGCTATTTAAGCTACAAGCTTGTTTCGACTTACTGTCAGTTTAAAGTATTGCATCTAGTTTTTATGACGCACAAAACATCCTGGAGCTTTTGTATGTTGATAGAAATCAGTGTAAGTGCGTCAGTTTACAAGTCTATTTTTGACGTTTGCGTATGACTGTCGCTGCTCCAATGATATTTTCTTGAGCATCAACTGTCAGGCGCTAACGTCAAGAATAGACTTCCAGACTGACACATATTGATTTCTATCAACATATAAAAGCTCCAGGACGTTTTGTGCGTCACAAAAACTAGACGCAACACTTGAAACTGACAGTAAGTCGAAACAAGCTTCTAGTCAAAATAACTGTCAGAAGCTAAATAAAAATTGTTGCAGCTAATTCCTGAATAATTTACATACTTTGACATCTTATAAACTATGGGGTCAATGTAGAAAAAAACTATAATTAAGAGAATAATCGGCAGTTAAAGAGGTTCAATTAAGAAATCTTTATCACAGTATTAATTAATGAAGAATTCTAAAATTGTTACAACTATATTTCAGGACTGGAATTTCTGAATAATTGCCCAGGAAACCTGCACTACTGACCATTAAGTTCTTAAAAAATGTTCCTACATCTTACGACTGTAAATGCTTCAACACAAAAAAGAAGACATAAATATTAAGTACCGAAAATGGGAAAGGTGGATAAAAAGAGTGAAATGAAAACAAAACTTACTTTTTATTTCTCAAGCAGACAATAAAAATTTCACTATGAACAACGGTTTCACCTAATTCACTAGTGATATTAGAAATTTCACATGGAACACCTGCCACATGTTTCGGGAACACATCCCTGTTTAGCCTATGGCTAGTTTTATTCATAGAATCTTCCTCGAAAAAATGATTTTCACAAACAAAATAAGTAGCACAACTCACATAAGGTGACAGTTCACACTTTTCCATTTCAGAAGCAATTCTTGAAGTTCTTGTTCTTAACTTTCTCCGTTGAACCGACGTAATATCCAGATGAACAGCAGGGGAATTTACAGGAGTATTTCAACGTTAATTTGTTATGTTGAATATTCTGAAAAAACATAAAATTCTTCATTAAATAACTACTACTGACATACCAAAATTATTTAAGTAAGCAAACAAATCACACAGCTTCATTCACGATAGAAGAGAATACATTTCATTTATCGGCTACGAGATTATTTACTGACAATTAAATGTCTTACCTTAGGATTAATTGCGGACATTTTTTTCAGCAGGATATCTCTTCAATTCTACGGTGAACTTTATGAAATTTAAAGAAAAAAACCTGTTTATAATGAAGATCAGTACTATGTAAATATGAAACATATGCAAAGACGACAGTAACCGTTGACTTCAATACAGAGCAAGACGACATATCATCAACAACCGCCATTGGATAGCTCTCATTGGTCAATTCCAGCTTCGTTTGGCCTCTAGCGCCTCTAGTGGTCTGGAAGGAACTACCTGGCTTGTTGCCTATTCTCTCATATAGCTTTCACCCCCATGGTGCGTACTACGTAGCGCACCACAACGGACGAGCTGCACAGCAATATCCTAAACGCCGTATCCCGCATCGTACGACCTTTGCTGCTGTGTCCCAACGTCTGCGTGAGACCGAGTCATTTAGCAGATTACAGGGACGCCGTCGCACGGTATGAACGCTGCAATTTGAGGAAGCTGTCTTGCACCATGTGGTGCGAGATCCTTCAGTCAGCACTCGTGCAGTTGCACGTAACATGGGGACGAATCAGACGAATGTAAGAACAGTGCTTCGGGAGCAATTGTTACGGCCATTTCACTTACAGCGTGTCAACAACCTGGGACCAGTTGATTATCCACCCAGAGCACAGTTTTCGCAGTGGTACCTGGAACAGTGTGAAATGCATCCTACATTTCCATCCTCTGAGTTGTTTACCAATGAAGCAACGATAGGGCGTGATGGAGTCTTCAACATGCACAATTCGCATGTTTGGAGTGAGGATAACCCACATGCCACAGTTACTAGCGCTCATCAAGTGCGGTTCTTCGTTAATGATTAGATTAGATTAGTGTTTCATTCCATAGATCCGTGCTGAGGAGATCCTCGTGGATGTGGAACATATCATTTTTTTTTTTGCTGAAATAACAATACTAATAGTATGAATATATACAATACATAATTTGTTTCTATTAAAAAATTCGTCAATGGAGTGGAAGGAGTTGGCCACTAGTAAGTCTTTCAGGCTCCTTTTAAACTGATCTTTATTTGTAACTAAATTTTTTATGTTTTCTGGCAAATAATTGAAGATGAGTGTTCTTGAGTAGTGGACCCCTTTTTGAACTAAAATAAGTGCTTTTAAGTCCTTGTGCAGATCATTTTTGTTCCTGGTATTGTATGTATGAACTGAGCTGTTTGTTGGAAAAAGAGATATATTATTTAGGACTAATTTCAATAAGGAGTAAATATACTGAGAGGCAGTGGTTAGTATACCCAGTTCTTTGAAGAGGTTTCTACAAGACGTCCGTGAATTTACTCCACAAATAATACGTATTACACGCTTTTGGACTCCGAAAACTTTTGTTTGACTTGAAGAGTTACCCCAAAATATTATACCATATGACATTATGGAACGAAAGTAGGCAAAGTATGCAAGCTTTTTCATTTTTATGTCGCCTATGCCTTCTAACACTCGAATTGCAAATACAGATTTGTTATGGCGTTTCTGCAGTACTGTGGTGTGCTCCTCCCAACTGAATTTATTATCAAGTTGTGGGTCGGTGTTGTTGAGAACTGTTTAATTGGGCCGTATCTGCTACCTAGGCCATTAAATGGCATGTACTATTACAATTTTCTCACCAGAGCATTGCCAGATTTGGTGGAAGACGTCCCGCTCCCTACAAGACAACGCATGTGGTTCCAACGTGACGGGGCGCCGGCACATTTCAGTCGTCGTGTGCGTCGATTCCTGGACCGACAGTTCTCAGAAACGTGGATTTGCAGAGGTTGTCCTGTACCACGGCCTGCTCGATCCCCAGATGTGTCCCCTCTGCATCTTTTTGTGTGGGGAGAGATGCGCAACCTTGTTTGCGCAACTCCTGTTCCAAGAGAAGAGGATGTGGTTGCCCGGATAGTAGCAGCAGCACAAACAATTCAGGATACTCCTGGGGTTTTTGCCCGTGTCAGACAGAACATGATCCGACGGTGTAACCTTTGTTTACGTGTCAATGGAGGCATTTTTGAAAATCTACTGTAACTGAATTTGGATTGTGTTAAATTGTTGTCTCTTGGTCATAAAAAAATGGAAAAGTGTTTGTTGGTTTAATTAATTTGCCGCCAGAGAAATCTTTCTCTACCGGTTTAAATACTCCTCATAGAAAAAAAGGACATTAGGGAAAAATATTTGTTTTGATGTCCCCTACAATCTCCCGAGTTTGTCGGTTTAAATACTTTTCACCCTGTATAGCTACACCCACACACCGCAAGTCATCTTACACTTTGTACTGTAGAGTATGTCTAGAACCACATCTGGCCCTCGCCCCTCCCCCTGTTGCGTTCGAAAACGTGAGTAGGGGAAACGACTGTCTCTCATCTACCGTATGGCGTCCAATTTCTATGACTTGATCGCTACGATCATTTGGAAGACATACAAGGGAGGAAGTAATATGTTGCTCTTATGTTGATCGTATGCTCTTGGAACTTCAACAGCAAAACTTCCCGTAACAACGCTAATCTACTAGCGATTGTTATTGGAGATGTTGAGCATTTGCATATCACTCTCGCGTCTATGAAACGATCCCACGGCGAAACGTGTCAGACTGATGAACAGAAGAATTGTAATAACAAGTCTTTCTTTAAGCCTTTTCCTTCGTCGATGAACTGCGTTCTCATAAGATTCTTCCGATAAATTCCAGCCTGGTATCTGCTTTTCCTACAATTACACTACTGGTCATTAAAATTGCTGCACCAAGAAGAAATGCAGATGATAAACGGGTATTCATTGGACAAATATATTATACTAGAACTGACATGTGATTACATTTTCACGGAATTTGGGTGCATAGTATCTGAGAAATCAGTACCCAGAACAGCCACCTCTGGCCGTAATAACGCCCTTGATACGCCTGGGCATCGAGTCAAACAGAGCTTGGATGGCGTGTACAGGTACAGCTGCCCATGCAGCTTCAACACGATACCACAGTTCATCAAGAGTAGTGACTGGCGTATTGTGACTAGCCAGTTGTTCGGCCACCATTGACCAGACGTTCTCAGTTGGTGACAGATCTGGAGAATGTGCTGACTAGGGCAGCAGTCGAACATTTTTTTTATCCAGAAAGGCGCATACAGGAACTGCAACATGCGGTCGTGCATTATCCTGCTGAAATGTAGGGTTTCGCAGGGATCGAATGAAGGGTAGAGCCACGGGTCTTAACACATCTGAAATGTAACGTCCACACTTCAAAGTGCCGTCAATGCGAACAAGAGGTGACCGAGACGTGTAACCAATGGCACCCCATACCATCACGCCGTGTGATACGCCAGTATGGCGATGACGAGTACACGCTTCGAATGTGCGTTCACCGCGATGTCGCCAAACACAGATGCGACCATCATGACACTGTAAACGGAACCTGGATTCATCCGAAAAAATGACGTTTTGCCATTCGTGCACCCAGGTTCGTCGTTGAGTACACCATCGCATGCGCTCCTGTCTGTGATACAGCGTCAAGGGTAACCGCAGCCATCGCCTCCGAGCTGATTGTCCACGCTGCTGCAAACGTCGTCGAACTGTTCGTGCAGATGGTTTTTGTCTTGCAAACGTCCCTATCTGTTGACTCGGGGATCGAGAAGTGGCTGCACGATCCGTTACAGCCATGCGGATAAGATGCCTGTCATCTCGACTGCTAGTGTTACGAGGCCGTTGGGATCCAGCACGTCGTTCCGTATTACCCTCCTGAATGAATCCACCGATTCCATATCCTGCATCGGATGGCGACCAACGCGAGCAGCAATGTCGCGATACGATAAACCGCAATCGCGATAGGCTACAATCCGACCTTTATCGAAGTCGGAAACGTCTCCTCGTCATCTGCAAAAACAACCGAAGACGGCTCCTCAGATTGTCTGTTAAATAGTTTATATCAATTTGTGCGAGGCGGACGTCCGATGACACCCATTTACGTTCTTTCTTGATACATTCACTCAGTTTTTTTTCTGTGATTCTTTTGTTACAGAGGGTATCTAACTCTCTGAGCGAACACGCTGAACTACCGTGCCGGATAGGATTCGAATCCGGGTCATCTTGCTTGCTAGGCAGGTATGCTAACCGCTACACTACCACGGCAGTGTGGTTAACGGTGCTGCACGAACTATCCAAGTTGAGTACTCTCCAAACTAAACTTCATATCTTCTTCTTGTTATCCCTTACATTGTCACTACTGTTAGGGCTTTATCGTAGATACAGAAGAGATTTAAACGTCTCAGGGAAAAGAATAATTATAAGATTATTTGCTTACGTTATTCCAAGACAAATAAGAACCCAGCGTACACTAAGTACAGAACAGCACTGATGCATTACGATATCCGTTCAGTGACATCAGGTGTCTGACGTAGTACACGTCATCCTCTATGCCCTGTTGCGTACTCGGACAAGTAGCTCTGAGACTTTTCTCTTTTCCTAAGCAGACCTTGACGTGTAACACATCTGAATTGAAATCATTGTAGGAGGAAAATGGTATGTTTCCGGACATGGGTTCCTATTCAGAATATTATATAACTTCTCTGTGTAAGTCTTAGAATTCCCGGACAAAGATATTGTGGAATAGTGCGCTTAGGTAATTAAGATTTAATTTCATAAGCGAGGAGCACGTCGTATACTATAATGAACAAATCGACGCCGTTGAGCATTGCACGAAATTATATATAACAGAGAATCGCTAATTCATGTGCGAGAAGAAGTTCATTGACACTAAGGTCAATAAAACTCCGTTCATTTCAAAAAGATACGTGTTATTTCCACAAACGACGTACACTCAAGGGTGATATTAATGAATACCAGCTCGAGAACAATTCCGACGGGAGCATTCAGTTCTAATTAGATAATTTGATGCTTTCTTCGGAAAAGAAGTGATTTCACGGCTAATTTTTTATTTATTTATTTTTTTTTTTTTGCCACCAATGTTTCTAAGAACTGAAGGCAAATCTGAAGGCTGTGCAACAGAGCCCCGACGAATATTTCTCCGTAACTTTAACACTTTCAGGTTGAATACAGCGCCTGCAGCAGCTGGAGTAGATCGCCATAACAACGGAAGCGTATAGTGTGAAAGCAGTTCCAGCGTTCCCCCTGTGTCCCACCAACGGTGTATGTATTCACGACAACAGAACACACACACAGACAATTAATCAATCATACATATAAAGCCACAACACAAGGTGGTGTGGGAAACGTCTCAGTATAAAAGACTCTGTATATGCAAAATCTTCATTCACTCGCAAGTCGCCGAAGTGGTGTCAGCTAAAAAGGTAAAACGGACTTGCAACAATGCCATACGATCATTTCATTTTTTTTTCAAATAACAGTAAGTGAAGATAGCTGAGTTATTTTATAGTCCCTCGTTCTCTCCTTCTTTCTCTCTCTCTCTCTCTCCATGTTTCACACCTTCTTTCTCTCTCTCTCTCTCTCTCTGTCTTTCTATCACACACACACACACACACACGGGAGAGATAGAGAGGGAGATACGCTCTATAAGGCAGTGGTGAGAGACGGAAGCCGCACTGGATTAAAAAAGGGGACAAGCGACAGGAGAATGACAGGGAAGGCTCCTGTGACAAGACGTTAACAAAAGCGCCCGGCACTTCATTAATGTTCCCACTTATCTTCATTCTCTGTCGTACACGTATTTTCACGCCACACGTTCCTCTACAACAGAAGCATTAGTAATGAAGTACACGCCGGTGAGATAGCATTATTCGGCGCGACTGCCCCAGGGTGTGGGGCCGGTGGTGGGTGTTACTTTGAAGTGCCGTCGATTTCACGGAGCAGGTGCACGCACAGCACCCTGCGCCCTCCCGCGTATGTTTTTGTCGGACACTGGACACGTCCTCCAATTACTTACAATACCTCTGGCACGAACGTCTGTGCCCGCACCCGAGGCAGCGTGGGTACTTGTTGAGGTCCGGCCCTCATACACGACACTGCGCTGCATTATTCATTATCGGAAAGCAGCTGGCGACAACTGTGACACTGGTACTCTTTGCTTTTCCTTCATCTGCGCAGCCCAATCTCCAGCGGCCGCCTATGTCCAGGAAACAAAGAAATGACGTTAAAAATTTAGTGAAACTTCTGGAAACCCTGACTGCTGTCGAGTGACATAAATAAGACTACTGTCTGAAACTTCCTGGCAGATTAAAACTGTGTGGCGCACCGAGACGCGAACTCGGGACCTTTGCCTTTCGCGGGCAAGTGCTTTATCAACTGAGCTACCCAAGGGTGAGTCGTGCTTGGGTAGCTCAGTTGGTAGAGCACTTGCCCGCGAAAGGCAAAGGTCCCGAGTTCGAGTCTCGGTCCAGCACACAGTTTTAATCTGCCAGGAAGTTTCGTATCAGCGCACACTCCGCTGCAGAGTGAAAATCTCATTCTGGAAACATCCCCCAGGCTGTGGCTTAGCCATGTCTCCGCAATATCCTTTCTTTCAGAAGTGCTAGTTCTGCAAGTTTCGCAGGAGAGCTTCTGTAAAGTTTGGAAGGTAGGAGACGAGGTACTGGCAGAAGTAAAGCTGTGAGAACGGGGCGTGAGTCGTGCTTGGGTAGCTCAGTTGGTAGAGCACTTGCCCGCGAAAGGCAAAGGTCCCGAGTTCGAGTCTCGGTCCGGCACACAGTTTTAATCTGCCAGGAAGTTTCATATCAGCGCACACTCCGCTGCAGAGTGAAAAGTCTCATTCTGAAGACTACTGTCTAGCTCGGAGAATAATCGCCTTTTGCAAAGCGCCCAAAAGTCAGATGCTCTGGAGTTCGTGATAGGTGCAAGAGCCGTGTTATCCGTTGAAATGTAGCCGTTAGTCCCGCAAACTTCGTTCATAATAGAGATTTATGAGTAATGTACACTTAACCTATTAAAAGGGGTGTAAAACAGGGACGCTGCCTCTCTGCCCTACTGTTCTGGATTTCCGGAAGGCTTTTGACACTGTACCACATAGCCGGCTCGTAATGAAATTGCGTGCTTATGGAATATCGTCTCAGTTATGTGACTGTATTTGTAATTTCCTGTCAGAGAGGTCACAGTTCGTAGTAACTGATGGAAAATCGTCGAGTAAAACGGAAGTGATTTCTGTCGTTCCCCAAGGTAGTGTTATAGGTCCTTTGCTGTTCGTTATCTATATAAACGATTTGGGAGACAATCTGAGCAGCCGTCTTCGGTTGTTTGGAGATGACGCTGTCGTTTATCGACTAATAAAGTCATCAGAAGACCAAAACAAACTGCAAAACGATTTAGAAAATATATCTGAATGGTGCGAAAAGTGGCAATTGACCCTGAATAACGAAAAGTGTGTGGTCAACCACATGAGTGCTAAAAGGAATCGTTAAACTTCGGTTACACGATAAATCAGTCTAATCTAAAAGCCGTAAATTCAACTAAATACCTAGGTTTTACAATTACGAACAACTTAAATTGGGAAGAATACATAAAAAATGTTGTGGGGAAGGCTAACCAAATACTGCGTTTTATTGGCAGTACACTTAGAAAATGTAACAGACCTACTAAGGAGACTGCCTACACTACGCTTGTCCGTCCTCTTTTAGAATACTGCTGCGCGGTGTGGAATCCTTACCGGATAGGACCGACGTAGAACATCGAAAAAGTTCAAGAAAGGGCAGCACGTTTTGTATTATCGCGAAATATGGGAGAGAGTGTCACAGAAATGATACAGGATTTGGATTAAAAGAAAGGCGTTTCTCGTTGCGACGGAATCTTGTCACGAAATTCCAATCACCAACTTTCTCCTCCGAATGCGAAAATATTTTGTTGACACCGACCTATGTGGGGAGGAACAATCAGCGCGATAAAATAAGGGAAATCAGAGCTCGTGCGGGATTATATAGGTGTTCATTCCTTCCGCGCGCTATACAAGATTGGAATAATAGAGAATTGTGAAGGTGGTTCGATGAACCTTCTGCCAGGCCCTTGAATGTGATTTGCAGAGTATCCATGTAGATGTAGATGTGTTCAAAATGTGCATGTGATGAACATATTAAACAAAGCCGAAAGTTTGGAATTAAGATTATGGGCGAATTGATTCTCTGGCGACATTAGTACGTTCAGTGAAAGTGAGGAGGGATTACAGGACCAGCTGAATGTGTGAAGGAGCATTTTAGAAATGGTCGTCCCACAGAAAACTGTTCTCCATCTCGCAGTGATTTCTTCTTCTGCAGTCCGGCCCACATGTCTTCCTTGTTAGAAACAGATCACTGTTGCTCAACTGGATAAGCTGTAGTGGAACCAGCCGCAGTAATTGTATCTACCGGTTGCAGTACAGATTTCAATGTCAGGTTTACTGGCTATTAGAGAATGGAGAACCCTCGAGTGATAACTTCGATACATGTTACTCCTTTTACACGAAACACCGCCAAATCAGTGTTGATCTGAAGTTATAATTCCGTCGCAGCCACGAAGTCACAGCCACTCAGGACAGCAAGCTTATGGCAGTTAACAGAACCCGTTACCAAAAAATTACAAATCTAACTGCCTGTGACAACTCGCTCAAATATTACATAGCTCTATCGCTTTGAAAGCTCAGTTTTTGGTCTCGTCTTGCACAATACGCTACGTGGATTTTGCTTATTCAAAAGTCACACCAGAGGTTGAAAATACCGCTTCAGTTGTAAATTTCTTTTATTATCACGACCGGTTTCGGGCTCTCATAATCCCATCCTCAGGTGTCGGCACTGTGCTGTGGCCCCCGAGCGCCGCGATGGACGTGGACTAGGCGCGCTGTGCTACCTATGAGCGCAGAACAGGAAGATAAGCATCATCAGCGACAAATCAGATACATAGATCTTCATAACAACTCGTCCAAGAAGCTATAGACGAAGTTCGTGAAACTGCTGAGTTGCAGATCAAAATTAATCGGCAGGAGATGGATACGCTGCGTTACGCAGATGGTACTGCTGTGATCACAGAGACAGAAAAAGATCAAAAGAATGTCCTCTGCACACTTGAAAGAATTTTCTACATACAATGTGGTATGAGATCAAGCCAGAATAAACTAAAGTGATTCTACGTACTGCCGAAGAAGAGTACGAACCATTAAGAATAAGAATTAGAATAGAGGAGCTAGAAATGGTTATAAATAAATAAATCTTCTGCTACTGTAACGGAACATATTAAAGGCTTTACTTTCCCGAAGTATGCGATACCCTCCAAATTCAACCAGTTTAATGAGTATTTATGATTATAGAAAAGTTATTGTGTATGTTAACAATGATTGCACAACATGTCTCCATAAACAGTCAACCCATTAAATTATACTGAATAACTGACCCACACAAAAGTTAATATCACTTGATCATTGATACAGCAAATGTCATCATGAAAAACACTAAGTTTATCTTAAATAATTAATATGAAGTACGAAAAATAGTGGCCAACTTAGGTATTTTGGATCTCCTTAAATAAAAATCACCCAGTGAAACCTATTTGTTCACTAGGAGCGTTTTCACTCAGTATTCACGTAATCAATCCTATTTTAGACGAAAACCAATGTAATTCTTCATAATTCATGTTACTTACTTATTTATGCAAATTAGAGAAGTCAATTGACAAACTTCTAAAAAACAGCCTTTTTGTAACAAAGAATTATTCTGTCAAGTCAACAAATCTGTCTGTCATTTTAATAACATGTTAAATTATGTCACTCGATGCAAATTAATAACTTTTCTGCACAAATTATGATAACAGATGTACATGTGACTTATAAACTATATCTCTTTTTAGTAGTTCTTTGACAGTGTTATAAATACAAGCAGCGAGAAGCAGTCGGAGGCAGTCCGAGGCAGTCGGAATGTCACTTTGGTGAAGTGTGTTTCTGTGTTATTGTTTGGCAAAACAAGGCAAAGAACATGTAAAGGAAGTACTACTTTGTGTTGTGTTATGGTCTTTGGTGGACAGTGGAATTAATATGGCCACTAAAGTAATAAATATTTGATGTTTACATACGTGTTGGTTTCGCTCGTTCTTTATCATCAAAAGCACATGAAAAACATGGGACCTCATGTTTTTTAACCCTAGACAACCAGAATTAGAGCCAGCATCAGCATCGAGACACAGCAGCGATCCAGCAAGCAGCAGCGATTACTACAATACAATACATTGTAATGGCGCCAACCTAACACCAAGTGCTAACAAGCTCCGTAAATTGGAGTGAAATAGTGCGTTTACAGCAATTAGCGATATCTACGACGACTTAGGCGGACCATTTACAAAAGTGGGGGCTCAGCCGGGATCTTTAAGTGCATCGATGATAATAGTGCAGCGATAAATTTCGTAAATGCTTGGCACTCCAAAAAATTTTATTTGTGCATTGTGGCAACAGTGAAAATATGTCAAAAATAAATAAATAAAGTGTGTTTGTGCGACTACGAAAAACTATCATCACACCGCTCGGAAGATTAACGTCTGGATTATGTCAATGGATTTCATCAATCAAGACTTCAGCTTCAATAAAACTGAATATAAGTGAAGAAAGCCAACAAGAACACCGACCACGACATCATAGCATAGACATAAAGCAAGGTATTTTGTTGTTGTTGTCATTTAAAATAATTAATTGTTAACATGTCTCTACCTGAGAGGGATGAGATCGTAGGAAATGTAAAAATTGAACCAGGGAGTGGTGAACAATTAAACTTAACAGAGTGGCTAGCAGGGTTTGCAAGTCAAATAAGCTCAAAACTTAAACAATCAAGTGAAGAAGTACGTTTGGATTTTAAACAATCAAATGAACAAGTAAGTTTGAAACTTAAAGAAAACACAGATAGACTGGATAAGTTAAGTTTTGATTTTAAACAATCAAATGAACAAGTAAGTTTGAAACTTAAAGAAAACACAGATAGACTGGATAAGTTAAGTTTGGATTTTGATCTATTAAGTACTCATCTCAATGAGAAGTGTGAGGAAATTAAAACTACCCTCAGTAAGAACACTAGCGAACAGTTGATACACTTCAGAAAAGAATTTCAAGTTAAAGTTGAAAGTTTAAATGAAAACATACAAGCGAACACAGACAGCATTGCTGTCATCTACAACAGAGTAGATACTGAAGCTAAAAGATTAGATCAGAGAATAGACAAAACATCAGAAAACCTTGACACTAAATATACACAATTGGAGGACACATTGATGTCCAAACAAACGATTTACAATCAAAATACAATGTATGGGCACATCCAAGTGAAATGCTTTCCTGGTGAAAATCTGCACCCTATTGACTTTATTCACCAATGTAAAGATATGTTTGTTGTAGGAATGTCAGATAACATAAAAATTAAGTTAGTAAAACGGTTTCTAGAAGGGGAGGCCCTATCCTGGGCAAATGAGAATAATGATTCTTGGAATACGTTTGAAGAGTTTGAAGCTAAATTTATCTGTAAATTTTGGTCACAGTCCATACAAGCCAGATTAAAGTCAGAATTTCTAAATGGACCAGTGTATAGAGGGAAAGTAGGGGGAATGCAAAAATTTTGCAGAGACCAATTGAAAAAACTTGCTCACTTGAATAACTCTTTTGATATTATGACACAAATTGATGTTTTAAAAAGAAGATTACCAGAGAGACTGCAGTGGGAATTGGTCCATGGACCAGACGATTCAATGGAAGAGTTCCTGAAATTTGTAGATAGATTAGATAGGGCCTTGGAAAGAGAAAGTAACCAAAGTTTTGGCTCTGGCAACAACCAGTATGGGGGGTGGAACAGGAATGTAAATAGAGATTATTATGGGAGGAGAGACTTTGAAAATTTTGGAAATAATGCTCCAAATAGGGGAGATAGGAGATATGAAAATGATGTCAGAAACAATACACAGGAGGGAGGATGGAGGAGAGATAACAGGAATGATAGAAATAGGTATTGGGGAAGAGAACAAGATAGAAGGGGGTTTGTTGAAACTAGTGAACAAAACGACAATTACAAACGGACAGACCGAGGAAACCAGCCGGGAAACGGTGGACAGTCCCACTAGATGTCCGTAGTTTTGGGGCTAGACAATATTATGACAGGACAACATATAACCGAAACTGGAAAAGGAGAGGATACAATGTAAAGAGTAAATACCATGAAAATACTGATGTTGTTAGAATGAATAAATTAGAATTTAATAAAAGGTTTTGGGATACTATGAGTAAAAGTGATACAGTTAATAAAAACAGTGTTCAAGCACAGGTGGTTAGTGAAAGTGCAGAAGTTGAAGGTATTGCAGAGTTCCATAGTTGGGCTGAAAAGGATACTGGTGTTAATAACAAGTCAGACACACCACAAATAGAATCTATTTTGGGGGGTTTATTTGATACGAAGGGGGATGACGAAGAGTTTAATGGAGCCAAAGACTCAATTGCTGAGATTCAGATACATAGGGGGGAAACTGAAGATGAGGTTGTTATGGAGGAGGAGGAAGAAGTAATAGAGGGACATTTAAATAATGATCCTAAATCAAGTGATGTTATTGATGAGAGTGTGGAGGAAGAAATAAAAGTATTTGCAGAATTGAAAAGTGATTATGTGGTAAAGGTAAGTGATGTGACAAACATGGGTAATAATGAGGTTAATTTAGGTGAAATGCAGACTAGGGAATGTGTATCTGAGGACAAGCTATTGCCTATTGGGAACTATGAAACACTAATCTATGAGAATGGTAATAATAATAATATTAAAGAAAATATAAACGGATGGAATGTAAATGTGTGTTTTCAAGAAAAAGGGGAAAAGTTTTTAGAAGTTTTGTGGAACAACTATGGAAACTGTATAAACAAAGATGCCTTTTGGAAAGAATTAGCAAAGGTAAGTGCAACCTTGTATCCTATATGGTGGATAAGGATCCGTAGTGGACTTTATAAAAAATGGGGTGAAAACAATAATTTGTTGAGTGGCAACACAGTGCTAAGAGGAACAGATGAAAACAAAGGTTTATATTTAAATGTCAATGCTTTGCAAACAGATAGGGAGGTGTCTAAGTGTAGGAAAGAGACATTAGACTTAGGAACTAAAGAAATTGAAAATGATGTATTATATGTTAAAGTAAACATTGACATTTGTCCATTTGAAATAAAAGAAAGCCCACATCCTAATGCGTATAGACTTATCTTCCCCAGATCAAGAAGGTTATTTGGATTAAGAAACATCACTGAACTTAAACCATATAAACATGATTAAGCACATTTCCCTGTTTGAATACAGTTACTTACCCATTTTCTGTAAAGTGTTTTACCAGCAAAGATTTTTACTGGGTGTGTCAAATAGCAACTACCACTACAGACCCTGGAAAAGTTCCAGATATCTGAGACAATGTTTTTATATTTTTATTGTCACTATTGAATATTAAATATTGTGATATCCTCTTTACTTGCAATGGGCAAGAAGGTGACAAACATTTATTACTTTCTTGTTGTATTGTTGAATATGGGACATACTGGCACCAAATATAAAAGACAATGTAAAAATTGTTGTGCAAGACCCATCATTTTGTTACTATTCTTTTCTTAGGCATAAGATTTGTGTACAATTTTCTACAGCCAACCAGATGTTTACCAAGTTTGATGTTTGTGTTATGTTGTGACCAAATTAAGTGTGCAATTTTGGTATTAATATGTTCTTGTACTATCTTGACTATGTGTCTCAATGGGAGACAAGTTTTTTTTACTATTTTCTTTTTTTTTAAATTGCATATTATATTCATACATGTGACTTCTCTAGTGTTTGTGTTTATATATCATGTCCATACTTATAATTATGTTCTTTGTTTTCATTTCCTTTATGTGGCTCTAAACGAGCAGACAGGTGCAATATGTTCCTATGGACATCTGACCTGTCCATCTATGTAATATATTTATGTTCCTTCTATTATCTTGATTATTCTGTGACTCAATGAGAGCTGACTTTGAAAAAATTTACATATTTTTTTTATATCTTAACATCACATGTGATACATTTGTGTCTGTTTTTGATCATTTTCCATGTGGCGCACTGGGAGCAAAGATTAACAATTTTTTTGTTTACTTACATATATTACTAAATATTTTTATGATGATGTCATACTGAGAGCCATAACACAAAGTGCATTTTAAACAACACAACTAAAATATTTGCAGGAAAAAGTCATTTTGAAACGGTGTAACGATCGTTGTATACATACACCTTATGCACAGTAAAAAATTATTAAAGTAGTACTTTTCCAAATTTTAACCATTTGACACATTTGTCCTAGTCGGCTAATATCATTAACATTCTGTAAATGATATTACCCGAGGGGGGTATTGTAACGGAACATATCAAAGGCTTTACTTTCCCGAAGTATGCGATACCCTCCAAATTCAACCAGTTTAATGAGTATTTATGATTATAGAAAAGTTATTGTGTATGTTAACAATGATTGCACAACATGTCTCCATAAACAGTCAACCCATTAAATTATACTGAATAACTGACCCACACAAAAGTTAATATCACTTGATCATTGATACAGCAAATGTCATCATGAAAAACACTAAGTTTATCTTAAATAATTAATATGAAGTACGAAAAATAGTGGCCAACTTAGGTATTTTGGATCTCCTTAAATAAAAATCACCCAGTGAAACCTATTTGTTCACTAGGAGCGTATTCACTCAGTATTCACGTAATCAATCCTATTTTAGACGAAAACCAATGTAATTCTTCATAATTCATGTTACTTACTTATTTATGCAAATTAGAGAAGTCAATTGACAAACTTCTAAAAAACAGCCTTTTTGTAACAAAGAATTATTCTGTCAAGTCAACAAATCTGTCTGTCATTTTAATAACATGTTAAATTATGTCACTCGATGCAAATTAATAACTTTTCTGCACAAATTATGATAACAGATGTACATGTGACTTATAAACTATATCTCTTTTTAGTAGTTCTTTGACAGTGTTATAAATACAAGCAGCGAGAAGCAGTCGGAGGCAGTCCGAGGCAGTCGGAATGTCACTTTGGTGAAGTGTGTTTCTGTGTTATTGCTTGGCAAAACAAGGCAAAGAACATGTAAAGGAAGTACTACTTTGTGTTGTGTTATGGTCTTTGGTGGACAGTGGAATTAATATGGCCACTAAAGTAATAAATATTTGATGTTTACATACGTGTTGGTTTCGCTCGTTCTTTATCATCAAAAGCACATGAAAAACACGGGACCTCATGTTTTTTAACTCTAGACAACCAGAATTAGAGCCAGCATCAGCATCGAGACACAGCAGCGATCCAGCAAGCAGCAGCGATTACTACAATACAATACATTGTAATGGCGCCAACCTAACATCAAGTGCTAACAAGCTCCGTAAATTGGAGTGAAATAGTGCGTTTACAGCAATTAGCGATATCTACGACGACTTAGGCGGACCATTTTTTTTTATTTACATATTTTTCTTTATTTTAGTTTTCGCACGACGTGTTTCAAGAAATAAAAGTATCAACTTTCTAGACCTAAATATTACAAGACACAATAACACATGCACATTCAAAATTTATAGGAAAAACTCAATGACTGACACCACAATCCCTGCAACCTCATGTCACCCAAATATCCATAAACAGGCAACATACAGGTCCATGCTGCATAGGGCAACAAAAATACCATTGAACTAAGAAAATATGCAACAAGAAATAAACACAGTGAAAAAGATTGCAGTTGCCAACGATTACAATGCTTCCATGGTTGACACAATCTTCGACAAAGTGAAGAAAAACACAGGTACAAACTGCACCACAGAAGAAAAAGAGAAAAACAAATGTTTATCTAGCATTCCATACACAGGCAATGTATCAGAGAAGATTGCACATATTTTCAAAAATCACGGAGTAAAAATTGGGTTTTCTACATCTAATAAACTACAGCAAAAACTAATACATAATATTAAGTGTAATCATGATCCATATTCAGACTCTGGAATATACAAGGTAACATGCCAGGAATGCTCCAAGTTCTACCTAGGACAAACAGGCCGAAATATCAACACCAGGTACACAAAGCACATTAGAGCATACACACACAACAAACACAGTACATCAGCAATAGCAACACACATATATAATACACGACACCCATTTGGTAAAATAGAGCAAAATGTCAAAGTACTCCACCGACTAAATAAAGGACATAAAATGGATTTCCTTGAAGAACTGGAGATATATTCAGATTACAGAACATATGAAATAAAACATTAAATGAAAAACTTGAAAGTGAATCAGTGAATTTCTTCAGATGATTCGATAATATACTTAAATAAAAATAGTAAAATATAGAAATAAGCACAATTGCAAAATCAATATAAGTAATTTATGAGCCAAATTGTTAAGATAAATAACCTATGTACAAAGGCATATCATAATCTGTGGAAGACCTATAATGTTATCTCTGTGGACTACCTGTAACAAGATCTTTGTAAGTGTTTTGTTTACATAAGATTTTTCGATGTGTAAAGTGTACAACAACTTGGGTATGTTGTTAAGTGTGTGTGCGACTCTACACAAATGGACCATTAGAAAACTGTAAGTACAAATTCTTCTAAATTTTAGCCACTAACTTCACAAAAAGAATTGATACCCAATTAAAAAATCGTGTGTTTCTTATGTATTACAGTAAAAGTCAACTAAATGAAGCTGTCTCACACACACTGACAACATCAAAAGAAATGGCTTAATACACACAAAAAACGCACTTGAAAATGGGAATTATTTCTCGAAACGCGTAGTGTGAAAAGTAAAATAAAGAAAAATCGTGACTGGTAGCAGAAGATTTATTTATTTATAAACAAACCTATTGTTTCTACAGTCGCAGGCTTTCAAAAACCATTTATAATGGATCAAATGAGAGATAAAAATGGTAGAGCAATGTAGATGTTTGGGAAGCACGATTACAAGGGATGGTAAAAACCGGAAAGAAATTGTGAGCAGAATGCAACAAGCCAAAATTGCACTTAATATGAGGAAGAATATATGGATGCGAAACTTTGGCAACTGGAAAACAAGAGAGAAGAGGCCTAGAAGCCTTGGAGATGGGGTGCTACAGGAGGATGATGGAGATAAGTTGGAAAGACAGAGTTAACAAGGAATATTTGCTGAGAAGAGCGCAGGGAAACAAATCTCTGTGAAGTCACATCCAAATAAGAAGAGACAAACTCATAGGAAACATTTTGAGACACAATAATATCATTCGAACTGTAACATAAAGAGCTATTGATTGGAAGAACTGCTGGAGCGAACAAGAATTTTATACATGAATTATGTCGAATGCACTAGATACGTGGAAATGAAGGAGAAGGCATACAGAACAGAGGAATGGCGTACTACAGCATACCAACTTCAAGGTTGAAGACTTAAGAGAGAGAGAGAGAGAGAGAGAGAGAGATACGCTGCATTTCCTCAGAACTCTCCCAACAAAGCTAAGACTTCAGTTCGTCTTTCCTAATACTGATTTTACGTGTTTATCACTTCTAATATCGCCTACTAGTATTAGCAAAATACTCACAAGATATGACGTGCTCGAGATGTTCACCACCAATCTTCTAACCACATAATGTAGTTTACTCTCTCTTTCATTGTTTGTCAGCTATGTGGAACATTTGTGTTACGATTCCGCAGCTGTGTTGGTGGTTTTGAAGAAAATGCCTTCGTCAGTTGTGCTTTCCTTTTTATTTTAAAACACGGCTGGTTCTGGTAATCAAGGCCATTATTTAGCGATATCTACATAGAATCAAACAACATAACACGACAGAGCTACTTACGAGAGCTATTCGGAAAGTAAGGTCCGATGCTGTGCGAAATGGAAACCAAAGTGAAAATCCTATAAAGCTTTGCACAGATGTGTCGGGCAGAGACTATAGTATGCCCGTCAATCACGTTGCGTCACTCTTTTCAGTTCTGAGCGCACAGTGAGTACTTAAAGATGCTTTGAACAATAGTGTTTCCCGATAAGTACGAGTGCCTGGTGTGAGATTCGCCTGATGTCATGCAGCCCACATAACATAGCTGTCATACTTTTCCTTCTGCTTGACAATTATCGGCCGCAATCTGATGGGGCAATGAAGATGCTCCTGCAGCGTTTCCGTCGGGAAGTGTTTGATCACCCGCAATAGAGCCCGTAACCGACTATCCCTGAGTTTTATCTCTGCTCACATGAACCACTAGCTATGAATACAACGTTCTGGCAGAGACAACTATCTGTATACCAGCTTAGAGAACTGGCAGGAAGCACAGGCGGCTGCCTTCTGTGACGCGGGTATTGGAAAGTTGGTACAACGCTACGACAAATGTCTAAATCGGAGCGCCGACTGTGTAGAGAAGTAGCTGGAGGGTGTAGCTTACTGTTGCAAAGAAAACGTTTTTGATTTTCGCTGTGGTTTCAATTTACAACCGATCGGACCTTGCTTTCGTAATAGGCCTCGTAAACTGTGAAAAATGCAGTAATAAGCGTCATCAACAACAAATAAAATACATAAATCTTCGAAAAGACAAAAAATAATGTCGTGTGAACTCATCTCCTATTAAAATGGATATATGTTATGTACACTAAATACTGTTGGAAAACGACTTGTCAACAAACGCTTTGTTAACACTATAACAACTTATATATTGTATGAGATCGATTATAATCCAGGAAACTCACATATGTCTCCTGAACTTTTAATAACGCCTCTGTGGAAATCTGCGCCTGTGATTGCAACCGTTGTTTTATTCCGTTATGCATTTTGGTGTCAGTATTAAAGCGCTGTGTATTGATAGAATGAGGTGGTAGTCGTTCGGTGGATGATCCAAAATATCCATCCAAAACCCCGTAGGAACTCTCGGGTACGACTGGCCGTTTGTGGACACGAGTTGTCGTGCAGGAAGAAACTTTTGCGCAAAGTTTTCTGTTACACTTGTTTTGCATGGCCCGACTTAATTTTATCAGTGTCTCACAATACCTCACTGACTGTTGTGCCACATTCGAGGAAATCAACGAGAATATATGCGATTGCAGTCTTTCTCGGCGTATTCCACTTATGAATTCTTCTCTGGTTATCAACTGAGTGGTAGCGACGTCTTGTCGCAACGTTTCTATGAGTTTCGTACCCATCACCTTCTGGCAAAGTCTTGCGACTGTATAGACATCATGAGCAAATATTACACCAACTCTCCTCAAAATACGTACTCTGGTTGTATTATGAAAAAAAAAGCAGCTTGCTTAGTATAAAATACATGCACCAGTTCCTTTTGCCATCCAGTCTCTAACTATCGTCCGAATCAGAAACTGGAAGAGGGTGAGTTTGTACAAATAAGTAAGAGAGGATGTGACTTGAAAAGGAAAGAGTCACACCAGCTCGGAGCCTTGCGTTCGCCACCCCGAAATTGCAAAAAGAGCTTGCAACCTCCTGATAACCCGAGAAGAATTCATCTATCAACAAGAATCATTCCCTTAGAGTGCCAAAATACAGTAGCGATGATCTTTCTTGCTGACAGCGTTTGCAAACACTTCCTTGGTTTTTTAGTAGAATTTTCGTGTCCCCATTCCATCGACTGCCTGTTTGTTTCACAGCTGACATGCTTCACTCAAGTCTCGGCGCAGTTATAATACGATGGATAACTTTTTTACCGTTTTTCTCGCAATTTTCGAAGTAGGCAGTGCTGCAGCCAGTCTCTGTCTCCTGTGGTCTTCCGTTAGGATTTTGGGAACCCACCTAGCACAGAATTTATGGTAACCAAGCATCTCCATCACAGTGACATGCACCGATCCGTAAAATTTGGGAAAAAATGTTGCGAAAGTTCCGTAATCGCGAAACGACGATTTTCACGAATTTTGTCTTTCATTTGCATCAGCAGTTCGTAAGTCACAAGGCTACGTCTACCACTGTGGTCCCCCTCGTGAACATTGGTAAGGACATTTTTAAAATCAGTGCACCACTGCCTCAGTCGGCTTCCACTCATTATTCCTCTTCCGTACACATCACAAAGTTCGCGATAAATTTTGTTTGAAACTTCCTGGCAGATTAAAACTATGTGCCGGACCGAGACTCGAACCCGCGATTCGCGGGCAAGTGCTCTACCATCTGAGCTACCCAAGCACGACTCACGCCCCGTCCTCACAGCTTCACTTCTGCCAGTACCTCGTCTCCTACTTTCCAGACTTTACAGAAGCTCTCCTGCCAACCTTGCAGAACTAGCACTCCTGAAAGAAAGGATATTGCGGAGACATGGCTTAGCCACAGCCTGGGGGATGTTTCCAGAATGAGATTTTCAATCTGCAGCGGAGTGCGCGCTGATATGAAACTTCCTGGCAGATTAAAACTGTGTGCCGGACGAGGTACTGGCAGAAGCACACCTGTGAGGACGAGGCGGGAGTGGTGCTTCGGTAGCTGAGTTGATAGAGCACTTGCCCGAGGAAAGCAAAGGTCCTGAGTTCGAGTCTCAGTCCGGCACACAGTTTTAATCTGCCAGGAAGTTTCATATCAGCGCGCACTCCGCTGCAGATTGAAAATCTCATTCTGGAATTTTGTTTGGATTGCAGGTTTTCGCCAGCAAAAACCTACTCACAGAACGCATTTCACAAGGGGTGAGATTTTCCATTGTAGAGTACATTTTAAAACGTCACAGAAAGCAAAATAGCAGGTACACAGACCACACGCTACCACAGGCCGATGCGTACTGAGTGTAGAAACGCTAAGGCACCAATATGGCGGGCGTAGACTCGCCCATCGCGGCTATAGACCAAAACGTCTGTTATTTTCTGAATAGTAACTTGTATTACGATCCTGACGTCAACGGGATGCTAAGGCGTTTAACAATAAAGATTGTTTCAAGTATTCACATAAATTTCTTAATGGCTAAACCGGTTCCAACTGACTAGTCATATTTTCTTCTTCTGCAGTGATCAAACGGAGAATTCGTTGACAGCAGTTAAGTTGCCGGAAGAACTCCACTTTTAACATCTTTCTGATTTCTTCTACTTTTTCCGTAGGTCTTACATCTCACATGTTTCGTAATTTATTCTGTGTACCTTACTCGTGATCTCCCTTTAGCTCTCTTTCCATTAAGACTTACCTTTATAATTGCATTCAAGAGTCCCTCACGTCTCATCAGATGCACAATAAACAATGTTCTTCTTTTGGTAACTGACTTTCACAGGCTTGTGTTTTCACCCACAGTTTTAAGGACCTGTTTGCTTTTAACTCTGTTAGTCTACTTTATTTTGAGTAGGCGTCTATAACACCACATCTAGAAACAATTTAGTTTCTCCTCTCCCTCGGTCCCCAGTGTCCAAACATCTCCTTTGAAAACCTTTTTCTTATTTCAGTGTTGTTTCTTTTTGAAGGCAAGATCTTATTTTTCTTGTTAAAAGTATTTCGCGCTTAAGCACTTCTACTGCTGTCTTCTGTTTTGCTCTATTTGTTCTGAACTTATTTATGTTCATTTTACGTCCTTCCGCTATTACCTTACCCACTTCCATTAACTTGGCTACAGGATATTTATCATTTTCAGCTGTAATTGTTACACCTTCGGCGTATCTTAACGCATCCATTCTTTGGCCGTGTATTGGATAACATGTCAGACGGTCTGCTTCGTCGTTTTTAAGTGCGTCTTGTATACACTGGATAAAGGTGAGGGCGCCTTTTTATGTCTACACTTCTTGTTGGTTTCTTCCTTCCATTAACAACAGGTGTCTGATTTTTGTAATGGTATTCTACAATCTTTGTAAACTAGTCTTAGTTTTTACAAGACCTCAAACATGTTTCCCCTTGTTTTCCTTTCCTGCCGTTTCCCTACAGCAAATTTCAACTCTAGTGTTGCTTCTCTGAATCCTCTGTTTACCCGAAATTCAAGCTGATCTTCAGGTTTCTGCTCTATGCGGTTAAGGACACCTGAGGTTGTTGTTTTGGTTACATGAACAATTATACTACTGTAATAACATTTCATGGAGTTTGTCTTCTTTGAGGATGGGTGTCGTAACATTTCTTGTCATAATATGTAGGCGGTTTTCTCTTTTTATACGTATTGTACTCAAGATTATAAATTTCATTTATTGATTTGAATTCGTCCTGATATGCAAGTTTAGCTGGAATGTTGCCTGTACCAAGAGCTTTGCTGTTTTTCAGTTTTGCGGGCTGAAAACTATGTTCCCATCGCATCCAGAGATAGCATGACTTATAGGATAGGAAAGCGCATGTACAGGAATATGTCGGAATAACGCATTGCAGTTTCAGGCTTGTGATAGCAAGATTACCGCACAGTAATAGGAGAAAATAGTTGCCCTGACAGTGATCCGCGAACTGTGAAGTTCGTGCAGTTATTCGCCAATTGAGCCAAGTGTATGGACACGGCATTGTGAGCGACAGTATGGTGAGACGATGGTGCAGACAATTCGCTGAAGGACGAACCTATATTCAGGACGAAGACCGGAGTGACCTACCGTCCCTGGGCACACAAGAACTGATGGAAAACGTGTGGTAAGCAGTTTCGCAGAACTTGCGCTATACAATTTCATAATTCTCTCATCCATTCCCCCAGATGTGTCCTTCCCTGTTTGGTTTTCGCAGACTGTGTGCAGGATGGCTGCCAAGGCAACCGACAGATGAACACAAAACCAAATGTCTGATCGCAGAATTGGCATTCCTACAGCGGTCCGCAGAGAAAGATGACGAGTTTCTCGACCGTGTTCTCACTGGGATGAAGCAAGAGTGTAGCATGCCACACCAGTAATAAAACAACAATCCATGCATTGACGGAATGGTTCACCTCTGAAGACTAAATTCAAGCAGGCAGTCACTCAAAAAAAGAAAATCATGTGCACTGTCTTCTGGGATCGATGTGGTTTGGCGGTGTGCGAGTATTTACCACGATTTACCGCGAGGGGAGACCGTAAATGATTATCGGTATTGTCAGACGTTGAAAAATCGGGCGAGGACGATCCAGAACAAGAGACGGGGATGTTGAAAAGATGCGTTACTTCTCCCCAAGTGGTTTTCATCTCTTCCGTCTCACGAAGCGTTTTCTTGCAGGAAAACGTTTCCACAACGGCGATGAAATGCAGACCGTAGTGACTTCGTGGCTCCGGACCTTTGACGGCAGACTCACATGACAAGGACGTACAGTTGCTGGTGCAGCGTTGCAGTAAATGATCATCAATGATTGTGACGATGTCGAGAAGTAGCCAGTGAATCTGTGTAAGTATTCTACTAAATATTTCGTACTTAGTGATGTTTTGTCTTCTTTATCCGTCATGGGAACACAATTTCTCGATAGACCTCGTGGGTTAACGCAGCGTACTTGCATCTACTTCTATTTATCGCTGAATAATATCCCTCGGGCAGTTCTTCTCCGTTGTACAGTTTTACTGTGTACTGTTTCCATCTTTTTGCCAATTTGTCTTCGTTATCAGTAGCTAGTTAAAAAATAGGAAACGTTATGAAAGTATGAGGATTGAATGAAAAGTTATGCCTTCAACTTCGTTAATTGGGTTTGGATGGGAATATTTTAATAAATTAGACGCAGAAATAATCCTTAGAATGTGATCTTTAATTACCAATATTCACTTTTCCACATAATCACCAGCCAGTCGGGTACATTTCTGCCAACGATGAACAAGTTTTCTGAAGCCGTCACGGAAGAAGTCGACACTCTGTTTCCGCAACCACAGTTTCACACAACGTCTTCATGAGAAGCATTATGATGTCTCCGCAGATCACCTTTCACTATCGGGAATAGATTGAAGTCAGACGGTGCTAAAACCGGACTGTATGGAGGATGCCTTATGGTGGTGAGATTCAGTCTCTGAAGTTCTACTGTGGTGACACGTGAAGTGTGTGATTTGGCATTGTCATGCTGCAGGAAAACATTTCCCTTTTCCTTTCGGATCCTTGTTAGACGACGTTTCAGACTTCGCAGAGTTGTGATGTAACCCTCCCGGGCTCTCCCGTCGGAGGATCGAGTCCTCCATCGGGCATGGGTGTGTGTTTCGCTCTTAGCATAGGTTAGTTTAAGCTAGTTTAATTAGTGTGTAAGTCCAAGGACCCATGACCTCTGCAGTTTGGTCCTTAAGCACTCACATATATTTGAACATTTTTTTGTAACCCTCCGAATTTATTGTTGTTCCACGATCAAGGAAATGAACATGGGTAACATCATCTGAATCCCAGAACACTGTGGCCACGATTTTCCGGTTGAGGGCTGCGTCTGGAATTTCTTTTTCTGGGGCGAGGCTTTGTGTCGATATTCCACAGACTGACGGTTTGCCTCCGGGTCGTAATGGTGTATCCACGTAATGGTGCATCACAATTGAATGGAGAAAGGCGTCACCTTCATTCTGGTAAAGCGAGAGGAGTGTCTGGAAAATTTCAACTCTGTGCACTTTTACAGGAGTCAGCATCCGGGGTACCTACCGTGCACAGATCTTCCGATAGCCAAGCAAAGCAATAATGTGACCCACACTTTCTTGTGAAATGTCGATTTTGTTTGCAATCTCTGAGTGATAAGACGATAGTCCTGAATCAATCTGTCAACATTTTGCTTGTGAAACTCGGTGGTTGCAGTCACAGGATGTCCAACTATTTGTTTGTCGCGCAGGTCAGATGTTCCCGGCTCACAATCTTCAACCTTACTCGCCCAACGACGCACAGTACTCACATCAGCACAATCACCATAAACTGCTTTCATTCTCTCATGAACCTCCTTTGGGGTGACACCTTCTGCTGTCAAGAATTCAATGACTGAACGTTGCTTAAATCGCATTGGCCGACTGTCTGCGCAGGGTTCCATACTTTACACTGTAACAACACAACCGTTCAGTGCTAAGTTTTCCCGCCAACTGGAGCTGTAGAGAAGAGACTACGGAACAAGCCAGTACCTGTCGCACACCAATGCTGCCAACTGTTGAAGAGTTGCGTGGGTAGAGGCATTACTTTTCAGTCAACCCTCGAATACGCATGAAGTAATCACACTGATTAACCAAATATGTAAACTATATAGAACATACGAGGGTCACTCCAAAAGGAATGCACACTATTTTTGTAAAAATACAGTTTTCATTCTGCATGTGTGAAAGTTTTGCAGTGTCTAGATACATCCTTCCCGCCGTCACACCATGTCTTCAAGATGGCTGCTACACTTGACGTTCGTCAGAAGCAACGTGCTGTCATAGAATTCCTGTGCTGTGAAAACGAGACAGTGGGAAACATCGACAAGAAGCTAAAAAAGGTGTGTGGAGATGCTGCTGTCGATCGCAGTACAGTTGGTCGGTGGGCAAGCAGGTCACGTGATGAAAGCGGGCACGGCAATATTGAGGATTGACCTCGCAGCGGCAGGCCTCGTACTGCACACACTCCAGACAATGTGCAGAGAGTTAACGAATTGGTGACTGCTGACAGACGTATCACAGTGAACGAATTGTCACGCTACGCTGGGACAGGTGAAGGAAGTGTTTGCAGGATACTGAAAAGTGTTGGCGTTAAAAAAGGTTTGTGCCAGGTGGGTTCCCAGGATGTTGACAGTGGCTCACAAAGAAACAAGAAAAACGGTATGCAGCGAACTGACCTGGCTCCATGTGACTATCATCTCTTTGGGAAACTGAAAGACTCTCTTCGTGGAACAAGATTTGAAGATGATGACTCCCTTGTGCACGCTGCCAAACAGTGGTTCCAACAGGTTGGTCCACAATTTTACCGTGCGGGTATACAGGCGCTGGTTCCAAGACGGCGTAAGGCAATTGAGAGGGATGCAAATTATGTGGAGAAATAAAAATATTGTTCGTAAAGGATGTATCTACACACAGTAAAACTTTCAAACATGTAGAATAAAAGATGGATTTTTTAAAAAATAGTGTGCATTTCTTTTGGAGTGACCTCGCAAAAATGGTACCAAGATGCCATTAGAATTCTTGACTGATGGTTATTAGTAAACACTTTCGTGGCACTGCCACTAGATAACTGGTGGGACCAGTCACTGCGACTCCGAATATAACCAGACATCACCACAAGAACTATAACGGTTTAGTGTGTATGCATAATTTAAAATTTTTGACACTTAATGATTTACTTGTGAATTTGACTGCTCGCATTTGCTTTCTATCCTAACGTTGAGAATATAGACAACGTAAAATATTTGTTCGAAGTACGTCTACATCTATTTAAACTTAAGAGATCTTCCTGCAAAGTTTCCGCCTTTGTGTACGTGTCTGGGTGTGCGGTTGACGAATGTGTTGTATTGCATTGTACTGTATGGAACCGGAGACCTGTAAACGACGGAGAGCCTTCGTCCCCGCCGCAGCCCTCAGTGGTTCACAACCCCACCACAGGCTACAGCAGTCCACCCACCCAACCGCCGCCCCACACCGAACCCCGGGTTACTGTGCTGTTTGGCCCCCAGTCGAACCCCCTGGGAACGTTGAAACACCCCCGTTTAAAGTCCGTCATTGGGTTTTGCGTGATTTACCAAAGCCGACAAACAGTTAATTATTATAATTATATGACCGTGTGGAAAGGTTCAGGAGTGGAATTAAAATACAAGGTGAAAGGATATCAATGATACGATTCGCTGATGACATTGCTATCCTGAGTGAAAGTGAAGAAGAATTAAATGATCTGCTGAACGGAATGAACAGTCTAATGGGTACACAGTATGGTTTGAGAGTAAATCGGAGAAAGACGAAGGTAATGAGAAGTAGTAGAAATAACAACAACGAGAAACTTAACATCAGGATTGATGGTCACGAAGTCAATGAAGTTAAGGAATTCTGCTACCTAGGCAGTAAAATAACCAATGACGGACGGACCAAGGAGGACACCAAAAGTAGACTCGCTATGGCAAAAAAGGCATTTCTGGCCAAGAGAAGTCTACTAATATCAAATACCGGCCTTAATTTGAGGAAGAAATTTCTGAGGATGTACGTCTGGATTACAGCATTGTATGGTAGTGAAACATGGACTGTGGGAAAACCGGAACAGAAGAGAATCGAAGCATTTGAGATGTGGTGCTATAGACGAATGTTGAAAATTAGGTGGACTGATAAGGTAAGGAATGAGGAGGTACTACGCAGAATCGGAGAGGAAAGGAATATGTGGAAAACACTGGTAAGGAGAAGGGACAGGATGATAGGACGTCTGCTAAGACATGAGGGAATGACTTCCATGGTACTAGAGGGAGCTGTAGAGGGCAAAAACTGTAGAGGAAGACAGAGATTGGTATACGTCAAGCAAATAATTGAGGACGTAGGTTGCAAGTGCTATTCTGAGATGAAGAGGTTAGCACAGGAAAGGAATTCGTGGCGGGCCGCATCAAACCAGTCAGTAGACTGATGACAAAAAAAAAAAAAAGACCGTGTGCTTAATGGATGAAAGGCTCTCGGCTTTTCTGCTGTGGTTTCGGGGCTATTTCAACCGAGCGCGGCTGTTCTGAGACTGAATAGTGGAATGATTGAAAGTTTGTCTATTATTAAAGACCATAAAGGTTACGATGAACAAAGTGATACGTATTTTCTAGAAGCACACAAATTCTGAGGCAGTTCCTCCCTTCCTCTTACACGTTTAATTATGGTTATCTCTTTTATTAGTTGCTGATTTTAGGTACTTCGTCATACGCAATGATGATGGTTAACATTCACAACAATCATCACTGCAATCCATGGTTGTTGCTGTCCGACGCGGTTGAAGCGAAAGACGCAATTCGGCACTTGTCACTTTCCGTTTCATATCACTCGCGAATCGGTATCGATGAGGGTCCACCCAACGACGATCAGGCGGACGCGCTCACTTGTCATACTCCGCTGAATTTACCCTTTACTACTCACTCTACCACCATTCTTGCCCGTCTCCCCAGTACCACTTCTCACTCGACACTCTCCAGTACTACCGCTCACTCGACACTAGTCTCACTGCCTCCTGCACCGCTCGACAATCGACTCCTGTCTGCTATCGACCCGGGTGTCGGATACTAGCATCTGTGTTCGTGGGATCACGGATCCCTTACAGCGTCTCACACCAGACGAGTGTAGCCCCAATGTCTGCGTGGCAGAGTAATTATGGAGTACGCGTACGTGGAGAAAGTGTCTGCGCAGCAATCGCCGACAAAGTGTAACTGAGGTGGAATAAGGGGAACCAACCCGAATTCGCCGAGGCAGGTAGAAAACTGCCTTAAAAACCATCCACAGCTGGCCGGCATACAGGACCTCGACAATAATCCGCCGGGCGGATTCGTGCCGGGGACCGGCAAGCCTTCCCGCACAGAAAGCGGTAGGTTAGACCGCACGGATAACCGGGCTGGCTGTACTTGATGATACTCACACTCTGAGTAAGTCTACTTTCATGTCATTCTGTTATGTCACTCACAAGGGAACCTCCCCATCGCACCCCCCTCAGATTTAGTTAGAAGATGGCACAGGGATAGGGCTTGAAAAACTGAACACAGATCAATCGAGAAAACAGGAAGAAGTTGTGTGGAACTATGAAAAAAATCAGCAAAATATACAAACTGAGTAGGCCATGCGCAAGGTTGGCAACATCTAGGAGACTGTCAGCTTGCGAGCGCCATGGTCCCGTGGTTAGCGTGAGCAACTGCGGAACGAGATGTCTTTGGTTCAAATCTTCTCTCGAGTGAAAACTTTAATTTTTTATTTTCAGACAATTATTAAAGTTCAGGCACTCACACATAATCAACTTCGCTCTCCAAAATTCCAGGACATGTTTAGATTTGCTTGGACATATGCAGGATTTGACGGTCTACACACGGAAACATCTGAAAACGTAAAAAACATATGTTTTGACACAGCACAGGGAAAACTGTGCGACTGTGAAACTGTTGCATTCATTTGTTCAGTTTATGTGACAAACTCTTATGTTTTCATCACTTTTTGGGAGTGATTATCACATCCACAAGAAAACCTAAATCGGGCAAGGTAGAAGAATCTTTTTACCCATTCGCCAAGTGTGCAAGTTAGGTGGGTCGACAACATATTCCTGTCATGTGACGCACATGCCGTCACCAGTGTCGTATAGAATATATCAGACGTGTTTTCCTGTGGAGGAATCGGTTGACCTATGACCTTGCGATCAAATGTTTTCGGTTCCTATTGGAGAGGCACGCCCTTTCGTCTACTAATCGCACGGTTTTGCGGTGCGGTCGCAAAACACAGACACTAAACTTATTACAGTGAACAGAGACGTCAATGAATGAACGGACAGATCGTAACTTTGCGAAAATAAAGAAAATAAAATTTTCACTCGAGGGAGGACGCGAACGAAGAACCTCTCGTTCCGCAGCCGTTCACTCTAACCACGGGACCACAGCGCTCCTCAGCTCACATTGTCCTTGATGTTGCCTATCTTGCACATGGACTACTCAGTTTGTATATTTTGCTTATTTTTTCATAGTTCCACACAACTTCTTCCTGTTTTCTCGATTCATCTGTGTTCAGTTTTTCAAGGCCTATCCACTGCGTCAATTTGTAACTAAGTCTGAGGGGGGGTGCGACGGGTAGGTTCCCTTGTCAGAAGCATTCTCTCCCTAGTGTTCCAAACAACCTTCAGGAAAGGTTGCCCGTGGGAAGGTCAATACTACCATCACACCTAGCAGCTTCTTACCGTCGTCTGTTAAGACTTCGCGAAAATGGCTGAAAAAAGGTTCTACCAATCGCTTTCTCAGCTACCTGAAGCGAGCAATAGCTGCAGCAATAATAGCAGCAGCAACAGCAGCACTTACAAGAGGAAAATTTCTGTAACGTAGCAAGCAGAAGCGGGAATAAATATGCATAAAATTACAGTGGGTGCGAGAGTTCGCGTAGGGCTGTGTAATTTGCCGTCAGATCTCGAGGAGGCATCGTAACGATCTACATGGCTTGCGGGCTGTAATTGCCCTGTAATGCCGCGATTGGCCTAGGTCAGGGGCAAGTAGGAATCCCGCAGGAGTACAGTGCACTCGCTCGAGTGCAGTTCATCGCGTGCTCCTCTGGACGCTTCCGCCTCAGCACGGGAGACAAGTAGCGGCTTACTGCTCAGCTGTACCTCGTTTCCACTTAACCGCCGAGCGGGGAAAGTGCAACGCCTCGAAGAATACACAAGGCTTTCCAACAAATCTTAGAACTCCCGGAACATTAAAGAAACAGTCAAATACATCCGCTGCGCAACTTCGCTTTGCATTAAGAAACGCTGAATTCTGTAACAACATTGATTTCAAAAATAATACATTCTTATTTTAACATTAGTACATTCTCTACGTAACTTCAGATGCTTGGGGTAAAGTTTAACTTACAATTCGACCTCAGAAATTAAGAAAACTTGTAGCACCAGAGCTCCAAAGCCCTACTGACATAAATTTTTCTTTTTTGACTGTTCTACAACTGTCATTAAGATATTGTAAATATTGTTTGATTGTATTGATACCACAAGAGTGTTCGCTTTTTCCTTTGTAAAAACTTTGATTTCATGGTTTATTCCTATACGATGTAGTGTCTCTGTTATTAAATTCTTTGCCTCATTTGGAAGGGACCAAACTTACTGGACAGTGCGTGGTGCATTGGTAGTGACCGGGCCAAATGTCTCACGAAATAAGCATCAAAAGAAAAAAAACTACAAAGAACGAAACTCGTCTAGCTTGAAGGGGTAAACCAGATGGCGCTATGGTTGGCGCGCTAGATCGCGCTACCATAGGTCAAACGGATATCAACAGAGTTTTTTAAAAATAGGAACCCCTATTTTTTATTACATATTCGTGTAGTACGTAAAGAAATATTAATGTATTAGTTGGACCACTTTTTTCACTTTGTGACAGATGGCGATGTAATAGTCACAATCATTTGGCTCACAATTTTAGACGAACAGTTGGTAAACAGGTAGGTTTTTTAAATTAAAATACAGAACGTAGGTACGTTTGAACATTTTATTTCGGTTGTTCCAATGTGATACATGTACCTTTGTGAACTTATCATTTCTGACAACGCATGCTGTTACAGCGTGATTACCTGTAAATACCACATTAATGCAATAAAAGCTCAAAATGATGTCCCTCAACCTCAATGCATTTGCCTTTACGTGTAACGACATTCCTCTCAACAGCGAGTAGTTCGCCTTCCGTAATGTTCGCGCATGCATTGATAATGCGCTGACGCATGTTGTCAGGTGTTGTCGCTGGACCACGATAGCAAATATCCTTCACCTTTCCCCACAGAAAGAAATCCAGGGACGTCAGATCCGGTGAACGTGCGGACCATGGTATGGAGCTTCGACGACCAATCCACCTGTCATAAAATATGCTATTCAGTACCGCTTCAACCGCACGCGAGCTATGTGCCGGACATCCATCATGTTGGAAGTACATCGCCATTCTGTCATGCAGTGAAAGATCTTGTAGTAACATCGGTAGAACATTACGTAGGAAATCAGCATACATTGCACCATTTAGACTGCCATCGATAAAATAGGGGTCAATTATCCTTCCTCTCATAATGCCGCACCATACATTAACCCTCCAAGGTCGCCGATGTTCCACTATGCGCAGCCATCGTGGATTTTCCGTTGCCCAATTGAGCATATTATGCCGGTTTACGTTACCGCTGTTGGTGAATGTCGCTCGTCGCTAAATAGAACGCATGCAGAAAATCTATCATCGCCCTGTAATTTCTCTTGTTCCCATTGGCAGAACTGTACACGACGTTCAAAGTCGTCGCCATGCAATCACTGGTGCATAGAAATATGGTACTGGTGCAATCGAAGTTGACGTAGCATTCTCAACACCGACGTTTTTGAGATTCCCGATTCTCGCGCAATTTGTCTGCTACTGATGTGCGGATTATCCGCGACAGCAGGTAAAACACATGCTTGGGCATCATCATTTGTTGCAGGTCGTGGTTGACGTTTCGCATGTTGCTGAACACTTCCTGTTTCCTTAAATAACGTTAAGTATCCGGCGAACGGTCCGGACACTTGGATGATGTCGTCCAGGATACCGAGCAGCATACATAGCACCCGCCCGTTGGGCATTTTGATCACAATTGCCATACATCAACACGATATCGACCTTTTCCGCAATTGGTAAACGGTCCATTTTAACACGGGTAATGTAACATGAAGCAAATACCGTCCGCACTGGCGGAATGTTACGTGATATCACGTACTATACGTTTGTTACTAATACAGCGCCATCTATCACAAAGGGAAAAAGTGGTCCAACTAAAACATTCACATTTCTTTACGTACTAAACGAATATATCATAAAAATGGGGGTTCCTATTTAAAAAGACGAAGTTGATATCCGTTTGATCTATGGCAGCGCCATCTAGCGGACCAACCATAGCGCCATCTGGTTTCGCCCTTCAAGCTAGACAAGTTATATTCTTTGTAGTTTTTTCGTTTGACGCTTATTTCGTGTGATATTTGGCCCGGTCACTATCAATGGACCACCCTGTACAATTGTAATTTCTGTGTGAATAATTTTTTGTAGATATACCAATATGTGTAACTGATCTTATTTTATTTAAAGTGAATATTTGTTTTTATGTAAATTACTGACCTTCACTAAGGGCTTTTAATTATTGTATAATATAAAATATGGTGTGATTCCCCTCCGAAACCGAACTTTGTAACGCGCGCAAAACGTTGGCATGGATAGAAAGGTCGACGGAAGAGTTAGTCTGGGACGAGCTACCTACCCGCCAACTGCTCATGTAAAAGTTGTGTATTGTGCTGGTGCCAAGAGGGGCTTTTCGTGCCGTTTTCCAATGTGTCAAAGCCTCGAATGGATGGATGAATAACTGTAACTATTCTGGAATTGGTATCTATCATCGCCTCCAAGGAATGACAGAGTCCAGCATTTCTACCTGCAAATCCACCTCCCAACATGCACTCGCCACCATATTGTGCAATCACGATAACGGAATAGAAGAATCGTGGAAATGTACAGTGAAGGATCAGCTCATGTGGATGATTTATTTGTTTTCAATTATAAGGTAAACAAAAGACTATCTATGAAAACTTACCTTGATGTCCTCTGTCACATATCCACTTTGGATACTTCCCATGCTGAAGTGCTTACCGAGTGTCCTTATTGAAAAAAATATTAAAGCGAAGTCTTTTACTAATTAATCCATCTTGAATATAGTAAAAAGGAAGTCAAAGTTAATGTGGCAAAAGAGTGTGCTAAAGTAAATGATGTTTGTTGAAACTAATCTTGCAATCAGAACTGCTTTCCAAAGACTAAAATATATAATTGAATAGAAAGCAGTAGAGTAGTTCAATCAGGCACTAAGGGGGGTAGGACGTCAAACGGGCCGACTTGGAGCAGGAGAGGCATCACAGGACATTTTAATTTCCACTGTCTATAATTTTACAAATAAATTCATAACACTTTGTCAGCAAGACCAGGAAGGATTCAGGATTCACACTCATTGCAGCGGAAGTTCGATAACATACCAAAATAATTTTTTTTTATTTGCAAAATTTCATCATTTTTTCACTTACTAATGGCTGCATTTGTTGCTATAGGTACACTTTTCTTCATAAGTTAGAGAGATTCTTCGATGAATTTTGCACAGCATACATACCATACTCACAGGTGTACGAAACTTTAGAATTTATTTAATTTATGAAAAAACGAATGAACTGTTATATTTTAAACTTCATGTTTAGAAAAAACACAAATTTTATAGTTAATTACCTCAATTTTTACCATAGTTTTTAATAGATTTGGAAAAATCTAGAGTTCCATGCAGCTTTAAGTATGGTTTGTATGCTGTGCAAAATTAATCGAAGAACCTCTCTTACTTATGAAGAAAATTGTACCTATAGCAATAAATACTGTCATTAGTAAGTGAAACAAATGATGATATTTCACATGTAAAAAAAAAAATCATTTCGTTATTTGTTTAAACTTCCACTGCCATGAGCGTGAATCCTGAACCCTTCCTGGTCGTGCTGACAAAGTTTTATGAATTTATTTGTAAAAGTATAGACAATGGAAATTAAAATGTCATGTTGAAAGGTGGCTACACTGAGCCACAGCGCCAGAGATCGCTAGAGAGCATTGTTCCGCCGCCTCCACTGGCGGTGATTATTGAGAACTCGTAGTGGGCAGTGCTTTGGGAGAACTCGTGGTAGTCAGTGCTGAGATGTCGTAGTGAGGAGTGTTTGTTGAGATGAGCTAGTAGGCAGTGCTTGCTGAGAAGTGATACTGAAAAGTTCTTGTTGAGATGTGATAGTAGCGAGGGGCTTAATTAAATGAAAATAATTTTTTATTTTTCGTAGCTGTTTGTCCGATTACGAAGTCTCGTAACGGTTGGCCCTGACTAGTATTATTACGCAATCTGACTGCTTAGAACAATAACAAAGAATGAAATGGAAATTTTCATTAACACAATTAATTAATTAAGTCCCCAGCAACTATAAAACCTACGAAATCAAAGCACAAGTATAACTGTTCTGTGTGTGGAAGTATGACTCAACGTACGCATCTGGCACGGTTCTTCTTCAACAACACAAGAAATTTTAAATATCATTTATACTGAATTAATTAAAGAAAATAGAAATACCATAATTACTCAAGAAAACCAGAATTACACTCTAATACAAGAACACAAGCCAGATGCTTTGTTGACTGAACCTGTAATGACGCATTATTCAGGACATTGAAATAATGAGAAAGAAAAGAAAAGTAGTTTGTTACCTTAATTTATATTGATGAAAAGCACTCCACACATTACAATCTCTCCACACCGACTCGCTACTATCACATCTCAACAAGAACTTTTCAGTATCACATCTCAGCAAGCACTGCCTACTAGCTCATCTCAACAAATACTCCTCACTACGACATCTCAGCACTGACTACCACGAGTTCTCCCAAAGCACTGCCCACTACGAGTTCTCAATAATCACCGCCAGTGGAGGCGGCGGAACAATGCTCTCTAGCGATCTCTGGCGCTGTGGCTCAGTGTAGCCACCTTTCAATGTGCTGCCTCTCCTGCTCCAAGTCGACCCGTTTGACGTCCTACCCCCCTTAAAGCAATTTATGGTTAGTTTCAAAACTAATAGTTCTTAAAACTGAGACTTATAAAGTTTTACTTAATTAATGATCATGGTGCTGCCTGTTGTAAATTGCAAAAGGTGAGCCAGTGTCTTACAAATATGTCAGTTTTGTGTCTCACTGAATTAAAAGTTGAGAACTGCAACTGTGGAAAGTTATATACTCATGCTTGCTAAGTTCTTTTTTTCTCTTGTATATTGAAAGTGCATATGAATAGTGTAGCAGGATCCACTGTTTGTCCATTGTGCTCATGACAGATAACAGTTAATAGAAAGACCACTGTCTATGAAAACAGTAACTTCTTTTATTCAGAGGACAGTGAGAAGCAGTTTGCTAGTGAAATTTTTTTTTATTCCCACGTCAGAAAAGTAATAGGTAAAAGAAAGACTAAACCTATGGCGAATTTATAGTTTTGCGGTGAACTTTATTCACATCTCGTGTCAGATAGGAAAGTGAAAGGTGATACTAAATCTGTGTCCAATTTATGATTCTAAAGTGCACTTTAAATACTAATATTATTGAAACCATTCAGTTTGACCAAGCCTCGAAGGCAAAAGTATATATCATTATGTGTTGTAATTATGGAAATAGCTTTGTTGTTCCATAACCGTTAGCACTTCCTTTAACGTCAGCATCTGCTAGTGACAGAGTTCATTGCACTCTCGTGTGATAAAGTATAGGCTGTGTCAATACTTTGAAGTTACTTTAATCTATTTTTTTTGAACAGGAATGTTTCACTTTTCTATGCCTAATTAGGCTGGTAACCGTTTTTCTTTATCATTTGGACAGTTTGCGTAGGTAAATTTTATCGGTTACTTGTTGAACAATTACGTAATTCTGACTTTCACGTTCGATAAGCCACCTCCTTTAGGTACATCACGATCAAAACAACAAAATTCCTTTCAGAGGGTGACACTGCACTGCTTCTAAATGCCATAACTGGTTTAACAACGTATTATCTGAACCATCAATTAGGGCGGTCCACAAACAACAACTCAAGTGCACATGTTATTCCAAAGCGTTATCGTGGAAGTAGGGGCCAGGAGGTGGTGGTGAAATAACACACACTGCTACAGATACCTTTTTATTTTAAGGACTTTCTCAATAATAAATTTTTAAGTCTCGCATTAAAAAAAACATTTTCAAAACTAATTTCCAATAGCTGACAAATTTTCTTTATGAAAAGGAGATTGCTAGGTATGACGTTAAAAATTTCCCAATAATAAGACAACAATTTAAAAAAAACTTTTTTAAATAGCTGGACAATTTTCTCTATTTAAAGGATATTGCAAGGTATGACGTTAACAACTTCCCAATAATAAGATTTCAAACGAATAAGTCCTTACAAAAAAAAAAAAAATAAAAATAAAAAATCCCTTTAAGTAGCTAGTTTGTACTAAAGTTAAAATAGTTGTCTTTTGCCAATTAAATAACTTATATTACATCTGTCAGTTATTACAAGATAAATGTGAATTAGCCAGCACACAAACCTTCACGTTAAAAGCAGTTCGCCCCCAAAATTTTCCTTGGCTCGGTGAGGCAGTGACACGTCCTAAGGGGCCCAGATCACAGTAGTCGGAGTAGTTACTGGTGGGCTACAGGGCCGCAGCAGATCAGCCCCAAAACTCCCATTTCAAGCTGGCACCTCCCCGAGTTACCCAAAACCAGAAGATATAGCAAGGGCGGTGCCTGCACAGACTCCGAACCACAGAGACAAGCGACACCCACTCTAAATCACCCAATCGAGGTGTGAATGAAACGGCCCGACCAAGAAGCAAATACCACATTCCCGTGGACAGGAAAACGAAAACTGAGGGTGGGAAGACCGCAACAAAACCACTGGTGAAGAAACTCATAGAATTCACTAGAATTTGAAAAACCCCTTTATATTGTTCCGTGGGACCACATTAAGGAGAACTCTCCATGGTCATGGAACGAGTCAATACATGAAATTATAACACGATTGTAGAACCAGATAAAATGAAATATAAGAAACATATTCAGGCGACACGTCGTTACTTTAAATAAAGAAAATCAAGAATGTAACACTGGAATTTGCTTAATTTTTTAGCTCTTCCAGGAGCTCCTCGACAGAGTAGAAGGAGTGAGCCATGAGAAAACTCTTCAGTTTAGACTTAAAAGCTTTTGGGCTACTGCTAAGATTTTTGAGTTCTTGTGGTAGCTTATTGAAAATGGATACAGCAGAATACTGCACTCCTTTCTGCACAAGAGTCAAGGAAGTGCATTCCACATGCAGATTTGATTTCTGCCTAGTATATATATATATATATATATATATATATATATATATATATAACTCTGTTACGTAAACACAGTACTCAACTTTTCACACTCCACCACAGCGCCGGGAACACGTTGCACTTCCAAACTCTCGTCAGAGTCAACCGCTGCCAGTGTTTTCAACAGCCGATAAGAAGACATACGGTCCGACGCGCTGATCTCCTGCACTTCGGCTTCTAAGCTTCATAAGCCACGTACATGCGGGTAAGGCAGACTCAGCCCCTGACGGCCAAGAGGCCGGCCAAAGCACGTGGCGAGCAGTTGACGACCCTCAACAGCAGGGCCCCGCTCGCGCCACCACCTCTCTCGGTCACCGCCCACACGCGACCGTACACTTGCTCCACCTCCCGCCAGAGGGCGGTAGCGATCCAAACAGCGCGCCAAACCGAAAGCGCCACCGCAGACACTAGACGCGAAGCAAAAGCACTCCGCCTGGCGCGCTTTTCGAAGAGCCGGTCACAAATACGGCTCAGTATCATTATACGTACTGTCTCCAGCCTTTGAAGTTATTGTACAACAGTAGCAGGGGTAGTGTTATGAGATGCATATTCCCCACGAAAAGAAAAAAAAAACAAACAAAGAAAGGTCATTGGATTTGATATTGCTTCCAATACACTGACAGAAAAAAAAATGACGATACCAAGACTGAGTCAAGCGACATAACCATAAGTTGGTGGGCATGTTTCTACAGGGTGTTTCAAAAATGACCGGTATATTTGAAACGGCAATAAAAACTAAACGAGCAGCGATAGAAATACACCGTTTCTTGCAATATGCTTGGGACAACAGTACATTTTCAGGCGGACAAACTTTCGAAATTACAGTAGTTACAATTTTCAACAACAGATGGCGCTGCAAGTGATGTGAAAGATATAGACGACAACGCAGTCTGTGGGTGCGCCATTCTGTACGTCGTCTTTCTGCTGTAAGCGTGTGCTGTTCACAACGTGCAAGTGTGCTGTGGACAACATGGTTTATTCCTTAGAACAGAGGATTTTTCTGGTGTTGGAATTCCACCGCCTAGAACACAGTGTTGTTGCAACAAGACGAAGTTTTCAACGGAGGTTTAATGTAACCAAAGGACCGAAAAGCGATACAATAAAGGATCTGTTTGAAAAATTTCAACGGACTGGGAACGTGACGGATGAACATGCAGGAAAGGTAGGGCGACCGCGTACGGCAACCACAGAGGGCAACGCGCAGCTAGTGCAGCAGGTGATCCAACAGCGGCCTCGGGTTTCCGTTCGCCGTGTTGCAGCTGTGGTCCAAATGACGCCAACGTCCACGTATCGTCTCATGCGCCAGAGTTTACACCTCTATCCATACAAAATTCAAACGCGGCAACCCCTCAGCGCCGCTACCATTGCTGCACGAGAGACATTCGCTAACGATATAGTGCATACGATTGATGACGGCGATATGCATGTGGGCAGCATTTGGTTTACTGACGAAGCTTATTTTTACCTGGACGGCTTCGTCAATAAACAGAACTGGCGCATATGGGGAACCGAAAAGCCCCATGTTGCAGTCCCATCGTCCCTGCATCCTCAAAAAGTACTGGTCTGGGCCGCCATTTCTTCCAAAGGAATCATTGGCCCATTTTTCAGATCCGAAACGATTACTGCATCACGCTATCTGGACATTCTTCGTGAATTTGTGGCGGTACAAACTGCCTTAGACGACACTGCGAACACCTCGTGGTTTATGCAAGACGGTGCCCGGCCACATCGCACAGCCGACGTCTTTAATTTCCTGAATGAATATTTCGATGATCGTGTGATTGCTTTGGGCTATCCGAAACATACAGGAGGCGGCGTGGATTGGCCTCCCTATTCGCCAGACATGAACCCCTGTGACTTCTTTCTGTGGGGCCACTTGAAACACCAGGTGTACCGCCAGAATCCAGAAACAATTGAACAGCTGAAGCAGTACATCTCATCTGCATGTGAAGCCATTCCGACAGACACGTTGTCAAAGGTTTCGGGTAATTTCATTCAGAGACTACGCCATATTATTGCTACGCATGGTGGATATGTGGAAAATATCGTACTATAGAGTTTCCCAGACCGCAGCGCCATCTGTTGTTGAAAATTGTAACTACTGTAATTTCGAAAGTTTGTCTGCCTGAAAATGTACTGTTGTCCCAAGCATATTGCAAGAAACGGTGTATTTCTATCGCTGCTCGTTTAGTTTTTATTACCGTTTCAAATATACCGGTCATTTTTGAATCAACATATATATATATATATATATATATATATATATATATATATATATATATATATAACTCTGTTACGTAAACACAGTACTCAACTTTTCACACTCCACCACAGCGCCGGGAACACGTTGCACTTCCAAACGCTCGTCAGAGTCAACCGCTGCCAGTGTTTTCAACAGCCGATAAGAAGACATACGGTCCGACGCGCTGATCTCCTGCACTTCGGCTTCTAAGCTTCATAAGCCACGTACATGCGGGTGAGGCAGACTCAGCCCCTGACAGCCAAGAGGCCGGCCAAAGCACGTGGCGAGCAGTTGACGACCCTCAACAGCAGGGCCCCGCTCGCGCCACCACCTCTCTCGGTCACCGCCCAGTACTTACTCCCCGATCGTCACGCGACCGTACACTTGCTCCACCTCCCGCCAGAGGGCGGTAGCGATCCAAACAGCGCGCCAAAACGAAAACGCCACCGCAAACACTGGACGCGAAGCGAAAGCACTCCGCCTGGCGCGCTTTTCGAAGTGCCGGACACAACTACGGCTCAGTATCATTATACGTACTGTCTCCAGCCTTTGAAGTTATCGTACAACAGTAGCAGGGGTAGTGCTACGAGATGTATATTCCCCACGAAAAGAAAAAAAAAACAAAGAAAGGTCATTGGATTTGATATTGCTTCCAGTACACTGACAGAAAAAAAATGGCGATACCAAGACTGAGTTAAGCGACATAACCATAAGTTGCTGGCGTGTTTGTACATCTGAAAGACAACATCTATTAAAATTTCAAGCCAGTCGCGTAAGAATGCCGCCAGTAGCGCCACTATGAGAATCCAAACAGGGTTTGTTTTAAATACACGCCGTAACGGCTGTGAACGTTATGATGCTAGTCAAGGAAGCCATGAAAGCGATAAAGTAGCCGATGGCAGCATCTCACTAACTTTCGACGATGTCGTGTAATAGGGCTACGGGTAGCTGGATGTTCCTCCTGCGATATAGTACACTACTGGCCATTAAAATTGCTACACCACGAAGATGGCGAGCTACAGACGCGAAATTTAACCGACAGGAAGAAGATGCTGTGGTATGCAAATGATTCGCTTTTCAGAGGATTCACACAACGTTGGCGCCGGCGGCGACACCTACAACGTGCTGACATGAGGAAAGTTTCCAACCGATTTCTCATACACAAACAGCAGTTGACCGGCGTTGACTGGTGGAGCGTTGTGATGCCTCGTGTAAGGAGGAGAAATGCGTACCATCACGTTTCCCACTTTGATAAAGGTCGGATTGTAGCCTATCGCGATTTCGGTTTATCGTATCGCAACACTGCTGCTCGCGTTGCTCGAGATCAAATGACTGTTAGCAGAATATGGAATCGGTGGGTTCAGGATGGTAATACGGAACGCAGTGCTGGATCCCAACGGCCTCGTATCACTAGCAGTCGAGATGACAGGCATCTTATCCGCATGGCTGTAACGGATCGTTCAGCCACGTCTCGATCCCTGAGTCAACAGATAGGGACGTGTGCAAGACAAAAACCATCTGCACCAACAGTTCAACGACGTTTGCAACACCAAGCTCGGAGACCATAGCTGCGGTTACCCTCGACGCTGCATCAGAGACAGGAGCGCCTGCGATGGTGTACTCAACGACGAACCTGTGTGCACGAATGGTAAAACGTAATTTTTTCGGCTGAATCCAGGTTCTGTTTACAGCATCATGATGGTCGCATCCGTGTTTGGCGTCATCGCGGTGAACGCGCATTTGAAGCGTGTATTCGTCATCGCCATGCTGGCGTATTACCCGGCGTGAATGTGTGGGGTGCCATTGGTTACACGTCTCGGTCACCTCTTGTTCGCACTGACGGCACTTTGAACAGTGGACGTTACATTTCAGATGTGTTACGATCCGTGGCTCTACCCTTCATTCGATCCCTGCGAAACCCTACATTTCAGCAGGATAATGCACGACCTCATGTCGCAGGTCCTGTACGGGCCTTTCTGGATACAGAAAATGTTCGACTGCTGCCCTGGACAGCACATTCTCCAGATCTCTCACCAATTGACAACGTCTGGTGAATGGTGGCCGAGCAACTGGCTCGCCACAATACGCCAGTCACTACTCTTGATGAACTGTGGTATCGTGTTGAAGCTGCATGAGCATCTGTACCTGTACACGCCATCCAAGCTCTGTTTGACTCGATGCCCAGGCGTATCAAGGCCGTTATTACGGCCAGAGGTGGTGGTTCTGGGTACTGATTTCTGAGGATCTATGCACCCAAATTGTTGCGTGAAAATGTAATTAGATGTCAGTTCTACTATAATATATTTGTCCAATGAATACCCGTTTATCATCAGCATTTCTTCTTGGTGAAGCAATTTTAATGGCCAGCAGTGTAAAAATACTTCGCAGGAATGTAGACACTGTACATAGAGACGACAATTTTCGCTCTCAAGAAGGCCGGGGATCTGTATGGCCACGTGGCGTTGCCAAAAAGGAAGACCATCATGTCCAGCGTGTGGCTCTGGCGTGTAGTACTCCAACAGCACCAGCAATTTCAGCAGAAGTTGTCACCACAGTGACACAACGAGACGCAGCCGTCTTAGGTTGTATGCAGGTGACGCTGTCGTTTATCGACTAATAAATTCATCAGAAGATCAAAACAAACTGCTAAACGATTTAGAAAAGATATCGGAATGGTAGGAAAATTGGCAATTGATTGCAAAATAACGAAAAGAGTGAGGTAATCCACATGAGTGCTTAGAGGAATTCGTTAAACTTCGGCAGCAGAGTACATCAGTCTAATCTAAAGGCCGTCAATTCAACTAAATACCTAGGTATTACAATTACGAACCACTTAAATTGGAAGTAACATACAGAAAATGTTGTGGGGAAGGCTAACCAAAGACGGCGTTTTATAGGCAGGACATTTAGAAAATCGGGTGATGCTGAGGGAATTAGATTAGGAAATGAGACACTTAAAGTAGTAAAGGAGTTTTGCTATTTAGGGAGTAAAATAACTGATGATGGTCGAAGTAGAGAGGATATAAAATGTAGACTGGCAATGGCAAGGAAATCGTTTCTGAAGAAGAGAAATTTGTTAACATCAAGTATAGATTTAAGTGTCAGGAAGTCGTTTCTGAAAGTATTTGTATGGAGTGTAGCCATGTATGGAAGTGAAACATGGACGATAAATAGTTTGGACAAGAAGAGAATAGAAGCTTTCGAAATGTGGTGCTACAGAAGAATGCTGAAGATAAGGTGGGTAGATCACGTAACTAATGAGGAGGTATTGAATAGGATTGGGGAGAAGAGAAGTTTGTGGCACAACTTGACTAGAAGAAGGGATCGGTTGGTAGGACATGTTTTGAGGCATCAAGGGATCACAAATTTAGCATTGGAGGGCAGCGTGGAGGGTAAAAATCGTAGAGGGAGACCAAGAGATCAATACACTAAGCAGATTCAGAAGGATGTAGGTTGCAGTAGGTACTGGGAGATGAAGAAGCTTGCACAGGATAGAGTAGCATGGAGAGCTGCATCAAACCGGTCTCAGGACTGAAGACCACAACAACAACAACATTTAGAAAATGTAACAGACCTACTAAGGAGACTGCCTACACTACGCTTGTCAGTCCTCTTTTAGAATACTGCTGCCTGGTGTGGGATCCTAACTAGATATGACTGACGTAGTACATCGAAAAAGTTCAAAGAAGGGCAGCACGTTTTATATTATCGTGAAATATGGGAGAGAGTGTCACAGAAATGATACAGGGATTGGGGTGGACGTCATTAAAAGAAAGGCGTTTCTCGTTGCGACGGAATCTTCTCACGAAATTCCAAGCACCAACTTTCTCCTCCGAATGCGAAAACATATTGTTGAGACCGACCTACATAGGGAGGAACGATCACCACGATAAAATGAGGGAAATCAGAGCTCGCACGGAAAGATATAGGTGTTCATTCTTCCCGCGCGCTATACGAGATTGGAATAATAGAGAATTGTGAAGGTGGTTCGATGAACCCTCTGCCAGGCACTTAAATGTGATCTGCAGAGTATCCATGTAGATGTAGATGTAGACGACAAACCGCTACCATTTTTTACTTCTGTGGCGTCAAGAACTGGTTTATTGAAGGACATTGTGGAGGTGTGTTGTGTTTTCAGATGAAAGCGGGTTGTGCCTTGGTGCCAGTGATACACTGGCATGTCTGGATACTAGATACACTGGGCCTACACCTGGAGTTACGGTCTGGGGTGCTATTTCGTATGACATCAGGAGCACTCGTGTGGTTATCCCGTACACCTTTACTGCAAATTTGTATCTCATTATGGCACTTCGACCTGTTGTGCTCCCATTGATGAACAGCAAAAATGGTTGAAATGGCTCTAAGCACTATGTGACTTAACATCTGAGATCATCAGTCCCCTAGACTTACAACAAGTTAAACCTAACTAACCTAAGGTCACTACACACATCCATGCCCGAGGCATGATTCAAACCTCCGACCATAGCAGCTGTGCGATTCCGGACTGAAGCGCCTAGAACTGCTCGCCCACAACGGCCGGCTATGAACAGCATTCAGGAGTGTTTTCCAACATGATAACGCTCATCCACATATCGGTGCTATAACCCAAAATGCTCTACAGAGTGTCGACATGTTGCCTTGGGCTGCTCCAGCACCAGATCTGTTTCCAATCGATCACATATGGGAACCATCAGACGCAAACTCCACCGTCATTCACAACCAGCATTAACCATCCCTGTACAACCGACATGAATCTCCATCCCACGAACTGACATCCGGAACATGTACAACACAATACATACACGACTGCATGATCTCATTCAATATTCTGGTGTTTACACCGATTATTAATGTATCAGCGTTTCACATTTGCAATGGCTTATCTAGGACTTACATTAACCTGTGATCTTGCATTGTTAATCACTTACATATGTTACCAAGACAAATATATTCCGGAAATATCGTTACTCTACATTAAACACTTTTTCATGTCGCGACTTCTTTCCGTCAGTGTATGTAGTGCATGGCTAACTCAAGTCATTTTTCCAGAGAGATTGAAGTAAACGACCGTTAAACCCCTGTATAAGAAGGTGGTAGGAGGGATCTCACTAACTACCCATATGTTCCATTAAAAAAAATAGAAGTTGGTGATTATCATCCACCCCAAAAACAGTACTATCCCCCGTAAATGACGTTTACACTTCAGAAGAGTTGCTCTACTGGGAATGCCGTTTTCACATTTACTCACCAAGTTTTACAAGCATTATATAATAAAAAAGCACTGCTTGGTATTTTCTGTGACGTATCTAATGAATTTCACAATGTGAACTAAAATATCCTCCTAGGTAAACAGAGGTTTTGTTGAACTGATGTATAGTCAACCAATCGATAATGTCATAACTAAGCAACAGTAAGCCGAAAGTTGAGCTTAGTAATTCAGCCAATGTGTTCAGGCGAGATGCCTCTGAAAATCACTTACAGGGCTCCAGAAGGCTGAGTCTTATACATGTAAACGAACTTCCGCCTAAATTAAAACATGCAGAATTAGTTCTTTTTGTGGATGACACTAGCATTCTGATCAGTCGAAGTGAACATGCAGCAACAGAAGAAACGGCAGCGTCAAACACTGTTTTTCTGCGAAAGTTAGCCGCGCGGCTTAGCCATGCAGTCTCGGGCGCCTTGTCACGGTTTGCCCGACTACCCCCGTCGGAGGTTCGAGTCCTCCCTTGGGCATGAGTGTGTGTGTTGTCCTTAGCGTAAGTTAGTTTAAGTTGGAGTAAGTAGTGTGTAAGTCTAGGGACCGATGGCCTTAGCAGTTTGGTCCCATAGGACTTACCACAAATTTCCATTTGCGAAAGTTATCACACTCAATTTTAAAAAGACACAGTATTTGAAGTTCTGCACACCTAGATGTACAGCATCTATGATAACAAACAGCGAGGAAAAAATAAATAGGGTAGAAAGTTCAAAATCCTTAGGTGTCCGTATTGATAAGAATTCAAATTCGAAGAAGCTCATTTCAGAACACGTAAAGCAATTAAGTTCAGCCACATTGGCACTCACAATCATTCCAGTTGTTGGGAAGGGACAAATCACCTGAGTTGACATGTTATGCATATTTTCATTCAGTAATATCTTTGCAATAACATTCACGACCAAAAGAAGAGACAGGTTGATAGAACACCTTCTGAGATGTCAAAGGATCTCTAGTTTAGTATTGCAGGGGAAGTCTGTTGGGGGGGGGGGGAGTAAAATTCGTGGAGGTAGACCAAGAGATGAATACGGTAAGCAGATTCAGAAAGATGTTGGGTGCAATAGTTATTGGGAGATGAAGAGTCTCACACAGAATAGAGTACCACGGAGAGCCGCATCAAACCAGTCGTCGGACAGAAGACAACAACAGCGAAAAAGTCCTCGGATAACTCGTCATTAAGAAAGAGTGTCTTCACTGTTCAAAAAATGCACTATAAGAATAATAAGTGGCGCTCACGCACGATCATCTTGCAGACTTCTTTTTAAGGGGCTGGGCATTCTGACTACTGCTTCACGGTACGTTTATGCCCTCGAGAAAATGGCTGAGAATTATCCATTGCAGTTCAAAAGGAACAATGATGTACGTAATTACAACAGACAGAAAAGGCATTCATTACTCCACATTAAATGACAAATTTTATCCTTGACAACTCCTTCTATCCCGTATAAGAATTTCTGGTATTGTAATGTGTAAAAGGTGGTGGGTAGGAATTACTAACTTGCATTTGCATGTTTAATACTACTAATAATAAAATCTTATATATATATATATATATATATATATATATATATATATATATATATATATATATATATATATATATATATATATAAGATTTTATTATTAGTACTATTAAACATGCAAATGCTCAGCATGTAGCCATATTTACGAATTAATTTGCCTACTCATTTCTCGTCATTATGATTTATTCTGAAAATGATCAGTGGAACGTGAAACTGAGTAAGTAACATGACTACAAAGCTTTTATTTTCAGAAGCACGACAGCTTTGCAGATCTTGGAGCCGCTCCTTGTCATCACGTAGTCGGGTAGTTGGTCCCACAAGGCTGTGTGCAGCCCGTATCAGTGCTCTCACCAAGGAAAACCCCATATTATTACCAGGAACTGAACACCACGCGAGCTGTTAGTAACCCTCATGCAGACATGTTGTGTGACTATGCCTGTAGCTTTGCTGATGACTCCAACTGTGCTAGATAAAGATACTCATTTGCTACATCTTGTAACGTAAATTCCATCCACAGGCCCTGAACGGACAATCGGTAACGACCGACCGCCGCGTCATCTGCCAATAGCGCCTTTGGATGTGGTGTGGAGGGACGTGGTGTCAGTCAGCACTACCTAGATTGGGAAGGCCTGCGAAGAGCATGATGGGATTACCAAGAGTAGTCATAACCACAGCAAACCACTAGTGTTATGTAGCACTGTCCTGAGCTTGTGTATACTGAATCTTCCACAGTGCGCCTCTTTCAGAATATTTTTATGTTATTTATGTGATACACAGCTCAAATTTGCTTTAGGAACAGACAAAGACGCGCTACAGATGTTGTGTTACTGGGTGTAGCGGAAATTAGCCAACAGGGCCGGAAGGAGGTTTTGTATTTCCGAAGGAAGGACAGTTGCTAAAAAAATGAAAACGGTCTACGCCCAGGGTGAATTTAGCTATCAGTAAAACAACAAAGGTAAGCAATTTATGTTCCTTTATGTAGTACGAAGTTAATAAAGTGAAGCATAACCTTAAATTTATACATAAACTAGCACTTACTATGTTACTGTTGGCAGTATTATTTTCTTTTCTTTCTCAGATGTTATGTCTGGTTGAAAATGGAAAGTGACGCGGATCTTGATCAAGCGTGACTTCCTTTTAACTGTATGGTATATGTTACATTGCATTTAGGAACTTTCGGGTAATTGAACAAGTATCAATAATTACAGATTTCTGTAGTTGTACATATAAGTTTGGATGTAGCTGTATTGCGTTGATGTACTGGTGGATATTGTGTGCTATGACTCCTGTAATCGGTATAATGTCAACTTTATCCTGATGCCACATGTCCTTGACTTCCTCAGCCAGTTGGATGTATTTTTCAATTTTTTCTCCTGTTTTCTTCTGTATATTTGTTGTATTGGGTATGGATATTTCGATTAGTTGTGTTAATTTCTTCTTGTTATTGGTGAGTATGATTTCAGGTTTGTTATGTGGTGTTGTGTTATCTGTTATAATCGTTCTGTTCCAGTATAATTTGTATTCATCATTCTCCAGTACATTTTGTGGTGCATACTTTTATGTGGGAACGTGTTGTTTTATTAGTTTATGTTGTACGGCAAGTTGTTGATGTATTATTTTTGCTACATTGTCATGTCTTCTGGGGTATTCTGTATTTGCTAGTATTGTACACCCGCTTGCGATGTGATCTACTGTTTCTATTTGTTGTTTGCAAAGTCTGCATTTATCTCTTGTGGTATTGGGATCTTTAATAATATGCTTGCTGTAATATCTGGTGTTTATTGTTTGATCCTGTATTGCAATCATGAATCCTTCCGTCTCACTGTATATATTGCCTTTTCTTAGCCATGTTTTGGATGTGTCTTGATCGATGAGTGGCTGTGTTAGATGATACGGGTGATTGTCATGTAGTGTTTTCTTTTCCCAATTTACTTTCTTTGTATCTGTTGATGTTATGTGATCTAAAGGGTTGTAGAAGTGGTTATGGAATTGCAGTGGTGTAGCCGATGTATTTATATGAGTGATTGCTTTGTGTATTTTGCTAGTTTCTGCTCGTTCTATAAAGAATTTTCTTAAATTGCTTACCTGTCCATAATGTAGGTTTTTTATGTCGATAAATCCCCTTCCTCCTTCCTTTCTGCTTAATGTGAATCTTTCTGTTGCTGAATGTATGTGATGTATTCTATATTTGTGGCATTGTGATCGTGTAAGTGTATTGAGTGCTTCTAGGTCTGTGTTACTCCATTTCACTACTCCAAATGAGTAGGTCAATACTGGTATAGCATAAGTATTTATTGCTTTTGTCTTGTTTCTTGCTGTCAATTCTGTTTTCAGTATTTTTGTTAGTCTTTGTCTATATTTTTCCTTTAGTTCTTCTTTAATATTTGTATTATCTATTCCTATTTTTTGTCTGTATCCTAGATATTTATAGGCATCCGTTTTTTCCATCGCTTCTATGCAGTCGCTGTGGTTATCCAAAATGTAATCTTCTTGTTCAGTGTGTTTTCCCTTGACTATGCTATTTTTCTTACATTTGTCTGTTCCAAAAGCCATATTTATATCATTGCTGAATACTTCTGTTATCTTTAGTAATTGGTTGAGTTGTTGATTTGTTGCTGCCAGTAGTTTTAGATCATCCATGTACAGCAAATGTGTGATTTTGTGTTGGTATGTTCCAGTAATATTGTATCCATAATTTGTATTATTTAGCATGTTGGATAGCGGGTTCAGAGCAAGGCAGAATCAGAAAGGACTTAATGAGTCTCCTTGGTATATTCCACACTAATCTGTATTGGCAGTGATGTGATATTATTTCGATTTGTTTGGATATTAAGTGTGGTTTTCCAATTTTTCATTACTATGTTTAGGAACTGTATCAATTTAGGATCTACTTTTTATATTTCCAATATTTGTAGTAAGCATGAGTGGGGTACACTATCAAAAGCTTTTTGGTAATCAATGTATGCGTAGTGTAGCGACCTTTGTTTAGTTTTAGCTTGGTATGTCACCTCTGCATCTATTATCAGCTGCTCTTTACATCCTTGTGCTCCTTTGCAACAGCCTTTTTGTTCTTCATTTATAATTTTGTTCTGTATTGTATCTGTCATTAATTTCTGTGTAATGACTGAAGTTAATATTTTGTATATTGTTGGTAGGCATGTTATAGGGCGATATTTAGCTGGGTTTGCTGTGTCTGCTTGATCTTTGGATTTCAGATAAGTTATTCCATGTGTAAGTGTATCAGGGAATGTGTATGGGTCTGCAATGTAACTGTTAAATAATTTAGGTAGATATGAATGTGTTGAGGTGAACTTCTTTAGCCAGAAATTTGCTATTTTATCTTTTCCAGGGGCTTTCCAATTGTGAGTAGAATTAATTGCTTGGGTGACTTCATGTTGCAAAATTATCACTTCAGGCATTTGTGGTATCATCTTGTATGTGTCTGTTTCTGCTTGTATCCACCGTGCATGCCTGTTATGCTGTACCGGGTTTGACCATATGTTACTCCAGAAATGTTCCATGTCTGTTATGTTTGGTGGATTGTCTATATTAATGTGTGTGTTATCTATTGTCTGGTAAAATTTCTTTTGGTTTGTGTTGAATGTTTGGATTTGCTTCCTTCTATTTTCACTTTTTTTGTATCTTCTAAGTCGTTTGGTCAATGCTTGTAATTTCTGCTTCTTTTCATCTAACTGCTCTATCGCTTCTTGTTGTGAGATTTTATCTAACCTTTCTCGTTTTTTGTCTGATATTTCATTTCTTATAAATTGTGTTAGCTGTCTGATGTCTTTACTCAGTTTTATTATTATTATTATTATTATTATTAATAATATTAATATTATTTCCGATTATTCCCATTTAAAGAGAGCGTTTGAACTTGAATCCCTTTATGATGATTGTTTATGTTTTTTCTGTGCCCAGATTTTCTTCATGTGTTCACTGTGTTGTGGTGTCAAATTTATGTATTTTGATGATGTTCCTGAATTCAGTTCTATTTTCTGCATGATTTACTGTTATGTGTGCTTGTCTGAGGTCCTCTTCAACTTCTTTTATCCATTTTGTTTTTCCCCTGCCTGAGTTGATGACTTTAAGAATTCGCTTTGAAATTCTATTTTCATTCATCCTGTGGGTATGTCCGTAGAACTACATTCTTCTTATCCTTATTGTACCCGTAATCTTGTCTGTATATTTATATAATTCTGATGTTGGTCTCTTCTTCCAGATTCCTTGCTCTTGTATCGGGCCAAAAAAATTTCTAAGAATTTTCCTTTCTTGTTTCTCTATTTCTTTGATTTTACTTTGCCCACCTATTTTTGTTGTTTCAGATGCATAGAGTGCCTCCGGAAGTACGACAGTGTTGTAGTGCCTCAATTATTATTATTATTATTATTACTTCTTTACTTTCTCAGACGTTAAGTCTGGTTGAGAATGGAAAGTGACGCGGACCTTGATCAAGCGTCACTTCCTATTAACTGTACGGTATGTGTTATATTGCATTTAGGAACTTCGGGTAATTGAACATGTATCAATAATTACGGATTTCTGTAGTTGTATATATGTGTTTGGATGTAGCTGTATTGCATTGATGTACTGATGGATATTGTGTGGTATGACTCCTGTAGTTGATACTATAATTGGTATGATGTCAACTTTATCCTGATGCCACATGTCTTTGACTTCCTCAGCCAGTTGGATGTATTTTTCAATTTTTTCTCCTGTTTTCTTTTGTATATTTGTTGTATTGGGTATGGATATTTCGATTAGTTGTGTTAATTTCTTCTTTTTATTGGTGAGTATGATGTCAGGTTTGTTATGTGGCGTTGTTTTATCTGTTATAATGGCTCTGTTCCAGTATAATTTGTATTCATCATTCTCCAGTACATTTTGTGGTGCATACTTGTATGTAGGAACTTGTTGTTTTAAAAGTTTATGTTGTAAGGCAAGCTGTTGATGTATTATTTTTGCAACATTGTCATGTCTTCTGGGGTATTCTGTATTTGCTAGTATTGTACATCCGCTTGTGATGTGATCTACTGTTTCTATTTGTTGTTTACAAAGTCTGCATTTATCTGTTGTGGTATTGGGATCTTTAATAATATGCTTGCTGTAATACCTGGTGTTTATTGTTTGATCCTGTATTGCAACCATGAATCCTTCTGTCTCACTGTATATATTGCCTTTTCTTAGCCATGTGTTGGATGCGTCTTGATCGATGTGTGGCTGTGTTAGATGATACGGGTGCTTGCCATGAAGTGTTTTCTTTTTCCAATTTACTTTTATTATTACTATTATTATTATTATTATTATTATTATTATTATTATTATTGTCGTCATTCAGATATCTTAAATTTTGAAATGCGAGGTTTAAACTTAACACCGTGAGTGAAGCGTGCGCACTAATCTAGATGAATTCTGTATAGGGCTTTAATCCCTGCGGGTTCTTATTTTCCACGAATGTTTTAATGCGTTGTCATTGAATTCACAGAAATTACAGAACAGTAACATCAGTTTCTTGTTTGGTTATGTGTTTAACGTTATCCCCGCGAATTTTTACGTACAACGTGTTATTTTAGTTGCTTTCTTGTCGCGAAAGTGATTCGGAACATCTACATGTATGGGGATACGCTGCAAATCACAGGTAAGTACCTGGCAGAGGGTGTCACCGCGTGCGGTGGCGCGCTCCACGTAAAGTGTGTAGAGAAATTGTTTTGTTATCAGTTCAGAGTCCTGCACATGTGGGTGTTATTTCTATGCCAGCCGAGCTGCTCGTAGAAATTGAACAGGCCGCTGTGTTTAGCAGGTTCTGGATTAGTGGTTCAGCAGACTAACGAGAAGGTCCTTGAGTCCCAGTTGAAAAGCTGGCCACTGTGACCGAGCGGTTCTAGGCGCTTCAGTCTGCAACCGCGCGACCGCTACGGTCGCAGGTTCGAATCCTGCCTCGGGCGTAGATGTGTGTGATGTCCTTAGGTTAGTTAGGTTTAAGTAGTTCTAAGGTCTAGGGGACTGATGACCTCAGATATTAAGTCCCATAGTGCTCAGAGCCATTTGAACCATTTTTTGAACCCAGTTGAAAGGAATGCAGAAGGAGTACAAATTTTCGTGTTGTCACCGAGTGATTAGAGCAGGGGCTCTACCTTGATGTTTTATTCTGGTTGTTTCAGAGTAACACGACTGGTTTTTGAATAATGTGACATGGGAAAGAACAGGCAACCAAATACTGAAAGGCTAGACACCGATGTCCTTGAGATAATTCAACTAATAGACGTAAATATCTACCAGGAACTGATGTAAAATATAATATTCAGCATTTATAACTATGAAATTATCTAAAAGAAAATACTGTTTTAGACTATCTCTCAGTAATATAACTTCCTCATTATTAAGGTCATGCACGTTCACTGACAAAACATGTAAGATTTTTTGTATTAATGTAGGAAGTATACTACTAATTTTGTTAAACTAGTAATGTATGTCACTAAAAAAAATATTTAGCCAGAAAAAAGCGTTTCTAACATTGGCTACAAGTATGGACTGCTCGTCGGCAGACAAGATTTGTTTGACTGCTCTTTGTAGGTGCTCAGGGCATAGGCCTTCCCAAGCTAGGTGTGCGCGGGTTCAGTGCACCCCTTTACCGGCTGTTTTCGTGACCCGAGGTCGCTTCTACTCGGCTAGTCAACTACTCAGTTGGCTTCACGAGGCTGGATCATCCCGCAGTAGTCCTTCCATCACGGAAAAATCCCTGGCAGAACCAGAAATCGAACCCGATTCCTTCGCATGGCAATGAACCACCCTGACCACTCACCTACGAACGGGGCGTTGGATCTTGTAGAGTTACCAATTTCTAGTGATATCGCACCATTCGTTTCACAATCAATAAAATGTTCCGATCTATTAAACCGTGATAGAATGAGTTTCACATTAAAACCGAACGCTTCGTCACAATTTGCGGAGGACATTATCAAGGCAGATCGTAGCTTCTCCGATTGTCCTATTCTTATCCTGGCTCGCTTCTGAATGCAGCATAATTTCGCTTCCGCGCAGTGGCACGACGTCGCATAATGCCGACAACGGGGCGCAACTGGCCGTTGTGTACTGCCGTCGTCCGCTGTTGCTATCACAGCGTGCTGGAGCACTGCTAGACGTCTTCTTCAGCACCGGAATCAGACGTCATTCGATTCCACAACCTCCTTCCTATTGCAGTTCCTTACTGTTACTGACAAATTTGCTGCAATCATTTAAGATATCATACTGAAAGTCAATTAAAATTTTTTATAAATGTTAATGTAATCCGAAAGAAAGCAGGTGTTGACAGATGTGAAAATTACCGAACTATAGGTTTAATAAGTCACAGCTGCAAAATACTAACGCGAATTCTTTACAGACGAATGGAAAAACTGATAGAAGCCGACCTCGGGGAAGATCAGTTTGGATTCCGTAGAAATGTTGGAACACGTGTGGCAGTACTGACCATACGACTTATCTTAGAAGCTAGATTAAGGAAAGGCAAACCTACGTTTCTAGCATTTGTAGACTTAGAGAAAGCTTTTGACAATGTTGATTGGAATACTCTCTTTCAAATTCTGAAGGTGGCAGGGGTAAAATACAGGGAGCGAAAGACTATTTACAATTTGTACAGAAAGTAGATGGCAGTTATAAGAGTCGAGGGACATCAAAGGGAAGCAGTGGTTGGGAAGGGGGTGAGACATGGTTGTAGCCTATCCCCGACGTTATTCAATCTGTATACTGAGAAAGCAATAAAGGAAACAAAAGAAAAGTTTGGAGTAGATATTAAAATCCATGGAGAAGAAATAAAAACTTTGAGGTTCGCCGATGACATTGTAATTCTGCCAGAGACAGCAAAGGACTTGGAAGAGCAGTTGAACGGAATGAGCAGTGTCTTGAAAGGAGGGTATAAGATGAACATCAACAAAAGCAAAACGAGGATAATGGAATGTAGTCGAATTATGTCGGGTGATGCTGAGGGAATTAGATTAGGAAATGAGACACTTAAAGTGGTAGAGGAGTTTTGCTATTTGGGGAGCAAAATAACTGATGACGGTCGAAGTAGAGAGGATATAAAATGTAGACTGGTAATGGCAAGGAAAGCTTTTCTTAAGAAGAAAAATTTGTTAACATCGAGTATAGATTTAAATGTCAGGAAGTCGTTTCTGAAAGTATTTGTATGGAGTGTAGCCATGTATGAAAGTGAAACATGGACGATAAATAGTTTGGACAAGAAGAGAATAGAAGTTTTTGAAATGTGGTGCTACAGAAGAATGCTGAAGATTAGATGGGTAGATCACATAACTAATGAGGAGGTATTGAATAGAATTGGGGAGAAGAGGAGTTTGTGGCACAACTTCACTAGAAGAAGGGATCGGTTGGTAGGACATGTTCTGAGACATCGAGGGATTACCAATTTAGTATTGGAGCTGGAGCGTAAAAAATCGTAGAGGGAGACGAAGAGAGGAATACACTAAGCAGATTCAGAAGGATGCAGGTTGCAGTAGGTACTGGGAGATGAAGAAGCTTGCACAGGATAGGGTAGCATGGAGAGCTGCATCAAATCAGTCTCAGGACTGAAGACCACAACAACAACAACAAGGTTTTGATGATTAATATGCAGCTTGGCTGACTTCAGATACCTGTTAATGTTTGAAAAATTTCATAGTTTCTTAATTGTTTAAAAGCTCTTTTGGTGACATCAATTGCTGATCTCATTTCCTTGTTAATATTCGATAAGTTGTTTAATTTCTCAACTGTTTAAAAGCTATTTTAAAAACGTCATAAGTTGTTGACTTTTATTTTAATAAAAGATTATGCATGGTTTCAGCGATGGACACTAATTTCTTGCCTCCTGGCCCTGCCGTACTGGCAGCAGGGTTTTAAGTTGCTTTAGGGTAGCTACGTTCGTTTCAGAGATGACTGGACACCGGGAGAATGAACCAGAAGCGAGCTCGGGCGAGAGACGCTCCACGTGAAGTTCATTCCCAGTCTCAGGGAGCACGTGGCGGCCATTTGAAGTGACTTACAAGTGTGTTACGCACCTCGTGCCACGCGGTGTCGAGGTCACAGGAGACGGAACCTCTCCTGTTGCCTGAAAAGGGAAGGCAAGTGGCGTTCACAGTACTTCGCCTGTGGACTATGCTGTGTATCCCATCGACATGAGTGAAGAACAAGTCTCAGAGTTTTACGACCAGAGGCAAAGAGAACAATAGGGTACAGCTGAAGTAAAGAACACTATGTGAGCCGCTGCAATCGTTAGCACTCGACTCGGAAAATAAGTCGCAGAAAATGAGGGTCTGTTTAATTCATGCGCTTTACGAGTGCCACTCGTTAGTCGCATAGAGAATACTGTTGAAGTAAATTTGTTTTGGCTGGCGCTCAGACTGGGGAATAAGAATAGCGCTTAACGTCTGACGTGCAAAAAGAAACGCTGAAGTCAAATCACGGTGAATTGTAGACGCCAGGTGGAAGCGCGCAGTGCGGTAATACAGACGTGTATTGTTCATGTTTGCCATTTTTTGCTAAATGAGTCGATTTAGGACTGTGAAAACTACACTCTTGGCTATTAAAATTTTAACACCACAAAGGTGCCATGTAACAAACGTGACATTGGCGTGAATGGTACTGTTTGCGAGAATACTCAAATGATTATCATTAGGACAGCGGATAACGCAAAAGCACGAGAACGTCATAATTTACGAAATATGGGAAATTTGGGGTCTGTGCAATACTATCCCGTGATTGCGACAAAAGCTATATCGGCCAGACAGGCAGGTCCTTTGACTTGACGTTCAAAGAACACACCTACGCCAGCAATAAAACAGCATTATACAGGGTGGTCCATTGATCGTGACCGGGCCAAATATCTAACGAAATAAGTATCAAACGAAAAAACTACAAAGCACGAAACTGGTCTAGCTTCAAGGGGGCAACCAGATGGCGCTATGGTTGGCCCGCTAGATGGCGCTGCCATAGGTCAAACTGATACCAACTGCGTTGGTGGACCACTTTTTCCGCTTTGTAATAGATGGCGCTGTAATAGTCACAAACATATTTCTTGCAATTTTAGACGAACAGTTGGCAACAGGTAGGTTTTTAAATTAAAATTCAAAACATAGGTACGTTTGAACATTTTATTTCGGTGGTTCCCATGTGATACATGTGCCTTTGTGAACTTATCATTTTTGAGAAAGCATGCTGTTGCAGCGTGATTACCTGTAAATACCACATTAACGCAATAAATCGTCAAAATGATGTCCGTCTACCTCAATGCAGTTCGAAATATGTGTAACGACATTCCTCTCAACAGCGAATAGTTCGCCTTCCGTAATGTTCGCACATGCATTGACATTGCGCTCACGCATGTTGTCAGGCGTCGTCGGTGGATCGCGATAGCAAATATCCTTCACCTTTCCCCACAGAAAGAAATCCGGGGATGTCAGATCCGGTGAACGTGTGGGCCATGGTATGGTGCTTCGACGACCAATCCACCTGTCATGAAATATCCTATTCAATACTGCTTCAACCGCACGCGAGCTATGTGCCGGACATCCATCATGTTGGAAGTACATCGCCATTCTGTCATGGAGTGAAACGTCTTGTAGTAACATCGGTAGAACAGTACGTAGGAAATCAACATACATTGCACCACGTTTTTGAGATTCCCGATTCTCGCACAATTTGTCTACTACTGATGTGCGGATTAGCCGCGACAGCAGCGAAAACACCTACTTCGGCATCATCATTTGTTGTAGGTCGTGGTTGACGTTTCACATGTGGCTGAACACTTCCTGTTTCCTAAAATAACGTAACTATCCGGCGAGCGATCCGGACACTTGGATGACGTCGTCCAGGATACCGGCAGCATACATAGCACACGCCCGTTGGGCATTTGGATCACAGTAGCTATACATTAACACGATATCGACCTTTTCCGCAATTGGTTAACGGTCCATTTTAACACGGGTAATGCATCACGAAGCAAATACCGTCCGCACTGTCGGAATGTTATGTGATACCACGTACTTACACGTTTGTGATTGTTACAGCGCCATCTATCACAAAGCGAAAAAAGTGGCCCAAGTAAAACATTCATATTTCTTTACGTACTACACGAATTTTTAATAAAAAGTGGGGTTTCCTATCTAAAAAGTGCCATTCATATCCGCTTGACCTATGGCAGCGCCATCTAGCGGGCCAATCATAGCGCCATCAGGTTTCCCCCTTCAAGCTAGACGAGTTTCTTTCTTTATACTTTTTCCGTTTGATGCTTATTTCGTGAGATACACTCCTGGAAATTGAAATAAGAACACCGTGACTTCATTGTCCCAGGAAGGGGAAACTTTATTGACACATTCCTGGGGTAAGATACATCACATGATCACACTGACAGAACCACAGGCACTTAGACACAGGCAACAGAGCATGCACAACGTCGGCACTAGTACAGTGTATATCCACCTTTCGCAGCAATGCAGGCTGCTATTCTCCCATGGAGACGATCGTAGAGATGCTGGATGTAGTCCTGTGGAACGGCTTGCCATGCCACTTCCACCTGGCGCCTCAGTTGGACCAGCGTTCGTGCTGGACGTGCAGACCGCGTGAGACGACGCTTCATCCAGTCCCAAACATGCTCAATGGGGGACAGATCCGGAGATCTTGCTGGCCAGGGTAGTTGACTTACACCTTCTAGAGCACGTTGGGTGGCACGGGATACATGCGGACGTGCATTGTCCTGTTGGAACAGCAAGTTCCCTTGCCGGTCTAGGAATGGTAGAACGATGGGTTCGATGACGGTTTGGATGTACCGTGCACTATTCAGTGTCCCCTCGACGATCACCAGTGGTGTACGGCCAGTGTAGGAGATCGCTCCCCACACCATGATGCCGGGTGTTGGCCCTGTGTGCCTCGGTCGTATGCAGTCCTGATTGTGGCCCTCACCTGCACGGCGCCAAACACGCATACGACCATCATTGGCACCAAGGCAGAAGCGACTCTCATCGCCCTCCATTCACGCCTGTCCCGACACCACTGGAGGCGGGCTGCACGATGTTGGGGCGTGAGCGGAAGACGGCCTAACGGTGTGCGGGACCGTAGCCCAGCTTCATGGAGACGGTTGCGAATGGTCCTCGCCGATACCCCAGGAGCAACAGTGTCCCTAATTTGCTGGGAAGTGGCGGTGCGGTCCCCTACGGCACTGCGTAGGATCCTACGGTCTTGGCGTGCATCCGTGCGTCGCTGCGGTCCGGTCCCAGGTCGACGGGCACGTGCACCTTCCGCCGACCACTGGCGACAACATCGATGTACTGTGGAGACCTCACGCCCCACGTGTTGAGCAATTCGGCGGTACGTCCACCCGACCTCCCGCATGCCCACTATACGCCCTCGCTCAAAGTCCGTCAACTGCACATACGGTTCACGTCCACGCTGTCGCGGCATGCTACCAGTGTTAAAGACTGCGATGGAGCTCCGTATGCCACGGCAAACTGGCTGACACTGACGGCGGCGGTGCACAAATGCTGCGCAGCTAGCGCCATTCGACGGCCAACACCGCGGTTGCTGGTGTGTGCTGTGCCGTGCGTGTGATCATTGCTTGTACAGCCCTCTCGCAGTGTCCGGAGCAAGTATGGTGGGTCTGACACACCGGTGTCAATGTGTTCTGTTTTCCACTTCCAGGAGTGTATTTGGCCCGGTCACTTTCAATGGACCACCCTGTATTTACATCTGCAAAACAAGTGATATGATATTGGGTGCATTAACCAAAAATAAAAAAAATTACATAATGCCGAAGAAAGCAGTCGTTTACACATTTTGGAACAACTAGACGTTTACGTCAGGAAACACAAAGAACCGGATATACTTCTGAATGAATAAAATGAGTTAGCAATTAACTCATACTGAAATATTTCACATGACTGATGTAGCTGTGATAGTTGCTGTTTCCTGCATACGTGCTCCAGCTGCTCATGAGGCCACCTTGTAACTAGTGTACCACTTTACTGTCGGCGCCGCGTCCGCGCTTCCTAACGTCTACCCAGCTAACGTTAACACCTCGCAGCCGGGAGAAGAGCGCCAGCGAGCTGCAGCGACCAACTGCCCCTCCTAAGCCAAGGACGTAGGCAGGATTTTATAAAAGGGGTGTTCGGTTCGTAAATGAGGACCTTAAAAAGGCTCACGTTATCGATTTACTCCGAAAACATTTAATTATGAGGTACATAATTTGCTTTCTGGAGTCCTTCATACGTATAGTATTTAGTATATAAAATTAAACAAGAAAAGCGTTTTTAAGAATGTAGGACGCATATTCTCAACAGTATGTATATACAGGGTGGTCCACTCATAGTGACCAGGCCAGATATCTCACGAAGTAAGCGTCAAAAAAATAAAAAAAAACTACATAGAACGAAACTCGTCTAGCTTGAAGGGGTAAACCAGATGGCGCTACGGTTGGTCCGCTAGATGGCGCTGCCATACGTCAAACGGATATCAACTCCGTTTTTTAAAAATAGGAACCCCCATTTTTAATTACATATTCGTGTAGTACGTAAGGAAATATGAATGCTTTAGTTGGACCAATTTTTTCACTTTGTGACAGATGGCGCTGTGATAGTCGCAAACGTATAAGGACGTGGTATAACGTAACATTCCACCAGCACGGACGGTATTTGCTTCGTGATACATTACCCTTGCTGAAATGGACCATTTACTAATTGCGGAAAAGGTCGATATCGTGTTGATGTATGGCTATTGTGATCAAAATGCCCAACGGGAGTGTGCTATGTATGCTGCTCGGTATCCTGGACATCATCCAAGTGTCCGAACCGTTCGCCGGATAGTTAAGTTACTTAAGGAAACAGGAAATGTTGAGCCACATGTGAAACGTCAGTCACGACCTGCAACAAATGATGACACCCAAGTATGTGTTTTAGATGCTGTCGCGTCTAATCCGCACATCAGCAGCAGACAAATTGCGCGAGAATCGGGAATCTGAAAAACGTCGGTGTTGAGAAAAATGTTTCAAATGGCTCTGAGCTCTATGGGACTTAACTTCTAAGGTCACCAGTCCCCTACAACTTAGAACTACTTAAACCTAACTAACCTAAGGACAACACACACATCCATGCCCGATGCAGGATTCGAACCTGCGACCGCAGCGGTCGCGCGGTTCCAGACTGTAGCGCCTAGAATCGCTCGGCTAACCCGGCCGGCCGGTGTTGAGAATGCTACATCAACATCGATTGCACCCCTACCATATTTCTATGCACCAGTTCTGCCACTGGGCACAAGAGAAATTACGGGACGATGAGAAATTTTTTGCGCGTGTTCTATTTAGCGAAGAAGCGTCATTCACCAACAACGGTAAAGCAAACCGGCATTATATGCACTATTGGGCAACGGAAAAACCCCGATGGCTGCGACAAGTGGAACATGAGCGAGCTTGGCGGGTTAATGTATGGTGCGGCATTATGGGAGGAAGGATAATTGGACCCCATTTGATTGATGGCAATCTAAATGGTGCAATGTATGCTGATTTCCTACGATATGTTCTACCAATGTTACTACAAGATGTTTCACTGCATGACAGAATGGCGATATACTTCCAAGATGATGGATGTCCGGCACATAGCTCGTGTACGGTTGAGGCGGTATTGAATAGCATATTTCGTGACAGATGGATTTTTCGTCGAAGCACCATACCATGGCCCGCACGTTCACCGGATCTGATGTCCCTGGATTTCTTTCTGTGGGGAAAGGTGAAGGATATTTGCTATCGTGATCCACCGACAACGCCTGACAACATGCGTCAGCACATTGTCAATACACGTGCGAACATAACGGAAGGCGAACTATTCGCTGTTGAGAGGAATGTCGTTACACGTATTGCCAAATGCATTGAGGTTGACGGACATCATTTTGAGCATTTATTGCATTAATGTGTTATTTATAGGTAGTCACGCTGTAATAGCATGCGTTCTCAGAAATGACAAGTTCACAAAGGTACATGTATCTCATTGTAACAACCGAAATAAAATGTTCAAACGTACCTACGTTCTGTATTTTAATTTAAGAAACCTACCTGTTAGCAACTGTTCGTCTAAAGTTGTGAGCCATATGTTTGTGATTATTACAGCGCCATCTATTACAAAGCGAAATAAGTGGTCCAAGTAAAACATTCATATTTCTTTAGGTACTACACGAATATGTAATGAAAAATGGGGGTTCGTATTTTAAAAAACTCAATTGATATCCGTTTGACCTACGGCAGCGCCATCTAGCGGAACAACCATAGCGCCATCTGGTTTCCCCCTTCAAGCTAGACGAGTTTCGTTCTTTGTAGTTTTTTCGCTTGGCGCTTATCTCGTGAGATTTTTGGCCCGGTCACGATCAGTGGACCACCCTGTACACTATGTGATCAGAAGTATCCGAACACCCCCCAAAATATGCGGTTTTCAAATTAGGTGCATTTCCGTTATTGTAACATATAACTGCATCATAGAGATCTATTCTAAGTACTTCAAGTCCACAGAATGTCGTTTTTGAGCATCTAATCCAAATTAAATTAATGAGGCTCTCATTTGCGTTCTGTATCTTTACGTGAGGACACTTCTTCAATAAACCAGGGTTTGCAAGAAACCAGAATTTGGGCTTGATTGCACTCATAACATGTTCTGATAATGAGTGTTCATGTGAATACGTCTCATTTCTGTTGTTGAACTTATACCAGTCGTCTTTCTGACACAGACTGTGCATTAACGTTTGGTCAGTGGAAAAAAGAAAATGCCCGCGCAACATGCCCCATTGCCTCTAAATTACGTGTGTTTTTCCTGATAGCTCTCACATAAAATAAGAGAATCAGTTTCTTTCAGAGGAAGCCTGCCTTTTCCTCCTAGTGGTTTGCATCATTAAGTACTTTACCTTTTTTCTCTTTCAGCAAGCGACGAAGCCTACCAAAAAGCATCTTTTGGATGTGGCCAACACATTCAAACTTTTCTATTGTTGTATTGTACAGATTTTTATCTGTTACGGCTTTGAACGAAGAGGAGCCCTTATCACCAAGGTATTTGGTACATCTAACACCATTCTGGTCCTCAGATCTGGAGAACATCCTCACAACTGCAGCAGCCTCCATGCCCCCACTTGACCCACTATAATTTATAGAGTATCCTACTGCATGCTTTCCTTGCCACAGTTTCTCACTATCTTCACTGTTGGACATTTTCCTTATTACACACCGGTGGCAGTATTTAGACATGATTTCTACATCTAAAACATTATCTGAGTCAATACCAGTAACAGGTGGAGCTCCATACAGGTACGCCTGACTCTTTTCATCCAGGTCTCATCTACACACACATACCTGAATCTATAATTTGTCTAAGAGGGCATTGTCTAGAAATACACTACTGGCCATTAAAATTGCTACCCCAAGAAGAAATGCAGATGATAAACGGATATTCATTGGACAACTGAGTCAAACAGAGCTTGGAAGGCTTGTACAGGTACAGCTGGCCATGCAGCTTCAACACGATACCACAGTTCATCATGAGTAGTGACCGGCGTATTGTAACGAGCCAGTTGCTCGGCCACCATTGATCAGACGTTTTAAATTGGTGAGAGATCTGGAGAATGCGCTGGTCAGGGCAGCAGTCGAACATTTTCCGTATCCAGAAAGTCCCGTACAGGACCTGCAAATTGCGAATGTGCATTATCCAGCTGAAATGTAGGGATTCGCAGAGATCGAATGAAGGGTAGAGCCACGGATCGTAACACATCAGAAATGTAACGTACACTGTTCAAAGTGCCGTCAATGCGAACAAGAGGTGACCGAGACGTGTAACCAACGGCACCCCATACCATCACGCCAGGTGATACGCCAGTATGGCGATGACAAATAAACGCTTCGAATGTGCGTTCACCGCGATGTCGCCAGACACGGATGCGACCGTCATGATGCTGTAAACAGAACCTGGATTCATCCGAAAAAATGACGTTTTGTCATTCGTGCACCCAGGATCGTTGTTGAGTGATGGACCGTCAAGGGTAACGCAGCCATGGTCTCCGAGCCGATAGTCCATGCTGCTGCAAACGTCGTCGAACTGTTCGTGCAGATGGATGTTGTCTTGCAAACGTCCCCATCTGTTGACTCAGGGATCGAGACGTGGCTGCACGATCCGTTTCAGCCATGCGGATAAAATGCCTGTCATCTCGACTGCTAGAGATACGAGGCCGTTGGGATCCAGCATGGCGTTCCGTATTACCCTCCTGAGCCCACCGATTCCATATTCTGCTAACAGTCATTGGATCTCGACCAATGCGAGCAGCAATGTCGCGATACGATAAACCGCAATCACGATAGGCTACAATCCGACCTTTATCAAAGTCGGAAACGTGATTGGTACGCATTTCTCCTTCTTACACGAGGCATCACAAGAACGATTCACCAGGCAACGCCGGTCAACTGCTGTTTGTGTATAAGAAATCGGTTGGAAACTTTAATCATGTCAGCACGTTGTAGGTGTCACCACCGGCGCCAACCTTGTGTGAATGCTCTGAAAAGATAATCGTTTGCATATTACAGCACCTTCTTCCTGTCGGTTGAATTTCGCGTCTGTAGCACGTCATCTCCGTGGTGTAGCATTTTTAATGGCCAGTAGTGTAAAACTAAAACAGCCTGAATAGGCGTAGTCACATTTTAAAAACGCGGTACATAAGTACTAAGTCAACACCAAGCTCTGGCGTGCGCCTCGTCTCCATGGACGCCGTGCGGTGGGCTTTGGGAGCTCACGTTGAAACTAAGTAGGACTCCTACTTAGTTTCACGTGAGCTCCCGAGACCCACCTCACGGCGTCCATGGAGACAAGGCGCACGCCAGAGCTTAAGTCTTGGTGTCGACTTACAATTAGTACTTTTGTAGCGGATTTTCAAAATGCGACTACGCCTATTCAGGCTATTTTAGTTTTATTTCTAGACCATGCCATCTTAGACAAATTATACACTCCTGGAAATGGAAAAAAGAACACATTGACACCGGTGTGTCAGACCCACCATACTTGCTCCGGACACTGCGAGAGGGCTGTACAAGCAATGATCACACGCACGGCACAGCGGACACACCAGGAACCGCGGTGTTGGCCGTCGAATGGCGCTAGCTGCGCAGCATTTGTGCACCGCCGCCGTCAGTGTCAGCCAGTTTGCCGTGGCATACGGAGCTCCATCGCAGTCTTTAACACTGGTAGCATGCCGCGACAGCGTGGACGTGAACCGTATGTGCAGTTGACGGACTTTGAGCGAGGGCGTATAGTGGGCATGCGGGAGGCCGGGTGGACGTACCGCCGAATTGCTCAACACGTGGGGCGTGAGGTCTCCACAGTACATCGATGTTGTCGCCAGTGGTCGGCGGAAGGTGCACGTGCCCGTCGACCTGGGACCGGACCGCAGCGACGCACGGATGCACGCCAAGACCGTAGGATCCTACGCAGTGCCGTAGGGGACCGCACCGCCACTTCCCAGCAAATTAGGGACACTGTTGCTCCTGCGGTATCGGCGAGGACCATTCGCAACCGTCTCCATGAAGCTGGGCTACGGTCCCGCACACCGTTAGGCCGTCTTCCGCTCACGCCCCAACATCGTGCAGCCCGCCTGCAGTGGTGTCGCGACAGGCGTGAATGGAGGGACGAATGGAGACATGTCGTCTTCAGCGATGAGAGTCGCTTCTGCCTTGGTGCCAATGATGGTCGTATGCGTGTTTGGCGCCGTGCAGGTGAGCGCCACAATCAGGATTGCATACGACCGAGGCACACAGGGCCAACACCCGGCATCATGGTGTGGGGAGCGATCTCCTACACTGGCCGTACACCACTGGTGATAGTCGAGGGGACACTGAATAGTGCACGGTACATCCAAACCGTCATCGAACCCATCGTTCTACCATTCCTAGACCGGCAAGGGAACTTGCTGTTCCAACAGGACAATGCACGTCCGCATATATCCCGTGCCACCCGACGTGCTCTAGAAGGTGTAAGTCAACTACCCTGGCCAGCAAGATCTCCGGATCTGTCCCCCACAGCGCATGTTTGGGACTGGATGAAGCGTCGTCTCACGCGGTCTGCACGTCCAGCACGAACGCTGGTCCAACTGAGGCGCCAGGTGGAAATGGCATGGCAAGCCGTTCCACAGGACTACATCCAGCATCTCTACGATCGTCTCCATGGGAGAATAGTAGCCTGCATTGCTGCGAAAGGTGGATATACACTGTACTAGTGCCGACATTGTGCATGCTCTGTTGCCTGTGTCTATGTGCCTGTGGTTCTGTCAGTGTGATCATGTGATGTATCTGACCCCAGGAATGTGTCAATAAAGTTTCCCCTTCCTGGGACAATGAATTCACGGTGTTCTTATTTCAATTTCCAGGAGTGTAGATTCAGGTACATCTTCTGAAGAAGCCTCAATTACTTTGGGCTGAAACCTAGGTAAAGGTTGGCTTCATTACCGCAATCGAGGCTGATAGTTTCTTATATATTAGATTATCAAGGTTGCTGACTGGGCTGCAATGTTGAAAGTACAAATTCTAAATGTGTCTCAGCCAAATATCTTGTATTTTGGCTTTTACAACTGTAGTTAGCTTAGTAGTGCTGAGAGCTGAAGACGACACCAATGCGAGGTAAGAAATTTATTATTCAGTTTATGAATTTTCGCACAGAGACCACTTTTGTACTTATTCAAATTTACACGATCGTAATAAGATCGAGTAGATCTGAATGTACTTACGTCTAATTTGTCATTATCAAATAAGTAAGTAATAACAGGTCGTCAAAATAGTAAAATCTATTTAGAACAGAGACTATAACACCACGTTCAAATTCACTTATACCTTTGTAACGTGCGATTGTAGCAGCAGTAATCGATCTAACAAGTCCTCCAGACACTTGTTGTCTTATATTGGCATTGCTGACCGCAGCGCCGTATTCTACCTGTTTACATATAACTGCATTTCAACAAACATGCATATACCAGTTTCTTTGGCGCTGTAGTGTGTTTATGTACAGTGTAATTTTCTATGTATGTGTGAATACTTTTTTCCTTTTATATGGGCAGATTAGGAGGGAAACCCCATACTGTTAGTTTTTTTAATTCTTTATTTCAGTAACAACAATAATAATAATTATACAAATTAACCCACCACCTTAGTGATTAGTGGATCCTAATGTTAATACAATATTATATGTTATTAGCAGCTATTACAGCTATTACAGTTAATTTGTGAGTTACAGACAGTGTGACACAGTACATGTTAATAGGCAGATTACGATTTTTAATCTATACACTACTACCTACTTCTTATTATTCCTAACTGCCTGCAGCGTTACAGGTGTGTGAACCTACTTCAAGGCCTTGCTCATCGAGCTAATCCCGATGAGCGTGCCCCTGACACTGGGCAGGCCAAAACTACTAGTCGCTGCGGGTTCCTAGTTTAGTATCCACTTCTAATCCTACTAACTACTAGCTAACCTACGTCAAATCCGGTGCTGTCTTAATCGAGAACAGGTGTACCCCAGTCCATCTAGCCCTGCACGTGGCGGATTCCAACTAACAAGTCGACCTGTCCAACTACAGGCGGTACAGGATTAGGGTACTAGGACACGTTCAGTGGTTGGTTCTAATCGCGAAAGTCTATCAGCTATGCAGTCAGAACTTGCCAAGTTGCTCAAGGTTTCGTAAGTCTCTTCGTGTGTTAATAAGTCGTATGTGTTGTTGTTTGGAAGTTGTTGTCTTAATGTAACTGCTACATCATCGAAAAGGGGGCACTCGTAAACCACATGGTCGGGAGTACCCTCCGAAGCGCCACAGTCACACTCAGGTGTAGCCCTTTTCCCAAACCGACATAGGTAGGTCGAGTAGGGCCCATGACCAGTGAGAAAATGTATTAGACCCTGGGTTGGTTGAAAATACCTCATGCCTAACCTTTCTTTAATATTTGGCAAGAGTCTGAAGGTTCTTCTGCCAGATTCATCCATTTCCCAAGATTCCTGCCATAAGTTCTCACCCCTTCTCCGTATCTCTCTTTTGTCCCTAGCCAGAGCTCCCAGTATATTCTCTATTTTCATGTCGTTCCATTTCTGTTGGTTTTTTTAATTATTTATTTCAAAAACAATAATAATTATACAATATTAACCCACCTCCTAAGACGATTAGTGGGTCATGAAATGCTACATAGATTAGATTACAATGCAGCTTTTACAATTATGTTAGTGAGCTACAGTTTAACTACGACAATGTGTTAGTTTCAGTTTTCTACGACAATGGGCAATTTGATCTAACTACTTATTACTTAACTAATCTACTATGACTATTACCTGCAGCGTCACAGGTGTGCCAGTTGTATATAAACCTACTTAGGACAGCCAGCTTCAACGAGCTAAACCCGAGGAGCATGCGCCTGACACTGGGCTGGCCGAGGTAAGTAATCGCTGCAGTTCCCTAAATTAATGTCCTAATCTAAATCCTACAAAACTAACTTAACCTACGTCGTATCCGGTGCTTGTCTTGATTGGTGGTGTTGACCCCCCCCCCCCTAGTCCTGTACGTGGCGGATTCCAACTATGATGGAAGTCGGCCAGCCCACGCACAGGCGGTATGGGAACGGTATGGGAATGGGATCTGGTCTCAATTGGTTTGATCTACGAGTTGATACCTAATCTAGGTCCCTCAGGTATTCTAATAACACTTTTCGTGATACCCCATCTGCCAATGCATTCAAAGTGTGAAAAGTGTCTTCTTGTCTGAGTAGGTGGTATGTGTCGTTATTTGGAAGTCTGTTCCAGAGTGTTGTCGCGACATCATTGAAGAGAGGGCACTCGTAAACCACGTGGTCGGGAATACCCTCTGCCGCGCCACAGTCACACGCGGTGGTTGCCCTCTTCCCAAACCGACATAAGTATGTCGGATAGGGTGCATGGCCAGAGAGAAAGTGAATGCGTCCTCGTGTAGGTTCAAAGTATTTCATGCCCCCACGCTCTTTTACATCTGGTTAAAACTGGAAGGTCCTTCTCCCAGTTTCTTCTTCCTCCCAGGCCCTCTGCCAAAGTTCCTCCCCTCTGTTTCTTATTTCCCCCTTATCCTCCACCCTCACACCCATGATTTCTATTATTTTCTCCATATTCCCCTTTTTGGCCCAGTACCACGCCATTTGTTCTCGTATCTTGATGTCTAACGGACAAAGCCCCATTATGACTCACAGAGCTCCCCCCGAAGATGTTCTGTATGCCCCCACAGATCTGAGAATCGTGCTTCTCTGGACCCTTCTCACTGTCATGGCGGGCACGACGCTCTTGAGCCTGTGCGCCCAGACTCCCGAGCCGTAACCCACTACTGAAGTTAAAATACTGTTATGATTTTTATGAGGTGAGGAGGGAGATGAAATCTTTTATGTCCAGTGGAGATGAGGTTGTTTAGTAGTTGGAGAGCTCTCTGGGTTACGGTGTCTATGTGTTTCCCGACGTTCCATCTCTCGTCAATGATGACTCCCAAGTATCGTGTCTCCCGTCGCCGAAGAACTGGAGAGCCATCGATTCTAACAGTAGGATTCCTGATTAACTGTCCTTTTAATAGCAGTTTTTTTTTAAAAATCTTTTATTACCATCAATAATAATAATTATTATACATAATCACCCACTTCCTTATATAATTAGTGGGTCTTACTTTCTAAGTATGTTAGATACAATTAGCAGCTAATTACAATGTAGTGGGTTGTGAGCTACAGCTATACTCTAATTACAATGGGCAGCTATTGTTACACGTATTAGTATTTAACTTCTAAGATTTTAACTAAGTCTACTGCCTGCAGCGTCACAGATGTGTCAGAAATATGTATATAAACCTACTTTATTGCCTTGCCCATCGAGCTAATCCCGATGGGCGTGCCCCTGACACTGGGCAGGCCAGGATGTTATTCGCTGCAGGTTCCTAATACTAGTTTCCTAATCTAATTTCTACTAACTAGAAGTCAATTCCGGTGCATCGTCTAGTCCTTGATGTTATTACCCACTCCCCCTAATCCCGCACGTGGCGGATTCCAGACTGTGAAGGTCGGCCTGTCCACGCGCAGGCGGTATGGGAGTAGGGCGCGTGTTTGGTACTAGAATTTCTCTAATTTTATTGCAATTTGTGTTAGTTAATTTATTTCCCTCATGTATTCTTTTAGCACATTTCGTGATACCTCGTCTTCTAGTTTATTTAGTGTTTGAAAAGTGTCTCGTTGTCTTATGAGGTGGTAAGTGTCATGGTCAGGTAGTTGGTCACGTAGTGTGGAAGCAACATCATTGAAGAGGGGGCACTCGTAAATCACATGATCGGGAGTGCCCTCCGGTTCACCACATTCACACGCGGGTGTGGCCCTTTTCCCGAGTCGACATAAGTATGTCGGGTAAGGCCCATGTCCAGTGAGAAAATGGATTAGTCCTCTAGTGGGTTCAAAGCATTTCATTTTTAGTCGTTCCATAATGTTTGGATCCGCAGCTCCTGGTCGTGCGGTAGCGTTCTCGCTTCCCGCGCCCGGGGGGTTCCCGGGTTCGATTCCCGGCGGGGTCAGGGATTTTCTCTGCCTCGTGATGACTGGGTGTTGTGTGCTGTCCTTAGGTTAGTTAGGTTTAAGTAGTTCTAAGTTCTAGGGGACTGATGACCATAGATGTTAAGTCCCGTAGTGCTCAGAGCCATTTGAACCATTTTTTGAACCTAATGTTTGGAATCAGTTCATATGTCCTACACCCTGTTTCGTCCGTCTCCCATAGTTCTTGTCATAGTTTCTTGCCATAGTTGTTCTCCCCTTTGCCGAATCTCACCCTTGTCCCTAGCCCCAGTGCCTAAAATCTCTTCTATCTTCGTTGCATTTCCCTTCTTAATCCAGAACCACGCGGCCTGCTCTCTGATTTTGATGTCCAGGGGGCAGAGCCCCATTATGACCAATAACTCTCCCCCTGGTGATGTTCTATAAGCCCCCACAGATCTAAGTATCATGTTCCTTTGAACCCTTGTCACTGTCATGGCGGGCACAACCCTCGTGATCCTGTGTGCCCAGACTCCTGAGACGTAACCCACTATTGACGTTAATAAGCTATAATGGTAGAGTTTTATGAGATGAGGGGGGAGATGAAATCTTTTATGTCCGATGGATATGAGATTGTTCAATGTTTGAAGGGCTTTCTGAGTTACGGTTTCAATGTGTTTCCCGAAGTTCCACTTCTCATCAATGATGATGCCCAGATATCGTGTGTCACGTCGCCGAAGGACCGGCGAGCGCTCGATTTGTACAGTCGGGTTACGGATTAATTGTCCCTTCAATAGCAAGTAGGTAGACTTGCTTGGTGATATCGTCATTTTAGTGTTTTGGCACAATAGTTGTAGCTTGTTTAGGGCACTTTCTATTTTGGGTTCTACGTCTTCGCGGCTACGGCCGCCGACCAAAGGAGGAGGTCATCTGCATAGGCTATCACCTCTAGCACTTCTTCACTTTGTTGTAAGGTGTCTAGTAAAGGCTCCATGTGGATGTCCCAGAACAGGGGCCCTAACACAGAACCGTGGGGACAGCCCTTTGTTATAGATTTTCCAATTTTCCCGCTAGGGGATGATAGCCAGACCTCCCGTTCCTCGCAATAGCTCCTCAGACACCCATATAGCGGCCCTGGACACTCCTTCTCCCGCAAGCAGGAGAAGAGCGAAGGCCACCACAGGTTGTCGAAGGCGCCACTGATGTCAACCATGATGCCCACCACGTACTTGTGCGGGGTAGAGCCTCAGACTTCGGCCGCCAGGGTGATGGCATCAGATGCCGATCGGCCAGGCCTGAAGCCGAACTGCCTGTCGCTCACCCCACGCAGCACTCGGTGTGCGGCCAGTCTGTCAGCTAGTAGCTTTTCTAGTATTTTCCCGAGTATGTTGAGCAAGCAAATTGGTCTATAGGATTTTGTGTTTGTTGGGTCTTTATCTGATCCTTTTCGGATAATAACTACGTTCGCTGTCTTCCACACCTTTGGAAATTTTCGTTGTCTAAGACACTCATTGTACAGGTGAGTGAGTAGTGCAGTTAGCTGGGGAGCTAGAAACTGCACCACCTCAGGTACAATGCCGTCTGGCCCGGGAGCTTTACCCCTATTAAGTGATTTTATGTGGACAGCCACCTCTTCCTCTGAGAAAGGGTAGACTACCGTGTTGTTATTGTATTCGTTGAGGCTATCAAGTCTTAGTTGTTGTTGTTGTTCGGATTCCCCATCCGCGCTATCATCAGGCAGCAGGGACCGGAGGAGGACCTCGGAAGTCTCCTGCCAGGATTCCGTCATCCTGTCCCCGTGCCTGACTGTTGATAATTCCAGTGGAGAGCGGATCTTCTCTCTTACTAATTTATATGGTGTGCCCCAGGGGTGCAACGCTAATTGGCTCTGGACGAAGTTTTCCCAGCTTTGTGTTCTGGCAGCTTGGAGTTCCTTCTGGAATCGGAGTTTAGCCTTCCGATATTGCAGCAGCCATCTTTGCCGTTGTGGCCAGGCGACACTGCGCTGGTACTGTCTTCTCAACCTTGTGACAGACCGGCGCATATCCTCGAGTTCAGGCGACCAAGGTGGTGGAGAGGCTGCCATGGCCATCCTCCGGGTAGGTACGGCAGCTTTCACCGCGCTACTTATTGCACTGATCAGTTCCTCCGCTCTGTCATTAAGTCCAGGTCTGTGTCACCTTCTGGTAAGGCAGGAATGACGCACTCCCTCGCTAGCCGTTCCCAACCAGCCCTTTTATAATTGAATTGCGTTTCCCACCCCATGGCCCTGTGGGACACTCTATCTCCTATGATGAATGTAATTAAATTGTGGTCGCTAGTGGTGGCGTTTTCTTCGACTTTCCATTGTTGTATTATATTGATTGCGTTAGGAGTGGCTAAAGTTACGTCGATGTTTGTGCCTGGTCCTCTTCCCCCAGCATAGGTTGGAGGGTTGTCAGCCACCACTAGTTGCGAGGCCATGATGAAGTCTTCGACTTTCTCCCCGTTTGTGTCCCTTGTGCCGCCGTACCACAGGGGGTTAATAACAGTTTTTTTTATTAAAAAAAATCTTTATTGTCATAACAATAAAACAATAATAATTATACATATGTGGCCCACCTCCTAACATGATTGGTGGGCCATTTATTGTTACATAAGATTAAGTTTTTTGCAGCTTGGATTACAGTTTTTTTTTGTTAGTGAGCTACTATTTCAATTCCTAAGGTAGTGTTAGACTCCTACAACAACAATGGGCAGTTTAGTTTTTACCTACTTCTAACCTAGAAATGACTACTAACTGCAGCGTCACAGGTGTGCCAGTAAATATATAAACCTACTTGGAGTGGCCAGGCTCCTCGAGCTAACCCCGGGGAGCATGCCCCTGGCACCGGGCCGGCCAAGTTTAGTAATCGCTGCAGTTTCCTATGTTAGTATTCTAACTACGTCCTACTACTACTAGCTTAACCTACGTCATAGTCGGTGCTTGTCGTGATCGGTGTGATAGATCCCATCCACTAAATAACATCCTTGATTATGATCTTTAGTTCTGATAAAAAAAGCTATTCTACATAAACAACTGTGTATGAATAATTTTTTTCGCGACTGTAGATGTAGGTGTGGAACTGCATGTATCACCAGCAGCTTTTCCGCCTGCCGTCTGAGCTACAGCGTCTGTGACGCACTCCTCGTCACTGACTATGCCACCACGTAGCCATAATAACACGACTCGACATAGTAGTTACAAGTGCGGTTGTCGGCAATAAGCAGAGGGTACGGTTAGAGGGGACTTGCGAACGCCTCTTGCGGCTGCCGAGCTGCGGAGCTCGGCCCTCAGCAAGGACACATCTGGCTGCAGTGCGGGTGACGCAAGACCCGTGCTGCCGACAGCGGCCGGCACTTTGCGCTCGCCGGGCGGCCTGCCGTCTCGGCGTGTGGGCCCCGCCTCTGGAAGGAGAGTGGGGGGGGGGGGGGCTGAAGCTTCTGGAACGGAGTGCGGAGGAGAGGAGAGGTCTGTGACCCAGCCCAGGCTGGGAACCGCTAGGCACACCTGCGCCGCTCCTCGCCTCGCCGCGCACGGGTCGTATTGTGCGTCCGCGCTCCACAATTTCCAGGGACCGCAGCCGCTTCTCCAGGTCGATGACGCTCAGTGGCCGGCAGCGGGTCTGCGCTCGTTAACCTCTTCCGCGTCACCCTCAGCACCTCGTGACGCAGCTGGTGACACCACGACTCCTGCGCTGCTGCAAACACATCTACACCTAAACAGCTGGTGAACTTCTGGCTCCTCTGCATCTACTTCTACAACTATGTAAACCACCGTGAACAGCACGTCAAAGGGTGTTTCCCACCTGCCCACGTACAAAATTCCTTTTCTTCCATTCGCGGGAGGAGCTCGAGAAATAGGTTTGTTTACCACCACGGAGAACAGAGATAAATTCTGCCGAAATTTTTACAAAGGCACAGACGGTGTTTAGAAAGGGTAGATTGCATGCGATCGGTGGTGGCGTGTTTGTCGCTGTTAGTAGTAGTTTATCCTGTAGTGAAGTAGAAGTGGATAGTTCCTGTGAATTATTATGGGTGGAGGTTACACTCAACAACCGAGCTAGGTTAATAATTGGCTCCTTTTCCGACCTCCCGACTCAGCAGCATTAGTGGCAGAACAACTGAGAGAAAATCTGGAATACATTTCACATAAATTCTCTCAGCATGTTATAGTCTTAGGTGGAGATTTCAATTTACCAGATATAGACTGGGACACTCAGATCTTTAGGACGGGTGGTAGGGACAGAGTATCGAGTGACATTATACTGATTGCACTATCCGAAAATTACCTCGAGCAATTAAACAGAGAACCGACTCGTGGAGATAACATTTTGGACCTACTGATAACAAACAGACCCGAACTTTTCGACTCTGTAAGTGCAGAACAGGGAATCAGTGATCATAAAGCCGTTGCAGCATCTCTGAATATGGAAGTTAATAGGAATATAAAAAAAGGGAGGAAGGTTTATCTGTTTAGCAAGAGTAATAGAAGGCAGATTTCAGACTACCTAACAGATCAAAACGAAAATTTTTGTTCCGACACTGACAATGTTGAGTGTTTATGGAAAAAGTTCAAGGCAATCGTAAAATGCGTTTTAGACAGGTACGTGCCGAGTAAAACTGTGAGGGACGGGAAAAACCCACCGTGGTTCAACAACAAAGTTAGGATACTACTGCGAAAGCAAAGAGAGCTTCACTGCAAGTTTAAACGCAGCCAGAACCTCTCAGACAAACAGAAGCTAAACGATGTCAAAGTTAGCGTAAGGAGGGCTATTCGTGAAGCGTTCAGTGAATTCGAAAGTAAAATTCTATGTACCGACCTGACAGAAAATCCTAGGAAGTTCTGGTCTTACGTTAAATCAGTAAGTGGCTCGAAACAGCATATCCAGACACTCCGGGATGATGATGGCATTGAAACAGAGGATGACACGCGTAAAACTGAAATACTAAACACCTTTTTCCGAAGCTGTTTCACAGAGGAAGATCCCACTGCAGTTCCTTCTCTAAATCCTCGCACGAACAAAAAAATTACTGACCTCGAAATAAGTGTGCAAGGAATAGAAAAGCAACTGAAATCAGTCAACAAAGGAAACTCCACTGGACGTGACCGGATACCAGTTCGATTCTACACAGAGTACGCGAAAGAACTTGTCCCCCTTCTAATAGCCGTGTACCGCAAGCCTCTAGAGGAACGGAAGGTTCCATATGATTGGAAAAGAGCACAGGTAGTTCCAGTTTTCAAGAAGGGTCGTCGAGCAGATGCGAAAAACTATAGGCCTAAATCTCTGACATCGATCTGTTGTAGAATTTTAGAACATGTTTTTTGCTCGCGTATCATGTCATTTCTGGAAACCCAGAATCTACTCTGTAGGAATCAACATGGATTCCGGAAACAGCGATCGTGTGAGACCCAACTCGCTTCATTTGTTCATGAGACCCAGAAAATATTAGATACAGGCTCCCAGGTAGATGCCATTTTCCTTGACTTCCGGAAGGCGTTCGATACAGTTCCCCACTGTCGCCTCATAAACAAAGTAAGAGCCTACGGAATATCAGACCAGCTGTGTGGCAGGATTGAATACTTTTTAGCAAACAGAACACAGCATGTTATTCTCAATGGAGAAACGTTTACAGACGTTAAAGTAACCTCTGGCGTGCCACAGGGGAGTGTTATGGGACCATTGCTTTTGACATTATATATAAATGACCTAGTAAATAGTGTCGGAAGTTCCATGCGGCTTTTCGCGGATGATGCTGCGGTATACAGAGAAGTTGCAGCATTAGAAAATTGCAGTGAAATGCAGGAAGATCTGCAGCGGATAGGCACTTGGTCCAGGGAGTGGCAACTGTCCCTTAACACAGACAAATGTAATGTATTGCGAATACATAGAAAGAAGGATCCTTTATTGTATGAATATATGATAGCGGAACAAACACTGGTTGCAGTTACTTCTGTAAAATATCTGGGAGTATGTGTACGGACCGATTTGAAGTGGAATGATCATATAAAATTAATTGTTGGTAAGGCGGGTGCCAGGTTGAGATTCATTGGGAAAGTCCGTAGAAAATGTAGTTCATCAACAAAGGAGGTGGCTTACAAAACACTCGTTCGACCTATACTTGAGTATTGCTCATCAGTGTGGGATCCGTACCACGTCGAGTTGACAGAGGAGATAGAGAAGATCCAAAGAAGAGCGGCGGGTTTCGCCACAGGGTTATTTGGTAAGCGTGATAGCGTTACGGAGATGTTTAGCAAACTCAAGTGGCAGACTCTGCAAGAGAGGCGCTCTGCATCGCGGTATAGCTTGCTGTCCAGGTTTCGAAAGGGTGCGTTTCTGGATGAGGTATCGAATATACTTCTTCCCCCTACTTATACCTCCCGGGGAGATCACGAATATAATATTTTTTAGAGAGATTCGAGCGCTCAAGGAGGCTTTCCGGCAATCGTTCTTCCCGCGAACCATACGCGACTGAAACAGGAAAGCGGGTAATGACAGTGGCACGTAAAGTGCCCTCCGCCACACACCGTTGGGTGGCTTGCGGAGTATAAATGTAGATGTAGATGTAGATGTAATTCGACGTGGCATCGGATCAACAAGTCGTTGGAAGTCCCCTGCAGAAATATTGAGCCATGCTGCCGCCACAGCTGTAGTTAACTGCGGAAGTGTAACCAGTGCAGGATTTTGTGCATGAACTGACATCTCGAGTATATCCCTTATGTTCGATGACATTCATGGATGGCGATCGGGTTGGTCAAATCATTCGCTCGAATTGTCCAGGACGTTCAGGCCAATCGCCAGCAATTATAGCCCAGTGACATTGTCACACATAAAAATTCCGTCGTTGAATGTCTGGAAGAAAGGAGGGAGACGAAGTCGAGTGCCTAGAAAATCTACATCTACATCTACATCTACATCTACATTTATACTCCGCAAGCCACCCAACGGTGTGTGGCGGAGGGCACTTTACGTGCCACTGTCATTACAAAATGAGTGATAAATGCCAAGAAAGTCGCGGACTCGGGGGAAAAGGCCGTGAACTACGGCGGTTGAGAAGCGAAAAACGGAAGCTTCTATAAACAACTCACAACTTGTAAGTAGGCGGTTTAGGTTTTTTTGGTAACGCCACCTCTGTATGAAAATCACTGGCTGTGCTGTGTGCAGTCTGTGGCTGCTTTGCATTGTTGTAATACTCGCCATTGTAGTGTTAGGCAGCTGGCTGTGAACAGCGCGTAGCGTTGCGCAGTTGGAGGTGAGCCGCCAGCAGAGGTGGATGTGGGGAGAGGAGTTTTGAAATTTGTCACGAACTGCTATATATATATATATATATATATATATATATATATATATATATATATATATATATATGATGACTATTGAGGTAAATACATTGGTTGTTCTCTATTAATATCTTTCATTTGCTAACTATCCCTATCAGTAGTTAGTGCCTTCCATAGTTTGAATCTTTTATTTAGCTGGCAGTAGTGGCGCTTGCTCTATTGCAGTAGTGGGAGTAACCAAGATTTTTGTGAGGTAAGTGATTTGTGAAAAGTACAGGTTAATGTTACTCAGGGCCATTCTCTTGTAGAGATTATTGAAAGTCAGATTGCGTTGCGCAAAAAATATTGTGTGTCAGTTTAAGCACAGTCGTGTATAATTTGTTTAAAGGGGACGTTTCAAACTTTTATATGTTGAGCAAAACAAAATTCGACCGGTAAATATTTCATGCACCTTAAGGCAGGTAACACAATTTATATCTTCCACGAAGAAGCAGGTGACGTACATTTGGTTGCCTATTTTAAGCCGGGTTCACACACCCATCTGATGTAGCGCCACAGCTTGTGGTTTGCCACAGTGGCAAAATGAGCTATCGTTCTCACCGGACGCCACGAGCTCTGCAGAGTTGCACAGTTTTCGGTATGGCATCAACTGAAATCATATGGGCGGGTATGAATATCATATTGGGGGTTATGGCCTTAGAGATGTGACGTGAGTTAAATACATGGAAGACAAAACCCCACTGTTGAATCTGAGAATAGATTCCGCACTGTAATAAATCATGCGAAACAAACACATTTATCAAAGAAATAACACTCAGAGACGAAAATGCTGTCTGCAATCGCAACTAGGCGCTTCCGTCCGGACCGCGCGACTGCTACGGTCGCAGGTTCGAATCCTGCCTCGGGCATGGATGTGTGTGACACTTTAGGTTGGTTGGGTTAGGTTTAAGTAGTTCTAAGTTCTAGGGGACTGACGACCTCAGATGTCAAGTCCCATAGTGCTCAGAGCCATCTGAACCATTTTTTTCCAATCGCAAACTAACCAAAAGGTGGCATGTAAATATTATTGGCAGACACGCCATTATTCCAAGATTTTAAACTCTTTTTATATTCGTTGCTACAGGAATTTCGAATAACTAATTTTTAGCTTAACAGCTGACACGTCACACTCTGGGATTATTTCCTGCGTATAATTCACAATTTATACAACGCTTGGTCTCCCAAATTACGAAGTTTATATGACTCGTTTTTTTATTAAATGTATTAAGTTTCTTTATTTATTCAAAAACATTTTAGGACTGGGGGATACATCATTGGTTCGCAGATATTACACGCACACACGCACACACGCACTGCTGCAGAACGTCAGACATAGGTTGCTGTTCATGCAATTTTTGAAGCAGCGAAAGTGTTCTTCCCGACCATTAATTTCACTTTTTCCAGAAATGAAATAAAAAAAAAACCACTGAAGTGGAATGGAGTACAGCAGCAATTACACCATAAATCTGAATGTTTGTGTTTCAGATTTGAATGTTTGTGTTTCGAAATACTGCCACCAAGGTGCAGTGGTGGGGAAAATGGTCCAACAAAGAACAATCAAGCTGAACTTTTTGTGGTGTGACGAAATCTGCGTCTCTTAAGTTGCGCCACGAAAAACTGGGAATTCACACATGCGACTGGAATGCAACTTCAGTATGTCGCTAGCTGTGGCGACACTTTTGTTGCGTATGTGAACCCGGTTTTAAGTTGCATGAAATATTTTGCGAACCTTGTACATCGTCTAGCCACAATGATTTGCTTGATCTCTCAACGAGGCATACTTTTTTTACGATTAAGAGAGACCTTTGACCTGCTGTAGTTCCGATTACAGACATTATGATATTACTTCTACTAGTAGGAATCGATAATTTCGAAACGTATTGTGAGCCCATCTGTTTCAAATTTTCGATAATTTCAAAGGTAAGGAATGTCAGAATATGGTTATCGAAGGTATTGAATGATGTGGGGTAAAGTAACCTTACAAAACAAGTTGAAAATTAAAATATATGCAATAGCTATGCAGTATGCAAGAGGGTAAATTGGACAGTAAAACGCATATACTGAGTCGGATTATTATGATTAACCCCTTCCAAACATTACGGTCTTCATCTGTTGACAATCATGCTGCTCCTGCATATTTTCCAATTACATCAACTGAACTTTCATTAAGTCGTCGCTAAGGCACATGCTTATTTATTTATTTATTTTATATCCTTCAGTCTAGGGATAGCGTCTTTCACCAATAATCAAAACGTCCTCAGTCCCAGGCTCTAATCCCGCCACCACTTAATTTCTGATTAACACTCAGCCGAGGCGGCCGAAGGCTTCCGGAGTAAGAAGTCACCATCAAGGACTTGTTAAAGAGGGTGGAGGAGCGGACTGACTTTCAGGGTACTCTCTTCCCCTAGCGGTGGGAAACTACCGCTAAAGGTGGAACAATCAGCAACGATCAACAGCGCGAGGATTCAGAAGGCAATGGAATGGTTAAGATGGCTGTAAGCACTATGCGACTTAACATCTGAGGTCATCAGTCTCCTAGACTTAGAACTAATTAAACCAAACTAACCTAAGGACTTCACACACATCCATGCCCGAGGCAGGATTCGAACCTGCGACCGTAGCAGCAGCGCGGTTCCGGACTGAAGCGTCTAGAGCCGCTCGGTCACAGTGGCCGGCTGAAGGCAATCGGAAACACTGCATTAAAGACATAGTGTAGCCACAGAACATGTGGCCTGTGATTGAAAAAATGTCATGACGATCTCTCCGTTGGCAAGAGATTCCACACTAGGCCTCCATTAGGATCCCCGGGACGGGACTGCCAAGGTGGAGGTGTGCATAAGAAAAAGATTGAATAACCAACGAAAGGATAACGTTCTTCTAGTCAGGGTGTAGAATATCAGACGTTTGAACGTGATAGGGAAGCTGGAATATTTGAAACTGGAGATGATGCTAAGGCTCATTCTAGATACAGTGTGGTCAGCGAAGTGAAATGGAAAGAAGACAAGGATTTAAGGTCAGACGAGCACACGATAATATCAACAGCAGCAGAAAATGCTTCAGTCTAGAACCTCGCGCCCGCTCCGGTCGCAGGTTCGAATCCTGTCTCGGGCATAGATGTGTCTGATGTCTTTAGGTTAGTTAGGTTTGAGTAGTTCTAAGTTCTAGGGGACTGATGACCTCAGATGTTAAGTCCCCAAGTGCTCAGAGCCATTTGAACCATAAAATTCTATGACGGAAATAGAATTCGTTACATATAGGAGTGTACGACAGGGAGAGACAGTTATTGTCGAAAGTTTAGTGATAGAATCGTTCTCATTAGAATCGACGGCAAACAAATACCGACAACGACAATTCAGATATACATGGTGACGTCGCGAGCCGTGTGTAACAGAAGAAATACTTCAGTTGATGAATGAAGGAAGGAAATACAAAAATGTTCAGGGAAATTCAGGAAAGAGAAATACAAGTCACTTGGGAACGAATAAACCGGAAGTGCGCCGAAGCTAAGGCGAAATGGCTGAATGAAGAGTGTGAAGAAATCGAAAAAGAAATGATTGTCGGAAGGACTGCTTCAACATACAGAACAGTCAAAACAACCTTCGGTGAAATTAAAAGCAAGGGTGGTAATATTAAGAGCGCGATGGGAATTCTACTGCTAAGTGCAGAGGAGAGAGCAGATGGGTGGAAAGAGTACATTGAAGGCCTTTATGTGGAGAAACACTTATTTGATGAAGTAGAGAAGAAGATATGGGATGCGATATACACTCCTGGAAATGGAAAAAAGAACACATTGACACCAGTGTGTCAGACCCACCATACTTGCTCCGGACACTGCGAGAGGGCTGTACAAGCAATGATCACACGCACGGCACAGCGGACACACCAGGAACCGCGGTGTTGGCCGTCGAATGGCGCTAGCTGCGCAGCATTTGTGCACCGCCGCCGTCAGTGTCAGCCAGTTTGCCGTGGCATACGGAGCTCCATCGCAGTCTTTAACACAGGTAGCATGCCGCGACAGCGTGGACGTGAACCGTATGTGCAGTTGACGGACTTTGAGCGAGGGCTAATAGTGGGCATGCGGGAGGCCGGGTGGACGTACCGCCGAATTGCTCAACACGTGGGGCGTGAGGTCTCCACAGTACATCGATGTTGTCGCCAGTGGTCGGCGGAAGGTGCACGTACCCGTCGACCTGGGACCGGACCGCAGCGACGCACGGATGCACGCCAAGACCGTAGGATCCTACGCAGTGCCGTATGGGACCGCACCGCCACTTCCCAGCAAATTAGGGACACTGTTGCTCCTGGGGTATCGGCGAGGACCATTCGCAACCGTCTCCATGAAGCTGGGCTACGGTCCCGCACACCGTTAGGCCGTCTTCCGCTCACGCCCCAACATCGTGCAGCCCGCCTCCAGTGGTGTCGCGACAGGCGTGAATGGAGGGACGAATGGAGACGTGTCGTCTTCAGCGATGAGAGTCGCTTCTGCCTTGGTGCCAATGATGGTCGTATGCGTGTTTGGCGCCGTGCAGGTGAGCGCCACAATCAGGACGGCATACGACCGAGGCACACAGGGCCAACACCCGGCATCATGGTGTGGGGAGCGATCTCCTACACTGGCCGTACACCACTGGTGATCGTCGAGGGGACACTGAATAGTGCACGGTACATCCAAACCGTCATCGAACCCATCGTTCTACCATTCCTAGACCGGCAAGGGAACTTGCTGTTCTAACAGGACAATGCACGTCCGCATGTATCCCGTGCCACCCAACGTGCTCTAGAAGGTGTAAGTCAACAACCCTGGCCAGCAAGATCTCCGGATCTGTCCCCCATTGAGCATGTTTGGGACTGGATGAAGCGTCGTCTCACGCGGTCTGCACGTCCAGCACGAACGCTGGTCCAACTGAGGCGCCAGGTGGAAATGGCGTGGCAAGCCGTTGCACAGGACTACATCCAGCATCTCTACGATCGTCTCCATGGGAGAATAGCAGCCTGCATTGCTGCGAAAGGTGGATATACACTGTACTAGTGCCGACATTGTGCATGCTCTGTTGCCTGTGTCTATGTGCCTGTGGTTCTGTCAGTGTGATCATGTGATGTATTTGACCCCAGGAATGTGTCAATAAAGTTTCCCCTTCCTGGGACAATGAATTCACGGTGTTCTTATTTCAATTTCCAGGAGTGTAGAAAAGGTAGGGGATCCAGTATTAGAAGCAGAATTTGAAAGAACTTTGGAAGACTTAAAATACCGTCTGACTTTCGGAATAACGTGATCCACACCATTCCAAAGATTACAAGAGCCGACAAGGTCAACAATTATCGCTCAATCAGCGTAATAGCTCATGCATTCAAGTTACTCACAAGAATAATATACATATGAACGGAAAAGAAAACTGAGGATGCGTTAGATGACGATCAGTTTGGCTTTAGGAAAGGTACAGGCAACAGAGAGTTAGTTCTGACTTTGCAGTTAATGATGGAAGAAAGACTAAAGAAAAATTAAGACAGATTCATAGGGTTTGTCGACCTGGAAAAAACATTCGACAAAGTAGAATGGTGCAAGTTGTCCGAAAGTCTAAAAACAAATCGGGGTGAGCTATAGGGAAAGGTAAGAGCCTAGATGAAACAATAAGAGTCGAAGCCAAATAACGAAGAGCTCAGATTAAAAAGGTCATAAGAGAGGAATGTAGTCTTCCGCCACTACTGTTCAATCCATACATCGTTGAAGCAATGACGAAAATAAGAGAAAGTTTGAAGAGTGGAATTTCAGTTCAAGGCTGAAGGATATCGACGATAAGATCGCTGATGACATCTCTATACTTATTGAAAGTGAAGACGAATTACAGGATGTGTTAAATGGACTGAACGGTCTAATGAGTGCAGAATATGGACTGAGAGTAAATCGAAGAAAGGCAAAAGTAGAGAAGTAGCAGAAAAGTGATCAGTGAGAAAATTAACATCAGTATTGTTGAGCACGAAGCAGATTAAGTTAAAGAATTTGGCTAGCAAGACAGTAAATTTACTCAAGGCGGACGGAGAAAGCAGAACATAACAAGCAAACTAGCACTGACAAAAATGTTATTCCTGAAGAAGAGAAATCTACTATTATCAAATATAGACCTTACCTTGAGGAAGAAATTTTTCGAGAACGTCCGTTTGAGGTCAGCATTCGTATGGTAGTGAGACATGGACTGTGGGAAAATCGGAACAGAAGAGAATCGAAGCATTTGAGATGTGGTGCTACAATTGAAAATTAGATGGACTGATAAGGTAAGGAACGAGGAGGGCCTCTGGACAATCGTCGAGGAAAGGAATATATCTAAAACACTGATAAGAAGAATGGGCGGGATGGTAGGACGTCTGTTAAGACATCAAGGAATAACTTCCATGGTACTAGGTGGAGCTGTAGAGGGTAAAAGCTGTAGAAGAAGAAGGAAATTGGAATACACCCAGCAAATAATTGAGAATGTAGGTTGCAAGTGCCCCTCTGAGATGGAGAGAATGGTAGCCTACGGGAGTGGAATGCGTGGCAGGCCGCATCAAATCAGTCAGAAGACTGATGACGCAAAAGAAAAAGGATTCTCTTTGTGAATCATTACATAAAAGGTCTTTTAGTCTTCTGTCTGCTCAATAATTCTTGCCTGTCAGATTAGTTTTTGTTTCTCTCTCTTGAGATCGCCCTTACTGCAGTCGTTTTGTTAATCTTCATCTGTAATCCGGTTTTCGTGTCTCGATTTTGGGTTTGCCTGCTTTATACTGTTGGATCATACACCGTAATTCGGAGGTATCCCATATTTTCCTTAATTTTTGTAATATGTTTAATGTTGACCTTACTGTTCCACAAGTTTTCTATTTTTTTTTTTTTTTACAATCGTATTGACCAACTAGGATCACGTTAACAACTTCAGTTCCTCTTCTTCCTTTGTTGTTGTTTCCTATTTTTCCAGTATTCCATCATTTTCTTCGCATGAAGTCTCTTCCTTTCTTCTGTCCATGTTGTTCCCGATTTTTTATTTCTTCTGCTTTGAAAGCCTTCCAAATTTAGTATTTTGTTTTTAAAACGGTTTCTTTGTGCTATTTCTGATTCTTTGATGTTGTTTCTTTCAAGATCTTTTCTTACTTCTGTAATCCATGCTATTGTAGATTTCTTCTTCCAGAAATATAGGAGTATTTGTTTTGTTAGTCTATTTCCATCCATTCGGTAGAGATGTCCAAAAAAGGTTAATCTTCGTTTGGCCATTGCTTCAGATATTTTCTCCATATTTTTGTAGATCTCCTAATCACTTCTTATTTTCCAACCATCTGCAGTTTTCATTGCACTCATTATTTTTCTAATAATCCTTCTTTCCAGAACCTCTAGTTTGTCCATCTTATAGTTCATCGTTAGGCATTTAGATCCATATAAACATTCTGGTCGTACCACTGTGGTGTAGTGTTTTAGTTTTGTTTTTCTAGATGTACGTTTCTTGTTGTAAATATTTTTGGTCAAACCATATGCTCTTTCCATTTTGTTAATTCTTACATCTATTGCAGATTTTTCTAGTCCATTCTGTTGTATAGTTTCTCCAAGATATTTAAATTTATTTACTCGCTCTATTTTACCCATTTGCGTTTCTATGTATTTTGGTGCATTTTTTATATTTGTCATGAATTTTGTTTTTACAGCTGAAGTTTTCAGACCAGTTCTGTTTGCTAATTTTTCCAGAATGTTTATTTGAATAACTGCTTCTGTCAGGTTTTCTGAGAGTATTGCGAAATCATCCGCAAAAGCCAAGCAGTTTACCTTAATTCCATTTGTTTTCCTTCCCAGAGTTATTGGTTCAATTATGTGATTTTTTAGCTCTGAATTCCAGATCCTTACAATTTTTCTAGAACACAGTTAAACAGTAAAGGTGATAAACCATCACCTTGTCTAACACCAGTTTTTATTTCAAAAGGCTGAGATACTTCTCCCATAAATTTGACTTTAGATACTGTACCTGTTAGTGTTTCACGAATTATGTTTGCTAGTTTTGATTTAACACCAAATTCTCTAATGACCTTATCTATCGTTTCTCTGTCTATACAATCAAATGCTTTCTTGAAATCTATAAATGACACTAGTATTGGTTTGCTGGTTAACATTCTATGGCGAATTATTGACTTCAAGTTAAAAATTTGTTCTGCACAGGATCTTCCCTTTCGAAAACCACCCCGATATTCTCCTAGTTGTTTGTCTAAAGTATCTACCATTCTGTTGAGGAGAATGTTTGATAATATTCTCTTACTAATTTTGTTTTCTCGTCTTCTGGTCTTAAGTTCATGGAATGGCATCGTTTCTTCCTGATCGTGCTCATTACCGATTCTATTTTCTTTTTTACCGTACCATTTGAAGATATTCGCCAACGGCCTTGCCGCAATGGTAACAACGGTTCCCGTCAGATCACCGAAGTTGAGCGCTGCCGGGCTGCGCTAGCACACGGATGGGTGACCACCCGGTCTGCCGAGCGCTGTTGGCAAGCGGTGTGCACTCAGCCCTTGCGAGGCAAACTGAGGAGCAACTTGATTGAGAAGTAGCGGCTCCGGTCTCGGAAACTGACATACGGCCGGGAGGGCGGTGTGCAGACCACATGCCCCTCCATGTCCGCATCCAGTGACGCCTATGGGCTGAGAATGACACGGCGGCCGGTCGGTACCGTTGTGACTTCGAAGGCTGTTCGACGGAGTTTTATTTGAAGCCATTCCCCAATGCACAATTACTTCATTTTGTGTGTTTATGCATGCCCCAATTAGACATTTTCTTGAGTATTCAGTAAATTTCTGATGTAGGAGCTGATTTGGTGATGATTTCAGTTGGCTTTTCTTATTTTCTGCGATCAGATATACAAATTCCTTGGTACCTCTGCCCTCGAATCTCATGGTTACGTTGTCTGCCCACCACAATTTCATTTTCAGTAGATTCATAATTACGTCTGCCACTCCAGTCTGCTCCCTCTTGAATTTGTTTGTTTTTCTGCCTTTGCAGATTATTAAAAACATGTATCTCTTCGTTACTCTGTGAGACAAACATTTTTTAAATGGTTTTGATGTTAAAGAGGAGATAGTATACATACCTGAAAAAGGCTGGAGACACTGATCTAATCCAGTCATTACATCATGGTGGGACAGACATTCAGAAATCAAATATTGGATTGTAAGGCATTCGCAGGAGCAGATATAGACTCAGATAACAATTTAGTAATGGTGAAGATCGAAATGAAGTTTAAGAGAAGAAGAATCAGTGAGGAAAGAAGAGGGATAAGGGAATGTGGTGTGATGTGGTCATATCGGGAAAAGTGGTCAATACATATTTTTCGCTCTTGGCAATCCTAATGCGTGCAGAGAAACGGTCAAACCGATTCTAACATACAACATCACTGTCGTTGGTGAGTCTGACAGACGAAGCTAGTTCTGTTATTTTTTACAAGGGTCGATCAGTAAGTAATGCCCCACATTTTTATCACAGAACATATTTATTGTTAAGAGTCAGAATTTCTTGTCCATGTCCTATTTTTCTACGTAGTCTCCATCATCTTCTATGGCCGTACGCCAAAGCTGTGGAAGAGCATGTATTCCCTGCTGGTAAAAGCTCTTGTCCTGCAGGCATAGCCATCTTTTCACTGCATGACTGACATTCTAATCATCTTCAAAGTGTGATCTGTGACAGAAAGGCCTCTCCGTCAGTCTCAAAACGCTCAGATGAAATTGCCTTTCTTTGAATTCTGTGGTCCACTGTGAACATTCGTGGAACCCATCGTGAGCATCTCTTTGAATATCCCAGAGTCTCGATCTTTGCAGACGCACTTCGAATACTGACTGACAACTGTAGAACCAATTGTCGAGCAGTGATGTGCCGGTCGGTACGAATAATGGCATCCGTACGATTCAGCTTGTCTGGAGCAGTGGCTGTGACAGGACGTCCCGAGCATGACTGATCGTGGAGCTCTGTTTCTGCATTTCCTGTGGCTGTAACTTTCTTTACCCATAGCCCAAACGCACTCCCATCAACTGCAGCATCGCCGTACACTGCACACAAACGTGTGTGGACGTTCACTACGGTTTCTTTTCCTGCACACAAGATTTCAATAAGAGCTCGCTGTTTGTAACGGGAGTCGTATGTAGACGCCATTTTGACGCTGTACTACTGCTCTGCCATCTGCCATAACGGTTTGAAACTTCATCGGCTCACAGAACAAACATCAAATGCGAATTACCAACAATGACGTTTGTCTATGTATATTAATGGATTTTTATTTTAAGTGGGGCATTCCTTATTGAGCGACCCTCGTAGTAAATACTTTTCTGATTTTCAGTTGTCTGATCCAGGATAAATCATTTGCTTTACTCTTGCTACCGCACTTTACGTAGAGTATTACTTTTATACCATAACAACGTTTAAACACCTTTCACATTCGAGGGTTGGATTCCCTCACTTCTTCATCGAAGACTCTCACTGCCTGGGCTACTCTCAGGGTGTATCTTCGACGTGGAAGAGCCCCACCATTTCCTCGCCGTGTCGTCTGCTCGCCGTCTGGTCCTCCTCGCCGCCGCCGCCGCCGCCTGTTCGCCGCCTGCCGGTGCTCGCCGCCGCCGCCGCCGCAGCCCTTCTCGCGCGCCGCCACCATGTCCCAACCCACCACCACTATCATTTTCACCTCTCCCTCCGCTGCTCCAACCACGATCACATGGAGCTCATCATCCACCCCACTTCCCGTCCTTCCTTCTCTCCCTGTCCACCTCACCCCTGCGCCATTTTCGGCTGTAACTACCCCCAACTCGCCCTCCCGTGTCACTGTCGCCCCATCGACAGCTACCGACTTTCCGCCGCTCCCTGCACCGCCTCCGACGGGCTCCAAGCCAGCGCGGATTTCGGCTCGACGTTCCACAGTCTCTGTGACACCCACGCCCCCTCCGTCTGCGTCTTCCGCTGCTCAGGGTGGTCCTACCCCCCGCCATCTCCCCCTGCACCCCGTTCCCCTGCCCCCTCTCCACCCAGTCGTGACCACGAAACCTTCAAAGCGCCCGAATGTTAACCCTTCCCCCGACATCTCCTCCAAAAAAACCCCCAATCCCCCTGACCCACCCACCCCCATGGACGCGATCCCGACCCCCGCCCCCGCCGCGCCTGCCGCCCACACCTTTTTCCTCTCCAATCCTGACCCTCAATTCCTTGATGCCCGCTTCCTCACCCTCGCCATCCGGAAATACTACCCCAATGCCCCCATCTCCCTTCTGATTCCTCGCAAGGACTCGGTCCTCATTAAATCCCCCAATGCTTCCTTCCACACCGATCTCCTCTCCCACATCCCCCGTATCCAATTTGGCCAACGTACAGCCATCACCCCCTACCACACCCCGTCCTCTCCCCGTCAGCCTCAACCTCCCCGACGTCCGCCAACCTTCACCACTGTGATCACGAAGCTTAGCCCCATGATCGCAGAGGCTGAGGTGTTGGCGGAACTCAACTCCTGGCCTGACATTGAAATCCGCTCGGCCCCTCGCATCTTGAATGACGCCGGGACGACTTTTCTCATGCGGATATTCACCGAATCCTCCTCCTCCATTGACCACCTCCTCACCGAGGGAGCCCTCATCTACAATCGCCATTATAAGGTGGACCCCTCCCGTTCCCCCGTCCAATCCTACCGCTGCCAACGCTGTCTCACGTACAACGACCACGTTACCTCCGCCTGCAAGAACCCCCCTACTTGTCCCCACTGCAAAGCTTCACACTTCCTCAAGAATTGCCGCAACCTCACCTCTGCCCCCTCCTGCAACACTTGCTATGAACCACATCCTACCTACTCCTCGAAGTGTAAAGCGAAACCTCCTCCAGTCACCCCTGAGCTCACCGTCCCTGTCCGTCCTGTTGCTGACCACATCCACCCCAACAACTCACTCCGTCCTCCACCTACTGCAGAGGACATCATCCATTTCATCACCATTGTACTCCAAAACATCCACCCCTTCCAGCGCTCCCACACCCTTTCCCAAATCGCCCTCGCTGCCCGTTCCATCTTCCATCTTACCACCTATGCCACATACTCCCACAACCAGGCTCACTTCACCTTCACCCCCCTCACCACCCTCGTTTAACTCTCCACTCTCATGGTACAACCACCCTACCATATACTGTACAACATTCGCTCCCTGCCCACCCACAAACTCCTCTTCCTCCACACCCTCCGTCAGCATCACGTGGATGCCTTTGTCCTAAATGAAACCTTCCTTCAACCCTGTATCTCCATCTCCACGGCTCCTTACACCCTTCACCGCACCGATAACCCGTACCCTCTGGCGCGTGGCGGAGTTGCTATAGGCCACCTCAAGCACATCCCTGTCCGGCCCCAACCTCTCCTTAACAATCCTGCTGAGCATCTCACCCTCAGCCTCTTCTTCCCCACCCTTACCATCACCTGTGCCACCATTTATGTCCGCCCTCGCACCCCCATCCCGTACAATTACCTGGCCCACATTGACCGCACCTTCTCCACCTACATGATAGCCGCTGACCTCAATATGCACAGCCGTGATCCTGCCGACCTCCAGCGGTGGCATCAGTTTCTCACCACCCTCCAGGGAGACCTGGTTCCCCTGCCTCAGCACACCCGACCCGAATCCAACAGCACTCCCGATGTGGTCCTTGCCTCTCCCAACGTCCTTGGGCGCATCACCGCAGATGTCCTTGACCTCATTGGCAGTGACCATGCTCGTTCTCCTCACTATCTCTAATGGTCGCCATCCCCGCAACGCTCCTCGCCCTGACGTCCCTCCTAAACTTGTCCATGATTACTCCCGTGCCAACTGGGATGCCTACCGGGACTCCATTCACACCCAGGTTGACGGCCACGACCTTACCCTCCAATCTCCTGATGACATCTCTCGTGCTGCTGCCTTCCTGCACCAGACCTTGTCTGACGCCGTCGCCACCCATATCCCCACCAAAGCCATCCACCCTCATCGCCCCGCCCTGCCTCCACAGGCCGTCCTTCTCCTTCGAGAGTCCCGCCGCCTCTACTGCTCTTTTCTCCGCACTCGTGACCGGGATACACTTACCCGCCACCGGCAATTACAACGACACATCCGCAACCTGCTTACAGCGAAGAAACGCCGTGCCTGGCGCCAGACATGTACGCAAGTCAACACCACGCTCCCCATAAACTCTTCCAAGTATTGGTCTGCTTTCCACCGCCTTACTGGGACCTGCCCCACCCCTCAATACCCTCTCCTCCTTAATGACCGTCCCTTTCCTGACAACCTCAGTAAGGCCAACCACTTTGCTTCTCACCTCTCCGATGTTTTTTCCATTCCAGATAATCGCCACTTTGATTATTCCCTCTTCCCTGACGTCATGGACTGTACGAATACCTCTGTTCCTCCCCTTGCTCATAGCTTCCAGTACTTGCGCCACACACCACCATCTGAACTTAACACTCCCATCACTACACAGGACATCAGCCTCACACTCCGCACTAAACGCAACACTGCTCCAGGTCACGACTGCATTACCTACCGCCACCTCAAACACTGCCCTCCCTCCTTCCTTTCAGTCCTTGCCACCCTCTACAATGTCATCCTGGCCACTGGCTTCTACCCCGACCTGTGGAAAACCTCCCGTATCCTGATGTTCTCCAAACCCAACAAGCCTCCATCTGATGCCTCTTCTTATCATCCTATCTGTCTCACATCGGTGTTCACCAAGCTCTTGGCATCCATTCTTCCCCGGCGCATCCATCACCACCTCCACCAAAACCACCTCCTCCCCAACACCCAATGTGGCTTTCGACCTTCCTTCTCTGCTGATGACCAACTCCTCCGCCTCACTCATCTCCTCTCCCTCCAGCTTCACTCCCGTCGCTCTGCCATTTTTGTCTCCCTTGACCTCGAAAAGGCCTACGACTGTGTCTGGCATCCCAGTCTCCTGTTTAAACTCCAAACCTACGCCCTTCCTATCAACTACATCTGTCTGATGGCTTCCTTCCTTTCCCACCGCCCCTCCTATGTTACCATCCATCATGCCAATTCCCACACCTTCTACCCCTCTGCGGGTGTGCCCCAGGGCTCTGTCCTCTCCCCTCTCCTCTACCTCCTGTGCACGGCAGATATGCCCCAACGCCCCCCCCCCCTCCGGTACACCTCTTGCAATATGCTGATAACACCGCATTCCTCGCCCTCGCTCCTACCCTTCAACGGTCCCAACGCCTTCTCCAGAATCACCTTGACCTTTTTGCTGCATGGTGCAACCAGTGGATCCTGCAAATCAATCCTTCCAAGACCCAGGCAATCATCATAGGTCGTACCACTCGCTCCTTCCGGCTCCTGGATTTCTCCCTTACTGTCTGCGCCTGTCCTGTCCGCCTCAACCCCACCCTAACCTACCTTGGCCTCACCATTGACCGTCACCTCACCTAGATCCCTCATCTCCGCTCCATCCAATCCAAAGCCCACAACCGCCTCCGACTCCTCAAACTCCTCTCAGGCCGGACATGGGGGTTGCACCCCTCTACCATCCTCCACACCTACAAATCCTTAAGCCGTCCCATCCTCTGTTATGCCAGTCCTGCCTGGATATCTGCCCCCCCCCCCATATTCTATAAGTCCCTCCAGATCCTTGAGCGTCATGCAATCCGCCTCGCCTTCTGTATACACCTCCCGTCCCCCACGCGGATCCTCTATGATCTCATTCCTTTCCCCCATCTGCTCCTCTTCCTCAAACATATCTGCATCCTCTACACCTCCCGCCGCCTTGAACCCTCTCACCCCCTGGTTGCTTGTCTCCTCTCCCATCCCCGCCCCCTGCCACGCCTTTAGTGTTGTATCCCCCCTACCCTCCATCTCTACACCCTACATCTCCTTTCCCATGGTGGCTTCCATCAACTCCCCCTCCTGGATGGTGCCCTCTCTCCCTCCATTTATCCCTCCTATCAACTCTGATCCTCACCGCCCTCCTTTCCTCCGTCCTTACCCTGGGCTCCCTCTTCCTCCCCCCTTCCATCCTGTGTTTTCTCCCTGCCTACCCTTTCCCTTCTCTCCCCCCCCCCCCCGAGTCTTTTTGTACTCCCCTCCTCTGCCTTCCCCACTCCATGGCACGTCTGCTCAGCACCCCCCACCCCTCTTCTGTATCCTCCTCTTCCATTGGCTCCTTCCCCCCCTCCCACTTCACTTTTCCTCTCCTTCCCCCCACTTTTTTCGCGTCATCTGACCAGTTTCCACCACCTGCTCTCAGGTGTGGTATGTCATATTTGTGCCAACTTTTTAGTGCAGTGTTTAAGTGAGTGTTCAGTGTTGTGCGTCTTTCCACAGTGTAGCGAACGGAAATCATGCTGTCGCTGGGTGTGCATTTTATATCTCTTGCGGACAGAACTCAGACTGTCGCCGTGTTTTTTAACTGTCTGTCTATTATTTTTCTGCTTCCTGTGTATTTTATTAGCATCATCAGCCCTGTGTTTTATGTTTTAAGCTCCAGCATTTTCTGCCATTTTACCTGTAAGTCACCGATTTTATCGCCAAATGTTATTATTTTTTCTTATCTTCATCTTTTTAAAACAAATTCTGTAGGCTGAAGAGCGGCGTAATAATCTGCTGCCAGCCCGCCCCCTTTAGGGGGAATCGAAACGCAATAAAGGAAAAAAAAAGAAAAAACACCATCTTATGGTCTACAAATGTACTTCCTTGTCGTGTCTTTCGGTTTGATAGTTTTATCTGTGAGGCACAAACGCCGACGCCGTGTTCGATCGGAAATGATGGCTACGGTACACGTTGAGAAAAGTGGTCAAAGTTTTCAGCCCGATAAAATTTTGTTACTTGCGTGTCTCACGCATAACACTAAAGATCGTATTGTCTTCTAAAGCTTTTTATATACAGATCTGAATTCGTCATTCTATCTTTTTGTGATGATTCCGAATTAATTATTTCAGATCACTTAAAAGCGTCTCTATTCTGTTCTGGCCTAATACAAAAATCGTATTGCAGACGGTCTGCTCCAGCCTCTTCGCATTGTTTCAGATACTAGAGAATCACGCTGCCTCGAAAATATGCCCAGAAATCAGGACAACAAATATAGGATGCTGTTCCCATGGCACTGGCCACATTACCCTACCGCCCCCCAGATTTGGAGAAATGGCCACTTTGTAAGGCTTCAGAGAAGTGAATATTGTTCATAAATATTAATTTCTTTTTTCGCTCAAAAATATTGATAATACGTAGACTGAAAATGTGTAAGACACAAGCTTTAATTTACAATCACGATTACCTGAAAATTCAGTTTCCTTTAGAGCGATCTCGTGGTCGTGCGGTAGCGTTCTCGCTTCCCACGCCCGGGTTCCCGGGTTCGATTCCCGGCGGGGTCAGGGATTTTCTCTGCCTCGTGATGGCTGGGTGTTGTGTGATGTCCTTAGGTTAGTTAGGTTTAAGTAGTTCTAAGTTCTAGGGGACTGATGACCATAGATGTTGAGTCCCATAGTGCTCAGAGCCATTTGAACCATCTTTAGAGCGACCCCATCTAAACCTGCCGAAGTACTGAGGAGGGATGAAGTGCGTTTGAACTTATCTAAAAGCGTAGATATTTCACTAATGGATATAACAACAGGCAGCAGATTTGAAGAGGAACGGACGTCACTAAAAGAGAAATAGAAATTAGCGTTTGGCGTCATTGGCCGGGAGGTCCTTACGGGGCAGGTCCAGCCGCCTTGGTGTAGGTCGTATTACATTCGACGCCACATTTGGCGACCTGCGCGCCGGATGGGGATGAAATGATGATGAAGACAGCACAACACCCAGTCCCTCAACGGAGAAAATCCCCGACCCAGCCGGGAATCGAACCCGGGCCCCTTAGAGTGCAATCACGGAAGTTGGAGACACTAGTTCGTAATTTCTGGATCCCTGTTGTCTGACATTCGCCATAATCCTAACAAGGCGTAATGGCTTTTTGATGGAATGCAAGTTCAACGAGCAAAAAATTACTCACTCCTAGAGAAATCATTACACGCATAATTTAATATAGCGTAATTCAACCCCTGGACTTGATAAGCGCCTGAATTCAGGAAAAGAGTCTACAAGGTCGTAGGTACGTCCCAAGCACGTTAAGCTGCTCCATGAGGATTTGATCGCACTGTTCCACCAAATTGCGGGGACACAGATGTAAGCCTTTTACCCGCTGTCCCGACCAGTCCCACAGATTTTCTATGGCGTTCAAGTCAGCTGATCTTGCCGGCCGATCAGTATGTAATAAAGTGTCGGAGTCTTCACAAGTTCATAACTTAAGTTAGTTTAAGTAGTGTGCAAGATTAGGGATCGATGACATAAGCAGTTTGGTCCAATAAGATCTTACCACAAATTTACAATTTTTTTGCAACAGTTTTTACCGGGTCTGGAAGCGATTTTCATTCACAAACCGTGAAACTCTTCTTGCCCGTTTCAGTAAGAATCTTTCACCGACCTCAATTCTGGCATCGTGTTTCATGGCCACTGCTTGAAGACACGTTGAACACCAACAAATCCACTAACTTCACACATCTTATGGTGTCTTGTCCATTTTTGTCACTGTGCCGCGTCCTTACATTCACTAATGTTTGCGTACGATGTTTGCTTGGAACTGTAACACCCCAAGAAACCCGAAAACCCAGATATGAATGTCATGATAATTTAAAGTAGGGAACAGTGTTATACTGACAGGTACGACAACTTTGACAATAACAGAACACCTTAAAGTTTTGATGAACACCAATTTCAATAATTACTGAGTATGTCATGATATAAAGGTAGACAGAAAGAAAGGTTATTTATAATTAGCTATCAAACATCTCAGTAATAACCCAAATTAGCACGACGAAAGGTAAGTCCACAGTAATATGTCGGTCAGAGTTAACATTTATTGTGGAAGAGAGTTGTAAACGCGGCAAAAAGGAAATTCAATGCGTCTACAATGCTCGATCATGAGAAAGTTAGTCGCTTGCTAGCTTGCTTGGTATCAAGTCGAGAGAGAGCACCGTTTGTCATAGTACTACAAACGGAACGCTACGAGATTGTTTCTATTAAAAAAAAAAGTAATAATGTGTGATAGAGATGCGCGGACTTTGTTGTCAGTTATTCTGACTTCAGAACTTGAACAAAAGTGATATTCTGATAGTGTACGACCACTTATTGAACTTTAAATATTGGAGATATTATTGCTGGACTCAACATTCATCAAAGTGAACAGTTACAACGAAGAATGGACATAGTATCGAAGACTGCAATACCTGATTAGCCTGAAGTAGGACACATTAATACGAGACCACACGAAGACAATACAGATACGCCGATTGTAAAAGTTGTCGTAATTGTCACGATCATCGGACTGAAAAGAATCGTAATTGATCTGATCCATCGGTGTGCGTGTGGAGTGATGATTATAAACTAACTGCTAAGAAGGAACAATAAAATTGTTCGTCAGTAATGGAAATCTCACGTGTTGGCTCCATCATTAATGGAATTGTGTGATAGTTGATAATCGAAATTAATTAACTGTGAACATTCTAATTGAAAAGTGACTTGATGAACATTGAGCATTGAGAGGATTGTTTTGCCGAAATTATATCACGACGCCCGACAGCAAGATAGGATTATAGATTAACTTTGGATTTGCGTCGTGCCTAGTGAACAATTCTGCCTAGCAACGTAACAACAACTACTGATACGGAACCGCAAATGAATTTTTCCTCGCTTCAGTGGTGTGAAACGACGCCAGTGATGAATGTATCACTCAATAGTGCAATAAATAAATAACTGGGCATAACAAATTATCATAAGACCATAATAGACAATTAAAATCAGCTGTTCGTATCGCTGACAAGACTGTGCGGACTCGCAAACGGACTTTCATACATTACGCGAGGAACGATTTCCTTTAGAGATTTTCAGGTGCTGTTCCACGTTATCCGACGGGGACAACCATCACTGCGCGTCGCGTCTCCATTCCAGCGACCGAGCTGTAGCAGTAGCGGCTCAACATCAACAACGACAACAAAAATGGGAGAGGGGACGTCACAAAACATAAATGTCTCATCGATCGCTACTGCCTTATGCTAACATAGAGGCAGTGCATGCGCGATTGAGCATGTGACTCGATCGCCTCGCCATCTATAAAGGCTTAATAATTCATGTGCGTGCACCCTTTCTGGTGAGCTTAAATTAATTCAAGAATGCTTACAAAATGACTAGTCTGTGTTACTACCCTATGTCTCGAGTTCATAATCAGCATTCGGTTGTTTTCCTAAATCAAGCAACACAAATGACAACCAGTTTACATCCCTTTTTTTTCGAATACGAGCAAGTGCTTCGTCTCTATGTCGCCGTTGTCGACGTGACGCAATGTCTTATTTCTCCTTTCTCCAGTCTCCCTATTCGATTAAATGGATTTTTGGAGACATTATGCGAAAATACACTGTCGACAGAAATGCACGGTGCATGCACATGCCACTGACGCTCCCTTTCAAGTCGGAAGTCGCGGCACTTGAATGGACTGGCAAAGTAGCTTGCTCTGCGCGTGCGCCGTCCCACGTGCTGCGCTTCAAGACACGCCGGATACCACTTTCTCCATGCTGCATGAGGCACTGTGTCGACACTCCAGTCCGGTATAACACGAAGCGCTGTTTGGCTACGCTACAGACGCTGCTGGAGCGGTCACCGCCCGACGATGTCAGAGTACTCACAAATCTGACCAATGACCACAGCAACTGCCACACCAGTCTTTTCGTTTAACTTATAGAACATTCTGTTTCTCTGGTCGTGTGGTAGCGTTCTCGCTTCCCGCGCCCGGGTTCCCGGGTTCGATTCCCGGCGGGGTAAGGGATTTTCTCTGCCTCGTGATGACTGGGTGTTGTGTGATGTCGTTTGCTTAGTTAGGTTTAAGTAGTTCTAAGATCTAGGGCACTGATGACCATAAATGTTAAGTCCCATAGTGCTCAGAGCCATTTGAACCATTCTGTTTCTCTCCTGGTTCAATGTCTATTCAACTCCTCCTACCATGTTCTAATACATTTTACATTGTATTTCCCTTCTCTATACTACTAGACAAGATGCTGCTTGAGGTTGTTACCAAAAATCTCGAAGGGCTCTTCACCGATTCACTTCAAATTTTTGCACGATACTCTAATAAGACTCGGAAGGAGACAGATTACATTTTAAATATACAGGATGGTCCATTGATCGTGACCGGGCCAAATATCTCACGAAATAAGCGTCAAACGAAAAAACTACAAAGAACGAAACTTATGTAGCTTGAAGAAGGAAACCCAATGCCGCTATGGTTGGCCCGCTAGATGGCGCTGCCATAGGTCAAACGGATATTAACTGCGTTTTTTTAAAATAGGAACCTCCAGTTTTTATTACGTATTCGTGTAGCACGTAAAGAAATATGAATGTTTTAGTTCGACCACTTTCTTCGCTATGTGATAGATGGCGCTGTAATAGTCACGAACACATGGCTCACAATTTTAGACGAACAATTGGTAACACGTAGGTTTTTTAAATTAAAATACAGAACGTAGATACGTTTGAACATTTTATTTCCGTTCTTCCAATGTGATGCACGTGCCATTGTGAACTTATCACTTCTGAGAACGCATGCTGTTACAGCGTGATTACCTGTAAATACCACATTAATGCAATAAATGCTCCAAATGATATCCGTCAACCTCAATACATTTGGCAGTACTTGTAACGACATTCCTCTCAACAGCGAGTAGTTCACATTCCGTAATGTTTGCACCTGCATTGAAAATGCGCTGACGCATGTTGTCAGGCGTTGTCGGTGGATCACGATAACAAATATCCCTCAACTTTCCCCACAAAAAGAAATCCGGGGACGCCAGAATCGGTGAACGTGCGAGCCATGGTATGGTGCTTCGACGACCAATCCACCTGACGTGAAATATGATATTCAATACCGCTTCAACCGCACGCGAGCTATGTGCCGGACATACATCATGTTGGAAGTACATCGCCATTCTGTCATGCAGTGAAACATCTTGTAGTAACATCGGTAGAACATTATGTAGGACATCAGCATACATTGCACCATTTAGATTGCTATCGATAAAATGGGGGCCAATTATCATTCCTCCCATAATGCCACACCATACATTAACCGGCCAAGATCGCTGATGTTCCACTTGTCGCAGCCATCGTGGATTTTCCGTTGCCCAATAGTGCATATTATGCCGGTTTACCTTACCGCTGTTGGTCAATGACACTTCGTCGCTAAATAGAACGCGTCCAGAAAATCTGTCATCGTCTCGTAATTTCTCTTGTGCCCAGTGCCAGAACTGTACACGACGTTCAAAGTCGTCGTCATGCATTTCCTGGTGCATAGAGATATGGTACGGGTGCAGTCGATGTTGATGTAACATTCTCAACACCGACGTTTTTAAGATTCCCGATTCTCGCGCAATTTGTCTGCTACTGATGTGCGGATTATCCGCGACAGCAGCTAAAACACCTACTCGGGCATCATCATTTGTTGCAGGTCGTGTTTGACGTTTCACATGTGGCTGAACGCTTCCTGTTTCCTTAAATAACGTAACTATCCGGCGAACGGTTCGGACACTTGGATGATGTCGTCCAGGACACTGAGCAGCATTCATAGCACACGCCCGTTTGGCATTTTGATCACAATAGTCATACATCAACACGTTATCGACCTTTTCCGCAATTGGTAAACGGTCCATTTTAACACAGGTAATGTATCAGGAAGCAAATACCGCCCGCACTGGCGGAATGTTACGTGATACCACGTACTTATACGTTTGTGACTATTAACAGCGCCATCTATCAGAAAGCGAAGAGAGTGGTCCAACTAAAACATTCGTATTTCTTTACGTACTACACGAATATGTAATAAAAATGGGGGTTCATATTTAAAAACAAACGCAGCTGATACCCGTTTGACCTATGGCAGCGCCATCTAGCGGGCCAACCACAGAGCCATCTGGTTTCCCCCTTCATGCTAGACGAGTTTCGTTGTTTGTAGTTTTTTCGTTTGATGCTTATTTCGTGAGATATTTGGCCCGGTCACCATCAATGGTCCACCTTGTATACAGAGATATGTAAACTGGCAGAATACGGCACTACGATCGGCAGTTCCTGTATAAGACAAGTGTCTGGCGCAGTTTCAGATCGGCTACTGTTGCTACAACGGCAGGTTATCAAGATTTAAGTGACTTTGAAGGTGGTGTTACAGTCGGCGCACGAGCGATAGAACACAGCATCTCTGAGGTAGCGATGAAGCGTGGAATTTCTCGTCAGACTTTCGCTGGCTGCGACTGTACCGTGAATATCAGTAATCCGGTAAAACATAAAATCTCCGACATCACTGTGACCGGAAGAAGATCCTGCAACACTGGGACCAATGACGACGGAGGAGAATCGTTCACCGTGACAGGAACGCAACCCTTCCGCAAACTGCAAGTGTCAACGTGCGAACCATTCAATGAAACATGATTGATATGAGCTTTCAGAGCCGAAGGCCCATGCGTGTACCCTTGATGATTGCTCGACAGGAGCCTTACGCCTCAACTGGGCCAGTCGACACCGACATTGGACTGTCAGTGTCTGGAAACATGTTGCCTGGTCGGACGAGTCTCCTTTCAAATTGTATCGAGCGGACGGACGTGCACGGGTATGGAGACAACCTCATGAACCCATGGACCCTGCATGCCATCAGGCGACTGTTCAGGCTGGTGGAGGCTCCATAATGGTGTGGGGCATGTACAGCTGGACTGATGCGGGACCCCTGATACGCCTAGATACCGCTCTGGTGGGTGATACGCTCCATGTCTGATCACCTTCATCCATTCATGTCCATCGTGCATTCTCACGGACTTGGGCAATTCCAGCAGGACAATGCGACACCCTACACGTCCAGAATTGCTGCAGAATGGTTCCAGGAACACCCTCCTGAGTTTAAACAATTTCGTCGGCCACCAAACTCCCCAGAAACGAACATTATTCAGCATACCTGTGATGTCCTGCAACGTACTGTTCAAAAGAGACCTCCACCCCTTCGCACTCTTACGGATTTATGGGCATCCCTGCAGGCATCATGGTGTCAGTTCCATCCTGCACTACTTCAGACGTTAGTCGAGCTCATGCAACGCCGTGTTGCGGCACTTCTGTGTGCTAGCGGGGGACCTACACGATACTAGACGGGTGTACCTGTTTCTTTGGCTCTTCAGTGAATATCATTGTGTTTCGACTAAGAATGCTACATTTTTTCCTTTTTCTCTATGGGGCCAAACTGCTGAGGTCATCTCTTCTTAGGCTTAAACCTACTTTATCTAACAATCACACACACATACATGCCGGATGGAGGACTCGAACGTCCATGGATGGGGGGGGAGCCGCGCGTGGCAATGTGGCAATGTGCCCCTGACCGCGCGGCATAGTGGTTCCGGTAAGAGACTTCTTTACGTTGTGCTCTCTGTAGTCTTGTGGCTCTTGAAAATTGACTTATAGAAGTCAGTAGATTTGTATGGTGAGGTTTGACGGAGCGGGAGAGAGAGAGAAATGAAAAGAAATGATCGTATGGCACTGTTGGCAACGAGACTCTGTTTGGGTTTGTACAAATCTTTCACATCTGACACCACTTAGGTAACTAGTGCGTTTTGTGATGCAAATGAGAAGGAGTTACTAGGATAACACGAACACCCAGCCCCCGAGCGAAGAAAATTTACGACGAGGTCGAGGATCGAGAGAGAGAGAGAGAGAGAGAGAGAACAAGAGAGAGAGGGTGTCGTATGGCATTACTGGCTAGGAGAATCCTTAGTATGGTTTCAGCCCTCTAATTTGTTAGGGTTTTGTTTCTTCGTGCACAATGGCCCTTTCCTCACAATATGTGACAGATGGGTGTTAAACCTATTTGTTGAGTGTCGGTGAGAGTGTTGCGCGTGCATGTAGTGTTGCACGGTGATGGGAGAGTTCAGAGGGTGAATGGCGATGCTGACACACAGCCTACACCTCTCGAATAGCACCGAGGGTTCCGCTGAACTTATCGTCCACATACCATGGACAGATCACTTTCAATTACGTCCTCACCCCAGGAGACACTGCGGAAATGTTGGGAATTGAATCCAGGAGATTAATGAAAACTGTTTTCTGCTGGAACCTCACGACACGACCTCTCGTTACACGCCTGACATGTACTGGTGACGTAACTTTCTTCCACGACAAGGAACCGAACAGGGCACCTCGGAGTGTGGACTGCTACTGAGCAGGTGTGCGTTACCGACTGCGGCCAGTGAGGCGGGTAATCTAAACAAGAAACGTAATTTCTTTTATGCATGCTACATGTGTGACATTGCTACTGGATCCCAGGTTTGGAACAAACAGGAAGTGAATCTCTCATAGCTTGAAAGCGCACTTACAATGCAGTATTGGCTGCTCTTGAAGACTACGTACTACATTAGCGAACAGAAGTTGTGGTTTCAGTTGAGTAAAGAGTACCCTTCCCAGAATCACACAGAAAAAAATTCCTATATTAGTGCAATGGACTGTTTTTTATTCCTTGGTGAGTAGTGAAGAATGTATACATTTTTAAAGCATAGTATTATGTTGATGATTTGCTTAGTTATGTTCAGATTTATTTAAATCAGTTTAGGGAAGTTAAGAGTTGGTTTGCGGTGTCGAAACCATTAGTCTTGTCCTCCTCGTCGACGATTAAAAGCATTAAGGGCAGGAGAAATAATCTACACTACTGGCCATTAAAATTGCAACACCACGAAGATGACGTTCCACAGACGCGAAATTTAACCGACAGGAAGAAGATGCTGTGATATGCAAATGATTAGCTTCAGTTCGACGACGTTTGCAGCAACATGGACTATCAGATCGGAGACCATGGCTGCGGTTACCCTTGACGCTTCATCAGAGACAGGAGCGCCTGCGATGGTGTACTCAACGACGAACCTGGGTGCACGAATGGCATTTCTTCGGATGAATCCAGGTTCTGTTTACAGCATCATGATGATCGCATCCGTGTTTCGCGACATCGCGGTGAACGCATATTGGAAGCGTGTATTCGTCATCGCCATACTGACGTATCACCCGGCGGGATGGTATGGGGTGCCATTGGTTACACGTCTCGGTCACCTCTTGTTAGCATTGACGGCACTTTGAACAGTGGACGCTACGTTTCAGATGTGTTACGACCCGTGGCTCTACCCTTCATTCGATCCCTGCAAAACCCTACATTTCAGCAGGATAATGCACGACCGCATGTTGCAGGTCCCGTACGGGCCTTTCCGGATACAGAAAATGTTCGACTGCTGCCCTGGCCAGCAATTCTCCAGATCCCTCACCAATTGAATACGTCTGGTCAATGGCGGCCGAGCAACTGGCTCGTCACATTACGCCAGTCACTACTCTTGATGAACTGTTCTATCGTGTTGAAGCTGCATGGGCAACTGTACCTGTATACGCCATCCAAGCTCTGTTTGACTCAATGCCCAGGCGTATCAAGGCCGTTATTACGACGAGAGGTGGTTGTTCTGCGTACTGATTTCCCAGGATCTATGCACCCAAATTGCGTGCAAATGTTATCAAATGTCAGTTCTAGTATAATGTATTCTTCGAATGAATACCCGTTTACCACCTGCATTTCTTCTTGGTGTATGAATAGTAATGGCCAGTAGTGTAGTTATAAGATGTCCTGACACAATCTTAAGTATTGACACTTCGGACGCCTTGTGTTGTCTTTAACAGCAGTTGTTCGCAAAAATTAGATTCTTAATTGTGTGGTCGAAATGAAATAACCGTCTGTTTGCTCCGCACCTGCATTTGTTCAGATGGATACCTGCACGTTTAATGTATTGCTACTTGTCTGCGGTCGTTGGGTGGTACAAGGGTTTATTTGATGTCTAATTTTTCAATGGCGACTAAAGGCGTTGATCGGACAACTTACACTGACATTTACTTTTGTTCCAGCCTACAAGTAACGTTCTTAACTGGTCCGTAAACTGCTCACCCGCCGTCCAAACGCACCTACCTCGTAGGTTTTCTCGCCGCGTCACTCACAAATTTAAGATTCACGTGTAGTTCCTGTCTCTCAGTTCTGCCACTCTGCGTCGTCAGTAACACCCAGGTGGGGGAGAGAACTCGACAGGGGAAAAGGGTTGACTGTTTGTAATGATCTTAGTACTTGTGATCTTTTTTACTGGAGTCATTTTGCGGCACTGTTCATGAAAAACGAAACGCAATCCATACACATTTCTTGTCCTAAATGTCCACGCAAACTATTTCCTCCAATTCTCTTGTAAACTTACGTACTACTTTCTCGTCCGTACACCCGCAAACATATCGTCCCGAGCTCTCGCCTGGTTGGCGATGGGACGTACGAAGGATGCCTAGACATTATAAGGCAGAATACTGTAGGAATCTCATTAGATTCTCTCGACTGTTTTATGAAGAAGAACTACATTACCACACGACGCACGTTGTGCGACGCTTTTCAGTATGCATTTAGCAGTTTCTCCGCGGGTAGTTAGAAATGCAGCGACAAGCTCGCAAGTGCTAAGTGTTGACGGTGCGGGTGAGATCAGCACAACTTTGGTGGCTGGCGTCACTCTTATACGTGGCAGCTGTACCCTCCAGATATTAACCTCGTTATATGAGGCAACTAATAAGTTATTAGCCGCTTCACGAGTACCAGAGCGCTGTTAATAGCTGCTAGAGTGGCGCACGCTGTCTCCGCCGTTTCTTTTCCAGTGCAGTTTGCAGTAGGTCAAAAAATGAGAAACGGCAAAAGAAAAGGGGAAAGGTGTGGGGGGGGGGGGGGGCCGGGGGCGAAGTAGGAGGAGGAAGAAAAGGAGTAAGAAGGGTAAGGATTGAATGGTGCTAAACTGAAAGAAGGGCGGTGATGTGTAAAAGAAAATCATAAGACTTGCATTGGGCTGTGTTGTGCAACAGTTGATAGAACCCACGTCTCCCTGGTACGGAGAAGCTTCATTCTTGTCGGAACCACTTAATTATGCCACTTATGTCACTTTCCGTTGATCGGTAACGAAGCAATGAAAACTGAATCGTTTCATTTTGCACACAGCCCCCGTTTAGTGGGTGCTGTTCTCTACTTTGGACTGTACATCTGTTACTTCATTATCTGTATTACTAACCTATTAAAAATGTCACTCAGTCCCAGTTGAAGGTTGCCTGCCTAACAACTTCCAGAGTGCATGAAAGCCTGAACTGCAAATGCATACAAAACTGGAGTTATCGTGTAGCGTGTTGTAACTGCAAGTGGCATGGTTACTCTGTGTTATTGTTAACAAAACTTAATACCAACTGAATGGGCAATGCAACTCCCAATAGCAATAAAGATATACAGGCGCTGAAAAATACATCCAGCACCTTAGGTACCGAATCCTCGGGCTCTGTTAAAAACTGATAACTTTGGTGCCTGTGCACATGACAAATAAATAAAATTGAGTTACCTCTAAAGCAGCAACGGTGGATCGCGTTGTATTCTGCTCACTCACGAAGAAGAATAAAATACACTAGCCGCGCGTGTTTAGCCGAGCGGTCTGAGGCGCTGCAGTCTTATACTTTGCGGCTGGTCCCGGCGGAGGTTCGAGTCCTCCCTCGGGCATGGGTGTGTGTGTTTGTTCTTAGGATAATTTAGGTTAAGTAGTGTGTAAGCTTAGGGACTGATGATCTTAGCAGATAAGTCCCATAAGATTTCACACACACACAAAATACACTAGCTACTGACTCATCGGTGTGCAATGCTGGCCATAACACACACATCAAAAAAAGTTTGCATCACCCCAGTTCCCAGAACACTTGAAGATAGACGTCGACTGTTATTGTATCACAAACACAGTCCTTCTGACTGAACAGAGATGTGACTAAACCTGCCCAAAGGTGTAAACAACCATGCGTGAGCAGCACCTATTAGACGGAGGGGGTCCAACAGCCCATCAGCTCCAGTCATTCCATCAGGAAGGAAGTACACGGCTCGTGTTGTCTGTAGTTCAACCAAGCCTAGACGGCTAATACCGCGGTGCGATCGCGTCCATATTGTTACTTTGTGCCAGGAAGGGCTCCCAACAAGGGAAGTGTCCAGGCGTCTCGGACTGAACCAAAGCGATGTTGTTCGAACATGGAGGAGATACAGAGAGACAGGAACTGGCGATGACATGCCTCGCTCAGGCCGCCCAAGGGCTACGGATTATGGCTCGGAGGAACCCTGGCAGCAACGCCACCATGTTGCATTATGCTTTTCGTCCAAAAAATGGTTCAAATGTCTCTGAGCACTATGGGACTCAACATCTTAGGTCATAAGTCCCCTAGAACTTAGAACTACTTAAACCTAACTAACCTAAGGACACCACACACACCCATGCCCGAGGCAGGATTCGAACCTGCGACCGTAGCAGTCCCGCGGTTCCGGACTGCAGCGCCAGAACCGCTAGACCACCGCGGCCGGCAATGTTTTTCGTGTAGCGACAGGACGTCGTGTCACGACTCAAACTGTGCGCAATAGGCTGCATGATGCGCAACTTCACTCTCGACGTCCGTCTTTGCAACCAGGACACCATGCAGGGCGGTACAGATGGGCCAACAACATGCCGAATGGACCGCTCAGGATTCGCATCACATTCCCTTCACCTATGAGTGTAGCATATGTCTTCGAACAAACAATCGTCGGAGACGTGTTTTGAGGCAACCAGGTCAGGCTGAATGCCTTAGACACACTGTCCAGCGAGTGCAGCTAGGTGGAGTTTCCCTGCTGTTTTGGGGCGGCATTATGTGGGGCCGACGTACGCCGCTGGAGGTCATGGAATGCGCCGTAACGTGAATGCCATCCTCCGACCGATAGTGCAACCATATCGGCAGCATATTGGCGAGACATTCGTCTTCATGGACGACAATTCGCGCCCCCATCGTGCACATCTTGTGAATGACTTGTTTCAGGATAAAGACATCGCTCGACTAGAGCGGCCAGCATGTTCTCCAGACATGAACCTTATCCAACATGCCTGGGAGAGATCGAAAAGGGCTGTTATGGACGACCCACCAACCATTCTGAGGGATCTACGCCGAATCGCCGTTGAGGAGTGGGACAATCTGGACCAACAGTGCCTTCATGATGAACTGGTGGGTAGTACGCAACGTCAAATACAGGCATGCATCAGTGGAAGAAGACGTGCTACTGGGTATTAGAGGAACCGGTGCGTACAGCAGTCTGGACCACCACCTCTGAAGGTCTCGCTGTATGGTGCTACAACATGCAATGTGCGGTTTCCGTGAGCAATAAAAGGGCGGAAATGATGTTTATGTTGATCTCTATTCCAATTTTCTGTACAAGTTCCGGAATTCTCGGAACCGAGGTGATGAAAAACCTTTTTTGATGTGTGTACTTAGAAATATACATGAAATTGTTTTGGCTGACAAATGAAAACATTTAAGAGAAATTCAATGTCTTTAAAAACATATGACCTGGACAGGGAGGCATTAGTGATTTGGGTGAATTACTAACACTGACTTTTTTAATAGTGAAGTTGTATTCTAACCTATGTTTGGCTTTTTAAAACAAGTGTCAATTTAAATTAAATTTCTCAGAAAAATTGCACCCTTTTTACTAGGTGAAAAACTATCTCTGCTGACGAAATCACAAACAATGAGATTTGTACAGCACTAAAAATCCTAAAGACAAATCTTCAAATTACATATACCTGTGTTAACAAATCTTAGAAATACTACAAAAGGGAAATATCTAACTAGCCTATACATCAAATCTGTTTATGTACATTCTGGGGCTACTCAACACAGAGCTCACTGTTAGCAGTTAACTGCCAACCCATTTACACTATCTCGCTGGTAAGAGGAAAGAAATAAAAAACTAAAATTCCGCTTTCACATTTATATTTCCAATTATTTATTTAATCGTATGGCTAGAGCCCACCGTTGGGCAGGCCGTTCGCCGGATGGCGGTCTTTCAATCTGACGCCACTTCGGCGACCTGCAGTCGATGAGGATGAGAGGATGATGATGAGGACAGCACAACACCCAGTCCCTGGACGGAGGAAATTCCCCGACCCAGCCGGGAATCGAACCCGGGCCCAGAGGATTGACAATCCGTCACGCTGACCATTCAGCTACCGGGGGCGGACATACTTCCAATAATACATATACTCGTTAAGTTTCTTTTTAATGACAATCCAGTAAGCCTTTCCTGTCACAATTAAATTTACATTTCATCATTCCACTTTCCATTTCATTATAAAATCACTCATCATTTTTAACTACCTATTTTACATGCGGTGTAACACAAAATATTGGTATGAGAAAATTCCTATGTTACAATCTAACACTTGGTATCTTTACAGAGCACACCACAAAAAAGTGCCTACTGCATCCACTTTCGCTCACGGACTGATTCACATTCACTGCTGTACAGGAAGCGCCCTCGCGCTACAACAGTACAGTCTCAGAGCAGAAGCAGTATCTTCGGCTCTGCAGTCGTGCAAAGTCAGCGATCCGCTTTATAGAGCCCATCAGAGACATATTTCGTTTACAACATAATAGTTTCATTTTAGTTTACATTAGTATCATTACAATATTCGGGTGCCACATATAAGTGTATCCCAGTAGACTCCTTTCAAGAAAAATTTTATTTTTGATTTTTCCTATAATTATTGACCGAACTTTAAAATTTAAAATGCTATAATAATATACTCATTAAGAGCTATAAGCTTAATTTATAGTTTTAACGCAAGGAGCGACCGGCTACGTGAAATAAAAGACGATACTACATCATATTTACGACTGGAGTAGAGGATTGGGGTTCATTGTGAGTCGGTACAATCAGTCAGACGATGGAGAGGTCACATCCGCAGGAAAAATTTCGAAACTGTTTGTATGTCTTGAGACAGCGAAACTCACGGTGCAAATTATCCAAATAAAATGCATCCAGCATTTGCGAATCGGACAACTTAGCGACTTCTACAAGTATTAGACAAAATATGAAAACTTTTCGAAGCTTTTTCTCGTTGACAGTGCCCATAAAATGATGAAAGGAAGAAAGTTTATTACTTTATAGTGTTTCAAGCACACCACAGCTCCATAATGCCATAAAGTATGGTAATGGCGAAGAGACTAAAAGCGGACTAGACATTTGTTAGTGGAGTAACTACGAAAACATTGCTGTCAAAAACTGCGATTGGTAATGGAATCCAATGGTCTATTACATTTTACTGTCTGATCTGGTGGTACCAGATAACTAACTTCCGAAGAAGTCTAAGGGATAGGAACCCATAACGAACTTTCCAAGAAACATATGTGGATGTTGTAAATTATCCCAAATGATAGTGGGGTACTAGAGAAGCATCTGACCTGCGTTCCTACATTTCATTTGTAGCCAAACGGATCTCGCCAAGGTCGACGTCGACCAGTTTTCCCATTCATTTACAGATAATTGGTGTTGGTATTTAGCAACTTTGACTTCTTCTATTTGCTAGTTTACTAATACTCACACCTGTCAGCGACTGTTTTCTTTGATATTTCACTTATTACATTCTCCTTGAAATCCAAAAATATTTCGCTTCTCTCGTATGTTTTGGATACCATTGCAAGAGTTTTGTCATTTTGTCTGATTTCATTGTTCCATAATTGGATTATTCAGTACAACCGCCTGTCATGTAGATTATTGATCTTATCTACCGATTACGCCTTATTTTCCTTCCTCCGGCTTTCGTATATATTTTTCTCAGACAGCATGTCTTTTTGTTGAGAAATGTCACTACCAAATAGAACATTCGCACCTTGCTGAAAACACTCTCAATTTTTCGCTAACTAAAAAATTGGAATCCTGTTGCTGTGAAGGCATAAAATAGTAATCACTGCTAGTAAATGGAAACGTTTGAGTTTGGTCCTCCAGTAGCCTGATGATACAACTCATTTCACTGACAAACCAATATGCATGCAGAGCAACATTTCCACGTTAATACGAGTAAATCAACTGAAGTGCTGTTTCAGGATACAACCACCTCCTAGTTTGCCACTAAACGCCCCAGCAGAAGTATGATAGTCTAATTAAAATTCAGACAAGACACATATAAACGCGATTACCATTTATAAACTAGTCCAATTTACTTTAAAACAGTGCTCAAAGTGTAGATTTTATTCTTTCTATTTGCGAGTACGGAGTTGGACGCTACGAGCTAAGATTTTAGCAGGCGCAACCAGCAACTTTAAATAAAAGACGACACGGCAACATATTTACTAATGGAATAGAGGTTTAGGGTTCATTGTGAGTCAATACAATCAATCAGATGATCATACCACCAAGCAGAAGTGTAACCTAGACAATGCTACATTTTTCAATAGGTCTCCGTTGAAGTATAGAGCTCTGTACACTAGGGAGGAATGGTTTTTTGCATTGACTTGTTCAGATGAGGTATGGCAACATCAAAGACAACGAGGATACTTTTTTCCCTTAAGAGCTGTAACGAAGATGCTGTCCTTAATGTGTACATTTCTTAGCGGTCAGTTGTTTGTTAGTGCTAACTATCCTTTTCAATGTCTTGTCCATCATTACTGCGAATGAATGAAAGGAAGGGGGTACTACAGCCGTTTTCACCCCGAAGTAATCACCTGTACTGTATGTCTTAGCTATGACGGCATCCCCAGGATTAAAATATTTTCGGAGGTAAAATAGTGAACCAATCGGATTTCCGGACTCAGGAACACGTCATCATTAGGAAAAACAGAAATCGCATTCTACGAGTTGGAGAGTAGAATGTTTGGAACCCTTAATCGGATAGATGGTTTGTAGAATATAAGAAGAGAAATGGCTAGGTTTAAGTTCGATGTAGTGACAATTAGTGATGTGCGGTGGGAGGATGAACAGGACCTTTCGTCGGGTCAGTACAGGGTTATCAACGCAAATTCAGTTCGTGGTAGTAATGAACTTAATAATGTATAAGAAAATAGGAATTCGGGTAAGCTACAATGAATAGCATAGTGAACGCATTATCAAGTTAAGATACACACAAAGCCAACGCCGACGATAATAGTACAAGATTGTATATCAAATAGCTCCAAATATGATGAAGAGACTGAAGGAATTTATGATTAGACGCATGAGATTATTTAGACAGTTAATTATGATGATTGACGAATTCTTTAGTAGGAAAAGGAAGAGAAGGAAATATGCAAATGAATTGAAATTGGGGGAAAGAAATGAAAGAGGAAGTCCCTGGTACAATTCAGCAAAATCGTAATTTGATCACCACTAAAATTTGACTAAAGAATCGTGAAAGAAGACTATATACGTTGAAGAGACCTGAGGACACTCCAATGTTTCGTATTTATTATCTAATTCTAAGAGAAAGATTTCGGAAACAAATTATAAATTATTCAATTTTTTAGGAGCTACTGTGTACCCTGAGCGTAATTTATTGGTTATGAACTGCAGATTAAAACAGAAGAAATTGTAAAAAGTCCGGAAGTTTAGGAGATAGAACCTGGACAAATTGAGGGAACCAGAGATTTTTTAGTGTTTCAGAGGGTTTTCAGTATATCCATTGAGGATGACGAACTGTGACTGTGATTACAATCTGGAACAAGAATTCTTCTTAACACACCCACAATTTACTGACAAATTTCTGTACTATAAAAGATATGTGGATGACACAGTAATACTTTTCAATGGTCCAAAAGAAGAACTAAATAACCTAGCAGATGAAATGAATAAAATGCACCCAAATATCAAATTCACAGTAGAACACTAGATCATTGAAGAAATTAACTTCCTTGATATGACTATCTCTACTCACAATAACAAGCATACCTTGCAAATATACAGAAAACCCACTACCATTGATGTTGCCATTAACAATGCCTCATGCCACCCGAACCAAAATCCACTAAATTGCTTTCTTCAGGTCATCTGTAAACTGTATGCTCCACACCCCTATCAGTGAAGAAGATGCACGTAAAGAAAGGAACATACTTAAATCTATATCCCAAAATAATGGTTACAATACCTCTTTCATCAACATCCTAGTTGGAAAATCCAAAGTAAACTCAGGCAACCACCATCACCGTTACAAGCTAAGAAAGAAATGCCAAAATTTGTCTGTCTTCTATTCCTTGGCAATGTGTCCTATAAACTTTCAAATCTTGTCAGACCACACAGCATAAAAATATCCTTCCACACTGACAATAAGCTAGAAGATAAAGTTGTTCACAATAATAAATCCACCAGAGATTGGCATAAAAATTTAGGTGTTTACAAACTCACATGCTCCTGTTCTTGCCTCTACAGAGGCCATACAGGGAGAAATTTTTTAACCCACTACAAAGAACATATGGATGCCCTTCGACTCAAAAATTTGAATAAGTCCAGTTTTGCATCACATATTGCTTATCATGAACACTCTGTTGGTGATATCAATGACAGTCTTTCTGTGCTACACGTTGCTGAGAAAGGAATAGAGGTGAGCCTCCTTAAACAATTAGAGATTTACGTCCACAAATTAAAAACACCCCGAAAAATCCTAAATGAGCAAACTGAATCAACGCAAATCCTTTTCTTCCAGAATTTCCAGGATATCCTGGCTCCAAAACAACAAAAGTGACAATAATAACACATATTCATGTTCTTCTTGTCAGGTAAGGACTATGGTATTCTGTAACTTACAAAAAGTTTTAAATTATCTATTAAATATTCCACTTTATCTGTTTACCTTCTGTATAACTGTTAATCCAAATTAAAAGTTTTGTTACCAGTATAAAGACACTCCTGCAGCTAGTAACATTTACTGAAATGCAAAATCTGCACTACTAATATTTGTACTATAATACATTGTATCTCTTGCCAAAGACCATTATGTAGTAAAGTGTAATATCTATCATATCCGTACTCTTTGTAAAAACATCGAGTGTTTACTTTCTTTGAATCAGAGTAAAACAAATCGTAGCTAAATAGCGCGTATATTTGTGTAAACAGCTTAATAATGTACGATATAAGAAGGGATTTGATATGGATACCACGAGGCAGTGCACTGTAAATACCTAAAACATAAAAAACTTTCGGATTCGTAAATGTTTCGTCTCCGATTACTAAATTTCCGTCATTTCCGCCAGCAGCACCAGCACTGACTCTAGCTACACTTCGTCCACAACATAATGTTTTGTAACACCTCCGTCTGATGAGCCTGGAGTGGCTGGAAAACATTTTCACTGTTGAATAAATCGTAAAAAAGCGCCTGGTTGCATGTTTATTACCAGATAAATCGCCAGTTTCAGAGGAAGCATTAGTCAGCATTGAGTGAAACAGACGAAACGAATGGGTCGCTTTGAGAGATGAATTAGGGAGCACAGAAGAAGATTACATATGTAAAGAGACACGGCGTAATACCTGGATAACACAGAATTTGTAAAATAAATTCAGAAGTGCAGCAAATGAACCAGACGTCTAAAAATGAGATTGACAGAAAGTGGAACAGGTAAAGCAATAATAGCTGTAGGACAAATACTAGGCTACAGAAGCACACGTAACCATAGGAAAGATTGATGTCGATTCTAAGAAAAGGGAACAGTTCTTTGAAGAAAGCAGAAGCAGCCTACACGGATCTGTAACTAAGATGGCAGACAACTAAATAGCAAACAAGGGAAAGCTGGAAGACGGAAGGAATATATAGAGTGTCTTTAAAACGGAAACAAACCTGAGGACAATATTATATTAAGGAGAGAAGAATTGAGAGAAGATGAGAAGAATCTGATAGAGTGGTGAAAGACATAAGTGAAGGAGACGACATTCCCTCTGTGGCGTGTAAATATATATATTCGGTGCCTACAGTGTCATGTCTGTCAGTGTCACAAATTTTTATTTTTTAAGGGGATCACTTAAGACTATTTCCATGGGTTCGCCCCTCAGATTTCTCCCTCATATCACAAACTTGTCGTCTGATGTAGTACAAACTGAAAAAATAAATTTCTTTTAAAGCACAGTTTCGTATATAATTTATATTCGAAACCTTACACCTGTGTCACAAGACAAATCGTACATCGAGAATACTTTACACAAGTTTAAGGGAAGAAATGCTTCCGATAATTATTACAGAATTTAAAGAACATCAAAATATGAATAGGCTGAAATGAACAAACAGTACATGAGACTATGTCGTCAAATCAACTGTAAAAAGCTAAGGAGCATATTATTAGCAAAATGAGAATTATGCAAAAGTGAAATGCCAAAATGAGCACATCTCAATTGGGAGTAAATCAAAACAATCAGAATGGCTGAAAGAGAGCACAATAACATGAGCCATAAACGAATAAGAGCTAAGCAACTAAGCAAATAAGAGACTAGGCAAAAATGAGATGCCAACAAAATGAGAGCTGGCCGAACTCCGTCGGCACTTACATACGGTTGCGCTCGCGGCAGCGTCTAGCGGCCCGTACGTGGAAGTTCCATGCGGCTTTTCGCGGATGATGCTGTAGTACACAGAGAAGTTGCAGCGTTAGAAAATTGTAGCGAAATGCAGGAAGATCTGCAGCGGATAGGCACTTGGTGCAGGGAGTGGCAACTGTCCCTTAACATAGACAAATGTAATGTGTTGCGAATACATAGAAAGAAGGATCCTTTATTGTATGATTATATGATAGCGGAACAATAGCAGTTACTTCTGTAAAATATCTGGGAGTATGCGTGCGGAACGATTTGAAGTGGAATGATGATATAAAATTAATTGTTGGTAAGGCGGGTACCAGGTTGAGATTCATTGGGAGAGTGCTTAGAAAATGTAGTCCATCAACAAAGGAGGTGGCTTACAAAACACTCGTTCGACCTATACTTGAGTATTGCTGATCAGTGTGGGATCCGTACCAGATCGGGTTGACGGAGGAGATAGAGAACATCCAAAGAAGGGCGGCGCGTTTCGTCACAGGGTTATTTGGTAACCGTGATAGCGTTACGGAGATGTTTAATACACTCAAGTGGCAGACTCTGCAAGAGAGGCGCTCTGCGTCGCGGTGTAGCTTGCTCGCCAGGTTTCGAGAGGGTGCGTTTCTGGATGAGGTATCGAATATATTGCTTCCCCCTACTTATACCTCCCGAGGAGATCACGAATGTAAAGTTAGAGAGATTAGAGCGCGCACGGAGGCTTTCAGACAGTCGTTCTTCCCGCGAACCATACGCGACTGGAACAGGAAAGGGAGGTAATGACAGTGGCACGTAAGGTGCCCTCCGCCACACACCGTTGGGTGGCTTGCGGAGTATAAATGTAGATGTAGATGTAGATGTACGCAAGTTGTGCGATTGCTGTCGCAGGTCGACCCTTAATCTATGATGTTACACCTCCGATGTATCACATCCATGGGAGAGGAAGCTATGACAAAATCATTCTGTCTGATGTGCAAGGTTTATGAGACAGTGGAAATAATCTCGTACCTCAAGAGCATTGTAGTAACTCAAATTGCAAAGAAGATGAGTGCTAACAGATGTAGATACTGCCGAATCGTTGCCATATACTAACATGAATTATTTAGGTATGAATAAAAAAAACTGCTACAAGCCGACCTCAGGGAAGATCAGTTTGGATTCCGGATAAATTTAGGAACACGTGAGCGAATACTGACCCAACGAATTACTGAGAATGTAAGTCGGGGAAAGACAAAACTACTTTTAAATTATTTGCAGATATAGGGAAAGCTCTTAGCAAACTGGACTACAGTCTTTCAAAAATTTCGAAGGTATCAGAGATAAAATGCAGGGAGTGAAAGGTTATTTACAGCTTGTACAGAAAAGAGACTGCATTCATAAGAGGTGGAGGAAGTGAAAAGGAAACCAAAAGGGAGTGAGACCGACTTGTGACCTACCCGTCAAGATACTCAGTCTGTACGTTAAGCAGTCACTGAAGCAAATCCAAGGAGAAATGTTGAAATCGAATTAAAGATCCGGGAGAAGTTTGCGATTTGCCGATGGCATGTAACTGTCATTGATGGCAAAGGACTTGGAAGAGCAGATGACTGGAATGTCTGGTGTCTTGGAAACAGATTATAAGATGAAATTCCACAAAAGTGAAACAAGGGCAATGAAATGCCATCAAATTAAATAAGGTGATTCTAAGAGAATTGCAGTAGGGAACGAGACATTAAAACCTGTAACTCAGTTTTGTTGTATGGGTAGTATGGGTTGCCCAAAACAAACTAAAGATGATGGTAACCGACGAAAGAGAATATAAAATGCAGACTGACAACAGAAAGAAAAGCGTTTCCCATGAGACGAATTTAATAACACTGATCTTCAGTTCAATATTAGTAATTGTTTTCTGAACATAGTGTCTAAAGTGTAGCCTCGTGTAAGAGTCAAACATGGACGATAAGCAGTTCAGACAAGAAGATAATAGAAGCTTCTGGAATCCAATGCTGCGGAAGACTGCTGAAGATGAGATAGGTAGAGCGTGTAACAGATGAAAAGGTGCTGAATCTAATTGGGGGAAAAAATGCAATTTATGGCACAAGTGTACTAAAGGCATTAGTTGAAAGCACACATCGCCATGCATCACAGGTTTGTGACTTTGGTAATGGAATGGAACTGTGCGGGGAGGGGGGAGGAGGGGGGAGGAGGGGGGGAGGGGGAGGCAAAAACTGTTGAGTGAGGCCAAGGCATGAACACAATAATCAGTTTGAAATGAATGTAGGTTGCTGTAATTTGGCAGTGGTGAAGAGGCTTGCACAGCGCAGACTGGCATGGAGGGAGGCATTAAATCAGCCATGAAAACCACAACAATAACAATAACTGGCAGTAACCGCGATAGTGGCCCAAAACAAACTAAACGAATAACTACACATCCGCTCATGTCTGCATATAAACATTGCTCTTTTTGCAAAAACGGAAGTCTCTACTCGACAGTGTGTCGACACGTAGCTGTAATGATCACAGATATATTGCCGGCTGACATGCACTCCAGAGATGTTACAATACCAGAAGAATCAAAAAACTCCCTCCGCTGTCTGACTCATTGATGGTGTAATGTACACTCCTGGAAATTGAAATAAGAACACCGTGAATTCATTGTCCCAGGAAGGGGAAACTTTATTGACACATTCCTGGGGTCAGATACATCACATGATCACACTGACAGAACCACAGGCACATAGACACAGGCAACAGAGCATGCACAATGTCGGCACTAGTACAGTGTATATCCACCTTTCGCACCAATGCAGGCTGCTATTCTCCCATGGAGACGATCGTAGAGATGCTGGATGTAGTCCTGTGGAACGGCTTGCCATGCCATTTCCACCTGGCGCCTCAGTTGGACCAGCGTTCGTGCTGGACGTGCAGACCGCGTGAGACGACGCTTCATCCAGTCCCAAACATGCTCAATAGGGGACAGATCCGGAGATCTTGCTGGCCAGGGTAATTGACTTACACCTTCTAGAGCACGTTGGGTGGCACGGGATACATGCGGACGTGCATTGTCCTGTTGGAACAGCAAGTTCCCTTGCCGGTCTGGGAATGGTAGAACGATGGGTTCGATGACGGTTTGGATGTACCGTGCACTATTCAGTGTCCCCTCGACGATCACCAGTGGTGTACGGCCAGTGTAGGAGATCGCTCCCCACACCATGATGGCGGTTGTTGGCCCTGTGTGCCTCGGTCGTATGCAGTCCTGATTGTGGCGCTCACCTGCACGGCGCCAAACACGCATACGACCATCATTGGCACCAAGGCAGAAGCGACTCTCATCGCTGAAGACGACACGTCTCCATTCGTCCCTCCATTCACGCCTGTCGCGACACCACTGGAGGCGGGCTGCACGATGTTGGGGCGTGAGCGGAAGACGGCCTAACGGTGTGCGGGACCGTAGCCCAGCTTCATGGAGACGGTTGCGAATGGTCCTCGCCGATACACCAGGAGCAACAGTGTCCCTAATTTGCTGGGAAGTGGCGGTGCGGTCCCCTACGGCACTGCGTAGGATCCTACGGTCTTGGCGTGCATCCGTGCGTCGCTGCGGTCCGGTCCCAGGTCGACGGGCACGTGCACCTTCCGCCGACCACTGGCGACAACATCGATGTACTGTGGAGACCTCACGCCCCACGTGTTGAGCAATTCGGCGGTACGTCCATCCGGCCTGCCGCATGCCCACTATACGCCCTCGCTCAAAGTCCGTCAACTGCACATACGGTTCACGTCCACGCTGTCGCGGCATGCTACCAGTGTTAAAGACTGCGATGGAGCTCCGTATGCCACGGCAAACTGGCTGACACTGACGGCGGCGGTGCACAAATGCTGCGCAGCTAGCGCCATTCGACAGCCAACACCGCGGTTCCTGGTGTGTCCGCTGTGCCGTGCGTGTGATCATTGCTTGTACAGCCCTCTCGCAGTGTCCGGAGCAAGTATGGTGGGTCTGACACACCGGTGTCAATGTGTTCTTTTTTCCATTTCCAGGAGTGTAATACGAATTTCACGAATGCGTTACCGGTACTACTTCGTTATCGATATACCTTCTGAATTTCATTAGAATTTGCTTGTGTAAGAATTTTCAAGTACCCAAGAACCGTCTGAAAATTCAGTTGCAGTGATCTTACAGAATAGGTGAAGTTTTTATGCTTACTTGAATTAGTAAAAAAAATATCACACTTCTGTCTAACAAGCCCAAGTCAACAAAACATCTTATTTTAAATCGCGTAAGCATCAGTCTGTTAGTTAATCGTGAGTACTGTAGAGTCTATCATATCTTGAGTGAGAGTCTGTCAATGTCTTATATTGGTTGCTAATGAAAGGTGTGGGACTGTGTTTAGGAGTATTTTAAAACAAGAAACGCTCCTGTGGACACTTCTTGCCAGGTGAACGCATAAAATAACGCTGAAAATAGTTACAAATTCACAACTTTATTTTTGCCTGATCTTTATTGGAATATTTATTTTTAGTTCGGAAGTAAGGGGTCTAGCAATCAAGGGATATACAAATAATAATTATAGTGGACATGGAAATGAAGTCCCATGCTTCTTTACAGAGCGTAGTGGAACGATGCGGGAGACTCGCACTACCGTACTAGGCAAGGTCTTAAGGGAGGTGGTTTGCCGCTGCCTTCCTCCGACCGTATTGAGGATGAATGACGATGATGAAGACGACACAACAACACTCAGTCATGTCGAGGGAGGTGAAAATCCCTGACCCCGTCGGGAATCGAATCCCGTGCTCGGGAAGCGAGAACGCTACCACGAGACCACGAGCTGCTGACATAATTATTGCGCACACATTTTAACGTAATTGATTTTAAATGGGGGTGTTGGGTGTGGGTGAAGGATATGTCATTCGGAGGAAGATTAGTGCACAGGAAACATGTTTCGTAACAAGCGTGGACACTTAGCTTTCTGCTGAGAAGTAGTTCTGTGGTGATAGTTATTGCAGTGTACTGAGAACTGCTTCATTATCTTACGAAAAAGGGTTTTTAAGTGAGTGGTAACAATTGTCTCATTAACTCATTAGTTCGCGATTTAATAACACACCTACAAAAATTAATATCATTTACCTTTAGCTTTTCTTTAAATGAAAGCGTGAAAAGAGAATTCTTTAGCATTCTAAAAATTAGTTGGGCGGTAATGTTGAGGACGGTGGGGGGAAGAGCGGGGGGGGGGGGGGGGGGGTTACCATCCGATATATGACTGCAGTCAGAGATAATGGCCTCATAAAGGATGCAAACCACTGTGCTAGAAAACAACAAACATACAAATTTCTCTTATACATGTGTATCATACTACGGTAATTTGTAAACAAATGGCTTGGAATTTCTTAAACTACTAGGGGATAGATAAGCGAAGTTCTTACAATGGTTTTTTTATTGATAGTTCCGAGTAGATAGATTATACAACTGCCTGCTGTCTTAAATTTTATATGTCACACATGCCGTAACTTGATTAAGTTTGTTAAATTAAGATTCAGGAGATGTTTGGCACTGAAGGCATGTCAGACGAAGCGGTGCACATTACCTCAAGAAACGGTAGCGTAAATGAGGTTGATCACATTTCCTGTTTTTTGAATACCAGACCTAAGCCGAATGTGGTATACACCACTTCTAACAAACACCGAACAACGCGCTCCAGTACGCGGCCGCCAAATACATCGCTGGGCGCATTTCTCTGGGCGGCCCACTGCTTCCATCGCTGGCCGTCTTCACACGCACGCTCCCTTACGTGGCCGAGAAATACGAGGGCAGTTCAATAAGTAATGCAACACATTTTTTTTCTCGGCCAATTTTGGTTGAAAAAACCGGAAATTTCTTGTGGAATATTTTCAAACATTCCCGTTTCGTCTCGTATAGTTTCATTGACTTCCGACAGGTGGCAGCGCTGTACGGAGCTGTTAAAATGGCGTCTGTAACGGATGTGCGTTGCAAACAACGGTCAGTGATCGAGTTTCTTTTGGCGGAAAACCAGGGCATCTCAGATATTCATAGGCGCTTGCAGAATGTCTACAGTGATCTGGCAGTGGACAAAAGCACGGTGAGTCGTTGGGCAAAGCGTGTGTCATCATCGCCGCAAGGTCAAGCAAGACTGTCTGATCTCCCGCGTGCGGGCCGGCCGTGCACAGCTGTGACTCCTGCAATGGCGGAGCGTGCGAACACACTCGTTCGAGATGATCGACGGATCACCATCAAACAACTCAGTGCTCAACTTGACATCTCTGTTGGTAGTGCTGTCACAATTGTTCACCAGTTGGGATATTCAAAGGTTTGTTCCTGCTGGGTCCCTCGTTGTCCAACCGAACACCATAAAGAGCAAAGGAGAACCATCTGTGCGGAATTGCTTGCTCGTCATGTGGCTGAGGGTGACAATTTCTTGTCAAAGATTGTTACAGGCGATCAAACATGGGTTCATCACTTCGAACCTGAATCAAAACGGCAATCAATGGAGTGGCGCCACACCCACTCCCCTACCAAGAAAAAGTTTAAAGCCATACCCTCAGCCGGTAAAGTCATGGTTACAGTCTTCTGGGACGCTGAAGGGGTTATTCTGTTCGATGTCCTTCCCCATGGTCAAACGATCAACTCTGGCGTGTATTGTGCTACTCTTCAGAAATTGAAGAAACGACTTCAGCGTGTTCGTAGGCACAAAAATCAGAACGAACTTCTCCTTCTTCATGACAACGCAAGACCTCACACAAGTCTTCGCATCCGAGAGGAGCCCACAAAACTTCAGTGGACTGTTCTTCCTCATGCACCCTACAGCCCCGATCTCGCACCGTCGGATTTCCATATGTTTGGCCCAATGAAGGACGCAATCCGTGGGACGCACTACGCGGATGATGAAGAAGTTATTGATGCAGTACGACGTTGGCTCCGACATCGACCAGTGGAATGGTACCGTGCAGGCATACAGGCCCTCATTTCAAGGTGGCGTAAGGCCGTAGCATTGAATGGAGATTACGTTGAAAAATAGTGTTGTGTAGCTAAAAATTGGGGAATAACCTGGTGTATTTCAATTCTGAATAAAACAACCCCTGTTTCAGAAAAAAAATGTGTTGCATTACTTATTGAACTGCCCTCGTACATCGCTGGCCGCACTTCTCCGGGCGGCTCGCGGCTACCATCGCTGGCCGCCTTCGCGCGCGCGCGTTTGTCCGCACACAGCAATTGGCTACGCCAGGAAACATTGCGATTGGTTTTCCCTGGAAAACAGCGGCCCCAGCCGACGGCTCCATTAACTAGCAAGCCTTATATAAACACGGCCGCCGCCGCAAACGACAGTTCTCATCGGGAAGTGCAGTACGCCGTGTTCCAGCTGCTTGTGGATGACTCGCCGCACCACTCGAGGTTACCTGGCTGCTCGGCGGAAATCTAGCGACTTCACTTGGAGAGACTGAACTTCACTGGACTTGGGAATAATTACGGGACGTGCACCCCACTATGCACATTTGGACATTGGTATCACCAAACTTTAATTACGCATTACTTCTGAGTGTGAGCCTGGGTAGACGCTTGGCTAACATAATTGTTAAAAAGAGATTTTTGATTTAATAAACCAGACTGACGAGGTTATTGTGTTATTCCTGGTTATAACACCGAAACAAGGCCCCGGGAGTAGACAACATTCCATAAGAACTACTGTTAGCCTTCGGAGAGCCAACCCTGGCAAAACTCTACCATCTGGTGAGCAAGATGTATGAGACAGGCGAAATACCTTCAGACTTCAAGAATATAATAATTCCACTCCAAAGAAAGCAGGTGTTGACAGATGTGAAAATTACCGAACTATCAGTTTAATAAGCCACGGCTACAAAATACTAACACGAATTCATTACAGACGAATGGAAAAACTGGTAGAAGCCGACCTCGGGGAAGATCAGGTGGATTCCATAGAAATGTTGGAACACGTGAGGTAATATTGACCCTACGACTTATCTTAGAAAATAGATTAAGGATAGGCAAACCTACGATTCTACCATTTGTAGACTTAGAGAAAGCTTTGGACAATGTTGACTGGAATACTCTCTTTCAAATTCTGAAGGTGGCAGGGGTCAAATGGAGGGAGCGAAAGGCTATGTATAATTTGTACAGAAACCAGATGGCAGTTATAAGAGTCGAGTGGCATGGAAGGGAGGCAGTGGTTGGGAAGGGAGTGAGGCAGGGTAGTAGCCTCTCCCCGATGTTATTCAATCTGTATATTATGCATGCAGTAAAGGAAACAAAAGAAAAATTAGGAGTAAGAATTAAAATCCATGGAGCAGAAATAAAAACTTTGAGGTCCGCCGATGACATTTCAATTCTGTCAGAGACAGCAATGGACCTGGAAGAGCAGCTGAACGGAATGGACAGTGTCTTGAAAGGCGGATATAAGATGAACATCAATAAAAGCAAAACGAGGATAATGGAATGTAGTCAAATTAAATCGGGTGATGCTGCGGGAATTAGATTAGGAAATGAGACGCTTAAAGCAGTAAAGGAGTTTTGCTATTTGGGGAGCAAAATAACTGATGATGGTCGAAATAGAGAGGATACAAAATGTAGACTGGCAATGGCAAGGAAAGCGTTTCTGAAGGAGAGATATTTGTTAACATCGAGTATAGATTTAAGTGTCAGGAAGTCATTTCTGAAAGTATTTGTATGGAGTGTAGCCATGTATGGAAGTGAAACATGGACGATAAATAGTTTAGACAAAAAGAGAATATAAGTTTCGAAATGTCGTGCTACAGAAGGATGCTGAATATTACATGGGTAGATCACATAACTAATGAAGAGGTATTGAATGAAATTGGGGAGAAGAGAAATTTGTGGCACAACTTGACTAGAAGAAGGGATCGGTTGGTAGGACATATTCGGAGGCAAAAAGGGATCACCAATTTCGTACTGGAGGGCATCACGGAGGGTAAAAATCGTAGAGGGAGACCTAGAGATGAATACACTATACAGATTCAGAAAGATGTAAGTTGCAGTAGGTACTGGGAGATGAAGAAGCTTGCACAGGATAGAGTAGCATGGAGAGCTGCATCAAACCAGTCTCTGGATTGAAAACAACAACAACAACATCATGGTCATTAGTGATTTGGCATATGTTAACACGAGATGAGGTGAAATTTAAAGAAAATGGGATAGCTTCATGGAATGAATATGTTATAGGTTCTGGTTTTGTTAAGAAAGAAAAGGGAGAGAGTTCGAACAGACACTATCCTATAACCGTTATGTACAGACTAACGGGGATAGTCAGTTAGCTAATCGAAAGATACAAAACTATTGCTTATGCGTTGGCTTAATCCTATGTTCATTCCGGATCAAAATACTTGAGGGAAGGTACTTGGAATCTTCTTCTTCATTTACGGCATAATGTTTTCGTTAATTCATTCTACTTCTTGCCTCATGATGCTACAGAAGGCAATACGTTGACAATCTATAAATGCAGTTGTACTGATGAAGATGGAAGTTCACCAAATAACATGAAAATCGTTTAGTTAGTGGAAAACTGTTAGCGGCTGATTTCAAGCGATATTATGAGTGAAAATTTGGAAAGTAATTACACAGCTGCTACGAGGATTAGGCAAGAACAACGCCCGTCTGCTTAGTGAAGTGTAGCAGAGAGGATTTGTAGCAGAAATCATCGCTGCGTCAGCACAAATCGCCAACTTAAGAGCTGGCTGTTGCGATATCAAAAGGGTACCAACTGTTTTGGTTATGGATCTCGTCACATGATTTGAGCAACGAAAGATGCCAAGAGCCATTTCTTTGTTCAATGTATAATATTTAACTACGCATTGTAATGATGTATTTTGACGATTTACAAGGAGAAATGAATCCAGCGCCACTGACGCACCTAAGAAACTATAAACTAATTCAACACGCATGTAAAAACATCGATATTAAAGACAGACACTGAAGACATTTGAATATTACAAAAACAAGCGCGCAACCCATCCTCCACTGCCGGACGACATCACTCTCTTTTTATCTCCTGTATAATACGGACGCACCATTACATAGGCGTCATTATAAGAATTGTAATTCGTTTAAATCTATTGATAAATACTGTTATTTTGTTGCATGTGAGACTAGTATGAGTGAAAAACACAGAGTGCTTAATGAATGGTCATTTCTACTTGATTTCTAAACTTTTCAATCCACTCAAGCTCTGTCATTGTTATTGACGTAAGTGTTAACATGTTATATGTACGTCCAAGTTCGTAACTGTAGTGTCAAATACTCAAAATTTGTGTTTTCTTAGTCATTTATTTTCTATGTGCCAAGTCTTTTTTTACAGAGCCAACCACGTCCGCCGTGCCATTGTGCGGACAGAACAGTCTAGGCCGACGTTAACAGACTACATATATTCCCCCCTTGTAATTTCCGTCAAACTCAGTTTTAAACTGGACGTTAGGTACATTTTCAGTGCGAGTGACGTCCGGAAATTTCTTAGCGAACTTCCCTAATGACACATCGCTCTCACAAAGCCTCACTGTTCCACAATGGCACGCGGCACTTTCTAAACGGGAAAGGTAGCCATGCAAATATATGTTGCTTCCGCTTCTGAATCTGAAGCTTAAATAATAATAATAATAATAATAATAATAATAATATTTTGGATAACCACAGCGACTGCATAGAAGCGATGGAAAAAACGGATGCCTATAAATATCTAGGATACAGACAAAAAATAGGAATAGATAATACAAATATTAAAGAAGAACTAAAAGAAAAATATAGACAAAGACTAACAAAACTACTGAAAACAGAATTGACAGCAAGAAACAAGACAAAAGCTATAAATACATATGCCATACCAATATTGACCTACTCATTTGGAGTAGTGAAATGGAGTAACACAGACCTAGAAGCACTCAATACACTTACACGATCACAATGCCACAAATATAGAATACATCACATACATTCAGCAATAGAAAGATTCACATTAAGCAGAAAGGAAGGAGGAAGGGGATTTATCGATATAAAAAACCTACATTATGGACAGGTAGACAATTTAAGAAAATTCTTTATAGAACGAGCAGAAACTAACAAAATACAAAAAGCAATCACTCATATAAATACATCGGCTACACCACTACAATTTCATAACCACCTCTACAACCCTTTAGACCACATAACATCAACAGATACGAAGCAAGTAAATTGGAAAAAGAAAACACTTCATGGCAAGCACCCGTATCATCTAACACAGCCACACATCGATCAAGACGCATCCAACACATGGCTAAGAAAAGGCAATATATACAGTGAGACAGAAGGATTCATGATTGCAATACAGGATCAAACAATAAACACCAGGTATTACAGCAAGCATATTATTAAAGATCCCAATACCACAACAGATAAATGCAGACTTTGTAAACAACAAATAGAAACAATACTAGCAAATACAGAATACCCCAGAAGACATGACAATGTCGCAAAAATAATACATCAACAGCTTGCCTTACAACATAAACTTTTAAAACAACAAGTTCCTACATACAAGTATGCAGCACAAAATGTACTGGAGAATGATGAATACAAATTATACTGGAACAGAACCATTATAACAGATAAAACAACGCCACATAACAAACCTGACATCATACTCACCAATAAAAAGAAGAAATTAACACAACTAATCGAAATATCCATACCCAATACAACAAATATACAAAAGAAAACAGGAGAAAAAACTGAAAAATACATCCAACTGGCTGAGGAAGTCAAAGACATGTGGCATCAGGATAAAGTTGACATCATACCAATTATACTATCAACTACAGGAGTCATACCACACAATATCCACCAGTACATCAATGCAATACAGCTACATCCAAACATATATATACAACTACAGAAATCCGTAATTATTGATACATGTTCAATTACCCGAAAGTTCCTAAATGCAATATAACACATACCGTACAGTTAATAGGAAGTGACGCTTGATCAAGGTCCGCGTCACTTTCCATTCTCAACCAGACTTAACGTCTGAGAAAGTAAAGAAATAATAATAATATTTCCTTACACCAGATGTGGCGCCCGAACAGGGACTTGATCAAAATCTTAGCTAATCTTCTTGTTTTTAATTTCATGTGGGACCGGAGACGGAAATTTTCTGGAAAAGACGGCCGTGGCAAATAATATGGCGACTACAACCAGCACGGTAAAATACAATTGGAGGCCGTAATTGCAGTTCCGAGTCGCTGTTTCAAGACAACGGAAAGTGAGTAGAATCCTTTGTGTTTACGAAAACCCCGCTTTCGTAGTGCATTTTCTAACAATGAAGTGCTGTGCCCATTTAAAATCCAGCTTTCCCGCCAAACCCCTCTTCATTTCATAAATTTATTCAGATTAGTTATCTCAAAAACGTTTCTTTGCAATTTTTAAAGCTAATTATGTTAAAGTGCAAAATTTTTATTGTTTTTCTGTAATTCTCTGTATATGTTCTCTTGTTGTCCAAGATGGTGGAAACATAGCGTTGGTGACAGAGAGCAGCGTTGTCTTGAATTATTTACATTTATTGGTATCCATATTGTCTCTTTCGTTTTGTGCTATTCAATTTTCATTGCCGCCAGTAACAATTGACTGTTTTAGCAACTCAGAGATAGTCAACCCATGTGAGCAGTACAGTAGTGTATCTAAAAATATTACCAGTGGTTCTATCGCGAAGTCTTTGGTTGCAAAGATGGCAGAAGACCAGCGAGTGCATAATTCCGCAGATGAACTTTCCGAAACAAACGCGGATGCACACCAGCTCCGCTCGCGTGTAATTTCTGACCGCCTGGAGTCCCGGCAAGGCGTGTTAAATATTGAGGACGAGGAGCGTGAGCTAAGATTCGGACAAACATCGCAGATGAGTCAATCGGATAAACTTCATATGTTTATTGAAATGTGGCAGAGAGATAAACGCGAACGCAAAAATAAAAAACGGAGAGAAAAACGCGAACGTGAAGAGAAGGAGAGGGAGCCGGACGAGAAACAAGCCTTGTTATTCTCCAGTTTAAAATCGGACATGGAAACTAAACTTCACTCAATGAATAATAATTTGGAGGCCGAATTAAAAGTGGATATTGGTAAACTCGGATCACAAATGGTTACAGTAACGGCAGAAATCGACTCAGTAAAGGGTAATATGGAAACCAAATTTTGTACAGTTGGAAGCAAGATAGATTTGGTAAAAGACGAACTAAAAGAAGGTCTCAAACATGAAGTAGATGCCGTTAAAACCGACTTACGTGCGCAAATAGATCGTAACATTTCCACGGTAGCAGACCAAATCGTAAAGTTGGAAAATGGCATGAAATCAATGGCCGACCAGCTTCAGCTTCGGGTAACCGCTTGCCAGTCTGAGGCGAAGACGCTGAAAAAGTACGAAGAAGTGTCTGGAAAGGTCAACAAGCTTGAAGATAATATCAAGAAAATAGGCGATAAAATGACAGAATTGTCAGATGACATGTCTAAGTTGAATATTGCAAGTAAAATAAAGCATGACTTAGACACGTACACCACAGAACTGAATAAGATATACGAAGATTGGGTGGAGACCAAAGACAGAGACAGAGAACGAGCTCAAAGACGCAGTAAAATCAGCAACATTAGAAGTCTTAGCTGCTCCCGGAACTTCAGGAGAGACAGTCTGTAGCGAGTTAGGGCAGATTCTACGTGTCTTCATGAGAAATTTACCAGAGTGGAAACGCAAACTTGACGGCCAAATTGAGGCAATGCAACACCGCTTAAATGATCTCCAAAACAATGACGCGCAGGGCGAATCCCAGAGGGAATTACCAACCGTAAACAACTCGCCGGAATATTTCGACCGCTAGCAACAAGATTCCGTACGGTCAGTACCGAAGCAGGACTACCAACCTTTACTATCGGAACAAATCGCTCAAGTATCTCTCACGAATCTATTGAAAGAAGAGAGTGTATTGAAGCATAGGGCCTTTCAAACATTCAGACCAGAGAAAAGAAACATTCACCCTGTCGCATTGTTAAAAGGATTTTCTGGCGTATTCCCAGAAAGTAGGTCAGACCGCCATCGCATACAGTTTATTATCGGATTCATTCAAGGAGAAAATCCATTATGGGGAAAAGAGATGCTAGATAGATGTCATACCTATGCCGAATTCGAACACCAATTTTTGCCTAAGTTTTGGAGCTCAGGAGTACAGCAGAGACTTCGGAAAGAAGTGTATAATGCCGAACCTGCTCATGCCAAATTTGGGAGTCTAAGGAGGTATTTCGAAAAGTACTTGAGGAAGATTCGCTATTGCGGTACACCATTCACCACTGAAGCTGTAATAATGATTCTCAAGTCGAAATTGCCTATATCGATAAGGGGAAAATTGGCAAACGTTCCGGATGACGCCCAGGTGATGTTCTTATCCGTGTTGGACAGTTTAGACCTCATCCATGAAGACGCGCGTGTTCAGAGCAACCACAATTACGGATACCAAACGCCAAGCGCACCGGCCGACGACATACACGGCAGCGCGAGCGGGAACCGTCAGGGTAGCCAACAGGAAAAACGCGAACTGGCAGCCAAGCAACGGAAAGAACAATGGCAACTATAAGAATGGGAACCAGCGGATCAGACGTAACAATAATTATTGACAAAACCCCATTTATAATGACAATCCGGAAAACCATGGCAATAGCTACAAACGAAAAAGATACGCAACGGTTACCAACGCAACAGCTGGCTCAAATGGCTCTGAGCACTATGGGACTTAACACCTGAGGCCATCAGTCCCCTAGAACGTAGAACTACTTAAACCTAAGTAACCGAAGGACATCACACACATCCATGCCCGAGGCAGGATTCGAACCTGCGACTGTAGCAGTCGCGTGCTTCCAGGCTGAAGCACCTAGAACCGCTCGGCCACTCCGGCTGGCACCAACGTAACAATTACGGTGGGAACCAATACGGCGAACAAAATGATAGAGGCTACCAAAATGGGTCGCGAAATCATAACGATTTTCAGCATCAGAACCAAGTCATGCAATACCAACAAAATGCGCCACCACAGCAAGCAATGAATGCAAATAATCAGCAGCAGTTTAAACAAAATCAGAAGTCGCGTGGAACATACAATCCGCCCATATTCTACACCCAAGTCAGTCCGCCGCCGAACATTAATTTTATCAACCAACCGGAATTCGTACCAACGGGAACATGGTGTCCAAGCTCTACCGCGAAGATGACTGAAAACAATAGCACGAACGCTACGTCAAACGTAGCAGCTCGGCACAAAGGAAAGCGGACAACTAGAAACAGCTAGTCCAAGCCTCCATGGGTTAGCAGCGGAATGCGCAGGGGACGACTTCATGTCGGAGTCAATAAATCTCATACGCTGTGATCAGAACTCAGATATACGTGAAGAATTAATCGGAGAAAAGGTGACCAAACCAACAGAAGACTCATGGGGAAACCGAGTACAACCTTCTTCACAGGTATATACAGGGTGTTTCAAAAATGACCGGTATGTTTGAAACGGCAATAAAAACTAAACGAGCAGCGATAGAAATACACCGTTTGTTGCAATATGCTTGGGACAACAGTACATTTTCAGGCGGACAAACTTTCGAAATTACAGTAGTTACAATTTTCAACAACAGATGGCGCTGCAAGTGATGTGAAAGATATAGAAGACAACGCAGTCTGTGGGTGCGCCATTCTGTACGTCGTCTTTCTGCTGTAAGCGTGTGCTGTTCACAACGTGCAAGTGTGCTGTGGACAACATGGTTTATTCCTTAGAACAGAGGATTTTTCTGGTGTTGGAATTCCACCGCCTAGAACACAGTGTTGTTGCAACAAGACGAAGTTTTCAACGGAGGTGTAATGTAACCAAAGGACCGAAAAGCGATACAATAAAGGATCTGTTTGCAAAATTTCAACGGACTGGGAACGTGACGGATGAACGTGCTGGAAAGGTAGGGCGACCGCGTACGGCAACCACAGAGGGCAACGCGCAGCTAGTGCAGCAGGTGATCCAACAGTGGCCTCGGGTTTCCATTCGCCGTGTTGCAGCTGCGGTCCAAATGACGCCAACGTCCACGTATCGTCTCATGCGCCAGAGTTTACACCTCTATCCATACAAAATTCAAACGCGGCAACCCCTCGGCGCCGCTACCATTGCTGCACGAGAGACATTCGCTAACGATATAGTGCACAGGATTGATGACGGCGATATGCATGTGGGCAGCATTTGCCTTACTGACAAAGCTTATTTTTACCTGGACGGCTTCGTCAATAAACAGAACTGGCGCATATGGGGAACCGAAAAGCCCCATGTTGCAGTCCCATCGTCCCTGCATCCTCAAAAAGTACTGGTCTGGGCCGACATTTCTTCCAAAGGAATCATTGGCCCATTTTTCAGATCCGAAACGACTACTGCATCACGCTATCTGGACATTCTTCGTGAATTTGTGGCGGTACAAACTGCCTTAGACGACACTGCGAACACCTCATGGTTTATGCAAGATGGTGCCCGGTCACATCGCACTGCCGACGTCTTTAATTTCCTGAATGAATATTTCGATGATCGTGTGATTGCTTTGGGCTATCCGAAACATACAGGAGGCGGCGTGGATTGGCCTCCCTATTCGCCAGACATGAACCCCTGTGGCTTCTTTCTGTGGGGACACTTGAAAGACCAGGTGTACCGCCAGAATCCAGAAACAATTGAACAGCTGAAGCCGTACATCTCATCTGCATGTGAAGCCATTCCGCCAGACACGTTGTCAAAGGTTTCGGGTAATTTCATTCAGAGACTACGCCATATTATTGCTACGCATGGTGGATATGTGGAAAATATCGTACTATAGAGTTTCCCAGACCGCAGCGCCATCTGTTGTTGACAATTGTAACTACTGTAATTTCGAAAGTTTGTCTGCCTGAAAATGTACTGTTGTCCCAAGCATATTGCAACAAACGGTGTATTTCTATCACTGCTCGTTTAGTTTGTATTGCCGTTTCAAATATACCGGTCATTTTTGAAACAGCCTGTATCACTGATTTACCTATCATAACAATTATTCATACAGGTGCGAACTTGAATGCAATGTCGCTTTGTTTTTTCAGAAAAGTATCCGCCATAGTCGAAGTACCCATTTACCTGTTCAAGGCTGTACAGTCATCGGTGCTGTCGGTTCCATGATTCAAAGAGTAAACCTTCAAACCCAAATACCAGTCCGAATAGAATCAGTGACAATCGCATATGCGTTTTTAGTGGTGAAAAATCTATCCGTTCCTTGCATACTCGGTATGAAGCTTCTCCGCAAGACCAGAGCAGTAACTGATATTTATAACGGCACATGCAAGTTAACAGTCAATGAGAAACAGAATGAGATTTTCACTCTGCAGCGGAGTGTACGTTGATATGAAACTTTCTGACAGATTAGGACTCTGTGCCGAACCGAGATTCGACCTCGGGACGCTTGCCTGTCGCTGGCAAGTGCTCTACCATCTGAGCTACCCAAGCACGACTCACGCCCCGTCTGCACAGCTTTACTTCCACCAATAGGAGACGAGGTACTGGCGGGATTAAAGCTGTGAGGACGGGGCGTGAGTCGTGCTTCGGTAGCTCAGATGGTAGAGCACTTTTCTGCAAAAAGCAAAGGTCCCGAGTTCGAGTCTCGGTTCGGCACACAGTTTTAATCGGCTAGGAAGTATCAGTCAACGAGAAAGCAACTGTGGTTCAACTTTTGCGTGACAAGATAAGAGTAGCAGATCGACAGTGTCATGTTTTGATGCGCCGACTGTACCGGAAGGGTAAAGTACGCAACGATCACCTGTTGCATTGCAGCGAACACATTGCCGATTGTAACGAAGGCGAGCAAATACCGGCGAAGGAAGAAATAATTCGGAAAACCATGGAATCACTTGAACTAACAGACACCCAACAGCAAGATGTATTCCATCTTTCAATGAGATATTCATGCATATTTTCTATCAAGCTAGGGATAATAAGAGACTTTGAGTTCGACATGAAGGTCATTCCCCATGACACATACTGCAAGACCACCTATGCGATTCCGCAATCCAAGAAGGCAGCTGTTACAGACGAGATAAGAAAAATGATCAAGTGGAACATTATCTAAAACTCTGATTTACCCTATTGCAGCCACTTTGCTCCTATTACAAAGGAAGATGGCAGTGTAAGGTTGGTACTGGACGTTCGCAACATTAATAAAATAATATCACCAGTTTGTACGAGGCCTGAACAGAAATTGAGAGGTGTAAAGTATCTGTCTAGTGTTGACCTAAGGAGTAGATACTGGCAGGTCTGGCTGTCACAGCAATCGAGGAAGTACACCGCATTTATTTTCTCCAGCTGGTCGTATCAGTTGAAAGTAGTTCCGTTTGGTCTGAATGTCAGTTCCAGAATCTTTATTGTGGCTTTGGATAACGTTCTGGGACCAGAAATTTTAGACGAAGTGTTTGTCTAATTGCCACCACTTCATGGGAAAAGCACATCCAGCTGATCGAGAAGATATTCAGAAGGTTCACGGACTATGGAGCTACTGCCAACCTCAGGAAGTCAAAATTCGGGAAACAAGAGATCAAATTTTTAGGCCACGTTATATCTTCAGAAGGAATTCGACCGGATCCCAAGAAACTTTCAGCTATAGAAAACTTTGCTACACCAACCACGAAACGCCAGCAGAAAGGGTTCATCGGAATGGTGTCATTCTTTCGGCGTTTTCCATCCGGACAATGTTTTAACCATCCGTCATTACACAACCTGTTGAAAAAGAATGTTGCGTGGAATTGGATGGACGAGTATCAACGAGCTTTCAAAGAGATAAAAGAAGCATTACTCTCTAGTGATATCTTGAGCCATCCAAATTTAGATGAAGACTTCTGTATATCTTGCAACGCTTCCTTTCAGGGTCTAGGCGCTAGCCACTTCCAGGAAGAACAAGTAAACGGAGAGAAGACAATTAGAATTATTAGTTTCGCGAGGCGCGTATTGACAGAGTGTGAGCGAAACTCCTCAGTAACGGAATTGGAAGGTTCAGCCGTCGTATGGGCATTTCGGAGATTCAATTATTGTATTTATGGACGAAAAATAAAAGTCTATTCCGATCACCAAGTCCTCAGCTTTCTCCTGTCTAAATTATTACACCTGAGGTTAACAAGGTGGTGCCTTTTCCTACAGGAATACCAATCCGAAATTGTCTACATTAAAGGAAGGGACGTCATATCACTCATGCCGGAGGGAATTGTGAACTTGAGGAACAATTACGCAACGGACAGATATTGTTAATGAGAGACCCGATTAACCGAAACTACTACCTACAGCTATGCAGACAAATGAAGACCTTGCAAGACGCCAATAGAAAGTGGAATACCGTAAAGGGAATACTTACGTTAAATCCTCAACACTGGTTAGCGAAATTTTACAAATTACATGAAGGAGTATTATTTCATCTGACGACAGAAACCGGAAGATCGTGCGTGTGCATACCCTAAGCCTACGTGGAACATTTGTTGTGGTATACCCACCTGTCTTGGGGACACTTCGGTCCTGAAAAATGCAAGAAGAAAATATCGATGTATTGCTATGTTCCTAATTTGCATGGAAAGATACACAAAATCCTACGAAGCTGTCTAGTATGCCAGAAAGCCAAGCCATTTGATATGTCAAATGCTTTGGCCATTAAACCCCATATTAACCCAGAAACTAGGACAGATAGTAAGTATAGACCTCGCTGGACCGCCCCCCGACAGGAAGAGGAGGTGCGAAATACCTTGTGGCACTTCTAGATCTGTTTACAAAACATATACGTCTGTACGCGATGAAGTCGTCAAACGCGCCGCCGATTCTAAGAAGAATAGAGCAGGATTCGTTCCCACGTTTCGGCAAACCGGAGGCCATGCTTTCGGACAATGCCTCGAACTTTATCGGCAAACAATGGAGAGGTTTTCTCGCAAGGAACAACATCAAACAAATTTTTATTTCGAAATTCAGAGCACAGTCAAACTTGACAGAGCGCGTATTTAAGGAATTCAACCAATTCACCCGCACATATATTCCGACACGCCAAACAAAATGGGTGGAATTTGTAACCACGTTCGAGCAGACAGTCAGTAACCTACCCCACCTGTCAACCGGTTACACGCCGGCAGAACTAATGTCGAATCAAAGGGAATGCAACGAGTGGATCGATCCTATACCTAAAATTCAGAGTGATGAAGAAGAACTCGATGAAAAACTCAGACAGGCCATGGTATCACTTTATCGTTCATGCAAATATCAGAAAGAGAGCACACGATAAGAAGATCGTGAAAATAGTAGACTACAAACTTAATGAAAAAGTATTAGAGAGGACGCATTACAAACCTTCATTACTGTACTGTCTAAATAAAAAGTGGAGATACTTGTACGAGGGTCCGTACATAATACTGCACAAGCCACACATTAGTTGCTATCTGATAGCCGATCCTGTGTCTGGAAGAATAAAGGGTCTGTATCACAAGCAGGACGTTAAGAAGTATGCTTCGAGCCGAGGAAATAATAATGACCATTGATGAAGATTTTGCCGATCACATCTACAAAAAGACCGCTGAAAGACAAGAAGAAGAATGAATCCACAAGTCAAGACACTGCCGCGCAGAAAAGAGGAAAGAAGAAAAGAAAATTACTAATGAAAGTCGCCGACCAGATTTACAGGACAAATTATCGGATTAGGTTTAAGTTAGTTATTAAGAAGATGAAGTCCTACGCAACTGACGACCACGGCAGCCGATTTATATTCAGGTTTAATCTGAATACAAAGAAAGGACGTAGCCGGTGAGCCGACTTCTAACATTCTGCATGATGAATTTTGTTAGATGTAAGACCGAGATAATTTTATCCGAGGAATAGACGGCGCAACACGCATGTAACGACAGATATAGACGTGCGGATGATGAGAGAGACTCCAACGCAAGTGAGATAATGAACCACGTGGACTGAGAGGTAAGAAGAAAAACAGGGCTACGTCCGACGTGACCCTGACGGCAAACACGCACGGAATTTGTTAGTCATTTGTCCCTTGACACGCCCAGCTTAAATATTAACGGATCTCCGAATACGACCACGCCTATTCAAAATGAAAGTTTCCACGTTTAAAGATATGATCAAACTACTAGAATATTGAAGCGTTACAAGAACGAAGACCAAAGTCTTTTGCTATTTATCAAGAAGTGTGCAACCAATACAAAGGAGTGATACACGAGTCTACGAATTTAGGTCTGTAGGCCTACTATTAGAAGCCAAATGTAAATACAACTACCCACGAGGGGGCAACCCGATAAAAAAATTGAATAAAATGTAAACAGAATATAAAATAGCATTAGAGATAAATTTAGAAGTAATTTGATTTCATTGATACTTTTGATGTGGCAGAAGTGTCACCGAAATTATTTTCGTCTTCAAGATTTCAAGAAACTTTAACATTTTCATCTCACTATGCATGTATGTATATATCCATGAGTTCCTACCTATCCTATTCCCATCCAAAGTGAGCATCAGTAGTAGAATGGAGGACATGTAAACGGAATGCGAACACACACTGGATGTATTATTATTATTTAAGCATCAGAATCTGCACCTACTTTGTTTCTAGGATTTTGCTCCAGTCGGCTATCAATAAATTAAGTGGTTAAAAGCCAGCTATCCGCTGCATATGATAAGTACTTTTAGAATCAAAATGTACAGGATTTGCAACACCAACTGCTCCAGCAGTGTGTCTCACTCTTTCCAGCTGTCGTTTGTCCAGAAACTCTTTCTGCAAGATTTCCAACGAAAGTGTCACTCCATGTGGGCAAAACAGCTTATCAGTTCCAAGGAATCAGCGTTAAGGCACGTGGCTATGTTGTTTCTACATTTTAAGTAGGATCGGCTTCAGAATATGGAAATGTGCAAGTGTTTAAAATATATGTACACTAGATGAGAAACTCGGCGGTGTCCGTGTATTCCAGTCTTCTATTAGTATATCTCCTCTTGCCTCCATTCTATGTCCACCTCCTGCTTTCCCCTCTCTCTGCCCATCTCCTCTTGCCCCCTCTCTCCGTCTGTCCCCGCCTTATGTGCTTCCTCTGCCCTTCTCTCTACCTATCTCCTCTATCTTTATCTATCTCTCCTTCCTCTATCCATCATCCCTGTCCCTGTCGATCTCGTCCCCTCCCCCCTCTCATCTCCTCCAACCCCCTCCCCCCGGCCATCTCCTTCTTCCCCATCTCTCTCTCTCTCTCTCTCTCTCTCTCTCTCTTTGTCTTTCACTCACTCTGCCTCCACCCTCTGTATATCTCTGCCCTCTGCCCATCTTCTCCCCCCTCTAATTCCAACTCCCCCTCCTCATTCTGTCAATCTGCTCCTCTCCCTCACTATGTCCATGTCTCCTCCCCCTCTCTCTGTCCATCTCCTCCTCCCCCTCTTCTTGTTCATCCCTTTCCTTTATGCGGTCTTTTCCTCCTTTCCCCTCTTTCTGTCCATTTCCTCTTTTCGTCTATCTGTTCACTACCTCATCTTCCACCTCTCTGCTTACCGCTTTCTCTCTCTGCCTTAGTACATCTCCTCTTCTTTCCTCCTCTAACTCCATCTCCTCCTCCCCCTCTCTGTCAACCTCCTCCTTTCCCCTCTCGACCTCCTCGTCCTCCCTTCTCTCTTCATGCTATCACCTCTGCAGTATTTCTTCCTAGTTTGTAACAAATATATACAAACTGGGCTGAAATAGTTCCAGGGCTTTAGGATAAGCTTCTTATCTGTCATTTTGTTATCATACGCAACTCAAATATATTTCACACATACTTAACATATTTAATGCGAATTTGTACACATATTTCACCTTTATGTCTAGCAAATTTCGTCCAGTAGTTTCATTTTCAAATTGCTTGATGTCTATGATGTCATATCTCCTGAACTGGGTGGTGTACAATGTCAAAATTTTCCAGATGCATCTAGTGATATATACGCCTACTTTCTGCCGAACATGTTGCGAATAGCGACAGTAATACTAAAGCAATAAATTACAATTTCATCCATACTGCAGTAGTTTCTCACGCATTTATCGTAAAATTATATATATTTTAGGTATATTCAGCGGCATACGTGGCGTTCTCTGCGAAATGCATTTCTAATAGAGATAGTAGGTATTAAATTAAAACGTCATGAAAAATGTCGTATTACCGCCTTGCGCTGCTGGTAAAATACTTTGTTTATACAAACCGTTTCAGTTGTTTGACCATTATCTGGTTCATCAAAGTATTCACAACATCCTGTTAGCCGAAATTGATGGTGTGAATACTTTCATGAACCTGATGATAGTCGAAAGGCTGAAACTGAATGTGAAAATAAAGTACTTTAGCAGCAGCTCAGCAGGGTAATTGGATATTTTACAGTTATTTAAGAGCTGTGCGGCACCACCTCCTACGAATATAAAACATCATGCATGATGCTGTAGTTTTTCGCGCATCTCAGTATTTGACTCATATCTCCTGAACTCTGTGTCGTACAATTATACGCTTTTTGTAGATACGTTTAGCCGCAAATGTGGACACTGTCTGCGAAAAGTGCGAATGCAGTCAATAGCAGCGAAATAATAGATTTAAACGTATTGAACGAAGCGGTATTTTTCATGCATTCAGTGTTTGTAGCGTCGTATCTCCTGAACAAAGTGTCGTACAATGTTGTATTTTTTTGGTACATTTAGTGCTATAAGTGAATACTGACTTCAAAATGTGTCATGAAGATAGTTAGTAGTAAAGAAGTGATAAACAGAAACGTCATATCTCATATGGCAGTTTTACAGTATGTACTACGAAAAATGGAGTGAAGGACAAATATTTTTTCTCTCATCATTTTGTGGGGGTCACGAGCGAGAAAAAGTTTCGTAAAGCTTTGAAATCATGTGTAAAGTTCGTTGTAAGTCTCTAAGTGCTCTCGTTCACAAATACTGGATATCTGAATGTTGTGTATCCTCGCGTCGTGGTCTATTCAGTTATTTCACTCGCACCCCCATCCCTTTGATGGGTGCGTGTTTCTTATCTCCACGGTGATTTCTTCCAGACACTAAATTATTTGGTTCCGCTGGGCCACTTGCGGCCTGAAGGCGGAGTGCTTTATATATACACTCCTGGAAATGGAAAAAAGAACACATTGACACCGGTGTGTCAGAACCACCATACTTGCTCCGGACACTGCGAGAGGGCTGTGTTTCCCAAAAATTGTCCACTGTTTCAGGGTAGATTTTATTGTGGTGATTTGTGGGGGCGTGCACATTGATCAGAGTGTATGCTTTATTAGCTGATTTTACTGATAATAGGGAGACTCTTTCATTGGGAGACGTGAAGTCAATAACTGAGTCGAGTACGGAAGTGTGTACGGCGAATCCTGTTCCGAAAAGTGGTAGTTTGTCTCTTACTTTTATGGCAGGTTTGCCCTTGTAGATCCTGTAATTCTCTGTGTTAAAGTGTCCTTCATCTGTGAATCTTGTCTCTTGCAGTGCAGTGATTTTCAGGTTAAATTTTCCCATTGCGCTGGTAAGCTGCTTTAATTTGCCTGTTTTAGTGAGGGTGTTCACATTAAGTGTACCAATAAAATTTTTACGTTTCGTTTTGAGAGTGTGACGAGTTTTTGAGAAGCTCCGATTCTTCTCTGCATGGTGTCCCTGAGCCCCCAGAATCCGATGATCAGGTGAATCCAGTCTATCGACTGGTGCCTGGGGTAGTGGTCGTCTTTTCCATCATGCGTTCAAGTTCAATTTTAGTTTTTGTGGTGATCTCTGTTGAGACCACAGGTACACGACTCGATTTTTGAGTTCGAGAAGATTTTGTGCAGCCGCCTCAACTAGAGGAACAGACGCTGGCCACTGGCCGCCAGATGCTGAACAGACACCACTGGGTTTATTGGTTTTTGGTCCGCCCTGGGTATTTCATTTCCCCAGTACCACCTATATCTAGGAAGCTTTCCCCTATCCGCCACCCGGGGAGGCGCCCGATGGGGGTACCAACAACCCCACACGGGATATATATATATATATATATATATATATATATATATATATATATATATATATATATATATATTCCTGGAAATTGAAATAAGAACACCGTGAATTCATTGTCCCAGAAAGGGGAAACTTTATTGACACATTCCTGGGGTCAGATACATCACATGATCACACTGACAGAACCACAGGCACAAAGACACAGGCAACAGAGCATGCACAATGTCGGCACTAGTACAGTGTATATCCACCTTTCGCAGCAATACAGGCTGCTATTCTCCCATGGAGACGATCGTAGAGATGCTGGATGTAGTCCTGTGGAACGGCTTGCCATGCCATTTCCACCTGGCGCCTCAGTTGGACCAGCGTTCGTGCTGGACGTGCAGACCGCGTGAGACGACGCTTCATCCAGTCCCAAACATGCTCAATGGGGGACAGATCCGGAGATCTTGCTGGCCAGGGTAGTTGACTTACACCTTCTAGAGCACGTTGGGTGGCACGGGATACATGCGGACGTGCATTGTCCTGTTGGAACAGCAAGTTCCCTTGCCGGTCTAGGAATGGTAGAACGATGGGTTCGATGACGGTTTGGATGTACCGTGCACTATTCAGTGTCCCCTCGACGATCACCAGTGGTGTACGGCCAGTGTAGGAGATCGCTCCCCACACCATGATGCCGGGTGTTGGCCCTGTGTGCCTCGGTCGTATGCAGTCCTGATTGTGGCGCTCACCTGCACGGCGCCAAACACGCATACGACCATCATTGGCACCAAGGCAGAAGCGACTCTCATTGCTGAAGACGACACGTCTCCATTCGTCCCTCCATTCACGCCTGTCGCGACACCACTGGAGGCGGGCTGCACGATGTTGGGGCGTGAGCGGAAGACGGCCTAACGGTGTGCGGGACCGTAGCCCAGCTTCATGGAGACGGTTGCGAATGGTCCTCGCCGATACCCCAGGAGCAACAGTGTCCCTAATTTGCCGAGAAGTGGCGGTGCGGTCCCCTACGGCACTGCGTAGGATCCTACGGTCTTGGCGTGCATCCGTGCGTCGCTGCGGTCCGGTCCCAGGTCGACGGGCACGTGCACCTTCCGCCGACCACTGGCGACAACATCGATGTACTGTGGAGACCTCACGCCCCACGTGTTGAGCAATTCGGCGGTACGTCCACCCGGCCTCCCGCATGCCCACTATACGCCCTCGCTCAAAGTCCGTCAACTGCACATACGGTTCACGTCCACGCTGTCGCGGCATGCTACCAGTGTTAAAGACTGCGATGGAGCTCCGTATGCCACGGCAAACTGGCTGACACTGACGGCGGCGGTGCACAAATGCTGCGCAGCTAGCGCCATTCGACGGCCAACACCGCGGTTCCTGGTGTGTCCGCTGTGCCGTGCGTGTGATCATTGCTTGTACAGCCCTCTCGCAGTGTCCGGAGCAAGTATGGTGGGTCTGACACACCGGTGTCAATGTGTTCTTTTTTCCATTTCCAGGAGTGTATATACATGGTGGTACAAAAGTCCGGAAACACCCTGATAAAATCCAAATGGAGTAGCAAACAAGGAAACAGAGTCCCTACACACGAGGAACGGGAAGGGGGAAACTTTATAGGCTATGCCACCAACATGGCGGCCATCTTGAAACCCGCCATCTAGGATTCAACTCCAAAATTTCAAATGGGAATGTGCTCATGTGACATATCAAACAGATGGAGAATATCACCAGAAAAACAATGCCGTTGTTATTTTAAACATAGCTTTATTCATTCTCGGATTATAGCCAATTACTTGCGGCAGCAGTGGGACGCTCGGCAGCGTGAGTATTACGTACTGAGAAGTCATAAAATGGAGTCTGAAACGGTGCAAAGTGACTATCCCATGTCTGATATGCTACATGTGTTTAATTGTTAGGTATCATTTACTCACGGTAACGTTTTAATCAATGGTTATCTGAGGTTATTGGATGAAGAAGTGTTTCCCTCGTTGTTAAGGGAGGATGGGACATTTCCGGAATTCTTCCATCATGATGGAGCCCCACCAGATTATGGGCACTATGTGCGAGCATACCTGGATGTGCAGTTCCCTCAAAAGTGGATCGGTTGTAGGGAGTGGCCACCATGTTCACCAGATTTGACTCCTCTGGATTTTTATCTTTGGGGTCATGTCAAAGGAATGGTTTACCCTGTGAAAATACGGGATTTGCATCATCTAAAGCAGCGCATTGTTGATGCGTGTGGTCATATTCAGCCAGATGTGTTGGTCAAAGTTCATCAGTGCTGGGTTCGGAGGATAGAATTAACAATCCAACATAATGGACAACATATCGAGCCATTCCTATGACTGTTGGTGATCTTTCGGGATTGTAACATCGGCGTAATGCCTCTTCGGCACATAACACACATGCTGTCGAGCGTCCCATCGCTGCCACATGTAACTGGTTATAACCGGAGAATGAATAACGCTACGTCTAAAATAACAACGGCATCGTTTTTTTGGTGAAATTCTCTATCCGTTTGATATGTCACATGACCATATTCCCATTTGAAATTTTGGTGTTGAATCCAAGATGGCGGCTTTCAAGATGGCCGCCATGTTGGTGGCATAGCCTATAAAGTTTCCCCCTTCCCGTTCCTCGTGTGTAGGGAGTCTGTTTCCTTGTTTGTTACTCCATTTGAATTTTATGAGGGTGTTTCCGGACTTTTGGACCACCCTATATATATATATATATATATATATATATATATATATATATATATATATATATATAGGGTGGTCAGGAAATGTGTGATATTTTTGTAGGGATGTTACAGGGCAGGTTGTACTGAGACATCCAATCAGATCGTCGAGCGCGTAAATTCAAGTTTCAGCTAAGGAGATAAAGCAGTCGGTGGGCAACACGGCCCCTGGCAGGCCGCTTGAATGCGAGCGCGCGACGCCCAGATTTGCTAAATTCTGTGCTAAATAACTCGGAAACGGAGCAACGTATCGAATTTCTTTCTTAACATTTATGTCTCAGTACAACCTGCCCTGTAAAATCCCTGCAAGCATTTCACACACTTTCTGACCTCTCTCTCACAATCTCTCTCTCTCTCTCTCTCTCTCTCTCCAAACTTTCAGGAAACATTACCCACACACAGAGAAAGAAAATATGTTATGTGGTCATGTGCCCGGAAACTCTTACTTTCCATGTTAGAGCTCATTTTATTACTTCTCTTCAAATCACATTAATCATGGAATGGAAACACACAGCAACAGAACGTACCAGCGTGACTTCAAACACTTTGTTACAGGAAATGTTCAAAATGTCCTCCGTTAGCAGGGATACATGCATCCACCCTCTGGCGCATGGAATCCCTGATGCGCTGATGCAGCCCTGGAGAATGGCGTATTGTGTCACAGCCATCCACAATGCGAGCACGAAGAGTCTCTACATTTGGTACCGGGGTTGCGTGGACAAGAGCTTTCAAATGCCCCCATAAATGAAAGTCAAGAGGGTTGAGGTCAGGAGAGCGTGGAGGCCATGGAATTGGTCCGCCTCTACCAACCATCGCTCACCGAATCTGTTGTTGAGAAGCGTACGAACACTTCGACTGAAATGTGCAGGAGCTCCATCGCGCATGAACCACATGTTGTGTCGTTCTTGTAAAGGCACATGTTCCAGCAGCACAGGTAGAATATCCCGTATGAAATCATGATAACGTGCTCCATTGAGGGTAGGTGCACGAAACTAAAATGAGCTGTAACATGGAAATTAAGCGTTTCCGGACACATGTCCACATAACATCTTTTCTTTATTTGTGTGTGAGGAATGTTTCCTGAAAGTTTGGACGTACCTTTTTGTAACACCCTATATATATATATATATATATATATATATATATATATATATATATATATATATATATATATATATATTACAAATGATTGAAGCGGTTTCATAAATTCACTGTAGCTCCATTCATTGACATATGGTCACGACACACAACAGATATGAAGAATAACTCATAAAGTTTTGTTCGGCTGAATCCGCACTTCGGGTTTCTGCCGCCAGACCGCTCGAGAGCGCGGTGAGACAAAATGGCGACAGGAGCCGAGAAAGCGTATGTCGTGCTTGAAACGCACTCACATCAGTCAGTCATAACAGTGCAACGACACTTAAGGACGAAGTTCATCAAAGATCCACCAACTGCTAACTCCATTCGGCGATGGTACGCGCAGTTTAAAGCTTCTGGATGCCTCTGCAAGGGGAAATCAACGGGTCGGCCTGCAGTGAGCGAAGAAACGGTTGAACGTGTGCGGGCAAGTTTCACGCGTAGCCCGCGGACATGCTGGAAAATTGGCTCATGCCACAACTGGAGACCGACAGCGCCGACTTCATCTTTCAACAGGATGGTGCTCCACCGCACTTCCATCATGATGTTCGGCATTTCTTAAACAGGAGATTGGAAAACCGATGGATCGGTCGTGGTGGAGATCATGATCAGCAATTCATGTCATGGCCTCCACGCTCTCCCGACTTAACCCCATGCGATTTCTTTCTGTGTGGTTATGTGAAAGATTCAGTGTTTAAACCTCCTCTACCAGGAAACGTGCCAGAACTGCGAGCTCGCATCAACGATGCTTTCGAACTCATTGTTGGGGACATACTGCGCCGATTGTGGGAGGAACTTGATTATCGGCTTGATGTCTGGCGAATCACTAAAGGGGCACATATCGAACATTTGTGAATGCCTAAAAAAACTTTTTGAGTTTTTGTATGTGTGTGCAAAGCATTGTGAAAATATCTCAAATAATAAAGTTATTGTAGAGCTGTGAAATCGCTTCAATCATTTGTAATAACCATATATATATATATATATATATATATATATATATATATATATATATATATATATATATATATATATATATATATATAGAGAGAGAGAGAGAGAGAGAGAGATAGAGAGAATCGATCCTGCTGGTTAGCTACTACGTCATTCATATATATATGTCTACCTTCGTCCCCTCACTTTTGCATTACAAAGTTTGTTAGAATTTTTCAGTCTTTGTTCGAAGTCTACTTTTATTACTGGAAATAAAAGCAGTAGAAAACGGAAAATCGGTTATTTCAGGAACCGGTTATATTGAGCTGTTTTGACACTCGGGTTAAAGGGGAGACAAAAATAATCAGTATTGCCGACAACCGATTGTTTCAGTGATACCCGGCAGCCCTGCCGCACTTGCAGCAGGCACGGTAGCGAGGCTGTAGCACCGCGCTCAGCAGCGTGCCAGGAAATTGGAGGCAGCGCGGGGTGGCCGCTTAACCAGCCTAATGAAGGGCCGGAGGCGCGCCGTGCTCCAGCCACGGGGGAAACGACCGTGTGGGCCGACCGCGCTCTGCGAACTCTGCGAAACCAGTGCTCGCAAGTGTGTACTTTTGTGCAACAACACCGAGATATGCGCACGACCTAGCGCACATCCACGGAATACAAACTTTATTAGACGCCTGTACTTGTCTCAATGGGTTAACAGATGACAGCACACACCATCAGTTTCAGAAAAGGAGAACTCGATATCACTACTCTATATCTTATGCACTGAAGAGCCAAAGAAACTGGTACACCTGCCTAACATAGTGTACGGCCCCTGCGAGCACGCGGGAGTGCCGCAACACATTTACATCTACATCTACATATACAGGGTGGTCCATTGATCGTGACCCGGCCAAATATCCCACGAAATAAAAGTCAAACCAAAAAACTACAAAGAACGAAACTTGCCTAGCTTGAAGGGGGAAACCAGATGGCGCTATGGTTGGCCCGCTAGATGGCGCTGCCATACGTCAAACGGATATCAACTGCATTATTTTTTAAACAGGAACCCCAATTTTTATTACATATTCGTATAGTACGTAAGGGAGTATGAATGTTTTAATTGGACCACCTTTTTCGCTTTGTGATAAATGGCGCTGTAATAGTCACAAACACATGGCTCACAGTTTTAGATGAACAGTAGGTAACAGGTAGGTTTTTTTTTCAATTAAAATACAGAACGTAGGTACGTTTGAACATTTTATTTCGGTTGTTACAACGTGATACATGTACCTTTGTGAACTTCCCTTTTCTGAGAACGCATGCTGTTACAGGGTGATTACCTGTAAATACCACATTAATGCGATAAATGCTCAAAATGATGTCCGGCAACCTCAATGCATTTGGCAATACGTGTAACGACATTGCTGTCAACAGCAAGTAGTTCGCCTTCCGTAATATTCGCACATGCATTGACAATGTGGTGACGCATGTTGTCAGACGTTGTCGGTGGGTCACGATAGCAAATATCCTTCAACTTTCCCCACAGAAAGAAATCCGGGGACGTCAGATCCGGTGAACGTGCGGGCCATGGCATGGTCCTTCGACGACCAATCCACCTGTCATGAAATATGCTATTCAATACCGCTTCAACCGCAAATGAGCTTTTCTCTGCCTCGTGATGCCTGGGTGTTGTGTGATGTCCTTAGGTTAGATAGGTTTAAGTAGTTCTAAGTTCTATGGGACTGATGACCATAGATGTTAAGTCCCATAGTGCTCAGAGCCATTTGAACCATTTTTGAACGCAAATGAGCTATGTGCGGACATCCATCATGTTGGAAGTACATCGCCATTCTGTCATGCAGTGAAACATCTTACAGTAATGTCGGCAGAACATTACGTAGGAAATTAGCATAGATTGCACCATTTACAATGCCATCGATAAAATGGGGGCCAATTTCCCTTCCTCCCATAACGTTGTTTAATATACTGTATCATAACTACAGTAACACAGGCTGTGGCTAAGCCATGTCCCCGCGTATCCTTTCTTCCAGTAGTGCTAGTCCTGCAAGGTTCGCAGGAGAACTTCTCTGAAGTTTGGAAGGTAGGAGACGAGGTTGTTTGTTGTTGTGGTCTTCAGTCCTGAGACTGGTTTGATGCAGCTCTCCATGATACTCTATCCTGTGCAAGCTTCATCTGCCAGTACCTACTGCAACCTACATCCTTCTGAATCTGCTTAGTGTATTCATCTCTTGGTCTCCCCCTACGATTTTTACCCTCCACGCTGCCCTCCAGTACTAAATTGGTGATCCCTTGATGCCTCAGAACATGTCCTACCAACCGATCCCTTCTTCTGGTCAAGTTGTGCCACAAACTCCTCTTCTCCCCAATCCTATTCAGTACCTCCTCATTAGTTACGTGATCTACCCATCTAATCTTCAGCATTCTTCTGTAGCACCGCATTTCGAAAGCTTCTATTCTCTTCTTGTCCAAACTGGTTATCGTCCATGTTTCACTTCCATACATGGCTACACTCCATACAAATACACTCCTGGAAATTGAAATAAGAACACCGTGAATTCATTGTCCCAGGAAGGGGAAACTTTATTGACACATTCCTGGGGTCAGATACATCACATGATCACACTGACAGAACCACAGGCACATAGACACAGGCAACAGAGCATGCACATTGTCGGCACTAGTACAGTGTATATCCACCTTTCGCAGCAATGCAGGCTGCTATTCTCCCATGGAGACGATCGTAGAGATGCTGGATGTAGTCCTGTGGAACCGCTTGCCATGCCATTTCCACCTGGCGCCTCAGTTGGACCAGCGTTCGTGCTGGACGTGCAGACCGCGTGAGACGACGCTTCATCCAGTCCCAAACATGCTCAATGGGGGACAGATCCGGAGATCTTTCTGGCCAGGGTAGTTGACTTACACCTTCTAGAGCACGTTGGGTGGCACGGGATACATGCGGACGTGCATTGTCCTGTTGGAACAGCAAGTTCCCTTGCCGGTCTAGGAATGGTAGAACGATGGGTTCGATGACGGTTTGGATGTACCGTGCACTATTCAGTGTCCCCTCGACGATCACCAGTGGTGTACGGCCAGTGTAGGAGATCGCTCCCCACACCATGATGCCGGGTGTTGGCCCTGTGTGCCTCGGTCGTATGCAGTCCTGATTGTGGCGCTCACCTGCACGGCGCCAAACACGCATACGACCATCATTGGCACCAAGGCAGAAGCGACTCTCATCGCTGAAGACGACACGTCTCCATTCGTCCCTCCATTCACGCCTGTCGCGACACCACTGGAGGCGGGCTGCACGATGTTGGGGCGTGAGCGGAAGACGGCCTAACGGTGTGCGGGACCGTAGCCCAGCTTCATGGAGACGGTGTCGAATGGTCCTCGCCGATACCCCAGGAGCAACAGTGTCCCTAATTTGCTGGGAAGTGGCGGTGCGGTCCCCTACGGCACTGCGTAGGATCCTACGGTCTTGGCGTGCATCCGTGCGTCGCTGCGGTCCGGTCCCAGGTCGACGGGCACGTGCACCTTCCGCCGACCACTGGCGACAACATCGATGTACTGTGGAGACCTCACGCCCCACGTGTTGAGCAATTCGGCGGTACGTCCACCCGGCCTCCCGCATGCCCACTATACGCCCTCGCTCAAAGTCCGTCAACTGCACATACGGTTCACGTCCACGCTGTCGCGGCATGCTACCAGTGTTAAAGACTGCGATGGAGCTCCGTATGCCACGGCAAACTGGCTGACACTGACGGCGGCGGTGCACAAATGCTGCGCAGCTAGCGCCATTCGACGGCCAACACTGCGGTTCCTGGTGTGTCCGCTGTGCCGTGCGTGTGATCATTGCTTGTACAGCCATCTCGCAGTGTCCGGAGCAAGTATGGTGGGTCTGACACACCGGTGTCAATGTGTTCTTTTTTCCATTTCCAGGAGTGTAGTTTCAGAAATGACTTCCTGACACTTAAATCTATACTCGATGTTAACAAATTTCTCTTCTTCAGAAACGCTTTCCTTGCCATTGCCAGTCTACATTTTATATCCTCTCTACTTCGACCATCATCAGTTATTTTGCTCCCCAAATAGCAAAACTCCTTTACTACTTTAAGTGTCTAATTTTTTAATCTAATACCCTCAATATCACCCGACTTAATTCGACTACATTCCATTATCCTCGTTTTGCTTTTGTTGGTGTTCATCTTATATCCTCCCTTCAAGACACCATCCATTCCGTTCAACTGCTCTTCCAAGTCCTTTGCTGTCTCTGACAGAATTACAATGTCATCGGCAAACCTCAAAGTTTTCATTTCTTCTCCATGGATTTTAATACCCACTCCGAATTTTTCTTTTGCTTCCTTTACTGCTTGCTCAATATACAGATTGAATAACATCGGGGAGAGGCTACAACCCTGTCTTACACCCATCCCAACCACTGCTTCCCTTTCATGTCCCTCGACTCTTATAACTGCCATCTGGTTTCTGTACAAATTGTAAATAGCCTTTCGCTCCCTGTATTTTACCCCTGCCACCTTTAGAATTTGAAAGAGAGTATTCCAGTTAACATTGTCAAAAGCTTTCTTTAAGTCTACAAATGCTAGAAACGTAGGTTTGCCTTTCCTTAATCTTTCTTCTAAGATAAGTCGTAAGAGCAGTATTGCCTCACGTGTTCCAGGAGACGAGGTACTGGCGGAATTAAACCTGTGAGGACGGGGCGTGAGTCGTCCTTGGGTAGCTTAGTTGGTGGAGCACTTGCCCGAGAAAGGCAGAGGTCCCGAGTTCGAGTGTCGGTCCGGCACACAGTTTTAATTTGCTAGGAAGTTTCAAATAAACGATGCATTCTTACGATAAAATAGAAAAATTGCTATCAAAACTCTAACTCCATTCAGATTTTGCTGTAAGAAACACATTTTTTGGGGAGTTTTGTTACATGCACCACTTCTATGGTTCTTTCTTGTGCAAGTCGGTTCAAATTTTTTAAGAAGGTTGACACACACACATAATTAGTGGCCGCTCTGTTGTTTTGTGGAAGCTCCCACTCTTTTAGGTCCCTAATCCTGCACAAAGTATACCGGCCTTTTCTGTGCTATGACAGAAGCATTTTTTTCTCTGTTATACGGTATGTACAAGAATCAAAATGGAACAAGCACTTATAGAATGAAAGGTAGGTTCAAGGATGGGATAAAAATTCAGCGTCAAAGGAAATCAATGATAAGATTCGCTGATAAACTTCCTATCCTGAATGACAGTGAAGGAGAATTACGTAATCTGTTAAACGGAATGAACAGTCTAAAAACTACAGAATATGGATTGAAAGTAAACCGGAAAAAGTCAGAAGTAATGAGAAGTTGCAGAAAATGAGAACAGCGTGAGATGGCTCTGAGCACTATTGGACTTAACTTCTGAGGTCATCAGTCTCCTAGAACTTAGAACTACTTAAACCTAACTAACCTAAGGACATCACACACAGCCATGCCCGAGTCAGGATTCGAACCTGCGACCGTAGCGGTCGCGTGGTTCCATACTGTAGCGCCTAGAACCGCTCGGCCACCCCGGCCGGAGTAGAAAACAGCGAGAGATTTAAGATCAAAATTGGCAATCACAACGTAGACGAAGTTAAGAAATACTACCCATAAGGGACAAAGCAAGAAGGACATAAAAAGCAAACCAGAGAGGGCATTCCTGGCCAAGAGAAATCTACTGGTATTTCTTAATTTTAGGAAGCCGTTTTGAGAATGTACGTTTAAGGACAACATGGTATGGTAGTGAAACGTGGACTGTGGGAAAACCGGAAAAGAAGAGAATAGAAGCATTTGAGATGTGGTGCTACAAACGAATGTTGAAAATTAGGTGGACTCATAAGGTAAGGAATAAGGAGAATGGACGAAAGAACGAATGTATGGAAAACACAGACAACAAGAAGAAGAAACAGGATGATAAGACAAATGTAAGACGTCAGAGAGTAATGTCTATGGTACAGGGGGCCGCTATAGGGGGCCGACAGAGAATGGAATACATCCAGCAAATAACTGAAAATGTAGGTTGCGAGTGCTACTCTAAGATGAAGAGATTGGCGTAGAATGGAAATTATTTGTGGCAGGCCTCGTCGAACGAGCCACAAGATTGATGACTTTTTTTTAAAAAGGAAAGTAATAATAATAGTAACAATAACACACAACTGGGCATTAAAATTGCTACATCATGAAGAAATGCAGATGATAAACGGATTTCATTGGACAAATATATTATACTACAACTGACATGTGACTTCATTTTCACGCAATTTGCGTGCATAGATCCTGAGAAATCAGTACCCAGAATAACCACCTCTGGCCGTAATAACGGCCTTGATACGCCTGGGCATTGAGTGAAACAGAGCTTGTATGGCGTGTACAGGTACAGCTGCCCATCAGCTTCAACACGATACCACAGTTCATCAAGAGTAGTGACTGGCGTATTGTGGCGAGCCAGTTGCTCAACCACCATTGACCAGACGTTTTCAATTGGTGAGAGATCTGGAGAATGTGCTGGCCTGGGCAGCAGTCGAACATTTTCTGTATCCAGAAAGGCCCGTACTGGACCTGCAACATGCAGTCGTGCATTATCCTGCTGAAACGTATGGTTTCGCAGGGATCGAATGCAGGGTAGAGCCACGGGTCGTAACACATCTGAAATGTAACGCCCACTGTTCAAAGTGCCGTCAATGCAAACAAGAGGCGACCGAGACGTGTAACCAATGGCACACCATACCATCAGGCCGGGTGATACACCAGTATAGCGATGGCGAATACACGCTTCCAATGTGCGTTCACCGCGATGTCGCCAAACACGGATGCGACCATCATGATGCTGTAAACAGAACCTGGATTCATCCGAAGAAATGACGTTTTGCCATTCGTGCACCCAGGTTCGTCGTTGAGTACACCATCCTGTCTGTGATGCAGCGTGAAGGGTAACCGCAGCCATGGTCTCCGAGCTGATAGTCCATGCTGCTGCAAACGTCGTCCAACTGTTCGTGCAGATGGTTGTTGTCTTGCAAACGTCCCCATCTGTTGACTCAGGGATCGAGACGTGGCTGCACGATCCGTTACAGCCATGCAGATAAGATGCCTGTCATCTCGACTGCTAGTGATGCGAGTCCGTTGGGATCCAGCACGACGTTCCGTATTACCCTCCTGAACCCACCGATTCCATATTCTGCTAACAATCATTGGATCTCGACCAACGCGAGCAGCAGTGTCGCGATACGATAAAGCGCTATCGCGATAGGCTACAATCCGACCTTTATCAATGTCAGAAACGTGATAGTACGCATTTCTCCTCCTTACACGAGGCATCACAACAATGTTTCACCAGGCAACGCCGGTCAACTGCTGTTTGTGTATGAGAAATCGGTTGGAAACTTTCCTCATATGAGCACATTGTAGGTGTCGCCACCGGCGCCAACCTTGTGTGAATGCTGTGAAAAGCTAATCATTTGCATATCACAATCTCCTCTTCCTGTTGGTTAAATTTCACGTCTGTAGCACGTCATCTTCATGGTGTAGCAATTATAATGGCCAGTAGTGTAATAATGGTGTAGTATGTTTTTTATGTTGGCTGGTACCTCCAACTACATGTGGCAAGGGTAAACTATTAACGCTTATTCTCTGCTGGGTAGCAGGTCAGGTATTGAAGTATGGTCATGTGGAGGCAGAACGGTAAGTGTTTAGTGATAAGTGTATAGTGACCGGTGTAGTCCACTTAGTGGTGTGGTTACGACGGTGCAGAATCATCATGTTGTAAATTATGTGTCCTGTTTTCGGAAAGACTGTTAGTCGAAGAGAAAAGAAACAAGTAATACACTGAAGTGCATACGTATTAATGGAGCAATGATCACATTATCTGCAGTTACAGCCTTAACACCCAGTAGGTGGTAACGTGTTGTCACAACGCCTGTGCAAGTGCGTGTTACAGTGTTTTTTCCTTCTTCCTGGGAGGGGTGGGGGGAGGGGGGTGTGACAGTTCAATTTGTCCGTAATTGCTGTAAGCGCTGCGGAGCCCACTCACTTTGTCGGCGCGTCTTTTCAGATTCCTTCTTCTTGTCGAGCCACGAGCGAAAAAACATAATCTGCCATAATATCGTTGGTGCTTGGGTTTAGTGCCTCGCGCCCCGATCTGGTGAGAAATTGGACTTATTAACTGGAATCCGCACCTGCATATTACCTTGGGAATTGTTGTATTGCAGCGGAACTGAGGTACGAAAGTAGGTTTTTTAAAAAGTGGCACTAAGCTGAATTGTAATCTGGACGCTGTTGTATGACCGTGCGGGTGTTAATGTAGTGTTGTTCTTTCAAATTTGCGCAAACGTTTTTGTATTCATAATGGCTTTTAGTCATAGACTCCAAGTTAGTTCAGGTGGCCATTAGAATGACTGTCATTGTGGTGTTTTGCGTAAGACGTCTTCGATAGTATGTAGCCGTCTTTAATGCTAATATTTTGGCTGTCTTTTTGGCCCTATTTAGAATAAACAGTGATCCCTCAAACCCCTGGTGTTTACTGCTTGCGGCTAACTTTTGGGAAGGCCCAACACGAATTTGAAGTCATACATAATTGTTTTGAGGAAATGTTGTCTCAAAAGAAATGCAAGTAGCTTCTTAGGACTCAGATGACTATGTTACGTCCGTTACTTGTGGCACTGGGAGTTGGGTACTGTGAGAGTTGAAATTGCTAATATTTTTAATTTTATTATTTTTGATGGTTGCACGTTGGGATTGCTTTAAGTTGCGCTGGAAATTGTAAATGCTGAATGTTTTCGGCTCTTGATTAGGATTAGACTTTAATTTTTGCGATTTCAAGCGTTAGTTAAGATGTTTCCTGAATGATGCAACAAACCTCTCAAACCTACAAGACCACTCCTCACTACCACTCCCTTTCGAATGCCTGTTCAGTATCTTACTTCTGCGTTACCTCGTGCAGTGATAACAGAGAAGAATTACGACTGGGTTTTCCACGTGAGGTAATTTTGGGATCGGGTTACATGGATGATTAAATATTGAAGTTTTATCCACATATATTCCAATAGATCCAATTCAGAATGCGCAGTGCCCGAGACTAATAGTGCAGAATAAAGTATTTTAAGATACAGCCTGGTGGAATAATGTCCTTCTCCAAATTTATCGAGGCTGTGGTGCTCGCCGGAAATAAAATGAACAGAAAATGTCTCCATACAGCCACCATTATACCACTCACCTAAGCCATAACCAATCTGAGAGCTCAGATGGCATTAGAGTTCACATGGCATTCTTAAATGTCCCCCACTTTTATGAAGTGCTGTATTATAGATAAAGGATAGATAGGTGAGTGGTTGGATTTATAGGTGGGTAATCACAAAGTTCGGAAAAATAGAGTAATAATTTATTTCTTTGTTTTCAGTAATACGTCTCCAGTCCTGGCATACGCTGGAACTGTTGTGTCACAGTATTCTGCCAAGCCACTAGTAGATACAAAACAAAATACCGCAGAACGTCGATAGTGTGGAGTATGGCGCGATAATTTTTTTTCTGTATCGAAGGTGAACCACGCTGCAGTAGTTCACTAGTAGTTGGAAGTGAACAGCAACAATGCCCCGTAACAATGGAGAAGTGTATCACAGTCGAGCTGGAGTGCAGAAAGTAAAAATGGGCATTGTGCAGTTTCGAACACCTTCCACGACGTTTTTAACACAACACAGCTACCTGCTGTTTTCGCAACTGCTTCAAAAAGTCCAACTGAACCGAGCCAGCAACGGGAATGAAGAAATAAGTGCTAACATTTGGATTCAATAACGCAAAAAATGTGAAAACCCAACCATCCGTGTTGCTGAGCGCTTTTTGGAAATGCCACGATGCGGCGTTAACAGATTATGCGTCTAACTGTCGCAGGAGTACATCTCCGAAATCTCCTGAAGATCTTACGGGAGGGTGTTACGACGAGCCGGCCGCGGTGGCCGAGCGGTTTTAGGCGCTTCAGCCCGGAACCGAGCGACTGATACGGTCGCAGGTTCGAATCCTGCCTCGGGCATGGATGTGTGTGATGTTCTTAGGTTAGTTAGGTTTAAGTAGTTCTAAGTTCTAGGGGACTGATGACCTCAGATGTTAAGTCCCATAGTGCTCAGTGCAATTTTTTTTAAGACAAAGCTCAGCGGGGAAGCTGCTGGAATGGATGTTTTTGCTACACGACAAAAAACCCGCCTCTCACGGCGCCCAGTCCTCTACCCTTGGATGCAGAAACTGTAACATTACAGGGCTTTTCATAATAAAGAGGTGGTGACTTTCGACGAGGAAAGTTTCTTGAATTGTAAGAATGTAGACTTCTATGGATTCTGCCGAGTCATCCATTGTTGGGAAGAAGTGTCACATTAAAAAATAAGTATATAGAGAAGGACTAAAACGATCACATAATCTCATGGTTGCAGCTTGATATTTTTTATATTAAATCTTTGATATTAAGACTTTATTACTACCCCTGTGTTATATAAAACTTCCATATTCTGCATGAAGACAGATGACAATGGTGTGCTGGACATACAAGGCGAAACTGGATCGAAGAAATCAAATGAACCCCTATTAGTGGAATAGCAGGCATCAAAATATACTATCAGAATGTAGAACCTATGTTTACAATATTCAGACACAAGACTGAGTAATGTTTTATTGAATGACTAGCGAACCCGGCGATGTTTCGCAACTGCTACAAGTTTGGGGTTGGGTACACATTCTGAACTCCTCTCTCCCCTCTCTGTCTGTCTCCTTCTCCTCCCTCTTTCTCCATTTCCTCCTCGCCCATGCCCCGCAATGTTTGTTCATCTCCTCCTCACCACTCTCTCTTCCCCCTCCTCCTCCACTCCTCTCTTTTCTTCTTCCTTCTCTATGCCCATTTCCTCCCTTTTTCTGCCCACTTCCTCTTCTCCCCTCTCTCTCTACTTGAGCCTTGTTAATTATTACAGCAAAGGAAATTTTCATGGCATAATTGAAGTAGCTCAATATGAATGGGTATATCGGTTGGGATCATTGATACACAAATGCTAGATTTGTGCTTGTGGTACCTTCAGTGAAAGCATTTTTTCATAATTTTAATCCGCAGATGGGTAAGACTAAGAAGTACTTTTATCTTATGATTCAGACTTCGTAGTAGTATTTTTATCTTAAGTCGACAAGCCATTAACGCAGCTTTCCTGTTTTCCGTAAAATCGACGGCAAGGAAGATAACATAACATTGTTTGTTGTGTTTACAGCGTGATTACCTGTAAATACCACATTAATGCAATAAAAGCTCAAAATGATGTCCGTCAATCTCAGTGCATTTGGCAGTACGTGTAACGACATTCCTCTCACCAGTGTGTAGTTCGTCTCCCGTAACGTTCGCACATGCATTGACAATGCGCGGACGTATGTTGTCAGGCGTTGTCGGTGGATCACGCTAGCAAATATCCTTCAACTTTCACCACAGAAAGAAATCCGGGGACGTCAGATCCGGTGAACGTGCGGGCCGTGGTATGGTGCTTCGAGGACCAATCCACCTGTCATGAAATATGCTATTCAATACCCCTTCAACCGCACGCGAGCTATGTGCCGGACATCCATCATGTTGGAAGTACATCGCCATTCTGTCATGCAATTGGTAAACGGTCAATTTTAACAATGGTAATATATCACTAAGCAAATACCGTCCGCACTGGCGGAATGTTACGTGGTACTACGTACTTATGCATTTGTGACTATTACAGCGCCATCTATCACAAAGCGAAAAATGTGGTCCAACTAAAACATAGATATTTCTTTATTACACGAATATGTAATAAAAAATGGGAGTTCCTATTTAAAAAAATGCACTTTATATCCGTTTGACCTATGGCAGCGCCATCTAGCGGGCCAACCATAATGCCATTTGGTTTCCCCATTCAAGCTAGACGAGTTTCGTTCTTTGTAGTTTTTTCGTTTGATGCTTATTTCGTGAGATACTTCGCTCAGTCACTATGAATGGACCACCCTGTATATATTTCCAGGAGGTACGTAAAATCAGGCGCATATTCGAATGCAACGTGGTGTTGAAATTTCAAAGCAATCGATGAAGAACTTTCGGAGATGTTAAATTTTGAAGCAACGAACATAATTCATAGAGTTCCAAATGGAATCTTAAGAGAATGGAAGACAAAAATAAATTAATGATTAATAGCGTTACAGTATTCCGAAAGAGTACAGTATCTGTCGCTGTTGTGGTAAACTGGCTGCTGTATCGCACTCAGGAAGCCCGGTTGTCCGGTTTCCAGTTTTTCAACGCAGCGCGGCGCGCCGGCAGATAGAAGCGTTTCTTATGTCAGAGCGACCGGCGGTCGAGTCGGACAAGGTTAGCGCCGACTGCCGAAGGCCGCATGGACTTGCTCGGCGGCAGAGCTGCTACGTATTACGACGACCAAACGAATGTGCCGGCAGGCGGACAAAGAGACTAGCCGACCGCCGACCGCGGGGAACCAGTCGCTGCCCGATAATCGTTAGGTAAACGGCTCGCGCTCACTCGTCACGGCTCGGGAAAACCACTCGCCGCCGCCGCCGCCGCCGCCGCCGACCGCGCCCGACCTGTGCCGAGCGCGCCCGAGCGCCGCGGGAGGTGCAGCTGTTAACGCGGGCATCGGCGCGTGCGAGCACAACAGGCGGGCGTGCCGGCTCGCGCCCCTGCATCTGCCGGCTGCCGGCCACCCGCAGAGCAGCCGCGCATCGCCTGGCAGCTACCGTGGGCAGAGTCCACTGCAAGATCCCAGTTATCCCTTTCGAGACCAAATTCATCTCTGTATCTCACACGCATAATATAGTTAATCGAACTAAAACTGTTGATGCTGAGGGATTTAGATCAAGACGTGATGTCTCTAAGGGCGTCCACAGTATTTTTTCCATGGAAAGAATGGAGGAGGCGCGGGGGATGTGGTTGAGGAGGAGACAAATCTAGCATTTGTAGACTCCAAAATTCCACTTTCATGTAAATGAGTTGGTCAATTTCGACACATGCCACAAAAACTAATTTTTATAGGTGACTTAAAAATGGCTTATAACATCCAAGAGAGATGGTTATCGACTCAACATATGAATAAATCTCTGCACTCCAGCATGCAATGCCTCCTCTTTCCCCCTTTGAGAACACCTATGGTTGTAGCTGAAAGGGCTGCCGGTAACATTAGCACGTTTCTTTCAGAGAGCAGATTAACGACTGTCCTTCTTATGTCCAAGTTCCCAACCACTGTGATTTTCCAGACAGGCCATTTTCCTGTGTAGACTTTTTATTCTTATACATACTATAACATCCACGATATATTTATATTTTTTATTACGACTGGAATATGAACGTATGGAAAATTACGTAACTCAATAATATTCATTTAATTATGTAATTATTTCTTAAAAAGATGATAATTATGTAAAACACAGACAATATCTGTCTCACATTCTTTGTTAATCTAGGTCATTCTTTTCTTTTCTTTTGTACCCTTTTGTCGTCTTCTTCTGATGTACGTCGCCGACGCAAGACGCGAATCGATTTGAGGTCTGTTGAACGAAAAACACTTAACGTAAAATTATTGTACTTCTATGTTCATTTGCTGATAAAAAACAAATAGAGCCAAATGCGTTAAAACTATTTATGATTAATTATTGAAAAATCACTTCCTCTTTTAATTATAATTTTGTATTAATTGTTTTATCATAGCTGTAAAAAGCGCAGCCATTGTTAGTTGCGATTATATAGCAACTTCGTCTGTACTTCTGGTCGAAATATCAAGGGTTTGTGTTAAACTAATTTGCAAAACAGTATTAATAATTTCTTTGTTGGCATCAATTTAAATGATAAATTATTTATTGAGCAAAGGAAAATCTTAATTAAAAAAGAAATCCTCTATCTTTTGTTGGCCGCCATCTTAACTTTTATCACAGCGGCAAATTTAAATTACTTGATACTGCAAACAATATTCCGATGTGTAAGAAATAAATCTGCACCGGTGGTACTGAACTCTATTTATAAAAGAAAAAAATTTATCGAATCAGACTGCATTTTCTGAGAACAGTGCTGGTGGTATTTATATTTGAACAAGATTTCATTGCTGATGTATGAGGCCAAAATTAAACTACGCACGAATCACGGAGAAAAATATTTCTCGTGGCATACGTCAGTGTTGTGTGTGGGTGGTATTCTGTGGTTCCTTTTCATGATCAATTTGCTAAGAATAATTAAATCCATCGAAGACAAAAATTATAAAAGCTCTGATGTACGATCTGTAATTTCAGTGATATGAACACAACTTACAGTCAACATTACTACACTACGTCAGGTGGAATTCTTGTGCAATTTGAACAAAATAATTATCCGGGAGAAGCTGTAGTATGAATAATACATTATACATGTGTATAATATTGTCAGAATCATTTACAAAATCAAATCAATGCAACTGCTAAAAAAAAAATAGAGTGAATTCAAACCGCAGAATACCATAGAGTATCATATCATCCACATTCATTGCATTTGTCCATGTTGATGATACGCAAAACCACCACAATATCCTTTCTTTCGTAATTTACCAATTCCCTAATTCCTTACCATTGGGTTTCATCAAGCTGTACCACAGTAAATATTTTTTTATGTATAAATACTAGCTTCTCGTCCAGGCCTGATGGCCTACGGGATACCAACGGGCCGCTATATCACCCTCTGCCTCACGACTAAGCAGATACGGTACAGAGGCGCTTGTGGTGAATACACTCCACTCCCGATGTCTTGCCGACTTTTCAGATTGCTAAGCTGTTACTGTTCAGTCAAAAAGCTTCTCAATTGGTATCACGAGGCAGAGTGCACCTCATACAAATCCTCCCAACAACGAAGACCACTTGGCAGTACCAGCAACATAACGCGGGCCCTCCACCTTCCACCCACGTAAACTGACGAATCGACTGCGGAGGCGGACTGTTACACAAGGTGTTTCAAAACTCGACGATAAGATTTTAGGAATGCATCCCTCATGTAACAAGAAAATATGGTCTCAAAAAATGTATACTTTATTAGCTATGAGCACCTCTTCATCCTCGATACTGTGAAACAATTCTCTTCTACTACAAGCTCTTTGCTTCCCATAGTTTGGGAGGAGGTAGTATGGACCAAAACAACAACAAAAATTCCAATGAACATAGAATCTAAAAAGCATACCGTAAGAGCCACGATCACTTGTTGAGCTTCAAAACAGTTCCACGAAGTGCACGTTACTGCCACCAGTTTGAGTAGCTATATTTACCAGGTCACGACCTACATCATACTCCCCGTCCCTGTCAAGACTATTCTCAGCTCTACCCGCAATCACTACCTGATCTTCTTTCGTAAAATTCCTACATAACTCCCCTACGATGTCAATCAACTGAGCAAACCCTGCACTAGGCTTCACAATGCTGGTGAACTGGTACTCTCTCCCCTACACTTCCAGCAACTGCTGTCCCCCACCTCTGCCGTGCGAGCTACCTAGCAGCAGGACCCCCTTCCTTCTGTCAGAATTTGCAGCTGCCTTAGGCCTCCTAACTGCTCAGGACTGCTGCATGTTCCCTACTCCTACAGCTACAAGAGCTTCCTCTCCACTCAAATCTGACAGTTGGTCAAATCTATTTGTTATATGCAAAGTACAGCTGTCTGAATATCTTCTCCTCCTAGCTGCCTGCTTACCAACTGTCAATTTCCATCCCCCAGCGGCCTTCACCATCCTCATCCTATCCAGTTGCTCCTTTTCTTTTTGTACCTACACCTGAAGGGTACAGATCTCACGCTCCTGCTCCTCTATCAACTTATTTCTGCATTTCCAGGAGAGGATCTCGCTAGAATGCCCACTGGCTTTCCCACTCCATTCTTCCCAATGAAAATACGTTGAACAAATCTGACACCGTAACCCACTATTCAGAAACCTACGACAAAACCCATACTCCTCACTCATGGTAAAATGTTAACAGTTACTGAAAAAACTAAACGTCTACGTTATCTAAGTTCAATTATAACTATTTAAAGAACCAACAATAATGCTCTCGAATTTTACTCTCTACTTTTATTAATACGACTAGATCATAACTACTTCCAATACCCAAAAACTTCACACAATACCTTATGTAAAACCAAAAATCCAAGCGGCTACTAGAACACTCAACGAAATTAAACACAGTGAACGAAAATTTTACTGAAATGTAGCACCACAAAGTAAGAAATGTCACCTAAAAAGTACTGTACTAAATTTAATAAAACACTTCAACGCACAAAAGACAGTGATCGAAAGTTTCCGAAAGTTTATTATACAGCTACTTCGCCAGAAACTGCACTCCACGAAATATAAACACACTGCTAGTATTTTAATGAACGTATGAAAACTACTAAATTTAATATCTGAATACAGTGCACAAAACAGCTTTGTAAGTACTTACACTATGCGATCAAAAGTACCGGGACACCCCCAAAAACATATGTTTTTCATATTAGGTGCATTGTGGTGCCACCTAATGCCAGGTACTGCGTATCAGCTACCTCAGTAGTCATTAGACATCGTGAGAGAGCAGAATGGGGCGCTCCGCGGAACTCACGACTTCGAACGAGGACAGGTGATCGGGTGTCACTTGTGTCATACATCTGTACACGAGACTTCCACACTCCTAGACATCCCTAGGTCCATTGTTTCCGATGAGATAGTGAAGTGGAAACTTGAAGGGACACGTACAGCACAATAGCGTACAAGCGGACCTCGTTTGTGGAATGTGAGATACCGCCGCCAGCTTGAGAGGGTCGTAATGTGTAATAGGCAGACATCTATCCAGACCATCACACAGGAATTCCAAACTGTATCACGATCCACTGCAATTACTATGACACTTAGGCAGGAGGTGAGAAAACTTGGATTTCATAGTCGAGCGGCCGCTATTAAGCTACACATCACGCCGGTAAATGCTAAACGTCGCCTCGCCTGGTGTAAGGAGCGTAAACATTGAACGATTGTGCAGTGGAAAAAGGTTGTGTGGAGTGACGAATCACGGTACACAAGGTGGCGATCCGATGGCAGGGTGCGGATGTGGTGAGTGCCCGGTGAACGTCATCTGCCAGCGTGTGTAGTGACAACAGTAAAATTCGGAGGCGGTGGTGTTATGATGTGGTGGTATTTTCCATGGAGGGGTTTGCAACCCTCGTTGTTTTGCGTGGCGCTGTCACAGAACAGGACTACATTGATGTTTTAAGCACCTTCTTCCTTCCCACTATTGAAGAGCAATTCGGGGATGGCGACTGCATCTTTTAACACGGCCGAGCGGTTCTAGGCGCTTCAGTCTGGAACCGCGCGACCGCTACGGTCGCAGGTTCGAATCCTGCCTCGGGCATGGATGTGTGTGATGTCCTTAGGTTAGTTAGGTTTAAGTAGTTCTAAGCTCTAGGGGACAGATGACCTCAGATGTTAAGTCCCATAGTGCTCAGAGCCATTAAAACATTTTTTTTTTTCAACACGATGAACCATGGACCTTGCCGTTGGTGGGGAGGCTTGCGTGCCTCAGCGATACAGATGGCCGTACCGTAGGTGCAACCACAACGGAGGGGTATCTGTTGAGAGGCCAGACAAACATGTGGTTCCTGAAGAGGGGCAGCAGCCTTTTCAGTAGTTGCAGGGGCAACAGTCTGGATGATTGACTGATCTGGCCTTGTAACATTAACCAAAACGGCCTTGCTGTGCTGGTACTGCGAACGGCTGAAAGCAAGGGGAAACTACAGCCGTAATTTTTCCCGAGGACATGCAGCTTTACTGTATGATTAAATGATGATGGCGTCCTCTTGGGTAAAATAGTCCCCCATTCGGATCTCCGGGCGGGGACTACTCAAGAGGACGTCGTTATCAGGAGAAAGAAAACTGGCATTCTACGGATCGGAGCGTGGAATGTCAGATCCCTTAATCGGGCAGGTAGGTTAGAAAATTTAAAATGGGAAATGGATAGGTTAAAGTTAGATATAGTGGGAATTAGTGAAGTTCGGTGGCAGGAGGAACAAGACTTTTGGTCAGGTGATTACAGGGTTATAAATACAAAATCAAATAGGGGTAATGCAGGAGTAGGTTTAATAATGAATAAACGAATAGGAGTGCGGGTTAGCTACTACAAACAGCATAGTGAACGCATTATTGTGGCCAAGATAGACACAAAGCCCATGCCTACTACAGTAGTACAAGTTTATATGCCAACTAGCTCTGCAGATGATGAAGAAATTGATGAAATGTATGACGAGATAAAAGAAATTATTCAGGTAGTGAAGGGAGACGAAAATTTAATAGTCATGGGTGACTGGAATTCGTCAGTAGGAAAAGGGAGAGAAGGAAACATAGTAGGTGAATATGGATTGGGGGGAAGAAATGAAAGAGGAAGCCGCCTTGTAGAATTTTGCACAGAGCATAACTTAATCATAGCTAACACTTGGTTCAAGAATCATAAAAGAAGGTTGAATACCTGGAAGAATCCTGGAGATACTAATAGGTATCAGATAGATTATATAATGGTAAGACAGAGATTTAGGAAACAGGTTTTAAATTGTAAGACATTTCCAGGGGCAGATGTGGATTCTGACCACAGTCTATTGGTTATGAGCTGCAGATTGAAACTGAAGAAACTGCAAAAAGGTGGGAATTTAAGGAGATGGGACCTGGATAAACTGAAAGAACCAGAGGGATGAAGTAGTGAAGGCAGCAGAGGATCAAGTAGGTAAAAAGACGAGGGCTAATAGAAATCCTTGGGTAACAGAAGATATATTGAATTTAATTGATGAAAGGAGAAAATATAAAAATGCAGTAAATGAAGCAGGCAAAAGGGAATACAAACGTCTCAAAAATGAGATCGACAGGAAGTGCAAAATGGCTAAGCAGGGATGGCTAGAGGACAAATGTAAGGATGTAGAGGCTTGTCTCACTAGGGGTAAGATAGATACTGCCTACAAGAAAATTAAAGAGACCTTTGGAGATAAGAGAACCACTTGTATGAATATCAAGAGCTCAGATGGCAACCCAGTTCTAAGCAAAGAAGGGAAGGCAGAAAGGTGGAAGGAGTATATAGAGGGTTTATACAAGGGCGATGTACTTGAGGACAGTATTATGGAAATGGAAGGGGATGTAGATGAAGATGAAATGGGAGATAAGATACTGCGTGAAGATTTTGACAGAGCACTGAAAGACCTGAGTCGAAACAAGGCCCCGGGAGTAGACAACATTCCATTCGAATTACTGATGGCCTTGGGAGAGCCAGTCATGACAAAACTCTACCATCTGGTGAGCAAGATGTATGAGACAGGGGATATACCCACAGACTTCAAGAAGAATATAATAATTCCAATCCCAAAGAAAGCAGGTGTTGACAGATGTGAAAATTACCGAACTATCAGTTTAATAAGTCACAGCTGCAAAATACTAACGCGAATTCTTTACAGACGAATGGAAAAACTGGTAGAAGCGGACCTCGGGGAAGATCAGTTTGGATTCCGTAGAAATGTTGGAACACGTGAGGCAATACTAACCTTACGACTTATCTTAGAAGAAAGATTAAGAAAAGGCAAACCTACGTTTCTAGCATTTGTAGACTTAGAGAAAGCTTTTGACAACGTTAACTGGAATACTCTCTTTCAAATTCTGAAGGTGGCAGGGGTAAAATACAGAGAGCGAAAGGCTATTTACAATTTGTACAGAAACCAGATGGCAGTTATAAGAGTCGAGGGGCATGTAAGGGAAGCAGTGGTTGGGAAAGGAGTGAGACAGGGTTGTAGCCTCTCCCCGATGTTATTCAATCTGTATATTGAGCAAGCAGTAAAGGAAACAAAAGAAAAATTCGGAGTAGGTATTATAATTCATGGAGAAGAAGTAAAAACTTTGAGGTTTGCCGATGACATTGTAATTCTGTCAGAGACAGCAAAGGACTTGGAAGAGCAGTTGAACGGAATGGACAGTGTCTTGAAAGGAGGATATAAGATGAACATCAACAAAAGCAAAACGAGGATAATGGAATGTAGTCAAATTAAATCGGGTGATGCTGAGGGGATTAGATTAGGAAATGAGACACTTAAAGTAGTAAAGGAGTTTTGCTATTTAGGGAGTAAAATAACTGATGATGGTCGAAGTAGAGAGGATATAAAATGTAGACTGGTAATGGCAAGGAAAGCGTTTCTGAAGAAGAGAAATTTGTTAACATCGAGTATAGATTTAAGTGTCAGGAAGTCGTTTCTGAAAGTATTTGTATGGAGTGTAGCCATGTATGGAAGTGAAACATGGACGATAACCAGTTTGGATAAGAAGAGAATAGAAGCTTTCGAAATGTGGTGCTACAGAAGAATGCTGAAGATAAGGTGGGTAGATCACGTAACTAATGAGGAGGTATTGAATAGGATTGGGGAGAAGAGAAGTTTGTGGCACAACTTGACTAGAAGAAGGGATCGGTTGGTAGGACATGTTTTGAGGCATCAAGGGATCACAAATTTAGCATTGGAGGGCAGCGTGGAGGGTAAAAATCGTAGAGGGAGACCAAGAGATCAATACACTAAGCAGATTCAGAAGGATGTAGGTTGCAGTAGGTACTGGGAGATGAAGAAGCTTGCACAGGATAGAGTAGCATGGAGAGCTGCATCAAACCAGTCTCAGGACTGAAGACCACAACAACAACAACAACACGATCGAGCACCTGTTCATAATGCACGATCTGTGGCGGAGTGGTTACATCCTTGTAATTGACTGGCCTGCACAGAGTCCTGACCGCCGGCCGCGGTGGCGGTGCGGTTCTGGGCGCTTCAGTCCGGAACTGCGTGACTGCTACGGTCGCAGGTTCGAATCCTGCCTCGGGCATGGATGTATGTGATGTGCTTAGGTTAGTTAGGTTTAAGTAGTTCTTAGTTCTAGGGGACTGATGACCTAAGATGTTAAGTCCCATAGTGCTCAGAGCCATTTTTTAGAGTCCTGACCTGAATCCTATAGAACACTTTTGGGATGTTTGGAACGCCGACATCGTGCCAGGCCTAACCGACCGACATCTATACTTATCCTGAGTGCAGCACTCCGTGAAGGATGGTCTGCCATTCCCCAAGAAACCTTCCAGCAGCTGATTGAACGTATGCCTGCGAGAGTGGAAGCTGTCATAAAGGCTAAGGGTGAGCTAACACTATACTGAATTCCAGTGTTACGTATGGAGGGCGCCACGAATTTTTAAGTGATTTTCAGTCATGTGTCCGGATACTTTTGATAACATAGTGTAGCTTTAGAACAGCCACAGCAACCACACGCCGCGAAGTGTAAACACACTGCCGCAACTCCTATGAACGACGTAAGCACACTCACGAATGACACACCACTCGAATCAGTAACACAAAAAGAAAGATGAGATGAATGAAAATCCATTAATAAGTCATCTTTATTGATACAAATAATTTTTAAAATAAGTATCTGAAGTCTAAATCTTTATAAAATTTCGACGAGCGACATGAACATCAGTCCGGCGCATGTGACGTCACGTCAAAGATCAATTTCTTCTCAGAGCAAGACCACTTTGGTTCTCAGCTGTGGCACTCTTCCAGCACAGCGGTAAGTGGTTGACACGGTACGCCCCGCTTTGTTACCCTTGATTCATGCCATCCTGAGCTTATATTCCAGCAAGATAATGCCCACACGCACACTGCGATATATTGTACTGCTTGGCTTCGTTCTTGCGGAACCGTATCTTGGTGAGCAAGGTCATCGCACCTCTCCCCAAATGAGAACGTTTGGAGCATTATGGGCAGGGGCCTCTAACAACCTCTCGATTTTGACGATCTAACTCGCCAGTTGGACAGAATTAGCCACGATAACCCTCTCGAGCGCATCCAATAACCCCCGTCGACTAATGCCAAGCCGAATAACTGCTTGCGTTAGGGCCGGAGTCCGACCGACGCGTTATTGACTTGCACAATTTGTGAAGCTTTTTGTCTTGAATAAATCATCATTTTTTTCTGGAACTACAGTCATTTGCTGTACATATTGAACCATCGTATTGCGACTTTGGTTTCCCTTTCGTTCACCTGACTTAACGATCACGACAGTAAAACTACAGAAAATCAGGACGCCTTAAAGGACCATGCCTAGAAAACTAACTATCCAGTTCTTATCAGCATAATTTACTTTTAGATTTCTGCTTCTCGTTTCGCTACATCACCTGAAGCAGTGTAGTGGCATCATCTCTCCATACTTCGTTCGCTCTCCTCTACAATGTTCTTGAATTCTGGATTAACTGTGTCGTACAAGGTATTCCTTGGATACGTTTTTCCTTTTACAAGTTCCCACTGTATGTATGAGGGTCACTCCAAAAGAAATGCACACAATTTTTTTAAAAATCCCTCTTTGATTCTATATGTTTGAAAGTTTTACAGTGTGTAGATACATCCTTTAGGAACAATATTTTCTTTCTCCACATACAATCCATCCCTCTCAACTGCCTTACGCCATCTTGGAACCAGCGCCTGTATACCCGCCCGGTAAAATTCTGGAGTAACCTGTTCGAGCCACTGTTTGGCAGCGTGCACAAGGGAGTTCAAAAAATGGCTCTGAGCACTATGGAACTCAACTGCTGAGGTCATTAGTCCCCTAGAACTTAGAACTAGTTAAACCTAACTAACCTAAGGACATCACAAACATCCATGCCCGAGGCAGGATTCGAACCTGCGACCGTAGCGGTCTTGCGGTTCCAGACTGCAACGCCTTTAACCGCACGGCCACTTCGGCCGGCCACAAGGGAGTCATCATCTTCAAACCTTGTTCCGCGAAGAGAGTCTTTCAGTTTCCCATAGAGATGATACTCACATGGGGCCAGGTCAGAACTGTAAGGTGGGTGTTTCAGTGTTGTCCATCCGAGTTTTGTGATCGCTTCCATGGCTGTTCGACTGACATGTGGCCGTGCATTGTCGTGCAACTCAGTCGAGCTTGAAGTTTCTTCATTGTCGTCACATACGCATCAGAATTTATGATGGTACCACTTGGCATGATGTCCACAAGCAAGAGTCCTTCGGAATAGAAAAACACCGTAGTCATAACTTTTCCAGCAGAAGGTGTGGTTTTGAATTTTTTTTTTTTCTTGGGTGAATTTGCATGATGCCACTCCACTGATTGCCTCTTCGTCTCTGGTGAAAAATGATGGGGCCGTGTTTCATCACCTGTCACAATTATCCAAGAAATTCATCTCCACCATTCTCGTATTGTTTCAAAAGTTCACTGCATACCGATTTTCTTGTTTCTTTGTGAGCTACTGTCAACATCCTGGGAACCCACGTGGCACAAACTTTTTTTTAAAGCCAACACTTTCAGTATTCTGCAAATACTTCCTTCTCCTATCCCAACGTAGCGTGACAATTCGTTCACTGTGATGCGTCTGTCAGCAGTCACCAATTCGTTAATTCTCTGCACATTGTCAGGAGTGTGTGCAGCACGGGGCCTGCCGCTGCGAGGACAATCCTCAATATTGCCGTGCCCGCTTTCATCACGTAACCTGCTTGCCCACCGACTAACTGTACTGCAATCAACAGCAGCATCTCCATACAACTTTTTCAAACTCTTGTGGATGTTTCCCACTGTCTCGTTTCTGTGACAGCACGTTGCTTCTGACGAACGTCAAGTGTAGCAGCCATCTTGAAGAAATGCTGTGACGGCGCCACTCACGGGAACAGGTTGACCTAAGTTTGAAAACAAGCGGGAAGGATGTATCTACACACGGTAAAACTTTCACAAATGCAGAATGAAAACTGTATTTTTAAAAAAATAGTGTACATTTCTGTTGGAGTGACCCTCGTACTTAAAATGTAAAATGTAAAAACGTAATCTGGATTACAAGATTTCACGTACTGCATCAAGATTGAAATCACCTTTGGCCTCTGGAGACGCCAAAGTGGCAATATTTCCACCCCTGTCTGCGTTTTTGGAGGTCTAATATTATTGACCCTCTTACCACACGGTAGCAACAGTAACGAATCTGTCTGCTGCAGCAGGAAGCTGGAAACTACGTCTAATCCTCTCAGCGTACGCACAGTGAAAGAAGCGCATTTTGATGACGTGACTTGGCATCGGTTCTTGTGGAAGTCTTAAATGCCGTTATAGCGGCCAGGTAAGCGTATGTTAAAGATTTTATTCACTATAGGTGCAGGGGGGAAATTAATTAGTTACGATGACAAAGCTTCAAATGTAATACCCCTCTCAGTAACAAACTGTTATATACGGCGCTTGACTGTCAGTCCTAAGTGTCGGAGGTGTCGCGAGGTTGTTATTCTCTGTCGCTAGTTACAGTGCACCATTACAGCCGAGGAGTGGTTGCGGCGCCCTCCGGCGTATTGATTCGTCCCCGTTACTGCCGACCCACTGTCGTAAGCAGACTTAGGTGCCTTTTTACGATCGCACCGCGACAGTTGAAGGTCCCGCGAAAGGCCGCCGACGCTGGTAGGTCGAAGGGTAAAGGTCAGCCGAATAGCTGTCCTCGTCGTCTGTGACTCTGGCGGGAGTTGGGCGTGGGGCATCGTTCCCAGACGTGTTATAACACGCACTCTCCGGTATCTCAGCGTCCCTTGCTTGTGAGGGGGAAAAGTGTTGCTCTTAGAAGTCCTATGTTGCAAATTTACCCTACAACAGAGTTTAATTTCGATCTCAAAGATACTTCGAGTCTCCCTCATAATAATCAGTATTTCGATTTGTTGGTGGCTCTCCGTACGGGTCAATTAGAAGCTAACTTCTCCAGTTCGATATACTTATTGACTCCAGCATTATTTACGCTCGTTTGAAAAGAGCCTATTGGATTCTTCTTCTCACTTTCTGTATTTAAATACCTTCTTCTAGTATCTTTACGAGGAGTTGGGCCGGCCGGTGTGGCCGTGCGGTTCTAGGCGCTTCAGTCTGGAACCGCGTGACCGCTACGGTCGCAGGTTCGAATTCTGCCTCGGGCATGGATGTGTCTAATGTCCTTAGGTTCTACGTTCTAGGGGACTGATGACCACAGATGTTAAGTCCCATAGTGCTCAGAGCCATTTGAGCCATTTTTGAACGAGGCGTTGGCTGTGGAGTATATATAACGATTTTAGACCCACTGTGATTGTTTCCTGGTATTTATCCAAGCCCCCATTACTGGATACCCTGATCCATAGATTCTATCAAGATACACTAATATTCAGGAAAAAAGAGCTCCTTTAGTTACTAGAGGTAGGACGGTCATGACATGTACATTATTCTGTTCTGTAGAACTGACTAGGATTTCAGTCACCTCGGTTCAGTACGTGTCCCCTTGCCTAATAGTCATACGGTCAGCCATGACTCCTGGTTCAAATGGTTCTGAGCACTATGGGACTTAACATCTGAGGTCATCAGTCCCCTAGAACTTAGAACTACTTAAACCAAACTAACCTAAGGACATCACACACATCCATGCCCAAGGCAGGATTCGGACCCGCGACCGTAATGGCCGCGCAGTTCCAGACTGTAGCGCCTAGAACCGCTCGGCCACTCCGGCCTGCCATTAGTCCCGATAACTTGTTCCACATGCGCTATGGCATCGTCGCGTATAAGGCGCGAATGGCGTCCTGTGGTGTAGAAATTCACGCTGCATCCATCTTGTTCCAAAGTTCATCTGTGATAGTTGGCGCTGAGTCACAGTGGTGCACTTGTCATTTCACCATATTCCACATATTTTCGATTGGTGACAAGTCTGGTGAGCTGACAGATCAGGGCTAAAGGTTGGCATCTTGTGGCACCAAGAAGGCACGCGCTCGTGCAGCAACATGTGGTCGTGCATTACCTTGCTGAAAAATGGCGTCTGAGTGGTTGTGCTGAAAGAGTGTGGCCACGGCTCACAGGATGTCATTCACGTCACTCTAGTCACAGTTTGCTGGACACGCACCAACTGTGATTGGCTGCCCAATAGGCCAATAGTACTCCACACCCTCAGGCCTTGAGCTGGCACTGTATGTCTCGTGCGAGTACAGTCACTGTGATGCCGCTCCCCTTGTCTGCTGTGAACTACACTAATGGCCGTTAAAATTGCTACACCAGCCGGATGACGTGCTACAGGCGTGAAATTTAACCGACAGGAAGAAGATGCTGTGATATGCAAATGACTAGCTTTTCAGATCATTCACACAAGGTTGGAGCCGGTGACGACACATACAACGTGCTGACAAGAGGAAGGTTTCCAACCGATTTCTCATACACAAACAGCAGCTGACCGGCGTGGCCTGGTGAAACGTTGTTGTGATGCCTCGCGTAGGGAGGAGAAATGCGTACCATCACGTTTCCGACTTTGATAGAGGTCGGATTGTAGCCTATCGCGATTGCGGTTTATCGTATCGCAATATTGCTGCTCGCGCTGGTCGAGATCCAATGACTGTTATCAGAATATGGTATCGGTGGGTTCAGGAGGGTAATACGGAACGCCGTGCTGGATCCCTTAGGCCTCGTATCACTAGCAGTCGAGATGACAGGCATCTTATCCCCATGGCTGTAACGGATCGTGCAGCCACGTCTCGATCCCTGAGTCAACAGATGGGGACGTTTGCAAGACAACAACCATCTGCACGAACAGTTCGACGACGTTTGCAGCAGCATGGACTATCAGCTCGGAGACTATGGCTGCGGTTACCCTTGACGCTGCATCACAGACAGGAACGCCTGTGACGGTGTACTCAAAGACGAACCACGGGTGCACGAATGGCAAAACGTCATTTTTTTCGGAAGAATCCAGGTTCTGTTTACAGCATCATTATGGTCGCATCCGTATTTGGCGCCATCGCGGTGAGCTCACATTGGAAGCGTGTATTCGTCATCGCCATACTGGCGTATCACCCGGAGTGATGGTATGGGGTGTCATTGCCTACACCTCTCGGTCACCTCTTGTTCGCATTGACGGCACTTTGAACAGTGGACGTTACATTTCAGATGTATTACGACCGGTGGCTCTACCCTTCATTCGATCCCTGCGAAACTCTATATTTCAGCAGGATAATGCACGACCGCATGTTGAAGGTCCTGTACGGGCCTTTCTGGATACAGGAAATGTTCGACTGCTGCCCTGGCCAGCACATTCTCTAGATCTCTCACCAATTGAAAACGTCTGGTCAATAGTGTTGGAGCAACTGGCTCGTCAGAATACGACAGTCACTACACTTGATGAACTGTGGTATCGTGTTGAAGCTGCATAGGCAGCTGTACCTGTGCACGCCATCCAAGCTCTGTTTGCCTCAATGCCCAGGCGTATCAAGGCCGTTATTACGGCCAGAGGTGGTTGTTGTGGGTACTGATTTGTCATGATCTATGCACCCAAATTGCGTGAAAATATTATCACAGATCATTTCTTGTATAACATATTTGACCAATGAATACCCGTGTATCATCTGCATTTCTTCTTAGTGTAGCAATTTTAATGGCCAGTAGTGTAAAATGCGCCCATCATTTTCATACAGGCAGCAGCTGGATTTGTCTGGAAACACTATCTGATGCCGTTGCTGTTCCCAGTAACGTCATTCAACACACAACTGTCGTCTTGCATGTTTCTGCACATTCGTCAAAGGTAGATGGAGAAGTGGACGACGCGCACGGAAACCATGCCGCAATAAACGGTGACGGACTGTCAGCCCTGATAGTGTAGAATGTGTTCCACGGTTCCTCTGTTGCGCCAGAGCCGAGCACGACGCAGATCTGTCCTGCAGTGCCATTCGGATAAGGTGTCGATCTTCTTGCGGTGGGAGGGGTGAGGGGGAGAGGAGGGGGTGTGTGGGTAGTGCTACCTGACTCAGCTCGCCGTGTTCTGCAGCCTTCCATTAAACACTCTGCACACACCCGTTGCACTGCCGAAACAATTCGCCCCACACGAGCAGCAGTTTCTCGGGTGGATGCGTCATACACTCTCATCCCAATAATGCGCCCATTTTCATACTCATTGATGTGATGGTAAGGTTCGCGCTTACGGCTGCGAAACATCCTGGACGTCTGCTCAAGTCACATTTATCTATTACCTTAGATTTACAGTGACAACGAGAGTCGTAAGCACATTTTACCTGTAGGTGGTGTTGCACAGCGATATCGATGTTGACTTGGAACCTGCATGTCGACATCTTTCAAATGCTAATCGTTTTGGAGAATGTACTCACGTACATGTCCTGTGAATATGAATGTCCTATCTCTAGTCAAGGTGTTCTGTTTGTTTTCTGAACATGAGTGTGGTTACTTTGAGATATGCAGCTTTCTTCAGGGTTATAGGTATACAGTTCGCTCAGTACCATGAATATTAGTCCTCTACGCCATAACTTAAACCCCATCGTCCTGTCACTTCTTCTTGTCAACGTTTTCCACCTCTTCCCACTTCAGCTATTCTGCAGAGAATCCCCTCATTTTAAATCTTATTGTTTCACCTAATATTGAACAATTTTCTATAGCACCACATTTGAAACGCTTCGATTCTCCCCTATTCCCGTTATCTTACAGTTCATGATTCACTCCCATGCAAGATGTCATTTCACTGTTATGATAGAGGTCAATGCCATTGTGTGTGAATGTGTGTGGGGAGGAGAATGGAGAAGAGTTATTTGGGCAGTGGAGGACAATAAGCTGCCGCTGGTGAAGCCAATTATCTGACTGTGGCGTCACTCAAGCACGCTGAAGTGACTGTGCGGCTGGTGCCGGCGGAGGTTCGAGTCCTCCCTCGGGCATTGGTTTGTGTGTTTGTCCTTAGGATAACTTAGGTTAAGTAGTGTGTAAGCTTAGGGACTGGTGACCTTAGCAGTTAAGTCCCATAAGATTTCACACACATTTGAACATTTGACTGTGTGGCCTGCCTCCGAAAGGGGCACTGTTGCCTAACACAGATCTTTATACCCCAGTAAGAGGATCCCTCAGTTATGCCTGTCGTGTGCAAATCGCAGTAAACGAAATTTTTACCAACTGCATTTTATCCTGTATTTCAGTTGATGGTGAGTGAGGTGAAGGTTTTAAAATTTCGTGAAGTGAGTGGTACATCCTTTTTTTTTTAGTTTCAGCGACCAGCCAGCTATGGCTGTCTGCTGCATTCGTTTAATTCTTTCCTTTTTTCCCTTTTTACTCTACGTCTTCAATCTGAGAACGTACATCATTTTTTTTTCTATTAGTGTGTGTGTGTGTGTGTGTAATCATTCTTAGGGCGTTATTTTGCGTCTTTCTTGTAGCTACGCTTTCAGTCATTTTGCCCCTTGAACTACACCCGTCCCCTGATATTTTAGTTCGGGTGCTAAGGATCTTGCTGTCGCGCACTCACACCAAAATGTCATCATCAGCACCGCTTCCATACAATGCTGTTCTCCAAACGTATAGTTTCATAAATTTCTTCCTCACATTAAGGTCGATGCTCGATACTTGTATTCTTCTTTGGGCCAGTAATGCTCTTTTCACCTCTCCTAGTCTGCATTTAATATCCTCCTGCTTCGCGCTTCGTGTCATGTTTCGCTTCCCAGTTAAGAAAAGCCCTTCGCTTCGACTACATTGTCGTCCCTAATTTTGATGTTTATTTTACCACTAATTTCGCTTCCGCTACTTCTCTTTGTCTTTTTTCTGTACACTCTACGTCTATAGTATATCGTTATTACAGCGTTTATTCCATACATCGTGTCCTGCAGCTCTTCGTCACGTTCATTGCGAGCTGCAATATCACAGCCAATATTATTGCTGATATCGTTTCATCCATAATTTGAATCTCACTCATGAACTGTTCTTTTATTTCCGCCATTGCTTTATCGGCATTTATGGTTCAAATGGCTCTGAGCACTATGGGACTGAACTTCTGAGGTCATCAGTCCCCTAGAACTTAGAACTACTTAAACCTAACTAACCTAAGGACATCACACACATCCATGCCCCAGGCAGGATTCGAACCTGCGACCGTAGCGGTCGCGCGGTTCCAGACTGTAGCGCCTAGAATCGCTCGACCACCCCGGCCGGCTATCGGCATTTAGACTGAACAGTAGGGCGAAAGATTAGATCCCTGTCGTACACTCTGTTTGATCTGAGCACTTCGTTCTACTTCTTCCATTATTATTGTTCCTTGCTGGTTCTTGCACAGAGTTCTCCGTTTCCAGCTTTTCACAATTAGGGATCGCTCCCACTCCGATACAGCTTTGTGTAAGGCAGGACTTCCCAACACGTGGTCCGAGGACCCCTTACGGATCCGCCGGCTCTTTCTAGGGGGTCCGCGGCCACCCTTTACCAAACCGTGTAAAATAATGAGTAAAATTATTGAATAAAAAGTGAAAATCAAATTCATCATTTTTTTTTTCGTGTGAAAGAAATGTGTACTTTTACTTCAGGTCGTATTCCTAAGCAGCCTTTGCAGTTCCTAAGTGGGAACGCATACACAGTCTAGTGCCGGAGAATGTGGATTCTCTGATAGCCCGTTTCGCAACAATACGGGGGTCGTTTCTGCGCCTGCTCACGGCACTAGATGCGCTGAAATCTTTTACGCATGCTCGGAGCAAGCTTTGTCGACCAATCACAGCACTCGCTGGCACGTATGCGGCCCCAGGCATCATTAAATGTTAAACCTGCTTTGTCAGTGCACTACCTATTTCATAAGTCGATTTTTGACCTTCAAGTTGTTTTCATTCATCTCTAAACAGAACATGGAACTTGCACTAAGAAGCTTTCAGTCCCCATGGGTTTTGCTCTGAAATTTAAAGTTACTGTGCTCTTGACTGACTAGGGGTCCGCCTTGGATTTTCGACTGAAGAAGGGGTCCACCAGCTGAAAAGGTTGGGAAGCCCTGGTGTGACGAATATGTCTCTATAAATAAGCTGGTTGTTTGGGTCCCTCACTAGTAGGGTAACCGTAGCGATGAACCTCACAATTTCAACCTGTTCCCCTTAAAACTAGGCTCGACTCGAAGGGCTCTGAAAATCTCAGCCCTGCCTCAGTCGCTGGCATTTAGTGAGGCCGCCCGCCCTAGCCCTGAGTGGCTCAGCATCGACACCACGCAACCAAGCGGGGTGAGATGTGTGCTACTGATTGCCTCATGAATTTCAATAATATTAGACCTCCAAAAACGCATCCAGGGGTGAGAATATTGCCACTTTGGCGTCTCCAGAGACCAAAAGTGATTTCAATCTTGATGCAGTACGTGAAACCTTGTAATCCAGATTACGTTTTTACATTTCACATTTTAAGTACGAGGGTCACTCCAAAAGAAATGCACACTACTGTTGTAAAAATACAGTTTTCATTCTGCATGTGTGAAAGTTTTACTGTGTGTAGATACATCCTTCCCGCTTGTTTTCAAACTTAGGTCACCTGTTCCCGTGACTGGCACCGTCGCAGCATGTCTTCAAGATGGCTGCTACACTTGACGTTCGTCAGAAGCAACGTGCTATCATAGAATTCCTGTCCTGTGAAAACGAGACAGTGGGAAACAAGCACATGAGGTTGAAAGAGGTGTATGGAGATGCTGCTCTCGATAGCAGTACAGTTAGTCGGTGGGCAAGCAGGTTACGTGATGAAAGCGGGCACGGCAGTATTGAGGATTGTCCTTGCAGCGGCAGGCCCCGTACTGCACACGCTCCAGACAATGTGCAGAGAGTCAACGAATTGGTGACTGCTGACAGACGCATTTGTTGTTGTTGTTGTGGTCTTCAGTCCTGGGACTGGTTTGATGCAGCTCTCCATGCTACTCTATCCTGTGCAAGCTTCTTCATCTCCCAGTACCTACTGCAACCTACATCCTTCTGAATCTGCTTAGGGTATTCATCTCTTGGTCTCCCTCTACGATTTTTACCCACCACGCTGCCCTCCAATGCTAAATTTGTGATCCATTGATGCCTCAGAACATGTCCTACCAAACGATCCCTTCTTCTAGTCAAGCTGTGCCACAAACTTCTCTTCTCCCCAATCCTATTCAATACCTCCTCATTAGTTACGTGATCTACCCACCTTATCTTCAGCATTCTTCTGTAGCACCACATTTCGAAAGCTTCTATTCTCTTCTTGTCCAAACTGGTTATCGTCCATGTTTCACTTCCATACATGGCTACACTCCATACAAATACTTTCACAAACGACTTCCTGACACTTAAATCTATACTCGATGTTAACAAATTTCTCTTCTTCAGAAACGCTTTCCTTCCCATTGCCAGTCTACATTTTATATCCTCTCTACTTCGACCATCATCAGTTATTTTGCTCCCCAAATAGCAAAACTCCTTTACTACTTTAAGTGTCTCATTTCCTAATCTAATTCCCTCAGCATCACCCGACATAATTCGACTACATTCCATTGTCCTCGTTTTGCTTTTGTTGATGTTCATCTTATATCCTCCTTTCAAGACACTGTCCATTCCGTTCAACTGCTCTTCCAAGTCCTTTGCTGTCTCTGACAGAATTACAATGTCATCGGCGAACCTCAAAGTTTTTACTTCTTCTCCATGAATTTTAATACCTACTCCGAATTTTTCATTAGTTTCCTTTACTGCTTGCTCAATATACAGATTGAATAACATCGGGGAGAGGCTACAACCCTGTCTCACTCCTTTCCCAACCACTGCTTCCCTTTCATGCCCCTCGACTCTTATAACTGCCATCTGGTTTCTGTACAAATTGTAAATAGCCTTTCGCTCCCTGTATTTTACCACTGCCACCTTCAGAATTTGAAAGAGAGTATTCCAGTCAACATTGTCAAAAGCTTTCTCTAAGTCTACAAATGCTAGAAACGTAGGTTTGCCTTTTCTTAATCTTTCTTCCAAGATAAGTCGTAAGGTCAGTATTGCCTGACGTGTTCCGACATTTCTACGGAATCCAAACTGATCTTCCCCGAGGTCGGCTTCTACCAGTTTTTCCATTCGTCTGTAAAGAATTCGCGTTAGTATTTTGCAGCTGTGACTTATTAATCTGATAGTTCGGTAATTTTCACATCTGTCAACACCTACTTTCTTTGGGATCGGAATTATTATATTCTTCTTGAAGTCTGTGGGTATTTCGCCTGTCTCATACATCTTGCTCACCAGATGGTAGAGTTTTGTTAGGACTGGCTCTCCCAAGGCCATCAGTAGTTCTAATGGAATGTTGTCTACTCCCGGGGCCTTGTTTCGACTCAGGTCTTTCACTGCTCTGTCAGACTCTTCACGCAGTATCTTATCTCCCATTTCATCTTCATCTACATCCTCTTCCATTTCCATAATATTGTTCGCAAGTACATCGCCCTTGTATAAACCCTCTATATACTCCTTCCACCTTTCTGCCTTCCCTTCTTTGCTTAGAACTGGGTTGCCATCTGAGCTCTTGATATTCATACAAGTGGTTCTCTTCTCTCCAAAGGTCTCTTTAATTTTCCTGTAGGCAGTATCTATCTTACCCCTAGTGAGACAAGCCTCTACATCCTTACATTTGTCCTCTAGCCATCCCTGCTTAGCCATTTTGCACTTCCTGTCGATCTCATTTTTGAGACGTTTGTATTCCTTTTTGCCTGCTTCATTTACTGCATTTTTATATTTTCTCCTTTCATCAATTAAATTCAATATTTCTTCTGTTACCCAAGGATTTCTATTAGCCCTCGTCTTTTTACCTACTTGATCCTCTGCTGCCTTCACTACTTCATCCCTCAGAGCTACCCATTCTTCTTCTACTGTATTTCTTTCCCCCATTCCTGTCAATTGTTCCCTTATGCTCTCCCTGAAACTCTCTCCAACCTCTGGTTCTTTCAGTTTATCCAGGTCCCATCTCCTTAAATTCCCACCTTTTTGCAGTTTCTTCAGTTTCAATCTGCAGTTCATAACCAATAGATTGTGGTCAGAATCCACATCTGCCCCTGGAAATGTCTTACAATTTAAAACCTGGTTCCTAAATCTCTGTCTTACCATTATATAATCTATCTGATACCTTTTAGTATCTCCAGGATTCTTCCAGGTATACAACCTTCTTTTATGATTCTTGAACCAAGTGTTAGCTATGATTAAGTTATGCTCTGTGCAAAATTCTACAAGGCGGCTTCCTCTTTCATTTCTTTCCCGCAATCCATATTTACCTACTATGTTTCCTTCTCTCCCTTTTCCTACTGACGAATTCCAGTCACCCATGACTATTAAATTTTCGTCTCCCTTCACTACCTGAATAATTTCTTTTATCTCGTCATACATTTCATCTATTTCTTCATCATCTGCAGAGCTAGTTGGCATATAAACTTGTACTACTGTAGTAGGCATGGGCTTTGTGTCTATCTTGGCCACAATAATGCGTTCACTATGCTGTTTGTAGTAGCTAACCCGCACTCCTATTTTTTTATTCATTATTAAACCTACTCCTGCTTTACCCCTATTTGATTTTGTATTTATAACCATGTAATCTCCTGACCAAAAGTTTTGTTCCTCCTGCCACCGAACTTCACTAATTCCCACTATATCTAACTTTAACCTATCCATTTCCCTTTTTAAATTTTCTAACCTACCTGCCCGATTAAGGGATCTGACATTCCACGCTCCGATCCGTAGAATGCCAGTTTTCTTTCTCCTGATAACAACGTCCTCCTGAGTAGTCCCCGCCCAGCCCGCATCTCGTGGTCGTGCGGTAGCGTTCTCGCTTCCCACGCCCGGGTTCCCGGGTTCGATTCCCGGCGGGGTCAGGGATTTTCTCTGCCTCGTGATGGCTGGGTGTTGTGTGATGTCCTTAGGTTAGTTAGGTTTAAGTAGTTCTAAGTTCTAGGGGACTGATGACCATAGCTGTTAAGTCCCATAGTGCTCAGAGCCATTAGAACCATTAGTCCCCGCCCGGAAATCCGAATGGGGGACTATTGTACCTCCGGAATATTTTACCCAAGAGGACGCCATCATCATTTAGTCATACAGTAAAGCTGCATGTCCTCGGGAGAAATTACGGCTGTAGTTTCCCCTTACTTTCAGCCGTTCGCAGTACCAGCACAGCAAGGCCGTTTTCGTTAATGTTACAAGGCCAGATCAGTCAATCATCCAGACTGTTGCCCCTGCAACTACTGAAAAGGCTGCTGCCCCTCTTCAGGAACCACGTGTTTGTCTGTCCTCTCAACAGATACCCCTCCGTTGTGGTTGCACCTACGGTACGGCAATCTGTATCGCTGAGGCACGCAAGCCTCCCCACCAACGGCAAGGTCCATGGTTCATGGGGGAAGACGCATTACAGTGAACGAATTGTCACGCTACGTTGGGATAGGGGAAGGAAGTGTTTGCAGACTACTGAAAGTGTTGGCGTTAAAAAAGGTTTGTGCCAGGTGGGTTCCCAGGATGTTGACAGTGGCTCACAAAGAAACAAGAAAGACGGTATGCAGCGAACTTTTGGAACAGTACGAGAATGGTGGAAATGAATTTCTCGGAAGAATTGTGGCAGGTGATGAAACACGGCTTCATTATTTTTCACCAGAGACGAAGAGGCAATCAGTGGAGTGGCATCATGCAAATTCACCCAAGAAAAAAAATTCAAAACCACGCCTTCTGCTCGAAAAGTTATGGCTACGCGGTTTTTCGTTTCCGAAGGACTCGTGCTTGTGGACATCATGCCAAGTGGAGCCACCATAAATTCTGATGCATACGTGACGACACTGAAGAAACTTCGAGGTCGACTGAGTCGTGTTCGGCCACATCGACAAAAGCAGGATGTTTTGCTGTTGCACGACAAGCCACGGCCACATGTCAGTCAAAAAACCGTGGAAGCGATCACAAATCTCGGATGGGCATCACTGAAACACCCGCCTTACAGTCCTGACCTGGCTCCGTGTGACTATCATCTCTTTGCGATACTGAAAGACTCTCTTCGTGTAACAAGGTTTGAAGATGATGACTGCCTTGTGCACGCTGCCAAACAGTGGCTCCAACAGGTTGGTCCAGAATTTTACCGTTCGGGTATACAGGTGCTGGTTCCAAGATGGCGTAAGGCAGTTGAGAGGGATAGAAATTATGCGGAGAAATGAAAATATTGTTCCTAAAGGATGTATCAACACATTGTAAGACTTTCAAACATGTAGAACAAAAGGAGGATTTAAAAAAAATAGTGTGCATTTCTTTTGGAGTGACCCTAGTACATATCACGGTTTTCTCATTGTGTACATTGATCGCTTTTAGATGTTTACCCCGATAGATTTTCTCGAGTACGCCTTCTGGGACACTTAACCAGTTACAATGCCGAGTTACGTGGCATTGTAGTGGTAGTGGATAAGATTCACAGGCATCACAGTACAAATTTTGTCATCTGCTCAGACTCGTTTAGCACGCTGCAAGCTGTCCACCGCCATTATCCGGTATAGCTGTTGATCCAAATCCATGACACCTTACAGCGGATGCAACACAGAGGAAGGATCCAAGTCTTTGCTGAGCACCAGGACATATCGGGTTACATGGAAACGACTCAGCCGAGAAAATGCGCCCAAAAAAGCGCGCCGTCACTCACTGGCTGACCGACGAATATAGCGTAGTGGAGAACTGACTGGTTGCAGGTGGCGAACCACAAACTGCGATCACTCAAACCGACCGTAGAGGATCGCGGAATTCATGCAAACCTCACCAATGGAAAATGGGGAGGAACATCAGGGTGCTCTGGATCGATAGCTTCCACAGGCAGTGTGGCAATATTTAATATCAGTTTTCAATGTCATAGTTTAGTACATTGGGACGGCTGTTTTCTTACAACTGATACACTGACGTTGAGGCATTATAAACTAAAGAGCAAAGAGACTGCTACACCTGCCTAGTGCCGTGTAGGGCCACCGCGAGCACGCAGAAGTATCGCAACATATCGAGGCATTGACTCGACTAATGTCTGAAGTAGTGCTGGAGGGAACTGACACTTAGAATCCTGCAGGGCTCTTCATAAATCCGTAAGTAAGAGCGTGTGGAGATCTGGCTAGCGTGTTGCAAGGCATCCAAGGTATGCTCAGTAATGTTCACGTCTGGGGAGTATGGTGGCCAGCGGAGGTTTTTAAACTCAGAAAAGTGTTCCTGAAGACACTGTGTAGCAATTCTTGATGTCTGGGATGTTGCATTGTCCTGCTGGAATTGTCCAAGTCCGTCAGAATGCACAATTTTGATATGAATGGGGCTGACGTACGTGCCACCTGTCAGAATCGTATCAGGGGTCACATACAACTCCAACTGCAAAAGAAGTTTCAAATGGCTCTGAGCATTATGGGACTTAACTTCTTAGGTCATTAGTCCCCTAGAACGGAACTTAGAACTACCTAAACCTAACTAACCTAAGGACATCACACACATCCATGGCCGAGGCAGGATTCGAACCTGCGACCGTAGCGGTCATGCGGTTCCAGACTGTAGTGACTAGAACCGCATGGCCACTCCGGCCGGCCTCCAACTGCACACGCCCCACACCATTATAGAGCCTCCACCAGCTTGAACAGTTCCCTGCTGAGATGCAGGTTCCATGGATTCAGTGCGTCGTCTCCATACCCATTCACGTCCATCCACTCGAAATAATTTGGAGAGAAACTCGTCCGACCAGGCCGCACGTTTCAGCCATTTACAGTACAAAGTCGGTGTTGACGGGCCCAGGCCAGGTGCAAAGCTTTGTGCCGTGCAGTCATCAAGGGTACACGAGTGGGCCTTCGGCTCCGAAAGCCCGTTTCGTTGAATAGTTCGCACGCCGACACTTGTTAATGGTCCAGCACTGAAATCTGCAGCAATTTTACGGAAGGAATGCACTTCTATCACGTTGAACGATTCTCATCAGTCGCCGGCCTGTGTGGCCGAGTGGTTCTAGGCTCTTCAGTCTGGAACCGCGCCACCGCTACGGTCGCAGGTTCGAATCCCGCCTCGGGCATGGATGTGTGTGATGTCCTTAGGTTAGTTAGGTTTAAGTAGTTCTAAGTTCTAGGGAACTGATGACCTCAGATGTTAAATCCCATAGTGCTCAGAGCCATTTGAACCATCTCTTCAGTCGTCGTTGGTCCCGTTCTTTCAGTATCTTTCTCCGGCTGCAGCAATGTAGGAGGTTTAATGTTTTACCAGATTCCTGATATTCACGGTACCCTAATGAAACGGTCGTGCGAAAAGATAGCTATATCATCGCTGCCTCGGAGATGCTGTGGGTCGCTCTTGCGCCGATTATAACACGACTTTCAAACTCACTTAAATCTTTATAACCTGCCATTGTAGCAGCAGTAACAACTACACCAGACACTTGTTGTCTTATACAGACGTTGCCGACCGCAGCGTAGTATTCGGCGTGTTTACATACCTCTGTATCTGAATACGCATGTCTATATCAGTCTTTGCCGCTTCAGTGTAAACAGGTTTCGCCCCTCCTCCCTCACCCCCCCCCCCCTCCCCCTTCGCTTCCAAACGAATGGCACGCTTACTGTCTGCAAAGGCGCTGCTGATAATGCTGCTGACTGCCCGACATCCACCGTCGCCATTGTCATCTCCATCATGATGTTCGTTAGATTCACTTCCCCTCTACAGATACACACACAAGACATAAAGGAAAGGAGTCCGACAACTACTGAGAAAGAATATCGTTTCTATCAGGTTGTTGAATCTAACCCATTGTTATCCCAGCCACCAATTCCACACCAGATTCACATTTACATTACAAATCTTTTGAAAGGCTTTCTAATCAGAGAGATTCCGTCTCTGTCTCAGACACTTCGATATACACTCCTGGAAATTGAAATAAGAACACCGTGAATTCATTGTCCCAGGAAGGGGAAACTTTATTGACACATTCCTGGGGTCAGATACATCACATGATCACACTGACAGAACCACAGGCACATAGACACAGGCAACAGAGCATGCACAATGTCGGCACTAGTACAGTGTATATCCACCTTTCGCAGCAATGCAGGCTGCTATTCTCCCATGGAGACGATCGTAGAGATGCTGGATGTAGTCCTGTGGAACGGCTTGCCATGCCATTTCCACCTGGCGCCTCAGTTGGACCAGCGTTCGTGCTGGACGTGCAGACCGCGTGAGACGACGCTTCATCCAGTCCCAAACATGCTCAATGGGGGACAGATCCGGAGATCTTGCTGGCCAGGGTAGTTGACTTACACCTTCTAGAGCACGTTGGGTGGCACGGGATACATGCGGACGTGCATTGTCCTGTTGGAACAGCAAGTTCCCTTGCCGGTCTAGGAATGGTAGAACGATGGGTTCGATGACGGTTTGGATGTACCGTGCACTATTCAGTGTCCACTCGACGATCACCAGTGGTGTACGGCCAGTGTAGGAGATCGCTCCCCACACCATGATGCCGGGTGTTGGCCCTGTGTGCCTCGGTCGTATGCAGTCCTGATTGTGGCGCTCACCTGCACGGCGCCAAACACGCATACGACCATCATTGGCACCAAGGCAGAAGCGACTCTCATCGCTGAAGACGACACGTCTCCATTCGTCCCTCCATTCACGCCTGTCGCGACACCACTGGAGGCGGGCTGCACGATGTTGGGGCGTGAGCGGAAGACGGCCTAACGGTGTGCGGGACCGTAGCCCAGCTTCATGGAGACGGTTGCGAATGGTTCTCGCCGATACCCCAGGAGCAACAGTGTCCCTAATTTGCTGGGAAGTGGCGGTGCGGTCCCCTACGGCACTGCGTAGGATCCTACGGTCTTGGCGTGCATCCGTGCGTCGCTGCGGTCCGGTCCCAGGTCGACGGGCACGTGCACCTTCCGCCGACCACTGGCGACAACATCGATGTACTGTGGAGACCTCACGCCCCACATGTTGAGCAATTCGGCGGTACGTCCACCCGGCCTCCCGCATGCCCATTATACGCCCTCGCTCAAAGTCCGCCAACTGCACATACGGTTCACGTCCACGCTGTCGCGGCATGCTACCAGTGTTAAAGACTGCGATGGAGCTCCGTATGCCACGGCAAACTGGCTGACACTGACGGCGGCGGTGCACAAATGCTGCGCAGCTAGCGCCATTCGACGGCCAACACCGCGGCTCCTGGTGTGTCCGCGGTGCCGTGCGTGTGATCATTGCTTGTACAGCCCTCTCGCAGTGTCCGGAGCAAGTATGGCGGGTCTGACACACCGGTGTCAATGTGTTCTTTTTTCCATTTCCAGGAGTGTAGTTTATAAGCTTGCTGTTGTATTCCTGACCTATCGATAGTGAACTCTCTAGTGAGTGCAAAGCGCATGAGCAATCGTTGGTTAGTTACCTTGGGACTCGGGCATCGTGTGGTGTTGGCCGTGGCTGCATCACGCATTTCTCCAGTTATTGTGATGTAATGAAAAATGTTGGCACGTAAGTTGCACGTTTCATATCAGTGTTCACGGCTCAATATTAATGTTTACCTAAAAGTTAACGATCTTCATTCCCGTGTGTCCTGTCGGGAGATCAATAATCAAACGTGTAGGGGCGGCTGCGGGAAGATAACGGGGACTGGACTGACTCTAATTACAGCTTACAAGTGAGAGAAACCTGTATGGGCGGACTGTTTGAATATCACGAGCGTAGGCACCTCCTCGTTTCGTACGTCACCCACGATTTTTGAAACTCCCACGTCTCGAATCGGTCACGCCCACGCTCATGTGATGAACGAAGGAATTTATTTTACACTCGCTGGAAAATCTGTGGTTCTCGTCGAGTGGTAAAGAACCTTTTGAACAGTGAATTTCATACGTTCAAAAAATGTCTCTGAGTACTATGGGACTTAACTTCTGAGGTCATCAGTCTCCTAGAACTTAGAACTACTTAAACCTAACTAACCTAAGGGCATCACACACATCCATGCCCGAGGCAGGATTCGAACCTGCGACCGTAGTGGCCGTGCGGTTCCAGACTGTAGCGCCTAGAACCGCTCGGCCACCCCGGCCGGCGAATTTCATTTGTGTCCTTTACTGCAAGAACTTGACTTGAATAATATTGCTTTAACAATATCTTTAGTAAGTCACAACGTATTACGAGGCTGGAGTACAAATATAGATTACGTCGATTGTGGAATAATGTTGACCGTGAACAGAGTAGCCTAATCCTGTGTGTGTGTGTGTGTGTGTGTGTTTAACAGAATATACTGAATTCTACCAGACTAAAATAGCACCTTTTGTGTGAGTGGCTCTGCAGCCTGTTACATTATTATTATTATTACAGGACACATGAACCAGGCAGAGCAAGGAGAGAAGAACGGCCGCCACGGTAAAAGCAGGTACGTGGCGTTTAGGCAAGCGGTCGTTAAATGTCTAGCCTCGTTCCTTTGTTTATAGAGTACAGAACGTATGTATCACATTTTTACCCGGGCGCGTTACACGTCCATTCCATTTTTGCGGCGAAAGTCGTCTGCTGTACACAACTTTTACGTCACACATTCACGCGTGCATCGATAAGTATAAGCCTGTCACAAAGAACTTGCAAATGTCTATCCGTCGGCTACAGTGACTTATCTTTGGTTGGGCAATGCTCAGTTCGCCTAATGTCTGAGGTGGGACAGCCAATATAATTGCTTAGTAGGCAGAATAAGTTAGCGAAGGACGGTGACCCGTGGACAAAGTGCAGACTCTGCTCTTCTTCTTTACTGCCGTGTGGACGTGGCGACAGGTTTAATACAGACGCTTTGTCTTTAGATAATGAAATGGGGACACTAGAGGCGACATTGTTCTCGATTATGGTGAAAAGCTTGTTTGTTTGCATTGCCTTTGCGTATTTGTACTTTTTGTCACATCAGATTTTCTGTATGATTAAATGATGATGGCGTCCTCTTGGGTAAAATATTCCGGAGGTAAAATAGTCCCACATTCGGATCTCCGGGCGTGGACTACTCAAGAGGACGTCGTTATCAGGAGAAAGAAAACAGGCGTTCTACGGATCGGAGCGTGGAATTCAGATCCCTTGATCGGGCAGGTAGGTTAGAAAATTTAAAAAGGGAAATGGATAGGTTAAAGTTAGATATAGTGGGAATTAGTGAAGTTCGGTGGCAGGAGCAAGACTTTTGGTCAGGTGAATACAGGGTTATAAATACAAAATCAAATAGGGGTAATGCAGGAGTAGGTTTAATAATGAATAAAAAAATAGGAGTACGGGTAAGCTACTACAAACAGCATAGTGAACGCATTATTGTGGTCAAGATAGACACGAAGCCCACGCCTACTACAGTAGTACAAGTCTATATGCCAACTAGCTCTGCAGATGACGAAGAAATTGATGAAATGTATGATGAGATAACAGAAATTATTCAGGTAGTGAAGGGAGACGAAAATTTAATAATCATGGGTGACTGGAATTCGAGAGTAGGAAAAGGGAGAGAAGGAAACATAGTAGGTGAATATGAATTGGGACCAAGAAATGAAAGAGGAAGCCGCCTGGTAGAATTTTTGCCAGAGCATAACTTAATCATAGCTAACACTTGGTTCAAGAATCATGAAAGAAGGTTGTATACATGGAAGAACCCTGGAGATACTAGAAGATATCAGATAGATTACATAATGGGAAGACAGAGATTTAGGTTGGCTCTGAGCACTATTCGACTTAACTTCTGAGGTCATCAGTCGCCTAGAACTTAGAACTAATTAAACCTAACAAACCTAAGGACATCACACACATCCATGCCCGAGGCAGGATTCGAACCTGCGACCGCAGCGGTTGCTCGGCTCCAGACTGTAGCGCCTAGAACCGCACGGCCACTCCGGCCGGCCAGAGATTTAGGAACCAGGTCTTAAATTGTAAGAAATTTCCAGGGGCAGATGTGGACTCTGACGACAATCTATTGGTTATGAACTGTAGATTAAAACTGAAGAAACTGCAAAAAAAGGTGGGAATTTAAGGAGATGGGACCTGGATAAACTGAAAGAACGAGAGGTTGTAGAGATTTTCAGGTAGAGCATAAGGGAACAATTGACAGGAATGGGGGAAATAAATACAGTAGAAGAAGAATGGGTAGCTTTTAGGGATGAAATGGTGAAGGCAGCAGAGGATCAAATAAGTAAAAAGACGAGGGCTAGTAGAAACGCTGGGTAACAGAAAAGATATTGAATTTAATCGATGAAAGGAGCAACTATAAAAATGCAGTATATGAAGTAGGCAAAAAGGAATACAAACGTCTCAAAAATGAGATCGACAAGAAGTGCAAAATGGCTAAGCAGGGATGGCTAGAGGACAGATGTAAGGATGTAGAGGCTTACCTCACTAGGGATAAGATAGATACTGCCTACAGGAAAATGAAAGAGACCTTTGAAGAAAGGAGAACCACTTGTACGAATATCAAGAGCTTTGATGGAAACCCAGTTCTAAGCAAATAAGGTTGGTTCAAATGGCTCTGAGCACTATGGGACTCAACTGCTAAGGTCATTAGTCCCCTAGAACTTAGAACTAGTTAAACCTAACTAACCTAAGGACATCACAAACATCCATGCCCGAGGCAGGATTCGAACCTGCGACCGTAGCGGTCTTGCGGTTCCAGACTGCAGCGCCTTTAACCGCACGGCCACTTTGGCCGGCGCAAATAAGGGAAAGCAGAAAGGTGGAAGGAGTATATACAAGTGCGACGTAGTTGAGGACAATATTATGGAAATGGAAGAGTATGTAGTTGAAGATGAAATGGGAGATATGATACTGCGTGAAGAGTTTGACAGAGCAGTGAAAGATCTAAGTCGAAACAAGGCCCCGGGAGTAGACAACATTCCATTAGAACTACTGACAGCCTTGGGAGAGCCGGTCCTGGCAAAACTCTACCATCTGGTAAGCAAGATGTATGAGACAGGCGAAATACCCTCAGACTTCAAGAAGAATATAATAATTCCAATCCCAAAGTAAGCAGGTGTAGTCAGATGTGAAAATTACCGAACTATCAGTTTAATAAGTCACAGCTGCAAAATACTAACGCGAATTCTTTATAGGCGATACGAAAAACTGATAGTAGCCAACCTCGGGGAAGATCAGTTTGGATTCCGTAGAAATGTTGGAACACGTGAGGCAATACTGATCCTACGAATTATCTTAGAAGAAAGATTAAGGAAAGGCAAACCTACATTTTTAGAATTTGTAAACTTAGAGAAAGCTTTTGACAATGTTGATTTGAACACCCCCTTTCAAATTCCGAAGGTGGCAGGGGTAAAATACAGGGAGCGAAAGGCTATTTACAATTTGTACAGAAAGCAGATGGCAGTTATAAGAGCCGAGGGGTATGAAAGGGAAGCAGTGGTTGGGAAGGGAGTGAGACAGGGTTGTAGCCTGTCCCCAATGTTATTCGACCTGTATATTGAGCAAGCAGTAAAGGAAACAAAAGAAAAGTTCGTAGTAGGTATTAAATTCCATGGAGAAAAAATAAAAACTTTGTGCTTCGCCGATGACATTGTAATTCTTTCAGAGACAGCAAAGGATTTGGAAGAGCAGTTGAACGGAATGTACAGTGTCTTGAAGGGAGGGTATAAGATGAACATCAACAAAAGCAAAACGAGGATAATGGAATGTAGTCGAATTAAGTCGGGTGATGCTGAGGGAATTAGATTAGGAAATGAGACACTTAAAGTAGTAAAGGAGTTTTGCTATTTGGGGAGCAAAATAACTGATGATGGTCGAAGTAGAGAGGATATAAAATGTAGACTGGAAATGGGAAGGAAAGCGTTTCTGAAGAAGAGAAATTTGTTAACATCGAGTATAGATTTAAGTGTCAGGAAGTCGTTTCTGAAAGTATTTGTATGGAGTGTAGCCATGTATGGAAGTGAAACATGGACGATAACTAGTATGGACAAGAAGAGAATAGAAGCTTTCGAAATGTGGTGCTACAGAAGAATGCTGAAGATAAGGTGGGTAGATCACGTAACTAATGAGGAGGTATTGAATAGAATTGGGGAGAAGAGGAGTTTGTGGCACAACTTGACTAGAAGAAGGGATCGGTTGGTAGGACATGTTTTGAGGCATCAAGGGATCATAAATTTAGCATTGGAGGGCAGCGTGGAGGGTAAAAATCGTAGAGGGAGACCAAGAGATGAATACACTAAGCAGATTCAGAAGGAAGTAAGTTGCAGTAGGTACTGGGAGATGAAGCAGCTTGCACAGGATAGAGTAGCATGGAGAGCTGCATCAGACCTGTCTCAGAACTGAAGACCACGACAACAACAAAATATTTACTGACTCGAGACAATGTGCAGTCAAATTCAATGCCGCCAGTATTCGTTTTCTGCTCAAATTCTCAGCTTTGTTCGAGTACCTAGGAATCAGTACTGTATTTGGTTCCGCCATCTGTGTTTGCAAGTTGATTTTCTCATTTATTCCACTTACTTAATAATATTATGTATGTTAATGTAAGTACAGGCTGATTTTCGTTGACTTTTGTGTATTTATGGTCATGTAAAGTCAAGCGTTTCGTTGAAGGGCAGTTGTATGTGAAATATGGGTTCTAGTATTACTTTTCTGTACAATGTAACAGCATGAATTCAATATTCATTTAATTTGGCATTTTCACAAAATTATTTTCCACTGTTCTCATTTTTATTCAAATCTTTACGTGTGTTCAACTAAGAATTGCCTTCTCGAACGAACTGCGTTATGTTTGACTACGCTTCAAGCAGGGAGAGAATAAATTGCTTGGCAGTACTTTCACTTTCTTATTTTTGAATGAATTTTCAGCTAGCGATATAAGTTTGTGTTGTAGTGGAACTTCACCACACGTGATTGCAGTGACGAAAAGTTAGATACTTTGCTATCACAGTACATCAAATCATTTCAGTTTATTACGTGTTTAGGCTACGGAGTGGAAGAGCGTTTGTACTACATGAATTGCACCTTTAAAGTGTAGTTCACATACACATATAGTGAGTAGTTGCGTGGGATCTGTTGTAAGGATTATACCTTCATTTTTGCCTTGGTTTAACTTAACGTTAAACGTCCATTTAAGATTTCACTGCCGCCTTGCAAGGTAGCTATAATTTCGCACCTTACAAAATTCACACACTTTTCCGTGATCTACGAACACAATTAGGTACCATGTGATAGGTTGTACATGGTATACGTGAATATATAAAGGAGTCTGGCATTGTCACGTACGTCTTGTAAATAAATGTTATCGCTTATTGCAGGAAAGGTGACGGAGTGTCTTTATTATAAAAACGACGTAATGAATGATTGCCTATACTAGTTGAGGTTGGAACGCCTGTGGAGATGAAACGGCAGGCAGAACTCAAGCTCTGGGTGGAAGGCCCGCACAGGTTTTGATCCTGCTTAAACTCAGGAAGTAGCTAGGCGGACGTCGTGGTACCTGAGCTCTGGAGCACAATAGGGTGACGGCCAGCCACTATTGTAGTAGGGCCGGAAGGTGTAACGTCTAGTAGAAAAACAACATATTATGTAGGAATTAGAAAATTAGATGTATCATATTGTGTCATTATATAAAATTATGTATTTTTTTATTATTTATATTTGAGAATATCTGCGTCGGCGAATAATGAAAACGCCACAGACAATAAATGTTGAAAAAGATTAAAAAAGTATCTAGTATATAATACGTGATAAACATTAATTTCTTTGTCTTCTTAATCTGAGAGTCGTGCGAGTAAGATCTTCTGTATTGTAGTAGCGAACGCTAATGTAGCTTTCTTTTGTCGAGGCTAAGAGAAGTACGCCATTACGTGTGAATTCATAAAGGTCTGTAATCATTGAGATATTTAAATGTTTTAATAGAGTTGTTTAAATGAAAACTTGCATTATTAATTGTTAAAGCTTGCTTGCCTATTATCCCATCCTGTTGAGATATTTTTCAGTTATATATAAATATTATCTGTGGTGCTGAGCTGCGCGACGAACGAAAGAGCCGCTGCCGCGGCGTATTCAAACTACTTCCAATATTATTTCTTTCAGCTTCCAGACTTGCAGTGAAGATCAGCAGATTTTATGATGTGTTGCAGGTTGACGCGGGCTGCTGATAGTATATAATTCACAGGACAAATAAGTTAATGTACCTCCAAAATTTAATAAGAATCTTGCTGTGCTCTGTTCTGGTCTGGCAAACTTTATAGTGAAAACGTATTATTTTAATAAGAGTCTCATGTTCTTGTGCTAGTCGTGGTATTGAATGGTGTTTTACCGAGAAACAAAATCCACTGCAAACTTTTGTTGTTGAACGATCATACGAACTGTAACATCAGTGTTCATGACAAAGTAATTTCAATTTTCAATAGCTATAAAGTAGGGAAGATATATTGAGTTTTAGCATGAGTTACAGTTACGAAAAAACGTTCCTTTTAGTGTAGGCCAGATACAGAACAATAAAATCTCAATATATATATAATTTTTTTTTTAAAGGTAATGACGATAAAGAATTTCAAAGCACAGCATTAATAAAAGTATTTCACGTAACTCTTTTCATACATGCGTTACTACGCGAGAAATAACAAAAACAAAACCAAAATAACCAAATAAAGAGCAATAATAAACTACCATTCACGAGTGTTACGTGAAACTGGCGCCCAAAAACGCGGGGCCCGAATTTGCAGTGGCCACAAATATAAAACTTTATGTATTTTTCTTTCAGTGTTGATTGTTATGTATATATATATATATATATATATATATATATATAGTGATAAATGTATGTATGTATATAATGATTAATGCCATGTATTAATGAATGTGCAACCACTCTTTCATGACAAAACGCACTACTGCAAGCGAATCAGAGAAGACGATCCTGATAGTACTGAGAAACTGTAACGACTACGTAATCCGGGGGCAGCCGAACCACGAGATCAGATAAAATAAAGGTAAGACTACAGTGTAGTTGTCCTGTCTGTAGAAGCTGAGCTCCAGTGAAGTGATCTCATATCGCTAGTGGTGTGCATATTGTGCGTAGTTTGATGTTAGTGTTTGTGACAGGACAAAGTTGAATGGTAGATAGTAATTTTTAGTGTGCAGTGTAGTGTAGATAAATTAACTTATTTTGTGTGCAAGTGGCAAAACTGTCAGATTTTGTGTTCAAGTAAGCAATTTAGGAATATGGTTAAATTGCGTAGTCAACGTCCGAGCAATATGGATACTGAGGAACAACAATTAGTTAGTGCAGGAAATGTAGAACCGGGTACCTTAAGCAGTACAAGTACTCTCTTTGAGGATATAACATGGGAAAATGTGGGGGCAGGGGCACAGGAAGTGGTGCCACCGCCCACTAGTGCTCAAGGAGATGCAGATAAAGAAATTGCACCACCACCAGAAAAGCAGGAACCAGAGAGTGGTAATCTGCCTGGTGGGTATTCACTTCAGGCTATATTAGAGCGTGTGCTAAATTACCAGGCAGAATTTGCGCAACAGCAAGCCGAGCGAGATCGCCAGCAGGCTGAGAGGGATCGCCAGCAAGCTGAGCGAGATCGCCAGCAAGCTGAGCGGGACCAGCAACTTGTGCAATCGTTAGAAAATATGAAAAAAGAGATTGCAGATATGAAACAGAATTATGAGTCGATACCTAAGGCCGTGCAGGAGCTGACTGAACAGGTCAACAACCTGCAAGTAGCAAACGCTAACAGGGTAGACGAAATAGGTGTATTAGCCAACCGAGTAGAAAAGCTAGAAATAGATTCCACACAGCTTGTAGAGCAGAAGTGGAACGAACAAGCAACTAAAATCGAAACCGAATTCAACTCATGGCTAGAAGTGAAGGAGAGTGAGATTGACAAAAATATTAATTCTAAAGTAGAAGCAGCCATAGCAAATAGAGATTCCGAATCGTTCAGTGCCGCAGTAAATAGTCAGGTACAGAACGACGTGCAAACCATCAAACAAATACTCAGTGAGGATATTCCGCAGTGGCAAGTGAATATTAACAAACGGATATCCGACCTGGAGAAAGGTTTAGCACAAGGCAGAAAACATGTGGAACAGGAACCTATGTCGCCAACAGCCCATGGTTTTGGCAACACACAAACTTATACGCGATACAACAATGGGGAATCGGTAGTCGATAATGCGAAGAGCTGTAGCTTCGGTTCGGAGCACACAGCATATGTCCCAGAAGCAAACCCATGTAGTTCAAAAATAGTAGTTGAAGAAAGTTTAATCAAAAATAGGCAGTTCCAAACGTTTACTACTGAACGGAAGTCAGTACACCCAGTAGTATTCATTGTTTGTTGTTGTGGTCTTCAGTCCTGAGACTGGTTTGATGCAGCTCTCCATGCTACTCTATCCTGTGCAAGCTTCTTCATCTCCCAGTACCTACTGCAACCTACATCCTTCTGAATCTGCTTAGTGTATTCATCTCTTGGTCTCCCTCTACGATTTTTACCCTCCACGCTGCCCTCCAATGCTAAATTTGTGATCCCTTGATGCCTCAAAACATGTCCTACCAACCGATCCCTTCTTCTTGTCAAGTTGTGCCACAAACTTCTCTTCTCCCCAATCCTATTCAATACCTCCTCATTAGTTACGTGATCTACCCACCTTATCTTCAGCATTCTTCTGTAGCACCACATTTCGAAAGCTTCTATTCTCTTCTTATCCAAACTAGTTATCGTCCATGTCTCACTTCCATACATGGCTACACTCCATACAAATACTTTCAGAAACGACTTCCTGACACCTAAATCTATACTCGATGTTAACAAATTTCTCTTCTTGAGAAACGCTTTCCTTGCCATTGCCAGTCTACATTTTATATCCTCTCTACTTCGACCATCATCGGTTATTTTACTCCCTAAATAGCAAAACTCCTTTACTACTTTAAGTGTCTCATTTCCTAATTATAATTCCCTCAGCATCACCCGACTTAATTTGACTACATTCCATTATCCTCGTTTTGCTTTTGTTGATGTTCATCTTATATCCTCGTTTCAAGACACTATCCATTCCGTTCAACTGCTCTTCCAAGTCCTTTGCTGTCTCTGCCAGAATTACAATGTCATCGGCGAACCTCAAAGTTTTTACTTCTTCTCCATGAATTTTAATACCTACTCCGAATTTTTCTTTTGTTTCCTTTACTGCTTGTTCAATATACAGATTGAATAACATCGGGGAGAGGCTACAACCCTGTCTCACTCCCTTCCCAACCACTGCTTCCCTTTCATGTCCCTCGACTCTTATAACTGCCATCTGGTTTCTGTACAAATTGTAAATAGCCTTTCGCTCCCTGTGTTTTACCCCTGCCACCTTTAGAATTTGAAAGAGAGTATTCCAGTCAACATTGTCAAAAGCTTTCTCTAAGTCTACAAATGCTAGAAACGTAGGTTTGCCTTTTCTTAATCTTTGTTCCAAGATAAGTCGTAAGGTCAGTATTGCCTCACGTGTTCCAACATTTCTACGGAATCCAAACTGATCTTCCCCGAGGTCGGCTTCTACCAGTTTTTCCATTCGTCTGTAAAGAATTCACGTTAGTATTTTGCAGCTGTGACTTATTAAACTGATAGTTCGGTAATTTTCACATCTGTCAACACCTGCTTTCTTTGGGATTGGAATTATTATATTCTTCTTGAAATCTGAGGGTATTTCGCCTGTCTCATACATCGTGCTCACCAGATGGTAGAGTTTTGTCATGACTGGCTCTCCCGAGGCCATCAGTAGTTCTAATGGAATGTTGTCTACTCCCGGGGCCTTGTTTCGACTCAAGTCTTTCAGTGCTCTGTCAAACTCTTCACGCAGTATCTTATCTCCCATTTCGTCTTCATCTACATCCTCTTGCATTTCCATAATATTGTCCTCAAGTACATCGCCCTTGTATAAACCCTCTATATACTCCTTCCACCTTTCTGCCTTCCCTTCTTTGCTTAGAACTGGGTTGCCATCTGAGCTCTTGATATTCATACAAGTGGTTCTCTTCTCTCCAAAGGTCTCTTTAATTTTCCTGTAGGCAGTATCTATCTTACCCCTAGTGAGACAAGCCTCTATATCCTTACATTTGTCCTCTAGTATTCCTCTTTGTAGTATTCATAAAGAGCTTTAAAAATATCTTGCCTAGTGTGTGGAATGAAACACAGAAAATTCAATACGTCATGTCATACATTCAAGGTGACGCAGCGTTGTGGGCTACAGAAGTAGCAGACAGCTGCATGACATATGAACAATTTGAAAGGGCATTTCTGTCGAAACATTGGTCGCCTTGTATACAAGAGCGGCTAAGAAAAGAAGTATATAATCCCGAACCGTACTCACCCCGTCTTGGGAATTTGAGACGGTATTTTGAAAAGTATATAAACAAAACGCGCTACTGGGACGAGCCTATATCACCAAGAGACATAATAAGACTACTAAAATCACATTTACCCCTTCATATCAAAGAAAAATTAATACACGTACCAGAAAGCGACATGGAAAACTTCCTGTCTGTGCTAGATTCGATAGACTTGATCCAGGAAGACGCAAAATCAGCGTGCGATCACTCGCGGAATAATGGATCAGGATGTAAACATGACAGAAACAATAGTACACAAAACCACAACCATGGAAATGGTGGGGGTGGTAACAAGCGGCAAGAACATTCACAAAATTGTAGTAATGGTAGAAACCAGAACGGGTATGGACAACCAACTTATAACAAAAAGCGTCGATTTGACGACCGGTACGAATCCGGAATGTCAGGGACCAACCGCTGGAAAAATGCGCGAGGTCAGTGGCAGAGCAATTATAGTGATAGTAATCGAAATTGGCAGCAGAATCAGCGATCAAGCCCAGAGCGACAGGGTAATGACCGGTATGACAACAATAGACCACCACCGCAAAACGCGCCTATTGCGCAGCCGTGGCGGCCTACAAATCAGAATGTACATATAGTGGAGGTCGCGGACAATAGCCGTCCAAGTACCTCACAAGTAAGCAATTCAACAAACTAGAATCGGCCTCGACACGCTCTCCATCGATGGCCGAGGGGTGGAGTGAGAGCAACACGAGTGATAATGTACCTGGAATATGTATGCTGCGATACAACGACGGTGTCAGTATGGATAAAGATCTACTGAACGAACCGCACGAATGTAAGAAAGATAATAACGAAAATGTGCAAGCCTTAATAGAAGCGAAAATCAATGATGTTGCAGTGAATATAATCATCGACACAGGTGCCACAGTAAGTGTAATGAGTATGGAGTTGTTTAAAGCACTGGGGAAAGGACGTAGCATTCCGACTTTCCCGGTTAATAATTGTAAGGTGTCTGGAGCCATTAGTGCACAGAGCCAATTAGTTAGGTACCAGGTGCAGGTGGAGGGCGAAGCCATAGTGAGCTCGTTCCTCGTTGTCAAAGGATTAAAGGTGGCCTGCATTCTGGGAGTAGATTTTCTCCGTGAAAGGGACGCAGTGATCGACCTCTCCTTGGGGAAATTAAGCATAGTTAATAGAGGTAGGAGGATTGAGTTATCTATGATGAAATCGAAGGAGGTACTTGTGCCGTGTTGTAATCGAATTAATATCAAAGGTAGGAACCCTTGGGTACTACAACTCGATGATTTTTCACATGTAGCAGACCTCTATTACCCGAATTTAGAGGATAGAAATTTTGAAACAAATGTTCAGGCATTTCAAACCAAAGTGCAGGAATCCGAAGGTTTAAACGATACACAAAAGCAACAGTTGACGCAGCTGCTATCGGAATATACTATGGTATTTACCGACCGACCAGGAATAGTCAAAGGGTACCACTATCACATAGAGGTGATGCCCCACAAAACATACTGTCGCGCAACTTACTCCATCCCTTGGTCGAGGAGAGAAGTAGTGGCCAAAGAGAAAAAAGATGTACGATCGAGGTATATTAACGAACAGAAATATAATGTAGGAGACCTAGTACTTATTCGGAACCACCCTAAATCCTCAGCCACCTTAAAACAGAATAGTAAGTGGCAATTGCTATATTCAGGGCCCTTTGAAGCGTGCCACACGAATGTAGCTATTTGTTAGCACATCCCCATACGGGGAAGATCAAAGGATTGTATCCACGTAAAGATGTGAAGTTATTTATTCAGTGACATCTCACATATAAAGAGCAATAGTTGTAAGAAGATGTTAATTATGTTTTAGAGTATAAGTATGTTAGTATTAAGAAAGAAATTTGTGTGTAATTAAACTTGGAGGAAGTAGAATCAGAAAGTGAACAATAGCTTACACAGGAAAGATTTTGTTTAAAGACAATTAGAGCCATTAAAATATTATATGCTCATCAAGCAACGAACAATCTTCTTGTTGATAAAGTGAGGATTAATTTCTTGAATCATTTTACAAAGGATTAATTTCTTGAATCATTTTCTATGTGTAGTATGTGAGTGCAATTAATGACGCAATCTTATAGTGTAAGGTAACAGTTGTAATTGTATTAGAATAAGGAACCCTGAGAGAGAGAGTCTTGACTAGCCAAAAATTGACTTTGTAATATGGAACAATTATGTGATGTGATGTTTGCTGCCAGTAGTGATTTGAGAACGACACTGGAGCAGAAGCTAATTAAAAACAAGCCTGTTCCGAGTAAACTCCGCTTTGTATGTAGCAATGCTTCAATTGAAGCCTGTGTACTGGGTACACGCCCTTGAATATTCATTACGCGATACGCGAATTAAGTCAACCAATGCGGAACCTACACTGTAGTTATGTAGGAAAGATCATTAAAAATACTGCTAGTGCTAAATAAAGTATTTATTGAGCAATATGCCCAAGTCAAACTGTCATGCACATGGTAAAATCAGTTTGCTAGATGGGTGATAACCAGGCAAGCTACACAGAAAGAAGGAAAGGAAAACTATGTACAAAAAAATCACACACCTTTAAAAAATTTACAAAAGGGCCATATACGCCTAGTAACAATATTAAAAATGTGTTGTGACAAGGTAAAAACAAATAGACGCAATGGAGATGAGAGTGATTATGCGAAGAACAGTTAAAAGGTATGAACAATAAACTGTGTGCATAAATAATTGAGGAAAGGACGGAATATTGTGTGTAGTAGGGACAGAAAATGACTGTTGTATCTGCACCAATATATACGTCGATAAGTCAAGTGTTGAGTGACAGACTGTCCTAGTGCAGTGCTCAACGAACAATAGACAGTGTATAAAAACAGTAGTTATTGATCCGTTCGGAGTCGATTCAAATAAACATCGCTCGACGGAGACATTTAGTATGTGTGTACCGAAACATTTTCGCGGGTTGAAAGACGCTATGGCAGTGTATCAACCGTGAGAGTGAGTGAAAGTGTGTAGTACAATGTGCGTGTGACGAACCCTGAATACCAGTGTCACAATGCCACAAGAAACCTGTTATCACGCCAAAACATCCTGTGCATACCAGTGAAGCGAAGGCTTACTGAACAATAAACGCTTTTAACAAATTGCACTTTCTTCCACAGCGAGTAATCTGTGTCCTTAAAGACAGTACACCGGTGTGGAATGTTTGTTTCATGCACTACGACGGGGAGCCATGCGGAGAAGCAGAGACGAGTGCAGTGCCGCAAGCCAGCCGGTCGCGGTAAACCACTGCAACTCGCCGACACCAGCGAATGGGTCGGCGCGGTTCGCGACTGCTTGGGCGCCACGTCAGCACTACGTTGCTGTTACTGAGAGTCGGTCGTCGAACCCAGCGGCCGTCGGCACGCCGCGTTCCAGACGACGCTACTCAACAATTGCTTCGCGCCGCCAGCTCCGTACAACATTGTTGTCAGTCAAATGAACTATCAACTATGTGTTTAATGCACTAATATGAATAGGGTTTATTAGACACGAAATGACGTGACAAACATTTGTTTTTTTCTTGAGTTACTCAATGCAGACTCAAAGTATTCATTGGTTCAGTGATGTATAAATATAATATGTTTCCGTCATGTTAATGAAGTATACTTGCACGAATGCTAGAACATTTTAAAACAATTGTCGTGAGTAAGTGCAGAGACGATTCATTATACTACTGTAAAAATGTGTAATAAGTGACTTTCATTACAATACAGAACACAAATATGAAAAAGGGTAGAAAGTATATTGGTAATAAAGAGACTAAAGGTTTAACATGCTCTCACAAAAGCCTTTGTTATATGTGAACATTAGATAGAGTCTGAACTTTTTGTGATCAAACTGGATATTAAAACAAACCAGGCGAGATGACCATGGCTCCGGCGCAGTTTTCCCAGGTTTTCTGATCGCACGTAGCCCGAATGGGGGAGCCAGATAAATGTAATGACCCTGGGACTAGGTTTACGGTCACCTCGCAAAGTGTAAAAATAATATAAAAAGTGTAATTAAACCTACAGTGTAAAAGAACTAAGAAATGTAAAGTGAATGTTCCAACCAATGTAACAGACAATAACCAAACAGACGTTAGTGGCAGCATATTGCCGAACATTTTAACGTTAGTCAATTGCTGCCAGGGGGCATTGTAACGTCTAGTAGAAAAACAACATATTATGTAGGAATTAGAAAATTAGATGTATCATATTGTGTCATTATATAAAATTATGTATTTTTTTATTATTTATATTTGAGAATATCTGCGTCGGCGAATAATGAAAACGCCACAGACAATAAATGTTGAACAAAGATTAAAAAAGTATCTAGTATATAATACGTGATAAACATTAATTTCTTTGTCTTCTTAATCTGAGAGTCGTGCGAGTAAGATCTTCTGTATTGTAGTAGCGAACGCTAATGTAGCTTTCTTTTGTCGAGGCTAAGAGAAGTACGCCATTACGTGTGAATTCATAAAGGTCTGTAATCATTGAGATATTTAAATGTTTTAATAGAGTTGTTTAAATGAAAACTTGCATTATTAATTGTTAAAGCTTGCTTGCCTATTATCCCATCCTGTTGAGACATTTTTCAGTTATATATAAATATTATCTGTGGTGCTGAGCTGCGCGACGAACGAAAGAGCCGCTGCCGCGGCGTATTCAAACTACTTCCAATATTATTTCTTTTAGCTTCCAGACTTGCAGTGAAGATCAGCAGATTTTATGATGTGTTGCAGGTTGACGCGGGCTGCTGATAGTATATAATTCACAGGACAAATAAGTTAATGTACCTCCAAAATTTAATAAGAATCTTGCTGTGCTCTGTTCTGGTCTGGTAAACTTTATAGTGAAAACGTATTATTTTAATAAGAGTCTCATGTTCTTGTGCTAGTCGTGGTATTGAATGGTGTTTCACCGAGAAACAAAATCCACTGCAAACTTTTGTTGTTGAACGATCATACGAACTGTAACATCAGTGTTCATGACAAAGTAATTTCAATTTTCAATAGCTATAAAGTAGGGAAGATATATTGAGTTTTAGCATGAGTTACAGTTACGAAAAAACTTTCCTTTTAGTGTAGGCCAGATACAGAACAATAAAATCTCAATATATATATATAATTTTTTTTAAAGGTAATGACGATAAAGAATTTCAAAGCACAGCATTAATAAAAGTATTTCACGTAACTCTTTTCATACATGCGTTACTACGCGAGCAATAACAAAAACAAAACCAAAATAAATAAATAAAGAGCAATAATTTATACAATTCACGAGTTACGTGAAAAAGGATAACCGGATAATACTTCCGAACACTGAAAATCTTTGACGCAGGTGAGAGGAACGAAGAAGCGGCCCCTCGGAAACCACGCAGGCTGGGTTATTTCCAAGGATTTTTACTCAGAAGCGTACCATTGTACGAGTATAGGTTTCTCCTCGCAAACTTTCCGCGCTGGACGACAAAAGACAAAATATGGTTGGTCGGCGTTCGGAAGAAACTGTAGAGAGGGAGAATATTCCGTGGTTTCGGGAATATGATTCGTTTTCGGAATTATGATGGTGGGAAGCCAAGCCTTTCTGGAGAGACGCGATCTTTCGTGGTGAGCGCCCGTGTGTGACGGTCGCTCGATATCAGCTTTGTTCATACAGACGGGCTTGCTGTTCTTGTTCTCAGGAGAGTTTATAGTTATAACAGTTATTTACTGCACAGTTGCGAACCTATACGTTTCTGGACTTCATCTTCGGGTTGGAAATGGTCATTGAGCACGCAGCGTTCAGTAATTGAGAGCCCTTCCTCTGCCTATACTTACGTTGAGACGTTATCTGAACTCCGTCCTTGTGGCTGGGAGTTCGCGTTTCTCGTCTGTAGAACACAGAGAGGAGAAGACAGTATTAGAGTATATTAGTCAGAGGACCGCCTTCTGCCGTCCTAGTGTTTGAAAGAGTTTTTATTTTTGTGGCTCGAGTTCTTCCATCGACGCAGACGTGTACGAGAACCAGCACGTTGAAGCACCAGACGCAGTACATACGCTGGTATCACAAATTGCTTCGGCTTATTAGGGCTATAAAAGCTAAACGGCTGTGATCACGTTAGTTTATTTCCACTGAGATTCCACACAACCGTAGATCATCTTTGAAAGTAGTGTCTCCTAGTGCTTGGTACGTAGATGATGTCAGTCATTTCGGGTTATTGATATTAGATCGCGCAGTCATAATGAGGGGCAGAGTTGGGCATTGATTAGTAATTTTACTTAGCAAATGTAAACTTTGTAATATAAAGGTTTTTTTTAATCTACAACAAAATATATAAGCAGGAACAACGTTTATCATTTAGTAGGACTAGTTGCCTTCATTATTCATTTATGTTTAGATTGTAATTTATAGAATTAAGAGATCCTCAGAACTGCCTCAAGGGGTAGTCAGACAGGGCCAAATATTCTTCATTTAGCGTTTACTATTTTCCGTTGCGTACATTCATTTTACATCCGCCTGGAGTAGCATCTTGGTGTGTGAGGTAGTTTATTGTCACTACTAAATGTAAAATAAAGTTAGTAATATTACTGGTAATATTTCAAACAAAAAGGTAAAGCGTCATGTGATTGAAAAGCGGTGTCATAGTTTTTTTATGTACTTACAAGTTAAAGTTAAAAGTTGTGGGAAACTTACACTAAGTCTCCGTATGTGCATCTTTTTAGAGATGGTTGCGAGACTCGGCTGTTCGATAGAGTATGTCAAATAAAACACCTTCACATGATGGTCGAAGTGATAACTATAGCAAAAATCTACTAATACGAGTACTGCTGGCCCCTGTTTTGATCACAACCGAGGTAGATTCTCCCTAGTCGTCGGTCAGGGCTGTGAAGATGGCGTAGTAAAGCGCTGAGACTGGTTGCCACATAAAATAAGGCTGGAAACTAGACGGCTGAAAGCTGTTTAATTTGACATCCACCTGCAGCTAAGGACCACTTTTCACACCCATGAAATGGTACGCTCGAGATGTAACTTTAAAGCCGGCCGAAGTGGCCGTGCGGTTAAAGGCGCTGCAGTCTGAAACCGCAAGACCGCTACGGTCGCAGGTTCGAATCCTGCCTCGGGCATGGCTGTTTGTGATGTCCTTAGGTTAGTTAGGTTTAACTAGTTCTAAGTTCTAGGGGACTAATGACCTCAGCAGTTGAGTCCCATAGTGCTCAGAGCCATTTGAACCATTTTTTTTGTAACTTTAAAACACTTTTTCCTCTCCTCATTATTTCTTTTTGAAGCTGACTGCATGAAGCTATACAACTTCCTGACAGATTAAAACTGCGTGCGAGACAAATACCAGGAACTTCGCCTTTCGCGGGCAGTGCCCTTACCAGTTGAGCTGTCCGAGCACGATTCGCGACCCGCTCTTATAGCCCTGCTTCTGCCAGTTCCTCTCTTTATAACACTACCGTCTACTACTGCTGTACCATAACATTAACGTTGGAGGCAGGTTGTGAAATAAAACTATCTTGTTAAAACAATTATGGTATAACGCAACAGAGCAGTGTTACCCTCTGAGAGGAATTTTGTTATATTGACCGCGTTGTACCCAACGGAGATGGCTTATCGGAAGTGAAAGAATTATCTAAATATTCAAACAATAACAAATAATATTTTACCTAGCTACACTGTTTAAAGAATAAAGGAAACGGTCGCCAGCCTAATTAGGCAAGAGAATGGTTAACATTCTTGTTTAAGAAAACAGTTATTAGTAACTTTAACGGACAAACACAACCTATATTTTACCACACACGAGTGCAATGAACTCTGACACCTGTATATGTTCACGGTTAATATTGGAAGCTGACAGAGCAGGACAGACTATTTGCATAAATATAACAGATAAGGAAACACACTATTACTTTCAAGGCTTATTGAAACCGAATAAGTTTTATAATATTACTATTAACATTCACTGCAGAATCATAATTTGGACATAGGTTACTTTTCAAACACTTTCCTAGTTAACATAAAATTATAAATGTAGGTCACTCCAAAATTATGAGCTGCTCACAGGTTAACTCTCTCAGTTAAATACTTTACTATTTAAAATGAAAGTTAATTGGAATTCACTATCAGGTTACTTCTCACTATCTTTTGAATAAAGAAATTATTGTTTTCATAAATAGTGGTCTTCCCGTAATTTATTACCTAGCATTAGCACAGTAGACAAACTGTGGATACTGTTATACTATTAATATGCGCTTCCAATACACAAGAGAGACAAACACTTAGCAAACATGAATATATAACTTTCCACTATTGCAGTTTTCCACTTCCACTACAGTGAAACATAATGTTGACAAATTTGCAAGAAACTGACTCACCTTTTAAAGTATACTACAGGCAGCACTATGATCATTAACTAAGCAACACTTTATAGGCCTCAGTTTTAAGAACTTTTAATCTTTAAAAGAAACTGCAAATTGTCTTTATTACCACTGTCTTCTACTTTCAAGTAAATGTTTAAATAGGTGACTTTGAAACTCCACAAAATTTTAAATTAGACTGTTTCCATCACTGGGAGGCTTTCAGAAGACTACATTTACTACCTCCCACAATTTCACTAAATCCACAGAAAATCTGAACACTCCCTTCTTACGAAAGATCACAAATTATTTAATTAACTATTTGGCTTTGAGGCTTTCATTTTTTCCACAAACTAGGACACTCGGTAATCATAGTCCAAATGGAGAGGAACCTGATAGGTGTTGTGATAGGGAAAAATCAAGGTAGGTACATGAATTCAATTATCAGTTACATTATATTTGAGCACACTAACACATCCAATAAGCTGATCCTTCGCTGTACATTATTATAGTATTCCGTTACAGTGATTTCGCAATGTGGTGGCAACTGCATATTGGTAGGTGGATTTGCAGGCAGAATTGTTGGACTCTGTCCCTTCTTGGTGGCGATGACAGATGCCAATTCCAGAATAGTTCCAGCTATTTATCCATCCATCCAAGGCATTGGTAAGCGGCAGGAAAAGCCTCTCTCGGAACCAGCACAATATACAACTTTTACATGGGCAGTGCACAGTTTGGTAGCTCGTCCCCGAATGACTCTTGTTCCACCTTTCCTATCCAGGCCAACCACAATTTGCACGCGCTACAAAGTTCCGTTCCCCAGGGGAACCACAAGACGTTTTACATACAAAATAACTAAGAACCCTAAGTGAGAATCAGCAATTTACATAACAGCAACCAAACATATTAATTAAAACAGAACATTTGCAAATATTGACATTTCTAGAAAAAATTATTTAATTTTAAAGATACCCAAAGAGATTATGTAAGAAAGACAAAACATGTCATCACAGAGATTATACTGCATTGCAGTATCGAATTAACCGTACACTAACTACAGAAGTTCAACGATGGGATGTTGAACAAAAAAGAAAGCTAAATGAATCAACAAAAGGTATGTAGTGTCTAAGCTATGGTGTTACATCTTCCGCTTTCGTAACTTCACAGAAACGCTCCCGCCCGCGTAGCGAGACTAACACCCCTTCAATCCAGTAGTGTTAGTGCCGTGAAGTACGGACAGATTTCCATAGCGGGGCCGTGGCTACTGAACCTCGAGCCTGGAGCTGGAACGTGGGCGTATCGACGCGCGACCGTCAGCCCAGGCAGAGCGGCCCCCCGTGGGAACCGGCAAGTTTCCCGCCCGCCGAGGTGTTCCCCCCAAGTTGCGCGTCGCGGCGTCGGCCACCAAGTTAGTTACGCCTCGCGTGGATCACGGGAACCGTAATACCATTATGAACGCCGGAGTCTCTCCGCTTTGCAGTAGTTACGTATCACAAGATTACGTTTACGGACGCTACTCACGAAGATCGTGCTCGCTTTGAGTGTGTAGTCTCAGTTTCAGAGAAAGGCGAGAGACCAGATGACTTCACAGAAAAAGTGATGGCAGCGGTACCGAAGAAAACTGTGCTATATCAGTCCACATGCTAAGGAAGCCACATGGGTTGGCCTGACAGTGCTGGAACAATTCCGCTACTGCCGAAAACAAATTGCCGAACGATACTCTACATTATGAACGGGCTCCGGTAATTTGTTTTGGCGCCTCTAGCTGTGAGCTAAGGTAATATGGGGTGGGAATTTCACTGCGTACCAATGCTATAGTCATGTACCTGCAAACTAACAAAACATTAAGTAATTATTTTTTTCCGAAGTAATAGTCAAAACATCGTGAATCCCTGGATTCTTAGAAGACCGCAGCAGTTCAGTCCTAGTGTCGATTCTTGTTCTGTGTTATCTGTAATTCTATATAACGATGCGGCCCGCAACCCACATGGAGTTTCATAAAAAAAATTACTGTCACGTGAAACCGAAACCATGTACCTCCCGATAATTCAACGTGAATGATACTTCAGATGCTAACAACAGGCTCATTTCGACTATGCACAGAAAAACATAGTTATTTGCAGCACGGGTAGGGCTAGGTTGCAATTACAACAGCAAACTTATAACAGTGGTGTAATCAGATGTACAAAATGCAGAGGGGTCCAAAAAAATGTATCCACTGTTTGAAGTCCATAACTTGCAAACAAATTGAGGGAGTTGTCTCATTTTTGGTGACAGTGTAGCTTAAAGTCCAATTTAAAGATATCACTGTAGGTCCAGAATGAGATTTTCACTCTGCAGCGGAGTGTGCGCTGATATGAAACTTCCTGGCAGATTAAAACTGTGTGCCCGACCGAGACTCGAACTCGGGACCTTTGCCTTTCGCGGGCAAGTGCTCCACCATCTTTTTTTTTTTTTTTAATCTCATTTTGTTCGCTTTTGTTCGTTGCATCTGCTCGGAGCGGACGTCGTAAGACATCCGTTTTAAGTTCGTTATTGATCAATTAACTCAGGTTTTTTATTACAGAGGGCAGCTAACCCTCTGACCGAACACGCTGAGCTACACTGCCGGCGTCCATCTGAGCTACCGAAGCACGACTCACGCCCGGTACTCACAGTTTTACTTCTGCCGGTATCTTGTCTCCTACCTTCCAGACTTTACAGAAGCTCTCCTGCGAGCCACGCAGAACTAGCACCCCTGAAAGAAAGGATATTGCAGAGACATGGCTTAGCCACAGCCTGGGGGATGTTTCCAGAATGAGATTTTCACTCTGCAGCGGAGTGTGCGCAGCCCCAGGTTGTCGCTAAGCCATGTCTCCGCAATATCCTTTCTTTCAGGAGTGCTAGTTCTGCATGGTTCGCAGGAGAGCTTCTGTAAAGTTTGGAAGGTTGGAGACAAGATACTGGCAGAAGTAAAGCTGTGAGTACCGGGCGTGAGTCATGCTTCCGTAGCTCAGATGGTAGAGCACTTGCCCGCGAAAGGCAAAGGTCCCGAGTTCGAGTCTCGGTCGGGCACACAGTTTTCATCTGCCAGGAAGTTTCATCACTGTAGGTGTTCGAAATGGTCACCATTAACATCCACACACAAACAATGCCGACGACCTGCAGCATGAACTACTGACTGCAACGTGTTCAGTTGGATATTTGCACATGAATGTACGATGGATTCTCGAAGTTCATCCAATGCCCGTGGCCTTTGTCGATAAACGACGTCCTTTAGTGTTCCCCGCCGGTAAAAGTCCAGAGGAGTTAGGTCTGGGCAACGTGGTGGATACTCCACAGCACCTCTACGGCCTATCCAACTTCCACCGGCACAGTTACCGGTGAGGTGTACATTCAGAAGCTTCATAAATCCATTTTACCTGCTATCCGAGATTTGTATGGAGACGGAAGAGTTTTTTTCAACAGGATGTTGCCGCAGTCCAATACCAAAATCGTGTCAGGGCGTATCTCGACGAAAATCTACCAGAAAGATGGATAGGTCGTAGAGGTGCTGTGGAGTATCCACCATGTTCCCCAGACCTAACTCCCCTGGACTTTTACCTGTGGGGAAGACTAAAGAACGTCGTTTATCGACAAAAGCCACGCACATTGGATGAACTTCGAGAATCCATCGTACATTCATGTGCAAATATCCAACTGAACACGTTGCAGTCAGTAGTTCGTGCTGCAGCTCGGTGGCGTCGTTTGTGTGTGGATGTTAACGGTGACCTTTTCAAACACCTACAGTGATATCTTTAAGTTGGACTTTAAGCTACACTTTCACCTAAAATGAGACAAATCCGTCAATTAGTTTGCTAGTTACGGACTTTTAAAAAGTGGATACTTCTTTTGGACCCCTCTGTACATGACGAACGAAATAACATTAAACAAACCATAATGACCACGTGCTTAATACACTGAAGAGCCAAAAAAACTGGTACACCTGCCTAATGTCGAGTAGGGCCCCGGCGAGAACGCAGAAGTGCCACAACACGACGTTGCATGAACTCGACTAATGAACTGACACCATGAATTCTGCAGGGCTGTCCATAAATCTGTAAGATTACCAGGGGGGAGAGATCTCTTCTGATCAGAGCGTTGCAAGGCATCCCAGATATGCTCAATAATGTTCACGTCTGGGGAGTTTGGTGGCCAGCGGAAGTGTTTAAATTCAGAATAATGACCCTGGAGCCACTCTGTAGCAATTATGGACGTGTTGGGTGCGAGTCATCTGTCAGAGTCGTGTCTAGAATTTAAGGGGCCCGATATCACTCCAACTGCACACGCCCCGCACCACTTCAGAGCCTCCACCAGCTTGAACGGTCCCCTGCTGACATGGGGTCCATGGATTCATGAGGTTGTCCCCATAACCGACATGCCCATCCGCTTGACACAATTTGAGACGAGACTCGTCCGACGAGGCAACATGTTTCCCGTCATCAACAGTCCAATGTCTGTGGTGAGGGACATACGCGAGGAGTAAAGTCTTGTGTCGTGCAGTCATCAAGGGTACACGAGTGGGCATTCGGCTCCCAAAGCTCACATCGATAATGTTTCGATGAATGGCTCGCACGCTGACACTTGTTGTTGGCCCAGTGTTGAAATCTGCACCAGTTTGCGGGAGGGTTGCACTACTGTCACGTTGAACCATTCTCTTCAATGGTCGTTGGTCCCGCTCTCGCAGGATCGTTCTCCGGCCGCAGCGGTGTCGGAGATGCGATGTTTTGCCGGTTCCTGATATTCACTGTACACTCGTGAAATGGTGGCACGGGAAAATTCCCACTTCATCGCTACCACAGAGATGCTGTCTCCCATCTCTCGTGCATCGACTATAACATCATGTTCCAACTCACTTAAATCTTGATAACCTGGCATTGTAACCGATATAAAACTAGGCTTTCGGAGCCGAATGCCCACTCGTGTACTCTTGATCACTGCACGACACAAATCTTTACGCCTCGCGTGGGTCCCTCACCACCTACATAGGCGTTGCCGACCGCGGCGCTGCATTCTGCCTGTTTATATATCTCTGTAGCTGCTTATACCAGTTGCCTTGGCGCTTCAGTGTGTGAGTTGTTGCTAACAAGGGAAAATCGTAATCGTCGCCCCCCTACCTTTCCTCACCGATTTAGTCGTATGATGCCCCAATGGATACCCTGTCAAAACTGAACACAGGCCAATGGGGTATCGTCTCAGTTGTGCGACTGGATTCGTGATTTCCTGTCAGGAAGGTCGCAATTCATATTAATAGACGGCAAGTCATCGAGTAAAACTGAAGTGATATCAGGTGTTCCCCAGGGACGCGTCCTGGGACCTCTGTTGTTCCTGATCTATATCAATGACCTCGGTGACAATCTGAGCAGTTCTCTTAGGTTGTTAGCAGATGATGCTGAAATTTACTGTGTAGTAAGGTCATCCGAAGACCAGTATCAGTTGCAAAGCGGTTTAGAAAAGATTGCTGTATGGTGTGGCAGGTGGCAGTTGACGCTAAATAACGAAAAGTGTGAGGTGATCCACATGAGTTCCAAAAGAAATCCGTTGGAATTCGATTACTCGATAAATAGTACAATTCTCAAGGCTGTCAATTCAACTAAGCACCTGGATGTTAAAATTACGAACAACTTCAGTTGGAAAGACCACATAGATAATATTGTGGGGAAGGCGAGCCAAAGGTTGCGTTTCATTGGCAGGACGCTTAGAAGATGCAACAAGTCCACTAAAGAGATAGCTTACACTACACTCGTTCGTCCTCTGTTAGAATATTGTTGCGCGGTGTGGGATCCTTACCAGGTGGGATTGACGGCGGACATCGAAAGGGTGCAAAAAAGGGCAGCTCGTTTTGTATTATCACGTAATAGGGGAGAGAGTGTGGCAGATATGATACGCTAGTTGGGATGGAAGTCATTAAAGCAAAGACGTTTTTCGTCGCGGCGAGATCTATTTACGAAAATATTTTGTTGAGCTCAACCTACATAGATAGGAATGATCTTCAAAATAAATTAAGAGAAATCAGAGCTCTAACAGAAAGATTTAGGTGTTCGCTTTTCCCGTGCGCTGTTCGGGAGTGGAATGGTAGAGAGATAGTATGATTGTGGTTCGATGAACCCTCTGCCAAGCACTTAAATGTGAATTGCAGAGTAGTCATGTAGATGTAGATGTCTTAAAACAAAAAGAATGTGTACTGAACTGTGAAAAAAGAAGCAAAATAGAAACAGTGAACAGTGCAAGCTCAAGATGTGCAGCATCGAGCATAGTTGTGTAGCTGCGACGTGGTGGTTGTGTGGCCACGGTGCTGGACTGCGAAGGGAAGAACACGTGTTCAAATCTCGATCATGCCCCATTTTTATCACAAAATTATGATTCTTGCGTACGGTTTTTGACATGTCTTTTCTTCTTCTGCAGTCTCGGAAATTGTCATACTATACACTAGTTATAGAATACGTCATGTGATAAGAATGTACTACTATTGCAAGTAAATGCTATGAACAGTAACAGCAGGTGAGATGACGCATCGACCTTACACAGAAATGAAAACAGCAAATAAGTGGATGTGAACTATGTTACAACAAAGGAATTCGAAAGTCAAAACTTCCAAAATGGAACGCAAGAGTCGTAAGATGTGGCACGGATAGCAATGGGAGGGCCAGCCGTGACAAAACATTTCCATCTGATGTGCAAGATGTATGACGCAAGTGATACAGCCTCAGACTTCAATCCTCAGATTTCAGTTCCATATAAAGCAGTTACTGATAGGTGTGATTATAACCGAGCCATTAGTTTATTAAGACATGGTTGCAAAATACTAATACGAACTCTTTACAGAAGAATGACAAAAGTGGTAGAAACCGACCTCGGGGAAGATCAGTTTTCATTTCGGAAAAATATATGAACACGTGAGGCAATGCCGAGCCTACGAATTTTCTCAGAAGATGGGGTAAGGAAAGGCAAAACTACGTTCATAGCATTTGTGGGTTTAGAGAAAGTTTTTACAATGTTGACTGGAGCACACTCTTTGAAATTCTAAATGTAGGACGGTGAAAATATAGGGAGCAAAGGCTATCGAAATTTGTACGGGAGCCAGACGGCGGTTGTAAGAGTCAGGGATCATGAAAGGGAAGCAGTGGTTGAGAAGGGGTTGACACAGGGCTGAGCAAGTAGTAAAGGAAACCAAAGAAAAATTCTGAGTAAGAATTAAATTTCAGAGAGTTTGAGGTTTGCCGATAACATTGTAACTCTGTCAGTGACAGCAAAGGACTTGGGAGAGCAGATGAACGAAATGGACAGTGTCTTGAAGGGAGGATATAAGATCAACATCAGCAAAACCAAAAAAGAGGTAACTGACAGTAGCCAAATTGTATCAGGTGATTTTCAAGCGACAGACTGAAGTAGTAGATGAGTTTTTGTTATCTGGGCAGCAAACTAGGTAATGATGGCCAAAGTAGAGAGGATATAAAATGATGATTAGCAATGGCAAAAAAGTGTTTCTGTAGAAGATAATTTCTTTAACATCGAATACAGGTTTAAGTGTTAAAAAGTATTTTCTGAAAATATTTGTATGGATTGTGTTCACGTATTGAAGTGAAACATGGACGGTAAACAGTTTAGACAAGAAGAGAATATAAGCTTATGAAACGTGGCGCTACAGAAGAATACTGAGGATTAGGTGGGTAGATCACGTAACTAATGAGGAAGTACTGAAAAGAAATGGGGAGAAATGGAATTTGTTGCACAACCCGAATAGAAGAAGTGATTGGTTGGCAGCGCACATTCTGAGACGTCAAGGTATCACCAGTTTAGTGTTAGAGGGAAGTGTTGGTGGTAAAAATCGCGGAGGCAGACCGAGATGAATACAGCAAGCAGTGTCAGAAGGATGTAAGTTGCAGAAGTTATTCGGAGATGAAGAGGCTTGTACAGGATGGAGTAGCATGGCGAGCAGCGTCAAGCCAGTCTTAGCACTGAAGACAAAATCAACAAGATCTAGCTTCCTGCATTTGAATATAAAGCTGTCTGTATCGTTATTCTTCGTCTTAAAACTCCCTTATACGTATATGTGCACTTTACTGCTGACAGAAAGACAGTACACTGAGATGACCAGCCTGGATGCCACGTATTGTGGGTGTGATCCGGGCTTGAATATAAGAGAAACGAGGAATTCCACGTTTCCAGCTCTGTCAAGGATTTACAGTATCTCCGTATAATATTTGGCGCGTATAGACGTGGTTCCTAACTCGGGAGTAGAAATTAGATCTCAGAATCACGTATGACATCCGTGGCGTAATGCTGAGTTTGTGTCGGATGTTCAAGCAGTTACCGTGAGGCAACAGCTCGATGTGGTCTCCATTTAATTTTCTAAATCGCCGACCCTACCTTCATGTAGCTTATTTCTGAATTACTTAACGATTTTCAGGCATTTTTTGAATTATTTCATTACCTGATTTGTCTGCTCATACACCTCCTGTCTGCTGACTAGATGGACTACACCTAACACTACAATCAGTTGGCTGTGAGTTTCTCTACAGTTACATAAAATATATAAAGTACACCTTAAACTGACAGTCTACTGTAACGGCTACGCATCAAACACAAGTTCTGAACAACAGAAAGGAATGTTTGTGTGTGTGTGTGTGTGTGTGTGTGTGTGTGTGTGTGGTGAGCATTAGATGGAGTTTAATAAACCTTTCCTCTGATTCATTGACTGTCACGTTGATTTCTTAAGTCTGTTTCCAGATATTACTCTAATTTTTCGGAACGTATGTTTCTCTTATTGTGTCAAACTACGAAAAATTTGATTTCGACAATATTCCTTTCATATCCTACATGGATGTCCAAATATCGACTTTGCTATCGAAAGCTAATGCTCTGAACCCTAACACCATTATCAGTGTGAGAGCATACACGATAATTGTTGTGACTTGGCAAGACAGCCAAGCCACTATGAGAGGAAGCCGAAAGGCACGCGTTTAAGCTCACGCAGGCTGGCGTGAGGTCTGGAACAGTTAAAGGAATTGAGTCTAGTAAAAAAGGTACGTAGCTTCTGGAATACTTAACTTTAATCCATAATTGGTGAACATCGGTCTGACGGTACATGCATCACAAGATAAATAGCAAATGATAATGGCGCCTTGCTAGGTCGTAGCAAATGACGTAGCTGAAGGCTATGCTAACTATCGTCTCGGCAAATGAGAGCGTAATTTGTCAGTGAACCATCGCTAGCAAAGCCGGCTGTACCACTGGGGCGAGTGCTAGGAAGTCTCTCTAGACCTGCCGTGTGGCGGCGCTCGGTCTGCAATCACTGATAGTGGCGACACGCGGGTCCGACGTATGCTACCGGACCGCGGCCGATTTAAAGGCTACCACCTAGCAAGTGTGGTGTCTGGCGGTGACACCACAATAATCATCTCAATTACCGTAAACAGCTCCTACTCCAAGTTTAAAATACGAAAGTTAAGTGGAGGTCTACTATTTTTTGGTACAAAACATCGATTTTTTTAATTACATTTTTGGATCCATAAAAGTGTTTAGAATCCACCCCTGAAATGGTTTCTCCGAATACGGAACGGGATTGTTGGTTATTCATGGTTGAACAAAAAAATGCACCTGCCTGAAATCGGCCTTTTTCATGCACCGGTTTTTTTCCGGAATTTCGACTTTGTAGCGCGAAAAATTATTCTATGTGCTTGCCCATGACTAAAACCGATAAAATGATCAAGGAGCTTGGCAATCTGACGGCATTCCAATTAGGTGGAACAGTGTAGAAGGCAATTTGGCCAACGTATTTCCACAAGTGTTCGACGGATGACCACCCACAACACCAAAATTGTCCCGCTGGGGAAACTAGTTGGTGCAAGTGGCGTGTTGCAGAGGCTACCGGACATCTGGACGAATATCAACACGGCCAGCCGCTCTCCAGAGACGTTCGAAAAGTGATCCATACGGTCTACGAGACCCTTTCGGAGGACGAGTTATTGTACCGGTGCTTGGGAGGAAACAGACAAAATTCAAATGAAAGTTTGAACGCGTGTATTTGGAAGTTAGCCCCCAAGCATTTGCATTCTGATGCGAAGACTGTTGGGATTGCGACTTTCCTGGCAGTGAGCAGCTTCAACGAAGGGTATCAAGCAATTCTGAAGACCATGACAACGATGGACGTCACCCTGGGACCCTATTCGGCGCAGTTCGCCAAGCATTCGGACGATCATCGGATTCAAGCGGCCGAAAACCGCTTGTCACCGGCCGTACGAGCGGCACTAGAGCAGCGCAGGATGGTCCAGATCGAGCAGAACGCCCTCTGTGAGGAAGAGGAAGGACTAGTTTGCGAGCACGGAATAGCAGATTGAACGTAAGTTGCATAATATTGCATTTATATGTAGTGAAAACGTCAAACGCGTTTTTCTGGAAATGACTTCAAATCTACTGAACCGATTTGCATGATTCTTTGTTTCCGACAAAGCTAAGTAAATTATCTAGGAGTAGTACTACTTTTATTGCGATCCACCAACTATAAATATTTTTACTTGCCTGACGAAGTCGAAAAATCGATGAATAATCGCCTATTTTTTTCAAATGGCTGCCATTTTGTTTCCTATGGTCCAAATAGCTTAGGCAAGGTACAACTCCTAAAGAATCGTATATACGTCTGTAACATCAACTCAAATTTGATTTCAGACGAGCCGGCTGACCTGTGACTTGTCGCGCGTGGAGGTCTACATCGAAATTTTGTTTCGTTCCGACGGCAATTCCGTCTTTGCTCTTCGTCATTTCCAGTCGAAAAATTTCAGTGTGTAGAGAAAATATCAATACACGATTTGACCAAATTTGACATTGATATCTATAATACTTCACGAGAAACAAATTCTCAAAAAACATCCTTCTTTCGGGCCAAAGATAGTAAAACTTCCCTTAAGAGAAATACTTTCTAAATCTTCATTTTTTATCCCCAATACTGCCTCTAACTGCGACGCACAGCCACAGACGACAATGCCTGAATTAAAAACTTCATTCCTTCTAACGGAGAAGCATCATCATCTTTGCTACTTAACATCTGCGACGAGCGAAACTTTCGACAATAAGCAGTGGCTGGAGGCTACAATAACCGTTGTGGAGCAACAGTCTGAGACAGCTCGTGAACGCTTACGGATCGTTTGCTGTGCCGAAGTAATTGCTGACGAAGACTATCGCTGTAAGTGTTAATTATGTTTCCTTTCGTAGTTCACCTATGCTGTCAGTCATGTTTTATGTTGGAGTTTACACGGGGGTGGACAAAAATATAGAAACAGCTCGAGAAAGAAATGCTTGAACATAAATGCTGATGCCAGCCAAGTGAGTAGGTTGTACTGTTTTATTTGACCAGGAGCGACATATGTGCAATGTCGTCTGCATGTTACAAGTATCAATCGCGAGCAGAACAATGTTCTCTGCAGTTGAGTGTGCATTGTTTCGAAGTTAGGGGAACTGGAGCACGGGAAGATTTTCAAATTCTTAGTGCACGTTCGGTGCATGCTTCCTTAACCAAAGTAGCCGAAATGTTTGATGTCTCTAAAGGCACCGTATAGAAGATTAGACTTATTCCGCATACAGGGAACGAAAGTTTGAGTTGAGTGTTCGTGACAGACGGTCACTGAAGAGGATCGTGACGAAAAATAAGGGGACGACAACTACAAAAGTCACTGTAGAACAGAATTTCTCAGTCAGGACCTCCCGTCAACAACACGAAGGGGAATCCATAGCCAGACAGTTATAGGGCGAGTTGGAATTCCAAAACAATTCATCAGCGAAGCAAATGGCCACAAAAGGACGACGTGGAAGAAATTCGTTTGGTCCTACGAATCAGGTTTCACACTATTTCCAACTTGTGGCCTAGTTTACGTCAGAAGAGCGAAACACAGCGGAGGTTCGGTGATCATTAAAGCAGCCATGTCAAGGTATTCCAAGTGTCCCAACGTTACTCTGGTGTGTTGCACGTCTGCCAAGGGTTATGGAACTATTTTTGCTGTTCAGATTCATCCAACGGTACACGTTTGCCCCCCAGTGCTTATGCTGCGTTCCTAGATGACAGGATCCCTCTTCACAGAGACCGCATCGTTTTGTGAGAACCAGAGTGAACTGTCGCCTCTCTCCTGGCCACGACGTTCACCAGATCTCAGTGCTGTTGAGATTTTGTGGTCTACTATGGAGAGACCGCAGTTATCTAAACTTGCCACTATTTTGATGGAAGACTGGTATAAAATACCCTAGAAAGCAGTACGGAATCTATAAGTGCCCATTCCGAGACGAACAGGCGTAGTTTTGTATGCCAACAGGTTTCCTACGTTGTATTACATGTGACGATGTGTTGGGATATTGTTTCGGTATTTTTGTCCACCGTCCATGTCTCAAGTCATGTTGTCGATACCGCCTTTCGTTAATTCGTCGCAGTTTTTCACTATGTGCATTGATATCGCCTTTTGGCTTCCTCTATTCGTATCCGTTTTTGGCTTTCAGTAACAATATCGGTCTTTCACGCCGAGCTACGTAAGTCAAGTGATGTTTTATATACCAGTTACAATTGAATTGCGCTAATTTCGCGGTTTTCGCTATTTTGAAACTAACGTGATACTGTGTTGCCTGGTTGTTTAGTTTCGTATGTTTTATTATTATTGTGTTACTGTTGTTGTTATTTTAGACTTGAGAAATCCGCCATTTCTTGGAGTTGTTTCTCAAGCTGTCAATATTTACAATTAAACGCTATTACAATTCTGTGTTTGAATGTTTATATCTTCGCGCCATGGCAACGTGTAGCGTTGAGTTATGTAAGTCAAGTAATGTAGCTGATTTCTGCTAATTCTCGGTTTTTTGGATTTTTAAGACAAAGTCCATAGCGTAATTCCCCAGTTGTTAATTTTTTTTATTATTATCATTGAGATGTTACTGTTGTTGCTTTAGATTTTAGATATCAATAGTTTCTAGGAGTTGTCTCGTAAGCTTTCAACATTTTCTATTTAGAGTTAGTTCACTCTTGTATATGATGTTTTTATGTTTGCGTCATTAATATGACGGATTAATATGACGTCGTTGGTCACTGAAAAGGAAGAAGATAAGGGACAGAAAACTGCTGATGCATGTCTGTATGAATGGCTAGTGTCACCGTTTGCTCGATGAAGAAGAATGGCGCAACTGTGACGTCTTCCTTCGCGAACCTCACTCATCCACATTTTCACTACCTCCCACTTGTTCCCGAAAATCCCAAACGCAAATGTTGCGCCTATTCACTTTCCCAAACGTGTGGAAAGCTACTGTAGAGAAAACGACGTTTCTCAGGTAGTTGTAATTTCGCTCGATCCGGTCCACACCTCAACAGCAACTTCGTGGCGAAACTGCAAGTCATTTCGCTGCATTACTTCCACAACTTGAATCTTGTAAGCGTCCAAGGGAAACAGATCATGCAGCACATTGTCCACGGTTGTGAGAGGGTTGTTTAGTTCTCGAGGTACTCGACAACTGACTTAGATGGGCTTGTTTGGGAGTTTCTCTAATCTCCTCAACCACACCGACAAATGTGCATTTTCCGCCACAACCAGACTATCTGTTTATACCCTTTCTCAGTATGAACTTATCATACAATACATTAGCTGTGTTAACCCCTGGTGGAGCTCTTAGAAATTCACGTTGGTAACAATTTTTTGGACAGTAATGAGCGCAGGGTCATTATGTTTCCGCTTACCACACCATATACAGGGAACTCTCTTGATGTGTAGTCATGTCTCGAAATCATGTAGCACAAGAGTCAAAGGAAACTGTATCGCTTAGAAAAAATTTACACAGTACTTTTTGGGTTGCTTCAAATGATGCTGCAAATCAAAAGCGATTTTTCCTTTTTTTTATTTTCGCCATGCATTTCATGCCTGTGAGATACGTCTGTTTAAATTTCAACTGTGAGCAGATTATTTTCAATACAGACGACATGTCTACAGGACTATGGCGTCAACGTGGTTGGTTTCGTAAGTTGATACTAATAAGAATGCTGCTGAGTAATCAGCTGCAGGTATAGCACCACGAAACATCAACGATTTTTGAAAATCATGTTGTCTCTTCTCAGACGATGGGGGTGCATCATGAGATGTTGCCAGCACCACATGCAGCCAACCTTTCTTTTTCTATTTATTCATTTTTTTTTATTCATCAGTAATGTAACTGGTTTGATGCAGCGCCACACGAATTCCTTTCCTGTACCCGCGTTTTCATTTCATAGTAGTCCTTGCAACCCACACCCTCAGTTATTTGCTGGATGTACCCCAGTCTCTTCCTCTGCTGTGTTTGCTCTCTGTAGGTCCCACTAGTACCACGGAAATTATTCCCTGATGTCTTACCAGACGCTCTACCATCCTGTCTCGTCTTCTTTTCATTATTTTACATATATTCACTGCCTCGCCGATCCTCTGTCCTCTGGAGAACTCCCCCATTCCTCAACAATTCATTTAATTTTCAACATTCTTCTGTATCACCACATGTCAAATGATTTGATTTTCTTCTTTTCCGGTTTTGTCTGGAATGCCCTTTGTGTCATCGATAGTCTTATTTTAATGTCCTTCTTGCTCCTTAAACGTGGGTTACTTTCTTGCCTTGGCAGCAGTATTCCGGAACTTCGTCTACTTCGTGGTCACCATTTCTGATTTCAAGTTTCTCTTAATTCTTGTTACTTTCGTCTTTGTTCGATTTACTCTAGTCCATATACTGTACTACTAAACTGTTCATTCCATTCCACAGATCCAGGAATTTCTCTTCGCTTTCTTTCAGGGTAGCAATTCCATCAGCGAATCTCTTCGCTGATACCTACTCACCCTCAATTTTAATCCAACTCTGGAAATTTTCCTCCATTTTCGTCATTGTTACTTCGCTGTATAGATTAAACAGTAGGTGCTAGAAACTACGTCTTTGTCTTATACCCATTTCAATCCTTTCACTTCGTTCTGCGTCTTCAACTCCCCATTTTTCCCTCAGGGTTTTTGTACATATTATATGTTACCCGTTTTCTCTGTAGTTTACCTCTTTTTTTTCTCAGGATTCCTAACGTCTTGCACCATCTGATGCTGTCGATCGCTTTTTCTACATCGACAAATCCTATGAACGTATCTTGATTTTTCTTCAGTCTTGCTCACATTATCAAACGCAATATCAAACTGCCTGTCTGGTGGGTTTGCCTTACTTAAAGCCAAACTGATCGTCGTTTAACACATCCTCAATTTTTTTACCATCATCTGTATATTAGTCTTGCCAGCAACTTGGATCTATGAGCTGTTAAGCCGGGGTCTTTGGAATTGTGTGGCCGACCAAATTGGCCGTGCTGTTCTAGGCGCTTCAGTCTGGAACCACGTGACCGCTACGGTCGCAGGTTCGAACCCTGCCTCGGGCATGGATATGTGTGAGTCATTAGGTTAGTTAGGTTAAAGTAGTTCTAAGTCACTGATGACCACAGATGTTAAGTCCCATAGTGCTCAGAGCCATTTTTTTGAATTGTGTGTACGATATTTTTCTCCAAGTCAGATGGTAAATCGCCAGCCTCATATATTCTAAACACCAGCGTGAATATTTCGCCCAGGACTTTAGGAATTCCGATGGTATATTACTTATCCCTTCTGCCTTACGAGATCTTCCAAAGCTCTTTTAAATTTTGGTTCTAAGACTGGAGTCGCTACTTCTCCTACTATATCGGCTCTTGTTTCTTCTTATATCACGTCATAGAAAGAGCCCCCCATTCCCCTCCAGAGGAGGCGTTCAATGAATTCTTTTCACCCATCCGCTCTCCTCTCTCTCCTCTGCATTTTACAGTACCGCATTTGCTTTTATTTTCACCGTAGTTTGTTTTGACCTTTCTATATGCTGAGTCAGTCTTTCCAACATTCATTCCTATTTCAGTTTCTTCATATTTTCCACGCAAACATTTAGCATTTAGATTTCCTGCACTTCCTATTATTTCAATCCTAAATGACCTGTGCTTTTGTATTCCCCAATTTTTCTGAAAATTCTTGTGTTTCTTCTTCCATCAGCTAACTGAAGTGTTTCTTCAGTTATCCATTGTTTCTTCGCAATTACCATCTTTGTACTAATATTTTTCTTCCCAACTTCCGTAACTGCCCTTTTAAGACATCTCCGTTACTCTTCTGCCGAAATACCTACTGAGCTACTCCTTACAGCAGTCTCTGTAGACTCAGAGGACTTCAAGCCTATGTCTTCAGTCCTTATGATCGATTTTCTGCGGTGTTGCTTTATTTCACTGTGTGAATACTGCTAAAACATCATACAGTTCTAAACCGAGTGGCTAAATGCCACGGTTCTTTCATTGAAAGATGTGCCATACGTTACGCCCGGAGATTAGAAGCAGACTCGTGTTTCCAACGTCCGCAGTCTCTGCAGTGCATCTTCGAAATGACGGAGACTGTTTACCACACAACTACGCAACTGTGCAATGCGACCACAACGGGAATGAAATCAGAGGGAGTTCACATATCTCAAGAAAACTGTCTATAGGATAAATCTGAAGTTATGGAAGAGAAAATGGTCACCAAAACCCAGTTTCATTAAAAATCCAACTGTCGGTCTTATTAAAAGCAAAGCCATCCAGAAACAAGAGTTCATAGGGGATTCCAGTGTTAAACTCTGAGTTCCCAGATGTTAGACGGAAAGAATACTTTGAGAGCCTCGACGAGCAAGTGAAAGTGACTACGGACGTGACAGGGAAATAATGGATGTGTATTTGGGAGACCCTGTGGGTGCGATACTAGAGTCAGAGTACCAAGAGCTTTAGAAGAAGGAAACGAAGAATAGACGACCGAGAGAGAAGTGGTCTGATATAAAACGTTTTTGGACGTGGATTCAGTCTTTCTCCCATAGCGATAAGCTCTATACTGAACAAGCAGGTAATCCTCAGCGTTCTCTTCGACCCAGTGTGTTTGAGCTGGGAAGGGGTAAGTGACGTTGTTGATTTCAAAGTGTTCACAGGATACACTTATCTTTGATTGTCTTAGTAACTGTCGGAAACACTGATTACGCATTCCACGAAAGTCGATATGTATAACAAAGGGAATTAGCACATAGGAGAAAATCTTTGTTTTCGAAAAAAAATAGATATGTGATAATTCGTATTAGAGATCGACTCTCATTTTGTGATTTTGTGATGAAGTGGAAAAAAGTTGTCTAGTCTAATGAGTCCAAGTAGTAGCGTATTTCAGCTGCTGCTTGCGCTTGGTACGTTTGCTGTGTCTGATGTTCCACTCACCTTCATACTATTTTTGTTTATGTACGATCGCCTTTACGAACTGTTGTGGTAGTCGAGCTGCTCTGTCCCACCACCGTGAACGGAACTTTCCAGCTTCTGTAGTTCGATCCTATGCATGGTGATGGTGAAATATGAAACCACGACGACCACTTTGAGCAACGAAATAAACATCGGCCTCTAAAATTTCACATTTCTACATTTTCCATTATTTCTCTCTTATAAAGACGGATCCCCTTAATTTCGAATCGCATTAGACTAAAACTTCATTAAACGATCACACTTGTGATTTGCAGGTAAAACTCCTAAGGAATCTTATATACTTCGCCGACGTCAACTCAGTTTTGATTTCAGACGAGCCGGCTGACCTGTGACATATCGCACGTGGAGGTCTGCATCGAAATTTTTTTTCGTTCCGACGGCACTTCCTCCTGTGTTCTTCGACTCTTCAGGTCGAAAAAAATTCAGTTTGTAGAGGAAATTTCAATACACATTTAGACCAAATTGAAAATTGACATCTATAACATATCCCGAGGAAAAAAAAGAATTTAAAAGAACATGCTTTTTCCGAGTTAAAGACAGTAACCCTCCCCTTAAGAGAAATAATTTCTATATCTTCCCTTTTTATCCACAATACTGCCTCTAACTGCGACGCACAGCCACAGACAATAATGCCTAAACTAGAAAGTTCATTCCCTGCGACGGAGAAGCATCACCATCTTTGCTATTTAACATCTGCGACGAGCGAAGCTTTCGACAATAAGCAGTGGCTGGAGGCTCCAAAAACCGTTGTGTAGCAATAGTCTGAGACAGCTCGTGAACGCTTACGGATCGTTTGCTGTGCCGAAGTAATTGCTGACGAAGACTGTCGCTGTAGGTGTGAATTATGTTTCGTTTCGTAGTTCACCTATGCTGCCAATCATGTTTAATGTTGGAGTTTACACAGGGGGTGGACAAAAATATAGAAACAGCTCGAGAAGGAAATGCTTGATCATAAATGTTGATACCAGCCAAGTCAATAGGTTGCACTGTTTTATTTGACCAGGAGCGGCATCTGTGCAAAAAAATGGTTCAAATGGCTCTGAGCACTATGGGACTCAACTGCTGAGGTCATTAGTCCCCTAGAACTTAGAACTAGTTAAGCCTATCTAACCTAAGGACATCACAAACATCCATGCCAGAGGCAGGATTCGAACCTGCGACCGTAGCGGTCTTGCGGTTCCAGACTGCAGCGCCTTTAACCGCACGGCCACTTCGGCCGGCAGGCATCTGTGCAATTTCGTCTGCATGTTGGAATTATCAGTCGCGAGCAGAACAATGTTCTCTACAGTTGAGCGTGCATTGTATCGAAATTAGTTGAATTGGAGAGTGGGAAGAATTACAAATTCTTAATGCACGTACGGTGGGTGCTTCCTTAACCATTGTATCCGATATGTTTGATGTCTCAAAAGGCACCGGAAGGAAGATTAGACTTATTCCGCATACAGGGAACGAAGGTTTGAGTTGAGTGTTCGTGACAGACGGTCACTGAAGAGGATCGTGACGAAAAGTAAGAGGACGACATCTACAAAATTCAATGTAGAACAGAATTTCTCAGTCAGGACCCCCGTCAACAACACGAAGGGGAATCCATAACCAGTCATTAATAGGGCGAGTAGGAATTCCAAAACAATTCATCAGCGAAGCAAATGGCCACAAAAGGACGACGTGGAAGAAATTCGTTTGCTCTTACGAATAAGGTTTCACACTATTTCCAACTTGATCCCGAGTTTACGTCAGAAGAGCGAAACACGGCGGATGTTCGGTGATCATTCAAGTAGCCATGTCGTGTTATTCCAAGTGTCCCACGGTTACTCTGGTGTGTTGGACGTCTGCCAAGGGTTATGGAACAATTTTTGCTGTTCAGATTCATCTAACGTTATACGTTTGCCCCCGAATGCTGATGCTGTCTTCCCAGATGGTAGGATTCCTCTTCACAAAGATCGCATCGTTTTGTGAGCATCAGAGTGGATTGTCGCCTCTCCCCTGGCCACCACGTTCACCAGATCTTAGTGTTGAGATTTTGTGGTCTACTATGGAGAGACCGCAGTTATCTAAACTTGCCACTATTTTGATGGAAGACTGGTATAAGGTACTCTTGAAAGCCGTACAGAACCGACATACGTCCAGAAGTAGTTTTGTATGCCAACAGGTTTCCTACGTTCTATTACATATGACGCAGTGTTGTGATATTGAAACTTCCGTATTTTTGTACACCGTCCAAATCTCAAGTGATATCGATACCGCCTTTCGTTAGTTCGTCACCATTTTTCACTATGTCTATTTATATCGCCTTTTGGCTTTCTCTATTCGTATCCGTTTTTGCCTTTCAGTAACAATATCGGTCTTTCACGCCGAGCTATGTAAGTCAAGTGATGTTTTATATACCAGTTACAGTTTGCGCTAATTTGGTGGCTTTCGATATTTTGAAACTAACATGATACTATGTTGCCTGGTTGTTTAGTTTCGTATGTTTATTTATTATTGTGTTATTGTTGTTGTTATTTTAGACTTACGAAATCCGCCATTTCTTGGAATTGTTTCCCATGCTGTCAATATTTACAATCAAACGCTGGTACAATTCCGTGTTTGATGTTTACATCTTCGCTCCATGGCAACGTGTAGCGTTGAGCTATGTAAGTCATGTAATGTTTTAAATACAAGGCATAGCTGATTTCTGCTAATTCTAGGTTTCTGGATTTTTAATACTAACATCATATCGTCATTCCACAGTTCTTTAGTTTTTTTATTATCATTGAGATGTTACTGTTGTTGCCTTAGATTTTACAGATCAATAGTTTCTAGGAGTTATCTTGTAAGCTTTCAATATTTTCTATTAAGTTGAAACACATTTGTATGTGATGTTTTTGAGTTTGCCTCATCTCAATGTGTAGCATCTGGCGGATTAATACGACGTCGTTGGTCAAAGCCGACAGGTGGTATCGAACTCCCTCGTTCATCAGAAGAACGATGGCGGAAAGATGAAGATACGGCATTAAAATTAAGTAAGAAAGGATGTAAATGATTAGATTCGCAGGCGATACTCTCGTCCCCAGTGAACGTGTGAAACAGATACAGGATCTGTTGAAAGGAGGAACCAGCTAATGAATTCAGCATGTAATACACTGTGAGTACACCAAACAAAGATGACAGAAATGAGGAAGGTCAGAAATGAAATCAGTGACAAACTGAACTTCAAAAGTAGTGATTTGTTACCTTCGAAACAAAATGACGCATGACGGAAGCAGCAAGGAACACAGAGACCGGGCAAAGTGCACCTAACTCTAAGATCATATTTCACTGAAAAGGAAGAAGCTCAGGGACAGAAAACTGCTGAAGTATGTCTGTGTGAATGGCTATTGTTACCGTTTGCTTGATGAAGGAGAATGGCGCAACTGTGACGTGTTCCTTCAGCGAACCTCACTCATTCACATTTTCACTATCTGCCACTTGTTCGCGAAAAACCCAAACGCAAATGTTGCGCCTATTCACTTTCCCAAATGTGTGGAAAGTTGCTGCGTAAGAGAAAACGACGTTTCTCAGGCAGTTGGAATTTCGATCTATCCGGTGCAACACCTCAAGAACAACTTCGTGCTGAAACTGCAAGTTATTTCGCAGCATTGCTTCCACAACTTGAATCTTATAAGCGTGCAAGGGAAACAGATCATGCAGCACATTGTCAACGGTTGAGCGAGGGTTGTTTAGTTCTCGAGGTACACGACAACTTACTTAAATGGGCTTGTTTGGGGGTCTCTCTAATCTCCTCAAACACACCAACGAACGTGCGTTTTCTGCCAGAACCAGACTATCTGTTTATACCCTTTCACAGTATGAACCTACCATACAATACCTTAGCTGTGTTCACCTCTGATGGTGCTCTTAGAAATCCACTTTGGTAACATTTTTTGGACAGCTATGAGCAATGGGTCATTTTATTTTCGCATACCACACCGTATACTGGGAACTCTCTTGCTGCGTAGTCATGTCTCGAAATCATGTAGCTCGTGAGTCAAAGGAAAGTGTATCGGTAAGAAAAAATTTACGCAAAACTTTTTGGGTGGCTTCAAAATGTGCTGGAAATCAAATGTGGTTTTTGCTTTTTGTATTTTCGCCATGTATTCCCATGCCAGTGAGATACGTCTGTTTAAATTTCAACTGTGAGCAGATTATTTTCAGTACAGACGACATTTCTACAGGACTATGGAGTCAACGTGGTTTGCTTCGATAGTTATACTAAGAAGAACGCTGCTAGGTTACGCAGGAGCAGGTATAGCACCACAAAACTTTAACGATTTTTGAAAATCATGTCGTCTCTTCTCAGACGATGGGGCTGCATTATGAGATATTGCCAGCACCACATGCAGCCCATCCTTTCTTTATCTATTTATTTATTTATTTTGATTCATCAGTCATGTAACAGGTTTGATGCAGCGCCCCACCAATTTCTTTTCATTTGCTCTCCTGCAACCCACACCCTCAGTTATTTGCTGGATTTACCCCAGTCTCTTCCTCTACAATGTTCGCTCTCTTTAGCTCCCACTAGTACCACGGAAATTATTCCCTAATGTCTCACCAGTCGTTCTGCGATCCTGTCCCGTCTTCTTTTCACTATTTTACATATATTACCTTCCTTTCCCATGCCCCGTAGAACCTCACTATTCCTTACATTATCAATTCATTTAATTTTCAACATTCTTCTGTACCGCCACATGTGAAATGTTTTGATTTTCTTCTTTTCCGGTTTTGTCTGGAATGCCCTTTGTGTCATCGTTATTCTTCTTCTTATGTCCTTCTTGTTCCTTAAATCGTGGGTTACTTTCTTGCCTTGGCAGCAGAATTCCGGAACTTTGTCTACCTTGTGGTCATCAGTTCTGATTTCAAGTTTGTCTTAATTCTCATTACTTTCGTGTTTTTTCGATTTACCCTAGTCCATATACTGTACTACTAAACTGTTCATTCCATTCCACAGATCCTGCAATTCCTTTCGATTTCTTTCTTTGTACCAATTTCATCAGCGAATCTCGTCGCTGATACCTACTCACGCTCAATTTTAATCCAACACTAGAAATTTTCCTTTATTTTCGTCCTTGTATGTTCTATGTATAGAGTGAACAGTAGGTGCGAAAAACTACGTTTTTGTCTTATATCCATTTCAATTCTTTCACTTCGTTCTTCATCTTCAACTCCCATTGTTCCTTCAGGGTTTTTATACATATTATATGTTACCCGTTTTCTCTATAGTTTACCTTTCTTTTCCTCAGGATTCCTAACGTCTTGCACCATTTGACGTTGTCGATCGCTTTTTCTAAATCGACAAATCATATGAACGTGTGTTAATTTTTCTTCAGTCTTGCTCACATTATCAAACGCAATGTCAGTCTGCCTCTCTGGTGGTTTTCCCTTTCTTAACGCCAAACTGATCATCGTCTAACACATCCTCAATTTTCTTCGCCAATCATCTGTGTATTAGTCTTGTCAGCAACTTGGATCTATGAGCTGTTAAGCCGATTGTGCTTTAATTCTCGAACTTGTCAGCTCTGAATACTTGTCAGCTCTGGCGGTCTTCGGAATTGTGTGGATGATGTTTTTCTCCAAGTTACATGGTAAATCGTTGGCCTCATATATTCTAAACAACAGCGTGAATTTTTCGCCCATGATTTTAGGAATTCCGATGGTATATTACTTATCCCTTCTGCCTTTCGCGATCTTTCAAATCTCTTTTAAATTCTGGTTCTAAGAGTGGAGTCGCTACTTCTTCTACATCGGCTCTTGTTTCACCTTATATCACGTTATAGAACGAGACCCCCCTCCCCCCCCCTCCCCCTACCAGAAGAGGCTTTCAATGTATTCCTTCCACCCATCGCTCTCCTCTCTCTCCTCTACCTTTTACAGTACCGCCCTTGTTTTTAATTTCACCGACATTTGTTTTGACTTTTCTACACTCCTGGAAATGGAAAAAAGAACACATTGACACCGGTGTGTCAGACCCGCCATACTTGCTCCGGACACTGCGAGAGGGCTGTACAAGCAATGATCACACGCACGGCACCGCGGACACACCAGGAGCCGCGGTGTTGGCCGTCGAATGGCGCTAGCTGCGCAGCATTTGTGCACCGCCGCCGTCAGTGTCAGCCAGTTTGCCGTGGCATACGGAGCTCCATCGCAGTCTTTAACACTGGTAGCATGCCGCGACAGCGTGGACGTGAACCGTATGTGCAGTTGACGGACTTTGAGCGAGGGCGTATAGTGGGCATGCGGGAGGCCGGGTGGACGTACCGCCGAATTGCTCAACACGTGGGGCGTGAGGTCTCCACAGTACATCGATGTTGTCGCCAGTGGTCGGCGGAAGGTGCACGTGCCCGTCGACCTGGGACCGGACCGCAGCGACGCACGGATGCACGCCAAGACCGTAGGATCCTACGCAGTGCCGTAGGGGACCGCACCGCCACTTCCCAGCAAATTAGGGACACTGTTGCTCCTGGGGTATCGGCGAGGACCATTCGCAACCGTCTCCATGAAGCTGGGCTACGGTCCCGCACACCATTAGGCCGTCTTCCGCTCACGCCCCAACATCGTGCAGCCCGCCTCCAGTGGTGTCGCGACAGGCGTGAATGGAGGGACGAATTGAGACGTGTCGTCTTCAGCGATGAGAGTCGCTTCTGCCTTGGTGCCAATGATGGTCGTATGCGTGTTTGGCGCCGTGCAGGTGAGCGCCACAGTCAGGACTGCATACGACCGAGGCACACAGGGCCAACACCCGGCATCATGGTGTGGGGAGCGATCTCCTACACTGGCCGTACACCACTGGTGATCGTCGAGGGGACACTGAATAGTGCACGGTACATCCAAACCGTCATCGAACCCATCGTTCTACCATTCCTAGACCGGCAAGGGAACTTGCTGTTCCAACAGGACAATGCACGTCCGCATGTATCCCGTGCCACCCAACGTGCTCTACAAGGTGTAAGTCAACTACCCTGGCCAGCAAGATCTCCGGATCTGTCCCCCATTGAGCATGTTTGGGACTGGATGAAGCGTCGTCTCACGCGGTCTGCATGTCCAGCACGAACGCTGGTCCAACTGAGGCGCCAGGTGGAAATGGCATGGCAAGCCGTTCCACAGGACTACATCCAGCATCTCTACGATCATCTCCATGGGAGAATAGCAGCCTGCATTGCTGCGAAAGGTGGATATACACTGTACTAGTGCCGACATTGTGCATGCTCTGTTGCCTGTGTCTATGTGCCTGTGGTTCTGTCAGTGTGATCATGTGATGTATCTGACCCCAGGAATGTGTCAATAAAATTTCCCCTCCCTGGGACAATGAATTCACGGTGTTCTTATTTCAATTTCCAGGAGTGTATATGCTGAGTGAGTCATTCCAACATTCATTCCTTTTTCAATTTCTTCATATGTTCCATGCAAAAATTTATCACTTAGATATCCTTCACTTCCTATTATTTCACACCTAAATGACCTGTGCTTCTGTATTCCCCAATTTTTCTAAAAATTCTTGTCCTTCTTCTTTCATCAGCCAACTGAAGTGTTTCTTCAGTTATCTATGGTTTCTTCCAGTTACCTGCTTATTACCAATGTCTTTCTTCCCAACTTCGGTGATTGCCCTTTTAAGACATCTCCGTTACTCTTCTGCCAAACTGCCTACTGAGCTACTCCTTACAGCAGTATCTATAGACTCAGAGGAGTTCAAGCCTATGTCTTCAGTCCTTATGATAGATTCTCTGCGGTGTTGCTTCATTTCACTGTGTGAATACTGCTGAAACATCATCCAGTTGTAAACCGAGTGGCTAAACGCCACAGTTCGTTCATTGAAAGATGTGCCATACGTTACACCCGGAGATTACAAGCGGACTGGTTTTTCCCCCGTCCGCAGTGTCTACAGTGCATCTTCGAAATGACGAAGACAGTTTACCACACACCTACACCACTGTGCAAGGCGACCACAACGGGAATGAAATCAGAGGGAGTGCACATATCTCAAGAAAACTGTCTGTAGGATAAATCTGAAGATATGGCAGAGAAAATGGTCGCCAGACACCCAGATTCATTCAAAATCAAGCTGACGGCCCTATTAAAAGCTAAGCCGTTCACAAATAAAGTTCAGAGGGGATTCCAGTGTTAAACTCGAAGGGCCTAGCTGTTAGATGGAAAGAATACTTTGAGAGCCTCAACGAGCGTGTGGAACTGACTACAGACGTGATAGGAAAGAAATGTATGTGTATTTGGGACATCCTGTGGGTGCAATACTAGAGTCAGAGTCCCCAGAGCTTTAGAAGAAGGAAACGAAGAATAGACGACCGAGAGAGAAGTGGTCTGATGAAAAACGGTGTTGGACATTTATACAGTCTTTTCCCATAACGCTAGAGCTGTATACTGAATAAACTGGTAACCTTCTGCGTTCTCTTCGACCAACTGGGTTTGAGCAGTGACGTCATACGTGACGTTGTTGGTTTCAAGTGTTCACTGGTGACACTTATCTTTAATTATCCTAGTAACGGTCGGAAACACTGATTGCACTTGCCCCGAAATTCGATATATTCCTCAAATTGAATTAGTACATAGGGGAAAAATTTTGGTTTCGGTAATATATATATATATATATATATATATATATATATATATATATATATATACACTCCTGGAAATTGAAATAAGAACACCGTGAATTCATTGTCCCAGGAAGGGGAAACTTTATTGACACATTCCTGGGGTCAGATACATCACATGATCACGCTGACAGAACCACAGGCACATAGACACAGGCAACAGAGCATGCACAATGTCGGCACTAGTACAGTGTATATCCACCTTTCGCAGCAATGCAGGCTGCTATTCTCCCATGGAGACGATCGTAGAGATGCTGGATGTAGTCCTGTGGAACGGCTTGCCATGCCATTTCCACCTGGCGCCTCAGTTGGACCAGCGTTCGTGCTGGACGTGCAGACCGCGTGAGACGACGCTTCATCCAGTCCCAAACATGCTCAATGGGGGACAGATCCGGAGATCTTGCTGGCCAGGGTAGTTGACTTACACCTTCTAGAGTACGTTGGGTGGCACAGGATACATGCGGACGTGCATTGTCCTGTTGGAACAGCAGGTTCCCTTGCCGGTCTAGGAATGGTAGAACGATGGGTTCGATGACGGTTTGGATGTACCGTGCACTATTCAGTGTCCCCTCGACGATCACCAGTGGTGTACGGCCAGTGTAGGAGATCGCTCCCCACACCATGGTGCCGGGTGTTGGCCCTGTGTGCCTCGGTCGTATGCAGTCCTGATTGTGGCGCTCACCTGCACGGCGCCAAACACGCATACGACCATCATTGGCACCAAGGCAGAAGCGACTCTCATCGCTGAAGACGACACGTCTCCATTCGTCCCTCCATTCACGCCTGTCGCGACACCACTGGAGGCGGGCTGCACGATGTTGGGGGGTGAGCGGAAGACGGCCTAACGGTGTGCGGGACCGTAGCCCAGCTTCATGGAGACGGTTGCGAATGGTCCTCGCCGATACCCCAGGAGCAACAGTGTCCCTAATTTGCTGGGAAGTGGCGGTGCGGTCCCCTACGGCACTGCGTAGGATCCTACGGTCTTGGCGTGCATCCGTGCGTCGCTGCGGTTCGGTCCCAGGTCGACGGGCACGTGCACCTTCCGCCGACCACCGGCGATAACATCGATGTACTGTGGAGACCTCACGCCCCACGTGTTGAGCAATTCGGCGGTACGTCCACCGGGCCTCCCGCATGCCCACTATACGCCCTCGCTCAAAGTCCGTCAACTGCACATACGGTTCACGTCCACGCTGTCGCGGCATGCTACCAGTGTTAAAGACTGCGATGGAGCTCCGTATGCCACGGCAAACTGGCTGACACTGACGGCGGCGGTGCACAAATGCTGCGCAGCTAGCGCCATTCGACGGCCAACACCGCGGTTCCTGGTGTGTCCGCTGTGCCGTGCGTGTGATCATTGCTTGTACAGCTCTCTCGCAGTGTCCGGAGCAAGTATGGTGGGTCTGACACACCGGTGTCAATGTGTTCTTTTTTCCATTTCCAGGAGTATATATATATATATATATATATATATATATATATATATATATATATATATATATATATATATATATGGTAATTCGTATTAGAGTCGACTCATATTTTGTGATTTTGTGTTAAAGTGGAAAAAAAGTTGTCTAGTGTAATGAGTCCAAGTAGTAGCGTATTTCAGCTGCTGCTTGCGCTTCGTACGTTTCGCCGTGTCTGATGTTCCACTCACCTTCACACTAATTTTGTTTATGTACGATCGCTTTTACGAACTGTTGTGGTAGTCGAGCTGCTCTGTCCCACCACCGTGAGCGAACCCTTCCAGCTTCTGTACTTCGATCCTATGCGGGGTGTTGGTGTAATATGAATTCACGACGACTACTCTGAGCAACGATATAAACTTCGGACTCTAAAGTTTCACATCTCTAAATTTTAAATTGTTTCTCTCTTATAAGACGGATCCCCTTAATTTCAACTCGCAGTAGACTAAAACCTCAACAAACTATCACGCGTGTGATCCGGAGGTACAACTTCTAAAGAACGCCTTATACTTCGCCAACGTTAACTGAGTTTTGACTTCAGACGAGCCGCGTGAACTGTGACATATCGCGTGTGGAGGTCTACATCGAAATTTTGTTTCGTTCCGACGGCACTTCCTTCTATGCTACTCGTCATTACCGGTCGATTTAGTTTGAAGAGGAAATATCAATACACATTTTGACCAAATTTGTCATTGATATCTATAACACATACCGAGATAAAAAATCTCAAAAAACATGCTTTTTTGGGGCCAAAGATAGTAAACCTTCCCTTAAGAGAAATACTTTCTATACCTTCCCTTCTTATCCCCAATACGCCTCTAACAGCGACGCACATCCTCAGACGATAATGCCTGAATTAAAAACTTCATTTCTTGTGACGGAGAAGCATCACCATCTTTGTTACTCAACATCTGCGACGAGCGAAGCTTTCGACAATAAGCAGTGGCTGGAGGCTCCAATAACCGTCGTGTAGCAACAGTCTGAGACAGCTCGTGAACGCTTACGGATCGTTTGCTGTACCGAAGTAATCGCTGACGAAGACTATCGCTGTAAGTGTGAATTATGTTTCCTTTCGTAGTTCACCTATGCTGCCAGTCATGTTTTATGTTGGAGTTTACACAGGGGTTGGACAAAAATATAGAAACAGCTCGAGAAGGAAATGCCTGAACATAAATGGTGATGCCAGCCCAGTCAGTAGGTTGCACTGTTTTATTTGACCAGGAGCGGCATCTGGGCAATGTCGTCTGAATGTTGCAAGTGTCACTCGCGAGCAGAACATTGTTCTCTACAGTTGAGCGCGCATTGTATCGTAGTTAGGTGAACGGGAGGGTCGGAAGATTTTCATATGCTTAGTGCACGTACGGTGGGTGCCTCCGTGACCAACGTAGGCGAAATGTTTGATGTCTCAAAAGGCTCCGTATAGAAGATTAGACTTATTCCGCAAACAGGGATCGAAAGTTTGAGTTGAGTGATCGTGACGAAAAATAAGAGGACGACAGCTACAAAAGTCACTGTAGATCAAAATTTCTCAATCGGCGCCCCCGTCGACAACACGAAGAGGAATCCATAACCAGACTGTTATAAGGCGAGCTGGAATTCCATACCAATTCATCCGCGAAGCAAATTGCCACAAAAGGACGACGTGCAAGAAATTCGTTTGGTCCTACAAAGCAGGTTTCACCCTTTTTCCAACTTGTGGAGAGCGAAACACGGCGGAGGAGGTGATCATGCAATCAGCCATGTCGTGGTATTCCAAGTGTCCCATGGTTACCCTGGAGTGTTGCACGTCTGCCAAGGGTTATGGAACTATTTTGGCAATTCGGATTCATCAAGTGGTACACGTTTGCGCCCAATGCTGATACTTTGTTCCTAGATGGCAGGATCCCTCTTCACAAAGACCGCATCGTTTTCTGAGCACCAGAGTGAACTGTCGCATCTGCCCTGCCCACCACGTTCACCAGATCTCAGTGTTGTTGAGATTTTCTGGTCTGCTATGGAGAGACGGCAGTTATCTAAACTTGCCACTATTTTAATGGAAGACTGGTATAAGATTCCCTTGAAAGCCGTACTGAACCTATATGTGTCCATTCCGAGACGAAGAGAAATAGTTTTGTATGGCAACAGGTTTCCAACGTTGTAATACATATGACGCAGTGTTGTCATATATATGTGTCCGTATTTTTGTCCACCGTCCATATCTCAAGTCATGTTGTCGATACCGCCTTTCGTTAGTTCGTCGCGGTTTTTCACTATGTGCATTGATATCGCCTTTTGGCTTTCTCTGTTCGTATACGTTTTTGGCTTTCACTAAGAATATCGGTCTTTCACGCCGAGCTATGCAAGTCAAGTGATGTTTTATATACCAGTTACAGTTGATTTGGGCTAATTTCGCGGTTTTCGATATTTTGAAACTAACGTGATACTGTGTTGCCTGGTTGTTTAGTTTCGTATGTTTTATTGTTATTGTTATTGTTGTTGTGATATTAGACTTGAGAGATCCGCAATTTCTTGCAGTTGTTACCCAAGCTGACAATATTTACTATTAAACGCTGGCACAATTCTGTGTTTGGTGTTTATATCTTCGAGCAATGGCAACGTGTAGCGTTGAGCTATGTAAGTCAAGTAATGTTTTATATACAAGGCTTAGCTGATTTGTGCTAATTCTAGGTTTTTTGAACTTTTAAGATTAACGTCATATTGTTATTCCTCAGTTGTTTAGTTTTTTTATTATCTTTGAGATGTTACTGTTGTTGCTTTAGATTTTAGAGGTCAGTAGTTTCTAGGAGTTGTCTCATAAGCTTTCAATATTTTTTATTAACAGTTATTACACTCTTGTATGTGATGATTTTATGTTTCCATCATGGCAATGTGTTGCATCTGGCGGATTAATATGACGTCGTTGGTCAAAGCCGACAGGTGGTATCGAACTCTCTCGTTAATCCGAAGAACGATGGCGGAAAGGTAAAGAATCGGTATTAAAATTATGGAAGAAAGGATGTAAATGATTAGATTCGCAGACGATACTGTCGCCCCCAGAGAACGCGTGAAGGTGTGAAACAATTACAGAATCTGTTGAAAAGACGAACCAGATAGTGAATTCAGCATGTAATACACTGAGAGTACACCAAACAAAGGCGACAGGAATGATATGTGTGACTAACTCAACTTGAAAACTAGTGATTTGTTGCCTTCGAAGCAAAATGACGCATGATGGAAGCAGCAAGGAACACAGAGACCGGGCAAAATGAATCTAACTCTAAGATCATATTTCACTGAAAAGGATGAAGCTAAGGGACAGAAAACTGCTGAAGTATGTCTGTATGAATGGCTAGTGTTACTGTTTGCTCGATGAAGAAGAGGGTGCAACTGTGCCGTCTTCCTTTAGCGAACCTCAGTCATTCACATTTTCACTACCTCCCACTTTTCCCGAAAATCCCAAACGCAGATGTCGCCTCTATTCAATTTTAGAAATTTGTGGAACGTTGCTGCGTAAGAGAAATCGACGTTTCTCAGGTATTTGGAATTTCGCTCGATCCGGTCCAACACCGCAACAGCTACTTCATGGCGAAACTGCAAGTCATTTTGCTGCATTGCTTCCACAACTTGAATCTTGTAAGCGTGCAAGGGAAACAGATTATGTAGCACATTGTCAACGGTTGAGCGAGGGTTGTTTTGTTCTCGAGATACTCGGAAACTGACTTAGATGGGCTTGTTTGGGAGTGTCTCTAATCTTCTCAACCACACCAACGAATGTGCGTTGTGTGAGAACCAGACCACCTGCTTATACTCTTACTCAGTATGAACTTACCATACAATACCTTAGCTGTGTTAACCTCTGGTGGAGCTGTTAGAAATTACGATGGTAATATTTTTTGGACGGCAACGAGCAATGGGTCATTTTGTTTCCGCATACCACACCATATACTCTCTATAGTAGGGCCTATACCTCTTTTTTCCTCAGGATTCGTAACATCTTTCACGCTCAAGATCGGTTTTTCTAAACCGACAAATCCTATGAAAGTGTCTTGATTTTTCTTCAGCCATGCTCACATTATCAAAACCCAATATTAGACTGAATGTCTGTTGGGTTTACCTCTCTTAAAATCAAACTGATCCTCGTCTAACACATCCTCAATTTTCTTTACCATTCATCTGTATATTAGTCTTGTCAACAACTTGGATCTATGAGCTGTTAAGCAGATTGTGCTATAGTTCTTGCACTCGTCAGCTTCGCAGTCTTCGGAATTGTGTGGATGATATTTTTCTCCAAGCCAGATCGTAAATTGCCAGCCTCATATATACTAAGCTCCATCATGAATATTTCGCCCACGATTTCAGAAGTTCCGATGGTATATTACTTATCCTTTCTGCTTTACGCGATCTTCCAAAGCTCTTTTAAATTTTAGTTCTATGAGTGGAGTCGCTACTTCTTTTACATCGGCTCTTATTTCTTCTTACATCAGGTCATTAGACGAGCCCCCCCCCCCCCCTCTTCCCCAGAAGAGACTTTCAACGAATTCCTTCCGACCATATGCTGTCCTCTCTTTCCTCTGTCTTTTACATTACCGCCCTTGCTGTAAATTTCACCGCAGATTATTTTGACTTTTCTATATGCTGAGTCAGTCCTTCCAACATTCATTCCTTTTTCAATTTCTTTCTATTTTCCATACAAACATTTATCATTAGATTTCCTGCACTTCCTATTATTTCTCTGTCTTTGCTACTTAACATCTGCGACGAGCGAAGCTCTCGACAATAAGCAGTGCCTGCAGGCTCCAATAACCGTTGTGTAGCAACAGTCTGAGACAGCCCGTGAACGCTTACGGATCGTTTGCTGTACCGAAGTAATTGCTGACGAAGACTATCGCTGTAAGTGTGAATTATGTTTCGTTTCGTAGTTCACCTATGCTGCCATAAGTTGGAGTTTACACAGAGGGTGGACAAAAATGTAGAAACAGCTCGAGAAGGAAATGCTTGAACATAAATGCTGATGCCATCCAAGTGAGTAGGTTGCACAGTTTTATTTGACCAGGAGCGGCATCTGTGCAATGTCGTCTGCATTTTGCAAGTGTCAGTCGCGAGCAGAACATTGTTCTCCACAGTTGAGCGTGCATTGTATCGAAGTTAGGTGAACTTGAGCGTGGGAAGATTTTCAAATACTTAGTGGGTGCTTCCGTAACCAACGTAGCCGAAACGTTTGATATCTCAAAAGGCACTGTATAGAAGATTAGACTTATTCCGCATACAGGGAACGAAAGTGTAAGTTGAGTGTTCGTGACAGACGGTCACTGAAGAGGATCGTGACGAAAAATAAGAGGACGACAGCTACAAAAGTCGCTGTAGAACAGAATTTCTCCGTCAGGACCCCCGTCAACAACACGAAGCGGAATCCATAACCAGACTGTCATAGGGCGAGCAGGAATTCCAAAACAATTCATCAGCGAAGCAAATGGCCACAAAAGGACGACGTGGACGAAATTCGTTTGGTCCTACGAATCAGGTTTCACACTATTTTGGTCTTGTGGCCGAGTTTCCGTCAGAAGAGCGAAACACAGCGGAAGTTCGGTGATCATTTAAGCAGCCATGTAGTGGTATTCCAAGTGTCCCATGGTTACTCTGAGGTGTTGCACGTCTGCCAAGGGTTATGGAACTATTTTAGCTGTTCATATTCATCCAACGGTACACCTTTTCCCCCCATTGCTGATGCTGTGTTCCTACATGCAGGATCCCTCTTCACAAAGACCGCATCGTTTTGTGAGCACCAGAGTGAACTGTCGCATCTCCCCTAGCCACGACGTTCACCAGATCTCAGTGTTGTTGAGATTTTGTGGTCTACCATGGAATGACCGCAGTTATCTAAACTTGCCACTATTTTGATGGAAGACTGGTATAAGATTCCTTTGAAAGCCGTACAGAACCTATATGTGCCCATTCCGAGACGAAAAGAAGTAGTTTTGTATGGCAACAGGTTTCCTACGTTGTATTACATATGACGAAGTGATGTGATATTGGTGTTACCGTATTTTTGTCCACCGTCCATATCTCAAGTCAATTGTCGATACCGCCCTTCGATAGTTCCTCGCGGTTTTTCACTATGTGCATTGATATCGCCTTTTGGCTTTCTCTGTTCGTATACGTTTTTGTCATTCAGTAAGAATATCGGTCTTTCACGCCGAGCTACGCAAGTCAAGTGATTTTTTATATACCAGTTACAGTTGATTTGGGCTAATTTCGCGGTTTTCGATATTTTGAAACTAACGTGATACTGTGTTGCCTGGTTGTTTAGTTTCGTATATTTTATTATTGTTGTTGTTGTTGTTATATTAGACTTGAGCCGGCCGCGGTGGTCTCGCGGTTCTAGGCGCGCAGTCCGGAACCGTGCGACTGCTACGGTCGCAGGTTCGAATCCTGCCTCGGGCATGGATGTGTGTGATGTCCTTAGGTTAGTTAGGTTTAAGTAGTTCTAAGTTCTAGGGGACTGATGACCACAGCAGTTGAGTCCCATAGTGCTCAGAGCCATTAGACTTGAGAGATCCGCAATTTCTTGGCGTCGCTACTCAAGCTGTCAATATTTACTATTAAACGCTGGTACAACTCTGTGTTTGATGTGCGTTAAATTTGCTACACCACAAAGACGACGTTCTACAGAAGCAAATTTAACCGACAGGAAGAAGATGCTGTGATATGCAAATGATTAGTTTTTCAGAGCATTTACACAAGGTTGGCTCCGGTGGCGACAACTACAACGTGCTTACATGAGGAAAGTGTCCAACCGATTTCTCATACACAAACAGCAGTTGACCGGCTTTGCCCCTTGAAACATTGTTGTGATGCCTCGTGTAAGGAGGAGACATGCGTACCATCACGTTTCCGACTTTGATAAAGGTCGGATTGTAGCAAATCGGAATTGCTGTTTAGCGTATCACGACATTGCTGCTCGCCTTGATCGAGATCCAGTGATGTTAGCAGAATGTGGAATCAGTGGGTTCAGGAGGGTAATACGGAACGCCGTGCTGGATCCCAACGGCCTCGTATCACTAACAGTTGAGATGACAGCAATCTCATCCGCATGGCTGTAACGGATCGTGCAGCTACGTCTCGATCCTTGAGTCAACAGACGGGGGCGTTTGCAAGACAACAACCATCTGTACGAACAGTTCGACGACGTTTGGAGCAGCATGGACTATCAGTTCGGAGACCATGGCTGCGGTTACCCTTCACGCTGTATCACAGACAGGAGCGTATGCGATGGTGTACTCAACGACGAACCTGGGTGCACGAATGGCGAACCATCATTTATTCGGATGAATCCAGGTTCTGTTTACCGCATCATGATGGTCGCATCCGTGTTTGGCGACATCGCGGTGAACGTACATTGGAAGCGAGTTTTCGTCATCGCCCTACAGGAGTATCACCCTTCGTGATGGTATGGGGTGCCATTGGTTACACGTCTCGGTCACCTCTAGTTCGCATTGACAGCACTTTGAAAATTTCAAATATGTTACACGCCCTGGCTCTACCCTTCATTCGATCCCTGCGAAACCCTACATTTCAGCAGAATAAAAAGTTCGACCGCATGTTGCAGGTTCTGTACGGGCCTTTCTGGATACAGAAAATGTTCGACTGCTGCCCTGGCCAGCACATTCTCCAGATCGCTCATCAATTCAAAACGTCTAGTCAATGGTGGCAGAGTAACTGGCTGCTCACAATACGCCAGTCACTACTCTTGATGAACTGTGGTATCGTGTTGAAGCTGCATGGGCAGCTGTACCTGTTCACGCCATCCAAGCTCTGTTTGACTCAATGCCCAGGCGTATCAAGGCCGTTATTACGGCCAGAGGTGGTTGCTCTAGGTACTGACTTCTCAGGATCCATGCACCCAAATTGCGTGAAAATGTAATCACATGTCAGTTGTAGCATAATATATTTGTCCAATGAAACCCGTTTATCATCTGCATTTCTTCTTGGTGTAGCAATTGTAATGGCAAGTAGTGTATCTTCGCGCCATGGCAACGTGTAACGTTGAACTTTGTAAGTCACGTAATGTTTTCTATACAAGGCATAGCTGATTTGTGCTAATTGTAGGTTTTTTGGATTTTTAAGACTAACGGCATACCGTCATGCACCAGTTGTTTAGTTTTGTTATTAATATTCAGATGTTACTGTTGTTGCTTTAGATTTTAGAGATCAATAGTTTCTAGGAGTTGTCTCGAAAGCTATCAATATTTTCTATTAAGAGTTGGTACTCTCCTGCAAGGGGTTTTTTTTATGTTTGCGTCATGGCAATGTGTAGCATCTGGCGGATTAATCTGACGTCGTTGGTCAAAGCCGACAGGTGATGTCCAACCCTCTCGTTGATCCGAAGAACGATTGCGAAAAGGTGAAGAAGCGGTATTAACATTATGGAAGAAACGATATAAATCATTAGATTCGCAGGCGACACTCTCGTTCGCAGTGAACGTGTGAAGCAATTACAGGATCTGTTGAAAAGTGGAACCGGCTAATGAATTCAGCATGTAATACACTGAGAGTACACCAAACAACGACGACAGAAATGACGAAGTTCAGAAATGATATGAGTGACAAACTCAACTTCAAAAGTAGCTATTTGTTTCCTTCGAAGCAAAGTGACGCATGACGGTGGGAGCAAGGAACACACAGAGAAGGACAAAATGCACCTATCTCTAAGAATATATTTCACTTTAAAGGAAGAAGCTAAGGGACAGAAAACTGCTGAAGTATGTCTGTTAGAATGGCTAGTGTTACCGTTTGCTCGATGAAGAAGAATGGCGCTACTATGCCGTGCTCCTTCGGCGAACCTCACTCATTCACATTTTCACTATCTCCCACTTGTTCCCGATAAACCCAAACGTAAATGTTGCCCCTCTTCACTTTTACAAATATGTGGAAAAATTGCTGCGTAAGAGAAAACGACGATTCTCAGGTATTTGGAATTTCGCTCGATCCGGTCCAATACCTAATCAGCAACTTCGTGGCGAAACTGCAAGTCATTTCGCTGCATTGCTTCCACAACTTGAATCTTGTAAGCGTGCGAGGGAAACATTATGCAGCACATTATCAACGGTTCTGCGAGGGTTGATTAGTTCTCGAGATACTCGGCAACTGACTTAGATGGGCTTGTTTGGGAGTATCTCTAATCTCCTCAACCACACCAACGAATGTGCGTTTTCTGTGAGAACCAGACCATCTGTTTGTACCATTACTCAGTATGAACTATCCATACAATACCTTAGCTGTGTTAACCTCTGGTGGAGCTCTTAGAAATTCACGATGGTAACATTTTTTGGAAGGTGATGAGCAATGGTTCATTTTGTTTCGACATACCACACCATATACTGGGAACTCCCTTGATGTGTAGTCATGTCTCGAAATCACGTAGCACGTGAGCCACAGGAACCTGTATCGCTTAGAAAAAAATTACGCAAAACATTTTTGGGTTGCCTCAAATGATGCTGCAAATCAAAAGAGGTTTTTCCTTTTTTTTATTTTCACCATGCATATCCATGCATGTGAAATACGTGTCTTTAAATTTCAACTGTGAGCAGATTACTTTCAGTACAGACGACTTTTCTACAGGACTTGGGAGTAACGTGGTTGGTTTCGTTAGTTGATACTAAGAAGAACGCTGCTGCTTAATCAGCAGCAGGTATAGCACCACGAAACATCAACGATTTTTGAAAATTATCTAGTGTCTTATCAGACGATAGCGTGCATCATGAAATGTTGCCAGCACCACATGCAGCCCAACTTTCCTTTTTCTATTTATTTATTTATTTTCATTCATCAGCCATCTAACAGGTTTAATGCAGTGCCCCACGAAATTCTTTCACTATTTTACGTATATTCCCTTCCTTGCCGATGCTCGGGAGAACCTCCCCATTAATTACCGTATTAATTCATATAATTTTTAACATTCTTCTGTACCAACACATGTCAAATGTTTCAATTTTCTTCTTTTCCGGTTTTGTCTGGAATGCCCTTTGTGTCATCGATAGTCTTCTTCTAATGTCCTTCTTGCTCCTTAAATCGTGGGTTACTTTCTTGCCTTGGCAGCAGAATTCCGGAACTTCGTCTACCTCGTGATCACCAGTTCTGATTCGAAGTTTCTCTTAATTCTCGTTACTTTCGTCTTTCTTCGATTTACTCCAGTCCATATACTGTACTACTAAACTGTTCGTTCCATTCCACATATCCTGCAATTCGTCTTCACTTTCTTTCAGGCTGGCAATTTCATCAGCTAATCTCGTCGCTGATACCTACTCATCCACAATTTTAATCCAACTCTGGAAATTCTCCTTTTATTTTCGTCATTGTATCTTCGATGTATAGATTGAACAGTTGGTGCGAAGAACTACGTCCTTGTCTTATACCCATTTCAATCCTTTCACTTCGTTCTTCGTCTTCAACTCCCATTTTTCCCTCAGGGTTTTTGTACATATTATATATTACTCGTTTTCTCTATAGTTTACCTCTTTTTTTCCTCAAGCTTCCTAACGTCTTGCACCGTCTGACGCTGCCGATCGCCTTTCTTAAATTTGTTTTCAGTCTTGCTCACATTATCAAACTCAATATCAAACTGACTGTCTGGTGGGTTTACCTTTCGTAATGCCAAACTGATCGTCGTCTAACACATCCTCATTTTTCTTTAAGATTCATCTGTATATTAGTCTTGTCAGCAACTTGGATCTATGAGCTGTTAAGCCGATTGTGCTTTAATTCTCGCACTTGTCAGCTCTGGCGGATTTCTTAATTGTGTGGACGATATTTTTCTCCAAGTCAGATGGTAAATCGCCAGCCTCATATATTCTAAACATCAGCCTGAATATTCCGATGGTATATTACTTATCCCTTCTGCCTTACGCGATCTTCCAAAGCTCTTTTAAATTCTGGTTCTTAGACTGGAGTCGCTACTTCTTCTACATCGGCTCTTGTTTCTTCTTAAATCACGTCATAGAACGAGACCCCCCTCCAGAAGAGGCTTTAAATGAATTCTTTGCACCCATCCGCTCTCGCTTTTAATTTCACCGAAGATTGTTTTGACTTTTCTATATGCTGAGTCAGTCCTTCCAACATTCATTCCTTTTTCAATTGCTTCATATGTTCCATGCAAACATTTATCATTTAGATTTTCTGCATTTCCTATTATTTCACTCCTTAATTACCTGTGTTTCTGTATTCCCGAATTTTTCTGAAAATTCTTGTACTGCTCCTTCCATCATTCAACTGAAGTGTTTCTTAAATTATCTACATCTATATCTACATCTACATTTATACTCCGCAAGCCACCCAACGGTGTGTAGCGGAGGGCGCTTTACGTGCCACTTTCATTGCCTCCCTTTTCTGTTCCAGTCGCGTATGGTTCGCGGGAAGAACGACTGTCTGAAAGCCTCCGTGCGCGCTCTAATCTCTCTGATTTTACATTCGTGATCTCCTCGGGAGGTATAACTAGGGGGAAGCAATATGTTCGATACCTCATCCAGAAACGCACCCTCTCGAAACCTGGACAGCCAGCTACATCGCGATGCAGAGCGCCTCTCTTGCAGAGTCTGCCACTTGAGTTTGCTAAACATCTCCGTAACGCTATCACGGTTACCAAATAACCCTGTGACGAAACGCGCCGCTCTTCTTTGGATCTTCTCTATCTCTTCCGTCAACCTGATCTGGTACGGATCCCACACTGATGAGCAATACTCAAGTATAGGTCGAACGAGTATTTTGTAAGCCACCTCCTTTGTTGATGGACTACATTTTCTAAGGACTCTCCCAATGAATCTCAACCTGGTACCCGCCTTACCAACAGTTAATTTTATATGATCATTCCACTTCAAATCGTTGCGCACGCATAGTCCCAGATATTTTACAGAAGTAACGGCTACGAATGTTTGTTCCACTATCATATAATCGTACAATAAAGGATCCTTCTTTCTATGTATTCGCAATACATTACATTTGTCTATGTTAAGGGTCAGTTGCCACTCCCTGCACCAAGTGCCTATCCGCTGCAGATCTTCCTGCATTTCGCTACAATTTTTTAATGCTGCAACGTCTCTGTATATTACAGCATCATCCGCGAAAAGCCGCATGGTACTTCCGACACTATCTACTAGGTCTTTTATATATATTGTGAAAAGTAATGGTCCCATAACACTCCCCTGTGGCACGCCAGAGGTTACTTTAACGTCTTTAGAAGTCTCTCCATTGATAACAACATGCTGTGTTCTGTTTGCTAAAAATTCTTCATTCCAGCCACACAGCTGGTCTGATATTCCGTAGGCTCTTACTTTTTTTATCAGGCGACACTGCGGAACTGTATCGAACGCCTTCCGGAAGTCAAGGAAAATAGCATCTATCTGGGAGTCTGTATCTAATATTTTCTGGGTTTCATGAACAAATAAAGCGAGCTGGGTCTCACACGATCGCTGTTTCCGGAATCCATGTTGATTCCCACAGAGTAGATTCTGGGTTTCCAAAAACGACATGATACTCGAGCAAAAAACATGTTCTAAAATTCTACAACAGATCGATGTCAGAGATATAGGTCTATAGTTTTGCGCATCTGCTCGACTACCCTTCTTGAAGACTGGGACTACCTGTGCTCTTTTCCAATCATTTGGAACCTTCCGCTCCTCTAGAGACTTGCGGTACACGGCTGTTAGAAGGGGGGCAAGTTCTTTCGCGTACTCTGTGTAGGATCGAATTGGTATCCCGTCAGGTCCAGTGGACTTTCCTCTGTTGAGTGATTCCAGTTGCTTTTCTATTCCTTGGACACTTATTTCGATGTCAGCCATTTTTTCGTTTGTGCGAGGATTTAGAGAAGGAACTGCAGTGCGGTCTTCCTCTGTGATACAGCTTTGGCAAAAGGTGTTTAGTATTTCAGCTTTATGCGTGTCATCCTCTGTTTCAATGCCATCATCATCCCGAAGTTTCTGGATATGCTATTTCGAGCCACTTACTGATTTAACGTAAGACCATAACTTCCTAGGATTTTCTGTCAAGTCGGTACATAGAATTTTACTTTCGAATTCACTGAACGCTTCACGCATAGCCCTCCTTACGCTAACTTTGACATCGTTTAGCTTCTGTTTGTCTGAGAGGTTTTGGCTCCGTTTAAACTTGCAGTGAAGCTCTCTTTGCTTTCGCAGTAGTTTTCTAACTTTGTCGTTGAGCCACGGTGGGTTTTTTTCCGTTCCACACAGTTTTACTCGGCACGTACCTGTCTAAAACGCATTTTACGATTGCCTTGAACGTTTTCCATATACTCTCAACATTCTCAGTGTCGGAACAGAAATTTTCGTTTTGATCTGTTAGGTAGTCTGAAATCTGCCTTCTATTACTCTTGCTAAACAGATAAACCTTACTCCATTTTTTTATACTCCTATTAACTTCCATATTCAGAGATGCTGCAACGGCCTTATGATCACTGATTCCCTGTTCTGCACTTACAGAGTCGAAAAGTTCGGGTCTGTTTGTTATCAGTAGGTCCAAGATGTTATCTCCACGAATCGGTTCTCTGTTTAATTGCTCGAGGTAATTTTCGGATGGTGCACTCAGTATAATGTCACTCGATGCTCTGTCCCAACCACCTGTCCTAAACATCTGAGTGTCCCAGTCTATATCTGGTAAATTGAATTCTCCACCTAAGACTATAACATACTGAGAAAATGTATGTGAAATGTATTCCAAATTTTCTCTCAGTTGTTCTGCCACTAATGCTGCCGAGTCGGGAGGTCGGTAAAAGGAGCCAATTATTAACCTAGCTCGGTTGTTCAGTGTAACCTCCACCCATAATAATTCACAGGAACTGTCCACTTCTACTTCACTACAGGATAAACTACTACTAACAGCGACAAACACGCCACCACCGGTCGCATGCAATCTATCCTTTCTAAACACCGTCTGTGCCTTCGTAAAAATTTCGGCAGAATTTATCTCTGGCTTCAGCCAGCTTTCTGTATCTATAACGATTTCAGCTTCGGTGCTTTCTATCAGCGCTTGAAGTTCCGGTACTTTACCAATGCAGCTTCGACAGTTTACAATTACAATACCGATTGCTACTTGGTCCCCGCATGTCCTGACTTTGCCCCGCACCCTTTGAGGCTGTTGCCCTTTCTGTACTTGCCCGAGGCCATCTAACCTAAAAAACCGCCCAGTCCGCGCCACACAACCCTTGCTACCCGTGTAGCCGCTTGCTGCATGTAGTGGACTCCTGACCTATCCAGCGGAACCCGAAACCCCACCACCCTATGGCACAAGTCGAGGAATCTGCAGCCCACACGGTCGCAGAACCGTCTCAGTCTCTGATTCAACCCTCCACTCGGCTCTGTACCAAAGGTCCACAGTCAGTCCTGTCGACGATGCTGCAGATGGTGAGCTCTGCTTTCATCCCGCTAGCGAGACTGGCAGTCTTCACCAAATCAGATAGCCGCCGGAAGCCAGAGAGGATTTCCTCCGATCCATAGCGACACACATCATTGGTGCCGACGTGAGCGACCACCTGCAGATGGGTGCAGCCTGTACCCTTCATGGCATCCGGAAGGACCCTTTCCACATCTGGAATGACTCCCCCCGTGATGCACAAGTTGTGCACATTGATTTTCTTCCCCTCTCTTGCTGCCATATCCCTGAGGGGCCCCATTACGCGCCATGGTTTCTTCGCAGTTACCTTCTTTGTACCAATGTTTTTCTTCCCAACTTCGGTGATTGCTCTTTTAAGACATCTCCGTTACTCTTCTGCCAAACTACCTACTGAGCTACTCCTTACAGCAGTATCTATAGACTCAGAGGAGTTCAAGCCTATGTCTTCAGTCCTTATGATAGATTCTCTGCGGTGTTGCTTCATTTCACTGTGTGAATACTGCTGAAACATCATCCAGTTGTAAACCGAGTGGCTAAACGCCACAGTTCGTTCATTGAAAGATGTGCCATACGTTACACCCGGAGATTACAAGCGGACTGGTTTTTCCCCCGTCCGCAGTGTCTACAGTGCATCTTCGAAATGACGAAGACAGTTTACCACACACCTACACCACTGTGCAAGGCGACCACAACGGGAATGAAATCAGAGGGAGTGCACATATCTCAAGAAAACTGTCTGTAGGATAAATCTGAAGATATGGCAGAGAAAATGGTCGCCAGACACCCAGATTCATTCAAAATCAAGCTGACGGCCCTATTAAAAGCTAAGCCGTTCACAAATAAAGTTCAGAGGGGATTCCAGTGTTAAACTCGAAGGGCCTAGCTGTTAGATGGAAAGAATACTTTGAGAGCCTCAACGAGCGTGTGGAACTGACTACAGACGTGATGGGAAAGAAATGGATCTGTATTCGGGAGATCCTGTGGGTGCAATACAAGAGTCAGAGTCCCCAGAGCTTTAGAAGAAGGAAACGAAGAATAGACGACCGAGAGGGAAGTGGTTTGATGAAAAACGGTGTTGGACATTTATGCAGTCTTTTTCACATAACGTTAGAGCTGTATACTGAATAAACTGGTAGCCTTCTGCGTTCTCTTCGACCCAGTGGGTTTGAGCAGTGACGTGATGAGTGACGTTGTTGGTTTCAAGTGATCATACGCTACACTTACCTTTGATTGTCCTAGTAACGGTCGGAAACACTGATTGCACTCTCCCAGAAAGTCGATATACATAACAAAAGGAATTATCACATAGGAGAAAATTTTGTTTTCGAAAATATATATATGAGCTAATTCGAATTAGCTATCGACTGTCATTTTTTGATTTTGTGTTAAAGTAGAAAAAAGATGTCTAGTCTTATGAGTCCAAGTAGTAGCGTATTTCAGCTGCTGCTTGCGCTTGGTACGTTTCGCTGTGTCTGACGCTCCACTCACCTTTATACTATTTTTGTTTATGTTGGTTCAAATGGCTCTGAGCACTATGCTACTTAAGTTCTGAGGTCATCAGTCGCCTAGAACGTAGAACTAATTAAACCTAACTAACCTAAGGACATCACACACATCCATGGCCGAGGCAGGATTCGAACCAGCGACCGTAGCGGACGCTCGGTTCCACACTGCACCGCCTAGAACCGCACGGCCACAACGGACGGCTTCTGTTTATGTACGATGGCCTTTGCGAACTGTTGTGGTTGTCGAGCTGCTCTGTCCCACCACCGTGAACGAACCCTTCGAGCTTCTGTACTTCGATCCTGTGCAGGGTGATTCTGAAATATGAAATCACGTCGACCACTTTGACCAACGAAAGAAACTTCGAACTCTTAAAGTTTCACATCTCTAAATTTTGAAATACCGGGTGATCAAAAAGTCAGAATAATTTTGAAAACTTAATAAACCACGGAATAATGTAGGTAGAGAGGTAAAAATTTACACACATGCTTGGAATGACATGGTGTTTTATTAGAACCAGGCGCTCCACCCCATATTGCTAGACACGTGAAGGATCTCTTGCGCGCGTCGTTTGGTGATGATCGTGTGATCAGCCGCCACTTTCGTCATGCCTGGCATTCCAGGTCCCCACACCTCAGTTTTCTTGGTTTTAATAAAACCCCATGTCATTCCAAGCATGTGTGTCAATTCGTACATCTCTATCTAGATTATCCCGTGATTTATTCAGTTTTCAACTTTATACTGACTTTTAGATCACCCGGAATTTCTCTCTTATAAAGTCGGATCCCCTTAATTTCAGCTCGCAATACGTTAAAACTTCAGCAAACTATCACACGTGTGATACGCAGGTAACTCTCCTAAAGAATCTTATACCTTTCGCCAACGTCAACTCAGTTTTGATTTCAGACAAGCCGGCTGACCTGTGACATATCGCGCGTGGAGGTCTAAATCGAAATGTTGTTTCGTTCCGACGGCACTTCCAGCTGTGTCCTTCGTTCCAGGTCCAAAAGATTTCAGTTTGTAGAGGAAATATCAATACACATTTTGACCAAATTTTTTAAACTGATATCCTTAACACATACGGAGAAAAAAAAACTCAAAGAAAATGCTTTTTTCGGCCCAAAGACACTAACCCACCCCATAAGAAAAATACTTTCTATATCTTCAATTTTTATCCCAAATAGTACCTGTAACTGCGACGCACAGCCACAGACGATAATGGCTGAATTAAAAAGTTCATTCCTTGTGACATCTTTGCTACTTAACATCTGCGACGAGCGAAAGCTCTCGACAATAAGCAGTGGCTGGAGGCTCCAATAACCGTTGTAGAGCAACAGTCTGAGACAGCCCGTGAACGCTTACGGATCGTTTGCTGTACCGAAGTAATTGCTGACGAAGACTATCGCTGTAAGTGTGAATTATGTTTCCTTTCGTAGTTCACCTATACTGCCAGTCATGTTTTATGTTGGAGTTTACACAGGGGGTGGACAAAAATATAGAAACAGGTCAAGGAAATGCTTGAACATATATGTTGATGCCGGCCAAGTCAGTAGGTTGCACAGTTTTTTTTGACCAGGAGCGGCATCTGTGCAATGTCGTCTGCATGTTGGAAGAGTCAGTCGCGAGCAGAACAACGTTCTCTACGGTTGAGCGTGCACTGTATCGAAGTTAGGTGAACTGGAGCTTGGGAAGATTTTCAAATTCTTAGTGCACGTACGGTGGGTACTTCCGAAACCAACGTAGCCGAAATGTTTGATGTCTCTAAAGGCACCGTATAGAAGATTAAACTTATTCCGCATACAGGGAACGAAAGTGTAAGTTGAGTGTTCGTGACAGACGGTCACTGAAGAGGATCGTGACGAAAAATAAGAGGACGACAGCTACAAAAGTCGCTGTAGAACAGAATTTCTCCGTCAGGACCCCCGTCAACAACACGAAGCGGAATCCATAACCAGACTGTCATAGGGCGAGCAGGAATTCCAAAACAATTCATCAGCGAAGCAAATGGCCACAAAAGGACGACGTGGACGAAATTCGTTTGGTCCTACGAATCAGGTTTCACACTATTTTGGTCTTGTGGCCGAGTTTCCGTCAGAAGAGCGAAACACAGCGGAAGTTCGGTGATCATTTAAGCAGCCATGTAGTGGTATTCCAAGTGTCCCATGGTTACTCTGAGGTGTTGCACGTCTGCCAAGGGTTATGGAACTATTTTAGCTGTTCATATTCATCCAACGGTACACCTTTTCCCCCCATTGCTGATGCTGTGTTCCTACATGCAGGATCCCTCTTCACAAAGACCGCATCGTTTTGTGAGCACCAGAGTGAACTGTCGCATCTCCCCTAGCCACGACGTTCACCAGATCTCAGTGTTGTTGAGATTTTGTGGTCTACCATGGAATGACCGCAGTTATCTAAACTTGCCACTATTTTGATGGAAGACTGGTATACGATTCCCTTGAAAGCCGTACAGAACCTATATGTGTCCATTCCGAGACAAAAAGAAGTAGTTTTGTATGCCAACAGGTTTCCTACGTTGTATTACATATGACGAGGTTTTGTGATATTGGTTCAAAATGGTTCAAATGGCTCTGAGCACAATGGGACTTAACATCGTAGGTCATCAGTCTCCTAGAACGTAGAACTAGTTAAACCTAACTAAACTAAGGACATCACACACATCCATGCCCCAGGCAGGATTCGAACCTGCGACCGTAGCAGTCGCACGGTTCCGGACTGCGCGCCTAGAACCGCGAGACCACCGCGGCCGGCCTGTGATATTGGTGTTTATGTATTTTTGTCCACCGTCCATATCTCAAGTAATATTATCGATACCGCCTTTCGTTAGTTCGTCGCGGTTTTTCACTATGTGCATTGATATCGCCTTTTGGCTTTCTCTGTTCGTATACGTATTTGGCTTTCAGTAAGAATATCGGTCTTTCACGTCGAGCTATGCAAGTCAAGTGATGTTTTATATACCAGTTACAGTTGATTTGGGCTAATTTCGCGGTTTTCGATATTTTGAAACTAACGTGATACTGTGTTGCCTGTTTGTTTAGTTTCGTATGTTTTATTATTATTGTTATTGTTGTTGTTATATTAGACTTGAGAGATCCGCAATTTATTGGAGTTTTTACCCAAGCTGTCAATATTTAATATTAAACGCTGGTCCAATTCTGTGTTTGATGTTCATACACTACTGACCATTAAACTTGTTACACCACGAAGACGACGTTCTACAGAAGCGAAATTTAACCGACAGGAAGAAAATGCTGTGATATGCAAATGATTAGTTTTTCAGAGCACTGACACAAGGTTGGCGCAGGTGGCGACAACTACAACGTACTGACATGAGGAATGTTTCCAACCTATTACTCATACACAAACAGCAGTTGACCGTCTTTGCCCCGTGAAACGTTGTTGTGATCCCTCGTGTAAGGAGGAGAAATGCGTTCCATCACGTTTTCGACTTTGATAAAGGTCGGATTGTAGCAAATCGCAATTGCTGTTTAGCGTATCGCCACATTGCTGCTCGCGTTGGTCGAGATCCAGTGATGTTAGCAGAATGTGGAATCGGTGGGCTCTGGAGGGTAATACGGAACGCCGTGCTGGATCCCAACGCCCTCGTATCACTAGCAGTCGAGATGACAGGAATCTTATCCGCATGGCTGTAACGGATCGTGCAGCTACGTCTCGATCCTTGAGTCAACAGACGGGGACGTTTGCAAGACAACAACCATCTGCACGAACAGTTCGACGACGTTTGCAGCAGCATGGACTGTCAGTTCGGGGACCATGGCAACGGTTACCCTTGACGCTGCATCAAAGACAGGAGCGCCTGCGATGGTGTACTCAACGACGAACTTGGGTGCACGAATGGCGAACCGTCATTTTTTCGGATGAATCCAGGTTCTGTTTACCGCATCAAGATGGTCGCATCCGTGTTTGGCGACATCGCGGTGAACGCACATTGGAAGCGAGTTTTCTTCATCGCCATACTGCAGTATCACCCGGCGTGATGTTATGGGGTGCCATTGGTTACACGTCTCGGTCACCTCTTGTTCGCATTGACGGCACTTTGAATATTTCAGATGCGTTACACGCCCTGGCTCTACCCTTCATTCGATCCCTGCGAAAGCCTACATTTCAGCAGAATAAAAAGTTCGACCGCATGTTGCAGGTTCTGTACGGGCCTTTCTGGACAAAGAAAATGTTCGACTGCTGCCCTGGCCAGCACATTCTCCAGATCTCTCATCAATTCAAAACGTCTAGTCAATGGTGGCAGAGTAACTGGCTGCTCACAATACGCCAGTCGCTACTCTTGATGAACTGTGGTATCGTGTTGAAGCTGCATGGGCAGCTGTACCTGAACACGCCATCCAAGCTCTGTTTGACTCAATGCCCAGGCGTATCAAGGCCGTTATTGCGGCCAGAGGTGGTTGTTCTAGGTACTGATTTCTCAGGATCTATGCACCCAAATTGCGTGAAAATGTAATCACTTGTCAGTTCTAGTATAATATATTTGCCCAATGAAACCCGTTTATCATCTGCATTTCTTCTTGGTGTAGCAATTTTAATGGCAAGTAGTGTATCTTCGCGCCATGGCAACGTGTAACGTTGAACTATGTAAGTCAAGTAATGTTTTAAAACAAGGCATAGCTGATTTGTGCTAATTCTAGGTTTTTTTGGATTTTTAAGACTAACGGCATACCGTCATGCACCAGTTGTTTAGTTTTGTTATGAATATTCAGATGTTACTGTTGTTGCTTTAGATTTTAAAGATCAATAGTTTCTAGGAGTTGTCTCGTAAGCTTTCAATATTTTCTATTAAGAGTTAGTACACTCTTGTACGTGATGTTTTTATGTTTGCGTCATGGCAATGTGTAGCATCTGGCGGAGTAATATGACGTTGTTGGTCAAAGCCGACAGGGTGTATCGAACCCTCTCGTTGATCCGAAGAACGATTGCGAAAAGGTGAAGACGCGGTATTAACATTATGGAAGAAAGGATGTAAATGATTATATTCGCAGGCGATACTCTCGTCCCCAGTGAACGTGTGAAGCAATTACAGGATCTGTTGAAAAGTGGAACCGGCTAATGAATTCAGCATGTAATACACTGTGAGTACACCAAACAAAGACGACAGAAATGACGAAGGTCAGAAATGATATCAGTGACAAACTCAACTTCAAAAGCAGTGATTTGTTACCTTCGAAGCAAAGTGACGCATGACGGTAGGAGCAAGGAACACAGAGACCGGACAAAATGCAACTCTAAGGTCATATTTCACTGAAAAGGGAGAAGCGAAGGGACAGAAAACTGCTGAAGTATGTCTGTATAAATGGCTAGTGTTACTGTTTGCTCGATGAAGAAGAATGGTACACCTGTGTCATCTTCCTTCAACGAACCTCACTCATTCACATTTTCACTACCTCCAACGTGTTCCCGAAAATCCCAACCGCAAATTTTGCGCCTATTCACTTTCCCAAATGTGTGGAAAGTCGTTGCGTAAAAGGACACGACGTTTCTCAGGTAGTTGGAATTTCGCTCCATCCGGTTCAGCACCTCAACAGCAACTTCGTGGCGAAACTGTAAATCATTTCGCTGCATTGCTTCCACAACTTGAATCTTGTAAGCGTGCAAGGGAAACAGATTATGCAGCACATTGTCAAAGGTTGAGCGAGGGTTGCTTAGTTCTGGAGATACTCGACAACTGACTTAGATGGGCTTGTTTGGGAGTCTCTCTAATCTCCTCAACCACACCAACGAATGTGCGTTTTCTGCCAGGATGAGACTATAAACTTTTACCCTTAATCAGTATGAACTTACCATACAATACCGTAGCTGTGTTAACCGCTGGTGGAGCTCTTTGAAATTCACGTTGGTAACATTTTTTGGACACCAATGAGCAATGGGTAATTTTGTTTCTGCATACCACACCATATACTGGGAACTCCCTTGATGTGTTGTCATATCTCGAAATCGTGTAGCACGTGAGTCAAAGGAAACTGTATCGCTTGGAATAAATTTACGCAAAACTTTTTGGGTTGCATCAAATGATGCCGCAAATCAAATGTGGTTTTTCCTTTTTTTATTTTCGCTTTGCATTTCCATGCCTGTGTGATACGTCTGTTTAAATTTCAGCTGTGAGCACATTAGTTTGAGTAGAGTCGACTTTTCTACAGGACTTTGGGGTCAACCGTGGTTGGTTTCGTTACTTGATATTAAGAAGAACGCTGCTGGGTAAGCAGCAGGTATAGCACCACGAAACATCAACGATTTTTGAAAATCCTCTCGTCTCTTCTCGGACGATTGGAGAGCATCATGAGATGTTGCCAGCACCACATGCAGCACAACCTTTCTTTTTCTATGTACGTATTTATTTTGATGCATCAGTCATCTAACTGGCTTAATGCAGCGACCCACGAATTCCTTTCCTGTCCTCGCGTTTTCATCTTACAGTAGTATTTGCAACCCACTCCCTTAGTTATTTGCTGGATGTACCCCAGTCTCTTCCTCTACAGTGTTTGCTCTCTGTAGCTCCCACTAGTACCACGGAAATTATTCCCTGATGTCTTACCAGACGTTCTACCATCCTGTCCCCTCTTCTTTTCACTATTTTACATATTATTCCCTTCCTCGCCGATCCTCCGGGAAACTTCCCCATTCTTTAACTTGTCAATTCATTTAATATTCAACATTCTTCTGTAGCACCACATGTCAAATGTTTCAATTTTCTTCTTTTCCGATTTTGCCTGGAATACTCTTTGTGTCATCGACACTCTTGTTCTTATGTCCTTCTTGCTCCTCAATCGTGGGCTACTTTCTTGCCTTGCCGGAACTTCGTGTACCTCGTGGTCACCAGTCCTGTTTGAAGTTTCTCTTAATTCTCGTTACTTTCGACTTTCTTCGATTTACTCTAGTCCATATACTGTACTAGTAAACTGTTCATTCCATTCCACAGATCCTGCAATTCCTCTTCGCTTTCTTTCAGGGTAGCAATTTCATCAGCGAATCTCGTCGCTGATACCTTCTCACCCTCAATTTTAACCCAACTCTGGAAATTTTCCTTTATTTTCATCATTGTATCTTCGTGTATAGATTGAACAGTAGGTGCGAAAAACTACGTCTTTGTCTTATACCCATTTCAATCCAATCACTTCGTTCTTTCTCGTGAACTCTCATTTTTCCCTCAGGCTTTTTGTACATATTATATGTTACCCGTTTTATCTACAGTTTACGTCCTCAGGATTCCAAACGTCTTGCACCATTTGACGCTGTCGATCGCTTTTTCTAAATCGACAAATCCTTTGAACGTGTCTTGATTTTTCTTCAGTCTTGCTCACATTATCAAACGCAATCGAACTGCCTGTCTGGTGGGTTTACCTTTATTAAGGCCAAACTGATCATCGTCTAACACATCCTCAATTTTCTTTACCATTCATCTGTGAAGTAGTCTTGTCGGCAACGTATATATATATATACGTGTATTACTTATCCCTTCTGCCTTACGCGATATTCCAAAGCTCTTTCAAATTATGCATCTAAGACTGGAGTCGCTACTTCTTCTACTAAATCGGTTCTTGTTTCTTCTCAAATCACGTCATAAGACGAGCCGTCAAGCCCCAGCTCCCCAGAAAAGGCTTTCAATGAATTCCTTCCACCCATCCGCTCTCCTCTCTCTCCTTTGCCTTTTACAGTACCGCCCTTGCTTTTGGTTTCACCGAAGATTGTTTTTACTTTTCTATATGCTGAGTCAGTACTTCCAACATTCGTTCCTTTTTCAATTTCTTCATATTTTCCATGCAAACGTTTATGATTTAGATTTCCTGCACTTCCGATTATTTCACTCCTAAATGACCTGTGCTTCTCTATTCATGATTTTTTCTGAAAATTCTTGTGCTTCTTTTTCCATCACCCAACTGAAGTGTTTCTTCAGTTATTCATGGTTTCTTCGCAGTTACCTTCTTTGTACCAATGTTTTTCTTCCCAACATCCGTGATTGCCCTTTTAAGACATCTCTGTGACTCTTCTGCCGAACTGCTTACTGAGCTACTCCTTACCGCAATAACTATAGACTCAGAGGACTTCAAGCCTATGTCTTCAGTCCTTGGCAATTCCGTATCCCACTTCTTGGCGCATTGATTCTTTCTGACTAGTTTCTTAAACTTAAGACAATTCTTCACCACTGCTAAATTATGATCTGAATCTACATTTGTTCCTTGATACGCCTTACAACCCAGTATCTGATTTCGGAATCTCTGCCTGACCAGAATATTCGCTATTACTAGCTGATGATTATTGCTGAACTCCATTGGTCCTTTTCCTCCCTCATTCCTACTGCCCTGGACATCTGCCCGCCCTTCTCTCTCTTTGAAAAGTCCGTTGGCATAACGAGGGTGACATTTCTTCCTGGAAGTCTTGGTTGCTTACTTCAGCTCCAATAAGCGGCTATCGTACGCCAACAGTTAAACGCTGTACCCCATTTACTTTCTAAATCACCATCTTCGTGGAAATAAACCTGCTCGAATCGAAATATTCTTTGTTAAGGCTCTCGTCTGTATAGTAATGCGCAACGCTGCAGGCAAAGAGATTGGCCACTATGGCCATCAGTCCGTGCGTCAAATGCTGAACGCTGAACGCGGAAGAGAATTTGAATATGTCCTGCCCGCTTTATATGTACCTGATTTCTCACTCATGTGTAGAAATTAGGTCTCAGAGTCACGTATGACACACATAGATGAATGAAGGGGACATACAGGGTGCAAAAAGTGCAACCTTATGTCAACAGTATGATGTAGCCCCCCCCCACCCCCACCCGTTTAATTTTTTAAATCACCATCTCTATTCTCAGTCGTCTTGCTTGTGGACATGGTAATGATTTTCTGATATTCCTTCATTTATTTCATTCCCTTATTTATCTACTCTTCTAACTACTATCTAGAGATTAACTAGCTCGGTCTGACAGTACAGTATATTAAAGTAATGTGACTGTTTTCTTGCTCTGCAATTGATACTCAATTTACTAACTACAGAAAGCGTAAAACAGATGGGAGATTGGATATAACGACTCGTCGACATCTAGGTCGTTAGAGACGGAGCACAAGTTCGGATTGTGTCGAGGATGGCGCAAGAAAATCTGCCGTGGCCTTTCACAGGACCCATCCTTGCATTTGCAGGAGTGATTTAGGGAAATCAAGGAAAACCTACATCTGCTTGGCCGGACGCGGGTTTGAACTTTCGTCCTCCAGAATGTGAGTTTCAGATGAAGTTTGACGAATCAAATGGCTCTGAGCACTATGGGACTCAACTGCTGAGGTTGTTAGTCCCCTAGAACTTAGAACTAGTTAAACCTAACTAACCTAAGGACATCACAAACATCCATGCCCGAGGCAGGATTCGAACCTGCGACCGTAGCGCCCTTGACGAATCCTTTCTTCAATTTATTACCTCTGTTAACAGTGTCAAACACGTAGATATCGTAAGTCTGTTTCCACATACTACGCATAATTTTCGGTATCTGATATTTCTTCGAATTGTCTAATAGTGGTAGACTAGTTTTCGGCAATATTTTCTTGTATTGTCCTTCATGAATGTCGAAATAACTTCTTTTGTATCGAAAGACAGTGCTCTCAACTCTAACACCATTAGCAGTATCATCGCATACACGTTATTCATCTCACTTACCGTAACTAGATCCAGCGCCAGATTTAAAATATAAAGGTTGAGGGAAATACTGTATAAGTCTTCCTGTTTTATCTACATCACAACCACTACCGGCGATGCTTAGTCACAGACGATAATGTCTGGATTAAAAAGTTCATTTCGTGCGATGGAGAAGTACCGCCTTCACTGCAAACAAGTGACAAGTGATGCCCTCAACAATAAGCAGTGGCTGGAGACACTCATAACCGTTGTGTAGCAACAGTCTGAGACAGCTCGTGAACGCTTACGGATCGTTTTCGGTGTCAAAGTAGCTTGCTGACGAAGACTATCGCTGTAAGTATGATCTATAGTTCGTTTCGTTGTATAACTATGCCGTCAATCACCCTCCGACGCCCTGAGAATTAATGTATGATGTTATGATCACTTGTCTGTGGTGTCAGATGGAAAGAATACTTTGAGAGCCTCGACGAGCTAATGGAACTGACTACAGACGTGATAGGAAAGAAATGGATGTGTATTTGGGAGACCCTGTGGGTGCAATACTAGAGTCTGAGTCCATAGAGCTTTAGAAGAAGTAAAATAAGAATAGACGACCGAGAGAGAAGCGGTCTGATGAGAAACGGTGTTGGACATGGATCCGGCCTTTCTCCCATAGCATTAGAGCTGTATACTGAATTAGCAGGCCAACCACATCACTCTCTTCGACCCAGTGGGTTTGAGCAATGACGCAATAAGTGACATTGTTGGTTCCAAAGCGTTCCCAGGCTACACTTATCTTTGATTGTCCTAGTAACGGTCAGAAACACTGATTTTACTTACCGCGAAAGTCGATGTATATACCAAAAGGAATTAGCACATAGGGGAAAATTTTGTTTTCGAAAACATATACAGGGTGATCCATTGATATTGACGAGGCCAAATATCTCAAGAAATAAGCATCAAACGAAAAAACGACAACGAATGAAATTCGTCTAGCTTGAAGGGGGAAACCAGATGGCGCTATGGTTGGCCCGCTAGATGGCGTTGCCATAGGTCAAACGGATATCAACTGCATTTTTTAAAAAATAGGAACCCCTAGTTTTTATTGCGTAAAGAAATATGAATGTTTTAGTTGGACCACCTTTTTCACTTTGTGATAGATGGTGCTGTAATAGTCACAAACGTATAAGTATGTGGTATCACGTAACATTCCGCCAGTGCGGATGGTATTTGCCTCTTGATACATTACCCGTGTTAAAATGGACCGTCTACGAATTGCGGAAAAGGTCGATATCGTGTTGATGTATGGCTATTGTGATCAAAATGCCCAACGGGCGTGTCCTATATATGCTGCTCGGTATCCTGGACGACATCATCCAAGTATACGGACCGTTCGCCGGATAGTTACGTTATTTAAAGAAACAGGAAGTGTTCAGCCACACGTGAAACATTAAGCACGACCTGCAACAAATGATGATGCCCAAGTAGGTGTTTTAGCTGCTGTCGCGGATAATCCGCACATCAGCAGCAGACAAATTGCGCGAGAATCGGGAATCTCAAAAACGTCGGTGTTGAAACACGTATGTTGTGCGGCAGCGATGCTGAGACATTGTAGAATCTCTGACCAGAGCAGTTGCGCTCGACTCGCAGTAGCGAGCAGTCAGTCAGTCTGCAGTAGTCAGTCCTCAGTAGTGCTAGGAGTCTGTGAGTAGTGGTAGCCCAGAGCAGTCGGCGGGCGTCGGCACAGTAATGGTCGAGATTCAGGACGAGGTATAATTTATTTAAATATTTAATCATGCAGCTTTGCGCTCATCAGATAATGTAACGCCCACTCATTGTAATTTAACTTTCAAAAATCGCCCCCAATAATAATTTGGATTTAAAAACAAATTTACAAACAATCATTCAAATTCCCTCCATTTCCCTTTAACAAAATTTTTTTTTTAAAAAAAAAAAAGGGCAATTGCAATGTTTTTCCTCCAAGCCGCAGCCAACAATAAGAGCAGAATTTTGACATGCAGTTTTAATAAGGTAAGAAATTTATTCTGAATTCGCACAGGGCAAAGACCGACATTTCGGTTAAATTGATTTTTGAGTATCACTGTAGTTTCATTGTCATGGGATTATCTTACTTTTTGTGTGGAGAACTTATACTTGAGTCAGATTGCTAATTTTTGTTTAATTGTCATTATTTTTAAAATTTCTGTGGGGAGGTTACACTTGGCGACACCCAGTCCAGGATCGTATTTCGTTGAGAATCTTTTGAAAAACAGTCAGATATCTGCTCTTATTTCTTAGATATAATTAGGATTTGGCGCAACGCTTTTACTAATCTTGTGACTTTCTTTCTACAGGTCAACGGCAATTCGTTGCTCTGTTGTATTTGAGTGTTGCTTTTTGCATTGTGTTTATTTGTTTTGTGATTAATTGTGACTATTGTGAAAATGCCGCGAAAGACAGTGAATAGTGTATCGCGAGGCATTATGAACGAAATTACCGACTTAAACAACGTGACCAATAGTACTAGTGACACGCAGTGTAATGATGACAATGCTGTGTTCACTAACAGTCAGTGCGTTCCAACCACTAATGATGACTTTTGCCTTAATGATGAACAAGCGAACTCAATTGTCTCCACTGTTAATTTGACGACAATTGATGACGCGGGGGGCTCTATTGTAATGAGCGCTGCCCAGCTTAACACAACCGGTTTGGAAAATTCAAGTAACGTGCAAACAAATTTCTCTAATGAGAATGAGCAGGATACACAAAGTACGCCGGATTTATTTAATTCCGAAATAATGTCTGACAGTACACATCCGACTGATAAACCTTTTTGTAAAGTACAGAATAACCAAATGGTTACTGAAAGCGAGACAATTCCAGATCGACCATTAAACAGCACAGAGAATAGAAATGCTAATTTTGTGTCGGATCCAATTAGGGCATTATTGTTGCAAATTCTTGAAGAGAACAAACAACAGAACGAAAAACAAGACAAACTTAGTGAAAAATTAGACAACAATGATGTAAATCTCAAACAGCTTAGAGAACAGAACAAACAAGATAACGAAAATCTTAAACAACACTTAAATGAAAAATTAGACGACAATTCCAGACAGCTTAATGAAAAATTAGACAACAATTCCAGACAGCTTAATGAAAAATTAGACAACAATTCCAGACAGTTAAGTGAACAAATTAGAGACGTTGCTGCGCAGTGCCACGACACTAAGGAACAGTTACGCGAAGAAATCGAGGCTTGTTCGCGAAAAAGTAGCGAAGAAATTAAGTCTATTGCTCAGGAATTAAGGGAATTGCAAACAGCTGCAACAGAAACACTTAGAGACGAAATTAGCGGAGTCGCTAAACAATGCTCTGAAAAAACTACACAATTACGCGACGAGTTTAAAGCAATGACGGTAGAACTTTCGCGCAAAATGGATGAAAAGATTGATGCGAAATTCGAGCAACAGAACACTCAAATTAACGAACGTCTTAGTCTTCACATACAAAACAGTGATACGCGTTTCCGCAAATTTATTGAGGATCACAATAAAGTAAAACGTCAAGTAATGGAAACAATCACCGCACAGAGGCAAGAAGACAAACGCAAGATATTTGCGAAAGCCAAAACATACGTAGACAACAATATTGCTACAATGTCCGACAAAATTAATACCATCGAACAGTTGAACGCGGAATTACGTGATGAAATTTCTGATCTTAAATCAAAAACAGATACACACACAGCAGATATTCAGACAGTGACGGACAGATTTGAAGAATTAGAAATAACACAGGATTCCGATGTCGTCAAAGCTGACGTTAAAAAACTGAACGAAATTACACGTAAGTTGGAAAAACAGATTAATGCGTCCGATTCTAAAAACGATGATCAGGCAAAAATACTGACTGAAAAATATGATGAATTGGCCAGTCGTATTGATGCTATTGAAAGTACTAATGACAGCAAATCAGACGACATTTCACCGGCTTCATTAAACCAAACACCTGAATTTCAAAATTTACAGCAGACAATTAATGAAATTGATTCGTCTAATAACATGTTGCGCAGAAAGTTGTCTAGTTTACAACAGGAAGTAACAGAAATGAAAAGTATTTCAGTTAATAACGCATCACAGCAGACGCCATTTTTCGAACATTTGCCAGACTCACGCAGCGCGTGTAATTTGAGTAATCTACAGAGAGTACGGGACTTAGATTCCGAACAACCACAGTTCAACAGATTTTCTTGCAATCCTGATCCCGTTCCATCACACAGAGACGATAATTTCGATTACAAACATTTTCTGTCAGTAAGAAAATTTAAAGTGTTTAAAAACGACAGAACACAGATTCACCCGCTAGATTGGATCCAACAATTTAGCTTTGCTTTTCCACCGACTTGGCCTGTAACGCACAAACTGGAATTTATTTGTAGCTTTTTGGAAGGCGAACCGGCAACTCGTATGAGACCGATCACGAGACAATGTTATTCAGTAGAGGAATTTCAGAATGCTTTTCTATCAGCGTACTGGTCGAAGACGACACAGCGCGGAATTAAAGATCAGCTAATTAGTTTACCAAATTATGAGAACTCCAATTTTCCCAGTGTTACGCAATTTTTTGAACACATGGTGCAACAAAATCAGTATTTAAGTGAACCTTATAGTGAATCTGCACTTATACAATTATGCATTTCTAAATTGCCACGGTCATTAAGAGTTTCACTTCTAACCGGTCAGCAAAAAGAAAACATTTCGGCATTCAGGGATCTGCTGCAGCTTTTAGAAGTACAGCAATCTGATTATTCTTTCGTAAACAAAAATTTTTCGTATAATAACCAAGGTCAACAAACATACAGCAATTATGATCAGACGCGTAATTTCAATAGGAAAAGTAACAGACGCTTTAGGAATGATAACCACCAAAACTTTAATAACAGACAAAATTCTAATTATCAATATCGTCAAAATTTTGAGCAACAGGAATCACATTTTGGTAACAATAGACGTTTTCCACCACAACAGCATGAAAGTCAGCCGGTTAGCATACCTAACCAACAATGGAATGCACAAGGTCAACCAGGCTTTAATGTTTCGCCGCGTGCACGTATAGTCCCTGATACAACAAATGGTAACGCACGGCAGCAAAGGAACAACTACGTACAGAAAACACAGTATTTCAATTCCTATCGCAATGCACCGTATAGGAACGACTATTACGACAGACGTAGAAATAATGAGGACAATTTTCAGCGTACATCTAACAACAGTCGGTCACACCAACAGCAAAATTACCCACAAGAACCTATTCTCATGAATGAACCTGACAGTAGGTATCATCCAGAGCGTAATACGTCTGGAAGAAGTAATAGAACTGTTCAAATTGTAGAAATGCCACAACATCCTCGTGATGATAATAATAACACATCAGATAGAATCTGACTAGATACCGTACAGGACGCATCTTCCAATAACACAAGCACTACTTTTGACACGCAAAATGTTGTTCACGAGAATGTAATTACTTTTGACGATATCAGAGATACTCTTTTACAGGAAAGACCAGTTGTTCAGAAAACTATTTCACATCCTGTCATCGAAATTAAAATTGGTTCATCGAAATTTTCAGCAGTAATTGATTCTGGCTCACCTATGTCGGTTATTAATGAAGAAACTTTTAACGAGTGTAACAAAGAGAACACCTATCCCACATTACCTTTAGGCAAAACGAAAGTGAAAGGAGCAGTATCGAGTAAAGGAGTAGACGTTAAATTACAGACGCATTTATCATTTTGTATTGCAGGTCATACTTTTCACTCAAATTTTTGGATTGTTCCCTTATTGACAACAGACGTTATTTTAGGCATGAACTTTCTCGTACAACACGACGCAGTGGTTGATTTTCAAAATTCTTATTTAATGTTGAAAGACGAAAATGTACAATTAGCTTTAGAGTTTCAGCACTCATTATCGACAGAAGAGGAAACAATTAACCGCACAGAGGTCATTTCAGTATCGCGTAACATAGACTGTAATCCCACATTGTTCACGGATACGTACGTACACAACTATAATACTCCAGACGAAACTGACTACGACGTAATGCAGATGATTTCCGATAAGGTTAAACAAAGCAGTGCAAATACAGACGATGAACGAACGCAATTACACAAAATTCTTTTACAGCAAGCTCCAGTTTTCGACAACATTCCTGGTACTATGTCCGGCTTTATGTATGAATTTCAAGTCAAACAGCACGACACATTTAAAGCTAAGCATTATCCTATTCCGTATATTCACAGAGAACAAGTTAAAAAAGAGTTGCAGGATATGCTTGACCAAGGTATTATAGAACCGGCAGTTAGTCCGTACATAAACCCGCTGCATATTGTTAAGAAAAAAGATGGGTCACTTCGCCTCGTACTTGATTCACGTCACATTAATGACATTATTATTAATGAAACAGATCGACCACAGACATTAGAGGAACTTCTACAGAAATTTCACGGTACAGCTATTTATTCCACATTAGATTTAAAATCGGGATTTTGGCAAATTCAGCTTCATCCAAATTGCAGAAAATATACAGCTTTTCTCTGTTTCGGCGACTGTTATCAATTTTGTAAATTACCGTTTGGCTTAACTATTTCTTCTGCTGCTTTTATTCGCGGTTTGAACACAATACTTCCGACAGAACTTAAAGACAGAATCACGACATACGTAGATGACATTCTTATTGCAGAAGCTAACTGGACTGAACATAATCTGATTTTAGAACGACTATTGCAAACTTTCCATGCACAAGGACTCACAGTTAACCTCAATAAATCGCATTTTGGTAAAACTTCTATAAAATTTCTTGGACACGTAATTTCAGCAGAAGGCATTGCGCCTGATCCAGAAAAACTTCAAGCTTTACGTGACATTACTGTTCCTACGACAAAGAAACAATTACGCAGTTTTTTGGGCTTAATTAACTTTTTTCGCAAATTTATTCATCATTCTGCGTTAGATACACCTAGATTATGCCAATTAACAGGTAAAAACACTATTTGGTCATGGGATAAGCAAGCACACTCTGAATTCGTGAACCTGAAACATGCTTTGTTGAATGCTCCACTTTTATCGCACCCAGATCTTACCAGAAATTTTTCCATTGCCACCGACAGTTCCAACACAGCTTTAGGCGTACATATTTTTCAGGAAATTGAAGAAGATGGCTCAATAGTAATTAAAAACATCGCATTTGCAAGCCGCATTTTGTCACCTGCTGAACGAAATTATTCCGTCACAGAATTGGAAACATTATGTGTTGTTTGGGCTTTTACGAGATTTCGGCACTTTCTTTATGGCAGACATACCACCGTTTACACAGACCACAGAGCGATACAATTTTTACTTTCAGCTAAATTTACTCACGACAGACTAGGTAGATGGAAACTGTATTTACAGGAATTTAATTTTACGATTGTTCACATTCCCGGCACACAAAATGTAATAGCAGACGCACTTTCTCGTTCTCTCAGCAACAATCAGCAAGACGTAGCAACCAACTTCTGCAAAGCAAATTTCAGCGTCATGTACATTCAACAAGTTGCATTTGAAAATTTTATTTCATCGTCTCTACAGGATATAGCACGAGAGCAAAGCAAAGATAATGTGTGGAAAGAAATTAAACACCTTTGGCAAGATAAGAATAATGTTACGATTAGGAACCACTACACTGTACGCAATGACATTCTGTTTCGCCGCTCTCATCCAGACAGCAACAATTGGTTATTATGCATTCCTGACGAACTGGTTAACAAATTAATCTGGTACACTCATTTAAGTTACGCACATTACGGAGCCAGAAAATGTTTTCTTATACTGAGACAGAACTGTTATTTTTCAAGCATGGAAAAACGTATACGACGAGTTTTAGCGTCATGTAAAATTTGCCAGAAAGCTAAATCTGACACAACTTCACATATTCCTCCATTATATCCCATTATACCTGTTAAATTAAGACATATGGCCGCAGTAGATATTTTTGGTCCAATTCCGAGAACTAACAGAGGTTTTTGCTACATCTTTGTCGCTGTTGAACTCACTTCAAAATTTGTTACTTTCACTCCGTTACGTAAAGCTACTGCCAAAACTGTTTCGAAAGCATTTGTAAAGCATTTCTTATTTCATGTAGGACATGTGATGAAAGTAATTTCTGACAATGGATCACAATTTCGTTCTACTATATGGACACGCATGTTACGAGCTAGAAACATTTCTCCGATCTATATATCCAAGTACCACGCTTCTTCGAACCCTTGTGAACGATTAATGAAAGAAATTGGTAAACTGTGTAGAATATACTGCCACAAAAGACATGTTAATTGGGACACACACATACACTCATTTCAAGATGTAATTAATTCCATTCCAAATGAATCCACTATGCTATCTCCGTATGTTATACTGAAAAACGTTGAACCACCAAACAAAATCAAAGAATTAGTAACATTTCCTACATCTCGTCGATTACGACACCACGAAATAATTGACATTGCGCTGAACAACATCAAACGTGCCGCAGAGCGCCGGAGAAGACAGCAAAAACAGGTTTGTAGACGCCGAGATTTTCACGTTGGACAGAAGATATTAGTACGTACACACTATTTATCCAGCAAATTAAAAGGTAAGTGCAGTAAATTTGAACTTCTATACGCAGGTCCATATCGGATTCGCAGCATTCCTCACCCCAATGTTGTACACGTCGAAACTCTGAGAACCAGAAAATCGAAAGGCAACCATCATGTGTCAAACATTAAACCCTTTATCGAATGAAACCACTTTACGATGTAACATGCTATGAGGCCGTTTACACATTTTATGACCACTTATGCAATTATATTCACATGACTAATTACTGATGATTATCGTATTTTTTCTTGGCAAGTGCCCGGCAAGGTAAGGTTAGCAGGTCGCTCTTCTTGTCGTTACACATCAGACCGTGCACATTTTTTCAGATGAACTTACACATTTTATGACCACTTATGCAATTATATTGACATTACTAATTACTGATGATTATCGTATTTTTTCTTGGCAAGTGCCCGGCAAGGTAAGGTTAGCAGGTCGCTCTTCTTGTCGTTACACACTAGACCGTGCATTTTTTCAGATGAACTTACGCATTTATGAATAATTATGCAATTCTCTATAATGACGCATTAATTTTATCAAATTCTCTCTCCATTGAAGTCTTTAATTATCGCATCTATTAACTACACTACATATAAGCTGAACACAACGAATGTCACATTTTGTCTTTCTTATGTATGTACGATTGTTTTCATGTTTTGTTTGTATGCACTGTGAACTAGTTAAGGTATAACACACACCATTTGACTTTGACATTTTGCCTTGTGATATCTCAACATCGTGACTGTTTTACATTTTCCTTTTTTGCTGCTGCATTACGATATTCTCTGTACACTTTTTGCCTTTAAACACTGTCTGTGCTTTGAGATATTACGTTTTCTGTCATGTTATGTTGTATGCTTAATTGAGTCACCATTAACCAGTCACTATTTAATGGGTATATGATTTAAATGCAAGACATTAATCTTTGTTCATCAATTTCAGAAATAAATGATGCGTACAGGAAATGAATTAATCAGAAGTGGGAATTTCACCTATGGAATAAACGAAAGAAGATGCAATAAGCTAATGAGGACGAGTAAATGGATCAGAATTAACAAGCATTAACCAGAATATACTATACACATCGCAGAATAGCAGTCTTAACTAATTTTTTCTTTCAGAATACAAAGCGATTGATGCAAGCTGTCAGACAGAACTACACATTTTAGTTTTAAGTGATGAAATATGCTAGGGATTAGGAATAGTTGTGTGATGAATAATGAAATGATTTTTGCAGATGATAATGAATGCTGATAATGAACAATGATGAAGAATATGGTACTATGAATAATGAAGTTTTTGTTTACAGGTGATGATAATGATGGAGTTATGATGATATGAATAATGAAGTTTTTCTTTACAGATGAGGATAATGTTGAAGTTATGTATTTATGCTATGTAGTTATTTAAGTATTTGTTGCAGTTTATTTTGACAGCAGGTGTTATATTGCGTAGTAGGATGACTGAAGGTTTTGGAAAGGACAGCTATGGAACACATTTTTTATACACATTTCACTACCTGTTAATTCGAAGTTCACTACTTTTCAGCATAGTCTGCATTTCTTCTTTCAGCTCAATAATCCATTTTGTATTTTTCTTTCAGGAGAAGCTTTTTATGATACTTACTAAACCTGTTACTTATTATACCTGTTCTAGTACTTGCATTTTTCTTACCCACTTGTGTCTATCATTTATAAATGTGATAACCTTGCTACAGCTGACTCATGACGAATGACGTTACACAATCTTTTCATTTATAGGAACAACCTAGAAGCAATTTTTTCTCTTATTTCTTCTTGCTTTCCCTTCTAATTACCCAAAGCAATGCATTGCTAGCAAAAAAAAAAAAAAAAAAAAACAAAATGTATTAACAGTCCCAGATAATGTCACTAGTTTATGATAATTCTGAATAACACTGATCAGCTCTGAATAGTATGTCACTTGAATAATGACTTCTTAATGATACCAAAACATAATTGCCACTATCTATTGTAATGAGAGTACTTATTATGCCCATGCTTATTAATGCTACTAATGTTTTATACTATTCAATACTTGCTGGCCACTGAGTGCCCATAATTAATGTAACTTATAATGCCCATGCTTATTAATGCTATGACTGTAATTAACTGATTTTTCTAATAATGATTTCTTAATGATATGAATAATACTGAATGATGAATAATGTTTTATACTATTCAATACTTGCTGGCCACTGAGTGCCCATAATTAATGTAACTTATAATGCCCATGCTTATTAATGCTATGACTGTAATTAACTGATTTTTCTAATAATGATTTCTTAATGATATGAAGAATACTGAATGATGAATAATGTTTTATACTATTCAATACTTGCTGGCCACTGAGTGCCAATAATTAATGTAACTTAACGTTTTGTTAGTGTTTTCAATGATGACTTCCCATATTAATACTGAATGATGATAAATATTTTGTACTAATCGAAAGTTGCTAGGCCACTGAATGTTAATAGTTACTTGTAAATATGTCATTTGAATGAGGAAAAATGTTTTGTAATACTCAATACTTGATGGCGATTGATTACCACTCTTGTCTTTAAATTAATTAATGAACATTTTTCTGTAATACTACATTCATGGTACAGAAATGTTCAATGACTAGAGTATGGATACCGCAAACTACTTATGTAATCACTAATCAAGACTTGTGTGTTAGTTAATGTCCTTCACCTTCTGACCTAACTACCTGAAATTATTGTAACATCCATTTGTCTTGTCCATCCTCATTATCATGGAGCACTATATTTGGTTTTTGCACTAATTCTACGTTGGTGTGCCGCCTCTTAAAAGCGTGGTGTTGACACGACATGCTGTCCACCACTGTAGGCGAAGAAACTACTTATGTAATCACTAATCAAGACTTTGTTATGGAGCACTGTGTGCCGCCTCTTAAGAGCGTGGTGTTGACACGACATGCTGTCCACCACCGTAACCGATGAAGACGTTATTCTGGTCCCACTGTTTGGTGTACCTGGTATACTGCCAAATGATAGTATGGAATACTACTACGACGTTTCACTGTCTTGATACGCTGATAAATACTTCTGGGAACGGAACTGCAGATTGTATCACTTAGTTGTGATTCTGTGGAAAGATATGGACTTTCAGTGCAGCTATGTGCAAACTAAAGTGCTACAACCATGATGCAATCCTTCCTTTCCTATCCTAATAGTGAAAATCATTTTTTTACTAACACCATTTATGTTCATGGGATATACATTTTTTCTCGATTTGTTGAACTCTAGTGCGAGTACACTTGTGTCACTTGTCGACATGATTTTTGCCATTTGTTGTCAAAATACTAAAGACATTTTCGATTTGTTTTGAAGTGCAGTATGTGTGCACTCTTGTCATCTATATTGTATATACTTTTTGTGATTTGATGATTTTTTCTACTCTTGCGTTTATTTGTTATAAAAATGTTCAAAAGTTTTCAGTGCATGTGCACTTATGTGAATATGTTTTCAACTGAACTACAGTGCCTGTGCACTCTTCTCAATTTTCGATATGATTTGTGTTCATTCTGTATACCTTTTATGATTTATGTCATTTGTTACTCTTGTATATACATTTCGTCTTTTACTGATATGTTCTCCACTGCAGCGCATATGCACTCATGACACTTGTCAACATGATTTTTTTTTTTTTTTTTTTTTTTTTTTTTTTTTTTTTTTGCCTGTTATGAAACTGCTAAAGAATTTTTTAGTGTGTGTACACTTTGTTATCTGTCAAATAATTTGTATATACATCTTTCCTGATTTGTTTTGTACTTATATTTTGTCTTGTCTGTAATGTTTTGTAATCGGTGCATGCGCACAACATTTAATTCATGTGATACATCTAAATATTTTGTTAATTAAAGGAAAAATTTGTTACGATGGCAAGTCCAAATGACTCACCATCGCTGCCAAATTTTTGCCCCCCCAGTGGAGGGTTATGAAACACGTATGTTGTGCGGCAGCGATGCTGAGACATTGTAGAATCTCTGACCAGAGCAGTTGCGCTCGACTCGCAGTAGCGAGCAGTCAGTCAGTCTGCAGTAGTCAGTCCTCAGTAGTGCTAGGAGTCTGTGAGTAGTGGTAGCCCAGAGCAGTCGGCGGGCGTCGGCACAGTAATGGTCGAGATTCAGGACGAGGTATAATTTATTTAAATATTTAATCATGCAGCTTTGCGCTCATCAGATAATGTAACGCCCACTCATTGTAATTTAACTTTCAAAAATCGCCCCCAATAATAATTTGGATTTAAAAACAAATTTACAAACAATCATTCAAATTCCCTCCATTTCCCTTTAACAAAATTTTTTTTTTAAAAAAAAAAAAGGGCAATTGCAATGTTTTTCCTCCAAGCCGCAGCCAACAATAAGAGCAGAATTTTGACATGCAGTTTTAATAAGGTAAGAAATTTATTCTGAATTCGCACAGGGCAAAGACCGACATTTCGGTTAAATTGATTTTTGAGTATCACTGTAGTTTCATTGTCATGGGATTATCTTACTTTTTGTGTGGAGAACTTATACTTGAGTCAGATTGCTAATTTTTGTTTAATTGTCATTATTTTTAAAATTTCTGTGGGGAGGTTACAGTGTTGAGAATGCTACATCAACATCGATTGTACCCGTACCATATTTCTATGCACCAGGAATTGCATGGCGACAACTTTGAACGTCGTGTACAGTTCTGCAACTGGGCACCAGAAATTACGGTACGATGACAAATTTCTTGCACGCGTTCTATTTAGCGACGAAGCGTCATTCACCAACAGCGGTAACGTAAACCGGAGTAATATGCACTATTGGGCAACGGAATATCCACGATGGCTGCGACAAGCGGAAAATCAGTGACCTTGGCGGGTTAATGTATGGCGCGGCATTATGGGAGGAAAGATAATTGGCCCCCATTTTATCGATGGCAATCTAAATGGTGCAATGTATGCTGACTTCCTTCGTAATGTTCTATCGATGTTACTACAAGATGTTTCACTGCGTGACAGAATGGCGATGTACTTCCATCATGATGGATGTCCGGCACATAGCTCGCTTGCGGTTGAAGCGGTATTGAATGGCATATTTCATGACAGGTGGATTGGTCGTCGAAGCTCCATACCACTGCCCGCACGTTCACCGGATGTGACGACCCCGGATTTCTTTTTGTGGGGAAAGTTGAAGGATATTTGCTATCGTGATCCATCAACAACGCCTGACAACATGCGTCAGCGCATAGTAGTCAATGCATGTGCGAACATTACGGAAGGCGAATTACTCGCTGTTGAGAGGAATGTCGTTACACGTATTGACAAATGCATTGAGATTGGCGGAGATCACTTTGAGTATTTATTGCATTCATGTGGTATTTACAGGTAATGGCGCTGTAACAGAATGCTTTCTCAGAAATGATAAGTTCTCAAAGGTACATGTATCACATTGGAACAACCGAAATAAAATGTTCAAACGTGCCTACGTTCCGTATTTTAATTTGAAAAAAAAAAAAACCTACTTCTTACCAGCTGTTCGTCTAAAATTGTGAGCCATGTGTTTGCGACTATTACAGCGTCATCTATCACAAAGCGAAAAAAGTGGTCCAACTAAAACATTCACATTTCTTTACGTACTAAACGAATATATAATAAAAATGGGGGTTCCTATTTTAAAAAACGAAGTTGATATCCGTTTGATCTATGGCAGCGCCATCTAGCGGACCAACCATAGCGCCATCTGGTTTCCCCCTTCAAGCTAGACAAGTTTCGTTCTTTGTAGTTTTTGCGTTTGACGCTTATTTCGTGAGATATTTGGCCCGGTCACGAACAATGTCCCACCCCGTATGTCTGCTAATTCGTATTAGGGAACGACTCTCATTTTGTGATTTTGTGATGAAGTGAAAAAAAGTGGTTTACTGTAATGAGTGCAAGTTGTGGCGTATTTCCGCTGCTGCTTGCGCTTGGTACTGTTCGACGTGTCTGATGTTGCTCTCACCTTTATACAATTTTTGTTTATGTACGATCGTCTTTACGAACTGTTTTGGTAGTCGAGTTGCCTTTTCCCACCACCGTGAACGAACCCTTCCAGCTTCTGTACTTCGATCCTATGCAGGGTGATGGTGAAATAATGAAATCACGACGACTAGTTTGAGCAACGAAAGAAACATCGGACTCGATAGTTTCACATCTCTACATTTTAAATTATTTCTGTCTTATAATGACAGAATCCCTTAATTTCAACTCGCAATAGACTAAAACTTCATCAAAATATCACACGTGTGGTCCGCAGGTATATATCAAAGTTCCATCTCTTTACACCAGAAAATGATTCATTTGCTTCGCGTCCCCGTTGACATTGTCGGTGGCCCTCTTACTCCAAGCATTTCGTGACGATGTCAACTCGGAGCATCAAAGCAAATCCTCGTGCAGCAAGTGAGTGACGCTCATCCCATGACACTCTCCGCTGCTCTCACTCTTACTGTTCACGTACCGTCTGTACAAACACAGACCGTGGGGCACGGCATCTGCTTCTCTTTTTCGACACTGCTTTTCATACATCAACTACTGCCGTCATCTTTAGCTGGTACTAATATTGATAGCGGAGAAGCATATTTTATAAAACGCCCTATATCCGCACTGAGAATAAAGAAGTCGTCCCAAATTGACTATTGTACCCACGGAAAGGGATCAGCAGGTATGCAATGATGCGATTTAAAATTTTGAGTGACAACTCAGGGTGCTAAAAAGGGATTTCCTAGCTAGTTAAAAATTTACTATTTTGTTTACTCAACATGTGTTTTATTTACAAGTCTCAATATTGACTTACTTTATCGCATAATAAACTTTATCCAAAAACATATTCAAAAGAAACATACATTCTTCTTTATAAGTATCACACGTCATATATAAGTCTTACACCGTGTCATGATCAGTTTTTCTTGTACACTGAGTTTAAAAGTTACTTAACTTCTCTCGGTAATTGGGTACAATTTGTTCTCGTAATACTTTATCGATTTGCTTTAACTTAAGTGATTCTTACTTTGTATATACTCTTATACATTCTTTCATTACAATTTCCAGTTTCAGAGAAGTCATAGATTGACTGGACCTCCTTTGTTCCGAGTACACATTCAAATATTTCTGCGTTAATATGCGTGGAGATGTAGATGGTTTTCATACACTGTATCTTAACTGGCTAGAAAACCTCTTCTTTGGCATCATCAGTCGTCATTCCAAATCATTTCATCGCGTAACTGCTGATCGCTTTCCGTAGGTGGATAATGTACAACCTTACTATTGTTGTTGTTGTTGTTGTGGTCTTCAATCCTGAGACTGGTTTGATGCAGCTCTCCATGCTACTCTATCCTGTGCAAGCTTCATCATCTCCCAGCACCTACTGCAGCCTACGTCCTTCTGAATCTGCTTACTATTAATCATATGAAAGTGTCTCACACAAAATCCCTACCAATCTATGGTGCAGACCATTTTTACCCGAATGTACCTGATGAACGACGTAGTTTTTTTTTTCATAGATCTGTCTATCCGACCTTTTATTTGTAGTTTGTACTAACGCGAGTACACTTCCCATTTTATTTTAAACCAATTGCATAACGCCTCCACAGTTTTTTTTCCTGTTTGTCCAATGTCAACTTATACTGTTCCTCATTAAATACCTTACACTTCCTTATGCTCTAAGTAACTCATTTGATTCAGAACAAATCCACATACTTATAATATTTTATACAACAGTTCAACGTCCTACCTATTTCATTGTCAGTAGAAGCCTTAAACCTACCTTCGTATTACCTACCATGGCTCACATCTTTCATTTTTTATCTTCATTTACGACATCATTCTTTAGTACATGTCAGACAAAGTTACATATTTTCGTAACTAACGTATGTTCTTGGGTCCGCGCATCTGCTATTCAAACAAAGGACGCATCAGTCACCATGTATTTAGCGCGGTAACTTCGTTGCACATTCGGCTTCGCACCTGCCTACTACTCCGAAAGTTTTTGAAGCGCGTAAACCTCTTGGCACTTAAATTATTTGTCGTAGCTGTCAACAACTTATGTCACACGCGAGCTGAGTTCTCACGCAAATCCTTTGAAAACAGGTTGAAGGGTTCCACAATGGTATTGCTTATAAAAAGAGGCAAAGTAAAGCGTACCTTATAACGTAGAAGAAACGAAAACAAAATGTGGAATTGTTGAAATACAAGAAGAACAGAAGACAGACTCCAAAGACACATTCCAATTCCATCCCTCAATTCAAAAAAGGACTCCGCCTAGAGTGCTAACAGTCCTTACAGAAACTCTTGTTTCAGCTTCGCCGCACAGGCTCCGAAAACTGACTTCGATTAATGCCTTTTGTATACCAGAAAAGGATGATCTGACACAATGTGTTAAAAGAGAAACCAAAAACGCTTCCTAAACCGTAATTCTCAACTTCTTGTCTCAAGTCTCGTCTACCATGCTCTTTCTTCCACCATATGTGTACATTTACTTCCAAAATAATCTCTGTCTCGTAATTTGTCTGCAATGTATTTGATGCATGTATTAAATATTATTTATTAATGTGGAAACTAATCGTTAGATTAAGTGTACCCCTATGATTTGTTAAAGATGACGTAGCCCAACATCAGCGATTTTATACTTGACTTGGATTTAACAGCAGCTGTTGACAGTGTTTTATGGTGTGTTAATTATATTGCATAATAGAAATAACTTCTGATTGTGTTCTCTTTATTGTCTCCACTTTTAAAATAGCAGTGGATTATAAATATTTTGCCTATATACGTTGTTTATATCTTTTTCTTGACAACTTTTGGGATCCACCAAGAAAACAGCTTTTGGATGTGGTATGCTTAGTATTTTGTATGGTCCACTGTAATGAGGAAAAAATTTAAGTTAGAACTGTCGTGTGTATCTATCACTAATACTAAGTCATTGTTATTAAATGTTAATGATTTTGCATTCTCATTATATTTGTTATACAGCCCTTCAACTGTTTTTTGCTGTATATGATTCCTTACTACGTTCTTTAAATTTTCTCCCACCATCGTACTGTTATTTTGCCATTTAAATAATTTAAGCAAGGTTTCACCACTAAATTTACACTTCATTACTTCTGCTGGGGATAAACCTGTAGACAGATGTGACAAATCATTCAATATTACCTTACATTCCTGTATCATTTGTGCCCAAGTGATATGTTTGGTCGAGCAATACCTTCTATTCAATCTTCCAATTTCCTTCATAATACGTTCACATGGGTTCTATTTCGAGTTATACTTCGATGTAGTTATTTGCCGTACGCCTTCGAAAGTTATCAAGTCCTTAAAATTACGCTTGTAAAGCGTGTCCGTCGTCAGTTAAGACTACTTTTGGTTTCCCTACGTCTGCGAAGCAACGGCGCATATAATTAATCACTGCATACTTAATGGGATATAGTGTGACGTATTTTGACAATGTTCTATAAGTACCTAAATAGATGTTATGCCTCCTTTACCCATTGGTAAAGGCTGTGAAACTCCGATGCGGTGAAGTCATGTAAACCCTTCGACAAAATACGATGCATTGCATAATTAATGCCACTGTTACCCTCCTAAGCTTCTTGACAAATTTGGCATGTCAAAACCCCATAAAACAGTAAAACGTTTTCATATATTTTATACATTTACGAATATCAAAGTGACCATAGCTTTTATGTACGAATCATTCCAACTTGGTCTCCGCACAATGCGGAATACGTGTGTGTGCATTTTCTCTCCAAAATAACTTTTTTCCACAAGTGTTATAGACATTGTTTTAATGGCGGTAATAATTCACTTTTAAAGTAGTCATCATCGTTCCATCCTCATCTTAACTGTCTCTTAAAGTTTCTTACTTCATTATTTGTACAATCAAAACTTAAGAAATTAATTGAGAAACTTACTGCAGACCCTTTGTTTCTTTCTGTTTCTTTTCATATAATTCATACCATACCTCTGATAAAATCCTGCTGGTGCCAAGAATGAACGTAACTGTTTCACATAATGTGGTTCTGGACAATTCTTTGACTTTGCCTATTTAACAGTTATTCCTTTTTCATGGAGGTTTTGTAACGCCTTAAGTAATAAAGCAAAAAGTTCGTGCAAAGTGTCGGATACTAATAAAATATCGTCTACATAATTTAAAAGTTCTTGTAAGAGTTCTCCTTCCACAGCTTGATCAAGCGCTCTAATAAATACTGAAACGGAAATGTCTAATCTAAAAGTAACACTTTAAATTGACAAGATTTTCCATCGTATAAAAATGCTGTATACAGCTTAGAATCTTCATTTAATCTTACGTACCACCGGACAGCCTTCAAATCCATCGAAATAAAGTATTTTCCTTGTTAGAACTTTGCCAGTATCTCATCGATACTTATAGGTCTATCACGTTGTGTTTCTGTGTGTGTTAAATTTCGTGTGTCCACAACGACTCCATTTTCCGTGATTGCAATAGGATAATTATGCTGAACTGTACCCTTACTAGCATTAGTTAAGTCCCCTTTCTTACAATTAGTCTTTGTGTTGGATGTATTATGAGGCACGAAAGCTTGTGAATGAAGATAGTTTTCGTCATGGCTTCTTGTGTCATTTCTATTGTTACGTACCCTACACCAAATAGCATCTCTTTTCTCTACAAATGGGATCGAGGAAGCTCTATTATTTTTATTCTCGTTCCCTCGTTCACTGTCACGAAAACTTTCATTTCCTTCTGTGTTTAACGTACGTAATTTTTCTATGAAGACTAGTAAATCATTAACATTAGTCCTTCCTCTATAATATATATCTTTTCGTAGAAAATATGATAGCCGTCGTATTAACACCTTTACCAGATGCCCTTCGTTTTATGGATCATCTAAATATTTAACCTTTGTGAGATGGCACTCGATGTAGTTCTTATACGTACACCAAGAACTACTGCAATGTTTTGGGTGTTCTTGTGTGCTTGAAGACAAGTACCTTCCCTTAACAATGCCTTGGAAACCATGTCAGGCTTTGAAATGTTTTGAGTGGACATTACCTCATGCAGCTGCATCTCGGTTGAATAACCTAATGCGAAATCGATTTTCTTGTGTTCATTCCACCTGCTCCGTAACAATCGTGAAACTTCTCTTAAAAAGTATATGGAACGAACCCTCTCCAGCACACACCTGGGAAACCGTTCTGGCAAATTTAAACCACTTCCAATTAGCAAATCTTCTATAATATCTTTTGAGATTCCTATACTAGTAATTACTTGTTTAATACCTTATGCCTTCTGAATCTCTCCTTACACGTCCCATATCGATTGAAATTTCTGTTGATATAAAACATCATCATCGAAAGAAGTTGCTTTACTATTACTTGATTCAATTTGATTCCGTAAGTGTTGTTAATAGGAGCTTGAAATTTTCCCCCAGATTACGGGATTAACACTATATCTTGTCCCGATGACCCTACTGTTTTCTTCGTGATTGAAATTTCGATTGTACTGACTTAAAGTTCTGATTTATATCTTCAAAACATTCTTTGAAATCATTTTATTACCTTCTACAATGATGATGATTATTATTATTATTACCCTCCAAAGTCTCTTACTCTTGTCCATTAATTTTCTATCATTATCCTCTAATACCTTCTCATTTTCTTCTACAGGTTTAGCAATTAGTCTTGTTAAATCTACTTTTTCCGCCACTGCTTTAATTTTGTATGTAAAATCAGGCAAAAACGCACATCTCTATACAACAGTTGAATAGCTGATATGTAACAATATACCTAATGCCCAATATACTGCTACTATGTACATTCAGTTACATTAATAAATTATTTCACGGAACACTAACAAAATTTTGTTCATCTGACCGATCTGCTATATCGAAGGTAAACTGAAGTTGGTGTAAATTCCCACTGCGTTGCCGGAGTGATGTCATAGTCTCGTAGTCGATGACGGCGTGACTTTCGCCGATGCGTTGTCCGCTGACTGCAATAACGTTCGGTATCTTCTTCGCGAACTCTCTCGTAATTTTGTATTTGTGGCAAATCATTGAGAGTTACTTTGTACTTTCAGTGTAAGTACGTCGTCGTGATTTGTTGCTCGGTACTCCGTATACCTACAATAGATTACTTTGTGTTGTCTTTTATTTACAGTGTAAGTACGAAATCGTAATTTATTGGTGAGTGTTTTCTATACGGCTACAGATTATACCTTTTTAAGTGGGAAATGAGTCTCATACATCAAAATAACGTCTTTCGACTCAAAGTGGTCAATAATACAGTCGAAAACGCGAGGCAGTTCGTTCATGCGAGTCTTGGATGTCTGTTGATGATGTACAGCTGCCAAGGGCAAATAATATTCTCTTGTTATTATGTCGAAATCGTTGAAAGTTATCTAAGAAATTGCGATGTTCTCAGAATCACTGCTACGATTCACTGATTATTCGCCACATACGGAGAAATTAAAGTGTTGGTTATTAGTATAACGTTATAAGCCCAAAAATTGGCGTACTTTAGCTGCTGCTTGCACTCGGTGCGTTTCACCGTGTACGATCTGACACTCACCACTAAATTATTTTTGGTTATGGACGACTGCGTTTACGAATTGATCTGGTGGTCCAGCTACTCCGTCCCACCGCCGTGAACGATCTTCTTCTTCTTTAGAACTCCTTCCTTTGCATGTGGTGGGGAAACTTAAGATCACGACCACTACTTTGAGCTACGAAATAAACTTAAGTTTCACTTGTCTATATTTTAAATTCTGTCTCTCTCACACAACGGCAGACTTCCTTAGTAACAACTCGAAATATTCTAAACCTTCATCACAATATTATTCGTGTGATCCTCAGGGCGTACGTTAAAGTTCTGTCTTCATGCATCAAAAAGTGATTCATTCGTTTCGGGTCCCCGTTGACATTGTCGGTGGCCCTCTTACTTCACACCGTCTGTTACACCGCCAACTCGGAATATTCAAGGCACATCCGTATCCTTGTACAGTAAGTGAGTGGCACCCATCCCCTGGCGAATCGCCGCTGCTCTCGTTGTTACCGCTTGGACGCCCTCTGTACAAAGACAGACCGGGGCGCACACTACCTGCTCCTTTATTTCTACACTACACAACATGTATCTGCTGCCACGATCGTCTTAATCTGGCACGAGTATTAGTAGCGGGCCAGGGTATACGAAGAAAACGCACTGTTACATTACATATCACCACACCCATGCTAAACATAATGTCGTGATTACCTATTCATACGTATCTATTTTGTTTACTCAACATGCAATTTATTTATGCATCTGACTAGCTGGTGTGTCCTTCTTCGCTCATAGAGCTGATATGAGATTGTGTGGTAGTTGGAACAATAGGATAATCTTTAAAGTATAAGAGGCAAAAAAATTCTAGAAAACACATTCTAACTATTTACAATACTAGTTGAAGCATAAGAGGAAAAAATCTGTATTGGATACATATCCTCAATATTTACAGTACCTGTTCGTAAACAACATTTTTCATTTTGTTATCCGCGGTATATCTGTAAAAAATTTTCGAATTTCCTACTCGAGGGCAAGATACGTAAAGGTGACCGTGAGAGAAGCAGGAGTCTCTGTTGCTGATGCCGCATTGTTTTAAAGTTTGTCCATGCCCTTTGATAATTGCAAATCGGTAGGCTACTTTCATTGGAAATTGCTTGTCTTTGAAATTGGAATGGTAATTCAGTAGAGATCAGTGGTATTCTGGAGATAAATAGTGTGTGTCCTCTGTACGTTCCTGTCGTAAGTTCGGTTTCTGTGATATTGTTCGATAGCTGTTTGACAATCATCCTTGTTCCATTAACACAGTTTTGGCGTGTTGAGATTTCTGAGTAGTATGATCGGAGATCCAATTTTAAGTCGAACGCAGTGTAACGGGATTCCTGGTACTTGCAAAAAGTTTGGAAATCCTGTAGGGAAGTTCACACTTCCTTCAACGTTTACCATGGTGTCGATCCAATTGTATATTCTCTGTTTACCAGAAATTTTCATATGAATATTTAAGTTGATATAGTCCATCAAATTATTTTCAATTGCCAAAATTGTCCTTTCAAAGTCGAATAAATTTGGTTGATGAGTTCGTTTTCAGCAGTGGCTTTGTAGCAGAATGAGGCCGGTCGTATGGTCAGTAGGATGTGTGCCTCGGCCTGTTTCTAAAAGTTGAGAAAAAGCTGTTGTTGTTTCGTCTTTCGATAGTTCAGCTCTCATATTTTTCGTTAGTATCAGTGTTTTTGTTTCCCTTGAGATGTTTTTTATTTTAAAAAAAAGCATACAGTGATCTCGTCTGCTGCTGCTGGCATGGTGATAACTGGAAGTAATTGCCGAAAATCTCCTCAGGATATAAATTTAACTCCTCCCATCACTTCAGAGTTTTCTCGCGAGTCTTGTAATGTTCTGTCCATGGCTTGGAATGATTTCTTATTTGCCATTGTGCATTCGTCACAGAGGATAATTTTAGCTTGCTTCACCCCGTCCAGAGGCTCTCGAGATTTTGCATCCTGGGACTTGTTCTTCGGCTGTATTCAGCGGTACTTGTTTGGCGGAAAGGGCAGTTCTTCCTCCTTTCGTAAGTGAGGCTGCAAACACACTAGGGAGGAGTTAGATACACTTTAGACAGGAGTTACATACCTGATTTGGATTCGTTGATTACATGTTAGAATTATGGCGAATAGGTCTCATCTGTTCAGCTGAGGTTGTAAGTGAGGCGTCTTGTAGGGTTGATTCCAAGTGGTTGTCATTTTCCAGTAGTCCTAAGAATTGGCAAACTTCTCCTTACGTCTGTGATAGGTAAACGTCAAAAGTCTTGAGGTGTGTGAAACCAGTTCATGTAGCAACATCCGGAGATGGAAACATTCGACGTTGTTCGGGTGGACGATTTGTACTCGGCATAGTGCGCAAGTTTTTATGATTCCTGGATGATCTACTGGCATTCCTAGCTTTCGTCGTCAACATATTTTTCTTGTTTAGCTCAATGTATAATAGATAAGGACGTCGACATACAGTAATGTTTCCGCGAATGGGTTCTTTTGACACAGTTGGTAAAATGCTGTGAATGTTGTCTTATGAGGTGGTTCGCTTGCAGTTTTTCTGGTGGTATCTTTTGCGAAGTAAGCCCTCTGTCCAGCCTCCGAATGTGCTGCTACATCTTGCCCAGTTGGTTCGCGTTCGTGTGCCGGAAAACCGATAAACCGCCACCCTGCTTCGTTACTGTTGATGTACCTTCCCATTTGGTACAAAGGATTTCTGCGTTTCTGTTTTGTTGTTCGCTGTCTTTGGCTATTCGAAATACTTCCATGTCAATGCGTTTGTTCACATAGAGACATATTTGACGCATTTCACTGAATTGCAGAATTCTATGTTTATGCGTGCTTGGCACATTTTGGAGAGTAGTATGTTATATGGTACTACCCATTGATTATATATTCGCAACTTGTCACTGCCTCGTATTCATATTGTTTGGTGATTGTCTTCTGTATTCGTAGCCATTAACTTCTGTTTGTGCGTCTTCCTAGTATGGTTTTCGGTATTTCTTTGTACAACCCGGGCTGCTACGTCGTGTCGATGCATGGGAGCTTGTCCGTATATTGTATTGTACTGTATTGTATGGAACTGGCGACCTAGAAACGACGGAGAGGCTTCGTCCCCGCCGTAGCCAACAGTGGTTCACAACCCCACAACAGGCTACAGCAGTCCACTCATCCCACCGCCGCCCCACACCATTTTAAACGTAGTCACTGCCCCGCTGTCAAACAGAAATTATGCGAAATGAAAGCAGCTGTCAGAAGGACAATGAGAGACTCTTTTAACGAATTTGAAAGCAATATTTTATCTGCAGATTCTAAAAATAACCCCAAAAAAAATTTGTTCGTACGCAAAATCTATGAACGCTACAAATAATTCAATACGTTCTCTTGCCGACAGTACGCGTAATGTAACTGATGATGATAAACAGAAGGCCGAAATTCTAAATCTAATTTTCAAAAACTCGTTTACGGTAGAGGACTGCAGCACCATTCCCCCTTTCAGTTATCGAACAAACGAAAGAATGGCTGACATAGTGTTTAGTGTATCTGAGACTGTAAAACAGTTAAGATCCTTAGACGCCAGAAAGGCATCTGGCCCAGACGGTATCCCCGTAAGATTTTACGTTGACTATGCTACAAATATAGCTCCATTCTTATTCGTCATCTATCAGGGATCATTGGAACGACGGCAAGTTCCAAGGGACTGGAAGAAGGCCCAGGTCATAGCAATCTATAAAAAGGATAGAAAATCGGATGCACATAATTACCGGCTAATTTCCCTGACGTCGATTTTCTGTAGAATCATGGAACATATTTTGTGTTCAGACGTAATGACCTTTCTAGACTCTGAGAAGCTCATCTGCAGAAACCAGCACGGTTTTAGGAAACAGCGGTCATGCGAGACACAGCTGGCCCTCTTTGTGCATGTTATACAATGGGCTCTAGATACCGGCTCCCAGGATGATGCCATATTTCTCGACTTTCGAGAGTCGTTCGACTCAGTTCCGCACTGTCGCTTGCTACAAAAAGTGCGCGCTTACGGTCTATTCGATGACATATGTGGTTGGATAGCAAGTTTTCTAACAGACAGGGAGCAGTATGTTGTCCTGAACGGGGTGACTTCAACAGAAACAACCGTAACTTCAGGTGCGCCCCAGGGTAGCGTAATAGATCCTCTGCTTTTTACTATTTACATAAACAGTCTGGTTGATGTTATTGACAGCGACCTTAGACTGTTTGCCGATGATGCTGTAGTCTATAGGAAAGTAGTATCACACGAAAGTTGTGAACAAATCAATGAGGATTTGCAGAAAATAAATGCGTGGTGTAATAACTGGCAGTTATCTCTCAATATTAGTAAGTGTAACCTACTGCGTATAACAAGGCGAAATTCCCCATTAATGTATGAGTACAAAATAAATGATCAGTCTTTGGAAGCCTTAACATCCGTCAAGTATCTGGGTGTGACTATTCGAAATGATCTCAAATGGAATGATCAGGTTCCACAAGTAACGGGTAAGGCGAACACTAGATTGCGGTTTATTGGTAGAATCCTGAAGCGCTGCAGTCCTTCGACAAAGGAAATAGCTTACAATACATTAGTTCGTCCAGTCTTAGAGTATTGTTCGTTTGCATGGTACCCTCACCAGTTGGGACTGATTCAAGAGATTGAGAAGGTCCAAAGAACAGCGGCAAGATTCGTGACTGGTACATTTAGCCATGGCGAGAGCGTTACAAATTTCATAGAAAGTTTGAAGTGGGACACACTTGCAGATAGACGACGCGCTAAGCCGAAGGTGCTGCTCACTAAATACCGAAATCCAATCTTCACAGAGGATGTAGAGCACATATTATTACCACCAACTTTCATATCGCGTAATGATCATCATTCAAAGATAAGGGAAATAAGAGCTCGTACTGAGGCGGATCGCGCGAGGAGAACAGGGGGGGGGGGGGGGGGGAGAATTATGACTTAGGCGCGAATTGTGCCCTCCGCCACGCACCGCTTGGTGGCTATCGGAGTATACATGTAGATGTAGATGTAGAACCCAGTGTTACTGTGTGGTTCGGCCCCCAATGGAACACCCGCATCTCCCCCCTCTCCACCCCCCGCCAGGAAACGTCACACACCAGACAAGTGTAACCCCAATGTTGTCGTGGTAGAGTAATTAAGGTGTACGAGTACACGGAGAAAGTGTTGGTGCAGCAATCGCCGACATAGTGTAACTGAGGCCGAATAAGGGGAACCAGCTCCCATTCGCCGAGGCAGGTGGAAAACCGCCTTAAAAACCATCCACAGACTGGCCGGCACACCGGACCTCGACACTAATCCACCGGGCGGATTCGTGCCAGGGATCGGCACGCCTTCCCGCCCAGAAAGAAGTGAGTTAAACTGCATGACTAACCGGGTGGGCCTGTCCGTGTATTAGTTTTCTTTGATTTCTGGCCACGGCGAGTTGCATGTGAATGTTGTGAAAAGGTCAGGTCGTCCATATTTTCTTATGTAGGTCATGGAATCTTGAGCGTATTCGTGCATGTTCACGTGTCTCGCACTCCCTATCTATGATGAGGTAAGGTATCCGTTGCGCGTCTATTTTTGGCCGGCCACTGTGACTGAGCGGTTCTAGGCGCTTCAGTCCGGAACCGCGCTGCTGCTACGGTTGCCGGCTCGAATCCTGCCTTGAGCATGGATGTATGTGAGGTCCTTAGGGTAGTCAGGTTGAAGTAGTTCTAAGTCTAGGGGACTGATGACAAAACGGTTCAAATGGCTCTGAGCACTATGGGACTTAACACATGTGGTCATCAGTCCCCTACAACTTAGAACGGCTTAAACCTAACTAACCTAAGGAAATCACACACATTCATGCCCGAGGCAGGATTCGAACTTGCGACCGTAGCGGTCGCGCGGTTCCAGACTGAAGCGCCTAGAACCGCACGACCACACCGGCCGGCGGACTGATGACCTCAGATGTTAAGTCCCATAGTGCTTAGAGCCATTTGAACCATTTGAAGCTTCAATTTTTCATTGTTGGAATAAAAGATGAGTGTTGAGAATGTTATTGTATGTTTCATTGTCTCTTGTGATTAAGCGGTAAGCATAGATTTTCTTGGAAGTGATTTTTTTGTTTGATCCTACAACTGTTTCAGGTTGGATTTGTTTCACATTAGAATGGTATCCGTGCTCCCCGAGCAGAAACATTATTGGATGTTGGAGGGCATTGTATGAACGGTGTGTCTCTTTCCCTTCTTCGTTCTTTAGTTATGTCGCGACTTGTTTTTTCATTGTCCACTGTTACGATGGTGACTTCGTCTACTTGAGATGCATTAAAACGACCGTCGTGTTCTCCATGTGGTATTTTGTCGGCTCGAATTATAACTTTATAGTCATCACAAATCATTCCGTCTAGTGCTGTTTTCAATATGTGAATCAGTTGATTGTATTCAGATAAGATCCTCTGTACATCTCGGACTGCTTCTCTGCTCAATCAACTGATATTTGTGCATCATTGATAATTTTCTCTTTCTTCACTCCCGATGAAATATACTTACAGAAATTTATGGCCTTCGTTGCGTAGTGGTATTAATGATCGCATGTTGTGATAGATTTGGCCTTGGATGGAAAAAACAAAGTCGATTTCATCTCTGTTAATGCTGATCGAAGTGACAACGAAAGAACAGGCAGGCGCTGTACGCTTTGATATTTTGAAGAATGTGTTTTGATCCTTGAGTTTCGCCGGTCATGAAATTTAACAATTCCTGCGGAAGTAGTTCTTGTGGTGGTAATGGAATTTTTCCCTTCATGCAACAGGACCCTGGTGTTCCTCTGCTGGATTTTTTCCCGTTACAAAATTGGCAGATGTTATCCATTTTTCCGATGACGACCTGTTTGTGTTTGTCGCAGTGGAATGATTTATTTGTTAGGTTGTACTGTTTACTTGTCCTCGTCCGCGCTGCTCAGTGGGTAATATTTTAGTGGCTGGCTTGAATTCGCAGTCATTTACTATAAGATTGTGTCACAATTCTTCATCCTTCAGTTCGTCCATTTCATTATTGTTCTGTTTCTCTGCTTCTCACGGTTCTCTTCCTTATACGCTGTGAGCTTAAACGTGCTTCGCGCTGTTCGTCGGATTCGTTTTCTCGCTGTTCTGTTTGTATTCGCTGGTTTACTTCAGAGCTGGCAAGATCTACTTTTTTAGTTCCTCCCTTCGTCATTAGTAAGAAATTTACGTTCGAACCCACGAAGTATCCTGCTTTATACCTCTACCAATGGGTAGCCCCAACAGTAGTGAATTCCGGAACATACCAAAACGGCTTCGAATGGTCCACAATGATCCAGAACATTCGACAACATTCGAGAGTGTTCTGTAATATTCCACAATGATCTGGGATGTTACGGGATGTTCCCAAACATTCTGGAATTTTCCAGAATAGTTCAGATTATTCCCGAACATTCCAGAACATTCCGTATCGTTGTGGAACATACCGAAACAGTCTGGAATGTTGTGGAATGCTCTCGAATACTCTAGAATATTATGGAATGTTCTAGAAATTTCTAGAGGACGAAACTTCGCAACACTTGTATGATCATAAAGATTCCCTTTGGGTACAAACGGGATCATTGTTCGTGAATGGGGAATACAGGCCTACCACACCATATAACTCCCTTGTTCGTACCGGGACTGGTTTATGAATTTTAGCGTCACGCACATTGTACACTTACTTTTATAATATATATTGCTTATTGACTTTTACTGCAATTCGTAATCAAACATATCTAAAAAAAATATTCGAAGAAAAACATACATTGTTCATTACAAGTACCACATGTCGTATTCCAGCCTTACGCCATGCCATGACGTTTTTCCTGGTACAATGTGTGTAGACTCGTTCTTTGAAACTGCTTATCTTCTCTCGGTAGGTATGTATAGCTTGTTCCCTAAGTATTTACCTCATTCAAGAGATCGATTTGCTTTAACTTAAGTGATCCTTACGCTGTATATTCTCTTATACATACTTTCATTATAATTTCGTTTCAGAGGAATCACAGATTGAGTTTGCCTCCTTTGCTCCGAGCACAAATTCCAAATTCAAGTATTTCTGCGTTAATAGGTATGGAGATGTTAAAGGTCCCCATACGCTGTAATGAGGAAACTTACCTATGTAAACTAGCTAGGAAACCTCTTCTTTAGCATCAGCGATTGTCACTCCAAACCTTTAAATCGTTTCATTACATAACTGCTCATCCCCGTCTGTGAGTGGATGTTATACGACCTTACTCTTAATCATACGAAACAGCCTCATACAAATTCCCCACGAACATGTGGTATAGACCATTTCTTTCCCGAATGAACCTCACCTGCGGCAGGGCTCAATCTCTTTCATGGATCTGTCTATACACCATTTTATTTGTACCTTGTACTAACGCGAGTACACTTCCCTTTTTATTGTAAATCAATTGCACAGCGCCTCCTTAGCTTCTCTCCCATTCTTTCCCTTACATCGGTTCGAAGAAGTTCCATCACATGCCAGCACCCAGGTGTCACTCTACACTCTTCCTCATTTCACACCTTACACTTCCTTATACTCTGAGTACACCTACAGTGGCTCACACTTTTCATTATTTAACTTCCCTAAGGACATAATTCGTTACTATATGTGAGACAATGTTAAATTGTAATCGTAACTAGTGTAGGTTGTTGGGTCCGCGCGTCTGCTATTCAAACGCTTCACCTCCCAAGTGTTTAGCGCGCCACCTTCTACTCGCATTCCGCCTCGCGCCTGCCTATTCCGCAGAAAATTTTTGAAGCGCCTTAATCTGTTTGCATTCCAATCACTTTGTCATAGTTGTCAACGTCCTACGTCACACGGGAGTGGAGCAGTCTCGGCAATCGTGTGAAAACGTTTTGAAGGTGAATGGAAATGACAAGGCGTCCACAATGGAGACTGTTGCGTACGCAAAGAGGCAAAGTAAGACCAGACTTACTCTAAGTAAGAGTAAGGAACAAGAAGAAGAATGGGTTTGTTGAAATCGAAGAAGGAAAGAAAGCAGAATCCAAAGATAGGTTCCCATCCCCTTCCCAATCCAAAAAAAGAAATGAGTTTGCTGGACGTTTCGTCTCAGCGGTCATCCGGTGGCTAAATGTGGACGTGTCACCGCCTTAATTTGTTGTGGTGTACCGGGCGTATTACCTGCTTTGTGAGGTAGAGACTCAGCGTCTTTGTTATATTGATGTCAATATTATTGTTACGAGTTTTCTGTGATATACCAGGGTTGCCCAAAAAGTAATGCACCACATTTTTTTGTGAGCCGCAAACAATGCTACGAATGTGAAACGGTATGTATGTATTATTTGAAGTCTCTTGAGTGAGAGAGCGAAGTCTTCATTACTTCCGACAGATACGTAGCTTCAGGACAGTTTCAAAATGGTGCCTGTAGGTGATGTACGTCATAAACAACACGCCGTCATTGAATTTCTCACTACAGAGAAAGAAAATGCGCGGAACATTCACAAACGCTTGTGCAAAGCCTTTGGAGCATCTGCTGTCGACAGAAATACAGTTAGTCGCTGGGTACGGAGGGTGAGGTGGTCAGAAAGAGGTTCGGCGGAGCTCCACTATTTTCAGCGGTCGGGGAGACCATCCACGGATGTCACACGTGACGTGTTGCAGCGAGGACAGACGCATTACGACTCGGCAGTTGACGCTGCGTCTGTCAATCAGCAAATGAAATGTGGATGCAGTTATCCGCGCTCTTAGATATTCAAAAGTGTGCGCAAGATGAGCCCCGCGGTGACTAACGGTGGATAACAAATCGAAAAGAAAAAACATTTGTCTTGATTTGTTACAACGTTTTAAAGCTGAATGGGAGGCGTTCTTGTCCCGAATTGTGACAGGTGATGAAACCTGGGATAACCATTTTGAGCCCGAAACAAAGCGACAGTCGATAGAATGGCCCTATTCCCACAACATGCAGAAGAAAAAAATTCAAGACAACTGCTTTCGCCGGCAAGGTCATGACAACTGTGTTCTGGGACTTTGAAGGTGTGATTCTCGTTGATGTGATACCACGAGGTGGTACCATTAATTCAGAATCGTATGTCACCACATTAACAAAACTCAAGACGCGCCTCCGGCGACTTCGCGGCCACAGCAACCCAGCAGATATTTTGGTGCAACACGATAACGCTCGGCCCCACAAAAGTCTGAGGACTGCTGAACACATTGCAAAACAGGTTTGGACAATGTTACTCCATCCACCCTACAGCGCTGACCGAGTCCCCTCTCACTTCCACTTGTTTGGGCCTTTAAAGGATGCCATTCGTGGAAGATATTTAGCGGACGATGAGGAGGAGATTGACACAGTGAAACACTGGCTCCGCCACCAGGACAAGGATTAGTACTGACAGGGCATACATGCCCTTGTTTCGCGCTGGAGGAAGGCCATAGAACGGGATGGATATTACGTGGAAAAATACGGTGTGTAGATAAAACACCATTCTTTCGCGTGTGTAATTCTCAATATGTTCAATAAAGAATTGTTGAAGAAAAAAATGCGGTGCATAACTTCCTGGAAAACTCATGCTATGTATGAAACCAGTGTTTGTGAACGAACAGTAATAGTTTGCTTTTCTTTCTGTTGAGAGCTACGTGGTCAGTATATTGAATATAGTGAACCAATAAGTGGCCATGAGGTGATAGCGGAAACTGACGAATCGTGTTTTGGTGAGGAGAAGGTGAGAGGATGTATGATGAGGTCGGTGGCTGTGGTGATTCCTTTGATGTATTTCCGGAGGTTGAGTATAGTACTAGTCGGGTTTAGTTTTTTTCTTATCGAAGAAAACGTCGCAGAAGCAACTGCTATAGTGTAAGATGCGTGTGCTTTTTAACGGTGTTGGGCGGGAAGGGCTACGGCCACCTTATTGTGAACGACAACCGGGAATTTAAAGACTACGAGATTGGGGCCTATACAAATATTATTGAGGGATATCATTTGGCTGTGATATCTGTTACAGGGTCGTCAAAATGTGCTGGGTTTTTGTTTCGGTTTTTTCTCTTCTTTCACTTTCTTAAATTTTCTGTCAAACTGCATTACTTTAATAGGTATGCAGGCTTTTCTCTATCGCGTAACTTTATTTCTGTTCATGAGCCTAGGTCTCGGTTAAATGGCAAAATTAGTGCATTTTGTTTTTGTTACAAAATATTTTATGTCTACTTACGATTCTTAAATTACGTAATTGGAGGTCTTTGTCACGGTCATTATTTTAATACTGTGGTTCAAGTTTCTGTGTTTTTTTTACCTCTGTGTTACATTGCTACCAAAGACATATCAGGTATAATTAATTTCTTTGATTTTAGTTTCCTACATTGGAACCAGAATTTTCACTTGAGCTGTATAGTTGAAGTGAAATTTTTGATACCGCGTTTCCGTAGCCACACCGATTTATGGTTTTACGTATTCATATAGCCTTTTGGGTTTCTGTGATGATATCGGAATACTAGAACGAGCTATATAGCTGAACTGTTGTTTTCGATACCACCTCTCGGCAGTTTTCTCGATTTTTCCCTTTGTTTATTGGTATCGACTTTTGGCATTATGTATCTGTATCAGCTTCTAGTATTAAGATCTATCTTTTAAGTTGAGATATATAGGGTGGTCCATTGATAGTGACCGGGCCAAATATCTCACGAGATAAGCGTCAAACGCAAGAACTACAAAGAACGAAACTTGCCTAGCTTGAAGGGGGAAACCAAATGGCTCTATGGTTGGCCCGCTAGATGGCGCTGCCATAGGTCAAACGGATATCAACTGCGTTTTTTAAATAGGATCCCCCATTATTATTACATATTCGTGTAGTACGTAAAGAAATATAAATGTTTTAGTTGGACCACTTTTTTCGCTTTGTGATAGATGGCGCAGTAATAGTCACAAACGTATAAGTACGTGGTAACACGTAACATTCCGCCAGTGCGGACGGTATTTGTTTCGTGATACATTACCCCTGTTAAAATGGACCGTTTACCAATTGCGGAAAAGGTCGATATCGTGTTGATGTATGGCTATTGTGATCGAAATGGCAAACGGGCGTTTGCTATGTATGCTGCTAGGTATCCTAGACGACAATATCGAAGTTGTCGGACTGTTCAACGGATAGTTACGTAATTTAAGGAAACAGGAAGTGTTCAGCCACATGTGAAACGTCAACCAAATGATGATTCCCAAGCAGGTGTTTTAGATGCTGTCGCAGGTAATACGCTCATCAGTTGCAGGCAAGTTTTGCGAGAATCGGTAATCTCAAAAACGTCGGTTGCACCCGTACCATATTTCTATGCACCAGGGATTGCATGGCGACGGCTTTGAACGTCGTGTACAGTTCTGCCACTGGGCACAAGAGAAATTACGGGACGATGACAGATTTGTTGCACGCGTTCTATTTAGCGACGAAGCGTCATTCACCAACAGCGATAACGTAAACTGCGTAAAATCCACGAAGGCTGCGACAAGTGGAACATCAGCGACCTTGTCGGGTTCATGTATATTGTGGCATTATGGGAGGAAGGATAATTGGCCCCATTTTATCGATGGCAATCTAAATAGTGCTATGTATGCTGATTTCCTACGTAATGTTCTAACGATGTTACTACAAGATGTTTCACTGCATGACAGAATGGCGATGTACTTCCAAACATGATGGATGTCCGGCACATAACTCGGTTGCGGTTGAAGCGGTACTGAATAGCATATTTCATGACAGGTGGATTAGTCGTCGAAGCACCATACCATGGCCCGCACGTTCTCCGGATCTGACGTCCCCGGGTTTCTTTCAGTGGGGAAGGTTGAAGGATATTTGCTATCGTGATCCATCGACAACGCATGACAACATGCGTCAGTGCATTTTCAATGCATGTGCGAACGTCACGGAAGGCGAACTATCCGCTGATGAGAGGAATTTCGTTACACGTATTGCCAGATGCATTGAGGTTGACGGACATCATTTTGAGCATTTATTGCATTAATGTGATATTTACAGGTAATCACGCTGTAACAACATGCGTTCTCAGAAACGATAAGTTCACAAAGGTACATGTATCACATTGGAACAACCGAAATGAAATGTTCAAACGTACTTACGTTCTGTATTTTAATTTAAAAAAGCTATGTGTTACCAAATGTTCGTCTAAAATTGTGAGCCATACGTTTGTGAGAATTACAGCGCCATCTATCACAAAGAGAAAAAAGTGGTGCAACTTAAACATTCATATTTCTTCATGTGCTACACAAATTATGTAATAAACATGGGGGTATCTATTTAAAAAAACGCAGTTGACAACCGTTTGACCTATGGCAGCACCATCTATCGGGCCAACCATAGTGCCATCCGGTTTCCCCCTTCAAGCTAGACGAGTTTCGTTCTTTGTAGTTTTTTCGTTTGATGCTTAGTTCGTGAGAAATTTGTCCCGGTGACTATCAGTGGACCACCCTGTATACTGACGGAAAAAAATCACAGTACTATGAAGGTGTTGACCGACATGAACGAAAGTTGGCAGGCGTGTTGCTACATCTGAAAGAAGATGTCTCTTCAGATTTCGCACCAGTCGCATAAGAATGTCGCTGGTAGCGCCGCTATGAGAATGCAATTCAGGTTTGCTCTGTATTCACTCTGTAACGGGAGTGGGTGTTAGTTAACCTTTGAGAAAGGACGTGGTGAGCTGTCGTTAGTCAAGAATGCGTTGAAGGTGACAATCTACATCTACATCCGTACTCCGCAACCCACCTGACGGTGTGTGGCGGAGGATTTAGTGCCGGACACACGGGACCTACACCAGGAGTTACAGGCTGGGATACAATTCCGTATGACAGCAGGAGCACTCGTGTGGTTATCCCATTACACCCTTATTGCAAATTTGTGCGTCAATCTGTCGTTTCGACGTGTTGTGCTGTCATTCGTGAACAGCGTCCTAGGGATAGTTTTCCAACATGATACTGCTACCTCACATACGGCTGTTGTATCCCAACTTGCTATACAGTGTCGACTCACTCTCTCAGCCTACTGTGTCTCCACTTGAGTACGCAATGATGCCATTATCGACAACTTACTAAGTTTGAACGAAGTCGCGGGAGAGGGCTACGAGAAACTGGATGTCCCTTCTGCGGTATTGCAGACAGACTTGGTAGCAATGCACTGGCAGCGGTGGTCGCGAGAATGTACGGTCAGAAGCAGACCGGGCTCCAGACGGCCACGTGCCACTACCGAGTTGGAAAGTCATCGTGGCTGTGGCGCATCGTACTGCATCTGCAGCAGCAAACTGAGCTCCTGTTGGCACCACAGCGACACAGTGAACTGTCAAAAATCGGTTACATCAAGAACAGCTCCGAGCCAGACTCTCTGTTATGAACATTCCACTAACCCCTGCGAGCGTGTGGGTGCTAGTCTGTAATCTGCGCAACAGATTAATCTGTGGTGTACCCTTTACCCTGTGGCTCCTGCAAGATGCAATTTCCACCCCCACACTGCTACAGAAGTCAGACAGTCGCTCCTAAAGTTCTAAAGAGAAATGCCTGAAAAACGTTCAGCGATAAATACAGTATCTTCTGGAGTCGTCCACTGTAAGGAAATGACACAAAAATTCACAAAATTTCTTATGTAACTAGTGGGATACTTGGGTACTGGAGTAGTGCTAGTTAGTGTAAGAAAAACATGAAACTAACGAACATTACTATTTATTTTGCAAAAATTCTGAGAAATCACAGTGGCACTTTTAGTTATGAACTGAACAAGTTATTTCTGGGTTCTTTTCGGAATGTGAAGTTACCTCTTAAGGACAGAATTCGCTAATGAAATTTCTATACAAAGTTTAAGATTGTTATTGACTTGGCAGAATGGGTGAGAGCCGCGCCTACTCAGCTTGAATAATTATCCGTTAGAATGTTGCTAGGTACGGTCGAGGCTGTCACGTGTGAAATGCTGTGAGGAGTACTGTTGTGGAGGAAATGTAGGGCTCGCAAGAGCTGTAGAGCACAATTCCATAATCTGCGATGACTGTTGTCTGCGCCGCTCGCTGCTGACAAATAAGATAACTCTCGTTCTATCTGGATTGACCTTCGCCAATCAAACTCTCCCTACGCCTTGATAAAGTCAAGGACTCCTATCCGCCCCTACTCTAACTACTGGCGTGGTACACCGGACAGATAACCAGTCCACAGCGATGCCACTCAAAAATTCGCTCACAGGCGTTTAACTATATCTCTGTCCGTTCACACCGCACAATAAGTGTGGCAGCCAACACAGTGAATAATGCTTAATCGCAAGGACTCGGTATAGAGTCGCACTCCGATTCGCTCTCGACAGAGGTGCTCTCCCAGTGAAGTACTGAGGAGAGACTTGTTCCTCGCTCTTTGAGTATACGTACGAGGGCGCACGCTCTCGTTTCGTTTGTTGTTGTTGTTGCGGTCTTCAGTCCTGAGACTGGTTTGATGCAGCTCTCCATGTTACTCTATCCTGTGCAAGCCTCTTCATCTCCCAGTACCTACTGCAACCTACATCCTTCCGAATCTGGTTAGTTTATTCAACTCTTGGTCTCCCTCTACGATTTGTACCCTCCACGCTGCCCTCCAGTACTAAATTGGTGATCCCTTGATGCCTCAGAACATGTCATACCAACTGATCACTTCTTCTGGTCAAGTTGTGCCACAAACTTCTCCCCAATCCTATTCAATACTTCCTCATTAGTTATGTGATCTACCCATCTAATCTTCAGCATTCTTCTGTAGCACCACATTTCGAAAGCTTCTATTCTCTTCTTCTCCAAACTATTTATCGTCCATGTTTCACTTCCATACATGGCTACACTCCATACAAATACTTTCAGAAATGACTTCCTGACACTTAAATCTATACTCGATGTTAACAAATTTCTCTTCTTCAGAAACGCTTTCCTTGCCATTGCCAGTCTACATTTTATATCCTCTCTACTTCGACCATCATCAGTTATTTTGCGCCCCAAATAGCAAAACTCCTTTACTACTTTAAGTGTCTCATTTCCTAATCTAATTCCCTCAGCATCACCCGACTTAATTCGACTACATTCCATTATCCTCGTTTTGCTTTTGTTGGTGTTCATCTTATATCCTCCTTTCAAGACACTGTCCATTCCATTCAAATGCTCTTCCAAGTCCTTTGCTGTCTCTGACCGAATTACAATGTCATCGGCGAACCTCAAAGTTTTTATTTCTTCTCCATGGATTTTAATACCTAGTCCGAATTTTTCTTTTGTTTCCCTTACTGCTTGCTCAATATACAGATTGAATAACATCGGGGAGAGGCTACAACCCTGTCTTACTCCCTTCCCAACCGCTGCTTCCCTTTCATGTCCCTCGACTCTTATAACTGCCATCTGGTTTCTGTACAAATTGTAAATAGCCTTTCGCTCCCTGTATTTTACTCCTGCCACCTTCAGAATTTGAAAGAGAGTATTCCAATCAACATTGTCAAAAGCTTTCTCTAAGTCTACAAATGCTAGACACGTAGGTTTACCTTTCCTTAATCTAGCTCCTAAGATAAGTCGTAGGGTCAGTATTGCCTGACGTGTTCCAGCACTTCTACGGAATCCAAACTGATCTTCCCCGAGGTCGGCTTCTACTAGTTTTTCTATTCGTCTGTAAAGAATTCGTGTTAGTATTTTGCATCTGTGGCTTATTAAACTGATTGTTCGGTAATTTTCACATCTGTCAACACCTGCTTTCTTTGGGATTGGTATTATTATATTCTTCTTGAAGTCTGAGGGTATTTCGCCTGTCTCATACATCTTGCTCAGCAGATGGTAGAGTTTTGTCAGGACTGGCTCTCCCAAGGCCGTTCGTGTAAGATGACCAATCCAGATATCTGTAGCATCAGTGTTTGGCGTTTGCTGTCTCCCTGTGAAAACCTCTGAAACGGTGTGCTATATTTGTAAATAATGCGTAGGCTGGGCGCTCCCACACAATGTAGCGGAATTTGCTTTTAAGCTGAACACGGCGTCATTCTCCCTTTCGCTCATGCAAATGCAGTCTGCTCCACGGGCAGTCGCCGGCCGACGTAGACAGACTGACCCATCCTCCGAAGGGACCGGCCTCCCGGCGTGTGGTCCGCCTCTCCCGAACTAAAAGCTCTTGTGGCCGTCGTGTCTTGAATGTGCGTGTGTACGCCAGCCTCGAGTGTTTCAACCACCGTGCACTTACTTGTTATTTGCATATCGTTTACATGAATTCATACAACATTGACTTTATCTTATCGAGTTTGGGTTCGAATGAAGCGTCTTGATGTGCGGAATATGATTGTGAGGGCGGAATACGTAAGCAATGAAAGTCAGGAAACCACGACGTCATACACCCCTTACACCGGCATTTGGGACTCTAGTGGTGACAAGAGAGTGTTCATTGGGTTAGCCGGTTCTGATTCCGTGCCGGTGATGGCCGTGTGTTGTTGATTAGGGGGATGCCAGTTGAGGCCAGCAACCGACCACTGATCGTGCCAGACACACGGGACCTACACCTGGAGTTACAGTCTGGGATGCAATTTCGTATGACACCCTTACTGCAAATTTGTACGTCGATCTGTCGTTTCGACCTGTTGTGCTGCCATTCGTCAACAGCGTCCCAGGGGGAGTTTTCCAACATGATACGGCTCCCTCACATACGGCTGTTGTAACCGAACATGCTATACAGTGTCGACTCACTCTCTCGGCCTACTGTGTCTCCACTTGAGTACACGTACTGAGGCGTCGCAGCTAGGGCGCGATCGCCAGTTTGTCTATTAAGCCTTTCTTGTATGAATGTATGTGGGCTCCAGTGTAAGCAGTCAGAATCTTATACTATCTGCAACGTGCGAGCTATGTCCTGCAGACGTGCTTCGTGACGATAAGGCGTGACTGCAGCGTGTGAAAGTAGCGGAGAGGCACTTACAGAGTAGTTACATTCTCTGAAACTATAAAAATTACTAACGGATCTAGAAATAGCCCGATGAACACACTGTCAAAATCTGAAGTCAATAACTGTCATAATCTGGAAGTTACAAAAAAAGTCAGTAAAAAACGTAACTATCCGACACTTAGAAAACTAAATTGTAAGTAGGCTTTTAGGTTTTTATGTTGGTAACGCCACGTAGCGCTCTGTATGAAAATCACTAATTGTGCTCTGTGCAGTCTGTGGCTAGTTTGCATTGTTAAAATATTCGCTATTGTAGTGTTGGGCAGTTGTATGTGAACAGCGCGTAGCGTTGCGCAGTTGGAGGTGAGCCGCCAGCAGTGGTGGATGTGGGGAGAGGGATGGCAGAATTTTGGGAGCAGACAATCTGGACGTATTTCCACCACAAAGAGTAAATTTGTAATACTGTATATCATGAACTGATATATATATATATATATATATATATATATATATATATATATATGATGAATTTGAATATTATTAAGGTAAATACATTGTTTGTTCTCTATCAAAATCTTTCATTTGCTGACTATGCCTATCAGTAGTTAGTGCCTTCAGTAGTTAGAATCTTTTATTTAGCTGGCAGTAGTGGCGCTCGCTGTATTGCAGTAGTTCGAGTAACGAAGATTTTTGTGAGGTAAGTGATTCGTGAAAGGTATAGGTTAATGTTAGTCAGGGCCATTCTTTTGTAGGGATTATTGATAGTCAGATTGCGTAGCGCTTAAAATATTGTGTATCAAATAACGTAAGAGGTTTATCAGCACAGTAATTCACTAATTTATCTACGGGGATGTTTCAAAATCAATAATGTTAATAGTTCACCAACTGTGACTATTTGAAAAGATATGATAACACCTTGTAACGACAACTGTATCTATAATAATTTTTTCCTCTATGAATTTAGATAAGTTAATGTTGGCAGGGTTTTGAACTTCTTTTTCGGCTCGTATAGTGATGTTAAAGAAACTGCGAGTAACTTTTGTAATGAATATTATTATTTATGTTAGATTTCAGAGAATGTGATAATCAAAAGAAAGTGTACTTAATGTTAAAAATATTGTAAAATGTGGAAATTGTAATTTAAACACTTGGTCCATACGTAGGTAATGCATTAGAATATGTGTAATAGAAAACCTGTGGTGAATACCCTACCTGTAGGGGAGCGGGAAAAGGTGGAGGCAGGCGAGCGCGGGAAAACGCACACTGGGCGCGGTTCGGCGCAACGGGCACAGTCAGTCAGTCGGAGGCGAGCAACAGTAAGAGTCGGAGTGGTAAATTGATCCGAGGAACAAGTACTGTACCGAGGAGGCTACCTAGGAAAAGTGGATTACATTGAGCCTCGGATGCATCGATTCCGACGACTACTTGGCATGGCTATAATCTGAGGCACAAAGTTGGAAAGATTACGACGCTAAGAAGATGGAAAGTGCCTATGTAGCGTGAGCCTTAGCCGCGCTTGTATGTGTGCCGTGCTGCCCGTAACCTCGCTGCCCGCCAACTGCCACACCGATTTGCACAGGTCAAACCTTTATTTCATCTTTAGAAGTGTAAATGTGTGGACCAGTGTCGAAACTGTTTCTAATTGTGTAATAATAACGTGAATTTTACCAGAATTGCTTTAGCCATGACTTATCCTGATCACTGACCTAGACAGGATCCTTACCTCGTATTGTGCAACCCGAGTATCCTGAACTGAAAGTTTATAATTAGTGCAAATGAGAATTATCAGCAATCAAACTTTTGCTATAAAGAAATGCAATAGTTCTGTGAACTATTGCATATGTTGGTAGAAGTATAAATAAACTGAAAGATAGTCTTTTGAATTGAGTTATCGATGCTATTTAATTAACTTGAGACAGAACTAATGGCAGTTAAATTAGTCAGAAGTAAAACAAAAGATTGGTTATCCATTGATTGAGAAATTTGAGTGTTAATTTGACTTTTAGTAATTAACAGTTTCAGTATAACGACCATAACAGTTTCAGGGCCCCCCCCCCTTTTTTCTTGTTCATTCTTTCAAACCTTGAAATGTGCTGATCAGATTTGACCAGTAAAGTTAAGTTCTTCATTAATCCTAAGTGCATTAGTGTTGTTTTTCAATTTTAATAGTGACATTGTATGTGGGCTTCAAAACTGGGTATCCTAGGGCAATCTACGCCCGATTTCAGTCTGATCAATATACAAAAATGCAATTTGTAGTAATCATTGATGTGTGGTGTTGTGTGAATTTGTCTCGTCCAAATTAGTACCAAGATAGAAAGCTTTAGTTCAGTGGATTTTTCCGGGTCCAAACTTTGCCATATAACGCATCATTACTACGCGTAACTATGTTTGTACATGTAACAACTTGTACAAGGAAAAGCTCACTCATTGCCTAAGTAGGCTGGCGACCGAATTATTGATCAAAGGTAGCATCTACTGTGATTACTTCTTGTACATGCGAACGAGCAATTGTGCTTCACATATGTTTGACGCCTCACTGTAGTTATTTACTGATTACAAGACCGATCTCGCTTCTATTAGGTACACGCGGTCAATTTATGTACTAAAATCCTTGTTTATAAGGTGAAGCCCGTGAACTTATTACAGTACAGGCTTTATATAGCTAACGTACGTCCGTAAAGGGCGGTAGCGTTACAACCTTCAGTGTTTAGATTCAAATATGGAAAGTTCTCATTTTAGAATACCTTTCGTAATTTTGCTGTAGTAATAGCTTTAAGAATTTCAAGTAGATATTTATCTTCATTATTTAGCATGGAGAGCTGCATCAAACCAGTCTCAGGACTGAAGACCACAACAACAACAACATTTATCTTTTGTGTTAGGGTGAGTGTGAAAGAGAGTACTTGTGTGAGTGTATGTGGGACATTCGCCAGTATTAAATTTTCAGTTTGTAATTCTCTATAGGAACTTGCAAGTGTTCCAGCTTTGTATCGTGGTAACGAATCCACCAGTGGTTCCCTACTAGTGGATGACGGATGTCCAAGCATGTTTGACTTTGGAAGAGACAGCCAGAACGTTCGCGATTATATAGTTAAATTCCAGACGTTAAGTACAGCTTAAAGTTTATTTCATTTCGTTTGTCTATCAAGAGAGTTTTGAGTTGCTTATTTTAATGATGACAATAAGCTGTGAGCAGTGGTTGGTTCTTGCTAGATTTTGACGCGAGCCGCGCCCTGAAAGTCAGTTCTGATTGGTCGTAATTCTGTACAGCCAATAAGAAGTGAGACGGTTTGCCACCTAACGCATAAGATAGAGGGGCCTGTAGAGGCAGAGAGAAGAAGGGAGTGGTGGACTAATTTTCGAAGGAGCTGGTCATGCTGAAAGTGTCCGAACGCATTATGTGTAAAATGAAGTGATATTGTGGCTTCCGCGTTTCGGTACAGTGATAAAGGTAGCTGGTGTTTACCATTAACTATTTTTGAAATTTTAAGAGTCGAGAGATAATTTGTTTAGGAGAAAAACGCGAGTGTAAACTTTGAACTAAAAGCGTGGCGGTACTAAGTAAATATTTTTTTACTGAGTATTTATGGCGAGCAAAAACTTTATTTAAAGACAACCACTGAATGCCGAGTGCAAAAGTAAATAGCAGTTTATTGACTGTGTTACTCTCGTAAATGACTGCGGAATTGGATAGGAAACGTTCTGGCTGTTTGTGTGTGACGAGGACTGTGAACAGGAACTTAAATGATTTGAAGACATATGGGCTGATGATCTCGCTTAATGACAATAAAAAAAATCTTAATGTAAGTTTAAAAGGACCTTTGAACTTAGAAATTTGAACAGCAACCCATTTCCGATTTATTCTTTAGAGCTGACAAGACTATCTTCAGCTTTTTGTACTTATAGCGGCCTTCGACGTATAGTTATGAAATCTCAGTTTCTTCAACACTGCTTTTCTGAGATCTTTTAAGGAGGGTAGGACGTCAAACGGGCCGACTTGAAGCAGGAGAAGCAGAACATTTTAATTTCCACTGTCTATACTTTTACAAATAAATTCATAAAACTTTGTCAGCATGACCAGGAAGGATTCAAAATTCACACTCACAGCAGTGGAAGTTCGAAAACATAACAAAATAATTTTTTTTTACATGTAAAATTTCATCTTTTTTTTCACTTACTAATGGCAGCATTTGTTGCTATAGGTGCACATTTCTTCATAAGTAAGAGAGATTCTTCGATGAATTTTGCACAGCATGCAAACCATACTCAAAGGTGTACGAAACTCTAGAATTTTACAAATCTATTAAAAACTGTGGTAAAAATTGAGGTAATTAACTACAAAATTTGTGTTTTTTCTAAACATGAAGTTTAAAATATAACAGCTCATTCGTTTTTTCATAAATTAAATAAATTCTAGAGTTTCATACACCTGTAAGTATGGTTTGTATGCTGTGCAAAATTAATCGAAGAATCTCTCGAACTTATGAAGAAAAGTGTACCTATAGCAACAAATGAAGCCATTAGTAAGTGAAAGCATGATGAAAATTCACACGTAAAAAAAAAAATTATTTTCTTATGTTTTCGATCTTCCGCTGTGACGAGTGTGAATATTGAATCCTTCCTTGTGATGTTGACAAAGTTTTATGAATTTATTTGTAAAAGTATAGACAGTAGACATTAAAATGTCCTGTGATGCCTCTCCTGCTCCAAGTCGGCCCGTTTGACGTCCTTCCCCCCTTAAGTAGCTGCAGTCTGGAGTTACGTGTGCAGACCTGCAGCAGTTTCGAGGTAGGTGGACAATTTATGTTGCAGAACCCCCTTCGATGTGCGAAAGAGCGCGTTACGTCGCAATGGGACGTCATCTGTAACCAGCATTAACTGTCCCTGTGTTGTGCGAACAAGTGCAATAGGCACTGAATTCTGTCAAACAAACAGCCATCCGGCACCTGTGGAGCACAGCGCACGCACCTTTGCATCCTTGCATTCAACATTCTGACGGTTACACCGATTATTAATGTATCAGAATATCGCATTTGCGATGGCCACCTTGCACTTAAATTTACCCTGAGATCTTGCAATACTGAGTACTTAAATATGTTACCTAAGTAAATGTATTCCATAAATTTCAATATTCTACGTTAATTATTTTTTGGAGTTGCAATTTTTCTCCGTCAGTGTCGATATCTGCAATCTTCGTTCAGAAACAGTTCTGTTCTGGCTGCGAGCTGGTTTCAGTAATTAACGTGCTTCCAGGTCTAAATATAGTACTTCATTGATCAACCTAACTTCAGAACTTGACTGTGGTTTCTACGTGACAATACCAGAACCGTTTAAAAACTGCTAAAACTGACTATTTCTCTATTTGAAAACTTTCCCTTCTTTTGCAGCTACTCGATATTGCCACAATTATTTGCGGTGCTGAACACGCCATCTATTTCACAGTATGGTGACAACAGGAGAGATCCTACTGTGCAACACAATGCAGCAATTACTATACCGTAAACCATTCGGCAGCTTGTGGAACAGGCTCTTCTCTGCTGCAGATGGGTTGGAGGAGATATTGGGCGGCGTGCTGTCCTTGTTTCGGCCGAAGGAAGACGATGCAGGGGCATCGACGGCTGGTCGAGTTGGAGCAGGTCACCAAAGCTCCGAAGGTGAGTACCACTTCGTTTCCTGACGACGTGTACCACACCAGTAGCACACACATACACACACACACACACCATGTGCTCACTAACGGACGTCACTCACTTCCGAAAATTTAGATGAACATCAACAAAAGCAAAACGAGGATAATGGAATGTAGTCGAATTATGTCGGGTGACGCTGAGGGAATTAGATTAGGAAATGAGACACTTCAAGTAGTAAAGGAGTTTTGCTATTTGGGGAGCAAAGTAACTGATGATGGTCGAAGTAGAGAGGATATAAAATGTAGACTGGCAATGGCAAGGAAAGCGTTTCTGAAGAAGAGAAATTTGTTAACATCGAGTATTGATTTAAGTGTCAGGAAGTCGTTTCTGAAAGTATTTGTATGGAGTGTTGCCATGTATGGAACTGAAACATGGACGATAAATAGTTTGGACAAGAAGAGAATAGAAGCTTTCGAAATGTGGTGCTACAGAAGAAAGCTGAAGATTAGATGGGTAGATCACATAACTAATGAGGAGGTATTGAATAGAATTGGGGAGAAGAGGAGTCTGTGGTACAACTTGACTAGAAGATGGGATCGGTTGGTAGGACATGTTCTGAGGCATCTAGCGATCACCAATTTAGTACTAGAGGGCAGCGTGCAGGGTAAAAATCGTAGACGGAGACCAAGAGATGAATACACTAAGCAGATTCAGAAGGGTGTAGGCTGCAGTAGGTACTGGGATATGAAGAAGCTTGCACAGGATAGAGTAGCATGGAGAGCTGCATCAAACCAGTCTCAGGACTGAAGACCACAACAACATATTTACCTATAAGGCTGTCCATCCTTCGTTCTGAATGTGGTAATTTCCAAGCGTCGCTTTTCCTGTTTTCTTCGCTATTGGTCTTGTCTCTACTTTTTCATTGCTATGTGGGAGATTGCGACACTGTACCCACTAACACCAAGATACTTGCATCGACTGAGTTTTGGTTTATTGCTGATGGCCACTTTCTTTAACTGTTCACAGCTCTCTATTTAACTGTGTGACATGACCGGTGAATTACCTTCATGTCGAGTATTTATTCCTACATCTGTATTTACTAGCCTTGAAGTACTCATAGTCAATAAGCTGTGTCCACTGGAAAAGTCAGCCATCACACTAGGGTCCTCCTCACTTCTAATTTAATTGGTTCGACAACAGGATCGATTCTGTAGCACTTCCCAGTCTACTTTATGTTGCTGTTAAATGTGTTTCAGCTATCGATCTAGTCTGTAGTGTTCCTGTGGGTACATACGCTAACTACAAGATTTTTTTTCCTTTTTGTACAGATGCAGTGGGTCGAACATCTGCATTCCCAGGCGGCAGCTGGAGAGTGGACTGGGCTCTTACGTGATGATCTGGTGAGTGGCATACAGTACATATCTTAAACTGACTCCCGCAAATGTCTAATACTCTGCATCCCGAAGCAGTAATGAAACATGGGATATGTTTTGTCAGCTCATTTTTTACCTGCCTTACACAACTGGATAGATTCGATAATTGCTGAGGAGGTACTGAAACGAATTGGACAGAAAAGAGATTTATGGCACAACTTACTAAAAGAGGTATGTTTTAACGGGACACTTCCTGAGGTATCAAGCAATCGTCACTTTGATTCCGAAGCGTCACGACGGTGAGGTGGCTCAAATAGGTGTAGCTTGCAGTGGTTGTACACAAATGAAGAAGCTAGCTGTTGAGTATTGACAACTGTGATCAGATGCATCAAAACGTTCTTCTGGCTAAAAAGACCAAACGAAAATCGTTCCCTGGACCACTTAAAAACATCACATTCACTGCTAAACGTGTGATCCTTGAATACGCAGTACTGTTCAAAAACCCACCTCCCACAATAACAGGATCACAAATTGCTCTGGTCTGACGATCACTGGTCAATTATATCACCCAGTGCAGCGAAAAATACTTTCATTAACACACCCATAACACATCCATGGAAACTTCTCACAAAATGAAGTAAATAGAGGTAATCACACCACTCGAGGTTACCAATAGCTTAGAAACAAAAATATGGGCAGTCTGTGTGACTAGATTCTAAACAATGTTAAGAAATTTAGTTAATTTTTCAAATAGCTCTACCACTGGGCTCATCAAAAGAAGAAATTAAGCATGCCGCCATACTATATTCAGGAACCGTCTCTCGTAAAATTGCTACTTTGTGCAACACTGTTTCTGATTCAATATAACAGCCTATTGTAACGTTGTGCATATCATCATAACATTTCCCTTCACTTTTACTGAGGACAGCAGTGCCACCACTGAATCTTATCACTGATATCCTTCCATCCTGAATTTAAACCCACACCTGATCCTTTCATTTACTTTCGTCATCATTTCGCTGATGAGCAGACTGAATAGTATGGGCGAAAGACTAGGTAGAGCCCTGAATTTTCCTGAGAAACTGAAACACATTCCACTATTTTACATCGTGGAACCCTTTTTGCAGTCTTGCTTCTACAATAATGAGCGACGTCAGAGGTGCCTCTCTGGTGCCTTTACCTACATCTACATCTACATACTCCGCAAGCCACCTGACGGTGTGTGGCGGAGCGTACCTTGAGTACCTCTATCGGTTCTCCCTTCTATTCCAGTCTCGTATTGTTCGTGGAAAGAAGGATTGTCGGTATGCCTCTGTGTGGGCTCTAATCTCTCTGATTTTATCCTCATGGTCTCTTCGCAAGATATACATAGGAGGGAGCAATATACTGCTTGACTCCTTGGTGAAAGTATGTTCTCGAAACTTCAACAAAAGCCCGTAACGAGCTACTGAGCGTCTCTCCTGCAGCATCTTCCACCGGTGTTTATCTATCATCTCCGTAACGGTTTCGCGATTACTAAATGATCCTGTCACGAAGCGCGCTGCTCTCCGTTGGATCTTCTCTATCTCTTCCATCAACCCTATCTGGTACGGATCCCACACTGCTGAGCAGTATTCAAGCAGTGGGCGAACAAGCGTACTGTAACCTACTTCCTTTGTTTTCGGATTGCATTTCCTTAGGATTCTTCCAATGAATCTCAGTCTAGCATCTGCTGTACCGACGATCAACTTTATATGATCATTCCATTTTAAATCACTCCTAGTGCGTACTCCCAGATAATTTATGGAATTATCTGCTTGCAGTTGCTGACCTGCTATATTGTAGCTAAATCATATGGGATCTTTCTTTCTATGTATTCGCAGCACCTTTCCTCAATCAAAGCTTTCTTTTCCATTCTTCGGTGTGTTATACTTGTCAGTCGATTTTTCGGTAGTTCTCGTTCTTATAAGCCCTTGGAATTCTGTGTAGTTTGCAGACTAAAAAATCCTTCAATCGAACTTGAAAAGTCGTTTGGTTTTCACTTTCAGTCATGATTTTAGAAATGTAGATATGCTGTCGATGTCTGTAGATTTATTTGATCGTAAGTGCGTCGAAACTCTGATAAGTGCCATTACTGGATCCCTACGTCTTTCATCTCGACTTCCATTTCTACCCCTCGTAGAGGCCTTCAATGAACTCTTTCCACCCATTCGCTCACTCTGCCCAGCGTTTAATAGTGGAATTCCTGTTGCGCACTTAGTTGCTTATATAGCTGTTTTGCTCTGTTTCGGGGTAATGATTTAATCCTTGCTTAGGTAAAGATGTAGTAATTTGAGGTTTCCATGTTTCGGGTATCTCCTGCACAAATAATACTCAGTTAAATTTTAAGAGAACTAGTTAAGGAAGAGGCAGAGTAGTTTTAGATTATCGGTTAGTGTTTATTGGCTTTGCCTGATGAACTGTTAGTGACTGATATAACAGCATAATAATACCCTTACATTGTAAAAGGCTGCCGCAGCAAATCATTATCATCTTTACAGTCCTATGATTGTTACTCACAGCTGGTGGTGGAAGTAGTCTGAAGAAGACCAAGGCTTATTACTAACAGTTGGCGGTGGAAGTCTTTTCAGCGGATGGCTGCACTGCTTCCAGTACAAACAATTTCCCTCTTCCGAGAACTTTTAACTTAATGCGGCGCTGACCAGTATGTCTGTTTTCAGGGAGTTACAAAACTCACTTCACGTGCAATTTTTCTCTGTCGTTTCTGTGTTCTATTTACTTCCGTGCATATCCGTTTACAAGTGAGAAACGCCCTTTGAGTTTGCCTTTTCCGGTATCCTGTCAATGCACATTGGATTCACGCTGTCTCCTTCGAATATGTTCGGGTCCACCAAACAATTCGGCGGCCTCGTCACTGTATGTCACAAACCACTGTAGCTTCTTCTTTGTAATAGTTGGACTTCATTGGAATAGCGTACACTACTTTCAGAGGGCAAGTGCCTCCCAAGTTACTTCAGATGCTTCACGAGAATAACCACAATCGATACAAACAACGTTACCGCTGGTAGAATGGCTCCCAAGTATGGTGTCGGATGATATTTGTAAAGTCACAGTTTTACCAAGTAGCCACTGAAGATTTAAGTGGTGTCCCAGAAGACGACGAGCGTTTCCCTCGTAAAAATGCCGAGCTGGTTACACCACAAAATCAGATGCAACGCCGGTGAACCATTCAAGCAGGTATCGCCCCATAACAAGTGCGAGCTGTGAGGGTCAATAGATTTAATATACTGAACCTGCCTACATAACCGTAACTTGTACGTATACATGTCCATTACATAAAAAGTGGACACATCTTTAACTCCTGGGATAAACGGTATTGAATATACACGTAATTCGGAATTATATTTTGCATCGCGTTTGACGTCATCTCCACTCTCACCTGAAAACACACGCAACTGAAAAATTCGTACTGAAACATTAAACTCAAATAAGTACACACATAAAGGTCCCGCATATTACGGCTGCACCAAACGAACATTAATAATCAGACATCAATTATTTTTAAAATTGTTCTCCTTCTACCTAACAGTTAAAGGCAACAAAGTGATAGTTACAGAATTATTCTCGTGATATACATTGAATACACATATATGATTTTGTATTCCATGTCTCTTACCGAGCTTTCTGTATTCTGCCAACAGGAGTGGACTCGCCAACACCATCCCGCTGACAGAAGAAGACTTGATGAGAAAACAAATCAGCTCGAGACAATTGCCGTGCCTCCAGCATCAGAAGCCGCGACTGCTGCAGAATCCCTATCTCAGCCCTCCAATATGCAGTTAGAGATAGATGCTAGACCACCAGCAGACTCAGTGGTATCTCTTGCAGAATGGGCTGATGAGACCTGTAATGAAAACTTTGATAGAGATGATGATGAGCCACCAGCAGACTCAGTGGTATCTCTTGCAGAACGGGCTGATGAGACCTGTAATGAAAACTTTGATAGAGATGATGATGAGCCACCAGCAGACTCAGTGGTATCTCTTGCAGAACGGGCTGATGAGACCTGTAATGAAAACTTTGATAGAGATGATGATGAGCCACCAGCAGACTCAGTGGTATCTCTTGCAGAACGGGCTGATGAGACCTGTAATGAAAACTTTGATAGAGATGATGATGAGCCACCAGCAGACTCAGTGGTATCTCTTGCAGAACGGGCTGATGAGACCTGTAATGAAAACTTTGATAGAGATGATGATGAGCCACCAGCAGACTCAGTGGTATCTCTTGCAGAACGGGCTGATGAGACCTGTAATGAAAACTTTGATAGAGATGATGATGAGCCACCAGCAGACTCAGTGGTATCTCTTGCAGAACGGGCTGATGAGACCTGTAATGAAAACTTTGATAGAGATGATGATGAGCCACCAGCAGACTCAGTGGTATCTCTTGCAGAACGGGCTGATGAGACCTGTAATGAAAACTTTGATAGAGATGATGATGAGCCACCAGCAGACTCAGTGGTATCTCTTGCAGAACGGGCTGATGAGACCTGTAATGAAAACTTTGATAGAGATGATGATGAGCCACCAGCAGACTCAGTGGTATCTCTTGCAGAATGGGCTGATGAGACCTGTAATGAAAACTTTGATAGAGATGATGATGAGCCACCAGCAGACTCAGTGGTATCTCTTGCAGAACGGGCTGATGAGACCTGTAATGAAAACTTTGATAGAGATGATGATGAGCCACCAGCAGACTCAGTGGTATCTCTTGCAGAAAGGGCTGATGAGACCTGTAATGAAAACTTTGATAGAGATGATGATGAGCCACCAGCAGACTCAGTGGTATCTCTTGCAGAACGGGCTGATGAGACCTGTAATGAAAACTTTGATAGAGATGATGATGAGCCACCAGCAGACTCAGTGGTATCTCTTGCAGAACGGGCTGATGAGACCTGTAATGAAAACTTTGATAGAGATGATGATGAGCCACCAGCAGACTCAGTGGTATCTCTTGCAGAACGGGCTGATGAGACCTGTAATGAAAACTTTGATAGAGATGATGATGAGCCACCAGCAGACTCAGTGGTATCTCTTGCAGAACGGGCTGATGAGACCTGTAATGAAAACTTTGATAGAGATGATGATGAGCCACCAGCAGACTCAGTGGTATCTCTTGCAGAACGGGCTGATGAGACCTGTAATGAAAACTTTGATAGAGATGATGATGAGCCACCAGCAGACTCAGTGGTATCTCTTTCAGAATGGGATGATGAGACCTGTAATGAAAACTTTGATAGAGATGATGATGAGCCACCAGCAGACTCAGTGGTATCTCTTGCAGAACGGGCTGATGAGACCTGTAATGAAAACTTTGATAGAGATGATGATGAGACACCAGCAGACTCAGTGGTATCTCTTGCAGAACGGGCTGATGAGACCTGTAATGAAAACTTTGATAGAGATGATGATGAGCCACCAGCAGACTCAGTGGTATCTCTTTCAGAATGGGATGATGAGACCTGTAATGAAAACTTTGATAGAGATGATGATGAGCCACCAGCAGACTCAGTGGTATCTCTTGCAGAACGGGCTGATGAGACCTGTAATGAAAACTTTGATAGAGATGATGATGAGCCACCAGCAGACTCAGTGGTATCTCTTGCAGAACGGGCTGATGAGACCTGTAATGAAAACTTTGATAGAGATGATGATGAGCCACCAGCAGACTCAGTGGTATCTCTTGCAGAACGGGCTGATGAGACCTGTAATGAAAACTTTGATAGAGATGATGATGAGCCACCAGCAGACTCAGTGGTATCTCTTGCAGAGTGGGCTGATGAGACCTGTAATGAAAACTTTGATAGAGATGATGATGAGACACCAGCAGACTCAGTGGTATCTCTTGCAGAACGGGCTGATGAGACCTGTAATGAAAACTTTGACAGAGATGATGATGAGCCACCAGCAGACTCAGTGGTATCTCTTGGAGAAAGGGGTGATGAGCCGTCTAATGAGGAATGTTTGGAAGCCACCTCTACCTTTGCAGCTTATTGTCGTTTTAAAGCTTCTCTTAGTTGTGGCCTTATGAAACTAACGCCCTTAAAAACAGGACCATTTCCGATCAAAACAGCCTTTATCGTTACAGGCCCACCGAAGAAGAGGGCCTTTACTCAACGGAAGGTGTGTCCTATTAAGGCGGCCTTCATAGTCACAGGCCCTCCAAAGATAAGAGCATTTAGTCCAAAGGTGGTCTGTCCCATTAAAACGTGTTACTGAACCACCGAAGAAGTAGGCGTTCTCTTGTAAATTTTTTGTACCAAGTAAAATCAAGTCTCTGGTTTTGGTGTGACTAACAATGTGAAGTGCCCTTCAAAATTGTCATCAAGAAAATTTTAATGTACGCTTTTTAGAAGATGTTTGAAATTAATTTGCAAATGTTTCGAATAAATCAAAATTTAATGTGAACTGTTTTTTTTTCCTATGTACTCACTTGTTGTAGAAATACAGCGAGGAAGATAATTTTTTTTACTTGTATTTGTTTGGATGACTGTTTTTGTGATGGTACTGGCTTGTATAGTGCGCTAAACTGCTATTTCGTCAGCACCCACACTTAACTAAAAGAACACAACTGTGGTTATTAATTGTTAGGAGCAACCAACAAAACGTAAATTAAAAAATGGAATCTACAACCATCTTGGGGTTGTCTTCCTCACATTTTTTCACAAGCAGCAAAAGAGGGACAAGTCAGGGCAGTATGTGAGTAAAATACATTGACTGTAAAGACACAACCTCAAAATAGTGGGACATGAAAGTGTGTCTTCACGGGCAACAGGAAATGAAGCGATGTAGCAACCATCTTACAAACAAAGTAAATTCTTCTACCTAAGCCACTATCGACGAGACCAGTCATAAAATAGAATCTTAACACACGAACTACATTCAATTCATCATCTAAAAGGTCAACTGGTGAGTAGGTTGCTTGGTATAAAGCGCATTTAGTTACAGTCTGGCGTATGAAAAGGTTTGCACTACAAGAACTGTACACAAGTGGGTCTTCCTGCCGAAGGAGGAACCCATGCGTCAAAGGACAGTTTCCTTTCCGGAGATGCGTTAAAAGTACTTGCTGCCGTCGCTGTCGCCGTAAGGAGATGCGCTACGGTCGCGTCGTCGGTTTCACGGGCCTCAGCTTGCTCTCCAACGGTAACCACTCCTCCCACAGACGCACGAAGTTGTCTCTCAATGGCGAGGGAGCTGCGTGGACAGTGAGAGGACATTCAGAAATTGTAATCTCCAGACAGGCATCATTAGCCGCTACATCTGCTGCTACGTTGCGTTTGGCTAACTGAAAAGTAATTGTTTTTTCTGTTTCTGAAGTATTGAATTTATCGAGGATTTCAAAGAGTATCTCTGGAAGTTTTGAAGGGTGCTGCCCTGGCCGGACCTACAATAAAAATTAAAGTAAATTTAACGTGAGAGCCAATCACAACGAGGTTTGCTGCTGGATGTACGTCAGCGTGGAATACGTAAACGACTGCAGCTACTTGCCGCAGTCGCGCTGAAGCCTAAACGTCGAATTGTTCACTGCTGCAACGGCTCAGAACAGCGAGCAGGAATGTGCAGCTGCAGTAGTTTTAAATGCGTCCGTTGGTCCGAGAGATTACATGACGATGACTGCATGACAATAAACGTAGGTTGAAGCTATACTGAAGAAAGACGAATGCTTATCGAGCTCGTTAGGTTATTTACTTCATTTCGTATCCTTTCACGTATTATTCATATTCTCGCGTCTCACTGCTAGCGATCGCTGAGGAGGAACAATTTGTTTTGACTGTCAGAGAAAGCAAATAGCGGTATTAAGAGCCTTTATACAATGATCAGCCAGAACATTATGTCCACCAACCAACTATCGATATAAACCCGTCCAGGCGATAGCAGCGTCACCTAGCGAGGAATGACTGCCAGTCAGACACAAACATGGTGCATGTATTACATGTACATGTATGCTGTCTGTGTGTAGAATGGGGAAGGCGGGAGATGTACCTGAGTCTGACCGAGGGCACATTTTGAAAACCTCTAAGGCTCGGTACGAGCATTTTGGAAACTGCGCGACTTGTTGGGTGTTCGAGGGGTGCTCTGTTGAATGTCCTCAACACGTGGCGAAACCAATATTAAACCACGTCCGGACGTCGTGGGGTTCGGCGTCCACCCCTCATCGCAGATGTCGGAGGTCGCAGGCTGGGCGGACGAATAAAACAGAACAGCAGGCGAACTGTGGCGGAACTGCCATTGGACTTTAATGCTAGGCAGAGTACAAGTATGTCTGAACACAGAGCGCACCGAATATTCCTAACGATGGAGCCTCCGCAGGCGACAACCCATGCACGTGTCAATGTTAACACCGTGACATCGAGAATTACTACTGAAATGGACACATATCCATCGATACTTGGCGTTGCCACAGTGGCAGAACGTTTCACGGTCTGATAAATCCCGAAACAGCGTACCCAGGCACTCTGGGATGATGATGGCTTTAAAACAGAGGATGACACGCGTAAAGCTGAAATACTAAACACCTCTTTCCAAAGCTGTTTCACAGAGGAAGATCGCACTGCAGTTCCTTCTCTAAATCCTCGCACGAACTAAAAAATGGCTGACATAGAAATAAGTGCCCAAGCAATAGAAAAGCAACTGAAATCACTCAACAGAGGAAAGTCCACTTGACCTGGCGGGATACCAATACGATTCTACACAGAGTACCGGAAAGAACTTGCCCCCCTTCTAACAGCCGTGTACCGCAAGTCTCTACGGGAACGGAAGATTCCAAATGATTGGAAAAGAGCACAGGTAGTCCCAGTTTTCAAGAAGGGTCGTCAAGCAGATGCGCAAAACTATAGGCTTATATCTCTGACATCGATCTGTTGTAGAATTTTAGAACATGTTCCTTGCTAGCGTATCACGTCATTTCTGGAAACCCAGAATCTACTCTGTGGGAATCAACATGGATTACGGAAACAGCGATCATGTGAGATCCAACTCGCTGTATTTGTTCATGAGACCCAGAAAATATTAGGTACATGCTCCCAGGTAGATACCATTTTCCTTGACTTCCGGAAGACGTTCGATACAGCTCAGCACTGTCGCCTGGTAAAAAAAGTAAGGGCCTACGGAATATCAGAGCAGCTGTGTGGCTGTAATGAAGAGTTTTTAGCAAACGGAATACAGCATGTTGTTCTCAATGGAGAGACGTCCACATACATTAAAGTAACCTCTGGCGTGCCACAGGGGAGTGTTATGGGACCATTGCTTTTCACAATATATATAAATGACGTAGTAGATAATGTCGGAAGTTCCATGCGGCTTTCCGCGGATGATGCTGTAGTATACAGAGAAGTTGCAGCATTAGAAAATTGCAGCGAAATGCAGGAAGATCTGCAGGGGATAGGCACTTGGTGCAGGGAGTGGCAACTGACCCTTAACATAGACAAATGTAATGTATTGCGAATACATAGAAAGAAAGATCCTTTATTGTATGATTATATGATAGCGGAACAAACACTGGTAGCAGTTACTTCTGTAAACTATCTGGGATTATGCGTACGCAAAGATTTGAAGTGGAATGATCTTATAAAATTAATTGTTGGTAAGGCAGGTGCCAGGTTGAGATTCATTGGGAGAGTCTTTAGAAAATGTAGGAGGTGGCCTAAAAACACTCGTTCGGCCTAAAATTGAGTATTGCTCATCAGTGTGGGATCCGTACCAGGTCGGGTTGACAGATGAGATAGAGAAGATCCAAAGAAGAGCGGCGCGTTTCGTCACAGTGTTATTTGGTAAGCGTGATAGCGTTACAGAGATGTTTAGCAAAACTCAAGTGGCAGACTCTTCAAGAGAGGCGCTCTGCATCGCGGTGTAGCTTGCTCGCCAGGTTTCGAGAGGGTGCGTTTCTGGATGAGGTATCGAATATATTGCTTCCCCCTACTTATACCTCCCGAGGAGATCACGAATGTAAAATTAGAGAGATTCGAGCGCGCACGGAGGGTTTCCGGCAGTCGTTCTTCCCGCGAACCATACACGAGTGGAACAGGAAAGGGAGGTAATGACAATGGCACGTAAAGTGCCCTCCACCACACACCGTTGGGTGCCTTGCCGAGTATAAATGTAGATGTAGATGTAGATGTAGATGTACCTTCTGAAAGATTGTAACTCTAATTTGCTTTGCTGAATAGCGTAAGATTGTGACTTGAATTTGGTATGCTGAAATCGGGTGCTAATTAGACCATGAAAGCGGTTTAAAACTGTGAGCTGTCTTGGGAGGTTAACCGTGCGTTTACTGGGCCACTGTTTCACGACTGGGTAACTAGTCTAGGTTTACCACATTACCAATCAGACTATCATTGATTATAATCTTTTACAGTCATACAACAACCGGTAATATATCTATATAAAAGCAGAATTTAAATAAAAAGAAAGAAATCAGTTTATATTTGCAAATTTATTTTAAAGATTGTTCATTGAAATTTCAGCATATTATACGTGAGTTATAACTGAGCTGGTGCCTTATTTACGATTGTGAGACTGTGAGATTGGAATATTACGGAAGACATAAAATATGGACCCAAGATTGGGAGACTGGATATAACACTGCATTCATAAAACAACACACAAAGAACATTGAAACACATGCAACAGAAAGTTAACCACAACCAATAGATTCAAATTTTCAGTTAAAGAAATTACTTTCGTAGCACAATCCTGTCCGTCTTGTAATTACCCTTCACGTGGTCAACTTGGTTTACAGAAAGCGTATAACTCCGCAATAATTTAGATAATAAAAATAAATTAGATCAAAAAGCAAATTACAAAACAAAAACCTCGAACTGGTTACTAACGTCTTACTATTAACCTGATGGGTCAAACAGTTATATAAGCACGTGGTACTGGTCTCACAAAGTACACGCCACGTGGGTTGAACATAAAGAAAAGTTGGTATATTCAAAATCTTTTCAAGACGATACGTTATAATCACACAAGCATTAGCATTTAAGATTGATCTTACTTAGAGTTACTGACCAACACGTGGTTCCACTTTACTCACAAAGTAGTAACAAAGCAACTACCGCAAAATAATCTGAACTGGACACGAGAATTACACTCGGCTGCAATTAAAGATAACCTTAGCTATTTTAAAGCTAACCCGAAATAAAATGATTAAATTCTCAGTTAAGCTGAACTTAACAAATCCATTGTCCTATGGACTTAACAGACACGCGCTTAGCCGGAGATCTTACCACTTCAGACGCTCGCTACCGCCAGACTGCTACTGCTGGACTGCCCTGCGCTACTACTGGACTCCAACTGCCTTCTGCTCGGCTGCAACTCTCCAACTGCCAGACTCCCACTTAACTCCCCAGCGTGCTCCTGAGAGTCGCTCACAAAGACAATCGGAAGGCGCCAGAGGGGCAGCTTCCTATACCAACATGACAGGGGACGGACCGGACCATACTAAGAATGGAAACCTCTCTGCTTTTAGGAACCGTAGCTACCTGTTTCAACGTTGGTCCTACTGTTCTCTAGCAGACAGCCCTGTCTGCTACCCTCAAGCATGCAGCTACAAACACATTTGATCATTCATCCTCTCACACAGAAGGGAAGGGGGATGACAGTATCTTATCATACACAGTATATAAAAGAAAGCGGATGTAGGTTCCGTATGAGACTGTGTGACATGAATTACATATAAGAATTACATATAAACTGTGCTTTAAAGTGTAGTAGTGTGAGAGATCGTTCTTGTTTACGTGTAAAAGTAACACGTTCCACTACTCAGTCTCCTCCCAGATAGTCAGAAACGCCACAGTAAATTTAGAAGAGGAATTTATTCCTTAAAAGACAACAAATTTGAGAAATTAAACATGAAAGGAATCCAACAGAGACCTTTCATAACCCCAACGCTCCGGGAAAAGACTGTGCAGGGAATTTTCTGGCCATGCTAGGACATTCCCAAGCAGGCTTCTCACACCCTACTTAAACCAAAAGTGTAAAGAAAAAGGCAAAAGGTCACCAGCTACTTGCTAAAACACAATAATTTCAAACATCTTTACAATCTACCAATTTCAAAGAGAGAAAAATAAAAACACGCAATCTGTGACACCTATTTAAAAGATCATGTAGACCTAAATCGGTCAGCAAGTAAAAACAATGGTTCCTGTGTCATTAATATGAAAACAATTTCTGGTTGTTACCCTTATGGAGTTCACCAGTATTTGCTCATTGCAAGAGCCAACTGATCACAGGCAAGTTTATGACTGTTTATTAACAAGCAAAATTTATGAAAATAGCAAAGGTGCCACAGCAATTAAAAAAAAGAACATGAAATAACATCAGTATTATAAAGCAGAACTTTACAATGCACAATTCGCAAAAGCAAAAAAAAATTGATAAGAGAAAAAACATGTTTTACAAAGCGGTTATCGCAAAAAAAATTCTATATCTTACAAAACTAATAATCTGTAGAATTAACCTAACTATGTGGCACTAATTTAATCACTCTACAATATTTCAGTTAGTTAGCAAACAATGAGCACTGTGTCATTATACTGAAAGTACAATAATTGTGTGATTGTTACCCTTAAGGGGTTCCTCACAATAAATATGCCCCATGCAAAGGCTAATCGATCACAGTCCAATGAGAATGAATAGCTATCTGACTCATAAAGGAAGCAGTGCCACAGCAATGAATTTTCGAAACAAAATATCATAGATCTAATACCTAACACAAGAACAAACATTGATCAATAAAACAGTACAATAGTCAACATCTAAAACAAAACACCAATAAATAAAACACCTGCAAAATACAATAGTCAAAGTTTTTAAAAAAATATAGAACACCTGCAAAATACAAGAGTCAAAGTTTAATAAAGACCAATAAATCGAGTCCCTGCAAAACACACGAGTCAAAGTTTCTGTGACAGAAACACACGTATATGCATTGAACTAAGAACCGTATAATCACTGTTCACTGATACACTCACTAGTTCCACTGTTCCGTGGCACAATATAAGGGGAGGGGGTTCGTCGCCGCAGCTGTCAGTAGGGATTTTTTGTCCATCTGTTGCGTGCGATCCCGCCGTCTCTGCCCTCTCATGAAGTTTCTCTTGTGTCACGAACATCTCGATTTTGTTCCATGTTTGTATTGTCAAATTCGTGCAGTATCCTCGATTGACATGCCAGGTTGATATTCCTGGGCAAGGATGACACTTCAATGGCTCTTCTTCGTGTCACCCTTAGCGACCAGAGAACATCTAACCATGAATTACTGTCGCTTGACAGTAGGCATCCGTCAGGAAATGTCGATAGGCGTCGTTGACGTCTGCAAGTTTCTTTGGACAGTACCTGTAAAAAGGCTCCACGCCCCTTGTTTTGTTTCACCGCGGCCGTCTCGTCACGGTCGCGTGCGTGGCCAGGAGATGGATTTCCGCGCGGTGGACCGCTCGCCCATCTCAGGTCATTCCCTTCAGCTAGGGTCGCGCGGGGCGGCCGCCCATTAGCTACAGGTGCAAGGGAAAGTGTTTCCCGCGTCCTTTTGTTGTCGGTCGCGCTCCCGAAGTGGCCTGGCTGACAGCGTGTCCCGCTGGGAAACCCGCCAGTTTACAACTACCTGGCTGCTCCCGCTGTCTCTTAAGAGTTTTGCCGGTTCGCTTTCACGTTCTCATCTGCATTCACAGAAATTTTTCATCATCCTTATGTGATTACACAATGTCATACATAATATCACTTAGTATTGTCTTTCACAATTTTTAAGAACAAAGTTAGATGAATCGACAATATAAAATTAAAAGTTAAATGACTTGACAATATAAAAAATAAAAGTGAAATGACTTTACAATGTAAAAATAAAAATTAAATGAACTGACAATACAATATTTAAATCCACATCACTAATGTGGTTCACTTGTGTTTTAATAAATCAAATGCCACTTATTAATTCATTAAAATGAATAGGGTTATGCCTTGCGCAAGTATAGGTTAGGAGAGCATGGGGTTCACATGTTATTTACACACACACATGCACACCTGTTGTCTATTCTACAAACTAACTACCCATAAACATGCATTACTCAAAATTCTACTTCTATCCACTACTAATTAATCCCACAAGCCACTTCAATGCTACTTCAACAAAGTGTTTACACCACTACAGAAATGTTCTAATTCGCCCTCTTCTTGACGCTCGCGGCATACGTCTTGTCACATGATAAATGGAGAACTTTCCTTAAACATACACAGTAAAAAGAACAATGGTTATTTACACGCAAAAACATTTATACCAGTTCACACACCTGAAAAGAGACTCGCAATTATACATTTATCATACTCATATATTCACACATAACACAGTAAGAAAATTTCATCTAAAATTACGTTATTACAAGAATTAATCACACAGATGGCTCTGAGAAGGTAAAATATTTTAATTATACAGGTTATATTACATTTTCTTACCCATTTTGCTTCGATTTCGTTCCTTCTTTACGTTATCTTTCGCCTTCAAATCAGTTATTTCGCCTGTGGTGGTTATTCTGGATTCATTTCTCATGAATGGCAAAATTGTGGTGACCTCTATTCTGTAAAACAGTTTCATCTTTACATATTTGAACTTACAACAGACACAAAAGATTCGAATCCTCTTGTAGTTTAAATGACAAATGTTTTGCTTCATCCTTATTACCTTTCCTTCGTTCCCATAATCAAAATTATTTAATCATCCTCTACCTTCAAGAGGGAAACTTCCTCAGTACAAACCATATAAGCTGCAGTGCATCCCGCACCAGCGAAAACAGTAAGCTGTAATGCTCACAGCATCAGCAAAACACATAAACGTCGCTTTTCTAGGACAAGTATTAACGCAGAATAATTTTTCAGGCTTCGGCTTAACATCAATCAAGACAACAAAAAAAAAAGGATCCATATTTCCGTTCCATTCTCCATTTGCTGAAAAACTGCTCGTATTTGAGTACCACAATAATATTTCAGAGCCACGTAAATTACACAAACCACAATTCTTCTTTCACCTTAAAGGGAATCAATATACTTACGAAATCCACAGACAGCACTTTACGTACTCATCTATAAAGAACAAAAAAAAGACATATATCATCAATATTAACATATCATCGCATATTGGGAAGCCAATGGTTAAACAATCGTATTATCGCATCCTGTTTTCAAGATTCTAAACTTACTCATTCCTTTCTCAGAGTTCTCCTATCTTAAAATATTCATACAGCACGCATACTATAGTAAGAGATCCTCATTTACACTGACAGACATAGAATAGTAATAGATAGATAGTAGCACTGAAAACAGAAAATCGGAAACACGGCTACTAACAGCTGGGGACCTGGGTTTGCCAGACCCATAATATCCACAGATCGGATATTCCCCTGAGTTCTTGTAATTTCAGCAACGATCTTGCTTCTCTCAGGAGCGACTCTTTTCAATTGACACAAAAAAAGCATTTCACTTGTTCACAAGGAAACCTTTTATCTTTACGTTTGAATCAAACTAAATCCTAATTGCACAAGGAAAGAAAACAAATTAACAACATCACTTCAATCAATCACATAAAAATATCTTTATCACTATATTTACCATCATATTATTCAAAATGCCTACGCCATAAATTTAAACTAATCAATTCATTCTCCTCTCTATAAACCCTATGTACTCATTTGCCATGTCGCTCATTTGTTCCGATTTGGCGCCTACTGGGCTGATCTTTTGTCATTGCCGGTTTCGTTCATTCCCATTTGTTGGATTATGTCTGGGGTTGGCCGGCCGAATTTCGACATCATGTGGGGCTCCGCCTACAATTCTACTCCCACCGTGTTCATCGTAGTAACGATGCTGGTTGCCGTACCTGTTGCGTTCACGATCTTGTCCCCATCCTCTATCATTTCTGTTGCTCCATCTGTGTTCGCGACTGTTACCCCAGTTTCTATACGGTCTGTCTCGATTATAGTTTCGTTCGCGTCGCGACGACCAGTCACGCCGTTGATTAGTAATACGGCCACGACTGCGATCGCGCTGCTGAGCCCCGTAATAACTTTGTGCCTGATTAGGTGGGCATTCTGGTGTATTGTATTCCAACTCTTGGAGAAGCGTTTTAAACGTTTCCACGTCCTCTTTGCATCGTCCCGCAAGAATGACGTGCCGCAAGTGCATCGGCAATTTGGTGATGCATATCCTAATTAGTTCCGCAGGTCCGTATGGGTCGTATAAAAATTGATTTGCCTGCAGCATGTGGTCGAATAGGCGTGCAGGGCTGCCGAAACCAGACTGGTTCAAATTTGGCAGCATAATTATGCCATGTTTGACCCTATCTTGTGCCGCTTCCGACCAATAGGCGGAGAGAAAGGCTTGTCGAAACTCCCGAGTGGAGTTGCAGTGACGCGCTGCCGACCTCATACGACTCGCCGGTTCGCCTTCCAAATAGCCACACATATACTCTATTTTATGTGAACTTGCCCAGTCGGGAGGAAGACAGAACTCAAATTGCTCGAGCCATGCTCGTGGATGTATGCCTTTTTGAGAATTTCGGAATATCTCAAATTTTCTTACCGTAAGGAAATGTTTGAAATCAAATCCCCGCATTTCCTCCTGGCGAGGCCCTTGAATGTTTCTATTTGTCTCATGTCTGCCCCTTAAATTACATTCTTCCCTGTCGTGAAAATCTCCCTCGTGGCCGGAGTCCCTCTCTGCACTGTTCGTACGGCTATTTTTCTTGCTATTGGCGAGTTCGGAATCACACGCCATGCGGTTTTCCAGATGCGCCACGCGTTCTTGTAAATCGCCTGTTACAGCTTTGTGCTGTCTGTTCACTTCAAACTGTCCCTTCTGGAATTTAAGAAGCGAACGCACTTCTTCGGTCTCTGCGGCCGCTACCTGTGTGATATTGTTCTCGCTTTCCGTCAGCTTCATCGTGCCTACAATGTCCGCTAATGCCGCGATCTTCTCATCTATTTGTCTCTTGTCCTCCGCCCCAGTCTGCTTCAATTGTTCGACCTGCAGTTCCAACGCGTGGATCGCTAAACTGTTGTCCGCTATTGTGTTGCTAACGACCGTGGGACAATGCGTTTCAGCCTTCTGGACCCTCGAGAGTACCTGCTGGCGATCTCTTTGGCATTGTTCTCTCAGCTCTTGGAAATTCCTAAGTAGCCGTTCTTCGCTTTCTTTAGATTCGGCCTCGCCACTGCGCTTGCTCTGTTCTAACGCTTGCAGACGGTCATCGATCTGTTCAAATGTTCGGCCTAATTCTTTCATAATATCGCTTTTTATTTCACTTGCCAGATTGTTTATTCTTTGTGAGATATCATCGGACACTCTCTGCATCGACTTGTCGACTTTATTTGTCTGCTGGATTAGTTTTTCGTCTATTTGTTCGCCTAGCTCTCGGATCGATTTCTCAGATTTTTCTGATTTCTGCGTCATTTGTTCGCCTAGCTCGCGGATCGATTTCTCAGATTTTTCTGATTTCTGCGTCATTTGTTCGCCTAGCTCGCGGATCGATTTTTCGGATGATTCTCTATTTTGTTGTAATAAGGCTTTCATGAGTTCTGCCAAATCAATTTGGTTAGTTGGAGGCAAATTAATTTGTGGCTCTGATGTGAGGCCGTTCGTGCTGTTTTGCATTTCGTCTGAAGTATTTCCCATTGCATTTTCGGAACCGCCCGACGCGTTAACATTCGAAATCAAATTATCCCCTTGGTCCATGTTGCTTAAGTTGTCGGACCGCTTACTTTTAGCTTGGTTACGTGTCAGCATTAGTGCAATTTACACCCAGTACGCAACACACTGATCACAATAAATGTGTCCCCCAAAAATTACGACAGTCACACGAAAGATACTCAACCTAGTACGCACTTTTTCACACGCAAAACAAATTTTTGTGTTAGATCGAAACAGTGGAATTTACAAGCGAGAGAAAAAAAACACACACACACACATATAAAACACACAAATATAGAAAACAAAACAAGACAAACAACGCAACGCCGATCAACAACGCCGTGAATCTTTTGAACGTCTGCTCGGAAACAACACAGAAGTTGTTTGAGCGCTGTAGGAAAAAAAATTAAGATTATTTAACGCTTGCAATCTAACGTCTCAGAGATTCCAGAGTCTAGCGGAATCACAGAACAGGGTCGCCATGTGAAAGATTGTAACTCTAATTTGCTTTGCTGAATAGCGTAAGATTGTGACTTGAATTTGGTATGCTGAAATCGGGTGCTAATTAGACCATGAAAGCGGTTTAAAACTGTGAGCTGTCTTGGGAGGTTAACCGTGCGTTTACTGGGCCACTGTTTCACGACTGGGTAACTAGTCTAGGTTTACCACATTACCAATCAGACTATCATTGATTATAATCTTTTATAGTCATACAACAACCGGTAATATATCTATATAAAAGCAGAATTTAAATAAAAAGAAAGAAATCAGTTTATATTTGCAAATTTATTTTAAAGATTGTTCATTGAAATTTCAGCATATTATACGTGAGTTATAACTGAGCTGGTGCCTTATTTACGATTGTGAGACTGTGAGATTGGAATATTACGGAAGACATAAAATATGGACCCAAGATTGGGAGACTGGATATAACACTGCATTCATAAAACAACACACAAAGAACATTGAAACACATGCAACAGAAAGTTAACCACAACCAATAGATTCAAATTTTCAGTTAAAGAAATTACTTTCGTAGCACAATCCTGTCCGTCTTGTAATTACCCTTCACGTGGTCAACTTGGTTTACAGAAAGCGTATAACTCCGCAATAATTTAGATAATAAAAATAAATTAGATCAAAAAGCAAATTACAAAACAAAAACCTCGAACTGGTTACTAACGTCTTACTATTAACCTGATGGGTCAAACAGTTATATAAGCACGTGGTACTGGTCTCACAAAGTACACGCCACGTGGGTTGAACATAAAGAAAAGTTGGTATATTCAAAATCTTTTCAAGACGATACGTTATAATCACACAAGCATTAGCATTTAAGATTGATCTTACTTAGAGTTACTGACCAACACGTGGTTCCACTTTACTCACAAAGTAGTAACAAAGCAACTACCGCAAAATAATCTGAACTGGACACGAGAATTACACTCGGCTGCAATTAAAGATAACCTTAGCTATTTTAAAGCTAACCCGAAATAAAATGATTAAATTCTCAGTTAAGCTGAACTTAACAAATCCATTGTCCTATGGACTTAACAGACACGCGCTTAGCCGGAGATCTTACCACTTCAGACGCTCGCTACCGCCAGACTGCTACTGCTGGACTGCCCTGCGCTACTACTGGACTCCAACTGCCTTCTGCTCGGCTGCAACTCTCCAACTGCCAGACTCCCACTTAACTCCCCAGCGTGCTCCTGAGAGTCGCTCACAAAGACAATCGGAAGGCGCCAGAGGGGCAGCTTCCTATACCAACATGACAGGGGACGGACCGGACCATACTAAGAATGGAAACCTCTCTGCTTTTAGGAACCGTAGCTACCTGTTTCAACGTTGGTCCTACTGTTCTCTAGCAGACAGCCCTGTCTGCTACCCTCAAGCATGCAGCTACAAACACATTTGATCATTCATCCTCTCACACAGAAGGGAAGGGGGATGACAGTATCTTATCATACACAGTATATAAAAGAAAGCGGATGTAGGTTCCGTATGAGACTGTGTGACATGAATTACATATAAGAATTACATATAAACTGTGCTTTAAAGTGTAGTAGTGTGAGAGATCGTTCTTGTTTACGTGTAAAAGTAACACGTTCCACTACTCAGTCTCCTCCCAGATAGTCAGAAACGCCACAGTAAATTTAGAAGAGGAATTTATTCCTTAAAAGACAACAAATTTGAGAAATTAAACATGAAAGGAATCCAACAGAGACCTTTCACTTCTTCATGAAGCCGGTGGGAGGGCGCGAATCCGTCCTCTGCCAGGGGAAGAGCTCCTGGACACCTGAACTGCGTGACGGAGACAAACTGGCGGCGGCTCCTTTATGTCCTGGAGAACATTCACGTGGGCATTCATGAGTCCAGTGGAGATCGCGCAATGCACCACAACGGCCAAGGAGTATCGAACACTGGTTGCAGACCACGTGCTCCCTTTCACGACGATAATGTTTCCCGATGGCAGTGGCATTTTTCAGTAAGATAAGGCGCCCTGTCAGAAGGCCAGGAGTGTGATGGATTAGTCCGAGAAAGACAGTTGTGAGTTCCACAATTGATTTGGTGGCCCCCAACTCACCAGATCTGAAACCAATGGAACACATCTGGCATGTGACAGAACGCGGCGTCAGAGTTCATCGCCCTCTCCCCGGACTTTACGCGGATTAGGTGACTTGCGTGCAGATGTTGTGCCAACTCCTTCCAGCAGCCTACCGAGGCCTAATCGCTTCCATGCCACGAAGCGTCGCCGCTGTTATCCGTGCCAAACTTGGAAATACCGCCTACTAGAGAGGTGGTCACATTGATCTGGGCGACCACTGTGAAACCGCCGGTCGTTCTTCTAGCGGCCAGCTGGTGTTCCAGCGCTCTGCTGTTGTCTCTGGGCTGACGGATGATCTCTGCCGCCATCTCCCGAACAAAGCTGTACAAGGTATTCTCCTACTACACAAATGCGCAACATACATTACACATAAAAAGTTACCAATTGTTTACTTGTCTCTTGCTGTTTCAGTAGAGTGAAGAGAAACCTAAGAAAATTACATCGCAATAACATGCGAAATCATTCTGTCCCAGCACAAATTATGCAGATGAATTCAATCGCTGTATCGCTGTTGACAGGCTCTCATAGAACTCTCAAATTTAGGGAGTGCTGACTGCAACGCTTTACTCCCTGTTTCCACAATGTTTGTATGAGTTAAAGATTGTGCGATTGAAATGTGCTGTCGAGGTGTGGTATAGTACTTTAGCTTATAGCCTCCTCCTCCCCCCACCCTCCCCCCCAAAAAAAACTGAAATTAAAATTAATGTGACTGAATAATGTCTAGTTATTTGAATGGGAACTTTGGGCGAGAGAAGTCGCTTCCCCACTAGTTTTAAACAATCCCACACCGGTAGAAATTTGGTTACTGCTTTGAATTCCGAAGTGCATAAAACAAAATGATTACAAGTTACAGCTCATAATCATACTTTGTTTGATTGTCGTTGTCGAAGTTACCACCTGGAATAAAATCTCTGTGGCCCTACGGAATTGCGGCGATCTTAAAATAATCAGACGCACATCGTACGCCGTGGGGAAATACGTATTGCGTGCTATGACGTTCTCACTGTGCAGCTTGGGAATCACTGTCAAGTCGTGTGTCAATTTTGATAAAGTCCAGAAGTTAACCTCTTAAAATAGAGCATAAACGACCGTAGCGCAGGCTCCACTGATTTCCCAGGATTCAAATTTCCCTACGAGTTAACGACACAGCAAATATTGTTCCGAGCCGCAGACAAGGGAGAAGTTAAAATAACCAAAGAACTGAAAATACTTCTTCCATTTACGAAATTATATTTTTCCATAAGTGATCGTCCTAGCTACATTTCAGTATACATCATCCTCTTGTATGAGATGAAATGTTGTCATAATTCATTAAAAACTACGTTCGATATTCAAAAAGTCAGTTTTCAACGATGCCGCTAATCACAGTTTCGCTGAGATTCTACTCTGCGCAATTCTAAATCAGAAGTAATCAGTCCATTGTACACGTAATGTTCCACATTATATAAACATTCCTTGTAAACTGCGGTTGGAACAACTGGAGGAAAATGAGTGGATGTTGTATGACAAGAAGGTGAGCATTGGGTTGAAAGGGAAAGTGTACAAGTCGGTGATAAGGCCTGCTATGATATACGGGGCACAGACATGGCCAATCACAGTAGCTCAGGAAAGGAAGATGGAAGTGGCGGAAATGAGGATGTTGACGTGGATGTGTGGGGTAACAAGGGAGGACAGAATTAGAAATGAATTTGTTAGAGGAGCTCTGAAAGTGGGACCCATGGGGAAAAGATACAAGAGAGCAGACTAAGGTGGTACGGACACTTACAGAGAAAAGGGGAAGAGTATATCGGAAACAGATTTGAAGATATAAAGATTGAAGGAGCGAGAAGAAGAGGAAGACCGAAGATGAGGTGGAAGGATAAGATATCCGGGGACCTAAGGGAGAAAGGATGGAAGAAGGAAGAGGCAATGGATAGAGTACTATGGAGGAGAAGGATCCAGAAGAGCAACGCCGACCGTACGTGTCGTGGGACAAGGCGACGATAAAGAAGAAAGAAGAAGTCCTTGTATCACGAGTCAGAGGTAATCCGTGTCTCACAGTCATAATGAGTCTTTGAGCCAGATAAATTTCTTGTGCGCTTACTCACAAACATGTACTCCATTTGTTAAACACAACGGTAGAATGGTGATACTACAGCAACTAATTTTCGGTTGAAACAGGACGTGTAGCAGTAGAGTGGCTCATGACATGACGATATAGAGTTATGGCCACAACCGAATACCAGCAATGGTGAAATAATCATCTTGTAATTAAATCACGATAACGTAAACTGGTGATTCTACGAAACACATAATGGATCCACCTATGGTCCGAATTACATCGGCCACACATCACAGGTTGAAAGCCATTGCTGGTCGACGAAGTCCACGGCGCCAGGCATCGTAGGATCACACTACATCCCTCCAAACATCTTCCGCCAAATTTTCGTCTTGTTCAGCCCGGCGAAGACGTGCATATTTACACTGACGAGCCAAAACACTGTCCACGGCGAGACTGAATGCCTCATAGTGGTGTTCGGGCACGTGGCGCAGCACGGAAATAATGTAAGTGCAAGAGAGACGAATGGTCAGTCATTACAGCGAAGATACGGGCCACAAATGCGGAAATCGGATAAATTCTAGTTTCCGATTCCTCTCATCGGCTTTGAGCATTGAGTCATACCTAAGGCAAAGACGCTACGTATAGGCAATCGATGAAAGCAGCGGATTATACTGGTAAACAAATGATTTTAGCATGCGATAAAATTACAATCACATTTCATGCACTTTTTAATTAGTCATGAAAATACCGAAACGAATTGGAGATAACGAAACTAAATAACAAGAGTTAAAAACCTATTTTCATGCCTTACGCTCGTCATTTATGCGGGTAGAAAGACACGGAAAACCTTTAAAGTGCATTACAGTAAAGCGCATGGTGAAATCATACTATTACAAAATAGCATTAATTTTACTATTAATTATTAAGTCACGCGTGAGAAGCGCAGACAATCAGGACGGGGAGATTCGGAAATGTAGCAGAAAAGCGAGCCAATGAAATGAATGACAATAAATACGAAACACTAGAATTAAATGTGGAGAAACCGACACACAGAATTCTAAAAGAAAAATGAGTACACAAATAAAGTAATTCCACATACACTTTGTAACCGCTCAATGTCATTCAATACGATCACGACAACACCCCTCGATCGACGTTAACACTCGTGGTGTTAATCGCCTTCATACAGGGCAGTGGACGTTTGAAAATTCGTGACGCTAGCTCATTGGTCGCCTATTGATTTAAATGTATTTCCCGGCTGACTCTTAATTCAATTGCTGCCACGGGGGTGAGGAGAAAGAACACATCCTGGTGGTACCAGCATTATGCGTATTTAGATGTTCGATTAATATGGTTGGTTTGCAATATTCCAGCGATTCTATTCGAACTCTATGCTGATGTACCGACAAGGACCATTTTCGCAGATAAACATGCAAGTACGTAATGGATGTTCAGTTTCTAAATATAGTTCGGCGCACTCACACATTATACATCCGCTGTAAGAACAATTTCATGCATTTACATTTTTGGTGAACCACAATATTGGTTGGCTAAATATTATGACGATACGTTGCGTACAACTTCCACAGATACTGTTTATCATGTAGTCAAGACTACGTAATGAAGCCAAAATCGTGGATAAAATTGAAATGTAGTTTGTTTATTAACACTTCTCTTTTTATTAATTAAATATGAAATATGAATCGGGATTGAAGGTGCTGATCCTATCCTTCTTTTTTAATATTTTAGGTCCCCGTTAATTAATATCTGGTAGTTAATAAACAAGCTATTTTTTATGCTGGCGCGTTGTTTGTATCAATTAACCCCGCAACCGTCCAAGGATAAGATTCTATTTATGTTCCGCGCACACACGTGTCACCATTTTAAAAATTCAGAATTACGTAAACTATAGCTTTCCGTTGCGCACAACTTTCGTGGGTTCCACAACCATAATAGTTTCCCAGGAGTATTTTTCCCAGCTAACACAAAGTTCGAACTATGTTGGTTTCATTTCCACTCCACCCGACAATAAACGGTTCTGATCACTTCGTCACACGTAATGTATTTTAAACGTGCTTGAAGAGTCTTTAAATAATCTCCTTAACGAATTTCGCAGCCGCGTACCACTTTTTCATCGACTAGCCCGATCGCGATAACTGAAGGTAGAGAGCGCAATAATGTGCTACATGTTCTTTTATATGTATTAGAAAACAAACGCGCCCCTATATCTTTCTGTCCCGCTTGGTCTTTGCTACTTTGCTTTTTATTACTTTTCAATATATTGCTTCTTAGTAATACTGAGCAGTTATTAAAGTTTCGTATTACTTTCCCCTTTTTAATTCTTCCAAAATAAAGTCTATTTATCCCCCATTTTAATTAATATGATGCTAACTGACACGCCTGCCCGCAAAGTACCGTTATAACTGGAATCGATATCTAGAATTTGATTTGTCTGTTGTGGTAGAAGAAAAAACAGGGGTCGATTTAGAACAGATTGGGGACCCAGTATTAGAATTAGATTTTAAGAGAGCTTTGGTGCACTTAAAATCAAATAAGGGAGCAGAGATCCATTACAATTCATCAGAAATTCTGAAGTCATCGCTTTCACATACCTCGACGAGGTGAAGAATAATGGCTGCGCATAGGAAAAGGACGTTACACTTTCATTCAACGTGAAGTGACAGTAGGCAGCAACAGGAGGCGCCATATTTCCCTAACGGACCCGTAACAAAAAGCAAACGTAACCATCATAGATATAATTTATGTTTTATTTTATATAGTGGTAAAGATTTATGGCCACACTGTATTTCTAGATTCGTAACATAAATCTTGCTCTTAGAAACTGATTAAGTAGGCATTAATGGATTCTTTTGCACCTGTCTTCAGGCATTTGTCATTTAGTTTATAAATTACCTCGCAGCTGGTCATCATCTCTGAGAAGTCTGCGGGTAGGCGACTCGTTGATAATTCTTTTATGTCTGTAGAAGATCTTAACTTACACCACACAAGGCGTCATTAACTCTGATCTATAGGAAGGCTTTGATGATGATGATGATGATGATGAGGTCCCATACTCCGAGGAGCGTAGGGGACTATGCGGGAGGCCCGCGTCGCTGTACTACGCAAGGTCCTAGTGGAGGTGGTTTGCCATTGCCTTCCTCCGACCGAAATGGGGATGAATGATGATGATGAAGACGACACAACAACACCCAGTCATCTCGAGGCAGTAAAAAATCCCTGACCCCACCGGGAATCGAACACGTGACCCCGCGCGCGGGAAGCGAGAACGCAACCGCAAGACCACAAGCTTCGGACAGAAAGGCTTTATTGTGCCTTAAATTAAAAAACGCGATCAGAGGTTAATCATCTCGTTACAACTCTTTTGAATAAACACCAAAAGTACAAAAAAAAAAAAGTATTTGGATGCATCAGAATGTACATTACCGTTATAATCGCCTCGTTCTTGCTCTTCCTTGCCCCCACGATCTACGGAGACGACTGCCGTCTTCTGTTAGTTTGTAAGTCGGCAAGTGTAACTTCAACGCTCTTGGAACGGCACGGAGCCCATAGGGAATACCTCAGACAAATAACAGAACGTACAAAAAAACGCTTGCTCCTTAACGAAGCGTCTTACATAATAATTAAACTTTTTAGCTCTGGACGATTTTCTGGACAACGAACAGTTCTTCTCCTAATAAAGCTCGTTCACTTATATTTAAAATTTGTACGAGATTTCACCTTCAATCAACGAAATGATTTACCTCCAGAAAACTTTGGCTACAAAACATTTGGAAAATCTCGTAACCGCCCACCCCCCTACAAATGAACAAGCGTTTGATTGCTAAACGATTTCCACCTATGATAATCCAACGTGAAAATAACTTTAATTAATCATATTGTACTCCATAAATTGCACTCCGGCCTATGACTCTTCCTTTTCATTTTCCAGATTAATCAAATGTCTGTATGCCCAATACACAATATCATGTATAACCGTAAGTGGTTCTATTATTGTCTAGCATCACAAATACTATTCCCATCTCTCAAAAGAGAAGTCAGGTCAGCCAGTGTTATACGAATAAGTACCAGGTACTACAAATTAAAATTACCTCACTGTATAAAAGATACAAACCCTTCTCCTGCATTCGAGAAAGAGTAAAAGAACCCCATATATATTAACAAAATATTACTAATTTAAACGTTAACGATAATTTATCTTTCTGATGACCCATTAGTATGGCTAGCTTAATATTCCAGATTATCTGGCCATTTAGGGCAACACCTCCATAGATACGAGACCATGGAAAGGTTAAAGTTGCATCTGTTTTCATTGCTCACGGTTCTTACGTCAGCTCTCGTACTCCTTGTTACCACGATTGTCACTATCTACATCTACACCCCACACCACTATCCACTCCTTTAGTATTCTTCATGCAAGGATGACAGGTTCAAACATTTTCAAAACCACGGACAGACTGTCTCCCAAGTGGTGCAGTCACCACGTACGTTTCGGCTTATTTCCAGTCATTGCGTTTCGGTTACACCAATCCTCTAAAGCGAACTTCAAAGTAAGCGCGATTAGATCAGTTCCCAACACAGCATAAAATAAAGTTGTCTACGAACACCGACATTGTTATCTTTAATACTGTAAGCATACAGTACACCACAGGCCGCCCCTGTCCTAGGGCATCCTTCAGAAAACATACTCCTTCTTCATAGCCTTACAACAGTGACGGTCTTACATAATGTTTCTTCCCTGCGGCTATCTCTCCACTTGTACTTCTAAGCTGTCCAACATGAGAATATTTACGAACTCGCATTTTGACTCGGCTGAATTCTTCCATAATTAACAAATTTCTGGTGTTTTGCAACATATTTATTATACCAGACTATTTTGACACTATTTGGATAGTTATTAAACGTTATTCAAAAATAGCTCTGAGAACTATGGGACTTAACATCTATGGTCATCAGTCCCCTAGAACTTAGAACTACTTAAACCTAACTAACCTAAGGACATCACACAACACCCAGTCATCACGAGGCAGAGAAAATCCCTGACCCCGCCGGGAATCGAACCCGGAAACCCGGGCGTGGGAAGCGAGAACGCTACCGCACGACCACGAGCTGCGGACTAAACGTTATTATACCATAATGAATGGACTAAAGTCTAGAACACTGAACATACGTTTGCAATGACACGGTCGCTACGCGTCAGGTTGGAGAAGAGAAACAGTGTGGGAGTGTTTAGTTTCACGCTGTAGCGTGCGGTGAAATAGTGGTAGCACCGACACCTGCTTCTTCTAGAAGCCTTACACAGCACTCCGGCCCGCCTTGGGGACGCACTGTGTGCCTGCAAACGCAGCCGATTGCTGAATCCGCTGAAGTCTCGATCACCCACATATTCAATGTCGCCATCGTGCGCTTGCATGCATTAGCCGATACTAGACGTCCCGATGGCAATCGGGAATGCCCCGGTCATCCCCCAGGAGTCTAAAAATGATAAAACACGTATTGACTATCTACTTCACACACGTAACCAACACAAACACACTGCCCCTGATGTGCTGGCAAATCACAAAGAGGAGGTAAGTACGTCTAGAGGTCCCTTTCTCATACCTCGCTCTTGAGAACGGACGTTAAGCCGTCGGCACACGGACCGTGCTGTCGAACGTTAACGTTGAGCGTGACAAGTTCAACGTGCTGCTGAACGCTCAGGAACGATGCGACTTGTGCATACGGTACGTGGGCTCCAACGTGGTACACGCGATCGCAACGCACTCCAGCGGCAGTTGAGGGACGTTTCTAGTTCATAAATCACACTGTTTACTCAAAGGGCGCTCGTAAAATTCCCACGTTAGCTCTATTAAAACGTACATTTCCTCCATCGTCCACGAAAAAGAACGTGCCATGTCCATTACAAACAGTGCGGTACAAATTTGGAATACTTCTCCGCATAAGATAAATATTATTTCACCATTCCCACATTTTAGTAAAACCCCAAGGTCAGTCTTACTTGATCACTGTTCCTACCTATAAAATAAATAAAATAAAAAATATATAAATAAAATATTTCAATTATTCACTATTTGTGATGTATATGATTGTGATTGGTTGTAATTGACATTTCCTTATCTGGAACGTGGACGTTTAATTATTCGGAATCAGACGCTTGACAATGGCTATTTGGTAAAGGCAATGTTACTGGTAGTTGACCGTGAAATAAAACTGAAATAATCGGACTTCGTAATTAAATCGTTTCCAAAGACTGCTGCGGTAGGTACGGACTCATAATCTAATCTCAATATTACAATGATTTGCCAGCCATGCCAATACGTCGTACAGAGGTGATTGTCTACTGAACATAAAAAGGTTACATAGTTAGTTAAATCAGATATATTGAATGAAATTGCCTACAGTTCATAATCCTACTTACTTTTACAAATACAAATTCTTTTCAGAATCGAGTGCCTAGTGTGGTTGCAACTCGCAGTATTCTTCTATAACATGAAAATATGGCGGTGTGCCAGACAATAAAATAAAATACGTGCTTCTCGCACCACTTCTACCAGAGCTCTTCCTTCTTAATCAAACATAAGAGTAACGTAATTACGCTTTTGTTTTATCAGCGACACAGCGCTGCAGTTGTGTGCCATAGGCTTTATTTATTTGTCACTGATTATTTATTTAATTAATATTTCGCGTTTCCGCGGAAACTCACGCTCGGCATGCAAATGTGCCTTTATATTGCCCCTGAATTGCGAGGCGAAAGGACACACCTGCAGGCGAGCAATTCACCTAAAGGCACAAGAAAATCTAAGTTATCTACAACTATTTACATGACTTACATTACACGCATTATACACATTATGTACAAAATTTGAATGACGCGGGTGCGCCGTAAAAGTTCTTATGTTGGCAGATAGAGTGCGCGCATGCGCAGAAGCGTCTGTGTGACTCCGGCACTGCCGTTATATTGTACAGTTAGATCACGCGGCACAGTATTGCAGTTCATATTGTTCGTGTGCGCGCGTTTCTAAATCGTTGCACAAAGAAAATATTCAAGCAAGATTTCATATGAAGACTACATTCTATGACAGGTAACTTAGTTTTAAATTTACAATATTTGTTATAACACAATACAACTTAGATTGTTGAATGTTTCTTAGTTACATAGTATTGTTTTAAAATACTTCAAAGAAAAATGTCCGTATGTTTCAGGTGCGTTGACCTATACACATCATGACGTTATTTCAGTTCATATTCACCTGCTGCACAATAATTTTTTACAGGTTAGTGTCGTCGTGGTAAAGTTTTTTGATCACAGTAACCTCGTTGTATAACAACGTGATTAATACATAAGCGTGTCCATTTCCCATTTCCATTATAGTCGTTGTGCTACAGTTCGTTGTGACAAAAAGCATTGTTTATTACAGATCTGACGTGACCCGTCGAGTAATTGGTCCACGTGCAGTTCGTTTTTTACATTCCGTGGAAGCTTGGTTGCAGAACCTCGGACGGCACATAGCTGGCGTCGATTCTTGGACAGTCCAGGTAAGAGTGTCCGTCACATTTCGAGAACATTTCATTCCCTGAAGTTCCAACCAAAATTCTTCCACCCGTCGTGTTGTTTTCTAGACAGGCACTTTGTGTCCATTTAATCCAGTTAACATCTTGAAGTTAGGTACTGTAGTAATGTCACTAGACGATGCACGAATTATGCACTTCACATTTTCAGTTTTTTTTTTTTTTTTTTTTGAATATAGCTCACCTAAATGTTCGTAGTTATTAATCAAAGAAATGGTTCATCGCGTTTACATAGGTACGATGCATAATGAATGGCATTAACCGTTTCTTTCACATAGGTTTCTGCGTGGTTGCAGAGTTAGTAACGTTCGTTAATGTCCGTGAACAGTGGTTCACTATGCAATGTCTTTTTGGCACTCGTTTTGTTCCAATTTTTTACATAGTAACAGTTACATTATACATCATTGAAAGAAAAATAAACATGAGTAATCGTACATATACACGTCACATATTTTCTTAGCATAAACATAATTCAGTTGCACATAAACATGTTTACATCATCATTACATAGCTATGGGTTATTACATTGTGTCACATTTGATTACATGAATTGCAGATATTGACGTCCTCTTTATCGGTTTTGCTGGAATTTTATCGATGTTTATTTTATGATGTCATCTGAAATTAAGATTGGTTAGACACAACATTCATTACATCAGTAGGCAAGACCAGGCATTTTCACTACTCAATAAATATTCAAAATAATAAGAGACGGAAAACTGTTCGATTCCTCGCGTTTTGTGCGTGTGTGTATAGTGTCTGTGTGGCCTTGACTACTGATAGATGCTTTTCGTGTTGAGAGATGTGCGTCTAATCTATTTTTCGAAGTAAAAGGTCGCTTCACAGATGACGTCTGTCGGTTCGTCAGGTGTCATACCAAGTCAGTGGTACCTACAGTAACAAATGTTTCGTGAAAAATTAATATATCATTCACTGCTACGTAAACATAAATTTTATTTTAATATTCCGTCTTCCAGGTGGTGGCGCGCGCTGAAAGAAGAGTTCTTCTGCCTTCAACTGCGTCACTGGAACCGCTGAAATGAAAATTTCTATACTACTTATTATCTGTGTTGTAGCAACAGAGTTTTTCGAGTTGCTTAGCAATGTTTTGATGGGTATGACTTTGACATTATTCCGCATGAAATGCTCTAAGATCTCGGTGTGCGTATAGCCCAATAATTTTGTTAGTTCTACGATGTTGTAACAGATAGGCACCAGGATGCGGTATGTTAATAATTATATAAGGTCCTTCATATAGCAGACGCCACTTAGCGTTGCGTCGTTTTAGTGCTACAGATTTATGATGAGTACGAAGTAGTACAAGCATTCCTACCTCGAATTTCTGTTTTCTTTTTATTGTGTTTCTGTGATGTTTGTTTCGTATCTGTGCGTGATGTGTCAGCGTAGTCAAAACTTCTTTTATTTTCTGTTCTGGTGTGATTTCCTTGTCTGACAACTTAGGTAATGGTTCTATCCACTGATCGTTCTGTTTGCAATTGAACATGATCTCGTTAGGTGTGTAATTTGTATCGTAAATATTTAAGTTATTGTGTACGTCTTCGAAAAGACTTAGGTAGGACACCCAATTAGTATGTTTTGATGAAATATAGGTCCTCATGAATCGGTTTAATTCTCGGAAAAGTCTCTCAGTCGCGTTACATTGTGGACTAAACCTCGAAATAAATATACTTTTAATGTTATTGTCCTTCAAGAAATTTCTCCATTTGTACCCAGAGTAGTATGCTGCATTATCTGACAGAATTGTTTTAGGTTTTCCCACGTGCGTCAGGTAATCACTTGAGAATCTTCGTATTATAGCACTTGCAGTGGCGGATTTTATAGCATAAAGTTTTACATGTTTAGAAAATATATCGTAAAAAGCTAAGATATATTTGACGCCTCCAGAGCTTGCTGGATGCGGACCACTGATGTCAGTACACAGAATTTCCAGGGGTTTACTGGGTAAAATAGAATGTAAATCTGTTTTTGTGGATAAATTCTGAGGTTTTGGTTTTTGACATATGACACATGTTTTCAGTTCCCTGTAAATTTTTCTTCTCATATTGCTAAAATAACAGTATGTGCTGATCTTTGCTAAACACTTTTTCGTCCCATAATGACCCCAAACTAAGTGTGTGTGCCAAATCAGATTACGTTCAGACTCTTTGGGAATGCATACACACCAGTTAGTAGCATTTGGATGTCGGCGATAAAATAACACATCATTGTGTAACTTGTAATACTTAGTCAAAGGATGATTGTGTTTTTCTACCAGTAATGTTATTATCTTATACCAGTGAGGATCAGATTTTTGTAATTCAGCCATGTTTCTGCACATATCAATATAATATTGGTGATACTGCTTATCTTGCATTAAGAGAATCCTGTAGTCATTTACATTTTCCAAGTCACTGTTGGTATCATTCATACCTTGTGGAAGTCTAGACAAAGCGTCTGCAATGGTGTTGTCCTTACCTCTTATGTATTTAATTTCAAAAGAGTAGTTCTGAAGTGTAACTGCCCATCGTGATAGTCTAGGATGTACAAGTTGACAAGTTAACAAAAATGTCAGGGCCTGGTGGTCAGTGTAAATTACTGTATGTTTTCCAAATAAATAATAATTGAATTTCTTGAATGCCCATACTATGGAAAGTGTTTCTAACTCAGTAGTGGAGTATGTACGCTCACATTCAGATAAAGTACGACTCGCAAACCCAATAATTCTTATCTGTTCCTTTTCTTTATTCTTTACAACTTGAAATAAGCAACATCCCAAGCCAGTACGTGAAGCGTCACAAGTCATACAAAAATCTAAATTGAAATCTGGATGGCTCAATAAGTTTGCATTCACTAAGGCATGTTTAATTGTATTAAAGTCATTCTGGCACTGTTCTGACCAGATCCAAACTTGATTCTTTCTGAGTAGATTTAGCAGATGTTTACTGTTCAAAAGTGGTTGTGGCAAAAAACGTCTGAAAAATGAACATAGCCCAAGGAATGATTTTAACTGCTTTTTAGTTCGAGGGCTAGGAAAGTTTCTGATAGCATCTAATTTACTGGGATCAGGACGTATGCCCTGTGAATTAATGATATGTCCTAAATATTTTATCTCACTGCAACCAAACTTTGATTTTCTAAGATTGGCTGTGACTCCAGCTTGTGCAAATTTTTCTAAAATTCTTTGAAGTGTGTCAACGTGTTCATTCCAAGACTGTGTAGCTATCAGTATATCATCTACATAGTGTGTGACTGTCTCAACTAAATCGTCGCCAAGCACGGTATCCAGGGCTGTAATGAATACCCCAGAACTGACATTCAGTCCGAAAGGTAGAACACAAAACTGATAGGTTCGCCCCCCGAACATAAATGCAGTATATTTCCGAGAATCAGGAGTGATACCCACCTGCCGAAATGAATTAGCGAGATCTATTGTGGAAAAATATTTTGCATCTAGAAATTTCTGTAATTGCTCTTCTAAATTTTCGGGTTTTGTGTGAACTGGTAAAATTATTTCATTAATTGCTCGTGCGTCTAACACTAACCTAATGCTTCCATTTGATTTTTTGACAACAAGTAGAGGACTACAGTAAGGTGAGGTGGATGGTTCAATGACCTTCCAGTCTAACATTTGTTTTAATTCTTGCCACACAGCAGGTCGTTGAGATAACGGTACGTTATATGTCTTGTGGTAGAAGATCTTGTGAGGCTTAACTTCAATCTTGTACACATACGTGTTGATAACACCTATTCGTTTGGTAAAAACTTGTAAATATTTGGATAACACTTCCTGTAGTTTTATACGTTCATGTGCACTGAGAGCTGTAGCTTCATTTATCTTATGATCAAGCAATGTTTTCAAGTCCATTAGCTCTGTGTCAGATGAGTGTGTGTGCGTGTCTTGAATGTCATTGTCAAGTACTAACTGAACCTTGTACCCTGTACAGTGTTTGTCATGCTTTAGAGTTCTCCTGTCCAAATCAATAATAATTACACTGCCTTTATCCTTTAAAATACATTTACCTTCGGAGAAGTCTATAATGCAGTCCTTCTCGCTCATAATATCTATTCCTAATATGCAATTTGTCACAAGGTTTTGTACAACCAGGAATGGCCATTGTACGGTTCCATTACCTATTTTAATGTTTACAAAAACTTGCTTCGTAACCCTACATGACTTATTACCTAGTGCAGTAGTTATTTTACAGTTTTGGGCAGGAAACTCAGGCACGGGTTCCAATTCACACATCTTTTTATAGAAATTAAAAGACAAAACGCTCACAGCTGCACCTGTATCTAGGATAATAGTAGTTGGAATCCCACCTACTACACCAGTAGTAGATGCTAAAACAATTTCATTTGTGTTTGAACGACATTGTGTACTGTCTTGCAAAAGTTCATCTGATATATTGTTATTGTGGTTGTATCTTATAAATAAAACAGGTAATTTTTGTTTAGAGTTATTCGGCATATCATTATTCTGTTGTTCAAGTGTGGTGTCAAATAACTGATTAACATTGAAGTCGCCCCCCAAGAATTCTTCAGCCACGACCTGGGGCATAGAAGTGACTGTTTCTAGTTTGTCGGATTAGCATTTGTACTAGGTACTGACACAGATTGAGGTTGTGTATCAGGTGTCATTTCTATTATATTCACATTCGGATATTGCCTATTGTGATCTCCAAACTTTTGCGGTTGTTGTTGCTGTTGCGCATTATAACTTACCTGTCGGTCGTAAGGTATGCTCCAATTTTGTCCTGGTGGCTGCTGTGGTAAAGCAGTGTTTGAATGAAAGTACTGATCGTTACGAGTCCAGCCTTGACGCTGTCTTGGCTCGTAGTTATTATTATTTCTATTTCTGTTTGTGCTTTTGTCGTTCCCTTTGTATCCGTTGTTACCGTTGTAGTTATTACCGCGGTGCCTTTTGTATGGATTGCCGCATGAAGTGTTATTACTGTTGTAACTATTGTTTGTATTGGAATACGCGTGTTGATTTTGATTTCCGTATTGAGACGGCATGTGAGTTTGCTGTTTTTGCTGTACCGCGTATCCAACTGTGGGCGCGCCAGAATTGAGTTGGCAAGCCTGCATGTTTTGCATTCCACTAGTGTAAACATTGTGGCTGCTGTTTTGCCGCGCGAAGCACTGATCTTCAAGTAACATGTCAACCGAATCTAAAGCTGTTAAGAAATAATCTGAATCGTCATCCGGGATATGTAGGAGTTTTTCTTTAATGTTGAAAGGCAATTTGGCCTTCAACGCACGGAGTATATCGCGTGTTGCGACTGGTTCGTCTAAAAAGTGTCCCATGTTCAAGTATTTTTCAAAATATCTGCGTAAGTTGCCATTTTTACTGTTAAAAATTTCAGGTTCTAGAATTTGTCTTCTGAGTCGCTCCTGGACGGATTGCGACCAGAATTTGTTCAGAAAAGCACGCTCAAACTCACTGTACGTGGTACATACGTCAGCTTGACTGTATGCCCAGACAGCTGCATCGCCTTGGATGTAACCGACAATATATGAAATCTTTTTCCGGTCACTCCAAGTGCGTGGAAATGCGTTACTAAAAGATTTAAGAAAAATCACCGGATGAATGGTTCGTTTTTCTGGGATAAAAATCTGAAATTGCCTGTGTTTCATTAAGCTTTCTTCTTCCTTCGCATTGTGATATGGATTTATTCCACTGTAATTACTGCTATGTTCAGCTGGCGAGTAATTACGATAATGTTGCTGTGGTTTACCATGATAATAGCTTGTGTTTGTGTTTGCACATCGTGGTATGTATTGTAGTCGTGGTGTGTTTTGTTCTTGTGTGTTTGTCGTGTGCGGTATGTGTGTGTCATACTCGAATGTATATTGGTTCCTGAACTGTGCATTTTGACTGATATTTTCGTTACATTCAGTCTGTGGTCGATCGGTGAATTCTCTCATGGGTGCAGTGACGGATTGTACTGCATCACTGATCAGCTGTTTGTTATTAGTCATGTATTCCGCTACGGAGTCGTGCACAATTGTTGGTAAATTTTCACGTAAGCATCTATCAAAATGTTTGTCTTTGTTCACTACCCAATCATGAAATTCTTTATTAATGTTTTGAAAATGAGCTGTGGCATCAGATTGTAAGATGTCAGTCAGGTGTTGTTCAACATTGTCAAATTTATTCTGCACGTCAGTAATTCGTCTTTCAAGGTTGTCGTGCACTAAAGGATATGTTTGAATTTGTTCAGTAAGAACTTCACACGTGACATTAAGGTTTTTTACTTGTTTCTGTAAAATTGCTACGTCAGTTGTAGTCTTTTCTTGTCTCGTATTAAGCTGGGAAAATTTACTACTGAGTTCATTCATCTGTTTGGTCAGTGTGGCGTCTATAAGTTCCACACGTTTACATAAAGTGTCATTACCTGTCTTGAGTGCTATGAGGTCAGATTTAATTTCGTCATTTTGTGTCTTTAAGGTTGCCATGTTCTCCGCGTTCTGTTTCATTAACATTTGTAACATGTCGGTAATGTTTACCGTTTGCAAGGTCTGTGCCCCCGCCGCGTCATTAGACGTGACGTCATGCATTAACATGGGCTCTGACTGAGACTTTGAAATTTTTGTGGTGGACGGGCTATTGTCAAAATTTCCGTCAACACTTGCGTCAATGTTTGATAAATCGTCACTACCAGTTGCTGTCGTAAAGTCATTTTCTAACATTTGTCTCTCGTCCGAGTCGGATTGTGTCTGAATAGTACGTCTTTGCTGTTCCATTTTTGCGTATTGATTTCTAGTTATTACCATGCCACACGTGATATATGTTTCAAGAAAATATTTGACACTGATTTTAAAATAAGATGCAGTTGAGCATGAATCGCTCGTAGCAACAATGGCTGTCCGTTAATTTAAAAATATAAACTGAATTTGAGATTATTGGTAATGGCTGGTGGCCATGTTACATCATATCGTACAGAAGTCGGCCATATTGTACACTCGTGTATTGGTATTGTTGCATACGTTATTGTTTAGGGAAAAGTACTGAGAATGGAATTTATTACTGAAAACTGTTATGCGCGAAAGAAGCACTACAGAATTTACTGAAAAGCTAATACACTGAATTTATATGTCTGGTCAAGCCTGCTAATGCGAAGATGCTGCGTCTTACCTTATTTTGCTGGAAGTTTCATTGCGTCTTCCGGCAAAACTTTAGAATTGGAAAATATCTTCAGATTTTTGTTATCTCTCATACATTCACGTCCAGGTCCAGAAAGTTGATTTTGACATGAAACAAAAAGAACAATGTAACAAATGACAAAATAACAAGTCCGACACGCAGTCACCAATATAAAATAAATAAAATAAAATATATATAAATAAAATATTTCAATTATTCACTATTTGTGATGTATATGATTGTGATTGGTTGTAATTGACATTTCCTTATCTGGAACGTGGACGTTTAATTATTCGGAATCAGACGCTTGACAATGGCTATTTGGTAAAGGCAATGTTACTCGTAGTTGACCGTGAAATAAAACAGAAATAATCGGACTTCGTAATTAAATCGTTTCCAAAGACTGCTGCGGTAGGTACGGACTCATAATCTAATCTCAATATTACAATGATTTGCCAGCCATGCCAATACGTCGTACAGAGGTGATTGTCTACTGAACATAAAAAGGTTACATAGTTAGTTAAATCAGATATATTGAATGAAATTGCCTACAGTTCATAATCCTACTTACTTTTACAAATACAAATTCTTTTCAGAATCGAGTGCCTAGTGTGGTTGCAACTCGCAGTATTCTTCTATAACATGAAAATATGGCGGTGTGCCAGATAATAAAATAAAATACGTGCTTCTCGCACCACTTCTACCAGAGCTCTCCCTTCTTAATCAAACATAAGAGTAACGTAATTACGCTTTTGTTTTATCAGCGACACAGCGCTGCAGTTGTGTGCCATAGGCTTTATTTAGTTGTCACTGATTATTTATTTAATTAATATTTCGCGTTTCCGCGGAAACTCACGCTCGGCATGCAAATGTGCCTTTATATACCCCGTAGCAGATTCTTTGCAACATGTGAATTACAAAGCGTAAAAGAGAAAGGAGCAATATATCTTTACACAAGTAGCGCAAGCTGTCCTGTAGATTAAGCCAATCATACAAATTCACCCCTCAAAAAAGGTTAACTTATAATTACATAACATCAAATAATATAGTATATACTTATATTAAACTAATAATAAAGTATCAGAACCTAATAAAAAAAGCGAATAATAGGAAAAAAAAATTGGAAATGTCAATACGAGAACCTCCTCCCCAACGTACAACTCAATACAGGACACTGACGCTACTTCTGTTGTTTTTTATTGTATTTTTGTCCGTTGTTGATCGCTGGGTTTGGTCGTTGCGGACGTCACACGACTTCCGTTAAAGTTCGTTTGTTTATCTTTACACTCAGTTTTTTTGTCACAGAGGCCAACCAGCTCTCTGACCAAATACACTGAAGTACTATGCCAGCTACTATAAAGGCACATTTGCATGCCGAGCGTGAGTTTCCGCGGAAACGCGAAATATTAATTAAATAAATAATCAGTGACAAATAAATAAAGCCTATGGCACACAACTGCAGCGCTGTGTCGCTGATAAAACAAAAGCATAATTACGTTACTCTTATGTTTGATTAAGAAGGGAGAGCTCTGGTAGAAGTGGTGGTAGAAGCACGTATTTTTATTTTATTGTCTGGCACACCGCCATATTTTCATGTTATATAAGAATACTGCGAGTTGCAACCACACTAGGCACTCGATTCTGAAAAGAATTTGTATTTGTAAAAGTAAGTAGGATTATGAACTGTAGGCAATTTCATTGAATATATCTGATTTAACTAACTATGTAACTTTTTTATGTTCAGTAGACAATCACCTCTGTACGACGTATTGGCATGGCTGGCAAATCATTGTAATATTGAGATTAGATTATGAGTCCGCACCTACCGCAGCAATCTTTGGAAACGATTTAATTACGAGGTCCGATTATTTCAGTTTTATTTCACGGTCAACTACGAGTAACATTGCCTTTACCAAATAGCCATTGTCAAGCGTCTGATTCCGAATAATTAAACGTCCACGTTCCAGATAAGGAAATGTCAATTACAACCAATCACAATCATATACATCACAAATAGTGAATAATTGAAATATCTTATTTATTATATATTTTATTTTATTTATTTTATATTGGCGACTGCATGTCGGACTTGTTATTTTGTCATTTGTTACATTGTTCTTTTTGTTTCATGTCAAAATCAACTTTCTGGACCTGGACGTGAATGTATGAGAGATAACAAAAATCTGAAGATATTTTCCAATTCTAAAGTTTTGCCGGAAGACGCAATGAAACTTCCAGCAAAATAAGGTAAGACGCAGCATCTTCGCATTAGCAGGCTTGACCAGACATATAAATTCAGTGTATTAGCTTTTCAGTAAATTCTGTAGTGTTTCTTTCGCGCATAACAGTTTTCAGTAATAAATTCCATTCTCAGTACTTTTCCCTAAACAATAACGTATGCAACAATACCAATACACGAGTGTACAATATGGCCGACTTCTGTACGATATGATGTAACATGGCCACCAGCCATTACCAATAATCTCAAATTCAGTTTATATTTTTAAATTAACGGACAGCCATTGTTGCTACGAGCGATTCATGCTCAACTGCATCTTATTTTAAAATCAGTGTCAAATATTTTCTTGAAACATATATCACGTGTGGCATGGTAATAACTAGAAATCAATACGCAAAAATGGAACAGCAAAGACGTACTATTCAGACACAATCCGACTCGGACGAGAGACAAATGTTAGAAAATGACTTTACGACAGCAACTGGTAGTGACGATTTATCAAACATTGACGCAAGTGTTGACGGAAATTTTGACAATAGCCCGTCCACCACAAAAATTTCAAAGTCTCAGTCAGAGCCCATGTTAATGCATGACGTCACGTCTAATGACGCGGCGGGGGCACAGACCTTGCAAACGGTAAACATTACCGACATGTTACAAATGTTAATGAAACAGAACGCGGAGAACATGGCAACCTTAAAGACACAAAATGACGAAATTAAATCTGACCTCATAGCACTCAAGACAGGTAATGACACTTTATGTAAACGTGTGGAACTTATAGACGCCACACTGACCAAACAGATGAATGAACTCAGTAGTAAATTTTCCCAGCTTAATACGAGACAAGAAAAGACTACAACTGACGTAGCAATTTTACAGAAACAAGTAAAAAACCTTAATGTCACGTGTGAAGTTCTTACTGAACAAATTCAAACATATCCTTTAATGCACGACAACCTTGAAAGACGAATTACTGACGTGCAGAATAAATTTGACAATGTTGAACAACACCTGACTGACATCTCACAATCTGATGCCACAGCTCATTTTCAAAACATTAATAAAGAATTTCATGATTGGGTAGTGAACAAAGACAAACATTTTGATAGATGCTTACGTGAAAATTTACCAACAATTGTGCACGACTCCGTAGCGGAATACATGACTAATAACAAACAGCTGATCAGTGATGCAGTACAATCCGTCACTGCACCCATGAGAGAATTCACCGATCGACCACAGACTGAATGTAACGAAAATATCAGTCAAAATGCACAGTTCAGGAACCAATATACATTCGAGTATGACACACACATACCGCACACGACAAACACACAAGAACAAAACACACCACGACTACAATACATACCACGATGTGCAAACACAAACACAAGCTATTATCATGGTAAACCACAGCAACATTATCGTAATTACTCGCCAGCTGAACATAGCAGTAATTACAGTGGAATAAATCCATATCACAATGCGAAGGAAGAAGAAAGCTTAATGAAACACAGGCAATTTCAGATTTTTATCCCAGAAAAACGAACCATTCATCCGGTGATTTTTCTTAAATCTTTTAGTAACGCATTTCCACGCACTTGGAGTGACCGGAAAAAGATTTCATATATTGTCGGTTACATCCAAGGCGATGCAGCTGTCTGGGCATACAGTCAAGCTGACGTATGTACCACGTACAGTGAGTTTGAGCGTGCTTTTCTGAACAAATTCTGGTCGCAATCCGTCCAGGAGCGACTCAGAAGACAAATTCTAGAACCTGAAATTTTTAACAGTAAAAATGGCAACTTACGCAGATATTTTGAAAAATACTTGAACATGGGACACTTTTTAGACGAACCAGTCGCAACACGCGATATACTCCGTGCGTTGAAGGCCAAATTGCCTTTCAACATTAAAGAAAAACTCCTACATATCCCGGATGACGATTCAGATTATTTCTTAACAGCTTTAGATTCGGTTGACATGTTACTTGAAGATCAGTGCTTCGCGCGGCAAAACAGCAGCCACAATGTTTACACTAGTGGAATGCAAAACATGCAGGCTTGCCAACTCAATTCTGGCGCGCCCACAGTTGGATACGCGGTACAGCAAAAACAGCAAACTCACATGCCGTCTCAATACGGAAATCAAAATCAACACGCGTATTCCAATACAAACAATGGTTACAACAGTAATAACACTTCATGCGGCAATCCATACAAAAGGCACCGCGGTAATAACTACAACGGTAACAACGGATACAAAGGGAACGACAAAAGCACAAACAGAAATAGAAATAATAATAACTACGAGCCAAGACAGCGTCAAGGCTGGACTCGTAACGATCAGTACTTTCATTCAAACACTGCTTTACCACAGCAGCCACCAGGACAAAATTGGAGCATACCTTACGACCGACAGGTAAGTTATAATGCGCAACAGCAACAACAACCGCAAAAGTTTGGAGATCACAATAGGCAATATCCGAATGTGAATATAATAGAAATGACACCTGATACACAACCTCAATCTGTGTCAGTACCTAGTACAAATGCTAATCCGACAAACTAGAAACAGTCACTTCTATGCCCCAGGTCGTGGCTGAAGAATTCTTGGGGGGCGACTTCAATGTTAATCAGTTATTTGACACCACACTTGAACAACAGAATAATGATATGCCGAATAACTCTAAACAAAAATTACCTGTTTTATTTATAAGATACAACCACAATAACAATATATCAGATGAACTTTTGCAAGACAGTACACAATGTCGTTCAAACACAAATGAAATTGTTTTAGCATCTACTACTGGTGTAGTAGGTGGGATTCCAACTACTATTATCCTAGATACAGGTGCAGCTGTGAGCGTTTTGTCTTTTAATTTCTATAAAAAGATGTGTGAATTGGAACCCGTGCCTGAGTTTCCTGCCCAAAACTGTAAAATAACTACTGCACTAGGTAATAAGTCATGTAGGGTTACGAAGCAAGTTTTTGTAAACATTAAAATAGGTAATGGAACCGTACAATGGCCATTCCTGGTTGTACAAAACCTTGTGACAAATTGCATATTAGGAATAGATATTATGAGCGAGAAGGACTGCATTATAGACTTCTCCGAAGGTAAATGTATTTTAAAGGATAAAGGCAGTGTAATTATTATTGATTTGGACAGGAGAACTCTAAAGCATGACAAACACTGTACAGGGTACAAGGTTCAGTTAGTACTTGACAATGACATTCAAGACACGCACACACACTCATCTGACACAGAGCTAATGGACTTGAAAACATTGCTTGATCATAAGATAAATGAAGCTACAGCTCTCAGTGCACATGAACGTATAAAACTACAGGAAGTGTTATCCAAATATTTACAAGTTTTTACCAAACGAATAGGTGTTATCAACACGTATGTGTACAAGATTGAAGTTAAGCCTCACAAGATCTTCTACCACAAGACATATAACGTACCGTTATCTCAACGACCTGCTGTGTGGCAAGAATTAAAACAAATGTTAGACTGGAAGGTCATTGAACCATCCACCTCACCTTACTGTAGTCCTCTACTTGTTGTCAAAAAATCAAATGGAAGCATTAGGTTAGTGTTAGACGCACGAGCAATTAATGAAATAATTTTACCAGTTCACACAAAACCCGAAAATTTAGAAGAGCAATTACAGAAATTTCTAGATGCAAAATATTTTTCCACAATAGATCTCGCTAATTCATTTCGGCAGGTGGGTATCACTCCTGATTCTCGGAAATATACTGCATTTATGTTCGGGGGGCGAACCTATCAGTTTTGTGTTCTACCTTTCGGACTGAATGTCAGTTCTGGGGTATTCATTACAGCCCTGGATACCGTGCTTGGCGACGATTTAGTTGAGACAGTCACACACTATGTAGATGATATACTGATAGCTACACAGTCTTGGAATGAACACGTTGACACACTTCAAAGAATTTTAGAAAAATTTGCACAAGCTGGAGTCACAGCCAATCTTAGAAAATCAAAGTTTGGTTGCAGTGAGATAAAATATTTAGGACATATCATTAATTCACAGGGCATACGTCCTGATCCCAGTAAATTAGATGCTATCAGAAACTTTCCTAGCCCTCGAACTAAAAAGCAGTTAAAATCATTCCTTGGGCTATGTTCATTTTTCAGACGTTTTTTGCCACAACCACTTTTGAACAGTAAACATCTGCTAAATCTACTCAGAAAGAATCAAGTTTGGATCTGGTCAGAACAGTGCCAGAATGACTTTAATACAATTAAACATGCCTTAGTGAATGCAAACTTATTGAGCCATCCAGATTTCAATTTAGATTTTTGTATGACTTGTGACGCTTCACGTACTGGCTTGGGATGTTGCTTATTTCAAGTTGTAAAGAATAAAGAAAAGGAACAGATAAGAATTATTGGGTTTGCGAGTCGTACTTTATCTGAATGTGAGCGTACATACTCCACTACTGAGTTAGAAACACTTTCCATAGTATGGGCATTCAAGAAATTCAATTATTATTTATTTGGAAAACATACAGTAATTTACACTGACCACCAGGCCCTGACATTTTTGTTAACTTGTCAACTTGTACATCCTAGACTATCACGATGGGCAGTTACACTTCAGAACTACTCTTTTGAAATTAAATACATAAGAGGTAAGGACAACACCATTGCAGACGCTTTGTCTAGACTTCCACAAGGTATGAATGATACCAACAGTGACTTGGAAAATGTAAATGACTACAGGATTCTCTTAATGCAAGATAAGCAGTATCACCAATATTATATTGATATGTGCAGAAACATGGCTGAATTACAAAAATCTGATCCTCACTGGTATAAGATAATAACATTACTGGTAGAAAAACACAATCATCCTTTGACTAAGTATTACAAGTTACACAATGATGTGTTATTTTATCGCCGACATCCAAATGCTACTAACTGGTGTGTATGCATTCCCAAAGAGTCTGAACGTAATCTGATTTGGCACACACACTTAGTTTGGGGTCATTATGGGACGAAAAAGTGTTTAGCAAAGAGCAGCACATACTGTTATTTTAGCAATATGAGAAGAAAAATTTACAGGGAACTGAAAACATGTGTCATATGTCAAAAATCAAAACCTCAGAATTTATCCACAAAAACAGATTTACATTCTATTTTACCCAGTAAACCCCTGGAAATTCTGTGTACTGACATCAGTGGACCGCATCCAGCAAGCTCTGAAGGCGTCAAGTATATCTTAGCTTTTTACGATATATTTTCTAAACATGTAAAACTTTATGCTATAAAATCCGCCACTGCAAGTGCTATAATACGAAGATTCTCAAGTGATTACCTGACGCACGTGGGAAAACCTAAAGCAGTTCTGTCAGATAATGCAGCATACTACTCTGGGTACAAATGGAGAAATTTCTTGAAGGACAATAACATTAAAAGTATATTTATTTCGAGGTTTAGTCCACAATGTAACGCGACTGAGAGACTTTTCCGAGAATTAAACCGATTCATGAGGACCTATATTTCATCAAAACATACTAATTGGGTGTCCTACCTAAGTCTTTTCGAAGACGTACACAATAACTTAAATATTTACGATACAAATTACACACCTAACGAGATCATGTTCAATTGCAAACAGAACGATCAGTGGATAGAACCATTACCTAAGTTGTCAGACAAGGAAATCACACCAGAACAGAAAATAAAAGAAGTTTTGACTACGCTGACACATCACGCACAGATACGAAACAAACATCACAGAAACACAATAAAAAGAAAACAAAAATTCGAGGTAGGAATGCTTGTACTACTTCGTACTCATCATAAATCTGTAGCACTAAAACGACGCAACGCTAAGTGCCGTCTGCTATATGAAGAACCTTATATAATTATTAACATACCGCATCCTGGTGCGTATCTGTTACAACATCGTTGTTGTTGTTGTTGTGGTCTTCAGTCCTGAGACTGGTTTGATGCAGCTCTCCATGCTACTCTATCCTGTGCAAGCTTCTTCATCTCCCAGTACCTACTGCAACCTACATCCTTCTGAATCTGCTTAGTGTATTCATCTCTTGGTCTCCCTCTACGATTTTTACCCTCCACGCTGCCCTCCAATGCTAAATTTGTGATCCCTTGATGCCTCAAAACATGTCCTACCAACCGATCCCTTCTTCTAGTCAAGTTGTGCCACAAACTTCTCTTCTCCCCAATCCTATTCAATACCTCCTCATTAGTTACGTGATCTACCCACCTTATCTTCAGCATTCTTCTGTAGCACCACATTTCGAAAGCTTCTATTCTCTTCTTGTCCAAACTGGTTATCGTCCATGTTTCACTTCCATACATGGCTACACTCCATACAAATACTTTCATAAATGACTTCCTGACACTTAAATCTATACTCGATGTTAACAAATTTCTTTTCTTCAGAAACGCTTTCCTTGCCATTGCCAGTCTACATTTTATATCCTCTCTACTTCGACCATCATCAGTTATTTTACTCCCTAAATAGCAAAACTCCTTTACTACTTTAAGTGTCTTATTTCCTAATCTAATCCCCTCAGCATCACCCGATTTAATTTGACTACATTCCATTATCCTCGTTTTGCTTTTGTTGATGTTCATCTTATATCCTCCTTTCAAGACACTGTCCATTCCGTTCAACTGCTCTTCCAAGTCCTTTGCTGTCTCTGACAGAATTACAATGTCATCGGCGAACCTCAAAGTTTTTACTTCTTCTCCATGAATTTTAATACCTACTCCGAATTTTTCTTTTGTTTCCTTTACTGCTTGCTCAATATACAGATTGAATAACATCGGGGAGAGGCTACAACCCTGTCTCACTCCTTTCCCAACCACTGCTTCCCTTTCATGCCCCTCGACTCTTATAACTGCCATCTGGTTTCTGTACAAATTGTAAATAGCCTTTCGCTCCCTGTATTTTACCCCTGCTACCTTCAGAATTTGAAAGAGAGTATTCCAGTTAACGTTGTCAAAAGCTTTCTCTAAGTCTACAAATGCTAGAAACGTAGGTTTGCCTTTTCTTAATCTTTCTTCTAAGATAAGTCGTAAGGTTAGTATTGCCTCACGTGTTCCAACATTTCTACGGAATCCAAACTGATCTTCCCCGAGGTCCGCTTCTACCAGTTTTTCCATTCGTCTGTAAAGAATTCGCGTTAGTATTTTGCAGCTGTGACTTATTAAACTGATAGTTCGGTAATTTTCACATCTGTCAACACCTGCTTTCTTTGGTATTGGAATTATTATATTCTTCTTGAAGTCTGTGGGTATTTCGCCAGTCTCATACATCTTGCTCACCAGCCGGTAGAGTTTTGTCATGATTGGCTCTCCCAAGGCCATCAGTAGTTCTAATGGAATGTTGTCTACTCCCGGGGCCTTGTTTCGACTCAGGTCTTTCAGTGCTATGTCAAACTCTTCACGCAGTATCTTATCTCCCATTTCATCTTCATCTACATCCTCTTCCACTTCCATAATTCTGTCCTCAAGTACATCGCCCTTGTATAAACCCTCTATATACTCCTTCCACCTTTCTGCCTTCCCTTCTTTGCTTAGAACTGGGTTGCCATCTGAGCTCTTGATATTCATACAAGTGGCTCTCTTCTCTCCAAAGGTCTCTTTAATTTTCCTGTAGGCAGTATCTATCTTACCCCTAGTGAGACAAGCCTCTACATCCTTACATTTGTCCTCTAGCCATCCCTGCTTAGCCATTTTGCACTTTCTGTCGATCTCATTTTTGAGACGTTTGTATTCCCTTTGGCCTGCTTCATTTACTGCATTTTTATATTTTCTCCTTTCATCAATTAAATTCAATATTTCTTCTGTTACCCAAGGATTTCTATTAGCCCTCGTCTTTTTACCTACTTGATCCTCTGCTGCCTTCACTACTTCATCCCTCAGAGCTACCCATTCTTCTTCTACTGTATTTCTTTCCCCCATTCCTGTCTATTGTTCCCTTATGCTCTCCCTGAAACTCTCTACAACCTCTGGTTCTTTCAGTTTATCCAGGTCCCATCTCCTTAAATTCCCACCTTTTTTGCAGTTTCTTCAGTTTCAATATGCAGTTCATAACCAATAGATTGTGGTCAGAATCCACATCTGCCCCTGGAAATGTCTTACAATTTAAAACCTGGTTCCTAAATCTCTGTCTTACCATTATATAATCTATCTGATACCTATTAGTATCTCCAGGATTCTTCCAGGTATACAACCTTCTTTTATGATTCTTGAACCAAGTGTTAGCTATGATTAAGTTATGCTCTGTGCAAAATTCTACAAGGCGGCTTCCTCTTTCATTTCTTCCCCCCAATCCATATTCACCTACTATGTTTCCTTCTCTCCCTTTTCCTACTGACGAATTCCAGTCACCCATGACTATTAAATTTTCATCTCCCTTCACTACCTGAATAATTTCTTTTATCTCGTCATACATTTCATCAATTTCTTCATCATCTGCAGAGCTTGTTGGCATATAAACTTGTACTACTGTAGTAGGCATGGGCTTTGTGTCTATCTTGGCCACAATAATGCGTTCACTATGCTGTTTGTAGTAGCTAACCCGCACTCCTATTTTTTTATTCATTATTAAACCTACTCCTGCAATCCCCCTATTTGATTTTGTATTTATAACCCTGTAATCACCTGACCAAAAGTCTTGTTCCTCCTGCCACCGAACTTCACTAATTCCCACTATATCTAACTTTAACCTATCCATTTCCCTTTTTAAATTTTCTAACCTACCTGCCCGATTAAGGGATCTGACATTCCACGCTCCGATCCGTAGAGTGCCAGTTTTCTTTCTCCTGATAACGACGTCCTCTTGAGTAGTCCCCGCCCGGAGATCCGAATGGGGGACTATTTTACCTCCGGAATATTTCACCCAAGAGGACGCCATCATCATTTAATCATACAGTAAAGCTGCATGTCCTCGGGAAAAATTACGGCTGTAGTTTCCCCTTGCTTTCAGCCGTTCGCAGTACCAGCACAGCACGGCCGTTTTGGTTAATGTTACAAGGCCAGATCAGTCAATCATCCAGACTGTTGCCCCTGCAACTACTGAAAAGGCTGCTGCCCCTCTTCAGGAACCACATGTTTGTCTGGCCTCTCAACAGATACCCCTCCGTTGTGGTTGCACCTACGGTACGGCCATCTGTATCGCTGAGGCACGCAAGCCTCCCCACCAACGGCAAGGTCCATGGTTCATGGGGGAAGTACAACATCGTAGAACTAACAAAATTATTGGGCTATACGCACACCGAGATCTTAGAGCATTTCATGCGGAATAATGTCAAAGTCATACCCATCAAAACATTGCTAAGCAACTCGAAAAACTCTGTTGCTACAACACAGATAATAAGTAGTATAGAAATTTTCATTTCAGCGGTTCCAGTGACGCAGTTGAAGGCAGAAGAACTCTTCTTTCAGCGCGCGCCACCACCTGGAAGACGGAATATTAAAATAAAATTTATGTTTACGTAGCAGTGAATGATATATTAATTTTTCACGAAACATTTGTTACTGTAGGTACCACTGACTTGGTATGACACCTGACGAACCGACAGACGTCATCTGTGAAGCGACCTTTTACTTCGAAAAATAGATTAGACGCACATCTCTCAACACGAAAAGCATCTATCAGTAGTCAAGGCCACACAGACACTATACACACACGCACAAAACGCGAGGAATCGAACAGTTTTCCGTCTCTTATTATTTTGAATATTTATTGAGTAGTGAAAATGCCTGGTCTTGCCTACTGATGTAATGAATGTTGTGTCTAACCAATCTTAATTTCAGATGACATCATAAAATAAACATCGATAAAATTCCAGCAAAACCGATAAAGAGGACGTCAATATCTGCAATTCATGTAATCAAATGTGACACAATGTAATAACCCATAGCTATGTAATGATGATGTAAACATGTTTATGTGCAACTGAATTATGTTTATGCTAAGAAAATATGTGACGTGTATATGTACGATTACTCATGTTTATTTTTCTTTCAATGATGTATAATGTAACTGTTACTATGTAAAAAATTGGAACAAAACGAGTGCCAAAAAGACATTGCGTAGTGAACCACTGTTCACGGACATTAACGAACATTACTAACTCTGCAACCACGTTGAAACCTATGTGAAAGAAACGGTTAATGCCATTCATTATGCATCGTACCTATATAAACGCGATGAACCATTTCTTTGATTAATAACTACGAACATTTAGGTGAGCTATATTCAAAAAAAAAAAAAAAAAAACTGAAAATGTGAAGTGCATAATTCGTGCATCGTCTAGTGACATTACTACAGTACCTAACTTCAAGATGTTAACTGGATTAAATGGACACAAAGTGCCTGTCTAGAAAACAACACGACGGGTGGAAGAATTTTGGTTGGAACTTCAGGGAATGAAATGTTCTCGAAATGTGACGGACACTCTTACTTGGACTGTCCAAGAATCGACGCCAGCTATGTGCCGTCCGAGGTTCTGCAACCAAGCTTCCACGGAATGTAAAAAAAAACGAAATGCATGCGGACCAATTACTCGACGGGTCACGTCAGATCTGTAATAAACAATGCTTTTTGTCACAACGAACTGTAGCACAACGACTATAATGGAAATGGGAAATGGACACGCTTATGTATTAATCACGTTGTTATACAACAATGTTACTGTGATCAAAAAACTTTACCACGACGACACTAACCTGTAAAAAATTATTGTGCAGCAGGTGAATATGAACTGAAATAACGTCACAATGTGTATAGGTCAACGCACCTGAAACATACGGACATTTTTCTTTGAAGTATTTCAAAACAATACTATGTAACTAAGAAACATTCAACAATCTAAGTTGTATTGTGTTATAACAAATATTGTAAATTTAAAACTAAGTTACCTGTCATAGAATGTAGTCTTCATATGAAATCTTGCTTGAATATTTTCTTTGTGCAACGATTTAGAAACGCGCGCACACGAACAATATGAACTGCAATACTGTGCCGCGTGATCTAACTGTACAATATAACGGCAGTGCCGGAGTCACACAGACGCTTCTGCGCATGCGCGCACTCTATCTGCCAACATAAGAACTTTTACGGCGCACCCGCGTCATTCAAATTTTGTACATAATGTGTATAATGTGTGTAATGTAAGTCATGTAAATAGTTGTAGATAACTTAGATTTTCTTGTGCCTTTAGGTGAATTGCTCGCCTGCAGGTGTGTCCTTTCGCCTCGCAATTCAGAAGGCAATATAAAGGCACATTTGCATGCCGAGCGTGAGTTTCCGCGGAAACGCGAAATATTAATTACATAGATAATCAGTGACAAATAAATAAAGCCTATGGCACACAACTGCAGCGCTGTGTCGCTGATAAAACAAAAGCATAATTACATTACTCTTATGTTTGATTAAGAAGGGAGAGCTCTGGTAGAAGTGGTGCGAGAAGCACGTATTTTTATTTTATTGTCTGGCACACCGCCATATTTTCATGTTATAGAAGAATACTGCGAGTTGCAACCACACTAGGCACTCGATTCTGAAAAGAATTTGTATTTGTAAAAGTAAGTAGGATTATGAACTGTAGGCAATTTCATTGAATATATCTGATTTAACTAACTATGTAACTTTTTTATGTTCAGTAGACAATCACCTCTGTACGACGTATTGGCATGGCTGGCAAATCATTGTAATATTGAGATTAGATTATGAGTCTGCACCTACCGCAGCAATCTTTGGAAACGATTTAATTACGAAGTCCGATTATTTCAGTTTTATTTCACGGTCAACTACGAGTAACATTGCCTTTACCAAATAGCCATTGTCAAGCATCCGTTGTTGATCGCTGGGTTTGGTCGTTGCGGACGTCACACGATTTCCGTTAAAGTTCGTTTGTTTATCTTTACACTCAGTTTTTTTGTCACAGAGGCCAACCAGCTCTCTGACCAAATACACTGAAGTACTATGCCAGCTACTCATTACGCTACATCAAGAACAAACCTCTTGCAACTTTCCATATTATGTTACCCCTTGCTGAAAACCTTAATCGTAGATATGTTACTAATTGAAATTTAATTATAACAAATGTACCAAGAACAATGCGTTTTGGGTGGATCCTCAGTGTGTCGCTGTCTTGAAATAGCCTACTCTCATAATAGGCAGGTTACAATAATTCTTTTGCCACGAATATGATGTTTCTCATTATTTTATAGGAACGAATCACACAGTTAACAACGGGTTTTCCAGTGATTCTCAATTTGCTGGCGCTCGGAAACGGCATATATGCATATAGGCTTGAAATGAATGCCAATATGGCGCCTCACAACTCTGTACTGGAGGGAGACGGCGTGCGTGTGACGTATGGGGCGCTGTGCCATCTCATTGGTCAACGCTCAGACGCACGCTAAGAATATCTCAAAGACCTTGTAAAAAATAACTAGACTCACTGATGGCGCTGCAGTCGCGGGATAATTTGAATCTTCGGGTGGACGCCATTATAGTGGTAACTCAGCGTGTTCGGTCAGAGGATTAGCTGCCCTCTGTAATAAAAAAAAAAAAACGGAGTTAATGGATCAGCTACGAACTGAAACGGGTGTCTTTCGACGTCCGCCCCGAGCAAATACAACGAACGAAAACGAACAAAATGAGATTAAAAAAAAGATGTGTTGTTTAGTATTGTTGTTTATGAAGACCCTGATTCAACGTTGTATATTTGTTGGGGCGTACATACAGTATTTGTTACTCGTAATTCTACTGTCTGTACGTTCCAGTCAAAAGAAGTGCAATGGTGAAGAGTTGTGCAGCGATTAATTGTACAAATAAATTCGAGAAAGGAACGAATATTGCATTTCACATATATGTGAATATTTTGAGTTGTTTTGTATGTCAGTGCACTTGCTTAATAAATGTTTTTGTAACACGGTATTAGCATAATATCTGTGCATCTATTTGCAGGTTTCCTTTCTCAAAACCACAGCTGTTACAAAAATGGTTACACGCTGTCAGAAGGCAAGATTTCCGACCGAAAGAATACCATTGTATATATTATGATCATTTTGAAGAAAGATGGCTGTTCGGTAGTGTTTTCATGGTCTAGGTTAGGTCGAAACTTGATAATTTGGTCGTGAGTTGCCAAAGCACTATGCCATATATAACGCACTTATCGTCATAAAATCTAAAGAAAGGTAGAGTCAGAAAATATCTATTAATATAGTGGGCAAATCTTCGAGTATTTTGATGCATTTTGCGTACATCTATCGTAAATGAACTATGAAAAATGCTAGGGGGCACAGTACATAACTTTTAGCTACGGCAGATTCCATGTAGTACGTAAGATAAATTCATAAACAGTGACTTTGCCGTTTGTTCATAAATTAAAAAGTATATTGTAGTAACGTATTTAAATGATCTAACTCAAGGGAAGGCATTTTATAACCAAAAGCGATGCATAAACATTCGAACTCCGCGCGTCAGTTTACCACTCTAATGGCCGCCAGCCAGGTATTCAATTTGTCCGCTCTTCACAGTCGACCACTGGTACGGTTGTGGGGGCCTGGAATATCTGACATGCCAGATATTGCTCTCCACAATTGGAAAGACTCCCGAACGTGCTATTCCACGCTATAACGTCAGAAACTCGGCACGCTCAATGCTCAACTATCAGATGCAAGGTCCGTGTGCCGACGGTTTTACACCTCGACACAGACACAGGTCTGAATACAATGAACAGACACGTTAGTAACCGGACGGACAATTCATAACTTGTGGGGAAAAAAATTGGGGCACTAACGAGATTTGAACACGGGTCCGCCCCTTAGCAGTCCAATGGCAGACAGCAGACTTGTGAAATACAGTTCTAAGGAAAATTGTAAATTTTTTTTTTATTCTTATGCGAAAGTTATGAAACATGTGGAAATATAAAAAACCTGGATCCTGAAAGAGGATTGCTCGCAAATGAGGCAATACAGCTTGTATGTTGCCTGCAGCTCACTTGGAGAGTGCTCTGAAGACTGCAGTGACTGAATCAATTGACTACTAAAAGTAGTTCAGAGTGGCAACTGCTGGGTGTTGAACGGACGCCTCTCAGGGGATGAACGAACTGTCACCTGAGACACAAGAGATTTGTTGCAGTACATCACAGCAGCAGATATGGCTCAGAGACGATGGCAGCATCCAGTTGCTGTGGTATGTCATCAGCTACGGATCTTCCATTCGTGAGTATCTCAGAGCGACTGATGCTCTCCTAAACTAGCGAACCTGGCAATTCCTAAATATGTATGGGAACTGGATACCCGTCCTAATCACCTCTAATCACCTCCCTCCTCCCCTCTCTCTCTCACCCTGTCCTCCTGCCCCCCCCCCTCGCCACTTCCCCATCTACTCCTCCCCCCTCCTCCCTACTTCTCTACATCCTCTTCCGCCCGCTCCCTGTGCATACGTTTTCCCACAATCTGTCTCTATTCACTGCTCCTCCCCCATTTCTCTGTCCATATTCACCTTCTCCAACTCGCTACATACTAGCAACGATAAATAACTCTCTGGTCAGAGATTCTGTCATGCCTCGCCATCGCTGGTAATGAATACATACGTGTTTCAAGGTTAGTTAGGTTTAAGTAGTTCAAAGTTCTAGGGGACTCATGACCACAGAAGTTAAGTCCCATAGTGCTAAGAGCCATTTTTTGAGAAAGTTGGTGATTGGAATTTCGTGAGACGATTCCGTAACAACGAAAAACGCCTTTCTTTTAATGATGTCCATCCCAAATCCTGTATCATTTCAGTGACACTCTCCCCCATATTTCGCGATAATAAAAAACGTGCTGCCTTTCTTTGAACTTTTTCGATGTAATCAGTCAGTCCTATCTGGTAAGGATCCCACACCGCGCAGCAGTATTCTAAAACAGGACGTAGTGTAGGCAGTCTCCTTAGTAGGTCTGTTACATTTTCTAAGTGTCCTGCCAATGAAACGCAGTCTTTGGTTAGCCTTCACCACAATATTTTCTATACGTTCCTTCCAATTTAAATTGTTGGTAATTGTAATTACTAGGTATTTAGATGAATTTACGGTTTTTAGATTAGACTTATTTATCGTGTAACCGAAGTTTAACACGTTCTTTTTAGCACTCATGTGGATGACCTCACACTTTTCGTTATTTAAGGTCAACTGCCACTTTTCGCACCATTTGGATATTTCTTCTAAATCGTTTTGCAGTTTGTTTTGATCTTCTGATGACTTTATTAGTCGATAAACGACAGCGTCATCTGCAAACAACCAGAGACGGCTGCTCAGATTGTCTCCCAAATCGTTTATATAGATAAGGAACAGCAAAGGGCCTGTAACACTACCTTGGGGAACGCCAGAAATCATTTCTGTTCAGATGTGTTCGCCTCTGGTTCTAGACTCCAACTAGCTTAGTTCATATCGGTGCCACCAGAGGGCACTCTCCTGACGTTAGATCATGATGCAAATACCGTTATTCAAGATGGCTGCACCGGATGTATTCATCACAAGCTCCAGAGATCAAGTGGTTTAGTTCGTATCGTCAACACCAGACGACACCACCAAGACATTCGGTGATGATGCAAGATCAACTGCTGTCTCGTGCATGTGCGTTATAACCGGACACGAGTCGTGCCACTGGCCCGCAGGCGTCCAACCGTTTACGTCACACACCCTTGAATCGCCACCTCCAAACAGGAGCCGGACATAGTTTGCTGCAAATATCCTAACACCCACATCGCGCATCTAACCTATCAGTTGCCTAAGTACTTAATTCCATTTTAATTTTAATCATATTCAATAATTCAACTTACAATATCAATATTCAATGACCAAATGAGAAGTTCCACATTTTCCCAGTATCAGCGCGGTGTTCATTCATGACCTAGAACACCCCCCCCCCCCCCACACACACACACCCTAGAAAGCTGCACTCCTATTGGCCACGTGATTACACTTCATATAGGTATCAAAAGATGTTCACTATACTTTCAAGTATCTAGTTTCAACTACTTTTCAAGGTCCAGACCGCCACCTCTTCGTAGGAATCGGCACCGAGTTTGAATTGTGGCAGTAAAGAAAGCTCACTTGCGCTTTCACGACCAACCTAAGAAAATTGTTGCAATCGAAGCTCACCACCACTAACCTGCAGCGCGCAACTTCTTCGTAGGGGTTGCTGTTAAAAGGACTCAGTCTGCACTAGGCTGATTGAGAGAGGAAGGAATGTACTTTATTTATTTGGGAGAAATTTGTTTAGGGATCGAGTATATGTATCACAGAACACACACTTTGACATCCCCCACATCATACAGACCTGCAAACTACTCCTACATAACTCATCTACATCGCTCTACACACACGCTTACTAATTGTAAACCGTCAAAAATAAGACATTGCACAAACTACAGACATTCGAACCATTTGTAAATAGTGCAAAGCATTTACGTCTAGATAGCCAAGCAGCTCAAAAATTGTCAAAATAATAATCCATCTAAAAGACTCTTCTTGTTAATTGTCAATTGTAGAAATCATACACCAGTCTATTTAAACAATTAAAGGCAGCGCCACCACCAAGTGTATACGCCACTGAGTCCATAGCTCAACAGACTTAGTTCATAATCATGCCTGTAGAGGACGCTGTGTCGACTGCTTCTGTACCCTTGGTGCATTTGTTTAGTTGAAGGAATATCGATTGTGGTGTGTTGGACACACGTTTGCCTGTTCTCTAGACGTGTGAAACACCGTAGTTGGTTTGTAAACAATATTGATCAAAATCAAATGGCTCTGAGCGCTATGGACGTAACTGCTGTGGTCATCAGTCCCCTAGAACGTAGAACTACTTAAACCTAACAGACCTAAGGACATCACACACATCCATGCCCGAGACAGGATTCGAGCCTGTGACAGTAGCGGTCTCGCGGTTACAGACTGTGGCGCCTAGAACCGCTCGACCACTCCGGCCAGCGTAATATTGATCATCTGGATTCTCTTACATCACCGGCTTCGGTATTCGAGAGTGCTAATGTCATTTTACTGTAATTGTTTCTAGTTAGTCAATGGCTTGCAGCACGCTGCGCCTCACTAAGGTTTGATGTTTGTGGAGAAATAATTTACGGCCCATATCTTGTGCATTATGTTGCGTTAGCGATCAGGGGGCTACTGTTGTGTGCTTGATATCGAAAAGTACGTAGAAAGTTGTGTAATATTGTGCAGAAAATATGGTTCGTCTTTTAGTAGACGAGCCTGGAGATGTCTGTAGAAACGCGAGCAAGAAAGCGGATACACTAACGCGTTTGTGCCGGGGTTCGGAACGAGCTTCTCTTTGTACATCAGTTCCGAGAGAGTGACTTCGGTTCGCTGATGTAAAGGGGATGATTTGGTGTGGCGGAGGATATGAGCGGCATGTTTATTAGATCGAGACAGTACTCGGTGATACACTCCTGGAAATTGAAATAAGAACACCGTGAATTCATTGTCCCAGGAAGGGGAAACTTTATTGACACGTTCCTGGGGTCAGATACATCACATGATCACACTGACAGAACCACAGGCACATAGACACAGGCAACAGAGCATGCACAATGTCGGCACTAGTACAGTGTATATCCACCTTTCGCAGCAATGCAGGCTGCTATTCTCCCATGGAGACGATCGTAGAGATGCTGGATGTAGTCCTGTGGAACGGCTTGCCATGCCATTTCCACCTGGCGCCTCAGTTGGACCAGCGTTCGTGCTGGACGTGCAGACCGCGTGAGACGACGCTTCATCCAGTCCCAAACATGCTCAATGGGGGACAGATCAGGAGATCTTGCTGGCCAGGGTAGTTGACTTACACCTTCTAGAGCACGTTGGGTGGCACGGGATACATGCGGACGTGCATTGTCCTGTTGGAACAGCAAGTTCCCTTGCCGGTCTAGGAATGGTAGAACGATGGGTTCGATGACGGTTTTGATGTACCGTGCACTATTCAGTGTCCCCTCGTCGATCACCAGTGGTGTACGGCCAGTGTAGGAGATCGCTCCCCACACCATGATGCCGGGTGTTGGCCCTGTGTGCCTCGGTCGTATGCAGTCCTGATTGTGGCGCTCACCTGCACGGCGCCAAACACGCATACGACCATCATTGGCACCAAGGCAGAAGCGACTCTCATCGCTGAAGACGACACGTCTCCATTCGTCCCTCCATTCACGCCTGTCGCGACACCACTGGAGGCGGGCTGCACGATGTTGGGGCGTGAGCGGAAGACGGCCTAACGGTGTGCGGGACCGTAGCCCAGCTTCATGGAGACGGTTGCGAATGGTCCTCGCCGATACCCCAGGAGCAACAGTGTCCCTAATTTGCTGGGAAGTGACGGTGCGGTCCCCTACGGCACTGCGTAGGATCCTACGGTCTTGGCGTGCATCCGTGCGTCGCTGCGGTCCGGTCCCAGGTCGACGGGCACGTGCACCTTCCGCCGACTACTGGCGACAACATCGATGTACTGTGGAGACCTCACGCCCCACGTGTTGAGCAATTCGGCGGTACGTCCACCCGGCCTCCCGCATGCCCACTATACGCCCTCGCTCAAAGTCCGTCAACTGCACATACGGTTCACGTCCACGCTGTCGCGGCATGCTACCAGTGTTAAAGACTGCGATGGAGCTCCGTATGCCACGGCAAACTGGCTGACACTGACGGCGGCGGTGCACAAATGCTGCGCAGCTAGCGCCATTCGACGGCCAACACCGCGGGTCCTGGTGTGTCCGCTGTGCCGTGCGTGTGATCATTGCTTGTACAGCCCTCTCGCAGTGTCCGGAGCAAGTACGGTGGGTCTGACACACCGGTGTCAATGTGTTCTTTTTTCCATTTCCAGGAGTGTATATTTCCTGGTTGGAGATCGCTTTGACGCTCCAAAATTCTTGCGGGTATCATATGTACTTGATGACCTGTAGACAACTTTGCGATGTTTAGTTTTCGATGCGAAATCGTGATCAGTGTAAAATAGTTTATTACCAATGAGCGTAGCGTCTGTAGAAAGAAAGAACAGGTTGGGGGTGTATAGACTGAGGGAACTGTCTGTGCAATTTAGCAATCTTTGCTAAATAACGACAGAAAGCCCGAGAATGAAAATGCTCTATTGATTGTGGCGGGATATAGGAGGGATGAGAAAATTTGCTTATGTTGATAGCAGGAAGACTATCACGTTATGACCGGGAGGTAGACTGGTTTGGGCGATATTTTGGTAAACTTTTTCTGTTAGGTCAGGAAATTTTGCGCATAGAAGCTGAGACAACAATTAAGCGAGGGTTAACTATTTCTGGTGCAGTATAAAATTACGGAGAGCTGGACTTGGTTGATATATATATATATTTTTTTTCACAAAGCCATGTGACGCAAGAATAACATTGAGAATGTTTTAGATGGCGATGTGTCAGTCAAGCTGGGGTGGGTACGTGCGGTTGAATGCGTGTGTCGACACGGTCTGTGCTACTCTGCCTTCAATGGTAAAGACAAGTGGCGCCTGGAGATGCCTCGAATATGTGACGCGTGAACGCGCTTTGGAATGCCATGACAGTATACGGTGACTGTATAGAGGTATGCAACTTTCACCAGTGTTCGACGATGCTGTGGGACACGAGCTGCAGCTGCCTCAGATCGCACGTGTTGTGATTCGCGGCCCTAAATGGAGGTCTGTGAGTGCTTTAACAGCTGATGGCTGTGTCAACTGTACGTGCGATCGCGTCATCATTGGTATCTAGCGGATAGGAATTTCTCAGGTGTTACATATCAATGGGGGTGCTGCCATATCATGCTTGTGGAAGCCGAGCAGGGACTGTGCACGGTTTGACAACTGAGTGATGCGTCACTTATCGCTACCTCCTGTGTACTCTACCGGACAGGGGGCAGTGGACTCTGCTTGCACACATTGATGCATTATTTCGGGAGCGGCTCTGTAGCCCTGCTATTTGGACAGTTTACGAGTACTGAGCGTGTCTACACATCAGTGTGAAGAATTATTCAGGAGCAGTTTGCTATTGTGTACTGAAATTACGAGTTGGTTGCGTGTCTGTGGGCTGTGCAACATGGCCCCAGGCACATCAGGGTGAAACTTTTGCATCGGTGTGATAGATATACTCTATCATTAAATAAGTTGTTTGAAAATCAATATAGTGCACTCCAACCTTACTATCCCCAGTCGCCCAGAGCAGGCTGAGTCTTTTTCCCACCATCTTGGTTTATGTCACGAAACGGGTGAGAGCGTCCTCTGCTGGTGGTACTTGGTATTAGACCTCGTAGAGAACACACGGTTTGCCGCCATCGTGGATAACTGTACTTGTGTCATCAGCTGGTGTCACGGAGGTGTCCTGTGGCGGCGACGAAATGTACTAAGACAATTGGGGTCTGGAGCTCGTGTTGAACCCACTAGGTGGCGCCATCTTAGATTACGGTACTTGCGTCATCACCTGACGTCCCTACAGCGCCCTCTAGCGGTATGGATATGAACTAAGTCAGTTGGGCTATGGACTCAGTGGCGAATGCACTTGGTGGTGGCGCTACCCTTAATTGTTTAAGTAAAGACTGGTGCATGATTTCGGCAACTGACGATTAGCAAGCAGAGTATTTTAGATTGATTATTATTTTGACATTTTACGAGCTGTTTGGCTATCTAGACGTAAATTATTTGCATTATTTACGAGTGGTGCGCATGTCTGTAGGTTCTGCGATGTGTTATTTTTGACGGTCTACAATTAGCAATCGTGTGTGCATGGCGTTATCGATGAGTTATGTAGGAGTAGTTAGCAGGTCTGTATGATGTGAGGGATGTCAGAGCGTGTGTTCTGTGATACATATACTCGTTCCCTAAATAAATTACTCCCAAATAAATAAAGTACAGTCCTTCCTCTCTCCATCAGCCTAGTGCGGGCTGAGTCCTTTTACCAGCAACCCCTACAAAGAGGTTGCGCCCTGGAGGCTTGGGTTAGTGGTGATGAGCATCGTTTGCAACAGCTTTCTTAGGTTCGTGGTGAAAGCGCAAGTGAGCTTTCTTTACTGCCAGAATTCAAACTTGGCGCCGGTTCCTAGGAAGAGATGGCGGTCTGGACCTTGAAAAGTAGTAAAGTATAGTGAACACCTTTTGGTAGCTATATGAAGTGTAAATGAAGTGTAATCACGTGGCGTTCTAGGGAGGGGGGTGGGGGGGTTTGGGGTTCTAGGTCACGAAAGAACACAGCACTGATACTGGGAAAATGTGGAACTTCTCATTTGATCATTGAATATTAATATTGTAAGTTGTATTATTGAATATGATTAAAATTAAAATGGAATTAGGTACATAGGTAATTGATAGGTTAGATGCACGATGTGGGTGTTAGGATATTTACAGAAGACTGTGTCCGGCTCGTGTATGGAGGTGGTGGCCGAGGGTGTGTGACATAAGCGGTCGGACGCCTGCGGGCCGGTGGCACGGCTCGGGTCCGGTTATAACGCACATGCAGGAGAGAGCAGTTGATCTTGCATCATCACACGACGTCGTAGTGGTGTCCTCTGGTGCTGACGATATGAACTAAACCACTTGAGCTCTGGAGCCCGTGGTGGATACGTCAGTACTTGCATAATGATCTGACGTCAGGAGAATGCCTTCTGGTGGCACCAATATGAACTACGCCAGCTGGAGTCCAGACCCAGAGGCGAGCACATGTGCTTGAAATAGGTTAAATAATAAAGACAAGTCCATTTTTCCCACCATTTTCCTAGGTGTGACTCATTATCATGTTGGAATATGAACTTCGCGCCGTTTCCATGGGCGAGGGGGTTAGGTTAACGGAGGTAGCCCAATTGACCTTCTTCCCGCCATAATTCACACTTCCCGCCAATATCCGCCATCTTGGATGACGTCTCGGTGGCGCTCTCTGGTGGTGACGATCTGAACTAAGTCAGTTGGAGTCCAGACCCGGTGACGAACACACATGCTTGAAACTGGTTAAATAATAAAGACAAGTCCATGTTTCACGCCATTTTCCTAGGTGTGACGCATTATCGTGTTTCAATTTGAACTTCATTCCATTTCTCTGGACGAGGGGGGCGTGGCACTTTCGCGGCAAAATTCAAACTTCTCGCCAAAATCCGCCATCTTAAATGACGTCATCGCCACCATCTTGGATGACGCCATCACAACCATCGTGGGTAATGGTACTTCGTTCCCGTATCCCCCTTGTCCCAATACTTACGGCTACGGAGAAACCTCGTTAATGTATGCACCCTGCATGTCAGCAGGGGTCTGTTCAAGCTTGAGGAGGCTCTGTTATGCTGTGGAACATGTGTAGTCGGAGTGATATGGGAATCCTGATACGTCTAGATACGACTGTGACATGTGACATGAACGTAAGCATCCTGTCTGATCATCTGCATCCATTCATGTCCATTGTGTATCCCGACGGACTGGGGCAAGTCCAGCAGGACAACGCGATACCCCACACGTCCAGAAGGAGCTCCAGGAACACTCTTCTGAGTTTATACGTTTCCGGTAGCCACCAAACTCTTCAGACATGAGCATTATTGAACATATCTGGGATGTCTTGGAACGTACTGTTCAGAAGAGATCTCCAGCCCCTCACACTCTTTCGGATTTATGGGCAGCCCTGTAGGATTCATGGTGTCAATTCCTTCCAGCACTACTTCACACATTAGTCGAGTCCATGGCACGTCGCGTTGTGGCACTTCTAAGTGCTCGCTAGGGCTTCACACCGTATTAGGTTGGTGTACCAGTCGCTTATACGAAAGCAACACGCATGCCAGTTGTTCAGCGTTTCTTGAACGACGACACTACCGCCTGATGTGGTGCTTTCGCTGCTACTCCATCCTCGTAACAGGCACTTCAGAAGGCAGAGTGGTACGTATACAGTCAGACGAACTTAACGATAGTCACTATGCAGGTCAAGAAAAAACATAAATATGTTCAACAATAGAAGCGTGGCAGCAGTACAATGGTTAACGTATTAATCACCATCGCTTACTTAGGAAACTGACTGAACTATAATCCCAAACTTTCTATGAAAAGTTTGATGATAAGCAACATAGTATGTCAAAAGATTGGTCGTAAAGTAAGCAACAATTATCGACCAACGTTTGTGATCGGCTCTGCGACAATATGAGAGGATTTTAAACAAAATTGGGTGGAAGGATGTAACGGGCAGAGCGCATTATCTGCGGAATTAAACACTCTTCTGACGCTCTCGTTGCCGCCGGTAATTAACTTCAACAGCCCTTAACATAAGCGTTTTTATTCACGATTTGAACAGCTCTAAATAAGCGTTGCTTATTTCCGGAAAGGTACAGCGTTTTAGAACGACTATACTTCACATTTTATAGGTGCAATTTTTAAAAAATGAGCGACAAGATCACCAAGAATTTCATTAATCCAGGAAAACGTTACAGTTTCAAACGAAAATAACTTCATAGATAGCTATTTTTTAAATCTACAAAGGTTTGACGGATTCAGAAATTTATTTTCATTCTAAAATGATGTGGCATGTACACTACTAGCCATTAAAATTGGTACACCAAGAAGAAATGCAGATGATAAACGGGTATTCACTAGACAAATATATTATACTAGAACTGACATGTGATTACATTTTCACGCAATTTGGGTGCATAGATCCTGAGAAATGAGTACCCAGAACAACCACCTATGGCCGTAATAACGGCCTTGATACGCCTGGACATTGAATCAAACAGAGCTTGGATGGCGTGTACAGGTACAGCTGCCCATGAAGCTTCAACACGATACCACAGTTCATCAAGAGTAGTGACTGGCGTATTGTGACGAGCCAGTTGCTCGGCCACCATTGACCTGACGTTTTCAGTTGGTGAGAGATCTGGAGAATGTGCTGGCCAGGGCAGCAGTCGAACATTTTCCGTATCCAGAAAGGCCCGTACAGGACCTGCAACATGCGGTCGTGCATTAGCCTGCTGAAATGTAGGGTTTCGCAGGGATCGAATGAAGAGTAGAGCCACGGGTCGTAACACATCTGAAATGTAACGTCCACTGTTCAAAGTGCCGTCAATGCGAACAAGAGGTGACCGAGAAGTGTAGCAAATGGCACCCAATACAAACACGCCGGGCGATACGCCAGTATGGCGATGACGAATACTCGCTTCCAATGTGCGTTCACCGCAATATAGCCAAACACGGATGCGACCATCATGATGCTGTAGACAGAACCTGGATTCATCCGAAAAAATGAACGTTTTGCCATTCGTGCACCCAAGTTCGACGTTGATTACACAGTCGCAGGCGCTCCTTTCTGTGATGCAGCGTCAAGGGTAACCGCAGCCATTCTCTCCGAGTTGATAGTCCATGCTGCTGCAAACGTCGTCGAACTGTCCTTACAGATGGTTGTTTCTTGCAAACGTCTCCATCTGTTGACTCAGGTATCGAGATGTGGCTGCACGATCCGTTACAGCCATGCGGATAAGATGCCTGTCATCTCGACTGCTAGTGATATTACGCCGTTGGGATCCAGCAAGGCGTTACGAATTACCCTCCTGAACCCAACGATTCCGTATTCTGCTAACAGTCATTGGATCTCGACAAGCACGAGCAGCAATGTCGCGATACGATAAACCGCAATCGCGATAGGCTACAATCCGACCTCTATCAAAGTCGGAAACGTGATGGTACGCATTTCTCCTCCTAACACGAGGCATCACAACAACGTATCACTAGGCAACGCCGGTCAACTGCTGTTTGTGTCTGAGAGATCGGTTGGAAGCTTTCCTCATGTCAGCACGTTGTAGGTGTCGCCACCGGCGCCAACCTTGTGTGAATGCTCTGAAAAGCTAACCATTTGCATATTACAGCACCTTCTTCCTGTCGGTTAAATTTCGCGTCTGTGGCACGTCATCTTCATGGTGTGGCAATTTTAATGGCCAGTAGTGTAGATATGCACTGTCTGATACAAAGTATCCGAACACCGCTATATAAAGCACTATTGACCACTAGATGTCACCAGTGGCTGATCTGGCAGTGTAAAAGCAGGCTGTGAGTGCTGGGGTGTAACGGTAGAAGTACTGGGTCAGGAGAGCTAAGCGACCTCGAATGTGGAGTGGCCACTGTATATCAGCTGAATAACAAATCCTTCACAGACATTTCTACGATTCTAAAGCTGCTCAGGTCGACTGCTGGTGGTATGAATGTGAACTAGAAACGCGAAGGAACAACCGAATCTAAAAAAAGAACAGATACACCTCACGACTTGTCTGTTATATGTACAAGCTTCCATGTATTAAGTTTATTACGTATCTACTACTCGTAAGCAATATTTGCCACTATATCTGCTCCCAGTGTTCGATTTTCGTATATCCACTCCTATGTCTGCTGCATCAATTTCTCTGCCTAAAATTTTTGAGGTGAGTGCGGCCTTGACCGACGGGAAGTGATGCAGTGAGACATTCCACATGGATTGTGAATTTTGAAAGGAAAAAAAGCGTTCTTCTTCAGTTCTCTTCCGTTAGAAGTTGTTCTTGAATGGAGGTGTGCTTTTGCCTGTGAGTGATACGGTGTGGAACTGTGCGACCGCTACAGTCGCAGGTTCGAATCCTGCCTCGGGCATGGATGTGTGTGACGTCCTTAGGTTAGTTAGGTTTAAGTAGTTCTAAGTTCTAGGGGACTGATGACATCAGATGCTAAGTCTCATAGTGCTCAGAGCCATTTGAACTATTTGATACGGTGTGTTGACGAAAGTGTTTGCACTGGATTATCTTCAGAAAGAGATACAGCTACGTACGAAAGCAGTAGTGGGTTTTCATTGATGATGCTGTATCAAATCAGAATTATATACAGCTCTTTTCATGTGCCTGCTCTGGAACCTAAGTTGACATTTTTCTACTACTATATGCTTGACGAACCATGTTGGAACACTGAGATTTCTTAGGCACTAAGGTTGAATCAAAAGCGGAGTGATGTTTGCGGTTATGACAAACATGGGGCAGATTCCGTTCTGTTTACGTACTTCACTGGGTTTACCATGAGGTTTAGCAATCCGATATTTCATTCACCAAAAGTTTATGTATTTTATATGTTTTTAAAATCTGCGTTACGTAGCACGTTTTTGTATGAACGTGCAAAGGGGTTAATTAGTGACGCTTTTACTAAATTGAAGTAGAAGAGAACCTTTACCACACAGAAGCAAGAAGAGGTCTATAATGTACATTTACTACAGGGTAATGTGTCAAGAGTCGTTATCAGAATAAATTAGAAAAAGAATTAGAATAATTAGCTTCTCCGGACACTATTGGAGAAGAATGGACAAATATTAAAAAAGCCATAAAACAGGTGCAAATGGGACATTAGGAAAGAAAAAAATCGCCAAATGCATGTGTTAAAAATTTAGTCAACCGGAATTAAGGAAGCAATACAAGAAAAACAAATAGCATATAAAATATGTTTGAAAGGCTGTCCTAGAAAACAGATCTATGACTAGAAAAGGCTTCGCACAAAAAAGGGTAGTGAAAAGAGCCCACCAGTTAGCCTGAGACAGATACATTAGTAGAATGGAGGATGATATCCATGAGCATCAGCAGACAGCGTGCAAGACTTCGAAAACGTGAAATAAAACAGAAAATAATACAATTCGCTTGAATAATATTACTGTCACAGACCACTTTAAATATTATAAAACCCATGGCATGACACTAAAATGGAAGAGAAGAAAGAAAAAGGTCTAGGAATAGAAGAAAATGTTTTAGATGAAATAACAGTAAAAGAATTCACAGCAGCTTTGAAAACCACAAAAAATCAAAAGGACCAGGTTAAGATGGAATTAATGGTTAGTTAACATTGGAATGTTTTCACTATACCTTAAATTGCTACTCTTGTTTCTAACATACGCTCCAAGCAAAAAGATGTACCAGGAAGTTGGAATAAACCAGAGGTAATATCAATATATAAGAACTGAGAAAATAAAACAAATAAGTGAAAACTACAGGGGAACAAGTTTACTTGACACACTGAGAACCTTCATGCAAGAATTTTAAACACAAAACTGAAAAGAATAGCAGAATATTTGATTGTGAAGGAATAAGTCGGATTTAGACAGGGGCGATCAACGACTAATGCAGTTTCTATTTTACGACAGCTCACTGAAAAGCTGAAGGAGTTTCACAAACTGATTTTACAGACCTTAAGAAAGCTTTTTAAAAATGTGGTTAGAGTAAAGTTATAGAGAATGGTGGAGTATTAGGGGCAACCTTTCAAAACTGATATCAGACATCAGAAGTCCACAATAAAAAACATCAGTAGTTTACCTCAAAAGCTGTTTCAATAATTACACTGACAATGTAATTCACAGATGGAATTTAAAGATAAACATTGGGGTAACAATTCTAAACCTAAAATCGCTCCTCTACGCAGTGACCTTACAATGATTTATTTCGAGAGATGTCGATTTACAAAAAGGAATTTATAAACTAAATAAAACATGTAAAGAGCCTAACATGGAAATATCTTCGAGCAAATATCTTCGATATTTAGAAGTACCTGTTTAATAAGTCACACCTGCAAAATACTAACGCGAATCCTTTACAGACGAATGGAAAAACTGGTAGAAGCCGACATCGGGGAAGATCAGTTTCGATTGCGCACAAATGTTGAAACACATGAGGCAGTACTGACCCTACGACTTATCTTAGAAGACAGATTAAGGAAAGGCAAACCTACGTTTCTAGCATTTGTGGACTTAGAGAAAGCTTTTGACAATGTTGACTGGAATACTCTCCTTCAAATTCTGAAGGTGGCAGGGGTAAAATACAGGGAGCGAAAGGCTATTTACAATTTGTACAGGAACCAGATGGCAGTTATAAAAGTCGAGGGGCATGAAAGGGAAGCAGTAGTTGGGAAGGGAGTGAGACAGGGTTGTAGCCTCTCCCCGATGTTATTCGATCTGTATATTGAGCAAGCAGTAAAGGAAACAAAAGAAAAATTCGGAGTAGATATTAAAATCCATGGGGAAGAAATGAAAACTTTGAGGTTCGCCGATGACATTGAAATTCTGTCAGAGACAGCAAAGGACTTGGAAGAGTGGTTGAAAGGAATGGACAGTGTCTTGAAAGGAGGATATAAGATGAACATCAACAAAAGGAAAACCAGGGTAATGGAATGTAGTTGAATTAAATCGGGTGATGCTGAGGGGATTAGATTAGGAAATGAGACACTTAAAGTAGTTGAAAGGTCTCTGTTGGATTTCTTTCGTGTAAATTTCTTAAATCTGTTGTCATTTACGGCATACATTCCACTTCTAAATTTAGTGTGGTGTTTCTGACTGTGTCTGGGAGGAGACTGAGCAGTGGAACGTGTTACTCTTACACATAATCAAGAACGATCTGTCACACTACTACGCTTTAAAACACATTTTATATGTAATTCATGTCACACAGTCTCATACGGAACCTACATCCGCTTTCTTTTATATACTGTATATGATAAGATACTGTCATCCCCCTTCTCTTCTGTGTGAAAGAATGAATGAGCAAACGTATTTCTAGTTGCATGCTTGATGGTAGCAGACAAGCCTGCTCTTTATGTTCAACCCACGTGGAGTGTACTTTGTGAGACCAGTACCACGTGCTTGTATAATTATTTGACCCATCACGTTAATAGTATGACGATAGTAACCAGTTCGAAGTTTTTCTTTTCGATGTAATTTATTTTAATCATCAAAATTACTGTGGAGTTATACTCTTTGTGTAAACCAAGTTGACAACGTGAAGAATGTGGTGTAATCATCAAAGTAGCCCTCAGCTATTCTTTTCGAGAAGATTTCACAAAGAGTTAATATGAATTTAGTATACCAGTGTGTGGTAAGTACATGACTGACAGGATTGTGCTACGACCGTAACTTCTTTGGGTGAAAATTGAATCGGTTGGTTGTGGTTAATTTCCTCTTGCATATGTTTCAACGTTCTTCGTATTATTTTATGAATGCAGTGTTGTATGCAGTCTCCCAATCTTGGCTCCATATTTGATGTGTTCCGTAAGATTACAAACTCACATTTTCACAATCCTAAATAAGGCACCAGTTTAGTTATGAATCAAGTTTAATATGCTGAAATTTTAACGGTACAATGATCAATGTTAAAATAAATGTCTAAATATAAACTGATTTGTTTCTTTTTACTTAAATTCTATATATCACCGGTTGTCGTGAGATGACTATTAAAAGATTATAATTAATGTTAGTCTGGTTGGCAATTTGGTAAACTAGACTGGATACCTGGTGAAACAGTTGCTCAGTAATGCAAGTTTAACCTCCCCAGGTAGCTCACAGCTTTTAACCCGCTTTTATTGTCTTGAATATCACCACCGCTTTCAGAACAACTTAATGCATCAACGTTACATTGTAAAGGATTTTTGCTATTTGGGGAGCAAAATAACTGATGATGGTCGAAGTAGAGAGGATATAAAATGTCGACTGGCAATGGCAAGGAAAGCGTTTCTGAAGAAGAGGAATTTTTTAACATCGAGTATAGATTTAAGCGCCAGGAAGTCGTTTCTGAAAGTATTTGTGTGGAGTGTAGCCATATATGGAAGTGAAACATGGACGATAAATAGTTTGGACAAGAAGAGAATAAATGCTTTCGAAATGTGCTACCGAAGAATGCTGAAAATCAGCTGGATAGATCACGTAACTAATAGGAGGTACTGAATAGAATTGGGGACAGAGGAGTTTGTGGCACAACTTGACTGGAAGAAGGGATCGGTTGGTAGGACACGTTCTGAGGCATCAAGGGATCACCAACTTAGTATCGGAGGGCAGCTTGGAGGGTAAAAATCGTAGAGGGAGACCAAGAGATGAATACACTGAGCAGATTCAGGAGGATGTAAATTGCAGTAGGTACTGGGAGATGACGAAGGTTGCACAGGATGGAGTAGCATGGAGAGCTGTATCAAACCAGTCTCAGGACTGAAGACCACAACAACAACAACATGGAACAATTAACAGAACTCTAACGCATGAAACAAGAAATGAATGAAATTTTATAAAATATTGTTTGGCCAAACTTATTAAATGGAAGTGAATCGTCGGGGTTGAGTAAAAGACGGAAAAATAGATACAAGGAGTAGAAATGAGACTTCTTAGAGCAGTATATGAACATAAAAGAACAGATAAAGTCCGAAATTAAGATATTCTAAGAAGTCGAAAATTAGGAGTGTGAAAGAAAAACTGGAAGAAAACAAAAAGAAACGGAATGAACATCTTCAACAAATGGGTCCAGGGAGGCTACCACATCAGATAAAGAATTTCAAATCAAAAGGGAAAAAGAGATCCTGGCAGACCGAGGAAAAGATGGCAACCGTAACAGGTCACAAGTGGCCTAACACGGAAAGTGCAGAAGAAGAGGAAGCGTACGTAACTATTAGTTGCAGTCATTGTACTGTTTTCCCGAAGACTTACACTAGGGCTACGATTTTGACGATGTTTCTATACTTAATTACTATTGAAAGTTTGAAGCTTGTAGTCTTCTTCGTCTGTATTCTGTGCAACTGAAACTAACATTTGATCAGGCAATGAAGGAGGGGCTACACCCCGTGAGCCACCGATTACTACGAGCTTCGGTATACTAGCCTGGGGCGATGCGCAAGTAGCCCTGTAAAAGGGGTAAGGTCAAAGATCGTGACGTAGGATACATTTCGAGCCAGCTTTAATCGTTAGAATCACAAGAAATTGGGAAATTTTGTTTTCGTGCTTCGTAAATTAAGGAATCTTAAAAAAATAGGGAAATTTCATTTTTGTGTTTCATAAATCGAGGAACAAAGGACTTGGAGCTGTTACTGATGTAAGCGAGTAGTGGCTGCTACTGGGGGCTGTAGCCTGCGCCTACGTGCACTTTAAAGTCAACTTTTCGTATGCGTGAGTTCTAGTGGCACGTTTCCATACAGCGTTCACTTTTTGGTAAGGGAATAGTAGTTGTCCTGAATTTTATATACTGTTGTTTTAAATGAAGTTACTCTATTGAGAAGAAAGAGAAAAAGTAATCACCATTACATGCTTTCGATTTTTAACCACAACATCCTCTCTCTTTTCTTGAGGAAAAACACTGCCAAGACTGTCAGGGATCTGAAGAGTAAATAGGTGATGGAACACCAAGGTAAAATAGAAGAGGATTTCTAACAGAACAATACGCGAGACTTTACAGAACATTCAAGATTGCCTTTAGTAGTTGTTATTACTCCAGACCTCAGATGTAAGAACAAAGAAGGGAAGGTAGTAAACGGTGACATGAAAAACAGTCCGATCTTGGCCAAATACTTTCTAGAGCTCCAAAAGTGTGAAGTGTCAACCAGACATTTTCAGCTACAGCCAGATAGAATGAAATTCCGACTCAAACCCAACAGCTGTAGAAGAAGTTAGGATCATCATAAACAGCAATAAGAATCATAAAACTCTTTCGGAAAAATTCTTGAATTATGGTAATGAGGATACCTCCAGCGAACTTTCACATACTTTAAGTAAAATTTGGGAAAGAGGGCAGCTTCCAGAAGGGTGATCGTCAGCACTTATCGATAATAATACCATAAATGAGGAAGTACCTCTCTCCCTTACGTTTTCACGACTAACCCACTAAACAGAAATTCGAAATTTGTGGTAAGTTCCTATGGGACCAAACACCTAATGTCATCGGTCCCTAGGCTTACACACTACTTAAACTAACATAAACTAACTTACGCTAAGGACAACACACACACCCATGGCCGAGGGAGGACCGGAACGTCCGACGGTGGGAGCGGCGCAAACCGTGGCAAGGCGTCCCAGACCGCACGACTACCCCGCGTGGCCACTGAAAAGATTTTGATGAATCCAGAATGAAATTTTCACTCTATTTCGGTGTTTCCGCTAATATTAATCTTCTAGGCAGATTGAAACTGTGTGCCGAACCGAGAAACGAACTCGCCCGCGAAAGGCAAAGGTCCCGAGTCCGAGTCTCGGTTCTTCACACAGTTTCAATGTGCCCGGAAGATTGACGTTAGTGGACACTCCGTAGTAGGGTGAAAATTTCATTCTGGAAACATCCCCCAGGCTGTGGCTAACCCATGTCTCCGCAATATCCATTCTTCCAGGAGTGCAAGTTCTGCAAGTTTCGCAGAAGTGCTTCTGTGAAATTTGCAAGGCAGGAGACGAGATGCTAGCTGAAGTAACGATGTGAGGACGAGTCGTGAATAGTGCTTGGGTAGCTCAGTGGTACTTTCGATTTCGGTGAAATTTTATATGGAATCAGCTTGAACTGTGATGGGGGAGCACATGCGTACTTTAGAAAATGTGTAGTACAAGATACTTACCGATTTGAAGAATATTATGGGCATTAAGGAAAAATAATTACTCTTACAAATGGTACACTACTGGTCATTAAAATTGCTACACCAAAAAGAAATGTAGATGATAAACGGGTGTTCATTGGACAAATATATTACACTACAACTGACATGTGATTACATTTTCACGGAATTTGGGTGCATAGATCCAGAGAAATCAGTACCCAGAACCAACACCTCTGGCCGTAATAACGGCCTTGATACGCCTGGGCATTGAGTCAAACACAGCTTGGATGGCGTGTAAAGGTACAGCTGCCCATGCAGCTTCAGCACGATACCACAGATCATCAAGAGTAGTGACTGGCGTATTGTGACGAGCCAGTTGCTCGGCGTCCATTCACCAGACGTTTTCAATTGGTGAGAGATCTGGAGAATGTGTTGGCCAGGGCAGCAGTCGAACATTTTCTGTATCCAGCAGGGATCGAATGAAGGGTAGAGCCACGGGTCGTAACACATCTGAAATGTAGCGTCCACTGTTCAAAGTGCGTCAATGCGAACAAGAGATGACCGAGACGTGTAACCAATGGCACCCCATACCATCACGCCGGGTGATACACCAGCATGGCGATGACGCATACACGCTTCCAGTGTCCGTTCACCACGATGTCGCCAAACACGGATGCGACCATCATGATGCTGTAAACAGAACCTGAATTCATCCGAAAAAATGGAGTTTTGCCATTCGTGCACCCAGGTTCGTCGTGCAGTACACAATTGCAGGCTCTCGTGTCTGTGATGCAGCGTCAAGGGCAGCCGCAGCCATGGTCTCCGAGCTGATAGTCCACTCTGCTGCAAAGGTCGTCGAACTGTTCGTGCAGATGGTTGTTGTCTTGCAAACGTCCCCAGCTGTTGACTCAGGGATCGAGACGTGGCTGCACGATCCGTTACAGCCATGCGGATAAGGTGTCTGTCATCTCGACTGCTAGTCATACGATGCCGTTGGGATCCAGCACGGCGTTCCGAATTACCCTCCTGAACCCACCGATTCCATATTCTGCAACCAGGCATTTGATCTCGACCAACACGAGCGGCAATGTCGCGATACGATAAACCGCAATCGCGATAGGCTACAATCCGACCTTTATCAAAGTCGGAAACGTGATGGTACGCATTTCTCTCCCTTACACGAGGCATCACAACAACGTTTCACCAGGCAACGCTGGTTAACTTCCGTTTTGTATGAGAAATCGGTTGGAAATTTTCCTCATGTCAGCACGTTCTAGGTGTCGCCACCGGTGCCAACCTTGTGTGAATGCTCTCAAACGCTAATCATTTGCATTTCACAGCATCTTCTTCCTGTCGGTTAAATTTAGCGTCTGTAGCACGTCATCTTGGTGGTGTAGCAATTTTTATCGCCAGTAGTGTATTTATTCTTTGATTTTCTGTCTTATTCATATTTGTGAAAATGTTTTCTACATAGATTACATTACTTACTCACCATTATTGACGATAACAAGACTACTGATACTCGAGGGCAGCCACAGGTAACGGCTGCTACAGCCTCAACACAAAATTGGGATAAGCCGTACATGGGAACTGCAGAAGTAGTTTGTTAGTACTTGTGACCCATTGAGATAATATCAAAAGCATTACATTTATTTGTGTACTGTGTTTATATGGCTGGCCGATTGTAACGGAATTCAGATTGATAGTGTGAATGTGTAATTTTTTAGAACATTTTTCGCGAAGAACAGCGGTTTTCTTTTTGTACGCAGTATAGATTGTGTTCATTTTATTGACAGTGTAAATGATCTTCCTTCTGTTTGTTGTCCTTGGCTGTTGTCTGCTTGTGTCTCACAGGGATTGAAACGCTCTTGTTAGTTTGGTGCATAAGTTCGTAGCGTTTTTGTTTTGCATTTTGTTATTCCGGTTACTATGGGTGTCTTTATCAACTGTCTTTTTCTATTTGTACACAGTTGCTACCTGAATTTACATATCATCACTTTGTCATTTGCAGATATTGAGTGCATCTGTGGATGCTAGAAAATGTAGTGCTAAGTGGAGAAATCAGAATATTTCCGACATATTCTCCGGTTTGAATTCAATAAAGGGCTGACAGCAGTGGAGGGAACGAACAACATAATCGCCGTGCGTGGAGATAACATTACGGGACAGAGCACGACAAAAAAATGGTTTTCTCGTTTTGAAGAGGACCATTTTGACATTACTGGCTCTCCATGTGCAGGAAGACCTTCGGAGTTTGATGGAAATCGTTGAACCGCATTAATCCACAATGATCCACGTCATTGTACCGTGAACTGGCAAGAGAGATGGACTGGTCTCGTTGCACCATCGTGTGACATTTGCTTGCGACAGGGAAAGTTCAATAATCGAGTGTTTCGGTACCGTATGCTCTAAGCCAAACTCAAAAAAGTCTGTGGATTGTCACATGCGCAACTCTAATAGCTTGTCTTCAACTGCATTGTTACTGGTGAAGAGAAATCGTGTCTTAATACTAACGTAAGGAAAAGAAAGAAATGGTTGAGCCCAAACAATGCTGCAACACCCCATACAGAGAACTGCGCGCATTCACAAAAGCTAATGTTTTGCCCATGGTGGAACAGCGGCTGTGTTGTGACTACGATTTGCTCCCCCGAGATGTAACCATCACTGCAGACATTTATTGTCAATTACTGAGACATCTTCCAGAGGCAATCCAAGAACAACGGCCGCGAAGACTGCTTGAAGTGATGTTACTCCACAATAACAGCCGCCTGCATTCGGGTAAGATGACAAAAAATCTATGCAGGAGTAGGGTTCGGAAGTCATCCCCCACCCAACTTATTCACCGGATCTTACACCCTCAGGTTTTCACCTTTACTGGGTGAAAATGCACTCACAACATGGCTCGACGTCTTCGCCTCAAAACGCTGTGGTTTTTACAGTCGCGGAAACGCGAAGTAACCCCGGTATTGGCAGACTGTTGTAAATAGTGAAAAAGAAAACAGGTTATTGATGACTAAAGTTTCTCTTATGTGTACCTGTTGTGTTATCAAAATTTTCAAAAACCCCTACGAAGTTATGCACCAACCTAATATATTACATTGCTTAGAAAGTATTTGTTTATTTTATTTTTTGCGTTATGCACGTTTGCACACTTTCATTAGCTCGGGCCAGAATATTGTTCGTTTATTACGATGGTCACTGTGAAGAAATGCACACTATTTTTTTTTTTAAATTCTACATGTTTGAAACTTTTACAGTGTGTTGATACACCCTTTAGGAACAATATTTTCCTTTCTCCACAAAATTTCCATCCATCTCAACTGCCTTACGTCATCTTGGAACCAGCGCCTGTATACCCGCACGGTAAAATTCTGGACCAACCTGTTGGCAGCGTGCACAAGGGAGTCATCATATTCAAATCTTGATCCACGAAGAGAGTCTTTCAGTTTCCCGAAGAGATGATAGTCACATGGAGCCAGGTCAGGACTGTAAGGCGGGTGTTTCAGTGTTGTCCATCCGAGTTTTGTGATTGCTTCCTTGGTTTTTTGACTGACATGTGGCCGTGCTTTGTCGTACAACAGCAAAACGGCCTGCTTTTGCCGATGTGGTCGAACACGACTCAGCCGAGCTTGAAGTTTGTTCAGCATCGTCACATATGCATCAGAATTTATGGTGGTTCCACTTGGCATGATGTCCACAAGCACGAGTCCTTCGGAATCGAAAAACCGCGTAGCCATAACTTTTCCAGTAGAAGGTGTGGTTTTGAATTTTTTTTCTTGGGTGAATTTGCATGATGCCACTCCACTGATTGCCTCTTCGTCTCTGGTGACAAATGATGGAGCCATGTTTCATTACCTGTCACAATTCTTCCGAGAAATTCATTTCCACCATTCTCGTACTATACCAAAGGTTCGCTGCATACAATTTTTAATGTTTCTTTGTGAGCCACTATCAACATCCTGGGAACCCATCTGGCACAAACCTTTTTTAACGCCAACACTATCAGTATTCTGCAAACACTTCCTTCCCCTAACCCAACGTAGCGTGACATCGTCATCGGATCTCTTTGTTTCACTGACTGACACATCCACGGCCAGACGGTTACGACCAACCTCGGCCGCCACACCGATCCTTGGCCACAGTGATGTGCTGCCGGCTTGTCCTCTGCTTCCACTGCAGGGGCGCCACTGGCCTACAGATGTTGTTGTTACCACTCAGTGCAGCTGAATTTCCGAGTAAAGTACTCGGTAGTGAAGCCATTTTACAAAAAGGGAAACAGAGATAATGTTGACAATTTTTGACCTATTTCTATGCCATCGGTGTTTCCTAAAGTTATCGAGTAGGTTGTATATACAAGGTTACTGGAGCATTTAAATTAACATAATTTGCTGTGAAATGTACAGTTTGGCTTTAGAAATGGTTTAACAACTGAAAACGCTATATCCTCTTTTCCCTGTGAGGTTGCGAACGCTAGGTGTTTTCTTTGATTTAACGAAGGCTTTTGACTGTGTAGACCACAAAATGTTACTGCAGAAGTTGGACCATTATGGAGTAAGGGGCGTAGCTTACAACTGGTTCGCCTCTTACTTTAAGAACAGAAAGCAGAAGATAATTATCCGCAATATTGCCCAATGGGGCACTGTTAAGTGGGGCGTTCCTCAAGGGTCGGTGCTGGGGCCACTGATGTTTCTTATTTATACAGGGTGTTACAAGAAGGTACGGCCAAACTTTCAGGAAACATTCCTCACACACAAATAAAGAAAAGATGTTACGTGGACATGTGTCCGGAAACGCTTAATTTCCATGTTAGAGCTCATTTTAGTTTCGTCAGTATGTACTGTACTTCCTCGATTCACCGCCAGTTGACCCAATTGAAAGAAGGTAATGTTGACTTCAGTGCTTGTGTTGACATGCGACTCATTCCTCTACAGTACTAGCATCAAGCACAGCAGTACGTAGCATCAACAGGTTAGTGTTCATAACGAACGTGGTTTTGCAGTCAGTGCAATGTTTACAAATGCGGAGTTGGCAGATGCCCATTTGATGTATGGTTTAGCACGGGGCAACAGCCGTGGCGCGGTACGTTTGTATCGAGACAGATTTCCAGAACGAAGGTGTCCCGACAGGAAGACGTTCGAAGCAGTTGATCGGCGTCTTAGGGAGCACGGAACATTCCAGCCTATGACTCGCGACTGGGGAAGATCTAGAACGACGAGGACACCTGCAATGGACGAGGCAATTCTTCGTGCAGTTGACGATAACCCTAATTTCAGCGTCAGAGAAGTTGCTGCTGTACAAGGTAACGTTTACCACTGTGCTACGGGAGAACCAGTTGTTTCCGTACCATGTACAGCGTGTGCAGGCACTATCAGCAGCTGATTGGCCTCCACGGGTACACTTCTGCGAATGGTTCATCCAACAATGTGTCAATCCTAATTTCAGTGCAAATGTTCTCTTTACGGATGAGGCTTCATTCCAACGTTATCAGATTGTAAATTTTCACAATCAACATGTGTGGGCTGACGAGAATCCGCAGCTATTGTGCAATCACGTTATCAACACAGATTTTCTGTGAACGTTTGGGCAGGCATTATTGGTGATGTCTTGATTGGGCCTCATGTTCTTCCACCTACTCTCAATGGAGCACGTTATCATGATTTCATACGGGATACTCTACCTGTGCTACTAGAACATGTGCCTCTGCAAGTACGACACAACATGTGGTTCATGCACGATGGAGCACCTGCACATTTCAGTCGAGGTGTTCGTACGCTTCTTAACAACAGATTCGGCGACCGATGGATTGGTAGAGGCGGACCAATTCCATGGCCTCCACGCTCTCCTGACCTCAACCGTCTTGACTTTCATTTATGGGGGCATTTGAAAGCTCTTGTCTACGCAACCCCGGTACCAAATGTAGAAACTGTTCGTGCTCGTATTGTGGACGGCTGTGATACAATACGCCATTCTCCAGGGATGCATCAGCGCATCAGGGATTCCAAGCGACGGAGGGTGGATGCATGTATCCTCGCTAACGGAGGACATTTTGAACATTTCCTGTAACTAAGTGTTTGAAGTCACGCTGGTACGTTCTGTTGCTGTGTTTCCATTCCATGAATAATGTGATTTGAAGAGATGTAATAAAATGACCTCTAACATGGAAAGTAAGCGTTTCCGGACACATGTCCACATAACATATTTCCTTTCTTTGTGTGTGAGGAATGTTTCCTGAAAGTTTGGCTGTACCTTTTTGTAACACCCTGAATAAGTAATATGCCTTCTAGTATTACAGGTGATTCAAAAATATTTCTGTTTGCTGATGACACCAGCTAGGTAGTGAAGGATCTTGTGTGTACAAACAGTATCAAATAATGTAGTTCATGAAATAAGTTCGTGGCTTGTGGAAGACTCAGTTTTTACAGTTTCTATCTCAGAATTCAACAAGGACCGATATTTTGATCAGACAGAATGGGCATATTATAAGCGAGACAGAACAGTTCGGCCGGCCGAAGTGGCCGTGCGGTTAAAGGCGCTGCAGTCTCGAACCGCAAGACCGCTACGGTCGCAGGTTGGAATCCTGCCTCGGGCATGGATGTTTGTGATGTCCTTAGGTTAGTTAGGTTTAACTAGTTCTAAGTTCTAGGGGACTAATGACCTCAGCAGTTGAGTCCCATAGTGCTCAGAGCCATTTGAACCATTTGAACAGAACAGTTCAAGTTCCTAGGCGTTCGGATAGGTAGTAAGCTGTTGTGGAAAGCCCATGCTCAGGATCTTGTTCAGAAACTAAATGTTGCTTTATTTACCATTAGAACAGTATCTGAAATAAGTGACAGTTCAACACGAAAAGTAGTTTACTTCGCATATTTTCGTACGCTTATGTCGAATGGTATTATTTTTTGGTGTAATTCTTGTGACTCAAAAAGGGTATTTTTGGCTCACAAACGGGCTGTTCGAGTTATGTGTGGTGTGAGTTCGAGAACCTCTTGTCGACCCCTATTCAGCAGTCTGGGAATTCTGACATTGCCCTCACAGTATATATATTCTTTAATGTCGTTTGTTGTTGGCAATATTAGCTTATTCCCAAGAGTTAGCAGCTTTCACGCAGTTAATACTAGGCAGAAATCAAATCTGCATGTGGAATGCACTTCCTTGACTCTTGTGCAGAAAGGAGTGCAGTATTCTGCTGCATCCATTTTCAATAAGCTACCACAAGAACTCAAAAATCTTAGCAGTAGCCCAAAGTCTTTTAAGTCTAAACTGAAGAGTTTCCTCACGGTTCACTCCTTCTATACTGTCGAGAAGCTCCTGGAAGAGATGAAAAATTTAGCAAATTCCAGTGTTACATTGTTGATTTTCTTTATTTAAACTTACGACTTGTCGCCTGAATATGTTTCTCATATTTCATTTTATCTGTTTGTACTATCGTGTTATAATTCCATGTATTGACTCGTTCCATGACCATGGAGACTTCTCCTTAATTTGGTCCCACGGAACAATAAATAAATAAATAAAAACCCTTCACACCAACACTAGGCACAGCTGACTGTTAGGGACGTTTCGGCCGCTGCACCAGTCCGATTCAGCCGGCCGCGGTGGCCGTGCGGTCCTTGGCGCTTCAGTCCGGAACTGCGGGACTGCTACTGTCGCAGGTTCGAATCCTGCCTAGGGCATGGATGTGTGTGATGTCCTTAGGTTAGTTAGGTTTAAGTAGTTCTAAGTTCTAGGGGACTGATGACCTAAGATGTTACGTCTCATAGTGCTCAGAGCCATTTGAACCATTTTTTGCCAGTCCGATTCCCGGCTACGGGCCACGGACCTGTCTGCCGTTTCCACGCCATGGCGCTACCATCCAGAAGATGTTGTTGGTTCCACTTGGCAGAAGCTTACTCCTCTCCTTTGTCGCGCCTCCCCGTCTCGGCTTGGAACGGCACTGCCATGACACAAATGCCACCAACCGTGTCCTCTGGCCGGTTCGACGGTACCTAGCGATCATTGCTGCTGTGGTGCTCTTCTAAACAGCCGTCCATACGAGCAAACCGGCTGCGTTTTACCTGCAGATACTCGTACTTTAGTTAATGGGGCTAAGCACAGCTCTGTTTAAAAACAGTAGCTCTATGTAGTCATATGGTCGAGCCAAGCATGTCTGCTTCCACGCCCCACAGCTAATTCGCTGCTAATCACTTGGAACTGTGATCCTGCAGTCAAATAGTCTACGCGTTGGCTAGAATTGCGGATCAATAAAATACATAGAAATACAAAATAAAAGGTAAACGATTAACTTAATAACAAGGGTTCTGTTCTAACGTGCGAAAGTGACGTAGACGACAGAGGATTATGTTATAAAATGCTTATCAAGAAAGGAAACCTCAAATAAATAGGAGTGTTCCTACAATATTCATTTACAATGCCGACAGAAAATACTCTAGTCAAATACAGCAAAGTTACGTTGAAAGCGATAAGAGAATGGTAGCAAAATCCCCGAACTAAATTGTCATCAAAGATGATATGATCTGATTATGCTTATCCATTACGGATATTTTAGAACAGTGACTGTATATTGAATGTAAATAAGTTATACACAACTGCAACCAGTCACTTTTTTTCAGTAATAATGCTTTATTACATGAACCGGTTTTCGAACCCTTTCAGGTTCATCTTCAGATGATTTCGGGAGGATCCGGGAAGTTACACCATTACTGGTAGTAGCATAATGCTGGGTGCTGGTTTGCGACAGTATAGGCGGCTTTTTTCCTATCTATCTGCCTCCATTTTGATGTCCAGAACACTTTCACACGAACTATATTAGTATACACTTTGACAGTGACACTTTACCAGCATCCAGCATGCGCTTTACAACTGTTGTCAAGCAAAATGGAAACCACTGTGAAAATCATGAATGTTTTATTTGCAACAGTTAGCTACACCTTCCAGCTACTTCTTTACATAGTTCAAATGGCTCTAAGCACTATGGGACTTAACAGCTGAGGTCATCAGTCCCCTAAATTTAGAACTACTTAAACCTAACTAATCTAAGGATATCACACACATCCATGCCTGAGGCAGGATTCGAACCTGCGACCGTAGCAGCAACGTGGTTCCGGACTGAAACGCCTAGAACCGCTCGGTCACCAAGGCCAGCCTCTACATAGTCATCGCTCCGATTTAGACATTTTGCGTAGCGTTGTACCATCATCATCATCATCTTGGACAGTTTCCAGCCACTGGCTGGGTCTGTCGGGAACACAAGTCTCTCCATCGTGTTCTGTCTTTCCACCATTCCCCCTCTTCCACCTTCGTCCAGTTCTCTCCTCTTCTCATCACACATTCCTTCACTCCCTTCACCCATCTATCTCTTGGTCTTCCTCTGGGCCTCTTCCCCTCCAGTTGCAGATCAAACATCCTCTTTGGAATTCTTCCCTCATCCATTCTCTTCATGTGTCCATACCACTGCAGTCTTGATTTTTCTATCCTGTCCTGTACTGGTTCCTCCTTTAGTCTTTCCCTCACATCCACATTTCGCAATCTGTCTCGTCTTGTTACACCCAACCTGCTCCTCTGGAACTTCATTTCACTAGCCTGTATTCTACTTTTGTCGCTTTTGTGCATTACCCATGTCTCACTTCCGTATGCCAATATGGAGACAAAGTAGGTTCGGTATATAATTCCCTTGGATTTCTGTGGCACCTCCTTGCTCCAGATAAGCCCCCTAATGCATTTGTAGAACCGCCCTGCTTTTCTGCACCTTTCATTTATTTCCATTGCGTTTCCCCCCAGGTACTTGAAGTTCTCTACCACTTGTAGTTTTTCCCCTCCACAAGTTATATCCACATTTGGCCTATTCTTCTTCCTTGTTGTGACAATTATTTCACTTTTCTTTGCAGAGAAATGCATTCCATATTGTGCTGCCGTTGCCTCCCATGCATCTAACTGCTCTTGCACCTCCTTCTCGCAATTTCCCCATAACATCAGGTCATCGGCAAAAAGCACTGCTTTCATTTTATGATCTCCAATTGCATCTGATACTTGCTGTAGGATTTCATCCATAACAATAATAAACAATAAAGGCGAAAGTGCACTTCCCTGTCGCAGCCCATTTTCCAGCTTGAACCATGCAGTACGTTCCCTCCCCACTTTCACACAACTCTCACTTCCCTCATACATTTTTCTGACTTTTCGTGTTATCCCTTCATCTATCCCTTTTGCGTTCAGCACATCCCAGAGCTTGTCCTTACAGATACTGTCATACGCCTTCTCAATATCTAAAAAGGCCATGATTAAGTCCTTCCCGTAGTCATAGTGCCTTTCCTGCAGTTGCCTTACCGCAAATATGAGGTCCGTTGTTGATCTTCCCGGTCTGAAACCATACTGCTCCTCTTGCAGTCTACTTTCAATACTGCTTCTTATTCTCTTCTCCAGGATCTTTTCATAGATTTTTCCACAGTGGCATAGCAGGGTGATTCCTCTGTAGTTCTCACATCTCCTTTAATCCCCTTTCTTGAAGATCGGGACTATAATTCCTTTCTTCCAATCCTCAGGAATTCAGTTCTCCTTCCACACCACCCTCAGCACTCTGTATAGCCACTGGGTTCCTACTTCTCCTGCTGCTCGTATCATATCCACTGTTACTTCGTCCCAATCTGGTGCCTTGCCCCCTTTGATCCTCTTTATGGCTTCTTCCACTTCATTCCAAGTAGTACCAACTTTCGAAAACCCGCGCCATAGAAGGCAGCCGCCTGTGCTTAGTGCCAATTCTCTGGTCTACATCTCGTTGTCTATGCCAGAACATTGTCTTCAAAGCCAGCGGTTCATGTGAGCAGAGATGAAACTCAGGGAGTGTCAGTTACGGGCTCTGTTGTGGGTGATCAATCATTTCCCATCGAAAACGCTGCAGGAGCATCTTCATGGCCCCTGTATTAGCGAGGCCGAGAATTGTCATGAGGGAGGAAGCGCATGACAGCTATGTTATGTGGGCTGCATGACATCAGGCGAAATCTCACACCAGGCCCCCATACTTGGTGGGAGACACTGATGTTCTAGGCATCTTTACTTGCTCACTGTGTGCGCAGAACTGAAGAGACCGACGTGACGCAATCGACAGGCATACTAGAGGCGCTGCCCAACGCATCTGTGCAAAACTTCATCGGAGTTTCTCTGTGGTTTCCGTTTCGCATCCCATCGGACCTTACTTTCCGAATAGTCCCCGTATATCACACATCACAGCCCTACTCTCTGGTCAGGGTCCTTAAGATCATTCAGTTTTTATCATCTATTAATAACGACCAGAAAAATTTTGTTATGTTGTTTTGTGTATCTAGTACGAGGATATTTCTTTCGGTCATATAACGATCTCAGAAGTGATGTTTCTCTTCGGCAGTCTATTTAACCAGTACTGAAAGTAATTTGAACCACCAATCTAAATGTCTGTGTCTGCTACTTGCTCAAAGCAAACGAAAGTAAGCTCTTTTTCTGCATAGTGGTTTTCGAAAATTAGTCAAGTACAGGTGTAGTTCAGAATACCGACTTTGCCCATAAATCTTAGTTTTGAGAAGAAATGTATCATTCAGTATCTTGTACTGAATGAATGTTAATAGCTCTTAAGGTATGAATTTTAGAGCCCCAGTTACTGGACTTCCTTTTCCTTGATTTTTGTCCATTTGGAAACCAAAGGGCTTACAGTAGATGTGTTTCACAGTATAGAAGATGAATAAGTGCTCATAGCATTCATGGTAGGCATTTCAGAGCCCTTGTTTGCCAGACTTGTTTTCTTGTTTTGCTCCATACTACCAACTCTGGAAGTTGTCTACCCTGCTGTCTTAGGAAGAACTGGCCCCGTAAATGTTTTCCACAACCAGAGATGCCAGAACGAATTTCGCTTCTAACTTTGGTTTCCAGACTACGGTCCCTTACCTCAAATTGACAGATTTACGCTTCTCCAACATCCCTGAAAGTTTGTAACATCATGATGGGACCATTTGCTTCCACCTTTCAGCTTTCCTTTCTTTGCTTAGTTCTGCATTGAAGTCTGAGATCTTGATATTGAACCAGCTGCTTCTGTATTGTCCACAGGTGTTTTTAACCTTTCTGTAGGTGGTATCTGTCTTTCCACTAGTTATGCATACTTCTACAGCTTTACATTTCTTCTGTAGCCATTCCTGCATAGCTACTTTGACATTTCCGTCAACCTCTTTTTCGACGTCGGTGTAGCTGTATTGCTGCGTTCTTCTATTCTCTCCTTTCGTCAGTTACAATAAGTATCTCCCATGTTATTGAAAGATTTCCGCTGAGATCTTTCCTTTCACCTATCTGATCCTCTTCCGACTTCGTTATTTCACCCTATGAAGAAATAAATTACTCCCTGGAGCAACGGAAATTCGTTGGTCAATTTCGACATAAAACAACGAATGACTCAGTTAAAACATAATGGGTCCTTTGCAAGGGCACGGCCCATTTCCTTCCCAGTCCTTCCCTAATCCGACAGGACCGATGACCACGCTGTTTGGTCCCTTTCCCCAAACCAAACAACCAACCATCACTCTCTGTCTCTACCTCTCTCTCTCTCTCTCTCTCTCTCTCTCTCTCTAATGGTTACGGACAAATAAAAAATACTTATTTAGTGAATTTTGACTAACTTAAATATTTGGGTTAACATTTGTAAAAGTCTAATTCCACTCTCTCAAACCTTTGGGTCAGCATTTGTAAAACTAATTCGTCTATCTCAAACCTCTCCCCTCCCCCCCCCCCCTATGGGGAGAGAGGGAGGCTTTTAGTTTTAGAGAATCAAAATTTACGAAGTAAATAAGTATTTTTTATTTATCCGTAACCATTTTCCACACAAAAATGAGAATATGAATTTTCTTGAATTTCAGCGCCAACTACCAAGAATCAAAACAAATGTTTAAGACAAAATTTACGTAGTTTTTTTGTGTAGAATCTGATTCTGCAGTAAAAAATGTGGGTTCCCAGTTGAAATTTTAGTTTCCTCCCGCCCCACCTCCAAGGGGCTGGGGTGGAAGTCTAACTACGGCACCAGCACCAGCAGATGTACCCCCGCGAAAATAATCAACTTTGGATTCTACACATTTTTTCGTGTGAAACTTATTTTTCAAGTTATTCTGGTTTGTCAAGATAAAATTTACACCCTGTATATGTATATCAGTGCGACTGGAATATTTCATGTTTCTGGCTTCCAAAGATCCTCTAGCCATCATCCAGCGTCTTATACCGGTGGAATGAACCTGATGGTGACGCAACGGAGGCCGCGAAGAATGAAACAATCTTCACAGACAGCACAGGTTTTTATATTGTGATATACAAACCTCTGATGGCTGTCGCAATAGAGTCATTCTTCGCGGCCTCTGTTGCAACCACTTCAAGTTCCCTTCCCCATTATAAGATGCTGGTTGATGAACAGAGCTTTTTTGGAAGCCAGAAACATGTAACATTTCAGCAAAACTGATTCTATCTATCGCTTGCGCCTTGTCCCGCGCTTACGCAGGAGGGTCGGCCATGGTTAAACGGAGTTGGTATGTTAATGGTAAGGGGTGGCCGGATGCCCTTCCTGCCGCCACCCTCTACCCCCCAGGATGGAATCAGTGTACCCCAAAGGTCTGTGTCTAGTGAAAATCGTCAAATAGTGCGAAAGTGTTTTCAAATGTCTGCGAGTCGTGTAACTGAGGCGGAATGTGGGGACCAGCCCGGTATTCACCTGGCGGGATGTGGAAAACCGCCTAAAAACCACATCCAGGCTGGCCAGCAGACCGGCCCTCGTCGTTAATCCGCCAGGCGGATTCGCTCTAGGGCCGGCGCGCCTACCGGAGTCCAGGAAGCAGCGCGTTGGCGCTCTCGGCTACCCTGGCGGGTTTCAGCAAAACTGATTCAGAGAGGAAAATTTCCCGCTTGTTCCCCTTTATCTATCGCCCGACAACTTTTCATTTTGCTTAGAGCCGTTTTCATTTCTGTAATACTTGATATAGGAGCCTGTGTAAGTGGACTGTTGCAGGGTGAAACTCCTTCCTGTCGGTGGCGCCCGCGACGGCCGACAGTGGAATGCGAGCCGGCGAGCGGCAGCAGCAGCACCTGGCAGCAGACGGCGGCCTGCGCATGCGCACGGGCCGCTGCGGCGCAGCCCGCCTGCGTCACTGGCAGCGTGACGGCCGTAATTACGGCACGTGCGAAGCGCCGTCCCGCCACTGCGGCCCCTGTCCTCTGCCTCTGCCCTGGACACAGCGCTAGTAGCTAGCTGTCTGCGCTAATGACGATCCTAAGCGACATACTCCCCTCCCCGGTGGCATCTTACTGGGTTACCCTTCATTTTTGCAACTGGATTTAAGATTTTTTTGTATGTCCATCCTTCTGACTGGAGGTTTGAGGGACTTGGGGCCGTTCACCCATGTAATAAAATGGAACACCTACAGCCGTCCTTACGATGTTATTGATTATGCGACTACCAGTTTCGGTGCTTCAGTGCGCCATCTTCACGTCTTAACTTACGCTAAGGGACTTGACTCCGATCGTATACCCGACTCAGTAGCGGCAAACGATGTTGTGTGATGAAACTTCCTGGCAGATTAAAACTGTGTGCCGGACCGAGACTCGAATTCGGGACCTTTGCCTTTCGCGAGTAAGTGCTCTACCATCTGAGCTACCCAAGCGCGGCTCACGCTTCGTCCTCACAGCTTTACATCAGCCAATATAGTCTGTCGGTAAACGGAAGAGCGAGCGAGCGAGTCCCCACTGTGCCAACCCAGCCAGCCACGTCACGAGGCGCTTGTACAGGCTGCTTCACAACGTAGTACCGGTTCTGCCACGGCGCGCGCTTTAAATCTGTGGCGACGCCGTGTACAGACACGTCCCGGCTGCTGCTTTTATTTTTAAACAAATGCGGTAAGACCATAAGGAATACAAAAGACGATAGCATCTTCCGAAACACAACATTATAGAGTAAATAATACTAACATAACGGAAGTCAGGACTGTACAACAAACATAGAACCGAATGCCTGTTCACGTGAATGTATGTTCGTCTATTGCTATTCGAAAAATGAACCCCATATAATGCAAGCAATCTGTAGAATTTGAGGCTTTTCTTACTTTGTGTTTCTACTAAAAGGTAGAAGTTTTATTTGAAGGGCTGCATTGAAACTTAACAATTCTTACAACACGAAGATTGTTTAAAAAGTATCAGCAATTTATAATTTAGTATGTTGTATTAATCCGATTTGCACTACTTTTTGTCACTGTCTTCGTAAACACGTCTGAAAAGTATGTGTACAATATTATGCATATTGGGTATTTGCGCTTTTGTCAACTGCCAAAAAGGTTACATGTGTTTTGGTAGCATCAACGATTATTTGTTCTGCAAAAAAAAAAAAAAAAAAAAAACAGATTAGAGAATCTGTATTAATTTTTTTTATAAGAATGGAATAAAGTGTAAGAAAATTTTGGAAATTTTAAATATTACTTTTGGTGAGTCTGTTATGAGTAAACCAAGGGCATACAAATGGTATAAACATTTCAAAGTAGGCCTTAAAGGACAGAGATTTTACAAGCGTGGATGAGATTAAAAATGCACAGTTGAGAGACCTTCCTTATGCGTCCTATTGTGGCGAGGCTGACCCTTGGATAAAACTGCAGCCGTTTGATTTCGAGTGGTAATATTTGCCAACAGTTCTTTTTGGCTTTAATACTCGCTGTAATAACATTAGAGACGATCGAACGCTCGTTACTCCGCAAATACCTGCTCTTCTTCGTATCCTGCACATTTTCTTGCAATGCTGGGGGATTATCCATCACTTCTGGGTACCGAATTATATCAGTGAGTGTACAAAGTTAACTGACACTGGAAACACGCCGATCTACCCCACTAGACAGGTAAGGGGCAACTGATTTTGTGTGCCCCTGTAGGCCGGTGGCAGGGTTCTTCCGGGAAAGGTCACTTCCCCCACCAAAAGAGCTGTTCGCTCTTGAGTTTACAGACAGACTATACCTCGTCTCCTACTTTCCAAACTTCACAGAAGCTCTCCTGCGAAGTTCTCCTGAGCACTTGCCCGTGAAAGGCAAAGGTCCCGAGTTCGAGTCTCGGTCCAGGACACAGTCTTAATCTTCCAGGAAGTTTCATATCAGCGCACACTGCGCTGCAGAGTGAAAATCTCATTCTGGGTGCTGTGTGATGGTTGGAGAAACTGGTAGCCATACGATAGGCAACACCGTAAGGACTGCTGCAGGATTTAAGACTTGTCGATCGGTACTATGCAGGCGCTTTACGGTCATCAACTCAGGGTCCGATGCACCCATGCGTGGGGGCGGTGGTAGGGGGTAGAAGGAACGGGGAGGGGCCGTGGAGGCCTTACATGGATCGTATCCACTCTCCCTCAAAGGATATTTCACTGCTAGTATTTATATTTTCGTTAACTTGTAGCATAAATGTGGCAAACTTTCTGATGCATGCATGTCATTGTTAACGTTTACAGCTGCCAAATTATAACACCACCTTTTCTAAAAATGCAAAGCTGTACTCCTTTCTGTAGCATTAGAGATAGAGAACTTTCGAAGAGAACGTCAACGACGGATGTTATTTTATGTTACCTCAGTCTTTGAATATTTTGGACTGTTTTCAATGTATTGTATAGGAAACTGACAACAGCTGGGAAAGCGGTTGGTTGACAATATGCCCCTCCATATCTGCATCACGTGGTGCCTCACGGTGAGGATGACACGGCGGTCGGTCGATACCGCTGGGCCATCCAAGGCTTGTTCCGACGGAGTTTAATGTATTTATTGCAACACGATCACTATTTCTACAAATTAATTAATTGCTTAAGGACTGCATCAACTTGAAGAATTCGTTCTATCCTCTAAAATTCTACAGAGAATCCTCTAAAATTCTACAGAGAATTGTTTTAATGTAGTTTTTGCTATATAGCGTTCAAATGTTTGGTCTTTCCTTCTGAGTGAACACTGCGCTCGTGTGAACATCTTTAAAAATTCCTTGTGCATAGTGAGAGAGGAATCTTCATTATTTACACAAAAGAACTTAATTAGCGCTTCGCGAAAATGAGATCATTTCGTCAAACTGGTTTAGTCATCATCATCCTTAGTCTGTTAGTTATTTAACGTGTTCCCTATGTCTTATGAACGATTCTTTTGTCGAAATGGTGTGAAAAGAGTCAGTTACACATGATGTGTATACATCATTAATGTTAACATTGTTCTAGTCCTTCTGATGCAACTACACTTAAAAATAGTGTGCCTTTTCCAGGGCACCAATTTTTAAATAGAAATTCTTCGATTAAGTAGAAGGAGTTATCCAGGAGAAGAGTTTTTGGGTTATATTTAAAACTTGCTTTGCTACCTGTGAGACAATTTATGTTTTCGGGCAGATCTCCCTCAATACCCCGCTCATTCTTGCTAAACTTCTAGCTTTCGCTCTGGTAAACTTCGACATGCCCGAACACAATCGTTAATCTTCAGCAAACCTAACGTTAGGATGAAAAACTAATCAACTTACAGAAAAATATCTCAAACCGCAATCACACACTAAGATTCAATTACTTCCTAACGCACATTCGTAAAGTATACATAACAAATCAAATCGCTTCAAAAAGGTCAGCATTGATTCTTCACTTCGACGACGATGGACATGTACCACCGTCACGTCACTTCAAGAAAGACGCGAATGGTTACGTGCCAGCAATTCGGCTGATTTTAATAATTTTCAAGAGAGCAAGCGCAAGTCCTTTAAAATTTAAGTTACGCGGATATAACGGGCGTCAAGAAATCTCAAGGAATCCTGCTAAGGACTCTCCAAAATGCTAGAGGATGGTGTGTTTTATGTAACATCTGAGTTACGTAAATTGGCCCTGTTAATCTGTCACAAGGAAATCGTAGCCCCTTCAAAATTATGATTAGGGAATTCGTCACTTTCGAAATTAAGCAAGAATCATAATTAATTCAATTTATTTCGTTTAGAGGCTGAAGGCCTTATTAAGACAGAACTGAAAATTATTTGTCGGCTGAGGGCCACAAGCAATGTTACAAACAATTAACTGCTGAAGGCCTGAATTACAAGTGAAGAAAGCATTCGCACGTTAAAACATTAAGGTAAATTTTATACAGTTATGACAACTTGACCAAGTAAGATGGAGTGATCCACAGGCAGTGCTCCCTGGATCGACCTGAGGAAGGTCACTACAGCTGTGCAAGCGGTGAGACAGGCAGCCAAGAGTAATGTTCACCTAAGGAGACGAACTAAAACTAGAGATGGTTTAAACGCCGATCAACTTTCTTACCAAATCCACCTAACACCAGATAACCAGTACAACGATGGAATAACTCAGGCGAGACCGAAGTGACAGAAATCACTGCATCTCCAGTGTCCGGTGTTTAAAATACCAAAAAGTAGAAGAAACCACTGTAATCAAGGTAGACAAGGAAAACAATTATCCATACCCCAGTCGAGGAAGCTGTCAAATTACACGCCCTGCCGGACAGCATCGGCAACACGAGGAAAAGTACACTGCTGCAAATTACGCGAACCTCCAGGGCAAGTACAGGGTGTTTCAAAAATGACCGGTATATTTGAAACGCCAATAAAAACTAAACGAGCAGCGATAGAAATACACCGTTTGTTGCAATATGCTTGGGACAACAGTACATTTTCAGGCGGACAAACTTTCGAAATTACAGTAGTTACAATTTTCAACAACAGATGGCGCTGCAAGTGATGTGAAAGATATAGAAGACAACGCAGTCTGTGGGTGCGCCATTCTGTACGTCGTCTTTCTGCTGTAAGCGTGTGCTGTTCACAACGTGCAAGTGTGCTGTAGACAACATGGTTTATTCCTTAGAACAGAGGATTTTTCTGGTGTTGGAATTCCACCGCCTAGAACACAGTGTTGTTGCAACAAGACGAAGTTTTCAACGGAGGTTTAATGTAACCAAAGGACCGAAAAGCGATACAATAAAGGATCTGTTTGAAAAATTTCAACGGACTGGGAACGTGACGGATGAACGTGCTGGAAAGGTAGGGCGACCGCGTACGGCAACCACAGAGGGGAACGCGCAGCTAGTGCAGCAGGTGATCCAACAGCGGCCTTGGGTTTCCGTTCGCCGTGTTGCAGCTGCGGTCCAAATGACGCCAACGTCCACGTATCGTCTCATGCGCCAGAGATTACACCTCTATCCATACAAAATTCAAACGCGGCAACCCCTCAGCGCCGCTACCATTGCTGCACGAGAGACATTCGCTAACGATATAGTGCACAGGATTGATGACGGCGATATGCATGTGGGCAGCATTTGGTTTACTGACGAAGCTTATTTTTACCTGGACGGCTTCGTCAATAAACAGAACTGGCGCATATGGGGAACCGAAAAGCCCCATGTTGCAGTCCCATCGTCCCTGCATCCTCAAAAAGTACTGGTCTGGGCCGCCATGTCTTCCAAATGAATCATTGGCCCATTTTTCAGATCCGAAACGATTACTGCATCACGCTATCTGGACATTCTTCGTGAATTTGTGGCGGTACAAACTGCCTTAGACGACACTGCGAACACCTCGTGGTTTATGCAAGATGGTGCCCGGCCACATCGCACGGCCGACGTCTTCAATTTCCTGAATGAATATTTCGATGATCGTGTGATTGCTTTGGGCTATCCGAAACATACAGGAGGCGGCGTGGATTGGCCTCCCTATTCGCCAGACATGAACCCCTGTGACTTCTTTCTGTGGGGACACTTGAAAGACCAGGTGTACCGCCAGAATCCAGAAACAATTGAACAGCTGAAGCAGTACATCTCATCTGCATGTGAAGCCGTTCCGCCAGACACGTTGTCAAAGGTTTCGGGTAATTTCATTCAGAGACTACGCCATATTATTGCTACGCATGGTGGATATGTGGAAAATATCGTACTATAGAGTTTCCCAGACCGCAGCGCCATCTGTTGTTGAAAATTGTAACTACTGTAATTTCGAAAGTTTGTCTCCCTGAAAATGTACTGTTGTCCCAAGCATATTGCAACAAACGGTGTATTTCTATCGCTGCTCGTTTACTTTTTATTGCCGTTTCAAATATACCGGTCATTTTTGAAACATCCTGTAACTGGGGTGTGTGCGGCCACTAGGCAGTAAGATACCGCTGGTTGCCCTTCACCAACAATAACACCAAATTCAAACTAATATCAAATAGTAGAAGGCGGCTAATAGCTTCCGTCAACCTGACAGATTCCACTTGCTGCAGTTGGTGGAGGAGGAGGAGGAGATTAGTGTTTAACGTCCCGTCGACAACGAGGTCATTAGAGACGGAGCGCAAGCTCGGGTGAGGAAAGGATGGGGAAGGAAATCGGCCGTGCCCTTTCACAGGAACCACCCCGGCATTTGCCTGAAGCGATTTAGGGAAATCACGGAAAACCTAAATCAGGATGGCCGGAGACGGGATTGAACCGTCGTCCTCCCGAATGCGAGTCCAGTGTGCTAAGCTGCAGTTGGTCTCACCGACCGTGGGAGCAGCAACACGCAAACAACAGCGAGACCTCAAACCGTGGAGATTTCACTACTGGATAAGGTTCACTCAGCATCAAACGTCCTGGGTTCGGTCGTCGGCTACAGCCCCTCGGTCCGACAGTGGCTGCACACCGCCAGCAGTCCCGGCCTACCCCTTGCGCTGGGGAACTCCTCGCTGCTCCGTCCGAAGCCGAACTGCCTGACACGCGCGACGACACGGAAATACAAGCAGCCGCACCACAGATAGTAGTACCACAGTACTGGCTATGGATAACCGCTGCTGCTGCCACTCGTGGACAAACAATACTAGCAATCTCAGTGGCGCCATTAACACAGGAAGGAAACGAGAAGCCACTACTGCTTTTTACCGAGCGAGGTGACGCAGTGGTTAGACACTGGACTCGCATTCGGGAGGACGACGGTTCAATCCCCCGTCCGCCCATCCTGATTTAGGTTTTCCGTGATTTCCCTAAATCACTCCAGGCAAATGCCGGGATGGTTCCTCTGAAAGGGCACGGCCGACTTCCTTCCCTAATACGATGAGACCGATGACCACGCTGTCTGGTCTCCTTCTCCAAACGAACCAACCAACTACTGCCTTTACAAGATGCTAAGTTAAAAACAGCAAGAACGCGACCCGCTCACGGCTCACTATCTGGGAGAGTTGGTTCGGAACTGGCGATACCGAAGACACTCCATAACATCAGCTCTAATAGATGTACCTCTTCCACCGTCGTTCGCACCTACGACAGCGGTGGGCAACATCTCGCTTATACACGTAACCTCAGTTTTTGTTGTTGAAGTTATGTTCGTCCGGAAGTATCTTCCATGAGAACACCCAAGACTTAGGAGACGAGTCGTTGCTTGATGAGTCTATAACACTGCAACAGCATATTTACGTAGCTTGTACCATGAAATACCAAGTTTGGTTTATTACATAGTATGTCCCCAACAGAACAAATGGTCCTGTCACGGAAAAGCCACGTATTACACTCTTGTCCGCTGTTACTACTGCACCATAACCTCAATGCTAGAAACAGGTTGTGACACAAAACTATTTTGTGTCAGCAATTATGGTACAAAGCAGCATAGCAGTGTTACCCTCTGGGAGGAATTTTGTTAAGTTGACCGTGTTGTACCTAACGGAGGTGGCTTATCGGAAGTGAAAGTCAGAATTACGTAAATATTCGAAAAGTAACAAACAAAATTTTGTTTATCTGCGCTGTTTAACTGATAATGGAAAACGGTCGCCAGCCTAACTAGGCAAAAGAATGATTAACATTCTCGTAGAAGAAAATAGTTATTAGTAATTTTAACGGATAAACACAACCTATACTTGGCCATACGCAAGTGCAATGAACTCTGACACACTCATATGTTTACGGTAAGAGTGAAACTAACAGTTGGAGCAGCACTAGCTATTTGCAAAATTATAACAGGTACAGATGGCTCTGAGCACTATGGGACTCAACTGCTGAGGTCATTAGTCCCCTAGAACTTAGAACTAGTTAAACCTAACTAACCTAAGGACATCACAAACATCCATGCCCGAGGCAGGATTCGAACCTGCGACCGTAGCGGTCTTGCGGTTCCAGACTGCAGCGCCTTTAACCGCACGGCCACTTCGGCCGGCCTAACAGGTACAGAAAAACACTATCACTTTCAGGGATTACACAAACTGAATGGTCTTTATACTGTTAATATGCACACAAGAGAGACAAACACTTAGTAATCATGAACATATAATTTCCTACTATGCAATTTTCCACTTTTACTACCATGAGACATAAAATTAACACTTAGGTAAGATACTAACTCACTTTCTGCGATTTACAACAGGCAGTAATGTGATCATTTACTAAGCAAAACTTTATAAGCCTCAGTCTTAAGAACTTTTACTTTGAAGTTGGCAACAACACATTAATAAGCATTTTTAATAAGAAAATTATTTTCAGCAAGCATCATTAACTTTAACCCACTCTCTTGCCACATTAACTTTAACTTTCTTTTTACTAAGTTCAAGAGGCATTAATTAGCATAACATTGGTCATAAAAGTTCTTTCAGTAGGGACACTCGGTGATTACTTTAGTTCAAACGGAAAGGAACCTGAGAGGTGTTATGATGAGGAGAAAAGTCAAGGTAGGTACATAAATTCAGATATAAATTACCTTATATTTCAGCACAATAACACATCCATTAAGCTGATCCTTCACTGTACATCATTATAGTATTACGTTACAGTGATTGCGCAACGTGGTGGCAACAGCATGTTGGTAGGTGGATTCGCAGACTGAATTGCTGGACTCTGTCATTTCTTGGTGGCGACGACAGATACAAATTCCAGAATAGTTCCAGCTATTTATCCATCCATCCGAGGCATTGGAAAGTAGCAGGAAAAGCCTCTCTCAGAACTAGCACCATATGCACCTTTTACATAGCAGTGCACGGACTCGTAGCTCGTCTCCGACTGCTGGCTCGTCCCCGACTGACTATCAGTTCCACCTTTTCCACCTAGGCCAACCACAATTTGCGCGCGCTACACAGTTCCGTTCCCGAGGGGAACCACAACAACTTTTACATACAGAATAACTAAGAGCCCTAAGTGAGGATCAGCAGTTTACATAACAGCAACCAATCATTTTAAACAAAACAGAACATTTGCACATTTTGACATTTCTACCAAAAATTATTCACACAAAATTACAATCATATACAGTAAGTTTTGTTCCCTCCAAGTGGGACAAAGAATATAAATTGCAGATACACTACTTTGCATTGAACCAAAACATGACGTCAAAGTTTGTACAAAGAAAGGAGTATACAATTTTGTGTTATCTATTCAATCAAACACATTTACAGAAGCACAGCAATGTAACATTAAATGAAACAAAAGCAAAATAAATCAGTATGACATTAGAGCCATGGTGTTACAAGTCGCCAAGGCCGCAACATCGTGGAAATCAAACGTCCAACAAGCCCTTGGCAGCGTACCTGGCGCGCAGTGCATACACCACTGTGATCGACGTGGCAGATCGCCATCAGCCGTAAAACTGTCACACGAAACCGGTTGTACGCCTTTCATAAGCTTGATTCTCCACTCTGCATAACTTGTGGTTTGCTAGACGCGGTAGAACATGGCTTAGTGAGTGGCATGGCGAGGGACGTTTGGATGCCTCCGTGTCGTATATTGGCTTTCCTTCGTCGCACCACCGGTGCAGAAATCACCTCAGGCGCACTTTTTTTGTCCGGCATGGCGTTCTTTCCCCAACATAAGACGTATGCGGTCAACTGGTTCGCTGGACCCGTGACGCAGTACATGTTTTCGCGAGATGTATCGTCTGTGATGGATTACTGGATATACCTACAATACGGAATGCGCGGCCCCTCTCGCCGGAGCTTCGAGTCCTCCTCCGGGCTTGCGTGTGTGTGTGTTGCTCTTAGCATCACGTCAGTTAAGTAGTGTGTAAGTCAAGGGACCGATGACCTCAGCAGTTTGGTCCCTTAGGAATTCACACACATTTGAACATACTAGCAAGAACAATGAAAGGTCTCTGTTGGATTCCTTTCATGTTAATCTCTTAAATCTGTTGTCATTTACGGCATAAATTCCTCTTCTAAATTTACTGTGGCGTTTCTGACTATCTGGGAGGAGACTTAGTAGTGGAACGTGTTACTTTTACACATAAACTAGAACGATCTGTCCCACTACTACACTTTAAAACACAGTTTGTATGTAATTCATGTCACACAGCGTCATACGGAACCTACATCCGCTTTCTTTTATATACTGTATATGATAAGATACTGTCATTCCCCTTCCCTTCTGTGTGAGAGGATGAATGAGCAAATGTATTTCTAGTTGCATGCTTGAGGGTAGCAGACAAGCCTGTCTGCTAGAGAACAGTAGGACCAACGTCGGAACAGGTAGCTACGCTTTCTAAAAGCAGAGAGGTTTCTATCCTTAGTATGGTCCTGTCCGTCCCTTGTCATGTTGGTATAGGAAGCTGCCCCTCTGGCCACTTCCGTTTGTATTTGAGAGCCACCCTCAGGAAGGGACCACGGCAGTCTGCCTGCGGCGAGCGTCTGAAGTGGTAAGATCTCGAGCTAAGCACGTGTCTGCTAAGTCTGTAGGACAATGGATTTCTTAAGTTCAGCCTAACTAAAAATTTAATCACCTTTATTTCAGGTTTAGCTCTAAAATATCTAATGTTATCTTAAATTGGAACGCAGTGTAATTCTCGTGTGAAGTTCAGAATATATTCCGGTAGTTGCTTTGTCACTACTTTGTGAGTAAAGTGGAACCACGTGTTGATCAGTAACTCTAACTAAGATCATCAATCTTAAATGCGAATATGCGTGAGATTATAACGTCTCGTCTTGACAATATTTTTCAATATAGCAACTTTTCTTTATGTTCAGCCCACGTGGGGTATACTTTGTGAGACCAGTACCACGTGCTTATACAATTGTTTGACCCATCAGGTTAATAGTAAGACGATAGTAACCAGTTCGAGGTTTTTCTTTTGTAAATTGCTTTGCGATCTAATTTATTTTAAATATCAAAATTATTGCGCAGTTACACTCTTTGTGTAAACCAAGTTGACCACGTGAAGCATGTGGTGTAATCATCAAAGTAGCCCTCAGCTATTCTTTTCGGGAAGATTTCACAGAGAGTTAGCATGAATTTAGTATACCAGTGCGTGGTAATTACATGACGGACAGGATTGCGCTACGAACGTAACTTCTTTGGGTGAAAATTGAATCGGTTGGTTGTGGTTAATTTCCTCTTGCATATGTTTCAACGTTATTCGTGTGTTATTTTATGAATGCAGTGTTGTATGCAGTCTCCCAATCTTGGCTCCATATTCGATGTGTTCCGTAAGATTACAATCTCACATTTTCACAATCCTAAATAAGGCACCCGCTTAGTTATGAATCGAGTTTAATATGCTGAAATTTCAATGATCAATGTTAAAATAAATTTCCAAATATAAACTGATTTATTTCTTTTTATTTAAATTCTCTTTTTTATATACATATCACCGGTTGGCGTATGACGATTAAAAGATTATAATTAATGTTAGTCTGGTTGGGAATTTAGTAAGCTAGACTGGATACCAGGTGAAACAGTTGCTCAGTAATGCAAGGTTAACTTCCCCAGACAGCTCACTGCTTTTAACCCGCTTTTATTGTCTATCAGCACCACTTTCATAGCAAATCAAACCAACAACGTTACAACAACATGAGCTCATACTTTGCCTTATAAAATTCAGAACATACTTTTCATTTATTTAGAAAGCGTATTTCACGATCTTCTTGATAGCTGGGGTGCCCGAGGAATGTGATGACTCTTCTGATGAAACTTTAAAGACGATAATGTACAAGGTTTGTGCATAGTGACACACTACACATTTAGAAACCGACTGGTCCTATGCTGTTGGCGCCAGAACCTAAACGATCGGCACCAAAAATAGGTATGCCGCCCCTGTGGCGAGGATGATTACGTTTATTTGGCTGGAAGCAATATTTATGATGAGTCGCCGCGTGCTGCTGGAAATTTGATATAGTTGACTGCTTTACTTTGACTCCTGCCCGTGGTGAGGATTGTCAATCGTCTGTTCTTTTCGTTATATTAAAAAATAAAGTAAAATAAAACAAAGCACTGCGTTGAGTATATCAACAAAAAAAGCAACTGAAACTTTTTTCCTTTATTAGTACTGAAATAAATTCATTCTTTTTCATGATAGTCTGATTTAAAAAAAATTAAAACGAATGGGGTTAGGCTACCTTTTTAGGTACGCGGAGTATCCATATTTTCAACTTTCGCCACTGATTCATTTGAGTGCCCATAGGCGGCTCAAGTACTCTTTCTCGTTCTATTGTCTCTTATTATGCCCATGCAACAAGTAAGTATGGTTGTCACTTGGGCAGTGTCCTGTTAACACACGATCGTTCCTCTACTTGGATCATAGTGGGGTAGGAGGGGCTGTACTTTTTCTAAAAATAATTTTACTTTTATATAAATTTTTGAGAAGGGAACGTATTCTTAAAGATGAACTGCTCCAAAACCAAAATTATGTTGTTATAGGTGTCACTTGAGAATGGAGAATAGGCCGAAAGAATGATTATGCATAAATGCAAAAATGGTTCAAATGGCTCTGAGCACTATGGGACTTAACTTCTCAGGTCATCAGTCCCCTAGGACTTAGAACTACTTAAACCTAACTAACCTAAAGACATCACACACATCCGTGCCCGAGGCTTGATTCGAACCTGCGACCGGAGCGGTCGCGCGGTTCCAGACTGTAGCGTAAATGCATTTGATGACAATCTGGGCTAGGTCTGGTCGAGATTTGTGCCCCGAAAACCTCGCTTGCGCTCTACAAAAGCAGCCGAGTCTGTTCAACGCTCTGTCTTCCACCCACCAGTGCGCTATTCCGACCAGATATGTGAGTCATTCCGCTATATACCGAAAGCCGCACACGTAGAACACTCACGATAGCGTGTATGCACACGGTGCGACTACTTCGAGACGAATATTACAGCCTACTTTTATAAGTAGGATTTTATCACAACTGTTTATTTTCAACTTTTAATTTTTCTACTATTGCAGCAACTTTACTTCTTAATTCCACAAATAAATTAGACAGTGCTAACACGGTACACATGGGAAGATGTAGACACACAGCAGAGTTTAGTACTGGCGAAGAGCGGACATTACAATTAAGATGATTGTCCGGGAGAATCAATGCAGAAACAAGTGAGATTCTGTTGGACTGAGGAATGACGAGATGCTTACGATTCTTCGATAAAGAATACTACAACAGGCAGCTGAGTTGAAGAGGAATGGACACCTCTAAAAAGGGTAATCACAGAAACTAGACAGATAAATATCGCTGGAAGAAAGATAACGCAAAGAAGTTACAGGTAACAGAGAAAGACGAAACAAGAAATTAAAAAAAGTATTCAAGAAAAGAGATGAATGCAGCATATAAGTCACTAAGAGTGAAATAAATAGGTAGTGTAGGGAAATGAAGTGGAAAATGCTGCAGAAGAAATGTGGTGAAATCGAAACAGAAATGGTTGTCGAAAACATAGAAAATTCTTTAAATGCGAACATTTTTAGGTTAGGCTTTACCGTGACTGTTCCTGACATTAAATGAAACAACAAGTTCACTGTTACCAGTCACCGTTTTATTTATTTCCACGACGCGTTTCGATGGTTTAAACCTCCATCATCGGGTGGATTTACATTAGTAAGTATTACATTTGTGTGTGTGTTGTGTTACGATTTTTGGAGGAACTTGTGGCACTGCCTAGTGGAGAAAAGAGACGCTATTTCAGAATATGGTTTAGGATTACTTTTGACGAAAAATTAAACTGATATCTAATGGTAAACATTAAATAAGTAAACTACAGTACCTTCAGTGATCACAGGTTCCTTTTGCTGTCGTAACACATTACATGTATACTGCCACATTTGTAAACAAATATGGCGTCTGGAATCAGCTGGGTGCAAGGTTCGTATAGCAGAAGTGAAGACATAATCGCAAAGTGCAAAGAATATACATCATAACAATATTATTACAGAATAATTGCTTTAAGCATTTAGCGGTGTTTGTTTTGAGGTGTCAAATATATGTGTGTGTACTTCAGGTGGTATATAAATCTAATTCTGACAAGTTAAAACAGCAAACATTCGTACTCGTTTATACAATCAGGTGAAATGTTAAAATGGCTTAAACTTCATACTTATTGATAACAATTAGGTGAAATGTTACAGACTATAATTACAATTATCATATTGGCTAGAACAGTAAAATCATACATACATTACACTCTTTGATTTGGGTTAATAAACAGATGTGAAGTGAGGGGCTGGAGGCAGAAGGAGAGGTAGAGAGAGAGAAAAAGTGTGTGTGTGTGTGTGTGTGTGTGTGTGAGTGAAAGGGAGAGAGAGAGAGAGAGAGAGAGAGAGAGGGAGAGGGAGAGAGAAAAGAGTGATTATATGAGAGGAAACATTTACATGGGAAGGAGTCTTAAGATTGCATGTTGCATATATTAGCTGCCTAAAGGTTCGGGTAATACATTGGTTAGAAAATTCAGAGCAACTTTCGGGGTGAATCAAAAACAAAGACGTCAACTTTAAGAAAGTAAGAGGAATTCCATTGCAAAACGCAGATGAAAGAGTGTATAGGTGCAAAGTTTATAGTGAAGATCTCGACATATGGAGAAAACTGTTTAATGATGTGACAGATGAAGAAATACTGGTCGATATGAAAGACATACTACAGTCATAGTTGAACAGATCTTTGGAAGGATTGCTATCAATACAGAGGAATTAATAAATAACGATCCTTCTCAAATAACGGTCCTTCGTACTTTCTGTAAAATCATTGGACGAAGTGGGAAGCAAATGGCTATTGTAGTTTGTATGCAGAATGTATGAAACTGGAGACATACCATCAGATTTTCGAAAAAATATTGTAACGCAGGACCGAAAGTAGTGAGGTGTGTTCAGTCTGAGAACTATCGGACAGTCTGCTAGTGCACTCAAACTGCTGAAAAGAATAATATACAGTAGAACACGGGAAAAAATTGAAGGATTTTAAGATGCTGATCAGCTTTAGGAAAGGGAAAGGGGCCACAGAGGCAGTTCTGACATCGTATTTCACAATGCATTCAAGATGTATGTGTATAACGGCACATTCATAGCATTTGCCGACCTAGGAAAAGTGATCGACCGTGTACAATGGTGCGAGATGTTTGAAATTCTGAGGAATATAGGAGTAAGCGTTAGAGAAATGTGGCGAAAACTAAATATGTACAGCAATGAGAGGGAAAAATAAGAATATAATACCCAGAACGAAATACTAGGTTCAGAAACGGTATAAGGCAGGGATGTAATCTTTCACTCCAGGTGTTCAACCTGTATAAAGCCCCTAAACGTTCAATCTATACACCAAAGAAGCAGTTATACAAATAGAAATTCCGGCATGGGATTAAAATAAAGGTAAATGAATGTCACTGACCAAATTCATTGATGACATTATTATTGATAGTGAAAGTGAAGAAGAATTACACGTTCTGTTGAATGAAGTGAACAGTCTAAGGGACTTCACACCAATTCTGGGAATTCTACTACCTGGGAAGAGAAATAGCACATGATGGGCGAAGAGCTCAGACAAAACGCTATTCCTGGCCAAAAAATGTTTAATAGTGTGAAAGTTTGGCCATAATTTGAGAGAGAAATTTCTGGGGATGTAGTTTTGGGTATCGTGCAGAAGTAGATTGCGGGCACTACGGAAATCCTAAAGAGAAGAGACTCGAAATTTTTGAGATGTGGTCCGAAGGACGTTGAAAATAAGGAGTAATGATAACAAATAACGAGTTTTTTTGCACAGAATTGCCAAGGAGAAGAACGCTTTGAAAATATTGACAAGAAGAAGGGAATGCGTGATAGGACACTAGTTAAGAAATCAAGTAATAACCTCCATAGTTCTAGAGGGTGATGCAGAGGGCAAAAACTATAACGGAAGGCGGAGTTTAGAAAATGTACGAAGGTGAGTCAAATAAAAACTTCAAATATTTTTTTAAATATTATTTATTGCGCAGAAGTGGTACAAAGCTCTATCACTTTTCAACATAATCTCCCCCACACTCAATGCAAGTCCTCAGGCGCTTACAAAGTGCATAAATTCCTTTAGGAAAAATTCCTTTGGTAGTCCACGCAACCACTCATGCACCGCGTGGCGTACCTCTTCATCAGAACGGAACTTCTTTCCTACCATTGGGTCTTTGAATGGTCAAAACATACGGAAATCGCTTGGGGCAAGGTCTGGGGAGTATGGTGGATGAGGAAGACACTCAAAATGCAGGTCTGTGATTGTTGAAACTGCTGTACGGACAGTGTGGGGCCTTGCATTGTCATGTTGCAAAAGGACACCTGCTGACAGCAATCCACGTCGCTTTGATTTGATTGCAGGCCGCAGATGATTTTTTATGAGGTCTGTGTATGGTGCACTGGTGACAGTGGTCCCTGTAGGCATGTAATGCTCCAAAATGACGCCTTTTTCGTCCCAAAAGAGAGTCAGCATAACCTTCCCTGCTGGTGGTTCTGTTTGAAACTTCTTTGGTTTTGGTGATGAGGAATGGCGCCATTCCTTGTTCTCTCACTTCGCTTGCGGTTGGTGGAAATGAACCCAGGTTTCGTCCCCAGTAACGATTCTTGCAAAGAAGCCGTCACCTTCTGGTTCCAAGCGCCGACGAAGTTCTTCACAAGCATCAACGCGTCGTTCTCTCATTTCAGGAGTCAGCTGCCGTGGCACCCATCTTGCAGACACTTTGTGAAACTGGAGCACATCATGCACAATGTGGTGTTCTGACCCATGACTAATCCGTAAACTTGCTGCAGTGTCATTCAGTGTCACTCGGAAATTTTCCTTCACTATGGCTTCAACCGATGCAATGATCTGTGGAGTCACAACTCGTTGTGCCTGACCTGGACAAGGAGCATCTACCACTGAAGTCACACCACTTGCGAACTTCCTACTCCATTTGTATACTTGCTGCTGCGACAAACATGCATCACCGTACTGAACCTTCATTCGTCGACGAATTTCAATAGGTTTCACACCTTCACTACGCAAAAACCGAATAACGGAACGCTGCTCTTGCCTGGTGTAAGTCCCAAGTGGGGCGGCCATCTTTATACTGATATTGCGACGGTATGTGGGCATCTGCACTATGCTGCCACCTGCAGGCATTCTGCACGCTGTTTGTAGCACGCTTGCCAACTTACAGGATAACGACGCGAAATTTCGATTTGTTATTACAAATTTAAGGTTTTCATTTGACTCACCCTCGTACAATAGATAATTAACATTTTTGAGTACTAACGTACTCTGAAATGAAGATGTTGGCACAGTGAAGGAATTCGTGGAAATTACAGAATGACAAAAGTAAAAAGAATCGTGGGGTGAGAGCAGCATAGCAAACCGAAAAAATTTCTGACTGGATAGAGGTTTCTTTAGCAGTTTCTTTTATTTTCCTCAAAGGCGGAATTTATATCTAATCACGGATGTTAATTCCGAGCCTGTGGTTTTCGAATCTAGATGTATGCTACGCAAGTGGCCAGTAATGCAGATGGCAGAGAACTGGAAGGCCGAGGTCGAATTAGTTGGAGCTTCTGCTGGCGTTGCAGGCGCGCTGCGTTGCTCTTATTAGGCGGGCAAGCTGGCCATTGTGGCGAACGGGGAAGCCCAGCATGGCGCGGTCTGCTGCGGTGTGGATCCGGTTCCCGGCCACGCTGCTGGGGTCTCTGCGTTTCGGCGGACCCACTGCGTGGGCGGATGTGCCGACTGGGGGGCACACACCGCCGGAGCCGCTACTCCTAATTTGGATGTCCCAGTGGTCCCCGCATACCTCGGGGCTCCAGGCTCTGACCTTCTCGCCCGGAGTTGAATATCAGTGCCAACATTTCGCGTGTTGCGAATTCATCTTGAGGCCATTGTTACACGTGACATGACGGCCGGTGATTAGCTTCATGGTATTTTGTTTATTTTGGCGCATCATTCTGCTTAGGTCGGTAACTCGCGCCTTTGCGGCGGTACTCGACTCAGAGATAGCGGGATCTAATCTTAGTGCGCATAAAGGAGCGGAAAGATCCGTCACTATATGGTGGCACGATTGCCCAATAATCACTGGTAGTATAGTCTGCCTGTAAACTCAAGAGCGAGCAGCGCTTTTGGTGGGGGAAGTGGCCTTTCAGGGAAGAACGCTGCCACCGGCCTACAGGGGCACCCAAAATCTGTTACCTGTTACCTGTCCAGCGGTGTAGATCGGCGTGCACCGATATACGTCGATTCTGTTCATGGGATCTTAGTTGTCAGTGTCATTTGAAAGGGTACAGTACCGTCCGACATTGAAAATCGGTACAACATTCTTCGTTATTCTTGTCAGTACAACATATTTTTTCTAATACTAGTTTCAATTAATACAGCGAAGCGGGATACCAGTGTGGGAAAGAATGATAATTTATTTATCTAATTGATCACATGTGCACTCCCACAAAATAAATCCCTACATCCAGTTTGGTGACATCTGTGAAATGAATGAATGTATGGTCGTCTGCTAACCGCAGATAGTGAATGTGAATATATGATCATCTTTGAGACGATCTTTTGGTCCCCTTTGGTGGAATCAAAGAGATGAAATTTACCGGAGCTTTGAGCGCCTGTAATGTGGCCGACCAATACGGAAGCAAGGTGCTCCCCGACTTCGGCAGAGGTGCGAGAGGACCTGAAGAACGGCCATGTTTCAGCACTCTGCCGCTGGATCTAGTGTTGGTAAGACCCGTCTTAGGCGTGCTCCGTAAAGACAAAAGAGTGGAGACATGGTATGCATGTGAAATACTTAAGAGTAGTTTGAAATAATAATTTTTCTATTTCAGGAACTTTTGTGGGGAGAATTAAATGTCAGGCAGGTAATATTAAGGGGATCGTAATAATCTTCGGAAGTGACCAACGGTCACAATGAAACCATATGTAGCAATAAGTTGAAATACTTCCGAGTGCTTAAGTTAAGCTGAATAACTAGCGTGTGTACTATAAGTTGGAAATATTTAAGAAATGGCGTGTGCAGGACTTGAAATTAGAGACGAGTACTTCCACGTGGTGAGTACTGTGTGAGTCTCAATCTGTGTATGAGACAAAGGATAAAGAGAAGTGTTCGTCCATGATATCAGTTGAGGACTCTCGTGTGTGATGAATATGTTCTTAATATTACTTTGCGTGTTATGTTTCCGTGTGACGCTTGATTCAAACTATAATACTCTGAGAGTGATGCAAGGTGAATCAGCCGTCTATCCAGCAACGCCACTTGGCTTGCATTGCACAGGAATACGTGCATATATCCTCCAGAGTTCGTAGTAGGAAAGAAAAGTTACGAAGTGGGGCAGTGTCGTGTTAAACTGGGATGAATTTTAATTGAAGTGGGAAAGCTGAAAGTGATGTGATTATAACGCTGTGACTATTCCTTGTTTTTTATTGTATGTTGCCAGTGCGATGTATTTCATGAAATTTAAGTATGTGTGGTTGGCATGGGAGAGTAACAAGATAGTTTCAGAGGCAGTGGGTTATGCATGTTCCTTTTTGTACCACTCGGTCTGGAGGAAAGTTTCGTGATGATGAATGTGAGAGTCGAAGTGTGAGATATAGCAAGAGATCCACCATCCTATCCAGAAAGTGCACTGTAGCGTTAAATAATTACGAGACCATAAGATAGAGAATCACCAATGTAAAGCCATGCCCACTGGGCGGAATTTCTCATGTGTTATTGTTGTAGGTTATAGAATTTGTGTGTTTAGGTTATAGAATTTATCGGAATAGATAAGACAGTGAAAAGAAAAAAGATTGGTGGCCTTTTCCTTCGAATAGTATGTTGTCATGATATCCAGAATTTATAATGTGTGCGCCATTCATATTCAGTGCGATGGCCACGTGTTGATAAAAGCCGTTAAATAAAAAAAAAATGTGGTATTGCCAGTGCGTAGTGAACAGTCAGAGTCGTGTAAATTACTAATAGTCAGATGTGTGTTTCCGTTTCAGTTGCGTAATATTCAAACAGGAAAATAATTTGTAACTTAATTGTGAGTACTAGAGCTCATGTTACTTGATAAATAAGAATGAATCCACTCGCCTGGCAGACCACTCATCTTGCAGGCCTGACTGCTTGATGCCACAGTATGAGCAAGGCATGTGGGTGCCTCTCACCGTGAGTTAACTTTGTGTACTTACTGACATACTTCGACATCTGAAAGTGATAGATAATAGTCTAGCATTGCAAGAAAATGTGCAGAATACTAAGAAGAGAAGGTATTTGCGGAGTAACGAGCGTTCGATCGTCTCTAATGTTATTACAGCGTGTATTAAAGAGGCGACCCAAAAAGAACTGTTGGCTAATATTACCAGTCCCAGTCAAAGGGCTGCAATTTATGCAAACGTCAGTCTCTCCTAATAGGACGTATAAGGAAGGAACGCAAAAATAAGCCGCATGGTTTACTGGAATCGCCACAAAGGAAAACTAATCATTTTGGGAGGAAACCCATCGTTATAGACAGTTTCAAAATCACGTAAAACCTTTGATGCTAATGAAACACTAAATCTCTATCTCGGTCACTATTCATCTGATTCTAAGATATAGTGCTTAAAACATGTGCGCAATAGCTATTCTGAGACACTGGTGAAATTTCCTTCGAAACATGTACACTGATTCGGGACTTCTAAGAAAAAAGCTTGACATACGAGTTACGTTCGCATATTAATTTTTATTTTTTGCTAAGAACTTTATTTGTTAATCTACAGCAATGTTATCTTCAAAATATTCCTCATTTACATACTGTACACTTATGCCAGTGCTTTTTCCAATTCCCGAAACACTTTTAGGAACTGTTTCTTCAGGATAGTTTATAGCCTCTTAACCGTGCATTTTTAATGTCATCCATGCTTGTGAAACCACTGTCCTTAAAGGTCTGCTTTGAAATGTTTGTAGGCCCTACCACTTGTCTTCCCTTGGTTTACCCATAACAGGCTCGCCAAAATGAATATTTAACATTTCTAAAACTTTCATACACTTTATTCCATTCTTATAAGAAAATTTAATACTGATTCTCTAATTTATGTTTATACAAAACAAATAAACGTTGATGCTACCAAAACACATGTAACCCTTCTGACAGCTGACAACAGAATAAATACTCAATATGAATAATATTGTACACATATTTTTGAGGCATGTTTATGAAGATAGTGACGAAAAAGTACCGCAAATCTGACTAATACAACACACAAAATTATAAATTTCTGCTTACCTTTTAAACACTCTTCTTGCTGCAAGAATTGTTAAGTTTCAATGCAGTCCTTCAAGGAAAACTACTACATTTTAGTAGGAACACAAAGTAAGAACAAGCCTTAAATTCTACAGACTGATTACATTATATGGGGTTCGTTTTACCAATAGCAATAGAGGAACATACATTCACATGAACAGGCATTTTGTTCTATGTTTGTAGTAGAATCCTGACTTCCATTCTTATGTTAATATTATTTTTTCTATAATGTTGTGTTTCGCAAGAAGCTATCGTTTTTTTTTTGTATTCCTTATCATCTTAATGCATTTGTATAAAAATAAACGCAGCCGAGATGTATCTATCTGTACACGGCGTCGCCACAGATTTGAAGCGCTCGTCGTGGCGGGGTCGGTACTACGTTGTGAAACAGCCTGTAGAAGCGCCTTGTGACGTAGCTGGGTAGGCAGAGTGGGGACTCGCTCGCTCGCTCTTCAGTTTACCGACAGACTGCAGTCACATCCATTATAAATCTGTAGGTATTCGTGCGCAGCGTATGTTTTCTTTATTTTTTTCTTTGTCCGAGTCTTGTACCGCAGTTACGCAGGGTCGGCCGTGGTTAATCGGATGTGGCATGGTAAGGTTAAGGGGTGGCCGGATGCCCTTCCTGCCGCCACCCCGTACCCCCGGGAAGGAAATAGTGTACCCAGCTGTCTGTGTCTTGCCGGCCGAAGTGGCCGCGCGGTTCTGGCGCTGCAGTCTGGAACCGCGAGACCGCTACGGTCGCAGGTTCGAATCCTGCCTCGGGCATGGATGTGTGTGATGTCGTTAGGTTTAACTAGTTCTAAGTTCTAGGGGACTAATGACCTCCGCAGTTGAGTCCCATAGTGCTCAGAGCCATTTTTTTGTCTGTGTCTAATGTAAGCCATCGAATAGTGCGAATGTGTTGCAAATGTCTGCGAGTCGTGTAACTGAGGCGGAACTTGGGGACCAGCCCGGTACTCACCAAAGGGATGTGGAAAACCGCCTAAAAACCACATCCTTGCTGGCCGGCACACAGGCCCCTTTTTTTTAAATCTCATTCGTTTCGTTATTGTTCGTTTCAATTGTTCGTGGCGGACGTCACCTGACGCCCGTTGAAGTTTATTATTGATCCATTCACTCAGTTTTTTTATTACAGAGGGCAGCTAACCCTCTGACCGAACACGCTGAGTTACCGTGCCGGCTTAAACATAAAACAAATCGTAGGAAGGGCAGATGCGAGACAGATTCACTGTAACTGTAAGAGATTTTTTGTGACAACTCTTCGTTCGTAAGCGAGTTCGCTAACGCATGCAACTCTATGATTTCCCCTGGTAGCGAGCACGAAAGATTTGTAAAGATGCCATCTGACACCAGTCACAGGCGTTACAAGAGAGCGTTGTGCATCACGGTTGTATTACACTCAAATTCCGCGATCCTGTTTCCCTAGTAAATGGTATATCTTGCGAGAAGACAATGAAGTAAAATTAGACAGAGATTAGACATCACAAGGTGGCTTACCAAGTACCGGGAACTATTCGGGACTGGAACTATGAAAAACGGAACGTGACGATAGTACACAAGTTACCCTCCGCTACAATAAGATCGTTTACCTGATACGGATGTAGATTTGGTGGTAGAAGTAATGTTCATCTCCGTAATTTACCAGAAGGAGAGGGTGATACGTCCCCTTTGAAAATTAAGAATGACAGTGCGGGAAAAACTCTTACGGTATTTGATTTTCAAACAGCTGAGCAAAACTCGACTACTCAGACAGTTTTCTCTTTACTTATTCTGATCATCACTAAACTGACGCAGAATATTTTTAGCGCAAAACAATCTGACTTTCAATAATCCCTACAAACGAATGGCCCTGACTAACAATAAATAACCTATACCTTTCATGAATCACTTACCTGACAAAAATCTTCGTTCCTCGAACTACTGCAATACAGCGAGCACCAATACTGCCAGCTAAATAAAAGATTCTAACTACTGAAGGCACTAACTACTGATAGGCATAGTTAGCAAGTGAAAGATTTTGATAGAGAACAAACAATGTATTTACCTTAATGGTGTTCAAAAGTCATAGTACATATATAATTTTGTGACATCTAATTAAACAAATTTCCTTTTTCTGACGGACACACGTGCAGATCGTCCGCTCAAAACTTTGGCATCTCTCTCCCCACATCCACCACTGCTGGCGGTTGACCTGCAACTGCCCAACGCTACGCGCTGTTCACATGCAACTACCCAACACCACAACAGCAAATATTCCAACTATGCAAACCAGCCACAGACTGCACACAGCGCACTAAGCGATTTTCATACAGAGCACTACGTGGCGTTACCAACATAAAAACCTATATAGCCTACTTACAGCCTACTTGCAAGGGGAGTCAGAGGCGTAAAGTTACTAGCTACCAAGCTTTGCGCCAGACCTCTCCGAGTCGTCTAACGGATTGAGGGCATGTAGCACCGATGATAGTCATTCGGCCGTTGCATAGGGACGCTAAGTTCAAGGCCGATTCGAGAACAATTTTTTCTACACTAGCGACTTTTTATCCCATCCCCCATCCTGCTCCACCCATTTCTCCCTCGACCACCTTCACCCGTTTCAGTTTTCTGTGCTAACTGCTGTATGTCCTGTATCGAAATCTTACAGCTGGGTCGCCTATGGCGCCCCTTCCAGCTCGGCACACCAAGTGGTAGCCGTGTCACTTGGGCCTTAAACATTCCCTGTCGTATGCGTTCTCCGTAATGCTGGTTGAGAAGAGTACGCTAGGTGCCGGCACCGGGTTGCACCATTTCTTTTCTCTCACAAACCAGATTTCGTACTACACAGTTGCCCACTTCAGCCACCTCCAGTCAACATTTATACGAGGGCGGTTCAGAAAGTAACCTCCGATTGGTCACAGTGCGGGTTGTGGGGGGAGTAGCGACGCCATCTGTGCGTTCACGCACTCAACAGGTCAGTCGGCATCAAGCCGTGGTCGAGTGAACGTCGTACCTGCACTAGTTTAGTTTTTGTGGCAGTTTGAAATGTGTGCTGCAATAGGAAACCCCGCCAAATGTGAAGTGCGTGCTGTCATAAGGTTTTTTACAGCCAAAGGATATTCTGCAGCAGCTATTCATCGTGAGCTTTGTGCCGTGTACGGACCAAGAGTTATGAGTGAAGGAGTTGTCCGTGAATGGGTACGTTTATTTAAAAGTGGACGAGAAAACGTTCATGATGAAGAGAGGAGTGGTAGACCATCATTGGTGACCGACGAACTCGTTCAGACAGTTGATGCAAAAGTTCGTGAAAATCGACGTTTCTCAATGTCGGAGTTGTCTACTGGTTTTCCACAGATTTCTAAGACTCTCTTGTACGAGATAGTGACAGCAAGATTGGGTTACTGTAAGTTCTGTGCACGATGGGTGCCCAAAATTCTTACCGACCACCACAAAACTCAAAGAATGGCCTCTGCATTAGACTTTCTGTCACGTTATGAGGACGAAGAACCATTGTTAAACAGAATCGTGACCGGTGACGAAACCTGGGTTAAGTACGTGAACCCTGAGACAAAAGAACAATCAAAGATGTGGGCACATTCAAATTCGCCTACCAAACCAAGAAAAGCCTCGCAAGATTTTTCTGCCAGAAAACTGATGGCAACGGTGTTTTGGGATGCCAAAGGGGTGTTGTTGGTTGAATTCATGGAACGTGGTACGACCATTAATCAAGACGTGTACTGTGAAACAATAAAAAAGTTACGACGGGCTATACAGAACAAACGCCGTGGTATGCTGACTTCCGGTATCGTTTTTTTGCACGATAACGCCCGTCCTCACTCTGCTCGCAGAACAACGGCCCTTCTTGGGTCCTTCAAGTGGGACGTTATCAACCATCCACCTTACAGCCCAGACCTGGCACCAAGTGATTATCACCTCTTCATGCATTTGAAGAAATGGCTCGGGTCACAGCGGTTTGATGACGACGAAGAGCTCAAAGATGCGGTCACAGGCTGGCTCCAGGCACAAGCGGGTGATTTTTATGCAGAAGGAATTTCAAAGCTTGTGAAGAGATACGATAAGTGCCTCAATCGCTATGGAGACTATGTAGAAAAATAGTGCAAAGATGTAGTTGTAAGATGTATATATTAAAATATTGTTATTTAACTTGGTGTATTTTTTTAAATCAACCGGAGGTTACTTTCTGAACGGCCCTCGTACTTGTAACACCAGTAGGAAAATGATCAACGTGTGCGGCCGAACGAACCTTCTGATTAGGCGACTGAATAACCCGCCGGGCTCTCACAGCCGTCATTGCCACAGGGCTCTTTCTCTTTTGATTGACTGTCGTGGCAAATGAAACCCTATAAAGAATGCAAGGCAATAACAGTTACTAATATTTACTATTAAAAACAGTCTTGATCACGATTTATTTATCGAGGTGACCGGTTTCGACCACTGCTGTGGTCATCTTCAGACCACTGAGTAGGAACCTCTTTCTGTTGGAGAATCACAATGATTCTGAGGGCTGCATTTCTAACAATTTGAAAATATTACATACTGTGCCAAAAGGACTACTGCTAAATACCTTGGAAGAAATTGAAACCTTTTCACTTCACAAAAGTAATCCATTATCTGTTTTAAACGAACAACTTGAATTCAAAGACAAACATTTCTTTGAGCTTTTCCATGATTTGCTTTAGAATGTTCACTCTTCTGTCCTTTGTTTTTCTAAAATTATTATGTTTTATTTTATTTTTTTTTTTTTTTTTAGTGATTCTCCAACAGAAAGAGGTTCCTACTCAATGGTCTGAAGATGACCACAGCAGTGATCGAAGCCGGTCACCTTGATAAATAAATCGTGATCAAGACTGTTTTTAATAGTAAATATTTGTAACACATTGATCACTGCCACTCCCATGATGTATTCAAAAGTAATCAATTACAGTTACTGTCTGAAAATATTCATGACAACATTTTCTTTAAATAATAGCTGGACGCACTACGAAGAATTATCCAAACGGGACGGTGTAATCGGTAGATGCGATGTACATTTACAGACAAATGATTGCAATTTAGAAACTCTTTCTATTCAAAAGAAAGAGCTTCACAGACGAATAAAGCCAGTAACGTATTCGTCTACCTCTGGCCCTTACGCAAGCAGTTGGCGCTTTAAACCTTCAAAATTCCGAGCTGGTTGGAGGGCCCTGCACATATTTCTCCGAACATTCAAAGCAGATGGGGAGAGATCCGATGAGCTAGTGCTAGAAGCTCTTGTCGTGTGCGGGAGGGCATTATCTTTCTAAAATGTAAGTCCAGGATGGCTTTCCGTTGAGGCCTTATATGGAGACGTCGGAAACAGATATGGGACACAAACTTGAATGTTGCCCGCCATACGGCTCGACAACCAGAAGCGACTGTCCGGGATGCCATATCTTTCCATAGCAGGACTCCTTTGGTTGTCATCGGCGGCGTCGTTACAGTGCAGCGTTACGTCGACGATATTTGACGCCTCGTTTCGTTGTTCTACGAGGCAAGCCATCCTGGACTTACATTTAGGCAAGATCACGTCCGCCCGCATACGGAGAGAGTTTCCATTATTTGTCTTCGTCCTTGTCAAACCCTACCTCGGCCAGGTACGTCGCTGGATCTCTCCACAACTGAGAATGTTTGGAGCATTAACGGCAGGGCCCTCCAACCAGTTCGGGATTTTGACAATCTAACGCTCCGGTTGAACATAATTTAGCACGACATCCCTCAGGAGAACAACCCAGCAACTCTGTCCACCGAAGCTAAACCGAGTGCTTGCATAAGGCCCAGAGATGGACCAATGGACCATAGCCTTATTAACTTGCTCAATTTCTAATGCTGTTTCTCTTCAATAATCATTTGTTTGTCTCTACATGCAACTCAAACCTATCGATTTCTGTCCCATTCGGATAATTACTTCGTTGGTACCTCGGTGTCCTTTTTTTAGTCACCAGAGGAGAAAGTCGATGGCGTACAGTTACTGATGACCAAACTTTGGGCCAATGTCTGGGATTAAATTTCAAACTTCTCCGCGTGCTGTCTAACGGAGTGTGGCACTGATGCTGCAGACTCGTCTGTAAAATGTGAATGTTACGCACGGGTTTCCCCTTGGTCCTATTTGAGAGGAGTAGACTAAGTGCCCTAGGCTATGTGCCGACGGTGAGTTTATCCCTCCTTTTCTCTCTTAATCATACAGCAGAAACAAGAAGACGACTTCAGTCACGTACACTGAACAGATACTTTCTGACACATCTTTTACGCGTCACAAGGAGCTGCACCATCGTGTGCAGAGGAACAACCTTTCAGATGAGGCAGCCGTCGGGTCTCACAGTAAATACTGCCATAGGATTCTTTCTTTCTTTTGCGACTGACATTATTGTGACAGTTGTAACTACACTCCTGGAAATTGAAATAAGAACACCGTGAATTCATTGTCCCAGGAAGGGGAAACTTTATTGACACATTCCTGGGGTCATATACATCACATGATCACACTGACAGAACCACAGGCACATAGACACAGGCAACAGAGCATGCACAATGTCGGCACTAGTACAGTGTATATCCACCTTTTCGCACCAATGCAGGCCGCTATTCTCCCATGGAGACGATCGCAGAGATGCTGGATGTAGTCCTGTGGAACGGCTTGCCACGCCATTTCCACCTGGCGCCTCAGTTGGACCAGCGTTCGTGCCGGACGTGCAGACCGCGTGAGACGACGCTTCATCCAGTCCCAAACATGCTCAATGGGGGACAGATCCGGAGATCTTGCTGGCCAGGGTAGTTGACTTACACCTTCTAGAGCACGTTGGGTGGCACGGGATACATGCGGACGTGCATTGTCCTGTTGGAACAGCAAGTTCTCTTGCCGGTCTAGGAATGGTAGAACGATGGGTTCGATGACGGTTTGGATGTACCGTGCACTATTCAGTGTCCCCTCGACGATCACCAGTGGTGTACGGCCAGTGTAGGAGATCGCTCCCCACACCATGATGCCGGGTGTTGGCCCTGTGTGCCTCGGTCGTATGCAGTCCTGATTGTGGCGCTCACCAGCACGGCGCCAAACACGCATACGACCATCGTTGGCACCAAGGCAGAAGCGACTCTCATCGCTGAAGACGTCACGTCTCCATTCGTCCCTCCATTCACACCTGTCGCGACACCACTGGAGGCGGGCTGCACGATGTTGGGGCGTGAGCGGAAGACGGCCTAACGGTGTGCGGGACCGTAGCCCAGCTTCATGGAGACGGTTGCGAATGGTCCTCGCCGATACCCCAGGAGCAACAGTGTCCCTAATTTGCTGGGAAGTGGCGGTGCGGTCCCCTACGGCACTGCGTAGGATCCTACGGTCTTGGCGTGCATCCGTGCGTCGCTGCGGTCCGGTCCCAGGTCTACGGGCACGTGCACCTTCCGCCGACCACTGGCGACAACATCGATGTACTGTGGAGACCTCACGCCCCACGTGTTGAGCAATTCGGCGGTACGTGCACCCGGCCTCCCGCATGCCCACTATACGCCCTCGCTCAAAGTCCGTCAACTGCACATACGGTTCACGTCCACGCTGTCGCGGCATGCTACCAGTGTTAAATACTGCGATGGAGCTCCGTATGCCACGGCAAACTGGCTGACACTGACGGCGGCGGTGCACAAATGCTGCGCAGCTAGCGCCATTCGACGGCCAACACCGCGGTTCCTGGTGTGTCCGCTGTGCCGTGCGTGTGATCATTGCTTGTACAGCCCTCTCGCAGTGTCCGGAGCAAGTATGGTGGGTCTGACACACCGGTGTCAATGTGTTCTTTTTTCCATTTCCAGGAGTGTATATGAAGCACACAATTCAAATGTGATTACTATCTCACTTTTCTGTAACAAGGTATTAAAAGGAGTAATTGTAAGAAATACCAACATCTGTGCTTTACAACGGCGATTATCAACGCTGTGCAAGTCATAAGAGAAGCATTTAACAAATTTTTTACACAATTACTTCTTAATAAAACCTAACTGCATTTCTGGAATAGGTCCAATGCGAGCAGATATGTATAAGAAATGACGACACAGAAGCTCGGAAACAATCTAGCCAATTTCGGAAGACTCTCAGATCCGACCACTAGACTGGAAATCGTACGCTACAAGCAGACACTAAATAGCCTCCGATTGATACCTAGCGACTCCCTCCGATGTCTCCACCATGAAAAAAATAGAATAACTTCTCATGGTCTACATCTACATGTACATGGATACTCTGCATATCACATTCAAGTGCCTGGCTGAGGGTTCATTGGACCACCTTCACAATTCTCTATTATTACAATCTCGTATAGTGCGCAGAAAGAATGAACACCTATATCTATCCGTACGAGCTCTGAATTTCCTTATTTTATCGTGGTGAGCGTTCCTCCCTATGTAGATCGCTGTCAACAAAATATTTTCGCATTCGGAGGAGAAAGTTGGTGATTGGAATTTCGTCAGAAGATTCCGTCGCAACGAAAAACGCCTTTCTTTTAATGATTTCCTGCCCAAATCCTGATCATTTCTGTGACACTCTCTCCCATATTTCGCGATAATACAAAACGTGCTGCCTTTCTTAGAACTTTTTCGATGTACTCCGTCAGTCCTATCTGGTAAGGATCCCACACCGCTCAGCAGTATTCTAAAAGAGGACAGACAAGCGGTCTCCTTAATATGTCTGTTACATTTTCCAAGTGTCGTGCCAATAAAACGCAGTCTTTGGTTAGCCTTCCCCACAACATTTTCTAAGTGTTCCTTCCAATTTAAGTTCTTTTTAATTGTAATACCTGGGTATTTAGTTGAATTTATGGCTTTTAGATTAGACTGATTTATGGTGTAATCGACGTTTAACGGGTTCCTTTTAGCACTCCTGTGGATGACCTCACACTTTTCGTTATTTAGGGTCACCTGCCACTTTCCGCATCATTCAGATACCTTTTCTAAATCTTTTGCAGTTTGTTTTGATCTTCTGATGATTTTATTAGTCGATAAACGACAGCGTCATGTGCAAAAAACCGAAGACGGCTGCTCAGATTGTCTCCAAAATCGTTTATATAGATAAGGAACAGTAAGGGGCCAATAACACTACCTTGGGGACCGCCAGAAATAACTTTTGTTTTACTGGATGACTCTCCGCCTATTACTGCGAGAAGGACAAAAACACGCACACACAAAAACATCACCCTTCAAGTTTCCCGAGGAAGAAAGGGAAGTTAATGTTTTGTGTTAAACCTCAGCAAGTCCACCTCGTATGGTAAAGGCCACGTCCAGCTAGTTGATGATCCCGCATACTTCTATCACACCCCTAGAGATCCAGTATTTTATGCAGCATTACACCTCTGTGTATAGGACAACTTTCCTGTACTGACAGATTAACTTCTAAATTAAAATCTTCTTGGTTGTTAAACCAATTAACGTTTATTCAGATAATCGACGTTTCGACTCCTTTGGTCAGATCCTCTTCAGAATCTTGTGGTGACCACTGTGGATTGAACATTTCACAGGAGCACAACAGGATCCTGAAGAACGTTCCAGCACAGGCGTCGAAATGTCGACTGTTTGAAGAAATATGACGTGGCATCCGAATACTGGAAGTTGGTTCTAAAACTAAAACTACTAAACTCGGCCCAAACAAACCATGAAGGACCAACGATACCGACCGGCCGCCGTGTCATCCTCAAGCCACAGGCGTCACTGGATGCGGATATGGTCAGCACACCGTTTTCGCGGCCGTATGTCACTTTACGAGACCGGAGCTGCTGTTTCTCAGTCAAGTAGCTCCTCAAAAAATGGTTCAAATGGCTCTGAGCACTATGGGACTTAACTTCTGAGGTCATCAGTCCCCTGGACTTAGAACTACTTAAACCTAACTAACCTAAGGACATTACATACATCCACGCTCGAGGCAGGATTCGAACCTGCGACCGTAGCGGTCGCGCGGTTCCAGACTGAAGCGCCTAGAACCGCTCGACCACACCGGCCGGCAGTAGCTCCTCAGTTTGCCTCACAAGGGCTGAGTGCACCCCGCTTGCCAACGGCGCTTGGCAGACCGGATGGTCACCCGTCCAAGTGCTAACCTAGCCCTACAGAGCGAAACTTTGGTGATGTGACGGGAACCGGTGTTAGCCACTTCTGCAAGGCCATTGGCGGAAGTTGGCTCTGCCGTCTACAATAGCAAATTGATGTGGTGATGGTGTTGGGACAGCAACCAGCCACAAATTTATTTTCAGTTTCTTTATTCAAAGGATACCGTTCAGACTGTTTACACGCTTTCCTTATGACATGTGGTGTGTTTTTTACAGATTAATTGTCCTAAAATATAAATAATACATAATTATATGCACTCCATACACAGATGGTTGCGTTAAAGATTTTCGTTGCATGTGACTTACGTGAAAAGTCGGTTTGCAGTGTTTGTTTTCATAACATTCGTCCAACAGATGTGAATACACTCCTGGAAATTGAAATAAGAACACCGTGAATTCATTGTCCCAGGAAGGGGAAACTTTATTGACACATTCCTGGGGTCAGATACATCACATGATCACACTGACAGAACCACAGGCACATAGACACAGGCAACAGAGCATGCACAATGTCCGCACTAGTACAGTGTATATCCACCTTTCGCAGCAATGCAGGCTGCTATTCTCCCATGGAGACGATCGTAGAGATGCTGGATGTAGTCCTGTGGAACGGTTTGCCATGCCATTTCCACCTGGCGCCTCAGTTGGACCAGCGTTCGTGCTGGACGTGCAGACCGCGTGAGACGACGCTTCATCCAGTCCCAAACATGCTCAATGGGGACAGATCCGGAGATCTTGCTGGCCAGGGTAGTTGACTTACACCTTCTAGAACACGTTGGGTGGCACGGGATACATGCGGACGTGCATTGTCCTGTTGGAACAGCAAGTTCCCTTGCCGGTCTAGGAATGGTAGAACGATGGGTTCGATGACGGTTTGGATGTACCGTGCACTATTCAGTGTCCCCTCGACGATCACCAGTGGTGTACGGCCAGTGTAGGAGATCGCTCCCCACACCATGATGCCGGGTGTTGGCCCTGTGTGCCTCGGTCGTATGCAGTCCTGATTGTGGCGCTCACCAGCACGGCGCCAAACACGCATACGACCATCATTGGCACCAAGGCAGAAGCGACTCTCATCGCTGAAGACGACACGTCTCCATTCGTCCCTCCATTCACGCCTGTCGCGACACCACTGGAGGCGGGCTGCACGATGTTGGGGCGTGAGCGGAAGACGGCCTAACGGTGTGCGGGACCGTAGCCCAGCTTCATGGAGACGGTTGCGAATGGTCCTCGCCGATACCCCAGGAGCAACAGTGTCCCTAATTTGCTGGGAAGTGGCGGTGCGGTCTCGTACGGCACTGCGTAGGATCCTACGGTCTTGGCGTGCATCCGTGCGTCGCTGCGGTCCGGTCCCAGGTCGACGGGCACGTGCACCTTCCGCCGACCACTGGCGACAACATCGATGTACTGTGGAGACCTCACGCCCCACGTGTTGAGCAATTCGGCGGTACGTCCACCCGGCCTCCCGCATGCCCAGTATACGCCCTCGCTCAAAGTCCGTCAACTGCACATACGGTTCACGTCCACGCTGTCGCGGCATGCTACCAGTGTTAAAGACTGCGATGGAGCTCCGTATGCCACGGCAAACTGGCTGACACTGACGGCGGCGGTGCACAAATGCTGCGCAGCTAGCGCCATTCGACGGCCAACACCGCGGTTCCTGGTGTGTCCGCTGTGCCGTGCGTGTGATCATTGCTTGTACAGCCCTCTCGCAGTGTCCGGAGCAAGTATGGTGGGTCTGACACACCGGTGTCAATGTGTTCTTTTTTCCATTTCCAGGAGTGTACATTGCCACTGCATTCTTACTGTTGCATACCTAAATTTTTCTCACTGAACTCTTTAGATTTGTCACTGAGAAGATTTCTAGCACGCACCACATGTTTTGATACATACAAAGAGCTTACAAACAAATGAGTATCAAAGATGCTATGATACATCGTAACATCTGTTGATGTCCTATGTTTGGAAACGATCATATATTCACTTATGTAACTGAAATGCCTTTTACACTAGTACAGAGACATCGATTTTTTGAATTGATACTGTTACACTAATTATAAAGTTGTTTTTTATTACTGTATACGTAAAATAGTACATTATTTAATTACATTTAGCACCATGAGAATTATAGTAACATATAAATTTGCTACTTGATCTGCAGATAGGCGTACCAATATTGGAGGCTGGAAAATAGTTTTTCTAATTTTTTCAGGAAAGGGGTGTTAGCTAACTCGGTTTGTTCATTAAGGAAGTAGTCTGGGGTGCTGTTTTTGAAATAAAGGAACTGATAGTAAATTTGTGGCTGGTTGCTGTCCCAAGACCATCGACATTTGTCTTCAAATAACAGCCACGGTCTCCATCATGTCATCATATGATAAAATTGCAAAGTAATGTGCACTTCGGGTCGGTCAGAAACGATTTGTCACAACGATTTCCGTAACTCATTTCCAGCTCCGTTTCTAGTTCGTCTAGTTGGGCAAAACTTGTTAGGCCACCTGCAATAGTCTGAGGAACGGGCCGGAGCATATATGATAATCGGAGCGCTACTCCTAGTTATCTGTTGCCGCACGACGCTTTGGGAACACGCTGAAAACTTATTCGCTAAAGAAAACTGTACATTTCAATTTTATCAAGTGTCCTTGAAATAGGGCCATGTTACTACACTACTGCCCAATAAAATTGCTACACCAAGAAGAAACGCAGATAAAAAACGGGTATTCGTTGGACAAATATGTTATACTAGAACTGACATGTGATTACATTTTCACGCAATTTGGGTGCATGGATCCTGAGAAAACAGTACCCAGAACAACCACCCCTGGCCGTAATAACGGCCTTGATACACCTGCGCATTGAGTCAAACATAGCGTGGATGGAGTGTACAGGTACAGCTGCCGATGCAGCTTCAACACGATACCACAGTTCATCAAGAGTACTGACTGGCGTATTGTGACGAGCCAGTTGCTCGGCCACCATTGACCAGACGTTTTCAATTGGTGAGAGATGGGGAGAATGTGCTGGCCAGGGCAGCAGTCGAACATTTTCTGTATCCAGAAAGGCCCATACAGGACCTGCACATACGGTCGTGCATTAGCCTGCTGAAATGTTGGGTTTCGCAGGGATCGAATGAAGGGTAGAGCCACGGGTCGTAACACATCTGAAATGGAACGTCCACTGTTCAAAGTGCCGTCAATGCGAACAAGAGGTGACCGAGACGTGTGACCAATGGCACCCCATACCATCACGCCGGGTGATACGCCAGTACGGCGATGACGAAAACACGCTTCCAATGAGCGTTCACCAGCGATGTCGCCAAACACGGATGCGACCATCATGATGCTGTAAACAGAACCTCGATTCATCCGAAAAAATGACGTTTTGCCATTCGTGCACCCGGGTTGGTCGTTGAGTACACCATCGCAGGCGCTCCTGTCTGTGATGCAGCGTCAAGGGTAACCGCAGCCGTGGTCTCCGAGTTGATAGTCCAAGCTACAGACGTCGTCGAACTGTTCGTGCAGATGGTTGTTGTCTTGCAAACGTCCCCATCTTTTGACAGCTATGCGGATAAGATGCCTATCATCTCGACTGCTAGTGATACGAGGCCGTTAGGATCCAGCACGGCGTTCCGTATTACCCTCCTGAACCCACTGATTCCATATTCTGCTAACAGTCATTGGATCTCGACCAACGCGCAACGCGAGCAGCAATGTCGCGATACGATAAACCACAATCGCGATAGGCTAAAATCCGACCATTTATCAAAGTCAGAAACGTGATGGTACGCATTTCACCTCCTTACACGAGACATCACAATAACGTTTCACCAGGCAACGCCGGTCAGCTGCTGTTTGTGTATGAGAAATAGGTTGGAAACTTTCCTCATGTCATCACGTTGTAGGTGTCGCCACCGCCGCCAACCTTGTGTGAATGCTCTGAAAAGCTAATCATTTGCATATCACAGCATCTTCTTCCTGTCGGTTAAATTTCGCGTCTGTAGCACGTCATCTTCGTGGTGTAGCAATTTTAATGGCCAGTAGTGTATATCAATATGCCCATCCTTTGAATGTCACACTACTGTTAGATGCATTCTCGGTGCGTGCCGGGTGAAGGAGACGTTCACGGCGGGCCTCTGCTGTGGCTGTGCCGTGCTGGGCCCAGTGATCGCTCTCGTAATGAAGCGGCGCTCGCTATGGTCACGCGGCCGGCGCAGCGGCACGTGGCCGCCGCATTCCAGGTACGCTCCTCGGCGCAATAGCGGTGCAGCGCTACGCAACCCTCACTACGCAGCAGCCACACGGGTTGCAGGCCGCGCAGGCGCAAGCCGTGCTATGGCCCAACAGTGTAGGCTCTGGCGCAACAGGAAATGCCTAAGTCAGCAGCTAGCTGGTATCTAAGGCTTCAGAATTTTGTACTACTAGGCCACACTACTACAGTGCTGACCATTAACATGGCACTACCATGAGGTCAGCAAGTTTGCTGATGACACCAGCTTGGTAGTGAAGGATCTTGTGTGTCTCTTTCTTCTTCTTTCGTTTCACCCTCTTTGGGGTATGCTGGATCAATCATTTCTTTGTGCGTTGTTCTTTTCTTAGGGCCCAGTATTTCTTCATTCTTTCTGATCTTCTTCTCCTCTCTTCTTCCGAGATGAAGGATTTGGACTTTCGTGTGGATTTGTCTTGGAACCTTATGTTTTCATCTTTAGTAATTAATTTAGCAGTTCGATCAATAAGTGAAGTTTCTGAAACATTTAATTCCACTAGGTCTTTCTCAGTTTCTTTAAACCAGATGGGCTTCGTTTTTCGGTTACGGAAGAAGTCAAAGATTTGTTTAGTTAATCTGTTGGAATTCATTCTGAGAAGATGACCATAAAAATTTATTCTCCTTTTTCGCATAGAATCTGGAAGTTTTTCAATTTTCTTGTAGAGAGTTTAATTTTTGATGTATATAATCTTATTGTCTTGAAATTTTGGCCCAATGATTTTTCTTAAAATTTTTCATTCCTTTACCTCAAGTTTCTCCATTTGGCCTTTGAAATTCATGTTAAATGTTTCTGCTGCATACAGTGCTTCTGGCTTAATCACTGTCTTGTAATGTGTAATTTTGGACCCCCATGAAAGGGATTTTTTGTTGTATGTATTTTTTGTTAGTTGGAAGGCCAATTCAAGTTTATTTTTTCTGGATTCCATTGCTTTGCTTTCCCCAGCATTCCAAGTAATCCATTCTCCGAGATATTTGAATTCTTTTACTATTTCAATCTTCTGTTCTTGAACTTTGAGGTATTTACATGAGTGCTTGATGTTTGTCAATATCTTAGTTTTTTCAGAGGAGATGTGAAGACCAATTTTAGCTGCTTGTTTCTTTAGTTCAAGGATTTGCTCCCGTGCTTCTTCCATTGTTTCAGCAAACAGGGCCAAGCAATGCAATTTACTTTAAGGTTCTTCTTTTTGCAACCCAGTCTTATACCACTGTTAATATTTGTGTTCCATTCCCTGACTACTTTCTCAAGCGCACAATTGAACAGCAACGGTGAGAGCCCATCGCCCTGTCGCACTCCCGTTTTTATGTCAAAGGGTTCCGATAGTTCGCCCATAAATTTAACTTTCGAAAATGTATTTGTAAGGGTCGCTTTTATAATATTAGTTGTTTTCTTATCCAAACCCATTTCTTCCAGGACTGATAACAGAGATTCTCTATCAATCGAATCATATACTTTTTTGAAATCAATGAAGGAGATTACGTATGTCTTTGCCCTTAATTTTTGGTATGCCATAATGTTTTTGAGGTTTAGTATTTGTTCCGAACATGATCTACCCTTTCTAAAACCTCCCTGGTATTCCCCGATTTGCGGATCCAATTGCGGCTCTGCCCTGTTCAAAAGGACTTTAGAAAGAATCTTGTACGTTATATCCAGCAGTGATATTCCTCTGTAATTGTTGGGGTCTGTCTTCAACCCTTTCTTGTGGATAGGGTGGATGAGAGCTGTTCTCCATTCTGCGGGGATCTCTTCTTCTTTCCAGATTTGATCGAAAACACACTTTAGGGATGTAACTGCATTTTTGTCAGCCTTTTTCCATAGTTCGGCCACTATTTGATTTTATCCGGACGCCTTGTTGTTTTTAAGTTCTGAAATGACCTTCTGTAGTTCTTCAGTCGTCGGTGGTCCTGAATCCAGCTTCTCACGGTTGTTTGGAATGGATTCAAATTTTTCAAGGATGGGTTCACAATTCAAGAGTTTCTCAAAGTAGCCTGCTAGTATTTTGCAGTTTTCTGTGTTGTTGTGAGCGATGGTCCCATTTACATCTCGAAATTGGAGGGTGGGTGCTTTGTATCTTGATAACCTTTGTTTGAAAGTTCTGTAAAAGCTCCTTGTGTTGTTTTTAGCAAATTCTTCATCAATTTGGAGGAGAGTTTTGTTTTCATGTGTCTTCTTAATCCTTTTTATATTTTTATCTACCAGTTTTCTAACTGTAATGAAATTCAGTCTACTTTCTTCTGTTTTCTGTGATTGCCAATTTTGCCATGCCTATTTTCTTGTTTCAATGAGGACGTCACATTCCAGCGACCACCAGGCATGTTTTTTACTTGTTTTGTTAGGTGCTATCCGTTCAGCTGTAGTAATGAGGTTTTCCTTGATATCCCCCCAGCTTTGTGTCTGAATGGTTTCGTGTTGCTTTTGTGAATTCATCTGATTTTAATATCGTTTCTGTGCTATACTTCCGACACTTAATTTGCTTCATGCTGCGTTTCCTGTTTGGGATGACTTTGAACTTAATTTTAGAAAGGTAATGGTCTGAATCCAAGTTTGCACCCCTGAGTACCCTAACGTTCATGATTTCTTTGCTAGAAATCTTCTTGATGGCCACGTGATCAAGTTGAAATTCCCCAAGGCTACGATTTGGGGATACCCATGTCTTTTGTCTTCGTGGTAGTTTCTTGAAAGCTGCGGATTTAAGAATTAAATTGTGTGCTTGGCAAAGTTCTATTAGTCTCACACCATATCTGTTTGTTCTCTTGTGTGCAGGATAGTTTCCAACTATTTTCTTATATCTTTTTTCCTTACCAATCTGTGCATTAAAATCTCCAAGAAGAATGATGATGTTTTTATCTGGAATTTTCTGAATAATGTCATCTAGATGATTCCAAAAGGCCTCCACTTTTTCTTTGTTTTTCCTGTTATCCTCGTTTATAGGGGCATGTGCATTGATAATTGTGTAGATTTTGTTTGTGCTTGTGAATGTAAGACTTGAGATTCTTTCTGATTGGGAATCAAAGCCAACTATTGAGTACAAGATTTGTTTGTTGATTATAAAGGCTGTCCCAAGATGTGGTACATTTTTCATTACTCTCGGTCCCACTTTCCCTTTGTATATCCTAAAACCTTCGGAATCGAAGGTATCTGTATCCATGTATCGTGTTTCTTGAATGGCTGTTATGAGTATGTTGTGGTTCTTTAGCGTATCTGTTAGATGTTTTAGTTTTCCAGTTTTCAACAATGAGTTTGCATTGAAAGTTGCTAGGTACGTTGATTGCCTATATTGAAATTTGGATGAGATTCCAAGACACTCCGACTTGTCTTTGTGCAATGTTGCAGACTCCCCAAAATCCGAATGTCTGCTGACGTACTGGCGTACGGTGGATCGTCCACCTGGGGTAAAATAGTTTACATCACACACTTCCATGATTGATGAAAGTTATTTTGGGTGTGGCCCAAAGGCCACAAAATGTACAACCAAGATTGTGAGTCCTGGAGGTAGTTCTTCCGCTCTCTCCGCCGTTGGGAATCTGAACTTCCTCTTCCGCCTTTGAGACCGTTGATCAGGTTTCACCTAGTAACCCTAGGTAGGGGCCCTTACAGGGTGCTACCACCCGGAGCCAGATGGAACCAGGGTTTTTTAACGAGATGTTACTCCTCCCCCTCCTCCTTCCTCATCACTTGCGAAATGGGGCCCCGGACTTGGGACCGGCAGTGGTGGGATCTTGTGTGTAATATTGAAACATTATCAAATAATGTATTTCATGAAATAAGTTCGTGGCTAGTGGAAAATAATTTGATGCTAAATCACAGTAAGACTCAGTTTTTACAGTTGTAGCTCACAATTCAAAAAGAACCGATATTTTGATCAGACAGAATGGGCATATTATAAGCGAGACGGAACAGTTCGAGTTCCTAGGCGTTCGGATAGATAGTAAGCTGTTGTGGAAAGCCCACGTCCAGGATCTTGTTCAGAAACTAAATGCTGCTTTATTTACCATTAGAACAGTATCTGACATAAGTGACAGTTCAGCACGAAAAGTAGTCTACTTCGCATATTTTCATACGCTTATGTCATATGGTATTATTATTTGGGGTAATTCTTCTGATTCAAAAAGGGAATTTTTGGCACAAAAACGGGCTGTCCGAGCTATATGTGGTGTAAGTTCGAGAACCTTTTGTTGACCCCTGTTGAATAGTCTGGGAATTCTGACATTGCCCTCACAGTATGTATTTTCTTTAATGTCGTTTGTTGTTAGCAATATTAGCTTATTCCCAATAGTTAGCAGCTGTCACTCAGTTAATACTAGGCAGAAATCAAATCTGCATGTGGAATGCACTTCCTTGACTCTTGTGCAGAAAGGAGTGCACTATTGTGCTGCATCCATTTTCAATAAGCTACCACAACAACTCAAAAATCTTAGCAGTAGCCAAACGCTTTTAAGTCTAAACTGTAGTGTTTCCTCATGGCTCACTCCTTTTATTCTGTTGAGGAGCTCCTGGAAGAGCTGAAAAATTAAGCAAATTCCAGTGTTACATTGTTGATTTTCTTTATTTAAATTTACGAATTGTCTCCTGAATACGTTTCTTGTATTTCATTTTATCTGTTTCTACTATCGTGTTATAATTTCATGTATTGACTCGTTTCATGACCATGGAGACGTCTCCTTAATTTGGTCCCACGGAAAATTCCGTGAAGTGCACTACGTTCTTAGATATGAAAATGATTAGCATTACAGTTTCGTTGCATCCTGCACATAAAGAATGATCACGCAGGGGATTTATCACTCATTTATCACATCTGGAAGCCCATGAGAAGATTACAAATGTGTAAACATGAGCAGAAGTAACTTCTGCGGTTGCAGAAGCATCGTACACAGCCCAATATACGGTACCTTTGCACACTAATGGCCTAATCTGTATTGTACTTTGATTTTAAAAGGGGGAAATATTCAGCACAAATTTCGATGACTGCGGGACCCAATCGCAAGGCCACCGTAACAATTCAATCCCACGGAACTGTCGTAAAAAAAGCGTAAGGACGTTAATTATTTCAAATAAATTCCATAAGTAAACGTTAGATCTTCACCCGAATTTTTATATTTTTATCTTCTTTTTTTATGGGTTATATCAACACTTCTTTAGATCATGCGTAAAGTTTCTACAGCTGACTCAGTATCGTAGCAGATCTACGACTCTGTGGTCGTAAGCCGAAAGCAAGATTCAATATCCATTTCCCCCCTTTCTCGGTGTAAGCCAATTGACAAAACAATTGAATGGTAGCAGCCTCACAGATACAATACACGTTCCTTGGTTTGGGTTTGTTACGATCAGGGAATAAACATATACTCTGAATAATGACACCAGGTAATTAATATAAAGACGGACCTGCCAGCAAGTGTGAGAATTCTAAATCACCAGACTCGTGAAGAATCTACGTGGGGGTTTCTCGTTCCATTCTATTGCTCCTCGACTTGGAAGAGAATCCAATATACGCCATTGAAAACAGAATGGATGGGTTCGGGAGTACCATACTCAACAAGGATTTCAGCCGCCCGGCAAGATCAGTGCCTGAGTGGGCTAGTGGAATAACATAGGACCTACCGGTAATCAAGAATCTGATTTGTATAAAACGCTCTCCATTCACTTGTTGCCTCAAATATGGGTAAAATTTCGACAAAATCCTCCCTTGTCTTCCTTAGGTGCAACTGAGTGTTATTGCTACTGCTAACCATTTATAGCCCACAGACGGCTTGGGGGTCGATTGGTTTATGTCGTCAACACGTCATGCTGCCAGAGACTGTGTCCATATCTGCACTGGTGGTACAATGCTCTAGTAGGAACGTAAACAGTTGGGCGCATTACTCTGTGATTTCTCAGCGTCGAAAGCTCGCTGCCGCGAATTACTAACAAGGGAACCTCCCCATCGCACCCCCATCAGATTTAGTTACAAGTTGGCACATTGGATAGGCCTTGATAAACTGAACACAGATCAAATGAGAAAACAGGAAGAAGTTGTGTGGAACTGTGAAAAAATAAGCAAAATATACAAACTGAGTAGTCCACGGGTCGCATAGGCAACATCATGGACAAAGTGAGCTCATGAGCGTCGTGGTCCCGTGGTAGCGTGAGCAGCTGCTGAACGAGAGGTCCTTGGTTCTAGTCTTCCCGCGGGTGAAAATTTTATTTTCTTTATATTTGCATAGTTATAATCTGTCCGTTCGTTCATTGACGTCTTTGTTCTCTGTAATAAGTTTAGTGTCTGTGTTTTGCGACCGCATCGCAAAACCGTGCGATTAGTAGACGAAAGGACGTGCCTCTCCAATGGGAACCGAAAACATTTGATCGCAAGGTCATAGGTCAACCGATTCCTCCACAGGAAATCACATCTGATATATTCTATACGACACTGGTGACGGCATGTGCGTCACATGACAGGAATATGTTGTCGACCCACCTAACTTGTACACTTGGCGAAGGGGTAAAAAAATTCTTCTACCTTGCCCGATTTAGGTTTTCTTGTGGATGTGATAATCACTCCCAAAAAAGTAATGAAAACATAAGAGTTTGTCACATAAACTGAAAATAAAAAATTAAACTTTTCACTCGATGGAAGATTTTAACCAAGGACCTTTAGCTCCGCAGCTGCTCACGTTACCACGAGACCACGGCGCTCCTGCATTTCCAGTGTCCTTGACATTGCATATCTTCCCATGAACTACTCAGTTTGTATATTTTGCTTATTTTTTCACAGTTCCACACAACTTCTTCCTGTTTTCTCAATTGATCTGTTTTCAGTTTTTCAAGGCCTATCCACTGTGCCAACTTATAACTAAATCTGAGGGGGGTAAGATGGGGAGGTTCCCTTGTAAGATTATAGCCGACGTGCCGATTCAAGTCGTTCTCCCACGTATTGATTTCTACTGTTTCAGTAACAGGATACCGGTATATAGAAGTGTACGAAAAGATTTGGAACCGCGTGCCCGATACGGTCGCAGGTTCGAATCCTGCCTCGGGCATGGATGTGTGTGATGTCCTTAGGTTAGTTAGGTTTAAGTAGTTCTAAGTTCTAGGGGACTGATGACCACAGATGTTAAGTCCCATAGTGCTCAGAGCCATTTGAACCATTTTTGAAAAGATTTGTTTTACCAAACATTATTTTATTTTTGTTAAAGCAACTGCTGAATTCTTGAAAGCCGCGCGGGGTAGCTGTGTGGCCTGAGGTGCCTCGCCACGGTTCGCGCGGCTCCCCCCCGTCGGAAGTTCAAGTCCTCCCTCGGGCATGGGTGTGTGTGTTGTCCTTAGCGTAAGTTAGTTTAAGTTAGTTTAAGTTAGTTTAAGTTATTTTAAGTTAGTTTAAGTTAGTTTAAGTTAGTTTAAGTAGTGTGTAAGCGTAGGGGCCAGTGACCTCAGCAGTTTGGTCCCATAGGAACTTACCACAAACATCCAAAATGTTCAAATTCTTGGGATCACAATTTTTAATATGCGTTTGCTGCTCAGCACAGTGGTTCACAACGGTGCTTATGAAGCGACCCATGTATTTGCACTCACAATAAATCATATAAATTCCGGGGACCCTGTGGCAGACTGTCATCAACTGGGCGCAGTGTCTTCTTGGCCGGTCGGAAATAAGTCTTATGTCTTTTCTTCTGAGTACCATATCGTTTTTTCTAGAATCAAATGAAACTATATGGTTACAAAGACCTTTTCAAGTCTCAAACATCTGTGATGTATGTGTGCAGACTGAAGCGAGGAATGAAAATACACTCCTGGAAATGGAAAAAAGAACACATTGACACCGGTGTGTCAGACCCACCATACTTGCTCCGGACACTGCGAGAGGGCTGTACAAGCAATGATCACACGCACGGCACAGCGGACACACCAGGAACCGCGGTGTTGGTCGTCGAATGGCCCTAGCTGCGCAGCATTTGTGCACCGCCGCCGTCAGTGTCAGCCAGTTTGCCGTGGCATACGGAGCTCCATCGCAGTCTTTAACACTGGTAGCATGCCGCGACAGCGTGGACGTGAACCGTATGTGCAGTTGACGGACTTTGAGCGAGGGCGTATAGTGGGCATGCGGGAGGCCGGGTGGACGTACCGCCGAATTGCTCAACACGTGGGGCGTGAGGTCTCCACAGTACATCGATGTTGTCTCCAGTGGTCGGCGGAAGGTGCACGTGCCCGTCGACCTGGGACCGGACCGCAGCGACGCACGGATGCACGCCAAGACCGTAGGATCCTACGCAGTGCCGTAGGGGACCGCACCGCCACTTCCCAGCAAATTAGGGACACTGTTGCTCCTGGGGTATCGGCGAGGACCATTCGCAACCGTCTCCATGAAGCTGGGCTACGGTCCCGCACACCGTTAGGCCGTCTTCCGCTCACGCCCCAACATCGTGCAGCCCGCCTCCAGTGGTGTCGCGACAGGCGTGAATGGAGGGACGAATGGAGACGTGTCGTCTTCAGCGATGAGAGTCGCTTCTGCCTTGGTGCCAATGATGGTCGTATGCGTGTTTGGCGCCGTGCAGGTGAGCGCCACAATAAGGACTGCATACGACCGAGGCACACAGGGCCAACACCCGGCATCATGGTGTGGGGAGCGATCTCCTACACTGGCCGTACACCACTGGTGATCGTCGAGGGGACACTGAATAGTGCACGGTACATCCAAACCGTCATCGAACCCATCGTTCTACCATTCCTAGACCGGCAAGGGAACTTGCTGTTCCAACAGGACAATGCACGTCCGCATGTATCCCGTGCCACCCAACGTGCTCTAGAAGGTGTAAGTCAACTACCCTGGCCAGCAAGATCTCCGGATCTGTCCCCCATTGAGCATGTTTGGGACTGGATGAAGCGTCGTCTCACGCGGTCTGCACGTCCAGCACGAACGCTGGTCCAACTGAGGCGCCAGGTGGAAATGGCATGGCAAGCCGTTCCACAGGACTACATCCAGCATCTCTACGATCGTCTCCATGGGAGAATAGCAGCCTGCATTGCTGCGAAAGGTGGATATACACTGTACTATTGCCGACATTGTGCATGCTCTGTTGCCTGTGTCTATGTGCCTGTGGTTCTGTCAGTGTGATCATGTGATGTATCTGACCCCAGGAATGTGTCAATAAAGTTTCCCCTTCCTGGGACAATGAATTCACGGTGTTCTTATTTCAATTTCCAGGAGTGTATGTACCAAGGCTGGACTCGAACCCACAATGCTGTTCGAGTTTAAGGAGAATACCACGTGGGCCGAGGTGTAAACCGGAATTTGGATTGAGGAGAGAAGTGCGCCATGGGAATTCCGTGCAGCTATGCAAAGCCACTGCGCCAGGGTGGTGTAGTGGTTAGCACATCCGCTTAGTGAACAGGAGCCCCTGTTCGAATCCCAACCTTGAAAAATATTTTGATTTGTCGCTCAGTCAGCACATGTACATCTATTTTGCTACAGGTAAAACGCAGAAAGGAAGAGGTACGATTATCCGTTGAAGCTTCCTTTCTTGTCTCTTTTTATCCTTTTCTTGTTTTCGTGTTTTGGACGTGCTTGACTTTTTCTTCGGAACACTTACCTCAGATGAATGATCTAGGAATGCCGGTAGTCTGTGTCACAAACAGATGTACCTCTATGCACTGCTGTCTTTAAAACAATTCTTTTCTGGAGAGAGTGCTGAAGACTCTCTGCGCTAAGATGTAGATGTAGATCAGTGTGAGTGGACTTGAGGTATACAGAATGGCCGAGCTGTCCATTTCCATTCGAGAAAAATCATCTAATAATGAAAGCTTTATCCTGTTTCTGGAAATTGTGTCCATATTTGAAGCATCGGTGGGCATAACAGTAATAACAACATCACGTTCTGTACAAGAGCACATACCAAATCAGTCACACTCACTGCGTACAGTTAAGGAAGTCAATACGACTGTTGCTTTTGAGGAAAACATCGTCACAGCCAGCAAGTAACTACACAACAACCAGAACACGCCACACTGTATCCATGAACCTCCGCATGTACCAATACTGGTCATGCTATACATTCACCCGCACAGGCTATACGCTATGCTCTACACTGTGTGACATTCGAGAGCCCAAAATACTGCTGTCTGCCACTAAAGCATCGTGCTAGTGCTCCTCTTCTCATAAGGAAGCCCCAGTCTGTGTCTCCTTTGAACTACTCATCCTCTGACCTGTCAAAATACACCAACTGCCACACTAGGATTTTCTGTGTACGCGCTGTGAGGTCCCATAGACAGCTCCTTAGCGATCAGAGTTCGTAGTTATTCACCAACACACTGTCTCCAAGTGCTCCACGAGCAACCATCAAACTGCATGGACGGACCTGCTTAGGGTACATCACAGAAAGCCTACTGTGTCTGCAAGACAAAGACAACTCTGGATGGTCGCCCCCTATCAGCCACATTCCGAGGCTCGACTGTTCTATCAGACTCGCGCGCGAGTGGTTGTAAGAGACCAGCCAGAGTGCTTTTCAATCCAAGACTCCATGCTCCCAGCTCGCCCTGCAACATCCAGGCTCGTAGATGCGCCAGAAGCGCAGTTGACGCCATCGACCACATCCCCTGTCTTAGAGCTAGTGACAGAACGCTGGCGGATGGGGGGTGGGGGGGGGGAGGGGGGTGGCAGGAAACAAGACATACCGTAAATTAAAAGTTTACGGCACACCGTCCACAAGAAGTGAAGCAGAAGTGGTCCACAAAACTATCGTCCAACATTTATTGTAGAATTTTAGAACATATTCTGCACTCGAACGTAATCAGGTATCTCGAACAGAATTACCTCCTCCATGCCAACCAACATGGAATCCAGAAACATCGATCATGTGAAACCCAATTCGCACCTCTCTTGCATGACATCCTGAAAGCTATGATTCAAGGTAATCTGGTAGATGCAGTATTTCTCGCTTTCCGAAAAGCATTTCACGCGATAGAACACCTACGCTTATTATCAAAAGCACGATAGTATGGAATATCACGGGAAGTTTGTGGCTGGACTGAAGATTTCTTGGTAGGGAGGACGTAGCATGATAGCATGGTAGAGTCAGTGACAGATGTAGAAGTAACGTCGGGTGCACCGCAGGGAAGTATGTTGGGCCCCTTGCTGTTCATGTCGTATATTAGTGACCTATCGGGCAATTTTAATAGTAACCTCAAATTTTCGCAGATGAAGCAGTTTTCTGTATAGAAGTAAAGTCTGAACAAAACTGCATAAACGTTCCGTCAGACCTTGATAAGATTTCAAAGTGTTGCAAAGGTTGGCAACTTGCTTTAAATGTCCAGAAACATAAAATTGTGCACTTCACAAAATGAAAAACAACATACTATTTTCTGAACATTATATATAATTCACACCTAGAATCGCCAAACTCATACAAATACCCGGCTGTAACACTTGCAAGTAGGCTATTTATGTGTTTGTATGTTGGCAGCGCTGTGTAGCGCTTTGCGTTAATAACTCTGTCAACACTGTGCACACTGTTTAGGAGATTCTGTTGTTGGTCGGACTATCAGTTGGAGGTGAACAGCCAGCAATGGTGGGAGTTGGGAGTGAGTAATCAGCAGTGATGGAGGTTAGAGGTTAATAATTAGAAGTGTTGGAGGTTTGCAGTATTAGCGCGAGCGGACGGTCTGAATGTATATCCGTCATGGTGATTTAGTACTGATGAATATATAATTTTTGAACTGGCTGTTACATTCTTAAGGTAAATACATTGTTTGCTCTGCAACAAAATCTTACCTTTGCTAACCACATGCCTATTAGTAGTTAGAGCCTACAGTAGTTAGAATCTTTCATTTTGCTGGCTGTATTGGCGCTTGCTGTTTGGCAGTAGTTCGTGTAATGAAGATTTTTGTGAGATAAGTGACTTATGAAATGTATAGGTTATTATTAGGATTTCTTATTATTCGGGGCCATTCTTTTGAGTCAGTTTTAAAGCAGTCAGATCGCGCTATCGTTGAATATTGTGAGTAATTAATGAATAGCAAAAATTTGAGTTGTGTTTGTCAGGGCAAATTCTGTATGTCAGTGTAGAAATGATAAAAATAAGAAAAGAGAAAGTAAAGAAGGCTTAGTATAGTCAGTTTCACTCAGCAGTTTCAGAATTAAATAATGTAGAAGTTTCACCGTCTCAGCACTCAGCAGTTTCAGCAATTATTTTTTTTTTTTTAGTAAGTTTCACCTGGCCATACAGCCAGTACAGCCAGCTAAAAAGAAGATTCTAACTACTGAAGGCTCTAACTACTAATAGGCATGTGGTTAGCGAAGGTAAGGTTTTGTTGCAGAGCAAACAATGTATTTACCTTAAGAATGTGACAACCAGTTCAAAAATTATATAATCATCAGTAATAAATCTCCATGACGGATATACATTCAGACCGTCCGCTCGCGCTAATACTGCAAACCTCCAACAGTTCAAATTATTAACCTCTAACCTCCATCACTGCTGACTACTCACTCCCACCTTGCCGGCCGAAGTCGCCGTGCGGTTAAAGGCGCTGCAGTCTGGAACCGCAAGACCGCTACGGTCGCAGGTTCGAATCCTGACTCGGGCATGGATGTTTGTGATGTCCTTAGGTTAGTTAGGTTTAACTAGTTCTAAGTTATAGGGGACTAATGACCTCAGCAGTTGAGTCCCATAGTGCTCAGAGCCATTTTTTGAGCCACTCCCAACTTCCATCACTGCTGGCTCTTCACCTCCAACTGCCAGTCCGACCAGCCACAGTCTCTCCTGCAGAGTGTGCACAGCGCTGTCAGAGTTATTAATGGAGAGCGCTACACAGCGCTGCCAACATACAAACACCTAAACAGCCTACTTACACACTTAGTTTGGAATGAAATGGAGCGATTACAGAGTCGCAGGTGAAGGAAGTAGCAAACACCGGTTAACTGGTAGGATGCAAGGGAAATGTATTAAGTTTACAAAGATTACTTTTAAATCACTAGTGCGAAACATCCTAGAATATTGCTCAACTGTGTGGGACCAGTAATAGATAGGACTAAGCGCCATAGTGAGTGGATACAAAGAAGGGCCACGAACGGTTTCACGTTAGTTTGACCCATAGGACAGCGTCTCGAAGATGCTGGAGAGAGTGAAGTGACGGATACCTGAAAATAGACGCAAACTATCCCGTGAAAATCGGCTTAAAATCTAGGAATATACTCTGGCTCTGAGCACTATGGGACTTAACATCTGTGGTCATCAGTCCCCTAGAACTTAGAACTAGTTAAACCTAACTAACCTAAGGACATCACAAACATCCATGCCCGAGGCAGGATTCGAACCTGCGACCGTAGCGGTCTTGCGGTTCCAGACTGCAGCGCCTTTAACCGCACGGCCACTTCGACCGGCTAGGAATATACTCTGACCGAAAAAATCGCAACAAAAAGAAGGAGATGTGCGACATAAACCAAAGTTGTCAGGCGTGTTTCTATATCTGAAAGATGATGTCTAGTCATATTTCGTGTCACTCAAATAAGAATGACGCTAGTAGCACCGCTATGAGGATGCAAATGAGGTTTACTTTAAATACACGCTGTAGCGGTAGTCATTGTTAGTTGTCTTTGAGATTGGACGAGGTGAGTTGATGTTAATCGAGAATGCCTTTAAGGCAACAAAGACACCATTATCAACATCTCACTGAGTTTGAACGAGGGCTATGAGAAACTGGACGTTCCTTCTACTACATTCCAGAAAGACTTGGCAGGGATGTAGCCATTGTACAAGATTGCCTATACATGATTTCTGGTAGCGGTTGTCGAGAGAACGTACGATCGCAAGGAAACCGAGCCCCAGACGGATACGTGCCACCACCCAGAAGAAAGACCATCGTGTTCGACATATGGCTCTGACGCATCGTACTGCATGTGCATCAGCAGTTTGAGGAGCAGTCGACACCACAGTCACACAGCGATCTATCACAAATCGGTTACTACAAGGACAGCTACGAGCCAGGCGCCCTATGGCGTGCATTCCATTGACCTCAAACCACCGCCATTTGCGACTTCCGTGGTGTTAAGTGAGAGCTCATTGGAGGGGAGGGTGGAGATCTGTTGTGTTTTCTGGTGAATGCTGTTTCTGCCTCGGTGACAGTGATGGCCTTGTGTTGGTTAGAAGGAGGCTAGTTGAGGACCTGCAACCAACCTGTCTGTGTTGTAGACATACTGGACCTAACCTGGAGTTGTGATCTGGGGTGGCATTTCGTATCACAGTAACAGCAGTCTCGTGATTATTCCATTCACTGAAAATTTATACGTCAGCCTGTTGATTCGACCTGTCGTACTACCATTATGAACGGCGGTGTTTTCCAACACGATAACACTCGACCACACACTGCTGTTGGAACCCAACATGCTCTACAGAGCGTACAGAGTGTCGACATGGTTGTCTTGGCCTGTTTAACTACAAGATCTGTCTGCAATAGGGCATGGAACGTCATCGAATTCCAGCGAAATCCACAAACAGCAATAAACGTCCGTGTATTGACCGAGCAAGTGCAGCAGGCATTGAACTACATCCCACAAACTGGCTTCCAGCACCTGTACAACGGAATATATGCACATTTGCATGCTTGCATTCAACATCCTGGCGGTTTCATCTCTTTTTAATATATCAGCATTTCATATTTGCAATGATGACTTCGCGCTTAAATTAACCTCTAGTTTTGTAACGTTAATCAGTTAAATATGTTTCGTAAGCAAGTGAATTCCCGAAATTTCATTACTCTACATCTATTATTTTTCGGTGTTGCGATTTTCTTCCGTTATTGTATTTCAACATTCTACGTATCGCTCCCGTGGAGGTATCGAACACCAGATTAGGTTAATTACAGTGTACACAAATGCATTTAAGCCATCATTCTTCGCGGGCTCAATGCGTGAATGGAAACGCAAAAAGCCCTAGTAACTGATGCAATGGGACGTGTCCTCTGCCCTACACTCACAGTGGTTGCTGCGTATGGATGTACAGAGGGGTCCAAAAAATTGTATCCACTGTTTAAAAGTCCATAACTGGCAAACTAATTGACAGAGTTGTCTCAGCTTTGGTACTGTAATAGTTTGTAGTTCCGGCAATCGCCACACAAGCGTTGTATTGCGCTGTTTTGTTTTGTCAGATGACAGTTGCCATATAGTGTTTTGTTCTTAGTTGCACCTAGTTACTCGAGTAAACATGGCTGGCGCAAGGCTTACAGTCGATGAAAGGAAGTCAGTTTTGAAGTGATATTTTAAGTACGAAAACATTAATGAGGTTCAACGGCAATGGCGAAATGAGTATCAAACAGAGCCACCGACACGTTTAACGATTCGTCGCATTCGAGACAAATTTGAAGCCGAAAGCTGTGTTAAAGATGTACACAAACAACGATCTAGACGACCTGTAACAGTAACAAGTCCAGCTAACTCCCGTCGTGTGTTACAACAATTCACTCGCTCACCACAGAAGTCTGTGAGACAGTGTGCCCGTGAAACTGGAGTGAGTCACTCAAGTTTGCCGGGAGTAAATGTGTGGTGTTGGGTTGTCTTACCGGGCCTTGATTGGGCCATTCTTCTTTGACGGCACAATTACCGGTAAGGTGTACCTTTAGAAGCTTCAGACATCCATTTTACCTGCCATCTGAGACTTGTATGGAGACGGAAGAGTTTACTTTCAACAAGATGGTTCCCCAGCCCACTACCAAAATCGTCTGCCAGGAAAATGGATAGGCCGTAGAGGTGCTGTGGAGTATCCTCCTCGATTCCCAGACCTAACTCCTCTGGACTGTTACCTGTGGGGAATACTAAAGGACGTCGTTTAAAGCCACGCGCATTGGATGAACTAAGAGAATCCATCGTACATTAATGTGCAAATATACAACTGAACACGTTGCAGTCAGTAGTTCGTGCTGCAGTTCGGCGGCATCGTTTGTGTGTGGATGTTAATGGTTACCATTTCGAACACCTACAGTGATATCTTTAATTCGAACTTTAAGCTACACTTTCACCAAAAATGAGACAACTTCGTCAAGTAGTTTGCAAGTTATGGACTTTTAAACAGTGGACACATTTTTTAGGAGCCCTCTGTATATGTGTATATACATGTGATACATCTAGTGCATGGAACTTCAAGTAACCCGAGGTAGTTGGCTGTAGAAAGATTCTAAGATCGTACTCCAAATATTATAAAAACGAAAACTCAATGTCCTTCTTTGTCAGGGAGACCTGCGGCAACGGCCACCACAACCAGATGAATGTAGGACGCACCACACGACTATGTTATGATCGTCAAAGAACTTTTTTATGCTTCTGTCAAAGCGATCACCAGGTAAGTAATCACCAGATAATTCGTAGACTTCATTGGTTTATATTAATATTTCGCTAAGTAGCGACAACATCCATTCAGATTTCGTCAAATAACGTTTGCATCACCTCTTGCGAGATGAGGTTACCCTTCTTCTTTCAAAAATACTGGACAATTAACGGTATTAACGGTATTAAAACCTACATTTGAAAAAGGGTATAGGAAGTATTATGAGCTAAACAGGACTTTTTCTCTGCTCAGTACTGCATGTAACATATTTCTGACGATAATAACAAAAAGTATCGGAGTAATTTTAGAAAACATACTTTTGCAGGATAAAATCCGGCTAAGGAAGGGCGGGTTCCTTTAACACTACACCTTTGACAACGGACAAACAATTGAGAGGCATACAAATTTGAGTGGGAACTAAATTTTCTGTTCAGTAACAATGTGAAAGCATTAGACAACGCAGATAGTAGAATATTGTGGGAAATATCCAGCAAATTTAGAAAGACTTCACAATGTTCCCATTTGTTGAAAGAAAATTTTTACAGAAGAATAATTTTAGGTTAATGACGAGGTTGCAGTTGGCGTCTATCCAAGTATGTTCAAGATGTGGTGAGTAATCACTAAGGGAAATAGAGTATTGCAGTCACAGTCTTCACGACTGAAATTATATAGTGACATTGTTAGTGGTGATCTTATTTGTATTGCAGATAGTGAGAACACCCTTTTAAAAACGCACTAATAAATTAAATATTAATGCCAAGTACTAGACTCACCTATTTGCATTATGAAAACGACAGTTATGGGTATTGAAGTTCACAATGCTATCCCAAGCAAATTTGTAATAAATTATCATGATACAGCCAATACTTCCCGAGAATACAAACGTAGTTACTCACGTTCACATACAAGAGCTACAGCCAAAGGAAGTAGAAGGGTTCAGTTACATACCTGGGCCGGCCCGTGTGGCCGTGGGGATCTAGGCGCTTCAGTCTGGAACCGCGTGACCGCTGCGGTCGCAGGTTCGAGTCCTGCCTCAGACATGGATGTGTGTGATGCCCTTAGGTTAGTTTGGTTTATGTAGTTCTAAGTTCTAGGGGCTGATCACTGATGACCACAGATGTTAAGCCCCATAGTGCTCAGAGCCATTTGAACATACCTGGGATCATACACAGAACAGAAAATAAAAACTGAGGAACGAAGCCATTACTTAACCTTAAACTACACGGCAAGCATCCTTACACAATAACAGTTGCACTTGGACGCACATTACCACTTACAGAGATGAGATTTTACAGAAGAACGACTGGCTACAGGACACCAGACAAGAACTAATACACATATGAGCCGAATTCTGGATTTCAAAGGGATTAAAAAAGTAAGATGATATTTTTTTAAATAAAGGAAGAAACCATGTCACATTATGAAAGAAATTAGAGCTTCCTAAATACTAATTAACTATCGCCAGTAGTAAAAGATAATTGAGAGTCCTAGTAACAGGTGGAAGGAACTGAAAAGAAAGTAAACTCGTGCACCAGACATATAAGACATAACGGTGTAACAGGAGTAATGCCTTAGGAAAGAAGGGGTATTGAACATTCCGCTGGATTAATTCAGACAAAAGAGCTTTATGTCTTCGTCAGACAATTCGGCCACGTATGTCTTGATTACACTAAATCAGTTTCGGATAAACCTCATTTCAGGAAGACTGCGCCAGTTTCCTACACTCTGGTTTGTTCACCTTTGTCTTTCTTTCCCTTACAAGCTTCTTGTCTCCGAATGAGGATGATGAAACGATAAAACTGCATGCTGATAACGTCATGAATTTTCTGTGGGGTTATTGTAAATGCATGTGACACTATACAAGCGACTTTTTGCAAGTTTAGAGAACCATAAAGTGTTTAAATTGTAAGGATAGATTTTGTATGATGCTCAGTTGATCACGTTTCACGTGAGTATCACTAAAACTTTTTTGTCTCTGCAATGTCAATTATTTAGGAAGACAGCATGAAGGAGGTTCAATGTAGACCGAGATCGGCTGCTGGGAAAGAAATAAAAACAGCAGGTGTTGCTGTAGAGCGCACAATGGAATTATTCAAATATCTTACGGCAGTTAACGACCCCTCGCACAATACATTACTATAAATTTTCCTTCTGCTTCTTAACACAAGCTTGCTGACTTTTTAGCAGTCTTCCAGAAAAAGCCTATTACTGCAAACAAGTGTTCTGGGCGCCTCCGGACTATTTCAGATCGGTGATATTTGTGTCTCTTGTGGTAGCTGTGAGCACTCGTGCAGTTGCCGCCTTCATTTCGTTTCGTTTCGCTGGGTCTTCAGGCGGTGCGACGACGGCTCCGTTTTAATACCAGCCTCTGCAGGCTGTGGGGCAGATGGGGGGAGGTGGGGGGCGATGGAGGCAGGCGGCAGGCGGTGACGCATTATATCGCCTCCTTCTGGCCATCGATTGCTGTAAACACCGTTTCCATGTATACGAAAGCTATATCGGAGGGGCACCCACTCAGCGGGAAAGCGCTACTGCGCATGCGCCATCGCCGAACGAAGGGAGACCACACGACACTAGAGGAACGCTCTTCAACGACTTGTGACGGATTCTGATTTAACGTACTTCAACATCTTTTACCTTCAGTGGCTGCCGAGTCTGATCCGCTAGGTCATATAAGTTTTTCTAAGCATCGTCATCCGTGTCAGTGATTTTGTGCAATTCGCTGAAAAATAAATTTCTAAGTACAACAAAAGCTACATATGTGTCATGAAGTTCAATATCGCAATCACTGTCAGAGTTTTACCAAATTAATTTATTCTGTTAGTGGTTTCCTCGACCCATTTTGGGCCACAAAATGCGTACAATAAATTTTTAAGAGTGTGTGGCTGTTGCTCCTAAATAAACAAGCACAAACCGGGACATGTACGTGACTCTGATACACGCTGTAGCCTTTACTGATACACAAATGTGGGCAAGATACATGTTGTTCCCAGATGAGTACAATAATGGAAAGAAAAAAAACAGGTTTATTTTGACTAAAAATGGTTCAAATGGCTCTGAGCACTATGGGACTTAACATCTGTGGTCATCAGTCCCCTAGAACTTTGAACTACTTAAACCTAACTAACCTAAGGACATCACACACATCCATGCCCGAGGCAGGATTCGAACCTGCGACCGTATCAGTCGCGCGGTTCCGGACTGAGGGCCTAGAACCACATGACCACCGCGGCCGGCAAGGTTTATTTTCCCTCCACGATTATTGCAAAAAGAAATTCCAAAATTCTTATTTAAATTTTTGTGTATCACGGTATATGTATGTTGACTAGCAAAATTATGTAAAATATTTTGTTGAATATGGGTTTCCTGTCACTCGCGTAAAATCTGTGTGGTTCACTTACGATAGTCAGAAGAATTCATACCTGTAACCTCTCTGAAACACCAAACTTTGTTATTACTGAATATAAATTTAAACGTTACATAGTCATTTCTGTAGTGTACGAAAGTGAGGCATGGACTACTAACAGTTCAAACAAGTATATATGTCTCACCTAACTCTGCCACCTCAAATACATCTGGAACAACAATAGATGTTCAAAAACGGTTTTCACCAGCATGAACGTACGGCAGGGGCTTAGGAAGCCAAATACTACGCGAAATTTTAAAACGTAAAAAATACTATTTTCAACACAAACTTGTGTATTTTTATATAGACATCCCCCTATTATTTCGTATTCAATCAATAGCATGAAAAATTACAAAAATAGTGGCGTTGGTTGCATTCCAATACGTCAATTACGTCCCGAGAAATTGCGACGCGAAGCTGACGCTTCAAATAAATGAAGCGCACAGCTAACGCACGTCCTGAGACCCAAACGTGCACGTCACGCTGCCCGTGTCAGAGGCTCACACGGTGGATAGGTATGCACACTCCAAAAGAATAAACAAATAACGCGTCCAACGCAAAGTTACGCTTTTCAAATTGCAAATATAAGTTTATTCTGGCGATTCTGGTGATTAGAGATAACACACTTGAATTCACATTCCTAAACACATTTACTAGTGCCCTGTCGCCCACAGAAACTGTATTGTTGTGCGTTACGTCCAGCATAGAAAATACACCCACATCTTGACCAATGAAACTGTGTCACGTCAACATACGTATGTTCGAAGTGCCCTCCGTTTGCATCAATATACCTTTGCAGAGTGTAATACAGATTGTAGAGATTCTACAGATATTGCCGCACACGCCGCAGTAATACGATGTTGCATATCCTCTACCGTCGTTGGAGATTCTTGATACACTCTGTCTCTCACTGAGCCGCAGAGAAATAAATCTAATGGCGTCAGGTCGGGGGACCCGTGCTGGCCTACCCCATCCACCTACTTGGAAATGTCGCATCTCGAACGTCTCTTTCAACTTTTGCATTGTGTGTGGGGCATCCATCATGTTGGAACCACACTGTGTAGGGAAGCAGCATACCCACGCCTTATAAAATTCACATCAGTCTTTCCATTGTGTGCCAGCCTAGTCCGCTGTAACTAGCTCTGACGTCATAAATGTTGTGCAATACTTTAAAAATCAAGTAAATAACCTGAAACGTTTCTAGCATGTCAGGAGTAATACAAAATCAATATGTGTTGGATATCAGTTCAAGAACTTTAACCATTTTCGAAATTTGGATGTTTTTCTGTAAAAATCATTGGCGCAACAGAAAAAGCTAGAAACTTAAAAATTTATATTTAAATTCCTTTTGCATAATAATTTAGTAGAACAGTATTTTGGATCTCACAAATTAAAATTTTAGTTGAAATTCATGATTTTCTGGTTTTAGTCTTAGAAATTAAGGAAGCAAGATAGAGTAAGTAGGCGAATAAATAAAGCTAGGATGTTTAAATTTAAGTACAAGGGAGATCCGCTATAATCATAGAAATGTGAGAAGTTTCAACAGAAGAACTATTCAACTATAGCTACAGCGGATCTCCAAAGAGCAAGTTCAGAGCTCGTCCACTGCGTGTAGTGAAATTAAATCTCTCGCCCAAAATATTTGACTTAGCCACATCAGACTTTTATTATGATTACTTGTGTGCTGATTGCACAATTAAATTGAAAGCTTCATCGGCCATCAGCAAAGGATGCAATGATTTATTCGATAACTTAAAGTGGTGCATTACTAGCCCAGCGGCTAGTCGGGAGAGCAGATTTGATGAGGCGTTCCCTTAGCCGTCCACACCGCAGCTTTATATGTAAGAAAGCTGCGCGAAAAAAGGAAGGCCCCAGTTGTCTCCAGACGCTGATTAGCGCACCACCTGTGCCTGGAGTCGCGTTGCGTCGGTATCGTTGATATAAACAGCCTCGGATGCAGTAATAAGTTACTCGGGATACGCATAACCATGAAATCGTTTTCGAGTGAGGTGTTAATTTTGGGATGACGTTAATGATCTATCTTTAGTTTGCGTATGTCGTATTTTCACGTGCCGCCGCAGGACAGACATTCTACCATTATTAGCGTGGCGTTTGATGAACATTATCATCAAATTATGACGAGCATTCACTTAAACATTTAATTTGAACAGTTATAGTTGCATCAGCGCATTAGACTCTGAACTGCTCTGGTAGTTGGATTGTGTGAATTCTTTTTGGTCTGTGACTTTCAGAATATAGTGAACATTTTAGAGAGAATGGTTTTTGATTATGAATCCCAGACAATCTCCTAATTCCTCAGAGCTATAAGCTGTAGCTATAAATGTATTTCTCAGATGAAGTGGGCACTAGGAAGTCTAATTACAGGCTTCACGTTTTGCTAATCACTTTCTGGTTGCCAATATTGTAGTTAGAGAGCCAGTGTTGCGAACGGCAAACAACAGCATTAAATAAATAATAGGAACATTAACAATTATTCCAACCACCGCCCCACAACTGGTAGTCGAGTTTCCAATCCTAGATCCTCGATGAGGAGCGCTAATGTGTTGAAGAAATGATGCATATCGCTGTCCATTCAATGTTACACGGTAAAAATAGGGGCCTAAAATACAGTTAGAAATGATACCGCACCAAACATTGACATTCCACTGGGGTTGATGAACAACATGGCGAATACAGTGGGGATTTTGCACGGACCAGTAGTGCATGTTCCGCAGATTCTCACAAGTGCATTCATTATCTGAAAAATACCTTCAGCAGTTAAACAGAGATTCGACTCGTGGCGAAAACATATTAGACCTTCAGGTGACAAACAGATCCGAACTATTTGAAACAGTTAACGCAGAACAGGGAATCAGCGATCATAAAGCGGTTACAGCATCTATTATTTCAGCCGTAAATAGAAATATTATAAAAGGTAGAAAGATTTTTCTGTTTAGCAAAAGTGACAAAAAGCAGATTACAGAGTACCTGACGGCTCAACACAAAAGTTTTGTCTCAAGTACAGATAGTGTTGAGGATCAGTGGACAAAGTTCAGAACCATCGTACAATATGCATCAGATGAGTACGTGCCAAGCAAGATCGTAAGAGATGGAAAAGAGCCACCATGGCACAACAACCGAGCAAGAATACTGCTAACGAAGCAAAGGGAACTTCACAGCAAACAAAACAAAGCCAAAGCCTTGCAGATAAACAAAAATTACGCGAAGCGAAATGCAGTGTGAAGAGGGCTATGCGAGAGGCGTTCAATGAATTCGAAAGTAAAGTTCTATGTACTTACTTGGCAGAAAATCCTAAAAATTTTGGTCTTATGTCAAAGCTGTAGGTGGATCAAAAGAAAATGTCCAGATACTCTGTGACCAAAATGGTACTGAAACAGAGGATGACAGACTAAAGGCCGAAATTCTAAATGTCTTTTTTCAAAGCTGTTTCACAGATGAAGACTGCACTGTAGTTCCTTCTCTAGATTGTCACACAGATGACAAAATCGCTGATATCGAAATAGATGACAGAGGGATAGAAAAACTATTAAAATCGCTCAAAAGAGGAAAGGCCGCTGGACCTGATGGGATACCACTTTGATTTTACACAGAGTACGCCAAGGAACTTCCACCCCTTCTTGCAGCGGTGTACCGTAGGTCTCTAGAAGAGCGTAGCGTTCCAAAAGATTGGAAAAGGGCACAGGTCATCCCCGTTTACAAGAAGGCACGTCGAACAGATGTGCAGAACTATAGACCTATATCTCTAACGTCGCTCAGTTGTAGAATATTGGAACACGTATTATGTTCGAGTATAATGACTTTTCTGGAGGCTAGAAATCTACTCTGTAGAAATCAGCACGGGTTTCGAAAAAGACGATCGTGTGAAACCCAGCTAGCGCTATTCGTCCACTAGACTCAGAGGGCCATAGACACGGGTTCCCAGTTAGATGCCATGTTTCTTGACTTTCCCAAGGCGTTTGATACAGTTCCCTACAGTCGCTTAACGAACAAAGTAAGAGCATATGGACTATCAGACCAATTGTATGATTGGATTGAAGAGTTCCTACATAACAGGACGCAGCATGTCATTCTCAATGGGGAGAAGTCTTCCGAAGTACTAGTGATTTCAGGTGTGCCGCAGGGGAGTGTCGTAGGACCGTGGCTATTCACAATATATGTAAATGACCTTGTGGATAACATCAGTAGTTCACTGAGGCTTTTTGCGGATGATGCTGTAGTATATCGAGAGGTTGTAACAATGGAAAATTGTACTGAAATGCAGGAGGATTTGCAACTAATTGACGCATGGTGCAGGGAATGGCAATTGAATCTCAAGTGTAATGTGCTGCGAATACACAGGAAGAAAGATCCTTTCTCAATTAGCTACAGTATAGCAGATCAGCAACTGGAAGCATTTAATTCCATAAATTACCTGGGAGTAGGCATTAGGAGTGATTTAAAATGGAATGACCATATAAAATTAATCGTCGGTAAGCAGATGCCAGACTAAGATTCGTTGGAAGAATCCTAAGGAAATGCAGTCCGAAAACAAAGGAAGTAGGTTACAGTACGCTTATTCGCCCACTGCTTGAATGCTGCTCACCGGTGTTGGATCCGTACCAGATAGAGTTGATAGAAGAGATAGAGAAGATCCAACGGAGAGCAGAACGCTTCGTTACAGGATTATTTAGTAATCGCGAAAGCGTTACGGAGATGATAGATAAACTCCAGTGGAAGACTCTGCAAGAGAGACGATCAGTAGCTGGGTGCGGGCTTTTGTTGAAGTTTCGAGAACATACCTTCACCGAGGAGTCAAGCAGTATATTGCTCCCTCCTACGTATATCTCGCGAAGAGACCATGCGGATAAAATCAGAGCTATTAGAGCCCACACAGAGGCATACCGACAATCTTTCAATCCACGAACAATACGAGACTGGAATAGAAGGGAGAACTGATAGAGGTACTCAAGGTACCCTCCACCACACACCGTCAGGTGGCTTGCGGAGAATGGATGTAGATGTAGACCAAGATTGTAAATGAAGCCTCGTCCGTAAACAATGTATTGCTTAGGAATACTGGATTACCTTGCAACTGCTGAAGTGCAAAACGGCAGAATGCAATGCGGGATTCAAGTCACTCCTGTACAGTTCTTGGTGCAGTCAGATATGGAATAGATAAAACTGATTCCGATGAAAGATTCTGCATACACTGCTGTGGCTTATTCCTACACCTCGTGCAATTTCTCGCACACCCACCTGAGGATTGGACGCTAGAGCAGCCAGAAGAACAATTTCGTTTCCATTGCCAGTCGCTGGCGTTGCACGTCGACGTTTTGTGGGAGCCCAGCTTCCTGTTTCCGTGAGTGTCTTCCAGTTGTTGCCGATGATTGGAGGGGACACCGCCGATCTGGGTTGTAAGGTGTCAGGCAAATCCAACATCTTCCATGAAAACCCTGACATGATAAGCAAATCCAGTAGTATGTCACATAGCTCCGAATAAATCGTGACATTGAATTAACCAAAGTAATACGAGTAACGAGTGAGCAAATGGAATACCACAGACTAACACAAGAATGCCTAAATGCATGTTATACCTTCCCACCGTGAGACAGACGCAGACCTGAGGGGAGAAACGAGAACAGAAGCCGAGAGCAGAACCGTGTTAAGCGAGAAGGCCCTATGATAAGGTACGGACACGCACGTCGCCAGCTAACCGCTAGGACCACACCACCCGCAAGTTTTTAGCGTGAGACTTTTTCGCGTCTCTGTTATGTTAGGACCACCCCCCAGCCCATGTTAAAAGCTAGAGCCCTCCAGAAGAACAATATAGATCTTACGATAACGCTAAAATGACCACACCAGCTGCAAGTTTTAGCGTGAGACTTTTTCGCGTCTCTGTTACGTTGCAAACTTTAAAAACATTGCCCCACCACGAAAAGTATAACGTTTCTCATTGGATAGACAGAATTTTTGTAGGTGGAGCTTAAGGTTAACATTGAGACCCTGATTGGTCAGATGAAAACACAGCCAGATAGTTTTTTTTTAAACCAACTTCGGTAAATTGTAGTAAGGAGAAGTTAGGAGGGAGTTGCTTGAGAGTTGCTTCGGAGAGGGCGAGGTGGACGGAGCTGTGCTGCACACCGCCCCCTGACGAACACCGACAAGGTAATGAACGCACGCGGTGCCGCATTTTTGAGCGCATAAGGCTTGACTCAGAACTGCAGATGTCTCATCTGTTACATCCCCTTTCTGCGTAATACTAGTGTCGATCGTCAATTAAAGTTCATGGTGTTCACATTTGCCACTTGAAGTAAAAATCTGAAACGCGATGATTTTTCTGTTATATAGTTATTGAGAAGCCACATCAGCCACTGTAATTTACGACAAGTTAGATAAGTAATTAAAGATAATTGCGGGTCACTGTAGACCATTGTGATAGTTTTCTCTTTTGTGGAACTTGATTTAAACCTTGATTATAGATGTGATATGGCATAGGTCATCCTTCGATCCATTGTAGAACTTGGAAACCCATTCAGGGAATATTCGTTCACATTTTTGTTGAACGCAGTCGGTTTTTACTATCCTGTATTAAAACGTTTCCTTTTATCAATAGTGCAATTTATAAACAATGTGTTGCGAGTAGAATAAAATTTCCAATGGTAAACTTAACTGCTTTTTCGACGTTATTTTACCAGCTAACTAAAAATAGGAAAGCCTTGAACCCCTTCCACTAAATTTAGTTAGTATTAAGATTCCTTTGCAGGGAGTGCAGTGGAGCTGACACTGAAATCATTAAGTATTTGGTTAAATCATCGCTAGTCTCACTGAACTCTTCTGAATTCTACATGTCATGTGTGGTCTGGCGTCTCCTTACCAGCAACAGGTCCCAGGTTCAAACTAGTCAATTCCCTAAAAAAAACACGCTCAGAGCGTCGTTGCGCGAAAGTGGTAGGGAGACACGATATAGAACAAACAGACACCACGCAGAATGTTAGAGGGTAGCGTTCAGCATACATTTTCACAGCCGCGGTTTTATTTTTGTCACATTCGCCATTAACTAAAGTAATATCTAGTTTTTCTTCATTACTGAAGGCCGGCATATCGACTAGATGACGGAAAATATAACAAGCCACAAGAAAACAGGTTTTAATGTGGCAAGTTATGTGAATTACGTTACAGTATGAGAGCAGTGCAGCAGACCATTTGAGACACTTGTACACTGAAGGTAGAGCATCCCGTGGTGATATTGGTATGTTTACGGCAGGATACAGGCTCCAGTACAGGCAACCCCTGCTCTGAGTACAGTACTACATGCGATGCCTTACGTCAAAAACTGACACCCTTGTTATCCTTTACCAGCCACATATTTCGGAACTTATGAGGCTTAGAAACGTGAAACCAAGTGTGTTACCACCAATTGTACCTCTAGTTATCATTTCGCAACAATAAACATTATGCGCAGGACATTCGTCATTCTAATACCGCATTATTTGACAGATAATAAGAGGTGTACTATTTCAAGTAAGTTTCAGCTCGAAAAAGGGCTAAACTATCCCTCTTTAGGAGTGTCATCTATGAAATCATGGACACATGATGTTTCGTCATACGGCACAACACCATACATTAACACTCCACTGACGAAGTACGTCATCACATCACGATTACCGGCAGTGAGAGGTGCACGCTTGAGTCTCAAGACTTGCGCTAGCTGTGCACTTAATTTCAAGCATCAGCTTCGCTTTGCAGTTTCTCGGGATTTAATTGACGTATTGCGATGCAACCAACGCCATTATTTTTGTGATTTTCCATGCTATTGGTTGCATACGAAATAATAGGGGGGGTGTCAATTTAAAAATACGCAAGTTTGCGTTGAAAATAGTATTAGTTTTCGTTTTAAAATTTCACATAGTATTTGGTTTGCTAAGCCCCTGTCATACGTTCATGCTGGAGAAAACAGATTTGAATGTCTATTGTTGTTCCAGAGATTTTTGAAGTGGCAGAATTAGGTGAGACACCGTATATATATATATATATATATATATATATATATATATATATATATATATATATATATATATATATATATATATATTTGTGTGTGTGTGAATGCCAAGATCGCTTGATTTTAAGACCTTTACTCCAAATTTTAGTTTCAAAAGACTCATGCTGTCGTCTTCAGATTGGCATTACATTTCGCGTATATGTTCACATACATGCGTCGTCGAAACCATGTGTCGTTTTGAAATCTAGTGTTACTAAAAGCTGATCGTTTGGTGGGTAGCTAAAACAAATGGTTCACATGGCTCTGAGCACTATGGGACTTTACATCTGAGGTCATCAGTCCCCTAGAACTTGGAACTACTTAAACCTAACTAACCCAAGGACGTCACACACATCCACGCCCGATGCAGGATTCGAACCTGCGACCGTAGCGGTCGCTCGGTTCCAGACTGAAGCGCCTAGAACCGAACGGCCACCCTGGCCAACTGTGGGTAGATCAGATAGCTAATGAGGAAGTACTGAATCGAAAGGAGAAGAACTATTTGTTTCACCACTTTACTAAGAGACGGGATCAGACGACAGTATACAGTTGAAATGACGGTGCCTGTGTTATTAAACAGTGCGGAACCACGTTCCTTAGGACAAGTATGCATGGACGTTGGGGATCTGGCCGTGATTAGTATTCGGAGGCCGAGGCGGTTAAGGCGACCGCTCTCGTAAAGCGGAAAATCCGAGTTTGGTCCCGGTCCGGCACAAATATTCGCTGTCGTCATTCTAATATACAGGCGAAGGTGGTTCATATGCGCAATTGGGAATGACAGAATACACTTTGAGTTGTGAAAGAATAATGATTTACTAATGGAGGGAAGTATGAGAGAGAAAAATTGTCGAGAGAGATCGAGGCTTCACAATAGTAAACCAGGTTGAAGTATATGTTTAAGTCAAGCACAGACGAAAAGGCTTGCTGAGCATGGACCAGGATATTGAGTTGCATCAAACCAGTCTGCAGACAGAAGACCGTTACGGCAAACGTACAGATCTTCGATAGCTGTGGTAAATATATGTATTTTTTTTTCAGGGATATTACCAGAGGAAAACCCAGAGCTGATCAACATCATCAAGTGTCGCAAACTACAACACCTCGGCCACTTCATGAGGAATCAAAAAAGATACGAGCTGCTTCAACGTACCCTGCAAGGAAAAAGCAACGGAAAGGGACCTCCGGTACTAAGAAGAACGTCCTGGCTCGACAGCCTTAGATCTTGGTTTAGTATTAGTTCTGAAGAACTGTTGCGCATTGTAACTGATAAAGACCAAATAGCCATGATGATCGCCAACGTCCGAAGTGGACAGGCACGCTAAGAGGAAGAAGAATGGAAATTATGCGCGATTCCTTAGATATCTCTTGTTCAACTCTTTTCTCATTGTTCTAACAACCTACACGTTGATGATTTACCATTATATCATCCTCGTCCACTGTGCAACTATGTATTTAGTAGAGTGCCAATATTTCTCTGATGTCGAGAAGAAAGGGTGAAGAAGGGTTTTATGGTTTCATGTTCCATCGGGGAGAGGGGAGGAGGAGATCATTGTCATTATAGACACGGAACACAAACTAGGGTTGGGGACGCAATTATTTGAGAACTTATTAAGTAATAAATTTGAGAACTTATTTCGTAATAAAACACTCCTTCAGAATATGGTTTTGGGTTTCTTTTGACACAAAACCAAACGTACATCCAACGGTAAAAATAAAATAAGTAAAATAGAATACTTCTAGTGACCACCAGACAGTGCCACAAGTTCCTCTAAAAAATCGTAACACAACATACAGACACGTCATACTAGCAAATGTAGATCTACCTGATGAGTGAGGTTCAAACCTTTGAAACGCGTCGTGGGGATAAATATAGAGTGACTGGTAGCAGTAAACGTATTGTTTTATTTAAAGTCAATAACAGTCACGGTAAAGCCTGGCCAAAAATGTTCGCATTTAAAGTAAACGAGTATAAGCAATTCAGATGTCCTTGATAAATCACCTGTAAGGTGACTCCGAATGACATACGATTATCACTTCTTTTTTGCTCCGAAAATATCTTTCCAAGGTATCAATCTTATCTCATAAGCTATTCAATGTATAACTACATGTTGTTGTTGTTGTTGTTGTTGTTGTTGTTGCCTTCAGTCCTGAGACTGGTTTGATGCAGCTCTCCATGCTACCCTATCCTGTGCAAGCTTCTTCATCTCCCAGTATTTACTGCAACCCACATCCTTTTGAATCTGCTTAGTGTATTCATCTCTTGGTCTCCCTCTATGATTTTTACCCCCCACACTGCCCTCCAATGCTAAATTTGTGATCCCTTGATGCCTCAAAACATGTCCTACTAACCGGCCCCTACTTTTTGTCAAGTTGTGCCACATACTCCTCTTCTCCCCAATTCTATTCAATACTTCATCATTAGTTATGTGATCTACCCATCTAATCTTCAGCATTCTTCTGTAGCACCACATTTCGAAAGCTTCTATTCTCTGATTGTCCAAACTATTTATCGTCCATGTTTCACTTCCATACATGGCTACACGCCATACAAATACTTTCAGAAACGACTTCCTGACACTTAAATCTATACTCGATGTTAACAAATTTCTCTTCTTCAGAAACGCTTTCCTTGCCATTGCCAGTCTACATTTTATATCTTCTCTACTTCGACCATCATCAGTTATTTTGCTCCACAAATAGCAAAACTCCTTTACTACTTTAAGTGTCTCATTTCCTAATCTAATTCCCTCAGCATCACCCGACTTAATTCGACTACATTCCATTATCATCGTTTTGCTTTTGTTGAAGTTCATCTTATACCCTCCTTTCAAGACACTATCCATTCCGTTCAACTGCTCTTCCAAGTCCTTTGCTGTCTCTGATAGAATTACAGTGCCATCGGCGAGCCTCAAAGTTTTTATTTCTTCTCCATGGATTTTAATACCTACTCCGAACTTTTCTTTTGTTTCCTTTACTGCTTGTTCAGTATACAGATTGAATGACATCGAGGAGAAGCTACAACCCTGTCCACTCCCTTCCCAACTACTGCTTCCCTTTCATGTCCCTCGACTCTTATAACTGCCATTTGGTTTCTATACAAATTGTAAATAGCCTTTCGCTCCCTGTATTTTACCCCTGCCATCTTCAGAATTTGAAAGAGAGTATTCCAGTCAACATTGTCAAAAGCTTTCTCTAAGTCTACAAATGCTAGAAACGTAGGTTTGCCTTTCCTTAATCTAGCTTCTAAGATAAGTCGTAAGGTCAGTATTGCCTCACGTGTTCCAATATTTCTATGGAATCCAAACTGATCTTCCCCTAGGTCGGCTTCTACTAGTTTTTCCATTCGTCTGTAAAGAATTCGCGTTAGTATTTAGCAGACGTGACTTATTAAACTGATAGTTCGGTAATTTTCACACCTGTCAACACCTGGTTTCTTTGTGTTCAAATGGTTCAAATGGCTCTGAGCACTATGGGACTTAACTACAGTGGTCAGCAGTCCCCTAGAACTGAGAACTACTTAAACCTAACTAACCTAAGGACATCACACACATCCATGCCCGAGGCGGGATTCGAACCTGCGACCGTAGCGGTCGCGCAGCTCCAGACTGTAGCGCCTAGAACCGCTCGGCCACTCCAGCCGGCTGGTTTCTTTGGGATTAGAATTATTATATTCTTCTTAAAGTTTGAGGGTATTTCGCCTGTCTCACACATCTTCCTCACCAGATGGAAGAGTTTTGTCAGGACTGGCTCTGCCAAGGCCGTCAGTAGTTCTAATGGAATGTTGTCTACTCCCTGGGCCTTGTTTCGACTCGGGTCCTTCAGTGCTCTGTCAACCTCTTCACGCAGTATCATATCTCCCATTTCATCTTCATCTACATCCTCTTCCATTTCCATAATATTGTCCTCAAGTACATCGCCCATGTATAGACCCTCTATATACTCCTTCCACCTTTCTGCTTTTCCCTTCTTTGCTTAGAACCGGGTTTCCACCTGAGCTCTTAATATTCATAGAAGTGGTTCTCTCTTCTCCAAAGGTCTCTTTTATTTTCCTGTAGGCAGTATCTATCTTACCCTAGTGAGACAAGCCTTTACATCCTTACGATTATCCTCTATCCATCCCTGCTTAGCTATTTCGCACCTCCTGTCGATCTCATTTTTGAGACGTCTGTATTCCTTTTTGCCTGCTTCATTTTTTTTTTTTGTTTTTGTTTTTTGTCATCAGTCTACTGACTGGTTTGATGCGGCCCGCCACGAATTCCTTTCCTGTGCTAACCTCTTCATCTCAGAGTAGCACTTGCAACCTACGTCCTCAATTATTTGCTTGACGTATTCCAATCTCTGTCTTCCTCTACAGTTTTTGCCCTCTACAGCTCCCTCTAGTACCATGGAAGTCATTCCCTCATGTCTTAGCAGATGTCCTATCATCCTGTCCCTTCTCCTTATCAGTGTTTTCCACATATTCCTTTCCTCTCCGATTCTGCATAGAACCTCCTCATTCCTCACCTTATCAGTCCACCTAATTTTCAACATTCGTCTATAGCACCACATCTCAAATGCTTCGATTCTCTTCTGTTCCGGTTTTCCCACAGTCCATGTTTCACTACCATACACTGCTGTACTCCAGATGTACATCCTCAGAAATTTCTTCCTCAAGGCTGGTATTTGATATTAGTAGACTTCTCTTGGCCAGAAATGCCTTTTTTGCCATAGCGAGTCTGCTTTTGATGTCCTCTTTGCTCCGTCCGTCATTGGTTATTTTACTGCCTAAGTAGCAGAATTCCTTAACTTCATTGACTTCGTGACCATCAATCCTGATGTTAAGTTTCTCGCTGTTCTCATTTCTACTACTTCTCAATACCTTCGTCTTTCTCCGAGTTACTCTCAAACCATACTTTGTACTCATTAGACTGTTCATTCCGTTCAGCAGATCATTTAATTCTTCTTCGCTTTCACTCAGGATAGCAATGTCATCAGCGAATCGTATCATTGATATCCTTTCACCTTGTATTTTAATTCCACTCCTGAACCTTTCTTTTATTTCCATTATTGCTTCCTCGATGTACAGATTGAAGAGTAGGGGCGAAAGGCTACAGCCTTGTCTTACCCCCTTCTTAATACGAGCACTTCGTTCTTGATCGTCCACTCTTATAATTCCCTCTTGGTTGTTGTACATATTGTATATGACCTTTCTCTCCCTATAGCTCACTGCATTTTTATATTTTCTCCCTTCGTCAGTTAAGTTCAATATTTCTTCTGTTACCCAAGGAGTTCTACTAGCCCTCGTCTTTTTACCTACTTAATCCTCTGCTGCCTTCACTACTTCCTCCCTCAGAACTACCCATTCTTCTTCTACTGTACTTTTTCCTACCATTCCAGTCAATTATTCCCTTATGCTCTCCCTCAAACTCTGTACAACCTCTGGTTCTTTCAGTTTATCCAGGTCGCGTCTCCTTAAATTCCCACCTTTTTGCAGTTTCTTCAGTTTTTATCTGAAACCTTTTAGTATCTCCAGGATTCTTCCATGTATACAACATTCTTTCATGATTCTTGAACCAAGTGTTAGGTATGATTAAGTTATGCTCTGTGCAAAACTCTACCAGACGGCTTCCTCTTTCATTTCTTAGCCCCAACCCATATTCACCTACTATGTTTCCTTCTCTCCCTTTTCCTACTCTCGAATTCCAGTCAGCCATGACTATTAAATTTTCGTGTCCCTTCACTACCTGAATAATTTCTTTTATCTCATCATAGATTTCTTCAATTTCTTCATCATCTGCAGAGCTAGTTGGCATATAAACTTGTACTTCTGTAGTAAGCGTGAGCTTCGTGTCTATCTTGGCCACAATAATGCGTTCACTATGCTGTTTGTAATAGCTTACCCGCACTCCTATTTTTTATTCATTATTAAACCTACTCCTGCATTACCCCTATTTGATTTTGTGTTTATAACCCTGTATTCACCAGACCAAAAGTCCTGTTCCTCCTGCCACCGAACTTCACTAATTCCCACTATATCTAACTTTAACCTATCCATTTCCCTTTTTAAATTTTCTAACCTACCTGCTCGATTAAGGGATCTGACATTCCACGCTCCGATCCGTAGAACGCCAGTTTTCTTTTTCCTGATAACGACGTCCTCTTGAGTAGTCCCCGTCCGGAGATCCGAATGGGGGACTATTTTACCTCCGGAATATTTTACCCTAGAGGACTCCATCATCATTTACCCATACAGTAAAGCTGCATGCCCTCGGGAAAAATTACGGCTGTAGTTTCCCCTTGCTTTCAGCCGTTCGCAGTACCAGCACAGCAAGGCCGTTTTGGTTAGTGTTACAATGCCAGATCAGTCAATCATCCAGACTGTTGCCCCTGCAACTACTGAAAAGGCTGCTGCCCCTCTTCAGGAACCACACGTTTGTCTGGCCTCTCAACAGATACCCCTCCGTTGTGGTTGCACCTACGGTACGGCCATCTGTATCGCTGAGGCACGCAAGCCTCCCCACCAACGGCAAGGTCCATGGTTCATGGGGAAGGGTATACCTACAAAGAACATTAAAATAATGATTTGCTTGGATTCGTTTTGTTTTCGGATTTAACAGTGTCTGTGCACGTAAAGCAATATTTAATGTAATTAATACGTTAAACGTGCTAATATCAATCAATCTGAATACAGACAAAACATTTTCGTCCGTTTTCTCTGTGCGTTCTTCATTCCATAAATCTGTGGCTTCTATCCTCGTCTGTCGTTGTTCCAGCTCCGTGCGGCTTTATTTTAACGTTGTGAGAATGTCAAGTAATTAATTTATTGTAATCTGATGTCGAGATTACCCCACCACCTAACACGACTAATTCGAGAGACGGACACATTCGCAAACATTACTCGTGAACGCCAAGTAAATAAGCGTTTAATTAAACTCTCGCGTAGAGAAGCGATGAGCACACTACTAGATACAGACAAAAAAGATGTACTTAGCATCCTCAGGAAACAGATATTCCAACATTTTATGTACTGTATTTTGTAGTGTTAAATTCTTCCTTCCTTCACTTCACTGAATACCTTTATTATTGCTATTAAGCACTCGTAATTAACTCTCCATTTTATGAGAGCCTACATATAGTTCTCCAACATATAGTTCTGTGCCATTTACTTTGCTTACGAGGAGAAACTGCAAGTGTCATCACACAATTTCCCAGGAAATTCGCTCGGTAGAAGAGGAGTCAAAATAAGCGAACACGTGTCTCGGCTTATCCATAGTTAGTAGACAATTCCTGAAAAAAGTACGGTTTAAAAGTCTTCCAGGTATTTTCGAGATAATTTATGTGCCTTTTACCGCACGACTTCCTCATAGAAAATGGCGGCTCAGTGGTTAGGGTCACGGCTTCCTGGCGTACTGGAAACCCGATTATTGTTATCATTTGTTATTTTGTTTTTATTGTTTTCATTCATCTACTCACGTCCGTAGAAGGTTATTACACGAATTTTTCTTATCACATTAGGAGATACATGGGCGCTATACTAACTGTAAAATTACGACTGGATTTCACAATAAGTTTCATACTCTGTTATATAATACGTGTGTGTGTGTGTGTGTGTGTGTGTGTGTGTTTGGTACGTTGAGGAGTTATAATCTTTTTGAATTGCTCAATCTCACAGCAATTCTTATATTAATTACTACATTTTATTAATATGTTTATTATTCAGGAAAATTTGGTGCACTCCCTTGGAAAATATAGATCGTAGAAACATTCGAAATATAGATATTCGGATGACCACGAGTATCGCACGAAAGCAGGTTAGCCGCAGTGACATTTCTTCGTACGAATCTCATTCGGGAAAGAAACGACGTTAACACTGCTGAAGATTTCGCGTGTCGGCAATAATTCCGCGGCAAACCATGCATAACGGATCACGTTTCCGAAAAACTTGCGCTTGCAGTCGATTGTGAATCGAGATTAACTACAGAAAATAATTTCAATTAATGCAATTTTGTCATATGATGATATGATTGGAGACCGTGGCTGTTATTTGAAGACAAATGTTGATGGTGTTGAGACAGCAACCAGCCACACATATATTTTCAGTTCCTTTATTCAAAAGGCACCGCTACCGGTTTCGAATCATTACGATTCATCTTCAGACGGTTTTCATGCTTTCATTAAAACATGTAGTGCGTTTTTTTACAGATTAATTGTCCTAAAATATAAATACTACATAATTATAAGCACGCCAAACAGATGATTGCGTTACAGATTTGCATTGGATGTGACTTACGTAAGTCACTTCATACAGGAGCTTCTGTTTTCTCCAATCTTTCGTTTTCATACAGGCGGTTTCTCATAGTCGTGCACTCTTCTAAAACATTGAATTTATCTTCTAGCCGTCCGGAACCGCGCGACTGCTACGGTCGCAGGTTCGAATCCTGCCTCGGGCATGGATGTGTGTGATGTCCTTAGGTTAGTTAGGTTTAAGTAGTTCTAAGGTCTAGGGGACTGATGACCTCAGATGTTAAGTCTCATAGTGCTTAGAGCCATTTGAACCATATCTTCTAGCCTTTCCTGTTTTGTCATTTTCCACTTCCTTTCAATTTCCTTTCTTAGAGGTCCAATTTCCCTTTTATTTCTTTATTTTTATATTTTCTCCATTTGTCATTTAATTTCAAAATTTTATGTGATATCCAACGATTTCTACTGGGTCTTATCTTTCTTCCTGTTTTGTCTTTCAAAGCCACCCATGTGTCGTCTGTTGCGTTTCTTTGCCGTTTCGGTCAATCATTTCCTAAAGTTGCTTTATGAAATTCTCAAACTCTCTTTCATTCAGTTTCACAAGGCCGCATGTCCTTAATTTCCTACCGATCTGCAGCTTCTCCACTTTTAATCTGCAGTTTATAGCCAATAAATTAAGGTCAAAGTCCACAGCTACGCCCGGAAATTTTTGCAGATCAAAATCTGATTCCAAAATTTATGTAATCTATGTGAAACCTTACGGTGTCACCAGGTCTGGCTCAAATGGCTCTGAGCACTATGGGACTTAACTACTTTGGTCATCAGTCCCCTAGAACTTAGAACTACTTAAACCTAACTAACCTAAGGACATCACACACATCCATGCCCGAGGCAGGATTCGAACCTGCGACCGTAGCAGTCTCAGGGTTCCAGTCTGTAGCGTCACCAGGTCTCTTCCAAGACGTAAACAGCCGTCTTTCATGATTCTTATACCAAGTACTGGCAAGAATTACATTGTACTCTGTGTGAAATACTGATGAACTGCCCCTCTCTTTCGTACACAAAAATAGAACATGAAAAATGTGTTACTTCCTTGAGACTAACGTGGAGATATATATATTGGAATTAAATTTCAAACAAATTGAATGCAACCTAAGAACAGTCATGAACACAACAGAAAGGTCAAAATTACGTTAAAACTCGAAAGTACATACCTACATAACTCAGAGGCAACGATTTTCAGTACACTTTATTATAATATTTCACATCAGATACATAGATGTGACCAGGACATAATCTTAGTTACAAAGTCTCTTACGAAGGGGCACAACACACCCTCCAGGCCACACATGATGGTAACAGCGGCTGCCTACCGTATCATGAAATCTCCGATTACAGGATGATACAGGAAACTTCTAAAACAAGAAATGGTGATACACTCAATAACAAACGTAATGATTTCACAAGTCCACAACCAAGCCCGAACTAAGTATTGTAACACAATTGTAACTAAAATGACAATAAAATATTTTCGCAGATAAGAATACTTTAAGATCCAACTTAAAAATATACAAGGCATCAGTTAACGGCGCCGAAAAATTCCTCAGCAGTTACTTTACTTGAAAAAGTAACACACACACAAGCAATAACCGTCCACTCACAAAATGTTAATGAACGGTCGCTTTGATAAGTTAATGGGCCAATGATTGCAAATTTACAGTTACTAAACAAGACTATTTTCGATATACACGGCCCGCTTTAAATAACTCAGTAAAACAGAAACCAAAAACTTGTAAAAGAACATTACACTCACATGAAAATGTAAGGAAATAATCCTGTTGTTGTGGTCTTCAGTCCTGAGACTGGTTTGATGGAGCTCTCCATGCTACTCTATCCTGTGCAAGCTTCTTCATCTCCCAGTACCTACTGCAACCTACATCCTTCTGAATCTGCTTAGTGTATTCATCTCTTGGTCTCCCTCTACGATTTTTACCCTCCACGCTGCCCTCCAATGCTAAATTTGTGATCCCTTGATGCCTCAAAACATGTCCTACCAACCGATCCCTTCTTCTAGTCAAGTTGTGTCACAAACTTCTCTTCTCCCCAATCCTATTCAACACCTCATTAGTTATGTGATCTACCCATCTAATCTTCAGCATTCTTGTGTAGCACCACATTTCGAAACCTTCTATTCTCTTCTTGTCCAAACTAGTTATCGTCCATGTTTCACTTCCATACACGGCTAAACTCCATACAAATACTTTCAGAAACGACTTCCTGACACTTAAATCTGTACTCGATGTTAACAAATTTCTCTTCTTCAGAAACGATTTCCTTGCCATTGCTAGTCTACATTTTATATCCTCTCTACTTCGACCATCATCAGTTATTTTACTCCCTAAATAGCAAAACTCCTTTACTACTTTAAGTGTCTCATTTCCTAATCTAATTCCCTCAGCATCACCCGATTTAATTTGACCACATTCCATTATCCTCGTTTTGCTTTTGTTGATGTTTATCTTATATCCTCCTTTCAAGACACTGTCCATTCCGTTCAACTGCTCTTCCAAGTCCTTTGCTGTGTCTGACAGAATTACAATGTCATCGGCGAACCTCAAAGTTTTTACTTCTTCTCCATGAATTTTAATACCTACTCCGAATTTTTGTTTTGCTTCCTTTACTGCTTGCTCAATATACAGATTGAATAACATCGGTGAGAGGCTACAACCCTGTCTCACTCCTTTCCCAACCACTGCTTCCCTTTCATGCCCCTCGACTCTTATAACTGCCATCTGGTTTCTGTACAAATTGTAAATAGCCTTTCGCTCCCTGTAATTTATCCCTACCACCTTCAGAATTTGAAAGAGAGTATTCCAGTTAACATTGTTAAAAGCTTTCTCTAAGTCTACAAATGCTAGAAACGTAGGTTTGCCTTTCCTTAATCTTTCTTCTAGGATAAGTCGTAAGGTTAGTATTGCCTCACATTTCTACGGAATCCAAACTTATCTTCCCCGAGGTCGGCTTCTACTAGTGTTTCCATTCGTCTGTAAAGAATTCGTGTTAGTATTTTGCAGCTGTGGCTTATTAAACTGATTGTTCGGTAATTTTCACATCTGTCAACACCTGCTTTCTTTGGGATTGGAAGTATTATATTCTTCTTGAAGTCTGAGGGTATTTCGCCTGTTTTATACATCTTGCTCACCAGATGGTAGAGTTTTGTCATGACTGGCTCTCCCAAGGCCATCAGTAGTTCCAATGGAATGTTGTCTACTCTCGGGGCCTTGTTTCGACTCAGGTCTTTCAGTGCTCTGTCAAACTCTTCACGCAGTATCTTATCTCCTATTTCGTCTTCATCTACATCTCCTTCCATTTCCATAATATTGTCCTCAAGCACATCGCCCTTGTATAAACCCTCTATATACTCCTTCCACCTTTCTGCCTTCCCTTCTCTGCTTAGAACTGGGTTTCCATCTGAGTTCTAGATATTCATACAAGTGGTTCTCTTCTCTCCAAAGGTCTCTTTAATTTTCCTGTATGCAGTATCTACCTTACCCCTAGTGAGACAAGCCTCTACATCCTTACGATTATCCTCTAGCCATCCCTGCTTAGCCATTTTGCACTTCCTGTCGATCTCATTTTTGAGACCTTTGTATTCCTTTTTGCCTGCTTCATTTACTGCATTTTTATATTTTCTCCTTTCATCAATTATATTCAATATTTCTTCTGTTACCCAAGGATTCCTGTTAGCCCTCGTCTTTTTACCTACTTGGTCCTCTGCTGCCTTCACTACTTCATCCCTCAGAGCTACCCATTATTCTTCTACTGTATTTCTTTCCCCCATTCCTGTCAATTGTTCCCTTATGCTCTCCCTGAAACTCTCTACAACCTCTGGTTCTTTCAATTTATCCAGGTCCTATCTCCTTAAATTCCCACCTTTTTGCAGTTTCTTCAGCTTCAATCTGCAGTTCATAACCAATAGATTGTGGTCAGAATCCACATCTGCCCCTGGAAATGTCTTACAATTTAAAACCTGGTTCCTAAATCTCCGTCTTACCATTATATAATCTATCTGATACCTTTTAGTATCTCCAGGCTTCTTCCATGTATACAACCTTCTTTTATGATTCTTGAACCAAGTGTTTGCTATGATTAAGTTATGCTCTGTGCAAAATTCTACAAGGCGGCTTCCTCTTTTATTTCTTCCCCCCAATCCGAATTCTCCTACTATGTTTCCTTCTCTCCCTTTTCCTACTGACGAATTCCAGTCACCCATGACTATTAAATTTTCGTCTCCCTTCACTACCTGAATAATTTCTTTTATCTCGTCATACATTTCATCAATTTCTTCATCATCTGCAGAGCTAGTTGGCATATAAACTTGTACTACTGTAGTAGGCATGGGCTTTGTGTCTATCTTGGCCACAATAATGCGTTCACTATGCTGTTTGTAGTAGCTAACCCGCACTCCTATTTTTTTATTCATTATTAAACCTACTCCTGCATTACCCCTATTTTATTTTGTATTTATAACCCTGTATTCACCTGACCAAAATTCTTGTTCCTCCTGCCACCGAACTTCACTAATTCCCACTATATCTAACTTTAACCTATCCATTTCCCTTTTTAAATTTTCTAACCTACCTGCCCGATTATGGGATCTGACATTCCACGCCAGTTTTGAAATTATTAAATAGTATTATAATAAAAATTGAGATAAAGATGAATGTTGTTCCATTAAATGATATTGGTCCTAGTAGTGTTTTGAATTCGTTGTGTAAGGTTAGGTTTAGTTTATTTCATATAATATTAATTTTGAAACACTTTTTTTGTAAAGGAAGCAGCACATTGACATACCAAACTAAAATAAGGCTAATAATGTTCAGTGCTGTTAGAAGCAGGACGAAACACATTAAACAATTAAAGCACGGGCAGTGAATAAAGTTTTACGTACTTGCAGATGCTAACCGACATCATGCCGAAGCAAAGATGAATTCTGCTCCACCACAAACAATAACTTTTCATCAGTGGACAGCGCTTTCCCGACGGACACCCACGAAAGATATTAGACAACAGTATGCTGACGTTTTACGACTCTACCAACGCTCAAAAGACGCAAAATGACCTGCACTGCTGTTGGTGCGATTGTGAAAAGACGTCTGTACAGTTCACCAACACCGGCCCTGTGAATAAATAACTCTCCACCTGAAGATGACGGTGTGAACCGTTTGAACGCATTGTGGCAAAATAAACGAGTGACTGACGCACAAACTGTTTTATTGGTATCAGCTAAAAGGGCTTAGCATTGTTCGTATTCCACCTTCGGTGAACCACCAAATGTTGCCGCCCACTACTTTTACAACGACCAGCTCGAACCACTGCACAGGGGTACTTCCTCCTAGGTCTGCTGATATTTTTAAAAATACCGGGAATCCGATATATCTATATTTTAAAACATATCATTATTGGCCCTCGGTGACTCGTGAAAAATATATATATCGACATCAACGGAAGAAATATCGACATACCGGCCTATAAAAATATCGGCTACACATTGTAAACAGCATTTTCTCAGTTCGAAAATAATAAATTTCCTTGAGAGAGAAAAGCTTCTGTTCACAAAACAGCAAAGTTTTCGAAAGCATCGCTAGGAACTATGCTTTCCGTTTTCTCACAGGAGATCCTGCGAAGCATGGATTAAGGGCAACAGGATGACTCCATACTCCTAGGATCCTGTAAAGCATTCGATTCGTTGCCGTGCTACCGACTGTTAACGAGAGTACAAGCATACAGAATAGGTTCCCAGGTATGTGCCTGGCTCGAAGACTTCTTAAGCAGTATGTTGTCCTCGACGACGTGTCTTAATCAGAGACAAGGGTATTATCAGGAGTGCCACAGAGTAGTTTAATACAACAGCTGTTATTTTCTACACACGTAAATGATTTTGCGAACAATGTAAGCAGAAGTCTGCAGGTGTATGGTGATGATGCTGTGCGGTGTGGGAAGGTGCCGTCGTTGAGTGAGAGTAGCAAGATACAAGATGACTTAGAATAAATTTCTAGTTGGTATGATGAATGGCAGCTAGCTCTAAGTGTAGAAATATGTAAGTAACGCAGAAACATGTAAGTTGGATAGTCACACCTAATAACAAAAAATGGCTCTAAGCACTATGGGACTTAACATCTGCGGTCATTAGTCCCATTGACTTAGAACTACTTAAACCTAACTAACCGAAGGACATCACATACATCCATGCCCGAGGCAGGATTCGAACCTGCGACCGTAGCAGCAGAGCGGTTCCAGACTGAAGCGCATAGAACCGCTCGGTCACAAAGCCGGCACACCTAATAACGTCAGCAGCTAGTTCTTTAGGGCATAGGCACATTTGAAAATCATTAGCATATAAAAGGAAGACATAAGAGTATAGGATACATAAAACGTCGTTGATATATATATATATATATAAAAGTTACGTCCCATAGTGCTCAGAGCCATTTGAACCATATAGAGAACAACAGGGATCCAGTTCTTGGTCTACTGGATTTATCACTGAGTATTTATATATATATATATATATATATATATATATATATATATATATATATATATATATATATAAATCCAGTAGACCAAGAACTGGATCCCTGAGTATATATATATATATATATATATATATATATATATAAATAAATCCAGTAGACCAAGAACTGGATCCCTGTTGTTCTCTATATGGTTCAAATGGCTCTGAGCACTATGGGACGTAACTTCTGAGGTCATCAGTCCCCTAGAACTTAGAACTACTTAAACCTAACTAACCTAAGGACATCACACACATCCATGCCCGAGGCAGGATTCGAACCTGCGACCGTAACGGCAGCGCGGTTCCAGAATGTAGTGCCTAGAACCGCTCGGCCACTCCGGCCGGCTGTTCTCTATATACGTAAATAATTTGGAGGACGGGATGTACAGCAATCTGCGGTTGTTTGCTGTTGATGATGGTATACGGTAAGGTGTCCTAAATGTGTTGGTTGGCGGTCGGAGCCGAGAGGAACTGGAACCGAAGATAGAGAGAACCATGACATTACTCTCACAATGGTGCCATAGAACTAAGCAGGAAATAGCACCTAACAAATCCACTTATCTACTCTTAAAGGGCCAATTGGTCAGAAACCCCACAGTTAGGATGGATACTTAGGGGTAATATTAGATGAAAAATGGAGCTTTGCCAGGCATATCGAGGCAGCTACACATAGGGCATTAGAAGTGTTAAATAATCTTATCAATATCGGCCAGAGACGATTTCATCTTCCACCAAATCTCATCAAGTTGTATCATAATACCATTCTAGTTTCCATCGTGGGCTACGGGTCCGGGGTCTGGGCCCACAGGCTCACGAGGGTCGTTCCTGCCATGGCCGTGCGGAGGGTGCAGCGGAACGTGATGCTTCGATCAGTGGGGGCATATAGAACGTCACCAGGGGGAGCATTACTAATACTCATGGGTCTACGCCCCCTTGATGTAAAAATCAGGGAGCAGGCTGCATGGTATTGGGTTAAAAAGGGGAAAATTGAAAAAACTAGGGATATAATGGGGGTCAGAGTGGGGGAATAAATTACAATTAAAAGAAGGGGAATGGAACTTTGGCAGGAAATTTGGGACTGGGAAGAGACAGGAAGAAAAACGCACCAACTATTACCAAGCGTTCAGGAAAGACTAGAGATGAAACACTTCCAGCCAAGTAAGGGACTGCTGCACTTCCTCACTGGGCATGGCCCGTACCCGGCATATCTTTTCCGGTTCGGGAAAAGAGCGACACCGTCGTGTGACTGTGGTGCCGAACTGGGCACACCGGATCATGTGGTCTACGAGTGTCCGCTTTTCGACGACGTTGCAATGGACTTACGAAACTCACTGCCTAATACAGACACTTTTCATCTCATTAGGGACGCTACCACCTTCACCATCATTGATAAACTGGCTAGCGAGGTATCCGCCAAGATCCTAAGGGAATATAGAAGGGAGATTGAGTAGATAAGATCCAAAATTTTCTTGACATAACGCATCATCCCATTCCGCCAGGGTGCGTACTGTGCGACCGTCAACGACGATCGGGATCCGACGCATCCAGGATTAGGGGGAGGGTGCGACCATACCGGCTAAGACTACAGCACACCAATTATGACTCATAATAATTGTTACTATTGTTGTAGAAGTAGATTGTAGGAAATTTTTTCTTAGAGCTGCAGCGATTGTTGAAAGGCCAGCCCAGTGCCAGGGTCACGCCCACTGGGGTTAGCTCGGTGGGCATGGCCACAAAATAGTAGGTTTATATTACATACTGGCACACCTGTAACGCTGCAGGATGTAGAGATTAGCAGTAAAGTAGATTAGATTTGATAGTATGATTGCCTAACAGTAATCCACATAGATACCTGTAGATAATGTAGATACCCGTAGATTGAACTAACTTCCTGTAGCTAATACTAATAGTAGAATATAACAGATAAAGTATATGCTGCTGAAATGTAATTTGTAGCTAAGTTCGACCCACTAATGATTTCAGGTGGTGGGTTAATTATGTATGATATTGGGTTTTAATAAATAAAGATTTAAAAAAAAAAAAAAAAAAAAGGTGTCGAGTAGAGTGAGTGTGGGAAGATGCAGGACGACTTAAATAAAATTTTAGTTGCTGTGGTGAATAGCAGCTAGCCCTAAATGTGAAAAATTAAATTAATACGATTGAGTACGAAGAACGAACCTGTAATGTTCGGTTACAGTGCTACTAGTGCCCTGCTCGACACACCCAAGTCGTTTAGGTGTCTGGACGTAACGTTGTAATGCGATAAGAAATGGAGCGAGCATGTGAGAACTGTGGCAGGGAAGGCAAGTGGTATACTCCTGTTTATTGGGGAAATCTGAGGTAAGTGTGGTTTATCTGTACAGGAAGCCGCGTACGTGACGCTGGTGCGGCCTATTCTTGAGTACTGCTCGAGCACTGCATCCGTCTCAGGTCGGGCTGAACGAAGATATCGAAGCAATTCAGAGGAGGGATACTAGATCTGTTACTGGTAGCTCCGAACAACACATTAGTGTTGGGAGACGCTTCGGCAACTTAATTGGGAATTCCTGGAGGGAAGGCGACTTTCTTTTCGAGATACACTATTGAGAAAATTCAGAAAACCGCCATTTGAAGCTGACTGCCGAACGATTCTATTGCCGCCAACCAACATTGCGCGTAAGGACTACGAAGATACTATTCGAGAAATTGGGGCTCATAAGGAGGCAGTCACTTTTCCCTCGCTTATTTTGAAAATGGAACAGGACAGTAAATGACAAATGGCTCTGAGCACTATGGGACTCAACTTCTGAGGTCATTAGTCCCCTAGAACTGAGAACTAGTTAAACCTAACTAACCTAAAGACATCACAAACATCCATGCCCGAGGCAGGATTCGAACCTGCGACCGTAGCGGTCTTGCGGTTCCAGACTGCAGCGCCTTCAACCGCACGGCCACTTCGGCCGGCTAGTAAATGACACTTACAAGGGAACCTCCCCATCGCACCCCCCCCCCCCCCCCCCAGATTTAGTTATAAGTTGGCACAGGGATAGGCCTTGAGAAACTGAACACGGATCAATCGAGAAAGCAGGAAGAAGTTGTGTGGAACTATGAAAAAAATAAGCAAAATATACAAACTGAGTAGTCCATGCGCAAGGTAGGCAACAACAAGGAGTGTGTTAGCTTACAAGCGCCATGGTCCCGTGGTTAGCGTGAGCAGCTGTGAAAGGACAGGTCCTTGGTTCAAGTCTTCTCTCGGATGAAAATTTTAATTTTTTATTTTCAGATAATTATCAAAGTTCAGGCACTCACACATAATCAACTTCGCTTTCCAAAATTCCAGGACATGTTCAGATTTGCTTGGACATATACAGAATTTGACGGTCTACGCACGGAAACATTTGAAAACGTAAAAAACATATGTTTTGACAGAGCACAGGGAAAACGGTGCGACTCTCAAACTGTTGCATTCATTTGATGCAGTTTGTGTGACAAACTCTTATGTTTTCATCACTTTTTTTGGAGTGATTATCACATCCACAAGAAAACGTAAATCGGGCAAGGTAGAAGAATCTTTTTACCCATTCGCCAAGTGTGCAAGTTAGGTGGGTCGACAACATATTCCTGTCATGTGACGCACATGCCGTCACCTGTGTCGTAAAGAATATATGAGACGTGTTTTCCTGTGGAGGAATCGGTTGACCTATGACCTTGCGATCAAATGTTTTCGGTTCCTATTGGAGAGGCACGTCCTTTCGTCTACTGATCGCACGGTTTTGCGGTGCGGTCGCAAAACACAGACTTTAAACTTATTACAGTGAACAGAGACGTCAATGAATGAACGGACAGATCGTAACTTTGCGAAAATAAAATTTTCACTCGAGGGAGGATTCGAACCAAGCACCTTTCGTTCCGCAGTTGCTCACTCTAACCACGAGACCACGGCACTCATCAGCTAATACTGTCCTTGATGTTGCATATCTTGCACATGGACTACTCAGTTTGTATATTTTGCTTATTTTTTCATAGTTCCACACAACTTCTTCCTGTTTTCTCGATTGATCTGTTTTCAGTTTTTCAAGGCCTATCCACTGTGCCAACTTATAACTAAATCTGAGGGGGGTGCGATGGGGAGGTTCCCTTGTTAGTGGTACAGGGTATCGTCCACCACGCACCGTGGAGTGGCTTACGGAGGATGTTTCTACATGTAGATATACACTGAGGGGACAAAGAAACTGGTTAACTTCCCAAATATCGTGTAGGGCCCCTGCGAGCACGCAGAAGCACCGCAACACGACGTGGCACGAACACTACTAATGTCTGAAGTAGTGCTGGAGGGAACTGACACCATGAATCTTGCAAGGCGGACCACAAATCCGTAAGAGTACGAGGCGGTGGAAACCTCTTCTCAACAGAACGTTGCAAGGCATCCCAGATATGCTCAATAATGTTCATGTCGGGAATTTCGTGTCCAGTAGAAGTGTTTAAACACACAAGAGTGTTACTAGAGACACACTGTAGCAATTCTGGACATGTGGAGTGTCGCATTGTCCTGCTGGAATTGACAAAGTCCTTCGGAAAGCACAATGGATATGAATAGGTGCAAGTGATCAGACAGGGTGCTTACGTACATGTCAGCCGTCAGAGACGTATCTAGACGTATTAGGGGTCCCATATCACTCCAACTGCACACGCCCCACACCGTTACAGAGCCTCCACCAGCTTGAGCAGTCTGCTGCTGATATGCAGAGTCCATGGATTCATGTGGTTGTCTCCACACCCGTACGCGTTCATCCGCTCGATACAATTTGAAACGAGACTCGTCCGATCAGGCCCGCATCTCGTGGTCGTGCGGTAGCGTTCTCGCTTCCCACGCCCGGGTTCCCGGGTTCGATTCCCGGCGGGGTCAGGGATTTTCTCTGCCTCGTGATGGCTGGGTGTTGTGTGTTGTCCTTAGGTTAGTTAGGTTTAAGTAGTTCTAAGTTCTAGGGGACTTATGACCACAGCAGTTGAGTCCCATAGTGCTCAGAGCCATTTGAACCATTTTTCGTCCGATCAGGCAACATGTTTCCAGTCATCAACAGTCCAATGTTGCTGTTGACGGGTCCAGGCGATGGATAAAACTGTGTGTTGTGCAGTCATCAAGGGTATACGAGTGGGCCTTGGGCTCCGAAAGCCCGTATCGATGATGTTTCGTTGAATGGTTCGCACGCTGACACTTGTTGGTGGCCCAGCATTGAATTCTGCTGCAATTTGGGGAAGGGTAACGCTTCTCTCACGTTGAACGATTCTCTCTAGTTGTCGTTGTCATTGTAGGATCTTTTTCCGGCTGTAGCTATGTCGGAGATTTGAAGGTTTACCGGATTCGTTATATTCGTGGCTGACTCATGAAATGGCCATACGAGAAAACCACCGTAAGACACAAATGAGAGCACTTGTTCCCACGATTTTACTCAAATTCACCGACGTCTAGTTCTGTTTTCACGTTAGCAGTCGAAATAACTTGTAGCTCTCTTTGATGAATTCAGGTGTTTGATTTTCATAAGGAATATATCGAAATCAACTTATCTAAACAGTTCCTGAAATGTAGAACTCATAAAATGGTTAGTTTACGCCTGACATGGAATGTTTGATGGTTTCAGTCTCTTTGACTAATTCAATTGCTATGCAGCTGTGATGATTCCGGATACCTGCCTGCCTTTACCTTTGATATTTAAGGCAGCGTGTCAACTGTGCATGAAAAATGTATTCTACGGATTTGGATGCTGAGGATAATATGCTGAAATCCGTATATTCAGTTGACGGCTTTAGGCAACTGTTGTTAGGTTTTGATCGAATGAAGCACTGTTTACCCTTAGTGTGAACAAATAATGACGTGGTTAAACAAGAATAATTTCATCGAAAATAAATAATTTCATCTATTGTTTGAGTCAAGTTTCCGTCTCGCGTTTCCACAGCTGAATAGCAAATGGAAACACAATGATTCCGTAGGAGGAGATGTACATCACGACTTCACTGAATTAGACGGACATAATACTACCGTTCACTCAATCATTCGTTAATTCATTTCCAAGTAATTGAGTGAGGAAGAGGGAAACAAATTACTTCGCAGCAAAATCACATTTCTACTTGGCGCAGACGACAGCAGAATCGATGGCTTTTGTGCAAACGTATTGCTTCAATTAATCATCCCCTGCAAGCCAGATTAAGCCTGGCCCAGCGACTAAAGGTCTCTTCAGCCTCATACACAGGTTTTAATTAACAGCCCTAAGCGTACTTGAATAATGAGCTCACAGAAAGAAATTTGCGTAATGCTCGCTCTCAAGCAGCACTGATTCCAGGAAACCGGTGAACAGCCTCTAGTGTGTACAATGCGAGTGTTCGCCGCAAACACGGAACAATTAACGATGTTTTCAATAGGTAACCCAAAAACCATCTGTATTGCTTTACAACAGAAGTTCCATATTCGATTGGCGCAAGAGCATCCCATCCAGCCTCTGTACCAAAGCACACTACCAACGTTTTTTAGAGTCTATCATTTTGGCTCACTGTTTGAAAGCTATGCTGAACAGAGATTACCTCTTATTTATGTGAATTTCATTAGCGCTGCCAGCGTAGGTTTCGATGAGTATCTGAATCAGCCAGAGATCATGATTTGATGCTCAATTTAATTATTAGCCTTCTTCCTCTTCCTTTTCCTCTTCTTATTCTTCTTTGTTCTTCTTCTCCTACGTGGAGCAGCTTACATCCTATTCAGACTTCATTGAAATCAATTGTTTCTCTGTCGTTCCCAAATCACTTCTTTCTATTGGTTTATAATTGGACTGTTTAACTAACCCGTCTTGCCGCATTTCTCTGATATTTTGTTTCCAATTTATGTATCCTCGATGTGTTTTTTAATTTATGTGTATAATTTGAGACCTGAGTTTATCCTGGCGTATACAACTTTCAAATAACTTCCTGGAATTCAGCCAGGTAACACTTTCAGCGACCGCCGATATTTCGGCAGGTGAACCCCTCCCCCCCCCCCCCCCCCCATTTTCAAGGCAAACTGCAACGGATAGGCGGCGTACATGCAAATTTAAAACCTCGGTTCTCGGACTCAAGCAGGAAAGATAACACACACACTGAACACTAGCGCCACCAAAGATGACCAAAGTCAGAGCTATCGATAGTGAGACTATGAATTCATATACACTGCCGTCGCAGCAGATCCCTTGTTGGCTATTCGTAACCTTCACCACTGCCACACATCAGGAAGACATATTCTTCAGGACGCATGGTTTACGACATATATGGAAGTTCAGGCCTGGCAGTGAGACGTGCATGGAAAGCCTAACGGTAAGGCCACCGCTCGTAATAAGCGGAAAATCTGGGTTCGAGTCCCGATCCGACACAAATTTTCATTTCATTTCTTTATCATCGTTCCATTCTGCAGCTGATGGTTGTCTTCATTCGCAGCTGCGAATTCACCTAATGTATTCTTCAGGAAGGTTTGCCCCTAAGGCATGCCTGCCCCTCATGTAGGCAACCCGCACTAACAAAATGTACTGGCGCTGCCCCTGCCCTACTACTGACAAGGACTGCCCTTTCATTTTCTTCGATGGCTACACTCCATAAGAGAGCACTGCCTGAGGGCCATGCGGTTTTCGCTTTTGTGGACATGGGAGTTGGATTCCCTGGCAGAGCTACAGAGCTGCTAAGTGATCTCTGTGGTGCAACTCGCGGTTTCAATACTCTTGCTCCTCCAGAAAGAATCATGGCCCTTGAGACCAACCCAGCCTTTGGCCCCGTTCACTGAAATTTAGTATACCGCCTAGGTTCACAATTAATTCGTGTTGCTACATGGGTATTGAATTTATGTATTTTCAATATTACTTTGAACACCAACTAATAAACTAAAACAACAGTTAATGGTTACAAGGTGTTGAAGACAGTGGTGATGTATTCTTTCGTGATGCAGTGTTCTGGAGTCTGGAGGCACGAAATACAATAAGACGCTGGCAAATCAACTACCTCCATGTCCAGACTCACTCTGCACACCAATGTGAAGCGCAGGGCCAGAGGGTACGTTCGATTATACCAGTTAATAAGGTATTTTTATGCCTACCACTCACTTATGGTGTACGGCAAGAATGGTTATTTACATGCCTCTGCGCACGCTGTAATTAATCTAATATTTTTCTCACGATTCCTGAGGGAGCAATATATTACTACAGTTATCACATAAAGCTGGTTCTTGAAGGTTAGTAAGTTCAAATGGTTGAAATGGCTCTAAGCAGTATGGGACTTAACATCTGAGGTCATCAGTTCCCTAGACTTAGAACTACATGAACCTAACTAACCTAAGGACATAACACACATCCATGTCCGAGGCAGGATTCGAAGCTGCGACCGTAGCAGCAGCGCGGTTCTGGACTGAAGCGCCTAGAAGCGCTCGGCCACAGCGGTCGGTGGTTTGTAAGTACCTATGGCAGAAGCATCCCTTGGCAGAAAAGGCGTTCAGTCAAAATTTTTCGGGTCCTGAAAGTGCGAGAAACGTCGTGTTCCCAAATGAAGGTCATATTTGCGTTCTGCTAAGTAACATTGTAAAGACCTGGTGGGAATCACTCTACTTTGATAGTTTTCCATGACGAAACTGCCAAACCCCTGATGGTGTAAGTCCTGATGCCGTTTTTAACTATGATTGGAGCAACTTCATTGATGGTTTTGGCGAAAGGAAACTCATTTGCAAGAGTGATGTCGAATGTCCAAAAAAATCTATTTAACCACTAAAAGACCTCGGTGACCATTATGAAGTACATACCAGCAACAGGCGCATCATTACCTCCTTATATTGTGCATAGGGCAGTCAACATGTGGGTTTCATAGCTTGAAGGAGGTCCAAAAGATGCTCCATTCTGCACAAAGGAATACTGTTTACAAGGCTCACATTAAAATCGTACTACTCATGGATGGTTTGACTCTTCCAGTTTTAGTGACTGGTTCCAGAGAGCATCTTTACCTAAGGCAAAATTGAGGGACGGAAAGTTACAATTGGTAATAATCTGTCATCCCATTTTATGGATGGCGTATTGAAAGCCTGCGAACATGGCACAGCATTTAGATCTTTACCGCCTAATGCAATACATCTCTGCCAAATTGTGGACGTTTCGTTCGTTGCTCCTCTCAAGAAATGCTGGAGGGAAGTTCTAACAGCCTCATCTGCTGCTCAAAAGGGACTGTTTCCTTGAAAGATGAAAAATCTCTTTTGATGCCTGGAGAAAGACAGAGATAGAAAGAATGCTGTAAGTGGATTTTTTACTTGTGGTACTCACCCACGTAAGAAAAGAAAGTTAACAGAGAGCGCCAGCACTGCATGGCATTGTCCCTAAGAGTGATGATGTAGTTGAAAATAATGTAGTTAACACTACACTGATTAAGTACTTGAAGGAGCTGATACACCCTACCAAGGAGGACATCACATCACTGAAATAGAAGGAACTAATCATAATTCCAGGAATATTTATTTCAGTTGGGAACAATCCAGTGAAAAACGATTCCACCAGGTCCAAAGATGTCACTTCAGCCACTGAGAAAGCTCGAAGGAAAGTGTATCAGGAATACTCTGCCAGTTCTGATGGGGAAGACCATGAAACTGATGGAGCTGGCAGTAAAGTAACTAACAGAGGCGCCTGTATATTACAGTTTCTTTGCGTATAAAAATTTAGTGGATGTTTTACTCTTAACTATTCTTTCCAAATCAGTCTGAGTGGGTGTACGTTCAATACTACTCCAACAATGCAGTGAAACACAACGTGGAGAAAGTTCTTACGAAATGCGAATTACACCTGGATGTTACATTTCTTCTTAGAAAGGAGTCTCCTTTTGTGTGACCAGTAATTTCGCGATTCAAACAGAATCGGGATTCCAGATGTTGTAAGAAATTTGCTAAACCCAGTACGTGGAAGAAGGGGGAACTTTTCTTGTCGAGGGTCAGTGTAGATTGAGCATATTTTTGGATGTTTTTCTTCGGAGTCTCAGAAAGCAAACTTGTGATCATATTTTTTGTCCTTAAACTTACTATTAAGATTTAATTATTATGCTAGATCTATTTTTCAGATATTAATAGAGTTTCAGAACAATTAAAGTCACCCTAGAGCCATAAAAAATGTACACTTATCTCATAAAGGATGAGCGGTTAAATTCATCCCTAGATGGGGTGAATTTGCCGGAAGGGTACTGTTTTTCTTATGTTCCGATCTCAAAAAATTGTTCAAATGGCTCTAAGCACTATGGGACTTAACATCTGAGGTCACATGTCCCCTAGACTTAGAACTACTTACACGCAACTAACCTAAGGACATCGCACACAAACATGCCCGGGGCAGGATTCGAGCCTGCGACCGTAGCAGCCGCGTGGTTAGAACTGAAGTGCCTAGAACCGCTCGGCTACAGCGGCCGGCAGTTCCGATCTCTTAGAGCAAATGGTAAGGTAATAAAGACTAACAATTCTGTAACTACGGCTCAATACCGATGCTCTGAAAGACTAACCAATGTGTTAATTTTTTTTGTTTTCAGAAATAGTTCAGTTTTAAGCTCAAAATCTGTCAACTTCACCCCTTTGTACTGTCTGACACGGTTAAATAACATTTGCTGCAAAAATTGTTGTAAATAATCGTCTGTGTGGCAACAGTGTTCTGTTAGCTGTAGTGGATGTGCTACTTAATAATACGGTTCGTTAAAAATAAACTAGTGCACTTAACAGTGAACTATTATTCATAATTTGGATTTGCAACTCCTTGTGTTTTTCGTGTTTGCAGTAAAAATTGTTGGATCTAAGGTCCGCCAGTTATTTAGAACACCGTTTTTTCCAAGTTCCAAAACATGTTTCAGCACCTCTGTGCGATCATCAGCGGGTTTCGATTCATTTAATCTTTACATTCGGTTAGCAAGGTTTTGCAGGACCACTTGCGTATTATTTCTTACAGGTAGCTTGTCATGTGTTTGTGTGACAAGTCCATTTTTATCGCAATCCTGATGAGGTTTGGTGAAGCACACGTAACTATAACAAATATTTTCGGGGATATGGTCGTAAAAGCACTTCGCCTTGATGTCCTGCAAAAACCATGCAAACAGAATGTAAAGATTAAATAAAACAGAAACTCACTGATGATGGCACAGAGATGCTGAAACATGTTTGGGAACTTGGAAGAAACGGTGTTTTGCATAATTGTCGGACCTTACACCCAACAAGTGAACTATTACTGTAGTTGTCAATGATAAAATCCGATGTCGTTGTAAAAACTATTTATTTATAGAAAGGAAAGAACTACCCGGTTTCAAGTGGTATGGCTCACCTTCTAGTGCATCTGAAAACTTTTAAAAAATAAAAGTAACTACCAACACAGTTAAGATAATCAAAGCTAAACAGTAGCAACAGAAGTTCTTAGAAAAAAAAGAAACCTATACGTACATTAAAGTAGGTGTCCAGAAGGACTCTCAACTAAGATTAAAACAGTTTAAAATATGTTAAAATAGTGCATCCGTGGTACATGACAAGCAGGAGAATATCCTCTTCAATCCTAGGTCTGCCAGAGGAAGACCTACATAAAAGGATAAAGGACCCCAACTAGAAGAGCGGAAACCACCGTTAGATGGACTAAAACATATGAAGGATTAACGGCCCTCAGTTAAAAGACTTACAACGGTGCAGGTTAAGGGGAGCGCCACTCATGTATCCACATGAAGAAGACAGATGGGAGGGAGGTCTTTCGAGCACTGAAAAGTGCAAAAAAAAAAAAAAAAAAAAAAAGAAAGAAAAGAAAAGAAAAGAAAGAAAAAGAGGGGGGGGGGGTGTTACATAGACTGCGGACTGCGCACCTGTATGTGTGGGAAACAGTGTCACGCCCTGAGTAATGTTTTGCGACTTACCAGTGCTTCATTGACACACATCAGAACCAGTGCACAACACAACCCAAAGTTGAAGTGCCGGCGAGAGCAGCCGTGTATCCGTGACGTTAGCGAATGACGTGCTCACGCCAGATGACGATCAAAATTTATGTTAAAGTACACAAGAAGACAGGTCTAGGAAACCAACAACTGTCATCCGCTGCAGTGAAAGCGCATCGAGGCATTAATTACAGATTCTTGCACGTGAATACGGTGCAAACAAACTAACCAATTGGGTCAAACCAAAGTAATTGACATAATTCCTCCAGTGTCAGTCAAGAATTCTTGTGACACACTTAGGGAGCACAGACTCAAATTGTCACTAGTTTTTAAAAATGTTCAAATGTGTGTGAAATCTTATGGGACTCAACTGCTAAGGTCATCAGTCCCTAAGCTTACACACTACTTAACCTAAATTATCCTAAGGACAAACACAAACACCCTTGCCCGAGGGAAGACTCGAACCTCCGCCGGGACCAGCCGCACAGTCCATGACTGCAGCGCCTTAGACCACTCGGCTAATCCCTCGCGGCCACTAGTTTGTACATGCATAAAGTTGTGAAACAGCTAATACAAATGGAAGAAAACCCATAAAGTATTTGTAGCGTAGCAGCAATTAGACCTATAGCAGAAGCAGCTAAGTTAGAGCACTATTGATCACATTAAGAATAGATTTTTTTAAGAATTTTTGTTGATTCTGTTTAGCTTTGATTATTTTAACCATGTGAATAGGTATTTTTATTCTTTTAAAATTTTGTAGATGCAGCTGAAGATGGCATATATGTTCTGAAACCGGTTAGTGTTTTCATTTTTAGAAATAAATAATTTTTACAGCTGTAGCGGATTGTATCATTGAAAATTTTTGGCAGTTGTTGGATTTTCCATGAATAGGACCGTGTATTAATTTAGTTCATTTCCTTTAATGTAACAATTTTTTTTTCATCTTAGATGTATTGTAAGAGATTAGACTGTAATAGTTTCATCATCGGCTCAGTAATTCCTCCCAGGTAATATTTTAAGTAGAAATCATCTGATGAGTCTGTTGATATAGCGGAAACATCGTTTAATATTCAGATGTTAGCAATTCCTAGAGGTAGTGGAGGTGATAAAAAAATAATAAGTCCAGCTGAAGACAAAAAAACGAAGAGATGCATCACAAGAATTACAAACGGTGATAATCTGTGCTGTCCTAGAGCCGTAATTGTGGCTTCTACATATCAAACAAATAATATTTTAGGAAGAGAACTAAATAAAAACGAGATTAAGAAAATCAGAGAAGGAGGTGAATAGAAATTACAGAAAGATTTAATTGATGTATTATGTAATCAGTTGGGTGAATAGATGATATTAAAAATGTTGAAGAATTGTTGTATATCCAAATAAATGTCGTATGTGCCCAAAATTTCAATGTGGTTATCTATAGTGGTCCTGAGAAAGAAATAAAGATTTGTCTGTATAAAGACCACAACCACTGCGATGTAATTAACAGTATGACTGCTTTCTTGGGATCTTCATATTTCTGTGATAAACGCAAGAAAGCTTATCACAACAAGGATTCTCACAGATGTAAAATAGACAGAAAAAAGTGCATATTATGCAAACGTCCAAACATGAAAGTGAAGAAAATAAGATTTATTGTGAGAAATGCAATAGATACTGTTATAATGAAGAACGCTTGAACAATCACCAAGAAGTTTGTGATACGGCTTACAAGTGTGAAGGATGCAAAAAGATTTGTTTAAGATCTAAAGAACATAAATGTGGTTTTGAACTTTGCAGAAATTGTAAACAAGTAGTAGAAATTGGGAATCATATGTGTTATATGCAACCTGTACTGCAAAAAGGTGGTATCTGTGAAAGAAAGGGATAGAACCTATGACTTCAGTAGCTGCGCTGCTGAATATCTCTATACATTAAACTTCCATGCATTTTGTAAAAAGTCAGTTATTTTCTGAGGCAGAACTACGAACTATCGCTACAGATGGATTAGCAGCTAAAAACTCCCTCTTGGTTTTGTCTTTAATTGAACCTGGTCAGTTTCTAAAAGTGTTGCTGGTGTCCTTGATCTATGCAGCGTAACAAATGGGAACCATCTTTATTCCTAAGTTCAACCCTCGTTTTTACGTAGGAGACACAGAGCAGACAGCTTGGTTGGTCGATTTCTGTGAGCAACCCCATTAGCTGTTGCATGCGTCCCCCTCAGCAGTAGCGCCGGGGTCGGCTTCCCGCCGATTGCCCTGCTGCTCCCTGTCTTGTTCGACACACACTGATAACCAAGTCGTCTTCTTTCTTCTGATATTCCTTGTCCTCACTGAATCGGAATCTTTTCCAGGATTTGGCAGTATTAGTGGCAGAGGGTGGCTGGATGTCCTTTCTACGCGTGCGTGCGTCCGGGAGGGAAAGGACGGCGGCTCTGTCCTTCTTGCTTCTAGTTGTCCAAGAATCTGGACAATGTACAGTAGATTTGTTATTTTTAGTGGACCTGAGTCTACTTGTTTACCTTCTGAAATACGTATTTCACGGAAAATTACCGGAGTGTTCAAATGGTTCAAATGGCTCTGAGCACTATGGGACTCAACTGCTGTGTTCATCAGTCCCCTAGAACTTAGAACTACTTAAACCTAACTAACCTAAGGACATTACACACATCCATGCCCGACGCAGGATTCGAACCTGCGACCGTAGCAGTCGCACGGTTCCGGACTGCGCGCCTAGAACCGCGAGACCACTACCGAAGTGTATTAAATGTGGTGACTGCTGCCATGAATTCCGACTGCCTGGGTACACATAGTTGTACTGACCCTACGACTTATCTTAGAAAATAGATTGAGGAAAGACAAACCTACATTTCTAGCATTTGTAGACTTAGAGAAAGCTTTTGACAGTGTTGACTAGAATACTCTCTTTCAAATTCTGAAGTTGGCAGGGATAAAATAAAGCGAGCGAAAGCTATTTACAATTTGTACAGAAACCAGATGGCAGTTATAAGAGTCGAGGAGCATGAAAGGGAAGCAGTGATTGGGAAGGGAGTGAGACGGGTTTGTAGCCTATCCCAGATGTTATTCAATCTGTATATTGAGCAAGCAGTAAAGGAAACAAAATAAAAATTCCGAGTAGGAATGAATATCCATGGAGAGGAAATAAAAACTTTGAGGTTCGCCGATGACATTGTAATTCTGTCAGAGACAGCAAAGGACCTGAAAGAGCAGCCGAACGGAATGGACAGTGTCATGAAAGTAGGATATAAGATGAACATCAACAAAAGCAAATCGAGGATAATGGAATGTAGTCGAATTAAGTCGGGTGATGCTGACGGAATTAGATTAGGAAATTAGACACTTAAAGTAGTAAAGGAGTTTTGCTATTTGGGGAGAAAAATAACTGATGATGGTCGAAGTAGAGGGATATAAAATGTAGACTAGCAATGGCAAGGAAAGCGTTTGTGAAGAAGAGAATTTTGTTAACATCGAGTATAGATTTAAGTGTCAGGAAGTCGTTTCTGAAAGTATTTGTATGGAGTGTAGCCATGTATGGAAGTGAAACAAGGACGATAAATACACTCCTGGAAATGGAAAAAAGAACACATTGACACCGGTGTGTCAGACCCACCATACTTGCTCCGGACACTGCGAGAGGGCTGTACAAGCAATGATCACACGCACGGCACAGCGGACACACCAGGAACCGCGGTGTTGGCCGTCGAATGGCGATAGCTGCGCAGCATTTGTGCACCGCTGCCGTCAGTGTCAGCCAGTTTGCCGTGGCATACGGAGCTCCATCGCAGTCTTTAACACTGGTAGCATGCCGCGACAGCGTGGACGTGAACCGTATGTGCAGTTGACGGACTTTGAGCGAGGGCGTATAGTGGGCATGCGGGAGGCCGGGTGGACGTACCGCCGAATTGCTCAACACGTGGGGCGTGAGGTCTCCACAGTACATCGATGTTGTCGCCAGTGGTCGGCGGAAGGTGCACGTGCCCGTCGACCTGGGACCGGACCGCAGCGACGCACGGATGGGCGCCAAGACCGTAGGATCCTAAGCAGTGCCGTAGGGGACCGCACCGCCACTTCCCAGCAAATTAGGGACACTGTTGCTCCATGAAGCTGGGCTACGGTCCCGCACACCGTTAGGCCGTCTTCCGCTCACGCCCCAACATCGTGCAGCCCGCCTCCAGTGGTGTCGCGACAGGCGTGAATGGAGGGACGAATGGAGACGTGTCGTCTTCAGCGATGAGAGTCGCTTCTGCCTTGGTGCCAATGATGGTCGCATGCGTGTTTGGCGCCGTGCAGGTGAGCGCCACAATCAGGACTGCATACGACCGAGGCACACAGGGCCAACACCCGGCATCATGGTGTGGGGAGCGATCACCTACACTGGCCGTACACCACTGGTGATCGTCGAGGGGACACTGAATAGTGCACGGTACATCCAAACCGTCATCGAACCCTTCGTTCTACCATTCCTAGACTGGCAAGGGAACTTGCTGTTCCAACAGGACAATGCACGTCCGCATGTATCCCGTGCCACCCAACGTGCTCTAGAAGGTGTAAGTCAACTACCCTGGCCAGCAAGATCTCCGGATCTGTCCCCCATTGAGCATGTTTGGGACTGGATGAAGCGTCGTCTCACGCGGTCTGCACGTCCAGCACGAACGCTGGTCCAACTGAGGCGCCAGGTGGAAATGGCATGGCAAGCCGTTCCACAGGACTACATCCAGCATCTCTACGATCGTCTCCATGGGAGAATAGCAGCCTGCATTGCTGCGAAAGGTGGATATACACTGTACTAGTGCCGACATTGTGCATGCTCTGTTGCCTGTGTCTATGTGCCTGTGGTTCTGTCAGTGTGATCATGTGATGTATCTGACCCCAGGAATGTGTCAATAAAGTTTCCCTTTCCTGGGACAATGAATTCACGGTGTTCTTATTTCAGTTTCCAGGAGTGTAGTTTGGACAAGAAGAGAATAGAAGCTTTCGAAATGTGGTGCTACAGAAGAATGCTGAAGATTAGATGTGTAGATCACATAACTAACGAGGAGGTACTGAATAGAACTGGAGAGAAGAGGAGTTTGTGGCACAACTTGACCAGGAAAAGGGATAGGTTGGTAGGGCATATTCTGAGGCATCAAGGGATCACCAATTTAGTATTGGAGGGCAGCGTGGAGGGTAAGAATCGTAGAGGGAGACCAAGACATGAATACACTAGACAGATTCAGAAGGATGTAGGTTGCAGTAGGTACTGGGAGATGAAGCACATTGCACAGGATAGATTAGCATGGAGAGCTGCATCAAACCAGTCTCTGGACTGAAGACCACAACAACAACACCGCTCTTCCAAATTCTGAGTTTCCTTGCTTTCCCTAAGTAACATAAACCGAGTGTCCAATTCGTCCTTTGCAAAGGCAGGCTGAATAGCTTCCTCAGTGTTGTAAATTCTAAGCGTGTTCAATATCTTTCATAGCCGCGTCCTAAACGGGAACTTAAGCCGTAATTTTCCTTCTCCAAGATACATCTGCTCGTGACGGCTAAACCAGCCATTAAACAGTTTTAAAAGGCACTCGCCGTCGCCGATAGATTTAGGTGCGGCCTCCCCTGCGTAACTTGTTTGCTCTGGGGAAGTGCGGTATCCAACGCGCCCCCTGCCACTAGCAGTACAGTTCCACCCAGTCGCGGGCAGAGTCGGCAGTTGTGATTCATTGATTCCGCGAGCGCTCCTGAATAATGACTCACGAGGCCCTCGACCTGTACAGTATGACTCAGTGATATAACAGAGTTTGCCTAAAGGAGAGGGCCGCGCCCGCACAATGGAATAAGACAACTGGCCATTTGTTCCTCCCCACACTGCTCTCGCTCGATAATAGCGGTCAGCCGACGGCCAGAGGCTGCTGGCTGGACGAACTGCTGCCGCACACAGCAGCGATGCCTCACTGTATGCGGTACTGGATATTTCGCGCCGCTCAGTTTCGTAGGTTTTTATTAGACGATGATGACAGGTGCATAATTTCCGTGTCAAGCGGTATATATCGGAAGAGGAAAATATCGTTGATCAGTACATTAAATACTGCCAGTGTTCTTTTGTAGAGTAGAGTCTCGTGATAATAATTCTGATTATAGAACGAAATTTTCACTCTACAGCGGAGTGTGTGCTGATATGAAACTTCCTGTCAGATTAAAACTGTGTGCCGGACCGCGACTCGAACTCGGGACCTTCAGTCTAGAAACAACCCGAAGGCTGTGGCTAAGCCATGTCTCCGCAATATCCTTTCTTTCAGGAGTGCTAGTTCTGCAAAGTTCGCAGGAAGGCTTCTGTGAAGTTTGGAAGGTAGGAGACGAGGTACTGGCAGAAGTAAAGCTGTGAGGACGGGGCGTGAGTCGTGCTTGGGTAACTCAGTTGGTAGAGCACTTGCCCGCGAAAGGCAAAGGTCCCGAGTTCGAGTCTCGGTCCAGCACACAGTTTTAATCTGCCAGGAAGCTTAATCTCATCGCACACTCCGCTGCAGAGTGAAAATCTCATTCTGTAAACATCCCCCAGGCTGTGGCTAAGCCATGTTTCCACAATATCCTTTCTTCCAGGAGTGCTAGTTCTGCAAGGTTCGCAGAAAGGCTTCTGTAAAGTTTGGAAGGTAGGAGACGAGGTACTGGCAGAAGTAAAGCTGTGAGGACGGGGCGTGAGTCGTGCTTGGGTAGCTCAGTTGGTAGAGCACTTGCCCGCGAAAGGCAAAGGTCCTGAGTTCGAGTATCGGTCCGGCACACAGTTTTAATCTGCCTGGAAGTTTCAATTCTGATTATGTTTGTACAGCATGGTTGTGGAGTAACAGCGATTGAAATAAATTAACTTAGTATTAGGAAAACAGTCTTAATCGCGTTTTTATTTATTTAGTGCCGATTATTTTTGTTTTTCTAATATCAGTGTGTAATGTAATAAAATAAAAATTATTTGTGACTCTTTTTCTTTGCTATCAGTGTAATGTAATAGAATAAACATGAGCCGTGACTTATATAAAAAAGAAACACACATTAATACAATGGCTCGGCATAAAAGCGAAATAACCAATGTAGGAATATTATTAACAGTGTAATATGTTGTTTAATTTAGCCCGACGTGTATAAGCACTCAGTAAACTAGCTCAGTTCTCAGGATAGTTACGTAATCGTCGATAGTTAATTGTCCTTTTCTTATTTGCCCAACACTACAGATATTACTCCAGCCTCGTGAGAAGTCGTGTGCTTATTGCACCAGAGAATATTTGCCAAGTCTATTCGATGTACACTACTGCAATACGTAACTTAACATCGTGGTCTCGTCTCGATTCCCCAATATAAGATAACAAGAGTAGCATCTACAAATGATATCCTATAATAGAACTGGAATCCTGTGACCAGTCATAGTCTGCTTGGGATGTTATCTCGTTATATAAAAAAAATCTGTAAGTGAAATTGTTAAATTGTTATTAGCTGCCTCCGGTCTCGTGGGATCTGAAATAAGGTTAATTGTCCTAACCGACGGCACGTCTTGTAGAGGAGCTAAAAAAAATGTTAAAGATTTTTGTAAGATGGTGCCTAACAATTAAAATTCTTTGCTAAGTCCCATATCTACTTAAGACAATCCAGGTATCAGACTACCAATTGATTGACTACATACACAGACTCTTTTGACAAAATAACCATTATATTTTTCGGGTTTTAAGTACAACTTACATTATCAGCTGGTACAGCAAGATGAGCTTCACACAAGAACGTCCTCTTAGGTCGGACTCCAAGCAGATAAGATAGATCATGGATATAAGCGCAAGAGTCCATGGAATAACACGTCCATTGTAGTTCTATCTCTTCTTCTTGGGGTGTACTTGTCGATTATTTATAACATTTATCGTAAAATTTAGTTTACATTTTTTTAAACCCAAGTCCACCCAGGAGAAACAGTACAAGTGATATATTTCTCAGCTTACGTTTTTGAATTTTATTCTCTATTTTTATAATGTTATTTCCAATTCCTTCAATTTCCATTCGGTTTTCGGTGCAATAATGCTTGTGGGGAACTCTTTTTGGCAGAAGTACACATTGAATTTTGGCATAGCAGTGGAAGAAGATAAATAAATAGGAATGAGTTACCCTGACAACGACTCTCAACACACCACGTGGATCATGTGCTCTGCAACAGGTTGCCAATTGAGAGGGAACGAGTTAGCATTCCTAATGTGGTCATTTGATGCTGTCGGTGATCCTTTCGAGGATTAGGCTGTTGCCTTTTCTGAACTCACAAACATAAACATTCCCATTTTTTTGAAGTATTCCAATATATACATTCCCATTTGTGTTGTAGTTGAGTATCTTCTGCTAAGTCCTATGATCTGGCATTCTCTTGAGGTGTTTTCTCCAATCTTCACGATATTTTTTAATATTCATTCATTTTGAAAATACGTAATTCTGCTCTAATATCTTCACTTGTAATTACGGTTCTACTTGTGCAGCCCTTTGTCATTCTTAGTAATCTCATCCCTGCTGTTTAAATTTTACTTTCTTTTTTTTTATTGGAACACAAAAACCGCAATTACTTTATGCCATTCCATGATGGTCTCCTATTGCACTTTATGGCCCAATGTTCTGCTAATGGTACCACAGACAGCCTGGAATTTGTGTATTCTACTTTCGGCACAGCCTAAATAAGATATTTGAGACATTTCGTCTAAAACTGAATTAACCAAAATAATTTTCCGTCTGGATATATTCCTTGTAAGCCATGACTTCCGTTTCATTACTAGAAATTTTAAATTTGTACTACTTGCAAATTTCGTTCAGCTGATATACTGTTCTTTGGACGTCATCTTTATTCTTTTGATTAATAACGATGTCATCAGGAAAGAAAAGTCCATTCAGTTATTCCTCATTCGGTACCTTAATTTCTTTATTTACCTTACGTTTCCATTTGCGAAGAAAAAAGTCAGTGTATTTATTGAAAAGGGTAGGCGATGGTCCACACCCTTGTCTAACGCCTTGGTTAACAATTCTTTCTTCTAATCGATTTCTACCAGTTTTTATTAGAATGTGTGTAGTTTTGTAAAGACTTTTCGCCACCTCTGTTAGGTGATAAGGATGTCCACATTCAGACATAATCTTAAATAGGCTCACACAGAGAAAGGCCTTTTCAAGTGCGATAATGGCCACATGGATTCCTATATTAAATTCTCTATGTTTTCCTATATTGTTTTTTCATGAATGACCTGATCTAAATCCATTTTGTTTATCAGAAATAATAGCTTCTCTGATATCCTTCATGTTGTTACTGAATAACTTTATGTATAGTTTGTAGCCAGTGTTTAGAATACACATCAGTTTTTACAGTCGTTAAGTCACCCTTTCTTGGTAAGAGAGATTACTTCTGCTGTATACCAAGCGTATGGGATCTTTCAGTTCGTCCAACATTTATTTACTAAACGTAAAAGTCTTATGTGGAGGTAACCCTCCATTATTAATTACTTCTACATTTCTTCCATCTATTCCAGCAGCTTTTCTGTTCTTCATGCCTTTCAAAGCATGTTGTAGTTCTTCCTTAGCAAAAAAATGGTTCAAATGGCTCTGAGCACTATGGGACTCAACTGCTGAGGTCATTAGTCCCCTAGAACTTAGAACTAGTTAAACCTAACTAACCTAAGGACATCACAAACATCCATGCCCGAGGCAGGATTCGAACCTGCGACCGTAGCGGTCTTGCGGTTCCAGACTGCAGCGCCTTTAACCGCACGGCCACTTCGGCCGGCCTCTTCCCTAGCAACTGGGTATTCTGTTTCATCGCACACAGTTTCTCTAGGACTTGGAAGAGCAGTTAAACGGAATGGAAAGTGTCTTAAAAGGAGGATATAAGATGAACATCAACAATAGCAAAACGAGGATAGTGGAATGTAGTCGATTTAACTCGGATGATCCTGAGGGAATTAGATTAGGGAATGAGACACTTACAGTAGTAAAGGAGTTTTGCTATCTGGGGAGCAAAATAACTGATGATGGTCGAAGTAGAGAGGATATAAAATGTGGACTGGCAATGGCAAGGAAAGTGTCTCTGAAGAAGAGAAATTTGTTAACATCGAGTATAGGTTTAAATGTCAGGAAGCCGTTTCTGAGAGTATTTGTATGGAGTGTAGCCATGTATGGAAGTGAAACATGGACGATAAATAGTTCGGACATGAAGAGAATAGAAGCTTTCGAAATGTGGTGCTACAGAGGAATGCTGAAGATTAGCTGGGTAGATCACATAACAAATGAAGAGGTATTGAATAGAATTGGGGAGAAGAGGAGTTTGTGGCACAACTTGACTAGAAGAAGGGATCCGTTGGTAGGACATGTTCTGAGGCATCAAGGGATCACCAATTTAGTATTGGGGGGCAGCGTGGAGGGTAAAAATCGTAGAGGGAGACCAAGAGATGAATAAACTAAACAGATTCAGAAGGATGTAGGCTACAGTACGTACTGGGAGATGCATCAAACCAGTCTCAGGACTGAAGACCACAACAACAACAGTTTCTCCAGTATGATCTTTGGCCTTCTGTGTACCCCACAAGTCTGTATAATGATTTCTTCATTGTTCGCCTTGCATGCACATGGCCGTCTACCGTGTAAATCGTGTTCTACGATGCTTATGAGCGAGTCCCACGACTCTTGGTATCCTTTGCGGAGTATTTGTTTTACAGTGTCCCTTTTCGTTTATCGAGCGAGGTGGCGCAATGACTAGCAAATTGGACTCGCATTCGGAAGGAAGACGGTTCCAACTCGCGTCCGGCCACTCTCATTTAGATTTTCCGTGATTTTCCTAAATCTCTTCAGGTGAATGCCGGGATGGTTTCTTCGAAATGGCACGGCCCCATCCTTCCCTAATGCGAGCTTCTGCTCCGTCCCTAATGACCTCGTTGTTGATGGGACCTTAAAAACTGATCTCCTCCTCCTTCCTTCCCTCCTTTCCGATTTGTTTGTTTCCCAGCTCTCAGATGTTTTTGTATGTAGAACCTTCAAATAACCTATTTTTTATGCATTCTTTAATTTCCGTGTTCCAAACTCTGTGTCACTTTCTCTCCACCTGTTTTCTTCCTTTTATCAAGTCCTTCTGAGGCTGCTTCGATGATGCAGGTTTTGACAATATTCCATTCTACATCGATGTCTTTATTGACTGGTAGTGCAGCAAGTTTTTCTTGGAGTCTCTACTAACAATTTCTTAATACTGGATTCCGGCAGGAGTTTACTTTGAACAACTCATGTTGTGGCTTCTTTGGGAATTTCTTTGTTTCCTTCCACTGTGATAGTACCCTATCTTACTTCCTAAAAGGAAGTGATTGCTACATATTTCGCTCCCTCTCTAAACGCGTATATCATGCATAATATGTATGTATGTATTAAACCAGCGACCTAAAAACACGGAGAGAGGGTTCTTCCTGCTGCAGGCCTCAGAGGTTCACCAACCCACATTAGGCCACAGCAGTCCATTCACCCCACCGCCGTCTCACACCGAACCCAGGGTTATTGTGCAGTTCGGACCACGGTGGACCCGCCCCTTCACCCCCCCCCCCCCCCGCCCGCCCCACAGACGAGTGTAGCCCCGAATGTTTGCATGGTAGAGTAGAGTAACTGAGACGGAATTAGGGGAACCAGCCCGCATTCGCTGAATAGATAGAAAACCGCCTTAAAAACCATTCACAGGCTGGCCGGCACACCGGGCCTCGACACTAATCCGCCGGGCAGATTCGTGCCGGGAACTGGCACGCCTTCCCTCTCGAGAAGCAGCAAGTTAGACTGCGCGGATAGCCGGGTGGGCACATGCATATGATTCTTCATTTTATCATTAATTAAGTTCATTTGTTTCATTGAATTTACCGGGTGATACGAGTTGTTTTCCAGAACTGAAAGTCGAGTTGCAGGAGTAATATAAGCAAAAGCCAAGCTCCACGCTCTGGCCTTGATGGGCCATTCGAGGTCGACTGACAGCCATGTCGCCCTTTATCAATGGCGACAGAGGACGTAGTATGGACGGGTGAGTCGTCAGCCAGTTTTATTGACCTTGGATCCACTACTTCTCATGTAGCTCATCATTTGACATTCCGAGTCTGAGTGCACTGTACCAGTCCTCGCACCAAAGAAAAATATCTAGCAGACCAGGAATAACACTCTGGTTCTCCGTATACGGTCAGACACTACACTACTGGCCATTAAAATTGCTACACCACGAAGATGACGTGCTACAGACGCGAAATTTATCCGACAGGAAGAAGATGCTGTGATATGCTAATGATTAGCTTTTCAGAGCATTCACACAAGGTTGGCGCCGGTGGCGACACCTACAACGTGCTGACATGAGGGAAGTTTCCAACCGATTTCTCACACAAAAACATAAGTTGACCGGCGTTGCCTGGTGAAACGTTGTGATGCCTCGTGTAAGGAGGATAAATGCGTACCATCACGTTTCCGACTTTGATAAAGGTCGGACTGTAGCCTATCGCGATTGCGGTTTATCGCATCGCGACACTGCTGCTCTCGTTGGTCGAGATCCAATGACTGTTAGCAGAATATGGAATTGGTGGGTTCAGAAGGGTAATACGGAACGCAGTGCTGCATCCCAACGGCCTCGTATCACTAGCAGTCTAGATGACATGCATCTTTTCCGCATGGCTGTAACGGATCAAGCAGCCACGTCTCGATCCCTGAGTCAACAGATGGGGACGTTCGCAAGACAACAACCATTTGCACGAACAGTTCGACGACGTTTGCAGCAGCATGGACTATCAGCTCGGAGACCATGGCTGTGGTTACCCTAGACGGTGCATCACAGACATGAGCGCCTGCGATGGTGTACTCAACGACGAACCTGGCTGCACGAATGGCAAAACGTCATTTTCTCGGATGAATTCAGGCTCTGTTTACAGCATCATGATGGTCGCATCCGTGTTTGGCGACAACACTGTGAACGCACATTGGAAGCGTGTATTCGTCATCGCCATACTGGTGTATCACCCGGCGTGATAGTATGGGGTGCCATTGGTTACACGTCTCGGTTACCTCTTGTTCGCATTGACGTCACTTTGAACAGTGGACGTTATATTTCAGATGTGTTAAGACCCGTGGCTCTACCCTTCATTCGATCCCTGCGAAACCCTACATTTCAACAGGATAATGCAGGAGTGCATGTTGCAGGTCCTGTACGCGACTTTATGGATACAGAAAATGTGTGGTAGCCTTTAAATCGGCCGCGGTCCGTCAGTATACGTCGGACCCGCGTGTCGCCACTATCGGTGATTGCAGACCGAGCGCCGCCACACGGCAGGTCTAGAGAGACTTCCTAGCACTCGCCCTAGTTGTACAGCCGTCTTTGCTAGCGATGGTTCACTGACAAAATACGCTCTCATTTGCTGAAACGATAGTTAGCATAGCCTTCAGCTACGTCATTTGCTACGACCTAGCAAGGCGCCATTATCAGTTGGTATTGATATTTTAAATAATGTACAGACAAGGGCTACGTTCAACATTAATGGATTAAAGTTAAGTATTCCACCATCTGCATCCGTTTTTCTAATTTCCTTGTCCTGTTCCAGACCTCACGCCAGCCTGCGTGAGCTTAAACGCTTGCCTTTCGGCTTCCTCTAACGTTAGTGGGTTGGCTCTCCTGCCAATCCACAACAAAATGTTCGATTGCTGCCCTGGCCAGCACATTCTCCAGATCTCTCACCAATTGAAAACGTCTGGTCAATGGTGGCCGAGCAACTGGCTCGTCACAATACGCCAGTCACTACGATTGATCAACTGTGGTATCGTGTTGAAGCTGCACGGGCAGCTGTACCTGTACACGCCATCCAAGCTCTGTTTGACTCAATGCCCAGGCGTATCAAGGTCATTACTACGGCCAGAGCTGGTTGTTCTGGGTACTGATTTCTCAGGATCTATGCACCCAAATTGCGTGACAATGTAATCACATGTCAGTTCTAGTATAATATATTTGTGCAATGAATACCCGTTTATCATCTGCATTTCGGCTTGGTGTAGCAATTTTAATGGCCAGTAGTGTAATTGATGTCGGTGGCCGGTCATGGAGCGCAGAGCCAGAGGCTCTGCTTTCTAAGGGAGACGTCTATCCTGTTCAAGTTCTGGATCATAAGAGCGAGGGAGTGGCAACTGTGCTCTGCACTGCAGAATCCTCCAGAGTCCACACACATGATCTGTATCCCACGCACGCTATTGGCTAAAACCGATGGCGTGAATTCGCTAGCAGTTTCGGGCTCAAGGCGTCTCTTGTCAGACGCTTCAACTGGATAGAACTACCTCGGCCCTGAATGGGAGGCAACTTGTGTCACGTAACACAGAGGAAGTTGCTCTGGGAGAAACGTGCAAGGATTTGACTGGGACTTTGAAATAAATTTTTAAACTAATTTCCTAAAATATTCCTCGACTGGTTGGCGCCTTGTATACCTGTTGACGCCTGACAACATATTCACAAAATTTCACTTTGCCAAAGACAATGCTGTTAACTTTGCAATTTTCTGGAATGATATACTTAATACTTTTGCCAGATTAATTGATGTCAAATTTTTAAACACAGATTTACTTCCGGTTTTTATGTGGGGCTTGTTTGATTGTTGCACACAAATGGGTTACTTATTCACTGCTGGCATGCTAGGCCTATCGTAGTTTCACCGGAGCCCCAGTGGCCGTAGTTTTTCGGGTTCCTGTAAGACCTTCACAGCTACCGTTGTGGTCTCAGGTCACACAGTCCCCACTGTACTTCCCTCCTACAGAAAATCACTTAGTTCTACCGGGAGATCAAAAAGTCAGTATCAATTTGAAAACTAAATAAATCACGGAATAATGTAGATAGAGAGGTACAAATTGACACACATGCTTGGAATGACATGGGGTTTTATTAGAACAAAAAAAAAATACAAAAGTACAAAAAATGTCCGACAGATGGCGCTTCATCTGATCAGAATAGCAATAATTAGCATACCAAAGTAAGACAAAGTAAAGATGATGTTCTTTACAGGAAATGTTCAATATGTCCACCATCATTCCGCAACAATAGCTGTAGTCGAGGAATAATGTTGTGAACAGCACTGGAAAGCATGTCTGGAGTTATGGTGAGGCATTGGCGTCGGATATTGTCTTTTAGCATTCTTAGAGATGTCGGTCGATCACGATACACTTGCGACTTCAGGTAACCCCAAAGCCAATAATCACACGGACTGAGGTCTTGGGACCTGGGAGGCCAAGCATGACGAAACTGGCGGCTGAGCACACGATTAGCACCAAACGACGCGCGCAAAAGATCTTTCACGCGTCTGGCAATATGGAGTGGATCGCCATCCTGCATAAACATCATACGTTCCAGGAGGTCTTTATCAGCCAGCCTGGGGATGACGTGATTCTGTAACATATCGGCGTACCTCTCACCCGTCACGGTAGCAGTTAAAAAACCAGAATCACGCGTTTCCTCGAAGAAAAAAGGCCCGATAACGGTAGATGTGGTAAATAAAACCCATACAGTGACTTTCTCGTCGTGCAGTGGAGTTTCCACGAGAGTTCTAGGATTTTCGGTAGCCCAGATTCTGCAGTTGTGGGCGTTGACAGACCCTCGGAGCGTGAAATGAGCTTCGTCGGTCCACAACACGTTACTCAACCAATCGTCATCTTCCGCCATCTTTTGAAACACCCACACGGCAAATGCCCTCCGCTTCACTACATCGCCAGGTAACAGTTCATGATGCCGATGGATTTTGTACGGATAGCATCGGAGGGTACGCCTAAGTTCCAACCAAACAGTAGTGTATGGAATGCTGGTGCGACGTGTGACTGCACGAGCGCTGACTTCCCCGTGCATAGACGAACCCGCTACAGTCTCCATTTCTTCCTGAACTGTCTCAGCAGCATTACGCCTCGTGCTCGGTCTGCCACTACGAGGTCTATCGTCTAAACAACCCGTGGCTTCGAACTTCGAAATCATTGTCGCCACAGCTGCATTTGTCAACGGAACTTTACCCGTTCGAATCCCCTTCCTATGGTGATACGATCGTAACGCTGAATTAGCACATTCCCCATTCTGATAATACAGCTTCACTAAAAGCGCCTTTTCAGGTAACGTCAACATGCTGGGACTGCTGGCGCATCTGATTCTCTCTCTCATTACAGCTCCTTTTATACACCATTGTCATGCGCAGTCACTGACGTTTTGCTGTCCAGCGCCATCTGTCGGACATTTTGTGAACCTTTTTTTTGTTCTAATAAAACCCCATGTCATTCCAAGCATGTGTGCCAATTTTCACCTCTCTATATCTACATTATTCCGTGGTTTATTAAGTTTTCAAATTTATACGGACTTTTTGATCACCCGGTACATCTACATCTACATCTACATTTATACACCGCAAGCCACCCAACGGTGTGTGGCGAGGGCACATTACGTGCCACTGTCATTGCCTGCTCCAGTAGCGTATGGTTCGTGGGAAGAACGACTGCTGGAAAACCTCCGTGCGCGCTCCAATCTCTTTAATTTTACATTAGTGATCTCGGGAGGTATATGTAGGGGGAAGCAATATATTCCATACCTCATCCAGAAACACACCCCTCGAAACCTGGACGGCAAGCTACACCGCGATGCAGAGCGCCTCTCTTGCAGAGTCTGCCACTTGAGTTTGCTAAACATCTCCGTAACGCTACCACGCTTACCAAATACCCCTGTGACGGAACCCGCCGCTATTCTTTGGATCTTCTCCATCTCCTCTGTCAACCCGACCTGGTATGAATCCCACACTGATGAGCAATACTCAAGTATAGGTCGAACGAGTGTTTTGTAAGCCACCACCTTTGTTGATGGACTACATTTTCTAAGGACTCTCCCAATGAATCTCAACCTGGCACCCGCCTTACCAAAAATTAACCATGTCATTGCCCTTCCTCCACGGCGTGGTCAATGGGTGGACAAATACCTGCATTTCGTTGTAATAGATGGCAAGAATTGAGAATGGTTCAGAGCAGAGGGATTCGACGAGGAAGCGTGCTCTCTCCAGCGCTTTTTAATGTAAGTCATGGGCTGCAACGTAAGAAAGTTCGTCAAGGGTCAGTAGCACATAATATGAAAACGTAACATATGCAGATGATGTAATGATTTGGGAAGGAAACGAGCAGAAACTGGAAGAGAAACTAAATATCTGGCAAGGAATAAGTGAAGAAGCGGGCGTGGAAATAAACTGAACAATAAAAATGAGGTAAAGATAATCAGCAGGAGAAGTGAAAAAAAAATGAAGGGCGTAGGTTGTAATCGGAAAATTACTAAATAAGTAGATGCTTTCAAATATCTAGGACGGATGTATCAGAATTGTGGACTTGGACAAAGGAAGATCTTAGCGGACTCGTACAAGCGATAGAGTTGCAGTTTCTGCGAGAGATCTCGGGTAAGGCGAGAAAGTACAGGATAAGGAGTGAAACAATACGGAATACTCTTCAGATCAATCCCCTAATAGAAGCTACGGAGGAAGATAGGCTTAAACGATTTGGCTACGTTAAGATGGTTCAAATGGCTCTGAGCACTATGGACTTAACTGCTGAGGTCATCAGTCCCCTAGAACTTACAACTACACTCCTGGAAATTGAAATAAGAACACCGTGAATTCATTGTCCCAGGAAGGGGAAACTTTATTGACACATTCCTGGGGTCAGATACATCACATGATCACACTGACAGAACCACAGGCACATAGACACAGGCAACAGAGCATGCACAATGTCGGCATTAGTACAGTGTATATCCACCTTTCGCAGCAATGCAGGCTGCTATTCTCCCATGGAGACGATCGTAGAGATGCTGGATGTAGTCCTGTGGAACGGCTTGCCGTGCCATTTCCACCTGGCGCCTCAGTTGGACCAGCGTTCGTGCTGGACGTGCAGACCGCGTGAGACGACGCTTCATCCAGTCCCAAACATGCTCAATGGGGGACAGATCCGGAGATCTTGCTGGCCAGGGTAGTTGACTTACACCTTCTAGAGCACGTTGGGTGGCACGGGATACATGCGGACGTGCATTGTCCTGTTGGAACAGCAAGTTCCCTTGCCGGTCTAGGAATGGTAGAACGATGGGTTCGATGACGGTTTGGATGTACCGTGCACTATTCAGTGTCCCCTCGACGATCACCAGTGGTGTACGGCCAGTGTAGGAGATCGCTCCCCACACCATGATGCCGGGTGTTGGCCCTGTGTGCCTCGGTCGTATGCAGTCCTGATTGTGGCGCTCACCTGCACGGCGCCAAACACGCATACGACCATCATTGGCACCGAGGCAGAAGCGACTCTCATCGCTGAAGACGACACGTCTCCATTCGTCCCTCCATTCACGCCTGTCGCGACACCACTGGAGGCGGGCTGCACGATGTTGGGGCGTGAGCGGAAGACGGCCTAACGGTGTGCGGGACCGTAGCCCAGCTTCATGGAGACGGTTGCGAATGGTCCTCGCCGATACCCCAGGAGCAACAGTGTCCCTAATTTGCTGGGAAGTGGCGGTGCGGTCCCCTACGGCACTGCGTAGGATCCTACGGTCTTGGCGTGCATCCGTGCGTCGCTGCGGTCCGGTCCCAGGTCGACGGGCACGTGCACCTTCCGCCGACCACTGCGACAACATCGATGTACTGTGGAGACCTCACGCCCCACGTGTTGAGCAATTCGGCGGTACGTCCACCCGGCCTCCCGCATGCCCACTATACGCCCTCGCTCAAAGTCCGTCAACTGCACATACGGTTCACGTCCACGCTGTCGCGGCATGCTACCCGTGTTAAAGACTGCGATGGAGCTCCGTATGCCACGGCAAACTGGCTGACACTGACGGCGGCGGTGCACAAATGCTACGCAGCTAGCGCCATTCGACGGCCTTCACCGCGGTTCCTGGTGTGTCCGCTGTGCCGTGCGTGTGATCATTGCTTGTACAGCCCTCTCGCAGTGTCCGGAGCAAGTATGGTGGGTCTGACACACCGGTGTCAATGTGTTCTTTTTTCCATTTCCAGGAGTGTACTTAAAGCTAACTAACCTGCAACCGTACCTTTTGCGCTGTTCCAGACTGTAGCTAAGTTAAGAGATTTAAGCAAGAAAGACTTCCAAGAAGAGTTATAGAATGGACAGATTCTGGTAGGACACCAGCTGGAACACCACTACCAAGATGGAGAGACCAGATGTGGGATGATGAGCGCCAAAGAAGGCTGCAGTGGGAGGGAATTGTGAAGGGTAGATTGTGGGAGAAAAGAGAAACTTGAAAGAGGCTCTGTGAACAGGAAGAATAGGAAGAAGAAGAAGGAGAAGAGATTTACAATTGATGCTAACCACTTTCTTTAGCGTTTTCTTGATGTTCTTCAAGTGCTCTGGCACCTGTATAATTTATAAATGCAGCTCGTATTGTCTTGTTTCTAAAACTGTAATGGTTACAGTATTGAAAATGAAATATGTAATTGCGTTTAAAAAAAGCACCCCGTCTTCAGGCCACAAGTGGCCCATCGGGACCATTCGACCTCCGCGTCATCCTCAACTGAGGATTTGGATAGGAGTGGCGTGTGGTCAGCACACCGCTCTCCCGGTCGTTATGATGGTTTTCTATGACCGGAGCCGCTACTATTCGGTCGAGTAGCTCGTCAATTGGCATCACGAGGCTGAGTGCAACCCGAAAAATGGCGGCCGGATGGTCACCCATTCAAGTGCCGGCCACGCCCGACAGTGCTTTACTTCGGTGATGTGACGGGAACCGGTGTACCCACTGCGGCAAGGCCGTTGCCATGCGTTGAAAGAAGCACGCAGAGAATGTTTCGTTTGGCCTATTCTCTGGCCGGCGCCTTCCCGGTGCTGTCGGCGCTGCCACTGTGTGTTACCCCGTTAACTAACAGGTGGGCATTCTTCGCGCAGCCTGAAGCCGCCTCAGGTTGTCCCCTAGTACGCGGGCAAGCAGCTTCCCTTTCGTGTGCACTCAGTGTCGCCAGATTCTGATCGAGCCGGTGCCGCCCCGACGTCTCGGCGGATTGTTGCGCGACCAGAAGCGCGGTGCGCCAAGTGGATCGCGAGCGACTGGCGCGCGGCGGCAGGTGCGCTCCGCCAGCCGGCAGCCGGCAGCTGGGCGTCGCTGCTCCGCGTCGCGCCAGATGGCCGGCCAGCCACTCAGCGCGGATCAATACCCGGCTAGGGTAGGCCGTGCTGTGCTCTGCCGTGCCGCTCCGTGCTCTCTGCTATCGACCTGGCGCGAGGCCGCGCAGTCGACTAGGCCGCAGTCGCAGTCGCAGGAGCAGCTGCCCGCCGCACGCCGCACGCGTCCTCCGCCGTCGCTCACAGCGGCAGCTGTCGCTGCGCGCGCGCCTCGCCTTCACTACCAGCAACCAGTGGTGGCTGTTGACGCTCGCCAGACAGCTGGGCACCCTTCCTCTCTTAAGATAGTGCCCAGTGGCCAGCCAGGTGGTTGGACACCCTAACCACCTTTTCTTCAGATGTGAGCTCTGTCACAACTCTCTAGATCAGGGCTTAACAACTGGCCGGTTTTGAGCGCGAGTACTCGCGTCTGCTCAGGCACGTGCTCGCGAGCAGGTGCAAGGTCGCGGAGTAGGGAGGGAGGGGAGGGAGGGGAAATGCGCGCGCACGTTTGAATGTGATCTCGCGTTCGTAGCAGATTTAACTAGCCATCTGAATGCTTTGAACATTTTACTACAAGGTAAAGATCTGCTAATTACTCATTTCATAGATCGAATACGAGCTCTTAAAATGAAATTGACACTTTGGGTGAGTCAGCTCGAAACAGGAAACCTAGCTCACTTTCCTAAATTATCATCCATGCAAAATGTTCACAAAGACTGTGAACGTTATTCACATAGTTTAGTTGATCAGCGCTTTCAATATCTGACAGCACTAGACAGTGTTTTTGATCTGTTCTCTCCATATTCAGCGAATATTTAAGAGATTCCTCCTGAGCTGCAGCAAGAAATTATTGACCTGCAGTGTGACAGAGAATACAGAGACAAATTTCAGAACAAGAAAAACATTTTGGAAGTCTACAGACACTTCCCTCAGGATACATTTCCTCGTTTGCACAAACTGGTGGCTACAATAATATCAATGTTCGGTTCCACGTAAGTCTGTGAACAACTGTTCTCTGCAATGAAATGTAACAAGACGCGCCTGAGAAACGCATTGTCTGATCGAAATTTAAACTGCACGCTGCGCCTAAAATACACAAGAACAATTACTCCGAACATAGACGCAATTGTAAAGGGCAAAATGTACAAGATAACCGAGAATCCCACACTTCAGCGACACCTTTTATTGTGTAACAGTTCACAAATTAATGCGAAAGTAAAGGCATACACTAAGCTAATAAAATTATGTGGCACGTGTACATTCTCCTATATTTGTTTCATTTGTCGCAGTAATAATTCGTAAGTGATATCCCTGCAGGTGGCCGCGGATTTACATTGACTGGCGGCAGCTGTTGTGTGCCCCACGTGACTCTCCCCACTCTCCGCTCTGGTCCGGTAGTGGGGGTAGCGTGCTCGCGCTGCTCCGTGCTCGCGCCTTGCTGCTCACAGCTTGCTCCGCGAGCACGTATGTTGTGAAGCCCTGCTCTAGATCTAATGAAGTCAATGCTTATCATCATCTCGTAATCCGGCCGTTGTGACCGAGCGGTTCTAGGCACTTCAGTCTGGAACCGCGATGCTGCTACGGTCCTGCCTCGGGCATGGATGTGTGTGATGTCCTTAGGTTCGTTACATTTAAGTAGTTCTAAGTTCTATGAGACTGATGACCTCAGATGTTGAAGTCCCATAGTTCTCAGAGCCATTTGATTTGAACCATCATCTCGTAAGCTACAATCTGAATAGTTCTCAACAAACTAAAATCGTCTATGTAAAACAGACATCTTCTCAGAATCATTTTCTGTATCATGAACCCAACTTTTGGAGCGATGTTCCTCAATATTTCTTTCAAATTTCTATAGCCAATCAATGATCCATCTTGTATCCCAATCTTCCCCATATACTTGTCTGCAATTCACTCTTGTCAAACCCTCAGCCCCCAGCCCCATTCACCACTTTTCCCTTCCCCTTGTCAACGGTCCTGTATTGAAAATGCTCTTTCCTAACTGCTATTGTCACTGTCACTTCAAATTTCTCTTGTTTCATTGTCACTTCCATTTCTGATTAAACATGGCTCCAAATGTGCGAAACTAATCGATATTCTCGTCAAACTTTAGGCCCTGTAAATAATTTTTGTTGGTCCTGTCACATTAATGTGACTACCTGCCAAAAGCCCTCCTTTTGCAGCCGGCCGGGGTGGCCGAGCGGTTCTAGGCGCTACACTCTGGAACCGCGCGACCGCTACGGTCGCAGGTTCGAATCCTGCCTCGGGCATGGATGTCCTTAGGTTAGTTAGGTTTATGTAGTTCTAAGTTCTAGGGGACTGATGACGTCAGAAGTTAAGTCCCATAGTGCTCAGAGCCATTTGAACCATTTGAACCCTCCTTTTGCAGCTCGGACGTGAAGAAAGAGAGTCAGTGAGGTTCTGGAAGGACCAACAGGTACATGAAGCCATGCTGAGTCCAATGCCGTGGCCAGCTACACTGGGTTTCTCGGATGAATGTCCATCGTACGAACAGCCCAATCAAGGTGGTCCCACAGATTCTCGATTGGGTTTTGATCTAGGGAGTCTGGTATCCGGGAGGCACGGTAAACTTATCCTGGTGCTCTTCCAACCACGAACGGACGTTGAAAGCTGTGTGGCAGGTTGCATTGACCTCCTTGTAGATTCCACTGTGCTGAGGAAAATCCAAACTTCATATGAGGGTGGACGTGGTCTCCTGGCATAGATGCATACTCATATTGATACATTGTACCATTTTGCCTTCCAGAATGACGAGAACATCCAGGGAATGCTACCAAAACATTCCCCAGAACATAACGTTCTCTCCTCTGGCCTGAATCCTTCCGCCGTTTGTTGCAGAACCGTACACGCCATCTGTCCGATGGAGTGTGAAACGTGATTCGTCTGGAAAGACCACTTGTCACCACTCAGTGAACATCCATTTGTAGTTCCACAGTGCAAATTCCAGCCTTCATCACCGATGAACAGCAGTCAGCATGGGTGCATGAAGCAAGCGCCTGCTGTGGAAGCCCGTAAGTAACAAAGTTCGCTGAACACTTGAGGAGATACTGTTCGTAGCCTGTTGATTCATCGCGTGGTCAGTTCCTCAACAGTTGCACGTTTGTTCGTCCATGCACATTTCTGCAGCCGTTAGTTAACCCTGTCACCTAAGACCAGTGGCGCACCACGGTTACCTCGCCGCCGGTTTTCGGTGCCTTGCACTGTATGCCGTTTGAAGGAGCACATAGAAAATGTTATGGAGAAGGCTAACCAAAGACTGCGTTTTATGGGCAGGACACTTAGAAAATCTTACAGACCTACTAAGGAGACTGCGTACACTATGCTTGACCGTCCTCTTTTAGAATACTGCTGCTCGGTGTGGGATCCTTACCAGGTAGGACTGACGGAGTACATCTAAAAAGTTCAAAGAAAGGTAGCATGTTTTGTATTACCGCGAAATATTGGAGAGAGTGTCACAGAAATGGTACAGGATTTGGGCTGGAAATCATTAAAGGAAAGGCGTTTTTCGTTGCGACGGAATCTTCTCACGAAATTCCAATCAGCAACTTTCTCCTCCGATTGCGAAAATATGCTATTGACACCGACCTACATAGGGAGGAACGATCACCACGATAGAATGAGGGAAATCAGAGCTCGTACGGAAAGATATAGGTGTTCATTCTTCCCGCGCGCTATTACGAGATTGGAATAATAGAGAATTGTCAAGGTGGTTCGCTGAACCCTCTGCCAGGCCCTTGAATGTGATTTGCAGAGTATCCATGTAGATGTGGCACATGCAATATTTGCAAATGTAGTTGTTTCAAAAATTCACCCACCCTCGACCCGAAATCCAATGATCATCAACATTTGAACGTCAGACAAATCGTTCCGTTTCCACATTATGACAACGACTGCACTTTTATCCGCAGCCCCCTGACACGCTTTATGTATCCTCCACTCCTAGTGCTGCCATCTGCCGTCTGTGAGTGGTTTTTGCACGTTGACATCGAACATCAGTGGGAATCACGTTAAAGTGATTGGATCTTGTATAATTACTACTATATACGTACAGCGCGCTACAGGGCCATGCGAAGCGTCTACTTGATGTGAGATTTTCTCAGATACCACACTTCTCTCACCTTCTCACTATGCATTTTCCTCCATTCTTCTGATCACGTTGTTCATGTCTTGTATCTCTTGACCTTTTGGCTCACTTTCATCTTTTGAGTACTTTGTTGCTGAATGTCTGTCATGCACGTTTAATTCTGTTATACCAGCATCCTTCAGGCCTTTTCTGATATCAGTGATACACTTCATATTCTTATTGCTTTCTGTGTACTTCAAGATCTGTTTAGTTTTTCGGGTGTCCGGCATTCTCTTGATAGCTGTCGACGTTTCCCCATGTCTTATACTATGTTGGATATCTGTTCCGTCTGTTGTATATTCCGCATCCGTCTTGCTGGGCCCTAAAATTTTTCTCATCATTCTACTCTCTTAATTTTCATATTTCCTACTCCACCTTTCCGACCCATGACTGATTCGTGTAAGTTTTATGGCTTCATGATATTGTTCTAATGTCTCACTTTTACATTACGCGATGGGTATGACTTTAATGTAGATGTTTCCAGTCTTCTAAAGTGCTCTATTCATCTCTTGATTTCTCAGGTCTCGAACTTCTTTCTCTGTCGCGTTCGCCATATTGTTTATAGTGATTGTTGTTCTTATTATTCCTGTTACTGCTACTGTTATGAAGACCGATTATTACTACTATCCACTTTTGTTATTTATGTTAGTATTTATAAATGTTCTCATAATGATTCCTCAGGTGTACGTAATTGACTCAGAAGAATGCACAGAAACTGAGAATGTTTTACAATATATTTCTTGATACGCGTTGTTTCTGGTAGTAGAGTGCCTTAAGGTCTTAATCTGGTTAGGCTAGACAAAGAATAAATAAACAAACAGTAAAGAAATTGTAGACGGGCAGAAAGTAAATGACTATTGACAGCTTTCAGCCGGGTGTTTCTAGATCTTTCTCATCTAAATTTACAGAACGGTTTTTGAAGTTGAAATCGTATAAAGAAACGTTTACAAGACGCTGAGGAGAACTGGAGTGGGAGAATTAGGCTGACTGCATGAAGTACATTTTACAATAATTCACAATTATTGTATTAAACACAAAAAATCTCAAAACAAAATAAAAGTTTTAACCAGATGGCCTTGTTTTCTGAAATTTGATGGTTGAATCCTTACAGAAAACAAAATATATAAACAGCAGTGACTTCGTTACTCTAAAATTATTTTGAAAACTATTAACTTTGAAAGATTTAAAATGCAGCATTACACCACTAAGACTATGAGTGCCCTAGGACTTGGGAGATGGGGACATATAAACCATGGCCTAAGTTGCAGACAGTCTTGGAAGAAATTAGAACAGGACCATAACATACGCAACGGTTTAGATTCTTTGATTAGAATAGTATGATTTGAAAAACAAAGTAGATGAGAGCCCTATACATATAGATGACGTGGGGTACATATTACGCACAATAAGCCTAATTCTCCAAATCCCCTTCTTCTCAGTATCACTAATACGGCTCTTTATAGGATTTCTAGTTGAGAAACCATTCTGTAAATTTAAATATGAAAGGTAAAAGACAGTTAAAGATGTTATGCACCGCAGTCATAATGGTCTGTAGGCAGCGTCTTTGACTAACAATCAAAACGTCCTGGGACAAGGTTCGATCCCAGCCACAGCTGAAGCTTTGCATAAAGCTCAACAAACAATGGCAACAGGAGACTTTTAGCGTAAGGAATCACCATCGATCTGCCCACGGTCTTGCCAAATAGGGCGGAGGAGCGGCAAGAGGCTCAGTGCACCCCCTTGCCCTTGGGTGGGAAACTGCTGCTAAAAGGGGAAAGAATAAGTAGTGATCAAAGACTTGAAGACGGAGGAGGCAATGGGAACCACTGCATTAAAGACATACAATTTTTTTTCTGCAGGATATGTGGCCTGTAATAGAAAGAGTGTCGTAACGATTTCTCCTTTGGCAAAGGATTCCAGGTAGGCCCCATTTGAATACCCGGGAAAGGCATGCTACGTAGCATGTGAAAGTTGCTGGATTTGGACGGGTTACTCCTGTAACTGAAATATCAGATCTGAAGATGGTTCTGAATGAACCGAAACCGGTCATATGAATAAAAAAAAATTTGCAATCAAGACGGATTTTAAGTAACATTATAAAATCACTGATTGCTGTTATCCCATAAGACATTATGTCTGTTTTTGCAAAATCTTACATTTATACAAATATCTATCCAGGCCCTCATTTCTTCCCGTTGCATGATGTGAGCATCCTGTACTCTTGAATATGTTTATGAAACCGTTGTGAGATAGCCCTATAGTAGATTATTTCCTTGTGTATAAAAGGAGCTTGTGTTCGAAACACTTTTAGTTTCATTAAAAAAATGTTAAGAGCCTCACAAGCTGTGGTGTGTAACATGAAAAAATTGCCTAACTGTTGTGTGAGAGCCGTAAGATTTCTTATATCGATAAAATTAAATACTTTTAATAGATAAATAAGTAAAGAAATAACCAGAATATTGATACTGAAATTAACATTGGTGGTACTGTACAATACGTAAGTGGTCTTCTCGTGCACCATGACAACTAATAACTTCTAAGATGTCTTAATATTAAAATTATCCTTTTCTTCTCACATGTCTCATGCGGTGATAGTGTGTGGAACTGGTGTAGGACGTATTATATTCGACGGACTGACTTGAGGGCGTTTCATACGACCTTGGAAGTCAGGAACGCCATATCGGGAGCAAGTTCCCTTTATGCCCTTTAGGCACGGAAGACATCGTCACGTTGGAGAGTGGCTCCAAAGGCACGCAGCCAGAAAGTTATTTCGCCCTTAAAGGCGAACAAAAGGGCTTTGCTGCCAAAGCGAGAGAACTGTCAGATAGATCCTTCACCCACTGCTAAGATTATTTTAGCTCGTAACTAAATTTTATCACTGCATCTGGGCCATTGTGACTCAGTTTCCTTCGAGATAATTCCAATACAATTGATCAGCAGTATGATAAATATTTTGGACAATCTGCCTCGATGCACCATTATTTTTTTACTTTTGACGGAGTAATTGTTTGAATATACACTATTCCTTTGGTACTTGTCGCTGTACGGTTTCGGCCATTTGAGACATTCTAAGGTATGTATCACACATGTATTCAAAATAGTTATGTCCGAATGAAAGTCCACGTACTTGATGTCACACAGTTCCCATCATAAAGTAATCGCCTTGAAAAATAATAATGAAATACAGAAAATAATAATAAAATATTTTAATGCGGAAGAGAGGCGTTTCTTTGAAAATATATCGTTCATGAAACTAATGTTTAAGAAAATCATATTTCACCATGAAAATGTGTCTGTCATTTTGTAAACTGCTTTCACAACGCCAAAAACAGATACTGAGCATACATATTTTTGGAATATATGCTGATTTTTAATCAGTCCCCTTCTGTCAGTTCCCGTTTCCAAAGAAATTTGCGGCTGAAAACGTTTCGATCATGTTGAAGAGTTTATGGCAGCCGTAAATGGGTATTTTTCAGGCCGACGAGGAAATTTTTCCGTGCCTCACATATAACGAGATTATTAGAGAGCACAAGTTGGATTTAGACAGACATGGAGCATCACGGGTGAATTTAATTTTCGTACGTGGGTGGCAGACGATGAAAATGGCAACCCTATCGGAAACAAGGAAGAAGCTGTTGCGATGTGGAAAGAGTACAGTAAGAAGTTGTAGTCTAGGATTAACAACAGTAGTTGAAAGGGTCCTGTACCCACCTTTCATTAGTCCGGTAGCCCATTTTCACCAGTATTTCTCTTTCTTTCCTTGTTTATCTTTTCTCATAACTCATAGTGGTGTGATTGAATGAAGGTCGTTGTGTGTCACGTTGCTAGACGGTGGCGTAGTCTGCTGCAGAAAGTCTGCGATAGTCGTACAGATTCAGCAGCAGTTGTACAGAATAGCCAACTGTCGTAGTGGTCAAGTAGGCAAAGAGGTTTTCGCTACTTGTGAGAAATCCACCTGCGTTGGGTTGGTGGCGGAAATGGCATCTTTGGGTTTTCCGGTCCACGCGGAGCGTGGAAGAGGCTGGAGAAGCGGGAGGCAGTCTGCCGCCGGTACGGGAAGCGTCCACAGCTGTGCTCCAGTCGAAGAAGGGTGAGTTAGACTGACCGCGTGGCGCGCTGTTACTTGGCGAGGGGAGAGCTGTTAGCTTTTGGTCTCGCTTTTCAAATCTGGAAGATTGCTTTGCCTTGTCGCAGCAAGGAATGCAAAACCTTGGCAGATTTTTCTTTCAGCAAATTTCTGTAGCAGACTTGGATCCGCCGGAAGAGCACCACACACAGGTGTAGATAAGAAGTGAGCACTCGCTTCTGTATGAATGTATGTTTGCCTTTAGCTGTGCCTGCATAAGCTTTCACCTTTCTAAATATTTAGAGCTTTGCCTTCTCGTAAATTTTCCTTCCTTTATGTGTCTTTCGTCCGTGGGCAGCCAACCACGTGGTAGAACGTTATAGTTGTTGGGCTACCGGCATCACTAACTGTCCGATCGCATGTTTGTTTTAGATAATGTTAACATGATTGTGTGATGTGCTATTGTTGGAATTTGGGCACTATACCTAGAAATTGTGTCTCCACAAGCCACGTGTTATCAGGAATCGTGTACATGCCTTACATCCTTATCTTAGGAATAAATGATTTTATTTACAATTTTCTCTTGTGTTCCGAGATTACATTTATGCACCTCAGCCACTCACCTCGTAGCTTTCCCGTTAGCACACCCAATGCGTTTCCTTATGCACAGGTCCAGTGTTCCCGTTAGCACACCCAATGCGTTTGCTTATGCACAGGTCCAGTGATTAGTCTCCCCTTGTATTTTGTAACAAATGCTTTAGATTAAGTCTTATTTTCAGGTGTGTTGCTGGGAGCTGATCTTCTGCACAGTGTTCTTGCATGTGCTATTTTATTTTAAATGTTTGATTATCGTGAACAGTGCACGGGGAACACTATTAATTACATCGTATCCCCTATGAGCGACTTCACAACGTATGCATTTTTGTGAGTTTTTGGTCTGATCAAATTAATTTATTTTCCGACTCGACCAAATCTTTGATTAGTTGTATGGTTAGAGTCGGTAGCGACCCTACTCTTCTCACGTTAATTTCATAAGCAATAAGTATTTCCATTCACAATAATAAGGAATAACCCGTAGTAACAGGTTAGTTACATAGTCACGAAATTGAGCAACTTACACTGGAACCTACCACGTTATGTGACGAAATAGACAACGCGATACAACATCTGAAGAACTATAAATCCCCTGATGTAGACAATAGATCTGGTGAGCCGATCGAGGAAATGAGGCAGGAAGGCGCTGGTGTGCTGCTTTCATTGTGTACAAGAATATGGGAAACTGAGGAGCGGCCAGAAGACTGATCAAAGCATCTTCATCCGCCTACACAAGAAAGGGTCAGTCAGGAACTGCTACAGCTGCCGGACAATTACCGTCATAACCCACGCAAGCAAAATTTTACTCTACATCTGGAACCAGCGGTTGATGCCATATATTCAGCCTCACATGTCCACAGGACAAGCAGGTTTTGTTGAAGGAAAAGGGAGTCGCGAACAGATACTCAACATATGACAGATAACTGAGAAATCGCAAGAGTTTAGTGTTCCTTTCTCCATCTGCTTCCTTGACTGCACGAAAGCCTTTGTTTTGTTGTCTTGGAAAAGCTGTGGAAGGTATTTGCAGATTTCGGTGTCCCATCACATTTGGCAGCACTGATCAGCAGTCACCTTTTTCCCGTATTTGCTTTAACGAAGCGTATGTTTCTGAATAGGGTCCGAGGTGGATCACGCTAAGGCGAGTGGCTATCGAGAAGTTTACCAAAATCTGGCAGAAGAGAGCGGTAACAAACACTGCAAAGGATTGTTGCAACATTCGTGTTTTCCATCTTGTTTTATGGCTGCGAGCCATGGACCTTCAAAGCCAGAGACAAGCAGCACATCGATGCATTTCAGCTTTGGTGCTAGTGCATAAAATGGACTCAAGGAACAACAAATATCCACACTGCAGCGGAGTGTGCCCTGATATGAAACTTCCTGCCAGATTAAAAGTGTGTGACGGACCGAGACTCGAACTCGGGACCTTTGCCTTTCGCGGAAAAGTGCTCTACCATCATTTTTTTATTATCAGAATGACTTGGTACTATCATGACACTTCAGTAGACCATAGTCAAATCATTATGTAATAAAGACTGCAAAAGGGAGAAAAAATTAATTATAATAACACATTAACAAATAAAAGAAAACCGAAAACGTAGCAGACAAACCACCACCAAGTTCGCAAGATAAGTAATTTTCTAATTTTTTTTATTTTGTGTATTTTATATATTTTTATAGTACGTAATGGAATCTATAAGTAGAGGGAAAACGAAACAAGATTACATTCGAAATACCCAAACTAAAAGAAAATCCCAAGTTGAGTGCAAGGATTGTATATGCTCACGTGTATCTATACTCCGACGATACACATTTGAAAATAGAGCTGGAGCGATGCTGAGCCAAAACACAAAACAAAACGAACAGGAAAACCAGGACAGGAGAAACCGAAGCACAACAGATGAGAACATACGTAACAAAGAAAAACACTTATCATCCCAATAAATTTAATTTGCCGACGGAGAACAATATTCAACATGTTGGCGAAGAGATCTCGATATCGAGCCATTCACAAGTATGTCCAATAGGCCGTGATCATGAACTGCATGAAGTTCATCTGATCGTCCCGCTCGCCTTATACAATATAATGAACGAAGTGTCCCAGCAACCACATAACAGTATGGCTTCTCGACCGTGGAAAGAAAGAAGAATCTGGGCGCAATATGATGTCCGTAGTGTAGGCAGGCTCAGAAGATCGAGTAAGGAAGGCCAATTTTGTCGAGGGCCAGTTCGACAATATTTTCCACACAAGCGACTCATTACTTTCACTGGTATCAGTTTTCGCTAGTAACCGTGATACACACTGTATAGAAATCTTATATGTGGGCGTTCCACTCAGCGTGCACCTCAAACAGCAGCTTGTGTCGCTTGTGCCTTAAACCGATCCTGACCCAGACCTACATCTACATCTACATCTACATTTATACTCCGCAAGCCACCCAACGGTGTGTGGCGGAGGGCACTTTACGTGCCACTGTCATTACCTCCCTTTCCTGTTCCAGTCGCGTATGGTTCGCGGGAAGAACGACTGTCTGAAAGCCTCCGTGCGCGCTCTAATCCCTCTAATTTTACATTCGTGATCTCCTCGGGAGGTATAAGTACGGGGAAGCAATATATTCGATACCTCATTAAGAAACGCACCCTCTCGAAACCTGGCGAGCAAGCTACACCGCGATGCAGAGCGCCTCTCTTGCAGAGTCTGCCACTTGAGTTTATTAAACATCTCCGTAACGCTATCACGGTTACCAAATAACCCTGTGACGAAACGCGCCGCTCTTCTTTGGATCTTCTCTATCTCCTCCGTCAACCCGATCTGGTACGGATCCCACACTGGTAAGCAATACTCAAGTATAGGTCGAACGAGTGTTTTGTAAGCCACCTCCTTTGTTGATGGACTACATTTTCTAAGCACTCTCCCAATGAATCTCAACCTGGTACCCGCCTTACCAACAATTAATTTTATATGATCATTCCACTTCAAATCGTTCCGCACGCATACTCCCAGATATTTTACAGAAGTAACTGCTACCAGTGTTTGTTCCGCTATCATATAATCATACAATAAAGGATCCTTCTTTCTATGTATTCGCAATACATTACATTTGTCTATGTTAAGGGACAGTTGCCACTCCCTGCACCAAGTGCCTATCCGCTGCAGATCTTCCTGCATTTCGCTACAATTTTCTAATGCTGCAACTTCTCTGTATACTACAGCATCATCCGCGAAAAGCCGCATGGAACTTCCGACACTATCTACTAGGTCATTTATATATATTGTTAAAAGCAATGGTCCCATAACACTCCCCTGTGGCACGCCAGAGCTTACTTTAACGTCTGTAGACGTCTCTCCATTGATAACAACATGCTGTGTTCTGTTTGCTAAAAACTCTTCAATCCAGCCACACAGCTGGTCTGATATTCCGTAGGCTCTTACTTTATTTATCAGGCGACAGTGCGGAACTGTATCGAACGCCTTCCGGAAGTCAAGAAAAATAGCATCTACCTGGGAGCCTGTATCTAATATTTTCTGGGTCTCATGAACAAATAAAGCGAGTTGGGTCTCACACGATCACTGTTTCCAGAATCCATGTTGATTCCTACATAGTAGATTCTGGGTTTCCAAAAACGACATGATACTCGAGCAAAAAACATGTTCTAAAATTCTACAACAGATAGACGTCAGAGATATAGGTCTACAGTTTTGCGCATCTGCTCGACGACCCTTCTTGAAGACTGGGACTACCTGTGCTCTTTTCCAATAATTTGTAAACCTCCGTTCCTCTAGAGACCTGCGGTACACGGCTGTTAGAAGGGGGGCAAGTTCTTTCGCGTAGTCTGTGTTGAATCGAATTGGTATCCCGTCAGGTCCAGTGGACTTTCCTCTGTTGAGTGATTCCAGTTACTTTTCTATTCCTTGGACACTTATTTCGATGTCAGCCATTTTTTCGTTTGTGCGAGGATTTAGAGAAGGAACTGCAGTGCGGTCTTCCTCTGTGAAACAGCTTTGGAAAAAGGTGTTTAGTATTTCAGCTTTACGCGTGTCATCCTCTGTTTCAATGCCATCATCATCCCGGTGTGTCTGGATATGCTGTTTCGAGCCACTTACTGATTTAACGTAAGACCAGAACTTCCTAGGATTTTCTGTCAAGTCGGTACATAGAATTTTACTTTCGAATTCACTGAACGCTTCACGCATAGCCCTCCTTATGCTAACTTTGACATCGTTTAGCTTCTGTTTGTCTGAGAGGTTTTGGCTGCGTTTAAACTTGGAGTGAAACTCTCTTTGCTTTCGCAGTTGTTTCCTAACTTTGTTGTTGTACCACGGTGGGTTTTTCCCGTCCCTCACAGTTTTACTCGGCACGTACCTGTCTAAAACGCATTTTACGATTGCCTTGAACTTTTTCCATAAACACTCAACATTGTCAGTGTCGGAACAGAAATTTTCGTTTTGATCTGTTAGGCTGTCTGAAATCTGCCTTCTATTACTCTTGCTAAACAGATAAACCTTCCTCCCTTTTTTTATATTCCTATTAACTTCCATATTCAGGGATGCTGAAACGGCCTTATGATCACTGATTCCCTGTTTTGCACATACAGAGTCGAAAAGTTCGGGTCTGTTTGTTATCAGTAGGTCCTAGATGTTATCTCCACGAGTCGGTTCTCTGTTTAATTGCTCGAGGTAATTTTCGGATAGTGCACTCAGTATAATGTCACTCGATGCTCTGTCCCTACCACCCGTCCTAAACATCTGAGTGTCCCAGTCTATATCTGGTAAATCGAAATCTCCACCTAAGACTATAACATGCTGAGAAAATTTATGTGAAATGTATTCCAAATTTTCTCTCAGTTGTTCTGCCACTAATGCTGCTGAGTCGGGAGGTCGGTAAAAGGAGCCAATTATTAACCTAGCTCGCTTGTTGAGTGTAACCTCCACCCATAATAATTCACAGGATCTATCCACTTCTACTTACCTACAGGATAAACTACTACTAACAGCGACGAACACTCCACCACCGGTTGCATGCAATCTATCCTATCTAAACACCGTCTGTACCTTTGCAAAAATTTCGGCAGAATTTATCTCTGGTTTCAGCCAGCTTTCTGTACCTATAACGATTTCAGCTTCCGTGCTTTCTATCAGCGCTTGAAGTTCCGGTTCTTTACCAACGCAGCTTCCACAGTTGACAATTACAATACCGATTGCTGCTTGGTCACCGCATGTCCTGAATTTGCCCCGCACCCGTTGAGGTTGTTGCCCTTTCTGTACTTGCCCAAGGCGATCTAACCTAAAAAAACCGCCCAGCCCACGCCACACAACCCCTGCTACCCGTGTAGCCGCTTGTTGCGTGTAGTGGACTCCTGACCTATCCAGCGGAACCCGAAACGCCACCACCCTATGGCGCAAGTCGAGGAATCTGCAGCCCACATGGTCGCAGAACCGTCTGAGCCTCTGATTCAGACCCTCCACTCGGCTCTGTACCAAAGGTCCGCAGTCAGTCCTGTCGACGATGCTGCAGTTGGTGAGCTCTGCTTTCAATCCGCTAGCGAGACTGGCAGTCTTCACCAAATCGGATAGCCGCCGGAAGCCAGAGAGGATTTCCTCCGATCCATAGCGACACACATCATTGGTGCCGACATGAGCGACCACCTGCAGATGGGTGCACCCTGTACCCTTCATGGCATCCGGAAGGACCCTTTCCACATCTGGAATGACTTCCCCCGGTATGCACACGGAGTGCACATTGGTTTTCTTCCCCTCTCTTCCTGCCATTTCCCTAAGGGGCCCTATTACGCGCCTGACGTTGGAGCTCCCAACTACCAGCAAGCCCACCCTCTGCGACCGCCCGGATCTTGCAGACTGAGGGGCAACCTCTGGAACAGGACAAGCAGCCATGTCAGGCCGAAGATCAGTATCAGCCTGAGACAGAGCCTGAAACCGGTTCGTCAGACAAACTGGAGAGGCCTTCCGTTCAGCCCTCCGGAATGTCTTTCGCCCCCTGTCACACCTTGAGACGACCTCCCACTCTACCACAGGTGAGGGATCAGCCTCAATGCGGGCTGTATCCCGGGCAACCACAGTCTTAGTCCGATCGGGAGATGCGTGGGACGAGCTGGCCGTCCCCGACAAACCCCTATCCGGACCCCCACAGTGATGCCCATTGGCAACAGCCTCAAGCTGTGTGACCGAAGCCAACACTGCCTGAAGCTGGGAGCGAAGGGATGCGAACTCAGCCTGCATCCGAACACAGCAGTTGCAGTCTCTATCCATGTTAAAAACTGTTGTGCAAAGAACGTCTGAACTAATCTACAGAGAGCGCAAACAAATCGACAAAATTTGAACGGTTATTAAAATACAAGATTGCCTAGTAAATGCAGTAATGCTGCTACTTGCGCACTGCTGACACACTGCTCGGCGGCGGAAGGAGACTACGCGATTTTACACTATTCAGTACTAAAACGCGATGCTACAACTCTCAAATACTATAATACGCCCGAAAGTTATGAATTAAACAATGCAAGCACCAAAAACACGCAAAGAAATTAAGAATTAAACTATGTAACAAATGAGTGAGCTAGGAGTATACGACTTGCTGCTGCAGCTGCTTATCCAACGACGGCAGGGAGCACACTCACCCCAATTGTGCTCATGAATTCACTGGAGATACACCAAGCCATCTGTATGCAAGCAAAGAGTGGAGAAATGTCGCACTGATCTGCTGAAATACGGCATATTCTTCAGGGAACCCTCATGCCAGATGTGATGCCCACGAAAAAATCATTTTGTACATAATACTTATCAACTCTTGGGTGTCAAACTTAGGGTCACAACTGTTAAAACCATGCTAAGGAAGGAATGGGGTGGAAATTGTTTAAACATACCACATGTAGACTTAAACTTATGACAATTGAACTGTAACATCATAGAAGTGGGGAGAACAAATGACTTTTTCTTTAATTTCTGAGCATTTTACGCTGAGGATAAGTGATCTGACAATTATGCAGGCTTGACCAGTACGCACCTAATCCACCATCTGACATTCTAATGTCACTGAGTATGTTGTGTTTGCTAAGCTCGGAGGTTCGAATCCTGCCACCGGCATGGATGTGTGTGATGTCCTTAGGTTAGTTAGGTTTAAGTAGTTCTAAGTCTATGGGACTGATGACCTCAGATGTTAAATCCCATAGTGCTTAGAGCCATTTCAACCATTTGAAATGTCTGCTCAGATCACATTTTGCCACTTTTTATGTAAGTGCATGTGAGGTGAAGTAGTGAGCGGGGTTTTGTGAAAAACTGAGTGAAAACAATGCACTAAATAGCAATCGATTGAGACACCAACCAGGGACACGAAACAGATCGAAAAATGTACAAAAAAATGGCTCTGAGCACTATGGGACTTAACATCTGAGGTCATCAGTCCCCTCGAACTTAGAACTACTTAAACCCAATTAACCTAAGAACATCACACACATCCATGCCCGAAGCAGGATTCGAACCTGCGACCGTAGGGGTCGCGCGGTTCCAGACTGACGCGCCTAGAACCGCTCGGCCACACCGGCCGGCAAAAATGTACAAAAACGTACATTACCACTTCCCTCGAAACAGCTCTCCACAAATACGCAATAATTTTCTTCATTGCTAGTTTTTAGATGACATACTGTCAAAAAAAAAGAAAAAAAAGAAGACGAAATCGAGCACTACAACGGATGTATAATAATACAGTTCAGTTAGCGATGTAATTTTAAGGTGAGTGTCTAAACAAAACGAAGCAAATTGCAAATATTGTATTTATTAGGCCTACAGCGGTTAAAATATTACAAACGTCATATTGTACTTCACAGAAATAAAAAATTGACCCACAACAAATGACACATTCGTGTCGAAACATGTATGGTTAAATATAAAGAAATGCTTCAAATGGCTCTGAGCACTAGGGGACTTAACATCTCAGGTCATCTGTCCCCTAGAACTTAGAACTACTTAAACCTAATTAACCTAAGGACATCACACACATCCGTGCCCGAGGCAGGATTCGAACCTGCGACCGTAGCAGTCGCGTGATTCCAGACTGAAGCGCCTAGAACCGCTCGGCCACCACAGGCCGGCGGTTAAATATAAAAATAAACTAATTGTGTTTGCATAAGGCTGATTTCCAAAACAACCCAGTGGTCCTAAAATGTAGTCCACGTTAAGAGGGGAGTGGATTAGAGCAAAAGATCTCTACCAGTTGAATAAAGCCATACTTCACCGAATATCGTCCCACGTTCGCAGCCGGTTAACCCGCCGACTTGCTGCCGTGTTCACTGCAAATCTGTATGGAACAGACTGCTCAGACATCGTGTCTCCAAATGTGCCACTTCCCGCTTCTAACCGCAACATTCAAGCGGAATACACAGCCTATCTTCGAAAGAAACAGCCCTTCCCTTAGTTTTTGATTACTCGGTTTAATACCTAAACGCTTTTATAGCATCGTGCTGTCTGTTGCTCGGATAAGGGATGAAAAAAGGTGTGGGCGTATAATGTTGTTGTTGTTGTTGTTGTTGTTGTTGTTGTGGTCTTCAGTCCTGAGACTGGTTTGATGCAGCTCTCCATGCTACTCTATCCTGTGCAAGCTTCTTCATCTCCCAGTACCTACTGCAACCTACATCCTTCTGAATCTGCTTAGTGTATTGATCTCTTGGTCTCCCTCTACGATTTTTACCCTCCACAGTGCCCTCCAATGCTAAATTGGTGATCCCTTGATGCCTCAGAATATGCCCTACCAACCTATCCTTCTCCTAGTCAAGTTGTGCCACAAACTCCTCTTCCCTCCAGTTCTGTTCAGTACCTCCTCGTTAGTTATGTGATCTACTCATCTAATCTTCAGCATTCTTCTGTAGCACCACATTTCGAAAGCTTCTATTCTCTTCTTGTCCAAACTAGTTATCGTCCATGTTTCACTTCCATACATGGCTACACTCCATACAAATACTTTCAGAAACGACTTCCTGACACTTAAATCTATACTCGATGTTAACAAATTTCTCTTCTTCAGAAACGCTTTCCTTGCCATTGCCAGTCTACATTTTATATCCTCTCTACTTCGACCATCATCAGTTATTTTACTCCCTAAATAGCAAAACTCCTTTACTACTTTAAATGTCTCATTTACTAATCTAATTCCCGCAGCATCACCCGACTTAATGTTACATTCCATTATCCTCGTTTTGCTTTTGTTGATGTTCATCTTATATCCTCCTTTCAAGACACTGTCCATTCCGTTCAACTGCTCTTCCAAGTCCTTTGCTAAATATAGCTAAATGTAGAACACTACAAGACTTAACTGAAATTGTAACTGACAGTGCATATTGTGAAACAGAATGTTAGTCCGATCTGACTCGAAACTGAAAAAAGAGTAGCGTTTGCACTGACTAGCCAAACGAATATGACAGCCTTTGGAACTAAATACAGCAGCGATTAATGTTGGCATGAATTCAACAAGGTCTTGGAATGTTTCCGTTGGTAATTGGAACTTGGTTTATAGGCAAAGACTACACACCTCTCGTAAAATTACGGATGCGGAGGTAAGCCCGGTAGCTCGCCAGATATGTTCCACTGGATTCAAATCAGGTGAAATTGGTGCCCAATATGTCAATGTAAGTTTCCTATCGCGCTTCTTAAGTTGGTATTGCACGATTCTGGCCAAACAATTACCCTGCAGGAGAAAGCCAACATAGTCGGGGAGACAGCAAGCATGAAGAGATGCCGGCCGTCTGCAACAACATTCAAGTATTTCGTGTACATTATTACTTCACTCGTAGTCTAGGGGTAGTGTATTTGACTAATAATCAAAACGTCCTGGGTCCTGAATTTTAGCCGCGTCATTGCTTAAATTGTGAATAAAAACTATCATAACTGACGGCCGAAGACTTCCGGCGTAAGCAGTCACACTCATTCTGCCAAAGGCCTTGTCAAAGGAGGCGGAGAAGCGGACGGAGGTTCAGAATACTCTCTTATCCTGGAGGTGGGAAGCAGCCCATGAAGGCGGACGAATCAGCTATGACAAACGGCAAGAGGATGCACAAGGCAATGAAAACCATTGCATTAAAGCCACATAACATATATCCACAGGCAAGTGGCCTGTAATTGAAAAAGTGTCATAACGATCTCTCCATTGGCAAAAGGCTGCGGACAAGTCCCCCATTCGGATCTCCGAGAGAGGACTGCCAAGGGAGATGTGACCATGAAGATTGAATAAGCAACGAGAAGGTAACTTTCTACGACTCGGGGCATGGTAGTGAATCTAGAATATCTGAAAAGGGAAATGCTAAGGCTCAGTCCACATGTAGTGGACGTCAGTGAAATGAAATGAAAAGGAGACAAGGACTTCTGATCAGAACAATGTAGGATAATATTAGCAATAGCAGAAAATGGTATAACGGGAGTAGAATTCGTTGTGGACAGGATTGTTCATCTCAGAATCGACAGGAAACCAACTCCGTCAACAATGATTCAGGTACACATGCTGACGTCGGAAGCACAAGATGAACTAATAGAGAAAGTATATGAGGATATTGGACAGGTAATTCAATGCGTGTAGAATGAGGTATTGGAATACGGTTGTGGGGGAAGGAGAAGAAAAAAGGGTTAGAGAAGGATATGGCTTGGTAGTATGAATGAGAGATGTGAAGCACTGTGTTCTGCAATTAATCTACAGATTAATACTAGCGTCAGGATGTCTTTGGTAGGAAGGACTGGGCCAAACGGAGACTGAACATCATACGTGTTGTGAACTTTCTCTTTATTTTAACAGAACACATTGAGTTAGATTTACTAACATCTATTGAAAGAATCCCTCCCATGCTACTGACTACTAATAAACAGAATAATAATTTACAATCATAAAACTGTATTGGACTGATTCACTACAAACAATTTAAATACAATAATAAAAACTCTAACAGTACAATAAAACAGCTAAAAATTCTTTCCCGAAAGAAACTCTAAGAGTTACAATCCAAAATAGAGGCATACGCCGCAAATAAGCGCCGTATAAGAAAATTACTATACCAACCGACAGCGGAGGTGCGCAAGGCACGCAAAACAAAGAACCAGACAAAGCTGATATTAAATATTGCGTCCTAAGTGGTACGAATAGTCAAGGAGAACATTTATGAAATTCACAGATCTTTAATCTCCTTGTGTTTGGCCAGTTCAAAAACCAACAGTTCATACAAGGAGTAAAATAATTAATAACCGCTCAATTGGCCGAGCGACACTTGCTTGAACACCTTTAAGTAAATAAATCTCAATTGGAAAATTAGCCTGTTAACACTTCCACAATTTACATGAGGCAGAAATAAAAAATAATAATAAACGGAAAGCTGCATTAGACGCGCAGTAATTAAGACTGAAATAACTACATTAACGTGTTGTACAATTCTGTCTTGGCAATGCGTAGCGGGCTCGGAAAGATTAAGTAGTGTTGGAGTACCGGCACCCGGCTGGCTGTGCGGTCCAACGCGGTCGTGACTCGACTTTTGGACGCTGCAATTTCACCCAATTCACATCAAAAGAAACACAAATAGTAGCCTAATTAACAGAGAAATACAGAAGTTAGTACAGGCCTCTGCTATAGACCGAACACCACCGCCTAGCAGTAAAAATTACAGCAACAATAAAAACAAGTTAGTTATATTTCAGTGAGTTAACGGAGTCAAATTACTGAAACTTGTAACGCTGCCAAAATGTAAACACAGTTACGGAGCAGGAAGTTTGACTGTTAACTACATGTTGTACCAAACGCACACCACTTGTGCGAGCGGTAGACAAGTAACCGCCACGCGGAGCGGAGCGCTAAACCCCAAGCTAACGCGTCCAGTTGGCTAAAGAACACCTGGTTAACAGCAGATAGAGCATAACCTTTTGAGTAACATTACAGGCACGTATAAAATAGTAGCAACAAACGACAATTAAAATCCTCACTGAGACAGGCGTAGTAATTAACAGGCCACACAAGCTTACAAACAAGAAAAGAAACACAAACTTGGTAGTGTAAACACCCAACAAAACAACAGATGAAAGTGTGCGCTCCAGTAAAAGTGCTTGCAGGACGTGGAACAGGAAATGAACCAACGTAATATGTAAACGCGCGACGCTTGAAATCTGACGCCTTACAGCAGGCAACTAGGAAGTTGAGACCAATCTTGGCAAATAACAGTCAGATTGGAGCATTAAATAAATAAATAAAACCAGTAGTTTTATAGGAGTGCACACATAACTTTCCTGCCTAGAGACAGAAGCGGATCAGTAACCAGAAGTCTGATACGGAAAAAATGGTTCAAATGGCTCTGAGCACTATGGGACTCAACTGCTGTGGTCATTAGTCCCCTAGAACTTAGAACTACTTAAACCTAACTAACCTAAGGACATCACACACATCCATGCCCGAGGCAGGATTTGAACCTGCGACCGTAGCAGTCGCACGGTTCCGGACTGCGCGCCTAGAACCGCGAGACCACCGCGGCCGGCTCTGATACGGAAGCGCGTGCAAATATATATAAAATATATATAATATAATAAATGTTCTTATTATTAACATTAATCGAATTAATTAGGAAGTCTTAATTTACAAATCTTGTAAACTGTAAGTAGGTGGAGGCGTGGACTTACGTCGATTTTGCTTGCTTTACCTCGTTGAGATTTACGGAATTTTGTTACATGCTTCTTCTTCCGCCATAACTACTTCTCATTTTTCACCGTGACTTCCTCTTCAGATGCAAGCAGCTACAGTGACATGATATTAGCATAATGCGCGGAAGGAAACTTTCGTGGTTTTGCACTGTAAAGAACTCTCACGCTTCGTACTTTCATAAAAATTATTATCCATGTAACACGATGTCTACTACACACTTCTCACAAGAATACGCCTTCTCCCCACGAGAACTAAAGGCAAAGTTTTCTATATAATTGAGAAAAAATTGAATGAAGTTTCTATCATTTGTCATTCGCCTTCCGGCGTAGCAAAATACATCTTTTCCGATTCTTACAGCGGTCGCGCTAATGATCATTATCATTGGTTTTAAATTTTTGTCGTAGCTTGTTGGGGCTTTTCCTTATAAACCGGGTGATCAAAAAGTCAGTATAAATTTGAAAAGTGAATAAATCACGGAATAATGTAGATAGAGAGGTACAAATTGACACATATGCTTGAAATTACATGGGGTTTTATTAGAACCAAAAAAATACAAACGTTCAAAAAATGTCCGACAGATGGCGCTTGATCTGATCAGAATAGCATAATTAGCATAACAAAGTAAGACAAAGCAAAGATGATGTTCTTTTTTAGGAAATGCTCAATATGTCCACCATAATTCCTCAACAATAGCTCTAGTCGAGGAATAATGTTGTGAACAGCACTGTAAAGCATGTCCGGAGTTATGGTGAGGCATTGGCAACGGATGTTGTCTTTCAGCATCCGTAGGGATGTCGGTCGATCACGATACACTTGCGACTTCAGGTAACCCCAAAGCCAATAATCGCACGGACTGTGGTCTGGGGACCTGGGAGGCCAGGCATGACGAAAGTGACGGCTGAGCACTCTATCATCACCAGACGACGCGCGCAAGAGATCTTTCACGCGTCTAGCAATACTTTGCTTTTTTTTTGTTCTAGTAAAACCCCATGTCATTCCAAGCATGTGTGTCAATTTTTACCTCTCTATCTACATTATTCGGTGGTTTATTAAGTTTTCAAATTTATACTGACTTTTTGATCAACCGGTACAAATACAAGCAGACTTGAACCTCAAACACACAACCAGAAAACTACCTAACTTAACAGTAACAGTACTGGTACAGGAAATGGCAATTATTGCTATGATTACAGCCGATGTTTCGTCTCACCTGCATTGGATAAAGTATATTGGACACTTATCACACATATCCGTACAGTGATCGAGGAATGAAAGCGTGAAGCAGCTTCCAGGTCCGGCCGGTCGCCGAAGCACACAACACGCTTCTTTCCTAGGTATGCGTCCCACACGTCCAATGGTTTGCAGCCGGCCGCAACAGGGATAATAATGATTCTCAGTGCAGTAACCCGCCTGTCTTCTTTCCGGTATCGCTACTACCCTTAGAGCCAGTAACTGTTAACTGCCAGCAAACTACCTGTCTACCCCTCGCTCAAGTGGCGTGCGTTTGGTACAATTTGTAGTTCCAACTCGGCCGCCTAAGCCCAAGCGAACTGTTTCACCTTCCGGGTCTCACAGTCACAGCCCCGGCACCTTTGATCTCCACGCGAACCACGCCATCCTAAGGCAATGATGTTGTACCAGAGAACTTGGCGCGATTTATCGATAGCGTAACGGTTCAAATTTCAGCTAGTAACGGCGATTACTCGGTTCAATAATCACAAGAGAAAGAGGAATAATTGCAAAAGACCGGGATATGCGGGAAGATTCTAGTTAAATTACATCATGGACAGGCAGAGATTCCAAAATCGGACATTACATTGTAAGGTGTACCCAAAGTAGATATAGACTCAGATAATAATTTAGCAATGGAAAGATCAAAGCGCAAAGAAGTGCGATACGCAGGTACTAAGGAAACAACCGACACATTTGAAGTCTCTGGAGGCTATGGATACTGCGGTAATGACTAGGTTATAGGCAGTTTAGTTGAAAAGGAATGCATATCTCTAAAAAGGGCAATCACAGAAGCTGGAAAGGTAAACGTCGGCACAAGGAAGGTAACAACTAAGAAACCATGTGTAACAGAAGATATTCTAGTTGATCGACGAAAGAGGAAATTCAGGAACAGGGAAAAACAGATAACTTAGGAATGAAGTAAATACGAAGTGCAGGGAAGCTAAGGCGAATTGGCTTAATGAAACATGTGAACGAAATGAAAAGAAATGATTCTCGGAATGACTGACTCAACATACAGAAAAGTGAAAACAAAGTTTGGTGAATTTAATGCTGAAAGCAGAATTAATTGGGAGAAAAGGAAAAAAAAATATTCAGACTCGCAGCCTCTTTCCCACTCGTTTACACCGTGAATTTTGCTAACAACATGATCAGTACGTAACCACAGCCCTCCATAAAGAGCTTGTTATCTCTCCTGTTTCGTCCATTTCGAAGTTTCCAAAGAACGACCATAAACTCGCTAACAGCCTCGTGCTTTCACAAATATGTTTTGTAACACGAGTCTGGACGTCTGGGCGCCAGTGACCTGTCCCACGGAAATTCGCACAACGCACACAGATGTTGTGTCAGCTTCCTGCCTGACAAGGGCCCATCCTCTGCTGTATTGCTGGTTTACAGTGCGCTGGCCATTGCAGCGGCGACTTCTCGGCGCTAGTCAGTCTACCTGGACGCGGATGCCGGCCGACTGGCGCCGTCCAACGTGTCTGCACAATGAGACCACGGAACTCGGCCGTCTGGAAATGTTTCCGCCCAGGTCCCGCAGAAAAAACGCGCTTCCCTCGCCCACCGTCGACGTACGCTTTTACTGCAGTCGTTTAAATCGGCACACTATTCGTTTGAACTCAGGTAAAGCTAACCGTTATTCCTTCCCTACAGCACATAAGCAAGAGCATTAACTAGTCCACCATTTCATCATGATGTATGCAATAAAGATCATATTCCAAAAGAGCATGAAGTGGCATGACACCGAATCAGAAGTGAGAGTGCCCTGCAATCTCTCAATGCAAGGACAGTAACAACAACAGGGCAATGGCAGCTCCACTGTTAAATGCAGAGGACAGAGTGGACAGGTGAAAAGAGGAGACGGAGAGGGCTTATCCGACGACGAGGAGAAAGAAGAAACAGGAACCGACAGGGATGGAAAGGGGATCCAGTATTAGAATCAGAATTTAACAGAGCCTTCAAAAATGGCTCTGAGCACTATGGGACTTAGCTTCTGAGGTGATCAGTCCCCTAGAACTTAGAACTACTTAAACCTAACCAACCTAATGACATCACACAAATCCATGCCCGAGGCAGGATTCGAACCTGCGACCGTAGCGGTCGCGCGGTTCCAGACTGTAGCGCCTAGAACCGCTCGGCCACTTCGGCAACAGAGCCTTGGACGACTCAAGATCAAATACTGCAGAAGTGATGGACAACGTTCCATCGGAAGTGGCAACAAGGTTACTATTCACGTTGGTGTGTAGAACGAATAAGACTGCGATATATCATCAGACTTTCCGAATAACATCACGAACACAATTCTGAAGATAGCAAGAGCCAACATGTGCGAGAATTACGAGTATCGCACAATCGGCTTTACAGCTCATGCATCCAAGTTGCTTACAAGAGCGTACACATCGTGTTCAGAAATTTCCTTTAAAGACTTCTGCGATTTACGGAGGGGAGCGAGTACACTATATTCTGAACAGGAACCCAAGTCCGAAAACGGACCGTTTCTGTGCTACGGCCATTCGAGGACATGTTTGTTAGATACGTAATCAACACTGTAGTTATGATGGTGAGTGGTAACGTCGGTTCGGCTGGTGTCGTGTAACGCCTGTCCTAACTCTCTAAACTACTTCGAGCCTGATTTACGTGCCTGTGACTGTTACGGCTACATATTTCTGCATATGTTTACAGAATACACCGACATGATGCTTCTGAATGGCGAAGCTCACGGCAGTGGAACAGCTACTCGGTGCCTTTATCAAGATCGTCCTCCACGCCATCCAACTCCATCGCATACATTTTTCGCCCTGATTACTCAACGACTTCAAGAAAGGTTCTCTTCACCGTCGGCAGGAGTGACTGTCGTGCTCCAAGGAGACGCTCCCCACCGAAATTCAAGGGACTGTACTGCATCACATTGAAGAGAACCTGTCAACGAGTACACGAACAATTCAGAAATGGTTCTGAGCACTATGGGACTTAACATCTGAGGTCATCAGTCCCCTAAACTTAGAACTACTTAAACCTAACTAACCTAAGGACGTCACACACATCCATGCCCGAGGCAGGATTCGAAACTGCGACCGTAGCAGCAGCGCAGTTCCGGACAAGCGCCTAGAACCGCTCGGCTACAACGGCAGGCACGCGAACAATTTATTTGGCTGTTAATGAGTGGAAATGTAAAACAAGTGGTATACTGCATCACGCTTATTCAGTTACTTCTGAAAGTGGACGTGTTACTAATATCTTTTCAAATGATTGTAGCACGGAAACGGCATGTTTCCGGACATGGCGTGCACTGTGTTCCTGATCTTTCGCTTTTATTATTCCCTCTAGTCTCTTGTAGATGGTACATTATTTCTGTCTTTCCCTATAGCTTATCCCCGATTTTCCTCAGAATTTCGAAAATATTCCGCCATTTGACATTGTTCAATGGTTTTTCCAAGTCTACAAATCTTATGAATGTATTTTTATTTTTCTTTAGACTTGCTTCCATTCTGAATTGCAGAATCAAAACTGCCTCTCTGGTGCCTTTGCCTTTCCTGCAGGCAAACTTATTATCATCTAACACATACCCAGTTTTCTTTTCTATTCTTCTGTATTTAGTAACTGAAGCAAATCCATAGATATATTCATTCCACACAACATTTGCGATACAGTAGTACTAAACAGAACAGAAAACGTAACCGGCAATTTAACTGTAATAGTCAGTAATGGTAATATAGGAATTGTAAGTGGCAACCCGATGTAAAATCTATGACTGTATCCATACTTTGTGTGAAGTCATACTTTCATAATACTTTTGTACCATACTTTGATTTCAAAACAAACAGTTTGAGTGGTGGTTTGCGAGTGTGTGGGTATCTGCGTAATCAAGGAAGGACTGTACCTTAAAACCACAATAAGAGGACTGAAGGGCAAGACATGCAGAAAACACGCGCGCAGATATCATATAAAATATCTGTGTAAATATTTGCACTTGATAATGGGACCGAATTCTCAAATTACGTCGTGCTAAGTGTGAAAAAATACATATATGGTGCTGTGTTTCATTGTTTAAATGGTAAAAGACAAAATCCTAATCTGGCCACTTTTTTCTGGAACTCAGATTCTGCCATTTTTTGTGTAAAACATCGATTTAGAGGGTCCTGTAATCATCCACACCTGCGTGGCCACTCTGCAGTTCACATTTAAGTGCTTGGCAGAAGCTTCGTAGAACCATCAGACTTACTGCTCGACGGTTTCACCTTGAGTAGAATGAGGGAGAAGTGAATACCTAAATATCTCCGTGCTTGGTGTGATTTCTCTTATTTTAATACGATGGTCATTTTTCCCTATGCAGGTGGTAGTAACACAATATTTTGTCATTCGGAGGAAGTTCTGATTGAAATTTAGTGAAATGACCTTGCTGCAACAGAAACAGCCTTTGTCTTCGTGAGTGCCATCCCAATTCACTTATCATATCAGTGACTCTCTCTCCTTGTTTAGCGATAGCTTATTACAAAACGAGCTACCCTTCTTTCAAGTTTTACGATGTCCTCCGTTAATCATACCTGGCGAGGATCTCGTACCTCTCAGAAATTCTCCAGAAGCTGAGGATCAACCGTAGTGTACGTAGTCTCTTTAGGAAATCTGTTGCATCCTCTACGCTCATTGCCAATAAAACGCCGTCTTTGGTTAGATTTCTCTAAAACATTTTCATGTTATGATTCCAGTTTAAGTTGACCGCTAGGTATTTAGTTCAACCGACAACCTTTACACATGTATGAGTTATCGTGTAACCAAAATTTAGCAATTTCTTTATGGTACTGATGTAGATTAGCTCATACTTTTTTATTGTTTAGGGTCAACTGCCAATTTGCACACTACTTGGTTCTGATCTTCTGATGGCTTTACTAGAAGGTAAATGACAGTATCACTTGCAAATTAAGAATGCTGCTCATATTGTCTCCTCAATAGTTTACATATATTAGGAACAGGAAAGGGCCTATAACACTTCCTCGGGGAATCCCAGATATGACTTCGGTTTCGCTAAATAATGTCCCGTCAGTTACCACCGATTGTGATCTTTCTCACAGGAAATCACGAACCCTGTTGGACGACTGAGCAGATATCCCATAGGCACCCCATTTGATTAGAAGCCGCTTGTGAGGAGCTACACTCCTGGAAATTGAAATAAGAACACCGTGAATTCATTGTCCCAGGAAGGGGAAACTTTATTGACACATTCCTGGGGTCAGATACATCACATGATCACACCGACAGAACCACAGGCACATAGACACAGGCAACAGAGCATGCACAATGTCGGCACTAGTACAGTGTATATCCACCTTTCGCAGCAATGCAGGCTGCTATTCTCCCATGGAGACGATCGTAGAGATGCTGGATGTAGTCCTGTGGAACGGCTTGCCATGCCATTTCCACCTGGCGCCTCAGTTGGACCAGCGTTCGTGCTGGACGTGCAGACCGCGTGAGACGACGCTTCATCCAGTCCCAAACATGCTCAATGGGGGACAGATCCGGAGATCTTGCTGGCCAGGGTAGTTGACTTACACCTTCTAGAGCACGTTGGGTGGCACGGGATACATGCGGACGTGCATTGTCCTGTTGGAACAGCAAGTTCCCTTGCCGGTCTAGGAATGGTAGAACGATGGGTTCGATGACGGTTTGGATGTACCGTGCACTATTCAGTGTCCCCTCGACGATCACCAGTGGTGTACGGCCAGTGTAGGAGATCGCTCCCCACACCATGATGCCGGGTGTTGGCCCTGTGTGCCTCGGTCGTATGCAGTCCTGATTGTGGCGCTCACCTGCACGGCGCCAAACACGCATACGACCATCATTGGCACCAAGGCAGAAGCGACTCTCATCGCTGAAGACGACACGTCTCCATTCGTCCCTCCATTCACGCCTGTCGCGACACCACTGGAGGCGGGCTGCACGATGTTGGGGCGTGAGCGGAAGACGGCCTAACGGTGTGCGGGACCGTAGCCCAGCTTCATGGAGACGGTTGCGAATGGTCCTCGCCGATACCCCAGGAGCAACAGTGTCCCTAATTTGCTGGGAAGTGGCGGTGCGGTCCCCTACGGCACTGCGTAGGATCCTACGGTCTTGGCGTGCATCCGTGCGTCACTGCGGTCCGGTCCCAGGTCGACGGGCACGTGCACCTTCCGCCGACCTCTGGCGACAACATCGATGTACTGTGGAGACCTCACGCCCCACGTGTTGAGCAATTCGGCGGTACGTCCACCCGGCCTCCCGCATGCCCACTATACGCCCTCGCTCAAAGTCCGTCAACTGCACATACGGTTCACGTCCACGCTGTCGCGGCATGCTACCAGTGTTAAAGACTGCGATGGAGCTCCGTATGCCACGGCAAACTGGCTGACACTGACGGCGGCGGTGCACAAATGCTGCGCAGCTAGCGCCATTCGACGGCCAACACCGCGGTTCCTGGTGTGTCCGCTGTGCCGTGCGTGTGATCATTGCTTGTACAGCCCTCTCGCAGTGTCCGGAGCAAGTATGGTGGGTCTGACACACCGGTGTCGATGTGTTCTTTTTTCCATTTCCAAGAGTGTATGTTAAAAGCCTTCTGGAAATCTAGAAATATGAAAACAACCTAAGATCTCCTGTCGATAGGACCCATTACTCTGTATTATTGAAGAGTCGATCGTGTTTCTTAACACCGATATTTTCTGAACCCGTGCTGATTATGTGTCAATAGGCAGAACACCACTGAAACTAATAAAATAAGCCGGCGCATGAGAGAAGGATCTCGCCTCTGCGTCTGGGAGGCAGTCTGAGACAGATAGAGGCGTCCCTGTGGGAGGCAAGTGTGGCGCGCGTGTTCACAGCCCAGGGCAGCCCCGTACAAAGAGGGCCCTGTTCTATGAGGCTCGTTGCAGGCGTCAGCCACTGCTGCTACCGGCAGCAACTCGTGGGTCGCCATGGCTCCCGTACCTATCATGCACTACTGTATACGAGGGTAGATGGGACAGACCAAATATACCACTACATATTTCGTTTTGGCTGTATTACAACCAGTGTCTTTTATACGCTCGCGGGCAAAACTTATGGACGAAAGATCTTTCGCACGATAGGTCACTGACAAGTAAAGTACCTCGAAGCGTCTACGACACACGTACAAAGAGCTGATACAGTGTAGTATAATATCGAAGGTAACTGAAAGAGATTGGCAATGAGACAAACCGAAATGGCAAAAATACAGTGATTACAAAGAAGTCAACGCGATTCGTGACAGTCCTCTGGACATACAAACGACGGAACGTGGGTATGTGATCACCACAGACGGGAATGCATACTTCCGTGCTGGCTACAAGGTTGGCAAGGAGTTCTTGTGATAAGTCGTTCCATTCCTCTACCAGCTCCGCTGGGTGGTCGTTGACACATTGGGACATTCTGCAATAACTTTCTCCAACGCGTCCGACACGTGATCAACATGTTTTAAGTCGGGGGAACAGGCAGGCTACGCCTTTCGCCGAAAATCCTATCGTTGTAGGAGCCCCACCACGTACGCCGTTCGATGCGGTCGCGCATTGTCATCCGTCAAAATGAAGTCGGGGCCGAATGCGCCCCTGAGAAGATGCACTTGGCCAAGGAGCAAAGCTTCACAATAACGTTACGAGTGAATGTATCTTGTCCAAAATATGGAGGTCAGCACAGCCAGGCAACATTACGCCTCACCGGACTATAAGACCTGGACATCAAACGATAATGTTAGACTATTCTGGATATATCCTATTATGAAGAGAGGTGGGAACGCGTAATGCACCAAGGAACAGTAATTATTCTTATCACATACACTATCGTGCAGAGCAATGAGTATTTTTTATATAAGTTTACTGATACTGAGCTCGAAAGGGCAATCTTTAGTGATTACTTAGGTGAAGAAGAACTTCTTAGCCGAGATCGCTATAAAAAATTTTATTGTAGATAATCGATTTCGGTAAGACTAAGTTAGCGTCTTCAGATTTGTAGTAAAATTACAAGAAATTCCGCGAACTATTATACAAATAATGCAGCATTATTCCATAGAAGAACGCAATGACAAAGTACCTTCATAAAGGATATTACAAACGTCTTGTGCCATATACACACCAAATCTTTCCATTGAATTTTCAGATACATAAAACATTAAATGAGTGATGCGTTGACGTGTTTAAATTAAAGTTACTACGTAAGTCACAGTTAGCCAAAATATCGTTCCGGTAAAATAACATGACGTGTTATGTTATGGGAACGATGTTCTGGCGAATTGTTATGTACATTGTAATTTTAATTTTGACGAGCCAACGCATCGCTCATTTCATGTTTTATGTACCTCGAAATTCAAAGGAAAGATTTTGTGTGTAGCTGGCACAAGATGTTTGTAATAACCTTCATGAAGGTACTTTGTCATTTGGTTCCTCTGTGGGTTAATGTTGCATTATTTATATAACAGTTTGTAGCATCTCTTCCTAATTTTATTATAGATCTGAAGATTGTAACTTAGTTTTACCGTAACCAGTTATCTACAATAGTTCCTTACAGGGATCTCAGCTACGAAGTCCTTTTTCTCCTATTTTGTAGATAGTAAATTGTAAATCACCCCGTGAACCATGGACCTTGCCGTTGGTGGGGAGGCTTGCGTGCCTCAGCGATTCGGATAGCCGTACCGTAGGTGCAGCCACAACGGAGGGGTATCTGTTGAGAGGCCAGACAAACGTGTGGTTCCCGAAGAGGGGCAGCAGCCTTTTCAGTAGTTGCAGGGGCAACAGTCTGGATGATTGACTGACCTGGCCTTGTAACACTAACGAAAACGGCCTTTCTGTGCTGGTACTGCGAACGGCTGAAAGCAAGGGGAAAATACAGCATTAATTTTTCCCGAGGGCATGCAGCTTTACTGTATGGTTAAATGATGATGGCGTCCTCTTGGGTAAAATATTCCGGAGGTAAAATAGTCCCCCATTCGGATCTCAGGGCGGGGACTACTGAAGAGGACGTCGTTATCTGGTGAAAGAAAACTGGCGTTCTACGGATCGGAGCGTGGAATGTCAGATGCCTTAATCGTGCAGGTAGGTTAGAAAATTTAAAAAGGGACATGGATAGGTTAAAGACAGATATAGTGGGAGTTAGTGAAGTTCGGTGGCAGGATGAACAAGACTTCTGGTCAGGTGAATACAGGGTTATAAACACAAAATCAAGTAGGGGTAATGAAGGAGTAGATTTAATAATGAATAGGAAAATAGGAATGCGGGTAAGCTACTACAAACAGCATAGTGAACGCATTATTGTGGCCACGATAGATACGAAGCCCACGCCTACCATAGTAGTACAAGTTTATATGCCAACTAGCTACGCAGATGACGAAGAGATTGATGAAATGTATGATGAGATAAAAGAAATTATTCAGATAATGAAGGAGAACGAAAATTCAAGTCATGGGTGACAAGAATTCGGCAGTGATAAGAGGAAGAGAAGGAAACGTAGAAGGTGAATATGGAATGGGGCTAAGGAACGAAAGAGGAGGCCGACTGGTAGAATTTTGCACAGAGCATAACTTAGTCATAGCTAACACTTGGTTCAAGAATCATAAAAGAAGGTTGTATACATGGAAGAACCCTGGAGATACTGGAAGATCTCAGATATATTATATAATGGTAAGACAGAGATTCAGGGACCAGTTTTTAAATTGTACGACATTTCCAGGGGCAGATGTGGACTCTGACCACAACCTATTGATTATGAACTGTAGATTAAAACTGAAGAAGCTGCAAAAAGGTGGGAATTTGAGGAGATGGGACTTTGATAAAGTGACTAAACCAGAGGTTGTAGAGAGCATCAGGGAGAGCATTAGGGAACGATTGACAAGAATGGGGGAAAGAAATACAGTAGAAGAAGAATGGATAGCTTTGGGAGATTAAATAGTGAAGGTAGCAGAGGATCAAGTAGGTCAAAAGACTAGGGCTAGTAGAAATACTTAGGTAACAGAAGATATCTTGAATGTAATTGATGAAAGGAGAAAATATAAAAATGCAGGAAATGAAGCAGTCAAAAAGGAATACAACCGTCTCAAAAATGACATCGACAGAAAGTGCAAAATGGCTAAGCAGGGATGGCTAGAGGACAAATGTAAGGATGTAGAGGCGCATATCACTAGGGGTAAGATAGACACTGCTTACAGGAAAATTAAAAAGACCTTTGGAGAAAAGAGAACCACTTACACGAATATCAAGAGCTCAGATGCTAGTCCAGTTCTAAGCAAAGAAGGGAAAGCAGAAGGGTGGAAGGAGTATATAGAGGGTCTATACAAGGACGATGTTGTTGAGGACAATATTATAGAAATGGAAGAGAATGTAGACGAAGTTGAAATAGGAGATATGATACTGAGTGAAGAGTTTGACAGAGCACTGAAAGACCTAAGTCGAAACAAGGCCCCGGGAGTAGACAACATTCCATTAGAACTACTGACAGCCTTGGGAAAGCCAGTCCTCACAAAACTCTAACATCTGGTGAGCAAGATGTATGAGACAGGCCAAATACACTCAGGCTTCAAGAAGAATATAATAATTCCAATCCCAAAGAGAGCAGGTGTTGACAGATATGAAAATTACAGAAATATCAGTTTAATAAGTCGCGGCTGAAAAATACTAACACGAATTCTTTACAGACGAATGGAAAAGCTGGTAGAAGCTGACCTCGGGGATGACCAGTTTGGATTCCGTAAAATGAAGGAACACGTGAGGCAATACTGACCCTACGCCTTATTCTAGAAAATAGATTTAGGAAAGGCATACCTACGTATCTAGCATTTGTAGACTTGGAGAAAGTTTTTGACAATGTTGACTGGAATATTCTGTTTAAAATTCTGAAGTTGGCGAGGGTAAAATACATGGAGCGAAAGGCTATATACAATTTGTATGGAAACCAGATGGCAGTTATAAGAGTCGAGGGGCATGAAAGGGAAGCTGTGGTTGGGAAGGGAGTGAGATAGGGTTGTAGCCTCTCCCTGATGTTATTCAATCTGTATATTGAGCAAGCAGTAAAAGAAACAAAAGAAAAATTCGGAGTAGGAATTAAAATCCATCGAGAAGAAATAAAACTTTGAGGTTCGCCGATGACATTGTAATTCTGTCAGATACAGGAAAGGAGCTGGAAGGGCAGCTGAACGGAATGGATAGTGTCTTGAAAGGAGGATATAAGATGAACATCAATAAAAGCAAAACGAGGATACTGGAATGTAGTCGAATTAAATCGGGTGATGCTGCGGGAATTAGATTAGGAAATGCTTAAAGTAGTAAAGGAGTTTTGCTATTTGGGGGCAAAATAACTGATGATGGTCGAAGTAGAGAGGATATAAAATGTAGACTAGGAATGGTAAGGAAAGCGTTTCTGAAGAAGAGAAATTTGATGACATCGAGTATAGATTTAAGTGTCAGGAAGTCGTTTCTGCAAGTATTTGTAGGGACTGGAGGCATGTATGGAAGTGAAACGTGGACGATAAATAATTTGGACAAGAAGAGAATAGAAATTTTCGAAATGTGGTGCTACAGAAGAATGCTGAATATTATTTTGGTAGATCACATAACTAACGAGGAGGTATTGAACAGAATTGTAGAGAAGAGAAATTTGTGGCACAACTTGACTAGAAGAAGGGATAGGTTGGTAGGGCATATTCTGAGGCATCAAGGGATCACCAATTTAGTATTGGAGGGCTGCGTGGAGGGTAAAAATCGTAGAGGGAGACTAAGAGATGAATGCACTAAACAGATTCAGAAGGATGTAGGTTGCAGTAGGTACTGGGAGATGAAGAAGCTTGCACAGGATAAAGTAGCATGGAGAGCTGGATCAAACCAGTCTCTAGACTGAAGACCACAGCAACAACAATAAAATGTAAATGTCATGTGACTAGAGCCTCCCGTTAGGTAGACCGTTCGCCGGGTGCAATTCTTTCGATTTGACGTTACTTCGGCGACTTGTGCGTCGATGGGGATCAAGTGACGATGATTAGGACTACACAACACTCAGTCGCTGAGCGGAGAAAACCTCCGACCCAGCCGTGAATCGAATCCGGGCCCTTTGGATTGACATTCTATCGCGCTGACCACTCAGCTTCCGGGGGTGGACTTTAAGGTAGTGATTCACGTGAATAATTCGGTAACATTTAAAAGTTTAAATGTAGGTTCAACGTAAGAGTGGGGTAGCTGCTCTACCACCCACCCTCCCTAAAAGAAAAAAGGATAAAGAAACACTTCCGAAAAGGTCATGAAGGCCCAACGCTACCGACCGGCCGCTGTGTCAACCTCAGCAATTATGCGTCACCAGATGCAGACACAAAGGGGAATGTGGTCAGCACAGCGCTCTTCTGGCCCTTGACGGTTTTAGTGACCGGTGGCGCTACTCCTCTAACAAGTAGCTCTTCGATGCGCACTCGGCAGACCCGTACGGACACCAATCCAAGTGTAGCCAAGCCCGACAGCGCTTAACTTCGGTGATCTGACGGGAGCTGGTGTTACCACGGCCCTCGCTAGAAAATAAAAATCGCTGAACAGAAAGATGTATCAAGTAACAATCTAATCAAGTAACAATTTCACGAAAGCAGGGAATTCAGTGGATAGTGACTATTGCAAAGTAATTACAACCAATTCCATTCGTCATTCACCCCGCAAATTTTAGTTAGTCCTTATTCTTTATGCGTTCGTAATAAACATGACTTCATCATCAGAATTACATTAACACAAAAAACTCATTGCACGGAAAGCATTAACAAAGGTATCGATTGAAATTTTCGTAAAGCTCGACTGTACTTACTATGAATTATCATATCGCGGCCGCGACCATCGTCTAGTACTAATCGCTGTGCTCAAAGGCAGCGGCAGTTTTGGGATTCTGGCGGACAGGGACGATTGTCCAGCCTGGAGATAATGGGCTGGTCTGCCTTTATTCCAATCACGTGCTGATCTCATCACGCAATCTTCCGTGATTTACACACGATGTTCAGTCAACACATTTTTGAAAAAGAACTTCTTTCAGTCTCGGCAGAAAGCAACACCTTACAGCGGTAACAGGAAATTTAAGAATGATGAAGGTTGATTTCACCTTCCAGGAAATGTAAACAGCCCCGCTAATCGCTACTAGTCTACTGAGAATCGTCACAAAGTGCGTCAAATTTGTCTTCACGATGCACTGTTTCTGATAGTAGAAATATTTGTCCGACTTTCTTTGAAACCACTGTCAGTGCAGACGTTTATCTTCAGATTGTCGAGAACTTCTACTAAAAGCTAAGGTAGTACTGATTTTTCCAGTAAAACGGAAGTAGGCGCCACACATCTCGTCAGTCACCGTTTCATGTCCACGAATCCAAGAAAGAACAACGCCGGACTTGTCTGTTGGCAACTTTCATTTCACGAGATGTTTAAAAGAAAAGAGTGCAGAAGTAACCCTAAATTCGTAAATCAAATGAAGGGAAACATAAGCCGGAATATTTAAATAATTGATATTACAATTCTACGAAAATTGAGTCTACTGCAATTTCACGAACACAAAATGCGACCTTTTTCATCATCGCCGGCCGGTGTGGCCAAGCGGTTAAAGGCGCTTCAGTCTGAAAAAGACTGTTTTCGATTCGCGCGCCTGAGATGACCAGGTCATTCCTTGATGACTGCCGGGCGGGGTGGCCGAGCGGTTCTAGGCGCTACAGTGTGGAACCGCGCGATCGCTACGGTCGCAGGTTCGAATCCTGCCTCGGGCATGTGTGTGTGTGGTGTCCTTAGGTTAGTTAGGTTTAAGTAGTTCTAAGTTCTAGGGGACTGATGACCTCAGATGTTCAGTCCCATAGTGCTCAGAGCCATTTGAACCATTTTTTTTTTTCATCATCAAGCTTTTTTATGTCCATCCTTTTAGCAGGAGGTCTCTAGTACGACGGCCGTTTACTGCCGTGACAAAAAATAAAAACACCTACAGCCATCCTTTTGATTTTATTTTATTTTGTCGCTACCAGTTTCAGCGCTTCATTGCGTCATCTTCAGGCTGTATTTGATGCTGTACAGGTTGATATGATCCCCATACATAACGAATCAGTTGCCAGCATTACTGGATACACAAATAATGTGTCAGCACTCAACCATCATCTGTTATAACTGAACGATAAATAGTTTTAATAGTATTCTATATTTTAAAATGAAACTAACGATCCCAGCAATACTTCGCAATTGCTAAATACGTATGGGAACAGCATACACGTCCTTAATTCCTTGGCCCCCTCCCTCTGCACATCTCATTCCCCCCCTCTCTCTCCATTCATCTCCTCCTCCTCCACCCCCTGTGCATAAACTCCTCCCCCCTCTCTCTGCCCATCTCCTCATCCCCTCTCTCTATGTCCATTTCCGCATGAACGTTCATTAGAGTACCAAGAAAAATTTGAAATAAATCCGTCAAGACCTTTTTCCATATTTTTGCTAACAATGTTTCCGATTTATATATTACAGATGTATTTATATACGTCATTCATTACAAAAATCTATAGCCTATGTCCGCCCGAATGTTCATTAGAGTATTTTAAAAATTTGAAGGAAATCTGCCAAGAACATTTCGAAATTTGTGATAACTGAGCTTATGTTTTGTATATTACATACATTACAAAAATACTTAGCCTATTTCCATCCAGACGTTCTTAGAGTATCGTGTTGAAATGGATGCGTTCTATGCTAGAGATCATTTATTCAGTCCCACATTGTTACAGAGACTGCGGTCTAACAGTAGGCAGCCACAGTTGCAGTACGTGTTGAAAATGGTTATCATGTGCCTCAACACATGCGTGTACGCACCGTAGCACATTCTGTCTCTTGCGTTCACATCGGCCAGGCTGCATCCGAACAGTGTGAAAGGAGCCTGAATACGCTGCTCCTGTGTCTCCACATCTGAAATGGGTTCTTGTGGTGAGCATACTGTAAGACCTTCGGTACACACACCACCAAATTATTTGACTTGTCGCTCTAACGAAGGAGGCGAGTGTTAGCAATATGTCTCGTGGTCTTATCGTGGCGTGTTTATCTTCTGCCGTTAGGTCAGACGATAGAAATGCCACTTACACGCTTAGAGTAGCGGGTTGACGGTGACCAACTTTAAACAGAACTTGATTAATTTTCACACACTTTTATTAAAATAATAAAAAGCATAAAATTACTTGATTCTGGATGCTATTTACAACTGACAATCTGAAGTTCCTTTGGTCTTGGTACGTTAATCTTATTCTCACATATCTCTGATACTTGACAAAGTGTCTATTCATTTATCTTCATGGCTACGTACAGGAATATGGTAATCTTATTAGGCTCAGACTGAAACTTGACTATAGACTGGTACAGACTAATGTAGACTGGTACAGACTGGTGCAGACAAATGCAGATTGACTAATCAGAGGTCTGTACACTCGTTATAATACCTCGCGCGTTCAGGTATCACTGCGCGAGTGTGATCCGTGAGGAGAAAAGGCTCTACGTTAGCAGCAAACTCATTGGCTGCGTTACACATTAATGAGCGGATTGGCGGGAGCAGAATTTGGTCCGTCTCTAAGACAGCGCCATCTCGTAGTGCGGAGATGGACGAGCGCTGCGCCTGCGCTGTTATGCTTAGCGGGGCGCGCTCTAGTGGGAAAGTTGTGTACGCGCCGACTACGCGGAACTATGTAGACAACAGTTCTGGATACACGATACTTTTGAGACGGCCCCATAACCAGAGATGTGGTGAACGAGCAGGCCATGCAACTGGACCCCTCTTCCGATCCATTAACTGGGTAAGGCACGACTGAGAAGCGTCCGAACTTTGACGGCGAAGTGGGCCGGAGCACCATGATGCAGCAGTCACGTAACCCTTTGAAAAACAATCGTACCTCTTCCAGCAGGGGAGGCAAAGTACCCGCAATAGATCCGGCCTGTTAGGCGACATGGGGGGTAGACTGGTCCCAAAATACGGTTGCAGTTATCTAGGCCCACACGCTCCAGCTGCACCGATACTGCTGATTCGCTGTCACCATACCATGGATGTTCTGCTCAGATGACTTATGCAAGTTGAAGATACAGCTCTGCGTAAAGGTTGCCTCGTCTGTGAAGAGGATGGGTGACACAAACACCGGGATCGTGGTTGCCTGGTGAAGAAACCAGTAACAAAGCTGTTCTCGATGTGGAAACTCTATCGCTAGTAAGCCCTGCACACGCCATAAGTACTAAGGCTAGTAACAGTTGTCATGTACTGGCGGTCCAAGTGCCTGGTACTGACACAGAGGTCACCTTCCACAGTGTTAATCACATTTTCCTCCAAGTCTGGTGTTCGAACATTTCGTGTACGTCCTTCATTATTTCCTGCTTCCTTAAACGACACTCTCTCAGTGTTGTGGTTGGTGTCCGCTGGGATAGGTCTCCTGATGCAACCGCGCTGTCCACCACCCGTTGCCATTAGCCTTTCCGTAAGTAAATACAATGTCGGCGAGCTCTCGATTCGAATACGGAACCATTGTGCACATCGACGTATCCCATCCACTACAAGGTGAGTCAGCAGGAGAAGTGAATCGGGCACAACATTACCCATTACTGCGCCAGGGAAGGGCGTTAGGGCTTGACGTATGAGGAGCAGTACCACCCTCAAGGAGGAAGCCGCGCATACCGTAACTGTGGCAGCATCGTACAGTGCGTATGAGACCGCAGTCTCTGTAACAAAGGATGATTGAATAAATGGTCTCTAGCATGGAAACCATGCATTTCCGGACATAAGTTCATTAGACCTTTTTTTGTTCCTTATCCTCTCACTGGTCAATCCCTAGAGTTTGCACACAGCGGAAAAAATCACCACCTATGAATAACTATTAAACAGATTTTCATTGTTATGAAAACATGTGACACCAGCACTGCCAAACTGATGGCAGAACTTTTTATATTTTCTTTTTCGTACCAAAAGTACTGTCACCGCCCACAATTACGAACACAAATGAAAAAAATCAACCAAATAGGTCCAGCCGGTCTCAAGCAATGATCTTTGACAACCGTTTTTAACTGCAAACTTTTCCGTCGTCGTTGTTGTTATTGTGGTCTTCAGTCCTGAGACTGGTTTGATGCAGCTCTCCATGCTATTCTATCCTGTGCAAGCTTCTTCATCTCCCAGTACCTTCTGCAACCTACATCCTTCTGAATCTGCTTAGTGTATTCATCTCTTGGTCTCCCTCTACGATTTTTACCCTCCACGCTGCCCTCCAATGCTAAATTTGTGATCCCTTGATGCCTCAAAACATGTCCTACCAACTGATCCCTTCTTCTAGTCAAGTTGTGCCACAAACTTCTCTTCTGACCAATCCTATTCAATACCTCCTCATTAGTTACGTGATCTACCCACCTTATCTTCAGCATTCTTCTGTAGCACCACATTTCGAAAGCTTCTATTCTCTTCTTGTCCAAACTATTTATCGTCCATGTTTCACTTCCATACATGGCTACACTCCATACAAATACTTTCAGAAACGACTTCCTGACACTTAAATCTATACTCGATGTTAACAAATTTCTCTTCTTCAGAAACGATTTCCTTGCCATTGCCAGTCTACATTTTATATCCTCTCTACTTCGACCAACATCAGTTATTTTGCTCCCTTAATAGCAAAACTCCTTTACTACTTTAAGTGTCTCATTTCCTAATCTAATCCATTCAGCATCACCCGATTTAATTTCACTACATTCCATTATCCTCGTTTTGCTTTTGTTGATGTTCATCTTATATCCTCCTTTCAAGACTCTGTCCATTCCGTTCAACTGCTCTTCCAAGTCCTTTGCTGTCTCTGACAGAATTACTATGTCATCGGCGAACCTCAAAGTTTTTACTTCTTCTCCACGAATTTTAATACCTACTCCGAATTTTTCTTTTGTTTCCTTTACTGCTTGCTCAATATACAGATTGAATAACATCGGGGAGAGGCTACAACCCTGTCTCACTCCTTTCCCAACCACTGCTTCCCTTTCATGCCCCTCGACTCTTATAACTTCCATCTGGTTTCTGTACAAATTGTAAATAGCCTTTCGCTCCCTGTATTTTACCCCTGCCACCTTCATAATTTTAAAGAGAGTATTCCAGTTAACGTTGTCAAAAGCTTTCTCTAAGTCTACAAATGCTAGAAACGTAGGTTTGCCTTTTCTTAATCTTTCTTCTAAGATAAGTCGTAAGGTTAGTATTGCCTCACGTGTTCCAACATTTCTACGGAATCCAAACTGATCTTCCCCGAGGTCCGCTTCTACCAGTTTTTCCATTCGTCTGTAAAGAATTCGCGTTAGTATTTTGCAGCTGTGACTTATTAAACTGATAGTTCGGTAATTTTCACATCTGTCAACACCTGCTTTCTTTGGTATTGGAATTATTATATTCTTCTTGAAGTCTGTGGGTATTTCGCCTGTCTCATACATCTTGCTCACCAGATGGTAGAGTTTTGTCATGACTGGCTCTCCCAAGGCCATCAGTAGTTCTAATGGAATGTTGTCTACTCCCGGGTCCTTGTTTCGACTCAGGTCTTTCAGTGCTCTGTCAAACTCTTCACGCAGTATCTTATCTCCCAATTCGTCTTCATCTACATCCTCTTCCATTTCCATAATATTGTCCTCAAGTACATCGCCCTGGTATAAACCCTGTATATACTCCTTCCACCTTTCTGCCTTCCCTTCTTTACTTAGAACTGGGTTGCCATCTGAGCTCTTGATATTCATACAAGTGGTTCTCTTCTCTCCAAAGGTCTCTTTAATTTTCCTGTAAGCAGTATCTGTCTTACCCCTCGTGAGACAAGCCTCTACATCCTTACATTTGTCCTCTAGCCATCCCTGCATCCCTGCTTAGCCATTTGCACTTCCTGTCGATCTCATTTTTGAGACGTTTGTATTCCTTTTTGCCTGCTTCATTTACTGCATTTTTATATTTTCTCCTTTCATCAATTAAATTCAATATTTCTTCTGTTACTCAAGGATTTCTATCAGCCCTCGTCTTTTTACCTACTTAATCGTCTGCTGCCTTCACTACTTCATCCCTCAGAGCTACCCATTCTTCTTCTACTGTATTTCTTTCCCTATTCCTGTCAATTGTTCCCTTATGCTCTCCCTGAAACTCTGTACAACCTGTGACTCTTTCAGTTTATCCAGGTCCCATCTCCTTAAATTCCCACCTTTTTGCAGTTTCTTCAGTTTCAATCTGCAGTTCATAACCAATAGATTGTGGTCAGAATCCACATCTGCCCCTGGAAATGTCTTACAATTTAAAACCTGGTTCCTAAATCTCTGTCTTACCATTATATAATCTGATACCTTTTAGTATCTCCAGGATTCTTCCAGGTATACAACCTTCTTTTATGATTCTTGAACCAAGTGTTAGCTATGATTAAGGTATGCTCTGTGCAAAATTCTACAAGGCGGCTTCCTCTTTCATTTCTTCCCCCCAATCCATATTCACCTACTATGTTTCCTTCTCTCCCTTTCCCTACTCTCGAATTCCAGTCACCCATGATTATTAAATTTTCGTCTCCATTCAGTACCTGAATAATTTCTTTTATCTCATCATACATTTCATCAATTTCTTCACCATCTGCAGAGCTAGTTGGCATATAAACTTGTACTACTGTAGTAGGCATGGGCTTTGTGTCTATCTTGGCCACAATAATGCGTTCACTATGCTGTTTGTAGTAGCTAACCCGCACTCCTATTTTTTATTCATTATTAAACCTACTCCTGCATTACCCCTATTTGATTTTGTATTTATAACCCTGTAATCACCTGACCAAAAGTCTTGTTCCTCCTGCCACCGAACTTCACTAATTCCCACTATATCTAACTTTAATCTATCCATTTCTCTTTTTAAATTTTCTAACCTACCTGCCTGATTAAGGGATCTGATATTCCACGCTCCGATCCGTAGAATGCCAGTTTTCTTTCTCCTGATAACGACGTCCTCTTCAGTAGTCCTCACCCGGAGATCCGAATGGGGGACTATTTTACCTCCGGAATATTTTACCCAAGAGGACGAAATCGTCATTTAATCATACAGTAAAGCTGCATGTCCTCGGGAAAAATTACGGCTGTAGTTTCCCCTTGCTTTCAGCCGTTCGCAGTACCAGCACAGCAAGGCCGTTTTGGTTAATGTTACAAGGCCAGATCAGTCAATCATCCAGACTGTTGCCCCTGCAACTACTGAAAAGGCTGCTGCCCCTCTTCAGGAACCACATGTTTGTCTGGCCTCTCAACAGATACCCCTCCGTTGTGGTTGCACCTACGGTACGGCCATCTGTATCGCTGAGGCACGCAAGCCTCCCCACCAACGGCGGTCCATGGTTCAGGGGGGGGGGGGGAGGGGTTTCCGTCGTATTTTACAAAAAAATTTTTTGATACAAAACTTGTCCTGACAATTACGAACATAAAAAAGAAAAAGATCAATCAGGTATGCCGAACAGTTGTTAACTGCTGATTTTAATACATCCCGAAATTAATGTTAATGTTCGCCTTTCCATTGGATTTTCCAAATTGTTTTTTCATGCAAGCTTTGTTCCGACAATAATGAACACAACAACAACAAAATAAACCAAATCTGTCTAGCCGTTCTCAGCTGATGGTCTTGAATACATGTGGCAATTGATTTTTATTTATATAGATGAATGAATGTGCGTATTATAGACGCGAGGCTGGTTTTATTACTAACACATTGTGTCAGTGGGAAGTCGAAAAAGTTGACGACATTATGATTTTTCTGACATTTACTTTGAAGGCAAATAGTTTATTCCCTCTAGAGTCTAGCTCTTAAACATTTCCTAAAACTAAAGAGTGTTTAGATACACCTGTTTTTCTGAGTGATAGTGCCACTCGTTAACTTAGCCCACACGGAGGGTAATGTAACTTCGGAGTATGGTAAGATGCAGTACTGATTATTTTACTTAGAAAATGAAGACGTCTACTGATGATTATATAAGAAATTCACAAATTTTCTTTCTTCAATTTCTCCTTTGCTTCCCTGTAATATAACCCCGCGCATTCAGCATGAACTCACTCTTGGCATCAACATTCAATGTCGATCTGCCTTCCTTATGTACACTCTCCCCATGTTTATTACGCCGCCAGTAATCAGGATGACACGACTACGCACAGTAACAAAGCAATTAGAAGCATGGCATTAGAGAGAGGCGGAAAGATGAATTCGCCATCTTAGCAACAGTCGACATTTTTAATACAGATTTGAACATGCACAAACTCTTACAGAATAATTTCATCAAACCGATATTTAAGCATCAAAAAACGTATAAGGTCTAAGTGGAATCAACTAATATTCATTAATACAGAGGTATTACTTACATGGAACTTATTTGAACCGTAGGCGAAACTTTTACAAAAACAGCGTCAATTTCCAAGCCTCTGTCCTCTTCAAAACAATATGACAAGGCGAGTTTAGTTCAACAGTCATTACTGCAGAGCCCGCTAAGGAAACAATACCATAATGCTCGTAGCACCATCTGTAGAGTTATCTTAGGAACTCGCTCCTCGTTAACTTATCCGACCTTCCCCTATACAGTTTAATTGCAACCACTTACCGGTGGCAGCGACCAGGTAAACGACAGGTTATGGGGTAGGTCACACTTCTTTTTTGTCCTTTCTTACGGTGTTCGGTATTTATCTTATTTAGTACCTCCATTGTTTGCGGTTAGTTTCTGTTTCATCTTGCAAAGTATCAGCTGGTTTCAGCAACAGACAAAGGAAAGGAAATTAATCGTTGCATAATATTTATTATTTACCTAACTACCGGAGGGCGAATACATAACCATAACTCAATTTAATGGCACTTCTGTTAACTTATGCGTTTGGTTGTGCACTAGTGCATTGTGCCCTTATGAAGTCTTTTCAATAATCACAGCCCTGCCTAAGGAACAATCAGTGAATAAATTATAAATCACAAATAAATTTCAATCTCAAGAACAGCATCCGTTTGTTTATTTGTGGTTCATACAAATCAACAGTGTTATTCCTATTTTGATGAAATTTTGCACACCTTACCTTCAAGACATGAGTAACATCACCGTCTACATAAGATTTCGAAATATGACTTGAAACTTGTATATATATAATACAAAAAGGGGAAAGCTTGTTACCAAAAACCTCTAAAAGTTCTTGGTGGATTCATTTCATATTTCTACACGATCCTCTAATACTTGGGCGGATATATATATTTTTCTAAGATACACAATATATCAATATACGTGTAAAATATATAAAGGAGAAACGTTGTCACGAAGCATTTCGAAAAGTACATTATGCATTACAGACGCATTACGTCAGTTTCTAACTTAAGAATAAATCAAAGCATAATCTATGATGTAATTGTTATTACCAAACTTTTGGTTTGAAATTGGTGAGTATCTGCAAAAGTCAGGATCGGAAGCTTAGAACCTGATTTTTATGGATGCCGCAGAAGAAAACTTCCTCACTTACTTACACCCAGTGATTCAAATATGCCCTTCGATTTAAAGCGACTGCAGTTTCGCATGCGGCTTGCATTCGCTATGAGAATCAACAAGAGAAATGTCCAGTTACTTTGTGTGGCAGATATTAAACATTCCAGGCAACTCTGGACACTGCAGCTAGTTATTAAACAAAGAAAATAAAGGAATAGACCCTCAGACAAAAATATCAAATTTCACTCTTATTATTATTTATCGCATGAAAACAAGTCATACTGAATTGTAGCCTTATACGTGCCAATAGTATGAAGAGTGAAAACATATACGTTCTGAGACAAAATACTCAGCAGAGCAAACAGAGTGTACGCAGGCGATCGCTAATGTATGCCAGACGCTTATAGCAGTTTACCAATTCGTTAATCTGAACAAATTCCTTGAAATTGTTCAGTCAGGCCTCTTTCCGATAACCAGTACTTTTTAGCACAGTTCTATAAAAATGTCTACTCGGGCAGTTAGTTATTATACATTTCAAAAGTTGTAAGCTGTTTGACCGAGAAACGACTGAGGCCAGGCTAACTGCACACCACAATATACTTGAACACACGGAGCTCACAGGCCGCACTAGATCTTACCAACCTTATCCATTCAGACTAGACCATCAAAAGACCACTAACACAGCTGTACTTGCCTTTTTAAATATCTCTGTCATGTGACCTAGTTCCATGGTGAGATGAATATGCGCATGCCTGAACACCATTTGCATAGATACAATTCTTTACATCTTTAAATATTTTAAATGCGTAGACTATACACGTTTCAAAAATGGCAATGAAATGTCGTTTCATTTTAGTTACTCATTAGTAAATAACTACCATTAAGTTACTTTTTTATTCTTCTGACAAACCAGGATGGCAATCGTTGGTGAAGTGAGCTTCTTTATTCCTCGCATCAGTTCCTCACAACATTAACAAATAGTTACTTTGCATACATTGATTCACAAATTTCTTATTAAACACAGATAAACAATTGGAAACAGTAGTACATATATTTTATGAAGAGGCAAATCTATTCGTGTAACTTTAGTAACAATCATACAGCAACTTATTTAAAATTGTTACTCTGCTTATTGGTATGTTACATTTTTGTAGCTGACTTCAAGAGTTATCAAACGGTGTATCATAATTACGCATAAAATTTCTGGTTTATCTGTTGCTTTTGTTATAAACTACACACATCAAAAAAAAGTTTTGCATCACCCCGGTTCCCAGAACTCCTGAAGATAGACGTTGACTGTGGATATTGTATCACAGACACAGTCCCTCTGAATGTACAGAGATGTCACTAAACCTGCCCAAAGATGTAAACAACCATTCATGAGCAGCGCCCATTAGACGGAGGGGGTCCGACAGCCGATCAGTTCTAGTCATTCCACCAGGAAGGAGGTACACGGCTCGTGTTGCCTGTAGTTCTACCATGCCTAGATGCTCAATATCGCGGTTCGATCGCGTCCGCATTGTTACTTTCTACCAGGAAGGGCTCTCAACAAGGGAAGTGTCCAGGCACCTCTGAGTGAACCAAAGCGATATTCTTCGGACACGGAGGAGATACAGAGAGACAGGAACTGTTGATGACATGCCTCGCTCATGACGAACAAAGGATGACCGCTACCTACGGATTATGGCTCGGAGAAACCCTGACAGCAACGCCACCAACTTGAATAATGCTTTTCGTGCAGCCACAGAACGTCGTGCTACGACTCAAACTATGCGCAATAGCTGCATGATACGCAACTTCACTCTCGACTTCCATGGCTAGGTCCATCTTTGCAACCAAGACACCATGCAGCGCGGTGCAAATGGGCCCAACAGCATTCTGAATGGACTGCTCAGGATTGGCATCACGTTCTCTTCACCGATGAGTGTCGCATATGCCTTCAACCAGAGAATCGTCGGAGAGGTGTGTGAAGACATCCTGATCAGGCTGAACGCTTTAGACACACTGTCCAGCGAGCGCAGCAAGGTCGACGTTTTTGGGTGGCATTATGTGGGGCCGACGTACGCCCCTGGTGGTTATGGAAGGCGCAGTAACGACTGTACGATACGTCCGTGCCATCCTGCGTCCGATAGTGCAACCGTATCGGCAGCATATTGGCAAGGCATTCGTCTTCATGGATGTCAATTTGCGCTCCCATCATGCACATCTTGTGAATGACTTCGTTTAGGATAACGACATCGCTCGACTAGAGTGGCCAGCATATTCTCCAGACATAAACCCTATCGAACATGCCTGGGATAGATTGAAATGGGCTGTTTATGGACTATGTGACCCATCAGCCACTCTGGGGGAACTACGCCGAATCGCCGTTGAGGATGAGTTTTACAATCTGGACCAACAGCGCCATGATGAACTTGTGGATAGTATGCCACGACGAATACAGGCATGCGTCAATGCAAGTGGACGTGCTACTGGGTATTAGAGGTACTGGTATGTATAACAATCTGGATCACCACTTCTGAAGGTCTCGCTGTATGGTGGTACAACATGCAAAGTGTTTTTTTTCATGAGCAATAAAAATGGCTAATATGATGTTCATATTGATCTCTACTCCAATTTTCTGTACAGGTTCCGGAACTCTGGGAACCGAGGTGATGAAAAACTTTTTTGATGTGTGTATATTTTACAGAAACGATTGTGATGATAATTTTATTGGAATCATTTCTTCATTAAGAATTTATTGCTGTATAGAGCTGTGTTGTAGCTTGTCTGTAATCAGATTTATTATTTTTGGTGAATATTTGAGACTTCATATATTGTGCCAGTGAGACATTTGCCAGGTTAGCTCGTCGCTCGGAAGCAGCCGCTCGGCGTTCGTAACGATGTGGGATTTCCAGCTTGCTCCGGCTGACGCCATGCCCTCCGGCGGTCCGCATCCCCCTCTCACCCGCCTATTTTGCTCCCTCACTGAAACTCGCCAGCAGTATGGGGCTCAACATTCCTTTTTCCGGATTACCATATATGTCTTGCATACGGTTTGTAACCTCACAAACTCTCCTCGTTCTTGGTCTGGCTGTCGACCTTTTCAGTATTGATCGTTAAATAAGTTCAAATGGTTCAAATGGCTCTGAGCACTATGGGACTCAACTGCTGTGGTCATAATTCCCCTAGAACTTAGAACTACTTAAACCTAACTAACCTAAGGACAGCACACAACGAGGCAGAGAAAATCCCTGACCCCGCCGGGAATCGAACCCGGGAACCAGGCCTGGGAAGCGAGAACGCTACCGCACGACCACGAGATGCGGGCGTTAAATAAGTCATTATTATTTTAGGTATTCTATTTTCTTTCACTATTGAGACCACATTTCTACATTTATTCCTATACTTCTTGATTTTTTGACTTATGATTTTAAGTCTTAGTTCTCATATAACTGATGTATTCCTGAATATGTGAGCTAGTCCATAGCCAGCTGCTCTTCTTAAGAATAACTCATCTTAGCAGCTTCTATTTTTCGTTGATTTCCACTTGTTACTGTCCAAGTCCTACTACCACAAATTATAGATGGTACTGCGATTATTTTGAAAAACTTTGCTAGGATTCCTTTACTCTCCTTTTTATTCAGCGTTTTGCACATGTACTCATTATATAATCGAATGTTTCCATTTTTTCTTACGTGAAGAAATAGCTACTTCTTGGTAAGTTCCCTGCTCATTTGTTGCTATTTTACCTCGGACTGACCTTCAAATGTGACGACCTTCGTTTTATCAATAAAAGTCATAGCTCTTGAAACTTCGACGTATAAGTGACTTTTTAAGGTCGTTCTCGATGTCAGCTACAAGAAATTCGTCATCAACAAAAGTGTTGCCATAAGAGAATTATGATGGTTGAATTTATGAGTGTAAAACCATTCATCTTAGCCATATCATCAATACATGCAGGGTGTTTTAAAAAAGTGTCAGATATTTATGCAAGAGGTTAAACTAGAAGAAAAGTTCCTATAATGATATCCGACAATCGATAAAAGATTATTAGTTCACAGCCAATATTTTATTTACGAATGAGGCAGAATTCACAAGAGATGGATAGCAAATTACCACAACACATACATGTGAGCAGATGCACGTCGTCGAGCAATCATGGGTGTTGGGCATCTGCCACGCTTCAGCAACAGTCAATGGGCAAGAAATGTCAGTCACAGGGCCATGCTCCTTACCAGATTAACAAGCGATGTGTATCGCCGATTTGTGCGTGCTGAATTACCTGCCCTATTGAAGGACGCTACCCTCGAAGAAAGACGACTATAGTTTACGCACGACATGTGACACACCATTTTTCACGTATCGTGCGACATTACCTGACTACAATGTGTCATGGGCGATGGACAGGTCTAGGAGATCCAATAGCACGGCCTCCTCATTCACTGGACCTGAATTCGTTCGGTTTCTGGCTATGAGGACATTTAAAACCATTGGTATTAGCCTAACCCATTGTCAATGTTCTGACCTCACTGGAGCGCCTGACCAATGCATGTGACGCGATCTGATTGCAGCCACTTTCTCTCGAAAGAATGCTTGATGTATTGCGAAGAAGGGTTGAATCATGTGTTATGATGCGTGGTAACTACATGCAAGACTCTGCTTCTTCCTAGATGGGAATGAGGGGAGAAATTAGTCTGTGCTTCATAGGTATTGCTTTCTGGACAAATCATTATAGGAACTTCTCTTGTGGTGTTGACCAATTCTACCTCATGTAGCAATATGTGTCATTTGTGTTTAGGTTGCATATTAAAGTGTATCGCAGACAAAATGCATCCTTGCAGCAAACTTAAATAGTTGTTACTTTAACTATTATGGTAGGAGCTACTAAGGAGCGGTAAGGTGCCGCGATAAGGAATTCAGACATTATTAAAAACAAATTTATTAACAAACAATTCTTACTCAATAGTTATTAGAAAACATGTTGTCCAACTCCTTCATTTTTTTTTTAAGATACCCATCAGAGGGCTTTCTCTTAATAATCTTTACACTGATCCAGTATGTAGGGTACGATACCGGTGACACAGTAGTGCCAAATTTGAGCCAAATGCAGTTATTACATCAGTTAAAAGTTTCAACTCAAGCTCGATAACTATTGTGATAAAACGTTTAAATTGCCCAAAGCTGCCTCAAAGCGCATGTAGTAATCTTTAAGGAAATTTATTATAACAAACTGACAGCAATTCAAAGACAGAAACGATATTCAGAAAAATCCGATGTAGCCAAAGCACTTGAAATACACAAATTACAAATTACAGCGGAACCCCTTTATCAGAAGTTTGTACACGCCAGTTTTCTCGTGCCACCGTTTAAAATTTACTGGTTTACTGTACGGAAGTACCGAACAAATTACAAAAGGTAATTACTTAACTCAAGAGCAAATTTGCAGCATTAGAAGTCTTCCGCTGCTACCTCAATGGGTTTGCAGAGCCATAATCTTGTATTCTTAATTTATTCCACACGTTAGCTTTTGCCCACACGTACTGGCAATACTTTACAAACATCATTAAATTGGCGTGATAAGAGGTGAAACATAAATCAGTTACCACTGGCCTCCCACCTAGGCACACTCAATGACAAGCTTGTAACAAGAACCGTTAAAGAAACAAATGCCCAGTCACGAATTAGTGGATGGTTCAAATGGCTCGGAGCACTATGGGACTTAACATCTATGGTCATCAGTCCCCTAGAACTTAGAACTACTTAAACCTAACTAACCTAAGGACAGCACACAACACCCAGTCATCACGAGGCAGAGAAAATCCCTGACCCCGCCGGGAATCGAACCCGGGAACCCGGGAATTAGTGGAGTAGTGGCGCTCCACAACGGCAGACTCAATTACACTTTTGCAAGACGTACGACTAAATCACACAGATGCACAAATTCTCAATATTAAGGCTACTCAGTTTCACGTGGAGTTATCCAGTACTCGTGTGTCAATGTAATCAGGGTGCAGCGACAGTGTAGTGATGGCTGTACGGACCTCCAACCGTTACCTTAACCGCCGATCTCCTTCGGGCTACACCAGTAGTGTGCAACCGAAGCGCTCTTGCATGCGAAAGGGTAGCTCCTTTCCAAATTACAGCTTCCCAGACGAATACTCTCAACTACCGCCAGTTCGTGCTTTCACTCCAAATGCCGCCAAGTGTTTTTACAGCACGTACAACACAGGGACCCTCTCGCCACCTACCTCGTGCCGCTGGAAACTCAACACTCTTTCGCTGCCCGTCACACGCCTTATCGCGGACCATATCCGCAGTACAAGCCTCTCTGGCAAAAAGATTCTAAACAACCAGTGATTCCACCAGAGAGGAACAAACTCGAATAAAGCAACTTTGCGGAAGGTTTCGATGTACTGTTATTTTTTAGTTTGGTTAGTCTGTTATCCCCAACAAAATTCTACACTTGTCGAAAAAAAAATCCATGTTTTGGCTGTCTGGCAAGACTGGAGTGTGAACCAACTATTGAGGTTATTGCCGGGTGGATGTAAGAATAAACTGAGATAATGCAGGGCAGAAAAGTCAGCCTCTTTTCTCTGTTTCTTGCTGCGTGTGATGTTGCCCACCACGTAGGAAGTACATCCCTCTCTTCTGACATTGGGAGAAGTTTATTGGTTCCAGGCCGAGACGTCATTCCTCCTCCCGGCGACAATGTGGCAATGTGTGGCGCGGACTCCCCGTGGTAGTGGAGTTGATCAATCTGTCTGCTGCGCGGCGCTGAGTCAGCCAATAACAGCTGATGGCCGGCGAGCGCTCCTGTCATTTCCTGAGGAGCTGACCCCTCTGGCGGGGACGCGCCTGCGATAATCGATACTGCCGACGGGAAATGAGATCCATACGAAATTATTATAGATAACATGGGGGGCACAGTAAAGAGGGAATATGATGTCTTTATAGAAATAATGTGGACCGATGCAGACTGTTAAAATAGCGCACCGAAAATTACGTTCGATAAGTGCAACAAGCCTGTCTTCTGTGAAAGAAATGCTGTGTAAGTAGGCTGCTTAGGTTTTATGTTGGTAACGTCACGTACCGCTCTGTATGAAAATCTCTGGCTGTGCTGTGTGCAGTCTGTAGCCGGTTGGCATTGTTGGAATATTCGCCATTGTAGTGTTGGGCAGTTGGATGTGAACAGCGCGTAGTGTTGCGCAGTTGGAGGTGAGCCGCCAGCAGTGGTGGATGTGGGGAGAGAAATGGCAGAATATTGAGAGCGGACGATCTGGACGTGTGTCCTTCAGAAAGAGTAAATTTTGAATATTGGATATCATGAATTGATATATATATATATATATATATATATATATATATATATATGATGACTTTGGAACATTATTAAGGTAAATACATTGTTCTCTATCGAAATCTTTCATTTGCTAACTATGCCTGTCAGTAGTTAGTGCTTTCAGTAGTTAGAATCTTTTATTTAGCTGGCAGTAGTAGCGCTCGCTGTACTGCAGTAGTTCGAGTAATGAAGATTTTTGTGAGGTAAGTGATTCATGAAAGGTATAGATTATTGTTACTCAGGGCCATTCTTTTGTAGGGATTTTTGAAAGTCAGATTGCGTTGCGCTAAAAATATTGTGTGTCAGTTTATTGTTGATCAGAATAGGTAAAGAGCGAAATGTCTGAGTACGTTCAGTTTTGCTCAGCTCTTTGAAAATCAAATAATGTAAGAGGTTTATCAGCACAGTCATTCATTAATTTTTCTAAGGGGACGTTTCGGCTGGAAGCTACTAGTCTGCCACTACCTATAGTTGATTGATGAGTCAGCGGCAGATTCCTCTCCCTAGACTTGTCTCTAGTTAGGTTTGTTATATCCAACTAACTAAACACTTTTATTCTTTGTCGTATTCTCGGAAAATTTAAAAATTTAGTTAACAGTCACGTCGAAAAGAGAATTGGTTGAGGATGTCGTAAGTATCTTGGCTCGCAGGTGTACATGAGAAAGTGGACAGCTAACAGGATATTTGGAGAAGATAACGCCACATTTAACTGGAGGCCACTCGTCATTTAGGCAACAAGACAGCACACAGACGCTAGAGCAGGGGCCAAGACAGTGAGAGGACAAGGTTAAACAAGACTGAGGAAATATTCCACTGGCTAATAAAATGTACGACAAAAGAAGTAGTCAAACGTTGAGGTAGACAATATTCTCTCAAAGAGAGAGTCCACCCGAGAAATACAGCATTAATGCACGTGATGGAAGACTTCTTAGTGGACAACCAAATCAGTTATGACGCACATAAAAGGCGCATTTTCAGCAGGGATGAGGTTCGCTAATCAGTTGCAGGGCGGAGCAGTTAGCGTGCGGAGTGCTGACGCCGCTGTTGCAGCAGAGGGAGACTTAGCTTCCTCAGCCACGACAAGCCAGTGGAAAGACCCTGTGGACAACTGTGAGATTATTGTACATGTCTTGCAACAGTATTGACAGCGAATGCCTGTCTCTGGCTCGAGGAGTAACACTTCAGCATTTCAGCAAAGGACAGGACCTTGAGCAGTTAAAGAGAGAACCGACTCGTGGCGATAACGTATTAGACCTTCTGGTGACAAACAGACCCGAATTATTTGAAACAGTTGACGCAGAACAAGGAATCAGTGATCATAAAGCGGTTACTGCATCGATGATTTCAGCCGTAAATAGAAATATTAAAAAAGGTAGGAAGATTTTTATGTTTAGCAAAAGTGATAAAAAGCAGATTACAGAGTACCTGACGGCTCAACACAAAAGTTTTGTCTCAAGTACAGATAGTGTTTAGGATCAGTGGACAAAGTTCAGAACCGTAGTACAATATGCGTTAGATGAATATATGCCTAGCAAGATCGCACGAGATGGAAAAGAGCCACCGTGGTACAACAACCGAGTTAGAAAACTGCTGCGCAAGCAAAGGGAACTTTACAGCAAACATAAACATAGCCAAAGCTTTGCAGACAAACAAAAATTACGCGAAGCGAAATGTAGTGTGAGGAGGGCTATGCGAGAGGCGTTCAATGATTTCGAAAGTAAAGTTCTATGTACTGACTTGGCAGAAAATCCTAAGAAGTTTTGGTCTTATGTCAAAGCGGTAGGTGGATCAAAACAAAATGTCCAGACACTCTGCGACCAAAATGGTACTGAAACAGAGGATGACAGACTAAAGGCCAAAATACTAAATGTCTTTTTCCAAAGATGTTTTACAGAGGAAGACTGCACTGTAGTTCTTTCTCTAGATTGTTGCACAGATGACAAAATGGTAGATATCGAAATAGACGATGGAGGGATAGGAAACAATCAAAATCGCTCAAAAGAGGAAAGGCCGCTGGACCTGATGGGATACCAGTTCGATTTTACACAGAGTACGCGAAGGAACTTGCCCCCCTTCTTGCAGCGATGTACCGTAGGTCTCTAGAAGAGCGTAGCGTTCCAAAGGATTGGAAAAGGGCACAGGTCATCCCCGTTTTCATGAAGGGACGTCGAACAGATGTGCAGAACTGTAGACCTATATCTCTAACATCTTTCAGTTGTAGAATTTTGGAACACGTATTATGTTCGAGTATAATGACTTTTCTGGAGACTAGAAATCTACTCTGTAGGGATCAGCATGGGTTTCGAAAAAGACGATCGTGTGAAACCCAGCTCGCGCTATTCGTCCACGAGACTCAGAGGGCCATAGACACGGGTTCACAGGTAGATGCCGTGTTTCTTGACTTCCGCAAGGCGTTCGATACAGTTCCCCACAGTCGTTTAATGGACAAAGTAAGAGCATATGGACTATCAGACCAATTGTGTGATTGGATTGAAGAGTTCCTAGATAAGAGATCGCAGCATGTCATTCTCAATGGAGAGAAGTCTTCCGGAGTAAGAGTGATTTCAGGTGTGCCGCAGGGGAGTGTCGTAGGACCATTGCTATTCACAATATACTTAAATGACCTTGTGGATGACATCGGAAGTTCACTGAGGCTTTTTGCGGATGATGCGGTGGTATAGCGAGAGGTTGTAACAATGCAAAATTGTGCTGAAATGCAGGAGGATCTGCGGCGAATTGACGCATGGTGCAGGGCATGGCAATTGGATCTCAATGTAGACAAGTGTAATGTGCTGCGAATACATAGAAAGAAAGATTCCTTATCATTTAGCTACAATATAGCAGGTCAGCAACTGGCAGCAGTTAATTCCATAAATTATCTGGGAGTACGCATTAGGAGTGATTTAAAATGGAATGATCATATAAAGTTGATCGTCGGTAAAGCAGAGGCCAGACAGATTCATTGGAAGAAGCCTAAGGTAATGCAACCCGAAAACAAAGGAAATAGGTTACAGTACGCTTGTTCGCCCACTGCTGAAATACTGCTCAGCAGTGTGGGATCCGTACCAGATAGGGTTGATAGAAGAGATAGAGAAGATCCAACGGAGAGCAGCGCGCTTCGTTACAGGATCATTTAGTAATGGCTAAAGCGTTACGGAGATGATAGATAAACTCCAGTGGAAGACTCTGCAGGAGAGACGTTCAGTAGCTCGGTACGGGCTTTTGTTGAAATTTCGAGAACATACCTTCACTGAGGAATCTAGCAGTATATTGCTCCCTTCTACGTACATCTCGCGAAGAGACCATGAGGATAAAATCAGAGAGATTAGAGCCCATGCAGAGGCATACCGACAATCCTCCTTTAAACGAACAATACGAGACTGGAATAGAAGGGAGAACCGATAGAGGTACTCAAGGTACCCTCCGCCACACACCTTCAAGTGGCTTGCGGAGTATGGATGTAGATGTAGGTGTAGATGTACACCAATTTATAATTAACGACTTGTCTCCTGTACTGCAAACGCAAGTGGCCATATCCTAATACTGAAACAAGCTCAGGGGGCCAATAGTCAGCAAGACGTTTGAAACTGAGACCACTCGTTTCTGATTCGTTTCGATAGCTGACTGACTGTATGGGCAACGGTAGTAGATCTGACACCTCATCTACTCTAATTGTCTACAATCTCACTTGTATCCAACAGCTCAATAAAAGTGTTACATCAAAATAATAACTAACAACTACCGCCAAACTCCCAATCAACCAAGGATGTTCTTTCTCCGATCATCTCCATTATAAACGTTGTGAAGAGTAAATCCCGTTTCAGAAAGGCACCCCAATGTCGCCAACTTCATTACTGCCCCACGCAGGTAACACCGACTCTAGATTGGTGAAAAGCATCACTTGCGCCAATACGCGACGTCTTTGTACACTCCTAATATCTGCAACTATTACAAATAATTCGATTTTAAACCACTTCCGCAAACTAACATTGAGACATTATGTAACAAAAGGAAGACAGTTTGTAGTCGGTTATACTGTTGGTGACGAATAATTGGAAAAAGTAACAATCGTTAAATATATGAGAGTAAACATGCGAAGTACGACCGCATCCAGAGCTGATGTCAGATTCAGGTCCAATAGTAGAGTTCTCAGCCACGAATGAATACACCCATCCGATTGATTCTTGAGTTACCTGAAGAAATACAGCAACCAGCGACCTTTTGTATGACTTGGTCGATGTCAACGCGCTTTCAGGTTGTCATTTGTGTAATACATTTAAATCTTTCTTGTGGTGGCCATTTTCGCAGCAGTTGTACACTGCTGGCCACCGTAAATGCAACACCAAGAAAGACAAGAGGTAGCACAACAAGATTTATTTTGTAGATAACATGTTGACCAAGTATCAAATGATTACGTTTACAGACGTCTGCCAGAGTCAGTAGCCAGAGTAGCTGCCATTGTTGGAGATCACCGCTGCCACACGTCTCGGCATTGAGTCAAAGAGACGTTGGATGTGTTCCTGGGGTACAGCAGCCCAAGCAGCTTTCACACGTTGCCAAAGATCATCTGGTGTGGCAGCTGGGGATGTAATCTGGGTCTCACGTTGAGCAACCATGGACCACATGTTTTCTATCGGCGAAAGATCCGGAGAGCGAGCCCGCCAGGGAAGCAATTCAATCTGGTTATTGACGAAGAACCTTTCGACAATGCGTGCCACGTGTGGTCGCGCATTATCCTGTTGAAATATGGCTGTGGCCGAGCCCTGAAGATAAGGAAGGACAACTGGCTCCAGCACCTCGGATATGTAGCGCCGGCTATTTAAAGTACCGGCAATGCGTACTAGAGGCGTGCGAGAGAAATATCCAATACCGCCCCATACCATAATACCCGGTGCAAGACCAGTGTGGCGGTGCATAATGCAGCTGTCCACCATCCTCTCTCCACGGTGTCTCCACACTCGAATCCGACCATCGTGGTGCTGCAGACAGAAGCGTGCCTCGTCAGTAAAGACAACGTCATTCCATTCTGCCGTCCACATCCGTCTGTCATCACACCATTGGCGACGGAGACGTCTGTGGTTCTGCGTCAATGGTAGACGAAGCAATGGACGTCTTGCGGACAGACCACTCTGCTTTAAACGGCGTCGAATGGTACGCGCAGACACTGGATGATGCGTTACAGACTCAATGTGCTGTGCTATGGTTCGGGATGTCACTGAGCGATCTGTCACTGCCATGCGCACAATTTGCCTATCAGCACGTGCAGTGGTGCACCGAGGTGAATGCGATCGACCACGTCGGTCCGTCGTACCCTCCTGCATCCAACGGTCACATATCCGCATTACAGTTGTTTGGTTTCGTCCAACACGACTAGCGATTTCTCTGTATGATAATCCAGAATCTCGGTAAACCAGTATCCTTCCTCTGTCGAACTCGGATACTTGATCAAAAGATGTTCGCTGTTGTCTACGAGGCATAACTGATCGTCTTGTGAAACAACCACAAGGTAAACACACGTGCCGAACGTACACTCGTCGAAATCGCCAAGCCTTAAATGGCGCTATGAGGTGGTGCCACAGGCGCACGTGATGTGCGTCTGCGCTGAAATTCTAATCAGTTGCATATCTCATCGCTGCAAACCCATGGTGTAAATTTCACTCGATTCGGATGCTTCCTTCAGGGTGTTACATTTACGGTGGCCAGCAGTTTATATAAATTTCCTTAGATTATAAGAAATACGCCATTTGACTGCTGCACATTAATATTTCTATTTTATTTGTGCATCCAGACGCGTTTCGTCTTATTTACAAGGCATTTTCAGTTGGTGTTCTAAAATATTACATGATTTTTTTTTCATTTACACGTATAGGTTATACATTTAAGACAATTCACGGAAGTTTTTGTAATAAAATGGAAAAGTATTTACAGAATAGCGCCAAATTCGTCGTTTGTAAGCCGAACAGCTTCCTCTCGTATGGAAACCTGGCTTAATGCTTGCAGTAGATCTTATGGTTGCTCTCTTTTCATTTTATTGTAAAAAATTCTCATGTAACTTTTTTAAATCTATAACCTATATTGGTAAACGGAAAATCATATTATACTCTATGTGATCGAAGGGATCCGGACACCTGACTGAAAATAACTTAAAAGTTCATGGCGCCCTCCATAGGTAATGGTGCAATTCAATATGGTGTTGGCCCACCTTTAGCCTTGATGACACCTTCCACACAGCAGGCATACGTTCAGTCGGGTGCTGGAAGGTTTCTTGGGGAATGGCAGCCAATTCTTCACGGAGAGCTGCACTGAGGAGAGGTATCGATGTCGGTCGGTGAGGCCTGGCACGAAGTCGGCTTTCCAAAATATCCCAAAGGTGTTTCATAGGATTCAGGTCAGGACTCTGTGCAGGCCAGTCCATTACAGGGATGTTATTGTCTTGTTTCCACTTCGCCACAGATCGTGCATGATGAACAGGTGCTCGATCGTGTTGAAAGATGCAATCGCCATCCCCGAATTGCTCTTCAACAAGGGAAGCTAGAAGGTGCTTAAAATATCAATGTAAGCCTGTGCTGTGATAGTGCCACGCAAAACAAGACGTGCAAGCCCCCTCCATGAAAAATACGACCACACCGTAACACTACCGCCTCCGAATTTTACTGTTCGCACTACAAATGTTGGCAGATGACGTTCACCGAGCATTCGCCGTACCCAAACCCTGCCACCGGTTCGCCACATTTTGTACCGTGATTCGTCACTCCACACAACATTTTTCCGCTGTTCAATTGTCCAATGTTTGCGCTCCTTACACCAAGCGAGGCGTCGTTTGGCATTTACCGGCGTGATGCGTGCCTTATGAGCAGCCGCTCGACCATGAAATCCACGTTTTCTCACCTACCGCGCAACTGTCATAGTACATGCAGTGGATTCGGATGCAGTCTGGAATTCCTGTGTGATGGTTTGGAAAGATGTCTGCCTATTACACATTACGACCCTCTTTAACTGTCTGCGGTCTCTGTCAGTCAATAGACGAGATCGGTGTGGTGTCACCGCCAGACACCACACTTGCTAGGTTGTAGCTTAAATCGGCCGCGGTCCATTAGTACATGTCGGACCCGCGTGTCGCCACTGTCAGGATCGCAGACCTAGCGCCACCACAAGGAAGGTCTCGAGAGACTTACTAGCACTCGCCCCAGTTGTACGACGACATTGCTGGCGACTACACTGATCGAAGCCTTTCTCTCATTTGCCGAGAGACAGTTAGAATAGCCTTCAGCTAAGTCCATGGCTACGACCTAGCAAGGCGCCATTAGTTACTTCATGAATCTAAAGATAGTCTCACTTGTATCATCAAGAATGCTGTATACCAAAGGACCATATAAAAGTTAAGTGTTCTAGTAGCTACGTTCTTTTCTTTATCACATTCATTACGAATCCTGTTCCAGACTTAACGCCAGACGGCGTGAGTTGACGCGTGCCCTTTCGGCTACTTCACTGTGGACTGGCTGCCTTAACAGTCCATTACAATCGGCCTGTGCTCTTTTGTGCTGTACGTGTCCCTTCACGTTTCCACTTCAGTATCATATAGGAAACAGTGGACATAGGGATGTTTAGGTGTGTGGAAATCTCGTGTTCAGACGTATGACACAAGTGACACCCAATCACCTGACCACGTCCGAAGTCCGTGAGTTCCACGGAGCTCCTCTTTCTGCTCTCTCACGATGTCTAATGACTACCGAGGTCGCTGATATGGAGTACCTGGCAGTAGGTGGCAGTAAAATGCACCTAATGTGAAAAACGTATGTTTTTCTCTCAGCCTCCATGGTACTTCAACTGACCATCAGTGCATATGTTGCAATTATTTAACCTCCAATGGTTTCTAAGTGGTATTTCATTCTTAGAAATGCCGTTTCGCTTTGCTGTAACGGAGTAATTGCGACGAAATTGCTCTGGAGGGAAACGTAAAACGGATAAAATGCGCTGACATGCAATATTCAACGATCACTTCCTTTGCTGGTCTCATTAGTATGGTCGATCTGTTTCGAGGTGACATGTGGACTGTACAACAGGTGGATAAAAGTAAAGAAACAGCAAGAATAATACAGTTTATCGCGCCTAATGTGGTGCGTGGAAACGGTTGACCTTTAAAATAAAGTTCCAGTCGTCTCAGAATGGATAAATGCAGGTTCTCTATGGTTTTCAGGGGGATTAAAACCTCGACATACAGGTTGGGATAGGAAAAGACTCACATGGGAGGGTGTATCCATAATTCTTACGTAATTTGTCCACTGAATGATTACATTTACTTACAATGCACATAATAGCACCAAACAAAATGCAGTAATCACCAAACATCTATGAACATAAGAAGCCTCTTTAAATTTTAACAACGGATTGTTCTGACTAAACTTCAGTTCTTACTACCTCAAGACATCAGTGCCAGCAACAAATAAAAAATAAATCATAATTAAACCTCTCTTGAACAACAAGTAAGTAAAGGATAACTATTGTACTATCTTCTTAGGCAGTCACAGTTATTTAATTACTAACTGGTAATTTAGAGGCCGGCCTCTGTGGCCGAGCGGTTCTAGGCGATTCAGTCCGGAAACGCGCGACCGCTACGGTCGCAGGTTCGAATCCTGCCTCGGACATGGATGTGTGTGATGGCTTTAAGTTAGTTAGGTTTTAGTAGTTGTAAATCCTAGGGGATTGAAGACCTAAGGTGTTAAGTCCCATAGTGCTCAGAGCCATTTGAATCCTTTTAAAGCTCACCTCTCCAAGGGAGTCCTTAGTAACTACGAAATACCAAACAGTGTCACTTTTAATCAGTCCTCAGGATTGACAGCCATCTAGAACTTAGTTGCAAAACACATATTAAAATAATTAAAAGGTAACATTAAAGAGCTTATAAAATGTAAAAATCCTCAAACTCAGTGAACAGGAATTAAGCTACACGGATCATGACCAGCTTAATAACACCGAATAAAGATATTCATTCATTAGCTGAGACAAGAAACTGCCATACACACGTGGCGAAATTTAAGTTTCACTAGTAAACCACTGAATTCGAAAGTGCTGCATGGCTCATGCATGACCTTGGAATCCGGAGCAAGTAAAGATCTCAGTGATACACTTTACCGCCTACGCAGGGACAGTCACTAATTTCCACCCGAAATTTCCACCAATGAAACAAATGTTGCGGCCAAGATTAATCACAATCAATTAAAATGTTATAGTGATCGACAAGGTATAACAGCAGAGGCACAAATATCAGAGCTCGAGCAATAATGACAGCAAAATTTTCCTGTACTGGTCCTTGCTTACGGGGAAACGATGAGGGCAAAACCGCAGGCGCCCTGGTTCGCACAGCATGGATAAACAGAGAAGTGCAAATCCAATGAAGGCTGCAGGGGGACACCGTCAGTGCAGTAACAGAACTCAATGCCGAAGAAGACGCTGCACGCGAAAATCCACGCGTGATTCCCTTACGGGGCGCCCCTCCCGCCCCTTCTGACCACACAACCCACTGACAGCCTATTTCAGAACTCTCTGAGCCAATGAACATCTGCGAAAATTGCAAAGTTAAATTCGCATAATCTATCGGTGAGCCTGTGAAAGAAGGCACACGAAAGACGAAGATGAAATGAGGTGGAGACGCCACGACTCAGGGATCTCGTACCATTATTCCTACAAAATAGTGGCAAGTTCATTTAATAGTGAAAGAGATAGTTAACAATCATGTACCGTTCTCTACAAAGTAGACGACAAAGGCGCAATACTGTTGAGGTCTGACGACTGTGGTGGTGACGGGAGACGAGACAATTTTTCGTCGTTCACAAAATACAGGGTGTTTCACAAATGACCGGTATATTTGAAACGGCAATAAAAACTAAACGAGCAGCGATAGAAATACACCGTTTGTTGCAATATGCTTGGGACAACAGTACATTTTCAGGCAGACAAACTTTCGAAATTACAGTAGTTACAATTTTCAACAACAGATGGCGCTGCGGTCTGGGAAACTCTATAGTACGATATTTTCCACATATCCACTATGCGTAGCAATAATATGGCGTAGTCTCTGAATGAAATTACCCGAAACCTTTGACAACGTGTCTGGCGGAATGGCTTCACATGCCGATGAGATGTACTGCTTCAGCTGTTCAATTGTTTCTGGATTGTGGCGGTACACCTGGTCTTTCAAGTGTCCCCACAGAAAGAAGTCACAGGGGTTCATGTCTGGCGAATAGGGAGGCCAATCCACGCCGCCTCCTGTATGTTTCGGATAGCCCAAAGCAATCACACGATCATCGAAATATTCATTCAGGAAATTAAAGACGTCGGCCGTGCGATGTGGCCGGGCACCATCTTGCATAAACCACGAGGTGTTCGCAGTGTCGTCTAAGGCAGTTTGTACCGCCACAAATTCACGAAGAATGTCCAGATAGCGTGATGCAGTAATCGTTTCGGATCTGAAAAATGGGCCAATGATTGCTTTGGAAGACATGGCGGCCCAGACCAATACTTTTTGAGGATGCAGGGACGATGGGACTGCAACATGGGGCTTTCCGGTTCCCCATATGCGCCAGTTCTGTTTATTGACGAAGCCATCCAGGTAAAAATAAGCTTCGTCAGTAAACCAAATGCTGCCCACATGCATATCGCCGTCATCAATCCTGTCCACTATATCGTTAGCGAATGTCTCTCGTGCAGCAATGGTAGCGGCGCTGAGGGGTTGCCGCTTTTGAATTTTGTATGGATAGAGGTGTAAACTCTGGCGCATGAGACGATACGTGGACGTTGGCGTCATTTGGACCGCAGCTGCAACACGGCGAACGGAAACCCAAGGCCGCTGTTGGATCACCTGCTGCACTAGCTGCGCGTTGCCCTCTGTGGTTGCCGTACGCGGTCGCCCTACCTTTCCAGAACGTTCATCCGTCACGTTCCCAGTCCGTTGAAATTTTTCAAACACATCCTTTATTGTATCGCTTTTCGGTCCTTTGGTTACATTAAACCTCCGTTGAAAACTTCGTCTTGTTGCAACAACACTGTGTTCTAGGCGGTGGAATTCCAAAACCAGAAAAGTCCTCTGTTCTAAGGAATAAACCATGTTGTCCACAGCACACTTGCACGTTGTGAACAGCACACGCTTACAGCAGAAAGACGACGTACAGAATGGCGCACCCACAGACTGCGTTGTCGTCTATATCTTTCACATCACTTGCAGCGCCATCTGTTGTTGAAAATAGTAACTACTGTAATTTCGAAAGTTTGTCCGCCTGAAAATGTACTGTTGTCCCAAGCATATTGCAACAAACGGTGTATTTCTATCGCTGCTCGTTTAGTTTTTATTGCCGTTTCAAATATACCGGTCATTTTTGAAACACCCTGTACATGTCCTGCACAACGCGAGCTGTGTGAGCGGGGGCCTCGTCATCTTGGAACGTAGCACCGCTGTTGGGGAACAAACATTGTAACATGGGATGGATGCGATCAGTCCGAACGGTTAGATAACTCTCAGCGATAATGTGACCTTGCATAGCAACCAGTGGGCCCATAGAATACCATGATATGGCTGCCCAAATAATCACCGAACCCCCCACTATGTTTCACTCTTGGGACGTAAACTGTGACAGTAGTTGGAAACAGTGCGAAAGAAATATCATCGGACCAAATGACTGTCCTCCATTCCTCCACTGTCCACGTTTTGTGGCCTCGGCTCAACGTTTTCCTGTTACGGGCATTTGCATCACTGATAATTGGTTTTGGAATTCCTGTTGGAGTTCCCTCCATGTTGTTTTGAGGCTTGCAGTTTCCGCGTGTGCAACATTCAGTTCAGCAGTCGCTCTTGCAGCTGCCTTCACCGTATTTTTCGTCACAAACCTTTTCAATGACAGTCCTTCACGATCACACAATATACACTTCCGTCCGCTTTGTGACTTACGGGGGCGGTGTTTGTCCGCTATCCATGATAGAAATGGCTCTGAGCACTATGGGACTTAACATCTGAGGTCATCAGTCCCCTAGAACTTTAGAACTACTTAAACCTAACTAACCTAAGGACATCACACACACCCATGCCCGAGGCAGGATTCGAACCTGCGACCGTAGCGGTCGCGCGGTTCAAAACTGTAGCGCATAGACCCGCTTGGCCACACCGGCCGCCTATCCATGAAAGAGATATAAATCTTCGAAACGGTGCGCTTTGAAAAACCAAACAATTCAACTCCCTTGATTAGGGAAGCACCCACCATGTGTACACCCGCAATTTTTTAGTGTTCGAATTCACTTACAAAGAACCCATTGAGTGCAAGACCGCAAAAGATCAATGATGTTAACGGAATTCGACACCCCACATACACTGATCAGCCAGAACATTACGACCATCTGCCTAGCCGGTATGTCCACCTTTAGCACGTATAATAACGGTGACGCTTTGTGGCATGCAAGTAATGAGGCCATGGTAGGTCGCTGTAGGGAGTTGGTGCCACATCTGCATACACAAGTCACCTAATTGCCGTAAATTCAGAGGTGGTGATGGTGGGGGGGAGGGGGAGGGAGAAACGAAGCGCTCTGACATCATGCTGAATCATATCCCACATGTGTTCGATCGGGTTCAAATCTGAAGAAATGGGGGCCAAAAAGTCAATTGAAACTCCCCACCGTATTTCTCGAACCACTCCATCACACCCATGGCCTTATGACATACGAGGTGTGGCTAGAAAAAAACCGGACTAGTACTGGTGAAACAATAAAACGAATGCAATAAGGCTGAAAGTCGCGTGGCCTGTCACGTGACTCTCGCTCCGCCTACTGCTCGAGTTTCATCTGCCTCCTGCACTCAGTCTGCCCGTGGCGTCTGTTTTAAGTAGTTGACGTTTTGTCTGTGCGTCGGAAAATGTTGAGTGTACAGAAAGAACAGCGTGTTAACATCAAATTTTGTTTAAAACTAGGAAAATCTGCAAGTGAAACGTTTGTAATGTTACAACAAGTGTACGGCGATGATTGTTTATCGCGAACACAAGTGTTTGAGTGGTTTAAACGATTTAAAATGGCTCTGAGCACTATGGGACTCAACTGCTGTGGTCATACGTCCCCTAGAACTTAGAACTACTTAAACCTAACTAACCTAAGGACAGCACACAACACCCAGCCATCACGAGGCAGAGAAAATCCCTGACCCCGCCGGGAATCGAACCCGGGAACCCGGGCGTGGGAAGCGAGAACGCTACCGCACGACCATGAGATGCGGGCTTAAACGATTTAAAGATGGCCGCGAAGACACCAGTGATGACACTCGCACTGGCAGACCATTGTCAGCAAAAACTGATGCAAACATTGAAAAAATCGGTAAACTTGTTCGACAAGATCGCCGTTTAACAATCAGAGCAGTGTCTGAGTTAACAGGAGTTGACAAGGAAAGTGTTGAACAAGTTTACCGATTTTTTCAATGTTTGCATCAGTTTTTGCTGACAATGGTCTGCCAGTGCGAGTGTCATCACTGGTGTCTTCGCGGCCATCTTTAAATCGTTTAAACCACTCAAACACTTGTGTTCGCGATAAACAATCATCGCCGTACACTTGTTGTAACATTACAAACGTTTCACTTGCAGATTTTCCTAGTTTGAAACAAAATTTGATGTTAACACGCTGTTCTTTCCGTACACTCAACATTTTCCGACGCACAGACAAAACGTCAACTACTTAAAACAGACGCCACGGGCAGACTGAGTGCAGGAGGCAGATGAAACTCGAGCAGTAGGCGGAGCGAGAGTCACGTGACAGGCCACGCGACTTTCAGCCTTATTGCATTCGTTTTATTGTTTCACCTGTACTAGTCCGGTTTTTTTCTAGCCACACCTCGTATTGTGAGGATGTTTAAAAGTTTTCTCTTTTACCTTATTGAGATAAAGTCCAGCCGGCGCAGCGCCAGCGACTAAGTCCCACTCAAGGTCACGCGCAAAGCGTGTATAAGTGGATCAATATGTTTTGCTTAAAAAATGGGAAGGGTAGAGGAAGGAGATAAGGAACATGGCAGAGATAAAGATATTATTGTCTATAATACAACATACAGTGTGTCAGTTTGGGAGGATTCGGTCCTGTTACCTGCTCACATACCTGGTTTCGGGAGGATCCAGGGCTTCGCCCATACACGCTCACTGATACTACTTTGCACCCTGCGTGTGTCTGACTAGCAGTCACTCCTCTCCAGGTGACGCTGCTAGCGCCTGGACGGGTTATATCGATAATAGCACTGTGGTCATAATGTTCTGGCTGGTCAGTGTATTGTCTACCACGCAACCATAATATTGGCCGCGAATGACAACGGAGGGCTGCAGGTGTGCAATGGTCAGCACAGCATGAGGCCACGGAGCGTGGTTTAACTACATAGTCGACGAGTAACTCACAGCAGTGCTACAACAGCTGCCAAAATTGACATTACGTCAGAAAGGAACCCAAGGAATTTCACATAGTGAGAATTTTCAAATGATTCAAATGGCTCTGAGCAGTATGCGACTTAACATCTCAGGTCACCCGTCCCCTAGAACTTAAACCTAAGTAACCTAAGGACATTACACAAATCCCCCAAGGCAGGATTCGAACCTGCGACCTTAGCGGTTGCGCGGTTCCAGACTGAAGCGCCTAGAACCGCTCGGCCACAACGGCCGGTTGTGAGAAGGAAGTGGCAGATGAAATATTAGTATTTCTGCAGCATGAGTCAGTGGAATCTGAGGTTTCGTACACGCTCGACTGTGCGGACAATGTACATGAGGAGTACAATGATGACGATACGGGCACAGCAAGTAAAATGATAATGAAACAGGTGTCGAGCCACTTAATTCAGCATCCTTGTCGGACAGGGAACAACAAATCCCATCTCAAGTGAAACGTAGTAAAGGACAATCGTCGTCAGCAGGTACTAAACATAATTATGTACATGGAAGATCATCCTTCGCATAGTAAAAAAAATAAAAATAAAAAAAAAGGTGTAGTGCATATGAAAAACTACGGATATTGAAGGGAGGACAAGGCGCACTTGTTACAAAAACTGGTGTTTCGCGTTTCAAGGATGCTCGACACAATTTACAGGATATGCATGATAGTGAGCTACTACGGTATGCATGTCAAATTGCACGCGACATAGATTACAGTGGTTTCAACGGAAGCAGTGGATAGTTGAATAACTTTAAACTGTGCTACAGAATTGGAAGACGTAAAATAATGAAATTTCAAACAAACACAGAAAATTGCAGATTTGGCCACAAAATTTGTAGATGAGATAAACAAACTTATCCCGTCATTGAGTAAGGAATCTATTTTCAACTCAGAGCAGTCGAGACTTGAAGAGGAAATGTCGTGTGCGTGAAATTGCAAAAGCAGTAGGAATAGGGAATATTTACTAACAGCAAGCAAGACTGGAAAAGAACTACAACAATGGTACGAGCACTGGTTCTGGTCAATAGCTGGTAAAAATAAGTTGCTTTTACTTGATTCCTGGTCGCCGTATAAAAATCACACTCCTTCAGAGGAAACTATACCTCCAGAAAAGTGTGTGAAATTGCAGTTCGTACCACCTGGAACCACTGGCCAACTTCTGCCCCTGTGCGTGTTTGCTTTCTTTCTTCTTGCCCATAAAACATATTACCGCTCTATCTGCAGCTAAACGATAGTTTCACGATAAGCTCCACGACAGATTGTTTCGCATACTCTGTCAGTTCTCATCACTATGTTACACCAATATTCATTCTTTAAGAGCGGATACCTAGCTGAACGTCATGCGCGGTTTGTTAACTCCCAAGGAGTTCGCCTTGCATCTTGATGTTGCGAACCTCTGTGATTAGTGTCGCATATTATTTTTCGTTCGGTGTTCATGGAGCAAGTTAATGGTTAATTTTGAACATTTCTTGGATGTCGACGATGCCCATTTTGTGAAGTACAATGCTTACATCCCTCAGAAATATGATCTCAGCACCATTCGGACAGTCATATTCTGCTGAGTCACTAGCAGCTAATATTTTTCCTATCATAATTGTTAACACAATAGTTTCAAATGAGCCTAACTATCGACTGAACTTGCGACCTTGCACTCAAGTGGTTTCTTGACAGATAGGACATAAGGCACTCACAGCTACACAGAACACCAAAATCGCAACCTGCAGGCTTGGCAAGCATTTGCATTTATGTTCAAGCATGCTTCTCTCGCGTTATTTCCCTATTTCGTCCACCTCTCTCTACATTACCACTGTGAAAACGTTTACTGCATTTCTTCTCTCTTGCTGTTCTTTTTCGTTGGAATATTTTATTCTTCTTTCTTGCATTTTTTATGTTTTCAAATACATAGGGCGAGCGTTTGACACGATCAGGATACTTTTGAAAATCCAGTCGTAACAGTCAGACGGCATTCGACATAAATGAAAACAATATGTTCTTTCTCGACTGCTGAGTACGTTATGAAAGACTGCATAACTTCGCGAGCAAGGACGTTTCCTCATCTGAGTTAATGGCCTTCAAACACAGGTAAACACACAAACCGTACAGGAGATGAACACAGTGTGGCGGACCGACAGTCAGACTCGGTATCTTAGCCTTTCGCGGTTAAGTGCTCCCCCAACCGATCTACGCAAGCGCCAGGAAGTTTCGGATCACCCCATATTCCGCTCCAGTGTGAAAATTTCATTCTGGAGTTAATGCCTTTGCTTCCGTGTGGTTTGGTAAGGCAGGTCTTTATGGGACTGCTTTTCCTGATGACGGGAGTATGGTTCGTGGCGCTGTGTTCTTGTTACTGGTTTATTGATTTGCACATGCTCAATGTCACTGAAGTCCTCTTCGAATGTCATTTCCAGCTCAACAGAAAAAAATTGCCATTTACTAAAAAAATTGTGTCATAATTCGGCAGAGTAAGACGTTAAATTTACTTGCCTACGTCAGAAAATTTGCCGCATTGTCCATTCTAACTTCGTCGAAATTTCTTCTCGCTCTATCTACTCCTTCTGGATATACATAGAGGTATCGTGTCTTAGCTGCGTCACCATTTATACACTGAAGCGCCTAAGAAACTTGTATTGGTATGCGTATTCAAAACCAGAGATATGTGTTTCAAATGGCTCTGAGCACTATGGGTCTTAACTTCTGAGGTCACCAGTCCCCTAGGACTTAGAACTGTTCAAAAAATGTTCAAATGTGTGTGAAATCTTATGGGACTTAACTGCTAAGGTCATCAGTCCCTAAGCTTACACACTACTTAACCTAAATTATCCTAAGGACAAACACACACACCCATGACGAGGGAGGACTCAAACCTCCGCCGGGATCAGCCGCATGGTCCATGACTGCAGCGCCTCAGACCGCTCGGCTAATCCCGCGCGGCCTCTTAGAACTACTTAAACCTAACTACGGCCGGTATTACACTATCAAATTTCTTTGTCAAAGATTTGATCAAAGATGTGATCCAATATTCCGTCCAATATATTTGACAAAGATCTTTGACGTAGCGCTACAAGGGGTATTACACTGTCATCAAATTTTTCGTCAAAGTTCAAGATGGCTGACAACAACTTGTTATTAACCGCAGCAGTTCTACGTACTCCAACTGCATTGTGTGCACATGCGGAAAAGAAGTGGGGGGAAAAAATGGAACCAACGAGGTTGACAGTCTTAAAAGTCCTGGGATTACAACTTGATAAAAAATTCAGTTGGGAGGAGCACACCACAGAATTGCAGAAAGGCCTTAACAAATCTGTATTTGCAATTCGAGTGTTAGCAGACATAGGAAACATAAAAATGAAAAAGCTTGCATACTTTCATTCCATAATGTCATATGGAATAATATTTTGGGGTAAATCTTGAAGTCAAACAAAAGTTTTCAAGGTCCAAAAGCGTGTAATACGTATTATTTGTGGAGTAAATTCACGGACCTCCTGCAGAAACCTCTTCAAAGAACTGGGTATACTAACTACTGCCTCTCAGTATATTTACTTCTTAATGAAATTTGTCGTAAATAATATATCTCTTTTTCCAACAAACAACTCAGTTCATACATACAATACCAGGAACAAAAATGATCTGCACAAGGACTTAAAAGCACTTACTTTAGTTCAAAAAGGGGTCCACTACTCAGGAACACTCATCTTCAATAATTTGCCAGGAAACAAAAAAATTAGTTAGAAATAAAGATTAGTTTAAAAGGAGCCTGAAAGACTTACTACTGGTCAACTCCTTCTACTCCATTGGCGAAATTTTTAATAGAAACAAATGATGTATTGTATTTATTCATACTATTAGTATTGTTATTTCAGCTTAAAAAAAATCGACATGTTCCACATCCACGAGGATCTCCTCAGCACGGATCTATGGAACGAAAAACTAATCTAATCTGGGTGAAGCCGTGGGTTTTACGACGACACGATAAAAGCAGTCAACAGAACTTGTTACGTAAGCTTACAGTGGAAGACGTCAAGTCGTACATCAATTACTTAAGAATGGTTGAGCATACATTTCTGTATGTGCTCAATGAAGTGTATCCTCATATCACAAAGCACAATATTCACTTAAGAACTGCTACATCTTCAGAAGACAGGCTCACTATAACACTCCGATTCCTTGCTACAGGAGAGGGTTATGTTAGGTTAGGTTAGGTCAGGTTAGGTCTCCTATCTTCTTAATCTATTTTTGTATTCAGGGTGCCTCACGTTGTAAAGCGCCCCATCAGTTTCAGACATCTCTATTAATTTTGTAGTTGTCGGCACACACCAATTGTATTTACCGGCAATGTTTATAAAAACACTACAGACGACAGAACGCTGCAGCGATGCTAGCGCTCCATGTGGTAACATGTCACATTGCAGTGAACAGAGGACAAGCGGTTTCTTTGGTCAAATATACAGCGAGGCCCTAGATTTGATCAAATATTGGACGACATTTGACAAAGTCCCTATTACACTATCAAATATCTTTGACAAAGATATTGGACAAAGATATTGGACAAAGAAATTTGATAGTGTAATACCGGCCTAACCTAGGGCTGCGACCGCAGCGGTCGCGCGCTTCTAGACTATAGCGCCTAGAACCGCTCGACCACTCCGGCCGGCAGAGATATGTGAACATGCGGAATACGGCTCTGCGGTCAGCAACGCGTATACAAGCCAAAAAGTGTCTGAAACAATTGTTAAATCGGTTACTGTTGTTACAATGGCAGGTTATCAGGATTTAAGTGAGTTTGAACTTGGTGTTATAGTCAGTGGACTATCGATGGGACGCGGCATCTCCGAGGTAGGGATGAAGTGGGTGTGCAGTGAATATGAAGAATCCGTATAACATCAAAGATCCGACATCGCTGCGGCCGGAAAAAATGTCCTGCAAGAACGGGACCAATGAGAACTGAAGACTATCATTCAGCGTGAGAGAACTGCTACCCTTCCGCAAATTGCTGCAGATTTCGATGCTGAGCCATCAACAAGTGTCAGCGTGCGAACCAATCAACGAAACATCATCGATATGGGCTTTCGAAGCCGAAGGCCCTCTCGTATACCCTTGATGACTGTACGACACAAAGCCTTACTGCTCGCCTGGGCCCGTCAACACCGACATTGAACTGTTAAAGACTGGAAACATGTTGCCTGGTCGGAAGAGTCTCGTTTCAAATTGTGTCGAGCGGATGGACGTGTATGGGTATGGAGACAACCTTATGAATGCGTGGACCCTGCATGTCAGCTGGGGACTTTTCAAGCTGGTAGAGGTTCTGTCATGGTGTGAGGCGTGTCCAGTGATATGGGACCCCTGATACGTATACATACGACTGTGACAGGTGACACGTACGTAAGCATCCTGTCTCATCACCTGCATCCATTCATGTCCATTGTGCATTCCGACGGACTTGGAAAATTTCAACAGGACAATGCGACGGCCCACACGTCCAGAATTTCTACAGAGTAGCTCCAGAAACACTCTTCTTAGTTCGAACACTTCCGTTGGCCACCAAGCTCCACAGACATGAACATTATTGAGCATATCTGGTATGGCTTGCAACGTGCTGCTCAGAACAGACCTCTACCCCTCGTACTCTCACACGTTTATGGACAGTCCAGCAGGATTCATAGTGTCAGTTCCGTCCAGTACTATTTCAGACATTAGTTGAGTCCTTGTCACGGGGGCCCTACACGATATTAGGCAGGTGTACCAGTTTCTTTCGCCTTCAGAGTATAGCGTCTTAAGGTAAGTGAAGCTGCGACATACTACCCGCAAGGGGAGGGAGAAACGAAGTGAAACTTGACGGGTTGCGATGTTAATTCAGTGATTACAAACTCACGGCAAATCTAAATTGAACTCGGCGATATGAGCCCCTAAATCAATCAAGACAGATCCAAGAGCCAATCATATTCTTGTACGTATTTCTCTACTTGTGATACTTTGCCACTTATTGTGATACTGTCAAGATGCTAAAGCAGGAATACATTCGTATGCAAAGTTAGTGTGACGTCCAGCTAGAGGAATATTTCAGGCAGGTAGTACACAAAAATCTACAGCTCGATGATCACGATGAAGACGATTAGCTTCTACACCTAACCTGAATTCATGTAGAATGATTTTGGGAAATTTCGAAATATTTATATCATGATTATTTGTACCGAGCGCACCGCTCTTAACCACTGTACCACGTGCGCAGTGAAGAAATGAGGTCATTACCCGTGTCGCTGAACGAGACGGCAGTGTTTAGTAGTGCAGAGTGAGACACGAAAGCGGCGGGGCGTCGAGTGAAGTGCTGGGCGTGGCCCGTCCCACCAGACGGTCAAATAAGGCCAGGCCGGCACAGCACAGCCCAGCCCTATTCCGTGACTCATTAGCAAATGCGATCCCCAGGTCGCACGTGCTGCCCTAGCTCAGCTGCTTAGGCGGGTCCCAAAATTATTTTAATCCCGCGTAGAGCAAACCGAGATGTTACGTATATCGCTTAGTGATAATAGTGACCTTTTCACTGTTGTTCTTCGTGAAGTACAGTAATTGATTTCTGAAAAGGATTGTTACCGATTCGCGCGCCTGAGACGAACAGGTCATTCCTTGATGTTCACCCCTACCCAGGTTTGGGTGTTTGGTCCACAGATGAGTTATTTGTTCATTGTGTGGGGTGAAACAAAATTTGGGTGGATGCTTTTGTAGCGGGGACACAGAATGATAGATATATAACTTTAGGCGTGCCCTTTGATTGGGTTGAGACCATTGCTGTTCGTCTTTCGACTAATAAACTGGCAAATAATATTAACAGCAGTGTTATACCTTGCACAGATAATGCTTTTATCTTTAATGAAGCACTGTCCGAGAAAAGCGGCACTTCTAGTTAGTCAGATCATTATAAAGTCACACAGTGATGGATATATTACAAACCCGTTTGTGCATTTTACAGAACGAAGGCACTGCTACCTAATGAGGACAGTATCAGAGACAAACTGCTGGAAATAATCGATCACACGAATAACCACATGTGACAGTAAGTGGGAAATGGAACGGAATTATCGTACGGGCTCAGTCCTAGGAGGTGGCAGACTTCCTTTCATTGATAATATACTTAAAAAATGCACTCACTACAAATGAGATTGCTTACGAAGCTCTCGTGCAAATATATATTATCGCCAAAATGCATGAGAGCATTAGCAAATAGGACTAACGGGGATCATTGAATATTTAGTTAAGAATGACAGCACGAATGGTCGAATGTTTGATTTACTTACAGGGGAGCATGATGGGAATGCTAGAAAACCTGATCCGGACATCACTAACAAATGAGGAATCGTAGAATGTACTGGAGCCCTATGTATCAAATAGGGACCGAGAAGAGAATTTTAGACTAACTAAAGGGCCTAGAGATGCATACAGCGAGTTAGGGATGCAAGTGCAGATATTTCTAATGACGACCGTACTGAATAGCGTTAGATGAATTTTAATTCATTTGAGGACTAATGATTATACCTACGAGAATATGTTTTTACGTAGGTTAGTAGCTCCAAGTACATATAGCACAAGCAAGCCATTACTTATTTATATCTGTTGTCTGTTCTTTGGGCCGGCCGCTGTGGTCGACCGGCTCTAGGCACTTCAGTCCGGGACCATGAGGCTCCTACGGTCGCAGGTTCGAATCCTGCTTCGGGCATGGATGTGTGTAATGTCCTTAGGTTAGTTAGGTTTAAGTAGTTCTAAGTTCTAGGGGACTGATGACCGCAGATAGTAAGTCCCATAGTGCTTAGAGCCATTAGAACCGTTTTTGTCTATTATTTCGGACATGTATATAATAAAGTTGAAGACGACCATTGATCTCTTCAGTGCGGATGTACAGCAGGCTCGAACTCTTACAGGAATCGCGAAATGCCGCGAGACATGAGAATAAAGGGCAAGGCACACTACATTAGCAGTATGTGGCTAAGTTGAGAATTTGGGTCAAACGGGAGATGTGCTATGGTAGTCCGTGCAGTTGCACTGACCACTGTGTCCAGATGACTTAGTGATCAGAGCATCTCCCTAGTAACCAGGAGACCTAGGTTCGAATGTCAGTGAAGCACAGACTTTCAACTTTCCCCCACTGGTTTAAATCAATGCCCCCTCCCAGCCACTGTCTGTAATTCCTTTGTGTCAAAAGCTGTTACTTTTTATTTAGCCCCGGGGCAGCAGTTCGGATATTGAAGTGTAGATCCATGGACGCAAAACGGATAATCTATGCTGACAGGCAGTTACGACCATGCAGAAAACATCAGGTACTAACCGGTAAGACTGTTGCTACGTAAGAGAAAAACAACTAGCGCACTGAAGTGGATAAGTAGATAGAAAAACATTGTAGTATACACTACTGGCCATTTAAATTGCTAACCAAAAAGATGACGTGCTACAGACGCGAAATTTAACCGACACGAATAAGATGCTGTGATATGCAAATGATTAGCTTTTCAGAGCATTCGCACAAGGTTGGCGTCGGTGGCAACACCTACAACGTGCTGACATGAGGAAAGTTTCCAACCGATTTCTTATACACAAACAGCAGTTCACCGGCGTTGCCTGGTGAAACCTTGTTGTGATGCATCATGTAAGGACGAGAAATGCATACCATCACGTTTCCGACTTTGATAAAGGTCGGATTGTAGCCTATCGCGATTGCGGTTTATCGTATCGCGACATTGCTGCTCGCGTCGGTCGAGATCCAATGTCTGTTAGCAGAATATGGAATCGGTGGGTTCAGGAGAGTAATACGGAACGCCCTGCTGGATCCCAACGGCATCGTACCACTAGCAGTCGAGATGACTGGCATCTTATCCGCATGGCTGTAACGGATCGTGCAGCCACGTCTCAATCCCTGAGGCAACAAATGGGGACGTCTGCAAGACAACAACAATCTGCACGAACAGTTCGACGACCTTTGCAGCAGCATGGACTATCAGCTCGGAGACCATGGCTGCGGTTACCCTTGACGCTCCATCACAGATAGGATGCCTGCGATGGTGAACTCGACGAACCTGGGTGCACGTATGGCAAAACGTCATTTTTCTGATGAATCCAGGTTCCGTTGACAGCATCATGATGGTCGCATCCGTGTTTGGCAACATCGCGGTGAATGCACATTGGAAACGTGTATTCGTCATCGCCATACTGACGTATCACCCGGCGCGATGGTATGGGTTGCCATTGGTTACACGTCTCGGTCACCTCTTGTTCGCATTGACGGCGCTTTGAACAATGGACGTTACATTTCAGATGTTTTACGACCCGTGGCTCTACCCTTCATTCGATCCCAGCGAAACCCTACATTTCAGCAGGATAATGCACGACTACTTGTTGCAGGTCCTGTACGGGCCTTTCTGGATACAGAAAATGTTTGACTGCTGCCCTGGCCAGCACATTCTCCAGATGTCTCACCAACTGAAAACGTCTGGTCAATGGTGGCCAAGCAAATGGCTCGTCACAATACGCCAGTCACTACTCTTGATGAACTGTGGTATCGTGTTGAAGCTGCATGGGCAGCTGTACCTGTACACACCATCCAAGCTCTGACTCAATGCCCAGGCGTATCAAGGCCGTTATAACGGCCAGAGGTGGATCTTCTGGGTACCGATTTCTCAGGCTCTATGCACCCAAATTGCGTGAAAATATGATCACATGTCAGTTCTAGTATAATATATTCGTCCAATGAATACCCGTTTATCAGCTGCATTTCTTCTTGGTGTAGCAATTTTAATGGCCAATAGTGTATGTACCTATACCCCTAACGCCCTGCGGACGCTGCAGCCCTTGTAAAGCAGTATCTCTTCACAAACTCCTCACCTGTGTGAAACAGGAAGAAATCCTGACATACAGAACGCTGTAAAGTACCCTTAGTTCAGATAGGCTTACAGTGTATGCTTGTAGAAATAAACATTAGCGCCATATATCTAGAAGATTCATACTATCTCAAAATCGACCTAGACAAAATCTAGGGCTCGCAAATATTAGAACTGCCTACAAACTTGAGCTAATGCCCTGGAGGATCGATGACTGGCAATGAGACTGTAACACATTCATCCAGACTCTCATGACTTAGTCTTGTGTTACTGCAAAATACAAAAGAAGTCTGTATGCAAATACATTCACGCAAGAGTGGTTTACTGTACTATTTCCGTCTGAACGCTTTAGTCCTAAATTCGTGATACCTGAGATAAAAAATGAGGTATGAACCTTTCACTCCACAGTGTTTTGAAATATCTGGACAGATTAAAACTGAGTGCCGCACAGCGACCCAAAAAGTGACTTTCCTTTAAATGCAAACATTTTAGGTTAGGCTTAACCGTGACTGTTATTGACATTAAATGAAACAACTAATTTACTGTTACTAGTATAATATTATCTCCACGGCTAGTTTCAAAGATTTATAGCCCCATCATCAGGAGGATTTACATTTGTTAGTGTGTCATGTGTGTGTGTGTCGTGTTCCGATTTTTGGAGGAACTTATGGCCGTGTCTCCAGTGTTCACAGATTCCTTTCACCGTCGTAACATATCACATGTAACGTGACATGTTTGTTTACAACTTATGACAGGTTACATGTGATGTGACCATTCACGCCCAGCTCTCAAAGAATTTCCTACTTTTTCAGCTTGTGTCACACACACACACACACACACACACACACACACACACACAAATAGGGGGTGATTCAGCATAGCTGTTTACCTTAGATATTTCCTGAACCCTTTAATATATTGTAATTCTGTTTCCAACCAAATGAATCGCAAGAAAGTTCTAGATAAGTGACCTAGTCTCCTTTCATAACTACATTATTTACAACGATATCTGTATCAACTTCGCTTTTTTTCAGATAGAATTATTGTAAATTCTGTTGCTAGTATCGTTGTTCCAAAAGACGTTCACTCTTCACACACCGATTTCTAGATTCGAAGAAATTACAGTGTTCGGCGTGGATGCGACAGCATAAGTACCTAGCATGTTCCGGTCCCCATTCCTCGGATTTTATTGGTGATACAAAAGCAGGGTCAAGTGTTTCGGGTACCACGTACCGTTTATATACTCAACAGAAGGATCGTTTTAGCGTCACTATCTTACAATATAGGATCAAAGTAAGAATGTTACGCGCGTCTGCTACGGTCGCAGGTTCGAATCCTCTCTCGGGCATGGATGTGTGTGATGTCCTTAGGTTCGTTAGGTTTAAGTAGTTCTAAGTTCTAGGGGACTGATGACCTCAGATGTTAAGTTCCATAGTGCTCAGAGCCATTTGAACCATTTTTAAGAATGTTTCGTACTTCCTCCTCCATAGGCAAATGGAGCATCGGCTGATTCTTTTGGCATTTGATGCAGTCTACAGTGGGCTTTATGGGACTTGTGAAGGCACAATTAGTTCGTGGGCTGTTCCTCGGAAAACCCAAAAAAGGGTTCTTTTCCTATATTTTCTCCGACACAAGTGGATAATAACCCAGCAGATGATTCCAAGACAGCTCTGCACAGCAAACGGGTGTAAATTGTACGACGTATTGCTAAGATCCCAATGTCGAACAACCTTGATAATTTTCTTTACATCTTTATCCATTTACAAAATAGAGACGTTGAAAGTTACCCTACTTGTACACATAAAATACACATCTAAAATCCGCTGTGACTCGAAAACGTAGCTTACAAAGTAATTTAACACCGAAAACTATGCTGTAAAGTGTCTCCGTTATCATCTGGGAAATCCATGTTCTAGTACTGAAGCACATGCACTTTTTCACCTAACGACTGGCCTGAGGAGTAAAATTAGTAGTTTTGCGTCATTTCAATTACAAGTAAGTGAACTATCTAAATCATCCTGACCAAGATGTTTTATTCACATATGAGTTACACGCGCTGCTGTAGCACGGCAAAGAAGTGAACCAGCTGAAATATGCTCCTATCAGAATACAAAAAATGCCAATATGTGTATTTAAATAAAATGCCTCTCACTGAATAGTGGGGTACCAGCAGCCTCATTCCACCTTCCTCAGCATCTTTAAAAATTTTCCCAAAAACTTTGGCATGCAAACGTATTCGTGCTTTTTAAGGCTGAGTGAGAAGAAGACAGTGGCAGTGACAGAGACATGAGAAAGAAATAAATACTGCAAGACAATAGACAGTGTAGTGTTAGCGAGGGAGACAATGGTTGTGTGAGAGAAACAGAGGGTCGCAATGGCAGTAGAACGAAGCAATAGTGGTAGGGAAAGGGTGAAGCAGAAAGTACGAGGGGGTAGGGATAAAGAGAAAGTGGAAATGGGCGAGAGCCAGTGATAAAGAGAGACAGAGCATATTACAACTGAAAGGAGGAAAGGAGAGTTAATGAGAAGAGACAGCAGCAGTCTGAATGGAGGAATGAGATGTAAGTCGTAGGAGAGATCAAGAGGGAGACAATGACAGTGAGAGGAGAATGTAGTAGCAGGACAGAACACAGTGGGCTGTGGCTGTGGTATAGGAGGCAATGACAGAGAGGTAAAAAGAAATAATGGCAATGAGTTGGGCTGATTGAGTGAGCAGTGAAAGACAACTTGGAGTGGATGGGTAGGAGCGACTTACAGCGATGGATGTGAGAGACTTACAGTGAGGGGAACTTCCGGAAGTGTAAGATGAGTTGAGAGTTTAAAAAAAGTGCGAAAATTTTGGGAAAATTTTTAAAGGTGCTGAGAAACACAGAATGAGGCAGCTGGTACCGCACTTTTGAGTCAGAGCCTTTTAAATAAACAGGAATACATTCGCATTTTTTCTGTTCTGATAGGAACATTTTTCCGCTTGTTAGAACTTGTGATTAAATTATATGGAGCATGAAAACGACTGCCGTTTTATACGTCGGGCTTATGGGGCTTTCGAGCTTGACGCAGTTAAGAAAGTCTACATGCAGAAGCTGGATAGTGAAGAAAAGTTTAATTCAAAATTGAGACGAATCACACTTGCCTAATGTGACTAGGCCGACACACCAAGTCGTAAGACGTGGCATCTAAGAATGATTCACTAGTAGCAGTAGTAGCTTTATTCATCCGAAGAGCTCCTTTTTACGAGGATATAGGACATGTCAAAGTATTTACAAATTTAGACCAATTTAAATAAGCTAATGCGTATACATATACATTTACAGACTTCTGGTGAGAGACAATCATTGGATTTACTCCTGATATACAAAACTTCTTTTACAAACAACTTGTAAATAATGTAAAGCCACACTGTTCATTCATATCTCACTATCAGTCACTGCACACACTATACACAAATTGTTTCATAACGCTTCACTCACTACACACACACACACAAACACACACCCACACACAAACACACACACACACAAACACACACACACACAAACACACACACAAACACACACACAAACACACACACAAACACACACACAAACACACACACAAACACACACACAAACACACACACAAACACAAACACAAACACAAACACAAACACACACAAACACACACACACAAACACACACACACAAACACAAACACAAACACAAACACAAACACAAACACACACACACACAAACACCCACACAAACACAAACACAAACACAAACACAAACACAAACACAAACACAAACACAAACACAAACACACACACACACACAAACACACACAAACACACACAAACACACACACACACACACAAACACACAAACACACACAAACACACACAAACACACACACACACACAAACACACACACACACACACACACACACACACACACACACACACACACACACACAAACACACACACACACACACAAACACAAACACACACACACACAAACACACACACAAACACACACAAACACAAACACACACAAACACACACAAACACAAACACACACAAACACACACACACACAAACACAAACAAACACTGGTGATCTCTGGGCTATTTTTGTACCACAACTTCCCATTTGCTATCCTGCAAAACTAAGTCAGCATCCCTCTATGGTGAGTGAGATGTGAATCTCAGAAAGAGGAAGAATTCTTAATATTAGATAACAGTGGTAACAGTTTATCTGCTGTTTCTGCCAGTGCCTTGAGAGTAGGTACAAGTCAGTAGTTTAATGGATTTATAAAACGAGGAAGTGCGGTATACTTTTAAATAATAGCTTCACGTCATCGGTTTAGTGTCAACATAAACTCTTTCATTGTGAAGTTACAACAACAAACAAGATGATATCACAAAGGAACGTGGTTGTAAATACTTCTCAAAATTTCCATTTACATCAAGTGCTCTAACTGCCTGCCATCTATTGCTACACATGTTTGCGGTCACTGGTGCGAGGGATTTTGAACAAACTGAAGAGTTTCCGTCGACATCATGGACATCATGGCAAGTACTGTAACAGTACATCAATTTAAATCCTCTTAAGTCGCCGATAATTGCGTATAGCTGTCCTATTCTGGTTTACCTAAGAGGAGAAGCTCCATCGCCGTCAAATCTGGCGATCGTAGAGGTCAACTGATAAAGTCTTCACAGGTCCTGCCCAGCAGTCACGATAGAACTGGCTGAGAGATTTCCTAGCCATAAGCAGTTAGTGTGTCGGTCCCTCGTGTTGCTGGTATCACATACGTCTACGTATATAAAGTGGTTCTTCCTGTACGAGACCCGGTGGTACATTTCACCTGTTAAAGTTTCTTCAATGAAGTAAGCGCGAATGAAATAGTCTGCAATAATCATGCACCAAACTTTCACACTCAGTCACGTATGATGTTCAGCCTTTCAATTCGGACTCTCAGCAACCTAATAATACATTTTTTTTTTCATTCAGCTCTTCACGATTTGTAGAGGCAGCGTCGTCGGTAAAGAGAATCCACTGAAAGCGTCTAACGCGCCGCGCGGGCTAAATACGCGTTTGGATCACTACCCTCTTTGGCGTGCAGCGCGTTCCGCTATGCTAGCAGGATAGGTTTCGATTAGAAGCTGACTTGATTTAAAAAAAAATTAAGTACATACACATAATGCCGAAGATAACAAGGACTGATAAGTGCGACAGCTATCACAAGAGCAGTTCGTTCTTCTAATATGTTAACATGGTAAATACACTAACAATATTATAGGTGCAAAGAAAGGGGCGATAATTGACAATTAAACAACTAAATGATCCTAATAAACGTAGGTATTGAAGCCAATGGTTTCCCCAACACGACGTACTCAGAAGTTTCTTTCGTCCATGCCTCGCAACTTGCGTCATTGGTCATTTTGCTGCCTAAGTAGCAGAGTTCCATAACTCCATCTCCTTCGTGACCATTGGTCCAGATGTTAAGATTCTAGCTGTTCTCATTTCTGCTACTTCTCATTACGTTCCTCTTTCTTCGATTTACTCTCAATACGTATTCTGTTGACTGTTCATTCCAATCAACAGATCATGCAATTGTTCTTCACAAATCACTCAGAAAGCAATGTCATCAGCGAATCGTATCACTGATACACTTTCACTTTGAATTTTAACTCCATTCTTGAATATTTCGTTTATTTCCATTATTGCATATTCGATGTACAGACTGAAAAGGGGCGAAAGACTACATCCCTGTCTTACACATTTTTTAATCCGAGCACTTCGTTCTTCGGCGGCCACTCTTATTATTACCTCTTGGCTCTTGTACATACTGTAAATTACCCGTCTCTCCCTATAGCTTACCCCTAGTTCTCTCGTAATTTCGAGCATATTGCAGCCTTTAACACTCTCGAACGCTTTCTCCAGATCGACAAATCCTATGAACGTGTCTTGATCTTTCGTTAGTCTTGCTACCAGTACGGTACTAACCGTAACTTCAGAACTACCTCTCTTGTCCATTTTTCCTAAAGTCAAACAGATCGTCATCAAACACACCTTTCATTTTCTTTACCAATGTCCTGTTTAATAAACATGTCAGCAATTTGGATGCCGATTGTGCGATAATTCTCGCTCTTGTCAGCTCTCGCAGTCTTCGCCATTGTGTGGATGATATTTTTCCAGTGTTACAACATTGTTAATATTTAAGGCTACGTTTATTTCTAAACATCAAAAGCTAGGCGTAAATTAGAGAATGATAAACTGCCACCCGTGCCCCCTGACTTAAACACGTTGGATAGCTTTGTGCAGCGATATTGAAAAGCTACAGAGTCTTCCACCCCGGTTATTGTATTGATGTATTCTACTATAGACGCTACCCAACACATCTCTGGAAAGCTTCAACGGATCTTCATAGCGGTTTGCATTTCGCGACGGATCGGAATTTACTTTCACGCGAAGTCATGCTCGTGGCCGCGGGCAGATGGGCAGCGAGCGAAACTAATTACGCGACGCACTGCTCCGCAGATTTAATTGGAAACGTTTTTCGGGACACTCAGATAAATTCTCTGCATTTCTGCACAGGTAAAATCAATACAAATAAGGGTCGCCAGCCTTGCCTTGGCTCGCAAGACAGAGTTAAACTTGTAAGTAGGCTGTTTAGGTTTTTTTATTGGTAACGCCACCTCTGTATGAAAATCACTGGCTGTGCTGTGTGCAGTCTGTGGCTGCTTTGCATTGTTGTAATACTCGCCATTGTAGTGTTAGGCAGCTGGCTGTGAACAGCGCGTAGCGTTGCGCAGTTGGAGGTGAGCCGCCAGCAGTGGTGGATGTGGGGAGAGAGATGGCGGAGTTTTGAAATTTGTCATGAACTGCTATATATATTATGACTATTGAGGTAAATACATTGTTTGTTCTCTATCAAAATCTTTCATTTGCTAAGCCTATCAGTAGTTAGTACCTTCAGTAGTTTGAATCTTTTATTTAGCTGGCAGTAGTGGCGCTCGCTGTATTGCAGTAGCTTGAGTAGCGAAGATTTTTGTGAGGTAAGTGATTTGTGAAACGTATAGGTTAATGTTAGTCAGGTCCATTCTTTTGTAGAGATTTTTGAAAGTCAGATTGCGTTGCGCAAAAATATTGTGTGTCAGTTTAAGCACAGTCGTATGTATAATTGTTCAAAGGGGACGTTTCATGTAAAATTTTTCATAAGGGGACGTTTCATATGTCGACCCTTAGCCTAGGATACCTCACTGGAATCTTCTGATTTTTTTCTTGTAGTTTGTGTAATTAGTGTAGCTTTTGTTTATTGCTAGCGCGTAATTGTAGAGATAATCTCCTTTGTAGTTGCAGTCTTTCATTGTTGTACAGTAAAACAGTTGTGGCATGCATGTAGATTTGCACCAAGTATTTCGCAGATGCAATTAACTAGATATTATTTTCAGTGTTATGTTAATGTGTTCTCTTATTTTTGCTCTTCAAATTGTGTTTTTCTGTGTTGTCGTGTGAAATACTGTGACAATAATGGCGTGTGAAAAACGTAATACTAGGCTCCAAAGTAAACTGAGAAATGACAGTGAAAACGAAAGCAGTGTGTTAGCGCCACCGAGTAATGAATTAACTGATGTTCAAAGTAGTAATTTGGTAATTGTGCATAGGGAAATGGAGCGGGCGGCAAACAATGGCGTGGACAGTGAAACAATTAATGAAGAGGGAAGCATTATCGATCGATCGGTCGGCAACAGCTCGCCTCAGGAATCGGGAATGACAGGACACAATTTTGCAAATATTGTAGATTCAGGTTTTGGGTCCTCACCGTTTTCTCAAATGAGTCAAGACACATTTTCCACTTGTCAAAATGTGAATGTTGCCGGTGAAAATGCACTGCCAAAAGGCATAGAGAAACAGATTCCAGACACCAATACATTATTATTGCAATTAATGCAACAAATGGAACAAAATCAGAGACAAATGGGACAAAGTCTTCAAAAGTTAGACACAATGGAACAAAATCTTCAAAAGTTAGACACAGTGGAACAAAATCAGAGACAAACACAGCAACAGCTTCAAAAGTTAGACTCATTGGAACAAACGCTTGAACAAACACGTGAAGATTTAACTACTGAGTTACATAACATTGAATCGAAATGTCAAAAAGCCTGTAATGACGTAAAAACACAAATTTGTGAGCATTTTCAACCTATTTTTTCGCGGCATGAAAACGCATTACAGAATCACGAAGCAGCCATAAAAGAACTGCAAACTATTGATCATGAAAATCATGAGACCTTGCAAGCTAAATTTGACTCAGTTGCATCTACCGATTCGGTTACGCAACTTGCAAAAACTCAGGAAAACTTAAAGGACACAGTAGATACTCTGAAACCTGGTTCAGAAAAACCCACTGAGGTAATAAGTACACTATCAGATAAAGTAGCCGAACTTTCGGATCAGTTCACTAACTTATCTACAAAGGTAGATGATGATCTGAATGACACAACACCTGTAGCCTTCACTGACACTGAAGAGTATGAAGAAATTAGAAAATTCAAACTAAATCAAAATCAAATCAATACACAGTACAAAAGAGAAATCCGGGAAGTGCAAGATCAGTTGGCACAAGTAGTACAAGAATTACGTATTTCAGAAGACACTCGCACCCCAATACGGGAAGAGGGACATAGAAATACGGAACAGCCACAAAATAATAACACAGCGCATTTCGGAAATTATGAAATAAATTGGCAATGTGCACCGAATTTTGAGATTGAACCGCCGACACGACGTAACAATGACCGACATGCGACTCGCCGACACGATGATTTTGACTATAAGCTGTTCATTACTACACGTAAATTCAAAACGTTTAAGAATTCTGGCAACGACATTCATCCACAAGCGTGGTTCCATCAATTCTCTCATTGTTTTCCTCCCAACTGGTCATTGCAGCACAGATTAGAATTTATGTGTGGCTACTTGGAGAATGAACCAGCTAGAGAATGCGATCGGTCATTCACGATTGTCACAGCGAAGGAGAATTTTATCATGCCTTCCTCTCAGCATATTGGTCTCAAGCTACACAAGACCGAGTAAAACATAACATCATAATGATGAATCATTTCGAACAATCTGAATTTTCCAGTCTTGTGAAATATTTTGAAGACATGTTGCACAAGAATCAGTACCTGTCAAACCCATACAGCCCCTCAGAACTCATCCGCATTTGCTTAATCAAATTACCTGAACATTTACGACATATTATTTTGGCAGGACGTTGCAAAGACGACATTGAAGCTTTTCAGGGACTGTTACAAGAACTGGAAATTGACACTGACAATCGCGGAACGCAGGAGCACAACAATTATAGATCACATCCGTCGCAATTCCGCGATGAAAGAAATAATAACTGGACGCGACAAGGCTATTCTCACAACACAAATCGTGACCGAAACAGACACCACCCGTATAACAACCGTTGGCAGAGTAGTAATAATTACAGGGAAAGAGCACCTCTCCGCGGTAATGACTGTCACAGAGACAATCAGAGAAACAGACAATATGGGAACCAAAACAATTATTATTACGAGAGACAGAATAACTTTAGACGCAACGGTCCAGCGCGCAGTTACGATTCAGGGAGAAATTCTCCACCACGTGACTGACAAGAAAGAAACTATGGAATCTACCGACATGACGACAGACGATATGATCGTAACGACAGACCTCAATTGCATCAGAACTGGCGAGCTTCAAACAGAGCAGGGCCTTCTCGTCAAAGTGAATTTGTAGAAGTTAGGTCTCCTAATACCAATAACGACGCGCGCCAACAATGAGGCAGACAATGACTCGCACCACAGGCAGCCACCTGCGCCGGCTGGCTCAGCGAAAAATAACATAGACGCTAACTTTGAGAAAAATTCCAGTATTCTTTACCGATGTATAAAACATGACAATTGCTTTTCAGTTGAAACTCTGCGTACTAGGAAGACTAAAGGTTTACACCACATTTCACATGTAAAACCGTTTATTGAATGATAATCTGATTTAACTTTGTCTTTGCCATGTAACTTTTCACTTTACATTGCTAGTAAGCTTTGTCAGACTTAGAATCTGTTAACATACAACAATGTTTGAAGTTAAATATCCAATCAAGAACCAAGAGAACTTATTTAAGCACAAATTACGAATGCATTGTTATTGTGAACAGACGACACAGTGTTATTGTGTGTGTGTGCATTCTTGCTTGTTTGTTGCATGATTACGTAACGACTATAAGGCTTACATACTTCGGACACATACTGGTACTGCTAATGAGATTTTAATGCAACATTTTGGTTTACTTGAAAATACATTCTGGGTTTAAAGTACTTTGTGAGATACCAGACGACACAGTGGTTAGTTTATGTGACAGCTACACGATTTTATCACGACGCTACTAATGAGTGACAATTTACAATGTTGCTTTTCCGATGTTTCTGTTTTATATCTGCACAGTTTTTCTGAATTCTTCTGGAAAGTAAAACAGGTTTTAGTAGTAACTTTTGTGGTATAGCTACAATGAGGCAGCCTTTTTCGTAGCACAACAATACGTTACAGCACAGTACTTTCTTCATCATGGTAATAAGCGTAATAACTAAGATATCTATACGCAAAGCATTTCACTTTTGTTTATCATGAGGTAAGTACATTGGCTTCTGCAGAACTTAGCTTTCGGAGGACGATAACTACGAGACTTCCACAGAGGTTATCTTACAACATGACGCACAGTTTAGCGCTACAGTACACGTATTTGAGTGATTAATTTCGCACTTAAAACATTTATTTTTTTAAGATATTTGAAGTGCAATGATACAAGGGTTTTCCGTGATACATTTCATTCCATTGCTGTAATCTGTAACACCTGAGGGTATAATTACATTAATCCTCAGGGGGGTACACGCTTACTTTGTGTACCATGTGTTTGGCAAGCACAAGGAGCCCTAGCTAATATGGTATTTGCTTATACAACTTTACACATCGGTACCATATTTCTCTAACACATAAATTACACAGCTATCTGATCATTTAACTGAGAGATAAACTTTTTTTACTACATCAGTGACACATGTTTACGCAATTACACAGTTGGGTAACTTCACACTTATGAAATTGTATTTTGTATGTACTTTGTGAACTCTTCATATTTTTTCGGAACCATTGTGATACTATGAGAGCTTTGAATGATGTATTTGGTATGGGATCATGATTTTTAAAGTACGTTTGAGGCAGATGACACTTTTGACATGAGCAGAGAATTTTTTTTAGGTTTTGAAATTATTGGAGGAAGCTACGACGATTTTGAGAGTTGACTGAGGTGTTATGATATTTTTACGACGATGATGTGTATTATGCTGCTGAGGTATGTTTATGGTCAATAAGCTAATGCTATATCAGTTATTTGAGTATGCTACGTACCTGTTATCATAAAATATTGAAGAAGTGTCGACGTATAAGGTAAGGAATAATGAGTAGTGGTTAGGGACTCACTCTGGTTTGTGAAACAGGTTGTTGGAAACCAAGAATCGTACTTTAAGAGTTATGAAATGTATGTAAATGCGTGAATGTATTACAATGCCGACGAAAACTTTTTGGACACTGTTATAACAATAGGATTTTGTTTCTACAGATTTGTAACGCGAATATTTTTACACGAGACTGCCACTGTAGCGGAAACTGTTGTCGTAAATATTTCGGTAAGAAAGGTAAGTGACCTTGACGTAATGCGTCTTGAGCGGCCACCTGTGCCAGCCACCTGGAGAAACAGCCATTAGGTAAAAAAAAGAAAGAGGCCATTAACCTCGCTTCTGACATTCCTTTGTAGAAAGCATCGCAAATACGACACGCTAATTACTTGGAAACATATCGTACTTTCTGATATTTACTGAAATGCCTAATGAAATGACAAGAAATAGTTTGTCTACACACCTGATATGACTAATGTCTTTCTAGACGAGAGATTTTTTCTACTAACTTATGAAATGCCTCATGTCTACTGAATGATGTTCTTATGCTTTACTTTGTACATTGTTGCTTATTTCATTTGATATCTGGTTTCCAGCTGTGTTTCAGCATTAGTTTTATAAAATAAACTTAGATGCATTTGCTAATGTGAACACTTTCTGTCAACATATCTATTAAATAATTATTCGATGATCCACATTCTTCGAAAAAGGAGCTCTTGGAATGGAAAGAACAATAAGAAGGGACTGATAACAATAACTGCATATATAATTTTCTTTTCAAGTACTTGGTAATTTTTTGTAGAATTAGTTTTTGTGGTGTACCACTTTAATTACTTAGACATTAAGATGTGATTATACATTTCCCTTATCTGAATTGTTGACTTTAGTGTACTATTTTTTCTGCTTGAGCTTTGTCATGTTTAGATATAAGCTGCTGTTTGCCAGGCATAATGTTACTGAATTTGACTTTGTATTACGCTGTTAAGCCAGTTTTACTACGCATTTATTTTTCTTGTTTGCTGCTCATTGCCTTATATTAGTTGTAATATTGCTGCTTGCTTTGCGAATTTGAATATTTTGTCATTGCTGTTTGTGTTAATTGTTTTGTGCTGCTGCATTGCCTCGTCCCTTAGTTTAGCATTTGAGCTCAGTAGATTTAAGTTAGCTTAAGAGGGGGTAGACAATAGAAGAGAATGAGTTGCGATGAATTGGAAGAAATGCATTGAGAAGTTATACGAAAAAAGTACAGAAAGCAGGTATAGATAGGACTTTTGGAAATAATGAAGAACGAAGGGAGATCTCCGAGCAGTAAAGAAAGTTTTGTTTGCAAAATACTGCAGTAAAACAAACCCTGTCCTTTCCTTGTATTATTCCGCTATATGTTTGTGTACCCTTGGGTATTTATGTTTTTCCTGTATTTATATGTTTATCTGATAAGACTTATGTTGTAGAATGTTTCTAATACTCAGCTACATGAACTATGATCAGGAATACTGTTATCCTCAAATATAATTTGCATTGATAATATGTTATTTACTTTGTAAAGATGCTTAGACATTATTTATTCTGTTTTGTTTTAATGCTCATGTGTAAAGTTGATGTTTCAAAAGTTATTCTGATCTTTTATGTATTTACTTATGTCATAATTCCTGTAACACTGATGTATATGTTTATTTCTATTCTGTTGTAAAGCCTGTATTACTACAAATTTTATCTGTATTGTTATGTTCTTTAATGGTGTATTTTGTACCTTTGTAATTGTATTCTTATGTTATAAAATTGTAATTGACACCAGTTCATCAAATTAAGTAACTTGTAAGTTACATCTCACTGCACACGTTTCTGTTGGTCATAGTATATGGACGATATGTGAGAAGTAGGGACTGTTAGTGTTTGCACGTGTGTTAATAATTCAGCAAGGGACTGGATAACAGCATTGCTGGTTCTAAGGACATTCCAAAAAATTTGTGAGTGCACAAGTGGTGGTTTATGGACTTGCTATATTCTCCGCAAGACTCTCTGATGGTGATTGTGCACCTGCACAGTCGCAACAGATGGCTGCTGGCCGTCTCTACAAGGACTACATTGGGTCTGCATCTTTGATGACCCACCAGTACCATTATTTCTACAAGGACTACAGTGGGTCTGCATCTTTGATGGCCCACCACACCGTAATGTCTACCAGGACTACAGTGGGTCTACTCTGTGACGACCTACGTACCAATATTCTTCAAAACTTCGACTGACTCTGCTGTGGGTTTGCTCTGTTGTGGCCCATTACCTGTCTGCATGTCAAGAGTCAGCACTGTCTTTCCGTTGGAAGGACAACACTACTTCTTCAAGACTGCATGGAAATCCACTACTTCTATGTGCAATTTCTTTTACTAATGAGACTTTGTGAAAAAAACTGTAATTACTATTATTATGAATGATCAGAACTATCTTTATGGACTGTGAGAAAATTTTAGCTTTTGACCAACATTGTATCAATAAGTGTGTGCATTTGATTTCTTTGTTATTGTAATTACGATTATGAAAAATTTTAACAAATATGTATTGGCCAGTGCCCAAAAAAATTTGTAAAATTTTTTGTGGGTAGCATGGGGGCTATGTAAGTAGGCTGTTTAGGATTTTTTATTGGTAACGCCACCTCTGTATGAAAATCACTGGCTGTGCTGTGTGCAGTCTGTGGCTGCTTTGCATTGTTGTAATACTCGCCATTGTAGTGTTAGGCAGCTGGCTGTGAACAGCGCGTAGCGTTGCGCAGTTAGAGGTGAGCCGCCAGCAGTGGTGGATGTGGGGAGAGAGATGGCGGAGTTTTGAAATTTGTCATGAACTGCTATATATATTATGACTATTGAGGTAAATACATTGTTTGTTCTCTATCAAAATCTTTCATTTGCTAAGCCTATCCGTAGTTAGTACCTTCAGTAGTTTGAATCTTTTATTTAGCTGGCAGTAGTGGCGCTCGCTGTATTGCAGTAGCTTGAGTAGCGAAGATTTTTGTGAGGTAAGTGATTTGTGAAACGTATAGGTTAATGTTAGTCAGGGCCATTCTTTTGTAGGGATTTTTGAAAGTCAGATTGCGTTGCGCAAAAATATTGTGTGTCAGTTTAAGCACAGTCGTATGTATAATTGTTCAAAGGGGACGTTACATGTAAAATTTTTCTAAGGGGAAGTTTCAAACTTCTCACCCCTCCAAAATCAATACTTAAAACCCCTGTTACTAGCTGACTGCTTTCAGGTAAGATTCTGAGATTACTGTACCCGATTACGGTCACCGCTAACAGTTTAATACACCAAATCCAACAGATTACTGGCAACTCCCGCCGATAGCCTCAAAAATAAAACAGGTATACAGTTTAAAGTCAACAGGGATAGAAGCACATGTAAATACCGATCTCAGATTTGCATGGACATAAATGAAAGTTACTGCTATCAATTAGCACTGGGGAAGTCCGTCGCTTTCATCTAACATAACCTCCAGCTAGCAAATGTCTACGCTCTGCTCTCATGCATCACTAACCTGCGACACTCGCACAGAGGAAAGTGCTTAAGCTCGGGTGACCAGATTTCCAGAACCAAAAGATGGAAGACAAATTAGATGTCGAAATGAGTCAACATTTTCTGGACACTTTTGTTAATACTGTATATGTATGTTAGCTTGGTTTTAAGACGTTTTGTGATACAATTACGTAGGTCACCGTACATTTTTGTTAAAACTCACCCCTCCTAAACAAATACCTTCCACACTTGTCGATTAAATATTTTGTTATTTTATTGTTGTCACATTCAAACACACTCTAACGTAACTATGTCTTCAAGTGGGGCAGTCAATGCTTATTACTTACATAGATTACTTATTCCTCACTCTTATTGCCCTAGAAGTTTCTTGGTGGGTCGTTTCTGAGAAACCTTATTTCTTATACTTTGTCAAGGAATGCGTGAATTCAGGAATTTGAAATTTTTAAATAGATTTTTGTAGAAATAAACGCGTGAAGTATCCTGAAAACGAGTGTTAGTCGTAGTTATTTCCTTAACCGTTTCCACACTAAATCTGTTCTTTTCATCAGTCCACAAAGCATTTGTGATAGAGAAAACGCTTTCCGCAGCAGCATTACTGCCGGGTAGAGCCAGCACAAATGCAGTAATTTGCAGCAGATATCTTGAGATGCTATGAAGTAGAAAATAACAGACGATTTTCACAACAAATGAAACAGCTCCTTAATTAATGCTTTTTTCACTTCTCAATCGTCTTTGACATGGTTCACTTCCCCAAAATGTTCTGGCACGGGTGAATTTCTGCTCAAACAGCTCCCTTATGGTTACAGCAGTGCAATCCATTGACATGAGGGCAAGGATATTTTTCACTGCGTTGTAAGCTTGCAAACCTTCCTCAACAACAAGGAGCTCTTCTTCATCATTTATTATGGCACTATTTTCTCGTTTTGTAACAAAAGACGCCACACTTCGTGACAAAGTTCTTGAACAAGATAGTTTGATTGAAATACCTAGAATATGTTTCTTCATACTAACGTGTTGCACATTAAATCGATCTTCAAGATGCAAAATAACTTCTCAGTTTGCTGTCCCAATTTCAGGAACCGAAACTCATCTTCAACTTTATCAATAAATGCACAATCTCTTTTTTGCATTTCCGTGAAAAGTTTACATTACATCATATCAAGCAACGTAACCTCTGACTAACGGTTTAAAACCACACATCTAAACGTGGCTACCTGAAGCAATAGGCAATGCAGAAATAAAGTGGAAGTGACAAACTACTAACCGTGTGTAAGCATTACATAGCTCTAACCGAAGAATTTCAAGAGTCGTGGCTCGTTGAGTTTGGTTTAGTCAGTGAGGGTATTTTCTTCAGTCTTTTGACATGATCACAGGTCTCTACTTGGTGATACGTACGTTACTTAAAATACCGTATTTTAAAATAGACACGGGACGATTACCGAAAAACGGGACAACACGCTTCCAGTTTTTACGAGGGCTATTCGGAAAGTAAGTTCCGATGGGTCGCGGAATGGAAACCGCTGTGAAAATCCGATGAAGCTTTGCACATATGTGTTGGGCAGTGTCTCTAGTATACTTTATCAACACTGTCACCGGGTGTGGAAGACTACGCAGTTTTCGATATCGCTGCACAAAACTATCCAACGCCCGTAAGTCGGGGTGCAGGGGAGTTAGTTTCTCATTTTGTAATTTAGGCGTAGCTTTTAATGTTTAGAAACAAACGTAGCGTTAGATATTAACAATGTTCTAACACTGCAAAAATATCATCCACACAATCTCGAAGACTGCAAAATCTGACAAGAGCGAGAATTATCGCACAATCAACTTAACAGCTCATGCATCCAAGATGCTGACAAGAATGTTAAACAGGACAGTGGAAAAGAAAATGAAAGATGTGTGTGATGACGATCTGTTTGGCTTTAGGAAAAAAAGGCACAAGAGGGTAGTTCTGACTTACGGCTGGTACCTTACTGGTAGCAAGACTGAAGAAAGATCAAGACGCGTTTATAGGATTTGTCGATCTGGAGAAAGCGTTTGACAATGTTAAAAGGTGCAATATATTCGAAATTATGAGAAAAATAGGGGTAAGCTATGGGGAGAGACGGGTAATACACAATATGTACAAGAGCCTAAAGGGAATAATAAGAATGGTCGCCCAACAACGAAGTGTTCGGATTAAAAAGTGTGTAAGACAGGTATGTAATCTTTCGCCCCCTACTCTTCAGTCTGTATATCGAAGAAGCAATGATGGAAATAAAGGGAAGGTTCAAGAGTGGAATTAAAATTCAAGGTGAAAGGATGTCAGTGATACGATTCGCTGATGGCATTGCTATGCTGAGTGAAAGTGAAGAACAATTACATGATTTGTTGAATGGAATGAACAGTCTGATGGGTACAGAATATGGATTTGGAGTAAATCGAAGAAAGAGGAAAGAAATGAGAAGTATCAGAAATGAGAACAGCGAGAAACGTAACGTCGGGATTTATGGTCACGAAGTACATCAAGTTAAGGAATTCTGCTACCGAGGCAGCAAAATATCCAATAACGGATGGAGCAAGGAAGACATCAAATGCAGACTAGCAATGGCAAAAAGGCCATTCCTGGCCAAGAGAAGTCTACTAATATCAAACATGGGCCTTAATTTGAGGAAGAAATTTCTGAGAATATACGTTAGGAGCACAGCGTTGTGTGGTAGTGAAACATGGACTGTGGGAAAACCGGAACGGAAGAGAATCGAAGCAGTTGAGATGTGGTGCTACAGACGAATGTTGAAAATTAAGTGGACTGTTAAGGAATGAGGAGGTTCTCCGCAGAATCGGAGAGGAAAAGAATATGTGGAAAACACTGACAAGGAGAAAGAGGAAGAGAACTACTGGAATACAGCCAGAAAATAATTCAGCAAGTAGGTTGCAAATGCTACTCTAAGGTGAAGAGGTTGGCACAGGAGAGGAATTCGTGGCGGGCCGTATCAAACAAAAAGAAAGAAAAACCCCTGGCGCGACTGCACTTGTGTACACGTCGTATCGGGGAAATCAGTTACATCTGGACCTCTGTTTATTAAGATTATTTGCTTCTCTCATTGTCCTCCACTCGTCGCTTTCGCTTCTACATATAACGGTCAAACATCCTGCATAGGAGACTGGGGAATCTTATCTGAGGATGCATTTGGCATTAGAAAATGTGCCACGAGAGTGTCACTGCAGACATAAGACTTGATTTGTCTTTAAGTCTCCTTTTCGTTGTCAAGACACCTTCATAGGGTTTTTAGACATAAAAAAATTACGCAATGTAGAATGGAGAAAGGGCTCAGAAATTCTCGAAGAAATGGGTTGGAAAAATGGACTGGACTGAATGAAAATATTGTCCAGGTAGACAGCACTATTTTTTTATCACTTATGCGATTGCCCAGTTTCGACGTTTGGTCACAACCAAGCACTTTGGGAAGACTTGGGATGACGGTAGCTTGTAGACATTTCTTGTTGAATCGGATACATTCGTTCAGTTTCACCATTTTTGTTGACGTCCGTTGATAGCATATAATTTTACCGCTTTCCACCACTGGCAAACATTTTAAAATTTGTTTTTGTTTATTTTTTGTGATAACCGTTGAGCGAATGTTGGGTGTGCATTTTCCTTGTGTTTTCATTTCTTTACTGTCAACTCCAGCGACTCGACGGGTTACGTTGCCTCGGGCACCTACACTGTATTCTGGTATAGGAGAGTCAAATTTAATTTTGTGTTGCGTGAATGATGTACTGTGTGTGATATTCCTGGCCGTGGCCACCATTATTATATCTTGCTAGAAGATCGCCTTGATACAGCTTCACACGTGAAGCAGCATATGTGCAAAAGTGGAGTGAGGTACAAGCAGCGCCAAAACGCCTAACTTCTTTTATTAATTATTTATATACTTTTCATTGTATTTAACCCAGTTTTCAGTATGACAATCTCTCATGATTACCCTAAGAGTCAACCGTTTTGGTTTTTAAATTTCACTAGTTTTGAGAAACATAAGAGTAATGATATTGCAACCGAAGTGCTTCTGACACCTTGGGGTCACTTTCGCGCGCCCGGGATACGAAGTACTTCTGCTGCCCCAGTCACTCTGTCTCGCGTGTTCTTCAGAGCCGGTCGTGTATCTCTATTTCGGACGGACATATCGTACTCTACATCGGAAGTTGTCAGAAAATTTACCGTACTAATAAGAAAGCTACGTCGATTGTTGTAGAAGACAGTGTAAAAAGTGATATTTTAAGATGCAAACACGGTACGTTAATGAGACGTGTCTCCTAGCATCATTGTCAGTACTACAGATCTTGCCATCTGTAATGCAGGGACTCACCTATGCAAATGGTATCCCACAAAAATAAGCACAAACACAGGTTCAAGTTCGAGATGACAGCGCGACAGCCTCCGTCGAGAAAGTTCCCACGACCGACGAGCTGTCTTCTGCGCTGGGGACACAACTTTGGAAGACGACAGGTTGGTGGAAAGACCTCTCCAGCTTCCAGATCTGACTTCCAAAACGACATCATATAATTTATATGTGATACCTTTCTGCAGAGGTCTTGAGGACTGAAAGTGGATAACCAAACAGACTTACTGCTGTTCTTACCTTCGTATTGAACAGAGATGAAACAAAAGCAACCAGACTGGTTAATATTCTCCTTGTAGCTCAACAACATTTGGTTGACATATTATTTATTTTGCTTCCAGACGAAAAGTTATTTGAGGTGGTCAAGACTACTTAGACATCCTTATACACTCCTGGCCACCGTAAATGCAACACCAAGAAAGACAAGAGGTAGCACAACAAGATTTATTTTGTAGATAACATGTTGACCAAGTATCAAATGATTACGTTTACATACGTCTGTGACATGTGGTTCCTGCCAGAATCAGTAGCCAGAGTAGCCGCCATTGTTGGAGATCACCGCTGCCACACGTCTCGGCATTGAGTCAAAGAGACGTTGGATGTGTTCCTGGGGTACAGCAGCCCAAGCAGCTTCCACACGTTGCCAAAGATCATCTGGTGTGGCAGCTGGGGATGTAATCTGGGTCACTCGTTGAGCAATCATGGACCACATGTTTTCTATCGGCGAAAGATCCGGAGAGCGAGCCGGCCAGGGAAGCAGTTCAATCTGGTTATTGACGAAGAACCTTTGGACAATGCTTGCCACGTGTGGTCGCGCATTATCCTGTTGAAATATGGCTGTGGCCGAGCCCTGAAGGTAAGGAAGGACAACTGGCTCCAGCACCTTGGGTATGTAGCGCCGGCTATTTAAAGTACCGGCAATGCGTACTAGAGGTGTGCGAGAGTAATATCCAATACCGCCCCATACCATAATACCCGGTGCAAGACCAGTGTGGCGGTGCATAATGCAGCTGTCCACCATCCTCTCTCCACGGTGTCTCCACACTCGAATCCGACCATCGTGGTGCTGCAGACAGAAGCGTGCCTCGTCAGTAAAGACAACGTCATTCCATTCTGCCGTCCACATCCGTCTGTCATCACACCATTGGCGACGGAGACGTCTGTGGTTCTGCGTCAATGGTAGACGAAGCAATGGACGTCTTGCGGACAGACCACTCTGCTGTAAACGGCGTCGAATGGTGCGCGCAGACACTGGATGATGCGTTACAGACGCAATGTGCTGTGCTATGGTTCGGGATGTCACTGAGCGATCCGTCACTGCCATGCGCACAATTTGCCTATCAGCACGTGCAGTGGTGCACCGAGGTGAATGCGATCGACCACGTCGGTCCGTCGTACCCTCCTGCATCCAACGGTCACATATCCGCATTACAGTTGTTTGGTTTCGTCCAACACGACTAGCGATTTCTCTGTATGATAATCCACAATCTCGGTAAGCCACTATCCTTCCTCTGTCGAACTCGGATACTTGATCAAAAGATGTTCGCTGTTGTCTACGAGGCATAACTGATCGTCTTGTGAAGCAACCACAAGGTAAACACACGTGCCGAACGTACACTCGTCGAAATCGCCAAGCCTTAAATGGCGCTATGAGGTGGCGCCACAGGCGCGCGTGATGTGCGTCTGCGCTGAAATTCTAATAAGTTGCATATCTCATCGCTGCAAACCCATGGTGTAAATTTCACTTGATTCGGATGCTTCCTTCAGGGTGTTGCATTTACGGTGGCCAGCAGTGTACAACAGTTCTCTCATTCAACAACCGTATTTGAATTTTGGTTGCTAGTGAGAAGATCGTGTCATACCTCGTTTACAAAGGAGGATTGTCTTCACACACGTGTAGCAATTCGACAACGGAATGTTACCTATCCAGAGTGCAGTTTATCGTTCCACATCATTACTGCTCGAGTTGATTTGTAGTCTGCTACAGTCGTAGAAAACTGGAAATCATAGTTTCAGATGACAGCATCGTGCAGTATCTGAACAGCCCCATAGGACTTGCGCCTGACGCATTACTCGGTCGTGCAGGATCGTATAGCCACCTGTCACGTGGACTTGTTTGCCGTAACAGAAGTATCAAATAGCTGGACAGTGTGACGTCATCTGCAGCACGAAGGAGTGTCGCTAGGACGACCACTGTTGCGGCTTCCCTCGACGTGGTAGCAGAGAGAGGCGCTCCAACAGTGGAACACTCAACCATATCATGTAACCAAAGACTGACACCACTCTGTCTTTTCAGAATAGTCCTCATTCTGCGTACGGCATCATGACGGACGTATCCGCTTGTCGAGGATCCAAGGAGAACGACACATTGACAGACTACATTCGTCATTCGTTCTATGGGCCCAGCTCCATTGGCCTTGCCTACACGATCACCTCTGGTTCCCCATCCGGTAAGTTGGAGAGCATCCGTTACATTTCTGCCAGTGGCTGTGGACAGCCTTCGAGGACCAAGTAACGTTATCATTCAACAAGATAACGCAACACCTCATCTGCTTTTGCAGTCCTGTCGTTCCTCAACGTACAGTGTATAATGTTAAGCTGTTTCCCTGGACATCACGTTCTTCAGACCTCTCACTCACAGAAAACACTTATGGCTTACCATGAGTCTGGTACACCATAATTAAGATTGGTGAACTGTAGTGTAGAGTCGGGATGGCAAGTAATCCTGGCCGATTTCGGCTCTATGCCCAACAGAGTTTGGGATGCTGTTACTGCCATTTCTATGTACTAAATTTTGCGTCCTAAATTTCCAATTTGCATCTACATTTGATATGTGTTCTTCATACTACATTGCCCAAAAACCCTCCACGTTAGCCGAGGGCGCTAATGCACTGCTTCCTCGACTCCGGTAAACGCGCTGGCCCCGCATCGAATCTCCCCGGCGGTTTAACGACGAGGGCCAGTGTGCCGGCCAGCGTGGATGTGGTTTTTAGGCGGTTTTCCACATACCACTAGGTGAATACTGGGCTGGTCATCAAGTCCCACCTCAGTTACACGACTCGCAGACATTTGAGAAAAAATTCGCACTATTTCATAGCTTACACTAAACACAGACAGCTGTGGTACATTAATTCGGTCCTGAGGCTTACCGAGTGACGACAGGAAGGGCATCTGGCCACCCTCTAACACTAACATCGCCAAATCCATAGTAACAGAGCCGATCCCGCATTGCAGTGGGACAAATGCCCAAGAAAATGATGATACTATATTGTCCAAAGCCTGAATAACGTCTAGTGCAGTGGGGACCACTGTCACGCATGCAGGGTGAATGGGGTTCTGGAAAGTACTCGCAGGAATGTAGGGCCATGTCGACTACATTGCCGAGCCGAGCTGCGCTAGGAACCACGGCGCGAGAAGTCCCATACAGGTGGGCCCACAGATTCTCGGTTGGGTATGAAAGTGGTGAGTTTGGCAGCCAAGAGAGTAGAGTATACTGATCCTGGTTACCTCTGAACCACGCACGAACACTGCAAGCTGTGTAACACGTTGCATTGTTCTCTTGGTAGATTCCATCGTGGCTGTTGATATACTTTCCGGGATGTGAGGTCGTGGTCCAAGAACTTTTCTGCTCCTTACGTTTCGTCCAGGACTGCGCTGGACTTCCTCAGAGGCGCTGCTCCGCTGAGTCTTGCCGACTGACTGGTCGGGTGTCTGAGAGCGACTTATATATAGTGAGAAAGGGGGGCGTGGTTCAGGTGACACGTGATGAGCAGTGATAATCCATAGCAAAGATAAGGTTGACTATCGATTACCACCTTGTCAAAGATAAAAATTGTTGACAAACTGCCTATTGGCTTCTGTCTCGGGTTCTTCGGCCGACGTTCGTCTAATGATTTTTCTGACGTTTCGCCAGCACGAGTGGCTGGCATTGTCAAAGCTTCACCCTCCATTGCCGGTGGTGAACTGGAGGCGAGCTCGCGGCCGCAGACTATATGTACCTGGCGCGCCAACGTCCGAGGGCTTCTCCGCGGTCATTTCCGGTGCGGTTCTCCTCTTGCTACCTGCGACGGTCGTTCGCTGCAGTACGGGAAGCCAGGATACGTTTACCTTAAGGCTTTCCTCCTTCTTGTTGAAACTGTTCGCGTGTTTTTGTATTTCTACAGCTTCTCTGAACAAGCGCGTGTGATAGTGCTTCTCTACAGCCAGAACTTCCGTGTCGGCGAATTTTATTACGTGGTCGGTCTCATTCAGTGCGTGTTCTGCCACGGCCGATTTCTCCACCTGCCCCAACCTGCAATGTCACTTATGCTCTTTGATCCTGGTGTTAATGGATCGTCCAGTCATTCCGACATAAACTTTTCCGCATGTGCAAGGTATACGGTATATTCCCGACATTGCAAGTGGGTCTCTTTTCTCCTTCGCCGATCTAAGACACTCTTTGATCTTCCTTGTCGGTTTGAAAATCGTCTTTACGCCGTGTTTGCGCAATATACGGCCGATTCTGTCCGTCACTCTGGGAATGTATGGCAGAAAGGCCGTACCCGACATTTCTTTTTCTGGTTCCTTACTTCGCCGAGTGTTTGGCTCTGTTACACTTCTAATGTAATTTGTGGAGTACCCATTGCTCCTCAGAACAGTTTCCAGGTGTTGCATTTCTCGTTTGAGGTGTTGAGGCTCACATATTCGTCCTGCTCTCGTTACGAGCGTACTAATCATGCCTCTTTTATATTGCGCAAACACGGCGTAAAGACGATTTTCCAACCGACAAGGAAGATCAAAGAGTGTCTTAGATCGGCGAAGGAGAAAAGAGACCCACTTGCAATGTCGGGAATATACCGTATACCTTGCACATGCGGAAGAGTTTATGTCGGAATGACTGGACGATCCATTAACACCAGGATCAAAGAGCATAAGCGACATTGCAGGTTGGGGCAGGTGGAGAAATCGGCCGTGGCAGAATACGCACTGAATGAGACCGACCACGTAATAAAATTCGCCGACACGGAAGTTCTGGCTGTAGAGAAGCACTATCACACGCGCTTGTTCAGAGAAGCTGTAGAAATCCAAAAACACGCGAACAGTTTCAACAAGAAAGAGTAAAGCCTTAAGGTAAACGTATCCTGGCTTCCCGTACTGCAGCGAACGACCGTCGCAGGTAGCAAGAGGAGAACCGCACCGGAAATGACCGCGGAGAAGCCCTCGGACGTTGGCGCGCCAGGTACATATAGTCTGCGGCCGCGAGCTCGCCTCCAGTTCACCACCGGCAATGGAGGGTGAAGCTTTGACAATGCCAGCCGCTCGTGCTGGCGAAACGTCAGAAAAATCATTAGATGAACGTCGGCCGAAGAACCCGAGACAGAAGCCAATAGGCAGTTTGTCAACAAGTGGCCACGAAAGCCTTAACAATTTTGTATAAAAATTGTTAGCAATTTTGTAGAGCCACTGACCATATATCGCTAAGTTTCATAGCCTCCTCTTTCCTATTAAAATTATCATGATGTTTATAAATTTCAATAGCTTCTCTATATAGCCGTGGATAGTAATTTAACGTTGTAGATAAAACTTCAGTATCCGAAAACTTCACTTGGTGGTTGCCTGGTTGAAGAGCATGTTCCGCTACAGCTGATTTTTCTATTTTTCCAAGTCGACAAAGACTTTTATGCTCTTTCAGTCGCGTGTTTACGCTTCTTTTGGTAGTACCAATATAAACTTTACCACAGGTACATGGAATTTTATACACGCCACATGTCGACAGGGGAGGGCGTTTATCCTTCACAGATCGTAGTACTTGACTTATTTTCTTTGTTGGTTTAAAGACAGGTTTTATGTCATGTTTTCGTAAAATCTTACCGATACGATCTGTTACTTTTTTAATAAAAGGGAGAACTAATGTATTTTTCTGTCGTTGTGGTTCATTCTTATCTTTTGGTCTTCTATTCCTTGGACGCAAAATTCTATTTATCTCTTTTCTTGAGTAGCCGTTTTTTTAAAAGCCTGCTTCAGATGTTTCACTTCAGCATCCAAATGTTCAGGTGTACATATCCGTTCCGCTCGATCGATAAGACTTTTTATGACCCCCCTTTTTTGTTGTGGATGATGATTAGAATTTTTATGTAAATATCTGTCCGTATGTGTTGCCTTCCGAAAGACTTTATATTCCAAGCTTCTGTCGGACCGTCTCATAACTAAGACATCCAAGAAAGATATTCTGTTATCCTTTTCTATTTGCATGGTAAACTGTATTTTTGGGTGAATTTTATTTAGATAATCAAAGAAATCGTCCAGGGCCTTTCTGCCATGGGACCAAACCACAAATGTGTCATCTACATATCGATACCAACGAGATGGTTTGTTATTAGCTTTGTCTAGGGCTGATTGTTCAAATTTTTCCATGTAAAGATTGGCAATCGCAGGGCCTAATGGATTACCCATTGCTACTCCATCAAGTTGTTCATAAAATTCATTATCCCAGTGGAACTGACTTGATGTAAGACAATGTCTGAAAAGAACAGTCAAATCTTCTGGAAAAATATCCGCTATGAAAATCATAACTTCGTTAACAGGAATCATTGTGAGTAAGGACACAATGTCAAAACTTACAAGAATATCTTCAGGGGCCAGAGTATATCAACAGCCATGTCACCCGGTCGTGAAAGCCTTCATTCTACAGATTCCATCGTGCCGAGGAAAAAAATTTCATTTAGGGGTGACATGGTCCCCAAGGATAGATACATACTTGTGCTGATCCACTGTGCCTTGCAGATTGGCGAGATCATCCAGAGAATGCCACAAAAAAATAAATCCCGAGACGATAATGCTCCCTCCTCTGCCTTGGACCCTTCCAATTATCCAACGGCCTTCTGTCCAGTGGAGCATGAAATGTGATTCTTCTGAAGAGGCCACCTGCCAGCGCTCATTGGAGATTCAGCTGCGGTATTGGCGTGCAAATTTCGACCTTCATCGCCAGTGAGCTACAGTCAGCATGGTTGCATGAACCAAGCGACTGTCACGGAGGCCCATAAGCAGCAACGTTCGCTGAACGTTCAATGAGCAGACACTGTAGGTTCATCTGTCGTGTCAGTTGCTGAACAGTATTGCATCTATCCGCCCGTACACATCTCCGCAGTCGTCATTCAGCCCTGTTATCTATGGCCCATTGTTCACCACTGTTGCCTCAGCGCTTGTTTTCGATGGTGCCATTTTGCCATGAAAGGTGCACTTTAACCACGGAAGCACTAGAACGGTTAACAGATTTGGTTGTTTCGGAAGTGCTCCCACCCTTGGCCTGAAATGCAATGATCATGCCCATTTGGACGCCAGATAAATTGCTTCGTTTCCGCATTACGACAAAGCCTGCATTGTTTTCCGCATCCCCCGACACGCATTTTGTTCCCTCCACCGTTAGTGCTTCCACCTGCCGTCTGTGAGTGGTTATTGCTCGTAGACAGCGATCATCCGCGGTGGGTACTTTAATGCCACTGGCGCGTGTGTAGCGTGTATCGACGGTAGGCAATGAAAACCTCGTAAATCTATTTTGCTAAATTTTATAGGAGAAGCATAACGGTGTCTTAGAAATTAAGGTAGTGATACAGATAAAGTTGCTACACATGTAACTACACTCATGCTCAAAAATTAAGGATAATGGTGATACATGGTGAAACAACGTTCTGTTGGGCGGTTTGCGGGTTTAAATCACCTTGGGGTATCACCATGCGGTGCCTTTGATCTGCGGTCTTCGCACGGTGGTGCTGGCAGCAGAGGTGTGTTGGTGCATGTTAGAGTACGGTTGCAGCGAGTAAGTGTGCAGACGTTTTCAGACGTGCTAATGGTGACTATGTTGAAAATGGTTCAAAGAACACATATTGATGACGTTATGAGGGATAGAATACTAGGGCGACTGGAGGCTGGTCAAACACAGCAGTTCGTCGCTTGGGCCCTCCATGTGCCACAAAGTGTGAGCTCAAGATTACGGCAACGATTCCAGCAGATAGGAAACGTGTCCAGGGGACGTGCACAAACACCGCAAGAAGACCGATATCTCACCATCAGTGCCCGCAGACGGCCACGGAGTACTGCAGGTACCGTTGCTCGGGACCTTACCTCAGCCACTGGAGCAGTTGTCTCCAGAGACACAGTCTACAGACGACTGAACAGACATGGGTTATTCGCCTGGAGACCTGCAAGGTGAGTTCCACTGACCCCTGGTCACAGGAGAGCCCGTAAAACCTGGTGTCAAGGACACAGTACATGGTTACTGTAACAGTGGTCCCAGATTATATTCAGACGAGTCCAGGCATAGTCTGAAGAGTCATTCTCGCCGGGTTTTCATCTGGCGTGAACGAGGAACCAGTTATCAAAAAAGATGGTTCAAATGGCTCTGAGCACTATGCGACTTAACTTCTGAGGTCATCAGTTGCCTAGAACTTAGAACTATTTACACCTAACTAACCTAAGGACATCACACACATCCATGCCCGAGGCAGGATTCGAACCTGCGACCGTAGCGGTCGCTCGGTTCCAGACTGTAGCGCCTAGAACCTCACGACCACTCCGGCCGGCTGAACCAGTTATCAACCCCTTAATGTCCTTGAAAGAGAGCTGTATGGAGGATGTGGTTTGATGGTGTGGGGTGGGATTATGATTGGTGCACGTACACCCCTGCGTGTCTTTGACAGAGGAACTGTAACAGGTCAAGTGTATCGGGACGTCATTTTGTACCAATATGTCGTCCTTTTCAGGGGTGCAGTGGGTCCCACCTTCCTCCTGATGGATGATAACGCACGGCCCCACCGAGCTGCCATAGTGTAGGAGTACCATGAAACAGACGATATCAGGCGAATGGAGTGGCCTGCCTGTTCTCCAGACCTAAACCCCATCGAGCACGTCTGGGATGCTCTCAGTCGACGTATCGCTGCACGTCTCCAAACGCCTAGGACACTTCAGGAGCTCGGACAGGCACCGGTGCAAAAATGGGTGGCTATACCCCAGCATCTGCTCGACCACCTGCTCCAGAGTGTACCAACCCGTTGTGCGGCCTGTGTACGTGTGCATGGTGATCATATCCCTTACTGATGTCGGGGTACTTGCGTAGGAAACAGTGGCGTTTCGTAGCACATATGTTTTGGGACGGTTTTCTCAACTTATCAGCAATACCGTGGACTTACACATCTGTGTCGTGTGTGTTCCCTATGTGCCTATGCTATTAGCGCCAGTTTTGTGTAGAGCCACGTTGTGTGGCACCACATTCTGCAAACATCCTTAATTTATGAACATGAGTGTGTATAGCAGAAGTCTAGTTATTGACAGATTAGCGAAATCTGTGCACTACCAAATCTGTCTTTGGTAATGGAGTCCTTGTTTACTGAAAATTCTAGGTTTTCCGGCAGATGGCGTTACGATGTTTTCATTGCCTACCATCGTGCTCGACAAGTGAAATTTCCGGCACGGTAAGTGAAATTTCATTATTGGCCAGATGCTTGTGCAGTGACGAATATCTATGCAAGACTTCCACCTAGTCCGCCCCCTAGCCGCCAGCGCCCAGTGTACGAGTGGGCCACGCATCCAGATTCCAGAGGATGCTGCTTCCGCAGGTGTGGAAGGACAACACAGGCCGCGTCGGCCCATCGATCGCAGCGCGGTGCAGCGTCGCTCGGGCTCTGCCCGCTCAGATTTGACTGGCGCCGGCTGGCCCGCAGTCTGCGCGTGCGCACCGCGGCTCATATCGGCTCCGCCAGCGCCGCGCGGGGTGGGGGGGAATGTATCACGTGGCAGGTAAACATCGCAGGCCAGACTTCCGCAGGAAGCTCCACCACCTGCAGCCTCCTTTCATTCCGGCCCCCGCTTTTTATTCCTCTCCCTGCCTCTCTGCCGGAGTAACTGTGCTCTGTGGCTTCCAAACTGGCTCCGGGACGGGACGGGCGTTGAATATACTGCACAGTCAAACCAAGACCTACGCGCAGAATATGGCGTAATTGTTGTTTCGGAATGAGCCGTGGCTGTTGCAGAACTTCTTCCCCTTATTTTCTTTTTCCCTTTCAAGAAATTTTACACCATTCGCAGCTATTTCTAGGTTTTCGAATGTTCCTTCGACCTATCCTCTTGCACGGAGCCGACCAACACCTAACTCCGCTGCAGAGTGAAAATCTCATTCTGGAAACATCCCCCAGGCTGTGGCTAAGCCATGTCTCCGCAGTATCCTTTGTTTCAGGAGTGCTAGTTCTGCATGGTTCGCAGGAGAGCTTCTGTAAAGTTTGGAAGGTAGGAGACGAGGTACTGGCAGAAGTAAAGCTGTGAGGACCGGTCGTGAGTCGTGCTTCGGTAGCTCAGATGGTAGAGCACTTGCCCGCGAAAGGCAAAGGTCCCGAGTTCGAGTCTCGGTCGGGCACACAGTTTTAATCTGCCAGGAAGTTTCAGCACCTAAACGGTTTACTTTTAAATCTTCCTGGCAGATTAAAGTTGTGTGCCGGACCGAGACTCGAACTCGGGACCTCTGCTTTTCGCGGGCAAGTGCTCTACCGTCTGAGCTACCCAAGCTCGACTCACGACCTGTCCTCACAGTGTCCGGCAGTACCTCGTCTCCTACCTTCCGAACTTCACAGACGTTCTTCTGAGAGTTCGAGTCTCGGTCCGGCACACAAAATCAGCGCACACTCCGGGACAGAGTGAGAATTTCATTCTGGGTTTATTTTTATTTTTTTGCCTAAGTTCAGTTCCTGTTGTTCCTGTGCATTAGCTGTGATGTTTTAGTGAATTGCTGTAATCGTAACAAAATCATCTTAACAACATGCTTCAAAGGTATCGAGTTCCTTTTATTTATTTATTTATTTTTTTGAGGGCTGTAATCAGAGGTTGAATACACCGCTTCACTTGTAAAGTTCGGAACTGTTCTGCGCTCACAGGTAGCACACCGCACCAAGTACTCGTCCACCGCCTCGCTCGGGGCCCACAGCACCAAGTTACGACACCTGAAGATAGGCTTTCAACAGCCCGAAACGGGTGGTGTCATGATACAAGAACTTCACAACTGAAACGGTATTTTCAACCTCTGGTCATTTTTATTATTTTGTAGCTATTTTCAACCCTGACTTCATCATCTGATAGAATATTTTACAGAGAATACCGTTCGCTCCCGTTAGCTGAGTGGTCACCGGGGTGGAATGCCATGCCAAGGGCCCCAGGTTGGATTCCTGGCTGGGGCAGGATGTTTTCTCCGCTCAGGGACTGGGTGTTCTGTTATCGTCATCATCATTTGATCTCCATCTCCGAGGCGCAAGTCGCCCAATGTGGCGTCGAATGCAATAAGTACTTGCCCCCCCACCCCCCGAATGGTTCAGATGGCTCTAAGAACTATGGGACTTAACATCTGAGATCATCAGTCCCCTGGACTTAGAACTACTTAAACCTAATTAACCTAAGGACAACACACCCATCCATGCCCGAGGCCGGATTCGAACCTGCGACCGTTGCAGCAGCGCGGTTCCGGACTGAAGCGCCTAGAACTGCTCGCCCACAGCGGCCGGTCTTTCCCGAATGGGGGACTCCCGGCCCCCAATACCGTACGCCCATTTCCATTTCCACAGAGAGTACTACCTCTTTGGAACTTAATCATCTCGTGCCATAGCCTGGTGCTACATACAGGCTGACAATTATTGTACTACTTGAAATAAAATTCCTATAACTTCTGAACGTTTTTTTTTTTTTGTTTTGGTTTTAGGGCGCAAAACTGCTATGGTCATTAGCGCCCGGTCCGTGACTTAGGAAACAGTAAAAAACCGAAATTCAAAACCAGCAGCAATGGGAACGAAAGTCATAAAATTGGAGAAACTAAAAGCAGAAGGAAGGCTTAAAAATCCACTACAGAAAGAGGTTGGTTGTCCCCAAAAAAGCTTAAAATGACTGACGTCATTTCACTGGCACCAATAAACTCGAGAACGCGATCGGCTGAGCGCGTGTCATGTGCTAAAATCGACGATATATCAGGCGACAGCTGTAGACGGGAGCGTAAGGGAGTAAAATAGGGGCACTCAATTAAAAGGTGTCTTACCGTCCACAGCTGAGAGCAGTGGGGACAGAGTGGGGGAGGATCGCCGCTTAAAAGATGTCGATGACTAAAAAGACAGTGCCCTATCCGGAGTCTAGTTAAAATTACCTCCTCCCGACGACGCGTTCGGGAGGAAGAGGTCCAAGCACAAGGAAGAGCTTTCACGTCCCGCAATTTATTATGGGGAAGTGTCGACCAATGTTCGTGCCATAAAAAAACAACACGACGACATAAAACGCTCCGTAGATCGGAGAAGGGAATCGATTGAATAGCTGGCCGAAGAAGAGAGACTGCAGCATATCGGCCGCCTCATTTCCACAGATACAAACGTGTCCCGGGAGCCAGAGGAACGCCACCGTGACGCCCCCCAGGCGGAGCAAGCGCAGACAGTCCTGAATCCGGTGGACCAGAGGGTGCACAGGGTAAAGAGCTTGGAGTCTGAGGAGAGAGCTGAGAGAATCTGAGCAGATAACGTACTGTATCCGCTGATGGCGGCGGATGTAGTGGACAGCCTGGAGAACAGCGTAAAGCTCCGCAGTATAAACCGAACACTGGTCGGGAAGCCGGAAGTGATTTGGGGTGTCGCCAACAATATAGGCACTCCCTACACCTAACGATGTTTTCGAGCCATCGGTGTAAATAAAGGTGGCTTCCGTCATTTGTGCACATAGAGCAGCAAATGCCCGACGATAAACAAGTGAAGGGGTACCATCCTTGGGAAATCGACAAAGGTCACGGAGCAGGCAGATCCGAGGACGGAGCCAAGGCGGTGCTGTACCCCAAGTTGTCAAGAAGGTTTTAGGAAAGCGGAAGGAAAGAGAATGGAGCAGTTGACGGAAGCGGACTCCCGGTGGTAGTAGGGAGGAGGGGCGGCCTGCATACCCTACATCAAAGGAGGCGTCGAAAAAAGGTCATGGGCTGGATTAGCAGGCATGGAAGACAGATGGCTAGCATAACGACTCAGAAGGACTGCTCGCCGATTGGACAGCGGAGGTTCAGCAGTCTCAGCATAAAGGCTTTCCACAGGGCTGGTGTAAAAAGCTCCAGACACTAAACGTAATCCACGGTGGTGGATAGAGTCGAGACGCCGAAGAATAGACGGCTGAGCAGAGGAGTAGATTATGCTTCCATAGTCCAATTTCGAGCGCACTAAGGCGCGCGAACGGTTTGTGTTAGGACGTTCAGACTACGCGGTTGGCAGCAGGGCACGATGGGAATTAATATGCACATGATGGTTTGGTTTAGCGACGCACTGTCATTTGGATGGGTTCGTCAGTAAACAAAACTGGAGCATTTGGGGGACTGAGAATCCGTATTTCGCGATCGAGAAGTCTCTTCACCCTGAATAGGCGACTCTGTGGTGTGCAGTGTCCAGTCAGGGAATAATAGGTTGGATAGTCCTTGATTTCGACAAGATGTGGTTAATGCAAGACGGAGCTCGATCACACGGGGAAGTAGGAGAGAGATTTGATGTCCTAGAGGAGCACTTTGGGGACTGCATTCTGGCTCTGGGGTACCCAGAGGCCACTGGCATGGGCCTCGATTAGGCGCCATATTCTGCGGATCTGAACACATGTGACACCTCTTTGTTGGACTATGATAAGGTCAAGGTGTACAGCAATAGCCCCAAAATCATTACTGAGCTGGTCATCCATAGCATCGATGTTCGAACACTTCAGAGGGTCAGGCAGAATTTCGCTATTCGTCTAAGCCACAGCGTAACCAATGACGGCAAGCATATCGAACATCTCATAACCTAAATCCGAATATCTGTAGCGTCGTTTACATTTTGAGTTAAGTGTGTTCAAATGGCTCTGAGTACTATGTGACATAACATCTGAGGTCAACAGTCCCCTAGAACTTAGAACTACTTACACCTAACTAACGTAAGGATATCACACACATCCATGCCCAAGGCAGAATTCGAACCTCCCACCGTAGCAGTCGCGCGGTTGCGGACTGAAACGCCTAGAACCGCTCGGCCAAAACGGCCGACAGTAAAGTGGGTGCACGCCCTAATTTGTAACTAATTTAGCCGGCCGGGGTGGCCGAGCGGCTCTAGGCGCTTAAGTCTGGAACCGTGCGACCGCTACGGTCGCAGGTTCGAATCTTGCCTCGGGCATTGATGTGTGTGATGTTCTTAGGTTAGTTAGGTTTAAGTAGTTCTAAGTTCTAGGGGACTGATGACCTGAGCTGTTAAGTCCCATAGTGCTCAGAGCCATTTGAACCATTTGTAAGTGATTTACATTTTTTTCATGTAGTTCAATAACTGTCACACAGTATATACACAGTGACAAATAATTATAGGTTGCATTCGAAAATGTGATATCCACCATGAAAATCTTTAAATGGTCTGCCAGATGATGGCCTCAACGTTGCAACGAGTTTCACAACAATGAAAATAAGAGCTTTAGCAAGTTATGGTGATAAATTACGAATTACTTCAGAGTATGCTGTGTGTAGCGTTGATTATATTACAAATAAAGAAATGAAGGAACATTCGTTTTCTGTTCTCTCATCGTACAATTGTGAAAGATTACTGAAAGCTGGATTGAGATCTCAAGTCGGCATTAGCCGCTTGCCGCTGACACCTCACCACTGACAACAGAACTGCATGGGGTTGAGCCAGAATCAACTGCGACACACAGTGGCATATGTGGTGTTCAACGGTGTGTTTCGCTTCTGTGTTGGAGGTCACATGGACGTCAAAGTGTCCGTAGACGACCTAGTGGAAGGTAACAGGAAGCAGCGATTATTGAGACCCATACTTCTTCAACTCCAGGAATCATGCTGCGCAGGGTAGCCGCGTAGTCTGAAGCGCCTTGCCATGGTTCGCGCTGCTGCCCCCGTCGGAGGTTCGAGTCCTCCCTCAGACATGTGTGTGTGTGTGTGTGTGTGTGTGTGTGTGTGTGTGTGTGTGGTGTGTGTGTGTTTTGCCCTTAGCGTACGTTAGGCTAAGTTAGATGAACTCAGCATTTTGGTCGCTTAGGAACTTGCCACTACCACCAGGAATCAGTGTGGCGCGCTATTGAACATGACAACAGGATTTAGTAATTTCCAATATGTTGCAAATATGGTGAACTCTTGTCACACCCTCGTTGAAAGGGGTAAGGAGCCCTGCTTCGGCTAGCCTTGGTGCCATAGACAGGTTGGCGTCGTGTATTGGGACTGTCACCTCTCGTTTTCTTAGTCTGTTCTCTGGCGCCACTAACAAGGGGAGGCCGCAAACTGTGAAATTCAGGTTCGATTCATACTGCGCATAATAAAAGCTCATGGCCAGAGGTGTAATGTGGCAAAGCACCAAGATGCACTTCTCAGCCGTTGTCGAGAAAATCGACAGTTAAAAGAAACCGTTGCGGTGAAATACTACGATTAATAATTTTCTACAGCGTCGTGGCGCAGCGGTAAGCCCTCGGGTTCGTAATCCGAAGGTCGCCGGATCGAATCTCGCGCCATGCAACCCTTTTCTTTTAGTATTTGTTTTCTGTAATCAGTTGCAACAATTATGTATATAATAAGTTGTTGAAAGTCGTTTGTCGTGGAAAAACTGGCGACTTCGAACATCATTATGTTTTCCGCAAACAAAGTTGTATTTCACAAATGTTATTAATGGTCAACATAATGTTAACCACGTATAGTTAACGGAAGACGTAGAAACGGTATTCCGAAACGAATACGTATAGCGTAAGTCAAACGTTCGAATTAGAATGGAGACCCCACGAACACAAATTTGCTGCGGCACGTATGAAATATAAACTCCGTTACTCGCTCGTCACACTTGAAGGACAGATGTTGAATGGGCCGAAACGAGCCGCCGCATAACAGCGTAGTTGCCTGCTAACTTCGAAAGAAGGTACATGCGGTCCCTAGCGCAACTTATAACATCGTCGAAAATCAGTGCGGACATGGGAGCTTTGGTACACCCTGTTAAGAAACGGAAAATGGAGGCGGTACAAATGGAGAGCGATCCGCCTTCACCAACATGCATAAGCAATTCATTAATATATATATTTGAATTACAAAAAAACTAATAATAAAAAAATTGCATGGCGCGAGATTCGATCCGGCGACCTTCGGATTACGAACCCGAGGGCTTACCGCTGCGCCACGACGCTATAGAAAATTATTAATCGTAGAGAGTATTTCACCACAACGGTTTCTTTTAACTGTCGATTTTTCTCGACAACGGCTGAGAAGTGCATCTTGGTGCTTTGCCACAATACACCTTTGGCCATGAGCTTTTATTATGCGCAGTATCAATCGAATCTGAATTTCACAATTGGCGGCCTCCCCTTGTAAGTTTGCTCGCTTTGTTTGTCCGTCAGTGGCAGCAGCAGCGCTTATCGATAGCAAGTACTGTGGTAATATCTTTGGAGCGACCTCTAGTATTTCCGGGTCGTCGCGTGTCAGGGAGTTCGCTTAGGACGGAGGAGCAGTGAGGTCCGCACAGCTGGCAATGCATGCACTGCCCCGATGCAAGGATGTGGTCGCGAGAGTGCGCGACCACGTCGAGGTCCGGATTCGGTGAGTTTAAGTTGAATGGATCGTTATATTCGAGTAGTGCAACCTTCACTTGTGTGTTTGTGTCCCTCTGTGGAAGTGACCTCATGGCAATAAGTCGTCTGTCGACGATTCGCACTGGGGCTTTTCCTTTGCCTGAGTTGAGGGCGGACGACGGTTGGTTGGTGGTTCGGTCGGTCGTCTCAACGGACGACGTGTATTTGGTCTTCCGACCGCTTCAGGATTCTCTGTGTTTGTGTCGACTTGTGGTTCGTGCATGTTGCTCCACAGTGACTGGTTTTAGTATTGTTTGAGTTGTTTGTGGAATTGTTTTTGCGGATCCGTGTGTATCTAGCGTGTTTTGAATGAGTAGTCAATTTAACTGTGTCTGCGTACTGGATTCGCGGAGGCAACTTGTGATTAACTCGGATTAATCTTGTGTGTGAACATGCTCTCTTTTATAATGTTTGTCGTCTTGCGATGTCAAGAGTATAGTCCGCCCGTCTGCCTGGCATAGGTTATTCCATCGTTGTACTGGGCATCGGACGTTAGGCAAATTTTGCGAGAGTGTTGGTCTTGCGTTAAACTGTGACTGGTTTGAGTTGCCATCCTGTTAAGTGAATTTAACACTGGGCTGCCTGTCTCACCTTACTTAACGTTTGAGAGCCTTTCCCAGGTCTATCCTTGGAGCACTGTCTGTGGATCACTCCCTTGTTTACTTGGTCTGTGTCAATTGTTTAAAAAATAATATTTTGTTTAAATTATTCCTATTGCTTGTGGCCTTCATCCAACAAATAATTTTTGAATTCTTTCGTAATAAGGCGTTCAGCCGTCACGGTAGCTTGTGTTACAGTCTTTTTTTTAAATGATTGTTTTCAAAAAGTTTCCTTAAATAAAGTGTACGTGTTTACTGTGCAACCAACGGTAACTGTTTAAGCCCCGTCCACACCTTTTCCTGGCTTCCCTAAGTCTCACGTCTCAGGTACCACATTCAAATGGAATAATACAAGATCCTACACAGCAGTTTCCATCAGAAGCGCTTTGAGGAACATACAGGTTCTTGACTGGCCTGCCAGTGACCCTAATTTGTACCCTCAGGAAAAATCTGGAATACAAAGGGAAGTCGTATATTGTCGCACCTGCCTCAGCCAGCTATCTTCATGAACCGACACGGTATGCGTTTAAGGCATTGCAAGGAAATTTTCAACATGATATTCCAAGGATGTCTGCTTTGCTTCCGTGCTAAAACGACTACTTGAAAATCATTGCCTAATGTGATGAACAACTCCAGAATGTTTGATAAATGCTTTGGTGGTTCAGTTTATTAGGCAGTAAGGTAGTGCTTTAAAAAATCGAATCCCGATATGACCTAGGAATTGAAGTGAGGCTTCTGCTTCTGGCTGTATTTCTGACAGCGCAAAAGTAAATTTGTCTGTGGTTTGCGGTGTATAGTAAAAAATAATTCTCCCTCCCCCTACATCGAAACGAATGTAGTTTCTTTATCTGGAATGTGAGGAGACAATTATACAGTCATCAACATACACATACCTAAAACATTTTACCCAATTCAGCAAATTTTGTGTGGTTTAGCTCCTGTTTCATTTCCTGGAATTTGTGTGTGACTTTCATGCAATACACGGTAGTATCCTGGTTGATGTTTGTTAGATTTAATATGAGATTCACGACGTATGGTACCGAATGATTTGCTCGTTCACTGTGCAGGTATCTCAGTAGTTCAAGCGGTGACCTGGAATCAGAGGAGATTCTCGATGTACTGAAGCGCTCATTGTTATTCAAGAGCTCGGTTACCGTAACTGTTTCAGCATAAAATGCTACAGTGTAACACGTATGGCTGTCTCAGTATTAAGAAAGCATTTTAATGTCGGGGCAGCCATACAAGGGAACTAAGCTGAAAAGTACCGAAGATGACCTGTAACGCCCGAAATCAGTGATCGGCTACATTAAATCGTAACTGTGACTAGCAAGTAACCATTTACTTGAGACTATAACGAGCTCACTCCGTATTCCGCAGGGCCCTTACAACTTTTTGTTTGAGATTATGCTTATATAGCACCACGCCTCAGTCTTGCGGCGATCTCGACTTCTTCCGGAGCAGCGCCCTTTGGGCGTCGCGTGCGGTCGGTAGAAAGACTGTTGGTCAACTATACTTCCCGCCTTAACTTTCACACAGTCGTCATGTGGTACGGGTGAGGGCAACGTGAGGAAGTTCTTTGACGAGGTGGAAGTGACACAGCTGGATGGGTAACTTTGGCAGTTGGCACTGTTCAACATGCTTACCGACAATTGTCATGCAATGAAAACAAGAAAACTTCACAAGCCAAGATCGCTAAAAATTCTTTTCGTTGGATGGCCAGTTTCGATAGAGCTATGCTGCCATTATTGGATTCATGCTCTTGAATTTTTTTTATAAATCATTGTTAGAAGTCGCCCCACATTCCGTACTTGTAATGAGAGGCACCCACTTGCCTTGCTCATACTGTGGCATCAAGCAGTCAGGCCTGCAAGATGAGTGGTCTGCCAAGCGAGTGGATTCATTCTTATTTATCGAGTAACATTAACTCTCGTACTCACAATTAAGTTACAAATTATCCTCCTGTATGAATATTACGCAACGGAAACGCACATCTGACTATCAGTAATTTACAGAACTCACTACGCACTGGCAATACCACATTTTCTTTCTTATTTAACCGCTTTTATCAACACGTGGCCATCGCACTGAATATGAATGGCGCACACATTATAAATTCTGGATATCATGACAACATACAATTCGAAGGAAAAGGCCACCAATCTTTTTCTTTTCACTATCTTATTTATTCCGATAAATTCTATAACCTAAACACACAAACTCTATAACCTACAACAATAACACATGAGAAATTCCGCCCAGTGGGCATGGCTTTACATTGGTGATTCTCTATCTCATGGTCTCGTAATTATTTAATGCTACAGTGCACTTTCAGGATAGGATGGTGGACCTTTTTTTTTTTTATATCTCACACTTCGACTCTCACAACCATCATCACGAAACTTTCCTCCAGACCGAGCGGTACAAAAGGAACATGCATAACCCACTACCTCTGAAACTACCTTGCTACTCTCCCATGCAAACCACACATATTTAAATTACATGACATACACCACACTGCAACATGGAATACAACATAAGGAATAGTCACAACATTATAATCACATCACTTTCAGCTTTCCCACTTCAATTAGTATTCATTCCAGTTTCACACGACACTGCCCCACTTCGTAACTTTTCTTTCCTGCTACGAACTCTGGACGATATATGCACGTCTTCCTGTGCAATGCAAGCCAAGTGGCGTTGCTGGATAGACGGCTGACTCGCCTTGCTTCTCTCTCAGAGTATTATAGTTTGCATCAAGCGTCACACGGAAACATAACATGCAAAGTAATATTAAGAACATATTCATCACACACGCGAGTCCTCAACTGAGACCATGGACGAGTACTTCTCTTTATCCTTTGTCTCATACACAGATTGAGACTCACACAGTACTCACAACGTGGAAGTACTCGTCTCTAAATTCAAGTTCTGCACACGCCATTTATTAAGTATTTCCAACTTATAGTACACACGCTATTTCTTAAATATTTCAACTTATTGTACACATGCTAGTAATTCAGCTTAACTTAAGCACACGGAAGTATTTCAACTTATTGCTACATGTGGTTTCACTATGACCGTTGGTCACTTCCGAAGATTACTACAATCCCATTAATATTACCTGCCTGACATTTAATTCTCCCCACAAAAGTTCCTGAAATAGAAAAATTATTATTTCAAACTACTTTTAAGTATTTCACATACATACCATGTCTCCACTCTTTTGTCCTTACGGAGCACACCTAGGACAGGTCTTACCAACACTAGATCCAGCGGCAGAGTGCTGAAACATGGCCGTTCTTTAGGTCCTCTCGCACCTCTGCCGAAGTGGGGGAGCACCTTGCTACCGTATTGTTCAGCCACATTTCAGGCGCTCAAAGCTCCGGTTAATTTTTATCTCTTTGGTTCTACCAAAGGTGACCAAAGGGTCATCTCAAAGATGATCATATATTCACATTCATTATCTGCGGTTAGCAGACGACCATAAATTCATTCATTTCGCAGATCTCACCAAACTGGATGTAGGGATTTACTTTGTGGGTGTGCGCATGTGATCAGTTAAATAAATAAATTGTCATTCTTTCCTACACTGGTATCCGGCTTCGCTTTATTAATTGAAATTGAGTTATTTTTACAAAAAATGTGTTGTTCTGACAAGAATAATGAAGTATGTTGTACCTATTTTCAATGTCGGGCGGTACTGTACCCTTTCAGTAACACCAGTGGATTATATGTTGTAAAAATTCAAAAGTATTATATCCGATGCCGACAGCATAGCTCTGTCTAAATCGGTCGTTCAGTAAAATGTTTTTCTAGCAATGTTGGCTTGTGAAATTTTCTTTACAATACAGATGGCCCCCAGACTGACCATATGAGGAACATAAGCTGTTCGTACAGAATATTATGACCACCGACCTGCTATACATATAAACCCGTCTAGGCGATAGCACCGTCACCTGCCGAGGAATGGCTGCTAGTCAGATACACGGACGACGCATGTAGTGTTGGTGAGCGTGTTGGCTGTGTGTAGAATGGGGAAGGCGCGAAATCTGAGTTGGACCGAGGGCAGATAGTGATGGCACGGAGGCTCGCCACGAGCATTTCGGAAACTGCACGACTTGTCGGGTGTGTCTAGGAGTGTTGTGGCTAGTGTCTTCAACATGTGGCGAAATCAAAGTGAGACCACATCCCGATGTCGTCGGGTTGGGCGACCACCTTTGTTTACTGGGCAGACTGGTAAAATGGGACAGGAGCGAACTGTCGCGGAACTAATATCAAACTTTAGTAATGGGCAGAGTACAAGTGTGTGTGAACACACAGTGTACATCTACATCAGGCCCGGCCAAACTCTGCACAGTGTGCAGACGTGGGGAAGTGCTGCACATGTGCGCACGTGTGCGACAGCGAGCGACAGCGACATCTGTTATTAGACATGTGTCCTAAATGAACGGCGGCGGCTCCACTTCCCTGTTTATATGGTACAAGCAAGAGCGCAACATACCCAGTCTCGTTTACCCCTGGTAACCTTAACCTTAACAGAGAAGTACTGAGAAGTGGCAGGTACTGTGAAAAAGCAAATGACGGGACATCTGTGTTCTCAGTCGTTTAAAAATGACTGGGAACTGCAATTCTTTTTTGTAGCCGTTGGTGAAAACCACAGTGTTTGCTATGCCGCCGAATAATAGGCGGCCAGCGTAAGTTTTCAATTGAAAGACACTACAATACATATCACAAAGTCGAGTGTAGTGTACTCAAGGGTGAAGAACGGCAAGCAAAATTAAATGTCCTTAAGAAAATGGATGAGACACATCAACTCGATTATCATTTCTCATGACCAGTGATAAACGTGTTTGGATTTATTTCTTTCATAATTAAAAATTATTGTTTACTAACCGTCCATCAGTGCCTCATTCTGCTCCATGTTACATTGTTATCAGGAAAGTTGGTCATTAAACCGATTGTTCCAATGTGTACTTACATTTACCGTTTTTTTTTTTAATGCGTGAAGGGCTACGCTCAGCTGAAGTCGATAAAACGTAACATTCATCTAATTGTCGGTTATTATGCAGATTTCAGACGGAGCTGATGAAAGATGTACCAATAATGGTATTGAAACAACAGGTGATCATCCAGAGGTCTGCGGTTATCATTCTGTTCAGAGGTCAGTGAGGCACAAATTATGTGGGTGTAACTGAGCGCACCGAGAATTAGTTAGAGGAAACCTTGCAGTAGTTTAATGTTATTTGAAATCATGAATAAGTTTCGTTGGAAGTCGCTAAGTGCTCTCTTTCTTAAATACTAGATCAAAAACATTACGCGTATTCACGTGCCGTCAGTCAAGCTGCCTTAATAAAAACCCACGGTTGTTAACTGTATTACTTGTCTTACTGGGTTAAACTGGTAACATAAAAGTAGACGTCTCAATGAGTAGACTGTGACAATATTTTAAATCTTTAATACGCGAAATACCTTCCCATGGTTGGCTTGCAAGCTGTGGAAAGAGCACTAGAATGCGCCGGTACAGAGTATCCCAGCAAGTGGATAAAGCGACATCTGTGGGTAGAAACATGCACTACGTGAACGCTGACGGCTGCGGCGTGCACGCTGTGACCCGGAAGTTGCACATGTGCAGGAGCACCGCATGCTTGCAGAATTTCAGGCCGGCCCTGATCTACATCAACATCTACATCTACATCTACATGGTTACACTGCACCCGGCAGAGGGTTCACCGAACCATTTTCGGACTACTTCTCTATCATCCCAATCTCGAATGGCGCCTGGGAAAAAAGAACACCTACACCTTTCCGCTCGAGCTCTGATTTCTCTTATTTTATTATGATGATTTCTCCCTACGTAGGTGGGTGTCAAAAAAATATTTTCGCATTTGGAAGAGAAACTTGGTGATTGAAATTTCTTAAATAGACCTTGTCGCAATGAAAACCGCCTTTGTTTCAGTGAATGCCACCCCAACTCGCGTATCATATCAGTTGCACTCTCAACACTATTGCGCAATAACACGAAACGAGCTGCCCTTCTTTGCACTTTTTCGATGTCCTCCGTCAATCCTACCTGGTAAGGATCCCACACCGTGGAGCAATATTACAGCAGAGGACGGACAAGTGTAATGTAGGCTGTCTCTTTACTGGGTTTGTCGCATCTTCTAAGTGTTCTGCCAACAAAGCGCAATCTTTGTTTCACCTTCCCCACAATATTATCTATATGGTCTTTTCAATCTAAATTGCTCGTAATTGTAATTCCTAGGTATTTAGTCGAATTGACAGCCCTTAGAGTTGTGCGATTTATCGTAGACCCAAAATTTATCAGAATTTTTTTAGTACCCATGTGGATGACCACGCACTTTTCTTTGTTTAGTGCCAATTGAAACTTCTCTCACCACACAGAAATTCTCCCTAGATCATTTTTTAATTCGAATTGACCGTCTGATTATTTTACTAGACGGTAATTACAGCATCATCTGCAAACAATCTAAAGGGGTTGTTCAGATTATCACCTAGATCATTTATGTAAATCAGGAACAGCTGAGGGCCTGTGACACTACCCTGCGGAACGCCAGATATCACCTCTGTTCTACTCGATGATTTACCGTCTATCACTACGAACTGTGACCTCTCTGAGAGGAAATAACGAATCCAGTCACACAACTGAGACGATACTCCATATGCACGTAATTCGATTAATAGTCGCTTGTGAGGATCGGTAAAAGTGTACCAAACTCCCCTAACGGTGGGCTTCCGTGGCTGACGACCCACGCAGGTGCCAATGTTAACACCTGGTCATCGGCGACTACTATTGAAATGGGCACATGAACATCGGCACACGACGTTTGGCGCAGTTGTAGAACGTTGCTGGGTTTGGTGAATACCGGTACTTTCTTCATCATACTGATTGGGGGGGGGGGGAAATCCGTCGTATTCCAGGGGAACATCTCTCTGACACCTGTACTACGGGATGGAATCAAGCTGGCGGTTGTTTCATTATTTCTGAGAAACATTCACTAGGCATTCATGAGTCCAGTGGAGCTCGTGCAAGACACCACGACGGCAAAGGAGTATCGTACACTGGACCACGTGCAGCCCTTCATGATGATCATGTTTCCCGACGGCAGCGGCATTTTTCAACAAGATAATGCACCGTATCACAAGGCCAGAAACGTGGTGGAGTAGTTCCAGGAACAAAGTGACGAGTTCCAGTTGATGTGCTAGCCTTCCAGCTCGTCTGATCAGAACCCAATCGAACACATTTGGGATGTGAATGACTGTGGCGTCAGATGACATCATCCCCCTCCCTGGACTTTAGGGGAATTAAGTGATTTGTGTTTGCGACTGTGCTACCACCTCTCTCCAGGGACTCACCAAGGCCTCATTGCTTCCATGCCATGACGCGTCGCCGCTGTTATCTGCGCCAAAGGTGGAAATACGGGCCATTAGGTAGGTCACAATGTTGGGGTTGATCAGTGTATTTTTGTCTTGCTGTTCACGGGAAATATCTGCTGAAAACAATGGAAGTAGGACACATACAGTCCCAGAAGACTGCACCATTGGTACTTCTGATGGGGAAACTACCGATGAAGATGATTCAATTCGAGATCCAAAAAGGATGCCTCTGAGAGCGGAGAAGGATGGTCTGTCGGCGGCTGGGATTGTTGTTTTGTATGCGGTAGCGGTATTCGCGGGCAGTGGTCGGTACCCATGTGCGTTGTGCCGTCATGTGACCCTTGCAACTGGATCCTTGGCTTCAGCAGTGGGTGCGCACTGGCAGTGGACTGGTATCCTCGCAGCGTCTACGAAAAATATAATTATATGGCAGGCATCCACGAGATCGGAGTGGATATTGGTGAACCTCTACTGCTCTGAATTGTATAGTTTGCTCACCCTGTCTTCCGAACGACAATTCGTGACATCCTGTTGGGTGTGTAGGGAAGCAGCCTACTCACACCTTATAAAATTCACATCAGTCTTTCCATTGTGTGCCAGCCAGTCCGCTGTAACTAGCTCTGACGTCATACATGTTGCGCAATACTTTAAAAATCAAGTAAATAACCTCAAACGTTTCTAGCATGTCAGGAGTAATACTAAATCAATATGTATTGAATATCAGTTTAACAACTTTAACCATTTTCGAAATTTGGACGTTTTTCTGTAAAAATCGTTGGCGCAACAGAAAAGAGCTAGAAACTTAAAAATTTGTATTTAGATTCCTTTTGCATAATAATTTAGTTGAAACAGTATTCTGGATCTCACAAATAAATATTTTAGTTGAAATTCATGATTTTCTGGTTTTTGTCTTAGAAATTAAGGAAACAAGATAGATTAAGTAGGCGAATAAATAAAGCTAGGATGTTTAAATTTAAGTAGAAGGGAGATCCGCTATAATCATAAAAATGTGAGAAGTTTCAACAGAATAGCCATAAAACTATAGCGATAGCGTATCTCCAAAGGGCAAGTTCAGAGCTCGTCTACTGCGTGTAGTGTTATACCTGACAACAGGAATAAATTAATAGTTGGTGGCGACTTCAATGTACCCTCGATATGTTGGCGAAAATATGTGTTTAAATTGGGTGGTAGGCATAAAACGTCAGTGGAAATCGTACTGAATGCCTTCTCAGAAAATTATTTTTCGAATAACTAGTTTTGGAGCACACTCGAAGTGTAAATGTTTGGGTAAACAAACTTGACTTCTTAGCAATAAATAATTCTGACCAAATAAGGAGCATCATGGCATGTATAAGGATAAGCGACCAAAAATACACGCAAAACAGATGTCATAAAAAAAGCAGATAAGAATTCATTTGACACCCTGCTTACCATCAGCCTGTACCTCTTCCAGTCTATGTAAGCGTAGACAGGTGCGGTTTAAATTTAAAGAAATAGTATCGACGGTAATTGAGAGGTATATACCAAATAAATTACTAAGAGCATACATGAGCCTCCATGGTACACAAAACAGGTCAGAAGGAACGAAAAAAAGCAAGCGAAATTTAAAAGTACATATAATCCCCCAGATTGGCGAAATTTTAAAGAAGCTGGATATTTAGAGAGAATATCAATGAGAGATTCTTATAACAGTTTCCCCCAAAGAAACTCTGTCTCGAAATCTGGCAGAAAATTCAAAGAGATTGTGGTCGTGTGTAAACTACACCACTGGCAAGACGCAATCAATACCTTCATTACTCGATAACAACGGTGATGTTATTGATGATAGCGCCACTAAAGCAGAGTTGCTGGACACGATTTTCCGAAATTCCTTCACAGAAGAAGGCGAGGTAAATATTCCTTAATTCGAATCAAGGACAACTGCCAACATGAATAACTTAAAAGTAGATGTCCTTGGTGTAGTGAAGCAGCTTAAAACAGTTAAGGAAGGCAAGGCTTCCGGCCAAGATTTTATACCAGGCAGCTTCCTTTCAGATATGCTAATACGATAGCACCATATTTAGCAATCGTATACAACCGACCGCTCGACAAAAGATACGTACCTAAAGACTGGAAAGTTGCACAAGCCACATATGTACCCTAGAAACGAAATAGGAATAATCCACTGAATTACGGGCCCACATCACTAACGTAGGTTTACAGTAGGATTTTGGAACATGTACTGGTATTGACCAATAGCCAGTACAGATTCGTAAAATATTATTCTTGTGAAACACAACTAGCTCTTTATTCTCCGGATGTAATGAATGTCATCGACAGGGGACGTCAAATTGATTCCATATTTTTAAATTTCCAGAAGGCTTTTGACGTCGTTCCTCACAAGCGACTTCTAATTAAATTGCGTGCCTGTGGGGTGTCGCCTCATTTGTGTGACTGGATTCGTGGTCTCCTTACAGAAACTTCACAGTTCGTAATAATTTACGGAAAGTAATTGAGTAAAACAGAAGTAACATCTGGCGCTCCCCAAGGAAGTGTTGCAGGCCCACTGTTGTTCCTGATCTACATAACCGATTTCGGAGACAATATGGGCAGTCGTGTTAGACTGTTTGCAGATGATGCTGCCATTTATCATCATGTAATGTCGTCAAATGATCAAAACGGATTGCAAAATGATTTAGACAAGATATCTGTATGGTGTAAAAAGTGGCAATTGACTCCAAGTCACGAAGAAAAGTGTGAACTCATCCAAATGATCACTGAAAAGAATCCACTACATTCCAGTTACACGATAAATCACAGAAATCTTAGTGCTGTAAACTTAACTAAACATGTAGGGATTACAATTTCTAAAACTTAAATTGGAACGATCCCGTGGTAATGTGGGGAAAGCAAACCAGTGACTTCGATTTATTGGCAGAACACTTAGAAAATGTAACAGGTTTACTAAAGATCCTGATCACATTACACTTGTCCACTCTCTGCTTGAGTACTGCTGTGCGGTGTGGGATCCGCATCAGGTAAGACTGACGGATAATACCGAAAAAGTTAGGGAGTGCCACGAATATGATACACGAACTGTGGTGGCAGTCATCAAAACAAGTCCGTTTTTCGCTGCGGCATGACCTGCTCATGAAATTTCAATCACCAACTTTCTCCTCGGAGTGTGAAAATATTTTGTTGGCGTCCACCTAGATAGGGTGAAATGATCATCGTCATAAAATAAGTGGCCGGCTGCGGTGGCCGTGCGGTTCTAGGCGCTTCAGTCCGGAACCGCGGGACTGCTACGGTCGCAGGTTCGAATCCTGCCTCGGACATGGATGTGTGTGATGTCCTTAGGTTAGTTAGGTTTAAGTAGTTCTGAGTCTAGGGGACTGATGACCTAAGATGTTAAGTTCCAGAGTGCTCAGAGCCATTTTCATAAAATAAGTGAAATCAGGGCTCGCACGAAAAGAGTTAGGTATTCGTTTTTCCCGTCCGCTGGTCGAAAGTGGAAGAGCAGAGAAGTAGTTAAACAGGTGGCCCGGTGAACTCTCTGCCAGGACGTGAGTGAATTTCAGGGTAATCAGAGACCTGTAGCTGCAGAATCCTGCATCTGTTAAAACCTGGAAAAGGAATTCATACTTACTGAGATATTCTTCCGATGTCTTTCTGGACATTTTTATTCGTCCATACAATTGTAAAACAAGCTACGAGCGTCCATGTGTTATCAAAGCGTGCGCTGCGGTTGCCGTCTGGGTTCTGAGGCGATGGTGGAAATTAAACAAGCTCCTGTTAGCTGCTATGTTGGTGTTGGTGAAAAGTATACATAAGCTTGTCGGCTCTCGGGCCCATTACTTCCCTGGATAACACCAATGAGGGGCAATGCCTGTTGCTTGACATAGGGCGATAAGAATATATTTTAATCAGTAATGTGATGCCAGTTCGTGATTTTAACACAGACGTGACATTCATCGTAGATGATGGTATTTATTTTGTCAACTGACGATGGCTTTTGAGGATGCTTGAGAACTATGCCTAGCCACGCCAACAGTTGTTACTCTGCCGCATTCACTAACCATTCCCCACACATCCAATTTAAAAGTTGCGAAAGAAGTTGTGTGGGTCTATAATTGAATAAAAACAGCTACAGCGGATTACTGGATTTTTTACAGTTTTATATTTAATAATTTTAACATCTGCATTAAAAAAAATTGTTTACTCTATGAATTGTCAATCAATAACGTATAATGATTTTAGCTATGGTTGTCCAGTTTTAAAATTAACTGTAAGAAATCAATACAGAACAGAAACGGGATCCATTATTAGAATCAGAATACAGACGAGCTTTGGAAGACTTCAGTTCGAACGAAGCAGAAAGGTTAGATAACATTCCATCAGAATTTCTAAAACTTTTGGGAAAATGGCAACAAAACGACTGCTCACCTTCTTGGGTAGAATGTATGAGCCTTGTGAAAAAACATCTGACCTTCGGAAAAACATCAACATAATTTTGAAGACAGCAAAAGTGGAGAAGTGCGACAATTATCGCACAATCACCTTAATAGCTCATGCAAACAAGTTGCTGACAAGAATAATATATAGAAGAATAGAGAAGAAAATTGAGGATGTGTTAAGTGACGATCAGTTTGGCTTTATAAAAGTAAGGGCATCAGAGAGAGAGTTCTGATGTTGCGCTTCATAGTGGAAACAACACCAAGGAAAAATCAAGACACGTTCATAGGATGTGTCGCCTTGGAAAAAGCGTACAACAACGTAAAATGGTATAAGATGTTCGAAATTCTGAGGAAAATAGGTATTACTCATAGCGGCAGACATAATATACAACACGCACGAGACCCAAGAGGGAATGACAAGAGTGGAAGACCAAGAATAGAGTGCTCGTATTAAAATGGGTGTAAGACAGGAATAGTTTATCGCCTCTACTGTTAAGTCTCTATGCCGGAGAAACGATAATGGAAATAAAAGAAAGGTTCAAAAGCGTAATTAAAATTCAGAGCGAAACGTTAACAATATAAGATTCGCTGATGACATTGCTATCCTCAGTGAAAGTAACGAAGAAATACAGAACGTGCTGAATGGAAAGAACTGTCCTATGAGTGCAGAGTATGGACCGAGAGTAAATCTAAGAAAGACAAAAGTGATGGACAGTGGCAGAAATTAGAACAGCGAGAAACTTAATATGAGGATTGATGGTCATGAAGTAGATGACCTTAAGGAATTCTGCTACCTAGGCAGCAAAACATCTCATGATGGAGGGAGCAAAGTTGACGTCAAAAGCAGACAAACACTGTCGAAATGCGGAGTCAGGCCGGGACCGCTGGCGGTGTCCACGTGTGGTCGGATCGTGAGGCGCTAGCTGCAAGAGCTACAAAATTCGTTGCCTACCGAACCTGGACACTGAAATTGAGTGATCAGTTAACCTGTTATGAAACCTCAACTGCTGTGACATCTCTTCATTCATTACCATTGTTGCTTTCGGGGGCGTTCCGGCTAGCAGCAACGTGTGGTATGTCGGAGTCGGCGAAATTTTGCAGCCGTCTTCCTGTATGGTCTCTAACTATTAAATTGGTTGTTGCGTATCAGTGAAGTGCACCAGTAGTATTTTCTGCCTTGTGGCCATTAAAGCCCCAGTTACCGGCCCTCGTCGTTCGCTGGTTACGGCCCCCTCCACAACCATAATCTGATCCGCCCTACCCTGTGAAACCAGATTTCAGGAAGACTATTGGAGGCGAACGTAACATACCCAGAGAAGGCCTACTTGCAAAGTTTCATAAACCGGCTTCAAATTATGTAGGGATGGTGAGGACAAGATTAAGTAACACTGTAAGTAGGCTGTTTAGGTTTTTTATTGGTAACGCCACCTCTGTATGAAAATCACTGGCTGTGCTGTGTGCAGTCTGTGGCTGCTTTGCATTGTTGTAATACTCGCCATTGTAGTGTTAGGCAGCTGGCTGTGAACAGCACGTAGCGTTGCGCAGTTGGAGGTGAGCCGCCAGCAGTGGTGGATGTGGGGAGAGAGATGGCGGAGTTTTGTAATTTGTCATGAACTGCTATATATATGATGATATCAAGGTAAATACATTCTTTGTTCTCTATTAATATCTTTCATTTGCTAACTATCCCTATCAGTAGTTAGTGCCTTCCATAGTTTGAATCTTTTATTTAGCTGGCAGTAGTGGCGTTCGCTGTATTGCAGTAGCTTGAGTAGCGAAGATTTTTGTGAGGTAAGTCATTTGTGAAAGGTATAGTTTAATGTTAGTCAGGGCCATTCTTTTGTAGGGATTATTGAAAGTCAGATTGCGTTGCGCTAACAAAATATTGTGTGTCAGGTTAAGCACAGTCTAGTAAAATTGTTAAAAGGGGACGTTTCATATGTCGACCCTTAGCCTAGGATACCTCACTGGAATCTTCTGATTTTTTCTTGTAGTTTGTGTAATTAGTGTAGCTTTTGTTTATTGCTAGCGCGTAATCATAGAGGGAATTTCCTTTGTAGTTGTAGTTTTTCATTGTTGTAAAGTAAAACAGTTGTGGCATGCATGTAGATTAGCACCAAGTATTTCGCAGCTGCAATTAACTAGATATTATTTTGAGTGCTATGTTAATGTGTTCTCTTGTTTTTGCTCTTCAAATTGTGTTTTTCTGTGTTATCGTGTGAAATATTGTGACAATAATGGCGTGTGAAAAACGTAACACTAGGCTACAAAGTAAACTGAGAAATAATAGTGACGACGAGCGTAGCTTATCAGCACCACTGTGTAATGAATTAACAGACATTCAAAGTAGTAATTTGATAACTGTGCATAGGGAAATGGAGCGGGCGTCAAATAATGGTGTAGACAGTGAAATAGGTAGTGAACGGGGAAGCATTATCGATCGATCGGTCGGCAACAGCTCGCCTCAGGAATCGGGAATGACAGAACACAATATTGCAAATACTGTAGACTTAGGTTTTGGGTCCTCACCGTTTTCTCAAATGAGTCAAGACATATTTTCTGCTTGTCAAAATGTGAATGTTGCCGGCGAAAATGCACTGCCAAAAAGCATAGAGAAACAGATTCCAGACCCTAATACATTATTATTGCAATTAATGCAACAAATGGAACAAAATCAGAGGCAAATGGGACAAAGGCTTCAAAAGTTAGACACAATGGAACAACACCAGAGACAAACACAGCAACAGTTAGACACAGTGGAACAAAATCTTAACAAGTTAGACACAATGGAACAACACCAGAGACAAACACAGCAACAGTTAGACGCAATGGGACAAAATCTTCAAAAGTTAGACACCATGCTTGAACAAACACGTGAAGATTTAACTACTGAGTTACATAACATTGAATCGAAATGTCAAAAAGTCTGTAATGACATAAAAACACAAATTTGTGAGCATTTTCAACCTACTTTTTCGCGGCATGAAAATGCATTACAGAATCACGAAGCAGCCATAAAAGAACTGCAAACTATTGTTCATGAAAATCATGAGACCTTGCAAGCTAAATTTGACTCAGTTGCATCTACCGATTCGGTTACGCAACTTGCAAAATCTCAGGAAAACTTAAAGGACACAGTAGATACTCTGAAACTTGGTTCAGAAAAACACACTGAGGAAATAAGTACACTATCGGAGAAAGTAGCCGAACTTTCGGATCAGTTCACTAATTTATCTACGAAGGTAGATGATAATCTGAATGACACAAAACCGGTAGTCTTTAATGACACAGAAGAGAGCGAACAAATTAGGAAACTGAAACAAAATCTGAATCAACACCAAAGAGAAATCCGGGAAGTACAAGATCAGCTGACACAGGTAATACAAGAATTACGTATTTCAGAGGACACTCGCGCCCCAATACGGGATGAGGACCTTAGAAATACGGAAAAGCCGCAAAATAATAACACAGGGCATTTCGGAAGTTATGAAAGAAATTGGCAATGTGCACCGAATTTTGAGATGGAACCGCCGAAACGACGTAACAATGACCGACATGCGACTCGCCGACACGATGATTTTGACTATAAGCTGTTCATTACTACACGTAAATTCAAAACGTTTAAGAATTCCGGCAACGACATTCATCCACAAGCGTGGCTTCATCAATTCTCTCATTGTTTTCCTCCCAACTGGTCGTTGGAGCACAGGTTAGAATTTATGTGTGGCTACTTAGAGAATGAACCAGCTGTAAGAATGCGGTCGGTCATTCACGATTGCCACAGTGAAGGAGAGTTTTACCATGCCTTCCTCTCAGCATATTGGTCTCAAGCCACACAAGACCAAGTAAAACATAGCATCATAATGATGAATCATTTCGAACAATCTGAATTCTCCAGTCTTGTGAAATATTTTGAAGACATGTTGCACAAGAATCAGTACCTGTCAAACCCATACAGCCCCTCAGAACTCATCCGCATTTGCTTAATCAAATTACCTGAACATTTACGACACATTATTTTGGCAGGACGTTGCAAAGACGACATTGAAGCGTTTCAGGGACTCTTACAAGAATTAGAAATTGACACTGACAATCGCGGAACGCGGAAACAGGAACACAACAATTACAGGTCATATCCGTCGCAATTCCATGATGAAAGAAATAATAACTGGATGCGACAAGGCTATTCTCACAACACAAATCGTAACCAAAAAAGACACCACCCATATGACAACCGTTGGCAGAATAATAGGTACAGAGAAAGATCGCACTTCCATAGTAATGAACATGATAGAGATTACCATAGAAACAGACAATATAGGAACCAAAACAATTATTATCAAAGGAGACAGAATAACTTCAGACGCAACAGTTCGGCGCACAATTACGATTCAGGGAGAAATTCTCCACTACGTGACGGACAAGGAAGAAACTACAGGAACTACAGACATGACGACAGACGATGGGATCATAACGACAGAGCCGAATTGCATCAGAACTGGCGGGATTTAAACAGGGCAGGGCCCTCTCGTCACGGTGAATTTGTAGAAGTTAGGTCTCCAAATCCCAATTACGGCACGCGCCAACAAAGAGACAGACAATGACTCGCACAGCAGGCAGCCGCGTGCGCCCGCTGGCTCCGAAAAAAATAACATAAGACGCTAGCCTTGAGAAAAATTTTAGCATTCTTTACCGACGCATACCGCATGATAATTGCATTCAAGTTCAAACTCTGAGTACTATGAAGAGTAAAAGATTGCACCACATTTCACATATAAACCGCTTATTGAGAGATAATCTGCTTTTTAACTTAGTCTTAGCTATAAAACTTTTCACTTCACATTTCTAGTATGCTTTGTCTGACTTAAGAATCTGTTAACATGCAACAATGTTTGAAGTTAAATATCCAGTCTAGAACCTAGGGAACATTTTTAAACAGAAGTTACGAATGCGTTGTTATAGTGAACAGACGACACAGTGTTATTGTGTGTGTGCATTCTTGCTTGTTTGTTGCACGATTACGTAACGACTATAAGGCTCACATACTTAGAACATTTACCAGTACTGCTAATGAGATTTTAATACAACATTTTGGTCTATTTGAAAATACATTCTGGATTTAAAGTACTTTCAGTGATACCAGGTGACACAGTGGTTAGTTTATGTGACAGCTACACGATTTTATCACGACGCTACTAATGAGTGACAATTTACAATGTTGCTTTTGCGGTGTATCTGTTTTATATCTCCACAGCTTTCTGAATTCTTCTGGAAAGTAAAACAGGTTTTAGTAGTAACTTTTGTAGTATAGCTACAATGAGACAGGGTTTTCCGTAGCACAACAATACGTTACAGTACAGTACTTTCTTCATCACAACAATAAGCGTAATAACTACGATATCTATACGCAAAGCATTTCACTTTTGTTTATCTTGAGGTAAGTACATTGACTTCTGCAGAACTTCGCTTTCGGAGGACGATAACTACGACACTTCCACAGAGATTATGTTGCGACAAGACGCACAGTTTAGCGCTACAGTACACGCATTTGAGTGATTAATCTTATACTTAAAACACTTACTTTTAAAGATTTTTGAATTACAAAGAAAGTTTTCCGTGATACATTTCATTCCATTGCTGTAATTTGTAACACCTGAGGGTATAATTACGTTAATCCTCAGGGGGGTACACGCTTACTTTGTGTACCATGTGTTTGGCAAACACAAGGAGCCCTAGCTAATATGGTATTTGCTTATACAACTTTACACATCGGTACCGCATTTCTCTAACACACAAATTACACAGCTATCTGATCAGTTAACTGAGAGATAAACTTTTTTTTACTACATCAGTGACACATGTTTACGCAATTTCACAGTTGGGTAATTTCGCACTTATGAAATTGTATTTAGTCTGTACTTTGTGAACTGTTCATATTTTTTCGGAACCATTGTGATACTATGAGAGCTTTGAATGATGTATTTGGTAAGGGAGCATGATTTCAAAGTACATTTGAGGTAGATGACACTTTTGACATGAGCAGAGAATTTTTTTAGGTTTTGAAATTATTGGAGGAAGCTACGACGATTTTGAGATTTGACTGAGGTGTTATGATGTTATTTTTACGACGACGATGTGTATTATGCTGTTGAGGTATGTTTATGATCAATAAGCTGATGCTATATAAGGAATGTGATTACGTGTTTATATGTATATGAATAATGGATAAAAGTTAGGGACTCTTGACTTGTGAAAAAGGATGTTGGAAACCAAGAATCGTACTTTAAGAGTTATGAAATGCGTGTAAATGCGTGAATGTATCACAATGACGGCGAAAATTTTTTGGACACTGTTATATTTATAGGATTTTGTTTCTACACATTTGCAACGTAAATTCTCGACCTCTGAAATTTTTATATGAGACTGTCACTGTAGCGGAAACTACTGTCGTAAATATTTCCGTAAGAAAGTTAAGTGACCACCTGCACGTGCGTCGTGGGCACACAGCTGTGTCAGACACCTGGAGAACAAGCCATTAGGGTGTGCCTTTCCCGAAGCACAGGTAGAAAAAAAAAAGGGGAGGCCATTATCCTCGCTATTGACATTTCCTTGTTGAAAGCATACTGTGGAGCTCGTAATTTATGATATTTACTGAAATGCCTAATGAAATGACGAGAAATATTTTTACATCTGCACACCTGATTATGACAAGCGTCTTTCTACGAGAGTTGAGAGAATTTCTACTAACTTATGAAATGTCACATGACTATTGAATGATATTTTTATGCTTTGCTTTTTATAGTTGCTTATTTCATTTGATATCTAGTTTCCAGCTGTGTTGCAGCATTGCTTTTATAAAATAAAATGCATTTGCTTATGTGAACACTTTCTGTCAACAGATCTATTAAATAATAATTTTGTAATCCACATTCTTAAAAAAAGGAGCACTTGGAAAGGAAAGAACAATAAGAAGGGACTAGTAACAGTAACTGCACACATAATTTTCTTTTCAAGTACATGGTAATATTTTTTTTACAATAAGTTGTTGTGGTGCACCACTTTAATTACATAGACATTAAGATGTGAATAGACATTTCCCTTGTCTGCGTTGTTGTCTTTAGTGTAATATTTTTTGTGCTTGATCTTTGCCATGCTTAGGTATTAATTATAGCATTTGCTGCTTGCCTTTTGTATTTTTTATCATTGCTGTTTGTGTTAATTGTTTTGTGCTGCTGCATTGCCTTGTTCCTTAGTTTAGCATCTGAGCTCAGTAGATTTAAGTTAGCTTAAGAGGGGGTAGACTATATAAGAGACTGCGTTGCGATGAATTGGAAGAAATGCATTGAGAAGTCATACGAAAAAAGTACAGAAAGCAGGTATAGATAGTACTTTTGGGAATAATGATGAACAAAGGGAGATCTTCATGCAAAATACTGCAGTAAAACAAACCCTGTCCTTTCCTTTTGTGTCATCCCTCTATATGTTTGTGTACCCTTGTGTATTTGTGTTTTTCCTGTCTTTATGTGATTAGCTAATAAGATTTATGTTGTAGAATTTTTCTGATAATATGTTATTTTCTTTGTAAAGTTGTTTAGACATTATTTATTCTGTTCTGTTTTAATGCTCATGTGTGCAGTTGATGTTTCGAAAGTTATTCTGATCTTTTATGTATTTACTTATGTTATAATTCCTGTAACACTGATGTATATGTTTATTTCTATTGTTTTGTAAAGACTGTATTACTACAAATGTTATCTGTATTGTTATGTTCTTTAATGATGTATTTTGTACCTTTGTAATTGTATTCTTATGTTATCAAATTGTAATTGACACCAGTTCATCATATTATTAATTTGTAAGTTCCATTTCACTGCACACGTTTCTGTTGGTCATATTATATGGACAATATGTGAGAATTAGGGACTGTTAGTGTTTGCACGTGTGTTAATAATTCAGCAAGGGACTGGATAACAGCATTGCTGGTTCTAAGGACATTTCAAAAAAAAATTTTTGTGAGTGCGCAATTGGTGGTTATGGACTTGCTATATTATCCGAAAAGACTCTTCAATGGTGATTGTGCACCTGCACAGTCGCAACAGATGGCTGCTGGCCATCTCTACAAGGACTACAGTGGGTCGGCATCTTTGATGACCCACCAATATCATTATTTCTACAAGGACTGCAGTGGGTCGGCACCTCTGATGGCCCACCAATACCACAATCTCTACCAGGACTGCAGTGGGTCTGCACCTCTGGTGGCCCACCAATACCGTAATCTCTACCAGGACTACACTGGGTCTGCTCTGTGATGACCTACCTACCAATATTCTTCAAAACGTCGAATGACTCTGCTGTGGGTTTGCTCTGTTGTGGCCCATGAACTGTCTGCTTGTCGAGAGTCAGCACTGTCTTTCCGTTGGAAGGACAACGCTACTTCTTCAAGACTGCATGGAAATCCACTACTTCTGTGTGCAATTTCTTTTACTAATGAGACTTTGTGAAAAAAAACTGTAATTACTATTATGATGAATGATCAGGACTATCTTTATGGACTGTGAGAAAATTTTAGCTTTTGACCAACATTGTATCAATAAGTGTGTGCATTTGATTTCTTTGTTATTGTAATTACGATTATGAAAAATTTTAACAAATATGTATTGCCCAGTGCCCAAAACAATTAGTAAAATTTTTTGTGGGGAGCATGGGGGCTATGTAAGTAGGCTGTTTAGGTTTTTTATTGGTAACGCCACCTCTGTATGAAAATCACTGGCTGTGCTGTGTGCAGTCTGTGGCTGCTTTGCATTGTTGTAATACTCGCCATTGTAGTGTTAGGCAGCTGGCTGTGAACAGCACGTAGCGTTGCGCAGTTGGAGGTGAGCCGCCAGCAGTGGTGGATGTGGGGAGAGAGATGGCGGAGTTTTGTAATTTGTCATGAACTGCTATATATATGATGATATCAAGGTAAATACATTCTTTGTTCTCTATTAATATCTTTCATTTGCTAACTATCCCTATCAGTAGTTAGTGCCTTCCATAGTTTGAATCTTTTATTTAGCTGGCAGTAGTGGCGTTCGCTGTATTGCAGTAGCTTGAGTAGCGAAGATTTTTGTGAGGTAAGTCATTTGTGAAAGGTATAGTTTAATGTTAGTCAGGGCCATTCTTTTGTAGGGATTATTGAAAGTCAGATTGCGTTGCGCTAACAAAATATTGTGTGTCAGGTTAAGCACAGTCTAGTAAAATTGTTAAAAGGGGACGTTTCAACACAATAGGACGAAACCTCTGTCATGTGCTTCACAATCGTTTGCAGAGCATAGATGTATGAGTAGATGTATAAAAGACCGTCGTGGATTCCCTTTTAGCCGGCCAGGTAGTCGAGTGGTTCTAGGCGCTACAGTCTGGAACCGCGCGACCACTACGGTCGCAGGTTCGAATCCTGCCTTGGACATGGATGTGTTTGATGGCCTTAGGTTAGTTAGGTTTAAGTAGTTCTAAGTTCTAGGGGACTGATGTCCTCAACAGTTAAGTCCCATAGTGCTCAGAGCCATTTGAACAATTTGATCCCCTTTTCTATCAAATGATTCGAAATAACACGATCGGCTTTTGTCTTAATTTTGATAGCCAAACGAACAGTGGGAAATGGACAAATGGGGTATGAAATTGATTGAGGTCTAGTTTTGCAATGAAATACAGTATTGCTTCAAAATAGTCGGAGTAATTATCAAAAACTCAATACAGACATAAGAGAAAATTGAAAGAATTCACAAACAGCTGCTGCTAGGTACGTAAATGAGGTGTGAAAATGTCCGTGTCCTCAATAAATAACTATTTGGCGAATAAAAAGTTACATTGGAGCGATATTTAACAAATAAAATAGGAAATGAAAAATATTTGAAAAAGGTCAAATCGTTTGTGAAATTATTAGTCTAAAAGTAAGAAATAAAACAGATTAGTGAAAGATTAGACGTGCCAAATGAAGTGTAAATTGAGAATTTAAATACCACTTTTTGAATTAGAATCACAGAACTCTAAAGAGTTCTTGAGATTACTTGCCTGGTGGATCATGTAGACCACGCAGCCTGTTGTTTAGTCTTGATATATTTCTGTCATCTATGCTCAAAGAAGTAAAGAAGTACCAACAAGTTTCACGGTCAACGTTTCTTCGGTATTTTTTCGTATGTTAGGAAAGAAAATTTACTTGGCGAAAGAACTAGTATCTGACATGCAAGCGCTGTCGACATCACTGGTCTGACTTACACACGTTCCTTATTTGTTAAAAAAAGTCAATATAAAAAATAAAATTGCAGCCATAAATCAGAGAACAGATCCTATCGAACGATAACGAGCGATCAAAAAGATTCCGTTCTAAGGCCGTACAGTCTAGAATCGGTAAGCTAGTCAGGCAAAATTGACGTGAATAACGAGGCAATCACTTCACTGTCGCGCCACTTTAAAGATACCCTTTTGGTCAAACACTATGTCCTCTTGCATGAAAAAGTCCTTAACAATCTGCTGTACATCGTCATCCGACAGGTATCGTCAGCCCTTCAGTAACTTTAAGAGCCCGAAGGCGTTATCTCCACATGGGGAGAGATCACCACATGGGGAGAGATCACCACATGGGGAGAGATCACCACATGGGGAGAGATCACCACATGGGGAGAGATCACCACATGGGGAGAGATCACCACATGGGGAGAGATCACCACATGGTGAGATATCACCACATGGGGAGAGATCACCACATGGGGAGAGATCACCACATGGGGAGAGATCACCACATGGGGAGAGATCACCACATGGGGAGAGATCACCACATGGGGAGAGATCACCACATGGGGAGAGATCACCACATGGGGAGAGATCACCACATGGGGAGAAATCACCACATGGGGAGAAATCACCACATGGGGAGAGATCACCACATGGGGAGAAATCACCACATGGGGAGAGATCACCACATGGGGAGAGATCACCACATGGGGAGAGATCACCACATGGGGAGAGATCACCACATGGGGAGAGATCACCACTATAGGGCTGGTAATGGGGAGTCTTCCGACCAGTTGAGCTGGCCTCCTGGATTGACCAGTGTCTTGTGTTCCAACATTATGAACCACCTCGAAGAGAGTGGTCTATTGACACGTAGTTAACGCGCATTCAGAAAACGTCGGTTTGGTGAAACACAACTAACTCTTTACTCGCACGGTGTTGAGTGCTGTGGATACAGGATTCCAAATTTATTCCGTATCAATAGATTTCCAGCGATTGCAATCAGATTGCCTGCTCAGGGTATATCGTTTCAGTTATGTCTGGATTCGTGATTTGCTTCAGAGAGGTCACAGTTCGTGGCAATTGATGAAAAGTCATCAAGCAGAATAGAATTGATTTCTGGCATTCTCCAAGATAGTGTTATAGGACTTCTACTGTTCCTCGTTCATATAAATGATTTAGGAGACAATCTGAGCAGCCGTCTTAGGTAGTTTGCAGATGACGCTGTAGTTTATCATCTAATAAAATCATCAGAAGATCAAAAATCAATTACAAAACGCTTTAGATAACATATCTCTATGGTGTGAAAATTGGCAATTGGCCCTAAATTATGGAAAGTGTGAGGTCATTCACATTAATGCTAAAAGGAATCAGTTACACTTTCTGGTACTCGATAATACAATCAAATCCCCCAAGGCCGTAACTTCAACTAAATACCTAGGAATTACAATTAGGAACCGCATAAATTGTAAAGAACACACAAGGTATTATTGGGGAGTCGAACCAAAGACTGCGATTTATTAGCGGAACACGCACAAAAGCAACAGAACTATTAAAGAGACTGCTTACACCACGCTTATTCGTCCTCTTTTGGAGTACTCCAATGCAATGTGGGATGCCTTCCAGGTAGAATTAACGGAGTAAATCGAGAAAGTTCAAAGAAGGGGAGCACATATTATCGAGAAATAAGGGAGAGATTGACACAAATATGATACAAGATTTGTGGTGCAAATCATTAAAAAAAAATATATATATAAAAGGCTTTTTCATTGAGGCGGGATTTCAATCACTAACTTTCTCCTTCGAATGCGAAAATATTTTGTTGACGCCAACCTACATAGAGAGAAACGAACATCGTAATAAAACAGGGGAAGTCAGAGCTCGCAAGGAAAGATACAGATGTTCGTTTTTCCGCGTGCTGTTCGGGAGTGGAATAAGAGAGAATTAGTGTGAAGGTGGTTCGATGAAACCTTTGCCATGCACTTAAGTGTAATTTGCGGAGTAACCATGTAGATGTAGATGTGTCTGACCGCGACCAGCACTTGGGGCACTATTCCACAACGGTGATTTTCGGCAAACGTGCTGCCACATACAAATTCGTTATTCTCAGATGGATGTCTACTGATGTTTGTGCTTCGACAGACAAGAAAAGAATAACAGCAGGTTGGTTCTGTTTGGACGGATTTGATATCAACGTCGATATAGTTCACGTTTGCGCACTTACCGTAGGCACCTATGAAAGACCTGAATGCTATACTAACCTCTTGCCTACATGTCAGTGCATATATAGCAGCAACGAGTCCCGTTTCGTTGGATATACGCTGCAGCCACGCCCTCAAGAAGGAAACTTGTCGATCGTCCCTTACATTTAATGTTCGATCTGCGTCACTACTGTGTGAACGTTCCAGGTGCTATGGTGCTTTACTTCTGATTTTAATAATTTAAATACTTGATTTTGCACAGCAGAATCAACCAATTTTTTCTTCGTGTTCGTACTGAAATGTTCAAGGATTCTCGGAAATATTTGCCTGCTGTTTATATTTCACAGGGCTCATTGTTGCTGTGTGCCCGTGCCATACATAGTGGAATCAAAAAGTTGTTGTTGTTGTTGTGGTCTTCAGTCCTGAGACTGGTTTGATGCAGCTCTCCATGCCACTCTATCCTGTGCAAGCCTCTTCATCTCCCAGTACCTACTGCAACCTACATCCTTCTGAATCTGCTTAGTGTATTCATCCCTTGGTCTCCCTCTACGATTTTTACCCTCCACGCTGCCCTCCAATGCTAAATTTGTGATCCCTTGATGCCTCAAAACATGTCCTACCAACCGATCCCTTCTTATAGCCAAGTTGTGCCACAAACTTCTCTTCCCCCCAATCCTATTCAATACCTCCTCATTAGTTACGTGATCTACCCACCTTATCTTCAGCATTCTTGTGTATTACCACATTTCGAAAGCTTCTATTCTCTTCTTGTCCAAACTATTTACCGTCCATGTTTCACTTCCATACATGGCTACACTCCACACAAATACTTTCAGAAACGACTTCCTGACAAATCTATACTCGATGTTAACAAATTTCTCTTCTTCAGAAACGATTTCCTTGCCATTGCCAGGGTACACTTTATATCCTCTCTACTTCGACCATCATCAGTTATTTTACTCCCTAAATAGCAAAACTCCTTTACTACTTTAAGTGTCTCATTTCCTAATCTAATCCCCACAGCATCACCCGATTTAATTTGACTACATTCCATTATCCTCGTTTTGCTTTTGTTGATGTTCATCTTATATCCTCCTTTCAAGACACTGTCCATTCCGTTCAACTGCTCTTCCAAGTCCTTTGCTGTGTCTGACAGAATTACAATGTCATCGGCGAACCTCAAAGTTTTTACTTCTTCTCCATGAATTTTAATACCTACTCCGAATTTTTCTTTTGTTTCCTTTACTGCTTGCTCAATATTCAGATTGAATAACATCGGGGAGAGGCTACAACCGTGTCTCACTCCTTTCCCAACCACTGCTTCCCTTTCATGCCCCTCGACTCTTATAACTGCCATCTGGTTTCTGTACAAATTGTAAATAGCCTTTCGCTTCTTGTATTTTACCCCTGCCACCTTCAGAATTTGAAAGAGGGTATTCCAGTTAACGTTGTCAAAAGCTTTCTCTAAGTCTACAAATGCTAGAAACGTAGGGTTGCCTTTTCTTAATCTTTCTTCTAAGATAAGTCGTAAGGTTAGTATTGCCTCACGTGTTCCAACATTTCTACGGAATCCAAACTGATCTTCCCCGAGGTCCGCTTCTACCAGTTTTTCATTCGTCTGTAAAGAATTCGCGTTAGTATTTTGCAGCTGTGACTTATTAAACTGATAGTTCGGTAATTTTCACATCTGTCAACACCTGCTTTCTTTGGGATTGGAATTATTATATTCTTCTTGAAGTCTGTGGGTATTTCGCCTGTCTCATACATCTTGCTCACCAGATGGTAGAGTTTTGTCATGACTGGCTCTCCCAAGGCCATCAGTAGTTCTAATGGAATGTTGTCTACTCCCGGGGCCTTGTTTCGACTCAGGAATTTAATTTCGCAGGCTTTATACATCCGATTTAAAAAATAAATAAATGAATAAGAAGTCTTGTTGATAGATTTGCATTTTCAGCTATTTGGAATATTTGACAGTCGGTAAGGTTACACGTATTTTAGAGTGCTCGGGGAATTTTTACTTTCCAAAAAGATGGATCAAAGAACTTGCAATAAATTTTGCTTGGAAAGTGGAATACAGTGCGGTACCGCATTCGAAATGATGACTGAGGCTTGTGGCGGATATACTAGGGGTAAGAGAGGAGTGTACGAGTGGTATAAAAGTTTCGAAGAAGACGACGACAGGCTTGGACTCCCTAGCACATCAATTGCTGACGACAGTGCGGAAGAAGTATAGAAACTGGTTCTTAGAAAACCGCTGAATAACCATCACAGAGGTTGCTGATGTTGTCGGCATATCCTTTGGTTCGGATGTTTTGGCATGAAACGTGCGACGGTAAAGTTTATCCAGTGTTGAATTTCGACAAATAAACGACGTCGCATAGATTTCGCCCAGGAATTTCTAAATGAAGCCGATAGCTTCTAAAAAGATTATAACAGGTGGCGAAATACATGACGTCGAAATCGACGTCCAGTCACCCCAATGGAAACCACCAAAAAAGCAAAGACCGAAATCAAATTCAATTAGTTCGTTCACATGTGAATGTTCTTCTCACTATTTTCTTCGATTATAGTGAGATAGTGAATCATCCATTCCTGCCTTATGGTCGTTCGGTCAATAAGGAATACTACCTGGAAGATATGCGCCGTTTGCGTGAAGTTATCCTAAGAAAACGACCAGAATTGTGGCAAAAACCACTTGTGAAAATTGCATCACGGAAATGCTACCGCTCTCAACGCAATACTAGTTCCTGATTTTTTCTCGCTATAAACACAAAATTAGAAGAATTTGGAATGAAGATTAACAAGAAGAAAACGAAGAGCACAGTAACTGGAGGAAAGGGGAGAAAATGCCGTATGAACATAGGGGGAGAGGAAATAGAGCAAGTGAATAACTTCAATTACTTGGGAAGTGATAATGGGTTATATCTACTGCTCAACAGAAATTAGGAAAAGAATTAAAATGTAGATTTTCACGGCCGGAAATATGTCCATTATAATTATCCGGGCTGTTATGCCGTGGTCGGTTGATGAATTCTGTGTCTATTCACAACGTTTCGTCTCCAACCGCGGGAGACATCTTCAAGGGGGTGCGTAGCTCGATGGAAGGTCCAACACACCCAATGGCTCGCTACTGACTACCGCTAAATTCCGTGTCCGCGCGCTCCCACGCCGCGGCGTGACGTCACGTGTTTTGAAAACGCCAGTGCAATTGGCCGCTGTCCGTCGCCGTCAATCGCCGTTGCCATCACCCAGTAGTGGACGGGTGGTACACATCATCTTTAACTTCAATGTCTACATTTTAGTATCAGACGCCTCTACGGGGAGTAGATGTCAAGAGAAGTGCGACGCCTGGAAGGACTCCAGAAGAAGAGAGTGCAGCTTTTGTGTTCCCTCACATTCCTGTCTCGTTGCAGAGCCGTCGGCGTTATACCGAAGTTTCTGAAGATAAAGCGACTGTTCTATTCGGGAAAGGCACAACGCATTTTCAAACGGACTGAGGAGGCCTTACTACGAGTGCGCATTCAGCAGACCCGACAGGACTTGGCAAGCACAAACTGTAAGTTAATGTCTCTCCATATTACGATCAGTAATAAACTGTGCAGCGGTGACTGGGATAAAATTGATAGACTACTGCATGGTACCATGGGGAAGCGTATGTTGACGACGTCTAGTAGACAGAAGAAGAAGTTTGATAATTTGCTACCTAATCAGACTGTTCGGCATTTAGACGTTTCCCGGACCGTTATCAATTTGTCCAAACGTTCGTTATCTGACGATGAGACATTTGTGCTTGCCAAGGGAGGAAATTTTGCTGTTAGTCCGCGTTTTGTGCCCACGAAAGAAATTATAGCCAGTGTAGAAGCAGGAATTCGCAGTGTGGATTCAGTAACAGCTGAAGAAATCCGTATCGAAACAGTGAGAATATTAGCCAATGCAAAACGGCCGAAAAGTAATATAACTGTGGGCGAGAGAAGAGCTTTAAAACTCCTGAATGACGACGATAGTATTTTGATTCTCCCAGCTGACAAAGGAAGCGCAACGGTGGTTATGCATGTGGCCGACTATCAGAGTAAAATTACTGATCTACTGGATCCGCAAGCATATAGGAAGCTGAATAAGGACCCCACTAACAACGTTCTCAAAACTGTGTCGCGGTTAATACAAAAGTCCTCCATTGAAGAGAGTGTACAGAAAGGTCTCTGTAGTTCGGTTGCGCTACCACCGAGGCTTTACAGATTGCCCAAAATTCATAAAGAAAGTGTGCCGTTAAGACCGATACTAAGTGCCATTGGTTCGCCTACCTACTCGTTAGCCAAGTTTTTGACTACGCTGTTAAAACCACATGTGGGCCGTTCGGACTCTTATATAAAGAATTCGACACATTTCATCAGCAGATTGAATGGCATAGTGGTCCAGCCGGAGGACATATTGGTCAGCTTCGATGTGGTATCGCTGTTTACCATGGTTCCACTTAATGACGTACTGGAACAGCTGGATCGAAGTTTTCCTGCCGACATTTCGGAACTGTTTAAGTATTGTTTGACGACCACATATTTCAAGTGGAATGAACAGTTTTATGAGCAAACGGATGGCGTGGCTATGGGAAGCCCCCTAAGTCCCGTAATTGCAAACTTCTTTATGGAGAAATTCGAAGAACAGGCCTTAGGTAATCCCAGCAAAAAACCAAATGTATGGTTCCGATACGTGGATAACACGTTTGTGCTGTGGAGACATGGTAGGGAGGAACTAAGCCGGTTCCACGAACATCTGAACAGTATAAACACGAGAATTCAGTTTACAATGGAGGAGGAGGTAGACGGCAAGTTACATTTCCTCGATGTGCTTGTTTTTAGAAACGAAAATGGTAGTTTGGGCCACTCAATATACCGCAAACCCATGCACACGGACAGTTATTTGCACCGGGATTCGAACCACCACCCACAACAGAAGCGGGGTGTTATCAAGACGTTAGCGGACCGAGCTAGAAATATTTGTGAACCTGAGTTGCTCGACGCTGAGATGGAACATCTCCACAATGCACTAACGAAGAACGGATATTCGTCCGCCGAAATAAAACGTGTGTTGAGGCAGCCACGCAGAAATCATACTGACGTACAGGCTACTGCAAAATCTAAGGTTTTCCTGCCGTTTGTTAAAACTGTAACGGAAAGAATAGGGAGGATCTTGACGAAGCGGAATATTACCGTAATTTACAAGCCCACCAGGAAGATACAGGAATACCTTAAGCCTGCCAAGGACGCCCGCAAACGATTGGAAAAAGCTGGAGTGTGTATGATCCCATGCAGCTGTGATGTTTACGTGGGTACCACTAAAAGAACGGTTTCTAAACGTTTGGAGGAGCACAAGGGAAATTGTAGAAGAGGAGAAACCGAACGATCAGCTGTTGCGGAGCATACTTTCCAGCCAGGGAACCACAATATTCGTTTCGAGGAGACGCAAGTACTAGCGGCCACAAGCGGATATTACGAAAGGCTCTACAGGGAGGCAATCGAAATCGCTAAACACCCAAATAATTTCAACCGAAAGGAGGAGGGCGTCAAATTAAACGGTATATGGATGCCGGTGTTAAAGAAGATGTGTACCACCCGTCCACTACTGGGTGATGGCAACGGCGGTCGACGGCGACGGACAGCGGCCAGTTGCACTGGCGTTTTCAAAACACATGACGTCACGCCGCGGCGTGGGAGCGCGCGGACACGGAATTTAGCGGCAGTCAGTAGCGAGCCAGTGGGTGTGTTGGACCTTCCATCGAGCTACGGACCCTCTTGAAGATGTCTCCCGCAGTCGGAGACGAAACGTTGTGAATCGACACAGAATTCATCAACCGACCACAGCATAACAGCCCGGATAATTATAATGGACAGGAAAAGAATTGCAATGGTAAAAGAAGGATTTAAATGGAAACAAACCACTAAACCAAGATCTGAGGAAAAGACTTGCCAAGTGCTACCGCTACATGTGGAGCGTAGCACTGTGTGATGCGGAGAACTGGACATTGAGAAAGGAAGATGGAAGGAGATTGGAGGCACTAGAGATGTGGATATGGAGAGTAACGCAAAAAATGAAATGGGAAGACCGAGTAAGGAATGAAGAAGTATTAAGAAGAGTTGGAGAGGAAGTAAACATGCTGAAAGTCATTAGAAAGACAAAACGGAACTGGATTGGATATTGTTTGAGGACGGACTCTTTATTGAAGGACGGAATAGAAGGAATGGTGGAGGGAGAAAGGGGAAGAGGAAAAAAAAAAAGGTATCAAATGCTGGACAATATCCAAGGAGACAAATATTCAGAAATGAAAAGACTGGCTATGGAGAGACAAAACTGGAATAGGCTTAACCCATGACAAGACCTGCCATAAGGCAGAATACCTACTACTACTACTACTACGTATACATGGATCCCAGCGAGTTCGTTCTGTTCCCAACCCTGAAGAGAACCATAAAAGACGTCATTTTGCCACCATTGAGATAAAAACAGGATCGCTGAATGAGCTGAACACTACAACGAAAAGTGACTTCCAGAAATGCTTCCAGGTTTGTAAAACAGCGCTGGCACAAGCGTGTTAAATCTAAGGGGGATTACTTTGAAGCCTTTGAAGGGGTCAAAGTCAACGAATAAAGATTCTATAAGAAAAGCAAAACTTTCCGTTTGGTTTTTGATCACACCTCGTATTTCTCTAATCCGAAGCAGTAGGTGTGAAAAAAGCTTCACCAATTTCAGACCCTGAAAAATGTTTCTAGAGATCCATATAAATACTGGTATGAGCATACTTGTACAAGGGATGTGTGAGATAAAAGTAGTGCATATCTTGTCATTATTGTTCACAACGTTGTTCTTGCTCACTATCGCTAGTCGATAGAAAAACAATCGAAAAAACTGGAAACTATTGGAACCTTCACTCAAATAGCAGAGGGTGGAATTGGATTCCGAATTTCACTAAGTGGTCTCTTTAAGTCACTGCCTTATGAACACATGTCAGCTGCTACAGTTATTGATTAGCTATGAAATTGTAACTATCGATAAAAATATTTAAATGCTTCACTTTCCGTAATTGGTAAAATGTTTTACCGTGTAACCTCACATAGCAACCGATCTCAAGGTGACAATGGCATAATACACGATCTACATAATCCACTAGGCAGGTATCCTATTTTTAAAACTATTAGCTAATAATTGAAGTTTAAAGTCTCAATCGGCACTTCTTTTGCTGTACATGTTTTAGAGCATCCTTCAAAGGCATGCGTAATATTTCTGATTTATGTCCCGCATTGAAACAGATTATTCTAGTAAGCTTTGACCGTTTCTCTCAGTTTTCTCCTTTAGTAGCTACTTTCTACGGAAATGGGCAGAATAAGAATAGTCAGAAAATGGGTAGAAGAAGAATGAACTGAACAAGAATGAGATGCGAAAGAAGGACAAGTAATCACGGTAGTTGCTGAAGCGTTTAAACGACAATAGTGTAATGAGGGACACGTTGAAACGTTAAGTTCGAAGGTCTTTTGCGACGCTACGCGCAGATTTTGTCCTTGAGCCACAACACTTTCAATTACACGAACGTATAACAGCTGATAACGTCATTACAATAGTTGTATTAATTTCACACTGTGTGTTCATCTGTCGTGATATTTGAGTAGTTATTACTTTTCTGTTCACTTTGAGTTATGTGAGTGAGTTAGATAGAAAGCTAATCTAAACCGCTAAATAAGGAACGATAACATTTGTATTTCGTTATCGCAAGACACAATCACATCCTCTTTCACTGCCGTTGATTCTCGTCGCCTCGGTAGCGCAGTAGGCAGCGCGTAAGTCTCATAATCTTAAGGTCGTGAGTTCGATCCTCACCCGGGGCATATATTTTCTTCGTACAGTTTGTAAACCGTGTGGTTGTACGAAACACTGCGATTTACGATCTTACGAAACTAGGACAATATAACGCCTGACGACGAGTATTCAATACAAGATCTGCTTTTAAAAGTATCAACCGTAAAAATGTTAGCGTGCAAATAACCTCCACCACTAAATTGTAATTCAAAGCAGCTTCTGGCTTTGACCTGCTGCAGTTTGGCAATGTATCACTACATTGCGTGTTAAAGTGGAAATGTTTCTATGTTCAGTGGGCTTTCATCCTTTTCAGTAGTATGTGATTTTGTCCTTGAACCACATCCATTTTCATTTACTTTCGCGAGATATTTACGGTGCTAAACCTTTCTTAGATTAAATTTCTGTGATTACGTAGAACAGAAATCACCCCACAGCACCGCGTTTAGCTACAAACTAACCACATTTATACTTTATAATTTTGAGAGGCTTTTAGTAGTGATCAAACACAGTTTGACGCTCAGTTACGAAAGCCATGTATGTCTATTTCGTGTAGCGGCGATTTTCTGTATGTATTTGTATCACTGTAATTCTTTTGCTTACTTCGTAGGCAGATAGCGTTTTCAGTTTGGTTGTTGGATCAGAAATATTCATATAAAAGAATATAAATAAAAAATATAAATAAAAATATAAATAAAATATATAAATGATTTAGAAATCAGGGCTTACAATCTTAACTAAAGATAGAAGACCCGTTCTAAACACAACTTACAAACATAACAAGGAAATATTCTGAAAACCTCAAGTAAGGCCGAAGACCTCCACCATGAGCTTATAGACTTAGAATGTATCAAAGAGAGATGGGATTAGCTCTTCTACACATGACGTATACCTTTTCCACCTTACATACGCTTGCTCTAATGAATGTGTCCTATCTAATATGGGATTTTAAATCAAAACGTGTATTTCGTGGATATTATCCTGCAAGAATATTTTGTGCTTTATTAGTGTAATATAAGACGATTAGATCATTTTAATAGTTTTGTTGTATTGGCTGAAGAGGGCGTGAGGAGGGACGAACTATACTGACGTGAGGTCTGGAACATGACAAGGAATTACAATTCAGAAAGCGGGCGTAATTAGTTTGATACTTAACTTTAATCCATTAATGATGAACGTCGCTCTTGACGGTACATGATTCACAACATTATCTGTTCAGAAGACATAGTAACTGAATATGCCGCCTTGCTATGTCGTAGCAAATGACGCAGCTGAAGGCTATGCTAAACTGTCGTCTCCGCAAATGAGAGCGTATGTAGTCAGTGAACCATCACTAGCAAAGTCGGCTGTACAACCGGGGCGAGTGCTAGGGAGTCTCTCTAGACCAGACGTGCCGTGTGGCGGTGCTCGGTCTCCAATCACTGATAGTGGCGACACGCGGGTTCGACGTATACCATCGGACCACGGCCGGTTTAAAGGCTACCACCTAGCAAGTGTGGTGTCTGGCGGTGACACCACAAGTTTTATTAAGTTAAAAATAGTATATTATTAATTCTGAATATTATTTATTACAGTCCGTTCACAGATCGGTGACTATGGTATTGTCAAAAATGAAATCATTAAACAAAAAAGCATCACATTAAGTTTTGCAACTTTTGCCTATTAGAGTGCTACGATCCTGGAACACTGTCTTTATTTTTCTGCCCTGCTTCAAAGCACCTTCTCTTCTGACGACCCACAGTGCTGTTGCTCTTGCTACCTGCTGTATCCTGTTTGAGGGACAGTAATCAACTTCTCCCTACCCACGTTTATGAATTTATGTAGAAAGGGCTTAAAAGATTTGATGATAATCAGTTAGATCAACTGCACTGAAAGTTCCTTGATGAAAAATCCCTTGCTCTGAGAAGGCCATTCGTGATATGTGGGATGTTATAATATAAAATAGAAAAGACAAGTGGTACTAAAAATTAATGACACATGTTTCTGATAGTGCATTTAATGTGTTACTAAATACTGCAAAACAGCATATCTGATGAGTGAGGGCTCAATTTTAAGTCTTTAATACAGCAATTACAAGTTAAAGTTCTCTCGCGATCCACTGGACATAGCAGCTAGAACACTAGCCCATCAAAAGTTATGTAAATCGCACCATGTATCCCGTAATCGTGTCTATGAAAAGCGATTCTCTTGTCGCAGATTCCTGTCAAACCTCGCGGAAGGCGTTAGACGGAAGTCACTTGCAAATTAGCAGCGTGTTGTACAATAGTTGTCTCTGTCCGTGGTAGTAACAGAGCGCTCTTGTGTTTTTGATAATGACCCGTTCGAGTAACAATCTTCGGCATAATGGTGAGATGGCAGTAAACAGCGAGCATTCATACGAGGATTGGCAATCTAAATAACTTTGAAGTTAGACAAAATCGTGTCTTTTCGCCTTGTTGTTGTTGTTGTGGTCTTCAGTCCTGAGACTGGTTTGATGCAGCTCTCCATGCTACTCTATCCTGTGCAAGCTTCTTCATCTCCCAGTACCTACTGCAACCTACATCCTTCTGAATCTGCTTGGTGTATTGATCTCTTAGTCTCCCTCTACGATTTTTACCCTCCACGCTGCCCTCCAATGCTAAATTTGTGATACATTGATGCCTCAAAACATGTCCTACCAACCGATCCCTTCTTCTAGTCAAGTTGTGCCACAAACTTCTCTTCTCCCCAATCTTATTCAATACCTCCTCATTAGTTACGTGATCTACCCACCTTCTCTTCAGCATTCTTCTGTAGCACCACATTTCGAAAGCTTCTATTCTCTTCTTGTCCAAACTGGTTATCGTCCATGTTTCACTTCCATACATGGCTACACTCCATACAAATACTTTCAGAAACGACTTCCTGACACTTAAATCTATACTCGATGTTAACAAATTTCTCTTCTTCAGAAACGATTTCCTTGCCATTGCCAGTCTACATTTTATATCCTCTCTACTTCGACCATCATCAGTTATTTTACTCCCTAAATAGCAAAACTCCTTTACTACTTTAAGTGTCTCATTTCCTAATCTAATCCCCTCAGCATCACCCGATTTAATTTGACTACATTCCATTATCCTCGTTTTGCTTTTGTTGATGTTCATCTTATATCCTCCTTTCAAGACACTGTCCATTCCGTTCAACTGCTCTTCCAAGTCCTTTACTGTCTCTGACAGAATTACATTGTCATCGGCGAACCTCAAAGTTTTTATTTCTTCTCCATGAATTTTAATACCTACTCCGAATTTTTCTTTTGTTTCCTTTACTGCTTGCTCAATATACAGATTGAATAACATCGGGGAGAGGCTACAACCGTGTCTCACTCCTTTCCCAACCACTGATTCCCTTTCATGCCCCTCGACTCTTATAACTGCCATCTGGTTTCTGTACAAATTGTAAATAGCCTTTCGCTCCCTGTATTTTACCCCTGCCACCTTCAGAATTTGAAAGAGAGTATTCCAGTTAATGTTGTCAAAAGCTTTCTCTAAGTCTACAAATGCTAGAAACGTAGGTTTGCCTTTTCTTAATCTTTCTTCTAAGATAAGTCGTAAGGTTAGTATTGCCTCACGTGTTGCAACATTTCTACGGAATCCAAACTGATCGTCCCCGAGCTCCGCTTTTACCAGTTTTTCCATTCGTCTGTAAAGAATTGGCGTTAGTATTTTGCAGCTGTGACTTATTAAACTGATAGTTCGGTAATTTTCACATCTGTCAACACCTGCTTTCTTTGGGATTGCAATTATTATATTCTTCTTGAAGTCTGAGGGTATTTCGCCTGTCTCATACATCTTGCTCACCAGATGGTAGAGTTTTGTCATGACTGGCTCTCCCAAGGCCATCAGTAGTTCTAATGAAATGTTGTCTACTCCCGGGGCCTTGTTTCGACTCAGGTCTTTCAGTGCTCTGTCAAACTCTTCACGCAGTATCTTATCTCCCATTTCATCTTCATCTACATCCTCTTCCATTTCCATAATATTGTCCTCAAGTACATCGCCCTTGTATAAACCCTCTATATACTCCTTCCACCTTTCTGCCTTCCCTTCTTTGCTTAGAACTGGGTTGCCATCTGAGCTCTTTAGATTCATACAAGTGGTTCTCTTCTCTCCAAAGGTCTCTTTAATTTTCCTGTAGGCAGTATCTATCTTACCCCTAGTGAGACACGCCTCTACATCCTTACATTTGTCCTCTAGCCATCCCTGCTTAGCCATTTTTCACTTTCTGTCAATCTCTTTTTTGAGACGTTTGTATTCCCTTTTGCCTGCTTCATTTACTGCATTTTTATATTTTCTCCTTTCATCAATTAAATTCAATATTTCTTCTGTTACCCAAGGATTTCTATTAGCCCTCGTCTTTTTACCTACTTGATCCTCTGCTGCCTTCACTACTTCATCCCTCAGAGCTACGCATTATTCTTCTACTGCATTTCTTTCCCCCATTCCTGTCAATTGGTCCCTTATGCTCTCCCTGAAACTATCTACAACCTCTGGTTCTTTCAGTTTATCCAGGTCCCATCTCCTTAAATTCCCACCTTTTTGCAGTTTCTTCGGTTTCAATCTGCAGTTCATAACCAATAGATTGTGGTCAGAATCCACATCTGCCCCTGGAAATGTCTTACAATTTAAAACCTGGTTCCTAAATCTCTGTCTTACCATTATATAATCTATCTGATACCTATTAGTATCTCCAGGATTCTTCCAGGTATATAACCTTCTTTTATGATTCTTGAACCAAGTGTTAGCTATGATTAAGTTATGCTCTGTGCAAAATTCTACAAGGCGGCTTCCTCTTTCATTTCTTCCCCCCCCCCCCCAATCCATATTCACCTACTATGTTTCCTTCTCTCTCTTTGTCCTACTGACGAATTCCAGTCACCCATGACTATTAAATTTTCGTCTCCCTTCACTACCTGAATAATTTCTTTTATCTCGTCATACATTTCATCAATTTCTTCATCATCTGCAGAGCTAGTTGGCATATAAACTTGTACTACTGTAGTAGGCGTGGGCTTTGTGTCTATCTTGGCCACAATAATGCGTTCACTATGCTGTTTGTAGTTGCTTACCCGCACTCCTGTTTTTTTATTCATTATTAAACCTATTCCTGCATTACCCCTATTTGATTTTGTATTTATAACCCTGTAATCACCTGACCAAAAGTCTTGTTCCTCCTGCCACCGAACTTCACTAATTCCCACTAATTTCCCTTTTTAAATTTTCTAACCTACCTGTCCGATTAAGGGATCTGACATTCCACGCTCCGATCCGTAGAATGCCAGTTTTCTTTCTCCTGATAACGACGTCCTCGTCATTAGTCCCCGCCCGGAGATCCGAATGGGGGACTATTTTACCTCCGGAATATTTTACCCAAGAGGACGCCATCATCATTTAATCATACAGTAAAGCTGCCTTATCTTTTTGATAATGTTACGTCTTTCTTGTCGTTTTCAGTTACTTCAGAACACACGGTGATCGGAGTTCGTCTCTGTGTTGACTACCTCTCAGTTCAAGCGACTTTTAAACATCTTGTTTCAATCGCGAGTACGTTTTGAGCATTTTGTAAAGATTCTTCTAACTCGGTGTCTGTTGGTACACAGTGATGCACTTCAGAACCCGTGTTGATCGGAGACCGTCTCGGTGTTAACCATATATCAGCTCAAGTGACTTACAAACAGCTTCTCTCAATCGCGAGTATGTTCCTGAATCCTTTTGTAATTTCTTTCTTAACTCGATGTCTGGTTCGTAGCCACAGAGCCTAATTTGCACATTATTATGTATTATATTGGATTTTTTATAGCTACATTTGGACTTAGCGAACGTATTATCATACAACTTGTCCTTCATTTGCCAATTCTACGCCGTATATTTTGCCTTCTTCGTTGAATCCTTCAAACTGGATTAACACAAAAAGTGCTCTGTTCACTTAAATTGCATTTTGATGAAGGGCATTGCTGCACATGGTTGCCAAGTTGGCATTTATTTTTCGTAAGAAATTTCAGCATTCTAAGTAAGTTTCCGGTAATGCAGTTCTTCGAGATATCCGTTGATGGAGGCAATATAAACACAAATAATCGCTTTCTCGATTTACAGTTTATTAGGTAGTGTATGTACAGACGACAAAAACATTATTATCCCTGTTCAAGTTGGACCTGTAAGGATCGATTTTGGGTCCATTGGCCAGTAAAGTACTAAAAAAAAAAAAAAAAGCTCCGTCTTTAGGCCACAAGTGGCCCTTCCGGGACCGTCCGGCCGCCGTGTCATCTTCCGAGGAGGATGCGGATAAGGAGGGGCGTGTGGTCAGCACACCGCACTCCCGACCGTTAGGACGGTATTCTTTGACCGAAGCCGCTACTAATCGGTCGAGTAGCTCCTCAATTGGCATCACGAGGCTGAGTGCACCCCGAAAAATGGCAACAGCACATGGCGGCGGGATGGTGACCCATCCAAGCGCCGGCCACGCCCGACAGCGCTTAAATTCGGTGATCTCACGGGAACCGGTGTAGCCACTGCGGCAAGGCCGTTGCCAGTAAAGTAAAGTACTACCCACAGTTTATTTTTCTCGTACACTTCCAGGTTGTGTTGAATATTGTTTACAATTTATATTCATGTTCAATACTCATTTGTGTTATTTCCCAGTAACTTCAACCCAACCTGTCCTTTCGTTACGCTTTGCGTAAGCTTTTCCTATTACGATTCCAAAGGAAGATTACGCTAGTGACGGGTAATATTCAGTGCCTAGGATATATTTCAAGGCACAAACCGGATCCACAGCTTTGTTTGAAGGGAGTGGCGGTACGCAAATGGTGACTCTTGGCCAGAATTCTTTCGGCTTGTAAATCTTAATGCAAGGAACAATAGGGGTCAGTTTATTCTATCAGTGTAAGGATTACAACTGAATCTCTAAATGTTTTGAGCAGTTATTCCATATCTAAACCTACGTAGGTTCCACATGCCAGCTACATTGTTGCAGTGGCTGGGGGTGGGGTGGAGATGGAGGGGTGAGGGGCGAGGTACTCAGGATGACATGATTTCCATTCCTTTCCAGTAAAAAAAAAATTGTTCAAATGGCTCTAAGCGCTTTGGGACTTAACATCTGGGGTCATCAGTCCCCTAGACTTACAACTACTTAAACCTAACAAATCTAAGGACATCACACACATCCATGCCCCGAAGCAGGATTCGAACCTGCGACCGTAGCAGCAAAGCGGTTCCGCACTGAAACGCCTAGAACCGCTCGGCCATTGTCTTTCTATTCCATTTGCTATTTGTGGTTGAGAAGAACATCGCCAGGCCTCCCTACATGTTCGGATTTCAGATTTTTCTGATTTTCCCGTCTTTTTCATTTCGCAACATATGACATTAATATGTTCCTCTGTTTTTTCTCGGTGCGCACACTCTCCGTATTGTTACCTACTCGTGCTAGATATCGCCTCTCTTCTAACGTCTGCCATTAGAATTCAATGACCATTTTCAAGCACTCTCGTGCTTGCTAAATGAATCCATGAGCGAACGCTCTGCTCCTGTTTGAATCCACTATATTGATCGTACCTGGTGAGAGTCCTTCAATGACGAGAAAAACTGAAGAAGAGGTCGAACGAGGGTTTCGTGGACCAGCAGATTCTTACAATAACTCTTAGCCTGCCATCTGTTTTTGCTGTAACTAGCTACAAGTGATCATTCTACTTTGGAATCGTAACTCTAGGAGTCTTACAATTGTTTCCAATGGCAGGGATACACCATCATATGTGTAACTGAAGAATTATGAATCTCTTTTCCTACTCATGTCTGACATTTGATATTTATTTACATTGAGCGTCAACTGGTTCAAACGGCTCTGAGCACTATGGGACTTAACTTCTAAGGTGATCAGTCCCCTAGAACTTAGAACTAATTAAACCTAACTAACCTAAGGACACCACACACATCCATGTCGGGAGGCAGGATTCGAACCTCCGACCGTAACGGTCGCGCAGTTCCAGGCTGTAGCGCCTAGAACCGCTCGATCACTCCGGCCGGCTTGAGGGTCAACTGCCATAACCTAAACACAAAGTGTCTATACTCTTCAGGCCGTTCCGCAATTATTTTTTTAAATAATTTTACCAGGGTGAAGCGACATCATCCATGGTGCTTCAAACAAATTCAGTAATTTAGTTCGCGTACTGTGACACATTATTTCCTGTGGCTATTGTCTATGACCTGGTCGGTTTCTGGTGTGACGAGGCCTTCTTCAAGCTGGAGTTTGCGCACCTGTTTTCTCTAACCCTCCTAAATGGGTTGTGGTCGCCACCACATCTCAAGGACGAGTAATCCCCCCTTGATGGCTGGCATTTTCTAACTTCAAGGGGCTCTTCTGCTGACGTGCTTCCCGGTTTTCTAGGCGAGCGTTGCCTTCAAAAGAGCCTGCAAGTATTCGGCAGGCTTTATATCACATCGCGGAACAAATAGCTAGCAGGACGGTGATGTTTTAGTGAACAGACGGGCTTGTCGAAGTTTGACAGAAGCCAGTAAATTATATTTGTTTCTGTGGAAATTTAATTGTCATATTTCTGTGAGACCTTTTCTTTTATTGATATTGAACTGTATTTCTGTTTCGCTGATGAACTTACACTAATTTTTGAAGAGAAGGCAATTTGCATATAGGAATTTATGAACAAAATAAAATATGTACATACTGTAATAGGAGAATATGTTAGTAGACCTAAGTGAGTAGCATTTTGTAGAAAGTATTAGGTGGGAACTATAATAGTAGTTGGCAAAAATATTTTAATTAATAAATATTAAATATTTTAACTTAAATATTTTAAATATTTTAAGATTAAATATTTTAACTATATTGGAAGATGGAGAAGATATGCAGATTAAGTTGAGTGAATTTAAAGTACCTGTGAGAAAACTAACAAAACTCTAAAGTATAAAACATGGAAAGAAACACTACTGAAGTTTTATTAAACAGTCGCACTGCCAACCCTGTTATATGGAAGTCAATCATGGGTATTAAATAACAAAAAGAAAAGAAAAATACAAGGACAAGAGATGAGATTTCTTAAAGCAGGGAAGAGATCTAAAAGAACAGACAAAATACGAAGTGAAGATATTCGACAGGAGTTGAAAATCTGGAGCCTGAAAGAGAAAGTAGAAGGAAACAAAAAGAAACGGAATGAACACCTAGAAGAATGGACCCAGAGGGGTTACCACGTGAGAGAACTTTAAAATAGAAAAGAAATCCTGGCACACTGGGTAAAAGACAGGAACCACATATGGCCTAGCAGGGAAAGTGCAGCAGAAGGAATTACCTACAGCAGTTGTTAGGGGACAGCTCGGAGTAGTACATAAATGTCAGCTGTGAAGATACTCCAGCCGAATCTCGGAATTAGAATTCTTGAGTTGCTTCGTTGCTTGTAATGATTGATTTTGGATTAGTGGAACTTTAACCCTATCGTGCGGGACAAAGCGAGGCCATCGACCCTTCTTTAGACTGATTTCACATGTGTAGTGGTGCAGAGAATTAACCCTCACCCGCCAATAAACGTTTCCGATTAAATCCGCAGAGCAACACGTCGTGTAATTTGCCTAGCACGCCGCACATCCTGAAGAGCGGGCTACGTGGATTCTGCCGCAGCCGCTGGCGTAACGCTATGGAAGGTCGGACGTGCAAAAGGAAGGAACTCTCAGAAACGTCTTACTACCTACAGGAAAAAGAGCACCGTATACACAGGATGGTCAGGAACAGTGTGAAAAGCTTGTAAGGGTGTGCAGGATTGGTTGTGCTGAGAAAAGTTTTTCAGAAAAGAAATTCCACACGTTCGCCGTTTCCGAGTTAATTAGCATTTAAGTTAACCAACCGGGGCGTAGTACGAGCAAACTCAAGCGGCCCGACAGAGGCGATGACACCAAACGTGTTCTTTTGGTTGCCAAAAACCGAACAAGTGAGCGATACACAAAATGGACATGGGACGGTAGTAAGTATCGAAATAGAGCGCAGTCTCACGCATGTCATGCATGTTATGAGATTAGATTAGATTAGTACTTTTTCCACAGATCATGAATATGACACTTCGTTATGGTGTGGAACGTGTCAGGTTAATAAAAGGTCTCTATACAAGGTATTACACTACACAAAACATTGCATGACACTTAATATTTTTAATATTTTTTTCTTCTTTTGTGGGGTTAGGGGAAATTACCCACTTATTATATCCAAAAATTCATCTAATGAGTAGAAGGAGTTGCCATTAAGAAGTTCTTTTAAGTTCCTTTTGAATGCTACATGGATATCTGTCAGACTTTTCATGCTGTTAGGTAAGTAACTAAAGACTTTTGTGGCAGCATAATTTACCCCTTTCTGAGCCAAAGTTAGATTGAACCTTCAGTAGTGAAGATCATCCTTTCTCCTAGTGTTGTACCCATGTACACTGCTATTACTTTTGAATTCGTTCGGATGTTAATAACGAATTTCATAAGTGAATATATGTATTGTCAGGTTACAGTGAAGATCCCTAGCTCTTTAAATAAGTGTCTGCAGGATGATCTTGGATGAGCTCCGGCAATTATTCTGATTACACGCTTTTGTGCAATGAACACTCTTTTACTCAGTGATGAGTTACCCCAGAATATGGTGCAGAGAATGAAAACAGGCGTGGTAAGCTAATTTACTGAGATGCATATCGAAAAAATTTGCAATGACCCTAATAGCATAAGTAGCTGAACTCAAACGTTTCAGCAGATCCTCAATGTGTTTTTTCCAGTTCAACCCCTCATCAATCCATACACCTAGAAATTTTGAATATTCTACCTTAGCTACCGATTTCTGATCGAAGTCTATATTTATCAATGGTGTCATTCCATTTACTGTGTGGAACTGTATATATTCTGGTTTGTCCAAGTTTAATGAGAGCCCATTTGCAGAGAACCACTTAATGGTTTTCTGAAAACATCGTTTACAATTTCACCAGTTAATTCTTGTCTGCTGGATGTGATAGCTATACTTGTATAATCGGCAAAAAGTACCAGCTTTGCATCTTCGTGAATATAGGATGGCAAGACATTAATATATATTAAGAACTGACACTAACTGCATCTCGTGGGCCGCTTGAAAATGCGCGGGCAACGGTCTGATAGGCTAACTTCAATGATAATTAACTCGGAAATGGCGCAACGTATCTAATTCTTTTCGTAACAATTATTTCTCACCACAACCTCCCCTACAACACCCTTACAAGCTTTGCAGTTTGTTCGTGACCACCCTGCGTAGAAAGTGAATATAAAGGATGCACCAGAATTCCAAACTGAAGCGCTACGAGCACTTCATCATCTTTTTCTTATCAAGTGCTTCTAGCTCGTAAGGCAACCACTCTAGCGTCCATGTTAAATGCGCATTTTTTATTTTGTTTTGGTTCATGCTACCTCCTCCAAACATATGGACAGCAAAGAACTTGCGGTAGAAGAGATATGTCTTAGAGTAGCGAAGATGAAGTTCTCGTAACTCTTTACGTACAACCATTTTAGAGTCCATGATTACTGGACATTTTCCCCCTTGTTTGGGCCCATACCACATCTCAAAGTTTGTAGGTGGAGTTCTAGTTATTGGGCAGAATAAAACTGGTTATAAATATATTTATGAATTAACCCTTGTTCATGAATAGCAGAAATTACCATCAAAGTAAATGTTGGAAACTGTGATTTCGACACACCAATCGGTATCTGTCACACGTCCGCGCATGCGCATCTCCAGCATGCACTGTTCTGAGTACTTTGCTGTGTCATCACGTTTGAATGATTGATAGGAACAGACGTGAGTAGAATGCCTCAGAAAATGGTTCTCCCTGTAGAACAGCGCGTATTTAATGACGGGTGTTAATGGGAAGCAGAAGTCGTGGAAAACGTTTACAGACCTGATCGCACTAGGGTATCTGATGTATATAATTTGTAAGGCTGGAAGTACTTTGACAAAACCTCCAGAAAAGTCTGCAAAACAAACTTCTTGACAAAACGGGCTGTGTAGCGAATAAAATCAGTAACTGTCCGAAAAGAGCTCAAAAACCAAGTTACATCGTTCGAGTCTTCTTGTAAATGCTTTCTGGACCGGTTTTATTTCATGCAGCCAATGTATTCGCATTTGCGAATACAGGAAACACTTATGCAACGCAGGAAATGCATTCGCAGTTGCAAATGTAGGCAACCTACAACTGTAAAATGGAGTGACAACACTGAAAATCAGTGCCGGACCGGGATTTGAACTCGGACCTCCTGTCTGTTGCCTTAACTATTTCTGCAGGCTTCCATATGTCGTCGTCCATGTGTCATTAAGCTGCACACGTACACTTTCTGCAATTCCCGTACAGCGGAGGCATTTTAATCGAAAGTTGCTAGCCTGGCATCGTTGGTTAAATACACACATCAAAAAAAAGTATTATATCACCACGGTTCCCAGAACTCCTGAAAATAAACGTCGACTGTGGATATTGTATCACAGACACAGTCCCTTTGACTGTTCAGAGATGTCACTGAACCCGCACAAAGATGTAAACAAGCATGCACGAGCAGCGCCTATTAGAGGGTCCGAGAGCCGATCAGTTCCAGTTATTCCACCATAAAGGAGGTACACGGCGCGTATTGCCTGTACTTCATCCTTGCCTAGACGGCCAATACCGCGGTTCGATCGCGTCCTCATTGTTACTTTGTGCCAGTAAGGACTGTCAACAAGGGACGTGTCCAGGTGTCTCGGACTGAACCAAAGCGATGTTGTTCGGACATGGAGGAGACACAGAGAGACAGGAACTGTCGATGACATGCCTCACTGAGCCCACCCAAGGGCTACTACTGCCGTGGATGCCCGCCACCTACGGATTATGGCTTGGAGGAACCCTAACAGCAACGCCGCCATGTTGAATAATGCTTTTCGTGCAGCCACAGGACGTCGTGTTACGACTCAAACTACGCTCAATAGGCTGCATGATGCGCAACTTCACTCCCGACCTCCATGTTGAGGTCCATCCTTGCAACCACGACACCATGCAGCGCGGTACACATGGGACCAACAACATGGCGAATGGACTTCTCAGGATTTGCATCACGTTCTCTTCACCGATGAGTGTCACATATGTCTTCAACCAGACAATCGTCGGAGACGCGTTTGGAGGCAACTCGGTCAGGCCGAACGCCTTAGACACACTGTCCAGCGAGTGCTGCAAGGTGGAGGTTCCCTGCTGTTTTGGGGGTGGCATTATGTGGGGCCGACGTACGCCGCTAGTGGGCATGGAAGGCGCCGTAACGGCTGTACTATACGTGAATACCATCCTCCGATCGATAGTGTAACTATATCGGTAGCATATTGACGAGACATTCGTCTTCATGGATGACAATTCGCGCCACCAACGTGCGTATCTAGTGAATGACTTCCTTCAGGATAACAGCATCGCTCGACTAGAGAGGCGAGCATGTTCTCCAGACATGAGCCCTATCGAACATGCCTGGGATAGATTGAATAGGGCTGTTTATGGACGACGTGACCCACCAACCACTCTGAGGATCTACGCCGAATAACAGTTGAGGAGTGGGACAATCTGGATCAACAGTGGATTGATGAAGTTGTGCATAGTATGCCACGACGAATACAGGCATGCATCAATGCAAGAGGACGTGCTGCTGGGTATTAGAGGTACCGGTGTGTACAGCAATCTGGACCACCGTTTGTGCAGTTCTCGCTGTATGGTACAACAATCAATGTTTTGTTTTCATGAGCAATAATAAGGGCGGAAATGCTGTTTATGTTGATATGTATTCCAATTTTCTGTACAGGTTCTTGGTGTGTGTATAATAGATTAGGAACGGTTTGTGGGCAAAAAAAGTGAAAGAAATGAGAAGGCACAATGCTGATTTTATTACAGGGGGAGGGAAGAGGGGTTAAGCAAAAGTGGCCTGCAGAGTGGAGATCACTGGACGTGAACGTATGCATACAACCACACCCCGTGACTCGCACACCACGTGTACTCCCGGCACGTGATCCACACCGGTTCAGAGCGCAGTGCGGGGGTGTCTCAGTGTGAGTGGAGCATGCGTTGGGGACGATGGTACTTGCAATGGAGCAGCTGGTGTTCGTTCTGGAGAGTTACGTGACAGCAAAATCGTGGAAATGGTGTGGTCAGTTGTTTGCTGAGAAGTTTAACGGTGTCTAAGTGCCAGCAAAGAGAGCTAGGTGGCACTTAGTCCGAAAATGGCGTCAGACAGGAAATGTTCTGAGAAAATCAAAAAGCATTCCCAGACGTGCCCGTACGCCAGAAAATGTGAGTGCAGTTTACCAGAAAATGCCGGCCGTTGTGGCCGAGCGGTTCTAGGCGCTTGAGTCCGGAACCACGCTGCTGCTATGGTCGCAGGTTCGAATCCTGCCTAGGGCATGGATGTGTGTGGTGTCCGTAGGTTAGTTAGGTTTAAGTAGTTCTAAGTCTAGGGGACTGAGGACCTCAGATGTTAAGTCCCATAGCGCTCAGAGCCATTTGAATCATTTTTTTACCAGAAAATATTTCAGTGTCCTACCAAATCAAACCGACGCCTGTCGCAAGACACCGGTATATAACGTCGATCATGCTGGCGAATACTCCACCTGGACCTGCTCATGCATCCCTACAGAGTGTGTGTCGCTCGGCCATTAAACCCAGCAGATGCACCTTTGCGCTTCCAGGTTTGTGAATGAAGTAAAAATGAAGGGTTTGGGCATGGATTTGCTTTTATGTCTCATTACACATGTTTTCACCTGAGTGCTTATGTCAACTCACAGAATCAAAGGTTCTGGGGAGCGGAGAATCCGCATAATTTCCACGAAACACCACTGCATGATCAGAAGGTTGGGGTGTGATGCGCAGTGTCTTCACGCCGCTTTATTGGTCCTTTCTTCTTTCATCAGATGCTGACTTTGGCGCGTTACATCGCCAACATTTCGAAACCAATTTTGGCAGCATTAACGGAGGAGGAAAAGAGGTGCAATTACCTCCAACAGGATGGAGCAGCTGCCCATACAGCTGGCGGAACGCTGGGGCACATTTACACAATCTGCATGCCTAACATAGTTGTTGCTAGAGGTCAGTGTGGTCGCAGCCCTAGGTGCCCCCCCCAGACATCGTTGGCCAGGAGGTGCTATCCGGGGAAGTTCAGCCGCCAAGTGCAAGTCTTATTTCAGTCGACGCCACATTGGGCGACTTGCTCGCCGGATATGAGGATAAAATGATGATGAGGACAACACAACGTCCAGTCCCCGAGCGGAGAAAATCTCCAATGCGGGCGGGATTCGAACCCGGACCCACTTGCGTGGGAGGATAGGACGTTACCACCCAGCTAAGCAGGCGGACGCCACCCAGGTCACCTGATCTGACAGTCTGTGATTACTTTGTATGGGGGAGCCCTCAAGTCTAAGCTGTACCGCAACAATCCTCAGGGTCTTCAAGAACTGCAGCAGAACAATTAGTATGAGACTGCAGCAGTTCCAGCAGTCCAGCTTCGATCTGCCTCCAGCAACTTGCAACCCACGGCCAATAGCACAAGTGTGAATTGTGGTCACATTCAACATCTGCTGTAGTCGGGTTGGTATCGTATTTCCTTTCCTCTACTGTGTTTCTTAGTTCTCTGAAACTCTGTTCTCCTTGCCGCTTTTATTTGTCCTTCCGTATATTAACCGCTGGTGTCACAATTTGCTCAATATGTGCACCAGAGTCGTCGCCAAGAATCTTCAGAGCGTCAGATTTGCACCTGTGTACCAAAATTGAAAACACTTTTGATTTCCAACGAAAGTCGGTTCTCCATTAACGCATCATCATATCTGACAGTTTTCGCTGCCATACGTTAATCACAGTCTACACTGGACCTCCGTAGAACTTGCACTTTAATTACATCATCAGGTACATTTTACAAACACAGGCTGTGCAAAATCGTATTTACGCACTGTTACCAGGCTACCGACTTTGGATTAAAATCTCTCCTCTGTAGTAAGTGTAACAGTGCAGGTTAACGATACGTGGACGACAACATACGAACATTTGGGCCTGAGCGAGAAGTGTGTAGTGATACTGGAAACGATTAAAGCGACAGCTCGCGCCAAGTGGGAAATCCGGGTTCGAGTCCCAGTATGGGCAAATCTCCTCATTTCATTATACACTTGGACGTTGACAGTATTCGCAACTGCGAATACGTTTCCCATATTTTGTAACAGCTGTAGTCAACATAGTGTCTGTTGTGGTGTCACCGCCAGACACCACACTTGCTAGGTGGTAGCCTTTAAATCCGCCGCTGTCCTTTAGTATACGTCGGACCCGCGTGTCTATCAGTGATTGCAGACCGAGCGCCGCCACACGGAACGTCTAGTTTAGAGAGACTCCCTAGCACTCGTCCCAGTTGTACAGCCGACTTTGCTAGCGATGGTTCACTGACTACATGCGCTCTCATTTGCAGAGACGACAGTTTAGCATAGCCTTCAGCTACGTCATTTGCTACGACCTAGCAAGCCGCCATATTCAGTTACTATATGTCTTCTGTCGAAATGTGGTGCTACAGAAGAATGCTGAAGATAAGGTGGGTAGATCACATAACTAATGAGGAGGTATTGAATAGGATTGGGGAGAAGAGAAGTTTGTGGCACAACTTGACTAGAAGATGGGATCGGTTGGTAGGACATGTTTTGAGGCATCAAGGGATCACAAATTTAGCATTGGAGGGCAGCGTGGAGGGTAAAAATCGTAGAGGGAGACCAAGAGATGAATACACTAAGCAGATTCAGAAGGATGTAGGTTGCAGTAGGTACTGGGAGATGAAGAAGCTTGCACAGGATAGAGTAGCATGGAGAGCTGCATCAAACCAGTCTCAGGACTGAAGACCACAACAACACCAATGTCTTCTGAGCAGATAAAATTGTGAATCATGTACCGTCAAGAGCGACGTACATCATTAATGGATTAAAGTTAAGTATCAAACTAATTACGTCCGCTTTCTGAATTCTCATTCCTTGTCATGTCCCAGACCTCACGTCAGTATAGTCCTTCCCTCCTCACGCCAGTCTGCGTGAGCTAAAACGCGTGCATTACGGCCTCCACTCGTAAAACGGTGTTGGCTCTTCTGCCAACACAACACCTGTTCCCTTGGACATGTATGCAAGTCCGAAGGAAAATTGCACTGTACTTGTTACAAAAAATGGTTCTGAGCACTATGGGACTTGAGGTCATCAGTCCCCTAGAACTTAGAACTACTTAAACCTAACTAACTTAAGAACATCGCACACATCCATGTCAGAGGCATCATTCGAACCTGCGACCGTAGTATTACCGCGGTTCCGGACTGAAGCGCCTAGAACCGTTCGGCCACCGCGGCAGGCGTACTTCTTACAAACACAGGTACTACAGCATCGTACAGTTTTATTTTACCTACACTCTTTTGAGGTACGCTCGACCATGAGTATATACTTTACGATATCTGCTTGTTGCTCTGATTTCAATAGCGGAGTGTTCATTATAAATACAAAGTAGGTCCAAAGTTCCGTAGGCTCGCATTTCTCCCACTGTTCGTCAGTGCGGAACAGCGTGGCCAAATTGCTGAACATCAGTGTAAGTGCATCAGCCTGGTGATCAGTGACTCGCTGACTGTTTCAATTGCATTCCCGCGCGTCATCACGTCATCTTCGCAGTATTGAGCTCCGCAGCTTCCGTATAGCTGTAATAATGCCGCGGTAGGCCCGAGAAAATTCCTGCGTGAGTTGTGGGCGGTGTTTCCCATGAGAGCCGCTGAGGGGTGCCGCGCGGCGCTGCGTCGCCTTTAAGGGGATGAAGTCGGGTGAGGGGTAGAGGTGGAGAGGGGAGGAGGCACGCACAATGCGTGGCGGAAAATACGCGACTCGCCTGCCTAGTGCCTACTGCCTTCTGCTGCCAAGGGGGCGCCGACTCTCGTCACACAGCACTCGGGGCAAGTAGCGCGCATGCGCAGGCAAGAAGGCGCCGGGACCCTCCTGGGGTAATAGCGGTACGGCACTGAATAAAGCTGCAGTGTTTACTGCCACATCTACACTCTGCGAGCCGCTGTGGGGAGCACGGCAGCAGGTACTTCACTTTGTACCACTACGGACCTTCCCGTTCTACTCTCATACGGAGCGCGGAAAGAACGATATCTTAAATGCCTGTGTGCGCTTGGCAGTTAGCCTAACCTTCACTTTGCGGTCCTCACAATGCCGTTAGTTAAGGATTCCACTTTTGATGCTTTGTTGTGGAGGATAAAGTCTGTTCCCCTCCAACTTATCTACCATCCGTCTGCGTAGTTTAAATATACTTGGTATCGATTTGGATCATTTAGTCAGTTTAAAACTGAACGTACAAACCCCAATGAGGCGGTGCTCCGTCTTGCTGAAACAAGACATCAGGGTGATACTGAAGCAGCTGAGGAACAGCATACAGTTGCAACATGCCCAGATACACTGCAGATGTGATGGTAGCCTCAGCGAAGAAGAATGGCCCGATAATTCGATCGTGCAATAGCGCGCACCAAACATTCACCTTTGGACTGCCTCTGCTGCACTCCATGACCTCGCCAGGAGGTTGTGAACCCCAAACGCGCACATTATGGCGATTCACTACTCCACTGACAAAAAAGGTAGCTTCGTCGGAAAACGCAATTCATCTGAGATAACCATCATCGTCCTCAATACTGGGTAGCATGTCGACCACAAAGTCATATCGACGTGTACTGTCATTGGGTAACAAGGGCTGAGCGATTTGCACTTTGTATCCACGAAAATAATAAACGTTTCTGTAAAATGTCATGGAGAGAGCTTTTTGGCATCTGTAATTTACGTGAGGCCCTGCGCACCGATTTCTTCGGACTTCGCAGGAAAGACTGCCTTACAGCTTGCGAGGTGCCGGGGCTAGCAGTGTATTTAACACAAAATTCTTCTAGAATCTACATATGTAAATGATGCTCTAAGCCCCCCCTATTCTAACTCCGACTTTTGCTGCTGCACATGGATTAAAAAGATAAGCGAACTGACTGTAATCAACCCTGCAAGTGGAGTAGAAAAGAGTTTGGCACCTGCAATAATTTAATTTGATAAATAATTTAAATAAAGGAAGGTTTCATTAACGTAGTGAGAAATGATAGGGTTGCTCTACCGATTAACAGAATGAAAGTTCTGTCCAAAATAACAATATGATTTATTAAGACTAAACACAAAATAATAAACAAAAACATATGAAACATTTATAATACATCAAATTGGCTCAAACTGGATACTCAAACAAACGCTGTGAAGGTGAAGTTGTCCCTAAACTAGATTGTGACGTTTATGACGAAGTGGTATATGGAGCCAATTCCTTGCCACTCAAATCTTAAGAGAGACACACCGCTAACCCAAAATTAATTGCTGCTACATTAGCGAGAACTCAGACAATGAACACCCAAGATAGAACAAAGTTAGAAAAGACGAACAGGCGCGCTCTGCTGAGCTCTGATTATCGCCTAGCAAAAATGCATGCTTTGCCGGTGCTGCGGACGTACATTACCAAGTTGTCTTCTTAGCTGCAATGACACGATTTGGTGTACTGGAAGCGATGGCTGGTTGCTTCGACGTCCCGTCGTGGTGATGATATTGTCACGAGTATGGCCCGAAACAAATTATCCTGGCCTGGTTGTTCCATACTAAAGACTTCCTAGCAATACAAATGCGCCTCTGAGGGAGACGAAGAAGGCTCGCCACACAATCACTGACGGTACAGTGATTGATTTTAACAAGCGTAGTCACCCAGTAACTCCGATACAGTCAACATTAGCCAGAACTGCTCAAGACAGACAACATAGGCCTCTTGTACACAGAATGCTCAATTGCCAACTGTACTCGGAAAGTTACGTTGAAGTCGAAACTTCAGCAACTTCGTCAAACAGTTACAATTAAATAAAAGTATATTAGACAGGCAACGCAGCGAGAGCTCAGTCTTGTAACCTACTTCGACCGAAAGGCGAGAGCCGACTCCCCTGAGCACCCGTACAGGCCGAACACAGAACATTCCCGCCCCCACGGCAGTGGCCGTAGTTAACCGTTCCAATCAGCAACTCGAAAACCGGCGGAAAATTCCACTCTATTGCCGGAGCACTACCATTCCACCAATGGAGATTCTTGGCGCCAATTTCTGCGCCGATTTTGCTACGTCACGGAGCTATGCCCTGAGCAAGCCAATCACAGTTACTATACGGCAGAAAAACGCGGGAATTTGCGCGCCAAGGCTGCTTGGGAACACAAGTCATTCCCACGCCTCGCTGGTAGCCCGCCAGAAAGTGTTTCCGTTAAGTTTCTGTGAAGTAACGGAACCTCTAGCCCAGCCGCTACTTCAGGCCCCTCCGGGCGTGTCTTTTGACAATGTCGGCGTCTGGAAAGCATTCACTCGACTCCCTCACACCCGTCGGCTTACCCTTTCAAGATCGGCAGAGCCCGCCTGTCACCGGACCACCTGGGTGACGAGAGACGCTGCGTGGGAAGTCCGCGTGTGAAGGAATAGCAACTTTACACCGCATGCAATTGGAGAGGAAAATCGTAAGATAGAAATATGAGAGGGGGCTCATGCCACCTCTCAAGCTTCCACTCTGTCTGCTGAGGTTCTTGGTCGAGCTGACCTCGGAAGGTCAGCAACCGATCCTGTGTTCTTCTCATACCAGGCTTTAATGCTCTTGACATCAGGTAGATTCCTTCCAAATTTTGTCTGGAAGTGTCTCTGCACTGTGGTTGGTGATCGTGTCTCAGGGTACCACAGGACACACTGTGCCTTCTCCTGATTGGTTAACATGGCTTCTTGGGCACTACACCTCATCCACCACATACGTATTGCGAACCTAAAACAAAAAAAAAAAAAGACTTTCATAGTTGTAAACAATTCGACAAAGGTTTCATATTTGTATCTTACTGCTAGCCTGAGTTATCACTTTATGTAATCAGGGAAAGTCCTTTCGGACACCCTGTACATTGTGGCAAAAGGCATGGAATACCTCCCAATATCGTATCGGATATTATTTTGCCCAGCGTAGCGCAGCATCTCAACGTGGCATCGACTCGACAAGTCGTTGGAAATTCCCTGCAGAAATACTGAGCCATGCTCCGTCAATAGCCGTCCACAATTGCGAAAGTGTTCCGGTGCAGCATTTTGTGCACGAACTGACCTCTCGATTATGTCTTATATATACAGTATGGAATTCATGTCGAACTGTACGGAGCGTTCTTCAAACCATTCGCGAACACCGCAAAAGTTCCATTGTCGTCTCGGGAGTCCATGAATGGCTGCAAATTATCTCCAAGTAGCCGAACATAAACATTTCTAGTCAATGATCTGTTCAAAAAAATGGTTCAAAGGGCTCTGAGCACTATAGGACTTCACATCTGAGGTCATCAGTCCGCTAGAACTTAGAACTACTTAAACCTAACTAACCTAAGGACATGAGACACATCCATGCCCGAGGCAGAATTCGAACCTGCGACCGCAGCCGTCGTGTGGTTCCAGACTGAAGCGCCTAGAACCGCTCGGCCACATCGACCGGCGATCTGTTCAGTTCGAACAGCTGTTCGAAGTCGACATAGCTCACACCATTACGGAGTCACCATCAGCTTGCCCAGTGCCGTGTTGATAACTTGGGCCACACTCGAAGCCTGCCATCAGCTCTTACCAATTGAAATCAGATGTGACCAGGTCACCGCTTTCCAGTTGTCTTGGGTCTACTCGATTTGATCTTCCCCGAGGTCGGCTTCTACCAGTTTTTCCATTCTTCTGTAAAGAATTCGTGTTAGTATTTTGCAGATATGACTTATTAAACTGATAGTTCGGTAATTTTCACATCTGTCAACACCTGCTTTCTTTGGGATTGGAATTATTATAATCTTCTTAAAGTCTGAGGGTATTTCGCCTGTCTCATACATCTTGCTCACCAGATGGTACAGTTTTGTCAGGACTAGCTCTCCCAAGGCTGTCAGTAGGTGTAATGGAATCTTGTCTATTCCCGTGGCTTGTTTCGACTTATGTCTTTTAGAGCTCTGTCAAACTCTTCACGCAGTATCGTATCTCCCATTTCATCTTCATCTACATCCTCTTCCATTTCCATAATATTGTCCTCTTGTACTTCGCCCTTGTATAGACCCTCTATATATTCCTTCCACCTTTCTGCTTTCCCTTCTTTGCTTAGGACAGGTTTTCCATCTGAGCTCTTGATATTCATGCAAGTGGTTCTCTTTTCTCCAAAGGTTTCTTTAATTTTCCTGTAAGCAGTATCTGTCTTACCCCTCGTGAGATAAGCCTCTACATCCTTACATTTGTCCTCTAGCCATTTTGAACTTCGTGTCGATCTCATTTTTCAGTCGTTTGTATTCCTTTTTGCCTGCTTCACTTACTGCATTTTTGTATTTTCTCCTTTCATCAATTAAATTCAGTATCTCTTCTGTTACCCAAGGATTGCTACTAGCCCTCGTCTTTTTACCTACTTGATCCTCTGCTGCATTCACTATTTCATGTCTCAGAGCTACCCATTCTTCTTCTACTGTATTTCTTTCTCCCATTCGTGACAATTGTTCCCTTATGCTCTCCCTGAAACTCTGTACAACCTCTGGTTTAGACAGTTTATCCAGGTCCCATCTCCTTAAATTCCCACCTTTTTGCAGATTCTTCAGTTTTAATCTACAGTTCATCGCCAATAGATTGTGGTCAGAGTCCACATCTGCCCCTGGAAGTGTCTTACAATTGAAAACCTGGTTACTAAATCTCTGTGTTACCATTATATAATCTATCTGAAACCTTCTAGTATCTCCTGGGTTCTTCCATGAATACAAACTATTTGTATGATTCTTGAACGAAGTGTTAGCTATGATTAGGTTATGCTCTGTGCAAAATTCTACCAGGCGGCTTCCTCTTGCATTTCTTAGCCCCAATCCATATTCACCTACTACATTTCCTTCTCTTCCTTTTCCTACTGTCGAATTCCAGTCACCCATGACTATTAAATTTTCGTCTCCCTTCACTACCTGAATAATTTCTTTTATCTCATCATACATTTCATTAATTTCTTCATCATCTGCAGAGCTAGTTGGCATATAAACTTGTACTACTGTAGTAGGCGTGGGCTTCTTGTCTATCTTGGCCACAATAATGCGTTCACTATGCTGTTTGTAGTAGCTAACCCGCACTCCTATTTTTTTATTCATTAATAAACCTACTCCTGCATTAACCCTATTTGATTTTGTATTTATAACCCTGTATTCACCTGACCAAAAGTCTTGTTCCTCCCGCCACCGAACTTCACTAATTCCCACTATATCTAACTTTAACCTATCCATTTCCCTTTTCAAATTTTCTAACCCATCTGCCCGATTAAGGGATCTGAGCTTCCACGCTCCGTTCCGTAGAACGCCAGTTTTCTTTCTCCTGATAACGACGTCCTCTTGAGTAGTTCCCGCCCGGAGATTCGAATGGGGGACTATTTTACCTCGGGAATATTTTACCCAAGAGGACACCATCATCATTTAACCATACAGTAAAGCTACATGCCGTCGGGAAAAATTACGGCTGTAGTTTCCCCTTGCTTTCAGCCGTTCGCAGTACCGCAACAGCAAGGCCGTTTTGGTTATTGTTACAAGGCCAGATTAGCCAATCATCCAGACTGTTGCCCCTTAAACTACTGAAAAGGTTGCTGCCCCTCTTCAGGAACCACACGTTTGTCTGGCCTCTCAACAGATACCCCTCCGTTGTGGTTGCACCTACGGTACGGCTATCTGTGTCGTTGAGGCACGCAAGCCTCCCCACCAACGGCAAGGTCCATGGTTCATGGGGGTGAGACGTAATACTTGAAATTTGGTATTCTCGACACACTCTATGGACGTCGGAACATTGAATTCCGTAACGACTTCCAACCAAATGGTATGACCTTTGCGTCTGGCTCCAGCTACCATTCCACGTTCAGAATCTTTTAATCCCCTTCGTCGTACCATAATGAAGTCGGAAATCTTTTCACATCAATCACGTCCGTACAAATGACAGTTCCGCCAACGCACTGCCCTTTTATGCAATGTGTACGCGACACTACCGCAGTCTGTGTGTGTGCACACCGCTGTCCCACGACTTTCGTCACCTCAATGTGTAGTGTGTCCTTAAAGCAGATTTATAACATAATAACAACTAGTATTAGACAGGTGATGAGATGACTTTCCAGCTGTCGCAAGCTGAGCGAAAAATTTGAACGCCATAGCAGAAAGCCAAATGTGTAGCCGCTTTCGTAGAAACCAAGGCCGATATGCAAGTGCAACGACACTTTCGGATACAGGAAGGGAACCACCGTTCAGACCAAATACTTTTACGTCGAATACCTTTATTGGAACTGGTACTGTTCCCCATAAAGTGTAGGCGAGTCGCCCGTCTATTTCAGACGCCGACGTGGATAAGGTACGGCAGTCGTTTGCAAGAAATCCGACAAAATCAGTGTGCACGACAAGCAGAGAGTTGGAAATTGCGCTAGGAACAGCACACAGAGTCAAGCACAGGAGGTTACGCTTTTATGGCTACAAGACGCAGCCGCTTCAGGCACTAAAGCAGATGAAGAGCAGAAGTTTACAGTGTGTATATAGTTTTCTCGTTGCGTTTTGTAATGGAAGCAACCTTAGGTAAAATCAAGGAAGAAAGATCATGATACATTTACAGGATTTGGCGGCATAGAGAAAGCGCTCGAGAAGGTAAAGTAACGCAAGATTTCGGAATTCTGAATCTGCTACAGGGAAAGACGCGTAATATGCAATACGTACAGGAACCAAGAAGGAAAAATAAGTTTGGAAGACAAGGAACGAAATGATCGCATTAAACAGACTTTGAGACAGTGATGCAGTCTTTCACTTCTACAGTTCAATCTTTACATCGAAGAAGAAATTAAAATTAAATTTGAAAGGATATCAGCGACAAGATTCGCTGATTACATTGATGTCCTCAGTAAATTAAAGGCCTGTTGAAAAGAATGAACATTGTAATCAGTAGGGAGTATGGATTAAGAGTTAATAGAGGAAAAACGAAACTAATAGGGATTAACTGAAATGAGATGAGCCATGAAGTTAATATCGAAATTGGAGACTACGAAATAGACCATGTTCAGGAATTTTGCTACCTTGGAAGCAAAAGACACGTCGGATGAAGCAAAGATGGCTAAAAAGCGTCCTGACACAGGCGAAGAGGGCTTTCGTGGGCAAACAAAGTCTATTACTATCGAACATAGGACTTAACTTGAAAAAAAATTCTGGTAAAGTACGTTCCGATCACAGAATTGTACGCCAGAGAATGAAGGACTGTGCAAAAGCAGGAAAAGAAGGTAACTGGGGCTGTAGGAAATGCATAACACAAATTCTGACATTAATGCAATTTATTTCCCGAGAGGTTTCAGTCCAGGACCAGCGGAATGTATAATGAGTAATGTTTTGTAACTGCGTATTGGACGGCCATAAACATGGTTCTGGACTGAAATAGGTCGGTAAATAAATTGCGTTAAAGTCAGCATCTGTGTTATGCATGGTCTATAGTGAATTTACGCTGATACCTGCCTAGAAACGTTTCTCGTGCCATTAAGGCTGTACAAACTGACGTACATTAATGAGGGAACAAAACTTGGTAAATTATCTTGTTACATGTAGAGAAGCAGTTGATGTGCGTGCGTGTGTACATGTGTGCGTGTGTGTGTGTGTGTGTGTGTGTGTGTGTGTGTGTGTGTGTAGTTACGTCTCTAGAAGGACATAGAAGGACATGAGCTACATTAAACTCTTACTTGGGATCTTACACCACAAGTGTTACAGCATCTGAAGATAAACTTAGAATTGGCAAGTAAATGATTTAAAAGAATTACAACATATGAGATTGAGAAAAGTAATAATGAAATAGCATTTATTTTTCGTAACGAAACAGTTCACAGCTGACGTCTTCAATTTCTATGCGTTCGGGAAGCATAGCTAAGGTCCCGAGAGACAGCAGGTAGTGGCGCTACGGTGTCACACTGAAGCTTTATAACTGTACTGTAATCTGTTCATCATAAGTGCAGGGTGAGCATACAGTCTTTACCTGATTAGGAACATTTGTCTGTAAGGAACTATGCTAGATGCAGCTATACAGTTTATTGCAGACGGTAGCTTACATCACAAAAGTTTTGTGGGTGCACTTCTACTTGTGCTCTGACAACGTTTGGTTTCTTTTCTTGCTCTCTCCTCTCCGTTACAGGAATGCTGCTGTCCAGAAAGTGTTGTGTGCTTTATCGTTTCATTGGACTTATGTGCATTTCCGAAGTGTCTGTGGTCGATAGCCACCAGATGTGAAGAGCATACTTGCAGTGCTGGTGACAAAGCAAGAGGTGGAACAACTGGAGTGAATGAGGACACTTTTGATACCATGTGAACAGCACTTCAGCGCAGTCGGCGGAAAGAGACTCATCGTGTGTCCAGGGAAACAGGCACCTCAGAGCGTGATGATGAAGATTTTACGAGGGCTATTCCGAAAGTAAGGTCCGATCGGTCACGAAATGGAAACGACTATGAAAATCCGATAAAGCTTTGCACAGATGTGTTGGGTAGTGTCTCTAGTATAACCCCAGTTAGCATCACGTCGCTCTTCTCATTTCTGAGCTCGCAGTGAGTGCGTAAAGATGTCTAGAAAATAGTGTCTGCCGCCAAGTACGGGGGCCTGGTGAGAAATTTCCCCTGAAGCTATGCAGCTAACATTACATAACTGTCGTGCTGTTTCGTCTTCAAGACAATTCTCAGCCGCATTCTGCAGGGGCAATGAAGATGCTCCTGCATCGTTTTCAAATGGAAATGTGAGATTACCCACAATACAGCCCGTAATTGTCTCCCTCTGAGTTTCAGCTCAGGTCACATGAACCGCTGGTTATGAAGACAACATTTCGGCACAAGACAACGAGCCGTAGGCCAGCGTAGAGAATTGGCGGAGAGCACTGGCGGCTGCCTTCTATAGCGAGGGTATGGGAAAGTTGGTACAACGCTACGATACACGTCTAAGTCGGGTCGGCGACTATGGAGATAAGTAGCTGCAAGGTGTATCTAACTGTTGCAAATAAAACATTTTTGATTTTTACCGTGGTTTCCATTTCGCGACCTATCGGACCTTACTTTCGGAATAGCCCTCGTACACAAGCGACTGCACTTACAAGCACACAAAGTACAACTTCTGTAAGCTTTGGAGCCAGATGGTAGGTCCAGCCGTGCTGTGTTTAACAGGAGCATGCTGGAGCGAATCGATGCAGACAGTTATTATCTTAATAAAATGTGTATTTTTTCCTATGAACTGACTTTTCACATCTCCAGGGAGGTAAACAGTCATAATGTTTGGGTCTGGGGGTCGGAGAACCGACTTACCATCGTGTAGCAGATTCGGGACAGCCCGAAAATTAATGTGTGGTGTGGGTTAATGCACATCATAATTATTTGATCGTTCTTTCTCACTAAGCGTAAAATTTCGGCATCGCTTTATCTGGACATCTTGGAACTGTACTTGCACCTCAGTTATCAAATTTCAGCCTTCAACAAGAAGGTCCACCACCAGCTTCGGGGTTATATGTTCGTCTGTTCTTATATGAAAGCGTTCTGGACAGAGCGATCGGTAAGGACGATCGAACACCATGGCCACCATCTAAACCAGACATAACCACTCTTGGCTTTTTTGTGGGGTTACGTTAAGGGTAAAATGTTTAGCCTACTAGTTACAGATGTGCATACTCTCACGACACGAACACGATTTGCTGTACAACTGGTGTTGGCAGAGACAGGGAGAGAAACAACCATCAACATGTTCTACGGTCAACAAACGGATCACATGTGGAAGTTATAATGTCTCTAAAAAAATTTTGTTACTGTTAATGAGAAAATGTTTCAATGATTATTGACCATTACTTTTGGTTATTATTTAGCTCTTTAGGTTTTCCGTAGTTAAGGATCATTGACAGAAATTGCGGCTGATATATTTTCGTCCGTTTTGAACCTATATCCGAAACGTGCCGGTTACTACCTTGTCACAGGATTATTTCACTGAGTCTTGTAATGCATCATTGCAATTAATAATACTTACTGCCTTAACTAACATAAGAGGGTGACTTTAAAATCAGGGGATAACACACATCTGTGGCTAGTCATAACACACTATGTCGCAGGCAGGCGTTATTACACAAAATTCCATCTCAAATCTCGTACAGAAATTAAAAAGAAAGCAGTTTGGATTAACTTCAGCTCTCATTTGGTTGCTCTCGTACTATTTAACTGAGAAAATAATCGTAGTGGCTCTTCGTTACACGTAGCCAGGCCAGCAACACAAAAAGTTATATACAGTCGACCTACTTCGACAAAAAAAAAAAAAAGTTGACTGTACCAGACCCGCATCGTCCTGTGAAAGGAAGTATTCGTATCTGTTGCGCTGAAATCAGTGCTGCTCGAAGAATAAGGTTAAGTTTCAGTTTAGCCGCTTAATGGTGGTGATCTGCACGATCAGGAGCTGTTAGACTGTTTTGCCGTCGGCCTGCTGTGAATGCTGAAAAAATTCAGGTATTTGACACAGCCCTCACAAAACTACGGAATAAAGGCATGAAGTAACGAGTTTTAACCAATTAACTACTTTAACAGTTAGCCCATTACATATACGGCTACAGATGTGACATAGCTACGTAAGCTGTTGTCACATGCATTAGGACAGGAGAACATGACAACAAGAGAAACAACGAACAAGAGAAAGGGAGCCTAATTGTCTCCTCTGTAAGGATATAGAAAAATCATAGATAATAATTATCAATAATACAATTACCATAATAAGCCTGTATGATGCATAACGTCTCTGATTAAGTACATTAAGAAGCTTTAGAAATTTAATTACTTTATTGTGATAGGTTTATGCATATGTCTGCATGACATTTTCTGCTAATTTCATACAGCCTGTGGGTTAACGAGCATTTCGCGCTCGTTTAAGTATATGGCCGAAAGAGTCAGCCTTCTGGAATTGTGAAACGAACCCGGTCGTCCAGAACCGCGTGCCACAAAGGGCGCAGATTCACCACGAGATGGGGAAACTCACAGGCGTCTATTGTCTATTGAGGCCTCAGAGCTGTAGTGTGGGAGTGAAACAGACGAGAACCTACGTAGGAGCTGTTTGTGGCCACGGATACGTCGCAGTGACAACTATGGCGGACCTAAGGTCGGCCATTAAGAGAAACTATTTAATTCTGTAGTAATGCAGGAAATGAAGCCACAGTAATTTTAATCTGCCATCATCCATAAATTATCATGGTGAGCCCAATAAAACTTGAATATTGATCATTTCTATACTAGTTTAGGATTTACTGTTAAAGTGAAATTCACAAGTTTTGTAACAAAGACCTGAATGGTAAAATCAGAACGCTTTAGGCGATCTTAACGATCGTCATTTCATATAGAAGAGTATCATTAAAATGATAAATGTTGTCAATATCAACTCTGTAACTTAATTTGTTTATTATTATGACTGTTACTATATGTTATAGTTACTTCGTATTTCGCAAACTTGACATCAGCCAGACAATTTAACAAAAGAGTCACAAGTGCCTAATTTAGGGCGGTTCAAACCCTAGACGGGTTTGAGCCAAGACATTTCGACGAAGAGGAACCGCATGTGAGCCCGAACATCTACATCTACATCTGCATCCATACACCACAAGCCACCTGACGGTGTGTGGCGGAGGGTAACTTGAGTACCTCTATCGGTTCTCCCTTCTATTCCTGTCTCGTATTGTTCGTGGAAAGAAGGATTGTCGCTATGCCTCTGTGTGGGCTATAATCTCTAACATCTTTGGGAAGTTAGCTCGCAATTGGGGGCTCGTACGGGACTACAACTTGGAAAGTGTTCGTTGAGGCATAAGAAGCTTGCAAAGTGTTGGAACAGGGTTGGATTTTGGAAAGTGTTAGTTGCGGGAATATGAACTCTGGAGAGTTAAGAATTGGATTTGAAACCTGCAAAGTGTTTCCAAAAGTACTGTCTGAACTTCGATAGGCAAGACCTATCACAAAAGTTAAATGTGAGATTGGTTCAGGGCTGAATATTAGGTTTCTTTAATAGTTGTGAAATTACAATTGTAATTCTCACAGTTAACGACATTCCGTGCCCTAGGTCCCAAGTCTGTGGCAGTTTAGGCAGTTTGAGTGGGGGCTCTGAGTTACAAATTTTGCAACAGTTGTATGCACCGAGTTTTAGCAGTGGTTAGGAATGATGTAATTGAAGCGGTGTCATGATGATCTCTCCATTGGTAAAAGATTCCGGAATAGCCCCCATTCGGATCTCCGGGAGGGGACTGCCAAGGGGGAGGTTACCATGAGAAAAAGATTGAATAATCAACGAAAGGATAACGTTCTACAAGTCGGGGCGTGGAATGTCAGAAGCTTGAACGTGGTAGGGAAACTAGAAAATCTGAAAAGGGAAATGCAAAGGCTCAATCTAGATATAGTAGGGGTCAGTGAAGTGAAGTGGAAGGAAGACAAGGATTTCTGGTCAGATGAGTATCGGATAATATCAACAGCAGCAGAGAATGGTATAACAGGTGTAGGATTCGTTATGAATAGGAAGGTAGGGCAGAGGGTGTGTTACTGTGAACAGTTCAGTGACCGGGTTGTTCTAATCAGAATCGACAACAGACAGACACCGACAACGATAGTTCAGGTATACATGCCAACGTCGCAAGCTGAAGATGAACAGATAGAGAAAGTGTATGAGGATATTGAAAGGGTAATGCAGTATGTAAAGGGTGACGAAAATCTAATAGCCGGCCGAAGTGGCCGTGCGGTTAAAGGCGCTGCAGTCTGGAACCGCAAGACCGCTACGGTCGCAGGTTCGAATCCTGCCTCGGGCATGGATGTTTGTGATGTCCTTAGGTTAGTTAGATTTAACTAGTTCTAAGTTCTAGGGGACTAATGACCTCAGCAGTTGAGTCCCATAGTGCTCAGAGCCATTTGAACCATTTTGAAAATCTAATAGTCATGGGCGACTGTTTTGCAGTTGTAGGGGAAGGAGTAGAAGAAAGGGTTACAGGAGAATATGGGCTTGGGACGAGGAATGAAAGAGGAGAAAGACTAATTGAGTTCTGTAACAAGTTTCAGCTAGTAATAGCGAATACCTTGTTCAAGAATCACAAGAGGAGAAGGTATACTTGGAAAAGGCCGGGAGATACGGGAAGATTTCAATTAGATTACATCATGGTCAGACAGAGATCCGAAATCAGATACTGGTTTGTAAGGCGTACCCAGGAGCAGATATAGACTCAGATCACAATATAGTAGTGATGAAAATAGGCTGAAGTTCAAGAAATTAGAAGAATCAATACGCAAAGAAGTGGGATACGGAAGTACTAAGGAATGACGAGATACGTTTGAAGTTCTCTAACGCTATAGATACAGCAATAAGGAATAGCGCAGTAGGCAGTACAGTTGAAGAGGAATGGACATCTCTAAAAAGGGCCATCACAGAAGTTGGGAAGGAAAACATAGGTACAAAGAAGGTAGCTGCGAAGAAACCATGGGTAACAGAATAAATACTTCAGTTGATTGATGAAAGGAGGAAGTACAAACACGTTCCGGGAAAATCAGGAATACAGAAATACAAGTCGCTGAGGAATGAAATAAATAGGAAGTGCAGGGAAGCTAAGACGAAATGGCTGCAGGAAAAATGTGAAGACATCGAAAAAGATATGATTGTCGGAAGGACAGACTTAGCATACAGGAAAGTCGAAACAACCTTTGGTGACATTAAAAAAGCAACGGTGGTAACATTAAGAGTGCAACGGGAATTCCACTGTTAAATGCAGAGGAGAGAGCAGAAATGTGGAAAGAATACATTGAAAGCCTCTATGAGGGTGAGGATTTGTCTGATGTGATAGAAGAAGAAACAGGAGTCGATTTAGAAGAGATAGGGGATCCAGTATTAGAATCGGAATTTAAAAGAGCTTTGGAGGACTTACGGTCAAATAAGGCAGAAGGGATAGATAACATTCCATCAGAATTTCTAAAATCATTGGGGGAAGTGGCAACAAAACGACTATTCACGTTGGTGTGTAGAATATATGAGTCTGGCGACATGCCATCTGACTTTCGGAAAAGCATCATCCACACAATTCCGAGGACGGCAAGAGCTGAAAAGTGCGAGAATTATCGCACAATCAGCTTAACAGGTCATGCATCGAAGCTGCTTACAAGAATAATATACAGAAGAATGGAAAAGAAAATAGTGAATGCGCTAGGTGACGATCAGTTTGGCTTTAGGAAAAGTAAAGGGATGAGAGCGGCAATTCTGAAGTTACGGCTAATAATGGAAGCAAGGCTAAAGAAAAATCAAGACACTTTCATAGGATTTGTCGACCTGGAAAAAGCGTTCGACAATATAAAATGCTGCAAGCTGTTCGAGATTCTGAAAAAAGTTGGGGTTAGCTATAGAGAGAGACGGGTCATACACAATATGTACAACAACCAAGAGGGAATAATAAGAGTGGATGATCAAGAACGAAGTGCTCGTATTAAGAAGGGTGTAAGACAAGGCTGTAGCCTTTCTCCCCTACTCTTCAATCTATACATCGAGGAAGCAATGATGGAAATAAAAGAAAGGTTCAGGAGTGGAATTAAAATACAGGGTGAAAGGATATCAATGATACGATTCGCTGATGACATTGCTATCCTGAGTGAAAGTGAAGATGAATTAAATGATCTGCTGAACGGAATGAACAGTCTAATGAGTACACAGTATGGTTTGAGAGTAAATCGGAGAAAGACGAGGGTAATGAGAAGTAGTAGAAATGAGAACAGCGAGAAACTTAACATCAGGATTGATGGTCACGAAGTCAATGAAGTTAAGGAATTGTGCTACCTAGGCAGTAAAATAAGCAATGACGGACGGAGCAAGGAGGACATCAAAAGCAGACTCGCTATGGCAAAAAAGGCATTTATGACCAAGAGAAGTCTACTAATATCAAATACCGGTCTTAATTTGAGGAAGAAATTTCTGAGGATGTACGTCTGGAGTACAGCATTGTATGGTAGTGAAACATGGACTGTGGGAAAACCGGAACAGAAGAGAATCGAAGCATTTGAGATGTGGTGCTATAGACGAATGTTGAAAATTAGGTGCACTGATAAGGTAAACAATGAGGAGGTTCTACGCAGAATCGGAGAGGAAAGGAATATGTGGAAAACACTGATAAGGAGAAGGGACAGGATGGTAGGACATCTGCTAAGACATGAGGGAATGACTTGCATGGTACTAGAGGGAGCTGTAGAGGGCAAAAACTGTAGAGGAAGACAGAGATTGGAATACGTCAAGCAAAAGATTGAGGACGTAGGTTGCAAGTGCTACTCTGAGATGAAGAGGTTAGCACAGGAAAGGAATTCGTGGCGGGCCGCATCAAACCAGTCAGTAGACTGATGAAAAAAAAAAAAAAAAAAGGAATGATAAAAAAGAAACGCGGAAGAAGAGGCGACATCGAAAGCACGTAGTTCCAGCCAACAGCGGCATCTTCAACGGCGATTCATCGCCCAGCGGCGGTTGCAGTACTACAGCAGAGGCTATGAGATCTTCGGCGCCGGCTTCAACTGAAACTTCAGCAGCAATACCATGGCAGAAGGATCCAGCACGACAAAGCTAAGTACCTGCGCTGAAACAGGGATTATGTATGGTTCTGGAGTTCAATCGACAATAATAGACGTCGCTAATATTAAGCAGTCGGCCAGTTTGTGTGGGTCCGAAAATACTGGCGAGCCACTAAGCCCGAAGTCGGAGCGGGAGAGCGTGATTGGCGGAGGATTTAGTAGGACAAATAGTCCGAAATCAGGCAAGGGAGATGGATTTCGGGGAGACATGATGTCGCAATTAATGGAAATGGTAAGAGGGTTGGGATCCAAAATTTATTCTGTTATAACCTATATCGTTGACGTAAATTTAAAAATTGATTCGGTTCAATCCGAAATAGCTTCAGTTGTGAAAGACGAAGTAGGTAAAATTGCTAGTGGAATCGAGGAATTGATAGATGGAAAATTAAAAACCATTCGGAATGAAATGGGCAAAATTTCTGATGAAGTTGGGATATTTGACTCTAAGGTAGATCAAGCTCAAAAAAATCTCAGTCATAAGTTGGAGAAGTTGCGAGCAGATCTGGGAGGCAACGTAAGAAGTTATATGAGTAGCAAGATGCTCTAATGTCTGAGACAACAGAGGCTATTAGTAACTTTTCCGTTCGAATAGGTAAAGTGGAGAAAGAAGTAGATAAAATAACGGAGCAAGTAGAATCTGGCATTAAAATTGAAAATAGTGAAGTTAAAACACAAATCAATGAAATAAAAATCGAATTGAATTACTTAGCTGCACACCAAACCTCTACAATGATCAGCGTTCCGTGGATGAACTCAGGATCGGTCAAATATTTTGGAGATAATGGGATACATCACCTAGTAAATTTTCTAGCAGCATGCAGGGATGGTTTTATAGGGCAAATGTCCGACTAGGCGAAGATAAAATTCGTGGAAAGGCATTTCGAAGGTGAGCCGCAATCGTGGGAAAATATACACAGTGAAACGTTCACTACCTACGAAATATTTGAAAACAGTTTCCTGAACAAGTTCTGGAGTGAAGCGACGCAAATGCGACTCCAAAATGAGTTTGTGAACGGGCCAACATTTAAATACACGAACGGGTCGATGCGAGAATTTTGTAAATGTAAACTTTCGCGATTAAAGCATGTGAAACGCCCATTGGGAGTGCTCACTGAAATTATGACATTGAAAAGGCGGTTGCCGGGAAATCTGCGTTGTGATCCAGTGCACAGTCCTAGCAACTCAATAGGTGACTTTGTTGAAAAATTAGAACTGGCATTAAAATTTAAACCACAAAGTAAGTAGACAAATAGTTTTCCGAGTGGAGATCATACTACAGTCCGAGTAATTACTATGAAAGAGTTCTGATAAGGGACACAGTAACAGGAACATATCCAATGATAAATTTCAAAGGGGCAATGGGAACGGATCCTTTCAAGAACAGGGACCGACACCAAGAAAGTAGATTTGAGGGAACGGCACATGGAGTAATGACCCAGCATAATGGGAGATTGGGAATCTAAGTTTCGCCGCATCTCAGGTCAGGAGATGGCAAAATAAACCGGCGATGAATAGGACGGGAACGGGAATGTGTTACGTGTTAATAAATCGGCAGAAAGGCGTCAGAATATTGAAATGAAATTAGTAAGAGATGAGAATCAAATAGGTAAATTTTCAAATCAGACCATACGTAAAGGGGTAATCCTAAGATAATGAAAGATAACTACAAAGGCGATGACGACAATTCAGTGCTAAATGATTTGTCTTATGAATGTCAGACAAACGATTGTGTGAATGTTAATACAATGAAAGATTCTATATGTCAAAAGGAGGCTGAGGTGGAACTGAATTTGGAGGAGCTAGATGGTATAAAAAATTCTAAGGAAGTACTGACCAGTGCTGACGATTATAGTGATTAAGGTGATGATGTGGTTTGAGAATGAATATGGATCTGAATTTGTTGTGCGATCTGAAATTGAAGTGGCGCATGAGTGTGTAGGAAAGGAAAAGGTATTATGCTCAGGTTTAAATCAAAACACAGCGGAATTTAATGGTACTGTTGATTCTCAATATGGAACACTGTAGTTAAAATTTACGTGATATAACGGCAGAGGATTGTGAAACTATGAACGGTTCTTATATTGGTGATTTGTCGATGGAGGTGAATCAGGTTTTATGTTGCGAGTTGTATGATGTATCAGCAGCTGTTTTAAGTGCTGTTTGTGAAGGTGTTTGTCAAGTTGTAGAAGTAAAAAGTAATGCTTTATTTGATGATAATGATGTTTTAGCTACTAATATAGATAATTTTAAGGGAGAATACAGTGAGTTTGATTCCAATATAGAAAGTGATATTTGGACAGAGTAGTATCTTAAGGATGAGTGTGATTTTACTGAAACTGATTGGCGATGGTACGGTAGAACATTAGGGACATTATTGCCTCATCTGTGGCCTTGAGAGAAGTTTAAGAGAGCGAGAGGTCTAGAAGGGAGAAGAAAATGAAATTTGGGTGAAAGAAGCATTTAATGAATTATTTTGGGAAGAGTACGAAATTGAGGGGTGGATTGAATAGGATATGTGTACTCTATAGATGGAAGAGAAAGGGAAAAGTAGGTTAACAAATAAGTGTGTCTATGTTTAAGTTTTAAGATTTTTTGGAGAGGCAATTTGCAATATTATATTTCAGGATTTATTGTAGCTTGTTTATTGTTTAGTCGCATAAAGTTTTTTTTTTTTTTTTTTTTTTTTTTTTTTTTTTTTTTTTTTGGCACAAGGTCCGTGCAATTATAGAGAGGTAGTTTAGACCCACATTTGGGTGTGAGGAGGTCGGAGAACTCAATTATTTCGTGAACGGTACAAAGTCAAGAATCAGTGCACAGTATCCACATAAATTAGGTTCTTTTGGGGTATATATGGGATTTATTTCTGTGTATGTATGTGTTATGGTTTTATGTTTCTTGTAAATTCCAAATTATAAGTTATGGTCACGCGAATTTGGGTGGATGGAGGTCGGAGAAATTTCGGAAATGAAAATTAATAATGTGTATGTAGAAAGACAGATGTATGTTTATCTACTTATCTGAAAATATTTTGGGGGAATAATTTATTGTTGTATGGAGTATCGATTTGTGTACGCAGCTTCACTGCACGCAATTAAACGAGAGGTGAGATTTGTTCATAGTTGTTGTTAATTTTGAGTCTAATAGACTTATTTAAATTGAAAGAAAATATTAATTTGCCGATGAAGTCGATTGCGAATCTGTCACGAGATGCATGTCTGTAGTGGGACTTGAATAACGTGTCAGAATCATTGAAGAATTCAAGAGCATCTTGCAAACGCTGTAAATCAATTGTTTACTGTGTAGTTTAGATCTGTTCGTATCGAATCCAGTGGGGGAAGCGTTCATTGAAGAATCTGGGTGGTTTCGGAAAGTGTTTGTTTTTCGGTACCTACACCAGATTCGAATTTCAACCGACTTGTTCGCGAAAACCGTTGGCGATGGAATGCAGAGCCATACGGAATTTCGGTGGGGTACTCGCCTTCGAATCTGTGGAGCGCCGCCGGAGACTTCGTTGTGACAAAAAGGCTGTGTGAAAGTGAGGTCAGTGGCGCTGATATTTCTGAGGCATGTCAATAGACAGTCGATTATGATAAATGTGTGGTTTTATTTGGCATTTAATTAGTATGCCACAATTCATAATTTATGGTAGATATAAGTTTCTTTAAATTTAAGGCATGCTGAAACAACACCACTACAAATAATTTTTGATAGGGCGCTTAGGATATTTATTGTATTATGAATTTGTGTCTTATAAATTTGGGTGCTACTTCATAACATATGTGGCACGCCAACATGTTATGAAGTGGGGGTGTACGAGTTAACGAGCTTCTCGCGCTCATTTAAGTATGTGGCCGAAAGAGTCAGTCTTCTGGAATTGTGAAACAAACCCTCTCGTCCAGAACCGTGTGCCACAAAGGGCACAGATTCACCAAAAAATGGGGAAATTCACAGGCTTCAATTTTTCTTTTGGAGCCTAAGCGCTGTAGTGTATGAGTGAGACAGATGAGAACCTACGTCATAGGGAAACCCAGTAGAAGCCTTTTGTGGCCGAGGAGATGTAGCAGTTTTAAATATGGCGGACCTAAGATCGGCCAAAAAGGGGAAACATTTATGAAAACCATTTAATTCTGCAGTAATGCAGGGAATGAAGCCACAGTTATTTTAATCTGCCATCCTCCATAAGTTTTCATAGTGATCACAATAAAACGTGAATGTTGATTATATCTATAGTAGTTTAGCATTTACCGTTAAAGTGAAATTCATAAGTTTTCAGGAACCAGGTAACCAAATCGCAACTGTGTGGCCTACATCATTTATGGGTCGTTAATTTAGTTCCTGATATTATTATTAATGTTATTGTATGTTATATTAACTTTGTACTTCGCAAACTTGCCATAAGCCAGACAATTTAAGCAAAGGATCACTAGTGTCTAATTTAGGGCGTGTAATGCGACACGTGAGGTTCAACCTCTAGACGAGTTTGAGCCAAGACATGTCGACGAAGAGGAACCGCATGTGATTTCGAACATCTTTGGAATGTTAGCTTGCAAGTCTCATACATATTTCTTCGAAATGGATTTTATGACAACACATAAAGGCAAGTGTATCCATAGAAAACTTTACAATTTAAGCTGCAAATAGCCTAGCTATACTTAGCAAAGGTCCTCAGAAATATATTTATGTAGTTGGGGAATGACTCACTCTGCATTACGTGGAAGACAAAAACTGCGCCATGTATGTCTCCGTCCCTTCACACCACTTGTTAAATCCCTCGATTTGCCTTTCCAGCACACGCATACGATGCTTTAGCAAGTGATTGTTACATACAGAACGTAACAAAACGACTCCGACAAGCTTCGAAGTATTATAGAGTGTGACATGGGAAATATATTGACGATAGTAATTAATGTCGGGAAGCTTCATCTGAAAACGCTACTGTGTGTTGCAGATACGAGGTGCGGCTAGAAAAAAACCGGACTGATGCTGGAAAAAACATTTATTTACAACTATTTACAATTTCATGTTATGTCCTTCAATGTACTCTCCTCCTCGGTCTCTACACCGCTCCATACGAATTTTCCACTGTTCATAGCAATGCTGCAGATCATTTTCGGTAAGTCCATGCATTACTTCCGTCGCTTTTTCTTTTACTGCTTCAACAGTCTCAAATCTAGTTCCTTTCAAAGCTGATTTGACTTTAGGGAAAAGAAAAAAGTCACAGGGGGCCAAATCAGGTGAGTAGGGTGGATGATCTAAGATGGGAATGTTGTGTTTTGCCAAAAACGTCTTCACTGACAACGCACTGTGAGCTGGGGCATTGTCTTGGTGAAGGATCCATGACTTTTTTCTCCACAAATCGTTCCGTTTTCTCCGTACTCGCTCACGTAGGGTAGCCAGGACGCTAATGTAGTAATGCTGATTCACTGTTTGTCCCTCTGGTACCCAATCAATGTGCACAATCCCTTTGATGTCAAAAAAAAAATCATCATTGCCTTGAATTTCGATTTTGACATTCGTGCTTTTTTTTGTCGTGGAGAACCAGGAGTTTTCCAATGCATCGATTGGCATTTAGTTTCGGGATCGTAAGTAAAAAACCACGATTCACCGCAAGTAATAACATTTCGTAAGAAGGTGGGATCACTTTCAATGTTTTCCAGGATGTCAGAACAAATCATTGTTCGGCGTTCCTTCTGTTCAATTGTGAGACACTTTGGAACCATTTTTGAACACACTTTGTTCATGTTGAAACTTTCATGAAGAATCTGCCTAACACTTTCCTTGTCAACTCCTGTTAACTCAGACACTGCTCTGATTGTTAAACGGCGATCTTGTCGAACAAGTTTACCGATTTTTTCAATGTTTGGATCAGTTTTTGCTGACAATGGTCTGCCAGTGCGAGTGTCATCACTGGTGTCTTCGCGGCCATCTTTAAATCGTTTAAACCACTCAAACACTTGTGTTCGCGATAAACAATCATCGCCGTACACTTGTTGTAACATTACAAACGTTTCACTTGCAGATTTTCCTAGTTTGAAACAAAATTTGATGTTAACACGCTGTTCTTTCTGTACACTCAACATTTTCCGACGCACAGACGAAACGTCAACTACTTAAAACAGACGCCACGGGCAGACTGAGTGCAGGAGGCAGATGAAACTCGAGCAGTAGGCGGAGCGAGAGTCACGTGACAGGCCACGCGACTTTCAGCCTTATTGCATTCGTTTTATTGTTTCACCAGTACTAGTCCGGTTTTTTTCTAGCCACACCTCGTACAACGGCAACGCCTGCCACAAAACACTCCTTTGGCAGTAAAGCTGAGTCTGTACGCCGACGAACTGCTGGTGGAATTACTCGCACTGGGTCTGGCAGTATGCCAGGATGTCAGTAGACTTCGAGTCCTTCCACGTCTGTAACTACACTTTTTAGATCGCTAGGCGTAGTGCCGTTAGCGTACTATGTCTGCTACCGAAGAGCATTATTACGATTGCCATTGCCTCCTATAACTTACACGATATGAAGGTCTATGGATGCTGTTACTGAACATAAGTTCCACGCCTCAGTTGGTTCATTAAGGCACCTTCTGGAGCCCATCACAGTTTGCCTGTAACTTTTTGTTACAATCTGTACACTGAGGTCCCAAAAGTGATAGGATACCTCGTAATACAGTTTTGCACCCTTTTTGACCAGGTGTAATGCAGTAACTTGACGTACCATGGACTCAGCTTGTCGTTGGAGGTTGTAAACTCCCCCTTTCTAATCGGACTACTGGATTGCGATATAACTGACCGTGATGGAATATGCCTAATGAACTTATACACTGACAAGGGAACCTCCCCATCGCACCCCCCTCAGATTTAGTTATAAGTTGGCACAGTGGATAGGCCTTGAAAAACTGAACACAGATCGATCGAGAAAACAGGAAGACGTTGTGTGGAACTATGAAAAAATAAGCAAAATATACAAACTGGGTCGTCCATGTGCAATATAAGCAATAATAAGGGGAGTGTGAGATGAGGAGCGCCGTGGTCCCGTGGTTAGCGTGAATAGCTGCGGAACGAGAGGTCTTTGGTTCAAGTCTTCACTCGACCGAAAATTTTAACTTTTTATTTTCAGTTTATGTGACAAACTCTTATGTTTTCATCACTTTTTTTGGAGTGATTATTACATCCACAAGAAAACCTAAATCGGGCAAGGTAGACGAATCTTTTCACCCATTCGCCAAGTGTACTAGTTAGGTGGGTCGACAACATATTCCTGTCATGTGATGCACATGCTGTCACCACTGTCGTATAGAATATATCAGACGTGTTTTCCTGTGGAGGAATCGGTTGACCTATGACCTTGCGATCAAATGTTTTCGGTTCCCATTGGAGAGGCACGTCCTTTCGTCAACTAATCGCACGGTTTTCCGGTGCGGTCGCAAAACACAGACACTAAACTTATTACAGTGAACAGAGACGTCAATGAACGAACGGACAGATTATAATTTTGCGAAAATAAAGAAAGCAAAATTTTCGGTCGAGGGCAGATTTGAACTAAAGATCTCTCGTTCCTCAGCTGTTCACACTAACCACGGGACCACGGCGCTCCTCAGCGCAGATTGCCCTTGATATTGCCTAACTTACGCATGGACGACCCAGTTTGTATATTTTGCTTATTTTTTCATAGTTCCACACAACTTCTTCCTGTTTTTTCGATTGATCTGTGTTCAGTTTTTCAAGGCCTATCCACATTGCCAACTTATAACTAAATCTGAGGGGGGTGCGATGGGGATGTTCCCTTGTGAGTAAGGACATCGCTACCGAAGGAAAATAATACCATTTAGTTGGAAGGAAGCGTCCAACAGACCCTTCTCAAGGAAGAATCTGTTCTAAACTTAAGCTAAAAACTGATGATAATTTTCACATGGGTGGAATACAGTGCAATCGCTCACGAAACGCACAGGGGTGGGGGTTGGGGTGGGGGGTGGTGGGGGAGGGTATCAAGTAATATTTGCTACAAAAATTATTGATAATACAAAGAAAACACTGATTAGCTAAAAACGGGATAATTAAACGGCCGCCAGCCCGCCAGGGTAATGAATCTCGAGAACCTTAAGAAAGGTATGGCAAAGAAATTTAAGCAATAACCACCGGTGTGGCAACAGAAGGTTGTCACGCTTTTCCACATCACAACAGCTCACGAGGAAATAAATGAACCAGAAAGCACTGCGTTTGCAGTTACTTATTCTGAGAGGCCAAATTTAGAAACTAAAATTAAATGAAGTTATTGGTTTGATAAACGAATGGCTTAACTTAAAATCTGTTATGTAAAAAATGACTTACAGTAACCTCAGTGTAACGTTATGCAAAAAAAGGCTAGCAGTTTATTTTTGATTATTGATGGATTGAATTGAATTTACTTTAAGCAAACGAGCAGCTGATTTCACTTTTAAAATAACTACAATAAAATACATATCAAGCCAGCAGAAGTTACTCGCTAAGCTAAACACGGAATTAATGAAATTACAAATACTTAACATGCGCTGTATCTTTAGTTATTAGTTTTGCCTGTGAAATTTTATCGAATTGTTTAAGTTTCTGTTATGCAATACAAGAATGAACAGTTACTGAGGCAGAAAATTTAGACTTAAACTGGTCATTAGCAAACACACAAAACTGCCAGCAAATAGTTAACCAGTCTTCATATTCTCACGACACTCGGTGATTGCATGGAAAGGAAACGGAGCGTGCCTCGTAATAATGTCTGAGGACAATGACAACACAGCTGCCCTACAAGTCTTAAATATTGCGAGTTATTGTTCAAGTTAGTCATAATTAGTGTCAAAAATGTCACTGGGCAATGCCTCTACAAAGTCTGATTTTTTTTTTCACTTAACATTCTTCACCATGTTATAGCTGTGTGGACGGCGAAGAATGTAGCCGAAGACAATGCTGAGCTGCCACCGCTGCTGCTGCTTGAGAACCACAACTCTTCTCCAGAGTCACCACGTATAATTACGGGACAGGCAATAGTTAAAAGTGTAGTTTCCTCCGCCTGTCCACTCCTACCGTGCTCTCAATATTCGCGAGTTAACGAATCAGGCGCGCCTACAGTGGCGCGATGATAGCCGCATACTGCGTCAGCGGGAGCGCCCAACAAACACTTCCGCACTCTTTCATCACTCAAGCTTCCCTGCCTCCTCTCTGGTCACAACGTGACGGAGACTGTTCATACACAAAGATAAACAATGGCACAGTTCATGTCATTTCGTAGTTCCTATCGATACATTTAAATAAAGTTCGCCGGCCGCAGTGGCCGAGCGGTACTAGGTGCTTCAGTGTGGAACCGAGCGACCACTACGGTCGCAGGTTCGAATCCTGCCTCGAGCATGGATGTGTGTGATGTCCTTAGGTTGGTTAGGTTTAAGTAGTTCTAAGTTCTAGGGGACTGATGACCTCAGATGTTAAGTCCCATAGTGCTCAGAGCCATTTGAACCATTTGAAATAAAGTTCCCTTGACTATTACCCAGCAATTTACAATATTTGAATTATGATTACAATCAGTTATATACAGTCACAAATAAATACACTATTACATCGAATACTTGTTGAATATACAGGGTGTTTCAAAAATGACCGGTATATTTGAAACGGCAATAAAAACTAAACGAGCAGCGATAGAAATACACCGTTTGTTGCAATATGCTTGGGACAACAGTACATATTCAGGCAGACAAACTTTCGAAATTACAGTAGTTACACTTTTCAACAACAGATGGCGCTGCGGTCTGGTTCTCTCTATAGTACGATATTTTCCACATATCCACCATGCGTAGCAACAATATGGCGTAGTCTCTGAATCAAATTACCCGAAACCTTTGACAACGTGTCTGGCGGAATGGCTTCACATGCAGATGAGATGTACTGCTTCAGCTGTTCAATTGTTTCTGGATTCTGGCGGTACACCTGGTCTTTCAAGTGTCCCCACAGAAAGAAGTCACAGGGGTTCATGTCTGGCGAATAGGGAGGCCAATCCACGCCGCCTCCTGTACGTTTCGGATAGCCCAAAGCAATCACACGATCATCGAAATATTCATTCAGGAAATTAAAGACGTCGGCCATGCGATGTGACCGGGCACCATCTTGCATAAACCACGAGGTGTTCGCAGTGTCGTCTAAGGCAGTTTGTACCGCCAAAAATTCACGAAGAATGTCCAGATAGCGTGATGCAGTAATCGTTTCGGATCTGAAAAATGGGCCAATGATTCCTTTGGAAGAAATGGCGGCCCAGACCAGTACTTTTTGAGGATGCAGGGACGATGGGACTGTAACATGGGGCTTTTCGGTTCTCCATATGTGCCAGTTCTGTTTATTGACGAAGCCGTCCAGGTAAAAATAAGCTTCGTCAGTAAACCAAATGCTGTCCACATGCATATCGCCGTCATCAATCCTGTGCACTACATCGTTAGCGAATGTCTCTCTTGCAGCAATGGTAGCGGCGCTGAGGGGTTGCCGCGTTTGAATTTTGTATGGATAGAGGTGTAAACTCTGGCGCATGAGACGATACGTGGACGTTGGCGTCATTTGGACCGCAGCTGCAACACGGCGAACGGAAACCCGAGGCCGCTGTTGGATCACCTGCTGCACTAGCTGCGCGTTGCCCTCTGTGGTTGCCGTACGCGGTCGCCCTACCTTTCCAGCACGTTCATCCGTCACGTTCCCAGTCCGTTGAAATTTTTCAAACAGATCCTTTATTGTATCGCTTTTCGGTCCTTTGGTTACATTAAACCTCCGTTGAAAACTTCGTCTTGTTGCAACAACACTGTGTTCTAGGCGGTGGAATTCCAACTCCAGAAAAATCCTCTGTTCTAAGGAATAAACCATGTTGTCTACAGCACACTTGCACGTTGTGAACAGCACACACTTACAGCAGAAAGACGACGTACAGAATGGCGCACCCACAGACTGCGTTGTCTTCTATATCTTTCACATCACTTGCAGCGCCATCTGTTGTTGAAAATTGTAACTACTGTAATTTCGAAAGTTTGTCCGCCTGAAAATGTACTGTTATCCCAAGCATATTGCAACAAACGGTGTATTTCTATCGCTGCTCGTTTAGTTTTTATTGCCGTTTCAAATATACCGGTCATTTTTGAAACACCCTGTACTTTCTGTAATGCAGCTTACAGAATCAGAAGTACAGTAAAAGTTAGCAACGGATATTAAACGGCAAAATTTTTGGGTCGTGCAGAAGGTATTTTATCTGCGTGTTCGGTGTTAGAAAGTCCTCTGCAGAAATATTAAGCCATACTGCCTCTATAGCCGCCCATAATTGCTTAACTGTTGCCGATGCGTGATTTTATGCAGGAACTGACCTCTTGATTATGTCCCACAAATGTTCGATGGGATTCGTGTCGGGCGATTTGGGTAGCCAAATTATTCGCTCGAACTGTCCGGAATGTTCTTCAAAGCAATCGCGAACCGTTTTGGCCCAGTGACATGGTGCACTGTCATCCATAAAAATTCCATCGTTTCTTCGCTGCAAATGATCGCCCAGTAGCCGAACATAAACACTTCCAGTCAACGATGAGTTCAGTTGGACCAGAATACCAGTTTATCCCATGAAAATACCCGTCAGACCAACATGGAGCCACCGCCAGCTAGCAGGGTGCGTTGTTGACAACTTCGAGCCATGGGTTCGTCGGGTCTGCGCCACACTCGACCCCTACCTACCGTCAGCTGCTACCAACTGAAACAGGGAATCATCTGACGAGCACAGGGTGCTCCTGTCGTCTAGGGTCCAACCGGTATAGTTACGAGTCCAGGAGAGGCGCTCCAGTAGATATTCTAACGTTGTTGCTTTAATTTTCTATGAAAGCGGTACTGCTAGTCAAGACCATACAAGTGGGTTAAAAACTGTGAGCTGTCTGGGGAAGTTGTTGTTGTTGTTGTGGTCTTCAGTCCTGAGACTGGTTTGATGCAGCTCTCCATGCTACTCTATCCTGTGCAAGCTTCTTCATCTCCCAGTACCTACTGCAGCCTACACCCTTCTGAATCTGCTTGGTGTATTCATTTCTTGCTCTCCCTCTACGATTTTTACCCTGCACGCTGCCCTCTAGTACTAAATTGGTGATCGCTAGATGCCTCAGAACATGTCCTACCAACCGATCCCATCTTCTAGTCAAGTTGTGCCACAAACTCCTCTTCTCCCCAATTCTATTCAATACCTCCTCATTAGTTATGTGATCTACCCATCTAATCTTCAGCTTTCTTCTGTAGCACCACATTTCGAAAGCTTCTATTCTCTTCTTGTCCAAACTATTTATCGTCCACGTTTCACTTCCATACATGGCTACACTCCATACAAATACTTTCAGAACGACTTTCTGACACTTAAATCAATACTCGATGTTAACAAATTTCTCTTCTTCAGAAACGCTTTCCTTGCCATTGCCAGTCTACATTTTATATCCTCTCTACTTCGACCATCATCAGTTATTTTGCTCCCCAAATTAACCTTGCATTATTGGGCAACTGTTTCACCAGGTATCCAGTCTAGCTTACGAAATTCCCAACCAGACTAACATTAATTATAATCATTTAATATTCATACGACAACCAGTGATATATATATATATATATATATATATATATATATATATATATATATATATATATATATATATATATAAGAGAATTTAAATAAAAAGAAATAAATCAGTTTATATTTGGAAATTTATTTTAACATTTTTCATTGAAATTTCAGCATATTAAACTTGATTCCTAACTAAACAGGTGCCTTATTTAGGATTGTGAAAATGTGAGATTGTAATCTTACGGAACACATCAAATATGGAGCCAAGATTGGCAGACTGCATACAACACTGCATTCATAAAACAACACACAAAGAACGTTGAAACATATGCAACAGAAAATTACCCACTACCAACCGATTCAATTTTCACCCAAAGAAGTTACGTTCGTAGCACAATCCTGCCCGTCATGTAATTACCACACACTGGTATACTAAATTCATATTAACTCTTTGTGAAATCTTCCCGAAAAGAATAGCTGAGGGCTACTTTGATGATTACACCACATGCTTCACGTGGTCAACTTGCTTTACACAAAGAGTGTAACTCCACAATAATTTTGATAATTAAAATAAATTAGATCGAAAAGCAGTTTACAAAAGAAAAACCTCGAACTGGTTACTATAGTCTTACTATTAACCTGATGGGTCAAACAATTGTATAAGCACGTGGTACTGGTCTCACAAAATACACCCCACGTGGGTTGAACATAAAGAAAAGTTGCTATATTGAAAAATATTGTCGAGACGAGACGTTATAATCACACAAGCATTCGCATTTAAGATTGATCTTAGAGTTACTGATCAACACGTGGTTCCACTTTACTCACAAAGTAGTGACAAAGCAACTACCGGAAAATAATCTGAACTTCTCACGAGAATTACACTGCGCTGCAATTTAAGATAACATTAGATATTTTAGAGCTAAACCTGAAATAAAGGTGATTAAATTTTCAGTTACGCTGAACTTAAGAAATCCATTGTCCTACGGACTTAGCAGACACGCGCTTAGCCGGAGATCTTACCACTTCAGACGCTCGCCACGGACAGACTGCCTTGGTCCCTTTCTGAGGGGTGGCTCACAAATACAAAACGGAAGTGGCCAGAGGGGTAGCTTCCTATACCAACATGACAACGGACGGACAGGACCATACTAAGGATAGAAACCTCTCTGCTTTAAGAAAGCGTAGCTACCTGTTCCGACGTTGGTCCTACTATTCTCTAGCAGACAGGCTTGTCTGCTACCCTCAAGCATGCAACTAGAAATACATTTGCTCATTCATCCTCTCACACAGAAGGGAAGGGGGATGACAGTATCTTATCATATACAGTATATAAAAGAAAGCGGATGTAGGTTCCGTATGAGACTGTGTGACATGAATTACATATTAACTGTGTTTTAAAGTGTAGTAGTGTGACAGATCGTTCTCGTTTATGTGTAAAAGTAACACGTTCCACTACTCAGTCTCCTCCCAGATAGTCAGAAACGCCACAGTAAATTTAGAAGAGGAATCTATGCCGTAAATGACAACAGATTTAAGAAATCAAACATGAAAGGAATCCAACAGAGACCTTTCAATATGCTGTTAGTAAGGCACTCCATTCGGTCTTCTGCTGCTATAGCCCATTAACGCCGAATTTTGCCGCCCTATCGTAATGGATGTGTTCGCCGTACGTCGCACAGTGTCACAATGTCATGCAGTATAGCTTGTCTGTTAGCACTGACGACTCACTCATTGCTGCTCTCGGTCATTGAGTAAGGTCGTGGGTCACTGAGGTGGCCGTGGTTAGAGGCAACGTTTGACATTTGGTAGTTTGGGCACAGTCTTGACACTTTGAATCTCGGTATAATGAATTCTTTTACGATTTCCGAAAGGGAATATACAAGCCTCTGGTTCCAACAACTATTTATTCCGCGTTCAGAGTGTGTTAATTGCCATCATGCGGCCATAACGACGGAGTCCACCTTTCGTCATGAATCACCTGAGAACAAATGACAGCTACACCAATGCACTGCACTTTCACACCTTGTGTACGGGATGCTAATGCCATCTGCATATGTTCATATCACCATCCCATGACTTTTACAACTCGGCGTACATACCCGATGAGCCGAAACGTTACAAAAAGCTGAGACAAGCAGTGCAGCATCGATAATAATTGACGTCAATTGACAAGTTGTTGGCAGGTACCCGGAGATGTGAGGCACAGATGTCTACACACAAATTACGCTACTCGCGTAAATTACAGCCCGGTAGTTTGTGAATCCTTAGCTGGCGCCTGACAGCGTCACACCAGTTTCCCATCGCTTGAAACGTTCCCTTTTGAAAAATTATATACGACTGTGCTTAACCTGACACACAATATTTTTTAGCGCAACGCAATCTGACTTTCAAAAATCCCTACAAAAGAATGGCCCTGACTAACATTAACCTATACCTTTCACAAATCACTTACCTCACCAAAAATCTTCGTTACTCGAACTACTGCAAAACAGCGAGCGCCACTACTGCCAGCTAAATAAAAGATTCAAACTACGGAAGGCACTAACTACTGATAGGCATAGTCAGGAAATGAAAGATTTTAATAGAGAACAAACAATGTATTTACCTTAATTGTGTTGAAAAATCATAATATACATAACAGATCATTTCATCCAGTCTTACAAATTTCCAAACTCCGCCATCCACCACTGCTGGCGGCTCACCTCCAACTGCGCAACGCTACGCGCTGTTAACATCCAGCTGCCGCTGCCCAACACTACAATGGCAGACAACAATGCAAACTAGCCACAGACTGCACACAGCACAGCCAGTGATTTTCGTACAGAGCGCTACGTAACGTTGCCAATAACAAAACATAAACAGCCTACTTACACGCTTTCATTCAAGTATGGCGAATTCGGCAGGGAATAATTCTAGTGACGACCCCGTTCGCAAACGGAGAAGTCCGCTGACACAGACAAATTTGACAAAGAGGACCTTGCTATTGACTGGCGCTTGGGAAAGATCATCTCCGAACCGCTGAATCTGATCCGTTTTTCACATACCTCTTTCGCGATCTTCCGTGGAAAATGGGTCAAGACCGGTGAAAACACGAGTAGGAGTCAAGGTATTGGACGTTCGCACCACAACGTGGAACATGGTGATAGGTGCCTTAAGCATTCTGTAAAACGGCACAGGCAGCTGGCTACCTGTGGCAGTTCTGACGACAAAGTACAACGCTCTGCGGGCACAAGTGTTTCGGAGCACACCGTTCGGCAGACTTTGTTTCACATAGGGCTCCGCAGCGGAAAGACCTTTATTTATTCCCTTATGGACACAGTATCATCGAGATTGTACAGTAGATCAACGGAAAAAAATCACCTAGCTGAAAGAATCAAGTTTCTTGTTACGCCAGGTTCATTGTCGTATCTGGATACGCCGTCTTCCTGGCAAACGGTTGCTGAAAAGTACCCCGTGTAACGTACGCAGGCCGGTGCCACATTCTCCTAGGCCTCATTGGGAGCTCTGCTAGTAACTGAAATCATTATGGCAGTTGTGGTCTACAGTACTGCCGACGTCTGCATCGCTTCATTCTTGATGTTTTCCCCGATTGCGATGAAATTTTCCAGCAGGATAATTGTCCATGTCACAAGGCCAACATTACGCTACAGCGGTTAGAGGTGTATGATCGTAAGCTCACGTTTATTTCTTGGCCACCAAATTTGCCCAATGTGAAATCTATGGAGTAAAGTGGGGCGCTAGCTGCTGCCAGCTCCGCGCTCTCAGTCCAATAATTTACGAGAACCGCGTGACCTGTGCGTAGGCATCTGGTACCGCATACCTCCAAAAACCTACCAAGGACATGTCGAATTCATGTCACGCATCACACGTGCTGTACTGAGTTTCAAAAGTGAACCGACACAATGTAAACATGTATTGAAATGCGAAATCTAAAATTTTCACGGCGAATTAAATGTTCGAAGAGATTTAGGGACTACAGTTGGTCATCGTAAAATTCGTTCCACGATATTTCTGCTGGACGTATAGCGCCCTGAGAGTATTTCCACGCATGCATCAGAGTCACGGTGACAGAAGGACCACTCCTGTCGGCAGCAGCTCCGTTGGTGGAACTGCAAAGATCAGCTGCCCTCGTCAGTCATCGGAGTATTCTGGCGTCTTCGTCTCGAGCAAACCTCGAAGATGACGATTTTCTACGCATTATCCAGTTGGTAGCCGCAGTCACGGATAATTAGATTTTCCGTGATTCATATTTCAACGGACTGTTTTATAATGGAGTCCCAAAAAGATGTTGTTGTGGCCAAAATTAACGTTTTCTCATACTCCATGTCGTTGGACAAACAATGTTTCGCTCTTGCAGACTTGCTAGTTTGCAGAAGGCGGGTGTAACGTTAATGTTTTGTGCAGCATTCTTCCAGTGTGCGTGTTGTTTGTCCTTTATACGCCACACTACACTGGCAAAGTATTTTGTGAATTCCCGCCTTGCTCAGTAACAAATTATCCTTCACTGATCCCAGCAGCCCCGAAATCTTCGACGGTGGGCGGAAAATCACTTCACCAGAAAATTACTGAGGATTCATGCTATTTTAAAGGAAATGTTTCCTACGAAAGGGAAAAATGCTTTCGGCTTTGCTGGCAGATTATCCATTTTATCGATTTCTCAGTGTTTGGTTTTAGCAGAGAATGCTCTGTTAGTTTTCCGGATAGAGTATCCACTGCCTCTGAACACTGTCTTTAAAAGTAGAAGGTCTTTAGGCACTGTATAGGCTCTGTGTTGCCTACTTGGGTTTTAAGCGTACTCATGCTTTGGGATGGATGACGGCAACTTGAAGAGTGCAAGTACAAGTCAGGGTGCGTGGGCTTAAGATAAACAGAATGCCCCATAGAGCAGTTACTCTTCAGTCTAATGAAAACTTACAGGAAAGGGAGAGAACCATCTTTCTATAATTCCATAATAAATCTAACGGTCTCATGCAAGTAGTTGATGTAGACACTCCATTAACTTACCTTCTCTATCGGTCCACACTATGAAAATATCATCCACGTACCTCTTCGTCAGACGAAATATCGTTGAGTGAAGTTTACGATGCACAGCTGTACCCAAAAATCTCTTCGAACACAATGTTACAATGTTTTGACTCATCAGTGCGTTTTCAGACACATTGTCGGATAGGAAATAATTTTTGTAGTTTATTATATCAAGTAGTAGGAAGCATGTGATTTGTAATGTGGGGCCGCGCGGGATTAGCCGAGCGGTCTCAGGTGCTGCAGTCATGGACTGTGCGGCTGGTCCCGGCGGAGGTTCGAGCCCTCCCGCGGGCATTGATGTGTGTGTTTGTCCTTACGATAATTTAGGTTAATTAGTGTGTAAGCTTAGGGACTGATGACCTTAGCAGTTAAGTCCCATAAGATTTCACACATATCTGAACATTTTGTGATGTGGGGGGCGTTCAATAAGTAAGCCAACACAATTGTTCTCGGCCAATTTCGGCTGAACAACAAATGCAGAATTCGTTGTGGGACATTGTGAAATATTACCTCTTCAGTCCGTATAGTTTCATGGACTTCCGGTAGATGGCGACGCTGTACGTAACCTTCAAAATGGCACATGTAACGGAGGTGCTTTCCAAGCAGATACAGGGTGTTTCAAAAATGACCGGTATATTTGAAACGGCAATAAAAACTAAACGAGCAGCGATAGAAATACACCGTTTGTTGCAATATGCTTGGGACAACAGTACATTTTCAGGCAGACAAACTTTCGAAATTACAGTAGTTACAATTTTCAACAACAGATGGCGCTGCGGTCTGGGACTCTCTATAGTACGATATTTTCCACATATCCACCATGCGTAGCAATAATATGGCGTAGTCTCTGAATGAAATTACCCGAAACCTTTGACAACGTGTCTGGCGGAATGGCTTCACGTGCAGATGAGATGTACTGCTTCAGCTGTTCAATTGTTTCTGGATTCTGGCGGTACACCTGGTCTTTCAAGTGTCCCCACAGAAAGAAGTCACAGGGGTTCATGTCTGGCGAATAGGGAGGCCAATCCACGCCGCCTCCTGTATGTTTCGGATAGCCCAAAGCAATCACACGATCATCGAAATATTCATTCAGGAAATTAAAGACGTCGGCCGTGCGATGTGGCCGGGCACCATCTTGCATAAACCACGAGGTGTTCGCAGTGTCGTCTAAGGCAGTTTGTACTGCCACAAATTCACGAAGAATGTCCAGATAGCGTGATGCAGTAATCGTTTCGGATCTGAAAAATGGGCCAATGATTCCTTTGGAAGAAATGGCGGCCCAGACCAGTACTTTTTGAGGATGCAGGGACGATGGGACTGCAACATGGGGCTTTTCGGTTCCCCATATGCGCCAGTTCTGTTTATTGACGAAGCCGTCCAGGTAAAAATAAGCTTCGTCAGTAAACCAAATGCTGCCCACATGCATATCGCCGTCATCAATCCTGTGCACTATATCGTTAGCGAATGTCTCTCGTGCAGCAATGGTAGCGGCGCTGAGGGGTTGCCGCGTTTGAATTTTGTATGGATAGAGGTGTAAACTCTGGCGCATGAGACGATACGTGGACGTTGGCGTCATTTGGACCGCAGCTGCAACACGGCGAACGGAAACCCGAGGCCGCTGTTGGATCACCTGCTGCACTAGCTGCGCGTTGCCCTCTGTGGTTGCCGTACGCGGTCGCCCTACCTTTCCCGCACGTTCATCCGTCACGTTCCCAGTCCGTTGAAATTTTTCAAACAGATCCTTTATTGTATCGCTTTTCGGTCCTTTGGTTACATTAAACCTCCGTTGAAAACTTCGTCTTGTTGCAACAACACTGTGTTCTAGGCGGTGGAATTCCAACACCAGAAAAATCCTCTGTTCTAAGGAATAAACCATGTTGTCTACAGCACACTTGCACGTTGTGAACAGCACACGCTTACAGCAGAAAGACGACGTACAGAATGGCGCACCCACAGACTGCGTTGTCTTCTATATCTTTCACATCACTTGCAGCGCCATCTGTTGTTGAAAATTGTAACTACTGTAATTTCGAAAGTTTGTCTGCCTGAAAATGTACTGTTGTCCCAAGCATATTGCAACAAACGGTGTATTTCTATCGCTGCTCGTTTAGTTTTTATTGCCGTTTCAAATATACCGGTCATTTTTGAAACACCCTGTAGCTGTCATCTTTTGGCGGAAAACCGAAGCATCACAGGTATTGATGATCGCTTGAAGAATGTCTACGGAGACCTGGCAGTGGAAAACTGCAAGGCGAGTCTCTGGGCGAGGCATGTGATATCATCACAACAAAGTCGCGCAAACGTGCCCGATCTCCAATGTGCCGGGCGGCCGCACACAGCTGTGCGCCTGAGATGTTGCAGCGTGCGAACACTCTCATTCGAGCTGATAGACGGATCACAGCTAAACACCTCGCTACTTAGATGGACGCCTGTGTTGGTAGTGATTAGAGCTGGGGCACTCAAAGGTATGTGCCAGCTGGAGTGCTCGTTGCCCAACAGAAGACAACACAGACCAATGAAGGACGATTTCTGCAGAATTGCTGCTCCATGGCAACGCAAGGCCTGACACCAGTCTGCGCACCCGAGAGGAGCTCACAAGACTTCATTGAACTGTTCTTCCTCAACCACCCTACAGCTCCGATGTCGCACCTGCGAACTTCCGTATGTCTGGCCTACTAAAGGATGCACTCCACGGGGAGGAGATGTGGAAGATGGCGAAGTTATTGATGCCTAACACGCTGGCTCCGACGTCGACCAGCAGAATGGCACCATGCGACAATACTCGCCCTCCCAGTAACGTGGCTTAAGACCGTCGCGTTGAAAGGAGATTATGTTTAAAAATACGGTTTTGTAGCCAAAAGAGTGAAGAGTAATGTGCTGTATTCGAATCCTGAATAAAACCAACGTGCTTTCAGAAAAAAATGTTTGCGTTACTTATTGAATGCCCCTCGCAAAACAAACTTCCGACTGTTCCTGCCGCAGAGCATTTTAGGTCGCCCGAATGCTTGTCGAGGTTAAAGAACTGAACGTAAGCTGGCTGAAATCTGGATTCGCAGGAGAGAGCGGATCAGGTTCTGGAAAGGGGCCAAGGTCAATTACTGTTAGTTATACAAGAACACATACAACTCTATTCCTCAAATAACTGCACAGTTTTCTCTTTCAAACAAGAAAGATCAACAAGGGCGTAAGTAACTTCTCCAGAATAATTTTCAATGATAGCTTTTAAAACACTAGGATTTAGAGTAACGGCTGAAGGCCTTACTTAAGTAAAATTACAATATCTTCTCGGCTAAAGGCCCAAATAATATTTCAGATCAGCTAAGGAAATTCTTTAAAAGCGAAGTATTTAAAAATTCCGGCTAAAGGCCGTATTAAGGAAAATTCAAGTTAATTCTTCGGCTGAAAGCCCAATTAAAGAAGAATTTTCTTTACATAATAAAAGAGAGATTTTAATATAAGCTTTTACACAGTACAAGAGAAAAACATCTTAAGAAAACCTGAAGTATCTTGTCGGCTGAAGGCCCAAACAATTACTCAAGGATAACCTTAAGATAAGCACTTACAGAAAACGGATGAAGCCCGTTTCAAGAATTCAAGATAATTAAAGAGAAACTATACAGACAAGGATTTACATATTAAAGCCACCGATTCTGAAACAAAAGCTGCTGAAGGCCTACATATAGAGCAACAAGAATTTTCAATGCATTATGGCTGAAGGCCTAATCTTAAAGTTGTGATGAAGTTCGGCTGAAGGCCTTCTACTAAACATAAAACAGACAATATTAATACATGGCTGAAGGCCTGGCACAGTACCTGTGACCAAATAAAATGACAATCACAAACAACAAACAGTGGTGCTCAGAAGTGTTCCAAGGGTCAGCCTGAGGAGCAAACTCTAACCACAGTTTAGGTGAGATCAGACATCCAAGCATAACAAAAATGTTCAAATGTATGTGAAATGTTATGGGACTTAACTGCTAAGGTCATCAGTCCCTAAGCTTACACACTAATTAACTTAAATTATCCTAAGGACAAACACATACACACCCATACCTGAGGGAGGACTCGAACCTCCGCCGGGATCAGCCGCACAGTCCATGACTGCAGCGCCTTGGACCGCTCGGCTAACCAAGCACGGCATCCAAGCGTAAAACTAAACAATCGGGTTGCAGCACGACCTGTGGACAGCTGACGAATCAACCAGCCGCCTAATTATTTCCCTTTCACCCGACCAACAGCACCACAACCAAAATTATCACCGAAGACGAGGATGGTAGCGGGATTATGTCTTAATAATAATTGGCGTATAAGCACAGTCAAGGCACGATAAACAGTCAAAGAGAAAAAGAGAACAACACCAAGCTGTCAACTACACGCCTTGCCGGACAGCATCAACACAGTGAGGAAAACACACTGCTGCAGCGACCAGGGCAAGTAATTGGAACGTTAACAGCAACAAGGCAGAAGATACCGCCAGTGCACTTCACTAATAAAGTATGATTATTTCAAAGGTTAAACACCATACAGGGAGATGGCTGCAAAATGTGCCGACTCCAACACGCCATCACGTTGCTGCTTGCGGGGACAGCCCAGGATGCAACAACCAGCAATCAACCAAGAGATGTCACAACGGTTGGACTTTTATGACAGGTTCACTGATTCCTCAACTCCAGTATGGCGGTGGGCGACGAACTTAGCAGTTCTCGCAGCTAGTGCCGCCACACAACTCCGACCGCGCATGCAGGCCGCCAGCAGTCCCGGTCTGATCAAACGCCGCAGAGACTTCCTCGCTGCTCCGCCGCAACCGACCACCTGCCAGACACACCATGACACGGAAATATAACTGCCACACCAAACAAGTTGCAGCCGTACTAGTGTCGATGAACGCTGCTGCTGCCACCGACAAAGGCAAGTGAGCAACTCGTTCTGATAGTAACTGAGGGAGGAATAAGACGCCACTCGATGGTGACAAAATGCCCAAAAGGAAAAACGGCATTAACGCGGGCCGACCTCAGCTTACTGGGCTGGGATGGAATCAGATGCACGGTTCTGCAACACTTTAAGGCATGGCTTCACAACATGCTTGCTCGCGGAGCAAGCTGTGAGCAGCAAGGCACGAGCACGGAGCAGCGCGAGCACGCTACTCCCACTACCGGACAAGAGCGTTGAGTGGGGAGAGTCACGTGGGGTACACAACAGCTGCCGCCAGTCGATGTAAATCCGCGGCCACCTGCAGGGATATCACTCACGAATTATTACTGCGTCAAATAAAACAAATAAAGGAGAATGTAGACGTGCCACATAATTTTATTAGCTTAGTGTATGCCTCTACCATCTGTAGACACTAAAACTAAAGAATTCCACGACAATCCTATATTTTCAACACTTTCTTCAACATTACTTAAAATATCACCTCCGGTTGTAGTGTTCTTCATGGCTACTACATCGAGGAGCTCCTCCCTCACCTGAAGATCTCTATTAACACCTCTAATAAATATGGCAAGCTGCGCTGTTCCAGTGATATCAACACTTTCGTCCAGAGCTAGAGAATACGCGATAAAATCTTTACAGATATTTGCAAGCTGGCTCTGGATGTCGTCTGCCATGTCCTGTATGAGACGCATAATGGTCATGTTAGATTATGGCACAATCTGATACTTTTCAACTTGAGATGGACACAAATGTTCCGCTGCAACTACCAAACATTCTTTCATTAAATAGCCATCAGCTAAGGGGCGCAGGGATTTTGCTAAAAGCAAAGCAATTTTGTAACCCACTCTGAGAGCTGCCTCAGTTGATTTTTCTTTGTCGTCCAGATCTTCTTCGGATAGCTTCATTTTAAGTTTAATAACTTCCTGTGCACGATCTGGTCAATCACATTTTCCACTTCCGTAGTCTTTCGCGTGGTACGACATATAATGTCGCTGCAAATTAAATTTCGTAAAAGAATTCAGCGTTTTGTGACATACTAAACATTTTGCAACACCAACTTTTTCTGTAAACAGATACAATTCCTCCTAATGGGGGTTGAACTGCGAAAGCATGGTTGGGGTTACACAATGGCGACTTCACATGATTCTTAACCAGCGAAGTGACTGTTAAGAGCTGATCGTAGTACTTTAAACGTTGCACAGTCGGCGCGAATTCAATAGGCACGCTGCGGCCCTATTCAAACGTGCGCGCGCATTTCCCCTCCCTCCCCTCCCTCCCTACTCCACGACCTTGCAGCTGCTCGCGAGCACGTGCCTGAGCAGACGCGAGTACTCGCGCTCAAAACCGGCCAGTTGTTAAGCCCTGCTTTAAGGCCAAAAACATGCAAACGGAGAGTATGTTTAAGTAAAACACCGATGGTTGGAAAAGAATGAATAATAAATATTTGAAGCAGGAATTTTCAGACTGGTAATGTTTCATACAAAAAGTCACTGATTTTCATGAAATTACCTTGCGAAATGCCACGCTGTCCTCTGTGATGTGTGCACAGTGGAGTTTAGTATTATTTGCAGTTCATGACTGGTTGTTGAAGATGGAACGTTAACCCTTACAGAAACCAACAGACGTGCATTTAATGTACAGTGCGGCAATAGGTAATGCCCAGCAAGCCGAAAGAAGGCACAGAGAAAAATTTCACAACAGACGTTGTCCCTGATGGCAAAAATCTACAGTCGTGGACAGAAACTTGGGAGGGGCTGGAATGAAGTATATATGGTCCTCACATGTCTCCATTTCATAACTGTGTATTGTGTAATGTAGTTGTGTAGGGTGTAATTGGTAGAACTGCAGATATTTCTATTGTTAGCTGAGGACAGTGTATTGAACAACATTACATCGGTATTTACGTCATTTGCAGGCTTATAATCATAGCTATTAGAGGTCGTATGTTTTTATGTTGGACAGTATGTCAAAGTACATGTGACATGAGCAAGCCATTAATGCTTATTTTCCCCTGGGCAGCAGGTCAGGTGATGAAGTGTGGACAGGTGGACGCAAAACGGTTGGTCCATACCGGCAAGCGCGGTCCACTTAGTGGTGCAGTACGGCCATGAAGAAAACACCAGCTCGTAAACGTTGTAATGTGTTTGTGGAAAAAAAGAACAACCCTGATGTGTGTACACATAAGATATTACATATAAAAATATCTGCAATCATACCTGTCACACCCTGTGTATGTGGGATTCCGAAAAGTTTCCTAAATTATAAACTGTTGAGTAAATTTTAGAGTACGTCACTATTTACTTCTGGCTTCAGTAATGAGCCTTGTTTGGCGTGTGCCACCGTTCAGCGAGTGTTATGTTGCGGTACGCGTGTGAGGTAGTCGCTGTGGCGCGCGTCGAGTGTCGACGCATGTCTACGAGGTTGTTATAACTCGTCAGCAGGCCTCGCTGGTCTGGTGCGGCTAGTGTCTAGCATTATTTGTATTACCTGTAGGACTGTCAAGTATATTAGGGACACACGGTCTTAATAACAGTCACAACGGATGTTTTGTGAAAATAAGGCGGAACCGTTAAATAAACGTTTTATTGGATGCATACTTGATGGTTTCTCAACCTGCGACCGCACAGACCAATCATGATCCTGGGAGTATAGGACCCTACCATCAAATGAAGTTCGTCAACTCCCTCCCTACGCTGGCTGCACGATGAGGAGAGGGTCAGAATTTCGGCCAGCGAGCGGATAATGTGGAAGAGGCTTATACTGGGTCGTTGAAGCCATACAGTATTTTGTGAGACAACGTGCGAGAAGATTCGACAACAGGTACTCTTCAACTTACCTAAAACGTGAAAATTTATAACACCACAAGATAGAGAGTACTGTTGGAGCACGAACTACGTCTTTGTCATGAAAGTTATTGCTAAATTGTTTCTGAGGGCCGAGTTCTGTACTTCATAGAGTTTGTATTGTCCACGAGTAAGGTGTCTTGTGTTTGACAGCGTTTTCGACTGCCGCAGTAGCTATTTCTAGAGGGAAGAAAATCGACCCTTCTCTCATCTCAGACCACAAGAAACGACTATCAACTGATATTGTAAAACATGAAAGTACGTTATTTGTTACCACTCTCTTTGCCTGCTGCACATTACGTGGTGTTCAATCGAATTTTGCAGGGTTATTTGTTGGAGACTGTGCTCAGTCGTGAAACTAATGTGTTTGAAAGTGTTATCAGAGTTGCGTCCCTCCCCCTCCCAGCTATCCCCCCCCCCCCCCTCCCTCTCTCAAAAGAGTCATTTCGTTAGGAGCTTTTCCTTTTTAAGTATCTTGTTAAAAGATAATAAAGAGCCAGTCAGTTGCTAAATGGAATGTTTATTTAAGCCCCTTAACCATAAATGCGAACATTTTTAGGTTAGGCTTTACCGTGACTGTTACTGACATTAAATGAAACAATAAGTTCACTTTTACCAGTCACCGTTTTATTTATTTCCACGACGCATTTCGAAGGTTTAAACCTCCATCATCGGGTGGATTAACTTTAAATGCGAACATTTACAAATGTGGCAGTATACATGTGATGTGTTACGACAGCAATAGGAACCTGTGATCACTGAAGGCAGTGCCACAAGTTCCTCCAAAAATCGTAACACAACACACACGCAAATGTAATATTTACTAATGTAAATCCACCCGATGATGGAGGTTTAAACCTTCGAAACGCGTCGTGGAAATAAATAAAACGGTGACTGGTAACAGTGAACTTATTGTTTCATTTAACCCCTTAACCATAGTTTCAACGCTTATAAAAACGTGTTCTTCAGAAGGGAGTAGTGGTAACTTAAACAGGTTAACAGTTTATGTTTCGTTTACTGTTATTTCATCCCTGTTTGCCCCGTATGGGTGGAGGATGGACTGTCAGTGGTACAGTCAAACCGCTCTTCAGCCAACTGACAAGAAAAATCCAAACGAGATTAAAAGATTTACAATGTATTTAAGAATATTGTTAGATTTAAAAATAAAATAGAAGTTTTACACGTAAGAAACATGACTTCCTTCGCTTTGAGTTAAAAGCAAACGTAATGGAAGGTAAAAACAGAAACGCAATAATAGTACATTTAAAAACATTCCAAAAAAAATCATCATGCGGGACACTGATGTCAAAAAGAATCACCTCATTGGCATTAAATTTGGAAAGACCTGCCGTTGGATAGATAGTCTTGTATCGAGGCGGAAAGGGTTGGTCGTTGAGGAGGGTTGAAAAAGGGAGGTTGTATATGGATGGCGGACTGGTGCAGATCTATCGTTGATGTAGGAGTGCCTGTTGGCTTTCTATGTAGTAGAAGGGGTATCACCGAGACTAAAATGTGATGGGGAAAGGTGGCTATCGGAAAAAGGGTGGAAGGGGGAAGAAAGGTTCAAATGGCTCTGAGCACTATGGGACTTAACATTTGAGGTCATCGGTCGCCTAGAACTTAGCACTACTTAAACCTAATTAACCTAAGGACAGCACACACATCCATGCCCGAGGCAGGATTCGAACTTGCGACCGTAGCAGTCGCGCGGTTCCGGACTGAAGCGCCTAGAACCGCTCGGCCACAGCGGCCGGCTTGGAAAGAAAATGATAGGGAAATATGGCGAAGGAAGGGAGAGGAAGCACTGACGAGTTGAACCAGGTAAGATGGGTAGATGTCAGAGACGGGTTCATGATCTCGGAGGGGGAGACAATTGAAGTTTCTCTGAGTGTATGTAGAGGGTGTATACGTGTTGAGCTGGTAGGATGTGTTGGTAGAGGCGCGGCAGCGTACTGGAATTGGAAAGTAGATAGCTGAAAGGCGTCACTGAAATATAAAATTTGACCTTCATAATAATTAAAAATATACAACACGGTGGTTGTCATTTGGCATTACCTCACCAAACTGCAGCTAATGTACTAGCGTCACGTACACGGCGCTTGTGCTAAGGAAAGCTTCCGTCAAGAGAGGGCACGAGAAATATACGCTAGGAGGGGGAGAGATAGGCAGTGAACATTATTAAGATAAACTTGCACAAACGTTAAAATTAAAATTCTGACATGTGTATGTACCTAAAATTAACAAAATGGCAACAAGTAATGCGTTAACATCTAGAAAAGGTTATTGTGGTAAAAACGAAATACGAAAACAGTGGGCCGCGCGGGATTAGCTGAGCGATCTGAGGCGCTGCAGTCATGGACTGTGCGGCTGGTCCCGGCAGCGGTTCGAGTCCTCCCTCGGGCACGGGTGTGTGTGTTTGTCCTTAGGATAATTTAGGTTAAGTAGTGTGTACGTTTAGGGACTGATGACCTTAACACTTAAGTCCCATAAGTTGAACCTTTTTTTTTTTTTTAAAACAGTGAGACAGTGTGAACAGAAAACAATAGTAAAAAGACTAGAGAGGAAAGTGGGGTATGGGAGTAGAGGTAGGGGAGGAAATGAGAGCGGAGAAAGATGAGGGGGGGGGGAGGGGGAGGAAAGGCGGTAAGACGTGTATAACAAGTATAGCACATTTGAGAAAACGTAACTATCAAAGCATCTAGGGACACATTCATATCTTAACAAAGAAGAAATACTGTTACTACCGGCCTGAACTGACGAGGAAAATGACATATCCAATAGACATTTCACTGTTACGTTAACAAAAGTAGGAGTCTGAAACCGCCTAGAAAGTGGCTCGATTTTCCAGAAGACTATTAGATATATAATTTTCCTCGACTGCTGAGGCTTTTGGTACCTGTGTTTCGTCTTTCTTATGATTTAAATGTATTTCTAGAGGTTTCGGTGTTCACTGTTTTATATCCGTTTGTTATATCCGTTTCTACCATCTTCATTCACTCACCCCCCCCCCCCCCCCCCGCCCTCGCAATCTCTCTTCACCCTCATTACCTACCCTCCCTTCCCCTGATTTTCCTGTTCTGTCCTGTCTTATTGCTATTTTTTTCTATTTACACTTTCAAAGAATTTACTTAATTTGTTTTTACCACATTCGTGTTATCTAGATGATAACTTATTGCCATATTGTGGATTTTGAAAATGTACACAGCTAAATATCATCTGTTTTTTCATGCCATTATTCTAATTTTAACGTTTTAAGGAAGTTAAGCGTAATAATGTTCAAACACTATCGTGCAACCTTCTCGCATGTACTGCTAGAGCCCTCTCTTGCCAGAAGCTTTCCTTAGCCCAGGAGTTGCGTACAGGACGGTAGGTAGTACACTAGCTGTACACTGATGAGGTAATACTAAATGGCAACCAGCATGATGTGCATTGTTTAATTAAACAACTAACCTACAAGGAACATTGTCTGAAGCTGAAGCAGAAAGTATCCTCCAGAAACTGCCTTCTTCGGAAACTCGCGGGATCGAACAGGGGTACACATCCACAAACATTAAGAACAACAGCTCTTACCTTATGCTATTCTACAGGAGAGTATATCAGCCCATTGTGGTACAATTTAGTACATGCAAAGCAGGTTGAGGTAGCCTTAAATGACAGCTGTAGGATTGTTACAGGCTGTCTAAGGCCAACCCCACGGACAAAGTTCAATGTCTCGCTGGGATTGCTCCATGTGACATCAGAAGAGAGGTCGCTGCTAACATCGAGACGCATAAATGAAATACAGTGACCTCACATCCACTCTTTGGACATCAACCTGGTAAGCCACGGCTGAAGTTCAGGAAGAGTTTCCTAACAACTTTACAGCCCTTAGAATGATCAGCGGCGGCTACACGACTAAGTGGAAAGAAAGATGCCAACACCTGTCAAACTGGATGACACCACATGTTTCCCTGCCGCCTGGGAAAATGGAGAAGTCCTTGAACAGACTACGGACCGAAGTCCCAAGATCGAGGGACAATCTCCGTAAATGGAACTTCCAACTGCCAAATGCCAACACAACACTGTGCGAATGCGGTGAATTGCAAACAACCCAACATCTCTTCAAATGAAACTTATGCCCAAACAGCTGTACCATAAAGGACTTAACGTCTGCAGCACCCAATGCTATCAAAGTTGCCCAATTCTGGGTGAATACTGTATGTTTTTTTTTTTTTTTGTATGTGTTGTATATGTGTTCATTTTAGTGTACCTCTGACACGAATAAAGAAAGAATTATTATGGAGGTGGAAGTTTATATTTTACTGACACCTTTCGTCCATATTTTAAGATGTAACTCATTAAGTATGAATAATTTCTTGTATGAGTAAAGAGATCTTATTGTACCTGCGCGCGCGCGTGCGTATGTCTGTATTAAAATGTTTTCATTGTTAACCTGTTCGGGCTGTCACTGTTTTCTTCTGAAGAGGACGTTTTTACAAACGTTGAAATCATATTCAAGGGATTTAAAGAAGCCTTCCATTTTGCAACTGATTGGCTGTTTATTATTTCTTCAAGAAGATTTAGTCCTACTGTTGCTGCTCCAGCCACGTACAAAACTTTAAAATTTTTACACATAGTAATTTACAAATTTCACACCTAACTTTTGGAGAACAAAGAGGTATGAAACCTTTTAGTACACAGGATAATTTTCAGTTGCTTGTGTGATTGACTGTCCACATGAAACTCTTTGCGACCTGACTGGTAAACATCTGCCTAGGTAAAACCGTAGATCCGCAGCCTGACGGTTCTTGCTGTCAGCAACAAATATGAAACAGTTCGCAAATCCACAGGCTGAACCGACAAACCACAGAAGCTGAGTAGGAAATACATAAAGAGCAACCCCCTCCACTAAGAGAGAAATAAGAGACTAGCTTCCCGAATGGAGATGGGAATTACTGAAAGAAAAAGTATCTTCCTCATTCACATGATCACCTAGCCATACTCTTCAGACGTGTTTTAGTCCTAAGTAAAATACCAATAATGTCGACTGCACTCTTCGATTTTATATTATAAATTACAACGTCGTTGTTTGTTACTAAACTAAAGGTCTCAAAATAATTCGGGGAAAGATGAGCTTTTCACGATTTTAAACGAATAATTTTCAAATGCTAAATTCCGTTGAATTGCAGTTCCTTTGATGTTTTGCTAAAGCAATTTATGAAGCGCTGATCCAAAGAAATTACTGTTATTATATTAAAAATTCAGTTCTTATTATTGTTAAACTTGTAGTAATCTATGGCCCGTCAAAAATGTGACGATCGTCCCCTCCCCCCCCCCCTCCACCTCGTCAGAACCGAGCGCTGGACCCGCGCATAAGTTTGAGTATAGTTGTACGTCAGGGGAACTCGTGTGAATACAACCATCACACGTAGAAATTAATGTCCATGAGGATCTTAACAACAGACTGTCTCGAACCACAGCCTCCGCGATTTTTGGACCTGTGTGTTACGTGGTGTCGTTCTATGAAACGCTAGCGGACGCTGAAAAGCAATTGTTTATCTCGGTCGTAACATTTTGAGTAGTGATGTGAATTTAAGCTGTTGCCCCCGGCAACACTTTCGCAATTTAGTCCATACCACGTTCAGCCGTTGCACTACGCTGTGCAAAGAAAATGTCCGAAGCGAAATTACGATGTGCCCGATGACTTTTGTCTCCTCAGTGTGTAATTACAGGAACTTTTCTTCTAGTTTAATACCTGCGGTAGGAATATGTAGCACTTAAAGGGAAAAAAGCGGAAGAAATTTGTATAATTTCGATCCCAAGATTTCGCACTCCCTGTATGACAATGAAACGAAATATAGTGGAAAATGCATTTACTTGCTCCGAATACGATCAACAAGAGGGCAACTGTGACGATGACTTTGGGAGAAGTATTTTTTTTTCGTTTTATTTATGGATTCTTCCGTCGCTTCTTGATAGAACATTTTCATATTCAGGGTTTAATAACACTTAGGCGGTTTTTTGTTCTACTGACTTTTATTTGTATGAACTAGTTTTCGGCTTATTAGGCCATCTTCAGATAACTACTGGCTATTGTTTACAAGGAGCTTGTGTTCTTACGAACCAAACATTGTGGACTAAGATACAACGCATTTACATACGATCTTTAGTTGTGGTATTATCTTTGGAATTGTCAAACGGGTCTTTTGACTTTTCGTTCTGTAAAACTATTCTTTAACATAATAAATCACAAATTCACACCCCAATTTAAAGTGATATCTCTTATGTGTTTACATTCCTAACTGTATTTCAACCGTAACAATGTAATATTTGGTATTTATTAATGCACAATTTTTCTAATAACAAAATGTAACCCCCAAAGAAAAAATCGCTGTTGTACAACCAACAATTAGTGTCCAATGCAGCTGTTCACAACAAATACCAAAAAATTGTAATTTTATAATAATGTGTATTCTAAATAATTCTAATTGTTATCATACATGGTACTGACAAACATAAAATGTGATTCGTTATCTTAAATATCAGTTTTACAGAACAAAAAGTCAAGAGAGCCGTTTGACAATTCCAAAGACAATACTACAACTAATGATCCTAAGTAAGTGCGCTGTATCCAGAATGTTTGGTTCGTAAGAACACAAGCTTCTTGTGAACAATAGCCAGTAGTTATCTGAAGATGGCCTAATAAGCCGAAAACCAGTTCATACAAATAGAACAGTAGAACAAAGAACCGCGTAAGTGTTATTCAACCCTCAATCTTTTGTTTGCCCTCACTCAAACACCCAAATTCTTAACGATCAGGGAAGGGATGTACTGTTACAGAAACAACAGCTCCAGTTGCCACGCAGTACGCCTTGACTAGCAGATGTTGCAAGCATTCTCCAGAGCCGCACCTAGTACCTTTGTCCCGCGACGTGAGCCTGTTGGAGGACGGCCGGTATATTTAGACGCGCACCACACCCGACTCCTACCATCCGTCTGCGTCTACCGGCGCATTAGCTGCCACAATTCGTTTCCATTTGCCGGTCTCCACGACTCAGAAATGACCCCAAGACACATCACCTCTCACCGTTTCGCTTCGTAGATGTGATATTAGCTGGGCGGTGCCTGGAAAACTGCCACATGTCATCGTGCGTTTGTCTCTAGTATGTAAAATACGTCTGCGAGAAACGGAGCCACGTGTTGCTTCACCCTGTGGAGCTGTCGTGTGTAGTACTCGCTCTAGGCTGATTTTTCTTTGCATTTTATGATTCTCAGTGCACTTTACCTATGTTGTAAACATACTGGTGTAATAAATAAATGAATCAGCCGTCTCCAAGCTGAAAGTAACTGCCATACCTCTCCACTAGGCAACCTGAGATCTTGTATGTACCAGAATACTCTTAATGGTATGGGCAGCAGCAGTTTTCTCCTTAATACGAGGGTCATTCAATAAGTAATGCATCACATTTTTTGTCGGCCAATTTGGACTGAAAAAATGCGGAATTTCTTGTGGGACATCGTGGAATATTCCCGCTCCAGCCACCATAGATTCATGAAGACTCAAGGAATTTTGCTACCTTGTGAGCACAACAACGCTTGACAGACGAAACAAGAAGTACATGTAAAACAGATAAGCAAAGGCAAAGATGGCATACCTGAAGAGAAGAAGTCTACTAGTATCAAAGACAGGTGTTAAATTGAGGAAGAACTCCCTGAGAACATACGTTTGGAGCCCGGCATTGTGTGGTAGTGAATCATGGAGCCTATGGAAGCCTGAAAAGAAAAGAATCGAAACGCTTTGCGATTTGGTGTTGTAGTGGGATGTTGGAAGTTGGATGGACTGATAAGGAATGATGAGTTCCTCCGCACTGGAGAAGAAGGAACAGGCTGACAGCACGTGTATTAAGACGTCAGGGTATAATTTCAGTAGCACTAGATGGAGTTAGAGACCGAAAAACTATCGGGGAAAACAAAAACTGGAATAAATCTAATAAGTAATTGAGGATGTTAACTGGAATACTCTCTTTCAAATTCTGAAGGTGGCAGGGGTAAAATACAGGGAGCGAAAGGCTATTTACAATTTGTACAGAAACCAGATGGCAGTTATAAGAGTCGAGGGGCATGAAAGGGAAGCAGTGGTTGGGAAAGGAGTGAGACAGGGTTGTAGCCTGTCCCCGATGTTATTCAATCTGTATATTGAGCAAGCAGTAAAGGAAACAAAAGAAAAATTCGGAGTAGGTATTAAAATTCATGGAGAAGAAGTAAAAACTTTGAGGTTAGCCGATGACATTGTAATTCTGTCAGCAAAAGACTTGGAAGAGCAGTTGAACGGAATGGACAGTGTCTTGAAAGGAGGATATAAGATGAACACCAACAAAAGCAAAACAAGGATAATGGAATGTAGTCAGATTAAATCGGGTGATGCTGAGGGGATTAGATTAGGAAATGAGACACTTAAACTAGTAAAGGAGTTTTGCTATTTAGGGAGTAAAATAACTGATGATGGTCGAAGTAGAGAGGATATAAAATGTAGACTGGCAATGGCAAGGAAATCTTTTCTGAAGAAGAGAAATTTGTTAACATCGAGTATAGATTTAAGTGTCAGGAAGTCGTTTCTGAAAGTATTTGTATGGAGTGTAGCCATGTATGGAAGTGAAACATGGACGATAACCAGTTTGGACAAGAAGAGAATAGAAGCTTTCGAAATGTGGTGCTACAGAAGAATGCTGAAGATAAGGTGGGTAGATCACGTAACTAATGAGGAGGTATTGAATAGGATTGGGGAGAAGAGAAGTTTGTGGCACAACGTGACTAGAAGAAGGGATCGGTTGGTAGGGCATGTTTTGAGGCATCAAGGGATCACAAATTTAGCATTGGAGGGCAGCGTGGAGGGTAAAAATCGTAGAGGGAGACCAAGAGATGAATACACTAAGCAGATTCAGAAGGATGTAGGCTGCAGTAGATCCTGGGAGACGAAGAAGCTTGCACAGGATAGAGTAGCATGGAGAGCTGCATCAAACCAGTCTCAGGACTGAAGACCACAACAACAACAATTGAGGATGTAGGATGAGAGTCCTGTACTGCAGTGAAGAGGTTGGCGCAAGACAGGAATTCATCACAGGCCGCTCCAAACTAGTGAAAGGACTAATGAGAACAAAAGAGAAAAAAAAATGGTCTAGTACTCTTCTACTTCAAATTTCACTCTCTTTTCCACATGTATGGCAAGCGAGTACATATTATAAATTATACCATAAGTTCTGTCAACCACACTTAGTTGGTAGTTTTCATTTTTCAAAGTAGGAAACGACGTCAGTTTTAAAGTTACTGATATGCTGAGCATGACGCATAGTCGTGAGGGTACCTGCAGATTCCGTGCCCGGTGCAACCTACACCGCTCTTTTAAGTGAGAACAATATTATCAGGCTTATCCTCATATACGGGTGAGGTGATCGATAATATCGGAAATAATTAATAGCAATGAAAAAGTTTTAATTAAAATTATCGATATATAATCTCTCATCAGAATAACGCCCGCACCAAAGTAGCGCCTCAGGGAAATCAAAGAGCGTTCAACGTGGCTACTTTTCTTTCTAAATTCTACTATATAAACCATGCGCGGTTTTCTGCGCTCTGAATAAGTATACGCAGCTGCGGCGTGCGATATACACTGCTGGCCACCGTAAATGCAACACCAAGAAAGACAAGAGGTAGCACAACAAGATTTATTTTGTAGATAACATGTTGACCAAGTATCAAATGATTACGTTTACAGACGTCTGTGACATGTGGTTCCTGCCAGAATCAGTAGCCAGAGTAGCCGCCATTGTTGGAGATCACCGCTGCCACACGTCTCGGCATTGAGTCAAAGAGACGTTGGATGTGTTCCTGGGGAACAGCAGCCCAAGCAGCTTCCACACGTTGCCAAAGATCATCTGGTGTGGCAGCTGGGGATGTAATCTGGGTCACTGGTTGAGCAACCATGGACCACATGTTTTCTATCGGCGAAAGATCCGGAGAGCGAGCCGGTCAGGGAAGCAATTCAATCTGGTTATTGACGAAGAACCTTTGGACAATGCGTGCCACGTGTGGTCGCGCATTATCCTGTTGAAATAGGGCTGTGGCCGAGCCCTGAAGGTAAGGAAGGACAACTGGCTCCAGCACCTCGGATATGTAGCGCCGGCTATTTAAAGTACCGGAAATGCGTACTAGAGGCGTGCGAGAGTAATATCCAATACCGCCCAATACCATAATACCCGGTGCAAGACCAGTGTGGCGGTGCATAATGCAGCTGTCCAGCATCCTCTCTCCACGGTGTCTCCACACTCGAATCCGACCATCGTGGTGCTGCAGACAGAAGCGTGCCTCGTCAGTAAAGACAACGTCATTCCATTCTGCCGTCCACATCCGTCTGTCATCACACCATTGGCGACGGAGACGTCTGTGGTTCTGCGTCAATGGTAGAGGTGAAAGCGATCGACCACGTCGGTCCGTCGTACCCTCCTGCATCCAACGGTCACATATCCGCATTACAGTTGTTAGGTTTCGTCCAACACGACTAGCGATTTCTCTGTGTGATAATCCACAATCTCGGTAAGCCACTATCCTTCCTCTGTTGAACTCGGATACTTGATCAAACGATGTTCGCTGTTGTCTACGAGGCATAACTGATCGTCTTGTGAAACAACCACAAGGTAAAAACACGTGCCGAACGTACACTCGTCGAAATCGCCAAGCCTTAAATGGCGCTATGAGGTGGCGCCACAGGCGCGCGTGATGTGCGTCTGCACTGAAATTCTAATCAGTTGCATATCTCATCGCTGCAAACCCATGGTGTAAATTTCACTTGATTCGGATGCTTCCTTCAGGGTGTTACATTTACGGTGGCCAGCAGTGTAGCTGGCATTTTCGTGTATACGCTACGGAAGGGAGCAGGGCACATCCGTTAAACTGCAAGAAAAGTGACTATAGTTAATTTATACGGGACAGTCTTACGTTGAAACTCATACTGAGGTCTAGGTAGATCCTTGCCGTAAGGTCACGGACTAAGAATATCTGAGGAACTGGGTGCACGAGGGAAAGTAGCACTCAGTGTTAGACTCTGTTACATGGCGAATAATCGATTAAGGGATCTCGCAAACAAAATCGATTAAAGAATGAAATTTATAGTCCGGAATTTTACAATAGTAAAAAAGACACTTTACGAAAATACGTTGAAAAGTATATCAATAAAACTCGACACTGTGACAATCCTATTAGTCATACAGAGATTACTAGAATTCTCAAAGGAAAATTACCTGTTTGTTTACGCGAGAAATTAATAAAATACCGGATTACTATGTTGATCAATTTTTGTCAGTTATTGATTCCCTGGACGTAATTCAGGAAGACGCTAAGAGCATGGGGAATCAATTTCACTGTACTAATTGTAACAACTCTCAGCAAAATAATCGTTGTAGTGGCAATAACAGTAATAGTAAAACGAAAGGCAATGGAAAGGGTCACTATGTTAACCGAAATCAGAATAGTAAGTGTAACAATCAAGATAATCGTAATTAGTCTGGAGATATAAATTATAAACAGAATATTTCTAGTAACAATTACGGAAGTAATGGACAAAATCGACGTAATAACGCTGAATATAGCAACAGAAATCAACAGAATCATAATCGACACAATAAATCAGCGGAATCAGAATGGACGCAATTCAAACGGTTTTAATAGAAAACGAAACTACGAAGTGCAATCGAGACAGCAGGCACAAGCGCAAATCAGGCGTGCTACGTGGGATAATGGACCGAATATTCAGTGGGAAGCTCCCACTAATTTTATTACAGGTAACGGACAATTTATGCAGTCGCCCTTAATGTCTATGCCTGAGAATATCTCTACTGACAGGAACAATGAACGGAATGGTCAGAAATCTGGGCTTCGAGTGGTGGTACTCGATGGAACGGGTAGCCACGAAACAGATGCGACAAACTAAAACCAGCTGTCCTGAGCCCTCCCAGTGTAGCTGTTGAGGAGCCGAGAGGCAATAAAATCTTAAAGGCGCGTGTGTTGAGGTATAATGACGGTATGGATATTAAAGAAGAAATATTACATAATCTAGGAAAATAAGATAATAATCCTATAGTAGTGGTGGAAACCATGGTTAAAGTTAAAATGTTAGATGAAGATATTAGCTTCCTGTTCGACCTTGGCGCAACTTTTAATGTAATGAATATGGGACGTTATAAATATTTGAATAGCAAACAGAAGTTGCCAGTATAACCACTGGCCAACTATACTTTGTATGGAGCATTAGGAATCCATTCTCTATCCACAAAGACCCAAGTACAGGCAGAAGTAGTAACTGCCGCTTTATCTCGATTACCTCAAGGCAGTACGCCACCGGTAGCTGAGTGGTTGGCGGCAGAGCAGATACAACGAACGGAAACGAACAAAATCAGATTAAAAAAAAAAAAAAGGTAGTCATCGCGACAGAATTCCAATCCTAAGGGCCCGGGTTCGATTCCCGGCTGGGTCGGGGATTTTCTTCGCTCAGGGACTGGGTGTTGTGTTGTCCTTATCATCATCATTTCATCCCCATCGACGCGCAAGTCGCCGTAGTGGCGCCAGATCGAAAGACTTGCAGCCGGCGAATGGCGTTCCCGACGGGAGGCCCTAGTCACACGACATATACATTTTTTTACCTCAAGGCAGTGGTGATGAGAGTCAGCTAATCCAACGGAAACAGAATTTCAAAATAATGGTTACACAAGACGTACCTTTTAAGAAAGAGGTAGAATATTTATGTAAAAGTATGTCCAAGTTACAGCAAAGGGAGTCATACCGGAATAAGATTATCTGTAATCTACGGAAAAAATGGCTCCTAGCGCTATTGGAGTTAACATCTGAGATCATCAGTCCCCAAGACTTAGAACTACTTTAACGTAAGTAACCTAAGGACATAACACACATCCATGCCCGAGGCAGGATTCGAACCTTCGACGGCAGCAGCGTGATTCTGGACTGAAGTGCCTAGAACCGCTCGGCCACAGCGGCCGGCTGTAATCTACGGAATAACATTAGTAATTCACATATGCTAATGTATAAGTTACATCTACATCTACTATTTCGTAAGATTATGGATGGGGAAGAGAGACTGAGAGTGTGTGTGCCAATGGTAATGTTTCCACAGCTTTTATGGTATACCCGTTACTCGTGGCGACACTTCAGTGATAGTAAGTGTTCGAAGAAACTGAAACAATACTGTTCTGTTCTCAACATGACGAGGGAAGTCTTTGAAATCTTACGTAAATGTAGGTTAAACCTATAAACTATTGTAATAAACTATGGTTATAGCCCATAATACCATCAAAACCACTTAAACGTGTGTCATGTGACGTCATAGGGCCAATATCAACGGCGAAAGGAAAATTTAAATCTGTAATAGCATTTTACGATGTTTTTTCGAAGTTTCTACGAATGCATCCTTTACGATCTATTAACGCCAAACCTATGTCATGTAAAATGACTACATTCCGAATGTAGGCAAACCCACTGCTATATTGACTGACAATGTTTCGTATTATGCCAGTAAAGCATGGCATGAATCTATGGATAATTTAAATATAAGACACATCTTTGTATCTCGTTACCACGTCGAGGCATCGCCTGTGGACCATGTATTCCCGTACTTCAATAGGTTTCTTAGAACATAAATAGAGAAAAACCAGTATAGATGGATAGAACACGTAGGTATGTTTGAAAAGATCCATAACGAACTGCTGCAATTCATCCACCCAGTGTAGTCCTGCTGAAATAATGTTCCACAAGGAAACATCCTGAGAGTGGATCAAGAACATACCCAGAAGTAACTTTCAGCTAGCCTTCCAGAAAACTGCGATGTTAGGGAAACAGAAGTATGATGGGAAACTAATTAAAGTTAATACATACAATTTGAATCATAAAGTACTGTTACGGAAACACGCAAAGTCATCTGCGGTGAGGCAGATGAATAAAAAATGGCTACATCTATATACCGGACCGTATAAGGCACTCAAGATTCCACATCTGGGCAGTTATGTATTGGGAAATATCCATAATTGGGGGCTCGCCAAATGATTGTTCCCTGATAAAGACCGAATAAATAATACGAATGACAAGATGACGAGGAAGAAGAGATTAGTTGTGGTCCTTAGGATAAGTTATATGTTTTTGTGCGATTTCATGTAATTGTAAGGAAACTATCTTAGTGTATGTTTTATGTATGGTTATTTGCATTTTCAGTGAATTTATGTTCTAGTATTAAGTTGATATATGCCTCAGATGTAAAGTGAGCTTCATGAGGCAAGAGTACCGAAGCAGTAATCCAGTACGTAGCGCGAGAACAACTGTGCTAAAAGTTAACAGCCAATTATTTCCTATTTAATGAGGGTTGATCCTAATTCAAGGGGACAAACTGTGTGAGTTTTTGCAAAATATGATCACCGACTGTGACTGAACTGGTATCAAGAACTGGCGTGAGGACAGAATCTTGGTATTATACTTAGTCATTTGATGACGTGTGACTGCGTGTTTAGAGATAAACGTACCGTAACTGAATCGTAACGTGTGGGGCAGAAGATTGGTCAGTCGTATCATGTGTGTTACGTGTTCCGAACTGAATAAAAGAATCCGGGCTCGCGACGTGCAGGAAGAGGTTAACTAAACGTCATGTCATTACGTGTTTGGAACTGAAAGGACAGAATGTGAGCTCGTGATGGGGGAATATCTGATGTGTAGATATAACGAAAAGTCGGGCATATACAGGAGATAACAACATCAATATCATGCGTCAGAGAAGTCGACGACCGCGGCTATAAGCCTAAAATAAGAGTGGACGACCAAGAACGAAGTGCTCTTAAAAAGGGTGTAAGGTAGGGACGTAGTCTTTCTCCCCTACTGTTCAATCTACTCATAGAAGAAGCAAAGATGGAAATAAAATAAAGGTTCAGGAGTGGAATTAAAACTCAAGGTAAGGGATATCAATGATACGATTCGCTGATGACATTACTACGCTGAGTGAAAGCGAAGAAGTATTACATGATCTGCTGAACAGAATGAACAATCTAATGAGTGAAGAATATGGATTGAGAGTAAATCGAATAAAGACAAACGTAATGAGAAGTAGCATAACCGAGAACAGTGAGAAACTTAACATCAGGATTGATGATCAGGAAGTAGATGAAGTTTAAGAATTCAGCTACCTAGGTAGTAAAATAACCAATGACGGACGGAGCAAGGAGGACATCAAAAGCACACTAGGAATGTTAAAAAGGCCATTCCTGGCCAAGAGATGTCTACTGGTATCAAACATAGGCCTTAATTTGAGGAAGAAATTTCTGAGATCGTACGTCTGGAGTACAGCATTGTATGGTAGTGAAACATGGGCTGTGGTAAAACCGGAACAGAAGAGAATCGAAGCATGTGAGATGTGTTGCTATAGACAAAAGTTGAAAATTAGGTGGGGTGATAAGGTAAGGAATGGGTAGGCTCTGCATAGAATCGGAGAGGATAGGAATATGTGGAAAACACTGATGAGGAGAAGGGACAGGATGATAGGACATCTGCTAAGACATGAGGCGATGACTTCCATGGTACTAGAGGGAACTGTAGAGAGCAAAAATTGTAGAGGAAGACAGAGATTAGAATACACTACTGGCCATTAAAATTCCTACAACAAGAAGAAATGCATATGATAAACGGGTATTCATTGGACAAATATATTATACTACAACTGACATGTGATTACATTTTCACGTAATTTGGGTGCATTCATCCTGAGAAATCAGTACCCAGAACAATCACCTCTGGCCGTAATAACGGCCTTGATACGCCTGGGCATTGTGTCAAACAGAGCTTGGATGGCGTGTACAGGTACAGCTGCCCATGCAGCTTCAACACGATACCACAGTTCATCAAGAGTAGTGACTGGCATATTGTGACGAGCCAGATGCTCGGCCACCATTGACTAGAAGTTTTAAGTTGTTGAGAGATCTGGAGAATGTGCTGGCCAGGGCAGCAGTCGAACACTTTCTGTATCCAGAAAGGCCCGCACAGGACCTGCAACATGCGGTCGTGCATTATCCTGCTGAAATGTAGGGTTTCGCAGTGATCGAATGAAGCGTAGAGCCAGGGGTCGTAACACATCTCAAATGTAACGTCCACTGTTCAAAGTGCCGCCAATGCGAACAAGAGGTGACCGAGACGTGTAACCAATGGCACCCCATACCATCACGCCGGGTGACACGGCAGCATGGCGATGACGAATACACGCTTCCAATGTGCGCTCAACGCGATGTCACCAAAAACGGATGCGACCATCATGATGCTGTAAACAAAACCTGGATTCATCCGAAAAAATGACGTGTTGCCATTCGTGCTCCCAGGTTCGTCTTTGAGTACACCATCGCAGGAGCTTCTGTCTATGATGCAGCGTCAAGGGTAACCGCAGCCATGGTCTCCGAGCTGATAGTCCATGCTGCTGCAAACGTCGTCAAACTATTCGTGTAGCTGGCTGTTGTCTTGCAAACGTCCCCATCTGCTGACTCAGGGATCGAGACGTGGCTGCACGATCCGTTACAGCCATCCGGATAAGATGCCTGTCATCTCGACTGCTAGCTATACGAGGCCGTTGGGATCCAGCACGGCGTTCCGTATTACCCTCCTGAACCCACCGATTCCATATTCTGCTAACAGTCATTGGATCTCGACCAACGCGAGCAGCAATGTCTCAATACGATAAACCGCAAACGCGATAGGCTACAATCTGACCTTCATCAAAGTCGGAAACGTGATGGTACGCATTCCTCCTCCTTACACGAGGCATCACGACAACGTTTCACCAGGCAACGGCGGTCAACTGCTGTTTGTGTATGAGAAATCGGTTGGAAACTTTCTTCATGTCAGCACGTTGTAGGTGTCGCCAACGGCGGCAACCTTGTGTGAATGCTCTGAAACGCTAATCATTTGCATGTCACACCATCTTCTTCCTGTCGGTTAAATTTCGCGACTGTAGCACGTCATCTTAGTGGTGTAGCAATTTGAATGGCCAGTAGTCTGTTAAGTCACGGGGAATGACTTCCATGTTCGTAGAGGGAACTGTAGAGGGCAAAAACTGTAGAGGAAGGCAGAGGTTAGAATACATGCAGCAAATAATTGAGGACGTACGTTGCAAGTACTACTCTGAGATGGAGAGGTTAGCATAGGAGAGGAATTTGTGGCGAGCAGCATCAAACGAATCAGAAGACGCGTCAGTTGTATTGATTGACGCTAGTTGTGTCACCGTGAGGATGCAAATAATGGCTGTAATGGTCGTGAGCCATTGAAGAATTGACAGAAATGTACTCAACGCACATGATTGCCGGCAGCGGCCTTCACGGAATGTACGGTCTCAAGTAAACCGGTCTCCGGATGGCCACGTGGTACTACAGACAGGGAAGACCATCTGTTTGGCCCTGGCGCATCTTAACTGCACATCTGTAGCAGCAATTTGATCAGCAGTTGGCACCACGGTGACGCCACGAACTGTTGCAAATCGGTTACTTCAAGGACAGCTCCGAATCAGACGCGCTGTCTCTTGCATTCCGCTAACCCCTAACCATAGCTACTTGCAATTTCAGTGACGTCAAGAGAAAGCTCATTCGAGGGCATTGTGTGGTCTGTTGTGTTTCCTGATGAAAGCTAGTTGTTCCTCGATGCCACTGATGGCCGTTTGTTAGTTAGGAGGATGCCAGTTCAGGGCCTGCAGCAAACCTATCTGTGTGCTAGATACACTGGACCTTCACGTGGAGCTATGGTCGAGGGTGCGATTTCGTATGACAGCAGAAGCATTCTTGTGGTTAAACCACGCACGCTGACTGAAAATTTATGTATCAATCTGGTTATTCGATCTGTTGCGCTGCCATTCAAGAATAGCATTCCGGGGGGGGGGGGGGGTGTTTTTCAACAGGATAACGTTCGTCCACATACTCTAAACAGTGTCGACAAGTTGCCTTGGCCTGCTCTATCACCAGATCTGTCTCCAATCGAGCACACATGGGACATCGTGGGACGACACCTCCAGCGTCATCCACGAAGATCGTTAACCGTCCCTGTAGTGACCGACTGAGTGCAACAGATATGGTACTCCATCCCACAAAGTGATATGCTGCTCCTCTACAACCAAATGCATGCACGTTCGCATTTTTGGATTCAACGTTGTGGCGGTCACACCAGTTACTAATGTACCAACATTTCACATTTGTAATGTCTTGTCTCGCGCTTACTTTAACTTGTGATCTTTGAATACTAATAAATACATTTTTTTAGTTGTGGTCTTCAGTCCTGAGACTGGTTTGACGCAGCTCTCCATGCTACTCTGTCCTGTGCAAGCTTCTTCATCTCCCAATACCTACTGCAGCCTACAACCTTCTGAATCTGCTTAGTATATTCATCTCTTGGTCTCCCCCTACGATTTTTACCCTCCACGCTGCCCTCCAATACTAAATTAGTGATCCCTTGATGCCACCAAGTAACTTTACGAATCGATAGTTGACGTACCTACTTGTCATAGTTAATTTTCTATATTTGTAATTTTCGTGATTTCATGATTAATTTATATGCTTGCTCTTTCTCGTGCCGTCTCCGTCTTGTAATAAACTAAAGATTTCACTTAGAATCATGTCTTTGACATAAGTAGATGCAACACCAGAGCTTCATAGATCTACTGACATAAATTTTTCTGTTTTGTCTGTTCTACCTTCTATCATTAAGATATTGTAAATATTATTTGACTGCGTTAACAGCACTAAAGTGTTCGCTCTTTCCTTTGTAAAAACTTTGATGTCACGGTTTGATTCTATGCAATGTAGCGTATCTATCATTTCAATTCTTTGTCTCATTTGAAGGGACACAAAACTTATTGTATATAATTTTAATTTTGTTTAAATAATTTTTTGTAGAAATGTCAGTGTATGCAAATGTTCTGTTTCATTTAAAATGTTTGTTTGCTGTTATGTAAACTGCTGACCTTCACTTAGGGTTCTTAGTTATTTTGTATGTAAAAGGTGTTGTGATTCCCCTCGGGAACGGAGCTGTGTAGCGGGCGCAAATTGTGGTTGGCTTAGGTACAAAAGATGGAATCAAGAGTCAGTCGGGGACGAGCTACTAAACTATCAACTGCTCAAGTAAAAGTTGTTATTGTGCTGGTTCCGAGAGAGGCTTTTCCTGACGCTTTCCAGCGCCTCGGATGGATGGATAAAGAGCTGGAACTATTCTGGAACTGGTATCTATCATCGCCACCAAGAAATGACAGAGTCCAGCAATTCTACTTGCAAATCCACCTACCAACATGCAATTGCCACCACATTGCGCAATCACTGTAATGGAACACTACAGTAATGTACAGTGAAGGATCAGCTCACACGATATTATAGTGTACTCAAATTTAAGGTAATTTATAAATGAATTTATGTACCTACCTTGATTTTTTCCTTATCATAACACCTGTCAGGTTCCTCTCCGTTTTAACTAAATTGATTACTGAGTGTCCTTTATTGAAAGCATATTAAAATTAATATTGCAATAAAGTGTGCTAAATTTAATATTGTTTGTTGAAAGGATTTTACAAATATCTCAAATTTTGTGTTTCAGTGCAGTAAAAGTCCAGAACTACAACTGTTGAGAATTATATGTTCATGCTTGCTAAGTGTTTGTTTCACTGATGTAATGAAAGTGTGTTTAGTTTTCTCTGCTACAGTGGTCAAGATTAAGCCCCCCCCCCCCCCCCTCCATTGAAAGTAGTTCAAATGTACAAAAATACTTAATTCAAGAAAAAATTCTATACAATATTGGGTTCCTCTTGTGTATTAAAAGAGCATATTAATGTTGTAACAGGATCCACGGTTTGTCTATCGTGCTCATGCTACAAAACGATTAATAGAAAGACAACTATCTATGAAAACAGTAACTTCTTTATTCAAAAGACAGTGAGAAGTAATCTGTCAGTGAATTCCATTTAATTTTCATTCTAAGTAGAAAGGTGTTTAGTAGCGAAAGGCTTAATCTATGCACAGTAACTAAATTTGCTGTGGACCATATCCATATTTCATGTCAGACAGGAATTTGTTTGAAAAGTAATACTAAACCTATGTCCAATTTACGATTCTACAGTGAATATTAATAGTAACGTTATTGAGACCTTTTACTTTGACTAAGTCCTCAAGGTAATAGTGTGTTTTGTTATCTGTTATATTTATGTAAATCGTTTGTCCTGATCTGTTAGCTCCAGCCTTAACGTGAACATACTTTATTCAGGTGCCAGAGTTCATTGCACTCGCGTGTGGCAAAGTATTGGTTGTGTTTTCCCGTTAAAGTTACTCATACCTATTTTCTTGAACAAGAATGTCAATCATTCTCTTGCCTAATTAGGGTGGCGATCGTTTTCTTTATCGTTTGAACAGTGTGCATAGATTAAATATTGTTTGTTACTGTTTAAATATTTATGCAATTCTGACTTTCACTTCCGATAAGCCACCTCCGTTAGGTATATCACGGTCAACACAACTAAAATCCTTTCAGAGGGTAACACAGCTCTACTTCCTCGTACTATAATTACTTGATTAAAAAAAATTTCACTACACGAACTGCCTCCAGCTTTGAGGTTGTGGTATAGCAGCAGCGGACAGTAGTGTTATATGTGGCTTTTCCGTGACAGGACTATTTGTTCTGTTGGGGCATAGAACAGAATACACCAAATTTGGTATTTGATTGCACAAGCTACGTAAATCCAGTTGCAGTGTTATATAGACAGTGTCTCCCTGATAATATTTGATATTTTTCAGTGATAGGGTCCCTATTCCCCACCTTAAGATTCACTACTATAGCCGCGATATTTCACAACTTTAATCATTTTGTAACAGCACTGGGTCGTAAGTTGTGTCCGCATCACAATTACTTTTGATACAGTTAACCTGCTTACACACACTCGGACTTTCATAGTCGTTATTGAACTAGACTCAGAATACAGGTTTTCGCCTATGTCAAGCAGTAGCCCTGTTGTATGGTCAAATGAGCACTGAGGAAAAGTTAAGCGAGGCTAAAAGTACAGACTAAGTCAGATATCCAAAACTTTTTTGAGCAGTTTATGTTACACTTAGAGAAACTAACTTGTAGACAGTTAGTGTCATAAAAGAGGAACGTCCTAATCTCTGGACTCACCATGTGTAAATATCTGCTACTTGCACCTGAAGTGGCGGAAATATCCCACTCCTGTTGAGCCGAAAGCAGACAGTGTTTATTACAGGCACGCCACAATCAGTGTAATCCGTACCTCCCTGAAACTCCTGGGGAGGAGTATAGGATGATGGACTGGAGGACAAGTGCGCTCACAGAAAGTCATTTCGGAGTGCGGCCATTGACGTAGTATATCAAAGCTCCGGCATCCATCATTTAACATTAACGTGGAACTGCCCCCCTGAGGGCTCGTTGCTATTACTCTTGTTTATGGGGCGGGGGTGGTGTGGCAGAACGTCTACCCTCTGGCTCCTCGTTCTCGGAGAACTACCAGAAGCGGAATCATTCCTTCCTGCATAACACATTGGAACAGTGTTACGCTCCGTGAGAGAAAACAATCCTAAATGTTTATCTATGTCTGTCTCATCTTTTTACCAACCACGTCGTTGGATTTCGTGTGTCCGCAACTTTATCTTTTATTTCTACATGTATACACTGTGGTGGAGTGTGTACCATATAGTAAAGTTTCTTTCATTCCGTTCCTAGATGGAGAGTACGAAGACTGACGGCTTTTGCGTTGCGGGGTTTCTGTTGAAAGCGAGTCGGCTGTTTATGTTTTCTTGTTGGCAACGTTACGTAGCCCTCTGTATGAAAATCACTGGCTGTGCTAAGTACTCAAAATCATAAGCAATGCTTCACGATACACATGCATCGCGGACCTTCACCGGGAATACCGACTTGAGACTCTCACGGAGGTAATCCACAAACTCACCACAAGACTATACAGAAACTCCAGACATTCGCAGAACCCGTTTATCCTGAATCTGGGGAACTACGACCACAACCACAGATGGAAACATAAAAGACCAAAAGACATACTTGTAAGGACATAACATCTATGGCCAAGCATACGCAAACATAACGGCACAGGCGAGCCCCTGTTAATCAGACGCCATTACTGGATATCCAGTTGAAATACACTGTCGAATAACTGGCACCACACAGGGAAGCCGTACCGTACACTGCATGCAAACAAACTCCACACATCCCCCACACATGCCGGCCGCGGTGGCCGTGCGGTTCTGGCGCTGTAGTCCGGAACCGCGGGACTGCTACGGTCGCAGGTTCGAATCCTGCCTCGGGCATGGGTGTGTGTGATGTCCTTAGGTTAGTTAGGTTTAAGTAGTTCTAAGTTCTAGGGGACTTATGACCTAAGATGTTGAGTCCCATAGTGCTCAGAGCCATTTGAGCCATCCCCCACACAGTGAGATGATCTATGGCCGATCTCCCACTACTGTATAACGATCTTGATTGTTCCAGGAATGTAGCAGCTGCAGCAACTGGGACACATCGCCATCGCTTGTCACGGTAATGATGCATGATAACTATACTAACTAATCCAACCTTGCCTGAGCTATCGCAGCTAGTAAGCCACTACTGCTCTTACTACCCATCCCATTGTCGCAGAGGTTTTTTTCCCACGGCACGAGCCTGATGGACTGTGTTAATGCGTAGCCTTACCCACACGCACGGACAACATCACAGCCCAGCATCCTGTGATCCACTTACTAGACAACTAACATGTTTACGGAGGTGACAGTAGAACTTTTGGTTTGGTCACCACGTTGGTGCGGGCGTGGAGGGGCCCCATCTATATTTTTTTTTACTGGCTGTGCTGTGTGCAGTCTGTGGCTGGTATGCATTGTTGTCTGCCATTGTAGTGTCTGCCAGCGACAGCTGGATCTGAACAGCGCGTAGCGTTGCGCAGCTGGAGGTGAGCCGGCAGCAGTGGTGGATGTGGGGAGAGAAATGGCGGAATCTTGAAATTTGTAAGACTGGATGTCATGAACTGCTATATATATTATGACTTTTGATTATTAAGGTAAATACATTGTTTGTTCTCTATAAAAAATCTTTCATTTGCTAACTATGCCTGTCAGTAGTTAGTGCCTTCCGTAGTTTGAATCTTTTATTTAGCTGGCAGTAGTGGCGCTCGCTGTATTGCGGTAGTTCGAGTAACGAAGATTTTTGTGAGGTAAGTGATTTGTGAAAGGTATAGGTTAATGTTAGTCAGGGCCATTCTTTTGTAGGGATTATTGAAAGTCAGATTGCGTTGCGCTAAAAATATTGTGTGTCAGTTTAAGGACAGTTATGTATAATTGTTCTAAGGGGACGTTTCAAGAAGAAAAAACAAATACGAAATATATTTTTATTCTCAAATCTTGTGCTGTTTGGTGCTCTTTTTCTGTCTAAACGAGTCAGCTCACTACTATCCAGCTACGATCCTCTCATTCTGCAGTAACACCACATACGGTTAGCAATGACACATAATAATACTCGAAGAAATTTTGTACCCATGCAATTTCATGTGTCTTGCCTGGAAACTGCAGCTTCTCCGTCTCAGCAACTCTGTTTTGTAAGGTCTTTGCATTGACCTTGCTCCTCCTTCAAACCCAGTAGCTTCCCGCATAACAGGGAGAGATGTCGCTACCATGGATAACTCGGCTCTTTCATAAAATTCGAAAACCTTTCGACGCAAAACATCTTGATCATAGACGCCGATTACTATTATCCGCATTGGTGCGTCATATTTGCTCCCTAGAGATCGAAATTCCTCGTTTCCAGTTGCCTGCTAATGCAGCTTGTACACCTTCACTGTTCGCCTGAGAGCTCGTACACCAGTATCGTCACAGGCCTCGTCAGTGCGTCCCATACTTTGGCAAACTCGCATACCGCATCGCCTGAATCTGCCTCACGGTTGAAGAACGAGCAAACTTTATGAATGAGGTCTCTTGCCTGATTGTAAAGCACTTCGCGCCTTATATGGGTTTCAGCCATTCTGAGAAAACTGAAGAAACACAGAGAATACCACAAAACTCAATCAATCGTTGTTTCGAGCACCTAAATCGCTATTTTTTTTCTGAGTCATCAGTCTTCTGACTGGTTTGCTGGGGCCCCCCACGAATTCCTTTCCTGTGCCAACCTCTTCATCTCGGAGGAGCACTCCAGTCTCTGCTTTCCTGTACAGTTTTTACTCTCTACAGCTCCCTCTAGTACCACGAAAGCTACTCCATAATGTCTTAACAGATGTCCTACCAAGATGTCCCTTTTTCTTTTCAGTGTTTTCACTTATTCCTTTCTGTGATATCGATAGTTCCGATGGCACACGTTAGGTGCACTCTCGTAGGTTGCCACTACGAGAGCGGACGAACTACCCCGACCACAGCGCCCTCTAGCCGACGCTGTGGAACTCAACGAGCGCCGCTCTACTTTCTGCCCGGTTGATCAAGAGCAGACGACCTAGCAACTTAGATTCTACTTGTAGGGGGGCTAGCCATTATAGACTTTGTAACTTCTAGTGACTGTTAGCTTTGATACATGAACGGCTTCAGACCTACGTGGTCATCTGTACCAAAAGTTAAGTAATGTGTCTGTATATGTTTATACACCTGTAAAGGTGCTTTAACTTTACTTGCAATACCGAACTGCTTCACTTCACCTGCTCCTACTCGCTTCCCTCATTCGGTCTATATTGCAGATCACCGGAGCAGACCCACGCGCCGCCTTCCAGTCGTGATACAAATTCCTAAGTTTCCAAACCGCTTAGCTCATCGGTCCCTAGACATACACACTACTTAAACTAACGTAACGCTAAGGACAACCCTCACACCCATGCCCGAGGGTGGACTCGAACCTCCGGCGGGAGGGGCAGCACCCTCCCTGACTCTGCGCAAAATCTCCTCATTGCTCACTATCGGTCAACCCAATTTTCAACATTCGTATCTAGCACCACTTCTCAAACCCTTCGATTCTCTTCTGTTCCGGTTTACACACAGTCCATGTTTCACTTCCATACAATGTTGTGCTCCAAACGTAAATTCTTGGACTTTCTCAGAAAAAGCAATAAAGAACTCAAACTTGACTGAAATTCAGACAGTATGGAACGCGGAAACCGACTAGTCGGTGACTGGCTAGCTGTGCAGCTGTCTACTGCGCATGCCCGACTCGGAGGCCATGAAAGCTTTCGCGGACTGTTGTTTTGAACGCCTCGTCCATTGTCAAATTATTCATGCACATAAGTCTTGCATTACAACCAGACGTGCATTCCATGCCAGAAATTATTTAAACGTGGCGCCATACAACGTAGCGTCAACATATGTGAATGAAAGTTTGCGTTTTGACATTTAGTGGTGTACATGTGTTGACCCTACATTGTATATTACCACTTTTAAAAATGTTTTGTAGCCTTAATGCACGTCTTCTACATCTAAATCTACATCCATACTCCGCAATGCATCTGACGGTGTGTCGCGGAAGGCACACTAAAGTACCTCTATCGGTTCTCCCTTCTATTCCAGTCTCGTATTGTTCGTGGAAAGAAAGATTGACAGTATGCCTCTGTGTGGGCTCTAATCTCTCTGATTTTATCCTCATGGTCTCTTCGCGAGATATGCGTAGGAGGGAGCAAAATACTGCTTGACTCCTCGGTGAAGGTATGTTCTCGAACCTTCAATAAAAGCCCGTACCGAGCTACTGAGCGTCTCTCCTGCAAAGTCTTCCACTGGAGTTTATCTATCATCTCCGTAACGCTTTCGCGATTACTAAATGATCCTGTAACGTAGGGCGCTGCTCTCCGTTGGATCTTCTCAATCTCTTCTATCAACTCTATCTGGTACGGAACCCACACTGCTGAGCAGTATTCAAGCAGTGGACGAACAAGTGAACCGTAACCTACTTCCTTTGTTTTCAGACTGCATTTCCTTAGAATTCTTCCAATGAATCTCAGTCTGGCATCTGCTTTACCAACTATTAATTTTATACGGTCATTCCATTTTAAATCACTTCTAATGCCTACTTCCAGATAATTTATGGAATTAACTGCTTCCAGTTGCTGACCTGCTATATTGTAGCTAAATGACAGAAGGATCGTTCTTTCTATGTATTCGCAGCACATTACACTTGTCCACATTGACATTCAATTGCCATTCCCTACACCATGCGTCAATTCGTTGCAGATCCTCCTGCATTTCAGTACAATTTTCCATTGTTACAACCGCTCGATATACTACAGCAACATCCGCAAAAAGCCTCAGCGAACTTCCGATGTTATCCGCAAGGTCAGTTATACATATTGTGAATAGCAACGGCCTACGGCACTCCCCTGCGGCACACCTCAAATCACTCTCACTTCGGAAGACTTCTCTCCATTCAGAATGACATGCTGCGTTCTTGATGTAACGCAAGACTTATGTACATGAATGAATTAATAATGGACGATCCGTCTCAAACTAGTCATCAGTGAATAAATAGAACTTCACACGCAACTGAAGATGGTTTCTTTAACAGTTGTAATCAGAGAACAGTTGCAGGCCTGTTGAACCACAGCATGCTGGAGATACAGAATTCCTCTTTCCGGCGAATCATGAGGTTTGTGTATCTTCCTCCTGAAAATTAATTTCCTCTTCAAACTAGTTCTGTGTTTATTTTACTGTATGATCAATGTACTGATCGAATAACGTTGGGGGCAGGCTTCAGCCTTGTCTCACTTCCCTGTCGATCAATGCTTCCCTTTCGTGTTTTTCGACGCTGACAGCTGCCGTCTGATTTCTGTATCAGCTGTAAATAAACTTTCGCTCCCTGTGTTTTCTGCCTCTTACGTCTGTAATTTCAAAGAGTGAACTCCAGTCAGTATTGTCAAAAGCTCTAAACCTGCAAAAACTATAAACGAAGGATTGTCCTTCTTTTGAAAAACACAAGTATTGTCTGACACGAAAGTACATTTCTCCGGAAAGCAAACTGATGCTCCCCGAAGTCGTTTCTAGGTTTTCCATTCTTCTGTGAGTAAGTCGTATCACAATTTTCTAAGCATGACTCAGTAACACTTAGAAATGAACATCCGTCTGACAGGCGGATATGGTTTACGTTTGTTCCGCTGGAGGTGTTGAAAACCACCCTACTGCTCTAACCGTCAACAATAGTCTCCTTTGGTATTTAGCCGTAGTGAAATGAAGGCCACGTGCCCAGCCGTGTCGATTTACCCAGCAAAACTTACTTCCATTCCAGACCCACACCGCCTCACAGGCAGATGTTCCAGGTAAGAGCAGGTGTTCTCCAGCCTCACAGCCTGATGTCCCTGAACTCGCACTAATGTGCCTCATAGGCAGATAATCGGTCTATTTTTTTATGTTTTCTTCATGACATCTTTAGTTACGTACTAAGCTACATCTAAATTTATGTTTTAGTGAGCTTGCTTAGAGGGACTTGGAGTCAATAACTTTGTTCATAAAATCACAGCTATCAGATTACTTACTTTTAAGCGCGGATTCAATTCGGTTTAGTGTGGTTCTCTTTCTTTATAAAGTATGATTTTACTTGTTAGAAATATTTTCTATTCAGAGGTACGTACTTTACACAGTACCGATTTCGAATCGATTTATTATGGCTCATTCATTGTACCATTGTTTCTTGGTTGTTTGTTAGCTACTCTTTTCACAACTCGTTTCATTAATTACTTTCAACAAGGACATTCTAGCAATACTAATACTTCTTTTTTACCTAATGCAATGGCTGGAAGAATATCTACAAATACACTATGTGATAAAAACTATCCGTACACCCCCAAAAATGTACATTTTTCATATTAGGTGCATTGTGCTGCCACCTACTGCCAGGTATTTCACATCACCGACCTCAGTAGCCACTAGACATTGAGAGAGACCAGAAAGCGGTACTCCGCGTGTAACTACAACAACGTTATACTATTGTACATATAATAATTTTTGCTTCTGTTTTTCGATAAATTAGTATAATAGATGTTCTGATTTCATTTCTTTTTTGTTTCATGCCATTATGTTAAAGGAACTGTAAACAATTTTCGATGTGAATATTAATGTTTATGTCAAATTGCAAGCAATATTATAACAAAATGGAAATGTAAGAAATGTTGAAACTGTTGTAAGATGTTAAAGTTGTAATTGTGCGCCTGGTCCATACGTAGGCAATGTATTAGGATATGTGGAGTGCAAAACCTTAGGTGAATACCCTGTCTGTAGGGGAGCGGTAAAAGGTGGATGGCAGGCGAGCGCGGCAAAATGCACACGGGGACTGCACGGCATAACGGGCTCAGCAGTAGTAGTAGTCGGAGTCGGGCATCGGTCTGAGTAACACGTTCTGGACCGAGGAGGCTCTCCTGGAAGACGTAGTTGCATTGAGCCTCGGATGTGCCGTTTCCGACGACTAGACAGCATGGCAAAATTCCATAGGCACTAAATGGAAAATTATTGCGACGCTATGAAGAAATAAAGTGTCGATACATCAAAAGCCATAGCTGTGATTGTATGTGTGCTCTGCGCCTCGCCATCTCGTCGCCCGCCAACCGCCGCATCGATACGAACAGGTTGAAACTTTTAGTACTGTATTCGTTTGGACCAGTGTTACTTTTGTTCCTTACTGTTCAATAACAACTTAACTTTTACCGGAACTGTCCTATCATTTATTTATCCTCATCACTAACCTAGACAGGGTCCTTTCCACATGCTGTGCAACCCGAGTGTCCCGAAATGAAGATTTAAAGTTTATGTTAATAATAATTACCAGCAGACCTATCTATGTTAGAATGATATTTAAAGCACTTTGTTGTTAATGAATATATAGGTAGATAATATAGGTCTGACAAAGTTGGAAGATAAGGTTGAAATTGGTTTAGTAATGAAGTTTAATTAATTTGAGACAAAAATAATGGTAGTTAAATGAGCAAGAAATAAGACAAAAAGAGTAGTAACTCATATATTGGAAATCTTGAGTGCTTAACGATTTCTATAATCAAAAATGTCAGTACAGTGATCATAACAGTTTCAGTGTCCCCCCCCCCCCTTTTCTTTTCTATTCATTTAAATTCTGAAGTGTACTGAACTAATTTGACCAGAAAAGTTAAAGTAGATATAAAACCAAAATTTATTAGTGTTTTACCTTTTCCAAAATTGACATTGTATGTGTGTTTCGAAAGTGCTATTTCTAGGGTAACCTATGCCCGATATTAATGAGATCAATAGACAGTACGAAGTTTGTAGTAAACATTATAGTGTATTGTTGTGTATTTTTGGTTTGTCCATATTAGTACAGAAAGTGAAATTATTAGTTCAATAGATTTTTCTGGTTCCAAAATTTACCATATTATTCAGTGTTATTACGTGTTGTTTTGTATGAACGTACATCAACTTGTACTGGGAAGAAACACAGTTAATGCCTAATTAGGCTGGCGACCGTATTATTAACAATTTGGTAGCATCTGCTGTGTTGTTTCTTGTCCGTCCTAACGTTTAGTTGCACTTCAGACTTGCTTGACGTATCATTGTTGTTACTGAGTGGGTGAAAGTCTGATTTGGCCTCCATTCAGGTACACGCGGTCAACATATATACCAAAATCCTTTCTTATAAGGTGAAGCCCGTCAGCTTACCATAGTACAGGCTTTAATAAGTATCGTGCGCAGTAGCGTAGTGTTACACGCGGAAGTCACGGACTTCGAAAGTGGTCAGGTGATAGGGTGTCACTTGTCTCATACGTCTGTACGCGAGATTTCCACACTCCTAAACATCCTTAGGTTCACTGTTTCCGATGTGATAGTGAAGTGGAAACGTAAAGGCACACGTACAGCATAAAAGCGTACAGGCCGACCTCGTCTGTGCCGGCCGCGGTGGTCTAGCGGTTCTGGCGCTGCAGTCCGGAACCGCGGGACTGCTACGTTCGCAGGTTTGAATCCTGCCTCGGGCATGGGTGTGTGTGATGTCCTTAGGTTAGTTAGGTTTAAGTAGTTCTAAGTTCTAGGGGACTTATGACCTAAGATGTTGAGTCCCATAGTGCTCAGAGCCATTTGAACCATTTGAACCTCGTCTGTTGACTGACAGAGACCGCCGAGAATTAAAGAGGATCGTAATGTGTAATAGGCAGACATCTATCCAGACCAACACACAGGAATTCCAAACTGCATCAGGATCTACTGTAGGTACTATGACAGTTAGGCAGGAGGTGATAAAACTTGGATTTCACTGTCGAGCGGCCGCTCATAAGCCACACATCACACCGGTAAATGCCAAGCGACGTCACGTTTGGTATAAGGAGCGTAAACATTGGACGATTGAACAGTGGAAAAACGTTTTGTGGAGTGACGAATCACGGTACACAATGTGACGATCCGATGGGAGGGTGTAGGTATGGCGAATACCCGGTTAAAGTCATCTGCCAGGGCGCGTAGTGACAACAGTAAAATTCGGAGGCAATGGTATTATGATGTGGTCATGTTCTTCATGGAAGAGCTTGCACCCTTTGTTGTCTTGTGCTGCACTTTCACAGCACAGGCCTACATTGATGTTTGAAGCTCCCTCTTGCTTTCCATTGTTGAAGAGCAATACTGGTATGGCGATTGCAACTTTTAACACGATCGAGCACCCGTTCATAATTCACGACCTGTGGCGGAGTGGTTAGACGACAATAAAATCTGTGCGTGTAATGGACCGGCCTGCACAGAGCCCTGAACAGAATCCTATAGAACACCTTTGGGATGTTTTAGATCGCCGACTTCGTGCCATGTCTCACCGACCGACATCGATACCTCTATTCAGTGCAGCACTCCGTGAAGAATGGGCTGCCATTCCCCAAGAAATCTTCTATCACCTGACTGAACGTATGCCTGCGAGAGTGGAAGCTTTCATCAAGGCTAAGGGTGGGCGAACACCATACTGAATTCCAGCATTACCGATGGAAGGTGCCACGAACTTGTAAGTTATTTTCAGCCAGGTGTCCGGATACTTTTGATCACATAGTGTATACGTAACAGACGCAACGAATTTTTCGGATGACGGAGCTGATGTTTCCTGAAGACTCTGACACTGAATCGGACTCCGGTAATTTACTCGTACATGTTTCTGACGAAAACGGTCTATGGAAAAACACAACACAAGCTCAGAAATTGTCCTATGGACACACTGAAATTACTACTACTAAAGCCGATACGCACCACTCAACTGAAAAAATGAGCAGTCTCATTTCTTATGATAAAGAGGCAGATAAACTCGGGATGTGACCCTCCAGATCCACCATGATTCCAAATTCATCTGTTAGTTTATCTGATGACTACAGAACTGACTCTGTTCATTTTTTCTTTGTAGATAAAGTATGGTACAAGACTGATAAAACTTTGAGACTGATGGATTTCTTTCTAAACTTGAATAAAACATAAAAATCTTCGAATTTCAACACTTCATTCATTACAAATTTTCACAGTCTTCAACAATGGCCTAATGTGTCTTATAGGGTGCCTAAAGGATGCTGCTGTCTCGGATAGCTAAACAACAATTCAATCAAATTACATGAATGGTTTTTATTACAATAAGGTAGACTGACAATGCTTTGGGTCGCAGGCAAATGGCGACATGCATATAATCAATGTCGTTCGCTATGTTCAATGTCCATGCATGTAGTGCACACCAGTTGATATGGATCACAAGTAACAGCTCTTCTAGTGCCTCTCTTCTAATGTGTGGTTTTTAGTCCGGGTCTGCTAGTGCCGGTCTGTTAGTGCGCGTTCAAACGTGGTTCATATGGTTCTAAGCGCTATGGGACTTAACATCTGTGGTCATCAGTCCCCTAGAACTTAGAACTACTTAAACCTAACTAACCTAAGGACATCACACACATCCATGCCCGAGGCAAGATTCGAACCTGCGACCGTAGCAGCTGTGCGGTTCCGGACTGTAGTGCCACTTCGGACGGCTGTTAGTGCGCGTCTCCTACTATCCGGCCGAGGCTGGCAGGAACGGAACTTGTATTCTCTTCGAATGGAGGCCGATCCTGTCGTGGTTCAGACCTAGATAGCGTACTATTGGCTGAACTCGTCTCACAGACATCTCTGCTCTTGCGTTCTTCATCTTCGTGCTGGCGCTTGTCGTTATGCCGAAACATAATACATGTCAGAAAACAGCAATTTTTTCCTACACAGGTTGATGTTGCAACTCCCTATCCGCCTCCCAGGCGGATGGTCCAAAGAATGCACTCTGAAACGAAGTTCCTACCTAGTGATAATCTAATGGTACGGTAATTCTCACTGCTGTCAGCACCTGCTTTCTTTGTCATTGAGGTTACTGCATTATTCTTGAAGTCTGAAGGATTTCGCCATTCTTAGGTACACATTCGGTTTAAGTACATAAGCTACTTGTTAGGAGAACATTATCCTCAAGTATAACTCGTTGCTGTAATTCTCTGGAGGACAAGTAAATAAACTATGTTTGTAGCTCGGCGGAAAGGCTAACATTTCGAACGTGTACTGAGCCGTGCTGCGGCTCGTGTTGGTGCTGTTTGTAGGTTTCCGCCTTCTGTTGGAGGCCAGACGGTATCGTTTAGTTGGCATGGTTGCGGTTGTTTGTCTTCTTCTCGTGTTTACTGGCGCCACTCCATTTCGCAAGCGTTGCCTGTCCGCTAGTGGCAGCAGCGGCGGTTATCGATACGCAGTAACAGTTGCCCTATCTTTGGGGCGACATCGTGCTTCTTCCAGGTCGTGTGAGTCGGCAGTTCGGTTGGGGACTGAGGAGGAGCTAGGTCTGCGCAGTGGCAGACCACGACGGGACTGCTGGGGGCACGTATGGACTGCCGGATGGAAGGGCTGTGGTCACGAGGGTGGACGAGCTCGTCCTAAACCGGATCCTGCAAGCTTTAAGATGAGTGCACTTGAATTCAAGTGGGGAAACCACCATTGTGATATTGTGAGGTGCCGGGGCTAGCAGTGTATTTAACACTAAATTCTTCTAGAATCTACATATGTAAATGATGCTCTAAGCCCCCCCTATTCTAACTCCGACTTTTGCTGTTGCACAAGGATTAAAAAAAATACGCGAACTGACTCTAATCAACCCTGCCAGTGGAGTAGAAGAGAGTTTGGCACCTGCAATAATTTAATTTGATAAATAAGTTAAATAAACGAAGGTTTCATTAACATAGTGAGGAATGATAGGGTTGCTCTACCGATTAACAGAATGAAAGTTCTGTCCAAAATAACAATATGATTTATTAAGACTAAACACAAAATAATAAACAAAAACACATGAAACATTTACAATACATCAAATTGGCTCAAATTGGATACTCAAACGAACGCTGTGAATGTGAAGTTGTCCGTAAACTAGATTGTGAGGATTATGACGAAGTGGTATGTGGAGCCAATTCCTTGCCACTCAAATCTTAAGAGAGACACACCGCTAACCCAACATTAATTGCTGCTACTCAAGACAGAACAAAGTTACAAAAAAGACGAACAGGCGCACTCTGCTGAGCTCTGATTATCACCTAGGAAAATCCCTATCTGCCGGTGCTGCGGACATACATTACCAAGCTGTCTTCTTAACTGCCAGAACACCATCTGGCGTACCGGAGGCGATGGCTGGTTGCTTCGACGTCCTCGACCGAAAGGCGAGAGCCGACTACACACAAGAGCACCCGTACAGGCCGAACACACAACATTCCCGCCCCCACGACAGTGGTCGTGGTTAAACGTTCCAACCAGCAACTCGAAAACCGGCGGAAAATTCCACTCTACTGCCGGAACACTACCATTCCACCAATGGAGATTCATGGCGCCAATTTCTGCGCTGATTTTGCTACGTCACGGAGCTATGCCCTGAGCAAGCCAATCACAGTTACTATTTTTCAGAAAGCGCGGGAATTTTCCCGCCACAACTGCCTGGGTACACAAGTCATTCCCACGCCTCGCTGGTAGCCCGCCAGAAAGTGTTTTCGCTAAGTTTCTGCGAAGTAACGGAACCTCTAGCCCAGCCGCTACTTGAGGCCCCTGCGGGCGTGTCTCTTGACAATGTAGGCGTCTGGAAAGCATTCACTCTACTCCCTCACACGCGTCGGCTTAACCCTCTCGAGATCCGCAGAGCCCGCCTGTCACCGGACGACCCGGGTGACGAGAGACGCTGCGTGGGAAGTCCGCGTGTGAAGGAATAGCAACTTTTCACCGCATGCAATTAGAGACGAAAATCGTAAGATAGAAATATGAGAGGGGGCTCATGCCACCTCTCAATATCTCGCGGTTCTCCAGTGACTTGGGTCGTGTTGCTGCTCGTAGTGTCGCTGAGGCGAAGAGCAGCGAGTGGCGGGCTTGGGGAAGGTGGGTCGGATTAGCTTCCCTCCACTTCTTAGTACTCTTTACTGCGTTCAGCTTCTTACAATTTGTTAAGTTCAGCCGGCCGGTGTGACCGTGCGGTTCTAGGCGCTTCAGTCTGGAACCGCGTGACCACTACGGTCGCAGGTTCGAATCCTGCGTCGGGCATGGATGTGTGTGATGTCCTTAGGTTAGTTACGTTTAAGTAGTTCTAAGTTCTAGGGGACTGATGACCACAGATGTTAAGTCCCATAGTGCTAAGAGCCATTTGAACCATTTTTTGTTACGTTCAACCAGTGGTATTTTTTCTGCCTGGTGGCCGCTAACGCCCCAGTTACCTGCCCCGGGGGTTAGTCTACGTAACGGCAGTGTACGTTTCCTCGCCTTGTCGCTGCTGTCCGGTAAGGCGTGTAGTTTTGACCGTTTTCTTGATTGTAGGCCGGTTGGTGATTTTTTTCTACTCTGGTGGTAGTGATTCCTTTCTTGTTCCGGCGCTCTAAACACTGTATTCTGGGGACGTTGTGCAGACCGCCGGTTCCAGCTTTGGCGTATTGTTCCATCATTGTATTTGGTTTACTGGATATCATGTAGCTTCAGCAAAATTATCATTCGTCATTCGTTAGACTGCCACCAGTCTGAGTTACCATCTAGTGAAGTGAATGCAACACTTGGCTGCCTATCTCATCGCTCGCGAAAGTGTTTGTTCTCAGAGGTCGATTCCTGGAGCACCATCTGTGACTCGTCCTTGTGCTTTAGTACTGTATTATTTATTATAATACCTTGTAATGCCTACATTAAGGGTTATGATGCCTTCTGCTGCGTTTGTGGCTACTGTAATATTTTAATATTTATCATTTGTAAATTGCAGCGAGTTCTTAAACATTCTTAATTTATTGCCATACTTGCCACATAAGGCCTTCAGCCGTTATCACAATGGCTTATTTTTAAAACATTATCTATTGTATCTGTAATTTAAGTGTAAGGCTTGTCTTACAAGGTTTAGCATCAGTTTATTTTACCCGTTTGGTGATCAGTTGCTTGTTTTTTTTATTTTAATTAACATTTGCTATTGTATTTGCTGCGTTATGATGGCAGGTTTCTAAATTTTTTAAATATAATTTCCGTTCCTGGCGTGTAAGGCCTACAGCCGTAATTGTAACTATTTGCCTTTAAATTTTAATTTGGTATCGGTATTTTTAGCAGTAAGCCTTAAAACCTTATTTACTGCCATGTCTGGCGTCTGATGCCTTCTGCTGTGTTTATGGCTACTTGCGTGTAATATTTTAATAATTGTAAGTTTTAAATTGCTGCGAAATCTTAAAAATTCTTAATTTATTGCCATTCCTGGTGTATAAGGCATTTAGCCGTGATCATAGTGGCTTCTTTTTAAAACATTACCTGTAGTATCTGTATTTTATGGTGATTGCTACATTGTAACGCCCTGAAAACACTATTATCTTACACAGTTGTTCATTCCTTCATTAATAACGTGTGTTTTTTTAATTTATTGTGGAGTCTGGAATTACTGTTTTGTAATAAATGTGTATACTTTTAGAAGGCAACCAATAGTAACTGACTACGGCCCCGTCCACAATCGTAACCGAATCCTGTCTCCCCCTGACTACCAGGTCACATGTACTACCTATGTAAATAAATTCTGATTTAACTTAGTCTATTATTTTGTAAGTTTCAGCTAAAAGCATTTTATCAAAACATCACGTACGTCGCGTGATTCAAAGACAAAAAGACAACGAGATGCGTCGTCTGCGACCCTAGGGAAGAAACCAGCAGAGCGTCACAAGGCAGCCACAGAAAACTCAAGGAGACCTGACTTGGAGTCATCTACGATCCTCCCAGAATTTAGAACACTGTCTTTGCTTTCGGCCACCTCACTCAGTATTCAGAGCTGCAAACGCTTAGCACAACAGAGCAGGTGAGCGGAGGTTGGGGCTTAGCATGTAGCACACCTTCCGCCAAGCAGCCAACAGCCTGCCGACAGCGAGGTGGTGGCGGAGAGGAGGTGGGGGGCGGGGGTGGCGCCGCTGCGGGGGCGCGACCCGGTTCGCCCCGCGCTTATCGTGCCACCGCCGCCGCCACCGCTGGAGCTAAAAGCGTTTCGTGGCTCGTGGAACGGGGGCGGCGCCTCTGCGCAACGCATCGCTGCCGACCTCATTGGCGACGGCGTCGGCAGTCGCTGCCACACGACACGTCTCGCCAAGCCTTCCGTTATTCCGGCGTAGTACGTGATGTGACTTGGGCACAATGTGTAAAGGAGATACACATTTCGGTAAATGACAGGAATTATCGTCGTCGCCACTATCAACTGACAGAAAAATGCCTCCTCCAGACACTTCCAACGTAATGATACATATCGATGTTGCTACACTTTGGGCCATTAAAATTGCTACACCAAGAAGAAATGCAGATGATAAACGGGTATTCATTGGACAAATATATTATACTAGGAATGACATGTGATTACATTTTCACGCAATTTGGGTTCATAGATCCTGAGAAATCAGTACCCAGAACAACCACCTATGGCTGTAATAACGGCCTTGATACGCCTGGGCATTGAGTCAAACACAGCTTGGATGGCGTGTACAGGTACAGCTGCCCAAGCAGCTGCAACACGATACCACAGTTCATCAAGAGTAGTGACTGGCGTATTGTGACGAGCCAGTTGCTCGGCTACCATTGACCAGAAGTTTTCGATTGGTGAGAGATCTGGAGAATGCGCTAGCCAGGGCAGCAGTCGAACATTTTCTGTATCCAGAAAGGCTGGTACAGGACCTGCAACATGCGGTCGTGCATTATCCTGCTGAAATGTACGGATTCGCAGGGATCTAATGAAGGGTAGAGCCACGGGTCGTAACACATCCCCAATGTAGCGTCCACTGTTCAAAGTGCCGTCAATGCGAAGAAGAGGTGACGGATACGTGTAACTAATGGCACCCCATACCATCACCCCGGGTGATACGCCAGTATGGCGATAACGAATATACGCTTCCAATGTGCGTTCACCGCGATGTCGCCAAACACCATCATGATGCTCTAAACAGAATCTGGATTCATCCGAGAAAAGGACGAGTTGCCATTCGTGCACCAAGGTTCGTCGTTGAGTACACCATCGGAGGCGCTCCTGTCTGTGATGCAGTGTCAACGGTAACCGCAGCCATGGTCTCCGAGGTGATAGGCCATGCTGCTGCAAACGTCGTCGAACTGTTCGTGCAGATGGTTGTTGTCTTGCAAACGACCCCATCTGTTGACTCAGGGATCGAGACGTGGCTGCACGATCCGTTACAGCCATTCGGATAAGATGCCTGTCATCTCGACTGCTAGTGATACGAGGCCGTTCGGATCCAGCACGGCGTTCCGTATTACCCTCCTGAACCCACCGATTCCATATTCTGCTAACAGTCATTGGATCTCGACCAACGCGAGCAGCAATGTCGCGATACGATAAACCGCAATCGCGATAGGCTACAATACGACCTTTATCAAAGTCGGAAACGTGATTGTACGCATTTCTCCTCCTTACACGAGGCACCACAATGACGTTTCACCAGGCAATGCCGGTGAACTGCTGTTTTTGTATGAGAAATCTGTTGGAAACGTTCCTCATGTCAGCACGTTGTAGGTGTCGCCACCGGCGCCAACCTTGTGTGAACGCTCTGAAACGCTAATCATTTGCGTATTACAGCATCTTCTTCCTGTCGGTTAAATTTCGCGACTGTAGCACGTCATCTTCGTGGTGTAGCAATTTTAATGGCCAGTAGTGTATAAAACCATCGTTACTGTGGACAGCCCGTCTTGTTCCAGGAAGCCCGAGTGCTGGTGAAGGAGTAGTGGACGAGGGAACGCAAAATTCGAGAGGTCACTGAAATCGTTAGTCAGCCAGACAACATCAACAGAGCGGACAGATACAAGTTGCCGGTGTCCTGGCTACCAGCAATCGCTGTCCAAAAGGGGAGCAAGCGTTCACAGGGCAGAAGCCCCACTGGGCACGCATACAACAGCCTAAACGAGGAGTCTCCAAACTTTTTAGCCCGCGGGCGACACTGTCTCCTACACGAAGTCGTAAGGGCCAGGATCTACCTAGTGGGATTAAAGCACCCTAGCACTCCATGATCACCGTAATGTAAGGCTAAAGGAAAGATGAAATCGCAAAAATCTAAGGTTGTGGGAATAGCTAGCCCTGAAACGACCTACGATTTTTGTTTAATTACATAATTTTGATTGGTGTACGTACCTGACCGCGGTGTATTGGTCGCCACAGGCCTCGAAACTCAGTTGTTGCCAGTATAGGTACCACCTCAAATATTTGGCGGCCCGGATACCGAGGATGTCCGGCCAGCTAACGCGCACCTGTTTGCCAGCCCTCGCGGGCCGGTTTCGGCCCGCGGGCCGTAGTTTGGAGACCCCTGGCCTAAACAGTCAGTGCATTTCTGTACACACCGGGAAGAAAACATACCCACAAGAATACATGCGCTGATTTGCTGACTTTCACCAATCACTGACCACCCAGCTAGCTTACGAAGAGCTTCTATCCTAACCTCCCCCGTTCCGTCATGGTTAGCCTACTGTATCCTAGGGCCAATAAAGTTCCAAAATCCGCCTCGGTAGCTGCCCGGGTTTGATTCCCGCCCGCGGAGGAAATTTCCTCCACTCTGGTACTGGGTGTTGTGTTGTCCTTACTTTCTTAACGTCATAAGTGACATTACTCTTGAGATGACTGATGGGCATGGCCGGAACCCAGTACATTGGAAAAGTAGCATTTGAAACCTGTGACCTATAACCGATACAGATCGTCTACAAAAAATAGAGTCAACTTTCCTCCGCCAAAGCTCGTCTTGCTATAAGGAGGATTAATGTAATACGGTAAGAACGTTGCTTTTCAGTTTATAATTGAAGTAGTTTATACAATGACACGATACAACAATCAGGAGAATTTAATTATCGTGACACCGGTCGCTGAAGCCTACGTAATTGCTCCTATAAGTTTGTAGTTTTTTATTATAGTTATTTGCTGGTACTGAATTTGACGTGCTGTCTAAAAACCCATGATATGACAGGAAGAATCATTCGAGGCAAAAAGTCTAATAAAAAAGGGACTCTAAAATGCATATTTAAAGAGTAGTGAGTACTTCTTCATCTTCGGTAGGGTTAAACACATCATTTCCAGTGCAGGCCCGTTACTTCCATATTTTGGGACGAGGTAAGAGGGACGTTCAATAAGTAATGCTACACATGCTTTCTTGGCCAGTTTCGGTTGAAAAATGTGGGATTGGTAGTGGGACATCGTCGAATATTTCTGCGTCAGCGCCTACGGTTTCATGAATTTCCGACAGGTAGCGGTACTATATGTAATGTTAAAAATAGTGTCTGTAACGGAGCTGTCACTGAGTTTCTCCTGTCGAAAAAGAAGAGCATCCCATATAGTACTTGGATCTTGCAGAATGTTAACGAAACCTGGCAGGGAAAAAAAGTACGGTGAGTCGTTGGGCGAAGCACTTGTCATGATTGTAACAGGATCCCACAAACCAGTCGAATCTCCAACGTAGGGACCTGCGACACACAGCTGCGACCCTCGCAATGTCGGAACGCGCGGTCGCTGTCATTCAACGTGATCGACAGATCACAGTTAAGAGACCACGCTGCACAAATCGGCGTCTCTGTTGGTAGTGCTGACAAACTCGTCTAGCAGGCCTGGTACTCAAAGGTGTGTACCTGCTGAGACCATATAAAGAGCAACTAAGAACCATCTGTGCGGAATTTCTTGCACATTACTAGGCTGATGGTGACAATTTCGTATCGAATATCGCCACAGACGATGAAACATTGGAATTTTCTTTCTCATCCACCCAACACCCTGGATCTCGCACCTCCCGACTTCCATCTGTTTGGCTCAATGATGGTTGCAGTCCTTGGGAAGCAGTACGTGAGTGACGGGGGGGTTACTAACGCAGCAAAACGTTGGCTCCGAGGTCAACCAGTGGAGTGGTAGCACTCGGGCGTACACTCCCCCCAAGCAAGATGACGTAAGGCCGTCCCACTGAACAAAGGAAATGTCGAAAAATTCGGTTTTGTAACGAAAAGAGTGAGAAATAATCTGATGTACTAGAACCGTTAATAAAACTAACCTTCTTTCAGAAAAAATGTATTCTATTACTTATTGGACACCTCTGATACTATCAACCAAAACTTTTACACATGTGCTCTAAGATACGTACCTCAGGCGCTATGAGCAATTCTTCAATGTGTTTCAAAGTAGCGAAGACGAATAAATGCTCGCAGCTTTTAACGTATGTGTATTACTGGATACTTTTTCTTGTTTAGTCCATACTATCACCTCCCAAAATATGGAAATCCAAGGGCTTGCAGTAGAATAGATTTGCTCATTTTACTAAGGTTTGAAGCTGCTCTTTTCATTCTTCCGTGTTTGAGATTTAAAAACTGGGTTGTTTTGGAAATCAGCCTTTTGCAAACACAATTACTTTATTTTTATATTTACCCAGACATGTTTCGACACCTATGTGTCATCTTCTGTGGGTCAAATTCTTATTTCTGTAAAGTACAATATCACATTTGTAGTAATTTAACTGCTGTAAGCCTAAGAAGTGCAATATTTGCAATTTGCTTCGTTTTTTTTTTTTTTTTTTGACACTCTCCTCAAAACTACATAATTAACAGAACTGTATTGTTATACATCGATTTTAGTGCTAGTTTTAGTCGTTTTTTTAGACAGCATGTCATCTGCAAACTAGCCATGAAGAAAATTATTGCGTCGATTTGGAGAGCTGTTTCGAGGGTAGAGGTGATATACGTGTCTGTACTTACATTATCCGTCCGGTTTCGTGTCCCTGGTTGGGGTCTCAATCAATAGCTATTTAGTGCAGAGCTTTCACTCAGTTTTTCACAAATTTCCGCTCACTGCTTCGCCTCACATGCACTTACATAAAAAGTGGCGAAATCTGATCTGAGCAGACACTTCTGACAACACACTCAGTGAGAGGTGTCATGTTATTGTCGTTGTCGATTTGTTTCACAGTTTTGGAGATGAATGCTCGAAACTCCTAAGACACGCATTTCAGTGCCTTGGTTACTGGACCTGTTTGCTTGAAATTATTATCCTTGCAATATCCTTGAATAATAGCCAGACAGTCTGTACAACAAGTCGCCTTACATTTATTATTATAAATTTTTAATTGTCTGAACATGTATTTGAATTTATTACCTAGCTGTGTTGTGTTAACGTAAATCATTTATCTCCATAAAGCGAACTGCTTAAACAGTATAACAAAAACAGAGTAGAGTTATTGTACAACTTAAATGAGTGTCAAGAACTGCATTATGCAATACACAACTGTAACTGCATATTTAATTAGGATCACACTCTCATCGGATCCAAAATCCATCTCTGCCACGCATTTGCCTAATTCTAGAACAAAATCGATCACTTCTAAAAAAATATACCGTTACAGCTGTGTGTCGCAGAATGCATTTTTTAACATTTATTTAAGTTGTAGAATAACTGCACGAAATATTTCTCATACTTATCTATTCTGGTTCGCAGATTCAGTCAAAAACGACCATCTTCAGGCCACTAACTCCTTGGTGAGGTATGGATTCGGTACTAGGAGCTACGTTTCTTATTATACCGAATTTCTATGTTTATTCGACCATGTCTCCCATCTGCGACTCGGGAGGACGACGGTTCAATCCCGCGTCCGGCCATCCTGATTTAGGTTTTCCGTGATTTCCCTAAATCGCTCCAGGCAAATGCTGGGATGGTTCCTTTCAAAGGGCACGGCCGACTACCTTCCCCGTCCTTCTCTAATCCGATGAGACCGATGATCTCGCTGTCTGGTCTCCTTCCCCAAAACAACCCAACCCTCTCCCATCTGCGAGGGGTACGAAACGGTATACAGGTGTTACTGCACTCAGTTTCAACCGTTATGAAGTGATGTGGATTCAGTCTCTACACATTGTAGTCAGAGGATGTTGTACAGTGGCATCGGACTGTGAGGCGATCATGCAATTCATCTGTGCTTCACTTTCCCTAAGGCCTTTCTGTTGTCATACTGTAATACAACATAGTTGTTTAATTAAGGACGCATAGAAAATCACCAAATCATTTACAAAAATTAGTTGCAATAATAATGTTAAAAGAATTATTAATGCTCCCTTTAAGGGCAAGTTTTTTAAATTGTATGAGTACAGTATTGGATACTTACTGTGGCACGTTAAAGGCTACGTCGTCGTTCTCTCTGTTATTTTCCTACAAACGAACCACAACTGATGCACATTCACGGCTGTCTGAAAACTAGGATTATCTCATGTGTGTCCACCCATAAATGATTAATTGTGTTCCACTTGCAACAACAGTTCTCTTCGCCACGTACAAAAAAGTTAAACGAAAACTACAACAAAACCAGCTCTGCCTTGAGACGGTCTATATCGCAAAACACACAACACGTAGCTCACAATAATAGCGCCAACTTGCACACAGTTCATGCTGACTTCACTGAATGTCAGAAAGTACGAGCGCTACGAATTTTACAGTGAGGCGACAAAAGACGTAGGACAGCGATATGCACATATACAAAGTACAGATGGCGACAGTAACGCGTACACAAGGTATAATAGGGCAGTGCGTTGGCCTAGCTACCATCTGTACTCATTCAAGTGATTACGGCCGCAAGATGCAAAATAACAGACTTTGAACGCAGAATGGTATTTGGAGTAAACCAGGGCTTAACAACTGGCCGGTTTTGAGCGCGAGTACTCGCGTCTGCTCAGGCACGTGCTCACGAGCAGGTGCAAGGTCACGGAGTAGGGAGGGAGGGAAGGGATGGGAAATGCGCGCGCATGTTTGAATGTGATCTCGCGTTCGTAGCAGATTTAACTAGCCATCTGAATGCTTTGAAAATTTTACTACAAGGCAAAGATCTGCTAATTACTCATTTCATAGATCGAATACGAGCTTTTAAAATGAAATTGACACTTCGGGTGAGTCAGCTGGAAACAGGAAACCTAGCTCATTTTCCTAAATTATCATCCATGCAAGATGTCCACAAAGACTGTGAACATTACTCACATAGTTTAGTTGTATCAGCGCTTTCAAGATCTGACAGCACTAGACAGTGATTTTGATCTGTTCTCTCCATATTCAGCGAATAGATTCGTCCTGAGCTGCAGCAAGAAATTATTGACCTGCAGTGTGACAGAGAATACAGAGACAAATTTCAGAACAAGAAAAACATTTTGGAATTCTACAGACACTTCCCTCAGGGTAGATTTCCTCGTTTGCACAAACTGGCGGCTACAATAATATCAATGTTCGGTTCCACGTATGTTTGTGAAAAACTGTTCTCTGCAATGAAATGTAACAAGACGCGCCTGAGAAACGCATTGTCTGATCGAAATTTAAACTGCACGCTGCGCCTAAAATGCAGAAGAACAATTACTCCGAACATAGACGCAATTGTAAAGGGCAAAAAGTACAAGATAACCGAGAATCCCACACTTCAGTGACACCTTTTATTGTGTAACAGTTCACAAATTAATGCAAATGTAGAGGCATACACTAAGCTAATAAAATTATGTGGCATGTGTACATTCTCCTTTATTTGTTTCATTTGTTGCAGTAATAATTCGTGAGTGATATCCCTGCAGGTGGCCGCGGATATACATTGACTGACGGCAGCTGTTGTTTGCCCCATGTGACTTTCCCCACTCTCCGCTCTGGTCCGGTAGTGGGGGTAGCGTGCTCGCGCTGCTCCGTGCTCGCGCCTTGCTGCTCACAGCTTGCTCCGCGAGCACGTATGTTGTGAAGCCCTGGAGTAGACGGATGGGACATTCTATTTCGGAACCTGTTACGGAATTTAATATCCCGAGATCCACAGCGTCAGGAGTATGATGAGAGTATCAAATTTCAGGCATGACCTCTCACCACGGACAACGCAATGGCCGATGGCCTTCACTTAACTACCGAAAGCAGCGGTGCTTTTGTCGAGTTACCAGCGCTAATAGAAAAGAAAAACGACGTGAAATCAATGTGGGAGGTACGATAAACGTACCCGTTAGCACAATGCGGCGAAACTTGGCGTTTATGGGCTATGGCAACAGACGACCGACGAGAGTGCCTTTGCTAGCAGCACCACATCGCCTGCAGCGCCTCTGCTGGACTCGTGACCACAGCATCTGGGCCCTAGACGATTGGAAACCCGTGACCCAGGTGAGTCCCGGTTTCAGTTGGTAAGAGCTGATAGTGAGGTTCGAGCGTGGCACGTACGCCACAAAGCTGTAACGCCGGAAATGCATATCCTCCTATTTCCATCTATTGCACTGCAAATGTTTTTCCTTATTTTGTTACCTGAAAATATAACATTTCTGTGTCCTTGAATATTGTAATTGTTTTACTATTTGTATATATTTATGCATTTATGTCGATGTATAATAGGTTTGTTTTGTGAATATTATTTGTATTTATACGCTGGGTCTGGCCTAGGGAAAACTATACTATCGAACGAATACATCGATAGGTCGTGTGGAGAACGAAAGTGTTTAGGATCTTTGGTAGTGTTAACTCTGCCGCGTGGAGCACGGGCTAAGCAGAAAGGAGTCTGGCTGGGGTAGGAGGTGGAGCAGGTGTGTTGTGTGACGCTCCCGCGAGCTGCCGCGCTTTTGGGGTTGGGCAGCATGTAATTGCGCTCGACTTGCTATGATAGTTTCTGACACGGTGTCGCGGACGGGAAGCATTAGCTGGCGCACATCAAGAGCCCGTTTCGCCTGGTGAACGTGTCGAGAAGAAGGCGCGCCAGCATCCAGCTTCTGCAACAGCGACGGCCGACAATGAGTGACTGTCGCCACCTCCTCGATCGACGACTTGAAACCTTCAATCAACCAACAAGGAAGACTAAAAGCACGTAAAGTTTCAGAACTGTATGGCAGACCTCAGCTTTTAAAATTGTTGCATCACAAAATTACAGCAACTTAACATGAACCTTTGTTGCTCATTGTCCCAATTGCATTGCCAAGCAGCGTGCCTTCCTTTTCCGAAATGAAACCGAGTGTCGTTGAAATTCAAACGCCAGCATTAAAATAATATAATTCAATTTCACTGCCGTAATTTCAAAGTTCAGTTAAATTATTCATAGCTGGCTACAATATTTAGATTACACAAGCACAAATTAAGAGTGCGAGTTTTGTTACCGTATTTTAGCTTACCTGTGACTGTAGCTCAGCTTGGTACGTACTAAATTTTACTATTGTTAATTGTTCAGAATCATTTAATTCAAGTTCAAAGTTAAATCTCTTATTTCTAAATTGCGTAGATTCAAGTAGCTTTTGAAATGATTGTTGAGGTAGTCCAAGACTAACCGTATTTTACTGAATTTCGATGTGCTTCAGAAAGAAAGCTCACTATTAACTTCAGTGACTAAATTAACTTTCGATTTTCCGGTTTTATTAATTCTTTTGCTAAATTAAGTCAGAGTGTAGCGAAATTAATTACTTCTGACAAACTTTCAGTTTTCACACTACACGTGTCAACCTTTAGTTGCCACGCTTCTAGTGCTAATTATATGTGTAATAACCTTACTTTTTCAGTTACTATAGTAATTGTCCTTAGTACTGGCGACCGTAATTTCCCCCAAATCTCAAATATCTAGTTACCGCTAGTTAATTGTTGACGTAACGGCCGCACATTTACTTTCTTTATTAACTTTACCCCTTTTCAAAATTAATTTCCACCAGTTTCATTTGCATTTTTCCTTTCATTTAGATGTAACCCTTTCCTCCCTCTTTACCGACAGATTAACTTCGGTGACGATTGCTTTTCCCAAATCTCCATTAGGTACACGCGGTTTAATTTTTCACTGTCATTAAGGTCGATAAGTGAGGGGGAGGCTACAAAGCCATGGACCCAAATTGTCAGTAAGGTACTGTGCAAGCTGGTGGTGGTTCGATGATGGTGTGGGCTGTATTTACACAAACTGTACTGGGTCCTCTGGTCAAACTGAGCCGATCACTGGCAGAAACTAATTATCCTCGGCTACCTGGAGACCATTTTCAGCCATTCGTGTAGTTCATGTTCCCAAACAACGAAGGGTTTTTAACAGATGACAATGCGCCATGTCACCGGGCCACAATTGTTCGCGATTGGTTTGAAGAACTCTTCCCTACAGCCCCACGCTTCGCAATACTCCCTTTCATTACCAGTTCGTCCCAAGGTACCTTCTCTTTCCGGTCGTGGTCTACATCTACCTTGGCTTCAGCAGCAGAATCTCCTGTATCAACCCTCAGGAGCTATTCACGACCAGCATTGGCCCATATCTGAGGGGGCTCAGATGAAGCATTTTTCACTTTACGACCTGGAGATGGACATAGCTACTGTTCATGTTACCTGTCTCGTGTCACACGGGAATTCCCCTCTGCCGCGGTACATCTTTGTTCTCGAAGTACTACGTTGCATGCCTTGCAGTGAGGAATGCCTGTAAGTGAATATCTTCAAGGTGCCACAAAGCTTCTCATGTCTGTACAGATCACAGAATTTCGTATGTCGCCGGCCGGAGTGGCCGAGCGGTTCTAGGCGCTTCAGTCTGGAACCGCGCGACCGCTACGGTCGCAGGCTCGAATCCTGCCTCGGGCATGGATGTGTGTGATGTCCTTAGGTTAGTTAGGTTTAAGTAGTTCTAAGTTCTAAGGGACTGATGACCTCAGAAGTTAAAGTCCCATAGTGCTCAGAGCCATTTCGTATGTCGACATTGTTCGGGCAACACACCTGTAGACTCAAGTATAATGATGTATATTTGCACACTGGGCAAATGCGCTACTCACTATGCCACCTGGCACAGTGTCTTTGCGTGCCTTAGGCTTGAATGGGAATTGGATTGAGGATGGAGGTTGAAAGGTGGCTACACTGAGCCGCAGCGCCAGAGATCGCGCTAGAGAGTATTGTTCCGCCGCCTCCACTGGCAGTGATTATTGAGATGTCGTAGTGGGCAGTGCTTGGGGAGAGCTCGTGGTAGTCAGTGCTTGTTAAGAACTCGTAGCAGAGAGTGTTTGTTGAGATGTGCTAGTAGAGAGTGCTTGCTGAGATGTGATACTGAAAAGTTCTTGTTGAGATGTGGTAATAGCGAGTCGGTGTGGAGATATATTGTAATGATTAGAGTGATTTTGGTCAATATATGAAGGTAACGAAACTTGATTTATTTTTCATTATTTCCATGTTTTAAATAATGCGTCATTACAGGTTCAGTCAACAAAGCATCTGGCTTGTGTTCTTGTATTAGAGTGTAATTCTGGTTTTCTTGAGTAATTATGGTATTTTTATTTTCTTTAATTAATTCAGTATAAATGATATTTAAAATTTCTTGTTTTATTGAAGAAGAACCGTGCCAGATGCGTACGTTGAGTCATACTTCCACACACAGAACAGTTACACTTGTGCTTTGGTTTCGTAGGTTTTATAGTTGCTGGGGACTTAATTAATTAATTGTGTTAATGAAAATTTCCATTTCACTCTTTGTTATTGTTCTATGCAGTCAGATACCGTAATAATACTAGTCAGGGCCAACCGTTACGAGACTTAGTAACCGAACAGACAGCTACTAAATCAAAAAATTAAAATTATTTGCATTTCATTTAATTAAGCCCCCATGCACGTGGCGACCGCTGTTTCGGATCGTCCTTTGGAATCTTCTGATTGTAAAAATAGTAGACAGTAGTATTGTTGTAGTAATTTGTAGTTTAGTAATTGTAGTCTATTTTGCATGTGTAGATTTGGTAATTGTCATTCTTCTAATGGTATTTTTTTTTGCAAAATTTCATTTCTGTTGTCTTGTCTACGGGTTTGACAATTAGTGCAATTATTTCAATTGTTCGATTAATCGTGTTTGAGGGAAACATTTCGTGTTGAATGGTATTGTTGGAGATAAAGTGTCATTGTGTGTAATTTTCATATAGTGACGAGTTTTGTATGTTTTGTAAATGATTACACGATCGATGAAAAAGGCAAAAATGATGGATAGTGAGAATGACGAAATTGTTAACATGGCGAACTCGCCAACAGAGGAAAACAGTATCATGAATAATGAAGTGGAAAACAATTTAATAAGTCGGGAAAATAGTCCGGAACCAATTCAAAATTTTTCTCAATCAGAAAATTCACAGAATACGAGATTAACGATAGAAGATTCTGAAATAGTATCGAACACAGACAGCTTTACAGCCATGACGAAAGAAGTTGGTTTCGCGGGAAATGTTAGGGGCGAAAAGAATTTCGAACCGGCTATTATGGAGCAGTTGATGGGTGCAATATTAAATTTGGGATCTGAATTAAAAACAGTGACAACACGGTTAGACTTACAAAGGGGAACAATGGAAACACGGTTAGACTCACTGGGATCATAGTTGGGATCACAAATAGGAACAATTAAAACAGAGATAGGAACAATTAAAACCGAGATGGGAACTTTGGGATCTGAATTAAAAACTGATATGGGAACTTTACGATCTGAATTAAAAACTGATATGGGAACAATGGAAACACGGTTTGGATCTGAATTAAAGACAGAGATGGAAACAATGACAACACGGTTATGCTCACGAATAGGGACATGTTTCAAAAACATGGAAGAAGAATCAAAGAAAGAAATTAGAGAAGAAGTACAACCGATTTTGAAGGCTCACAATAATAGCTTAATTTCAACAGAAATCAGACAAGAGGAATAGGACAGAGAACAGGAAGAAAAAGATCGCGTGATAGTACAAAAATTTTCAGAGTTAAATTTACAACGCGTACACGATAAGGAAGAAATATTTGAGAAAATCGAGGAATCCGTACCAAATGACAGAATAAATAACTTAACGCAACAGTGTGAACAATCAACTACTAAATGTGACAATACCGAAACCCGAGTCGCGACACTTACGGAAGACGTAAATAATCAGAAAGAACAAATAGGTGACTTATCGGAAAGAGTTGAGGAGATTACAGATAAATCGATAAGTCTTAGCTTAAATGGGGACAGAGATTCGGATGATACAGCTCCATTGCCATTTGCAGAAACAGAAGAGTACCAGAGCATAAATAAACATGTTGACAATCAGGGAAAATTTGATGAACACGTTAAAAGGGAAGTTGAGGCATTACGGAAGCAAGTCAAACAAATCGAAGGCGAAATTGTAGGAAAAGACAGTAGAAGAAATTTAGAATCACAGATAGCAGAGGGGTTTGAAGAAAATAATTTCTTTCATTTACGGGATGCAACAAGAGAGCGCCAGGCGCGCGAACTTGACAATAATCAACACTGGGACTGGGACAGACGCGGTAGGTCTTTGTCGCCACGAGGCGAAAACTTTGACTATAAACACTTCTTAACTGTTCGGAAATTTAAGATCTTCCGCAATGCTAAGAATGACATACATCCATGTGCATGGTTAGATCAATTTACGTATGCACTTCCGCCAAATTTGCCACTAAGTCACAAACTGAAATTTATGTGCAGCTGTTAATGTCCTCAGGGGATTCACTACACTAAGTGAATATGTGCCGTAGCGTGCATGGGGGCTTAATTAAATGAAATGCAAATAATTTTAATTTTTTGATTTAGTAGCTGTCTGTTCGGTTACTAAGTCTCGTAACGGTTGGCCCTGACTAGTATTATTACGCTATCTGACTGCATAGAACAATAACAAAGAATGAAATGGAAATTTTCATTAACACAATTAATTAATTAAGTCCCCAGCAACTATAAAACCTACGAAACCAAAGCACAAGTGTAACTGTTCTGTGTGTGGAAGTATGACTCAACGTACGCATCTGGCACGGTTCTTCTTCAATAACACAAGAAATTTTAAATATCATTTACACTGAATTAATTAAAGAAAATAAAAATACCATAATTACTCAAGAAAACCAGAATTACACTCTAATACAAGAACACAAACCAGAAGCTTTGTTGACTGAACCTGTAATGACGCATTATTTAAAACATGCAAATAATGAAAAATAAATCAAGTTTCGTTACCTTCATATATTGACCAAAATCACTCTAATCATTACAATATATCTCCACACCGACTCGCTATTACCACATCTCAACAAGAACTTTTCAGTATCACATCTCAGCAAGCACTCTCTACTAGCACATCTCAACAAACACTCTCTGCTACGAGTTCTTAACAAGCACTGACTACCACGAGCTCTCCCCAAGCACTGCGCACTACGACATCTCAATAATCACTGCCAGTGGAGGCGGCGGAACAATACTCTCTAGCGCGATCTCTGGCGCTGTGGCTCAGTGTAGCCACCTTTCAAGGTATGCTAGGGTAGTCCGTACAGTTGTGCAAAGCTACTGTGCTAGGGTGTCGTAGTGGTTAGAAGATTTGATTAGTGAGTAGCAGACCCGGGTTCGAATACCGTGCAAGGTACAAATTTCCATTCGTTGCTTCAGTCTCCACATGTACGTAACAGATGTTGAAAAACTCTCAGGAACCATATACTACGTCTAAAACTTTGCTTCCGCCGTTTCTTCTCGAATTTCGGGTCTTTATTGTGAAAAACAAAAAAATATGATTCATAGTATTGCCCATCGCTGTCGACTACATTCTATCATCTTTCGGATAGCAAACGAACTGGGAGTCTTTTGTGGGGATCCATGAATCGATTCAATTTTGCACTTGTTCATATGATCGGAAGTGGTTGTCAGCCAGACTATATGCCACTGATCGAAAAAGGTGGTAGCCAGATAGAGCAACGTATGCAGAATACGGCGGGAGGGATAGGACTTCTCATTTCAACGTTTCCATATATATTTTGACGGGTTTTGCGACATGGGGTCGAGCACTGACCTGCTGCAGAACTACCTTTACGTGTCTGTCGCTGTATTGTGGCCGCTTGCGTTTCAGTGCTGGGCTCGAACGCATCAATTGCTTCCGATAATGATGTCGTGCGACTTTCTTCGTCTGTTTCAGTTGCTACGAAACCGTTCTGTCTTCCACCGCCATGCCGGGCTTCGACGTCTAAATCACCGTTCTTAAGGCGTTGAAAACATTCTCTGCACATTCTTCCACTAATAGTTCTCTCACCATTGGTCTTCCCAGCATTTTAAGAGCCACAGCCGCAGGTTCCTTCACATTAAAGCAGAAAATTAAAACTTCCCGCAAATGGCGAGAAGTGGGTACGTAAGTTGACGTATTTAATCGAGAATAACCTTATGACACAATCACAAATCGACTAATATTTTATGGAATTACGTTTACAGATGCCTAAGCTTATTGTATTACACCTATGACCAACCACTTGAACCCCACATGCCGCTACTGCCGTCTATTGCAATACGGCGGAAGCAAAGTTGTAGACCTAATAGTTTCATATGGTCACGTATAATGATCTGTGTTCCTTCAATGAAAATTAAATACTCTAGGCTTTCAACGTCAGTATACAAAGAGCTATCTTCTTTGCCCTCAAAACCGTTTCATTAGGCAAGTTTAATTATTAAAGATGAAATGAACAAGATCTCTTGTGGAAACTAAGCGCTTCATCCTAACACCATCTAACTGCCTCCTGTTAGGTATAACTGCAATTTTTTGACCAAACTCGACACCAAATCCATTGTTGGATGGTATGGGGCAATGACGGATCCAGCCACATCCTGCAATAAGGGAAATGCAAAGGCTGAATCTAGGTGTAGTGGCGTCAGTGAAGTGAAGTGGAAAGAATACAAGGATTCCTGGTCACATGAGTATAGGTCCCCGTGGGCCTTGGACTTTGTCCTTGGTGGGGAGGCTTGCGTGCCTCAGCGATACCGTAGGTGCAACCACAATGAAGGGATATCTGTTGAGAGACCAGAAAAATGTATGGTTCCGAAAGACGGGCAGCAGCCTTTCCAGTAGTTGCAGGGACAACAGTCTTACAGTTGACTGATGTTTCAATATCAGCGCACACTCCGCTGTAGAGTGAAAATTTCATTCTAGAAACATCCCCCAGGCTGTGGCTAAGCCATGTCTCCGCAATATCCTTTCCTTCAGGAGTGCTAGTTCTGCAAGTTTCGCAGGAGAGCTTCTGTAAAGTTTGGAAGGTAGGAGACGAGATACTGAAGTAAAGCTGTGAGGACCGGGCGTGAGTCGTGCTTGGGTAGCTCAGTTGGTCAGTCTGCGTTCGGCAGGGCAGCAGTGCGCACGGCGCTCGGCCGACCACGCCGCTGCGCGCGCGGAGTGTTTTGTTTACTTCCTCGTCACCACGCTTCTCAGTCGAACAAGCTCTAATGGCCAACTCTTACAGGAAGAACACTCTTAACTTCACCTTCTCAAATGAATACGCACGACCCAAAGCACTGGCCGTCGCACGCTTCCTACGCGAAGACCTGAAGATCCCCCGTGACGAACTCATCGGCATACACCTATCGATCATGAGCAGCGTCGTTTATGTTAAGATGACTTCCGACGCTGCCTGCAACGAGATCATTCAAAGGACGCGACATGGACTAAAATCGGCACTCCGACGGAAACGTCGGGCCTGTGGATGTCGACCATGCAGGAATTGGCCTTCGGACGATCCGTGTATTCGAACTGCCTTTCGAGGTGAATGAAGATGAAGTCATCGCGGCGCTAGCCCATTCGGAAAAGTCCAGAGCCACGTAACCGAGACATGGACACAGTTTACGACGTATCCGGTGCTTAATGGTGTGAGACAAGTCCGAATCGATCTCAAACGGCACTTTCCATCGTACATTTCTATCGGCGGATGCCGTGCGGTGGTCATTTACGACGGACAACCTCGAACATGTTCCGGTTGTGGCAAAGAAGGCCACGCCCATAATGAATGCCTGCAACGCCGCATCACACAACTAAGGCCCAACGATACGAACACCGACAGAACCACGACCACCCTTCCAGTCACTGCACGTCCAGCCCTCACAAGACGCCGTTCATGAGCGTCTCTCTGGTCCGATACACCCGGAGGCGTCCCAGCATCTTGACACCGGCGATGCCGCCAGTGAACATGTCCAACAGCCGGATACAACCACGCTAGAAGAAGACAAGGATACCAATGAGAGTGTTCTGGAGAATGACGACCGCATCATAGCACCCGCGGCTTTTGTACCGGAACGACGTGTATCTCTTCCTTCCTCAGACACCGAAACTCATTGCCGAAAGCAGAAGTCGCCCAAACGACGAAAAAAACGCCGCAAGACATCAGAATCGACCATTGAGCCCCCTCCGCAGGACGAAGAGATGCCACATCACTCCGACGGAGAACACGATAACACTTTCTCCTCTGCCACGGAGACGCGTCATCCACAAGACGGTGAACCGTCCAAGAAAGATCGTGCGCAAGCCCCGCGCCCAGAAGCCATGGAACACAGCACGCCTGTTGTCACCGACGCAATTGAGCCGACTCGGCCAGCGCTGCCACCTCTCGCCGATGTCAAACCAGTCGGACACCTTTCATGGGCGGATGACACGGATTTCCCACCTCCACCTGATGCGGAAATGAGATCTGTTTCTCCGTTAGACCAACACTAAAATGGGGGAAGTTTCTACGGCGACTCCTGCGACTTCTATGGACTTCCAGCATCCACCACAACAATCTTCACCAGCTACGAACCTATCGGCAGCACGGATCTCCCATCAGGCGTACCGAATAGCTACTATCAATACTAATAATATCGGCTCCCACGCTAAACTTCAACTGCTCCGTGACACGCTAAGAGCAGCGGACATCGACATCGCCCTGTTACAAGAACTGAGGACAGCAACTTGGACTGGGTGTTATGGATATGAGACGTACGCCGCCCCTGCAGCTATGGAACACACAGGAGCAGCCATCCTCCTACGAGGAGGGATTGCAGTTTCCGATGTCGCATACCTCCCAACAGTGCGAGGGGTGGCCATAACAGTTGAAGGACCCACAATCATAAATCTCTACGCCCCATCGGGCACTGATAAACGTAGGGATCGCTCCCAGTTCTACGCAGAAGATATCACGCCTTTATTCCTCGGCCGATACGATCATCTCATCGTAGGTGGAGATTTCAACTGTGTTCTCGAGCGCACAGACCAATACCCCAATTTCACCACATGTCCCGAACTTCGCTTCATCGTCCGCCGCCTTCGTCTCCTCGACACTTGGCGAGTGGTACACGGTGACCGCCCGGGGTATACACACATCACGAGCCACTCCGCCAGCCGACTTGATAGAATATACATCTCTAACGCTCTAAAATCAGTTCTCCTCGACGCGGAACGATGGCCGTCTGCCTTTTCGGATCATGACATCTACATCTGTACCATGAACCTACGTCGACAATCTATATGGCGCAGTGCAGGACCTTGGAAACTCAATGTCGCGCTACTGCGGGACCCTGAATGTCGACAACAGGTCACCGACACGTGGCACACCTGTGTTCAACGCATTATGCGTTACGAGACCACACTGCAGGGGTGGTTGCTGTGCGCCAAACCGGCCATCCGACGCACATTGACACACTATGGCAGAGCCAAAGCCAGGTGGAATCACCACACAACTGATTTCTACTATAGCGCTCTTCGTGAACTCATGGATCATCCTCCATCCCCGGATCGTCTCAAAGAAGCTCAACGCATCAAGGCAAAGATTTTATCCTTGACCAGATGCCGTCTAGAGGGAGCCATTGTACGAGCACGCAGCCAAGATAGGATTAACGGTGAAGAACCTTCTATGGATCATATTGTTCAAAATGTTCGTCGACGCCCACTGGCTTTAATGACAACTTTAGACTTACCTGATGGACGACGGCTGACTTCGCAAGCTACCATTGCGGATGCATTCACAACGCACTATAGACTTTTCTATCAAGAAGTACCTGCCTGTGCACAGGCCATTGCTGAGGTTGCCCAGGAGACACTTGCTACTCTAAACGCAGCAGCTGCAACCCTCCTGACTTCTGAAGTGACCACCGACGACGTCCAAGGCGCTGTGGCCAAAGGGTCTCTGAATCGATCTCCCGGCACGGATGGTTTACCTCTCGAATTTTACAGAACCTTCCAGGATTTGATGTTGCCACGATGGAGGGTCATGTACTGGGAACTTTTGTCCGGCGCGGTGAACCCGCCACCAATGTTCACGGAAGGCTTACTTGTACTAGTCCCGAAACCCGCAGGAGGAACACGACTCGACAGTTATCGGCCAATCACGTTACTCAATTCCGACTTCAAGATTTTCACACGCCTTCAATCAGTGCGACTCAAACGTGTCTTACGGGACATTGTTTCCCACGAACAAACATCCTTAGGCGGCGATCGTAATATACAGACAGCCCTCAGTGAATATCGAGATGTGATCGCTATGGCAACACACTCGCGACTGCCAGGCGCTTTAATCTCCATCGACTTCAAACAAGCGTTTGACCGCGTCAGTCATGCATTCCTCAACGCAGTGATGGACCGAATGGCAATTCCCCCGACGTTCACGCAAGTGATTATGCGGCTCCTTCCTGGAGCAACGTCCAGACTTCTCGTCAACGGCAGACTTACAGAACCTATACGGAGTGAACGCTCAGTACGGCAGGGTTGCCCTTTGTCGACGGTGCTTTATGCCATTGCGATGGAACCACTCATTTGCGGATTACGGAGACGTTTGACAGGTATTCCACTCCGGGATCATATGTTCCGCTGCCGAGCTTACGCGGACGACTTGGCCCTCGTCGTACGTTCAGCGGCTGACGTACAAGCTGCGATGCAGTGGATTACCCGTTACAGTGCAGGGGCAGGGAGCGCTATGAACGTGACAAAATCATGCGCCATGAAGATCGGCCGCGGCCTTCCCGCGGACAGCGTAGTCCCATTTCAACTGGTGGACACCCTTCGTTGTCTCGGATTGGGGTACACGCGAAACATTCGCCTCACCTCTGCGATCAATTTTCGGGGGCTGCTGCAACACATCCAGGCCAACATACAAAATCACATACTACGCCCGCTGAATATGTGCCAGAGAGTCACCTTCGTCAATACCCATCTGGCAGCCCGGATACCCCATATAGCTCAGATTCTGCCCATCGCTGCGACAATGGCGGCCAGGTTACAGGCGGCTTTCGGCTATTTCATTTGTTTTGGACACATCTTCAAAGTCCAGTATGAAGCTCTCACCTTACCGAAGCGGGATGGTGGCCTCGATCTGGTTAATGTGAGAGCCAGGACTACGGCACTCTACACCAATACTATGCTCCGGTTATGGAAAAGCCAAAATGCTAGTTTTACTGGAATGTTGACCACCGAGCTCGCACCTGTTTCGAGACGCCCACCGACGTCTTTGGCACACATCCCACCTCCGATGTCACATATCGGCCGTTTCTTTTTGGAGTACAGCTACATATGCACCGAGCTCCCCAGGACCAGGAAGACGACCACCCGCGACATCTATTGCCTTCTCCGAAAGTCTCCACCCTGCAACCCCGTCGAAACGCGTCACCGCCAGGTTTCATGGCCTACAGTTTGGAAAACGATCCACCAACCATATCACACCACTGACACCACCTCTAGTGGTACCTTCACGTCAACGGCAAGTATACTACAAGACAGAAACTGCATCGCATCGCACTGGTGGACTCACCCCTGTGCCTCAAGTGCAATGTCGAAGATACAGATCTACATCGCTTTTGAGGGTGGGCCAGCAGCAGCTGTCTGGACCCTCGCACAGAAGATTGTGGCTTTCTACCTCCGAGTACCACCACATCACGCTTCTCCTACCATGATGATGTATCCCGACACGACCTACTTTCCATCGGCTAAGTGGCACGCCATCACATGGATCAGTGGCATGGCTGTCAACTACCTCTTCCGGGACGACATCGTCGATCCGGCGGACTTTTGGACACGCCTCCAAGTACATCACCACACCCTTCGCCGGCATCGACACTATCGGGCCACTTTCGCGAACTATTTACAGAGTATTTTCACCAAACAGCCTCATAACTGGAATCTCAACGAACCGTGCCAGCCAAGACTGGACGATCTCACGTTCCCCTTCAATGGTCAATGATAGAATGCATTTTGTTCCGATGGCGCGCCAAAGTGGAGCATGGCACGGAAAGTATTCCTATTTTATTTCACTTCTCTTCTCTCCTCCTCTTCTAAGTTTTTTTTTTCTCCTTACACATGTTTACCCTTTTCACACATAGCTCTTTATCTGCAGCCTATTTGTTTTCTTTCTCCTGTGCTCCCAAGGAAAAAAAAATATGCTGCTGATGTATACTCATTTATGTTAACAAAAATAATAAAAATAAAAAAGAAGGCTGTTGCGGAAATATAGCTACCCTTTATGTTTTACGTTTTCAAAGGATATTGTGTTATTTTATGAAGAACGTCGTCTTTTAGTTTCATACACAAAAGGTTTTTATTTGTTTTCTTAAAAAAAGAGTTGGTAGAGCAACAAAAAAACGAAAAAAAGTTGGTAAAAAGAAGTCTGGAATCGCGTGACCGCTACGGTCGGAAAAAAAAAAACGGTCAGCGCGTTGGAATGCCCGGGATCGATGCCCGGCTGGGGTGGGAGATTTTCTCTCCTCGGGGACTGAGTGTTGTGCTGTCATCATCGTTTCATCTCCATTGTCGACGCGCAGGTCGCCCAATGCGGCTTCGCACTCAATAAGACTTGCACATGGCGGCCGAACTTCCCGCCTGTGAACTCCCGGCCACTGATGCCACACGATCACGTCCAGAGCCACGTTCACGGAATTTCGCGAGAGGTTTTGAGTACCGTACTGTAGGTAGTGAGTGACGTGTCTGAAAGGTGTCAGTAGAAATCCTCTGCGACAACATGGGTGCGACTCTCTCTTGATATTAGTAAGATCTGTATGCGCCCGGTTTGTGTTATTGCCATCAGCTTTTACGTCACCTTTTGAAAGGTCTCTGTTGGATTCCTTTCATGTTAATTTCTTAAATCTGTTGTCATTTACGGCATAAAATCCTCTTCTAAATTTACTGTGGCGTTTCTGACTATCTGGGAGGAGACTGAGTAGTGGAACGTGTTACTTTTACACATAAACAAGAACGATCTGTCACACTACTACACTTTAAAACACAGTTTATATGTAATTCATGTCACACAGTCTCTTTTATATACTGTATATGATAAGATACTGTCATCCCCCTTCCCTTCTGTGTGAGAGGATGAATGAGCAAATGTATTTGTAGTTGCATGCTTGAGGGTAGCAGACAAGCCTGTCTGCTAGAGAACAGTAGGACCAAAATCGGAACAGGTAGCTACTCTTTCTATAAGCAGAGAGGTTTTTATTCTTGGTATGGTCCTGTCCGTCCCTTGTCATGTTGGTATAGGGAGCTGCCTCTCTGGTCACTTCCGTTTGTATTTGTAAAGCACGCTCGGTAGGAGCCCAGCAGGTCAGTCTTTCCGCGGCGAGCGTCTGAAGTGGTAAGATCTCCGGCTAAGCGCGTGTGTGCTAAGTCCGTAGGACAATGGATTTCTTAAGTTCAGCCTAACTGAAAATTTAATCACCTTTATTTCAGGTTTGGATCTAAAATATCTAATGTTATCTTGAATTGCAACGCAGTGTATTTCATGTTTGAAGTTCAGAATATCTTCCAGTAGTTACTTTGTCACTACTTTGTGAGTAAAGTGGAACCACATGTTGATCAGTAACTCTAACTAAGTTTATCAATCTTAAATGGGAATGTGCGTGAGATTATAACGTCTCGCCTTGACAATATTTTTCAATATAGCAACTTTTCTCTATGTTCAAACCACGTGGGGTGTCCTTTGTGAGAACAGTACCACGTGCTTATACAATTGTTTGACCCATCAGATTAAGAGTAAGACGATAGTAACCAGTTCAAGGATTTTCTTTTGTAAACTGCGTTACGATGTAATTTATTTTAATTATGAAAATTATTGTGGAGTTACACTCTTTGTGTAAACCAAGTTGACCACGTGAAGCATGTGGTGTCAGCATCAAAGTAGCCCGCAGCTATTCTTTTCGGGAAGATTTCACAGAGAGTTAGTATGAATTTAGTATACCAGTGTGTGATAATTTCATGACGGACAGGATTGCGCTACGAACGTAACTTCTTTGGGTGGAAATTGAATCGGTTGGTTGTGGTTACTTTCCTTTTGGATATGTTACAACGTTCTTCGTGTGTTATTTTATGAATGCAGTGTTGTATGTAGTCTCCCAATCTTGGCTCCCTATTTGATGTGTTCTGTAAGATTACAAACTCACATTTTCACAGTCCTAAATAAGGCACCAGCTTAGTTATGAAATATAGTTTCGAAATGTAAACTGATTTATATACTTACTTACTTACTTATCGCGAATGGACCCAGAAGGATCACGCAAAGCTTTCTGACGTCGTTTCTTCCATACTTCTTTCATTCGTTCTCCATGTTTTCTTTTTCTTTCTTCTGTCCATTTTGTTCCTGGTCTCTTTAGTGCTTCCTTCTCCGACAATACATTCCACTTTTCCACCTTATTTCTAAAAGTTTTTCTATCTTTGACATCTTTAAGTTCAATATTTGCTTTTTGTAAATCTAATTTTACTTGGCTAATCCATGGTGTTGTTGATTTGACTTTTTCTATGTAAGTGAGAATTCTGTTGGTGAGTCGTGTGGGGGGAAGTCTAGTGACATGTCCATAAAATTTTAATCTTCGCCTTCTTATGTCTGCTGCCAGGTTTGATATAGTTTCTGTGGTTCTTCTTGATTGTATCCGGTATCCTTCTTCTGTTAATTTTGGACCTAAAATCTTTCTCATAATTTTTCGTTCTTCTTTTAGTATTTTTTCTAAATCACATTTTGTGTGGAGTGTGAGCGTTTCACTAGCATATAGTGCTGCTGGCTTAATTACTGCGCAGTAGTGTCTGATTTTTGTGTTCGAGGAGATGCATTTTTTATTGTATATTTCATGTGTCATACCATATGCTCTCTTCATTTTCTGTTGTCTGATCTTCTGTGCAACTTTCTCTCCTCCGGTTGGCTCCAAAATTTCACCTAGGTATTTAAAATGTTTTACTCTATTTATTTTTCCATATTTTGTGTTCAAACTGTGTATATGGAATTTCGTACAGAAAAATTCTGTCTTTTGAAACGAAATTTGTAAACCTACTTTATCCGCGCATTCCTTAAGGATCTCTATTTGTTTGGTGGCGATTTCTTCATCATCTGCAAGTATGGCCAAGTCGTCCGCGAATGCTAAACAAGATATCTCCACGTTGTCTTTGGTTCTACCAAGATGGATTGGTTTCCAGCAGGATTGATATTTTAATTCTTTTTCCCATTCCTTAATGACTTTATCCAGGACTATATTAAACAAAAGTGGAGATAGCCCGTCACCTTGACGTACTCCAGTTTTTATTAGAAAAGGTTCAGAGATTTCTCCCCTGAATTTAACTTTAGATACAGTGTCTGTCAGTGATTCTTTGATAAGCCTTAGTGTTTTGGAGTCAAGTCCAAGTTCCTCTAAAATGTTAAACAAAGATTGCCGGTCAATTGAGTCATAGGCTTTCTTAAAATCTACAAATGTACAAATTATGGGGGCATTTCTAATTGCTTTGTGTTTTAATATTGTCTTTAAATTAAATATTTGTTCTATGCATGAGCGACCGGGGCGGAAGCCTGCTTGATAATCACCAATTTGGCATTCCAGCTGCTCTTGTGTTCTTTTCAGCAGGCATGTTGAGAGAATTTTGTAGGTGACTTGTAAAAGTGAGATTCCCCTGTAGTTATTGACATTTGTTCTGTCCCCTTTTTTATGTAACGGGTGAATAAGGGCACATTTCCACTCCTCTGGTAATTTTTCTGTTTCCCATATTTTTGTTATTATTTTTGTGAGCTCTTGCAACGTATTTGGTCCTAGGTTTTTTAATAGCTCTGCAACAATGCCATCTTCGCCAGATGTTCTATTATTTTTTAAGTTTTTAATGTGACATTTGATTTCTTCCTGTGTTGGTGGTAATGAATCTGGTTGAGCGTTGGCACAGATTTCTTTGGGAAACCTTAAACTAGGTTCTGGGCAATTTAGTAGGTTAGAAAAATATTGAGCCAATACTTGACAGTTTTCCTGGTTTGTTAGGGCTAATTTACCATCTGGTTTTCTGAAACATAAATTTTGAGGGATATATCCTCGTATTTTATCTGCGAAAGTTCTGTAGAAGTCTCTTGTATTATAGTTTTGGAAATTTTCTTCTATGGCATCCAGTTGTGCCTTTGTGTACTTCCTTTTTGCTTGCCTAATAGATTTTGAAACCTGTTTTCTAACCTCGTTAAATAAATGTAGGCTTTCTTGTGATTTTTTACTGTTATATTCTTGAAATGCCTTTTTTCTCCTTTCCAATGCATTTTCACAGTCTGAATCCCACCAAGGGTGTTTGAATATCTTTTTCAAGGGAATAGTTTCCTTAGCTATTCGCGTGATTTTAGAATGAAATTCTTCCCATGTGTTTGCCTTTTCCTTCTCCCATTCTTCTTTTACTTTAGATTCTTTAATCTTATTGGTGTCATATTTCTGTATTTCTGTTTTCTTCTGATGACTTCTTCGTGCTGTAAACTTGATTTTAATTCTAGTTAGGTAATGGTCTGAATCAATGTTTGCTCCTCTGCGTACTTGGACGTCGTAAATTTCTTTTTGTACTGGGTATGAAATCGCCACATGATCTATTTGAAACTCGCCAATTTGTTGTATAGGAGATCTCCATGTCTTTTGTTTTCTTGGACATTTTCTTAGAGACGTTGACATTATCTTCAGGTTATTCTGCTTACATAGTTCGACGAGCCTTGTACCATTTTTATTGGTAAATTTATGTGCAGGATATTTGCCTACGGTTTTTTGGTGGATTTTCTCTCTACCAATTTGGGCATTAAAATCGCCGAGTAGAACTTTTGTATCATCTTTTGGAATCTTGGCCATTATATTCTCCAAATTTTCCCAGAACTTTTCTGTTTCTATGGGGTTTTTCTTGTTGTCTCCGTTTGTGGGAGCATGAACATTAACCATTGTGTATGTTTTGTTGGCACATTGTAAGCGCATCGTCATTATCCTATTATTTACGGGAGTAACTTCCTTGATGGAGCTGAGCACGCTCTTGAGTATGATAAACGCCATCCCGAGATGGGGGGCTCCTCTTCCGATTCGTTTATCCGTCTTGCTCTTAAAGATGCGATAGTTGCCATAATCTGATGTTTCTTCATCTGTAAAACGTGTCTCCTGTAAAGCTATTATTACTATCTTTTGCTTTTCAAGTTCTGTTGTAAGGTTTAGAAGTTTTCCTGGTTGGATTAATGTATTTATGTTAAAGGTTCCAATGTATGTAGGTGTTTTAAGTGGAAGTTTGCCAGAGAGCTCCGACTTTCTCTGATGTAATCGTGTAAGTCCAGGTTCCCCAGAATCCGAATTCCTGGTTGCCATCTGTTGATGGGTGGATTGGTTACCACCTGGGGTAATGTTGTTATTACTTGCACGAGTCATACTTGCTTGTAATCAAGTTGGTCCAGTGTTTCCACTGGGTGTTTAGAACCAGGGATTGTTAGTTCCTGGAGCATTATGACCAGCCGCACATTGTGTGAACAGACGCTGACCAGGATGCCGATGGTTCCCACTTCAGACGCGTCCTGGATTTGTGTGTTGACGGTGCTTATTGTAATGGCGGCACTTACTCGCCATGACACAGCAACGTCTTCGGGTTCTGTGGTTTTTGAATGAGTGTGACCCTTGCCAAAAGTCACACTCCCACACCCTCGTGATGCTGCCGCCTCGGTCCGGGACTGCTTATTTGGGTTTCCCCTTATTCGCAGCTGTCCACCATATCTGATGGATCGTTCGCTATCCGCCACCTGCGACCCGCCCTGTACCTGAGGCTCGGATAGGGTATATATATATATATATATATATATATATATATATATATATATATATATATATATATATATATATATACTCCTGGAAATTGAAATAAGAACACCGTGAATTCATTGTCCCAGGAAGGGGAAACTTTATTGACACATTCCTGGGGTCAGATACATCACATGATCACACTGACAGAACCACAGGCACATAGACACAGGCAACAGAGCATGCACAATGTCGCCACTAGTACAGTGTATATCCACCTTTCGCAGCAATGCAGGCTGCTATTCTCCCATGGAGACGATCGTAGAGATGCTGCATGTAGTCCCGTGGAACGGCTTGCCATGCCATTTCCACCTGGCGCCTCAGTGGGACCAGCGTTCGTGCTGGACGTGCAGACCGCGTGAGACGACGCTTCATCCAGTCCCAAACATGCTCAATGGGGGACAGATCCGGAGATCTTGCTGGCCAGGGTAGTTGACTTACACCTTCTAGAGCACGTTGGGTGGCACGGGATACATGCGGACGTGCATTGTCCTGTTGGAACAGCAAGTTCCCTTGCCGGTCTAGGAATGGTAGAACGATGGGTTCGATGACGGTTTGGATGTACCGTGCACTATTCAGTGTCCCCTCGACGATCACCAGTGGTGTACGGCCAGTGTAGGGGATCGCTCCCCACACCATGATGCCAGGTGTTGGCCCTGTGTGCCTCGGTCGTATGCAGTCCTGATTGTGGCGCTCACCTGCACGGCGCCAAACACGCATACGACCATCATTGGCACCAAGGCAGAAGCGACTCTCATCGCTGAAGACGACACGTCTCCATTCGTCCCTCCATTCACGCCTGTCGCGACACCACTGGAGGCGGTCTGCACGATGTTGGGGCGTGAGCGGAAGACGGCCTAACGGTGTGCGGGACCGTAGCCCAGCTTCATGGAGACGGTTGGAATGGTCCTCGCCGATACCCCAGGAGCAACAGTGTCCCTAATTTGCTGGGAAGTGGCGGTGCGGTCCCCTACGGCACTGCGTAGGATCCTACGGTCTTGGCGTGCATCCGTGCGTCGCTGCGGTCCGGTCCCAGGTCGACGGGCACGTGCACCTTCCGCCGACCACTGGCGACAACATCGATGTACTGTGGAGACCTCACGCCCCACCTGTTGAGCAATTCGGCGGTACGTCCACCCGGCCTCCCGCATGCCCACTATACGCCCTCGCTCAAAGTCCGTCAACTGCACATACGGTTCACGTCCACGCTGTCGCGGCATGCTACCAGTGTTAAAGACTGCGATGGAGCTCCGTATGCCACGGCAAACTGGCTGACACTGACGGCGGCGGTGCACAAATGCTGCGCAGCTAGCGCCATTCGACAGCCAACACCGCGTTTCCTGTGTCCGCTGTGCCGTGCGTGTGATCATTGCTTGTACAGCCCTCTCGCAGTGTCCGGAGCAAGTATGGTGGGTCTGACACACCGGTGTCAATGTGTTCTTTTTTCCGTTTCCAGGAGTATATATATATATATATATATATATATATATATATATATATATATATATATATATATATATATATATCACAGGTTGTCGTATGACGATTAAAAGATTATAATTAATGTTAGTGTGGTTGGGAATTTGGTAAGTTAGACTGGATACCTGGTGAAACAGTTGCTCAGTAATGCAAGGTTAACTTCCCCAGACAGCTCACAGCTTTTTACCTGCTTTTATTGTATATCAGCACCGCTTTCATAGCAAATTAAAGCAACAACTTTACACATGGCGACCCCGTTCTGTGATTCCGCTAGACTCTGGAATCTCTGAAACGTTAGATTGCGAGCGTTGTATAATCTTAATTTTTTTTTTTCCCTGCAGCGCTCAAACAACTTCTGCATTGTTTCTGAGCAGACTTTCCAAAGATTCACGGCGTTGTTGAGCGGCGTTGTGTTATTTGTCTTGTTTTGTTTTCTATATTTGTGTGTTTTATATGTATGTGTTTTTCTTCTCGCTTGTAAATTGCACTGACTTCGATCAAAGATATAAATTTGTTTTGCGTGTTAAAAAGTGCGTACTAGGTTGGGTACCTTTCGTGTGACTGTCGTAATTTTTGGGGGATACATTTATTCTGATTAGTGTGTTGCGTACCGGGTATAAATTGAACTAATGCAGATACGTAACCAAGCTAAAAATAGGCAGTCCAACAACTTAAGCATCATGGGCCAAGGGGATAATTTGATTTCGAATATTAACGCGTCGGACGGTTCCGAAAATGCATTTGGGAATACTTCAGAGGAAATGCAAAACAGGACGAACGGGCTCACATCAGAGCCAGAAATTAATTTGCCTCCAACTAACCAAATTGATTTGGCAGAACTCATGAAAGCCTTGTTGCAACAAAATAAAGAAAATGCGGAGAAATCTGAAAAATCGATCCGCGAGCTAGGGGAACAAATGACGCAGAAATCTGAAAAATCGATCTGAGAGCTAGGCGAACAAATGACGCAGAAATCTGAAAAATCGATCTGCGAGCTAGGCGAACAAATAGACGAAAACCTACTCCAGCAGACAAATATCATCTCACAAAGAATAAGCAATCTGGCAAGTGAAATAAAACGTGATATTACGAAAGAATTAGGCCGTACATTTCAACAAATCGATGACCGTCTGCAAGCCTTAGAACAGGGCAAGCGGAGTCGCGATGAGGAATCGAAAGAGAGCGAAGAACAGCTACTTAGGAATTTCCAAGTGCTGAGAGAAGAATGCCAAAGAGAACACCAGCAGGTACTCTCGAGGGTCCAGGAGGCGGAAACGCATTGTCCCGCGTCCGTTAGCAACATGGTAGCGGACAACAGTCAAGCGATTCACGCACTCGAACAGCAAGTAGAACAATTGAAGCAGACTGGGGCGGAGGACAACAGACAAATACATGATAAGATTGTGGCATTAGCGGACATCGTAGGCACGATGAAGGTGACGGAAAGCGAGAACAATACTACACCGGTAGCGGCTGCAGAGACCGAAGAAGTGCGTTCGCTTCTTAGATTTCAGAAGGGACAGTTCGAAGTGAACAGGCGGCACAAAGCTGTAACAGGCGAATTACAAGAACGCGTGGCGCATCTGGAAAGCCACATGCGGTGTGATTCCGAACTCGCCAATAGCACGAAAAATAGCTGTACGAACAGTGCAGAGAGGGACTCCGGCCACGAGGGAGATTTTGACTACAGGGAAGAATGTATTTTGAGGGGCAGACATGAGAGAAATAGAAACATTTACGGGCCTCTCCAGGAGGAAATGCGGGGATTTGATTTCAAACATTTCCTTACGGTGAGAAAGTTTGTGATATTCCGAAATTCGCAAAAAGGAATACATCCACGAGCATGGCTCGAGCAATTTGAGTTCTGTCTTCCTCCCGACTGGGCAAGTTCACATAAGATAGAATATATGTGTGGCTATTTGGAAGGCGAACCGGCGATTCGAATGAGGTCGGCAGCGCGTCACTGCAACTCCACTCGGGAGTTTCGACAAGCCTTTCTGTCCGCCTATTGGTCGGAAGCGGCACAAGATACAGTCAAGCATGGCATAATTATGCTGCCAAATTTGAGCCAGTCTGGTTTCGGCAGCCCAGCACGCCTATTCGACCACATGCTGCAGGCAAATCAATTTCTATACGACCCATACGGGCTTGCGGAACTAATTAGGATATGCATCACCAAATTGCCGATGCACTTGCGCGACGTCATTTTTGTGGGACGATGCAAAGAGGACGTGGAAACATTTAAGACACTTCTCCAAGAGTTGGAATATAATACAGCAGAATGCCCGCCTAATCAAGCACAAAGTTATTACGGGGCACAGCAGAGCGATCGCAGTCGTGGCCGTAGTACTAATCAACGGCGTGACTGGTCGTCGCGACGCGAAAGGAACAATAATCGGGACCGGCCGTATAGAAACTGGGGTAACAGTCGCGAACACAGGTGGAACAACGGAAATGATCGAGGATGGGGACAAGATCGTGAACGCAACAGGTACGGCAACCAGAATCGATACTACGATGAACACAGTGGAAATAGGATTGTAGGCGGAGCACCACATGATGTTAAATTCGGCCGGCTAACCCTAGACATAATCCAGCAAATGGAAATGAACAAAACCGGCAATGACAAACGATCAGCGCAGAAGGCGCCCAATCGGAACAAATGAGCGACATGGCAAATGAGTAGAAAGGATAGTGAGAAATATAGAGGACGGTGAGGAGAAAGATTTGATTAGTTTAAATTTGTGATGTATGCATTTTGAATAATATGTTGGTAAAAATAATGATAAAGATATTTCTATGTGATTGATTAAAGTGATGTTTTTAGTTTTTTTTTTCTTTCCTTGTGCAATTAGGATTTAGGTTGGTTCAAATGTGAAGATAAAATGTTTCTTTGTGAACGAGTAAAATGCTGTTTATTGTTTTTTTGTGAAAATTGAAAAGAGTCGCTCCTGAGAGATGCAAGATCAGTGTTGAATTAATGCAAAACTCAGGAGAATATCCGATCTGTGGGTATTATGGGTCTGGCAAACCCAGGTCCCCAGCTGTTAGTAGCCTTGTTTCTGATTTTCTGCTTTCAGTGCTACTATCTATCTATTACTATTCTATATCTGTCAGTATAAATGAGGATCTCTTACTGTAGTCTGCGTGCTGTATGAATATTTTAAGGTAGAAGAACTCTGAAAAAGAATGAGTAAGTTTGGAATCTTGAAAACAGGATGCGATAATACGATTGTTTAACCAATGGCTTCCCAGTATGCGATGATATGTTAATATTGATGATATATGTCTTTTTTGTTCTTTATAGCCGTCTGCTGTCTGTGTATTTCGTCAGTATATTGATTCCCTTCAAGGTGAAAGAAGAATTGTGGTTTGTGTAATTTACGTGGCCCTGAAATATTATTGTGGTAGACGAGCAGTTTTTCAGCAAATGGAGAAGGGAAAAGAAATATGGATCCTTTCTGTAGTCTTGATTGTTGTTGAGCCAGAGCCTGAAAAATTATTCAGCATTAATAGTTGCCCTAGAAAAGCGACGTTTATGTGTTTTGCTGATGCTGTGAGCATTACAGCTTACTGTTTTCGCTGGTGGGGGATGCACTGCAGCCTATATGAGTTGAACTGAAGAAATTTCCCCCTTGAAGGTAAAGGAAGATTAAATAATTTAGATTATGGGACCGAAGGAAAGCTTGGTTTAATTTAATAAGGATGAAGCAAAACATTTGTCATTTAAACTACAGGAGGATTTCGGATCTTTTGTATCTGTTGTAAGTTCAATATGTTAAGATGAAACTGTTTTACAGAATAGAGGTGACCACAATTTTGCCATTCATGAGAAATGAATCCAGAATGACCACCACAGGCGAAATAACTGATTTGGAAGCGAAAGGTAACTTAAAGAAGGAAGGAAATGGGTAAGAAAATGTAGTATAACCTGTATAAGAAAAATATTTTACTCCGCTCAGAGTCATCTATGTTATTAATTCTTGTGATAACGTAATTTTAGATGAAATTGTCTTACTGTTTTATGCATAAACATATGAGTGTGATAAATGTATAATTGCGAGTCTCTTATCAGGTGTGTCAACTGGTATAAATGTTTTGGCGTGCAAATAACCATTGTTCTTTTTACTATGTATGTTTAAGGAAAGTTTCTCCATATTTATCATGTGACAAGACATATGCCGCGAGCGTCAAGAAGAGAACGAATTGGAACAATGTTGTAGTGGTATAAACACTGTGTTGAAGTAGCTTTTTGGATTAACTAGTAGTGGATTGAAGTAAAATTTTGAGTATTGCATGTTTATGGGTAGTTAGTTTGTAGAATAGACAACAGGTGTGCATGTGTGTGTGTAAATAACATGTGAACCCTATGCTGTACTGACCTATTCTTGCACAAGGCACAATCATATTCATTTTAGTGAATTAATAAGTAGCATTTGATTTATTAAAACGCAAGTGAGCCACATTAGTGATGTGGATTTAGATATTATATTGCCAGTTCATTTAATTTTTATTTTTATACTGTCAAGTCATTTCACTTTTATTTTTTATATTGTCAAGTCATTTAACTTTTATTTTTATATTGTTGATTCATCTAACTTTTTTATTAAAAAAAAGAAGTCTCACTTTTGTTCTTAAAAATTGTGAAAGAAAATACTAAGTGGTATTATGTATGACATTTTGTAATCACATAACTACGATGAACAATTTCTGTGAATGCAGTTGAGAATGTGAAAGCGAACCGGCTCAACTCTTACGAGACACCGGGAGCAGCGAGGAGGAGGACTAGTTGTAAACAGGTGGGTTTCCCAGCAGGACACACTGTCAACCGGGCCACTTCGGGAGAGTGGCCGACAACAAAAGAAGGGTGCGGGATAAACACTTTCCCTTGCACCCGGAGCTAATGGCCAGCTGCACCAGTGCTACCCTTCGTGGAGGCGATGACCTGAGATGGCCGAGCGGTCCACCGCGCGGAAATCCATCTGCTGGCAACGCACCACACGCACGCGACCATGACGCCCGGCCGCGGTGAAACGACAGAAGACAGGGGATAAAGGGGTGTGGAGCCTTTTGACAGGTACTGTCAACGACGCCTATCAACATTTCCTGGCGGAAGCCCATTTGTCAAGCGACAGTAAATCATGGTTCGGTGTTCTCTGGTCGCTAAGGGTGGCACAAAAAAGAGCCATTAAGTGTCATCCTTGCCCAGGAATATCAAACCGGCGAGCCAAATGAGGATAACTCAAGTATGTAACAACACAAGGGGCCTGGAGCCTTTTGGCACATACTGTCCAGAGAAACTGGCGGACTTCAACGACGCCTATCAACATTTCCTGGCGGATGCCCACTGTCGAGCGACAGTAAATCGTAGTTCGATGATCCCTGATAGCTAAGGGTGGCACAAAGAAGAGGCAGTAATTGTCATCCTTGCCCAGGAATATCAAATTGGCGTGTCAAACGAGGATACCACACGAATTTAACAACACAAACATGGAACCAAATCGAGATGTACGTGACACGGGCCACCAAGAGAAACTTCGTGAGAGGGCAGAGACGGCGGGATTGCACGCAACAGATGGACAAAAATCCCTACTGACAGCTGCGGTGACGACCTCCCCCCCCCCACCTCTTATATTGGGCCTCGGAACAGTGAAACTACTGAGTGCGCCAGTGAACAGTGATTATACGGTTCTTAGTCCAATGCATATATGTGTGTTCTTTCAGAGAAACTTTGACTCGTGTGTTTTGCAGGGGTTCGATTTATTGGTGTTTATTAGACTGACTCTTGTATTTTGCAGGTGTTTTATTTATGGGTGTTTTATTTTTAGACGTGACTATTGTACTTTCAGAGCTGTTTTATTGATCAATGTTTGTTCTTGTATGATGTATTACATTTGTGATCTTTTGTTTCGTAAATTCTTTCCTGTGGCATTGCTTCGTTTATCAGCCAGATAGCTATTCATTCTCATTGGACTGTGATAGATTAGCCTTTGCATGGGGCATATTTATTGTGAGGAACCCTATAAGGGTAACAATCACATAATTAATTGTAGTTTCAGTATAATGACACAGTAGTCATTGTTTGCTAACTAACTGAAATATATTACAGTGATTAAATTAGCGCCACAAAGTTATTTTCGTTCTACAAATTATTAGTTTTATAAGTTATAGAATTTTTTTTACAATAACCACTTTGTAAAACATGTTTTTCTCTTACCTTTTTTTTTTTTTTTTTGCTTTTGCGGATTGTGTATTGTAATGTTCTGCTTTATAATACTGATGTTATTTTCATGTTTTTTTTTAATTGCTATGGCACCTTTGCTATTTTCATAAATTTTACTTGTTAATAAACAGTCATATATTTTCCTGTAATCAGTTGGCTCTTGCAATGAGCAAATACTGGTGAACTCCATAACGGTAACAACCAGAAATTGTTTTCATATTAATGACACAGGAACCATTGTTTTTACTTGCTGACCGAATTAGGTCTACGCTATCTTTTAAATAGGTGTCACAGATTTTTTTTTTCACTTTGAAATTGGTAGATTCTAAAGATGTGTTGAAATTATTGTGTTTTAGCAAGTAGCTGGTGACCTTTTGCCTTTTCTTTACATTTTAGATTTAAGTTGGGTGTGTGAAGCCTGCTTGGGAATGTCCTAGCATAGCCAGAAAATTCCCTGCACAGTCTTTTCCCAGAGTTGGGGTTATGAAAGGTCTCTGTTGGATTCCTTTCATGTTAATTTCTTAAATCTGTTGTCATTTACGGCATAAATTCCTCGTCTAAATTTACTGTGGCGTTTCTCACTATCTGGGAGGAGACTGAGTAGTGGAATGTGTTACTTTTACACATAAACAAGAACGATCTGTCACACTACTACACTTTAAAACACAGTTTATATGTAATTCATGTCACACAGTCACATACGGAACCAACATCCGCTTTCTTTTATATACTGTATGTGATAAGATACTGTCATCCCCCTTCCCTTCTGTGTGAGAGGATGAATGAGCAAATGTATTTCTAGTTGCATGCTTGAGGGTAGCAGACAAGCCTGTCTGCTAGAGAACAGTAGGACCAACATCGGAACAGGTAGATACGCTTTCTGAAAGCAGAGAGGTTTCTATTCTTAGTATGGTCCTGTCCGTCCCTTGTCATGTTGGTATAGGGAGCTGCCTCTCTGGTCACTTCCGTTTGTATTTGTAAAGCACGCTCGGTAGGAGTCCAGCAGGTCAGTCTGTCCGCGGCGAGCGTCTGAAGTGGTAAGATCTCCGGCTAAGCGCGTGTGTGCTAAGTCCGTAGGACAATGGATTTCTTAAGTTCAGCCTAACTGAAAATTTAATCACCTTTATTTCAGGTTTGGATCTAAAATATCTAATGTTATCTTGAATTGCAACGCAGTGTATTTCGTGTGTGAAGTTCAGAATATCTTCCAGTAGTTACTTTGTCACTACTTTGTGAGTAAAGTGGAACCACATGTTGATCAGTAACTCTAACTAAGATTATCAATCTTAAATGGGAATGTGCGTGAGATTATAACGTCTCGCCTTGACAATATTTTTCAATATAGCAACTTTTCTCTATGTTCAACCCACGTGGGGTGTCCTTTGTGAGAACAGTACCACGTGCTTATACAATTGTTTGACCCTTCAGGTTAAGAGTAAGACGATAGTATCCAGTTCAAGGTTTTTCTTTTGTAAACTGCGTTACGATGTAATTTATTTTAACTATCAAAATTATTGTGGAGTTACACTCTTTGTGTAAACCAAGTTGACCACGTGAAGCATGAGGTGTCAGCATGACGATTAAAAGATTATAATTAATGTTAGTCTGGTTGGGAATTTGGTAAGCTAGACTGGATACCTTGTGAAACAGTTGCTCAGTAATGCAAGGTTAACTTCTCCAGACAGCTCACAGCTGTTAACCCGCTTTTATTGTATATCAGCACCGCTTTCATAGCAAATTAAAGCAACAACGTTACACTTTAAGGATGAAACATTAATCATAACTTACCAGTAAAGAGAGATGTGCTCAAATGAAAAACACCATTGTTTTTATTGTGTTAACTCTTCGTCTAATATGTCACAAAACACGTTTTCCATTTAAAAAATAACGAATTGCATCAATGTTGGCGGCTTTCAGAATGGCCACCATGTTGTATTTTACCACTTACACCTACCAGAAAAGGCCCGTGTAGGTGGAATACGCCAACATTGTTCCAGACGCCTACAAGTGCTAAGTTAATTAATACCGTGCGTGGCTCGCTTGTCAGCTAAAAATTCTCTTTAAGCATGATCTGCGTGTTCCCAAGACAGTATCCTAGATGACATCACGGAATAAAAATGTATATGTCGTGTGACTAGGGCCTGCCGTCGGGTGGACCGTTCGCCGGGTGCAAGCCTTTCGTTTTGACGCTACTTCGGCGACTTGTGCGTCGTTGGGGATGAGGTGATGTTGATTAGGACAGCACAACACCCGGTCCCTGGGCGGGGGGGGGGGGTGTCTCCGCCCCAGGCCCCAGCTGGGAATCGAGCCCGGGCCCTTAGGATCGACATTCTATCACACCTAAAAAAAATTAAAAAAAAAGTGGTAGAGCACTTGTTCGCGAAAGGCAAAGGTCCCGAGTCCGACTCTCGGTCCGGCACACAGTTTTAATCTGCCAGGAAGTTTCATATCAGCGCACACTCCGCTGTAGAGTGAAAATTTCGTTTTAGAAACATCCCCCAGGCTGTGGCTAAGCCATGTTCCCGCAATATCCTTTCTTTCAGCAGTGCTAGTTCTGCAAGTTTCGTAGGAGAGCTTCTTTAAAGTTTGGAAGCTAGGAGACGAGGTAATGGCAGAAGTAAATCTGTGGGGACGGGGCGTGAGTCGTGCTTGGGTAGCTCAGGTGGTAGAGCACTTGCCCGCGAAAGGCAAAGGTCGCGAGTTCGAGTCTCGGTCTGGCACGCAGTTTTAATCTGCCAGGAAGTTCCATAAAAATCATGTGTCTGGGTGTTAGATCGGTTACTGCTGTTACCTTGCCAGTCTATCAAGATTCAATTGAGTTTGAACGTGGTGATACAGTCGCTGCACGAGCGGTGGAACAAAGCATCTCCGAGGTAGTGATAAAGTGTGGATTTTCCCGTACGACCATGAATATCAGCAATCCGGTAAATCATCAAACCTCCGACATCGCTGCGGACGCAAAAAAAATTATGCAAAAACGGGACTAACGACGACTAAAGAGAGTAGTTCAACGTGACAGAAGTACAGCCCTTCCGCAAATTGCTGCAGATTTCAGTGCTGGGCCATCAGTAAGTGTCAGCGTGCGAACCATTTAATGAAACATCAACGATATGGGCTTTCGGAGCCGAAGACCGACTCGTGTACCCTTGGTGACTGCACGAAACCCAGCTTTACCCCTTGCCTGGCCCCGTTAACACTGAAATTGGACTGTTGATGACTAGAAACACGTTGCCTGGTCGGACGAGTGTCGTTTCAAATGCTATCCTGCGGATGGACGTGTACAGGTATGGAGACTATCTCGTGAATCGTTGAACCCTGCCTGTCAGCAGGGGATTGCTCAAGCTGGCGGAGACTCTATAATGGGCGTGTGAGTTGGAGTTATGTGGGACTCCTCATACGTCTACATACGATTCTGACACGTGACACGTGTGTAAACATCCTGTCTGATCACCTGCATTCATTGATGTCCATTGTGCATTCCGACTGTCTTGGGCTATTCCAGCAGGACAATGCGACACCCCACATGCCCAGAATTGCTACAGAGTGGCTTCAGGAACACTGTTCTCTGTTTGAACACTTCCACTGGCCTCTAAATTCCCCAGACACGAACATTGTTGAGAATATCTCGGATACATTGCAACGTGCTGTTAAGAAGAGATTTGCACCCCCTCGTACTCTCACGGATTTATGGACAGGTCTGCAGGATTCATGGTGTCAATTTCCTCCAGCGCTACTTCAGACATTAGTCGAGTCCATGATGCGTCGTGTTGTGCCACTTCTGCATGCTCGCGCAGGTCCTACACGATACTAGGCAGGTGTACCAGTTTCTTCGGCTCTTCAGTGTATAATAAATCTGTGTAGCAAAACTGTCGAAGCCTGTTAACAGCCGGCCGGAGTGGCCGTGCGGTTCTGGGCGCTACAGTCTGGAACCGAGCGACCGCTACGGTTGCAGGTTCGAATCCTGCCTCGGGCATGGATGTGTGTGACGTCCTTAGGTTAGTTAGGTTTAATTAGTTCTAAGTTATAGGTGACTGATGACCACAGAAGTTGAGTCGCATAGTGCACAGAGCCATTTCAACCATTTGAAGCCTGTTAACATGGAGGTCTCCATCAAATGTGAGAACGTACAGAAAATGGATGCAAAAAAAAAAAAAAAAAAAAAAAAGGTTCAAATGGCTCTGAGCACTATGGAAGTTAACATCTGAGGTCATCCCTAGAACTTTGAACCACTTAAACCTAACTAACCTAAGGATATCGCACACATCCATGCCCGAGGCAGGATTCGAACCTGTGATCGTAGCGGTCGCGCGGTTGCAGACTGAAGCGCCTAGAACCGTTCGACCACACCAGCCGGCAAAATGGGTGCAAACAGAAATAACATAGAATACGAGCAATAGGCTTACAACGTATTTAAATCAAACAGTTCACACTCAGATTCGTATGAAGAAACACCGTGCAACGGAAACAACGCCTGTCTTTTTGAAAAGGACTAAAATTTTGAATAATTAGTCCACCGAATATTACTTAACAGGAAAGAACGTAGTCAGAATACCAGTAACCTATGTACAAAGCAGTTCAAAGAGTGCAATACGCAATGCGAGGAAACCAACTTTTCTTAAGTATGAAGCGAAAACAGACGTGAAGACAAACGTCAGCCAATAAGTAACCGAGATGGTGGACTGATAAACTTGCAGCGCTTCAAGTGGTGTGGCAGAGAACAAAGAGCGTTTTACCAGGAGTCCCTGTAAGAGTTTCACCCTATGATTTTCACTGTTGTTCATATATTTTCGGCGCAATACACTTACAAAGAAGCGAGGGTAAGGGATGAAAGCAAATAATGAGCCACCATAGACGAAGAGTACCTTCTCCTGGAATACTCCGAAAATATCGTTGCACAACAACCTGGAGAATTTTCCGCTGGAGTTCGGTTTCATCCTGTATTGGGGTGAGAGTGGGGTGGAGGGATGTGGAATGGGAAGAAAGAGACAGAAACAATGTTCGGCAGCCTTCCTACCATTCCCTCCACCAGCAGCGTATTCTGTTGGGTTGGGCCGGCCGGGGTGGCCTTGCGGTTCTAGGCGCTACAGTCTGGAACCGCGGGACGGCTACGGTAGCAGGTTAGAATCCAGCCTCGGGCATGCATGGGTGTGATGTGCTTAGGTTAGTTAGGTTTAAGTTCTAAGGGACTGATGACCTCAGAAGTTAAGTCCCATAGTGCTCAGAGCCATTTTCTGTTGGGTTGGGTTGTTTGGGGGGAGAGACCAAACTGCGAGGTCATCGATCTCATCGGATTAGGGAAGGACGGGAAGGAAGTCGGCCGTGCCCTTTCAAAGAAACCATCCCGGCATTTGCTTGGAGCTATTTAGGGAAATCACGGAAAACCTAAATCAGGATGGCTGGACGCGGGATTGAACCGTCGTTCTCCCGAATGCGAGTCCAGTGTGTTAAGCACTGCGCCACCTCGCTCGGTCAACGTATTCTGTATCCACACCTGAACGTTTCACAGCTCAGCAGCATAGCAGTGAGGGGCCGTAAGTGGGGGCAGACCGGAGCAGAAGAAGCGACCCGGCGCGACAACAAAGGCCGGCTGGCTCTGGCTGCGACTCCCACGCGACGCCCAAGGCCGCCTGCTGGGCTCAGCGACCCAGACACACACACACACGCACGCACGGGCGCACGACCAGACGCCGTGGTCACACTCCAGACACCGCCCGCCTCCTACAAGTATTGCATTCCTGTTCACGGTACAAGGCGGACATCGTAAGATCTACCTGTCGTCGGGTCTCAAACAGCCAGTCGGACTGGTTCACTCGGGATGAAACGCCAACTTTCAACCACTGTGCCGAATCTCTCTGGCTGGACGTTCGCTACCACTGAGAACATCACACTTTTATACACTACTGTCCATTAAAATTGCTGCACCATGAAGATGACGTGCTACAGACGCCAAATTTAACCGACAGGAAGAAGGTGCTGTGATATGCAAATGATTAGCGTTTCAGAGCATTTACACAAGGTTGGCGCCGGTGGCGACACCTACAACGTGCTGACATAAGGAAAGTTTCCAACCGATTTCTCATACACAAACAGCAGTTGACCAGCGTTGCCCGGTGAAACGTTGTTGTGTTGCCTCGTGTAAGGAGGAGAAATGCGTACCATCACGTTTCCGACTTTGATAAAGGTCAGATTGTAGCCTATTGCGATTGCGGTTTATCGTATCGCGACATTGCTACTCGCGTTGGTCGAGATCCAATGACTGTTAGCAGAATACGGAATCGGTGGGTTCAGGAGGGTAATACGGAACGCCGTGCTGGATCCCAACGGCGCCGTATCACTAGCAGTCGAGATGACAGGCATCTTATCTGCACGGCTGTAACGGATCATGCAGCCACGTCTCGATCCCTGAGTCAACAGATGGGGAAGTTTGAAAGACAGCAACCATCTGCACGAACAGTTCGACGACGTTACTATCAGCTCGGAGACCGTGGTTGCGGTAACCCTTGACGCTGCATCACAAACAGGAGCGCCTGCAATGGTGTATTCAACGACGAACCTGGGTGCACGAATGGCAAAACGTCATTTCTTGCGGATGAATCGAGGTTCTGTTTACAGCAGCATGATGACTGCATCCGTGTTTGACAACATCGCGATGAACGCACATTGGAAGCGTGTATTCGTCATCTCCATACTGGCGTATCACCCGGCGTGATGGTATGGGGTGCATTGGTTACACGTCTCGGTCACCTCTTGTTCGCATTGACAGCACTTTGAACAGTGGACGTTACATTTCTGATGTGTTACGACCGGTGTCTCTACCCTTCATTCCATTCCTGCGAAACCCTACATTTCAGCAGGATAATGCAGGACCGCATGTTGCAGGTCCTGTACGGGCCTTTCTGGATACAGAAAATGTTCGACTGCTGCCCTGGCCAGCACATGCTCCAGATCTCTCACCAACTGAAAACGTCTGGTCAATGGTGGCCGAGCATCTGGTTCGTCACAGTACGCCAGTCACTACTCTTGATGAACTGTGGTATCGTGTTGAAGCTGCATGGCCAGCTGTACCTGTACACGCCATCCAAGCTCTGTTTGACTGAATGCCCAAGCGTATCAAGGCCATTATTACGGCCAGAGGTGGTTGTTCTGGGTACTGATTTCTGAGGATCTATGCACCCAAATTGCGTGACAATGTAATCACATGTCAGTTCTAGTATAATATATTTGTCCAATCAATACCCGTTTATCATCTGCATTTCTTCTTGGTGTAGCAATTCTAATGGCCAGTAGTGCGCATGGCAGAGCTTATACACTGAAGCGCCAAAGAAACTAGTGTAGGGATGAGTATTGAAATGCAGAGATATGTAAACAGGCAGAATACTGCCTATATAAGACAACAAGTGTCTGGCGCAGTTGTTGGCTCGGTTACTGCTGCTACAATGGCAGGTTATCAACATGTCAGTGAGTGTGATCGTGATGTTATACACGGCGCAAGAGCGATGGTACATAGCATCTCCAAGGTAGCGTGGGGATTTTCCCGTGCGACCACTTCAAGAGTGTACCGTGGATATCAGGAATTCGATAAAACATCAAATCACCGATATCGCTGCGGCCGGAAAAAGATCGTGCAAGAGCGGAACCAACGATTACAATGTAACAGAAGTGCAAATCTTCCACAAATTGCTCCAGATTTAAATGCTGCGCCATCAACAAGTGTCGGAGCGGGAACCACTCAACGAAACATTCTCGATAAGGGCTTTCGGAGTCTAAGACCCACTCGTGTACCCTTGATGACTGCGCGATATAAAGCTTTACACTTCGCCTGGGCCCGTCAACACCGACATTTGACTGTTGATGACTGGAAACATGTTGCCTGGTCGAACTAGTGTCGTTTCAAATTGTATCATGCTGATGGAAGAGTACGGTTATGGAGACAACCTCATGAGTCCATGGAACCTGCATGTCAGCAGTGGACTGTCAAGGTGTTGGAGGCTCTTTAACGGTGTGGGGCGTGTATAGTTGGAGTGATATGGCACCGCTGATATGTCTAGACACGACTCTTACAGGTGACACGTACGTAAGCATTCTGACTGATCACCTGCATCCATTCATGTCGATTATGCAGTCCGATGGACTTGGGCAATTCCAGCAGGTTGGTTCAAATGGTTCTGAGCACTATGGGACTTAACATCTATGGTCATGTGTCCCCTAGAACTTAGAACTTCTTAAACCTAACTAACCTAAGGACATCACACAACACCCAGTCATCACGAGGCAGAGAAAATCCATGACCCCGCCGGGAATCGAACCCGGGGACCCGGGCGCGGGAAGCGAGAACGCTACCGCACGACCACGAGCTGCGGACCATTCCAGCAGGAAAATGCGACACCCCACATGTCCAGAATTGCTACAGGGTGGCTACAAGAACAATCTTCTGAATTTAAACACTTCCGCTATCCGCGATAGTGCCCAGACACGAACATTGTTGGACATATCTGGGATGGCTTGTAACGTGCTGTTCAGAATAGATCTCCATGCCCTCGTACTGTTACGGATTTCTCGACAGCCTGCAGGATTCATGGCGTCAATTCCCGACAGCAGTACTTCAGGCCTTAGTCGAGTCCATGCCACCTCGTGTTGCGACAATTCTGCGTGCTCGAGGGTGACCTTCACGATATTAGCCTGTGTATTTCGAACTGTATGAAAGCCACCGAAGTGTTAAACTTAACACACATGATGCATGTCGGAGGGTGCCTTGCACCACCGCCAAACTATCACACACTTGACCCTCCTAAAAATGGAGCGAGGGAAAAACGATTGCTTATATTCTAGCTTATGAGCCCTAATTTCTCTTATCTTATATTCGCAGTCCTTACACGAGACGTGATTCGGCCGCAGTAGGAGTGTTTTGCTGTCCGTCACAAATGCGGGCTCTCATATTTTCTCAACAGACTTCTTCTTTCTTTTTCGTCGCCATCATCTCTTACCTGCAAGAGGTCGGCCTGGTAATTGGTGGATTTCACAGTGCTCAGACGGTATTACAGAAAACATGTACCGTTCACAAATCTGCCGCAGTGCCACAAGCGCCTTAGTGGGAATCACCAAACTTTTGCAGGCCGGTGTGGCCGAGCGGTTCTAGGCGCTACAGTCTGGAGCCGTTAGGCCGCTACGGTCACAGGTTCGAATCCTACCTCGGGCATGGATGTGTGTGATGTCCTTAGGTTAGTTAGGTTTAAGTAGTTCTAAGTTCTAGGGGACTGATGACCTCAGCAGTTAAGTCCCATAGTGCTCAGAGCCATTTGAACATTTGAACCAAACTTTTCTTAAGCCTTATTGCACGATACACCTAACCATCGAATGCAAGTCTGCACCAGCCCCCCCAAGGGTACATAATGGAAACCACAGACTTCTTTAAGTCGTTGAGAATGAAGCTGTTCTTTTTTAAAGCTGCTGTTTATTCATACAGAGGGATCTAGCTCCGTACGTATTGACTGGTTGGTTGGTTGGTTGTGTTGGGGAAGGAGACCAGATAGCGAGGTTATCGGTCTCATCGGATTAGGGAAGGACAGGGAAGGAAGTTGGCCGTGCCCTTTGAAAGGAACCATCCCGGCATTTGCCTGGAGCGATTTAGGGAAATCACGGAAAACCTAAATCAGGATGGCCGGACACGGGATTGAACCGTCGTCCTCCCGAATGCCGTACGTATTGAGCAGTAATTGTTACCTTGGGTGCCTATAATGAAATTACGTTATGATTATACAGAATTATGGACCAAAGTGTTCTTTCTTGTGACGCTGATACAAGCAAATGATTACCTACGTTTACGGATTTTGGGTGGAGGACGCAATTATCTGTGGAACATATGCCGTCTCAGTGTCAGCCTTAGGCGTTAGGAGACGGACAGAACGATGACGCAGTGCCAAGAGCAGCAATTACGCTCCACCGTGGCAGGGAGGAAGAGGTGAAGGCAGAGAGATACGTACACTCCCTGTTAATGAAAGACCGGAATCCCGAAGATCCATAGGAATTTAGGAACTTTTTGTAGAGTTGGTGTGCCTCGTCGATCGTACGTGACGGGAGTCGCGCAAGTGACACAGTAATGAGGTGCGCTATTTCACGATAGTGACAGAACAAAGATGCAAAACGGTTGTTACAGTCCTCAGTGGTGGCGGCCAGCACAACAGCTCCGACTCTTGTGGCTATTCCTGTTAACGCTGTCCTTCCTAGCATGCTGAAACACTACGCAAGATGCAATGAAATCAAATAAGTGTGGTAGTTTCATGGTTAAGGCGATATACGAACACACACACATATCGAAAGTAAAAATTATGTCCATATTTATGTAAAACATGTAAACTCAAAATTAAAGGGTCGTAGAAGTACCTTATTGTGGTCCAGCGTATCTAAGTGGTCTTATAGACAGCTTTCCTTACTGTATACCTCAAAAAGCACGCTACCATTTCCATTGTTTCATTCCATTTCTACAGTAATCACCTATCATTAGATATAAAACTTTTCTCAAAGGTAGAACAAAAAAGAGACTTTTCATTTGTTTTATTACTGTATTTATAAAAAATTACTCACTGAAAAATGTGTAGAACATCTCGCGCAATAGCCGAAAAGTTCACAAGAGCTCATGTAATTCTCGTCTGCTGACCTCATGTGAAGATAACAAGCAAAATGCTGGTTGAAACCTTTCTCAGAATGATTCGCTATAGAAACGTTGTCTTCCCTCCAGGGGGTTCACGGAGCATTGTTGCCAGCAAGTGTGGTGATGAAACCTACCGCCAACAAATCCAGAACCACGCCACTGAATTGTTTCGATATCTTCCTTTAATTCGACCTGCTGGCAACTGCAAACACTCGAGCAGTACACAAGAATGGCTCGCACGAGTCTTCTGTGCACGGCTACCTTACAGGTGTGCTTCACCTTCCTAGAAATAAACGGAAGTCGCCTATTCCTCTTCCCCACAACCGAACTCACGCGCTCGTTACATTTCATACCGTTTTGCAGCATCGCCCTAGACATTCCATAGACGTGACTGCGTCAGGCAGCACAGGACTAATACTGTAAGCGAACGCTGCACATCAGTTTTTCCTAAGTATCTTCATCAACTCACATTTTTCTGCTGTTAGAGTAAGCTTACATTCATCACACCAACCAGAAATTCTGTCATGCATAGTATAGTCTCTGCACGAAGACACTTCACCGCTCATAACAGTTAAAAGATGTCCACTCGCGTTGTTCTCAATTGTTTTACTGGATTTAACTTTAATTACGATCTTCAGCTGTATTCTAAATGTGGAATACACTTTTGATCGTATCAAATGGACCTAATGGATCTATCGTGCTTCCTATCAAGAGCAATCAGTGCCTCTATACTGGTAAACGCCATTGCGTGCAATTTCGTCTGTCGTTAGCAAGAAAAGACTATCGTATTTGATGCTACGATTTATCTAAGAATCAACAACGGAATCTGACTAACGACTGCAGTACGACTGGTCTGGGAATAAGTTTCATTGATAATTTTAAGAAATTGGAGAAGAAATATCTCGCAAAATTTTAGAAATGCTAGCGGAGAAAGAACTAGTGGTAAAGACGAACTAATTGCCCACCAAGACATCGATGAAGAGGATATGTTTGAAGAAACTAACGACGTCACTTGATCTTCATCGGACGATTACGAGGCAGAAGACAAGCAGTCGAAAATGGCAAGCTATTACGTTCCGCATTATTGTGAGACTGTGATCGTCAATCTAGTGAGAGAGCATGCAGCGAGGAGTTTGGCCTTCTTCACAGAAGGGGGCTTCACGCCTCAAAGCATGAAAGATTTGGAATGATGGGAAGAACATGTAAAACAAATGAGAACAAAGCATGAACAGCTTCAAACAATTGGTTCGTGGACCTATGGTCGTCTCGTAGAAGCTCTAATATGTAATCAGTAGGTGACGACAGGGAACGTGCCAGCCGATTTCCTGATCAAACAGCTATTATGCAGAAAAGTACCTGATTTATTTATATCAGTTGCAATGCTATTTTTATGAATCATACCATGCTGATTTGTGAGTGTTAGTTCTAGGATACCAAATCAGTCAACTTATGACCAAACTCTCGCCGAACGCGAAACAGAGTGGTTCTCGCGCAGCGAAAGGATGTGCACTAAATGACACATACGTACACTACACAATATGTTGTCATCTTATCTGGAAAACTACTACCAACGGTTTTCGTTTTCTTGCAAGAGACCACTGGCTCGTTTGGACGAAGGGTGCAAAAAGAATCTGATGAGTACGCTCGCAAACACAATAACGTTACGATAACATCTTCGAAGTCCGGATTCTCACAAGAGTATTATGGGGGAAATTTCTAATTAACGTCTTGAAACCATACGTGAGAGAAGAACAATCTCTTTTGCTCCTCGATTAGTGGGGAGGGCAAACAACCCGTTTTGTATGACGAAATAGAGAGGGTTTGCCAACATGTAGTACTAAAGTAATTCCTCCAAAACGTATTCTCTTGGTGTAGCCTTGCAACGTTTATTTTTACAGTCAGGTGAAAAACTGTATAAAGCGATTAAAACATTGCTAGTATATCAACGAACACAATATAGAGACACCTACAAGAGAAGACTACATAAAACTTCAACCTGTCGTACACCATCAGTTGTCTGCACCAATATTCGTTGATATGATCAGATATGCGTGCTAGGCCACGAAACCGTTTATGAACGCAAGCAAAGTTTGTTTTGAGGTAGGAACCTTGACAAAACTATACTCATGCAAAACTCGGCGTTCATTAGGTGTGCAAATATAAACACTATAGGTCACTGATTTGATTGTCAATCCTTACAAAAATATCTTGTTTTCCTATTTTTCTGGAAAAATATTATGCAAGTAATAAATAAATCACTAAATACTGATAATTTGGACAGTCATAATAAATCTGTTGTTATAGTTACGTAGGAATGAAAAAGAAGCACCAGCAACGAGATTAAATCCAGAGACCTTACACTTACGAAAATAAGCACTTAATCACTCCACCATGGATTCGCTGCCTATTAGTGACCACACGCCAGTATACACACATATGCCTAAAACTTTCAAACTCTATCTTGTCAAAAACGCTTGAGAATTGCACCTTCGTCCTTATGTACGTTGAAGTCATAGCCAAGCTCCACACACCCTGTCAACATGAGTCAAACTGCTGAGGGAAAGTATGTACGGCCCTCTTGTCCGTGACAGCTCTCCCCTTGGAACGCACCTACGTCACAGATGCCATTTTGAAGGTTGCTTATAGGACCGCCACCTATCGGAACATCGCGAAACTATAGGAGGTGAAGCAGGAACATTACACGATGTCCCTGAACAAACTGCGCATTTTTCCAACAGAAATTGGCCGAGGAAAGGAGTGTTGTACTTACTGAATGTCTCTCGTGTAAAGAAAACATCAGCAGTCCTATACCCTTCTCTCGGGCCGTCTACGACGGAATACTGTATTCCGTTATTTAAAAAAATCTTCAAGCTACTCACGTATATGAGAACTTCATACCTTCTTTAACAGTTCCCCCTCCCGGATGATGCCCTCTCTCCCTCCATTTATCCCTCCTATCAACTCTGATTCTCACTCCCCCACCTTTCCTCTATCCTTTTCGCGGGCTCCCTCTCCCCCCCTTCCATCCTCTTTTTTTCCCACCTCCCCTCTCTCTGTCCCCTTCTCTCCCCTGAGTCCTTTTGCATTTCCCTCCTCTGCCTCTCCTCATTCCCTCTCGCGTCTGCCCAGCCACTCTCCCCCCTTATGAGTCCTCTCCCTCCTTGGTCCCTCTCCCCTGTTTTTGCCTCTCCTCCCTCCTTGTTTTTCCCCCTCCTCCAGGTCCCCCCCCCCCCCCATCTGCCCTTGGCTCGGGAGTGTCATCTTTGTGCCGCCATTTTCGTGCAGTGTTTTACAGGGAGTGTTTTACAGTGAGTGTTCCGTGTTGTGTCTTTTGGGAAGTGTTGCGAACAGCCATCATACTGTTGGTGGGAGTGATTTTTTATCTCTTGCGAGCAGAAACCAGACTGTCGCCGTGTTTTTTAATTGTGTGTCTACTATGTTACTCGTCTAATTCCTGTGTATTTTATTGACATTGCCAACCCGTTTTGCTTTCTGTTTTAACTTTCCGCATTTTTCCGCAATTTTACACTTTAAGTCACCGTTTTATGGCCTGTTTTTCTTGTTTCTTTTCTTCTTCCACTTTTAAAAAAGTCAGTAGGCTGTAGAGCAGCGTACTAAGCTGCTGCCAGCCTGCCCCCTTCGGGGGACTTGAAAATCAATAAAGAAAAAAAAATTCATTAACAGTCTGAAGGGGGCACTGCGTCAAATGCTTTCCGGAAAGAGAGAACTATGAAATGATCACCACAAAAGGGTGAACCTCCCATTCCATTCGCAACTCCCATCTGTCATCAACATCAGTATAAGGTGTGAACCCTACGGTCAAGACTACACTATTGTATTCGTTGTCACATGGAAGCAAACCGCCTCCGAATGTCATATGAACGAATTTGTTACTTCGTCTGGAACACATGCTGTGTCAGTTCGTGCAGATATCTGTCTGGAGACTGGCATGAAAGTATAAGACTTCCTGTTGCATGCCAGATATGCTATGTAGATGACATGTCAGCTTCCACTACAGGTCAGTCGTGGATCCGCACATTCCTCATAGCTTTTATGGTCTGAAGTTTTCGGTTACCCCATACGAATATACCATTTCATACTTCAGTCATGACGGGTGCAACATGATTTAGATTTTGATGAGGGATGACATGATCACCTTTAATACTACAGCAGTTCAAATGGCTCTGAGCACTATGGGACTTAACATCTGTGGTCATCAGTCCCCTAGAACTTAGAACTACTTAAACTTAACTAACCTAAGGACATCACACACATCCATGCCCAAGGCAGGATTCGAACCTGCGACCGTAGCAGTCACGCGGTTCCAGACTGAGCGCCTAGAACCGCGAGACCACCGCAGCCGGCACTACAGCAGTCCTTTATTTAAGAATTCGTAGAAACTAAAACCATCTTTAATAGAAAAATTTCTTTATTTCATTCAATTACCGATTTTGGTTATCACGATCATCATCAGACTGATATTTTACCATCGTTGTAAGACACAAAAACGTCGTAATACTGTGATGAAAACTCATGGTCTGTGTCGTAGGGACGCAGTTATCATCAAGAGTGTAATTAACTGTGTCAGTGAAAAATTTTTTGGGAAAACCTCAGGGAAGGGTGGTGCCACTGACAATGAAGCCTAGTGGTGGAGCAGTGAAGTACAGAAGGCTGCAGAAACGTGACGAAATGCTTACATGATGTGGCTGGAAACTGGGGTAACTGAGGACGAACAATTGCACAAGCTGTCAATCAAGAAGGCAAAAAGAGCAGTAGAAAAAGTGAAGGTGGTTGCATGGAAAAACGTCTATGAAAAACTGGGAACAAAACAGGAAGCAACAAACATCTTTAGCATAGCTAAGGCCGGATACAAGCAAGCAAGGTTTTGACACACATTGCTCAAGTAAAGAATGAAGTGGGATCTTTACTCCAAGATGAGGGTAAGATTAAGGAACTATGGGAAAAGTACTCTGAGAAACTTGTGTATAAGGAAGCATCTCAGAAGAGCGTGACATTAGCCAGAACGTGACATGGGATATACCATGGAAGACGTAGTGTCAGTACTGAGGAAAACCAAAACCGAGTAGACAGCTGGGCCATATGAAATCCCCATAAATACTTGGAAGTGTCTGTGTATGATAGGAGTAGCCGAGCAGATATACTGTGGGATATGATGAGACAGGTCTGTAAAGAAGAGAGGATTCCAAATGAATGAAGAGAGTACAATTGTGCATATATACGACAACAGAGGCAATATACAAGACTTCCCTAATTATGCAAATATAGTTTTTTGTCCCGTAATATTAGCTTACTCTCACTTAGAAATTTCGAATAGCGGAGAGAGTTAACACAACACACGGGAGCAGAGGTGCACATGCGCTGACCGTTCTTCCAGCTCCACGCGCTCGCGGCTGAGATACTCCCACGCGCCTGTGTATCGAATTACGCAAGCGGAAGTCTAAATAGAGACAGCGGCAAATATTTCGCTCGCAGCAATGTCGACGTGTGAGTAGTGCCAAAATTTTCTTCTCCCCTTCAGCTTTGTAGCCGTCAACTTTCTTATACAGTAACAACATCGGTTACAACGACAACTCGGCTATAACGTCGCGATTTTTATGGTACGGCCACATCCCCGTAAGCAATATACACTCCTGGAAATTGAAATAAGAACACCGTGAATTCATTGTCCCAGGAAGGGGAAACTTTATTGACACATTCCTGGGGTCAGATACATCACATGATCACACTGACAGAACCACAGGCACATAGACACACGCAACACAGCATGCACAATGTCGGCACTAGTACAGTGTATATCCACCTTTCGCAGCAATGCAGGCTGCTATTCTCCCATGGAGACGATCGTAGAGATGCTGGATGTACTCCTGTGGAACGGCTTGCCATGACATTTCCACCTGGCGCCTCAGTTGAACCAGCGTTCGTGCTGGACGTGCAGACCGCGTGAGACGACGCTTCATCCAGTCCCAAACATGCTCAATGGGGGACAGATCCGGAGATCTTGCTGGCCAGGGTAGTTGACTTACACCTTCTAGAGCACGTTGGGTGGCACGGGATACATGCGGACGTGCATTGTCCTGTTGGAACAGCAAGTTCCCTTGCCGGTCTAGGAATGGTAGAACGATGGGTTCGATGACGGTTTGGATGTACCGTGCACTATTCAGTGTCCCCTCGACGATCACCAGTGGTGTACGGCCAGTGTAGGAGATCGCTCCCCATACCATGATGCCGGGTGTTGGCCCTGTGTGCCTCGGTCGTATGCAGTCCTGATTGTGGCGCTCACCTGCACGGCGCCAAACACGCATACGACCATCATTGGCACCAAGGCAGAAGCGACTCTCATCGCTGAAGACGACACGTCTCCATTCGTCCCTCCATTCACGCCTGTCGCGACACCACTGGAGGCGGTCTGCACGATGTTGGGGCGTGAGCGGAAGACGGCCTAACGGTGTGCGGGACCGTAGCCCAGCTTCATGGAGACGGTTGCGAATGGTCCTCGCCGATACCCCAGGAGCAACAGTGTCCCTAATTTGCTGGGAAGTGGCGGTGCGGTCCCCTACGGCACTGCGTAGGATACTACGGTCTTGGCGTGCATCCGTGCGTCGCTGCGGTCCGGTCCCAGGTCGACGGGCACGTGCACCTTCCGCCGACCACTGGCGACAACATCGATGTACTGTGTAGACCTCACGCCCCACGTGTTGAGCAATTCGGCGGTACGTCCACCCGGCCTCCCGCATGCCCACTATACGCCCTCGCTCAAAGTCCGTCAACTGCACATACGGTTCACGTCCACGCTGTCGCGGCATGCTACCAGTGTTAAAGACTGCGATGGAGCTCCGTATGCTACGGCAAACTGGCTGACACTGACGGCGGCGGTGCACAAATGCTGCGCAGCTAGCGCCATTCGACGGCCAACACCGCGGTTCCTGGTGTGTCCGCTGTGCCGTGCGTGTGATCATTGCTTGTACAGCCCTCTCGCAGTGTCCGGAGCAAGTATGGTGGGTCTGACACACCGGTGTCAATGTGTTCTTTTTTCCATTTCCAGGAGTGTACTTCACGTAGCCCTGCGCCTGCTATACGGACGTCTGAGTCACAGCTCTCGTACAAGATAAGTAATTTAAGTAGTAATAAACTGTTTTTAACACTTTAAACTAATTTATTAGGTTAATTATAGTGCTCTTGAAGCGTACCATAAAAGGTTTTTGTCTTACTCGCGTGTTTTCACAGTCATCACGTAAAGTTCGTTTTGTTTACATATCGCGGCCAGGCCGAACTTTTGAGCTTTCAGATTAAACTTCATACCGCAATGTTAAGTGCATTTACTGATCGTTTAGTGTGCTAAATACGTTTGCTGCCCCTTTATATCTGTAGAGTATCCTCATCTCTTAAGTAATTTCCAGTAAAAAACTTCTGAACCACTGTTTACATAGTCGCGAGTAGGCCTGATTTTTCGTACACGTATTTTCATTGTTTTCCGGCAGCTTAATTGTCTTTCTGCCACTAAAATCGATTTGTACCATGAGTGTAAAGTGCCTGACGTGCCGTAGAATCGTTAGCTCCGGGTCTGGTGTGATGGATGTAGTAACTTTTTTCATTGGGGCGATTGTAGTGGCGTGGGAATTGGGAAAATGAGCGAGACTCAACAGTGGTTCTGTAGGCTATGCATTAGAGATAGAAAGATTGTGGAGCAGGAGGGGAAAATTTCTGCCCTTCAGGCTGAGTTGGATGAGGCTAGGCGAGAACTGGGCAGGTTAAGCGGGGAGAAGGGTAAACAGGGGTGGCAAGTCGCAACAGGCATAAGGAACAGGCCAAGAAATTCTTCTGACAGCTTTGTTATTAATGTCCAAAATAGGTTTGACCTGTTGCCTCAGTCAGAAACTGATGAGCCTCTCACAGAAGTAGATGTAGACAGGGCTCAACAAGCTTTCAGCAGCAAATTGAATAAGAATGTAGGGAAGTCTGCAAAGAGAAAGAAAGTCTTGTTGCTAGGTAGTTCGCATGCTAGGGGTGTGGGCCAACTTCTGCAGGATGAATTAGGGTCAGAATACCAGGTCACTTGGTTTTTTTCAAACCTAGTGCTGGACTGGGGAAGATTTCAGGGGATTTAGGTTCACTATGTAGAGGCTTTACTAAGGAAGATACCGTGGTTATTGTGGGTGGGCCAGGCAACAGTATTGACGGAGATCTGGGGTACAGCATAGAGTGTGACCTGGCAAAGATTGCATCAAAATTGAGTCATACCAGTGTTGGGTTTGTGTCGGTTCTGGAGCGCCACGACCAACCTCATTTGAGCACTTCTGTCAGGAGAGTTAATTTGGAGTTGGAACGGCTACTTGGATCTGGTGCAGGGTCACACATTGGTGTGGTTCCTGTTGATTCACTCTGTAGGTGGGACTGTACTAGACATGGCCTACACCTCAACAAGAAAGGGAAAGGTAAACTGGCTGGGCTGATACAGGAAACTTAAAGGGGGGACGAACTACATCTCATGGTGGAAACTCTTTTTTAGTGTAAGATCAGTGTCCAGTGGGAAACTCAGCCAGGCAAGTACTAAAGATGTTAAAAAAGTTCAAGATACTCACAAAAGTAAAGTGAAAACTAATGTTAGTATATTTCATCAAAATATTGGGGGATTGAAGAATAAAATTGATGAGCTTCTGCTTTGTTTAGTAGATATAGAAACTGAGAATGTAATAGATGTACTATGCCTGTCCGAGCATCACATTGTCACTGATATGCAAAAGGTTAGCATCAATGGGTACAAATTAGCTGCACATGTAAGTAGAGATAATATGATGAGAGGAGGAGTTGCCATATATGTCAAAAGCTTCCACAGTGTAAAAAATTTAGAAACTAAAAAATTTTGTGTAGAGGAACATATGGAAGCATGTGCCACTGAACTTAAACTAAATGATGGCACTTTCATAATTGTAACAGTGTATAGGTCCCCCTCAGGGAATTTCCAGTTATTTCTAGAAAACTTGGATGCTTTGTTGTGCTATGTGTCAGACAGAGGGAAGCAAATTATCATTTGTGGGGATTTCAATGTTGATTCCCTGAAAGAGTGTAATAGGAAGAATGAACTTGTAGTATTACTCAGTTCTTTCAATTTGAGCTCCGTCATTGATTTTCCTACTCGGATAACAAAGAACAGCAGGACATTGATAGATAACTTTTTTATAGACCAAGATAAGTTTAAGGACATAAATGCTTATCCTGTTGAGAATGGTCTTCCAGATCTTGGTGCACAGCTAGTTACAGCACATGACATAGCTCCATGCAGTATATCAAATTAGACTTTCAAAGCAGTGTGTTCAATTAACAATATAAATATTTCAAACTTTAGGGAAAGCCTACAGCAGCTAGTCTGGGATGAAGTGTATAAGGAACCCGATGCAAACTTGAAATATAACTTATTTCACGATATATTTTTAGAGGGAATTTGAAAATTGTTTTCCCAAGAAAATAGTTAAACATAATTCCAAGAAAACATATAAAAAAATTTGGCTAACTAAAGGAATAAGAATATCTTGCAACTGTAAAAGAGAACTGTATCTAATAGCAAGAGAGAGTACTGACCCCGAAATTGTTCAATATTATAAAAACTATTGTGCGGTACTAAGAAAAGTTATTAAAAAGTCCAGAAACATGTGTATCATGTCTGAGATCAGTAACTCTGATAATAAAATTAAAGCAATTTGGAATATTATTGAAAGGGAAACAGGGCAACCAAGAGCACAGGAAGTCTTTAGTGCTATAAAACTGAATGACAAGTGTGCTAACAAACAATCAGAAATTGAAAATATTTTCAACAATCATTTTTTAAACGTTGTGGAGAAAATAGGATCTAGATCTTCACTAGAAGAGGCAAGGCTACTAATAGAAGAGGCCATACCTGTGCAGTTTGAAACAACTGTAATTCCACCAAACTCTCCCTCTGAAATCAGTAAAATAATAAACTCACTGAAAAGTAAAAGCTCTTACGGAATTAATGGCATTTCCAGCAAGGTACATAAAGCTTGTTCCCCACAGGTAAGTAGGATCTAAGCCACGTATGTAATAGCTCTTTGGAGCAGGGTGTTTTCCCTGATAGACTGAAATATGCCATTGTAAAACCATTGCATAAAAAGGGGGATACGTTGGATGTCAACAACTATCTCTTCTGACAGCACTATCAAAAATTTTTGGGAAAGTAATGTATTCAAGAGTAGCCTCCCATATTTGTAAAAATAAAGTACTAACAAAATGTTAGTCTGGTTTCCAGAATGGCTTTACAACAGAAAATGCTATATACGCTTTCACTGATCAAATATTAAATGCTCTGAATAACCGGACATCATCCATTGGTACTTTTGTGATCTCTCAAAGGCCTTTGATTTTGTAAATCATGGAATTCTTTTAGATAAGCTAAATCATACTCAACTGGAAGAAAGCAGAAAGTTGAAATAAGTGGTTCATGTAATGTTAAAACAACAGTTGATTCCTCAAACTGGGGGGCTATCAAGTACAGGGTCCCACAGGGTTCGGTCTTAGGTCCTTTACTGTTATTGATATACATTAATGACTTACCATTCCACATTGATGAAGATGCAAAGTTACTTCTTTTTGCTGATGATAGAAGTATAGTAATAACATCCAAAAACCAAGAACTAAGTGATGTAATTGTAAATTACGTTTTTCACAAAATTATTAAGAGGCAAACGGACTCTCTTTAAATTTTGATAAAACACAGTATATACAGTTCCGTACAGTAGATGGCACAACTCCAGTAAAAAATATAGACTTTGAACAGAAGTCTGTAGCTGAAGTAGAATTTTCAAAATTTTTAGGTATGTCCATTGATGAGAGGTTAAACTGGAAGCAACACATTGATGGTCTGCTGAAACATTTGAGTTCAGCTACATATGCTATTAGGGTTATTGCAAATTTTGGTGATAAGAATCTCAGTAAATTAGCTTAATATGCCTACTTTCATTCACTGCTTTCGTATGGCATCATATTCTGGGGTAATTCATCGTTGAGTAGAAAAGTATTCATTGCTCAAAAACGTGTAATCAGAATAATTGCTGGAGCCCACCCACAGTCATCCTGCAGACATCTATTTAACTGTTAATAATCCAACCGAGTTCAAAAGTAATAGCAGTGTGCATAGCTATAACACCAGGAGAATCGATGATCTTCACTATGCAGGGTTAAATCTGACTTTGGCACAGAAAGGGGTAAATTATGCTGCTACAAAAGTCTTCGGTCACCTACCAAACAGCATCAAAAGCCTGACAGATAGTCAACTAACATTTAAAAATAAATTAAAAGAATTTCTAGATAACAACTCCTTCTACTCTTTGGCTGAATTTTTAGATATAAATTAAGGGGGAAAAAACAACAACTTAAACATTAGTGTCATGTAATATTTTGTGTAATGTAATATCTTGTACAGACATCTTTTATTAGGCTGACACGTTCTACATCATAATGAAGTGTTGTATTCATGATCTATGGAACAAGTATTAATCTAATCTAATCTAATCATGCTTGCTTAATACAACAAGTGAATACTGGTGTACCTCGTATAAAACGTCATTTTCAGCCACAGTTAGAAGCAAAATTTTGTAAGCATCAATGTACTGTAGATGGAAATCTTTTGTTGAAATATAGCAACCTGGCAGTTTCATCTCGCTGCCCTTCTGTCAATAATAGCTGTGATAACGACTTCTCACCTCATTGTTACCCTAGCGCATTTATAATACAATAGTGATGACAACCACAGAACTGGTCAGTAGTACAAGTGATGTCAGTTTCGATAACAATTTGTTACGGAGTGCGCGCATTTTAGAACATCATGGCCAGTAAAACAAATGATTTAACGGTGGAAGGAAAAGCGGTTCTTGAAATCGAGAATGTCGTCAGTTTGGTCTCGTAAATTCCACTGTCGAAACGATTTGGAAGAACAGGGATAAAATTGTTTCTGCGTTTGAACAAAATGAATCTAAAGCGAAGTGGTTATGAAAAGTTGAATAGAGAGACGTGGATGAAGCGCTCCTTAAGTGGTTTAAGCACCAGAAGGAAATCAATGTACCCATTAGTGGCCCTCTCCTTATGTCGAAAACAGGAGAATTTGCCAAGAAATTAAAAGATGAATAATTTGTGTGCAGCAGTGACCGGACTGACAGATTGAAACAAGTCACAGCATTACTTTAGGAAAAGTGAGCAATGAAGGCAACGGTGTGACTACCGAAACAATCCAACAATGGCTCACTGCCGTATGGCCTACAGTCTCTGAAGGATATGGAGACTGTGACATCATTAAAGCAGACGAGAATCATTTTTAAAATGACACCTGACAAAACCCTGAAATTCAAGAACGAAAAATTTGCTATATATGTATGTGTGTTTTTTGGTTGGTGGCAAGTTATCCAAGGAAAGAGTAACACTTCTGGTTTGTGCTAACGCAAATAGGACTGAGAAGAGGAAAACGTTTGTGATAGGCAAATCAAAAAATCGTACATGTTTTAAGCATGTAAAAATCTGTCAGTGCACTACAGTGCTAATAAAATGTTCTGGATGACCTCTGAACTCTCTGAAGCTGAAATAAGGCGTTAATATCGCGAGCTTAGAAGTCAGAAAGATTACTGGTTCTTATTCATAACTGTTTAGCACATCCTGCACTCTCTCGTCAGTAGAATATTAAGCTGGTTTTTCTTCTTGCAAATTAAACAAGATTATTGCATTCGATTGACCAAGAAGTAATTAGGTGTCTTAAACGCCACTGTATATTACTGAAATGAAATGTTGTGTGGGTAGGGCCTCCAAACGGGTAGACCGGTCCCCTGGTGCAAGTCACCCCTTCGGCGACTTGCTCGTCGATGTGAATATGATGATTATCAGGAAGACAACACAACACCCAGTCCCTGAGCGGAGAAAATCTCCGATCCAGCCGGGAATTGAACCCGGGCCCGTTAGCAAGGCATTCCGTCAGCTGACCACTCAGCTATCGAGGCGGACGCTCATATTACTGAAAATAACCCAATGCATTGAGGAAAAACAGGGTTATTCTTTTATATGCGATCAGACGCATTACCAAGGCTTGGAGCCAGGTTACTGAACAAGCCATCAAGAATTGTTTCTGTCATGCTGGAATCACAAATTGCGGCGAAACGAGGGCTGTGTCATTGCAAGAGGTACAGGGGCAGGGGAGTGAGCCGCGGCTTACCCCAGTCCACTACCACCAGCGCCGCGTCATCATAACGCGCCTGTGCTTAGCATACAAAGGACTGCACCATTAATCTAAGAGTGACATTAAAAACTGAAATTACTTCGTCAGGGAGTGCGTCTGTATATTAATGTTAACATTTATTACAATTACTGCTTAACAGATAGTACTGTAGCGGAAAAAGCCAAATACAACACTATACTACGCCGCTTGTTACATTGGCACTACGTGTATTGCCAAATATGGTATTACGTAGCAGTAAATGTTACCCTCTGGGAGGATTTAAGTAAATTGACTGTGAGTTACCTAATGAATTTAAATTGTCGAACCTGAATTTAATATAACAGTAGAAACTAGAAAGTTAAAGATTGAAAGTTGTAAAATTGCTTAAGTAATCAAGTTTACTTAAAGGAAATAGAATACGGTAGCCAGCCTAGTTAGGCATAGTAATCTGAAACATTACTTTCAAGAATCTGTATTGAATTTTGGTAAATTACTTATTTTCCAGAGAAGTGCAATGAACTCTACCATAACCACACAAGTGGTACAGTGATGCTAGCAGCTATAAATAGTATATGAAAGTTCTCACAGAAACTGTTGACGGCTTATTTCTTCTCAATAGTAATTATTTTGTTATATATGAATTATATGATCACCAAAAGTTAAGAAAGTCAGTACTAAGCTAGAAATTGGACATGGACTTAGTCCTGTATCAACAGTTACCTTCCAAATAGTACAAATATAATTAAAAGTCACTTTCAATAGGACTTTACACTCATTGCGATGTAATGTTGTTACTATTTTTATAGATAAGGGCAATTAAAGTAACTTTGTCTTTCATAGGCAAAGACTTGTGTGGGGTTCTCAAACTGTCTTTCCAAATTTTACTACAAAAATCACACAAAACTCAAAATTTATTTCAAGTACAATTAATATATTCATTATTTAACTCGTTTTATTCATTTTAAACAACTCAAAATTAGGGACTCTTAAACTGTTCATTACCATAAGGCAAACTAAACACACTTTCTGAGACAATTTGTAAGGCGCACATTATGGTATTATTCTTTTATTCAAATTTCACTCACCTTGCAGGACTTTTAAAACAGTTAATATCAGTGATTTTTTATACAGGTTCTCAAATATGACTTTAAATGCAGTTTTACTCTAACTGACCTCAAAATAACGCGCTTACTTTCGTCATTAGCACAACTAGTAATTTTTACTGACAGAATGAAATGTAGTTAATCTTTGAAGCACAAATACTTGGAATTAAATCAAATAAAACATTATGGAGGTTTTCATAATTGCAGTACTAACTGCCTCCCTTGATTTAAATGAAACTCACAGTATTTCTATATATCTTGTTCCATTCAGAATTAAGCAACACCAAAAATCTTTTCAATCGTTTTTCACATACAGGATACTCGGATGTTAGTAATTATGTGGAATGGATCCTAAGAGGCATGATAAGAGGAACAAATTCAAGGGTCGGAAACACAGTTTAACATAATTTGCCTTATTATTACAAATTAAACAACACTTAAATGTACTGGTTCATACTTTCCATAAATCTGACCTCTTAGATTTGCTGAAGTGATGGCGCAATATTGGTGGCGAGTACATGGTGGCTACCTGGTGTTTCCTCTGGATGTAACGTGCTCTATTACTTTCTTCTTAGTGACGAAATTACCAACTTAAGAGCCTTTTCCAATAATAGAGAACCATTTTAGAGCTGTACACACATCCGAGGCCATTTCATATTAATCCAGGTACTGGATGCTACCCTCGGCACTTGCGCTGTTCCCTCACATGTTGCTTAGAACAGACTTTCCAGTAGCTAGCTGCCGACTGACTGTGCTCTCTCACTTGGCTACCAGACTGAGCACCGCATCCACCTTTTTGCCCGCTCCAACAACTTTTTGGCGAGTGTCAACTCACTTCTGTTACAAATGGGAAGTACTGTTGCTTTTCATTTTATAAAATTCAAGTCCCTGGGTATGAACCAGCTTGTACATAGTTTTAAACATACATCATTTAAAAAATCTTATCATTTCAATACATTAACATGTCAAAATAAAATAATCATAATTAAATACTACTCTTCTCCAATTAATACAAAGAATTTAAATGGTTAAGAAAAATGTTCAAATATGTGTGAAATCCTTTGGGACTTAACTGCTAAGTTTATCAAATGGTTCAAATGGCTCTGAGCACTATGGGACTTAACAGCTGAGGTCATCAGCCCCCTAGAACTTAGAACTACTTAAACCTAACTAACCTAAGGACATCACACACATCCATGCCCGAGGCAGGATTCGAACCTGCGACCGTAGCAGTCGCTCGGTTCCAGACTGAAGCTCCTAGAACCACTCGACCACCAAGGCCGGCTAAGGTTATCAGTCCCTAAGCTTACACACTACTTAACCTAAATTATCCTAAGGACAAACACACCCATGCCTGAGGGAGGACTCGAACCGCCGCCGGGACTAGCCGCACAGTTCATGACTGCAGCGCCTCAGACCGTTTGGCTAAATGGTTAGGAGATAACATTTTACACAACTTTTCACTTCATTACAATAGGTGAAAGACATTACATAGTAAAAAAATACATACTTGGCATTAAAAAGAATTAATCAGTAAAATATATTTACAGAATTAATTATGGTGTTACACATTGTAAGGCCTCAGAATGATCATCTGATGGTTAGGCAAAATAAATAATCTTAAGAAAAAAGGTAGTGCCAAATAGTAAGACTTAACAGCTGAAAACGGTTCAGAATATGCAAATGGATGTCACAATTAACAGTAACAAGCCTCAACTTCATCAGAACAATATTTTGACCAAATTCGGCGTTTTTACGAAAAGTTGATGGCCCTAAATGTTAGACTCAGAAAGACGAAAATTCGTATGTAGCCCCAGTTACATGTAAAAACCTTACATATGTGGCACCAATAAGCTACCTCTATTAGTTTTCAAGTTATTTTCTAAAAACCAAATTTGGAAAGACAACTTCCTTATTCATTACGGATTAAGTATCACTTGTATGTGTAATACAAGGTTCTACTTGCAGCAGACCATTCCATTCGTGAACTAACACAGCGTTGCCAAGTTCCAGGACTGTGTTGACAATAATAATAATTCCAAGGAATCCTTAAGGGGGAGTTCAGAGGTGATGTTCTAGTGTCAATTCCATCCTCAAACTTCTAGTTGGCGATGTTTAAATGCAGTCGAGCGAAACCTTTTCCAGTAACTAAACAAAACTTAGCTCAATTTATATAAAAATTAAGAAAATAGTAAATTGTTAAACGACAGAGATATTAATTAACACATGCCCAAGAAAGGGGCCATTTATATGATACTACATTTGCCTAGGAAGGCTGATAGCATATATTCCATTTGGCAGTCTGCTGCGCCCATGTACACTGAAGCGCCAAACAAACTAATACAGGCATGCGTATTCAAAAACACAGATATCTAAACAGGCATACTACGGCGCTGCGGCCGGCAACGCCTATGTAAGACAAGTGTCAGGCGCAGTTGCTAGAACGGTAACTGCTGCTACAATGGCAGGTTATCAAGGTTTAAGTGAGACTGAACGTGGTGTTATAGTCGGCGGACGAGCTATGACACATTGCATCTCCGAGGTAGCAATCAAGTGGGGATTTTCCTGTACGACCATTTCATGAGTGTACCGTGAATATCAGGAAACCGGTAAAACATCACATCTCCAAAATCACTGCGCCCTGAAAAATATTCTGCAAGAACGGGACCAACTACGACTGAAGAGAATCGTACAACGTGACAGACGTGCAACCTTTCCTCAAATTGCTGCAGATGTCAATGCTGGGCCATCAACAAGTGTCAGAGTGCGAACCATTCAACGAAACATCATCGATATGAGCTTTCGGAAGCGAAGGCCCACTCGTGTATCCTTGAAGATTGCACAGCACAAAGCCCTACGCCCCGCCTGGATCCGTCAACACCGACATTGGACTGTTGATGACTGGAAACATGTTGCCTGGTCGAACGAGTCTTACAAATCATATGAAGTGGATGGACGTGTGCGGGTATGGAGACAATCTCACGAATTCATTTACCTGCATGTCAGCAGGGGCTGTTCAAGCCAGTGGAGGATCTGTAATAGTGTGGTGTGTGTGCAGTTGTAGTGATACGGGACCCATGAAACGACTAGATACGACTCTGACAAGTGACGCGTACCTAAGCATCCTGTCTGATCACCTGCGTCCATTGATGTCCATTGTGCATTCCGACGGACTTGGGCAATTTCAGCAGGAGAATGCGACACCCCACACGACCAGAACTGCTACAGAGTGGCTCCAGAAACACTCTTCTCTGTTTAAACACCTCCGTTGTCCACCAAACTCCCCAGACATGAACATTATTGAGCATATCTGGGATGCCTTGCAATGTGCTGTTCAGAAGAGATCTCCACCCCGTCGTATTCTTACGGATTTATGGACAGGCCTGCAGGATTGATAGTGCCAGTTCCCTCCAACTCTACATTAAACATTAGAAGAGTCCATTCCACGTCGTGCTGCGGCACTTCTGTGTGCTCGCGGGGGCCCTGCACGATATTAGGCAGGTGTAGCAGTTTCTTTGGCTCTTCAGTGTATAAATACGGCCAGAGAGACACTTTCCACAGTGAAATCAATCTCTTCGCGTCAGTCAAACGCCTGCTTGCAGTGTACCTTGGATGACGTCAGAGCTGGGTAGACTTGAATGCGTATTCCGTTGAAGTCGGAAGTGAAGTTGCGAGGACTGTTCACCGTCCTGCATCGCTTAGATTGCACGGAAGTATCTGTTTGTGTGTCAGCCGACATATTCACAAAACTGTGTGGCAGGTGGCGACATTATTTTCCACTTCCAAGGACAACGGATAACTTTTAGTGATTATAAGTCAGGGAGACAGACCATTTTACTTTGGACTTCCCTTAGAGGTAGCCTGTCAACTGTACACAGTGCTACTTCCGATAGGGATATTATTATTATCAATGGAGATATTATTATATCATGTGCATGTGAAACTTTTTACCGAATATATCAATCATTTGAAACTGAAAACTAATATTTGTGGTTATAGTTAGTCGGCCTTGTTGGCGGAGCGGTTCTAGGCGCTTCAGTCTGGAACCGCGCGACTGCTACGGTCGCAGGTTCTAATCCTGCCTCGGGCATGGATGTGTGTGATGTCCTTAGGTTACTTACGTTTAACTGGTTCTAAGTTCTAGGCGACTGATGACCTGAGCTGTTAAGTCCTGTAGTGCTCAGAGACATTTGAACCATTTTATGGTTATAGTTCCTCATCCCGCTGAGTAGACAACATGTAGAAACATTTTCTTGCAGACTTGGAATTATGGTCAGTTTGTTCTCCATCGCTCCCTGGACGGCCGCAAAAATAGTTTGGAGACTCTTGTAAACGGAGAAGTTAGCTCTAAAGCACGTACAGACGATATAAGTGTATTTTCACAAGCCTAAAAACAAAGTATCGACAATTTTGATTATTTATCCGCCGCCCTACAAACTGCATTCCATAACACGCATTGCTGCCAGAAATCAACTGTGTTATTTTCAATCAGTGTGACTATAAAATCTGCTCAACAATAGGTGATAAATTTTTTACAACTGAAGCGCAAACTGAAGACGAAGTAAAGAAGTTGGCCCAAAGCGACGATGAAGTGAGCGAGGGAGTACTGTGCTAGACGCTATAGAAGCCATTAGAATTGTGGACACGTTCTATAAAGCTAGGAGAGAGAGCAGTGAACTACGAATGAAACAATGAACATAGGACTAAATTTAGGAAGTGTGTGTCGGGTAAATAGGCAGCAGCCTTTCACGGGCAACGGTCCCGAGTTCGAATCTCGGCCTGGCACACAGTTTTAATCCGTCAGGAAGTTTCATATCAGCGCACTCTCTGCTGCAGAGTGAAAATCTTATTCCGGAAACATCCCCTAGGCTGTGGCTAAGCCATGTCTCTACAATATCCTTTCTTCCAGTAGTGCTAGTTCTGCAAGGTTCGCAGAACAGCTTCTGTGAAGTTTGGAAGGTAGGAGACGAGTCACTGGCAGAATTGAAGCTGTGAGGATGGGTCATGAGTCGTGCTTGGGTAGCTCAGTTGGTAGAGCACTTGCCCCCGAAAGGCAAAGGTCCCGAGTTCTAGTCTTGATCCGGCACATAGTTTTAATCTGTTAGGAAGTTTAATATCAGCACACACTACACTGCAGTGTGAAAATCTCATTCTGGAATCATATTCTATGTTTATGAACATAATTTTACTATCATTCAGAAATTGAACATAATTAATCTTCTTTCGTTTAAAACCTTCAGGGATTAAGTTTCTAATCCCTGGAATTTCATATAAAAATACAAAATATAATTAGTAATCAATACATTTGTCTCTTCAAACAATGGACACTAAATATCTTTGAACCAAGTACCTAAATTTAGTTGCTAGTTCTTCTGAATAAATTTAAATATATTCATGTAGATGTAAATGGCGTTAGAAGTGACTTTTATTCATGCCATTTATTACAAAAAATTTGAATGTATTCATATTCTAAAGCAAGAGGATATTGCATTTTGTTTCTGTGCATTGTGAATTGTGATTTTTAAGTATTTATATTAGAGATCGTTTATTATTATTAATATTTTAACCAGTATGCTCATACCTTGTTTTGAAGAATTATATAAATTTTATTTAAGAATAGAAACATATATTAATAAAGTTGCTCATTATATTAAAACCAATGACCTATTCAATGAAGCTGGATCGATGTTTACATCAGGAGATTTTCAATTGTCTGAAGCTTTCATGAGCGTTCAGGATAAAATTAACTACACAAAATTCATCTGTGGATTTTTATAAGAGACTTTCAAGACAATATAAACTGGGATAGTATATCACATCAAACTTAACTGAAAATTACATGAGAGAATTTAGAGTTGTTCAAAGGTTCTAGACAGAAGAGGCAATAGGTTAGGTCATGCTTTTTCTCAATATATGAATAATGATCCAGTAGAGATACATATGGATAAAGATGAGATATGTAACTTGGACATTCATGGGGATCTGCACAACAAACAGACCAACATATTTGAAGGTTTAGTTTATATACCTGGTCATGCATTAGGTTACCTGCATTGAAACACTTATGCATCAATAATGTGTGCTTACTACAACGGCTCATACTTGGAGTTATATCAAGGTGATACTATGCTATTCAAAACTTGTATGGTAAAAAAAATCTGTACCAACAACACAGCCATCTTTACCATAAAGTATACCAATTGTGTTATCTGAAACAGTTGTTTCATCAGGTCACATTAAGAAATTCGATCATTTATTATTTGTGAAGGGAATGTTATATATCTTTTATCAGAGGTGTGTGTGGATAGGTAATCATATGAGATTGCAATTTATTAATATTTGGTTAAAATTATTGCTTTATGATTTACAAAAAAATTAAAGCAAAGCAGTGTCACTTGTTGACAATATGATATACATGATAAATTTATGTTGTTTATAGTTAATCCCAGAATGTCCAAGGCTACTATCTCGTACAGGGTAAGGTCAAGATGTAAAATGAAATGGTACAGTAAACATATCTTTAGGTGGAACATATATATTCTGTAATGATTTGTAGTATTATAGTACCATAAATTTTATTTTTAACATTAATGGAATTGCTGGATTGCCAACAGTAATAAATTCTCCATTCAGATGTATTAATGTGATGTACTTTCCAAGGCTAGTGCATCCTATTAATATAATGAAGTCACACAAAAGTAAACAGAGCTCGTACATCTTATTTATCTTTATTTGGTATAGACTGAAATGAATCGTTAGGATTAATTACAGAGGTAATAAATTTATTGTACAATATAAGGAAAAATCAGAAAATTTTGCAACTACATAAATTTTATAGTTCATTATTAAATTATTTTATACTTAATGGAAGACATCAAATCCAAAATGTGTAAGTACTGCAAAACTGTGAAGTCAATTAATAGTTTATATCACCAAAATATACAAAATATTGTTATAGAACGATATCTGGACAATGTTCAAATCAATATCATTCAGGAATGTGTAATAGCAAATAAATACCTTGGGTATGTGGAAAGAACTTTTCTATATGCTATTCTGTTAATTACTTGAAATAAATTCTAAGTGATGAACATTAGAAGATATTGTCATCAATAGAAACTGATGAATAACAAAGTTGATTGTGATAACATAAGGAAAAAAGTATCAGTAGTCGAAAAATTAAAGATTTGGGGGTTTTTTATTCAAAACTATCATGCGAAGAAGAAATTTCAAAAATATGTAAGAAATGTACTCTACAAACTTCAAAAATAACAAATCTGAGTGCAGTATTAAACATCAGGATGATCATGGCCTCAATTGGTTTTATTTTAGCATTTTAAATTTTTATTTCTATTAAATAAGATACAAAAATAGAGCAGTTTACAAGTGTTCCACATTGTGTTTACTGAAGAAGAAATAATTTGACTGGATGTAATAAATTAAATAAATCTGGTGTAACTCTATCTATTAATAGACCTCTTTGGAAAAGGTTACCTTATTCTAAAATTGAAAGATGATGATTTTCTTTCAAAATAATGATGTGAAGCCATTGAAAGAAATATATTTCCTTTTGCTAAGAATATATTTGAAAAATCAAGAGAAGGAAGAACAGTTACAGTTTATCTAGTTGATAAAGCATTTGCTAACAGATTACAGACATAACTCATAAAAATAATGTAAACTTAATTGAGTCTAAGTTTTTCTTGAATGCATCAAAGCCAAAAGTCATGAAAATAGTGAAATATAATCTAAAAATTCGTCAAGGTCCCAAAGTAAATTTTAAACTTCTATGTGAGTGCAGAATGCAAATAAGTGCAAGTTTTATGTAATTTAGATTACGAACAAAAAACTGTAGAATCACCAGAGGGAGAATGAGTTAGTTAAAACATTTCACAGTGGTAAACAAAATATTTTATAGAAAATATCGAATTTTGAAGCACAAGGGTCAGGTTGCCCATTAAATACGTTTATGGGCTTGCAGTTAGTAATTAATATATATTGTTAATTAAGATACTGATGTTTTATTGCCTTGCCAGAATCAATGAAATATATGAAAGCTTATGTTGATGTAAAAATAAGTAGCAAAAATATTTTCTACTAGCTATAAGATCTGCTGCTTTTCCTTGAGATAAAAAGGTGGATAGAGCCACAAAATATAGAAATGTTGATCTTGATATTTATCAGAAACAAAAATTTTGAATTCCTATTGTGGTGGACAATACTCCAATAATTGAGACTAAAATTTACGTATTTATTAATGTTTATTCATCTTATGAAACATTACAAGGGTGTTCATTAAAAGATACGAAGCGTAAGAAAGAGAATCATGTAACTTTGGTTTATTGGAAATGGTGGAAACACATCATATTTTTATACAAAAAAACTGTCTAGGTTTGTTTCAAGTCAAGCTACTGAATATGAAGAGCAAAATTTGTTCCTGATATGTGTTTATGGACAGTGGGGAAAAATAGGTCACACACTGAACGGCTTAATTAACAAACAGTTAAAACTAGAATTACAAGAGATATGCTTCTGTGTAAGTCTTAAAAATTATCAACATACAGAGAAATCTCCTTTTGTTGTTTATGCAGATGTTGAGAGCTTTTGATTGAAAATGCCTAACTGTCAACCTAATTCATAAGTGACAAAGAATTTAAACTAATTTAAAACTATCCAGTATCAACATAGAGTGATAATCATAACGGTTGTATAAGGAAATATTAAGACAGATGTAACCTTAACAATCAAAAGTTAAATGTAATAGAATTAAAATAAACTCACAAATATTACACTAAGAAATATCACAAACATAGACAATGTTACTTTATAAATTTATAAAGTACATCAGTGGAGACTATAAAGAACAAATCATATACATACAACCAAGTTGCCTTAAAAAGCTCATTACAGGCATAAAAAAGTAAGTTGCAGAAATTGAAAGAATTTATTCTGTAATTGAAGCAATGAGACCATTAAGACCTGAAGAAAAATCAAGATATGCAATATCAAACTCATGCTCATTATGTAGATATCATTATATAAAAATAATACAAAAGATTGTCACCATGATCATTTGACTAGAAAATGTGTATGTCCACTTTACAGTCAATGTAATCTTCAATTGAACCCTCCTCATTTAGTATCAATTGCTTTGCATAACCTCTCAGTATATGATTCTCATTTGTTCATAAAAGAACATGGTTATCATAAAAACATACACTGATACCCAACCTTGAAGAAAGAAGTATTACTTTAGCCAAGAATACAGAAAACTTGTAGATGAGATTTATTGATACACTTAGATTCAACTCTTGACAGTCATTCATCAAATTTGGAAAGCAATTAAATTACCTACACTAAAAAGTTTTTTCCATAAAATCTAGTCAGTTTACAAATCAATAAAGGTGATTATATTTATGATTAAATAGATAATTGGAAGAAATTTGAAGAAAGACAGCTTTCATTAACACAATAATTTTAGAGTAAATGGAATGACTGTAAATAAGTGAGGAAGATTACAACTATGCAACATTAGTTTGGCAAAAATTTCATATAAAAAGTGTTGGTGAATATCATCTATACCTCAAACTAATGTTTTGTCACTGATTGATGTTTATGAAAGTTTCAGAAAACCTTGTATAAATACATATGATTAAATCCTGCTTGGTATTTTACTTCAAAAGGTTTATCTTCGCTGGAATGCTAAAAAGAATGGATAACCACATGAATTATTACATGATAAGGATTTGATGCTATTGGTAGAAAGTGGGATAACAGATATTATATTCTAAAGTTGTAGAATATATGTCAAAGAGAATAATAAATACATGAAAGATTATTTTCTAAAGAGATATCAAGTTCGTTAGCATATTTACATGCAAGCAGTCTGCATGGTTGCACTATGAGTCAATATTTACTGTGTGCTGGATTTGAATGGGATGATCCAGGATTGTTTGATTCTAAAAAATATGTGAGATGTTAGACACTTCTAAAAGTGGATATACACTGAAGAGCCAAAGAAACTGGTACACTTGCCTTTTATCATGTAGTGCCTCTGTAAGCATGCAGAAATGCTGCAGCACAACATGGCATGGACTCGATTAATGTATGAAGTAGTGCTGGAGTGAAGTGACACAATGAATCCTGCAGGCTGTCCATAAATCTGTAAGAGTGCGAGGGGGTAAAGATCTCTTCTTAACAACATGTTGCAAGGCTTCCCACATATGCTCAGTGATGTTCATCTGTGGGGGGTTTGGTGGCCAGTGTGTTCCTGGAGCCACTGTATAGCAATTCTAGACCAATAGGGTGTCGCATTTTGCTGCTGGAATTTCCCAAGTCCATCGAAATGCACCCTGAACATGAATGGATGCAGGTGATCAGACAGGATGATCAAACAGGATGAGTTAATACATGTGACCTGTAAGAGTCGTATCTAGATATGTCAGGGGTCTATATCACTCCAACTGCATGTGTGCCACACCATTACAGAGCCTTGACAAACTTGAACAGTTCCCTTCTGACATGTAGGGTGCATGGATTCATGAAGTTGTCTCCATACCAATACATGTAATATGATTGATACATTTTTAAAGGAGACTCACCTGACCAGATTACGTGTTTCCAACCATCAACAGCCCAATGTCAGTGTTGACAGGTCCAGGTGATGCATAAAGCTGTGTGTCATGCAGTCTTCAAGGGTACATGAGTGGACCTTCAGCTCCAAAAGGCCATGTCGATGATGTTCCACTGAATGGTTCACATGCTGACACTTGTTGTTGTCCCATCATTGAAATCTGTAGCAATTTGCAGAAGGGTTGCACTTCTGTCACGTTGAAGGATTCTCTTCAGTCGCCGTTGATCCCATTCTTGCAGAATATTTTTCCACCTGCAGTGATGTCAGAGATTTGATGTTTTACTGGATTCCTGATATTCATGGTACACTCATGAATTGGGCCTATGGGAAAATGTCCACTTTCATTGCTACCTCAGAGATGTTGTGTCCCATTGCTCGTGCACCAGCTGTAACACCAAGAGCTCACTTATATCTTGGTAACCCATCATTGTGGCAGCAATAGCTGATCTAACAACTGAGCCAAACACTTGTTGTCTTATATAGGCAATGCCAACTGCAGCACTGTATTCTTCCTGTTAACATATCTCTGTATTTTAAAACGAATGCCTATAGCTGTTTCTTTGGCAGTTCACTGTTTATTTGAAGTAGATATAGAATATGATACAGAACTGTATGATTTACATGGAGGTACACCATTAGTTCCTAAAAATAAAGTTGTGCCTTGAATGAAAGAAGGTAAGTTGTTGACTGCTTCAAAAGATAAAAATAATTGTGTAGTTCATTACAGAAATCTTAAACACTATCTGTCTCTAGCAATGAAGACAACAAAAGTACAGAGCTTTAAAATTTAAATAATTTGATCAGTTGAAAAGTTATATAGGTTTGCATACAGAAGTTAGGATGAAAGGAATGAATAATTTTGATAAAGATTTCTACAATTTGATAAATAGTTCACTATTTGGAAAAATGATAGAAAATATTAGAAACAGAGTGGAAATACAGTAAAATTTGTTTCAGATGGAGACAAACATGAGGGAATTGTATCAAATCCAAACTTCAAAGGATGAGCAATGTTTAGTAAAAATGTTGCTGCATGTTACAGGAAGAAAGCTAAACTTATGTTTAATAAACAAATTTACATTGGTATTATACTTGATTTATCTAAAGAACTGATGTATGATTTTCACTATGCAGCTGTGAAAGTAAAATACAGTGAAAATATTGTGTTTGTTATGGAGATGCTGACAGTTATATGTGCAGATTGAAGATTTAAATGAAGATATGAAATCAATAATCGATAAATTTGATACTGGTGATGATCCAACTTATAATATATACAATATTCCACAAGTAAACAAGAAAGTTTTGCAAATATGAAAAATGATTGTAAAGGAAAGATAATGGAAGAATACTGTGGTTTGAGAGCAAAAATGTACACTTATAAAGCTGGCAACAAGGAAGAGAAAGATCAAAAGGAGTTGAGGGAAATTTTGTGAAAAATAAAATAAGGTTAGAAGATCATGAAGTTTGTTTGTGTAATAATATTGAACAATACAGAACTGTGAATTAGTACAAAGTGTTAGTTGAAGTAAATAAAAAAAACGTTGAGTCCTCATGCTGCTAAAAGCTATGATTGGAAAATAAAGTAGATGCCTTGCTATATGGATATTATCAGCTCTTACTTTCATCTTCTACATTATTGAAAGCAAAATCTGGAATCCCTTTATTTCCTTATCTTTAAAAGGTGAATAATATAACTGAGGTTTTGTTACATATCGTTTCTTGCTAGCTCTTCAACAGTATAAACCCTTAGGGTTTTTTCTTTGTCGTTTCCTCTATTATCCATTTATGTAAAAAAAATTTTGTAACAACAATTAAAAATTAAAAGACTAAAATTAAATGACATTAAAAGCTTTTCTGTATACATGGAGCCCCTATTCAAGAAACTCAATGATGCAAGCAATTCTAATTTGCCTAAAAGATCAGTAAGGTAAATTTTTGTATAATATTAAAACACAGAAATAGTTTGAATGGGATTTGGGAAAAAATTGTATAGAGTGTCATGAGAAGTTTAAGATTCTGATACCAGATAGATATTTGAATTTAATAAGTAATTGGGATTATTAATTTTTTTAACATGGACAAATTTCACTGAGATGCAATGGATTAAAGATATAATGAATAATAGTAATGAATTTAATGATTTGAAATTTTTATAGTAACTAACTTTTTTGAAATTTAATACTCTTATTTGCCACTGCACTGCACATTTTTCTCTCTCCTAATGCACTCAGCATGTCTACTCCCTACTGATACATAAAAATACACATGATTTATACATATACATATATATATATATATATATATATATATATATATATATATATATATATATATATACCTAAAATTGGTCATTTTCCAGCTCATCTACTCTTTCTCTTTTAGGTGAATGAGTTGAAATAAAGTAGGTCAGCAGGGTAAATTTGTAAGTATACGATTATCTTTTCTATACAGTAAATGATGTAGACCAGAAAATTCTGAAGGGACATTTTGATTTAGGTCATTTTTTCTGAAAACAAAAGAGTCAGAAACTGCAAATTTATCCTCCCCACCTATCACCTCTTTTCAAGATGTTTTCATTCTATCTTTCACTTTCTTTACCTGCTCTGTCAGAATTAGTAATGTCATCATAAAAACACAAACCTTTTATGTCTTTTCCCTGAACTTTAATTAGTTTTCCAATTTTTTCATAGCTTTCCTTACTGGCTGTGCAAAGTGCAAATTAAGAAATGTGGGTAAAGGTATAATCCTGTATAAAATATTTCGTCTCCTTTGACTCTTAGAACTGTAGAATGGTTCATGCGCAAGTTGGAGATAACTTTTTGCTATCTGTATTTTATTTCTTATAACAGTTTCAAAGCGCGAACTTAAGTCACTAATCTAGTTGCGAAAATCCATACATATTATGAAAATGGATGTATGTATGTGTGTTTGTTCCACATCTGCTCCTAAACCAATGGACAGGTTGCAAATTGACTTGGTATACAAACCTCTTGCTATCATGCAACAATGACTGTGAGAGTAAGAACCACCTACCTGCCACAGTTTCGGAGGTAAGGCGTCAGTATGAATGAAATGTGTGAGAAACTGTTTCGTCTTGCATGACGTTTAAATTTATTACTTCTATGCTACTAATTCTATTAGAATTATATTAGTATCCACATATGCCACAAAATGCACCTACAAAGTTTTATTATAGTATCACAAATAATTCCGGAGATATGACGTCGTGAACAATGAGATGCAAACATATCATTGTATGACACTTAGATCAAGAGACGCGTGAAAAAATTCCCGCGTCATTCATGAAGTTCTTATATATTTACTCTTTACTGCTAAGACACACCTTCAGTTGAGAGAACTTAAGGAAATCCCTAGCACCAGACAGCGCTTTTGACAGGTTTCAACTGCGAACCACAAATGCCTGTCAAAACAATAGCCACCTGCAGATCTATGAAGAGGCGTGGCCATAAATTCACAAAATCGCTTTGTAGACACGCCAAGCAGCTGCGCCCTGCGAACAGAAAGTGTTCCATAATTTCAGAGGTGTTTTCACGAATGTAAGGAAATGAAATTTTTTCGATATTGCACTACAAAAACAGTTAATATTTTTTGTTCTAACTTTTAATAGAATATTGGCGAAATGAATACCCGGGCAATGTCGGGTTTGTCAGGTAGCATATAAATAAATGAAGTTAATCCACAGTACCAAAGTTCTCAACTGTTTACAATACATTCGAAAATTTTCCTCGCACGTGATGGTGTTTCTTCGTCCCTTCCCCTGCTCACAAAAGATCACTTAACTTCGGCCCCACTGCGTACATCTGAGTGCAGTCAATCGACCTTTGACCCAATACAACAAATAACGATGAGTAACCACCTCATCTGAAATGTAAAGAGAAGAACAAGAGAAGCAAAGTTTTACACACCCAACAACACGTCACGTCTTAGGACTGTCCCCGGGATTGGCCTTCTTGGCAGCTAGGAATGTCAGAATCTGCCCAAGGATGTGCGCGTAAGACGCAGAAGTATGTGGGAGCGGCGCCAGCACGGAAAGTGCCGGCGGCCGCCGTCCCAGATGTGGTCACAGCGGTGGCGCGTGTCTGGCATCGAGACGTTAGTCAGAAGACAGGGGCAAGGCAGCAGAGAGTGACATAGTGCGCAAGGAACTCGGCCGCGCATCTTGCGGAGTTCCACAGGTTCGAACTGTTCTGGCAGTGAATTTGTTGAACGCTCTTTACAGGGAGCAACAGTAAAAGTACGACACAATATTCTCACAAATACATTAACTGACCAAGTCGGAAGCACCCAGAACAGGAGCAACAACAAACTGAAACTTCAGGGGTTATGAGGGTATATGATGTTATTTCAGTGATTACAAACTGTAGACAAATTTACGACGATCTTGGCAGTTTCAACCCATTTATCAGCTCGAGGTTGCACCCTCTGGCCTGGATCTATACACTGATGCGCGACATTAAGGGGACCACACCGTGGTTCAAGTCGAAAAAAGTCGATTTTCGGTTTTCATCATATTTCGATAGATTAAGGCTTTATTTAAGTACGCTGAAAAGGATTTTGCTGAAAAAAAATTTCGAGCATTTAAAGAGCATTTTCCTACCACGTCTGTTTTGTGCCACGCCCACTTTTCTGTCACTCACTTTTCTGCATATATTTTAGATCATATCCCCTACATTGCACGTTAGAGATTTTTTTTACTCCCGAGTGTGTTGATTATCCTTGGAATGCAACGGTCGGTGATCTCTTGTTTCTGCTGTTTGTAAACAACACGTTTTCAAACACGCGGTTACTTTTATTCAAGTGTGATTGCGAGTAGTTGTTATAGAAAACTTGCAGGTATACTATGGGCAGGCAATTAGGAGCAATACAGAAAATCTGGAGGCAATGAAGAGAGATATTTGGGCCATATTCTTCCATACGTCCTCTACTGATAAGCCATGTCATGGATTGCATCCACCAGGAGAAAATTCGTGGTGCAAATACAGTAGGGTGCAGGTAACTGGAGAATCTTATTCTCACCAGCATTCTCTTACTGCTGCTGTTATTACAGCAATTAAACCTATTTTCAGAGACTTGGCTCATCCTGACCTTCTAAGGAAATTTCTGCATGGGCAGACACAGAACCCAAATGAATGTTTGAACAGCATAATTTGGAAACGCCATCCTAAAACTGTATTTGTAACCATGCACACAATAAAACGAGGATTCATAATGCTGTTATTACATCAGTTGTGGTAATATTGGAAAGTGTTGGGTACTGAAAAAGCTGCAAATTAATCCTGGAGAAAATATGATCACTGGGCTGCAACATTGGCATAAAATGAGGATAGCCGATGCAGACAGGTCTGCATCTAATATGGTCAAGAAAGCAAGACAAACATTCATTAAGGTGAAAAAGAAACTGAAGACCTGCTAGAGGCCCAAGAAGGGCAGTCATATGTAGCAGGAGAGTTTTAATTAACTGCAAGTCACAAATTTCAAAAGTTTTTTCTTTAAAGTCAATTTTCTGCAAACTAAAATTTTCAGTACATATGCCCCATTCTATCAGAAACTATCATAGATAAATGAATGAAATTTTCAGATACTCTGCATTACATAAAAAGCCACCTCTGGTACTACATTCATTAATATTTCCTCATTAGGAAGTTCACAAAAAATATTTTCTGCAGAAAAACTTAATATTTTTGTTAATAAATTTAAAAAAGTATTTCTTAAAAACTATAAAAAGGGTAATGTAGATTTTACTACCGTTAACTCCATTAGCATCATGTAACATACAGTAAAAATACTAAGGTCCTGCAACAAATAGTTTTTTTCAGATGTAGGTCAAATACTTGCCTAAATTAACGTGGGTTAGATAGGCAGGGTGTTGTCCCCTAAAACAGTTGGATCTTCGCATTGGGCAGACACGCCCACAACTTTCATAATTTGTCTTTGAAGTCCTGGATGCTGCTACTGGGGTGAAGTTTACATGCAAGGTGGTCCCAGAGGTTCTATCAGGGACAGATCTGGGGATCTTCGTGGCCACTGGAGTACCTCTGCATCATGCAGACATCTCATATACATGCCATTGTCACGAACATTATCCTGTTGAAAAAAGCGCCACAATACTGTCACATGAGATGTAGCACATGATAATGCAGGATGTCTGTAACAACCGTTTTGGAGTTGGAGTTCCCCCAATCACTACCAAATGTGGCCTGGAGTGATACCCCATGGCACCCACTCCATGACACCGGGAATAACACTGCTGTGCCCCTCCATACATTGGAAGTGTGGGACCTCTCGACACGTCACCGCCAGATATTCCAATGGTGGTCATCTGTGGTAGTACAGAATGACGATTCATAGCTGAAGAGAATGCAACGTCGTTCATCAACAGGCCATGCTTTCCATTCACAGTAGCACGTCAAATGATGATATTTGTGTTGTTGTGTTAACAGCAACCTACGTATGGGGTGGTAATTTGCTGCCCTGGCTGCTGCTTATCTCTGGACAACGATGCTCGTTGACACACAATTTAGAATAGAGTTCATTACTTGGTGTAGGATACCAAGTGCTGTTGCGAAGAGGTTAACATGGTGAACCTCTCATGTGGTGGTAGAGGTGGTCGACCAGAGCCTTAACGATGCTGTTCAGCATCGGGCCACTTTCACATCCAGATTTGGATATTGCATGATTAGACCCTCTGGTCAAACGGTGATGGACAGTGGTGCCCTTTCAAACGCTGTAAGTTGCCGATAGCGTTGTTTCATACAAGTAAGCGGAATCACGTAACATATGATGTTGTCCACACCCCTACATGCACTACCATGTCTGGTAACCACACTAAATACGAACGAAACTAATCCAGCCTGGTGGCAGTTCTACATGTCACAGAGAACTGTAACTCTACTCATTTACGGACCCGCCTCAGGTACATTTGTGTACCAAGTTACATTGACACTTGATCATTTCTTCTGGGTGCTTCACATTTTTGACATTTACTGTATAAACACTACATCCATACTCTTAGGAGACGTCAGAGGAAACGATGAGTTACAGCGAAAGAGCACTGTGGTGTCAGGACTTCCATAAAGTGAAAGAATCAGAAGTTGCTGGGGGGGTTCAAAATAAGTGTTAGGGAGCCCTTGTGAGAAACAGATAAAAAAACACACAAGGAGACGAACTAGTACTTTTGAGAGATGAAATTGTGGAAACAAATATTCATGTAGACAAGGTCTGTTAGAAAACCTTGGATGATACAGGGAATGCTGTATTTCATTGCCAAAAGAGAAAATATAAATTTCAGTAAATGAAGCAGACGAATATGAAAACAGCCATCTAAAAAATGATTTTCGCAAGTTAAGAGCAAAAAGGAATGGTTGTAGAATCATGCAAGACTATAGGTTAGACTGACGCTCTCTGTAGGAAAATGAAAGAGACTTTTGAAGAAAATAAAAGCAACTGTGTGAAAATCAAGAGCTAAGAGGGCAAGCCAGTATTAAACAAAGAGGGGAAAGTTGAAAAGTGGAATGAACATATAAAAGATGTATACAGGGCAAATGAAGTGGACAATATTTTAGAAATGGAAGAGATAGTAGATGAAAATGAAATAGAAGATATCATAGACCCTGATGGGAGATAAATGTGATAGAACACTGAAAGAACCAAGTCGAAACAGGGCCCCAATAGACGATTTTCCCTCACAATTTTTTAGATCTGTGAGAGAGCAAAGCATGACGAAACTAAGTTCCATCTGGTCCACAGACTACATGGCATAAAAAGTATAAATGTTGATACTTTTCAGTGTGGTATCTTAATATGTACTTATATTAGTGTGTTGATTTTTTTCTCTGCTTAGGAGTCTTCCCACGAACAGGCAGAAAACCTTGCAACCTGATGTTTTCCACATGCCCATAACCACACCACTAAGTGGACTATGTCAATACAGAGTAAACATTTTGCGCCCATCCATCAACGCTTCAACACCTGATTTCTTGCTCAGGGGAAAATAAGTGTTGATGGCTTTCTCTTGCCACAATTTGTGGTACTAACCAACCTAAAAACATACAGCTTATGGTGACTAATTTTAGTCTGAAAGTGTTGTTCAGTATTCCATCCCTAGTCACCAACAGCAATATGTAAACTTATACCCATTACACCCTGCATATGCAACAGGTGAAACAACCTGAAACTTAAAGAAGCAAATAAAAATTTCCATTCCAAAGATGCGTGATGCTGAGAAATGTGAACATAATCGAACTATCAGTTTATTAAGTCATGGCTGCAAAATACTGACACGACTTGTGTACATATGATTGGAAAGATGCGGAAGCAGCTGGCAGACCTGTGGAGCATCTGTGGGCACCAAGCTTTGGTGTGACGATCCAGATTACCTGATCGACAGGCTGAGACTGGAGATGGTGAACTGAGTAGAAGTCTGCTGTGTGGAGAGAAAGCGCAGACTTCAACTTGAACAAGCCCTAGAGGCCGCTGCAGGTAGTGGCTGACAATTTGTGGGCCAATGGATGGTGCATGGTGCACTGTCCACTTTGGCGTTGGCTGGTTCAATTAATATCTTCTGTGGGTAAGAGTCAGTTTCTGGAGAGACACAAATAAGGGTATCCAGTGAGGAGCCAAATCCAGTAACCTGAGGAAGCAAGTGCTGTCTTCATTGGTTATGGGCACAACACCACAGTGGAGATGGGGAATGGCTTCAGCAGACTGTAAAGAGCACAATCAGTTTTGGAGTTGATTTTGGTATTCTGATGATCTTGGATTCATGTCGAGGCATAGTGTTATGTACAACTGCTTGAAGGCACATTAAGTACTGATAATTGTTATTTATCATGGTACGAAAATTTTTGAGCACTTGTAACACCTGATTTTGACCTATTTTGTATCTGTATCGATATTTCAATGTCAGTTTGTAGTAATGCTTATGTATACTGCTGCATCTGCCATAGAAATTCTTTGACTATGTATACGTGTTTCAGTTAAGTGGAACTTTTGAACGATGTTGTTTAAATTATGCTTGTGGATTTAAATAACTAATGGAATGATTGTGATGCAATGTACTGCAAATGACTTGGTCCATAGTTAGGGAACATATGGTTGAATGTAAGAGATGTGGGGAAGGCATGAAGCTACGAAAGTAGTCTGGCGGAGTGGAAAAGGTGTGGTTGGTGCGCGAGTGGCAACCCTCCTTTGTCATTGGTAAGGAGTCTGGACTGAGCAGTGCTGTGGTTAAAATCTCGTTAGCAGTAGCGACTAATTGTGGCTCATATTCCTGGAGTTTTGGGGCTACAAGAACTTAAGGGCAGTATTTATGGGCCTCAGATGCCGCCATTATCATAGCATGGTTTTTGGCCCTATAAAACTATAATTTCGACGGCAAGAAGATATGTAACAGGGCCAAAGCCAACAGTATTGCTATGACTGCATCGACGGCATGTTAACAGCCACTGCAAATTGCGCCACCAGGGTCACCAGCCTTCCACTAAACTGTTTGCATTTGGCACTCTGTAAATGGACCAGGTATTTGTGAAATTTGGTTGTTTTTAATAATAATCGTGGTGTTGCTAAGAACTATCTTACACCCGTGGTTATCCCAAATCACAAACCTAGACAGGAATCCTATCCTAGTGAATTTAATTCCGGGTGGCCTAACTGCTTATAAGAAAGTGGTTGAACTTGAATTTAATGTTGTGTTATCATTTGCATAGCCAATTATAACTTCTGAGTGGGTCAAAAGACTGCTTATGAAAGCCCATTTGTCATTTGATGAGATATAATTTTTTGTGCTTTATTTAATTAATAATTAGTGATAAGAGTACTTACCATTTCTCATAGATATTGTTGTAGTTTTGTTAATGAGCATGATTATTCAAACCACGAAAGTTTATCGGTCCTCATGTACTAGGCTAGTCAGTTAACGAAGCAATGCAAAGGCTCCTTCAGAGTCAGTGTAGTTAGATTTGCATTCTATTTGGTTCCATTAAACCGAGTTTAAGGAAGAGCTATTTGCTGTGTTATCTATTCTAATGCAAGTTGGTTAGTGCACAGGCACAGAGACCCTGTACTATGCAGTGAAGTTATAGATTATGATCACTAGCAGACCCCCTGAATTAAATTCAGAATCATTTCAAGCTTCTTCCCGTTCAGTATTGCTACTACTTTCATGTGTGTCGGTAATTGGTTTTATAAACTGTTACATCTAGTTCATTTAAGGAACGTGTTGTTGAGAGGCATATGTTACTGTTTCCTATCTCGTTGGCCATTTGTTTGTTAGTAGCACATTTCTCTGCAAGGTTAGGTTACTGTGTTGTAGTATGAACAGATATAAGGAAAGTAGTGTGTGTGTGTGTGTGTGTGTGTGTGGGTGTGTGTGTGTGTGTGTGTATGTGTGTGTTTGTGTGTGTGTGTGTGTGTGTGAAGGAAGGTTAGGTTAGCCTTAGCACTGCATTCTGCATTACCATTTTGCTTGACACAAGAATGCCTAATTAGGCTGGCGACCTGTTTTAGTTTGTAATGCTTTTGTTCTGGTAGAACGCATGTTCCCTGACCCACGTCTTTACTGGTACTTATACTCTGCCGGAGTGTTTCGGAACTGAATCCCAGTGTGATTGTTCTTTTTCCATTATGTTATCTCACGGTCACAACTTTCAAAAATTCCTCGGAGAGGTATAACGTTAGCATTGATTGCCGTTTTAAGGTGATCGGTGGTACCGCTACACACTCTGTAACAGCTTGTTTGTGGTTTGCACGTGGGACGTGTGATACTGAATGTTATGTCAGTAAACAAGCCTGCGAAATCAGTGTAAGCAGGACATACGACTATGCTGTTTAAATCAGAGTGTAAATTGTTTCTCTTATAATACACTCCTGGAAATTGAAGTAAGAACACCGTGAATTCATTGTCCCAGGAAGGGGAAACTTTATTGACACATTCCTGGGGTCAGATACATCACATGATCACACTGACAGAACCACAGGCACATAGACACAGGCAACAGAGCATGCACAATGTCGGCACTAGTACAGTGTATATCCACCTTTCGCAGCAATGCAGGCTGCTATTCTCCCATGGAGACGATCGTAGAGATGCTGGATGTAGTCCTGTGGAACGGCTTGCCATGCCATTTCCACCTGGCGCCTCAGTTGGACCAGCGTTCGTGCTGGACGTGCAGACCGCGTGAGACGACGCTTCATCCAGTCCCAAACATGCTCAATGGGGGACAGATCCGGAGATCTTGCTGGCCAGGGTAGTTGACTTACACCTTCTAGAGCACGTTGGGTGGCACGGGATACATGCGCACGTGCATTGTCCTGTTGGAACAGCAAGTTCCCTTGCCGGTCTAGGAATGGTAGAACGATGGGTTCGATGACGGTTTGGATGTACCGTGCACTATTCAGTGTCCCCTCGACGATCACCAGTGGTGTACGGCCAGTGTAGGAGATCGCTCCCCACACCATGATGCCGGGTGTTGGCCCTGTGTGCCTCGGTCGTATGCAGTCCTGATTGTGGCGCTCACCTGCACGGCGCCAAACACGCATACGACCATCATTGGCACCAAGGCAGAAGCGACTCTCATCGCTGAAGACGACACGTCTCCATTCGTCCCTCCATTCACGCCTGTCGCGACACCACTGGAGGCGGGCTGCACGATGTTGGGGCGTGAGCGGAAGACGGCCTAACGGTGTGCGGGACCGTAGCCCAGCTTCATGGAGACGGTTGCGAATGGTCCTCGCCGATACCCCAGGAGCAACAGTGTCCCTAATTTGCTGGGAAGTGGCGGTGCGGTGCCCTACGGCACTGCGTAGGATCCTACGGTCTTGGCGTGCATCCGTGCGTCGCTGCGGTCCGGTCCCAGGTCGACGGGCACGTGCACCTTCCGCCGACCACTGGCGACAACATCGATGTACTGTGGAGACCTCACGCCCCACGTGTTGAGCAATTCGGCGGTACGTCCACCCGGCCTCCCGCATGCCCACTATACGCCCTCGCTCAAAGTCCGTCAACTGCACATACGGTTCACGTCCACGCTGTCGCGGCATGCTACCAGTGTTAAAGACTGCGATGGAGCTACGTATGCCACGGCAAACTGGCTGACACTGACGGCGGCGGTGCACAAATGCTGCGCAGCTAGCGCCATTCGACGGCCAACACCGCGGTTCCTGGTGTGTCCGCTGTGCCGTGCGTGTGATCATTGCTTGTACAGCCCTCTCGCAGTGTCCGGAGCAAGTATGGTGGGTCTGACACACCGGTGTCAATGTGTTCTTTTTTCCATTTCCAGGAGTGTAGTTGTTATGTTCGCTAAGCCATGATTCCGAATTATTCTGATTTTGTTGCTATCAATCCAGAGGTTCACTAAGTATATTAAAAATCTTTATATTGTTTATCATATGTGGAGCTGGATTATCGATTATGTTTAGACGAAATCATGCTTAGTTGGATAGAATTATTAGTAGTTGATGTCTTGGTGATTGGATGTAACTAGTAGTTACAGAGCAAGATTACTATTTCTGTATTCGATAGTTTTGTTTTAAAGAGGACGCTCTGTGTTATTATTCGAGCTCTATTGAGGGTTATTCGGGCTACAAAGAATTTGATTATTTTGCCAGAGTGGTAACTGCTTTGTATATTGATACTTTGCTTGTTTAATAAATTGATATTAAAGCTGAGGCCACATCTGGACAACCCCTAGCCTGTACCCACTCCACCCGAATACTGTATAAGAGATCTAGGAACCACATGTAACGATAGAGACAAAATCTGACAAACAACGATAAAAAAAAATTTGCTGACTGCAAATTCTTTTTCTAACGTATCTTGGGTACAATATGATTAAAAAAAAATTTATTGGCGTTTTAAATTTGATCTAAATTCAGCTTGTCAAAGGAAATAAGGTTGCCGAATTCCGTTTTGAAATTTTCGACAGCTGCAGAATCCCATCAGAGCTTTGCACCAGTCATTAACGCCTGACGTATTCCAAGTCGATGTTTCCAGCTTTGTAACCAACCCTGGTTAGCTATGAAGTTAGAATTGCCGTTATTAATTGTTCCAGTTCACCGCTTTTTCCTATAATATTGAGCTTCATATCGAAACGAAACTCTTGCTGTTGGTACTAAAGCACTTGAAAAGGGAGTCATCTAGCGAGTCGTTCTTTGATTCTATGAAGTCCCACGGCTGTCCAGATTTTGGTATCATATTATTTTGGAACAAAAGCCTTCAATTTTTTCAGGTTATACTCCCAACCTGGCTGCGCCAATGTTACAATAACAAAGTCGACAGCAATTCTCTTTTATTCATCCTACGCAGTGCACGTTACATTTTGTCCATGGACAAATTCCATTTTGCATTCACGGCAAAGGTGGAAGTAAATTATTGTACAACACGTTGTAAACTTGTTAACTGATACTGTGCCAAGATATATATAAGGTGGTTGTGCAGACGTGACATTACTGCAGAAAGCGTGATGTTGTCCTGCTGTTAACAGTCAGACATTTCACTTAGAGATTGCAGGAGGGCATCTACACTGCAGGCATATGTTCTGCCTACTCACCTCGCTTCTCCTACACATGTTTCTCTTATGCAGCACATATTACACGGCCATAGGTCCACTGATAGCATTCACCTTGTCTTGAATGATGGTTACTGTAAATGATTGCTAAGGATCTTGGATCTTGGAAAAAAAATTGAAACATTTTTTTAGATATTTCAATGTACATTTTATGTATCATGAGAACTATCATTGTGCAAAGTGTACCACTCGTAATCATAATCGCTTTGGATAATAATCACACACAACTGGACTATAATGAAATCTGTACTACTGAGAACATAGTCTCACGCTATATACATCTTCCTCCACGAAAGTTCTCTCTCAGCCAGAAGCCATCCCCTTCATGTCGGTGTGTTCTAGAGTCTCTGTTCTCGAAGGCTAGCCAGTCAGATGCCAGATGATGCAACGCTTCCTTATGAAGGCATGCTCTAGATGGAAAACATATTTCTGGTGCATTTCATGTGTTTCGCCCATGTACATTACTCTCACATTATGCTAAGTGGTAGTTGTGTAATTTTATGCCACTGTTTGGTGTTTATTTTATTGATAGTGGTAGACATGTTTGCTAGGGTAAAAGGCTTTGCATTATTCGCGCTGGAAGGTGCACTTCCGTTATGATATAAGGATTCTGTTGTCAGTAGAAGGCAGTCAGTGAACCTCCTTAGAAGAGAGAGGCGTCCCTAGAGGGACAGGCAGTTTTCACGAGGGCGAGGCTGCAATCTGCTTTCCACGGCAGTGTTATTTCACGTCTTAGTTGAAGGCAGGGGATGCTTTGTCAACACTGCCATACCCAGAGGGTAATTGGGTATGACATTCTTGCCATTTCTGCATGAACATCATAGGAGTTAACATTGTGGCACTGCCCAGCTAGACAGAAAAAGTTGCTTTTGCTCAAAGGTTCTGGTTGTCTAATCATTGTGAGTCACCTCACTACCTTGCTTGGCGTAAAGAGGCTTCCAATGCAGGACACACTACACTAGTGCAGTACCAAATTGTGTTTGTAAGTGCATTTTGTGTGCCAAGAGCGTAATCCCCTGCGTATAAGTGACATTTTCTTTTTTCCCACGAAATAAGGGATATTCTCATCTGTCACATTCTCAATAGCACTGAGATTTTTCAGATTTTTTGGAAAGTTGAAGAGAGAGAAGAGTGTTTTGCGGCATTCGTGATTAGCCTCTAGCTGGCGACGACTGTTAATGGGCTCATGCTTTCCACATTTTTGGGGAAATGTAAATTTCACACTCCGTGGTAGTTTGATATGTACTCCGAGCAGCCCGCTATGTATTTGTCATGGCATGCAAACTTGAGCTACCCATTTGATTATAATTTGAGAATTTGTCTTACTAACGTTGGATTTGCGAACATCCCAGATAACGATGTTGCATTTTCTCGGTGCAGTCTTTCACATAGTTTGGCAGCTTCCCACAGAGTTAGCGTCATTTCGTGTGGATTCAATCGAGTTTTTGAGGAAACATTGCTCTCTGTTAACTACTTGTGTTCTGTGTCTCATAATAATAAAACTTGTTATGCTCAGATTTGATTCAAATTATAAGATTCTTAAAAAAATTGTCATACAAGTTTTCCTCAGTTAGATGGCCAACTAATAATATAAATAACCTCTTTCGCACCTAAGGTTGTTGTTCTCACAGTATTGGTATTGGTTCAAATGGCTCTGAGCACTATGGGACTTAACAGCCGTGGTCATCAGTCCCCTAGAACTTAGAACTACTTAAACCTAACTAACCTAATGACATCACACACATCCATGCCCGAGGAAGGATTCGAACCTGCGACCGTAGCAGTCGCGCGGTTCCGGACTGCGCGCCTAGAACCGCGAGACCACCGCGGCCGGCAGTATTGGTATTATCTTTGTGCACATTAGCCAAACTCAACGATCATTGTCTTACTATTCACTTAAGGCAACAAGATTTGGTGACCAGATAACATAACTAAATAGGTGATACTGAACAGATCTGGGGAGAAAAGAAATTTGTGGCATAACTTCACTAAAAGAAGGGATTGGTTGATAGGACACGATCGGAGGCATCAAGGGGTCATTAGTTTAGTGTTTGAGGGAAGTGAGTGGAGTAAAAGTTGTAGAAAGGGCCAACAGATGAATCCAATAAGCATGTTCAGAAGGCTTTATGTTGCAGTAGTTATTTGGAGATGAAGAGGCTTGCACAAGAGAACTGCATCAAACCTGTCGACGTACTGAACACCACAACAACAACTCAGTCCAATATACTGTCTATAAAACAATATAAGTATTCAGTCTCATACCTTCCTAGCTATTATTTAAGTAATTCAAGTATTTCTTATGCATTATCAACTTCATTAAACTGGCCTTGTGCAAAGCGAGTAATCCTTGTCAGTCAGTTAAGGAAACAACAGAACGATTTAACGCGCTTATTTTGGTTTTTGAATGTTTCTTGTTCTGCAACGACGGCATCCCGTAGTTCTTTGGCTGCCGGTATTGTCGCCTTACAGTCAGTCGGTGCTCGCGCAGATAGGTACGGAGTAGTGTCATCTTTCGTGACACTTCTGGGTACGACGTGACTCGTTTAGCTTTCTGCAACTGTTTTCACGAACATTATCATAACTTTTAGTTTCTCCTGGGCGCCCAGCAATATCGCCTTATAAACGCTCTTATCTTTATGGCATGCACGAGGATTAAACGTACGTTCCGCCAGTCGTTCAATGCGAACTGTTGCAGTATTTCATTGTGCTGTGTGTTAGTGGATGTTTATTCATTGCTTCATTTCTTCGCTTATATAACTGATGTTTTAGGTATAACGGCCTGTGAGCACATCTGTTGCTAGCATACAAACAAGGTACCTTGTACAGTGACTATTTTTCTGTAGTGGGGAGTTTGCATCCTACTACCTTCGATGGTGGGCATCAGACTTGTTTTATGAATACAACATACACTCATCCAAATAACTTCCGGGAATTCAGCCAGGTAACACTTTCAGCGACCGCCGATATTTCAGCGGGAGAACACCCCGCGGGGTGTTCTCCCGCCGAAATATCGGCGGTCGCTGAAAGTGTTACCTGGCTGAATTCCCGGGAAGTTATTTGAAAGTTGTATACGCCAGGAGAAACTCAGGTCTAACATACACTCATGTTCAGAAAAAACATAACACCTTGAACAACTAGAGATAGGACGTTCATATTCACAGGACATGTACATTAGTACGTTCTGCAGAAGAGATTAAAATTTCAGTCAACTTGGTTCAGTATGTGTCCTTTTGCCTGCTACGAAAAGGTTCCGCGATCGACTCTGATAACATGTTCCATGTGTGATGGCATCGGCACGTATAAGGGGAAAATGGCGTCCTGTGGTGTAGCCATCCACGCTGCATCCATCTGATTCCTAAGTTCATCTGTGGTGGTTGGCATTTGGTCACAGGTCTGCAGCCGTCGTTTCATCATGTTTTGTTGTTGTTGTTGTGGCCTTCAGTCCTGAGACTGGTTTGATGCAGCTCTCCATGCTGCTCCATCCTGTGCAAGCTTCTTCATCTCCCAGTGCCTACTGCAACCTACATCCTTCTGAATCTGCTTAGTGTATTCATCTCTTGGTCTGCCCCTACGATTTTTACCCTCCACGCTGCCCTCCAATACTAAATTGGTGATCCCTTGATGCCTCAGAACATGTCCTACCAACCGATCCCTTCTTCTACTCAAGTTGTGCCACAAACTCCTCTTCTCCCCAATCCTATTCAGTACCTCCTAATTAGTTGTGTGATCTACCCATCTAATCTTCAGCATTCTTTTGTAGCACCACATTTCGAAAGCTTCTATTCTCTTCTTGTCCAAACTATTTACCGTCCATGTTTCACTTCCATACATGGCTACACTCCATACAAATACTTTCAGAAATGACTTCCTGACACTTGAATCTATACTCGATGTTAACAAATTTCTCTTCTTCAGAAACGCTTTCCTTTCCATTGCCAGTCTACATTTTATATCCTCTCTACTTCGACCATCTTCAGTTATTTTGCTCCCCAAATAGCAAAACTCCTTTACTACTTTAAGTGTCTCATTTCCTAATCTAATACCCTCAACATCACCCTACTTAATTCGACTACATTCCATTATCCTCGTTTTGCTTTTGTTGATGTTCATCTTATATCCTCCCTTCAAGACACCATCCATTCCGTTCAACTGCTCTTCCAAGTCCTTTGCTGTCTCTGACAGAATTACAATGTCATCGGCGAACCTCAAAGTTTTTATTTCTTCTCCATGGATTTTAATACCTACTCCGAATTTTTCTTTTGTTTCCTTTACTGCTTGCTCAATATACAGATTGAATAACATCGGGGAGAGGCTACAACCCTGTCTTACTCCCTTCCCAACCACTGCTTCCCTTTCATGTCCCTCGACTCTTATAACTGCCATCTGGTTTCTGTACAAATTGTAAATAGCCTTTCGCTCCCTGTATTTTACCTCTGCCACCATTAGAATTTGAAAGAGAGTATTCCAGTCATTTCATCATATTCCACACATTTTCGATTGGCCACAAATTTGGTGATCTGGCGGCCCAGAGCTAAAGATTGACATCCTGTGACACCAAGAAGGCACGTGTTTGTGCAGCAACATGTGGTCGTGCATTGTCTTGCTGAAAAATGGTTTCTGGAGGGTTGTGCAGAAAGGTTGTGGCTAAGGATCCCAGGATGTCATTCACGTCGGTGACGCTAACCACAGTGCCCTGGACACGCACCATCTCTGATTCGTGTTTGTACCCAGTAGCGCCCCACAGCAGAAGGCCTCGAGTTGGCGCTGTGTGTCCTGTGGAAATGCAGTCACTGTGATGCTGCTCCCACTGTCTGTGGTGCACCGAAATGCGGCCATCAATTTCAAACGGAACCTGGATTCGTCCGAAAACGCTAACTGATGGCATTCCTGTCCCCAGTGATGTCGTTCCATACACCATTGGTGTCTAGCATGTTTCTGAACGTAGCAGGAAAATAGGCTGAGAAGTGGACGACGCGCACGTAACCCATGTCGTATCAAACGGCGACTGACTGTCACCCCGACAGCGTGCGATGTGTCACACTGTTTCACTGACGCGATAGAGCCGAGAAGGATGAGGATCTGTCCTTGAATGCCATTCGGATGAGGATTTGATATTCTCGTGGAGTGGTCTGGGTGATGTGACCTGACCCATCTCGTCGTGTTCTACGGCCTTCCGTGAACCAGTCTGCACACACTCGTGCACTGTCGAAACAATTCGTCCCACACGAGCAGCAGTTTCCCGGATGGATACATCACATTCTCTGATCCCAAGAACGCACCCTCTTTCAAACTCGCCGATTTGACGCTCCGGTTCGCGCTTACGTCTGCGAGACATCCTGCACCTCTGCTCAAGTCACACTGATCCACCACCTTCGGTTTATAGTGACAGCGAGAGCTTGTAATGGAACATATTAAAGGCTTTACTTTACCGAAGTATGCGATACCCTCCAAATTCAACCAGTTTAACGAGTATTTATGATTATAGAAAAGTTATTGTGTATGTTAACAATGATTGCATAACATGTCTCCATAAACAGTCAACCCATTAAATTATACTGAATAACTGACCCACACAAAAGTTAATATCACTTGATCACTGATACAGCAAATGTCATCATGTAAAAACACTAAGTTCATCTTAAATAATTAATATGAAGTACGAAAAATAGTGGCCAACTTAGGTATTTTGGATCTCCTTAAATAAAAATCACCCAGTGAAACCTATTTGTTCACTAGGAGCGTTTTCACTCAGTATTCACGTAATCAATCCTATTTTAGACGAAAACCAATGTAATTCTTAATAATTCATGTTACTTACTTATTTATGCAAATTAGAGAAGTCAATTCACAAACTTCTAAAAAAACGGCCTTTTTGTAACAAAGAATTATTCTGTCAGGTCAACAAATCTGTCTGTCATTTTAATAACATGTTAAATTATGTCACTCGATGCAAATTAATAACTTTTCTGCACAAATTATGATAACAGATGTACATGTGACTTATAAACTATATCTCTTTTTAGTAGTTCTTTGACAATGTTATAAATACAAGCAGCAAGAAGGGTCGAAGAGGCAGTCGGAGGCAGTCAGGGGCAGTCGGAATGTCACTTTGGTGAAGTGTGTTTCTGTGTTATTGTTTGGGATGGAAAAACAATGCAAAGAACATGTAAAGGAAGTACTAATTTGTGTTGTGTTATGGTCTTTGGTGGACAGTGGAATTAATATGGCCACCAAAGTAATAAATATTTGATGTTTACATATGTGTTGGTTTCGCTCGTTCTTTATCATCAAAAGCACATGAAAAACACGGGACCTCATGTGTTTACCCTAGACAACCAGATTTAGAGCCAGCATCAGCATCGAGACACAGCAGCGATCCAGCAAGCAGCAGCGATTACTAGAATGCATTTTAATGGCGCCAACCTAACATCAAGTGCTAACAAGCTCCGTAAATTGGAGTGAAATAGTGTGTTTATAGCAATTAGCGATATCAACGACTCAGGCGACCATTACAAGCTGCAGGCACATTTTACCTGTAGGTGGTGTTGCGTCATAATATAGATGTTGACGTTGAACCCGCGTGCCAACATAGTTCAAATGCTAATTATTTCTGCACAACATACTGAGCCGTGTGTGACTCATGTTCGTGCCATCTATTGTGTAACATCTTGTTTTACCGTCATTTTAAATTTCAATTACTGGTGTCACTGAAGTACTGCCTTGCCTGCCCGTGAGTGGCAGCAGGAGCAGCGCGTATCGATATTAGCCCTGCCGTATTTTCTTTGCTGGACGGCTATTACTTCCCGGTCGTGGTGTCTCATGGTGGGAGAGATCGGACCTGGATCGATTGGAGTTGGGACGCGGCAGAAGTACAGTCGGGACGTAGCAACAGTTGGGGACGGAGCGTTAGGGAGGCGCGGACAGCCAGTACTCGCCGACCGATCGCGATACAGGATGAACTGTCCGACGGACGGAGATGGCAGCAGGATCGACCGTTGGTGGGTCGTTCAGTTGGTCGCCTCTTTGGGCGACCAGTGTTTGGTCGTTTGACCGTTTCTGGGCCTCGTCACTGGGTCATGTTGCCGGACGTGGCTCGGTTCCTTCTTGTGCGGGGACGTCGTGGCCAATGGGCAAGAATTGCCGTTCACAATATATATAAATGACCTAGTAGATAGTGTCGGAAGTTCCATGCCGCTTTTCGCGGATGATGCTGTAGTATACAGAGAAGTTGCAGCATTAGAAAATTGCAGCGAAGTGCAGGAAGATCTGCAGCGGATTGGCACTTGGTGCAGGGAGTGTCAACTGACCCTTAACATAGACAAATGTAATGTATTGCGAATACATAGAAAGAAGGATCCTTTATTGTATGATTATATGATAGCGGAACAAACAATGGTAGCAGTTACTTCTGTAAAATATCTGGGAGTATGCGTGCGGAACGATTTGAAGTGGAATGATCATATAAAATTAATTGTTGGTAAGGCGGGTACCAGGTTGAGATTCATTGGGAGAGTCCTTAGAAAATGTAGTCCATCAACAAAGGAGGTGGCTTACAAAACACTCGTTCGGCCTTTACATGAGTATTGCTTATCAGTGTGGGATCCGTACCACGTCGGGTTGACAGAGGAGATAGAGAAGATCCAAAGAAGAGCGGCGCGTTTCGTCACAGGGTTATTTGGTAACCGTGATAGCGTTACGGAGATGTTTAGCAAACTCGGGTGGCAGACTCTGCAAGAGAGGCGCTCTGCATCGCGGTGTAGCTTGCTGTCCATGTTTCGAGAGGGTGCGTTTCTGGACGAGGTATCGAATATATTGCTTCCCCCTACTTATACCTTCCGAGGAGATCACGAATGTAAAATTAGAGAGATTCGAGCGCGCACGGAGGCTTTTCGGCAGTCGTTCTTCCCGCGAACCGTGCGCGACTGGAACGGGAAAGGAAGGTAATGACAGTGGCACGTAAAGTGCCCTCTGCCACACACCGTCGGGTGGCTTGCGGAGTATAAATGTAGATGTAGATGTACCTCTGCATGACTGGGTCCGAGCCAGTGTGCCCAGATCGCCGTCTCTCCGAGTTCTCGAGGGACAGCGGACACAGATGGTTTGAGTGCTAACGACCTTGATTGGTTGTTGGTCGGTCGTCTGGTCAGACGGCGTGTGTTTCGTCACCGACCGTCCTTCGGTTTATGTGTGTGTCCGCCTGTGATTGGTTCTAGTTGTTCATCAGTGTTTCGTTTTACGAGCGTTCGAGTTTCTTGTGGCAGTGTTTCGTGGAATACTATGTACCCTGTGTCTGTTGGACTGAGCAATGCTTTAAATGCTGTAATGCTGTCTGCGTACTGCAGCACCCAATTGATGGGTTGCGACAGGGCAGCGAGTGAGTGTTTTCTTACCTTGTTGGTGCTGTCCGCCACGGCGTGTAGTTCCACAGCCGTTGCGATGTTCATGTATGTTAGCAGTTATTTTGCCTTGGCTTATTAACGTACGAATATTTGAAGACGAGTGTTACTGGTCTCCTCGCCTCGCTGTCATTTTGGTTGTAGTGCCTTTGGTCTGGTGACCAAAATCAAGTAGTTGGTTGGTTGGTCGGCTGTCTGTCGGTCGGATTGCCTTCCGATTACGAGATTGTTGGTCAGGCTGCCTCTCTCGCCTAAACGGGCGTCCGTGTTACAATACCAAGCCGACCCTTGGAAACTTCTGACCGCCGTTCCGTGTCTGTTACATAGTAACTTCCCTGTTTGAGTTTTAGTTCAAAAATGGTTCAAATGGCTCTGAGCACTATGGGACTTAACATCTGAGGTCATCAGTCCCCTAGAACTTAGAACTACTTAAACCTAACTAACCTAAGGACAGCACACACATCCATGCCCGAGGCAGGATTCGAACCTGCGACCGTTGCGGTCGCGCGGTTCCAGACTGAAGCGCCTAGAAACGCTCGGCCACACCGGCCGGCTGAGTTTTAGTTATTTTGTTGATGTGTGGCCTTCAGCCTAGTTTTTATATATCCTGAATTAATGTTCCTCTCTTGTCCTTTAGACATAAGATTTTTATTCCTTATACGGGGCTTTCAGCCAAATTTTACATCAAATGTTTTAAGGGCTTAAGCCGTTAAATTATTGTGTTGATGTGTGGCCTTAAAAGTACTCCGTCTTCAGGCCACAAATGACCCATCGGGACCATCCGACCGCCGTGTCATCCTCGGATGAGGATGCTGATAGGAGGGGCGTGTGGTCTGCACACCTCTCTCCCGGTCGTTATGATGGTTTTGTTTGACCGGAGCCGCTACTATTCGGTCGAGTAACTCCTCAATTGGCATCACGAGGCTGAGTGCACCCCGAAAAATGGCAACAGCGCATGGCTGCCTGGGTGGTCACCCATCCAAGTGCCGGCCACGCCCGACGGCGCTTAACTTCGGTGATCTAACTGGAACCGGTGTATGCAATGCCGCAAGGCCGTTACGTCATGTATGGCCTGAAGCCGAGTATTAATATCTCTTAATGTTGCCGTTAAGGCATGAGATTGTTATTCTTTATTTTATACGAAATGTTTTAAGATAAAGCCTTCTGCCTTTTCATTTAATCTCCTCTTATTGTTTAATAAGAGACCTCAAGCCTAGTTCCATTAAAATTAAATTGCCAAGGCCTTAAGCCGATTAGATTGAAGATTTAGAAAATATTCTTGGGTGAAACCTCCAGAAGAATCTTGTATTTCAATTTTGTTTAGGCCTTGTGTCTTGGATTTTGGATGTGGCCTTCAGCCGATCTAAAGTTAATCAAAGGAGGTCGATTAAAGTTTTTGTAATATTGTGTGTTGATAAATAAAGTTTGTATGTTGAGTGCAACTGACAGGAACTCATTTTGGCCCCTTTCCACAACGTAACCCGCTCTGTCCTCCTAGCCCAGGCATTTCCCATACTAATGTACATGCCCTGTGAATATGAACGACCTATCTCTAGTCAGCCGGCCGGAGTGGCCGAGCGGTTCTAGGCGCTACAGTCTGGAACCGCGCCACCGCTACTGTCACAGTTTCGAATCCTGCCTCGGGCATGGATGTGTGTGATGTCCTTAGGTTACTTACGTTTAAGTAGTTGTACGTTCTAGGGGACTGATGACCTCAGAAGTTAAGTCCTATAGTGCTCTCATTTGAACCATTTTTTTTATCTCTAGTCGTTCAAGGTGTTCTGTTTTTTCTGTACATGAGGGTGCATAATAAAAGTGATTCGGATGGAATTGTGGATAAACGTGAGTAGATGAGCGAACTTCCACAGTATCTGCAGACAGACATAAATTTTTCTAACGTAATTATTTTTTTTTTCAAAAAAATGGCTCTGAGCAGTATGGGACTTAACACCTGAGGTCATCAGTTCCCTAGAACTTAGAACTACGTAAACCTAGCTAACCTAAGGACATCACACACATCCATGCCCGAGGCAGGATTCGAACCTTCGACCACAGCGGTCGCGCGGTTCCAGACCGAAGCGCCTAGAACCGCTCGGCCACTCCGGCCGGCAAATTTTTTTCTTTTCTTTTGTTTTCGAGATAATTAAAATTGGTTGACTTCTTCCAGTTCAACACATTGATGGTGTTCAAACATGCGTCGGGAGGAAAGCGTCCTGCGTATCCCGTAGGTCCAGAATCCACTGCGCGCGCCGCCGTGAAATGGCACTGTGACAGCGCTGAATTTCTCCGGTACGGACGCGCTGCCTGGGGCGTTCTACGCAAGCGGAGAAGCGTGTATCACTCGAAAAGCGGCAGCGTGTCTGGCTTGCCTTTTGTCTCGGCGAGAGGCGCTGCTCGGCGTGTTTCTGGCCAGTGTGCTTGTTTCTCTAGTGCGTCGCTTTTAGCTCCCGGTTTACATTAGAAAAAAGAAAACGAAAGGAGCCCGTTGACTGCCACTGTGCCGAGTGCTCTGAGACCCCACGGCGCGTTGTGTGTGGCTACACTGTAACGCGATGCTAATCCCCCCAAAAATTGTCTTCCCTCTGCAAGACCGACGCGGAAAATGCAGCATTGTTACGCTGCTCGTATTACAACTGACGGCTCTCGCTTTGCGACATCCTCTTTCATAACGGCACACGAACGCTCTGTTTAACGCACTTCTTTTCGAAGCGAATAATCCTTGATTACATTCACAGTCAAGACAAGACTACATAATGAAGAACTCTCGGCCGGTGGAGGGGTGAGAAATGCGAAAGACAGCATGCGAAGAGAAGAGCTAACTCTTTGACAGTCTGACAGGAGAAGTCTTTTCGAATGTAAAGCAAACATTCCTCTCTGACGACTCCTTCTATATCGCAGTGGAATTCTTAAATAGAGATAGTTATTTTCATAGAAAAAACTGTGAAAGACTAGCATTTAGTCACACACATATTTATCCTTTTTCTTAAATTTCTGTGTTTGCTCAGCTACCTTACAGCGTGTGGCGGAACATACTTTGTGTACCGGTCTCTCTTCCACTTTTTCCTGTTCCAGTCGCGAATGGTTCTCAAAAATGGTTCAAATGGCTCTGAGCACTATGGGACTTAACTTCTGAGGTCATCAGTTCCCTAGAACTTAGAACTACTTAAAGCTAACTAACCTAAGGACATCACACACATCCATACCCGAGGCAGAATTCGAACCTGCGACCGTAGCGGTCGCCTGGTTCCAGACTGTAGCGCCTAGAGCCGCTCGGCCACTCCGGCCGGTGAATGGTGCTAAGAAAGAACTATTGGTGGCAGGCAAAAAATCTCAGATTTTTGTCTTCCTGATCTTCCCGCGTGAAATAAATAGGAAAACCCAATATACTGCTTGACTCTCGTAGTAACGTACACTATCGCAGCTTTAGTAGTACCCCAATCCGTCATGCAAAGTGCCTCTCTTGCAGAGCATGGCAACGGAGTTGGGTGAGCATCTCCGTGACTCTTCCGCGCTTAAGAAACGGACCTGTAACGGAACACGCTACTCTTCTTTGCCTCTTCTCTGTTTCATCCACCAATCCTATGTGTTACAGATCTCAGAGTGAAGAGTAGTATTCAAATGGTGGTCGCAAGACTGTTTTGTAAGCTACTTCCTTTGTACATGGACCAGATTTCCTGAGGATTTTTCCACCTAATCTCAGTTTGGCATCTGCCCTGCGCACAGTTAATTGCTTCGTAGGCATATTGTTACACTATGTAATAAAAAGTATCCAGACACCTGGCTGAAAATGCCTTACAAGTTCGTGGCGCACTCCATCCGTAATGCTGGAATTCAATACGGTGTTGGCCCACCCTTAGCCTTGATGAAAGCTTCCATGCTCGCAGGCCTACCTCCAGTCAGGTGCTGGAAGGTTTCTTTGGGGAATGGCAGCCCATTCTTCACGGACTACTGCACTGAGGAGAGGTATCGATATCGGTCGCTGAGGCCTGGCACGAAGTCGGCGCTCCAAAACACCCAAAGGTGTTCTATAGGATTCAGGTGAGGTCTCTGTGCAGGCCAGTCCATTACAGGGATGTTATCGTCGTCTAATCACCCCTCCAAAGGCCGTGAATTATGAAACATGTTGACTCTTTTAGTGAAGAAAGAGCAGTCGGCATAACCGAATTGCTCTTCAACAGCGGGAAGCAAAACCGTGCTTAAAACATCAATGTAGGCCTGTGCTGTGGTGGTGCCACGCAAAACAACAAGGGGTGCAAGCGCCCTCCATGAAAAACACCAGCCGCCCGCGGTGGCCGAGCAGTTCAAGGCGCTTCAGTCCGGAACAGGGCTGCTGTTACGGTCGCAGGTTCAAATCCTGTCTGGGGCATCGATGTGTGTGATGTGCTTAGGTTAGTTAGGTTTAAGTAGTTCTAAGTCTTGGGGACTGATGACCTCAGTTGTTAAGTCCCATAGTGCTCAGAGCCATTTGAACCATTATTTGAAAAATACGACCATACCACAACACCACCGCCTCCGAATTTTATTGTTGGCACTACACACGCTAACAGATGACGTTCACCGGGCATTCGCTATACCCACATCATGCCATCGGATTGTCACATTGTATGCCGTGATTCGTCACTCCACACAAGGTTTTTCCACTGTATCAATCGTCCAATGTCTACGCTCCATTCACCAAGCGAGGCATCGTTTGGCAGTTACCGACGTGATGCGTGGTTCATGACCAGCCGATCGACCATGAAATCCAAGTTTTCTCACCTCCTACGTAACTGACATAGTACTTGCAAAGGATCTTGATGCAGTTTGGAATTCCTGTGTGATGGTCTGGATAGATGTCTGCCTATTACACATTACGACCCTCTTCCACTGTCGGCGGTCTCTGTCAGTCAACAGCCGAGGTCGGCCTGTACCCTTTCGTGCTGTACGTGTCCCTTCACGTTTCCACTTCACTAGCACATCGGAAACAGTGGACTTAGGGATGTTTTCGAGTGTGGAAATCTCGCGCACAGACGTATGACGCAAGTGACACCGAATCACCTGACCACGTTCGACGTCCGTGAGTTCCACGGAGCGCCCCATTCTGCTCTCTCACGATGTCTAATGACTACTGAGGTCGGTGATATGGACTACCTGGCAGTAGGTGGCAGCACAATGCATCTAATATGGAAAACGTATGTTTCTGTAGGTGTTCGGATACTTTTGATCACATAGTGTAGGTATTTTATGGAAGTAACTGCTTGCAGTGATGGTTCTGCCATCATGTAAGGAAGGTAGCTTGCTGGACCGTATTTATTTCAGTGAGATAACTTGCTGTGAACCACAGTAAATAAACAAACACTTTTATGATCAAAGTAATTACTGAACTTCAAATGTTAATACAACCTACATTGCCGGATCCTTATATATGGGAAAAATTAACACGCATTAGGAAATAAACGATGTGCATATAACTGACACTTGAAGTTCCAGAAGTTCAGCGTCTGTCACAGCATCCCGTAAATAGTTTGACAATAAAGTCCAAAATGCTCCGGCGACAAAGGCCACGGTTGCACAGATATGCTGAATAAATGTTCCGCAGTCTGACATCTTTAGTGGAAGACTGATGACAATGCAAGTCCCACGGCGTTGCAGGTGGACGAGACCACGAATTTTGCGGTTTCCAGCAAAGCGATGTTGTACTTAGTGTAGAGGCAGTTGCTGTGAGAAGAAGACAGGGTAGTGTATATGAGGATGATCTGCTTGTGGTGGCAGCCCTAAGAGAAGCTGACTTCCGTCTGCCCCACGGTCAGTTATATAGCCGTTCTCATTGTCTCACTGCGATGTCAGAAACTTTATTTAATTTATGGATTGAAGACCCGGCTATGAATTGGAAAGATGAAATACTTTTATGAATTAAAATAGGATATAGCATACCATTAAATATTCTATGCTAATGACCACAAAAAATGGTTCAAACGGCGCTAAGCACTATGGGACTTAACGTCTGAGGTCATCAGTCCCCTAGACGTAGAACTACGTAAACGTAACTAACCTAAGGACATCACACGCATCCCTGCCCGAGGCAGGATTCGAACCGGCGAACGTAGCAGTCGCGTGGTTCCGGACTGAAGGACCTAGAACCGCTCGAACACAGCGGCCGGCGGTAATGACTACATAATTATTCATCAAACAGAAGATAATTTACGAAGAGCAGGATATAGATTGAGCGGAAACGCAATATATTACAATTTAACGGTAACTGAAAAGAAGATAAAAGTAATACCTTTCAAAGGAAAGACTCTGGTCAGGTCTGAAATAATAATGAATGAGAAAATTTTAGAACAAGTTTCCTACTTCAATTATCCACGATGTGATATTAAATTTAACTATGTCAAATACATTGAGAAGAAGGTTAATAACTATCAAGCTCTCTGCGGAACAATTGTAAGAACTATGGAAAGGAAAATTAGAAAAGAAACACACACAAAATCTAAAAGTTATGGCTGTACGTACTCTAGTAAACGGTTCCGAATCATAAGAAATAAAAAACTCGCGTATACAAGTAGCAGAAATGAAGTTCGCGAGATATGTAAGAGGCTGTAATGAAATGGATAAAATAAGGAATGAAACAAAAAGATCAGATTTAAAAATCTTTTCAGATAATGACCAAATAAAACAGAGTTGAAAGCAACGGAAAGGGTCGTGTTGATAAGACGACAGAAAACATATTGCCAAAAAAGATAATGAGTTACCAGTCGACTGGAAAGACAGAAAGAGACCTCGTAAGAAATGGATGGATGATAAAGAGCGGAACGGGTGATTACAACATCTAATCGTTGGAAGGAGATTACGATGACGACGATGAATGTTGGCTCAAGACATGATGTCCAAGAAATACACCAGTAAGAGCTGACTCGGCCCCAGACTGGTACCTACACAGGCGACAAGAGGAACAGTAAATGGATAATTCAGATGTACTGTACCAGGCCACCCACTGCTGATCCAAGGACACAATAATTGAGATCGATAAGCCAACAAATATAAGCAGTGGAGGACAGAACAGATTATTTTATTGAGAAAAGCTGAGAATGTATTAAACATCGATTATGGTTTTAGAAACTAGGCCTGGGAGCGATCTCGATTTTATGGCAATATAATAACCTGCGCAACTTAAAAGGAAGCCCAGCCGGACACGCATCTGTGCAACAGAAGTCTTGCACCGAACACAACTGGTGCAACTTCTTCTAACACTGTCATGGCTCAGCACACGCCACGGCTAATACCAGTGTGTATCCTACCAGCACTGTCTTCACTAAGCACTGTTTGTTCACCCAAAGAGGAACTGAGGCCCCACGTTGACAGCTAGCCGCTGCAGGCCGACATCCCAGTCTCCACCAGGCTTCGCAGCACGAACTTCATACGCCACCTCTTGAAGCTAACTGCATCCTGAGAAACTCACTTATTATAGTGCCACATCCCCGCTCAAGGCGAAATACCCTCAGACTTCAAGAAGAATATAATAATTCCAATCCCAAAGAAAGCAGGTGTTGACAGATGTGAAAATTACCGAACTATCAGTTTAATAAGCCACGGCTGCAAAATACTAACGCGAATTCTTTACAGACGAATGGAAAAACTAGTAGAAGCCGACCTCGGGGAAAATCAGTTTGGATTCCGTAGAAATACTGGAACACGTGAGGCAATACTGACCTTACGACTTATCTTAGAAGAAAGATTAAGGAAAGGCAAACCTACGTTTCTAGCATTTGTAGACTTAGAGAAAGCTTTTGACAATGTTAACTGGAATACTCTCTTTCAAATTCTAAAGGTGGCAGGGGTAAAATACAGGGAGCGAAAGGCTATTTACAATTTGTACAGAAACCAGATGGCAGTTGTTGTGGCGTAACAAGGTAGCTACGCCACACTGAGAAGTAGCCGAAAGGGCACGCGTCAACTCACGCCGTCTTGCGTTAAGTCTGAAACAGGATACTTTATGAATGCTACAAAGAAAAGAACGGAGCTTCTCGTATACTTAACTTTAATTAATTGTCGTACATTTCTCTTGATAATACAAGTGAGAGTCTCTCCAGATATGGTTAATGGCGCCTTGCTAGGTCGTAGCCATGGACTTAGCTGAAGGCTATTCTAACTGTCTCTCGGCAAATGAGAGAAAGGCTTCGTACGTGTAGTCGCTAGCAATGTCGTCCGTACAACTGGGGCGAGTGCTAGTCCGTCTCTCTAGCCCTGCCGTGTGGTGGCGCTCGGTCTGCCATCACACAGTGGCGACACGCGGGTCCGACATGTACTAATGGACCGCGGCCGATTTAAAGCTACCACCTAGCAAGTGTGGTGTCTAGCGGTGACACCACAGCAGTTATAAGAGTCGAGGGACATGAAAGGGAAGCAGTGGTTGGGAAGGGAGTAAGACAGGGTTGTAGCCTCTCCCCGATGTTATTCCATCTGTATATTGAGCAAGCAGTAAAGGAAACAAAAGAAATATTTGGAGTAGGTATTAAAATCCATGGAGAAGATATAAAAACTTTGAGGTTCGCCGATGACATTGTAATTCTGTCAGAGACAGCAAAGGACTTGGAAGAGCAGTTGAACGGAATGGATGGTGTCTTGAAAGGAGGATATAAGATGAACATCAACAAAAGCAAAACGAGGATAATGGAATGTAGTCGAATTAAGTCGGGTGATGTTGAGGGTATTAGATTAGGAAATGAGACACTTAAAGTAGTAAAGGAGTTTTGCTATTTGGGGAGCAAAATAACTGATGATGGTCGAAGTAGAGAGGATATAAAATGTAGACTGGCAATGGCAAGGAAAGCGTTTCTGAAGAAGAGAAATTTGTTAACATCGAGTATAGATTTAAGTGTCAGGAAGTCATTTCTGAAAGTATTTGTATGGGGTGTAGCCATGTATGGAAATGAAACATGGACGATAAATAGTTTGGACAAGAAGAGAATAGAAGCTTTCGAAATGTGGTGCTACAGAAGAATGCTGAAGATTAGATGGGTAGATCACATAACTAATGAGGAGGTACTGAATAGGATTGGGGAGAAGAGGAGTTCGTGGCACAACTTGACCAGAAGAAGGGATCGGTTGGTAGGACATGTTCTGAGGCATCAAGGGATCACCAATTTAGTATTGGAGGGCAGCGTGGAGGGTAAAAATCGTAGGGGGAGACCAAGAGATGAATACACTAAGCATATTCAGAAGGAAGTAAGTTGCAGTAGGTACTGGGAGATGAAGAAGCTTGCACAGGATAGAGTAGCATGGAGAGCTGCATCAAACCAGTCTCAGGACTGAAGACCACAACAACAACAACATCCCCGCTCAGGCTTCTCGCCGTCCTCATGGTAAGAGCTGGCACCTCGTCCTCCAAAAACATGGGGCCAATACCATTGGCTTCCAGTAACCAACTGACACCTGTTCTCCCGAGTGCCACCGCTCGCCGGCCAGTTCCCTGAGCCAGCAACGCGGCCGGTGTGTCAACCACGGTGCGGCTCCACAGGGGACAGTCTTGCCCTGTTATTGTCCATCGCCATTTGCGACGGCTCCAAGTTACTGCCTCTTCCCTGTTCCACCATACACATCCTAACAGTCACTCTTCGCCTCTCCTTGCCTCAATGTGGAGCTGCGTCCCTTGATTTTGCAGTCACCACCGGTGCTCTTTGCCGGGGCGGGACGACAACAGTAGCACGGGCGCCAGATGCTAAGGCAAGGCACAAATTGCATCAGTGGAAGTACAAGGTGCCAAGTTGTCGCGTTCCACCTGAACATGAGAAAGAGACTACAGATGTCTCAGCCTCTCCATTAACATCTAAAGTTAGAGTTTATTTTATGACAAAATCATAGCAATATACAGAATACATCCGCACCATAAGAAACTGACAATCAGCAATGTGTGGTGGTGATTCAGAGTGCCTGAGTATGTGGTCTCCATGTGTGATGCTCAAACCGAAGCTATGAGACGTTTACCCTCTCCAGGATGAAACGTAATTATTAATATATACACTCCTGGAAATTGAAATAAGAACACCGTGAATTCATTGTCCCAGGAAGGGGAAACTTTATTGACACATTCCTGGGGTCAGATACATCACATGGTCACACTGACAGAACCACAGGCACATAGACACAGGCAACAGAGCATGCACAATGTCGGCACTAGTACAGTGTATATCCACCTTTCGCAGCAATGCAGGCTGCTATTCTCCCATGGAGACGATCGTAGAGATGCTGGATGTAGTCCTGTGGAACGGCTTGCCATGCCATTTCCACCTGGCGCCTCAGTTGGACCAGCGTTCGTGCCGGACGTGCAGACCGCGTGAGACGACGCTTCATCCAGTCCCAAACATGCTCAATGGGGGACAGATCCGGAGATCTTGCTGGCCAGGGTAGTTGACTTACACCTTCTAGAGCACGTTGGGTGGCACGGGATACATGCGGACGTGCATTGTCCTGTTGGAACAGCAAGTTCCCTTGCCGGTCTAGGAATGGTAGAACGATGGGTTCGATGACGGTTTGGATGTACCGTGCGCTATTCAGTGTCCCCTCGACGATCACCAGTGGTGTACGGCCAGTGTAGGAGATCGCTCCCCACACCATGATGCCGGGTGTTGGCCCTGTGTGCCTCGGTCGTATGCAGTCCTGATTGTGGCGCTCACCTGCACGGCGCCAAACACGCATACGACCATCATTGGCACCAAGGCAGAAGCGACTCTCATCGCTGAAGACGACACGTCTCCATTCGTCCCTCCATTCACGCCTGTCGCGACACCACTGGAGGCGGGCTGCACGATGTTGGGGCGTGAGCGGAAGACGGCCTAACGGTGTGCGGGACGTAGCCCAGCTTCTTGGAGACGGTTGGGATGGTCCTCGCCGATACCCCAGGAGCAACAGTGTCCCTAATTTGCTGGGAAGTGGCGGTGCGGTCCCCTACGGCACTGCGTAGGATCCTACGGTCTTGGCGTGCATCCGTGCGTCGCTGCGGTCCGGTCCCAGGTCGACGGGCACGTGCACCTTCCGCCGACCACTGGCGACAACATCGATGTACTGTGGAGACCTCACGCCCCACGTGTTGAGCAATTCGGCGGTACGTCCACCCGGCCTCCCGCATGCCCACTATACGCCCCCGCTCAAAGTCCGTCAACTGCACATACGGTTCACGTCCACGCTGTCGCGGCATGCTACCAGTGTTAAAGACTGCGATGGAGCTCCGTATGCCACGGCAAACTGGCTGACACTGACGGCGGCGGTGCACAAATGCTGCGCAGCTAGCGCCATTCGACGGCCAACACCGCGGTTCCTGGTGTGTCCGCTGTGCCGTGCGTGTGATCATTGCTTGTACAGCCCCCTCTCGCAGTGTCCGGAGCAAGTATGGTGGGTCTGACACACCGGTGTCAATGTGTTCTTTTTTCCATTTCCAGGAGTCTATATAAGATATTGAATCTAGCGACAAACTCAGTATCTAGGAACGAACTAAACGAGTTCAGAACAGCTATTAGAAACATATGCCTCAGTTATCGCATAAAAATTACTGTCACTTCTTAACTAATACTATGTAAAACACACTTAAGTGTACATCTCTGGTCTGATGAAAGTAAAGGACTTAACTTGAAAAAATTAAAGAAGGAAAGAAATTAAATAAATTTGAGGACGAAGCAAGTGAAATCCCTCAAATCGGCACAGGACCTGACGGCAATCGACAGTACACATGAAACGAGGAACACGGGAGAGTAGACTGAATCAGTGTTGATGTACTACGGTCGGGTGTTTTCAGATGGTTCCGAAGCGCCAAGAAACACGCTTATACGTTAAGAACGTAGGCTTCCGCTCTGTTGCAACACTATTTGAATCCAGTCTGCCGGAGTCAGAAATTCAGCGTGCGTGTTATGGAGAGCATCGGTTTGGGGCATCGATCGCGGCTGTTGCAGTGTACGCAACGGTGGGAAGGGGGCATGGGGAGGGGGGAGGGGGGGAGGGGGGAAAAAAGGAAGCGAGGCTGTGAGGCCGGCTCGGCGGACAGACGCCGGCGGCACCCGCGCATGCGCAGCGCGGCGCCGGCGAGGTGCGTGGCGGCGCGGGCGGGGTCGCAACTGGTCGCCATATGGTCACCGCGGGCCAACAATCAATACGCGACGCGCTTCCGACACCATTGTGCGGCGCACAATCGCGCGCCAAACTGATTTCTGTCGCCCCGCGCGGGCGGCCACTCCACGCGGCCGCAAGTGGTGTCTCCGTGCGCCGCGGTGACGTCGCCCGACGGGAGAGCGGGGCAGTCGCTGCGTCGCGGGGGGGACCGAGGGGACTGGCGAACGCGGCGGCTCGTCCACACGTAACGTCCGGGCTCACGTGACGGACGAAACCGCCGGTTCATCCACTCATACACTTAACAATATACCACTAACGAAATTTCTGTCATACGGGACTAGCTACCCGCCATGTCTCCGCACGGCTAGCCCAAGGATCAGCTGCTTGTAATTACAGCCGGCCGGAGTGGCCGAGCGGTTCTAGGCGCTACAGTCTGGAGCTGCGCGACCGCTTCGGTCTCAGGTTCGAATCCTGCCTCGGGCATCGATGTGTGTGATGTCCTTAGGGTAGTTAGGTTTAAGTAGTTCTAAGTTCTAGGGAACTGATGACCTCAGAAATTAAGTCCCATTCTGCTCAGAGCCACTTGAAACTTTTTTTTTTTTTTTTTTTAATTACAGTGTCGCTATCCACAGAGGTCCAACGCGAGCTGTACTTACCGTACGGCTGCGACACTTGCTAGGTATTCTAATGCGTTAATGCGGATCCTGTGGTGTCACCGCCAGACACCACACTTGCTAGGTGGTAGCTTAAATCGGCCGCGGTCCATTAGTACATGTCGGACCCGCGTGTCGCCACTGTGATCGTAGACCGAGCGCCACCACACGGCAGGTCTAGAGAGACGTACGAGCACTCGCCCCAGTTGTACGACGACGTTGCTAGCGACTACACTGACGAAGCCTTTCTCTCATTTGCCGAGAGACAGTTATAATAGCCTTCAGCTAAGTTAATGGCTACGACCTAGCAAGGCGCCATTAACCATTTGTACCATTGCATGTTTCTCAAGATAGTCTCACTTGTATCATCAAGAATGCTGTATACCAAAGGACGATATAAAAGTTAAGTGTTCTAGTAGCTACGTTCTTTTCTTTATCACATTCATTACGAATCCTGTTCCAGACTTCGCGCCAGTCGGCGTGAGTTGACGCGTGCCCTTTCGGCTACTTCACTGTGGACTGGCTGCCTTAACAGTCCACTACAGATCCGATTTACGCTGGAAAAAAAAATTACACTACTTGACATTAAAATTGCTACACCACGAAGATGACGTGCTACAGACGCGAAATTTATCCGACAGGAAGAAGATGCTGTTATATTGAAAATGATTAGCTTTTCAGAGCATTCACACAAGGCTGGCGCCGGTGGCGCAACCTACAACGTGCTGACATGAGGAAAGTTTCCAACCGATTTCTCATACACAAACAGCAGTTGGTCGGCGTTGCTTCGTGAAACGTTGTTGTGATGCCTCGTGTAAGGACGAGAAATGCGTACCATTACGTTTCCGACTTTGATAAAGGTCGGATGGTAGCCTATCGCGATTGCGTTTTATCGTATCGCGACATTGCTGCTCGCGTTGGTCCAGATCCAATAACAGAATATGGAATCGGTGGGTTCAGGAGGGTAATACGGAACGCCGTGCTGGATCCCAACGGCCTCGTATCACTAGCAGTCGAGATGACGGGCATCTTATCCGCATGGCTGTAACGGATCGTGCAGCCACGTCTCGATCCCTGAGTCAACAGATGGGGACGTTTCCAAGACGACAACCATTTGCACGAACAGTTCGACGACGTTTGCAGCAGCATAGACTATCAGCTCGGAGACCATGGCTGCGGTTACCCTTGACGCTGCATCACAGACAGGAGCGCCTGCGAGCGCCTGGGTCCACGAATGGCAAAACGTCGTTTTTTCGGATGAATCCAGGTTCTGTTTACAGCATCATGATGGTCGCATCCGTGTTTGGCGATATCGTGGTGAACGCACATTGGAAGCGTGTATTCGTCATCGCCATACTGGCGTATCACCCGGCGTGATGGTATGGGGTGCCATTGGTTACACGTCTCGGTCACCTCTTTTTCGCATTGACGGCACTTTGAACAGTGGACGTTACATTTCACATGTGTTGCGACCCGTGACTCTACCCTTCATTTGATCCCTACGAAACCCTACATTTCAGCAGTATAATGCACGACCGCATGTTGCAGGTCCTGTACAGGCCTTTCTGGATACAGAAAATGTTTGACTGCTGCCCTGGTCAGCACATTCACCAGATCTTTCACCAATTGAAAACGTCTGGTCAATGGCGACCGAGCGACTGGCTCGTCACAATACGCCAGTCACTACTCTTGATGAGCTGTGGTATCTTGTTGAAGCTGCCTGGGCAGCTGTACCTGTACACGCCATCCAAGCTCTGTTTGACTCAATGCCCAGGCGTATCAAGGCGTCTATTACGGCCAGAGGTGGTTGTTCTGCGTACTAATTTCTCAGGATCTATGCACCCAAATTGCGTGAAAATGTAATCACATGTCAGTTCTAGTATAATATATTTGTCCAATGAATACCCGTTTATTATCTTCATTTCTTCCCGGTGTAGCAATTTTAATGGCCAGTAGGGTAGTTCCGCTTTTGGGCACAAGGTGCAAGTCTGACGCTGTGAAAGCAAGAATGACGTATAGAAATGTTTGTACATGTAATTGACTAGGAATGTGACGTAGGCAGAAACGGTCAAACAAGGAAAAAGACATACTGTTTATTTTATTACTAACCGCTATGAGCCATGCTCACTCCCAACTATGCGTTTTCGTGAACTTCACTGTCTATCTGTGTTTGGAGGCCTTCAGCCGTGAAAGAGTTGCTTTTGGTAGATGTTCGGCTATGTGCTGCTTTGGTTGTAGATGTGTTATTAAATTATAATAAATTACAATTAGAAGGTGAAGCTGACGCCAACCTTATTTGGCCGTTTCCACAAATTACCTGTTCTGCCCAGCGGGTTTAGCGCTTTTGGTCACAAGGTGCAAGTCTGACGCTGTGAAAGCAAAAAAGACACATAGAAATGTTTGTATATGTAATGGACTAGGAATGGGACATAGGTAGAAAAGGTCAAACAAGGGAAAAAGGCATAATGCTGATATTGTTACTAACCGCTACTTACAGAATTTGTTCAATACGAGCATCAGAGACACACCAGATGCTGCACAGTGCCAGAATTACTGGTGGCCAACATTGGAACTAATCTTTTTCCAGCGAAAATCGGTTCGCATTTATGCATTAGCGTAAGCACGAAGTTTAGGTACGGACATTGCACTTCCATGAGCAGCTGCAATTTAACTGTAGCCACCTGGTATCGCCGGCCGCGGTGGCCGAGCGGTTCTAGGCGCCTCAGTCCGGAACCGCGCGACTGCTACAGTCGCAGGTTCGAATCCTGTCTCGAGCATGGATGTATGTGATGTCCTTAGGCTAGTTAGGTTTAATTAGTTCTAGGTTCTAGGGGACTAATGACCTCAGTTGTTACGTCCCATAGTGCTCAGAGCCATTTGAACCATTTAATGATGTGATTCAAGAAGAAAAAGGAGTCAATAGGGAAGAGGTAGGGGATCCAATATCACAATTAGAATTTAGAACAGCTTTGAATTAGAAAACAGAATAAGGCAGAAATGGTAGATAACATTCCACTGGAATTTCTAAACTCATTAGGGAAAGTGGTAACAAGTAAAATCGAGAACGTTCACAGGGGCTGCCGACATGGAAAATGCGTTCGACAGTGTAAAATGGTGCAAATTCTCAAAATAGGGGTAATCTATAGGGAAAGAAGGGTAATATACATTATGTGCAGGAACCAAGATGTAACAATGATACTGGAAGACCAAGAACGGAGTGATCGGATTAAAAAGGGTGTAAAGCAGAGATGTAGTCTTACGTATTAATGCACCCCTACAGTTCAATGTATACATCGGAGAATCAGAGAGGGGAAAAACAGTTCAAGAGTTTGATTAAAAATTAGGGTGAAAGATATCAATGATAAGATTCGCTCATGACATTCCCGAGAATGTACTTTTGGAGCGAAGCATCGTGTGGTTGTGAGACACGAGCTGTGGGAAAACTGAAACAGAACGGCATAGAAGCATTTGAGATGTAGTGCTACAAAGAAATGTTGAAAATTAGATGGACTGATAAGGTGAGGAATGAGGAGTTTCTCCGCGGAATCGGTGAAGAAAGGAATAGTTGGAAAGGAGGAGGGATGGGATGACAGGACATCTGTTAAGAGAATGATAGCACATTTGTTAAAACATCGGGGAATAACTTCCGTGGTAGTAGAGGGAGCTGCAGAGACTTAAAACTGTAGAAGAAGAGGAACCAGTCACAATGACGAAAAAAATGTTACGTAGACGTAAATAGACCTGCACGAGACAGATTAGCGTGGAGAGCTACATAAAACTGGCTTTCGGACTGAGGATTACAATATTTTAGTTTCAGTTACTCTCATTCAATTTCTGCCGCTCTGCTTAAATTACGAGAGAGACTCAACAAGAGGGACAACTGGTACTAAATGCAGCACAAAATGCTTTTTCAGCAGCTGAACAGCAATTTTGATTCTTGGGTGGAATATTCGTTGTTAAGCGAAGGACTTGTCATCAGACCGAGTCCCGAACCGGTATCTTTGGCTTTGGTAGAGTAGCATGTTGTAGGGAAGCAGCCTACTCACGCTGTAGTAAATTCACATCAGTCTTTCTATTGTGTGCCAGCCAGTCTGCTGTAACTAGCTCTGACGTCATAAATATTGCGCAATACTTTAAAAATCAAGCAAATTCCCTAAAACTTTTCTAGCATGTCAGAAGTAATACTAAATTAATGTGTGTTGAATATCAGTTCGATAACTTTAGCCATTTTTGAAATTTGGACGTTTTTCTGTAAAAATCATTGGCGCAACAGAAAAGAGCTAGAGACTTCAAAATTTATATTTAGATTCATCTTTCATAATGATTTAATAAAAACAGTACTTTGGATTTCACAAATTAAGATTTTAGTGGAAATTCATGATTTTGTGGTTTTCGTCTCAAAACTGAAGGAAGCAAGATAGATTAAGTAGGCTAATAAATAAGGCTAGGATGTTTAGATTTAAATAGGTTGGAGGTCCGCTATGACTATGAAGACGTGAAAAGTTTCTTTTGAATACCTATAAAATTATAGCGATAGCGGATCTCAAAAGGGCCAGTTCAGAGCTCATCTACTGCATGCAGTGTAATTTAATTAATTCTCTCGCCCAAAATATTTAACTTAGCCACGTCAAAAATTTATTATCAATACTTACCTGCGTGCTGAATGCACATTTAAATTAAGAGCTTCATCGGCCATCAGCAAAAGAAGCTATAATTTATTATGTAACTTGAAGTGGTGCGTTACTAGCCCAGCGGCTAGTCGGGAGAGCCGATTTGATCAGGCGTTCCCTCAGCCGTCCGCACCGCGGCTTTATATATAAGAACGCTGAGCGAGGAAGTAAGGCCCCAGTTCTCTCCAGACGCTGAATAACACGCCATCTGTGTCGGGAGTCGCGTCGCATCGGTATCACTGCTACAAACAGCCTCGGGTGCCGTATTAAGTTACTCGAGATGCGCGTAACCAGGAAATCATTTCAAGTGAAGTGTTAATTCTGGGATGATTTTCATTATCTAGCTTCAGTTTGCGTATTGTCGTATTTTCACGTGCCGTCGCGGGACAGACATTCTACCAATTATTTAGCGTGGCGTTTGATGAAACTAATCATCAAATTATGGCGAGCATTCATTTCAGCATTTAATTCGGACATTTATAGTTGCATCAGCGCATTGGACTCTGAACTGCCCCGATAGTTAGGTTGTAGGGATACTTGTGTGTTTTTTTTTATCTGTGACTTTGAGAATATACTCAACTATTTTGAAAAATCGTTTTTGATTATAAATCCCGGACAATCTCCTAATTCCTCAGAGCTATAAGCTGCAGCTATAATTGCATTCTCAGATGAAGTGGGCACTAGGAACTCTAATTACAGGCTTCACGTTTTGTTAAATCACTTTCTGGGTGCTAAAAAGTAAATAGAGAGGCAGTGTTGAGAACGGCGAAAGACAGCATTAACAACATTCTAAAAGCCAGAAACTGATTCAACATTCAAACTTTTATACAAAAATTATATTTACAAGTAACTCGCCGCCCCACAATGTACCGGATGAACAATCAGAGCGCCCCTCACGTCCCGAAATTAAGTTTTAAAGAGTTCTTGAATAAATCTTTCACTCTGCATGAAGTTTTGATACTACCTGGCAAACTGAAGCCACGACTGACATCCTGAAAGGTTCCTTCTGTTTAGTTATGCATCGTTATCTTTTGGTATCTCTCTTCCTCTGTTTCCTTCTATCTATGGTAGAGTGTGCCGGACGTGTGTGTGGCCAAGTCGCTTCACTGACACGTGCTTGCCCGCTTGATACATTGCTCGGAAGGATTGAATTTAAGGGGCCCGCCCAACGTTTAGTTAAATTATCTGATGATTATTACGTTAATATTGCGCAAGGGATAACGGGGGGGAGGGCTCAAACAACCAAGTGGGCAAGTCAGTAAAGGCTACGCTCTATCATGATCTATAAGGACACCACTTTGTTGGTAACATTGCTCTCTACACAGGACTGGGGTTTGTAATGAACATTAAATTCATGACATTGCTCTCGACACAGGACTGGGGTTTGTAATGACCACTAAATCCATGACATCCAGTTTATAGGTCACTTATTGTCTAGATCCCCCCCCCCCCCATGAACCATGGACCTTGCCGTTGGTGGGGAGGCTTGCGTGCCTCAGTGATACAGTGATACAGATGGCCGTACCATAGGTGCAACCAAAACGGAGGGGTATCTGTTGAGAGGCCAGACAAACATGTGGTTTCTGAAGAGGGGCAGCAGCGTTTTCAGTAGTTGCAGGGGCAACAGTCTGGATGATTGACTGATCTGGCCATGTAACATTAACCAAAACGGCCTTGCTGTACTGGTACTGCAAACGGCTGAAAGCAAGGGGAAACTACAGCCGTAATTTTTCCCGAGGACATGCAGCTTTACTGTATGATTAAATGATGATGGCGTCCTCTTGGGTAAAATATTCCGGAGGTAAAATAGTCCCCCAATCGGATCTCCGGGCGGGGACTAATCACGAGGACGTCGTTATCAGGAGAAAGAAAACTGGCATTCTACGGATCGGAGCGTGGAATGTCAGATCCCTTAATCGGGCAGGTAGGTTAGAAAATTTAAAAAGGGAAATGGATAGGTTAAAGTTAGATATAGTGGGAATTAGTGAAGTTCGGTGGCAGGAGGAACAAGACTTTTGGTCAGGTGATTACAGGGTTATAAATACAAAATCAAATAGGGGTAATGCAGGAGTAGGTTTAATAATGAATAAAAAAAATAGGAGTGCGGGTTAGCTACTACAAACAGCATAGTGAACGCATTATTGTGGCCAAGATAGACACAAAGCCCATGCCTACTACAGTAGTACAGGTTTATGTGCCAACTAGCTCTGCAGATGATGAAGAAATTGATGAAATGTATGACGAGATAAAAGAAATTATTCAGGTAGTGAAGGGAGACAAAAATTTAATAGTCATGGGTGACTGGAATTCAACAGTAGGAAAAGGGAGAGAAGGAAACATAGTAGGTGAATATGGATTGGGGGGAAGAAATGAAAGAGGAAGCCGCCTTGTAGAATTTTGCACAGAGCATAACTTAATCATAGCTAACACTTGGTTCAAGAATCATAAAAGAAGGTTGTATACCTGGAAGAATCCAGGAGATACTAAAAGGTATCAGATAGATTATATAATGGTAAGACAGAGATTTAGGAACCAGGTTTTAAATTGTAGGACATTTCCAGGGGCAGATGTGGATTCTGACCACAATCTATTGGTTATGAACTGCAGGTTGAAACTGAAGAAACTGCAAAAGGGTGGGAATTTAGGGAGATGGGACCTGGATAAACTGAAAGAACCAGAGGTTGTAGAGAGTTTCAGGGAGAGAATAAGGGAACAATTGACAGGAATGTGGGAAAGAAATACAGTAGAAGAAGAATGGGTAGCTCTGAGGGATGAAGTAGGGAAGGCAGCAGAGGATCAAGTAGGTAAAAAGACGAGGGCTAATAGAAATCCTTGGGTAACAGAAGAAATATTGAATTTAATTGATGAGAGGAGAAAATATAAAAATGCAGGCAAAAAGGTATTAAAACGTCTCAAAAATGAGATCGACAGGAAGTGCAAAATGGCTAAGCAGGGATGGCTAGAGGACAAATGTAAGGATGTAGAGGCTTGTCTCACTAGGGGTAATATACATACTGCCTACAGGAAAATTAAAGAGACCTTTGGAGAGAAGAGAACCACTTGTATGAATATCAAGAGCCCAGATGGCAACCCAGTTCTAAGCAAAGAAGGGAAGGCAGAAAGGTGGAAGGAGTATATAGAGGGTTACAAAGGGCGATGTACTTGAGGACAGTATTATGGAAATGGAAGAGGATGTAGATGAAGATGAAATGGGAGATACGATACTGCGTGAAGAGTTTGACAGAGCACTGAAAGACCTGAGTCGAAACAAGGCCCCGGGAGTAGACAATATTCCATTATAACTACTGACGGCCTTGGGAGAGCCAGTCCTGACAAAACTCTACCATCTGGTGAGCAAGATGTATGAGACAGGCGAAATACCCTCAGACTTCAAGAAGAATATAATAATTCCAATCCCAAAGAAAGCAGGTGTTGACAGATGTGAAAATTACCGAACTATCAGTTTAATAAGTCACAGCTGCAAAATACTAACGCGAATTCTTTAGAGACGAATGGAAAAACTGGTAGAAGCGGACCTCGGGGAAGATCAGTTTGGATTACGTGGAAATGTTGGAACACGTGAGGCAATACTAACCTTACGACTTATCTTAGAAGAAAGATTAAGAAAAGGCAAACCTACGTTTCTAGCATTTGTAGACTTAGAGAAAGCTTTTGACAACGTTAACTGGAATACTCTCTTTCAAATTCTGAAGGTGGCAGGGCTAAAAATGGAAATGTCGTGTGGCTAGGGCCTCCCATCGGGTAGACCGTACAGGGAGCGAAAGGCTTTTTACAATTCGTACAGAAACCAGGTGGCAGTTATAAGAGTCGAGGGGTATGAAAGGGAAGCAGTGGTTGGGAAGGGAGTACGACAGGGTTGTAGCCTCTCCCCGATGTTATTCAATCTGTATATTGAGCAAGCAGTAAAGGAAACAAAAGAACAATTCGGAGTAGGTATTAAAATTCATGGAGAAGAAGTAAAAACTTTGAGGTTCGCCGATGACATTGTAATTCTGTCAGAGACAGGAAAGGAATTGGAAGAGCAGTTGAACGAAATGGTCAGTGTCTTGAAAGGAGGATATAAGATGAACATCAACAAAAGCAAAACGAGGATAATGGAATGTAGTCAAATTAAATCGGGTGATGCTGAGGGGATTAGATTAGGAAATGAGAGACTTAAAGTAGTAAAGGAGTTTTGCTATTTAGGGAGTAAAATAACTGATGATGGTCGAAGTAGAGAGGATATAAAATGTAGACTGGCAATGGGAAGGAAAGCGTTTCTGAAGAAGAGAAATTTGTTAACATCGAGTATAGATTTAAGTGTCAGGAAGTCGCTTCTGAAAGTATTTGTATGGAGTGTAGCCATGTATGGAAGTGAAACATGGACGATAACCAGTTTGGAGAAGAAGAGAATAGAAGCTTTCGAAATGTGGTGCTACAGAAGAATGCTGAAGTTAAGGTGGGTAGATCGCGTAACTAATGAGGAGGTATTGAATAGGATTGGGGAGAAGAGAAGTTTGTGGCTTAACATGAGTAGAAGAAGGGATCGGTTGGTAGGACATGTTTTGAGGCATCCAGGGATCACAAATTTAGCATTGGAGGGCAGCGTGGAGGGTAAAAATCGTAGAGGGAGACCAAGAGATGAATACACTAAGCAGATTCAGAAGGATGTAGGTTGCAGTAGTTACTGGGAGATGAAGAAGCTTGCACAGGATAGAGTAGCATGGAGAGCTGCATCAAACCAGTCTCAGGACTGAAGACCACAACAACAACAACAATGTCTAGATCCCAGAAATTTCACAAACTTAATATGACATTTATTATCTATATTCCCCAAAACTTTACAAATTAAATAATTGCAGCAAACAAAGTCAAGTCAAATATCTTCGAGTTTTGTCTCGCACTGACGGTGCTTAAACTAACAGGCATCTCGTTCCTATTTAAGCACTGGGAATGATGATCAGACTACGTTGCTGCCCTTGAGGTCCGTCTGCTGGGACAGTGATCGAAATTCGCACCCAAGATTACTACTAGGACCGAATAACAAAAATTCTCTTTGGTGGAAAAACGGGGTAACAAAGCAGACACAAACATATCCCATATTCATAAAAGAAAGCACATTCTAAAAAGTAAAACATCCTGTGAAATACGGCACACGCAAGTAACCAGTTAACAGCACATGTAAGCATCCTCACCTTAACTAATTTCCAAGACCGAACCGGTAGCTCGCTGGTAGTGCAATTCGGCACCACGTGGGTGGCCGATACCAACAGCTAATTTCTTTGTACTCGCCCCTGTGTTCGTTCTTGCTTTCCATACTATACAATCATTCACACGTTCAACCTATTATTTATCAAAGTAGTTAGGACGTGCTGTTTGCAATTGGGGGTTAAAAAAGAACCGTGAACAAAATTTATGAGATGGCCTAGAAAAAGTTTACGTCACACGCTTAGAACCTTAAGTATGCCGCACACGCATCTCCTACCAGGTTTCACACGGAATCGTCATCCAAATTACTCACCAGCCGTTACGACCACGTGTTAACTAGGCGGGGTGAGGCCCCAGGTTACTTTAACATAAAAAAAAAGCTGCTTCTAAAAGTGAAACTATACAATTTTTTTTAGAGCTACTGCTGCCCTCGTGTGCTGAAGACACCGATTGCAGCACTATAAAGGGGTAACGCGAGCCTCTGAAAAAGAATCCCAAACTGAAAACATTAACTGTAAAGGCAAAATTTCTAAAAAAAAAAAATGAACGAATAGCCGTAACGACACGCTAACTATTTCAATCCTGAAAAAGAGCGGATTAGTAACAGTGTAAAACATAATACCTCATCGCACTATGAAACTCGCGGCAAAGACGGAGATTGCCCTCGATTCCGTCCGCTCAGTTCAGCCGCTACCCTAAGAGTGACCATCATGGCGGCTCTCAACGGCCGTTGCCTTACATGGAGGGGAAGGGGACTTGTTACCAACCCCGGACTACACCCTGGCAAACAGGTGCATCATCTCTGTCTTTACTCCAGGCTCAGGTTGGCACTAACCGACCTACAGTGTGACCACATCTCTGCCAGCAGACCAACTCTTAATACAAACCCCAAACTTAATCAACCCAATGCACATAGTGGGATTAGGGAAAGGAAGTGCATTTATGTAATTATGAATTGAATTAAATTAACAGGCAGTCGACCTCTTCACTGGAGATATCACTATTTAAACTAAATTAATGTTCAACGTATAATGCAACAAAAAACTAATTGTAATGAGATGGAACAAACTGTTCCCTCTCAATCCGCACTGTCACTACGTATCGCCTGTTTTTTTTTTTTGTTTAAAAAAAAACTTTCCCTGGTTTTAAAAACTATTTGGTTCTACGTCTAATCTACGTTGCCTTCATTAACGACGCACTTCAAATACATTGTGCAGCAAATGTACTATGATTATACGAAATCCCTTACAGCAGTCAGGGTACGAAAAACTGCTGACCAAAATTCTAGCTCAATTATTAAGTAACATTCTAAAGCGGCTTCAGTTTGCGGAAGCAGGTAGTTTTCATTAAAAGCTCGCACGCGACAAGTGCTTTATTGTCTCCGGCGCACTGTTATCGATTACGCTGCCCCCCCCCCCCCTATGTATCCCTTTTCCTAACACTGTTCGCCCCACTCGTTCCAAACACTGCAATGTTAATTAATACTATTTATACGGGCGATGCACAAAGTAATTGCTTCTGTCCGTTATACCACAGTATTACGCAAACTAGTATCTATGGTGGAGGCTTTAACAAATTGCGACAGAGTTTCTTTGTTCCAAAATGAAGCCTTGCAATTGACATGTCATGTTCCCAAAACGCTGCCATTTGAAACAAACGTGTATTTGTGGCGGGCGTTTTGCGTTCATTGGTTTACTTATCAGCTCATACGCAGTCTGTAAATGTATGAAGCCCAACTTCCACACTGCCACAGAATACTTAATGTCGGCAGGTCTGACACTACACGAGGTTGTACTACTCACCTTTCTTCGCCTTTCATTCCCTGACGAGTGCACTCGCGCTCAAAGAAGAGCTAAACTCTCCCTTGAGTCACTTAACAAATTCTACAGGCAATTTAAATACATACTTAAAATTGATTTAATAGCCCAGCAGTTTTTATGGACACGGATGCACTTCCGCTGTAAACAAAGGCCACGGCCGGAATTAGTTTAAAACAGTTCTCTAGAGACAGCAATAAAGTAACGACGCACAGGTGCCCAAGCTACCATTAGTTACAACATTAGAAAATTGCAGTGAAATGCAGGAAGATCTGCAGCGGATAGGCACTTGGTACAGGGACTGTCAACTGACCCTTAACATCGACAAATGTAATGTATTACGAATACATAGAAAGAAGAATCCTTTATTGTATGATTATATGATAGCGGAACAAACACTGGTAGCAGTTATTTCTGTAAAATATCTGGGAGTATGCGTACGGAACGATTTGAAGTGGAATTATCATATAAAATTAATTGTTGGTAAGGTGGGTGCCAGGTTGAGATTCATTGGCAGAGTCCTTAGAAAATGTAGTCCATCAACAAAGGAGGTGGCTTACAAAACACTCGTTCGACCTATACTTGAGTATTGCTCATCAGTGTGGGATCCCTAGCAGCTCGGGTTGACAGAGGAGATAGAGAAGATCCAAAGAAAAGTGGCACGTTTCGTCCCAGGGTTATTTGGTAAGCGTGATAGCGTTACGGAGATGTTTAGCAAACTCACGTGGCAGACTCCGCAGGGGAGGCGCTCTGCATCGCGGTGTAGCCTGCTGTCCAGGTTTCGAGAGGGTGCGTTTCTGGATGAGGTATCGAATATATTGCTTCCTCCTACTTATACCTCCCGAGGAGATCACGAAAGTAAAATTAGAGGGATTCGAGTGGGCACGGAGGCTTTCCGGCAGTCGTTCTTCCCGCGAACCATACGAGACTGGAACAGGAAAGGGAGGTAATGACAGTGGCACGTAAAGTGCCCTCCGCCACACACCGTTGGGTGGCTTGTGGAGTATAAATGTAGATATAGATGTAGATGTAGAACAAATAACTTGAATCCAATAAGAGTCACCTTCTTTAACAACTGAACTAATTCCAAACACAGCTTGCATGCCAAACCAGTAATTTAGAAATGAAAACACACATCCACTTCGTGGTATTAACTACACTTGAAGCCTACGGTGTAGTGATTTATTGTGCTAAGTAAGAACGGCAGCTCAACTCGACACACACAAAGGTAACAGAATTTACTCGCGCGATTTTCGCAAGCTACCCTGATCAAATGGTCCATTCAGACGAAGCACAAGTGGGGAGTGTATAACCAAGTTCTTCTATGAGTCGTAAAATTTAAAGGGGAATAGTTTTTAAATAATATTGTTAATCACAGAAACCAGAAACACTTTGAGGGATGTTGAGCTGCACAGCACTCAGTCAAAACTCGCCACTTTCATGAATGATGAGGGTAACACAAACAGTCATCTCGAGGCAGATGAAAATCCCTGACCCCATCGGGAATCGAACCCGGGACCCCGTGCTCGGGAAGCGAGAACGCGACCGCGAGACCACGAGCTGCGAATAGTAACAAGAGGAGTATGATATGCAGCATCGTAGCTAAAGCACACTGAAAAGACTGAAAGAAATGATCGCATTGTAAACTGTCTTGCCCCAAGTATACAATGTGCGAAACAACGAACTTAACCAAAGGGGAAGCTACGAAACGTACCCAAACGTAATGAGTGTCCGACAAGCTGCTAGAGAACCCAGCTTGTCTTCGGTACAACAGCCGCTTTCCCCAAGTGGTAGACTCCTTCGCTGCTCGCTGCTGCGCACATTAACACCGTTACGGCGATAAACACCAGGGCTGGCTCCTCTCATCTGTCCAAGTAGCCCCAGCCAGCAACTCGGCGTGCACACGAGGAAGAACATCGGTTCAAAAATGGTTCAAATGGCTCTGAGCACTATGGGACTTAATATCTGAAGTCATCAGTCCCCTAGGCTTAGAACTACTTAAACCTAACTAACCTAAGGACATCACACACATCCATGCCCGAGGCAGCAGTCAAACCTGCGACCGTAGCAGCAGCGCGGTTCCGGACTGAAGCACCTAGAACCGCTCGGTCACAACGGCCGGCCGAAGAACTTCGGGCACCCGGCATATGGCTCTGCACCTCAGCGAACGTCGCTGTCCGGCGGCCGAACTTCAAGAGAGCGAGCCCCCTTTCTGCGCGCCATATCAAGCTGCCAACCACGCCATTAAGCCAAAGATGAATACAATTGAGAGCGTGACGCGACCAATCGATTCGCGGCACAGTTTCATTAATAACACCTCTAATAGCCACAATTACCTGACGTATTAACTGAAACAATTCCAAAAAAGATTATTTAAAACCAGCACTGTATGTACAAAAATCTTAACTTGACCCCATTGCAGTAACTTCCAGAAACAGTAGTGCAAAAATCTTCTGTAAGTGAAACGTCAATATCTATAGTTCAAATAACAGAGAATTAAACCACACTGCTTAGAAGACAGATTAAGGAAAGGCAAACCTACGTTTCTAGCATTTGTAGACTTAGAGAAAGCTTTTGACAATGTTGACTGGAATAATCTCTTTCAAATTCTGAATGTGGCAGGGGTAAAATACAGGGAGCGAAAGGCTATTTACAATTTGTATAGAAATCAGATGGCAGTTATAAGAGTCGAGGGGCATGAAAGGGAAGCAGTTGTTGGGAAGTGAGTGAGACAGGGTTGTAGCATTTCTCCGATGTTATTCAATCTGTATATTGAGCAAGCAGTAAAGGAAACAAAAGAAAAATTCGGAGTAGGTATTAAAATCCACGGAGAAGAAATAAAAACTTTGAGGTTCGCCGATGACATTGTGATTCTGTCAGAGACAGCAAAGGACTTGGAAGAGCAGTTGAACGGAATGGACAGTGTCTTGAAAGGAGGATATAAGATGAACATCAACAAAAGCAAAACGAGGATAATGGAATGTAGTCGTATTGAATCGGGTGATGCTGAGGGAATTAGATTAGGAAGTGTGACACTTAAAGTAGTAATGTAGAGACGATATAAAACGTAGACTGACAACGGCAAGGAAAGCGTTTCTGAAGAAGAGAAATTTGTTAACAACGAGTACAGATTTAAGTGTCAGGATGTCGTTTCTAAAAGTATTTGTATAGAGCGCAGCCATGTATGGAAGTGAAACATGGACGATAAATAGTTTGGACAAGAAGAAAATAGAAGTTTTCGAAATGTGGTACTACAGAAGAATGCTGAAGATAAGGTGGCTTGATCACGTAACTGATGAGTTGGTGCTGAATAGAATAGGGGAGAAGAGGAATTTGTGGCACAACCTGGCTAGAAGAAGGGATCGGTTGGTAGGACATGTTCTGAGGCATCAAGGGATCACCAATTTAGTATTGGAGGGCTGCGTGGAGGGTAAAAATCGTAGAGGGAGATCAAGAGATGAATATACTAAGCAGATTCAGAAGGATGTAGGTTGCAGTAGGTACTGGGAGTTGAAGAAGCTTGCACAGGATAGAGTAGCATGGAGAGCTGCATCAAACCAGTCTCAGGACTGAAGACCACAACAACAACAACAAAACACACTTCAAATGCATATTATCAAATTTCATATTCCATAACTGAATCCAGGGTGCAAATTCTCGTAACCCTCAATTAGAGGATGGACAAAAATTGGAAGACCGAAATCATCACCTCAGATGCATAACATTATCTTGTCCATTAAGATTTAAATTACACAGAATAAAATAAGTACATTCTGAAGGACTAGAACAATGTACATATAAAAGGCTGGTTGGAGGCAACAACTATTACGAGCAGTGAAAGCCTTTCTCATAGCATACACATGCTTCAACTAACATAATCGATACCGAAATCTGACAAATACCTTAACCTTCACACTAACTACCGCCCCGCCTACTTTCCACATTATCAAAATTGGTGGAACGCCTCATTTTGCGCTACCTGAGACCATCGACTATCAGAACATCATTAGGCCAGATCAGTTTGCGTTCCAGCCTTCGGTTTCAGCTGAACTTCAGTTACTGCGAGCCAGGGAATACATCGCCTATAATATGAGTGTCTCCTGTTATATAGGGGCCACATTTTTAGACACATAAAAAGCTTATGACCTTGGACAGGTAAGATCTTGATCAAACTACAAGATATGCAAATCTGGCCTGATTACTGTTGTTCAGTAGTCGGCAGTTTTCGCCCATGACGGTGGAAAATGGTTCACGTCGATGGGCATCGCTTCAGCGTTATACGCCAAAAGGAAGTTATCCCACAGGGCTAAATACACTCTTTTCATCGTTTACGTTAAAGACTTACCCATCCTGCAAGGGGTCGTCCTAGCTCATTTTGCAGACGGAAGAGACTTACCCACCGGTAGCAGCGGTGGGGAAGACAACTCACGCTGACGGAAAAGTAGGCATCAGAGTATCACATTTGTCTCAACATTGACAGAACTAACGAGGGAACCTCCCCATCGCACCCCCCTCAGATTTAGTTATAAGTTGGCACAGTGGATAGGCCTTGAAAAACTGAACACAGATCAATCGAGAAAACAGGAAGAAGTTGTGTGGAACTGTGAAAAAATAAACAAAATATAACTGAGTAGCCCATGACCAACATAGGCAACATCAAGGATGATGTGAACAGAGGCGCGCCGTGGTCTCGTGGTTAGCGTCAGCAGCTGCGGAGCGAGAGGTCCTTGGTTCAAGGCTTCCCTCGAGCGGAAAATTTACTTGCTTTATTTTTGCAAAGTTATGATCTGTCCTTTCGTTCATTGATGTCTCTGTTCACTGTAATAAGTTTAGTGTCTGTGTGTTTCGACCGCACCGCAAAACCGTACGATTAGTAGGCAGAAGGACGTGCCTCTCCAATGGGAACCGAAAATATTTGATCGCAAGGTTATAGGTCTACCGATTCCTCCACAGGAAAACACGTCAGATATATTCTTTACCACACTGCTGACGGCATGTGCGTCACATGACAGGGATTTGTTGTCGACCCACCTAACTTGCACACTTGGCGAATGGGTAAAAAGATTCTTCTACCTTGCCCGATTTAGGTTTACTTGTGGATGTGATAATCACTTCCAAAAAAGTGATGAAAACATAAGTGTGTGTCACATAAACTGCAACAAATGAATGCAACAGTTTCACAGTAGCACAGTTTTCCCTGTCCTCTGTCAAAACATATTTTTTTAACGTTTTCAAATTTTTCCGTGTGTATACGGTCAAATCCTGCATATGTCCAAGCAAATCTGAACATGTCCTAGAATTTCGGAGAGCGAAGTTGATTATGTGTGAGTGCCTGAACTTTGATAATTGTGTGAAAATAAAAAATTAAAATTATCACTCGAAGGAAGACTTGAACACAGGACCTCTCATTCTACAGCTGCTCACGCTAACCACGGGACCACGCCGCTCCTGTGGTCACCTTAATGTTGCCTATGTTGCCGATAGACTACTCAGTTTTTATATTTTGCTTATTTTTTCATAGTTCCACACAACTTCTTCCTGTTTTCTCGATTGATCTGTGTTCAGTTTTTCAAGGCCTATCCACTGTGCCAACTTATAACTAAATCTGAGGGGGGTGCGATGGGGAGGTTCCCTTGTAAGTGTGGTGTCAACGTTAGACACCACGCTAGACGCGATAATCGATAGCGGTCCAGCACTTGCAACCTCTCTGGACTCGCTGGCGCTTGCAGCGCCGCTGTATGGCACAGACAGAGACTGGCAGATTGCACCAGCCGAGTTAGTTACAGGTTGTGAGCGAAGTCAGATTAGAATAGCCTTCAGCTCTCTAGGTTCGCAGCCTCTAGTTCGCGCATGTATTACGCACGTAATACCAGAATAGTGATATCTTGCATGTTGTATAATCCAGTTAATGTTTGTTAATGAGTCATTTGTATTCAAGAAAGACAGTTGTTATTACTTATGTTCCTGGATTGCCGTAGCAGGACAAAGTTACGTAAAAGTTATTTTCTAAAGTATTCCAGTACTAATTATTATGGGATGTTCCAGATTCCAACAACCACCCCACTCGTGCTAGCCTCTCTATCATCCCACTGGAAATCCCAGGGTTGCCGATAGAAAAGCATCCTGCATTTGTGTGAGGCCATGACATGCTGCCATCGACTTTACATCGCTAAGGCTTCGTCTTCACTCACAAACGCTCCAACTTGCGGAACAGGCTTACTCTTCAACGTGGATCGACCGAGTAAAATACAGGGTGATCAAAAAGTCAGTATAAATTTGAAAACTTAATAAACCACGGAATAATGTAGATAGAGAGGTGAAAATTGACACACATGCTTGGAATGACATGGGGTTTTATTAGAAAAAAAAATAGCAAAGTTCACAAAAGGTCCGACAGATGGCGCTGGACAGCAAAACGTCAGTAACTGCTACCGTGACTGGTGAGAGGTACGCCGATATGTTACAGAATCGCATCATCCAAAGCCTGGCTGATAAACACCTGCTGGAACGTACGATGTTTATGCAGGATGACGCTCCACGCCTTATTGCAAGACGAGTGAAAGATCTCTTACGCGCGTCGTTTGGTGATGATCGTGTGCTTAGCTGCCACTTTCGTCATGCTTGGCTTCCCAGGTCCCAGACCTCAGTCCGTGCGATTATTGGTTTTGGGGTTACCTGAAGTCGCAAGTGTATCGTGATCGACCGACATCTCTAGGGATGCTGAAAGACAACATCCGACGCCAATGCCTCACCATAACTACGGACATGCTTCACAGTGCTGTTCAAAACATTATTCCTCGACTACAGCTATTGTTGAGGAATGATGGTGGACATATTGAGCATTTCCTGTAAAGAACATCATCCTTGCTTTGTCTTACTTTGTTATGCTAATTATTGCTATTCTGATCAGATGAAGCGCCATCTGTCGGACATTTTTGAACTATTGTATTTTTTTTGTTCTAATAAAACCCCATGTCATTCCAAGCATGTGTGTCAATTTGTACCTCTCTATCTACATTATTCCGTGATTTATTCAGTTTTCAAATTTATACTGACTTTTTGATCACCCGGTACTTAGGGGTGGCCCTGGATAACAAAGCCATTTTCGAACGTCACATCCACAAGAAGAGGATTCAACTATTACATTTCGTGCACCACTTGGTACCCCTCGTTCAGCAGTGTCCAGATAAACGTTCGAACGAAGCTCCGGCTGTGTCGAGCCAAAGACTTACTTGCACTTCTCTATGGCAGCTCGATGTGGAGAAGTACCAGCGAAAAATCTGAAGTTATTGTTAGTATTTTCTACCAGGCCATTAACATACATCATGAACAGCAAGAGTCCCAACTCACTACACATATTAATGACCCCGCACCTAAGATAAAATTCTGTGTCCACTCTATCAATACATTTTCAGTCCAGTCAGCAATTCATTAGAATCTGAACACGATTGTACACTCGTTAGTAAGCGCTGGTGTGGTCTTGAGAAATCTGCTTTTCGGAAGTCATCTACGAGGCTGTCATTATCAATGGGTTTTATGATACGTGAGAAAATCAGGATGGTAGAAAGGTAACACATTTAGGGCCAAAAAAGGCGCGAGATCCATCTGTGTAAACCAGTGTATCTGGCGGCGTGCATTAATACCGGCGAGTAATCACAAAGAGCGTGCATACAGGGCGGTGTGTTTTGCAGAATTAAAACAGGTAGTTAGCCGTGCTCCAGCTGAGCGGCGGGCTTAATTCGTGGTGGAGGGGTTAGGCTGCCCCTGCCGCGTCACGGAGGGGTGGTCCGTGCTAATCGTTGCCGGAGGGGGCGGCGGTCATACATGCGGTCGCCCAGCACTGCCGCCCCCGCGTCACAGGGCCCTGCCCCCTCTGCTTGTCCGGTGCTTCACGCCACTGTTGTGCTGGAGAATCCCACTTCACGGTCTACACCTCCTCTGACGGGTAGTCATAAATGGTAAAAATGGCTCTGAGCACTATGGGACTCAACTGCTGAGGTCATTAGTCCCCTAGAACTTAGAACTAGTTAAACCTAACTAACCTAAGGACATCACAAACATCCATGCCCGAGGCAGGATTCGAACCTGCGACCGTAGCGGTCTTGCGGTTCCAGACTGCAGCGCCTTTAACCGCACGGCCACTTCGGCCGGCTCATAAATGGTAATTATAACCTGGAAAACATCTAACTGCGATGAGGAAACTTCGAGATGGTGTTACTTTTTTATCTACACTACTGGCCATTAAAATTGCTACACCACGAAGATGACGCGAAAGTTAACAGACAGGAAGTAGATGCTGTGATATGCAAATTATTAGCGTTTCAGAGCATTTACACAAGGTTGGCGCCGGTGGCGACACCTACAACGTGCTGACATGAGGTACGTTTCCAACAGATTTCTCATACAAAAACAGCAGTTCACCGGCGCTGCCTGGTGAAACGTTGTAGTGATGCCTCGTGTAAGGAGGAGAAATGCGTACCATCACGTTTACGACTTCGATAAAGGTCGGATTGTAATCTATCGCAATTGCGGTTTATCGTATCGCGACATTGCTGCTCGCGTTGGTCGAGATCCAATGACTGTTAGCAGAATATGGAATCGGTGGGTTCAGGAGGGTAATACGGAACGCCGTGCTGGATCTCAAAGGCCTCGTATCACTAGCAGCCGAAATGACAGGCATCTTATCCGCATGGCTGTAACGGATCGTGCAGCCACGTCTCGATCCTTGAGTCAACAGATGGGGACGTTTGCAACAACCATCTGCACGAACAGTTCGACGACGTTTGCAGCAGCACGGACTATCAGCTCGGAGACCATGGTTGCGGTTACCCTTGACGCTGCATCACAGACAGGAGCGCCTGCGATGGTGTACTCAACGACGAACTTGGGTGCACGAATGGCAAAACGTCATTTTGTTTGGATAAATGCTGGATCTGTTTACAGCATCATGATGGTCGCATCGGTGTTTGGCGACATCGCTGTGAACGCACATTGGAAGCGTGTATTCGTCATCTCCATACTGGCGTATCACCCGGCGTGATGGTATGGGGTGCCATTGGTTACACGTATCGGTCATCTTGTTCGCATTGACGGCACTTTCAACAGTGGACGTTACATTTCAGATGTGTTATGACCCGTGGCTGTACCCTTCATTCGATCGATTAGCAGGATAATGCACGACCGCATGTTGCAAGTCCTGTACGCGCTTTTCTGGATACAGAAAATGTTCGACTGTTGCCCTGGCCAGCACATTCTCCAGATCTCTCACCAATTGAAAACTTCAATGGTGGCGGAGCAACTGGCTCGTCACAATACGGCAGTCACTACGCTTCATGAACTGTGGTATCGTTTTGAAGCTGCATGGCCAACTGTACCTGTACACGCCATCCGAGCTCTGTTTGACTCAATGCCCAGGAGTATCAAGACCGTTATTACGGCCAGAGTTGGTTGTCCTGGGTACTGATTTCTCAGGATCTATGCACCCAAATTGCGTGAAAATGAATCACATGTTAGTTCTAGTATAATATATTAGTCCAACGAATACCCGTTTATCATCTGCATTTCTTGTTGGAGTAGCAACGTTAGTGGCCATCAGTGTACTTATTTTCACCATTCAATGCGACACATTTTTCCCGTCGGTGGCTGGAGGAGAATTCAGTTGTCTACATTTTGACCCTTCATCGAAGTTGCGACACTAATACCGCATATCGCTACACGATATTTGTTCATTTTTTGCACCATTTCGTGGTTAGTTTTGTTTAGAGCAGGCCCGACCAGACAGCACACCAAAAGCGCTAGCGCTCCTGCCGTGCTCCTTTCTGGTGCCCCGGGCGCACGGTGAGTGGCAACACCAAGGCAGCAGTTGGACGCCGCGGGAGAATCATTTGGTAGCAGATATAGTGGGCGAGGTCGATGCTATTAAAAAAACTGATGGTCGAAGTAGAGACGATATAAAGTGTAGAATGGCAATGGCAAGGAAAGGGTTTCTAAAGAAGAGAAATTTGTTAACATCGAGTATAGATTTAAGTGTCAGGAAGTCGTTTCTGAAAGTATTTGTATGGAGTGTAGCCATGTATGGAAGTGAAACATGGACGATAAATAGTTTGGACAAGAAGAGAACAGAAGCTTTCGAAATGTGGTGCCACAGAACCAATATTGATGATTAGATGGGTAGATCACAAAGCTAATGAGGAGGTATTGAATAGAATTTGTGGCACAAGTTGACTAGAAGAAAGGACCGGTTGGTAGGATATGTTCTGAGACATCAAGGGATCACCAATTTGATACTGGAAGGCAGCGTGGAAGGTAAAAATCGTAGAAGGAGACCAAGAGATGAATACACTAAGCAGATTCAGAAGGATGTAGGCTGCAGTACGTACTAGGACATGAAGCAGCTTGCACAGGATAGAGTAGCGTGGAGAGCTGCGTCAAACCAATCTCAGGACTGAAGACCACAACAACAACAACAACAAAAATTTAATCTCATCGAAAAGCCAGCTGTATGATCATGAGGTGTAATATATCTTCTCACTCAAGGAAGTTATTTGTGGACCAGATGTATCTAACTACATTTCACTAATTGAAATATTTCATGATGAGTCTTCATAGAAATTCGTCAACATTGCTCGACTGAGGACTACTTGCGATTAATATGTCAGACAATCCTCGATGTTGGCTGCTGATGTTCCTCATTACTTCTACCTCCAGCTGATACAATGCAACCTCCTGTTTGTTCAATCCAAGAATCTTCTTGAATTTTGTAGCATATTATCACAAGAGCATTATTCTCGGCTGCACAGAAAAACCTCTAAAGTTACTCCAACGTTTGCGTCGACATTCATGTGCGAGCATTTTCTTTCTTTTGTGTTATCAAATTGACAAAGTTCCGACAATGTTCCGGTTTAAGAGATTTTAATCTGCGTAATTACATGTATCTGACGGCATCACGAGCCATAGTCCGAGATACACTACATACACTAAAATCGGAATACGAGTATATTTATGATTATTAAAAGTTAGTGTACGTGAAGCTTGTTGTAGTTCTGCTTCTCGTAGTCCCAAATGTGCTTATTTAACTCAATAGTAAAAGTTTCTCCTTCGCAGCAAAATGAAAAGTTGAAAAGAAACGCATGTGATAAAACCCTGCTTATAAAAATATGTTGCAATATTCGCCTTTTAGAAGTTGCCTCATTATGTTTCAATACACATATTCGTAAGCATCCCACGTGAGCAGGCTTCGGCGTATAGGTCTCACGCATACATCTGCTCGATAAAAATGCAGTGGTAGGGTGAAACGTCCCCTTTGGAAGATTATGAATTACTGTGCTGGTAAACTTCTACGTTATTTCATACAAAGAGGGCTGAGTAAAAGTGAACGTGCACAGACAGTTCTCTCTTTTCTTATTCTGATCATCACTAAAAAGACACACAATATTTTTTTTTTTTTTTTAGCGTAACGTAATCTGACTTTCAATAATCCCTACATAAGAATAGCCCCGACTAACAATAACGTATACCTTTCATGAATCAGTTACCTCACAAAAATCTTCGTTACTCGAACTACTGCAATACAGCGAGCGCCAATACTGCCAGCTAAATAAAAGATCCTAACTACTGAAGGCATTAACTACTGATAGGCATAGTTAGCAAATCAAAGATTTTGGTAGAGAACAAACAATGTATTTACCTTAATAGCGTTCAAAATTCATTATATATATATATATATATATATATATATATATGTTGGGTGATCAAAAAGTCAGTATAAATTTGAAAACTGAATAAATCACGGAATAATGTAGATAGAGAGGTACAAATTAACACACATGCTTGGAATGACATGGGGTTTTATTAGAACCAAAAAAATACAAAAGTTCAAAAAATGTCCGACAGATGGCGGTTCATCAGATCAGAATAGCAATAATTAGCATAACAAAGGAAGACAAAGGAAAGATCATTTTCTTTACAGGAAATGGTCAATATGTCCACCATCATTCCTCAACAATAGCTGTAGTCGAGGAATAATGTTGTGAACAGCACTGTAAAGCATGTCCGGAGTTATGGTGAAGCATTGGCGTCGGATGTTGTCTTTCAGCATCCCTAGAGATGTCGGTCGATCACAATACACTTGCGACTTCATCCTATAATCGCATGGACTGAGGTCTGGGGACCTGGGAGGCCAAGCAGGACGAAAGTGGCGGCTGAGCACACGATCATCACCAAACGACTCACGCAAGAGATCTTTCACGCATCTAGCAATACTTTGTTTTTCATTTATTTATTTATTTTTGGTTCTAATAAAACCCCATGTCATTCCAAGCATGTGTGTCAATGTTTACCAATTTATTCCGTGGTTTATTAAGTTTTAGAATTTCTACTGACTTTTTGATCACCTGGTATATATATATATATATATATATATATATATATATATATATATATATATAATTTTGTGACATCCAGTTAAATAAATTTCTTTTTCTGATGGACACACGGCCAAATCGGCCGCCCAAACCTCTGGCATCTCTCTCTCCCCACATCCACCACTGCTGGCGGCTCACCTCCAACTGCGCAACGCTACGCGCTGCTCACATCCAACTGCCCAACACTACACAAGGGAATATTCCAACAGTGAGTCCAACCAGCCACAGACTGCACACAGTACAGTCAGTGATTTTCATACAGAGCGCTACGTGGCGTTACCAACATAAAAACCTAAACAGCCTACTTACAAGAGGAAACTGGAGCGTTGAGAAGACTCGACTGCGCTCGTGGGCTCGAGCTAGGTCTGGGAGAGTAAGTGTTGGCCATGCCACATTTAGAGTGTATTTGGCACATTTACTAGGAGGGTAGCTTTGCGCTTCTCGCAGTATAAAGATTGTCTCATAGTGTCGCCTCAGGACCCTTCTTTCAGGTAGGAATTGATATGTAAATCTCGTTAGGAAGGGCGAAGCTCCTCGTGTAGCTGGGCACTTTCTGCTGTGGTGCCCGTACCACCATTGTCATCCCGAAAGAGTAACTGAACATGACGTTTTAGCTATACTGTTTAGTACATCAAAGAACAAGACACCGAGACGCCACACTACCAGTGCTGAAAAATCGTTTAAGCTCCTAAATTTGATGTATCCTATCGACTCTGATCCATAATTGGGACCCAACTTTCAAACTTTTCACCTTGAAAGTCACCCCGTCAAAGTCACCCCGTCGTCATCCAAGAAATCATCCAATGAATGAGGGACGTGTCACTGGGTGCCAGGTGAGGAGAAAACAGAAAGAAGCAGCATGTGCCACTGAATCCTTTGAGAATGGGTTGGAGATTTGTAGTGGAATACAAATACGCGTTTCAATAGGTTCTGCTGGATGCTTTGTCATGACATCCTCCCGCAACATCATCAAGAGATTTTGGTAGTTAGGTCCTCCTACATTGTCTCCCTTACGAGCATAATTTATCACCATACCACGACAGTCAGCATCACCTTGCTCGAGGACTGTTGCTCTTAGTTTTTTAGCGATGTTGAATCAATGTGTTTGCACTACATCAGCATCTACATCTATATCATATTCTACATCTACATCGTACTCTGCAAGTCACACAATAGTGTAAGGCTAAGGGTACTTTTGTACCACGAACTGAGCCTTCCAAACCTGTTCCACTGGCGAATAGCGCCTCTGTATTGGCTCTATCCCTAGAATTTTCTCCTCGTGATCATTACTCGAGACGTATGTGTGGGGAAGCAATATGTTGTCCGATCCTCTCCCGAAAGTGCTCTCTCGAAATTTCAGTACCAAATCTTTCCGTGATGCACAGCGTCTCTCTCGTAACGTTTGCCAATAGAAATTGTTGAGCATTTCCGCAACGTGCTCGCCCCGGCTAAGCGATCCCGTCACGAAAAGCACCACCCTTCCTTGGATCTTCTCTTTCACTTCTTTCAGTCCTACCTGGTAGCGATCTGATGAACAGTACTCAAGAGCCAGTCGAACAAGCGCCTTATAAGCCTCTTCCTTCGTGGATGAATTATATTTCCTTACGATTCTTCCTATGAATCTAAGTCTGGATTTTTCTTTTCCCACTATTGGTTTCATGTGGTCAGTTCTGTAGAGGTCATTCTGCAAATCTACTATGTTCTGGCTTTGCTACTTTGTTATAGGCAATCGCATCATCCGTGAACAGCCTTTAGGACCATCCGACCGATTTCTACTAAATCATCTATGTATACTGTAAACAGTAACGGTACTATCAAACTTCTTTGGGCTAATCTGGAAATTACCTTTACGTCTGTCGACTGTGTTCCGTTAAGAGCGACGTGTTGTGTTCTGTTCTGCAAGGAAGTCTTAAACCCAGTCGTATATCTGCTCCGATACTCGATAAGCTCTTATCTTTTTTCACTAAACGGCAGTGCGGTGTGGTGTCAAATGGCTTTCTAAATGGAAATGAGCGTACGGCAGTGTGGGCCGGGAGTCCCTCATTCGGGGAAGTCCGGCCGCCGAGGGCAAATACACTCCTGGAAATGGAAAAAAGAACACATTGACACCGGTGTGTCAGACCCACCATACTTGCTCCGGACACTGCGAGAGGGCTGTACAAGCAATGATCACACGCACGGCACAGCGGACACACCAGGAACCGCGGTGTTGGCCGTCGAATGGCGCTAGCTGCGCAGCATTTGTGCACCGCCGCCGTCAGTGTCAGCCAGTTTGCCGTGGCATACGGAGCTCCATCGCAGTCTTTAACACTGGTAGCATGCCGCGACAGCGTGGACGTGAACCGTATGTGCAGTTGACGGACTTTGAGCGAGGGCGTATAGTGGGCATGCGGGAGGCCGGGTGGACGTACCGCCGAATTGCTCAACACGTGGGGCGTGAGGTCTCCACAGTACATCGATGTTGTCGCCAGTGGTCGGCGGAAGGTGCACGTGCCCGTCGACCTGGGACCGGACCGCAGCGACGCACGGATGCACGCCAAGACCGTAGGATCCTACGCAGTGCCGTAGGGGACCGCACCGCCACTTCCCAGCAAATTAGGGACACTGTTGCTCCTGGGGTATCGGCGAGGACCATTCGCAACCGTCTCCATGAAGCTGGGCTACGGTCCCGCACACCGTTACGCCGTCTTCCGCTCACGCCCCAACATCGTGCACCCCGCCTCCAGTGGTGTCGCGACAGGCGTGAATGGAGGGACGAATGGAGACGTGTCGTCTTCAGCGATGAGAGTCGCTTCTGCCTTGGTGCCAATGATGGTCGTATGCGTGTTTGGCGCCGTGCAGGTGAGCGCCACAATCAGGACTGCATACGACCGAGGCACACAGGGCCAACACCCGGCATCATGGTGTGGGGAGCGATCTCCTACACTGGCCGTACACCACTGGTGATCGTCGAGGGGACACTGAATAGTGCACGGTACATCCAAACCGTCATCGAACCCATCGTTCTACCATTCCTAGACCGGCAAGGGAACTTGCTGTTCCAACAGGACAATGCACGTCCGCATGTATCCCGTGCCACCCAACGTGCTCTAGAAGGTGTAAGTCAACTACCCTGGCCAGCAAGATCTCCGGATCTGTCCCCCATTGAGCATGTTTGGGACTGGATGAAGCGTCGTCTCACGCGGTCTGCACGTCCAGCACGAACGCTGGTCCAACTGAGGCGCCAGGTGGAAATGGCATGGCAAGCCGTTCCACAGGACTACATCCAGCATCTCTACGATCGTCTCCATGGGAGAATAGCAGCCTGCATTGCTGCGAAAGGTGGATATACACTGTACTAGTGCCGACATTGTGCATGCTCTGTTGCCTGTGTCTATGTGCCTGTGGTTCTGTCAGTGTGATCATGTGATGTATCTGACCCCAGGAATGTGTCAATAAAGTTTCCCCTTCCTGGGACAATGAATTCACGGTGTTCTTATTTCAATTTCCAGGAGTGTACTTATTGCATTCGACGCCACAATGGGCGACTTGCGCGTCGGAGATGGGGATGAAATGATAAGGAGGACAACACAACACCCAGTCCCTGAGCGGTGAAAATCTCCTGCCCCAGCCAGGAATCGAACCCGGGTGCCTTGGCGTGGCATTTCGCCGCGCTGACAATTCAGCTAACGGGGCCAGACAAATGGCTTCCTGAAGTCAAGAAACACGGCACCAACCTGAGGGCCGTTGTCTATGGATCTCACGGAGGAACAGAGCGAGCTGCGTTTCACAGGATCTCTGTCTGCGGAATCCATGTTGGTTTTTACAGAGGAGATTTTCACTCTCCAAGAAGTCATAATTCTTGAGTATAAAACATTTTCCATACTTCTACAACAGATTGACGTCAACGATATATGTCTATAATTGTGTGATCCATCCTACAGCTCTTCTTAAATACTGTAATGACCTGCGGTTTCTTCCAGTCGCTAGGTACCCTTCGTTGCTCAAGCGATCTACGATAAAATACTGCTAGAAGGGGAGCAAGCTCTTTCGCATAATCTTTTTAGAACCTCATAGGTATCTCATATGACTCTGACGCCTTTCCACTAATAAGAGATTGTATCTGTTTTTCTATTCCGCGATCGGTTATCTCCATATCTACCATTTCGACTTTCGTGCGACGATTGAAAGGAGGGACTATGTTACAATCATCCGTGGTGAAACAATTTCGGACGACCGAATTTAGTATTTCGGCCTTCTCTCTAACACCGTCAGTGTCACTATGGCCGCTGAGTGAATTAATAGAGGATTTTGACCCACTTACTGATTTTACATACGACAAAACTTCTTAGGGTTTTTGCTCAGATCGGTTGACAAAGCTTTACTTTCAAAGTCACTGAGCGCTTCTCTCATTGCTCTACTAACTCTCATTTTCGCTTCGTTCCGCTTTTACTTCTCAGCTAGGTTTTTACTTCTCTTGAATCTGATATGAAGTTTTCTTTGTTTACGTACTAGTTTCCTAACACGGCTGTTCAACCATGGTGGCTGTTTCCCACTCCTTAACACTTCAGTGGGAACATACTTGCATAGGGCGTATTGCACAATGCCTTTAAATTTTTTCTATTTTTCCTCCACGTCTTCGTCATCACCGAATATTTGGTGCTGACTGGTCAGGTACTCTAAAATTTGTACCCTGTCATTCTTGTTAAGCGAAAAATATCTTCCTATCTTTCTTAATGTTCTTTGTAAGACCCGTTGTCTCAGATGCAATCACAGAATTGTGATCACTGATACCTTCCTCTACGTTAACTGATCCGATAAATTCAGGTCTTTTTGTTCCAAGGACGTCTAACACGTTACCCTTACGAGTTGGTTCTCCAACTATTTGCCTAAAGTAATTTTCGGACAGGATATCCAGAACAGTGTCAATCGAATCTCTGTCTCGGACATCAGTCTTCACAGCATGACACTGCCAGTCTATACCTGGCAAGTTGAAGTAACACACTATTAAAACGGCATGATCAGGAAAATTAGTAACGATATTGTGCAAGTTCTGTCTGAAGCGCTCTACCACTAGATCTTCTGATCCAGGAGATCTATAAAAACCTCCGATTACCTTTTGTGATCTATCTCTCACACTTGAATTCACCCAGATTAATTCACAATCGGAATCCGTGATAACCTCACCCAATTCTAACTTAGAATTTCGTTGTGATCAACGTCCGATTTCAACCAAGTTTCAGACCGTAACATTATCTGTGCATTATAAACTCCAGTAAGTGGTATTAATTTTGTGACCTTTCCTTGGATGTTTATCAAAACTATATTAACCTTTTCTGTCTCTGATTTGCGCGGACGAAGATTCTCTGAGGACATTGTGGTTTATTTATCGGGCAAATCGTCCTTGATGTCAAGGGAGGTTTTTACTGCTTTTCCTCACGGCGACTGTAATACTTCACGCAGAAATCCGTGGTGATTAGGAGGCTAAGGAATTTTCTGTTGGCCTGTCATACCAGCAAGCTGGTAACACTTCCTAAAATTTCATTTTTTCCACTATCACCGCGACTGTGACACGCCGGTCCTTGAACACTATGGTCTCCCTTTGCAATTTTCACATCTTCACATGGTGATGGTCCGCCACTTCGTCCTTCGTCGATCCGAATCGGTCGATCGTAATTGAAGCGACTTAATCACCCAGTCACTAGGACATTTGATGGTGCTTCGTTGTAGTGCACTTCCGCCAGTTTTTTATGTTGTTCTCCTACAAATCCACAAAACCAATAACCCATTTCATCAACGGGCTGCACCATTTAGTTTCTGCTCCTCTAGCGGCTTGCTACAATACTGTAGTTGTGGGGAGGGGGGGGTGGGTCGGATTTCACGTGTACCAGGACTCCAAACAAGTGCCTGCTAACAAACAAAAGATTATTAGAGTATATTCATGTTTTCCAGGCGATAGAAAAAGTTCTATGACTACCACTTGTAATATCAAGTGCAAGACGGCGAAGGAACTTATGAAGAATTTCGTTTCTACTTTCACCAATGTTTTGTATTGTAATTCCGTGCGACAGCATAGGCAGTCTACTTGAAGACGATTATCCAGGACAGCGATGTGAAACCTAGCAACCGGCCATATTGTAAATGCTATAATTTGCTTATAAATCGTATAGGAGACATATCATTTCTTAGGATTTCTGAAATGACTTGAGGGAGTGACAACCTAATGACTGATTCACGTTAGTGAGTATCCTGTATCAGACTGAAAATATACCATCAGGTTTTCGGAAGAATATCTTCTAAACAGTGCCGAAAGCAACAAAGGCAATATTACCACACAATCAGCTGTTGCTGTTGCCAACAAGAACAATATACACACGAACGATGAAGAAAATTGATGATCTCCTAGAAGATATACCACCTTCACTTCAGTAAAGTTGTCAGAGAAGTAGTTGTGACGCACTTCATAACTGAGGCAAGTCTCAAGTTTGTTTCTTAGGATTTGTCGACTTAGAAGAAGCGTTCGTGAAAGTTAAATGAAAGAGGTGGTGTGCGATACGCAGTATCCACCATAGCGGCGCATGTAAAAGAAACGGTCTCTTTTAAGCGGTGACTCTATGCTGCATACTCCGCCGACGTATTTTACACCATTTTCGCAATGTTTATTACCCATACCACTAGAGTTTATACATGATGACGAAACTGCTTGTGGATTATCACATGTGAAAGTGGTAGTATAAGGGTCGTTCAAACGGAAACGAGCCGGAGGTATAATTACAGCAACCAGTACCTGTAAGTTAGAACTATTGACCCCGGCTGTTGAGACACTTGTCCCATAGGGACAAGTGTCTCATAAAATTCCTGGGGCTGCGATGTTAACCAGTTCCGCACGTACAGCTGGACTTCGTCGTCCGAGGTGAATCGTTTGCCCCTCAGACCAAAAATGGAGTAATCACAGAGAGAGAGACGTCCGGACGGTACGGAGGGTGGCCGAGAACCTCCCATTTGATTTTCTGCCGGAGTGCCGCGACCTTGTTGGCCGAATGAGGCTTTGCACTGTCATGGAGCAGAATGACCCCACGAGTGAGATTGCCTGGTCGTTGTGATTTGATCGCTTGGCGAAGGGTGGTCAAGGTTTGTCCCGTACCGCATGAAGTGGTCCCCTAAAAAATGCTCTGAGGGGCAAGCGATTAACCTTGGACGACGGCGTCCAGCTGTACGTGCGGAACTTATTAACATCGCAGCCCCGGGAATTTTATGAGACAGCCACTCACCGCCTTGTGTCACAGTGGGACATGTGTCTCAACAGCCAGGGTCAATACTTCTAACATACAGGTACTGGGTTCTGTAATTATACCTCCGGCTCGTTTCTTTTTGAACGACACTTATATTATTGGAACCGGTAACGTGAATATTTGCAATAATTAGATGATCTTCACGTAATATATTATTATAATATGGAACCATGGAGTTTATTGTACTGGGTGGTTATAATTAAAGCGAACCTACTCACAGAGGTCCAATTTGGGCTGTAGTTATCGTATTGCAGCGAACTTCGGTAAATATTGTAATGATTTAATGCGGAACGGATTTACTCTGAATTAAAATTAGATCCAGTTTTGGCCAGCACATTCTCCAGATCTCTCACCAATTGAGAACGTCTGGTCAATGGTGGCCGAGCAACTGGCTCGTCACAATACGCCAGTCACTACTCTTGATGAACTGTGGTATCGCGTTGAAGCTGAATGGGCAGCTGTACCTGTACAAGCCATCCAAGCTCTGTTTGACTCAATGCCCAGGCGTATCAAGGCCGTTATTACGACCAGAGGTGGTTGTTCTGGGTACTGATTTCTGAGGATCTATGCACCCAAATTGCGTGAAAATGTAATCACATGTCAGTTCTAGTATATTATATTTGTCCAATGAATACCCGTTTATCATCTGCATTTCTTCTTGGTCATCATCATCATCATCATTATCATTTAAGACTGATTATGCCTTTCAGCGTTCAGTCTGGAGCATAGTCCCCCTTATAAAATTCCTCCATGATCCCCTATTCAGTGCTAACATTGGTGCCTCTTCTGATGTTAAGCCTATTACTTCAAAATCATTCTTAACCGAATCCAGGTACCTTCTCCTTGGTCTGCCCTGACTCCTCCTACCCTCTACTGCTGAACCCATGAGTCTCTTGGGTAACCTTTCTTCTCCCATGCGTGTAACATGGCCCCACCATCTAAGCATGTTCGCCCTGACTGCTGCATCTATAGAGTTCATTCCCAGTTTTTCTTTGATTTCTTCATTGTGGACACCCTCCTGCCATTCTTCCCATCTACTAGTACTTGCAATCATCCTACCTACTTTCATATCCGTAACCTCAACCTTGTTGATAAGGTAACCTGAATCCACCCAGCTGTCGCTCCCATACAACAAAGTTGGTCGAAGGATTGAACGGTGCACAGATAACTTAGTCTTGGTACTGACTTCTTTCTTGCAGAAGAGAGTAGATCGTAGCTGAGCGCTCACTGCATTAGCTTTGCTACACCTCGCTTCCAGTTCTTTCACTATGTTGCCATCCTGTAAGAATATGCATCCTAAGTACTTGAAACCATCCATCTGTTCTAGCTTTGTTCCTCCTATTTGGCACTCAATCCGTTTATATCTCTTTCCCACTGACATTACTTTAGTTTTGGAGATGCTAATCTTCATACCATAGTCCTTACATTTCTGATCTAGCTCTGAAATATTACTTTGCAAACTTTCAATCGAATCTGCCATAAGAACTAAGTCATCGGCATATGCAAGACTGCTTATTTTGTGTTCACATATCTTAATCTCACCCAGCCAGTCTATTGTTTTCAACATATGATCCATAAATAATATGAACAACAGTGGAGACAGGTTGCAGCCTTGTCTTACCCCTGAAACTACTCTGAACCATGAACTCAATTTACCGTCAACTCTAACTGCTGCCTGACTATCCATGTAAAGACCTTTAATTGTTTGCAAAAGTTTGCCTCCTATTCCATAATCTCGTAGAACAGACAATAACTTCCTCCTAGGAACCCGGTCATATGCCTTTTCTAGATCTATAAAGCATAGATACAGTTCCCTGTTCCACTCATAGCATTTCTCCATTATTTGCCCTAAGCTAAAGATCTGGTCCTGACAACCTCTAACAAGGGGAGGCCGCCAATTGTGAAATTCAGATTCGATTCATACTGCGCATAATAAAAGCTCATGGCCAGAGGTGTAATGTGGCAAAGCACCAAGATGCACTTCTCAGCCGTTGTCGAGAAAATCGACAGTTAAAAGAAACCGTTGCCGTGAAATAATCTCTACGATTAATTAGTTTCCACAGCGTCGTGGCGCAGCGGTAAGCGCTCGGGTTTGTAATACGAAGGTCGCCGGATCGAATACCGCACCATGCAACTTTTTTTTAGTATTTGTTTTTTGTAAAAAATTCCCGGCAATTAGTTGCAACAATTATGCATATAATAAGTTGTTGAAAGTCGTTTGTCGTGGAAAAATTGGCGACTTCGAACATCATTATGTTTTCCGCAAACAAAGTTGTATTTCACAAATGTTATTTATTGGCTTCATAATGTTAACCACGTATAGTTAACGGAAGACGTAGAAACGATATTCCGAAACGAATACGTATAGCGTAAGTCAAACGTTCGAATTAGAATAGAGACCCCACGAACACAAATTTGCTGTGGCAGGTATGAAATATAAACTCCGTTACTCGCTCGTTACACTTGAAGGACATATGTTGATTGGGCCGAAACGAGCCGCCGCATAACAGCGTAGCTGCCTGCTAACTTCGAAAGAAGGTAGATGCGGTCCCTAGCGCAACTTATAACATCGTCGAAAATCAGTGCGGACGGGAGAGCTTTGGTACACCCTGTTAAAAAAACGGAAAAATGGAGGCGGTACAATTGGAGAGCGATCCGCCTTCACCAACATGCATAAGCAATTCATTAATAGTATATATATTTGAATTTAAAAAAGTAATAATAAAAAAAATGCAAGGCTCGAGATTCGATCCGGCGACCTTTGGATTAGGAACCCGAGCGCTTACCGCTGCGCCACGACGCTGTAGAAAACTATTAATCGTAGAGAATATTTCACCGCAACGGTTTCTTTTAACTGTCGATTTTCTCGACAACGGCTGAGAAGTGCATCTTGGTGCTTTGCCACATTACACCTCTGGCCATGAGCTTTTATTATGCGTAGTATGAATCAAATCTGAATTTCGCAATTGGCGGCCTCCCCTTGTAAGAGGCCTAAACCCACACTGATTTTCATCCAATTGGTCCTCAACTAATACTCGCACTTTCCTTTCAACAATACCTGAGAACATTCTTGGTGTAGCAATTTTAATGGCCAGTAGTGTAGTTTCAATGTACAGCCACGGAAACCGTTTACCAAAATGAACGTGTGTAAACCTTATGTCCATCCCCTTCTTCTAACGCGCTCAGCATTCACGAAAACTGTGGAGCACCAATCAGAAAAAAAGGAAACAAGCAAGATCATCACCACCGTCTGCGCTCTAGCGAGAGAAGAGTGAACAGGATGTTCCCCTCCGACGTAGTGACAATTCTCGACCACGGATACAAAGTTCGTGCACCCGCATCAACGTGTGCGTCCGCTTGCCCAGTTCTCAGAGAGCAGCTGTTGCTCAGGTGGCCCGGGCAGGCCGTCGCATATGGCACTGCTTTCCCCCCGTGCAGGCCGGCCTCCCGCCGCTGCTAATTATTATTACCCCGAAGCTGGCAGGCGCCCATCTGGCCACGGCACACGCAATGCGTCACGCACAACCTGCCGGGGCACGCATCGCACGCACCACCTCTCGTTTGTACGCACCCACCTGCGGGCGCCCAACCTGTCCGCGGATACTCGTCCGCCGTCTCGCGTCTCACTGCCCAGGTAGCGGAACAGTGAACGTGGGCCTCTGAGACGTACGACCTCGTCACACTAAAGCAGAACATACAGAGTGTTACAAAAATGTACGGCCAAACTTTCAGGAATCATTCCTCACACACAAAGAAAGAAAATATGTTATGTGGATATGTCTCCGGAAACGCTTACTTTACATGTTAGAGCTCATTTTATTACTTCTCTTCAAATCACATTAATCATGGAATGGAAACACACAGCAACAGAACACACCAGCGTGACTTCAAACACTTTGTTACAGGGAATGTTCAAAATGTCCTGCGTTAGCGAGGATACATGCATCCACCCTCCGTCGCATGGAATCCCTGATGCGCTGATGCAGCCCTGGAGAATGGCGTATTGTATCACAGCCGTCCACTATACGAGCACGAAGAGTTATGAGACATCCCCTTAGAAACGTTTATGAATTACTGTGCTGATAAACCTCTTACGTTATTTACTTTACAAACAGCTGAGCAGAACTGAACGTACTCAAGTCATTTCGCTGTTTACCTATACTGATCAATACGAAACTGACACCCAATATTTTTAGCGCAACACAATCTGACTTTCAATAATCCCTACAAAAGAATGGCCCTGACTAACATTAAACTATACCTTTCACAAATCACTTACCTCACAAAAATCTTGGTTACTCGAACTACTGCAATACAGCGAGCGCCACTACTGCCAGTTAAATAAAAGATTCTAACTACTGAAGGCACTAACCACTGATAGGAATAGTTAGCAAATGAAAGATTTTGATAGAGAACAAACAATGTATTTACCTTAATAGTGTTCAAAAGTCATAATGTATATATCAGTTCATGACAACCAGTCTTACAAATTTACTGTCTCTGATGGACACACGTCCAGATCATCCGCTCTCAAAACTCCGCCATTTCTCTCCCCACATCCACCACTGCTGGCGGCTCACCTCCAACTGCGCAACGCTACGCGCTGTTAACAGCCAACTGCTCAACACTACAATAGCGACTATTTCAACAATGCCCACCAGCCACACACTGCACACAACACAGCCAGTGATTTTCACATAGAGCGCTACGTGGCGTTACCAACATAAACAGCCTACTCACAGAGTCTCTACATTTGGTACCGGGGTTGCGTAGACAAGAGCTTTCAAATGCCCTCATAAATGAAAGTCAAGAGGGTTGAGGTCAGGAGAGCGTGGAGGCCATGGAATTGGTCCGCCTCTACCAATGCAACGGTCACCGATTATGTTGTTGAGAAGCGTACGAACACTTCGACTGAAATGTGCAGCAGCTCCATCGTGCATGAACCACATGTTGTGTCGTACTTGTAAAGGCACATGTTCTAGTAGCACAGGTAGAGTATCCCGTATGAAATCATGATAACGTGCTCCATTGAGCGCAGGTGGAAGAACATGGGGCCCAATCAAGACATCACCAACAATGCCTGCCCAAACGTTCACAGAAAATCTGTGTTGATGACGTGATTGCACAATTGCATGCGGATTCTCGTCAGCCCACACATGTTTATTGTGAAAATTTACAATTTGATCACGTTGGAATGAAGCCTCATCCGTAAAGAGAACATTTGCACTGAAATAAGGATTGACACATTGTTGGATGAACCATTCTCAGAAGTGTACCCGTGGAGGCCAATCAGCTGCTGATAGTGCCTGCACACGCTGTACATGGTACGGAAACAACTGGTTCTCCCGTAGCACTCTCCACAGTGACGTCGTCAACGTTACCTTGTACAGCAGCAAATTCTCTGACGCTGACATTAGGGTTACCGTCAACTGCACGAAGAATTGCCTCGTCCATTGCAGGTGTCCTCGTCGTTCTAGATCTTCCCCAGTCGCGAGTCATAGTCATAGGCTGGAATGTTCCGTGCTCCCTAAGACGCCGATCAATTGCTTCGAACCTCTTCCTGTCGGGACACCTTCGTTCTGGAAATCTGTCTCGATACAAACGTAGCGCGCCACGGCTATTGCCCCGTGCTAATCCATACATCAAATGGGCATCTGCCAACTCCGCATTTGTCAAGATTGCACTGACTGCAAAACCACGTTCATGATGAACACTAACCTGTTGATGCTATGAACTGCTGTGCTTGATGCTAGTACTGTAGAGCAATGAGTCGCATGTCAACACAAGCACCGAAGTCAACATTACCTTCCTTCAATTGGGCCAACTGGCGGTGAATTGAGGAAGTACAGTACATACAGACGAAACTAAAATGAGCTCTAACATGGAAATTAAGCGTTTCCAGACACATGTCCACATAACGTTTTTCCTTTATTTGTGTGTGAGGAATGTTTCCTGAAAGTTTGGCCGTACCTTTTTGTAACACCCTGTATAACCCTACCTCTACTATTGTAATTTAGTATGCTTTTACCAAAATAACAGAACCCCCCGCCCCCTCTATGTTGTCACGTACGAGGGGGGACCCAAAAGTAACCGGAATCGCAATGCTGCACATCGTGTACTTGTAGTAGCAGGTTGCGCCGCCAGAGGGTTGTAGTAGGAGCTCTGCTGAGTCATTCTGCCACGCGGCGTCACCCAACAGTGAGAAGTGTGGTTTCTTTGGCAGTTCTTTGACTGTGCATGCAGTGCAGACGTGACACGAGGAAATGGCTAGTTCTTACGAACAACGTGCGGCAGTGAAGTTTTGTTTCTTGCTCGGCAAGAACACAGCACAAACTGTTGCGATGATTCAGACAGCCTACAAAGACCATGCTCTTAGAAAACGCAAGTGTACGAATGGTTTTCTCGGTTTAAAAAGGGAGAAATAGTGGTCGAAGATCAGCCCCATTCCGGTCGACCTTCAACTGCTCGAAGCGAAGACAACATCGACAAAATCCGCGATCTCACCAGTGAAGATCAACGAAGGACAATCGACCAACTCAAGAACTTTTCCAGGTTGTCTGGAGCTCAATTCAGCGCATCTTGACCATCGATTTGGGGATGCGAAGATTGGCAGCAAAATTCGAGCCGAAACTTCTTATTGGAGATGGTCGCATTCAAGCCTGTCTCGAAATGAAGGACGAATTCAAAGATGATCCACATTTTTTCAACAAAATCATTACATGTGATGAGTCATGATGCTATGGGTACGATCCAGGAAGTAAACAACAGTCATTACAACGGAAGTCACCTGGCTCACCTCGGCAAAAAAAAGTTCGACAAGTGAAATAGAATGTGTAAACGATGTTGATCTGTTTTTTTTTTTTTTTTTTTACGTCAAAGGGATCGTACACTCTGAATTTGTGCCTGAAAACCGACAGTAAACCAACAATTCTATTTGGAGGTTATGAAACGGCTTCGCAGATGTATGTCGCGAAAACGTCCAGCTTTGTGGGATTCTGGCGTGTGGTTCCTGCATCACGACAGCGCTCCAGCACACACGGCTCTCAGCGTTCGCCAGTTTTTGGCCTCAACGAAGACGACTACCTCGACCCTCACGCCCTATTCGCCGGATTTGGCACCCTCGGACTTCTTCCTACTCCCGAGGATGGAAAGAGGCATGAGAGGGAAGCGTTTTGCCGATGTGGAAGACGTAAAACGCAATGTTCTGAAAGTACTAGCAGGTATCAAAGAGGACGAATTTAAAAGGTGCTTCGAACACTGGAATGTACGTTTGGACAAGTGTATTAATGCTAATGGAGAATACTTAGAAGGAGATTAAGGTTGTATTTGAAAACAATGAAGTATATGCTTTCTAGAAAGAACTTTCTGTTACTTTTGAGTCCCCCCTCGTATACTACACCCCGACAGAACAAATAGTTCTGTTACGGGAAAAGCCATGTATAACCCTCTTACTAAAATTTAGTTTATTTCTAAATGAAGTACACTATGGGAGGATAATCCTGTCAGTAGTAAAAGCTAATCAATAGAGTTACCCTTTTTACAGGATTTGAAGGTGTGAAGTGTCTAACGGATAAGTAATCAGATTATCTAATTCTTTTTTTACTGAGCGAATAAATAGAAACGCAGTATGAATAATACTATACTGAAGCTAGGACAACTCAATTCCAAGTTCATTTAGTGGTTTAAAATATGTACTAATGGGCGCCAGCCTATCCGGACAATGAAACAGTGAATTTTGCCTACTTTCTTCCTAGTGTTTAATTTTGTTCTTCAAACAAATATTACTCCCTTTAAACAATGCTGGTGCAGACACTGGAATTTCTTTTTCACTAATACACCCTTATACATTACGGTTTTAAAAGAGACAAAGCCCAGTAGATAAATTCAAGGAAGATATAAATATTTGGCCAGGTGGTGGTGGGGGGGGGGGGCTATAGGAAAGCATTTTCTATAATAAACAAACAAAGATATGAAAATACCTAGATAGTAAAGCACACACTTTTTATACTGAATATTTCACTTCAAGAAAACTTCTTCTTGCTGGAATTCTTTTCAAAAGCTTTATTCTTTGAACTAACTCTGTATAGTCATTTAACAGATTCTAGTGCATTGGCTACACTCTCATTGAATTTTTCGTAAGCGAACTTTTACTATAACACTTTGCAATTGTTAAGAAAACACAAACACTGTTTAAATGGTGCCCCTTTATATTAACTTGGCACCTATTAAGTCTGTAGAATAGGATACTCGGATTCATCAAACACCAGGAAGGAGCCCTAATAGGTGAATGATTAGGATGAAATAACAGGGTGAACCACTTTCTTTAAAGTTCAAGAATATTTATTAAAACACAGTTTAAAATAATCGTTCACGTTTTACTATGAAAGTCTTTTCTGGTATCTGTAGGCTACACTACACACACTACAGCCTGCAAGTATCTCGCTGTATGGGCTCAATTTGTCTTCTTGGAGTCGGTTAATTCTACGTACAATAGCCAAACATCTCGCAGGATATTCTGTCGAGGACAGATGTAAGTATCTTGTTGGTAATGGGAGTAATTCAAAATTATGCAAGAAGTTAACAGAGATACGCATCACGCGAGAGAGCACTGTCCTGATGAAAAATGATACCTCGATACTATCGCACTACAGGTAACACACGAGGACACAGGATCTCCGTGATGTATCGTTCCGCTGTCAAGAGTTCCCTCAGTCAGTACCTGAAGTTGTACCCGATGGCTTCCTACAACATGACGCCAGTAGTAACACCGCTGCGTCTCTCCAAAACACAGGAATAACGGGACAGCTCGCAATGTCGCAGCTATACCCGCCGATCTACACATCGGGATATTGCACGATTCGACCAGCCGGTGAAAAATGGAGACACACAATAAGGTTCCAATGGCTCTGAGCTCTTTGGGACTGACATCTGTGGTCATCAGTCCCCTAGAACTTAGAACTACTTAGACATAACCAACCTAAGGACATCACAAACATCCATGCACGAGGCATGCGACAATAGCGGTCACGCGGTTCCAGACTGAATCGCCTAGAACCGCACGGCCACAAACAACAAAGCCCCTATCAAACTGTTAGGTGCTGATACACTCCTGCAAATTGAAATAAGAACACCGTGAATTCATTGTCCCAGGAAGGGGAAACTTTATTGACACATTCCTGGGGTCAGATACATCACATGATCACACTGACAGAACCACAGGCACATAGACACAGGCAACAGAGCATGCACAATGTCGGCACTAGTACAGTGTATATCCACCTTTCGCAGCAATGCAGGCTGCTATTCTCCCATGGAGACGATCGTAGAGATGCTGGATGTAGTCCTGTGGAACGGCTTGCCATGCCATTTACACCTGGCGCCTCAGTTGGACCAGCGTTCGTGCTGGACGTGCAGACCGCGTGAGACGACGCTTCATCCAGTCCCAAACATGCTCAATGGGGACAGATCCGGAGATCTTGCTGGCCAGGGTAGTTGACTTACACCTTCTAGAGCACGTTGGGTGGCACGGGATACATGCGGACGTGCATTGTCCTGTTGGAACAGCAAGTTCCCTTGCCGGTCTAGGAATGGTAGAACGATGGGTTCGATGACGGTTTGGATGTACCGTGCACTATTCAGTGTCCCCTCGACGATCACCAGTGGTGTACGGCCAGTGTAGGAGATCGCTCCCCACACCATGATGCCGGGTGTTGGCCCTGTGTGCCTCGGTCGTATGCAGTCCTGATTGTGGCGCTCACCTGCACGGCGCCAAACACGCATACGACCATCATTGGCACCAAGGCAGAAGCGACTCTCATCGCTGAAGACGACACGTCTCCATTCGTCCCTCCATTCACGCCTGTCGCGACACCACTGGAGGCGGGGTGCACGATGTTGGGGCGTGAGCGGAAGACGGCGTAACGGTGTGCGGGACCGTAGCCCAGCTTCATGGAGACGGTTGCGAATGGTCCTCGCCGATACCCCAGGAGCAACAGTGTCCCTAATTTGCTGGGAAGTGGCGGTGCGGTCCCCTACGGCACTGCGTAGGATCCTACGGTCTTGGCGTGCATCCGTGCGTCGCTGCGGTCCGGTCCCAGGTCGACGGGCACGTGCACCTTCCGCCGACCACTGGCGACAACATCGATGTACTGTGGAGACCTCACGCCCCACGTGTTGAGCAATTCGGCGGTACGTCCACCCGGCCTCCCGCATGCCCACTATAAGCCCTCGCTCAAAGTCCGTCAACTGCACATACGGTTCACGTCCACGCTGTCGCGGCATGCTACCAGTGTTAAAGACTGCGATGGAGCTCCGTATGCCACGGCAAACTGGCTGACACTGACGGCGGCGGTGCACAAATGCTGCGCAGCTAGCGCCATTCGACGGCCAACACCGCGGTTCCTGGTGTGTCCGCTGTGCCGTGCGTGTGATCATTGCTTGTACAGCCCTCTCGCAGTGTCCGGAGCAAGTATGGTGGGTCTGACACACCGGTGTCAATGTGTTCTTTTTTCCATTTCCAGGAGTGTAATTCTGTCTCATACTAGTACGCATCATCTCGGTGGTCTTCTCAGTGATCGCTCAACATACAACTCTGTTCAACCGCCGTATGTACCCTACAAGCCCTGGTACGAACACGAAACATGAACAATACAAATTTACTCGGTAACAGAGAACTGCAACTCGAATCATATACGTATCCGCCAATTGTACACTACTGGCCATTAAAATTGCTACACCACGAACATTACGTGCTACAGACGCGAAATTTAACCGACAGGAAGAAAATGCTGTGATATGCAAATGATTAGCTTTTCAGAGCATTCACACAAGGCTGGCGCCTTTGGCGACACATACAACGTGCAAACATGAGGAAAGTTTCCAACCGATTTCTCATACAGAAACAGCAGTTGACCGGCGTTGCCTGCTGAAACGTTGTTGTGATGCCTCGTGTAAGGAGGAGAAACGCATACCATCACGTTTCCGACTTTGATAAAGGTCGGATTGTGGCCTTTCGCGATTGCGATTTATCGTATCGCGTCATTGCTGCTCATGTTGGTCGAGATCCAATGACTGTTAGCAGAATAGGAATCGGTGGGTTCAGGAGGGTAATACGGAACGCCGTGCTGGGTCCCAACGGCATCGTATCACTATCAGTCGAGATGACAGGCATCTTATCCGAATGGCTGCACGAACAGTTCGACGACGTTTGCAGCAGCATGGGCAATCAGCTCGGAGACCATGGCTGCGGCTACCCTTGATGCTGCATCACAGGCAGGAGCGCCTGCGATGCTGTACTCAACGACGAACCTGGGTGCACGAATGGCAAAACGTCATTTTTTCGAATGAATCCAGGTTCTGTTTACAGCATCATGATGGTCGCATCCGTGTTTGGCGACATCGCGGTGAACACACATAGGAAGCGTGTATTCGTCATCGCCATACTGGCGTACCACCAGGAGTGATGGTATGGGGTGCCATTGCTTACACGTCTCTGTCACCTCTTGGTCGCATTGACGGCACTTTGAACAGTGGACGTTACATTTCAGATGTGTTACGTTCAGTGGCTCTACCCTTCATTCGATCCTTGCGAAACCCTACATTTCAGCAGTATAATGCACGACCGCATGTTGCAGGTCCTCTACAGGCCTTTCTGGATACAGAAAATGTTCCTTGGCTGCCCTGGTCAGCACATTATCCAGATCTCTGACCAATTGAAAACGTCTGATCGATGGTGGCCGAGCATCTTGCTCGTCACAATACGCCAGTCACTACTCTTGATGAACTGTGGTATCGTGTTGAAGCTGCATGGGCAGCTGTACCTGTACACGCCATCCAAGCTCTGTTTGACTCAATGCCCAGGCGCATCAAGGCCGTTATTACGGCCAGAGGTGGTTGTTCTGGGCACTGATTTCTCAGGATCTATGCATTCAAATTGAGTGAAAATGTAATCACATGTCCGTTCTAGTATAATATATGTGTCCAATGAATACCCGCTCATCATCTGCAGTTCTTCTTGGTGTAGCAATTTAATGACCAGTTGTGTAGTACTAGTGTGAAGTTACTTTGTCACCCGACCGTGTCTTTTGGGTGCTTCACTGTTTCTGCAATGCGGTGTGAAAGAGTGTTTCAGGAGTGGGACTAAAATTCAGTGCGAAACAGTACAAATGAGAAGATTCAAAGATTTAATTGCTATCCTCAGTGAAAGTGAAGAAGAATGGAATGAATGTTTTAACGCGCGGAAAGTACTGTTGGAGAGTAAGCCAAACGTCGATACCTAAATTACTTTTTAAAGGAGCAGTCCCGCATTTGAACAACATCGATTAGTGATAAAATGAAATTAATAAGTAAATGCTGATAAGAGATTAGCGAAATATACGCATACGCTATAGTAGTCCGAATCCGTGTCAATAAAAGTCTTCTGGATTTGCGACAACGTTGTAAGTGATAAAAATACCGAATTTTGGGCAGCTGATGCAGCACTCCATCGGAGTGAACCTACATCTCCTTGTCATAGTTTTATCTACCTGTAGCCTTTGTTTTTATATAAAGAAGTAAATCACATTCGTCAGCTGCTGTAATTATAGGAGGAGCCTCTCACTTCCTCTTCAGATTACGAGTGCGGACATGTTATACAGACCTGAATTCTGGTCCAGATATCTGTAAAGGTTCTTCGTACTGAAGTTCCCAGTTGATGTCTACCCGCAGAGGATTCACATCTGCTAATAGCATTGTCCACCTTATCACAAGAGACTGTTTTTATCCTATTACTTACGTAACTTACTCAAGATTTCCACCGAGCGAGGTGGCGCAGTGGTTAGCACACTGGACTCGCATTCGGGAGGACGACGGTTCAATACCGTCTCCGGCCATCCTGATTTAGGTTTTCCGTGATTTCCCTAAATCGTTTCCGGCAAATGCCGGGATGGTTCCTTTGAAAGGGCACTGCCGATTTCCTTCCGAATCCTTCGCTAACCCGAGCTTGCGCTCCGTCTCTAATGACCTCGTTGTCGACGGGACGTTAAACACTAACCACCACCACCACTCAAGATTTCTTCTTTTTAAAAACTCTATTTCTTAATAGTCCCAGGTTTACATTGAACAAACAATACAGTTTTCAAAGCAACAGAATAATATATCAGATTATTCTTGAGACTCGCCGCATGAAATGGCAATAATTTCTCGTAGAACTATGTTGCCATCTACGAAAATGACAAGTTTTAGTGGTAGATTCTTTTTCAGTGGGCATGTCGCAACAAACTTAAATACACACATCCTTTTAAAGGGGAAAATACTGCTATTTACCAGTGGCCACAATTTTCGTATCGTTCTTGAAGCGGGTACCCTTAAGTCCGCGTGATGGAGGGGGCGAATCTGTTCTCCGTGTAGTATTATATAGGTGATTGTTGCTGATTGATTGTTGGCAACAAACTTAATAACTTTTTGTTGAAGTACATGTACCAGTATGCTGTTTTCATTGTTCCCGATAGTATGACGAACCCTATACTATAGATTCCAGTGTGAATACCGCACATTAACATATACCGATTAAATGTTTGTATGCATCGATCTCTTTCGTACTCAGTATTACATGAATATGGCGGCATGAGGAGGTATTGAATAGAATTGGGGAGAAGAAGAGTTTCTGGCACAACTTGACAAGAAGAAGGGACCGGTTGGTAGGACATGTTCTGAGGCATCAGGGGTTCACAAATTTAGCATTGGAGGGCAGCGTGGAGAGTAAAAATCGTAGAGGGAGACCAAGAGATGAATACACTAAGCAGATTCAGAAGGATGTAGGTTGCAGTAAGTACTGGGAGGTGAAGAAGTTTGCACAGGATAGAGTAGCATGGAGAGCTGCATCAAACCAGTCTCAGGACTGAAGACCACAACAACAACAACAATGGCGGCACGAGACAAAAGTGAGAGAAAATAGTAAAAATAAGGTAACGTTGTTACATTTTCAGCTCCAGAGTGTACCATTCGCCCCTAATCTGGAAGCTGCAAACCTTCAACGTATATGAATATGTGTAACATGTGACTTCCAGTACAGGTTCTTGTAACATACAAATACGCAAGTCAGGTGATAATGGCATCTGCAGTACACTGTACAATGCACTGTGTTTAACTACAGTTCACTTGGCGGAAATCAGTTTACAGTTTATCTAAAGCTCAACACTATCCGACATGAACGTAGGCTAAAATGGTTCAAATGGCTCAGAGCGCTATGGGACTCAACCGCTGAGGTCATCAGTCCCCTAGAACTAAGAACTACTTAAGCCAAACTAACCTAAGGACATCACACACATCGATGCCCGAGGCAGGACTCTAACCTGCGACCGTAGCGATGAACGTAGGTCGAACAAGTGGTTCACACAAACTTTCATTAGGTCGTCGACAGCAGCAACTGTTGAGTAAATTTAGTCATGGTTCTCTGCCGGGCTCCCCGCTTGCCCTGCAGCTTTCGGAGTCCCTTCCACGAGTGGCAGTCCCTTGAGTACTCCAGACTGTACACACGAATACACTCTGCGGCCTCGAAGCGATACGGGAAATAAGACGAGTCGCCCCGACGCGTTAATTAAACACGAAAGCTGATCTGAGGGACTGGCACGCAACCATCCATTCGCGGCCTTCATTAGCCTAAGAGAAGTCGACGCTGTTCTTGATAGCGGCGTAACGTTCCGGGTATTGAGCGGACGAAATTTCTTTATGCGCTGATCGGAAAACGACCACGGAAAGAGCTTCTTAGAAGATAAATAAAGCGGCCGTCACCCGTAAGTGTAATTACGAGCCACATGAGGGATGAGAAAATTGCCGGTCACTTACTGCGTTTATAGGTGAAAAATAATTACCGGGGCGGAGTCAGAGGCGTGTGATGCACGAAAGGTTTCATCAGAGGATGGTTGGCGCATGCGACAGCAATTCAGTAAACAGCGAATTAGATGACGAGTGTCCTTCCACGAAAACTAGGCTCCCTGGAGAAACTGACGCAAAAGCTATGAAGAACACCAAGCAGTTGCGTAAGATGTGTTAAAGTAATGGAAAGAGAGAATTAAAGCATTGGTGCATAGGTAATTGTCGATCAGTATTTAGGTACCTAGCTTTGCAAGAAAATGATAAATGTATGAAAGCCTTGGACGATAATACGGCAAGAAATTTGCATAACTAGTTTTGACAGAAATTGTAGAAGTATGTTAAGCTGTGGGGGTACAGTGCTGCGCTGTCGTGTTGTGAACAAAATATGAGTCACAGATTTTTAATTATCACCTCGAAACAACACCGTTACATAATTAATTTTTGTTCCTTGGCTGACACATCAGGATGGCCTCTTGCTCTTTGCAGTCCTTCACGGAAAAATGTCTGCCACTTCGTTGTTCGTAGTAAACACTTGCTTGACCACACTGGAAGGATCTGCACCGCAGCGTCATACGAAGTTCCGTTGTTACCGTTTACTTGCAACAACTCAGCATGGAATGTTGCAGTATAGTTCTCCTTCAAATGCAGAAATCGTTACTCCACTTTGTCATTTGTCAGTTGGCTGCGCCTCTAGTGGAAAGTTGCGGTGCTGTGGCACGGGGATTCCTGTGTATCAGGGTTGCAAATACACGCCAGCACGTCTATACTAATAATAAATCTGTAAAAGCGGTGTGTCTGTTTGCCTTCGAACATGCTAATATCCAGAAGTACTACACGAATTTTCATGGGGTTTTGGCAGGTAACTTCATCATAATTTGGGACATCATATAGGCTTTGGTTCAACAAAATAGGATCAAGAAGAAAATATATCCATATACATAAGAAAATGTACCTATATTTGTATGTACGTATGCTCCTTACATCTTCCGGAACAACTAGTTCAATTACAACGAAACATGAACACATATCATGTCTGGAAAGACTCGCTGTGGGTGTCATGAACCAGCGACCTATCAAAGGGGTGCGGGTTGTAACCGCTGTTTACAGAGTAGTTATACAGAAAGAAGTATTAGATTAAATTCTGTAATACCAAATGACCTAAGAGCCAAAAAACGGTAGTAGTATTTCGAAGTAATAGTTAAAATTGTCAAAAAGTAGATATTCGAAATAGAGTAACGCAAAGTAGTACAAAGGGAATCCAAGGAAGACATAACAGAGCTGCGTATTGTTTTGAATGTAATATATAAACCAATGCACAGCATTGTTGGGTCTCTTTTTTTGTTTTCAGTGGTGGCGAGTGTGCTCGCAGCTCCTCCGTGATAGTCGGAATTTTGGGATTAGGTACCTAATTCGAGTGCATTCCTAGAACTGATTAGACATTGGAGTGGTGGAGAATAGATTATTTCGGGATAAATTCAGAGACGGAGTCAATTAGAGGTGATTTGGTGTACGAACATTGATATTCAAGTGAATGGTGATTGTACGCGTTAAACGAAACGCTACGATCGTGTACTTACGACTGGGAAGAGATTTATTGACAATACGGAAACTTTTATGTTGAATTAGGAATTTACTCGCTGTATGCGAATTATTAAAGAGTATTGGGACGGAAAATAGTTTGGACCTTATCACACTAGTATCTTTGCCGCTCGTTGTCAAGGTGATTCCGCTAATAAACGAGAAGTGAAAAATACAGTAGTTAGTGCCCGTTAAAAGAGAAAACTTGTGCTGAGCAGACTTTGAAAGGTTTCGAACCCATAATTAATATCGTGTCCTGAGAATTGACAAACGTAGGCATTGTAAGGCCCAGAAAAATATTTATAATTTATCGGACATCAGTGGCAAAGGAGAGTTTCATGGGAAAGCTTATCTTCGGTGATAGATACACGAAGGAATGTAGTACTGAACTGCCTGTTATCATACCGAAACAAGGCACCCTAGGATCAACTCTCCTTTCATTGATCTCCCAGTGCCATCTCTCATTAATTTAAGACATTGAGCCGGCCGGTGTGCCCGAACGGTTCTAGGCACTACAGTCTGGAACCGCGCGACCGCTACTGTCGCAGGTTCGAATCCTGGCCACGGGTATGGATGTGTGTGATGTCCTTAGGTTAGTTAGGTTTAAGTAGTTCTAAGTTATAGAGGACTGAAACCAAAATGTTCGTAATCGCAAATCTCCGAAAGTTTTTGACCGAATGCTTTGAAATATCGACACAACGTTGCACTGGAATTCATGTGTGTTTTATGTACCTATCTTTTTAATATATTGATATAATTTTTTAACTTTAACGGTAGTTATTGCAAGAAATATCAGAAAGTTATATACAAGGAAACAGGTACCTAAGAACACGCCTCGACTGGAATGCAACGTCGTGTCAGGATTTAAAAGCAATCGGTGAAGAACTTCCGCAGATAGATGGTGGTGGTGGTTAGTGTTTAACGTCCCGTCGACAACGAGGTCATCAGAGACGGAGCGGAAGCTCGGGTTAGGGAAGGATTGGGAAGGAAATCGGCCGTGCCCTTTCAAAGGAACCATCCCGGCATTTGCCTGAAACGATTTAGGGAAATCACGGAAAACCTAAATCAGGATGGCCGGAGACGGGATTGAACCGTCGTCCTCCCGAATGCGAGTCCAGTGTGCTAACCACTGCGCCACCTCGCTCGGTTCCGCAGATAGACGACTGGCCATAGTCGCCGGCGTAATCTAAAAGAGGGAAAATTCCTTTACAAACAGCAGAAACACATGAAATCTACACACACAGACACACACACACACGCGCGCGCGCGCGCGCAAAGGCACACACACACACACACACACACACACACAGACACACACACACACACACACACACGAAAAATAGATACACTAAAAACTGCAAAGACGCGCCATTGACACACAAAAGGAATACTATGTAAAAGACAACAGTCACAGCTAAGAAGCGCACAGAAAAAAAACACACACACACACACACACACACACACACACTCACGCACATAGATATAGTGCACACAAAATCCAAATTTGGCGCTGTACTCTCTGGTGAACAAATGAACACTGACTGGGCTGGTTCACATAACAAACGACAATCACATTGTGTTCTGGTGAAGTGAAAAGTTTTTTGCTATGTTATTTGTGGAAAATACTTGTTACAGTTACGTGTACATCACAAGACCTCAGCATGATGTGGAGAATGGAAGTGCTTGCCACACGAAAACGTAAGGACAAACGTATATAGGCGCGAAAACATCGCGAAAACTACATTACATTCTGGAAGACAGGTTAGTTCCCAGTAAAAAAACTTTCTCATTGACATCGTGTGGTTGCAGATGACAAGCTACCTGCAGTAATTAACACTCAAGTGATCCAGGAAATTCATGCACACCAAATGTAAAGGTATTTACAAAAGCCGGCCGCGGTGGTCTAGCGGTTCTAGGCGCTCAGTCGGGAACCGCGCGGCTGCTACGGTCGCAGGTTCGAATCCTGCCTCAGGCATGGATGTGTGTGATGTCCTTAGGTTAGTTAGGTTTAAGTAGTTCTAAGTTCTAGGGGACTGATGACCACAGATGTTAAGTCCCATAGTATCAGAGCCATTTGAACTATTTTTTGATTTACAAAAAGAATCGGTCTGTTGTTTGAACTAAAAATGCACATAATTTTATAATCGTTTAACAAAAATGTTCGCATTGGAGAATAAATAAAAACGAAAACCCACAGATGATGGCACAGTGGTGCCGAAACATGTTTGAGTACTGAGAAAAACGGTGTTTTGCATAACTGGCGGACCTCACATTCAACATACACTCCTGGAAATGGAAAAAAGAACACATTGACACCGGTGTGTCAGACCCACCATACTTGCTCCGGACACTGCGAGAGGTCTGTACAAGCAATGATCACACGCACGGCACAGCGGACACACCAGGAACCGCGGTGTTGGCCGTCGAATGGCGCTAGCTGCGCAGCATTTGTGCACCGCCGCCGTCAGTGTCAGCCAGTTTGCCGTGGCATACGGAGCTCCATCGCAGTCTTTAACACTGGTAGCATGCCGCGACAGCGTGGACGTGAACCGTATGTGCAGTTGACGGACTTTGAGCGAGGGCGTATAGTGGGCATGCGAGAGGCCGGGTGGACGTACCGCCGAATTGCTCAACACGTGGGGCGTGATGTCTCCACAGTACATCGATGTTGTCGCCAGTGGTCGGCGGAAGGTGCACGTGCCCGTCGACCTGGGACCGGACCGCAGCGACGCACGGATGCACGCCAAGAACGTAGGATCCTACGCAGTGCCGTAGGGGACCGCACCGCCACTTCCCAGCAAATTAGGGACACTGTTGCTCCTGGGGTATCGGCGAGGACCATTCGCAACCGTCTCCATGAAGCTGGGCTACAGTCCCGCACACCGTTAGGCCGTCTTCCGCTCACGCCCCAACATCGTGCAGCCCGCCTCCAGTGGTGTCGCGACAGGCGTGAATGGAGGGACGAATGGAGACGTGTCGTCTTCAGCGATGAGAGTCGCATCTGCCTTGGTGCCAATGATGGTCGTATGCGTGTTTGGCGCCGTGCAGGTGAGCGCCACAATCAGGACTGCATACGACCGAGGCACACAGGGCCAACACCCGGCATCATGGTGTGGGGAGCGATCTCCTACACTGGCCGTACACCACTGGTGATCGTCGAGGGGACACTGAATAGTGCACGGTACATCCAAACCGTCATCGAACCCATCGTTCTACCATTCCTATACCGGCAAGGGAACTTGCTGTTCCAACAGGACAATGCACGTCCGCATGTATCCCGTGCCACCCAACGTGCTCTAGAAGGTGTAAGTCAACTACCCTGGCCAGCAAGATCTCCGGATCTGTCCCCCATTGAGCATGTTTGGGACTGGATGAAGCGTCGTCTCACGCGGTCTGCACGTCCAGCACGAACGCTGGTCCAACTGAGGCGCCAGGTGGAAATGGCATGGCAAGCCGTTCCACAGGACTACATCCAGCATCTCTACGATCGTCTCCATGGGAGAATAGCAGCCTGCATTGCTGCGAAAGGTGGATATATACTGTACTAGTGCCGACATTGTGCATGCTCTGTTGCCTGTGTCTATGTGCCTGTGGTTCTGTCAGTGTGATCATGTGATGTATCTGACCCCAGGAATGTGTCAATAAAGTTTCCCCTTCCTGGGACAATGAATTCACGGTGTTCTTATTTCAATTTCCAGGAGTGTATTTTAACTGTTTGTGTATCGAATTTTCTGAGACGGACATTGGGGATTGCCTAAACGAGCTTGGGAAACCGCGCAAAAGTCACATTCAAGCTGGGTAGTGAGTACCTGCCCACGGTCGTTAATATGGAGTGCAGACTGCATCTGCCTCTGGCTCAACTTCCTGTCTAGCAAGCTAGTGCACAACGCGTTACACCATACGAGTAGATACGGAGTAGAAATATAAAAAACAGAAACGGCTACCGCTGTGTCGCCGAGAGTCTTAACACTGAGCACCGACGACACACGGAGCTTCGAGCGGTACGTAACGCCAGTGGACGGTGTGTCCAGCTGACAGGCCTGTCACGTGCTCGGCTACTGACAGCCAGCAGCGCGGCTAATTGACGAGGCGCGCGACGTAAAGCGACGCTAATGCGGCGAGAGGGCCCCTCCTACGGGGCGCCCAGAGCTGCTAAGTCCCGGCTGCACGTCGGGGCGCCCGTCTTAACGAGCCGCCTCCACCTGTCTCAACGGGGCCGTTTATTCAGCCACCTGCACGGGAATTAGCGCCGCTGTATTGACTTGTCTGCTTGCCGCAAGTTCTATGTCACGGCGCGAAGCGTGAAACTCGACACGAAGCAGATTCAAAATCATGTTGCAAGATGGTTCAAATGGTTCTAAGCACTGTGGGACTTAACATCTGAACCGAGCGAGGTGGCGCAGTGGTTAGCACACTGGACTCGCATTCGGGAGGACGACGGTTCAATCCCATCTCCGGCCATCCTGATTTAGGTTTTCCGTGATTTCCCTAAATCGTTTCAGGCAAATGCCGGGATGGTTCCTTTGAAAGGGCACGGCCGATTTCCTTCCCAATCCTTCCCTAACCCGAGCTTCCGCTCCGTCTCTAATGACCTCGTTGTCGACGGGACGTTAAACACTAACCACCACCACCACTTAACATCTGAGGTCATCAGTCCCCTAGAACTTAGAAATACTTAAACCTAACCAAGCTAAGGACATCGCACACATCCATGCCCGAGGCAGGATTCGAACCTGCGACCATAGCAGCCGCGCCGTTCCGGACTGAGCGCCTAGAACCGTTCGGCCACAGCGGCCGTCTCATGTTGCTAGACCCTGATGGTACGCCTCCCAACAAAACACTGCCTAAGTGAAAGTTTAATATTTCGGTGCCTAGGAAAAAAAAGTAAATGTTATGTCAAACAATTTCGGTCTTCTTTCGGCGTCAGTTAAGGGTAAAACCTCGAGCTTTTGACGATTACCTGCATCGTCTTCGACAGGAGTTACTAACGATGGAGGTAATCGTCGAAAGGTCGAGGTTTTACCCTTAACTGACGCGATAGTAAGTCCGAGATTGTATTACACTATGTGATCAAAAGTATCCGGACACCCCCAGACACATACGTTATTCGTATTAGGTGCATTGTTTTGCCACCTACCTCAGTAGTCATTAGATATCGTGAGAGAGCAGTATGGTTGCTCCGCGGAACTCACGGACTTCGAACGTGGTCAGGCAATCGTCACTTGTGTCATACGTCTGTACGGGACATTTCCACACTCCTAAACACCCATAGGACCACTGCTTCATGTGATAGTGAAGTCGAAACGTGAACGGACATGTACAGCACAAAAGCGTATAGGCCGACCTCGTCTGTCGGCTGACTAACAGAGACCCACGATAGTTGAAGAGAGTCGTGATGTGTAATATGCAGACATCTAATCAGACCATCACATAGGAATTCCGTCCGCCCCCGGTAGCTGAATGGTCAGCGTGACGGATTGTCAATCCTCTGGACCCGGGTTCAATTCCCGGATGTGCTGACCTCATCATCATCCTATCATCCTCATCGACTGAAGGTCACCGCGTGGGGTCAAATTGAAAGACCGACACACGCGACCGGCCTGCCCGACGGGGGGTACTACCCATACGATTAAATAAAATAAATAAAAATATGAATTTCAGACTCCATGAGGATCGACTGCAAGTACTATCACAGTTAGGCGATATCATCGTTGAGCGGCTGCTCATACGTCACACAAAACGCCGGTAAATGCCAAACGACGCCTTGCTTGGTATAAGGAGAAGGAACATTGGACGACTGAACAGTGCACAACGTTGTGTGGAGTGACGAACCACGGTACACAATGTGGCGATCCAATGGCAGGGTGTGGATATGGCGAATGCCCGGTGAACGTCATCTGCCAGCATGTGTAGTGGCAACAGTAAAATTCGGAGGCGGTGGTGTTATAGTGTGGTCGTGTTTTTCATAGAGGGGGCTTGTACCCCTTGTTTTGCCTCGCACTATCACAGCACAGGCCTACATTGATGTTTCAAGCACCCTCTTCCTTCCTACTGTTGAAGATTAATTCGGGGATGGCGACTGCGTCTTTCAACGCGATGGAGCACCTGTTCATAGCGCACGGCCTGTGCGGAGTGGTTACTCGACAATAACATCTCTGTAATGGACTGGCCTGCACAGAGTCCTGACCTGAATCCTATAAAACACCTTTGGGATGTTTTGGAACGCATACTTCGTGACAGGCCTCTCCGACCGACATAGATACCTCGCCTGAGTGCAGCACTCAGTGAAGAATGGACTGCCATTCCCCAAGAAACCTTCCAGCACCTGACTGAACACATGCCTGCGAGAGTGGAAGCTGTCATCAAGGCTAAGCGTGGGCCAACACCACACTCATTCCAGCGTTACCGATGGAGGGCACCACGAACTTGTAAGTCATTTACAGCCAGGTGTCCGGATACTTTTGATCACATAGTGCATATAACACCGCCGTCGCGAAAGACTTTGTTCTCAACTGTTAGGCGACTTACTTAAAGAGTAACCAGACTTCGGATTTGTCTGATCACTCCCCTTCTTTCTCTCTTTCTGGGGGGTACATAAATGATTAAGAGTTTTATGTAAATACATGAAACTACAACGAGTCACTTTTTGAATAGTTATTTATTATTACTTGAACCGGTTTTCGAACCTGAGGTTCATCTTCTGATGGTTTTCTGGAAGTTACATCACTATTTCCAGCATAATGCTGGGTGATGGCTCTATGACAACAAGATGGAACACGCTTCCTGAATCACTATAACATAATATATCTTCAGATCTTAAAGTTAAATATAAAATTAATGGTCATACAGACAGTTGTATCTCAATGCAAATAGTATAAAACTTTAATATTTTATTCCTTATCATTCACGTCCCCCCCCCCCCCCACGAACCATGGACCTTGCCGTTGGTGGGGAGGCTTGCGTCCCTCAGCGATACAGATAGCCGTACCGTAAGTGCAACCACAACGGAGGGGTATCTGTTGAGAGGCCAGACAAACGTGTGGTTCCTGAAGAGGGGCAGCAGCCTTTTCAGTAGTTGCAGGGGCAACAGTCTGGATGATTGACTGATCTGGCCTTGTAACAATAACCAAAACGGCCTTGCTGTGCTGGTACTGCGAACGGCTGAAAGCAAGAGGAAACTACAGCCGTAATTTTTCCCGAGGGCGTGCAGCTTTACTGTATGATTAAATGATGATGGCGTCCTCTTGGGTAAAATATTCCGGAGGTAAAATAGTCACCCATTCGGATCTCCGGGCGGGGACTACTCAAGAGGATGTCGTTATCAGGAGAAAGAAAACTGGCGTTCTACGGATCGGAGCGTGGAAGGTCAGATCCCTTAATCGGGCAGATGGGTTAGAAAATTTGAAAAGGGAAATGGACAGGTTAAAGTTAGATATAGTGGGAATTAGTGAAGTTCGGTGGCAGGAGGGGTAATGCAGGAGTAGGTTTAATAATGAATAGGAAAATAGGAATGCGGGTAAGCTACTACAAACAGCATAGTGAACGCATTATTGTGGCCAAGATAGATACGAAGCCCACACCTACTACAGTATTACAAATTTATATGCCAACTAGCTCTGCAGATGACGAAGAAATTGAAGAAATGTATGATGAAATAAAAGAAATTATTCACATTGTGAAGGGAGACGAAAATTTAATAGTCATGGGTGACTGGAATTCGAGTGTAGGAAAAGGGAGAGAAGGAAACATAGTAGGTGAATATGGATTGGGGCTAAGAAATGAAAGAGGAAGCCGCCTGGTAGAATTTTGCACAGAGCACAACAAAATCATAGCTAACACTTGGTTTAAGAATCAAAAAAAGAAGGTTGTATACATGGAAGAACCCTGGAGATACTAAAAGGTATCAGATAGATTATATAATGGTAAGACAGAGATTTAGGAACCAGGATTTAAATTGTAAGACATTTCCAGGGGCAGATGTGGACTCTGACCACAATCTATTGGTTATGACCTGTAGATTAAAACTGAAGAAACTGCAAAAAAGTGGGAATTTAAGGAGATGGGACCTGGAGAAACTGAAAGAACCAGAGGTTGTACAGAGTTTCAGGGAGAGCATAAGGGAACAATTGACAGGAATGGGGGAAAGAACTACAGTAGAAGAAGAATGGGTAGCTTTGAGGGATGAAGTAGCGAAGGCAGCAGAGGATCAAGTAGGTAAAAAGACGAGGGCTAGTAGAAATCCTTGGGTAACAGAAGAAATATTGAATTTAATTGACGAAAGGAGAAAATATAAAAACGCAGTAAATGAAGCAGGCAAAAAGGAATAAAAACGTCTGAAAAATGAGATCGACAGGAAGTGCAAAATGGCTAAGCAGGGATGACTAGAGGACAGATGTAAGCATGTAGAGGCTTATCTCACTAGGGGTTATATAGATACTGCCTACAGGAAAATTGAAGATACCTTTGGAGAAAGAGAACCACTTGTATGAATATCAAGCGCTCAGATGGGAACCTAGTTCAAAGAAGGGAAAGCAGGAAGGTGGAAGGAATATATAGAGGATCTATACAAGGGTGACGTACTTGAGGACGATATTATGGAAATGGAAGAGGAGGTAGATGAAGATGAAATGTGAGACATGATACTGCGTGAAGAGTTTGACAGAGTACTGAAAGACCTGAGTCGAAACAAGGCCCCGGGAGTAGACAACATTCAATTAGAACTTCTGCCAGCCATGGGAGAGCCAGTCCTAACAAAACTGTCCATCTGGTGAGCAAGATGTAAGAGACAGGCGAAATACCCTCAGACTTCAAGAAGAATTTAATAGTTCCAATCCCAAAGAAAGCAGGTGTTGACAGATGAGAAAATTACCGAACTATCAGTTTAATAAGTCACAGCTGCAAAATACTAACACGAATTCTTTACAGACGAATGGAAAAACTGGTAGAAGCCGACCTCGGGGAAGATCAGTTTGGATTCCGTAGAAATGTTGGAACACGTGGGGCAATACTGACCTTACGACTCATCTTAGATTAAGGAAAGGCAAACCTACGTTTCTAGCATTTGTAGACTTAGAGAAAGCTTTTGACAATATTGACTGGAATACTCTCTTTCAAATTCTAAAGGTGGCAGGGGTAAAATACAAGGAGCGAAAGGCTATCTACAATTTGTACAGAAACCAGATGGTAGTTATAAGAATCGAGGGACATGAAAGGGAAGCAGAGATGGGGAAGGGAGTGAGACAGGGTTGTAGCCTGTCACTGATGTTATTCAATCTGTATATTGAGCAAGCAGTAAAGGAAACAAAAGAAAAATTCGGAGTAGGTATTAAAATCCATGGAGAAAAAATAAAAACTTTGAGGTTCGCCGATGACATTGTAATTCTATCAGAGACAGCAAAGGACTTGGAAGAGCAGTTTGTAAGTAGGCTGTTTAGGTTTTTTTATTGGTAACGCCTCCTCTGTATAAAAAAATCACTGGCTGTGCTGTGTGCAGTCTGTGGCTGCTTTGCATTGTTGTAATACTCAACCATTTTAGTGTTAGGCAGCTGGCTGTGAACAGCGCGTAGCGTTGGGCAGTTGGAGGTGAGCCGCCAGCAGTGGTGGATGTGGGGAGAGAGATGGCGAAGTTTTGAAATTTGTCATGAACTGCTCTCTCTCTCTCTCTCTCTCTCTCTCTCTCTATATATATATATATATATATATATATATATATATATATATATATATATATGATATCAAGGTAAATACATTGTTTGTTCTCTATTAATATCTTTCATTTGCTAACTATCCCTATCAGTAGTTAGTGCCTTCCATAGTTTGAATCTTTTATTTAGCTGGCAGTGGTGGTGCTCGCTGTATTGCAGTAGCTTGAGTAGCGAAGATTTTTGTAAGTGATTTGTGAAAGGTATAGTTTAATGTTAGTCAGGGCCTTCTTTTGTAGGGATTATTGAAAGTCAGATTGCGTTGCGCTAACAAAATATTGTGTGTCAGTTAAAGCACAGTCGTGTATAATAGTTCTAAGGGGAAGTTTCATATGGCGACCCTGCCAGGATACCTCACTGGAATCTTCTGATTTTTTTTCTTGTTGTTTGTGTAATTAGTGTAGCTTTTGTTTATTGCTAGCGCTTAATTGTAGAGAATTTCCTTTGTAGTTGCAGTCTTTCATTGTCGTACAGTAAAACAGGTGTGGCACGCATGTAGATTTGCACCAAGTATTTCGCAGCTGCAATTAACTAGATATTATTTTCAGTGTTATGTTAATGTGCTTTCTTATTTTTGCTCTTCAAATTCTGTTTTTCTGTGTTGTCGTGTGAAATACTGTGACAATAATGGCGTGTGAAAAACGTAATACTAGGCTCCAAAGTAAACTGCGAAATGACAGTGAAAACGAAAGCAGTGTGTTAGCGCCACCGAGTAATGAATTAACTGATGTTCAAAGTAATAATTTGGCAATTATGCATAGGGAAATGGAGCGGGCGGCAAACAATGGCGTAGACAGTGAAACAATTAGTGAGCAGGGAAGCATTATCGATCGGTCGGTCGGCAACAGCTCGCCTCAGGAATCCGAAATGACAGGACACAATTTCGCAAATACTGTAGATTCAGGTTCCGGGTCATCACCATTTTCTCAAATGAGTCAAGACACATTTTCTGCTTGTCAAAATGTGAATGTTGCCGGTGAAAATGCACTGCCAAAAAGCATAGAGAAACAGATTCCAGACACTAATACATTATTATTGCAATTAATGCAACAAATGGAACAAAATCAGGGACAAATGGGACAAAATCTCAAAAAGTTAGACACAGTGGAACAAAATCTCAAAAAGTTAGACACAATGGAACAGAATCAAAGACAAACACAGCAACAGTTAGACACAATGGAACAAAATCAGAGACAAACACAGCAAAAGCTTCAAAAGTTAGACTCATTGGAACAATCTCTTGAACAAACACGTGAAGATTTAACTACTGAGTTACATAACATTGAATCGAAATGTCAAAAAGTCTGTAATGACGTAAAAACACAAATTTGTGAGCACTTCCAACCTATTTTTTCACGGTATGAAAATGCACTACAGAATCACGAAGCAGCCATAAAAGAACTGCAAACTACTGTTCACGAAAATCATGATACCTTGCAAGCTAAATTTGACTCAGTTGCATCTACCGATTCGGTTACGCAACTTGCAAAAACTCAGGAAAACTTAAAGGACACAGTAGATACTCTGAAACTTGGTTCAGAAAAACACACTGAGGAAATGTGTTCACTATCGGAGAAAGTAGCCGAACTTTTGGATCAGTTCACTAACTCATCTACGAAGGTAGATGATAATCTGAATGACACAAAACCGGTAGTCTTTAATGACACAGAAGAGAGCGAACAAATTAGGAAAGTGAAACAAAATCTGAATCGAATTAATACGCAACACCAAAGAGAAATCCGCGAAGTACAAGATCAGCTGACACAGGTAATACAAGAATTACGTATTTCAGAGGACACTCGCGCCCCAACACGGGAAGAGGGACTTAGAAATACGGAAAAGACGCAAAATAATAACACAGGGCATTTCGGAAGTTACGAAAGAAACTGGCAATGTGCACCGAATTTTGAGATGGAACGGCCGACACGACCTAACAATGACCGATATGCGACTCGCCGACATGATGATTTTGACTATAAGCTGTTCATTACTACACGTAAATTCAAAACGTTTAAGAATTCTGCCAACGACATTCATCCACAAGCGTGCCTCCATCAATTCTCTCATTGTTTTCCTCCCAACTGGTCATTAGAATTTATGTGTGGCTACTTAGAGAATGAACCAGCTGTAAGAATGTGATCGGTCATTCACGATTGCCATAGTGAAGGAGAATTTTACCATGCCTTCCTCTCAGCATATTGGTCTCAAGCCACACAAGACCGAGTAAAACATAGCATCATAATGATGAAAGATTTCGAACAATCTGAATTCTCCAGTCTTGTGAAATATTTTGAAGACATGTTGCACAAGAATCAGTACCTGTCAAACCCATACAGCCCCTCAGAACTCATCCGCATTTGCTTAATCAAATTACCTGACATTTACGACATATTATTTTAGCAGGACGTTGCAAAGAAGACATTGAGGCTTTTCAAAGACTCTTACAAGAATTAGAAATTGACACAGACAGTCGCGGGATGCGAAAACAGGAAAGCAATCACTACAGGTCACATCCGTCACAATTCCGAGACGACAGAAACAATAACTGGACACGACAAGTCTATTCTTACAACGCAAATCGTGACCAAAACAGACGCCACCCATATGACAACCACTGGCAGAGTAATAATAGTTACAGAGAAAGATCGCATTTCCGTAGTAATGAATACGACAGAGATTACCATAGAAACAGACAATATGGGAACAAAAACAATTATTATCAAGGGAGACAGAATAACTTCAGACGCAACAGTTCAGCGCGCAGTTACGATTCCGGGAGAAATTCTCCACCACATGACCGACAAGAAAGAAACTGTGTAAACTACCGACATGACGACAGACGATATATTCGTAACGACAGACCTGGATTGAATCAGAACTGGCGGGATTTAAACAGGGCAGGGCCTTCTCGTCAAAGTGAATTTGTAGAAGTTAGGTCTCCTAATCCCAATAACGGCGCGCGCCAACAAAGAGACAGACAATGACTCGCACAGCAGGCAGCCGCGTGCGCCCGCTGGCTCCGAGAAAAATAACGTAAGACACTAGCCTTGAGAAAAATTCCAGTATTCTTTACCGACTTATACCACATGATAATTGCGTTAAAGTTGAAACTCTGCGTACTAGGAAGAGCAAAGGGTTACACATTTCACATGTAAAACCATTTATTGAGAGATAATCTGCTTTTTAACTTTGTCTTTGCCATAAAACTTTTCACTTCCCATTTCTAGTCTGCTTTGTCAGACTTAAGTAACTGTTAACATGCAACAATGTTTGAAGTTAAACATCCAGTCTAGAACCTAGGGAACATTTTTAAACAGAAATTACGAATGTATTGTTATAGTGAACAGACGACGCAGTGTTGTATTTGTACATTCTTGCTTGTTAGCTGCACGATTACGTAACGACTATCAGGCTTACATACTTAGGACACATACTGGTACTGCTAATGAGATTTTAATGCAACATTTTGGTTTACTTGAAAATACATTCTGGGTTTAAAGTACTTTCTGTGAGATAACGGATGACACAGAGGTTAGTTTATATGACAACTACACGATTTTATCACGACGCTACTAATGAGTGACAATTTACAATGTTGCTTTTGCGCTGTATCTGTTTTATATCTGCACAGTTTCCTGAATTCTTTTGGAAAGAAAAACATGTTTTAGTAGTAACTTTTGTGGTATAGCAACAATGAGACAGCATTTTTCGTGGCACAACAACAGGGGGGTATACGCTTACTTTGTGTACCATGTGTTTGGCAAGCACAATGAGCCCTAGCTAATATGGTATTTGCTTATACAACTTTACACATCGGTACCATATTTCTCTGACACACAAATTACACAGCTATCTGGTCATTTAACTGAGAGATAAACATTTTTTTTACTACATCAGTGACATATGTTTACGCAATTTCACAGTTGGGTAACTTCACACTTATGAAATTGTATTTTGTTTGTACTTTGTGAACTGTTCATATTTTTTCGGAGCCATTGTGGTACTATGAGAGCTTTGAATGATGTATTTGGTATGAGATCATGATTTTAAAGTACGTTTGAGGTAGATGACACTATTGAACTAAGCAGAGAATTTTTTTTGGTTTCTTAATTATTGCAGAAAGCTACGACGTTTTCAAGATTTGACTGAGGTGTTATGATGTTATTATTACGACGACGATGTGTATTATGCTATTGAGGTATGTTTATGATCAATAAGCTGATGCTATATAAGGAATGTGATTACGTGTTTATATGTATATGAATAATGAATAGGAGTTAGGGACTATGGTTTGTGAAGAAGGTTGTTGGAAACCAAGAATCGTACTTTAAGAGTTATGAAATGTGTGTATATGCGTGAATGTATCACAATGCTGGCGAAAATTTTTTGGACGCTGTTATAGGATTTTGTTTCTACAGATTTGTAACCCAAATTCTTGACCTGTGAAATATTTTTATATGAGACTGTCACTGTAGCGGAAACTGGTGTCGTAAATATTTCGGTAAGAAAGTTCAGTGACCTCCTGCACGTAATGCGTCGTGGGCACCCAGCTGAGCGGCCAGGTGTGCCAGACGCCTGAAAAAAAAGCCATTATTGCGAGCCCTTTTCAGCGGCACAGGTAGAAAAAAAAAGGGAGGCCATTATCCTCGCTATTGACGTTTCTTTGTAGAAAGCATCGCAAAAACGACACGGTCGAACTTGAAAACATATGATTACACTGTGGAGCTCTTAATTTACGATATTTACTGAAATGCCTAATGAAATGACGAGAAATATTTTACATCTGCACACCTGATTATGACAAGCATCTTTCTACGAGAATTGAGAGAATTTCTACTAACTTATGAAATGTCACATGACTATTGAATGATATTTTTATGCTTCGCTTTTCATAGTTGCTTATTTCATTTGATATCTAGTTTCGAGCTGTGTTGCAGCATTGCTTATATAAAATAAAATGCATTTGCTAATGTGAACACTTTCTGTCAACAGATCTATTAAATAATCTTAAAAAAAAGGAGCACTTGGAAAGGAAAGAACAATAAGAAGGGACTAGTAACAGTAACTGCACACATAATTTTCTTTTCAAGTATATGGTAATATTTTTTGACAATAAGTTGTTGTGGTGCACTACTTTAATTACATAGACATTAAGATGTGAATAGACATTTCCCTTGTCTGCGTTGTTGTCTTAAGTGTAATATTTTTTCTGCTTGATCTTTTCCATGCTTAGATATTAATTATAGCATTTGCTGCTGCTGTTTGCCATGCATAGTGCTACTAAATTTAACTTTGTATTATCCTTTTAAGCCAGTTTTACTACTGATTTATTTTTTTTTTTTGTTTGCTGCTCATTGCCTTATATTAGTTGTAATTTATGCTGCTTGCTTCGCCATTTGTATTTTTGATCATTGCTGTTTGTGTTAATTGTTTTGTGCTGCTGCATTGCCTCGTTCCTTAGTTTAGCATCTGAGCTCAGTAGATTTAAGTTAGCTTAAGAGGGGGTAGACTATATAAGAGACTGCGTTGCGATGAATTGGAAGAAATGCATTGAGAAGTTATACAAAAAAAGTACAGAAAGCAGGTATAGATAGGACTTTTTGGAAATTATGAAGAATGAAGGGAGATCTCCAAGAAGTAAAGAAAGTTTTGTTTGCAAAATACTGCAGTAAAACAAACCCTGTCCTTTCCTTGTGTATCCCACTATGTTTTTGAGTACCCTTGGGTATTTATGTTTTTCCTGTATTTATATGTTTATCTGATAAGACTTATGTTGTAGAATTTTTCTAACACTAAGCTACATTCACTATGATGAGGAATACTGTTATCCTCAAATATAATTTGCATTAATAATAAGTTATTTACTTTGTAAACATGTTTAAACATTATTTGTTCTTTTTTCTTTTAATGCTCATGTGTGAAGTTGATATTCCAAAAGTTATTCTGATCTTTCATGTATGTACTTATGTCATAATTCCTGTGACACTTATGTATATGTTATTTCTATTCTTTTGTAAAGCCCATATTACTACAAATGTTATCTGCATTATTCTGTTTTTAATGATGTATTTTGTACCTTTGTAATTGTATTCTAATGTTATAAAATTGTAATTGACACCAGTTTATCAAACTAAGTAACTTGTAAGCATTCATTTCACTGCACACATTTCTGTTGGTCATAGTATATGGACAATATGTGAGAAGTAGGGACTGTTAGTGTTTGCACGTGTGTTAATAATTCAGCAAGGGACTGGATAACAGCATTGCTGGTTCTAAGGACAATTCCAAAAACTTTGTGAGTGCACAAGTGGTGGTTATGGACTTGCTATATTAGCCGCAAGACTCTTCAATGGTGATTGTGCACCTGCACAGTCACAACAGATGGCTGCTGGCCATCTCTACAAGGACTACAGTGGGTCTACATCTTTGATGATCCATCAATACCATTATTTCTACAAGGACTGCAGTGGGTCTGCGCCTCTGGTGGCCCACCAATACCGTAATCTCTACTAGGACTGCAGTGGGTCTGCTCTGTGATGACCTACCTACCAATCTTCTTCAAAACTTCGACTGACTCCGCTGTGGGTTTGCTCTGTTGTGGCCCATTACCTGTCAGCATGTCAAGAGTCAGCACTGTCTTTCCGTTGGAAGGACAACGCTACTTCTTCATGGAAATCCACTACTTCCGTGTGCATTTTCTTTTACTGCTCAGACTTTGAGAAAAACACTGCAATATGATGAATGATCAGGACTGTCTTTATGGACTGTGAGAAAATTTTAGCTTTTGACCAACATTGTATCAATAAGTGTCTGCATTTGATTTCTTTGTTATTGTAATTACGATTATGAAAAGTTTTAACAAATATGTATTGGCCAGTGTCCAAAAAAATTTGTAAAATTTTTTTGTGGGGAGCATGGGGGCTATGTAAGTAGGCTGTTTAGGTTTTTTTATTGGTAACGCCACCTCTGTATAGAAAAATCACTGGCTGTGCTGTGTGCAGTCTGCGGCTGCTTTGCATTGTTGTAATACTCAACCATTGTAGTGTTAGGCAGCTGGCAGTGAACAGCGCGTAGCGTTGGGCAGTTGGAGGTGAGCCGCCAGCAGTGGTGGATGTGGGGAGAGAGATGGCGGAGTTTTGAAATTTGTCATGAACTGCTATATATATATATATATATATATATATATATATATATATATATATATATATATATATATATATATATATATATATATATATGATGATATCAAGGTAAATACAACGTTTGTTCTCTATTAATATCTTTCATTTGCGAACTATCCCTATCAGTAGTTAGTGCCTTCCATAGTTTGAATCTTTTATTTAGCTGGCAGTAGTGGCGCTCGCTGTATTGCAATAGCTTGAGTAGCGAAGATTTTTGTGAGGTAAGTGATTTGTGAAAGGTATAGTTTAATGTTAGTCAGGGCCATTCTTTTGTAGGGATTATTGAAAGTCAGATTGCGTTGCACTAACAAAATATTGTGTGTCAGTTAAAGCACAGTCATGTATAATAGTTCTAAGGGGAAGTTTCAAGTTGAACGGAATGGACAGTGTCTTGAAAGGAGGCTATAAGATGAACATCAACAAAAGCAAAACGAGGATATTGGAATGTAGTCGAATTAAGTCGGGTGACGATGACGGAATTAGATTAGGAAATGAGACACTTAAAGCAGTAAAGGAGTTTTGCTATTTGGAGAGCAAAATAACTGATGATGGACGAAGTAGAGAAGATATAAAATGCAGACTGGCAATGGCAAGGAAAGCGTATCTGAAGAAGAGGAATTTGTTAACATCGAGTATAAATTTAAGTTTCAGGTAGTCGTTTCTGAAAGTATTTGTATGGAGTGTAGCCATGTATGGAAATGAAAGTTGGACGATAAGTAGTTTTAGAGAGGAAGAGAATAGAAGCTTTCGAAATGTGGTGCTACAGAAGAATGCTGAAGATTAGATGGGTAGATCACATAACGAATGATGAAGAGTTGAATAGAATTGGGGAGAAGAGGAGTTTGTGGCACAACTTGACAAAAAGAAGGGACCGGTTACTAGGACATGTTCTGAGGCATCACGAGATCACAAATTTAGCATTGGGGGGCAGCGTGGATGGTGAAAATTGTAGAGGGAGACCAAGAGATCAATACACTAAGCAGATTCAGAAGCATGTAGGCTGCAGTAGGTACTGGGAGATGAAGAAGCTTGCACAGGATAGAGTAGCATGGAGAGCTGCATCAAACCAGTCTCAGGGCTGAAGACCACAACAACAACAGGCGCTGATGTGTAGAGGGTTACCAAGTGCTTGGTGCGCAATTGGGGGTTTCTAGCTTGTGGTGTTCAGAAGCGATCAACTGGACGAACCTGCCCTCACATTCCCACACAGCGCAATATCGGACTACTATAATAAGTGAGTTCTAAAATATCAGTAACGGATAAGCTTAATCTGTTAGAGTTGTAGTTCCCTTTTACAAATAGAACGGCCTGCCATTGGAGTGCATTGATCTTGTCAGTGTAGCTCCCAGATCTGGTAATGCATGAACAGCACTCACTTATTATAGTAGTCCGATGTTGCGCTGTGTGGGAATGTGAGGGCAGGTTCGTCCAGTTGATCGCTTCTGACCACCACAAGCTAGAAACCCCCAATTGCGCACCAAGCACTTGGTAACCCTCTACACATCAGTGCCTGTCTGCCAAGACAAAGTAATGGACTCCCTGCAACTTTTTGTGTAATCCCGGTGACTAGCAGCAGTCGCATTAAGGAATTACCGTCAAATGCGTAAGCTGCCACTAACTACACAACACAAACGGCTGAACTGTCAAGTTTTGACCCCGGCTTGGAAATATCGCAGAAACGGAACTGTACTATCTGTCATGCGACATTATCGTATTATCGTGGTGCCACTGTACAAAAGATAAATGCTCAGTCACATATGGCACATGTCTCCAAGAACTGTCTGCCTGATGTGGTACTCCCAGCGCCAGCAACATCATCAGATGTGTCCTCTACAGAAAATATGTGGGAGCGGTTCGGAGGCATAGGCTGCCGTTAACACCACATCATAGTCGGCTGCGTTTGAAGTGGTGCCATGATTGGGAAGTGTAAATTCTTATGGCCTGCTTCGCTTTGTGTTCAGTGATGAGTCGCTGTTCTGCACTACAACGGATGACCATCGTTCGCAGGGAACGGCAGCGACCTAGGGAGACGTCCCGCTCATCCATGTTTTGAACGGCCGCAGATGTATTAGTCCTGGCATCATGGTGGTGGAGGCCTTGTATATGACTTCAACTCACGGCTTATAGTCACTAAGGAACTCTGCTGGCACAATAGTATGCCACAGATATCCTGCATCCTCATGTGTTTCTTCTCACGCAACTGTATCAAGGAGCCATTTTCAAAGGAAATGCTTATCCACACATAGCATTCTCTATGAACTGTCTGCATAATGTTGAGGAACCCCATGTCCAACAGAATATCTGTGGAACCAGCTCCGACGTCAACTCTGTGCCATTGTAGTTATCCACGTCCAGGTGTAATTGGCCTCAGGAAAGGATTAATTTTTTTATTTTTTATTTTTTTTCGTCAGTTTCCTGGCTGGTTTGGTACACCCAACAAGAAATATCTCATGTGCCACCCTCTTCATCTCAGGGTAGCACTCACGACCTACACCCCAATTGGATGTATTCCAACCCCTTTTTGCCTCTACAGACTCGTTATAACTGCGACTGGAACGGTTGCTGAGAACGAAGCATGGCAGAAACGGGAGCGGCCTGCAAACAAACAATGAAATAAACGGGAAAGGACGGACCCAAACAACAACGGACGACCGAGCAATGGGGTCAGAAGTGAAAACCTCACGAATCCACAACGTTCACTCATACACGGCAACAAAGTAAAGTAAACACGCTGTCTGTAGGCGAGATGTCGATAGACTCACGCGAATATCAGACTGCCTCGCTAAGCGAGGGGCAGGCGCTTGAAAACATGATAGGTTGTGTCACTAATTGCCGCTGGGACCACGTGCTCCACCGTGGCGGCTTTATGTTACACGTGGGCCTGGGGCGCGTGCAGCCGCGGCTTACGGCGCGACGGCTGCAGAGACCTCTTGTGGTAATCGAGGTCCATGCTGTCTGGTGCGGATTCGAAAACCGCGGCACTCAGTATCAGAAGATTTACCCTCTACAACACCCTCTAGTACAATGGAAATTATTCAGTAATGTCTTAACTGATTTTCTACCATCGCGCCCCTTAATCTTGCTAGTGTTTTCCATATATTCCTTTGTTCGCCGATCATGCGGGTAACTTCGTTATTGCAAAACCTTATTAGTCCACCAAATGTTCAACATTCTTCTGTAGCACCGCGATGCTTCGATTCTCTTCTTTTCCGGTTTTCCACAGTCTATGTTCCACTTCCATATAACTATAAGCTGTAAATGTTAGTTATCAGAAACATTTTCCTCGAATTAAGGCCTCTTTTCATACTAGTAGACTTCTCTTGGACAGGAATGCCTTTACCGTCAATGCCAGTCTGCTTTTGATGTCCTCCTTGCTCCGCCCGTCGTTGGTTATTTTGCTGTTTATCTAGCAGAATTACTTACCGTCGTCTACTTCGAGACCATCTACGCTGATGCAAAGTACCTCGCTGTCCCCATTTCTGCTACGTCTCACTACTTTCGCCTTTCTTCGGTTTATCTCAGTCCATATTCTGTACTTATTAGATGGTCATTCCATTCAGAAGATACAGTAATTCTTATAAACTTTCACTGAGGATAGCAATGTGATCAGCGAATCTTATCATTGATATCCTTTCACCATGAATTTTGATTCCACACTTCAACATTTCTTTTATTTCCATAACTGCTTGTTCGATGTGTAGATTGAACAATAGGAGCGGAAGCCCACATCCCTGTCTTACACCATTTTTAATCTAAGCACTTCTTTCACAGTCTTCCACTATTATTACTTCCGCTTGGTTCTTTTACATGTCGTATATTACTCGTCTCTCTCTGTAGCGTATCCCCATTTTCCTTAGAATTACGAAAATCTTACACCATTTTACTCTGTCGAATGCTTTTTCCAGGTCGACAAATCCTGTGAATGTGTCTTGCTTTTTCCTTAGTCTTCCCTACTTTATCAGCGGCAACGTCAGAACCAGCTCTCTGGTACCTTTACCTTTCCTTATGCAAAACAAATCGTCATCTAACACATCATCAATTTTCTTTTACAGTCCTCTGTGTACCATTCTTGTCAGCAACTTCCAGCATTACCGATGGAGGGTGCCACGAACTTGTAAGTCATTTTATACAGGAGGTATCGTATCATCGAGAGGAGCAGTAGACAGAATCGATGAGGAGGAGGTTGGGACAGAAGAATGCACAGCCAAATCATCACGTCGCTTGTTTGTCACTGGTTCAGGTTTGATCCTGGGGGTAATAGGGTTCTGATCCTGTCAGGAAGGTAAAGGGGAAATTCATTTACAGGATTATCAGCATTGTCTCGTCGTTCGTTATGATCCGAAGAAGAAGTAGGTCCGACTTCTGGTGTGGAAGGAACAAGATCCGCAACCTTTAATTTCGGACTCTGCAATAATGATAGCTTTAACATAAACACCCTCTGCTGGAAATTTAACCGAACTTGTCCGTTTAAATACATAGAAAGTAGGTTTCTTCTTGAACAGTATACATGACACGAACGATGTGACCACATACTTGTATATGTGAAGGAATATTGCGTTTCACATGAATTTCCGCGAAACATAACACTGTAATCTGTGTTGAGTAGACCAACGTTCACGACGGACATTTTTCACCTTACCATAATGAGTCCATGTGTCCTTTAGAAAGCTGTCATCTACCTCCGGCAGGAGGTTGAACAGTCGAACATTGGTGTAGTCTATTTCAGCATCTACGAGTGACACCGTACTAACGGAACTATCGCGATGCTTGAAAGGGACTCGAGAATCATTTTGCGATAGTAATCTTTTAACATGAAGGAGAGAAATAAATTTCACGTAAAACACGTACTAGTCTGCGTCAAAATAAACGATGTGGGCCTGATCAAAGTTCACATGAATTGTATCGACAAGGCAATCGTGGATTTCTGGATATCCGGGCAGCACGTGTCGCGTTGTTTCATCGAAAGTAAAGCTCACAGTATCTTTTCGTCGGATACTCGTGGAAACCGTGGTACCCTAGCGGAGCGGCTGACGCGGCTGCATGTAGATGAACACAAACAAACAGTAAGGCGGATCGGAGGGTCTACGACTCACTCGGCAGACAGACCAACACTAACAAGGAAAACTTTTCACAAGCGAAGCTGCAGCAAGTGAGGTAAACAGGAACCTTCCCGCTGAGCGCTCAAGCCAAACTGACCTGTAGACCACGGGTGTCACCATAGCTCACTTCGGAATGAAATAAATAGGATTTGCAGGGAAGCTAAGGCTAAATGACTACCTGAAAAATGTGAAGAAATCGACTAAGAAATGACTGTCGGAAGGACTGTGTAAGTAGGCTGTTTAGCTTCTTATATTGGTAACGCCCGGGTTCGATTCCCGGCGGGGTCAAGGATTCTCTCTGCCTCGTGATGACTGGGTGTTGTGTGATGTCCTTAGGTTAGTTAGGTTTAAGTAGTTCTAAGTTCTAGGGGACTGATGACCATAGATGTCAAGTCCCATAGTGCTCAGAGCCATTTTGGTAACGCCACCGCCACCTAGCGCTCTGTATGAAAATCACTGGCTGTGCTGTGTGCAGTCTGTGGCTGGGTGCCATTGTTGGAATTTGTTATTGTAGTGTTGGGCTGTTGGCTGTTAACAGCGCGTAGCGTTGCGCAGTTGGAGGTGAGCCGCCAGCAGTGGTGGATGTGGGGAGAGAAATGGCGGAGTTTTGAAATTTGTACGAGTAAGACTGGATGTCATGAACTGCTATGTATATTATGACTTTTAACACTATTAAGGTAAATACATTGTTTGTTCTCTATCAAAATCTTTCATTTGCTAACTATGCCTATCAGTAGTTAGTGCCTTCAGTATTTTGAATCTTTTATTTAGCTGCCAGTAGTGGCGCTCGCTGAATTGCAGTAGTTCGAGTAACGAAAATTTTTGTGAGGTAAGTGATTTGTGAAAGATATAGGTTAATGTTAGTCAGGGCCATTCTTTGTAGCGATTACTGAAAGTCAGATTGCGTTGCGCTAAAAATATTGTGCGTCACTTTAGTGAATGTTTGAGTATGTTCAGTTTTGCTCATCTGTTTGAAAAGCAAATAATATAAGAGATTTATCAGGACATTAATTCAATAATTTTTCCAAGGGGACGTTTCAACTGTCTTAGGACACAGAAAAGTGAGTAGAGCCACATTTAAGGGGAGGTATCGAAGAAATTTCAACCCGATTGTAAAAAAATCCCAAGGGGCTGAAAATTTGTTTCATAACAACATACCTTGGCATGCTGAGTTAAGTGGGTAAATCCAGTTTGCTAAACAATTTTTTTAATACTTTTGGATTTTTGAGTTTTGAAAAAAATCATGTTTTCAAACAAATACTTGAAGTTGTTGATTATCACGTACTGTGTTCTCAAAAAAATTTGAGCTAAAAATGTTTAAAATTGACAGAGGAGTAGCATTTTTTCGTTTCGGCCATTTTGATTTTTTTCTAAGAAGTTGAAGTATTGTAACACTATAAACAAACGAAAATCGTAGATAAATTATAAAAATCTTGTTGTTATAATACGTTACAAGAATGTAGTGTAAAACAGAGTTACTACGACACTATACAATGTTTGATCCAGTATGAATCAAAAATTAATAAAATACGACTCGATAGTTTGAAAACTGTATCCTTTAGTTTTGGTTTTGTAACAACTATAACGACTTCTGATACCAAATGTATCAGTTGTGTTACTAAATGTGACACTTCTGTCACTAAATGTAACTGGGTTTTCTCTTTTGATGCAAGTCAATTGTCAGGATGAGCATTCTAAAGCATTCTGTCAGGGTGAAAATATTAAATAAATTAACTTTTCCCTCTTCACAACATGTGGGCAGGGTGGGTTCTTCCTTGGCTCGGGTATGAGGTCGAATGAAACATCATTTTTACATAAGATAACTTTTATTGAAGATTTGTACAACTGTATCTTACGGGATGTTCTGGTTCGGAGAGCGGCAGCTGTGTCGTTTGTGAAGTCTTCTGCTTCGGCAGCGGCGGCGGCGGCGGCGTCTGATTACGCGTAGCGGTGTGTATCTCGTGTCGCAGTCTCGCCCAGCTGACGGGAGACGCGCAGCGCGAGGTGGCCGGTTTAATAATTGCGAGCGAAGTCGTGCGTCGGATGATACCTTGGGAGTGGCGTCCCAGTGTTTCTCTTCTCTATGCGGCCGCGTGTGTTGTGCGTCGACCAGCGGAGCGGCGCGGCGGGGGAAGGCCAGTGTCCCGGACTCGAACCACGGACTCCCGCTTGCCAGTCTTCGGCTGTCAAGTCTTCATCCCAGCTCGCAGGTGACTGCTGATGTGAGGCCGTCTCCTTCCCGTCCTCACGAGTCACCCGGGTACGTAAAAATCAGACTTCAAATACCTTTTAACTTCTGTCTTCTGGCGCCGCGGCTGCTGCTTGCTATTCCACTACAGCGGCGGACTTGGTGCGTCTGTGCATGATGCAGACTCTTCTTGCATGACGGTCTTCAGCACCGAAACTGACTGAAAACTACTGCTACTCTTCTTTTCTTCCTTCGTCTCTCGTCTCCGTCTCCGTCTCCGTCCCCGTCTCTGTCTTCATCTCCTGCTTTGGCTCACTGCGTCTCGCGTATTTATTCACTTCAGTTTACTGGAGGTGAACGACATCACGGTCATTGCCTCGTCTGTCACGTTGAAAAGCTTCTCGAAGAATCTTCTTAACGTCGGTCGTTGGCTCTTGGAATGTAGGTGAGGGCCTTTGATCACATGTGACGACTGAGAAACACGTGAGCCGGTCATTGCCTCTTCTGTCACGTTGAAAAGCTTCTCGAAGAATTTTCTTAACGTCGGTCATTGGCTCTTGGGATGTAGGCGAGGGCCTTTGCTCACATACGACAACTGAGAAACACGTGAGCCGGTCGGGCGATGCCCTGACGGCTGAATCGACAGCGCCCGCTTATGTGGAAGTTGCTGACTCCACGGTCATTGTCTCTTCTGTTCTGCTGCTCGGCCCGCTGTTTGCGAGTATGTAACTCTCTAAACTAAACCAAGTTTGTCATCTATATTCTAATTTCTAGTTCACTTTGATTTCACTAATTTATTTACTTAAGTACCACTCAACAGTTTATATATCACATCACATGCGCACCGTGTATGTGTGAATAACTCGAAGGTACATCGGAACAATCCGACACCGTAGGCTACACCTCCACGTTCGAATATAACTTTTTCTCTTTGAGGTTGGCAAAATCAATTTTTCGACGAACTTACTTGTATTTTTTCGAATATTTCACTTCAGCTTTCTGCAATGCTACTTTCTCCTTTTTTGTTGATGCTTGTGCTGTTTGACAAACATATTCGAGTCAAAATTTATTCTTCATTTCTGAAATAACTCTGTGGGAGTGAATATTACATTCATGAACACTGATAGAAGCCGCTACTTTTACTCTCATTGCAGGAACACCTTGGAACACATATTCCATATAATAATGTGTAAACTCTCATTAACATTTTGAGGTAGACATCGAGTACATCGTGTTATTAGTGGCAAGTGAGTATAAATAGGCAGTCTCTTATCCAAACAAAATTAATTTATTGGTGTTTTTACCGAGCGGTTCTAGGCGCTGCAATCTGGAACCGCGCCACTGCTACGGTCGCAGGTTCGATCCTGCCTCGGGCATGGATGTGTGTGATGTCCTTAGGTTAGTTAGGTTTAAGTAGTTCAAAGTTCTAGTGGACTGATGACCGCAGAAGTTAAGTGCCATAGTGCTCAGAGCCATTTGAACCATTGATGTTTTTGTATTGGAAGCATGAGATCCAGACTCATTTTCTTCTGCCAATGCTGATTGATAAAAACACCGTGATGATTGTCCTTTCGGGAAGTGACAATGCTGAGGATTTTTGTTCAGTTGAAGCGCAATGATATAATGAGTTTTTCAAAACTCAGAAATCAATAAAAACGGAAAAAGTATTGTTTAGAAAATTGGATTTACTCACTGAATTTAGCATGCCTACATACATCAGGAAACAACTTCTCAGAGCCCTGTAATTTTTTTACGATCTGGTTGAATTTTCACCGGTCCCCCCCCCCCCCCCCCTTAAGAGAGCGCCGGCCGAAGTGGCCGTGCGGTTAAAGGCGCTGCAGTCTGGAACCGCAAGACCGCTATGGTCGCAGGTTCGAATCCTGCCTCGGGCATGGATGTTTGTGATGTCCGTAGGTTAGTTAGGTTTAACTAGTTCTAAGTTCTAGGGGACTAATGACCTCAGCAGTTGAGTCCCATAGTGCTCAGAGCCATTTGAACCATTTGAACCTTAAGAGAGCAATGGCTATTCCACTGTTAAACGCAGAGGAGAGACAGCATATATGGAAAGAGTACACTGAAGGTCTGTATGAGGGAGAGGACTTATCTAATGACTTGAAGGAAGAAGAAACAGGAGACGATATTGAAGAGACATGGTATCTTGCATTATAATCGGAACGTAAAAAAGCACTGGACGACTAAGGTCAAATAAGGCAGAAGGTACAGGTAACATTCCATCAGAATTTCTAAAATCTTTGGGGGAAGTTGCAACAAAAGGACAACTCACGTTCGTCTGTAGAATGTATGAGACTGGAGACATACAATCAGGCTTCCGGAAAAACAACATCCACACTGTTTCGAAGACAGGGAAGGCCGAGAAATGCGAGAATTATCGCACAATCAGTTTAACATTCATGCATCCAAGATGCTGAGAATAATAATACACAGAATTGAGGATCTGTTAGATGATGATCAGGTTCGTTTTATGAAAGGTAAAAATATCAGGGGTGCAATTCTGGCTTTGGGGTTGATTATGGAAGCAAGACTGAAAACTAGTCAAGGTACGTTCACAGGACTTGAAGACCAGTAAAAAGCGTTCGATAATATAAAATGGTGCAGGATTTTCGAAACTTTAAAAAATTTTGGTAAGTAAAGAGTAGAGGACCAAGAACGAAGTGCTCGGATTAAAACGGGTGCAAAACAGGGATGTAGTGAAAGTCCGTACTATTAAATGTACACATTGAAGAAGCAATGAGGGAAATAAAAGACAGGTTCAAGAGTGAGACTGAAATTGAGGTAAAAGTATATCAATGATACGATTCGCTGGTGAAACTATCCTCAATGAAAGTGAAGAAGAATTACAGGATATTTTGAATGAAATGAGCACTCTAACGAGTGTAGGATATGGACTGCGAGTGAATCGAAGAAAGACGAAAGCTATGAGAAGTAGCAGAAATGAGAACAGCGAGAAACTTAGCATTAGAGCTCATGGTCACGAAGTAGACGAAGCTCAGGAATTCTGCTTCCTAGACAGTAAAATAACCCATGACGGACGGAGCAAAGCGAACATAAAAAGCTGACTAGCCCTGGCAAAAAGGCTATTCCTGGAAAAGAGATGTCTACTAGTGTCAAACATAGGCCTTAATTTGTGGAAGAACTTTTTGAGAATATACCTTTGGAGCACAGCATTGCGCGGTAGTGAAACATGGACTGTGGGAAAACCAGATCAGAAGAGAACCGATACATTTGATCTGCGGTGCTACAGACAGATGTTGAAAATTAGGTGACTTGATAAGGCAAGGAATGAGGACGTTCTCCGTAGAATCAGCGAGAAAATTAATATATCTGAAACGGTAACAAGAAGAAGAGACAGGATAATAGAACATCTTTTATCAGGGATTAACATTGCATGGTTCTAGAGGGAGCTGTGGAGGGTAAAATCTGTAGAGGAAGACAGTGATTGGAGTACGTCTAGCAAGTAATTGAGGACGTAGGTTGCAATTTTTATTCTGAAATGAAATGGTTGGCACATGAGAGGAATTCGTGGCGGTCCGCATAAGCCCGTCAGAAAAATGTTGTTTGGAGAACGATTCTACTGCCACCAACACCTAAGGACCAAGATGACAAGAGGGGTTAGGGCTCGTACAGAAGCGTGTAAGTAGTTATTTCTCCCTCACTCTATTTGCGGGTGGAACAGTAAAGGAAATATGTAGTAGTGGGGCCAGATACCCTCCACCGCAAACAATATGATGGCCTGCGAAATACGTATGTAGATTTAGATGTAGATGTTAGATGTAGATCTCCCTTCCCAAACACCATTTACGAACTGAACAGGAAGCAAGGGAAAATGTTCTCTTACACTATAAGCTCCCTTCCACTAACCTACAAGCATGATGTTGATGTATATATGTGACAGCATACATAAATTAGTGGTGCTGCCCTGCTGCCTTTAGTATGACACCAGGCAGAGCGTATGGTAAAAACGTGAGCAGCAGAATATACAGTTTAAAAAAAATTAATTTGTTAGAGGAAAGAAGGTATTGTAGACCACTGTTAGGCTACTTCTATTTTAGTCATTGTCGCGGAAAATACTGCTGAACCTCCTTGTATCACCCAACAGCTAAAACAGACTACTCGGTATATTCCAGTTGAGCGAGATTCAGAAAAGATCCACTGACGATCATAAAGTTCATTGGCTCTGGTAAGACGTAATGCTTCTTGTACTCCTCAATGATAGAACTGTGGCGAAACTGGTTTCAAACTGTTTGGTAGAGGGTCTCCTACAACCATAGTTAGCCGCAAGCTATTACTTTGATTACTTGCTTAGTTATGTTGATGGAAATGAATCCGTGTGAGGGAAGTTCATCATTGCGAATGAAACAACGCCCTTTCATCGACTTCCTAGCAGCCAGAAGGTTTTGCTATAATTTATATCTGTCGATGAAAGCAGTGTATGGTAATGGGCACGCTTGATGTCATCACTGTATGGAGCTGGGAAGCAGGTGGACGTGGAAGAATGGATGGTATTATGTCACAAACGAACTTTTGGACGAACTTCATTAGGAACCTATCAGCTTCACAAGAGAACATTCGATGAACCGATTCAGTGGGAATCGGCACATCCTTAAGGGGCTCCGGAACGCCCTATACTTGCAATGTTAAAATAACGCTTATAAATTACATCTTTCCTCATAAAGTATTTGAGGTAGGAAGTTGACCTTTTTACAGATTACTTATTGGAATATGGGCTACAACTTAACACAGGGATTTTACAAAATTTTAGTTCAGTTATTAAAGATGATTTTTTTTCAATTGTAATGAAAATTCACAACATTTTTTTGCAATTTTTTATTTATATATTAAAAAATATACAGTTTTTTGGAAAAAGGCTGGGTTAAATTATGCAGAAGGTACTGTGTAACATTTACTGAAAGTTTGAAACAAATATGTTTGGAAGATCCTTAGAAAACATGTAATTAGAATGAGAAAATAAAAGTTTTGGGAATCAAGCGACAAAGATTGGATTAACTTTTTAGTGCATTCCAGGTCCATAGGATGTATTATCTTCATCCTCTGCAAACTCCTCCTCCAGCTTCCTCTTGTTCCTCCTCCTGTTTACTCTTGCTTGTATTTCTAGACTCTTTACAGCCCTGTCTGCAGCCCGAAGGCGTTCCTTGTCTAAAGCAAGCATCGCTCGTTGTTGTGTTCGTAGATTTTGCTACCATTTTCTTCAGTTGCAGTTACTGCAACACTGTTCCAAAAGGTGGTCATGTATGAACACTTATCACATTTCAGTTGCATTTCACTAGCAAGTCCTACGTGCTTTATTATGGAGAGTTCCAGACCAACTTCACTACAATGAATACATCTTACACAGTTTGAAAAAATTCCTTTGAGAACCGACATATCAAATATTTCATTCACATCCGATTCGCCCATAAAACATTCATAGTTTTCACTCATTGAACCAAGCTTCTTCTGTGAAGTAATTTCTTTCCCACTTTGACTGCTATGGGCAGGTGTACTTGAGAGGTTAGGTTCACTCACTTGATTATCGTCTTCATTGTTTACAGTAATAACACATACCTTTGGCTTTCCAACATTTCTCCTTTTCTTAAAAGCCTTCAGAGGATTTCTAATAACTTTACTTTTACTCATTATTATACTTCAACAAAACAGAGACTCAAGAAACAGAATTAATTACGAATATTTTCGAGATAACGACAGAGTAAATAAACATGAAACAATCGACAATCACACCAGCGATATATATTGAACCATCACAGGTTAGCCACAACACATACTTTATCTCACATCACTAAAATGTACCTGATGAACACGGACGTTAATAATAACACCATTTGACAGCAGTTTAACAGCGCCACAGTGGGTCACGCCCATGTAGAACACATTTCAAAAAAAATTTAAAAATAGTTGTAGTCTTCGGAATTGAATAAATTATATATCTATTAAAAGGTAATAGTCTGCAGGTTCAGAAAACGCAAAAAAGTAAAAATTGAACTTTTCATGATTTTGAGCCTTTCCGGAGCCCCTTAAGTGCATCTTCCAATCGGAATCGGCGTTCCACAGAAGGCTGTAACTCACACTTTGTCTTTGCCTGAGCATTGCAAGGTTTGTCCTCAATGAGTTAGACGAACCCTCAAGCCTCAGATTAAAGCCTTTGCATTTGAAATTACCGACGTAGATTTTCTGTGGTTCGATATTGAAGCCGAGACTTTTCTTCACGTTATCTGAGCTTCAGATGAATCCTGGGTTCACCATTACCCCATGGAATATCGCCACAGAGGCTTGCCACAGAAAAGGAAGTTCAATACATAACATTTTCCTGGAAATATGATGAAATTGGTGTCTGCAGATACCTATTAAGTTATCCACAACGATTTTCTTTAACCAAAGAAAATTGTTAGAAGAAGACGTCACACAGAAACTCCGAGTTGTAGAAAAGCACCTCAGAAGAATTTCAAGAGAGAAAAACGAAGATTTATTGGAAGAAGACAACTCTAGACCACACACTTCACGTGGTACCGTGGAAGGGCGTATGAGAATAACGCATCTTCCATTCAGTCCTGACGCGCTGTGATTTTCACTTAATCCCTGAGAAGAGTGCAGGTCTTCATGGACATCGCTATGGATCCATTGAAGAGATCCAGTTGCTGTCGAGACCCATTTACGGAGAAAGAAGGATTTTTATGAAACTGCGTCACATATTCAGCATTTGCCAGATCTGATTTGGATACGAACTTTTCCGCTTATCGTATTGCTATCATTCCGCTACCACCCTGTTACAGTGCAGACATTGTAGTCCACACCTTCCAGCTAGTTATTCCTTGCTCTGTCGTTGCTATTTGTCTTGGAGTCTTAATTCACATGTTTTCCGTCGGCATCAGGCCATGCAACTTCTGTCCGCTCCTGTGACGGTACTTCAGTTACCATTTCCCTCATATCGTCATTTCTTATTCTGTCCGTCATTGTTACTCCTAATAAGTTTCTGTGAAAATTAAATTCACGTAGGCCGGACGGTGTGGCCGAGCAGTTCTAGACGCTTCAATCTGAAACCGCGCGACCGCTACGGTCGCAGGTTAGAAGCTTGCCTCGGGAATGGATGTGTGTGATGTCCTTAGGTTGGTTAGGTTTAAGTAGTTCCAAGTTCTAGGAGACTGATGACCTCAGATGTTAAGTCCCATAATGCTCAGAGCCATTTTTAAAAATTCACGTACCTGTATCTTGGTTAAATATCGCTTCGTCTTTGCACTAGTTTCAGAGGCATATGTCATGATGGACACTTAGCAGAATGGATAGATTATTGCATTCATTGTTGGTTTCGTCGCTTCTTGGTAGAATGTTTTGTACATTATGAATGAAACACACACAACACTGGTGTAATATTCTATAATATTTGTTATTTGTCACACGAACCAATTTTAGCCTGTTACGCCATCAACAAGTACAAAGATAGCGGTTGGTTCAGTGAAATTTAGTTGGCTCAAACATTTTAAACTAATGCATGTACAAAGTATCTCCATTTCCAGAGACGAAAATGTCAATGTTATAATAGAAATAAAACAAGCGAGATTATTTCAGAGTAAATGCGATGTAAGATTATTTAACTACGATAAAATACGTCACACATTAAGTAACGAACTATAGAAAAATTACAAGAGTTGCACACAGAAGAACATAGCTGAATGTTAAGCTTTGGCGATATCTTCCAAAGATATGGATGAACAAAATAATCTTGTCTTTAATAGATCATAAATTACAAACAGATAAGAAATAATAGTGATGTTAAGCAGGTGAGTGATGCAGTTGAGATTATACAAAGTAAAATTTTTTTTACACAACAAGAGAAATTATAGTGACTGAAATAAAGTAAATGGAGTTTGTGAGTAAGAGGGATAATTTACAACATGGCCTTGATAGATCATGAACAGTGTTTGCAGTTAGAAGTAGTGAGTAAGCGAACTGTGTCTGGTCAATCAGTACTAGGCTTGGGTTGATGGAGACGCGTTTATTAATTTCCATAATTACAAGACTGTTCATTCTCCTTCCTTTGTGGATGTGATGTAATACTTGATGTTTCACCCTGTAGCTATGGCCATCTTTAAGTCCTTGATCTTCTGTGGGACATCTTTATTCTACACCATCTTTTGACATTTCTCAGAAATATTTAAGCTCGCCTCTCTCTCTCTCTCACACACACTGACATCATTATCATTCCTTTCGTTTGTTTACAATAAGCTTCAAAGGATGTTTCAAGCCCTCAACATACTTCAGTTGTTCCTCTGTCAGCAAAAGTCGTGCGGGTCTTCCTCTCCCTCTTTTTGGTCACTGTCTTGAACTCACTGTTCCTCACATAAAATACCACACCTAACATTTAAATGCCATCAACCCTCCTCCCGCACTAGCCCAAATGCTATGAGGCATGGATCATACCATGATCGGTTGCTTGCTTGCCTCAACGATTTTTATAGCTAGACCTTAGGAGCAATAACAATGGGGCGATACCTATGGTACGGCAAGACTGACATATGATACCTGAAGAAGGGCAGCAGTCCCTTTATTAGTTGCAAGGGCAACAAACTGAGTGATTGACATTGTCTCCTAACATTACCTAACATGGCCTTGCTATGTTAGTTCAGAAAGCAAGGTGAAACTACAGCCATTATATCATCGGAGGATATGATATCATAACGGGTAAATATTAAAATATACCGGAGCAGCCTTACATTATTGGTGATTATTGAGACACGAGGTGCTCCGAAACAGTAAAATGGAGCTATGACATTGGAAAAATGTACCAGAAGCTGTCAGCTGTAGCTTCAGCACACAAATGAAGAAGAAAGCAAAGCTGGAGATCTGTCGCCAACCAGAAGGCTGCAAACGGCACCTGGTATTGAGCATTAAACGAACAAATCAGACAGCCTCTACCAGACCATTAAACTGCAGCTGATGCTCGGGTTTCTTATCCCCTCATATCATTAGCTCATTGTCCAAGTCCATTAACTTATCACTAACGCCTCCAAATTTTCTTTCCACAATGTGCATTATGTCACGAAGGGTGAAAGTGCCCTTCCTTGATTAAAACATATTTTCTCTTTTATCCAATTCGTTGCTTCACATCCTTCTTTAACATAGACTTGACTTCAGTATTAAACTTCTTCCTTAACACCAACCGCGCATTTTCGTCAGCCCTTGTTCTGCAGAGATGAAACTTGCTTACAGTTCGCAGATGTGTGCCGAATTATCTTGTAATTATGTCTAAAGACGAAAAGAAGATCAATGGAAACTTTTTCATTTTAATTAGTAAAATATTCCTATACGCTCATACGTAGTTTTTATGATGGCATTAATTCCTGTTCAACTCAATACAATGTGAAACTCAATACCACAGACAAAATTTTGGAGGTGGTTCAAAGATATTTTCTGAGTGTTTTGATACAAGAGACCCGTGATCTTCGATGGCTCGATACACTGTAGCTGTACTCCGTTTGATTACTTATAACCCCCCCTCCCCATCACCACGGAAAAATTATCGTGTATGCATATTGTATCGAAACATCTGTACGTAAGGTGAGACGGTACGGCTGGTGGAATTACTTGCGAACAAGTCTGCTACATTCTCTCGCGGTACTTGCAGTCGACAACAGCCAAAACAATCTGCGCCCTCAAACTTGTGTTCAGCAGTACTCGGTTCTGTACAGGGCCTGTTAATCCAACAGTTTTAGTAGCATATCAACAGTGACACACAGTAGTGTGGATAGGTTTCCTGATGAATACTCGTCTCGTGTAAAAATTCACTGATCGCGCAGAGACGGCAATCACATCATGCAAAATTATTTCATTTGAGTGTTATTTCTCAGAACTGTGATGTATTGTACGATTTGGTGGTTGCCTGTTACTGATTTTTTTCATTGCTGTTGAGACATTTTCACAGAAACGTAGGTAACTGGACCAATAAACTGAACAAATCATAATTACATTATTAGCCTGACACGTCACCGGAGAAAAAGGGTCTCAAACACATCACGACAAAAAAGTGAATCATTCAGAGGGGGAGAAGGAAACGAAATGAAACTTCACTGTTTCAGAAGGTATCCGACTTTATTTCAGTGATTAAAATATTGAGTCGAATTTACAAGGAACTTAGGAGTGTGAGCCCTCATACACTATGTGATCGAAAATATCCGGACACCTGGCCGAAAATGACTTACTAGTTCGTGGCGCCCTCCGTCGGTAATGCTGGAATGCAGTATGGTGTCGGCCCACCCTTAACCTTGATGACAGTTTCCACTCTCGCAGACATACGTTCAATCAGGTGGTGGACGGTTTCTCGGAGAATGGCAGCACGTTCTTCACGGAGTACTGCACTGAGGTGAGGTATCGATGTCGGTCGGTGAAGCCTGGCACGAAGTCGGCGTCCCAAAACATCCAAAAGGTGTTCTGCAGGATTCAGGTCAGGACTCTGTGGAGGACAATCCATTGCAGGGATGTTATTGTCGTGTAATCACTCCGCCACAGGCCGTGCATTATGAACAGGTGCTCGATCGTTTTGAAAGGTGCAATCGCCATCCCCGAATTGTCCTTCAAGAGCGAGAAGGAAGAAGGTGCTTAAAATATCAATGTAGAACATCAATGTAGGCCTGTGCTGTGATAGTGTGCGAGGTGCCTGGGCTAGCAGTGTATTTAACACTAAATTCTTCTAAAATCTTCATATGGAAATGATGCTCTAAGCCCCCCCCCCTTTTCTAACTCCGACTTTTGCTGTTGCACATGGATTAAGAAGAAACGCGAACTGACTGTAATCGACCCTGCAAATGGAGTAGAAAAGAGTCTGGCACCTGCAATAATTTCAATGGATAGAAATTAATTGGATAAAGGAAAGTTTCATTACCTTAGTGAGAAATGAAAGGGTTGATCTACCGATTAACAGAATGAAAGTTCTGTACAAAATAACAATTTGGTTTATTATGACTAAACTCAAAATAATATACAAAACACATGAAACATTTACAATACATCAAACTGGATACTCAAATAAATGCTGTGAAGGGGAAGTTGTCCATAAACTGGATTGTGACATTTATGACCAAGAGATATGTCGAGCCAATTCCTTGAAATTCAAATCTTAAGAGAAACACCCAACCAACCCAACATTAATTGCTGCTACAGTAGTGATAACTCAGACAATGAACACCCAAGACAGAACAAAGTTAGAAAAGACGAACAGGCGCGCTCTGCTGATCTCTGATTATCACCTAGCAACATTCCCTGATTTGCTGGTGCTGCGGACGTACAGTACATTACCAAGCTGTCTTCTTAACTGCAAGGACACTATCTGGCATACCGGAGGCGATGGCTGGTTGCTTAGACGTCTCGTTGTGGTGATGATAATGTCGCGAGTATAGCCCAAAACAAATTCTTCTGGTCTGGTTGTACCAGACTAAAGACTTCCTAGCAACACAAATACGCCTCTGAGGGTGACGAAGAAGGCTCGCTACACAATCACTGATGGTACAGTGAGTGATTTTAACAAGAGACGTCACACAGTAACTCTGATACAGTCAACTTTAGCCAAAACTGCTCAAGACAGACAACATAGGCCGATTGTACGCAGAACGCTCAATTGCCAACTGTACTTGGAAAGTTACGTTGAAGTCGAAACTTCTGCAACTTTGTCAAACAGTTACAATTAAATGAAAATATATTAGACAGCCAACGGAAGGCAGGCTGTCCAGAGCAGCGAGAGCTCAGTCTTGTAATCTACTCCGATGGAAAGGCGAGAGCCGACTCTCTCAAGAGCACCCATACAAGCTGAACACAGAACATTCCCGCCTCCACGACAGTGGCCGTGGTTAAACGTTCCAATCAGCTACTCAAAAACCAGAGGAAAATTCCACTCTATTGCCGACGCACCACTATTCCACCAATGGAGATACTTGGCGCCAATTTCTGTTCCGATTTTGCTACGTCACGGAGCTATCCCCTGAGCAAGCCAGTCAAAGGTATGATTTTGCAGAAAACGTGGGAATTTGCCCACCAAGACTGCCTTGGAACACAAGTCCTTACCACGCCTTGCTGATAGCCCGCCAGAAATTGCTTTCACTAAGTTTCTGCGAAGTAACGGAACCTCTAGCCCAGCCACTCTGTCAGGCCCCTGTGGGCGTGTCGCACCCACTCTTATGACAATGTCGGCGTCTGGAAAGCATCCTCTCGACTCCCTCACACCCGTCGGCTTAACCCTTTCAAGATCAGCAGAACCTGCCTGTCACCGGACCACCTGGGTGACGAGAGACGCTGCGTGGGAAGTCCGTGTGTGAAGGAATAGCAAGATTCCACTGCACGCAATTAGAGAAGAAAATCGACTTACTCAGAGTAAGCTAGAAATATGAGAGGGGGCTCATGCCACCTCTCAAGTGCCATGCAAAACAACAACGGGTGCAAGCCCCCTCCATGAAAAATGCGACCACACCATAACACCACCGTCTCCTAATTTTACTGTTGGCACTACACATGCTGGCAGATGACGTTAACTCGGCATTCGCCATACCTACACCCAGCCATCGGATCGCCACCTCCTGTATACCATGATTCATCACACCCCACAACCTTTTTCCACTGTTCAATCGCCTATGTTTACACTTCTTACACAAAGCGAGGCGCCGTTTGGTATTTACCGGTGTGATGTGTGTCTTATGAGCAGCCATTAGACCACGAAATTCAAGTTTTCTCACCTACCACCTAACTTTCACAGTACTTGCAGTTTGTAATTCGTGTGTGATGGTTGCGATAGATGTCTGCCTATTACATATTACGATCCTCTTCGTTGGCGGTCTCAGTCAGCTAACGAGATCGGCTGTATGTGTCCCTTGACGTTTCCACTTCACTATCACAGTGGACCTAGGGATGTTTAGGTGTATGGAAATCTCCCGTCCAGACGTATGACACAACTGACACACAATCACCTGGCCACGTTTGAAGTCCGTGAGTTCTGCGGATCGCCCCATTCTGCTCTCTCACGATGTCCAGTGACTACTGAAGTCGCTGATGTGGAGTACCTGGCAGTAGGTGGCTGCACAATGCACCTAATATGAAAAACGTATGTTTTCGGGGGTGTCTGGATACTTTTGATCACATAGTGTACCAGCATGACATCGCAGCCTTTGTGGCCTGAATGCATGTGCTGATTCGGTTAGGAAGGGGTGTCATGAGGCCGTTGTATCAACTGCAAACGCAAGCTGATCTACAACTGTGGTAAATGGTCCTTCATATCCTGTATATTGGCACTGGGACAGAGTTGAGATTCGAGCACTTATCAGGTGACGAGTCTGGGGATCTTTCTGGGTCTAAGAGTACCTCTTCACGCAAACACTTCATAGGGACCCGTGCTATGGCTGGAAGAGCATTGTTCCCTTGATAACTGGCACCACATTACTGACACATTATGGTTAACACATGACGACGCAAGGTGTCCATGAGGTAGCGTTGCACAGTCTAAATTCCCTCAACTGCTGCTAGCCCTGAGCTAGTGCCAAAGCCCATGTCTCCCCAGACCACGACGCCAGGAGTAACACAGATATGTCTCTCCTCCAAAACATTGGAAGAGTGGGCTCTCTCCCCAGGTCACCAACATTCTCGCCGACAACGATCATCTGGGGTCAAGACCACTCCAAACGCAGCCGTTTGTGCTGTGGTGTTAAGGCGACCTGCGTATGGGACGGTAATTCCGCTGTCCGGTTGCCGCTAGTCACCAACTAATGGTGCAGTATGACGCAGAACGTTGTCAGATGGCAGATGGCAGATATGAAATGGTTACTATGTGTTCTTGACTCACAATATGGCGATCCTTCCTTGTGGTGATGAGGCATGACCGATTGGGACATGAACGAAAGAGTAAACCTACCCTCCATTCTCATGCAGTCCATCATCACGCCAGTGTCATACGTGAATGCCTCAGAAATTTGAATATTACATGATTCGACCAGCTGGCCAAATAGAAATCTACAATGATACTCGCTTGAAACTCTGACAGGTGCTCTTAACGCTGTGTCAAACGAAAATACGGTGTGCCCATATCATTTACAGTGCTCACTCAGCATCTGGCGCTGTTTACGTCCCTTATACAGGGTGGTCCATTGATCGCGATCGGGCCAAATATCTCAAACGAAAAAACTACAAAGAACGAAACTTGTCTAGTTTGAAGGGGGAAACCAGATGGTGCTACGCTTGGCTCGCTAGATGGCGCTGCCATTTGTCAAACGGATATCAACTGCGTTTTTTTTAAATAGGAACGCCCATTTTTATTACATATTCGCGTAGTACGTAAAGAAATATGAATTTTTTAGTTGGACCACTTTTTTCGCTTTGTGACAGATGGCGCTGTACTAGTCACAAATACATGGCTCACAATTTTAGACGACCAGTTGGTAACAGATACGTTTTCTTAAATTAAAATACAGAACATTTTATTTCGGTTGTTCCAATGTGATAAATATACCTTTGCGAACTTATCATTTCAGAGAACACATGCTGTTATAATGTGATTACCTGCCGGCCGCGGTGGTCTAGCGGTTCTAGGCGCTCAGTCAGGAACCGCGCGAATGCTACGGTCGCAGGTTCGAATCCTGCCTCGGGCGTGGATGTGTGTGATGTCCTTAGGTTAGTTAGGTTTAAGTAGTTCTAAGTTCTAGGGGACTTACGGCCACAGATGTTGAGTCCCATAGTGCTCAGAGACATTTGAACCATTTTGTGATTACCTGTAAATAACACATTCATGCAATAAATGCTCAAAATGATGTCCGTCAGCCTTAATGCATTTGGCAGTACGTGTAACGACATTCCTCCCAACAGCGAGTAGTTCGCCTTCCGTAATGTTCGCACATGCATTGACAATGCGCAGACGCATGTTGTCAGGCGTTGTCGGTGGATCACGATAGCAAATATCCTTCACCTTTTCGCACAGTAAGAAGTCCGGGGACGTCAGATCCGGTGAACGTGCGGGCCATGGTATGGTGCTTCGACAACCAATCCGTCTGCCATGAAATATGCTATTCAATACCGCGTCAAACGCATGCGAGCTATGTGACGGACATCCATCATGTTGGAAGTTCATCGCCATTCTGTCACGCAGTGAAACATCTTGTAGTAAGATCGGTAAAACATTACGTAGGAAATCAGCATACATTGCACCATTTAGATTGCCATCGATAAAATGGGGGCAAATTGTCCTTCCTCCCATAATGCCGCACCACACATTAACCCGCCAAGGTCGCTGGTGTTCCACTTGTCGCAGCCATCGTTGATTTTCCTTTGCCCAATAGTGCACATTATGCCGGTTTAAGTTACCGCTGTTGGTGAATGACGCTTCGTCGCTATATAGAACGAGTGCAAAAAATCCGTCATCGTCCCGTAATTTCTCTTGTGCTCAGTGGCAGAACTGTACACGACGTCCAAAGTCGTCGCCATGCCATTCCTGGTGCATAGAAATATGGTACGGGTGCAATCGATGTTGATGTAGCATTCTCAACACCGACGTTTTTGAGATTCCCGATCCTCGCGCAATTTGTCTGCTATTGGTGTGCGGATTATCGCGACAGCAGCTAAAACACCTATTTGGGCTACATCATTTGTTGCAGGTCGTGGTTGCCGGTTCACATGTGGCTGAACACTTCCTGTTTCCTTAAATAACGTAGCTATCCGGCGAACGGTACGGACACTTGGATGATGTCGTCCAGGATACCGAGCAGCATACATGGCACATGCCGGTTAGGCATTTTGATGATAATAGCCATACATCAACACGATATCGACCTTTCCCGCAATTGGTAAATGGTCCATTTTCACGCGGGTAATGTTTCACGAAGAAAATACCGTTCGCACTGGCGGAATGTAACGTGATACAGCGTACTTATACGTTTGCGACTATTACAGCGCCATCTGTCACAAAGCGTAAAAAGTGGTCCAACTAAACCATTCATATTTCCTTACGTACTACACGAATATGTAATAAAAAATGGGGGTTCCTATTTTTAAAAACGCAGTTGATATCCGTTTGACCTATGGCAGCCCCATCTAGCCGGCCAACTATAGCGCCATCTGGTTTCTCCCTTCAAGCTAGACGAGTTTCGTTCTTTGTAGTTTTTTCGTTTGATGCTTATTTCGTGAGATATTTGGCCCGGTCACTATCAATGGACCACCCTGTATATGGCCTACGACGTCAGATAAGAACAGTACAGACGTACAGCGCTAATTCATTCTGGTGGCACCTCCGTCAGAGAGTATCTGATGATAAATTCCAAAAGTGACTTTGTCCATAGTCGTCTAGGTTAAGGGCACACTATGAACAGATGTTAGCAGAAAATTAATTAATAATAGTGATTTGCTAGTTGAGAGTCTACAATTCTGAGTTTGCCACTTATTCCAGGCCCATTCACAGATCCTACTTTGTTTTGCTACATATTTTGTTACTTACGAATCAGCAGCCTTATTATGAGGTTTGTCAGTTGACAAGTAACTAACTGTATTTACCAGGCTAATTTCAACTGTATCTAATAAAAAAAAAGTATTTTGGCTTATATTGAAAGAAGTGCAAATGGTGCCACGTGCCGACTTTTCTTTTATACTGAGGTAGATGTAACTCGCCCCTTACAACGCTGCCTTTGCAGAAAAGTGATTCTGAAGGGCGTTCCGCGCTGGACGGAAACCCCAGCACCACGCGCCGCCCCCTTTTGATACGACTCGCAGCCTTTCCTTTCAGCGCGGATCCATATCGGCGAAATTTCGAGGGCGCGCCTCGGCCTGTTTGGCCCCGATTCATAAAAGTGCCGCTAATACCAACAAGCCCGGAGTCACCCCGAGCTGAATGCTGCATGAGCTATTAATGAGGGCGCCGCTGCGCGCGTGCGCGGAACTTCAGCCACTGTGCCCGCAGCGCGCTTCCGCCGTACGGCTCGGCATCCAGCCATACACCGCTAACCGCAAGGATTTCTTCATTCCTCGCTCGGTGAGCGTCATCAGTTCGAGTTCGCAGTGCAGCTCGTTTATCGTATTCGCTACCAGACGAATGCAATAATCGATAGTTGAATAAAGAACAACTCGGTGTGAGGGATTTCTCATTATTTTACACGTAATCGAATCATAAAAGTGAAAATTAGATTACATTACGGTCGTCTTATTCCATGTACCCCATGCAGCGAGCTACTGTGTAATGGAAGGAAGTCAAAGATTTTCTTTAAGAGAAATTAAAGGTGATTCATGAGTGTGAAACCAACCTTCTAAACAAAAGCACTTGAATAAACACACTGTCCGCAGCTCGTGGTCGTGCGGTAGCGTTCTCGCTTCCCACGCCCCGGTTCCCGGGTTCGATTCCCGGCGGGGTCAGTGATTTTCTCTGCCTCCTCGTGATGACTGGATGTTGTGTGATGTCCTTAGTTTAGTTAGGTTTAAGTAGTTCTAAGTTCTAGGGGACTGATGACCATAGATGTTAAGTCCCATAGTGCTCAGAGCCATCTGAACCAATAAACACAAAGTGGTATGAGATGACGAGGTGGAAAACCTGTGAGCCTGTGTTACCAACATGGCAGCCATTTTCGAAGACACGACCTTAGATGCTAACGGCATTTTCTAATAATGCATATCAAACACATAATTGCACGAAGAAAATAATGATGCCTCACATTTGAGCCGACCGGAGTGGCCGTGCGGTTCTAGGTGCTGCAGTCTGGAACCGAGCGACCGCTATGGTCGCAGGTTCGAATCCTGCCTCGGGCATGGATGTGTGTGATGTCCTTAGGTTAGTTAGGTTTAATTAGTTCTTAGTTCTAGGCGACTGATGACCGCAGAAGTTAAGTCGCATAGTGCTCAGAGCCATTTGAGCCATTTTTGAGCTCACATTTGAGCACAGTTCTAATCCTTCTCGCTTCCTTAAAGGTGACGTAAGAAGTGAGAGAAGATCCAATAAAGAGTGGTACGTTTCGTCACGTGAGTAAGCGCGAGCACGTTACTGAGATGCCCAATACACATAAATGGCAGACGCACATGAGAGGCGTTGTACATTATAGACAAGTCGAAAGTTTCATGTGTGTTGTGCTTATTCCCATACTGATAATTAGCAGTCCATCTTACTGATAATAGGCAGTAGCTTCCCGCGCCCGGGTTCCCGGGTTCGATTCCCGGCGGGGTCGGGGATTTTCTCTGCCTCGTGATGACTGGGTGTTGTGTGATGTCCTTAGGTTAGTTAGGTTTAAGTAGTTCTAAGTTCTAGGGGACTAATGACCACAGCAGTTGAGTCCCATAGTGCTCAGAGCCATTTGAACCATTTTTTGGAACAAAAAACGTTCCTCAACCTGGCCAATATTGTACACTGCGTGATCAAATGTATCCGGACACCTGGCTGAAGAAGACTTAAACATTCGTGGCGCCCTCAATCGGTAATGCTGAAATTCATTATGGTGTTGGCCCACCCTTAGCCCTGATGACAGCTTCCACTCCCGCAGCCACACGTTCAGTCAGGTGCTGGAAGGTTTCTTGGGGAACGGCAGGCCATACTTCACAGAGTGCTGCACTGAGGACATATATTGATGTCGGTCGGTGAGGCCTAGCACGAAGTCAGCGTTCCAAAATATCCCAAAGGTGTTCTATTGGAGGCAGGTCAAGACTCTGTGCAGGCCAGTCCATTACAGGGATGTTATTGTCGAGTAACCACTCGACCACAGGACGTGCATTATGAGCAGGCACTCGAACGTGTTGAAAGGTGCAATCGCTACCCCAAACTGCTCTTCAACAGTGAGAAGGAAAAAGGTGATTGAGACATCACGTAGAACATCAATGTAGGCCTGTGCTGTGATAGTACCACGCAAAACAACAAGGGGTGCAGGCCCCCGTCATGGAAAACACGACCACACTATAACACCACCGCCTCCGAATTTTACTGTTAGCACTGGACACGCTGGCGGATGACGTTCACCGGGCATTCGCCATACGCACATCCTGTCATCGGATCGCCACATTGTGTAACGGGATTCATCACTCCACACAACGTTTTTCCACTGTTCCATCATCTATGTTTACGCTCCTTACACCAAACGAGGTGTCGTTTGGAATTTACCGCCGTGATGTGTGGGTTATGAACAGCCGCTCGACCATGATATCCAAGTATTCTCACCTCCCGCCTAACTGTCATAGTGCTTGCAGTGGATCCTGATGCAGTCTGGAATTCCTGTGAGTTGGTCTGAATAAACGTCTGCCTATTACACATTACGACCCTCTTCAACTGTCAGCTGTCTGTCAGTCAACAGACAAGGTCGGCCTGTATGCTTTTGTGCTGTACGTGTCCCTTCAGTTCCCACTTCACTGTCACATCGGAAACATTGGACCTAGAGATGTTTAGGAGTGTGGAAATCTCGCATACTGACGTATGACACAAGTGACACCCAATCACCTGACCACATTCGAAGTCCGGAGTTCCTGAGGAGTGCCCCAGTCTGCTCTCTCACGATGTGTAATGACTTGTGAGGCCGCTGATACGGAGTACCTGGTAGCAGGTGTGAAATACGAGTGTTTTTGGGGGTGTCCGAATACTTTTGTTCATATAGTCTACGTGGCTTGCCGGCCGCAGTGGTCTCGCGGTTCTAGCCACCTGGTATCGCCGGCCGCGGTGGCCGAGTGGTTCTAGGCGCCTCAGTCCGGATCCGCGCGACTACTACGGTCGCAGGTTCGAATCCTGCCTCGGGCATGGATGTGTGTGATGTCCTTAGGTTAGTTAGGTTTAAGTAGTTCTAAGTTCTGGGGGACTAAAGACCACAGATGTTAAGTCCCATAGCGCTCAGAGCCATTTGAACCATTTTTCTACGTGGCTTCGTCTGTTACATAAAGTCGTGATTAAGAACATGGGAAACAGGCCTGGGATTAGAGTAGATTACCCAGACAATGTGTAAATCGGGAACAGCAGTTTTATATAAATCTATAGTGAGATGAAAGTAGGATAAGCAATGGGGGTTACAGTAACCATGAAACAATGCACATGGCCAACTACGATGCACACCACGTGTCATCGAAAATGGAGACCTGTAACAGATCACTTGTAAAGTCATAAGGGAGTAGAAAGAATGAATACAAGAAGCAAGACCGTCTACAGGGGCCAAAACACGTGTCGAATTATTGATTGGTTGTTTCGGACGTTACGATTTCCGTATTTCTGGATTTCCGGAAGACTTTTGACACTGTACCACACAAGCGGCTCATAGTGAAATTGCATGTTTATGGAATATCGTCTCAGTTATGTGACTGGATTTATGATTTTCTGTCAGAGAGGTCACAGATCGTAATAGTTGACGGAATGTCATCGAGTAAAACAGAAGTGATTTCTGGCGTTCCCCGAAGTAGTATTACAGGCCCTTTGCTGTTCCTTATCTACAGGGTGGTCCATTGATAGTGACCGGGCCAAATATCTCACGAAATAAGCGTCAAACGAAAGAACTACAAAGAACGAAACTCGTCTAGCTTGAAGGGGGAAACCAGATGGCGCTATGGTTACCCGCTAGATGGCGCTGCCATAGGTCAAACGGATATCAACTGCGTTTTCTTAAATAGGAACCCCCATTTTTTATTCCTTATTCGGTTGACGTTTCACATGTGGCTGAACACTTCCTGTTTCCTTAAATAACGTAACTGTCCGGCGAAAGGTCCGGGCTCTTGGATGATGTCGTCCAGCTTACCGAGCAGCATACATAGCACACGCCCGTTGGGCATTTTGATCACAATAGCCATACATCAACACGAAATCGACCTTTTCCACAATTGGTAGACGGTCCATTTTAACACGGCTAATGTATCACGAAGGAAATACCGTGCACACTGGCAGAATGTTACGTGATACCACGTACTTATACGTTTGTGACTATGGCAGCGCCATCTATCGCAAAGCGAAAAAGGTGGTCCAACTAAAACATTCATATTTCTTTACGTACTACACGAATATGTAATTAAAAATGGGGGTTCCTATTTAAAAAAAAAACGCAGTTGATATCCGTTTGACCTATGGCAGCGCCATCTAGCGGGCCAACCATAGCTCCATCTGGTTTCTCCCTTCAAGCTAGACAAATTTCGTTCTTTGTAGTTTTCTCGTTAGACGCTTATTTCGTGAGATATTTGGCCCGATCACGATCAATGTACCACCCTGTATATGAACGATTTGGGAGACAATCTGAGCAGCCGTCTACTGTTGTTTGCAGATGACGCTGTCGTTTATCGACTAATAAAGTCATCAGAAGATCAAAACAAACTGCAAAACGATTTAGAAAAAATATCTCAATGGTGCGAAAAGTGGCTGTTGACCCTAAATAACGAAAAGTGTGAGGTCATCCACAGGAGTGCTGAAAGGAGCTCGTTAAACTTCGGTTAAACGATAAATCAGTCTAATGTAAAAGCCGTAAATTCAACTAAATACCTTGGTATTACAATTACGAACAAGTTAAATTGGAGGGAACGCACAGAAAATGTTTTGGGGAAGGCTAACAAAAGACTGCATTTTATTGGCAGGACACTTAGAAAAAGTAACAGACCCACTAAGAAGACTGCCTACAGTACGCTTGTCCGTCCTGTTTATGAATACTGCTGCGCGGTATGGGATTCTTGCCATATAGGACTGACGAAAAAGTTTCAAGAAAGGCAGCACGTTTTGTACTGTCGCGAAATACGGGAGAGAGTGTCACAGAAATGACACAGGATTGGGGTTGGAAATCATTAAAAGAAAGGCGTTTTTCGTTGCGACATAATGTTCTCAAGAAATTTCAGTCACCAACTTTCTCCTCCGAATGCGAAAATATTTTGTTGACACCGACCTGCATAGGGAGGAACGATCACCACGATACAGTAAGGGAAATCAGAGCTCGTACGGAAAATATATAGGTGTTCCATTCTTTCCGCGCGCTATACGAGATTGGAATAACAGAGAATTGTGACGGTGGTTCGATGAACCCTCTGCCAGGCACTTAAATTTGATTTGCAGTGTATCCATGTAGATGAAGAAGTTTCACGAAGTGAAATTATCCGAAATTTGCCGACTTTAATACGACTAGAACGTGGCTTTAATTCTGCATGAAAACACAAATAATAATAACCAAGAAAGACCTCTTGCGAAACATGTATAAGAATGATAGAGGTTTCATTACCCACAGCCCGCAGCGCAGTACATCCGGAACAGCTCCCACGCTGTCTCGGATTCACCAGGAAAGGTCCAAGTGCCACAAAGATCGGTGGCAACCGAAGTTTTGTCACATGCCCTGACCAACTTAGTAAAATAAAGAGACGCTCTTATGTCTTGAGTTCAGGGATTTTATGTCGGTTCTTGTAGTGCGGATTCAATTTCCGCAGTGGTCATTCCTTAGTTGAAGGGGTAAGTGGGTCTGCAGCTGCAGAATGATATTCTCACGTTAAAGATAACGTATGGTATTTCTAGACGATGGAGCGGGAAGTTCGTGTAGAACTAGCAGACAAGGTAGGAGGGAGTCGAGTGACCAGTGGTTGTTTACGAGACAACCAACCAGGAGAGCGAAGAGGTCAAGAATCTGTGTCGGGGAACGAGGGTTCGGAGGTAGCGGACTCAGTGAGTGTTGGTTGGTGTTGGCCGCCCAAGGGTGGATTGAGGAGGTGTGGAATGCGATGAAAGATATTTAGGCAACACTGGATATGCTGCAGAACTCTGCTAGGTAAAGGACTGAAGGATCTGTAGTTTTCTGTTGCGACGGTCAGTTTCCAACGGAGCTTATGAGTTACTAAGGATGCTACTGAAACATATGAAAGCTTTAACCAATCAAGCTAAGATACTGAGTCAGGAATTACTGCCGGTCGTTGTGGCCGAGCGGTTCTAGGCGCTTCAGTCTGGAACCGCGCGACCGCTACGGTCGCTGGTTCGAATCCTGCCTCGGGCATGGGTGCGCGTGATGTCGTTAGGTTAGTTAGGTTTAAGTAGTTCTAAGTTCTAGGGGACTGATGACCTCAGATGTTTATTTATTTATTGTTCCGTGGGACCAAATTAAGGAGAAATCTCCATGGTCATGGAACGAGTCAATACATGAAATTATAACACGATAGTAGAAACAGATAAAATGAAATATAAAAAACATATCCAGGCGACAAGTCGTGAGTTTAAATAAAGAAAATCAACAACGTAACACTGGAATTTGCTTAATTTTTTAGCTCTTCCAGGAGCTCCTCGACTGAATAGAAGGAGTGAGCCATGAGGAAACTCTTCAGTTTAGACTTAAAAGACTTTGGGCTACTGCAATAATTTTTGAGTTCTTGTGGTAGCTTATTGAAAATGGATGCAGCAGAATACTGCACTCCTTTCTGCACAAGAGTCAAGGAAGTGCATTCCACATACAGATTTGATTTCTGCCTAGTATTAACTGAGCGAAAGCTGCTAACTCTTGGGAATAGCCTAATATTGCTAACAACAAACGACATTAAAGAAAATATATACTGTGAGGGCAATGTCAGAATTCCAAGACTATTGAATAGGGGTCGACAAGAGGTTCTCGAACTTACACCACATATAGCTCGAACAGCCCGTTTTTGAGCCAAAAATACCCTCTTTGAATCAGAAGAATTACCCCAAAAAATAATACCATACGACATAAGCGTATGAAAATGTGCAAAGTAGACTACTTTTCGTGTTGAACTGTCACTTATTTCAGATACTGTTCTAATGGTAAATAAAGCAGCATTTAGTTTCTGAACAAGATCCTGAACATGGGCTTTCCACAACAGCTTACTATCTATCCGAACGCCTAGGATCTTGAACTGTTCCGTCTCGCTTATAATATGCCCATTCTGTCTGATCAAAATATCGGTTCTTGTTGAATTGTGAGTTAGAAACTGTAAAAACTGAGTCTTACTGTGATTTAGCATCAAATTATTTTCCACAAGCCACGAACTTATTTCATGAACTAAATTATTTGATACTGTTTCAATATTACAAATAAGATCCTTCACTGCCAAGCTGGTGTCATCAGCAAACATAAATATTTTTGAATCACCTGTAATACTAGAAAGCATATCATTTATATAAATAAGAAACAGCAGTGACCCCAGCACCAACCCCTGGGGAACGCCCCACTTAACAGTGCCCCATTGGGGCTGAACATCACTACCACTCTCAATATTGCGGAGAATTACCTTCTGCTTTCTGTTCTTAAAGTAAGAGGCGAACCAATTGTAAGCTACTCCCCTTACTCCATAATGGTCCAACTTCTGCAGTAATATTTTGTAGTCAACACAGTCAAAAGCCTTCGTTAAATCAAAGAAAACACCTAGCGTTCGCAACCTTTTATTTAATCCATCCAAAACCTCACAGAGAAAAGAGGATATAGCATTTTCAGTTGTTAAACCATTTCTAAAACCAAACTGTACATTTGACAGCGAATTATGTGAATTTAAATGCTCCAGTAACCTTATATATAAAACCTGCTCGATAACTTTAGCAAACTCCGATGGCATAGAAATAGGTCTACAATTGTCAACATTATCCCTGTCTCCCTCTTTATAGTGTCTTAACTACCGAGTACTTTAATCTGTCAGGAAACCGACCACCCATAAAGGAAACGTTACAGATATGGTTAAGTACTGCGCTAAGATACATAGAACAATACTTCAGTATTCTGCTAGAAACCCCGTTATATCCATGAGAGTCCTTGGTCTTTAGTGATTTAATTATTAACTCAATTTCCCTTTTGTCAGTATCATGGAGGAGCATTTCAGGTAACAGTCTCGGAACACGTTTTTCTAAGAGCGCTATATGATTCCCTGTTGGGACTAGGTTTCTATTTAGTTTGAGAAATGGCATGAAACCCCCCTCACATTTCTATCTTACTCTGAGTAATTCGATTTTCTTCTCTAATTGCATGCGGTGAAAATTTGCTATTCCTTCACACGCGGACTTCCCACGCAGCGTCTCTCGTCACCCGCGTGGTCCGGTGACAGGCGGGTACTGCTGATCTTGAAAGGGTAAAGCCGACTGGTGTGGGGTAGTCGAGTGGATGCTTTCCAGACGCCGACATTGTCATAAGAGCGGGTGCTACACGCCCACAGGGGCCTGACGAAGCGGCTGGGCTAGAGGTTCCGTCACTTCGCAGAAACTTAGTGGAAACTTTTTCTTGCGGGCTACCAGCGAGGCGTGGGAATGACTGGTGTTCCAAGGCAGTCTTGGCGGGCAAATTCTTGCGTTTTCTGCAAAATCATAACTGTGATTGGCTTGCTCAGGGGATACCTCCGTGACGTAGCAAAATCGGCGCAGAAATTGGCGCCAAGTATCTCCATTGGTGGAATAATAGTGCGTCGGCATTACAGTTGAATTTTGCATCGGTTTTCGGGTGCTGATTGGCACGTTTGATCCACGGCCACTCTCGTGTGGGCGGGAATGTTGTGTGTTCGGCTTGTATGGGTGCTCTTGAGAGAGTCGGCTCTCGCCTTTCGGTCACAGTAGCTTACAAGACTGAGCTCTCGCTGCTCTGGACAGCCTGCCTTCCGTTGGGTGTCTAATATACTTTCATTTAATTGCAACTGTTTGACGAAGTTTCTGAAGTTTCGACATCAACATAACCTTCCGAGTACAGTCGGCAATTGAGCGTTCTGCATACAAGCGGCCTATGTTGTCCGTCTTGAGCAGTTTTGGCTAAAGTTAACTGTATCGGAGTTACTGCGTGACTTCGCTTGTTAAAATCAATCAATGTACCGTCAGTGATTGTGTGTCGAGCTTTTTTCGTCTCCCTCAGAGGCGCATTTGTCTGGAACAACCAGACCAGGATAATTTGTTTCGGGCTATACTCGCGACATTATCATCACCACGACGGGCCGTCGAAGGAACCAGCCATCGCTTCCGGGACGCCAGATCGTGTCCTTGCAGTTAAGAAGACAGCTTGGTAATGTATGTCCGCAGCACCGGCAGATTAGGGAATTTTGCTCTGTGATAATCAGAGCTCAGCAGAACGCGCCTGTTCCCGTCTTTTCTTAAGTGGTTCTGTCTTGGGTGTTCATTGTCTGAGTTCTCACTACTGTAACAGCAATTAATGTTGAGTTGGCTGGGTGTTTCTCTTAAGATTTGAGTTGCAAGGGATTGGCTCCACATACCACTTGGTCATAAACGTCACAAGCTAGTTTACGGACAACTTCACCTTCACAGCAGTTATTTGAGTATCCAATTTGACGTATTGTAAATGTTTCATGTGTAGTGTTTATTATTTTGAGTTTAATCATAATAAATCAAATTGTTATTTTGGACAGAACTTCCATTCTGTTAATCGGTAGAGCAACCCTTTCATTTCTCACCACGTTAATGAAACTTATTTATTAAATTAATTTCTATCAAATTAAATTATTGCAGGTGACAAACTCTTTTCTACTCCACATGCAGGGTCGATTAGAGTCAGTTCGCGTTTCTTCTTAATCCATGTGCAACAGCAAAAGTCGGAGTTAGAATAGGGGGGCTTAGAGCATCATTTCCATATGAAGATTCTAGAAGAATTTAGTTTTAAATACAATGCTAGCCCCGGCACCTCGCAAGTTCACCTGCTGTATTCAGAAAGTGATTATTAAAGACTGTACATATATGCGACTTATCAGTAACACGGCCGGCCGGGGTGGCCGAGCGGTTCTAGGCGCTACAGTCTGGAACCGAGCGACCGCTACGGTCGCAGGTTCGAATCCTGCCTCGGGCATGGATGTGTGTGGTGTCCTTAGGTTAGTTAGGTTTAAGTAGTTCTAAGTTCTAGGGGACTGATGACCCCAGCAGTTAAGTCCCATAGTGCTCAGAGCCATTTGAACCAGTAACACGGACATTCCCACTACGCACTGATTCTATATCCTCGACCTGTCTCTGCAGACCAGCCACTTCCTTTACGACTGAGCAAATGGTTTTAATTTTATCTATCTGCATACCACATACTTTTTGCCTTCTTAATAACATTTTTAAGCACCTTACAATACTGTTTCCAATGGGCTGCTGCATTTAGATTTTGACTGTTTCTAACGTTTTAATATAATTGCCACATTGTTCTACAAGATATTCTTATCCCTCTAGTCAGCCACCCAGACTGCCTGTTTGTGCTAGTACCCTGTTTTGAACGTTGTAACGGAACGTTCTAAAGGAAAGCAACTTTCAAATAGCACGAGAAAAGTCTCGAGGAAAACATTATATTTATCGTCTACTGTATCAGCACTATAAACATCTTGCCACTCTTACAAAGGTCGCTACAGCAATTGGATCAGCTTTCCTAAACAGTTGATAACTATATTTAACATGTGTTGCAGCACCAAAATCTTTTAGAGTTAAAATTTGTGCATCATGATCTGAAAGGCCTTTTACCTTTTTGCTAACAGAATGCCCTTCCAGTAATGAGGAATGAACAAAAATGTTGTCTATGGTTGTTCTACTGTTCCCTTGAATTCTCGTTGGAAAGAATACGGTTTGCATAAGATTATATGAATTAAGGAGGTCTACCAGCATCCTTTTCCTTGCACAATCACTTATACAATTAATACTGAAGTCACCACATATAACTAACTTTTTGTATTTCCTATAACGTGAACCAAGAACCTCCTCTAGCTTTAGCAAAAATGTTGTGAAATCGGAGTCTAGGCATCCATAAATAACACGAAGTGACTACGACAGCGTAGTGCATGCACCAGCTGATTTCCCTATTTTAAGATATAGGATGCTGTTTACCATGCATCCATTAGACTGGCCACGGAAACCACCGAACCATTACCACCCCTATTCTCTATGCAGAGACTGGTGAGCCGTCTCTTACGATCTAGCAATACCTCCTCATATTGTCCTGATATTGCGACAAGTACACGAAGTGAGTTCCATCTCTGAACTCACCGCAGTCGCTATTGGGCCCGAATAACCCATACTACGAAGGTTTATCGGTCGCCGAGCAACCAAGCCCTTTCTTGTCAGTGAAGAGGAATACCTCGAGCAACTTGGTGTAGCAGACGTACCACATATTAACAGGGATGGAGCAAACACTTCACCTATAGTCTTAAAAAAGGTTTCCAACGGAGTATCACGAACACATAGATACTTTTACCGACAGATCTAAGCAAGGGTCCAATGTCGGGGTCGCGTGGGGTAGCCGCGCGGTCTAAAGCGCCTTGTCACGGTCCGTGCAGCTCCCCCCGTCGGAGGTTCGAGCCCTCCCTCGAGCATGGGTGTGTGTGTTGTCCGTAGCGTAAGTTACTTTGATTAGAGACCGATGACTTCAGCAGTTTGGTCCCATAACACCTTATCACAACTTTCCAATGTCGGGGGCTCTCTTTACCTTCCGACATGATATCATTAAAATCTGTCCCCTGAAAATTGGGTCTCAGTATACTATGAAGAGCTGTTGACAATCGAGATGGCACTTGAGCCGATGAGACTTCTTGGCGGAGAGAAGTTTTGTTATCTGCACGGACTCTCTTAGTGCTCTACAGACGGATACGGTAGTTAAGGAGATTCAGGGCACTGCACACCTCTTGTAAAGACAAAAGAAGGAGGTGGCCTTCTGCTGGGTACCTGGGCGCATTGGAATCGAGGAGAGCAACTAAAACAGGACGCCTGGAAAATATTACAATTGACCTTAACGTTCTCCTACAACCTGTAACATACCCTTTTTATTTATTTTATTGTTCCCGCTCGTTCGGGATCTGAATAGCAGCCCAAATTTAGATAATTAATTAATGTGACCGTGTACCTAATGGGCTGGCAATCGGATTGGACTGCTCAGGGGATGTTACATTCCGTATTGTCCTTCGCAAATACTGTAATAAGTACTGTTTGGTGGTAAGAAGGACACAACACAGTTTCACAAACAAGATCTATATTCTTAGCAGAAGCACAAAATAAGGAGACAGCCACTGCCTTCGTCAATACACTGTTAATGACGGCTAATATCAGCACAGGTTTCTTTAGTTATTCTTAATCGTCACACGCAACATCCAATCACTGTAATCCAAGTAATGCCGGCGCGGTAGACGCGGAAGTTCAATAGCGGCACTTAATATCACTGAAATCACTCTATAATTACACTTTCTCACCTTCCCGTATAATACTAACACAAAGGGGTTAAACCGCGGCGATGGCCACTCCCTTTGTCGATAATTTACATTAATTCAACTGCTGGCTTCTGCACAGCTCTGCCCGCCTCGCGGGAACCTACCACACCCTGACTTCAGCACATCTCCACACTAACTGCTCTCCGCCCAGTTCTTCCCGCCTCGCGGGAATCTACCCAAGCAGCACTCGGCACTCCGGTGAATCCCCTTCCGCTCTCGCGACCTGACACACACTCTACTCGATAGTTGCCCTGTCGACCTGTGTGAGCGCAAACTTAGTAGTAAGGGCCTGCGGACCCCTTACAAACCTTCATATCATGAGTGACAAGGCAGGGTTGGCTGAATGAGAAAGAGAGTGGCAGGGAGTTGCCAACAACGAGCTGCGGTCGGTCAAACCACCTGTTCAACCGTGGCGCATTTACTTTCGAACTCGAAGAAGAAACGAAGTGGCCTGCACTCGCCTCCCTACCCGACATTGCCCAATGACGCATCCTTATCTCTTGCGGCATGAAGATCCAACGTAATGCAATGACTGAGGCCTCACAACCACTGTGCACCATGTTGCAACGTCGTATGTTGTGTATGGTGATAGGAGAGAACACTTTGGTGCACCGAGGGACTTACTTCAATTTTAGGCGGTAATGAAACAATAGCAAAAAGCTGTTTAGTGTGGCGTCAGCACTCTCGCCCAATTTAATTGAACAAATGTTTTAAAATGTTTTGAGTGGCTGATTCATTCTACTATTTCTGCAATCGACCAGTCGTATTTATCTCGGCAACTCTTTATTAATAATAATAACGTGTGACGGTATGTGTAAATATGCTATAAAAAGTACTAGAACTGTTTTAGGACTGTGGTTGTAGTCTTACGGATTTTGCTAACAGGAGTAACTAGTCGTTCAACAGTACCACCATGTTAAGGTATGGTGCTGATGACACCACTTACTATAGTTCAATTCTTTTATCTTGGCGTATACATTCCGTATGGTCGATTTTAGTTGCCACTAGAAATTTCAAAACATTACATTCAAACGAATAAAATTCATGAAGTAAGACACTTCGATTTTGTTTTTAAATAAAGAAGATATTAAGCACCGATCAAGGTTTGAACTCAGAACCTTTCGTTTAGCAGCCACATTCTTTAACCATTACGCTAACGCAGCTCATCATTCTACATATCTCCCGGAGGACTTTAAAATATCACGCAAAATACTGATAAACACTGTTGGTATGATTATGAATTATTCACGTTTCGTCGAATTACAATAGGAAATAAACAATTATCGCTGTTGTTTATTGCAAAAAAGCGGTTAGTGAGAATGATACAAACACCTTTCCTTGCTATCGCCTAAATGAGGAGGCTTATTGCTTGTTTGGTTTAATTAATTAATAGAATATGAAGCAACTGGAATAAAGGATGCTTTTTCCAAACTTTCTATAAAACAAAGTCTGCTCTCAAGACATTGCTTTTGTTCAATTACTTTATTTATGACTGAACGTTTCTAAAACTGAAGACACTCGTCTGTGCTCTGCACTGCAGTCGAGCTCTGGCAACGTCGTTCTCTGTTCATTGGCTGACTGTGTTTTGTGACGTCAGATGCGCAGAACGAACCTAAACTCGGCCGCCGTCATAAATGACGCGCACTTTAGCATCCAACAAGTTTAAGTTCACCCATCCCTCCGGATATTCATATTACGTAGTTGGTGTCGTAAACTTACATGCGGTACAACAAGTAAAGCTGTCTTCATGATGGGGCTTCGCTTCAGAGCGCTCATTTTCCGCTGGTGTACAAGCTTGCACCACGCAACCAGATGCACACCCCTCTTAATTCCGTGACAGCCCTTATGCAAGCGGCTTTTACTCCGTTCGGAGCACCTTCCGCCAGTAAGCGGCGCTCAGAACAGGGGGGTCTCGTATTCCGGCGGAATGCCCGCCCTGCAGGCGCAGTCGGTGATGCGTCATGCGCGCCATTGTGGAGCGGCGCCCGGCGCTTAGCTGATGAGGCGGGGGCGGAGATGCGGCAAAGTGAGATTACTCGCTGCGGCGATGCGCGGAAGGGGTAGCGTCGGGAGGGGGGGCAGGGGGGGGGGGCGCCGGCTGCATTGACGCGCTTGAGGAGCAAACAAAGCGCCAAACTACTGTGCGAAGCGAGCAGCCGCCAGCGACCCCGCAACAGGAACGCCGGCGCGCTCCACGTGTGGCGCTCGGGCTGCGACACAGGGAGCCTCTTTTTCTTTTACATCTCCACGAATACCTGTGAATCGAAAACCGTTGACGACACAGGCAAAAACGCCACGATCCAGTAGGATTAGCTTTGGAGTGAGCATCACGTGCAGGCTATATCTCCAATGTTGTTGCTGTGACCTGCAATCCGAATGCTGGTTGGATGCAGCTCTCTACGCTGAACTACTTGTCCAGCATGTGAAACATGATTGCACAGGTTCTGTAGCTGTAATAGTCACATACAGGGTGGTCAGAAAATGTGCGAAATGCTGGTAGGGATGTTACAGGGCAGCTTGTACTGAGACATAAATCTTAGGAAAGAAATTCGATACGTTGCTCCGTTTCCGAGTTATTTAGCATAGAATTTAGCCAATCGGGGCGTCACGCGCTCACATTCAAGCGGCCTGCCAGGGGCGGTGTTGCCCAACGAGTGGTTCAAATGGCTCTGAGCACTATGGGACTTAACTTCTGAGGTCACCAGTCCCCTAGAACTTAGAACTACTTAAACCTAACTAACCTAAGAAATACTCGTGGTCTAGGGGTAGCGTCTTTGATTCATAATCAAAATGTCTTCGGTCCCGGCTTCGATCCCCGCCATAATCAGCATTGGCGGCCGAAGACTTCCGGCATAAGAAGTCAGCCTCATTCTGCCAACGGCCTTGTCAAAGAGGGCGGAGGAGCGGATAGAGGTTCAGGGCACTCTCTTGTCCTAGGGGTGGGAAATTGCCCCCAAAGGCGGAAGAATCAGCAATGATCAACGACATGAGGATGCAGAAGGCAATGGAAACCACTGCATTAAAGACACGTAACGTGTATCCACAGGACATGTGGCCTGTAATTGAAGAAGTGTCATGATGATCTCTCCATTGGCAAAAGATTCCGGAATAGTCCCCCATTCGGATCTCCGGGAGGGGACTGCCAACGGGGAGGTTACCATGAGAAAAAGATTGAATAATCTACGAAAGGATAACGTTCTACGAGTCGGGGCGTGGAATGTCAGAAGCTTGAACGTGGTAGGGAAACTAGAAAATCTGAAAAGGGAAATGCAAAGGCTCAATCTACACTGCTGGCCACCGTAAATGCAACACCCTGAAGGAAGCATCCGAATCAAGTGAAATTTACACCATGGGTTTGCAGCGATGAGATATGCAACTGATTAGAATTTCAGCGCAGACGTACATCACGCGCGCCTGTGGCGCCACCTCATAGCGCCATTTAAGGCTTGGCGATTTCTACGAGTGTACGTTCGGCACGTGTGTTTACCTTGTGGTTGTTTCACAAGACGATCAGTTATGCCTCGTAGACAACAGCGAACATCGTTTGATCAAGTATCCGAGTTCGACAGAGGAAGGATAGTGGCTTACCGAGATTGTGGATTATCATACAGAGAAATCGCTAGTCGTGTTGGACGAAACCAAACAACTGTAATGTGGATATGTGACCGTTGGATGCATGAGGGTACGACGGACCGACGTGGTCGATCGCATTCACCTGGGTGCACCACTGCACGTGCTGATAGGCAAATTGTGCGCATGGCAGTGACGGATCGCTCAGTGACATCCCGAACCATAGCACAGCACATTGCGTCTGTAACGCATCATCCAGTGTCTGCGCGTACCATTCGACGCCGTTTACAGCAGAGTGGTCTGTCCGCAAGACGTCCATTGCTTCGTCTACCATTGACGCAGAACCACAGACGTCTCCGTCGCCAATGGTGTGATGACAGACGGATGTGGACGGCAGAATGGAATGACGTTGTCTTTACTGACGAGGCACGCTTCTGTCTGCAGCACCACGATGGTCGGATTCGAGTGTGGAGACACCGTGGAGAGAGGATGCTGGACAGCTGCATTATGCACCGCCACACTGGTCTTGCACCGGGTAATATGGTATGGGGCGGTATTGGATATTACTCTCGCACGCCTCTAGTACGCATTGCCGGTACTTTAAGTAGCCGGCGCTACATATCCGAGGTGCTGGAGCCAGTTGTCCTTCCTTACCTTCAGGGCTCGGCCGCAGCCATATTTCAACAGGATAATGCGCGACCACACGTGGCACGCATTGTCCAAAGGTTCTTCGTCAATAACCAGATTGAACTGCTTCCCTGGCCGGCTCGCTCTCCGGATCTTTCGCCGATAGAAAACATGTGGTCCATGGTTGCTCAACGAGTGACCCAGATTACATCCCCAGCTGCCACACCAGATGATCTTTGGCAACGTGTGGAAGCTGCTTGGGCTGCTGTACCCCAGGAACACATCCAACGTCTCTTTGACTCAATGCCGAGACGTGTGGCAGCGGTGATCTCCAACAATGGCGGCTACTCTGGCTACTGATTCTGGCAGGAACCACATGTCACAGACGTCTGTAAACGTAATCATTTGATACTTGGTCAACATGTTATCTACAACATAAATTTTGTTGTGCTACCTCTTGTCTTTCTTGGTGTTGCATTTACGGTGGCCAGCAGTGTAGATATAGTAGGGGTCAGTGAAGTGAAGTGGAAGGAAGACAAGGATTTCTGGTCAGATGAGTATCGGGTAATATCAACAGCAGCAGAAAATGGTATAACAGGTGTAGGATTCGTTATGAATAGGAAGGTAGGGCAGAGGGTGTGTTACTGTAAACAGTTCAGTGACCGGGTTGTTCTAATCAGAATCGACAGCAGACCAACACCGGCAACGATAGTTCAGGTATACATGCCGACGTCGCAGGCTGAAGATGAACAGATAGAGAAAGTGTATGAGGATATTGAAATGTTAATGCAGTATGTAAAGGGGGACGAAAATCTAATAGTCATGGGCGACTGGAATGCAGTTGTAGGGGAAGGAGTAGAAGAAAAGGTTACAGGAGAATATGGGCTTGGGACAAGGAATGAAAGAGGAGTTCTGTAACAAGTTTCAGCTAGTAATAGCGAATACCCTGTTCAAGAATCACAAGCGGAGGAGGTATACTTGGAAAAGGCCGGGAGATACGGGAAGCTTTTAATTAGATTACATCATGGTCAGACAGAGATTCCGAAGTCAGATACTGGATTGTAAGGCGTACCCATGAGCAGATATAGACTCAGATCACAATATAGTAGTCATGAAGAGTAGGCTGAAGTTCAAGACATTAGTCAGGAAGAATCAATACGCAAAGAAGTGGGATACGGAAGTACTAAGGAATGACGAGATATATTTGAAGTTCTATAACGCTATAGATACAGCAATAAGGAATAGCGCAGTAGGCAGTACAGTTGAAGAGGAATGGACATCTCTAAAAGGGGCCATCACCGAAGTTGGGTAGGAAAACATAGGTACAAAGAAGGTAGCTGCGAAGAAACCATGGGTAACAGAAGAAATACTTCAGTTGACTGATGAATGAGGAAGTACAAACATGTTCCGGGAAAATCAGGAATACAGAAATACAAGTCGCTGAGGAATGAAATAAAAAGGAAGTGCAGGGAAGCTAAGACGAAATGGCTGCAGGAAAAATGTGAAGACATCGAAAAAGATATGATTGTCGGAAGGACAGACTCAGCATACAGGAAAGTCAAAACAACATTTGGTGACATAAAGGCAACGGTGGTAACATTAAGAGTGCAACGGGAATTCCACTGTTAAATGCAGAGGAGAGAGCAGATAGGTGGAAAGAATACATTGAAAGACTCTATGAGGGTGAAGATTTGTCTGATGTGATAGAAGAAGAAACAGGAGTCGATTTACAAGAGATAGGGGATCCAGTATTAGAATCGGAATTTAAAAGAGCTTTGGAGGACTTACGGTCAAGTAAAGCAGAAGGGATAGATAACATTCCATCAGAATTTCTAAAATCATTGGGGGAAGTGGCAACAAAACGACTATTCACGTTGGTATGTAGAATGTATGAGTCTGGCGATATACCATCTGACTTTCGGAAAAGCATCATCCACACAATTCCGAAGACGGCAAGAGCTGACAAGTGCGAGAATTATCGCACAATCAGCTTAACAGCTCATGCATTGAAGCTGCTTACAAGAATACTATACAGAAGAATGGAAAAGAAAATTGAGAATGCGCTAAGTGACGATCAGTTTGGCTTCAGGAAAAGTAAAGGGACGAGAGAGGCTATTCTGACGTTACGGCTAATAATGGAAGCAAGGCTAAAGAAAAATCAAGACACTTTCATAGGATTTGTCGACCTGGAAAAAGCGTTCGACAATATAAAATGGTGCAAGCTGTTCGAGATTCTGAAAAAAGTAGGGGTAAGCTATAGGGAGAGACGGGTCATATACAATATGTACAACAACCAAGAGGGAATAATAAGAGTGGACGATCAAGAACGAAGTGCTCGTATTAAGAAGGGTGTAAGACAAGGCTGCAGCCTTTCGCCCCTAGTCTTCAATCTGTACATCGAGGAAGCAATTATGGAAATAAAAGAAAGGTTCAGGAGTGGAATTAAAATACAAGGTGAAAGGATATCAATGATACGATTAGCTGATGACATTGCTATCCTGAGTGAAAGTGAAGAAGAATTAAATGATCTGCTGAACGGAATGAACTGTCTAATGAGTACACAGTATTTTTTGAGAGTAAATCGGAGAAAGACGAAGGTAATGAGAAGTAGTAGAAATGAGAACAGCGAGAAACTTAACATCAGGATTGATGGTCACGAAGTCAATGAAGTTAAGGAATTCTGCTACCTAGGCAGTAAAATAACCAATGACGGACGGAGCAAGGAGGACATCAAAAGCAGACTCGCTATGGCAAAAAAGGCATTTCTGGCCAATAGAAGTCTACTAATATCAAATACCGGCCTTAATTTGAGGAAGAAATTTCTGAGGATGTACGTTTGGAATACAGCATTGTATGGTAGTGAAACATGGACTGTGGGAAAACCGGAACAGAAGAGAATCGAAGCATTTGAGATGTGGTGCTATAGACGAATGTTGAAAATTAGGTGGACTGATAAGGTAAGGAATGAGGAGGTTCTACGCAGAATCGGAGAGGAAAGGAATATGTGGAAAACACTGATAAGGAGAAGGGACAGGATGGTAGGACATCTGCTAAGACATGAGGGAATGACTTCCATGGTACTAGAGGGAGCTGTAGAGGGCAAAAACTGTAGAGGAAGACAGAGATTGGAATACGTCAAGCAAATAATGAATTCGTGGCGGGCCGCATCAAACCAGTCAGTAGACTGATGACCAAAAAAAAAAAAAAAACTTAAGAACATCACACACATCCATGCCCGAGGCAGGGTTTTTTTTTTTTTTACTATAACTGTCTCAGTTCAAATTCAAATGGCTCTGAGCACTATGGCACTTAACTTCTGTGGTCATCAATCCCCTAGAACTTAGAACTTCTTAAACCTAACTAACTTAAGGACATCACAAACATCCATGCCCGAAGCAGGATTCGAAACTGCGACCGTAGCGGTAGCGCGATTCCAGACTGAAGCGCCTAGAACCGCTCGGCCACCAGGGGCCGGCCCCAACGAGTGCTTCATCTCGTTAGCTGAAACTTGAATATACGCGCGTGACGATCTGATTGGCTACCTGCAATGCTAAAAAACTCGGAAACGGCGCAACGTATCGAATTTCTTCCTTAACATTTATGTCTTAGTACAAGCTGCCCTGTAACATCCCTACAACCATTTCACACATTTTCTGACCACCCTGTATAACCAAGTAACAGCACCAGTTACACTTTTTCTCGATCACCACGACCTGTTTCTGCCAAAGATATATTCCAGTGGTTATCTGAACGATAGTGAAAAAGTGAAATAAGAGAGAAAAAAAAGTAAAGTCAAATACCGTTAAAAATGCATAGACAGTAATTAATGTTGTACAAGAACACGTCCATAAACATAATCAAAGTATCGTAGTAAAACAAATAATGTAGTACAGCAAATCGTCCATATTTTAAGAAGGCAACGTATATAATATACAACACAGGAAGACTTGAGAGACATGTGAAGGGTGGATGCTTAAATACGCGATTGGTGGCATACAGGGTGGGCGTGCAAAAAGCAGGGAAGGTGGAACAAAATAATGACATGTTTTGCCTTTAAACCATTGTACTTACGTCATCTATACAGAAACACGTGGTATTTAAAAAATTTATATACGCACATAAGAGGAAGTCTCGTAAAGAGCAGTCATACGAAAGAAGTAAAGACGAAAAACGACGCTCAGAAGAAGAAGTGTCACGTTTGGAAAGCCAGAGACTGTCCTGTCCAAGCTGCACGTACATCACATTGAACCCGCTTACTCTAGTCAAGTCAGGGTCTCCAATTTATGCCCTCTTCTCCACCCTCCCCCCCTTTCACTACCAGATTTATGATCCTTCATGCTTCAGAATGTGTCATATCAACCTATCCCCTCTTTTGGCTAAGTTTCGCAGTACTCCGTAGTTCTTCTCACTGAACATCTGATCTGTGGATCTAAACTTCGCCAACCTTCTGGAAAAGCACGTTTCAAAAACTTTTGTTCACTTCTTTTCTGAACCGTTCATCGTACGCATTTTATACAATGCCATACTCCATGCAAATAAATTAAAAAAAAAGTTGGTAAAATTTTAATTTTTATTTAGTATTGAAAAATTTCTTTGCATGATAAATGCTTTTCTTACTACAACCTGACTGCAATTTTACTGTCTCTGCTCCAACCATCGTTAGTTATTTCGCTGCCCAAACAGCATAGCTCATGTACTAATTTTTGTTTCTGAATTCCTAAACTAGTTCCATCAACATCGAAAGATTTTTATTTGACTAAATTCTGTTACTATTATTTTGTTGACGTTTGTCTTAAAATCTTATATAATCCGTAGCATCAATTGCTCTTCCAAGTCCTTCGCCATCTCTCAGAGAATCGCAGTGTTTTCGGCAAACCTCAAAGTTATAATTCCTTCTTACTGTACATAAGTTTCCTTTCCACATTTCTCCTATTTGTCTTCACTGCATGCTTAATGCATAAACAGAGAAACATCTGCGATAGATTACATGCAGTGCTCCTTCAAAAACTACAACTTCCCTTTCATCCTTTGACTCTTATAACTGGTGCCTGGTTTATGCTCAAATTGTAGACAACCTTTCACCGCCTGTATTTTATCCCTGCTATGTTCGGAATTTAAAAGGTTGTACACCTGTAAACGTTGGCAAGAACGTTCTCTAAACCTGCTAAGACTAGAAAAGTAGATATACATTTTCCTCTCATGTTCATACATGTCTCCGAAACCAGCTCAGTTTCGACCAGTGTTTTCCGTTCTTCTATAAACAGTTCAAATCTAATATCAAACCGAAGTTGTCATCTGACTTTATGATTCCTCACCCTGAAAGGATGACAATGAAAAATTATAGTTACTTTTTATCAAAGAACATGAAGCACTTAAGTCTAATAAGTGATTCTGAAACCACAGTAATTAATGAATGTGGAAATTTGTATTCCAGCGTTATGTGTGATGTGAGATGATAGATAGAAAACGTTGAGACATATATTAGAGATATTTTTCCTTTTTTTATAGGTTTTGGTGCCCTGACAAGTATTAACCTGTCTCGCGAGTCAAATCAATGTTGGTGTGTGTTTACGACACCTTATGTCAGTGCAGAGAATTAATCCGAGTCCACTGGTAAGCACTTCCGTCAAGTCTAGGAGCAGTACGTCGAGTAATGTGTATCGCACACCCAGAGTGCGTGGACTCCGCCGTCGGCTGGGAATGATATCGAACGCCATGCGGCCCCGAATATGAGACGAAGAAACGTTTCGACTTTAAGTTATTTTACTATGTCTTTTTTGGATGGCCATATTTCATAGTTTGTTTTTCTCGTGTCTTTAGCGTTTAGTAGTTTCCTGAGTATTACAATATGCATTTCACTTCCACAGAGAAAGCACCATCAGCGGTGCTTCTGCATATCTTACATACTTAATAGCTTTCTACATTCCGAAGATTAAAGACGAAAAATCGTTTCTGCTTATGCATGCGATTTACATATTTTGGAGCCCACCACCATTACCCTATTTGCTAATACGAGAGCTGCCCAGAAAGTAAGTTACGATTGATCGCGAAATGAAAATCACAGTGAAAATCAGAAATGTTTCATTTGTAACAGTTAGCTACACCTTTCAGCTACTTCTCTACGTAGTCGCCGTTCTGACTCAGACATTCGTCGTAGCGTTGTACCAACTTTCCAATACCCTCGTTATAGGAGGCAGCCGCCAGTGGTTTCCGCCGATTCTCTACGCTGGCCTAAAGCTCGTTGTCTGTGCCAAAATGTTGTCTTCATAGCCAGCGGTTCGTTTGAGCAGAGATGAAACTCAGTGGGAGACAATTACGGGCTGTATTGTGGGTAACCAAACATTTCGAATTGAAACGATGCAGGAACATCTTCATTGCCCCTGCAGAATGAGGCTGAGAATTGTCTTGAAGAATAAACCGCACGACAGTTATGTAATGGTGGTTGCATAGCTTCAGGGGAAAATTCTCACCAGGCCCTCGTACTTGGCGGGAGACACTATTTTCTATAACGCGCTCACTAAGAGCTCAGGAATGAAAAGAGTGACATAATTCTACCTAGAGTCATACTAGAGACACTGCCCAGCACATCTTTGCAAAGCTTTATCGGATTTTCATAGTCGTTTCCATTTCGCGACCGATCGTGACTTACTTTCTGGACAGCCCTCGTACATAACTGTGCAAATAAACATAGCGTGCGTGCAAGCAGGATCTATTTTTATTGTTGACAACCACGCCGCGCTATTATATCCTCCAGGCGGTCGCCCGATTTGTTGCGTTGTGCACAGAGAGGCATGGAGGATACTTTGTGATCTCGCCGGCCGGAGTGCCCGAACGGTTCTACGCGCTACAGTCTGGAGCCGCGCGACCGCTGCGGTCGGAGGTTCGAATCCTGCCTCGGGCATGGATGTGTGTGATGTCCTTAGGTTAGTTAGGTTTAAGTAGTTCTAAGTTCTAGGGGACTGATGACCTCAGAAGTTAAGTCCCATAGTGCTAAGAGCCATTTGAACCAATCTTTGTGTGCTCCCCGGCATGCTGTCTCTAACCACTCCACAAGCTTGGTAGCTGCTGCCTGTCCTGCTGAAACTGCGGTAAATGCCACGTTGCCCCACTGTTTCTCCTCCTCTGCAGAGTAAACTATGTGCTCGATGAACTACCACTGTCCCCTCGAAAAGGAGTACTTGTTGTGTTTGATTTATGTCAATCACAATCAAGACTACATACGAAAAATGCCCTCACCAAACCTAAAATTACGTGAAAAAAAACTGTAAGTGTTCCTTCCACACCAGCCGGCCGTTGTGGCCGAGCAGTTCTAGGCGCTTCAGTCCGGAACCGGGGTCGCAGGTTCAAATCCTGCCTCGGGCGTGGCTGTGTGTGATGTCCTTAGGTTAGTTAGGTTTAAGTAGTTCTAAGTCTAGGGGACGGATGACCTCAGATACTAAGTCCTATAGTGCTCAGAGCCATTTGAACCATTTGAACCTTGCACACCTTGAAAGGCACGCTACGGATAATCGCGGCCGAATGACTCAACTGTGTTGAGCATTACATCATACGTTGCCCCTTGTCGTCGTGCACGGCCCCACCACTCACTCGTCTTCTTTCTTGCACACCACTTCATCTGAGGCTGTCGTCGTACAACTGTTTCACTCTAAGTCTTCGTTCTTTTCGGCGTTTGGCTTTCCCTTACCCATCGCTTTTTTTCGGCTTTCTGGAAACTCTTTTCCCTTATGTTGCATTTACGTTCTTTACACTTCACTTTCGTAAAATTCCGCTAGAGCTGTTTACTTGGAAATTTTACAGTGACAACACTTATTTTGCATTCAGCATTGTGTTTTTGCGCGTTCATTTACGAACTTACAGCGTGCCAGCTGTCCGCCAGCAACTTCTGTTAACCAGTAGAACGAAAAACCAGTCCAGAGTTGCGAATTTTACTTTTTTTTTCACTCGATGATTAGTTTCTTCTCGAGACTCATTTTCACATCTTCGTAACATAGCTGAAAATGGCATTTGCGAAGACGTGAAAACCATGTCAGGAACATGTAACGAACAGTTACAGCGGATACAGATGTGGTGTGCTGGTTTTGGTGATTCGAGGCTACAGGGGTGGTGAGAAGGAAAGAGAAAGGTGACTAGGGGTGGCGGAGGAGTCGGATGCGTTGGAAACAGTCTCAGGATGTTAGAACTAAACCGAGTATCATCTCTGGAACGTAGAGGAATCGCTGAAGTGGTATGTTACCTGAATGCACTACTGGCCATTAAAATTGCTATACCAAAAAGAAATGCAGATGATAAACGGGTATTCATTGGACAAATATATTATACTAGAACTGACATGTGATTACATTTTCAAGTAATTTGCGTGCATAGATCCTGAGAAATCAGTACCCAAAACAACCACCTCTGGCCGTAATAACGGCCATGATACGCCTGGGCATTGAGTCAAACAGAGCTTGGATGGCGTGTACAGTTACAGTTGCCAATGCAGCTGCAACACGACACTACAGTTCATCAAGAGTAGTGGCTAGCGTATCGTGACGAGCCAGTTGCTCGGCCACCATTGACCAGACGTTTTCAATTGGTAAGAGATCTGGAGAATGTGCTGGCCAGGGCAGCAGTCGAACATTTTCTGTATCCAGAAAGGCCCGTACAGGACCTGCAACATGCGGTAGTGCATTCTCCCGCTGACATGTAGGGTTTCGCAGGGATCGAATGAAGGGTAGAACCAGGGGTCGTAACATATCTGAAATGTAACGTCCACTGCTCAAAGTGCCGTCAATGCGAATAAGAGGTGACCGAGACATGTAACCAGTCGCACCCCATACCATCACTCTGGGTGATACGCCAGTATGGCGATGACGAATACACGCTTCCAATGTGCGTTCACCGCGATGACGACAAGCACGGATACGACCATCACGATGCTGTAAACAGAACCTGGATTCATCCGAAAAAATGATGTTTTGTCATTCGTGCACCCAGGTTCGTCGTTGAGTACACCATCGCAGGCACTCCTGTCTGTGATGCAGCGTCAAGGGTAACCGCAACCATGGTCTCCGAGCTGATTGTCCGTGCTGCTGCAAACGTCGTCGAGCTGTTCGTGCAGGTGGTTGTTGCAAACGTCCCCATCTGTTGACTCAGGGATCGATACGTGGCTGCATGATCCGTTACAGCCATGCGGATAAGATGCCTGTCATTTCGGCTGCTAGTGATACGAGGCCTTTGAGATCCAGCACGGCGTTCCGTATTACCCTCCTGAACCCACCGATTCCATATTCTGCTAACAGTCATTGGATCTCGACTAACGCGCGCAGCAATGTCGCGATACGATAAACCGCAATCGCGATAGGCTACAATCCGACCTTTATCAAAGTCGGAAACGTGATGGTACGCATTTCTTCTTCTTACACGAGGCATCACAACAACGTTTCACCAGGCAACGCCGGTCAAATGGTGTTTGTGTATGAGCAATCGGTTGGAAACTTTCCTGATGTCAGTACGTTGTAGGTGTCGCCACCGGCGCCAACCTTGTGTGAATGCTCTGAAAAGCTAATCATTTGCATATCAGAGCATCTTCTTCCTGTCGGTTAAATTTCGCGTCTGTAGGACATCATCTTCATGGTGTAGCAATTTTAATGGCCTGTAGTATAATATACGTGCGATGTAGCACCTGTACAGTATCACCCACGCAGTTTTAACAACAAGTGTGTTAGCAGCCTTTGTGGTTATCAGTTGAGCTCCATAAAAACCGTGCAGATGGCAGGAATGGAGTGCTCGGCGGTATCGACTGCTCCATATGTGACGGAGAGTAATCCCGCGCGGGACAAAGCGCACACCCCTTCGTACGGCCGGGGCTGCCCCTAGCTGTGAATCACCCGGGCGCGGACGCCTCGCACGCACGTGGCTACTGGGGCGACACGTGTCCGGGCAGGCGCTGCCTGCTGCCGCCCGTCACGGGATTAGCGCTCAGCTGTCCGTCGGAGCTGTAGTTAACCGTGGGGGACCATACACTCATCACCGCTAGTGTAGGCAGCGCAGCAAGCAGGAGGTTACAAAACGACTGATCCCGTTACGATCTGAAGCACAATTTTAGCATCAAAATCAGTCGGAAATAATTAGTAGGTGGGTTTCTACGTTGCGTCCATTTCGACCCTAGTGCTTCGACTGGTAATGGTAGAAAACTGTCGGCAGCGAATGTGCGAATATTTCATTTTCGACAATATAACAGCGACGGTATAAGGAAAGGGTAACATGTCAGAGGTACCTACATGACGTCATCTGTTGTCCCATTGTGCACTGGGGTGACAAAATTCATGGGGAAGTGATTTGCACATGTTTTTGTTGTAGTGGTCTTCAGTCCTGAGACTGGTTTGATGCAGCTCTCCATTCTCTTCTTGTCCATACCAGTTATCGTCCATGTTTCACTTCCATACATGGCTACACTCCATACAAATACTTTCAGAAACGACTTCCTGACTCTTAAATCTATACTCGATGTTAACAAATTTCTCTTCTTCAGAAACGATTTCCTTGCCATTGCCAGTCTACATTTGATATCCTCTCTACTTCGACCAGCATCAGGTATTTTACTCCCTAAATAGCAAAACTCCTTTACTACTTTAAGTGTCTCATTTCCTAATCTAATTCCCTCAGCATCACCCGATTTAATTTGACTACATTCCATTATCCTCGTTTTGCTTTTGTTGATTTTCATCTTATACCCTCCTTTCAAAACACTGTCCATTCCGTTCAACTGCTCATCCAAGTCCTTATCTGTCTCTGACAGAATTACAATGTCATCGGCGAACCTCAAAGTTTTTACTTCTTCTCCATGAATTTTAATACCTACTCCGAATTTTTCTTTTGTTTCCTTTACTGCTTGCTCAATATACAGATATTTGTATTCAGGTGATGCATACGAAAAAGTTTCCAACGCGATTACGGACACACGACTGCAATTAACATACTGTGCAAGCAGAATAGCAGATGGAGTTAGAAGCATGGGGCATTCCATTTCGGAAATCGTTAGGGAATTCAGTATTCCGAGTTTCTCTGATGGCAGTTGTAAGAGTCGAGGGACATGAAAGGGAAGCAGTGGTTGGGAAGGGAGTGAGACAGGGTTGTTGCCTCTCCCCGATGCTATTCAATCTGTATATTGAGCAAGCAGTAAAGGAAACAAAAGAAAAGTTCGGAGTAGGTATTAAAATCCATGGAGAAGAAATAAAAACTTTGAGGTTCGCCGATGACATTATAATTCTGCCAGAGACAGCAAAGGACTTGGAAGAGCAGTTGAACGAAATGGACAGTGTCTTGAAAGGAGGGTATAAGATGAACATCAACAAAAGGAAAACGAGGATAATGGAATGTAGTCGAATTAAGTCGAGTAATGCTGAGGGAATTAGATTAGGAAATAAGACACTTAAAGTAGTAAAGAAGTTTTGCTATTTGGGAAGCAAAATAACTGATGATGGTCGAAGTAGAGAGGATATAAAATGTAGACTGGCAATGGCAAGGAAAGCGTGCAACCTGGTGATGGTTCCGTAATCGTGTGGGCTCTGTTTGCGTGGAGTGGACTGACTCCTCTGTTTCAGGTGAATCGATCACTGACTGGCACCATGTCACGGGGCCACAATTGTTGGCGACTGGTCTGAAGATCGTTCTGGAGAATTCGAACGAATGATTTGGCCACCCAGATCGCTCAACATGAATCCCATCGAATATTTATAGGACATAATCGAGACCACGAAATCCGGCATCACCAACACTTTCTCAATTATGGACGGCTATAGAGGCAGCGTGGTTCAATATATATGCAGCGGAATTCGAACGGCTTTTTGAGTCTATGCCACGGTGACTTGCTGCACTACGCCGGGAAAACGTAAACAAAACATACATTCCTATCCGCCACTCGTTGTTGCCATCGATCAGAAGCACTATGGGACTTAACTTCTGAGGTCATCAGTCCCCTAGAACTTAGAAGTACTTAAACCTAACTAACCTAAGGAAATCACACACATCCATGCCCGAGGCAGGATTCGAACTTGCGACCGTAGCGGTCGAGCGGCTCCAGACGGTAGCGCCTAGAAGTAAGAATAGATATTCGTGTATTCTGTTATACCTTGTCTATTCAGTATGGGATATAAAACTGTATCGTAAATGAACGTTGGTTGCATACACATTGAGTGACTTTTTTTAATTTTTATTCATTTTTTTATTTTTTTTATTCAGCAGTCTTCTGGCTGTTTTGCTGCGGCTCCTAGGAATTCTCTTGTGCCAACTTATTCATTTCAGAGTAGCATTTACACTTTACCTCCTCAGTTGCTTGTTGGATGTTTTCCTATCCATGTCTTCCATTGCACCTCTTTATCTCCACTGATCTCTCTCGTACCACGGAAATTATTCTCTGATGTCTTAACACATGTCCTATTATCGTGTGCCCTCTTCTGGTTGGTCTTTTCCGTATGTTCCTTTCTACGCCGCTTCTGCAGAGAACCTCCTCGTTCCTTTCTTTAGCAGTCAATCTAACTTTCGAACTCTTTCCTCAGTACACATTTCAAACGCTTCGATTCTATTCTCTACAATTTTCACACTGTGCATGATTCACTGCAAAACAATGCTGTAAATCAAACATACGATCTCAGAAATTTATTTTTCAAATTAAGGCCGATATTTGATAACACTGTGAAACAGTGAAAATGTAAATCGAATGAAAGTGGTCAATTTATCAATTCTAATGTGCTGATCGCGAATATCACAAATACAGTTCAAAATTATCTCTGCTTTTCATTTTACACTGTTTTATTACGATGAAAGAATTATATACGGATTTTTATGTTACTATAATGGTTTATCAAAGTCATAATAAACAGTAACAATGGATTATATTATTGTCCGTGGTCTTACTTGTGTGCAAATGTTTTGGATGTAAACATTTTGATACCAATTTTAGTGATCTTTCTGTCTCCTTCCTCTTCATCTTCGGTGACTTTATTAGTGCATGTAATAATTTTTGCTCATTTGTTTCCACATGTGATCTGCAACACTTGTGCCAGCAACCTCAGGCACTGGATGCATGGAAAAGGACGTTCAATGCCCTTTGCAGTGCCCATGATATGCTGTGAGCCAACTAACAGTGTCAATGACTGCTAGTTTTGTATGGTTCACCTTATGGAGAAGGGAATATCTAAGAAGAATAAGCGGACAGTGATCTAGCCTAACATTCAATCTGCCATACGTCCAGTTCTACGTTAGGAAAGACTGTCAATACCTGAACCGCCGACAGAATACGAGATTACTTCTGCTGGGGATTCTGAATGTCCTGAACGATGTACATCACAAGATTCAGAGCTTCTTCCAAATATATCATCAACTGATCCACAAAAATTGTCTCAAAATGAGTTAAGTGATTTCATTAGGGATTTGAACCTCTCCAACGCTAAGGCTGAGATCTTAGTATCAAGATTGCAACAGTGCACTTTTCTGGAAAGCAATGTAAGATAGTGGCATATGTAGCCATAAATGGTCTAATGAAGGCTCTTATAATTAATTACAACCCTGATGAGTGGAGACTCTTTATGGATTCCTCAAAGTTGAGCTTAAAAGCAGTGCTTTTACATATTGGTAACAAGCTTCCTTCTATTCGAGTTGGGCATAGTGTGCAATGAAAGAGTCATACCAAAACATGAAAATGTTAGTAGAAGGCATCAAGTATAATGACTCTGAATGGCAGATTTGTGGCGACTTGAAAGTGGTTGCACTGCTATTAGATATACAGTTAGGGTATAGTAAATGTTGCTGCTTTCTCTGTGAATGGGATAGCCGAGCTCGTGTATCTCATTACCGTAAAGATGAATGGCCCACCAGAAAATCTCTTCAACCAGGTATAAAAAACATTAAGAGTGTACCACTAGTAGACCTTAAAAGGATTCCGCTCACTCCCTTCCACATGAAGCTGTGTCTCATGAAAAACTTTGTTAAGGGAATGAACAAAGATGGTGACGTGTTTAAATACTTAAGGCAAAAATTCCCTTACTTAAGTGATGGCAAAATAAAGGAGGACATCTTTGTAGGCCCACAGATTCGAGAGTTTTTTGGAGACCACACTTTTGATGGAATCATACAAGGTGATGCGAAGCATGCTAGGGGATGTTTTAAGACAGTCTGTTTACAGTTCTTAGGGAACGAACGAGCAATAAATTACAAGGAGATTATTGATAACATGTTGTCATCTTGTGAAAAACTTGATTGCAACATGTCATTGAAAATGCATTTCTTACATAGTCATCTTGACTTCTTCCCCAAAGATTGTGGTGCAGTAAGTGATCAACAACGAGAGGGATTTCGTCAAGATATTGCCACATTTGAGAAGAGGTATGCCGGAAAGTGGAGCCCTACTACTTTAGCAGATTACTGCTGGACTGTCATAAGGGATGTCCCCGAATGTGTGTATAAACGTCAAGCCAAGCGAAAACAGTCATCTTCTGAATTTATATCTGAACAAAGTATGTCATTGTATATACAGTACATGTGGATATTTAACAATTTTAATCCTTTATAGACATTTGTTAGCAGTTAATTTATACATTTTCTTTTGCGCTTTACATAGTTCTGGTACAAAGTAGACTTACAAAGTATGTTCATTCATGTAACATTATCTTAATTTTTTCTTAATATTTTACTTTTTACTTCCAGAATGGCACTGAAATTTATCAATGCCCAACACAATATTTCAAGTAATTATTCACTTAAAATATGTATGTTGAATCTTGGAACATGAATGCATATTTAATTAGTGAGTTATTTATACAAAAATGTAGATTGATTTTTTAAAAAACTACAGCAAAATATTCATGAAGATGATGATTTTGTATCATTTTATACTGAAACAAACATAACTAACTCAGATTCATGCAATTTACACACTTTCACTGCAAATTCGTTATTCGGTGATAATAGTAGAATTCGTTTGGTCGGGAATTCCTTATTTGCTAATGCTAGTCTGGTGGCTACGGTATTAAGTGCGACAGCGCGAGCTACCGGACCGGTACGCTTCATTGGCAGGGCTCTGGGATGCCAAGGACCGAGTGATCCTTGGCATCAGCGGCTGTAGCCGTGCAGCTTTTGACACACGGCAATGGCGGCACTGGGAGCGATTTTACGACGCAGGGTCTGCGTGCAGAGGTAACAACCCCGAGTCTCAGCAGCGAGCGGCGCTCTGCATAAAAGTCAAGTGAGCCGCTGTGCGATTATACAGGGTGGGGGAAACCAAAGTCGACCGGACGAGTGACGCGACTGGACGTCAGTGTATGCATGTAATCGCTCCCCACGACGCGCACACAACGTGTACACACCAGTTGAGAGCGTAGTGCGGGCTGTGTCAGTGTGGGTGCCGCAGGGCAAAGGCGACGGTGATGCTCACAGTGGAGCAATGGGTGTTCGTTGTGGAAAGTGAAGTGACAAAAAGTCATGGAAACGGCATGGTCAGTTGTTTGTTGGGAAGTTTAATGGTGTCAAAGTGCTAGCAAAGAGGGCCATGCAACGCTTAGTCCAAAGATGGCGTCAGACAGGATCTCTGCTGAACAAGTCAAAAAATTGATGAAGTTTTCTCGGGTCTCCAGCCGGGTGGTAGCGTTCATATCTCGCAACGTTTCGGGAAGTGTTATACTACCCATGCTCGCCAGAAAGTGTGTAGTATGACACTTCCCGAAACGTTGCGAGATATGAACGCTACCACCCGGCTGGAGACCCGAGAAAACTTCATCAGCAGTTTTCGCCGGGAAAGCCTACAGTCACATAAACTCAAAAAATATTCAAATATGTACCCGCACACCAGAAAATGTGGCTGCAGTTCACCAGAAAATGTTTCCAAATCCTACCAGATCAACACGACGTCTTGTCACAAGAGACCGACATATCATGCTCATCATGCGAACACTCCACCTGGACCTACACAAGCATCACTACCTACTGTCTGTTGTTCATGCATTGAAACCAATGGGTGCTCCGCAGCGCCTCCAGTTTTGTGAGTGGCTGTTTACTGAGATGACAATGAATGGCTTGGTTATGAATCTGTTCATTATGTCCTATGAAGCCTGGTTTCACCTGAGCGGTTATGCCAACTTACAGGATCACAGGTTTTGGACAGCGGAGAATCCGCAAAACTTCCACGAACACCACTGCATGATCAGAAGGTAGCGGTTTGGTGTGCAGTGTCTGCACGCCGCATTATTGGTCGATCGTCTTTCATCATACGCTGACTTTGGAGCGTTACATCGTCACCATTTTGAAACCATTTGTGGCAGCATTAACAGAGGAGGAAAAGACCTACAGTTACTTCCAACAGGATAGAGCAACTGCCCATACAGCTGCCCGAAACTTGGAGCACATTGACACAATCTATACACCTGACAGAGTTGTTAGCAGAGCTCATTCCGGTCGCGGCCCTAGCTGCCTACCCAGGTCATCTGATCTGTCTGTGTGTGTTTCTTTGTGTGAGGAGCCCTAAAGTCTAAGGTGTATCGCAACCACCCTCATAGGCTTCTATAACTGCAGCAGAACATTTAGGATGAGACTGCAATAACTCCAACAGTCTAGCTTCGATCCACCTTCAGCAACATGCCGACCAGTGTCCCAAAATGGCAAGAGACGAATGGCCTTCACTATTAACATTTGCTATAGTCCGTTCAGTACTGTCTTTCCTCCCCCATGTTGTGTTTATTTGTGCCCTGGAGCTCTGTTCTCGGGGCCACTTTTATTTTCCTCATCCTGTACTTCTATGTTGTTTTTGTTGTTTTTCACTGTTGCCAGCCATAGCCCACGGTATCAAATAATCGATGAGTAATCAGGAAAATCCCAAAGAGGTGAGGGATATGAAAACAGATTATGCTTGGGCACTGAGTTCTTTTGCAGGATCGTGTGAAGAATTAAGGGAAAGTAGTGAACCTAAGAAACACGAAAGTAACGAGAAGTATCAGACGATATAACAGGGAAAAATTTAACATCATAATTAGTGACCACGAAGTAGACGAAATTATGGAATTCTCTTACCTAGACTGTAAAATAAACCATGAGGGACGAAGCATGGAGGACATAAGAAGCAGATTGGCACTGGGATGAAGTGAATTCCCGGGCAAGAGAAGTCTGCTAGTATCAAATATACGTCTTAATTTGAGGAAGAAATTCCTGAGAATGTATGTTTCGATCACAGAATCGTACGGGAGTGAAACATGGACAATGTGAAAACCGGAACAGAAGAGAATCGAAGCATTGGAGATGTAGTGCTACAGAAGAATGTTGAAAATTGCATTGGGGAGGTTCTCCGCAGAATCGGTAAGTAAAGGAACGCTTGGTAATCAGTGACAAGAAAACCGGACAGGACTATAGGACACCTGTTACGGCATCAGGGAATAACATCCATGGTGCTAAAAAAAATGGTTCAAATGGCTCTGAGCACTATGGGACTCAACTGCTGTGGTCATAAGTCCCCTAGAACTTAGAACTACTTAAACCTAACTCACCTAAGGACATCACAAACATCCATCCCCGAGGCAGGATTCGAACCTGCGACCGCAGCAGTCGCACGGTTCCGGACTGCGCGCCTAGAACCGCGAGACAACCGCGGCCGGCTCCATGGTGCTAGAGGAAGCTGTAGAGGATGAAACTTCACAGGAGAATAAATGCTGGGATCCATCCAGCAAATAACTGCGGACACAGGTTGCAAGGCATAGTGTGAGATGAAAAGGTTGGCACAGGCGAGGTATTTACCGCGCACCGCATCAAACCAGTCCGGAGACTGATGAGAAAAAAGTCGAGGACTCAAGGAGTGTGGGAAATAAAGAAAAATTGTGAGCAATGAAAGTGGAAAATGGGTTAAGGGGTTCTTGAAATGAAATCATACAGAACTGCTTGAGAAGTTCGTGAGAAAATTTTAGTGGCTGGATCTAGCTTAATGGCGAAAATTGAAGCAGTAATGACAGATTTTGGAAAGCATATTGGGGTGCAGGGTGTGGAAAGCGAGAAGCGGGGTGAAATCTGTTCTGAAACGTCTGAACGACAGGATTAAAGTATGCGAGAATGATGGAAAGACTGATTTCGCGAATGCAATGAAGCCAACTAACGTGCTGGGAAATAAGTTGAGGGTGAGTGCCTAGATCGTAAGGAACAAATTTCGGAGCTGCACTGCATAATGCGGCAACATCCTAGGCAGGAATACAGTTGGGAAGTCCAGTTTCTCAGCTTCAGAATGTCAAGTGCTTTTCTGGGGATTGAAAATACCATGTAGTTGATTTTATAGCTAGTTGTAAGAATCATTTCGCTGTGGGAATAGATGACGATTCAAAGATTAAATTAGTAAAATGTAATTTAGAAAGTTATGCAAAAAGGTACGTGAACCAAAATGCGAATGCATTTAGTGACTTCATCACGTTCAGGAGAATGTTATTAGAAAATTTTTGGGGACTGAGTAAGTAATATGACCTGGAAAATGAATTTTTAAACTGGCAAAGTGTCGACGCGAGATGTCGTTCAGAGATGAGTCGGTTGATGTACCTAGTTCGGCCTATGGGTGTATTGACAAATATTTCGACTTCAAAACCTAGGTTTCCTGGGGATTTACAGAGAGACTGATGCATAGCCCAACAGATAAGTTGGAAGGTTTTATTAATTTTGTTGATATGATGGACGGTGCTTTGTGTTACAAGCCGCGATCGGCAGAGAACAACTTTAATTGAAAACACAGGTTGACAATCTGGGGGCTCGTTGCAATCGGCAACAACCAATGCAAATACACCCTCCCAGCATGGCAGCTCCCTCATAATGAGGTCAATATACTGTCGAGCATGCAAGAACTGAGCCCAGTTCGTGACCTCATAGTGACATCATAGTGTAGGACTAACGAACTGTTAAAGTTTCTGATGAACTTATACTTCAGTAAGTGTTGAACATTGTACCTCAAGAGAACAGTTTGTTAATTAGTGCATCAAGTGACGCTTTGCTAGTCAATGATAGTTCTAAATTATCCAGTACTGCTGTGGCAAAGAAAAGCGCTAGTCAAGTAAATCTTTTATTCATTAATGTAAAAAGTGAGCTGATACTTCATGTGTTCTAGTTTGATAAGATTTCTCCCAGAGCAATTAAAGAACCCAAAGTTAAGGATGGACGAAAGTAGTTTAGGCTGGTCACAACAGTTCAGGCTGGTCGAGCAAAATCAAATGGTTCAAATGGCGCTAAGCACTATGGAACTTAAAATCTGAGGTCATCAGTCCCCTAGCCTTAAAACTACTTAAACCTAACTAACCTAAGGACATCACACATCCATGCCCGAGGCAGGATTCGAACCTGCGACAGTAGCATCGTGTGGTTCCGGACTGAAGCGCCTAAAACCAGCTAGTGGAGTTCTGCGATGTTATGGGTGCATTTTTGTACCATGACCTGGGCTCGGCCGGCCGGTGTGGCCGAGCGTCTGGAACCGCGCGACCACTACGGTCGCAGGTTCGAATCCTGCTTTGGGCATGGATGTGTGTGATGTCCTTAGGTTAGTTAGGTTTAAGTAGTTCTAAGTTCTAGGGGACTGATGACCTCAGATGTTAAGTCCAATAGTGCTCAGAGCCATTTGAACCATTTGAACTTATACTTCAGTAAGTGTTGAACATTGTACTGGCTCACTCACTCACATGAATCTGGATGTTTATTTCGACAGTCACGGAAACCAGATGGTGGCCTATCGTACCTCAAATGTCCCACTAAATCATCCAATCTTAAGCCCATGGAAAATGCCTCGTACTATATGAAACAGTGCTTGTAAAATGACAATCAGCATCTCTGCTGTTTGGTAGCTCTACGAGTTCTAATGTGTTGCCATCAAAGCATATTAAAAATTGCGTGGGCAAGTACGTTACTAAAAGAAGTCTTACTACAAGAAGTGTTACTAAAAAGAGTACGGGAGGAAATATGTCTTCGGAAAATCCTTGCCATTAGTGGTTTAGCGGGCTACCGCTGATGTATTTAAGGATATTTAACTGGATGTAGTAGTGGAGAGGAATGGTGTTGGGGCCAGACAAAATCAAAAACAAATTAATCAGATTGAGGGGGATATTGGGTATGGTAGTCACATGCATGAAAGCAACAAACCAGTCGCAATAATTGTGACTTAAAAAATAGGCGATCCGTTTATAGCTTCCTGCAATTCCCAACCATATCTACATGATTACTACGCAATTCACAATTAACTCCCTGACAGAGGGTTCATCGAACCACATTCAAGGTATTTCTCTGCCGTTGTGCTCTTGAACAGCGTGCGGGAAAATATGACACTTAAATTTTTCTGTGCGAGCTCTGATGTCTCTTATTTTATTAGGATGATCATCCCCCTATGTAGGTGGGCATCAACAAAATATTTCCACACGCTGAGGAGAAAGAGGGTGATCGAAATTTCATGAGAAGGTTCTGCCGCAACGATTTTAATGACTCACCCCAATTCACGTATCATATCTGTCACGCTGTCTCTCCTATTTAGAGATAGTGCAAAACGAGCTGCCCTTCTTTGGACTTTTTCGATGAACTCTGACGATCCCATCATGTGGATCGCACACCGCACAGCAGTACTCCAAAAAAGGACATACAAGCGTAGTGTAGACAGTCTCTTTAGTAGACCTGTCGCATTTCCACAGTGTAATGTCGATAAATCTTAGACCTAAGTTTACTTTGAAACGTCCCCTTAGAAAAATTTATACATAACTGTGCTTAAACTGACACACAATATTTTTAGCGCAACGCAATCTGACTTTCAAAAATCCCTACAAAAGAATGGCCGTGACTAACATTAAACTATACCTTTCACAAATCACTTACCTCACAAAAATCTTCGTTACTCGAACTACTGCAATATAGCGAGCGCCACTACTGCCAGCTAAATAAAAGATTCAAACTACGGAAGGCACTAACTACTGATAGGCATAGTTAGCAAATGAAAGATTTTAATAGAGAACAAACAATGTATTTACCTTAGAAGTGTTGAAAAATCATAATACACATAGCAGTTCATGACATCCAGTCTTACAAATTTCAAAACTCCGCCGTTTCTCTCCCCACATCCACCACTGCTGGCGGCTCACCTCCAACTGCGCAACGCTACGCGCTGTTCACATCCAGCTGCCGCTGCCCAACACTACAATGGCAGACAACAATGCAAACTAGCCACAGACTGCACACAGCACAGCCAGTGATTTTCATACAGAGCGCTACGTGGCGTTACCAATATAAATACCTAAACAGCCTACTTACAACTTCACACACAACATTACCTCTGTGGTCGTTCCAACTTTAGTTATTTGCAATTTTAATTCCTGACTAGTTGATTTTACAGCAGGCTGACTTCTGTGAATTATCGTGCAACCAAAATTTAGAGGATTCCTTTTGGTACTCATGTGGATGACTAAGCACTTTTCATTATTATTTAGAATCAATTATTAGTCTCGCACCATATAGATATCTTGTCTAAATCATTCTGCAGTTTGTTTTGATCATATGATGACTTAATAGGACGGTAAATGGCAGCATCATCTGAAAATAATTTAAGAGTGCTACTCAAATTATCTCCTAAATCGTTTATGTAGATCAGGAACAGCAAAGGGCATACAATACTTCCTGGGGGACGCCAGATATTAATTCTGTTTCACTCGATGACTTTCCGTCAATTACAACGAGCTGTTCCTTTCTGACAGGAAATCACGATTCTAGTCGCACTTTTGAGAAGGTAGTCCACAGGCACTCAATTTGATCAGAAGTCGCTTGTGAGGTACCGTTTCAAAAGCCCTCTGGCAATCTGAAAATATGGAATCAGTTTGACATTCCTTGTCAATAGCGCTCAATACTTCGTGAGAAAACAGAGGTAGTTGTGTTTCACAACAACGATATCTACTGAATCTGTGTTGGCTGTTTGTCAAAAATCGTTTTCCTCGAGATGACTCATACTGTTCGAACACAGTATACGAGGTGCGGCTAGAAAAAAACCGGACTGATGCTGGAAAAAACATTTATTTACAATTATTTACAATTTCATGTTATCTCCTTCAATGTACTCTCCTCCTCGGTCTCTACACCGCTCCATACGAATTTTCCACTGTTCATAGCAATGCTGCAGATCATTTTCGGTAAGTCCATACATTACTTCCGTCGCTTTTTCTTTTACTGCTTCAACAGTCTCAAATCTAGTTCCTTTCAAAGCTGACTTGACTTTAGGGAAAAGAAAAAAGTCACAGGGGGCCAAATCAGGTGAGTAGGGTGGCTGATCTAAGATGGGAATGTTGTGTTTTGCCAAAAACGTCTTCACTGACAACGCACTGTGAGCTGGGGCATTGTCTTGGTGAAGGATCCATGAATTTTTTCTCCACAAATCGTTCCGTTTTCTCCGTACACGCTCACGTAGGGTAGCCAGGACGCTAATGTAGTAATGCTGATTCACTGTTTCTCCCTATGGTACCCAATCAATGTGCACAATCCCTTTGATGTCAAAAAAAAAACATTCATCATTGCCTTGAATTTCGATTTTGACATTCGTGCTTTTTTTTTTTTTGTCGTGGAGAACCAGGAGTTTTCCAATGCATCGATTGGCGTTTAGTTTCGGGATCGTAAGTAAAAAACCACGATTCATCGCAAGTAATAACATTTTGTAAGAAGGTGGGATCACTTTCAATGTTTTCCAGGATGTCAGAACAAATCATTCTTCGGCGTTCCTTCTGTTCAATTGTGAGACACTTTGGAACCAATTTTGAACACACTTTGTTCATGTTGAAACTTTCATGAAGAATCTGCCTAACACTTTCCTTGTCAACTCCTGTTAACTCAGACACTGCTCTGATTGTTAAACGGCGATCTTGTCGAACAAGTTTACCGATTTTTTCAATGTTTGCATCAGTTTTTGGTGACAATGGTCTGCCAGTGCGAGTGTCATCACTGGTGTCTTCGCGGCCATCTTTAAATCGTTTAAACCACTCAAACACTTGTGTTCGCGATAAACAATCATCGCCGTACACTTGTTGTAACATTACAAACGTTTCACTTGCAGATTTTCCTAGTTTGAAACAAAATTTGATGTTAACACGCTGTTCTTTCTGTACACTCAACATTTTCCGACGCACAGACAAAACGTCAACTACTTAAAACAGACGCCACGGGCAGACTGAGTGCAGGAGGCAGATGAAACTCGAGCAGTAGGCGGAGCGAGAGTCACATGACAGGCCACGCGACTTTCAGCCTTATTGCATTCGTTTTATTGTTTCACCAGTACTAGTCCGTTTTTTTTTTCTAGCCACACCTCGTATGTTCCGAAGTCCTACTGTAAATCAACGTTAGCGATAAGGGTCTGTAATTTAGTGGAGTACTGCTATTTGCTTTCGTGGGTATTGACTTGACTTGTGCCACTTTCCAATCTTTAGGTACGGAACTTCCAACGAGCGATCGGTTGTATGTGATTGCTAAATAGGGAGCAATTGTATCCTCATACTATGTGAGCGGCCGGAGGCCTTGCCTTATTACGTCATCTGAGCTACTTTGCTACACCGTGGATATCTGCTTCTACGAGGTGTGGCTAGAAAAAAACCGGACTAGTACTGGTGAAACAATAAAACGAATGCAATAAGGCTGAAAGTCGCGTGGCCTGTCACGTGACTCTCGCTCCGCCTACTGCTCGAGTTTCATCTGCCTCCTGCACTCAGTCTGCCCGTAGCGTCTGTTTTAAGTAGTTGACGTTTTGTCTGTACGTCGGAAAATGTTGAGTGTACAGAAAGAACAGCGTGTTAACATCAAATTTTGTTTCAAACTAGGAAAATCTGCAAGTGAAACGTTTGTAATGTTACAACAAGTGTACGGCGATGATTGTTTATCGCGAACACAAGTGTTTGAGTGGTTTAAACGATTTAAAGATGGCCGCGAAGACACCAGTGATGACACTCGCACTGGCAGACCATTGTCAGCAAAAACTGATGCAAACATTGAAAAAATCGGTAAACTTGTTCGACAAGATCGCCGTTTAACAATCAGAGCAGTGTCTGAGTTAACAGGAGTTGACAAGGAAAGTGTTAGGCAGATTCTTCATGAAAGTTTCAACATGAACAAAGTGTGTTCAAAAATGGTTCCAAAGTGTCTCACAATTGAACAGAAGGAACGCCGAAGAATGATTTGTTCTGACATCCTGGAAAACATTGAAAGTGATCCCACCTTCTTACAAAATGTTATTACTTGCGATGAATCGTGGTTTTTTACTTACGATCCCGAAACTAAACGCCAATCGATGCATTGGAAAACTCCTGGTTCTCCACGACAAAAAAAAGCACGAATGTCAAAATCGAAATTCAAGGCAATGATGATTTTTTTTTTTTTTATATCAAAGGGATTGTGCACATTGATTGGGTACCATAGGGAGAAACAGTGAATCAGCATTACTACATTAGCGTCCTGGCTACCCTGCGTGAGCGAGTACGGAGAAAACGGAACGATTTGTGGAGAAAAAAGTCATGGATCCTTCACCAAGACAATGCCCCAGCTCAAAAAAAATGGTTCAAATGGCTCTGAGCACTATGGGACTTAACATCTATGCTCATCAGTCCCCTAGAACTTAGAACTACTTAAACCTAACTAACCTAAGGACAGCACACAACACCCAGCCATCACGAGGCAGAGAAAATCCCTGACCCCGCCGGGAATCGAACCCGGGAACCCGGGCGTGGGAAGCGAGAACGCTACCGCACGACCACGAGATGCGGGCGCCCCAGCTCACAGTGCGTTGTCAGTGAAGACGTTTTTGGCAAAACACAACATTCCCATCTTAGATCATCCACCCTACTCACCTGATTTGGCCCCCTGTGACTTTTTTCTTTTCCCTAAAGTCAAGTCAGCTTTGAAAGGAACTAGATTTGAGACTGTTGAAGCAGTAAAAGAAAAAGCGACGGAAGTAATGTATGGACTTACCGAAAATGATCTGCAGCATTGCTATGAACAGTGGAAAATTCGTATGGAGCGGTGTAGAGACCGAGGAGGAGAGTACATTGAAGGAGATAACATGAAATTGTAAATAATTGTAAATAAATGTTTTTTCCAGCATCAGTCCGGTTTTTTTCTAGCCGCACCTCGTATGTTACTTATGTTGGCAGTTGTTCTTGGCTCGAATTCTACAATATTTACGTCGTCTTCTCTGGTGAACGAGAAAACCGTGTTTAGTAACTCGGCTTTAGTGGCACTGTCATCAATGACATAACCTTTGTTATGTCGCAGTGAAAGTACTGCTTGCGTCTTTCCGCTGGTATACTTTACGATCAGAAGCGCTTTGGATTTTCTGCCCGATTTCAAGACAGAGCTTCGTTGTGGAACGTATTAAATGCACTTCGCGTTGAAGTTCGCTCTACATTTCGAGATTCTGTAGAACTACGCCAGACCTTAAGGGTTTCGCGTTCTTTTAAATTTGATACGCTTTTTTCGTTGCCTCTGCAACAGTGTTCTCACGTGTTTTGCGTACCATGGATGGTCAGTAGCATTCCTTATTGATCTACTTGGGATATGTTTCTCAATAGCGGACGATTTCTTTGAATTAAAGCAGTATCTGTTCTACGCTTACGTATTCACATTTGAATGACTGGAGAAAGTTTCTTTAGGAAGGCCTCAATAGAATTTTTATCTGGTTTTTTAAATAGATGTATTTGCATTTATTTTTTGGGCGTGGATGTTAAGGTACTCAGTCTCGCTCCAACAACCTTGTGGTCACCAGTTCCTGTATTCGTCATGATCCTCTCAATTTCCTCAGTATTGTTTGTTGCTAGGAGGTCAAGTATGTTTTTGCAACGAGTTACTCTTCGAATGGGCTCCTGAACTAATTGTACAAAATAATTTTCTGATAACGCATTAAGAACGATTTTGGACAACGTTTTGTGCCTACCTCCGACTTTAAGACGTATTTTCGCCAACATATCGAGGGTAGAGTGAAGTTATAACACTGCAACTGGATTTACGTAGCTTATACAATCAAATACCAAGTTTGGCTTATTGCGTACTATGCCCCAACAGAACAAAGCAGTCCTGTCATGGTCGCCACGTATAACACTACCGTCTGCTGCTGCTATGCCATAACCTTAAAATGGTAAGCAGATCATAAAATGGGACTATTTTGTTAAAGTAATTATGGTGTAAAGCAACAGAGAAGTGTTACCCTCTGAGAGGAGTTTTGTTTGTGTTGACCGTGTTGTACCTAACGGAGGTTGCTTATCGGAAATGAAAGAATTACGTAAATATTTAAACAGTAATAAACTGTATTTTACCTGAAACTTCCTGGCAGATTAAAACTGTGTGCCCGACCGAGACTCGAACTCGGGACCTTTGCCTTTCGCGGGCAAGTGCTCTACCATCTGAGCTACCGTCTCTACCGTCTCTATCAACGAAAATTTCAAGTCTAGGTACGTTAGGAACTCCCGTACCTCCACGTACAATGGCTATAGTGAGCCAACCATTACCATGATCAAAAGTATCATTAATGTCAATACTAAAATTCGTCGCCGTTCTAAACAGACAGTTTATAAAACCATCGAGAACATCGAGTTCGCCACAACAGCTGGGGACAAGAAGAACCGCAAACCAGTTAAGAGTGTTGCTGCTACTGCACTTGTCGACGGACCTTGTGTTTTTTGTGGTTGAAGACTTAATTTTAGTATTGACATTAATGATACTTTTGATCATGGTAATGGTTGGCTCACTGTAGCCATTGTACGTGAAGGTACTGGAGTTCCTAACGTACCAGGACTTGAAAGTTTTGTTGATAGAGATACTGGCAGAAGTAAAGCTGTGAGTACCGGACGTGAGTCGTGTTTCGGTAGCTCAGATGGTAGAGCACTTGCCCGCGAAAGGCAAAGGTCCCGAGTTCAAGTCTCGATCGGGCACACAGTTTCAATCTGCCAGGAAGTTTCATATCAGCGCACACTCAGCTGCAGAGTGAAAATTTCATTCAGTATTTTACCTATCTACACAGTTCAAAAAATAAAGAAAACGGTCGCCAGCCTAATTAGGCAAGAGAATGAGTAACATTCTTACTCAAGAAAATAGGTATGAGTAACTTTAAAGGACAAACACAACCTATACTTTGCCACACGCGAGTGCAATGAACTCTGGCACCTGAATACAGCATGTTCAGGTTAAGGTTGGAGTTAACAGATCAGAACAAACTATTTGCATAAATATAACAGATAACAATACTCACTATTACTTTCAGGGTTTATTCAAACTGAATGGTCTTTACAACATTACTATTAATATTCACTGTAGAATCGTAAATTTGACATAGGTTCAATATTACTTTTCAAACAAATTCCTATCTGACATGAAATATGGATATGGTCCACAGCAAATTTAGTTACTGTGCATAGATTAAGTCTTTCGCTACTAAACACCTTTCTACTTAGAATGAAAATTAAATGGAATTCACTAACAGATTATTCTCACTGTCTTTTGAATAAAGAAATTATTGTTTTCATAGATAGTGGTCTTCCAATTAATCGTTCGTTATCTAGCACGAGCACAATAGAAAAAACTGTTGATCCTGTTATACCATTAATATGCACTTTGAATACACAAGGGAGCCCAATATTGTACAGAATATCACTTGAATAGCAGGAGTAATTGAAACTTGCTATAATTAAGTAACTTTGTACAGTTGAACTACTTTCAGTTGAGGGGGCCCTTAATGTTGACCACTGTAGCAGAGCATACTAAACACACAAGAAACAAGCCCTTAACAAGTATGAACATGTAACCTTCAACAGTATTAGTTCTAATCTCTTACTGCAGTGGAACACAACTTGACGTGGTTATAAGACAATAGCTCACCTTTGGTTGATTTTCAACAGACTGCACTGTGATCATTTACTAAGCAAAACTTTATAAGCCTCAGTTTTGAGAAATTTCACTGTAGGAGTTGGCAACAAAATTTTAATAAGCAGTTTTAACAGAAAAATTATTTTCAGCAAGCAGTATTTACTGTATTACTCAGTTCTGCTAAAACACTGAGATTTAATGTTCTTTCAATAAGAACACTCGGTAATCACTTTGGCATGGGAAGGATCCTAAATGGTTGTGTGACTAGGGATAAAAAACCAAGGTAGGTATAAGAGTTCGAGTGTAAGTTACCTTATATTTGTGCACACTAAAACATCCTGTGAGCTGATCCTTCACCATACATTTCTAATATCCCTTGGTTCCTTTTCAGTGTTTGCGCAATGTGGTGGCGATTGCATGTTGGCAGGCGGATTTGCATCTAGAATTGCTGGACTCTGTCGTTTCTTGGTGGCGATGATAGATATCAATTCCAGAATAGCTCCAGCTCTTTATCCATCCATCCGAGGCATTTGAAAGCGGCACGGAAAGCCTCTCTCGGCACCAGCACTATATACAACTTTTACATGAGCAGTTGACAGTTTGGTAGCTCGTCCCCGACTGACTCCTTGTTCCATCTTATCTACCTAGGCAAACAACAATTTGCGCGGTACACAGTTCCGTTCCCGAGGGGAACCACAACACCTTTTACATACAAAATAACTAAGAACCCTAAGTGAAGGTCAGCAGTTTACATAACAGCAACCAAACATATCAAATAAAACAGAACATTTGTACATAATGACAATTTCTACAAACAATTATTCGCACAGAAATTACAATTATATACAGTAAGTTTTGTCTCCCTCCAATTGAGACAAAGAATTTAAACTACAGATATACTACAATGCATAGAATCAAATCATGACATCAAAGTTTTTACAAAGAACGGAGTATACAATTTTGTGTTATCTATTCAATCAAACACATTTGCAGAAGCTCAACGATGTAACATTAAATAAAACAAATCAGTAGAACATTAGAGCTATGGTGTTACAAAGTCACCACCAACTATAAATGTATGGGTGGGGTACCTATTAGAAAAGAGACTCAAATTTTATTTGAACTATTCACCAACTATATTATCTGAGTCAGGGGGCAGGGGTCGGTGAAAGGAAAAAATTAGTAATTCATTATTGTCTCACGAAATCAGAACATGCAGATTATCAGCAATTGTAATTTTCATAGCCGGGTCAGAGGTCGCTGCCCTTTGATTACGCCGTCTTCGCCTTAGAAGCGTATCGGACAAAGTGGGAATACAAGTGGTCATGAAATCGAGCCTTGTGGAATACGCAGTGTTACGTGCCTTTCTAGTGCAAGGAGCGTGCGGTAGCGAAACGAGCGTAATTATGTTGCACAGCCTTCTGTGTCAGTTTCTACGCATCTTCGGACGACGGAAAAGTTCCGCAGGTGGGTAGTGAAGACGCTGGTGTAATCCACAGCGCAGAGAAGACGACAGGCACAGAGAAGAGAATGGTCGCCCGCTTCCGGAGGCTGTTTGTCAGCGGCGGACAATTCTCGGGCGGGCGGCGGCCGAGCCACTCCGTGGAGATTGGCCCATCCCTCCCCACTTTTCCCTTTTCCTCCTCCCCTCCTTCTCCTGCCGCCCTAAGAACCGAGCCGGCGACATCGAAGCTAAGCTCAGACATCCGGAGCGCCACACAGGCGCGGAGATATAACACAAGCTCTTCCGAAAAGTTTCCTATTCGGTTCATATTAATTTTCGTAATTTTCGCTTTCAATTTCCTGCGGCCCGCCATCCAATTAGGGCTGAGTGGCTGAGCACATTAACACGGCGGGGCGAGGCTGGGGCCGTCCGCCCCACCTCGCCGGTCGATAAGTCAAGCTGCGGCAGTGGCGGCCGCGGTGCTCCGTTTCACTGTGGCGCCGATAACAATGCTGCGCCGCGTGAACAACCGTGCCAAGCCACGCCACACCGCGCCGCTCACAGCCGCTTCGGCCGGTAATTCCCAACACCAGCACAGATATCGCACGGACAATGGATTGTTGTGTAACTACGAATTTCCGTGAACGAAGCGCCTAGAGCGTTTAACTGTGATGGTGCTCGCATCTTATCCGACCTACCTCAAGGCTCCGTTTGTGGACCACTTTTATTTTTCAAAGCAATGTCCACTGAACACAGTGCTGTTAACGAGATGTTCCACTTGAGTATGGCGTTTCACGTAAATGTGTTGCATTTGTAAAACACGGCTATGTAAAATGCAACACGGACAGTGGACTGTTGTGTAACTGCGAATTTCCGTGAATGAAGCGCCAGGAGCGTTTAACTTTGATGGCGCTCGCATCTTATCCGACCTACCTCAAGGCTTCGTTTGTGGACCACTTTTATTTTTCAAAGCAATGTCCACTGTACACAGTGCTGTTAACGAGATGTTCCACTTGAGTTTGGCGTTTCACGTAAATGTGTTGCACATGTAAAACACAGCTATGTAAAAAGCAAGTGTCATCATAAATTGAAAGAGGCGTGTGTTTTAAGTAAGTACCGTTTTGAAATTTAAAAAAAAGACGTGTTAAGGTATCTCAATAATTTTATTTTTACATGAAAGCTTATACCTTAACCTACGCACTGACGCCATTACAGTTTCATTCTTCCTTGTTTACGTTGTTTACTTCTAACATTCTGCGTGGTGTCTGTTTGTTCTAAGTCGTGTCTCCCTACCACTTTCGCGCAACGACGCTCTGAGCTTGTTTTTTAGGGAATTGACTAGTTTGAACCTGGGACCTGTTGCTGGTAAGGAGACGCCAGACCACACATGACATGTAGAGTTCAGAAGAGTTCAGTGAGACTAGCGACGATATAATAAAATACTTAATGATTTCAGCGTCAGCTCAACTGCACTCCTTGTAAAAGAATCTTAATACTAACTAAATTTAGTCCGCAGCTCGTGGTCGTGCGGTAGCGTTCTCGCTTCCCGCGCCCGGTTTCCCGGGTTCGATTCCCGGCAGGGTCAGGGATTTTCTCTGCCTCGTGATGACTGGGTGTTACGTGCTGTCCTTAGGTTAGTTAGGTTTAAGTAGTTCTAAGTTCTAGGGGACTGATGACCATAGATGTTAAGTCCCATAGTGCTCAGAGCCATTTGAACCACTAACTAAATTTAGTGGAAGGGGTTCAAGGCTTTCTTATCTTTAGTTAGCTGGTAAAATAACGTCGAGAAAGTAGTTAAGTATACCATTGGAATTTTTATTCTACTCACAAAACATTGTTTATATATTGCACTTCTTCTTCTTCTTTCGATTTCGGCCATCTTTGGACCACGTTCAACAATTCACTTGCCCGGCTTTTTGATCTTTTTTCTCTCTTCCCAATATTTCCTCATCATTTTCGAATGGTTCCTCCTCCGCTCTTCCGACCATTTCCTGTTATTATTCTTTAGTTTCGTTTCTTCTGGAAAACACTTAATTTCGTTCACTATTTGTCTAAACTTTTTCCTGTCCCTGATTGACTCACGGGTGACATTAAAATAGGCCAAATCCTTTTTCACCATCTGTATCCATTTATTGTTGGTTTTTTCGTTCCTGTTACTATGTTCAAACACTTTTCTTGTTAGTCTGTTTCCATCCATCCTCGACAGGTGACCATAAAACGTTAGTCTGCGTTTACGCATTGCATCACTCACTTTCTCAATAGTTTTGTATATTTCCTTATTACTCTTTAGCTTGTACTCTTCTCCAATCTTTCTCGGTCCTACTATTTTTCTCAAAATTTTCCTTTCTTTCCTTTCCATGTTTTCTATTTCCCCCTTTTTGTTAAGAGTTAGGAACTCCGATGCATACAGGCATTCTGGTCTAATGACAGTTTTATAATGTCTTAATTTAGCTTGAATCGAAATGTTTTTTTTGTTATATATGTCTTTGGTTTTTTGAAAAGCAAATTCCATTTTCCTTGCACTCGCCTGGTTTGCACTCTTGTCTAAACCATTCACTTGGATTATTTCACCTAAATACTTAAATTTTTCTACTCTCTTAATATTGCCGTATTTAGTAATAAGATTTTTCTTGTTATTTCTATGATTAGACATATACACGGTTTTTTCAAATGAAATCTGCAGTCCAGCTCTGGCCGAAACTTCTTGTAGTTTCTCCAAGTAATTCTGAGCTATTTCTTCGTTTTCTGTAATTATTGCCAGATCGTCTGCAAAAGCTAAACAGTCCACTTCTATTTTTTCTTTTTTTGTTCCAATTCTGATGTCATTCTTGGTGCCCTTGAGTTCTTCTTTCCATATTCTCAATATCTTTTCCAGTACGCAGTTGAAGAGGATTGGGGATAAACCATCACCTTGTCTAACACCTGTTTTAATTTCGAACTTCCTTGAAATTTCACCCATAAATTTAACTTTGGCCTTACTGTTTGTTAGCGTCTGTTTGATAATTTGAATTGTTTTCTTATCGACCCCAAATTCTTCCAATACTTTCAGTAGTGTTTCTCTATCTACCGAGTCGTATGCTTTTTTGAAATCTACAAATACTATTGCAAATCTCTGGCCTCTTGAGATTCTGTAACGAATTAGTGTTTTCAGGTTAAATATTTGTTCAACACAGGATCTACCTTGTCTAAAACCTGCTTGATATTCACCTATTTTTTTATCCAGAACTGGCTCCACGATTTGAAGTAATTTCCTTGACAAAATTTTGTATCCTACTGGTAGTAGCGAGATCCCTCTATAATTATTAACATTCATCTTATCCCCCTTTTTGTGTAGTGGGTGTATCAGGGCACACTGCCAGTCTTCAGGAATTCTTTCTTCGTCCCAGATCTTCTTAAACATATGTTCCAAAACTTGTGGGAGGTTGGTATCCATTATTTTTAGGATTTCTGGTACTATGGAGTCTTCACCTGGGGCTTTATTGTTTTTTAGACTGTGTATTATGTGTTTTATTTCTTCAGCGTCTGGAGGTTTTGACTCGGTATTAGTATTTCGGTGGTTTTCAAAACTCATTTTATCTTTGGGGGGTTCACAATTTAGTAGATTCTCGAAATATTTTGCTAATATTTCACAATTAGTCTTGTTTGTCAAACCTAGCTTGTTCTCTTCATCTTTAAAACATAAATTTGGGGATTGGTATTTGGTTAGCTGTTTTCTAAAAGTTTTGTAGAAATCTCTAGAATTATTTCTTTTAAAGCCTTCCTCAATCTGTTCTAGGTTATCCTGAAATTGTCTTCTTTTTTTATTACGGAAAAGCTTAGCTGTTTCTCTTCTCTGGATTTTAAAATTGTCAAGATCTTGAGGATCTTTTGTGGAGTTCCATTTCTGCCACAATTTCTGTCTCTTCTCCAGGTTCTCATCACATTCATTGTCCCACCATGGATGTCTTCTTACTCTTTTCACGAGACAATTTTCTTTTGCTATTTCAACTATTTCGTTTTTGATCTCCTCCCATCCCGCTTCCTTATTTATTGTGGATATGCCATCGCTATCTTTGTGCAATGCTCTTTGAAACCGTTGTTTAATTTCTTCATTTTTATTGTTTCTGTGTTATATTTTGGAATTTTGTAAAAGGTTTTCTTCTCTTTTCGAAATGGGAGTGGTCTGAATTTAATCGTAGTCAAATAGTGGTCTGAATCAACATCAAGGCTTTTCAGCACTTTAGTGTTTTGAATTTCTTCTTGACAATGAAGTGAGATAGCCACATGGTCAATTTGGAATTCTCCGAGAAGTGGATTTGGTGATCTCCATGTTTTAGTTTTTCGGCTCAGCTTTTTGAAATGTGTTGTCATTATTTTCAAGTTGAAATGCCTACATACCTCTATAAGCCTTTCTCCATTTTTTGAAGTTCTTTTGTGACCTGGGAAGAGGCCTACTGTTCCATGGTATTGATGAAAGGAAATATTTTTTTACAGGGTGATACAAACCAACTACGTTCAACAAAAATGTGAACGAATATTCCCTGAATGGGTTTCCAAGTTCTACAATGAATCGAAAGATGACCTATGCCATATCACATCTATAATCTAGGTTTAAATTAAGTTTCATAAAAGAGAAAACTATCAAAAATGGTTTACAGTGACCCTCAATTATCTTTAATTACTTATCTAACTTGTCGTAAATTACAGTGGCTCATGTGGCTTCTCAATAATTATATAAGAGAAAAATCATCGCGTTTCAGACTTTAACTTCAAGTAGCAAATGTGAATACCATGAGCTTTAATTGACGATCGACACTAGTATTACGCAAAAAGGGGATGTAACAGATGAGACTTCTGCAGTTCTGAGTGAAGCCTTATGCGCTCTTATGCTGTATCGCGTGCGTTCATTACCTTGTCGGTGGTGAGGCAGCGTCAGGGGGCGGCGGGCAGCGCAGCTCCACACACCTCGCCGTCTCGGAAGCAACTCCCTCTAACTTCTCTTTACTACAATTTACCGAAGTTGGTTTAAGAAAACGGTATCTGGCTGTATTTTCAACTGACCAATCAGGGTCTCAATGTTAACCTTAAGCTCCGCCTACAAAAATTTTGTCTATCCAATGAGAAACGTTATACTTTTCGTGGTGGGGCAATGTTTTTAATGTTTGCAACGTAACAGAGAAGCGTATAGTCTCACGCTAAAACTTGCAGCTGGTGTGGCCCTTTTAGTGTTATCGTAAGATCTATACTGTTCTTCTGGAGGGCTCTATCTTTTAACTTGGGCAGGGGGGTGGTCTTGGCGGTCGGCTGGCGATGTGGGTGTATGTCCCTTATCGTAAGGCCTCCTAGCCTACACGACTCTGCTCTCGGCTTCTGTTCTCGTTTCTCCCCTCGGAACTGCGTCTGTTTCACGGTGGGAAGGTATGACATGCATTTAGGCGTTCTTGTGTTAGTCTGTGGTATTCCATTTGCTCACTCATTGATCGTATTACTTTGGTTAATTTAATGTCAGGATTTATTCGGAGCTATGTGACATACTGCCGGATTTGCTATCATGTCAGGGTTTTCATGGAAGGTGTTGGATTTGCCTGACACCTTACATACTGAGTGTTTAAGATGCCTCCGATAATCGCCGACTGTAAAGTACTGGCTGTTATAAGATTTATTAGTGCTAAAGGCCCAAAAGCAATTGATATTCATCGTGAGATCTGTGCAGTTTACGGAGAAAACATTATGAGTGATGGAATGGTAAGAAAGTGGGTGACAGAATTTAAAGATGGCCGCACAAATGTGCATGATGAACAACGGAGTGGGCGTCCTTCGGTCGTTAATGAAAGTTTGGTGCAGGAAGTGGACAATTAGGTAAGAGAAAACAGACGCTTTACGATTTCTTCCTTGCGGGATGACTTTCCTAATGTTTCTCGTAGTGTTTTGTATGGCATTGTGACCGAGCACTTGAATTACCGAAAATTGTGCTCACGTTGGGTACCGAAAATGTTGACGGATGTGCACAACACCAAACGTTTAGACAGTGCACTGACTTTCCTTGAGCGGTACCTCATCGACGGTGATGATTTCTTAAGCCAAACTGTTACGGGCGATGAAACATGGGTGGCCTACGTCACACCAGAATCAAAGCAACAGTCCATGGAAGTTGAGCAAGGGCATAGTTTTGCTCCAAGACAATGCCCGCCCGCATGTGGCGAATCAGACCAAAGATCTCATCTCATCACGTCTTTTCGATGGGAAACTCTAGATCATCCTCCGTACAGCCCCGATCTTGCGCTCAGTGACTACCATCTGTTCCTGCACCTGAAGAAACACCTGGGCGGTCAGCGTCTTCAAGACGATGACGAAGTCAAAACAGTGGTGATGCAGTGGTCAATAATTCAGGCGGCAGACTTCTGTGAGGAGGGTATTCAAAAAGTGGTACAACATTATGACAAGTGCCTCAATATTGACGGAAATTATATACAAAAGTAGATTCAGGTACAGTCTTTGATGTAAAAATAGAATTATTGAGATTTCGTAGCACGTCTTTTTTAATTTCAAAACGGTACTTCCTTAAAAAACACGCCTCGTAATTCACATAATGTGTGTTACTAGTAGAACACAATTACGTAAAACATAAGTGTTTTGAAATTGCTTTATTTATTTGGGACTTTTGTTATCACAACATAACTGTGTGAAGATTATACGAGGTTGGAATTTAAATAGTGGCAACTATTTATTTACAGCTCGTACAAAACAGATATGTGTTTCAAAGTTTTACTGACCTTCAAATCAGTCACCATCATTGTGTACAATCCGTTGCCAGCGATGTGGAAGTCGTAGGATACTCGATTTCTAAATTGAAGGAAACGCTTCACGGCATTCGCTTCAGGACTGCTACAATTTCATCGGGAAATAGACAGCGCCGCTCGAACTGTCAACACAACTAGCACTGCTAAGGGTATCCTACGATTTCCACATCGCCGGCAACGGGTTATACACAATGCTGGTGACTACTTTGAAGGTCAGTAAAATTTTGAAACACATATCTATTTTGTACGAGCTGTAACTAAATAGTTGCCACTATCAAATTTCAAACTCTCTTATAAAGTACGTCTATGTGGCTAGCTTTATAAGTGTCAGACTACAAATCCAAAGATCAGGAACTCATTTCTTCCTTATTCCCGTTACATATCATTGCGTTTATATTATTTACGTATGTTTCTTCTTTTTCGAGTTGTTTTGGAGTCACAGTTACACTTTCTCAAGTAGTCATGTAATCAGCTGTTGCATTCATGACAGCCTTATAATGACCAAGATGACAGGTTGCAGGAAACGAACTTTCAGCTTTATATGTTTAACTGGTGTGCAAGATGACTGGCCTGTACGCTTCGCAATTTTGTGTTAACGCACTTAAGGTGAGCAATACGAGATGAGTCAAATAACAAATATGCATTAAGTTTCTCTACGAGAGTACCACTCAGCTTTGAGCGTTGACAGATATGTAGCTCGATATTAAATGTCCAACATACTGGCTAGCCTAACATGTCGAAGACAACTACTTAATATAGAAGTGCTTAGCAGGATTTCTATGGATGACAGTACTCTGTTCTCTCTGACTATAACTTCACTGGACACTGGGTGTCAGTCTGACGAAAAAAGTATTGGCTTGCTTCTCAATGGCGAATGAAGATGGCTTGGCCTGATATAGACGAGAGCTGTGTACTGTAAGCACTCTGATGTGAACTCGGAGTGAACTGAGCCAAATGAAAACTGTCCTTGAAATACAACTGTGAACTCGACGCATGAACTGCTTCGTGAACAAGACGAGAGTGGCCGCGTGTCCATATTTATCCCGTAATTTGCGAAATAGCCTTGCATCCATGAAGGGGAAAGTAGTTACGGATATCAACGCTATCTGTGACAGGTGATACCACTAGCAGCGGATGAATTTGACGCTTTGACAGTCTGATAGTGAAACCAGACATTGGTCATACTTTAGGAGCACAATTCAGGCGAAAGAGTTTGGAACTCAGTGTGGCACTACTACTGGAGTACTTGAATGATACTGGCGCCTTCTGCTGCATATCGTAATGGACCAACGACTACGCACACAGCATAATCCAGAGATAAAATTTGGCATCGCCGGCCACAGACTAAAACTGTATGCCAACGCGACCGTATGTAACGTTTTATGTCATATTCCTAGGCAATTCTGGTCTGACAATAACCAGTGATGGTGGCAGAAACCATCTTGAAAGGTGGCTGATTACAAGAATGAGCGTTCGAAACATGAGCTCTGACACAGAAACAGTTCGCAAATAAAATTAAAAGAAAAATGAAATGTAGTTATGGAATTCTAGAAGAATACTGTATGACCTAAGAACCGACGAAACAAACAAAATTATCCGAATAAAATTACGGAGAAGATTATGATCTGGAATTCAGTCCGTTGTGTCTGCAGTCGTAGTCGATGGATATGAGATACATGGTATATACTACAAAGACCAAAGTTGTATGAGTAAGTTTTACACACTTGCTTCTGCAGTGTTACAAGTAGCCTACCTAGCAAAGCCAATGACAGAAACAACTTATTTGTCTTCATTGAATTGACAACTGATCATCTAACTGAGTAATTTCCTTTTACGGTATATTGATAATTTTTACTTATGGAGCGTCTGACAGCAACTCAATAAAACATAATTTTAGTGAAATACGAGTTTCGCCTTTATTTCCAGCAAGGCATCATCAGTCACCTGGAATATGTACATATGTTTGCTATTTAATTTACATTTTGGTCACTGTACCCATAGGGTATAAACAGTTCTGGTGGTTGGTATTTCCCTTAGGTAGTAATATTTTGAACTGTACTTAGAGGTTGTGTGGATGATTTCCTACATATTACGCTCCTGTTGCATTTCAGCAGTTGTTCTTCTTCTTATAACTGCCAATTTGCGTTTTTTCCCCAAATTTCACAGAACTATGAATTGAACACTCGTTTCGATGCAATGTTTTGGTTTCTGTAGCCGACTGTCAGATGTTTTTGCCAAAGATCGTATGTTATTGCCAAACTTTTGAGTGTAATTAATGAAGTATCTGTGATCTGTTCGTGTAGGCATTTTTGTGTGCGTGTTTGTGTGTGTGTGTGTGTGTGTGTGTGTGTGTGTGTGTGTGTGTGTGTGTCTGTGTGTGTCCAGACGGCGAAGGGGGATAGAGCTTTTTTTCCGGTTGTGTGAGAGGAACGACTGGTTTTTTTTTCTTTTTTCTTTTTTTTATCTTATCATTTCTTTTATTGACTGTAGTAGGGAGCTTGTGCTGATGTGTGTTTTTAAAATTTTAAAACGCGATGCAAAGAACATATCAGATGTTGGAAGTACGAAACAAACCATTCCACATTTGCAGAACATTTAAAACACCATAACCACCAGCCTACAAACATGGAACAAGAAATGAAAATTATGAGAATAAGCAACAATGGCAAATACCTTATACAACCGCAAGAGCCGGCCGAAGTGGCCGTGCGGTTAAAGGCGCTACAGTCTGGAACCGCAAGACCGCTACGGTCGCAGGTTCGAATCCTGCCTCGGGCATGGATATTTGTGATGTCCTTAGGTTAGTTAGGTTTAACTAGTTCTAAGTTCTAGGGGACTAATGACCTCAGAAGTTGAGTCCCATAGTGCTCAGAGCCATTTGAACAACCGCAAGAAAACTTCCACGTTCAGAAAGCCATCGCTGAAAACAAACATGTGATAAATGAACCAACACACATCAGCACAGGCTCCCTACTACACTTCATAAAAGAAATGGTAAGATAAAAAAAAGAAAAAAGAAAGAAACCAATCGTTCCTCTCACACAACCAGAAAAAAAAGCTCTATCCCCCTTCGCCTTCAGGACACACACACACACACACACACACACACACACACACAGCCCACAACAAAAATAATAAAATAAAAAATTATATCACACACGCACACACAAATTCATACACGAACAGATCGCAGATACTTTAATAATTACACTCGAAAGTTTGGCAATAACATGCGATCTTTGGCAAAAACATCTGACAGTCGGCTACAGAAACCAAAACATTGCATCGAAACAAGTGTTCAGTTCATAGTGCTGTTAAATGTGGGGAAAAACCGCAAATTGGCATTTATAAGAATAAGAACAACATCAGAATTGCAACAGGAGTGCAATATGTAGGAAATCGTCCACGCAACCTGTAAGTACAGTTCAAAATATTACTACTTAATAGGAAATACCAACCACCAGAACTGTTTATAGCCTACAGGTACAGTGACCAAAATGTAAATTAAATAGCAAACATATGTACATATTCCAGGCCACTGATGATGTCTTACAGAAAATAAAAGCGAGACACGTATTTCACTAAAATTGTGTTTTATTCAGTTGCTGTCAGACGGTCCGCAAGTAAAAATGATCAATATACCTTAATATTACACGCAACTGAGGAAGACAGGACTACTAAAGTTGAAGATTTGAATAATTTCCTTGTTTCACTGATTCGTAGCTTCTTGTAGACTGATGATTGTGATGCAGGTACGGACTCCCTAACACAACGAGGCTTGTATGGCAGTCTTCCAATGTTCGTCGTGTCTTCTTTTCCTCTGCCTGTGCTGGCTAATAAGGAGACACAAAAGGTCACCATTTGCTTCTTTGAGGGCGTGGCCGTTAAAGGCGATCTGTATTTGTGAATGTAGCGCCACCTGTATGTAGGTCTTGACGGCAACAGGCGGTGATTCCGGAGCGAGCGAAGCACCCAGCTTCGATTTATCGTACCCGACTGACTTCGGAGCGGTGACATGACAGCGTCGAGTGCGGTTGGCGTTAACACTGCTAATCTCGCTGGATGGTAATTTGGCCTTTTGGTTCTGGCCGTGAACTGTGTATCTAACTAATGCTAAGGTGTACTGTGGCTCGGATTCTGCGTTACACTGCACGTCTCCTCCAAACGACCAGGTAGCTCTGTTCAAAGGTGGCCGTAATGCAACGAAATACCATCTACAGTTAGACCACGTCTAGTAAGGCACTACGATGTTAAAACCAGTCGTTGAGTAAAGGGCAGTTGAATTCATTCGATGCACTAATTACTGGAAAATAATAATAATAATGATTTGTATATGAAGTCACGTAATTGCTCTTGCTAACTGCAGTCCTCAGCCTCAGAATATAATTCTTTCCTCAAAGAAATTAAACTTACACAGCCTTACGAAAAATGTGAAGCACGCACAACTGAAGGAAAACCGAAACAACACATCACGGACTGAGAGGATATGTGACGTTATTTCTGTGATTATATAATAGAGCGGAATTTATAAAAAAAAAGAAACTTGTTAATACGAGCCCACTTGTGAGTATCACATTGCACCTACCACGGCTTGGATGCATGAACAGATTCTGTTGGTTAAGGTGTCATGATACTATTGAATCCTCATTTGAGGCAAGATGTAACTGTAAATTTTTCGCTAACATTTTCTGCGAACAGCGATCTTGTAAGGTATACAAAAGTAGTGTAGAAACTGCCAGCACTTCAGAAGACACCATCCTCATTATTTTTTACTCGTGCGTTCGACCTCGTAAAATTAACTCTTCTACGTCGTACAGAAATTATTATTAATTAATGAACTTGGTTGACCTTTTAATTTGACACAGATAAGACAGGTACTGCATTAAAAAAACTCTCCCTTGAATTTTTTGCCTAGATGCATCCAATATAAAATTTTACCTAACACAAATCAATCCGTGAAAACATTTGACTTTAGATGAATGTGTTTTCATCGTGGCTGCTGTAAGGAGAGAACGGGTTAGGTACAGGATGTATTGGCGGTCGGAACTTTCTGCTTCTCGTGTTCTCACAGAACGTCAGAAAAAGTCGGAGAAAACTGCTAAAACTCGAAATGAAGACACCGTTTCCCTCAGCAGCTGCAATATTCACAGTCGCCGTAAGATTTTCTTTTCTGGAAACACTTTCAGAGCGATGAGGTTGAACGACAGTGGCAGTATGATAGCGTCTGCCGAACAAACTGGTCGCTTAGGGAACAGCTTGAACATACAAGCTGAGGGCGAAATATTGCGCATCGTTCGGGCCGTGATAGTAACAGATTCGCCCAGTATTGTTAATACACGAAGAAATCACTATGCACTGTATTGCTAAACACACTGATAGTGTTCATGAAGGTCCGAGGATCCAACATTGAATAAAGGTTCGTAAACGATATTTACCTTCTTTTTTTTTTACAAATTCAGTTTTTGTTCTTGTTAATCGCGATTACATGTTGACCTCTGCACTTCAAATTAGTTCTCTATGCAAACTTATCTCCAACAATTACAAGAAAAACATAGCTGCTCCTCTTTTTTTTTAGCTGAGAGCGTTGTCGTCAGAGCAATGAGCGATGTCGTATCAAATTATTCTAGCGCATAATCACTGGTACTCGCAGCAGGAATATTACAATCACATTACATTAGTTAGGGACATTACATAGACTTGTTTTGATATGTCTATTACGTCCAATTCCACAAACAGCTGATCATCTTCCTACTCTCATCAACAGCATACACAGCTTGCAAGTTCAGGCCAGTAAAGAGTCATACAAGAATGTTGATAATACGGTGGATTAAGTCCAATTCCACAATCAGCTGATCATCTTACTGCGTCTCATCAACAGCATACACAGCTTGCAAGTTCAGGCTAGTAAAGAGTCACAGAAGAATGTTGATAATATGGTGGATTGACAAAGCAAGAAATGATGGTGTTCTCGCAGAATCGGAGAGAAAAGGAAAATGTGGAACACACTATTAAGGAGACGGGGCAGGATGATAGGACATCTGTTTAGACATAAGGGAATGACTTGCTTGGAACGAGAGGGAGGTGTAGGTTGCAAGTGCTACTCTCAGATGAAGAGGTTGGCACAGGGGAGGAATTACATGAATCCATTTGTTTGTTCTTATATATATAATTTGGCTCTGAGCACTATGGGACTTAACAGCTATGGTCATCAGTCCCCTAGAACTCAGAACTACTTAAACCTAACTAACCTAAGGACATTACACAACACCCAGTCATCACGAGGCAGAGAAAATCCCTGACCCCGCCGGGAATCGAACCCGGGCGCGGGAAGCGAGAACGCTACCGCACGACCACGAGCTGCGGACATATATATTATTTCTTGTAGTACCATCTGGTGGAAATAATTTATTTAATCGGTATATATATATATATATATATATATATATATATATATATATATATAATTTTTAAATAATATTATTACAGTTATAATTTTTATCAACTGTTCTGTCCTAGTCCTATAGCCTCTGAGACGTGGGTACTTACTGGGTTTAAGGAAAACATGGAAGGGAGGACCCACCAACATAACTTTCCTTTCACGCAACCTGTTTATTTAACAATATATAATCATAATTATTTTTTTTTACAAATTGAAGCAATTTGTGAAATGAATAAGCCTTTGCAAGAGAAATCAAAACAAGAAATAACATGACAATAATTACAAGACGGACGGACCTGCAGCCTGCCCGTTATCAGGTGAAACAGCGGTGCTAACTGCTGCGCTGGATACAGTTTCTCTTATTAAATGCCCTTTGGCAACACATGGAAACTGTATAAGCCTCATTGATAACAAGAGTGTTTCAATTACTCAAACAGATGACGTAACTTTTAATTTGAAAGCTGTATGTCCAAAGCTTCGGGGTTAAGACGCGCACTTGTGCTTAAAGGTTAAACAGACCAGGAAACAATTATGACAATGATAAGGCTTACTTCAAAGCAAGCAACCTCTGAATTTCAGTCGGCAACCAACGTGCGACTGGATCCCGAACCGTCCCATTTGACAATCTTATTCTGACTACAGCCCTGGTGACAGTTGGCTGTTTATATTTTAAAAGTTAAACTGATTGTCAGTTATGAAGACCGCTCTGAAGGAACGCTTTAAAACATTACTTATGAACACTTATTACAAGAGAACTCACTCGGTGGAACCACAAGATCCAGTTAAAAATACACCAATAATGACCGTTATTTCAAAGACCACAATGCACAGCTTAGTGCAATAGGTTGTTCAGATTATAACTAATGCAATTACAATCAAAGACCTGAACCGATTAACATCTAAATCTAACCACAAGACCCCTGTTTGTTTAACGGCAACCTGTGCCTTATTACAATTGTTCCGACTGTATTTACGACCAGAAGCTGATTCATTAGAACAGTAATGATCGTGTATAAACCGGAAAGGAAAGGCAATACAATATCGGAGCGAATTTTCAATCGACAACTAGTGTCTTAGTACAATACCTACGGCCTGTATTTACGACCAAAGAGCCGACCGAGTAACATGGACAGGGCTGAGAGTCGGACACAAAAAAGAAAATAATTAGGTCAGTTAGACAATGACACAAATCACCACGAGGATTACAGAATGTTACTCCCCTTTATCAGCAAGTAGTTCCATGGATCCACGCGGTAAGTCGCGGCGATTACTGAGAGGTGCCGATGAAAGCTTGGTAGAAGAGGGAAGCCAGACCACGAGCGGTCGTCAAACACGAATGTTGCCAACCAGCTGACGGGATGTCGGCCTGCTTCGTGTAGTCGACGCTGACCCCAGTGAAGTACTCCGGTTTCTTAGCTCTGAGAAGGACCTCCTTGCGCAGCTCGTGGCTTCGGCCGCTTGGACCTCGTGACCGCCTCTTTTCGCGACGCTACCGCCAATCCCCAAACAAAGGGCAGTGACACTGCGTCATTGCAATACACTTTGGAGGTGTGCGGGTGGGACTTGGAGTCCCATACCACCCTGCAATGGTGACAGTACTCTTCTGGCAGGCATAACAACGTAGTCCGACATGAGCAGTTAAGATTGGAAAGTCGTGGACGTGGAATGGAAGGCTAGTCCTGGCAAAGGAGGCAGCCGTGGGGGCGTTCCAGGCCCAGCGCTAGTCCTGTTCTGAAGCCGATTCCTCGAGGATGGCCAGTGGAACCGGATGGCGATACCAGCGACGTGGATGTGTAGTCCCAACGTGGCGTAGCCCATGGTTAGTGTTTCGTAGGACAGCCACTTTCTCATAGAGCGCCGCGCGTTGTTGCGTATGGTCTCCTTGAGGGGGACGATATCTGCTTCCTTACGGAGAGTCACAATCCGCTTGATTGGCGGGGCGTGCAGGCTCCACCTGAGAACCTGGATCTGCAGGCGCCGCAAGGTCCGCATCCTGCTGACGCTAATCGTGGCCCATGCAGTGGAGCCATACGTGAGGGCAGGCAGGATAACGCCCCGGTAGATACGGAGCTTGGTAGGCAGGTTAAGTTCCCTATTGCAGAAGAGGGGGCACAACCTCCTCTCGGGCCAGTGAAACGGTATATATATATATATATATATCGTCAAGCAAAGAGCTTCTGAGGACGCAACCCACAAATACCAACTCTTCCTCATAGATGCTGACAATGGGGCCGCAAGAGGGATAGTCGATACTACTCTTGAGCTAGTGGCGCCAGTTAGTCTACTAAATTTATGGACAACACGGCTCAGCCACTACTTCTTTATAGTTACTCACTTTTAGATAAACTCTACCTTCAAATGAAGCTTCCTGGCAGATTAAAACTGTGTGCCGGAGCGAGACTCGAACTCAGGACCTTTGCCTTTCGCGGGCAAGTGCTCTACTGACTGAGCTACCCAAGCACGACTCACGTCCCGTCCTCACAGCCTTCATTCCGCCAGTACCTCGTCTTGAAGTTTGGAAGGTAGGAGACGAGGTACTGGCGGAATTAAGGCTGTGAGGACGGGACGTGAGTCGTGCTTGGGTAGCTCAGTCGGTAGAGCACTTGCCCGCGAAAGGCAAAGGTCCTGAGTTCAAGTCTCGGTCCGGCATACAGTTTTAATCTGACAGGAAGTTTCATATCAGAGCACACTCCGCTGTAGAGTGAAAATTTCATTCTATCTACCTTCAAATGATACATAATTTAAGTAAATCGTTCCTCATTGGCTGCTGTTGACATCATACAGAACAAACACGCCCTCACCAGATCTATAGAACTGCATAGGCAACAGCAGCAGTTTCAGCGACTGATGTATATTGATTCTTCTGGACATCGTCAACTTCAGCTGAAGGATAACGAATCTTCGCTTTTAACAACTAAAAATAAGTTTATTTTAAGTTACTGAGTTCCTTATGTAACTAGCACGATTTCTCTCTTTCACAGTGCTATGCTGAAGATGGCCTAAGACTAGGCCGAAACAGGTCATTTTCAAATAAAATAACCACTGCGATCTAGATTGTTTTCCACTAATTTTACAAGCTGTAACTGGTCCGTGATATCCCGAAAGCTGACACTGGGACAGAGTTCACCCATTCTGATTTAGGATTTCCGTGATTTCCCTAAATCACTTCAGGCAAATGCCGGGATTGTTCCTTTGACAGGGATGGCCGATTTCCTTCCCCAGCCTTCCTTAATCCGACGGGACAGATGACCTCGGTGTTTAGTACCCTCCACCAAACCAACCAACCAACCAACCAACTAACCAACCAACCAACGGAATTGTCGTCCGATCTGGTCGAGGACCCAGTCATGGACAGTGTGGCTGGTCCCGGTGGAGGTTCGAGTCCTCCCTCGGGCACGGGTGTGTGTGTTTGCCCTTAGGATAATTTAGGTTAAGTAGTGTGAAAGCTTAGGGACTGATGACCTTATCAGTTAAATCCCATAAGATTTTACACACATTTGAACATTTCTTGGTCGAGGACAAGTCTGGGGATCTTTCTGGCCACGGACTGCCTCAACGTCTCGGACACAGTTCATAGACACGAGAGGGTAACACACGAGGACGCAGGATGTGACTGACGTACCACTGTACCGACAGTTTCCTCAGCCACTAGAAGACGTGACCCCAAGCTGCATTCGACAGCTCCACACACCAGCTGTGTCTAACCAAAACATTGGAAGAAGGGGATATCTCGCCAGGTCGCTGCCACACTCGCTGACGATAATCATCCGATACTGCGCAAAACCACGATTCGTCACAGAAATCAGTGTGATGTCATTCATGAGCAATGCATACTTTCCATTCACGGAACCACTCGAACATTCTTGTTCGTGTTATGGTGACTAGGCGCTGTATGATAACTCCCAAGTCCGCCTGTTGCTAGTCACCGATCAATGGTGCAACATGACACACAATAATCAAAATATCCACGGGTGTACTGCCGGTCTACAGTGTCCAACGGGCACAATATTTCGGCGAACATACATGTCGCCATCAGCAGGTGAACTGACGGACTGAGCTCCTGTGAACGTGCCGGCACGGAGATCCGTACACTATGGCTGCTCAGGGGGAACTGGGTTCGGTCGCGGCGGCAGCCGATTTAAATACCCTCCGCCCCGGCGCGCTCACTCCGCCGTCCGCGCCCCGCGCCGCGGTCGCGCGGTGAAACAGATTGCGACGGCGTCTGAGATGACGTCGGTGTGATGGCTCTGTCCGCCGTGGTCGTCACAACTATACATTTGCTCGATTTACTCTTGATTAACCCAATCGCTGGTTCCCAAGCCTTGCTAAGATTATAGCCACAGTCAGTGCGCACTCTCGGGGGAAAATCGCCCGCATTTTGAAGAAACAACGGGTCGGCACTGTGTTTTGACCTCCGAATAAAACTCGTGCACTGGTGGGGAGCGCCAAAGATGACCTCGGTTTGAGGAAGGCCGGCGTGTACCAGATTCCGTGTCAATGTGGCAAGTCGTATATTGGTCAGACGATGCGTACCGTCGAGGATGGATGCCGTGAACACCAGAGGCACACTCGACTGATGTATCCGAGCAAGTCGGCGGTCGCTGAACATTGTTTGTCGGAAAATCACGCCATGGAGTATGAACGCACAAGGATTCTGGTGCAGACGTGGAGATACTGGGACAGCGTTATTAGAGAGGCCATCGAAATTCGCACCAATGACGACCTCATAAACTGTGACTTTGGCTATAATGTTAGCAAGTCTTGGGAACCAGCGATTGGGTTAATCAAGAGTAAATCGAGCAAATGTATAGTTGTGACGACCACGGCGGACAGAGCCATCACACCGACGTCATCTCAGACGCCGTTGCAATCTGTTTCACCGCGCGACCGTGGCGCGGGGCGCGGACAGCGGAGTGAGCGCGCCGCGGGCGGAGGGTATTTAAATCGGCCGCCGCCGCGACCGAACCCAGTTCTCCCTGAGCAGCCATAGTGTACGGATCTCCGTGCCGGCACGTTCACAGGAGCTCAGTCCGTCAGTTCACCTGATGATGGCGACATGTATGTTCGCCGAAATATTGTGCCCGTTGGACACTGTAGACCGGCAGTACACCCGTGGATATTTTGATTATCAAATACGCCAGGAGAAACTCAAGAATTATGACACACAATGTTTCAGAAAAGCCATTATTTGTTCCTGGATAGCAGGCACAGATTTGAAGCCGGTAAGACTTGCCTGGTGCACAACACAGAGATCCTGCTTTTGGTGGTCAGATGCGGTCTAATGGAACCTCGACGACCAGTATTCCCTCACACACGTTCCCACGAATTGCCACTCTCATATCCCAGTCCCACTCCGAAATCTGGATGTTGGATGACTCGACCAGCCTGCCAAATAGTGATCCATACTGAGGACTTTTCAAACTCTGTTACGCGATGATAAGGCTGTGTCACTTGAGTACGCAGCGTCTAGGTGTTCTTCACAATGATGACGCAACATCTGACTCTGTTGACGTCCCTTACGTTGTGAGAGGTGAACTCGCCTGTGAGAAGGTTCCATTATGGGTACATGAGATCTATAGTAGCCGCTATCCTTTATGTATTTGATCCGGGACGCATCTACAACAGAACTATGCAGGAGTGCGCCTATATATACTCCGTATTGAACAGAATTAGGTACACGGGACATATGATACACACACCTGAACTGAAATTTAAAATGAGAGAAACGAACATCACTACAGCATTTGTTATTCATGTAGCGCAACAAGAAAAATGTATGAAGTAGGGCTAACAAATTAATGGAGTCCTTCTTTACACGAATGCACGAAATACGCGTGCAAAAGCCGTACCGAATTTGGTAAGATGGCGGGCGTAACGGCGGGAGCTGAATCCGAGGAAATGGAAACGTGATTTGTCCTGTGTGCATGCATAACCGATAAGAAAATAGCTCCCGGTTTTTACAGGATTATACCACACATTACCTACGAAAGGGAGAAATACGAGGTGTGGCTGGAAAAAAACCGGACTAGTACTGGTGAAACAATAAAACGAATGCAATAAGGCTGAAAGTCGCGTGGCCTGTCACGTGACTCTCGCTCCGCCTACTGCTCGAGTTTCATCTGCCTCCCGCACTCAGTCTGCCCGTGGCGTCTGTTTTAAGTAGTTGACGTTTTGTCTGTGCGTCGGAAAATGTTGAGTGTACAGAAAGAACAGCGTGTTAACATCAAATTTTGTTTCAAACTAGGAAAATCTGCAAGTGAAACGTTTGTAATGTTACAACAAGTGTACGGCGATGATTGTTTATCGCGAACACAGGTGTTTGAGTGGTTTAAACGATTTAAAGATGGCCGCGAAGACACCAGTGATGACACTCGCACTGGCAGACCATTGTCAGCAAAAACTGATGCAAACATTGAAAAAATCGGTAAACTTGTTCGACAAGATCGCCGTTTAACAATCAGAGCAGTGTCTGAGTTAACAGGAGTTGACAAGGAAAGTGTTAGGCAGATTCTTCATGAAAGTTTCAACATGAACAAAGTGTGTTCAAAAATGGTTCCAAAGTGTCTCACAATTGAACAGAAGGAACGCCGAAGAATGATTTGTTCTGACATCCTGGAAAACATTGAAAGTGATCCCACCTTCTTACAAAATGTTATTACTTGCGATGAGTCGTGGTTTTTTACTTACGATCCCGAAACTAAACGCCAATCGATGCATTGGAAAACTCCTGGTTCTCCACGACAAAAAAAAGCATGAATGTCAAAATCGAAATTCAAGGCAATGATGATTGTTTTTTTTTTTTGACATCAAAGGGACTGTGCACATTGATTGGGTACCAGAGGGACAAACAGTGAATCAGCATTAGTACATTAGCGTCATGGCTACCCTACGTGAGCGAGTACGGAGAAAACGGAACGATTTGTGGAGAAAAAAGTCATGGATCCTTCACCAAGACAATGCCCCAGCTCACAGTGCGTTGTCAGTGAAGACGTTTTTGGCAAAACACAACATTCCCATCTTAGATCATCCACCCTACTCACTTGATTTGGCCCCCTGTGACTTTTTTCTTTTCCCTAAAGTCAAGTCAGCTTTAAAAGGAACTAGATTTGAGACTGTTGAAGCAGTAAAAGAAAAAGCGACGGAAGTAATGTATGGACTTACCGAAAATGATCTGCAGCATTGCTATGAACAGTGGAAAATTCGTATGGAGCGGTGTAGAGACCGAGGAGGAGAGTACATTGAAGGAGATAACATGAAATTGTAAATAATTGTAAATAAATGTTTTTCCAGCATCAGTCCGTTTATTTTCTAGCCGCACCTCGTAAAGGGGATGGGGATGGTTGGAGAGGGGGGGGGGGGGGGGGAGACGGCGAGGAAAGGGATAGCAGCTCCTGATGACTCAACTACAGCACACACGTTCAGAAATACCATCACAGTCTTTGTCGTTACGGTATATGGAAAGAGTTATGAAGAAGCCGCAATAGGGAAAGGGATCACTGATACTTGACATTAGCAATGAGGATGCGACATGGCCCAACGAATAACCCCCCCCCCCCCCCCGACTTAACGCTGCATTATTGGAAATCTCATCAAAATTTCACAAGCAACATTAACATCACACGATTCATTGCAAAAAGGGGCAGTTAATGATGCCGATACCATCAACACATACTGATTTATGACACAAACAGCATCGCGAATGGCCTAAACTAGTGGTAGACTCAGCAAACGATACTCACCCACCAAAAACTTGCCCCAGTGGTTCTCAGCCTTTCTTATACCATTACCGCTGAGTGCAGTTAGACAATAGCTAGTTCCACCACCCCCTCTCTCCCCCACATTATCACCAACTTTAGCACTTAACTGAACTGTAGAATGGTAGATTTTTTGTGGAACACTTTTATTTTTAAAATGATGAAAATAAATATTTAATGTGTATGTGTGTTTGTGTGTGTGTGTGTGTGTGTGTGTGTGTGTGTGTGTGTTTACGTACATTACAAGTGCTGCCCACAACTCCTCCTCAGACAAGAAAGCTAGCTGTTGACAGTGAGGGTAGACACTTGTCACAAAACACACATCTCCTGGACTACTACTCTCCATTGCGGCACTTGCTTGCCTGCACAAAGCAATCGAATTTAAAATGTACACACCATACTTACTGTTCATAAATCACTTGACTGCTTCACTCTTACGTCTGAACTGGCAGAACCTGGATGACTTGAGAGGTGGCACGTCACTCTCTCACTTAAACAATACTGTCAGTCCGATTAACATTCATATTTTAGGTCGTGATCTCGGTGTTCACCAGTACTACTTCCGGTGCCGGCCGCGGTGGTCTCGCGGTTCTAGGCGCTCAGTCCGGATCCGCGCGACTGCTACGGTCGCAGGTTCGAATCCTGCCTCGGGCATGGATGTGTGTGATGTCCTTAGGTTAGTTAGGTTTCAGTAGTTCTAAGTTCTAGGGGACTGATGACCACAGATGTTAAGTCCCATAGTGCTCAGAGCCATTTTTGAACTACTTCCGGTATGTGTGGTTCAAATGGTTCAAATGGTTCTGAGCACTATGGACTTAACATCTGTGGTCATCAGTCCCCTAGAACTTAGAACTACTTAAACCTAACCAACCTAAGTACATCACACACATCCATGCCCGAGGCAGGATTCGAACCTGCGACCGTAGCAGTCGCACGGTTCCGGACTGAGCGCCTAGAACCGAGAGACCACCGCGGCCGGCCCGGTATGTGTGTTTCACGACTTTTTTACATGAGGGAACTGTGGGCAGAAGGTTCATATAACTGCGACGGCTTGCAGAATTCCACAGACTGTTTATACTTTGTGTCTAACACTGTACACAACACTATAGTAGATCTCATGTAGCTACTGCTGTGTTGTGCTGTTAATTCAGATATCTGTTTCTAAACGAGTAATGAAACAAAGTCTAGGTGCTACAGTCTGGAACCGCGCGACCGCTAAGGTCGAAGGTTCGAATCCTGCCTCGGGCATGGATGTGTGTGATGTCCTTAGGTTAGTTGGGTTTAAGTGGTTCTAAGTTCTAGGAGACTGATGACCTCAGACGTTAAGTCCCATAGTGCTCAGAACCATTGGAACTATTTTTTGAAACAATTTCTGGATCACTGCAGGTCATATCTACAACTTGGAAAAGACTTTTCTTGAGATGTTTAGCATTTGTTACGCACATATCTCGCTTTGTCATCAGCAGTGTACGGGACAAAGCAGAACATACGAATGTGTGTACTGGGTGGACTACACGAGGAACCTGTAACCTCCACCGCATTAATGCTACTAACTGAGATAAAGTAATTATTGACAACTTATATAACAAATACTGTTCTTACAAAATGGTGAAAATATTAATGATCTTTTAAAAATAATTTAGTTTTGTAATTGAAACAGAATCGAATCGTTTAGTTTTCACCCCTCAGAAAATTTCATTTTACCCCTCTGAGGGTAATTAGTCCCAGTTGGGGACAACTGTCCTAAGGCGTGAGGCCGCCCCTCCTTCCACGCAGCGCGGGGAGGCCGCTAAGAACTAATCAGTGTCGGCGCACGGGACTAGACACCAGAAAACGAATTTCTACCAAATCTGCTAGCCCAACGCGGCATGTAATTCGCTAGACATTTTTAGCAAGCAACCTAACGATAGTAAAGAATCAGCAAAAGGAAAGTAAGTCAGGTTGGCAATGCTATAGAGAAGAACCGGAAGAAGATCCTCTCCGGCTGAAGTAACAAGTCTGGAGCTAAACTCCCGTTACGACGGCAGAGAAAAGGGCGGAAAAAGGCATACGTGATGGAACTCCAATACATGTCCGCCATCAGACCTATAAAACATAAAGAATTAACCCAAAATCTTTCAAAATGGTTCAAATGGTTCTGAGCACTATGGGACTTAACTACTGAGGTCATCAGTCCCCTAGAACTTAGAACTACTTAAACCTAACTAACCTAAGGACATCACACACATCCATGCCCGAGGCAGGATTCGAACCTGCGACCGTAGCGGTCACGCGACTCCAAACTGACGCGCTTAGAACCGCACGGCCACACCGGCCGGCCAAAATCTTTCCTAATATCAGCAGAGACTAACATACCTCTCAAAGTGTAGAAAATAAGGCTAACGTTATAATATTACACCAACCAGTAATTAAAAAAAAATGTAATTAGGATCGCTGTCTTGTGAGCAAGCACGTCTTATCAGCTTCAAATCTGTGCCTGCTATCAAAGACCAAATAACAATGTAGCCTGCGAGGCCTGTAACAACACTAACCATGAACGCCTGTTCAAATGGCTGTGGGCACTATGGGACTTAACATCTGAGGTCATCAGTCCCCTAGAACTTAGAACTACTTAAACCTAACTAACCTAAGGACTCACACACATCCGTGCCCGAGGTTCCAGACTGAAGCGCCTAGACCCGCTCGGCCACCGCGGCCGGCTGAACTCCGGTGATCTTTCCGCTTGCAACTTGTGACATACTCGACTATGCTGCGTACTGTACGAAGCTACAATGTTATTGGCTCACGTGTTCTGGGTACTTCAAGTTTTCTGTCAGGCAACGTAAAAACTTGACTGCCTCCTAAATTAGCGGTAACTAAAAATACATTTGTATCCTATGACGGCTGTGGGACGAATTTCAGAATACGTTACTGCGAGGGCTAGCTGCTACGAAAACTGCACAAACATATTAACAAATCAGAGTTTCTTTTGCGCAAGGGTTCGACTCGGTACGTCACGGAGGGTAGATACCGGGAGCTTCACAACCTCCAGTGGCCCTTCTGTTCTACTTGCAGGGACATTGAAGTTATTCTTAGCTCTGCTTCCTCTCGTAGCGCGATGACGTTTGATAAGAGCGTTACAAGCGTGACGATGGCACATCGCAAATTATCCACGGCGCCCGGAGCGCCGTCTGCGAGCGCTAATTAGGATTAATGATGTCGGGAAGCGCAGCATACTCACCATGACGTTTATGAGGTGCGTAGCCGCGGATGTAGCAGTGGCGGGGGAGGGGGGGGGGGGGGCAGGAGGCCTAGGTTGGGCCTCTTACCCCGCAGTTAGCGGCCGCCCGCCTCGTAAAACGGCGATTAAAACACTCGTAAAAGCGCGCCGCCCCGTCCGGGCCGCCATGAATAGTAACAGGTGAGGCGTGATTTATTCAGCAGCGGAGACCCGGCGCGTTCTGCGCGCTGTTGGGTTTCCAGTTCGCACTGAGCCATCGGCTGGGTCACCCCTCCGGTGTAAATGGAAGAACCCTCTCTGCCCGCTGAAACTTGTCTTATTGCAATGGGCGGGCGCTCTCTGTACGCGAGGGAGGCGCTATCTTTCTAAATACAGCGCGTGCCCACGCTTCAGCGACAGTAGGAAGTTCTGTTGACGTGTACAATCGCATATGTTGTACAGTCCTTGTACTGTGACAATAAAGGTTTATACACGAGTAACGTAGAAGTACAGGGTGATCAAAAAGTCATTATAAATTTGAAAACTTAATAAACCACGGAATAATGCAGACAGAGATGTAAAAATTGATACACATGCTTGGAATGACATGGGGTTTTATTAAAACAAAAAAAAAGTTCACAAAATGACCGACGGAAGGCGTTGGACAGCAAAATGTCAGTAACTGCTACCGTGACGGGTGAGAGGTACGCCGATATGTTACAGAATCGCATCATCCCCAGCCTGGCTGATAAACACCTGCTGGAGCGCACGATGTTTATGCAGGATGGCACTCCACCCCATATTGCTAGACGCGTGAAAGATCTCTTGCGCGCGTCGTTTGGTGATGATCGTGTGCTCTGCCGCCACTTTCGTCATGCTTGGCCTCCTAGGTCACCAGACCTCGGTCCGTGCGATTATTTGCTTTGGGGTTACCTGAAGTCGCAAGTGTATCGTGATCGACCGACATCTCTAGGGATGCTGAAAGACAACATCCGACGCCAACGCCTCACCATAACTCCGGACATGCTTTACAGTGCTGTTCACAGCATTATTCCTCGACTACAGCTATTGTTGAGGAATGATGGTGGGAATATTGAGCATTTCCTGTAAAGAACATCATCTTTCCTTTGTCTTACTTTGTTATGCTAATTATTGCTGTTCTGATCAGATGAAGCGCCATCTGCCGGACATTTTTGAACTTCTGTATCTTTTTGGTTCTAATAAAATCCCATCTCATTCCAAGCGTGTGTGTCAATTTGTACCTCTCTATCTACATTATTCCGTGATTTATTTAGTTTTCAAATTTATACTGACTTTTTGATCACCCAGTAAATATCCTCGGAGTAGTGAAGTAACTTAAATGACTTAATAAAAGAAAGTCTTCTGGTCCAGACTGTATACTAATTAGGTTCCTTTCAGAGTATGCTGATGCATTAGCTCCATACTTAACAGTCATATACGACCTCGACGAAAGATCCGTACCCAAAGACTGAAAAGTGGCACAAAATGGTTCAAATGGCTCTGAGCACTATGGGACTCAACTGCTGAGGTTATTAGTCCCCTAGAACTTAGAACTAGTTAAACCTAACTAACCTAAGGACATCACAAACATCCATGCCCGAAGCAGGATTCGAACCTGCGACCGTAGCGGTCTTGCGGTTCCAGACTGCAGCGCCTTTAACCGCACGGCCACTTCGGCCGGCCAAAAGTTGCACAGGTCACACCAATATTCAAGAAAGGTAGTAGAAGTACTCCACTAAATTATAGGCCCATGCCGTTAACATCGATATGCAGCACGATATTGAAACATATATTGTGTTCTAACATTATGAATTACCTCGAAGAAAACTGTCTATTGACATACAGTCAACGTGGATTTAGAAACATCGTTCCTGTGAAACACAACTAGCTCTTTATTCGCATGAAGTGTTGAGTGCTATTGACAAGGGATTTCATATCGATTCCGTATTTCTGGATTTCCGGAAGGCTTTTGACACTGTACCACACAAGCGGCTTGTAGTGAAATTGCGTGCTTATGGAATATTGTCCCAGTTATGTGACTGGATTTGTGATTTCCTGTCAGAGAGGTCACAGTTCGTAGTAACTGATGGAAAGTCATCGAATAAACCAGAAGCGATTTCAGGCATTTTCCAAGGTAGAGTTATAGGTACTTTGCTGTTACTTATCTACGAGGGCCGTTCAGAAAGTAACCTCCGGTTGATTTAAAAAAATACACCAAGTTAAATAAAAATATTTTAATATATACATCTTACAACTACATCTTTGCACTATTTTTCTACATAGTCTCCATAGCGATTGAGGCACTTATCGTATCTCTTCACAAGCTTTGAAATTCCTTCTGCATAAAAATCACCCGCTTGTGCCTGGAGCCAGCCTGTGACCGCATCTTTGAGCTCTTCGTCGTCATCAAACCGCTGTGACCCGAGCCATTTCTTCAAATGCATGAAGAGGTGATAATCACTTGGCGCCAAGTCTGGCCTGTAAGGTGGATGGTTGATAACGTCCCACTTGAAGGACTCAAGAAGGGCCGTTGTTCTGCGAGCAGAGTGAGGACGGGCGTTATCGTGCAAAAAAACGATACCGGAAGTCAGCATACCACGGCGTTTGTTCTGTATAGCCCGTCGTAACTTTTTTATTGTTTCACAGTACACGTCTTCATTAATGGTCGTACCACGTTCCATGAATTCAACCAACAACACCCCTTTGGCATCCCAAAACACCGTTGCCATCAGTTTTCTGGCAGAAAAATCTTGCGAGGCTTTTCTTGGTTTGGTAGGCGAATTTGAATGTGCTCACATCTTTGATTGTTCTTTTGTCTCAGGGTTCACGTACTTAATCCAGGTTTCGTCACCGGTCACGATTCTGTTTAACAATGGTTCTCCTTCGTCCTCATAACGTGACAGAAAGTCTAATGCAGAGGCCATTCTTTGAGTTTTGTGGTGGTCGGTAAGAATTTTGGGCACCCATCGTGCTCAGAACTTACGGTAACCCAATCTTGCTGTCACTATCTCGTACAAGAGAGTCTTAGAAATCTGTGGAAAACCAGTAGACAACTCCGACATTGAGAAACGTCGATTTTCACGAACTTTTGCATCAACTGTCTGAACGAGTTCGTCAGTCACCAATGATGGTCTACCACTCCTCTCTTCATCATGAACGTTTTCTCGTCCACTTTTAAATAAACGTACCCATTCACGGACAACTTCTTCACTCAAAACTCTTGGTCTGTACACGGCACAAAGCTCACGATGAATAGCTGCTGAAGAATATCCTTTGGCTGTAAAAAACCTTATGACAGCACGCACTTCACATTTGGCGGGGTTTTCTATTGCAGCACACATTTCAAACTGCCACAAAAACTAAACTAGCGCAGGTACGACGTTCACTCGACCACGGCTTGATGCCGACTGACCTGTTGAGTGCGTGAACGCACAGATGGCGTCGCTACTCCCCCCACAACCCGCACTGTGACCAATCGGAGGTTACTTTCTGAACCGCCCTCGTATATAAACGATTTGGGAGACAATCTGAGCAGCAGTTTTGGGTTGTTTGCAGATGACGCTGTCGTTTATCGACTAATAAAGTCATCACAAGATCAAAACCAACTGCAAAACGATTTAGAAAAGATATCTGAATGGTGCGAAAAGTTGCAGATGACCCTAAATAACGAAAAGTGTGAGGTCATCCACATGAGTGCTAAAAGAAACTCGTTAAACTTCGGTTACACGATAAATCAGTCAAATCCAAAAGCCGTAAATTCAACTAAATACCTAGGTATTTCAATTACGAACAACTTAAACTGGAAGGAACACATAGAAAATGTTGTGGGGAAGGCGTTTTATTGGCAGGACACTTAGAAAATGTAACACATCTACTATGGAGACTGCCTACACTACTTTTGTCCGTCCTCTTTTAGAATACTGCCGCGCGGTGTGGGATCCTTACCAGACAGGACTGACGGAGTACATCGGAAAAGTTCAAAGAAGGGCAGCACGTTTTGTATCATCGCGGATCATGGGAGAGAGTGTTACAGAACTGATACTGGATTTGGGCGGGACGTCATTAAAAGAAAGGCGTTTTTCGGTGCGACGGAATCTTCGCACGAAATTCCAATCACCAACTTTCTCATCACAATGCGAAAATATTTTGTTGATACCGACCTACATAGGGAGAAACGACCACCAAGATAAAATAAGGGAAATCAGAGCTAGTACGGAAAGATTTAGGTGCTCATTCTTTCCACGCGCTATACGAGATTGGAATAACAGAGAACTGTGAAGGTGGTTCGATGAACCCTCTGCCAAGCACTTACATGTGATTTGCAGAGTATCTATGTAGATGTAGATGTAGATTGTAACTGTCTGGCAGGAAATCAGGGAAACATATTTTCTCCCTTTTACGAGGAAGAATGGGAAAGTAACACCCAATAATTTATTTTTTCTCTGGAATGTTGATTTCATGTGGAGCTCTAGCGAGAGAAACACGAACTATGGAACAAAGATGGCGCGCATGTAACTGTCGTCAAGTTGTGAATAACAGCGAAGTGTAGTTCGATATTTCTGAGATAAAGGGTGAATTTCACAGACACATGCGTGGCGTGTGTGAGGACGGCTGTATGGGCCGTAGTAATGTCTCCAGTTGTGTGTACTCTTCCAAGAGCGCTGTGTGAACCTTAGTGATTTGCCACGTTCCAGGTGGCCGGTAACAGCTGCAACCGCATCGGATGTCGGAGATATTCAGGCAGCAATTTTGAATGTCCGGCGTGTGCAACTGCATACCTTATCGCAGCAGTTCATCATTTTCTGTGGTGTGGCACACGATATTGTTCATGACACGACGAAATTTCGTGAATTAGGTGCTCGCTAATTGCCTAAGACCCTGACGAGCGATCACAAGGTCCAGCAAATGACGACAAACTAGGTTCAAAGAAATGGTTCAAATGGCGCTGAGCACTATGGGACTTAACATCTGTGGTCATCAGTCCCCTAGAACTACTTAAACCTAACTAACCTAAGGACATCACACACATCCCTGCCCGAGGCAGGATTCGAACCTGCGACTGTAGCAGTCGCGCGGTTCCGGACTGAACGCCTAGAACCGCTAGACCACCGCGGCCGGCAAACTAGGTTTACTTAATGCGTTACGCCGCATGACGTCTGAAAGGAACGGTCAGTTGTGACAAGTCGTGGGCGTACCACTAAACGTCGAAAAAAGAAAGCCTCTATGGATGAAAACGTGCTAGTTCTCCAGTACGGCAAAAAGTTCAAAGTGACTCACTCTGTTTAGGAAGTACTTGTGACGGTGTTCTAGGATATGCATGATGTGTTGATGGCGGATTTCGCAGAGCACCGAACCACTGTGAATTCTGCAGCCTAGATTAAAACTTCGGTTAAATTGCGTCATGCCCTTCGTGACAAACACTGCAGCATAAAGGTGACGGTGTCAGATTTCTTCATGACAATACTGGACCCCATATTTCTGCTAATGTTCATGAGAAAATCGTAAAATTTGGGTTGCTGGTGCTCCAGCATCCACCATACAGCCCGGACCATGCACCGTCGGACTTTCTTCTGATTGGTCCGATGACGAAATACCTGACCGGCCAACGCTTTGCGACAGATTTGGAAGTGAAATCAGCTGTCCGCAGATGGCTACACTCCAAAAGTACTTCTACGAACTGATACCACTGTACCACGATGTGAGAGGTGTATTGAGAACGTTGCTGACTATGTAGAAGAATGGGAAAAACAGGTAGTTCATTTGTGACTATTTGTTTTGTTTCCTATTACCTTTTTTGGTAATAAAATTATTGTGCGTTACTTTCCGTTCTTCCCTCGTATTTTGGTTTTTGCCTTCATGTCCACACAGCGATCGACAATTTACATTTACGCTGCCTGCGGAAGAAGTGTAGCACTCAGAAGACATGGTCGAATGTCAGTGCAACTTCGTATACGTGGACACGATCGGCAGGTATGGAAATGATTAGATATGGAATTCTCTGTGACAAATAGAACGGGAACAACAGTGCATTAGTGTTGTTCGTGATTAACCTTGTTACCAGGCCTGGTAGAGGATAATGTGGACGTGGATAGCGTCAGATGTTGCATGGTCACCGTGAAGGACAAGAGATATTGCGTACTCTTGTGAGACAGTGTTATCACTACCTCTCAGTGCTTTAAAGGGGCCCCATTTTGCTTCCCCGTATGACCAACCGGTCGAATCACGCAGTATCCAGATATTTGGGCTTTCAGATGAGACAGTGGTCCGGAGTTGGCCGAAGTCGGATCGTCGCGAGAGCCACGTCTGTAGAAGTTCCTGTCGATCATGACTGACAGCTTAAAAGGAGGATACCCTTATTGAACACCAAACGCATCCTACGAGGTGCGGCTAGAAAAAAACCGGACTGATGCTGGAAAAAACATTTATTTACAATTATTTACAATTTCATGTTATCTCCTTCAATGTACTCTCCTCCTCGGTCTCTACACCGCTCCATACGAATTTTCCACTGTTCATAGCAATGCTGCAGATCATTTTCGGTAAGTCCATACATTACTTCCGTCGCTTTTTCTTTTACTGCTTCAACAGTCTCAAATCTAGTTCCTTTCAAATCTGACTTGACTTTAGGGAAAAGAAAAAAGTCACAGGGGGCCAAATCAGGTGAGTAGGGTGGATGATCTAAGATGGGAATGTTGCGTTTTGCCAAAAACGTCTTCACTGACAACGCACTGTGAGCTGGGGCATTGTCTTGGTGAAGGATCCATGACTTTTTTCTCCACAAATCGTTCCGTTTTCTCCGTACTCGCTCACGTAGGGTAGCCAGGACGCTAATGTAGTAATGCTGATTCACTGTTTGTCCCTCTGGTACCCAATCAATGTGCACAATCCCTTTGATGTCAAAAGAAACAATCATCATTGCCTTGAATTTCGATTTTGACATTCGTGCTTTTTTTGTCGTGGAGAACCAGGAGTTTTTCAATGCATCGATTGGCGTTTAGTTTCGGGATCGTAAGTAAAAAACCACGATTCATCGCAAGTAATAACATTTTGTAAGAAGGTGGGATCACTTTCAATGTTTTCCAGGATGTCAGAACAAATCATTCTTCGGCGTTCCTTCTGTTCAATTGTGAGACACTTTGGAACCATTTTTGAACACACTTTGTTCATGTTGAAACTTTCATGAAGAATCTGCCTAACACTTTCCTTGTCAACTCCTGTTAACTCAGACACTGCTCTGATTGTTAAACGGCGATCTTGTCGAACAAGTTTACCGATTTTTTCAATGTTTGCATCAGTTTTTGCTGACAATGGTCTGCCAGTGCGAGTGTCATCACTGGTGTCCTCGCGGCCATCTTTAAATCGTTTAAACCACTCAAACACTTGTGTTCGCGATAAACAATCATCGCCGTACACTTGTTGTAACATTACAAACGTTTCACTTGCAGATTTTCCTAGTTTGAAACAAAATTTGATGTTAACACGCTGTTCTTTCTGCACACTCAACATTTTCCGACGCACAGACAAAACGTCAACTACTTAAAACAGACGCCACGGGCAGACTGAGTGCAGGAGGCAGATGAAACTTGAGCAGTAGGCGGAGCGAGAGTCACGTGACAGGCCACGCGACTTTCAGCCTTATTGCATTCGTTTTATTGTTTCACCAGTACTAGTCCGGTTTTTTTCTAGCCACACCTCGTAATCCGGATACCGGCACCCGACATCCGACGACAAGTAATAAACTCCCTATAACATTCTATGTGACATTCTGCGTCATTGGTCAGAGAATGGCAGCAGCCCATGCGTAGGCTGCCGTTGACCCCATAATACAAATGGCAGCGTTTGGAGTCCGGTCGTGACCGACAACCTTGGTCTGCAGAAGAATGGTATCGCATTGTACTTAGCGATGATAGCGGTTCGGTACCACCCCCGATACCCATAGAGCGAGTATGGCGGCGACCTCAGGAGAGATCCGTTTTTTACCATGTTTTGAAGTGGCACGGCAGTGTTACTCCTCTTGTTATGGCACTGGGAGCAAAAGCGTGTGACCATAGGTCGCGGCTGACCGTGCCTGATGGCACAACGGTGTCGCACAGACGTTCTGCGATTTCAGGCGTTACTTCTCGTGAGTTGAATATTGTGGCGGCATTTTTCAACAGGACAATGCTCGTTCACATGTGCCACGTCTCTCTATGAACTGTCTGCGTGATGCTGAGGTACTCCCGTGGCCAACGAGATACCAGTAGCACATGTGAGGCATCAACTCGGACATCAACTCCGTTCCTGCGCTAGTATCTAGTACATCAGTTACAACAGTTCTGGGCTAACGTGCCTCAGTATAGGTCTTTACTACACCCTGCTCAACCGAGTCTGTTCAAAAATGTTCAAATGGCTCTGAGCACTATGCGACTTAACTGCTGTGGTGATCAGTCCTCTAGAACTTAGAACTACTTCAACCTAACTAACCTAAGGACATTACACACATCGATGTCCGAGGCAGGATTCGAACCTGCGACCGTAGCAGTCGCGCGGTTCCGAACTGTAGTGCCTAGAACCGCTCGGCCACTCCGGCCGGCAACAACCGACTCTGTGCTTGCATCCAGTCGAGAAAGAGTTGCAAAATTATACAGGTAAGGGTGTAACGTTATATTGATAAGCGGGCTCATGCTCCCAAAATAATTGAAATTTTTTCTCGGATATGGAATCATTAGAACAATATCACTAACTCTTTCAACCCTTCCGCTTCCTGCTCACTTTAGGGTGCTTTGTATTGTATCTTTTGCCGGTCAGTGTTTTAACAATTGTCTCTTTCGAGTGTTATCTTACTACAATGATAAAAAACTCTCCTCCCAAACAAGCCATGAAGGCCGAATGGTACCGACCTGCCACTCTCTCATCCTCAACCCATAGGCGTCTCTGGATGCGGATCTGGAGGGGCTTGTGATCAGCACACCGCTCTCCCGGCCGTATTTCACTTTAAGAGACCGGAGCCGCTACTTCTCAATCAAGTAGCTCCTCTGTCATCCATTAATCTGACTGCATGACCTACCAAGCTCTGTTTCCTGATCGTTGAAGATTAGTTGAACTGATTAAGTAAGAAACGAGGAGTTACTTTGCAAAATCGGCGAGAGAAGAAATACATCGAAATCACTGACAAGAAGAAGAGACAGGATAACATAACTCCTGGTAATACGTCAGGGAATACCTTCGATGGTACCTAATGGAGCTGCAGTGGGTAAAAACTGTAGATGAAGACAGAGATTGGAATACATCCAGCAAATAATTGAAAACTTGAGGCGCAACTGTTACTCTGAGATGAAAATGTTTGCACATGAGAAGAATTCGTGGTGGGTCACATCAAACTAGTCAGAAGACTGATGAATAAAGAAAAAAGTAAGTACGTCTTTGACTCCAGTTGGTGCCCTGATCCAACTGTCTGTCATGATGGCGCTGCTAGTGCTCTCCACGACGTATCCTTAGCTTCTTGGCATAAGTCCATGTCCCATTGCCATAAGAGAAATCGGGTAATGCACACTGACTCAAAATTTTCCATATGAGACGCACTGGAGGGAAGGGTTAGGGTTAACGTGATTTCCGTTCCAAGTAAGTGTTCTAAGCTTAAGAAAGAGAGTTTTTGGCGGCTAGAACGATTGTCAGTTTGCCTCCATATGAGCCCTAATTTCTCGTATCTTATCTTATCTTCATGGTCGTTACACGCATTGTATGTTGGCGGCAGTAAAATCGTTCGGCAGTCAGCTTCAGATGGCGGCTCTCTAAATTTTCTCAGTAGTGTCTCTCGGAGGGAACGTCGCCTTCCCTCCAGGGATTCCATTTGAGTTCCCGAAAAATCTCCGTAACACTTCCATGTTGTTCGAACCTACCGGTAACGAATCTAGCAGTTCTCCTCTGAGTTGATTCGGTGACTTCCTTCAGTCCGACGTGGTAAGGATCCGAAACACTCGAACAGTTCTCAAGAATAGGTCACATAGGTGTCCTGTATACTGTCTCTTTTACAGGTGAACAACTGTTTCCTGCCGGTGGTATGGCCGATCGGTTCTAGGCGCTACAGTCTGGAACCACGCGACCGCTACGGCCGCAGGTTCGAATCCTGCCTCGGGCGTGGATGAGTGCGGTGTCCTTAGGTTGGGTAGGTTAAAGTAGTTCTAGGGGACTGATGACCTCAGATGTTAAATCCCATAGTGCTCAGAGCCATTTGAATCATTTTTGACTCTTTCCTAAAATTCATTAAAATCGACTATTCGCCTTCCCTACCACAGTTTTCACACACTCGTTCCACCTCATATCGCTTTGGACTGTTATGCCCAGATATTTAAACGTCTTGACTGTGTCAAGCAGCGCCCTATCAATACTGTATCCGAACATCAAAGGTTTCATCTTCATACTCGTCCGATTATCTTACATTGTTCTCATGTAGGGTTAGCTGCCATTCATCACACCAACTGGAAATTTTGTCAAAGTCGTCTTGTACCCTCCTACAGTCACTCAACTTCGACACCTTACCGTACACAGCAGCATCTTCAGCAAACAACCGCCAATTGCTGCGTCCCTGTTAAACAAATCATTTGTGTGTGTAGAGAACAACAGAGGTCCTGTCACACTTCCCTGGAGTACTCCTGACGATGCCCTCGTCTCTGATGAACACTTGCCGTCGAGGGCAACATACTGAGTTCTACTCTTGGAGCCACTCACATATCTGTGAGTTGGAGTTGGAGTGTTGGAGTGGATGTAATTAAAACAAAGGTGCCTTTCATTGCCACGATATTTTCTCACAATATATCAGTCACCAACTTTCTCCTTTGAACGCGAAAATACGTATTTTGTTGATGTCCTCCCACATAGGGAGATATGATCATCGTAATAAAATAACTTCTCAAAGTGTTCGTTTTTTCTGTGCGCTCTTCGGAAGCGGAACTGTAGATATATAGACTTAAGATGGTTTGATGAAGCCTATGCTGGAAACGGAAATGACCGTTTGGCTTCATTGACCGGGAGGCCCCTTACGGGGCAGCTCCGGCCGCCGTGGTGCAGGTCTTATTACATTCGACGCCACACTGGGTGACCTTCGCGCCGGGTGGGGATGAAATGATGATGAAGACAACACAAAACCCAGTCCCTGAGTGGAGAAAATCTCCGACCCAGCCGGAAATCGAACCCGGGCCCGTAGGACGACAATCACACATGGTCACATGGTCACATGTGTGTGAAATCTTATGGGACTTAACTGCTAAGGTCATCAGTCCCTAAGCTTACACACTGCTTAACCTAAATTATCCTAAGGACACACACACACACCCATGCCCGAGGGAGGACTCGAACCTCCGCCGGAACCAGCCGCACAGTCCATGACTGCAGCGCCTCAGACCGCTCGGGACGACAATCAGTCACGATGATCACTTAGCTATCGTGGCGGACTTTAAAATTGGATGGCCACGCTTTATAAACAGTGAGAAGGTACTGAAGCGAATCGAGAAATAATTTACGTCACAGCTTGATTAAATGAAGAGATCGGTTAACAGGACACAGCATTATGCATCAAGGGATAGTTGATTTGGGAGCAGAGGTAAGAAACTGGTATAGGAAGCAAATTAGCAGAGGGAAAGAGTACATTCGTAAAAGACACGTACTAGTATATAACACAGCCGCTAATTTGAGGAAGGTGTTAATGAGAATGTCAGTCTGGAGCATAGGCAGGAAGTGAATCACGGACTATGGTGTTATATTTACTGTTTGGACTGATAAGAAATCGATCATAAGCGGAAACGTGGGGAAGACATTGACTAGATGTAGAGAAAAGGTTGCGGGTTATGTGTTGAGACATCAGAGAATAGCTGAATGCAACGTAATGTCGGTAGGTCAGTATAAGATGTGGGAGTTCCGTAAAGAGATCAGTGTCACTATCAACAGCTGAATTCTCCGTAATGTAATAGCTCTAAATGTAAGCTCGTACCTCATAATTTGTGTGGTACATTCCAAGCGATCCATTCCCCTGCTACTTATACTCTGACGCTGACTGCGGTGTTTAGCGGGTAGCGACTAGCGCAGGGGCAGTCAGGTAGCTAGCGTTTGGCAACTGTTGGCAGCTGAAACAGGCGTCATGCGTAGTCTTTTTATACATTTAAAGTGGGGAAAAAGTGGGAAACTTTTAGCGATAGGGATAGGTACATCTTAGTACTAAGCTAAACTTTTAGGCTGCTTAGAACAATGTGCCGAACTGGAACTCCGTACGTTAATGTACAAATATAACTGTGAATGTTGTTTGTAAGTTGTACCTGGATATCTTGGATCCACGACAGACAAGGTTCTGTGTTCGTTTCACGATGTGTGCACTGGGCTGGGTCTCAAACACGGGACCTTGTGACTTGATGCAGTGCTCTTAGGACCGTATTAAAGTGCAAAAACATTTTCAATGATAATTCATGAAAGATTGTTCTAAATTTTTGAAATTGTATTGTAGTGCTTTTGTGAAATGTATTATAAAAGTTAGAACGCGGTCCTAGCTTTTATAAAAGATTGTAACTGTGTTATCGCGACCTTACCGTCCACGCAAACTCCAGAAGCTATTTAAGCTAATTAGAGAGCGTGTTTATGCAATTATTCTTTCAGCATTCGATATGTGAACGGAAAGGGGAGAAGAATGGTCGTCGAACAGACGTACAAACCTATAGGCCTATATCTCTGACGCCTGTCTGTTGCCTAATTTTCGAATACGTCTTATGCTCTCGTAATATGACATTTCAGGAGACAGAAAACCTAGTCTGTAGAGCTCAACATTTATTCCGAGAACAACGCCCGTATGAGACCAGCTTTCTCTGTATGTCCACGAGACCCAGGAGGCAGCAGATACCGGCGCCCATGTTAGGAAACACGCTGCAGCATGTCATTCTCCACTGAGAAAAACCTCCAGACGTAAAAGCAACCTCGGTCGTCCCCGAAGTGATTGTTAGAGGTCCGTTACTCTTCACAATATTACACATGAACGACTTAGTGATCACCGTCGGAGCTTCCACGAAGCTTTTCACGGATGATGCTGCTGTATACAGAGATGATGCAACGCTAGAAAACTGTAGTGAGAAGCAGGAAGAGCTGCAGACCACCGACGCTTGGCGCAGGTGTTGGCAGTTGACCGTCAGCAGAAACAGATTTAGAGTACCGCTTATAAAAAGGCAGAAGGACCATTACCGTGTGATTACACTATTGCTGAGCAGTCAATGGAATCATTCGCATCCATAAATTACCTAGGATTATGAAATATAGCTATTTAAAGTGGAACGACCACGTAGAACTAACTGTATGTAAGGCAGATGTCAGACTCAGATTCAACGGAAGGATGATCGGAAACTGTGCTGCACGAACAGAGGAGGCAGCTTACGGAACTCTCGTTCGAGCAGTAGTTGAACAGTGGCCGTCAGTCTGGGATCCTAATCAGGTAGGATCAACAGAGGAAGTAAAGATCCAAAAAAGAGCGGCGAGTTTTGTTTTAGGTACATTTAGTAAACGAGAAAGCACGGGGATGACCTGCCAGCTCTAGTGGCAGTAGCTGTAAGAGTATCACTGCGTGGTATACTATTAAAAATTAGAGGGGGTACTTTCCCAGAACAGTAAGCCAACACTTTGCTTCTTCCTACCTATGTCTCGAGAGAAGACGATGAATCTAAGGCATACACTCTAAGACAAAAAAAAAAAAAAAAAAAAAAAAAAAAAAAAAAAAAAAAAAAAAAAACACGTACCAGTACGGAATTAACTGAATGGCACGGAAATCGGTAGATCTGATGTAAATGTACACAGAAACAAACGGTTACAATTTCAGAAACATTGGCTTCTTTATTCCAGAGAGAGAGAGCTTCACAAATTGAACAGGTCAATAACGCATTGGTTCACCTCTGGCCCTTTGCAAGCAGTTATTCGGCTTGGCATTGACCGACATAAATGTTAATTATTCTCTTGAGGGCTATCATTATAAATTCTGTACAAATGGCGCCTTGGATCGTCAAATGCTGAAGTGGTTTCAGGGCGCCGCCCACGGTGCTCCCAAGTCCTCAACTGGGGAAAGATCCGGCAACCTTGTTGGCCAAGGCAGGGTTTGGCAAGCACGAAGACAAGCTATAAAAACCCTCGCCGTGTGCGGGCGGACATTACCTTGCTGAAATGTAAGATCAACAAAACGGGACGTAGGGTAACATCGACGTACCGCTCTGCCATTGATGACAACCAAAGGGGCATTACCAACCTGTCAAACTACATTTTTATATATAATTCGTTTGTGTGTGTGTGTCGGGGGGGGGGGGGGGGGCGGGAGAGATGGGGAGGCAGAGGAGCTTACTCTTTCTCTCGCTCTCCCTCTCCCTCCACTTCCCGCTCCCCACTCCCCTCCCCCCTTCACATACACAAACGATGTACATAAAAAAATTTAGTTTCGCAGTTTGGCAATGCTCGCACACCCGTATTTTCCTTCTCAAGAAGACGTTTTCATTAGCGTTGAAATCATGGTAAACGGGTTTTAATAAATATTCTAATTTGCAACTGACTCGCTGTTTACCACTTGTACAAGAAAAATAACTGTGTACTTAGGTTTTTAGTATGTATATGTTCTTTCAAGCAAGCGGCAACAGAATATTCCATACACGTTAAAACTACACGGCCGTTTACCACAATCGCTCTTCCTGCGAAAAATTCCGGACTTGAAGTTACAGTAGGGGGGGGGGCAATGTTACAATGGTATACAAGGTACCCTCCGCCACACACCGTAAGGGGCTTGCGGAGTATAAACGTAAATATAGTAGTTGTAACACGTGGTAAATTGGAATGTACCCTCTACCAAGTGCTTCACAGTGGTTTGCAGAGTAAGCAGTACCCTCTGCCAAGCGCTCCACAGTGGTTTGCAGAGTGCGGATGTAGATGCAGAAGTAGCCCACCATCATAGCTTCAGCAGACAGGTACTGGCAGAAGTAAAGCTGTGAGTACGGATCATGAGTAGGTAAGAGCGTTTTCGGCGAAAGGCAAGCTGATGGCATCGTGTCCTTTCTGGGACACACTTTTACTTTTACAGGAAGCTTCAGGGCAGCGCACATTCCGCTACGAAGTGAACGGTTCAATAGTGATACTGAACTGATACTTCTGTTTATAAGCTGTGAGGGTATGCGAGTTCTCTGACGAGTATCACGTATTTTCATATTTTGTCGAAATATCCGTGCCAATCACATAATTCGTATCCATCAAATTTCCGCTTACCCACACATTTAATGAAATGTGAAGCTGGAAATTGCTTGGTTTCAGATAAAACACTTGGGGCTCAAAGACTTTTTAGTGACATCGTGATGAGAAAGACCGCTTCAGCTGTACGATAAATTCTTTTAATGAACCAACTAGTTTCATGATGTTTGATCCACGGTTTCTTCAGTTCATTTTGATAATTATTACTGGTTTGACAGTTACGTGTTGAACATACACTGTCGGAAAAAATTAGTACAAACTCTTACAGGTTTCCAATTCACTCAAGATTTATTGTTGCAAGAGATGAATAGCAGAAGCGATTCTGAGGTGTCAGTATCGACCCGTGCTGAAACACCCATATTAGTACGTGGTGCAGCCTCCATGGGCAGGCGCTTACTCTGCCATCCAGTCGACCATGCAGATGGTGAATACTGTCCTGGGATACGTTATGCCACGCCTGCTCCACGTGTTCACGTAGGTCTCTAAGTGTTGTTTGACGAGTCGCACAACCCACTTCTCGTCCCATCGTAGCCCACACAGCTTGACTGAGGTCAAGTCCGGAGATCGTGTTGGCCAGGGCAGTTCCTACACGTCTTGGATAGAACATTCAGGTTCGCAGATTGTGCGAGGGTGAGCATTACAATGTGAGACCTTAACTTTTCCCGGCGAATTGAATGTTCAAATAACTTACGGGTTTGCTGCCGGGTGACATCGTCGAACACCGCCGATATTTCGACAGGAGCACACCCTGCCATTTTCAAGGCACAAATGCAAGGAAGAAGAAATGTGCAAGAAAATTTAATACCTCGGTTCACAGAGGAGAAACAGGGAAGACACCACACACAGAACAAGTGTCAACGCAAACAAAGATAACCAACATTAGAAATATCGATAGTTACTATTAATCAACAGGTGAGGTAGCACTAATTCTGTCCCTCTGTTTTTTGATGAAAGACAGAGCCGGATTCCAAGCAGCATTTAAACAAAATCCACCATCTCTGTAAATAAGGTTGCTTGATAGATTGATTTCAACAGCTTCCTTAATAACACTATCCCAATAGCTGGACGTGCAAGCCAGAATCTCCGTGTTGTTATTTTACCTGCGGACAAGGGAAACGCCACCGTTTTGTTGAACAAGCACGATTACATTCAAAAGATGCAGTGTCTACTTTCTGATTCGGCGTATCGCAAAATCGGTGCTGACCCTACTAAGAGTGTTGAGAGAAAGACAAATAACCTCCTGAAGAAAAGTTCTTTGTCACAGGAGGCTATCAAGAGTCTCAATTCTTACCGTGCTGTACCACCTAGATTATATGGCCTCCCTAAGGTCCATAAAGAGGCTGTCCCGTTGAGGCCTATTGTTTCTGATATTGGTGCTCCGACATATCGTGTAGCTAAACATCTTGCTAGTTTGTTGAGCCCGCTAGTAGGTAGGTGTGAACACCACATTAAGAACTCAGCAGAGTTCTTACGTCGATTGCAGGGATTGCGTTTGAATGACTCTGATATTTTAGTCAGTTTTGATGTGGTTTCTCTTTTCACTCGCGTTCCTCTCTCTGATTCGTTGCAGCTAATTGAGGTTAAGTTTGGTGTCGAGTTAACAAATTTGTTTCGACAGGTGCTGACTTCCACTTACTTTTTATTCAATGGTCAGTACTAAGAACAGACTGAAGGAGTTGCAATGGGAAGCCCGTTGTCACCTATTGTGGCCAATTTGATATGGAGGACTTTGAGGAACGTGCATTGGAGTTAGAGACCTTGAAACCTGCGTGTTTTTTCAGATATGTAGACGATACTTTTGTTGTTTGGTCTCATGGTAGTGAGAATTTAAACTGGTTTTTGGAACATCTGAATTCAATCCACCCGAATATTCAGTTCACTATGGAGGTGGAAAAGATTGGATGCCTTCCCCTCCTTGATGTGTCGGTCAAAAGGAAGACTGATGGTACGTTGGGACATTCTGTTTATAGGAAGCCTACCCACACTGACTTGTATCTGCGAGCTGATAGTTGTCACCATCCAGCTCAACGTGAAGGAGTACTTCGCATCTTGGTTCACAGGGCCCACGTTATCTCAGACCCTTAAAGTTTGGCAGCCGGGCTATCACATCTCGAAGTCACCTTTCGTCAGAATGGTTATAGTGAGAGGTAGATCAAACGTGCGTTGCGTCATCAGCCTTCTGTGCAACGGGTGAGTGACGATAGCAACGAAGTGGCACCTAAGTCTACGGCCTTTTTGCCTTTCGCAGGAAGCATTTCCAAAAGGATTGGCCGTATTTTGCGGAAATATGATGTGAAATGTGTTTTTTGACCACCTTCTAAGATTAAGGCCCTGTTGGCGTCCGTAAAAGATGATCTTGGTTTGCGTAAGGCTGGGGTCTATCGTATTCCTTGCAGTTGTGGCATGTCATATATTGGTCAGAGAATCAGGACTGTGGAAGACCGGTGTATTGAACATAAGCGTCACACACGCTTACAACAGCCGAGCAAATCCGCTATTGCAGAACATTGCCTTGACACCGGCCATCCTATGGAATACAACAACACGGAGATTCTGGCTTGCACGTCCAGCTATTGGGATAGTGTTATTAAGGAAGCTGTTGAAATCAAACTATGGAGCAACCTTATTAACAGAAATGGTGGATTTTGTTTAAATGCTGCTTGAAATCCGGCTCTGTCTCTCATCAAAAAACAGAGGGACAGAATTAGTGCTACCTCACCTGTTGATTAATAGTAACTATCGATATTTCTAATGTTGGTTATCTTTGTTTGTGTTGACACTTGTTCTGTGTGTGGTGTCTTCCTTGTTTCTCCTCTGTGAACCGAGGTATTAAATTTCCTTGCACATTTCTCCTTCCTTGCATTTGTGCCTTGAAAATGGCAGGGTGTGCTCCTGTCGAAATATCGGCGGTGTTCGACGACGTCACCCAGCAGCGAACCCGTAAGTTATTTGAACGAGCATTACCCTGTTTGAACGAAATATCACCTTCCTATTGCATTAGAATGTTCACTTGATCACTGACTTCAGCATCGTCACACAACTGACGCAGCATTTCCAGCTCCGAAGGGACCATCCTGCCACTCGGAAGCCCACAGTTTGCCTCCTTCAAACCTGCTTAGCTGGCTGCAGAAAGAACGAGTGCGTGTTCGAGCCATAGTTGTCTGCTTGCTTCACACATTTCCTCCACACTGAGCATTGTGACTGTGAGTATTCCCTGTTAAATGGTAGACACAGATGGCGCTCCGGTAGCTATGTGACTACGCTATTTGTTGACCAACGACATTGAAATATTATCAGTACATCTACTATTCCCCAGGTGGCATGTGCTGTTATCGGATCAGAATCTACTTCGTGTATCCAGGTGTACAATTTTTTCCGGCAGTATATGTGATAAGAAGCCAAACTTTTGGAATGTATAACACGCCTGGGAGTACTAATGGGTGGGGGTACTTTAAACTGGTTGTCGTTTCGACTTTTCTAGACCGTGCGCCCTGTCCACAACACGTACCTGGTAACCCCGTGGCGGTCGTGTTGTTCTGCCCCACACTGCTGCTGGCTTGCCTGAAATTATCTATCGAAATATGCAAGCGGGTTTAGGGGAGCCACTCAACGTTAAAACACAACACTGTTCGGCGTCTGTTAAGAACAACTTTATTCTGAGACCACAAAAGAAAATCGCAGTTTGCACTGTTCACATTCTAATTCATAAGTGTTTATCCCAATTAATGGGTGATTACCAGTCCACAATATCACTCAGACGAGCGTACGCGTAACCGGAAGCCGAATGATAGCACGAAAGTTCTTACGCTCGTCACGCATACACAGATATTTGGTACCAGTCCTCCTTTACACTAGTAATGATATAGCACTGTTCGTAAAGTTAATATTTCAGTTATCACTTGTACGAGCGTCCGCGTAACCGTCGCAGCGCGGCTGATTGTTGATAATGCGGAAACGCGATAATCGAACGCACGTTCTCACGCTCGCTACAAGACACTGGCACTTGACTGCACTCTTTTGTGGTAACTAATTTTTTTTTCTGATTACATTAGTTCATTCTTGGAGACCGAACACGGCGCGGATGATTGATACTGTACGGTACGACACGCAACGAGAGGATACACAAACACGTTATCGGCAGCACTGGTCATCTTTTAAATTACATCTTGACGCACTTTCCTCTGAATCACTTCCATATTTCATCATTTTACTGTAATAGAACTTGTAGCAACACTTCAACTTCCATACTAACAATACCTCTCACATGCTGAGCTACCCACTACACAACATAACAGTTCCGTGTACCGTGCTCGACTCTCTACAGACGCGGCTGCCTGCAAAGATACTCCACAACCAATCCAGCGATACGACAGTACGCTTACAAATGAATGGCGGTGATTAAAGCGAATTTAGCTAACGTTTTCGCAACAGTTTTCTGAAATAGCAGATTTCGCAATGGGTAAATACAGGGCTATTACAAATGATTGAAGCGATTTCATAAATTCACTGTAGCTCCATTCATTGACATATGGTCAAGACACACTACAGATACGTAGAAAAACTCATAAAGTTTTGTTCGTCTGAAGCCGCACTCCAGGTTTCTGCCGCGAGAGCGCTTGAGAGCGCAGTGAGACAAAATGGCGACAGGAGCCGAGAAAGCGTATGTCGTGCTTGAAATGCACTCACATCAGTCAGTCATAACAGTGCAACGACACTTCAGGACGAAGTTCAACAAAGATCCACCAACTGCTAACTCCATTCGGCCATGGTATGCGCAGTTTAAAGCTTCTGGATGCCTCTGTAAGGGGAAATCAACGGGTCGGTCTGCAGTTAGCGAAGAAACGGTTGAACGCGTGCGGGCAAGTTTCACGCGTAGCCCGCGGAAGTCGACGAATAAAGCAAGCAGGGAGCTAAACGTACCACAGCTGACGGTTTGTAAAATCTTACGGAAAAGGCTAAAGCGGAAGCCTTACCGTTTACAATTGCTACAAGCCCTGACACCCGATGACAAAGTCAAACGCTTTGAATTTTCGGCGCGGTTGCAACAGCTCATGGAAGAGGATGCGTTCAGTGCGAAACTTGTTTTCAGTGATGAAGCAACATTTTTTCTTAATGGTGAAGTGAACAGACACAATGTGCGAATCTGGGCGGTAGAGAATCCTCACGCATTCGTGCAGCAAATTCTCAATTCACCAAAAGTTAACGTGTTTTGTGCAATCTCACGGTTTAAAGTTTACGGCCCCTTTTTCTTCTGCGAGGAAAACGTTACAGGACACGTGTATCTGGACATGCTGGAAAATTGGCTCATGCCACAACTGGAGACCGACAGCGCCGACTTCATCTTTCAACAGGATGGTGCTCCACCGCACTTCCATCATGGTGTTCGGCATTTCTTAAACAGGAGATTGGAAAACCGATGGATCGGTCGTGGTGGAGATCATGATCAGCAATTCATGTCATGGCCTCCACGCTCTCCCGACTGAACCCCATGCGATTTCTTTCTGTGGGGTTATGTGAAAGATTCAGTGTTTAAAACTCCTCTACCAAGAAACGTGCCAGAACTGCGAGCTCGCATCAACGATGCTTTCGAACTCATTGATGGTGACATGCTGCGCCGAGTATGGGAGGAACTTGATTATCGGCTTGATGTCTGCCGAATCACTAAAGGGGCACATATCGAACATTTGTGAATGCCTAAAAAAACTTTTTGAGTTTTTGTATGTGTGTGCAAAGCATTGTGAAGATATCTCAAATAATAAAGTTATTGTAGAGCTGTGAAATCGCTTCAATCATTTGTAATAACCCTGTACATCGTAGACAATACAGCACAAAAAATAAACCATTAGAGAAAGTTCTCGAGTTGTTGAGCGTCAGCAGAAAGCCACGCTGGGTGACGTATTCTGCGGCAGGGACTGCGCGCGGCTAGCAGATAGGTGCAAGGCAGCTCCGCCATCCATCACGGCAAAGTGACGCACCTCTCCACAAGGTGGTCCCGCGCTGCTGATTATCAGCTCGCCGTTCGCAGTCCGCACTGTACTCCACAGCCGGTATTCCCCGGGCCTTATCACCCTCTAAGCCGTCCCGGGAGCTTTTCGCGGTTTTCAAGGTGTCACGGAATCGCATCTTGGACAAACAATTTCCATTTCCTGTTACTCGAACGATTCATTACACACAACCTTCTGCAACATGTTTCTTTTATGTGGAAGCTGTCCCTCCTAAAAACCTCCTAACAAACCTACCACAACAAAGGTCAAAATTTAATAATGATTGTGGTGTTGCTCACGCTGCTAAATACTGCATTTTCGGGCAACAACAAAGTTATTATGTGGCAGGTGTCATTAGAGCACAGTTATTAAAGTCATTTCATGTAATAATGAATAAACTAGGCACTTATCTTTTCGTGTTTCCAACGCTGGTCTCGTTGTAAAATCATGGCTCAATCGTCGAAAATCTAGGTGGTGATGATTCCAAGCTCGGATGCAAAAAGGCCTAGGTTTTATTCTGCTATATTCAAAAGTTTTGTAGATGCGCTTCACAAACCATTCTTGAAGATTAAACCTTTCAAAGTCAGCACAACAGTGATGTAAAAAAAGTAATCAGCACTCCGAATTTAAGTTACACTTCCTTTTAACTGCTTTTATTGCAGTATCACGTAACACAAAAAACATTACTTCACAATACAAAACATACTTGAAAACATCTTCCTCACAGTCACTGTTAGAGTTCACAATTCATAAGCTGACTACAATATGCGTCTGTCCAACATGACGTCCATGACTTGACTTTTTCAAGGTCCGACTCTCTAACAACTAATAATTGCTTACGCGCCCAAAAATCAGAGTTACAAGTACGTAAAAGATCATAGTGACAAAAGAAAGAGTACACATAAGAATAATATCATTGCGATATAAACATATCGATGTATCACAAATGAAATCAAATCTGAATGTTGTCTCAGAAATATGTTAAGTAGTTAACAGAAAAACAGTAGAATATTACTGGTATCGAGACGTTCAGGTGAGGTGCCGTAATGGTTACGTAATTCAAGTACCATTACAACCTACAAGCGAATTTTCTCTCTTGTTTTGGCAGATATCTACAATTTAGTTTTTGTATTGTGTAGCCGAAGTCAGCCTGAGCCGTACGTGGCTCGTGTCCCCGCCATCATGTATCTTACACCCTGTTTTTAACGTACTTCCACCTCACTACGTTAATTTAAATTACTACTGTCACTGAGTTGCTGCTTTGCTTGACCGTGAGCGGCGTTAGCAGCGCGTATCGATATATCCCCTCTCGTAGCATCTTTGCTCGAATGCTATTACATCCCAGTGGTTGTCTGTCGTAAGGGATTTCGGGTCTACAGTTCGGGCTGCCAGTGAGTTGGAACGTGTCTGGAGCGCAGTCCGGACCTTCCAGTCGCGGAGTTGCAATGTGGCAATAGTGCAGTCGGCATGGAGCAGTGAGGTCTGCGTCGACATGGCTCGCCCGACCATTGCCGCCACACCTCACTTAAGCCGGGCCACGGTCTTGGTGGATCGTCGGTCGGTCGACCTACCGGACGACACGTTTTGGCTCGCCGATCGTTCATGAGTCATCTGTGTGTGTGTGCATCGACTCCCGATTTGTCTTCATGCATGCTTAGTTACTATGTTGTCGTCATTCTGAGAGGAGTCGGTCGGTTGCTGCAGACCAGGGAAGTTATCTCCGTGCAGTGCAGTCGGCTGGGTCCGCTGGCGGTCGCTGTGCATTGTCGGAATGTGAATGGAGCTATCCGATCGCTACGAGCTTCGTGGTTGACCTATCCAGGATGTCAAAATTGAGTGGTTTCAACTACCCAAGCCACGTCCATTCATGTTCTGGTGATTCGTTTCGGTGGTTCGCTGTTGGGGAAGATTTCCTGTGAGAAAAGCCGAGTGCTTCTATTCCTAAAAATAAGTCGCCATGCGGTGCAATTAACTATATTGGTTGTCTACAATTCCAATGCACCGGCGAAATTTTCTGCCTTATGGCCGTTAGTGTTCTGATTACGTGCCCTGGACACTGACGTAAATTCAGGCAGTGTTCCTTTTGGGTGAAGATAACTATATTACCGTATTTCAAATTCAAGTGCACCAGCGGAATTTTCTGCCTTGTGGCCGTTTGTGTTCCGGTTACCTGACCTGGCCACTAACGTAGTTTTAGGCAGCGTCCCTTCCTCACCTGTTGTCAAATGGTTCAAATGGCTCTGAGCACTATGGGACTTAACTTCTGAGGTCATCAGTCCCCTAGAACTTAGAACTACTTAAACCTAACTAACCTAAGGACATCACACACATCCATGCCCGAGGCAAGATTCGAACCTGCGACCGTACGGTCCCGCGGTTCCGGACTGTAGTGCCTTTAACCGCTTGGCCATCCCGGCCGGCTAACCTTTTGTGTTTGAGCTCTCATGTACTGATTGATAGCAAGCATGTCGTTGTGTCGGTCAGTCCGCGGCTGTCCCCTGATTAGGTTCTGACGGATCAAGTGTAGTTAGGCTCACCACCTGTCTAACCTAAGTGAACGAGGGCAGACCGACCTCCCTGGAGGCTTCTGAGTGCCGCTGTCTTTATTGTCTTTCCCACCGGTGTTTAATTATCTGTTTTCAGCTATTTCAAATTTAAGGCTTGTGGTTATAGTTTTTTTTTAAATTTTGGATAATTAATTGTGGGCTTTCAGCCTTGCAGCTTCATTCTCAAAACTATTTTTCAAGCTTAAACTCTGCGGCGTTCTGCCTTTAAAAGAGTATTGTAACATATTTTAAAATTTTGAAATTTAATTGTGGCCTTCAGCCATTTGTATTGCACCTTGCATATGTTTGTTCTGTCTAGTTTGCCTTGAGTCTTTCCACCTAGCTGTGACATATGTTTTTTTAATTTTTTATTTGCTATTTTAACTGCATTTTTATCTTGTTGATTTTTTTAGAATTTCTTGTTTGGAGGCCTTCAGCCATGAAAGAGTTGCATTTGGTAAAGTTACAGCTATGTGCTGCTTTGGTTGTAAATGTGTTATTAAATTACAATAAATTACAATTAGGAGGTGAAACTGACCCCAACCTTATTTGGCCCTCTCCACAATCCTAATTACCTGTTCTGCCCAGGGGGTTTAGCGGGCGTATCGCAGCCGAAACAAATATTGATCAGCAAGTCTTCCATGCGACTCCCAGTTTGGACGGAAAGCCTCGGTCTGTTTCCCGTTAGAAATAAATTAATTTTTGAAGCGGGATTTCGCGAGCCCATTCGATAGAGCGGTTTCCTTTTATTGATCTGTATTTACAGGGACAGTAAAACACTAAGAGCGACAAGTATTCAGGAAGGGACAGCACCGCTGTGGCCCGCGCTCACTGCTATCGCCATGCAGCACGGCTGCTCAATCGCTGCTGGAGTATTTATTGCTCTTCGTGTTTTACTGTTCCTGTAAACATACATCGATAAAACAAACATATTTCTTGACTAATCTGGGACCGTTCTACGGAATGGGCACGTAAAATTCCGCTTTAAAAATCATTTTATTTGTAATGGGTTCCAAACCGACACTGAGCGCCACATTAAAGATGTGATGAGCGGTGTTTGACTGGGCTGACTCGAGTTCCACATTACAAAGATGAAATTGCAGACATCTGTCGAAGCATTAGAGAATGCTTAGAAGGAACGCCCTGTATATCTAATCTAAGAACGTTCTTCACAAGCCACCTTGAGATACAATATCGAGAATGCTAGTGCTGACACCGTCCGCAACTGGTTTCTGACAAGGGGAGGCCGCCAATTGTGAAATTCAGATTCGATTCATACTGCGCATTATAACAGCTCATGGCCAGAGGGGTAATGTGGCAAAGCACCAAGATGCACTTCTCAGCCGTTGTCGAGAAAATCGACAGTTAAAAGAAGCCGTTGTGGTGAAATACTCTCTACAATTAATTATTTTCTACAGTGTCGTGGAGCAGCGGTAAACGCCCGGGTTCGTAATCCGAAGGTCGTCGGATCGAATCTCGCGCCATGCAATTCTTTTTATTATTAGTTTTTTGTAATTTATATATATATATATATATATATATATATATATATATATATATGTGTGTGTGTGTGTGCATGTTGGTGAAGGCGGATCGCTCTCCAATTGTACCGACTCCATTTTTCCCTTTTTTTAACAGGGTGTACCAAAGCTCTCCCGTCCGCACTGATTTTCCACGATGTTATAAGTTGCGCTAGAGACCGCATCTACCTTCTTTCGAAGTTAGCACGCAACTACGCTGTTATGCGGCGGCTCGTTTCGGCCCATTCAACATCTGTCCTTCAAGTGTAACGAGCGAGTAACAGAGTTTATATTTCATACCTGCCACAGCAAATTTGTGTTCGTGGGGTCTCTATTCTAATTCGAACGTTTGACTTACGCTATACGTATTCGTTTCGGAATATCGTTTCTACGTCTTCCGTTAACTATACGTGGATAACATTATAAGGACAATTAATAACATTTATGAAATACAACTTTGTTTGCGGAAAACATAATGATGTTCGAAGTCGCCAGTTTTTCCACGACAAACGACTTTCAACAACTTATTATATGCATAATTGTTGCAACAGATTGCCGGGAAATATATATATATATATATATATATATATATATATATATATATATATATATATATGTGTGTGTGTGTGTGTGTGTGTGTGTGTGTGTGTGTGTGTGTGTGTGTGTGTGTGTGTGTGTACACACATTTGAATTACAAAAAACAAATACTAAAAAAAAAGGTTGCATGGCGCGAGATTCGATCCGGCGACCTTCGGATTACGAACCTGAGCGCTTACCGCTGCGCCACGACGCTGTAGAAAATTATTAAACATAGAGAGTATTTCACCGCAACGGTTTCTTTCAACTGTCGATTTTCTCGACAACGGCTGAGAAGTGCATCTTGGTGCTTTGCCACATTACACCTCTGGCCATGAGCTTTTATTATGCGCAGTATGAATCGAATATGAATTTCACAATTGGCGGCCTCCCCTTGTGAGTGAAACTTCCTGGCAGATCAAAACTGTGTGGCCGACCGAGACTCGAACTCCGGACCTTTGCCTGCGCGGGCAAGAGCTCTACCATCTGAGCTACCGAAGCACGACTCACGCCCGGTCCTCACAGCTTTACTTCTCCCAGTATCTCGTCTTCGACCTTCCAAACTTTACAGAAGCTCTCATTCTGGTATCTCAATGTTCAGCGCGACAGAATGTCAGTCCTCAGGGCCCGGGTTCGCTTCCCGGCAGGGTCGGAGATTTTATCCGCTCAGGGACTGGGTGTTGTATTGTCCTAATTATCATCATTTCATCCCCTTCGTCGCGCAAGTCGCCGAAGTGGCGTCAAATCGAAAGACTTGCACCCGGCGAACGGTCTACCCTACGGGACGCCCTAGTCACAAAACATTTACATTTATTTCTACTGCCAGCACCAACTTTTCCCCTCCCCCTGTTCGACTCACGAATGGTGCTGTGAATGAGTGATTATCGACTAATCCCTTTAAAGCTCTAATTTGTTTGTTTTTCTCGTCGATGTCATTTCGCAATACGTGTGAGGGAGGTAGTAATATGCTGCTCTACTCTTCTTGAATCATACACTCTCGGAATGTAAATAGTAAACGGCTCATCCATCTGACTGGTTTCATACTGGTGGCCACTATCTCTTCTTCTGCACCAGCGTCTTCATCCCACACCCAAAGACCTCAATTAGTTATTTGTGGGATCTGTTCCACTCTCCAGTCCCTCTTTCTTCCCCTACATTTCCCCTCGAGCACCATGGAAGTTATTCCGTGACGTCTCAACACTCGTCCTATTCCCCTGTCACTTCCTGTCGTAAGAATTTTCCAAACATTCCTTTCCCTTGCGGTTCCGCAGAGTGCCTTATCCTATCAGCCAACTTAATTTTCAGCTTTCTGCTGTAACACCACACCTCGAAAGCTTCGATTCTTTTCCTTTCCGGTATTTCCACTGTCTATGATTTACTCCGATCCAATGTTGTAGTCCACACGTTAATTCTAGAAATATGATCGTTAAATGATTAAGATCTAGATTTGATATTAGTTCAGTTCTTTTAGCGAGATATATTCTCTTCTCTGACTCTTCCATGACTCCAAACGCTAAGCGGTTCCAGACAGACTTCTGATACTCAGTAATGTGTCTAACAAGTGTTTTGTAAACCACTTTTCTCGTGTATGAATCACATGTAATGAACATTCTTCCAATAAATCTCACCCTGACATCTGCTTCTCCTGTAGCTTGTTTCATGTGGTCATCCACTTTCGATTGCTCCGTACGGTTGCTCGTAAGTATTTTTCAGTTGTTACTCTTTTATAGCGGTTTTAGTGTAATCGAAACCTAGTGTATTTCTGCACCTACTTATGAGCGATATGTCACATTTTTTATGTTCAGGGGTAACTGCCAGACACTGCACCAGTCATCGGTCCTCCGCATGTCTGCCAGGTTTTCGGTACAGTTTTCTTGCTTTGCAACTATCCTATAAAAATCAGCGGTGATATACTGATCGACGACATTGTCAGAAGAAGTAATACGTTACCTTCCTCGCTAAGACGTCAGCGTCCATCCCACTATTCAACCATTTCGTCTTTTTCAAGGAGTCTAGGAATGCGGTTTGTGATACAACAACATTATTAGGTGCCAAATATGGTATTATTTTTAAGACCTCCAAACAGGGGCGACTTATTTTCAGCTCTCTGTGTGCTTACTAGTGTAATTATTGTATACACATCAAAAAAAGGTTTGCATCACTCCGGTTTCCAGAACTCCTGAAGACAGACGTTGACTGTGGATATTATATCACAGACACAGTCCATTTCACTGGTCAGAGATGTCACTAAGCACGCCCAAAGATGTAAACAACCATGCATGAGTAGCGCCTATTAGACGGAGAGGGTCCGACAGCCGATCAGTTCCAGGCATTCCACCAGGAAGGAAGTACACGGCTCGTGTTGCCTGTAGTTCAACCATGCCTGGAGGGTCAATGCCGCGGTTCGATCGCGTCCAAATTGTTACTTTGTGCCAGGAAGGTCTCTCAAGAAGGGAAGTGCCCAGGCGTCTCGGTGTGAACCAAAGCGATGTTGTTCGCACACGGAGGAGATACAGAGAGACAGGAACTATCGATGACATGCCTCGCTCCAACCGCCGTAGGGTACTACTGCAGTGGAGGACCGCTACCTGCGGATTTTAGCTTGGAGGATTCCTGACAGCAACGCCACCATGTTCAATAATGCTTTTGATGCAGCCACAGGACGTCGTGTTACGACTCTAACAGTGCGCAATAGGCTGCAAGATGCGCAACTTCACTTCCGACGTCCATGGCGAGATCCATCTTTGCTACTACGACACCATTCAGCGCAGTACAGGTGGGCCAACAACATGCCGAATGGACGGCTCAGCATTGGCATCACGTTCTCTTCACCGATGAGTGTCGCACATGCCTTCAACCAGACAATCGTCGGAGATGCGTTTGGAGACAACTCGGTCAGTCTGAACGCCTTAGACACACTGTCCAGTGAGAGCAACAGGGTGGAGGTTCTCTGCTGTTTAGGGGTGGCATTATATGGGGCCGACGTATGCCGCTAGTGGTCATGGAAGGCGCCGTAACGGCTGAACAATAGGGGAATGCCATTCTCCAACAGATAGTGCAACCATATCGGCAACATACTGGCGAGGCATTCGTCTTCATGGATAACAATTCGCGCCCCCAACGTGCACTTCTTGTGAATGACTTCCTTCAGGATAACGACATCGCTCGACTAGAGTGTCCAGCATGTTCTCCAGACAAGAACCCTATCGAAGATGCCTGGGACGGATTGAAAAGGGCTGTTTATGGACAAAGTGACCCATCAGCCATTCTCAGGGATCTACGCTGAATCGCCGTTGAGGAGTGGGACAACTTGGACCAACAGTGCCTTGATGAACTTGTGGATAATATGCCACGAATACAGACATGCATCAATGCATGAGGACATGCTGCTGGGTATCAGAGGTACCGGTGTATACAGCAATCTGGACCACCACCCCTCATGATTTCGCTGTATGGTGGTACAACATGCAATGTGTGGTTTTCATGAGCAATAAAAAGGGCAGAAATGATGATTATGTTGATCTCTATTCCAGTTTTCTGTACAGGTTCCGAAACTCTCGGAACAGAGGTGATGCAAAACTTTTTTTGATTTGTGTTTATCTTGCGTGTTTGTGTACTTGCTAGACACAGTCTAGAGTCTTAACAGCAGTGTAGTGTTTAGTTCCGTCGTATTTAGTATGTGTAGGGACTGTCAATGCTATGAAAGGACGAAAGCTGAGGTGGTGACGTCACAGCTGCTGGCGGTGCTGGCTTCAGTGATGCAGTTTGAGGCTCCCAACGGGCATCACTGTGGCGGGTCGGACGTGGGGATCCGATGCAGGTCCAGTATGACACACGTGTCTCCCGATCGGCTCACTGCTCAAATGTTCAATGTTGTTATTGTTGTTGTCTTCAGTCCTGAGACTGGTTTGATGCAGCTCTCCATGCTACTCTATACTGTGCAAGCTTCTTCATCTTCCAGTACTTACTGCAACCTACATCCTTCTGAATCTGATTAGTGTATTCATCTCTTGGTCTCCCTCCATGATTTTTACCCTCCACGCTGCCCTCCAATGCTAAATTTGTGATCCCTTGACATGTCCTACCAACCGATCCCTTCTTCTGGTCAAGTTGTGCCACAAACTTCTCTTCTCCCCAATTCTATTCAATACCTCCTCATTAGTTATGTGATCTACCCATCTAATCTTCAGCATTCTTCTGTAGCACCACATTTCGAAAGCTTCTATTCCCTTCTTGTCCAAAGTATTTATCGTCCATGTTTCACTTCCATACATGGCTACACTCCATTCAAATACTTTCAGAAACGACTTCCTGACACTTAATTCTATACTCGATGTTAACAAATTTCTCTTCTTCAGAAACGATTTCCTTGCCATTGCCAGGCTACATTTTATATCCTCTCTACTTCGACCATCATCAGTTATTTGGCTCCCCAAATAGCAAATCTCTTTTACTACTTTAAGTGTCTCATTTCTTAATCCATTTCCCGCATCATCACCCGACTTAATTCGACTACATTCCATTACCCTCGTTTTGCTTTTGTTGATGTTTGTCTTATATCCTCCATTCAAGACACTGTCCATTCCGTTCAACTGCTCTTCCATGTCCTTTACTGTCTCTGACAGAATTACAATGTCATCGGCGAATCTAAACGATTTTATATCTTCTCCATGGACTAGAAAACCTACTCCGAATTTTTCTTTTGTTTCCTTTACTGCTTGCTCAATATACAGATTGTATAACATCGGTGACAGGCTACAACCCTGTCTCACTCCCTTCCCAACCGCTGCTTCCCTTTCATGCCCCTCGACTCTTATAACTGTCATCTGATTTCTGTACAAATTGTAAATAGCCTTTCGCTCCCTATATTTTACCCCTGCCACCTTTAGAATTTGAAAGAGAGTATTCCAGTCGACACTGTCAAAAGCTTTCTCTAAGTCTACAAATGCTAGAAATGAAGGTTTGCCTTACCTTAATCTATCTTCTAAGATAAGTCTTAGGGTCATTATTGCCTCACGTGTTGCAACATTTCTGCGGAATCCAAACCGATCCTCGCGGAGGTCGGCTTCTACCAGTTTTTCCATTCGTCTGTAAAGAATTCGCGTTAGTATTTTGCAGCTGTGACTTATTAAACTGATTGTTCGGTAATTTTCACATCTGTCAACACCTGCTTTCTTTGGGATTGGAATTATTATATTCTTCTTGAAGTCTGAGGGAATTTCGCCTGTCTCATACATCTTGCTCACCAGATGGTAGAGTTTTGTCATGACTGGCTCTCCCAAGGCCATCAATAGTTCTAATGGAATGTTGTCTACTCCCGGGGCCTTGTTTCGACTCAGGTCTTTCAGTGCTCTGTCAAACTCTTCACGCAGTATCCTGTCTCCCATTTCATCTTCATCTACATCCTCTTCCATTTCCATAATATTGTCCTCAAGTACCTCGCCCTTGTATAGACCCTCTATATACACCTTGCACCTTTCTGCTTTCCCTTCTTTGCTTAGGATTGTGTTTCCATCTGAGCTCTTGATATTCATACAAGTGGTTCTCTCTTCTCCAAAGGTCTCTTTAATTTTCCTGTAGGCAGTATCTATCTTACCCCTACTGAGATAAGCCTCTACATCCTTACATTTGCCCTCTAGCCATCCCTGCTTAGCCATTTTGCACTTCCTGTCGATCTCATTTTTGAGACGTTTGTATTCCCTTTTGCCTGCTTCATTTACTGCGTTTTTATATTTTCTCCTTTCATCAATTAAATTCAATATTTCTTCTGTAACCCAAGGATTTCTACTAGCCCTCGTCTTTTTACCTACTTGATCCTCTGCTGCCTTCACTACTTCATCCCTCAGAGCTACCCATTGTTCTTCTACTGTATTTCTTTCCCCCATTCCTGTCAATTGTTCCCTTATGCTCTCCCTGAAACTCTGTACAACCTCTGGTTTAGTCAGTTTAACCAGGTCCCATCTCCTTAAATTCCCACCTTTTTGCAGTTTCTTCAGTTTTAATCTACAGTTCATGACCAATAGATTGTGGTCAGAGTACACATCTGTCCCTGGAAATGTCTTGCAATTTAAAACGTGGTTCCTAAATCTCTGTCTTACGATTATATAATCTATCCGATACCTTCTAGTATCTCCAGGATTCTTCCATGTATACAATGTTCAAATGTGTAAGAATTTCTAAGGGACCAAAGGGCTGACGTCATCGGTGCCTAGACTTACACACTACTTAAACTAACTTAAATAACTTATGCTAAGAACAACTCACACAAACACCATCGCCCTAGGGAGGACTCTCACGTCCGGCGGGAGAGGCCGCGCAGTCCGTGACATGGCGCCTCTCTCCGCGCGGCCAGGTTCACTACTGTTGATGCCCCACTTACTGCCCGCACTGAGGTTGGCCCCTCAACCGTTACTGAAAGGGAGGTTGTCCAAATGTGTAGCAGGCAGCAAAAGACTTTCTGTGTCCCGATAGAATGGCCTGCCCGTTTCGTTTCACGAACAGGTATTGACAACAGTCAACATGGGTTTAGAAAACATCGTTCGAATCCTGCCTCGGGCATGGATGTTTGTGATGTCCTTAGGTTAGTTAGGTTTAACTAGTTCTAAGTTCTAGGGGACTAATGACCTCAGCAGTTGAGTCCCATAGTGCTCAGAACCATTTGAACCAAAACATCGTTCCTGTGAGTGCTATTGACAAGGGATTTCAGATCGATTCCTTATTTCTGGATTTCCGGAAGGCTTTCGACACTGTACCACAGAAGCGGCTCGTAGTGAAATTGCGTGCTTATGGAATGTCTCAGTTATGTGACTGGATTTGTGATTTCCTATCAGAGAGGTCTCAGTTCGTAGTAATTGACGGGAAGTCATCGAGTAAAACAGAAGTGATTTCTGGAGTTCCCCAATGTAATGTTACAGGCATTTTGCTGTTCCTTATCTATATTAACGATTTTGGAGACAATCTGAGCAGCCGTCTTCGGTTGTTTGCAGATGACGCTGTCGTTTATCGACTAATGAAGTCATCAGAAGATAAAAAAAAAACTACAAAACGATATAGAAAAGATACCCGAATGTTGCAACAACTGGCAGTTGGCCCTACATAACGAAAAGCGTGAGGTCATCCACAGGAGTACTGATGAAGGAGATTATGTAATCATGTAAAAATAGATCCGAAGATAACAGAGAATTGTTGAAAGCAGTCGTCTATATGAATAAATGATTTTACCGTCTTGGCAATTGAGAATTTATTCAGTATTCAGAAAGACAACTCCGAATTATTTCATAAAGTGCAAGCTTCAAGTAATGAAAGTAATACTTTTTATAGCATTTAATAATAAATGTGTAGCTGAAAAACAATTAAATACTTGCGATAAAATCCAGTACGTAATGAAATAAACAAACTAATCCAGACACACATAGCCACAAAGAAGATACAATGCAAATTTGCACAGGAGTGAGTTGATCTCAGAAAAATAAGTAAAAAGCTCAAGGAGAATAAAGCACTTGTAGTTACAGCAGACAGAGGAAGCTCTGTAGTAATAATGTAGGAGTATGAAGACGATTACATAAATAACACATTAGATTTTTCAGAAATAACAACATAAATAGTAATTAATTCGAATCCAAACCTGAAATTACAGGCTAAGCTTAAAAATTCCTCAAAGAGTTCTACTTCCTAATAGCCCCAAGAGAAAAATCTGAATGCACAATAATGAACCCTTCAGCCACAATCTTCAATCGAACCCAAAGATTCACTAATAACTTTGTCCTATACGTCCAATGGTAAAATCGCAAAAAAGCCCTTTCTACAAAATCAGCAAAAAACTTAATGAGATCTTCACCAAGGCCTTCATATATGAACATATTTTTGTGTAAACAATAGCTATGACCTTTTAGATTACATCAAAGACACTTCCATATAAAACACAGATCGATTCAGATCAGTTGACATAATTAACTAGTGCTTAAATATATATTAGTAAAAGAAACAGTCTCAGTAATTAAAAATAACTTTTTTCGATATAAAAAAATTTCTCTTTCTGAAATTTATGAGCTTGTTGAACTGCTAACCTTAGTGCTATCACATAACTAACTTCAATAACAAGTTTTATGCGCAGGAAGATGGCCTTGCAATGGGCAGCTCCCTAGCTAGCCTGCTCGCCAATATTCACACAAATCATTTGAAACATCCTCTTTTAATGGTAATACCTGGTGGTATTTCAGAAGTTTTCGGCATTGTTTTGCGCTTGAAAGGACAACAGTGTAGTGAATTTTTTCATGTCCAGTTTTGTTTTCATAATTACAGTTTTAGCTTCTTTCTTGGAAACAGTTCTGTTACTCGGCACGTCAAATGTCGGAGGAGTTCCGTCTGTATTTGCTATTTGGCTTTGTTTCACATTGTTTTTCTTCCGATATTGAATAATAATGCGATGGAAAGATAATATTTTCTCTTCATACTCTTGTGGTATTTTCTGAGATATTTTGGTTTTGGTTCGCATGCTAAGTCCATGCCGCTTCATGAAACTAAAGCATCAACCAACTCCACCCTTAAAGTCTCTTAAGTTCCATCGTATCGTTAGCATAAGAGCGTGTATTTGAATCATTTTCGTATTAATACCGACACCAGTTTGACAATATCCTTGAATCCATTTCGATGCGTCACCTTCTAGTTTTGGCCATTTTGCATTCAGTTGTCTATATTCGCATTTAGTCTCCCTCATTTTTTCAGTTCTTCTTTACTAAGCCGCCTATCGCGAATAGTTTTTTCTGTTGGTGGAGGGCCGAAATGCATCTCAGCTGCTCTGTTTCCATGTTCTTCCGCATATGCTATTACTTTCAATTTGTAGTTTGCATCATATGAATATCTTTTATATCTTTTTCAATACGAAACTACACTGAAGCGCCGAAGAATTGGTATAGGCATGCGTATCCAAATACGGAGATACTGTAGGTAAACAGGCAGAATGCGGCCCTGCGGTCGGCAACGCCTATATAAGACAACAAGCGTCTGGTGCAGTAGTTAGATCGGTTACTGCTGCTACAATGGCAGGTTATCAACATTTAAGTGAGTTTGAACGTGGTGTTATAGTCGGCGCATGAGCGATGGGGTACAGCATCTCCGAGGTGGCCATGGAGTGGGTATAGTGCCGTACGACCATTTCACGTGTGTATCGTGAATATCAGGAATCTCAGACATCGCTGCGGCCGGAAAAAGATCCAGCAAGAAAGGAACCAACGATGGCTGAAGAGAATCGTTCTACGTGACAGAAGTGCAAGCCACCCGCAAATTGCTGGAGATTTCAATGTTGGGACATCAACAAGTGTCAGTGTGCGAACCATTCAACAAAACATCATTGATATGGGCTTTCGGAGCCAAAGGCCCACTCGTGTACAGTTGATGACTGCACCACACAAAGCTTTACGCCTCGCCAGGGCCCATCAATACCGACATTGGACTGTTGATGCAGGGAAACACGTTGCCTGGTCGGACGAGTCTTGTTTCAAATTGCATCGAGCTGATGAATCCATGGATCCTGCATGTCAGCGGGGGACTGTTCAAGCTGGTAGAGTCTCTGAAATGGGGTGGGACGTGTGCAGTTGGAGTGATATGAGACCCCTGATACGTCTAGATACGACTCTGACAGTTGACAGATACGTAAGCATGCATCCATTCATATCCATTGTACATTCCGACGGACTTGGGCAATTCCAACAGAACAATGCGACACCCCCCACAAGGCCAGAATTGCTACAGAGCGGCTCCAGGGGCACTCTTCAGAGTTTAAACACTTCCGCTGGCCACCAAACTACCCAGGCTTGAACATTATTGAGCATATCCGGGATGCCTTGCAATGTGCTGTTCTAAAGAGATCGCCACCTCCTTGTACTCTTGCGGATTTATGGGCAGCCCTGCAGGATTAATGGTTTCAGCTCCCTCCAGAACTATTTCAGACATTACTCGAGTCCATGCCACGTCGTGTTGCGGCACTTCTGTACGATATTAGGCAGGTGTACCAGATTCTTTGGCTCTTCAGTGTGGCCACTATCAAAAATACTAGGCTATATAATTAGCGGTACCAAAAATCACTTTAGTTTAAATTCACTAGCACCGTAGACTGCAGTAATGCATCTTAGGCTAGACAGCTTCGTTTGTGATGGGGGGGTGGGGTGGGAGACAGTGTCAGCAAAGTTTGCGAATCCCCGCATCTCAGGTTCGTAGCATCGATGCACTGATGCTGCCAGTTGAATCCATTGTTGCCGGATAGTGATCGGTTTCCGGTAGCATCGAATAATACAGGGTGATTCAAAAAGAATACCACAACTTTAGGAATTTAAAACTCTTCAACGACAAAAGGCAGAGCTAAGCACTATCTGTCAGCGAATTAAGGGAGCTATAAAGTTTCATTTAGTTGTACATTTGTTCGCTTGAGGCGCTGTTGACTAGGCGTCAGCGTCAGTTGATGCTAAGATGGCGACCGCTCAACAGAAAGCTTTTTGTGTTATTGAGTACGGCAGAAGTGAATCGACGACAGTTGTTCAGCGTGCATTTCGAACGAAGTATGGTGTTAAACCTCCTGATATGTGGTGTATTAAACGTTGGTATAAACAGTTTACAGAGAATGGGTGTTTGTGCAAAGGGAAAAGTTGTGGACGGCCGAGAACGAGTGATGAAAATGTAGCACGCATTCAGCAAGCATTTGTTCGCAGCCCAGGAAAATCGACTCGCAGAGCTAGCAGAGAGCTGCAAATTCCACAATCAACTGTATGGAGAGTCCTACCAAAGAGGTTAGTTATGAAACCTTATCGTCTGAAATTGGTTCAAGCACTGTCTGCAGCCCGTGACAGAGCACTTCATCACTGGCCTCCAAGAAGCCCTGATCTTACCCCCTGCGATTTTTTCTTATGGGGGTATGTTAAGGATATGGTGTTTCGGCCACCTCTCCCAGCCACCATTGATGATTTGAAACGAGAAATAACAGCATCTATCCGAACTGTTACGCCTGATATGCTACAGAGAGTGTGGAACGAGTTGGAGTATCGGGTTGATATTGCTCGAGTGTCTGGAGGGGGCCATATTGAACATCTCTGAACTTGTTTTTGAGTGAAAAAAAAACCTTTTTAAATACTCTTTGTAATGATGTATAACAGAAGGTTATATTATGTTTCTTTCATTAAATACACATTTTTAAAGTTGTGGTATTCTTTTTGAATCACCCTGTATATGGCCATTTTTAAGACTGGTGGGAGATTTGAGTCAAACACTTGGACATAATTTCGAGTATAAGACGCACCTGAATTCAATTCGTCTTATAGTCTGTAAAATATTACAAAAAATCAGTTACAACAGATGTCACAGTCGACAGTTCATCAAGTCGCCCTGAGTAACACAAAGGGGCATATTATGGGGCAAAGTTCAACAGAATGCAAAAATTCCTTTGGGCACTCAAGATAAACTACACGAACTAAAACCAGGTAAAATAATAAATTACAATAATGGTTACAGCTGAAACACCATCAATAAACTTCACAACAGAATTAAAAACAAATACAGTAACAAAAATAGCTCTAAGTACCAGTCAAACTGAACTTTAGCGCAGATAGCTCCTCAAAACTCTATGAAATACGTCTGCCCACCGTTCATTGGTAAAGTGTCGTATCAGACTGCAAACTTTTTCCGTGCTAAGAACATAAAAATGAGATTTTCCACAAACAATAAAACGGTAGACAAAATTGTTCACAGCTTATATTTTGAAACGTCTCCTTTGAACAATTATACATGACTGTGCTTAAACTGACACACAGCGCAACGCCATCTGACTTTCAATAATCCCTATAAAACAATGGCCCTGACTAACATTAACCTATACCTTTCACAAATCACTTACCTCACAAAAATCTTCGTTACTCGAACGACTGCAATACAGCGAGCGCCACTACTGCCAGCTAAGTAAAAGATTCAAACTACGGAAGGCACTAACTACTGATAGGCATAGTTAGCAAATGAAAGATTTTGATAGAGAACAAACAATGTATTTACCTTAATACACTCCTGGAAATTGAAATAAGAACACCGTGAATTCATTGTCCCAGGAAGGGGAAACTTTATTGACACATTCCTGGGACCAGATACATCACATGACCACACTGACAGAACCACAGGCACATAGACACAGGCAACAGAGCATGCACAATGTCGGCACTAGTACAGTGTATATCCACCTTTCGCAGCAATGCAGGCTGCTATTCTCCCATGGAGACGATCGTAGAGATGCTGGATGAAGTCCTGTGTAACGGCTTGCCATGCCATTTCCACCTGGCGCCTCAGTTGGACCAGCGTTCGTGCTGGACGTGCAGACCGCGTGAGACGACGCTTCATCCAGTCCCAAACATGCTCAATGGGGGACAGATCCGGAGATCTTGCTGGCCAGGGTAGTTGACTTACACCTTCTAGAGCACGTTGGGTGGCACGGGATTCATGCGGACATGCATTGTCCTGTTGGAACAGCAAGTTCCCTTGCCGGTCTAGGAATGGTAGAACGATGGGTTCGATGACGGTTTGGATGTACCGTGCACTATTCAGTGTCCCCTCGACGATCACCAGTGGTGTACGGCCAGTGTAGGAGATCGCTCCCCACACCATGATGCCGGCTGTTGGCCCTGTGTGCCTCGGTCGTATGCAGTCCTGATTGTGGCGCTCACCTGCACGGCGCCAAACACGCATACGACCATCATTGGCACCAAGGCAGAAGCGACTCTCATCGCTGAAGACGACACGTCTCCATTCGTCCCTCCATTCACGCCTGTCGTGACACCACTGGAGGCGGGCTGCACGATGTTGGGGCGTGAGCGGAAGACGGCCTAACGGTGTGCGGGACCGTAGCCCAGCTTCATGGAGACGGTTGCGAATGGTCCTCGCCGATACCCCAGGAGCAACAGTGTCCCTAATTTGCTGGGAAGTGGCGGTGCGGTCCCCTACGGCACTGCGTAGGATCCTACGGTCTTGGCGTGCATCCGTGCGTCGCTGCGGTCCGGTCCCAGGTCGACGGGCACGTGCACCTTCCGCCGACCACTGGCGACAACATCGATGTACTGTGGAGACCTCACGCCCCACGTGTTGAGCAATTCGGCGGTACGTCCACCCGGCCTCCCGCATGCCCACTATACGCCCTCGCTCAAAGTCCGTCAACTGCACATACGGTTCACGTCCACGCTGTCGCGGCATGCTACCAGTGTTAAAGACTGCGATGGAGGTCCGTATGCCACGGCAAACTGGCTGACACTGACGGCGGCGGTGCACAAATGCTGCGCAGCTAGCGCCATTCGACGGCCAACACCGCGGTTCCTGGTGTGTCCGCTGTGCCGGGCGTGTGATCATTGCTTGTACAGACTTCTCGCAGTGTCCGGAGCAAGTATGGTGGGTCTGACACACCGGTGTCAATATGTTCTTTTTTCCATTTCCAGGAGTGTAGTTTCAAAAGTCATAATATATATATATATATCAGTCCATGATATCCAATATTACAAATTTACTGTCTCTGATGTACACACGTCCAGATCGTCCGCTTTCACAATTCCGCCATTTCTCTCCCCACATCCACCACTGCTGGCGGCTCACCTCCAACTGCGCAACGCTACGCGCTGTTAACATCCAGCTGCCCAACACTACAATGGCAGACAACAATGCAAACTAGCCACAGACTGCACACAGCACAGCCAGTGATTTTCATACAGAGCGCTACGTGGCGTTACCAATAAAAAAACCTAAACAGCCTACTTACAATTTAAAAACTTGTAGAATAAAAGCAAGCTGGTGCTTTTCATTTATTATTAAAAACTGGAGTATACCACAGGTCTGGCATTTATAAAATAAATTGTTCTGTGTGAGCCAAATTCTACATTGACGAAACTGGTAGGAGTTTCAGTCTATGACACTCTGATGGCATGGAGATAAAAATCGAAGAAAACTTAAATAAAAATTTCGTAATTTATGGGATCGATTTCCATTTGTGGACGCTTCTTCCTGCAAGTTCTCCCATGATTTAGCAATCTTTACATAACAAATGTAATCAGGTATGCCCTAAGGGCTTGTTTCTTTGTTGTGCGCTGTAGCCAAATTCATCATCATGTAAACGTTTGGTTTGGAAATGTTTTTGCTGTTCCGAAACCAAGAAATTTATAGCTGGTCGTACCTTCTTTGTGGTCTTCTTATTCTTCTTCGGCCCTGAGGTCTACACTCACAAGTTTTCTTTCACATCCGACTTTGACCTATACGTAGTAGACAGTCATGCCATTCCTTTTTGTTCTGTTGAATCTTTTGTACTATTCCTAAAACACAGTGCTCCTCTCTTAAATCGCTGTTCTTGTTGTGAGCTTCTAATTTGTACGCTGGCAAAGGTCTTGGAAGTCTCATTTCTGCCGCTTTAATGCTCTGTATTTGCTTCTTTGTTAAAGTCCATACTTTGGGTCCAAGGAGCAGAACAGATACGGTCACAGTATTATAAAATTTAATTGCTGTCTCTTTCGTGGTTTTATTGAAGAGCGTTCTCTTAATCGTACCTAACATATTTAAGTACAATTTAAATTTTTTCTTCAAGATCATTATTGTGAGCATAAGCCTAATTATTATTGGAATCTTGCAGAACATACCAGGCTGTTCGTCGTGGTGATGAGAGAATAGTGCACTCTGGTTTTTATTTCGGAGCTCAAACTGTTACAAAAGTATATTAGTTTCAGTTACACATGAATCCACATTTACTTTCGTTCCACGTGTTGCGCAGAAGTTCTTTGAATGCTAAATGATATAACTGAGGTGATAAAAGTCGTATGATACCTCTTAATGCAGTGTCTGACCTCCCTTTGCCCTCCGTACTGCAGCAACTCGATGCAGCATGTACCAACAAATCGTTGGAAGTCCCCTGCAGAAATATTGAGCTATGCTTCCTCTATAGCCGTATATAATTGCGAAAGTGTTGCCGGTCCAGGATTTTGTGCAGGAACCGACCTCTTGATTACGTCCCAGCAATGTCCGATAGGATCCACGGCAGGCGACCTTGTCGGCGAAATTATTAACTCGAATGGTTGTAATGGTTCTCTATTTACGTGACCATTACGGCACTCCAACCCCAGTTCTCGATACCAGTAATATCGTACTACTTTTCTGCGAAATAACAGACATATTTTTGTGACAATATTCACATTTGGTTTTATTAGTGTCTAGGTACTCCGATGTATCGATATATTACAGTGATATGATTCTTGTGAGTATTCATTTTTGTGAGACTGTCATAATCTTTGACGTACTTGTAACCGTTTTGGCACGAATGCGCACAGAGCAGTCTTTGTTTCACTTTGGCAGAAGTTAAGTTGTTATTTCGCTTTGTAAAAGAACAGTCAAGTCTTGTGTTTGGTTAAAGTGGAAATTTAGTATATGAAGATTGATACAAAAATGTTTTCTTGATGATGTGACAATTAAGAAGAAGTATATGTGAATTTACAAGAAGTTTAATAAAAATGTGGGTCGTGAACACCAAGTCAAAATTTACTTCTACCATACCATTGTTCGGATCTGGGATTGTTTGATCATTAAGAATTTCCTGAAAAACGCATTTGTTAGGTCTTCAAATATTGCTAAAATAAAGATCTGGACCTTCTAGCAGTCAAAGTGGAATCACCCTAGAATCAACAAGATGAGCCATAACGACTTCGATGAAATCTACGTGGCAATCCAGTCAAGATAAGTGCCAAATTTATGACTTTTTTACAGTGACCTTATTATTTCCATTCTGACGATACCATCCACAGTCAATAACTTTGTTGTTGCCCGATAAAGCGAACATATGCTGCGTGTGCAACATTATTGATCTGATTTCTAACCTACTTTGCAAGTGGTGGTATTGTTAGATGGTCTGCATCCATATCTACATCTACATCAATACTCCGCAAGCCACCTGACGGTGTGTGGCGGAGGGTACCATGAGTACCTCTATCGGTTCTCCCTTCTATTCCAGTCTCGTATTGTTAGTATGCCTCTGTGTGGGCTCTAATCTCTCTGATTTTATCCTCATGGTCTCTTCGCGAGATATACGTAGGAGGGAGCAATATACTGCTTGACTCCTCAGTGAAAGTATGTTCTCGAAACTTCAACAAAAGCCCGTACCGAGCTACTGAGCGTCTCTCCTGCAGTCTTCCACTGGAGTTTAAAATTATTCTGGTCTAGAACGTTCTTTAAACCAGTCGCGAACAGCTGTAGCAAGGTGACATGGCGCATTGTCATCCATAAATGTTACATCGTTTCTGGTACATGAAGTTCATGAATGGTTGTAAAAGGTCTCCAAGTTACAGGACATTGCTATTTTCCTAGTCCATTCCATGTAAACACGGCCCACACGATTATGCAGCCACCACCAGCTCGCACAGTGCCTTGTTGACGACTTGATTCCATGGCTGCGTGGGGCCTGCACCGCATTCGAAACCTACCATCAGCTCTTACCACCTGAAATTGGGACTCACCTGTCCAAGCCACGGTTTTCCATTGTTCTAGTGTCCAACCGAAATGGTCACGAGCCTAGGAGACGCGCTGCAGGCGATGTCGTGCTGTTAGCAAAGGCACTCGTATGGGTCATCTGCTGCCATAACCCATTAACGCCTAATTACATTTCACTGACATAACCGATATGTTAATTGTACATCCCGCATTGACTTCAGCGATTGTTTCACTCACAAGGGGAGGCCGCCAATTGTGAAATTCAGATTCGATTCATACTGCGCATAATAAAAGCTCATGGCCAGAGGTGTAATGTGGCAAACCACCAAGATGCACTTCTCAGCCGTTGTCGAGAAAATGGACAGTTAAAAGAAACCGTTTCGATCAATAACTTTGCACAGTGTCGTGGCGCAGCGGTAAGCGCTCGGGTTCGTAATACGAAGGTTGCCGGATCGAATCTAGCGCCATGCAACCTTTTTTGTTTTTTAATATATATATATATATATATATATATATATATATATATATATATATATATAATTCCCGGCAATCAGTTGCAACAATTATGCATATAATAAGTTGTTGAAAGTCGTTTGTCGTGGAAAAACTGGCGACTTCGAATATCATTATGTTTTCCGCAAACAAAGTTGTATTTCACAAATGTTACTAATTGTCTTCATAATGTTTACCACGTATAGTTAACGGAAGACGTAGAAACGATATTCCGAAACGAATACGTGTAGTGTAAGTCAAACGTTCGAATTAGAATAGAGACCCCACGAACACAAATTTGCTGTGGCCCGTATGAAATATAAACTCCGTTACTCGCTCGTTACACTTGAAGGACAGGTGTTGAATGGGCCGAAACGAGCCGCCGCATAACAGCGTAGTTTCCTGCTAACTTCGAAAGAAAGTAGATGCGATCCCTAGCGCAACTTATAACATCGTCGAAATTTGTGGTATTGTGTTTTATTTCAAGTATTATTTTTCCACGACAAACGACTTTCAACAACTTATTATATGCATAATTGTTGCAACTGATTGCTGAGAATTATATATATATATATATATATATATATATATATATATATATATATATATATATATATATATTACAAAAAACAAATAATAAAAAAAAGTTGCCAAGCGCGAGATTCGATCCTACAACCTTTGCATTACGAACCCGAGCGCTTACCGCTGCGCCACGACGCTGTAGAGAATTATTAATCGTAGAGAGTACTTTACCGCAACGGTTTCTTTTAACTGTCGATTTTCTCGACAACGGCTGAGAAGTGCATCTTGGTGCTTTGCCACATTACACCTCTGGCCATGAGCTTTTATTATGCGCAGTATGAATCGAACCTGAATTTCACAATTGGCGGCCTCCCCTTGTCAGCCTGGTTCGTCTGTTAGCACTGTGGAGTCTACGCAAACGCCGCTGCCCTCTCTCGTTAAGTGTTGGCGTAAACAGTAGTGAAAGGTAATGCCTGAAACTTTGTATTCTCGGCAACTCTTGGCACTGTGAGTTTCGGTATATTGGATTCCCTGACTATTTCCGAAACAAAATGTCCCATGCCTCTAGCTACAACTATCACTCCGCGTTTAAACTCTGTTAATTGCTGTCGTGCAGCCATAATCACGTGGGAAACCTTTTCATATGAATCACCTGAGTACAAGAGATAGCTCCGCCAACGCACTGCCCTTTTATACCTTTTTGTACCTGATAACTACGTCCAAGTGTTTATCTGCACATCGCTGTGCCGTAACTTGCCGCCTCAGTGTAGTGACTACAATGTCGAAATTCGAAACAGCAAATAAATTGAAAATTGCACAGCACATAAAGGAGAACGATTAACATTTTTTTTTTAATGTTAAGGATAATAAGTTGCCGTCTCTTCATCTAAGAATAGATGATGAATGCAGCTAGCCGCTAACTTTGTGTAATGTCTTGTCTGTATAGACGTGTATCTGTTGCCTTTAAGATCCCTTCACCTTCACACACAAATCTATACAGTAAAGTAAGGGCCTCCCATTTCTTGGCTGATCCGTCATAAGACAGGCGAAAAGTTAGACTAACGGAGGATTATTAGTATTATCTCTATTTTCATTCTCTCTCTCTCTTTCTTTCCTTTATCTATGTACAGTTTTTAATATAATATTTCATTACGTGAAATCAGCCAAATAGAATCTTTGGTGTAGTCCTTCGTCTTGGTAATCAGCGGCTGGCTTGCTGTAAGAGATCTTTACATTTATTATTACTGTTAAACACTGCATTCAGTCTGGAGAATCAATCGTGTGGACAATTTGTTCCTTTTATGAAAGATTGCGAATTCCAGATGTGTACGAAGCCTTTTTGGACGATTTAGCACAGACTCAGTGATTGCAGGCTCTCTTCGACACAGCTGAAACTTCCCCACTAATTACAGGGCCAACGTGGTCATCAAATGATTCAGAAAAAACTCATTCGTTCATTCACACCAGAACAAAAAAGTCACAAACCTTATTTATGAAGGAAATTGTGTATTAAATCCATCTCCATTACATGTCCAGATCTCCGGTGATTCCACGTCTTAATTATTTTCCGTTTACACTCTCTCTTCAAACAAACCGCTAGCGGCACAAATGTTAATTGGCTCGCTTTAGCGAGAAGAAAAGCAGAATATGCATCTCTCAGAAACACGTCAATCCCTCAACAGATACTCCAGAAGCTGTCCGAGTTACCACTCTAACAACCATGGAGAATGCATATATGCATCTCTGTTATTTCAAAGAATAAACGTACTAGAAAATACTTTGGCGTCGACGAGTTGTCGCCGCACATATTACGAGAAAATCAGATCAGATACTTTTCCAAAGTGAGTGAATGTGGATGGTTTGATTGACAATGATTAATTGCTGCGTGGTAGAGGGTATTTTCTGTGGGGACATTACAAACGTTTTCTTTTGGAAAGTATATCGAGGCTGTGCAAGCAAAATTGTTATACGAAATCACGAGTGAAAGCTTCGCAAAGTGTGAGCAGCGCCTCGCTCTTGATGTGTCGCGTCGCGTAATGCCCTCCAGTGGTTCCGACACCGCGGTGGATCCGGTCTGTTGTCGGAACCCGGCCGCGCCCTGCCTCCTGGCACGGGCGCTCCGTCCATCTGCGATAAGACAGAGCGGTGGCGGCGGCAGCGGCGCTTTCTACCTGCCACCCACGCCCGAGGCGCGCGCTCTGCTTTACATTCTCCGAGTCATGTGCGCTGCGGGGTGTGTGTGTGGGCACTGCTTTCACTGTCGTCTGCTTCCTGCTCCACTGACGCCGTTATGACCTGGCCGGCGCGCACCTGCGACAAGCAGTACGAGATGCCATCTCGAAACCTACTGACGTGGCTCAGTGATAACAGAGTGGGCACGTTCCGGAGGGCTGTGGTCGATATCCCGTCCCCGGCAGCCACGTGTACATTTTCCCTGGGTTCTTCTTATCGCCTGTGGCACGTGCATGGATGAGGGACGCCGGTTATCGCTGAAAATACCTGTTTTCGAGTATTCAGGTGTCCTATTCTTTTTTCAATCTAGTTGAAACCGCTCAAAACAACTCGTTTCTTTTAAATAACAGATTTTCGTTTTTTTTTCTATTATTTGCTGTCATAAAAGTAGAAATCGAAGAAAAGTTGGAAAATCCTTGACTGTCAGTTTGAGGATACACATTGAAAGGGTACAGTACCGCCCGACATTGAAAATAGGTACAAAATACTTCATTATTTTTATCAGAACAACACATTTTTTTTGTAAAATAACTCAATTTCAATTAATACAGCGAAGCCGGATACCAGTGTGGGAAAGAATGACAATTTATTTATTTCATTGATCACAGGTGCACTCCCACAAAGTAAATCCCTACATCCAGTTTGGTGAGATCTGTGAAATGAATGAATGTATGGTCGTCTGCTAACCGCAGATAGTGAATGTGGATATATGATCATCTTTGAGTCGATCCTTTGGCCACCTTCGGTGGGACCAAAGACATGAAATTTACCAGAGCTTTGAGCGCCTGAAATGTGGTTGACCAATACGGTGGCAAGGTGCTTCCCCCACCTCGACAGAGGTGCGAGATGACCTACAGAACGGCCATATTTCAGCACTCTGCCGCTGGATCTTCTGCTGTTAAGACCTGTTTTTGTTGTGCTCCGTAATGACGAAAGAGTGGAGGCATGGTATGCATGTGGAATATTTAAGAGTAGTTTGAATTAATAATTTCTCTATCTCAGGAACTTTTGTGGGGAGAATTAAATGTCAGGCAGGTAATATTAAGGGGATTGTAGTAATCTTCGGAAGTGACCAACGGTCACAATGAAACCACGTGTAGCTATAAGTTGAGATACTTCCGTGTGCTTAAGTTAAGCTGAATTACTAGCGTGTGTACAATCAGTTGAAATATTTAAGAAATAGCGTGTGTATCATAAGTTGAAATATGTAATAAATTACGTGTGCAGGACTTGAAATTAGAGGCGAGTACTTCCACGTGGTTGGTACTGTGTGAGTCTCAATCTGTGTATGAGACAAAGGATAAAGAGAAGTACTCGTCCATGGTATCAGTTGAGGACTCGCGTGTGTGCTTAATATTAAACTGCATGATATGATTCCGTGTGACGCTAGACCATAGACTCTGAGGAGAATCAAGGTGAGTCGGCCGTCTATCCAGCAACGCCACTTGGCTTGCATTGCACAGGAAGACGTGCATTTATCTCCAGAGTTCACAGTAGGAAAGTAGAATTACAAAGTGGGGCAGTGTCGTGTGAAACTGGGATAAATATTGATTGAAGTGGGAAAGCTGAAAGTGATAATGTTGTGACTATTTAGTGTTTTGTATTTCATGTCGTAGTGTGGTGTATGTCATGTAATTTGGGTATGTGTGGTTTGCATGGGAGAGTAGCGAGGTAGTTTCAAAAGATTAATGGGTTATGCTTGTTCCTTCTGTATCGCTCGATCGGGAGGAAAGTTTAGTGATGACGATTGTGAGAGTCGAAGCGTGAGATATAATAAAAGATCCACCATCCTATCCAGAAAGTGCACTGTAGCCTTAAATAAATTACGAGACCATAATATAGAGATTCACTAATGTAAAGCCATGCCCACTGGGCGGAATTTCTCATGAGATATTGTTGTAGGTTATAGAATTTGTGTGTTTATGAATAAATAAGATAGTGAAAAGAAAAAGATCGGTGGCCTTTTCCTTCGAATTGTATGTTATCATAATGTCCCAGATTTATAATGTGTGCGCCATTCATATTCAGTGCGATGGCCACGTATTAATAAAAGCCGTTAATTAAAGGACAAAAAAGAAAATGTGGTATTGCCAGTGCGTAGTGTACAGTCAGAGTTCTGTAAATTACTGATAGTCAGATGCGTGTTTCCGTTGCGTATTATTCATACAGGAGGATAATTTGTAACTAAATAGTAAGATACGAGAGTTCATGTTACTCGATAAATTAAGAAAGAATCCACTCGCTTGGCAGACCACTCATCTTGCAGGCCTGACTGCTTGATGCCACAGTATGAGCAAGGCATGTGGGTGCCTCTCATAATTTCGACCCTGCCAGGATATTTTTTGCCAGGATAGTTCTGCCAGGATATTTTTTTTTGCCAGGATATTTTTTGCTGTTAGGGTTTGGTGTTAAGATTTTTTTTTATTTTTTGATGGAATATATTGTGATAATGCTAAGAAGTAAAATTTTTTTGTTTGCAATTTCTTTCTGGATTGGTGAGGATCTTTTATTTTTTTAATGTAATTAATTGCTATATAGGCCAAGGCTGGAAGATCGTGGCATAATTTTTTTTGCGTAATGTCCGTAGTAACTAGGTCGCAGTCGAAAAGCGTAGCCACCATGGAGAATAGCGATTCTGGGGTGAACGTAGCAGTGCAGCAGGAAGTAGCTGTTGACCATGGGTTAATGAGCGAGAAAGACAAACACTCCGAAGGGGCTGTATTGTTCAGTGGACCGCTGCAAGGGGATCCTTTATGTGGCGGGCTTTGTCCACAAACGCGGGCTTTTCCCGACGACGCGGGCGAGCCGGGACTATGTCAGGTATGCAGTGAAAGTGCAGCTACCCTTAGCGAAGCTACGGTTTCTCAGACGAACGAGGTGAGCGCACCGAAAGCAGCAAATGACAGTGTGCTACTGCAGTTTTTACAGAGGATGGATTAAGAGAATAAGGAAAGATTGGAAGCGATGAATAGGGAGACTAAGAAAGGATTGGAAGCAAATAAGGAAAGATTGGAAGCAAATACGGAAAAATTGGAGGCAATGGATAAGGGAAATAAAGAGGCAATGAGGAAGCTACACGCAGTTATCGATGAGCGTCTGTCCGCAGTTAATAATCGGATAGATGAGGGGGAGAAGAATCTGGGTGCGGTGAAGCAAGTTTGTGATGCCGTGAAAGAAAAAACCAATAATTTGGAAGTACGAATAAGTGCAATAGAGAGCGATATTACAGAACAGAGGGGCGTGGGGCCGGATGAGCGAATCAAAGAGATAGTGGAGGACTTACTTGCAGATAAACCAGGGACATTAGACAGCGTGGAAGCTCAAGTCACACGGCAGGAAATGGCGCTAAATAAACACAGGGACGAAGTTGCGGAGGTAGTGGCCAGAATGAATACGATTAGCGCAGATGTAGAAAAGATTAGTATAAGAGGCGAAACGGGCTCTGACAGTACGCAGTGAGAGGTTTATGCCGATCAGGAGGAGATACAACCACCATTACAGTTTAAAGAGGCACAATTAGAAATAAGTAGGAAACATAGTGAAGAACTAGCGCAGTTGCAATTAGCGTGCAGTAGCAAGGGTGACACGCCACCAGGTAGATTGCAGAGGGAGAGTGAGATAAATTCGAAAAACGAAAATAGGCAGAAAGAGGAAGACGAATTCACAGAGTCAGAAGAACGGTTGTGTCGGATAAAACAGGTGGCAGACCCAACTGGGTATAGTCCAAGGCTGTCTCAATTTCAGGATTCATTACCTTCCTCGTGGGGACTGCTCCTCAAAACGAAGTTTGTGTATCACCATTTGAGGGACGAGGCTAGAGCGAAAATGCAGGAAGACCTTAAAGACTGTAGTAGCTATTTAAATGAATTCTGGTCGAAAAGTAAGGAGGACCAGCTTAAGCAAAGCATATTGATGATGCCAAATTGTAACGAATGTGGTAGAAGGGATTCAGTGTCGTGCTATCAGGAAATGTTCAGACGAAACAGGTATTTGGATGTGCCATACGAACCTGGGGAGTTCATTAGAATCTCTATAAATAAGTTGCCAGTGAGATTGCGCAGAGGTATAGTGATGGCAGGCAGAGGCTTAGACGATTCTGCGTCATTTCAGCACTTGTTACAAGGATTGGGTAATGAGAGCAATATCGTGAACGGAGACACAACTCATAGGTGAGATAGTGTCGAGGATAGGAACGGCAGAAAGTATCAGAATGACAGGAGAGCATGGAATCCAGGCATTTCATTCTTGTCGCAATGGATTGAAGAATAGGAGAAACAAATCCAACATATCAGCCCTTAGTATCTTGCCTTAAAACACATGCAGCTGGCACTGAAAATTGTCTATGTAGCAGACATACTCTACTGATATGTAGGAACGCAAATACCATACTTCTGAACAGAGAATATAATGAAGTGCTGTGTATGGTTGTTCGGAATCTGGTGTTAGGGTAAGAGGCCACTAGCACCTAAGTTTCTAACACTTGGGCTGCCCATTTCTCCCAGCTTGTATTCTCTGCACACATTTAATTTTCATGTAAGCACAGATTCCTAACTAGGAAAGTCTTTACTGTGTATAGTGGACCATTCAGAGTGAGGCGGATTGTCCAGGAAAATGCTGTACTGATTGAGATGATCAAGGGAAAACAATCTTGTTGGCTTCATCACATTTCTAACATCAAGTTATGGAAAAGGATAGATCGAAAGTAGGCAATTTATGGTAGATAGTCAGTGTATTTATTTGTGGTGTGTAACGTTGTGCAGGGTCAAATCGAACATAAGAATTTTCAGACGGGATGTCAGGAAGTGTGACGGAATAGACTGGTCGAATGAGTCATGAACAGGAGTCGACAGAGTGGTGTATGTACGTATTTTTTGTCATATGAATAAGGATCAAGCAGAAATGACGTGATGATTAATGAGTGGTTAAAGATGGTAGATAGAGAAGCGACGTGATAAATAGTAGTGGATAAAGGTGGTATATGAGGAGAGAAGCGACGTGAAGCAATGTGATTAATAAAGAGAGATTCGACGTGATGAAACAGTGGTAAATAAAGGTGAGTAGAATTGAATAATGTGGAGATGTCTTAGATGTATGTTACAGAGAGGCCTGTGTATGCTGCAATAGAGATTGATGCCAATGGCGAAGGAAGACCAGGAAATGATGGAGTAATGGTCGGACGGAGAGCCGAAATACGAATGAAGAGATGAGGACAATTGCACAATGTGAAAGGACATAAAGGAGTATGAGACCCAGATGGTGAACGTTGTGGAATACTGACGTGAGATGTAATATAAGTGTAGATCTAATTCTTAGCATAACATTTGCGATTTGGCAAAAATAATATTTTTTGTTGTTGTTGAAGCCTGGTACCAGTATAACTAATCAAAACGGTACCAAGAATGTGTACAGTTATTTTGCAGGTTGAATAATTTGTGTATTTTTTGTTCTTAGATGAAATGTCGCAATTCTAAAGTGATATTTAGCAGGAGCATTGATCAGTAAAGTGAATGCAGAGGTAAGCCGATGGAGAGAGGTGCCAGAGTGAAGGGACGAATTCGGAGACTGGAAAGCTATCTCCGAAACAGCTTCATGTGTTATGTGGTTGAGTATAAGAGAGGAAAGGTATGGTATGTTGTCGTGAGTGTGATGGTGTTATGAGTATAAGGGAGCAAAGGTATGGTATGTTGTCGTGAGTGTGGTGGTTTTAAGGTTATCTGACTTCTATACCTATTCTGTTAGTGTATTAATGGATTGAATGAGAAGGAAAATGTGATGTCTGGTGAGTGAGAGTCGTAGAATTTAGTGTGATCATTGCGCACACTCCTGTAAAGGGGATGCTACCGATCGGTATCTAAAACATTATTGTGTATTGTTTGATTTGGATGAAACTCGATGGCAGGTCAGGATCTGACATCATGTGGATGGTTCATACAGGTCCTAGAAATGTTGTTATACATAATAAAATGTAAAATATATAAAGAGATACTAATTTCAGTCTGTCACAAGCACAAAGGTGCGTTGTATGTTGTAGATTTAGAGTCATCAGTTTCTAAAATGTTTATTGTGTTAGGATGTTAAAGTAGTTTAATATTTAATAACATGTGGTAGGTAATAGTGAGCTGTGTAGATTATTTTCTCATTTTTTGTTAGAACACTTTCAAGGGGTTTTAATGTCAGTCTGTCACAAGCACAAAGGTTCATTGTATATTGTAGCTTTAGAATAAACAGTTTCTAATATTTTCACTGTGATAGGATGTTATAGTAGCCTTCTATTTGATATTGGAATTATGAGCTGTATAGATTGTTTATTATTCCTTTTGTTTTTTTTATACTTTCATGTTTTGTATGAGGGACAACAGGCATAATCAATAGCACAAGTGTGGGCTGTATATAGAAAAGAGATAAATGTTTATGTTGTATGTGTAGAAAACTAGGGGTATAATTTTATGTTTTTTTAGAACAAAGATTCTTTTATTACCGATGTATCTAATAGATCATACATGTAATCAATGAGTATTTAAATAATGTAAGAATATCCTTTTGTCTGTAATGTTGCGAGATGAACGGAAGGGTCTGTCTGATTGGGTGTCGTAACGCCCATACCGCTAACGGGCCGAGCTGACGTCGCCATGGCGACGGGCGACAGAGCCGCGGCACTCCCCACTCCACTGCCGGTCGAGGTACACTCCACGCGCCCGCTACAGCAGGTCAACGGCCTGGGGTGACACGCACGTACCACTGGCCATTCATAAGTTCCGCCACCCTTACGACTGGGGAAAGTATCCCGCGGAGGCAACAGCGGGTGGTTTCTTCCACTCAACGGCGCGCGCAGCGGCGCCACGGCAAAATGGACGACGCGCGGCAGAGCCCGGCGGGCATTTTTTACCAGCAACTATTAACTAGTACTGGACTGTGGAGCTGTGAAACAAGATGACTGCTCGTGGAAAGTGAAGGACTGGTGTTTCCACGTTGTGAGTGGTGGAAAAGATTTTGTCTTTAGCAGACAGGACGATCGTTTTGTTTTGTCTTGACCACTGAACGGTGGGATCCATAAACTTTTGACAGTGACTTGTTAAGTGGGCTTTGTGAATTGCATGTGGGACGCTTGGTATTCTTAAAGAGGACAGTTGTCGTTTGGTGACTAATTATTGTATGAACGCAAGAAACTAGAGTGGGACATTGACATTTGCACTTGTAGTAGGAGACATTTCTTGAATTGGTGCGGGAATAAGTGCTGTTTGTTGGAACTTACGACTTTTAATTACACCATGAACTGAAAGGACAGAACCGTGGGTAATAGTAGTTGTAGGGCCATTTCTGGACGACCAGATTCGTGTGGATGGTACTCTGAGAGTGACTATGACATTTGTGTTTAATGTGAGATACAGTTTACTGTTCAGTGTGTGTTCAAAATGCCGATTTGAGTGACTCAAAGACTTTCGTCCGGGTAACCATGGGAGATCTTTGACACCGAGACAGTGTTTCTAGGAAAACTATCAGCAACTTTTTGACGCCAAGAAAATCACAGAATGAAATGTTTCCGTGTGACTCGCAAGATAGGGGGTAATGTATTTGTAATTGTGTTAATGTTTTCTTTTTTTATATGTTTCATTCCTGAAGGGACAGCAAGCAGCAAGTGTAATTGTATTTCATTAACATTTGTGTTTAGAATAGTTGGTGTTTTTTTTTGTTTGTTCTGGGTTATCAAGTTCACGTAGCATGCTTATTAGAATATTTGGTACAATGATGCTTTAATTATTAGCCAGTGGCGTAATTCTAACGTAGCGGCTCTTGTAGCATTGATCAGTAAGGTTGTCACAGGGGAGAAGAGTTTGCATTGCAAAAAAATATCGGAATTAACTGATGCTTTTTAATGTCGTGGACAGTAATGATCTTGTTGGTGTGTTGACTGAAGACACTTATTTTCATTATCACAGTGGTGATATTTCACGTTAAAGTGTAACGAAGGCTAGTCGACATGCAAGTTCTTGTCGTCTAAATGTGTAACAACAGAGAAATGAGCAGTAGAGTAAAATACGAGAGCTAGTGGTGGATTCAAGCACTTATTGCTAAACTATTTACTGCGTGTATTGATCAAAGTTGATGGACTGACTGGCTCAGCAGCAGGTATTTGTACTGGTGGATAAGGATAAGGTTAAACTCACTGTTGAGTAGTTGTGGCAATTGCTTAGGTGATGACAGTTAATGAGGTATGAAATGATGTCTTAGACGAACTATATTACGTAACCAGTATGTAACTTGTATATTTCATTGTTTTTCTTCTCAGTTTTATTTCTCTGTAGGTTTGAGGTATATTTTAGAGTAATGGTATGGAGCCTGACATTCTACGTGTAACTAGTGTACGAAATTTTTTCTTGTGTTGATTTTGTTTTGTATTTAGACATTGCCGTGTAAAGACTATTACAACGCAATTTATGAATGTCAGATTACTTGTTCTGTGTTTGGACGGTGAGCTATTTAAAATTTCATGAGTACAATTAGTATTTTTTTATTTGTTTTAGAATTATTGAAATTTGGATTACTCATAAAAATAACGAAGATCCCAGTAACTAAAGCAAATTTTTATCTCAACATTATTTTTTTATTTGTATGATATAATGTTTTATTTGTCATGTGGATTGTTATAAATTTGTATGTGTACGTTACTCCGGATTGTGGAGAGTACAATAATGCAACAACTGTCAATAATTTGGTAAAGTAACAACATTTGGTCGTGAATTTGAGGTCACCAGGGGCTAAGGTCTCCTCCTGGTTATTTTGATAACTTGCTACGTTTGTTCTAATACAGTTTTCTTAAAAAAATGTTCGGAGCTACCCTCGCATTGCAAGGATAGTACCGTGCCATTTTTTTCTGCATGGGTAGCCGGTGGTGAAAGGGTACAGTACCGCCCGACATTGAAAATAGGTACAAAATACTTCATTATTTTTATCAGAACAACACATTTTTTTGTAAAATAACTCAATTTCAATTAATACAGCGAAGCCGGATACCAGTGTGGGAAAGAATGACAATTTATTTATTTAATTGATCACAGGTGCACTCCCACAAAGTAAATCCCTACATCCAGTTTGGTGAGATCTGTGAAATGAATGAATGTATGGTCGTCTGCTAACCGCAGATAGTGAATGTGGATATATGATCATCTTTGAGTCGATCCTTTGGCCACCTTCGGTGGGACCAAAGACATGAAATTTACCAGAGCTTTGAGCGCCTGAAATGTGGTTGACCAATACGGTGGCAAGGTGCTTCCCCCACCTCGACAGAGGTGCGAGATGACCTACAGAACGGCCATATTTCAGCACTCTGCCGCTGGATCTTCTGCTGTCAAGACCTGTTTTTGTTGTGCTCCGTAATGACGAAAGAGTGGAGGCATGGTATGCATGTGGAATATTTAAGAGTAGTTTGAATTAATAATTTCTCTATCTCAGGAACTTTTGTGGGGAGAATTAAATGTCAGGCAGGTAATATTAAGGGGATTGTAGTAATCTTCGGAAGTGACCAACGGTCACAATGAAACCACGTGTAGCTATAAGTTGAGATACTTCTGTGTGCTTAAGTTAAGCTGAATTACTAGCGTGTGTACAATCAGTTGAAATATTTAAGAAATAGCGTGTGTATCATAAGTTGAAATATTTAAGAAATTACGTGTGCAGGACTTGAAATTAGAGACGAGTACTTCCACGTGGTGAGTACTGTGTGAGTCTCAATCTGTGTATGAGACAAAGGATAAAGAGAAGTACTCGTCCATGGTATCAGTTGAGGACTCGCGTGTGTGCTTAATATTAAACTGCATGATATGATTCCGTGTGACGCTAGACTTAAACTCTGAGAGAGAATCAAGGTGAGTCGGCCGTCTATCCAGCAACGCCACTTGGCTTGCATTGCACAGGAAGACGTGCATTTATCTCCAGAGTTCACAGTAGGAAAGTAGAATTACAAAGTGGGGCAGTGTCGTGTGAAACTGGGATAAATATTGATTGAAGTGGGAAAGCTGAAAGTGATAATGTTGTGACTATTTAGTGTTTTGTATTTCATGTCGTAGTGTGGTGTATGTCATGTAATTTGGGTATGTGTGGTTTGCATGGGAGAGTAGCGAGGTAGTTTCAAAAGATTAATGGGTTATGCTTGTTCCTTCTGTATCGCTCGATCGGGAGGAAAGTTTAGTGATGACGATTGTGAGAGTCGAAGCGTGAGATATAATAAAAGATCCACCATCCTATCCAGAAAGTGCACTGTAGCCTTAAATAAATTACGAGACCATAATATAGAGATTCACTAATGTAAAGCCATGCCCACTGGGCGGAATTTCTCATGTGATATTGTTGTAGGTTATAGAATTTGTGTGTTTATGAATAAATAAGATAGTGAAAAGAAAAAGATCGGTGGCCTTTTCCTTCGAATTGTATGTTATCATAATGTCCCAAATTTATAATGTGTGCGCCATTCATATTCAGTGCGGTGGCCACGTGTTAATAAAAGCCGTTAAATAAAAGACAAAAAAGAAAATGTGGTATTGCCAGTGCGTAGTGTACAGTCAGAGTTCTGTAAATCACTGATAGTCAGATATGCGTTTCCGTTGCGTAGTAATCATATAGGAGGATAACTTGTAACTAAGTGTGAGTACTAGAGTTCATGTTACTCGATAAATTAAGAATGAATCCACTCGCTTGGCAGACCACTCATCTTGCAGGCCTGACTGCATGATGCCGTAGTATGAGCAAGGCATGTGGGTGCGTCTCAACATAATCAAATTATTGTATTAGTGAGGCAAATAAAGGAAACTCAGTCCGTCCTCTGTTCGCTGCTTTTCTCGAAAAGTGATGAGTGGTTGAATATTACAAAAAGTCATCAGTATTTTCTTATTGATTTTAATTTTTTTGAAGCTCTGCTCAAAAATCATGTAGTCGGGGATCATAATACTATTTGCTTATTATGAGTAGCCAGTGCTAAAGGGTGAAAACTGATGTTGAAGAACTCTATTTCACGTGTTAATTTGTCCGTTTGCAAGGGCGAGAAGCAGATAAAGGCGTATTACGTAGACACAGGCAGCAGATGTGCTACTTTCTATTTTTATTGTCAACTATGAATGAAATGATTATTTTTTTAATTTATTACGGTTACTTAAAAGTGAGCATGAACAGTCACAGCCGCAAGAAACTTACTGGTTCCGTTCTGTTTTAGACCGTCTTTAGACCTCATAGCATGATGGTAGCCGGTGGTTGTGAACGGAGCAGGCGCTATAACCACACGAACGCTAACTGCTCAGTGCCATTGAGAAGTTTGAGCAATTAGCGTAGTATTGAACTTCTTGCCACTTTTCGAGAAAAGGATCGAACGGTGGACGGACTATTTAATATAATATTTTGATTTTATGTATCCTGAAATTGAAAGACTCAAAATTTTTCAATCTTTGTTCGATTTCTACATTTATGACAGCAAATAATAGAAATAAAAAACGAAAATTTGTTAATTAAAAAACGTGTTATTTTGAGCGGTTTAAACTGTCAGGTTAAAACAGACCGAAACAGCTAACCTCAAAAAAAAAAAAAAAGTTGTCAAAAATCACTTATTACGGTTACCATAATTTCCTTCCTCTTCTATTATTTGAGAGAAAAGGGAGACCAATTTTTAATCTTTTAAACAAATGAAGCATTATTCTTCACTGCTGCAGCATAACGGATATCCGGTGATGACAGCGAGAAACTACCGTACAGACCACGTGGGATCAAATCTTGCATACTGCAAATACACGCGTACACCACGTGCACGCATACCTTACGCGAGGCGCTGCAAAAGGGACATTGGTGTCTCAGCAATACTGTACCAGTTCTTATGCCATTTGTTTGTTGCTCGTTTCTGTTGGCGTTGTTTTTAAAATTGAACTGATCTTTTCCCCATTTTCTACAATTAATATTTCGGGCTTTTCTTCTGCTATTAGTAAAAAAATAAAAAACACCTGTTATAACCGAGACCAAAGAAACACCGAAAAATACCGGTTACTCAGACCTGAAGTAGAGGATCATAACCTTTCGGTTTTTCCGACCGCTAGCCTGAATGGTTCTTTTCCAAAGACAGAGTGAGTTCCTTCCGTGTTGTCGATCGATCACGGCTTATCCTCCATCCCTAATGACCTCGACCTCGACGGGAATAAAAAATCCTAACGGTCATACTGATCTCACAGAATACTGAAGCAGTGGTCCGTACATGTAGGCTTTCAAAGTGCAAGCTATCTATAAAGAAACTATTAGTAGAACATCCAGTCCAATACTGACAAAATAAACACACCGAAAATAAAAATAAAATAAAAATTATTCACTCATTAAAGACATCGTAGGCCTACTAACACAATGTAACATCGCATTCGGTCTTGAAAATGACTCCATTCCAGCGATAGAGAGAGACTACAACTTCATTCACGTATGCAATACCCATCTGATGATTAGATCCCATTAGGTGCCATATGGTGCTTAAGTGTTCGTCAAGCATGAACGTACGCGTACAAGTCTGTGGACACGGCTGTTGTCAGTACGAAAGACGCGAATGTGCACAGAATGTTCGTTGTAAAGACGTACGAGAAACGGCAATGTTTATTCAACGTGTAAGAAGTATGCGTCTTTTTTTAAAAATAATTAAAAGTAGGAGAAATACGGACAGACCTAATACGGGAGATATTTAGTAATGGAATCCAAACTGCAGATTAAACCATCTGATACATGAAGTCAGATGCACATACAATATATACACTGCAGCAGTCTGATTCTATTTCGTTCAATAGAAGAACATCTGAAACGGGTTACTTAAGACACTTCTGAAATAGAGCGTAAAAAAAAAAAAAAAAAAAAAAAAGAGAGAGAGAGAGAGATCAGCCTTTAGTTTTGGGTTGTGTGGTAGGAACTGAGTAACAAGTAGATCATCGGAAATTGTCGTGTTGTGTAGGAATTTAGTATACCATTGAAAGGTCTCTGTTGGATTCCTTTCATGTTTAATTTCTCAAATTTGTTGTCTTTTATGGAATAAATTCCTCTTCTAAATTTACTGTGGCGTTTCTGACTATCTGGGAGGAGACTGAGTAGTGGAACGTGTTACTTTTACACGTAAACAAGAACGATCTCTCACACTACTACACTTTAAAGCACAGTTTATATGTAATTCTTATATGTAATTCATGTCACACAGTCTCATACGGAACCTACATCCGCTTTCTTTTATATACTGTGTATGATAAGATACTGTCATCCCCCTTCCCTTCTGTGTGAGAGGATGAATGATCAAATGTGTTTGTAGCTGCATGCTTGAGGGTAGCAGACAAGGCTGTCTGCTAGAGAACAGTAGGACCAACGTTGAAACAGGTAGCTACGGTTCCTAAAAGCAGAGAGGTTTCCATTCTTAGTATGGTCCGGTCCGTCCCCTGTCATGTTGGTATAGGAAGCTGCCCCTCTGGCGCCTTCCGTTTGTCTTTGTGAGCGACTCTCAGGAGCACGCTGGGTAGTTCAGGGGTAGTCGGCACTTGGAGTCCAGTAGTAGCGCAGGGCAGTCCAGCAGTAGCAGTCTGGCGGTAGCGAGCGGCTGAAGTGGTAAGATCTCCGGCTAAGCGCGTGTCTGTTAAGTCCATAGGACAATGGATTTGTTAAGTTCAGCTTAACTGAGAATTTAATCATTTTATTTCGGGTTAGCTTTAAAATAGCTAAGGTTATCTTTAATTGCAGCGGAGTGTGATTCTCGTGTCCAGTTCAGATTAATTTGCGGTAGTTGCTTTGTTACTACTTTGTGAGTAAAGTGGAACCACGTGTTGGTCAGTAACTCTAAGTAAGATCAATCTTAAATGCAAATGCTTGTGTGATTATAACGTATCGTCTTGAAAAGATTTTGAATATACCAACTTTTCTTTATGTTCAACCCACGTGGCGTGTACTTTGTGAGACCAGTACCACGTGCTTATATAACTGTTTGACCCATCAGGTTAATAGTAAGACGTTAGTAACCAGTTCGAGGTTTTTGTTTTGTAATTTGCTTTTTGATCTAATTTATTTTTATTATCAAAATTATTGCGGAGTTATACGCTTTCTGTAAACCAAGTTGACCACGTGAAGGGTAATTACAAGACGGACAGGATTGTGCTACGAAAATAATTTCTTTAACTGAAAATTTGAATCTATTGGTTGTGGTTAACTTTCTGTTGCATGTGTTTCAATGTTCTTTGTGTGTTGTTTTATGAATGCAGTGTTGTATCCAGTCTCCCAATCTTGACTCCATATTTTATGTGTTCCGTAATATTCCAATTTCACAGTTTCACAATCGTAAATAAGGCACCAGCTCAAGTATAACTCACGTATAATATGCTGAAATTTCAATGAACAATCTCTAAAATAAATTTGGAAATATAAACTGATTTCTTTCTTTTTATTTAAATTCTCCTTTTATATAGATATATTACCGGTTGTTGTATGACTGTAAAAAGATTATAATCAATGATAGTCTGATTGGTAATGTGGTAAACCTAGACTAGTTACCCAGTCGTGAAACAGTGGCCCAGTAAACGCACGGTTAACCTCTCCCCAGACAGCTCAACGGCTTGTAACCCGCTTTCATGGTCTAATTAGCACCCGATCTCAGCATACCAAATTCAAGTCACAATCTTACGCTATTCAGCAAAGCAAATTAGAGTTACAATCTTTCACATGGCGACCCTGTTCTGTGATTCCGCTAGACTCTGGAATCTCTGAGACGTTAGATTGCAAGCGTTGTATAATCTTAATTTTTTTCCCTACAGCGCTCAAACAACTTTTGCGTTGTTTCCGAGCAGACGTTCAAAAGATTAACGGCGTTGTTGATCGGCGTTGCGTTGTCTGTCTTGTTTTGTTTTCTATATTTGTGTGTTTTATATGTGTGTGTGTGTTTTTTTTTTCTCGCTTGTAAATTCCACTGTTTCGAACAAAGATAAAAATTTGTTTTGCGTATGAAAAAGTGCGTACTAGGTTGGGTATCTTTCGTGTGACTGTCGTAATTTTTGGGGGACACATTTATTGTGATTAGTGTGTTGCGTACTGGGTGTGAATTGCACTAATGCTGACACGTAACCAAGCTAAAAGTAAGCGGTCCGACAACTTAAGCAACATGGACCAAGGGGATAATTTGATTTCCAATATTAACGCGTCGGGCGGTTCCGAAAATGCAATGGGGAATACTTCAGACGAAATGCAAAACAGCACGAACGGCCTCACATCAGAGCCACAAATTAATGTGCCTCCAACTAACCAAATTGATTTGGCAGAACTCGTGAAAGCCTTATTACAACAAAATAAAGAATCGTTCCGAGAACAAAAAGAAGCATCAGAAAAATCGTTCCGAGAACAAAAAGAAGCATCAGAAAAATCGTTCCGAGAACAAAAGGAAGCATCAGAAAAATCGTTCCGAGAACAAAAAGAATTATCAGAAAAATTGTTCCGAGAACAAAAAGAATCCGAAAAATCGATCCGCGAGCTAGGCGAACAAATAGACGAAAAATTAATCCAGCAGACAAATAAAGTTGACAAGTCGATGCAGAGAGTGTCCGATGATATCTCACAAAGAATAAACAATCTGGCAAGTGAAATAAAAAGTGACATTATGAAAGAATTAGGCCGTACATTTGAACAAATCGATGACCGTCTGCAAGCCCTAGAACAGAGCAAGCGGTGTGGCGAGGCCGAATCTAAAGAAAGCGAAGAACGGCTACTTAGGAATTTCCAAGAGCTGAGAGAACAATGCCAAAGAGATCGTCAGCAGGTACTGTCGAGGGTCCAAGAGGCTGAAACGCATTGTCCCACGGCCGTTAGCAACACAATAGCGGACAACAGTTTAGCGATCCACGCGTTGGAACAGCAGGTCGAACAATTGAAGCAGACTGGGGCGGAGGACAAGAGACAAATAGATGAGAAGATCGCGGCATTAGCGGACATTGTAGGCACGATGAAGCTGACGGAAAGCGAGAACAATATCACACAGGTAGCGGCCGCAGAGACCGAAGAAGTGCGTTCGCTTCTTAAATTCCAGAAGGGACAGTTTGAAGTAAACAGACAGCACAAAGCTGTAACAGGCGATTTACAAGAACGCGTGGCGCATCTGGAAAACCGCATGGCGTGTGATTCCGAACTCGCCAATAGCAATAAAAATAGCCGTACGAACAGTGCAGAGAGGGACTCCGGCCACGAGGGAGATTGTGACGACAGGGAAGAATGTAATTTAAGGGGCAGACATGAGACAAATAGAAACATTCAAGGGCCTCGCCAGGAGGAAATGCGGGGATTTGATTTCAAACATTTCCTTACGGTAAGAAAATTTGAGATATTCCGTAATTCTCAAAAAGGCATACATCCACGAGCATGGCTCGAGCAATTTGAGTTCTGTCTTCCTCCCGACTGGGCAAGTTCACATAAAATAGAGTATATGTGTGGCTATTTGGAAGGCGAACCGGCGAGTCGTATGAGGTCGGCAACGCGTCACTGCAACTCCACTCGGGAGTTTCGACAAGCCTTTCTGTCCGCCTATTGGTCGGAAGCGGCACAAGATAGGGTCAAACATGGCATAATTATGCTGCCAAATTTGAACCAGTCTGGTTTCGGCAGCCCTGCACGCCTATTCGACCACATGCTGCAGGCAAATCAATTTTTATACGACCCATACGGACCTGCGGAACTAATTAGGATATGCATCACCAAATTGCCGATGCACTTGCGGCACGTCATTCTTGCGGGACGATGCAAAGAGGATGTGGAAACATTTAAAACGCTTCTCCAAGAGTTGGAATACAATACACCAGAATGCCCGCCTAATCAGGCACAAAGTTATTACCGGGCTCAGCAGCGCGATCGCAGTCGTGGCCGTATTACTAATCAACGGCGTGACTGGTCGTCGCGACGCGAACGAAACAATAATCGGGACAGGCCGTATAGAAACTGGGGTAACAGTCGCGAACACAGGTGGAGCAACAGAAATGATCGAGGACGTGGACAGAATCGTGAACGGAACAGTTACGGCAACCAGAATCGATACTACGGTGAACACGGTGGGAATAGGACTATAGGCGGAGCACCTCATGATGTTGAAATTCGGCCAGCTAACCCTAGACATAATCCAGCAAATGGAAATGAACAAAACCGGCAATGACAAACGATCAGCGCAGAAGGCACCCAATCGGAACCAATGAACGACATGGCAAAGGAGTGCATAAGGTATATAGAGAGGGAAGATATTAGAGAGGATCTGTTGCAAGAAACTACGAGTGCTAAAATTTCGGGAATAAATCCAGTCGTGACAGTTGCAGTAAACGAAATATGTTTTAAGTGTATCATTGACACTGGAAGCCCTTTCTCGATAGTGAGCGAGGCAGCATTTCAAAAATGCGAAGGGACTGGGACTTGGCCCGTTTTTCAAGTGCGAGGCATAAAGGTGAAGGGCGCAATCTACGGTAAGAGCGTAGAAATCCGAAGGCAGACTCGGCTTAATTTTACCTGCCAGGGAAGAGAGTTTGAGTACAATTTCTATGTGCTCCCAATGCTGAATGTGGCAATGATTTTAGGCAATGACTTCATGAATACCCACCATGCGGTAATTGACATGGGTGGAGGAGTAATGACAGTTCAAGTTGGGGATCAGCAAATTAATTTAGTATTTGATGAATGCATATTACGTGCCGAATCAGAAATTAGTTGCCTAAAATTTCAAGCTCAAACCGAGTCGCAACCCAAACTGGAGCTACTCGTGAACTATGTAAGTGAGTCGTGCTCTATGTCTGGTGAGCAGGGGAAAGATGTTGCTTTTGCTGATGCACTGAGAAAGAGCATCGCGGGTGTCAGAACCACGGACAGGGAAAAGGAGAAATTGTATTGCCTACTTAGGAATCATGAACGGGTATTTTCTGAGACTCCGGGGGCTATTAAGGGTTTTATGTACCAATTCAGAGTGCGAGACCATCAGAAGTTTTCTGTTAGACCATACCCTATTCCCGTGGCGTATAAAGCACAGGTGGAGGAGGAAATAAACAAGATGTTAGAACAAGGAATAATTGAGCGGGCAGTAAGCTCGTACAACTCACCTTTGCTTGTCGTGCCAAAACGCGACAACTCAGTTCGTTTGGTGCTAGACTCGAGACAGATAAACACAATTATCATGTCGGAAACGGACAGGCCTGAGAGCCTTGAGGAACTCTTACAACGTTTCCACGGGGTAAAGGTACTATCATCTGTCGACCTCCGTTCGAGTTTTTGGCAAATCGTGCTACACCCATCTTGCAGATTATATACAGCGTTCCTGTGTTACGGAAATTGTTTCCAATTCCGGCGTCTCCCGTTCGGACTAAACGTCTCATCAGCTGCTTTTATAAGGGGATTAAATAGCATTTTACCTGATGATTTGAAACAGCGAGTGACAATTTACGTGGATGACATATTAATTGCGGAAAAGTCGTGGGAGGACCATAATGACGTTCTGAACAGACTACTGGATGTTTTTGAGAAGGCAGGTGTAACAGTCAACTTAGATAAGTCACAGTTCGGACGAGAGAACATAAAATTCTTAGGCCATATTGTCTCAGCAAATGGAATACAACCTGACCCGGAGAAAATTGCGGCGATAGCGGAGTGTGCAATGCCGACAAATAAAAAACAGTTGCGAGCATTCTTAGGCCTGTGTAATTTTTATAAGCGATTTATAAATTTTAGTGTACTTGGTACACCCCGTCTATGTGGCCTAACAGGGAAGAACGCTTTGTGGGTCTGGGATCAAGAGGCACAGGATGAATTTTATAAATTAAAAAAGGCATTGGTAGAGGCTCCCATCCTCGTGCATCCCGACCTGACACAAGAATTCTGTTTAATGACGGACAGTTCCTTGTCAGGATTAGGTGCGGTACTGTTTCAAACGGAAGGAAATGATGATATTACAACTTGGAAAACAATCTCGTTTGCGAGCAGGGTACTCTCACGATGTGAAAAAAATTATTCCGTGACGGAACTCGAAGCACTCGCGATAGTTTGGGCATTCTCAAAATTTAGGTATTTTTTATTTGGAAGGACCACCAAGGTGTACACTGACCATCGTGCACTCCAATTTCTGATGAGCACAAAAATCGCGCATGGGAGACTAGGACGCTGGGCACTATACCTACAGGAATATAACTTCACTGTAGAATACATTCCTGGACAAAAAAATGTAATTGCTGACGCTTTATCGCGCATTCCTATAGGTTTGGTTCACACAGAAGAAAGGGAACTCGGTGAAAATAATTTTAGCATCCTATACTTACAGAATGTAGCGTTCGAGAATTTTGTTACCACCTCTTTAGGGAGTATAGCAGACGAACAGGATAAGGACGCAGTATTGAAAGATATAAAGAAGAAGTGGGAGGACAAGGAGAATGTAGGAATACGCCAGTACTACTTAGTCCGCAACAGAATATTATTCAAGAAACGAGCCCCCGACGACTCCAGATGGGTGTTGGTGATTCCGGAGGAACTCGTAAACAAAATTATATGGTACATACACTTGAGTTATGGTCACTTCGGAGCACAGAAATGTTGTGAAAAACTGAAAGAGACATGCTATTTTAATAACATGCTACGGCGTATTCGTGGTGTACTTAGAGTGTGCGGACCTTGTCAGCGAGCAAAGGCGGCCACAGTGACCTATGCTGCATCTTTGCACCCGATAATACCTAGCAAACTTTGTGATCTCGCGGCCGTGGATCTATTTGGGCCACTAATACGATCTAAATCAGGTTTTGCATATGTTTTCGTAGCGGTAGAGCTAACCTCCAAGTTTGTGTGTCTGACTCCGTTGAAGCGAGCCACAGGAAGGGCAGTGGCAACTGCATTTGCAAAGCAGTTTCTGCATGAAGTTGGGAGCGTGAAAAGAGTTATCTCGGATAATGGACCACAATTTAGATCGCAATACTGGCAGCGGATGCTTCGAAGAAGAAGAATTAAACCTATATATATATCTCTGTTTCACCCCAGCTCGAACCCCAGTGAGCGTATTATGCGTGAATTAGGAAAATTATGTAGGTTATACTGCAGTCGTGATCACCGATCGTGGGACATACACCTAAAAGGGTTTCAGAATATAATTAATGAGTTGCCTAATACGTCAACAAAGCTTCCGCCAATCACTGTGCTAAAAAACAAGGAGCCCCCAAGCAAAATCAAAGAGGTGGTGCCTTGGCCACTAGAGCCGAGACTACGCCGGAACGCAATTGTTGACTTAGCTTTACGCAACATCAAGCGTGCAGCAGAAGCCAGAGTCAAGGCGTATAAGAAACACGTGAGAAAAACAGTGTTTCATGTAGGACAAAAAGTTCTTATCAGATCACACAAGCTGTCTAACAAACGGTCAGGTGTCTGCAAGAAATTTTTTAATCTCTTTAGCGGCCCGTATCGGATAAGGAGGATTCCCCATGAAAACGCCATAGAAGTGGAAACTCTTCGATCGAAGAAATCAAAAGGGCTACACCATGTGTCAAACGTAAAACCATACATTGAGTAGAAAGGACAGTGAGAAGTAGAGAGGACGGTGAGGAGAGAGAATTGATTAGTTTAAATTTATGGCGTAGGCATTTTGAATAATATGATGGTAAATATAGTGATAAAGATATTTTTATGTGATTGATTGAAGTGATGTTGTTAATTTGTTTTCTTTCTTTGTGCAATTAGGATTTAGTTTGATTCAAACGTAAAGATAAAAGGTTTCCTTGTGAACAAGTGAAATGCTTTTTTTTGTGTCAATTGAAAAGAGTCGCTCCTGAGAGAAGCAAGATCGTTGCTGAAATTGCAAAAACTCAGGGGAATATCCGATCTGTGGATATTATGGGTCTGGCAAACCCAGGTCCCCAGCTGTTAGTAGCCGTGTTTCCGATTTTCTGTTTTCAGTGCTACTATCTATCTATTACTATTCTATATCTGTCAGTGTAAATGAGGATCTCTTACTATAGTATGCGTGCTGTATGAATATTTTAAGATAGGAGAACTCTGAGAAAGGAATGAGTAAATCTGGAATCGTGAAAACAGGATGCGATAATACGATTGTTTAACCATTGGCTTCCCAATATGCGATGATATGTTAATATTGATGATATATGTCTTTTTTGTTCTTTATAGCTGAGTACGTAAAGTGCTGTCTGTGGATTTCGTAAGTAGATTGATTCCCTTCAAGGTGAAAGAAGAATTGTGGTTTGTATAATTTACGTGGTTCTGAAATATTATTGTGGTAGTCATACGAGCAGTTTTTTTTTTCAGCAAATGGAGAATGGAACGGAAATATGGATCCTTTTTGTAGTCTTGATTGATGTTGAGCCAAAGCCCGAAAAATTATTCCGCGTGAATACTTGTCCTAGAAAAGCGACGTTTATGTGATTTTGCTGATGCTGTGAGCATTGCAGCCTACTGTTTTCGCTGGTGCGGGATGCACTGCAGCCTATATGATGTGTACTGAGGAAGTTTCCCTCTTGAAGGTAGAGGATGATTAAATAATTTTGATTATGGGAACGAAGGAAAGCTTGGTTTAAGGTAATAAGGATGAAGCAAAACATTTGTCATTTATACTACAGGAGGATTCGGATCTTTTGTGTCTGTTGTAAGTTCAATGTTAAGATGATACTGTTTTACAGAATAGAGGTGACCACAATTTTGCCATTCATGAGAAATGAATCCAGAATAACCACCACAGGAGAAATAACTGATTTGAAGGCGAAAGGTAACGTAAAGAAGGAACGAAATCGAAGCAAAATGGGTAAGAAAATGTAATATAACCTGTATAATTAAAATATTTTACCTTCTCAGAGCCATCTGTGTGATTAATTCTTGTAATAACGTAATTTTAGATGAAATTTTCTTACTGTTTTATGTGTGAATCTATGAGTATGATAAATGTATAATTGCGAGTCTCTTTTCAGGTGTTCGAACTGGTATAAATGTTTTTGCGTGTAAATAACCATTGTTCTTTTTACTGTGTATGTTTAAGGAAAGTTCTCCATTTATCATGTGACAAGACGTATGCCGCGAGCGTCAAGAAGAGGGCGAATTAGAACATTGCTGTAGGGGTGTAAACACTTTGTTGAAGTAGCATTGAAGTGGCTTGTGGGATTAATTAGTAGTGGATAGAAGTAGAATTTTGAGTAATGCATGTTTATGGGTAGTTAGTTTGTAGAATAGACAACAGGTGTGCATGTGTGTGTGTAAATAACATGTGAACCCCATGCTCTCCTAACCTATACTTGCGCAAGGCATAACCCTATTCATTTTAGTGAATTAATAAGTGGCATTTGATTTATTAAAACACAAGTGAACCACATTAGTGATGTGAATTTAAATATTATATTGTCAGTTCATTTAATTTTTATTTTTTTTACATTGTAAAGTCATTTCACTTTTATTTTTTATATTGTCAAGTCATTTAACTTTTAATTTTATATTGTCGATTCAGCTAACTTTGTTCTTAAAAATTGTGAAAGACAATACTAAGTGATATTATGTATGACATTGTGTAATCACATAAGGATGATGAAAAATTTCTGTGAATGCAGTTGAGAACGTGAAAGCGAACCGGCAAAACTCTTAAGAGACAGCGGGAGCAGCCAGACTAGTTGTAAACTGGCGGGTTTCCCAGCGGGACACGCTGTCAGCCAGGCCACTTTGGGAGCGCGGCCGACAACAAAAGAAGGATGGGACGCCGCAAACACTTTCCTTATACCTGCAGCTAATGGGCGGCCGCCCCGCGCGACCCTAGCTGAAGGGAATGACCTGAGATGGGCGAGCGGTCCACCGCGCGGAAATCCATCTCCTGGCAACGCACGCGACCGTGACGAGACGGCCGCGGAGAAACAACACAAGGGGCGTGGAGCCTTTTGACAGGTACTGTCCAAAGAAACTTGCAGACGTCAACGACGCCTATCGACATTTCCTGACGGATGCCTACTGTCAAGCGACAGTAATTCATGGTTAGATGTTCTCTGGTCGCTAAGGGTGACACGAAGAAGAGCCATTGAAGTGTCATCCTTGCCCAGGAATATCAACCTGGCATGTCAATCGAGGATACTGCACGAATTTGACAATACAAACATGGAACAAAATCGAGATGTACGTGACACAAGAGAAACTTCATGAGAGGGCAGAGACGGCGGGATCGCACGCAACAGATGGACAAAAAAATCCCTACTGACAGCTGCGGCGACGAACCCCCTCCCCCTCCCCTTATATTGTGCCACGGAACAGTGGAACTAGTGAGTGTATCAGTGAACAGTGATTATACGGTTCTTAGTTCAATGCATATACGTGTGTTTCTGTCACAGAAACTTTGACTCGTGTGTTTTGCAGGGACTCGATTTATTGATGTTTATTAAACTCTGACTCTTGTATTTTGCAGGTGTTCTATATTTTTGTTTTGTTTTGAAACTTTGACTCTTGCATTTTGCAGGTGTTTTATTTATTGGTGTTTTGTTTTAGATGTTGACTGTTGTACTGTTTTATTGATCAATGTTTGTTCTTGTGTTAGCTATTAGATTTGTGTTATTTTGTTTGGTAAATTCATTGCTGTGGCACTGCTTCCTTTATCAGTCAGATTGCTATTCATTCTCATTGGACTGTGATCGATTAGCCTTTGCATGGGGCATATTTATTGTGAGGAACCCCTTAAGGGTAACAATCACACAATTATTGTACTTTCAGTATAATGACACAGTGCTCATTGTTTGCTAACTAACTGAAATATTGTAGAGTGATTAAATTAGTGCCACATAGTTAGGTTAATCCTACAGATTATTAGTTTTATAAGATATAGAATTTTTTTGCGATAACCACTTAGTAAAACATGTTTTTTTTGTCGATTTTTTGCCTTTTGCGAATTGTGCATTGTAATGTTCTACTTTATGATACTGATGTTATTTGATGTTCTTTTTTTTAATTGCTGTGGCACCTTTGCTATTTTCATAAATTTTGCCTGTTAATAAACAGTCATAAATTTGCCTGTGATCAGTTGGCTCTTGCAATGAGCAAATACTGGTGAACTCCATAAGGGTAACAACCAGAAATTGTTTTCATATTAATGACACAGGAACCATTGTTTTTACTTGCTGACCGATTTAGGTCTACATGATCTTTTAAATAGGTGTCACAGATTGTGTGTTTTTATTTTTCTCTCTTTGAAATTGGTAGATTGTAAAGATGTTTGAAATTATTGTGTTTTAGCAAGTAGCTGGTGACCTTTTGCCTTTTTTTCTTTACACTTTTGGTTTAAGTAGGGTGTGAGAAGCCTGCTTGGGAATGTCCTAGCATGGCCAGAAAATTCCCTGCACAGTCTTTTCCCGGAGCGTTGGGGTTATGAAAGGTCTCTGTTGGATTCCTTTCATGTTTAATTTCTCAAATTTGTTGTCTTTTATGGAATAAATTCCTCTTCTAAATTTACTGTGGCGTTTCTGACTATCTGGGAGGAGACTGAGTAGTGGAACGTGTTACTTTTACACGTAAACAAGAACGATCTCTCACACTACTACACTTTAAAGCACAGTTTATATGTAATTCTTATATGTAATTCATGTCACACAGTCTCATACGGAACCTACATCCGCTTTCTTTTATATACTGTGTATGATAAGATACTGTCATCCCCCTTCCCTTCTGTGTGAGAGGATGAATGATCAAATGTGTTTGTAGCTGCATGCTTGAGGGTAGCAGACAAGGCTGTCTGCTAGAGAACAGTAGGACCAACGTTGAAACAGGTAGCTACGGTTCCTAAAAGCAGAGAGGTTTCCATTCTTAGTATGGTCCGGTCCGTCCCCTGTCATGTTGGTATAGGAAGCTGCCCCTCTGGCGCCTTCCGTTTGTCTTTGTGAGCGACTCTCAGGAGCACGCTGGGTAGTTCAGGGGTAGTCGGCACTTGGAGTCCAGTAGTAGCGCAGGGCAGTCCAGCAGTAGCAGTCTGGCGGTAGCGAGCGGCTGAAGTGGTAAGATCTCCGGCTAAGCGCGTGTCTGTTAAGTCCATAGGACAATGGATTTGTTAAGTTCAGCTTAACTGAGAATTTAATCATTTTATTTCGGGTTAGCTTTAAAATAGCTAAGGTTATCTTTAATTGCAGCGGAGTGTGATTCTCGTGTCCAGTTCAGATTAATTTGCGGTAGTTGCTTTGTTACTACTTTGTGAGTAAAGTGGAACCACGTGTTGGTCAGTAACTCTAAGTAAGATCAATCTTAAATGCAAATGCTTGTGTGATTATAACGTATCGTCTTGAAAAGATTTTGAATATACCAACTTTTCTTTATGTTCAACCCACGTGGCGTGTACTTTGTGAGACCAGTACCACGTGCTTATATAACTGTTTGACCCATCAGGTTAATAGTAAGACGTTAGTAACCAGTTCGAGGTTTTTGTTTTGTAATTTGCTTTTTGATCTAATTTATTTTTATTATCAAAATTATTGCGGAGTTATACGCTTTCTGTAAACCAAGTTGACCACGTGAAGGGTAATTACAAGACGGACAGGATTGTGCTACGAAAATAATTTCTTTAACTGAAAATTTGAATCTATTGGTTGTGGTTAACTTTCTGTTGCATGTGTTTCAATGTTCTTTGTGTGTTGTTTTATGAATGCAGTGTTGTATCCAGTCTCCCAATCTTGACTCCATATTTTATGTGTTCCGTAATATTCCAATTTCACAGTTTCACAATCGTAAATAAGGCACCAGCTCAAGTATAACTCACGTATAATATGCTGAAATTTCAATGAACAATCTCTAAAATAAATTTGGAAATATAAACTGATTTCTTTCTTTTTATTTAAATTCTCCTTTTATATAGATATATTACCGGTTGTTGTATGACTGTAAAAAGATTATAATCAATGATAGTCTGATTGGTAATGTGGTAAACCTAGACTAGTTACCCAGTCGTGAAACAGTGGCCCAGTAAACGCACGGTTAACCTCTCCCCAGACAGCTCAACGGCTTGTAACCCGCTTTCATGGTCTAATTAGCACCCGATCTCAGCATACCAAATTCAAGTCACAATCTTACGCTATTCAGCAAAGCAAATTAGAGTTACAATCTTTCACCATACTTTTACAAGGGAAACGGAAAACAAAGTGAAATAACAAAACGATCGTGTATAGGGTCATATTTTAGAGTCCTTAAATAACGGGGAACACATTATGACAGCAGTAAGACGCACAAGAGATAGTTGAGGTATAGGAATCCGCCGAGGTTCTCAATCATACTCCTTTGACCAGAGAAGTGTTACGGTAATACTGGGACAAGGAAACGAACAAAAAAGAGGTGCTGCACACACAACAGCTGCGCTGAGGAAACATGAGCTGAGATAGCAATTTCGGTGAGTTCGAGTTCAAAGTTATTTCAGCCCATAGGAGCATCCCTGAACTCCCAATGGGTAGAATCCACGTGGATTTTCACAGAAATTAAGCACTTCGAAATTGACGAATCAGCCCTATAATTTGTACTAGGTAGTAAAATCTCTTCCGTGTCATTCAGAGTGAAGAAGGAGCCACTGTGGAAATAATCATTCTTTCTGGCACCGCAAACACACACACACACACACACACACACACACACACACATATATATATATATATATATATATATATATATATATATATATATAGTGTTACAAAAAGGTACGGCCAAACTTTCAGGAAACATTTCTCACACACAAAGAAAGAAAATATGTTATGTGGACGTGTGTCCGTAAAAGCTTACTTTCCATGTTAGAGCTCATTTTATTACTTCTCTTCAGATCACAATAATCATGGAATGGAAACACACAGCAACAGAACGTACCAGCGTAACTTCAAACACTTTGTTACAGGAAATGTTCAAAATGTCCTCCGTTAGCGAAGATACATGCATCCACCCTCCGTCGCATGGAATCTCTGATGCGCTGATGCAGCCCTGGAGAATGGCGTATTGTATCACAGCCGTCCACAATACGAGCACGAAGAGTCTCTACATTTGGTACCGCGGTTGCGTAGACAAGAGCTTTCAAATGCCCCCATAAATGAAAGTCAAGAGGGTTGAGGTCAGGAGAGCGGGGAGGCCATGAAATTGAGAAGCGTACGAACACTTCGACTGAAATGTGCAGGAGCTCCATCGTGCATGAACCACATGTTGTGTCGTACTTGTAAAGGCACATGTTCTAGCAGCACAGGTAGTGTATCCCGTATGAAATCATGATAACGTGCTCCATTGAGCGTAGGTGGAAGAACATGGGGCCCAATCAAGATATCACCAACAATGTCTGCCCAAACGTTCACAGAAAATCTGTGTTGATGACGTGATTGCACAATTGCGTGCAGATTCTCGTCAGCCCACACATGTTGATTGTGAAAATATACAATTTGATCACGATGGAATGAAGCCTCATCCGTAAAGAGAACATTTGCACTGAAATGAGCTGTAACATGGAAATTAAGCGTTTCCGGACACATGTCCACATAACATCTTTTCTTTATTTGTGTGTGAGGAATGTTTCCTGAAAGTATATATATATATATATATATATATATATATATATATATATATATATATATAGAGAGAGAGAGAGAGAGAGAGAGAGAGAGAGACGCGTACGCCCGTTCTTCATTTATCACACAAAAAATATTCCGTAATCTAACAATTAATTTAGCATTCTACCGCAAAAGGATAAGCAAACTGCTCCGGTGACATTTTAAAAAGAAAAGCAAACACTATACAGGCACGCACTTCACCTACGGCACATTTAACTGAATGACAACCCATGTTTGTCACAGAAAGGATCACAAAACTGAACAATTAGTCTACAACGGAATACCAAGCAAACTACTTCTGCAGCATTTTAAAGAGGAAATGGGATCTGTGAGAGTTTTAAGTAGACGTGGGTTCTCACTCGTCACGGATTCTTGCCAATTAGGATACCCTTAGTACCACGGATCTTACGTCCTGTTATATCATGGAATGATTGTATGATGATGATGATGATGATGTTTGGATTGTGGGGCGCTCAACTGCGCGGTTATCAGCGCCCGTACAAATTCCCAACCGTATCTCGGTCCAATCTTCTACTTGCATGAATGATGATGAAATAATGAGGACAACACCAACAGCCAGTCATCTCGAGGCATCATTCTTTGTAGGCCACCAGTAAAGTCCACCTTCATACTCCAACAAATCAGGGAACTTCATTCACTGTATTATACGGACAAATTTAAAAAAAACAATATGTCATTTCTGTCAAGTCTACACCCCGACTCATGCTACTGTGCTGATTCCATGCAACAGACGGGCACATACGCAGTACTTCAGAAACATAACTTACGTCAGTTCTGGAGAGTCAAATCGCAGCCTTACAGCATTCCCGCACCATGCTCACCGCTCCAAATCACGCAGTGTGCCCTTTTAGGGCGATGACCAGTGTTTTGTCTGGTGATCTGTGACGGTGGTATCATCGCCACGTGTGTGACGCCTTTGAACGCCGCGCACAACCTTCCCGCGCTGGTACTACACTGTGGTGCGACCAGCGCCACTCAGGTATCGTCCTCTGCCGACTGTCATGAGGGACGGTCGGAGCCAGCGACGTGTGGAACGGTTGCAACCAGAGAGCGAGACGGAAGAACGAGCGTCGGACTGCGTCAACCGGCTACACGACGTGTTCCGCACAGAAGATGCCTTTGGTCGGTATCGTTGACACCGTGGGTGGTACCGACCATTAACCTTTTAGAGTTACAGAGAGCTGTGGTGATTGGAACGGTCATCGCCCAGGGATCTGAATACCGGACGTGTTCTATGTGGCTCAGCTGTGGCGTATATTCTGATAGTTGTGTTTTCTTTTCTAACTGTTCTCATTGCCCAAAGACAGACGAATGAGGAACTGCAGTAACTTTGATAGGATGAGCACATGTGTTGTATTCACGTCTGGTTGTTAATTAAATTAAACGTTTCATCGGAAACTTTTTTGGCATATTGTTTTAAATCAATTATTTCGTGTTGTTTTCAAAAGTTTGGGTTAAAAATTGTACTTAGAACTGTTGTGAAATGATAATTAAATAGACACCCTAGCTGCAAACAGGCGTTGATATACTTCACTCGGGACATGTTGAAAATGTGTGCCCCGACCGGGACTCGAACCCGGTATCTCCTGCTTACATGGCAGACGCTCTATCCATCTTTTTTTTTTTTTTAATTATTAATCTCATTTTGTTCGCTTTCGTTCGTTGCATCTGCTCGGGGCGGACGTCGTAAGACATCCGTTTAAGTTCGTTGTTGATCGAGTAACTCAGTTTTTGTATTACAGAGGGCAGCTAAACCTCTGACCGAACACGCTGAGCTACCGTGCCGGCATCCATCTGAGCCACCGCGGGCACAGAGGACGGTGCGTCTGCAGGGACTTATCCCTTGCATGCTCCCCGTGAGATCCACATTCCCAACATGTCCACACCACTACATTCGTAGTGCGCCTAATAGATGTTTGCCCATCATACTCATTACTCGTGGCAGATTAATGTACCAAGTCCCGTACGAGTTCGGGCATAGCGTGTGCGTTCGCACAAGAAGGTCAATGGCCGGGAAGCCATATTTTAACTATATATGACGGTAGTATCTGTTCTCGAAAGAACACATACCGTAGATGACCATGCGGCTTTGCTAGAAATGAAATGATAATTAAATAGACACCCTAGCTGCCAACAGGCGTTGATATACTTCACTGGGAACATGTTGAAAATGTGTGCCCCGACGGGGACTCGAACCCGGTATCTCCTGCTTACATGGCGAACGCACACGCTATGCCCGAACTCGTACGGGACTTGGTACATTAATCTGCCACGAGTAATGAGTATGATGGGCAAACATCTATTAGGCGCACTACGAATGTAGTGGTGTGGACATGTTGGGAATGTGGATCTCACGGGGAGCGTGCAAGGGATACGTCCCTGCAGACGCACTATCCTCTGTGCACTCGGTGGCTCAGATGGATAGAGTGTCTGCCATGTAAGCAGGAGATACCGGGTTCGAGTCCCGGTCGGGGCACACATTTTCAACATGTCTCCAGTGAAGTATATCAACGCCTGTTGGCAGCTAGGGTGTCTATTTAATTATCATTTCATTTCTAGCAAAGCTGCATGGTCATCTACGGTATGTGTTCTTTCGAGAACAGATACTACCGTCATATATAGAACTGTTGTATTAAGTCTACCTCATCACCCCAAGACACTTAATTCCCTGTTACAGATCTTAGCATCCTAATGCTAGTACCGGCAGCTACTTTCCTCTCGTAACTGACGCTAGCCTCAACCTCTCAGTGATGTCAAGATATGCCAGGAAAGAGGCGTGGTTCGGATTCCACGTTACGCTGTAGGTACTCTTTCGCCGGCGGGATTACTGGGATATGATATCACCGAAGTGGTGTCCAGTTGAAAAATCTTGCGAACAGGTGGTTGAACATCCCTCTTAAAGGGAATCCCAGCCAATCAGGTCATGCGAATTTCTCTCGGCATTACTTGCTTTGTTGTACAAATCTAGCGACGTTTGCAGTGCGTGATTACGCAGTAAACTTCACATCACGAACACTAACTGTGTCAACGGGTATATGTCCACGTCAGCCAAGTGGCCAATCAGTTCCCACTCCGTTTCCAAGGCCCGTCAAGAAGCGAACGCTCAACCACTCGTGAAACAAGTCGATCATTAACGAAGTAGACAGCCGTCTGAGGGGCGTAACCGTAACCACAACACCGGAATGGTGAACTGCTGGTGGTCCTTACACACCTTGTCTTCAGAGGGTCAGTATGTGTGACGTGATGCTGGTAGTGCCAGTGTTGTAAGTTTGCCTTCCCAGAGTTATCGACAATTTCCTCGTCTGTTCTGCAGTCGATTTTTGACGAGGACGCTATAACTAGTATTAATAGTGACACTTTTTGTTTTCCCCGTCATGAAACGTACAAGCCGGCAAGTGTGGCCGAGCGGTTCTAGGCGCTACAGTCTGGAACCGCGCGACCGCTACGGTCTCAGGTTCGAATCCTGCCTCGGGCATGGATTGTGTGCGATGTTCTTAGGTTTGTTCGGTTTAAGTAGTTCTAAGTTCTAGGGGACTGATGACCTCAGCAGCTAAGTCCCATAGTGCTCAGAGCCATCTGAACCATTTTTTGAAACGTACAAACGTTTCGGGCTATCAGCATCATCGCTGTCGTCATCATTATCACCATCATTTCCATACTCATCATCATCATCGTCACCCTCGTCATCATTTAAGACACTTAATGTCCTCCAAAATGGTTCCAATGGCTCTGAGCACTATGGGACTCAACTTCTGAGGTCATTAGTCCCCTAGAACGTAGAACTAGTTAAACCTAACTAACCTAAGGACATCACAAACATCCATGCCCGAGGCAGGATTCGAACCTGCGACCGTAGCGGTCTTGCGGTTCCAGACTGCAGCGCCTTTAACCGCACGGCCACTTCGGCCGGCTGTCCTCCAAAACCCGAGAGTAAAAAAGTATGAGGGTATAAAGTGGAATGGTCACACAAGCATAAACGTAAATGAGGTGAATGATGAGCTCTGATTCATTACTCAATCGGGAAATTGCAATTTTGGGCTTCAGACACTATACCAAAATGATAACACCCATCTTCTAGGATTGTAGAGAATGTTATGAAACATTTTATGAAAAACAAATTCAGCATGGAAACCAGTATCTGGGGACAGGTTCGAAAGACCCTCCAGACATCGAAGTGACGATTAGTAGGCGCAAGTCACGACCATGAAAATTGTTAATAGTGTTAGCCCTTACCTACCTGTTCACCCATCAGTGCGACATGTTTGCGAACGAAGGATAACTTTGCGGAGCCTTGACTGTAGAAGTCTGAATTTTGTCTATCCACGTAACGGTGCACTTCGAGAAACACCTTGTCGTCATTCTACAAATATCTGCCTTGCAATAGATTCTTTATCCAAGGAAAGAGGGAGAATGACTACCACATCTGGATAACATCTAGTGTGAGCAAAACAATTGGTAGCTCAGAGAGTCAGAAGATGTGTCAGAGTTGGGGCACTGCTGTGGAGCGAAAACACAACCTTGGGAGACTTCCTGCGATGGTCCGTCTTGGTCGCCTAATATAATATCATCATGAGATTTCGGCAGTATGTTGCGGTGACTGTTTGCCTCTTACATCTACATCTACATCTACATGGATACTCGGCAAATCACATTTAAAAAGTGCCTGGCCTAGGATTCATCGAATCACCTTTACAAGTCTCTATTATTCCAATCTCTTATAGCGCGCGGAAAGAGTGAACACCTATATCTTCCCTTACGAGCTCTGATTTCCCTTATTTTATCGGGGTGATCGTTCCGCCCTATGTAGGTCGGTGTCAACAAAATATTTTCGCATTCGGAGGAAAAAGTTATTGATTGGAATTTCGTGAGAAGAGTCCACGCAATGGAAAACGACTTTCTTTTAACTATTTCCAGCCCAAATCCCGTATCATTTCTGTGACACTCTCTCCCATATTTCGCGATAATACAAAACGTGCTGCCTTTCTTTGAACTTTTTCGATGTACTCCGTCAGTACTACCTGATAAGGATCCCACACCGCACTGTAGTATTCTAAAAGAGGACGGACAAGCGTAGTGTACGCAGTCTCCTTAATAGGTCTGTTACATTTTCTAAGTGTACTGCCAATAAAACGCAGTCTTTGGTGAGCCTTCCCCACAACATTTTCTGTGTGGTCCTTCCAATTTAAGTTGTTCGAAATTATAATACCCCGATATTTAGGTGAATGTACGGCTTTTAGATTAGGCTGATATATAATGTAACTGAAGTTTAATGAGTTCCGTTTAGTACTCATGTGGATGACTTCACACTTTTCGTTATTCAGGATCAATTGCCACTTTTCGCACCATTCAGATATTTTTTCTAAATCGTTTTGCAGTTTGTTTTGATCTCCTGATGACTTTATTAGTCGATAAACGACAGCGACATCTGCGAACAACGGAACACGGCTGCTCAGATCATCTCCCAGATCATTTATATAGATAAGGAAAAGCAAAGGACCTATAACACTACCTCTGGAACGCCAGAAATCACTTCTGTTTTACTCGATGACTTTCCGTCAATTACTACGAACTGCGACCTCTCTGACAGGAAATCACAAATCCTGTCAGATAACTGAGACGATAGTCCATAAGCACGCATTTCACTACGAGCCGCTTGTGTGGAGCAGTGTCAAAAGCCTTCCGGAAATCCAGAAATATGAAATTGACCTGAAATCCCTTGTGAATAGCACTCAACACTTCATGTGAATAAACAGCTAATTGTGTTTCACGGAAACGATGTTTTCTATACCCATGTTGACTGTGTGTCAATAGACAGTTTTCTTCGAGGTAATTCATAATGTTCGAACACAATATATGTTCTAAAATCCTGCTACATACCGGCGTTAACGATATGGGCCTGTAATTTAGTGGATTACTCACACTACCTTTCTTGAATACTGGTGTGACCTGTGCAACTTTCCAGCAATATTGGCTACAAACTCATGACTGGAGCCCCAAAGAGCAGCAGTATCACCTTGCTCGATTTTCATTGGACCTCTTCAGGCAGTGGAGAATACACATGTTTCTACTGCCTCTTTGCTCCTTTTTTCTTGTGGCCATATTGAAACACTCTGCACCCCTCCGTGGTGAATAGGTAGCTAGGGAGTCATCTGGATTGACCAACGCAGCTCCAGTAATTCATCTGGCGCAGGCCTCACCAACGTTTGCGCTCCCGGAGCGCGCACGCGATCCACGAGAGTATTGGAGTCTGCTGGGCGCTCCAGTTTCCCCCACCACTGCACTGTTCCTCGCGTCTTTGAGTGAGACAGCTGTATGCTGAAGGCTACACACGCGGGAAACTTAGGAAGACATGTTTAAAACACAATGCAGCTACACTACTGGCCATTAAAATTGCTACACCACGAAGATGACGTGCTACAGACGCGAAATTTAACCGACGGGAAGAAGATGCTGTGATATGCAAATTATTAGCTTTTCAGAGCATTCACAAATGGTTGGCGCCGGTGGCGACACCTACAACGTGCGCACATGAGGAAAGTTTCCAACCGATTTCTCATACACAAACAGCAGTTGACCGGCGTTGCCTGGCGAAACGTCGTTGTGATGCCTCATGTAAGGAGGAGAAATGCGTAACATCACGTTTCCGACTTTGATAAAGGTCGGATTGTAGCCTATTGCGATTGCGGTTTATCGTATCGCGACATTGCTGCTCGCGTTGGTCGAGATCCAATGACTGTTAGCAGAATATGGAATCGGTGGGTTCAGGAGGGTAATACGGAATGCCCTGCTGGATCCCAAAGGCAACGGCCTCGTATCCTTAGCAGTCCAGATGACAGGCATCTTATCCGCATGCCCGAGCGAGGTGGCGCAGTGGTTAGCACACTGGACTCGCATTCGGGAGGACGACGGTTCAATCTCGTCTCCGGCCATCCTGATTTAGGTTTTCCGTGATTTCCCTAAATCGCTTCAGGCAAATGCCAGGATGGTTCCTTTGAAAGGGCACGGCCGATTTCCTTCCCCATCCTTCCCTCACCCGAGCTTGCGCTCCGTCTCTAATGACCTCGTTGTCGATGCGACGTTAAACACTAATCTACTACTCTTATCCACATGGCTTTTTTTTTTTTTTTTTGAACTGATAGTGCAGCCACGTCTCGATCCCTGAGTCAACAGGGGACTTATGCAAGACAACAACCATCTACACGGACAGTTCGACGACGTTTGCAGCAGCATGGACTATCAGCTCGGAGACCACGGCTGCAGTTACCCTTGACGCTGCGTCACAGACAGGAGCGCCTGGGATGGTGTACTCAGCGACCAACCTGGGTGCACTAATGGCAAAACATTTTTTCGGATGAATCCAGGTTCTGTTTACAGCATCATGATGGTCGCATCCGTGTTTGGCGACATCGCGGTGAACGCACATTGGAAGCGTGGATTCATTATCGCCATACTGGCGTATTACCCTGCGTGATAGTATGAGGTGCCATTGGTTACACGTCTCGGTCACCTCTTGTTCTCATTGACGGCACTTTGAACAGTGGACGTTACGTTTCAGATGTGTTACCGACCCGTGGCTCTACCCTTCATTCGATCCCTGTGAAACCCTACATTTCAGCAGGATAATGCACGACCGCATGTTGCAGGTCCAGTACGGGCCTTTCTGGATACAGAAAACGTTCGACTGCTGCCCTGGCCAGCACATTCTACAGATCTCTCACCAACTAAAACGTCTGGTCAATGGCGGCCGAGCAACTGGCTCGTCACAATACGCCAGTCACTACTCTTGATGAACTGTAGTATCGTGTTGAAGCTGCATGGGCAGCTGTACCTGTCCACGCCATCCAAGCTTGTTTGACTCAATGCCCAGGCGTATCAAGACCGTTATTGCAGCCACAGGTGGTTGTTCCGGGTACTGATTTCTCAGGATCTGTGCACCCAAATTGCGTGAAAATGTAATCACATGTCAGTTGTAGTATAATTCATTTGTCGAATGAATACCCGTTTATCATATGCATTTCTTCTTGGTGTAGCAATTTTAATGGCCAGTAGTGTGCTTCTGAGAGACTAATATTGCAGCATACTTTTACATGCAGGTATTTATCATATGTTTCTATTTCCAACTTTTTATTTTTCTGCGAAAGAAATTACTTTTATTACTCGATTGAATAAATTTGACTGTGTTGTGACGTTTATAACCTTATAAACATTTAAGTTTTAGAATATTTAATAATTCTGGAACTATGGTTCGTGATATAGTGAGACGCGTGGAGTTACGCCGATTATAGTCTATTAAACCCGAACGCTGGTGGTGTTACGGTGTGAAGTCAAGTGCCGGCACGCCAGTCGGAAACGAGAGAGCAGAGAGGGATGTGAAGAAGACGTCAACCAATTGCACGCTGACCGACCCCTCTCCAGGACGACAACGCAACGGCGGTGGCCTCGAAGAGGACGTAAGCACAGCACCGACTGGTCGCGGCACTTCTATAGCAGCATCAGGATTAGGCACTTCAACAGTAGGAATTGTGTATACTGAAGAAATTTGTTTATTTGGATGTCGCCCTTTGCTTGCAACACTTCTGTGTTATTGTCAAAGCTAAGTATTGTCATTGTTGATTTCGTAATAAAACTCATAATACGATATGTTTGAATGGAGACTGGGAAACACCTGAAGGCACTGTGCAAATGGTGGACAAATTTAGATACCTTGGGAGAATTTATAATAGGAAGGAACAGGAGCAAGGAGGGAATAACAGAGAGCATAAAGAAGATGAGGTCAGCCTTCTGCATGACGAGAGAGACATACAATAAAAAGAATATATCCACAGAGGCAAAGATTAGCCACTAGAAGATAACGGTGAGGAATGCAGTATTATATGCTGCTGAGACGATGAAACCAGGAAGAAATGGGGCAGAACAACTAGAGAAAGAAGAGAGAAAAATACTAGGTTCCAAAAGAGTATTGTCATTGTTGATTTCGTAATAAAACTCATAATACGATATGTTTGAATGGAGACTGGGAAACACCTGAAGGCACTGTGCAAATGGTGGACAAATTTAGATACCTTGGGAGAATTTATAATAGGAAGGAACAGGAGCAAGGAGGGAATAACAGAGAGCATAAAGAAGATGAGGTCAGCCTTCTGCATGACGAGAGAGACATACAATAAAAAGAATATATCCACAGAGGCAAAGATTAGCCACTAGAAGATAACGGTGAGGAATGCAGTATTATATGCTGCTGAGACGATGAAACCAGGAAGAAATGGGGCAGAACAACTAGAGAAAGAAGAGAGAAAAATACTAGGTTCCAAAAGAGGTGGAGAGAGGTGGATGCGAAGACCTAGGGAAGAATTGTACCGGAACATGAGAACAATATTCGGGTAAATCAGACTCAAAAGGCAAGGTTCGCTGGACATGTAGTTAGGCTGAGTTTGGACAGAATGACGAAGAGAGTTTGGGAAACAATATGTAGGACAAGAGGAAAGACAGGAACCAGGTGGGTGGTTGAACTTCGGAAGGACTGGTTGGAATTAGGGATCAAGATCGAAGGAAAGGAAAATTGGAGGAACAAATATACATCGACCAATAGGCCGGAAATCAATGACAGAGAAGAATACAGGATAAGATCAGAGTGTCACCAGTGAAGCCGACAGGAGAAACGGACACTGAAGATTTCGGAAGAAGAGCGGGAGAGAAGAAGAGAAAGAATGATGAGGTTCTGGAGAAGAAGAGGAAAATGCAGTCCAGGAAGGGGCTACCCTTGGTCCTACAGAGGCCGTAACGCAAGAAGAAGAAGAAGTCTGAATGCTGTTTAGTGACCCGAGAAAGCAGGATTCAGCAAGTAGGACTTCGTTATATTCATACAGGGAGAAAAAACTTTCAGGCATATTTGGGAATCAAGTATTGAAATATCTTAGTGACTTGTCTGAGAAGTCTAGGACATCGTTATTGTGGTAACATTTTATAAAAGTCTTATAAATTCCGTTATTGGACTGACTGGTGCTCCGCTGTAAGTCCATCACCTCAAGTCTGAAGTAATGAGGTACATCAGCGCCGAAAAGCGAAAATCGTCTAACAAATAAATCGAAATCCATCCATAATCGTGAAAGGTATTACAATGTATTTGAGAACTCATGACGAAATGTTTGAATTACTTAAACGTATTCAGTCATATCTCGTCCTCAAATGAGTTTATTTATTGTTCCGTGGGACCAAATTAAGGAGAAGTCTCCATGGTCATGGAACGAGTCAATACATGAAATTATTACACGATATTAGAAACAGATAAAATGGAATATAAGAAACGTATTCAGGCGACAATTCGTAAGTTTAAATAAAGAAAATCAACATTGTAACACTGGAATTTGCTTAATTTTTCCGCTCTTCCAGGAGATCCTCGACAGAATAGGAGGAGTGAGCCATGAGGAAACTCTTCAGTTTAGATTTAAAAGTGTTTGGGCTACTGCTAAGATTTTTAAGTTCTTGTGGTAGCTTATTGAAAATGGATGCAGCAGAATACTCCACTCCTTTCTGCACAAGAGCCAAGGAAGTGCATTCCACATGCAGATTTGATTTCTGCCTCGTATTAACTGAGTGGAAGCTGCTAACTCTTGGGAATAAGCCAATATTGCTAACAACAAACGACATTAAAGAAAATATATACCGTGAGGGCAATGTCAGAATTGCCAGACTATTGAATAGGGGTCGACAAGAGGTTCGTCCGCAGCTCGTGGTCGTGCGGTAGCGTTCTCGCTTTACACGCCCGGGTTCCCGAGTTCGATTCCCGGCGGGGTCAGGGATTTTCTCTGCCTCGTGATGACTGGGTGTTGTGTGCTGTCCTTAGGTTAGTTAGGTTTAAGTAGTTCTAAGTTCTAGGGGACTGATGACCATAGATGTTAAGTCCCATAGTGCTCAGAGCCATTTTGACAAGAGGTTCTCGAACTTACACCACATATAGCTCGAACAGCCGGTTTTTGAGCCAAAAATATCCTTTCTGAATCAGAAGAATTACCCCCAAAAATAATACCATACGACATAACCGTATGAAAATGTGCAAAGTAGACTACTTTTCGTGTTGAACCGTCACTTATTTCAGATACTGTTCTAATGGTAAATAAAGCAGCATTTAGTTTCTGAACAAGATCCTGAACATGGACTTTCCACAACAGCTTACTATCCGAAGGCCTGGGAACTTGAACTGTTCCGTCTCGCTTATAATATGTCCATTCTGTCTGATCAAAATATCGGTTCTTGTTGAATTGTGAGTTAGAAACTGTAAAAACTGAGTCTTACTGTGATTTAGCATCAAATTATTTTCCACAAGCCACCAACTTATTTCATGAACTACATTATTTGATACTGTTTCAATATTACACACGAGATCCTTCACTACCAAGCTGGTGTCATTAGCAAAGAGAAATATTTTTGAATCACCTGTAATACTAGAAGGGATATCATTTATATAAATAAGAAACAGCAGTGGCCCCAGCACCGACCCTTGGGGAACGCCCCACTTAACAGTGCCCCATTGCGACTGAACATCACTACCACTCTCAATATTGCGGAGAATTACCTTCTGCTTTCTGTTCTTAAAGTAAGAGACGAAGCAATTGTAAGCTACTACCCTTACTCCATAATGGTCCAATTTGTAAAACCAATCCGTACATTTGACAGGAAATTATGTGAATTTAAATGCTCCAGTAACCTTGTATATACAACCTTCTCGGTAACTTTAGCAAACACCGATGGCATACAAATAGGTCTATAATTGTCAACATTATCCCTGTCTCCCTTTTTATAAAGTGGCTTCACCACCGAGTACTTTAATCGGTCAGGAAACCGACCACTCCTATAGGAAAAGTTACAGATATGGCTAAGTACTGGGCTAACATACATAGAACAATACGTCAGTATTCTGCTAGATACCCCGTCATATCCATGAGAGTTCTTGGTCTTTAGTGATTTAATTATTAACTCAATCTCCCTCTTGTCAGTATCATGGAGGAGCATTTCAGTTAACAGTCTCGGAACACTTTTTTCTACAAGCGCTATATGATTCCCTGTTGGGACCAGGTTTCTATTTAGTTCACCTGCTACATTCAGAAAGTGATTATTAAATACTGTACATATATGCAACTTATCAGTAACACGGACATTCCCACTACGCACTGATTCTATATCCTCGACCTGTCTCTGCAGACCAGCCACTTCCTTTACGACTGACCATATGGGTTATGGGAAGTGTTTCATTTCATGAATATGAAGCTAATTTTTCCACACGATTAATTTTTATTTGATAGCATCAGTCTTGTCTGCCATATCCGTTACCAAATAATTCTTCGCTTGCTCAGTTTTATTCCCCAACGGCTGCCTTCAGTACAGCCATCATTCACAGTTATTCATAAAAAAACAAGTGCATCACGTGCTCTTTGTGGCTGTGTAAAGACGATCCAATAATTTTTTTTTTTCCAGTTCATAATGGTGCGATGGCATATTAATTAACCCCATTGCTTGGCCTTTAATCAATATGAAAATTAAGGCAGTTCCCATTACGAGTGGCTTGTCTTTTACAAGTATTTTTATTTTTATTTATTTATTTTTGGACAAGTGCGTAGACGCCGGTGCACTCCTAACGCAGAGCTACATCTAATTTAACGTAATTAGTACTGTCGGTAAACTGCTTGGCGTCTGACAACGTGACTGTCCAGATCTAGCGGCGTCCAGTTGCAGCCTTTATTGTCCTTTTCGTCCCCGGCAGACAGCCGCACTTGCCGTGGCTCAGTGAGTGCTGAGCGGGACCGCTGCCGGAGCGCACGTGTTCCAGGAGTGCTGTCTGGCCAGACCTGCTCTAGCGTCTTGCAACAATACTGTGCAGCGGCGATTTGGATGTGTGTTAGCACTGTAGATCTTTACCTGGAAAAGAAAGAAAAACTAACGAAATTTTTCTGGAGTGATATTTAAAGCTTCGTGAAAATCCCCCGTGTATGGTCCTGCATCTAGCCCTCTACTTCGATAGTAAACTTGAGTTTACACGCTCCACAGTACCATGACTGTTGTCAGGCTCATTGTCAGGAGTACCGCTTACGTTATATCAGCGGAAAAAAATTGCTTTTCCTGCCGAGGTAATCCTCCAGTGGCATGCAACAATCTTTCTCGTACGATGACGATACCGAACACACTTTCCTGCCCCGAGTTTGATCCCTGTACAACCTGTACTGCCTCTCAAAGTTCGCCAGTATCTCTTTGTTATACTGTGCGGATCAGAAGCTGCGATGGTAAGAGGCTGAGTCAAATGAAAACCACAAATTTGTAATAACAAATCGGAATTTAGCGCCGTTATCCTGTAAGTTGGTAAGCGTGCTAGAAACGGCGTGCAGAATGGCCTGTAGGTGGCAGTATAGTGCAGATGCACACATACCATCGCAGTATCAGTATAAAGATGGCCGCCCCACTTGCGACTTGCACCAGGGAAGAATAGCGTTCCGTTATTCGGAAGGTGTGAAACCTATTGAAATTCATCGACGAATGAAGGTTCAGTACGGTGATGCATGTTTGTCACAGCAGCAAGTCTACGAATGGAGTAGGAAGTTCGCAAATGGTGTGACTTCAATGGAAGATGCTCCTCTTCCAGGTCAGGCACAACGAGTTGTGACTCCACAGAACATTGCAGCAGTTGAAGCCATAGTGAAGGAAAACCGCCGAGTGACGCTGAATGACATTGCAGCATGTTTACAGATTAGTCGTGGGTCGGCGCACCACATTGTGCATGATGTGCTCCAGTTTAACAAAGTATCCTCAAGATGGGTGCCACGGCAGCTGACTCCTGAAATGAGAGAACGACGTGTTCACGCTTGTGAAGAGCTTCTTTGGCGCTTTGAACGAGCAGGTGATGGCTACGTTGCAAGAATCGTTACTAGGGACGAAACCTGGGTTCACTTCCACCAACCGGAAACGATGAGAGCGAGCAAGGAATGGCGCCATTCCTCATCACCAAAACCAAAGTGGTTTCGAACAGAACCATCAGCAGGGATGCTGAATCTCTTTTGGGAGGAAAAAGGCGTCATTTTGAAGCATTACACGCCTAGAGGGACCACTGTCACCAGTGCACCATACACAGATCTAAAAAATCATCTGCGGTGTGCAATCAAATCAAAGGGACGCGGATTCCTGTCAGCAGGTGTCCTTTTGCAACTTGACAATGCAAGGCCCCACACTGCCCGTACAACAGTTGCAACAATCACAGACCTGCATTTTGAGTGTCTTCCTCATCCTCCATACTCACCAGACCTTCCCCCAAGTGATTTCCATATGTTTTGACCACTCAAAGACGGAATAGGAGGAGAGATTTTCCGTTCTGATGAAGAGGTACGCTACGCGTTGCATGAGTGGTTGCGCGGACTACCAAAAGACTTTTTTTTCTAAAGGAATTTATGCACCTTGTAAGCACTGGAGGACTTGCATTGAGCGTGGGGGAGATTATGTTGAAAAGTGATACAGCTTTGTACCACTTCTGCACAATAAAAATATTTTTAAAAATATTTAAGGTTTTCATTTGACTCACCCTCGTATATTAATCCCTTTGCTTGGCCTTTAAGCGATATGAAAATGTAATGCAAAACGTAAATTTAATTTAATTTAATTTAATAATTGTAATTAAGTAACTGTTCTCGCAGTTTACTTCTGTTTGATGTAAAAAACTGATCAAAAAAACTTTGAAAAAATGCGTGTCTTTCTGAAGTAGCATCTCTCTTTCTTACGAAATGCTGTAAGATAAAAACATGTGTAAAGAACAGCATTTTACTGAAACCTACTTCTAAAAAAAAAGCATGATCCACTTATTTGAAGAGAAATAAGCATCACACGTCACTTTAAATAGAAAATGCATGTATCATACGTGACTGTAGTTTGCTTCTTTACAGGAATGTTTACTCGAGACAAGTTTTTATAGCTCCTGAGAAATATTAAAACAAATTGCCTTGTTTATATTTTTCTCGCGGTAATAGTTAGCTGTAATTTGTAAATTGAAGATTCCATTTCATTGTTAAACTGTTTTCTTCATATTAAGGCATTATTTTTTCGTATTACGAGAGAGCACCATGTTGCTTCAATCTTTAACTTCAACTCCCAGCGCTCGGTGCATTTTAAATTAACGTCCTGCGTTTAATCGGCATTAAGTATTTAAACGACGAGCGATAAAACCGTTAAAGAGATAGCTCAGGTAAAATTTTGGTTAAATATGATATTTGATTTACCCTCGATCAATTGCGTTTATATCAGGACTATTGTTTCACAGCTTCATATAAACGAGGAAGTTATCCATCTTATTTAAAAGCAGAAACTCTGTACCTCAGTTTATTCCTTATTCTACCGATGACTGCGCAGATTTATATCGAAATAATGTAGTTCCATTCAGTTTAAAGGGGACATATTTATGACATGGTTTTGAGTGTGTGTGTGTGTGTGTGTGTGCGTATGTGTGTGTGTGATCGGGAGAGGAAGGTGGGAGGTATTTGTGTGTGTTTATCTGCCGGAATTTATTGACTGACGTATTCATGATCTGGTTTTGAGTGTATGTGTGTACGTATGCGTGTATGATGGAAGGGGGGAGGTGGGAGGTATTTGTGTGTGGTTGCTTGTCGGAATTTATTGATTATGAAACACTACAGCCAGTTAAATTTAATAAAAGCTAATATATTAATGTTAAACACACTACATTGTGCCGGACTGTGGCACAAGCGATGTATCATAGGACACCGAGTACTTCAAAACATCTTCGTCACCGTAGCTCCAACTACGCAACGCAACAGCCGTCACCTACACGGACAGGAACCAGAGTACGAGCAGTACATCACACAAGAGGCAGATGGAATGCAAAACGACAGTTTTGTGTCCGTACTATCCACTAATGTCCGCATACTGAGCCTATCTGAGCGGCCGCGGTTGGCAGGAGCGGCGCTCCTGTCGTGGTGCGGTCCTGTTCCGCTCACCATTGGTCGAAGATGGAATACTGATAACCAAACAGGTCAGTGTTTAATATATGATCTTCCATTCTACTCGGCACGCCCATTGGTAATTTGAGCTGCAGTCTGGAACCGCAAGACCGCTACGGTCGCAGGTTCGAATCCTGCCTCGGGCATGGATGTTTGTGATGTCCTTAGGTTAGTTAGGTTTAACTAGTTCTAAGTTCTAGGGGACTAATGACCTCAGTAGTTGAGTCCCATAGTGCTCAGAGCCATTTGAACCATTTTTTGGTAATTTGATTTCCCCTGTCTGAAATAAAAAACTTACTAAATTTGGATCCATAATTCAGTTATTTCTAGACTAGATGACGCCGAGGCATAATCCATGTACTTTATGACTGAATGTGAATTATGTCTGTTATTGACGTATGGTACCATTGTTCTGGTATATCTGCTTGTATTTATAATCTAATTTATTTTCAAAGCACTAGACAGATATATACAAATTTTAAAATTATGGACAAGTAGAGGAGTTTTGCTATTTGGGGAGCAAAATAACTGTTGATGGTCGAAGTAGAGAGGATATAAAATGTAGACTGGCAATGGCAAGAAAGCGTTTCTGAAGAAGAGAAATTTGTTAACATCGAGTGTAGATTTAAGTGTCAGGAAGTTGTTTCTGAAAGTATTTGTATGGAAGTGAAACATGGACGATAAATAGTTTGGACAAGAAGAGAATAGAAGCTTCCGAAATGTGGTGCTACAGAAGAATGCTGAAGATTAGATGGGTAGATAATATAAGTAATGAGGAGGTATCGAATAGAATTGGGGAGAAGAGGATTTTGTGGCACAACTTGACTAGAAGAAGGGATCGGTTGGTAGGACATGTTCTGAGGCATCAAGGGATCACTAATTTAGTACTGGAGGGCAGCGTGGAGGGTAAAAATCGTAGAGGGAGACCAAGAGATGAATATACTAAGCAGATTCAGAAGGATGTAGGTTGCAGCAAGTACCGGGAGATGAAGAAGCTTGCAGAGGATGGGGTAGCATGGAGAGCTGCATCAAACCAGTCTCAGGACTGAAGACCACAACAACAACAACAACATGGACAAGTGATGGGCACAATTTTAAAATTGTAAAGTAAGTGAGATAATGACAGCATTATAATAATACAAACGTTTTTTCCTTAGAAAAGTATATCCTCATATTATGCATTATGTCCAGGTCTGCCAGATGAAGCTAGTGACAGCAAAATCAAGACTTTTGCACTTTGTGGTTGTTGTTGTTGTTGTTATATTCAGTCCAAAGTCTATTATGAAGCAGTTCTCCAGCTAGTCTATCGTATGCAAGGCTCATCATTTCCGAATAACTGTTGCAACCTAAATCCATCTTAATCTGCTTACTGTATCCGTTCCTTGGGCTCCAAGTACAATTTTTACCCACCACACTTCTCCTCATTGCCAAGTTGCTGTCTATTCGTAAAAATGTTTCTTACAAGAGTATCGGAAAACAACCTTAAAGGAGATTTGTAGACATTGTAAAGGGCCTACAACGAACGTTCCTGTATTTCGAAACTGTCATCGAAGCCTTGGAAGGATACTAGGTGACATAAGCAATGCTTCTAGTGTATGGTCTGTGGCTCATCTGTTTCAGGGCGTTCGATAAGTAATCCCCAATAAAACAGGACACCGAAGGCGTCATTGTTGAATTACACTGTAAGCTATTAAAGTAGGCAATACAAGAAATAGCTACGGCACAGTTCCTTGTAGAAGCAGGAAGTGTTCATCTTTTACATGGGTAGCAGAGTTCTCATGTGCTGTGCATGATAATGGCTTGCTTGAACTGCGAGAGTAGCGTCAGATGCTACCGTGATAATTGCATTGTCTCAAAGGAAAACTTACTGGTGTGTAAACAGTGGGAAGGAGCACAGCAACAACAGATATACAAGCTGTAAGAATTATAAATGCAGGTATTTCTCTCGGTGAGTGAGGATGGTGCACTGAACAACATTACATCAGTACTGACGCTATTTTCAGGCTACTAATTATAACTATAGCAATCGTATGTTTTTAGACTGGTTAATACCTCCAAGTACATGTGGCAAGAGCAAGTCATTAACGCTTGTTTTCCCTCGAGCAGCAGGGCAGGTGTTGAAGTGTGGACACACGGACGCAAAACGGTTAGTCTATACTGAATGGAGTAGGCCACTTAGTGGTGCGATTACAATCGTGCAGCTCGTAAAGTATGTTAGGTGTTTGTGGGAAGGCTGGTCGACGAAAAGAAAAAACGCAAATGTGTGTACATATTAAGGTCCCACATATAAAAATATCTGCATTTCTACCCGTTATATACTGTATGAAAGCTAGTATCCTGTTCTGTAATGCAGCCGTGCAGATCAAACACTGTCGCTCCCATTTCCGTTATGCGCCGAAGCAGGAATATTCTTGAAGAGCGCCTCCTTTTAGAGCAGTACATTCAATCTAATTCCATGGGACAAGAATAGATTGTGGTGTCTTAACCTTCAAATTAATTTTACATTATGTGCCAGAATTTATTTGCTTTACGTTTCCTTACTGTTAATGTACTGATGATTCTTCCTGCGCCTTACAGATGAAACCAGACCAAGGAATTTGCCGCAGCCAACAATGACACCAAACTCATATTAGATTTGTGGCTTCCCTCCCTTCTCCCCACCCCTACACGATGTCATTATAGTCACAGAAATTATCTGAGTTACATGGCACAAAGCTTAAACAGCCTTTAATGAAATTTTCTCTATTTCGTTCTGTTGCCGATTCAAGGTGGGGCTTACATGAATTGAGCTCCAAATTGAATAAAGAGAGTTTTCTTTCGTGTCATATGGACTTCGACTATTTTTTAAAGGCACATCAGCGGCCCGAAATATGTAAGTATTTGTGCTTATACTATTTTGTTTTACATTTTAGGCGTTATATATTGAGGTTAGAAACAGTTCCGACATTTTATCATTTTCTATGATGTAATAATAGTTTCAATCCTACTTACAAAAATTGTAGGTTCTGCTCGATAAGTGATCTTGTTCTGATTTTCTAGTTGCTCTTCTGCTTAATGACACTCCATTTCACTAGCACAGCACTGAGAAATGAACACTCGTTTACTTCATGTTACGCTGTGGATGTTTTTAACAACTGTTGAAAGTTGTTTCAGACTGTGCCTGTTCGTGGTATCTATGGTCAGTAAGTGTGTGCGTAGAAGCGTTCGCCGATGTGTGTGTGTGTGTGTGTGTGTGTGTGTGTGTGTGTGCGTGTGTGTTTGAAAACTGATATTTGTCCTAGTATGATTACGTGTTTTGTTGCAGTTGTGCAACAAACCATACCATAACTGTATTTATGCACCTAATCATACTAAAACAGATGCCAATTTTCACACACACACACACACACACACGGACACCGCACATATAACAAACACTCATTCGATAACTGTTAGTAACATTCAACAGTTGACAACACTCAAGGTGTAAGATAAAGTAAATGAATGTTCGTATATCAGTTGTGTGCTAATGAAATTGAAATGACATTGAGTAGAACAGCAGCTTTAAAACCAGTAGAAGAAGAACATGTATAGAGCAGCATTTATAAACTATGTGAGCAGAATTTTAAACTACTATTACGTCACAGAAAACAGAAACTGCCAGAGTTGTTTCTAACCTCAATATACAATGCCTAATGTGTAAAAGAAATGAGTACAAACACTTTATTGGGGACATGTTGAAAATGTGTGCCCCGACCAGGACTCGAACCCGGGATCTCCTGCTTACATGGCAGACGCACTATCCTCTGTGCCCTCGGTGGCTCAGATGGATAGAGCGTCTGCCATGTAAGCAGGAGATCCCGGGTTCGAGTCCCAGTCGGGGCACACATTTTCAACATGTCCCCAATGAAGTACATCAACGCCTGTTTGCAGCTAGGGTGTCCATTTAATTATCATTTAATTTCTAGCAAAGCTGCATGGTCATCTACGGTAACTGTTCTTTCGGCAACAGTTACCACCGTCACATAAAGTACAAACACATTATAGAAACTAATGTACGTATGTATGTTTCACTTCTGTTCCTAAATCACAGCATCACTATCGACCAAATTTAGTACACAACAGCCAACGGCCTTGCCGCAGTGGTAGGCGAACACCGGTTCCCGTCAGATCACCGAAATTAAGCTCTGTCGGGCTGGGCTAGCATTTGGATGGGTAACCATCTGGTCTACCGAGCGCTGTTGGCAAGTGGAACGCACTCAGGCCTTGTGAGGCAAACTGAGTGTAACGCTCCCGCCCCAAATCGGACGTACGTTAGCTGTATAAAGCCTGTACTGTAATAAGTTCACGGGCTTCACCTTATAAACAAGGATTTTAGTACATAAGTTGACCGCGTGTACCTAATAGAAGCAAGATCGGACTTGTACTCAGTCAATAACTACAGTGACGCATCAAGCAAATGTAAAGTATAATTACTCTTTTGCATGGATAAGAAGTACACACAGTAGATGCTACCTATAATTAATAATTCGGTCGCCAGCCTACTTAGGCAATGAGTGAGTTTTTTCCTTGTACAAGTGGGTGCATGTACAAGCATAGTAACACGTAGTAATGATGCATTATATGGCAAAGTTTGGAACCAGAAAAATCCACTGAACTAAAGCTTTCTCTTTTTGTACTAATTTGGACGAGATAAATTCACACAACACCACACAGCAATGATTACTACGAACTGCATTTTGTATATTGATCAGACTGAAATCGGGCATAGATTGTCCTAGAATGAGCAGTTTTGAAAGCACACATACAATGTCGCTATTAAAATTGGAAAACAACACTAATACCCTTAGGTTCAGTATAGAACTTAACTTTACTGGTCAAATCTGATCAGCACATTTCAAGGTTTGAAAGAATGGACAAGAGAAGGGGGGGGGGGGGCCTGAAACTGTTATGGTCGTTATACTGAAACTGTTAAGTACTAAAAGGCAAATTAACACTCAAAATTATCAATCTATGGATAACTACTCTTTTGTCTTACTTCTGAATAATTTAACTGTCATTATTTCTGTCTCAGATTAATTAAAGAGCATCGCTAACTCAATTCAAAAAAACTCTCTTCCAATTTAGTCATACTTTTGTTCTTTACCAACATTTGCAATAACACACAGAACTTTTAAACTTCTTTATAGCATAGATTGATCTACTGATAATTCTTATTAACACTAATTTTTAAACTTTCAGTTCAGGATACTCGGGTTGCACAATACGAGGTAAGGATCCTGTCTAGGTGAGTGATCAGGATCAGTAATGGCTAGGTCAATTCTGGTAAAAGTCACGTTATTATTGAACAGTTAGAAACAGTTTCGACACTGGTCCACACAGATACACTTCTAAAGATGAAATAAATGTTTGACCTGTGCAAGTCGGTGCGGCGGTTGGCGGGCAGCGAGATAGCGAGCAGCACGGCACACATACAAGCACGGCTAAGGCTCTCATTACTTAGGCACTTTCCATCTTCTTAGCGTCGTAATCTTTCCAACTTTGTGCCTCAGAATATAGCCATGCCAAGTAGTCGTCGGAATCGGTGCATCCGAGGCTCAATGGAATCCACTTTTCCTGGGTAGCCGCCTCGGTACAGTACGTGTTCCTCTGACCGATTCACAACTCCGACTGATATACTGAGCCCGTTGTGCCGAACCGCGCCAGTGTGCGTCTTCCCGCGCTCGCCTGCCTCCACCTTTTCCCGCTCCCCTACAGGTAGGGTATTCACCACAGGTTTTCTACTACACATATCCTAATGCATTACCTACGTATGGACCAAGTGTATGAATTACAATTTTCACATCTTACAATAGTTTTAACATTAAATACACTTTGATTACCACATTATTTGAAATCCAACATAAATAATAATATTCATTTCAAAAATTACTCACAGTTTCTTTAACATCACGATACGAACCGAAAAAGAAGTTCAAAACATTGCTTACATTAATTTATCTAAATTCATAAAGAAAAAAATTTTTATATGTACAGTTGTCGTTACATGAGGAGCTACTTGATTGAGAAGTAGCGGCTCCGGTCTCGTAACCTGACATAGGGCCGGGAGGGCGGTGTGCTGAACTCCTGCCCCTCCATATCCGCATCCAGTGACGCCTGTAGGCCGACGATGACACGACGGCCGGTCCTTACCGTTGGGTCTTCCAAGGCCTGTTCAGAATGAGTTTAGTTTATTACATAACAATTACTCTCTGGAAAGAACCACTCAGAGGGTAAGAACCACCTACCTCTCAGAGAAATGAGGGGTGAAAAAGAAGCGTAGTCCATGACGCGCAAATACCTGGACTGTATTCATCCTGTATCTGAGAATGAGACCAGTTATTCTCTTGCAAAAGCTCCACACATCATTTAAAACCTTTACGAAACTTTTCTCCCAGACACCCGCTACAAAGATGGAAGAAGAAAGTTTATCGCTTACTACATTTTCGCTGTAAAACTGCCGCATCGGGGATGACCTTTTAATTTATTTCTTCTTCAGTACTAATTCTATTCGAGACACATTGTGCAGACAGTTTTTGTATATATCACTGAATTTACTTGCAAAATTAAGTAGTTGTGCGACACATACTTCAGTAAATACGATGTCATAAACATTGACCTCCTTGAACGCAAAAATGCAGGGGAATATTCGCCAGAGATACAGGTGTAATATGTGTACAAAAGTTTGGGAAACGCATTGAATGTATGTGGCATGTGAAAAAAGCACTGAAGGGGTAAGAAGCACCAACATCCTGTTGAGGTGCTCGTTATGGACAGAAAAGGGGAGCGGGAGAGAGAAGGAGATGGAGAGGCAGCGAGGCGGGAGAAAGACATGGACACACATTAGGGGAAGCAAGAGATTGACAGAGAGACGGGCGAGAAGGAGATGGTCACGGAGAGGAGAGAGTATGAGATACACAAAGTTAGGGGGTCGAGATGGACAGAGAGGGGGGTATGGACAGATAGAGGGAGGGGATGAATCGAGAGATTGCGAAGGAGGGGATGAACTGATAGAAACGTGGCACACATACAAACACGGGTAACGCCAGCTACTCAGCTAGTATGTACACTATGTGATCAAAAGTATTCAGAAATCTGGCTGAAAATGACTTACAAGTTCGTGGCGCCCTCCATCGGTAATGCTGGAATTCATTATGGAGTTGAACCACCCTTAGCCTTGATGACAGGTTCCACTCGCACAGGCATACGTTCACTCACGTGCTGGAAAGTTTTTTGGGGAATGGCAGCTCATTATTCAAGGAGTGCTGCACTGAGGAGAGGTATCGATGTCGAACGGTGAGGCATGGCACGAAGTCGGCGTTCCAAAACATCCCAAAGATGTTTTATAGGATCTAACATTCTGCGTGGTGTCTGTTGTTCTATATCGTGTCTCTCCAGCACTTTCGCGCAACGACGCTCTGAGCATGTTTTTAGGGAATTGACTAGTTAGAACCTGGGACCTGTTGCTGGTAAGGAGACGCCAGACCACACATGACATGTAGAGTTCAGAAAAGTTCAGTGGGACTAGCGATGATATAACCAAATACTTAATGACTACAGCGTCAGCTCCACTGCACTCCCTGTAAAAGAATCTTAATACTAACTAAATTTAGTGGAAGGGGTTCAAGGCTTTCCTATTTTTAGTTAGCTGGTAAAATAACGTCGAAAAAGCAGTTAAGTTCACCACTGGAAATTTTATTCTACTCAGGCAAAACATTGTTTATAAATTGCACTATTGATAAAAGGAAATGTTTTAATACAGGATGGTAAAAACCAACTGTGTTCAACAAAAATGTGAACGAATATTCCCTGAATGGGTTTCCAAGTTCGAGAATGGATCGAAGGATGACCTATGCCATATCACATCTATAATCTAGGTCTAAATTAAGTTTCACAAAAGAGAAAACTATCAAAATGGTCTACAGTGACCCTCAATTATCTTTAATTACTTATCTAACTTGTCGTAAATTACAATGGCTGATGTGGCTTCTCAATAACTATATAACAGAAAAATCATCGCGTTTCAGATTTTTACTTCAAGTGGCAAATGTGAACACCATGAGCTTTAATTGACGATCGACACTAGTATTACGCAAAAAGGGGGTGTAACAGATGAGACTTCTGCAGTTCTGAGTGAAGCTTTATGCGCTGTTATGCGGCATCGCATGTTTTCATTACCTTGTCGGTGTTCGTAAGGGGGCGGCGGGCAGCACAGCTCCGCTCACCTCGCCGTCTCGGAAGCAACTATCTCCAAACTTCTCCTTACTACAATTTTCCGAAGTTGGTTTAAAAAAACTATCTGGCTGTGTCTTTATCTGACCAATCAGGGTCTCAATGTTAACCTTAAGCTCTGCCTACAAAAATTCTGTCCATCCAATGAGAAACGTTATACTTTTGGTGGTGGGGCAATGTTTTTAAAGTTTGCAACGTAACAGAGACACGAAAAAGTCTCACGCTAAAACTTGCGGCTGGGGTAGACCTTTTTGTGTTATCGTAAGATCTATACTGTTCTTCTGGAGGGCTCTATCTTTTAACATGGGCTGGGGGGTGGTCCTAGCGTTTAGCTGGCGACGTGGGTGTCCGTAGGGCCTTCCAGCTTAACACGGTTCTGCTCTCGGCTTCTGTTCTCGTTTCTCCCCTCGGAACTGCGTCTGTCTCACAGTGAGAAGGTATGACATGCATTTAGGCCTTCTTGTGTTAGTCTGTGGTATTCCATTTGCTCACTCGTTACTCGTATTACTTTGGTTAATTTAATGTCACGATTTATTCGGAACTATGTGACATACTACTGGATTTGCTTATCATGTCAGGGTTTTCATGAAAGGTGTTGGGCCGGCCATGGTGGCCAAGTGGTTAAAGGCGCTACAGTCTGGAACCGCGCGGCCGCTACGGTCGCAGGTTCGAATCCTGCCTCGGGCATGGATGTGTGTGATGTCCTTAGGTTAGTTAGGTTTAATTAGTTCTGAGTTCTAGGTGACTCATGACCGCAGAAGTTAAGTCGCATAGTGCTCAGAGCCATTTGAAGGTGTTGAATTTGCCTGACACCTTACATATCACCACATTACGAACTTAATTTTTGCACTGAAATTAGGCAATGATTGAATCAATGTCTAAGTCAGTCAGAAATTATTCCGTTATCTAAATTTTGTTGCCTACAGTTCAGCCACGTTATTCTGTTCTATGCTAGTTTGTATTACTAATTTGTATTTTTATATTCTTCCTCATTATTATCAAAAATATGTTTATATTGACAAGGGAAGAATATTTTTATTCAATTATAATTATTATTTTTTTATTATTTTCTTTCTTTATTTAATTGTGAAATTTGTTTTTTAAGAAGTTTGTTGTCGAAAGTGAGGAGTCTTTCACATCGATTTTCTTAGAAATACTGTTTTTATAAATTTAGTAATTAAGTAAAATCTATTCCTAACACATTTTCTAAATATCATGTACAAGTAAAATGTTTTTGTTTCTAGACACTCATTTCAACATTGTTACACTAACAAATAAGAATTATTTCCAAGAATTGCTTTGACAAAGAAATATACATACACAAGTATTGAGATATTATCCTAACAAATGGTACAAATGTTAAAAAATGGGAAAACATCCAACAAGATAATTTTCTATTCTTTGTTTTTATAAGGAGAAAATAAGTAAAATATAGTTACTCTTTTATTTTTATGAGGAGAAAATAAGTGGCATTTAGTTTAAGTGTTATTATGCCTTACTTTTGTTATTTATATACTGTCCATTTCAGAACTAATGACTTATTTTCATCGATAGTCTATTTTTTACTTAAGTCCACAGTCAATTACTGTTATTTTGTAGTTTATTAGCTGTCTGGTGTGCTTAACATATTTAGTTTTTCACACGTTTCTTTTGCACAATTCCTACATCACATAATTTGATTTCACACATTCACACAGTCCTATGAATGTTTAAGCATGAGGTTGGCGAATTTTTTTTTTTTTTTGCATGAAGGTGATGGACTTGAGCGAGATGGATGTGGGCAAGTATTTGATGTACAGCTTCGTTCGTCGTTCCTTGTTGGCTTTGCAAGTGTGTGTTGCTGTTGTGGCGGTCCCATAATGGAATGGAGCTGTGAGTGCAGAATGTCGTGGTTTATTGGCTTTGTATGCGTGAAAGTCATCGTTATGTGTGGCTGAAAGCGGTCGTTTTTCGTTGTAATACTGCGCAGACGACTAGTTTACAATAGGATAGGGATTTGGGAAGGTATGTCGTCTATTCTTCACCCATCTTCTTTCTTGGTCTCAATCTTGTGAATCTTCAACTTCTGTTCTTCCTGCTTTTTCTCTGCTTCTTACTTGCTTCTTGGTTCTTCTCTGGGTAGGATATGGAAATATTTATTGATAACTAGTCGCTTTGAAGTTCTCCTCTTAGTAACAGTTTGATAAATTGTTTGGGTGTGTCATTTTTACTTTGTGGATGTTTTCTTCAGTTTCGTGCATCAGCGTGCTGTTTAATAGCAGTAGTGTGACTTTTACACATATTTTTTTGCCAGTGGTGGCTTGCCCAAGCGGTCTTCTCGTCGGGCCGTTTTTTGCTCGCTCCTTTGATTCGGGGTGTTCGGAGACCCTTCTGGCGTTCGGTGTCCTGTCGTGTCTCTGCAGGGTTCCGCCACTTTGTGGTTCCATGTCCTGTCCCAGCAGGGTTCCGCCACCCTGTGGTTCAGCTTGGCAGCAGATTTATTTACTGCCCACTTCGGCTACAAGGGCCTTCTGTTGGTCTCGCTGTCCTTTCCCTTCTCTTGACACTTCTGCCTTGTAGGAATCATGTCTTGCTAATTACGTCCTTTCCTTTCTTGATACTTCTCGCATTGCAACTTGTGGGTCGTTGCATCTCGTCCTTGCTGGAGTTTTTACAATGGTTCTTACAAAAAGTTTTACTTATAATCATGTAACATATGTCTAGTACCTACATTGTTTTACGCCTTCTTAAAGGTTTTACAAATTTCGGCGCCCTTTCCATGTTACAATTCTAAGATATTTTGAGTCTTAACGTCTACAAGAATCCTCAAATTCGTTTTCTATTTTTGTGTAGTGTCGTGGTGTATAGCATTTTAGTATTTCATGCTGTTAGACTATCTACACTTTATCCCTTCACCTTAATCTATGGTACTATTGGTATTATTTTTGTTTATATTGAAACTACTTTCTTTTTCCCACCTTCCTCTCTCTTTATTCTTCTTTCTCCTGACGATCTTATCTGCAACATAATCTTGCAATATTGTGCTGATTATTTACCAGTAATAAAATTAATCTTCAAACTTTTTGATATGGCTCACATGGTGAAGTCCTAAGGTTCTGCCTGTTTTTGGGTTCATTAGTTCCACAGCATTATCATGAGCAATTCGGCTAATTATGATAGGTCCTTTGTATTCAGCGTAAAACTTATGTATTTTGTGTTTCTGTTTGCTGGTGAGATGGTGTGTTTTTACAAATACTTTCTGGCCTACTGAGAATGTTCTTTTACTTGCTGTTCTATCTCCTCTTTCTTTTCTCTTAATGGCTGCCTTTCTGATGTTGGAGAGTGCTGTTGCTATGACTTGTTTGTGCTGTCTATGTGGTACAATAGGAAATCTAACATTTTCTCTGGTTATGTTTGCGGGTTCAATATTTTTAAGTACAGTAACTGGAGGTAGTGGTGTAGTGCTATGTGGCATTTCATTTATTACTTCTTGAAAATCTTTAAGGTATATATCCCAAGTGTTGTGTCTTTTGCCTGCATATAATCGGCATAAAGTGCCTATGTCCTTCATAGATCGTTCTGCTCGATTTACGCTAGGTTTGTACTTAGATATGTAGATGGGTTTTATTTTGTGTTGTTTTAACGTGTTCTGCCATTGCACTGATTTGTATTGTGGGCCATTATCCGAAATTATTCGTTCCACTCAACCTACTTGTCTGAGAAAATCTTGTATAAATGCTTTACTTATAGTAAGACCTGTTGCCTGTTTTAATGGTGTCAAGGTAACATATTTAGAAGTAAGTTCCAAAACGACAAATATGAAAATATATACATTTTTTGTGCGTGGGAGGGGCCCATCAAATCTGTTGCAGCTATTTGTTTTAATCTTTTAGGGATTATTGGAAACATAGGTGGCTTGGTTGGGAAAGTGGCGTGTTTAGCCCTCATACATTTTTTGCATTTGACTAATACTGTTCTAATTTGTCTTTCCATATTAGGAAAATGGTTTGTTTCTTTTATTTTTTAAAAAGCATTTCTTTGGTCTAAAGTGGCCATTACTTAAATGTGCATACCATATGTACTTATTAATTAGTTCATCTTGGATATAAATTAAAAATTCATTCGTTGCAACATATAGTCTAAAAAATAAAACATTGTTTTTTACGAGATAGTGCTGTCGAATGTCTGGAAAATCCTTACTTCTCCACTTGCGTTTGATTCCTAGTATTTCGGGATCCTTGTCCTGTTCTTTGCCTATGTTTTTCAATGCTGTCGTAATGTAGTTTTCGAAAGGTACTTGTTTCATATAGTACATTGTAAACTGGTCTTCTGCTGCTTCCAAACCTATGTTATTGGATGCACCCTGTGTACATCGTGATAAAGCATCTGCTAATACATTCGCTGGTCGTGGTATGTGTGTAATAGAGAAGTGAAATTCTTGTAGTATTAACATCCGTCTGGCTAACCTCCCATGAGTTAGTTTGGCGGATAACAAAAATTCTAATGCTTTGTGGTCAGTGTATATTTTTGTTTTTCTTCTGAATAGGAAGTATCGAAAACGTTGGAAGCCCCATACAATGGCCAATGCTTCCAGCTCCGTGACTGAATAGTTTTTCTCGCTTTTTGTGAGTACCCGACTGGCAAATGCAATTGTTCTATATGATCTTAGCCCCGCCTGTTCGTATTCTTGGAATAAAACAACTCCTAAACCTGTTTTCGCGCTGTCAGTGGCCATACAAAAATTTTGTGTTAGATCAGGATGTGCTAAAATCGGTGCTGTTGTTAGTGCGTTTTTCACTTTTAAAAATTCTTCATTGGTTTGTTGATCCCATACCCATGGCGTGTTTTTTCCAGTCAATGCACATAGGCGTGGTGTTGCGAGAGAGTCGATCCAAATAAATTTTTTATATAATCCGGTGAGACCCAGAAATCCTCTGAGAGTTTTCTTATTATATGGAGTACAGAATTCTTTGATTGCCGTTAGTTTTTCTGGGTCGGGAATTACCCCTTTCTCGGAAATTATGTGTCCTAGAAATTTGACCTCTCGCCTTCCAAATTTGGATTTTGTTATATTTACTGTGACCCCATGCTCTTTCATGATCTGTAAAAACTGATTTAATGTGTCGTTGTGATGTTCCCAAGAGGGTTCTGCTTTAATCAAAATGGTTCAAATGGCTCTGAGCACTATGGGACTCAACATCTTAGGTCATAAGTCCCCTAGAACTTAGAACTACTTAAACCTAACTAACCTAAGGACATCACACACACCCATGCCCGAAGCAGGATTCGAACCTGCGACCGTAGCAGTCCCGCGGTTCCGGACTGCAGCGCCAGAACCGCTAGACCACCGCGGCCGGCTGCTTTAATCACATCATCAACATAACAAGTAATTTTTTGTAAAATTTCAGGACTGAGTATAGTATTAAATCCCCTAATAAACGCTGAGGATGATATGTTTAAACCAAATGGCAATCGTTTAAACTGGTAACATCTACCGAATACGGTAAATGCTGTAAATTTTCTACATTCTGGGGCCAATTCTATTTGACAGAAACTACTCCATAAATCAATTGATGAAAATATCTTAGCACCGTGGAAGTTTTGTATCAATTTCTCTAATTTTTCTGGGCGATCTGACTCAGTGATTATGATTGTGTTGATCTGTCTGGAATCAAGCACTAACCTGATGCTCCCATCTCGTTTCTGTACAATACGGAGCGGGCTGTTATATGTGGAGGTAGCTAGTTCAATAATATCGTCATCTAACATTTTAGATATCTCCTGGCATACTTTATTCCTGTAGCTTAATGGGATTATACAGGGTGGCACTCTAAATGGTTTGTGCTGTTTTACTTCAAACTTGTACTGAAAGTGTTTAATACTGCCAGTCTTAGGTAAAAATACCTCTGCTTTATCTCGTAAAATACCCTCTAATTATCTTTTACTGTGTTCCGAAATACCTTGAACTTCTTGCAATTTTTCGTCGATTTCTTTATGGACTTCTAACATGAGTTGAGGCGATTCCCCTTTTGTGCATACCATTCTAATTCTTCATCCTCTTTATCTCGCGTCATTCTTAATTGCTTGTTTATAACTGGTATTTCTTCTAATTTTAGCTTTTGCTCAAAGAGAAGTGTGACATTCCCGAATGTTACGCTACCTTTCCCCATATCTATTATCGATCGTCTCACATTTAAAAAATCTGCACCTATAATCAAATCTACAGTTAGTTTAGGTATAATCACGAAGTTGGCTTCGATCTTTTGACCTTGACACGAAAGAGTTAACCCTGTTTGTCTCGTAACTTCCGCAGCATTGTTTCTAATAGGATCTCTTACTTTAATCTTACATGTTTTCAGAACTGGCAATTCCTCATTGGCATTACACTGCATGAATAAATTTTCTGAGATCGCAGTCAGTTCACTTCCGCTATCATTTACAATATTGACTGGGATATGCTTTACCAAGGCCTTCACAACTGGTTGAATTTGAAAGGATTGGTTCTGTTCTTCTTCTTCTTGCATCAACGAATCCTCCACTGAATCACACATGAGTCTTTTTAGGAATTTCCCTTGTGAATTCGAACTTTCTGTAGGATAAGCTTCGACTGCTACTTCTCTCTCTTTTATTTCCTCTTCTCTATTTCTTCCTTCATTTACGCTTTCTTCAACATCCTCTACTTTTTCCTCATCCTCGCCTTTCTTCTCCTTCTTCGTCGCTACTTCCACATAATCGCATCTAAATGCTCTAATTATCGCTTCATAACTTCCTTCATTATATACGTTGGGTGTGTGCCCATTCGTAACTTATTTTCAACTTCTGTCGACTGCGCATTATCCTCATTGAATTAGCTTTCCCTCGTTCCCATCTCAAATAGCTCTGCAATACTCATTACTTCGTCCTTTCCTCCTACATTCGTTGTGGATGCCTCTGGTAATTCATCTTCCTCGTCAGTATTCTCCCAATTAGTTTCGTCCCAACACGATATTGTTGTTTTCCTGTCTTCGTTTTCATCTGGTCCCTGCGGTTTTGTTTCTTCCTTCTTCTCTTCTCGTGATAAGATTTTTACTTCTCTGTCCAAGGTGCTGCAATTGTCCTGGGTCTGTGCGTCATTCTCTTTGGCACGGGCGCTTAGCTGTCAATTCGAACGTTTATCGGGGTTTGGTGGTCTTACCTCCACCTCTTCTATCTGTATTCTCTTTTCTTGTTGAGCTTGTTGATAGTGGTTTCTTTGTTGATAATTTGTCGGTCTATTGGTTCTCCAGTACCCAGTCCGGTTGTCGTTATTCCCTCTGTAATAGTTGTTGCCGTTCCTGGGTGAATTACAGTTATTGCCATATTCTCTTCTAAATCCATTACCGGTTCTTTGATGAAATCTATTGTCGTTTCTTGGTGCGAAGTTATCACATGGTTCGTAATTATTGTTTCTTCGTACTGTGTCTTGTGGATTCCACTGCTTTTTGCTTTCGTTTTCACGTGCGCTTCGTCTTTTTCTTGCGTCATCTTCCGAAAATATGAACTCTAGTTCCCTTAGAATACCTTTAAACGCTTCGACGTCATTGACTCCGCGACCTACTAATGATTGCTGGTATTTCAATGGTAACTTCATCGCGCATGATGTAATCAACTCACCGTCACTGTATGATACATCTAAGCATTGAATATTCTTTGCCATTAATTCGAAAAATTTCACGGGATTCTTCTCTCCTGAATTTTCAAAATATGGGTTCTGTAATAATTCGTACTTCACTCTGTTCTGTGTTTCGCTGGACCAATATTGTGAGAGAAACGTCTCTCTGAAATCTTCGTACGATCGGCATGTCGCTGCAACATTCTGCATGGTTCCTGCGACTGTTCCTGACATGTGTGCACATATAAAGTCTAATTTGTGTGCTAGCGTCCAGTGTTCTGGTAATCCTACTCGGAATTGATCAATAAAAGTTCGTGGATCTAATGAGTTTCCTTCTCGAAAGTGTCGAAATTTTCTGACTGTGAGGAAATGATCGTTGTCGTACTTCGTCATAGTTCCATATGAAATTCGCAATTCTTCGCCACTTTTGTTTCTGATCATTTCTCCCGTCGTTCTTTCCGATTGTGGTAGATCCATTGGATATTGTCCACTGTAACTTTCGCCTACCCTTGCGTAGTATTGTTGGAGTGGTACGCAATAATTTTCTTCCATCGGTTGTGAACGTGTAGCTGAATGCATTGCACTGTACTCTTCGCGACCTGGCTTTCCATTGTCGGGTATTGGTTGGGTATCTTGTCTGGCTAACCTTGCTGCTTCATTGCACGATCCAAACTGTCTTGAAACATACATTTTTGGTTCCGCATGTGTTTGTGATGACGTTTGTTCATCAAGAATTTCGAAACGTGTTTGTTGATGTGCAGGCTGTCTGATTTCACGTATGTTACTTTCCGCCTGTGATTGGAATCCCAAATGCGTAATATCTTCGTTAATTGCTTGTTTTTCCGGTGCTGTTACAGATACGGATGTGGTTGCAGACTCTGTGCTTGTTAGATCCTGTTCACTACGCTATTCAATGGTTTGCAACAACTCTGTTCGCAATTTCTGAAATTGTCGCTTCGTTTGCGCTTCTACTTGTATTTTGACTATGCGGTTATCATATCTTTTCAGCGCTGCTTTTGTGATACGTTTGTGTAACACACTGTTTTCAACAACTTCACGCGCTGTGCCTGCTGCTTGTCTAGTAATTTCGTTTATCTGTTTCTCTAGTTTCTTGACTTCTCCCTGGGTGTTGTTACGTAATGTTTTGATCTCGTCCTGAATGTCATTACGCAGTGTTTGTACGTCCGCTTGTACCTTGTCAATGTCTGTTCTCAATTGATTGTGACCTGTTATTAAGTTTCCTATCACTTCTCGAGATTCTTTTGCCTCGTCTTCAATATGACTTAGGTGTAACTGAATTTTTTTGTTTTGTTCTTTAATCTCACGCATTTGTCTCGTGGTTTCTGCATTCTGAATTTGAATTTGGTTCGCTATGTCTTTATTTTACCTTTTCATGGTTTCCGTAATTTGTTGTAATAATTCTACCAGATTGGTGGGTCCTATTGCGTTTTCTTCCGACGTGCTACGCTCTGTGTTTTCGCCCAAGTGTTGGTTCGCAACCGATTGCATTTAACTGTGCTGTGACACGTTACTGCTCGCATTCCTTGTACTCTGTGGTGACGGAGCTCTGATTACTTGTACTATGGGTTCTACGTCTTCAAGACGCACGTTAGAATCCTCATCGACTGTCTGTCTACTTTTCTGCTTCTCTGTCGTATGCTGACTTACGTTTTCTATGCCTTGACGTACATCATCCTCGTTATGATGTGTTATATGTCCTATTTCTCGCGATACTGCATCGTCTGTTGTACTGTCCTCTATTCTCTGTCAATTTTCATGCTGTGTCTCTACCTCAATTCGGTCAAGGTCTCGATTTGCCATTGCTAATCTTTCCGAATCCCTTATTTTATGTTTTAAAAGCAATTCACGCGCCCTACTTCGAGTCAACATGCGATCATTTGATCTCACGCGTTTCATAAACTTTTTTTCACACGACTTGACACTTATTACACCCAAGACTGACAATCCATTCTAGGCGCGCAGTCCGCAACCGCACGACTGCTACGGTCGCAGGTTCGAATCCTGCCTGTGGCATGGATGTGTGTGATGTACTTAGGTTGGTTAGGTTTAAGTAGTTCTAAGTTCTAGGGGACTGATGACCACAGATGTTAAGTCCCATAGTGCTCAGAGCCATTTGAACCATTTGACTATCCATTCACTTACTTGTTGGGACAGAACCAACTTGTCAACAATGTATCCGCCACCTGTGCGCTTGCATTGAGGAGAAAACTTAATTCTAACAATTTTTAAAATTCATAACTTAATTATGCTATTGTCTCTGCTAGAACGTGTCACTATCTATCGCTGCAGCTACTGTTTTCAACTATTTATGCGTTTAAAAAGAAATTTTTTTAATGACGAAAATTTTTTAACAGGATAATTTTCTGACCTAGTTAGCCATGTGGTCGACCTTCAATCATGGTATTTTACCATCCTGGCAGAGTCGCCATTTTCTTAGATTCTGCTTGGTGTCTGTTTTTCTATATTGTGTCTCCGTAGCACTTTCACACAACGACGCTCTGAGCGTGTTTTTTAGGGAATCGACTAGTTTGAACCTGGGACCTGTTGCTGGTAAGGAGACGCCAGACCACACATAACATGTAGAGTTCAGAAGAGTTCAGTGAGACTAGCGATGATATAACCAAATACTTAATGATTTCAGCATCAGCTCCACTGCACTCCCTGTAAAAGAATCTTAATACTAACTAAATTTAGTGGAAGGGGTTCAAGGCTTTCCTATTTTTAGTTAGCTGGTAAAATAACGTCGAAAAAGCAGTTAAGTTTACCATTGGAAATTTTATTCTACTCACAAAACATTGTTTATAAATTGCACTATTGATAAAAGTAAATGTTATAATACAGGATGGTAAAAACCAACTGTGTTCAACAAAAATGTGAACGAGTATTCCCTGAATGAGTTTCCAAGTTCTAGAATGAATCGAAGGATGACCTATGCCATATCACATCTATAATCTAGGTCTAAATTAAGTTTCACAAAAGAGAAAACTATCAAAATGGTTTACAGTGACCCTCAATTATCTTTAATTACTTATCTAACTGGTCGTAAATTACAGTGGCTGATGTGGCTTCTCAAAAACTATATAACAGAAAAATCATTGCGTATCAAATTTTTACTTCAAGTGCAAATGTGAACACCATGAGCTTTAATTGACGATCGACACTAGTATTACGCAAAAAGGGGGTGTAACAGATGAGACTTCTGCAGTTCTGAGTGAAGCTTTATGCGCTGTTATGCGGCATCACGTGCGTTTATTACCTTGTCGGTGTTCGTAAGGGGGCGGCGGGCAGCACAGCTCCGCTCACCTCGCCGTCTCGGAAGCAACTCTCTGCTAACTTCTCCTTACTACAGTTTTCCGAAGTTGGTTTAAAAAAACTATCTGGCTGTGTTTTCATCTGACCAATTAGGGTCGCAATGTTAACCTTAAGGTCCGCCTACTAACATTCTGTCTATCCAATGAGAAACGTTTTACTTTTGGTGGTGGGGCAATATTTTTAAAGTTTGCAACCTAACAGAGACGCGAAAAAGTCTCACGCTAAAACTTGCAGCTGGTGTGGTCCTTTTAGTGTTATCGTAAGATCTATACTGTTCTCCTGGAGGGCTCTATCTTTTAACATAGGCTGGGGGGTGGTCCTGACGTAACAGAGACGCGAAAAAGTCTCACGCTAAAACTTGCGGCTGGGGTAGACCTTTTTGTGTTATCGTAAGATCTATACTGTTCTTCTGGAATGCTCTAGCTTTTAACATGGGCTGGGGGGTGGTCCTAGCGGTTAGCTGGTGACGTGGGTGTCCGTAGGGCCTTCCAGCTTAACATGGTTCTGCTCTCGGCTTCTGTTCTTGTTTCTCCTCTCGGAACTGCGTCTGTCTCACGGTGGGAAGGTGTGACATGCATTTAGGCTTTCTTGTGTTAGTCTGTGGTATTCCATTTGCTCACTCATTACTCGTATTACTTTGGTTCACGATTTATTCGGTGCTATGTGACATACTACTGGATTTGCTTATCATGCAGGGTTTTCATGGAATGTGTTGGATTTGCCTGACACCTTACAAGGATTTAGGTCAGGACTCTGTGCAGGCCAGTCCATTACAGGGATGTCATTGTCGTGTAACCACTACACCACAGGCCGTGTATTATGAAAAGGTGCTCTATCGTGTTGAAAGATGCAGTCGCCATACGCGAATTGCTCTTCAACACTGGGAAGCCAAGAAGGTGCTTAAAACATCAATGTAGGCCTGTGCTGTGATAGTGCTATGCATAACCACAAGGGGTTCCAACCCCCTCCATGAAAAACACGACCACACCATAACACCACCGCCTCCGAATTTTACTGTTGGTACTACAGACGCTGGCAGATGACGTTCACCGGCATTCGCCATACCCACACCCTGCCATCGGATCGCCACATTGTGTACCGTGATTCGTCGGTCCACACAACATTTTTCCACTTTTCAGTCGTCCAATGTTTACACTCCTTACACCAAGCGAGGCGTCGTTTGGCATTTACCGGCGTGAAGTGTGGCTTATGAGCAGACGCTCGACCATGAAATCCAAGTTTTCTCACCTCCCGCCTAACTGTCATAGTACTTGCAGTGGATCCTGGTGCAGTTTGGAATTCCTGTGTGATAGTCTGGTTAGATGTCTGCCTATTTCACATTACGACCCACTTCAACTGTTGGCGGTCTCTGTCAGTCGACACACGAGATCGGCCTGTACGCTTTTGTGCTGTACGTGTCCATCCATTCACGTTCCCTCTGCACCTGACCACTTTCAAAGTCCGTGGGTTCCGCGGAGCGACCCATTCTGCTCTCTCACGATGTCTAACGGTTACTGAGGTCGCTGATATGGAGTACCTGACAGTAGGTGGCAGCACAATGCACCTAATATGACAAACGTATGTTTTTGGGGTGTCGTCCGGATACTTTTGATCACATAGTGTATATATTTCAGTTCGCTACCGATGAATTTCACAAAATAAAGGCGAAACGTATATTTCACGAGAGTTGTTGTAATTAGTCGGAGTTAACATCAAGACTGTCAATATGACAAGTATTGGTTTCACTATTATAGATTACACAGGTCAGCGACATAAAAAGGTTTCAAATTTATTAAGTTATTTTTATAGTGTTTTCAACGCTGATTTGGGGAAAAATAGTGAAAAAATTCCATCACGTAGAGTTATTTCACAAACTGCTTGTCTAGTTTTAGCTTTTTCGATATTTCAGTACTCTAGTGGGTTTGAATTTTGGTATTTAGGATCTCCATAAACTGTTATTTAGCCGCTTTTATACTAGATATACGTAAAATAAAGAATAGTTCGGAGCAACCAGCAGTATTTCCATGTCAGTGCCAGTCTGTCGCGCTGCCCCTTCCCCCACCATCACCAAGCAGTGAGCTTCTGCTATTGTCCTTCAGTTCACAGTACCTCTTCACTCTGTGCTGTTCACGTGTTATTGTTGCTAGTGCTTTAAAGTAGTGACTGTTTTCTTGCGTTGTGAAGTTGTTTTATGGATAATTGACAATGGTTACCAGAGGATGTATAAACTCCCCAGATTTCTTCTGCTACATTTCTGCTAACTATACCGTTAAAAAGCAACAAGGAAACATTTCCGATTTTGTTGAAAAAGTATATTTCTCCTGAATGAGATTGTCACTCTGCAGCGGAGTGTGCGCTGATATGAAACTTCCTGGCAGGTTAAAACTGTGTGCCCGACCGAGACTCGAACTCGGGACCGAGTTCGAGTCTCGGTCGGGCACACAGTTTTAATCTGCCAGGAAGTTTTATATTTCTCCTATTTTGGTATAAAGTTAGGCGATCAAAATAAGCCTTGGGCCCCACACAAAGTTTATGCAGTGTGCGTTGAAGAACAGATGCAATGGTTTCAACGTAAAAAGCAGTCCTTACGTTTTGGAATACCAATGGTTTGGCGGGAGCCCAAAAATCGTAGTGATTACTGCTGTTTTTGTTCTTGCAACGTACCAGATTTTAACGTAAAAAGTAGTCCTTACGTTTTGGAATACCAATGGTTTGGAGGGAGCCCAAAAATCGTAGTGATTACTGCTGTTTTTGTTCTTGCAACGTACGAGATTTCAATTTGAAAACCAAAAAGGATACTTCTTACCCTAACATTCAATCAGCCATTTTCCCTGTTCCTCATGGACGTGAAATACCAATACCGTCTCCTCCAGATTCTTTGGATCATATAGATGATCAGGAGCCATTGGCTCAACAAGTTGGTAGTAAAGAAGACAGAGATTGTTACGATCCTGGCACAAGCGATCCTATTCCAGTCTCACAATCTGGAATGAGCGATTTAGTTAGAGACCTAGGCCTCTCTAAACAATCGGCAGAGGTTTTAGGATCTAGATTGAAAGATAAACATATGTTGGCTCCTGGTACATCCTTTCCTTGGTATCGATCGAGGGAAAAGGAGTTTGTATCTTTCTTCTCTCAAGAAGGTGACCTGGTGTTTTGCAGTGATGTTCCAGGACTTAGGTCACGTTTCAAAATAGAATATGCTCCTGATGAGTGGAGCCTTGTTATTGATTCTTCAAAAAGAAGCCTTAAAGCAGTACTTCTACACAATGGCAATAATTATGCTTCTATACGAGTTGGACACTCGGTTCGCTTAAAAGAATATTTCAAAACCTTGAACGGATTTTAAGCAAACTCTGCTATTGAGACCACAAATAGACACTATGTGCTGATTTAAAAGTGATTTCAATGCTGCTTGGTCAACAAAGTGGTTATACAAAGTTCCCTTGCTTTCTCTGTGAATGGGACAGTAGAGACAGAAAGCAACAATACATAAAAAAAAGCTTGACACTTGAGAGATACCTTACAGGTAGGGGTTAATAATGTTGAGAGGAAAAGCCCTGTGGATTCCAAAAAGGTGTTACTTCCACCACTTCACATTAAGTTGGGGCTGATGAAACAATTTGTTAAGGCATTGCCAAAATAAGGTGAGTGTTTCAGATATCTTTGTGGACAGTTCCCTGGTTTATCCGAGGCAAAGCTAAAGGAAGGAATCTTTGTCGGAACAGACGTTAGAAAACTAATGACAGATCCCAACTTTGTGAACAAAATGGAAACAAAAGAAAACGCAGCATGGACATCTTTTAAATTAGTTGTTAAATGTTTCCTGGGAAACGAAAGAGATGCAAATTACAAGACAACTGTCGCAGACATTCTCGACAACTTTAAGAAGCTGGGCTGTAGCATGACCATTAAAGTTCATTTTCTCCACTCACATCTTGACTACTTCCCTGCAAACGTTGGTGATGTAAGTGAAGAGCAGGGCTAAATATTTCACCAAGAGATCAAAGAAATGGAAACATATCAAGGAAGGTGGAACGTCAACATGATAAAGGACTACTGCAGGATGATAAAAAGAGATGATCCTCAACGAGTCCACAGCCGGAAAAGCAATAAAAGAAGCTTCTACAGAAAGCGAAAGCGTTATTATAAGGACTTACGAGCTGGAACTGTTGTTAAGAACATGATTTATATATAAAACAAAATTTTATAACTTTGAAAAAAAATGTGATAAATTGCTTAAGTTTTGTTATCTTACCCAAAATACTCCCTTTTTTGTGAGAAAGCCTGACGTGATAGAAAAAAATGGATTGCATTTTTGAAATCAGCGCTGAAATGTACATAAAAGTCAGTTATCAAATTTCAAACAAGCTATTGGCCCTGGAGGTCTTTTTGGGTTGACGTGAGTTGCTAGACGCGTATGTAGCGTTGCTGCGACTTACCTATACCCAGGGCAGAGTCGGTGTGGGAACCTAAAACGCCTGCAGGGTGATCCAGACACTCTGACTGCAGCTGCAACACCTGTATGTAGACCAGAGGCCGGGGCGGCTCTCCTACCTACTGGCCAGTGTCTCTTATCAGCGAAGTAATTTTTCCTCTGCTCTCTTTACTTGGAAGCCTCTTAATTCCTTACCTGCTTCTGATGATCGACATAATGTTTAAATGTGTAAAAACCATATTCTTGAAGGCTAACTGTCTCAGAATACGTTTTAAAACCATTTACTAGTTTTGGTAACCCCTACATTTCCTCTTTTAGTGCAGTTCAGTTTTCTAAGTGGGGCGTGTCCTCACATTCCTTACACGAGGCCTTTGTATTGATAGAAGAAGTATCTTTCTACAAGAGCGTTCTGGCTCCTGCCACACCAGGTTTGTACTTACCAATAAGCAATAAAATGTAAAAAAATGTAAATATCGTGTGACTAGGGCCTCCCGTAGGGTAGACCGTTCGCCGAGTGCAAGTCTTTCGATTTGACACCACTTCGGCGACTTGTGCGTCGATGGGGATAAAATGATGATGAGGAGGACAGCACAACACCCAGTCCCTGAGCGGAGAAAATCTCCGACCCAGCCGGGAATCGAACCCGGGCCCTTAGGATTGACATTCTTTCGCGCTGACCACTTTTTTTTAATATCATTTTGGTCTTTATTGTTCGTTCCATTTGTTCGGCGCGGACGTCTCATGACACCCTTTCAAGTTCGTCGTTGATCTATTTACTCAGTTTTTTGTTACAGAGGGCTTCGAACACTCTGACCGAACACGCTGAGCTACGTGCCGGCATCACTCAGCTACCGGCGGCGGACAGCAATAAAATAAACCAGTGGTATTCCTTTCTGTGGGGTACTAAAAGAATCTTAATAGTGGCTAAATTTATGAACATCGACCGAATGTCATGGTTCAGTTTTCAGTTGCTCTCATTACTTATTTCATTGAACCATTATGTAATTATTAATTACACAGATCGTTTCTCGCAGAACCGAGCCTTGGAGACGTGGTTACTTCTTATGTACTCACGTTACAATTTGCTACTCGTCTTTTGCTGAATGTTTTTTCTTTCTTCATTAGTCATTTCATTTCCGCGTACCTACGAGGTCATTAGAGACGAAGCACAAGTTCAAATTAGGGAAGGATGGAGAAGGAAAGCGGCCGTGCCCTATCGAAGGTTCAAATGGCTCTGAGCACTATGGGACTTAACATCTGAGGTCATCAGTCCCCTAGGCTTAGAACTACTTAAACCTAACCAACCTAAGGACATCACACACATCCATGAGCGAGGCAGGATTCGAACCTGCGACCGTAGCGGTCGCGCGGTTCCGGTCTGAAGCGCTTAGAACCGCTCGGCCACAGCGGCCGGCCGCCTTTTGAAGGAACGATCCCGGCATTTGCCTTATGTCATTTAGGGAAATCATGGGAAAGCTTAATCGGGATTTCTGGAGGCAGGTTTCTACCCGTCGTCCTCCCGAATGCGACTCCAATGTCCTAACCTTTGCGCAACCTCGCTCGCTCCAGGCGGGCAGCAATCACTGTACGCGATATGACACAAGCACGCACTCACGCACGTACATACACATCCTTTGTTCAAAGGGGAAAGTATGGGGAGTAGGCTTATAGCTGGTAGGATGGGTAGATGTTAGGAAGGATGAATATGGCGAACGGCTGCCTCCCTGAAATGTTGTGCAATTCGACAAGAACAGACAACTATTCTAGCAGCATAACCAATGACTATGGCTATATCTTGAATGATATGGAGCCATTTTACGTAGTTATTACAATTTTCCATTTTACCCACTTAACCAGGAAATATCCTAGTGCAGAATCTGCTCGAACAATGTCGCTGCTTTTCTACGTCTGCAGTGACGCGCAAGGAGCCCCGCCTGTGAAAGCACTAGCCCGGCTGAAACTTATTACCGGAGGCAAATCCTTGCACCGAGCCACGGCTGCACGACGTCACTAGATATTCGCGCTCACGACCTAGATAAGTACCCCATCATAATTCGCAGCGCCGATACGCTAGATACGGCTGGAGAGTCGTACCAGCGTCAAAGATGATATAAGTTTCTCCGTGTACTCGCCTGGACATAGTAATTGTTTCACTAATAAATTGTTTAACGAGTTCCTGAAAGCAATAACAGCGAAACAGCGATATCCAATAAAAAAAGGTACAACTCGCGGTAATGACCACCATTGGTAGTTTTTACACCACGAAGAGACTTTTTTTTTTCATTTTCTGTTCACTGTTAAATCGTTGTTCTTCTGCTTAAGGAAGCAGTTGTGTGTCTGTGATTGGACGTCGCAAATGGTTCAAATGGCTCTGAGCACTATGGGACTCAACTTCTGAGGTTATTAGTGCCCTAGAACTTAGAACTAGTTAAACCTAAGTAACCTAAGGACATCACACACATCCACGCCCGAGGCAGGATTCGAACCTGCGACCGTAGTGGTCTCGCGGTTCAAGACTGCAGCACCTAGAACCGCACGGCCACTTCGGCCGGCTGGACGTCGCACATTTCATAATAAATCAGCCGTTGGGCCAGGAATTTCCTGAAGATCATCGCTGGTTTACAAAGTGTGGTTCTTGAGGATATGCAACTGTTTTGTGCTCGTGTCGAATGAGCACTCAGATGTTGATAAACTGCAGTTGACACTGAGTAAACTAACTTTTACGAGGAAGATATTTTATTTGAATTATATCTCGTATTAAGCGTAAGAAAAAGTCAGGTAATCAACTGGCTTCTAAAAGAACTTCGGATTTTGGATTTCCTATACCACCGTAGGACCCTGGTACCAACCCACATCGTGTAATGTTTGAACGTTTTGTTCAGTTCGCTTATTTTAGTCCCTCTCCGTAACTGAGTGTTCAGCATGGTTGATTGCCATGCGGGGGACCGTCTTTCGATTACCGATACTGTCAGGGATTTTAACTTAGTTGGTCTCGAACGGAGTTCAGTCAGACTCGTGAGGTGAACTGACGAGCTATTAGAGAGATTAGAAGTGGCTTGCCCAGGTGGCCTAGGGGCTAGCCGGCACGGTAGCTCAGCGTGTTCGGTCAGAGGGCTACTAGCCCTCTGTAATAAAGAGAAAAGGAGTAAAGGAATGAGAAAAAAAGGGGTAACGTCTTTGATTCATTATCAACATGTTTTCGATCCTGGGTTCGAAATCCGCCTCTAATCAAATTTTTATTAATAATCAGCATTGGCGGCCGAAGACTTCCGGAATAAGAAGTCACCCTCATTCTGTCAATGGCCTTGTCAAAGAGGGCGGAGGAGCGGACAGAGGTTCAGGGCATTGTCTTGTCCTAGGGGTGGGAAACTGCCCCTGAAGGTGGAAGAATCAACAATGATCAACGGCATGAGGATGCAGAAGGCAATGGAAACCACTGCATTAAAGACACGTAACGTGTATCCACAGGACATGTGGCCTGTAATTGAAGAAGTGTCATGATGATCTCTGCATTGGCAAAAGATTCCGGAATAGTCCCCCATTCGGATTTTCGGGGAGGGGGGGGGGGGGGACTGCCAAAGGGAGCCTACCATGAGAAAAAGATTGAATAATCAACGGAAGGATAACGTTCTACGAGTCGGGGCGTGGAATGTCAGAAGCTTGAACGTAGTAGGGAAATTAGAACATCTGGAAAGGTAATGCAACGGCTCAATGCAGATATAGTAGGGGTCAGTGAAGTGGAAAGAAGATAAGGATTTCTGGTCAGATGAGTACAGGGTAATATCAACAGCAGCAGAAAATGGTATAACGGGAGTAGGATTTGTTATGAATAGGAAGGTAGGGCAGAAAGTGTGTTTCTGTGAACAGTTCAGTGACAGGGTCGTTCTTATCAGAGTCGACAGCAGACCAACACCGGTAACGATAGCCTAGGTATACATGCCGACGACGCAAGCTGCAGATGAAGAGATAGAGAAAATGTATGAGGATATTGAAAGCAGGCAGCGGTGGTCGAGCGGTGCTAGGCGCTCAGTCCGGAACCACGCGATTGCTACGGTTGCAGGTTCGAATCCTGTCTCGGGCATGGATGTTTGTGATGTCCTTAGGTTAGTTAAGTGTAAGTAGTTCTAAGTTCTAGGGGACTGATGACCACAAATGTTAAGTCCCATAGTGCTCAGAGCCATTTGAACCATTTTGGATACTGAAAGGGTAATACTCTATGTAAACGGGGATGAAAACCTAATAGTCATGGGGGACTGGAATGCAGTTGTAGGGAAAGGAGTAGAGGAAAAGGTTACACGAGAATATGGGCTTAGGACAAGGAATGAGAGAGGAGAAACAGTAATTGAGTTCTGTAACAAGTTTTAACTGATAACAGCGAATGCCCTGTTCTAGAATCACAAGAAGAGGAGGTATACTTGGAAAAGTCCGGGTGATACGGGTCAGATAGAGATTTCGAAATCAGATATTGGATTGTAAGGTGTACCCAGGAGCAGATATAGACTCAGATCACAATACAGCAGTCATGAAGAGTAGGCTGAAGTTTAAGCCATTAGTCACGAAGAATCAATACGCAAAGAAGTAGGATGCTGAAGTACTAAAAATGTCGGTATGCGCTTGAAGTTCTCTAAGGCTATAGATACAGCAATAAGGAATAACTCAGTAGGCAGTACAGGTGAAGAGGTATGGACATTTCTAAAAACGGCAATCTAGAAGTTGGGAAGGAAAACATAGATACAAAGAAAGTAACTGCGAAGAAACCATGGGTAACATAAGAAATACTTCAGTTGATCGATGAAAGGAGGAAGTACAAAAATGTTCCGGGAAACCCAGGAATACAGAAATACAGTTCGCTGAGGAATGAAATAAATAGAAAGTGCAGGGAAGCTAAGACAAAATGCCTGCAGGAAAATGTGAAGACATCGAAAAAGAAATGATTGTCAGAAATTATGAGACACTAAAAGCAATGGTGGTAACATTAAGAATGCAACGGGAATTCCACTGTTAAATGCAGACGAGAGAGCGGATAGGTGGAAAGAATACACTGAAAGTCTCTATGTGGGGGAAGACTTGTCTGATGTGATTGAAGAAGGAACACGACTCGATTTAGAAGAGATAGAGGATCCAGTATTAGAATAAGAATTTAAAAGAGCTTTGGAGGACTTAAGGTCAGATAAGGCAGAAAGAATAGATAACTTCCACCAGAATTTCTAAAACCATTGGGAGAAGTGGCAAGAAAACGACTATTCACGTTGTTGTGTAGAATGTGTGAGTCTGTCGACATAACATCTGACTTTTGGAAAAGCATCGTACACGCAGTTCGGAAGTCGGAAAGAGCTGACAAGTGCGAGAATTATCACACAATCAGCATAACAGCTCATGCATCCAAGTTGCTTACAAGAATAATATACAAAAGAATAGAAAAGATAATTGAGGATGCGCTAGGTGACGATCGGTTTGGCCTTAGGAAAAGTAAAGGCAAGAGGGAGGCAATTCTGACGTTGTAGTTAATAATGGAAGCAAGACTAAAGGAAAATCAAGGCACGTTCATAGGATTTGGCGACTGGTAAAAGCGTCCGACAATGTAAACTAGTGCAAGATGTTCGAAATTCTGAGAAAAGTAGGGGTAAACTTTATGGAGAAACGGGTCACATTCAATATGATCAACAGCCAAGAGGGAATAATAAGAGTGGACGACCAAGAACGAAGTGCTCGTATTAAGAAGGGTGTAAGACAAGGATGTAGCCTTTCGCACCTACTGTTCAATCTGTACATCGAGGAAGCAATGATGGAAACGAAAGAAAGGTTCAGGAGTAGAATTAAAATTCAAGGTGAAACAATATCAATGATATGATTCGCTGATGACATTGCTATTTCAGCATCTGTTTACGAGTCTCACAGGGAAGTAATATTGCTATAGATACATGTCTGGCAGATTGTATCTGTTCGCTAAGTCTTTTTCCCCGATGTTGCAGGTATGGATTACGTGAAGGAGGCGCGGGGGGGGGGGGGCATTCGTCTGTTGCACCAGTACTGCCATACTTGGATTTTCCCGTGGTTAGTCTATGCGACGTTTAGTAATATCACACACGCTTGAAGGGCTTCGAGTCTTCATTCCGCATGGTAGGGCGCCTGGATGAAAATGAAGTCACCCACGCTATTTACAAAAGCATGATGCTAGAATGAGGAGGAAGAGAGTATTTTGGCCCATAAAGAAAGGGTGGTAGGGAGAGACGTGCGTGTTGCTCAAACCATTAGCAGTGGTTATCCACAGAGGAGTCCACAGATTTCCCTGGTGTGCATGTAGGTGTCTACGTTCAAAGACAGATTTGTCTAAGTGTTTCATACAGAAATTATCAAGGAGTGACGACGGGAAGGGTTTGGCACTTACATTGTTGGCAGTGTTGATCTGCAAAAACGAAGACAAGTTACGACATGTTTTGGCTCTGTTCCGCCGTAGAGTTAGCCATTTGGTTGTCTCCTGTGCGCGACCTGGAAGCCACGGTCGTACGAGGAGTTTCGTACAATGTCGCCATAATCCAGCGAATACAGGGGAGAAGATCCTGTTAATACGAATAAGTGTGTACCAGTCTTTAATAGTTCCCCCCCACGAATTGGGTCCTTGTGAGGTTTGAGTTAGTTTTTAAATTAGCTCGTCACTGGTCTTTGGCTCCAAACACTCTGTGAACCGCACTCGTTGATATTGTAAGATGGCAAGAACTATGCCCCTTACATGAAGTCATTAAAGATCACCGAACTCACGCTGAGTGAACAGTAGGGCTGAACAAAAATGACTGACAAGGCACAATGCATCTTGTAGAGGGTATAGAATGGACGTATTGGAATAATTAATGTTGGGTGATGGTTTTAAAGTAATTCAGGCGACATGAAAACTTTGTGGAAACGTGTAGATTTACTGGAGGCTAGTTTATCCCAGGGAAGTATTCAGGGTTGACCGCATCCGGGTGTAGGCCCCTTGGCTGGGGAGCAGCAAAGGGAAGCGACAATAGGCAGCTTAGGGTGGCTCAAGCTCTGAGAAAGCGGTAATGGGGCGTGGCCTCCAGCTGCCTTAAGATGAGTGACAGAGAGGGGGTTGTTGACGCCATGCTGGTCTACTGAGAGGCAGACGGAGAACTTGTATGCCTGTTGATAAATGTCCGTCGTCCCGTTTTCGGTGAAACAGGCTAGAAAGCCGAGCAAAGCTAAGGTGGAGCAGTCAACAGAGGCCGAAATATGCGTGTTCGTGACTATAGCAACTTCACGCTGAATTCACAGTCCACAGAGTCTGAAGAAAATCAGGTGAAGAGTGACAGAATGAAATACGCTGGCCTCCGATGGGAACATAGGACCAAGGAATTTGAAGTACTCTCCTGGGAGTCAGAATTTCGGAAAAATTGGTGTTTTATGCAGATGCTAACCTTGATGGGTGGCCTGGGAGGAGCTAAATAGCAGAAGTTGAGAGGAAGGGAAATTTTGTGCGAATTTGTTCACTTCCCATTGGTCGGCGCTGAGAAGCGATGCATAATTAACGTGACTTGTGCTGCAATTGGCGTAAGTGATTTTGTTGGAGGGGAAACCGAGGCTAAGAGCAGACTGACAGAAGTCTCTGTAGAGGTCTTCCGTTCCCAGCTTGCCTAGAGTGTGGACGTGGCGTTCTTTACTCAGCTTGCCTGAGAGAGAGTGAGCATCTCTGCAATTTATGATTTAGCATACAGAACGATTGAGCTTGGAGATACAAAGTTTTTGTTCACCTATATATTGAGCAAGATAGCTAGGAGTGAATAGACGAGCGCAGCCTTGCAGCACCACGAGGTCGGCCGACGTCCGCAAAACGACGCCGCCCCGACACGCTGAATTCGGTGATTTTACGTCCGCTCCGGCTTGAGTTAGGCCACTGATTAATTTGTTGGATCACGCTGGCAAAGTTTCCATGAGGGTTTCATGTGCCGTGTATTGCAGAATTCTTCTCGCACTTCGCATTACGCCTGGGTCAGTCGATAGGAATTAATTTTGATTTATCCCGTTTTACTCCACGTAAACGCAATTTATTCCCACTGCCTGTTAGGAGAGTCATGAAAGGTGATGATTGAAGGTCGTGAGTTAAAATAAATTTGTGTTAATCGAGTGCATCTGTTTTCAATCAAGCAGTAGAAATCCCAAGTCACTTTCTTAATTAATTTTATGTTCAACATTTGTATCTGGTGTTCAATAGCTGAATATAACAGCAATGTGCATCCCTTTTTAATTAAAAGGGATCAATTCTGAATAAATTAATGTCAACACTGCCACCACAATTCAAAAAATGGCTCTGAGCACTATGGGACTTAACATCTCTGGTCATCAGTCCCCTAGAACTTAGACCTACTTAAACCTAACTAACCTAAGGATAGCACACAACACCCAATCATCACGAGGCAGAGAAAATCCCTGACCCCGCCGGGAATCAAACCCGGGAACCCGGGCGCGGGAAGCGAGAACGCTACCGCACGACCACGAGCTGCGGACCACCAGAATTCAATCAGGAGCCACAGCGCCTTATTACATTCTTTGCATTATCCGATATTGTGGCAGTTTTGCACTCTCTGTTGATCTGTTAGTCAATTAGCTGGGGTGAACACACGCCAAAAACCAGATAAGTGGCTGGTGGGGTGTTACAATATAGTCTTCATATTAGTGTCGAAGAATTCTATCCATATCCAAAACCAGCACTCAACAACTAAGATTTGTGAAGGGCTTTTATTATGCCTTTTATGACAAGCGTGATCCGAATTTAATCAGTTGGGTGCTTCTCCTATTAACTATCTCGAAGCTTATAAACCAAAAAGCAAGAGTATATACATCAGAATTTACATTATTAATCTTCTGGTCATTTTTATTCCATGATGTCATGTTTCGTGCAGAAGACTACTTGCCGCCATTCATCACCGCTCTAATGTTCTTGCAGTGACATAAGCTCATGCGGAATACCTCAGAAAAATAACAAAATGTTAGAAACAACACCCTTTTTTTATCAAATCTTCCCACGAAATAATTAAATTCTTAACCTATGCACAATTTCTCTAGATGAACAAATGAACAGATCTGTTTTTAAGAACACTTCTTCACTTATATTCAAAAACGATACGAAATTTTCCCCTCAATCAGAGAAATGACTTATTTTTAAAAACTTTGGGACAAAGACACAAAAATCCTGGGAAATCCCGTACCCTCAGAACGTGTTTGCTGCGAGCGAGAAGTCTCTCGGTCTGAACTGATACAGCATTAGGCACCAACCGCAACTTTCTCATCAAATGCTGGGCACCGTGTCAGCGATCATCGGCGTTCGCAGTTCCACATACTCAGGCGTGAGTCGTGTGGGGGGGGGGGGAGGGGGGATGGTCTACCCTCCAGCAGGCGGCATGATTTTCACTGGTTTTCGAGGGTACTGGACGAATCTCTCCAGAGGTACCCTACAAATACGGTATGTTTAGTTGAAGGCATCAGAATTTTACTAGACTACACATAGTCTAGTAATGTAGTGTGGTATTTATTACACAATATCTTATGCAGTATCAATTTAGAAAATTTAGAAAATACACTCCTGGAAATGGAAAAAAGAACACATTGACACCGGTGTGTCAGACCCACCATACTTGCTCCGGACACTGCGAGAGGGCTGTACAAGCAATGATCACACGCACGGCACAGCGGACACACCAGGAACCGCGGTGTTGGCCGTCGAATGGCGCTAGCTGCACAGCATTTGTGCACCGACGCCGTCAGTGTCAGCCAGTTTGCCGTGGCATACGGAGCTACGGAGCTACGGTCTTTAACACTGGTAGCATGCCACTACAGCGTGGACGTGAGCCGTATGTGCAGTTGACGGACTTTGAGCGAGGGCGTATAGTGGGCATGCGGGAGGCCGGGTGGACGTACCGCCGAATTGCTCAACACGTGGGGCGTGAGGTCTCCACAGTACATCGATGTTGTCGCCAGTGGTCGGCGGAAGGTGCACGTGCCCGTCGAACTGGGACCGGACCGCAGCGACGCACGGATGCACGCCAAGACCGTAGGATCCTACGCAGTGCCGTAGGGGACCGCACCGCCACTTCACAGCAAATTAGGGACACTGTTGCTCCTGGGGTATCGGCGAGGACCATTCGCAACCGTCTCCATGAAGCTGGGCTACGGTCCCGCACACCGTTAGGCCGTCTTCCGCTCACGCCCCAACATCGTGCAGCCCGCCTCCAGTGGTGTCGCGACAGGCGTGAATGGAGGGACGAATGGAGACGTGTCGTCTTCAGCGATGAGAGTCGCTTCTGCCTTGGTGCCAATGATGGTCGTATGCGTGTTTGGCGCCGTGCAGGTGAGCGCCACAATCAGGACTGCATACGACCGAGGCACACAGGGCCAACACCCGGCATCATGGTGTGGGGAGCGATCTCCTACACTGGCCGTACACCACTGGTGATCGTCGAGGGGACACTGAATAGTGCACGGTACATCCAAACCGTCATCGAACCCATCGTTCTACCATTCCTAGACCGGCAAGGGAACTTGCTGTTCCAACAGGACAATGCACGTCCGCATGTATCCCGTGCCACCAAACGTGCTCTAGAAGGTGTAAGACAACTACCCTGGCCAGCAAGATCTCCGGATCTGTCCCCCATTGAGCATGTTTGGGACTGGATGAAGCGTCGTCTCACGCGGTCTGCACGTCCAGCACGAACGCTGCTCCAACTGAGGCGCCAGGTGGAAATGGCATGGCAAGCCGTTCCACAGGACTACATCCAGCATCTCTACGATCGTCTCCATGGGAGAATAGCAGCCTGCAGTGCTGCGAAAAGTGGATATACAGTGTACTAGTGCCGACATTGTGCATGCTCTGTTGCCTGTGTATGTGCCTGTGGTTCTGTCAGTGTGATCATGTGATGTATCTGACCCCAGGAATGTGTCAATAAAGTTTCCCCTTCCTGGGACAATGAATTCACGGTGTTCTTATTTCAATTTCCAGGAGTGTAGATTAAGCAAAGCCAAACCTATGTTTCTAGCATTTGTAGACCTAGAGAAAGACTAGACTTAGAGAAAGCTTTTGACAATGTTGACTGGATTACTCTCTTTCAAATTCGAAAGGTGACAGGAGTAAAATACGGGGAGCGAAATGCCAGGCTTCCAGTCGTTTTACTACAAAGAAACGTACCAATAACGAACTTTTTCGAGACATTCAATGGGCTGGTGCTTAGAAACATGGGGTATAAAGTATAATATAAAACGCAACGTATGCGGGCTTCTGCTGAACACGACAAATACCGGTGGGTGTCTTACTTTCTGCTTGTGACGTCGGAGAGTTGTTGCTCCGTACTGCTTCTAATTTACGTGGCACGTTGGCGAAATATCGCAGAAGTTATTTAGTATTTCACGTGACGAAATGGCGCCTCAATGTCGGATATCAGGAAATGACGTCATGGAACTGATGCAGCAGCACGTCACCGTTAGCTATCTCGTACCGTGCGCCGGCGACCTTAGTGTGCGTTGGCGCCTACGACCGCGGAGGCGTGCTGGAACGTGAGCGCCGGACGCGGCGCCCGAGACGGGAGACGATGCGAGGGTGCGAGGTGAGGCAGACGACGGCGGCGGCGTCCAGCTGTGACGGCGTCACGAGTATTAATAGCGGCGCGGAGCGGCGCCCGCATTCCGCGGCCGGGAATCACGCGCTCCGCTCGCCTGCGCGGCTAATATTAGGCGGCGGGGCGGCCAGGCTGTCTGCCACGCACAACGGCGCACAGTGTTTCCGTCCCTCCCTGCAGGTGAGTGTACCCGTGGACGAGCACAGACCCTACAGGTCACAGAGGTTAGGTGTGTTAAAGTGTGGAGCGAGAAGAGCAGGTGTTGAGAGGGTGAGTCGAAAAAGGCTCCAGCGGTCAGCCAGACGGAAGATGATTACAGCGTGGTGAGAAAAGTCACTGGACACCGATATTCACTTGGACGGATGGCGGTAGAACGGCCTACACAAAGTATAAGGGGGCAGTGCATTAGCGGAGCTGTCATTTGTACTCAGCTGATTCATGTCAAAAAGTTTCCGATATGATTATTGTCGCACGACGGGAATTAACACACTCTGAACGCGGAGTGCTAGGTGGATGAGCCGTTCCAAACAATGGTTCAAATGGCTGTGAGCACTATGGGACTTAACATCTGAGTTCATCAGTCCCCTAGAACATAGAACTACTTAAACCTAACTAACCTAAGGACATCACACACATCCATGCGCGAGGCAGGATTCCAACCTGCGACCGTAGCGGTCGCATGGTTCCAGACTGTAGCGCCTAGAACCGCTCGGCCACTCCGGCCGGCGATGAGACATTCCATTTCGGAAATCGTTAGGGAACTTAATATTCCGAGATGCACATTGTCAAGAGTGTGCTGAAAATACCAGATTTCAGGCATTATCTCTCACCAAGGACAGGGCAGTAGTCGATGGCCTTCATTTGACTACCGAGAGCTGCGATATATACGTAGAGTTGTCAGTGCAAACAGGCAAGTAACACTACGTGAAATAACGGCAGAAATCAATGTGGGACTTACGACGAACGTATCCGTTGCGACAGTGAGGTGGAATTTGGCTTTAATGGGCAATGGCAGCAGACGGCCGATGCGAAGGCCTGTGCTATTAGCAGAAAACCGCCTGCAGCGCCTCTCCTGAGCTTGTAACCATACCGTTTGGACCCTAGAAGACTGGAAAACCCGGGCCTGGTCAGATGATTTCATTAAGTTGGAGCTGATGGAATGTTTCGAGTGTAGCAGAGACCCCAAGAAACCATGGACCCAAGGTGTCAATAAGGCACTGTGCAGGCTGGTTGTGGCTCCATGATGGTGTGAGCTGAGTTTACGTGGAACGGTCAGGCAGAGATTCCGAAATCAGATGCTGGTTCTTAATGTGTACCCATGGGCAGATGTAGACGCAGGTCACAAGTTATAAATTATAAAGAGTAGGGTGAAGTTTAGAAAAACAGCCAGGAAGAATCAGTGTGCAAAGAAATGGGATGTGGGAGTATTAAGGAATGAAGAGACAGGCTTCAAGTTCTTTCAGGTTATAGATAATGCTATAATTAATAGCTCAGTCGGCAGTAGCTCTGGAGAGGAATGGACATCTCTAAAAACCGAGTCCCGGAAGTTGGAAAGAAAAACAAAGGTACAAGGAAGAAACTATGTGTAACAGTGGAAATACTTTAACTGATTGACGACAGGAGGAATTACAAAAATGTTTAGACAAGTCCAAGAATAGAGTAATGCGACTCGCTTAGGAATGAAATAAATGAAAAGTGAAGGGAAACTAAGGTGAAAGGCTCCTTGCAAAATGTGAAGGAACCGAAAAAGAAACGATTGTTGAAAGGACTGAGTCAGTGTATGGAAACGTCAAAACAACTTTCTGTTAAATTAAAAACTAGAGAATTAACATTAAGAATGTATCGGGTATCTCACTACTAAATGCAGAGAACAGAGCGGAGAGGTGGAAAGAGTATACTGAAGTCTTGTACGAGGAGGAGAACTTGTCTGATGACGTGATTAAAAAAAAAAAGGTGAAGGGCAAGAGATAGCGAGTCCAGTATTAGAAAGGGAATTTAAATGAGTTTCGAACGACTTACGATCAAATAAGGCGAAGTCGTAGATAAAATTCCACTGGAATTTTTAAAGTCATTGGGGGATGTGCAAAAAGATTACTATTCAGTTTGGTGTGTAGAATGTATCAGATTGGCATTGTAATTTGGAAGAAAAACATCATCCACACAGGTCGGAATAGAGCACTAGCCGTTAAGTGGGAGAATTATCTCACAGTCAGCGTAACAGCTCATGCATCCCATTTACTGCCAAAAATAATATATACAAGACTGGAAAAGAAAATGAAGGATCTTTAGATGTCTATCAGTTTGGCTTTAGAAAAGGTATACATACCAGAGAAGTAGTTTTGACGTTGCTGTTGTTATTGGAAGGAAGACTGAAGAAAAATCTAGAAACGCTCATATGTTTTGTCGAACTGGAAGAAGCGTTGGATAATGTCAGATGGTGCAATGTGCAAGACGGGTAATATACAATACGTGCAAGAGCCAAGAGGGAAAAATAAGACGGAAAGAGGAAGAAAGAAGTGCTCGGATTAAAAAGGGTGGAAGACAGTGACGTACTACTTAACCCCTGCTGTTCAAACAGTGCATCGAAGAAGCAATGACGGAAACAAAAGAAAGTTTCAAGATTGGGATGAAACGTCAAGGTGAAAGGATATCAATAAGATTCGCTGATTGCATTGCTAGGCCGTGTTAGTGAAGAAGAATTACAGGATCAGTTGATTGGAACGAACAGTTTAATAAGTACAGAATATGAACTGTGAGTACTTCAAATATAGTTGAAAGTAATGAGAAATAGCAGAAATGTGAACAGCGAGAAACTAAACATCAGAAATGTGGATCACGAAGTAGATGAACTTAAGGACTCCTGTTACCTTGGAAGAAAAATAACCCATGACGGACAGAGCAAGGATGACATGAAAAGCACAATAGCACGACAAAAAGGACATTCATGGCTATGAAAAGACTGGTAGTGTCAGACAGAGGCCTTAATTTGTGGAAGAAACTTTTGGAGCACAGATTTTGTGGTAGAGAAACATGGACTGTGGAAAACCCCGAACAAAGAGGATCGAGGCATTTGAGATGTGGTGTCACAGAAGAATGTGAAATTCAGGTCGACTGATAAGGTCAGGAAGGATGAGGTTCTTCGCAGGATCGGCGAGGAAAGGAATACATAAAAAACACTGACAAAAATAACAGACAGGATGAAAGGACATCTGTTGAGACGCCAAGGAATAACTTCCATTGTACTAACGGAAGCTGTGGAGGGCGAAAGCTGTAGGGGAAGACAAAGGCCGGCCGCTGTGACAGAGCGGCTCTAGGTACTTCAGTCCGGAACCATGCGAATGCTACGGTCGCAGGTTCGAATCCTGTCTCGGGCATGGATGTGTGTGATGTCCTTAGGTTAGTTAGATTTAAGTAGTTCTAATTCTAGGGGACTGATGACCTCAGATGTTAAGTGTCATAGTTCTCAGAGCCATTTGAACCATTTTTGGAAGACAGAGATTGGAATCAAATAATTGATGACGTAGGTTACAAGTGCGTCTCTGAGATGAAAAGGTTGGCGCAGGAGTGAAACTTACGGCGATCCTCGACAAACTAGGCAGAGAACGGTTGCTTAAAAAGAAGTGATTAGTGATTCAGCTAGTTGGACTCCACGTAGAACTTTGGAGCGCACGAGTGATTCCTTCCGATGATTTCATCCTTTTTTTTTAACCACCCTCTGCAATAATCGACCGTCTTAGTTTTCAGCTGTGGGTTTTCCATCATGTTGCCACTTACTTCACAATAAAATCTCCAAAAGTCGATTGTACAGCTTGATAAGTTGACATCCATCGCGTAGTCCACATTCTCTCTGCTCTCCTGATCGACCCATTATGTCTCAGCTTCTATACTGACAACACGATACTCCTCGCCTTCTTTGATAATGGCAGGTCTGCCACTAGTGACATCCGGTGGTCAACTCAACTTCGTATAGGAGTGTCCGCATATTTTTGATCAGACTGTGTATGAATTTTCCATTACATTACAATAAAACTAAGTCCTCACAAACTTATTGGGAATCCAGATGTATGTGACTGTGTGACATCTACTATACAGGCATGCCATTGTGTAGGATATGTGAACATGCCCCATTTATATCGGATGGACAGAACACGAACTTTGGTATCCCTACTTATATTAAGTGTCTGAGTCAGCAATGAGGAGACAAGAATTAAAATTTTGTTCTAAAGGTCAAGGCAATTACCAACTGAAATATTGATCCAGACACAAGAGTTGATACCTTAAGGTATAGCCTTCCAGCTGTTATCAGTTTCTTAGTAAAAAATGCCCCCTAGAAACTGAATGGGTACGGCCTTTCACTAGTTCCCGTAAACTTATTCTACCATCGTCACTTTGTCTGCAGCCACTGAAAGGTATTTCGACGAGTTTCGTTATCGTGGGGTGCTTCTCACTCTTCTGTGGTTATCTGTTGACGTCTCTTGACGAAGCTATGTATACAGACCACCAAATAAGCCAGTTACTCTACTCTTGTGCACTGCGCTTACGTGATGCTATGCTGAGTCCGATCTTACATGCGATTTTCAAGCTAAGGTACTAGCTAGTGGATACGTGACAAACCGACTGGAACATAACTTGATAAAATGTTGATGTTTCTTCCAAGTTTTCCTAAACATATGCAGAAACCAAAACTACACTACGGCTGAGGCAGTCGAGTCACGGTTCGTTCATATTCTGAGTTAGCACGGTCTTTCGCATCACGACCTATCCAGGAAAAAAAAATCAGACAGTGAAGATTAAATGACAGCGAATTGTTTGGACATAGATAATAAAGTCTTTAGGAATAAAGGACACCAGAAAAGTAGCAGTTGAGATACAACATGTAGCTATTTCCTAAAGATCAGGCTCAGGCATCATCTATTGCAGCAGATCGTTGGGTAGTGAACAAAACAAGTTTGCGAGCAAGTGATTGTCATGAGATGATCTGTTCGAGCTAGTAACAAGACGGTGCATTTGGGGCGCAGTTTGAATGCCACAATAAAGGAAGGAGATTATTTTCTAGTACTATGTCCCATCAATAAAATTAGAGTTATGTGTATAAAGGGATTAGCTAATGAAAGGCAAAGGGTTTCAGATCATAACCGCGACAATTTATTCTAGAAATTATGGTACAAAAAATAAGAAAAAAGCACGTAAAGGACATCATCGAACTATATTTAACATTAATCCCTTAACATCTGTCAGATTAGGGTATAGGGCATTCATTAACTGTACCGGGAGTGAAGCCAGTCATGTGCTCATTACGGCACAATAACACATCGAATAGGACAAGGCTCATTTAATTCATGCACAGGGAATGAGCAACATCTACTTCTACCAACAAATTGCATGGGAACATTTAAATAACAAACACAGAGAGCAAGGAACCAGCACCAATACTAAGAACCAAGACTGCATTGTAAAACGTGTTTAGTAGTATTAAATACACTACTGGCCATTAAAATTGCTACACCACGAAGATGACGTGCTACAGACGCGAAATTTAACCGACAGGAAGAAGATGCTGTGATATGCGAATCATTAGCATTCATACAAGGTTGGCGCCGGTGGCGACACCTTCAACGTGCTGACATAAGGAATGTTTCCAACCGATTTCTCAAACGAAAACAGCAGTTGAAATGCGTTGCCTGGTAAAACGTTGCTGTGATGCCTCGTGTAAGGAGAGAAATGCGTACCATCACGTTTCCGACTTTGATAAAAGTCGGATTGTAGCCTATCGCGATTGCGGTTTATCGTATCGCGACATTGCTGCTCGAGTTGGTCGAGATCCAATGACTGTTAGCAGAATATGGAATCGGTGGGTTCAGGAGGGTAATACGGCCTCGTATCACTAGCAGTCGACATGACAGGCATCTTATCCGCATAACTGTAACGGATCGTGCAGCCACATCTCGATCCCTCAGTCAACAGATGGGGACTTTTGCAAGACAACATCCATCTACACGAACAGTTCGATGACGTTTGCAGCAGCATGGACTATCAGCTCGGAGACCATGGCTACGGTTACCCTTGACGCTGCATCACAGACAGGAGCGCCTGCGATGGTGTATTCAATGACGAACCTGGGTGCACGAATGGCAAAAAGTCATTTTTTCGGATGAATCCAGGTTCTGTTTACAGCATCATGTTGGTCGTATCCGTGTTTCGCGACATCGCGGTGAACGCACATTGGAAGCGTGTATTCGTCATCGGCATACTGGCGTAGCACCCGGCGTGATGGTATGGGGTGCCATTGGTTACACACAGCACTTTGAACAGTGGACGTTACATTTCAAGTGTTACGACCCGTGGCGCTACCCTTCATTCGATCCCTGCGAAACCCTACATTTCAGCAGGATAAATCACGACCGCATGTTGCAGGCCCTGTACGGGCCTTTCTGGATACAGAAAATGTTCGACTGCTGCCCTGACCAGCACATTCTCTAGATCTCTCACCCACTGAAAACGTCTGGTCAATGGTGGCCGAGGAACTGGCCCGTCACAATACGCCAGTCACTACTCTTGATGAACTGTGGTATCGTGTTGAAGGTTCATGGGAAGCTGCACCTGTACACGCCATCCAAGCTCTGTTTGACTCAATGCCCAGGCGTATCAAGGCCGTTATTACGGCCAGAGGTGGTTGTTCTGGGTACTAATTTCTCATGATCTATGCACCCAAATTGCATGAAAATGTAATCACATGTCAGTTCTAATATAACATATTTGTCCAATGGATACCCGTTTATAATTTGCATTTCTTATTGGTGTAGCAATTTTAATGAGCAGTAGTGTAATAGCTACGAGATCCAGACCACATGGGCCGGCCAGGGTGGCCGAGCGGTTGTAGGCTCTACAGTCTGGAACCGCGAGACCGCTACGGTCGCAGGTTCAAATCCTGCTTCGGGCATGGATGTATGTGATGTCCTTAGGGTAGTTAGGTTTCAGTAGTTCTAAGTCCTAGACGACTGATGACCTCAGAAGTTGAGTCCCATAGTGCTCACAGCCAGACCACATGGGATGAATGTGGGCTGAATCATCTTCATTGGATATTACTAAATCAATTATAATTTAACCAAAGGTTTGTATATGATGTGCGAAATCACACCTAATATGCAAATGACAATTATTTTTGAAGGTATTTGTGCACCACACTTAGCCGTGCTGTGCTTAATACTTCTGTGTAACACATGGAGACTTGTTCAGCAAAGGATGAGGCATTGTACACAAAGACTTCAGAGAAAAAAGAAAAATACTTCAACACACGATTCAATATATGGGATGTGAAAGATTGCAAAACAAAATTAGTGAATAAGAGGTTTGCGGGATCTATACACAGCTAGTAAAATTCACACTTGGTGTTCGTCCTAAAGGAACAAATCACATCGTATCAGATGACACTCAACACGTGAAATTCAGAGAAATGAACTTCAAGGAGATATTGCGGATTACATCCCAACAAAATGTAGCTGAAATAGATTAGACACCCTTAGATACTACATTAACTCACTCTGATAGCTTCATACACTAACTAGATTGTCCACTGAGGCGTGTCTGCATACATACAACTCGCTGCCGGAACAAGAATAATGTGAAATGGAGCGTGTCGGAATCATCTCCCGCTCAAACAGGTGGCAGGGAGAGATCCCGTTAAGCAGCGTATCACCAGCAGGAGTTCCGTGCCGTACGGAATTAGCCATTACCTTCAACAGAGACTACTACTCCCGACTCTACGTTATCTCTTTCTACAAAATTAAGTTGGTAAGACAGGGACTCTGGTTTGCCCGTGATTACGTTTGAACTTCACTAATTCTCTTTTTCAGTCATGGAAAAGGAAGATGGTAGTGACAGGTCTTAAACTAAATAAAAAAGACATAAATATTAATCACTCTCCCGGACACGACACTTGTCATACAATTTGGTTAAATGATACACTGTGTGAGCTCGGTATTATAAGCATACTGGCATATAATTTGATGTCTGACGTTTATGAAACGACTCTAATGAGTATAGTTGATTCGATTAAATTTCAGTAACAATTAATGAACAAAAGAGCAATAGCAACACTACCAGACCAATGAACAAATCTCCTGTATAAATTCCGGTTCTGATTTTGTTCATCATAGTCGATGGCTTTCGAAAGCCTGCAACCATGTCGTTCATGATTTAAATGGTGAAAAACTGCAACATTTACTAATTTCTTCACGATTAACGCAACGCTTTTTTAGAATTTATTCTCATTTTCAAGTGCATTTGTTTACATAAATGTTTTGTATGATATTCGCATGTGTGATTTTATGCCTCTCTTGCAATGTAGTTGTGTTTTTGAAAAGTCATACTACAATCGGAAAACCGTAAAAATTAATCTCGTAATGGTTTTTTGTGCTAACGTTAGAGATAATATTTTTGTTTTTCTGCTTACAAGTATTGTGCCTCCTCCATTACACAGAATATCATACACATGCGAATCATCACTTACACTGTTTCTTTTTGTAATCAAAACATGCTACAGAGATGGGACGACACCGTGGTTTCACAAAGAGTTTGTATACAATCAGAGGTGCTACATTTTATGAGGATTACGCAACATACATGAAGATGTCAATTATAAATTTTATTTTACCATTATCGAAATCTGAATTATCAATTATGTTTCTATTTCTTTGTAAATGTTGAGTGAATGTATATATTTGTGGAAACTACTAATATTTTCACATGCAGGAGAAACGTTTGAAAGAATTAGCTGATTCGCTTTCTAGTTTGTCACTGACATTTTTTTTTTGTCCTTACTTAAAAATTTCCTGCTCCTCTATTAAATCCGCTGTATGTGATTTTCTGGAGGTGGTGGAGCAACTTATGACCTTTTCCTATGATTTTAAATCTGTGTTGAGTGTTTTTTGTGTGTGTCATTATCGCTGACTTTGTAAATTTGTATATATATAAATGACCTGGTGGATGACATCGGAAGTACACTGAGGCTTTTTGCAGATGATGCTGCGGTGTATGGAGAGGTTGTAACAATGGAAAATTGTACTGAAATGCAGGAGGATCTGCAGCGAATAGACGCATGGTGCAGGGAATGGCAATTGAATCTCAATGTAGACATGTGTAATGTGCTGCGAATACATAGAAATATAGATCCGTTATCATTTAGCTACAAAATAGCAGGTCAGCAACTGGAAGCAGTTAATTCCATCAATTATCTGGGAGTACGCATTAGGAGTGATTTAAAATGGAATGATCATATAAAGTTGATCGTCGGTAAAGCAGATGCCAGACTGAGACTCATTGGAAGAATCCTAAGGAAATGCAATCCGAAAACAAAGGAACTAGGTTACAGTACGCTTGTTCGCCCACTGCTTGAATACTGCTCAGCAGTGTGGGATCCGTACCAGATAGGGTTGATAGAGGGGATAGAGAAGATCCAACGGAGATCAGCGCGCTTCGTTACAGGATCATTTAGTAATCGCGAAAGCGTTACGGAAATGATAGATAAACTCCCGTGGAAGACTCTGCAGGAGAGACGCTCAGTAGCTCGGTACGGGCTTTTGTTAAAGTTTCGAGAACATACCTTCACCGAATAGTCAAGCAGCATATTACTCCCTCGTACGTATATGTCGCGAAGAGACCATGAGGATAAAATGAGAGAGATTAGAGCCCACACAGAAGCATACCGACAATCCTTCTTTCCACGAACAATACGAGACTGGAATAGAAGGGAGAACCGATAGAGGTACTCAGGGTACCCTCCGCCACACACCGTCAGGTGGCTTGCGGAGTATGGATGTAGATGTAGATGTAGATGTAGATTTGTGTAACAGGTGATGTTTCCACTGTGTTATCGTAGCGAGACGTGTATCGCAACATACTTACTTTAGTAGCTCACTCTCAGATCAGTGGTGAAGCAGGATTTTTGGTCATCCGTTTCTCGGTACGCGACTGGCTGCCTACAGGAGCGAAACAGTGATGGGGTCAAGGAGAGGCAGCTGGTCGGAGGAGACAAGGGAGTCCGGACCTCCTCACTTTTCTGTGGTAAAACTGGTAGTAGTAGGAGTAGGAGCAGTAATCATTTTGACACTGAACCTTTTTATACTTTTGTCAGCGAGTACCAAAGACATTAGCTTGCGTTTTTTCATCTAAACGGACAGAACAACATAGCAAGTGAAACTGCGACATCTTAACCCTAATCTGTAAGGTAGCTATAATTTCGCACCTTACAAGCACTCATCTACATACTTTGCCGTGATCTACAACCACAATTAGGTATCATTTTATAGGTTTTACATCGAATTGTAACACCATGGCTCTAATACTCTATTCTTTTATTTTGCCTTTTGTTTTATTTAATGTTACATCGTTGAGCTTCTGTAAATATGTTTGAATAGATAACACAAAATTGTATACTGCTTTATTTATACAAACTTTGATGTCATGGTTTGGTTCTATGCAATGTAGTGTATCTGTCATGTAAACTCTTTGTCCCATTTGGAGGGAACAAAACTTACTGTATATAATTGTAATTTTGTGTGAATAATTTTTTGTAGAAATGTCTATATGTGCAAATGTTCTGTTTTGTTTAAAATGATTGTTTGCTGTTATGTAAACTGCTGATACTCACTTAGGGTTCTTAGTTAGTTTGTATGTAAAAGGTGTAGTGGTTCCCCTCGGGAACGGAACTGTGTAGCGCGCGCAAATTGTGGTTGGCCTAGGTAGGAAAGGTGGAACTGATAGTCAGTCGGGGACGAGCTACGAGTCGGGGACTGCCATGTAAAAGATGCATATTGTGCTGGTTCCGAGAGAGGCTTTTCCTGCTACTTTCCAATGCCTCGGATGGATGGATAAATAGCTGGAACTATTCTGGAATTTGTATCTATCATCGCCACCAAGAAATGACAGAGTCCAGCAAATCTACCTGCAATTCCACCTGCCAACATGCAATCGCCACCTTATTGCGCAATCATTACATCGGAATGCTACAATGATGTACAGTGAGGGATCAGCTTAATGGATGTGTCAATGTGCTCAAATATAAGGTAATTTATATCTGAATTTATGTACCTACCTTGATTTTTCTGCTCATCATAACACCTCTCAGGTACCTCTCCGTTTGAACTAAAGTGATTACCGAGTGTCCTTACTGAAAGTACATTAAAACCCAGTTTGCTAATTGATGCCTCTTGAACATAGTAAAAAGAAAGTTAATGTGGCAAGAGAATGGATTAAAGTTAATGATGCTTGCTGACAATAATTTTCCCAGTAAAACTGCTTATTAATGTGTTGTTGCCAACTTCAAATTAAAATTTCTCAAGACTGAGGCTTATAAAGTTTTGCTTAGTAATTGATCACATTGCTGTCTGTAGTAAATTCTAAAAGGTGAGTTAGTTTCTTGCAATTTTGCCAACATTGTGTTTCACTATAGTAAAAGTGGAAAACTGCAGTTGTGAAACTTTATATACTCATGTTTGTTAAGTGTATGTCTCTCTTGTGTATAGGAAGTGCATATTAATAATATAACAGGATCCACAGTTTGTCTATTGTATTAATGCTGGGTAACAAGTAATGGGAAGACCACTGATTATAAAAACCATAATATCTTTATTCAAATGATAATGAGAAGCAACCTGTGAGTGGATTCCAATTAACTTTCATTTTAAATAGTAAAGTATTTAACTGAGAGAGACTTCACATATGTACAATTTATGATCCTGCAGTGAATGTTAATAGTAATGATATAAATACCATTCAGTTTGAACAAGGCCTGAAGGTAATAGTGTGTTCCGGTATCTGTTATAATTTTGCAAATAGTTTGTGCTGCTCCAGTTGTTAGCTTCAATCTTAACGTAAACATATGTATGTGTCAGAGTTTATTGCACTCGCGTGTGGCCAAGTATAGGTTGTGTTTATCCATTAGAGTTACTAATAACTACTTTCTTAAACGAGAATGTTAATGTTTCTCTTGGCTAATTAGGCTGGCGACCGTTTTCCATTATCAGCGAAACAGTGGAGATAGGCAAAATTTTGTTTGTTACTGTTCAAACATTTACGTAATTCTGACTTTCATTTCCGATAAGCAACCTCCGTTAGGTACAACACGGTCAACATGACAAAATTCCTCTCAGAGGGTAACACTGCTCTGTTGCTATATACCATAATTGTTTTAACAAAATAGTTTTGTTTCACAACCTGTTTCCGGTTTTAAGGTTATGGTACAGTAGTAGCAGGTAGGAGTGTTATACGTGGCTTTTGCGTGACAGGACTATTTGTTCTGTTGGGGCATACTACGTAATAAACCAAACTTGGTATTTCATAGTATAAGCTACGTAAATGCTGTTGTAGTGTTATAGAATATATGAATATTTAAAGAAGGCTGACATTCTCACGTACGCCTTGTAAATAATTGTTAACACTTTTGCATGAAAGATGACGGAGTGTCTTCATTATCAAAACGGCGTAATGAATGATTGCCTTTCTAGTATAAGTTGGAACACCAGTGGAGATGAAACGGCATGCGGAACTCAAGCCCTGGGTGGGAAAAAGCCTGCAAAGGTGTGCTGGTCCTGCTTGACACAATAGGTGCCAAGACGGACAGTCTGGACAGCTGGGAAACACGATACAGTGGCGGCTGGCCGGTATTGTAGCTAGGCCGGAAGGATTATACTTCGGAAACTCTGAAAATCTTGGATTTATCTGAGAGGAATGAGGAAGCGTCACCTTGGAAATCAGGCAGGCTGGGTGATTGCCGCGGGCTTTTACACAGAAGCGTACCATTGTATGAGTATAGGTATTTCCTAGCAAACTTTCCGCGCTGGAAGACAAAACACTAAAATATGGCTGGTCGGCGTTCGGAAGAATCTGTAGAGAGGGAGATTATTCCGTGGTTTCGTGAGGATGATTTGTTTTCTGAGTTACTAGGGTGGGGAGCCGAGCCTTGCTGGGAAGCCAGCGGTAGAGAGGAAGAGGTCATCTGTTTTTGAGCGCCCTTGTGTGACGGTCGCTCAGTATCTGCTTTATTGGTACAGCCGGTCTTACTGTCTTTGATCTCAGGTGAGTTTACAGTTAGAACGGTTAGGCACTGTACTGTTGCGAACGATTGTGGACTTTGCCCCCGGGTTGGAAGTCGTCCTTGAGTATGCAGCGTTCAGTGATTGAGAGCACGTCTTCTGCCTATACTTACGTTGAGACGTTATCTGAACTCCGTCCTTGTGGCTGAGAGTTCGCCTTTCTCGTCTGTAGAACACAGAGAGGAGAAGACAGTATTATATTAGTCAGAGGACCGCCTTGTGCCATCCTAGTGTTTGAAAGAGTTTTATTTTGTGGCTGGAGTTCTTCCATAGTCGCAGACGTGTATCGAAACCATCACTCTGACGAACTGGACGCAGTACATGCAGTGATATTGCTAATTGCTTCGGTTTATTAGGGCTGTAAAGCTAAACAGCTGTGATCACGTTAGTTTATTTCGACTGAGGTTCCACACCACCGTAGATCATCTTTGAAAGTCGTGTCTTCTAGCGTTTGCTACACAGATGATGTCAGTCATTTCGCGATATTTATGTTAGGTCGCCCGGCCGTAAAAAGGGGCAGAGTTGGGCAATTGATCATAAACTTCGGTTAGGAAATATAGACATTTGTAATAAAGGGTTGTTTATTAGTTCAAATCAAATGGCTCTGAGCACTATGGGACTTAACATCTGAGGTCACCAGTCCCCTAGAACTTAGAACTACTTAGACCTAACTAACCTAAGGACATCACACACATCCATGCCCGAGGCTGGATTCGAACCTGCGGCCGTAGCAGTTGCGCGATTCCGGGCTGCAGCGCCTAGAACCGCGTCTCCACCGCGGTCGGCTGTTTATTAGTCTACAATAAATGTATAATGAGAAACAACGTTTATCATTTAGTATTATTAGTTGCCTTAATCATTAATTTAAGTTGAGGTTGTAATTTATATGTTAAAGAACATTAAGAGATCCTAAGATCTGTTATAGGGGGTAGTCAGAGAGGGCCAAATCATCATTTTAGCGTTCAATATTTTCCGTTGCGCACATGCATTTTACACCCGCCTGTAGTAGCATCAAGGAAATATAACGCCGCCCATTTCCTACATTCCGACCATTGAGCCAACTTGCTCGTCAACCTGTTTCGCTGCGTGTAGGCAATGGCGACTGCTTGGTGGACCCTACCTGCCTGCTCTGACGGAGGGTGGCTGAGTTAGAGGTGGCGGGGTGGCCAACCAATCACATGCCAGGCTGCTTGTGAAGGCTCGGTTGCTGTGGAATCATGACGTTATTATAAGCAACAGACGGGGGGTACAGGCTGTGGTAGCCCACGTTGCTATGCGCTTCCGTGACAGAGAAGGCCGGTAGCTGTAGGTTTCTCTTGTGCTAGTTGTCTTGTGTGCAGTAGATGTCTGTTGTACAGTGAATATGGATGAAGCCCAACCTTGTAAAAGTACTAATATAACGCTTTCCAGTGAGAACATTATTTCCTTGCAGGAACTGTAGATTTCGAGGAGATCAGCGACATGTCATTTTTAAAAAAGGACGTCCAACACTGGCGCTACACCTTCTTAAGAAAGATAAGTTCAAAACAGACGCATTCCAAAGTTCATGGTATGAGCAGCACAAGCGAATATTGCTAGCCTTTCAAAAGGAAAATAAATCGTCACTGTAGTAGTAGTAATGGTGGTGGTAGTGGTGGTGGTGGCGGTAATGGTGGTGAGGATTGTGTTCGTGATGGTCTTTAAAAGCAAGGAGAGGGGATTTTCCAACATGCTTCCTGGCCTCACCAGAACCTAGGTCCATGATCCGCCACTGGGGTCAAACTGAGATTTTTCAGATCTCATTGACTGGAGACACAACAGAATGACTCAGAGGTGGATATGGCGATGATAGGAGAAATGAGACCGCTGGCTGAGTCACTGGTCGGCTTTTCATAGCTTCTTCACTTGTTAGCAATGAGCATGCAGAAGAACACAGACACTGATTTATAAAAATATGGATGATGCTCACTAGATTCTCCAATTAGTTACCACAATAAATGGCCACCCTGGCCTATAAACTAGTTGAGAATCGATTAAACACAGTAATGCACCATGCTATGGACGACGAACCATAGACGTGCCGGATTCTACTGTTTTGTGTAGAGAAACATATAGAAGCATGTGCCTGTGATCTTAAATTAAATAAAGGCACATTTATAATTGTAACTGTATATAGGTCCCCATCAGGAAATTTTCATCTATTTCTGAAAAAATTGGACTCCTTGTTGTGCTATCAGTCAGACAGGGGGAAGCAAATTATTATTTGTGGGGACTTCAATGTAGATTCTCTGAAAGAGGGTAATAGGAAAAATGACCTTGAAGTATTACTCGGTTCTTTCAATTTGACACCCGTTATTGATTTTCCTACTCGGGTGGTAAAGGATAGCAGCTCACTGATAGATAACTTCTTTATAGACCAAGATAAGTTTAACCAGATAAATGCTCAGCCTGTTGAGAATGGTCTTTCTGATCATGGTGCACAGCTAGTTACAATATATGACATAGCTCCATTCAGCAATACTAAACAGTCCTCCAAAGTAGTACGTCCAGTCAACGATTTAACAATTGCAAATTTCAGGGAAAGCCTACAGCAGATAGACTGGGATGAGGTGTACCGTGAACCTGATGCCAATTTAAAATATAATTTATTTCATGACATTTTTGTAAATGCATTTGAAAACTGCTTCCCCAAAAAAATAGTTAAATATACTCGTAAGAAACCTTGTAACAAACCATGGCTTACTAAGGGTATAAAAATATATTGTAACCGGAAAAGGGACATGTATCTGACAGCAAGAAAGAGTAGTGACCCAGAAACTATCAAAAATTATAAAAACTACTGTGTTATATTAAGAAAAGTTATTAAAAATCCAGGAGTATGTGTATCATGTCTGAAATCAGCAACTCTGATAATAAAATTAAAACAATTTCGAATATTATTAAAAGAGAAACAGGTCAACCAAGAGCAGAGGAAGACAGTATTACCATCAAATTGAATGAAAACTTTACGAACAAAAAGTCAGAAGTTGAAAATATTTTTAATAATCATTTTCTAAATGTTGTGGATATAGTAGGATCCAGGTGTTCATTAGAAGATGCTAGGCTGTTAATGGAAGAGGCCATACCTATGCAATTTGATACAATTGAAATCTCACCCACTTCTCCCTCTGAAATTAAGAAAATAATAAACTTGCTTAAAAGCAAAAACTCACATGGAATTGATGGCATTTCCAGCAAAATACTAAAAGCTTGTTCTCAACAGATAAGTAAGATTCTCAGCCACCTGTGTAATAGCTCTCTGGAACAGGGCATTTTCCCTGATAGACTGAAATATGCTATTGTTATACCTTTGCATAAAAAGGGGGATAGATCTGATGTCAACAATTGCCGTCCAATCTCCCTTCTAACAGCTTTATCCAAAATTTTGAGAAAGTAATGTATTCAAGAGTAGCTTCACATATCTGTAAAAATGAAGTACTAACAAAATGTCAGTTTGGTTTCCAGAAAGGTTTTTCAACAGAAAATGCCATATATGCTTTCACCAGTCAAATTTTGAATGATCTGAATAACCGAACACCACCCATTGGGATTTTTTGTGATCTCTCAAAGGCTTTTGATTGTGTAAATCATGAAATACTGCTAGACAAGCTCAAGTATTGTGGCATGAGTGGGACAGTGCACAAATGGTTTATTTCGTACCTAACTGGAAGAGTGCAGAAAGTCGAAATAAGTAGTTCTCGTAACATGCAAAGATCAGCACATTCCTCAAACTGGGGAACTATCAAGAATGGGGTTCCACAAGGGTCAGTCTTGGGTCCTTTGTTGTTCTTATTATATATTAATGACTTGCCATTCTATATTCATGAAGAGGCAAAGTTAGTTCTCTTTGCTGATGATACAAGTATAGTAATCACACCTGACAAACAAGAATTAACTGATGAAATTGTCAATACTGTCTTTCACAAAATTACTAAGTGGTTCCTTGTAAACGGACTCTCACTGAATTTTTATAAGACACAGTACATACAGTTCCGTACAGTGAATGGTATGACGCCATTAATAAATATAGACCTTAATCAGAAGCATATAGCTAAGGTAGAATATTGCAAATTTTTAGGTGTGTCCATTGATGAGAGATTAAATTGGAAGAAACACATTGATGATCTGCTGAAACGTTTGAGTTCAGCTACTTATGCAATAAGGGTCATTGCAAATTTTGGTGATAAATATCTTAGTAAATTAGCTTACTACGCCTATTTTCACTCATTGCTTTCATATGGCATCATATTTTGGGGTAATTCATCACTGAGGAATAAAGTATTTATTGCACAAAAGCGTGTAATCAGAATAATAGCTGGAGTCCACCCAAAATCATCCTGCAGACATTTATTTAAGGATCTAGGGATATTCACAGTAGCTTCTCAGTATATATACTCTCTTATGAAATTTGTTATTAACAACCAAACCCAATTCAAAAGTAATAGCAGTGTGCATAACTACAATACTAGGAGAAAGGATGATCTTCACTATTCAAGATTAAATCTAACTTTGGCACAGAAAGGGGTGAATTATACTGGCACTAAAGTCTTTGGTCACTTACCAAATAGTATCAAAAGTCTGACAGATAACCAACAAGTATTTAAGAAGAAATTAAAAGAATTTCTGAATGACAACTCCTTCTACTCCATAGAGGAATTTTTAGATATAAATTAAGAAACAAAAAACAAAAAAGTATTAAAAAAAATAAAAATAAAAAATAAAGAAAAACAAAAAAACACAATAAAATAAAGTTGTTATATTAACTTAAGTATGTTGTTAAACTAACCTAATTATGTCATGTATTGGAAAATTCGACTCGTTCCACATCATTACGGAATATCGTATTCATGATCCATGGAACTAGTGTTAATCTAATCTAATCTAATCTAATCCTAATCGAACCCCTAGTTCTAGTACTCGTCACAGAGTAGGTGAAACATGTATAGAGAAAAGTACGATATAAATGAATATCTCTAGTCCAGAGCTACGTAGAAGCAAGTTTTGCAATTTCTTCTTAGTATTCAAAGTTAATATATTATACTGCTCACACACATGGTAACTGCAGTAGGCTGTCGGTCATTTGAGGCTGTAACTCCTCTGATAGCTGGACTCTTTAACTCTCGAACTCTGCCTTTCTTAGCGTTTGAGGGCCTTAACACATGGCGTTGAGGTTGTCAGCGTATTGATGACACGTGACTGTGGTGCTATTTACCTACAATTCGCAAACGGTGAGCGTGAAATAAGCGATTTCTTAAATCATGTGACCTCTCTGATAGCGTGACTCTGGAACTCTCGAACTCTGCTCTGCTTAGCGTTTCAGGGTCTCTATACATGGCGTTGAGGTTGTCTACTTATACATGATACGTGACTGCAGTGCTATTTACCTTCCAATTCGCAATTGGTGCTCGCGAAATAAGCGATTTCTGAGAGTATATGACATCATAAAGAAAACGAAAGTGCGTTGCCCTACGTGCCTCTTCTTACAGCTTACAGCTAATACTCGTACTTAGATGATTTTTCTCTTCTTTTTTGCCAATATTTCATGATTTGGTCATTACAATATCTAATTTGACAGTTCCTACCAGTTTGACATATAGCTTGAGCACGTTCTACGCTTGGGTTTGTACATCCCTCAGTCTAAGAAGTTATCTTTTTTTATTAATTAAGTTGTGGGTTAATTTCTGCTGTAGTATTATATACTGCTGCAGTAGGGTACACAAAATCACTTGTAAAACATGCTCAACCTACAACGTAGGGCAAACTGGCAGGAAATTTCAAATTAGATACACTGAACACATCAACTATTACACATATAACTAGTTTACTAAATCATCAGTAGCAGCACATATAAAAAACACCGGACACACAACATAGGAGTAGATCATCCCAAAATCTAATAAATGGATTTAATAGAGCAAATGGAAATTTTTTACATCACAAAAAGAAAGGAGAACGAACACTCATTGCTTCAAATGATTCTCCTGCAAATGTTGTTGCTGTTGTGGTCTTCAGTCCTGAGACTGGTTTGATGCAGCCCTCCATGCTACTCTATCCTGTGCAAGCTTCTTCATCTCCCAGTACCTACTGCAACCTACATCCTTCTCAATCTCCTTAGTGTATTCATCTCTTGGTCTCCCTCTACGATTTTTACCTTCCACGCTGCCCTCCAGTACTAAATTTCTGATCCCTTGATGCCTCAGAACATGTCCTACTAACCGGTTCCTTCTTCTAGTCAAGTTGTGCCACAAACTCCTCTTCTCCCCAATCCAATTTAGTACCTCCTCATTCGTTGTGTGATCTACCCATCTAATCTTCAGCATTCTTCTGTAGCACCACATTTCGAAAGCTTCTATTCTCTTCTTGTCCAAAACTATTTATCGTCCACGTTTCACTTCCATACAAGGCTACACTCCATACATATACTTTCAGAAACGACTTCCTGATACTTAAATCTATACCCGATGTTAACAAATTTCTCTTCTTCAGAAACGCTTTCCTAGCTATTGCCAGTTTACATTTTATACCCTCTCTACTTCGACCATCGTCAGTTAACTGGCTCCCCAAATAGCAAAACTCCTTTACTGCTTTAAGTGTCTCATTTCCTAATCTGATTCCCTCAGCATCACCCGACTTAATTCGACTACATTCCATTACTCTCGTTTTGCTTTTGTTGATGTTCATCTTATATTCTCCTTTCAAGACACTGTCCATTCCGTTCAACTGCTCTTCCAAGTCCTTTGCTGTCTCTGACAGAATTACAATGTCATCGGCGAACCACAAAGTTTTTATTTCTTCTCCCTGGATATTAATACCTACTCCGAATTTTTCTTTTGTTTCCTTTACTGCTTGCTCAATATACAGATTGAATAACATCGGGGAGAGGCTACAACCCTGTCTCACTCCCTTCCCAACCACTGCTTCCCTTTCATGTCCCTTGACTCTTATAACTGCCATCTGGTTTCTGTACAAATTGTAAATAGCCTTTCGCTCCCTGTATTTTACCCCTGCCACCTTCAGAATTTGAAAGAGAGTATTCCAGTCAACATTGTCAAATGCTTTCTATAAGTCTACAAATGCTAGAAACGTAGGTTTGCCTTCTCTTAATCTAGCTTCTAAAATAAGTCGTAGGGTCAGTATTGCCCCACGTGTCCCCATATTTCTACGGAATCCAAACTGATCCTCCCCAAGGTCAGCTTCTACCAGTTTTTCCATTCGTCTGTAAAGAATTCGCGTTAGTATTTTGCAGCCGTGACTTATTAAACTGATAGTTCGGTAATTTTCACATCTGTCAACGCCTGCTTTCTTTGGGATTGGAATTATTACATTCTTCTTGAAGTCTGAGGGTATTTCGCCTGCCTCATACATCTTGCTCACTAAATGGTAGAGTTTTGTCAGGACTGGCTCTCCCAAGGCCGTCAGTAGTTCTAATGGAATGTTGTCTACTCACGGGGCCTCGTTTCGACTCAGTGCTCTGTCAAACTCTTCACGCTCCTGCAAATGATACCTAATAAATCATGTAATTGACAGCTTAGTTTATGTGCTGTGCAGTGGTTATATCGATGGTTTCTTGGTTGTCGATATACTTGCCCTTACAAGCTACGAATGTCTTCGGTGCCCAGATGAGGCCGTAGGGGTTTTGAGGAGAGCGGGAGTGAGGAGCGGAAAGGTGCTGGGCAGCGCCACTGCACGTGTTGGAGTAAACTGGGCTGATGTGTGCTGGCGGCGACAGTCGATGTTTGGACAGCGCGGAATGGAGTCACTCGCATTTCGATTGCTACTCACAGTACCTGAGGAAAGACCGAGCTAATCACTACTGCCTGTTGGAATTGCAAGGCTTACGAAAGTCTCGCATTTGGAAGTACGTAAGTGTCAAGTCCGTGGGTTTTGGTCAGTAGTGATCAGTAGTTACTGTACCTTCAATGCTTGAATGTCTGTGGTCAGGCATTCCAAGACAAGAGTATGTACAAGCAGTATTCATTTACGTAGATGAGTGAAATCTAGTGATTTAAATAATGAAAACTGCACCAGTTTCTCATGTTTTGATGCTTTACACAACACATTTCGAGAATTTATTCTCATTTTCAAATGAATTGGTGCATTTGTTTACGTGAATATCTTTCGTGGCTTTTCATGTGTGATTTTCTATATCCCACGCGTCTTTCTGCAGTTAAATTTGCTATCGTACAAAGTGAATCTTTGAGTGTTTTTAAATGCTAATGTTAGCAATGATATATTTCTTTATCTGCTTATAGGTATAGTGCCTACTCCACTATGCAGAATATCACATATATACAAATCATCACATACACGGTTTGTTGACGTAACACGCTACAAAGATATTACGACACCATGGTTTACAGAGTTTTTACACGGTCTGAAGTGCTACATTCCTTGTGAATTATGTTATGTATGTATACACAAATAAAAAATATATTTTTGCCGCTGTTGACTACCTCATTACCGATTACATTTTTTATGGTGATGAAATGAACATATTTATGAAAATTGTTACATTTATCAGATGCAGGAGGAACATTTGAAGAAATTAACTGCTTCGCTGTTTATTTTGTCATTGAGAATTTTTTCTCCTTACTTTTTGTGGTATATAAAAATTTCAAGAGTCTCTATTAAATCCATTCTATGAGATGTTTGGAAATAATGGAGTATCTTAAGATCTTCTGTGTTTTCGAATGGGTCTCCAGGTTCTATTATTTGTGTTGCTACAGCTGATTTTGTAAACGTATCATGCGTGTAACAGCTGATGTGTTCAGTGTATCTAATTTGAAACTTCCATTTCGTATTGTGTAATACCTTGAGCAAGTTGTACAAGTTATGTTCAATATTGGGAGTTTGAGAATTTATCTCATTTACTGTTCACAGTGTGAACTAGTTTCTGTTTCAGTTTGTTGATTGTGAAGGAAGCTACTTTCACTTTATGTGACCTAATTAGGTTTGCAATTTTTGAGAACTATTACCTACATAATGTATGCCAGCCATAAATGTGACTGTATTACTGGTTCCTTCAAAAGGACCAGCTTTCTTTCTGTTTTATTATTTGTCTCTGCATACTGTCTATCATTGTGCTGGGAAAGTCACTGGCCACTGCAATTTGGTTAATGGTTTTTAACTTTTTCTCCCTATCCTCTTTGTTCGTTGGGGATTTGTTTGCTCTATTTTTTATCTGGTATCCAGTTGTGAAATTCATTTTCTTGTGTACATTACTAAACAAATTTATAACGTTATTGGTGTCTTTGGTGTCACCTTGGAATAAGATATGATCTACATACTGTTTGTTGTATACTATATTTTTAAGTGGGGTTCCTGGCTGCTGAATATTTTCTGTTCTGGGCAGCTGGTGAAACCATCTGCCATTGTGCCAGATATGGATGAGGCCATGACTGGCCCATCTGGTTGTTGATAGATGTTGCTACTGAATGCAAATTTGTTGTAGCTGAGGGCTGTTTCTACTAACTATATAAATTCAGTAATTCCAGCTTGTGAACACATTAGTGCTTTATTAAGTTACTTAGTAGTATAGTTAAATACAGAAATAATGTTATTATACAAGAAGAAAGACATTCTAAACAGAGAACTCTTGGACATACATCTGGAAACAGCAAATAGCGTGGACAGTGATATATGGAATATTGTATGGAAGAAAACTCAAGACATAGTTTGTAAGGAGTAACTTTTGTAAAACACACAGTAGGGAACTGAAGAATCTTAAATCTAAGCAATATCAGAATAGTAAACAACGGAACATTATTACAAATACAAACTCGTTCTACAGCAGAGTAGTGAACAATGTAGACATAGTATTTAATGAAAGAGTTAAACCTATTAAAAAGGTTTAAAATATGATGCAAAAAACAACCAGTCAGACAACACGCTGAAACAGGTACCTCATAGAGGCTACAAAGGCAGCAACACACATTGTAAAACTAAACAGCAATGAAAAATCTGCCATAGGTCACAAACTAAACAAACTACTTGGAAAGGAGGTAGTGAACTATAAATCTAACCACAGACACATACAAAATGATTCCAAAACAGTAAGCAGCATAAACAAAAACTTAGAGAATATTAGGCACTACCTTAAAATCAGATAAAAGCCACGAAATTATCATTATGAAAGAGAGTGAATACATTGAGAAAACTCTTAAATTCTTCACAGAAATACTATGTAACAAAGATCCAACTAATCAATTCCATAACAAAATCAAAAGACAGTTCAGAAAACACATTTCTTACTGACAGAATATGAAAAGAGTACATCACCCCTAATAAGAATCCAACCAAAGACACCCAAGGAAGGATGTCATGTAATACCTGTAGTTAACAGTACAAAGCGTCCTGCATACAAACTTATCTCCAATGCTCAATTAGTTTCTAAAATGGTATTTCACATAAGAAACAACATATATTGTAAAAACACTACAACACTAGACATTGAAATAAAAGAAATAAACATTACAGATAGTGGACGTTTTATATCACTAGACGTCACATTCTAATATCCCTGTTGAGGAAGCTATTGCAAAAATCAAGAAAAACCATAAAGAAGCACAAAAGTCTTCACAAGCTGACATTATTGAATGCATAGTTACTAGAAACGGTCCTCAACTACAACTACTTTGCATTAAATGGTAACATTTATCAGCAAACAGATGGGTCAGCCATGGTCTTATCCATTTCAGGTACAATGGCAGACATTTTCACAACAGAAAATATTCAGCAGTCAGGAACCTGCCTAAAAAAAAAAAAGAAAGTATGCTACAGGATACCTTAATCTCTTTCGAAGGTGACACCAAAGACGCCAATTACTTCATAAATATGTTTAATAATGTACACAAGAAAATAAATTTCACAGCTGAATACCAAATAAAAAATAGAGCAAACAATCCCAATGAACATAGAGGACAGGGAGAAAGAATTAGAAATCACTACCAAATCGCAGTGGCCAATGACTTCTCCTGCTCAGTGACAGACAGTATGCAGAGACGGATAACAAAACGGAAAGAAGTTCCTGGTCCTTTCGAAGGTACCAATAATACAGTAACATTTAAGGCTAGCATACATTATGTAGGTAATAGTTCTCAAAAATAGCAAACCTAATTAGGTCACATAAAGTGAAAGTAGCTTCCTCCACAAACAACAAACTATAACAGAAACTAGTCCACGTCTTGAAACACAAAAAAGATAAATTCTCAGATTCAGGAAAAAGTGTTCAAGCCACTACATAGGACAAAATGGATTGAATTTTGAAATTAGATACACTGAAAACATCAACTACACTCCTGGAAATTGAAATAAGAACACCGTGAATTAATTGTCCCAGGAAGGGGAAACTTTATTGACACATTCCTGGGGTCAGATACATCACATGATCACACTGACAGAACCACAGGCACAAAGACACAGGCAACAGAGCATGCACAATGTCGGCACTAGTACAGTGTATATCCACCTTTCGCAGCAATGCAGGCTGCTATTCTCCCATGGAGACGATCGTAGAGATGCTGGATGTAGTCCTGTGGAACGGCTTGCCATGCCATTTCCACCTGGCGCCTCAGTTGGACCAGCGTTCGTGCTGGACGTGCAGACCGCGTGAGACGGCGCTTCATCCAGTCCCAAACATGCTCAATGGGGGACAGATCCGGAGATCTTGCTGCCCAGGGTAGTTGACTTACACCTTCTAGAGCACGTTGGGTGGCACGGGATACATGCGGACGTGCATTGTCCTGTTGGAACAGCAAGTTCCCTTGCCGGTCTAGGAATGGTAGAACGATGGGTTCGATGACGGTTTGGATGTACCGTGCACTATTCAGTGTCCCCTCGACGATCACCAGTGGTGTACGGCCAGTGTAGGAGATCGCTCCCCACACCATGATGCCGGGTGTTGGCCCTGTGTGCCTCGGTCGTATGCAGTCCTGATTGTGGCGCTCACCTGCACGGCGCCAAACACGCATACGACCATCATTGGCACCAAGGCAGAAGCGACTCTCATCGCTGAAGACGACACGTCTCCATTCGTCCCTCCATTCACGCCTGTCGCGACACCACTGGAGGCGGGCTGCACGATGTTGGGGCGTGAGCGGAAGACGGCCTAACGGTGTGCGGGACCGTAGCCCAGCTTCATGGAGACGGTTGCGAATGGTCCTCGCCGATACCCCAGGAGCAACAGTGTCCCTAATTTGCTGGGAAGTGGCGGTGCGGTCCCCTACGGCACTGCGTAGGATTCTACGGTCTTGGCGTGCATCCGTGCGTCGCTGCGGTCCGGTCCCAGGTCGACGGGCACGTGCACCTTCCGCCGACTACTGGCGACAACATCGATGTACTGTGGAGACCTCACGCCCCACGTGTTGAGCAATTCGGCGGTACGTCCACCCGGCCTCCCGCATGCCCACTATACGCCCTCGCTCAAAGTCCGTCAACTGCACATACGGTTCACGTCCACGCTGTCGCGGCATGCTACCAGTGTTAAAGACTGCGATGGAGCTCCGTATGCCACGGCAAACTGGCTGACACTGACGGCGGCGGTGCACAAATGCTGCGCAGCTAGCGCCATTCGACGGCCAACACCGCGGTTCCTGGTGTGTCCGCTGTGCCGTGCGTGTGATCATTGCTTGTACAGCCCTCTCGCAGTGTCCGGAGCAAGTATGGTGGGTCTGACACACCGGTGTCAATGTGTTCTTTTTTCCATTTCCAGGAGTGTATTACAGATAACCGATTTACAAAATCAGCAGTAGCAACACAGATAAAAAACAATGGACACCCATTCGAAAACCTAGAATGAGATCTTAAGATACTCTATCACTTCCGAAAATCTCATAGAATGGATTTAATTGAGGAGCTTGAAAGTTTTGTACACCACAAAAAGTAAGGAGAAGAAATTCGTTAATATAGTAGTCAACGGAGAAAGGTATTAGATAGATTATATGATGGTAATACAGAGATTTAGGAACCAGGTTTTAAATTGTAAGACATTTCCATGGGCAGATGTGGACTCTGACCACAATCTATTGGTTATGACCTGTAGATTAAAACTGAAGAAACTGCAAAAACGTGGGAACTTAAGGAGATGGCACTTGGATAACTGAAAGAACCAGAGGTTGTACAGAGTTTCAGGGAGAGCATTAGGAAACAATTGACAGGAATGGGGGAAAGAAATACAGTAGAAGAAGAAGGGGTGGCTTTGAGGGATGAAGTAGTGAAGGCAGCAGAGGATCAAGTAGGTAAAAAGACGAGGGCTAGTAGAAATCCTTGGGTAACCGAAGAAATATTGAATTTAATTAATGAAAGGAGAAAATATAAAAATGCAGTAAATGAAGGAGGCAAAAAGGAATACAAACGTCTCAAAAATGAGATCGACAGGAAGTTTAAAATGGCTAAGCAGGCATGGCTAGAGGACAAATTTAAGGATGTAGAGGCTTATCTCACTAGGGGTAAGATAGATACTGCCTACAGGAAAATTAAAGAGACCTTTGGAGATAAGAGAACCACTTGTATGAACATCAAGAGCTCAGATGGAAACCCAGTTCTAAGCAAAGAAGGGAAAGCAGGAAAGTAGAAGGAATATATAGAGGGTCTATACAAGGGCGATGTACTTGAGGACAATATTATGGAAATGGAAGAGGATGTAGATGAAGATGAAATGGGAGATACGATACAGCGCGAAGAGTTTGACAGAGCACTGAAAGACCTGAGTCGAAATAAGGCCCCCGGAGTAGAGAACATTCCATTAGAACTACTGACGTCCTTGGGAGAGTCTGTCCTGACAAAACTCTACCATCTGGTGAGCAAGATGTATGAAACAGGCAAAATACCCTCAGACTTCAAGAAGAATAAAATAATTCCAATCCCAAAGAAAGCAGATGTTGACAAATGTGAAAATTACCGAACTATCAGTTAAATAAGCCGCAGCTGCAAAATACTAAGGCGAATTCTTTACAGACGAATGGAAAAACTAGTAGAAGCGGACCTCGGGGAAGATCAGTTTGGATTCCGTAGAAATACTGGAACACGTGAGGCAATACTGACCTTACGACTAATCTTAGAAGAAAGATTAAGGAAAGGCAAACCTACGTTTCTAGCATTTGTAGATTTAGAGAAAGCTTTTGACAATGTTGACTGGAATACTCTCTTTCAAATTCTAAAGGTGGCAAGTGTAAAATACAGGGAGCGAAAGGCTATTTACAATTTGTACAGAAACCAGATGGCAGTTATAAGAGTCGAGGGACATGAAAGGGAAGCAGTGGTTGGGAAAGGAGTAAGACAGCGTTGTAGCCTCTCCTCGATGTTATTCAATCTGTATATTGAGCAAGCAGTAAAGGAAACAAAAGAAAAATTCGGAGTAGGTATTAAAATCCATGGAGAAGAACTAAAAACTTTGAGGTTCGCCGATGACATTGTAATTCTGTCAGAGATAGCAAAGGACTTGGAAGAGCAGTTGAATGGAATGGATAGCGTCTTGAAATGAGGATATAAGATGAACATCAACAAAAGCAAAACGAGGATAATGGAATGTAGTCGAATTAAGTCGGGTGATGTTGAGGGAATTAGATTAGGAAATGAGACACTTAAAGCAGTAAAAGAGTTTTGCTATTTGGGGAGCAAAATAACTGATGATGGTCGAAGTAGAGAGGATATAAAATGTAGACTGGCAATGGCAAGGAAAGCGTTTCTGAAGAAGAGAAATTTGTTAACATCGATTATACATTTAAGTGTCAGGAAGTCATTTCTGAAAGTATTTGTATGGAGTGTAGCCATGTATGGAAGTGAAACATGGACGATAAAAAGTTTGGACAAGAAGAGAATAGAAGCTTTCGAAATGTGGTGCTACAGAAGAATGCTGAAGATTAGATGGGTAGATTACATAACTAATGAGGAAGTATTGAATAGGAGTGGGGAGAAGAGAAGTTTGTGGCACAACTTGACCAGAAGAAGGGATCGGTTGGTAGGACATGTTCTGAGGCATCAAGGGATCACCAATTTAGTATTGGAGAGCAGCGTGGAGGGTAAAAATCGTAGAGGGAGACCAAGAGATGAATACACTAAGGAGATTGAGAAGGATGTAGGTTGCAGTAGGTACTGGGAGATGAAGAAGCTGGCACAGGATAGAGTAGAAGGAGAGCTGCATCAAACCAGTCTCAGGACTGAAGACCACAACAACAACAACAACAACAACAACAGTAGTCAACGGTGGTAAAATTACTGTGCCCACTGATGTCAATACTTTGCGTTAAGGGGATTGTTTTCTGCTCTCTGTATTGTACTTAATTATTATAATTGTGCTGTGTACTGCGTTTGCATTCGAAAGGATGGTTGTAAGTTAACTGGTGTCAGTTGAGTCCAGGCGACGGTTGGTCGTTGGCTCAGCTCTTCCCTGTGTATCGTTCTCGCCATTCTGCCTTGCAGTGCGACGTGCCCTCTCGTCGCTGGTACTGATATCTATAATTAAGTTGCTTGGGTATAGGTTTGTTGACGCTCGGGTACAGCTCATCCGGTGAGTAATTTAGTTTCTTGAAAAATGTTATCCTGGGAATTTAATATATTGTTTTAAGGCTAACTAATATTTCAGCAGGAGGCGTTGTGCCATCTCAGTTAGAACTAACACCTAAATCAAAACCTGTAATATACCCTTAAAAAGACAACTACATTGCAAGGCAGGCGGAGAATAACACTTTGGAAACATAATAAAAATATTTATGCAAACAAATGCACTCGCAAATGAGAATAAATTCTTGAAATGCCTTACGCTGAGCATGAGAGAATAAGTAACTTGCGGATTGAAATGCCTTACGCTGAGCATTAGAGAGTAACTAACTTGGGAACTTTTTCATTATTTAAATCATGAATCCTGGTTTTAATTAAATGAAAAGTAAAAATTTTATAAAATTTTTGCAAGTTCGTTGTCGAGCCAGAATTAGCTGATGGTGGCACGATGATTGTGAAAGATCTAACACTGTAAGTGCATCTGCTATTAAGTCATTCTTGTCTCGGCTATGACCTGGGAACCGTGTCACTACGGGCGTATCCTTACAATCTGATTTTCTGTGGTCCTAAGATATTCGGTACTTGAGACAGATAATATTCACTTTGAAAGTATGCCGCATAACGAGTGATTATTGTCTGAGACATATGGATGGCGCTGGTGAAGTCATACTTCTGTAGATGTTTTTTAGTGTAGAAGATCAGCGTATTTCACTGTCTCCAGTAAGTAATAAATAATGGCATTTGTTTTTATTATTCAAGACGATTGCGCCACAACCTAGCATTCAACTAAAGTCAAAGATCGTTCTTTTCGGCCAATAAGCGCTGCATCTGTAACAGACAAAGATGACTAGTTGCACATCTGTCGCTGAGACCAGCCCGACGCCAGCTGGGAGTGCAATACAAGGAACTACTTCCTCCAAACAGAGCTCCTGCTGCAATGCATCTGCCAGAGCAATTCCGTGGTGACGTAAGTACAGCCTGTGCGTAAAGGGATTCAGGAGATTTATGACCAAACCACGAAAGTTATTCACAGCGTGAGTAATGCGGGTGCGAAGAAATCAACGAAGTGCTTCTTGCAGCAGACTCACGAATCGGTGTGGAGTGTCACCATCACATTACTCACGCACATCGTCAGGACCATCTTCTAGAGCCACTATCTCTGTGAACAGTGACAGGCACTCTATGGGATGGCTGTTGAACATTTAAGTAAATATCAAGCAGTGGTTAAGTAGAATTTTTTATGTAGTTGTTTATTTTATTTAGAAAATGCAACAAATACACCTGGCTGAAAATGACTTACAAGTTCGTGGTGCCATCCACCGGCAATGCTGCAATTCAATATGGTATTGGCTCACCCTTAGCCTTGATGATAGCTTCCACTCTCGAAGACATACGTTCAGTCAGGTGCTGGAACGTTTCTTGGGGAATCGCAGCCCATTCTTCAAGAAGTGCTGCAGCGCGGGGAGGTATCGATGCCGGTCGGTGAGGGCTGGCACGAAGTCGGCGTTCCAAACCATCCAAAAGATGTTCTATAGAATTCAGGTTCAGGACTCTGTGCAGGCCCGTCCATTACAGGGATGTTATTGTCGTGTAACCACTCCGCCACAAGCCGCGCATTATGAGCAGGTGCTCGATCGTGTTGAAAGATGCTATCGCCATCCCCGAATTGCTCTTCAACAGTGGGAAGCAATAATGTGCTCAAAACATCAATGTAGGGCTGTGCCGTGATAGTGAAACGCAAAACAACAAGGGGTGCAAGCACCCTTCATGAAAAACACGACCACACCATAACACCACCGCCTGTTGGCACAAGCTGGCAGATGATGTTCGCTAGGCATTCACCATACCCACACCCTGCCATCGGATCGCCACATTGTGTACCGTAATTCGTCACTCCAAACAACCTTTTTCTACTGTTCAGTCGTCCAATGTTTACGCTCCTTACAGAAAGCAAGGCGTCGACTGGCATTTACCGTCGTGATGTGTGGCTTATGAGCAGCCGCTCGACCGTGAAATCCAAGTTTTCTTGCTCCCCGCCTGTCATAGTACTTGCAGCGGATCTTGATGCAGTTTGGAAGTCCTGTGTGATGATCTTGATAGATGTCTACCTATTACATATTACGACCTTCTTCAACTGGCGACGGTCTCTGTCAGTCAACAGACGTCGGCCTGCACGATTTTGTGCTGTACGTGTCCCTTCACGTTTCCACATCTCTATCAAATCGGAAACAGTTGTGCCTATGGATATTTAGGAGTGTGGAAATCTCGAGTACAGATCTATGGCAAAAGTGACACCCAATCACCTGACCAAGTCCGAAGTCCGTGAGTTCCGGGGAGCGCCCCATTCTGCTCTCTGACAATCTCTAATGACTACTGAGGTCGGTGATATGGAGTATCTAGTAATAGGTGGCAGCACAATGCACCTAATATGAAAAACGTATGTTTCTGGCTGTGACCGGATGCTTTTGACCACATGGTGTAGAGAATGTGATATTCTGTATAGTATTCCATATAATTATTGCTATGAAGCGCAGCTTTTCTGCTTGAATAGGAATAGCAAGAGTATGAAGATAGAACTTTTTTAAAAGAAAATGTATTATTAGCAAAATAAAACGTATACAATGGAACTATACCGCTCCAGAGACTTTTTCAAGTCTCGAAAATCTATAATGTGTATAGAATACTCACGAGGCAGATCTGCTAACCACTCTACCACCCTAGCACGGAAGTTCTGCATGAGTGCATGGGCTACCCTAGCACGCCTCCTTCGTCAGTCCAAATTTCCATTCGCACCCCATCCCACTTGGCTCTCACGCTAGACTCCTAAACTCGAACAGTGTTGCAGAGGCTCTCCAAGTGTAATGGAACAGCCCCTCAGATTAGATGCTTGAGACTTGAAAAGGTCTCTAGAATCACGTAGTTTCATTTAATTAAAGTACCTATGCCTGGGTTTCAGGCAGGATCCCCAGTTTCGTTCGATCCTCTGGTGCTATTCTATTACAGTTGGAAAGCCTCTGCATTGCTTCTCCACTTTGGGGTGGGGTGGGGAAATATTAAGTGGTATGAGTCATGTCTGGAAATTTGGATTGAGGGATTGAGGAGGAAAGTGTCCTAGGGGAGCCTGTGAAGTTGTGCAAAGCCACTGTTCCAGGTCAGTGTAGTGATTAGCGGATCTGCCTACTGAACAGTGGACATGGGTTAAAATAATAGCCTTGGTACAAATCTTCATTCATTGTTTCAGTCTCCGTATATACAACACAGACAATTATCCGTGTGGTCTTTCTTCATTGAAAGTAACTTCCGCCTCATCATTTACTGTTCTATTGTAGCTGGTGTTGTTATTGTTGTTGTGCCCCTCAGTCCGAAGTCTGGGGTGATGTAGCTCACTCGCCACCCTGTCGTGTGCAAGCTTCTTCGTGTCTGCGTAACGCCTGCAGCTTTTATTCATGTGAACCTGGTTACTGTATTCAACCAGTGGTCTCCCTCTACAAATATTACGCTACTGCCCATTAAAATTGCTACACCACGAAGATGATGTCCTACAGACGCGAAATTTAACCGACAGGAAGAAGATGCTGTGATATGCAAATGATTAGCTTCTCAAAACATTCGCATAAGGTTGGTGCCGGTGTCGACACCTACAACGTGCTGACATGAGGAAAGTTTCCATCGGATTTCTCATACACAAACAGCAGTTGACCGGCGTTTCCTGGTGAAACGTTGTTGTCATGCCTCGTGTAAGGAGGAAAAATGCCTACCATCACGTTTACGACTTTCATAAAGGTCGGATTGTAGCCTATCACGATTGAGGTTTATTGTAACGCGACATTGCTGCTCGCGTTGGTCGAGATCCAATGAGTGTTAGCAGAATATGGAATCTGTGGGTTCAGGAGGGTAATACGGAACGCCGTGCTGGATCCCAACGGCCTCTTATCACTAGCAGTCGAGATGACAGACATCTTATCCACATGGCTGTAACGGATCGTGCAGCCACGTCTCGGTCTCTGAGTCAACAGATGGGGACGTTTGCAAGACAACAACCATCTGCACGAACAGTTCGACGACGTTTGCAGCAGCATGGACTATCAGCTCGGACACCATGGCTGCGGTTACCCTTGATGCTGCATCACAGCAGAAGCGCCTGCGATGGTGTACTCAACGACGAACCTGGGTGCACGAATGCCAAAATGTCATTTTTTCGGATGAATCCAGGTTCTGTTTACAGCATCATGATGGTCGCATACGTGTCTGACGACATCGCGGTGAACGCACATTGGAAACGTGTATTCGTCATCGCCATACTGGCGTATCACCTGGCGTGATGGTGTGGGGGTGCCATTGGTTACACGTATCGGTCACCTCTTGTTCGCATTGACGGCACTTTGAACAGTGGACGTTACATTTCATATGTTTTACGACCCGTGGCTCTACCCTTCATTCGATCCCTGCGAAACCCTACATTTCAGCAGGATAAGGCACGACCGCGTGTTGCAGGCCCTGTACGGGCCTTTCTGGATACAGAAAATTTTCGACTGCTCCTTCGTGACTATCAATCCTGATGTTTGCTTAGTCGCTGTTCTCATTTCTGCTACTTCTCATTACGCTGTCTTTCTTTGATTTACTGTTAATCCATAATCTGTACTTATTAGACTCTTGATTTCATTCAGCACATCCCGTAATTCTTCTTCACTTTCACTGAGGATAGCAGTGTCATAAGCGAATCTTATATCTGACAAATCTCCACTGGTGAACCTTTCCTTTATTTCCAGGATAAATTGAACATTACGGCCGAAAGACCAACTCTTTCTAATCCGAGCACTTCGTTGTTGCTGTTTCAATTTTCCCCTCTTCATTCTTGTACAGGTTGTATATCACCCGCCTCTCCTTGTAGCTTCCTCCCATTTCCCTCATGCTTTCGAAAATCTTGCACCATTTGACACTGTCGAACGACTTTTCTGCGTCGACAGATTCTACGAATGTGTCTTGATTTTTCTTTAGTCCTACTTCCGTTATCAACTAATCGTCGTCTAACGCATCCCCAGTTTTCTTCGGCATTCTGCAGTATATTATTCTTGTCAGTATCTTGGATGCCTGAGCTGTTAAGATGATTGCACTATAATTCTTACACTTGACAGCTCTTGCAGTCTTCAGAATATGTCTGGGTCATATTTTACCAAAAGTTAAATGGTATATACTTTATACATACGAACATGAATAGTGATTTTGTTAGCATTTCCGCAATTGATTTTAGAAAATCTGGCAGAGCATTGTCTATTCCTTCTTCTTTATTCAATCTTAAGTACTGCGAAGCTCCTTAAAGTTTGATTCTAGTATTGAATCTCCTATCTCTTTTATATTGACTCGTGTTTTTCGTCTATCAGGTAAGTCTTCCACCTCATAGAGATGTAATCTCTCCACCTACCCGCTCTTTTCTCTGCATTTTACTGTGGAATTCACACTGCACTCGTAATTAATATTTGTCTACAATTTCACCGAAGGTTGTTTTGACTTTCCTGTATGCTGAGTCGGTCTTTCGGGCAATCATTTATTTTTCAATTTCTTCATGTTTTACACTGGAACTGCATGGCAGACTCTACCTGCGTCCAGTCACGTGGCAATTTTCGTCATATGGAAGCAGAAGGGAAAAGGACAGGGTGTGGAGTGGCAGGCAGAGGTAGCGGCTAGCAGGTAGCAGTGCGCCGGTGGAGCCAATAGACCCGACCTGTGGACATGAAGCAATGGAATTTTATCTTACAAAAGCGAACGTGTCGGGGCAGACCTGCTCAGCAGGGAGGCGGAGAATGAGGGGGGGTTGATCGACCTGTGAATGGGTGATTGTAGAGCTAACCTGGTCGCTCCTGATATAGCTTCTCTGAGCTTTCCATTTTCCTTCGCTATCAGTTGCCCAACGGGATGAAGTGTTACTTCGAAATCACGACTGCAGTCATTAAACTCATTACTCACTGCAGAATGGTTCAAATGGCTCTGAGCCCTATGGGACTTAACTGCTGAGGTCATAAGTCCCCTAGAACGTAGAACTACTTAAACCTAACTAAACTAAGGACATCACGCCGCGCGGGATTAGCCGACCGATCTGGGGCGCTGCAGTCATGGACTGTGTGGCTGCTCCCTGCGGAGGTTCGAGTCCTCCCTCGGCCATGGATGTGTGTCTGTCCTTAGGATACTTTAGGTTAAATAGTGTGTAAGCCTAGGGACTGATGACCTTAGCAGTTAAGTCCCATAGGATTTCACACACATTTGAACAAGGACAACACACACATCCATGCCCGAGGCAGTATTCGAACCTGCGACCGTAGCGGTAGCGCGGTTCCAGACTGTAGCGCCTAGAACCGCTCGGACTCTCTTTCCTTTTTGATCTCATTTTGTTATACATTTATTGTGGAATTTGTTCGTGGCCGACGTCCGATGACACTAGTTCAGGTTGTTCGTTGATCCATTTACTCAGTTTTTTTTTTTTTTTTTTTTTTTTTTTTTTTTTTTTTTTTTTTTTTGTTACTGAGGATAGCTAAACCCTCTGACCGAACACGCTGAGCTACCATGCCGGCAACCACTCCGGCCGGCTTACTCACTGCAGTTTCTGTTTGTTCCACCACGTTGACGCAATAGACAATAGGTATTAGTTGCCTCAGCACTTTGGGCTTGTTTCTACGATTTCGTCGTTGTTCCAAGATATGCGACAGTTGGTGTTAGCAATGAGGATATCTTGAACGCTGCAGTAGCGTGCGTGGCTCTGTCTAGGTTGACTGGAATCATGCAACAGCAAATGTCTAGACACTTGCTAGATGGTAGCCTTTAAATCGGCCGCGGTCCGTTAGTATACGTCGGACCCGCGTGTCGCCACTATCAGTGATTGCAGACCGAGCGCCGCCACACGGCAGGTCTAGTCTAGAGAGACTCCCTAGCACTCGCCCCAGTTGTACAACCGACTTTGCTAGCGATGGTTCACTGTCTACATACGCTATCATTTGCAGAGACGATAGTTTAGCATAGCCTTCAGCTACGTCGTTTGCTACGACCTAGCAAGGCGCCATATTCAGTAATTAGAATTTATTCTGAACAGACAATATTGTGAATCATGTACCGTGAAGAGCGACGTTCATCGTTAATGGATTAAAGCTAAGTATCAAACCAATTATTTCCGCTTTCTTAACTCTAATTCCCTGTAATGTTCCAGATCTCACGTCAGTATAGTTCTTCCCTCCTCACGCCAGCCTGCGTGAGCTAAAACGCGTGCATTTCGGCCCCCAATAGTAACGCGGTGTTGGTTCTTCTGCCAACACAACAGAAAGAGGTGTATCTACACGCACGAGTCTTCTCGGCACTGCAGTCGTGGACTGTGCAGCTGATCCCGGCGGAGGTTCGAGTCCTCCCTCGGGCATGGATGTGTGTGTTTGTCCTTAGGAAACTTTTGGTTAAGTAGTGTGTAAGCTTAGCAGTTAAGTCCCATAAGATTCCATACACATTTTTTTTCACTGTTCTCGAGTGTGAGGCAAGCACAGGCGCACGGCTTCAAGGCGCGCAGATGTAAACGCGCTGACGCCTCCAGTGGGCCACGCCAGGTAACGGCAGGGGGCTGTGCGACTGCGAGGTGTGGGTGAGCGGCGGCATCCTCGGTGAGGGGCTGCCGTGCCGAGTCGCACCAGGGCGCAGCCTAGCCCAGCCCAGCGCCGGCCGGTGAATGCGGACACCTCAGGCTCCAGGCTCCAGGCGGGCCGGCCTTGGCGCCGCGACCGTTATAACGCTCCGGCAGTCCAGACGGACGCTCTGCGGCAGGCGGGCAGGCGGCCTTGCTCGCGGCGGCGATGCCTTTTCCGCGCATCCGGTAGCCGCGTGGGCGACGTGACGGTCCCGCCATCACCCGCCGCTCCCGCGGAACGCGACGCATTGTATTCCAACGCGAGCGCTTCCTAGTTGAGGTAAAGCTCCACTCAGCCGTCCTCAGAAGCGCCGTGTTCCTCATAGCGAAGCACGCCGGACGTGGTATCCGTCGTGTTCGATACAGGCTCTGAAACGACTCGCTACATCTCACGGACGTCATGCTCATAGTGATTTGCGACCGCAGCGCTCTCTAGCGGCATTAGGCAGCACTTGGCGCACCATACTCACACTGTTTACAGTGCTGGCCATTAAAATTGCTACACCAAGAAGAAATGCAATGATAAACGGGTATTCATTGGAAGAATATATTATAATAGAACTGACATGTGATTACATTTTTTTTTTTTTTTTTTTTTTTGCCGGCCGCGGTGGTCTAGCGGTTCTAGGCGCTCAGTCCGGAACCGCGCGACCGCTACGGTCGCAGGTTCGAATCCTGCCTCGGGCATGGATGTGTGTGATGTCCTTAGGTTAGTTAAGTTTAATTTGTTCTAAGTTCTAGGGGACTGATGACCACATATGTTAAGTCCCATAGTGCTCAGAGCCATTTGATTACATTTTCACGAAATTTGGGTGCATAGATCCTGAGAAATCAGTACCCAGAACAACCACCTCTGGCCGTAATAACGGCCTTGATACGCCTGGGCATTGAGTCAAACAGAGCTGGGATGGCGTGTACAGGTACAGCTGCCCATGCAACTTCAACACGATACCACAGTTCATCAAGAGTAGTGACTGGCGTATTGTGGCGATCCAGTTGCTCGGCCACCATTGACCAGACGTTTTCAACTGGTGAGAGATCTGGAGAATGTGCGTTTGTATTCCTTGCGGACGCCGTGAAGGACGTGTCGGCCGGACTTTGCCAACGTAACGGCTTCTCATCGAGTTGGCGGCAGACGGATGAGTCAAGGAACGTGGCAGCCTAGCCTGGCGCCGGAAAGGGTACGCTTTACTCGCCAGTGCCGCGACTCCTCTGACAAACAACTTCAAATTACATCTACAGGCGGCCAGCCAGTTTTTTCCCTGGACATGTCAGAGAAGTGATGGTGTCATATGTCCCATTGCAGGTGTTCTCTTACTCGAGTCTCGATTCTTGCTTTAAAGACACAATCCCAGACATTATACGTGGTCAAAGCCTCAGTATAGGCGTAATCGATTCCGTTTTATTTTGATAGGCACTGTTCCTAGATATCGATTTGCTACGCTGCTGCATTCTGATGTGCCGTGGATGTTCACTGTAGTGATCTTCGATAGGAGACATTGTCTGACCTATGTACGCCATGCAAAATTGGCTGGGCACCTGACAGACCCAGGTAGTTTGAGGTTGTCCTAGATAGCATCAGTCAGACCCATGAGCTATCTGGTGGATGGGAAACAGTCTTTGTGTTTCTGGAGAATTCGTACTATCGTTCTGGAGAATGGAACAACGCAGTGTCAGTTTCCTACCAAGGTTCCTCCTGGTTCTGGCGGTTATGCAGTCAATGTAGGGTGTAGCTTTCCGTGTAGCCTTTCTTCCAGAACACTGTCCTCAGATTTTGAAGTTCATAGTTGATGCTTTCACTGCTGGACAGGGTACAGGCTGTATGCACCAATGTTTTGGGAGCCCTGTTCCGCTGCACCGTGCGGTGCCAGCTGTCTCGGTCCAGGTGTAGGACGGTGCACGTTTTGTTATGGTACTCTGTGGGCTATAGTGCCATCTGATTTTTTATTAGGACATCCAGAAAGGGGGCCACCCATTCACTTCGACTTCCCCTGCCACATTCTTTTTTTGCCTTTGTTCAACTCTTTATCGCTAAGTGGTAATGACCATTTTTGTCTGAAATGAGGGCTTCGATTTCCTGTAGACAGAAGCTGGTTGACGGGGCTGGCAGACTTTATTAGGCGTGGTACGACGTGTGGCGGCAGGCCTACCTGAGCGACAAGAGCAGGGCGCGGTCTGCTCGTCGCACCACAGGGAGTGGCAGGCGTTTTCACCTTTTGTAGCGAGGTCATCGGGCTTTCTGGGACGTGGTCAGTGTCGGGGCCAACGCCTTGCATATCGTTTTAGTGCACGGGGGCCCGCTGCTCGCTACTGGACGATGACGGATGGCTGCATAGTCTGCGTTGGTTCAGAAAATTTTAATGTCTGCGTCCATGGAGGGTCGACAGTACGACGCCCACGAATACTGCCGGAGTGAATGTGACCTCAAGAGTCAGAAGTATTACTATCAAGGTAGTCCGGGCAGAGCCTGTCTGTTACCAGCTGGTGACAACAGTCGGTATTGTTTCACGTTGCGCGCTTCCGCTATTTCAGTCGGGGCTTCACCCATCGGCACTGACTGCCACTGAGAGCAGCTGCAACGTCATCCGTGTGCTCAAAGCTGGCAGAGTGCAGCCGGTCTTGCAAGTGGTACTGTACGAGGTGTGGCTAGAAAAAAACCGGACTAGTACTGGTGAAACAATAAAACGAATGCAATAAGGCTGAAAGTCGCGTGGCCTGTCACGTGACTCTCGCTCCGCCTACTGCTCGAGTTTCATCTGCCTCCTGCACTCAGTCTGCCCGTGGCGTCTGTTTTAAGTAGTTGACGTTTTGTTTGTGCGTCGGAAAATGTTGAGTGTACAGAAAGAACAGCGTGTTAACATCAAATTTTGTTTCAAACTAGGAAAATCTGCAAGTGAAACGGTTGTAATGTTACAACAAGTGTACGGCGATGATTGTTTATCGCGAACACAAGTGTTTGAGTGGTTTAAACGATTTAAAGATGGCCGCGAAGACACCAGTGATGACACTCGCACTGGCAGACCATTGTCAGCAAAAACTGATGCAAACATTGAAAAAATCGGTAAACTTGTTCGGCACTTTCCTTGTCAACTCCTGTTAACTCAGACACTGCTCTGATTGTTAAACGGCGATCTTGTCGAACAAGTTTACCGATTTTTTCAATGTTTGCATCAGTTTTTGCTGACAATGGTCTGCCAGTGCGAGTGTCATCACTGGTGTCTTCGCGGCCATCTTTAAATCGTTTAAACCACTCAAGCGATAAACAATCATCGCCGTACACTTGTTGTAACATTACAAACGTTTCACTTGCAGATTTTCCTAGTTTGAAACAAAATTTGATGTTAACACGTTGTTCTTTCTGTACACTCAACATTTTCCGACGCACAGACAAAACGTCAACTACTTAAAACAGACGCCACGGGCAGACTGAGTGCAGGAGGCAGATGAAACTCGAGCAGTAGGCGGAGCGAGAGTCACGTGACAGGCCACGCGACTTTCAGCCTTATTGCATTCGTTTTATTGTTTCACCAGTACTAGTCCGGTTTTTTTCTAGCCACACCTCGTATATGCAGCAACGGCGCAGTAGGGGCTTGTCTAATTAATGTGACGCCTTCAAGCTTACGCCGTCGCCTTGTTGCCATACACAGCCAGACCCTGCACAAGGGCTCTCATTCCTGACCAGTATTGTTCGTTATAGTCAGGGGTAACGAGATGGTGACTATACCCTTAGAAAGATCGGGGGATTCTCACTTAGTCTGATTAAAAAGAGGGAGAAAGCACCTCACAAAACTGTATTAGTGGGCGGGGGCAGCATCAGTGGACGATTCGCTAGCACATGTCCATGAGCATGGACCGTGGATGGAGTGGCGAGTAGGTGGGAGAAATGCGAATGGGATACTAGATTATAGTCGCGCCCTTGGGCGCTGATAGTGGACAGAGCAGCAGATCGGTGAGAGGGAGGAGATGAAAGCCACGTGCCACCTCCTAGGCAATCATTTCGTCAGTGACCTGATGATGGAAATGTGGTCGCCTGCGAAAATATTGTGCCTCTTGGACAATACCTGGCCATTCACCAGTGAACCATTCTATCATTACAGATGGAAATATGGTAAAAAATGCCACTGCGCCCTCCAGTTCGAAGACTTATCTGATGCAGCTCTCCATGTTTGTCTAACCTATGAAAGTCTCATCTCTGCCCAACTCTTGCAACGTACATACATTTCGACCTGTCTACTCTAACGAGCATTGGTCCCCCATTGAAGTCGCGCCCCGAGCCCTTCTCCCCATACACACACACACATTTTGTTCCACAACAGAATTATTTCTTGTTTCAGTAAAGCTGTCCTGTAAAGCTCTTTTATCTCTGAGTCAATGCAGTTCGACGTTCATTGGTTTCTTAGTTTATCCATCTAATCTTCTGTAGCATACCGTTTCAGAGAGTTCTGTTCTTCTCCTGTCTGTACTGTTTACTTTTCGTGCTTCATTTCGATGCAATGGTGCATCCCAGAGAAATATTTCAGAGAAGAGTTTGCAGCAGTGAAATTTATATTAGATGTTAACAATTTCCCTTTTTCAGGAACACTTTACCTGTTATACCCTCTTTATTTTGGCCATGTCAGATATTCTGTAGCTCAAATAGCGGAACTCACCTATTACCTTCACTGTTCCATTTCTATTGTTCTTCTTTTGTTGATGTTAACCTTATAACTATTCGAGACATTATCCATGTCGTGAAACTGATCTTCCAAGTATTTATCGTTATGTCCACTGCAGTATTTAATTCGTTTTTCTCATTTGCATCGCTAACTATTCAGATGGTATATACGAGGGCCTGCTGACAAGTAATGCCAACGAATATCTTATGCGAAAACTCTTTAAGTTTCTTAAATAAAAAAACGTTATTAACATTCTACATCTTTATTCTTCGTTTTTACGTATTTATTTCTCAACATAGTCACTCTGGCGACGAACCCGTTTCTCCCCACGAGGGACCAGTTTGTTGACACCGTCACTGTAGAGTATTAGACTTTTTGACGGAGCCACAACCTCACCTCTGGTTGCTCCGCTTCATCACTATCAAAGTGAAGTTCTCGAAAGCGATATTTGAGCTTTTGGAACAGATAAAAAACGAATGGGGACAAGTCGGGACTACACGGTGGGTGATCGAAGACAGTGAATCCAAGGCGCCAGATTGTGGAAGATGTCGCGGCACTTGTGTGCGGTCTGGGATTGCCATGCTGAACGAGATGGAGCTCCATGTGTAGAAGAACTCTTCGAAAACGAAGCACGATCACAGCAAGCTATTTCTCACGGACCGACATACACTCCTGGAAATGGAAAAAAGAACACATTGACACCGGTGTGTCAGACCCACCATACTTGCTCCGGACACTGCGAGAGGGCTGTACAAGCAATGATCACACGCACGGCACAGCGGACACACCAGGAACCGCGGTGTTGGCCGTCGAATGGCGCTAGCTGCGCAGCATTTGTGCACCGCCGCCGTCAGTGTCAGCCAGTTTGCCGTGGCATACGGAGCTCCATCGCAGTCTTTAACACTGGTAGCATGCCGCGACAGCGTGGACGTGAACCGTATGTGCAGTTGACGGACTTTGAGCGAGGGCGTATAGTGGGCATGCGGGAGGCCGGGTGGACGTACCGCCGAATTGCTCAACACGTGGGGCGTGAGGTCTCCACAGTACATCGATGTTGTCGCCAGTGGTCGGCGGAAGGTGCACGTGCCCGTCGACCTGGGACCGGACCGCAGCGACGCACGGATGCACGCCAAGACCGTAGGATCCTACGCAGTGCCGTAGGGGACCGCACCGCCACTTCCCAGCAAATTAGGGACACTGTTGCTCCTGGGGTATCGGCGAGGACCATTCGCAACCGTCTCCATGAAGCTGGGCTACGGTCCCGCACACCGTTAGGCCGTCTTCCGCTCACGCCCCAACATCGTGCAGCCCGCCTCCAGTGGTGTCGCGACAGGCGTGAATGGAGGGACGAATGGAGACGTGTCGTCTTCAGCGATGAGAGTCGCTTCTGCCTTGGTGCCAATGATGGTCGTATGCGTGTTTGGCGCCGTGCAGGTGAGCGCCACAATCAGGACTGCATACGACCGAGGCACACAGGGCCAACACCCGGCATCATGGTGTGGGGAGCGATCTCCTACACTGGCCGTACACCACTGGTGATCTTCGAGGGGACACTGAATAGTGCACGGTACATCCAAACCGTCATCGAACCCATCGTTCTACCATTCCTAGACCGGCAAGGGAACTTGCTGTTCCAACAGGACAATGCACGTCCGCATGTATCCCGTGCCACCCATCGTGCTCTAGAAGGTGTAAGTCAACTACCCTGGCCAGCAAGATCTCCGGATCTGTCCCCCATTGAGCATGTTTGGGACTGGATGAAGCGTCGTCTCACGCGGTCTGCACGTCCAGCACGAACGCTGGTCCAACTGAGGCGCCAGGTGGAAATGGCATGGCAAGCCGTTCCACAGGACTACATCCAGCATCTCTACGATCGTCTCCATGGGAGAATAGCAGCCTGCATTGCTGCGAAAGGTGGATATACACTGTACTAGTGCCGACATTGTGCATGCTCTGTTGCCTGTGTCTATGTGCCTGTGGTTCTGTCAGTGTGATCATGTGATGTATCTGACCCCAGGAATGTGTCAATAAAGTTTCCCCTTCCTGGGACAATGAATTCACGGTGTTCTTATTTCAATTTCCAGGAGTGTAGTTATAGTCATGGAGGTATAAGGAGGGGAGATGGCACTATGGCCGTCTGCTGTACGTCTGTTTGAAGCCGGTGGGCCGCCATGTTTGATTGGTCAAAACAGTGACAGAGCTCTTGTTAGAATTGCGTGTTCTTCATATTTAACGTTATGTCTGCGAAATAATTTCAGACGATGAGTGTTACAATGTTTACATGCATAACACAACGTCAGAATAGCTTTTTCAGGTGTTTTCGTTTGGTTGTTAATGCGTTTTTACCCCAGCAATACAACTGATTTGGTCTCGTTAACTTAAGTGTTTCTTTTGGATACGAACTTCGAATGATGAAAAATAACAGTGTACAAAGCTCTTTTCAAACTCAAATCACCTTTTACTGTATTTGTGTCGATGTAAACTGAAAGCAGAACCCGAAAGCTATGCTAGTTTACATACCGGATGATATTTCTTACTCGTTTACACACTTATACAAAATTTCATTTGTAAATACAAACATCGTTTGTGCGTTGTCAAGAAAAATAAGCATATGAACCCACAGAGCCCTACGAGCTTCATTGATCGGAAATCTGAAATAAAATAAGTAGAAAACAGTTTCACAAAACGTAAACAAGGCCGCACATCTCACGAATATAAACGACAATATTTTACGAACGGGGCCACTTACGCATGGAACGTGATTCCTTTTAACTTGGTAGCACTATTCCAACGGTTAGTACACCCGTAAACAACGCAAACCGGCATTTTAAAATGAAAAAACCTTCAGCAGCTCTAGACAGTAGCACAATCGGAAACGAGTCTTCTGACCAAACTGCAATGGCGGAGCTCGGTTTCTGTCGGCTTCAAGTTTGTGACGTCATGGCATCTCCCCTCCTTATACCTCCATGGTTATAGTACACACCGCCATGTTTTTCGCGGCCCTCTAGCGGCATGGAGCTACAAATACGTAGACATGAAGAATAAAGATGTAGAATGTTAATGACGTTTGTTTTGTTTAAAAGCTTTATGAGTTTTCATTTAGAAACAAATGGAGTTTTCACTTCTCAGCACGACCTCGTATACTGTAATGTCAAGACAGTATTTCAACTAATAATGCTTTGGAGGCATAGCAAACTGCTCGAGCGCTACCTACTCCAGCGCCCCTAGGCTGTTGACAGTGAATACAAGACAGAGGCCACATCGCTCATAACTGGATACGAGCAGTTTATTTGCTACCGTATATTTCGGTAAATTCGCTACCGTGACTCTACATGGGCTATAGGGAGCCAGATATAATTATGGAAGGGTCATAACAAATTATCGCTCACTGTGTGAAGACATTGCTTTCCCCGAAAGTAGATAATATTTTTTTTCTTTTGTACATTACCTTGTCATAGTACGTATGTATCATTTATTTCAACTATTCTTTATTTGATAATACGTCACATTGTTTCTTCGTACACTTTTCTACTGTTTATATTGTACGAATATGAATGGTCTGGTTCTATATGCTTTGTAAATCTTTGGTTAGGCTAGGAGAAGTACTGTGTCAGAGAGAGAGCGAACGACTATCGATAAAGAGCGTGCGAGTGGTTGTGGTATCGTGGTCGGTTCGCGGTTGTAACACGTTGCAAATTTCGGCGTGAAAGACGGTGATACGCAGAGGAACAATTAATTACAGTGCGTCCGCTGTGTTTATAGCAGATTGTGCGTTATTAGGTGAACAGTAAAACCTGAAAAGTATATCGAGTGTTTGCGGTGACCATTTTACAAACTGTGTGAACTTGTGACAATTAGCCATGAACCAGACACCATTGTCGTGTGGAGACACTAGCTGTTAGAATTGCGTGAAAGTGGACCAAACCAAAATGTTAAGTAAAAGAACAGTGCTGTGATTTCATCAAGAAACACTTATTATATCGTCCAAACTGTCTTAAAGACGACGACGTGATTGAACTGATGTTTAACGGACTGTTACAGTGAAAAACACATGTGACTGTTTTCCTGTGGCAACACGGCGAAAGAACTGTACAAAGTATTGGCTTTAGCCGGATATATATCTTAAATGCTAAAGACGTTGCATAATTCCGACCTACCCGCACCGCGTGATTAATAAACTTTTAATAATAAAACGTCGCGCACGTTACGACAACGCGCATACTGGAACTACACTCCTGGAAATTGAAATAAGAACACCGTGAATTCATTGTCCCAGGAAGGGGAAACTTTATTGACACATTCCTGGGGTCAGATACATCACATGATCACACTGACAGAACCACAGGCACATAGACACAGGCAACAGAGCATGCACAATGTCGGCACTAGTACAGTGTATATCCACCTTTCGCAGCAATGCAGGCTGCTATTCTCCCATGGAGACGATCGTAGAGATGCTGGTTGTAGTCCTTTGGAACGGCTTGCCATGCCATTTCCACCTGGCGCCTCAGTTGGACCAGCGTTTGTGCTGGACGTGCAGACCGCGTGAGACGACGCTTCATCCAGTCCCAAACATGCTCAATGGGGGACAGATCCGGAGATCTTGCTGGCCAGGGTAGTTGACTTACACCTTCTAGAGCACGTTGGGTGGCACGGGATACATGCGGACGTGCATTGTCCTGTTGGAACAGCAAGTTCCCTTGCCGGTCTAGGAATGGTAGAACGATGGGTTCGATGACGGTTTGGATGTACCGTGCACTATTCAGTGTCCCCTCGACGATCACCAGTGGTGTACGGCCAGTGTAGGAGATCGCTCCCCACACCATGATGCCGGGTGTTGGCCCTGTGTGCCTCGGTCGTATGCAGTCCTGATTGTGGCGCTCACCTGCACGGCGCCAAACACGCATACGACCATCATTGGCACCAAGGCAGAAGCGACTCTCATCGCTGAAGACGACACGTCTCCTTTCGTCCCTCCATTCACGCCTGTCGCGACACCACTGGAGGCGGGCTGCACGATGTTGGGGCGTGAGCGGAAGACGGCCTAACGGTGTGCGGGACCGTAGCCCAGCTTCATGGAGACGGTTGCGAATGGTCCTCGCCGATACCCCAGGAGCAACAGTGTCCCTAATTTGCTGGGAAGTGGCGGTGCGGTCCCCTACGGCACTGCGTAGGATCCTACGGTCTTGGCGTGCATCCGTGCGTCGCTGCGGTCCGGTCCCAGGTCGACGGGCACGTGCACCTTCCGCCGACCACTGGCGACAACATCGATGTACTGTGGAGACCTCACGCCCCACGTGTTGAGCAATTCGGCGGTACGTCCACCCGGCCTCCCGCATGCCCACTATACGCCCTCGCTCAAAGTCCGTCAACTGCACATACGGTTCACGTCCACGCTGTCGCGGCATGCTACCAGTGTTACAGACTGCGATGGAGCTCCGTATGCCACGGCAAACTGGCTGACACTGACGGCGGCGGTGCACAAATGCTGCGCAGCTAGCGCCATTCGACGGTCAACACCGCGGGTCCTGGTGTGTCCGCTGTGCCGTGCGTGTGATCATTGCTTGTACAGCCCTCTCGCAGTGTCCGGAGCAAGTATGGTGGGTCTGACACACCGGTGTCAATGTGTTCTTTTTTCCATTTCCAGGAGTGTATTATTATCGCGCCAGTGCTGCCAGCTGATTCGACTACAGCGGAGACGTGGACCACCGCCTTATCTGGAATATTAATGAAACAGGAGGATCCATCACTATCTTCACGCCACGAACGAGAATTTACTGCACACATCGTCCGCGCGGACCACCGGTGACGTCATCGCACTGCCTGCAGCAACAGTTAAGAAATTAATAGAAAATTATTACGTTCTCTCTCATTTCAAAATTAAAGACAATTGCAGTTAAATTAACTATTTTAAAAATACTGTCACTGTGTCTCAATTTTGTTTGGTCTCAGTAAGTATTCTTTCCATTATTTCGTCTTGTTGACAGTGTTGAAAACCCGCCAAATTAAAGTTCAATTAATAATTTCCTTTCAAAATTCTTCTCAGACATTTTGCTGCTCATTATAATTTTATTTTAATGTTTGTTTGTAATTTCTTTTGGAGGGAGTACATTTTTTATGTTTTGTGTAGTAAAATTAGCTACCATAAAATTATTACGTATATGACCAGCTGATGCTGTCCGCCATTACCGCTTGAAAACTGCACCTTTTTTCTCATTGGCTGTCACCTTCAAAACAAAATTACGTATTTCGTGGGCATCTAGCAATTGCGCGATGTCTATGTAGGCCCCTACAATAATTTGTTTTTACTTTTGCAGGTTTACCGGAATCACATTGACTTTAATTGTTCATTTGGCCCCCCGTTAAAGTGATTTATCGCATCTATATAATAATTGCACTGAATTACCTAATATATTTTTTTTCTTTTTCGTCCATGACTAACAGGGGTAATCAGATTCCTTGTATAGGTCTTGTTTTATTATTTAAAAGTTTTTTCTTTTTAAAAAAAGTAGGGAACCAGTTTCTTTACAACCGCTGCGCCGATCCGGAGAATACATTATTAGCATGAGTGTCTGATGGAACTTCGTACTCTTCAGAAATTCGAAGGCTGCTCTAAAATTATCGGCATGGGCATCTACATTGTCTGTGGTAGAATTATGATTGGATTTTTAGACAACAGTGCCAGTGAAAGATCTTCGTTTTTATTGCAGTTGGTTTTATAAATGTGATTTCTGATAGCACTATGAGTTTCCTAATGCAATGTAAGATACCATTCCGACATCTTAGTCATCCTCTGATTATCGCCGAAAGACTACATTAAAATGATTAATGCACAAACCATGCACCTTTTACTTTTTTGAACTAATGTAAACAGCTTTTCATGTTTCTGAGCAACAGTCACACAATAATTTTTAAATGAACGCACAGACACATCACTGTATTCTTGTTTATTTAATTGCAACCCAGATTTTGGCCTTTTATGTCATTTTCAAGTGATTGAGCTCATATCATTAACCTGTATTGCAGGATATCAAGCTCAAAATTGACCATAAAATAAGAAAAATATTCGCTCCCCACGAAATTTCAGATGTAAAATCATCATTTTTTACAAGATGATAATTTTTCATCTGGAATTATCATCTTTTCTACAAGATGATGATCTTTCATCAGGCATTTCAAATTTTGAGCGTGATGATCCTCTTTTTTTACAAGATAATGATTTTTCATGTGGCATTTCATGGGAAGCGACTATTTTTCTCAATTTTTGGCCAATTTTGAGCTTGATGTTGATTATTTTCTACAAGATGATGATTTAACATATGGCATTTCGTGGGGAGCGAATATTTTTCTTAATTTATGGTCAATTTTGAGTTTGATGCCCCGCAATATATGTTAATTACATATACTCAATCACGTGAAAATGACATGTTGTTGTTGTTGTTGTTGTTGTTGTGGTCTTCAGTCCTGAGACTGGTTTGATGCAGCTCTCCATGCTACTCTATCCTGTGCAAGCTTCTTCATCTCCCAGTAACTACTGCAACCTACGTCCTTCTGAATCCGCTTAGTGTATTCATCTCTTGGTCTCCCTCTACGATTTTTACCCTCCACACTGCCCTCCAATGGTAAATTTGTGATCCCTTGATGCCTCAGGACATGTCCTACCAACCGGTCCCTTCTTCTTGTCAAGTTGTGCCACAAACTTCTCTTCTCCCCAATTCTATGACATAAAATGACATAAAAGGCCGAAACAAGGTCGTAATTAAATAAAAAAACAATACAGTGAAATGGTGGTGTTTTCATTTAAAATTTAATGTAAAGTAATATCTCATTGGAAGCCTTCAGCTAATGTAATGGACCTATAGTCTAATGGCAACTGAATTATTAAATGATGCTTCAGACAAATTAAATATTAACTATTTACGTCTGTCGCATCAAGGAAAATTATTGTCTTTTTATTTCTTCATTTTGTGCCGCCGCATTATATTTTGCTGTGTTGATTTGTCTTGTAGCAGCCCAACATTGTTTCATATTCTACGTACTTTTAAGTATGAAAGTTAATACATAAATTGTGTTTAAAATCCACTTTGGTCAAAGAGAAAAGAGGCCTGTGAGCGTTAGTGTTTTATGACGCGAAATAATGCGTTTGAGTGCATATTTCAGTATAATCGTTGAGTTGACTCAACACGATAATGTTTTCCCATTTGGTAGGCTAACCGTTTTCTTGAGTGTGGGCTCCTGCGTTTGTTGCAGTAAGGGAAATTGTCTGTTATTACGCACGTGTTTTTATTGCCCAGTCGTAACATACGAGCATCGTCGGATTATATGATTTGCTGTTATAGTAAACAGTCAAAGAATTGAAATTTGTCAGTAGAGGGCTTTCGGCAGTGTAAATTCCGTTTCTTTGATAGACCTTTCTTTTTTGAATAATTTCAGCTTTACAGCAAGCATCATAGTAGAAGACAGAGTTGTAACATTTCGGCAGTTCTTTTTACGCGCTCCAAAGACAAAACTGGATCTTATTTCCGAACCTACTAGATACAGCATCACGTTGTCAAGTGATTTAGTGTTCGGAGTAAGGGTTACGTAGTAAGAGGACCAACGATGATCGTGTTATACATAACTGACTTAGCTAATAGTAATAGCTCCAAGCACAGGCATTGCATATCTCAGCCATATCGCAGGTGGTGCAGATATCGTCGACGAAATTCTGTCTGTAAAAGACTGCCGTTAATACATTTACATTTTACCAAAGATAATTCTCATGCAAGCATTGGCAGCTTTTAATAAAATGTCGTGTGCTAGCGAATTTTGAAAGGTGTGGTATTTGTTGACTACCGGTCACATCACTTTTGATAATAAGATGAGAAACAGAATGGTTGATATCATCACTAACTTTTTCTAAACTATCTTCAGACAAAATTTTGTAATAAATGTCCATTGATTAACGATCAAGAGTTTTACTGTAAAAGCTGTGTGGATGAGGCAGTTTCACTTTACCGGGGGATTGAGGAAAACACCATGGAGATAGCTAGTGAAATATATGGTACGCATCATAAAATGCAGCTAGCCTTAGGTGAAGGATATGGGAATCTAAGATATATAAATCAGTCAATCTCCGTAGTTTCGCAATTCTTAGCAAGTCAACATGCAGTGGGTTTAACGCAGATTGTCCGATGTGTGGAAGAAGCAAACTAGCCCCGACATACACCACCAAGGGGTGAGAAACCGTGCAATGGGAACAAGACTCCGGCAGTGCACCTTACCCTGTGCTTCAAGCCTTCAGAAGCGTGAAGATCGTTCAGGTCTTGTTCGTAATAGAAACCGAAATCGTCTCGTACATAGAAAGCTTGAGATGAAGGTCGTAACTGAAACATCTACAGTTTGGAAAAGTACTGCACAATAAAAAAATATTGAGAATGGTAAGTACGAAACAGAAACACAGCCGACAGCAATGGCATTGGGAAACATGACTGTCAGCTGAGTAACTTTGGCACCAACCAAAAACAAACGACTACAGGCTGACTCATTCTGACTTTTACCCATTTAAGTCTAGTGAGCTGATCGGTCAATTTATAGCTAATATACTGTATATTGTTAAAATCTTCCATGAAAAAAATATTAAATAATCAGAATTCTTGTGATCCAGACAGAGAAAAATCTTCTATAACTGTAAGGTCTGCGAGTCCCAATGCACTATGTCACAGCTTAAAAATAAATTAATGCCACTAATAGATACAGTCACACGAAAAGACATGTATAAATATATGTACAATGAGTAGAGATACGAAGTCGAACAAGGAAATGAGCTTAATCGGTCAGTCGGACTAACAAAGAAATTCGATACACACTGAAGCGCCAAAGAAACTGGCACAGTCATGCGTATTCAAATACCGAGATAGGTAAACAAGCAGAATATGGCGCTGAGGTCGGCAACGCCTATATAAGACAACAAGTGCCTGGCGCAGTTGTTACATCCGTTAGTGCTGCTACAATGGCAAGTTGTCAAGATTTAAGTGAGTTTGAACGTGGTGTTATAGTTGGTGCACGGGCGATGGGACACAGCATCTCCGAGGTAGCAATGGAAAGGGGATTTTCCCGTAGGACAGTTTCAGAAGTGTTTCGTGAATATCAGAATTCGGCAAAATATCAAATCTCCGACATCACTGCGGTCGGGAAAAGATCATGCAAGAACGGAACCAAACACGACTGAAGAGAATCGTTCAACGGGACAGAAGTGCAACCCTTCCACAGATTGCTGCAGATTTCAGTGCTGGGCCATCAACAAGTGTCAGCGTGCGAACCATTCAACGAAGCATCATCGATACGGGTTATCGGAGCCGAAGGCCCACTCGTGTAGCCTTGATGACTGCGCGCCACAAAGCTTTACGCCTCGCCTGGTCCCGTCAGCACCACGGCTTTGGACTATCGATGACTGGAAACATGTTGCCTGGTCGGACGAGTCTCGTTTCAAATTGTATCGAGCGGATGGACTTGTACGGGTATGGGGGCAACCTTATGAATCAATGGACCTGCATGTCAGCAGGGGACTGCTCAAACTGGCGGAGGCTCTGTAATGGTGTGGGGCGTGTCCAGATGGAGTGATGTGGGATCCCTGATACGTCTAAATACAACCCTGACAGGTGTCTGATCACCTGCATCCATTCATGTCCATTGTGCGTTCCGACGGAATTGGGCAATTCCAGCAGGCCAATGCGACACCCCACACGTCCAGAATTGCTAAGAGTGGCTCCAGGAACACTCTCCTGAGTTTAAACACTTCCGCTGGCCACCAAACGCCGCAAACATGAATAATATTGAATCTGGGATGCCTTGAAACGTGCTGTTCAAAAGAGATCTCCACCCTTTCGTACTCTTAAGGACAGCCTTGCAGGATTCATGGTGTCAACTCTCTCCAGCGTTACTTCGGACATTATCCGAGTTTTGCTACGTCATGTTACGGCACTCTGTGTGCTTTCGGGGACACTACACCTTATTAGGGAAGTCTACCAGTTTCTTTCGTTCTTCGGTGTATATGAAGAAGGGTGGCTGATCAAAGAACTGCACTTAGTTGGTTTGTCAGACTAACATTGAAATTCGAGAATATACAAAGAATCTCAGTGGCAGTGTGGGCAGGCTTGTTTTACTGACGAGTGACCGTTGCAGAAATGTTGAAGGACAAGTAGCGATCTCAGTTCGCAGTGCGCTCCACATTCTTCCATTAGTCGACATCCTTCCAATAGAGCCATTATCAGCAGCGCATCGACAGAAAACTACTTGCGTCTACCAGGAGTGATTTTCAAACCACATCCAGACCACAGCGCTCTACTGAAGGCTTTCTTGCGGAGCTCCAGAAACAAATGGAGGCTGTACGACTAAATAGAACTACACAGCTGGGAAAACAATTTTGCTTATAAGCACGATGAAGCACGTCTTTCTCCGGTGCAGTGGTGGCCGTCGACTGCTGCAAGCCAGCCTACCTGAATGAAGAAGACGCAACGGAAATGTAGGCCGCCGCCGGACGCCGAATACCCAACACACCGAAGCAGCCGACACGGCAACGCCATCGACTCAAGAACCACCGGCCAGAAAACCGACCGGCAGCCGCCAACATACACTACTCGCCATTAAAATTGCTACACCAAGAAGAAATGCAGATAATAAACGGACATTCATTCGACAAATATATTATACTAGAACTGACATGTGATTACATTTTCACGCAATTTGGGTGCATAGATCCTGAGAAATCCTACCCAGAACAACCACCTCTGGCCGTATTAACGGCCTCGATACGCCTGGGCATTGAGTCAAACAGAGCTTGGATGGCGTGTACAGGTTCAGCTGCCCATGCAGCTTCAACACGATACCACAGTTCATGAAGAGTAGTGACTAGTGTATTGTGACGAGTCAGTTGCTCGGCCACCATTGACCTGACGTTTTCAATTGATGAGAGATCTGGAGAATGTGCTGGCCAGGGCAGCAGTCGAACATTTACTGTATCCAGAAAGGCCCGTACAGGACCTGCAACATGCGGTCGTGCATTATCCTGCTGAAATGTAGGGTTTCGCAGCTATCGAATGAAGGGTAGAGCCACGGATCGTAACACATCTGAAATGTAACGTACACTGTTCAAAGTGCCGTCAATGCGAACAAGAGGTCACCGAGACGTGTAACCAATGGCACCCCATACCATCAATTCGGCTGATACGCCAGTATGGCGATGAGGAATACACACTTCCAAAGTGCGTCCACTGCGATGTTACCAAACACGGATGCGACCATCAGGATGATCTAAATAGAATCTCGATTCATCCGGGAAAATGACGTTTTGCCATTCGTGCACCCAGGTTCGTCGTTGAGTACAACATCACAGGCGTTCCTGTCTGTGATGCAGCGTCAAGGGTAACCGCAGCCATGGTCTCCGAGCTGATAGTCCATGCTGTTGCAAACGTCGGCGAACTTTTCGGGCAGATGGTTGTTGTCTTGCAAACGTCCCCATGTGTTGACGTAGGGATCGAGACGTGGCTGCACGATCCCTTACAGCCATGCGGATAAGATGCTTGTCATCTCGACTGCTAGTGATACGAGGCCATTGCGATCCTACATGGCGTTCCGTATTACCCTCCTGAAGCCACCGATTCCATATTGTGCTAACAGTCATTGGATCTCGACCAACGCGAGCAGCAATGTCGCGATACGATAAACCGCAATCGCGATAGGCTACAATCCGACCTTTATCGAAGTCGGAAACGTGATGGTACGCATTTCTCCTCCTTACACGAGGCATTACAACAACGTTGCACCACGCGACGCCGGTCAGCTGTTGTTTGTGTATGAGAAATCGGTTGGAAACTTTCCTCATGTCAGCACGTTGTAGGTGTCGTCACCGGCGCCAACCTTGTGTGAATGCTCTGAAAAGCTAATCATTTGCATATCACAGCATCTTCTTCCTGTCGGTTAAATTTCGCGTCTGTAGCACCTTATCTTCGTGGCGTAGCAATTTTAATGGCCAGTAGTGTAGGTTCAGCGGTCACCTCGCAACACCACCGAAACAATCGGCACTTAGCTGCAATGGAAACTCGTTGCGGATGAAAAGAACGGTTCCGTTTCGATCCAGCAGAAATCCCATAGTCAAACTTCTACTTGTGGGCGTGTGGTGCAGATACGTCAGCCTTTAACACTCTCCATGTTTATCCCTTGATAACACAGGAAAGACGATGGTCTTCAGCAGCCAATAGGTCGTTACCTGTCATCGTTAACTGTCGCGGCGGTAGCTTTGGAATGTGTGCAGTTGTCAGACGCGCGTTATGTGCAGTAACCAGTGAGACACTTACTGAGCGCGTAGCAGCTGTTCAGCTACTTTGTAATGCAAATCAATAAAGAGACTTATCTTTAAATGGTGGCTACCATTTGCTGATTATCGGCAGAACTTATCTTGGAGACAAAGAAAGACACGTGATCTTCGCGAGAATCAACTTGCTAAGCTTCAAGAATTTTCTTTCAGGGTAGAAGTTACGAACGTTCTTCAGCCAACTGCTCACCGATCCATCAGCGATTGCGCGGATAAATTTCGGCAAATAACAGCTTTCAAGCTGAGTACAAGCAATCGTTCTCCCCACCCTCCAACCGTGAGTGGAAGAGGAGGAAACTCGCACACTCCACAGAAATTTGAAATTTGTGGCATGTGGCAAGCTCCTATGGGACCAGCTCCTGATGTCATCGGCCCCTAGGCTTACACCTTACTTTATCTAACTTAAACTAACTTACGCTAAGCACAACACACTCACCCATGACCGAGGGAGGACCCAAATCTCCGACGGGGGCAGCCGCACGAACCGTGGCAAGGCTCCTTGACCACCCGGCTACCGCGCGGCGATCCTCAGAAATCTGCGGAATTTAGACATCAATGGCGGGATTTTTTTAAAATAATTTTATTTATTCATCTGTATCAATGTCATCGCCTTCAAAACAGTTATCATTAGGTATTACACGATTTCACCAGCGTGTTTGTCAATCCCCGAAACACCTGTGGAGCGAGATGCTTGGAATTGCTCGGTCTTTGGACTAGCTCAATCTGTGGTCTAGCTCTTAGGTCTTTTATCGATGAATTTTTAATCTCAGCTATTCTTGCAAAACTAAGGTCATTTAAGGTTTTCTTTAGTTTTTGGAACAGAAAAGAAATTTTCTTACATTTGCCTTGTCTGGCGAACATTGTGGCTGGGGCTGAAACAAAACACGAACTGTGAGTTGGTGGATCATAGTGGTGCAAAAATTATGGTTTGTTCCGCCACAAATCAAGGAGATTTCTTTTTCGTATTTCCTTAGCCAAATGATGGAGAACTTGTATTTGGGGAGAGAGTTGTACCTTGGGACACTTTTCTGACTTTCACCTCAAGCCTGCTAAGTCATGGAAATTTAATACACATTCTTATTCCATTTTAAAATAATACAATTAGGTTTTTATATACTGCAGTCCTATTCTGAAATTGCAAAATTGTTACTTAAAAGTAAGATCTTTCGAAATGAGTCATCACCATGTACGTACCAATAAATACCCTGCTGAAATTTAAAAGTATTGCAGTCGAGAAATACTTGTCAAAAATGTATGTAACAGTCTGTTAAATTATTACTCAGCTGAACAGCATTAATTAGTAATGAAATAAAATATCCATAATATCAAGAACCAGCTACATATTAAAAACATTTTTAAATAGAAGCTATTGAAAATGATCACAAATACTTATTTTTAACACAGGTAAAATTGTTAGAGCTCGAAGAAAGTCATTTCATTTGAAAATGTTATATCTTTCACGACAGAAGACTTTCATTCCAAGTTACAAAATGATGCAAGACCATGACTTAATTGTCGCCGTATTACATAACTAGTTTTAAAAATACATTAAAAAATTCGAAGGAATTATCCGAATGGAACGGAAATTAGTTGGTAGCTGTGATGTTGGTGTACAGTCAAACCAATTACTATAATTTACGAAAAACTGGATGGCTTATTCAGGAGAAAGGCTTTCACGAACTGAGGGATATCTTGAGGGATATCATGCCAAATTCTGACCAACTGCGGCACTAAATCGCGGAAATTCTGAGCTGGTTGAAGGTGCAAATGGTTCAAATGCCTGTAAGCACTACGGGACTTAACATCTGAGGTCATCAGTCCCTAGAACTTAGAACTACTTAAACCTAACTAACCTAAGGACACCACAGACATCCATGCCCGAGGCAGGATTCTAACCTGCAAACGTAACAGCAGCGCGGTTGCGGACTGCAGCGCCTAGAACCGTTCGGCCACAGCGGCCGGCCTGGTTGAACGGCTCTGCCCATAACGCTCAATATGATCTTAGTTGGAGAGTGATCCGGCGGCTAATCTGGCCAGGACAGGGTTTGCCAAGCACGAAGACGAACAGTAGAAACCCTCGCAGTGTGCTGAAATGTAAACCCAGGTGGTTTGCGATGACAGGCAGCAGGATGGAGCCTAGAATATCGTCGTCGTACGGCCGTGTTGTTAGAGTGCCAATGATGACAACCAAAGGGATCTTGCTACGAAAGGAAATGGCACCTAAAGACATGGTTACAGTGCCTTATGGTGCGTGAAAGTCAGGTTGCTATCCAACGATTGTCCGGGGCGTCGCCAGACACGTCTTGGACCTGGAATCTCACTGACTAGAGTAGAACTGTCTTCAGTGATGAGTCCCGCTTCTAACTGAGGACGCGCCAGACAGCAGTGGGATAGCAGCCCGACTGTCACTCGACAGATGGTCTGACAACCAAGAGTGATAGTCTGGGATGTTATTCCTTTATTTATTTATTTATTTTATTTATTTATTTATTGTTCCGTGGGACCACATTTAGGAGAAGTCTCCATGGTCATGGAACGAGTCAATACATGAAATTATAACACGATTGTAGAAACAGATAAAATGAAATATAAGAAACATATTCAGGCGACAAGTCGTTACTTTAAATAAAGAAAATCAAGAATGTAACACTGGAATTTGCTTAATTTTTTAGCTCTTCCACGAGCTCCTCGACAGAATAGAAGGAGTGAGCCATGAGGAAACTCTTCAGTTTAGACTTAAAAGTGTTTGGATTACTGCTAAGATTTTTGAGTTCTTGTGGTAGCTTATTGAAAATGGATGCAGCGGAATACTGCACTCCTTTCTGCACAAGAGTCAAGGAAGTGCATTCCACATACAGATTTGATTTCTGCCTAGTATTAACTGAGTGAAAGCTGCTAACTCTTGGGAATAAGCTAACACTGCTGACAACAAACGACATTAAAGAAAATACATACTGTGAGGGCAATGTCAAAATTCCCAGACTATTCAATAGGGGTCGACAAGAGGATTTCGAACTTACACCATACATAGCTCGAACAGCCCGTTTTTGAGCCAAAAATACCCTTTTTGAATCAGAAGAATTACCCCAAGAAATAATACCATATGACATAAGCGTATGAAAATATGCGAAGTATACTACTTTTCGTGTTGAAATGTCACTTATTTCAGATACTGTTCTAATGGTAAATAAAGCGGGATTTAGTTTCTGAACAAGATCCTGAACATGGGCTTTCCACAACAGCTTACTATCTATCCGTACGCCTAGGAACTTGAACTGTTCCGTCTCGCTTATAACATGCCCATTCTGTCTGATTAAAATGTCAGTTCTTGTTGAATTGTGAGTTAGAAACTGTAAAAACTGAGTCTTACTGTGATTTAGCATCAAATTATTTTCCACAAGCCACGAACTTATATCATGAACTACATTATTTGATAATCTTTCAATATTACACACAAGATACTTCACTACCAAGGTGGTTTCATAACAAGATCCCTTGGCTTGTCATAAGCGCCAACCTGTGAGCATAGCGGTACGTCGAGGTATTCTACGCCCCGTTTTGTTGCCCTTCATGACAAGCCATCCTGGGCTAACATTTCAGCAAGATAATGCCCGCCCGCATACGGCGAGAGTTTCTACTGTTTGTCTTCGTGCTTTCCAAGGCATACCTTGGCCAGCAAGGTCACCGAACCACTCCCAAAATGAGGACGTTTGAAGAATCATGGGTAGGGCCAATCAAACATCTCGAGATTTGGCACGATATCCCTGAGGAGGAGATCCAACAACTTTATCGATCAATAGCATGCGTGAGGACTAGATGTGTATCAAAGTATTACTGACTTGCTCAACCTGTGAATCTGTTTCTCTTGAATTAATCATTTCATTTTTTTGAAATTGTAATCATGTACATCACATCCACCGATTTCCGTCCCATTAGGATAATTCCTTCGTGGTGCGTCGCTTTTTGTCTTAGAGTGCTTGCAGCAGCTTCCTCGCCATAAATTCAGTAAATAAATAATTAACAATATCTTACAAATACCTTTAATTTATTACGCAGGACATAAATATGTAGAACTATAAATAATTAAAAATGCTGCACAAAGCACAAACTCATGCCTCACAACAACAAAATCAGTATAAAATGCCAGAAATTGCTTACTGCTGTCACGCAAGCGATTCTGAAATAGGTCGCTCTATTGAAACAGCGACTAAGAAATATGTAAGTATTCTTAGGTGCACTTTCCTCATGGAACAACATTCTTACCCATTCCCTACTGTTTATTCGACCTTGTGACAAGAACTCAAGATGCACTGCACCATTAAAATAATAAAGCAGCAAGCGTGACCTTTCCATTCGACATAACCTGTCAAACATTTTTCGGTCTTGCCGATCCAAATGCTTACGCTGGGACGACTGAGACTTAATTTCGGAGTCCACAGCTCGTGGTCTCGCGATCGCGTTCTCGCTTCCCGAGCACAGGTTCCCGGGTTCGATTCCCGGCGAGATTTTCACCTGCCTCGAGATGACTGGGTGTTTGTGTTTTCCTCGTCATTTCATCATCATTCCTGAACGTGGCGAGTTTGGACTGAGCAAAGGTTGGGAATTTGCACGGGCGCTGATAACCGCGCAGTTGACCGCCCCATAAACCAAACATAATCATCATCTTAATTTCGACCTCATACCAATAAACCCACGCTTTATGGCACGCTTAGCAGTTTTGCAACATTGTTGACTTTATATAGCTATTCCTGAGCTAATATTCTTGTTCTAAACCGAGAAATTTTGGAACATATTTAGCTGTCACACGTTTTATAACTGAAACATCGGAAAAATATTCACGGCGTAAGCCAAATGATATTCTAACATCATTAGCGACTTCTCTGACTGTAATCCAGCGATCGTTCATAAACATTTCATTCACTTTCTCCTTGATATCGTCGGTCGTTGGGGGGTTCAGAGCGGTCTTCACCTTCAACGTCCTCCCGGTATTGTTCTAAACGCTTATACCGCACGTAAGCTTTTGTTTTACTCAAAGCAGACTTACCTTTTCCTGTTTTTTCTGCGTCTCATTGTGCTTATTTAAACTTAACACTACACTTTGTACTTGCGTTTATTCTTGCCGCCAGTTAATCACATATCAAATGCGGTTATTCTGGGTTCCGTATTCACGTACCAGTAACTCGATAACTATTGTTTCGTTAAGAATGCAATTAATTCAATTCACATTTTACACAGTACAGCGAAGTAGTCGTTGCAGTCGATCACTACCCAAATATATATAGCATAACGCAGTCAGGCCCTCAAGACCACGCAGTATTCGACCGACCGCCGTGTCATCCTCACCATTATCATCGGATGAGGTATGGACGGCATAGGCTCAGCACACCGCACTCCCGAGCGTTGTCATCGTTTCGACCTTGGCGCCACTACCTCTCAAGCACATAGCTTCTCAGATGGCATCACGAGGTTGAGAGCACCCCCGTTCAGTCATGTAAACAACGAAAAGTCCCTAACAGCACCGAGAATAGAACCCATGGAAGTCGCATCAACAACGCTCGGTATCCTTTTTACTACCAACTTAATAATCAGATTACCAAAAATTTCACTGTTCAGCGGAACGTATTTTTGGAAATAGACATCCAAGTACTTGGAAGCATCTAACCACTGAATACTGAGAGAAAGCAAGACATTACAAGATTCCTCACAGGCAGTATTTCATATTTTTAAAAGTTTAATGCATTTGAATCCGTTGTTATAGCATAGTTAAACACAAATCTCCAGATTTCTTTTAATACAGAATTTCACAGAAGGAATGTTCGATATTCAGGAATATGACAGAGACATTCGTCCGAAGCAAAAATCTCCAGTAAACATTGTCTCTAAAATGCATACCTTAAGAGCTTGAGTGCTTCTTCACCTGCGATACTGTGAGACAAAAATCTGTTCTGCTGCAAGTTCTTTGCTTTCCATATTTTGAGATATGGTAGTATGGATCAAACCAAGAGAAAATATCTGGTAAATATGGGCTCTAAAACGCATACCTTAAGAACATTGAAAACTTCATTTTCGATACTTTGAAAGAAATCTCTTCTATTACGAGCTGTTTGATTTCCATGTTTTGAGATGTGATGGTATGGATCAAAACAAGAAGGAAAGTGTAGTACATTCAGGCTCTAAAGTGCACACGTAAACAGCTCTGAGCGCTTGTTAATATTCGCTACTGCGAAACACATCTCTTCTACTGAGCAACTGCTCAGGACTCTTAAGGTAAGCATTTTAAAGCCCTTATTTACTGAATACCTATTGCTTGTTTTGATCGATACTAGCTCCTCCTAAAATATGCCAAGCAAATAGGTTGCAGTAGAAGATATTTGTTTCATAGTATCGAAAATGAAGTGCTCATAGCTCTTAAGATATGAATTATAGAGCCCATGCTTACTATACATTTTTCCTTCGAATGATCGTTGCTTCCATATCTTTGAGTTGCGCTGTAGGAAATAAACAGTCCCCCATACTACTAAAACACTTGCAATCTTTTTGGCAGTTGACAATAGACTAAATTTTAGATATTTCTGAGACTGTACAGGACATCTTAGCCATCACGCTACATGCCGTTTGGCTACTTTCACTTTGCCTTATATCAATGTTCTGAATTAAATTCCAAATTTCCTCGCAGTATCTCATAAAGCGGGGACATCGTACACTGTTGATCGTGACCCTCCGTGGCATGGGGATGAAAGCTCATCGGGTCCCTTGGTGTCATTCGAGAGGGGTAGGGTACCTATGTGCCGGCACCGTGTTTCACGCTCTTTCCCTTCTCTCATCGTCACCCAAGGCAAACATGACGCTACAGTACAGACACTCCCGTTACAATCACCTACACTTATCACAACTTATCACAAGAGCTTAAATACTCAATCAGTGGCGATTCGTAGCTAAAATGGGGGGAGGGAGGGGTGCTCCTCCAGCCAATTTTTAACCTTTGTCCGTATGCCTCACTAAGTTTCTCCTCGATACTTACGTTTCATAAAAGTTACAATGAAACTACATTATCACGTTGTTTCTTTACCGTCTCATCCTTTTCACTTTTTTCTCTCATTTTTCCCTAAAACCGTCTTTTTCCACGTTATGGCACCTCTAATCAGCAAATATGGAAAGAAAAACTGTGCAATTTTTACTCCACAGCTGCAAAGCCATCTTTTCTGTTGGTACCATGCAGAATTAAAGCTATAAAAGTATTTCCTGTTGCTTCTTACTCCTGACCCAATAGAATATCAGGTGTTGGAAAAGTTTTTAAAACTATAACTTCCTCTTGGACAGACACCTGTGAAACCTTGAGCTGTTGGTGTTTCCCTCAGTCACAGAACTTATTTGTTAGGGATGTAAGACTTGGCTAAAGTTTTCTATGAAATAAAAGAACCGAAAAAATACTAAAACAAAGTAGTTGGATGCAAGATAATAATCTAATTAAATGACACAGTTTCAGATACCTTACCAGTCTCATGGAGATATGATAATACGTATACAGACTGAAGCAGCGAGTGAAAATTTGTAGCCGGCCGGTGTGGCCGTGCGGTTAAAGGCGCTTCAGTCTGGAACCGCGTGACCGCTACGGTCGCAGGTTCGAATCCTGCTTCGGTCATGGATGTGTGTGATGTCCGTAGGTTGTTTAGGTTTAAGTAGTTCTAAGTTCTAGGGGACTGATGACCACAGAAGTTAAGTCCCATAGTACTCAGAGCCATTTGAACCATTTTTTTTGAAAATTTGTACCAAGACTGGGAATCGAAACCCGGTCACCTGTATACTAGGCAGGTGTGTAAGCCACTAAGCCACTTTGGCACAGCCAAGCCCCGTTTATTCCCGCAGTTGTGTAAACCGTTGTGCTAAGGTGGCTTAGCTGCCAATGCACCTGTCTTGTAACACCAGTAAAATCTCTGACACTGCATGATTTCATTTGTATAACCACCTGCTCCTGGGTTTCAGACTCGAGCCCCGAAATTCGTTCGAGGGATGGGTACTACTCCAAAGCGTGGAGAACCTTAGAAATGCTATTCATCTGTAAGAAGGAATTTAAGTTAGACCGGGGCGGCAGTGAGAATTTGGATAGAGGAGGAACATTAACCAGAGTAATGGGTGCAGTTGTCTGACCCGGTGTGCCAACGTGGCTTAGTTGTCGTCTGTGTCTGCACTCTGGTATGTTGTAGTCTATGGCGAATTCCCGACTAATAGCCGACTTGATCGCATAGGACTGGTCACCTCCCCACTCTGCCCTGACTGTCAGCTCAAAGACAACGACGAGCACCGTCTTACGTGCCCCCTGAAACGAAACGTATGGCTCCTCATCCAACGAATCGTGGGCTTTTACCTCCGTGCCCCGCCAACGACGAAAACCCCGGATTTCCTGTTGTTGCCCCAGACATTTCACTACCCTCTTGCTAAGCACCATACCCTAATCTGGTTTCGAGGACAGGCTTTACAATACCTCTTTCAGAGTGGTCCGCATACAGTCCTTGACTTCTGCTACAAAGTTGTGACCGCGCACAGCACCCTCACGCGACAACCATCTTACCGACAAACTTTTGCCGGTTATCTACACAGCGTCTTTCTTCCCCGACCCCCCTCAAAGTTGGGGTGTGCCATGCCTAACTGTCACATGATGCAACCAACACCTTTATCGACGTTCTCAAGCAACGAAAAAAAAAAACAAATAAAATAAAAAAAATGTTATTTTTGTTGTATTTAATGTTTTTGCAATATTTTTTGTTTAACTAACAGTCATTTGTATATGTTTAAATGGTACCTTGAAGAACTCTTGCATAGTGTACATATATGTATTGTTAGTTTGTTGAATAAAAATTACTGAAAAGAAAAAAGAAAAAAAGGAAGAAGACAGAATATGTTATATTTTGTTGTATTTAATGTTTTTGTAATATTTTTTTTTAACTAACAGTCATTCGTATATGTTTAAATGGTACCTTGAAGAACACTTGCATAATGTATATATATATATGTACTGTTAGTTTGTTCAATAAATATTATTGGGAAAAAAGTTGCTAACGCACCTGCTTAGTAAACAGGTGACCGGATTTCGATTCCCAGTCTTGGTACAAATTTTCACTCGCCGCTTCAGCCTATATAGGGTGGCCCATTGATAGTGATCGGGCCAAATATCACACGAAATAAGCATCAAACATAAAAACTACAAAGAGCGAAACTCGTCTAGCCTGAAGGGGGAAACCAGATGGCGCTATGTTTGGCCCGCTAGATGGCGCTGCCATAGGTCAAACGGATATCATCTGCGTTTTTTAAATAGGAACCCCCATTTTTATTACACATTGGCGTAGTAAACAGGGTGGTACTACACGAATATGTAATAAAAAATGGGGGTTCCTATTTAAGAAAACGCAGTTGATATCCGTTTGACCTATGGCAGTGCCATCTAGCGGGCCAACCATAGCGGCATCTGGTTTCCCCCTTCAAGCTAGGCAAGTTTCGTTCTTTGTAGTTTTTTCGTTTGACGCTTATTTCGAGAGATATTTGGCTCGGTCACGATCAATGGACCACCCTGTTTACATGATAATCTAATTCTACATTTTATCACATCCAATAATATGCCACACACTTTTTAAGCATAGAAAACGCCGAGTAAAAAAAAAGGAGTACGTTCCAGCAGCAGGCCAGGGTCGCCTCTGTGGCAGCAACAGTGCTCACTTCCCCTCGCCCCCATTCGTGCCCAGTAGTTAAACAGCCGGCACCGGAACTGTGAGGTGCACAAAGATTTTGTACGTTTTCCCATAAGCTTGGGGATGCCTGCTCACATAAATTTAAGGAGCATCTATTGAACAAGCATAAAGAATGAATTAAGAAAGAAAGGTTTCATTATATACACTCCTGGAAATTGAAATAAGAACACCGTGAATTAATTGTCCCAGGAAGGGGAAACTTTATTGACACATTCCTGGGGTCAGATACATCACATGATCACACTGACAGAACCACAGGCACATAGACACAGGCAACAGAGCATGCACAATGTCGGCACTAGTACAGTGTATATCCACCTTTCGCAGCAATGCAGGCTGCTATTCTCCCATGGAGACGATCGTAGAGATGCTGGATGTAGTCCTGTGGAACGGCTTGCCATGCCATTTCCACCTGGCGCCTCAGTTGGACCAGCGTTCGTGCTGGACGTGCAGACCGCGTGAGACGACGCTTCATCCAGTCCCAAACATGCTCAATGGGGGACAGATCCGGAGATCTTGCTGGCCAGGGTAGTTGACTTACACCTTCTAGAGCACGTTGGGTGGCACGGGATACATGCGGACGTGCATTGTCCTGTTGGAACAGCAAGTTCCCTTGCCGGTCTAGGAATGGTAGAACGATGGGTTCGATGACGGTTTGGCTGTACCGTGCACTATTCAGTGTCCCCTCGACGATCACCAGTGGTGTACGGCCAGTGTAGGAGATCGCTCCCCACACCATGATGCCGGGTGTTGGCCCTGTGTGCCTCTGTCGTATGCAGTTCTGATCGTGGCGCTCACCTGCACGGCGCCAAACACGCATACGACCATCATTGGCACCAAGGCAGAAGCGACTCTCATCGCTGAAGACGACACGTCTCCATTCGTCCCTCCATTCACGCCTGTCGCGACACCACTGGAGGCGGGCTGCACGATGTTGGGGCGTGAGCGGAAGACGGCCTAACGGTGTGCGGGACCGTAGCCCAGCTTCATGGAGACGGTTGCGAATGGTCCTCGCCGATACCCCAGGAGCAACAGTGTCCCTAATTTGCTGGGAAGTGGCGGTGCGGTCCCCTACGGCACTGCGTAGGATCCTACGGTCTTGGCGTGCATCCGTGCGTCGCTGCGGTCCGGTCCCAGGTCGACGGGCACGTGCACCTTCCGCCGACCACTGGCGACAACATCGATGTACTGTGGAGACCTCACGCCCCACGTGTTGAGCAATTCGGCGGTACGTCCACCCGGCCTCCCGCATGCCCACTATACGCCCTCGCTCAAAGTCCGTCAACTGCACATACGGTTCACGTCCACGCTGTCACGGCATGCTACCAGTGTTAAAGACTGCGATGGAGCTCCGTATGCCACGGCAAACTGGCTGACACTGACGGCGGCGGTGCACAAATGCTGCGCAGCTAGCGCCATTCGACGGCCAACACCGCGGTTCCTGGTGTGTCCGCTGTCCCGTGCGTGTGATCATTGCTTGTACAGCCCTCTCGCAGTGTCCGGAGCAAGTATGGTGGGCCTGACACACCGGTGTCAGTGTGTTCTTTTTTCCATTTCCAGGAGCGTAGATGACATCGTTAATATCAAGTGCAGTTCCATATTGCGTCGACCCGAATCGCCTATACATTCAACTCTCACGCTTCCTGAAGGGAAGGTGCCACTGTGCGAGAACTGCAGAGAAATTTTCCAACTTGGTGGCTAAACCTGACCTTCGGGGTCTTCGAACCAACAATGTCACACGACTCTTCTTTTTATACAACAGCACAAGAACGGAAAAAAACTCGTTAGTCGGACTAATACACTACTGACCATTAAAGGGAGGAGGAGGAGATTAGTGTTTAACGTCCCGTCGACAACGAGGTCATTAGAGACGGAGCGCATGCTCGAGTGAGGGAAGGATGAGGAAGGAAATCGGCCGTGCCCTTTCAAAGGAACCATTCCGTCATTTGCCTGAAGCGATTTAGGGAAATCACGGAAAACCTAAATCAGGATGGCCGGAGATGGGATTGAACCGTCGTCCTCCCTCACCATTAAAATTGCTACACCAAGAAGAAATGCAGATGATAAACAGGTATTCTTTGCACAAATATATTATACTAGAATTGACATGTGATTACATTTTCAAGCAGTTTGGGTGCATAGGTGAAGAGAAATCAGTACCCTGAACAACCATCTCTAACGTAATAACGGCCTCGATACGCCTGGGCAATGAGTCAAACAGAGCTTGGATGTACACGTACAGGTACAGCTGCCCATGCAGCTTCAACACGATAGCAAAGTTCATCAAGAGTAGTGACTGGCGTAATGTGACGAGCCAGTTGCTCGGGCACCATTGACCAGACGTTATCAGTTGGTGAGAGATCTGGAGAATGTGCTGCCCAGGGCAGCTGTCGAACATTTTCTGTATCCAGAAATGACCTGCAACATGCGGCAAAGCATTATCCTGCTGAAATGTAGGGTTTCTCAGGGATCGAATGAAAGGTAGACCCACGGGTCGTAACACATCTGAAATGTAATGTCCACTGTTCTGAGTGTCGTCAATGCGAACAAGAGGTGACCGAGACATGTAACCAATGGAACCCCATACCATGACGCCGGGTGATACGCCAGCATGGTGATGACGAATACACGCTTCCAATGTGCGTTCACCGCGATGTCACCAAACACGGATGCGACCATCATCATGCTGTAAACAGAACATGGTTTCATCCGAAAAAGTGACTGTTGCCATTCGTGCTCCCAGGTTCGTCGTTGAGTACACCATCGCAGGTGCTCCTGTCTCTGATGCACCGTCAAGGGTAACCGCAGCCACGGTCTCCGAGCTGATAGACCATGCTGCTGAAACGTCGTCGAACTCTTCGTGCAGATGGTTGTTGTCTTGTAAACGTCCCCATCTGTTGACTCAGGGACGGAGACGTGGTTGCGTGATCCGTTACAGCCATGCTGATAAGATGCCTGACATCTCGACTGCTAGTGATACGAGGCAGTTGGGATCCAGCACGGCGTTCCGTATTACCCTCGTGAGCCCACCGATTCCACATTCTGCTAACAGTCATCGGATCTCGACCAACGCGAGCAGCAATGTCGCGATACGATAAACCGCAATCGCGATAGTCTACAATCCGACCTTTATCAAAGTCGGAAACGTGATGGTACGCATTTCTCGTCCTTACACGAGGCATCACAACAACGTTTCACCAGGCAACGCCGGTTAACTGCTGTTTGCGTATGAGACATCGGTTGGAAACGTTCCTCATGTCAGCACGTTGTAGGTGTCGCCACCAGCGCCAACCTTGTGTGAATTAGATTACATTAGATAAGATTTACTTTCATTCCAATTGATCCGTAGTGAGGAGGTCCTCCAGGATGTGGAACATGTCAGAAAAACAACAATACATGACAAATATTTACAACTAAAACAAATAAGCTAATGTACCACTCCACAGGTCCCAAGTGGAATGATCGTCATTTTTTAATGAACACTAAGAGTCATTTTACAAATACTAATGCACTGAATTTAAAATAAAAAAGTTTTTTATTTATTTATAAGGTAATACAACTACTGTAATACTTATTTACAATGAACACATTACTGCACTGAAATGGTGCAGAAGTTAGATTATACTAACACACACACACACACACACACAAATTTTCAATGAACACATTACTGCACTGAAATTGTGCAGAAGTTATGTTGTACTTATATACAAATTAGTTGGTTTTACTAAGAAATTCATCAATAGAGTAGAAGGAGTTGGCCACCAATAAATCCTTTAGGCTTCTCTTAAACTGAATTTCATTGGTTGTTAAGCTTTTTATGGCTGCTGGCAAGTTATTGAAAATGTGTGTTCCTGAATAATGCACACCTTTTTGTACAAGACTAAGTGACTTTAAATCCTTGTGAAGATTATTCTTATTTCTAGTATTGATTCCATGAATTGAGCTGTTGGTTTGAAAAAGTGATATATTTTTAATGACAAATTTGATGTTCTGAAAATCTGATCACAGCATCTTCTTCCTTTCGGTTAAGTTTTGCATATGTCGCACGTCATCTTCGTGGTGTAGCAATTTTAACGGCCAGTAGTGTGCAACAGGTGAGTTACACCTCGTAGCTGGACGAAATGATACAGCGGCAATGCTACGAGCGGCTGGAGGCGTCAGCCGTGCCATCCTCAATGCAGGTGACGTGGCGATGATTTGCGAGAGTGATGGCCGCGTCAGATGGTGGCCACGCGCCAGCGAGTGGCAGCTGGAGGACCATCTGCCGCCTGACGCGTGCAGAACCCAGGCGGCGCTTTGTGCAGCCGCAGCAGCAGCCACGCCGGAGGTCGTTCACTCAGCGGCCGCGAGGGCCGACGGAGCTCGCACCAGCCGCTGTCTCAACAGGGCCAGTACAGTCACGCACAGGAGAATATTCGAGATAGTGAAGGTCCATGGGTCTCAAGACAGAAATGAGTGCGGGTATTACGTAACTGGTCATTTGTTGTTGTTGTGGTCTTCAGTGCTGAGACTGGTTTGATGCAGCTCTCCATGCTACTCTATCCTGTGCAAGCTTCTTCATCTCCCAGTACCTACTGCAACCTACATCCTTCTGAATCTGCTTAGTGTATCCATCTCTTGGTCTCCCTCTACGATTCTTACCCTCCACGCTGCCCTCCAGTACTAAATTGGTGATCCCTTGATGCCTCAGAACATGTCCTACCAACCGGTCCCTTCTTCTTGTCAAGTTGTGCCACAAACTTCTCTTCTCCTCAATTCTATTCAATACCTCCTCATAAGTTATGTGATCTACCCATTTAATCTTCAGCATTCTTCTGTAGCACCACATTTCGAAAGCTTCTATTCTCTTCTGGTCCAAACTATTTACCGTCCATGTTTCACTTCCAAACATGGCTACATTCGATACAAATACTTTCAGAAACGGCTTCCTGACAATAAAATCTATACCCGATGTTAAAAATTTATCTTATTCAGAAACGCTTTCCTTGCTGTTGGCAGTCTAACTGGTCATATACTGACACGAAAAGTGCAAAACCCTCAGGATAAGGTCGTTTTACTGACGAGCAAAGCAAGAGAGGTAGCGCATCATATATGCTATCAACAGATTGGAAATGAGACACTTAAAACAGTATATGAGTTTTACTATTTGGGGAGCAAAATAACTGATGATGATCAAGTAAGGAAGCTATAAAATGTAGAATGGCAACGTCAAGAGAAGAGTTTCTGAAGAAGAAAAATTTGTTAACATCGAGTATAGATTTAAGTGTTAGGAAGTCTTTTCTCAAAGTATTTCTATGGAGTGTAGCCATGTATGGATGTGAAACTTGGACGATAAATAGTTTGGACAAGAAGATCATAGAAGCTTTCGTAATGTGGTGCTACGGAAGAATGCTGAAGAGTAGATGGGTAGATCACGTAACTAACGAGGAGGTACTGAATAGAATTGCGGAGAAGAGGAATTTGTGGCACAGCTTGTCTAGAAGAAGTGAACGGTTAGTAGGAGATGTTCTGAGGCATCAAGGGATCGCCAGTTTTCTAATGGAGGTTATCGTGGAACGTAAAAATCGTAGAGGGAGACCGAGAGATGAATACACTAAACAGATTTAGTAGGCTGAAGGGTGCAGTTGTTACTGGGAGATGAAGAAGCTTGCACAGGATAGAGTAGCATGGAGAGTTGCATCAAACCAGTTTCAGAACTGAATACCACAACAACCTCTGCTATTGCCGCCAGTACCTTAATACAAAATTTCTGTTTCAGTGTCGTACTAATACAGTGTGAATTAAAAAACGCCTTCAGTCACAGTTGTTGTATGTATGGTCCAGTTAAAAAGTTAAAAACGCTTTTCTTGCATTATATGGTAAGTTTACACTGTTCACTTTTTCCACTATTTCGCACTTATTTTCCGCATTTATGTTACGAAATTCGTAACCTAATATCAAACCTTTTCATGACAGGAACGTGTATTACACCTCATTCAACAGCAAAATTAAATCCTGTATTAAGACAAACGGAGAAGGAGGAGGAGGAGCAGATAAGGGTTCAGTGTCCCGTCGACAACGAGATCATTAGAGACAGAACACACGCTCGGATTAGGGAAGGGTTGGGAAGGGAAGGAATTGGCCGTGCCCTTTCAAAGGAACCATCCCGGCATTTGACTTTAGCGATTTACGGAAATCACGGAAAACCTAAATCAGGTTGGTTGGACGCAGGTGTGAACCATAAATCTCCCGAATGCGAGCCCAGGGAGCTACTCACTGCCCTAACTTGCTCGGTATTAAGACAAGTTACACCTGATGATGGACCCAAAAGGTTCGAAATGCCTCCTGTATTTAACGAAACACGAAAATTTGTGACTGAAGGCTTTCTTCATTCATACTTCCAACGTAGTGAATACAGTCACTTAAGCAGCTAAAAATATAGATAAAATTAAATAGTTCTAATATCTTGTCTTTGAGACAAGCAGGGTTGCCTGAAGGAGCAGGCACTGCAGCGATTGACAGCCGCATCAAATACAAGAAACATATATGTATTTGCGAATACGGATAAACTGTGACTGCATTATGCATTAGTATAATGAAAATTTGTGTCGGACAGGGAAGCGAACCCGGATATTCCGCTTGATACTGGAAGGCGCCTTGACCGCGTCGGTCACCTGAGCACGCTTCCCGGGTCGGCACAGACTTCCACCTGTTCCCGCTATTGTCTACAAACTGCACTCGCACAGACGTGTAACTAAAGCCTAAGAACAATTATTAGGCATTGTCACCAATGCATAGCGCAGCCAAAGTTTAGCTACATTAGCAAATACGAATATGGTTCTCGTATTTCATACAGCTGTCGAACACTGCAGTGCCTGTTTCGTCAGACGTGCATGAATGTGTCAAGAACATTGCCAAGTACGCTAGAACAAGACGTGCACTGTAATTTAGTATTTCAGACCTAATAACTGGGCTTCGACTTTAATTATACGTCTCTTCTGTGCAGGACTCACGGTATCAATGTTAGTCTAGGTTGAAGACGAAAGCGGTGACGTATGGACGTTTGAGTCGGTAAGGGGAGCACGCCTGGGTGACCGAGGCAGTTCAATGCGAGTGTTTGCTCTAGTAAAAGATCCGGGTTCGAGTCCCGGCCCGGCACAAATTTTCATTGTCACCAATAATCACTGCAACCAAAGTTCAGCCATATTAGCAAATATTAATATGATTCCTGTTTGAGACCACTTTCGATTGTTACTAATTATCAAACACCTGGATACATGCACTAGCGCACCTTTGTAAAAATATGGCGGACAAAAAAATTGTACGATCCTATAAAATAAAATGACGTAGTTACAAGAAGCTTTATGATTATGGTAGCTGTGTTCCCTTACACTCTAAAACGTCAAACATACAAACAGCACAACTCAATATACAGATTTTAAAAGCATCCAAACTCTGGGGACTTGTACGGTGTGAAGAGGCGTAATGATGAGACACCGGAGTCGTATTCTGGAGGACAACGGTTCAAATCCTTATATTGGGATCCAGATTTAGGTTTTCCGTGATTTTCCTAAGTCGCTTAAGGCAGACGCCAGGATGGTTGCTTTGAAAGAGCACGGCTGACTTCCTCCGTTTTCTTTCCCCAATCCAGCTGTCCTCCCTCTAACGACAGCGTCGTAGACGGGACGTTAAACTCTTAGTCCTCTTTGCTTCTGGAGAGTTGTAACCTTTCGAATACGTTGCACTGCTGTATTACTGACACACTGGATCTTCTTCTGAACAATGTTTAAAATCTCTCTCTCTCTCTCTCTCTCTCTCTCTCTCTCTCTCTCTCCCTCTCTCTCCTCCCCCCCCCCCTCACCCCACCTCCCGCCTCCCACACCCTCTCCCTCTCTCTATCCAGTGTCAGACAACAATTGTCATTAAGATAAGCAAGTACCACTTGCATAATAATATGTTTTCGCAATTAGACACGCACTCCGCAAAGGGTACTTGGTACGACAAATAAAATAACTCACATGGCAATAAGAAATATTATATTAAATGTTTTGCGTTGGTCGTCAATATTCTGATTATCAATTCAGACGTCTACGATTTCGTCTTCTATGTTAATATCATGGTGTGAGTTCCTGTAGTCATGTCCCAGTTCATGAACCACGGGCAACGATGAGTGGCCAAGTAAGTGGTCCCGACAGTCGGGATACCAGTTACTTTGGAATAATGCTGGGCATCTCGGACATATTCTGAGTCTGGGTGAGATTAAGATATGTGAAGACAAAGTAAGCAGTCTTGCATATGCCGATGACTTAGTTGTGATGGCAGATTCGATTGAAAGTTTGCAAAGTAATATTTCAGAGCTAGATCAGAAATGTAAGGACTATGGTATGAAGATTAGCATCTTCAAAACGGAAGTAATGTCAGTGCGAAAGAGATATAAACGGATTGAGTGCCAAATAGGAGGAACAAAGTTAGAACAGGTGGACGGTTTCAAGTACTTAGGATGCATATTCTCACAGGATGGCAACATAGTGAAAGAACTGGAAGCGAGGTGTAGCAAAGCTAATGCAGTGAGCGCTCAGCTACGATCTACTCTCTTCTGCAAGAAGAAAGTCAGTACCAAGACTAAGTTATCTGTGCATCGTTCAATCTTTCGACCAACTTTGTTGTATGGGAGCGAAAGCTGGGTGGATTCAGGTTACCTTATCAACAAGGTTGAGGTTACGGATATGAAAGTAGTTAGGATGATTGCAGGTACTAGTAGATGGGGACAATGGCAGGAGGGTGTGCACAATGAGGAAATCAAAGAAAAACTGGGAATGAACTCTATAGATGTAGCAGTCAGGGCGAACAAGCTTAGATGGTGGGGTCATGTTACATGCATGGGAGTAGCAAGGTTACCCAAGAGACTCATGGGTTCAGCAGTAGAGGGTAGGAGGAGTCGGGGCAGACCAAGGAGAAGGTACCTGGATTGAGTTAAGAATGATTTTGAAGTAATAGGCTTAACATCAGAAGAGGCACCAATGTTAGCACTGAATTGGGGGTCAAGGAGGAATTTTATAAGGGGGACTATGCTCCAGACTGAACGCCGAAAGGCATAATCAGTCTTAAATGATGATGATGATGATGATGATGATGATGATGATGATGATGTTAATATCATAATCACATCTTAGTAGTCATACTCAACTTCCTACAATACAGGGTCACCATAATTAAAGTTGCAGTTTCAAAATTCCGTAGATAGAGAACCGCTGCTTAGAACGATATCAAATTTGGGGCAGGGAGAAACATCATGTAACAAAAAAATTTAACGAAAATTTTATCAACGGAAGGCACTTTAAGCGCCTTAATGTAAATGGGGTCGGCTACAAATGATAGATAAATCGTAATACAACGGCTGTAGTTTGAGTGGCACATTACGCCATCCATACTCTTCAATCTGCATGACTGCCCAAGTTCGGTAGCCAATAGTCGTGGTATTGTTAGTTATGTAAACTCATACAGCACGGCAAGATCGTACCACATCGGATGGGAGAAACCGGTTTTTAATTGTCCTTGGACACAAAAGTAGATGAAATCTGTTTTTATTGTCTTGGTGACAGAAACTGCATAAAAAGCAAAATGGCATCAGTTTCTGTCGCTAGACTGGCGCAAGATATTTTCAATACTTTCTGCCACAAGCTGAAATCGAGAAACAGTATGTTCCGCAACATATCGGAGTGTCTCGGGGGTCAAGTCCAGAAGGCGTTGCGCAGTGCTTGCGTTCGTTTCAGCTACGTTCACTACTGGAGCACCGAACACACCATCTTTCAGATCACCCCACAGCCAGAAGTCACGCATTAAAGTCTGAACAGCCAGGCTGAAAGGAAATGACGGGCGATAATTCTAGCATTTGTGAAATGCTTCTGGAGCAGCCGCTTCAGTAGCTGTACAGTGAGCAGACGGGCACCATCTTGTATAAAAATTATCTGATTCAAACATGGATGGTGTTGAAGGATTGGAATGAGGTTGGTGCGTAGAAGACTATCATAGCGCTTATCAGTGACGGTGCAGGTAAAAGGACCCTCACGACTCTTGTTTTCGGAAAAAATACGGCCCTACGATAAACGATACCGTCAAACCGCAAGACAGAGTCACATTTGCAGAATGAAGTGGCACCGGCTGATGCGCGTGCGCATTTTCCGTTGCCCACATTCTGCAATTCTGCTTATTGACATGCACTTGGGATTGTTCTTCATCTGGCCACAAAATGTTCCGTGGCCATTCGCTGTTCACTTCCATGCGAGCAAGAAAATCCAGGGCAAACGTTTGTCTTGCAGGCAGGTCAGCAAGAAGCAACTTCTGAACATGGGTGATATTGTATGCATTGCAAATGCACATCAATATCTAGATCTACACGGTTACTCTGCAAATCACATTTAAGTGAATGGCAGAGGGTTCATCGAACCACCTTCACAATTCTCTATTATTCCAATCTCGTATGTTGTTGTTGTGGTCTTCAGTCCTGAGACTGGTTTGATGTAGCTCTCCATGCTACTCTATCCTGTGCAAGCTTCTTCATCTCCCAGTACTTACTGCAACCTACATCCTTCTGGATCTGCTTGGTGTATTCATCTCTTGGTCTCCCTCTACGATTTTTACCCTCCACATTGCCCTCCAATGCTAAATTTGTGACCCCTTGATGCCTCAAAACATTTCCTACCAACCGATCCCTTCTTCTAGTCAAGTTGTGCCACAAACTTCTCTTCTCCCAAATCCTATTCAATACTTCCTCATTAGTTACGTCATCTACCGACCTTATCCTCAGCATTCTTCTGTAGCACCACATTTCGAAAGCTTCTATTCTCTTCTTGTCCAAACTGGTTATCGTCCATGTTTCACTTCCATACATGGCTACACTCCATACAAATATTTTCAGAAACGACTTCCTGACACTTAAATCTATACCCGATGTTAACAAATTTCTCTTCTTCAGAAACGATTACCTTGCCATTGCCAGTCTACATTTTATATCCTCTCTACTTCGACCATCATCAGTTATTTTACTCCCTAAATAGCAAAACTCCTTTACTACTTTAAGTGCCTCATTTCCTAATCTAATTCCCTCAGCATCACCCGATTTAATTTGACTACATTCCATTATCCTCGTTTCGCTTTTGTTGGTGTTCATCTTATATCCTTCTTTCAAGACACTGTCCATTCCGTTCAACTGCTCTTCCAAGTCCTTTGCTGTCCCTGACAGAATTACAATGTCATCGGCGAACCTCAAAGTTTTTACTTCTTCTCCATGAATTTTATTACTTACTCCGAATTTTTTTTTGTTTCCTTTACTGCTTGCTCAATATACAGATTGAATAACATCGGGGAGAGGCTACAACCCTCACTCCTTTCCCAACCACTGCTTCCCTTTCATGCCCCTCGACTCTTATAACTTCCATCTTGTTTCTGTACAAATTGCAAATAGCCTTTCGCTCCCTGTATTTTACCCCTGCCACCTTCAGAATTTGAAAGAGAGTATTCCAGTTAACGTTGTCAAAAGCTTTCTCTAAGTCTACAAATGCTAGAAACGTAGGTTTGCCTTTTCTTAATCCTTCTTCTAAGATAAGTCGTAAGGTTAGTATTGCCTAACGTGTTCCAACATTTCTACGGAATCCAAACTGATCTTCCCCGAGGTCCGCTTCTACCAGTTTTTCCATTCGTCTGTAAATAATTCGCGTTAGTATTTTGCAGCTGTGACTTATTAAACTGATAGTTCGGTAATTTTCACATCTGGCAACACCTGCTTTCTTTGGGATTGAAATTATTATATTCTTCTTGAAGTCTGAGGGTATTTCGCCTGTCTCATACATCTTTGTCACCAGATGGTAGAGTTTTGTCAGGACTGGCTCTCCCAAGGCTGTCAGTAGTTCTAATGGAATGTTGTCTACTCCCGGGGCCTTGTTTCGACTTGGGTCTGTCAGTGCTCTTTCAAACTCTTCAGGCAGTATCATATCTCCTATTTCACCTTCATCTACCTCCTCTTCCGTTTCCATAATATTTTCCTCAAGAACATCGCCCCTGTATAGACCCTCTATAATCTATATACTCCCTCCACCTTTTTGCTTTACCTTCTTTGCTTAGAACTGGGTTGCCATCTGAGCTCTTGATATTCATACAAGTGGTTCCCTTCTCTCCAAAGGTCTCTTTAATTTTCCTGTAGGCAGTATCTATCTTACCCCTAGTGAGACAAGCCTCTACATCCTTACATTTGTCCTCTAGCCATCCCTGCTTAGCCATTTTGCACTTCCTGTCGATCTCATTTTTGAGACGTTTGTATTCCTTTTTGCCTGCTTCATTTACTGAATTTTTATATTTTCTCCTTTCATCAATTAAATTCAATATTTCTTCTGTTACCCAAGGATTTCTATTAGCCCTCGTTTTTTTACCTACTTGATCCTCTGCTGCCTTCACTACTTCATCCCTCAGAGCTACCCATTCTTCTTCTACTGTATTTCTTTCCCCTATTCCTGTCAATTGTTCCCTTATGCTCTCCCTGAAACTCTCTACAACATCTGGTTCTTTCAGTTTAGCCAGGTCCCATCTCCTTAAATTCCCACGTTTTTGCAGTCTCTTCAGTTTCAATCTACAGGTCATAACCAATAGATTGTGGTCAGAATCCACATCTGCCCCTGGAAATGTCTTACAATTTAAAACCTGGTTCCTAAATCTCTGTCTTACCATTATATAATCTATCTGATACCTTCCAGTATCTCCATTATTCTTCCAGGTATACAACCTTCTTTTATGATTCTTGAACCAAGTGTTAGCTATGAGTAAGTTATGCTCTGTGCAAAATTCTACAAGGCCGCTTCCGTTTTCATTTCTTCCCCCCAATCCATATTCACCTACTATGTTTCCTTCTCTCCCTTTTCCTACCGACGAATTCCAGTCACCCATGACTATTACATTTTCGTCTCCCTTCACTACCTGAATAATTTCTTTTATCTCGTCATACATTTCATCAATTTCTTCATCATCTGCAGAGCTAGTTGGCATATAAACTTGTACTAGCCCGCATCTCGTGGTCGTGCGGTAGCGTTCTCGCTTCCCACGCCCGGGTTCCCGGGTTCGATTCCCGGCGGGGTCAGGGATTTTCTCTGCCTCTTGATGGCTGGGTGTTGTGGGCTGTCCTTGGGTTAGTTAGGTTTAAGTAGTTCTAAGTTCTAGGGGACTGATGACCATAGATGTTAAGTCCCATAGTGCTCAGAGCCATTTGAACCATTTTTGAACTACTGTAGTAGGCATGGGCTTTGTGTCTATCTTGGCCACAATAATGCATTCACTATGCTGTTTGTAGTAGCTAACCCGCACTCCTATTTTTTTATTCATTATTAAACCTACTCATGCAATACCCATATTTGATTTTGTATTTATAACCCTGTAATCACTTGACCAAAAGTCTTGTTCCTCCTGCCACCGAACTTCACTAATTCCCACTATATCTAACTTTAACCTATCCATTTCCCTTTTTAAATTTTCTAACCTACCTGCCCGATTAAGGGATCTGACATTCCACGCTCCGATCCGTAGAATGCCAGTTTTCTTTCTCCTGTTAAAGACGTCCTCTTGAGTAGTCCCCGCCCGGAGATGTGAATGGTGGACTATTTTACCTCCGGAATATTTTACCCAAGAGGATGCCATCATAATTTAATCATACAGTAAAGCTGCATGTCCTCGGGAAAAATTACGGCTGTAGTTTCCCCTTGCTTTCAGCCGTTCGCAGTACCAGCACAGCAAGGCCGTTTTGGTTAATGTTACAAGGCCAGATCAGTCAATCATCCAGACTGTTGCCCCTGCAACTACTGAAAAGGCTGCTGCCCCTCTTCAGGAACCACATGTTTGTCTGGCCTCTCAACAGATACCCCTCCGTTGTGGTTGCACCTAAGGTACGGCCATCTGTATCGCAGAGGCACACAAGCCTCCCCACCGACGGCAAGGTCCATGATTCATGGGGGGGGGGATCTCGTATTGTGCGCAGAAAGAATGAACACCTATATCTTTCCGTACGAGCTCTGATTTCCCTTATTTTATCGTGGTGATCGTTCCTCCCAATGTAGGCTCGTGTCAATAAAATATTTTCGCATTCGGAGGAGAAAGATGGTGATTGGAATTTCGCGAGAAGATTCCGTCGCAACGAAAAACGCCTTTCTTTTAATGATGTCCAGTCGAAATCCTGCATCATGTCCGTGACACTCTCTTCCATATTTCGAGATAGTACAAAACGTGCTGCCCTTCTTTGAACTTTTTCGATGTACTCCGTCAGTCCTATCTGGTAAGGATCCCACACCGCGCAGCAGTATTCTAAAAGAGGACGGACAAGCGTTGTGTAAGCAGTCTCCTTAGAAGGTCTGTTACATTTTCTAAGTGTCCTGCCAATAAAACGCAGTCTTTGGTTAGCCTTCTCCATAACATTTTCTATGTGTTCCTTCCAATTTAAGTCGTTCGTAATTGTAATGCCTAGGTATTTAGTTGTATTTACGGCTTTTAGATTAGACCGATTTATCCTGTAACCGAAGTTTAACGGATTCCTTTTACCACTCTTGTGGATGACCTCACACTTTTCGTTATTTAGGGTCAACTGCCACTTTTAGCACCATTCAGATATTTTTTCTAAATCGTTTTGCAGTTACTTTTGATCTTTTGATGACTTTATTAATCGATAAACGACAGCGTCATCTGCAAACAACCGAAGACGGCTGCTCAGACTGTCTCCTAAATCGTTTATATAGACAAGGAACAGCAAAGGGCCTATATCACTACCTTGGGGAACGCCTGAAATCACTTCTGTTTTACTCGATGACTTTCCGTCAATTACTACGAAATGTGACCTCTCTGGCAGGAAATCACAGGTCCAGTCACAGAACTGAGATGATTCACCATAGGCACGCAATTTCACTACGATCCGCTTGTGTGGTACAGTGTCAAAAGCCTTCCGGAAATCCAGAAATACGGAATCGATCTGAAATCCCTTGTCAGTAGCACTCTACACTTCATGTGAATAAAGAGCTAGTTGTGTTTAACAGGAACGATGTTTTCTAAACCCATGTTGACTGTGTGTCAATAGACCGTTTCCTTCGAGGTAATTCATAATGTTCGAACACAATATATGTTCTAAAATCCTGCTGCATATCGACGTAAACGATATGGGCCTGTAATTTAGTGGATTACTCCTACTACCTTTCTTGAGTATTGGTGTGACCTGTGCAACTTTCCGGTCTTTCGGTACGGATCTTTCGTCGAGCGAACGGTTGTATATGATTGCTAAGCATGGGGCTACTGCATTAGCGTACTCCGAAAGGAACCTAATTGGTATACAGTCTGGACCAGAAGACTTGCTTTTATTAAGTGATTTGAGTTGCTTCAATATTCCGAGGATATTTACTTCTACGTTATGTTGGCAGGTGTTCTCGATTCGAATTCTAGAATATTTACTTCGTCTTCTTTTGTGCACGATGTTTTGTAGGATTTTATGGGCCGTGCTAGCAGCTATATGTGCAACGTTCGGGCAATGCCCCGTGCACTGCTTGTAATCACACCATTACTCGACCCCTCCTGCAATGCTGTGGCTACATCTTCGACAGAATTGGATCAACTGCTTTCCTCCCTTGTCAAACTGCACGCCAAAAGACCCTGTCTTTCCTAATTATATTATCATTTTGTCCATACCCTTACCAGACGTCGGCCCTGTGATTACTTTCATACACTTGAGTGCCTGGACCGAGCGGGGCAGGGCAGAGGTTTGCACGCTGTACTCTCATTATGGATTTTTATTAAAAATGGAACTCCTGCAGCTGTACTTAAGATTTTATATTTATTCGGCTACTAGTTTCGACGTTGCGTCAACGCCATCTTCAGGCCCTATATAACAACACCATATAAAACAAACAATAAGACACATCAGTACTCTGTGAGCTAGTGTACAAAATATATTATAAACATATTATATATATTGGAAACAGCGATCGTGTGAGACCCAACTCGCTTTATTTGTTCATGAGACCCACAAAATATTAGATACAGGCTCCCAGGTAGATGCTATTTTTCTTGACTTCCGGAAGGCGTTCGATACAGTTCCGCACTGTCACCTGATAAAAAAAGTAAGAGCCTACGGAATATCAGACCAGCTGTGTGGCTGGATTGAATAGTTTTTAGCAAACAGAACACAGCATGTTGTTATGAATGGAGAGACGTCTACAGACAAAGTAACCTCTGGCGTGCCACAGGGGAGTGTTATGGGACCATTGCTTTTCACAATATATATAAATGACCTAGTAGATAGTGTCGGAAGTTCCATGCGGCTTTTCGCGGATGATGCTGTAGTGTACAGAGAAGTTGCAGCATTAGAAAATTGCAGTGAAATGCAGGAAGATCTGCAGCGGTTAGGCACTTGGTGCAGGGAGTGGCAACTGACCCTTAACATAGACAAATGTAATGTATTGCGAATACATAGAAAGAAGGATCCTTTATTGTATGATTATATGATAGCGGAACAAACACTGGTAGCAGTTACTTCCGTAAAATATCTGGGAGTATACGTGCGGAACGATTTGAAGTGGAATGATCACATAAAATTAATTGTTGGTAAGGCGGGTACCAGGCTGAGATTCATTGAGAGAGTCCTTAGAAAATGTAGTCCATCAAGAAAGGAGGTGGCTTACAAAACACTCGTTCGACCTATACTCGAGTATTGCTCATCAGTGTGGGATCCGTACCAGATCGGGCTGACCGAGGAGATAGAGAAGATCCAAAGAAGAGCGGCGCGTTTCGTCACAGGGTTATTTGGTAACCGTGATAGCGTTACGGAGATGTTTAGCAAAGTCAAGTGGCAGACTCTGAAAGGGAGGCGCTCTGCATTGCGGTGTAGCTTGCTCACCAGGTTTCGAGAGGGTGCGTTTCTGGATGAGGTATCGAATATATTGCTTCCCCCTACTTATACCTCCCGAGGAGATCACGAATGTAAAATTAGAGAGATTCGAGCGCGCGCGGAGGCTTTCAGACAGTCGTTCTTCCCGCGAACCATACGCGACTGGAACAGAAAAGGGAGGTAATGACAGTGGCACGTAAAGTGCCATTCGCCACACACCGTTGTGTGGCTTGCGGAGTATAAATGTAGATGTAGATGAAGTCATTAAAAGTAGTTACATTTCGTTCATTTTCGCTAAGATGCAATTTACCTCGACATTAACAATTTTTTTGTGCTACAAACAAGTACAAATGATGTAAATATTCAGGTTATTTCCGTTATAGATCAATACGAGACATTTGATAGAAATGGGGGTATATATAAGTCTAGGTGAAATGCCATTACTCTCAGAGATAATAATATAGGCATAAAACAGTACTAAAATTGTGTTAAAAAGGAATAATAATACCCTAAAACTCTTCTTTGTGTGTACAGTTTCACTAACAGGAAGGAAAATATGCATTGCCAGTCAGACATGTGTAAGGTATGATTCCATTGTTTATAAATAGTGGTGGGATAGGTGGGAAGTATTTACGTTTGCATAACACTGTATCGTCATCACTATAAAGTAAAAAAGTGCAACAGTATACTGAAACAACATCATTCATAACGATACGAAACACAAGTGAGGAGGAACTGGAAGAAAGGTATGGAACCCAGTTAATATATTAAAAGGTAGTCAATGGTGTAAAATAGATGCTTATGAGTCAATTCATTAATGTACTCATTTCCAACAAGAGAAATGTAAGCTAACATGCCACCAAATCGTACCATTTCAATGTCGGTTCCTCATTTCAGGCCGAGACCCAGGTCTAAGGTAATCTGACTCTAACATGCCCGCATTAGTAAAAGAACGCTCAAGTACATAACACTGCTAAAAATTGAAGTAAACATGGTGTTGTCAGTCAAAACGGTTCGTCACATGTGTAAAATACTTGTAATTCCTCTAATAACAAATTACTAAAGAAGAGTACACAGTAAGCTGCACAAAGTATAACTCTCATATTGTTATACGTAATCCAGTCCAGCGTTGACATAAGTTAACAACAATCGTTGAAATGCCTAATCACCCACTTACTTGGACGACTAAAGTCTAACATTTTCATCATCACTACAGCAAAAGCACTCACTTATTTCACCTATCTTTATAAACGTGTTCCTGTATAAAATTACTAGTTTAAATGTGTTGATTATCCACACATTTACCAGAACGATGGCCGGCCGGTTTGGCCGTGCGGTTCTAAGCGCGTCAGTTTGGAACCGCGTGACCGCTACGGTCGCAGGTTCGAATCCTGCCTCGGGCATGGATGTGTGTGATGTCCTTAGGTTAGTTAGGTTTAAGTAGTTCTAAGTTCTAGGGGACTGATGACCACAGCTGTTAAGTCCCATAGTGCTCAGAGCCATTTGAATCATTTTTGTCCGCAGCTCGTGGTCGTGCGGTAGCGTTCTCGCTTCCCGCGCCCGGGTTCCCGGGTTCGATTCCCGGCGGGGTCAGGGATTTTCTCTCCCTCGTGATGACTGGGTGTTGTGTGATGTCCTTAGGTTAGTTAGGTTTAAGTAGTTCTAAGTTCTAGGGGACTGATGACCATAGATGTTAAGTCCCATAGTGCTCAGAGCCATTTTTTGAATTGTGGTGGCAGTGTTGACATTAATTTATTCAGAATTGATCCCTTTTAATTGAAAAGGGATGCACATTGCTGTTATATTCAGCTATTGAACACCAGATACAAATGTTGAACATAAAATTAATTAAGAAAGTGACTTGGGATTTCTACTACTTGATTGAAAACAGATGCACTCGATTAACACAAATTTATTTTAACTCACGACCTTCAATCATCACCTTTCATGACTCTCCTAACAGGCAGTGGGAATAAATTGCGTTTACGTGGAGTAAAACGGGATAGATCAAAATTAATTCCTATCGACTGACCCAGGCGTAATGCGAAGTGCGAGAAGAATTCTGCAATACACGGCACATGAAACCCTCATGGAAACTTTGCCAGCGTGATGGCGTCGTTTTGCGGACGTCGGCCGACCTCGTGGTGCTGCAAGGCTGCGCTCGTCTATTCACTCCTAGCTAGCATTTTGAACCAGAACGATCATGAGGTTGGGGGGGGGGGGATAAAACTGTACTGAATAAAAGGCTCATCAAATGATTAGGATAAAACTGGATTATAGCACTGACTCGTATAAACGGAAGATGCTAATCTGTCGAAGTGTAGATTCACAGAAGCTCTCCTGCTCTCCTCATTCTGGAAACATCTCCCAGGCTGTGGCTAAGCCATGTCTCCGCAATATCCTTTCTTCCACGAGTGATAGTTCTGATAGGATCGCAGGAGAGCTTCTGTGAAGTTTGGAAAGTAGGAGACGAGGTACTGTGAGCACGGGTCGTGAGTCGTGCTTGGGTAGCTCAGTTGGTAGAGCACTTGCCGGCGAAAGGCAAAGGTCCCGAATTCGAGTGTCGGTCCAGCACACAGTTTTAATCTGCCAGGAAATTTCATATCAGCGCACACTCCGCTGCAGAGTGAAAATCTCATTCTGGTTTCATCAACTTCTTTTTTTTCCATTACTTTCCCTCTGCGGCAATAATAAACTGTTCAAATTTGATGTCAAATTCTGAGCAGTGGTTCTCTTTCTATAGCGTTTTAAACTTGGAACTTTAGCTATGAACATCCTGTATTTGCTGCGCATATAGTCCATTTTCTAATTTTTCCCTACGTTTCTTGCCGTATACGGGCCCCTCTGGAGCATGAAAGTTATTCCCTGGTGTCTTTTAAACGTGCCCACCAACAAACTTCAGGTGCTGTTGATAATTCTTCCGGGTTATACAGGGTGTTACAAAAAGGTACGGCCAAACTTTCAGGAAACATTCCTCACACACAAATAAAGAAGAGATGTTATGTGGACATGTGTCCGGAAACGCTTAATTTCCATGTTAGAGCTCATTTTAGTTTCGTCAGTATGTACTGTACTTCCTCGATTCACCGCCAGTTGGCCCAATTGAAGGAAGATAATGTTGACTTCAGTGCTTGTGTTGACATGCGACTCATTGCTCTACTGTACCAGCATCAACCACATCAATACGTAGCATCAACAGGTCAGTGTTCATCACGAACGTGGTTTTGCAGTCAGTGCAATGTTTACAAATGCGGAGTTGGCAGATGCCCATTTGATGTATGGTTTAGCACGGGGCAATAGCCGTGGCGCGGTACGTTTGCATCGAGACAAATTTCCAGAACGAAGGTGTCCTGACAGGAAGACGTTCGAAGCAATTGATCGGCGTCTTAGGGAACACGGAACATTCCAGCCTATGACTCACGACTGGGGAAGATCTAGAACGACGAGGACACCTGCAATGGACGAGGCAATTCTTCGTGCAGTTGACGATAACCCTAATGTCAGCGTCAGAGAAGTTCCTGCTGTACAAGGTAACGTTGACCACGTCACTGTATGGAGAGTGCTACGGGAGAAACAGTTGTTTCCGTACCATGTACAGCGTGTGCAGGCACTATCAGCAGCTGATTGGCCTCCACGGGTGCACTTCTGTGAATGGTTCATCCAACAATGCGTCAATCCTCACTTCATTGCAAATGTTCTCTTTACGGATGAGGCTTCATTCCAACGTGATCAAATTGTAAATTTTCACAATCAACATGTGTGGGCTGACGAGAATCCGCACGCAATTGTGCAATCACGTCATCAACACAGATTTTCTGTGAACGTTTGGGTAGGCATTGTTGGTGATGTCTTGATTGGGCTCCATGTTCTTCCACCTACGCTCAATGGAGCACGTTATCAAGATTTCATCCAGGATACTCTACCTGTGCTGCTAGAACATGTGCCTTTACAAGTACGGAACAACATGTGCTTCATGCACGATGGAGCTCCTGCACATTTCAGTCGAAGTGTTCGTACGCTTCTCAACAACAGATTCGGTGACCAATGGTTTGGTAGAGGCGGACCAATTCCGTGACCTCCACGCTCTCCTGACTTCAACCCTCTTGACTTTCATTTATGCGGGCATTTGTAACCTCTTGTCTACGCAACCCCGGTACCAAATGTCGTAATTCTTCGTGCTCGTATTGTGGACGGCTGTGATACTATACGCTATTCTCCAGGGCTGCATCAGCGCATCAGGGATTCCATGCGACGGAGGGTGGATGCATGTATCCTCGCTAACGGAGGACATTTTGAACATTTCCTGTAACAAAGTGTTTGAAGTCACGCTGGCACGTTCTGTTGCTGTGTGTTTTCATTCTGTGATTAATGCGATTGGAAGAGAAGTAATAAAATGAGACCTAACATGGAAAGTAAGCGTTTCCGGACACATGTCCACATAACACATTTTCGTTCTTTGTGTGTGAGGAATGTTTCCTGAAAGTTTGGCCGTACCTTTTTGTAACACCCTGTGTGGCCGTGGTCCATGGAATTCTTCTATTCCTAACGTTTCGTCCTATACGAGGTGCATTCAAGTTCTAAGGCTTCCGATTTTTTTCTAATTACCTACTCACCCGAAATCGATGAAACTGGCGTTACTTCTCGACGTTATCGCCCTGCAGACTTACACATTTTTCGCAACGCTGACGCCATGATCCCATGGCAGCGGCGAAGGCTTCTTTAGGAGTCTGTTTTGACCACTGGAAAATCGTTGAGGCAATAGTAGCACGGCTGGTGAATGTGTGGCCACAGAGAGTGTCTTTCTTTGTTGGAAAAAGCCAAAAGTCACTAGGAGCCAGGTCAGGTGAGTAGGGAGCATGAGGAATCACTTCAAAGTTGTTGTCACGAAGAAAGTTGCGTAACGTTAGCTCGATGTGCGGGTGCGTTGTCTTGGTGAAACAGCACACGCGCAGCCCTTCCCGGACGTTTTTGTTGCAGTGCAGGAAGGAATTTGTTCTTCAAAACATTTTCGTAGGATGCACCTGTTACCGTAGTGCCCTTTGGAACGCAATTGGTAAGGATTACGCCCTCGCTGTCCCAGAACATGGACACCATCATTTTTTCAGCACTGGCGGTTACCCGAAATTTTCTTGGTGGCGGTGAATCTGTGTGCTTCCATTGAGCTGACTGGCGCTTTGTTTCTGGATTGAAAAATGGCATCCACGTCTCATCCATTGTCACAACCGACGAAAAGAAAGTCCCATTCATGCTGTCGTTGCGCATCAACATTGCTTGGCAACATGCCACACGGGCAGCTGTGTGGTCGTCTGTCAGCATTCGTGGCACCCACCTGGATGACACTTTTCGCATTTTCAGGTCGTCATGCAGGATTGTGTGCACAGAACCCACAGAAATGCCAACTCTGGAGGCGATCTGTTCAACAGTCATTCGGCGATCCCCCAAAACAAGTCTCTCCACATTCTCGATCATGTCGTCAGACCAGCTTGTGCGAGGGCGAGGTTGTTTCGGTTTGTTGTCACACGATGTTCTGCCCTCATTAAACTGTCGCACCCACGAACGCGCTTTCGACACATCCATAACTCCATCACCACATGTCTCCTTCAACTGTCGATGAATTTCAATTGGTTTAACACCACGCAAATTCAGAAAACGAATGATTGCACGCTGTTCAAGTAAGGAAAACGTCGCCATTTTAAGTATTTAAAACAGTTCTCATTCTCGCCGCTGGCGGTAAAATTCCATCTGCCGTACGGTGCTGCCATCTCTGGGAAGTATTGACAATGAACGCGGCCTCATTTTAAAACAATGCGTATGTTTCTATCTCTTTCCACTCCGGAGAAAAAAAATCGGAGGCCTTAGAACTTGAATGCACCTCGTACTACGTTGGACATCTTCAGAGGTATGGCTGGTCCTGCTGAGTCCTGCAGGACCAGCCATATCTCTGAAGATGTCCATGTAGTATTGGACGAAACGTTAGGAATAGAAGAATTCCATGGACCACGGCCATATAACCCGGAAGAGTTATCAACAACAGTAACACCTGGTTGTTAAAGCCTTCATTATACACTTAAGGTGACGGCATACTACACGACGAGGGAACGGATGAGTGCCGAGGCGAGGCTAGGTGCGCAGCTGCGCGCAGCACGCGTCGCTACACCCGGTGTGGCGATCCTCGCACCGGCGAAGGCCGCGGCGCGGCGCGGCGCGGCGCACCCACCGCCGGCCGGCGTGTCCCCTGGAAAGCTCACCTTGGTGACAAATACCGAGGCCACGGCCCGCCACGCGGCGCTGCGCGGCTTCCGAGCGAGGCCGCCGGCTTTGTGGCGTACCGCCTGCCGGCCCCACCTCGCTCATCCGTCTCTCTTCGCCGCCAGCCGGCCGCACCGCAAAGTAGCTGGCGCACCGATTGCAGGTGCGCTGCCCGGCCTTTCCTCCGCTGATCTCTACACAACCTGAATCGACAACTAGGCTTCGCATTCCTCTTGTTGGGACGGTGCTTCCGTTGCCTTTATTTGACCACGAAACCTACTAGTCCTTTGCGTATTAAGAGTTCGGAGTACAACAGATTCGTATGGCTTGCTGCGATTACACAAAGGATGGGCACTTAGCGTAAAGCGTAAGTCCTGCGCTTTAGGAGAGGTGCTACACTACAGGCCATTAAAGCTGCGACGGCCGAAGTGGCCGAGCGATTCTAGGCGCTTCAGTCTGGAACCGCGCAGGTTCGAATCCGGCCTCGGGCATGGATGTGTGTGATGTCCTTAGGTTAGTTAGGTTTAAGTACTTCTAAGTTCTAGGGGACTGATGACCTCAGATGTTAAGTCCCTTAGTGCTCAGCCATTAAAATTGCTACACCAAGAAGAAATGCAGATGATAAACGGGTATTCATTGGACAAATACATTATTATAGAACAGACATGTGTTTACAGTCTCACGCAATTTGCGTGTATAGATCCTGAGAAATCAGTACCCAGAACAACCACCTCTGGCCGTAATAACGGCCATGATACGCCTGGGCATTGAGTCAAACAGAGCTTGGATGGCGTGTACAGGTACAGCTGCCCATGCAGCTTCAACACGATACCGCAGTTCATCAAGAGTGGTGACTGGCGTATTGTGACGAACCAGTTGCTCGGCCACTATTGACCAGACGTTTTCAGTTGGAGAGAGATCTGGAGGATGTGTTGCCCAGGGCAACAGTCGTGCATATTCTGTATCCAGTAAGGCCCATACATGACCTACAACATGTGGTCGTGTATAATCTGCTGAAATATAGCCGGCCGCGGTGGTCTAGCGGTTCTAGGCGCGCAGTCCGGCACCCCGCGACTGCTACGGTCGCAGGTTCCAATCCTGCCTCGGGCATGGATGTGTGTGATGTCCTTAGGTTAGTTAGGTTTAAGTAGTTCTAAGTTCTAGGGGACTGATGACCACAGTAGTTAAGTCCCATAGTGCTCAGAGCCATTTGAACCATTTTTTGCTGAAATGTAGGGTTTCGTAGGGATCGAATGAAGGGTGAAGCCACAGGACGTAACACATCTGAAATGTAACGTCCACTGTTCAAAGTGCCGTCAAGGCGAACAAAAGGTGACCGAGACGTGTAAACAATGGCACCCCATACCGTCACGCCGGGTGATACTCCAGTATGGAGATGACGAATACACGCTTCCAATGTGCGTTCACCGCAATGTCGCCAAACAGGGATGCGACCATCATGATGCTGTAAACAGAATCCGGGATTCATCCGAAAAAATGATGTTTTGCCATTCGTGCACCCAAGTTTGTCGTTGACTGCACCATCGCAGGCGCCCCTGTCTGTTATGCAGCGTCAATAGTAACCGCAGCCATGGTCTCCGAGCTGATAGTCCATGCTGCTGCAAACGTCGTCGAACTGTTCGTGCAGATGCTTGTTGTCTTGCAGACGTCCCCATCTGTAGACTCAGGGATCGAGACGTGGCTGCACGATGCGTTACAGCCATGCGAAAAAATGGTTCAAATGGCTCTGAGCACTATGGGACTCAACTGCTGAGGTCATTAGTCCCCTAGAACTTAGAACTAGTTAAACCTAACTAACCTAAGGACATCACAAACATCCATGCCCGAGGCAGGATTCGAACCTGCGACCGTAGCGGTCTTGCGGTTCCAGACTGCAGCGCCTTTAACCGCACGGCCACTTCGGCCGGCCACAGCCATGCGGATAAGATGCCTGTCATCTCAACTGCTAGTGATACGAGGCCGTTGGGATCCAGCACGGCGTTCCGTATTACCCTCCTGAACCCACCGATTCCATATTCTGCTAACAGTCAGTAGATCTCGACCATCGCGAGCAGCAATGTCGCGATACGATAAACCGCAATCGCGTTAGGCTACAATCCGACCTTTATCAAACTCGGAAACGTGATGGTACGCATTTGTCCTCTTTACACGAGGTATCACAACAACCTTTCACCAGGCAACGCCGGTCAACTGCTGTTTGTGCGTGAGAAATCGGTTGGAAACTTTCCTCGTGTCAGCACGTTGAAAATGTCGCCACCGGCGCCAACCTTGTGTGAATGCTCTGAAAAGCTAATCATTTGCATATCACACCATCTTCTTCCTGTCGGTTAAATTTCGCGTCTGTAGCACGTCATCTTCGTTGTGTAGCAATTTTAATGGCCAGTAGTGTAAATACGGATTTCCGAAATTCCTTCACCAAAGAAGGCGAACTAAATCTTTCAGAAATGTAAAGAAGCACAGCTGTAAACACCAGTAACTCAAAAGTGGATTCCTAGATGTACTAAACCAGCTCAAATCACTTAATTAAAAGAAGTCTTCCAGTTCAGGCTGTACACGAGTTACGCTCCTTCCTGAGTGTAGTGATATAATAACCCCATATTAAGCATTCGTATACTACCGGCCGCTCGACGGAAGTTACGCACCTGAATACTGGAAAGTTGCACAGCTGGCGCCAATACTTAAGAAAGGATATATGAACAGACAGCTGAATTACAGGCCCCTATCACGGACATGGACTTACTGTAGGATTTTGGAACACAATTGTGTTCGAACATTATGAAGTACCTCGAAGTAAACGATCTATTGAATCACAGTCAGCAGAGATTGAGAAAATATCGTTCTTGTTAAACACAGGTTCATATTAAACACAGATCGCTCTTTTTTTTCGCATCAAGCAATAAGCGCTATAGACAGAGGATCTCAAATTGATTCCACATTAGTAGATTTCCAGAATGCTTTTAATACCATTCTCCACAAACGACTGTGGTCGACCGGTTCTGGGCGCTTCAGTCCGGAACCATGCTGCTGCTATGGTCGCAGGTTCGAATCCTGTCACGGGCATCGATGTGTGTGATGTCCTTAGGTTAGTTAATTTTAAGTAGTTCTAAGTCTAGGGGACTGATGACCTCAGATGTTAAGTCCCATAGTGCTTAGACCCATTTGAACTATCCACAAACGACTTCTAACCAAATTGCTTGCCTATCTTCTCTATTGTGCGAATGGCTACGTGGTTTACTGTCAGGACAGTTACAGTTCGTAATAACTGACGTAAGGTCGTTGAATGAAACAGAAATAATATCTGGTGTTCCCCTCTCTGCTTTTCCTAATCTACAAGGTGCATTCAAGTTCTAAGGCCTCCGATTTTTTTTCTCCAGTCTGGAAAGAGATAGAAACATGCGCATTGTTTTAAAATGAGGCCGCGTTCATTGTCAGTACGTTCCAGAGATGGCAGCACCGTACGGCAAATGGAATTTTACCGCTAGCGGCGAGATGAGAACTGTTTTAAATACTTAAAATGGCGACGTTTTCCTTACTTGAACAGCGTGCAATCATTCGTTTTCTGAATTTGCGTGGTGTTAAACCAATTGAAATTCAACGACAGTTGAAGGAGACATGTGGTGATGGAGTTATGGATGTGTCGAAAGTGCGTTCGTGGGTGCGACAGTTTAATGAAGGCAGAACATCGTGTGACTACAAACCGAAACAACCTCGGGCTCGCACAAGCCGGTCTCACGACATGATCGAGAAAGTGGAGAGAATTGTTTTGGGGGATCGCCGAATGACTGTTGAACAGATCGCCTCCAGAGTTGGCATTTCTGTGGGTTCTGTGCACACAATCCTGCATGACGACCTGAAAATGCGAAAAGTGTCATCCAGGTGGGTGCCACGAATGCTGACGGACGACCACATGGCTGCCTGTGTGGCATGTTGCCATGCAATGTTGACACGCAACGACAGCATGAATGGAACTTTCTTTACGTCGATTGTGACAATGGATGAGACGTGGATGCCATTTTTCAATCCAGAAACAAAGCGCCAGTCAGCTCAATGGAAGCACACAGATTCACCGCCACCAAAAAAATTTCGGGTAACCGCGAGTGCTGAAAAAATGATGGTGTCCATGTTCTGGGACAGCGAGGGCGTAATCCTTACCCATTGCGTTCCAAAGGGCACTACGGTAACAGGTGCATCCTACGAAAATGTTTTGAAGAACAAATTCCTTCCTGCACTGCAACAAAAACGTCCGGGAAGGGCTGCGCGTGTGCTGTTTCACCAAGACAACGCACCCGCACATCGAGCTAACGTTACGCAACAGTTTCTTCGTGATAACAACTTTGAAGTGATTCCTCATGCACCGTACTCGCCTGACCTGGCTCCTAGTGACTTTTGGCTTTTTCCCACAATGAAAGACACTCTCCGCGGCCGCACATTCACCAGCCGTGCTGCTATTGCTCCAGCGATTTTCCAGTGGTCAAACAGACTCCTAAAGAAGCCGTCGCCGCTGCCATGGAATCATGGCGCCAGCCTTGTGAAAAATGTGTACGTCTGAAGGGCGATTACGTTGAGAAGTAACGCCAGTTTCATCGATTTCGGGTGAGTAGGTAATTAGAAAAAAAAATCGGAGGCCTTAGAACTTGAATGCACCTCGTATATAAACTATTTAGGAGACAATTTGGGCAGCCGTCTTGGATTGTTTGCTCATGATTTTCTCATTTGCCATCTACTAAAACGATGATCAAAAACATATTGGCAAGATAATGTAGGCATCATGATGCAAAAATTGGCAGTCAGCTGTAAATAAAGAAAAGTGTGAGGTGATCCATAAGCGTAATAAATGGAATCCGTTAAATTCCGTTTACACGATACAACAAACAAATATGAAGACTGTCAAGGCAAATAAGTACATAGGTATTACAATTACGAATAGTTTAAATTGGAAAGCTGATATATATATAATGCTGTAGGAAAGGTGAATCGTAAACAGTGTTTTATTATCAGAACACTCAGAAGATGTAACGTGTCTACTGAAAAGACCGCCGACACTGCACATGTTCGTCTGGAATATTGCTGCGCGGTGTGGGATCCGTACCAGATAGGACGACGGAGTTGGGCAGGTCGTTTTGTACTACTGAGAAGTAGTGGAGAGTGTCACAAATATGATAGGCGACTGCGCGGTGGTAACCAATAAAGAAAAAGACATCTTTAGTTACAAAAAGGTTTTTTTAAGAACTTTCAATCAACAACTTTCTCGTCGGAATGCAAAAATATTTTATTGATGCCCACCTACGTAGGAAGAAATGATCATTGTAACAAAAAAGATACATTACAGCCCTACCGGAAAGATTTAAGTGTTCGTTTTTCAAACTCGCGTTTCGAGAGCGGAACGTAAAGGAAATTGTTTGAAAGTGGTTCGATGAACCCTCTGCTAGGCACTTAAGTGTGAATTGCAAAACAGGTATCTACACATACATCGACAGAAAAAATAAACGCAATACCAAGAAGGAGTCGTGCGAAAAAAGCGCAAGTTGGTAGGCGTATTTCTATATCTGAAAGATGATGTGTGTACCGCCACTTTGAGAATGCAGTTCAGGTTCGCTTTAAACACACGCTGCAACGGTCGTCAGCGTTAATTAACTTTGTGAACAGACGTGGTGGCTTGTGTTACTCAAGAATGCCTTTAAGGCAACAAAGACACGCCATTATCAATACCTCACTGAGTTTGAAAGAGTCGTGTAATAGGGCTACGAGAAGCTGGATGTTTCTTTTGCGATATTGCAGAAAAGATTGGCAGGAATGTAGCCACTGTACATTATTGCTGGACGCGGTGCTCATGAGAATATGCGGTCCCAAGAAGATCGGGATCTGGACGGCCACGTGGCACTACAGAGAGCGAAGACCATCGTGTTGGGCGTGTGGCTCTGACGCACCGTACTGCATCCACAGCAGCAATTTGTGCAACTGTTGGCACCACAATGAGACAACGAACTGTTGCAAATGGCTAACTTGAAAGACAGCTCCAAGCCAGACGTCCTGTAGCGTGCATTCCACTGACCCCAAACCACCGCCATTTGCGATTTCATTGTTATCAATCGAGAGCTCACTGGAGGGCAGGGTGGAAGTCTGTTGTATTTTATTACGAAAACTGGTTCTGCCTCGGTGCCAGTGATGGCAGTGTGTTGGTTCGAAGGAGGCCAGTTGATGACCTGCAACCAGCGAACTAGACACACGGGACCTGTATCAAGTGTCATGGACTGGGGTATGATTTCGTGTGACAGTGGGACCACTCTCGTGGTTACCCCACGCACTCTGACTGCAAATTTGTACGTCAATGTGGTGATTCGATCTGGTATCCTGCCATTCGTGAACAGCATTGCAGGTGGTGTTTTCCAACACGATAACTCTCGCTCCCATACAGTTGTAGTAACTCACCATACTCTGCAGAATGTCGACATGTTTTCTTTGTCTGCTCGACCACCAGATTCGTCTCCAGTCGAGCGCATGTGGGACATCATCAGAGGACAACTCCAGCGTCGTGCCCAAACAGCATTAAACGTCCCCGTGTTGACCGACCAAGTGCCGCAGGCATGGAACTCCATCCCACAAACTGACCTCCGGCACCTGTACAGCACAACGCATGCACGTTTTCCTGGTTTTATTGAACATTCTGGCGGTTACACCGGTTGCTCATGTACCAGCATTTCACATCTGCAGTGGCTTGTCTCGCGCTTACATTAACCTGTGGTTTTGCAATGTTAAGCACTTTAACATGCGCCTTTTCGCGGATGATGCTGCAGTGTACAGAGAAGTTGCAGCATTAGAAAATTGCAGTGAAATGCAGGAAGATCTGCAGCGGTTAGGCACTTGGTGCAGGGAGTGGCAACGGACCCTTAACATAGACAAATGTAATGTATTGCGAATACATAGAAAGAAGGATCCCTTATTGTATGATTATATGATAGCGGAACAAACACTGGTAGCAGATACTTCTGTAAAATATCTGGGAGTATGCGTGCGAAACGATTTGAAGTGGAATGATCATATAAAATTAATTGTTGGTAAGCGGGTGCCAGGTTGAGATACATTGGGAGAGTCCTTAGAAAATGTAGTCCATCAACAAAGAAGGTGGCTTACAAAACACTCGTTCGACCTATACTTGAGTATTGCTCATCAGTGTGGGATCCGTACCAGATTGGGTTGACGGAGGAGATAGAGAAGATCCAAAGAAGAGCGGCGCGTTTCGTCACAGGTTGGTAACCGTGATAGCGTTACGGAGATGTTTAATAAACTCAAGTGGCAGGCTCTGCAAGAGAGGCGCTCTGCATCGCGGTGTAGCTTGCTGTCCGGGTTTCGAGACGGTGCGTTTCTGGATGAGGTATCGAATATATTGCTGCCCCCTACTTATACCTCCCGAGGAGATCACGAATGAAAATTAGAGAGATTCGAGCGCGCACGGAGGCTTTCCAGCAGTCGTTCTTCCCGCGAACCATACGCGACTGGAACAGGAAAGGGAGGTAATGACAGTGGCACGTAAAGTGCTCTCCACCACGCACCGTTGGGTGGCTTGCGGAGTATAAATGTAGATGTAGATGTAGAACATGTTACCTGCACATATGTATGCCCGCAATTTCTTTGCTCCATTTTAATTATTTTTGATGTTGCGTTTTTCTTTCTGCCAAAGTAGCCATAGATCGTAATACTACGCAAAACGTAGCCCGAGGCAAACACCAAACATAGTACAAGTTCACAGATTGACAACTAACGTATATCCCGCAACCGTGAAAGAATGATTTTAAGGCAGCCTTGTTGTCATTGAGCGGACGGTTTCTGCAGACCATGGGACAACCCTATGTGACATGATCTGGCTCGTTGCTGTGTACTAGCTGCCTGAGTCACTAGCTACAGAACCAAACGTCTGCATTGTTCTTTATGCTACAAATAAGAAATGTAAGACCTAGCTGCACTGAACGTATAATACATTTGTGAGACGACAGTCAAACTCTCCGGAATCCGTGTCCTCTCCTTTCCTTTCACGTCCTTAAAAGAGCACTGCAGACGGTGTAAAACTAGTACTAGCCGATCATGTAGCCCTCCATCGCTGCGTTAGTCATGCCAGTCAAATGGTTTGTAAGATCCATTCCATTTTACAGTATCATCCCAGTGAAAAGGGTCGACGTGGAGACGTGACGGAATGGACATGCCCAACACAACACTGTGAATGCAGCTGCCTCGTCTGTTTGTGCGTTACCTCATACTGACCAACGTGTCTACAAGCAAATGTGTCACTCGCTGCCAGGTGGCATGGAGCAAGCACAGGACAAACTAACAGCGACCGGAGGCGACTGGCACGGCTTGCCAATCTACATCTACATCTACATTTGTACTCCGCAAGCCACCCAACGGTGTGTGGCGGAGGGCACTTTACGTGCCACTGTCATTACCTCCCTTTCCTGTTCCAGTCGCGTATGGTTCGCGGGAAGAACGACTGTCTGAAAGCCTCCGTGCACGCTCTAATCTCTCTAATTTTACATTCGTGATCTCCTCGGGAGGTATAAGTAGGGGGCAGCAATATATTCGATACCTCATCCAGAAACGCACCCTCTCGAAACCTGGCGAGCAAGCTACACCGCGATGCAGAGCGCCTCTCTTGCAGAGTCTGCCACTTGAGTTTGTTAAACATCTCCGTAACGCTATCACGGGTACCAAATAACCCTGTGACGAAACGCGCCGCTCTTCTTTGGATCTTCTCTATCTCCTCCGTCAACCCGATCTGGTACGGATCCCACACTGATGAGCAATACTCAAGTATAGGTCGAACGAGTGTTTTGTAAGCCACCTCCTTTGTTGATGGACTACATTTTCTAAGGACTCTCCCAATGAATCTCAACCTGGTACCCGCCTTACCAACAATTAATTTTATATGACCATTCCACTTCAAATCGTTCGGCACGCATACTCCCAGATATTTTACAGAAGTAACTGCTACCAGTGTTTGTTTCGCTATCATATAATCATACAATAACCTGTCACGAACTGCTGCCGTCAGTGAATTCACCCAGTTTTAGAAAGAACCTCGGGAAGGGAACTGCATGTAAAACCGACAAGAATTACTTCTATCAGTGAATGCAGGTCCACCTCAACCACTTTTCTAACGTTGCAAAGGGAAACCTATTCAACTGCCATTTGTTGTTGTGTGCCCTGCAAAAGACCACTGCTCACTGCTAAAACAACACAGAAACCGGAAAGTAACTGGCTTGAGGCGAATAATGTTGTCCGACGAGTGGCTATTTCACCTCTTTTCAAGTGATGCGAGGTGTCGAATGCACCGACAGAGTCGATTACCTCGCATTGTGTAGAAGGTACAGTTCAGGCTGTATGTACTTCTGTATCACGATGTTGGCCCACTCATTCAAGCTACGATTAAAATCAGTCATGACCTTTATTTACACAGTCTCGGTGAGTAACTATTGTCCTTTCTTCTCGATCTATATGACGAGTATGGTGTTCACACTCCCGTCTTCCAAGGTGACAGCACCCGTGTCGCACGCATATGTCCTTGGTGACATAACGGAGCTTTACACCCTACAGCTCGTAGTGTTACAATACCCATTCGCAATGAAATTAATTTAAGACGATGAGTAATACGGCAGATATCTGTGATTTTCCTAAACCCCAAAAGTACGAGGGCAGTTCAATAAGTAATGCAACACATTTTTTTTTCTGAAACAGGGGTTGTTTTATTCAGCATTGAAATACACCAGGTTATTCCCCAATCTTTTAGCTACACAACACTATTTTTCAACGTAATCTCCATTCAATGCTACGGCCTTACGCCACCTTGAAATGAGGGCCTGTATGCCTGCACGGTACCATTCCACTGGTCGATGTCGGAGCCAACGTCGTACTGCATCAATAACTTCTTCATCATCCGCGTAGTGCGTCCCACGGATGGCGTCCTTCATTGGGCCAAACATATGGAAATCCGACGGTGCGAGATCGGGACTGTAGGGTGCATGAGGAAGAACAGTCCACTGAAGTTTTGTGAGCTCCACTCGGATGCGAAGACTTGTGTGAGGTCTTGCGTTGTCATGAAGAAGGAGAAGTTCGTTCTGATTTTTGTGCCTACGAACACGCTGAAGTCGTTTCTTCAATTTCTGAAGAGTAGCACAATACACTTCAGAGTTGATCGTTTGACCATGGGGACGGACATCGAACAGAATAACCCCTTCAGCGTCCCAGAAGACTGTAACCATGACTTTACCGGCTGAGGGTATGGCTTTAAACTTTTTCTTGGTAGGGGAGTGGGTGTGGCGCCACTCCATTGATTGCCGTTTTGTTTCAGGTTCGAAGTGATGAACCCATGTTTCATCGCCTGTAACAATCTTTGACAAGAAATTGTCACCCTCAGCCACATGACGAGCAAGCAATTCGGCACAGATGGTTCTCCTTTGCTCTTTATGGTGTTCGGTTAGACAACGAGGGACCCAGCGGGAACAAACCTTTGAATATCCCAACTGGTGAACAATTGTGACAGCACTACCAACAGAGATGTCAAGTTGAGCACTGAGTTGTTTGATGGTGATCCGTCGATCATCTCGAACGAGTGTGTTCGCACGCTCCGCCATTGCAGGAGTCACAGCTGTGCACGGCCGGCCCGCACGCGGGAGATCAGACAGTCTTGCTTGACCTTGCGGCGATGATGACACTCGCTTTTCCCAACGACTCACCGTGCTTTTGTCCACTGTCAGATCACCGTAGACATTCTGCAAGCGCCTATGAATATCTGAGATGCCCTGGTTTTCCGCCAAAAGAAACTCGATCACTGCCTGTTGTTTGCAACGCACATCCGTTACAGACGCCATTTTAACAGCTCCGTACAGCGTTGCCACCTGTCGGAAGTCAATGAAACTATACGAGACGAAGCGGGAGTGTTTGAAAATATTCCACAAGAAATTTCCGGTTTTTTCAACCAAAATTGGCCGAGAAAAAAAAAGTGTTGCATTACTTATTGAACTGCCCTCGTACGTCCTGTTCCTCAGACACCGGAAAAGGAATGTCAACAGATAATGGTTTTGTTGCTTCGCAGTCAGACGATTAATAGGAAAGTATTTATGGCTATTTTTGCGAAAGCATATCTCATATAAGATGACAGGCATCAGAAACTTACAGCTATTCAAGCAAAAATGTTCTGGGAGATCAGGACGTATCACATTCATGTTCAAATTTCAAATATCGACAGTTAGAAACTACCGTTGGGGTTTTCTTCTGAGTTTTGTGTTGTCTACGTGTGCCTGAAAACTCAACAGAGGGGTCTAATGTCGAGTTTTGTAGATTTAAGCTTAATAAAATGCGGCCTAATGACCTAAACGATTCCTCTTTCACTGTCTATAAGCCTATGGTAGCTGACAGAGACTGTGCTGTTTTGAAACTCCAAGGCAGATAAAATTTTGAGAACTACAGAACAGCGTAATCTCCGCTGCAGGGTGAAAGATTCATTCTGCCATAAATTAATTGTTGCTCCTTCCGACCGGTATGCATGTCTCGTTGATGTCTGTGACAACAAATACCGATTCTGCACCATCATTGTATGAACTGCAGAGTGAGGGGCAAGATAAACAAAGTTTCCAACAACATACAACGCCGCCCGACTCTCCTAGGATTTGGTCTTCGTATGTAATTATGTAGCGATGTCACGCTTGTGGAATTTTTCTTTTTATTTTACTTAAATACCTCTGTTAGTATGACTATTTTTGAGGTCTCAAATGTATTTCCACATAGTAGAGATAAGTGTACCAATAAGAAAACTGTAACGAGATTTTGCATAGCCGACGCAGAGTATCGATAGGAACAGGTTGGAGTCTTCCATGGGGACACGATAACAGCGTACATTCAGCTGCTCGATCCGGCTAAAATGTGACCACTCCCATGTGGCACCAGTTAACACGTTCAGCCGGTGGGCATTGATTTAACGGCAGCTACACCATGAGCAGGAATGTTTAAAGCGTTTTTCAAGGAAGTTTTCACGTGTGTTGTAGACGGTAAGTAATAAATTGGGGCTGAAGCAATGCGTGTGTGACATAAATATGAACTGCACAAGGTATGTGAGTAAACTGTATTTGTGGATTAAATGTAAACTGTTCAAAATGGCTCTGAGCACTATGGGACTCAACTGCTGAGGTCATTAGTCCCCTAGAACTTAGAACTAGTTAAACCTAACTAACCTAAGGACATCACAAACATCCATGCCCGAGGCAGGATTCGAACCTGCGACCGTAGCGGTCTTGCGGTTCCAGACTGCAGCGCCTTTAACCGCACGGCCACTGCGGCCGGCCTGTAAACTGTGAATGGAAATCAAACACACAATTAAGATATTGTGATACGTACTAACATTAACAAAGGACACCAATTTATCCTCAGTGATAAACGATATGATACTCAAGTGCGTGGTCTGGATAACGGATATTACGGCACTAGAATTTCTATTATACGTACTAGAAAAGGACGTGACTAGAAGACTACCTCCATCAGATTAATAATTGACATGGAACCATCAATTACATTACAGGATCGACGAAAATAATTACTGCCTGACACTGATAGACAAACTGCCTTTTGGCTTTCGCCTCTGAATCTTCGGCCATCGTTTAATGATTTTTCTGACGTTTAGCCAGCACGAGTGGCTGCCACTGCAAAATATTCTCCCTCCAATACTGACGCCCAGCTGTGCATAACATTCCCGAAAGAAAGCAAACAAAGTACGGGGATTTTTGTTTCAGTTTTACACGTGTTGTGTCTCACAGCATCCGCGTTCCAAACAAAGATTTGTTTGGCGTTTCAGACGTTCTGTTGTATGCTCCTCCAAACTATAAATGAATCGAAGAGTTGGAAAAGGGGTCATGTCCACTTATTTGTCAAATTAATTTCACCGGTGCTACCTAATCATTATACCTGCACTCATCGTTTGGCGTAACAAGGGGCCATGTCTTATCAAAAGAAGTGGCGTTGTATGGATGTTGAGTTAGAGAAGGTGCCATGTAAAGATAAACAAGCATGTGGTGCACATTTTTAATAAACGAGAACAGAGTAGACGATGTAAAGAAAGCTCTGCAAATACGTAACTAACGAGCAGAAACCATATTATAACAGTATATGATACCGGCCACCGAAGGATGGACAAGATAAAGATGACTGAAGCATACCACGCAATGTGTGTTGCGCCGTATTTTGACTATGGCTGTGGACATTAGGAATAACGCCCTCTTTTATTTAAAACAATATGAATAATATAAACTTGCAAAACACAATCCTTTCGCTGCATACAGAACGCTAATTGTCTCGTCAACATCATCAGGTTGGAAGAACATTTGAACTGGATTAGCGACCACACCCGATGGCTAAATTACTTTCTAATGGTGTTTCGCCGCGCTGGATTAGCCAAGCGGTCTAAGGCGCTGCAGTCATTGACTGCGCGGCTGGTCCCGGCGGAGGTTCGAGTCCTCCCTCGGGCACGGGTGTGTGTTTGTTCTTAGGATAATTTAGGGTAAGTAGTGTGTAAGCTTAGCGACTGATGACCTTAGCAGTTATGCCCCATAAGATTTCACACACATTTGAACATTTTTTTAATGGTGTTTCACCCTGGGGCCAATTGCTACGTACCAACTCTGCGACACCGAGCTTAAACCCGTCGTATAGCAAAACAGATTTTTTGTGTCTTCTGAAAGTTTGCTTCGTGGGATGTGACCCCTTTTCCAACTCACTGATTCACTTGTTATCAAATTTTAATCGGAAAGAATTTAACGTTCTCACATTCTTCTCTACACATGCAATCATGTTTTATACATTTGTCGGATGGAAAACTCGCACTGCTCTGAAAAGCGTTTTTCTTCCGCAAAGTTTAATGACAGTGAATTGACGAGAAATCATTTTTAATGAAACTTCCTGGCAGATTAAAACTGTGTGCCGGACCGAGACTCGAACTCGGGACCTTTGCCTTTCGCGGGCAAGTGCTCTACCAACTGAGCTACCTAAGCACGACTCACGCCCCATCCTCACAGCTTTACTTCTGCCAGTACCTAGTCTCCTACCTTCCAAACTTTACAGAAGCTCTCCTGCTAACCTTGCAAAACTAGCACTCCTGAAAGAATGGATATTGCGGAGACATGGCTTAGCCACAGCCTGAGGGATGTTTCCAGAATGAGATTTTCACTCTGCAGCGGAGTGTGCGCTGATATGAAACTTCCTGGCACACAGTTTTAATCTGCCAGGAAGTTTTATATCAGCACACACTCCGCTGCAGAGTGAAAATCTCATTCTGGAATCATTTATTAATGTCCATGAAAATTTCATTTGCAGTTATTTCCAAAACTAACTTTTATTTCTTATTTACTGCATTGTTTTTATCCTGTTGGAACAAAACAGTCTTGAAAGGTCATTTACATATACATCAAAAGAGTAAGGGTCCTAATATGGAAGCTTGTGGGACACCTATTGTCTTCGGCTCAGCAGTTCCGTTGCGTGTATATGGAAACGTCACGCTAGAGCCAGAGCTGGTAAACGTCAGGGCCCAGGTGGCCAGTGACACAGGAACCTTGGAGTGACGCGTTGCGTCCTCGGGCGGTGAGTACACAGACAGTTCGGCTGCTCACGCACCGCCGGCGCTTGGCCTGCGTGATGGCCGTGGATGACGCGTAGTGGCTGATTCATCCTGTGAGACGGATCGGAGAGTTGCAGACTGCTCGTCCGGCCAGGGAGCACGCAGCCGTTCCACTTGCGTGCGTCTGGATTTGTTATTACATATCCGTGTAGTACGTAAATAAATATGAATGTTTTAGTTGGACCACTTTTTCGCTTTGTGATAGATGGCGCTGTAATAGTCACAAACGTATGGCTCAAAATTTTAGACGAACAGTTTGTAACATGTAGGTTTTTTAAATTAAAAGACAGAAAGTACGTACGTTTGAACATTTTATTTCGGTTGTTCCAATGTGATATATGTACCTTTGTAAACTTATCATTTCTGAGAACGCATGCTGTTACAACATTAATGCAATAAATGCTCAAAATGATGTCCGTTAACCTCAATGCATTTGGCAATACGTGTAACGACATTCCTCTGAACTGAGAGTGGTTCGTCTTCTGTAATGTTCGCACATGCGTTGACAATGCGCTGACGCATGTTGTCAGGCGTTGTCGGTGGATCACGATGCCAAATATCCTTCAAATTTCCCCACAGAAAGAAATCCGGGGACGTCAGATCTGGTGAACGTGCGGGCCATGGTATGGTGCTTCGACGACGAATTCACCTGTCTTGAAATATGCTATTCAATACCGCTTCAACCGCAAGCGAGCTATGTGCCGGACATCCAACATGTTGGAAGTACATCGCCATTCTGTCATGCAGTGAAACATCTTGTAGGAACATCGGTAGGAAATCAGCATACATTGCACCATTTAGACTGCCATCGATTAAATAAGGGGCCAATTATCCTTCCTCCCATAATGTTGCACCATACATTAACCCGGCAAGGTCGCTGATGTTCCACTTGTCGCTGCCATCGTGGATTTTCCGTTGCCCAATAGTGCATATTATGCCGGTTTACGTTACCGCTGTTGGTGAATGACGCTTCGTCTCTAAATAGAACGCGTGCAAAAATTCTGTCATCCTCCCGTAATTTCTCTTGTGCACAGTGGCAGAACTGTACACGACGTTCAAAGTCGTCACCATGCAGTTCCTGGTGCGTAGAAATATGGTACGGGCGCAATCGATGTCGATGTAGCATTCTCAACACCGACGTTCTTGAGATTCCCGATTCTCGAGCAATTTGTCTGCTACTGATGTGCGGATTAGCCGCGACACCAGCTAAAACACCTACTTGGGAATCATCATTTGTTGCAGGTCGTGGTTGACGTTTCACATGTGGCTGAGCACTTCCTGTTTCCACAAATAACGTAACTATCCGGCGAACGTTCCGGACACTTGGATGATGTCGTCCAGCTTACCGAGCAGCATACATAGCACACGCCCGTTGGTCATTTTGATCACAACAGCCATACATCAACACGATATCGACCTTTTCCGCAATTGCTAAACGGTCCATTTTAACACGGGTAATGTATCAGGAAGCAAATACCGTCCGCACTGGCGGAATGTTACGTGATACCACGTACTTATACGTTTGTGGCTATTACAGCGCCATCTGTCACAAAGCGAAAAAAGTGGTCCAACTAAAACATTCGTATTTCTCTACGTACTACACGAATATGTAATAAAAATGGGGGTTCCTATTTAAAAAGAAAAACGCAGTTGATATCCGTTTGATCTACGGCAGAGCCATCTTGTGGGCCAACCATAGCGCCATCTGGTTTCCCCCTTTCAAGCTAGACGAGTTTCGTTCTTTGTAGTTTTTTCGTTTGACTCTTATTTCGTGAGATATTTGGCGCTGTCACTATCAATGGACCACCCTGTATATATATATAGCTCGTCCGTTGCGGGAATCGAGGATCTCGGCTATTTCTGTCTGTTATCGATATCGATTCATATCAAAATTTCTACACTAGCCCTGACATACATTGCTTTACTTGTAGCGTGGAACGATGCTTCTTGCTGAATTTCATGATTCTAGATCAACGGGAGGTACCCTATAGGTTTTGATGAATGAGTTAACTAACACAAAGATATGTGAACTAACTGAACAAATCTTTTGATTGTGTTTACTTTAAAGCTTCAATTCTCTACACCGCTAATGGACCGTAGTATGTGACACTAATCTGAAGCGGTCTTAAAAGACGGACAGACAGACAGAAGGATAAATAATTGTAAAAACATATTCTTTCATGTTATGTTACGTTGGTACATAAGTCCGTAGCGTTTTTGTTTTGCATGTTGGTATTCCGGTTGCTATGGATTCAGTTATTGATTGTCATTTTTTGTTTGTAGAGCGCATTTGCTATTTTAGTTCACGTATTGACATTTTGTAATTTGAAGATAGTGAGTGGAGCCGTGGGCGCTAGAAAATGGAGTGTCACGTGGAGAAATCGTAACATTTCCGACATATTCTTCTGCTTGCTTTCACTACACGGATGATGGCAGCAGAGGCAGGCACAAACATTTGCGTCGTGTATAGGGATAATGCCGTTGGACAGACCGCGGTTAGAAAAAGGTTTTCTCGTTTTAAGGAGGATGGTTTCGATATTAGTGACTCTCCAGGTACAGGAAAACCTACTCGGCTTGATAAGTCCACAATGACGTCACTGTTCTCGAGAACTAGCAAATGTGATGAGCTGTGATCATTCCACCATTTGTAAGTAGGCTGTTCATGTTTTCTTATTGGCAACGCTATGTAGCGCTCTGTAGGAAAATCACTGGCTGTGCTGTGTGCAGTCTGTGGCTAGTTTGCATTGTTGTCTAACTTTTGAAGCTTTTGTCCCATTTGTTGCATTAATTGTAATAACAATGCACTGGTGTCTGAAACATGTTCCTCAGTGCTATTCGGCAGTGCATTTGAACCGGCAATATTCGAATTTTGAAAAGCAGAAAATGTGTCTTGATTTATTTGAGAAAACGGTGAGGACGCAAAACCTGAATCTACAGTATTTGCAAGATCGTGTCCTGTCATTTTGGATTCCTGAGGCGAGCTGTTGCCGACCGATTGATCGATAATGCTTCCCTGTTCACTAATTGTTTCACTGTCTACACGATTATTTGCCGCCCGCTCCATTTCCCTATGCACAATTACCGAATTACTACTTTGAATATCTGTTAATTCATTACACAGTGGTGCTGATAAGCTACGCTCGTTGTCACTATTATTTCTCTGTTTACTTTGGAGCCTAGTGTTACGTTTTTCACACCCCATTATTGTCACAATATTTCACACGACAACACAGAAAAACACAATTTGAAAGGCAAAATTAAGAGAACACATCAACATAGCACTGAAAATAATATCTAGTTAATTGCAAGCGCAGCTGCGAAATACTTGCTGCAAATCTACATGCATGCCACAACTGTTTTACTGTACAACAATGAAAAACTACAACTACAATGGAAATTCTCTCTACAATTACGTGCTAGTAATAAACAAAAGCTGCACTAATTACACAAACTACAAGAAAAAATCAGAAGGCTAAGGGTCGACATATGAAACGTCCCCTTTGAACAATTATACAAGACTGTGCTTAAACTGACACACAATATTTTTGGCGCAACGCAATCTGACTTTCAAAAATCCCTACAAAAGAATGGCCCTGACTAACATTAACCTATACCTTTCACAAATCACTTACCTCACAAAAATCTTCGTTACTCGAACTACTGCAATACAGCGAGCGCCACTACTGCCAGCTAAATAAAAGATTCAAACTACGGAAGGCACTAACTACTGATAGGCATAGTTAGCAAATGAAAGATTTTAATAGAGAAAAAACAATGTATTTACCTTAACAGTGTTGAAAACTCATAATATACATAGCAGTTCATGACATCCAGTCTTACAAATTTCAAAACTCCGCCATCTCTCTCCCCACATCCACCACTGCTGGCGGCTCACCTCCAACTGTGCAACGCTACGCGCTGTTAACATCCAGCTGCCGCTGCCCAACACTACAATGGCAGACAACAATGCAAACTAGCCACAGACTGCACACAGCACAGCCAGTGATTTTCCTACAGAGCGCTACGTAGCGTTGCCAATAGGAAAACATAAACAACCTACTTACACATTGTGCGACATTTGCAAGCGTTGGGGAAGGTTCAAAAATCGGGTGTCTGGGGTACCGCATGCTGTAAGCCAAAATTACAAAAAATCAGCAGATGGCCATACGTGCATCTCTGCTAGCTCGTCGGCAACTGGCTCGTGAACAACTTCGACCATTCCAACCCTGTATCGTTACTGTTGACGATAAATGGCGTTTTTATGCTAACAAAATGAAAAGAAAGGAATCGTGGAGCCGAAACAAAGCAGCAGCTCTCCGTACAAACACCCGCGCGCGTCCACAAAAGATAAAGCTTTGCATCTGGTAGAACAGCGACGATTTGGTGGACTATGAATTGCTTCCCAGAGTTGTAACCATCACTGATGACATTTATTGTCAAAAACTGAGACATTTAGCATGCCCAGTCCAGGATCGAAGACTAGGAAGAGTTCGTGAAGAGATGCTACTCCACCCATAACACCCGCCCGCACCCTGCTACACTGACAAAAAACGTTATACAGGAGTTGTGTATTGGGAAGTCATTCCGCACCCATCTTACTCACCAGATCTTGTGCCCTAAAATTTTCACCTTTTCCATTCTCTTTCGAACAGCTTTCGAGGAACTTCCGAATAAAAATGCTATCGAACATGGTTCGACGAGTTCTTTGCCTCAAAACCACGTAACGTCTACGATGTGGTTCGAAAAATTACCCCAGAGCTGACAGACTTGTAAATAGTAAGGGAGAATGTATTACTGATGACTGAAGTCTGTGTTACGTGTATCTGTTGTCTTTATCAAAGTTATGGAAAAACGCTACGAAATTATGCACCAACGTCATATAATTACAAGTTAACATTTTCGAAATTTTTCCTTTACTTATACTGTGGAGCGTTGTTTCTTGTCAAATTTCATGATTCTAGGCAGCGGGAAGTATGCTATAGACTTTGATGAATGCGTTTTGGAGTATCAAACTAGGTGATGTAAATGGTAGTATCTTTTGACTGAAATGAGGAGCTCAAGATTTTTATATGTCAATGGAGCATAGACCTTCATATGTGACATAAACTTGAACTTGATACGTCTACCAGTCCCTGAGAGTTCTTAACAGTCAGTCAGCCAAACAGACAGATAGACAAACGGACAAAAATGGAGACTGAAAATTCGTGAAAAGATGTCGCTGTGGTGGTTCTTTATACGTGTAGGTGTATTGTTGTTATTTGTTTGTTATGTAAAGTTGAAGTTAGTTTTATTGTCTGTCTCACAATAGGAAAATGACTTGCGCCATGGACTCAGTTTTGGTACTTATCGCAGTTAGTTTGCCCGACAAACTACTCTTGTGATAAAAGACACCACTAACTTCCATTTTCCTAGATATTAAACTTCAGATTTAATTTTGTTAATTGTTATTTTAGGTATTGTGAGAAGGCAATGCTGAGGAGATTTTTGCAATATCTGTTAAGGACAATATCCGTTAAGCGGATTTACTAAAATCACGTGATTAGATTAACATACTACTATTTAAATACAAGAATCGCTAATCAAAAGAAATTCCTACATTTACATTTATTTTTAATTATTTGTCAAAATTAGCAAATATTAAAATATTTATTACGATTCTAGGCCTCTATCATTTATAATAACGGCGTTGACCTCTGCAGCAGTGTTCCCCTATAAAATTAGCGACACTTTTAAGTAATATTTGATTATATTTAGTCTAAATATAATACCACAACGGAGGGGTATCTGTTGAGAGGCCAGACAAACGTGTGGTTCCTGAAGAGGGGCAACAGTCTCTCCAGTAGTTGCAGGGGCAACAGTCTGGATGACTGACTGATCTGGCCTTGTAACACTAACCAAAACGGCCTTGCTGTGCTGGTATTGCGAACGGCTGAAAGCAAGGGGACACTACAGCCGTAATTTTTCTCGAGAGCGTGCAGCCTTACTGTATGATTAAAGGATGATGGCGTCCTCTTGGGTAAAATATTCCGGAAGTAAAATAATCCCCCATTCGGATCTCCGGGCGGGGACTACTCAAGAGGACGTCGTTATCAGGAGAAAGAAAACTGGCGTCCTACGGATCGGAGCGTGGAATGTCAGGTCCCTTAATCGGGCAGGTGGGTTAGAAAATTTAAAAAGGGAAATGGATTGGTTAAAGTTAGATATAGTGGGTATTAGTGAAGTTCGGTGGCAGGAGGAACAAGACTTTTGGTCAGGTGAATACAGGGTTATAAATACAAAATCAAATAGGGGTAATGCCGGATTAGATTTAATAATGAATAAAAAATAGGAGTGCGGGTAAGCTACTGCAAACAGCATAGTGAACGCACTATTGTGGCCGAGATGGACACTAAGCCCATGCCTACTAAAGTAGTACAAGTTTATATGCCAACTAGCTCTGCAGATGATGAAGAAATTGGTGAAATGTATGATGAAATAAAAGAAATTATTCAGGTAGTGAAGGGAGACGAAAATTTAATAGTCATGGGTGACTGGAATCCGACAGTAGGAAAAGGAAGAAAAGGAAACGTAGTAGGTGAATATGGATTGGGACTAAGAAATGAAAGAGGTAGAATTTTGGACAGAGCATAACTTAATCATAGTTAACACTTGGTTCAAGAATCATGAAAGAAGGTTGTATACGTGGAAGAACCCTGGAGATACCAGAAGGTTTCAGATAGACTATATAATGGTAATACAGAGATTTAGGAACCAGATTTTAAATTGTAAGACATTTCCAGGTGCAGATGTGGATTCTGACCACAATCTATTGGTTATGAACTGCAGATTGAAACTGAAGAAACTGCAAAAATGTGGGAATTTAAGGAGATGGGACCTGGATAAACTGAAAGAAGCAGAGGTTGTACAGAGTTTCAAGGAGAGCATAAGGGAACAATTGACAGGAATGGGGGAAAGAAATACAGTAGAAGAAAAATGGGTAGCTTTGAGGAATGAAATAGTGAAGGCATAAGACGATCAAGTAGGTAAAAAGACGAGGGCTCGTAGAAATCCTTGGGTAACAGAAGAAATATTGAATTTAATTGATGAAAGGAGAAAATACAAAAATGCAGTAAGTGATGCAGGCAAAAAGGAATACAAACGTCTCAAAAATCAGATGGACAGGACGTGCAAAATGGCTAAGCAGACGTGGCTAGAGGACAAATGTAAGGATGTAGAGGATTATCTCACGAGGAGTAAGATAGATACTGCCTACAGGAAAATTAAAGAGACCTTTGGAGAAAAGAGAACCACTTGCATGAATATCAAGAGCTCAGATGGAAACCCAGTTCTAAGCAAAGAAGGGAAAGCAGAAAGGTGGAGGGAGTATATAGATTATAGAGGGTCTGTACAGGGGCGATGTTCTTGAGGAAAATATTATGGAAATGGAAGAGGAGGTAGATGAAGATGAAATAGGGGATATGATACTGCGTGAAGAGTTTGAAAAACCCAAGTCGAAACAAGGCCCCGGGAGTAGACAACATTCAATTAGAACTACTGACAGCCTTGGGAGAGCCAGACCTGACAAAACTCTACCATCTGGTGAGCAAGATGTATGAGACAGGCGAAATACCCTCAGACTTCAAGAAGAATATAATAATTTCAATCCCAAAGAAAGCAGTTGTTGACAGATATGACAATTACCGAACTATCAGTTTAATAAGTCACAGCTGCAATATACTAACGAGAATTCTTTAAAGACGAATGGAAAAACTGGTAGAAACCGACCTCGGGGAAGATCAGTTTGGATTCCGTAGAAATGTTGGAACACTTGAGGCAATACTGACCCTACGACTTATCTTAGAAGAAAGATTAAGGAAATGGAAACCTACGTAGCCTTAGAGAAAGATTTTAACAATGTTGGCTGGAATACTGAAGGTGGCAGGGGTAAAATACAGGGAGCGAAAGGCTACTTACAATTTGTATAGAAACCAGATGGCAGTTATAATAGTCGAGGGGCATGAAAGGGAAGCAGTGGTTGGGAGGGGAGTGAGAGAGGGTCGTAGCTTGTCCCCGATGCTATTCAGTTTGCATATTGAGCAAGCAGTAAAGGAAACGAAAGAAAAGTTCGGAGTAGGTATTAAAATCCATGGAGAATAAATAAAAACTTTGAGGTTCGCCGATGACATTGTAATTCTGTCAGAGACAGCATAGGACTTGGAAGAGCAGTTGAACGGAATGAACAGTGTCTTGAAAGGAGGATATAAGACGAACATCAACAAGAGCAAAACGAGAATAATGGAATGTAGTCGAATTAAGTCGGGTGGTGCCGAGGGAGTTAGATTAGGAAATGAGACACTTAAAGTAGTAAAGGAGTTTTGCTATTTGGGGAGCAAAATATCTGATGATGGTCGAAGTAGATAGGATATAAAATGTAGACTGGCAATGGCAAGGAAAGCGTTTCTGATGAAGCGAAATTTGTTATGATCGAGTATTGATTTAAGCGTCAGGAAGTCGTTTCTGAAAGTATTTGTATGGAGTGTAGACATGTATGCAAGTGGAACATGGACGATAAATAGTTTCGACAAGAAGAGAATAGAAGCTTTCGAAATGTGGTGCTACAGAAGAATGCTGAAGATTAGATGGGTAGATCACATAACTTATGAAGAGGTATAGGGGAGAAGAGGAGTTCGTGGCTTAACATGAGTAGAAGAAGGGACCGGTTGGTAGGACATGTTCTGAGGCATCAAGGGATCACCAATTTAGTACTGGAAGGCAGTGTGGAGGGTAAAAATCGTAGAGGGAGACCAAGAGATGAATGCACTAAGCACATTCAGAAGGATGTAGGCTGCAGTAGTTACTGGGAGATGAAGAAGCTTGCACAGGATAGAGTAGCATGGAGAGCTGCATCAAACCAGTCTCAGGACTGAAGACCACAACAACAACAAATATTACATGAAACTTATACGTTTTCGTGCCTCGTCACAAAATGCCTTCTTAAACCACGATGAAACAAACTGGAAGAGTGTGCGATCCTTTTTCAAATGAAACAAAGGTTAATTACATTTGCAGATCATATTAATTAGTATGTTCTTGTTACGGTATATTGATAATTTTTACTTATTGACCGTCTGACAGCAGCTGAATAAAACACAAATTTAGTGCCATACGCGTTTCGCCTTTATTTTGTGCAAGGTATCATCAGTGGCAGGTTGCATGGACAATTTCTTACATATTACGCTCCTGTTGCATTTTTGGTGTTGTTCTTCTTCTTGTTATTGTTGTGGTCTTCAGTCCTGAGACTGGTTTGATGCAGCTCTCCATGCTACTGTATCCTGTGCAAGCTTCTTCATCTCCCAGTACCTTCTACAACCTACATCCTTCTGAATCTGCTTAGTGTATTCACCTCTTGGTCTCCCTCTACGATTTTTAGCCTCCACGCTGCCTTCCAATACTAAATTGGTGATCCCTTGATGCCTCAAAACATGTCCTACCAACCGATCCCTTCTTCTGGTCAAGTTGTGCCACAAACTTCTCTTCTCCCCACTCCTATTCAATACTTCCTCATTAGTAACGTGATCTACCCATCTAATCTTCAGCATTCTTCTGTAGCACCACATTTCGAAAGCTTCTATTCTCTTCTTGTCCAAACTACAGTATTTACCGTCCATGTTTTTACTTCCATACATGGCTACACTCCATACAAATACTTTCAGAAATGTCTTCCTGACGCTTAAATCTATACTCGATGTTAACAAATTTCTCTTCTTCAGAAACGCTTTCCTTGCCATTGCCAGTCTACATTTTATATCATCTCTACTTCGACCATCATCAGATATTTTGCTCCCCAAATAGCAAAACTCCTTTACTACTTTAAGTGTCTCATTTCCTAATCTAATTCCCTCAGCATCACCCGACTTAATTTGACTACATTCCATTATCCTCGTTTTGCTTTTGTTGATGTTCGTCTTATATCCTCCTTTCGAGACACTGTCCATTCCATTCAACTGCTCTTCCAAGTCCTTTGCTGTCTCTGACAGAATTACAATGTCATCGGCGAACCTCAAAGTTTTTATTTCTTCTCCATGGATTTTAATACCTACTCTGAATTTTTCTTTTGTTTCCTTTACTGCTTGCTCAATATACAGATTGAATAACATCGGGGAGAGGCTACAACCCTGTCTTACTCCCTTCCCAACCACTGCTTCCCTTTCATGTCCCTCGACTCTTATAACTGCCATCTGGTTTCTGTACAAATTGTAAGTAGCTTTTCGCTCCCTGTATTTTACCCCTGCCACCTTTAGAATTTGAAAGAGAGTATTACAGTCAACCTTGTCAAAAGCTTTCTCTAAGTCTACGAATGCTAGAAACGTAGGTTTGCCTTTCCTTAATCTTTCTTCTAAGATAAGTCGTAAGGTCAGTATTGCCTCACGTGTTCCAGTGTTTCTACGGAATCCAAACTGATCGTCCCCAAGGTCGGCTTCTACTAGTTTTTCCATTCGTTCTTCTTCTTATGAATGCCAATTCGCGGTTTTTACCCACATTCCACAGCACTATGAACTGAACGCTTGTTTCAATTTTTGTGATTTTTCTGCGATAATATTTATTTCATTACGACGGCAGTTCTGATGAATTTGCGAAATTCTTCAATATTATTTTTTTCACGTTTTGTAGCGTATCGCCGCATCAAGAAACTCATGTCTTTTCAATAATACTTACGTAGTTATTCTGGCCACACAAACAGCAGCCGGTCCTTGGCCTCAGTCATACCAGCCTTCCACACCTTCCTGTGAGCTGCATCTTCATCTCCCAGACCCAGTACCAGCATGTCTCCCCCTGTATTATCCTTCCATCTGATTCTCGACCGTCCTAGTGGTCTCGTTCCTTCGACTTCTCCATCCAGCACTGCCTTTAATACCGTGTTCTCATCTCTCCTTCTCACATGTCCGTACCACTTGAGTCTTTTATTTTTCACACTCGCTACGATGTCAGGTAGTGGTGTGTATAACCGTCAGAGATCTTTATTTTTTACTATTCTAAACTGTTCATTTTCTTTCACTGATCCGTACTATATTTTTCTCATTACTTCATTTTCAAAAGTGATGAATGTCTTTTTTTGTGTCTGGGTGCATGTCTATATGGCTCGCTTGCTCCGCACGCTGTTTGCTTCATGATGGTCCGATACACCCTTATTTTTGCCTGCCTGCATGGTAACGTAGACCATATGATGTGTATAGCTCCAAGGTGCCTTCCTCCGGAGCCGGCCGCGGTGGTCTCGCGGTTCTAGGCGCGCAGTCCGGAACCGTGGGACTGCTACGGTCGCAGGTTCGAATCCTGCCTCGGGCATGGATGTGTGTGATGTCCGTAGGTTAGTTAGGTTTAAGTAGTTCTAAGTTCTAGGGGACTGATAACCACAGCAGTTGAGTCCCATAGTGCTCAGAGCCATTTGAACCCTTCCTCCGGCTTGAATTACACTCCTGGAAATGGAAAAAAGAACACATTGACACCGGTGTGTCAGACCCACCATACTTGCTCCGGACGCTGCGAGAGGGCTGTACAAGCAATGATCACACGCACGGCACAGCGGACACGCCAGAAACCGCGGTGTTGGCCGTCGAATGGCGCTAGCTGCGCAGCATTTGTGCACCGCCGCCGTCAGTGTCAGCCAGTTTGCCGTGGCATACGGAGCTCCATCGCAGTCTTTAACACTGGTAGCATGCCGCGACAGCGTGGACGTGAACCGTATGTGCAGTTGACGGACTTTGAGCGAGGGCGTATAGTGGGCATGCGGGAGGCTGGGTGGACGTACCGCCGAATTGCTCAACACGTGGGGCGTGAGGTCTCCACAGTACATCGATGTTGTCGCCAGTGGTCGGCGGAAGGTGCACGTGCCCGTCGACCTGGGACCGGACCGCAGCGACGCACGGATGCACGCCAAGACCGTAGGATCCTACGCAGTGCCGTAGGGGACCGCACCGCCACTTCCCAGCAAATTAGGGACACTGTTGCTCCTGGGGTATCGGCGAGGACCATTCGCAATCGTCTCCATGAAGCTGGGCTACGGTCCCGCACACCGTTAGGCCGTCTTCCGCTCACGCCCCAACATCGTGCAGCCCGCCTCCAGTGGTGTCGCGACAGGCGTGAATGGAGGGACGAATGGAGACGTGTCGTCTTCAGCGATGAGAGTCGCTTCTGCCTTGGTGCCAATGATGGTCGTATGCGTGTTTGGCGCCATGCAGGTGAGCGCCACAATCAGGACTGCATACGACCGAGGCACACAGGGCCAACACCCGGCATCATGGTGTGGGGAGCGATCTCCTACACTGGCCGTACACCACTGGTGATCGTCGAGGGGACACTGAATAGTGCACGGTACATCCAAACCGTCATCGTACCCATCGTTCTACCATTCCTAGACCGGCAGGGGAACTTGCTGTTCTAACAGGACAATGCACGTCCGCATGTATCCCGTGCCACCCAACGTGCTCTAGAAGGTGTAAGTCAACTACCCTGGCCAGCAAGATCTCCGGATCTGTCCCCCATTGAGCATGTTTGGGACTGGATGAAGCGTCGTCTCACGTGGCCTGCACGTCCAGCACGAACGCTGGTCCAACTGAGGCGCCAGGTGGAAATGGCATGGCAAGCCGTTCCACAGGACTATATCCAGCATCTCTACGATCGTCTCCATGGGAGAATAGCAGCCTGCATTGCTGCGAAAGGTGGATATACACTGTACTAGTGCCGACATTGTGCATGCTCTGTTGCCTGTGTCTATGTGCCTGTGGTTCTGTCAGTGTGATCATGTGATGTATCTGACCCCAGGAATGTGTCAATAAAGTTTCCCCTTCCTGGGACAATGAATTCACGGTGTTCTTATTTCAATTTCCAGGAGTGTATGTTTACGATCTCTTGTTCAATATGGTTTTGTTGTTTGATGTTGACACCGAGATACGTGAATGTGTCCGTCTTCTGTATTGTTAGGTTCCTGATTGTGAAACGGTTTGGTTCTAACAGAGCTCTTCTGCCTGTTACCATGAACTTTGTTTTATTTTCATTTATGTCTAGACCTACTTTCTCAGCTTCTTCCATCAGTACAGTTCCCATTTTCACCACGTCTTCCATGCTCTTTCCTATCTCCACAATATTGTCGCAGAAAAGGCGCAATAGCGCAGTCGCCGTTGTGTAGTGGTTATGATCTGGATTGTTTGTTGGACGGTCGTGAGTTCAGAACTACCCTGAACTGTAAAATTTTAATTTCTATATTCGGTTCGAGTACATTCTAGAAGTATCCACAAATCATTGTACTGGAATGTTCTGTAGCTGTATATATACCGTATGTGTTCTGGTCGGAGGCAGTTCGCTCCACGCTCTTGTATGTGCAAGTGCTGAATAAACCTTCGTTAAGTGAAGTTAGTGTTGGTGAATCGTCTACTTACACCTTCCTCTACGTGACAATATCATCCCCGCAAGCCAGAATATTTATCTTTTTAAATATGGTGACTCCTGCACGTTCTTGGGTTACTCTCCTCAGGGTTTTGTTGAGTGCCTAATTGAACAGGGTTGGTAATATATCGTCTCCCTGTCTCACTCCTATTTTTATCTCAAGTGTTTCTGAGAACTCCCCCTGTACTTTCACCCTGCACTTTGATTCCATCACGCACGTTTTTGTTAGCTTTATTAGCTTGTCCAGTATCCCATACTCTGCCATTATCCTCCACACTCCTCTATCACTATGCAATCATATGCATTTTTGAAGTCTATAAACACACTGAAGGCGTTCTGATTGTGCTCCCAGTTCTTATCTAGTATTTGTCTAGTATGAATATTTGGTTGGTTGTTGACTTACCCTTTCTGAACCCCGCTTATGCTACGTAGAATATTTCTTCATTGCATGGGTGAAGCCTGTTCAGTATAACTCTTGAAGTTATTTTATAACACGTGCATAGCTGAGATATCCTGCATAGTTCTGTGTCAACATTTTGTCTCCGTTCCTGTGCATGGAACATGCAGCAGCAGTTTTCCATACCTCCAGCATTAACTTCTTTTCTCTTTTGTCAATTCGGCTAACGATTCACATGCCTTGCGTCCCTCTTCGTTTATGAGCTCTGCTGACACCATATGCCTGGGGCCTTCCCATTTTTCAGTCATTCTATTGCCTTGGTTCTTCTACTAATGGTTATACGTTCTGGTTGTTTTCTGCACTGTTTTCGTTGACATAGGTGTCTACCGGGTTCTTCAGCAGTTTTCTGAAGTATCTCCTCCAGTTCTCTAGATTCCCTTCATTTGTAGTGATCAGTTTCCTTTCTCATCCTTCATTATGAGCTTAGCTCTGTACTCCTTTCTATAGCGCCTCATTGTCCGGTAAAACTGTTTATTACTGGTTTGGCTACAGTCTTCCTCTGCCTTCTCTATCGGTTTATTGGTGAATAATCTTTTCTCTCGGCTGATTGTTCTTTTCATTTCTCTCGTAGTTGTCTCGTATTTCATTTCGTTTTCATATTTGTTACTACTCATCATTGCCTGTCTGGCTGCTTTCCTGGCCTGAACTGCTTTTCTATATTTTTAATTTTAATAACCAACAGCCTCAGTTGCACCGCTTACCTAGAATTTACCTAGGCTAAAACTACAAATCCATAAACTATCGTCAGACTGTAAAATCTTACGTGAAACTGCGGCAGCCACGAGTGCTGTACGATAATCACTATGGACAAACGGTAGTTACTGTTATTCTGAAGAAGGTTGGGTTATCCCGACTGAAACTTAGGTAAATTCTAGGTAGACGGTGCAACTTGAAACGTCCCCTTTTTGAACAATTTTACACGACTGTCCTTAAACTGACACACAATATTTTTTTTAGCGCAACGCAATCTGACTTTAAATAATCTCTACAAGAGAATGGCCCTGACTAACATTAACCTGGACTTTTCACAAATCACTTACCTCACAAAAATCTTGGATACTCCCACTACTGCAATACAGAAAGCGCCACTACTGCCAGCTAAATAAAAGATTTAAACTATGGAAGGCACTAACTACTGATAGCGATAGTTAGCAAATGAAAGATATTAATAGAGAACAAACGTTGTATTTACCTTAATAGTCATTATATATATATATATATATATATATATATATATATATATATATATATATATATATATATATATATATATATATATATATAGCAGTTCATGACAAATTTCAAAACTCCGCCATCTCTCTCCCCACATCCACCACTGCTGGCGGCTCACCTCCAACTGCGCAACGCTATGCGCTGTTCACAGCCAGCTGCCTAACACTACAATGGCGAGTATTACAACAATGCAAGGCAGCCACAGACTGCAAACAGCACAGCCAGTGATTTTCATACAGAGGTGGCGTTACCAATAAAAAAAACCTAAACAGTCTACTTACATAGCCCCCATGCTCCCCAAAAAAAATTTTTCAAGTTGTTTTGGGCACTGGGCAATACATATTTGTTAAAATTTTTCATAATCGTAATTACAATAACAAAGAAATCAAATGCACACACTTATTGATACAATGTTGGTCAAAAGTTAAAATTTTCTCACAGTCCATAAAGACAGTCCTGATCGTTGATCACAGTAAAATTGCCGTGTTTTTCACAAAATCTGAGCAGTAAAAGACAATGCACATAGACATAGTGGATTTCCATGCAGTCTTGAAGAAGTAGTGTTGCCCTTCCAACGGAAAGACAGTGCTGACTCTTGACATGCTGACAGGTAATGGGCCACAACAGAGCAAACGACAGCAGAGTCATTTGATGTTTTGAAGAAGATTGGTAGGTAGGTCATCACAGAGCAGACCAACTGCAGTCCTGGTAGAGATTACGGTATTAGTGGGCCACCAGAGGCGCAGACCCACTGCAGTCCTTGTAGGGGTAATGGTACTGGTGGGTCATCAAAGATGCAGACCCACTGTAGTCCTTGTAGAGATAATGGTACTGGTGGGTCATCAAAGATGCAGACCCATTGTAGTCCTTGTAGAGATGGCCAGCAGCCATCTGTTGTGACTATGCAGGTGCACAATCACCATTGAAAAGTCTTGCGGATAATAGAGCAAGTCCATAACCACCACTTGTGCACTCACAAAGTTTTTGAATTGTCCTGAGAACCAGCAATGCTGTTAACCAGTCCCTTGCTGAATTATTAACACACGTGCAAACACTAACAGTCCCTACTTCTCACATATTGTCCATATACTATGACCAATAGAAACGTGTGCAGTGAAATGTAACTTACAAGTTACTTAATTTGATGAACTGCTGTCAATTACAATTTTATAACATAAGAATACAATAACAAGGTACAAAATACATCATTCAAGAACATAACAATACAGATAACATTTGTAGTACAGGCTTTACAACAGAATAGAAATAAACATATACATCAGTGTTACAAAAATAATGACGTAAGTACATACATAAAGATCAGAATAAATTTTGAAACATCAACTTCACACATGAGCATTAAAACAAAACAGAATAAATAATGTCTAAACATCTTTACAAAGAAAATAACATATTATTAATGCAAATTATATTTGAGGATAACAGTATTCCTCATCATAGTGAATGTAGCTTAGTATTAGAAGAGAAAAAAAATTCTATGAAACAGTACACAGAGACAGGAAGAAAACAAATACACATGGGTACACAAACACATAGTGGGATAACACAAGGAAAGGACAGGGTTTCTTTTACTGCAGTATTTTGCAAACAAAAGTTTCTTTACTTCTCGGAGATCTCCCTTCGTTCCTCATTATTTCCAAAAAGTCCTTTCAATACCTGCTTTCTCTACTCTATTCATATTTCTTTCAAAATAATTGCGGATCATTGTACAATACTCATTTTGGCCCAAAACGTTTTCATATACCTTCAATGCATTTCTTTCCATTCATCACAACTAGTTTCTTATATAGTCTACCCCCTCTTAAGCTAACTTAAATCTACTGAGCTCAGATGCTAAACTAAGGGACGAGGCAATGCAGCAGCACATAAAACAATTAACGCAAACAGCAATGACAAAAAAGTGCAGATTTGCAAAGGAAGCAGCATTTTAGAAATTAGCGAAGCAATTGCAATATGAAAACTAATATAAGGCAATGTGCAGCAAACAAGAAAAATAAATCTGGCTTAGCAGAGTAACACAAATTAAAATTCAGTAGCACTATGCCTAGCAAACATCATAACTTATACCTAAACATGACAAAGTTCAAGCAGAAAAAGTATTACACCAAAAATGGCCATGTCTAATACCTATGTCACATCTTAACACTAGAGTGATGCATCACAATTTATTCTACAAAAGAAATTAACAAGTACTTGAAAAGAAAACTATGATTGCAGTTCCTGTGAAGGTAAATGTCTTTTTGTGCTCCCTCATTTTTTTTGAAAAAATTATTATTTACTCGATCTGTAGACAGAAAATATTTATATTAGTACATCTATAAAATTTTATTTTAACCAATGCTGCAGTGCAGCTAGAAACTAGATATCAAATGAAATAAGCAATTACGCAAACCAAAGCATAAAAATATCATTCAATAGTCATGTGACATTTCATAAGTTAGTAGACATTCTCTCAACTCTCGTAGAAAGACGCTTGTCATAATCAGGTGTGCAGATGTAAAAATATTTCTCGTCATTTCATTAGGCATTTCTGTAAATATCATAAATTAAGAGCTCCACAGTGTCAACATATGTTTTCAAGTTCGACCGTGTCGTTTTTGCGATGCTCTCTACAAAGGAACGTCAATAGCGAGGATAATGGCCTTCCTTTTTCTTTTTCTACCTGTGCCGCTGAAAAGGGCTCGCAATAATGGCTTTTTCTCCAGGCGTCTGACACACCTGGCCGCTCACAACGAATTACTTCACGGTCACTTACCTTTCTTAACGAAATATTTACGACAGCAGTTTTCGCTACAGCGACAGTCTCATATAAAAATTTCATAGGTCAAGAATTTGCGTTACAAATCTGTAGAAACAAAATCGTATGAATATAACAGTGTCCAAAAAATTTTCGCTGGCATTGTGATACATTCACGCATTTACACACATTTCATAACTCTTAAAGTACGATTCTCGGTTTACAACATCCTTTTTCACCAGTCAGAGTCCCTACCTTCTATTCATTATTCATATACATATAAACACGTAATCACATTCCTTATATAGCATCATCTTATTGATCATAAACATACCGCAACAGCATAATACACATCGTCGTCATAAAAATAACATCATAACACCTCAGTCAAATCTCAAAATCGTCGTAGCTTCCTCCAATAATTTCAAAACCTAAAAAAATTCTCTGCTCATGTCAAAAGTGTCATCTGCCTCAAACGTACTTTAAAATCATGATCCCATACCAAATACATCATTCAAAGCTCTCATAGTACCACAATGGCTCCGAAAAAATATGAACAGTTCACAAAGTACTGACAAAATGCAATTTCATAAGTGTGAAGTTATTCAACTGTGTAATTACGTAAACATCTGTCACTAATGTAGTAAAAAATGTTTGTTTCTTTGTTAAATAATCAGGTAGCTGTGTAATTTATGTGTTAGAGAAATATGGTACCGATGTGTAAAGTTGTATAAGCAAATACCATATTAGCTAGGGCTCCTTGTGCTTGCCATACACATGGTACACAAAGTAAGCGTGTACCCCCCTGAGGATTAATGAATAATACCCTCAGGTGTTACAAATTACAGCAATGGAATGAAATGTATCATGGAATACCTTTGTATCATTGTACTTCAAAGATCTTTAAAAATAAATGTTTTAAGTACAAAATTAATCACTCAAATGCGTGTACTGTAGCCCTAAACTGTGCGTCTTGTTGTAAGATAATCTCTGTGGAAGTGTCGTAGTTATCGTCCTCCGAAAGCTAAGTTCTGCAGAAGTCAATGTACTTACCTCACGATACACAAAAATGAAATGCTTTGCGAATAGATATCTTAGTTATTACGCTTATTACCGTGATGAAGAAAGTACTGTGCTGTAACGTATTGTTGTGCTACAGAAAAGGCTGTCTCATTGTAGCTATACCACAAAAGCTACTACTAAAACATGTTTTACTTTACAGAAGAATTCAGAAAAACTGTGCAGATAGAAAACAGATACACCGCAAAAGCAACATTGTAAAATGTCACTCATTAGTAGCGTCGTGATAAAAATCGTGTAGCTGTCACATAAACTACCCACTGTGTCATCTAGTATCTCTCAGAAAGCACTTTAAATTCAGAATGTATTTTCAAATAAACCAAAATGTTGCATTAAAATCTCATTAGCAGTACTAGTAAATGTTCTAAGTATGTGAGCCTTATAGTCGTTACATAATCGTGCGACAAACAAGCAAGAATGCACACACACAATAACACTGTGTCGTCTGTTCACAATAACAATGCATTCTTAATTTCTGTTTAAATAAGTTCTCTTGATTCTTGACTGGATATTTAACTTCAAAACATTGTTGCATGTTAACAGTTTCTTAAGTCTGACAAAGCATACTAGAAATGTGAAGTGAAAAGTTTTATGGCAAAGACAAAGTTAAAAAGCAGATTATTTTTCAATAAACGGTTTTACATGTGAAATATGGTGTAACCCATTGCTCTTCCTAGTACGCAGAGTTTCAACTTTAATGCAATTGTCAAGTGGTATACGTCGGTAAAGAATACTGGAATTTTTCTCAAGGTTAGCGTCTATGTTATTTTTCCCTGAGCCAGCGGGTGCACGCGGCTGCCTGCTGTGCGAGTCATTGTCTGTCTCTTTGTTGGCGCGCGCCGTTATTGGGATTAGGAGACCTAGCTTCTACAAATTCACGTTGTCGAAAGTGCCCTGCTCTGTTTGAATCCCGCCAGTTCTGATTAAATTCAGGTCTGTCGTTATGATTATCTCGTCTGTCTTCATGTCGGTAGATTTCATAATTTCTTTCTTGTCCGTCACGTTGTGGAGGATTTCTCCCTGAATCGTAACTGTGCGCCGAACTGTTGCGTCTGAAGTTATTCTGTCTCCCTTGATAATAATTGTTTTGGTTCCCATATTGTCTGTTTATGTGGTTATCTCTGTCATATTCATTACTACGGAAATGCGATCTTTCTCTGTAACTATTATTCTGCCAACGGTTGTCATACGGGTGATGTCTGTTTTGGTCACGATTTGCGTTTTAAGAATAGCCTTGTCGTGTCCAGTTATTGTTTCTGTCGTCACGGAATTGTGACGTATGTGACCTGTAGTGTTTGTTTTCCTGTTTCCGCATCCGGCGTCTGTCTGTGTCAATTTCTAATTCTTGTAGGAGTCCCTGGAAAGCTTCAATGTCGTCTTTGCAACGTCCTGCTAAAATAATATGTCGTAAATGTTCAGGCAATTTGAGTAAGCAAATGCGGATGAGTTCTGAGGGGCTGTATGGGTTTGAAAGATACTGATTCTTGTGCAACATGTCTTCAAAATATTTCACAAGACTGGAGAATTCAGATTGTTCGAAATGTTTCATCATTATGATGCCATGTTTTACTCGGTCTTGTGTGGCTTGAGACCAATATGCTGAGAGGAAGGCATGGTAAAATTCTCCTTCACTGTGGCAATCGTGAATGACCGATCGCATTCTTTCAGCTGGTTCATTCTCCAAGTAGCCACACATAAATTCTAATCTGTGCTGCAATGACCAGTTGGGAGGAAACCAATGAGAGAATTGATGGAGCCATGCTTGTGGATGAATGTCGTTGCCAGAATTCTTAAATGTTTTGAATTTACGTGTAGTAATGAACAGCTTATAGTCAAAATCATCATGTCGGCGAGTCGCATATCGGTCATTGTTAGTTCGTGTCGGCCGTTCCATCTCAAAATTCGGTGCACATTGCCAGTTTCTTTCATAACTTCCGAAATGCCCTGTGTTATTATTTTGCGTCTTTTCCGTATTTCTAAGTCCCTCTTCCCGTGTTGGGGCGCGAGTGTCCTCTGAAATACGTAATTCTTGTATTACCTGTGTCAGCTGATCTTGTACTTCGCGGATTTCTCTTTGGTGTTGCGTATTAATTTGATTCAGCTTTTGTTTCAGTTTCCTAATTTGTTCGCTCTCTTCTGTGTCATTAAAGACTACCGGTTTTGTGTCATTCAGATTATCATCTACCTTCGTAGATAAGTTAGTGAACTGATCCGAAAGTTCGGCTACTTTCTCCGATAGTGAACACATTTCCTCAGTGTGTTTTTCTGAACCAAGTTTCAGAGTATCTACTGTGTCCTTTATGTTTTCCTGAGTTTTTGCAAGTTGCGTAACCGAATCGGTAGATGCAACTGAGTCAAATTTAGCTTGCAAGGTCTCATGATTTTCGTGAACAGTAGTTTGCAGTTCTTTTATGGCTGCTTCGTGATTCTGTAGTGCATTTTCATGCCGCGAAAAAATAGGTTGGAAATGCTCACAAATTTGTGTTTTTACGTCATTACAGACTTTTTGACATTTCGATTCAATGTTATGTAACTCAGTAGTTAAATCTTCACGTGTTTGTTCAAGAGTTTGTTCCAATGAGTCTAACTTTTGAAGCTTTTGCTGTGTTTGTCTCTGATTTTGTTCCATTGTGTCTAACTTTTGGAGATTTTGTTCCACTGTGTCTAACTTTTTGAGATTTTGTCCCATTTGTCTCTGATTTTGTTCCATTTGTTGCATTAATTGCAATAATAATGTATTAGTGTCTGGAATCTGTTTCTCTATGCTTTTTGGCAGTGCATTTCCACCGGCAACATTCACATTTTGACAAGCAGAAAATGTTTCTTGACTCATTTGAGAAAACGGTGATGACCCAGAACCTGAATATACAGTATTTGCGAAATTGTGTCCTGTCATTTCGGATTCCTGAGGCGAGCTGTTGCCGACCGACCGATCGATAATGCTTCCCTGCTCACTAATTGTTTCACTGTCTACGCCATTGTTTGCCACCCGCTCCATTTCCCTATGCACAGTTACCAAATTATTACTTTGAACATCAGTTAATTCATTACTCGGTGGCGCTAACACACTGCTTTCGTTTTCACTGTCATTTCTCAGTTTACTTTGGAGCCTAGTATTACGTTTTTCACACGCCATTATTGTCACAGTATTTCACACGACAACACAGAAAAAAAATCAGAAGATTCCAGTGAGGTATCCTGGCAGGGTCGCCATATGAAACGTCCCCTTTTTGAAGTAGTAAGTAGGCTGTGTTGCTCTGTTGTGATCAGGACTGTCTTTACGGACTGTGAGAAAATTTTAGCTTTTGACCAACATTGTATCAATAAGTGTGTGCATTTGATTTCTTTGTTATTGTAATTACGATTATGAAAAATTTTAACAAATATGTATTGGCCACTGCCCAAACCAATTTGTAAATTTTTTTGTGGGGAGCATGGGGGCTATGTAAGTAGGCTGTTTAGGTATTTTTTGGTAACGCCACCTCTGTACGAAAATCACTGGCTGTGCTGTGTGCAGTCTCTGGCTGCTTTGCATTGTTGTAATACTCGCCATTGTAGTGTTAGGCAGCTGGCTGTGAAGAGCGCGTAGCGTTGGCAGTTGGAGGTGAGCCGCCAGCAGTGGTGGATGTGGGGAGAGAGATGGCGGAGTTTTGAAATTTGTCATGAACTGCTATATATATATATATATATATATATATATATATATATATATATATAATGACTATTAAGGTAAATACAACGTTTGTTCTCTATTAATATCTTTCATTTGCTAACTATCCCTATCAGTAGTTAGTGCCTTCAATAGTTTGAATCTTTTATTTAGCTGGCAGTAGTGGCGCTCGCTGTATTGCAGTAATGGGAGTAACCAAGATTTTTGAATTGTCCTGAGAACCAGCAATGCTGTTAGCCAGTCCCTTGCTGAATTATTAACACACGTGCAAACACTAACAGTCCCTACTTCTCACATATTGTCCATATACTATGACCAATAGTACCAATAGTACCCACCAGTACCATTATCTCTACAAGGACTACAGTGGGTCTACATCTTTGATGATCCATCAATACCATTATTTCTACAAGGACTGCAGTGGGTCTGCGCCTCTGGTGGCCCACCAATACCGTAATCTCTACCAGGACTGCAGTGGGTCTGCTCTGTGATGACCTACCTACCAATCTTCTTCAAAACGTCGAATGACTCTGCTGTGGGTTTTCTCTGTTGTGGCCCATTACCTGTCAGCGTGTCAAGAGTCAGCACTGTCTTTCCGTTGGAAGGGCAACACTACTTCTTCAAGATTGCATGGAAATCCACTACTTCCGTGTGCATTTTCTTTTACTGCTCAGACTTTGAGAAAAACAGTGCAATGTGATGAATGATCAGGACTGTCTATGGACTGTGAGAAAATTTTAGCTTTTGACCAACATTGTATCAATAAGTGTGTGCATTTGATTTCTTTGTTATTGTAATCACGATTATGAAAAATTTTAACAAATATGTATTGGCCACTGCCCAAACCAATTTGTAAAATTTTTTGTGGGGAGCATGGGGGCTATGTAAGTAGGCTGTTTAGGTATTTTTTGGTAACGCTACCTCTGTATGAAAATCACTGGCTGTGCTGTGTGCAGTCTGTGGCTGCTTTGCATTGTTGTAATACTCGCCATTGTAGTGTTAGGCAGCTGGCTGTGAACAGCGCGTAGCGTTGGCAGTTGGAGGTGAGCTGCCAGCAGTGGTGGATGTGGGGAGAGAGATGGCGGAGTTTTGAAATTTGTCATGAACTGCTATATATATATATATATATATATGATGACTATTAAGGTAAATACAACGTTTGTTCTCTATTAATATCTTTCATTTGCTAACTATCCCTATCAGTAGTTAGTGCCTTCCATAGTTTGAATCTTTTATTTAGCTGGCAGTAGTGGCGCTTTCTGTATTGCAGTAATGGGAGTAACCAAGATTTTTGTGAGGTAAGTGATTTGTGAAAAGTACAGGTTAATGTTAGTCAGGGCCATTCTCTTGTAGAGATTATTTAAAGTCAGGTTGCGTTGCGCTAAAAAAAATATTGTATGTCAGTTTAAGGACAGTCCTGCAAAATTGTTCAAAAAGGGTACGTTTCAAACTAAGGCTGTTGATTATTAAAATTAAAATTAATATTTATACAGTTGCTGACAGGGGCACGAAATGTTGAAGGCTTTTCTATATGTATCATTGAACCGTGAATTGCGCTTGATATTGCGATTATTGTTATCTCCTAATATTTCCTGCCCTGCCTCCTTTATAACTGATGTTATCTTTCTCTGCTTTATAGTGAAATCTTCACTTTTTTCCCTACTGCTTTCGTTCTCTAATTCTGTGAGCCTTATGGCGTATCATATCCGTGACCCTCTCTCCGCTATTTCATGATAATGCAAAACGAGTTGCTCTTCTTTGAAATTTTTTGATGCCTTCCGTCAATCCTATCTGGTAAGGATCCCGTACCGCACAGCAATACTCTAGCAGAGGAGGGACAAGCGTAGCGTAAGCAGTCTCTTTATTGGATTTGTTCCATCTTCCAAGTGTTCTACCAGTAAAGCGCAGCCTTGGTACACACTCCCTCAACATTTTGTATCTGACCCGATTTAAGTTGTGTGTAACACCTTCTGAATATTTTTATGCAATGGACATGCACTTGTCGTTGGCGCGTTACACAGTTATGCGTTTGCCCCAGTTAGCTTTGAATATGTGTTGCACAGAAAATACCGGACAAAACTCGATGTCAATGGAATTATCATGGGTACGTTTACTGATGAAGGGTAGGCCTTTAAGCACCTCTTATACTGGTATGGGTGGAAGACCCGTGCAATAACGCTACGCCGAGACGGCAACCACATCGCAGCACTTTTGCATGTCCTTAACGACTGTTGTATCACTGTTTGTTGTAAGTTCTACGTTTTGGTTATTGTATAGTACAGGCTTCCTCACTGCGGCGATGTTACCCTGAGGTGGCAAAAGTCGTGCGATAGCAATATGCACATGGTGGTAGTATCGCGTATACAAAGTACAAAAGGACACTGCGTTGGCGGAGCTATCACCTGCACTCGGGTGATTCATTGTGAGCGCTTTTCCGACGTGCTTATCCCCTCACGACGGAAATTATCAGACTTTAAATGGGTTCAAATGGCTCTGAGCACTATGGGACTTAACAGCTATGGTCATCAGTCCCCTAGAACTTACAAGGGAACCTCCCCATCGCACCCCCCTCAGATTTAGTTATAAGTTGGCACAGTGGATAGGCCTTGAAAAACTGAACACAGATCAATCGAGAAAACGGGAAGAATTTGTGTGAAACTGTGAAAAAATAAGCAAAAAATACAAACTGAGTAGCCCATGCGAAGATAAGCAACATCAAGGATAGTGTAAGCACATGAGCGCCGTGGTCCCGTGGTTAGCGTGAGCAACTATGGATCAAGAGGTGCTTGGTTCAAGTCTTCCCTCGAGTGAAAAGTTTACTTTCTTTATTTTCGCAAAGTTATGATCTGTCCGTTCGTTCATTGACGTCTCTGTTCACTGTAATAAGTTTAGTGTCTGTATTTTGCGACCGCACCGTAAAACCGTGCGAGTAGTAGTCGAAAGACGTCTCCAATGGGAACCGAAAACATTTGATCGCAAGGTCATAGGTCAACCATCCCATAGGAAAACACGTCTGATATATTCTATATGACACTGGTGACGGCATGTGCGTCACATGACAGGAATATGTTGTCGATCCACCTAACTTGTGCACTTGGCGAATGGGTAAAAAGATTCTTCTACCTTGCCTGATTTAGGCTTTCTTGTGGATGTGATAACTCCCACAAAAGTGATGAAAACATAAGAGTTTGTCACATAAACTGCAACAAATGAATGCAACAGTTTCAAGGTCGCACAGTTTTCCCTGTGCTCTGTCAAAACATATGTTTTTAACGTTTTCAAATTTTTCCGTGTATAGACCGTCAAATCCTGTATATGTCCAAGCAAATCTGAACATGTCCTGGAATTTTGCAGAGCGAAGTTGATTATGTGTGAGTGCCTGAACTTTGATAATTGTCTGAAAATAAAAAAATTAAACTTTTCGCTCGAGGGAGGACTTGAACCACGGACCTCTTGTTCCGCAGCTGCTCACGCTAACCACGGCACCACGGCGCTCTTGAGCTCACACTATCCTTGATGCTGCCTATGTTGCCCATGGACTACTCAGTTTGTAGATTTTACTTATTTTTTTCATAGTTCCACACAACATCTTCCTGTTTTCTTGATTGATCTGTGTTCAGTTTTTCAAGGCCTATCGACTGTGCCAACTTATAACTAAATCTGAGGGGGGGTGCGATGGGGAGGGTCCCTTGTTAGAACTACTCAAACCTAACTAACCTAAGGACATCACACAACACCCAGTCAGAATTATTAGACTCTGAACGTGTAATGGTAGCTGCAGCTATGCACATGGGACATTCCATTTCGGAAATCGTCAGGGAATTCAATATTCCGCGATCTACAGTGTCAAGAGTGTGCCGAGAATACCGAATTTCGGGTATTACCTCTCACCATCGACAACGAGTGGCCGACGGCCTTCGCTTAACTACTGAGAGCGATGGCATAGAGTTGTCACTGCTGACAGACAAGCAACACTGCGTTAAATAACCGCAGAAATCAATGTGGTACGTGCGACGAACGTATCCTTTGGGTACTGGAGCAAAATTTGGCGTTAATGGGGATACGGCAGGAGGACCGACGCGAATGTCTTTGCTAACAGTACGACATCTCCTGCAGTCGCATTCCTGGGCTCGTGACCATATCGGTTGGGCCCCAGGCGACTGGAAAACCGTGGTCTGGTGTGATTAATCCCGATTTCAGTTGGTGAGAGCTGATACTACCCCACGAAGCCATGGTCCCATGCTGCCAGCGAGCACTGTGCATGCTGATGGTGGCTCCATAATAGGTGTGGGCTGTGTTTACATGGAGTGGACTGGATCCTCTGGTCCAGCCGAACCGATCATTGACTGGAAATGGTTTTGTACGTCTACGTGGAGACCATTTACAGCCATTCATGGACCTCGCGTTCTCAAACAACAATAAAACTGTGATGTGTTGGCAGAAGAGCCAACACCGTGTTGCTAGAGGACGCCGAAATGCACGCGTTTAAGCTCACGCAGACTGGTGTGAGGTCAAGAACAGGACAATGTAATTAATATAGCCAATAAGGTACGTTGCTCTTTGAATAATTAACTTTAATCCATAATTGAAGAACATCGCTCTTGTTGATACATTAATAACAATCTCAATATAAACTGGTAATGGCGCCTTGCTAGGTCGTAGCAAATGACGTAGCTGAAGGCTATGCTAACTATCGTCTCGGCAAATGAGAGCGTATTTGTCAGTGTAGCATCGCTAGCAAAGTCGTCTGTACAACTGGGGCGAGTGCTAGGAAGTATCTCTAGACCTGCCGTGTGGCGGCGCTCGGTCTGCAATCACTGACAGTGGCGACACGCGGGTCCGACGTATACTAATGGACCGCGGCCGATTTAAAGGCTACCACCTAGCAAGTGTGGTGTCTGGCGGTGACACCACAAAAACTTTTATAAATGATAACGCGCCTTGTCACTGGGCCACAGTCGTTCACGATTGGTTTGAGGAACATTCTCGACGAGTCGAGTGAATGATTTGACGACCCAGATCACCTGACATGAATCCCATCGAACATTTATGGGACATATCGTAGAGCTCAGTTGTTGCACAAAATCCTGGACTTCCATAATTACGAAAGTTTGTAAAGGCAGCATGATTCAACATTTATGCAGGCGACTTCCAACGATTTGGTCAGTCCACACCACGTCGACTTGCTGCACCACACCGCGCAAACGCAGGTCTGCCACGAAATTAGGAGGTATCCCATGACTTAATGTCACCTCAGCGTATTTTCTCAGGAACGGGGGTGATTGCTGTAACAAACAATTTTTTTTTTTTAATTTTGTGATACGGTACACTACAGCATCACCAGTCTTCCGTGGTGTAATTGTGTTGGTGAGCCAGTAAATATAAACCATTGGGCGGTGACACTGCGTCACTGCAATACACTTTGGAGGTGTGGCGGTGGGACTTTGGGTCCCATACCACCTTGCAACGGTGACAGTACTCTTCTGTCCGGCATAACAACGTAGTCCGACATCGGTAGGTAGGACTGGAGAGTCGTGGACGTGGAATGGAGGGCAAGTCCTGCCAAAGGAGGCAGCCGTGGTGGGCGTGCCAGGCCCGGCGCTAGTCCTGTTCGGAAGCCGATTCCTCGAGTATGGTCAGCGGAACCGGATGGTGATGGCAGCGACGTGGTTGTGCAGTCCCAACGTGGCGTAGCCCATGTACAGTGTCCCGTACGGCAGCCACTTTCTCATAGAGCTGCCGCGCGTTGTTGCGTATGGTCTCCTTGAGAGGGACGATATCTGCTTCCTCACGGAGAGTCACAATGCGTGTGAGTGGCGGGGTGTGCAGGCTCCACCTGAGAACCTAGTTCTGCAGGCGCTGCAACGTCCGCATCCTGGTGACACTAATCGTGGCCCATGCAGGGGAGCCATCGTGAGGGCAGGCAGGATAACGGCCCGGTAGATACGGAGCTAGGTAGGCAGGTTAAGTTCCCTACTGCGGAAGAGGGGCACAAGGCCCTGGTCAGCTTTTGCCCCTTGTTGGAGACATACTCTGCGTGACAGTGGAAGAACAGCTTGTGGTCCACCCGGACCCCGAGATAGGTGGTCGTCGGGAAACTGAGTAAAGCGTAATCACATTATTATTCTGCAATTAGCCACTGGTGACCTCGTGTCCGTTACACCAAAATACGCAGAAGGTATCCCTGAACAACCTCTGCAAGTGTGTCCGCGGATTTCTGGTTCAATATGTATAGTGCAACAGTGGAGATATGGATAACTGAGCACAGTTGTCAGCTGTACGCTTCATTGTTTGACACTTGGCGATAAACGTGACAAATTCCGACTGGTGCTGCTCTCTTCTGAGTGAGCAGTAAACGGAGCAACTGGACAGGCCTCATTTGAGCTGTGGAATGGCTCATCTGGGACAAATAAAATTGGCCAGTTTCCTACTACTTTCAGCAGACAGATAATGGGAAGGTAAGCTAATAACTACAACTGATTTACTTTTATCTGAGTACTTTACTAAAACACGCGATTCGTTGTATCACAGCATGCATTTACTATATACAAGTGTAAGGTGACAGAAATGATTTTCCAGTTCGATGTAGATCACTTACGTATGCAGCTGCGTACTGCAAAACCACTGTCGAGTGCATTGCAGAGGATACTTCATCGACTATTATACACAAGAATTTTTTTCCTGTTCCATGCACGTGTGAAGTGCTGGAACAATGATTTCTTAAACACCTCTGTACGTACTGTAATTAGCCTGATCTAGTTTTCACAGTCCCTACGGAAGAGATACATAGAAGGCTGTGGTACATTCCTCGCTTCTGTTATTTTCAATGGTTCTTGAAACTTATGAGGATACTGAACGGGTATTTCAGCACGTAAATGGAGCTGATAATCTAATAATCATAGGTGGCTCGAACGTTGTAATAGTAGGGTAAGATGTTGAAGAAAGAATTACGGGTGAATATGGCCTAGGTAGTAGGAAGTCAATGGAGAGAGGCCACTTGAACTCTGCAATTTCTGCTAGTAACAGTGAATACACAGTTTAGATTTCACAAGAGGAGGTAGTTTACCAGGGAAAGGTCTACAGAAATGGAAAGATTCAAGATGTAGGATGTAAGGTCCATCTGTTATGCAAAACACCGTTTTTTTACAAGTACCCAAACATGTTTCAGCACCACTGCGCCATCATCAGTGGGTTTCCGTTTTATTTATTCTGTAATGTGAACAGCTTTTTATTAAATGAGTACAAAATTATGTGGATATTTCTTTCAAACAATAGTTCGTTTCTTTTTGATGATACCTTTCCACTTGGTGTGCATGATTTTTCAGGACCACTTGTGTATTATTTATTACAGGTAGCTTGTCATCTGCCATCTGTAATAAACAATGCACAAGTGGTCCTGAAAAATCATGCACACCAAAAGGTAATAACAAAAAGAAACGGACTATCGTTTGAACTAAATATCCATATAATTTAGAAATCATCTAGTAAAAATGTTCACATTACAGATTAAACAAAACGGAAAGCCACTGATGACGGCACGGTGGTGCTGAAACATGTTTGGGTACTGAGAAAAAACGGTGTTTCGCGTAACAAGCGGATCTCACATCCTACAGTTTTAACTGCAAACGCTGTTAACACAAGGAGCTGCAAATCCAAATGGTGAAGATTCAAGATGGATTACAAGATGGTCAGGAAGGTATTCCGAAAGCAGATGTGGGATTGTAAGCCCTATCCATAAACAGATATGGCTTTTGATCACAATTTCGTTATGATGACGTGTATAGTGACCTGTAAGAGAATCGTCTGGGAGAATTATTGTGGAAAGAAGTGGGATGTGGAAGTACTTGTAACGTAATAACACTAACTTCGCACTCACGCAACTCCTATTGGTATTTGTTTTGTCAGATGTCCTTTTTTTAATTTATTGCTAAACCTATTTGAGTTATGCGATTATGGTAACATTCTTTGTTATTTTTTTTCTTTCACACAAATTTGTAACTGTAGAATTGTCTGGAAATATATCAAAGAACATGCGATCGTAAAACATTATGTAAACTCTCACCTCGGTTGGGGTTAATATTGGTGTATCTTCGGTATGGGGAGACGCCGATGACGTGGAATGGGGCGGCAGATCAGCACGAGCGCCAGACGCACAGTAGTAGGTTGGTAGCTGGTAGTCAACAATGTCGTACGCATACAGTCGAAGAATGAACTGTGGTCTGTGCTAAAAAGCAATTAATAGCGAGAAACCGTATGACAGCAGTGGCGAATGGACAGTGTCGTGTGCTCTGCTAAGGATGTGATTATCTGGTGCTGTAAAGCGACAAGAATATTTGACAAAATGTTAGTCTGAGTTGCAATTAGAAGTCTCGACTATATATCACATACAACTGATGGCATAATAATTCGATGTTACGTAATATCCAGAGAAAAAAGATATGCAAGCACTACATCTATGTACAAAATGGAAACTTATATAGATGCACCTTCAAAACGAACACGGACCTCATTTTCGTCCATCAAACTCAAGGCTTGCTCATTGTATAAACGTATTTATGTAACCAGGTGCAGATTCGAGTTTTGATTAACTTGGCGTAATATGCGTGTATACATAATCACAAGTTCTGTTTACTTCGTTAGTTAAAGACTGAAACGCAGCCGCTCACTCGTTCCCATTATATACCAGTAGGACCGTGTAAACTCCACAGTGTGGTCTATGCAATTATTTCTGCACAATGGATTCGAGAACGAACCAATTAGGCAATGTTTCTCTTCATTTCCTTGTACCCTGCGGCCCACTCATAAGTCTATTACGTCTGATTCATACAGGTTAATGTGTTTCCTTCCACGTTTACGGTATTTGAACACGTCTTTTCTGCACATACAGTTTCTGTGTGTGTAATTATTGGAACCGATAAACAGGGTATCAACAGGACCTTTTGTATTGTTTCTGTACTTAGCTAATCCTCGATCCCCCTATAACTAATTTTGCAAGGCAGACACCTATCATTCATTTGCGATGCCTCCTTCCTTTTTCATTTGTTTCGCTATCTTATGTTTTAAATTACGTATCTTCTGCTATTTGATTGCCATTTCTGCTTTACAGAACGATTTGAAGTGTGCAACATTAAAGAAGCTTTCTTTTAGCGTGTTGTTAGGACAGATTTAGATGTTAAAAATAACTTTCAATTGTGCAATGTAATAATAAGCTAGCTTAAAATTCCTGAAGTAGGAGTATCCATTTCAATTTAGTTACGTTATGTTCTGACGGCAAGTGCAGTATATTAAGATTTTGAAAAAAATTACTTAAAAATTTCAGGTGATTTGTGTAATGATAAGTACTGGCTTCTGTCTTAGGCGTGCACACATATTTAGCTACGTAGTATACTTGTTAGTATCACTTTCTTTCAAAGTTCATACATAATTTAAACTACAAACAGCCGCATATTAACTTGTAAAGGAAATACTGCGAATTTGTCATGTTCATACATAATTTAAACTACAAATAGCCGTATATTAACTTGTAAAGGAAGTACTGCGAATTTTTTATCCCAAAACTAAGTTAAAGATGATTGTACTCATGTGAGCACATTTTTTACAAATGAAGCAACTGAATTAAACTGTATCAATATTGGTGGAGAATAAGCAGGTGGGAATTCTTCCAATCCATCTGTGGCATGAATCATCAAACCATTGTTTACTAGTATTAGTTGAAAACAGTGTTGGTCCTAAGAAATAACAAATTAAGGTATTTGCTCTTTCAGTATTTGATCTGTTTATACATACTTTTAGGTTATCCAAGTCTGCACAACGCGATCGAAATCCTTAAATAGATTTATTTGTTCTCTATTTTCTATGTAGATCAGCCTGAAGATGCCTAAATAAGGTGAAACGCGTAGTTGATAAATAAATACCAGGTAGGAATTGATGTGATTCAATGTGTCATTGTGTCTTCGGATACTACTGCCTAAAATGTTAACTTAAGTCACAGTTTTGTTACATTGAAACTGCTTCAGTGAGTAGCAGATTAGTTACTGTATTAAGATTGAAGTAGAAGACAAGTATTTATTTCATAACTAAAGAAATTCATAGTAACAAATTAATAAGGCGACTGTTTATGCACACAAATTAAAGTAATCAGTCCAACCAGTCGCACATTACTACACTCCTGGAAATGGAAAAAAGAACACATTGACACCGGTGTGTCAGACCCACCATACTTGCTCCGGACACTGAGAGAGGGCTGTACAAGCAATGATCACACGCACGACACAGCGGACACACCAGGAACCGCGGTGTTGGCCGTCGAATGGCGCTAGCTGCGCAGCATTTGTGCACCGCCGCCGTCAGTGTCAGCCAGTTTGCCGTGGCATACGGAGCTCCATCGCAGTCTTTAACACTGGTAGCATGCCGCGACAGCGTGGACGTGAACCGTATGTGCAGTTGACGGACTTTGAGCGAGGGCGTATAGTGGGCATGCGGGAGGCCGGGTGGACGTACCGCCGAATTGCTCAACACGTGGGGCGTGAGGTCTCCACAGTACATCGATGTTGTCGCCAGTGGTCGGCGGAAGGTGCACGTGCCCGTCGACCTGGGACCGGACCGCAGCGACGCACGGATGCACGCCAAGACCGTAGGATCCTACGCAGTGCCGTAGGGGACCGCACCGCCACTTCCCAGCAAATTAGGGACACTGTTGCTCCTGGGGTATCGGCGAGGACCATTCGCAACCGTCTCCATGAAGCTGGGCTACGGTCCCGCACACCGTTAGGCCGTATTCCGCTCACGCCCCAACATCGTGCAGCCCGCCTCCAGTGGTGTCGCGACAGGCGTGAATGGAGGGACGAATGGAGACGTGTCGTCTTCAGCGATGAGAGTCGCTTCTGCCTTGGTGCCAATGATGGTCGTATGCGTGTTTGGCGCCGTGCAGGTGAGCGCCACAATCAGGACTGCATACGACCGAGGCACACAGGCCAACACCCGGCATCATGGTGTGGGGAGCGATCTCCTACACTGGCCGTACACCACTGGTGATCGTCGAGGGGACACTGAATAGTGCACGGTACATCCAAACCGCCATCGAACCCATCGTTCTACCATTCCTAGACCGGCAAGAGAACTTGCTGTTCCAACAGGACAATGCACGTCCGCATGTATCCCGTGCCACCCAACGTGCTCTAGAAGGTGTAAGTCAACTACCCTGGCCAGCAAGATCTCCGGATCTGTCCCCTATTGAGCATGTTTGGGACTGGATGAAGCGTCGTCTCACGCGGTCTGCACGTCCAGCATGAACGCTGGTCCAACTGAGGGGCCAGGTGGAAATGGCATGGCAAGCCGTTCCACAGGACTACATTCAGCATCTCTACGATCGTCTCCATGGGAGAATAGCAGCCTGCATTGCTGCGAAAGGTGGATATACACTGTACTAGTGCCGACATTGTGCATGCTCTGTTGCCTGTGTCTATGTGCCTGTGGTTCTGTCAGTGTGATCATGTGATGTATCTGACCCCAGGAATGTGTCAATAAAGTTTCCCCTTCCTGGGACAATGAATTCACGGTGTTCTTATTTCAATTTCCAGGAGTGTAAATGTAGAGGTAGTCCTCAATAACTTTTGTCATTGCAAAGTGCAATTAGTTCAAGAATAGTTAAAGGCGAGACAGACATGTCTTTGCTGTGATAGGACGACGTTAGACGAAGAGAGCTAGTTTCAATCGGCCCCTAGTGACAATATTAGGTCGTACAATTCTGAATATTTTAAATATTTGTTAGGCAGAGTTGGGAGAGTTAAAGCACGGCTGTTAGATACTGGCAAATGATGAGGTGCGTTTGAAGTTCTATGGGGCTATAGATAGTGCTATAATGAAATCCACAGTAGGCATTTCAGTTGAAGAAGAACGGACACATCTAGAAAAGGAAATCGCTAACATTGCCAGACAACTAAAGAAACGAGATACAGAGTAGATATAACTCAGGTAAGAAATGCATGGGAAGTGCTTGTATACTAAAGCGAAAAGACTGCCAGAAAAATGCGAAGAAATCGAAAGACAAAGAAAGGATCGTTGGAAGGAGAGATTCTGCACGTACGTAGAAATGTCAAAAGAGCATTTGATGAAATTAAAAGGAAGAACTTCAATATTAGGAGTGCAATGACCAGGGCATTCTTAAAAGCAGAGGAGAGAGACAAAGAGAGCAGATAGGTGGAAAGAGTATGCTTGAATGTCTCTACAAGGGACAATGGTGGATGTGGAAAGTTGAGGGGGGGGGGGGGGGGAGGGAACTTATCGGATGACATGATGGAAGGAGAAACTGGTGTTGACGTGAAAGATATAGTGGCTCCAATGTCAAAGAGACAGTCTGACAGACCTTTGATAGACCTGCGATTATAATAGGCAGAAGGAATAGAAAATATTCCTTGCAAATTCCTAAAGTCATTGGAAGGAGTGCCAATCAAACGATTATTCAAGTTGGTTAGTAGAATCTACAAATCTGAAGATAAATCACCAATATTGAAAAAAATATCATCCACATATTCCCAAAGATAGAAAGGGCAGATAAGACTGAAAACTTATTTGTAAGCAAAGAATTAATAAACTAATAAAACACGAAGATGCAGAGAATGTAAGAACAAATAACGCATTACAGTGAAAAGTTCTCAACTACTACGAGGAAATCCTGTACAGAAAAGAAGGCAGGTGAGCTTGGATTTGAATACTTAGTGTTTTTCACTCAATTTAGTCAGTTCTGCTAGAAGTCTACTGAAATTAATCCTGCTCAGTAGTGTACACCTTTCTGTACAATACTTAAGCAATTTTTATCGTTGAATAAATATTGCAGGTTCTTCATGATGAATAACAAATCCCACGATGGAATATATGTACAGTGACGGCAGCGTTAGAATTCCGAGATACCGAACAACGGCCTACAGAGAATTCGAGAAGAGACATCACAGATCACTGTAATTGCCTGTTTATGGGCCAAGAATAGCGGCCCAACAAAGTTCGAGAAATGGCATCACAGTTCGCTGTTACTGCTTGTATCGGGGTTAAGGATGTTTTTCATTAGCGCACAGTGTTGCCTCAGAATATAACAACATACAAGATAACAGAGCAAAAGGAAGGAAAGGGAACAGGCGTTCCTATTTCAATGTCGGTGAGAGTGGAGATTTCTTGTTTTGGGGCTAGCAGTGTTAAGTTTCTGCAAAAGATCTTGAAAGTGTAAGTCCCAGGAAAGTCTGCCATACTTTTTGTGCAAATAGTTTAAAACGGTAGACTTTACGGAGTGTTTGACCTCCTCCAGACAATTAAATTTACAGTACTATGATTAACAAATGCCCCAGATTTTATCTTGAACAGACCGGTAGAAGCTTCAGAGTAACATATCGAGAACACATGAATGCATTTAGACTAAAATATGCAAATAAATATGCAAAGCCTCTAACATGAATCAATATGGAATCCCTGTTTCTCACATTAATGACTTATTAAAGATATTACACACCACTAAAAAAAAGCAAGAAAATGGGCTTCTTAGAGGAACCAAGTTCACTCCCTCACTTCATTCCAGTACTATGTAACTGTGAACCTGGAGCTAGCCAATCAACAATTCCTAAGTAATTTAATTGGGATGTTCACAGAAATCAACCACAAACTGGCTCCATAACTCAGAGTAAAAAAATGTGTAAGATATCAGTATGAAATTCCGTAAGTATAAACTACTATGAAGGACAAATGTGTTGCTCTCGTCACATCCTCCAACTTCTTAATTTTATATTTCCGGCAACTAACTTAGAAACTGTAACGATAACCAAACGTCTGTGTATTTAAATATGTGTGCATATATGTCTGATTTATAGTATGTGTTTCATCCAAATTTCCACGGACAGTTAGAATAATAGAAAAGAGTGGTATCATACTGAAAACAATTTGGCAAAATGTCTTTTATTTTTAATAAGTTAACTCTTAGAAGGCCAGAATGTTTCTGGTAGTAATACCTTGCAGTTTGCACATCCCATTCTATGTCAATAAAAATTTAAATAAAATCTTTGTATCTTTGCTCAGTGATGATCTTTGCATTGTAAACAAAAACATCACGTGTTTACACAATTATGATGCTCAGCACTGGTATTAAGAATATTATGAAGTGTCCCACTGTAATTTATTTACAATGTGTGTACTGTTTGCAACTCATATATATATATATATATATATATATATATATATATATATATATATATATATATATATATATATATATATATATATCCACAGTAATTTATTTACAATATGTGTACTGTTTGCAACTCAACTATATACACTCCTGGAAATTGAAATAAGAACACCGTGAATTCATTGTCCCAGGAAGGGGAAACTTTATTGACACATTCCTGGGGTCAGATACATCACATGATCACACTGACAGAACCACAGGCACATAGACACAGACAACAGAGCATGCACAATGTCGGCACTAGTACAGTGTATATCCACCTTTCGCAGCAATGCAGGCTGCTATTCTCCCATGGAGACGATCGTAGAGATGCTGGATGTAGTCCTGTGGAACGGCTTGCCATGCCATTTCCACCTGGCGCCTCAGTTGGACCAGCGTTCGTGCTGGACGTGCAGACCGCGTGAGACGACGCTTCATCCAGTCCCAAACATGCTCAATGGGGGACAGATCCGGAGATCTTGCTGGCCAGGGTAGTTGACTTACACCTTCTAGAGCACGTTGGGTGGCACGGGATACATGCGGACGTGCATTGTCCTGTTGGAACAGCAAGTTCCCTTGCCGGTCTAGGAATGGTAGAACGATGGGTTCGATGACGGTTTGGATGTACCGTGCACTATTCAGTGTCCCCTCGACGATCACCAGTGGTGTACGGCCGGTGTAGGAGATCGCTCCCCACACCATGATGCCGGGTGTTGGCCCTGTGTGCCTCGGTCGTATGCAGTCCTGATTGTGGCGCTCACCTGCACGGCGCCAAACACGCATACGACCATCATTGGCACCAAGGCAGAAGCGACTCTCATCGCCGAAGACGACACGTCTCCATTCGTCCCTCCATTCACGCCTGTCGCGACACCACTGGAGGCGGGCTGCACGATGTTGGGGCGTGAGCGGAAGACGGCCTAACGGTGTGCGGGACCGTAGCCCAGCTTCATGGAGACGGTTGCGAATGGTCGTCGCCGATACCCCAGGAGCAACAGTGTCCCTAATTTGCTGGGAAGTGGCGGTGCGGTCCCCTACGGCACTGCGTAGGATCCTACGGTCTTGGCGTGCATCCGTGCGTCGCTGCGGTCCGGTCCCAGGTCGACGGGCACGTGCACCTTCCGCCGACCACTGGCGACAACATCGATGTACTGTGGAGACCTCACGCCCCACGTGTTGAGCAATTCGGCGGTACGTCCACCCGGCCTCCCGCATGCCCACTATACGTCCTCGCTCAAAGTCCGTCAACTGCACATAAGGTTCACGTCCACGCTGTCGCGGCATGCTACCAGTGTTAAAGACTGCGATGGAGCTCCGTAAGCAACGGCAAACTGGCTGACACTGACGGCGGCGGTGCACAAATGCTGCGGAGCTAGCGCCATTCGACGGCTAACACCGCGGTTCCTGGTGTGTCCGCTGTGCCGTGCGTGTGATCATTGCTTGTACAGCCCTCTCGCAGTGTCCGGAGCAAGTATGGTGGGTCTGGCACACCGGTGTCAATGTGTTCTTTTTTCCATTTCCAGGAGTGTATATATCTGGTGATGCTGAGGGAATTAGATTAGGAAATGAGACACTTAAAGTAAAGGAGTTTTGCTATTTAGGGAGTAAAACAACTGATGATGGTCGAAGTAGAGAGGATATAAAATGTAGACTGGCAATGGCAAGGAAACCGTTTCTGAAGAAGAGAAATTTGTTAACATCGAGTATAGATTTAAGTGTCAGGATGTCGTTTCTGAAAGTATTTGTATGGAGTGTAGCCATGTATGGAAGTGAAACATGGACGATAAGTAGTTTGGACAAGAAGAGAATAGAAGCTTTCGAAATGTGGTGCTACAGAAGAATGCTGAAGATAAGGTGTATAGATCACGTAACTAATGAGGAGGTACTGAATAGGACTGGGGAGAAGAGAAGTTTGTGGCACAACTTGACTAGAAGAAGGGATCGGTTGGTAGGACATGTTTTGAGGCATCAAGGGATCACCAATTTAGTATTGGAGGGCAGCGTGGGGGAAAAAATCGTAGAGGGAGACCAAGAGATGAATACACTAAGCAGATTCGGAAGGATGTAGGTTGCAGTAGGTACTGGGAGATGAAGAAGCTTGAACAGGATAGAGTAGCATGGAGAGCTGCATCAAACCAGTCTCAGGACTGAAGACCACAACAACAACATATCGACCTGGAAAACCACATGGAGTACAAAACAGATCACCATCTATTGATACATATATAACTAAATAGGACTATTTCGGATTGTATCTAAATAAATGCAACCAGTTTACCGAGTCTTTATTAGTGTAACAACTTATAAAGTGACACAAAATAGTCGAACATGCTTGTGTGGTGTAGAAGCAATGACATGCTGTTGACCGAAACATGAACGTATTAGCCGTCTTAAGATGGACATGATAGACCGAAACCGGTTATGGCACTAAAACAAAACGTTTAAAAAGTATTTGTGGGTGGTTGCATGATTCAACATTCATCATCGGCCGCAGAGATCACAAAATCCAAGAAATATAAAAAAACAACAAAATTTTGCTTTTACAAGAATTCTGTGGCAAGAAGTGAATGCTTTGCGTTTTTTTTACAATCCAGTATTAATCTATTCTCTGAAAGATTCTACTGATTGTCGTATTAGCTAAATCATGTATATTGCATTCCATGTCTTTCACAAAGCACTTGTGTAGTAAGCGAAGAGCATAACTTTTGTGTGACCTGTCATGTTTAGTGGCAAATCATTGATAAATACCAAGAAAAGCAATGGATGCGGAACAGAAACCTGGGACACACTATTCCAACTATACATAGTCCCAGGCGATTTCAGATCTCTTCCCCCGTTGGTAGAAACTGGAGGACAACCTTTTGCTTCCTGCTTTCCACATATAAAATAAACCACTGTTGAGCTTTTCCTCGAATCTCTTAATGTTCCCAGTTACATAAAACTTTTCTGTGGCCCACACAGTTAAAGGTTTTTGTTATTATTGAACATTTTACATAAATCTGGTGGACCACCAAGAGTTTCATCCCCACACAATATAGCTGTAATATGAGGAGCAGCCACTTTCTGGCCTATACCTCTTTTACAACTGACTATAAAGTTTTTATTTGGTTCTGAGAGCTTTCTAGACTCTTGGTGTAATTCATTGTTTTAGCCCAATTATCTGCAGTAAAATTCTTTTACTGGGCTCCGACTACCCTTCATATCATGATACAGCTGCCGTTTCCTTGTAGGTGATATTCTGAGGTCACATGCCATTAATGCGAGAGGTGTTAATCCGGCCGGCAGTTTGAATCGCCGTGTTTATGGAGTGCGGGGCCATTTCTGTGCCGTTGTTCTCACGCGGCCGTGTTCCTCCATGTTACCTCGTGAGCACATCGGAGTGAGGAGGGGCACTCGGCCGGCGTGGCAGTCTCTGTTTGCAGGAATGCGAAAAACTGACCGGTTAAAACGGATACCGGTATTTTCGTTCAGAATAACCGGTACATTTCGGTGTTTGTTTGGTCTCGATTGTAACAGGTCACTATAATTTTTTGCTAATATCCGGTTTAAAAAAAAAAAAACTGAAAAACCAAGTAGCCGTAGCAGCAGTGCTCTAATTTTTGGTTTTTAAATAAACCTTTTGTTTGAAAAAAAGAGTAAATTTCGTCGTAAAATTTGTAGTGCTTTGCAATTTCACATTATTATAGAAAATGCGAAAGGATCAGAACTATCTTTATTACAATGCAGACAAAAATGAGCAACAGACAAATGGCATTAAGAACTGGTACAGCACTGTTGAGGCAATGTAGCTGTCGACATGTGGTGGTGCCTGTTAAATGGCACGTGTGTACATTCAGTATGCCAGATTTTCCCTAGCTGGTCTATAACATGTGGTGGTTCTCACTGTCGTGGCTGGACATTAGTTGGTTACAGAATGGCGCCATTCCTAGTCTGGAAGTGTTTTACGAAACACGTTGTCAATGAAATACAACGCTCCATTTGCTTAAAATGATTTAAGACGGGGTACAAATAACTTGCGACTACAGAACAGGGGAAAATTTAAAACCTAACAAATCAGTCATAGTTTAAAATGGAATTAGAAAGTAGCTAATTTGCTGCCTTAGTCTACAAAAGATGCCTTTATTGGCTTGTCGTGTTGAAAATGGACAAATTAACACGAGAAATAGAGTTCTTCATCTACAGTTTTCACTCTTTAGCACCGACTATTCGTAATGCCCGAATAGTGGTACGATTTTGAATACAGCATGATTTTTTAGCAGAGTTTAGAAAAATTCGAATCGGTAGGGGAATACTGTTGAATTTTCTAGTATTAAAACTCTTACCAGTTTTCGAGAAAAGTGGTGAACGATGGACATACTGTATTCCTTTATTTGCAAGTTTAATATTGTGATTCTATATATATCTTGAAATTGAGGGAGTCAAAAATTTTCGATATTTTTTCGACTTCTACTTTTATTCCAGGAAATAATAGAAATAAAATATCGGAAAATAAGGTACTTGAGAAACCAGTTATTTTGAGCGGTTTTAAGACTCCATTTAAACTGGCGTTTGAAAAAACCGATGTAACCGAAAACCGGTTGTTTCGGCGATAACCGCTATCCCTGTCCTTTCGTCGCATGATGTGACAGGGCGTGCAATTCATACACGACAGGGACAGTTTTGTCGTAGTGAGTGCGAAAGCCGGCTTCCTTGGACTTTTACGCTTGCCAGTTCGGATGTAGCACAGGCTGTTGGATTCCTGCGTTTATGGAACACGGTGGAAAATTGGGTCTTGCAGTCACTTCGTTGATGAACAGAGGTAACAGCGAAATTCAATCATTGATGTTGTTTTAGACTGCCTGTCTTTAACCTCGATTTACCATTGTAGGTTGCTACGGTCCTTATTACATAATTCAAATGAGGATCCGAGTCCACGCTTTGGTTGCGTGGTTTATACTCGCTCAGGTTCAGGCACCATGCCTGCAGCTAAATTTGTGGATATCGCGCTGAGGATGTTTCAGCACTGAGCAATTCCTTTAGGCAGTTGCTTTGGGCAGTTGCTTATTTAACTGTTAATTAACTTGGTTGCTCTGTGGGCCAGTATATTCCTGCTACAAGTTGACATACGAGGTGTGGCTAGAAAAAAACCGGACTAGTACTGGTGAAACAATAAAACGAATGCTATAAGGCTGAAAGTCGCGTGGCCTGTCACGTGACTCTCGCTCCGCCTGCTGCTCGAGTTTCATCTGCCTCCTGCACTCAGTCTGCCCGTGGCGTCTGTTTTAAGTAGTTGACGTTTTGTCTGTGCGTCGGAAAATGTTGAGTGTACAGAAAGACCAGCGTGTTAACATCAAATTTTGTTTCAAACTAGGAAAATCTGCAAGTGAAACGTTTGTAATGTTACAACAAGTGTACGGCGATGATTGTTTATCGCTTGAGTGGTTTAAACGATTTAAAGATGGCCGCGAAAACACCAGTGATGACACTCGCACTGGCAGACCATTGTCAGCAAAAACTGATGCAAACATTGAAAAAATCGGTAAACTTGTTCGACAAGATCGCCGTTTAGCAATCAGAGCAGTGTCTGAGTTAACAGGAGTTGACAAGGAAAGTGTCGAACAAGTTTACCGATTTTTTCAATGTTTGCATCAGTTTTTGCTGACAATGGTCTGCCAGTGCGAGTGTCATCACTGGTGTTTTCGCGGCCATCTTTAAATCGTTTAAACCACTCAAGCGATAAACAATCATCGCCGTACACTTGTTGTAACATTACAAACGTTTCACTTGCAGATTTTCCTAGTTTGAAACAAAATTTGATGTTAACACGCTGTTCTTTCTGTACACTCAACATTTTCCGACGCACAGACAAAACGTCAACTACTTAAAACAGACGCCACGGGCAGACTGAGTGCAGGAGGCAGATGAAACTCGAGCAGTAGGCGGAGCGGGAGTCACGTGACAGGCCACGCGACTTTCAGCCTTATTGCATTCGTTTTATTGTTTCACCAATACTAGTCCGGTTTTTTTCTAGCCACACCTCGTAGTCTTGTTGTGAACAATGGGGTTGCTAGTGATGTTACAACTATGATAATTGATGTTCCGCATAAACCTCTGCTTTACTCAGGCAACGGTATAATTACGGACTTAAGTGACTGTAGTTTGGTGTGTAGAGGACGCCGATCACGGGCCCGCAGATAAGGTTGTGTATTATTTATTTCTGCGCGACGTCATTACTACGAAGCATTTAAGCACGCTAAGTTGCCTGAGCACTAGGTAAACTATTTCCCCTTACGCTGGAACTATTTTGCTAGCCTGGCTACGAAGCAGTCGCTTCTAGGTTGCTCCTGTGTTAGTGTCTTTATCTCAGTCCGCCCTCGAGGGGCTGCTGATGCGACTTGCTCGTGGTGCTCCGTTTGATGAACGACGACTGATTTAACCTATCGTGTCCATGTTTGGAGAGTGAAGTCACTACTGCTTGCTTCTGACTGAAATTTATTAAGGCAACTGTAAGCAGAACATTGTGTTGATCATTACTGTGTAGAGCCTACCTTGTGGATGTTCCCGAAAGTTGGTTTGTGTCCACAGTAATGGCTATTGCGAACGGCGTTAGTGGCCATGCTCACGGTTGCTGATTTTGGTTACACTTAACAAAATGCGCCAGGCTTCTACTTCCTTAGTGTTAGCTACTAGCAGCGTGGTCTCACTCAAATACGTTGAGTGAGCTCTGTGGTTCTAGGCAAAGGTTAATTATCGGTGTAAGACCTGGATGGTGAATATGTCTAGACCATAACTACTAACTGAGTGATTATAAATTACAAGTCAGGTTACTGCCCACTTAAGCATCGACGCGCAAGTCGCCGAAGTGGCGTCAAATCGAAAGACTTGAACCAGGCGAGCGGTCTACCCGACGGGAGGCCGGTGTCACACGACCCACTAAAGTTATTATTAATACCAAAGCTAGTGATAAAAACATAGAACTAGTACTAAGTTATTCGTAGGGCACGCTACCCGATGTAAGTAGTGCTTTTTCGTTACGGCTGCGTATACTAGCGGCTCAGTCACATGTGTGTTACGTTGTGGTGGTGTTTTGTACGTGCCTTTATGCCCAATGACGATCAGCATTATACACTCATGCTAATAAATTAAGGATAATTGTTGAATGTGGTGCCACACAACGTGGCACTACACAATCCTGGCGCTAATAGGATAGGCACATAGGGAACACACACGACACAGATCTGTAAGTCAACGGTATTGGTGATAAGTTGAGAAAACCGTCCCAAAACACACGTGCTACAAAACGCCACTGTTTCCAGCGCATGTACCCCGACATCAGTATGGGATATGATCACAATGCACACGTACACAGGCCGCACCAAGGGTTGGCATACTCTGGATCAGTTGGTCGAGCAGCTGCTGGGGTATAGCCCCATTCTTGCACCAGTGCCTGTCAGAGTTCCTGAAGTGTCCTAAGGGTTTGAAGACGTGCAGCTATAAGTCGACCCAAGCATCCCAGACGTGCTCGATGGGGTTTAGGTCTGGAGAACAGGCAGGCTACTCCATTCGCCTGATATCTTCTCTTTCAAGGTACTCCTCCACGATGGCAGCTCGGTGGGGCCGTGGGTTATCATCCCATCAGGAGGAAGGTTGGACCCACTGCACCTCTGAAAAGACAGTCATACTAGTGCAAAATGACGTCCCGATACACCTGACCTGTTACAGTTCCTCTGTCGAAGACATGCAGGGGTGTACGTGCACCAATCATAATCCCACCCCACACCACCAAACCACGGCCCCCATACAGGTCCCTTTCAAGGACATTAAGGGGTTGGTATCTGGTTCCTGGTTCACGCCAGATGAAAACCAGGCGAGAATCACTGTTCAGACGATACCTGGACTCGTCCATGAACATAACCTGGGACCACTGTTCCAATGACCATGTACTGTGTTCTCGACAGCAGGATTTAAGGGGTCTCCTGTGGCCAGGGGTCAGTGGAATGCACCTTGCAGGTCTCCAGGCGAATAAGCCATGTCTGTTCATGTGGACTGTGTGTCTGGAGACAACTGTTCCAGTGACTGCAGTAATGTCCCAAGCAAGGCTACCTACAGTACACCATGGCCATCTGCGGGCACTGATGGTGAGATATCGGTCTACTTGTGGTGTTGTACACTGTGAACGTCCCGTACCGTAGCGCCTGGACACGGTTCCTGTCTGGTGGAATCGTTGCCATAATCTTGAGATCACACTTTCTGTTTGATCAGTCTCTTGGCGCTAGTATTCTACCCCTCACAACGTCATCAATATGTGTTCTTTGAGCCATTTTCAACCCTCAGTCACCATTAGCACGTCTGAAAACGTCTGCACACTTTCACGCTGCACCGTACTCTGACATGCACCGTACTCTGCTATGTGGACTGCTGCCAGTGCCACCGTGCGACGACCACAGGTCAAATGCACCACATGGCCATACCCTGAGGTGATTTAAACCCGCAAACCACCCACCAGAGCGTTGTTTTACAATGTATCAGCTTTATCCTTAATTTATGAGCATGAGTGCATACAGCTTTAAGTTGTGATCTATTTCCACTTCAATCTGCGTGCCAAGTTTCACGCCCTATCAAATTTAAAGTGATTAAAATCGTTTGGAGACCTTGTTATTAGATGCTTTCAAGTCATACTGTTTCTTTCAAAATTATCGAAACATTTTTAGATTTAGGAGTTCATTCTAAAGTAATACATTTTTTTAAGACCAAAAAACGTCAGTCAGTTTAGAAATCTGAAGTTTGATAATTGTAATAGTGAATTGTTTTAAAATGAAGAGACAATTGTTGGCAAATAATCGAGAGTTTAAGTGTCACAACGTCTTTGGTAGATGACTAACTTGCCTCCTGCCATCTATCGCAGGCGCCAGAAAATGCAGTGTGATTGACACTAACAGTTACGAGCCTGTGACTTACACAGACCTCTATTTAAGAACACACTGCTGGTCCTTGTTGCTAGAGTCTGTTATACCTGATTTCATATGGAGCAGTTATGCCCTCGCTTCTAGAAAGAGGATCTCTGATGTACATTCTACTGCTCTTACAAATATGAACAAGAAAGTTCATTTCAAACGTATCAGTCAAATAAATCTAACCTTCCACTCCTTAACCATATACTTTCCAGTAGTGGGACAAAGAGAGAGTAAGCATATTTAGTTAGTGCAGGTTTCCTACATCAGGGGCAGGTATGCACTCAGGAGCAAACCTATTGTTCTGCTTTGATTGACAGGTCATTAACCTATTGTTCTCCTTTGATTGACAGCATTTAGCAGAACAACAAGTTAAGGACCTGTCAATCAGAGGAGAACAATAGGTTTGCCCCTGAGTGCATACCTGCCCCTAATGTAGGCAGCTTGCACTAACAAAATGTGCTCGCTCGTTCTCCCACTCATGATTATATTATTCAAAAATAAGAGAAAGAACCCAGAATATTGCACATACAGAGCAGTACAGGCGCATTATAGCAGCAGCTGAATGTGGCGACCACCCACATTGTTACACACATTGTACCTAGGACCCAGTAAGCATGTTCTGGTACACGCTCTCCATCCCAACTCGTGTCTCTTCAATATCTATTGCTGCGGCCATAGCTTGTCACAGCAGATCTTCCTCTCCCTTCAGGAGGCAGATGTTAAGGGAGATCAGGTGACTGTCTGTTATAATACAGGTCATCCTGCCTACCCTACTGCACATATGGACAACTCTAGGACTTTCTCTTTCCCTCAGCAGACATGGACGCGTTATACATCTGAAATGAAACCGTCGTGGAACAGAAACATTACACTTCCAGACATGGGTTCCTTTTCAAAATGTTATGTACTCAATTCCCTCTAAAAACCCCATAAGTTTATAACGGGAGTTTCTGGACACCATGTGTTTGTCCTTTGAGTTGACTGTATTGTATGTAGACTTCTTGCCAAGCTTCCCCTTCGTGACTGGCTTCAAATATCTGCGTTTTAAGTGATCTGATATCTCTAAATCCGTGATATACTATTTCGGGATATGACTCTACCTTGAGTCTTTTCAGTATTACTATCTGTGGCACACAGTCCGACAGTCAACTACTGATTTATCACGCATTGCACCAGTCAATGAGAGAAAAATCTATAAAGACTTTTTCTACGATCGTGCTGCTGTTTTCTAATGCTGTAGGTGGAAAGGATACTACCATACAATTAGCTTAACAACACACACATGCAGTCTGGTAACAAGAATAGTTTTCTGAAGAAGGGAATGAAAACCTAGAAGTTAATACATCAATGAACTTCCGGATTTCCTTTTCCATCCTTTTCCATTCGAGCAATTTGACTTTAGGAGAGACAAAGGCACCAGAGAGCCGACATTGCTCTCGATGATGGATGCATGACTTAAGAAAAATCAAGATACCACAGGATTTATCGACAAAGAAAATGCGTTCGACGATGTACAATGGCGAAACATGATCCAAATTCTCGGAAAAGTAGGTGCAAGCTATAGGGAAACACGGGAAATATATAGTATATTCAGGGGAGAACAAGAAGAATGGAGGAAAAGGAACTATGTACTCAAATAAAAAGGGAAAATCACATAGCAAATGAGGGGACGAGGTTCTCTGCAGAATTGGCGAGGAGAAGGACATGTGGAAAACATTACGAAGAAGAAGGGTCAGGATGCTAAAACATGTGGCGTGGCGTAAAGGCATGACTAACAAACACTTGAGGGACCTGTAAAGCGCAATGTTGTTGGGGAAGACAGCGATTGGATTATATCCAACAAACAATTGAGAATGGATGAATAGTCTACAGAAAATTGAAGAGGTTGACACAGGAGAGTTGTTAGCGATGGGCTGCACTAAACCAGTGAGAGAAATAACGAGAGTAAAATAACCGACAGTAATGAGTACATTTCGGATAAAGGTTAGGCACCGATGCTGATATCCGTGGATGTAAATGTGAATATCGGCAACATTAATTAATTTGTGCTTAATTGATAAAGGATCGTATCGATGTTACGATTTGCATTTATTTACATTAGATACAGAAAAATAGCCTTCGGTATGAATTCAGTGAATTTATCGACGTTTCTCTTACTCGTATATATATGTCCACGCACGCAACGCAAACCATTGAGTTGTGTAGACCGTTAAAATTAGCTAACACTGTGGTGAATTAACGTAAATTTTATAAAAGTACTACGTGACTAACATTTAACAGTATATAAGGCGAGATGTCATTTGGTAACTTGTCTTCATTTTACTTCCCAGTATTATAGAAATATTCCAAGAAAACCTACTTTAGCAGACGAAAATTCCGGCCAAGTGCAAGCCTATTGTAGGATCTTCGGAGTATTGAATGGATTATTATAGTTTTTTCTCTTTTTTCCTGGCCTTCATCCAGTATCTTCACTCGATCAGCATATTAATGACAACGTTAGTGTGTAGAGGGTAGCCTGATCTTTTTACTGTCGTCCCTTGCCGCCCCCCCCCACCACCGCGCCCTCCTTTCCTCCGCGAGACAGAACTTCTGCACACCAAATGCCTGCTCATAGTGATATCCCATGAGAAAATGTGCGACCGTTGACAAAATCGTGGAAATGAAGGCGGGACGTGGGTAGCAGACCGGTGTTCACCTAGTCGGATGTGGGTGACCACCCCAAAACCGACTCCAGGCTAGCTGGTACGCCAGGCTTCAGTGTTAATCCTCCCATTGGGCTCGATCCGGAACCGGCGTGCCTCCCCATATCCTGGAAGAGGTGTGCTGAAGTGCCAGACGGCTGGTCCCGGCGGAAGTTCGAGTCCTCCCTCGGGCATGGGTGTGTGTGTTTGTCCTTAGGATAATTTAGGTTAAGTAGTGTGTAAGCTTAGGGTTCAAATGGTTCAAATGGCTCTGAGCACTATGCGACTTAACTGCTGAGGTCATCAGGCGCCTAGAACTTAGAACTAATTAAACCTAACTAACCTAAGGACATCACACATATCCATGCCCGAGGCAGGATTCGAACCTGCGACCGTGGCGGTCACGCGGTTCCAGACTGAAGCGCCTTTAACCGCACGGCCACACCGGCCGGCGTAAGCTTAGGGACTAAGCAACTAAGTCCCACAAGATTTCACACACATTTGAAAATTTTTTTGAAGTGCCAATCTATCAGAGCGGGTCACTGGATGAATTAAGGCGGTTCAAAAAATTTTAAAATCCCTGTATACTGATAAAAGACTGGAAATGTGGTTGCGGGGGCGCACGATGTGAATGCGGATAGCATTTCACTTACGTATGCGGACATCTAATGAGGCGCTGTCAAAGTAACACTAGGTATAATTGTAGTTCCACTCACCAAAACACTGGCGGAATGTTGTTATCTCGTGTCGTCGACCAGATTACTCTGATCCTAAGAAGTGAAAAAGTGAAATTTATCGCTGAAAATTATGTGACGACACTAATCAGCTCTGTATGTTTCCTAGCTACTACTCCCCCACCAACGTAATATTGACATTAACTGCGGGCTACTTGCGAGTTGTCGGTTCAGTAGCTCTGTTTCAGTAGTCTGTAAAGCGCAAAATATTTTCCTTCTTCATACGGTATTCACCTTCAGTGGTCAACCCTGACTTGGATCTCTAGTTGTACGCCACTCCACTATTCTGTCGGCATTCCTTTTGATTTCCGCACACTTAGGAAATTGTAGAATTTTAGAACATGTTTTTTGCTCGAGTATCATGTCGTTTTTGGAAACCCAGAATCTACTCTGTAGGAATCAATATGGATTCCGTAAACAGCGATCGTGTGAGACCCAACTCGCTTTATTTGTTCACGAGACCCAGAAAATATTAGATACCGGCTCCCAGGTAGATGCTATTTTTCTTGACTTCCGGAAGGCGTTCGATACAGTTCCGCACTGTCGCCTGATAAACAAAGTAAGAGCCTACGGAATATCAGACCAGCTGTGTGGCTGGATTGAAGAGTTTTTAGGAAACAGAACACAGCATGTTGTTATCAATGGAGAGACGTCTACAGACGTTAAAGTAACCTCTGGCGTGCCACAGGGGAGTGTTATGGGACCATTGTTTTCACAATATATATAAATGACCTAGTAGATAGTGTCGGAAGTTCAATGCGGCTTTTCGCGGATGATACTGTAGTATACAGAGAAGTTGCAGCGTTAGAAAATTGTAGCGAAATGCAGGAAGATCTGCAGCGGATAGGCACTTGGTGCAGGGAGTGGCAACTGACCCTTAACATAGACAAATGTAATGTATTGCGAATACATAGAAAGAAGGATCCTTTATTGTATGATTATATGATAGCGGAACAAACACTGGTAGCAGTTACTTCTGTAAAATATCTGGGAGCATGCGTGCGGAACGATTTGTAGTGGAATGATCATATAAAATTAATTGTTGGTAAGGCGGGTACCAGGTTGAGATTCATTGGGAGAGTGCTTAGAAAATGTAGTCCATCAACAAAGGAGGTGGCTTACAAAACACTCGTTCGACCTATACTTGAGTATTGCTCATCAGTGTGGGAACCGTACCAGATCGGGTTGACCGAGGAGGTAGAGAAGATCCAAAGAAGAGCGGCGCGTTTCGTCACAGGGTTATTTGGTAACCGTGATAGCGTTACGGAGATGTTTAATACACTCAAGTGGCAGACTCTGCAAGAGAGGCGCTCTGCATCGCGGTGTAGCTTGCTCGCCAGGTTTCGAGAGGGTGCGTTTCTGGATGAGGTATCGAATATATTGCTTCCCCCTACTTATACCTCCCGAGGAGATCACGAATGTAAAATTAGAGAGATTAGAGCGCGCACGGAGGCTTTCAGACAGTCGTTCTTCCCGCGAGCCATACGCGACTGGAACAGGAAAGGGAGGTAATGACAGTGGCACGTAAAGTGCCCTCCGCCACACACCGTTGGGTGGCTTGCGGAGTATAAATGTAGATGTAGATGTAGGAACCTCCTGTCTGACTCAAATTGTGCTGTCTGTATGATTTGGTCGTCAGCGGCAATTCTTTCTCTGAATAGCTCATTTTGCCATAGCTCCAATGTTGTTATTGTGTTTTAAAATGTGTCCTACGAGTTTGTTTCTTCTTGTTCGAATGTATATCCAAAGATACCACGTTTCCAACAATTTGATCAGTGCCTTACACTATACTACTGAAAATATTATCTTCGCTTTTCAATCTCCCCAAATGATCTTCAGCATCCTTCGGTACCACCATATCTCCAGAGCTTCTAGCAGACTTCTCTCGTCTTTTCCTATTGTCCGAGTTTCATGGTCTGTTTCCATACTTCTAGACTTACGTTCTTACTGGTGAATAAGGTCTTTTTTTCCCGAAGTTAAACACAGTATTGCAATTTTGGTCTGAGGTATACTGCTCACAATTTAGTTTCGCTTTCGCATATTATGCTGTTTTCCGTATGGGTAAATTCCCCTATCACTCCTAACTCTTCCAGTTATCATTGTCTGAGACAATATTATTCTCCAGTATTGCATAGCATCGCTTTAATTTTTCTCTTGTTTATTCTCACACCAAACTATTGAAAGCATTGTCTCAGATGGGTCAAATTATATTAATTGCACACACATTCGCTATCGTTATATTCCCGTTGCTCCACAAAACTCTATTTGCGACCTTTGGTTATCCGGAAAATTTTGCTCGATTCGACATTCCTTGCCCTTGTCCAACCTTATTATCAGACTTCTGCAACCTGCAGACTTGAGGAAATAATTACATGGTGAGAACACTAATATGTAAATGCACAGGTTTTCACAATCAATGCCAGTGTGAATAAAATCATTTTCTTTGTTAGTCGCTCTGAAGAGAACCGCGGCAAAGACCAGTGAAACATAGATGGGCCTGTTCGTATAGCGTATCGCGCAGCGCGCTATCATGCGAGACAGGATAGTGGATCAGGCCAGGATCGAGTCCTCGCAACGGAATATTGACCATGGCTGGTGCACCGACCACTCTATGAGGATTTTAGATGGTTTCCCACGCTCGTTCAGGCAAAACGCTCTGCTTAACCCCACTGTCCTCCTCAGAAATTGCGATACGCAACCAGCGAAAATAAAATCACACACGGAACTTTAACAGTTTACAGACGGCTTGCACACACGACTTTCCTCCCTAAGATAAGTCACGAGTGTGGCAGTAGGAAGGGCAGCTGAATATATAATTAAATAAAATAAATTTGACAGACTTGGAGCACAGGACTGCCCGCTCTATGGAGGTAAACACTAACGAAAAGAATAAGTGTTCCATAATGATGAAGCGTAAAATGCAAGAGAATTTGATCAAAAATAACTAATGTGCTCTGGTGGCCGTGATAGCCATCACATGGGCGTTCAGCTCTAATGAAATACATATTTACTTGAAGATATGTACGGGGAGTACTTTTGCTTCTTATTACTGCTCTCGCTAGCGTACCAAACATCGACTCAGGAGAGATTTCTGAAGACCGAAAATCTCCACTGCAGGAATTAACATGGATTCCGAAAGGAACGATGGTGTCAAATCCAGTTAGCTCTGTTTGTGCACGAGACCAAGAAATGAGTAGATACAGGTGCCCAGGTAGACGCTGTGTTCGTCGACTTCCGGAAGGCATGCGATACAGTTCCGCTCTGCCGCCTAATGATTTCCCCGGGACTAGAGGAACTTGCAGAGGGCAAAGACTGTTGAGGAAGACAGTTCCCACGTTGCAAGTGCTACTCGGAGATGAAGAGGTTGGCACAGGAGAGGACTTCGTGGCGGGGCGCATCAAATCACTCAGAAGACCGAGCTTAACTACGCCACAATGTCCTAGGACTAATGAGAAGAGTGTAGAAAAGGGGAAATGATGGTAACTAATTCACGTCAGTGGGGAAAAGTCTGCTGACACATCTGTGTCATAAGCCAAATAACTACATCACTGATTGTGATGGTGTTACGTCCATCGTATATACACCACTGGCCATTAAAATTGCTACACCAAGAAGATGACGTGCTCTAGACGTGAAATTTAACCGACAGCAAGAAGATGCTGTGATATGCAAATGATTAGCTTTTCAGAGCATTCACACAAGGTTCGCGCCGTTGGGGACACCTACAACGTACTGACATGAGGAAAGTTTCCAACCGATTTCTCATACACAAACAGCAGTTGACCGGCGTTACATGGTGAAACGTTGTTGTGATGCCTCGTGTAAGGAGGAGAAATGCGTACCACCACATTTCCGACTTTGATAAAGGTCGGATTGTAGTCTATCGCGATTGCGGTTTATCGTATCGCGACATTACTGCTCGCGTTGTTCGAGATGACTGTTAGCAGAATATGGAATCGGGGGTTCAGGAGGGTAATACGGAACGCCGTGCTGGATCCCAATGGCATAGTATCACTAGCAGTCGAGATGACAGGCATCTTATCCGCATGGCTGTAACGGATCGTGCAGCCACGTCTCGATCCCTGAGTCAACAGATGGGGACGTTTGCAAGGCAACAACCATCTGCACGAACAGTTCGACGACGTAGCAGCACCATGGACTATCAGCTCGGAGACAATGGCTGCGGTTACCCTTGACATTGCATCACAGACAGGAGCTCCTGCGATGGTGTACTCAACGACGAACCTGGGTGCACGAATGGCAAAACGTCATTTTTTCGGATGAATCCAGGTTCTGTTTACAGCATCGTGATGGTCGCATCCATGTTTGGCGACATCGCGGTTAACAGACATTGGAAGCGTGTATTCGTCATCGCCATACTGGTGTATCATCCGGCGTGTTGGTATGGGGTACCATTTGTTACACGTCTCGGCCACCTCTTGTTCGCATTGACGGCACTTTGAACAGTGGACGTTACATTTCAGATGTGTTACGACCCGTGGTTCTACCCCTTATCCGATCCCTTCGAAACCCTACATTTCAGCAGGAAAATGCACGACCGCAAGTTGCAGGTCCTGTACGGGCCTTTCTGGATACAGAAAATGTTCGACTGCTGCCCTGGCCAGCACATTCTCCAGATCTCTCACCAACTGGAAACGTCTGGTCAATGGTCGCCGAGCAACTGACTCGTCGCAATACGTCACTCACTGCTGTTGATGAACTGTTGCATCGTGTTGAAGCTGCATGGGCAGCTGTACCTGTACACGCCATCCAAGCTCTGTTTGACTCAATGGCCGGGCGTATGAAGGCCGTTATTACGGCCAGAGGTGGTTGTTCTGGGTACTGATTTCTCACGATCTATGCACCCAAATTGAGTGAAAATGTAATCACATACCAGTTCTAGTATAATATATTTGTCCAATGAATCCTCGTTTATCATCTGCGTTTCTTCTTGGTGTAGCAATTTTAATGGCCAGCAGTGTACAACCATTTTAGAAGCCGCAGTCTCAGTAACAGTATCTGGTCGTGCCATCTGCATATCTGCTTCCGACAGAATGACAGCCTAACTAATTAGAGGATAACTTGGTTGGTGGTTTCTGATGTGCTCTCCGTTGCCGAGAGAAGACTTTACCTCTGAGATCACATCCAGCCAGTTTTAGTGGCACTTACTCACTGCAAGCTGCCAGTTTTGCTCGCTTACTGTCTTGAGTAAATAAAATGTAGACGATCCTGGGCTCTCCCCTGCAAACTATCACTGTTGAGCGAAACACCTGCGTACCGCCTCTATGGCTGTACACTGTAGTGGCTCCTTGTCTATACAGTCTGAGTCACGAGGTTTTCCCCCGGTTGCAGGAGGTTATTCCTTAAGTTAACTGAAATAAAAAATGTAAATACAGTCATGTAATCAGATCGTTAAGTAAGGAAGTACAACTAAGTTACAAGATATATCACGGTGTATGGAGCGCTACACGTGTGTTCACAGGACACTCGATCAGTCTTAGGTAGAGCATCGAGTGGTACGTTTGCGTAACAACCACGTTGTTGATACTGCAGTCACTGTTTGCTGTTATTGTCTCCTGTGTACAGTACACTTTGCGATGTCGTACAAGTTTTCACCGCAGAAGTATGGAGAGGTGGTGTACATTCTGGGCTTCTGTGATGGTTGTCGAGTATCACCGTCGGTATCCTAACCGTAGCATTCCGAGTGCCAAAACATATAGTGGAACATATCGAACATTGTTTCCAGAATGAGATTTTCACTCTGCAGCGGAGTGTGCGCTGATATGAAACTTCCTGGCAGATTAAAACTGTGTGCCCGACCGAGACTCGAACTCGGGACCTTTGCCTTTCGCGGGCAAGTGCTCTACCAACTGAGCTACCGAAGCACGACTCACGCACGGTACTCACAGCTTTACTTCTGGCAGTACCTCGTCTCCTACCTTCCAAACTTTACAGAAGCACTCCTGCGAACCTTGCAGAACTCGAGGTACTGGCAGAAGTAAAGCTGTGAGTACAGGGCGTGAGTCGTGCTTCGGTAGCTCAGTTGGTAGAGCACTTGCCCGCGAAAGGCAAAGGTCCCGAGTGCGAGTCTCGGTCGGGCACACAGTTTTAATCTGCCAGGAAGTTTCATATCGAACATTGCTAGAAACTGGTACTCTTACCGGTATTCGTATGAGCGTAGTCCTCGTTCAAGACGCCTAGCTACCCGATTGAACGTTTCACAGTCTAAGGTATGTAGGATTCTTCATGAGAATGGACTGTATCCTTTTCAGTTGGAGAAAGTTCACCATTTAGAGCCACATTATTGTGCCAAGCGTTTGAACTTTTGTTACTGGTTAAATGGAAACCGGCAGCTCTATCGCTTCGTAATGTTCAGTGCTGAGGCAACCTTTACAAGAGATGGCATCAACAACATGCATAACATGTATGTCTGGGCAGACGAAATTCCCCATGCCACGGTAGTACTTCAGTTTCAATGCAGACTCAGTGTCAATGTCTGGTGTGGTGCTGTGTGTGACCTGTTACTGGGGCGGTTTATTCTCCCGAGAAATTTAAATGGTCAGATGTACGGTAACTTTTCACGAGAAGACTTACCGCAGCTTCTTGAAGATGTTAAAAAAAAATGGTTCAAATGGCTCTGAGCACTATGGGACTCAACTGCTGAGGTCATTAGTCCCCTAGAACTTAGAACTAGTTAAACCTAACTAACCTAAGGACATCACAAATATCCATGCCCGAGGCAGGATTCGAACCTGCGACCGTAGCGGCCTTGCGGTTCCAGACTGCAGCGCCTTTAACCGCACGGCCACTTTTTTTTTTTTTTTTTTTTTTTTTTTTTTATTTTTTTTTTATTGAATAAACGGAGAGTACATATATATATACACAAAGCAAAAGTTCTTCAAGGTACCAGTTAAACATATACAAATGAGTGTTAGGTAAACAAATTATTAGAATAACATTAAATACAACAAAATGTAACACATCCTGTTTCTCCTTTTTGTTTTCTTTTTCTAATTATTGAACCAACTAAAAGTACATATAGACTAACTATGCAAGAGTTCTTCAAGGTACCATTGAAACACATACAAATGACTGTTAGTTAAACAAAAAAATATTAAAAAGGAAAACATTAAATACAACAAAATATAACATGTTCTGTCTTCTTCCTTTTTTTTTTTTTTGTAAGTTTGTTTGTGTTCTTGGTCGATGCATGAGAACGTGGATAAGGGTGTTGCATCATGTGACAGGTAGGCATGGTACACCCCAACTTTGAGGGGGGTCAAGGAAGACGCTGCGGAGAAAACCGGCAAAAGTTTGTCGGTAAGATGGTTTTCGGCTGAGGGTGCTATGCGCGGTCACAACTTTGTACCAGAAGTCAAGGGCAGTATGCGGACCACTCTGAAAGAGGTATTCTAAAGCCAGTCCTCGAAACCAGATTAGGGTATGGTGCTTAGCAAGAGGGTAATGAAATGTTTGGGGCAACAAAAGGAAATCCGGGGTTACCGTCGTCGGCGGGGCACGGAGGTAAAAGCCCACGATTCGTTGGATGAGGAGCCATACATGTTGTTTCAGGGGGCACGTAAGACGGTGCTCGTCGGTGTCTTCGAGCTGACAGTCAGGGCAGAGTGGGGAGGTGGCCAGTCCTATGCGATAAAGTCGACTATTAGTCGGGAATTTTCCATAGACTAAAACATACCAGAGTGCAGACACAGACGACGGTAAAAAGGGTGCATGCACACACCCCCAAACCGTGCGCCAGTTAATATCAGGATGCTGTAGCACCATGGGGTCGCAAGGGTTGGACAGCATAAACAAACGATAGTAATCTTTTGTACGGTGAGGACGGGTGACTGGAAGATCGGCCCGAACGTAGCTGAGTTCGAGGAAACAATTGGCGACGTAGTACAATAATGAAGAAATAGGTGCCACATTGATCGGCGGATCGAGAGAAGCTGGTCGGAGGATATCTAAGAGACTGCGTGTTAAGGACGGGACCGGCCCCTGCCAGTGCCGCAACAGAGTGTGGACAAAGAGTGCGGAAGATCGTGCCCGCACGTTGACGAGTCCGAGGCCACCTTTTGCAGGAGGCAGTGTTAGAGTGTTGTAGCGGACTTTGAAAAGTGCCCCTGCTGACACGAAATATCCAAAGGCTGATTGGATGCGGCGGCCAAGGAGTAACGGCATTGGGAGTATCTGGGCGACGTGTACCAGTTTAGGGGCGACATACATGTTGACATAGGACACACGTTGGAGTTGGTTTAAGTTACGGTGCACTTGACCGCGGACATGGTGCCGAATCGACTGCAAAAGCCGCCGGTAAGCCAGGGCCGCTGTGCGGTGTGTGGAGCTCGTAAATTCGATACCCAAGTAACGAAGGGTGGCACTGACTGGGAGTGGGGTCGGCACCATAGCCGGGAGGCCGCGCCCAATGTGCATCATAGTCGATTTACGGACATTAAGAATGCTACCAGAATGACGTCCATACTGGTGGATCCATTGGATGGCGTCATTGAGTTCCGTGGGGGAGCAGGTGAGAAAGAGGAGATCGTCCGCATAAGCCCTACAGTGAAAGGTGTAGTCGCGCAAAGTGAGGCCCTGCAGTCTAGAGGTAAGTCCAGTGATGAGGGGCTCAAGTGCAATGGCATATAGTAAAGTAGACATAGGGCATCCCTGACGCACAGAGCGGCGTATAGGGATCGGTCCTACAAGCCTCCCATTGACTTGTACCATGGAGACCGCGGGAAGTAGTAACCGGCGAATGGCATCCACAAAAAGCAATGGGAACCCCATACGTGTCGCCACCATGAGGAGGAATGGGTGTCGAACGCGATCAAAGGCATTCGTGAAATCGACGGATACCAGTGCTGCACGAAGGCGACAAACCGACGCCAGTGCAATGAGGTCACGGCATTCTCCTAGGGCTGTTTGTAAGGTGGCCCCACAACCACGTGCAGTCTGCTCAGGTGAAAGGACCGTAGGTAAGACGGTGCGTATGCGCGCTGCTAAGAGGCGTGCATAGATTTTATAGTCTGCATTCAGTAGTGTAAGGGGGCGATATGCAGAGACATGAGACCCTCCTTTCGGTTTAGGCACAGGTAGAAGAATGCCAGTGACGAATTCAGGTGGAATTGGGAAGGACGGAGTAAAGAGTTCCTGAATCATTTCCGTCCAGCGAGGAAGCATTAACGTGGTGAACGCCCGGTAAAACTCCACTGGGAGACCATCTGGTCCGGGTGATTTGTTCTTGGCCCCTTTGTTGATCGCATCTACCACCTCTTCTGCGGTGATTGCAGACATCATGGACGTTGACTCCGCTACGGTGAGCGTCCGATCAGGGGAAGGACGGAGATCATCAGGAATGGGCGTCGCCATCGGTTCATCATCATAAAATTGGCGATAATGTTCAGCAAAGGCAGACACCACCGCCGCCTGTGTTGTGTGGTGAACACCATCGGAGGTCGTGATGTTGGGGACAAAAAGTCGACGTCGATGACTATGGTCGGATGCGGCATGGATTGTGGATGGGGCTTCGTCGTGGAGGAGGTCTTGTCGTCGGGAACGCACCACGACACCATGCAGTCGTGCACGTTGAAGAGAGAGGAGACGAGCTTTAGTACGCTGTCGTTCCCTATGGGTGTCAGGTGATGGAGGGAGCGCATCGAGCTCACGGAGGACGGCGTAGTGAAAATTTGTGGTGTCTCGATGCCATGCTGCTGCGTCCTTGCCACATTGTATGAAGGCCTTTCTGATCGCCGGTTTGGCACATTTGAGCCACCAATGGAACGTGGATGTGTACTGCGGAAGGCGTCTTTCGCAAGACGCCCATGTAGTGGCAATACGTTGTCGGCAGTGTGGATCGTTAAGGAGGGAGGTATTAAGCTTCCAGTAACCCCTGCCGCGCCACACTGACTGAGGTGGCAGAGCCAGGGAGCAAATGACGGCGCAGTGGTCCGAAAATGCAAGGGGCCATCGTTCAGCTTGGGCGACTTCATTGCGAAGTTGGGCAGAGACATAAAACCGGTCCAGTCTGCTCGCAGAATGTGCTGTATAATGGGTAAAACCGGGGGTATTGCCATGAATTTTCTCCCAAACGTCCACTAGATGAAAATCTTCGATTAAGGTGAGCAGCGCCGGGCATGGCGAATAACCAGGCACTTGGTCCTGCGGATGGAGGACACAGTTGAAATCGCCTCCCATGATAAGGCGATCATAGCGGCCAGAAAACAGGGGCGCCACGTCATGTCCGAAGAAAGTGGACCGCTGCCGACGGTTCGTGGAGCCAGACGGAGCGTAGATATTGATGACGCGCGTGTTGAAGATGGTAACAGCCATGCCTCTTCCACAGGGAAGGATTGTCGTGTCCGTGAGTGGGATTCCTTCGCGTATGTAGAAAGCCACTCCACGCCCTGATTGATCACATGTGGAAGTGTATGAGTCGTAGCCGTAGACTGGTGGTAGTGTGGCAACGCGTACTTCCTGAAGAAGGGCGACGTCGACGTCAGAGGCCCGAAGCATGTCACATAGGAGTTGCAACTTGGGTGCAGTGCCGATCATGTTGATGTTCAGTGTGGCAAACCGGTACGTTTGTTTCAGTGGTGGTGGACGCGCATCTACCATCACCAAGGGGAGGGCACCGACAGGAAGTCCCGTCCCATCAGCTGCAATGCCTCGCTTTTGATGTTAACCGGCAGCCTTGTCCGGCGGAGGCAACTCATCCGGAGGAGGGGGCGTATCTTCCTCAACGTCGTCGGCCCATGTTCCTGTGCCGTGGGTCTGTCCAATGTCCATGGGAATGGCGTCGTGGTTAGAGAGATCTGGAGTTGTCGGCGGGGAGACAGGCGTCTCAACCTGCGCACCGATCGTTACATTGTGCGGGGCGACCTCCATGGTGGTCTCGTCCTGCGAAACGTCTTGTTCATCTTGAAAGTTGTCCGCCGACCTCTGCGTCGAGATGTCGGCTGGCTGGGTGTTGTCTTCGTCGTCGCGGGTGGCGATGCTTTGAGAGCCCGTGGGTGAACGGCGACGGCGTTTGCGCCTACGTGGCGAGCGTTGTTTGCGCACGTGTTCCTCAGTGTCGGACGACGGCAAGGAGGAACGTCGACCTGGTTCGAAGGCGTCGGTGGGTACAACGAGATTGTCAAACAGGTGTTGTGAAGAAGTACTGTTCTCCTCAGCGTCCGGTGCGGGAGCCTGTTCGGCGGCAAGGTTGTCAGGTGGGACGTCCGCACCGTCCATAGGTGACTGGGACGGTGGGACGTGCCGATCGCAAGGACCGGGCGACGGACGGGATGAAACTGTAGACGTGGCAAGAGCCGCTGCGTAAGTGACCGGCAGGGCGGTCATCGTGGGTGTGACGGACGCTTCCGACAACGGGAGCTGCGCGACACGCCGTTGAATGCATTCAGACCGTAGGTGACCTTCTTTCCCGCAACCGGAACAGGTCCGAGGTTGGCCGTCGTACATTATAATGGCACGGCAGCCTCCGATACGTAGATAGGAAGGCACGTGTTTCTGCAACTCGATGCGGACCTGTCTAACACCGTTTAAAACGGGATAGGTTTGAAATTGTACCCATCGTTCGGCAACATGTTCCAGAACGTTGCCATAGGGACGGAGCGCCTCGATGACGACGTCTGCAGGTAGTTCGAACGGCAGTTCGAAGATCCGTATCGTCCGTATGCCGAGACCTGCGTGATCGACGGTAACGGGTCCGACGTTGCCGTCGGAATGACAGAAGCGCAGTCCACGTTTGGCCTCTTGAAGCACCTTGTCGCACGCCGCATCGTTGATCATTTTGACGTAGACGGTACTGCTAACTATGGACAAGTGGATACCAATTAGATCCGTTGGAGGTATCTTAACTTCATCGCGTATAAATCGTTCTACCTCCAGGGCCTTGGGTCGGGCGAAGTCGGAACAAAAGTTGAAACGTAGTGTCTTCTTCCGATAGTTGTGCGCCATGGTGGTCTAGAAGAGAAAACGGCACTTACAGCGGCCGAAGTAAACACAAACACACCGTGCGCGCTTCGCCCGCAGCGCTCTGGCGCGTGACCGCCTCGCAGCACTGCCGGCGGCAAACTGCCACTTCGGCCGGCTGAAGATGTTCCTCTGGAAACAAGACGCCACGTGTACGTCCAACACGACGGGGCACCTGCACACTTCCACCATGTGGTAACAGCTTGTAAGAGGTCCATGATTAAAGAATTTGTTGCTAGCGCACTTGAGCAGATGTAATTTCGATGGATTGCTCACGCGCTGCCTGCGATATGTAGGCTATAAGAGAATCTCAGACCAAAGAGCAGTGTTGACTGCAGTAGGAACTGTGTGGTAGTTAGAGTAAGTAAGTAGTTGCTAACGTGCAGTCCGGTGTATCGAGTTGGCTGGGCCGGCCGTGTGGAGCGATGGCGGTGCCTGAGCATTGTAGTATAAGCTAAAAGCAGCCTCGCGCATATGTTGTATTATTATATCAAGTCCCATGTAAATGTTTAAAAAAATCTCTTAATAATAATCTTTCTCATAAGAAGTAACTTCTGACAATCATTCATCTCAATTTAAAGAATTTACTAATTTCTCCAATCAATGGTCATCCCGATTATTGTAAAGAAAAATCAGTTGTTTCTTTTTATACATGACAAATCTATCGGCCAGCATTGCACTGAGCTCAGCCAGAAAAATTTCATATAGGAGCATATATATATATATATATATATATATATATATATATATATATATATATATATATATATATATATATGCGCTATCCGGCGACCTTATTGAGGTAAGAATTTTCAATTTATTCTGAATGATCTTTCAGAGCCATGACGCAGCACTGCTGACGATCAAAATTTACCAGTTTAAATTCACAGTCAATTATTGAAAGGTTATAAGTGAGCCACAATTTTTATTGAGAGATAAGTCACATTTTATTATTGATAGGTTACGGAAATTAACTGTTGCGAGGTTGCGCTGAATGTTAATTATACACTTATATTTTTTACTATTGGTAGGTTACGGAATAATAAACTGCTGCTAGGTTACACTAAATGTCAATGCTATTCATATATGGCCGGCCGAAGTGGCCGTGCGGTTAAAGGCGCTGCAGTCTGGAACCGCAAGACCGCTACGGTCGCAGGTTCGAATCCTGCCTCGGGCATGGATGTTTGTGATGTCCTTAGGTTAGTTAGGTTTAACTAGTTCTAAGTTCTAGGGGACTAATGACCTCAGCAGTTGAGTCCCATAGTTCTCAGAGCCAGCTATTCATATTTTCACTGTTGGGTAGTTACGCTAAGTGTGAATATTATTTTATTGTGGGCAGGTTACACTCACTGTTGGGAGGTTACAAGCTTACCTTAATAGGCAATTCCCACATCGATGGATAGGTCGCGGGGGCCCTATCAACTGGCCTGCCAGATCCCCAGATTTAACACCCCTAGATTACTGCATCTGGGGGTGGATGAAAGACATCGTGTACGAAGTTAAGGTGGAAACACGAGAAGAATTGATGTAACGCATTTTCGATGCCGCAACGTGAGTAAGGAACGAGCGTGTGGAATTACGGAATGCTACTCGAGCGGTTCACTCCCGTGCGAAACTCTGCCTTCAAATGCAGGGAGGAAGTTTTGGACTCTTTCTTTAATCCACTCTGAATGCAAATGACTGCTACAAAATTGTTTATTATCTGCATATTTGATAGTCAAATCCTACAATAAAAGTTTTTTTTCTGCGATTTTCCACAGTTTTTCACTTATTGCAGCTCCTTCATTTTGGATATGATCCCATTACTTTATTTACATTTTTTGTTTCAAATAACCTAAGAAATAACCTGCAGAAACCGGGGAAGACCTCGTGACTCATCCTGCATGTACTATGTTGCTAGTTTGAATCCAGGGCTTCCACCTTCATAATACCCGTCATCCTAAGCTGTTAGCGCCCATTTAACCGTACAGCCATCTTCGAGAGCAGTGGAGTGGGCCACAACACTATAGTTCAATTCTTTTATCTTGGCGGCTCGCGCATGCCCGCCCAGACGCGGGAGATTGCTGCATTGCCAGTTGCACACGACGCACGCGCCAAGAGAAGCAGCGCCATAGTACAGTACAGCTCGCAAACTGACGTCTATGGGAAAGCGCGCAGTTTATGAAGTAAAGCCACCACGGCCGCATTAACCCTTTCGCTGCTACAGAGACGTGCTCCCCGCATTCCGCGCTGTGCGCGATTTTCTCATCACTGCACTGCTCGCCTGTGCTGACACATGGTGTTCCCACTGCATTGAGACACATAATTTGATTCCACAAAAACTATTTGGCCCAAAAATTAGATTTTTACACATTTTCTTGACTGATACCTTCCCCCCATAAATGACTTAATTTTGTTTCGATGGACAACGCAGTTATTATGCAGCATTAAATATAGTAAACCATCGCACGAAATTTTGAAGAGTTTGCAGAGGTAAAAGCCCATAGAGTATACTTCCCGTATGGTCAATTTTAGTTGCCACAATGTTGAGAATGAACTGTGGACAAGATACCTAAATTTCATATAAAATGTGATAGATTGAAGTGCTTTAAAATAAAGCCAAACGAGCCCGGTGTAAATAAAACTTTTATTACAGTCGCGAAAGACGGAATATTTCTCAATATTACATACGACACTTATGTGGTACTTAAATTAAATGAGATATTGTTATACAGTAAATTTTATATGAAATTTAGGTATCTTCTCCACATTTCATTCTCAACATTGTGGCAACTAAAATCGACCATACGGAAAGTATACGCTATGGACTTTGCAAATTCAAAATTTCGTGCAATGGTTTACTACATTTAATGCTGCACAATAACTGGGTTGAACATCGAAACAAAATTAAGTCATTTATGGGGGGAAGGTATCAGTCGAGAAGATGTGTACAAATCTAATTTTTGGGCCAAATAGGTTTTGTGAAATCGAATGATAAGTGTGTCAAAGCAGTGGGAACACCATGTGTCTGCACAGGCGAGCAGTGCAGTGATGACAAAATCGCGCACAGCGCGGAATGCGGGGAGCACGTGTCTGCAGCAGCGAAAGGGTTAACGAAGAGACAAAGCACTAGAAATTTCAAAAAATTGCATTCAAACGAATAAAATTCGTGAGGTAAGACACTTCGATATTGTTTTTAAATAAAGAAAATATTAAGCACCAAACAAGGTTCGAACTCTTCACCTTTCGTTTGTTGGTCCAATGCCTTAACAGTTTTTTTTTTTTTTTTTTTTTTTTTTAATATTCAACTGTGTGCCCGACCGAGACTCGAACTCGGGACCTTTGCCTTTCGCGGGCAAGTGCTCTACCAACTTTTTTTTCCAATAATTAAACTAATGTGTTAAAGATAATGTAGGATTGGGAAACTTTCTGAATAATTGGTGGAATAACCAAAGAAAATTAAACAGAAGAAAAAGAGTGCTAGAGGAGGAATCGAACACGAGACCTCTGGTGTAAGAATCCGAGCCCTAAACACCTTTTTTATTTTTTTTATTTTTGGTAAGTGCTCTACCAACTTGTTTTTTTTTCCCGCTGCCAACCTTATATATATGGAAAAAAGGCGTCTTTCAGTTACAACAAACAAAATTAGAAAATTACAGCCGTAGCAACAACAGAACAAGAGTTCCTTCTAAACTATGAAAAAGAAATTGAAATTAATAGTGTGAAGATAAATAATAACGAAAGAAAAATGTAACCAAATCCCGCACGCCATTCCATGTGCATGAGCCCTCGGCGTACAGATTCCATGTTCCAAATTATTACAACATTTCGCGGCGTGTGGAGCCCCATGTCGGCGGTCATCCTCTGCCCGGTACTCCCAACTGTGAGGGGGGTTGTCGAAGACACTGCGCAAATAGTTCGCAAATAGCTGTCGGTATCGGGGTGTATACTCAAGTGTGCTATGACTGTCCTGGAGAAATTGCAAGGAATCAAGCACCATCTTCTCATCATCGCGAAAGAGGTAGTATATGGACATGCCTTTAAACCATGTGGGAGCGTGAGTCTTCGCAGGTGGGAAATAAGTATCCTCTGGACAAAGGAGGAGCCGTGGCTCAATTGTGCGAGGCGCGATACGTAGGTAGCAGGCGAGGATCTTCTGCACTAGCAGCCATACCTCTAACGCCGATCCACATGTTAAACGGTGTTCGTCAGTATCCACGAGGTGGCAACGTGGGCAAAGGGGGGAATCCGTCATCCCAATAGCGTGCAGCCGTTGTCGTGTTACAACCTTCCCGTTCACCACCTGGTACCACGCGGCTCGTACCCGCGTGGGGAGGAACGGCTTCTGGACCGCTCCCCACACTGCCGGCCATAGGGTCGTAGGGCTCTTCCTCTCAATCACATTCCGAGGTATGGACCTTAGCAGCAGTCTGTAAACGTCTCTCGCCTTGGGAGTGCGAGTGTTGGGAAGGTCTAGGTGCACGTAACTATATTCAAGAATAAATGCCGAGAGGTGCGAGAGTGAAGGTGTAATGTGCGCAACCGTGACAGGTGGCAGAAGAGACGCCGGCAGCAATTCCTCTAACAGACGTCCCGTAAGGGAAGCATCTTTGTGGGTCCACAATTTCATCATTGTGCACAAGTATAACGCTGTAGCTCTTGCTCGTACATTTGTAAGTCCCAGTCCGCCATCACGCGGAGGGAGGGTGAGTGTTTCGTAGCGGACTTTGAATAGGTGTCCGGCGGTAAGGTAATATCCAAACGCTGCTTGCAGTCTGTGTGCCATCGCTGTCGATATCGGTAGGACCTGGGCCATGTGGATCATCTTAGTCGCCACGTGAAGGTTGAGGTATTCCACACGCTGTAGGAGGTCCATCCGCCGAAGTAAGTTCCGGCGAACTTCTGTGCGTATGGCCTGTAGTAATCGTGAAGAGTTCATTGCAGCCGTGCGGCGCACATCCTGTGTAAATGTCATGCCCAAGAACCGGATCTTGTTAACTAGTGGGATTGGGGCTAAAGCGTCCTCCTGTAGACCTCTCCCAATCGGCATCGCTGCCGACTTGGCCACATTCATGAGGCTGCCCGCTGCCAATCCATAGCGATTGATACATTGTATCACCGATCGTACCCCGTCACCAGATCGGACAAGTAAAAGAAGGTCATCGGCATATATCCTGCAGTGAAAGGTGTGATCCCTCAATGACATTCCCGAGAGCCTGTTTTTCAACCCTCCGACAAGTGGTTCGAGTTCGATCGCGTAAAGGATCATGGAGAGTGGGCATCCTTGGCGAACTGACCGTCGGATCGGAAAGGGACCCGCAATCCGTCCATTCACCAGTACACGGGATGCAGCTCCACGGAAAAGGCGCTGAAAGATGTCGAGAAAGTCAGGCGGGAAGCCCATACGGGCCATAACGGACAGAAGGAACTTGTGGCGAACTCTGTCGAAGGCGTGGTCGAAATCAATGGAGATCAGAGCGGCTCGAAGGCGACAGGATGTGGCGATGGCTATTAAATCCCTGCATTCGCTGGTTGCCGTTTGCATGTTGGTCAGTCCGCCCTGTGTCGTTTGCTCCATTGAGAGGAGTAGGGGCAGAACCTGCTTTATGCGGCTGGCGAGTAGTCGGGCGAAGATTTTATAGTCCGAGTTGAGCATTGTAATGGGCCTGTAGTCCTCGACCGTCCGACCTCTGGAAGGCTTGTGTATCGGTATAAGGAGACCTTCCACGAATGCAGGTGGCACGTGGGAACCGGGGGTCATCAGTTCTTGGTACATGCTGATCCATCGGGGCATCATTAGATCGCGGAAGGTCTGATAAAACTCGAGCGGCAGTCCGTCTGGCCCGGGAGATTTGTTGAGTGCTCCCTTGTTAAGCGCGTCCTCGATGTCGTCCCGTGTAATCCCACCTAACAGCGTCGCCGCTGCTGCATTGTCGAGGGTGCGCGACACGTGCTGCAGTATGTCGTGATCGTCCGCTTCCTCTTCCTCTGTATTCACCTCGTCGTAAAACTGGCGATAGTGATCTGCAAAGGCTTCTGTAACCGCGGCCTGAGTCAGTACGACCCTACCACCCGGCAATACGAGGTCCGTGATCAGCTGCTGTCGGCGACGGCGGCTGTCGAGCACGATGTGATGCATAGACGGGTTTTCTCCTTCCGCTCGGTCGTGACGTCGCGATCGCACGACGACCCCCTCCAAACGTTTCCTCGTAAGAGACAATATTTGACCTTTAATTCGGCGGCTTTCCATTTGTCGGTTTGGAGATGGTGGTTGGCCGTCGAGTTCGCGAAGCATCGTGTAATAAAAGTCCAATGTGTGACGATGCCAAGCTGCGATATCTTTACCGAATTGAGTTAGCACACGCCGAAACGCTGGTTTTGCACAGTCCACCCACCATGCTAGAGTCGAAGGATATCGGGGAAGACGACGTTCGCAATCCAGCCATGTGTTGGTGGTAATTCGACGGCATTCCGGGTCTTGAAGATGTGCCACATTCAGCTTCCAGGGTCCTCGGCTGCGCCATATTCGCTGCTGTTGTAGAGTGAGTGTGCATATGAAAGCGCTATGATCGGAGAAGGCAAGCGGCCAACGTTCGGCGTCCAATACTCCCGGCGCTAGAGCTCGTGAGACATAAATGCGGTATAGGCGACTGGCCGAGTGACTAGTAAGGTATGTCGGCCCGGGACGGTCACCGTGCACTGTCTCCCACGTGTCAGTGAGAAGCAGATCACGAACCAGGAGCCGAAGTTCTTGACAAGTCGAGAAGTGTGGGACTTGGTCTTTGGGGTGGAGCACACAGTTAAAGTCGCCGCCGAAGATATATTGATCGTAGCGGCTGATGAAGAGGGGGGCGATATCCTCCGAGTAGAACAGCGATCGTTCGCGGCGTTGGCCAGTTCCTGATGGAGCGTAGATGTTAATGATGTGTGTGCCCAGTGCTGTGATCGCCAGCCCCCTTCCTGACGGAAGGTAAGTCACGTCTTCGATGGCAATTCCGTCGCGCACTAGTATTGCCGTACCGCCGCCACTCCGGTCCGCCGGTGACATATGTGTCACGTAACCGTAGAAAACGGGGAGGGCCGCTATATACACTTCTTGCAACAGGGCAATGTCAACATCCGAAGAACGAAGCATCTCACGCAGCAACTGGATCTTCACTGCCGTTCGTATCGTGTTGAGGTCAAGCGTGGCGATACGATATGCTTGTTGCCGAACCGCAGGTGTTAAGTTATCCATTAAGACTGGAATTGCCTATGGCGCTTCTGACTCTATTGACACCTCCGCATCCCCACAAACCTCACCTGAAGTCCTTTCTGGAGAGCCGGCGCCAATGGCGTGGGCCCTGTTGGCGTAACTTGCATGGTTTCGTCGTCGTCGCGGTCATCCGCCCACGTCGGGGAACTCAATGCAAGATCTGCTTCCCTAGCGTCCTCAGGACTCGGCATGGGTGCTTGCACTCGAGAAGGTGGTGGGCAGCATCTGTCCTGCATATCGGCATCCGATGTTGCCACTGTAGGTGTATGTGGTTTGTCCTCAGTTCCGGTCGGTGGTGCCACACTGCCGCAAATGGCGGCTGCCTCTGTGGTAGCGTCGTCATTGAAGGTGGAGTCTTCGTCCTCTGGAGGCTGCGTCGCTTCCCGTTCGGAAGTTGCTCTACGCCTCCGCTTCCGCCGCTTCGGGGAGCGTTGCTTCCTGGAGTGTCCTTCTGTGTCAGACGACAGCAAAGATTCCCGACGTTCCGGCACAAAGGCAGCTGTAGGCACAATAAGCGAGTCTACGGCCATGCTATCGTCATGTATGTTGTTATCCGTCGACGGGGGCGGCGGCATCGGAAGTGAATCCGGAGCTTGTGGAACGGGTGTGTCGTCATCGCCCTGTATTGGAGGATGGAGCCGCGACCCAACAGTGGATGTCGGCTGTCGTGGTGAAGTGGTAGCTGTCGTGAGGGCTGCTGCATAAGTCACGGGAAGCAGCGTCGGCTGCGATGGCGGGTCGGCGTCAGCCGGCGGCAGTTGCGTGATTCGACGTTGGAGACATTCTGATCTAAGGTGTCCCTCCTTCCCACAACCAGAGCAGGTCTTTGGTTGCCCATCGTAGATGACGATGGCACGGCAGCCACCGATAGTCAGATATGAAGGTACATGTCTTTTAAGTTCTATTCTGACCTGGCGGACTCCATTCAGCACAGGATATGTCTGGAATTGCGTCCATTTCTCCGCAATATGATCATGGACCGTGCCGTAGGGGCGCAGCGCTGTCACGACGTCCTCCGCCGGTAATTCGAAAGGAAGTTCGAAAATTCTGATCGTGCGAAGTCCCATGCCAGAATAATCGACGTGTACAGTCCCCACATTGCCATCAGCATGGCAGAAACGGAGGCCCTGTTTCGTGTCCCGAAGGATCCGTTCACATGTTGCGTCGTTGATGATCTTGACATATACGATACTACTCACAATGGACAAGTGAATGCCGAGAATGTCGGTCGCCGGGATTTTAACTTCTTCTCGTAGAAATCGTTCGACTTCGAGTGCTTTGGGCCGTGCAAATTCGTTGCGGAACGTAAATTTGAGCGTCGATTTTCTGTATTGGTGCGCCATGGTGATCTATATGCTGAGTACGGCACGCGCGAAACGGCCGAGTACGATGTAAACAACACAAGCGCTCTCTCCGCGGCAGGAACACAAACAGCGCGTCCTCACCGCAGCACAACCAAAGGCCAACTGTTCAGTTACGCTACTGCAGCTTGTCCAACAATATAACTCCATGAGGAGTCTAACAGGTCATGTAAAATACTGACAAACCCTGTTGGTATGACTATGAATTACTCACACTTCGTCGAATTACAATAGGAAATAAACAATTACCGCTGTTCTTTATTGCGAAAAAGCGGTTGGTGAGATTGATACAAACACCTTTCCTTGCTATCGCCTGAATTAGGAGTCTTACTGCTTGTTTGGTTTAATTAATAGAATATGAAGCAATTGGTATAAAGAATGCTTTTTCCAAACTTTCCATAAAAGAAAGTCTGCTATCAAGACATTGCTTTTGTTCTATTATTTTATTTATGAGTGAACGTTTCTAAAACTGAAGACACTCGTCTTCTTTAGATGTTCTGTACTTCCTCCACCAATCCTATCTGGTTCATACCCCAAACTAATGAGCAAACAACCAGTTTGTAAGTTACATCTAACCTTCTTTGCTGATAGATTATACTTTCTAAGAGTACTTGTGGTCAATCTCAGTCATTTGCCTTAAAATAGCTCTGAGCCCTATGGGACTTAATTTCTGAGATCATCAGTCCCCTAGAACAAACTAACTAACGACATCACGCACATCCATACCCGAGGCAGGATTGGAACCTGCGACCGTAGCGGTCACGCGGATCCAAACTGTAGCGCCTAGAACCGCTCGGCCACTCCGGCCGGCTCATTTGCCTTATTCTGCGATTAGCTTTGTGTGGTCGTTCCACTTTAAATCGCTTCACACACATACTCATAGATATTTTTATTGCAAAATTTTTTTCTTCATCTGACCGGTTTCGGTTCATCCAGAGCCATCTTCAGAAAATTTTGCAATCAAGACGGATTATAAGTAACATTATGCAATCACTGATTGCTCCTATCCCATCAGACATGTCTGTTTTTGCAAAATCGTAGATATTTATTGGTTGCACTATTCACATTGATTGTTCTGCTACCGTATAAACACACAATAATGAGTCATTCTCCCTATTTGTGCACCATACATTGATAACCAACTGCCAGTCGCTGTGCCAAGCGTCGATCGCCTTCAGATCTTCCTGAATCTCGCTACACTTTTCTGACGTTGCTTCTCGAAATACAACAGCATCGTCTACGAAAAGCGGACTATGCCGACTAGGTCATTTATGTATACTGTGAAAAGTTGAAATTTTCATGCTTTAAACTTTGTGTGTTAATGTACTGTGTAAGTGCACGAAACTAATCACTAAAAGATGTAGTAGCGGTCTAAGGCGCTGCAGTCATGGATTGTGCGGCTGATCCTGGCGGAGGTTCGAGTCCTCTCTCGGGCATGGGTGTGTGTGTTTGTCCTTAGGATAATTTAGGTTAAGTAGTATGTAAGCTTAGGGACTGATGACCTTAGCAGTTAAGTCCCATGAGATTTCACACACATTTGAACATTTAAAAAAATGTAGTTACTTAAGCTCTGTAGACGTCATAGTGAACAGTTTTCAACATCTCAAAAATATGCTGAGATAAAACCAATCAAAATTACTCTTCAAATGAGCTGCTAAATTCTGTTTGAATAACTTAACCAAATTACTTTAATAAATGCCCAGTGCTGATTTATGGAGCTAATTTGCGAGTCAAAGCCAGAATACGAGAAATGTATCACACAGTAATATATGACAGTGTTCACTGAAACGTACTTTGTATAACAAGAAAATAACTTCCAAACTGAATGTAAGCTATCTGACCTAAAGACTGATCAGCTGTGCAGTCACATTCGTCTGTATGTGCAAAGTGACTGTGTAACTATGGCCCTGAGCTATTCTTGCACATGATACGGTAAAAGCTTTCTTTCGAGTGTGGAGCACAGTAAACAGCATCGCAGCAAAGCTAAATTAAAATGGTAAGCGAAAAATGATATTCAAAAGCGTGTGTACCGCCACGTGCAACACGGACGTAAGTAGCACAGAATTTCTTTCATGGGAATTATTTTGGGTACTAATATTCTACAAATAATTTCTCGAAAACAATTTTACAGCAAAGACTTACTTTATGACTTCACTTTCAAGATAGTGAACAATATTGATGTTATACAAATATGACTGGTTTTGGAAACAACTGCCGGCCGCGGTGGCCGAGCGGTTCTAGGCGCTTCAGTCCTTAACCATGCGGCTGCTACGGTCGCAGGTTCGAATCCTGCCTCGGGCATGGATGTGTGTGATGTCCTTAGGTTAGTTAGGTTTAAGTAGTTCTAAATCTAGGGGACTGATGACCTCAGATGTTTAGTCCCATAGTGCTTAGGGCCATTTGAACCATTTCTAGAAACAATTCTGATCGATTATTCAAAATTTTACTTTCACAAAATGATCTCCATTCCTACACAAAATACGTGTTTTGGGGAGGAGAATTAACTTCTCTAGGTGTGAGCAGTCCACGATATTAATGCTGCAACCAAATCTCGGACCACAATTTAACAAGAGAGTGATAATTACGCAAAAGTATGCATAGCTGCGCATTTACACTGAATCACAAGTCTTTACAAAACTCTTTTCAAAATTCGTTAATTCTATCATTGTCATTTTATTCAGATATTGCCAGAAAATCCGTATTCAGTGCTTAGCAGCTCAATTCCACATAAACAGTGTGCTTCCCACCGCACCTCAACTAATAATAATCCCCCTCTCCGCCAGCACCTTCAGGCAGAAAGAGAGTAACAACGCAACCAAAGTTCGAGAATCAAAATGGCTCGCTCTTAAAGTAAGAAGTTAACAGTTCTGTAACAACCAAGATGACACGCACAGCTTACAAAGTAACGGTCTTAAAATACTCCCTTTCGTAATTTACTTTTATGTCTGAAGATCTCTCTCCGTTAACAACGATATGCTATGCTACTAGGAACTCTTCAGTCCGCTCACATAGCTGCTCTGATATTCCGTACGCTCGTATTTTATTCATAAGGTAGCAGTGCGGAATAGCATCGAACGCCTGCTGCAAGAAAGGAGTGGTGTCCTCAGCGACAATGAAGTGATTTCCCGGATGGAACCATCCTTGTCTGAGCCTCGAGGTAAATAATGAACGGGAGGTTTCGCTAGGTTAATTGGATCGCTATGAATGGTCTTGAGCTCTCAAGTAACACCGAGGGGTGGACGTGCAGAGGGTAGGCGTCAGGAAGGGCCCGTGGGGGTCACGCAGGGAGGTCGGATCAGCGACTCGCCAGACTCCCTGCATCAGCCCGTCATTAGGCGCGACCACTCGCCAGTTAATCATCAGTTCGGCTCATTAGCCTCCACCGAGGCAGAGCCCGGCCGCCCAGGATGGCCAGCAATAATTGCGTGACGGCGCTTGCAGGTATTGTCACAATTAGAGCGCTAACGAACTGCCCTCTTCACAGAGGGACTGGTGATGCAGTTCACGCAGCCCCGAGGGTGGAGATCTCGTGTGGTAATTCGCAGAGGGAAGCCGCCTACAGATGACGGGACTCTAAACTGCTGAGCGAGGGTTGTCCTCTCTCCTTTGCCCACCACTATCCAAGTGTCGAACATTCTCGGCAGATATAACGCAACAGTTCGTTTTTACGTGGTACGCTATTGGCCATTAAAATTGCTACACCAAGAAGAAATGCAGATGATAAACGGTTCTTCATTGGACAAACATACGAGGTGTGGCTAGAAAAAAACCGGACTAGTACTGGTGAAACAATAAAACGAATGCAATAAGGCTGAAACTCGCGTGGCCTGTCACGTGACTCTCGCTCCGTCTACTGCTCGAGTTTCATCTGCCCCCTGCACTCAGTCTGCCCGTGGCGTCTGTTTTAAGTAGTTGACGTTTTGTCTGTGCGTCGGAAAATGTTGAGTGTACAGAAAGAACAGCGTGTTAACATCAAATTTTGTTTCAAACTAGGAAAATCTGCAAGTGAAACATTTGCAATATTACAACAAGTGTACGGCGATGATTGTTTATCGCGAACACAAGTGTTTGAGTGGTTTAAACGATTTAAAGATGGCCGCGAAGACACCAGTGATGACACTCGCACTGGCAGACCATTGTCGGCAAAAACTGACATCAAAGGGATTGTGCACATTGATTGGGTACCAGAGGGACAAACAGTGAATCAGCATTACTACATTAGCGTCCTGGCTACCCTACGTGAGCGAGTACGGAGAAAACGGAACGATTTGTGGAGAAAAAAGTCATGGATCCTTCACCAAGACAATGCCCCAGCTCACAGTGCGTTGTCAGTGAAGACGTTTTTGGCAAAACACAACATTCCCATCTTAGATCATCCACCCTACTCACCTGATTTGGCCCCCTGTGACTTTTTTCTTTTCCCTAAAGTCAAGTCAGCTTTGAAAGGAACTAGATTTGAGACTGTTGAAGCAGTAAAAGAAAAAGCGACGGAAGTAATGTATGGACTTACCGAAAATGATCTGCAGCATTGCTATGAACAGTGGAAAATTCGTATGGAGCGGTGTAGAGACCGAGGAGGAGAGTACATTGAAGGAGATAACATGAAATTGTAAAAAATTGTAAATAAATGTTTTTTCCAGCATCAGTCCGGTTTTTTTCTAGCCGCACCTCGTATTATACTAGAACTGACATGTGATTACATTTTCACGCAATTTGGGTGCATAGATCCTGAGAAATTAGTACCCAAAACAACCACCTATGGTCGTAATAACGGCCTTGATACGCCTCGGCATTGAGTCGAACAGAGCTTGGATGGCATGTACAGGTACAGCTGCCCATGCAGCTTCAACACGATACCACAGTTCATCAAGAGTAGTGACTGTCGTATTGTGACGAGCCAGTTGCTCGGCCACCATTCACCAGTCGTTTTCAACTGGTGAGAGATCTTGAGAATGTGCTGGCCAGGACAGCAGTCCAACATTTTCTGCCTCAAGAAAGGCCCGTACGGGACCTGCAACATGGGGTCATGCATTATCCTGCTGAAATGTAGGGATTCGCAGGGATCTAATGAAGGGTAGAGCCACGGGTCGTAACACATCTTAAATGTAACGTACGCTGTTCACGTGTGTAACAGAATGATCAAAACGTCAAGAAATAAAGGAGTATATTATTTGATAAAGTAGTTTACTCACATATCAATAACGACAGATTAATTCTGAATATGAAAAGTCTCAAACAGGAAGAAATCAGATATGGGGAAATAGTTTCACATACTGGGTAAATAAATTCTGGATATTCGCGAATCGTGGGCTTTACTTACTTTCACCCTCAGTCCTATCCTTTTGCTGGGGATACATATGTACGGACATACATTTGTGTAGTGTGTGTGGATGCTTATTAGAGCGTGAGTCTACCACGAATTAGTATAAAAATAATAATCAGTAAAGAAATAATGTGTAGACTCCAAAAATCAGATAGTATTGAACATGAATGGGAAAACATTAAAAACTTTGAACATAGCTGCTAAGGTTCGGTGACCGTGTCAGAATTATATCAGAAGCAAATAAGCCCTCGATCACAAATATTAAGTCAAAATTGACCAGGTTTCGACGCTACTATGAGCGTCGTCTTCAGAATTAGACTAACTGTTCTAAAACATATTAGGTATATAATACATTAATAAAATTAAAGTTTGTACTGACTGGAAAGAGATGCAGTACTTACAAGTCACATTTAAAAAAATCGAAGCCGGAAAGGCGACGTCATGAATAGTTGTCAGTAAGATGGCGAGCCGCTAAGGGCTGCTCGTACTTGAGTGAACAAGGGCTGCAATAATATGTTTTAGAACAGTTATTTTAATTCTGAAGACGACGCTCATAGTAGCGTCGAAACCTGGTCAATTTTGACTTCATATTTGTGACCGAGGGCTTATTTGTTTCTAATATAAACATTAAAAACGTAATTGGAACTGCAGTGAGTAAAGTGTTAGGTAAACAGAACAAAGCAAAATGAGGAAATGAGACGTCTTTTAGACAAGATAAACGTAGGAAACAGTCGAGATAAAGAGAAAACTATATGCCAAGTGCCTGCAGCACCCAATTCAGGAGGATAAGGAAACATGCTTGAATCAAACAGCGAAGGTGAAAGAGGCAAGCAGGGAGCTGCATCAAGATGGATGGCATAACTTTGTAGCCGCGACTGGAAAAGATGTCAGCGGGAAATAAACAGTTGCGTATAAAATAGTAAGACAGCTGAATAAGTAGAGAAAGATGTGGCAGGTACTATATAAGAGGCGATCATAAAGTTCCAGGCGAAGGCCGTACAATTGAGAGTCGGTATGCTAATCAGGCGACGTCGCCGTGACCATTGAGCAATCACACCCACCGACGCACCCTGCTGAAGATACCAGTTTGGCAAAACTGCTGCGTGAGTAACTCCGTAAATGCCTGCTCCACGGCCTCGTCCGACAGTAAACTTCGACCCTCCAAGGCGTTTTTCTTTTAAGGTCCAGAAGGCGACATAATCGCACGGGGACAGATCAGGACTATACGGCGGGTGCTCGAGTGCCTCCCACTTTAGCTGGAGTAACGTTTGATTTACGACTCTTTGCGATATTGGGACGTGCGTTATCATCAAACAACAGCACCCCTTGGCGTGCCTCTTCCCAACGGTGTGTGGGGCGGCGAGTAAGAAGAAGGGAAATATTTATGATTGCAGTACAAAATGTTTGTTTGTTGAATTAGTTTCTGGCTATTAGAATGTTGTTAAAGCTGTCTTTCGCTGTTCTCAACACTGGCTCTCTATTTACGTGTTAGCCCCCAGAAAGCGATTTAACAAAACGTGAAGCTTGTAAAAAGAGTTCCTAGTGCCCACTTCACCTGAGAAGAATATTATAGCTGCAGCTTATAACTCTGAGGAATTAGGAGATTGTCCGGGATTTCCAATCAAACACGATTTTTCAAAATAGTTGAGTATATTCTGAAATTCACTGGTAAAACCCAAGTATCCTATCCAACTAACAGAGCAGTTCAGAGTCTAATGCGCTGATGCAACTATAAATGTCCGAATTAAATGTTGAAAAGAATGCTCGCCATAATTTGATGAGAGTATTTCATCAAACGCCACGCTAAATTATTGGTAGAATGTCTGTCCCGCGACGGCACGTGAAAATACGACAATACGCAAACTGAAGCTAGAAAATGAAAATCACTTGAAATGATTTCATGGTTACGCGCATCTCGAGTAACTGAATACGGCATCCGAGGCTGTTAGTAGCAGTGATACCGGCGCGACGCGACTGCCGACACAGGTGGCGTGTCATTCAGCGTCTGGAGAGAACTGGGGCCTTCCTTCCTCGCGCAGCGCTCTTATATATAAATCCGCGGTGCGGACGGCTGAAGGAACGCCTGATCAAATCGGCTGTCCCGACTAGCCGCTGGGCTAGTAACGCACCACTTCAAGTTACATAATAAATTATAGCTTCTCTTGCTGATGGCCGATGAAGCTCTTAATTTAACTGTGCATTCAGCACGCAGGTAAGTATTGATATTAAAATTTTGACGTGGCTAAGTTAAGTATTCTGGGCGAGAGAATTAATTTAATTGCACTGCACGCAGCAGATGAGCTCTGAACTGTCCCTTTTGAGATCCGCTATCGCTATAATTTTATAGGTATTCAAACGAAACTTTTCACATCTTCATAGTCATAGCGGACCTCCAACCTATTTAAATCTAAACATCCTAGCCTTAATTACTAGCCTACTTAATCTATCTTGCTTCCTTCAGTTTTGAGACGAAAACCAGAAAATCATGAATTTCCACTAAAATCTTAATTTGTGAAATCCAAAGTACAGTTTTTATTAAATCATTATGAAAGCTGAATCTAAATATAAATTTTGAAGTCTCTAGCTCTTTTCTGTTGCGCCAATGATTTTTACGGAAAAACGTCCAAATTTCGGAAATGGCTTAAGTTATCGAACTGATATTTAACACACATTAATTTATCATTATTCCTGACATGCTATAAAAGTTTTAGATCATTTGCTTAATTTTTAAAGTATTGTGCAACATTTATGACGTCAGAGCTAGTTACAGCAGACTGGCTGGCACACAATGGAAACTGATGTGAATTTACTACAGCGTGAGTAGGCTGCTTCCCTACAGGTGGTTTTCGACGTACGCCCTGTTCATTCTCCGATGAACCTGTGTTTGTCCTACGGCAGCCAAGAAAAGAATAACAGCTCTTTCTTCGTGTTTGAACGCAAATAGTGATAACGGCGCCATAGTGCCTGTTTCCACATTTACCGCAAGTGCGTTGGAAATACACGAATGCCACACTAGTATCTGGCCCCCATGTTGCTATTACCGAAATCGCAGTCGCTCTACATTCGGTATCCACTGAGCTGACAAAACTCAAGGGATAGCAATGTGCTCTTATACACACATCAAAAAAAGTTTTGCATCACCACGGTTCACAGAACTCCTGTAGATAGACGTTGACTGTGGGTGTTGTATCACAGACACAGTCCCTTTGACTCTTCAGAGATGTCACTTGAAGTGTTGGCAGAAGAGCCAACACCGTGTTGCTAGAGGAGGCCGAAATGCACGCGTTTAATTACACGCCGACTGGCGTGAGGTCTGGAACAGGCCAATGTCTTGAGAATTGCAAATAAAGTACGTAGAGGATGTAATACTTAACTTTAATCCTTAATTGGTGTACATCTCTCTTGACTGTACATGCTTCAAGATAAATACCAATTGAATACGGCGCCTTGCTAGGTCGTAGCAAATGACGTAGCTGAAGGCTATGCTAACTATCGTCTCGGCAAATGAGAGCGTATTTGTCAGTGAACCACTGCTATGGACCTCGGCTATACAACTGGGGCGAGTGCTAGTAAGTCTCTCTAGACCTGCCGTGTGGCGGCGCTCGGTCTGCGATCACTGACAGTGGCGACACGCGGGTCCGACGTATACTACCGGACCGCGGCCGATTTAAAGGCTACCACCTAGCAAGTGTGTTGTCTGGCGGTGACACCACATCACTAAACCCGCCCAAAGATGTAAACAACCATGCATGAGCAGCGCGTATTAGACTGGGGTCAGACAGTGTATCACTTCAGTCATTCCACCAGGAAGGAGGTACACGGCTCGTGTTGTCTGTAGTTCAACCATGCGTAGACGGTCAATACCGAGGTCCGATCGCGTCCGCATTGTTACTTTGTGCCAGGAATGGCTCTCAACAAGCCAAGTGTCCAGGCGTCTCAGAGTGAACCAAAGCAATGTTGTTCAGACATGGAGGAGATACAGAGAGACCGTAACTACCGATGACATGCCTCGCTCGGGCCGCTCAAGGGCTGCTACTGCGGTGGATAACAGCTACCTAAGGATTATGGCTCGGAGGAACCCTGACAGCAACGACACCATGTTGAATAATGCCTTTCGTGCCACCACAGGACGTCGTGCTATGACTCAAACTGTGCGCAACAAGCTGCATGGTGCGCAACTTTACTCCCTACGTCCATGGCGAGGTCCATCACTGCAACCACGACACCATGCAGCGCGGTACAGATGGGTCCAACAAAATGCCGAATGGACCTCTCAGGATTGGCACCACGTTCTCTTCACCAATGAGTGCCGCATATGCTTTCAAGCAGACAATCGTCGGAGACATGTTTGGAGGCAAACCTGTCAGGCTGAACGCCTATGACACACTGTCCAGCGATTGCATCATGATGGGGATTCCCTGCTGTTTTGGGGTGGCATTATGCGGGGCCGACGTACGCTGCTGGTGGTCATGGAAGGCGCCGTAACGGCTGAACGATAAGTGAATTCCATCCTCCAACCGAGAGTGCAACCTTATGTGCAGCATATTGGCGAGGCATTCGTCTTCATGGACGAAAATTCGCGCCCCCATCGTGCATATCTTGTGAATAACGTCCTACAGGATAACGACATCGCTCAACTAGAGTGGTCGGCATGTCCTCCAGACGCGAACCCTGTTGAACATGGCTGGGATAGATTGAAAAGGGCTGTTTATGGACGACGGGACGCACCATCCACTCTGAGGGATCTACGCTGAATCGCCGTTGAGGAGAGGGATAATCTGGACCAACAATCCCTTGATGAACTTGTGGACAGTATGCCACGACGAATAGAGGCATGCATCAATGCAAGAGAACGTGCTACTGTGTATTAGAGGTACCGGTGTGTACAGCAATATGGACCACCACCTCTGAGGGTCTCGCTGTATGGTGGTACAACATGCAATGTGTGGTTCTCATGAGCAATAAAAAGGGAGGAAGTTATGTTTATGTTGATCTCTACTCCAGTTTTCTGTACACGTTCCGGAACTCTCGGAACTAAGGTGATCCAAAAAATTTTTTGATGTCTGTATAAATAGCGATAGGATGGTGTATACGAAGCATAAACGGCTGGTGCATTTGCGGAGCTGTTATTTTTACTCAGGTGATTCATGTGGAAATATTGCTGACTTGATTATGACCACACGCGGGAATTAACAGACTGTGAACGCGGAACAGTAGTTGTAGCTAGACGCATCGGTCATTTCATTTCCGAAAACGTTAGGGAATTCAATAGTCCGAGGTCCAATTCGTGAAGGGTGTGCCAAGAATATCAAATTTCAGGCATTAACACTCATCACGGACAACACAGCAACGGCTCTCACTTAACGGCCGAGAGCATCAGCTTCTGCGTAGAGCTGTCTGTGGTGTCACCGCCAGACACCACACTTGCTAGGTGGTAGCTTTAAATCGGCCGCGGTCCATTAGTACATGTCGGACCCGTGTGTCGCCACTGTCAGTGATCGCAGACCGAGCGCCACCACACGGCAGGTCTCGAGAGACGGACTAGCACTCGCCCCCGTTGTACGGACGACGTAGCTAGCGATGCACACTGACGAAGCCTCGCTCATTTGCAGAGCCGATAGTTAGAATAGCCTTCAGCTAAGTCAATGGCTACGACCTAGCAAGGCGCCATTAGCATGACATAGCTTGTATCTAAAGAGTCTCACTTGTATCGTCAAGAGCGATGTACCACAACGATGGATTAAAGTTAAGTATTCCAGGAGCTACGTACTTTTCCTTATAGCATTCATTACGTATCCTGTTTCAGACCTATCTACTAGCCTGCGTGAGTTAACGCGTGCCTTTCGGCTACTTCCGAATGGCGTGGCTGTCTTGTTACGCCACAACACTGTCAGTGATAACGGATAAGTAACACTGCGAAAAATAACCGCAGAAGTCAATGTGGGACGTATAACGAACGTATCGGTTAGGATAAACTGAAAACTTCGTCCGAAGAGGCCATGAACGCCTAATGGTACCAACCGGCCGCCGTGTCATCCCCAGCCCACAGGCGTCACTGGATGCGGACATGGAGGGGCATGTGGTCAACACACCACTCTCCCGGTCGTATTTCAGTTTCCGAGAGCGGAGCCGCTACTTCTCAATCAAGTGGCTCCTCTGTTTGCCTCACAAGGAGAGAGTGCACCCCGCTTGGCAGACCGGATGGTCACCCATCCAAGTGCTAGCCCAGCCCGACAGCGCTTAACTTCGATGATCTCAGGATGTTACCAATGCAGCAAGGCCGTTGGCATCGCTAAGGATAGCGCGGCGAAATTTGCGTTAATGGGCTATGGCAATGAACGACCGGCGCGAATGCCTTCCTTAACAGCGCGACATCATCTGCAGCGCCTCTCCTGCGCTTTTGACCGTATCTATCGGAACCCAGAACACTGGGAAACTGTGGCCTGGTCAGATGAGCCCAGATTTCAGTTGGTAAGAGCTGATGGCAGCGTTCGAGTGTGGCACAGACCCCATGAAGCCATGCACCCAAGTTGTCAACAAGGCACTATGGAAACTGGTGGTGGCTACATTGTAATGTGGCTATAATTTCGCATCTTACAATCACTCATAGACATACTTCGCCATGAACTACAACCACAGTTAGGTATCACTTGGTAGGTTGTACATCGTATATATGAATATTTAAAGGAGACGGACATTGTCAGGTACGCCTTGTAAATAATTGTTAACGCTTATTGCATGAAAGGTGACGGAGTGTCTTTATTAGAAAAACGGCGTAATGAATGATTGCCTATACTACTAGAGGTTGGAACGCCAGTGGAGATGAAACGGCAGGCAGAACTCAAGCTCTGGGTGGAACGCACGCAAAAGTGTTGCTCCTGCTTAAAAACAGGAAGTAGCTAGACGGACGTCGTTGCACCTGAGCTCTGGAGCACAATAGGGTGACGGCCGGTCGCTATTGTAGTAGGGGCCGGAAGGATTACCTGATAATACTTCCGAACGGTGAAAATCCTGGAGACAGGTGAGAGGAACGAAGAAGCGGGACCTCGGAAACCACATAGGCTGGGTTATTTCCAATGATTTTTACTCAGAAGTGTACCATTGTACAAGTATAGGTTTTTCCTCTCAAACTTTCCGCGCTGGACGACAAAAGACTAAAATATGGTTGGTCGGCGTTCGGAAGAATCTGTAGAGAGAGAGAATATTCCGTGGTTTCGGGAATATGATTCGTTTTCGGAATTACGATGGTGGGGAGCCGAGCCTTGCTGGGAAGCCAGCGGTGGGGAGACGAGGTCTTCCGTTGTGAGCGCCCGTGTGTGACGGTCGCACGGTATCAGCTTTGTTGGTACAGACGGACTTCCTGTCGTTGCTCTCAGGAGAGTTAGAACAGTTAGGCACTGTACTGTTGCGAACCTATACAATTCTGGACTTCACCTCTGGGGTTGGAAGTAGTCGTGTACACAGCATTCAGTAATTGGGAGCACTTCTGCCTATACTTACGTTGAGACATTATCTGAACCCCGTCCTTGTGGCTAGGAGTTCACGTTTCTCGTCTGTAAAACACAGAGAGCAGAAGACAGTTTTAGAGTATATTAGTCAGAGGACCGCCTTCTGCCGTCCTAGTGTTTGAAAGAGTTTATTTGTGGCTGGAGTTTTTCCATCATCGCAGACGAGTACGAGAACCATCAGTTCGCCACACAGCACGCAGTACATTCGGTGATATCGCATATTGCTTCGGCTTAGGCTTATTACGGCTATAAAGCTAAACAGCTGTGATCACGTTAGTTTTTTCCACTGAGGTTCCACACCACTGTAGATCATCTTTAAAATTAGTGTTTTCTAGTGTTTGGTACGTAGATGATGTCAGTCATTTCGCGTTAGTGAGATTAGACCGCGCAATCATAATAAGGGGCAGAGTTGGGCAATTGTTTAATAATTTTAGTTAGGAAATATAGACAACTATACTTAAAGGTTTGATTTTAATCTACACTCCTGGAAATGGAAAAAAGAACACATTGACACCGGTGTGTCAGACCCACCATACTTGCTCCGGACACTGCGAGAGGGCTGTACAAGCAATGATCACACGCACGGCACAGCGGACACACCAGGAACCGCGGTGTTGGCCGTCGAATGGCGCTAGCTGCGCAGCATTTGTGCACCGCCGCCGTCAGTGTCAGCCAGTTTGCCGTGGCATACAGAGCTCCATCGCAGTCTTTAACACTGGTAGCATGCCGCGACAGCGTGGACGTGAACCGTATGTGCAGTTGACGGACTTTGAGCGAGGGCGTACAGTGGGCATGCGGGAGGCCGGGTGGACGTACCGCCGAATTGCTCAACACGTGGGGCGTGAGGTCTCCACAGTACATCGATGTTGTCGCCAGTGGTCGGCGGAAGGTGCACGTGCCCGTCGACCTGGGACCGGACCGCAGCGACGCACGGATGCACGCCAAGACCGTAGGATCCTACGCAGTGCCGTAGGGGACCGCACCGCCACTTCGCAGCAAATTAGGGACACTGTTGCTCCTGGGGTATCGGCGAGGACCATTCGCAACCGTCTCCATGAAGCTGGGCTACGGTCCCGCACACCGTTAGGCCGTCTTCCGCTCACGCCCCAACATCGTGCAGCCCGCCTCCAGTAGTGTCGCGACAGGCGTGAATGGAGGGACGAATGGAGACGTGTCGTCTTCAGCGATGAGAGTCGCTTCTGCCTTGGTGCCAATGATGGTCGTATGCGTGTTTAGCGCCGTGCAGGTGAGCGCCACAATCAGGACTGCATACGACCGAGGCACACAGGGCCAACACCCGGCATCATGGTGTGGGGAGCGATCTCCTACACTGGCCGTACACCACTGGTGATCGTCGAGGGGACACTGAATAGTGCACGGTACATCCAAACCGTCATCGAACCCATCGTTCTACCATTCCTAGACCGGCAAGGGAACTTGCTGTTCCAACAGGACAATGCACGTCCGCATGTATCCCGTGCCACCCAACGTGCTCTAGAAGGTGTAAGTCAACTACCCTGGCCAGCAAGATCTCCGGATCTGTCCCGCATTGAGCATGTTTGGGACTGGATGAAGCGTCGTCTCACGCGGTCTGCACGTCCAGCACGAACGCTGGTCCAACTGAGGCGCCAGGTGGAAATGGCATGGCAAGCCGTTCCACAGGACTACATCCAGCATCTCTACGATCGTCTCCATGGGAGAATAGCAGCCTGCATTGCTGCGAAAGGTGGATATACACTGTACTAGTGCCGACATTGTGCATGCTCTGTTGCCTGTGTCTATGTGCCTGTGGTTCTGTCAGTGTGATCATGTGACGTATCTGACCCCAGGAATGTGTCAATAAAGTTTCGCCTTCCTGGGACAATGAATTCACGGTGTTCTTATTTCAATTTCCAGGAGTGTATAATATACATTGAAAAACAACGTTTATCATTTAGTAGTATTAGTTGCCTTCATCATTCATTTATGTTTAGATTGTAATTTATATGGTAAAAAGAGAATTAGGGGATCCTAAGATCTGCTTCAGGGGGTGACAGTCAGACAGGAACAAATTACCATTTTAGAGTTTATTATTTTCTGGTGCGCACATTCATTTTTATACCCACCTGGAGTAGCTTCTTGGACCGTAAAAGTGTGGCCTGTGTTTACATGGAATGGACTGGATCCTCTCGTCCAACTGAACAGATCGTTGACTGGAAATGGTTCTGTTCGGTACTTGAAGACCATTTGCAGCCTTTCATGGACTTCGCGTTTCGAAACGACGACATCATTTCACCGGGCCACAATTGTTCGTGATTGCCTTGAATAATCTGGACAGTTCGGGGGAATTATTTGGACACCCAGATCGCACAATATGAGTCCCATGCAACATTTATGGGACACAATCGAGAGGTCAGTTCGAGCACAACATCCTGTACTGACATCACTTTCGCAATTATGGACCTCTATAGAAGCAGCATGGCTCAGTGTTTCTGCAGCGGACGTCCAACGTCATGTTGCAGCCCCTACCACGTTGAGCCGCCGCATTACACTGGACAAGAGGAGGTCCGACACAATATTGGGAGGCATCCCATGCTTCTTGTCACCTCACTCTACGCTGCAGCCGTGACCTCAGACTGAAAAATTTTGATTGCTCCTTATGTGATTACGAACAAAGTAGAAACACGTATGTATTCATTACTAGCGATGGCGAGGCATGACAGAATCTCTGACCAGAGTTATACAGGGTGATTCAAAAAGAATACCACAACTTTAGGAATTTAAAACTCTGCAACGACAAAAGGCAAAGCTAAGCACTATCTGTCGGTGAATTAAGGGAGCTATAAAGTTTCATTTAGTTGTACATTTGTTCGCTTGAGGCGCTGTTGACTAGGCGTCAGCGTCAGTTGATGCTAAGATGGCGACCGCTCAACACAAAGCTTTTTGTGTTATTGAGTACGGCAGAAGTGAATCGACGACACTTGTTCAGCGTGCATTTCGAACGAAGTATGGTGTTAAACCTCCTGATAGGTGGTGTATTAAACGTTGGTATAAACAGTTTACAGAGGATGGGTGTTTGTGCAAAGGGAAAAGTTCTGGACGGCCGAGAACGAGTGATGAAAATGTAGCACGCATCCAGCAAGCATTTGTTCGCAGCCCAGGAAAATCGACTCGCAGAGCTAGCAGAGAGCTGCAAATTCCACAATCAACTGTATGGAGAGTCCTACGAAAAAGGTTAGTTATGAAACCTGAACGTCAACTACCCGAGGCGATGGATCGGCCGCCAGGCAGCCCGTGACAGAGCACTTCATCACTGGCCTCCAAGAAGCCCTGATCTTACCCCCTGCGATTTTTTCTTATGGGGGTATATTAAGGATATGGTGTTTCGGCCACCTCTCCCAGCCACCATTGATGATTTGAAACGAGAAATAACAGCAGCTATCCAAACTGTTACGCCTGATATGCTACAGAGAGTGTGGAACGAGTTGGAGTATCGGTTTGATATTGCTCGTGTGTCTGGAGGGGGCCATATTGAACATCTCTGAACTTGTTTTTGAGTGAAAAAAAACCTTTTTAAATACTCTTTGTAATGACGTATAACAGAAGGTTATATTATGTTTCTTTCATTAAATACACATTTTTAAAGTTGTGGTATTCTTTTTGAATCACCCTGTATACCGTTGCTAGTCTGCGCTTGACCGCGCGAGTAGTCAGTTCCATGTAGCGAGTCGGCAGGAGCAGTTGTGCTCTGTCAGTCAGTTTCGTGTAGCGAGTCGGCAGGAACAGTAGTTCAGTTGTACTCTGTCTGTAGTAGTAGTCAGTCGACAGTAGTAGCGAGTGGACGGTTGTACTGAGCAGGCGTCGGCATGCGTCGACGGCGTGTTCTTCTTGCGACTCTGGTCAGGATTGTGGTGGACGATGAGTATTGTTGTAGAAGGTAATGAAGCAGCATTGCGCACATCTAGTAATGTATGTTAATTGTAATTAATTTGTTCAAAAATGCCCCAATAATAATTTTTTTATAAAGTAACTCTTTTAAAGAAAAACATTCATTTCAATTTAAAGAATATTTCCTACGCATTTCCTCCAAGAATCAAAATTAAATATACGCCAGCATTGCACGAAGCTGTGTTGATAAGAGCAGATATAGATGCAGTTTTTATTGAGGTAAGAATTTTGCTTTTGTTATTCAGAATACAGGACCGAAGGTCAGCGCTGTTGTCATTATAAAATTTATCAGGTTTAATTATTTCTGTTCAGATGTTACATTCAGTTCATGGCTCCATTTCAAATTAACATTTATTAAAATATTGCGGAGAGGTTACAAAGTGTGGCTGGATTATAAGGAAATTTGGACTGACGATATTAACACAGCGGTGTCGTGGGCGAAATAGCGGTCAATGACCGGCGGCACCACAGCGGTGTCATCTGCATGGTATCGCTCAGTGGCCGGCGACACCACAGTGGTGTCGTGAGCATAGTATCGCGCAGTGGCCGGCGACAGTACTTTACTATCTTTTGCATTCTGTTAGTGTTTCGTTTAGGTAACAATAAGTTAAATATGTCAACAACTTTTTTTAGTTTTTGTGCCGTTTCATCATGGCGGACGAAAGAGACAATAGAATTATTTACGATGAATGCGCGGACGTCTTGTCTGACGTTCCGGACGACTTGACCGATTGGGAAGAAGACACTGGATATCAAAAAAATGAAAGTGAACCAGAATCGTAGGAAGATAGTGAAATACGTCCAAGAAGAATTCGGCGAACGCTACGGTTGCCAACTGATTCGGCTGAATCGGACGAAGAAGACAGTGCACATTCGTCAGACTTTGATTTACCGAGGACCAATAATAAATTTGAAGTATCCCCGGGTGCAAACATATTTCCCAAAAATACACAGAGCATCGAGGATATCGTAGAATTATATACTGTGAACGATTTATTTGAATATATTAGCAACGGAACCAACAAGTACTACAGTCAAAATTGCAATAGAAGGAAACTGGATTTAAAAAAAATGCAAAATTTGTCGACGTTACGGGACCCGAACATAGAAAATGGTTTGGGCTTGCTATCCTTATGGGAATTGTCAAAAAAAGCAAGTATCGATAATTATTGGTCAACGAATCCGTTAATAGACACACGGATATATCGAAAAACGATGTCCCGCAACAGATTGAGACAAACATTATCATTTTTACATTTTTCCGACAGCAATAATAATCCGGGTAATACCGACCGGCTTGTCAAAGTGCAATTCGTAATTGATTATTTTTCCAAAAAGTTCAAAGAAACGTTTAACCTAAGTCATAACATATCAACTGATGAAGGAATGATACCCTAGCGTGGACGGTTAAATTTTAAAGTTTACAATCCGTCGAAAATTACGAAATACGGCATACTCATTCGGATGCTGTGTGGCTCGAGTACATTTCCTCATTCAAGATAGATATATTCCGGCGCTGGACAGGCTTTAGCAAAAACAGTGATGGAACTGTTGACCCCTTCTGATGAAAAGTGGCATCACCTCTGCATGGATAATTATTATAACAGTGTAGAACTTCCAGAGAAGTTACTTGAAAAGAAAATTCGAGTTTGAGGAACGATACGGCAAAATAGAGGATTCCCGGAAAACTAAAGCCCGCAAAAGTCAATGTGTTTGAAGATTGTCATCAACGGAAAGGTGACAATAGTAATAGAACCCAGTACGTTGTCCTCGATGGTGAGTGTTCATCGGAGGTGAGGATATCATCTGGAGTGCCCCATGGAAGTGTGGTAGGTCCGCTGGTGTTTTCTATCTACATAAATGATCTTTTGGATAGGGTGGATAGCAATGTGCGGCTATTTGCTGATGATGCTGTGCTGTACGGGAAGGAATCGTCGTTGAGTGACTGTAGGAGGATACAAGATGAATTGGACAGGATTTGTGACTGGTGTAAAGAATGGCAGCTAACACTAAATACAGATAAATGTAAATTAATGCAAAAAATGTTTCAAATGGCTCTGAGCACTATGGGACTTAACATCTGTGGTCATTAGTCCCCTAGAACTTAGAGCTACTTAAACCTATCCAACATAAGGACATCACACATATCCATGCCCGAGGCAGGATTCGAACCTGCGACCGTAGCGGCCACACGGTTCCACACTGAAGTGCCTAGATCCGCACAGCCACACCGGCCGGCTAAATTAATGCAGATGAATAGGATAAAGAATTCTGTAATGTTTGCATACTCCATTGGTAGTGTAGCGCTTGACACAGTCACGTCGATTAAATATTTGGGCGTAACATTGCAGAGCGATATGAAGTGGGACAAGCATGTAATGGCAGTTGTGGGGAAGGTGGATAGTCGTCTTCGGTTCACTGGTAGAATTTTGAGAAGATGTGGTTCATCTGTAAAGGAGACCGCTTATAAAACACTAATACGACCTATTCTTGAGTACTGCTCGAGCGTTTGGGATCCCCATCACGTCTGATTGAGGGAGGACATACAAGCAATTCAGAGGCGGGCTGCTAGATTTGTTACTGGTAGGTTTGATCATCACGCGAGTGTTGCGGAAATGCTTAAGGAACTCGGTTGGGAGTCTCTGCAGGAAAGGAAACGTTCTTTTCGTGAATCGCTACTGAGGAAATTTAGAGAACCAGCATTTGAGGCTGACTGCTGTACAGTTTTACTGCCGCCAACTTACATTTCGTGGAAAGGCCACAAAGATAAGAAAAGAGAGATTAGGGTTCGTACAGAGGCATGTTGTTAAAGTGGTCTACAGTCCTGAGACTGGTTTGATGCAGCTCTCCATGCTACTCTATCCTGTGCAAGCCTCTTAATCTCCCAGTACCTACTGCAGCCTACATCCTTCTGAATCTGCTTAGTGTATTCATCTCTTGGTCTCCCTCTACGATTTTTACCCTCCACTCTGCCCTCCAGTACTAAATTGGTGATCCCTTGATGCCTCAGAACATGTCCTACCAACCGGTCCCTTCTTCTCGTCAAGTTGTGCCACAAACTCCTCTTCTCCCCAATCCTATTCAATACCTCCACGTTAGTTATGTGATCTACCCAGCTAATCTTCAGCATACTTCTGTAGCACCACATTTCGAAAGCTTCTATTCTCTTCTTGTCCAAACTACACTCCTGGAAATGGAAAAAAGAACACATTGACACCGGTGTGTCAGACCCACCATACTTGCTCCGGACACTGCGAGAGGGCTGTACAAGCAATGATCACACGCACGGCACAGCGGACACACCAGGAACCGCGGTGTTGGCCGGCGAATGGCGCTACCTGCGCAGCATTTGTGCACCGCCGCCGTCAGTGTCAGCCAGTTTGCCGTGGCATACGGAGCTCCATCGCAATCTTTAACACTGGTAGCATGCCGCGACAGCGTGGACGTGACCCGTATGTGCAGTTGACGGACTTTGAGCGAGGGCGTATAGTGGGCATGCGGGAGGCCGGGTGGACGTACCGCCGAATTGCTCAACACGTGGGGCGTGAGGTCTCCACAGTACATCGATGTTGTCGCCAGTGGTCGGCGGAAGGTGCACGTGCCCGTCGACCTGGGACCAGACCGCAGAGACGCACGGATGCACGCCAAGACCGTAGGATCCTACGCAGTGCCGTAGGGGACCGCACCGCCACTTCCCAGCAAATTAGGGACACTGTTGCTCCTGGGGTATCGGCGAGGACCATTCGCAACCGTCTCCATGAAGCTGGGCTACGGTCCCGCACACCGTTAGGCCGTCTTCCGCTCACGCCCCAACATCGTGCAGCCCGCCTCCAGTGGTGTCGCGACAGGCGTGAATGGAGGGACGAATGGAGACGTGTCGTCTTCAGCGATGAGAGTCGCTTCTGCCTTGGTGCCAATGATGGTCGTATGCGTGTTTGGCGCCGTGCAGGTGAGCGCCACAATCAGGACTGCATACGACCGAGGCACACAGGGCCAACACCCGGCATCATGGTGTGGGGAGCGATCTCCTACACTGGCCGTACACCACTGGTGATCGTCGAGGGGACACTGAATAGTGCACGGTACATCCAAACCGTCATCGAACCCACCGTTCTACCATTCCTAGACCGGCAAGGGAACTTGCTGTTCCAACAGGACAATGCACGTCCGCATGTATCCCGTGCCACCCAACGTGCTCTAGAAGGTGTAAGTCAACTACCCTGGCCAGCAAGATCTCCGGATCTGTACCCCATTGAGCATGTTTGGGACTGGATGAAGCGTCATCTCATGCGGTCTGCACGTCCAGCACGAACGCTGGTCCAACTGAGGCGCCAGGTGGAAATGGCATGGCAAGCCGTTCCACAGGACTACATCCAGCATCTCTACGATCGTCTCCATGGGAGAATAGCAGCCTGCATTGCTGCGAAAGGTGGATATACACTGTACTAGTGCCGACATTGTGCATGCTCTGTTGCCTGTGTCTATGTGCCTGTGGTTCTGTCAGTGTGATCATGTGATGTATCCGACCCCAGGAATGTGTCAATAAAGTTTTCCCTTCCTGGGACAATGAATTCACGGTGTTCTTATTTCAATTTCCAGGAGTGTATTTATCGTCCATGTTTCACTTCCATACATTGCTACACTCCATACAAATACTTTCAGAAACGACTTCCTGACACTTAAATCAATACTCGATGTTAACTAATTTCTCTTCTTCAGAAACGCTTTCCTTGCCATTGCCAGTCTACATTTTATATCCTCTCTATTTCGACCATCATCAGTTATTTCGCTCCCCAAATAGCAAAACTCCTTTACTACTTTAAGTGTCTCATTTCCTAATCTAATTCCCGATTGGATGATTGACTGATCTGGCCTTGTAACACTAACCAAAACGGCCTTGCTGTTTTGGTACTGCGAACGTCTGAAAGCAAGGGGAAACTACAGCCGTAGTTTTTCCCGAGGGCATGCAGCTTTACTGTACAGAGGCATATAGGCAGTCATTTTTCCCTCGTTCTGTTTAGGAGTGGAACAGGGAGAGAAGATGCTAGTTGTGGTACGAGGTACCCTCCGCCACGCACCGTATGGTGGATTGTAGAGTACGTATGTAGATGTAGATGAAGCGGCCGGCGCCAAGCCAAGTAATCCGAATAAGCGCTGCCGGCGCCAAGCGAATATATTTGTACGAGACGTGCAGACGGTAAAGTGTTAATATTTTTAAAAAAAGAAGTGGGGAAGCCTTGAAATCAAATCCGGGTCAGTGCAACTGCAACAGCAAAGTAAGGATGACTACAGAAGAAGAAGAAGTAGATGAAGAGGAATTGGTGAGAGAAGTGGGTGGAGCGGTGCAGAGCAGTGCACAGTGTTGGTGTCACACCTCGCGTTCAGTCAGAGCCAGCCAGCCTTCCCGGCAGGCGACGGCGGCCGTTGGGGCTGACGCAGTGCAAATCACGGCAGCAGTGGCTGAAAGCCGGCGGCCCGCCGCCATGAATCATTCCGCAGCCCGCAGCGGCCCTCTCTCTGCAGTTACTGTGCCCGGGCGCGCCTACCTGCTCCGCTATGCTATGCTGTTAGTGGCGACAAGCTCTCGCGTTCGGCTGCCGCCGACAGCACACACGTGCCTGGGGTCCAGCGCTCGTCAGTGCGTAGCTTAAACCAACTCATTTTCACAACGGAAATGTTGCGATTGCAACAGAAGGACTAGCAATTCAACCTTTCAATCCTGTATACACTACTGGTCATTACAATTGCTACACCACGAAGATGACGTGCTACAGACGCGAAATTTAACCAACAGGAAGGAGATGCTGTGATATGCAAATGATTAGCTTTTCAGAGCGTTCACACAAGGTTGGCGCCGGTGGTGACACCTACAACGTGCTGACACGAGGAAAGTTTCCAACCGATTTCTCATACACAAACAGCAGTTGACCGGCGTTGCCTGGTGAAACGTTGTTGTGATGCCTCGTGTAAGGAGGAGAAATGCCTACCATCACGTTTCCGACTTTGATAAAGGTCGGATTGTAGCCTATCGCGTTGCGGTTTACCGTATCGCGACATCGCTGCTCGCGTTGAACGAGATCCAATGACTGTTAGCACAATATGGAGTCGGTGGGTTCCGGAGCGTAATACGGACCGCCGTGCCGGACCCCAACGGCCTCGTATCACTAGCAGTCGAGATGACAGGCATTTTATCCGCATGGCCGTAACGGATCGTGCAGCCACTTCCCGATCCCTGATTCAACAGATGGGGACGTGTGCAAGACAACAACCATCAACAGTTCGACGACGTTTGCAGCAGCATGGACTATCATCTCGGAGACCATGGCTGCGGTTACCCTTGACGCTGCATCACAGACAGGAGCGCCTGCGATGGTGTACTCTGCGACGAACTTGGGTGCAGGAATGGCAAAACGTCATTTTTTTCGGATGAATCCAGATTCTGTTTACAGCATCATGATGGTCGCACCCCTGCTTGGCAACATCGCGGTGAACGCACATTGGAAGCGTGTATCTGTCATCGCCATACTGGCGTATCACCCGGCGTGATGATATAGGGTGCCATTGGTTACACATCTCGGTTATCTCTTGTTCGCATTGACGGCACTTTGAACAGTGGACGTTACATTTCATATGTGTTACGACCCGTGGCTCTACCCTTCATTCAATCCCTGCAAAAATCTACATTTCAGCAGGATAATGCACGCCCGCATGTTGCAGGTCCTGTACGGGCCTTTCTGGATACAGAAAATGATCGACTGCTGCCCTGGCCAGAACATTCTCCAGGTCTCTCAACAATTGAAAACGTCTGGTCAATGGTGGCCGAACAACTGGTTCGTCTCAATACGCCAGTCACTACTCTTGATGAACTGTGGTATCGTGTTGAAGCTGCATGGGCAGCTGTACCTGTACACGCCGTCCAGGCTCTGTTTGACTCAATGCCCAGGCGTATCAAGGGCGTTATTACGGCCAGAGGTGGTTGTTCTGGGTACTGATTTCTCAGGATCTGTGCACCTAAACTGCGTTGAAAATGTAATCACAAGTCAGTTTTAGTTTAATATATTTGTCCTATGAATACCCGTTTATCATCTGCATTTCTTCTTGGTGTAGCAATTTTAATGGCCAGTAGTGTAGATTCCGTTGTTTAATACAGAAATTCTTCTTGCTTCAGGCGTAACTGTAACATGAGCACACCACAGACTTATAGAATCCAACCATAGAAATGGGTTTCACTACACCACATTCATAGATTTGGAAAGATTTGATAATGATTTGCGTCCGAGAGATCCCTGTGACACCTGGTCATGATAGTATGCAGGTGGAGAATGACGCAACCACCCACAAATACTTTACAAATGTTATTCTCTAGTATCATAACCGGTTTCGGGTTACAATGTCGATTTTAAGGCGGCAAATATTTTCAGTTAGAAGTTTTGATCTACAGCATGTCGTCTGTCCCTACACTGCAAAAGAATATTGAAATCTTTAGTACCGCATTATGTTTCTTTAATGGGGGTAGAACTTCAAACTGGCCTACTCGGTGCAAGAGAGGCATCACGGGACATTTTAATTTCTGCTGTCTATACTTTTACAAATAAATACATAAAACTTTGTTAGCATGATCAGGAAGGCTTCAGGATTCACACAGATAGCAGTGGAAGTCCAAAAACATAACAAAATAATTTATCTTTACACCTGAAATTTCGTAATTTTTTCACTTACTATTGCCTGCATTTGTTGCTAAGGTACACTTTTCTTCATAAGTGAGATAGATTCTTTAATGAATTTTGCACATCATACAAACCATATTTACAGGTATGTGAAACTCTAGAATTTATTTGATTTATGAAAAAATGCCTCCCCATGAACCATGGACCTTGCCGTTGGTGGGGAGGCTTGCGTGCCTCAGCGATACAGATGGCCGTACCGTAGGTGCAACCACAACGGAGGGGTATCTGTTGAGAGGCCAGACAAACATGTGGTTCCTGAAGAGGGGCAGCAGCCTTTTCAGTAGTTGCAGGGGCAACAGTCTGGATGATTGACTGATCTGGCCTTGTAAAATTAACCAAAACGGCCTTGCTGTGCTGGTACTGCGAACGGCTGAAAGCAAGGGGAAACTACAGCCGTAATTTTTCCCGAGGACATGCAGCTCTACTGTATGATTAAATGATGATGGCGTCCTCTTGGGTAAAATATTCCGGAGGTAAAATAGTCCCCCATTCGGATCTCCGGGCGGGGACTACTCAAGAGGACGTCGTTATCAGGAGAAAGAAAACTGGCGTTCTACGGATCGGAGCGTGGAATGTCAGATCACTTAATCGGGCAGGTAGGTTAGAAAATTTAAAAAGGGAAATGGATAGGTTAAAGTTAGATATAGTGGGAATTAGTGAAGTTCGGTGGCAGGAGGAACAAGACTTTTGGTCAGGTGATTATAGGGTTATAAATACAAAATCAAATAGGGGTAATGCAGGAGTAGGTTTAATAATGAATAAAAAAATAGGAGTGCGGGTTAGCTACTACAAACAGCATAGTGAACGCATTATTGTGGCCAAGATAGACACAAAGCCCATGCCTACTACAGTAGTACAAGTTTATATGCCAACTAGCTCTGCAGATGATGAAGAAATAGATGAAATGTATGACGAGATAAAAGAAATTATTCAGGTAGTGAAGGGAGACGAAAATTTAATAGTCATGGGTGACTGGAATTCGTCAGTAGGAAAAGGGAGAGAAGGAAACATAGTAGGTGAATATGGATTGGGGGGAAGGAATGAAAGAGGAAGCCGCCTTGTAGAATTTTGCACAGAGCATAACTTAATCATAGCTAACACTTGGTTCAAGAATCATGAAAGGAGGCTGTATACATGGAAGAAGCCAGGAGATACTGACAGATTTCAGATAGATTATATAATGGTAAGACAGAGATTTAGGAACCAGGTTTTAAATTGTAAGACATTTCCAGGGGCAGATGTGGATTCTGACCACAATCTATTGGTTATGAACTGCAGATTGAAACTGAAGAAACTGCAAAAAGGTGGGAATTTAAGGAGATGGGACCTGGATAAACTGAAAGAACCAGAGGTTGTAGAGAGTTTCAGGGAGAGCATAAGGGAACAATTGACAGGAATGGGGGAAAGAAATACAGTAGAAGAAGAATGGGTAGCTCTGAGGGATGAAGTGGTGAAGGCAGCAGAGGATCAAGTAGGTAAAAAGACGAGGGCTAATAGAAATCCTTGGGTAACAGAAGAAATATTGAATTTAATTGATGAAAGGAGAAAATATAAAAATGCAGTAAATGAAGCAGGCAAAAAGGAATACAAACGTCTCAAAAATGAGATCGACAGGAAGTGTAAAATGGCTAAGCAGGGATGGCTAGAGGACAAATGTAAGGATGTAGAGGCTTGTCTCACTAGGGGTAAGATAGATACTGCTTACAGGAAAATTAAAGAGACCTTTGGAGAGAAGAGAACCACTTGTATGAATATCAAGAGCTCAGATGGAAACCCAGTTCTAAGCAAAGAAGGGAAGGTAGAAAGGTGGAAGGAGTATATAGAGGGTTTATACAAGGGAGATGTACTTGAGGACAATATTATGGAAATGGAAGAGGATGTAGATGAAGACGAAATCGGAGATAAGATACTGCGTGAAGAGTTTGACAGAGCACTGAAAGACCTGAGTCGAAACAAGGCCCCGGGAGTAGACAACATTCCACTAGAACTACTGATGGCCTCGGGAGAGCCAGTCATGACAAAACTCTACCATCTGGTGAGCACGATGTATGAGACAGGCGAAATACCCTCAGACTTCAAGAAGAATATAATAATTCCAATCCCAAAGAAAGCAGGTGTTGACAAATGTGAAAATTACCGAACTATCAGTTTAATAAGTCACAGCTGCAAAATACTAACGCGAATTCTTTACAGACGAATGGAAAAACTGGTAGAAGCGGACCTCGGGGAAGATCAGTTTGGATTCCGTAGGAATGTTGGAACACGTGAGGCAATACTGACCTTACGACTTATCTTGGAAGAAAGATTAAGAAAAGGCAAACCTACGTTTCTAGCATTTGTAGACTTAGAGAAAGCTTTTGAAAATGTTGACTGGAATACTCTCTTTCAAATTCTGAAGGTGGTAGGGGTAAAATACAGGGAGCGAAAGGCTATTTACAATTTGTACAGAAACCAGATGGCAGTTATAAGAGTCGAGGGGCATGAAAGGGAAGCAGTGGTTGGGAAAGGAGTGAGACAGGGTTGTAGCCTCTCCCCGATGTTATTCAATCTGTATATTGAGCAAGCAGTAAAGGAAACAAAAGAAAAATTCGGAGTAGGTATTAAAATTCATGGAGAAGAAGTAAAAACTTTGAGGTTCGCCGATGACATTGTAATTCTGTCAGAGACAGCAAAGGACTTGGAAGAGCAGTTGAACGGAATGGACAGTGTCTTGAAAGGAGGATATAAGATGAACATCAACAAAAGCAAAACGAGGATAATGGAATGTAGTCAAATTAAGTCGGGTGATGCTGAGGGAATTAGATTAGGAAATGAGACACTTAAAGTAGTAAAGGAGTTTTGCTATTTAGGGAGTAAAATAACCGATGATGGTCGAAGTAGAGAGGATATAAAATGTAGACTGGCAATGGCAAGGAAAGCGTTTCTCAAGAAGAGAAATTTGTTAACATCGAGTATAGATTTAGGTGTCAGGAAGTCGTTTCTGAAAGTATTTGTATGGAGTGTAGCCATGTATGGAAGTGAGACATGGACGATAACTAGTTTGGACAAGAAGAGAATAGAAGCTTTCGAAATGTGGTGCTACAGAAGAATGCTGAAGATAAGGTGGGTAGATCACGTAACTAATGAGGAGGTATTGAATAGGATTGGAGAGAAGAGAAGTTTGTGGCACAACTTGACTAGAAGAAGGGATCGGTTGGTAGGACATGTTTTGAGGCATCAAGGGATCACAAATTTAGCATTGGAGGGCAGCGTGGAGGGTAAAAATCGTAGAGGGAGACCAAGAGATCAATACACTAAGCAGATTCAGAAGGATGTAGGTTGCAGTAGGTACTGGGAGATGAAGAAGCTTGCACAGGATAGAGTAGCATGGAGAGCTGCATCAAACCAGTCTCAGGACTGAAGACCACAACAACAACAATGAAAAAATGAATGAGGTGTTAAATTTAAAACTTCGTGTTTAGAAAAAACTCAAACCTTATACTTAATTATCTCAATTTTTACCACAGTTTCTAATAGATTTGGAAAATTCGAGAGTTTCATACACCTGTAAGTATAGTTCGTATACCGTGCAAAATTTGCCAAAGAATCTTACTTATGAAGGAAAGTGTACGTATAGCTACAAATGCAGCCTGCAGTAAGTGAAAAAAATGATGAAATTTCACACGTAAAAAAATTGTTAGGTTTTTGAACTTCAGCTACTGTGAGTGTGAATCCTATATCCTTCCTGGTCATGCTGACAAAGTTTTATGAATTTATTTGTAAAACCATAGGCAGTGGAAACTAAAATGTCCTGTGGTGCCTCATCTGCTCCAAGTCGGCCCATTTCACGTCCAACCCCCATTAACAAAACACGCTAATGTGCTTACATTTATTTACCGGGTGATCAAAAGGTCAGTATAAATTTGAAAATTTAATAAACCACGGAATAATGTAGATAGAGAGGTACAAATTGACACACATGCTTAGAATGACATGGGGTTTTATTAGAACAAAAAGAAAAAAAACACCCCATATTGCTGGACGCGTGGAAGATCTCTTGCCCGCGTCGTTTGGTGATGATCGTGTGCTCAGCCGCCACTTTCGTCATGCTTGGCCTCCCAGGTCCCCAGACCTTAGTCCGTGCGATTATTTGCTTTGGGGTTACCTGAAGCCGCAAGTGTATCGTGATCGACCGACATCTCTAGGGATGCTGAAAGACAACGTCCGACGCCAATGCCTCACCATAACTTCGGACATGCTTTACAGAGCTGTTCACAACATTACTCCTCGACTACAGCTATTGTTGAGGAATGATGGTGCACATGTTGAGCATTTCCTGTGAAGAACATCATCTTTGCTTTGTCTTACTTAGTTATGCAAATTATTGCTATTCTGATCAGATGAAGCGCCATCCGTCGGACATTTTTTGAACGTTTGTATTTTTTTGGTTCTAATAAAACCCCATGTCATTCCAAGCATGTGTGTCAAGTTTTACCTCTCTATCTACATTATTCCTTGATTTACTCAATTTGCAAATTTATACTGACTTTTTGATCACCCGGTATATATGACTGTAAGTGGAAGTCAATAAATCTATTTCACATTATATCTAAATAGATGCAAGTACCATAGCGTGTTTCTGTTAACGAAACAACTTACGATGTGTCACTAAATACTCGTTTATTCGTGGAGCAGACGAGACGCTGTTGATCTAAACACCTATTTAAAACGTTTAAAAAATTTTTGTGGCTGGTTGCGTAATTCACCAACTACGATTAACGGCCGCGGAGTTTACGAGATCCAGCGTGGATAAAATAACATTAAAACAGTATATTCTAGATGCCATCGTGCTGGTTGTCACAATTCCCATGTCTCAGCCGCTGCTACTTCCTATCGATCTAAATTCAAACAACATTACGATCGCTATATTCTGAAGAAAGTGTACGCAGTTCCTAGTTCCCGGTGACAATTTTCTATATTTTACTGATATTATTGTGTTTCTGCAGCAATAAGTATTCATTGATTGATGGAAGTAACACCCAATCAATGAAAATGTGAATCTTGGCTCGCTGTCCTGATGGTAGTCGTTCTATCACGGCAGGCAATCAGATTACCATACCATTAAGTTGGCTTAATTTTTCACAGACACTGTACTAACTTTAGAATATGTTCTCCGCATCTCACTTCACTTTCTGACGTCTTGCGCCAACTAATTCGTTTTTTCTCAGCTAGATTTGAAGTGTGGGAATGCATCTTATGGCGTCCAGAGCAACAAATGTTACAATCTTGTTGATCTGACAACAACTGTACTACAGTCAATGAGATTCTAAGCCGAAAACGTGTCTCTAGACGACCTAAACAGTGGTGAGATACCAATCCAACTGTCGTCCGACATACTGCCCGGCAACTAGGATTCATGGTCTGGGATGCCAATACTTTTCTTAGCGGGCCCCTTTGGTTGTCGTCTGCAGCATTTTTACCATATTATACGGCCCGTTCTGTTGTCTTTCAAGGCAAGCCATCCTGGGCTTACGTTTCAGCAAGATAATGTCCGCCCGCACACGGCAAGAGTTGTGTATTCAACTTGGCCCGCAAGTTCGCTGGATCTCTCCCCAATTGAGAACGTCTGGAGCATTATGGGCAGGGCCCTGCAACCAACTCGAGATTTTGATGATCTAACGTGCCAGTTGGACAGAAATTGGAACGATATACCCCATGAGGACACCCTACAACTCTATCAGTCAGTGCCAAGCCAAATGACTGCTTGCGTAAGGGCCAGAGGTAGACCAGCACATTACTGACTTTACTAGTTTATGAAGCCTTTCTCTTGAATAAATCATCCAGTTCTTCCGAAACTATTTGTTTGTCAGTATATGTACATCACGTCTATTGATTTCCGTCGCATTCGGATAATTCCTTCCTTGTGCGTCGCTATTTTTTTTTTTTTGTCTTAGAATGTATGTCACACATTTGACGACTGCTGCGTAACATTTTCATTGCTGATCCGCCTACATTGCTGCAGCCGTCCTCACTGTCTCCCTCGCCAACCCACCGAACTCTCAACACTCGGGTAGGATAGCGAGAGCGCCGTCCTGATAACCCAGGGCTTCACAACATGGGTGCTCGCGGAGCAAGCTGTGAGCAGCAAGGCGCGAGCACGGAGCAGCGCGAGCACGCTACCCCCACTACCGGACCAGAGCGAAGAGTGGGGAGAGTCACGTGGGGCACACAACAGCTGCCGCCAGTCAGTGTAAATCCGCGGCCACCTGCAGGGATGTCACTGCCACAATTGAAACAAATAAAGGAGAATATACACGTGCCACATAATTTTATTAGCTTAGTGTATGCCTCTACATTCGTATTAATTTGTGAACTATTACACAATAAAAGGTGTCACTGAAGTGTGGGATTCTCGATTATCTTGTACTTTTTGCCCTTTACAATTGCGTCTATGTTCGGAGTAATTGTTCTTGTGCATCGTAGGCGCAGTGTGCAGTTTAAATTTCGATCAGACAATGCGTTTCTCAGGCGCGTCTTGTTACATTTCACTGTAGAGAACAGTTGTTCACAAACATACCTGTAACCGAACATTTATATTATTGTAGCCGCCAGTTTGTGCAAACGGGGAAATCTATCCTGAGGGAAGTGTCTGTAGAATTCCAAAATGTTTTTTTTTGTTCTGAAATTTGTCTCTGTGGTCTCTGTCACACTGCAGGTCAAGAATTTCTAGTTGCAGCTCAGGACGAATCAAGCCATAAAATCTATACAGATATTTGCAAGCTGGCTCTGGACGTCGTCTGCCATGTCCTGTATGCGACGCATAATGGTCATGTTAGATAATGGCACAATCCGAAAATGTTCAACTTGAGATGGACACAAATGTTCCGCTGCAACTACCAAACATTCTTTTATTAAATCGCCATCAGTGAAGGGGCGCAGGGATTTTGCTAAAAGCAAAGCAATTTTGTAACTCACTCTGAGAGCTGCCTCAGTTGATTTTCCTTCGTCGTCCAGATCTTCTTCGGATAGCTTTGTTTTAAGTTTAATAACTTCCTGTGCACGATCTGTTCCATCACATTTTCCACTTCCGTAGTCTTTCGCGTGGTACGACATATAATGTCGCTGCAAATTACATTTCCTAAAAGAATTCAGCGTTTTGTGACATAAAAAACATTTTGCAACACCATCTTTTTCTGTAAACAGATACAATTCCTCCCAACTGCGAAAGCATGGTTGGGGTTACACAACGGCGACTTGACATGATTCTTAACCAGCGAAGTGACTGTTAGAGCTGATCGTAGTACTTTAAACGTTACAGAGTCAGCGCTATTTCAATAGGCAAGCTGCGGCCCTATTCAAACGTGCGCGCGCATTTTCCCTCCCTCCCCTCCCTCCCTACTCCACGACCTTGCACCTGCTCACGAGCACGTGCCTGAGCAGACGCGAGTACTCGCGCTCAAAACCGGCCAGTTGTTAAGCCCTGTGATAACCAGAAGGACGGCTCCTCCCCGCGCTTCGTACCAGTAGTAGCGGCATGGGACCGATTCGTACGATTACACTAATTACAGCGAACACACTGCCGCCTAAATGATATTCCCTTCATTACCTCTTTCACGACTGGAACGGTAAATACCCTTACTAAGTGGTACAGCGTGGAGTACTCTCTGGTAATTTCTTCACAGCGGTTTGCAAACTATCGATGTAGAAACGATAAAATAGTATTCTCAATTTCAAAGCACCATTATTAATGCGCTGCACGCAAGTCGAGTCAGTCACTGCAAACTGGGCGGTACAGTTGGACTACATTTGTGACGTAAAATGCTTAGCGCTCGCCAGTAGCCGTCCTGAATTCTGGATTGGCTAGAATACTGAGATTAGCAATGTTTACAGCTCATGCCAAATGAAGGTGTACAGCAGTTCTCTACACATCATTGCGTGGCTGTCAGCGTAAACTGGACCTTCATCCCTACAACCTCCGACTAATCAGTAATTCCTAGATAAGGTATAGATTTGCATTATAAATTTCACCACTCTGATCATTAGTACCAAATGTTGAACAATACACAAAAAATTTTCTTAATAATTAAATTACTTTAAGTAGCGGGAAGAAAACATGCCAAATATGATCAAACGCAAAATCTCCAAGATTGGCAATCACTTACAGAAGCTCAAAATTTAGCGCCGACTTCAACGCGAGATGCCTATAACAGTTCCCACAACGAAACTTTGTCTCGAAACCTTAAAGAAAATCCAAAGAGATTCTGATCGTATGCGAAGTATGCTAGAGGCAAGACACAAACAATGCCTTCTCTGCGCGATAGCAATGGAGATACTATCGAAGACAGTGCTGCCAAAGCAGAGTTACTAAACACAGCCTTCCGAAATGCCTTCACAAATGAAGAAGAAGTACATATTCCAGAATTCGAATCAAGAACAGCTGCCAACACGAGGAACGTTATAAGTAGATATCCTCGGAGTAGTGAAGCAATTTAAACCACTTCACAAAAGCAAGTCTTCCGGTCCAGACCGTAAAACAGTTAGGTTCCTTTTAGAGTATGCTGGTACAACAGCTCCATACGTAACAATCATATAGAACCGTTCGGTCGACAAAAGATGCGTGCCGAAAGACTGGAAAGTTGCACAGGTCACTTCAATATTAAAGAAAGGTAGTAGGAGTAATCCACTAAATTACAGGCCCATATCGTTAACGTCGATATGCAGCAGAATTTTAGAACATATATTGTGTTTGAACATTATGAAGTACCTCGAAGAAAACAGTGGCCGGCCGCGGTGGCCGAGCGGTTCTAGGTGCGCAGTCCGGAACCGCGCGACTGCTACGGTCGCAGGTTCGAATCCTGCCTCGGGCATGGCTGTGTGTGATGTCCTTAGGTTAGTTAGGTTTAAGAAGTTCTAAGTTCTAGGGGACTGATGACCACAGATGTTAAGTCCCATAGTGCTCAGAGCCATTTGAACCATTTTGAAAACAGTGTATTGACACACAGTCAACTCGAATTTAGAAAACATCGTTCTTGTGCAACTCAACTAGCTCTTTATTCGCTTGAAGAGTTGAGTACTATTGACAAGGGATTTCAGATCGAATCTGGAAGCCTTTGGACACTGTACCACACAAGCGGCTTGTAGGGAAATTGCGTGCTTATGGAATATCGTCTCAGTTATGTGACTGGATTAGTGATTTCCTGTCAGACAGGACACAGTTCGTAGTAATTGACGGAAAGTCATCGAGTAAAACAGAAGTGATTTCTGGCGTTCCCCAAGGTAGTGCGGTAGGTTGACTCAAATGGTTCAAATGGCTCTGAGCACTATGGGACTTAACTTCTGAGGTCATCAGTCCCCTAGAACTTAGAACTACTTAAACCTAACTAACCTAAGGACATCACACACATCCATGCCCGAGGCAGGATTCGAACCTGCGACCGTAGCGGTCGCGCGGTTCCAGACTGTAGCGCCTAGAACCGCTCGGCCACCCCGCCCGGCAGTGCAGTAGGACCTTTGCTGTTCATTATCTATATAAAGGATCTGGGAGACCATCTGAGCAGCCGTCGTAGACTGATTGCAACTGACGTTGTCGTCTATCGACTAATAAAGTCATCAGAAGATCGAAACAAATTGCCAAACGATTTAGAAAAGATATCTGTATCGTGCGAAAATTGGCAGTTGACCCTAAAAACACGAAAAATGTGAGGTCATCCGCGTGAGTGCTAAAAGGAATCCCTTAAACTTCGGTTACACGATAAATCAATCGAATCTAAAGGCAGTCAATTCAACTAAATACCTAAAAATTGCAGTTACTAACAACTTCAATTGGAAGGAACGCATAGAAAATGTTGTGGGAAAGGCTAACCAAAGACTGATTTTCGTTGGCAGAACACTTAGAAAATATAAACGATCTACGGAGATTGCCTACACCATGCTTTTCCGCCCTCTTTTAGAACACTGCTGTGGGATAGACGGAGTACATCGAAAAAGTTCAAAGAAGGGTAGCATATTTTGTATTACTGCGAAATAGGAGAGTGTCACTGAAATGATACAGGATCTGGAACGGACATCATTAAAGCAAAGGCGTTTTTCGTTGCGGAGGATTCTTCTCACGAAATTCCAATCACGAACTTTCTCCTCCGAAAGCGAAAATATTTTTTTGACGCCGACCTGCATAGGTAGAAACGATCACCATGGTAAGACAAGGGGAATCAGAGCTCGTACGGAAAGATATAGGTGTTCGTTCTTTCTGCGCGCAATGCGAGATTGGAATAATAGAGAATTGTGAAGGTGGTTCGATGAACCCTCTGCCAGACACTTAAATGTGATTTGCAGAGTATCCATGTAGATGTAGATGTAGATGTAACGTAACAAATAGTACGTCTGTGATGAAAAGTAACTTTAAAGCAGCAACTTCTGTGAAAAGGTATAAAATTAAAATTTTATATAAGAGGCAATTCTTTCCGGTGATCAAATTCGTAGAATGCTTGAATAATATTTCGTGTTACATTGCACTGAGCAACTTCTACATCTACATTTACATCAATATTCACTTGACTTTGTGTGGCGGAGGGTGTGTTTCGTACCACCAACTGATCCAACCTTTCATGTTTTACTCACGAATGGGAAGAATAATAGTCGGCGAGCGTCTGTATTAGTTCTAATTTCGAAGTTTGGTCATTTCGCGAGATGTATGAGGAAGGAAGTAGTATGTTGTCCACCTCTTCCCGGAAAGCTCTCTCACTACATCTCAGTCATAAACCTCTCCGTGACGCATGGCGCCTCTCTTGTGGCATCTGCCAATGGAGTTTGTTGAGCATCTTTTTGATGCTCTCGCGCCGACAAATCAATCTCGTAACGAAACGCACCGCACTTCGTTAGATCTTTTCTGTCTCTCCTAACTTTCGTACCTTGCAAAGGTCATAGACTGATGAACAGTGTCTCACGTCTTGTACGACATTTCTCTGGTGAATCAGTTACATTTTCTTAAGATTTTTCCAATGAATCTCCGTCTCGCATCAGTTTTCCTACTATTTGTTTTATGTGATTACTCCACTGAAGGTCGCTCTGGACAGTTCTCCTAGATATTTTACGGTAGATACCGTTTCTCAGTAATTTGTCATCAATAGCGTAGTTGTACAGTAGCGAATTTCTTTTCCTATGTATGCACAATATGTTACGTTTATTAATATTCAAGGCAGACTGCACCATTCATGAACCTTCCATAAGTCATTCTGCAAATCGATTCTGTCCTCTGGCTTTCATACTTCTTTATAGCCAGTTCCATCATCTGCGAACGGTCTTAAAGAGCCTCCGACTCTTTCTACTGGATCACTTATATACGTTACAAACAACAATGGTCCTATCACACTTCCTGGGTGTACTCCGGAAATAACCTTTACATTTGTCGATTTTGTTCCTTTAAGAGCGACCTATTGCATTCTATCTGTAAGGAAGTCTAAAATGCAGTCACAAATCCGGTCCGATACTGGGTAAGTTCGGTTTCTTTTCACTAATCGGCAGTACGGGACGGTATCAAATACCTTCCTGAAGTCGATGCACACGGCATCAACCTGAGCGCCGTTGTCTACTGTGTTATGGATCTGAAGGAGGACCAGAGCAACATGAGCTTCACAATATCTCTGTTTGCGGAATCCATGTTGAGCTTCTACAACAGATTACCGTCAGTGATATAGGCATATGATAAAAGGCAGATGTCCTATTCAAATGCAAAATGACACAGCAGGATTGCATTATTGCAGCTGTTACTGTTTGATTGAAATTATGATATTTTGTAAGATTTCTCTCTCTCTCTCTCTCTCTCGCTCTGTGTGTGTGTGTGTGTGTGTGTTTGTGTGTGTGTGTGTGTGTGTGTGTGTGTGTGTGTGCGTATGCGTGTGTGTGTGTGTGTATGTGTGTATTTTGAGAAGCTGTGTAAGCGCGGTTGTGTGGCTAAATATGATTTTGTCTCCCCCCCCTTCCAGCTGCACCCCCCCCCCCAGCCACTCTTTTCCACAGAGATAGTCGCTTAAAGTGATGTGGTATCTGCAGCATTAAAACATGAGGCATCCTAGCCGACACTGAAGCATAACACGTGTGTCATATAATGCTACCCACGATTTTTTTTTTAAGTTTATCGCTAAGTATTCGATAATAATTTGGTAGGAAATTAAATTTACATGTATTGTCTTCCATTGAGTTAAATGCATCTAACTGTTAGATGGTTAGCTCAAGCTGTGATCAGTCCAACGATTACTCATTTCAGGTCCGAGCGCCGGTATTAAGGAAAGAGTTGTAATATACTGTATGAGCAGAAACGTGCAGTGGAAAATAAGAATGGACGATCAAAAACGTATTGCTCGGATTAAAAATGGGGTTAAACAGGAATGTTGTCTTTCGCCCCAACTAATCAAACTGTACATCGGAGAAACAATGAGGGAATTGAAAGAGATGTTGAAGAGTAAGAATAAAATTCAGAGTGCAAGGATGTCAATGATAATGTTCTCTGGTGACATTACTATCCTCAGTGAAGTTGGAGAAGAATTACAGGACGTGGACTGAATGCAATGGTCTAATGAGTGCAGAATATGAATTGAGAGTAAGCTAGAGAAACACGAAAGTAATAAGGATTAGGAGAAACGAGATAAGATTAAAAATCAAAATTGGTGAGCACGAAGTAAGCGAAGTTAAGGAATTATACTGCCTTCGAGGCAAAATAACACATTACGGATGGAGCAAGGAGGAATCGAAGGCACAGTAGCACACACAACGGGAGCTCTCCAGGCCAAAAGAAGTCTGCTAGTATCTTCTGCAGGCCTTAATTTTAGGAAGAAATATCTGAAAATGTCCGTTTGGGGGATGGATGGATGGTTTCGGGGAGGAGACCAGACAGCGAGATCATCAGTCTCATCAGATTAGGGAAGGACGGGGAATGAAGTCGGCCGTGCCCTTTCAAAGGAACCATCCCGTCATTTTCCTGGAGCGATTTAGGGAAGTCACGGAAAACCTAAATCAGGATGGCCGGACGCGGGATTGAACCGTCGTCCTCCCGAATGCGAGTCCAGTGTGCTAGCCACTGCGCCACGTCGCTCGGTCCGTTTGGGGGACTGATTGTATGTTAGTGGAACATGGACAGTGAGAAAACCAGGAAAGAACAGAATCGAACCACGCGAATAGTGATGCTATTGAAGGATGTGAAATATTAGGTGGGCTGATGAATCGGACAGTGAGGAAAGACAGTGTAAGTGCTACTCCGAGATGAAGAGATCAACTAAGGACAGAAAGTCGCGGTGGCTGCATCCAACCAGGGAGCTCGGTATTTCAATTCATCCGTTAGCTTTTATAGAGTGGTCGTTGTTCTGCGCCGGCCAGAGTGGCCGTGCGGTTCTAGGCGCTACATTCTGGAACCCAGCGACCGCTACTGTCGCAGGTTCGAATCCTGCCTCGGGCATGGATGTGTGTGATGTCCTTAGGTTAGTTAGGTTTAATTAGTTCTAAGTTCTAGGCGACTGATGACCTCAGAAGTTAAATCGCATAGTGCTCAGAGCCATTGTTCAAATGGCTCTGAGCACTATGCGAACCAATCGTTGTTCTGCGCTGTTACTCCTGAAAGGATGGTTCCACGATACCAAGTTATTTATTGAATTTACTAGATGTGAGGCGTAAATACCTTTCGTAAGCAGTGAGGTTTGATTTTGATGTTCGTTGTCGCTGGACAGGGATCTATGGCGACTTCAGTGGCTGCAGGTTGCAGGAAATTCCGCTCCATCTGGCAGAACAGTGTACTAGGTGCGCGCGGCCGCGTGGTAAGCTGGCATAAGAACAGCTCTCGAGATGCGCAAATACGTCGGCGGTAGCTAACGATGTCGAGAGGGGGGGAAGGACGCTTACAACGTCTTTTCGCCCGCAGCCGAGGAAACAGAGTTAGGAAGGAGCGCGGATATTACGGCAGCACGGTGGATGCCCCCGCCGGGGGAATTCATGTGATCGAGCGGCGCGCGGAGGCGGTGGGGGTGGCAGCGGCGGTGGTCGCGGGGGCGGGGGCGCAGAGGGGCCGCGCAGATCACCGCGACGGGGGCGGCGGAGGCGGCTGACTGCGCTCAGCAGTCGATGCGGACAGGGGAGGCGAGCGCCAGATACGCGTCGCTATGTTGCTCCCGAAGACAGCGCAAAACTGACTGCCAGAAACAACGGCGAGCGAGCGTGCTCTATCGCGCGTCTGTTATTCACGACAAGCATGCAGTGCGTAGGGTTCAAGAGCGGAGGTGCTATAACAGCTTCGCAGATGCATGTCTCCTATACATCTGCTGCAAAATGAAAGCAATTCATTGTAACGGCTCCATGTAAGCCGCTACATGGCTCGACCCCACAACTAAAGAAACCTGAGTGCCCTTCCGACACTCAGGGAAGAGCCTGATGATAATCAGTGAGATAGGGTTATTTAGATATAGACGATCATTTTAATATTAGATATGGTAATTGTGGTGTCACCGCTAGACACCACACTTGCTAGGTGGTAGCTTTAAACCGGCCGCGGTCCATTAGTACATGTCGGACCCGCGTGTCGCCACTGTGTGATCGTAGACCGAGCGCCACCACACGGCAGGTCTCGAGAGACGTACGAGAACTCGCCCCAGTTGTACGGACGACATTGCTAGCGACTACACGTACGAAGCCTTTCTCTCATTTGCCGAGAGACAGTTAGAATAGCCTTCAGCTAAGTCCATGGCTACGACCTAGCAAGGCGCCATTAACCATATCTGGAGAGAGTCTCACTTGTATTATCAAGAGCAATGTACAACAAGAAATTAAAGTTAAGTATACGAGAAGCTCCGTTCTTTTCTTTATAGCTTTCATCACGTATCCTGTTTCAGACTTCACGCCAGTCGGCGAGAGTTGACGCGTGCCCTTCCGGCTACTTCTCAGTGTGACGTAGCTAGCTTGTTACGCCACAACAGTAATTGTCTGCAAAGTGTGAATGCGAACGTATGAAGAGGTATGCGTGAGATGTCGGCTGTGGGGGTGCTATAGGCATAGTGGAAGTGTAGCCAACCTCGAATGTAGTAGAGCGCGACTGCACTGGACCAGAGAGGCATAAGCTCCACGCGCGTCATTAGCACTCGTTAGGTTGGAAAATAACCGTGTGCGGTATCTCTGAGTCCTTGCGGCCACGATGTGTGGACCCGGACGAGGGAGACCGTATAGGGGGTTGTTGCTGGGAAGACCTGCGTGAGTAAGCAAGCTCTGCTCTATCGCTCCGATAGTTAGCGAAGATTTAGAATTCCATGTTCACTTTGAACTTGGAAGCAGCTTCCCTGCTGAGGAAAGCCACTATTGTATTTCCTAGAATCATCTCGGTTAGGAGAGATAGGGAGATGATTTCTTTTGCCAAGTAATTCCATGGGAATTTGTGTTCACTGCACTTGGGAGTGACAGGCGCTCATTGCCGAGTAATACTCAGAATTGCTCAATTTGCATTTCAGTGTGAGTGTGAAGCATATATGAACGGTGTATTTTATTTAAATGTGTTTATTGACTCCTGATTGTGGAGAGATTGGTAACACGTGGTCCGCAGACCCCGTGCATTTCTTGGCGAGAAGTTTCAGCTCGACGTAATCACATTTCGTGATCGAGCTGGATCTTCTACGTAAATTCACGCGTTTGATTTAATTGTTCCTTCATAATATCCAATAAAACTCGCGGAGTTAGTTAAACGTGAAGACGGGACTTGCCCGAATTAAAGTTACAGTTGGAACCATGTGCTCTCTCCCAATGTTGTCCCACTTGGTGTATGGGAACCTTCCTCTTTTATCTGTTAGATAAAATGAATAGAGTGAATGTTTGTGTGTGTCTGTGTGGCTAAATGATGATAGAAATGTGCAGGCGGTAGTCATTGTCGATTCACGGCACATGTTAGCCGGATGTTTAACTAAGTTTACTTAGATATGATACTATTTGTATCACGCCAGCATTCCGTGATAAGTGAGAGAGAATATTTGAGATGGTAATGTTTACTGAATAAATGTGATTGTGTTATTATATAAATATGTTACAGTGACTTCTCCCAGCCACACCATATTATCATTTCACAGAATATTTGGTACGCGTATTTCAGTTAATCACCTGTCTATGTCCCACTCATGGGCATATTTCATTTAATAAACTCTGTAAGGTGGTATTAAAACTTCACTATAATAATATTCTAATTCTAACTTGATCAAAACCACCGAATAAAACCTTAGTTTGAGTATTGATGCTTGTTGCTGCAAATGGCCGCCGGCGTCTTCTATAGTACAGGTCCCATTTATAAAATTGAGGATGCCTGCCGAGGGTGCGGAAAGCAAGTATCATGCATCATGCGGTCGCAGGTTCGAATCCTGCCTCGGGCATGGATGTGTGTGATGTCCTTAGGTTAGTTAGGTTTAAGTAGTTCTAAGTTCTAGGGGACTGATGACCACAGATGTTAAGTCCCATAGTGCTCAGAGCCATTTGAACCATTTCATGCATCATGGTAGGCCCTAATATTAATAATCATGTTTCCAGAATGAGATTTTCACTCTGCACCGAAGTGTGCACTGATATGAAACTTCCTGGCAGATTAAAACTATGTGCCTGACCGAGACTCGAACTCTGGACTTTTGCCTTTCGCGGGCAAGTGCTCTGCCGTCGGAGCTACCCAAGCACCACTGACGCCCCCTCCTCACAACTTTGGTTCCGCCAATACCTCTTCTTCTACTTTCCAAACTTCACAGAAGCTCTCCTGCTCTCCTCATTCTGGAAACATCTCCCAGGCAGTGGCTAAGCAATGTCTCCGCAATATCCTTTCTTCCAGGAGTGTTAGTTCAGCTAGGTTCGCAGGAGAGCTTCTGTGAAGTTTGGAAAGTAGGAGACGAGGTACTGCCGGAAGTACAGCTGCGAGGACGGGGCGCCAGTCATGCTTGGGTAACTCAGACGGTTGAGCACTTGCCCGCGAAATGCAAAGGTCCCGAGTTCGATCTCGGTCCGGCACACAGTTTTAACCTGCCAGGAAGTTTCATAACCTACGATGTTTTAGCGCGATGAGATGTATACAGGCCGCAATGCAGTATTGGGAACACCGGCAGCCCACTTACAACCAACTGATTTGCACGCTTTCAGTTACTCTGCCTCGAGATAAACACTCATTTTCGAACTGTGATACGTGTGTCATTGTGTTAAAAGCATTAACGTAAGAATACACCTCTTAATGAGTAGATTATGACGACGTTTAACGTTTTGATTCTGATGTGTAATTATACGAAATACTGAAAACATAATTTTAGTTCATTATGGAAGCGATCAGACAGGCAACCTGCGGGTGGTGTTGGGTTTTTGGGTTCCAATATACTCGTAGTTACTCACTAAAACCGATGAAGGTAAGGAAAGTTGGTACATTCAGTACAAGGAGCTTTTCTATTAGTTTTGTAGTAGTGTAGATACAGTCTGAGAATGATTTCCGTTTGCGAGGCCCACATACGTCTCCTGTAATAATTACGACGAGAAAATGACAGAAATTGCGCTCATGTGGAGCTTAACGACATACTTTCCATTCTTCTTTAATGGGCCAGGAAAGATGAGGTTTGAACAAGATAGTACACCACTGGCGATTAAAATTGCTACACCACGAAGTGACCTGCTATAGACGCGAAATTCAACCGACAGGAAGAAGATGCTGTGATATGAAAATGATTAGCTTTTCAGAGCATTCACACAAGGTTAGCGGCGGTGGCGATACCTACAACGTGCTGATATGAGGAAAGTTTCCAGCCGATTTCTCATAGTATCAGTTGACCAGCGTTGCCTGGTGAAACGTTGTTGTGATGCTTGACGCTGCATCACAGACAGGAGCGCCTGCAATGGTGTACTCAACGACGAACCTGGGCGCTCGAATGGGAGAACGTCATTTTTTCAGATGATCTAGGTTCTGTTTACAGCATCATGATGGTCGCATCCGTGTTTGGCGACATCGCGGTGAACGCACATTGGAAGTGTGTATTTGTCATCGCCATACTGGCGTATCACCCGGCGTGATGGTATGGGGTGCCCATGTTTACACGTCTCCTTCCCCTCTTGTTCGCACTGACGACACTTTGAACAGTGGACGCTACAATTCAGATGTGTTACGACCCGTGGCCCTACCCTTCATTCGATTCCTGCGAAACCTTACATTTCAGCAGGATAATGCACGACCGCATGTTGCAGGTCCTGTACGGGCCTTTCTGGATACAGAAAATGTTCGACTGCAGCCCTGGCCAGCACATTCTCCAGATCTCTCACCAATTGAAAACGTCTGGTCAATGGTGGCCGAGCAACTGGCTCGTCACAATACGCCAGTCACTACTCTTGATAAACTGTGGTATCGTGTTGAAGCTGCATGGGCAGCTGTACCTGTACACGCCATCCAAGCTCCGATGACTCAATGCCCACGCGTATGAAGGCCGTTATTACGGCCAGAGGTGGTTGTTCTGGGTACTGATTTCTCAGGATCTGTGCACCCAAACTGCGTGAAAATGTAATCACATGTCAGTTCTAGTATTATATATTTGTCCAATGAATACCCGTTTATCATCTGCAGTTCTTCTTGGTGTAGCAATTTTAATGGCCAGTAGTGTAGTATCAGAAGTGTTCACCGCCACGCACCATAAAGTGGCTTTCGCAGCGCAGATGACTTTTAAATGCTGAGCCGCGGAAGACCGCCGCCGGTCAGCGGAACCTTCCGCTGTGGCGGGAGGCGAACCTTGGCCCCCACCACGCAGCCCGGCAGAGAGCGCCAGTGTGCGCCCACGCCGGCGGTGGCGGGACTCGGCCGGTGGTCGTGAACCCCAGAACCTGCCGGGAGGCCATTGTGTGCGCGAGTACTCTAATTTGCCTCACTTAGGTCCGGCGGGGTCATTCGCCTGCATTCCGCTGGCGCGCTGCCTCTGCCGGGCACAGGATTTACGGCCGCAGATGTGCACCAGATCGCCCCGGTGCGCTCTTCCCGGAACTTAAGGGCCGACGCCTCGCAGCGAGACCGGTCAAGCGAGGTCGTCGAACGGCCGACCACGACTCCTGCTCGTATTGTTTACCTCTGGGAATAAAAATCCTTCAGTCCATCTCTGATACAAGTACAGAGACTGGCGGTCTCAACCGGAACTACGCAAGCGAGGAATACCACAGAGACCTATATCGTGTCCTTCTTAGTTTCAAACTATTTTGGCTCAAATGGCTCTGAGCACTATGGGACTCAACTGCTGTGGTCATCAGTCCCCCAGAACTTAGAACTACTTAAACCTAACTAACCTAAGGACATCACACACATCCATGCCCGAGGCAGGATTCGAACCTGCGACCATAGCAGTCGCACGGTTCCGGACTGCGCGCCTAGAACCGCGAGACCACCGCGGCCGGCGTCTCATTTTGGTTTGAATGCACTATGGCAGCAGAGGATGGACGCGAGTACCTTTTCTAACAACACGACATCGCCTGCAGTGCCTGCAGTGGGCTCGTGACCACATCAGTTGGACCCTGGACTAGTGGAAAACCATGGCCTGGCCAATTACAACTGCCTCCCTATCTAGATCTGCAATGAGATGAGAAAAGTCATGGGATACCTTCTAGCATCGTGTCAGACACACACAGTGCAGCAACTCGTTGGAAATCTCCTACAGAATACTGAACCGTGCTGCCTCTGTAGACGTTCATAACTGCAGTGGTGTTGCTGGTGCTGAATGTTGTGCATTAACTTACTAAAGTCCCACAAATTTTCGATGGGATTCATGTCAGTGGTTCTCGGTGGCCAAATCATTCGCTAGAATTGTCAAGAATGCTCTTCAAACCAATCCCCAACAATCGTCGACTGGTGACATGACATCGTTATTTCGGAACATAAAGTCCATAAATGGCTAGAAATGATTTCCTAGGAGCCGAACCACATTCAGAACCTAACGATTCCCAAATGATCGGTTCAGTTGGACCAGACGACACAGTCCATTCCATATAAACACAGCCCACATAACTATGGAGCCAACCACCAGTGTGGGCAGTGCCTGCGTCCATGATGTCGTGGGGCCGGCGCCACACTCGAGCCCTACCATAAGCTCTTAAAACTCACATGGGACTCATCTAACCAGGCCACGGTTTTCCACTCGTCTACAGTCCAACCGATGTAGTCACGAGCCCAGGGGGGGGGGGGGGGGGCGCTGCTGTTAGCAAAGGCACTCGCTTCCATCCTCTGCTGCCATAGCCCATTCACACCAAAATTCGGCGCATTTGCGTAACACATACGTTCATGGCACTTTGGACAATGATTTCTGCTGCTGTTCCACGCAATATTCCTTGTCTGCCACACTCCTGACACTGCGGATCTCGGTATGTTGAATTCCCTAACGATTCCCGAAATGGAATGTCCCATGTATCTAGCTCCAACTACCATCCTCCTCCGGAACAGTCCATGAAGGCCCAAAGGTACCGACGGAACGCCGTGTCATCCTCAGCCCACAGGTGTCACTGGATACGGATACGAAGGGGGCATGTGGTCAGCGCACTGCTCTCCCGGCCGTATGTCAGTTTCCCCGACCGGAGCCGCTGCTTCTCAATCAAGTAGCTCCTCAGTTTTCTCACAATGGCTGAGTGCATCCCGTTTGCCAACAGCGCTCAGCAGACCGGATGGTCACCCATCCAAGTGCTAGCCCAGCCCGACAGTGCTTAACTTCGGTGATCTGACGGGAACCGGTGTTACCACTGTTAGAAGGCTGTTGGCTCCAACTACCATGCCCCGTTCTAAATCTTATACTTTCCTCCGTGTTGTCGTAATCACGTCGGAATCTTTTTCACATGCATCATCTGAGGACAAATGAGGGATCCACCAATGCACTGCCCTTTTATATGTTGTGTACGCGGTACTCCCGCGTCTGTATACACTATGTAATCAAAAGTATCCGGACACCTGGCTGAAAATGACTTACAATTTCGGGGCGCCCTCCATCGGTAATCCTGGAAATCACTACGGCGTTGGCTCACCCTCACCCTTGATGACAGCTTCCACTCTCGCAGGCATACGTTCAGTCAGGTGCTGGAAGGTTTCTTAAGGAATGGCAGCCCATTCTTCGCGGAGTGCGGCACTGAGGAGAGTTATCGATGCCGGTCGGTGAGGCGTGGTACGAAGTAGGCGTTCCAAAACATCCCAAAGGTGTTCTACAGGATTTAGGTCAGGACTCTGTGTAAGCCAGTCCACTACAGGGATGTTATTGTCGTGTAACCACTCCGCCACAGATCGTGCATTACGAGCAGGGGCTCGATGGTACTGAATGATGCAATCACCATACCCGAATTCTTCTTCAACAGTGGGAAGCAAGAGAGTGCTTAAAACATCATTGTAGGCCTGTGATGTGATAGAGCCACGCGAAACTACAAGGGGGGCGAGCCCCCTCCATGAAAAACACGACCACACCGTAAAATCACCGCCTCCGAATTTTACTGTTGGCACTACACGCGTTGTCAGATGACGTTCACGGGGCATTGGCCATCGCCAAACCTTGCCATCGGATCGCCACATTGTGTACCGTGATTCGTCACCCCACACGTTTCTCCATTGTTCAATCGCTCCTTACACTAAGCGAGGCGTCATTTGGCATTTACCGGCTTGATGTGTGGCTTATGAGCGGCCGCTCGACCATAAAATTTTAGTTTTCTCACCTCCCGCCCAACTGTCATAGTACTTAAATTGGATTCGACGGAGTTTGAAATTGCTGTGTGATGGTCTGTATAGGTTTCTGCCTATTACACATTACGAACCTCTTCCACTATGACGGTCTCTGTCAGTCAACAGACGAGGCCGTCCTGTACGCTTTTGTGCTGTACGTGTCAAATGGTTCAAATGGCTCTGAGCACTATGGGACTTAACTTCTAAGGTTATCAGTCCCCTAGAACGTAGAACTACTTGAACCTAACCAACCTAAGGACATCACACACATCCACGCCCGAGGCAGGGTTCGAACCTGCGACCGTAGTGATCGCGCGGTTCCAGACTGTAGCGCCTTTAACCGCTTGTCCACTCCTGCCGGCGCTGTATGTGTCCCTTCACGTTTCCACTTCACTGTCACATTGGAAACAATGGATCTAGGGATGTTTAGGAGTGTGGAAATCTCGCGTACAGACGTATGGCACAAGTGACACCCAACCACCTGACGACGTTCGAAGACCGTGAGTTCCGCGGAGCGCCCCATTCTGCTCTCACGATGTCTAATGACTACTGAGGTCTTTGATGGGGAGTACTCGGCAGTAGGTGGCAGCACAATGCACCTAATATGAAAAACATATGTTTTAGGGCTGCCCGGATACTTTTGGTCACATAATGTATGTAACAGCATTTTCCTCGAAAAGCCTCACAGAGCTTACAGTGTTATCCACTAGATAATATTGCTAATGCCCTAGCAACACGCTCTTGTGGTATGACCGAAGTCACATTTGAGGATTCTCTCCGTCATTAATGACATACTGTGTTTCATTTGCTTGGAATTCTTCACTCTAATCGCAAAGCTGCTCTAAAATTCCGTACGCTCACATTTTCCTCATTAGCTGACACTGAAAAAAAAAAAAAGGCCAAAGTCTTCTGAAAATGAAGGAACACAGCATCAACTGGGCGTTGACATTTACTGCTTTCTGGATCCCTTTGCCGGTTTTCATACTGAGCTATCTAGGCACGACTCATGATCCACTCTCAGAAATTTGCTTCTCATACACAGAGTTGTCCAGACGTAGAAACTGATCCTGCATATGTGGTATCATATACAGTCGGTACCACACAGGAGGCAATAGTTTCGTGTTCGGAGGCTGGAGGTAGAGATCCCGCTGTTGCCCGACAGTGGCTGCGACAGCGACCGTCGCTGCCCAACTGCTGGTTGCTCAAGTGCCACTCCCCCTGAGGCGAGGCGCCACGGATCATGTGGGCAATAGACAGGTGAACTGGAGCGCTACCCAGTTCTTGCCCAGTTGTCGAGCGGTTCCAGTAGTCGCATTTTCGTCTGCGAATGCATTGCATCGGTAGTGGCCTATACAGCGAATTGTTAAAGTGTTTAACTTATCTCGGATTTGACTAGGTCACTAAGACTTCCATATGGGGTTCGACATTGACGCTCTGTGCCAGTGCTGAGTAAAATACAATATTGCTTTCAGTAAGTGTGTTCTCTCAGTCTCTTGATTTGTGCCTCAGCACACGCACAACGTCCCTACGGGGCAAGAATGCTTTTGGCGACGAGATTATACTTAGTCACTTAAGCGTCTCTTTCCCCAAGTTATTCTGCAAGAAGAAAAAATCTGACTTGTGTGCTTCTTCTTTCCATACTTTGCACTCCTTTGCAACGTGGCATACTTTGCGATGCACAAAACCTGTTCCGCTCCACGACCGCGTACGGTTTCACGTCTGGTGCGAGAATGGCCTTGACTCCCAAACCGTCTGGCGCTTAACATTTAATGGAGGGTTTTCAGTTGCCATATTTTCCTTTCCCATGAACTGCTGTCGTCGTAAAGTATCCCGTATGTATCTAAGAACAATCTAAGAAACCTAGTGAACACTCGATGTGTCCGCTGGGGGATCTCGCCAGAGATATGGAGGAGGCCGTGTCTGTGACTGGGGGGGGGGGGGGGGGGGGTGCAGCAGTCTGCAAGTTGTTGCTCCTGCCAGCACCAATGATATCTGCGACCATCGTCAGTACGGACAGGAGACTGTCGGAAGTGGTGAAGACCGCTGGCCTCGCAAGCAGAGCGCAAGCAGAACTCACAATCTGCAGCCTCGTACCCAGATTTGATAGCGTCCTTTGAAGAAGAGTTGAGGATCTGAGCGAAAGGCTCCGGCGGTTCTGTGACGGTTATGGCTGCATATTTCTGGACTTGCGTTATGGGATGGAGCGTTGTGGGGCACCCTTTGACAGATCAGTGGTGCACTAAGACAAGAGAACCCACTATTCTGATGACAGAGTACCTGATGGAGTGCACAATGGGGTTTCTTACGGTAGGCGGTGATCGGAGGTCTTCTAATGGAGTCTCACCAGTCGATTCGCACAGAGCGAAGTCAGACTGCGTACAAACTAAAGACACATCGACGCCGGCCGCGGTGGTCTAGCGGTTCTAGGCGCTCGGTCCGAAACCGCGCGATTGCTACGGTCGCAGGTTCGAATCCTGCCTCGGGCATGGCTGTGTGTGATGTCCTTGGGTTGGTTAGGTTTAAGTAGTTCTAAGTTCTAGGGGACTGGTGACCACAGATGTTAAGTCCCATAGTGCTTAGAGCCATATGAACCATTTTGTAAATACCAACTCTGTGACTTCACATTGAACGACGACAGGATGACACTTTATTGAATCATTAGGTAATAGAATATTTGTTGTAAAGTTAGTGCATAACAGTTACTTTTGCTCTTTATTTATTTATCAGAAAGCACATGGGTGCAAGGCTGATGGCCGTGGCATTTAAAGCTAAGAAGGAAATTGTATTGGTTTTATGTAAAAGAATTATATGTTTATTATGTAATCGATATTATTGTTACTTTCCTTGGAAGGTCGAAGTGGTCAAGCTTTGATTATTTAAATACCTTAAAACGTAAAATAGTGTAGAATAGGATGTAGCCCATCAGATGGACGGCTTCAGGAAAGGGAACTGCCCTGGACAGTAGAGCAAGGATATTCGACGGGCGGGAAACGCGGCCGGGGACGGGCAGGGGGGTAGTGCTCGTGCAGACGCGAAAGCGGAAAGTTTTGGTCTAGACACAAAAGGGTACACTTCGGATTGAGACGCGAAAGCGTACTTTCGGTCTTTAGGCAGCGAGGAAGTGAACGGACTTAGAAAATTTCGCGTTGTGTAGTATCGCAGGACATGGTCTCTGAGTGGTGAGCAGCCGCCTGGTGTAAACTCTACTTTTCGTGTAAATATCGTGGTGGAATATTGGACTTGTGTTTCGCGATGAGATTGTGAATGATCGAACTGTGAAAAATGAAATGATCGTATGGCATTTATTGGCCAGGGTATCCCCTTCGGGAACGCCACTTCGGCGACTTGCGTGTCAGTGATGATGAAGGACACACATCCAGTCCCTTGCCGGGAGTCGAACCCGGCCCCCCTTGCGTGGTAGGCGTTAACGCTACCGCTTCCCTACGGAGGCGGACGGTCGAACTGCGTCAAATGGATATGCGCTGCCGTGTAATAGATTTCTAAATACGACCACTTAAGCTATTAGTTTTCTTTCTGAGTGAACATTATTGTAACCAAATCCCAACTGTGTGGCCTACATCATTTACGGGTTGTTAATTTAGTTCCCGATATTATTATTACTGTTACTATTTGTCACATTAAGTTTGTTTCATACAATTTCGCAAACTTGTCATCAGCCAGACAATTTAACGAAGGGGTCACAAGTGTCTAATTTAGGGCGTGCAACGCGACACGTGCGGTTCAGCCCATAGACGAGTTTGAGCCAAGACAATTCGACGAAGAGGAACCGCATGTGAGCCCGAACATCTGTGGGATGTTAGCTCGCACACCCGAAATGGAAAGACAGAAAGCTCCGAAATATTTAGGCAGGCATGGAACGAACATCGAAAACACAGATTACATGCCGTAGATGGGAGAGTGTTTATTGCTGTAAACAAAAATATTGTTTCTATCGAGCTCGAAATTGACTCGAACTGTGAAATTTGGACGTAATTAGCAGGCCTAGAAGATAATTATGGGATGTTTTTACCGAACACCCGATTCCGCCCTGACTGTAGTAGAATCATTCAAACTAAAACTATGTTCAGTAGTACGGAAGTATCCACATAAAGCAGTATTAGTTGAACGTGACTTTAATCTACCGCTTACAAAGTTGGACGTCTATGGATTCATTGCAGGTGATACGGGAGACGCTCTTGTAAAGTACTTTTGAACATGTTTTCCGAACATCGTCTTCAACAGCTAGACAGGCAACTCACATTCAATGGAAATATTTTATACCTGACCATATTGACAGTGTATGTAAAGAACCCTCCCCCCATGAACCATGGACCTTGCCGTCGGTGGGGAGGCTTGTGTGCCTCAGCGATACAGATAGCTGTACCGTAGGTGCAACCACAAGGGAGGTGTATCTGTTGAGAGGCCAGACAAACGTGTGGTTCCTGAAGAGGGGCAGCAGCCCTTTCAGTAGTTGCAAGGGCAACAGTCTGGATGATTGACTGATCTGGCCTTGTAACAATAACCAAAACGGCCTTGCTGTGCTGGTACTGCGAACGGCTGAAAGCAAGGGGAAACTACGGCCGTAATTTTTCCCGAGGGCATGCAGCTTTACTGTATGATTAAATGATGATGGTGTCCTCTTGGGTAAAATATTCCCGAGGTAAAATAGTCCCCCATTCGGATCTCCGGTCGGGGACTATTCAACAGGATGTCATTATCAGGAGAAAGAAAACTGGCGTTCTACGGATCGGAGCGTGGAATGTCAGATCCCTTAATCGGGCAGGTAGGTTAGAAAATTTAAAAAGGGAAATGGATAGGTTAAAGTTAGATATAGTGGGAATTAGTGAAGTTCGGTGGCAGGACGAACAAGACTTCTGGTCAGGTGACTACAGGGTTATAAACACAAAATCAAATAGGGGTAATGCAGGAGTAGGTTTCATAATGAATAGGAAAATAGGAATGCGGTAAGCTACTACCAACAGCATAGTGAACGCATTATTGTGGCCAAGATAGATACGAAGCCCACACCTACTACAGTAGTACAAGTTTATATGCCAACTAGCTCTGCAGATGACGGAGAAATTGAAGAAATGTATGATGAAATAAAAGAAATTATTCAGATAGTGAAGGGAGATGAATATTTAATAGTCATGGGTGACTGGAATTCGAGTGTAGGAAAAGGGAGAGAAGGAAACATAGTAGGTGGATATGGATTGGGGCTAAGAAATGAAAGAGGAAGCCGGCTGGTAGAATTTTGCACAGAACACAACTTAATCATAGCTAACACTTGGTTTAAGAATCATGAAAGAAGGTTGTATACATGGAAGAACCCTGGAGATACTAAAAGGTATCAGATAGATTATATAATGGTAAGACAGAGATTTAGGAACCAGGTTTTAAATTGTAAGACATTTCCAGGGGCAGAAATGGACTCTGACCACAATCTATTTGTTATGACCTATAGATTAAAACTGAAGAAACTGCAAAAAGGTGGGAATTTAAGGAGATGGGACCTGGATAAACTGAAAGAACCAGAGGTTGTGCAGAGTTTCAGGGAGAGCATAAGGGAACAATTGACAGGAATGGGGGAAAGAAATACAGTAGAAGAAGAATGGGTAGCTTTGAGGGATGAAGTAGTGAAGGCAGCAGAGGATTAAGTAGATAGATACTGCCTACAGGAAAATTAAAGAGCCCTTTGGAGATAAGAGAACCACTTGTATAAACATCAAGAGCTCAGATGGAAACCCAGTTCTAAGGAAAGAAGGGAAAGCAGAAAGGTGGAAGGAGTATATGGAGGGTCTATACAAGGGCGATGTACTTGAGGACAATATGATGGAAATGGAAGAGGATGTAGATGTAAATGAAATGGGAGATACGATACTGCGTGAAGAGTTTGACAGAGCACTGAAAGACCTGAGTCGAAACAAGGCCCCCGGGGTAGACAACATTCCATTGGAACTACTGACGGCCTTGGAAGAGCCAGTCCTGACAAAACTCTACCATCTGGTGAGCAAGATGTATGAAACAGGCGAAATACCCTCAGACTTCAAGAAGAATATAATAATTCCAATCCCAAAGAAAGCAGGTGTTGACAGATGTGAAAATTACCGAACAATCAGTTTAATAAGCCACAACTGCAAAATACTAACACAAATTCTTTACAGACGAATGGAAAAACTAGTAGAAGCCGAACTCGGCGAAGATCAGTTCGGATTCCGTAGAAATACTGGAACACGTGAGGCAATACTGACTTTACAACTTATCTTAGAAGAAAGATTAAGGAAAGGCAAACCTACGTTTGTAGCATTTGTAGACTTAGAGAAATCTTTTGACAATGTTGACTGGAATACTCTCTCTTCCAAATTCTAAAGGTGGCAGGGGTAAAATACAGGGAGCGAAAGGCTATTTATAATTTGTGGAGAAACCAGATGGCAGTTATAAGAGTCGAGGGACATGAAAAGGAAGCAGTTGTTGGGAAGGGAGTAAGACAGGGTTGTAGCCTCTCCACGATGTTATTCAATCTGTATATTGAGCAAGCAGTAAAGGAAACAAAAGGTAAATTCGGAGTAGGTATTAAAATCCATGGAGAAGAAATAAAAACTTTGAGGTTCGCCGATGACATTGTAATTCTGTCAGAGACAGCAAAGGACTTGGAAGAGCAGCTGAACGGAATGGACAGTGTCTTGAAAGGAGGATATAAGATGAACATGAACAAACGCAAAACGAGGATAATGGAATGTAGTCGAATTAAGTCGGGTGATGCTGAGGGAATTAGATTAGGAAATGAGACACTTAAAGTAGTAAATGAGTTTTGCTATTTGTGGAGCAAAATAATTGATGATGGTCGAAGTAGAGTAGATACAAAATGGAGACTGGCAATGGCAAGGAAAGCGTTTCTGAAGAAGAGAAATTTGTTAACGTCGAGTATAGATTTAAGTGTCAGGAAGTCATTTCTGAAAGTATTTGTATGGAGTGTAGCCATGTATGGATGTGAAACATGGACGATAAATAGTTTGGACAAGAAGAGAATAGAAGCTTTCGAAATGTGGTGCTACAGAAGAATGCTAAAGATTAGATGGGTAGATTACATAACTATTGAGGAAGTATTGAATAGGATTGGGCAGAAGAGAAGTTTGTGGCACAACTTGACCAGAAGAAGGGATCGGTTGGTAGGACATGTTCTGAGGCATCAAGGGATCACCAATTTACTATTGGAGGGCAGCGTGGATGGTAAAAATAGTAGAGGGAGACCAAGAGATGAATACACTAAGCAGATTCAGAAGGATGTAGGTTGCAGTAGGTACTGGGAGATGAAGGAAATTGCACAGGATAAAGTGGCACGGAGAGCTGCATCAAACCAGTCTCAGGACTGAAGACCACAAGAACAACATGTAAAGAATCAGGGGTTAGTGACAATCTCTATAAATTAAGGAAATGTCCTGACCGATTCACTGACACATCATCGCCCAGCCCAAACCGCTCTGGACATAAACTTGAAATTTATGGATGGTGTTGACAGAATACCTTATGCATCGTTTAAAAAGTGATTTTTCGAAGTCCACCCCTAAATGGATGAAATAATGGATGAAAAGTTTTCCGAAAAATGTCGCTTTTAAGGCAATTTTGAAGCTAAAAGTACGAAAAATTGGATTTAGGAGTCTTGGTCAAAAACAAATAAATATGTGTTTCAGCACTCTTGGAAACTCAACCCCTAAGAATGAAAAATAGTAGGTGAAAGTTTTTTTAAAAGATTAAGTCGTTATTAAAGAATTACTTAAGCATTTTTAAAGCTACACATATAAAAACTGGTATCTAACTTCGCTGTTCGAAATAAAGAAAGTCATGTTTCAATGTTTTTGGAAATTCAGCTCCTAAGGAATGAAGTAGACTTTTTCAAAATATATGCCATGTCAAAAGTTACATATAATATAATTTAATAAATTAAACAACCGTAACTGGAGTTTGTTATAAAAGATATCACGCTGAATTTTATAAAGCAGAGATAAGAACATAATGATGTATTTTACTATTGTAGTAACTTTTATAGGGAGATCAATTTAGTAGCATACCCTAGTAGTTGTATACAACATTATCAGTATGAAATCGACTAACTTTCAGCAAGGCATAGTGTCGTCAGACTACTAAAACAATGCGTATATATCAAAACCCTGAATCAGATATTACATAGCCGAAAACAGATATAATCATGGCTGGACATAAGACGCTATCGTTAATTCCTATAACTTGAAAGGTACTTCAAAATCTTGTTATGTTATAAATGGAAGATTATTGTAAACTTTCTTTTTCAGAGAAATAGAAAGCTTTACTTTAGTTAAAGCACTTCAAGACATTTTGACTCTTCCGTTTACTAACCTTCCTCACGTTTGAGTTCTCATCAAGTACTCTAAACAGAAAACTCGTCAACTGGTCCTAAGACACAATTGTTAATTTGTTCTACTTTCTTCTAGACGTGTTGATTGTACACTCTTTTACTCTTATGATAACTCTTAATCAGGCTTTGTTTCATTATTGATAACTCTTAATCAGTCTTTGTTTCATTATCGATTTAATGTTTTGATCAATTCCTTACTTTTAGTTTATCTTTGCTGGAGGGAAGCGATACAGTGTCACAAGCCAAACGATGATGGTGTAGACATGTTCAATTAATACGTGTTCTATTGTCGTTTTCCCATTTTATCGAGAATAAAATTTTCAGAAGTGTTGCCGAGAGTAGATTTCGCTATAATTATGAAATCATCATGCGTGATTCCTCTTTCGGTTCTGTATTTTCCACATTTCCTCAAAATACATAAAGGAAGCCGTACATTTGTCGTATATATTCTTCAGTAAACTATCGCAGCGGTATGCTGTTAATGAATATGATGTGACTGATTGTGATGCTGATTAAATCAGTAACTTTTTTAGCAACTTTGAAAAAGATTTTGAGCCAACTGAGTCAAAATCTGTCTCAGTAGCTATGAAATCCAAAGAAAATGTTTACACTTCCTGATCGGCGCATTCCATAAATTGGTTCGCGGCTAGTACCTTGCCCATTTCTAAAGCACAATGGATTCGTATCACAGTTTTTTCCCTGCTCCGCTTTAAAATAGACACTTCAATCTCATTGGTAATAATAGTTTCACACTTTCGCAAATGAGTGTTGGAACACGAGACTCCTTATGTAGTTACAGTTTGTGACTCGTACTTAACTAAAGCTTTTACAGCGAAACATGAGACGTTTAATTAACACATCTGCCATTAAATAATGTAGCCATCGACCGTGTGTTGTCATACGTTCTCTCTTCACATCCGAGTGTCCCTAAGTTCCAACAACCACGAATGACTTCTTCCCTGCTTCAGCATTCTAGCCGATCACTATTTATCCTTCTCTCCCCATAGCAATAATGCTATCGACAGTACACGATGACGATGTCACATTAGGCTCACAAGTTGAGCAACAAGTTACAATAATTCTGTTGATAGGTTACGCTGATGTTCTCGTAGACAGGGCTGCTCTCTTTTGTAATTCAATTAGTGAGGACTACATTCTCATCTAGAGTTCAACGGTAAATCACTGTTAAAAGTGAAGTTAATTATAGTACGCAAACTTCATGGAACTTACATGTGTGCCACGGCGGACAGAAAGGCAATATTCTCCATTTGTTTTTAACAGCTTCGCTTGTTGTGGAATTCGTTATTGCACATTTATGACAACTAAAGACCAGCAACTAATCTTTGATTATATGTACGGAAGGATGTTCGAAAACAAAGGCGCTAACTGAGCATAAAGTTATGGATACATTCTCGCACTATTAAGCGATGCCAACATGATGGGAGAGCATTTTTGCTCGCCGTCGGTCGTTCAACTGCAGACACGTGGCAGGGGAAGGAATTATTGAGTGTGAAGCACGGACCGAAAACGAGTGCGTAGTGCATACGAAACGCGGCAGTGATGTCACTGCATGCCGACACCGGTATGCCATCGCAGCTGCTGAAAGAGTTAACTGCTAATAGCAAATGACGGGGTGCCGTTCTCGAATAATCACAGCGCCAGAGGTAAAATGCCAACTTCGGCCGAGTTGCTTGGAACAGTCGCCAATGTTGCTTCGTTACTAATATAACTCTTAGATGTGAATTATTCGTGAATATATAGTCATGCACTTTTATTTCATTAATTTACAGTTGAAAGTATGGGCTTATAATGCTGTGATATGATTAGGGGTGTAGGTGCGAGTTGCAAGTACCGGAACTGTAAGTTGTGATTTCCTTTTCTGTGGCAAGGGCACTAATTCATCTCCTTAATTGCCTATGAAACAGACTGCACCGTACCAGTCCATCTACGGCTGCATATGACATCATCAGATTCAAATACCTAGCTTTGCAGTTTGCAGATTCTTCACAGGTACGTGCGATGGCTTTACCAACAACAAACACCAATAGTGTAGGAAAAAAATCCGGAATAATTACTACTGGTTGAAGCACTGAAGCATGCAAGGAAAATTTAACTCTCTTTTACGATTTGTTGAATGAGAGATGTATCATGCTTTTGTTATAATTTCTGGAAATTTGTTTTTAATCTCTTCATGACGTAACTAGTATTGTATTTTCATGTACTTCTATTGTAGATTCTGAAGATAGCTGTTGCCTAACTGAAACCGATAATTCTATCCAAAATGTCAGATTCCTGTATTATTGTCTGTTGTGAGAAAGATTTGATATTTTTTCCATCTTCATATCTCGTGGAATAGAGTTGGTTCAAATGGTTCAAATGGCTCTGAGCACTGTGGGACTTAGCATCTAAGGTCATCAGTCATTTAGAACTTAGAACTACTTAAACCTAACTAACCTCAGGACATCACACGCAGCCTTGCCCGAAGCAGGATTCGAAACTGTGACCCTAGCGGTCGCGCGGTTCCACACTGAAGCGCCTAGGAACGCTAGGCCACAATGGCCGGCCGAATAGAGTTCCAGCACGGTTGTAAATCTTCCTTTAAAAAAAGCTTTTAAAATTTTCTCACAGTAATAAGAAGCCACGATTGCTAATATTCCTTTCTAGATTGCAGCTTAAGTTTTCTTGTAATACCATCAGTTTCATCAGTATAACTGTAGGGATTGATAATCCTCAGTGGTATTCCCATAATTGAAACATCATCAAACGTAGTCTCAAATTTTGTGTGACGAGCTTTAAATGTTGAATACAGATTGAAACGTCACCACCCTGGCAGATTGTTTTGACAGACTGGGAAACTGAGAAAAATAGCACCGTCCTAAGTTCTGTATCTTTAGTTTAGTTCTGGCAAGAGAAGCTGAAATGATGGGCTTTGTTCTTATCGGAACCACATTAAAAGTAGCATACAAGTCTGTCAAATAAGCATTGTCTGGTGTCCACTTCATCAAATTTTCTTTTAAAACTGGATATTTAGCATCGAAAATTTCTAAAACATTCTCAAAAAGTGAGAAAAATCCAGTCAAATGATGGTATTGTTACAGCCAGCGTACTTCAGTGTAAGGGCGTAATCGATTAATGTTCCCATCAATTTCTTCACATAACTGCGCAAATAACCTAGAATTCATTGTGTTAGATTAAAATTGGTATACTGTATTAATGGCAAATTGAAATGGCTCTGAGCACTATGGGATTTAACTTCTGAGGTCATCAGTCGCCTAGCACTTAGAACTAATTAAACCTAACTAACCTAAGGACATCACACACATCCATGCCCGAGGCAGGATTCGAACCTGCGACCTTAGCGCTCACTGGGTTCCAGACTGTAGCGCCTCGAACCGCATGGCCACTCCAGCCGGCTGGCAAATTGAAGAGAGTGGTGGAATCAACCACACAGATTTTAGCAACTAAGGCATAAATCTTTAAAAAATTGAAAAATGTGTAAATAATAATTAAGGCAGAACAATCGGGCGGAACGGGAACGACAAGGACTTGAGTTTAGATGCAAAACCACAGTTAACAACATGAAGGAAATCTAATCGTGAAATCAGTAAAACAAGTAGTTTTTCACGTAACTCTCGTGTATTGTAAATTGTTACTCTTTTGTTAATTTAATTATGATTATTGGCGTAACAACGCATATATGAAAAGAGTTACGTGAAATACTTTTCGCAATGCTGTGCTTTGAATTTCTGTATCATCATTACCCTTTAGCAAAATAAAATATATATATCTATATATATTGAAGTCTTATCGTTCTGTATCTGGCCTACAATTAAAGGAACGTTTTTTCGTAACTGTAACTCATGCTAAGAATCAATATATCTTCCCTACTTCATAATTATTGAAAATTGAAATTACTTTGTTATGAACACTGATGTTACAGTTCGTATGATCGTTCAAAAACACAAGGTTGCAGTGGATTTTATTTCTCGGTAAGATACTATTTCATACCACGACTAGCCCAAGAACATGAGACTCTCATTAAAAAGAATTACGTTGTCACTATAAAGTTTGCCAGATCAGAACGGAGCACAGCAAGATTCCTATCAGATTTTGAAGGTTGTTGTTGTTGTAGTCTTCAGTCCTGAGACTGGTTTGATGCAGCTCTCCATGCTACTCTATCCTGTGCAAGCTTCTTCATCTCCCAGTACCTACTGCAACCTACATCCTTCTGAATCTGCTTAGTGTATTGATCTCTTGGTCTCCCTCTACGATTTTTACCCTCCACGCTGCCCTCCAATGCTAAATTCGTGATCCCTTGATGCCTCAAAACATGTCCTACCAACCGATCCCTTCTTCTAGTCAAGTTGTGCCACAAACTTCTCTTCTCCCCAATCCTATTCAATACCTCCTCATTAGTTACATGATCTACCCACCTTATCTTCAGCATTCTTCTGTAGCACCACATTTCGAAAGCTTCTATTCTCTTCTTGTCCAAACTGGTTATCGTCCACGTTTCACTTCCATACATGGCTACACTCCATACAAATACTTTCAGAAACGACTTCCTGACACTTAAATCTATACTCGATGTTAACAAATTTCTCTTCTTCAGAAACGATTTCCTTGCCATTGCCAGTCTACATTTTATATCCTCTCTACTTCGACCATCATCAGTTATTTTACTCCCTAAATAGCAAAACTCCTTTACTACTTTAAGTGTCTCACTTCCTAATCTAATCCCCTCAGCGTCACCCGATTTAATTAGACTACATTCCATTATCCTCGTTTTGCTTTTGTTGATGTTCATCTTATATCCTCCTTTCAAGACACTGTCCATTCCGTTCAACTGCTCTTCCAAGTCCTTTGCTGTCTCTGACAGAATTACAATGTCATCGGCGAACCTCAAAGTTTTTACTTCTTCTCCATGAATTTTAATACCTACTCCGAATTTTTCTTTTGTTTCCTTTACTGCTTGCTCAATATACAGATTGAATAACATCGGGGAGAGGCTACAACCCTGTCTCACTCCTTTCCCAACCACTGCTTCCCTTTCATGTCCCTCGACTCTTATAACTGCCATCTGGTTTCTGTACAAATTGTAAATAGCCTTTCGCTCCCTGTATTTTACCCCTGCCACCTTCAGAATTTGAAAGAGAGTATTCCAGTTAACGTTGTCAAAAGCTTTCTCTAAGTCTACAAATGCTAGAAACGTAGGTTTGCCTTTTCTTAATCTTTCTTCTAAGATAAGTCGTAAGGTTAGTATTGCCTCACGTGTTCCAACATTTCTACGGAATCCAAACTGATCCTCCCCGAGGTCCGCTTCTACCAGTTTTTCCATTCGTCTGTAAAGAATTCGCGTTAGTATTTTGCAGCTGTGACTTATTAAACTGATAGTTCGGTAGTTTTCACATCTGTCAACACCTGCTTTCTTTGGTATTGGAATTATTATATTCTTCTTGAAGTCTGTGGGTATTTCGCCTGTCTCATACATCTTGCTCACCAGATTGTAGAGTTTTGTCATGACTGGCTCTCCCAAGGCCATCAGTAGTTCTAATGGAATGTTGTCTACTCCCGGGGCATTGTTTCGACTCAGGTCTTTCAGTGCTCTGTCAAACTCTTCACGCAGTATCTTATCTCCCATTTCATCTTCATCTACATCCTCTTCCATTTCCATAATATTGTCCTCAAGTACTTCGCCCTTGTATAAACCCTCTATATACTCCTTCCACCTTTCTGCCTTCCCTTCTTTGCTTAGAACTGGGTTGCCATCTGAGCTCTTGATATTCATACAAGTGGTTCTCTTCTCTCCTAAGGTCTCTTTAATTTTCCTGTAGGCAGTATCTATCTTACCCCTAGTGAGACAAGCCTCTACATCCTTACATTTGTCCTCTAGCCATCCCTGCTTAGCCATTTTGCACTTCCTGTCGATCTCATTTTTGAGACGTTTGTATTCCCTTTTGCCTGCTTCATTTACTGCATTTTTAGATTTTCTCCTTTCATCAATTAAATTCAATATTTCTTCTGTTACCCAAGGATTTCTACTAGCCCTCGTCTTTTTACCTACTTGATCCTCTGCTGCCTTCACTACTTCATCCCTCAGGGCTACCCATTCTTCTTCTACTGTATTTCTTTCCCCCATTCCTGTCAATTGTTCCCTTATGCTCTCCCTGAAACTCTCTACAACCTCTGGTTCTTTCAGTTTATCCAGGTCCCATCTCCTTAAATTCCCACCTTTTTGCAGTTTCTTCAGTTTCAATCTGCAGTTCATAACCAATAGATTGTGGTCAGAATCCACATCTGCCCCTGGAAATGTCTTACAATTTAAAACCTGGTTCCTAAATCTCTGTCTTACCATTATATAATCTATCTGATACCTATTAGTATCTCCAGGATTCTTCCAGGTATACAACCTTCTTTTATGATTCTTGAACCAAGTGTTAGCTATGATTAAGTTATGCTCTGTGCAAAATTCTACAAGGCGGCTTCCTCTTTCATTTCTTCCCCCCAATCCATATTCACCTACTATGTCTCCTTCTCTTCCTTTTCCTACTGACGAATTCCAGTCACCCATGACTATTAAATTTTCATCTCCCTTCACTACCTGAATAATTTCTTTTATCTCGTCATACATTTCATCAATTTCTTCATCATCTGCAGAGCTAGTTGGCATATAAACTTGTACTACTGTAGTAGGCATGGGCTTTGTGTCTATCTTGGCCACAATAATGCGTTCACTATGCTGTTTGTAGTAGCTAACCCGCACTCCTATTTTTTTATTCATTATTAAACCTACTCCTGCATTACCCCTATTTGATTTTGTATTTATAACCCTGTAATCACCTGACCAAAAGTCTTGTTCCTCCTGCCACCGAATTTCACTAATTCCCACTATATCTAACATTAACCTATCCATTTCCCTTTTTAAATTTTCTAACCTACCTGCCCAATTGAGGGATCTGACATTCCACGCTCCGATCCGTAGAATGCCAGTTTTCTTTCTCCTGATAACGACGTCCTCCTGAGTAGTCCCCGCCCGGAGATCCGAATGGGGGACTATTTTACCTCTGGAATATTTTACCCAAGAGGACGCCATCATCATTTAATCATACAGTAAAGCTGCATGTCCTCGGGAAAAATTTTGAAGGTACATTAACTTATTTGTACTGTGAATTATATCCTATCAGCAGCCCGCGTCAACCTGCAACACATCATAAAATCTGCTGATCTTCACTGCCAGCCTGGGAGCTAAAAGAAATAATATTATTTTACTATTATTTTACCGCTTCCTTGCGGTATGCTCGACTATATTGTAAGTCGTTTAAATACGCCGCGGCAGCGGCTCTTCGTTCTCCACGCAGCTCAGCACCACAGATAATATTTATATAACTGAAAAATGTCTCAACAGGATGGGATAATAGGCAAGCAAGCTTTAACAATTAATAATACAAGTTTTCATTTAAACAACTCTATTAAAACATTTAAATATCTCAGTGATTACAGACCTTTGTGAATTCACACGTAATGGCGTACATTGCTTGGTCTCGACAAAAGAATGCTACATTTGCGTTCTCTACGACAACACAGGAGATCTTACTCGCACCACTTCCAAATTAAGAAGACAAAGACATTCATATTCAACACGTATTATATACTAGTTCCTTTTTTAATCTCTGTTTAACATTTATCTTCTGTGTCGGTTTTATTACTCGCCGACGCAGACGTTCTCAAAAATAAATAATTAAAAAAATACATAATTTTATACAATGACACAATGTGATACATCTAATTTTCTAATTACTACATAATATGTTGTTTTTGTTTCTTACTAGACGTTACAATGCCCCCTGGCAGCAATTGACTAACGTTGAAAATGTTCGGCAATATGCTGCCACTAACGTCTGTTTGGTTATTGTCTGTTACCTTGGTTGGAACATTCACTTTACACTTCTTAGTTATTTTACACTTGAGGTTTAATTACACTTTTTATACTGTTCTTACACTTTGCGAGGTGACCGTAAACCTAGTCCCAGGGTCATTACATTTATTTGGCTCCCCCATTCGGGCTACGTGCGATCAGAAAACCTGGGAAAACTGCGCCGGAGCCATGGTCATCTCGCCTGGTTTGTTTTAATACCCAGTTTGATCACAAAAAGTTCAGACTCTATCCAATGTTCACATATAACAAAGGCTATTTGTGTGAGCATGTTAAACTTTTAGTCTCTTAGTTACCAATATACTTTCTACCCCTTTTTCATCTTTGTGTTCTGGATTGTAATGAAAGTCACTTATTACACATTTTTACAGTAGTATAATGAATCGTCTCTGCACTTACTCACGACAATTGTTTTAAAATATTCTAGCATTCGTGCGGGTATACTTCATTAACATGACGAAAACATATTATATCTATACATCACTGAACCAATGAATACTTTGAGTCTGTATTGAGTAACTCAAGAAAAATAACAAATGTTTGTCACGTCATTTCGTGTCCAATAAACCCTATTCATTAGTACATTAAACACATAGTTGATAGTTCATTTGAATGACAACAATGTTGTACGGGCTGGCGGCGCGAAGCAATTGTTGAGTAGCGTCGTCTGGAACGCCGCGTGCCGACGGCCGCTGGGTTCGACGACCGGCTCTCAGTAACAGCGACGTCGTTCTGACGTGGCGCCCAAACAGTCGCGAACCGCGGCGAACCATTCGCCGATGTCGGCGAGTTGCAGTGGTTTACCGCGACCGGCTGGCTGGCGGCACGGCACTCGTCTTTGCTTCTCCGCATGGCTCCCCGTCGTAGCGCATGAAACAAACATTCCACAACGGTGTACTGTCTTTAAGGACACAGATTACTAGCTGTGGAAGAAAATGCAACTTGTTAAAAGCGTTTATTGTTCAGTAAGCCGTCGCTTCACTGGTATGCACAGGATGTTTTGGCGTGATAACAGGTTTCTTGTGGCATTGTGACACTGGTATTCAGTGTTCGTCACACGCACATTGTACTACACATTTTCACTCACTCCCACGGTTGATACACTGCCAGAGCGTCTTTCAACACGCGAAAATGTTTCGTTACACACATACTAAATGTCTCCGTCGAGCGATGTTTGTTTGAATCGACTCCGAACGGATCAATAGCTACTGTTTTTATACCCTGTCTATTGTTCGTTGAGCACTGCTCTAGGACAGTCTATCACTCAACACTAGACTTATCGACGTATATATTGGTGCAGATACAACAGTCAATTTCTGTCCCTACTACACACAATATTCCGTCCTTTCCTCAATTGTTTATGCACACAGTTTAATTTTTTAATACCTTTTAACTGTTCTTTGCATAATCACTCTCATCTACATGGCGTCTATTTGTTTTTACTTTATCACAACACACTCTTCATATTGTTACTAGGCGTATATGGCCCTTTTGTAAATTTTTTAAAGGTGTGTGAATTTTTTGTACATAGTTTTCCTTTCCTCCTTTCAGTGTAGCTTGCCTGGTTATCACCCATCTATCAAACAGATTTTACCATGTGCATGACAGCTTGACTTGGGCATATTGCTCAATAAATACTTCATTTAGCACTAGCATTATTTTTAATGATTTTTCCTACATGACTACAGTGTAGGTTCTGCATTGGTTGACTTAATTCGCGTATCGCGTAATGAATATTCAAGGGCGTGTACCAAGTACACAGGCTTCAATTGAAGCATTGCTACATACAAAGCGGAGTTTCCACGGAACGGGCTTGTTTTTAATTAGCTTCTGCTCCAGTGTCGTTCTCAAATCACTACTGGCAGCAAACATCACATCACATAATTGTTGCATATTACAAAGTCAATGTTTGGCTAGTAGAGACTCTCTCTCTCAGGGTTCCTTATTCTAATACAATTACAACAGTTACCTTACTATATAAGATTGCATCATTAATTGCAGTTACATACTACACATAGAAAATGATTCAAGAAATTAATCCTTTGTAAAATGATTCAAGAAATTAATCCTCACTTCATCAACAAGAAGATTGTTCGTTGCTTAATGAGCATATAGTATTTTAATGGCTTTAATTGTTTTTAAGCAAAATCTTTCCTGTGTAAGCTATTGTTCACTTTCTGATTCCACTTCCTCCAAGTTTCATTACACACAAATTTCTTTCTTAATACTAACATACTCATATTCTAAAACACAATTAAAATCTTCTTACAACTATTACTCTTTATATGTGAGATGTCACTGAATAAATAACTTCACATCTTTACGTGGATACAATCCTTTGATCTTCCCCGTATGGGGATGTGCTAACAAATAGCTACATTCGTGGGGCACGCTTATTACCTCAAAGGGCCCTGAATATAGCAATTGCCACTTACTATTCTGTTTTAAGGTGGCTGAAGATTTAGGGTGGTTACGAATAAGTACTAGGTCTCCTACATTATATTTCTGTTCGTTAGTTACACCTCGATCGTACCTCTTTTTTTCTTTGGCCACTACTTCTCTCCTCGACCAAGGGATGGAGTAAGTTGCGCGACAGTATGTTTTGTGGGGCATCACCTCTATGTGATAGTGGTACCCTTTGACTATTCCTGGTCGGTCGGTAAATACCATAGTATATTCCGATAGCAGCTGCGTCAACTGTTGCTTTTGTGTATCGCTTAAACCTTCAGATTCCTGCACTTTGGTTTGAAATGCCTCAACATTTGTTTCAAAATTTCGATCCTCTAAATTCGGGTAATAGAGGTCTGCTGCATGTGAAAAATCATCGAGGTGTAGTACCCAAGGGTTCCTACCTTTGATATTGATTCGATTACAACACGGCACAAGTACCTCCTTCGATTTCATCATAGATAACTCAATCCTCCTACCCCTATTAACTATGCTTAATTTCCCCAAGGAGAGGTCGATCAATGCGTCCCTCTCACGGAGAAAATCTACTCCCAGAATGCAGGCCACCTTTAATCCTTTAACAACGAGGAACGAGCTCACTATGGCTTCGCCCTCCTTACAAATCTCTACCTGCACCTGGTACTTAACTAATTGGCTCTGTGCACCAATGGCTCCAGACACCTTACAATTATTAACCGGGAAAGTCGGAATGCTATGTCCTTTTCCCAGTGCTTTAAATAACTCCATACTCATTACACTTACTGAGGCACCTGTGTCGATGATTATATTCACTGCAACATCATTGATTTTCGCTTCGATAATAGCTTGCACATTTTCGCTATTATCTTTCTTACATTCGTGCGGTTCGTTCAGCAGATCTTTATCCATACTGACACCGTCGTTGTATCGCAGCATACGTATCCCAGGTATATTATTATGACTCGTGTTGCTCTCACTCCATCCCTCGGCCATCGATGGAGAGCATATCGAGGCCGATTCTAGTTTGTTGGATTGCTTACATGTGAGGTACTTGGACGGCTATTGTCCGCGACCTCCACTATATGTACACTCTGATTTGTAGGCCGCCACGGCTGCGCAATAGGCGCGTTTTGCGGTGGTGGTCTATTGTTGTCATACCGGTCATTATCCAGTCGCTCTGGGCTTCTTCGCTGATTCTGCTGCCAATTTCGATTACTATCATTATAATTGTTCTGCCACTGACCTCGCGCATTTTTCCAGCGGTTGGTCCCTGACATTCCGGATTCGTACCGGTCGTCAAATCGACGCTTTTTGTTATAAGTTGGTTGTCAATACCCGTTCTGGCCTCTACCATTACTACCATTTTGCGAATGTTCTTGCCGCTTGTTACCACCCCCACCATTTCCATGGTTGTGGTTTTGTACACTACTATTTCTGTCATGTTTACATCCTGACCCATTATTCCGCGAGTGATCACACGCTGATTTTACGTCTTCCTGTATCAAGTCTATAGAATCTAGAACAGACAGGAAGTTTTCCATGTCGCTTTCTGGTACATGTATTAATTTCTCTTTGATATGAATGGGTAAATGTGATTTTAGTAGTCTTATTATGTCTCTTGGTGATATAGGCTCGTCCCAGTAGCGTGTTTTGTTTATATACTTTTCAAAATACCGCCTCAAATTCCCAAGACGGGGTGAGTACGGTTCGGGATTATATACTTCTTTTCTTAGACGCTCTTGTATACAAGGCGACCAATATTTCGACAGAAATGCCCTTTCGAACTGTTCGTATGTCCTGCAGCTGTCTGCTACTTCTGTAGCCCACAACGCTGCGTCACCTTGTATGTATGACATTACGTATTGAATTTTCTGTGTTTCATTCCAGACACTGGGCAAGATATTTTTAAAGCTTTTTATGAATACTACTGGGTGTACTGATTTCCGTTCAGTAGTAAATGTTTGAAATTGCCTATTTTTGATTAAACTTTCTTCAACTAATATTTTTGAACTACATGGGTTTGCTCCTTGGACATATGCTGTGTGCTCCGAACCGAAGCTACAGCTCTTCGCATTATCGACTACAGATTCCCCATTGTTGTATCGCATATAAGTTTGTGTGTTGCCAAAACCATGGGCTGTTGGCGACATAGGTTCCTGTTCCAGATGTTTTCTGCTTTGTGCTAAACCCTTCTCCAGGTCGGATATCCGTTTGTTCATATTCACTTGCCACTGCGGAATATCCTCACTGAGTATTTGTTTGATGGTTTGCACGTCGTTCTGTACCTGACTATTTACTGCGGCACTGAACGATTCGGAATCTCTATTTGCTATGGCTACTTGTACTTTGGAATTAATATTTTTGTCAATCTCACTCTCCTTCACTTCTAGCCATGAGTTGAATTCTGTTTCAATTTTAGTTGCTTGTTCATTCCACTTCTGCTCTACAAGCTGTGTGGAATCTATTTCTAGCTTTTCTACTCGGTTGGCTAAGACACCTATCTCATCTACCATGTTAGTGTTTGCTACTTGCAGGTTGTTGACCTGTTCAGTCAGCTCCTGCACGGCCTTAGGTATCGACTCATAATTCTGTTTCATACAGGCAATGTCCTTTTTCATAATTTCTAAAGACTGCACAAGTTGCTGGTCTCGCTCAGCTAGCTGTTCAAGTAACTTTTCCTCTTGCTGACGAGCTCGCTCGGCTTGTTGGCGATCTCGCTCAGCTTGCTGTGCGAGTAACTTTTCCTCTAGCCTGCGATCTCGCTCAGCTTGCTGTGCGAGTAAATTTTCCTCGAACCTGCGATCTCGCTCAGCTTGCTGACGATCTCGCTCAGCTTGCTGGCGATCTCGCTCAGCTTGCTGTGCGAGAAAAATCTCAATTTTCTCGTCCTTTTCAGCTTGTTGTTGCGCAAATTTTGCCTGGTAATCTAACACACGCTCTAAGATAGCCTGAAGTGAATACCCACCAGGCAGATTACCACTCTCTGGTTCCTGCTTTTCTGGTGGTGGTACAATTTCTTTATCGACATCTCCTTGAGCACTAGTGGGCGGTGGCACCACTTCCTGTGCCCCTGCCCCCACATTTTCGCCTGTTATATCCTCAAAGAGAGTACTTGAACTGCTTAAAGTACCCTGCACTAACTAATTGTTGTTCCTCAGTATCCATATTGCTCGGACGCTGACTACGCAACTTAACCATATTCCTAAATTGCTTACTAAAACACAAGATCTGACAGTTTTGCCCCTTGCACACAAAACACGTTAATTTAGCTACACTACACTGCACACTAAAAATTACTATCTACCATCAACTTTGTCCTGTCACAAACACAAACATCAAACTACGCACAATATGCACACCACTAGCGAAATGAGATCACTTCACTGGAGCTCAACTTCTACAAACAGGACAACTACACTGTAGTCTTACCTTTAGTTTATCTGATCTCGGGGTTCAGCTGCCCCCGGATTACGTAGTCGTTACAGTTTCTCAGTACTATCAGGATCGTCTTCTCAGACTCGCTTGCAGTAGTACGTTTTGTCATGAAAGAGTGTTTGCACATTCATTAATACATGGCATTGATCATGATATACATACATACATTTATCACTAAATACATATATATATATACATACATAACAATAGACACTGAAAGAAAAATACATAAAATTTTATGTTTGTGGCCACTGCAAATTCGGGCCCCGCGTTTTTGGGCGACAGTTTCACGTAACTCTCGTGTATTGTAAATTGTTACTCTTTTGTTAATTTAATTATGATTATTGGCGTAACAACGCATATATGAAAAGAGTTACGTGAAATACTTTTCGCAATGCTGTGCTTTGAATTTCTGTATCATCATTACCCTTTAGCAAAATAAAATATATATATCTATATATATATTGAAGTCTTATCGTTCTGTATCTGGCCTACAATTAAAGGAACGTTTTTTCGTAACTGTAACTCATGCTAAGAATCAATATATCTTCCCTACTTCATAATTATTGAAAATTGAAATTACTTTGTTATGAACACTGATGTTACAGTTCGTATGATCGTTCAAAAACACAAGGTTGCAGTGGATTTTATTTCTCGGTAAGATACTATTTCATACCACGACTAGCCCAAGAACATGAGACTCTCATTAAAAAGAATTACGTTGTCACTATAAAGTTTGCCAGATCAGAACGGAGCACAGCAAGATTCCTATCAGATTTTGAAGGTACATTAACTTATTTGTACTGTGAATTATATCCTATCAGCAGCCCGCGTCAACCTGCAACACATCATAAAATCTGCTGATCTTCACTGCCAGCCTGGGAGCTAAAAGAAATAATATTATTTTACTATTATTTTACCGCTTCCTTGCGGTATGCTCGACTATATTGTAAGTCGTTTAAATACGCCGCGGCAGCGGCTCTTCGTTCTCCACGCAGCTCAGCACCACAGATAATATTTATATAACTGAAAAATGTCTCAACAGGATGGGATAATAGGCAAGCAAGCTTTAACAATTAATAATACAAGTTTTCATTTAAACAACTCTATTAAAACATTTAAATATCTCAGTGATTACAGACCTTTGTGAATTCACACGTAATGGCGTACATTGCTCGGTCTCGACAAAAGAATGCTACATTTGCGTTCTCTACGACAACACAGGAGATCTTACTCGCACCACTTCCAAATTAAGAAGACAAAGACATTCATATTCAACACGTATTATATACTAGTTCCTTTTTTAATCTCTGTTTAACATTTATCTTCTGTGTCGGTTTTATTACTCGCCGACGCAGACGTTCTCAAAAATAAATAATTAAAAAAAATACATAATTTTATACAATGACACAATGTGATACATCTAATTTTCTAATTACTACATAATATGTTGTTTTTGTTTCTTACTAGACGTTACAAGTTCTGAGCACATACACTTGACAGCTAATTGTTTGGCACTCGGTTTGTGTTATAAATAATTTCGTGCAGCCTACCGTAATGCCTACTGCTAGTATTTTTACTATTATAATTCTTCTTAAATAAATATTCTCTGTTAAGAAAAATATTCTTATAGTGCCTAACTTCCATTAAATAGCTACTGATTAAATTTTGCGTAAAATTGTTATGTATTTTGGAGACAAAAGCAGAAATTATTCATGAAAGAGGGAAATTAAACGTTCTAATCTAAAATACAGAATCATATACTGGTTTTTTAAGTGAACATTTCGCTGAGCAACGAAGTCGATTATCTTTATGAGTCTCAATTTTTTAAAATTTTTATAACTTTCACTTTTTTAAACTAATTATCAAAATTAAACTATCTCAGCAGTTTTATTCTTTATTGTCATCAACAGAGACACTCGCCTTTAATTAATAATGGCAGGATAGAACGCTACTTGGTAAGTGTTCAGGTTTAAGCACTAACGGAATGTCATCAGCATGTTATGCCCTTAGAATCCTATCATCAGTGTGTAACACGCAGTGTCTTTTAGTTACATATTATTCATATGTACACTCAATTCTTAACTATGGCATTCTTTTTTGGGGAACAAATGCACAAAAAAATGAAGACAATTTTCAATCTCCAGAAAAGAGACATAAGAATAAAACCAAATATACTAGTCGACCTCATTGTAAAGATCTGTTCAGAACACTGGGGATTTTAACTGCTCCATGTGTATACATTCACCAATCAGTTGTGCACATCAAAAATAACATTGGTAATTACTGCACAAACATCTCTGTCTATGACCATGCAACAAGAGATAGCCTCAACTTACATTTATCAAGAAAAAATAAACATAAAACTCTAAACGGCATTTTATACCAAGGGATAAAACTGTAGAATAAATTACCAAAAGAGATTAAGGAAATTGCAAAAATACACATATTTAAAAAGGCAGCTAAAAAGTACCTGTTATGCAATACATTTTATACATTGAAGGTTTACTTAGCTAAAACAGAGTAGGAGTTTGATAAAAATGTTATACAAATAAATAATAATAATGATTATAAAATATCCAACATTCCACACAACAGCTTCACTTTATGTTTTTTTCCTTCTGTTTTTTTTTCTTTCTAGAAATAGTTACCCACAAGCTATGCATGGCACAGTACTAACACCTCTTTCTCTTTCTGAGCTCAACATCTCACTCATTATGGAGGGATGCTGACTCAGTTTCTCAGGATAGCAAATGGGAAGTTTCGGTACAGAAAATGGCCCAGACAATGTGTGTATAGTGTGTGCAGTGACTGATAGTGAGAAATGAGTGAACAATGTGGCATTACATTATTTAGTAAGTTATTTGTAAAAAAGTATTGTATACCAGGAGTAAATCTAATGATTGTCTCTAACTAGAAGACTGTAAATATATATGTATAGGAATTAGCTTGTTTTAAGTTGACCTAAATTTGTAAATACTTTGACATGTCCTATATCCTCGTAAAAAGAGATCAACGGATGAATAAAGCTACTACTTCTACTACTACTTTCTAATACAGTGTTTACCTTAAGTTGGTAGTTATTCACAAAATGAACGTACTACATTGACTAGTACGCTTCTAAATATTAAAGTTGGTATGTTATTACTTCAGTGAGTGGCTGCTGGTGCTGCTTAGGGTAATAATCGCCGACAATGCATGGCAACAGGCTCTTCTTAGCGCCGCTTTGCAATAAACAATTTTGGGCCCACAGTGATCTTCACATTAATTTCTCTTGATGCTTTTCGCACTATACGCAGCTGACACCGTAATATGCCCGGCCATAACATCCAATTCTTGGAGTCTGGTACCTTGCAATGTGCAGTACCACAAGCCGCTAGCAACCACTACGCCTGAGCACCTCTGTCACACGCTACTGCACAAGAGCTCGCGCCGGACTCAGCTGCCTTGTGCGCGTCCCTGTCTCAAACAGGAATCGAGCATTTTAGAAACAATGTAACTCTACTTGTGTGCAAAACAAGTTATTTATGCCCAGGCTTTCTTTACGGGTAGCAGCAGAGTTCTGTGTACAGAAAGACTCTACAACTAGACCACAAGTACTACTCTACCCCTAAGGAAAGGGTGCTTTAAGTGGTAGCGAGCTGTATATATTTAGAAAAGACTTTTGACTGAGTTCAATGGAACAAGCTGATGGATATTTTGAAAAGGAAAGGAGTGGACTGGAAAGAGAGACGACTGATACAGAATCTATATTTACACCAGAAAATAAGGACAAGGATTGGAAATGAAATGTCAGAAGGAAGCAGCACTGAACGAGGTGTTAGACAAGGTTGTTGCCTTTCCCCATTGTTGTTTAACGTATACCTTGAAGAAATTATTGAGAAAAGCTTACGTGGGAAAAGAGGAATATGTATTGGTGGAAAGAGAATAGAATGTATAAGATTTGCTGATGACATGGTATTAGTGGCAGAAAGTGAGCGGACAGTGAATAACATGCTGAAAGAACTGAATGAAGCTTGTGTGGAATATGGGATGCAAATAAACACAGCAAAAACCAAGAGTATGGTCATCAGTACAAGACGCAGACTGTCCAATATTAAAATAGGACAATCTACCATTAGCCAAGTAAGTGAATTTAAATATCTTGGAAACACAATTACTGAAGACTTGAATGTCACCAGGAGGTGAAAACTCGAATTGTCATAGCGAAGGAGGTATTCAACAGAAAGAGGACAGTCTTATGTGGCAAATTAGATAAAGGACTAAGGAAAAGGCTTGGCAAATGTTTTGTCTGGAGTGTGGCACTGTATGAGGCAGAAACATGGAAGCTGAGACGAGAGGATGAAAAAAGGTTAGAAGCATTTGAGATGTGGATGTGGAGGAGAAGGGAGAGAATAAGCTGAATGGAAAGAGTGAGTAATGAAAGAGTATTGGAAAGGGTTTGTGAGAGAAGATGTCTGCTGAAGGTTGTGAGAGAAAGGAAAAAGAACTGATTGGGACATTCATTGAGAAGGGAGTTCTTGCTAGCAGGTGCTTTGGAAGGATTGGTTTGTGGGAGAAGACTGAGGGGTGTAACCTCCCCACAAAATTTAAAAAAATTGTAATTAAAAATAATTATTATGGATAGCGATTCTCATTTTTGTGTGACCTCAGAACAAAACTGGTTCCCATTTAATGTACCCACAAAATTCTTTTCTCATTTAATGTAAGCACGAAACAGAAAAATTCCTAAGCCTCATAATAAAAAAATAAATTCAGTAACCCGGTAAAATTTGGACGACAGCAGTGCTGCGTCGTGGCCCTGTAAGATCATTCTGAATAAAAAGCAAAAATTCTTACCTCAATAAAAACGGCGAATATATCTGCTCTTATTTAACATTTTACCGGCACAGCTCCGTGCAATGCTGGCCTATACATTTGTGATTTGTGAAAGGAACCAACTGATTTTTTTTTAATGAATGCCTTTTTTTAAAAAAATTACTTTATATTACCAAAATTATTATTAGAACATTTTTAAAACATTTGGATGACAGTTCAGGTAAATTACTAGATATGCGCGACGCTGCTTCTTTACCGTATACAATAATACTCCATCTCCAGATTCCCGACCAGAGCACACTGCAGACAAGCGCAGACAACCTCAGACTAGCGACTCTTCTTCTTCATGTGCCGTCTCCTCTAAGAAGGTTGGCTGTCATCATGGCAATTTCTGATCTTGATTTGGCCGATCTAAGGAGTTCTGACGTTGAACAGTTGTACCAATTTTTTAGATTGTCAATCCAGGATGTCCGTCTTCTACCCCTCGTTCTCTTCCCACAAATTTTCCCTTCTAGTATTATTCGCAATATTTTGTAATTTACTCCCCTAATAACATGGCCTAAATATTGTAGCTTCCTTACTTTAATAGTTTTAATTAATTCTTTTTCCTTTCCCATTCTTCTTAGGACATCTTGATTAGTAATCCTCGACACCCAACTAATTCTAAGTATTCTTCTATATGCCCACAGTTCAAAAGCTTCTAAACTGTTCATGTCCTTCTTTTTCAATGTCCACGCTTCCATTCCGTATAATAATTTTGAGAATACATAGCATCTTAGCAACCTCATTTTTGTGTTTAAACAAATGTCTCTCGAACAGAATGCATTTTTCATCTTATTAAAGATACTTCTGGCCTGTCCTATTCTCGATTTAATTTCTTCTGAGCTTTCAATCTCCTCATTTACAATTGTTCCGAGATATTTAAATTTACGTACTTGATCGACTCTTTCCCTATTGCTTGTAAGATTTTCTTGTTGGTGTGTTTTAGATATCACCATGAACTTAGTCTTGCTTACGTTAAGAGTCAAGCCAAATTCTTCACTTTTTTCTGCGACTTTGTCAAGAAGTAATTGTAGATCTTTGAGGTTTCCAGCTAGTAGTACAGTGTCATCAGCAAACCTAACATTGTTAATGTTTAGCCCCTTCACTTTAATGCCAGCTATTTCATCTGATAGAGCTGCCTGGATTATGTCTTCTGAATACATATTAAACAATAAGGGTGAGAGAACGCAACCTTGTCTCACACCCCTCTTTATTTCTATATCATTCGATAATTCATTTTCTACCTTCACGGTTGCGGTTTGATTGTAGTAGAGGTTGTATATAATGCGGATGTCTTTCTTATCAAGTGTTTTCTTTTCTAACAATTCTATGAGATGATCATGACGAACTTTGTCAAATGCTTTATTATAATCCAGAAAGCACACATATAGTGGCTGGTTAACCTCCATACATCGTTGCGCTAATATGTTAAAAGCAAACAATGCTTCTCTTGTACCGAGGGAACTTCTAAAACCGAATTGTGTTTCACTTATACCTTCTTCTACTTTTTTGTATATTCGTTGGTGTATAACTTTTAGAAATATCTTTAAGGTGTGACTCATTAAGCTTATTGTACGGTGATCATTACAAGTTTTGGCATTAGCCTTTTTGGGTAATGTAACAAAGGTAGATGTCAACCAATCCCTAGGAATAATTCCCGAATTATAAATATCATTAAACAATTGTACAAATATATCTATATGGTCTATTCCTATGAGTTTCAGGATGTCATTTGGTATCTTATCGGGTCCAGGGGCTTTTCCTGTCTTCGATTTGTTGATAACATGTAATATTTCTTCTTTCGATATGCTTGGTCCTCGTTCTCCAATCATGTTATCATAAAATTTTTGATCTTTTCTTGTGTCTTCAAATAGTTCTTTGACATATTCTGTCCACCTGTCCAGTTTACCTTTAACATCAGGAATTATTTTGTCATTTTTATCTAACAATAAACTTGTACTTTTCTTTTTATTAAGTCCAGCTAAATCTTTAACTTTTTTGTGTAAGTTGAAACTATCATGTCTTGTTTCATAACTCTCAATTTCAGAGCATTGTTCCTTGTACCATTCTTCTTTTGCTCGCCGTGTTTCTTTTCGTATTTCTGCATGTAATCTTTTATACTCACTTTCATCTCTATTTTTAAGTATTCTTCTTTGTTCCATCAATTGTAATATCTTCTCTGTCATCCACTTCTTTTTCATGTTGTCGTGATTGGTCACCATTATGTTTTTACATGCATTATTTAATGTGTCTTTTATAAGTTCCCATTTGCCATCAATATCTTCTGTTTGATTATTCTTTATCCTAACTAATTCCTTATTAATCTCTTCAGAAGTCTTTTGTTTAGTCAAGGGGTCTCTTAGAATAGTTGTATTTATATAGTCCTTCTTTTGTTTCTTTTTTATGGCTTTCAGTTTCACATGGAACTTTGCTACTAAAAGGTTATGATCAGAAAATATATCAGCTCCCGGATATGTTTTCACACCATGAATAGAATTTTTGTACCTCTTGTTTATAAGTATGAAATCAATTTGATTTCTGCAAACTTCTTCATTACAGTCTCTTGGTGATTTCCAAGTATAAAGTCTTCGTTTAGGGAGTTTAAAAAATGTGTTTGTAATAGACAGATTGTTTTCCTGGCAAAATTGTGACACCAAATCTCTTCTTTCATTTCTTGTTCCTAAACCAAAAGGTCCAATAAGATCACCTTCACTTCCTTCACCTATTTTGGCATTAAAATCTCCCATGATGATAATAATGTCTCTGCTTTTTGAGGTTCCTATTGCTTGTGTTAATTCGTCATAAAATTTTCCTATTTCTTCTTGTTCTTTGTCGGCTGTTGGAGCATAGATTTGGATTAAATTAATACTTGTTTGTTTCGTTTGTAAATGTAGACTGATTACTCTATCTGAGATTGGTAAAATGCTTTTGACAGATTTACTAGCATACTCATCTAAAATTATTCCTACCCCATTCCTGTGCGGGCTATCAGAATTTCCCGAGTAATATACTTTAATGTTGTCAATGGTCATTTCTCCTGAGTCAGGCCATCTTGTTTCACTTACACCCAAAATATAAATTTTTAGACGTTTCATTTCTTGTATAACATTATTTACTTTGCCTGGTTGGTATAATGATCTTACATTCCAAGTTGCTATTGTTGCATTATTTTTGTATTTACTTGTAGCATTGTTCAAGGCTCTCCCCCCCGGAGATCCGAGTGGGGGAGTTGAAACTCCGGATAATTTGACATTGAACTCTGCCATGATGAGTTTTCCTGGGGATATCCATTGGATCTTTAATGCTGTGGTTTCCCGTTGCCTTCAGCATCCTATGCCGTTGACCACCCTTGGTGATTCTTCCGTCTTTAGGAGTGATTTCTCGCTCCAAGGACAAGAGAGTGCCCTTGCTCTACCAGCTCATCCGCCCTCTAGAAGGTCGTTGACTTAGTAGAGGGTTCTCCTTATCCCGGGAGAAACTTGGTCGCCAGAGCCTCGTTAGCGTAGCAGGGGATACCACGTGCCAGTGAGGTTGACATTTGTGTGGGAGAGGCTATTGGTGACGCATCCCACACCTGCTACAGCTACACAGTTCGTACTGCAGTCAACACTGCTCTCTGGTCAGCGATTCTCATATCGCAGACAGCGCATACCTCTTACAGGGGAAGAAGGAGATACAAAATGGTGAACGACATAAAGGGAAGAGGAAATTATGCAAATAGCTATTGCACAGTTACAGATATGGCTAAGTACTGAGCTAACATACGTGGAACAATACTTCAGTATTCTGCTAGATACCCCGTCATATCCATGAGAGTTCTTGGTCTTTAGTGATTTAATTATGAACTCAATCTCCCTCTTGTCAGTATCATGGAGGAGCATTTCAGGTAACAGTCTCGGAACACTTTTTTCTAAGAGCGCTATATGATTCCCTGTTGGGACTAGGTTTCTATTAGCAATAGCAATTAACACGAAAAGTAGTATACTTCGCATATTTTCATACGCTTATGTCATATGGTATTATTTTTTGGGGTAATTCTTCTGATTCAAAAAGGGTATTTTTGGCTCAAAACGGGCTGATCGAGCTATGTATGGTGTAAGTTCGAAAACCTCTTGTCGACCCCTATTCAACAGTCTGGGAATTTTGACATTGCCCTCACAGTATGTATTTTCTTTAATGTCGTTTGTTGTTAGCAATATTAGCTTATTCCCAAGAGTTAGCAGCTTTCACTCAGTTAATACTAGGCAGAAATCAAATCTGCATGTGGAATGCACTTCCTTGACTCTTGTGCAGAAAGGAGTGCAGTATTCTGCTGTATCCATTTTCAATAATCTACCACAAGAACTCAAAAACCTTAGCAGTAGCCCAAACACTTTTAAGTCTAAACTGAAGAGTTTCCTCATGGCTCACTCCTTCTATTCTGTCGAGGAGCTCCTGGAAGAGCTAAAAAATTAAGCAAATTTCAGTGTTACATTCTTGATTTTCTTTATTTAAACTAACGACTTGTCGCCTGAATATGTTTCTTATATTTCATATCATCTGTTTCTACAATCGTGTTATAATTTCATGTATTGACTCGTTCCATGACCATGGAGACTTCTCCTAAATGTGGTCCCACGGAACAATAAATAAATAAATAAATAAATAAAATAAAATGGCAGATGACCGTACAGCTTGGAGAACTACCATGTGGAAACCTGCCTTCTGGCAGAACACTGATGATGATGATGATGATGATGAGCTGTATATCCATGCTCTGTAGTAGTATATACGTGACAGAAGCTGAGTGTGCCTGGAAGCTGTATACATTTCGAAGTTTTCTTAGTAAATACGCGCGTTGTATGGACAATTGGTACGCAGGCGCACTTCTCTTCCACTACTTGGACGAAACATAAACAAACGCTCTAAAACAGCTCGATTGAAGAAAAGTAAGCCAGTCCTTGAAGCCAAACTGCATAGAGGTCAGAAGGAATGTAGATCAAAGAAATGAGCCCCCTAACTAAAACCGTACAATTTAAACCAAAGTATGTATTGGATTACATTTCAATGGCACACATGGCTCAATATTCATTAAGTTTGGCGTCAGCTGTAATTTTGCACTGGACGTGAAAAGCGCCGATGAGAAACGAGCCGCCATTGTGTTGCTCAACGGATGGGTTTTTCCGGTCACGCCGTCATCTTAGCTGCCGGTGAAAGTCCAGAGACAATCTCACCTGTGGAGCATAGTGTGAACTGGCCCTCCTCGTGCAGCAGTCAAGCCGATTCCAGCTGTCAACTGGAATATGGCCCGATAATAGCCGCCGCCTGTGCGTCCGTGGTCGTGTGTTTGTGGTTTAATAAAGTGTCTCTCCCCTTAATAATAGGCTCTCCTGTTACAATATCAATGATAAGATTCGGTGATGACATTGCTATCCTTAGTAAAAGTTAAGAATCTTCTGATTAAAATGAACTGTCTAATGAGGAGTGGCCGAGCGGTTCTAGGCGCTACAGTCTGGCCCCTCGATACCGCTACGGTCGCAGGTTCGAATCCTGCCTAGGGCCTGGATGTATGTGATGTCCTGAGGTTAGTTAGGTTTAAGTAGTTCTAAGTTCTATGGGACTGATGACCTGAGAAGTTAAGTCCCATAGTGCTCAGAGCCATTTGAACCATTTTTTTGTGTATTGTGGAGAGAATGTGGTTTGAGAGTAAATCGAATAAAGACGAAATTAATGAGAAGTGGCAGCAACGAGAACAGCGAGAAACTTAATATCAGGCCTGGTGATCGCAATGTAGATGAAGGTATGGGATTCTACTATCTAGGCAGCAAAATAACCCATAACGATTGGAGCAAAGGGGACATAAAAACAGTGGTAAAAAAGGGCATTCCTAGCCAAGAGAAGTCTACTAGTATCAAACATATGCCTTACTTTGAGAAAGAAATTTCTCAGAATGAACGTTTGGAGCACACCATTGTATGGTAGTGAAACATGGACTGTGGGAAAACAGGAAAAGAAGAGAGTCGAAGCATTTGGGATGTGGTGCTACAGAAGAAAGAACTGATACGGTAAGGAATGAGGAGGTTCTCCACAGAATTCGCGAGGAAATTAATGTATGAAAAACACTGTCCAGAGGATGGGACAGGATGATAGTACATCTGTTAACGCGTCACGGAATGACTTTCGTGGTACAATAGGGAGCTGCAGAATGTAAAAACCGTAGAGGAAGATAGAGGCAGTTGCTGTTGATGACACGGACTACCCACGCATAACTACACTCATGCTCAGAAATTAAGGTTAATTGCAGAATGTTGTGCCACACAACGTGCCTCTACACAAAAATGGCGCTAATAGGATAGGAACAAAGGGAACACACACGACACAGATCTGTAAGTCCACGGTAATGGTTATACGTTGACAAAACCGTCCCGAAACACATGTGCTACAAAACGCCACTGTTTCCTGCCCATGTATCCCGACATCAATATGGGATATGATCACCTTGCACAGGTACACAGGCCGCACAACGGGTTGGCATACTCTAGATCAGGTAGTCGAGCAACTGCTGGCGTACAGCCTCCCATTCTTGCACCAGTGCCTGTCGGAGTTCCTGAAGTGTCCTAGGGGTTTGAATACGTGCAGCGCCGGCCGCGGTGGTCTCGCGGTTCTAGGCGCGCAGTCCGGAACCGTGCGACTGCTACGGTCGCAGGTTCGAATCCTGCCTCGGGCATGGATGTGTGTGATGTCCTTAGGTTAGTTAGGTTTAAGTAGTTCTAAGTTCTAGGGGACTGATGACCACAGCAGTTGAGTCCCATAGTGCTCAGAGCCATTTGAACCAATACGTGCAGCGTTCCATCGAACGAGAGCATCCCAGACGTGCTCGATGGGGTTTAGGTCAGGAGAAAAGGCAGGCCACACCATTCGCCTGATATCTTCTGTTTCAAGGTACACCTCCACGATGGCAGATCGGTGGGACCGTGCGTTATCATCCATCAGGAGGAAGATGGGACCTACTGCTGCATGGGAGCTTAATAATAATATTAATGCAAATAATTTTAATTTTTTTTTTTTTTTTTTTTTTTGCTTTAGTAGCTGTCTGTCCGATTACGAAGTCTCGTAACGGTTGGCCCTGACTGTTATTGTTACGCAATCTGACTGCTTAGAACAATAACAAAGAATGAAATGGAAATTTTCATTAACACAGTTAATTAATTAAGCCCCCAGCAACTATAAAACCAACGCAACAACAAGCACAAGAGTAACTGTTCTGTGTGTGGGAGTGTGACTCAACGTACGCATCTGGCACGGTTCTTCTTCAACAACACAACAATTTTTAAATAACATTATACTGAATTAATTAAAGAAAATACAAATACCATAATTACTCAAGAGAACCACAATTACACTCTAATCCAAGAACCCAAGCCAGATGCTTTGTTGACTGAACCTGTAATGACACATTATTTAAAACATGGAAATAATGAAAAATAAATCAAGTTTCGTTACCTTCATATATTGACCAAAATCACTCTCATAATTACAATATATCTCCACACCGCCTCGCTATTACCACATCTGAACAAGAACCTTTCAGTATCACATCTCAGCAAGCACTCCCTACTAGCACATCTGAACACCAACTGACTACTACGAGCTCTCCCCAAGCACTGACCTCTAGCACATCTCAATAATGACAGCCCGTGGAGGCGGCGGAACAATGCTCTCTAGCGATCTCTGGCGCTGTGGCTCAGTGTAGCCACCTTTCATATGCCCTTCCTCCACGGCTAGAATTTGATGGTATTTTTGCCAGCATTGGTGGTGAAAATACCACCAAATTCGTCAAAAAAATACAGAAAAAAATAAAAGATAATATTAATACGTAAATATCATATAACTAGGTAAAATTTTGGCTTTGCACTGACCTTTCAATAACCTATTATATAGAATACAGTAAGCAATACAAATTCTTTCATACATGTGACTTTACATAACAGTTTATACAAGTATTATGTGGTTAAACAGTTCAATCAATAGCGTCAGCAATGACGAATATGTGCAGGTAAGAGTCTCATAACTTTCCACAAACAGTAATACACAAAAAATCAGTTTATACAAATATTCACATAAACGCTTTCCATAGCTCAAGAATAAGCAGTTGACAGTTCCAGCAGTAGCACTCAGCAATGGTCAACAGGTGCAAATACCAATAAGTAACATTTTTTCAATAGAAGCAGTCCATCAGTGGCACCCGCAATGTTGATCAGGTGCACACAGCAACAGATGACTTCATTTCAGTAGAAGCAATCCATCAGTGGCACCCAGCAATGTTGAGTAGGTGCAGACACCAATAAGTAACACCATTTCAGTAGAAGCAGTCCATTAGTGGCACCAGCAATGTTGATCAGGTGCACACAGCAACAGGTGACTTCATTTCAGTAGAAGCAATCCATCAGTGGCACCCAGCAATGTTGAGCAGGTGCAGACACCAACAAGTAACACCATTTCAGTAGAAGCAGTCCATTAGTGGCACCAGCAATGTTGATCAGGTGCACACAGCAACAGGTGACTTCATTTCAGTAGAAGCAATCCATCAGTGGCACCCAGCAATGTTGAGCAGGTGCAGACACCAACAAGTAACACCATTTCAGTAGAAGCAGTCCATTAGTGGCACCAGCAATGTTGATCAGGTGCACACAGCAACAGGTGACTTCATTTCAGTGGAAGCAATCCATCAGTGGCACCCAGCAATGTTGAGTAGGTGCAGACACCAATAAGTAACACCATTTCAGTAGAAGCAGTCCATTAGTGGCACCAGCAATGTTGATCAGGTGCACACAGCAACAAGTCACATTTCTCAGCAGAAGCAGTTTCATAAAATACACTGTCACTGATCACACTGTTCATCAGAGTTTATAAGCAGAAATTAAACATGTCCTAGTGGCTGCAATATTGTAGAAAAGGTACAAGTAACAGTCCATAATTTTTTACAATCACTGATCAGACAGTTCATCAGCAGAAATTAAACAAGTCCTTGTGGCACCAATCATGTAGAAAAAGTCAAAGTAACAGTCCATACTATTCACCATAACTACTGAGACAGTTCAGTCATGAACAATAGTTTGAATGCACATACAATTTCTTTAACAAATTATTATCAATGCTCTTACACTAAACATACAAATCATAATAAACACACAAATGATATCAGGTAATTGTCACATTAACTATTACAGTACACAATAACAGTTAACCTATAATATTTATGGGTGTCAGTGCAAGCCACAACAAACAAGTGAAATAATATTTAGGAGATAGGTTGGGATCACTTCTCTGGGATTATAAACGGAAAACACACAAAACACACTCACTCATCTTTCATCCACATTAGTGCTACTGTGTAACTGAATAGTGTTAACTGTGTAAATGCAATTCTGTCGAAATTTTATGTTCATTATGTGTATCAAGTAGTAGTGGCAGCAATGTATAACAGTCAATAATAGTTAAGTCAACGTCATAGTCATCATGTCAAGACCAATGTTTGCCAAGCCAGATCAAAATGTACTGTTGCTGAACAACTGTCAGTGAGCCAATATATGCAAATACTTCCTCTCTCAAAAAAAAAGTATATACTGCTTAGCGATTTGACAAAGTGTGTGTGTAGGCAATCTTCTTTCTACTTGAGTGTTCTAGTCTGCCATCTTCATCCTCCTTGTTCCATATGGACCAACAAAAAAAAAAAAAAAAAAAATATGCTCCTCACTTACTTTACCTCTTATCCACCAAAACTCCAATAATCATCACTTAACTTCAATAATACCTCATTTACCTTACCTCTTGTCCACAAAACTCGAATAATCATCAACTTCACATAATCTCAATACCTCAATAATACGTCTATACATATAAACCTCAGCACCAATATCATTTCACTTCCATAACAACTCTTTCCTCTAGTCAGTCTCCTCGAACAAGTACAGACAAAATCCTAGTGCAACTTCAATTCAGCATCCCATGCAATCCGAAGACACAGTGTCCACACACAACCTCTGTGTAATCCATCTGACCCAAATTTTCTACTCATTATAAATTATAAGATACATTTTGGTTCCTTGTCCATCATTAAATAAAAGAAATGCATACATGACCTCTAACAGACTTAGTTCGAATAACTCTCAGTAATTAAGTACGATTACGGAGTGTGAATGATCATAATATTTCACAGTGTGTACACCACTTCAAGAACCATAGCAGAAGCAAACATGTGGAGTATTTTTTGTGTCAAGTGGCACTTCCTATTTCAATTGCTCACGGAAAACGCAGTGTAATAACTGTCAATGGTCTAAACCTAGTTTTGGTATGTCATGTCGTTAGCTTCCTTCCTATTAGCATACATTTATACAGCTTTCATAAAACCTCCAGCTCATGTGACTTCTATGAAGTTTCTTGTACTAATGTCGTTTATGTCGAATTACTGCAGTTCATTTTCTTATCTTAAAAATATAAGGCACTGAGCGTAAGCAAAACATGCAATAGCGAGTAAATATACCAGTAGAGAACAGAATGTCAACAAGTGGATGCAGCACAATTCTTACAACGAGGCTCTGCCAAGCGAACAATCTATAATTAATACCATAGTGTAACCTAGTCTCTATGTTTGTACACAGTATATCAGCATTTCTATATACTAAATTGAAGAGTAGTTATGACAACAAAACAGAAATGTGTAAATATGCAATCCATAAGCAAGGCAGCAAATATGTTATCTATCATAATAAACAGGTCATTAGCATCATATCAGCATAAGCAAATAAATGTTTATATGTAATCTTAATAAGTAAACATGAAGGCGCAAGCAGATAAATCACAAAGTATAACTTACATATCTAACCACATCAGCACAATTAATCAGGTGACAATTATAATTTAAATAAATAAGCACAGCAGGCACATAATAGAAAAATATGACATCAGTGAAAAAGCATAGCAGCCAAGCGATGCATAATATATACAAATAACAACCCTGTTCATTAATTAATCATTGTCAAAATCAGTTAATATGCGTAAGCACGTCGCTTCACTAGTAAATTCATAGAACATGAAATTAGCACAAAGTATGAATCACGTAATCGCAAGCAGCAAATTACGTCTGAAGTACGTACCTAAGTGGAATTATGTTACCTGAAAAATAAACTCAATTAACCGTTACCTTTTTTTGTTTATTACTTTCTTGTTCGAAATGACCTTCTTCCTGAAAATTTTCTCCAAAGCAAGTCGTCTTAACGTCGGACACGCACAGAATTTACCTGAAGGTCTTAAATACTTTATACAACCGTATCCTGAAAAATACTGAACGTTAATAACATAATTTATGAAGTCCTTATAGCTTTATACAGAATTTATTCGGAGAAATTAAACTGTGTATTTATTTACGTCTGTCAGTGCATTCGCACTGAGCGCTCGATCAGCTGTAGGCGCGTGACGTAGGAAGTGATTGTTTGCGGTCAACGACTGCCTTGTGCGGCGCGCAGACTGACTGTTGCTTTGAGTATGTGCCGCCGCCAAAACACAGCGCGGTACTCTTGCATTCTCCGCATGTTTACGTAGCTGTTAGTTTCTCTAAAGTATGTCATTCTACAAAAATTTTTACGTTCGATATATGATGTATTCCCTTAGAGCGCCGAGATTTAAGAGTTTCTACTTCAACAGTGTTATCATGAATAATTTTGCGAACTCTATATGGACCGTTATAAAGCAGAAAAAATTTGCGACACAAGCCTTTTCCTTTATGAGACAAACGGTGGGACTTAATTAACACCTTCTGGCCAACTGACAAGATTTTTAAAAGACCAGGACGTTTCGCTGATTTCTCTCTTCTAGCAGCCGCCGATGCAATATTTTGTAGAGCCAGGTTGACAACTTCAGAATGCCGCAGTTTCCGTGAAGGCGGAAAAGGAACGATTTCAGAAATGCGATTTGTCGGTGCTTTATTCTTTAATATCAGTGTAGGCGGTAAAGAAGTTGAATCATTAGGAAGTTCATTCAGAATGTTTTGAAAAAGATGAAGATACTGATCCCACGTTCTGTGATTCTGATGACAATAAAGACGACACAATTTATTGATTTCCTTCATCCATCTCTCTGAAGGATTAGATTGAGGGTGAAAAAGTGAAATGAAAATTGGTTTAATTTTACGACGCCGTAGAGTACGAAGCCAAATTTTAGAGCGAAACTGTGATCCATTATCTGATATAACCTTATCAACATGACCAACTTCCTTAAGAAAATGTTTGATGAAAGCATTAGATACTGAACGAGCTGTTGCTTTGCGTAAAGGTGTAAAACACACATATTTTGATGTTAATTCCACTGCTACGAAAATATACGCAAAACCATTAGTAGAACGAACCACTGGACCGAACAAATCGACTGCAGCCATCTCCTTTAATTTCGCTGGAATGATAGGAAACAACGGTGCTCTGTGAGAAACTGTTGGCGGCTTAGCCTTTTGACATAATTTGCATTTGGCAAGAACAGATCGAATACGTTTTTCCATATTACTGAAGTAGCAATTTTCTCGCAATTTATGAAAGCATTTTCTGGGACCAAAGTGCGCATAACTGAAATGTGTGTACCAAATCAATTTATTGACCCACTCATCAGGAATACAAACTAACCAAACAGAGTTGTCGACCGATTTTCGTTTGAAAAGAATATCATTGCGAACTAAATAATACTGTCTGATCGCTACGCTTTCCTTTCTCCTCCACTTCTCCTTAATGTCCTTCCAGATTGGATCCTTATTTTGCTCCTTAGCGATGTCCTGGAGCGAAGACGAAATAAAGTTCTCAAACGCAACACCTTGAATGTACATCAAACAATAATGGTTTTCTTTGCCGTCCTCTTCGGCACTTTGTTTCAAACCCATAGGTGCACGTGATAAAGCATCAGCAACAATATTTGAAGATCCCTGTATGTAAACAATACTAAAATCAAATTCCTGTAGGTACAACGCCCATCGTGACAATCTGCCATGAGTTAATTTTGTCGACATAAGAAATTCCAGAGCTCGATGATCGGTGTAAACCTTAGTATGTCTGCCAAACAAAAATGTGCGAAATTTTGTGAAGGCCCATACAACAGCCAAAGCTTCAAGTTCCGTGATCGAATAATTCTTCTCTGATTTAGAGAGAACACGGCTTCCAAAGGCAACAGTTTTCTGTACTACAACGCCGTTTTCTTCTATCTCCTGAAATAAATGTGCACCTAGGCCTTTGTATGATGAGTCCGTCGCCAAACAAAAATCTTTAGATAAATCCGGATGTAAAAGAAGTGGGGCAGCAACTAAAGCATCACGAAGTTGTTCAAATTCTGACTGAGCTTCCTCATCCCAACACCAATTAGAATTTTTTCCAGATAATTCACATAAACGAGGTGTGGCCAAATTGTCCAATCTAACAAAGCGTCTAAGAAAATTACAGACACCAAGGAAATTACGAACATCACGTTTTGTGGTAGGAACAGCATAATTATGAATAGCGTCTAGTTTCTCTGGATCAGGGAGAATACCTTCTGTAGAAATAATGTGACCGAGAAATTTCACCTGAGAACGACCAAATTCAGATTTTTCCAAGTTCACTGTCATGCCAACTCGTGCAAAAATACGTAATAATGAATCCAAAATTTTGTTATGCTCACTCCAAGAACGTTTAGCAATAAGAATGTCGTCAACATAAGAAGTAATATTGTCACGAAGATAAACAGGTAAAATTTCATTTAAGCTACGAATGAATGCTGCTGAAGATACAGTAAGTCCAAACGGTAATTTCCGAAACTGGTAACAGTTACCAAAGGCTAAAAAAGCAGTATATTTTCTACAATCAGGGTGGAGTTCTATTTGCCAAAAACTTGCGCGCATATCAATCGTGGATAAAACTTTAATTCCATGGAAATGTTGAAGAAGTTCATCTAAATTTTGTGGACGGTCAGTTTCAGGAATAATAATATTATTTATCTGTCTGGAATCCAGAACCAAACGAATTGACCCATCCTTTTTAAGAACAACGTGTAATGGGCTGGTATAAGGACTGACTGCTGGCTCAACAATGCCCTGATCTAACATGTATTGAAGTTCATTCTTAACCTTGTCTCTGTAAGTCAAAGGAATAGCGTACGTTTTTCCGCGAAATGGTGTGTGTTCTTTTACTTTAAATAAATATTGTAAGCCTTGTAGTTCCTGTGTGATGACTAAACACTGTAGCATGTGAAGTCAAAATATGGTGCAGCTCTTCTCTTGCAACGTCATCTGGCACTTCAGCTTTCTTAACCTTTTCATTAATTAATTCTTCGCTATTAATTACATCATCCATCGCGTCCCTGTATCTATTGTCATTGTCATGAATAAACACACTGTCGTCATAATGCTCAACAAAAGCATCAGAAGTAAGAAACCTTAAACATTTTGTATCTGATTCAGATCTTGCTAAACACTCGAAAAATTTCAAACATTTCAGCATTCCGGCAACAGTCAAATTCACACTTCCTTCTTTAAAGTTCAAAATTGCCTTATGTGCGTTAAGAAACTCCATACCTAAAATAATCTGTGTACTGAGTAATGGAACAATAATAAAATTAGCAGAAAATTCGTATCCTTGACAAATGAAATTTAGGTTGGTCTGTTGTTTAACTTCCACACCTTTTCCAGAAATCGCTCCTCGAATTGTAGTTTTAGAAATAGGTAACACGGGACAGGCAATAGTTCTTTCACATATACGAAAAACTGATTCACTAATGACGTTCAATGGGCTCCCAGAATCTAAAACTGCAGTGAACTTATTCTTACCCACACATACTTCAATAACAGGATGTAAAAATGCGTCTACATTAGTTTCCTTTTCGTCTAACAAAATGTCTCTCATGTCTTCCAGTCGTACGTAGTGTAAAGTCGAAGTGTCATTACTTTCTGAACCGTCTATATTGCTGCCAGAAGCCGAAGCTGCTAGTCATTGTCGATTGTTTGCGTCACGTCTTTGATTATTCGCGTCATTTCGCGGATCAATTTCTACTAATTGCACTTGTCTCTCTGAAGTTCTGTCACGTGGAGGATGCCAATTAGGTCCTTCCTGTCTGTTAGATGCAAATTCTTGGTTGTGTCTGTTATTAAAATTTCTGTTTTCCTGTCTGTCTGCATAACTACTTCTTGTGTAATTTCGACTGTCACTTCTGAAATTATTGTTGTATCTACTACCCTGGTTATTTCTGTAGTAAGAATTTCTGTTACTGTATGAATAATTTCTATCTTGATGATACCGATTACTGTTTCCGTATGGTTGATCATTCCGGTAGGAATTACCGTTATTATAATTGTCTGTGTAATTTCTGTTAGAACGTCTGTTATTGTCATAAGGCTGGTATCTATTGTCCTGTCTGTTACGTCTGTCATTCTCAAAGTTACCCAAATAACGTCCGTTCCGATCACTATCCCTTTTCTCTGAAAATGTATTGTAATTACTGCTACTGAAAAAATTACAAGAAGTCCCGTCGTCGTTGTCATACTCAAGTTCTTGTAGCAAAGTCTTAAAAGTCTCAATGTCGTCTTTACATCTTCCGGCTAAAGCAATTTGTCTTATGGATTGTGGCAGCTTAGTTAAACAAATGCGAATTAATTCAGTCGGACTGTAAGGGTTGGAAAGGAACTGATTCTTTCGAATCATGTCTTCAAAATATTCTGCTGGCGTGCGGAATTCAGACTGTTTGAAATTACGCTGCATAATAAGACTGTGTTTGACTCTGTCTTGCGTGTTTTCGGACCAATATGCCGATAGAAATGCATGATAAAAATCATTCAGATTATTACAATCTCTAATGAGTGCACGCATCCGCGTCGCCGGTTCGTTTTCTAAATATCCACACATAAATTCCAGTTTGTGACTTAGTGGCCAATTTGGTGGGAGTGCATACATAAATTGATCTAACCATGCACATGGATGTATGTCATTTTTAGAATTGCGGAAGATCTTAAATTTCCGAACAGTCAAAAAGTGTTTATAGTCAAAGTTTTCGCCTCGTGGCGACAAAGACCTACCGCGTCTGTCCCAGTTTGAATGTCGATTATTGTCAAGTTCGCGCGCCTGGCGCTCTCTTGTTGTGTCCCGGAAATGAAATAAATTACTTTCTTCAAACCCCTCTGCTATCTGTGATTCTAAATTTCTTCTGCTGTCTTTTCCTACGATTTCGCCTTCAATTTGTTTGACTTGCTTTCGTAATGCCTCAACTTCCCTTTTAACGCGTTCATTAAATTTTCCCTGATTTTCAACATGCTTATTTATGTTCTGGTACTCTTCGGTTTCTGCAAATGGTAATGGAGCTGTATCATCTGAATCTCTGTCCCCATGTAAACTAAGATTTGTCAATTTATCTGAAATCTCCTCAACTCTTTCCGATAAGTGACCTATTTTTTCTTTCTGTCTATTTACGTCTTCCGTAAGTGTCGCGACTCGGGTTTCAGTATTAACACATTTGGTAGTTAACTGTTCATATTGTTGTGTTAGTTTATTTATTCTGTCATTTGGTACGGATTCCTCGATTCTCTCAAATATTTCTTCCTTATCGTGTGCACGTTGTAAATTTAACTCTGAAAATTTCTGTACTATCACGCGATCTCTCTCCTCCTGTTCTCTATCCTGTTCCCTTTGTCTAATCTCTACTGCAATTAATCTATTATTGTGAGCATTCAAAATCGGTTGTACTTCTTCTCTGATTTCTTTCTTTAATTCATCTTTCATATTTTTGAAACATGTCCCTATTCGTGAATCTAACCGTGTTTCCATTGTTTCCATCTCTGTTTTAATTGTGCCTATTTGTGATCCCAACTGTGATCCCAGTGAGTCTAACCGTGTTTCCATTGTTCCCCTATCTGTTTTTAATTCAGATCGTAACTGTGATCCCAGTGAGTCTAACCGTGTTTCCATTGTTCCCATCTGTGTTTTAATTGTTCCTATTTGTGATCCCAAATTTAATATTGCACCCATCAACTGCTCCATATTAGCTTGTTCGCAATTCCTTTCGCCCCTAACATTTCCCGCAAAACCAGTTTCATTCGTCATAGCTGTAAAGCTATCTGTGTTTGATGCTATTCCAGAATTTTCTATCGTTAATCTCGTATTCTGTGAATTTTCTGATTGAGAAAAATTTTGAAATGGTTCCGGACTACTTTCCCGACTTATTAAATTGATTTCCACTTCATTATTCAACATACTGTTCTCCTGTGTTGGCGAGTTCGCCATGTCAACAATTTCGTTATTCTCACTATTCATCATTTTTGCCTTTTTCATTGATCGCGTAATCATTTACAAAATATACAAAACTCGTCACTATATGAAAATTACACACAATGACTCTTTATCTCCAACAATACCCTTCACACGAAATGTTTCCCTCAAACACGATTAACGAACAATTGAAATAATTGCACTAAATTGTCAAACCCGTATACAAGATAACAAAATTAAATTCTGCAAAAAAATACCATTAGAAGAATGACAATTACCAAATCTACACATGCAATATAGACTACAATTACTAAACTACAAATTACTACAACAATACTACTGTCTACTATTTCTACAATCAGAAGAATTCCAAGGGACGATCCGAAGCAGCGGTCGCCACGTGCATGTGGGCTTAATAATAATATTAATGCAAATAATTTTAATTTTATTTTATTTTATTTTATTTTTTTTTTTTTTTGCTTTAGTAGCTGTCTGTCCGATTACGAAGTCTCGTAACGGTTGGCCCTGACTGTTATTGTTACGCAATCTGACTGCTTAGAACAATAACAAAGAATGAAATGGAAATTTTCATTAACACAGTTAATTAATTAAGCCCCCAGCAACTATAAAACCAACGCAACAACAAGCACAAGAGTAACTGTTCTGTGTGTGGGAGTGTGACTCAACGTACGCATCTGGCACGGTTCTTCTTCAACAACACAACAATTTTTAAATAACATTATACTGAATTAATTAAAGAAAATACAAATACCATAATTACTCAAGAGAACCACAATTACACTCTAATCCAAGAACCCAAGCCAGATGCTTTGTTGACTGAACCTGTAATGACACATTATTTAAAACATGGAAATAATGAAAAATAAATCAAGTTTCGTTACCTTCATATATTGACCAAAATCACTCTCATAATTACAATATATCTCCACACCGCCTCGCTATTACCACATCTGAACAAGAACCTTTCAGTATCACATCTCAGCAAGCACTCCCTACTAGCACATCTGAACACCAACTGACTACTACGAGCTCTCCCCAAGCACTGACCTCTAGCACATCTCAATAATGACAGCCCGTGGAGGCGGCGGAACAATGCTCTCTAGCGATCTCTGGCGCTGTGGCTCAGTGTAGCCACCTTTCACTGCACACCTGGAAAGGCGGACATACTGGTGCTAAATGACATCCCGATACACCTGACCTGTTACAGTTCCTCTGTCAAAGATATACAGGGGTGTACGTTCACCAGTCATAATCCCACCCCACACCATCAAACCACAACCTCCATACAGGTCCCTTTCAAGGACATTAAGGGGTTGGTATCTGGTTCCGGGTTCACGCCAGATGAAAACCCGGCGAGAATCACTGTTCAGACTGTACTTGGAATCGTCCGTGAACATAACCTGGGACCACTGTTCCAATGACAATGTACTGTATTCTTGACACCAGGATTTACGGACTCTCCTGTGACCAGGCGTCAGTGAAATGCACCTTGCAGGCCTCCGGGCGAATAAACCATGTCTGTTCAGTCGTCTGTGTGTCTGGAGAGAACTGTTCCAGTGGCTGCGGTAACGTCCCGAGCAAGGCCGTCTGCGGGCACTGATGGTGAGATATCGGTCTTCTTGTGGTGTTGTACACTGTGGACGTCCTGTACTGTAGCGCCTGGACTCGTTTCGTGTCTGCTGGAATCGTTGCCGTAGTCTTGAGATCACACTTTGTGGCACACGGATTACTCGTGCTACGACCTGCTGTGTTTGACCAGCCTCCAGTCGCTCTAGCACTCCACCCCTCATGAGTCATCAATATGAGTTTTTTGAGCCATTTTCAACACACAGTCGCCTTTAGCATATCTGAAAACGTCTGCACACTTACTCGCTGCACCGTATTCTGACATGCACCAACACACCTCTGCGAATGTGGACTGTTGCCAGCGCCACCCTGCGACGACCGCAGGTCAAATGCACAGCATGGTCACACCCCGAGGTGATTTAAACCCACAAGCCGCCCATTAGAGCGTTGTTTCACCACGTATCAGCATTATCCTTAATTTATCAGCATGTGTGTATAATAGATCCACTAACGATGCGCACTTTGACAGTACCGATTTCCAGGAGAAGCATCTGAATTGATCAGTCGCTGCACTACTGTTGCTTTGTAAGGTTTCAGTTTCATTTGCGCTCAACTGTGTGAGAGGATACTACTGACATGCCAGCGTGAAGTGCTCAAACTATATTCTCTGCCATCTTTCCAGTAGGCCGCCCGCAGGTTCATAAGGAAATGGCCGGAGCGTTCATTGCCTGCTCAAAATTATCCAGACACCTATTAGTGGTTCTCAGTACAGGATTAGTCCATGTTTTGCCTTTATGGCGGTCTGAACTCTGTCTGGGGACGTTTTCAGTGAGATGTCTGAATGTGTGTTGAGGAATGGCAGCCCATTCTTCAAGCGCCGATACAAGTGTAGGTGTGTGAAGTTGACGTTGTAACTCATTCCAAAGCTGTTCCACTGGATTCTGTTCAGGACTCTCAGCAAGGCAGTCTTTTTCAGAGAAGTTATTTTGCGCAAACCGTTACCTCACGTACGCTACCTGACGAAACAGTGCGCTGTCATGCTGAAACAGACATCATCTCTGATATTCCTCTAGTGTAAGCACTACAGAAGGCTCTACAATCTGTTCATTGTTGTTGTTGTGGTCTTCAGTCCTGAGACTGGTTTGATGCAGCTCTCCATGCTACTCTATCCTGTGCAAGCTCCTTCATCTCCCAGTACCTACTGCAACCTACATCCTTCTGAATCTGCTTAGTGTATTGATCTCTTGGTCTCCCTCTACGATTTTTACCCTCCACGCTGCCCTCCAATGCTAAAGTTGTGATCCCTTGATGCCTCAGAACATGTCCTACCAACCGATCCCTTCTTCTAGTCAAGTTGTGCCACAAACGTCTCTTCTCCCCAATCCTGTTCAATACCTCCTCATTAGTTACGTGATCTACCCACCTTATCTTCAGCATTCTTCTGTAGCACCACATTTCGAAAGCTTCTATTCTATTCTTGTCCAAACTGGTTATCGTCCATGTTTCACTTCCATACATGGCTACACTCCATACAAATAGTTTCAGAAACGACTTCCTGACACTTAAATCTATACTCGATGTTAACAAATTTCTCTTCTTCAGAAACAATTTCCTTGCCATTGCCAGTCTACATTTTATATCCTCTCTACTTCGACCATCATCAGTTATTTTACTCCGTAAATAGCAAAACTCCTTTACTACTTTAAGTGTCTCATTTCCTAATCTAATCCCCTCAGCATCACCCGATTTAATTTGACTACATTCCATTATCCTCGTTTTGCTTTTGTTGATGTTCATCTTATATCCTCCTTTCAAGACACTGTCCATTCCGTTCAACTGCTCTTCCAAGTCCTTTGCTGTCTCTGACAGAATTACAATGTCATCGGCGAACCTCAAAGTTTTTACTTCTTCTCCATGAATTTTAATACCTACTCCGAATTTTTCTTTTGTTTCCTTTACTGCTTGCTCAACATACAGATTGAATAACATCGGGGAGAGGCTACAACCCTGTTTCACTCCTTTCCCAACCACAGCTTCCCTTTCATGCCCCTCGACTAATCTGGTTTCTAAAGCTGCATGTCCTCGGGAAAAATTACGGCTGTACTTTCCCCTTGCTTTCAGCCGTTCGCAGTACCAGCACAGCAAGGCCGTTTTGGTTAATGTTACAAGGCCAGATCAGTCAATCATCCAGACTGTTGCCCCTGCAACTACTGAAAAGGCTGCTGCCTCTCTTCAGGAACCACATGTTTGTCTTGCCTCTCAAGCACGCAAGCCTCCCCACCAACGGCAAGGTCCATGGTTCATGGGGGGAATCTCTTCATATCCTTCCGTATATAGCGTTTTCTTAAGCGCAATAACGAGATCCCTATGAAACCACGGAAAACACTCACATACTGCAACTTTGTGGCTTATGAGCAGCTGCTCGACAATTGTACCACATTATTTTGACTCCTTACGTACAGTCTTTTGTTTTACTAGCTGGACTGCTGGTATTACTTGTAACTCAAGAGTGATTCCTTCCACATGTTTCATGCTATTTCTTACAACCCCCCTCCGAAATGCTCTATGGTCCTCTTCCGTTAGTACATGAGGTTTGTCTAGCCTTGGTATATCTGTGGTTATTCTTCGTGTTTTTACTTTACAGCCATGTTACCTACAGAACTGAGCAGCTTTAAAAAGACTATAATGTCCCTGACGGATTTGTTATTCAGGTAGAATGACTAGTCCACGTCCGAAGACACTGTGCACTCCTGATAGACTCATTCCGCATCTGCATCTACATGACTACTCCCCGATTCACACTTAAGTGCCTGGGATCCGCCGAACAGCATCAGACTATTTCTCTAATGTTCCATTCTCGAAAAGCGCTTGGCAAAAACGAATTCTTACTTATTTCAGTGATAACGCACATTTCTCTTCCTTTATTTCGTGATTGTTTCTGTAGGTGGTAGTCAATAAATGTTTTCGTGTTCAGATGAGAAATTTGACGACTGAAATTTCGTGAAAAGATCTCGCCTCGGTGAAGGGTACCTTTGTTTTAATGACCCCGACATTCTTGCCCTTATTTTGCAATAATACGAGCTGCCTTTGCTTCAATGTTTTCGATGACCTCCGCCAATGGTAAGAAACTCTTACCGCGCAGCAGTACTCCAGAAGAAGACGGACAAGCGTAGTATACTTATTTATTCGTCGAAATTACTACCTTTTATCTGAAAAGCTAAAAGAGACCATAAAAACCATAATTCCTTGGATAGCAATAAATTTCGTATTAATTATTTCCTTCTGACACTTACTTTTAGCCGGCCGAAGTGGCCGTGCGGTTAAAGGCGCTGCAGTCTGGAACCGCAAGACCGCTACGGTCGCAGGTTCGAATCCTGCCTCGGGCATGGATGTTTGTGATGTCCTTAGGTTAGTTAGGTTTAACTAGTTCTAAGTTCTAGGGGACTAATGACCTCAGCAGTTGAGTCCAATAGTGCTCAGAGCCATTTGAACCATTTGAACTTAATTTTAAAAAAAGATAAAAACTACACTGCTGGCCATCGTAAATGCAACACCAAGAAAGACAAGAGGTAGCACAACAAAATTTATTTTGTAGATAACATGTTGACCAAGTATCAAATGATTACGTTTACAGACGTCTGTGACATGTGGTTCCTGCCAGAATCAGTAGCCAGAGTAGCCGCCATTGTTGGAGATCACCGCTGCCACACGTCTCGGCATTGAGTCAAAGAGACGTTGGATGTGTTCCTGGGGTACAGCAGCCCAAGCAGCTTCCACACGTTGCCAAAGATCATCTGGTGTGGCAGCTGGGGATGTAATCTGGGTCACTGGTTGAGCAACCGTGGACCACATGTTTTCTATCGGCGAAAGATCCGGAGAGCGAGCCGGCCAGGGAAGCAATTCAATCTGGTTATTGACGAAGAACCTTTGGACAATGCGTGCCACGTGTGGTCGCGCATTATCCTGTTGAAATATGGCTGTGGCCGAGCCGTGAAGGTAAGGAAGGACAACTGGCTCCAGCACCTCGGATATGTAGCGCCGGCTATTTAAAGTACCGGCAATGCGTACTAGAGGCGTGCGAGAGTAATATCCAATACCGCCCCATACCATAATACCCGGTGCAAGACCAGTGTGGCGGTGCATAATGCAGCTGTCCAGCATCCTCTCTCCACAGTGTCTCCACACTCGAATCCGACCATCGTGGTGCTGCAGACAGAAGCGTGCCTCGTCAGTAAAGACAACGTCATTCCATTCTGCCGTCCACATCCGTCTGTCATCACACCATTGGCGACGGAGACGTCTGTGGTTCTGCGTCAATGGTAGACGAAGCAATGGACGTCTTGCGACAGACCACTCTGCTGTAAACGGCGTCGAATGGTACGCGCAGACACTGGATGATGCGTTACAAACGCAATGTGCTGTGCTATGGTTCGGGATGTCACTGAGCGATCCGTCACTGCCATGCGCACAATTTGCATATCAGCACGTGCAGCGGTGCACCGAGGTGAATGCGATCGACCACGTCGGTCCGTCGTACCCTCCTGCATCCAACGGTCACATATCCGCATTACAGTTGTTTGGTTTCGTCCAACACGACTAGCGATTTCTCTGTATGATAATCCACAATCTCGGTAAGCCACTATCCTTCCTCTGTCGAACACGGATACTTGATCAAACGATGTTCGCTGTTGTCTACGAGGCATAACTGATCGTCTTGCGAAACAACCACAAGGTAAACACACGTGCCGAACGTACACTTGTCGAAATCGCCAAGCCTTAAATGGCGCTATGAGGTGGCGCCACAGGCGCGCGTGATGTGCGTCTGCGCTGAAATTCTAATCAGTTGCATATCTCATCGCTGCAAACTCATGGTGTAAATTTCACTTGATTCGGATGCTTCCTTCAGGGTGTTGCATTGACGGTGGCCAGCAGTGTACAATTACTTCTACTACTACAAAACAACATTAAAGCCCTTCATCGATTACCCAGCTACTAATCTACTAAAAGTACTACAGAATTTGTTCTCTGAATGCTACTGGATTCGCCCTCATGCTGCTCTGGTCGACAGCCACGGTCTGCTGAATTCCTTGAGCATCTGGCAGCACGTCAGCAGTGTTTCCACGATAGCACCAAGCACTATTACTAAAATTCCACACTTCCACGAGCTGTTGCACCTACGTAATGTGGATTCTCGGGGCAATATTACATTCGGTGGTTGCCGACCTCAGTTTCCTTCTCTCGCTGCAGAGTATGTTGTCTACCCTGTAGGGCACCATGATGACTTGTGAATTCGTCGACAATGCGCCAGGTCGAGTCGCTCTTTAGTGCTGCTTTGGGATCCAGTATCCTTAGTGTCTGACCTCCATTACCCGCTGCATCTTCATAGAGCGTGCAGTCCTACAATGTATGTTCTGGCGTGCCCACAATCCCGCAGGCGCAACTATCATTCATCTGTCTTCTGATTATGTATAGATACACTCCTGGAAATGGAAAAAAGAACACATTGACACCGGTGTGTCAGACCCACCATACTTGCTCCGGACACTGCGAGAGGGCTGTACAAGCAATGATCACACGCACGGCACAGCGGACACACCAGGAACCGCGGTGTTGGCCGTCGAATGGCGCTAGCTGCGCAGCATTTGTGCACCGCCGCCGTCAGTGTCAGCCAGTTTGCCGTGGCATACGGAGCTCCATCGCAGTCTTTAACACTGGTAGCATGCCGCGACAGCGTGGACGTGAACCGTATGTGCAGTTGACGGACTTTGAGCGAGGGCGTATAGTGGGCATGCGGGAGGCCGGGTGGACGTACCGCCGAATTGCTCAACACGTGGGGCGTGAGGTCTCCACAGTACATCGATGTTGTCGCCAGTGGTCGGCGGAAGGTGCACGTGCCCGTCGACCTGGGACCGGACCGCAGCGACGCACGGATGCACGCCAAGACCGTAGGATCCTACGCAGTGCCGTAGGGGACCGCACCGCCACTTCCCAGCAAATTAGGGACACTGTTGCTCCTGGGGTATCGGCGAGGACCATTCGCAACCGTCTCCATGAAGCTGGGCTACGGTCCCGCACACCGTTAGGCCGTCTTCCGCTCACGCCCCAACATCGTGCAGCCCGCCTCCAGTGGTGTCGCGACAGGCGTGAATGGAGGGACGAATGGAGACGTGTCGTCTTCAGCGATGAGAGTCGCTTCTGCCTTGGTGCCAATGATGGTCGTATGCGTGTTTGGCGCCGTGCAGGTGAGCGCCACAATCAGGACTGCATACGACCGAGGCACACAGGGCCAACACCCGGCATCATGGTGTGGGGAGCGATCTCCTACACTGGCCGTACACCACTGGTGATCGTCGAGGGGACACTGAATAGTGCACGGTACATCCAAACCGTCATCGAACCCATCGTTCTACCATTCCTAGACCGGCAAGGGAACTTGCTGTTCCAACAGGACAATGCACGTCCGCATGTATCCCGTGCCACCCAACGTGCTCTAGAAGGTGTAAGTCAACTACCCTGGCCAGCAAGATCTCCGGATCTGTCCCCCATTGAGCATGTTTGGGACTGGATGAAGCGTCGTCTCACGCGGTCTGCACGTCCAGCACGAACGCTGGTCCAACTGAGGCGCCAGGTGGAAATGGCATGGCAAGCCGTTCCACAGGACTACATCATCTCTACGATCGTCTCCATGGGAGAATAGCAGCCTGCATTGCTGCGAAAGGTGGATATAAACTGTACTAGTGCCGACATTGTGCATGCTCTGTTGCCTGTGTCTATGTGCCTGTTTTTCTGTCAGTGTGATCATGTGATGTATCTGACCCCAGGAATGTGTCAATAAAGTTTCCCCTTCCTGGGACAATGAATTCACGGTGTTCTTATTTCAATTTCCAGGAGTGTACGTGCATACCAGTCAGGTACTGTATCAATCCACTATATGGGTTAAGAAATCTCATTTTTAATCCATCCCTGATGTCAGGGAGAAATGTATATGTTCTGCTGCCTGTGTAGGCAGTGTCTTTAGTACTGTTGTTACAACTACTTGCTTCCTTACCGACCTCCCGACTCAGCAGCATTAGTGGCGGAACAACTGAGGGAAAATCTGGAATACATTTCCCACAAATTTTCTCAGCATGTTATAGTCGTAGGTGGAGATTTAAATTTATCAGATATAGACTGGGACACTCAGGTGTTTAGGACGGGTTGTAGGGACAGAGCACCAAGTGACATTATACTGAGTGCACTATACGCAAATTACCTCGAGCAATTAAACAGGCAACCGACTCGTGGAGATAACATCTTGGACCTACTGATGACAAACGGACCCGAACTTTTCGACTCTGTAAGTGCACAACAGGGAATCAGTGATCATAAGGCCGTTGCAGCACCCCTGAAAATGGTTCAAATGGCTCTGAGCAATATGCGACTTAACTTCTGAGGTCATCAGTCGCCTACAACTTAGAACTACTTAAACCTAACTAACCTAAGGACATCACACATCCATGCCCAAGGCAGGATTCGAACCTGCGACCGTAGCGGTAGCTCAGCTCCAGACTGTAGCGCCTAGAACCGCACGGCCACTCCGGCCGGCCCAGCATCCCTGAATATGGAAGTTAATAGGAATATAAAAAAAAAAAGGGAGGAAGGTTTATCTGTTTAACAAGAGTAATAGAAGGCAGATTTCAGGCTACCTAACAGATCGAAACGAAAATTTCTGTTCCGACACTGACAATGTTGAGTGTTTATGGAAAAAGGTCAAGGCAATCGTAAAATGCGTTTTAGACAGGTACGTGTGAGTAAAACTGCGAGGGACGGGAAAAACCCACCGTGGTTCAACAACAAAGTTAGGAAACTACTGCGAAAGCAAAGAGAGCTTCACTCCAAGTTTAAACGCAGCCAAAACCTCTCAGACAAACAGAAGCTAAACGATGTCAAAGTTAGCGTAAGGAGGGCTATGCGTGAAGCGTTCAGTGAATTCGAAAGTAAAATTCTATGTACCGACTTGACGGAAAATCCTAGGAAGTTCTAGACTTACGTTAAATCAGTAAGTGGATCGAAACAGCATATCCAGACACCCCGGGATGATGATGGCATTGAAACAGAGGATGGCACGCGTAAAGCTGAAATACTAAACACCTTTTTCCAAAGCTGTTTCACAGAGGAACACCGCACTGCAGTTCCTTCTCTAAATCCTCGCACAAACGAAAAAATGGCTGACATCGAAGTAAGTGTCCAAGGAATAGAAAAGCAACTGAAGTCACTCAACAGAGGAAAGTCCACTGAACCTGACGGGATACCAATTCGATTCTACATAGAGTACGTGAAAGAACTTGCCCACCTTCTAACAGCCGTAAACCGGAAGTCTCTAGAGGAACGGAAGGTTCCAAATGATTGGAAAAGAGCACAGGTATTCCCAGTCTTCGAGAAGGGTCGTGGAGCAGATGCCCAAAACTATAGACCTATATCTCTGACAGCGATCTGTTGTAGAATTTTAGAACATGTTTTTTGCTCGCATATCATGTCATTTCTGGAAACCCAAAATCTACTCTGTAGGAATCAACATGGATTCCGGAAACAGCGATCGTGTGAGACCCAACTCGCTTTATTTGTTCATGAGACCCAGAAAATATTAGATACATGCACCCAGGTTGATGCCATTTTCCTTGACCTCCGGAAGGCGTTCGATACGGTTCTGCACTGTCGCCTGATAGACAAAGTAAGAGCCTACGGAATATCAGACCAGCTGTGTGGCTGGATTGAAGAGTTTTTAGCAAACCGAACACAGCATGTTGTTCTCAATGGAGAGACGTCTACAGACGTGGAAGTAACCTCTGGTGTGCCACATGGGGGTGTTGTGGAACCATTGCTTTTCACAATATACACTCCTGGAAATTGAAATAAGAACACCGTGAATTCATTGTCCCAGGAAGGGGAAACTTTATTGACACATTCCTGGGGTCAGATACATCACATGATCACACTGACAGAACCACAGGCACATAGACACAGGCAACAGAGCATGCACAATGTCGGCACTAGTACAGTTTATATCCACCTTTCGCAGCAATGCAGGCTGCTATTCTCCCATGGAGACGATCGTAGAGATGATGTAGTCCTGTGGAACGGCTTGCCATGCCATTTCCACCTGGCGCCTCAGTTGGACCAGCGTTCGTGCTGGACGTGCAGACCGCGTGAGACGACGCTTCATCCAGTCCCAAACATGCTCAATGGGGGACAGATCCGGAGATCTTGCTGGCCAGGGTAGTTGACTTACACCTTCTAGAGCACGTTGGGTGGCACGGGATACATGCGGACGTGCATTGTCCTGTTGGAACAGCAAGTTCCCTTGCCGGTCTAGGAATGGTAGAACGATGGGTTCGATGACGGTTTGGATGTACCGTGCACTATTCAGTGTCCCCTCGACGATCACCAGTGGTGTACGGCCAGTGTAGGAGATCGCTCCCCACACCATGATGCCGGGTGTTGGCCCTGTGTGCCTCGGTCGTATGCAGTCCTGATTGTGGCGCTCACCTGCACGGCGCCAAACACGCATACGACCATCATTGGCACCAAGGCAGAAGCGACTCTCATCGCTGAAGACGACACGTCTCCATTCGTCCCTCCATTCACGCCTGTCGCGACACCACTGGAGGTGGGCTGCGCGATGTTGGGGCGTGAGCGGAAGACGGCCTAACGGTGTGCGGGACCGTAGCCCAGCTTCATGGAGACGGTTGCGAATGGTCCTCGCCGATACCCCAGGAGCAACAGTGTCCCTAATTTGCTGGGAAGTGGCGGTGCGGTCCCCTACGGCACTGCGTAGGATCCTACGGTCTTGGCGTGCATCCGTGCGTCGCTGCGGTCCGGTCCCAGGTCGACGGGCACGTGCACCTTCCGCCGACCACTGGCGACCACATCGATGTACTGTGGAGACCTCACGCCCCACGTGTTGAGCAATTCGGCGGTACGTCCACCCGGCCTCCCGCATGCCCACTATACGCCCTCGCTCAAAGTCCGTCAACTGCACATACGGTTCACGTCCACGCTGTCGCGGCATGCTACCAGTGTTAAAGACTGCGATGGAGCTCCGTATGCCACGGCAAACTGGCTGACACTGACGGCGGCGGTGCACAAATGCTGCGCAGCTAGCGCCATTCGACGGCCACACCGCGGTTCCTGGTGTGTCCGCTGTGCAGTGCGTGTGATCATTGCTTGTACAGCCCTCTCGCAGTGTCCGGAGCAAGTATGGTGGGTCTGACACACCGGTGTCAATGTGTTCTTTTTTCCATTTCCAGGAGTGTTTATAAATGACCTAGTACGGAAGTTCCATGTGGCATTTCGCGGAAGCTGCTGTAGTATACAGAGAAGTTGCAGCATTAAAAATTGCAGAGAAATGCAGGAAGATCTGCAGCGGATAGGCACTTGGTGCAGGGAGTGGGAACTGACCCCCTACATAGACAAATGTAATGTATTGCGAATACATAGAAAGAAGGTTTCTTTATTGTATGATTATATGATAGCGGAACAAACACTGGTAGCAGTTACTTCTGTAAAATACCTGGGAGTATTCGTGGGGAACAATTTGAAGTGGAATGATCATATAAAATTAATTGTTGGTAATGCGGGTGCCAGTTTGAGATTCACTGGGAGGGTCCTTAGAAAATGAAGTCCATCAACAAAGGAGGTGGCTTACAAAACACTCGTTAGACCTATACTTGAGTATTGCTCATCAGTGTGGGATCCGTACCAGGTCGGGTTGACAGAGGAGATAGCGAAGATCCAAAGAAGAGCGGCGCGATTCGTCACAGGGTTATTTGGTAAGCGTGATAGCGTTACGGAGATGTTTAGCAAACTCAAGTGGCAGACTCTGCAAGAGAGGCGCTCTGCATCGTGGTGTAGCTTGCTGTCCAGGTTTCGAGAGGGTGCGTTTCTGGATGAGGTATTGAATATATTGCTTCCCCCTACTTAGACCTCCCGAGGAGACCACGAATGTAAAATTAGAGAGATTCGAGCGCGCACGGAGGCTTTCCGGCAGTAGTTCTTCCCGCGAACCATACGCGACTGGAACAGGAAAGGGAGGTAATGACAGTGGCACGTAAAGTGCCCTCCGCCACACACCGTTGCGTGGCTTGCGGAGTATAAATGTAGATGTAGATGTAGTTCCTTCTGTTCTGGTGGGTTTGCCTCCCGTGACGTATAGAGGTTAAGTCTGTATTGCATAGGGGTGTCCGGATACTTTTGATCAGGCAGTTGTGGTGCTCGGACGCTGCCTGCCATGCATTTTCTCCCGCGCAACAATAGATGCAGCGCCTGCGTCACGTGGTGCTCCCTGTACCCACAGTTTATCGTATCTCTAAAGTTACGAAACTGGTTTATCCGTAAACATGGTGATTCATTCTAGGACAGGCGGTGTTCTGTATCCTGATGACGCACAGGGACCTCAGAGCCCACGAGGACACTAGCGTGTCATCCCAGGAATTTAGCCACAGTGGCCACTGTTCCCAGGACGACTCAGTACTGAGAAGAGAAACGATTGTCGTGTGAGTGGGCGGCTGACGTCACACGCCAGCTGACGTCCGCGGTGGGACGCTGCGGACAGCCGATTGATGGGAAAGGCGATCTTCGCGGAAGAGTTTTGCGTCCGCGTAACGCCTGTGCTACGCGGAAACCAAGCGGTATGAGTTCTGCGCTAGCAGATGTCAGTCCAGATCCCAATCGTGCCTCCTACATGCGTGAAGTGTTAACCCGAGACGAAACAACTGTTTGGTCGGAAGAAAACGAAGATTGTAGCGCCCATACAGAGAACAAACCGCGGCTGCACAGGGTGGCCTATAGATGGTAACCACCCCTCTAAAACAAAAATGGGTAAATAAACAGAAATTTAGTGCAGTATACTCTAAAAGGCACCACGAAAAAATTATCCGAATGGGACGGAAATCGGTAGATGTGACCTACGTGTACAGACAAACAAATGATCACCATTTCAGAGCCGTCCTGTCTGGCCGAGCGGTTCTAGGCGCTTCAGTCTGGAACCGCGAGACCGCCACGGTCGCAGGTTCGAATCCTGCCTCGGGCATGGATGTGTGTGATGCCCTTAGGTTAGTTAGGTTTAAGTACTTCTAAGTTCTAGGGCTTCCCCCATGAACCATGGACCTTCCCGTTGGTGGGGAGGCTTGCGTGCCTCAGCGATACAGATGGACGTACCGTAGGTGCAACCACAACGGAGGGGTATCTGTTGAGAGGCCAGACAAACATGTGGTTCCTGAAGGGGGGCAGCAGCCTTTTCAGTAGTTGCAGGGGCAACAGTCTGGATGATTGACTGATCTGACATTGTAACATTAACCAAAACGGCCTTGCTGTGCTGGTACTGCGAACGGCTGAAAGCAAGGGGAAACTACAGCCGTAATTTTTCCCGAGGACATGCAGCTTTACTGTATGATTAAATGATGATGGCGTCCTCTTGGGTAAAATATTCCTGAGGTAAAATAGTCCCCCATTCGGATCTCCGGGCGGGGACTACTCAGGAGGACGTCGTTATCAGGAGAAAGAAAACTGGCATTCTACGGATCGGAGCGTGGAATGTCAGATCCCTTAATCGGGCAGGTAGGTTAGAAAATTTAAAAAGGGAAATGGATAGGTTAAAGTTAGATATAGTGGGAATTAGTGAAGTTCGGTGGCAGGAGGAACAAGACTTTAGGTCAGGTGATTACAGGGTTATAAATACAAAATCAAATAGGGGTAATGCAGGAGTAGGTTTAATAATGAATAAAAAAATAGGAGTGTGGGTTAGCTACTACAAACAGCATAGTGAACGCATTATTGTGGCCAAGATAGACACAAAGCCCATGCCTACTACAGTAGTACAAGTTTATATGCCAACTAGCTCTGCAGATGATGAACAAATTGATGAAATGTATGACGAGATAAAAGAAATTATTCAAGTAGTGAAGGGAGACGAAAATATAATAGTCATGGGTGACTGGAATTCGTCAGCAGGAAAAGGGAGAGAAGGAAACATAGTAGGTGAATATGGATTGGGGGGAAGAAATGTAAGAGGAAGCCGCCTTGTAGAATTTTGCACAGAGCATAACTTAATCATAGCTAACACTTGGTTCAAGAATCATAAAAGAAGGTTGTATACCTGGAAGAATCCTGGAGATACTAAAAGGTATCAGATAGATTATATAATGGTAAGACAGAGATTTAGAAACCAGGTTTTAAATTGTAAGACATTTCCAGGGGCAGATGTGGATTCTGACCACAATCTATTGGTTATGAACTGCAGATTGAAACTGAAGAAACTGCAAAAAGGTGGGAATTTAAGGAGATGGGACCTGGATAAACTGAAAGAACCAGAGGTTGTAGAGAGTTTCAGGGAGAGCATAAGGGAACAATTGACAGGAATGGGGGAAAGAAATACAGTAGAAGAAGAATGGGTAGCTTTGAGGGATGAAGTAGTGAAGGCAGCAGAGGATCAAGTAGGTAAAAAGACGAGGGCTAATAGAAATCATTGGGTAACAGAAGAAATATTGAATTTCATTGATGAAAGGAGAAAATATAAAAATGCAGTAAATGAAGCAGGCAAAAAGGAATACAAACGTCTCAAAAATACGATCGACAGGAAGTGCAAAATGGCTAAGCAGGGATGGCTAGAGGACAAATGTAAGGATGTAGAGGCTTGTCTCACTAGGGGTAAGATAGATACTGCCTACAGGAAAATTAAAGAGACATTTGGAGAGAAGAGAACCACTTGTATGAATATCAGGAGCTCACATGGCAACCCAGTTCTAAGCAAAGAAGGGAAGGCAGAAAGGTGGAAGGAGTATATAGAGGGTTTATACAAGGGCGATGTACTTGAGGACAATATTATGGAAATGGAAGAAGATGTAGATGAAGATGAAATGGGAGATAAGATACTGCGTGAAGAGTTTGACAGGGCACTGAAAGACCTGAGTCGAAACAAGGCCCCGGGAGTAGACAACATTCCATTAGAACTACTAATGGCCTTGGGAGAGCCATTCATGACAAAACTCTATCATTTGGTGAGCAAGATGTATGAGACAGGCGAAATACCCTCAGACTTCAAGAAGAATATAATAATTCCAATCCCAAAGAAAGCAGGTGTTGACAGATGTGAAAATTACCGAAATATCAGTTTAATAAGTCATGGCTGCAAAATACTAACGCGAATTCTTTACAGACGAATGGAAAAACTGGTAGAAGCCGACCTCGGGGAAGATCAGTTTGGATTCCGTAGAAATGTTGGAACACGTGAGGCAATACTAACCTTACGACTTATCTTAGAAGAAAGATTAAGAAAAGGCAAACCTACGTTTCTAGCATTTGTAGACTTAGAGAAAGCTTTTGACAACGTTAACTGGAATACTCTCTTTCAATTTCTGAAGGTGGCAGGGGTAAAATACAAGGAGTGAAGGGGTATTTACAATTTGTACAGAAACCAGACGGCAGTTATAAGAGTCGAGGGGCATGAAAGGGAAGCAGTGTTTGGGAAAGGAGTGAGACAGGGTTGTAGCCTCTCCCCGATGTTATTCAATCTGTATATTGAGCAAGCAGTAAAGGAAACAAGAGAAAAATTCGGAGTAGGTATTAAAATTCATGGAGAAGAAGTAAAAACTTTGAGGTTCGCCGATGACATTGTAATTCTGTCAGAGACAGCAAAAGACTTGGAAGAGCAGTTGAACGGAATGGACAGTGTCTTGAAAGGAGGATATAAGATGAACATCAACAAAAGCAAAACGAGGATAATGGAATGTAGTCAAATTAAATCGGGTGATGCTGAGGGGATTAGATTAGGAAATGAGACACTTAAAGTAGTAGAGGAGTTTTGCTATTTAGGGAGTAAAATAACTGATGATGGTCGAAGTAGAGAGGATATAAAATGTAGACTGGCAATGGCAAGGAAATCTTTTCTGAAGAAGAGAAATTTGTTAACATCGAGTATAGATTTAAGTTTCAGGAAGTCGTTTCTGAAAGTATTTGTATGGAGTGTAGCTATGTATGGAAGTGAAACATGGACGATAACCAGTTTGGACAAGAAGAGAATAGAAGCTTTCGAAATGTGGTGCTACAGAAGAATGCTGAAGATAAGGTGGGTAGATCACGTAACTAATGAGGAGGTATTGAATAGGATTGGGGAGAAGAGAAGTTTGTGGCAAAACTTGACTAGAAGAAGGGATCGGTTGGTAGGACATGTTTTGAGGCATCAAGGGATCACCAATTTAGCATTGGAGGGCAGCGTGGAGGGTAAAAATCGTAGAGGGAGACCAAGAGATCAATACACTAAGCAGATTCAGAGGGATGTGGGTTGCAGTGGGTACTGGGAGATGAAGAGGCTTGCACAGGATAGAGTAGCATGGAGAGCTGCATCAAACCAGTCTCAGGACTGAGGACCACAACAACAACAACAAGTTCTAGGGGACTGATGACCTCAGATGTTATGTTCCATAGTGCTCAGAGCCATTTGAACCATTTTTGAACCATTTCAGGAAAAATGTATGATCTATTCAAGGCAAAGAGCTTCACAAACTGAGCAGGTCAATAACGCGTAGGTCTACCGCTGGTCCTTATGCAAGCAGTTATTCGACACGGCACTGATTTGTAGAGTAAGGCCAACGCGCCACACACTATCCAACTGGCGCTCTAGATGGTCAAAATCCCGAGATTTGAGGCTTCCGCCTACAGTGGTCCAAGCGTTCTCAATGGGGGAGAGATCCGATGACTTTGCTGGCCAAGCTAGCGTTTGACAACCAACAAGACAAGAAGTAGAAACTCTCGCCTTGTGTGGGCGGCCGTTATCTTGTTGAAATACTGATATGCAACCTCTGGATGGTTTGCCATGAGGGACCAAAAATAAGAAACTGATCATCAGGGATTACAAGGAATCCTTGAGTGCGAGGTCACAGAAGGCCAATACGGAGACTTACAAGCAGTCGTTCTTCCCACGCACAATTCGTGAATGGAACAGGGAAGGGGGGATCAGATAGTGGTACAATAAGTGCCCTCCGCCACACACCGTAGGGTGGCTCGCGGAGTATAGATGTAGATGTAGATGTAGATGTTTACGGCATTCGACGCCCCGCATATTGTCTACCATGCAGCCACAATATTGGCTGCTAATGGCAAACAGGGGATTGGACGCGAAGTATCCAATGGTGAGCTCAGCATGAGGCTTCGGAGCGTAGTTGAACTGCTTAGTCGCCGAGTAACTCGTAACAGTGCTACAGTGGTAGTGGTGTCAATACAAAGTACAGTAACGGCATCGATAAACAAAGCAAACATTGCACTGCAACAACAGTTTCCGAAGCTGACATTTCGTCAGAAAGGAACCCAAGGAATTTCGCACAGTGAGAAAGAAGTGCCAGGTGAAATATTAGCGTTTCTGCAGAAAGATTCAGTGGAATTTGTGGTGTTGTACACGATCTGCTGTGCGAAAATATAGTTCATCATCCTTGTCGGACAGGGGCCACAAGTCCAGCATCTAGTGGAACTTGGTAAATGACAATCGTTCTCTAAGGATGGGGACTAAACATAATTGAGTACGTCGAACATCATCCGCAGCATAGTAAAAAACAATTACGAGCAGATTTCGAGTAAGTCAGCAGCAATATAATCGCGTAGGACATATGAAAAACTACAGATATTCAAGGGATGACAAGGCGCACTTGTATAAAAATTTATGTTTGCGCGTTTCAAGGATGCTCTATCAATTTACATGATCTGCATGATACCAACATACTACGTTATGCATATAAAACTGCGAGCGACAAAGAGTACAGTGATTTCAAGGGAAGCAGTGGATGAATCCATAACTTCAAACTGTTATACAGAATTGGAAGACGTAAGATAATGAAATTTCAAAGAAAGCCTCAACTTGTCTATGCACAGAAAACTGCGGAGTCGGTTCGAAAATTTGTAGATGAGATAAACAAACGTATCCCATCGTTCGGTAAGGAATTTGTTTTCAAATACGACCAAATGGCATTTGAACAGAAAATGCATATGAAAGCAATCTTGGAAATTAGAGGTAACAAGAGAGTGTTATCAAAATCAGGTGTTAATCTGGGTGGTATATTGGCTGGAAAGTTATTTATTGTGCTGCGAGAAGTTGGAGATCCTTTGCCCACTACGATTATTTCTCGTGTGCTTGATCTTGCAAGGGCAGTAAGGAATATTTACGTCACAGCAGTGGGTGTACGAGAACCACAACTGCACTGCTTTCGGCCAATAGCCGCTCAAAATAACTTGCTGTTGCTTTGTTCCTGGTCTGCGTATAGATTAGATTAATTGTTCATTCCAGGGACCCACAAAAGAGGCGATCCTCATGGGTGTTTAACATGTCAGATAAACACATTACAAAAACGTAATCAGAAAAACATGAGTTTCATTAATTTTAGTGATCCTCAGTCAATAAACAGAAAAATTATGTACTTGAATTAAAATTAAACTTCTAATATTTACAGGTTTAATACTTACATCTTCTTTTATTAAATCCATCAATCAAACAGTAGCTATTACACTTGGCCAATATACCATCCAGATTAACATCTGATCTTGATAACACTCTCTTGTTACTTCTAATTTCCAGGATTGCTTTCATATCGATTTTCTTTTCAAGTGCCATTTGGTCATAGTTGAAAACAAATTCATCCCTGAACGATGGGATAAGTTCGTTTATCTCATCTTCAAATTTTCGAATCGACTCCACAGTTTTCTGTGCATAGACAAGTTGAGGCTTTCTTTGAAATTTCATTATCTTGGCTATTACAACCAAGTATTATCAAATATTAAAGTAAGTTATTCATTTCAATGGTCCTTAGTTAAGAACAGTCAAATAATGTACAAGTTCTAAAAATAAACTTCCACTATTTACAGACTTGGGCTTACATCTTCTTCCCATACACCCATCATTCACACAGTAGGTAGTTACTTGGATGTTACGACCAAGTATTGCCAAAATTTAAAGTATAATACATTTTCATTAACATGGTCTACTGCACTTGTTGAGAAATTAATGGATGGAATAAAAAGGGCTGGCAACCAAAAATTCTTTTAAATTATGTTTAAATTGCGCCTTGCCTGAAACTAAACTCTTAATGGTTGCTTGTAACTTACTGAAAATATGCGTTGCTGAATACTGGACTCCTTTCTGGGCAAGAGTAAGTGATGTTAAATCTTTATGTATATTGTTCTTATTCCTAGTATTGATACTGTATACTAAGCAGTTAGTTGGAAAAAAGAGATGTATTATTTACAACAAACTTCATTAAGTAATAAATATACTCAGAAGCTGTGGTTAGTATGCCCAATTCTTTGAATAGGTTTCGTATTCCTTAATGAAGTTTGTTGTAAAGAGAGAGAGAGAGAGAGAGAGGGAGAGAGAGATAATAAAAATCGCAGTCCTTTAGAGCAAAAAAGGAAAAAAAATCATCGTGCTTTAGAGCAAACTACCCTCTCTGAAAAGTGTGTGATATTGCAGTTCATATCACCGGCAACCGTGGGACAAATTAAGCCTCTGGATATTTGGTTTTCTTTTTTTTTTTTTACCGTGCCTATAAAACATATTATTGCACTATCTGCAGCTACGTCTTAAAGGACAGACAGTTCCACGATTATCTCCACGACAGACTGCTTCGCACTCGATTGGAGGCAATCACATTCCATCAGTTCTCATCACCCGTTACATCAGTACGATTCTATACGCACTCTTTAAGGGGCTCCGGAACGCCCTATACTTGCAATGTTAAAATAACGCTTATAAATTACATCTTTCCTCACAAAGTATTTGAGGTAGGAAGTTGAACTTTTTACAGATTATTTATTGGAATATGGGCTACAACTTAACACAGGGATTTTACAAAATTTTAGTTCAGTTATTAAAGATGATTTTTTTCAATTGTAATGAAAATTCGCAACATTTTTTTGCAATTTTTTATTTATATATTCAAAAATATACAGTTTTTTGGAAAAAGGCTGTGTTTAATTATGCAGAAGGTACTGTGTAACATTTACTGAAAGTTTGAAACAAATATGTCTGGAAGATCCTTAGAAAACATGTAATTAGTATGAGAAAATAAAAGTTTTGGGAATCGAGCGACAAAGATTGGATTAACTTTTTAGTGCATTCCAGGTCCATAGGATGGATTATCTTCATGCTCTGCAAACTCCTCCTCCAGCTTCCTCTTGTTCCTCCTCCTGTTTACTCTTGCTTGTATTTCTAGACTCTTTACAGCCCTGTCTGCAGCCCGAAGGCGTTCCTTGTCTAAAGCAAGCATCGCTCGTACCATGTTAGAACCTATCTTCATTCCCATATTTCTAAATACCTTTGGCTTTCCAACATGTCTCCTTTTCTTAAAAGCCTTCAGAGGATTTCTAATAACTTTACTTTTACTCATTATTATACTTCATCAAAACAGAGACTCTAGAAACAGAATTAATTACGAATATTTTCGAGATAACGACAGAGTAAATAAACATGAAAGAATCGACAATCACACCAGCGATATATATTGAACCATCACAGGTTAGCCACAACACATACTTTATCTCACATCACTGAAATGTACCTGATGAACACGGACGTTAATAATAACACCATTTGACAGCAGTTTAACAGCGCCACAGTGGGTCACGCCCATGTAGAACACATTTCAAAAAAAAATTAAAAATAGTTGTAGTCTTCGGAATTGAATAAATTATATATCTATTAAAAGGTAATAGTCTGCAGGTTCAGAAAACGCAAAAAAGTAAAAATTGAACTTTTCATGATTTTGAGCCTTTCCGGAGCCCCTTAAGGGGGAGATACCCAGCTAAGCGTCCTGCACGGTTTGTAGCCCCCAAGGAGTTCGCTTTCAAACTTGATAGTGTGATTATTTGTGATCACAATGGTGCGCCATTTTTCATTCGGTGTTCATGGTGGAAGTTAATGATTTGTGCTGAATATTTCTTGAATGTTACCGATATTCAATTTGTGAAGTGTAATACAGACACCCCCTAGAAGTCTGATTCCTGTATCTCACGGAAACCCATTTTCTTTCGCCCTTTCATTCCACACGGTGACTTAATAGCACCCTATATATTTCCTGTCGTAATTCTTAACATAACACTTTCAAATGAGCCTTACTAACGATTGAACTTGCTATATAGCACTCAGTGAGTTCCTTGTCATTTAGAAGCGGAATTCATCACTGATGACGATTTTACTCCATTCAATGAGATGCCAGGCTGGAGAAGTATCTGGGGGCGTCCCAGACAACGGTGAGACGCCAACCTGACTGTCGTCGGCCGTACGGGCCGACAACCACATGTGATAGTCTGGTGCGCCGTTTCCTTGCATAACAGGACCCCTTTGGTCCTACTACGCACAGCGGTATTTTTGCGATACTCTACGCCTAATTTTGTTGCCCTTGTGGAAAGGCATCTTGAGCTTCCATTTGAGCAAGATAATGCCTGCCTTCTTCTCCTCGTGGTTTCCATACTCTACCTTGGCTAGCAAGGGTCGCTGGATCTCTCTCCAAGTGAGAACTTTTGGAGTATTATGGGCAGGAACCCCCCGAGCCATCTCGGGATTCTGACGATCTAACGAACCAGTTGAACAGAATTTGTTACGGTTTCCCTCAGGAGGACCACCCAACAACTCTCTAATCAATGCCAACTCGAATAACAGCTTGCATAAGGGCCAGGGATGGACCAACGCACTATTTTTCTCAATTCACGAATCCGTCGAATAAATTTTCCAGTTTTTTTCTGAAATTTTAATCATTTGTTTCTCTGTACATGTAAATCATCACATCAACGAATCTTTTTTTCTTTTTGGTTTCTAGTACTAGAATGGGAGTGGCAACATCTTTGGAGATTTAGTACCAATATGGTGGCCTATTTGGAAGCAGCAGTATCGGATGCAACTAGTAAGTTTCAGATGAAAAGGAGATCGTGTGACACATAGAACAGGTAGAGAACTACACGAGAAAACGAATAGTGAATTCCATTTGAGCACAGATTTATTCGTCATCGAGTTAGAACATCCTTATAGGTGACGTTAAAGCAGACGGCAGAAAGTACTGAGATAGTCCTGATAACACGAGAGTGGTGGATCCGTGTCACTGCAGAGGATTTCAGCCACCTATACAGACCACCCATTACCCGCAGTGCGATGGTGAAGTTTCTTGCAATATTTACGTGAAACTGGTTCTCTTGTAGACAAAATCGAAACAGGCTACGGATGAATCAATTTCAACTAGTTTTTGTCATCTTCAGCAGACATCCAGAGCGTTGCACTGCCAATATCTCGCAGGTAACTTGGATGAGCTGTACTTCAATAACGCGAGTTTTCACCGCACATAAAAGACGCCCTTAGAAAATGCAAAAGTGGTGCAACATCTCACTGAAGACTATCCAGATCGTTGGGTTCAGCTTGCACAACGGGCGAGATGCAGGTTGAACAAAAATTGTCGTTTGCGCTGAGACTACTGTTTAGAGATGAAACTGATTTCTACTGGTTTGCGAATAGAGATGTAAGCAGTATCAGGTGGCCACCGTACTAAGATATGTTAATTCAAGCTATACCATCGACTGATTGGTGGCAATGAGAACTCTAGGTATAAGGATATTACGCAAGTCTTGCCTATTGTTTTATATGATGAAAGCCCGCTAACAGAATTTAAAAGTGAATATAACGAAATGCACATTCGTAACTTGTGAATCCGAAAAGAAGTAGTACATCTTGAAAGATGATGTCGATTTTGATCCGATGAGGGCTTCTGTTACCCGGGGTTTAGTAGATGTACTGATAATGGTTCCAACGTCTTCCACCAGCAGATGGCCAAGTGGCATAGGTACCAGAGCGCCACTTGTGTCTACACAAAGGGAGTGCTTGCAGCTAGAAGGCTCAGTGTGGTGGAGATGTGCGAAGCAAGTAGGCAACCATGCCAGGGAGACGTACTCTTGCTTTCCACGGCCAAGTGAGCGAGTTTGAAATGGGTCACACTGTGGCCTTCCGACTGACGGGATGGTCTTTTTCTAGAATTGCCACCCAAGTTGGACGCTCTGCGTCAGTTGTGCAGAGAAGCTGGTATCGCTGGTGACGCGAACATTCTCACGCCCGTAGGCGAGATTCTGGACATTCACTCAGCAAAGACGCCCGTCAGGATCGTCGTACTGTAAGCGAAGCAGTGGCTGATCGTCATAGCTACCACAGCAAGAGGGCCTATGTGTGGATTTGCGAGCTGGTTATTGGCAGTGGGACTATGGACACGCACACCTGCAGTCCATCTTCCACTGACTCCATAGCATCGACGATCGACGTGTACTGCTCGACTGGTGTCGTCGGAGGATCACTTGGAAGATGGAATGGTGCGCCGTGCTCTTCAGCGATGGCAGGAGATTCTGCCTGCACGTAAGTGATGGTCGTTTCCGCTTACGACGCAGACCTGGTGAGCACTGTCCCGTAGAGTGGGATTCGTCCAAGACACACTGGCCTCAGTTGGAAGACACTTTCTTTTGCCGTTCTTACAACAGGAAGGTGATGCATTGTTCCAACAGGATACTGCCCGCCCACACACTACCCATGAAACTCTACATGCTGTGCAAGATGTGCAGCAATATCCCTGCTCAGAACGGTCTCCAGATGTGTCCCCAATCGAGCACGTGTGGGATGTGATGGGACGAGAAGTGACTCGTGCGAATCGTCAGCCAACAATTCTTAACTATGGGAACAGGTCAAGCGGTCGTGGCTTGACGCATCGCAGGACAGTATTCGCCATCTACACTCCTGGAAATTGAAATAAGAACACCGTGAATTCATTGTCCCAGGAAGGGGAAACTTTATTGACACATTCCTGGGGTCAGATACATCACATGATCACACTGACAGAACCACAGGCACATAGACACAGGCAACAGAGCATGCACAATGTCGGCACTAGTACAGTGTATATCCACCTTTCGCAGCAATGCAGGCTGCTATTCTCCCATGGAGACGATCGTAGAGATGCTGGATGTAGTCCTGTGGAACGGCTTCCCATGCCATTTCCACCTGGCGCCTCAGTTGGACCAGCGTTCGTGCTGGACGTGCAGACCGCGTGAGACGACGCTTCATCCAGTCCCAAACATGCTCAATGGGGGACAGATCCGGAGATCTTGCTGGCCAGGGTAGTTGACTTACACCTTCTAGAGCACGTTGGGTGGCACGGGATACATGCGGACGTGCATTGTCCTGTTGGAACAGCAAGTTCCCCTGCCGGTCTAGGAATGGTAGAACGATGGGTTCGATGACGGTTTGGATGTACCGTGTACTATTCAGTGTCCCCTCGACGATCACCAGTGGTGTACGGCCAGTGTAGGAGATCGCTCCCCACAGCATGATGCCGGGTGTTGGCCCTGTGTGCCTCGGTCGTATGCAGTTCTGATTGTGGCGCTCACCTGCACGGCGCCAAACACGCATACGACCATCATTGGCACCAAGGCAGAAGCGACTCTCATCGCTGAAGACGACACGTCTCCATTCGTCCCTCCATTCACGCCTGTCGCGACACCACTGGAGGCGGGCTGCACGATGTTGGGGCGTGAGCGGAAGACGGCCTAACGGTGTGCGGGACCGTAGCCCAGCTTCATGGAGACGGTTGCGAATGGTCCTCGCCGATACCCCAGGAGCAACAGTGTCCCTAATTTGCTGGGAAGTGGCGGTGCGGTCCCCTACGGCACTGCGTAGGATCCTACGGTCTTGGCGTGCATCCGTGCGTCGCTGCGGTCCGGTCCCAGGTCGACGGGTACGTGCACCTTCCGCCGACCACTGGCGACAACATCGATGTACTGTGGAGACCTCACGCCCCACGTGTTGAGCAATTCGGCGGTACGTCCACCCGGCCTCCCGCATGCCCACTATACGCCCTCGCTCAAAGTCCGTCAACTGCACATACGGTTCACGACCACGCTGTCGCGACATGTTACCAGTGTTTGCGATGGAGCTCCGTATGCCACGGCAAACTGGCTTACACTGACGGCGGCGGTGCACAAATGCTGCGCAGCTAGCGCCATTCGACGGCCAACACCGCGGGTCCTGGTGTGTCCGCTGTGCCGTGCGTGTGATCATTGCTTGTACAGCCCTCTCGCAGTGTCCGGAGCAAGTATGGTGGGTCTGACACACCGGTGTCAATGTGTTCTTTTTTCCATTTCCAGGAGTATATATGATGGACTTGATGCCAGAGTCAGCTCTTGCATTTCCGCGCGTGGAAGCTACACCACGTACTAATTCAGGTGATTCGGTTAGCCGCGCGGTCTAACGCGCTGCTTCCCGAGCGATTGCGGTCTGGTTCCCCTTATTCCGCCTCAGTTACACTGTTTTGGCGATTGCTGCGCAAACACCATTGCCATCTACACGCACACCATAATTACTCTATCACGCAAACATTTGGGGTTAGACATGTCTGTAATGAGACGTTCCCGGGGGGGGGGGGGGGGGGGCGGAGGCGGGTCCACTGGGGACCGAACCACATGATAACCCTGGGTTCTGTGTGGGGCGGCGATGTGGTGGGTGGACTGCTGTGGCCTGTTGTGAACCACTGAGGGCTACGGCGCGACGAAGCCTCTCCGTCGTTTATATGTCCCCGCTTGTGCTATTGATCTGTAAGTGTAATCATTTCTTGTACTCCGTGTGGACCGTTGCAACAATAACTCTTGAGTGAATTGGAAACTGCTAAAACGATGTACTAACTGTTACGCGGTAGTTTTGAAGACCGCGCGGAATATCCATCACATCTTGTTCTCATATTCATAGATTCTAGAAAACGTTTGATTCAATTTGAACGAGAACTTTAATATCAGCTAGTGAAAAGAAAGGGAATTACTGAACCATTGCTGGTATATTGTTTTATATCTTACTACAATAACTCCCATTAGGTATCTCCAGGATACTGAGAAATCCAGAACTTAAAGATTAATCACCAAACCGACGTCAGCAGATTTGATAGAAGTATTCACTTCCCTAAAGGGAAGTAGTTTTGCATGTTACAGTTATCATCCGCTCCTTCGTCCTCAACGTTCTCGTTTTACTTCCGGTTTGATTTCTTTTATTAGGATTCCGTGCTTCAATCTGTGAAAATATCGCTTTGTTGTCTGTCTGTCTGTGTCTGTTAAGAACCCTTTTTCTCAGAAACGGGTAGACGTATCAAGTCCAAATTTACGTCACATATTAAGTCCCATGGTCCGACAGCGGCACAAAAATTTTAAGTTTCTATGTCACTCAACCAAAAGACACAGCCATTTATGTCAAATATTTTGATGCTCGAAAACTCACTCATCAATGCAAATGGTGCACTTCCCTTTGACCTAGAATCATGTCTTTCGGAAAGAAGCAAGGCTCCACACTACAAGTAAAGGAAATAAACCAAAATATGTTATTTTGTAGTTATATCAGACGGAAGAAATTTTTTGTTATTTTTTATCCGTCTGTCTGTCTGTCTGTCTGTCTGTCTGTCCGTCTTTTACGAAGTCGGGTTGGCTTATCAAGTTCAGATTCACGTCACTTCCTAAAGTCTATGCTGCCTTGGAGTCAATATAATTGAAAGATTCGGTCATTTATTCCACATATTTTTACAATCGAAAACGCACTTATCGGAATCTATACGACACATCCCGATGACCTAGAATCATGGTCTTCGGCAAGAGGCAAGGTTTCATAGTAAAAGTAAAGTAAAAATTCTGAAACTTTTTAAATTGTAATTATATCACATAAAAATATCTTTCGCCGTTTGAACATGTATTGCGTCCATCATCCTTCAAAACCATAACAGAAAAATATTATCTCATGCAAACATAATATGTAAGTTGGAGCCATGTTTTAGTGAGTAAAGAAAAAATGTTTTATTGAATCTTAACACTGTACATACACTCCTGGAAATTGAAATAAGAACACCGTGAATTCATTGTCCCAGGAAGGGGAAACTTTATTGACACAATCCTGGGGTCAGATACATCACATGATCACACTGACAGAACCACAGGCACATAGACACAGGCAACAGAGCATGCACAATGTCGGCACTAGTACAGTGTATATCCACCTTTCGCAGCAATGCAGGCTGCTATTCTCCCATGGAGACGATCGTAGAGATGCTGGATGTAGTCCTGTGGAACGGCTTCCCATGCCATTTCCACCTGGCGCCTCAGTTGGACCAGCGTTCGTGCTGGACGTGCAGACCGCGTGAGACGACGCTTCATCCAGTCCCAAACATGCTCAATGGGGGACAGATCCGGAGATCTTGCTGGCCAGGGTAGTTGACTTACACCTTCTAGAGCACGTTGGGTGGCACGGGATACATGCGGACGTGCATTGTCCTGTTGGAACAGCAAGTTCCCTTGCCGGTCTAGGAATGGTAGAACGATGGTTTCGATGACGGTTTGGATGTACCGTGCACTATTCAGTGTCCCCTCGACGATCACCAGTGGTGTACGGCCAGTGTAGGAGATCGCTCCCCACACCATGATGCCGGGTGTTGGCCCTGTGTGCCTCGGTCGTATGCAGTCCTGATTGTGGCGCTCACCTGCACGGCGCCAAACACGCATACGACCATCATTGGCACCAAGGCAGAAGCGACTCTCATCGCTGAAGACGACACGTCTCCATTCGTCCCTCCATTCACGCCTGTCGCGACACCACTGGAGGCGGGCTGCACGATGTTGGGGCGTGAGCGGAAGACGGCCTAACGGTGTGCGGGACCGTAGCCCAGCTTCATGGAGACGGTTGCGAATGGTCCTCGCCGATACCCCAGGAGCAACAGTGTCCCTAATTTGCTGGGAAGTGGCGGTGCGGTCCCCTACGGCACTGCGTAGGATCCTACGGTCTTGGCGTGCATCCGTGCGTCGCTGCGGTCCGGTCCCAGGTCGACGGGCACGTGCACCTTCCGCCGACCACTGGCGACAACATCGATGTACTGTGGAGACCTCACGCCCCACGTGTTGAGCAATTCGGCGGTACGTCCACCCGGCCTCCCGCATGCCCACTATACGCCCTCGCTCAAAGTCCGTCAACTGCACATACGGTTCACGTCCACGCTGTCGCGGCATGCTACCAGTGTTAAAGACTGCGATGGAGCTCCGTATGCCACGACAAACTGGCTGACACTGACGGCGGCGGTCCACAAATGCTGCGCAGCTAGCGCCATTCGACGGCCAACACCGCGGTTCCTGGTGTGTCCGCTGTGCCGTGCGTGTGATCATTGCTTATACAGCCCTCTCGCAGTGTCCGGAGCAAGTATGGTGGGTCTGACACACCGGTGTCAATGTGTTCTTTTTTCCATTTCCAGGAGTGTATATAAACTAAAGTCTCATACTCGCTTCTTTTTGTACGTCCTGGCTAGCTTGAGGAACTACTATGGAGACTTTGATACAGTCTTGGAATTCCCGAGACGAATATGTTGGCAGCATCGATACCGATAATAGACAAAAATCGTTGAGATTCTCAATCCCCAGGATGGATGAACCAAATCTATACATAACTAATTTTGTATGAAACCTTCAGTATTCGAATCCTACTCGCATTTGATCAATTTTTTTTAATAGTAATCTCTCACGATACATTCTTCTCTTACTGTACCCTACTTTTCTTGTACGCTGCATATACTAAGACGTCAACTGTAAACAACGGTAAGAGACCTAATGTCTTTGAATAACGTATTTATCTGCGAAATTTCTCGAAACAACCAACACGTTCCTTACCATTGTTTACAGCCGAGTATTTCTTATTTACTTAGTTTCATATTTCAAAAATGCTGATTGTGTTGTTCTTTTACATCCTTTAATACTGCCTAGTAATGTCATCTCTGAACTAAAATATGCAGTTCCGTATAACATGGTTGACAGAACAACAGTCTTATGAAACTTTAATAGCAGATGCTGAGTTTTGTTTTCAGATCTGCTAAATATTCAGTAAAAATTACGAGATTTATTCACACTCTTTTCTGTGATAACATGTTATCAAAATCTTAAGCATGGTTGCGATTCAGCAAGTGTATAACTCTGAAGCGGTTGAAAATATGAGCCAACCAGTTGCAAACCAAAGTTTTATTTAGCCCTTCTTCAGAAGGAATGGTCTTTGTTACATCACATAGTGGCAAATTACATTACTATTTATTATACTCTAATGCTATATCACAGCCACGATATTCCTGTTTAGCTTGTTCAAATTACCTTTGACAATTTTAGGCTCAGATGAGTTTTTACCTACAAAAGCCACGGATATCTGTTTTTCAGGCTATGTGTGTAACGTACATTATTAAATTTGTAAACTTATATATTTACGGACCACTTTCTTTCCACGGAACTAGAGCTAGGGCATCTGCAGTAAGAAATGCTTTTAATAATGACAGGATACTGAGATAAAAATCTGTCAGTGGTCCTGCTGGCAGAAGATAATCAACACGAATTCAGAAATCAGTGGGAACGGAAGAGCGAAAACCAGATTTGATCCAGATGCCAGTGGAGAATGCCCTGTGGAAAATCTCTGTCACCGGCTGTTGTAAACCCGTTGACGCTTTCAGTGCCCAGGTTGCCTCGAGAAACAGAAAATCGGTTAAAATAACGTTAAAGCAATGTCCTGCGAACACAAAAGAAAATAGTCAAATTAACACGGAAATTACAGATCGGTTTGATGTGTTTTTTGTATTTATTGAGAACGACTACCCGATGGAGAGGTATTAAATAAACAGAAGTCTAGAAAGTTGTATTGAGAACGTTTGGTAAAGTAAGCAAAATTATCGAAACAATGCTTGTAATATGTTTGAAACAGTAAGTAGACAGTCAGGGGGTATGACAGTGAGACGTGGACTTTTAATGGGAAAACCGTTAAATAAGTGAGATTTGGGCAGATATCGATTGAGAGGATTCATGTTGTGAGTTAATAGGTCTAAGCGTCCCGCTACGTTGAGCAAAAATTAATAAGGAACTGCGTAGATGAATTATCAGCATTGCGTTTTATGTGTATATCACATTTACTGCAATGGTATGAATATTATAACTGTACCAGTGGTAGAAAGTAGTAGAAAAGTTCTTTTTTGTTGCGGCATCAGTGTCCATGGGGCAGCTAAATTCCTTTCAGATACTCAAAAAATGAAATGACTCTACATTTTTTATTACTAACTTTGCTGCAACATCCTCTAAGTCCATAACTCTTTTCATACAGATTTGCCAAAACCTTAAAGTAGCTATATTAACATCTAGTTTTATTACAGCAAACACTGCTAGTAAGAAGTGCAGTAACATTGCCGACACAGTCTGTAACTTAACAACCCCAACCAACTCTCTGCCACATTTGGTGCCAACGTATTACCAAAGACAATAATGCATCAAAGATAACTTTCAAAAATGTTACATCCATATTAAAATTTAAAGTGTGATTAGAACATTAAAAAGTAGAAGTTCATGCCTTTTTCTAGAATATGATTTATATTAATAATTATAATTTTCATTTTTATTTTTTTAACTGAACGTAAGAATCGCTGGAAGCCTAACGTTTTCGGATTTGTCGTAGTTATCTCTTCTGAGTATACACAAAACGCTCAAATAAACGTAAAGTGGAACAAATGAACGCTAATAACTGATAATTATGTGGATACACGGAACTCCCTTGCAAAAACCAAGATACGAGCGAAATTGCACAAAACGATACCGATAATTTCAGTTGAGAAAACGAGTATCGATTGATGCAGTAAAGATTACAGGCCATCAATCTTGGGTCGCTATATAGCAGAGAAAGAAAAAAGAGAATGTACCAAGGAACAGACTGGAGTGGATGACGTAAACACGATGTACCATAATTAATAGCAAAAACTGACACGAGTAAAAATACACTATAATAGGAGCGAAAAGATTCCAATAGAAGTTGGCCATCGAACGACACGTTTCTAAGACTGTTGCGAATACTCATGACCCGCCAGTGGATTCATTCTAAAGAAATGAAATTATATGGTTCCAGAGACAAGTATCAAACATCTGAAATGGCGAATGAAAATTTGTACCAAGGCTGGGATTCGAGCCCGGTCTTCTCAGTAGGCACGGTGGCTTCCCACAACTGTACGGACAACCCTAGCACACCTCACTCCACAATCCCAATTCCTAGTTACGCATCACACCACTTGGTATTACCCATAAGTTCGAACAGCATCAAGCCAAGCCAAGCGAAGTCAAGTGAAATTGTGCATGGCCATTGTTCCAGGGTGACGTAGTGGTTAGTGCACCTGCCTAGTGAGTAGGAAACCTGGGTCCGATTCCCGACCTTGGTAAAAACTTTTATTTGCCGCTTTAGTCTACATATATGCTTCAGTAAAAAGTATTGTCTTATTTAGTACAAATATATTTGAAATGCAAACTTGGCATTGGTCATCCTGTGAAATATAATAACAAAAGTTTCTGGCATGCACTTCCAGCTACTGGGATAGTGCTATTAAGAAAGCTGTTGAAATTAAATTAGCAAGTAACCTTATGAATATAGATGGTGGTTTTTGTACTGCTCTCTCCCTTGTCAAGAAACAGAGGGACAGCATTTCTGCTACGTCACCCGCTGATTATTTATTTCTCTGTCGGTAACTTCCAACATCGGTCATCCTTGCTTTGTGATGGCGCTAGTGTGTACAGTGCATGTGAGTTTCAAGGCCAGCAATAATTCTTGTTTCATCAATTTTGTTTATGACAACGGCCGCTCGGCTTCATCTAATCTGTTGTGGGATGTGACGTAATAAGGTCACTACTTCTGGAGAAGATATTTTTACAAATATCGAAACCGTGGTCAACGGCTAATAAAGCTTTATTTGCAACTGGTTGGCAACCTCTTCAGATTTACACAGTTGCTGTTTCTCAGCCATAGACTCGAGGGGTAGCCGCGCTGTCTCATGCGTCTTGTCACGGTTCGCGCGACTAACCCAATGGGAGGTTCGAGTCCCCCCTCGGGCATGTGTGTGTGTGTGTTGTCCTTAGCGTAAGTTAGTTTAAGTTAGATTACGTAGTGTGTAAGCATAGGGACCGATGACCTCAACAGCTTGGTCCCGTAGGAACTTACCACAAATTTCCAAAAACTGTCGCAGCCTGGTTTAATATTTAGGAATACAGATATGTTACGGAGAAAACATAAGTTAAGTTACGGGGCGTGTCTGCTAATAAAGTGGGCCGTGAACAGATTAACTAGCCAGTAGCATTGTGCAACCCATAACCGGGCGAGGATGAAGCAGCTGCCAGACACCATACATAACTTTGCCAGCTAGAGAGTGAAATTACTTAAAATGTTAAAATAAAATTCTTTTTTTAAATTTCCGATTGGTCAATTATCGATCTGTTTTGGGCCAAGCATGATATTGCAGTTGTTCTTGAGCATAATGATGGATTTTGGAGGCTATTTAGAGATTTTAAATGACGCCTCGCTGTACGTTTTACGAGAAAAATTTCTGCTGGAAGTATTTTTAGGTAGAATCTCGGTGTTTTGCTCTGGTTAACTGTAACTATGTTCGACGTCTTGACTGGAAGCTGGCTTAATTTAACTCAGTCTAATTAGAGAATTAATAGCATTCTTCGCAAATGACACTTCATTTACTCGGTGTAAGTGAATTATTCCTAGAGAGTGGTAATTTTTTAGAGAATCGTCATAAGTTAGCCCTCACAAATGTCTAAACTCTCAGGTGAAGCTATTAATACAGAGTTGGATTACTATCGGAGATAGTAAAAGGGTGAGGGTGAATGGCCTTTCAGACCATGATGCACAAATTTTAACACTAAAAGGTTTTTGTACTCTAACCAATGTCGTGTTTAATTATAAACTACGTAGGAAAGTTAATCCAACAGCAACAGAGAGTTTTTCAAAAAAAAAATGGTTCAAATGGCTCTGAGCACTATGGGACTCAACTGCTGAGGTCATTAGTCCCCTAGAACTTAGAACTAGTTAAACCTAACTAACCTAAGGACATCACAAACATCCATGCCCGAGGCAGGATTCGAACCTGCGACCGTAGCGGTCTTGCGGTTCTAGACTGCAGCGCCTTTAACCGCACGGCCACTTCGGCCGGCAGAGTTTTTCAAAACTTGTCAAGGAAGAAGAGTGGCAAGATGTTAATAGTGCCGATAATATAGATAATAAATACAATGCTTTCCATAACACATTTCTCATGCTATTTGAGAGTAGCTTTCCATTAGAACATTCTAAACGGGGTACTAGCAGTAATGGACAGCCCGGTTGGCTGACTATTGGGATAAGGATATCATGTAGAACAAAGCGGGAATTATATCAAAATGTTAGAAATAGTCACAATCAAGCTACAGTAGCCCATTACAAACAGTATTGTAAGGTGCTTAAAAATGTTATTAGCAAGGCAAAAAGTATGTGGTATGCAAATAGAATAGCTAATTCACAGGATAAAATTAAAGCCATATGGTCAGTTGTGAAGGAAGTGTCTGGTCAGCAGCACAAGGTTGACGATATAAAGTCAGTTTGCAGTAATAATATTTCTGTTACTGATAAATCAGATATATGTAAAGTATTTAACAACCATTTTCTGAGCATTGCTGGTGAATTAAATAAAAATTTAGTATCTACAGGAAATCATATAAATTTCTTAGCAAATGCCTTTCCGAGATTGACGCCTGAAATACTCCTCTGTGATACAGACAAGAGGGAGATTGAGACAATAATCAAATCACTGAAGACTAAGGACTCTCATGGTTATGATAGAGTGTCTAGTAGAATATTAAAGTAGTGTGCTGCACATGTTAGCCCTGTATTTAGCCATATTTGTAATTTTTCCTTTAGGAATGGTCAGTTTCCTGAGCGATTAAAGTACTCAGTAGTAAAGCCGTTTTATAAAAAGGGAGAAAGGGATAATGTAGATAATTTTAGACCTATTTCTATGCCATCAGTGTTTGCAAAAGTTATCGAAAAGGCTGTGTATGTAAGGTTAACTGATCATTTTATATCACACGATTTGCTATCAAATGTACAGTTCGGCTTCAGAAGTCGTTTGACAACTGAAAATGCTATATTCTCTTTTCTCTGTGAGGTACTGAATGGGCTAAACAAAAAGTTTCGAACGCTTGGCGTACTTTTTGATTTAACAAAGGCATTTGACTGTGTTGATCACACAATATTGCACCAGAAGTTGGACCATTACGGAATAAAGGGAGTAGCCCACAATTGGTTCATCTCTTACTTTAGGAACAGGCAGCAAAAGATCATTATTCACAATGTTGATAACGGCTGTGATGTGGGATCTGAGTGGGGTACTGTCAAGTGCGGGGTGCCCCAGGGATCAGTGTTGGGGCCGCTCCTGTTCCTTATTTATATAAATGATATGCCCTCTAGTATTATGGGTAACTCTAAAATATTTCTGTTTGCTGATGACACTAGCTTGGTAGTAAAGGATGTTGTGTGCAACATTGACTCGGTTTCAAGTAGAGCAGTACATGACCTCAGTTCATGGCTTGTAGAAAATAAATTAACGTTAAATCACAGTAAGACTCAGTTTTTACAGTTTCTAAACACAATTCAACAAAACCTAACGTTTTAATCTCACAGAACGGGCATATGATTAGTGAAACTGAACAGTTCAAATTCCTAGGTGTTCAGATAGATAGTAAGCTGTCGTGGAATGCCCACGTTCAGGATCTTGTTCAAAGACTTAATACTGCCATTTTCACTATTCGAACGTTATCGAAAGTGAGTGATATTTCGACACGTAAATTAGTCTACTTTGCTTATTTTCATTCAGTTACGTCGTATGGTGTTACGTTTTTGGGTAACTCTTCCCATTCTAGAAGGATATTTTTGGCTCAGAAACGGGCGGTTCGGTCAGTAAGTGGTGTGAGTTCACGAACCCCTTGTCGACCTCTTTTCACGAGTCTGGGTATTTTGACATTGGCCTCTCAATATCGTATATTCCTTATTGTCGTTTCTTGTTACCAATATTAGTTTATTTCCAACAATAAGCAGCTTTCACTCGGTTAATACTCGGCAGAAATCAAACTTCCATTTGGATCGGACCTGTCCGCAGCTCGTGGTCGTGTGGTAGCGTTTCGCTTCCCGCGCCCGGGTTCCCGCGTTCGATTCCCGGCCGGGTCAGGAATTTTCTTTGCCTCGTGATGACTGGGTGTTGTGTGATGTCCCTGGGTTAGTTAGGTTTAAGTACTTCTAAGTTCTAGGGGACTGATGACCATAGATGTTAAGTCCCATAGTGCTCAGAGCCATTTGAACCATTTGAATTTTTTGGATCGGACTTCCTTAACTCTTGTGCAAAAAGGTGTGCAGTATACTGCTGCATCCATTTTCAATAAGCTGCCACTCGAATTCAAAAATCTTAGCAGTAATCCACGCGCTTTCAAATCGAAGCTGAAGAGTTTCCTCATGGGTCACTCCTATTCTGTCGAGGAGTTCCTTGAAAAATTAAGATGATTCTCATTGTATTGCTGATAGCGTTTGCTTAAACTTATGTACTGATTTTCTTTCAGGTTCATGAACATTTATTTTTATCTGTTATTACTTTTTATGTTGTAAGTTCATGCACTGACGCGTTCCATGACCTTGGAGATTTGCTCCTCAATTTGGTCCTACGGAACTTGACATTTAAATAAATAAAATAAATAAATAACAAATACTACGGGTATTGTTATTCAGGCGCCATTTTACGTTGCAACTCTACGCTGATAATTTTATTCGGTAGGCCTAGACTTGTATGGGTGAACTGGTTGACAAACGACATCTTTCCAAGAATAGTAAGTACCTTTATGAGTTAAGATGTACGCCACACGTTCAGCAGTGAATGTGGAATTGCTAGTTATAATGATTATTCCATAAAGGATTTGTTCTGAAAAGAAATCCCCGTAAAACACACTAGGGAAGGCTGCGTTGCATAAAAGAAAGAACTAAATTGTGAAGTTCTATCGTGTTGGGTACGTTGCGTCATAATTCCCCGCGACGATTTTGGACGTAAAGACGTATGGATGCGTTCCTAAAGTTTCACAAAACGCCTTCTTGGTTCCTGCTGCTGTAAACCAGCATCAAGACTTCTCTCTCGTTCTTCATATACGAGCACCGTGACAAATTCTCGTGTGAACCGCCGGCCCCTGTTTAGCCACGATTTCAACACAGTATAAATCTCTGACCCCTGAAGGTTCTTTGCTCCCCCCAGAAATGCGTGCGCCACAAGTGGAGTGCACTGCTGTCGACAACGTTTTCTGAAGAGAGCCACTTCGCAGATACCGCGTATTTTTTCGTCCCGTGCGCGATATAAATAAAGCCCATTCTGCTACTTGACGTGCGGGCGAACTGGTGCGCCCCGCTTTTCATCGCTTCGGGCTCAACCACCGCAGCCGTGCCACAAAAACCGGGGGACCACCCACGCGGCAGCCCAACAGTTCTTACTCGAGCACAGATGCGGAGGCGTTGTCGCTTCCAGATGCGTCCAGAGCTGTCGGGCCGTCTCCTGACGCGGCGTGTGTCTTTAGACATAACGAAATTATCTCCCCGCTGGGCGAGGCGACACGCCTACGCTAGTCGTCTACTTGTCCCTTCAATGGCGGTTACCGCCACAGACACACTGGATGACAGTCCTGTTACTAACGGGTCGTGTAGCTGCGCTCTAACCCTCGTAATATCCATTGCCACAGCTGAACACGATATTTCCGGGCTATTAAGACACCGCGCGCTGCTACTGCTTACTGAACCTGGAGAATGTTTAGCAACGAACGCAGGATACCGATTATCTTCATCTGCAAAGACTGCAAGCCACTTTACGATGTATGGCGAAAAGTACTTCTGGTACCACTATCTTTTAATCCCTTCTCTGTTTCATTCGCGAAGTGTGATTGTTGAAAACCTCCGCGTTAATTTCTCTCGTTTGTAGTCTTTTCGTGAGACGTATGTGGCAAGTAATAACACGACGGAGTGCTGAAATAATGCCTGCGAATTTTTTTATGACACAACTCTTAAGGTTTTGAGAATAAAACAATTGTCATTAACATTGCACATCTTTATTCATCATGTCTACATACTTATTTCTTAAAGCAGTCATCCCGGTGACGAACACATTTCTGCAAATGAGAGACCACTTCGGAAATACCGTCACTGTAGAATGCAGGACATTGTTGACGGAGCCACAACCTTACCATTGCTTGCTCCGCTTCAACACTACCAAAGTGAAGGCTTCGAACGTGTTCTTTAAGTTTTGGTAATAGATGAAAATCGGATGGAGACATTTAATAATTTTTTCATAACCCGGGGTCACACTCATAATATACACTACTGGCCATTAAAATTGCTACACTAAAAAGAAATGCAGATGATAAACGGGTATAATATATTTGTATATTTTATGCTAGAACTAACATGTGATTACATTTTCACGCAATTTGGGTGCATTGATCCTGAGAAATCAGTACCCAGAACAACCACCTCCGGCCGCAGTAACGGCCTTGATACGCCTCGGCATTCAGTCAAACAGAGCTTGGATGGCGTGTACAGGTACAGCTGCCCATGCAGCTTCAACAAGATACCATAGTTCATCAAGAGTAGTGACTGGCGTAATGTGACGAGCCAGTTGCCCGGCCATCATTGACCAGACGTTTTCTGTTGGTGAGAGATGTGGAGAATGTGCTTGCCAGGGCAGCAGTCGAACATTTTCTGTATCCAGAAAGGCCCGTACAGGACCTGCAACATGCTGTCCTGCATTATCCTGCTGAAATGTAGGGTTTCGCAGGGATCGAATGAAGGGTAGACCCACGGGTCGTAACACATCTGAAATGTAACGTCCACTGTTCAAAGTGCCGTCAATGCGAACATGAGGTGACCGAGACGTGTAACCAATGGCACCTCATACCATCACGCCGGGTGATACGCCAGTATGGCGATGACGAATACACGCTTCCAATGTGCGTCCACCGCGATGTCGCTAAACACGGATGCGAACCATCATGATGCTGTAAACAGAACCTGGATTCATCCCAAAAAATGACATTTTGCCATTCGTGCTCCCAGGTGCGTCGTTGAGAGCACCATCGCAGGCGCTCCTGTCTGTGATGCAGCGTCAAGGATAACCGCAGCCATGGTCTCCGAGCTGATAGTCCATGCTGCTGACCGAGCGAGGTGGCGCAGTGGTTAGCACACTGGACTCGCATTCGGGAGGACGACGGTTCAATCAGGTCTCCAGCCACCCTGATTTAGGTTTTCCGTGATTTCCCTAAATCGTTTCAGGTAAATGCCGGGATGGTTCCTTTGAAAGGGCACGGCCAATTTCCTTCTCCATCCTTCCCTCACCCGAGCTTGCGCTCCGTCTCTAATGACCTCGTTGTCGACGGCACGTTAAACAACACTAACCTAACCTAACCTAACCTAACCATGCTGCTGCAAACGTCGTCGAACTGTCCGTGCAGATGGTTGTTGTCTTGCAAACGCCCCCATCTGTTGACTCCGGTATCGAGACGTGGCTGCACGATCCGTTACAGCCATGCGGATAAGTTGCCTGTCATCTCGACTGCTAGTGATGCGACGTCGTTGGGATCCAGCACGGCGTTCCCTATAACCCTCCTGAACCCACCGATTCCATATTCTGCAAACAGTCATTGCATCTCGACCAACGCGAGTAGCAATGTCGCTATACGATAAACCGCAATTGCGATAGGCTACATTCCGACCTTTATCAAAGTCGGAAACGTGATGGTACGCATTTCTCCTCCTTACAAGAGGCATCACAACAACGTTTCACCAGGCAACGCCGGTCAACTGTTGTTTGTGTATGAGAAATCGGTTGGAAACTTTCTTCATGTCAGCACGTTGTAGGTGTCGCCACCGGCGCCAACCTTGTGTGAATGCTCTGAAAAGCTAATTATTTGCATATCACAGCATCTTTTTCCTGTCGGTTAAATTTTGCGTCTGTAGCACGTCATCTTCGTGGTGTATCAATTTTAATGGCCAGTAGTGTATTTCTTTAAAGTCAGTACCGCTATTAGACTGTTGTTTGTTTACAGTCTCACATTCACACTTGCACAATCATGATTTCGACTTCAAAGTGCTTTAATTGTTATACATTGCCTAAGATGGCATACTGTAGTATTAAAATACACTATTATATGGAGCCACGTTGGGACTGTAAGCAAGGTGGTCGATGACACTGAACCCAAGGCGTCGGATTGTTGCAGACATCGCAGCGCTGGTGTGTGATCCAGCACTGGAAAGCCGCTGGAGAGAGTGCTCCGAGTGTGGACGAACTCTTCGAATTTGAAACCCGATTACAGCAAGCTGTTTCTCACCCAGCGACAGAGTTATTTTACACACTATAATGCTGATACAATAGCTCCATATTTAATAATTATATACAACAACTCGCTCACAGAAATATCCATACCTAAAGACTGGAAAATTGCTCAGTTCACACCAATACCCAGAAAGGGAGTAGGAGTGATCCGTTGAATTTCAGGCCCATATCACTAACGTCGATTTGCAGTAGGGTTTTGGAACATATACTGTATTCGAACATTATGAAGTACCTCGAAGAAAACGATTTATTGACACGTAGTCAGCACGGATTCAGAAAATATCGTTCTTGCGAAACAGAACAAGCTCTTTATATTCTTGAAGTAATGAGTGCTATAGACATTGGATGTCAAATTGATTCCATATTTTTAGATTCCCTGAAGGCTTTCGACACCGTTCCTCACAAGCGTCTTCTAACGAAACTGCGTTCCTATGGAATATCGCCTCAGTTGTGCGACTGGATTCGCGATTCTCTTTCAGAAAGGTCACATTTCGTAGTAATAGGCGGAAAGTCATCGAGTAAAACAGAAATAATATCCGACGTTGTAGGCCCTCTATTGTTCCTGATCTATATTAACAACATAGGAGACAATCTGAGTAGCCCTCATCGATTATTTGCAGGTGATGCTTTCATTTACCGTCTTGTAAACTCATCAGATGACCAAAACGATTTTCAAAATGATTTAGATAAGATATCTGCATGGTGCGAAAAGTGGCAGTTGACCCTGAATGCCGACCGGGGCGGCCGAGCGGTTCTAGGCGCTACAGTCTGGAACCGCGCAACCGCTACGGTCGCAGGTTCGAATCCTGCATCGGGCATGGATGTTTGTGATGTCCTTAGGTTAGTTAGGTTTAAGTAGTTCTAAGTTCTAGGGGACTGATGACCTCAGAAGTTAAGTCCCATAGTGCTCAGAGCCATTTGAACCATTTAACCCGGAATAAAGAAAAGTGTGAAGTTATTCACATGAGTACTAAAAGAAATCCGCTAAATTTCGATTACGCGATAAGTCACACAAATCTGAAGGCTGTAAATTCAACTAAATACTTAGGATTAAAATTACAAATACCGTAAATTGGAACGATCATATATATAATGTTGTGGGTAGAGCCAACCAAAGACTGCGATTCATTCGCAGAAAACTTAGAAGATGCAACAGTTCTACTAAAGGGACTGCTTACACCACGCTTGTCCGCCCTATTCTGGAGTACTGCTGTGCGCTGTGGGATCCGCATCAGAGAGGACTGACGGATGACGTCGAAAAAGTACAAAGAAGGGCAGCTCGTTTTGTATTACCGCGAAGTAGGGTAGATAGTACCACAGACATGGTACGTGAATTGGATTGGCAATCATTAAAACAAAGGCGTTTTTCGTTGCGACGGGATCTTCTCATGATATTTCAATCACCAGTTTTCTCCTCCGACTGCGAAAACATTCTGTTGGCACCCACCTACATACGGAGAAATGATCATCACGATAAAATATGAGAAATCAGGGCTCGCACAGAAAAATTGTAGTGCTCGTTTTTCCCGCACGCCGTTCGAGAGTGGAACGGTAGAGAGACAGCTTGAAGGTGATTCATTGAACCCTCTACCAGGCACTTTATTGTGAATAGCAGAGTAATCACGTAGATGTCACGTAGGTATACCGTGATACCGCTCTAGCGCTAGAGGGCCGCAAGTACGTAGCCATGAAGAATGAAGATGTTAATTGTTAATAACGTTTATTTTATTTAAAAATTTTCAAGAGTTTTCAAATAAAAAATTCTGAGGCATTACTTCTCAGCACCTCCTAGTCCGTTGCTCGTTTTCTTCCTGGAGCTATCTCGATATGTCAATGGTAAGCCTCTCCGTGACGCACAAAGTCTCTCTTGTAGCTTTTGCTTTGGAGTTTGTCGAGCATCTCCGTAATACTCTCGTGCCGATTACTCGATCCTATATCGAATCGCTCACACATTCTTTGAATCCCCTCTTTCTCAGAAGGAAATTTTCACTCTGCAGAAGAGTGTGCGCTGATACGAGACTTCCTGGCAGATTAGAACTGTGTGCCGGACCGAGAAACGAAATAGAAACCTCTGCCTTTCGCGGGCAAGTAGGAAAAAAGGATTTTCAAAATTTATGGATCTAAAATAGTAATTCCCAATCGTTTCACCCTTGCGTAATTTTGTCACATGTTGTATATTGTGTTTGATCAAATTTAATTATAATTTTTCTCATACAGCTGATTATGTTTCAATATTTATATACTGGGTGGTCAGAAACAGTCTGAAGAGCTTTTAAGGGTCTTGCAGGGTAGCCTTTGCTTAGAAATAATTTTTTCGAAAAAAAATTCGGTAAGTTGCGCCGTTTCCGAGTTAATTAGCACTGAAGTCAGCCAATGCTAATTAACTAGGAAACCACGCAACTTACCGAATCAGGCCGTTGTGCGTGGAAATTCACGCAGCCCCCCTGAGATGGTGTCGCCAGACGTGTTCTTCATTTTGTTTCCTACAAGCGAACAAGAGAGCGATACAAAAACTGGACATGGGCCGGTAGTAAGAATCGAACCCAAGCTAGAGACTGAGTAGTCTCCTGCGATATCACCTACGCTGTGAGAGCCGCTGCCGCTAATTCTATCTGGCGGGCCTCTTTGATTTGCGCGCGAAACGGCCTGATTGGCTAAATTCCATGCTAATTAACTCGGAAGCGGCACAATGCATCGAATTATTTTCTTAACAAGTATTTCTCAGCACAGCCTACCTTGCAACATCCTTACAAGCTTTTCACTCCGTTTCTGACCAACCTGTATACAGGGTGGTCCATCGATCGTAACCGGGCTAAATATCTCACGAAATAAGCGACAAACGAAAAAACTACAAAGAACGGAACGTGTCTAACTTGAAGGGGGAAACAAGATGGCGCTATGGTTGGCCCGCTAGATGGCGCTGCCATAGGTCAAACGGATATCAACTGCGTTTTTTTAAATAGGAACCCCCATTTGTATTACATATTCGTGTAGTACGTAAAGGAATATGAATGTTTTAGTTGGACCACTTTTTTCGCTTTGCGATAGATGAAATAGCCATCAAGTCCATATTTAATATGGTAATGCTCTATCATTCAAAGTTCACTGTCTATACAACATAGTTTCAGTCGAAAAGTAGCCAGAATTTTTGCAAGTCCGACCTGACTAATTTTCACGTTCTACCAGGAACATACCCACAACTATTCGTGAGTTAAACATTCGGTCGTTCCAGTGGTCTTCTTCGAAAGAAGTGCTCGCCAAAGTATTCCGTACAGAGCACGAAACATGCCACGCGGAATTGTTACTACGACCAGAAAGTTCACACGCTCATAACTCTCAAAACTATTTAATTTAGAAACACCAAACTTTCCTTAAAATGTTCATAACTCCAGTCGCTTCAGTCACGATGTATTCGAACCGCAAGTAACTCACTATTTCTTCATTTTTCAGAGTATTTTTAGGGAGCTATCTAACATGGTGTTATCCGTAGGCCGGTGGGTAAGCGACTTTAACTATTCTACTCACTGCCAACTCAACTATATTCGCGCGGGAACAACTGAATTGTGATTGGCTGTTGATGTAAACGACCAATCAGAATGTTCTCGCGCCAAAACTATCCATTCAATAATCTGATAGTAGGTCTAATCATCGCCATTAAAACTTCAATTTCTAGTATATTGTTTAATCAAAATAAGCGAAGTACGAATTGTTCTCCAAATTGATTAATAAGTTTATTCAGTCTCTAACTTTCATTCTGGCTGCTTTTATACGCAAGCAAGCTCACAACGTCACACGTCATCTGAATCATGGTTGCACCATAACTTTCCCACGATCTACAGGGTGTTTCAAAAATGACCGGTATATTTGAAACGGCAATAAAAACTAAACGAGAAGCGATAGAAATACACCGTTTGTTGCAATATGCTTGGGACAACAGTACATTTTCAGGCGGACAAACTTTCGAAATTACAGTAGTTACAATTTTCAACAACAGATGGCGCTGCAAGTGATGTGAAAGATATAGAAGACAATGCAGTCTGTGGGTGCGCCATTCTGTACGTCGTCTTTCTGCTGTAAGCGTGTGCTGTTCACAACGTGCAAGTGTGCTGTAGACAACATGGTTTATTCCTTAGAACAGAGGATTTTTCTGGTGTTGGAATTCCACCGCCTAGAACACAGTGTTGTTGCAACAAGACGAAGTTTTCAACGGAGGTTTAATGTAACCAAAGGACCGAAAAGCGATACAATAAAGGATCTGTTTGAAAAATTTCAACGGACTGGGAACGTGACGGATGAACGTGCTGGAAAGGTAGGGCGACCGCGTATGGCAACCACAGAGGGCAACGCGCAGCTAGTGCAGCAGATGATCCAACAGCGGCCTCGGGTTTCCGTTCGCCGTGTTGCAGCTGCGGTCCAAATGACGCCAACGTCCACGTATCGTCTCATGCGCCAGAGTTTACACCTCTATCCATACAAAATTCAAACGCGGCAACCCCTCAGCGCCGCTACCATTGCTGCACGAGAGACATTCGCTAACGATATAGTGCACAGGATTGATGACGGCGATATGCATGTGGGCAGCATTTGGTTTACTGACGAAGCTTATTTTTACCTGGACGGCTTCGTCAATAAACAGAACTGGAGCATATGGGGAACCGAAAAGCCCCATGTTGCAGTCCCATCGTCCCTGCATCCTCAAAAAGTACTGGTCTGGGCCGCCATTTCTTCCAAAGGAATCATTGGCCCATTTTTCAGATCCGAAACGATTACTGCATCACGCTATCTGGACATTCTTCGTGAATTTGTGGCGGTACAAACTGCCTTAGACGACACTGCGAACACCTCGTGGTTTATGCAAGATGGTGCCCGGCCACATCGCACGGCTGACGTCTTTAATTTCCTGAATGAATATTTCGATGATCGTGTGATTGCTTTGGGCTATCCGAAACATACAGGAGGCGGCGTGGATTGGCCTCCCTATTCGCCAGACATGAACCCCTGTGACTTCTTTCTGTGGGGACACTTGAAAGACCAGGTGTACCGCCAGAATCCAGAAACAATTGAACAGCTGAAGCAGTACATCTCATCTGCATTTGAAGCCATTCCGCCAGACATGTTGTCAAAGGTTTCGGGTAATTTCATTCAGAGACTACGCCATATTATTGCTACGCATGGTGGATATGTGGAAAATATCGTACTATAGAGTTTCCCAGACCGCAGCGCCATCTGTTGTTGAAAATTGTAACTACTGTAATTTCGAAAGTTTGTCTGCCTGAAAATGTACTGTTGTCCCAAGCATATTGCAACAAACGGTGTGTTTCTATCGCTGCTCGTTTAGTTTTTATTGCCGTTTCAAATATACCGGTCATTTTTGAAACACCCTGTATTTGAACAAGGTCGTATGAAAAACGACACATTAAGTTTTAACGTATGTCCCACATACACTCTCTCAATCATTCTCACGCACTCACACAACATAATGTAATCTAACAATAATTTTGAACGATTTATCTATTACGTAATGCATAGGGACTAAAGTGTTAAAAAACTATAATTAAATGATTTTTATGCATTGGTAACTTTGTAATGGCTTCAAATGATAATGAAAGTCAATCTGTATTTGCTGCTAACATGGTTTTAAAAAAACAAGCATTTGTTTCAGGACTTTTAGGTAATTTTCTTTATCTCCGGTACTATTATAAATAAAAATCTGAAATTTTGACATCACCATTCCATTAACAACAAAAGGCTTGGTACCAAATTTGAACAAAATCGGATAATAACTAGGACGGATTATTTAGAGGGTATAATTATTTAGAGGGTATAATCTTCGTATGCAATTCTGAAAGTAGGCAGCATCAGCTGCGTTGTGAGCAGAGCGAAAAAAAAAAAAAAAAAACCAACATAGATATCCTGCAGCCAACGTACCAAAAGGCTGGGTGCCTTAGTGCAACGAATGTCATCTCGGAATAACTTGCTACGTTACAGTATGACAGATAGTTGAGGAGGTATGACGTCGTTAACACTGAGATACATGAAAAAACTGTTGTTGTTGTTGTTGTGGTCTTCAGTCCAGAGACTGGTTTGATGCAGCTCTCCATGCTACTCTATTGTGTGCAAGCTTCTACATCTCCCAGTACCTACTGCAACCTACATCCTTCAGAATCTGCTTAGTGTATTCAACTCTTGGTCTCCCTCTACGATTTCTACCCTCCACGCTGCCCTCCAATACTATATTGGTGATCCCTTGACGCCTCAGAATATGCCCTACCAACGGATCCCTTCTAGTCAAGATGCGCCACAAATTTCTCTTCTCTCCAATACTATTCAATACCTCCTCATTAGTTATGTGATCTACCCATCTAATCTTCAGCGTTCTTCTGTAGCACCACATTTCGAAAGCTTCTATTCTCTTCTTGTCTAAACTATTTATCGTCCACGTTTCACTTCCATACATGGCTACACTCCATACAAATACTTTCAGAAACGACTTCCTGACACTTAAATGTATACTCTATGTTAACAAATTTCTCTTCTTCAGAAACGCTTTCCTTGCCATTGCCAGTCTACATTTTATATCCTCTCTACTTGGACCATCGTCAGTTATTTTGCTCCACAAATACCAAAACTCATTTACTACTTTAAGTGTCTCATTTCCTAATCTAATTCCGGCAGCATCACCCGATTTAATTCGACTACAGTCCATTGTCCTCATTTCGCTTTTGTTCATGTTCATCTTATATCCTCCTTTTAAGACACTGTCCATTCCGTTCAGCTGCTCTTCCAGGTCCTTTGCTGTCTCTGACAGAATTGCAATGTCATTGGCGAACCTCCAAGTTTTTATTTCTTCTCCATGGATTTTAATTCTTACTCTGAATTTTTCCTTTGTTTCCTTTACTGCTTGCTCAATATACAGACTGAATAACATCGGGGATAGGCTACAACCCTGTCTCACTCCCTTCCCAACCACTGCATCCCTTTCATGCCCCTAGACTCTTATAACTGCCATCTGGTTTCTGTACAAATTGTATTTTACCCCTGCCACCTTGAGGTTTGAAAGAGAGTATTGCAGTCAACATTGTCAGAAGCTTTCTCTAAGTCTACAAATGCGAGAAACGTAGGTTTGCCTTTCCTTAATCTATTTTCTAAGATAAGCCGTAGGGTCAGTATTGCCTCACGTGTTCCAACATTTATCTTTTCCTAAAGCAATATGCGGTCTCCCATTCTATCTCATCCAGTGTTTGACATTTGGAGATGTTTTATATTTGGGAGTTAGACTGTTTAAAGAACTGGTGTTAGCTGGGTGATGGGGGGATTACTGGTCGCACAAGATTAGGCTAATAATACTGGACGAAGAGACGTTCCAAGAGCCTTCTTTGCGCGCTTCAAATGGAACGAGAAGACACCCTAAACTGTGGTACATCTCTCAAATACATTTTTCTATGCAATAGCAGCTACAGTAAAGGTTGTGTATGTGTTTCTTCAACAGCCAGGTCGATAGTTTATTATTCACGCTGCCGAAAGACTTCATCTGTACCGGTGAGATGGGCCAGCAAGCTGTCACAGGGGCCTGCCCTGTGACGCCAAGCAGGAAATACAACCGGGCATCCCCGCTGCAGAATTCAGTTCGTATCGCGTTGTGATCTAATACCGACCTCGCTGACGCTGTGTGTACGTGACTGGGCTGTTTGTTGGATCTCACTTGGACATCTCTTTGGACTGCAAATACATATAGGGAGTCCAAAAAGGATTCGTCTAGTTGTAATTTTTTTTAAAAAAAAGTATATGTCACGTGAAAGGAAGCGAACATAAAATGTGAACATCCAGTCATATGCAACGAACCTTGGTAAGTCATTTTTATTGATGGACAAGGAAATAAATACATCCATAGCGATAACAAATTTGACAAAAAGGAGAATTGATTCAAGGGCTACTTCAAAAAATATTCGTCTGAAATACGATTTCAAACACAAAAATTAATATTTGGTTGGGTTTCCCTTTGCAGCTATTACTCCTTCTAGTCGTCTGGGCATCGACGTGAACAAGTTTGCCGTCAGACTGGCTGGAATTTTGTTCCATTCGTCTTGAAGTGCTTCTTTTAGGTCTCTCTCGTTAGAAATGTTTCTTCTCCTGATGTTATCTTCCAGTACTTTCCAAAGGTGTTCAGTAGGATTAATGTCTGGGCTCCGAGTAGGGGTGTTAAGTTGTTTTGGGGTGTTGTACGGGAGCCACAAACTACTCGTAACCGAGAACATGGCTACCATCGAACAAGACAGGAAGAGCTCTTACTAGTTTCGTGATACGTCGTATATTTCCGATCAAGTTCGTACTTACTAAGATAAGCATTTGTTAATGAACGGGTGTGAATTTTAACGACGCAAAATTATGATAAATAGTTTTAAACATCCAGAGGCTCCTACTAGTATTCATGTTGTCATAAATGACTTTAATTATTAAATATAAATAAACAATATCGGTGACTTTGGCGCCAAGATGGCGGTACTTCCCGTCATGTATATTTCCGAGGCTGACGCTTGTTACTACGGTCCAGCGCCGACATATGGTCGCTTCGTCACCTAGCCAGCCAGCATGGGAAATGCTCTCCGACTCATGGCTGGCTACTGACTCCAGCACTTCCTAACTATCGTGAATACATCAATAAGAGACAATAATTTATTAACTGGTAAAAATGTCTTCCTCACCTAAGAGGCACCTTAGAAACTGCGAGACTGCTACGGTCGCAGGTTCGAATCCTGCCTCGGGCATGGATGTGTGTGATGTCCTTAGGTTAGTTAGGTTTAAGTAGTTCTAAGTTCTAGGGGACTGATGACCTCAGATGTTAAGTCCCATAGTGCTCAGAGCCATTTGGCCCATTCTCTAGGGTTGTGTCTGATGTCCTTAGGTTAGTTAGGTTTAAGTAGTTCTAAGTTCTAGGGGACTGATGACCTCAGATGTTAAGTCCCATAGTGCTCAGAGCCATTTGGCCCATTCTCTATGGTTGTGTCTACAACTTACGACGAGCAGGCTGGTTTTGTAAACTGTTAGCCTGGTGATTGTCTAGTAAAGAATGTTTGTTTCTCTTTAGCAAATGCATTAAATCCTAATCCAAACATTAGTGTTTAAAGTACCGGGTGATCAAAAAGACAGTATAAATTTGAAAACTTAATAAACGACGGAATAGTGTAGATAGGTAAAAACTGACACACATGCTTGGAATGACATGGGGTTTTTTCAGAACCAAAAAAAGAAAAAGAAAAACACCCCATATTGCTACACGTGTGAAAGACCTCTTTCGCGCGTCGTTTGGTGATGATGGTGTGCTCAGCCGCCACTTTCGTCATGCTTGGCCTCCCAAGTCCCAGACCTCAGTCCGTGCGATTATTGGCTTTGGGGTTACCTGAAGTCGCAAGTGTACCGTGATCGACCGACATCTCTAAGGATGCTGAAAGACAACATCCGATGCCAATGCCTCACCATAACTCCGGACATGCTTTACAGTGCTGTTCACAATATTTTTCCTCGACTACAGCTATTGTTGAGAAATGATGGTGGACATACTGAGAAGTTCCTGTAAAGAACATCATATTTGCTTTGTCTTACTTTGTTATGCTAATTATTGCTATTCTGATCAGATGAAGCGCCATCCGTCGGACATTTTGTAACTTTTGTAGTTTTTTGGTTCTAATAAAACCCCATGTCATTCCAAGCATGTGTGTCAATTTGTACCTCTCTATCTACATTATTCCGTGATTTATTCAGTTTTCAAATTTATACTGACATTTTGATCAGCCGGTACATTGCCTCGCGATGTAGCCGTGAGGTCGGCGGCGCCTTGCCACGGTTTTTGCGGCTAACTCTGTCGGAGGTTCAAGCCGTCCCTCGGGCTTGCGTGTGTGTGTTGTCCTTACCCTAAGTTAGTTTAAGTTAGATTAGGTAGTGTGTAGGCCTAGGAAACGTTGACCTTAGCAGTTTGGTCCCATAGGTACTACCACAAATTTCCAAAATGAATTACTTGGTTCAAATGGGTCTGAGCACTATGGGACTCAACTTCTGAGGTCATTAGTCCCCTAGAACTTAGAACTAGTTAAACCTAAGGACATCACACACATCCATGCCCGAGGCAGGATTCGAACCTGCGACCGTAGCGGTCTCGCGGTTCCAGACTACAGCGCCTAGAACCGCACGGCCACTTCGGCCGGCAAATGAATTACTTGTATAGATAAATACGTGGATGGTATGTCTGTGTACCCGCATACTCTCTTCTTCTTCTGTAAGTGTGGAATCCGTCCTGGAAGTCAGGGCACGCCTTTTTGTAGCACCGTGTAGGCGAGAGACACGGGCGGTGATGTGTCGTTGTCTGGGCAGACGGGCGCGCGGCGGCATCTGGAAGCAGTTACTGCGTCGAAACGAGACGTGTCGTGGGGTGGCGAGCCGGCGAGGCGGGCAATTTACGGGTCGGCCGCCTCTTAACGATCCTGGAATAGCCTGGAGGCCGGGCTGGGCCGGCCGCCGCCCGAAATGAACCCACACCGCCTCCTGTAATTTGTGCCTCACCGGCAGCGGAGCTGTACTTACCGGACGAGTACAAGCCGCGCCCCCTCGCTCCCAGAGGTGCTAAGTCGCCGCTCGCGCGACAAGTAGCTCATAACTCGAGGCGCGAATCTGGTCGTCCGCTTGAGTCGTACTTGAGTTTTCTCTGGTCACAATGGCTCATTTTTGTCAATTCAAGGCGGAGGTTGTGACCGAGCGGTTCTAGGCGCTTCAGTCCGGAACCGCGTGACTGCTACGGTCACTGGTTCGAACCCTGCCTCGGGCGTGGATGTGTGTGATGTCCTTAGGTAAGTTGGGTTTAAATAGTTGTAAGTTCTAGGGGACTGATGACCTCAGATGTTGAGTCCCATAGTGGTCAAAGCGATTTGAATTTGAACCTCAATTCAATTAAAGGGAGAAACGTACGAAAGTCGTGCCGGAAGCCTAGAGCAATTTTATGTCCCCCTGAGACGGGTGTCAGCAAATCAATTTGCTCGGTTGTGGTAGGCGGTGCCATCTGCTCGTTCCCTGGTGCACTGGTCAGACAGATCCGCGATAGGCATCGCGAGAAGTAAAACATGTGTGGCTGTAAGTGTACTTTTGGCTGCAGACTCAATGCGAGCATTACTTCAACTATTCACAGACACAAAATTTGGTTTTCCACAGCTAAATCGGTGACCTACAAAAATATTCATTTATTAGGTTGATGCATAAGTTCGTAGCGTTTTTCCATAAGTTCAACAAACAAAAAATACACGTAACACAGAATTTAGTCATAAGTAATCTCAGTCTCATTGCTGCTACCTGTAGCTCGACATGTGTGAGCGGCCTGTAGCGGCTTGCTTTCCACATATTGTACTTTTTAAATCATTTTGTGACTTCAGCTTTATCGCTTGATATTTACACTACTGGCAATTAAAATTCCTACACCAAGAAGAAATGCAGGTGATAAACGGGTATTCATAGGACAAATATATTATACTAGAACTGACATGTTGAAACTTCCCCTTTGAACAATTTTACACGACTGTGCTTAACCTGACACACAATATTTTTTTAGCGCAACGCGATCTGACTTTCAACACACAATATTTTGTTAGCGCAACGCAATCTGACTTTCAATAATCTCTACAAGAGAATGGCCCTGACTAACATTAAACTATACCTTTCGCAAATCACTCACCTCACAAAAATCTTCGCTGCTCAAGCTACTGCAATACAGCGAGCGCCACTACTGCCAGCTAAATAAAAGATTCAAACTATGGAAGGCACTAACTACTGATAGGGATAGTTAGCAAATGAAAGATATTAATAGAGAACAAAGAATGTATTTACCTTTATATCATCATATATATATATATATATATATATATATATATATATATATATATATATAGAGCAGTTCATGACAACTTCCAAAACTCCGCCATCTCTCTCCCCACATCCACCACTGCTGGCGGCTCACCTCCAACTGCGCAACGTTACGCGCTGTTCACAGCCAGCTGCCTAACACTACAATGGCGAGTATTACAACAATGCAAAGCAGCCACAGGCTGCACACAGCACAGCCAGTGATTTTCATACAGAGGTGGCGTTACCAATAAAAAAACCTAAACAGCCTACTTACAATGTGATGAAATTTTCACGTAATTTGAGTGCGTAGATCCTGAGAAATCAGTACAAAGAACAACCACCTCTGGCCGTAATAACGGCCTTGATACGCCTGGGCATTGAGTCAAACAGAGCTTGGATGGCGTGTACAGGACCAGCTGCCCATGCAGCTTCAACACGATACCACAGTTCATCAAGAGTAGTGACTGGCGTATTGTGACGAGCCAGTTGCTCGGCCACCATTGACCAGGCGTTTTCAATTGGTGAGAGATCTGGAGAATGTGCTTGCCAGGGCAGCAGTCAAACATTTTCAGTATCCAGAAAGGCCCGTACAGGACCTGCAACATACGGTCGTGCATTATCCTGCTGAAATGTAGGGTTTCGCAGGGATCGAATAAAGGGTAGACCCACGGGTCGTAACACATCTGAAATGTAACGTCCACTGTTCAAAGTGCCGTCAATGCGAACAAGAGGTGACCGAGACGTGTAAGCAATGTCACCCCATACCGTCACTCCGGGTGATACGCCAGTATGGCGATGACGAATACACGCTTCCAATGTGCGTTCACCGCGATGTCGCCAAACGCGGATGCGACCATCATGATGCCGTAAACAGAACCTGGATTCATCCGAAAAAATGACGTTTTGCCATTCGTTCACCCAGGTTCGTCGTTGAGTAGACCATCGCAGGCGCTCCTGTCTGTGATGCAGCGTCAGGGAAAACTGCAGCCATGGTCTCCGAGCTGATAGTCCATGCTGCAGTAAACGTCGTCGAACTGTTCGTGTAGATGGTTGTCTTCTTGCAAACTTCCCCATCTGTTGCCTCAGGGATCGAGACTTGGCTGCACGATCCGTTACAGCCATGCGGATAAGATGCCTGTCATCTCGACTGCTAGTGGTACGAGGCCTTTGGGATCCAGCACGGCGTTCCATATTACCCTCCTGTACCCACCGATTCCATATTCTGCTAACAGTCATTGGATCTCGATCAACGCGATCTGCAATGTTGCGAAACGATAAAGTCGGAAACGTCATGGTACGCATTTGTCCTCCTTACACGAGGCATCACAACAACGTTTCACCAGGCAACGCCGGTCAAGTGCTGTTTGTGTATGAGAAACCGGTTGGAAACTTTCCTCATGTCCGCACGTTGTAGGTGTCGCCACTGGCGCCAACCTTGTGTGAATGCTCTGAAAAGCTAATCATCTGCATATCACAGCATCTTCTTCCTGTCGGTTAAATTTCGCGTCTGTAGCACGTCATCTTCGTGGTGTAGCAATTTTAATGGCCAGTAGTGTATTTTATACGTCACATGTAAGTACTGTTTCTTTCCTGTACTGGTAGTCAGTTTTCAGCCTTTAAGCTGAACTTCGAAATTCTTACGTAGACAGGAAGTTACCATGTCTGTTGTCTTTTACGTCAAGTATTAAATAATGTGCATCATAATATTCATCTGTCTATACAGGGTGGTCGGAAATTCCCGTTACAAATGGTTCAAATGGCTCTGAGCACTATGGGACTTAACAGCTATGGTCATCAGTCCCCTAGAACTTAGAACTACTTAAACCTAACTAACCTAAGGACATCACACAACACCCAGTCATCACGAGGCAGAGAAAATCCCTGACCCCGCCGGGAATCGAACCCGGAAACCCGGGCGCGGGAAGCGAGAACGCTACCGCACGACCACGAGCTGCGGACTTGCCGTTACAGACTTCTAGTTCTTGTAGAACGGAGTCAGTACATGATATTCTGAATAGGAACCCATGTCCGGAAACGTCATAGAACGAGACTACAGAGCGTTAAACTTAAAGGCGCGGGCGTCAGTAAATGAACGTATACGCGGGGTGATTCCGTGATGATGTTACAGACTTTCTAGGATGATGGAGAACGATAAATGTATTAATCTGAAGTAAGGATTCCTATACCGGAAAGGAACGAGTCGAAAGTTGTAAACGAAAACCGTTCTGAAACCTTTGACAGTTGAATACATGTACCGATTCTTGTGTAGCGGAGAGTGTAGGGCTGGTAACTTTCAGTGGTGGTAGTGTGGACGAAAACGAGAAAAAATTTCCAATAAACGAGGGCTCTAAAGTGCGTAACTTAACATTTATGGTCACTTGCTCAATAGAGGAGATGTGTTTCACATTAGCGAAAATGAACTAATGGCCAACTCCTCAGGCACGCGCTTTAGAGTCCCACGTTTACTGGACATCTACTGCACCATCTAGGTTAGCTATGGGAAAAATCGACCGAATTTAGTTCCGAATAAACCGTATGTTCTGGAATTTGTTTGGTCTCGGTGTTATCATGTGCTTCTTGTCTTTTACTAATAGCCGTGTAAAAAGAAACGAGCCGGCCGAAGTGGCCGTGCGGTTCAAGGCGCTGCAGTCTGGAACCGCGAGACCGCTACGGTCGCAGGTTCGAATCCTGCCTCGGGCATGGATGTTTGTGATGTCCTTAGGTTAGTTAGGTTTAACTAGTTCTAAGTTCTAGGGGACTAATGACCTCAGCAGTTGAGTCCCATAGTGCTCAGAGCCATTTGAACCAAAAGAAACGAAATATCACTGCCATATCAAAAGCGCTAAAATTTTACGTTTTTAAATTAAAAAAATATAACAATTTTCATTCTTAAAATGTGCATTGGTTTGAACTCTGCGTTATTATAGAAAATGGGATAACCGATCAGCGCTATTTTAATAACAAAACAGGTAGAAATGAGCAACAGACGCATGGCATAAGGACTGGTACTGCACTGTCCCCCTTGGCGTGTGTCGGGGCTTAAAGTACGCGTGTTCGTGTAGTGTGAAAGACCTGCCCCAAGTGGTCTCTACGGAAGTTTCTCGCTGTCGTCGCCGCTATATTGCAAATGACACTAATCCTTCTCCGGAAATATTTTCACCAACTGACGTACCAATGAAAGACAATGTTTCATTTGATTTAAAGGGTTAATTGTTTGGCCGTCACTTCCATGAAGTAATAAAAGAGCAGGGAAATAATGGTAATAGTGATAAATTAAGGACATAACAACAGTTTATTCATAGTATACAACAAAAATTGAAAGTAGCTGATTTGCTTTGTGCATCTAGATAATATGCCCTTAGCTGCTAGTAGCTCTTGAAAACGAACAAATTAGTATGAAAACCAGAGTTATGCAACCTCAGTTTTCGCTCTCTAGCACTGAATACTAGTAGTGCCCGAATAGTGGTATGATATCTGAACCTGAGATAGTTAAAATTTTTCGATCTTCGTTCGTTTACTGCGTTTATTGCAGGAAATAATATGAAAAAAAACGAAAACGATTTTTTCAGAGACAGGTTATTTCTAGCGGACTAAACAGTCAGATTAAACTGACGTGAAAGAGAAAAAAGAAAACAATATAATCGAAGTCCTGTAGTTTCAGAGATAACCGCGATCCCTAATATGGATGTCTGGGTGCTTGGTGCAAGATTATTATTATTTTTTTTTTTTTGAGGCGTCTACGACGGCTTGCTCGTAGATGATAATGATGATAAGACACGCAGCCAATCCTAAGAGGAGAAAATTCCCGACCCGAAATCAAGCCTGTGGCCCCGTGATCGAGAATCAGCAAAGCTGACCACAATACCACGAGATGATGAACAGTAGCAGGTTGCATATCACAGCCCAACATAGTTGAAATAAAGTTAAGCGAAGTACAAGGTGAAATCGACGTGGTCAGACAGACCCCACTTAAGCTGTCGGCACACGAATGGTGAGCTTTGAGCGTGCCGAGTTTCTGACATGACAGCGCGGAATTGCACTTTGGGGAGGTCTTTCTAAAGGTCCAGAGCAATATGTAGCATGTCAGACATTCTGAACGTGCGTCTTGATTGACCAGTGAGATAGCAGAACGCCATCTGAGTCACAAGCACGCCATCTGCTTTCAGTACAGAGTCGCGAGGCGCCATATTGGCTTTCAGTTGATGCTCCTATGTACGTGGGTCACTCAATAATTGAAGAGACAAATTGGTCTGGAGACAAAAGCGTTTATTTTTACTAAAGAATACTTTTTCTACTTTTCAACATAATCCCCTTGAACATTGATGCACTTGTTCCAACTGGCTACTAGCTTTTCCGGGAGCAAAGAACTCTTTATCTTGACGATTGAACCTATTTCCTGCAAACTTTTCACGTCCTTGTTTTCGTGGAACCTCTTCCCACGTAATGTCTCCTTCAGTGCACCAAAAAAATGGAAATCACTAGGTGCTAAATCAGGACTGTAAGGGCGATGAGGCAGTGCTTCCCAGTCCATTTTGTCGATGGTTTCACGGGTTAGTTGAGAAATATGAGGACGCGCATTGTCTTGCTGGAGAATCTCACCTCTCCTCTGAAATCCACGACGTCTCTCTCTCTCTCTTGAGTGGCTTCACCTTGTTTAAAACCAAATCCGAGTAGTACTGGCTGTTCATTGTACGCTGCTCTTCGAGATAACCACAAAAACTGGACCTTCAGCACCCCAAAACACCGTCATCATGACTTTTCCTGCTGATGCTTGCGTTTTGAATTTTTTCTTGACAAGTGAGTTGGTGTGCTTCCCCTCCATGCTTTGTCTTTTTGATCCTGGCTCATAATAGTGAACCCAAGTTTCATCACAGGTTAAAGTTTTGTTGAGGCGCTGCTCACCTTCTCTTTCATAGCGTTGCTTTAGCTCTGTGCACACGCTCAACCTCGTTTCCTTCTGTAGACGCATCAACTCCTATGGGACCCATCTTGCATGTGTTTTGAGGTACTTCAGCTTGCTACAGATAATGTTATGAACTAAAGCAGCAGTAACTTGAAACTTATCAACTCTCATTTCCACACTCACACTGCGGTCGGGAGTTTCAAGTGAGGTAGTTGAAACTGCAACTGGTCGGCCAGAACGGTGTTCATCAGGCACTGAGTCGCGACCATTTTTGAACTGCTCTACCCACTTGTAAAAATTCGCACGATTTATACAACATTCATCACAAACTTTACACATTCTACAGTTTATTTTCACTGGTTTCTCCCCTTCAGCAAGTAAAAAACGAATAATAGAACGTTGTTCAACTAATGCTGATGTTTCAAGTGGACTCGCCATCTTGAAATGTATTTTTGAAGTTATAAACAAAATAATGTTGATACATCAGCTGATTATGACTCATGCCAGTGATGCCAACTTAAAGCCATAACAGTAACAAACTTGCCCTACTACCAGTTTTTTCCCGAGAACAGTTTGTTTCTTTATTTATTGAATTGCGTTCGTATATATGCTGTTTCTGAGACCAGAAAATTGAGAATCTCTCAAAAACCAGCCGCTAATCGTGTGTTTCGTTGTAATAAAATGACGACAAACTTCATATTCTTGGTTATAGAAATATTGTAACTTGCATATTATGAGAGTATGCCGTTTGAAGGCAACGGCATTGAGGATCCATCAAAAAAGGCTTCGTTGTTGGTATAATTTGCCAGCGGTCTTGCCGCAGTGGTGACACCGGTTCCCTTCAGATCACCGAAGTTAAGCACTGTCGGGCTTGGCTAGTACTTGGATGGGTGACCATCCGGTCTGCCTAGCGTTGTTGGCCAGCGGGGTGCACTCAGCCCTTGCGAGGCAAACTGAGGAGCTACTTGATTGAGAAGCAGCGGCTCCGGTCTCGGAAACTGACATACGGCCGGGAGAGCGGTGTGCTGGCCACATGTCTGTCCGTATGCGCATCTGGAGACGCCTATGGGTTCAGGATGACAAGGCGGCCGTTCGGTACCGGTGGCCTTCATTGTCTGTTCGGGAGAAGTTTAGTTTAGTTATAGTTTTGTTGGTATAACTTGTAATAATGAAATTTCTGTTAATAACATAGCTACGATTAAAGGTTACTGGACGTGTAACATGCTAGCTAGAGTCATTAACTACAGTCCTGGAAATGGAAAAAAGAACACATTGACACCGGTGTGTCAGACCCACCATACTTGCTCCGGACACTGCGAGAGGGCTGTACAAGCAATGATCACACGCACGGCACAGCGGACACACCAGGAACCGCGGTGTTGGCCGTCGAATGGCGCTAGCTGCGCAGCATTTGTGCACCGCCGCCGTCAGTGTCAGCCAGTTTGCCGTGGCATACGGAGCTCCATCGCAGTCTTTAACACTGGTAGCATGCCGCGACAGCGTGGACGTGAACCGTATGTGCAGTTGACGGACTTTGAGCGAGGGCGTATAGTGGGCATGCGGGAGGCCGGGTGGACGTACCGCCGAATTGCTCAACACGTGGGGCGTGAGGTCTCCACAGTACATCGATGTTGTCGCCAGTGGTCGGCGGAAGGTGCTCGTGCCCGTCGACCTGGGACCGGACCGCAGCGACGCACGGATGCACGCCAAGACCGTAGGATCCTACGCAGTGCCGTAGGGGACCGCACCGCCACTTCCCAGCAAATTAGGGACACTGTTGCTCCTGGGGTATCGGCGAGGACCATTCGCAACCGTCTCCATGAAGCTGGGCTACGGTCCCGCACACCGTTAGGCCGTCTTCCGCTCACGCCCCAACATCGTGCAGCCCGCCTCCAGTGGTGTCGCGACAGGCGTGAATGGAGGGACGAATGGAGACGTGTCGTCTTCAGCGATGAGAGTCGCTTCTGCCTTGGTGCCAATGATGGTCGTATGCGTGTTTGGCGCCGTGCAGGTGAGCGCCACAATCAGGACTGCATACGACCGAGGCACACAGGGCCAACACCCGGCATCATGGTGTGGGGAGCGATCTCCTACACTGGCCGTACACCACTGGTGATCGTCGAGGGGACACTGAATAGTGCACGGTACATCCAAACCGTCATCGAACCCATCGTTCTACCATTCCTAGACCGGCAAGGGAACTTGCTGTTCCAACAGGACAATGCACGTCCGCATGTATCCCGTGCCACCCAACGTGCTCTAGAAGGTGTAAGTCAACTACCCTGGCCAGCAAGATCTCCGGATCTGTCCCCCATTGAGCATGTTTGGGACTGGATGAAGCGTCGTCTCACGTGGTCTGCACGTCCAGCACGAACGCTGGTCCAACTGAGGCGCCAGGTGGAAATGGCATGGCAAGCCGTTCCACAGGACTACATCCAGCATCTCTACGATCGTCTCCGTGGGAGAATAGCAGCCTGCACTGTGTCTATGTGCCTGTGGTTCTGTCAGTGTGATCATGTGATGTATCTGACCCCAGGAATGTGTCAATAAAGTTTCCCCTTCCCGGGACAATGAATTCACGGTGTTCTTATTTCAATTTCCAGGAGTGTGTTTATGGTCAGTATAGCGTAGTGATACAGATTCGGAAGGAGAAATGTGTTCTGCTGGTGATTCGTGTCACACTACAACGGAATTTTTTTTACTAACCTTCGCGTTTCTAAATCGTTGTCATAGTTTCTGATTAATTTAAAGTAAGGGTATACTATAATACTCGGTATTATGTAACCATAAGTGCGCTCTTTTTGAGGAGTCAGTTTGTCCGATTGTTTAATCAACAGGGCAGATTGCAGTACTTACAGTAAGATATTATGCCCCTTCTTCTTTTAAGTTTTGTGTTTCATATGTCTTAAAGATTCTACCAATTAACAGGAACAGTGATCTAGTAAGAATTGTAAGTAGGCTGTTTAGGTTTTTTTATTGGTAACGCCACCTCTGTATGAAAATCACTGGCTGTGCTGTGTGCAGTCTGTGGCTGCTTTGCATTGTTGTAATACTCGCCATTGTAGCGTTAGGCAGCTGGCTGTGAACAGCGCGTAGCGTTGCGCAGTTGGAGGTGAGCCGCCAGCAGTGGTGGATGTGGGGAGAGAGATGGCGGAGTTTTGAAATTTGTCTTGAACTGCTATATATATATATATATGATGATATCAAGCTGGCAGTAGTGGCGCTTGCTGTATTGCAGTAGTGGGAGAAACGAAGATTATTGTGAGGTAAGTGATTTAGTGATTTGTGAAAGGTATAGTTTAATGTTAGTCAGGGCCATTCTTTTGTAGGGATTTTGTGAAAGTCAGATTGCGTTGCGCTAAAAAATATTGTGTGTCAGGTTAAGCACAGTCTAGTGAAATTGATAAAAGGGGACGTTTCAGAATATACAAACGTTCGCTTGACGAAAGATCCGAACCCAAAGACTGGAAAGTTGCACAGGTCACACTAATATTCAAGAAAGGTAGTATGAGTAATCCACTAAATTACACGCCCATACCGTTAACGTCGATATGCAGCAGGATTTTAGAACATATATTGTGTTCGAACATTATGAATTACCTCGAAGAAAACGGTCTATTGACACACAGTCAACATGGGTTTAGAAAACATCGTTTCTGTGAAACACAACTAGCTCTTTATTCACATGAAGTGTTGGGTGCTACGGACAAGGGATTTCAGATCGACTCCGTATTTCTGGATTTCAGGAAGGCTTCCGACACTGTACCACACCCGCGGCTCGTAGTAAAATTGCCTCCTTATGGAATATCGACTCAGTTATTCGACTGGGTTTTTGATTTTCTGTCAGAGCGGTGACAGTTCGTAGTAATAGACGGAAAGTCATCGAGTAAAACAGAAGTGATATCTGGCGTAGTGTTATAGGCTCTTTGCTGTTCCTTATCTATATTAAGAATTTTGGAGACAATCTGAGCAGCCGTCTTAGGTTGTTTGAAGATGATGCTGTCATTTATCGACTAATAAAGTCAGCAGAAGATCGAAACAAACTGCAAAACGATTTAGAAAAGATATCTGAACGGTGCGAAAAGTGGCAGTTGACCCTAAATAACGAGAAGTGTGAGGTCATCCACATGACTGCTAAAAGGAACTCGTTAAACTTCGGTTACACAATAAATCAGTCTAATCTAAAAGCCGTAAATTCAACTAAATACCTAGGTATTACAATTATGAACAGCTTAAATTGGAAGGAACACACAGAAAATGTTGTGGGGAAGGCTAACCAAAGACTGCATTTTATTGGCAGGACACTTAGAAAATGTAACAGACCTACTATGGAGACTGCCTACACTACGCTTGTCCGTCCTCTTTTAGAATATTGCTGCTCGGTGTGGGGCCTTACCAGACAGGACTGACGGAGTACATCGAAAAAGTTCAAAGAAGGTCAGCACGTTTTGTATTATCGCGAAAGATGGGAGAGAGTGTCTCAGAAATGACACATGATTTGGGCTGGACGCCACTACAAGAAAGGCGTTTTTCGTTGCGACGGAATCTTCTCACGAAAAACCAATCACCAACTTTCTCCTCCAAATGCGAAAATATTTTGTTGACACCGACCTACATAGGGAGAAACGATCACCAGGATAAAATAAGGGAAATCAGAGCTCGTACGGAAAGATATAGGTGTTCACTCTTTCCGCGCGCTATACGAGATTGGTATATTAGAGGATTGTGAAGGTGGTTCGATGAACCCTCTGCCAAGCACTTAAATGTGATTTGTAGAGTATCCATGTAGATGTAGATGTAGAAGAATGACCTAAGGGTTTTGCTAAAAAATGAGAAAGGTGAAATAACTTTTACCTCGTGTGAAGAACTATTGAAAAGTTGAATCGCACTATTAATAATGGAACTTTTATAAGCCTTTGTCCTTATTGACTGGACGTGGTACTTTCCTCTTTACCTCATAGCTCTTTCACGGATATTGAAGTTTTTATTTATATATACTTTTGACTGAACATAGTAGCACATTGACAGGTGGGGAAATGTAAGTTTTAACACAGCTAGTATAGGAATTTTACACCCGTCAATTCCGTAAACAGAATGATTTACGAGTGAGATACAGCCGACAACTGCCGCTGAAGCGCATTGTGATCGCGTATACCACATCGGTACCCATGTGCCGTATGCACAAGCTGCATCGTTGCTGAGCGTTCAGGAGCACGTTGAAGTCGGCACGTTCAACGTTGACGTTCGAAAGCACGATCCGTGTGCTGACGCTACAGCCAGCTTCTCTGCGCCTGACGTGGGACAGTCGGCACGGCGCATGCGCGACCTGCCGCCGCGACGGCAATCTGATTAGCCAGCCGCGCGCTGCGCGCACTCACTTTCGCGGTGCGCTGCGGTGAGGCGCGGCGTCGCGCGAACCGCGGAGAAAGCGGGCGCGCAGATCCCATCGGCGGTGCTTTCTACGGCGCGCCTGCGCGTCCGTGCGCGGAGAATTGTTCACGCAGACGTTCCGCGGTGGTGACAGCGGCAGCGGCGGCAATAACACTGCTCTCGCAGAGGTCCGTGCTGGCAGCAGGAAGTGAAAGACGCGCGCCAGTACAAGAGCAGGCACAGCTTTAGGAAGCAGCTACAAGCCGACTGTACAGACACTGCACTCTCCTAACGTTCTCAGAGCGAGGGCTTCCAATGGGGATGGAGTACAAAACCAAATTTGTGGCTGGACTGAAGATTTTTCGAGACCTCGCTAGAGTACTTTGGTAAGAACACAGATTGTAAGATGTCAGGCAAATCCAACACCTTCCATGAAAACACTGACATGACAGCAAAGCCGGCAGTATGTCACATAGCTCCGAATAAATCGTGACATTAAATTAACCAAAGTAATACGATCAACTAGTGAGCAAATGGAATACCACAGACTAACACAAGAACGCCTAAATGCATGTCACACCTTCCCACGGTGAAATCGACGCAGTTCCGAGGGGAGAAACGAGAACAGAAGCCGAGAGCAGAGCCGTGTAGGCTGGTGTGGCTGAGCGGTTCTAGGCGCTTCAGTCCGGAACCGCGCGACCGTGACGGTCGCAGGTTCGAATCCTGCCTCGGGCATGGATGGTTGTGATGTACTTAGGTTAGTTAGGTTTAAGTAGTTCTAAGTTCTAGGGGACTGATGACCTCAGTCCCATAGTACTCAGAGCCATTTTTGAGCCAGAGCCGTGTAGCCTAGAAGGCCCTACGCTAAGAGCGTGACAATGGGACACCCACATCACCATCCGACCGCCAAGCCAGCCCATGTTAAGAGATAGAGCCCGCCAGAAGAACAGTATAGATCTTACGATAACACTAAAAGGGCCACACCAGCTGCAATTTGTAGCGTGAGATTATATGCGTCTCTGTTATGTTGTTGTTGTTGTTGTGGTCTTCAGTCCTGAGACTGGTTTGATGCAGCTCTCCATGCTACTCTATCCTATGCAACCTTCTTCATCTCAGTACTTACTGCAACCTACATCCTTCTTAATCTGCTTAGTGTATTCATCTCTTGGTCTCCCTCTACGATTTTTACCCTCCACGCTGCCCTCCAATGCTAAATTTGTGATCCCTTGATGCCTCAAAACATGTCCTACCAACCGATCCCTTCTTCTAGTCAAGTTGTGCCACAAACTTCTCTTCTCCCCAATCCTATTCAATACCTCCTCATTAGTTACGTGATCTACCCACCTTATCTTCAGCATTCTTCCGTAGCACCACATTTCGAAAGCTTCTATTCTCTTCTTGTCCAAACTGTTTATCGTCCATGTTTCACTTCCATACATGGCTACACTCCATACAAATACTTTCAGAAACGACTTCCTCGCACTTAAATCTATACTCGATGTTAACAAATTTCTCTTCTTCAGAAACGATTTCCTTGCCATTTCCAGTCTACATTTTACATCCTCTCTACTTCGACCATCATCAGTTATTTTACTCCCTAAATAGCAAAACTCCTTTACTACTTTAAGTGTCTCATTTCCTAATCTAATCCCCTCAGCATCACCCGATTTAATTTGACTACATTCCATAGGCTTTCGCTCCCTGTATTTTACCCCTGCCACCTTCAGAATTTGAAAGAGAGTATTCCAGTTAACGTTGTCAAAAGCTTTCTCTAAGTCTACAAATGCTAGAAACGTAGGTTTGCCTTTTCTTAATCTTTCTTCTAAGATAAATCGTAAGGTTAGTATTGCCTCACGTGTTCCAACATTTCTACGGAGTCCAAACTGATCTTCCCCGAGGTCCGCTTCTACCAGTTTTTCCATTCGTCTGTAAATAATTCGCGTTAGTATTTTGCAGCTGTGACTTGTTAAACTGATAGTTCGGTAATTTTCACATCTGTCAACACCTGCTTTCTTTGGGATTGGAATTATTATATTCTTCTTGATGTCTGTTGGTATTTCGCCTGTCTCATACATCTTGCTCACCAGATGGTAGAGTTTTGTCATAACTGGCTCTCCCAAGGCCATCAGTAGTTCTAATGGAATGTTGTCTACTCCCGGGGCCTTGTTTCGACTCAGGTCTTTCAGTGCTCTGTCAAACTCTTCACGCAGTATCTTATCTCCCATTTCATCTTCATCTACATCCTCTTCCATTTCCATAATATTGTCCTCAAGTACATCGCCCTTGTATAAATCCTCTATATACTCCTTCCACCTTCCTGCCTTCCCTTCTTTGCTTAGAACTGGGTTGCCATCTGAGCTCTTGATATTCATACAAGTGGTTCTCTTCTCTCCAAAGGTCTCTTTAATTTTCCTGTAGGCAGTATCTATCTTACCCCTAGTGAGATAAGCCTCTACATCCTTACATTTGTCCTCTAGCCATACCTTCTTAGCCATTTTGCACTTCCTGTCGATCTCATTTTTGAGACGTTTGAATTCCTTTTTGCCTGCTTCATTTACTGAATTTTTATATTTTCTCCTGTCATCAATTAAATTCAATATTTCTTCTGTTAACCAAGGATTTTTATTAGCCCTCGTCTTTTTACCTACTTGATCCTCTGCTGCCTTCACTACTTCATCCCTCAGAGCTACCCATTCTTCTTCTACTGTATTTCTTTCCCTCATTCCTGTCAATTGTTCCCTTATGCTCTCCCTGAAACTCTGTACAACTCTGGTTCTTTCAGTTTATCCAGGTCCCATCTCCTTAAATTCCCACCTTTTTGCAGTTTCTTCAGTTTCAATCTGCAGTTCATAACCAATAGATTGTGGTCAGAATCCACATCAGCCACTGGAAATGTCTTACAATTTAAAACCTGGTTCCTAAGTCTCTGTCTTACCATTGTATAATATATCTGATACCTTTTAGTATCTCCAGGATTCTTCCAGGTATACAACCTTCTTTCATGATTCTTGAACCAAGTGTTAGCTATGATTAAGTTATGCTCTGTGCAAAATTCTACAAGGCGGCTTCCTCTTTCATTTCTTCCCCCCAATCCATATTCACCTACTATGTTTCCTTCTCTCCCTTTTCCTACTGACGAATTCCAGTCACCCATGACTATTAAATTTTCGTCTCCCTTCACTACCTGAATAATTTCTTTTATCTCATACATTTCTTCAATTTCTTCGTCATCTGCAGAGATAGTTGGCATATAAACTTGTACTACTGTAGTAGGCATGGGCTTCGTGTCTATCTTGGCCACAATAATACGTTCACTATGCTGTTTGTAGTAGCTAACCCGCACTCCTATTTTTTTATTCATTATTAAACCTACTCCTGCATAACCCCTATTTGATTTTGTATTTATAACCCTGTAATCACCTGACCAAAAGTCTTGTTCCTCCTGCCACCGAACTTCACTAATTCCCACTATATCTAACTTTAACCTATCCATTTCCCTTTTTAAATTTTCTAACCTACCTGCCCGATTAAGGGATCTGACATTCCACGCTCCGATCCGTAGAATGCCAGTTTTCTTTCTCCTGATAACGACGTCCTCTTGAGTAGTCCCCGCCCGGAGATCCGAATGGGGGACTATTTTACCTCCGGAATATTTTACCCAAAAGGACGCCATCATCATTTAATCATACAGTAAAGCTGCATATCCTCGGGAAAAATTACGGCTGTAGTTTCCCCTTGCTTTCAGCCGTTCGCAGTACCACAACAGCAAGGCCGTTTTGATTAATGTTACAAGGCCAGATCAGTCAATCATCCAGACTGTTGCCCCTGCAACTACTGAAAAGGCTGCTGCCCCTCTTCAGGAACCACATGTTTGTCTGGCCTCTCAACAGATACCCCTCCGTTGCGGTTGCACCTACGGTACGGCCATCTGTATCGCTGAGGCACGCAAGCCTCCCCACCAACGGCAAGGTGCATGTTATGTAGCAAACATTAAAAACATTGGCCCACCACGAAAAGTATAATGTTTCTCATTGGATAGACAGAATTTTTGTAGGTGGAGCTTAAGGTTAACATTGAGACGCTGATTGGTCAGATGAAAACACAGCCAGATAGTTTTTTCTTAAACCAACGTCGGAAAATTGTAGTAAGGAGAGGTTAGAGAGAGTTGCTACCGAGACGGCGAGGTGTGTGGAGCTGCACCGCCCGCAGCCCCCTGACGCTGACTAGCCACCGAAAAGGTAATGAACGAATGCGATGCCACATAAGAGTCATAACGCTTCACTCAGAACTGCAGAAGTCTCATCTGTTATATCCCCTTTTTACGTAATACTAGTGTCGATCGTCAATTAAACTTCGTGGCATTCACATTTGTTACTTGAAGTTAAAATCTGAAACACGAGGATTTTTCTGTTATATAATTATTGAAATGCCACATCAGCCACTGTAATTTACGACAAGTTAGATAAGTAATTAAAGATAATTGAGGGTCACTGTAGACCATTTATGATAGTTTTCTCTTTTGTGAAACTTAATTTAAACCTAGATTATAGATGTGATATGGCATAGGGCATCCTTCGATCCATTGTAGAACTTGGAAACCCATTCAGGGAATATTCGTTCAAATTTTTGTTGAACGCAGTTGGTTTTTATCATCCTGTATTAAAATATTTCCTTTCATCAATAGCGCAATTTATAAACAATGTTTTGTGAGTGGAATAAAAACTCCACTGGTAAACTTAACTGCTTTTTCGACGTTATTTTACCAGTTAACTAAAAATAGGAAAGCCTTGAACCCCTTCCACTAAATTTAGTTAGTATTAAGATTCTTTTACAGGGAGTGCAGTGAAGCTGACGCTGAAATCATTAAGTATTTGGTTATATCATCGCTAGTCTCACTGAACTCTTCTGAACTCTACATGTCATGTGTGGTCTGGCGTCTCCTTACCAGCAACAGGTCCCAGGTTCAAACTAGTCAGTTCCCTAAAAAACACGCTCAGAGCGTCGTTGCGCGAAAGTGGTAGGGAGACACGACTTAGAACAAACAGACACCACGCAGAATGTTAGAAGGTGGCCAACACAGCCTGCCGCCCGCCCCACACCGTTGTTACGTGAGCTAGATGCCACAACGCGACATCTCGCAGAGTTTGCTGAGACAGCATCAGCAATCCCTGAGGTTGTGTGCTGCACTGCCGCCGACCTTGGCTACGACACAGAGAAAGAAAATGGAAATGAGCATTTGGCGTCATTGGCCAGGAGGCCCCTTGTGAGGCTGGTCGCCTTGCTGCAGGTCTTACTACATTCTACACCATACTGAGCGGCACGCGCGCCGGATGCGAATGAAATGATGATGAAGACAGCACAACATCCAGTCTCTGAACAGAGAAAATCCTCGACCCAGCCGGGAATCGAACCCAGGCCTGTAGGACGGCAATCCATCACGCTCACCACTCAGCTATCTCGGCAGACACGATACAGAGAAGAATAACACTCTGTCCGACAAGGCCTCGGAAGGCTGAATGGTACCGACCGACCGCCATGTCCTCATTAGTTGTAAACCGTGAAATGGTTCAAATGGGTCTGAGCACTATGGGACTTAACTTCTGAGGTCATCAGTTGCCTAGAACTTAGAACTACTTAAACCTAACTAACCTAAGGACATCACACACATCCATGCCCGAGGCAGGATTCGAACCTGCGACCGTAGCGACCAACAGTACTAGAAAGGAAAAGTACTTACATGTCACGTGTAAGATAAATATCAAGCGAGAAGGGCTATAGTCACAAAATTTTTTAAAAAGAATACATGAAAGTCGAGGCACTGTGGGCTGCTCATTCCTGTAGAGCCACAGGTACCAACAGACTGAAGCGCCCGCGTTAGCAAGTGCGGGCAGGTGAACATTACACCAGGAGTGTCATCTAGTAGTCGTAAATATAAGTAGGCTACTTAATATGTAAAATAAAGACAGGTGAATGCTAAGATGAACAGTATTTAGTACATGAAACAATAGGCAAAATTTTATTTGACGACAGCTGACTTGGTAACTTTTTGTTTATGTTAAAGCTTAGAAATACAGTTTGAAGACTGAAAACTGATAAACAGCACAAAAAGAAACAGTATTTACACGTCACGTATAATATAAATATTAAGCGAAAACGCTATAGTCACAGTTTCATGTATATTGTTTTCTACAGGCTGTGTCATTCAGCCCTTTCTGTGTTTTCTATAATGGTGTTTTCTTCCTTTAAACTGTACTTCTAAGCTCTGATGTAGACAAAATGTTACCTTATCTGCTGCTGTCAAACAAAATATTGGCTTTTACGTCATGTACTGAATAATGTTCATCATAATATTCGTCTGTCTTTAGGTGAATGTTGTCCACCCACGGTAGCTGAGTGATCAGCGCGATAGAATGTCAATCCTAAGGGCCCGGGTTCGATTCCCGCCTGGCTCGGAGATTTTCTCCGCTCGGGGACTGGGTGTTGTGTTGTCCTAAACAACATCGTTTCATCGACATCGACGCGCAAGTCGCCGAAGTGTCGTCAAATCGAAAGACTTGCACTCGGAGAACGGGAGGCTCTAGTCACACGACATTTGTTCCTTCATTTGAATGTTAAGTAGCCTACTTATATTTATGGCTACTAGAGGGCACTCTTCATGTAATGTTCGCCTGCCCGCTCTTGCTAACGCGGGTGCCTCAGTCTTTCACTACCTGTGACTTTATACGTATGAGCAGCCAATAGAGGGTTGTTTATGGGAGGAGACCAAACAGCGAGGTCATCGGTCTGATCAGATTACGGAAGAATGAGGAAAGAAGTCGGCCGTGCCCTTTCAAAGGAACCATCCCGCCATTTGCCTGGATCGATTTAGGGAAATCACGGAAAACCTAAATCAGGATGGCCGGACGCGGGTCTGAACCCTCGTCCTCCCGAATGCGAGTCCAGTGTGCTAGCCAGTGCGCCACATCGCTAGGTAGCCTATAGTGGCTTGCGTTCCGTGTATTCTTTTTTTAAAAATTTGTGACTTTCTTTCTTGTAGTGTTAGTCAGTACTTACACTTTTATATAAAAAATGTTTCTCATAAATTTGTACTTACGTTATAGGCCAATTTGAATATTTAACTTCCGATGAAGGCACTCATAGGAGCTTTGAAACCTAGTTAAAAGTCTTATATTTTATGACCGAGGGCTGTAGTGGCTTCAACTTTAATTTGTAAACGGTCACTGAACTACGCCGCCATGTTTAAAACTTTTTTTTGGAAACAGCTCATTCTTAAGTTTCATACACATTAGCGAATTTTGAAACATGTCACCATTATATTTCACCATTAAAAACACTGCAGTACCACACGTGACCAACATTACTGGAGTGCTGTTTGTGTGTAGCTGCCGACTATCTTAACAAATCACTGTAATTATGATACTTCCACTACACTTGATGTAGCAGACAGAATTTACCCAGCGATTATCACAGAAAAATTGCTTCTAAACACAGCCGTGGACAAGAATTTAAAGTCTGCTATGACTCTTCAGCTTAAACAACTGAATCATAAACTTCACTCGTTAGCATTTCAGATACTACCTCTGGCAAATTACGTTAAATGGACGCCCTCTAAAACCGTCCATCGCTCAGTGGTTGCCGTCCTGCGGCCGTAACTTCAAGACGATTTATTCCCGACCCTGTCCGGCTCTGACTTTACCAGTTTCTTACGTCTGAGACCTCTGCGTCCGGGAACGGTGTCATTCTTTGTTAGGAAGAAACATAAATTGATTCTGTCTCGCGCCAGTACTCGCAGGAATTGTTTGCAGTGGCTAGCATAAAAGACAAGTGATTCAACATACGGGTGATTGTCTTTGTGTTTGATTTGCATCCGTACGCTGATGTAGGCGCTGTGTCTTATGAAATCGAGAACTGATGTTCGTGGAAAATGAAGCCCTACTGCTTTGACAAAGAGAGTTTTCCTTCATAACGGTGGAAATGGTTTGATATACACACATCAAAAAAATTTTTGCATCCGCCCCCCCCCCCCCCCCCCCCCCCGGTTCCCGGAACTCCTGAAGATGGACGTTGACTGTAGACACAGTTTCTTTGACTGTTCAGAGATGTCACTAAACCCGTCCATAGATGTAAACAACCATGCATGAGCAGCGCTTATTAGACGGAGGGGGTCCGACAGCCGAACAGTTCCAGTCATTCCACCAGGAAGGAGGCACACGCCTCGTGTTGTCTGTACGAGGTGCATTCAAGTTCAAAGGCCTCCGATTTTTTTTCTAATTAACTACTCACCTGAAATCGATGAAACTGACGTTACTTCTAGACATAATCGCCCTGCAGACGTACACATTTTTCACAACGCTGACGCCATGATTCCATGGCAGCGGCGAAGGCTTCTTTAGGAGTCTGTTTTGACCACTGGAAAATCGCTGGGGCAATAGCAGCACGGCTGGTGAATGTGCGGCCACGGAGAGTGTCTTTCATTGTCGGAAAAAGCCAAAAGTCACTAGGAGCCAGGTCAGGTGAGTAGGGAGCATGAGGAATCACTTCAAAGTTGTTATCACGAAGAAACTGTTGCGTAGCGTTAGCTCGATGTGCGGGTGCGTTGTCTTGGTGAAACAGCACACGTGGCAGCCCTTCCCGGACCTTTTTGTTGCAGTGCAGGAAGGAATTTGTTCTTCAAAACATTTTCGGAAGATGCACCTGTTACCGTAGTACCTTTCGAACGCAATGGGTAAGGATTACGCCCTCCCTGTCCCAGAACATGGACACCATCATTTTTTCAGCACTGGTGGTTACCCGAAATTTTTTTGGTGGCCGTGAATCTGTGTGCATCCATTGAGCTGACTGGCGCTTTGTTTCTGGATTGAAAAATGGCATCCACGTCTCATCCGTTGTCACAACCGACGAAAGGAAAGTCCCATTCATGCTGTCGTTGCGCATCAACATTGCTCGGCAACATGCCACACGGGCAGCCATGTGATCGTCCGTCAGCATTCGTGGCACCCACCTGGATGACACTTTTCGCATTTTCAGGTTGTCATGCAGGATTGTGTGCACAGAACCCACAGAAATGCCAACTCTGGAGGCGATGTGTTCAACAGTCATTCGGCGATCCCCCAAAACAATTCTCTCCACTTTCTCGATCATGTCGTCAGACCAGCTTGTGCGAGCCCGAGGTTTGTTGTCACACGATGTTCTGCCTTCATTAAACTGTCGCACCCACGAACGCACTTTCGACACATCAAAAATGGTTCAAATGGTTCTGAGCACTATGGGACTTAACATCTATGGTCATCAGTTCCCCAGAACTACTTAAACCTAACTAACCTAAGGACATCACACAACACCCAGTCATCACAAGGCAGAGAAAATCCCTGACCCCGCCGGTTCGACACATCCATAACTCCATCACCACATGTCTCCTTCAACTGTCGATGAATTTCAATTGGTTTCACACCACGCAAATTCAGAAAACGAATGATTGCACGCTGTTCAAGTAAGGAAAACGTCGCCATTTTAAGTATTTAAAACAGTTCTCATTCTCGCCGCTGGTGGTAAAATTCCATCTGCCGTACGGTGCTGCCATCTCTGGGACGTATTGACAATGAACGCGGCCTCATTTTAAAACAATGCGCATGTTTCTATCTCTTTCCAGTCCGGAGTAAAAAAATTGGAGGCCTTAAAACTTGAATGCACCTCGTAGTTCAACCATGCCTAGACGGTCAATACCGCGGTTCGATCGCGTCCCCATTGTTACTTTGTGCCAGGAAGCGTCCTCAACAAGGGAAGTGTCCTGGCGTCTCGGAGAGAACCAAAGCGATGTTGTTCGGACATGGAGGAGATACAGACGGACAGGAACTGTCGTTGACATGCCCCGCTCAGACTGCCCAAGGGCTACTACTGCAGTGGATGACCGCTACCTACGGGTTATGGCTCGGAGGAACCCTGACAGCAACCCCACCATGTTGAATAATGCTTTTCGTGCAGCCACAGGACGTCGTGTTACGACTCAAGCTGTGCGCAACAGGCTGCATGATGCTCAACTTTACTCCCGACGTCCATGGCGAGATCCATCTTGGCAGCCACGACACCACGCAGCGCGGTACAGATGGGCCCAACAACATGCCGCCTAAGACTGGCAACACGTTCTCGTCACCAGTGAGTGTCACATATGCCTTCAACCAGACAACTGTCGGAGACGTGTTTGGAAGCAACCCGGTCGAGCTAAACACCTTAGACACACTTTCCAGCGAATGCAGCAAGGTGGAGGTCCCCTGCTGTTTTGGGGCGACATTATGTGCGGCCGACGTACGCCGCTGGTGGTCATGGAAGGCGTAGTAACGGCTGAACGATGCGTGAATGCCATCATCCAACCGATAGTGAAACCTTATGGGCAACATATTGGCGAGGCATTCGTCTTCATGGACGACGATTCGCGCCTCCATCGTCCATATCTTGCGAATGACTTCCTACGGCGAATCGCTGTTGAGTTGTGGGACAATCTGAACCAATAGTATCTTGATGAACTTGTGGACGACGACGACGAATGCAGACATGCATCAAAACAAGAGGACGTGCTACTAAGTATTAGAGGTACCGGTGTGTACAGTAATCTGGACCACCAACTCTGAACGTCTCGATGGCGATACAACATGTGGGTTTCATGAGCAATAAAAAGGGCGGAAATTTTGTTTGTGTTGATCTCTATTCAAATTTTCTGTACAGGTTCCGGAACTCTTGGAATCGAGGTGATGCAAAACTTCTTTTGATGTGTGTACAATGTGTTAACTGTAAGACGGCCGATTAGCTCCCTAGTCCTGAATCGGTAGAAATCGGAAGGATTCGCAGGAAGTCATTTGTTTCTCGATACAGCCAACGTTGGCCAGCTGACAGTACTGTGAGAGGTAGTCATTGTTGTCTACCCTGTCACTGCATACTACTTCCCTGTAATTCGCGGTTCCATTTCCATGTTATACATGTATACACCGAGGTGACAAAAATCATGGAATAGCGATAGGCACATATACAGGTGGCGATAGTATTGCGTTCGCAAGGCATAAAATGGCAGTGGATTGGTGAAGCTGTCATTTCTACTCAGGCGATTCATGTAAAAAGGTTTCCGATGTGATTGTGGCGGCGCGACGGGAGTTAACACACTTCGAACGCGGAATGGTAGTTGGAGCTCGACGCATGGGACATCCCATTCCGGAAGTCGTTAGGGAATTCAATATTCAGAGACCGACAGTGTCATGCGTGTGAGGAGAATATCAAATTTCAGGCATCACCTCTCACCACTGACAATGCAGTGGCCGTCGGCCTTCACTTAACGACCGAAAGCAGCGGCGTTTGCGTAGAGTTGTCAGTGCTAACAGACCAGCAACACTGTGTGAAATTACCGAAGAGCTCAATGTGGTACGTACGACGAACGCGTCCGTTAGGAAAGTGCGGCGAAATCTGGCGTTAAGCGGCTGTGGCAGCAGACGACCGACGCGAGTGCCATTGCCTACAGCACGGCATCGCCTGTAGCGCCTCTCTTGCACCAGTGATTGCATCGGTTGGACTCTAGACTGCTGGAAAAAGTGGTCTGGTCAGATAAGTCCCGATTTCTGTTAGTTAGAGCTGATTGTAGGGTTCGAGTGTGCTATAGATCCCATGAAGCCCCACGAGATCAAGTTGTCAGCAAGGCGTTGTGCAGACTGGTGGAGGCTCCATAATGATGTCGGCTGTGTTTACATAGAATGAACGGAGTCCTCTGATACAACTGAACCTGACTGGAAATGGTTACGGTCGGCAACTTGGAGACCGTTTTCAACCATTCGGACTTCATGTTCCCAAACAACGATGGAATCCTTCAGTTCAAACTTCAGGGCTGAGAGGCCGTGGTCGATGTATAAAATTTCCACCTAACGTTTCGTCTCCATCAGCGGGAGACATCTTCTCAGGTCGTCCAGCTACTGCCACTGAGGCTCTTTTTTTTTTCTTTCTTTATTGATTTTCAATTCCCCCCGAAGGGGGCGGGCGACAGCAGCTTACTACGCTGCTCTACAGCCCACAGCCTTTTTTTAAATAAAGGAAGAAGAAAGAAACAAGGAAAAACAGGCGATAAAATGGCGATTTAAAGTGTAAAATGGCGTAAAATTGCGGAAAGTTAAAACAGAAAGCAAAAGGGGTTGGCAATGTAGATAAAAGACACAGGAATCAGACAAGTAACATAGTAGACACACAATTAAAAAACATGGTGACAGTCTGGTTTCTGTTTGCAAGAGATAAAAGGCACACCCAGTGGCAGTATGATGGCCGTTCGCTACAAGTCCCAAAAAAACACAACACGGAACACTCATTGTAAAACACGCACTCGAGAACACTCACTGTAGAACACTGCACGAAAGTGGCAGCACAAAGACGACACTCCCGAGCCAAAGGCAGATGGGGGGGGGGGGGGGACCTGCAGGAGCAGGAAAAACAAGGAGGGAGGAGAGGAAAAAAAAACGAAAAGGGGGGGAAGCAAGGAGGGACAGGACTAATAAAGATGGGAGAAGGGCAGACGCGAGAGGGAATGAGAGGAGGCAGAGGAGGGAAGTGTAAGAGGACGCGGGGGAGAGAAGGGGGCAAAGAGAGGGGGAAGAAAGAGGTTGGAAGGGGCGGGGGGAGAGGGAGCCCGGGAAAAGGACAGAGGAAAGGAGGGGGTGTGAGGATCAGAGTTGATAGGAGGGATAAACGGAGGGATTGACGCTCCAGGTAGTCTCGCTTTTATAGAGTGCATAGAGTGCATAGAGGGCACCACCATTCGTCACATGATGCCGACGGTATGCCTATCTTTGGAAGGCGTCATCATTCTCGATTAAGAGTAATCGATTGTCGTTCTGCTGGTGGAACGTCGACATCTATATTTTGTCTAGCTTCAAAACTTCCTCTTCTCTATTAAAATTGTTATGGTGTTTGTGAATCTCTATTGTTTCTCTATACATGCGTGCATGATAATGGAATGTTCGTGCTAGAACGCTTGTATCATTAAATTTAATTTCGTGGTTCCCATCTCGAAAAACATGCTCAGTTACGGCCGATTTTTCGATGTGTCCTAAGCGAGAGTTTCTTTTATTTTCGGCTAAGCGGGTGTTTACAATTCTCTTCTTTGTTCCAATATATACTTGTCCACAACTGCATGGAATTTTCTATACCCCAAGTGTTGCTATGGGGTGGCGGGCGTCTTTTGCAGTTCTTAAATATTCCTTAATCTTCTTGGTGGGTCTGAAGATTGTTTCCATCCCATACTTGGCCAGAACTTTCTCGATACGGTCCGTGACTTTATTAATGAACCGTAGGAAAACTTTTTCAGTAGGTGACCGTTGTTGCTCTGGACTTCTGGCTCCTTTTCTTCTTTGATGGAGGGCTCGAACAATTTCCTTGCTGGTATGTCCGTTTTTCATGAAGGCTGACCGTAAGTGATTTATTTCATCTTGTAAGTAAGCCGGCTCGCACATTTTGTTGGCTCTGTCCACCAAGGTTTTCATGACACCTCCTTTTTGCCTAGGATGATGGTTAGATTCCTTGTGGAGGTATCGATCCGTGTGAGTGTTCTTTCTATATACCTTGTGGCCCAGCGTCCCATCCACCCGTTTAATTACCGACACATCCAGGAAATTGAGTTGACCGTTGCTCTTTTTCTCCATCGTAAACTGTATCTTCGGGTTAATACTGTTCAAATGCACCAAGAAGACATTAAACTCTTCTTCACCATGAGTGCACACTACAAATGTGTCATCAACATAGCTGGTTTTTTACTGCCACTCTGCAGCGCTTGCTGTTCGAAGATTTCCATAAATAAATTGGCAACAGCTGGGCTGAGAGGGCTTCCCATCGCCACCCCGTCAATCTGTTCGTAAAACTCGTTGTTGTAATGGAAATAAGTTGTCGCCAGGTAGTGTTTAAATAAAGCCACTATGTCAGTCGTAAAAATATCTGCTATATATGAAATAGCTTCGTTTACCAGCACCATGGTAAGCAATGACACTACATCGAAGCTCACGAGAATATCACTTGCGCTGACGTTAATCTCCCTCAGTTTTTCAATAAAATGCGCCGAGTTTTTAATGTAACTGTCCGTTTTTCTAGTGTATGGTTGCAGCAACCAGGTGAGATATCTGGCCACCTCTTGTGTTGGAGATCCTATGGCACTCACAATCTGTCTCAACGGGACCTGTGGTTTATGTACCTTTGGGATTCCATAAAGTCTGGGTGGATAAGCTTCCGTTTTGCAGAGTTGTTTTCAATCATCCGAAGAAAGAGAAGATTGTTTCACTAGTTGATTGGTATTTCTCAAAAGTTCAGTTGTAGAATCCTTCTGAAGGTTTTTATACATAGTGGGATCCAAAAGGTCACTAATCTTCTTGTGATAATCTTCGGTGTTCAGCAAAACCGTGGCATTTCCTTCATCAGCTGCAAGTACAATAACGCTCTTATCCGCATTGATCTCCCTCAGTGCCCTCCGTTCCGCTTGAGACAAATTGCTGGTAGGTGGTTTCGCTTGGCGTAATATTCTGGCTGTTTCAGTCCTGATTTCATCCGCGGAATGCGATGATAACAAACGGATTCCCGCCTCCACATTCGCTTTAATGTCCTCCGTAGGAACCTTTAGAGGCGTGATTGCAAAGTTGCCTCCTTTCGATAGAACTGAATGTTCCTCTTTTGTTAATTCTTTCCCAGACATGTTAATCACAGGAAAGCCTACATTGTGTGATTAACAATGGAATTTTTACGGATGACAATGTGTCGTGTCACCAGGCCAAAATTGTTCATGACTGGTTTGAACAACTTCATGGCTAGATCGAGCGAATGGTTTGGCCACCCAGATCCCCAGACAAGAATCCCATCAAGGATTTTGTGACATATCGAGAGGCCAGTTCGTTCACAAAATTATATGCTGGCAACGCTTTCACAATGATGGACTGCTACAGAGGCAGCATGGATCAGTATTTTTGCAGCGGACTTCCAACGATTTCTTGAGTCCATACCATGTGGAGTTGCTGCACTTCACCAGGCTAAGGGGGGTACGACACGATCTGACACGAACACCTCATTGTGCAATTGCAGCATTTGCCATCTTCAGTGAACATGTCAATACAGAAGACGACGTCTGTCTGGATTGCGGTTTTTACGTCCGTGCATGACTTCTGCTTTGACAGAGGCACGAAGCTCAGGTTAAGACGCCTGCACTGCTGGGTTGTTGTTGTTGTTGTGGTCTTCAGTCCTGAGACTGGTTTGATGCAGCTCTCCATGCTACCCTATCCTGTGCAAGCTTCCTCATCTCGCAGTACGTACTGCAACCTACATCCTTCTGAATCTGCTTAGTGTATTCAACTCTTAGTCTCCCTCTACGATTTTTACCCTCCACGCTGCCCTCCAATGCTAAATTGGTGATCCCTTGATGCCTCAGAACATGTCCTACCAACTGATCCCTTCTTCTAGTCAAGTTGTGCCACAAACTCCTCTTCTCCCCAATCCTACTCAGTACCTCCTCATTAGTTATGTGATCTACCCATCTCATCTTCAGCATTCTTCTGTAGCACCACATTTCGAAAGCTTCTGTTCTCTTCTTGTCCAAACTAGTTATCATCCATGTTTCACTTCCATACCTGGCTACACTCCATACAAATACTTTCAGAAATGACTTCCTGACACTTAAATCTATACTCGATGTTAACAAATTTCTCTTCTTCAGAAACGCTTTCCTTGCCATTGCCAGTCTACATTTTATATCCTCTCTACTTCGACCATCATCAGTTATTTTACTCCCCAAATAGCAAAATTACTTTACTACTTTAACTGTCTCATTTCCTAATCTAATACCCTCAACATCACCCGACTTAATTCGACTACATTCCATTATCCTCGCTTTGCTTTTGTTGATGTTGATCTTATATCCTCCCTTTAAGACACCATCCATTCCGTTCAACTGCTCTTCCAAGTCCTTTGCTGTCTCTGACAGAATTACAATGTCATCGGCGAACCTCAAAGTTTTTATTTCTTCTCCATGGATTTTAATACCTACTCAGAATTTTTCTTTTGTTTCCTTTACTGCTTGCTCAATATACAGATTGAATAACATCGGGGAGAGGCTACAACCCTGTCGCACTCCCTTCCCAACCACTGCTTCCCTTTCATGTCCCTCGACTCTTATAACTGCCATCTGGTTTCTGTAGAAATTGTAAATAGCCTTTCGCTCCCTGTATTTTACCCCTGCCACCTTCAGAATTTGAAAGAGAGTATTGCAGTCTACATTGTCAAAAGCTTTCTCTAAGTCTACAAATGCTAGAAACGTAGGTTTGCCTTTCCTTAATCTTTCTTCTAAGATAAGTCGTAAGGTCAGTATTGCCTCACGTGTTCCAGTATTTCTACGGAATCCAAACTGATCTTCCCCGAGGTCGGCTTCTACTAGTTTTTCCATTCGTCTGTAAAGAATTCGTGTTAGTATTTTGCAGCTGTGACTTATTAAACTGATTGTTCGGTAATTCTCACATCTGTCAACACCTACTTTATTTGAGATTGGAATTATTATATTCTTCTTGAAGTCTGAGGGTATTTCGCCTGTTTCATACATCTTGCTCACCAGATGGTAGAGTGTTGTCAGGACTGGCTCTCCCAAGGCCGTCGGTAGTTCCGATGGAATGTTGTCTACTCCGGGGGCCTTGTTTCGACTCAGGTCTTTCAGTGCTCTGTCAAACTCCTCACGCAGTGTCGTATCTCCCATTTCATCTTCATCTACATCCTCTTCCATTTCCATAATATTGTTCTCAAGTACATCGCCCTTGTATAGACCCTCTATATACTCCTTCCACCTTTCTGCTTTCCCTTCTTTGCTTAGAACTGGGTTTCCATCTGAGCTCTTGATGTTCATACAAGTGGTTCTCTTATCTCCAAAGGTCTCTTTAATTTTCCTGTAGGCAGTATCTATCTTACCCCTAGTGAGATAAGCCTCTACATCCTTACATTTGTCCTCTAGCCATCCCTGCTTAGCCATTTTGCACTTCCTGTCGATCTCATTTTTGAGACGTTTGTATTCCTTTTTGCCTGCTTCATTTACTGCATTTTTATATTTTCTCCTTTCATCAATGAAATTCAATATTTCTTCTGTTACCCAAGGATTTCTACTAGCCCTCATCTTTTTACCTACTTGATCCTCTGCTGCCTTCACTACTTCATCCCTCAAAGCTACCCATTCTTCTTCTACTGTATTTCTTTCCCCCATTCCTGTCACGTGTTCCCTTATGCTCTCCCTGAAACTTTGTACAACCTCTGGTTCTTTCAGTTTATCCAGGTCCCATCTCCTTAAATTCCCACCTTTTTGCAGTTTCTTCAGTTTTAATCTACAGGTCATAACCAATAGATTGTGGTCAGAGTCCACATCTGCCCCTGGAAATGTCTTACAATTTAAAACCCGGTTCCTAAATCTCTGTCTTACCATTATATAATCTATCTGATACCTTTTAGTATCTCCAGGGTTCTTCCATGTATACAAACTTCTATCATGATTCTTAAACCAAGTGTTAGCTATGATTACGTTGTGCTCTGTGCAGATTTCCACTGCAGGGTAGGGCATGGCTTGTTAGCCCTTGCGTAGCTCCTCACCCCGCGACGGTCTGTATGGGGGCCAGGCTTGCTTCCACCGCTCCCCGCAACGCCCTCTGGCATTTGGCCAACTTGCAGTTAACACACCGAACTTCTCTAAGGCCGCTATTAACCGAGGGAAACTGGCGGAGCCACTAGCAGCTCCGGCGAATCGCGTGACGTCGAATCACATGTAGCCTATTAGCCAAAGGCAGCTAGTAGCTACACTGAGTCTCTAGTGACGTGGCCCGAACCGTGTAGTCGTCCGCAGAAGCTTTGCTCACGGGTAGCTAGGCCCTAAAGGACAATAAGAGCTTTTCTGGCCAAAAGAAGACTACTCGTATCAAACACAGACCTTAATTTGAGGAAGAAATTTCTGAAAGTGCGCGTTCGGAGCACAGGAATGAATGGTAGTGAGACTTGGACTGTTGGAAAACCATAAAACAAGAGAATCGAAGCATTTGAGATGTGGTGCTATAGAAAAATGTTGAAAATTAGGAGGCAGATGTGAGTTAACATCCGAAAGATGTCACATGCGTTTCCTCTTCGTCGAAATGTCTTGGCTCAAACTCGTCTAGGCGTTGAACCGTACGTGTCGCATTACATGCCCTAAATTAGGCAGTTATGAGCCTTTGGTTAAATTTTCTAGCTGATGGCAAGTTTGTGAAATAGTATGAAGTTAATGTGACATATAATAACAGTAATAGTAATATCGGGAACTAAATTAACGACCCATAAATGATATAGGACACACATTTGCGATTTGGTTAGAATAATGTTTATTCCGAAAGCAAAGTAATAGCGAAAGTAGTCGTATTTACAGCTACTATTACAGTCTAGCGCATATCGATTTGACACAGTTCGATCATTCACAATATCATCGCGAATTTACCAGTCCAGTACTCCACCTCGTTAACTATACGAAAAGTTAGAGTTCACACCAGACACGCGGCTGCTCACCGCTCAGAGACTAAGTCCCTCGATACCAGACAACGCGAAGTTTTCTAAGTCGTTTCACTTCCTAGCTGCCTAAAGACCGACTGTCCGCTTTGGCGTCTCAATCTGAACTATCCACTTTGGTGTCTCGACCAGAACTGTCCTCTGCCAGTCTCAGACCGCGTTTCCCGCGCGCCGAACATCTTCGTTCAACTCACTAGGACAGTTTCCTTTCCTGAAGCCGTCCATCTGATTGGCTACAGCTTATTCTACATTATTTTACATTTTAACATTTTCAAAATAATCAAAGCTTGACTACTTTCACGTTCTAAATAAAGTAACAATAATGTCCATTACATAATAAACGTTAAATTCTTTTGCATAAAACCAACACAACTTCTTCTTAACTTTGAATGTCACGTCCAGTAGCCTTGTGCTTTCTGATAAATAAATAACGAACCAAAGAAACTACTATGCACTAAACCTTACAACAAATATTCTATTACCCAGTGATTCAGTAAGGCGTCATGCTATCAACGTTCAATGTGTTTTGTGTGGAGCAAAAGATGATCTGATGCTTAACTGAAAATACTGATGATTTAAATTTACTATAACATTTAAACAAATAAAGTTGCAGAGTTTATATTTACAACATTTGTCATTTTAATGGTGCGCTTCTATATGAACTGTCCATCGTTAAGATCGACCAAAGCGTTCAGATCTTAGCATTCAGGTCTTTATTACAAAACTTATAATTTCACTTCAACAGTACATCCTAAACTCTTATAGATATGATCAGTATTCAAGTTTTATTGGGATCATCATGAATATTTACGGAGGATGGCTTGATTCCCTGCATTACTAAAGAATTAAATAGTTTTCATAAATGTTTCCCTTTATGGCCGACCTTAGGTCCGCCATATTGAACAGTGCTACGTCTCCTTGGTCACAAATGGCTTCTACTGGATTTCTCTATGACGTAGGTTCTCGTCTGTCACACTCGCTCACTACAGCGACTAGGCCTCAATAGAAAATAGACGCCTGTGAGTTTCCCCATCTCGTGGTGAATCTGCGCCCTTTGTGGCACTTGGTCCTGGACGACTGGGTTCGTTTCGCAATTCCTGTAGGCTGACTCTTTCGGCCATATATTTAAATGAGAGCGCAATGCTCGTTAACTCACAACTGGTTAGAAATGTTTGGAACTTTCATGTACAATTGCAGTAAATCTTAGTTGAGAGTCCTACATGCGAATGGACTTCTATATGTATTTCAGGCCTCTGAGGATGCTTTAATCGATAGAGGTAAAAGCGTCTGGCAGAACAATTACTGCTTCTACTCAGCTGCATACAGATGGTCATGATCTGAAAATAATATATATGTTATTCTATTTACGTACGCCTGAAACTCATCTTCAGAATACAGTAACTTTAGTCACGAGCGTTTTTACTCATAAATTATGTCGCCGACAGTATTGTATTTAAGAAGATTCTCCTACAGCGTTTTGTCTGAGTGACACTAGAAACCAAAGGCAGAGGAATGTACCATCTTCGGGACTGATTGACATAGTGAAATGTAGATTCAAGTATTAGAGATTTCTGAACTGGCCTACGGGACTTACGAACTACAGCCGTTGTGTGTTGTCAGTCTCGGACCATCACGGGTGGAGTAGCGGACAGAGGGGAAATTTGGCGCAGAGGGTAAAATGACACGTCAATACGTCCTTAACTGTGAGTACTAATCATATCTGATCTGTGCTGCCATCTGGTGCTCAGTTATACAAATAAGCATACAGTACGCGGGAACCGTTACAGTACTAAAGATACTTGGACAACAACACATACAGAAAACTTACAGACAGAGAGTCACCACAACTCACCACACTAGGTACGGTGGAATCCTTACGCAACCACAAAAAAAAAAAAAATGGTTCAAATGGCTCTGAGCACTATGGGACTCAACTGCTGAGGTCATTAGTCCCCTAGAACTTAGAACTAGTTAAACCTAACTAACCTAAGGACATCACAAACATCCATGCCCGAGGCAGGATTCGAACCTGCGACCGTAGCGGTCTTGCGGTTCCAGACTGCAGCGCCTTTAACCGCACGGCCACTTCGGCCGGCACGCAACCACAAATATAGAGTACCGAACGCAATAGTATTTGAGCCTCCGTAAATGTTATCCCTACGTAATACTCCATAATTTAAGGACATAAAGTCCTTTAACACTTCTACACACTGTTTTCAAACACACACCAAAAGCAGCGAGTTAAACGACCCCTCTGTGTCCCCGAACTAAAGCTGAAAGAAGAATAAATAAATTAAAGCGAAAATTTTTACCCTTTCCATTCCCTATAGAAGTAAAAATCAACGAAGTTGATCAGACTTACGCACCACTACAAAAAAAAAAAAAAAAAAAAAAAGACAGAGAAACAATTTTACGCCCCACGTCTAATCAACTCCACAATCCAAAGGAAGCTGCATTAAAACACATGCCCCTTACTCAGTGGATGCATATAAGCCAACTGTACAAACCATAATGTGACGCATGCGGAAAGGCAGCATAAACACGTGAAAAAACTAGCGCCACAACACAACTGAATATGACCCACGTCAGACGTTATCTATAGCGAAGCAGTAACCAACGGCAAATGAGCAAGTAGTCTCTCAATTGTTTACCAAGAAAAATAAAAGAATTTCGGTGAACCGCCCTTAACACCATTCACTTGTTGTTATTAAGTTGCCAGCATAAAATAAATAAACGTTGTGTAAACTATTTCTTGCAGTTCTTTGGTAATGCAATATGAAAATAGTGACACACGAAGAAACGCCGCGGACCTTCACCTTTGGATAGCGACATCAATGACATATGCATGTCCACAGCAGTTGTGAATTTACCTCTGGAGTATGTAGTGGGTCTATACAAGGGCGATGAACTTGGGGACAATATTATGGAAATGCAAGAGATTGTAGATGAAGATGAAATGGGAGATATGATACCGCGCGATGAGTTTGACAGAGGACTGAAAGACCTAAGTCGAAACAAGGCCCCAGGAGAAGACAACATTCCATTAGAACTACTGATAGCCTTGGGAGAGCCAGCCCTGACAAAAATCTACCACCTAGTGAGCAAGACGTATGAGACAGGCGAAATACCCTCAGACTTCAAGAAGAATATAATAATTCCAATCCCAAATAAAGCAGGTGTTGACAGATGTGAAAATTACCGAACTATCAGTTTAATAAGCCATGGCTACAAAATACTAACACGAATTCTTTACAGACGAATGCAGACACAGGTGGAAGCTACGTCGGGGAAGATCAGTCTGGATTCCGTAGAAATGGTGGAACACTTGAGGCAAAACTGACCCTTCGACTTATCTTAGAAAATAGATTAAGGAAAGGCAAACCTACGTTTCTAGAATTTGTAGACTTAGAGAAAGCTTTTGACAATGTTGACTGCAATACTCTCTTTCAAAATCTGAAGGTGGCAGGGATAAAATACAGGGAGCGAAAGACTATTTACAATTTGTGCAGAAACCAGATGGCAGTTATAAGAGTCGAGGGGCATGAAAGGGAAGCAGTGATTGGGAAGGAAGTGATAGAGGGTTGTAGCATATCCCCTATGTTATTCAATCTGTATATTGAGCAAGCAGTAAAGGAAACAAAAGAAAAATTCGGAGTAGGAATTAAAATCCATGGAGAAGATATAAAAATCAAAATATCCACGGGTGTACTGCCGGTCTACAGTGTCCAACGGGCACAATATTTCGGCGATCATACATGTCGCCATCATCAGGTGAACTGACGGACTGAGCTCCTGTGAACGTGCTGGCACGGAGATCCGTACACTATGGCTGCTCAGGTGGAACTGGGTTCGGTCGCGGCGGCGGCGGATTTAAATACCCTCCGCCCGCGGCGCGCTCACTCCGCCGTCCGCGCCCCGCGCCACGGTCGCGCGGTGGAACAGGAGCTCAGTCCGTCAGTTCACCTGATGATGGCGACATGTATGATCGCCGAAATATTGTGCCCGTTGGACACTGTAGACCGGCAGTACACCCGTGGATATTTTGATTATCAAATACGCCGGGGGAAACTCAAGAATCACAAGATATAAAAACTTTGAGGTTTGCCGATGACACTGTAATTCTGTCAGAGACAGCAAAGCACCTGGAAGAGCAGTTGAACGGAATGGACAGTGTCTTAAAAGGAGGATATAAGATGAACATCTACAAAAGCAAAACGAGGATAATGGAATGAAGCCGAATTAAATCGGGTGATGATTAGGAAATGAGACGCTTAAAGTAGTAAATGAGTTTTGCTATTTGGGGAGCAAAATAACTGATGATGCTCGATGTAGAGAGGATATAAGATGTACACTGGCAATGGCAAGGAAAGGGTTTCTGAAGAAGAGAAATTTGTTAAGATCGAGTATAGATCTAAGGGTCAGGAAGTGGTTTCTGAAAGTATTTGTATGGAATGTGGCCATGTATGGAAGTGAAACGTGGACGATAAATAGTTTAGACAAAAAGAGAATAGAAGCTTTTGATATGTGGTGCTACAGAAGAGTGCTGGAGATTAGATGGGTAGATCACATAACTAATGAGGAGGTATTGATTAGAATTTGAGAGAAGTGAAATTTGTGGCACAACTTGACTAGAAGAAGGGATCGGTTGGTAGGGCATATTCTGAGGCATCAAGGGATCACCAATTTAGTATTGGAGGGCAGCGTGGAGGGTAAAAATCGTAGAGGGAGACTAAGAGATGAATACACTAAACCGATTCAGAAAGATGTAGTTTGCAGTACGTACTGGGAGGTGAAGAAGCTTGCACAGGATCGAGTAGCATGGAGAGCTGCATCAAACCAGTCTCAGGACTGAAGACCACAACAACAACATAAGTGTGTATTCATGGAGGCACGCTTACTTGCCGAAAATAATTTTTAGAACTCAAACTGATGTTATCAGAGTGTCTTTAGTCCTTAGATTAATTCCACGGACCACAAGATTCAGTATGCATTGTGAGTCTTACCAACAGTCACTTTACACTGATCGAGGAATACCAACCCACCAGATCCCGGCCTCAAAGCGAGCACGTGTGACCTATCGGTCAATGCGAATTGTCGACTTCTACCTCGTAATGTGTGGGAGCCAACTCCCGAAGGAAATGAAAGGTTTCACTGATGACTTTTGTGCCACCCTTTGAGGCTTTTTCATGTCGATTCTGAGCGTTGGTGTGTCTGAAATGTTTGCTTCGGCCACCCATAAGAAAACCGCAAGATTCCAACGCTGTGGGCGTCGCGGTTCTGACCTACATCGCAGAGCGTCAAAGGAAGGGATAGAATGTGGCTATAAGGGGCAGTGACGACCTTCCTGTTACATGACATTTCCGTGATGCCTCTGGGCAGAATTTAGCGGTGAAAGTTGGTGCCAATGTGACATCATTAACCTACCCTACAAGTCACATGAACTACTTATCTCTGGCCTCTTTTTTTTTTTTGCATGTGTCGACACCTTGTTCTCGGAAGCGTCGTCATGCCTGAGGGTGTCACTTTTGCACCATTATAGAGGAAACTTGTGCACACATTTAAGCGAGATTTCAAATTTATGTGAAGCAATGGGAGACAGTTACGGGGTTTCGGAAAAGCACCCTTTAACTGTGTTGCGCAGTGTATCATACCTGCACGGTCACTCCTTGGGACTAGCAAATGATATGTTACATACTGTTTAAATACGCAGTCAACTTCCATACTCCTCGAGTAGTTTGCTTCTCTCGCAATACGACGCACGGTAAGATTCTTGGAGCCTTAAGCGTCCCCACATTTCGCGTTGCTTTGGGTCGTTCCTGGTGACTTGCAACGTCTCCAGGGGTCAGGTCTGGAACTTCCAGTGTGGGAGATGGGACAGATTAGCAGCACACCAGCTCGCCCTGCGGCCTGAGCAACTTTTTATTATGCCCGTGCTTGCGCGATACTATCTTCGCTAACAAGGAAGATGCTATCTGGAACACTCTGCTTCCGTCTTAGCAGTCCCTGCATAACAGGTGTTGGCGTCGTCTAACGCCTTGTCCGACGCCATCTTCGCAACGCTCCAGTTACAACTGACACGCCCCTGCGTCTAAGCGTCTTTGGAAATGTTTGCGCCGCGTTAATCCGCCCGTGGTTCGTCTCTTCTGTTAGGTTGTAAAACTCTGTTTAAGACACTGTTTGTTTTAGCTTCATCATGTGAGCACATATATCGGTCACTCGTGTACATAAAAAATTTGATTATTGCTATATAAAAAGTTCTGTTCGGATCTAGACCGAACTAGCATTTACTGAGAAAGAATAGGTATAAAACTCAGTATTTAGGAATTTTTTCTACAAAAGAATAAATTTCTCAAGGAGATTAGGTAACTAAAACGAATGTATTTAAAAAAAAGTTAAAAAGTACATTTTGAACAACACATTCCATACAGTGATTACACAGAGAATGAGTTTGGTAAAAAATATAACACAGGTGAATAATAATAGTGAAATAATAATAAACTTTTATCGTATCACATAACACCCTCACACTATTCTGTTTTCTTGCTTTTTGTATATTTTGGAAAACCTTACTCCCAACGTTATGCAATGTATAACACTAATGTCGTTGGGATAGGAGTGAGACAGGGTTTTAGCCTGTCTCCGATGTTACTCTGTGTATTGAGCAAGCAGTAAAGGAAGCAAAAGAAAAATTTGGAGTAGAAATCAGAATCCATGGAGATGAAATAAAAACTTTGAGATTAGCCGCTGACACTGTAATTCTGTCAGAGACAGCAAAGGACCTGGAAGAGCAGTTAAACGGAATGGACAGTGTCTTGAAAGGAGGATACAAAACGAGCATCAATAAAAGCAAAACGAGGATAATGGAATGTAGTCGAATTAAATCAGGTGAGGCTGAGGGAATTACATTAGGAAACGAGACACTTAAAGCAGTAAATGAGTTCTGCTATTTGGGGAGCAAAATAACTGATGGTGGTAGAAGTAGAGAGGATATAAAATGTATATTAGCTATGGAAAGGAAAGCGTTTCTGAAAAAGAGAAATTTGTTAACATCGAGTACAGATTTGTCAGGAAGTCTTTTCTGAAAGTATTTGTATGGAGTGTAGCCATGTACGGAAATGAAACGTGAACGATAAATAGTTTGGACAAGAAGAGAACAGAAGCTTTCAAAATGCGATGCTACAGAAGAATACTGAACATTATATGGGTGGATCATGTAACTAATGAGGAGGTACTGAAGAGATTGGGGAGAAGAGGAATTTGTGGTACAACTTGACTAAAAGAAGGGATCGGTTGGTAGGACACGTTTTGAGGTTTCAAGGGATTGCCAATTCAGTCCTGGAGGGAAGCGTGGGCTAAAAATCCTAGAGGAAAATCAAGAGACGAATACACTATGCAGATTCAGAGGGATGTAGATTGCAGTAGGTGCTGGGAGATGAAGAAGCTTGCACAGGATAGAGTAGCATGGAGAGCTGCATCAAACCAGTCTCTGGACTGAAGACCACGACAATAACAACACTAACCACGTAGGTACACAGGCATGCTGGCTGAATTTTTCGGAATAGGAAATGGGAAGCAGTGGCACACAAAATGAAACCATACGTCATCGGGTGAACCATAAATGAACCATGGCCAAACGCAGAGTCAAGAAAGAAGCGATCGAGCTACAGAGACGACAGTACTTGAGGACCGAGCAATCGTCAGAGAGGCACTCACGGCCTGCATTCACCATTATCATAGATCCGACGTGCAACTCGTTCTTCAGGGACCACAAGGACCTCTAAAAGGTGGCTTACGGAAGGGCAGCTGAGCTCTAATTTCTGTATACCAACAAGCCCGTTTGCAGAGGCACTGGGCACATGCGGACTGAAACCTCGTTGATTGGATTAGAATTGTCATCAGCGATGAGTCCCGCTACGAACTGAGCCCTGGAGAGCAATGAGATACCAATGTGATATGGCGCGACGGCCAGATGTGATATTTTGGGGTGCAATTTTTTTCATAGCAGGATCACTTTGGCTGTCATCTGCGGCACTCTTACAACAGAGCGTCGATGATATTTTGCGCTCCATTTTGTTGCCCTTCATGTCAAGCTATCATGAGCTTACGTTTCAACAAGATAATTCCCGCCCGCACACTGCGAGAGTTTCTACGGCTTGTCTTCGTGCTTGCCAAACCCTAACCCGGCCCACGAAGTGGCCGGGCCTCTGCCCAGTTGAGAATGGTTGGAACTTTATGGGCAGGGACCTCCAGCCAGCTCGGGATTTTGGCGTTCTAATCGAAGGTACAGAGTCACCGTAATGTTTATCAGGCTTCTCTTTAATCTTCTGAGGCGTTTTGCATTTCATAAAGTAGCGTTTAATCACCACACGAAATTATTTTTCCTCCATTTTTTGACAATCACTCGACTTCCTTGATTCGCACGAATTCCAAACACAAAGAAATAGACCAATATGGCTGAAACTTGGTGTGCGTTCTTCCCAAAGATGCTACTAACTAAACAAGACCTCGATACGCGTCGGTGGTGCCATCTCTCGCACTTTGCACGGACTTTTCAAACGCCCCTCGTAAACACACAAAAATGACTTGTTTCTCAAAATTAGAATTACTTTATCAAATGCAGAGATCATGGTAGATTTTAGTAGTTGAACTTCTCCTGTTTCACAACTCAGCCAAGTCTCTAGTGATTTTAACATCAGCGGTGTGTTACACTTTCTTCCAATGTGACGCAACGTAAATTACATACATTCTTCTTCACATGCTTCACATAAACAGACAAAGCTTTTAAAGAAGCTATCTTAAGGGGAGCCTCTGCTCTTTTACCCTAATAGACGTGTCAGTATCACGTAAACAAGCGAGTAGAGCAGCTCCCGAAATAGTTATGAAATGCATCAATATTTACATCTTCTTGGTTATTACACCACACAGATTTACAAACATTTTAACGGACTTATGAAGGCTTGATAGTAATACAGAACATGTGGCAACCAGTTTGACCCTGTGAGTCTCCAAGATATGAATTGGTATGGTGTATTTTACCTAGCCACAGGCCTCCCTTTATTGTGATAGTAGGTCAGAAGTTATCACTGTGTGCCGAACCGAGATTCAAGTCAAAATCTCTGTGTTTCACAGTGCAATGTGACGGCTACACAAGAAAAATTGGGTACACAGATTTAAATTGTCATGTAGAACTATAGAAAAAGATATTCCGCATAATAATTCTCTTTCAGTTTCATTTACTTTGTCGTGAGTACTGTCCTGCATATGTCTGTCTTATTATTTACTCTGTAGTGATTACTGTCATGCTTATCTCTTTCATATTCCTTGTTTTTGAACCAGTCTTTTTTTACCTTCCTTTCGCGACCCATGGTTATTTCCGTCAAGAATAATCTCGAAGATCCCTCTATTGTGGTTAAAAATCCATCTTAGTCCCAGCATAAACGATCCTCATCGAGAAGGTTGAGTTACCGGAAATAAAGAAACTGTGACACTCGACTCCCTGTGTTCGGCCGTGAGATCCAGAGGGCTGTAGATACCGGAGCAGTGGTCTGATCTACTCACGTTTGAATTCGGAGAACATTCGACACGGTTCGGCTCTGCTGCTTATAAGTTAGCCTTAGATTCAGCACTTCGCTTCTTGTTTTATTGCAGTCATGAGTCGTATGATGCAGCTACATCTACATCTACATCTACATTTATACTCCGCAAGCCACCCAACGGTGTGTGGCGGAGGGCACTTTACGTGCCACTGTCATTACCTCCCTTTCCTGTTCCAGTCGCGTATGGTTCGCGGGAAGAACGACTGTCTGAAAGCCTCCGTGCGCGCTCTAATCTCTCTAATTTTACATTCGTGATCTCCTCGGGAGGTATAAGTAGGGGGAAGCAATATATTCGATACCTCATCCAGAAACGCACCCTCTCGAAACCTGGCGAGCAAGCTACACCGCGATGCAGAGCGCCTCTCTTGCAGAGTCTGCCACTTGAGTGTATTAAACATCTCCGTAACGCTATCACGGTTACCAAATAACCCTGTGACGAAACGCGCCGCTCTTCTTTGGATCTTCTCTATCTCCTCCGTCAACCCGATCTGGTACGGATCCCATACTGATGAGCAATACTCAAGTATACGTCTAACGAGTGTTTTGTAAGCCACCTCCTTTGTTGATGGACTACATTTTCTAAGCACTCTCCAATGAATCTCAACCTGGTACCCGCCAGGCTCCTCTTGCTAGTTTGACTTCCGTAACTTTTTTCTTACCTACTCAACTAATGCACCCTACATTCATTTGAAACTATTGTTGATTCAATTATTCAAGTCCAGGTCCACACTTATAGTTTTTACCTCTACCTCCCCCGCCATTACCAAGTTAACTATTACATGAACCTACCAATTTAACCCTTGTCTTAGTAAAGTTTTTTTGTAAACATTTTTCTCCCCAGTTCGATCAGTATTCATTCGTTGCTTAATATAACCATCTAATCTTCAGCACTGTTCTGTATCAACAGGTCTCCGATACTTTTACTGTCTTGCTATCGGCACTGCTTATTGCGCAGTTCTCACTTCCTTATACACTCCTGGAAATGGAAAAAAGAACACATTGACACCGGTGTGTCAGACCCACCATACTTGCTCCGGACACTGCGAGAGGGCTGTACAAGCAATGATCACACGCACGGCACAGCGGACACACCAGGAACCGCGGTGTTGGCCGTCGAATGGCGCTAGCTGCGCAGCATTTGTGCACCGCCGCCGTCAGTGTCAGCCAGTTTGCCGTGGCATACGGAGCTCCATCGCAGTCTTTAACACTGGTAGCATGCCGCGACAGCGTGGACGTGAACCGTATGTGCAGTTGACGGACTTTGAGCGAGGGCGTATAGTGGGCATGCGGGAGGCCGGGTGGACGTACCACCGAATTGCTCAACACGGGGGGCGTGAGGTCTCCACAGTACATCGATGTTGTCGCCAGTGGTCGGCGGAAGGTGCACGTGCCCGTCGACCTGGGACCGGACCGCAGCGACGCACGGATGCACGCCAAGACCGTAGGATCCTACGCAGTGCCGTAGGGGACCGCACCGCCACTTCCCAGCAAATTAGGGACACTGTTGCTCCTGGGGTATCGGCGAGGACCATTCGCAACCGTCTCCATGAAGCTGGGCTACGGTCCCGCACACCGTTAGGCCGTCTTCCGCTCATGCCCCAACATCGTGCAGCCCGCCTCCAGTGGTGTCGCGACAGGCGTGAATGGAGGGTCGAATGGAGACGTGTCGTCTTCAGCGATGAGAGTCGCTTCTGCCTTGGTGCCAATGATGGTCGTATGCGTGTTTGGCGCCGTGCAGGTGAGCGCCACAATCAGGACTCCATACGACCGAGGCACACAGGGCCAACACCCGGCATCATGGTGTGGGGAGCGATCTCCTACACTGGCCGTACACCTCTGGTGATCGTCGAGGGGACACTGAATAGTGCACGGTACATCCAAACTGTCATCGAACCCATCGTTCTACCATTCCTAGACCGGCAAGGGAACTTGCTGTCCCAACAGGACAATGCACGTCCGCATGTATCCCGTGCCACCCAACGTGCTCTAGAAGGTGTAAGTCAACTACCCTGGCCAGCAAGATCTCCGGATCCGTCCCCCATTGAGCATGTTTGGGACTGGATGAAGCGTCGTCTCACGCGGTCTGCACGTCCAGCACGAACGCTGGTCCAACTGAGGCGCCAGGTGGAAATGGCATGGCAAGCCGTTCCACAGGACTACATCCAGCATCTCTACGATCGTCTCCATGGGAGAATAGCAGCCTGCATTGCTGCGAAAGGTGGATATACACTGTACTAGTGCCGACATTGTGCATGCTCTGTTGCCTGTGTCTATGTGCCTGTGGTTCTGTCAGTGTGATCATGTGATGTATCTGACCCCAGGAATGTGTCAATAAAGTTTCCCCTTCCTGGGACAATGAATTCACGGTGTTCTTATTTCAATTTCCAGGAGTGTATAATGCTTAGTCGCAAACAAATGCTATCTGAAAAGGCTTCCTAAAAGAACTTTATATGCTCTGCTAACATATCTCTCGTTATCTGGAACGGTGTTCTTGCTATTGACATTCCAGTTTATATCATCTTTAGCTCCCGAAATATTAAAACGTATCTATTACTTTCAGTATCTTATTCCTTAGCTAATTTCCTCACTACCACGACACTTAAGTTGACTACCTTACTCGTTTTACAATGGGTTATGTTTATCTTACAATCTATAATCAATCATCCACTCCATTTAACTGACAAGGGGTCTCTGACACAACTATAATTTATAAGCAAATCTTATACATTCCTCCTCCCTGGACTTCAATTTCTTACCCATTTCTCCTTAAAATCCTTTGCTACTTGCTCTTCCGAAGTCTGTTTTAATGCAGGTTTCCACGCTAATCTTACATGCGTTTGAACATGCTTACTATAATCAAGCCTTTTGTCTCCCTTTGCAATTCCCCCCCCAACCTCATTTCCCTCTATTGCCAAATTAACGATACCTTTATGCCTCAGGATGTGTCCTACCAACTGACCCATTCTTTCAATCAAGTTGTGCTATAAATTTCTCTCCAAATAGAATCAGTTGTTCCATAAAGCTCTTTTCTTGCTAATTCAGTTCAGTAAGCATAACTTCCTCACTATACTCATTTAATTTCAGCATGCTTTTCTAGCACCAAAATTCATACTCTATTCTCTTCTTATTTCAAAAGTTTATCGGCCAGATTTTCCTTCTATACACGGCTACACTCAAAATACCTCAACAAAAGACTTCATTAGACTTAAATTTATTGTGCATGTTGACAAAGATTTCTTTCTTAGAGACCTTTTCCTTGATACTATTAGTCTGCATTTTATGCTACATCGACTTCGGCCACCGTCAGCTAATTTGCTGCCTAAATGGTGACACTCGTTTACAGTTTATTCTCATTTCCTAATCCAATTCTGTTTACATAATTTGATTTCATTCTATCACATACCATTACCCATGTATTGCTTTGATCGATGGTCATCTTGCAACCTCTTTTCAAGTTGCTATGCACCCCATTCAGCTATCGTTCCAAGTTCTTTGCCGTCTCTGACACAATTACATTGTCATCGATAAACCTTCAAGTTTTTCTTTGCTCTTAATTTTAATTTACTTTCCAAATTTCTCCTTGATTTCCATTAGTCTTTAAACCGAGATTCCCAAGCAGACACTGGATTGCATGGGGAACCGGGTAGCAGATATATACTTGGATCACAGTTTAATAATGAAGAAATCAAGTTATTGAAGAAAGAAAGAAGAGCAAAAATTATCAGAAAAGTCAGAAATAAGCTTAAGTCACATTGGCATGTACACAACAGGAAATGTAACGAAACTAAAGCGAAAAGGCTGCTGGAGAAATGTGAAGAAATCGAATGGAAAACGGTCATTGGAAGGAAAAATTCAGAATATAGAAAAGAAAAAATGTGGTCAATGAAAACAAAAGCAAAGTTGTCGAATTTGAAAGCGCAAAGGAGTGAGCTGACAGGTAGAAAGGCTTCCACAATTGTGACGGCTTCTACAATGGGGTAGGAATTATTTGCTGAAGTAATGGAAGGAGAAATTTGAGTCAATTTGGTATCCAGTATTAGACAAGATAATGTATGACTTAGAATAAAAGAAAGTAGAAAGAGTATATAACATTAATTCAGTTTTGAAAGTCATTATGTATCGGTGTAAAATCTATGAGGCTGGAATGCTTGCCATCAGACTTGTGGAAGAATATCATCCACACAATCCCGAAAGCTGCAAGGGCAGATAAGTGCAAGAACTATCGCACAATCATCTTGAAAGTCTCCTGTCATATTAAAAAGGGTCCTAAATCCGTGCAGTGTAAAATATGTGAAAGGCTACTGTTAGCATTCTCTCTATTATTCTAGACTGGGTCCAAGCTACCATTCTTTTCTCTCTCCCTACTTAGGTTGCGTCACTAACTGAAAGCTTGGCGCTCTCTGATAATTTTAATAAGAGTCCCGATACGGAACTCACATACTTAATAATCTCGTTAGGAAAATAACTGTTACTTTATTTTCATTAACTTTCTTTTATTACTCATTTTGTTTACTGGCCCACTAAAATTTGAGTCTGGTAACGGATTAAAAAAACAAAAAGCAACGGATAACTTTACTACATTCATTCAACCTAACGGTTAGAATAACATGCCTATTTATACTAATAAGAAATTTTATGTCATTATTTGATTGAATACATTAAGTATGGGATGGGATTTTAATACATAAGCCATTGTTCCTTTTTAAACATTGAATCCGAGTGATTTGTTGATGAAACAAGTTAGATACACACCAATGAAACCACTCTCGTCAACATACTACAACGTCATTGCCCTACTTCACAGAAAAGTTACAGTTCTCTACATACCAATACTAAGTATTGATGAGGAATAGCCAGGATTTGTTCATGTAAGGACACTTCATGGGACAGACGTCTTGTAATCACACACTTGTTCATGCATCGAAAAACATAAATGAAAGTAGTTTTCCTCTACCGGTAGCCACTATGAGGTCCATTGCATACTCTGCAGAGAAATCGTAGCAAGTGCCAAAACACAAAAATTTCATTACATTTTGGAATACAAAAGTAAAATGGAGATCACCAAATCCACTTCTCGGAGAATTCCAAATTGACCATGTGGCTATCTCACTTCATTGTCAAGAAGAAATTCAAAACACAAAAGTGCTGAAAAGCCTTGATGTTGATTCAGACCACTATTTGACTACGATTAAATTCAGACCACTCCCATTTCGAAAAGAGAAGAAAACCTTTTACAAAATTCCAAAATATAACACAGAAACTTTAAAAAATGAAGAAATTAAACAACGGTTTCAAAGAGCATTGCACAAAGATAGCGATGGCATATCCACAATAAATAAGGAAGCGGGATGGGAGGAGATCAAAAACGAAATAGTTGAAATAGCAAAAGAAAATTGTCTCGTGAAAAGAGTAAGAAGACACCCATGGTGGGACAATGAATGTGATGAGAACCTGGAGAAGAGACAGAAATTGTGGCAGAAATGGAACTCCACAAAAGATCCTCAAGATCTTGACAATTTTAAAATCCAGAGAAGAGAAACAGCTAAGCTTTTCCGTAATAAAAAAAGAAGACAATTTCAGGATAACCTAGAACAGATTGAGGAAGACTTTAAAAGAAATAATTCTAGAGATTTCTACAAAACTTTTAGAAAACAGCTAACCAAATACCAATCCCCAAATTTATGTTTTAAAGATGAAGAGAACAAGCTAGGTTTGACAAACAAGACTAATTGTGAAATATTAGCAAAATATTTCGAGAATCTACTAAATTGTGAACCCCCCAAAGATAAAATGAGTTTAGAAAACCACCGAAATACTAATACCGAGTCAAAACCTCCAGACGCTGAAGAAATAAAACACATAATACACAGTCTAAAAAACAATAAAGCCCCGGGTGAAGACTCCATAGTACCAGAAATCCTAAAAATAATGGATACCAACCTCCCACAAGTTTTGGAACATATGTTTAAGAAGATCTGGGACGAAGAAAGAATTCCTGAAGACTGGCAGTGTGCCCTGATACACCCACTACACAAAAAGGGGGATAAGATGAATGTTAATAATTATAGAGGGATCTCGCTACTACCAGTAGGATACAAAATTTTGTCAAGGAAATTACTTCAAATCGTGGAGCCAGTTCTGGATAAAAAAATAGGTGAATATCAAGCAGGTTTTAGACAAGGTAGATCCTGTGTTGAACAAATATTTAACCTGAAAACACTAATTCGTTACAGAATCTCAAGAGGCCAGAGATTTGCAATAGTTTTGTAGATTTCAAAAAAGCATACGACTCGGTAGATAGAGAAACATTACTGAAAGTATTGGAAGAATTTGGGGTCGATAAGAAAACAATTCAAATTATCAAACAGACGCTAACAAACAGTAAGGCCAAAGTTAAATTTATGGGTGAAATTTCAAGGAAGTTCGAAATTAAAACAGGTGTTAGACAAGGTGATGGTTTATCCCCAATCCTCTTCAACTGCGTACTGGAAAAGATATTGAGAATATGGAAAGAAGAACTCAAAGGCACCAAGAATGACATCAGAATTGGAACAAAAAAAGAAAAAATAGAAGGGGACTGTTTAGCTTTTGCAGACGATCTGGCAATAATTACAGAAAACGAAGAAATAGCTCAGAATTACTTGGAGAAACTACAAGAAGTTTCGGCCAGAGCTGGACTGCAGATTTCATTTGAAAAAACCGTGTATATGTCTAATCATAGAAATAACAAGAAAAATCTTATTACTAAATACGGCAATATTAAGAGAGTAGAAAAATTTAAGTATTTAGGTGAAATAATTCAAGTGAATGGTTTAGACAAGAGTGCAAACCAGGCGAGAGCAAGGAAAATGGAATTTGCTTTTCAAAAAACCAAAGACATATATAACAAAAAAAACATTTCGATTCAAGCTAAATTAAAACATTATAAAACTGTCATTAGACCAGAATGCCTGTATGCATCGGAGTGCCTAACTCTTAACAAAAAGGGGGAAATAGAAAACATGGAAAGGAAAGAAAGGAAAATTTTGAGAAAAATATTAGGACCGAGAAAGATTGGAGAAGAGTACAAGCTAAAGAGTAATAAGGAAATATACAAAACTATTGAGAAAGTGAGTGATGCAATGCGTAAACGCAGACTAACGTTTTATGGTCACCTGTCGAGGATGGATGGAAACAGACTAACAAGAAAAGTGTTTGAACATAGTAACAGGAACGAAAAAACCAACAATAAATGGATACAGATGGTGAAAAAGGATTTGGCCTATTTTAATGTCACCCGTGAGTCAATCAGGGACAGGAAAAAGTTTAGACAAATAGTGAACGAAATTAAGTGTTTTCCAGAAGAAACGAAACTAAAGAATAATAACAGGAAATGGTCGGAAGAGCGGAGGAGGAACCATTCGAAAATGATGAGGAAATATTGGGAAGAGAGAAAAAAGATCAAAAAGCCGGGCAAGTGAATTGTTGAACGTGGTCCAAAGATGGCCGAAATCGAAAGAAGAAGAAGAAAGAAAAATAATCCCGATATGCAATTTTAATTCTACTCTGCGGATTTAGATGTGTCCATTGACTGACAAAGAACTGAATTTCAGTGTACTCTTAGTGGCAAATAGTTGAACACCACAGAAACCTACATATTCCGACAAAAAAAAAAGCAGCTTAAATTTAGAAACTTCCGCATACATCACTCAAGCACCTCCTACGATAACTAACATAGTTTCCCCTCAATATACAAAATGCTGAGTAATATACACTCCTGGAAATTGAAATAAGAACACCGTGAATTCATTGTCCCAGGAAGGGGAAACTTTATTGACACATTCCTGGGGTCAGATACATCACATGATCACACTGACAGAACCACAGGCACATAGACACAGGCAACAGAGCATGCACAATGGCGGCACTAGTACAGTGTATATCCACCTTTCGCAGCAATGCAGGCTGCTATTCTCCCATGGAGACGATCGTAGAGATGCTGGATGTAGTCCTGTGGAACGGCTTGCCATGCCATTTCCACCTGGCGCCTCAGTTGGACCAGCGTTCGTGCTGGACGTGCAGACCGCGTGAGACGACGCTTCATCCAGTCCCAAACATGCTCAATGGGGGACAGATCCGGAGATCTTGCTGGCCAGGGTAGTTGACTTACACCTTCTAGAGCACGTTGGGTGGCACGGGATACATGCGGACGTGCATTGTCCTGTTGGAACAGCAAGTTCCCTTGCCGGTCTAGGAATGGTAGAACGATGGGTTCGATGAAGGTTTGGATGTACCGTGCACTATTCAGTGTCCCCTCGACGATCACCAGTGGTGTACGGCCAGTGTAGGAGATCGCTCCCCACACCATGATGCCGGGTGTTGGCCCTGTGTGCCTCGGTCGTATGCAGTCCTGATTGTGGCGCTCACCTGCACGGCGCCAAACACGCATACGACCATCATTGGCACCAAGGCAGAAGCGACTCTCATCGCTGAAGACGACACGTCTCCATTCGTCCCTCCATTCACGCCTGTCGCGACACCACTGGAGGCGGGCTGCACGATGTTGGGGCGTGAGCGGAAGACGGCCTAACGGTGTGCGGGACCGTAGCCCAGTTTCATGGAGACGGTTGCGAATGGTCTTCGCCGATACCCCAGGAGCAACAGTGTCCCTAATTTGCTGGGAAGTGGCGGTGCGGTCCCCTACGGCACTGCGTAGGATCCTACGGTCTTGGCGTGCATCCGTGCGTCGCTGCGGTCCGGTCCCAGGTCGACGGGCACGTGCACCTTCCGCCGACCACTGGCGACAACATCGATGTACTGTGGAGACCTCACGCCCCACGTGTTGAGCAATTCGGCGGTACGTCCACCCGGCCTCCCGCATGCCCACTATACGCCCTCGCTCAAAGTCCGTCAACTGCACATACGGTTCACGTCCACGCTGTCGCGGCATGCTACCAGTGTTAAAGACTGCGATGGAGCTCCGTATGCCACGGCAAACTGGCTGACACTGACGGCGGCGGTGCACAAATGCTGCGCAGCTAGCGCCATTCGACGGCTAACACCGCGGTTCCTGGTGTGTCCGTTGTGCCGTGCGTGTGATCATTGCTTGTACAGCCCTCTCGCAGTGTCCGGAGCAAGTATGGTGGGTCTGACACACCGGTGTCAATGTGTTCTTTTTTCCATTTCCAGGAGTGTAGATAAATATTACACACTAAGTACATTCAAGCTGCTGACAACAATAATAGCTTCGGGGAGTGGCCGCGCGGTTAGGGTCGCCATGTCAAGGATAGCCGGGCTCCTGCTGCCGGACGTTCGTGTCTTCCCTCGGGCATGGGTGTGTGTCTCTTGTTCTTAGCATATGTTAGTTTAAGTAGTGTTTAAGTCTAGGGACCGATGACCTCAGCAGTTTGGTCTCTTAGGAATTCACGCACATTTGAACGTTTGAACAATAACATACAGAAGAATGGAAGGGAAATTTTAAGATCAGTTAGACGAGTAGTAGTATGTTATTCTGCCTTACGGCAGGTATTGTCATGAGTTAAGCCTCTTCAACTTTTGTCTGTCCGTAGCCAGTCTTTCCATTTCTGAATATTTGTCTCCTTTCATATGTCCACCATTTGATACCTTCTTTTTCCTCTTCCCCTTTTTCCCTTCACCATTCCTTCTATTCCTCCCTTCAATAAACAGTCCCTCCTCAAACAATGTCCAATCCAGTTCCGTTTTATCTTTCTGATAACTTTCAGCACGTTTCTTTCTTCTCCAACTCTTCTTAATAATTCTTCATTCCTTACTCGGTCTTCCCATTTCACTTTTTCCATTCTTTTCCATATCCACATCTCTAGTGCCTCAAATCTTCTTTCATCTTTCTTCCTCAATGTCCAAGTCTCCGCACCATAAAGTGCGGATGTAACATTTGGCAAGTATTTTCCTCAGATCTTTGTTTAGTAGCCCACAAAGTGATTTCTGTTTCCTCTTGAATCCTTCTTTTGCTATTGCAATTTGTAACCTCCCCCTCACTTATCGACCTTAATAACAGTGAAAAATTAAACCGCGTGTACCTAATGGAAATTTGGGAAAAGCAATCGTCACCGAAGTTAATCTGTCGGTAAAGAGGGAGGAAAGGGTACATCTAAATGAACGGAAAAATGCAAATAAAACTGGTGGAAATTAATTTTGAGAAGGGGTAAAGGTAATAAAGAAAGAAAATGTGCGGCCGTTACGTTAACAATTAACTAGCGGTAATTAGGTATTTGAGATTTGGGGGAAATTACAGTCGCCAGTCCTAAGGACAATTACTATAGTAACTGAAAAAGGAAGGTTATTACACATATAATTAGCACTAGAAGCGTGGCAACTGAAGGTTGACACGTGTAGTGTGAAAACTGGAAGTTTGTCAGAAGTAATAAATTTCGCTACACTCTGACTTAATTTAACAAAAGAATTAATAAAACCGGAAAATCTAAAGTTAATTTAGTGACTGAAGTTAATAGTGAGCTTTCTTTCTGAAGCACATCGAAATTCAGTAAAATACGGTTAGTCTTGGACTACCTCAACAATCATTTCAAAAGCTACTTGAATCTACGCAATTTAGAAATAAGAGATTTAACTTTGAACTTGAATTAAATGATTCTGAACAATTAACAATAGTAAAATTTAGTACGTACCAAGCTGAGCTGCAGTCACAGGTAAGCTAAAATACGGTAACAAAACTCGCACTCTTAATTTGTGCTTGTGTAATCTAAATATTGTAGCCAGCTATGAATACTTAAACTGAACTTTGAAATTAAAGCAGTGAAATGGAATGATTGTACTTTAATGCTGGCGTCTGAATTTCAACGACACTCGGGTTCATTTCGGAAAAGGAAGGGACCCTGCTTGGCAATGCAATTGGGACAATGAGCAACAAAGGTTCACGCTAAGTTGCTGTAATTTTGTGATGCAACAATTTTAAAAGTTTGAAAAGCTGAGGTCTGCCATACAGTTCTAAAACTTTACGTGCTTCCAGTCTTCCTTGTTGGTTGATTGAAGGTTTGAAGTTGTCGGTCGAGGAGGTCGAGGAGGAGTCACTCATTGTCGGCCGTCGCTGTTGCAGAAGCTGGATGTTTGCGCGCCTTCTTCTCGACACGGTCACCAGACGAAACGGGCTCTTGATGTACGCCAGCTAATGCTTCCCGTCCGCGACACCGTGTCAGAAACGATTATAGCAAGTCGAGCGCAATTACATGCTGCCAAACCCCGAAAGCGCGGCAACTCGCGGGAGCGTCACACAACACCTGCTCCACTGGCTACTCCAGCCAGACTCTTTTTGCTCTGCCCGCGCTCCACGCGGCAGAGTTCACACTACCAAAGATCCTAAACACTTTTGTTCTCCACACGACCTATCGATGTATTCGTTTGATAGCATAGTTTTCCCTAGGCCAGACCCACCGTATAAATACAAATAATATTCACAAAACAGACCAATTATACATCGACACAAATGCATATATAAACAAATAGTAAAACAATTACAATATACAAAGACACAGAAATGTTATATCTTCAGGTAGCAAAATAAGGAAAAAATTTGGCAGTGCAATAGATGGAAATAGGAGGATATGCATTTCCGGCGTTACAAATTCTTTACCTAATTTCTGTTGAGCAAAACATATCACGCACTATTACACTTCCCAAGTAAATTTTTCATACGGCATTTTCTCCCCTTTCCTCCAATTACCATGTTTTTCGTTTTCTTCTTGTTAATCCTCATTCCATTCTTCTGATTTTGTGTTTAGATCATCTAACATTTGTTCCATCTCTCTTGCACTCTCTGCCATCGCAGCCATGTCGTCTGCCAATCTTATACACTCCACTCTCCGACCCCCTATAAAGCTCCTCTCCTTCCATCAAAACTTTCACTAATAATTTCCTCCGTAGACGAGAATGCATCATTGTAATGCATCGCTTCGTTATGACTGACTCGATACAAGGAGGGGATTGGCAGAGGGCGTGGCTTCACGTTGAGAAAGATGATAACATCACTGATAGCAGTGATGACGTCATTGACAAAAATGATGAAGGCACTGGGTCGATGATCTGGGTGTAGGCGAAAGCCCATTGTAAAAAAGTGAGCCAGTAAGTTGGTATCTGTAATACTATTGCGATCTGAGTTCACTGAAATCCATACAAAAACGCCTACTTGCGAACTGCTTGGTGTATAACTTTCGATTAAAACTGAGTAGTGAAAACAGCTTCGCTAGCTGGTCATTCGGTGTCAGCTCTTGCTACTTATTCAGATCTTTCCTAAAACTTGACTTTAAAATTACGTTTTGATAAAGTGTTGCTAGATCGGTATTAATAAGTTTTTCCCTACTATTACATACAGAATCTAAATGATAATTTAGTAATAATTAATGAACGAAAATATGAGTTCTGCCACGCTGGCAATCGCGCCACCTTGCAGGAGCCATTCAGATCATAGAACCAGTTGGTGCAATTTCTCACCATAGATGTCGAAATTGTGGAAATTCGGTGCCGGCGCATTGCCTACTCATTCCGTTACAGCGACAAACGGCCCTCGCGCTTAATTCTCCATAGGATAAGTTGACTTCGTAGCAGCAGAGGAGAGCTCCGCATACCATCCTCCAAGGAAGCCATGGGTCTGAAGATTGTTGTATAAATATAACCGAAACCCGTCACCTATGTTATTGAGACTTAAGTGTTGTGATCAAGACTGAACTTTAGTTAAAATAGAGTTGCTTAATTATTTACTTTGTAAAATCATGATAATCATAAATTATTTGCAGTTTAGTTTGTATCGTCACATGCTAAATAAATAAATACAGCACTGATTCCGTACAGCGAGATGGCACATTCACACCATTACACTGTCACAGCGGTGGAGGTTACATGAGGGCTTGGTACCATTCCCACACTCTCTACAGTGCTCCAAAGTGACTGGAGTGTCCTTTTAGATGGGTGAGTATTATTTTCTCCAGTGGGCTTAGTTGTGGCGTACTTCCGCTGCAGATCACAGTAAAACAACGGGCCTTATAATGCTCCTATTCTTTAACGGGCTCACTTCACGAGCAAGAAGTACTGAATAATAATAGGGAGGGAAAAGGTCCACGCAACCTATAGAAAAAAGTCGTGCAGCAACATGAAAGAGAAATGTAGCTCACGTCAGAGGACAAAAAAGACGCGAGCGGATCTCGTTCCGGATCACCGAGCGCCGTGCGCTACTCAAGGTGGACTAGTGCAGCGCATAATTAAACAATTGCGCGTGGCGTCTCCGACGGTGACTGAGGGATCGGTTACACAACTGTCTCCCTGTTTGCCAACGCACCGAGTTTGGTCGGGGAAGAGGAAAACACCGCGGCTACCGCACTAACTCGGCCAATTGTGTTCAGTTCCTCCAATTCAAGTAATTGAGTCTAATTCACTTTGCTGGCGTTCCGCCTGTCCCACGAGTCTGTTGTGGAGCGCTGCTGAGCCCAACTTCACAACCTGCCGCGTCTTAAGTCATCGACAGACAACAGGGAAGTTGCAGACGGTGCGCTGGGGCAATGCTGAAGAAATGTCGGCTGAACGCTATAGTAGAGAATATTCTGCATTAAAATAAAAATAAAAATGCGTGGGTGACAAGCGCCAGTGCGCTGAGGAAGACTAAGAAGACCTATTCAAAGGAATGAGAGTAGAGCGTAGAAAACGGCGTAAGAATGAGCAAAGTAAAATATGATACTTTGTTATACGGGGAGTTCAAAAAGTCTCTCCGCAGTGCCGTATGATTGTTAACCGCGCGTGTCGTATGACTGATCGCCTGCCTGGGTTACTTCCCTTCAAGTGGCCTCTCCCAACATTCCACAGTTTCGTTTATCTCAGCCAGCGTCAGTAGTATTGTTGGTGTGTGTCGCTAAGTGTTGACGTGAACGTTTAAGTTTAGTCCCTTTGTTTCCTTGTTGTCACTGTTGAAATGCTAACCATTGAAGAACGTGTGTTTTTAGTCGAACTAGTGTTCAAAGCTGGCGGTAAATACACAGTTTCAGTTCGTCAAACATTTAATTCAGTTTTCCCGGAGACAACAATCCCACATCGCGATACTGTACGATGACATCGGAAGTTCACTGAGGCTTTTTGCGGATGATGCTGTGGTATATCGAGAGGTTGTAACGATGGAAAATTGTACTGAAATGCAGGAGGATCTGCAACGAATTGACGCATGGCGCAGGGAAAGGCAACTGAATCTCAATGTAGACATGTGTAATGTGCTGCGAATACATAGAAAGAAAGATCCCTTATCTATATATGACGGTAGTATCTGTTCCAGAACGAACAGTTACCGTGGATGACCATGCAGCTTTGCTAGAAATGAAATGATAATTAAAAGGACACCCTAGCTGCAAACAGGCGTTGATGTACTTCATTGGGGACATGATGAAAATGTGTGCCCCGACCGGGACTCAAACCCGGGATCTCCTGCTTACATGGCAGAGGCTCTATCCAACTGAGCCACCGCGGGCACAGAGGATAGTGCGTCTGCAGGGACTTATCCCTTGCACGCTCCCCGTGAGATCCACATTCCCAACATGTCCACACCACTACATCCGTAGTGCGCCTAATAGATGTTTGCCCATCATACTCAGTACTCGTGGCAGATTAATCTACCAAGTCCCGTACGAGTTCGGGCATAGCGTGTGCGTTCGCACAAGAAGGTCAAAGGCCGGGAAGCCATATTTTAACTATATATGACGGTAGTATCTGTTCCCGAAAGAACAGTTACCGTGGATGACCGTGCAGCTTTGCTAGAAATGAAATGATAATTAATTGGACACCCTAGCTGCAAACAGGCGTTGATGTTCTTCATAGGGGACATGTTGAAAATGTGTGCCCCGACCGGGACTCGAGACCGGGATCTCCTGCTTATATCGCGGACGCTCTATCCAACTGAGCCACCGCGGGCACAGAGGATAATGCGTCTGCCGGGACTTATCCCTTGCACGCTCCCCGTGAGATCCACATTCCCAACATGTCCACACCACTACATTCGTAGTGCGCCTAATAGATGTTTGCCCATCATACTCATTACTCGTGGCAGATTAATCTACCAAGTCCCGTACGAGTTCGGGCATAGCGTGTGCGTTCGCACGGGACTTGGTAGATTAATCTGCCACGAGTACTGAGTATGATGGGCAAACATCTACACTCCTGGAAATTGAAATAAGAACACCGTGAATTCATTGTCCCAGGAAGGGGAAACTTTATTGACACATTCCTGGGGTCAGATACATCACATGATCACACTGACAGAACCACAGGCACATAGACACAGGCAACAGAGCATGCACAATGTCGGCACTAGTACAGTGTATATCCACCTTTCGCAGCAATGCAGGCTGCTATTCTCCCATGGAGACGATCGTAGAGATGCTGGATGTAGTCCTGTGGAACGGCTTGCCATGCCATTTCCACCTGGCGCCTCAGTTGGACCAGCGTTCGTGCTGGACGTGCAGACCGCGTGAGAAGACGCTTCATCCAGTCCCAAACATGCTCAATGGGGGACAGATCCGGAGATCTTGCTGGCCAGGGTAGTTGACTTACACCTTCTAGAGCACGTTGGGTGGCACGGGATACATGCGGACGTGCATTGTCCTGTTGGAACAGCAAGTTCCCTTGCCGGTCTAGGAATGGTAGAACGATGGGTTCGATAACGGTTTGGATGTACCGTGCACTATTCAGTGTCCCCTCGACGATCATCAGTGGTGTACGGCCAGTGTAGGAGATCGCTCCCCACACCATGATGCCGGGTGTTGGCCCTGTGTGCCTCGGTCGTATGCAGTCCTGATTGTGGCGCTCACCTGCACGGCGCCAAACACGCATACGACCATCATTGGCACCAAGGCAGAAGCGACTCTCATCGCTGAAGACGACACGTCTCCATTCGTCCCTCCATTCACGCCTGTCGCGACACCACTGGAGGCGGGCTGCACGATGTTGGGGCGTGAGCGGAAGACGGCCTAACGGTGTGCGGGACCGTAGCCCAGCTTCATGGAGACGGTTGCGAATGGTCCTCGCCGATACCCCAGGAGCAACAGTGTCCCTAATTTGCTGGGAAGTGGCGGTGCGGTCCCCTACGGCACTGCGTAGGATCCTACGGTCTTGGCGTGCATCCGTGCGTCGCTGCGGTCCGGTCCCAGGTCGACGGGCACGTGCACCTTCCGCCGACCACTGGCGACAACATCGATGTACTGTGGAGACCTCACGCCCCACGTGTTGAGCAATTCGGCGGTACGTCCACCCGGCCTCCCGCATGCCCGCTATACGCCCTCGCTCAAAGTCCGTCAACTGCACATACGGTTCAAGTCCACGCTGTCGCGGCATGCTACCTGTATTAAAGACTGCGATGGAGCTCCGTATGCCACGGCAAACTGGCTGACACTGACGGCGGCGGTGCACAAATGCTGCGCAGCTAGCGCCATTCGACGGCCAACACCGCGGTTCTTGGTGTGTCCGCTGTGCCGTGCGTGTGATCATTGCTTGTACAGCCCTCTCGCAGTGTCCGAAGCAAGTATGGTGGGTCTGACACACCGGTGTCAATGTGTTCTTTTTTCCATTTCCAGGAGTGTATTAGGCGCACTACGAATGTAGTGGTGTGGACATGTTGGGAATGTGGATCTCACGGGGAGCGTGCAAGGGATGTCCCGGCAGACGCATTATCCTCTGTGCCCGCGGTGGCTCAGTTGGATAGAGCGTCTGCCATGTAAGCAGGAGATCCCGGGTTCGAGTCCCAGTCGGGGCACACATTTTCAACATGTCCCCAATGAAGAAGATCCCTTATCATCTACCTACAATATAGCAGGTCAGCAACTGGAAGCAGTTAATTCCATATATTATCCGGGAGTACGCATTAGGAGTGATTTAAAATGGAATGATCACATAAAGCTGATCGTCGGTAAAACAGATGCCAGACTGAGATTCATTGGAAGAATCCTAAGTAAATGCAATCCGAAAACAAAGGAAGTTGGTTACAGTACACTTGTTCGCCCACTGCTCGAATACTGCTCAGCAGTGTGGGATCCGTAGCAGATAGCGTTGATAGAAGAGATAGAGAAGATCCAACGGAGAGCAGCGCGGTTCGTTACAGGATCATTTAGTAATCGCGAAAGCGTTACGGAGATGATAGATAAACTCCGGTGGAAGACTCTGCAGGAGAGACGCTCAGTAGCTCGGTAAGGGCTTTTGTTGAAGTTTTGAGAACATACCTTCACCGAGGAGTCAAGCAGTATATTGCTCCCTCCTACGTATATCTCGCGAAGAGACCATGAGGTTAAAATCAGAGTGATTAGAGCCCACACAGAGGCATACCCACAATCCTTCTTTCCACGAACAGCACGAAACTGGAATAGAAGGGAGAACCGATAGAGGTACTCAAGGTACCCTCCGCCACACACTGTCAGGTGGCTTGCGGAGTATGGATGTAGATGTAGATGTAGAGAGTTGATTAACAAATTTCGAAGTACGGTTTCAGTGACAGATGCGCCGAGAAGTGGTCGCCCTAACGTTTTGTCTGAGGATAAACTACTCGATATTTCCGATAAAATGTCCGTGAGTCCGAACGAACAAGTCAGTAAGAACCCCCCCCCCCCTCCCACGGCCCACACAGCTGTATGAAAAAAATTAGAACTTTTCCCACACAATGTGACAGTCGTGCAAGAACTGAAAAATGGTGATCAAGGCAAGAGACTACATTGTTGTCAATGGTTCAAAAATTTCGTTGAACAAAATGGAAGGGATATTCTTAATGAAACGTTTTTCACTGATGAGGCGTGGTTTCATTTATCCGGATACATCAACTCACAAAATTCTCGTATGTGGAGTACTGTAAATCCATAAAGGACCACAACATTCTGTGAAAATACGAGTTTGGTTTGCAATTTCTAGACGTTGGATTGTGGGTCCCATATTTTTCAACGAAACAATAAACGCACAACGATACTGCAATGATATTCTGTACCCAATCATGTTGTTGTTGTTGTGGTCTTCAGTCCTGAGACTGGTTTGATGCAGCTCTCCATGCTACTCTATCCTGTGCAATCTTCTTCATCTCCCAGTACCTACTGCAGCCTACATCCTTCTGAATCTGCTTAGTGTATTCATCTCTTGGTCTACCTCTACGATTTTTACCCTCCACACTGCCCTCCAATGCTAAATTTGTGATCCCTTGATGCCTCAAAACATGTCCTACCAACCGATCCCTTCTTCTAGCCAAGTTGTGCCACAAACTTCTCTTCTCCCCAATCCTATTCAATACCTCCTCATAGGAGAACTTAAGTGAAATACTGAACGGTTATTTTCAACAGGATTGTGCAACCGCGCATACAGCTCGCGTTTCAGTGTCACTGCTAGCTTATGTTTTTGGTGATCGCATAATTTCACAGGGACTTTGGCCTCCACGATCGCCTGACCTAACACCACCTGACTTTTACGTCTGGGGTGCAGCGAAAGCAACTGTCTATAAAAACCGTCCAAAATCCATCGATGAATTGAAAACTTTCACTGCTTCTGTTACAGAAGAAATGTTACAGCTTGAGTTTGGAAATATGATTAGACGAATTGAATTGTGTATTAAACAACAGGGGGACAGTTTCAACATTTAATGTGAAAATTTGTAAGTAAAAATGAATAATCAACAAATTAATAACTTGTCTTTCACTGAGTTTCATTTCGATGTATTCACTGCGGCATACTGCAAGCGCGGCTAACAATGATACGACACTGCGGAGAGACTTCCTGATTACCACGTAGATGGTGTTTCAGCAGCCCCTACAGATGTTGTTTTATGAAACGTCACACGATAGAACAATGTTGATGTCCAGTTGGCTCTGGACTTGTGAAGCACATTGTCAAAATGGCGCAGAATAAGTGGTAAAGAATTTGTTTATGAAACTATTTTAGAATATTAACGCAGTGACTCATTCATTAATCTTTTCATTGGGCTCCATAGCGGAAAGTTGTTCTTCCATGCTTTTCGTTTTGATATCTCCTGTTAATTTCGTTGTTTCCGGTGCTGAAACACGCTGTATAAGAGAGCTTTTCTGAACCATTTACGAAAGATTAAGTACTATAAACGGAATAAACCAACACAGCCATCCAAAACCTATATGTCTGCTATGATTCCGTTCACTAAATATCGCCCAAAGCTCTGAGAGGCTGTCGCCTGTCTTTATGCCGTTACTGATACAGCGGTAGTGCGGGTTGCATAAAGCGAAATCAGTAGGGGCACCTGAATTATCCTGTATGTATATGATGTATAAAACCGTTGTTGTTGTTGTTGTTGTGGTCTTCAGTCCTGAGACTGGTTTGATGCAGCTCTCCATGCATACAGTAAAGCTGCATGTCCTCGGGAAAAATTACGGCTGTAGTTTCCCCTTGCTTTCAGCCGTTCGCAGTACCAGCACAGCAAGGCCGTTTTGGTTAATGTTACAAGGCCAGATCAGTCAATCATTTTAAATGATTTAGAGGAGGTAAAAAGAAACATTTTCTTAGCTGACAATAATGTCACAATGCGCTATTTCCACGCAAGGTGACCATGAAAGTTTTGACGCTAGTGATGTTCAGAGTCGGTTTTCGAACTGTCATGTGATGAATATTGTTAGAGATATTTGCTGAAAAAATGTAACGTACACGAACATCACTAGCGTCAAAACCCTCATGGACAGCTAGAGGGGAAACGGCGCACCTTTGACATTTTGTGCGCCTATGGCAGTTTCGTCAGATACTGTAATATGAAAGTTACATTTGATTGCCATTTTCATACGCGATTAATGCGCCAGCAGTTTCAAGATATGTGATAACTACACTTAAGCATTCTGAACGTAATGAAGTCTCACAAAATATGTCAATGAATTACATACACATCATATCCTCAATTTTGAAAGAGACTGAAATTAAAATGTTGGCGTGTACTATTTGTATTGGGATTGTGGAAGAGAGGGTTTTGGGAAATGGGAAATAAGGAAATACTAAGACCACAGGTAAAGTTAGACGGATAACAGCGCCCTTTGCCTCCGCTTATATTTGCTATATGCAATTTTTTTAAAAAACAATGCCTCAAAAGTGTTAAGAAAAGTTATGAAAGTTATATTATCTGTACAATACAGCCAACCTGTTGCAACAAGATTTTACTTTATCCTGGTTTCGATATCGATATGGCTGTCTTCATCAGAAAAGCAAAATATTACTTAATAACGTTACAACACCATTAATACGGAAAAGAAAAAGGCTAGATGATTATAATCCGAACAGATTTATAAGGAAACTTTACTCACATGTGCTAACAGATGAAAAGATTTAAGACCAAAATGTTCTCGTCACATAAAATACTTCATAACAAGATAATATTTAAACCATATAAAAATTACAGATATTGAAACTGACGAAGTTGGTGATTGTCAGTAAAATTATAGCTACATGAGGTAGGACATTATACACTGCTAAGGGCTGTAAGAGGAAATAGGCACTGGCGGTGGCATGAGAACGTTCAAATGTTCAAATGTGTGTGAAAGAGAATAAAGATTATGGACTTAATATCATTGAAGAATCAGAATTTTTCAAACTCCTTTCTCTTAATGATGGTTTCATGCTGAACGAACTGTTGCAGCTATGTAAGAAGAATTTCTTCAGTGGTATAAAGACCTTAATTATAAACACCTAAAATTAACTTCTTATTTTCCTCAGAGCAGACACTAAAATATCGTCTTCTTGTTTCGTTCTTATTTACTACATTTTAGTCGTTTTCACAGAAAATGTACAGAATAACTGCTATTACATTTTCCTACATTAATTTCAATTTTCATAACACTGGTTATTGACTCTTGAGATGTACTCTTACATCCTATTTAAAATGTTTTTGTAATTTAGCCAGGTGATTTATTGGATTGTTAATAGATGGCGCGGTTTGTTCCGTGGCCATGTTGTGAAAACTTCGGCCTGTGAGCCTCTTAACCTGATGACACCTCCAGTGCCTGTTTCCTCTTGTAGTCCTTAGCGATGTGTAATGTGCAACGCCATGTAGCTATAATTTTACTGACAGTTACCAACTTTGTCGTTTCTAGTGCCTGAAATTTCAAGTGTGTTAAACATTATATTTTTATCAGGTATTTGGTATGACGAGATCATTTTATCCGTCTTTTACTACATGTGAGTATAATCTTCTCATAAATATATCTGGCTTAATAACCATTATTTCTTGATTTTTCTCTGTGTTAATGGTATTGTAAGCTTTTTATGTAATTGTTTGCATTTTCTAATGAAGAGACCTACAGTCGGTGTCGAAACTAGGGTAAAGCAAAATCTTGTTGCGACCAGTTGGTTGTATTGTATGTATCATATTCTTACTTATATGGCTGCTATCTTGCAGCCATGTTTAAAATTGAAAGTTATAAGAATTTACATTTCTTTACAACTGTAGACTTTAAAATGAAGTGGTATGAAGTAACGTGTACATGTCATCGGCTGTCGTGTTCTAAGATCAGGACCATACACAGACTTCTTGTGTCTAGGGTAGCATTCACAGTGAAACTGCACGAAATGTAATGCACCAAACTACTGAGGCGGTGCGCCGTCCCCCAATTCGAATCCGACCGGTGGATTCACGATGAGGGTTGGTGTGTCGACTGGCCTGGATGTGGTTTTCAGGTGGTTTATCACATCCCGTTGCGTGAATACTGGGTCGGTAGCCATGTCTCGTCTCATTTTCACGATTCGGAAACGTTTAGAAAACTTTTGATCACTTTCAAATGAATAACACTAGAAGCCAACAGTTGGGGTGCACGTGCTCCGTCCTGGTGTGGGTGGGAGGTAATAGGGTGGCGGCTGGAAGAACACCTGGTCGCCCACTTAAAGAAACCATGTCAAATTGGTTAATAAACATGCCGTCAGTGCACCGATACGGGACAAAGGCACAAAAAAAAGAAGCAGAGTTAGTGCACCAAAATACAAGTGCTCGTATGAAAACTGCTAATGTGTGTAGCTACAAATAACAAGAGATTAAAGTAGAAATAATCAAGTAAATTTTTATTTTATTTTATTGCCACCCTAGTATCGATATTATTCCCATCTTCAGCAAAATTTTCATTACTGCGGAGAAATAGCAACAGTATAAATATGAATATAAATATCTCCAGCATGTTGTGTTTTGCATGAGTTTAAAGACTATCTTTTCATTTGCCACATATATACTGCTGTTTTAGCACATGCCAAATACATTTGCTGATGACGTTAATGTAATTATCCCTTTACATAATCGTGGTAATCAGCATATAAATTTTGATATTGTGCAACTGGAGAGATACTGTTTATCTATATTGAACAGATTCATTCTGCGTTTAGTTATCCATAACACATTGTGTAATATTTTTGAATCATTTGAAAATGGAGTAACAACGAAACGCGTAAGGTATAATGAAGTCAATAAAATGCTGCGGTCAATACCAGTAGTGTTATTTCTGGAATTTGTTAAATGTGTGTATTGGACTATGGTTGTGATTAATACATCTAGAAATTTTATTTCATTACGTTCTTCTTGTTCGATTGCAGTTGTATTATTTTCATGCAAGTTATTCAATTGTGGGTGGAAATATTTCTTTTTCTTTTCGTTCAAATGGGATTAGTGTGCCATCTTCAACGAAACCGTTGAAAATGTTAAAAATAACATATATACCCATGATAAAATAAGCGCAGTAGAAATAAAATTTATCACATTAATAAAATTACCCCTCTCCTAAAATTCAGGCTCAATAACCAACTACATTTTCAAGAACACCCTCTAACAATGGGAAATTACCTCGCTGCTACACTAGCGAATATTTGCCTATTCAATGTTGAGAGTGTTCTTTTTAAACAATTCCGAGTAAGCTTACAAAGCTCATTATTCCCGTGAGTACGTAGATAACCACTAATCTTATTTGATGGAACAGAAAAATAAGTAGAAGTCTCCCACTCACTATGGAATACGTTGCACAAAAATATTGTATCTACAACCGAACACGAAGAGTATAATAAAACACTCCTGCTTATCTTTCTCATACATGAAGCCTGCTGATGCTAAGACACGAGATTCCAGTAAGTTCAGCTCTACATTTTTCAGTCTTTATGCAGTAAATCCGTTTTGTAACAAGCCCATATGCAAAGCCTAAACATTATTCACACAAACATAAAGCACCTCGTGGAGCTTGAAAAAGTGCCGGCCACCTTCCTTAATGCGTATTACTCTCGATAATAACGGAGCCATTCCTGCAAAACCATGTTCAGTTTCTTCACATTATGGCGCAGTTTCACATCATTCAGAATTTTATGAAAATAAAAGAGAGTGGCCTGTGAATCGAATACTAGCTTATATGCACCTAAACTTCAATCAAAACGAAAGCGCAAAATCTGCAATAACACCCTAACGATTTTACTGCATATTATGACAATGTTGATGTTGTGAGAGTTTTTAAATCAACTGAATGGCATACGTAGTTTCCAGTTCCTCGAAAATTTTCTGAAAAACAATTTTTTAGACATTATACTAATGCGATATACTGCATAGTAATGTAAACGAACTATTGTTGTTATTACTATTGTTTTTATTATTAATGTTATAACTATTATAGTAAATCATTTACTGTATTTCACTGCTATTGTTACTGAAATCGTGGCATCTCCTGTACGCTGAAGGTAAGTTTGATGAGAAATTACAGTTTAGGGAGGGGGAAGTGGGGGGGGGGGGGAAGTGGGGACATAGAAACGAACGGTCATCCCGCCGTCCCCCACCCTATAATCGAATCCTGGATCCATGCCTGATTTTCTACCTTTCCTTTACTCTCTAACAAAAAACTATTCGCTGCCTTCCTTCAAAAAGTATACTTTCTCTACGTGTCTTGGCAATAATTACTATTAGTTGTAAATATTGTAACAGAACAAGTTTTTGTTTATAAATCCCTGTATAAGATCTGGAAAGGTCTGTAGGTACTAGCCACCTTCTCGAGATGATCACTAACATGCTCTATGGGATTCAGATTCATGTTGGAAGACTATGTCATTATTTCTATACCTTTAAATGCCTCTACACACCCGCTTTCTTACATTTCAACATGGAAAATATCGGAGGTTTGCGTATTCAGAAAGATGCATCAGACCTACAAGAAGTCTCCAACGTAAATCTAAAGATTGGCAGTGGTGTATTTGACCAACTAGAAGGAAAGAAGGAAGATTAGGGTCTAGTGCCCCGCCTTCATCGATGTCGCTAGAGACGGAACACAAGCTCGGAGTGAAGCAAGAATGGGGAAGGAAATCGGACGGAGCGATTTAGGGAAATCACAGAAAACGTAAATCTAGTCCAGAGTGCTAACCACTGTTCCAACACGCTCGATTTTGCCATTTAGTGTTAGTTGATTTCTAAAGGGTCTGACAACGCGAGGGAGATCGGACTCAGCGCTATATCCTCTGTTAACGGCAAAACTTTAATTGTTTAATATTGTTGTGAAGCTGCATTATGAGCCGTGAGTTCTAAAGGCTATGCTTCCAACAATTTTAAATCCAGGAACTTTTTCCTGGACGGCTGTTCTTTGTCTTCAACTGGTTTTACTGTTTCATATTATGCTATATTGTCTTGTATCCATTTAATGCATGTATTTGTAAAATATGATTATCTAAACCATATACTAAATAAAGAAAAATGCTACATGGAAATATTTCCACTTTTCAGGCGTTATATTTGCATTGTTACGGCAGACAGAGGAAAATCTTTTAAAGAGTTAACTAGAAGATAGTCTACAAAACTATTGTCAGAGATAAAACACAGTGGGCAAAATGCTATCCATATCTTGTACAAACAGAAGATGGTAGTTGAGAAGGGAAACACATTAGACTGAAGCGTATGCCCCATCCTATTCAGTCTGTACACAGGGTAAGCACTAACAGAAACTAAGAAGAAATTTAGAAAAGCAGTTAAAAATAAGAGAGAAAAAATTCAAACTTCAAGGCTTGCCGATGACATTCTCATTCCGTTGACGGAAAAGAACATGGAGAATAAGTTCAACAGTACAGATATTCTTCTGGAAATACGAGGGTTGGAAGTTTGATAGTGGCAACTATTTATTTACAGCTCGTACAAAATTGATAGGTGTTTCAAAGTTTTACTGACCTTCAAAGCAGACATCAGCATTGTGTGTTACCCGTTGCCAGAGATGTGGAAGTCTTAGCATACTCTTAGCAGTGCCAGTTGTGTTGACAGTTCGAGCGACGCAGTCTATTGCCCGACGAGTTTGTAACAGTTTTGAAGAAGCGAATGCCGTGAAGTGCTTCCTTCTGTTTTGAAACCGAGTTGAACTCACGAGGGCGTAAGTCAGGGGAGTGCAGTAGTTGGTACAGCACTTAGCAGCCCCATCAGTCAAACAAATCAGTAACAGCTTGCACTGTACGTGCTTGAACATTGTCCTGCAAAATGATGGTCAGGTCCTGCAGAAAGTCCCATCAGTTCTGTCTCTAAGCTGGTCGTAGGTTGTGTTCCAAAAATGGAACAGGTGGGGAGCTATGAAAAAGAAAAAAGCAAAGTTTTTGGGGACTCTTCTCTGAACTGGTGTCAAGTGCAGAACGGGGCGCATAACGCTCTGTACAACGCAGATAGGAAATTTGTGTGAACACTGCGTTGTCAGCGGCTGACATTCAACTAGATATTAGCTGTAGCATCATTGAGCTCCAGCTGTGGAGAAACGAACCATCCAGTTAGTTAATTGTTCTTGCGAGGACTGAGAGGGCATTTTAATATGCACGCTGCTCCAACCATGCGTGTGCATATCTCCATATTCCAAGACTAGGGATGAGTACATGTTTTCTTGCATAACGAGAAACATAGGGAGAGTTTCTGCTGGAAAAATCAGCATAGGTATAATTAGTCTTATAGGAATTTCAGAGGACGAGAGCAGCCATGCAGACGACAGCTCATCGCAGTTAACGTAAATACTGCGGGCAGACGCATAAACTTGTTGGTTCTCCAGCTTGCGTCCACCGTAAATCCAAGAAGCCTTGGATAATGTTTTGCTCATCTTGTCACAAAACTAACCAGCCTCCGTAGACTTGATTGTCATCCTAAATAGTACCGAACTTTGAGCCGGAATCGGATGATTTATCGTAGTACTGGCCAATATCATTATGTGGTCGTAAGAATAATTTTGTAAAGAAACTTCTAGTTAAAATTTACCATTGTTGTGTTTAGGATTATTTCACTTTTTGAGGACGAGATGCATTCGTTTGGCATCTGTCGTAACATTGTCACATTGTAAACTGTGTAAATGTGTGTATTTCTGTGATAAGATTGCAACATAAAACCAAAAATATTTACAGCTTACACAGTTGTTGTTCTGTCCTCAAAAACTTGCAATAGTGGAAAGTGACCACGGCAGAGGCTGGTAAAAGCAACTGTTGGTTACTGTAGATATGCAGTGGTTATGAGACTTTGATCTAGAAGAGTGGAGTGAAGAGCTGAAGCAAACCTAACTTCGGACTGAAGACCACAACCGTCGACATCCAGGTCATTAGAGTCGAAGTTCAAGCTTGTAACGCTTCAAGGATGGGGAAGGAAATTGGCCTCACCCTTTCGAAGGAAATACCCTCCAATTCACCTGGAGAGCCTGGTTACACAACAAAGAGGGTAGCATCAGCGCAGGGCATTTCAAGAAGCTTCCTCCGATTTTTACATCTACCTCTACATACTCCGAAAGCCACCATGCGGCACGTTGCAGAAGGACACTATACCACTACTAGCCGTTCCCTTCCTGTTCCACTCGAAAACTCGAAAATGGAACGTGGGAAAAACTAATGTCAAATTGCCTCTGTACGAGGCCTAATTTCTCTTATCATAATAGTCTGTACGCGAAATGTGCGTTGGCGGCAGTAGAATCGTTCTGCAGCCAGTCTCAAATGCCGGTTCTCTAAGTTTTCTCAATATTGCCTCGCGAAAATAACGTCGTCTTTCCTCCAAGGACTACCATTTGAGCTCACGAGGCATCTCTCCAATACTTGCTCGATGATCGAACCTACCGGTAACAAATCTAGCAGCAAGCCACTGAACTGCTTTGACATCTTCCTTTAATCCTACCTTTAATCCTACACACACGGGCAGTATTCAAGAATGGGTAACACAAGTGTTCTACACGCTGTCTCTTTTATAGATCTACACTTTCCTAAAATTCTCCCACTTGCACAACACCGTGTGTTCCTCACGAATGAGGACAGAAAATTGAGGAGAATTTTAACTTACAAATACGACTATAAACTTCCTATTTCCATAAGAACCATTTGTTTTTACAAGGCAAGTTCTTTTATTTGTATGCATGCATATTCTCGAAATACCCTTTACAGGTAAGTTTTGGAACAATATTTCCACTTATCTTCTGTCTGGCGCGAAAGCTAGTTTCCGTTGATTGCGTTCAAAACAATGTTAAATACGTTTTACGTTTTGAATGAGCATGTTGGGTCCAGCTGGAGGATCTATCTTCGCATGATTTATCACCGTTTGTGTGATCGTCAAATGCATTGAGCTGTTGTGTACACTCTATGAAAACTATGCCGCACTGCTATAACTGAAATGCACCTGTTGAAAGAGGGAGCACAAAGCTCCTTTCGTTGTTGTATTATATCCTGACACACATTGGACAATGAAAGAGCGAGGGATCAAGAGCCCCAGGACTGCACGTACTGACAACCAGATAAACCGGCAGCATACAACTGGCGCCAAGGCAAACTTTTACTTTGGAAACATGGATAGAAATTCTTACCAAGTTTCAGTCTTCATTCATGTAGAGTAGTGGTTGCTAACCTTGGTGAAACAACCCCACGACGGGTAAAATGAAATTTTCTGACGGCTAAAAACGAATCAGTTTGATTGTGATTCGGTCACGAAACCCAATTTTTTTAAGAGGCTCATTGCTATTATCACTACTTGATAAGGCTATTACTAATCGCATAAGTTACGAATAATTACACTTTCTTTTTTAAATACTAGCGTTAACGCGTGACAATTTGTGGTGGATGTTACAGCTTGTGAAACGAATTTATGAGAACATCTTCCCCACATAATCCATCCACTACACACGTACTCTCTACTTTGTACCAGGTATATGTGTCAGTAAAACTGAGATGTAGGATGTTCGGAAATTCCCGTTACAAACTTCTGTGACTTTCAGAGGGGAGTGAGTACTTAATCTTTCGAGAAGAAACCCACGGCCGAAAAGGTACCGTATCGTACTACAGCCGTTTAAAAACAAATCTGCTAGATAGGTTGCAACGGGGTGGTCATTGTGAGGACTGGCTACGTCGTATCGGCTGATGTCATTTGACATCTGTTCTACCTCTCGGTCCTGGTTCGAGCCTCATTTGCCCGTCTGTGCCGCGCGGGATTAGCCGAGCGGTCTCAGCCGCTGCAGTCATGGACTGTGCGGCTGGTCCCGGTGGAGGTTCGAGTCCTCCCTCGGGCATGGGTGTGTGTGTCCTTAGGATGATTTAGGTTAAGTAGTGTGTAAGCTTAGGAACTGATGACCTTAGCAGTTAAGTCCCAAAAGGTTTCACACACATTTGAACATTCGCCTGTCTGTGAATGTTAGAGCAACATGGTTCAGCACACGTTTGTAGAATACGTCGACATGATCCTTCTGAATGGCGAAGCTCGCTGCAATGGAAGAGCTGCTAGTCACCTTTATCAAGATCATTTTGCACAACGTCCTGCTCCATCGCATACCCTTTGCGCCACAATTACGCAACGGCTTCGAGAAAGAAAGGGGAACATCACCTTCAGCAGGCATAAGTTCGGTTCTCCAAGGAGACACCGCACACCCAAGATGGGAGAAGACGTACTGCAACACGTTGAAGAGAATCTGTCAACGAGTACTAGAGAGACTTCATTGGCTATTAATGAGTGGAATTGTAAAATACGCAATGTACTGAACCGCGTCTAATCAATTACTTGTAGAATTGATCCCGTTAGTAACATGTTTCCTAATGGATCTAGCACGGAATCGGTACTTATCCGGACATGAGTCCCAATGTAAAATATTGCCTACTCACTCCCCTCTACAAATAGTGGGAGTTTGTTACGGGAATCTCCGAACACCCTGTATGTTCGTTATTTATGTTTAGATATCTCATGAAAATGCGTTCTCCGAGTTGTAAACAGTTCCAGCAATGGGCCAGAAATTGAATCCTTATTCGCTTTGCAACAGATACACGTAGTATTTAACAGCACAACAGTAACTATGTAATGGCTACTAAATTGCTGTAGGGCCAAAATTGCATTATTATTATTAGTAGCAAAGCTCCCAAAGTGGAAGACGCTAAGTAAAGATTGTTCATTTTTCGTTCTTCTTGTTCATCTGGTTCTTTTTATTTGCCCACCAGTTTTTATTTCTTTGCGAGAATTTAGCTCTCCTTTCTTCGATCCATTTTGTTCCGGTTCTTCGTGCTTTTGTCTCTGGTTTAGCCTCCCATTTTTCTACTTTTATTCTAAAATTGTTCCTTACGTCTATTTCTTCTTCGGAGATTTTGGCTAATTACAAGTCTTTTTTAACATTTTGGATCGATTCTCCTCCATGAGCGAGGGAATCTGTGTGCTTTACTACTCTTTTTGTTAGTGTTCGGGAAGCCTTATTATGCGGCCATAGAATTTGAGGCGTCTTTTCCTCATATCTGTTTCTGTGTTAGAATATTCTTCAATTTTGGACGTTTTCTATAGTCTATATCCATTCTCCGTCCATCTTGGTTCTAAAATTTTCCTAATTATTTTTCATTCTTCTTTCTTTAGGTTTTTGATTCATGTTTCCTTTTTAGTGCCAAGGTTTCGCCGCCATATAACACTGATGGTTTAATTACAGTTTTGCAAGGTCTAATTTTGGCATTTAAATACAAGCATTTTTTATTACAGAACTAATCCTAAACCTCTATGAGTTTTTTGTATTCTTTCTTGTTGCGTATATTTTTCAGATATAATATCTCCTGGATATTTACAGTGTGATACTCTGTTAATTTATCCATATTTGGTTTGTAATTTGGAAATTTCTTTTAAAATGATATCTGCAGGCCGACTTTTTCTGCACATTCCTTTAGAGTTTCTATCTCATAAGAATCTGCCATTATTGTGACATCGTCCACAAAGGCTAAGTAGGGGATTCGTAGTTTTTTTTGGTGGGGGGAGGGGGGGTTTTCCTAATGAAACTGGTTTCCAGCAATCCTCTTCTTCAAGTTTCTTTTCCCATTCTTCCATGACTCTATGTATTATTATTACTATTGGTATTAGTAGTAGTAGTAGTAGTAGTAGTAGTAGTGATAGTAGTAACAGTAGTGTCAGGGCTCACATACAAAATATTGGCAGCCTGAAGTCTTCCTATGTCTGTCAGTTCAGCAGGGCAGTAACCAGATGAAGTACAGATAATGAATACGCTGTAGCATCGTTGCTTTCCATTTGCAGAGTAGAGTGTCGGTAAGCAAGTGTCGCTAGGAAGTTAAGTGTTTCGGAAACAGCATGCTTTGTAACAACTGTTGGAACGCAACTCTTCTACGCCGTAAAAAATTTATTTAATTAACTTGATTGCTTGACCTTTGACACAGATAAGACAGGCGCAAGATTTAAACTCTCTTTCGATTCATTTTCTAGATGCCTACTTTCTAATTTTTTTCTGTCCAAGATAAAAATCTGTGAAAAAAATTTGACTATAGATGAATATGTTTTCTTTTGTGGCTGCTCTAAGGAGAGAATAGGTTAGGTACAGAACGAGTTGGCGGTCGGAGGTTTCCGTTTCTCCGGTTCTCAGAGAACGCCAGGCAAAGTCGGAGAGAAACGGCTACAACTCCCGTCTCTCTTGGCCACAAAAGTACTCACTGTTGCCGTAACATTTTCTGGAAACACTTTCAGGATGAAAAGGTTGAACGACAGTGGCAGTATGGTAACTTCTGACTAACAAACTGGCCGCTTAGGGAACGTCTGGAACACACAAGCAGACGGCGAAATATTGCGCGTCGTTCGGACCGTGATAGTAGCAGATCGCTCAGTATTGTTGATACGCGAAGAAATCACTATGCATTGAATAGTTTTTATGAAGGCCCAACATCGAATAAAAGTTAGTAAACGATATTTAAGTTCTTTTACACAAATTAATTTTTTTATTCTTGACAACTGAGATTATAAGTTGACCTCTGCACTTCAAATTAGTTCTATATGCAAACTTATCTGACCTCATAAAAAAAAACACAATGTCCAATCGGCATTACTTATTTTCAATAAATACCAGAAAACATCGCTCGTTTTTTTTTCACAGCAGAGAGCGTTGTCGTCTCAAATTACGGTAGCGCACCACCGCTGGTGCTCGCAGCCGGAATATTGCAATCATATTACATTACGTAGAGACATTACACCGTCTAGTATCAAATTAGATAATTAGCTTTCTCTTCAAACAAAAGTTTGTACCATAATACCATGGGAGAACTGCTGGATATCAGTAACGTCCTGCCACGATATTTCGGCGCAGAAAAACATATGCTTGAAATGGCTCTGAGCACTATGGGCCTCAACTTCTGAGGTCATTAGTTCCCTAGAACTTAGAACTAGTTAAACCTAATAAACCTAAGGACATCACACACATCCATACCCGAGGCAGGATTCGAACCTGCGACCGTAGCGGTCTCGCGGTTCCAGACTGCAGCGCCTAGAACCGCACGGCCACTTCGGTCGGTTTCGGCGCAGTCTTCTGACCATCTTCAGGTGGGTGCCTTACTGTGGCACAGTACTACTACAGTGGCACTCACCTGAAGATGGCCAGAAGACTCAGCGCCGAAATATCGTGGCAGGACGCCGGCAGTTCTCCCGCGTTTTTATGGAACAATCAGTACGCCGGGAAAGGTTTAAACATCACAAGAAATAGTAGGTAGCACTCGCCATTCACTGAGTATTGATTCTTCATTCTGTTAGAAAAGATTGTTCGAAAAAAGTAGAATCAGATATCGATCATTAGTTCATGGCCTAAAAAAACTTCAAAAGCTAAACAATCGTCAATACTTCGTCCTTCCCAAAACAAAACTGTTCAAGGAAGAAAATGCTGTTTCGTTCTTAAGCATGGAACTGATGTAGATGATGGAAGGAGGAGGGGTAGGGGGGGGGCAGTGGTTACCAAGCAGTATCTGATAATGCTTCAGGTTAAGGGTGGTAACCACTGATGTACAAGATATGGCCTTCGAAAATATTTTTGAAACACCATGTTAAATGAACTAAATATTGCTCGGGATAACGGGATAGTTGACAAGTTTCCCATAGTAGCCTATCCCGTCACGTGTACAAATACATACACTGGTAGTGTGTGTGTCACTATTCAATGCATTTACGGCATAACCGGGTACTGCGGCCGAGCGGTTCTAGGCGATACAGTCTAGAACCGCGCCACCGCTGCGGTCGCAGGTTCGAATCCTGCCGTGGGCATGGATGTGTGTGATGTCCTTAGGTTAGTTAGGCGTAAGTAGTTCTAAGTTCTAGGGGACTGATGACTTCAGCAGTTAAGTCCCATAGTGCTCAGAGCCATTTGAGCCATTTACGGTATAAGACGGTGTCACTTGCTCAAAAAGCGTAACGTGCATTGCGCTAGCCTGCGAAAGAGGATAGTGAGTCACACCTGAGTCGAACCCCCAGGGCGGATTAGCGACCTGTGGACTATAACACCGAGTAGCCTGCGATTTATAGGCTGTTTCCGATGCTCGTCCAAAGAAACGCTCAGCTGATTCCCAATTAGCGTCTCAGAAAATACCATACACGAAGAGTCAAAATACGATCACACGCATAACAAAGTTTATGTGATTCATACGCAGAGGGCGAGCACGGTTTCCTTTTATTAAGCCAAGTTTTCCTAAGCGCACGAATTTTGAGTTGCGCAAACAGAACAGGGCGTTGTACTTCGGCATTGACGCAAAACTTAAATACGTAGTGGATTTGTGTTTATACAGAAACCGAAACTCCATGCCCTAATTAACGATTCAGTCCGCACATGCTGCCTGGGAAGTACATTGTATGAAAGCAATTTTCTTATATTTACTACTAATTTTGAATTGTTTCCAAAATATTCAAACAGAAAATAAATATTTTACAAGCCTGATACACAACAGAAACCTCAGCTCCCACACAAAACAATTTTGGTGATGGACGTGGAGAAAGGTGCAGAAGAGTGCTGCAAGGGAGAATGAATGTCATTCTGAACGAGAACTGCATTGACGCTACCGATTTAACACTCCAGTCTAGATCTGCGCAATGAAATCTGCTGCAATTTTTTCACAGTTACAGCCATGGTTCTGAAGATCGTCTCCATTGCGTCTTCTTCTGGTGATGATCGTAACAGCTTTTCCAGACAGCTTTTAAAGCGGAGTCTCCCTTCTCACTTAAATAATTAGAGGAGGGCACCACTTTCCTTCCTTTTTTTGGTCACAGGACGTTGGTGTGCACACCAAAGAGGTGGCTGCGATTTTTGCTGAGATTCGGGGCAAAATGGTTCACATTCAACCGTGTCTGGACAGTTACGTCACCGTTGCTACAAAGGCCAGAAATTGGGTTCTGCCCACACGTAAATGCAATTTCCCATGTTTTCAGTGTGCGGTATAACATCTGAAGAGGTATACGTTGCATCAACCACATGTTGTGAAACCTCACCCTGTACCAGTAGCTGGGCCTCACCTTTTTTGTTTTTATTTCTTTTTGTTTTGTTTTTCTTTTTTTGTGCAGCAGATCCGGCGATTCCTATAACTTCTTTTGCATTAGACTAGTCCAGAATCCGTTGGAATGTCAGGCCTTACGTTAAGCCCGCAGAACAGAGTAGAGTATACACAATGGAAACTTGGCCACAATCCGTGCGCCAAAATTTAGTGCGCATGCCTGAAGTCTGCTCTATTGCTGCTGGGTAATAGCTGTGTTTGAAGCTAAAGGTGAACGGATACGTTGTGTTTATTTCGTTAAATGTGCGTTCTAGTTTCTACACTTGCATAAAAGTTAACAGTTGTTGGGTGTACTGTTAAAATAGAAGTGCACAATGAGCAGAAGTAAGATAAAAGATCATACAGGAAACTAAAGAGCGTTTCCCACAAAGCGGCTGCTCTCAGTATACGAGAAAAATGAATTTTCCGGTTTTCTTGCTGTAAATAATAAAAGCTAATTAAACTGTAAAAAATATTTTATTTAAATGAAACAACGCTACATCAACTCCTGGAGTTCGTTTTTCGGCAGTGGTTCTCCTTTCTTTAAAAATATTAAAAACGAATTTTTTGCATTTGCGCATTTTCTCCACTAGTGTATACAGGGTGCTCCATTGATCGTAACCGGGCCAAATATCTCACGAAATAAGAGTCAAACGAAAACACTACAAAGAACGAAACTTGTGTAGCTTGAAGGGGGAATCCACATGGCGCTATGGTTGCCCCGTTAGACGACGCTGCCATAGGTCAAACGGATATCAACTGGGTCTTTTAAAATAGGAATCCCCATTTTTATAAGATATTGGTGTAGTACGTAAATAAATATGAATGTTTTATTTGGACTAGTTATTTCACTTTGTGACAGATGGCGCTCTAATAGTCACATATATATGGCTCACAATTTTAGACGAACAGTTGGTAACAGGTAGGTTTTTTTAAATTAAAATACAGAACGTAGGTACGTTTGAACATTTTATTTCGGTTGTTACAATGTGATACACATGTGAACTTATCATTTCTGAGACCGCATGCTATTACAGCGTGATTACCTGTAAATACCACATCAATGATATAAATGCTCAAAGTGATGTCCGTCAACCTCAATGCATTTGACAATACGTGTAACGACATTCCTCTCAACAGCCAGTGGTTCGCCTTCCGAAATGTTCGCACATGCATTGACAATGCGCTGACGCATGTCGTCAAGCGTTGTCGGTGGATCACGATGGCAAATATCCTTCAACTTTCCGCACAGAAAGAAATCCGGGGACGTCAGATCCGATGAACGTGCGGGCCATGGTATGGTGCTTCGACGACCAACCCACCTATCATGAAATATGCTATTCAGTACCGCTTCAACCGCACGCGAACTATGTGCCGGTCATCCATCACGTTGGAAGTACATCGCCATTCTGTCATGCAGTGAAAACATCTTGTAATAACATCTGTAGAACATTACGTAGGAAATCAGCACACATTGCACCATTTAGATTGCCATCGATAAAATGGGGGCCAATTATCCTTCCTCCCATAATGCTTAATGCCGCACCATACATTAACCCGCCAAGGTCGCTGATGTTCCACTTGTCGCAGCCATCGTGGATTTTCCGTTGCCCAATAGTGCATATTATGCCGGTTTACGTTATCGCTGTTGGTGAATGACGCTTCGTCGCTAGATAGAACGCGTGCAAAAAAGCTATCATCGTCCCGTAACTTCTCTTGTGCCCAGTGGTAGAACTGTACACGACGTTCAAAGTCGTCGCTATGCAATTCCTGGTGCATAGAAATATGGTACGAGTGCAGTCGATGTTGATGTAGCATTCTCAACGCCGATGTTTTTCAGATTCCCGATTCTCGCGCAATTTGTCTGCTACTGATGTGCGGATTAGCCGCGGCAGCAGATAAAACACCTACTTGGGCATCATCGTTTGTTGCAGGTCGTGGTTGATGTTTCACATGTGGCTGAACAGGTCCTGATTTCTTAAATAACTAACTATCCGGCGAACAGTCTGGACACTTGGATGATGTCGTCCAGGATACCGAGCAGCATACATAGCACACGCCCGTTGGGCATTTTGATCACAATATCCATACATCAACACGATATCAACCTTTCCCGCACTTGGTAAACGGTCCATTTTAACACGGGTAATGTATCACGAAGCAAATGTTACGTGATACTACGTACCTATACGTTTGTGACTATTACAGCGCCATCCATCACAAAGCGAAAAAAGTGGTGCAACTAAGACATTCATGTATCTTTACGTACTACACGAATATGTAATAAAAATGGGGGTTCCTATTGAAAAAAAAAACTCCGTTGACATTCGTTTGACCTATGGCAGCGCCATTTAGCGGACCAATCATAGCGCCATCTGGTTTCCCCCATCAAGCTAGACGAGTTTCGTTCTTCGTAGTTTTTTTCGTTTGATGCTTGTTTCGTGAGATATTTGGCCGGGTCACTATCAATGGACCACCCTGTATAACACCCTTCATTCCATTCCGAGGAAACTAATGGGCGGAAGAACTTCTTTCTTTCGTATCTTACAGCTCGATCATGAAGGATTATTTTTCTATACTGATTATAATTATGTGATTTTCTAGTAGTCCGCAGCATAAAATATGACTGATTCGCAGTGGAAAATAACGCCACGGGAAGCTGCTATGTACTAAATGTGCTGATAAAGAAGTGAATATCCTGGAATCAGATGCGTTAGTTATAGACATGCTACCTACTTGCGACACATGAAAATTTTGGGCCGGACATGTATCGAATCTCGATTCCCGCTTATCACGAGCGGTAACAGTAGCCAGTTCTGCTATTTGTGCACGGCAGTTTATTCCGAAATAATTTCGGACGGCTGTCAGTCGTCATCAACGGCTGTCCATCGAGATATGCAAGTAAATGCGTTATTTTAAGGTTAAAAATTCCGGCACTGATATCAACACTGAAATTGCAGAGTGTCCCGTAGTAGCTGTTTGTGTTGGAAATAAAGTTGATTTATCAGCTCACAACCCCAGAAAATATAAATTAAGAAGTAAAATAAAATTGCTGCAAGTAGAAAAGTACGTTTACAAGATAAAGTAGCTTAATTGTCATCTGAAGCTAAAAGCAGTGGCAGATTACAGCTTTCACATTTGAAAAGTTATGCATTCAAAAGCATATGTGATAAGTTTTTAACTAAATACCTATCACGACTTGTTCCGTTAACGTTTCCTTTCGTAAAAGTTTTTATTTAGTCGCTTATATTTCGTAAGAATGTGTATTTCGAGTCGTAATGGTAAGCAACATTTGTTTCGCGTTTTCTCGGTTTTCAATACGGCGCCGAGCGCAGCTCTGGACTTCATACCAAGGTACCGCCCTCTGCTTTCCTTCCTCTATACTGTCTATTAGAGTTGGGCAACATGATTCTTTTTCCCGATTCGATTCCTACGATTCAATCTCACATTGCGAATCTATTCCTACGATTGTTCACGATTCATTCTAATCTGCGATGGCACGATTCTTACGGAATGCAAGAAGTTCTACATCTTACTCACAGATGGCAGGACATGTCTGAAATTGTCAATGGGGTTAGAATCGAACTGTATCATGATAAGATATGCCAGAAATACACTCCTGGAAATTGAAATAAGAACACCGTGAATTCATTGTCCCAGGAAGGGGAAACTTTATTGACACATTCCTGGGGTCAGATACATCACATGATCACACTGACAGAACCACAGGCACATAGACACAGGCAACAGAGCATGCACAATGTCGGCACTAGTACAGTGTATATCCACCTTTCGCAGCAATGCAGGCTGCTGTTCTCCCATGGAGACGATCGTAGAGATGCTGGATGTAGTCCTGTGGAACGGCTTGCCATGCCATTTCCACCTGGCGCCTCAGTTGCACCAGCGTTCGTGCTGGACGTGCAGACCGCGTTAGACGACGCTTCATCCAGTCCCAAACATGCTCAATGGGGGACAGATCCGGAGATCTTGCTGGCCAGGGTAGTTGACTTACACCTTCTAGAGCACGTTGGGTGGCACGGGATACATGCGGACGTGCATTGTCCTGTTGGAACAGCAAGTTCCCTTGCCGGTCTAGGAATGGTAGAACGATGGGTTCGATGACGGTTTGGATGTACCGTGCACTATTCAGTGTCCCCTCGACGATCACCAGTGGTGTACGGCCAGTGTAGGAGATCGCTCCCCACACCAAGATGCCGGGTGTTGGCCCTGTGTGCCTCGGTCGTATGCAGTCCTGATTGTGGCGCTCACCTGCACGGCGCCAAACACGCATACGACCATCATTGGCACCAACACAGAAGCGACTCTCATCGCTGAAGACGACACGTCTCCATTCGTCCCTCCATTCACGCCTGTCGCGACACCACTGGAGGCGGGCTGCACGATGTTGGGGCGTGAGCGGAAGACGGCCTAACGGTGTGCGGGACCGTAGCCCAGCTTCATGGAGACGGTTGCGAATGGTCCTTGCCGATACCCCAGGAGCAACAGTGTCCCTAATTTGCTGGGAAGTGGCGGTGCGGTGCCCTACGGCACTGCGTAGGATCCTACGGTCTTGGCGTGCATCCGTGCGTCGCTGCGGTCCGGTCCCAGGTCGACGGGCACGTGCACCTTCCGCCGACCACTGGCGACAACATCGATGTACTGTGGAGACCTCACGCCCCACGTGTTGAGCAATTCGGCGGTACGTCCACCCGGCCTCCCGCATGCCCACTATACGCCCTCGCTCAAAGTCCGTCAACTGCACATACGGTTCACGTCCACGCTGTCGCGGCATGCTACCAGTGTTAAAGACTGCGATGGAGCTCCGTATGCCACGGCAAACTGGCTGACACTGACGGCGGCGGTGCACAAATGCTGCGCAGCTAGCGCCATTCGACGGCCAACACCGCGGTTCCTGGTGTGTCCGCTGTGCCGTGCGTGTGATCATTGCTTGTACAGCCCTCTCGCAGTGTCCGGAGCAAGTATGGTGGGTCTGACACACCGGTGTCAATGTGTTCTTTTTTCCATTTCCAGGAGTGTAGTTTATTTATGAGTAAACATGCAAACATGCATATGACGTTACAAGAGTGATTCTCCATTTATACGTATAATACCTTCATTGATGTAAGCTGACGTCGCCGCGGTGGCTGATGGTAGCGATAGTAAATGGGAAAAGCCACCGCCAAGTGTCAGCTTGGTTTTCACGAGTAATATTACGGCCCACGAACTTCGTTTGTTCATTCCGAGCTTCCTTTGTTCACACGCATCCTCCATTTGACTGCCATCTGGCGGTCGTAATCATTCCGCACGACTCGGCATGATTCGGAAGTTGCCTTCGAAGCATAGCGAACTAAGAATCGATGAATCGTTGGAACTTGGAATCGTCACGACTCGGAAACATGCAATCGTTCTTACGATTCTTTTGAACGACGATTCGTCCGTATCACGATTCGATTCTTACGATTCTTTACTTAGAGCCGTTCAAATGAACGATTCATTCACGAATCGCCACAACTCTACTGTCTATTCCGTTGATAAGCATTGGTGCACCATGCACTGCGCTCTGTCGGCAAACACCCCAACTATTCTGTCACTGTTGAAAGGACCAAGCAGTACGCCGGCCGCATTTCGTACTACGCGACCCAAAATTCCTGCTCCTAGCAAACCCACTTTTAGGTGCCAGACAGCTGTTACCACAGTAAAAGCGTAAGACCGCACACTTAAATTAAATAAATTTGCTAGGTCGTGAGCACAACGGACCCCATGCAAGACGGGATTCACGCTAAGGAGAAAAAACTGTACAGCATCTTGTCTAATGGTGCTCAGTGATAAGTTGTTTCTGTTTTGAACATAGATATTGTGACAAGGAGACCAGTAATGTGGGATGATGAAATCTTCTCGGGTGACCAATCGAGTGCTGGCGTCGTCTTGTCGCAACGTTTCGACGAGCTTCGTACTCATCATCTTCAAGCGAAGAAAATGGTGGATCTAAATTCATCGAAACTTTGCGTCAAGACGACGATACCAGTCGTTTGATCACCCGAGAAGATTTCATCATTGTAATACGCCATGAAAGCCTGCAATCACAGTAATGAGGAATATTTACCTTAAAATTTTTCACTGCGCTCTCGTCAGTGAGTGTGCAACAGCTAAGCCGGGCCTCCTGTCGATCTGCTAACGAACAAATGTTGGTGACGTCGGAGCCGCCGCACGTGTCTCCCAAAACTGCTGTTTGTGTTTTTAATATAGGACGGCCCCCTCCCCCCCCCCCCCCCTCCCGCCGTTTCCCCGCCATGACGACAGCGGCCAGAACTGAAAATCCAATCAACGCGGGGCGGATGACGTGAATGTCAACAAAAGAAGGCACACAATGGAACAGACGGCGGATAGCGAACGGTAGATGAAAAGAATGCCGGTGCTATTCTATTGACGTGTAACGAAAACTTGCAGCATTTCCAATTTGGAAACCAGTTAGGAGCAGGCTGGCGTGTTCGGTTGCTTGATCGACTCCCCGCCGAAATCATTTCGCTCTGATAACAGATTCATGTCTACTCCACAAAAAAAGGAAGAAAGAGTATCAGATGGCCATTTTACTCGTATTACATTATAATGATTTCCCACGACCTTATTTCCAAGCTTCCGTATTTTAGGACCGCTTTCTGGCTACATACTGTTTTTTCAATTAAGACTAAGAATAATAATTAATAATAATAATAATTATTATAATTCAGTCATTACTGAAACGGGGAATACTACTGGTGCTGAAACAATCGAGAAGGTAGGTGGAATATTTCATAAAAGCTACATCGGAAGACTGGAAAAGAGCATTAATTCAAACAATCCACAAAAAAGAATACGAAAGTGTCCCCAATAACTGTAGAGGAATTTCCCTCCTTCTAGTGACTTACAAAATTCTTCCAAAACCGCTACAAAATGCGCTGGAAAACCAACTGGACCAGCAATTACGAGAGCCCCAAGGGGCGGGCAGTTTAGAAAAGAACGTTCCTGTGTGGAAGAAATTTTAAATAGGGAATTTATAATCACATTTGGAACAATGAGAATCAAAGGCATTTATAAACAGTTTGTAGACTCAAAAAGAAAAAAAAGTAACACCATAGACAGGTAAACATTATTCAACACCTTAAAAGAGTTTGGAGCTGACAACAAATCAGTGCAAATCGCGTGAACAAATACAAAATGCAAACTTAATCTTTTAAGTGAAATCTGGTGTAAGGGAAGGAAATGGATTCTCTCCACTGTTATTCAATTATGTACTGGAAAATGTTATCAGGGCCGGCCGGAGTGGCCGAGCGGTTCTAGGCGCTACAGTCTGGAACCGTGCAACCGCTACGGTCGCAGGTTCGAATCCTGCCTCGGGCATGGATGTGTGTGATGTCCTTTGATAGGTTTAAGTAGTTCTAAGTTCTAGGGGACTGATGACCTCAGATGTTAAGTCCCATAGTGCTCAGAGCCAGCCAATGTTATCAGAGAATGGAGGAAAAGAAGACGAAAGATTTAAAAATCATCATTGTTGGGAGTGAAAATCTGACAACTGATTGTTTGGCGATTGCAGACGATCTTGTCATCAGGTGAGTCCTTAGAAGAAGCAACAATGCAGATAAATCTGCAACAAGATACAGCTCCACAAGCAGGCCAATGTACTTCTTTTGTACATAAAAAAGGTGTATAACAGACGCGAAAGGAGGCACCGAAATACATGGAAACTGATTATGGAAGAATAAAATGTTACAAAATTTGAATATCTAGGTGAAATAATATGAACAAATGCTTTTGACAAAGAAGGTAACTTAGCAAGGGCAAGGAAAATGGAAGTGGTTTTTCATTTAACGAAAAACCTGTATAACAATAACTTCCAGTAATGCAAAATTCCGACACTACGACCCTGTCACTAGATCAGAATGCCTATCTTTCGTCGAATACAGCCAAACAATTGGATGAAATAGAAAATAAAGGAAGCAAAGTAATCAGTAAAATCTTGTGGCTCAAATACGACAATGAGAAATGGAAATTATGAAGTTTATGAAGTTTACGAAAGATTAGGACGAATATTAGACACAATGGGGAAGAGAAGATCTGAAAGACTACTGGGAAAAGAGTAAAAAAAATTTCAGCTTTTTTGGCAGAAACCCGAAACTATCAACGAATTTTATCAAAGAAGTTAAAGAAGGCTGCAGGAAAAAGAACTAACGTAGGAAAAAAAGAGAAAAATAAATGGAAGATAAAAATCGTCACTACGACCATTGTTGGCGATTGTGTTGTGTTGTTTTATGAAATTTTTTTGAAGGTATTTTTGTGTCACATTGTTCTGTAAGTTCTTCGACACGATCGACGTTTGGAACTTTCTGCTTGGAGCTTCTTCAGAATCATCTGCTGCTCACTGTTAGTTAAACATTTCAACTAACCGTTAACACCAAAGGATCCTGAAGAAAATCCTAGGAAACATGATGCGACCTAAATTGATTGTGTAATGTATGCAGAGATTGGTAGCGAGAAATGAAGATTTTGGCACTAGCCCTTTATATTATTAAATAAGTTCGTTGTAAAACTGTGTTGTACACTAAGGATAAACCGAATGAGTTAGCACTCTTTTAAATAGACAGGCTTCGAGAGGGTGGAGGTACCAGTCTCCATCTAGCCACCGTAAGCTAGGTTTTCTGTGGTTTTCCCAAATTACGTCAGCCAAGCGTCAGAATGATTTCCCCTATAAGGCCTCGCCCGACTACCTGTTAGACTGTTTTTAAAGTAGATTTGTGTGTATGTAAATAACTTTACATATTAATGATGTTATTTTTGTTGTTCTCAAATAGTAACACCAATGACCTGTATCAAAGAAGTTAAAAAAATGAGGGAAATGGAAATAACATTGTGAGGAAGACGAGGATACCATTACATGTCCAATATCCTTTTAAAAGTTATCAACGCGTGAATAAAACAACAATTGCGACTATTGCTACAAATAATGCTATTATTACATGGCGTATGTTGTCAAATTACAAATTTACGCGTACAAACAGGAGGGACGTATAAGATTCATGCCTTGCAACGATGAACCTATTGGAAAACAGCATCTTCAAGATTTTCGCTGTGTTTCGTACCGTCATTTTACGTACGATATATGCTTAAAACGGTTATTTCATTGTCAACGGTGACAGTGGTCTGGGTGAAAATATTTGCGACATAATTGAGCGAGTATGCTTCCCTGATACGATCCATTTGAATTCGGGAGAAGAAGGGGAGCAAGAGACGCGAAAGCTTGGTTGAAAATGTTGAACAGCCGGCCGCGGTGGTCTAGCGGTTCTGGCGCTGCAGTCCGGAACCGCGGGACTGCTGGGGTCGCAGGTTCGAATCCTGCCTCGGGCATGGGTGTGTGTGATGTCCTTAGGTTAGTTAGGTTTAAGTAGTTCTAAGTTCTAGGGGACTTATGACCTAAGATGTTGAGTCCCATAGTGCTCAGAGCCATTTGAACCATTTTTTTGAAAATGTTGAACAAAACAACGGTTGTATATTTACTTCATAGACTGTTTTGATGTAGTGCCACGGAAAATAATGTTCACGAGTTGAAATAAAGAGGCGTAGACTGAAAGCACAGGGGACCAGACATGGATCTGTATTTAATGCAGAGAGCAGTGGTGAGAGTACAACATGAAGAAACAGATTGCTGCATATCTGCAACTGTGTTTAATATTAGTATTATATGCGGAATAAAAACGAGTGGAGAGAGAGAGAAAAGTGCTAAAGATAAAAGTGATCAAGTTGGATAGAAAGCGAAAAAAATATCTTAAAAAACGGTGAAGGCTATTAAAGAGAAACAAAAACAAAAGAAACAGTGAGTGCAGTTGAAATGCGTATCAACATTCCCAATACAAAAGTTACTAACAAAATTACCCAGTCGAATAAGGAAACAGTTTAACAAGATAGAGAAATGAACTTGAACAAGTACACCGCGCCACTTACTAATGAAGCATGTTTAATTCATGTGGAATCTCCCTCGTGATGACTGGGTGTTGTGTGATGTCCTTAGGTTAGTTAGGTTTAAGTAGTTCTAAGTTCTAGGGGACTGATGACCATAGATGTTAAGTCCCATAGTGCTCAGAGCCATTTGAACCATTTTTTCTTGTGGAAGCTTCACCAAAGAAATAAAGATAGAAGCACTGAAAATACGAACTTAACGGATAACAAGAAAAACAGCAACCGATATAAGATACTGACAAAATGATTTTCTAAGATCGTAGTTACAAATGGGTGCAGAACTTGCACATAAAGAAAAATGGAAGAGAAATATTTGTAAAGCTTACACACGTGTCTGAAAGAACAGACACAGCTGATGATCCACAGTCGTAGAAATGATCCGAAATTAGATCGCTAATGCGAAATCTTTGATATCAGCTATATTAGTTATAGATTTAGGAATGGAATCACGTGGTCCTCGTTGAAAATACAAATGTTTCCTGTTTCTTGGGAACAAATAAATATTAACTTGAATTCTTCATGAAGCTATGGTCCTCAGACTAGCTAGAGTTTGTGCACATTGTTACGACAGTTTGCACGCCTTATCCCAATAAACCACCATTATCCTAGTTGTACAATGTAAATATCGCGCACTAAATTCGGCTGTTGAAAGTGGTTAGCATGAAGAAGCCTGTAGGTCATTCATGGATCCCATATTCCCGCCAATGGAAGGAAACAAAATTTTGTGTAACATTTCCGTAGAACAGAGACGTTATATAAAATTAGTGAAAAACAGTCTAGATCGTAATGGCTATTTTATTTAAAATGACTGGTTTCGGCCTAGTCTTGGGTCATCTTCTGAATTGCACCATCAGCTGAAGTTGAGGTTGTCCAAAACAGTCAGTACACCTAACGGGGTCTACGGACTGCTGTAGACATCAAACTTCCTGGCAGATTAAAGCTGTGTGCTGGCAGAAGTAAGGCTGTGAGGACGGGGCGTGAGTCGTGCTTGGGTAGCTCGGTTGGTAGATCACTTGCCCGCGAAAGGCAGAGGTCCCGCGTTCGAGCCCGGTACGCAGTTTCAATCTGCCAGGAAGTTTTATATCAGCGCACACTCCGCTGCAGAGTGAAAATCTTATTCTGCTGTAGACATCGTCAGCTTCAGCTGATGGTGATATTCTGAAGATGCCTAAGGCTAATCCAAAACCGTTCATTTTAAATGAAATAACCATTGCGATAGAGACTGTCATTCACTAATTTTACTAATTTTATAATTGACAGAAATTTTTGAGGCTTGACACTGGCTCAGGAAATATTGACCGTATAGTGAAGAGCTGGCAAGATAACGCAGGAAAGGACTCCGATTAACATAAACGTGCTCCAGTAAACTGTGTGTCTCGATTGAAGCGTGACATCGTCCCATAAGATAATTAGAGAGGTAGTAGGAGTGTAGTTCCAAACTGACTGATGCAGCTATCGAGCTCACTGACAATTATCTTTTAATCCTCTGTTCATCACAAACCACAGTGCTTTTGTTGGACTTGTTCCACTAAGCTACAGTTTTTTTTATTAAAAAAAAGGGGGAATCAGACAAGTTGAAGACGTTCAAGAAATCAGTGATGAATTTTCGCGTAGTTGTGTTGAAAGGGTACAGTACCGCCCGACACTGAAAATAGGTACAACATACTTCATTATTTTTGTCAGGACAACACATTTTTTTTTGTAAAATAACTCAATTTCAATTAATCCAGCGAAGCCGGATACCAGTGTGGGAAAGAGTGACAATTTATTTATTTAATTGATCACATGTGCACTCCCACAAAGTAAATCCCTACATCCAGTTTGGTGAGATCTGTGAAATGAATGAATGTATGGTCATCTGCTAACTGCAGATAGTGAATGTGAATATATGATCATCTTTGAGACGATCCTTTGGCCACCTTTGGTGGGACCAAAGAGATGAAATTTACCTGAGCTTTGAGCGCCTGAAATGTGGCTGACCAATACGGTAGCAAGGTGCTCCCCCACTTCAGCAGAGGTGCGAGAGGACCTGAAGAACGGCCATGTTTCGGCACTCTGCTGCTGGATCTTGTGTTGTTAAGACCTGTCTTAGGTGTGCTCCGTAAAGACAAAAGAGTGGAGGCATGGTATGCATGTGGAATATTTAAGAGTATTTTGAAATAATAATTTCTCTATTTCAGGAACTTTTGTGGGGAGAATTAAATGTCAGGCAGGTAATATTAATGGGATCGTAGTAATCTTCGGAAGTGACAAACGGTCACAATGAAACCACGTGTAGCAATAAGTTGAAATACTTCCGTGTGCTTAAGTTAAGCTGAATTACTAGCGTGTGTACAATAAGTTGAAATATTTAAGAAATAGCGTGTGTACCATAAGTTGAAATATTTAAGAAATGGCGTGTGCAGTACTTGAAATTAGAGACGAGTACTTCCACGTGGTGAGTACTGTGTGAGTCTCAATCTGTGTATGAGACAAAGGATAAAGTGAAGTACTCGTCCATGATATCAGTTGAGGACTCGCGTGTGTGATTAATATGTTCTTAATATTACTTTGCGTGATATGATTCCGTGTGGCGCTAGATACAAACTCTGAGAGAGAAGCAAGGTGAGTCGGCCGTCTATCCAGCAACGCCACTTGGCTTGCATTGTACAGGAAGACGTGCATATATCTCCAGAGTTCATAGTAGGAAAGTAGAATTACAAAGTGGGGCAGTGTCGTGTGAAACTGGGATAAATACTAATTGAAGTGGGAAAGCTGAAAGTGATAGTGTTGTGACTATTTATTGTATTGTATTCCATGTTGTAGTGTGGTGTATGTCATGTAGTTTGGGTATGTGTGGTTTGCATGGGAGAGTAGCAAGGTAGTTTCAAAAGATTAGTGGGTTATGCTTGTTCCTTCTGTACCGCTCGATCTGGAGGAAAGTTTCGTGATGATGATTGTGCGAGTCGAAGTGTGACATATAATAAAAGATCCACCATCCTATCCAGAAAGTGTACTGTAGCGTTAAATAATTACGAGACCATAAGGTAGAGAATCACCAATGTAAAGCCATGCCCACTGGGCGGAATTTCTCATGTGTTATTGTTGTAGGTTATAGAATTTGTGTGTTTAGGTTATAGAATTTATCGGAATAAATAAGATAGTGAAAAGAAAAAGATTGGTGGCCTTTTCCTTCGAATTGTATGTTGTCATGATGTCCCGAATTTATAATGTGTGCGCCACTCATATTCAGTGCGATGGCCACGTGTTGACAAAAGCCGTTAAATAAAAAAGAAAGAAAATGTGGTATTGCCAGTGCGTAGTGAACAGAGTTCTGTAAATTACTGATAGTCAGATGCGTGTTTCCATTGCGTATTATTCATATAGGAGGATAACTTGTAACTTAATTGTGAGTACTAGAGTTCATGTTACTCGATAAATAAGAACGAATCCACTCGCTTGGCAGACCACTCATCTTGCAGGCCTGACTGCTTGATGCCACAGTATGAGCAAGGCATGTGGGTGCCTCTCAGTGTATTTGACGATGTTCTGACACACTCCAGGCAAATTTCTTTTCACAGTGTTACATATATTGTTGAACCAGACACTGTGACCGCTGCCGAATGCGAAACTGAGTGTCACCTGGCAGCATGGCGGATACGTCATGCGGTAAGGAATGTACACAGGGTACTCTAAATTCCCCTTACGAACTTCTATGATTCGTAGAGGGGACTGAGTAGAAAATATTTTGAATTTGAACCCATGTACAGGAACGTATCCGTTCCGTGCTACAGCCATTTGAAAATGCGTTTCCTAGTTAGGTATAGGTGGGTATGCAACAGGGTAGTCATGTTGGGTTGGGTGGGCGGATGGTGAGGGGGGGGGGGTGGTTGCTTACGTCGGATCGGCTGCTGTCGTTTAACGTCTGTCCTACCTTTCTGACCTGGTTCAAGACTCAATCACGTGTCCCTGATTGTCAGAGCAACGTCGTTGAGTACGGATTTGCCGAATACATCTACATGATCGTTCTGTATGGCGAAGCTCGCGATAGTGGAAGAGCTCCTCGCCTTCTTTCTCAAGGTCGTTATTCACAATGTCCAACTCCATCGCGACCATTTTCGCTAAAATTATGCAACGGCTTCAGCAACGGAGCACTTTGGCAGGCGTGACTGTGGCGCTCCAAGGGAGAAGTTTAAATGTAAACTACAGTGCTTATGGCAACTGATTAAGTTTTCTTTCTGTTTACTTGGTTGTTAATGAGTGGCATTGTAAAACATGGGATGTACTGGGTCACGCCTTATAAATTACTTAGACAAGTAGTCGAATTAAACTGAAGAGTTTCCTCATGGCTCACTCCTTCTATTCTGTCGAGGAGCTCCTGGAAGAGCTAAAAAATTAAGCAAATTCCAGTGTTACATTGTTGATTGTCTTCATTTAAACTTATGACTTGTCACCTGAATATGTTTTTTTTTCTATATTTCATTTTATCTGTTTCTAATATCGTGTTATAATTTCATGTATTGACTCGTTCCATGACCATGGAGATTTCTCCTTAATTTGGTCCCACGGAACAATAAATAAATAAATTAAATTAAATAAATTACCAACATGTTTCCACATGGTTGTAGCACGGAAACGGTATGCTCCCTAACATGGGCTCCAATTTAACAGTTTAAAATATTATGTACCGTCTACAAGTCCTAGAAGTTTGTAAGGGGAATTTAGAGAATCATTTGTAAGCACAGCGGAGACCGACGGGGAATCATTCTAGGGACAATATGGGCCAAAATTGGGAAAATCCACTGATATAAGGGTCTTTTATAGACGTGCCCCGAAGTTACACTCCCGCGTGAAGCCTGAGCTTTCCTTCATCATCATCATCATCATCATCAAATCGGCGATCGAGGACCCTGTAGATCATGCACCCACCTCACAATGCTCCTCCATAGATGTCGTTCTTGTTCACTCTGGATCCAGTTGTCACGGACTCCTAGCTGACAAAGGTGTTTCTGTAGCTCATCCTCCCACCGCCTCCTGGGTCTTCCGATTGGACGGGTACCATCAGGTCTTCCCATATGTGCGGCTTTTGCCTGAGAGGTGTCTGGTCTCCTAGCAATGTGGCCTGCCAAGCTTATACTCCACGCTTTCAGTTTTTGAACGATGTCCGGGTGCCTCATCAGCTCATACAATTCCTGGTTATTTCTACGTCTCCGCGAGCTCCCTTCCTAGACAGGCCCAAAGATCCTTCTCACAATTTTTGTTTCGAAGACCAACAAGTTTTCTCCGCCTTTCTTCGTAGTGTTTAGGTTTTCTGTCCCATACAACAGTACTGGCACTACCACGCTACTGTATGCTTTAAGTCTGATCTTAATTGACAGGTTTTTGGATGACATTATGTTCACAATATGTTGGTTTATTTACGGTTTTATATTATTTTGCCTGTTGAACCATGTACCAAGGTATTTAAAATTTTCCACTTTAGCAAATTTCCATGTCCCTACCTGTAATCGGACGCCATTAGCTTTCCCTGCAGTATGTAAATACTGGTTTTTAAGTAGAGTATATGCTCTGAAGGCTAGATGAACTCACCGAATAGAGTCATACTGACAATTGATATAGCATATGAACAGGGCTGAGTTAACAGGGTGAATTTCTCCAAATTTTTGGGTGTTCACATTGATGATAACTTGAAGCATATTACTGAGCTTCTCGAACAGTTAAGTTCAGCTTCTCTTGCTCTTCGTATAATGGCTAGTCTTGGAAACAAATAGATCAGCCTCCTAACGTACTTTGCATATTTCCACTCAATAATGTCTTATGGAATAGTTTTCTGGGGTAACTCACCACTTAGACATAAAGTATTAATTCCACAAAATAGAGCAGTGAGAATAATTAGTGGTGTTCGCCCAAGGACGTCATGTAGGCACCTATTCAAGGAGTCAGGTGTTTTAACTGCACCATCAGAGTACATATATTCGCTAATGAAATTCGTTATAAATAATTCATCTCAATTTGCGAAGGACATTAATGTCCATACGTACAACACTAGAGAGAAAAATGGCCTTTACTACCCGTTATTGAAGCTATCAGTTGCTCAAAAAGGAGTTCATTATTCAGCAACAAAATTCTTTGATCATTTGCCCAACAGCACAAAGTGTTTGGCAGGTAGCAGATCAAGTTTTAAATCTAGTTTAAAATCATTTCTTTTGGGTAATTCCTTCTCTTCCATGGACGAGTTTCTGTTTCAAAACTGCCAAAAAAAATTGTACCTCTAAATGTAGTTGCATGTGTAGAACTAAAAATTTCAGTAATATTAATATTAGCACCATTCATGTGTCTATATACAGGGTGTCCCAGCTATCTTGTCCACCCAAAATATCTCTGGAACAATAACAGCTATTGGAAAACGACTTTCACCGGTATCAATGTAGGGCTGGGGCCCATGAATGTACATATTTGGAAACATTCTAAAACGAAAGCATATGTGTTTTTTAACACAAACTTATGTTTTTTTCAAATGGACCTCCTATATTTTTTCCTCAGCAATCCATAGCATGACAAAGCACATACACAATGGCGTTGATTGTATCGCAATATTCCCATTACATCCCGAGATATTGAGACGCGAAGTTGACGCTTGAAACACCCGACATGCGCTGCTAGCGCACGTCCTGAGGCACAGGCGTGAACCCCATGCTGCCCATAATCGCGATGTGATTGACAAATAAGTGTCCCTCTTGATAAGTATGGAGGTGTGATTACACATGTCAATCACATCGCGATTACGGGCAGCATGGGGTTCACGCCTGAGCCTCAGGACGTGCGCTAGCAGCGCATGTCGGGTGATTCAAGCGTCGACTTCGCGTCTCAATATCTCGGGATGTAATGGCAATAATGCGATGCAATCAACGCCATTGTGTATGTGCTTTGTCATGCTATGGATTGCTGAAGAAAAAATATAGGGGGTCCATTTAAAAAAAACATAAGTTTGTGTTAAAAAACACATATGCTTTCGTTTTAGAATGTTTCCAAATATGTAGTACATTCATGGGCCCCAGCCCTACATAGATACCGGTGAAAGTCGTTTTCCAATAGCTGTTATTGTTCCAGAGATATTTTGGGTGGACAAGATAGCTGGGACACCCTGTATATCTTGTAATCTGACTTGTTCCACATCATACCGATAAAATAATGGCGAAAATCATCTGCGGAACATGAAATTACTAAACTAAAGTAAACGAAACTAAAAAGAATTACTTTTAGAAAGGACAACTTGCTATGGCCCAGCCCCTGGAGACGAGTATCTGAGAAATTGGCTTGGCTGTCGGTTATTCTTGCCACTCTCGTTAGCATCTATGAAAAGTTGCCGAAGAACAGTGAAGTTACAAGTAGCCCGCGAGGTGTTGCATGTAGCTACACGCCTCACCACACGACGTGCACGTCGGAGGCTGGCCCGGCCTCAAAAGCCACGACGTGTTGCTAATCTGACACATGAGTACAATGTTGGTGCAAGTACACGTGTTCCAGAGCAGACGTTCCAGCGAACGTTGTTGAACACAGGCCTCTGCATGAGACTCCTACGTGTTCCAATCGTCCGATTTGTCAGTTGCGGTTACAGTAGACACGGAATCATCGAGATTGCACCACGGATCAGTGGCATCCTATCGGGTGACTCACGTTTCTTGTCACCCCACACTGATCGTCGTATCCAGATATGACGTCATGCAGGTGAATTGTGAAGTGTCTCTATACAGGGTGTAACAAAAATGTACTGCACAAATTGCGGGACACATTCCTCACACGTAGGCGAATAAATTACGTTACATGAACGTAAGACAGAGATTTAGGAACCAGGTTTTAAATTGTAAGACATTTCCAGGGGCAGATGTGGACTCTGACCACAATCTATTGGTTATGACCTGTAGATTAAAACTGAAGAAACTGCAAAAAGGTGGTAATTTAAGGAGATGGGACCTGGATAAACTGAAAGAACCAGAGGTTGTACAGAGTTTCAGGGAGAGCATAAGGGAACAATTGACAGGAATGGGGGAAAGAAATACAGTAGAAGAAGAATGGGTAGCTTTGAGGGATGAAGCAGTGAAGGCAGCAGAAGATCAAGTAGGTAAAAAGACGAGGGCTGGTAGAAATCCTTGGGTAACAGAAGAAATATTGAATTTAATTGATGAAAGGAGAAAATATAAAAATGCGGTAAATGAAGCAGGCAAAAAGGAATACAAACGTCTCAAAAATGAGATCGACAGGAAGTGCAAAATGGCTAAGCAGGGATGGCTAGAGGACAAATGTAAGGATTTAGAGGCTTATCTCACTAGGGGTAAGATAGATACTGCCTACAGGAAAATTAAAGAGACCTTTGGAGATAAGAGAACCACATGTATGAACATCATGAGCTCAGATGGAAACACAGTTCTAAGCAAAGAAGGGAAAGCAGAAAGGTGGAAGGAGTATATAGAGGGTCTATACAAGGGTGATGTACTTGAGGACAATATTATGGAAATGGAAGAGGATGTAGATGAAGATGAAATGGGAGATACGATACTGCGTGAAGAGTTTGACAGAGCACTGAAAGACCTGAGTCGAAACAAGGCCCCCGGAGTAGACAACATTCCATTGGAACTACTGACGGCCTTGAGAGAGCCAGTCCTGACAAAACTCTACCATCTGGTGAGCAAGATGTATGAAACAGGCGAAATACCCTCAGACTTCAAGAAGAATATAATAATTCCAATCCCAAAGAAAGCAGGTGTTGACAGATGTGAGAATTACCGAACAATCAGTTTAATAAGCCACAGCTGCAAAATACGAACACGAATTCTTTACAGACGAATGGAAAAACTAGTAGAAGCCGACCTCGGGGAAGATCAGTTTGGATTCCGTAGAAATGTTGGAACACGTGAGGCAATACTGACCTTACGACTTATCTTAGAAGAAAGATTAAGGAAAGGCAAACCTACGTTTCTAGCATTTGTAGACTTAGAGAAAGCTTTTGACAATGTTGACTGGAATACTCTCTTCCAAATTCTAAAGATGGCAGGGGTAAAATACAGGGAGCGAAAGGCTATTTACGATTTGTACAGAAACCAGATGGCAGTTATAAGAGTCGAGGGACATGAAAGGCAAGCAGTGGTTGGGAAGGGAGTAAGACAGGGTTGTAGCCTATCCCCGATATTATTCAATCTGTATATTGAGCAAGCAGTAAAGGAAACAAAATAAAAATTCGGGGTAGGTATTAAAATCCATGGAGAAGAAATAGAAACTTTGAGGTTCGCCGATGACATTGTAATTCTGTCAGAGACAGCAAAGGACTTGGAAGAGCAGTTGAACGGAATGGATGGTGTCTTGAAGGGAGGATATAAGATGAACATCAACAAAAGCAAAACGAGGATAATGGAATGTAGTGGAATTAAGTCGGGTGATGTTGAGGGTATTAGATTAGGAAATGAGACACTTAAAGTAGTAACGGAGTTTTGCTATTTGGGGAGCAAAATATCTGATGATGGTCGAAGTAGAGAGGATATAAAATGTAGACTGGCAATGGCAAGGAAAGCGTTTCTGAAGAAGAGAAATTTGTTAACATCGAGTATAGATTTAAGTGTCAGGAAGTCTTTTCTGAAAGTATTTGTATGGAGTGTAGCCATGTATGGAAGTGAAACATGGACGATAAATAGTTTGGACAAGAAGAGAATAGAAGCTTTCGAAATGTGGTGCTACAGAAGAATGCTGAAGATTAGATGGGTAGATCACATAACTAATGAGGAGGTACTGAATAGGATTGGGGAGAAGAGGAGTTTGTGGCACAACTTGACCAGAAGAAGGGATCGGTTGGTAGGACATGTTCTGAGGCATCAAGGGATCACCAATTTAGTATTGGAGGGCAGCGTGGAGGGTAAAAATCGCAGAGGGAGACCAAGAGATGCATACACTAAGCAGATTCAGAAGGATGTAGGTTGCAGTAGGTACTGGGAGATGAAGAAGCTTGCACAGGATAGAGTAGCATGGAGAGCTGCATCAAACCAGTCTCAGGACTGAAGACCACAACAACAACATACATGAACGTGGATTTAGAAACTCTTCGTTTCCGTGTTACAACTCATTTTTGCCAACTAGTTACAACAAGATCAGATTGTAAATATTCACAGCCAACGTGTATGGACAGATGTCAATCCTCTCGCGACTGTTGAAGCAAGTCATCAACAAAGATTTTCTGTCAACGTTTGGGCCGGCATTGCCGGTGACTCTTTGGTAGGGCCTCCCCTCTTCCACCCAAACTCAAAGGAAAAATTTATCACAATTTTGCAGAGAATGTTCTAACTGATCTCTTAGCAGATCCGCCCATAGCTGTGAAATTCATGCACGATGGAGTACCTCTTCATTTTGGTAATCCCGTCGGCTTCTAAATAACAGAATGGGTGACAGATGGATAGGAAGAGATGGACCAATTGCCTGGCCTCCACGCTCTCCGGACCTAAACGCAATGGACTCTTATTTGTGGGGTATTTTGAAAGCTCTTGTGGATGGAACCCCAGTATAAGACGTTCAGAGTCTCCATGCCCATATGATGGAAGGCTGCGAAACCGTACGCAATACTCGAGGGATACATCGGTGCATCCCAGATTCCATATGACGGCGAATTGATACACTTATCAAAGCCCTCAGAGGACGTATTGAACATCTCCTGTGAGAAAGAGTTGCATGTGATATGCTGCTATGTTCTGTTCGTGCGTGTGTTTCCCAAGTTTAACGAGTTGGAGAAAATGAGATGTAATGTGTTTCCAGACCCATGTTCATATAAAATTGTTCCGTCGTCTATTTGTGCAGAAAGTGTCCTGCAATTTGTACCATACATTTTTGTTACACCCTGTAAGGCGTCGCTTCATTGACTTTCAGGGTTGATACCCACTTTTACATTTCTGAACAGCATCGCTTAGCTATCGATGCTCCTATAAATTCAGACTGGGAGAAAGATGATGCGCTGGGTGATGTATCTGGCACTCATAGTGATATCTCAATATTAAATTACCACAGCTGAATTGTATTTCATATGTAAATCATTTCTCCACTTTGCTACATACATATTAATACACCACTGGCCATTAAAATTGCTACATCAAGAAGAAATGCAGATGATAAAAGAGTATTCATTGGACAAATATATTATACTGGAACTGACATGTGATTACATTTTCACCCAATTTGGGTGCATAGATCCTGAGAAATCAGTACCTAGAACAACCATCTCTGGCCGTAATAGCGGCCTTGATACGCCTGGGCATTGAGTCAAACAGAGCATGGCTGGCGTATACAGGTACAGCTGCCCATGCAGCTTCAACACGATACCACAGTTCATCAAGAGTATTGTCTGGCTTATTGTGATGAGCCAGTTGCTCGGCCACCATTGACCAGACGTTTTCAAATGGTGAGAGATCTGGAGAATGTGCTGGCCGGGGTAGCAGTTGAACATTTTCTGTATCCAGAAAGGCCCGTACAGGACCTGCAAAATGCTGTCGTGCATTATCCTGCTGAAATGTATGGTTTCGCAGGGATCGAATGAAGGGTACAGCCACTAGTCGTAACACATTTGAAATGTAACGTCCACTGTTCAAAGTGCCGTCAATGCGAACAAGAGGTGACCGAGACGTGTAACCAATGGCACCCCATACCATCACGCCGGTGATACTCCAGTATGGCGATCACGAATACACGATTCCAATGTGCGTTCACCACGATGTCGCCAAACACGGATGCGACCATCATTATGCTGTAAACAGAACCTAGATTCATCCGAAAAAATGACGTTTTGCCATTCGTGCACCCCGGGTTCGTCGTTGATTACACCATCGCAGGCGCTCCTGCCTGTGATGCAGCGTCAAGGGTAACCGCAGCCATGGTCTCCGAACTGATAGTCCATGCTGCTGCAAACGTCGTCGAACTGTTCGTGCAGATGGTTGTTGTCTTGCAAACGTCCCCATGTGTTGACTCAGGGATCGAGACGTGGCTGCACGATCCGTTACAGCTGTGCGGATAAGATGCCTGTCATCTCGACTGCTACTGATACGAGGCCGTCGGAATCCAGCACGGCGTTCCGTATTACCCTCCTGAACCCACCGATTCCATATTCTGCTAATAGTCATTAGATCTCGACCAACGTGAGCAGCAAAGTCGGGATACGATAAACCGCAATCGCGATAGGCTACAATCCGACCTTTATCAAAGTCGGAAACGTGATGGTAGGCATTTCTCCTCCTTACACGAGGCATCATAACAACGTTTCACGACGCAACGCCGGACAACTGCTGTTTGTCTATCAGAAGTCGGTTGGAAACATTCCTCATGTCAGCACACTGTAGGTGTCACCAACGACGCCAACCTTGTGTGAATGCTCTGAAAAGCTAATCATTTGCATATCAGAGCTAGTACGTCATCTTCGTGGTGTAGCAAATTTAGTGGCCAGTTGTGCAGCTTAATTTGATACAGAAAAGTGATCATAAAATATCTGCGTTGCCATGCTACGTTTTCCTTGTTCCGTCCCTCTGTTTGTCTACTTGGAAGCGTGTTTTTCGCCTACTCCAGTTTGTATATATCTTTGGACTTGTGGTAAATTTCTCTGAATGTAGTGACGCGTTAGCCAACGTTTTTGTGTGGAAAAGGGGACCTCTTGCGGGTCAGAGAGGCACCGGAGGGTAATAATCCGTAGCTGTTGTTAAGTTGGCACAGGCAGAATATGCATATTGTCTGTGCGAGGTCTCCGGTCCCCGGTCGGGGCTGTGGGTGAGTAGCAAGCAGCGTCACTGCTCAGGGAATCGTCGAAGATGTAACATCTAGTTTTAATCCGTAATGTTGTAATTTTTTGAATGTGTTTCAGCTTAACATAGCCCTTAATTTATCTTTTAGTAGGTTTCAGCTGTTATAGAATAATCCGGGATATCTGGCATAGGTAGGAACTGAGAATAATTTCACGGTTTTTGGAACTTTCTTTATGCTCTATAATCTTGGGGTTGTGGGGCATGAGGCCATTTGGATCTGTCAGAGTGACTAGATTCCTGAATAAATCGTGTAACTGGTTACAAGCGCTGCATTCAGTAGTCGTAAATAAAAAAAGGCTACTGTCAAGTGTTTTTTATTTCAGTCCTTGATCACAATATGAATTCTTTAGACGATGACCGGTTTCAGTCCGTAATGACCATCCTCAGATCTTTTTTCACCATGTCTTAAAGTGATAAGGCGATAATGGCATCGTCAAAACATAGAAATATAATCAGCATAGCATCGCCACACAGATCTAAAACAAGGTGTAGAATAGGCCGCATCGTCCACACAGTTATTATTGCAACTCAATTGCAATAAATCATACGATCAGGAAGGATAAGATGGACAGGTCATGTGGCAAGAATGGAGGAGTCTGAGGTGGTAAAGAAGATTCTACTTGGTAATCCAGGAGGACAAAGAGGGTGAGATCGACCTCGAGCAAGATGGCTGGATGGAGTGGAAGACCTACAAAAGCTCGGATGCAGGAACTGGAGGAGGGTGGCATGTGACCGTGATGGGCGGCGAAAGCTCGTTGGGAAGGCCAAGGTTCATCCTGAACTGCAGCGTCACAGAACAAGAAGAATACACTTTTGTAAAATTAGCTAAAGAAAGTCATATAAATATTGTGTAATGCCATGAGTAATTATAGAAATTGTGAAAAGTTGAGTAGATAGTAATCTCTTACATTCTCCATAAGATAATTGGATTACGAAATAATGTAACTGTAATATTGAAGTATCTGTAAATGGAAGTCATTAAAATAATTAAGGCTTTAGCGTCGGTTTACACCTATATAACGAAATAACTGTTCAAAATCAACATTTTACGAAATTATTGAAAATGCACATGCTCATTCACAACCGTAAGAAACTTCTTTTTTTTATATAGGAGGTTACCAGTCCTTGTCTGTTTCAGACCATCTTTAGACCTACCACCATGATGGTAGACGATGGCGGTAAACGGAGCAGGCGCTACGACTCCACGAACGCTAACTGCTCTGCAGATCGTCTAAAACCGACAGAAACCGGTAACCTCATATAAAAAAAGAGAAGTTTCTTGCTGTTGTGAATGTGCGTGTGCATTTTTAAGTAAAAAAAGAACCGCTGTTCTCCAAGAGAAGAGAAATGTTCTAAAAAATCACTGATTTTACGAAATATCTCCTGAAAGCATCTGCATTTGATCATTTTGAAACTAAAAGACACGTTATGTTGAAACTTTCTGGAAGATTAAAACTGTGTGTCGAACAGAGATTAAAGCCAAGGACCTTTGCCTTTTTGGACACGCACTCTGCCGACTGAGATACCCAAGCATGACTTGGAACCTGAATTCTCATAAATTAAGGATAATTACAGAATGTGGTGCCACACAACGTGGCACTACACAAAATTGGCGCTAATAGCATAGGCACATAGGGAACACACACGAAACAGATCTTTAAGTCCACGGTGTTGATGATAAGTTGAGAACACTGTACTGAAACACATATGCTACAAAACGCCACTGGTTCCTGCGCATCTACCCCGACATCTGTACGGGATATGATCACCATGCTCACGTGCACAGGCAGCACAACGGGTTGGCATACTATGGATCAGGTGGTCGAACAGCTACTGGGGTATAACCTCCCACTCTTGCACCAGTGCCTGTTGGAGCTCCTGAAGTGTTCAAAATGGCTCTGAGCACTAAGGGATTTAACTTCTAAGGTCATCAGTCCCCCATAACTTAGAACTACTTAAACGTAACTAACCTAAAGGCATCACACACACTCATGCCCGAGGCAGTATTCGAACCTGCGACCGGAGCGGTCGCGCGGTATTAGACTGTAGTGCCTAGAACCGCTCGGCCAACTCGGCCGGCCCTCCTGAAGTGTCGTAGGGGTTTGAAGACGCGCAGCGATACGTCGACCGAGAGCATCCCAGACGTGCTCGATGGGGTTTAGGTCTGGAGAACAGGCAGGCCACTCCATTCAGCTGATATCTTCTGTTTCAAGGTGCTCCTCCACGATAGCAGCTCGGTGGGGCCGTGCGTTATCATCCATCAGGAGGAAGGTGGGACCCACAGCACCCCTGAAAAGGCGGACATACTGGTGCAAAATGACGTCTCGATACACCTGACCTGTTACAGTTCCTCTCTGAAAAACTTGCAGGGGTGTCCGAGCACCAATCATAATCCAACCCCACACCATCAAACCACTACCTCCATATAGGTCCCTTTCAAGGACACTAAGGGGTGGTATCTGGTTCCTGGTTCACGCCAGATGAAAACCAGGTGAGAATCACTATTCAGACTATACCTGGACTCGTCCGTGAACATAATCTGATACCACTGTTCCAATGACCATGTACTGTATTCTTGACGCCAGGCTTTACGGCCTCTGCTGTGACTAAGGGTCAATGGAATGCACCTTGCCGGTCTCCGGGCGAATAAACCATGTCTGTTCAGTCGTCTGTAGACTGTGTGTCTGGAGAGAACTGTTCCAGTGGCGGCGGTGAGGTCCTGAGCAAGGCTACCTGCAGTACTCCGTGGCCGTCTGCGAACACTGATGGTGAGATATCGGTCTTCTTGTGGTGTTGTACACTGTGGACGTCCCGTACTGTAGCGCCTGGACACGTTTCCTGTCTGCCAGAACCGTTGCCATAATCTTGAGATCACACTTTGTGGCACACGGAGAGCCCGTGCTACGACCTGCTATGTTAGACCAGCCTCCAGTCGCCCTAGTATTCCACCCCTCATAACGTCATCAATAAGTGTTCTTTGAGCCATTTCCAACACACAGTTACCATTAGCACCAACACACCTCTCCGTATGTGGACTGCTGCCAGCGCCAGCGTGCGACGACCGCAGGTCAAATGCGCCGCATGGTCATAACCCGAGGTGATTTAAACCCGCAAACCACCCACCAGAGCGTTGTTTCACCACGTATCAGCATTATCCTTAATTTATGACCACGAGTGTACGTCGTTATAAAATCCATGAAACATTCCAATAAGTCGAAACAAGAAACAGACACTGTTTGAAAGGCCCAATGGTACCGACCGGAAGCCGTGTCATCCTCAGATTTTGGGCGTCACCGGATGCAGATACGGAGGGGTATGTCGCCAGTGCACTGCTCTGCTGACAGTTGTCAGCTTTCGTGACAGGTGCTGCTATTTCTCAATCAAGTAGCTCCTCAAGTGGCCTCACAAGGGCTGAGAGGTACCCGTTTGCCAACAGTACTCGGCAGAGCCAGACTGTCACCCATCCAAGTGCCAGACAAGCCCGACCGTGCTTAACTTCGGTAATCTGTCGGGAACCATTGGTACCACTGCGGCAAGGTTCAAATGGTTCAAATGGCTCTGAGCACTATGCGACTGAACTTCCGAGGTCATTAGTCGCCTAGAACTTAGAACTAATTAAACCTAACTAACCTAAGGACATCACACACATCCATGCCCGAGGCAGGATTCGAACCTGCGACCGTAGCGGTCACGCGGTTCCAGACTGAAACGCTTTTAACCGCACGGCCACACCGGCCGGCCTGCGGCAAGGCCGCTGGCCGTAGTCCAATGAATGGATTCAGTTAAATGACCAATAACAACGTAGCAAATGATACAATATGTGAAGACAAGCTCTCTAGGGTGAGCCAGGCCAAACAAAACTCTACCATCTAGTTAGCAAGATGTATGAGACCGGCGAAGTACCCTCAGACTTCAAGAAGAATATAATAATACCAAACCCAAAGAAAACAGGTGTTGACAGATGTGAAAATTGCCGAACTATCAGTTTAATAAGCCGCGACTGCAAAATACAAAGGCAAATTCTTTACAGACGAATGGAAAAACTGGTAGAAGCCGACCTCGGGGAAGATCAGTTTGGACTCCGTAGAAATACTGGAACATGTGAGGCAATACTGACCTTACGACTTCTCTTAGAAGAAAGATTAAGGAAAGGCAAACCTACGTTTCAAGCATTTGTAGACTTAGAGAAAGCTTTTGACAATGTTGACTGGAATACTCTCTTTCAAATTATGAAGGTGGCAGGGGTAAAATACAGGGAGCGAAAGGCTAATTACAATTTTTACAGAAACCAGATGGCAGCTATAAGAGTCGAGGGGCATGAAAGGGTAGCAGTGGTTGGGAAGGGAGTAAGACAGGGTTGTAGCCTATCCCCGATCTTATTCAATCTGTATATTGAGCAACCAGTAAAGAAACAAAAGAAAAATTCGGAGTAGGAATTAAAATCCATGGAGAAGAAATAAAAACTTTGAGGATCGCCGATGACATTGTAATTCTGTCAGAGACAGCAAAGGACCTGGAAGTGCAGCTGAACGAAATGGACAGTGTATTGAAAGGAGGATATAAGATGAACATCAACAAAAGCAAAACGAGGATAATGGAATGTAGTCGAATTAAATCAGGTGATGCTGCGGAAATTATATTAGGAAATGAGACGCTTAAAGTTGTAAATGAGTATTGCCATTTGGGGAGCAAAATAACTGATGATGGTCGAATTAGAGAGGATATAAAATGTAGACTGGCAATGGCAAAGAAATCGTTTCTGAAGAAGAGAAATTTGTTAACATCGAGTATAGATTGAAGTGTCAGGAAATCTTTTCTGAAAGTATTTGTATGGAGTGTTGCCATGAATGGAAGTGAAACGTGGACAATAAATAGTTTAGACAAAAAGGGAATAGAAGCTTTCGAAATGTGGTGCTATAGAATAATGCTGAAGATGAGATTGGTAGATCACGTAACTAATGAGGAGGTATTGAATAGAATTGGGGAGAAGAGCAGTTTGTGGCACAACTTGACTAGAAGAAGGGATCGGTTGGTAGGGCATATTCTGAGGCATCAAGGGATCCCCAATTTAGTATTGGAGGGCAGCGTGGAGGGTAAAAATCGTAGAGGGAGACCAAGAGATGAATACACTAAACAGATTCAGAAGGATGTAGTTTGCAGTGCAGTAGGTACTGGGAGATGAAGAAGCTTGCACAGTCTCTGGACTGAAGACCACAACAACAAGAAGCTCTCTAACGTTCTTTTTACAATGTTTATAAATGTTCGATACGTCCACCCTTCATCAATGACACACAGGTATCCGGTGTCCAGTTCTGCCCATACGCGCTACAGCGTAACAGGAGTGACGGGAAGAACAGCTTCTGTGATGCGATGGCGCAAGTCTTCGAGTTTCCGTGTTAGAGACTGAAGCACTGTCCTTGACATGACACTAGAAAAAAGATATCGTAGGGCGTCAAGTCCGGCAACTGGTGTCCACTAGAGCGGTGGCTCGTCAGCGGCTGCAAAAACCATCATTCTCGGATATTGTGTACCAACTCACTACGGTGTTGTAAACTGGCGGTGTCCTGTCAAACAAGGTATGGAAAGATCTTGTCACATTCACTACCGACTGGTAACGTGCAAATTCTAGTACTCGCAGCGCTTTCTCGGCCTGGTTCGCTGTCTGTTTTAGCAGTTACGGACCGTGGCACCTCTGTCGGTGGTTTTTTAAACTAACTTGAGGGCACACTTTCGAAGAAAACTTCGAGTTTGTCTTTGATGTACAATATCATTTGCTACGTTACGTTTAGCCATTTACATATACTTTTTTTTTAAATGTGTCACGGACTTTATAATTTCCTTGTACTTCCCACGTTAGTTGCAGAAGTCCGACTGCGAAAGGAAGGCTTCAATAACAGAAAAGCAACATCTCTTCGCTATATGGGTAGCTAATTGGCCTATAAACTTGTACACCGTAGTGGGTGTTTTTTTTTAATTACACTCCTGGAAATGGAAAAAAGAACACATTGACACCGGTGCGTCAGACCCACCATACTTGCTCCGGACACTGCGAGAGGGCTGTACAAGCAATGATCACACGCACGGCACAGCGGACACACCAGGAACCGCGGTGTTGGCCGTCGAATGGCGCTAGCTGCGCAGCATTTGTGCACCGCCGCCGTCAGTGTCAGCCAGTTTGCCGTGGCATACGGAGCTCCATCGCAGTCTTTAACACTGGTAGCATGCCGCGACAGCGTGGACGTGAACCGTATGTGCAGTTGACGGACTTTGAGCGAGGGCGTATAGTGGGCATGCGGGAGGCCGGATGGACGTACCGCCGAATTGCTCAACACGTGGGGCGTGAGGTCTCCACAGTACATCGATGTTGTCGCCAGTGGTCGGCGGAAGGTGCACGTGCCCGTCGACCTGGGACCGGACCGCAGCGACGCACGGATGCACGCCAAGACCGTAGGATCCTACGCAGTGCCGTAGGGGACCGCACCGCCACTTCCCAGCAAATTAGGGACACTGTTGCTCCTGGGGTATCGGCGAGGACCATTCGCAACCGTCTCCATGAAGCTGGGCTACGGTCCCGCACACCGTTAGGCCGTCTTCCGCTCACGCCCCAACATCGTGCAGCCCGCCTCCAGTGGTGTCGCGACAGGCGTGAATGGAGGGACGAATGGAGACGTGTCGTCTTCAGCGATGAGAGTCGCTTCTGCCTTGGTGCCAATGATGGTCGTATGCGTGTTTGGCGCCGTGCAGGTGAGCGCCACAATCAGGACTGCATACGACCGAGGCACACAGGGCCAACACCCGGCATCTTGGTGTGGGGAGCGATCTCCTACACTGGCCGTACACCACTGGTGATCGTCGAGAGGACACTGAATAGTGCACGGTACATCCAAACCGTCATCGAACCCATCGTTCTACCATTCCTAGATCGGCAAGGGAAGTTGCTGTTCCAACAGGACAATGCACGTCCGCATGTATCCCGTGCCACCCAACGTGCTCTAGAAGGTGTAACTCAACTACCCTGGCCAGCAAGATCTCCGGATCTGTCCCCCTTTGAGCATGTTTGGGACTGGATGAAGCGTCGTCTCACGCGGTCTGCACGTCCAGCACGAACGCTGGTCCAACTGAGGCGCCAGGTGGAAATGGCATGGCAAGCCGTTCCACAGGACTACATCCAGCATCTCTACGATCGTCTCCATGGGAGAATAGCAGCCTGCATTGCTGCGAAAGGTGGATATACACTGTACTAGTGCCGACATTGTGCATGCTCTGTTGCCTGTGTCTATGTGCCTGTGGTTCTGTCAGTGTGATCATGTGATGTATCTGACCCCAGGAATGTGTCAATGAAGTTTCCCCTTCCTGGGACAATGAATCCACGGTGTTCTTATTTCAATTTCCAGGAGTGTAGTTTGCAGGACATTATGCTCATCGTGACAGGTATCTTAAAACCATCCCTTCTACCCTGGTTGCAAGTTGTTGTTCAGTAGTGCTGACATTTACGGGTTTGTCGTGCCATGTTATATAAGGGTACTACTCGGGCATCACTGGTAAATCGCTCCAGATTTCTAATATACTGTCTGCAAGACGTCCAGAATTCATATTTATAAAGTAGTGTGAGAATTACCACTAAATTATATATGAAGATCTTTGTAGCAACACTGATATCATGACTTATTCTGGGAGAAGACGCTCCAGTAATGTTAATTCTATATTGAATATCTGCATGGAAGGAACTCAGGGAAGAACTAAGCAACCACTGCGTTTATCGACATACTATAACTTAACTAATGCTGCATAAAATGTTAGACCCTTGCTTTTAGACTGCTAAAAATTGAATAGTTTCCCATCGATCATGTAAGTTAACTGTATTACTGCATGAGAACGGCCACAATGAAAACAACTTGAAGACAGACGCATATCCTTGCTTAAAAACGGTGTTGATAATGAATGGCTCACCAACAAAGTCAAAAGCAATGACAACTTCCTAACCGAGTAGATCAATTTCAAGATGGCATTATATTTACGTAGAAAACCATATAGAGCTAAAACCTTCCATAAAACTTTAAGGTTTACTGGGCCAACTGCCTTAGTTTTCCTGTAGCTGACGTTTTGTGCATATCACATCAGTAGTTCCCGTGGAAGTCCTGAATTCCTCCAGATAATTTCTAATTTGAGGCAACCACACAAAAAGAGAGTTATACATGATTGTTTGACAATTCATACAGTGAACAGTTTTCTTTTTTAAAAAAATACAGATGTTAAAACGATTAAAATGAAACTGAATGAAATGTCCAATGGTCCGTTGTACTCTGCAGTATTCTGTGATCTATGACATAGGATTTATATTTGCACCTGAAGATGCACCTAAACCGGTTGTGTGGGTCTACAATCGGCCTGAACAAATACAGCTACAGCGGACCACTGGATATTTCATTCAGTCTTATTTTAATAATTTTAACATCTGTATTTTAAAAACTGTTCACTGTGTGAATTGTCGAACACTCACTTATTCACTAAGGGTATAGCATGATTGGCAAGATTTCGAGTAATTAGCTTTACCAAACTTGACGGCAATGATATTCCGCGGTAGTTATAGCATCTGTGCAACTTCCTTAACGGTGGGAACCACCTGACTAACGCTGAAATCAGTAGGAGTTTATGAAGCGTACTAAATTTTGACACTCAGTTCGTGTACATATGAGTTCATCACCACCTTCTTTGAAATTTTCCGCTGATTTACTGTGAGGACCAGTGGCCTTGCGTTGCTTTGCTTCATTGACAGCAACCTTAACTTCGTCCATTGTCGTTGGGGATCAAGCTCTTCTTTTGGGGTGCTTGTTCTGCTATGTTGCATACCTCTTCATCAGTATTTGACTCCTCAGTCAGAAGGTCTTCAGAATGTGACTTCTACCTGTTTATGATGGAGCGCTGATCTTTCAGGAGTGTACTCAACACGTTAAGTAATGAGCATACAGCTGTGATGGTTCTTATTAACATTAACACGAATCAGATGCTGAGCAGATAATGATCAGGTTAATAGGCAATTTATTGGTGGAGAGAAGTGTGAGAATGTAGAAACTGTAGAGGGAGTCTAAAAAAAGGTTAGTTTACACGACAACATTGTGTTGCAATACTCGCAGCGTGGAAGAAGGCGCACGCAGATGGTTTCACATACATCACTGTAGACACAGCTACAGCAGCGTTTACTTCAGTTTCGTCATTTTGTGAGTGCCGTAGTCGTGTCTAAAATAAAAGTTTTGGCAGCTACGGGAGTTGTGACGGAGTTAAAGCCTGTCTGCGTGAAACTGCTATTTCTTAAGAAACGTGTTGGGGTTCGAGACTAAAAAATAAAGCAAATTCTTCATTGCTGTTGTTCAGCTATCTTGCTGAAAGAAACTTTAAGGGAAGACACTAGAAGTTATTTCAGTTATTTAACAAAGCCACGAGAGAAGTTCACGTTTGTTCTAAATGGCTGATACTGCAGTAAGGGAGAAAAATAAATGCGTGGCCAGAACTGAAACTACAAATCACATTATCACATTGTGCTCTATATAGAGCTCAAAAGTCTCGTCCTCCTGGAGGGTTCAGTTTTATTAGTGAGGACGCATTTACATTAACAAAGTATTTAATTAAGCCTTTTTCAACAGATTGGCCACTGACTTTCAAAGAATGAATATAGCTCACTGTGTTTTGAATAACGGATTTGGTTTTCTCGTTTCGAAATTTCGCTTGTGTGAAAAGCCAATATAGCACTACGTCTAGAAATACTTGACAAAACTGTCAGTGAAACTTCCTGGCAGATTAAAACTGTGTGCCGGACCGAGACTCGAACTCGGAACCTTTACCTTTCGCGGGCAAGTGCGAAAGGCAAAGGTCCCGAGTTCGAGTCTCGGTCCGGCACACAGTTTTAATCTGCCAGGAAGTTTCATATCAGCGCACACTCCGCTGCAGAGTGAAAATCTCTTTCTGGAAAACTGTCAGTGCTACGTGTACGAACTGTTCAGAGAGAAAGAGCTCCCCGACAATATGTACAACCACAGCTAATATACCAGGAACCAGGAGTCAGGAGTTTTCTAGTCGGGATCAACAAAAGGCATAGATGCAAAGCTGCAATACTTATTCGAACCCGGCTGCATTAAGAAAAGAATGCTTTGCAAACTACTTTCTTGAAGATGAATCTGCACTATGTGAATATTTCAAAGTTCAGTCACAACAGTTCCTGAATGGGAAGTATTACTGTGGCTTCTTTTTTTTTTTTTTAAAAAAAAAACGAATGTTGAATAAGGAATTCAGCTTTCCAGATTGTATAGCATTTCCTCCTATTAACAGTTTTCCTTAAAAAGAATCGGCCAACTCGCACCAAGGGAGTTCAGTTTCGTAGAAGTGAGCTGTTCCACAGTCAGATTATTTGCATGCCCGTATTTTTCTTAATTCACCTGTATGTTTATTCCTAACTGAATGAAGTTTCGCTGTACAGCTCAGACACTTTTAACCCGTCCACGTTCAAATCGCCTATGACGGCCTCACGCGCAACAACGCGGCACTGCTTGTTTTTGCAGTCAGCATCATTTAAATCCCACAAACACTTATGCCTGAAATAGATATCCAACAAGCAACAATTCCCCACGTTCCTCACTTCATACTTCAGTCTGATTACACTCTATCGACCCGCGTAGACTCATGACTCGTGCAACTAGTGTCGCCAAAGTTGGAACAATGTGAAAGTGTTTAGTTTCACCAACGAGTTGCACAAACGCGCGCCGCGCGTGTGCAGTGGCCGGTAGCGCAGTTGCGTGCAACCCAATGTCGTCACGTAAACTAGCCTTAAGCCGTCGCCACACGGACCGTGCATCCGAACGTTGAGCGTTGAGCGTGCCGAGTTTCTGACGTCATAGCGTGGAATAGCACGTTCGGGAGTCTTTCCGAACGTGCAGAGCAATATCTGGTATGTCAGATATTCTGAGCGTGCGTCTGAGCGTTGACCAATGAGATGGCACAACGCCACCTACGTCTCACGCACGCCGTCTCTCTTCAGTATAGAGTTGTGAGTCGCCATGTTGGCATTCATTTCAAACCTACATGCATATGTGCCGTTTCTGAGCACAAGCAAATTGAGAATCACTGGAAAACCCGTTGTTAACTGTGTGATCCGTTCCAATAAAATAATGAGAAACATGATATTCGTGGCCAAAGAATTATTGTAACTTGCGTATTATGAGAGTAGGCTATTGGAAGGCACCGGCACACTGAAGATCCACCAAAAACGCATTGTTCTTGGTACAATTTGTTATAATTAAATTTCAATTACTAACATATCTGTGGTGTCACCGCCAGACACCGCGCCTGTTAGGTGGTAGCCTTTCAATCCGCCGCGGTCCGGTAGTATACGTCGGACCCGCGTTTCGCCACTATCAGTGATTGCAGACCGAGCGCCGCCGCACTGCAGGTCTAGAGAGACTTCCTAGCACTCGCCCCAGTTGTACAACCGACTTTGCTAGCGATGGTTCACTGACAAAATACGCTCTCATTTGTCGAGACGATAGTTTAGCATAGCCCGCAGCTACGTCAATTTCTACGGCCTAGCAAGGCGCCATTATCAGTAACTATTGATATTGTGAATCATGTACCGTCAAGAGCGACGTTCATCATTAATGGATTAAAGTTAAGTATTCCACCAGCTACGTCCGTTTTTCTAAATTCTAATTTCCTTGTCATGTTCCAGACCTCACGCCAGCCTGCGTGAGCTAACGCGTGCATTTCGGCCTCCTTTAGTAAAACGGTGTTGGCTCTCTTGCCAACCACAACAATATCTACGATTAAGGTTTCCAGCATGCAGTAAAATACTATCATTAAAAGCAAAGGAATGTCGTCGGTTTGGCGTAATGAGTAGAATCACCGACTTATAACGAAATTTTTGTCGGAGCGGTGGTTCGCGTCTAGACACTTGCAGATTTTTTTTCCTAACATTCGCGTTTTTATTGGGTTCTGATACTTTATTTTTAGCTTAATATAAGTATAAACTATAATATATGATGTTATGTAAATATAAGTTCACCTTTCTTTGAGGGGTGACTGTTCGATTGGCTTAATCTACTAGACAGCTTGCGCTACTTGTATAAAGATATTTTGCTCCTTTTTCTTTACGCTTCGTAATTCACATGTTGCAAAGATTCTGCTACTGGGTAGGAACAGTGATCAAGTAAGACTGATCTTGGGGTTGTACTAAAATGTGGGAATGATCGAAATAATAAACATTATTTATTATTCTTATGCGGAGAAGTATTCCAAATTTGTACCGCACTGTTTGTAATGGAAGTTTTATAAGCCTTTGTCCTTATTGATTGGACATAGTACTTTCCTTTTCGTGGACGATGGAGGACATGTGCGTTTTAATACAGCTAACGTGGGAATTTTACGCTGGCCCGTTGAGTAAACAGTGTGATTTACGAACTAGAAACATCCCTCAACTGCTGCTGGAGTGCGTTGCGATCGCGTACACCACGTTGGGGCCGACGTACCGTATGCACAAGTCGCATCGTTCCTGAGCGTTCAACAGCACGTTGAACTTGGCACGCTCAACGTTAACGTTCGACAGCACGCTCCGTGTGCCGACGGCTTTAGGATTTGACTACAGTGAGCGTAGACGACAGGAACTGCACAAGAGTCTGTCACAGAGAGCTGCATCAAATCAGTCTTTGGAGACTACTTTCAGCTAAAGGCGAGGAAGGCCAAATCTCGTTAGGATACGTGTAAACACCCCCCCCCCCCCTCCCCGCCACAGGATTTCGCTGCCTGGTGGTGAATTAGCGTCACCCAGGCGACAGCGGACGTGCAGACGCGGCAGCCATCAGCGTCAGGAGCTGACGTTACGCGCCGCTCGCAGACGGAAGACGGATGTGCCGAGAGACCCGCTTTGGGCAGCCCTGGTGGGCGACCTTCCTTTGTCACTGCTCTACCCTAAACTCTGGCCGCCCTCCTGGCCGCCACCCCTGCTTCCATCACCCGACGCCCGTCCTCGTTGGAAATGTAGAAATATGCGCCGTATTTTTAGCCCGGAATGCCAGGGGCAGCCGGCTGCTCCGTCTCAGTCACCCACGCTCACCGCCGTCACCTCTATTCCCGCCTCCAGTACACCCCCCCCCCCTCCAATACACTCCATCAGGCAAGCAGAACCTCCTGTTTTAATGGTGTGGCAGTCGGCAAAATATGAGCACCGTCACTCTGTTGCCTAAACTGAGTAATCATTTCTTACGCACAAAACGGCGCAGAGCTCAGAAGAACGCTATGTGACATGTGTCAACAGCGTGAATATTGGACTCAATCGCTAAGCTAGTTTCGAGAATGTGACAAGACGAGTGCACAGTTACAATTGAAAGAAAAACAGCGCTCGGTCACTATTTTCAACAAATTAACCTTGTTTCAACACTGATAGGAGTGTCTTCTTCAGAATTTAAGTCAAAGAGTGGTCTATATCCTATAACATGGTCACAGAATTATGACTAAAAATGTATGATAGGGTATACATAAGTACGGAATGATCGTGAAAGACTGGCAGTATTTATATGTCATTTATAAAATAATAAAAATGTCAAAAGGGCATTAGTCACAAAGATATTTGAGATAAAGAAAACTGTGATGGCGAGCCACCAAGGACTTTTGCAACCTGCACCACGCAAGTAACGAGCAGCCCTTGGTGGCTCGCCATCACAGTTTTCTTTATCTCAAATATCTTTGTGACTAATGCCCTTTTGGCATATTTATTATTTTATAAATGACATATAAATACCGCCAGTCTTTCACGATCATTCCGTACTTAATCATACGTTTTTTGTCATAATTCTGTGACCATGTTATAGGATATAGACCATTCTTTGATTTAAATTCTGAAGAAGACACTCCTATCAGTGTTGAAACCAAGTTAATTTGTTGAAAATAGTGACCGAGGGCTGTTTTTCTTTCAGTTGTAAGTGTTCACGGTCTATGAACGTGCAGCCATGTACAAAATTTTTCCAGTGCATAGTTGTATGTTGAAGATAATTGGAATTTTTAAGTGAACTTGTGATGCCTTCGTCTGACATATTCTTTATTTGACGTACAATCGCCAGGAATGCCCCAGGAAAGTGTGATAGGGCCGCTGCTATTTTCTATACATAAATAACACGGCGGACAGGGTGGACAAAAATTTTAAGTTGTTTATTTCATTATCCTCTGTTTTACGGGAAGCAGTCGAATATGAGTGACTGTAGGAAGATATAAGATGATTTGGACAAAATTACTGGTTAGTGCGGTGAATGGCAGCTACCTCTATATGTAGAAAACTATAAGCTAATGCACACGAGTACGAAAAACAAACCTTTAATGTTCGGGCAGAGCGTTAGTAGTGTCCTGCTCAGCTGTCGTTTAAATATCAGGGCGTAACGCTGCAAAGCGATGTAAAATGGAACGAGCATGTCAGGATTGTTGTAGGGAAGGTGAATGGTTGACTTCGTTTATTGGGAGAATTTTAGTAAAGTGTGGTTCGTGTGTGGAGGAGATTGCATATGGGTCGGTAGTGCAACTTATTGTTGAGTACTTCTCGAGTCTTTGTGATACACGCCAGGAAGACAGGAAGACATCGAAGCAATTCACAGACGGGCTGCGAAATTTATTACCAGTAGGTTCTAACAACAGCCAGGTGTTACGGAGATGCTTCGGAAACACAAATGGGAATCCCTGAGGGGAAGGCGATATTTTTTTCGAGGGACAGTACTGAGAAAATTTAGAGATTTTACATTTGAAGCTGACTCTAGAAAGATTCTCCTGCCGTCAACATAAATGTCGTGTAAGTACCACTAAGATGAGATACGAGAAATTAGGGCTCATATGGTGCCATATAGATAGCCGTTTTTCTCTCGCTTTATCTGCGAATTGAACAGCAAAAAAAAAAAAAAAAAAAAAAAAATGGCTCTGAGCACTATGGGACTCAACTGCTGAGGTCATAAGTCCCCTAGTACTTAGAACTACTTAAACCTAACTAACCTAAGGACACCACACACATCCATGCCCGAGGCAGGATTCGAACCTGCGACCGTAGCGGTCGCGCGGTTCCAGACTGTAGCGCCAGAACCGCTCGGCCGGCGAACAGCAAAGGAAACGATTAGTAGTGGTAGACGGTACCCTCCGCCATGCATCTTACTTTCGCTTATCGACTACCTATGTAGATGTAGATGAAAAATCATTTTAAAAAATCGTCACAGCTGTAGACGCTGTCGCAATTACGGTATTATAATTGCAATTAGAGAAGTGTTCTGGCAGGAAGAACATGAATTCCGGTCAGGTGAGTACAGGGTTATAATAAGAACTCAGACAGAGGTAATGAACACATATGTCTAACAATTAATGAGAAACTAGGAACGGTGGTAAGGCAGTATGAACTACACAGTAAACGCATTATTCTGGACCAACGTAGATACACTCCTGGAAATTGAAATAAGAACACCGTGAATTCATTGTCCCAGGCAGGGGAAACTTTATTGACACATTCCTGGGGTCAGATACATCACATGATCACACTGACAGAACCACAGGCACATAGACACAGGCAACAGAGCATCCACAATGTCGGCACTAGTACAGTGTATATCCACCTTTCGCAGCAATGCAGGCCGCTATTCTCCCATGGAGACGATCGTAGAGATGCTGGATGTAGTCCTGTGGAACGGCTTGCCATGCCATTTCCACATGCCAGATGGCAGATCTCTTTCTTCCTGGAGAGCAAGACAGAAGTAGACAACATCCGGTTTGCTCACCTCCCGATCGGAACACTCGGTGGTCAAAAATAATCAGTAAACACGAGGCTAAAATTGTGCCAGGCCGGAAGACCAAAGAAAACTTTGTAAGACAATAATAGTAACGTGGTTTCGGAAATAGCAGTCTGCGCCGAATTTGTCATGTAGAGATAGGAGAACCCAGGTAATTGTTGAGGACACGTTACTGAAACAACAAAATAAGCGTCCTTACAGAACGGCTGGGTGTTTTTGTGATAAGAGATGTGGAAACTTGGACACAGGCTAGATAGATACTAAACACGTGAGTTATCATTAGTACTTTACCAAGCTACAGTTTCACATGATAGTGGATGGAAAGTGAAGGGAAGTACAATCTGCCACTAAAAAGTGCTGTTGCCATTCACAGAAGCAAATAATTACTTAGAAAAATCTGCTCATTGTCGGTGTTAAGATTTGTGCTATCTTCTCAGTTGAGGTACCAGGTTAGAAATATTAAGACTCAACATAAAATGATATTGGGTCCAACGTGTTACTTTTTTCTTTCCTCAGTCGTCAGTTTACCTCAGATAACACTTTGTGAATGTGAAATATCTATAGTCCTCTCCTGATGAGAATTCCACTTTACCCTTAAGTGAATCAGAAACATAGTTACACTCTTTTGCTACTGACTTGGCATAAACTAATAGCAAGGAATTTATATGTGCCAATGACAGTGTTCGGCGTTCAGGGAAAAACAATGTCTTCTTTTACGAAATAGTGACTCCTGTCTTATCCAAGCAATACACAGTAGTCTTATTTCCATAAACATTACTAACTGAATAAAAAGTACGCCCTGCCGGACACTACACACTTATTCGCAGAGCATAGGTGTAGATGGAAATGTAGAAAAGAATACCTTGAGTTAACGTTCTGTCAGTGGTGAAAGGGCTTCGGGGATGTAACTTAAACACGAATTTGACAAAAGGTTCAAATGGCTCTGAGCACTATGGGACTCAACTGCTGAGGTCATTAGTCCCCTAGAACTTAGAACTAGTTAAACCTAACTAACCTAAGGACATCACAAACATCCATGCCCGAGGCAGGATTCGAACCTGCGACCGTAGCGGTCTTGCGGTTCCAGACTGCAGCGCCTTTAACCGCACGGCCATTTCGGCCGGCGAATTTGACACGATAGATAACGTATACACTCCTGTATTTTGAAAGAATCATCTCAGCATTGACCTTAATTAATGTAGAGAACCTATGGCATGTGAGCCCGCTCCCTAACAATATTTTAGGAACAAATTCTTTCGTATAAAAAAAGAGACATTTCCCAACATTTTAGTAACAAACTAAATTGCGCAATTCCATTTAGCTATCACTCATCATATGTCATCATTATATTTCATATCGCTAGAAACAGCTACTTCCTTTTGTGACCCATTAATTTTTTAGTGAAAAGGGTACAACACTTCTACTTTTTTTGTAGTGGAAAAATGTACTTCTTTTTAAATTTGGAGCTCATTGTATACCGTAACTTAAACAAAACTTAGATGTTAGTTGAACGTATGTAGGATAAGACTGACTTAGGAACAACATTACCTGTTAAGTAACCTGTGAATAATATGAACGGTGATGCAGATGTACATTGTTCTGAGACACGCTCAGAAGTACTTCTATCTCTGTGTTGACTCATTAAGTGTTCATACAATCAAAAAATCTAACTAGGTATTCCACAATGCGTCACTGTTCTTCGAAAAATAACGAACAGCTAATCTACACGATTGTCACTCGACTGTTACCTCATATGAAACCAATATTTTTGTCGAAAGGACCATAGACTGTAACGTCCACAGTGCACTATAATTTGAGAGTAAACACGGTTTCATGAAAACAGTCGCTTGATGAAATCGCATACAGTACAACTAGAAGAGACGCTGTCAGTTTTATTTTGGTCTTCAGCTGCGGAGATTGATCTGATACAGTTCTTCACACTAGCCAATACTTACGAAAGCCTCTCTTCATCTCTGCATATCTACTGCAACCTACACCCATTTGAACCTGTTTATTGCACTGAAGCCATGGTTTCCCTGTACAATATTTACCCTTGACACTCTTCTTTGGTATCACGATCATAATTGTTTGATGTTCCAGGATGTTTCGTATTAACCGGCCCTATTACTACCCAAGTTATGCACCAATTTTTTTTTCTCTTTGGTTCGATTCACTACCTCCGATCTATCCACCTGACCATCATTCTCCTTTATTATATTTCAAAGACTTCTACTCTCTTCTTGACTGAACTGTTTGACGTCTGCATTTCATTTCCGTACAAGGGTACTCTCCAGATCGTCACAAATGCCTTCCTAACATTTAAATTTATATTCGATGTTCATAAATTTCTCTTTTTCAGGAGCTGAGTCTGGATTTCAAAACCTCTCTTCTTCGGCCACCTTTTTTTTTACATCCGAAATAGCCTCATTTACTAATAGAAGTCCTTCAGAATTCCCTGGTATATTTCAGCTAGATTCCGGTTAACTTTTAGTGATATTAATCCTTTCCACTCTTTTCAAGAAACTATCGATTACGTACAACTGCTTTTTCGAGTGTTTTCCCGTCTCTGGCAGAATTACGGTATCATCAAAAAATCTCAATGTTTTAAATTATTTTCTGTGGACTCTGATTCATGTTCAGGCAGATTCCATGTTTCTAGATTTCCGAAAAACATTTGACACGGTGCCTACTGCTCACTGTTAACGACGTTGAAGCGCATGGAATACGTTCTCAAATATGTGAGTGGCTCGAAGGCTTCTTAAGTAACAGAACCAAGTACGTTGTCCTCAACACAGAGCGTTCGTCAAAGATAAGGGTAACGCCAGGAGGGCCCCAGAGAAGTGATCTGCTGGACAGGATTGGCAGTAATCTGCGATTGTTTGCTGATTATGCTGTGATGTAAGGAAAGGTGTCCAAGTTGAGTGACTCTAGGAGGACACAGGGAGACTTAGAAACAATGGAAGGTACATCTGAATGTAGGAATACGTAAGTGGATGAGGATGAGTAGGAAAAGGAAAGCTGTAATGCTGGGAAACAGCATTAGAAGTTTTGAGTTTGACACAGTCATGTTGTAACGCCGGAAATGCATATCCTCCTATTTCCATCTATTGTACTATAATTTGTTTTCCTTAATTTTACCTGAATATATGACATTTCTGTGTCTTTACATATTGTAATTGTTTTACTATTTGTATATATATATGTATATATATATATATATATTTATATTTATTTATTTATTTATTTATTTATTTATGCATTTATGTCGATGTATAATTGGTTTGTTTCGTAAATATTATTTGTATTTTTACGCTGGGTCTTGCCTAGGGAAAACTGCTATAGAACGATTACATCGATAGGTCGTGTGAAGAATCAAAGTGTGTAGGATCTTTGGTAGTGTTAACTCTGCCGCGTGGAGCGCGGACAGAAGGGAGAGTCTGGCGGGAGTAGCGAGTGGAGCAGGTGTGTTGTGTGACGCTCCCGCGAGTTGCCGCGCTTTCGGGGTTTGGCAGCATGTAATTGCGCTCGACTTGCGATGATAGTTTCTGACATGGTGTCGCGGACGGGAAGCATTAGCTGGCGCACATCAAGAGCCCGTTTCGTCTGGTGACCGTGCCGAGAAGAAGGCGCGCCAACATCCAGCTTCTGCAACAGCGACGGCCGACAATGAGTGACTGTCGCCACCTCCTCGATCTACGGCTTCAAACCTTCAATCAACCAACAAGGAAGACTGGAAGCACGCAAAGTTTCAGAACTGTATGGCAGACCTCAGCTTTTCAAACTGTTCAAATCACAAAATTACAGCAACGTAGCATGAACCTTTGTTGCTCATTGTCCCAATTGCATTGCCAAGCAGGGTCCCTTCCTTTTCCGAAATAAACCCGAGTGTCGTTGAAATTCAAACGCCAGCATAATTCCGTTTCACTGCTTTAATTTCAAAGTTCACTTTAAGTATTCGTAGCTGGCTACAATATTTAGATTACACAAGCACAAATTAAGAGTGCGAGTTTTGTTACCGTATTTTAGCTTACCTGTGACTGCAGCTCAGCTTGGTATGTACTAAATTTTACTATTGTTAATTGTTCAGAATCATTTAATTCAAGTTCAAAGTTAAACCTCTTATTTCTAAATTGCGTAGATTCAAGTAGCTTTTGAAATGATTGTTGAGGTACTCCAAGACTAACCGTATTTTACTGAATTTCGATGTGCTTCAGAAAGAAAGCTCACTATTAACTTCAGTCACTAAATTAACTTTCGATTTTCCGGTTTTATTAATTCTTTTGCTAAATTAAGTCAGAGTGTAGCGAAATTTATTACTTCTGACAAACTTTCAGTTTTCACACTACACGTGTCAACCTTCAGTTGCCACGCTTCTAGTGCTAATTACACTCCTGGAAATGGAAAAAAGAACACATTGACACCGGTGTGTCAGACCCACCATACTTGCTCCGGACACTGCGAGAGGGCTGCACAAGCAATGATCACACGCACGGCACAGCGGACACACCAGGAACCGCGGTGTTGGCCGTCGAATGGCGCTAGCTGCGCAGCATTTGTGCACCGCCGCCGTCAGTGTCAGCCAGTTTGCCGTGGCATACGGAGCTCCATCGCAGTCTTTAACACTGGTAGCATGCCGCGACAGCGTGGACGTGAACCGTATGTGCAGTTGACGGACTCTGAGCGAGGGCGTATAGTGGGCATGCGGGAGGCCGGGTGGACGCACCGCCGAATTGCTCAACACGTGGGGCGTGAGGTCTCCACAGTACATCGATGTTGTCACCAGTGGTCGGCGGAAGGTGCACGTGCCCGTCGACCTGGGACCGGACCGCAGCAACGCACGGATGCACGCCAAGACCGTAGGATCCTACGCAGTGCCGTAGGGGACCGCACCGCCACTTCCCAGCAAATTAGGGACACTGTTGCTCCTGGGGTATCGGCGAGGACCATTCGCAACCGTCTCCATGAAACTGGGCTACGGTCCCGCACACCGTTAGGCCGTCTTCCGCTCACGCCCCAACATCGTGCAGCCCGCCTCCAGTGGTGTCGCGAGAGGCGTGAATGGAGGGACGAATGGAGACGTGTCGTCTTCAGCGATGAGAGTCGCTTCTGCCTTTGTGCCAATGATGGTCGTATGCGTGTTTGGCGCCGTGCAGGTGAGCGCCACAATCAGGACTGCATACGACCGAGGCACACAGGGCCAACACCCAGCATCATGGTGTGGGGAGCGATCTCCTACACTGACCGTACACCACTGGTGATCGTCGAGGGGACACTGAATAGTGCACGGTACATCCAAACCGTCATCGAACCCATCGTTCTACCATTCCTAGACCGGCAAGGGAACTTGCTGTTCCAACAGGACAATGCACGTCCGCATGTATCCCGTGCCACCCAACGTGCTCTAGAAGGTGTAAGTCAACTACCCTGGCCAGCAAGATCTCCGGATCTGTCCCCCATTGAGCATGTTTGGGACTGGATGAAGCGTCGTCTCACGCGGTCTGCACGTCCAGCACGAACGCTGGTCCAACTGAGGCGCCAGGTGGAAATGGCATGGCAAGCCGTTCCACAGGACTACATCCAGCATCTCTACGATCGTCTCCATGGGAGAATAGCAGCCTGCATTGCTGCGAAAGGTGGATATACACTGTACTAGTGCCGACATTGTGCATGCTCTGTTGCCTGTGTCTATGTGCCTGTGGTTCTGTCAGTGTGATCATGTGCTGTATCTGACCCCAGGAATGTGTCAATAAAGTTTCCCCTTCCTGGGACAATGAATTCACGGTGTTCTTATTTCAATTTCCAGGAGTGTATATGTGTAGTAACCTTTCTTTTTCAGTTACTATAGTAATTGTCCGTAGGACTGGCGACCGTAATTTTCCCCAAATCTCAAATATCTAATTACCGCTAGTTAATTGTTAACGTAACGGCCGCACATTTACTTTCTTTATTAACTTTCCCCCTATTCAAATTTAATTTCCACCAGTTTCATTTGCATTTTTCCTTTCATTTAGATGTAACCCTTTCCTCCCTCTTTACCGACAGATTAACTTCGGTGACGAATGCTATTCCCAAATTTCCATTAGATACACGCGGTTTAATTTTTCACTGTCATTAAGGTCGATAAGTGAGGGGGAGGTTACAATGTCGTTCAAATGTCTGGGCATAACGTTTCAAAGCGATATGAAATGGAATGAGGAGGTTCTGTGCAGAACCGGAGAGGAAAGGAATATGTGGAAAACACTGATAAGGAGAAGGGACAGGATGACAGCACATCTGTTAAGATATGAGGGAGTGACTTCCATGTTACTAGGGGGAGCTGCAGAGGGCAAAAACTGTAGAGGATGACAGAACTTGGAGTACATCCAGCAAACAATAGAGGACGTAGGTTGCAAGTGCTACTCTGGGATGAAAGGGTTAGCATAGGAGAGGAATTCGTGGCGGACCGCATCAAACCTATCTGATGAACGAAAAAAAAAAAAAATGGGACGAGCTTGTGAGGACAGTAGTAGAGAAGCGAATGGTCGTCATTGATTTTTCTGAGAATTTTAGGAAATGAGAGAACTTAAAAAACGATAGTGCGACCTGGTCTTCAGTACTGCTAGAGTGTTTGGGATCCGTACCAGGTCGGATTAAAGAAAGACATCGAAGCAATTGAGAGGCGGGCTACTTGAATTGCTACCGATACATTCGAGGAACACACATGTCTTACGGAGATGGTTAAGGAACTCAAATGGGAATTCCTTGAGAGAAGCGATGTTCATTTCGAGGAACACAATTGAGAAAATTTAGAGAACTGGCATTTGAAGCTGACTGTAGAGTAACTCTACTGCCGCCAACATACGTTTTGCGTAAAGACCACGAAGGTAAGACACGGGAAATTAGGGCTTATACGAAGACCTGTAGATAATCGTTTTTCCCTCGCTCTGTTTGCGAGTGGAACAGGAAAGGGAATGATTAGTAGTGATACGCGCCATACGGTGGCTTGCCGTGTATGAACAGTATGTGGATTTAGACGCAAATTTCCCCTTAGTTTCTACCACGGTTGCTCAATGCACAGAGTGAATAACATTCTCCTCTCTATTACTGATTTCCTTTCATGTCCTTTGATTCTTATAACTGCAGTTTGGTTTCTACACAAGTTGTAGATAACTTTATGGTCCACGTATTTTATCCGTGATACCTTCTGAATATCAGAGTTCGTTCCAGCCAGCATTGTTTGTTGTTGTTGTGGTCTTCAGTCCTGAGACTGGTTTGATGCAGTTCTCCATGCTACTCTATCCTGTACAAGCTTCTTCATCTCCCAGTACCTACCGCAACCTACATCCTTCTGAATCTGCTTAGTGTATTCATCTCTTGGTCTCCCTCTACGATTTTTACCCTCCACGCTGCCCTCCAATACTAAATTGGTGATCCCTTGATGCCTCAGAACATGTCCTACCAACCGATCCCTTCTTCTAGTCAAGTTGTGCCACAAACTTCTCTTCTCCCCAATCCTGTTCAATACTTCCCCATTAGTTATGTGATCTACCCATCTAAATTCAGCATTTTTCTGTAGCACCACATTTCAAAAGCTTCTATTCTCTTCTTGTCCAAACTATTTATCGTCCATGTTTCACTTCCATACATGGTTACACTCCATACAAATACTTTCAGAAATGACTTCCTGACATTTAAATCTATACTCGATGTTAACAAATTTCTCTTCTTCAGAAATGCTTTCCTTGCCATTGCAAGTCTACATTTTATATCCTCCCCAAATAGCAAACCTCATTTACTACTTTGAGTGTGTCATTTCCTAATCTGATTCCCTCAGCATCACCCGACTTAATTCGTCTACATTCCATTATCCTCGTTTTGCTTTTGTTCATGTTCATCTTATATCCTCCGTTCAACTGCTCTTCCAAGTCCTTTGCTGTCTCTGATACAATTACAATGTCATCGGCGAACCTCTAAGTTTTTATTTTTTTCTCCATGGATTTTAATACCTACTCCGAATTTTTCTTTTGTTTCCTTCACTGCTGGCTCAATATACAGATTGAATAACATCGGGGATAGGCTACAGCCCTGTCTCACTCCCTTCCCAACCACTGCTTCCCTTTCATGCCCCTCGACTCTTATAACTGCCATCTGGTTTCTGTACAAATTGTAAATAGCCTTTCGCTCCCTGTATTTTACCCCTGCCACCTTCAGAATTTGAAAGAGAGTATTCCAGTCAACATTGTCAAAAGCTTGTACAAATTGTAAATAGCCTTTCGCTCCCTGTATTTTACCCCTGCCACCTTCAGAATTTGAAAGAGAGTATTCTAGTCAACATTGTCAAAAGCTTTCTCTAAGTTTACAAATGCTAGAAACGTTGGTTTGCCCTTCCTTAATCTAGCTTCTAAGATGAGTCGTAGGGTCAGTATTGCCTCACGTGTTCCACCATTTCTACGGAATCCAAACTGATCTTCCCCGAGGTCCGCTTCTACCAGTTTTTCCATTCGTCTGTAAAGAATTCGCGTTAGTATTTTGCAGCTGTGACATATTAAACTGATAGTTCGGTAATTTTCACATCTGTCAACACCTGCTTTCTTTGGGATTGGAATTATTACATTCTTCTTGAAGTCTGAGGGTATTTCACCTGTCTCATACATTTTGCTCACCAGATGGTAGAGTTTTGTCAGGACTGGCTCTCCCAAGGCCGTCAGTAGTTCCAATGGAATGTTGTCTACTCCAGGGGCCTTGTTTCGACTCAGGTCTTTCAGTGCTCTGTCAAACTCTTCACGCAGTATCATATCTCCCATTTCATCTTCATCTACATCCTGTTCCATTTCCATAATATTGTCCTCAAGTACATCGCCCTTGTATAAACCTTCTATATACTCCTTCCACGTTTCTGCTTTCCCTTCTTTGCTTAGAACTGGGTTTCCATCTGAGCTCTTGATGTTCATGCAAGTGGTTCTCTTATCTCCAAACGTCTCTTTAATTTTTCTGTAGGCAGTATCTATCTTACCCCTAGTGAGATAAGCCTCTACATCCTTACATTTGTCCTCTAGCCATCCCTTCTTAGCCATTTTGCACTTCCTGTCGATCTCATTTTTGAGACGTTTGTATTCCTTTTTGCCTGCTTCATTTACTGCATTTTGATATTTTCTCCTTTCATCAATTAAATTCAATATATCTTCTGTTACCCAAGGATTTCTACTAGCCCTCGTCTTTTTACCTACTTGATCCTGTGCTGCCTTCACTACTTCATCCCTCAAAGCTACCCATTCTTCTTCTACTGTATTTCTTTCCCCCGTTCCTGTCAATTGTTCCCTTATGCTCTCCCTGAAACTCTGTACAACCTCTGGTTCTTTCAGTTTATCCAGGTCCCATCTCCTTAAATTCCCACCTTTTTGCAGTTTCTTCCATTTTAATCTACAGTTCATAACCAATAGATTGTGGTCAGAGTCCACATCTGCTCCTGGAAAGGTCTTACAATTTAAAACCTGGTTCCTAAATCTCTGTCTTACCATTAGATAATCTATCTGAAACCTGTCAGTATCTCCAGGCTTCTTGCATGTATACAGCCTTCTTTTATGATTCTTGAACCCATTATCAACATTTACAAATGTAATAAACGTAGATTTGCCGTTCTTCAATCCTTATTATAACACAAGTTGCTCGGTCAGTAGTTCCTCCGCATTCCTCCGGAATCCAAAATAATATTCCTTAAACTCAACTTCTGCCGTTTCTCTACTTTTCTGTAAAGAATGCGTGTCAGTGTTTTCTAACCGTGACTTATTATTTAACTGCTAGTTTGATAATATTCGCACGTGCCACGTACACGGTGATAAATCGCGTGACGTAATGGGAATGGTAGTCATTTGAACCATTGGTGACTGCTGTAGCAGCAGTGAGGGCTTTGTTAGGTGCTAGTTTGAACATCTCGTTCGCTCTTCCCGGGGAGGTCAGGGCAGTGCCTCCCGGCCCGAGGGATGAGTTCTCCACCCGCAAGGGCGCACGCACCCTCGCCGACCTTTGTGTGACCTGCTGGACACCTGGGGACTGCCACCCCCACGATCCCCTGTCACGTCCACCTGGTCCTGCCCCCGGCTCAATACAAACCTGTTCACCATAGTCGTGGACAAATATTTCCGTTTGCTCCAATCTAACATCGTCACCACATCGCTCTTACCAACAACGTCATAAGCCACGTCATTTATATAGCTCCAGCTCAGTCGTGGTCTTCCGTCCATCGATCGCCATAAGATAATCCACTGCCCGCATCGATGACTCCTATCGTTTCCACTGTATCAACACCAGCGAGAGGGACAGAGGTCCTGCATTCGGTAGGAGCTGAGTTCTACTCTGTGCCCATCCAGATTAAGGACTGCCATGTTTCTCAAAATCACTGCAGTTAAATGACGGGATGTTTCCTTGTCCGATCACAGCAAATTTTGTAATACCTTATTTGGAAGCTGCGACTGTATAGAATGCCAAATACCATTTCCAGAACGAAATTTCAAAGTAAAAATTTCTCTGAGACAAGGGAAAAAAGGTGACTGAAATTTGGAGAACAAGAATTCACAGTTCGATGCGTCAAATTGATACCCAGTCTCGCGTGACAACGTGATTTATTATTTTTTACAAAAATTATGCATCGATAATGATGGAGTATTAGTGTCGTAACATGGTGGCTATGCTCAAAATAATTGATAATTTGGTTTTGATTTTGCAGTTACATTAAATTGATTTTGTGGAAATAGTTCGTTTAATCAAAGTTGATCTTCAGCAAAATTATTTGTCACTTTACGAACCATAAGACACACTGATCTTAGAACATGGACATATACGTCGAAAAATGAACTAAACGTTTTCAGATTACTGCCTCGGCTATTTAGGTTTATTAATCAAGCATGAGATCTTTAATTATTATTTGCATTTTTCCCACACACACGCGAGAGAATTATGGCTCTGAGCACTACGGGACTTAACTTCTGAGGTCATCAGTCACCTAGAACTTAGAACTACTTAAACCTAACTAACCTAAGGACATCACACACATCCATGCACGAGGCAGGATTCGAACCTGCGACCGTAGCGGCCGCGAGGTTCCAGACAGTAGCGCCTAGAACCTCTCGGCCACACCGGCCGGCGAGAGAATTATTTCTTACCACTTTTAGAGTTTGCATTGTAGTCTGGGTCGTGGCTCTTGATCTCGGCTATTAAACTGAAAATAGAAATCTTAAAACTACGTGCTCTGCTGCAACGTCTGGCGGCTGTGAAAAAAAAATATTATTAGAATTGTAGCGTGCGAGTTTTTCGCTTCCGCTAATTTTATAAGTTAAGATTGCCACGTAATGGCGTCGTTGGCTGCAACGGCCGCCGCAATTGTTGCCCTGTAAATTACTTAAAATGTAGGTTATTTCAAGGAAGCAGACATGAATAGGGCTCATCTCTTACAAATTAAAAGTTAATAATAACATGAAATTAATATATTATCTGATTAAAGACTCAGCATTGCTTTCATTCAATGGCACTCGTCAAGATGTCCGTCTACTCGCAACGAACACAAGAGAAGAATTGATAACGGCTAAAATAAGACAAATGATAGCTGCTTTTTCAGCTATCTGGTCCATTCTTGTTTCGAGAGCATCTTTTTATTCTCTGCACTCGAAAATGATTCACAGAATTATATATAATAATAATAATACACGTGAGAGAAAATTGTATCTCGCCTGAGCGGTTAGTGTTCACTTATAATCTAATATTAAAATATTTTTTTTCTTTCACTGTCATTTCCAAGTTATTGTAATATTTCACTGGGGACGGTACACTAGCCAAAGAGATACGCTAAAAGCTATGTAAACACTCCTTTTTTTTAAAGAAAAAAATAATAGGCTACCTTTATGTGAAAAGTTTTAAAGATGTAAACACTTGTCTGTATATTGTCTGTTTCTATGATTCGCTACATGAGCTGGTAATGCCTAACGCACTGTATTTTCGTGCTTCAAATTCATACCTAACCAAAGAGATATGCTCAAATCTACGTAAAGACTTTTTTTTAAACAATACGCTATCTTTATTTGAAAAAGTTCTAAAGATGTAAATACTTGTCTGTATATTGTCTGTGCCTATGATTCGCTACGTAAGCTGGTAATGCGTAACGCAATGTATTTTTATGCCTGTACAATCTCTGTACGGTTTTGTTCTATGCGAGAGGTCGTTATGATGGTACAAACGTGTGTAAATAAAGGCGTACGGTGTGTTGCTTGCTGGAACCTCTTGGAACGAGCTATTTATCATTTCTAATGTAGACTTCAGTGACGATTTTTAGAGAAGTGGCTTAAGGCGGGAACTGGCTATGAACAGGAGAGAAATATACACGTAAGCCACGGATCCAATGTGGAAGGTGTAACCTCTCTGAACGCACCGTGAAAGAAAATAAAAAGTGGCTAACGAAGATAATTAGTTCAATGAAGCTGGGTCGTCGGTCTAAAAGTTTAAGTTAATTTTGTCTACAGTACAAAAAAGAGTGCGCTTGTTACTTCTCGCGGAGTTTAGAAGCTATACGCCAAATAATGTTAATTGGTAGCAAATTGTGAATATATACTGCAGTGGTAGTGACTGTATTTTTCCATCGGTACTCATAAACTCAAACCAGTATAAATATGGCATATAGCGCTATTTTTCTACGTCATATGTTACAACCGCTGTGATAATGTCCTATATACACTCCTGGAAATTGAAATAAGAACACCGTGAATTCATTGTCCCAGGAAGGGGAAACTTTATTGACACATTCCTGGGGTCAGATACATCACATGATCACACTGACAGAACCACAGGCACATAGACACAGGCAACAGAGCATGCACAATGTCGGCACTAGTACAGTGTATATCCACCTTTCGCAGCAATGCAGGCTGCTATTCTCCCATGGAGACGATCGTAGAGATGCTGGATGTAGTCCTGTGGAACGGCTTGCCATGCCATTTCCACCTGGCGCCTCAGTTGGACCAGCGTTCGTGCTGGACGTGCAGACCGCGTGAGACGACGCTTCATCCAGTCCCAAACATGCTCAATGGGGGACAGATCCGGAGATCTTGCTGGCCAGGGTAGTTGACTTACACCTTCTAGAGCACGTTGGGTGGCACGGGATACATGCGGACGTGCATTGTCCTGTTGGAACAGCAAGTTCCCTTGCCGGTCTAGGAATGGTAGAACGATGGGTTCGATGACGGTTTGGATGTACCGTGCACTATTCAGTGTCCCCTCGACGATCACCAGTGGTGTACGGCCAGTGTAGGAGATCGCTCCCCACACCATGATGCCGGGTGTTGGCCCTGTGTGCCTCGGTCGTATGCAGTCCTGATTGTGGCGCTCACCTGCACGGCGCCAAACACGCATACGACCATCATTGGCACCAAGGCAGAAGCGACTCTCATCGCTGAAGACGACACGTCTCCATTCGTCCCTCCATTCACGCCTGTCGCGACACCACTGGAGGCGGGCTGCACGATGTTGGGGCGTGAGCGGAAGACGGCCTAACGGTGTGCGGGACCGTAGCCCAGCTTCATGGAGACGGTTGCGAATGGTCCTCGCCGATACCCCAGGAGCAACAGTGTCCCTAATTTGCTGGGAAGTGGCGGTGCGTTCCCCTACGGCACTGCGTAGGATCCTACGGTCTTGGCGTGCATCCGTGCGTCGCTGCGGTCCGGTCCCAGGTCGACGGGCACGTGCACCTTCCGCCGACCACTGGCGACAACATCGATGTACTGTGGAGACCTCACGCCCCACGTGTTGAGCAATTCGGCGGTACGTCCACCCGGCCTCCCGCATGCCCACTATACGCCCTCGCTCAAAGTCCGTCAACTGCACATACGGTTCACGTCCACGCTGTCGCGGCATGCTATCAGTGTTAAAGACTGCGATGGAGCTCCGTATGCCACGGCAAACTGGCTGACACTGACGGCGGCGGTGCACAAATGCTGCGCAGCTAGCGCCATTCGACGGCCAACACCGCGGTTCCTGGTGTGTCCGCTGTGCCGTGCGTGTGATCATTGCTTGTACAGCCCTCTCGCAGTGTCCGGAGCAAGTATGGTGGGTCTGACACACCAGTGTCCATGTGTTCTTTTTTCCATTTCCAGGAGTGTACGTGAAAACACATCATATATACTCTAGGTAACATTTACAACGGGTTGTAGTACCACGAGTAAAAATTCCAGAGATTTTTTAAAATTTTATTATATTCCAGTCAGTGACAATAAAATGTTTATCAATCAGGATATTAATTTTTGCCAGTGATGACCATCTTCAGATCTGGCTACCCATAGCAAGAGTCAGACGGCGTCAGTGTAAACATAGATGCTACAGTCGTAGCTCAGTGTGCAGCAAAGAGCGAAACTGACAACCCTCCATGTTTGATGAATGACACAACTGTTAAGAGGAATTATGCGTGTCAAAATATGTGACAGATGAAAAAGCATTAAGGATGAAAGAGACGGAGAGTAATGCGTCCACTCTTTTTAGAATTGATAGTCCACCCATGACGAAGGTATTTTGCTGCTGAAAGGAGCCACAATTCTACAACTCCCTCAGCCACAACAAACGTATTCACGCTTTAAACACATTGATGGCTATATATTCCGTAGGACGGAGATCCGTTGTATTTATTGAGTGTACAGGAACAGTGACTATCTCATACCAGATCTGTTGCGTGTGGTGATCTCTAGCAAATGATATCTCCTCCTTTCTGGAGGTGGGTAGACATGAATAAGCACGAAACAGACACTTATGCTTTCCCAGTATAATACCAAATGTACATACAATGATGAGGCGAAACGATGTGTCCACTGCACACCGCGAGACTACCGCCTGCTGCCGTTGCAAGCAAAGGAAAGTATGTAAGCGGAGCAGAAACGATACGACCCACAAATGGAGAAATCCACTGACATAAATGACTTTCACAAAGGACAGGTGGTTACGGTCCGGCGCCTCGGAAAGCGCATCTCGGAAATGGCGAAACTCGTCGGTGTTCGCTTCCTAGTGTCGAGAGCATCTATGGAAAGGGGTTCAGGTACGCTGAAACAATGGCTAAGGAAAAAGATGTTAGACCTTCACGCCTTGAAAGAAACTGATGTGGGCATACGTATTCAAGTACAGAGATATGGAAACAGGCAGAATACAGCGCTGTAAGACAACAAGCGTCTCGCGCAGTTGTTAACACTGCTTACTGCTGTTACAATGACAGGATGTCCGCAGCTCGTGGTCCTGCGGTAGCGTTCTCGCTTCCCGCGCACGGGGTCCCGGGTTCGATTCCCGGTGGGGCCAGGGATTTTTCTCTGCCTCGTGATGACCGGGTGTTATGTGTCTTTCATCATCATTTCATCCCCATCGACGCGCAAGTCGCCGAAGTGGCGTCAACTCGAAAGACTTGCACCAGGGGAACGGTCTACCCGACGGGAGGCCCTAGCCACACGGCATTTCCATTTCCAATGACAGGATATCAAGATTTAAGTGAGTTTGAACGTGGTGTCGTAATCGGAGTAAGAGCGATGGGACACAGTATCTCCAATATAGCGATGAAGCGGGGATTTTCCCGTGCGACCATTTCACGAGTGTTCCGTGAGTATCAGGAATCTGATGAAACATCAAATCTCCGATATCGCTGCGGCCGGAAAAAGATCCTGCAACAATGGGATCAACGACGACTGAAGAGAATCGTTCAACGTGACAGAAGTGCAACCCTTCCACAAGTTGCTGCATATATCAATGCTGGGCCAACAACAAGTATCAGCGTGCGAACCATTCAACGTAACATCAACGAAAGCCCACTCACGACACTGCACGACACGAAGCTTTACGCCTCGCCTGGGCCCGTCAACGCCGACATTGGTCTGTTGATGACTGGTAACATGTGGCCTGGTCGGACGAGTCTCATTTCAAATTGTATCGGGTGACAGACGTGTGCGGGTGTGGAGACAGTCTGTGAATCCATGGACCCTGCATGTCAGCAGAGGATTGTCGCAGCCGGTGGAGGGTCTGTAATGGTATGGGGACCCCTGATACGTCTAGATACGACTGTGACAGGTGACACGTACGTAAGCATCCCCTCTGATCACCTGCATCCATTCACGTCCATTGTGCATTTCGATGGACTTGAGCAATTACAGCAGGACAATGCAACACCCCACACGTCCAGAATTTTTTCAGAGTGGCTCCAGGAACACTCTTCTGAGTTTAAACACTTCTGCTGGCCAGTAAACCCTCAGACATGATAATTATTGAGCATATCTGGGTTGCCTTGCAACGTGCTGTTCAGAAGAGATCTCCACCCCCTCTACTCTAAGGAATTTTTGGACAGCCCTGCAGGATTCATGGTGTCAGTTCCTTCCAGCACTACTTCTGACATTAGTCGAGTCCATGCCACGTAGTGTTGCGGCACTTCTGCGTGCTCGTGGTGGCCCTACACGATGTTAGGTAGGTGTATCAGTTTCTTTGACTCTTCGGAGTAGAACGTGAAGGCTGACGTCTTGTCCTCTGAGTAAAGCAGGACGTGCTGCTGTCTGTGACAGAGGTGAGACTGGAGTAAAATGCTGGTGCATGCACAAGTGTTTCGGAGTACATAGTTTCGGACACATTGTTGAATATGCGGTTCCACAGCCGACGACGTCTACGAGTTACCGTGTAGATCTCAACATCATCAGTTACGACTGTAGAGTGCGCAGATTGCACAGTGGATCAGTGAAAAAGGTGTTGCCTGGTGGAGTGAATCACGCTTCGTGTTACTCTAGGTCGACGGTGGTGTCCGGATCCGCCGTTTTCAGGCGGTTGGCTGCGCCGGGGACGTAGGTGTGTGGTGGCTGTATTATGTTATGTGGGATATCCACTTGAGCTTCCGTGGGACCTGTGGTAGGAATCGTAGGCACCACGGCAGCTGAGGACTAGATGGACATTTTTACGGATCGCCTGCTTGATGTCTTCACTGGAGGAAGTGACAGCTTCCAATAGTCCTTTTCATAGTTCCGGTATCATGATTCATTGGTTTATGGAGCTAGTGATGTAGGACGCTTTCAGGCGTCACCCCACCTCCTACAAACTACCACCCGCAATTTATGGGAATTGGTTAACCTGTGCATAGGCACACGGTGGCACACACTTCGGAAACCTACCAAAGACTTGTCGAATCTATGCCACGCGCATAATCGCTAATGTGTTACGTTCCCAAAATGTGCTAACACCCAGTTAAGTAGGTGATCATACTGACTGAACAAGTATAACTCGAGCTTTCGACGATTACCGCCGTCTTGTTCGTCAGGAGCAACTGATTGTCAAAACTGCTGCTGTGGTGACCCCATATAGCCCGTAAATGTCTTCTAATTGGTCCCAGATGGTGTCAACGTCTGCGCTGGTGGCGCCATCGCTCCCGTAGTAGCGTGTACACCGTGGTGAATATCTCTGCCTCTCCTCTCCACCGAGAGCTCGGTCACTGTTGAAGATCTTCTTGCTCATTCTTATTTCTACAGCTTCTGTAATTATATGAGGTGCATTCAAGTTCTAAGGCCTCCGATTTTTTTTCTCCAGACTGGAAAGAGATAGAAACATGCGCATTGTTTTAAAATGAGGCCGCGTTCATTGTCAATACGTCCCAGAGATGGCAGCACCGTACGGCAGATGGAATTTTACCGCCAGCGGCGAGAATGAGAACTGTTTTAAACACTTAAAATGGCGACGGTTTCCTTACTTGAACAGCGTGCAATCATTCGTTTTCTGAATTTGCGTGGTGTGAAACCAATTGAAATTCATCGACAGTTGAAGGAGACATGTGGTGATGGAGTTATGGATGTGTCGAAAGTGCGTTTGTGGGTGCGACAGTTTAATGAAGGCAGAACATCTTGTGACAACAAACCGAAACAACCTCGGGCTCGCACAAGCCGGTCTCACGACATGATCGAGAAAGTGGAGAGAATTGTTTTGCGGGATCGCCGAATGACTGTTGAACAGATCGCCTCCAGAGTTGGCATTTCTGTGGGTTCTGTGCACACAATCCTGCATGACGACCTGAAAATGCGAAAAGTGTCATCCAGGTGGGTGCCACGAATGCTGACGGACGACCACATGGCTGCCCGTGTGGCACGTTGCCAAGCAATGTTGACGCACAACGACAGCATGAATGGGAATTTCTTTTCGTCGGTTGTGACAATGGATGAGACGTGGATGCCATTTTTCAATCCAGAAACAAAGCGCCAGTCAGCTCAATGGAAGCACACAGATTCACCGCCACCAAAAAAATTTCGGGTAACCGTCAGTCCTGAAAAAATGATGGTGTCCATGTTCTGGGACAGCGAGGGCGTAATCCTTACCCATTGCGTTCCAAAGGGCACTACGGTAACAGGTGCATCCTACGAAAATGTTTTCAAGAACAAATTCCTTCCTGCACTGCAACAAAAACGTCCGGGAAGGGCTGCGCGTGTGCTGTTTCACCAAGACAATGCACCCGCACATCGAGCAAACGTTACACAACAGTTTCTTCGTGATAACAACTTTGAAGTTATTCCTCATGTTCCCTACTCACCTGATCTGGCTCCTAGTAACTTTTGGCTTTTTCCAACAATGAAAGACACTCTCCGTGGCCGCACATTCACCAACCGTGCTGCTATTGCCTCAGCGATTTTCCAGTGGTCAAAACAGACTCCTAAAGAAGCCTTAGTCGCTGCCATGGAATCATGGCGTCAGCGTTGTGAAAAATGTGTACGTCTGCAGAGCGATTACGTCGAGAAGTAAAGCCAGTTTCATCGATTTCGGGTGAGTAGTTAATTAGAAAAAAAAATCGGAGGCCTTAGAACTTGAATGCACCTCGTAGAATCCCAGTATGAAGGAGCCTGGTTCAAAACTTTGGTTTCGTCAAACGATGTTTAGTGTCTGTTTGCGAGGCTCTGCCCAGCAGCTGCAGATTCCTCCAGTTCTAGATTTTTTTTATACGCCGGTGACTTTCTGCAAAGCAGTTGGAAACGATACGGATGGACTTACCAATGTAACTGCATCAACTCTTTTATGGAACATTTCGAGGAATGTGCATTAAATTTGGCTTTCCTTCGTCCATCTTCACCGTAACGCTACGCTGACGATACGTCTATGGGCTGGCCTACACGACGTAAAAGTTACTGATCACTTCCTTGAACATATGAACAGTATAAAAACAAACATCAAGTTCACTGTGGAGTCAGAAAAAGAGGGAGTCTACCCTTCGTAGAGGTTTTTGTTCAACGAAAGTCGGGTGGACGTCTTTGCCACTCATTGGCCCTAACAAACGGAAGGGCACTAGGTCTGGGCTGTATGGCGATTAATGCAATCACATCCAAATCGATTCGGAGATAAGTTCCCTGCTTCTGAAACGTGTGTGGGTGTACACTGTCGTGATTTAAATAATGAAAACTGCACCAGTTACTTATTTTTTGCTGCTTAGCGAAACGCATTTCATGAATTTATTCTCATTTTCAAGTGCATTTGTGCACATGAATATGCTTCGTGAAGTTTGCTTGTGTGATTTCCTGCCTCTCTTACGTCCTTCTGAAGTTAGGAGGTATTGAGCCGCCTTCATTAAACAGAGGATCACACACATGCAAGTCATCACTTACACTGTTTGTTTAACTCCGAAAAGACTCAAGAGAGGTAGAAAATCACACATGCAAACATTATCAAACACATTCATGTCAACAAATGCACAAATGCACTTGAAAATGAGAATAAATTCTCGAAACGCGTTGTGCTATGTAGAAAATAAGCTACTGGTGCAGTTTTCGTTATTTAAATCATGAATGATACAGTTGCAGCTTTTCCCAAAACATCTAATATGATGAAATAAATTCAGTACACTGCCGTGTTGGAGCATGATTTGTTTTGGGCCGTTCTACATCTACATATACATCTACGTGGCTAAAATGCCAATCACATTTAAATGCCTGGCGGAGGTTCATCGAATAAACTTCACAATAATTCCCTGTTGGCTCATAATGGTTCAAATGGCTCTGAGCATTATGGGACTTAACTTCTGAGGTCGTCAGTCCCCTAGAACTTACAACTACTTAAACGTAACTAACCTAAGGACATCACACACATTCATGCCCGAGGCAGGATTCAAACCTGCGACCGTAGCGGTCACACGCTTCCAGACTGAAGCGCCTAGAACCGCACGGCCACACCGGCCGGCCATTCCTCGCAGACCTCACTATACGCAATCAGTGTTCCTACTTTAGTCGACACTTTGGTGGGTGGGTGGGGGGACTGACAATTTTTGCAATACTGCCCCATCCGACGAAGTCCTGACCTAACTGTTGTAATAGCATTTAACATATTTATGCACATTCTATAACTTAGTTTGGTTTTTATGATGTTCATCATGCTAAAAAGTCTGTCCTCAGCATTAGACCATGACATTATTAGCAAAAAGACTGCAACGTCAGCTAAATCTTGAAAGGGATAAACACATGATGCATTTTTATAATTCCCCACTTCATGTCAGAAACTTAATGTTTCTGAAGTTTCTTTCCAATTTATAGACTTTAAACTCTGCCACTGATATTTTGCTTAAGTTATTTTTTCAGTAGCAATCTTGAAGTATGTCATTATGGAATTAGGAACTCCTTTGCTACCCACAAAGAATCTTCGAGCGACAAAATCGATATTCCTCGGAATTCTGATATTATCATCATGAATATTTAGAAGACCATTTAGGATAACCTCTGATCGCGATACAAGCAGGTGTGACAATACATCTCGAACTAACTCAGAGATGTGCTGTCAGCATCTTGACAGGGTTTGGACCATGCCAAAACATAACAGTAATGCTCGGTGAACTTAAATGGGGATCCTTGGAAGAAAGCCGACGTATTTGTAGTTAAATCCTGTCGGAAAAGCATACAGGATTTTTCAAAAATACTTTTACAAACTTTTGAGGTAGGTTCCTTACACCAAAACAAGAAAAAAATAGTAAACATGAGCTTTAAAATGCATATTTTTAGGAGCTATGAGCACTTGTCCAATACAAGACGTGTTTCAAACTAACGAAGCTGAATAAGCCCTCATATCTCTTAAGGTTTGTATTTTACAGCCCATATTTACTAGACACTGTTTTCTCGTTTTGATTCAAATGGCTCTGAGCACTATGGGACTTAACATCTGAGGTCATCAGTCCCCTAGACTTAGAACTACTTAAACCTAATCAACCTAACGACAGCACACACATCCATGTCCGAGGCAGGATTCGAACCTGCGACCGTAGCAGCAGCGCGGTTACGGATTGAAGCGCCTAGAACCGCTCGGCCACAGTGTCTTCATTTGCTGTAAGGAACCTGTCCCCAGGTTTGTTAAAGTATTTTTGAACACTTCGTAAAGAACCTGTAGCGAAAGAAGACTGTGTGACTCTTTTGTTGCCACCATAGCATTTTTCACGTAAGTATTATGACAGTAATAGAAATCAGGACAACGATCGCATGGAATAGGGCAGAAAGTTAATAGTATTCGAACGAAGTATCATTTCCTGTATATGGAAATGCTATACCGGATCATCGAATACAACAGGACAAATAAACTGTGGTTCTAAACGCTCCTCCCCATCAAACAGCATGCAGCAGGCAGCGGAACGTAAAAGTAGATGTCTGTCCTGCTGAAGACGCTTGCTTAATCGCTTTCTTTTCCCTCTCCGCTCGCGCAGTAAGCAGTACATGCGAGGCGGAGAAATTATTTCTAGTCCCCGCATTCGGCCGAGCAACTGGTAGCAACTTATGCACGGGACGCCATCAGAATAAATGGAAAGAGCCCCTCGGATTCTTGCAGAGTATAATAGTGGTGCGGTAAAATAGGAAGCTGGCAGGGTGCCGGCAGGGGTGCTATTTGGGGTTTTACAGGCGGGGCGAGGGGAGAAAAGACGGCGACACAGCCCCGACCGGCGTCGCTCTCAACATCAGATATGACGCTCCAGCGAGTGGGACCTCGCCTCGTATAGTTGAGTACAACAGGCGTACGTGTCGGCTCTTTCCAAGAACGTGTGCTTCCTCACCACATGGCACATCTCCCAACATACAGTGCAGTGAACAGATGTGATACAAACATTCCTTTTACTTTCGTATGGTTACTAGAGGAAACACGATGCCAGCCAAAGTGGCCGAGCGGTTCTAGGCGCTACAGTCTGGAACCGCGCGACCGCTACGGTCGCAGGTTCGAATCCTGCCTCGGGCATGGATGTGTGTGATGTCCTTAGGTTAGTTAGGTTTAAGTAGTCCTAAGTCCTAGGGGACTGATGACCTCCGATGTTAAGTCCCATAGTGCTCAGAGCCATTTGAACCATTTGGAAACACGATACTGAACTGATACGGCAGTAAAAGGATATAGAGGTACAAACTGTGCACAAAGCCAGTAGACTCGAAATTATACAGATCACATAGTAATCACAGCATATTTAAATATGGAACTAATTACTGTAACTGTTTAGATTTCACCGACATAAACGACTTACATCTGAGTGTGAACGTAAGCCTTATAGCAACTGTCGAAAGAGTGACTACCAATCATAAATGCGACATAAAATTTTGTTGCACCCTCTGAAATAGCCCCGTCTTCTGGTGTATATTTCTAGATTTAAAAAAATCGTTTGACAACGGTGACTGATACAAAATCTCCCTTAAAAAACAGTCACTGTTTATTAAATATCTACAACGTCTAAATATTGGTAATTGCTTCTTCAGTGGGGTGCCCATTTGGCGCATAACAAGGCCTTTTTTCGTGGCTATGTGCTTCCTATTGAGTAAATCAGTGCTAATCATTCTCTTACATCCTCTGCATGCCAAGTCGTTTGAAGTCACATAAACATTAACTGAATTTAGCTGTATGTTCTATGACAAGACTCCGCGTAATGGCGGTCTATCAGATTCCAGACAGACAAATCCGGGATTGAGTTTCGCTAAATGCTTCCACTTTCTTCCTCTTACAAGCTACATGAGGTTAATGTTCGCAGAGGTGGAATGGAATGCTGGTATGCACACTGGGAAAAAGTTTAATGAACTAAGTTGATTTCAAATGGTCATTTATTCACAAAATGGAGCATACTTGAACGCTCAAGTGGTCACACAGAAAGATTCAAACACACACACACACACACAGCAACCGGAGGTAACATTCCATATTTTTCAGGACATGCTGAGTCATCAAAGCTGCCTTATGACTCGAAGCGAAAACAAGGACAAAATTTAATTGGAGTCCCAATGCATGAGTTGAATCGTAACTTGATAAAGAACAATGTTGCCTTCACTTGCATCTAGTTGAAAGGTAGGAAAATTAGCAGTTACGAGAATCCCATAATGCTTCTGACAAATAAACTGGAAATTGTCGAAAGTTCCTAGTATGAAAACCTCAGTTAACTCCCATCCAAAATCATCTTGAAAGTACGCACACAGGCGATACGTCATACTCTCCAGGCGGCAGCGCAGTGTCTACTCAGCTACTGCCCAACTCCACCCAAAATCCAATCTACCTCAGCCGGCCGCGGTGGTCTAGCGGTTCTGGCGCTGCAGTCCGGAACCGCGGGACTGCTACGGTCGCAGGTTCGAATCCTGCCTCGGGCATGGGTGTGAGTGATGTCCTTAGGTTAGTTAGGTTTAAGTAGTTCTAAGTTCTAGGGGACTTATGACCTAAGATGTTGAGTCCCATAGTGCTCAGAGCCATTTTAGCCAATCTACCTCACCCCTGTAAGCAGAGAGTGAAGAACTTTCGATGGGGCGAACTGGCCAATCGACAAGACGAATTTTTAAGTTATATCAGGGGTCTGCTCCAATCAGAAGACAGGAGAAACAACGCCTGGTTCGTTTGCTCAACCTTTTCCATCGACTCAACAACTACAATCTGAGTGCTTTCAGAGTAGGTCTGAGGGAGCCAATAGTGAACCTATGCGTTAAGAAATCCCAGACATATCAATGCCGTAAACCAGATTCGAAAATCAGTCTCAACGGCCGTTCCCAGGCCCTGCTACAAGTCTGAACAAAGGAAGTCCACCTGAATTCACCAATGTCCACCCGTTTGTAATTATATCCCGCCCCCCTTTCTACAATCTAGGGTGAATGTCAGAGTCACACATGAGGACAAACCTTCACCAACTCTCCCTTCAGTTTTTCAGTAATCAAACTCAAAGATCTTTCAGATGGACTCGTGTAGACAGAGATATCACATCAAAACTCGCTCGTAAATTCGAGGGACCTTGCCTCAAAGCTGGTCTGCCAAACAGGTTTCTCTATGCCCCATCGTTAGCTATTTGTGTGCACACACTTATAACCCGGCGAAGTATTTAACATCTGTCCTCTGCCCATATGTTAGCAAGTGTGAACACAATATCTCAGATTCGGTGGATTTTATTCGGTGGTTGAAATTTTTGAGGCTGGGTCCGGCGAATTTAGTGGTGAGTATTGATGTGGAATCTCTATTTACACGAGTCCGTCTGTAAGAGTCCCTGAGTTTGATTAGCGACAACTGGATGAAGAGCTGGTGAAGCTTTGTCGTCATTACCTGACATACAAGTATTTTTCATTCAATGACAACATTTTGAACAGAGTTACGGAATGGTAATCGCCCATAGTCTCCAGTTTATTTGCTGAGGATTTCGAGGGCTTCGATTTGCAACTAGCATGTTTCTGGAGATACGTATATAATACCTTTTCCGTCTGGACTCATAGCCGTGAAGCTAACAACAGATTTTTTGAACACATCAGCGGTCTTCATCCCACCATCAGATTTATCATGGAAGTGGAAACTGATGAGAGGCTTCCATTTGTGGAGGTCATGGTTTACAAATAACAAGATGGTACTGTGGGACATAGTGTTCATCGAAAGACCAAACACACCGACGATATCTGCATGCTAAGAGTTGTCATCCACCATACAAACGCAATGGCGTCCTTAGGACTCCGGTACACAAAGCATATAACATTTCCGACGCGGACAGTTTAATCCAAGAACTTCCACGTTCGATGGCTGCTTTTAAGGAAAATAGGTACTCTGAGAGATTCGTCGAGGTATGGAGTTGAACCATCCCCGGAGGTGCATGAAGAGGAGCCTAGATCTGTGGCCTTTATTTATTACGCTGAAGATTGGAAGAATTTTACGGAGTTTTAGCATTAAGAGCGTGTTTCGTCCTCTACCCTAAATTAGGGCACCACTAGGATCTGTAAGAGATGATTTGGAGATTGGGAAGCCTGGGGTATATAAAGAGACTGTGATAGTGGTTAGCACTTTCGGTTCTTCGAACTGTGTCTATAAAGTGCCAATTGAAATTAGATTGGCAGGCAATTTGGTTAACACTGAGAGGCACCCACATGCCTTGCTCATACTGTGGCATCAAGCAGTCAGGCCTGCAAGATGAGTGGTCTGCCAAGCGAGTGGATTCATTCTTATTTATCGAGTAACATGAACTCTCGTACTCACAATTAAGTTACAAATTATCCTCCTATATGAATAATACGCAACGGATACACACATCTGACTATCAGTAATTTACAGAACTCTGACTGTTCACTACGCACTCGCAATACCACATTTTCTTTTTTTTTTTATTTAACGGCTTTTATCAACACGTGGCCATCGCACTGAATATGAGTGGCGCACACATTATAAATTCTGGATATCATGACAATATACAATTCGAAGGAAAAGGCCACCAATCTTTTTCTTTTCACTATCTTATTTATTCCGATAAATTCTATAACCTAAACACACAAATTCTATAACCTACAACAATAACACATGAGAAATTCCGCCCAGTGGGCATGGCTTTACATTGGTGATTCTCTATCTTATGGTCTCGTAATTATTTAACGCTACCGTGCACTTTCTGGATAGGATGGTGGATCTTTTTCTATGTCTCACACTTCGACTCTCACAACCATCATCACGAAATTTTCCTCCAGACCGAGCGATACAAAAGGAACACGCATAACCCACTACCTCTGGAACTACCTTGCTACTCTCCCATGCAAACCACACATACCCAAATTACATGACATACACCACACTACAATATGAAATACTACACAGGGAATAGTCACAACATTATGACTTTCAGCTTTCCCACTTCAATTAATATTTATCCCAGTTTCACACGACACTGACCCACTTCGTAATTCTACTTTCCTACTATGAACTCTGGAGATATATGCACGTCTTCCTGTGCAATGCAAGCCAAGTGGCGTTGCTGGATACACGGCTGACTCACCTTGCTTCACTCTCAGAGTATTATAGTTTGAATCAAGCGTCACACGGAAACATATCACGCAAAGTAATATTAAGACCATATTCATCACACACACGAGTCCTCAACTGATACCATGGACGAGTACTTCTGTTTATCCTTTGTCTCATACACAGATTGAGACTCACACAGTACTCACCACGTGGAAGTACTCGTCTCTAATTTCAAGTCCTGCACACGCCATTTCTTAAATATTTCAACTTATGGTACACACGCTATTTCTTAAATATTACAACTTATTGTACACACGCTATTAATTCAGCTTAACTTAAGCAAACGGAAGTATTTCAACTTATTGCTACACGTGGTTTCATTGTGACCGTTGGTCACTTCCGAAGATTACTACGATCCCATTAATATTACCTGCCTGACATTTAATTCTCCCCACAAAAGTTCCTGAAATAGAGAAATTATTATTTCAAACTACTCTTAAATATTTCACGTGCATACCATGTCTCCACTCTTTTGTCTTTACGGAGCACACCTAAGACAGGTCTGAACAACACAAGATCCAGCGGCAGAGTGCTGAAACATGGCCGTTCTTCAGGTCCTCTCGCACCTCTGCTGAAGTGGGGGAGCACCTTGCTACTGTATTGGTCAGCCACATTTCAGGCGCTCAAAGCTCAGGTAAATTTCATCTCTTTGGTCCCACCAAAGGTGGCCAAAGGATCGTCTCAAAGATGATCATATATTCACATTCACTATCTGCGGTTAGCAGACGACCATACATTCATTCATTTCACAGATCTCACCAAACTGGATGTAGGGATTTATTTTGTGGGAGCGCACATGTGATGAATTAAATAAATAAATTGTCATTCTTTCCCACACTGGTATCCGGCTTCGCTGTATTAATTGAAATTGAGTTATTATTAGAAAAAAAGTGTTGTTCTGACAAAAATAATGAAGTATGTTGTACCTATTTTCAATGTTGGGCGGTACTGTACCCTTTCAACACAAACAATTGTTTTTCTCTTAGCAGGATGTGGAACCCTGTACTACCCCGCAGCAAACAGAACGGCCTACCTGAGTGTTTGAAAATAGTCTTTCAGTGTGATATATCGTTGCCGCCGGTGTCCTATTAAAGGCGGTGCCACCAGTCCAGTCTTGCAAAGCAGCAACTGTGATACGCGGCGCATGAGCAGTGTACGGTACGGAGGCCTATACAGGACGAGGTTTTGCAGCCTTGGCACCAGCCCAACGCAGCAGCAATATGCCGCTGAAGACAGCGGACAATTTGATAGCCGAAACATTCAGGCATGTTGATTTTAGGATCCAGCAGCAACCCCGAGGAGACCTTCAAATCTTATTTCAAAGGGAAAGCCTACGAAATCACAATATTCGATGATCTTCAGATCTATGTCGTTGCATAAACAGCTCTTGTAGATTTCGTATGAAACTACACAGCAGAAACGGAAATACAGAGATCGCAGCTCGTAGTCTAAAGGTCAGAGTCACCGTCCGTAGGTAGCGCGGTGGGGGCTTCGAACCCCGAGCGTGTCGGAGATCGTCTTTGTTCGGAGATAGGGTTTTAGTGCAGTTCTAACGCTATCATTTCGCCTCATCTTCATCGACGCTCAAGTCGCCGAAATGGCGTCAAGTAGGAAGGTTGCAACAGGCTGCCGAACAACTCCAAATGATGTCTCTCGGATAATAATGCTGAACCATCACTTCATTTCGTCAGAATACATAGACTGGAACTGATCAAATATTGGTCGAAACTAGTCATATTATAAAATTAAATCTACAACTAAGATGATGAAATAAGTGATAAATACGATGGACGTTCAGTAAGTATTGCAATACATTTTTTCTCTGGCAGGTTTGGCTGAAAAAATTCTGAATTTGTTGTGGGACATTGTGGAATGCTCCCGCTTAAGTTGATACAGTTTCATGAAGTTCCGGTAAGTCGCGGCGCTGTACGTACCTTTCAGAATTACGTGCGTAACGGAGGCGCGTTCAAAGCAGAGGATTGCTATTCATAGAGATTTTCAAAACGTTTGCGGAGAGTTGGCAGTGACCAAAACTACGGCGATTCGTTGGGCGAGGCGTCTATCATCACTGTAACAAGGTCACGCAAAAACATCCTTTCACCCACGTGCCGGCTGGCAACCACAGCTGTGACCCCTACTATGTTGGAACGTGCCTATATTCTCATTCGTGGTGATCGACGGCTCTGAAACACCTCTCTGCACAACTGGACGTCTCTGTTGGTAGTGCTGACACACAGTGTCCACCAATTGGAGAACTCATCTACATCTACATCCATACACTGCAAGCCACCTGACGGTGTGTGGCGGAGGGTACCTTTAGTACCTCTATCGGTTCTCCCTTCTATTCCAGTCTCGTATTGTTCGTGGAAAGAAACATTCTCGGTATGCCTCTGTGTGGGCTCTAATCTCTCTGATTTTATCTTCATGGTCTCTTCGCGAGCTATACGTAGGGGAGAGAAATATACTGCTTGACTCCTCGGTGAAGGTATGTTCTCGAAACTTCAACAAAAGCCCGTACCGAGCTACTGAGCGTCTCTCCTGCAGAGTCTTCCACTGGAGTTTATCTATCATCTCCGTAACGTTTTCGCGATTACTAAATGATCCTGCAACGAAGCGCGCTGCTCTCCGTTGGATCTTCTCTATCTCTTCTATCAATCCTATCTGGTACGAATCCCACACCGGTGAGCAGTATTCAAGCAGTGGGCGAACATATGTACAGTAACCTACTTCCTTTGTTTTCGGATTGAATTTCCTTAGGATTCTTCCAATGAATCTCAGTCTGGCATCTGCTTTACCGACGATTAATTTTATATGGTCATTCCATTTTAAATCATTCCTAATGCGTACTCCCAGATAACTTATGGAATTAACTGCTTCGAGTTGCTGACCTGCTACATTGTAGTTAAATGATATCTTTCGTTCTATGTATTCGCAGCACAATACACTTGTCTACATTGAGATTCGATGGCCATTCCCTGCACCATGCGTCAATTCGTTGCAGATCCTCCTGCATTTCAGTACAATTTTCCATTTTTGCAACCTCTCGATATACTACAGCATCATCCGCAAAAAGCCTCAGTGAACTTCCGATGTTATCCACAACGTCATATATTGTGAATAACAACGGTCCTACGACACTCCCCTGGTGCATACCTGAAATCACTCTTACTTCGGAAGACTTCTCTCCATTGAGAATGGCATGTTGCGTTCTGTTATCTAGGAACTCTTCAATCCAATCACACAATTGGTCTGATGGTCCATATGCTCTTATTTTGTTCACTAAACGACTGTGGGGAACTGTATCAAACTCAAAGATGTGTGCCCACTGGATTCCTCGACGCCTAACAGAAAAGCATTAGTGCTTTTTTTTTTCTTTCTTTCTTCTTTGCAGTACATCACCAAAGGCGGTGAAACTGGAGTTCATCACTTTGAGCCGGAAACAAAACGGCTATTCATGGAGTACTAGCACACAACATCTCCGAAGAAAAAGATGAAAGCCATACTCTCAACTGGTAAACTCATGGTGACGGTCTTCTGGGACTCTGAAGCGGCTATACTGACGTACACATTCACGTGCAACGATGACCTCTGAAGTATATTGTGCTAATTGGAGAAACGACTTCAGCATGTTCATCGCCACAAAAACGCAAACGAACTTCTCCATCTCAAGGATAACGGAAGGCCTTACAAAAGGTCTGCGCAAGCGGGAGGAGCTCACAAATCTTCATTGGCCCTTCGTCATCCACCCCACAACCTGGTCTTCGCATCTTCTGACAAAATGGTTCAAATGGCTCTGAGCACTATGGGACTCAACTGCTGTGGTCATAAGTCCCCTAGAACTTAGAACTACTTAAACCTAACTAACCTAAGGACAGCACACAACACCCAGCCATCACGAGGCAGAGAAAATCCCTGACCCCGCCGGGAATCGAACCCGCATCTTCTGACATCCAGCTACTTTGCCCATTGAAGACTGCACTCCGCGGAAAGCTGTACGTGGATGGTGGGGAGGTTATTGACCATCTCCCAGTAGAGACGTATCGTGCGGGCATACAGAACCTCCCAGTAAGGTGGCCCAGCCATTGCATTCCATCTGCAGCTACAACTACATGGTTAGTCTGCAATTTACACTTAAGTGCCTGGCAGAGGGTTCATCGAACCATTTTCGTACCACTTCTCTACCATTCTACTCTCGAATGGCGCGTGGGAAAAAGGAACACCTAAATCTTTCCGTTGGAGCTCTGATTTCTCTTATTTTATTACGATGATCATTTCTCCCTACGTAGGTGGATGACAACAAAATATTTTCGCATTCAAAAGAGAAAGCTGGTGATTGAAATTTCGTAATTAGATCTCGCCGCAAAGAAAACCGCCTTTGTTTCAGTGACTGCCACCCCAAATCGCGTATCGTATCAGTGACACTCTCACCCCAATTGAGCGATAACACGAAACGGGCTGCCCTTCTCTGGACTTTTTAGATGTCCTCCGTCAATCCTACCTGGTAAGGATCCCACACCGCGCAGTAGTATTCCAGCAGAGGACGGACAAGTGTAATGTAGGCTGTCTCTGTAGTGGGTTTGTCGCCATCTTCTAAGTGTTCTGCCAACAAAGCGCAGTCTTTGTTTCGCCTTCCCCACAATATTATCTATGTGGTCTTTCCAATTTAAGTTGCTCATAATTGTAATTCCTGGGTATTTAGTCGAATTGACGGCCCTTAGATTTGTGCCATTTATCATATACCCAAAATTTATCGGTTTTCTTTTAGTACCCATGTGGATGACCACGCACGCACTTTTCTTTGTTTAGTGCCAATTGACACTTTTCGCACCATACAGAAATTGTCTTTAGATCATTTTGTAACTGGAATTGATCGTCTGATGATTTTACTAGACGGTAAATTACAGTATCATGTGCAAACAATCTAAGGGAGATGCTCAGATTATCGCCTAGATCATTTATGCAAATCAGGAACAGCAGAGGGCCTATGACACTACCTTGCAGAACGCCAGATATCACTTCTGTTCTACTCGATGATTTACCGTCTATCACTACGAACTATGACCTCTCTGAGAGGAAATCACGAAACCAGCCACACAACCGAGACGATACTCCATATGCACGCAATTTGATTAATAGTCGCTTGTGAGGAACGGTATCAAAAGCCTTCTGGAAATCCAGGAAAATGGAATCGATCTGAGATCCCTTGTCGACAGCACTCATTACTTCATGGGAATAAAGAGCTAGCTGCGTTGCACGAGAACGATATTTTCTGAATTCGTGTTAGTTGTGTATCAATAAGTCAATTTCTTCAATATGATTCATAATGTTCGAGTACAGTATATGCTCCAAATTCCTACTGCAAACTGAGGTCAGTGATATGGGTCTATAATGCAATGAGTTACATCTATTTCCTTTCTTGAATATTAGTGTGACCTGTGCCGTCTTTAGGAACAGACCTTTCGTCAAGTGAGCGGTTTTAGCCTATATGATTGCTAACAAGGGAACCTCCCCATCGCACCCCCTTCAGATTTAGTTATAAGTTGGCACAGTGGATAGGCCTTGAAAAACTAAACACAGATCAATTGAGAAAACACGAAGAAGTTGCGTGGAACTATGAAAAAGATAAGCAAAATATACAAACTGAGTAGTCCATGTGCAAGATATGCAACATCAAGGATAATGTGAGCTCAGGAGCGCCGTGGTCTCGTGGTTAGCGTGAGCAGCTGCGGCATGAAAGGTCCTTGGTTCAAGTCTTCCCTGAGAGAAAAGTTTACTTTCTTTATTTTCGCAAAGTTATGATCTGTCCTTTCGTTAATTGACGTCTCTGTTCACTGTAATAAGTTTAGTGTCTGTGTTTTGCGACCGCACCGCAAAACCGTGCGATTAGTAGACGAAAGGACGTGCCTCTCCAATGGGAACCGAAAACATTTGATCGCAGGGTCATAGGTCAACCGATTCTTCCACAGGAAAACACGCCTGATATATTCTATACGACACTGGTGACGGCATGTGCGTCACATGGCAGGAACATGTTGTCGACCCACCTAACCTGTATTCTTGGCGAATGGGTAAAAAGATTCTTCTAACTTGCCCGATTTAGGTTTTCTTGTGGATGTGATAATCACTCCGAAAAAAGTGATGAAAACATAAGAGTTTGTCACATAAACTGCAACAAATGAATGCAACAGTTTCACAGTCGCACAATTTTCCATGTGCTCTGTCAAAACTTATTTCCGTGTGTAGACCGTCAAATCCTGCGTATGTCCAAGCAAATCTGAACATGTCCTGGAATTTTGGAGAGCGAAGTTGATTATGTGGGAGTGCCTGAACTTTGATAATTGTCCGAAGATTAAACTTTTCACTCGACGGAAGCCTTTAAACAAGGACCTGACGTTCCGCAGCTGCTCACGCTAACCACGGGACCACGGCGTTCCTGACTTCGCATCATCCTTGATGTTGCCTATGTTGCCCATGGACTATTCAGTTTGTATATTTTGCTTATTTTTCTCATAGTTCCACAAAACTTTTTCCTCTTTTCTCGATTGATCTGTGTTCAGTTTTTCAAGGCCTATCCACTGTGCCAACTTTAAATCTGAGGGGGGTGCGATGGGGAGGTTCCCTTGTAAGAAAGGCGCTACTGTGTCTGCATACTCTGAAAGGAACCTGATTGGTATACTATCTGGACCGGAAGACTTGCCTTTCTTAAGTGATTTGAGTTGTTTGAACGGAGAATATGTCGAAAAATGGTTTTGTAGCAAAAGAGTGGGGAGTACTATGGTGTATTGGAATCCTGAGTAAAACCAACTCACTTTCAGAAAGAAAAATGTATTGCGTTACTTATTGAATGACTCTCGTACTTGAATTTGACTGTCTGGGACATTTTTTCCGAATTTGTTGCTTGTGCGTATTGTCTCCTTGTTGCTGTCAGATTAGTGTACAAGCAGGTAGTGGTGTTTACCTCCGTTCACGGTGCAGCGAAACAGATTACGGAGACAAAAGTAGGATTGGCCGCTGTATTTCGCAACAGAGCAATATCTTCCTTTCCGAGGGGTGACACTGATTAAGTGACCGCAGTATCCAAGGCGCGTCTCCTTTTGTTTTCTTTCTGGCAACGGTGATTGACGAGTGCCGCGCAAAGGACTGCCGTCCCGAGGCCGTGCAACTCTGAAATTGGTTGCATCAATGTTTGCTGACACCGAAGCCGTCGGCGCCCGGGGAGGGTGTCCGCTATACACTATTGTGTCGGTGGCGGAGAGGGAGAGAAAGAGAGAGAGCGAGTGAGACTAGGGGTGAGTGGAATATCTGCGCAGCCGCAAGGCGCGGGCGCCGGCGGGGCGAGGTGATTTATCTTCGTGGCTCCCCACCAGTGCCCCGGCTGTCACGGGCTACCCCGTGGAGCCCCCTCCCCCCCCCCTGCCGCCGTGGCCCTGTCAACCCCGCTAAGTGATTCCAGCTTCATCCGCTGCGCAGCGCTGAGATGCTCTCGCCGTTTGTCGCCTTCCCAGTCATTATCCGCGCGCGGAATCTCATAACGAATTTTTCTGCCTGCGGACCGCATTGTCTCCGTCCTTCTCTCTCTCTCTCTCTCTCTCTCTCTGGTGCAGGGGAAAGGCTGACGAGAGAACACGCGCGGGAAGGGGCAGATTCGCAGAAGCTTGCTGCTGCATTGGCGTTAATGGGGAAGAGCTAGCACGGTTTGGGGTTCAGATGCGAGCGCAAAAAATATTCTTCCCTCAGAGTTACTGCAGTACTGGTTGGAAACGGAGGACTGACATTTTCCTTAACAATTTGCACTTCAGTGCGGCAGGCGTTTATCCAGGAATCGGTTCGCGAAAGTGGCAGATTATCTCCCCCACCCTTCCCAGCCACATGTATAATTTTCTGTCACCCCACATTTGACGTGCCACATAAATGAATGAGAATTACACTAATGGCCATTAAAATTGTTACACCAAGAAGAAATGCAGATGATAAACGGATATTCATTGGACAAATATATTATACTAGAACTGACAATTTGGGTGCATACATCCTGAGATATCAGTGCCCAGAACAACCACCTCTGGCCGTAAAAACCGCCTTGATACGCCTGGTCATTGAGTCAAACAGAGCTTGGATGTCGAGTACAGGTACAGCTGCCCATGCAGCTTCAACACGATACCACAGTTCATCAAGAGTAGTGACGGGCGTATTGTGACGAGCCAGTTGCTCGGCCACCATTGACCAGACGTTTTCAGTTGATGAGAGATCTGGAGAATGTGCTGGCCAGGGCGGCAGTCGAACATTTTCTGTATGCGGAAAGGCCCATACTGGACATGCAACATGCGGTCGTGCATTATCCTGCTGAAATGTAGGGTTTCGCAGGGATCGAATGAAGGATAGAGGCACGGGTCGTAACTCAGCTGAAATGTAACGTCCACTGTTCAAAGTGCCGTCAATGCGAACAAGAGGTGACCGAGGCGTGTAACCAATGGCACCCCATATCATCACGCCAGGGTGATACGCCAGTATGGCGATGACGAAGATACGCTTCCAATGTGTGTTCACCGCGATGTCGCCAAACACGGATGCGACCATCATGATTCTGTAAACAGAACCTGGATTCATCGGACAAAATTACGTTTTGCCATTCGTGCAACCAGCTTCGTCGTTGAGTACACCATCGCAGGCGCTCCTGTCTGTGATGCAGCGTCAAGGTTAACCTGAGCCATGGTCTCCGAGCTGATAATCCATGCTGCTGCAAACGACGTCGAACTGTTCGTGCAAATGGTTGTTGTCTTGCAAACGTCCCCATCTGTTGACACAGGAATCGAGACATGGCTGCACGATCCGTTACACCCATGCGGATAAGATGCCTGTCATCTCGACTGCCAGTGATACGAGGCTGTTGGGATCCAGCATGGCGTTCCGTACTACCCTCATGAACCCACCGATTCCATATTCTGCTAACACTCATTGGATCTCGACTAACGCGAGCAGCAGTGTCGCGATACGATAAACCGCAATCGCGATAGGCTACAATCCGACCTTTATCAAAGTCGAAAACGTGATGGTACGCATTTCTCCTCCTTACATGCGGCATCACAACAACGTTTCACCAGGCAACGCCGGTCAACTGCTGTTTGTGTATGAGAAATCGGTTGGAAACTTTCCTCATGTGAGCACGTTGTAGGTGTCACCACCAGCGTCATCCTTGTGTGAATGCTCTGAAAAACTAATCATTCGCATATCACAGCATCTTCTTCCTGTCGGTTAAATTTCGCGTCTGTAGCACGTCATCTTCGTGGTGTAGCAATTTTAATGGCCTGTTGTGTATAAGGGGCGTACAAAAAGAAACGTGGCGGAGGCATAATTACAGAAACCAGTACCTGTCCGTTAGAAGTGTTGGCCCTGACTGTTAAGACTCTTGTCCCACTGTGACACAAGAATGGCTGTCTCATAAAATTCCCGGGCCTGCGATGTTAACCAGTTCCACACGTCCAGCTGGTCGTCGTCGTCGTCTGAGGCGAATCGTTTGCCCCTCAGAGCCTTTTTAAGGGGACCAAAAATGGCGTAATCACAGGGAGAGGGGCCCGGACTGTATGGAGGCTGGCCGAGAGCCTCCCATTTGAATTTCTGCAGAAGTGCCGCGACTGTGTTGGCCACATGAGGCATTGCATTGTCGTGGAGCAGAATGACCTCACGGTGAGATTGCCTGGTCGTTTGGCAAAGGATGGTCAAGGTTTGCGAGTAGCGCTGGGTATCCACTGTTGTCCCGTGCTGCAGTAAGTGAATCAGAAGGGGGACATCTTGGTCAAAGAAGAACGTCGGCATAGCCTTTTCTGCAGTTTTCTCAGTTTGTTTTGATGGTGGTGACCTTGGATCCTTCCACTGGAAACTGTCGTTCTGATTATGGTTCGAAGTGATGATACGATGACTCATCTCCAGCCACCATTCGTGCCAAGAACGCATTCCCCTGCCGAGCATAGCACTGCAGATGAACAAGACAGTGGGCTATTTATTCTACATGCTTCCTGGGGCGGTTGAAGACTGTGGGGCACCCATTGGGCACACACTTTGTGCATGTGGAGTCGTTCGTTCATGATGGTGTGAACACTTGCGATGCTCAGTCCTACCATGGCAGCCATCGCTGCCACTCGGTGAACCTCGTTAAAGAGTGCATCCACCAGCTGGACTAAGTCATCGGTAACTCAGCGTGGTGCTCCAGACCGTGCATCATCGGCTGACAACACCCATCCTTCCCTCGAGCGCTTGTGTCACACCTTAACCTTTGTAAGGGACGTGCAGTGTTCGGCGTACACTTGTGGTATTCGTCGATGAATGTCCATTCCTCCTACTCCTTCCTCTGTCAGAAAACGAACAACGCCTCGTTGCTCTTCTTTTAACGCCTCCATGTCACTGCAATGCGACTGGCAGCGTTGGACGATTGATGCATGCTGCTGCTAGCTCTGCATAGTCACGTGACGTGCACGCGTGCCCTCTAGCGACGGGCTCTGAACTTCCACGCTCTGGTGTGAGCCACACCTCATTACACACATATTACCCTCCTGTCACCGGATTGCGCATTCCGGACTCCGGCTCCGTTCTTTCTGAAATTTTTATTTGGGAAGCGCTGCGTCATCGATAGGTACACAAACAAATAGTACAGAGCATTGCTAGCTTTTGGAATGAACTTCCATTTCCAAGCTTATAGGAAAAACATGCACATAAACACACATGCACTCGTGTGCCGGACAGAGACTCGAACTCGGGACCTTTGCCTTTCGCGGGCAAGTGGTGGGAGATGAGTTACTGTCGGAAGTAAAGCTGTGAGGACGGGGCGTGAGTCGTGCTTGGGTAGCTGAGTTATTAGAGCACTTGCCCGCGAAAGGCAAAGGTTCCGACTTCGAGTCTCGGTCCGACACACAGTTTTAATTTGCCAGGAAGTTTCATATCAGCGCACAATCCGCTGCCCAGTGAAAATCTCATTCTGGGCACATACACTCACTCACCAAAATGCACGTGTCCGTACATTGTGCTCAGTCGCCTGAGCTTGAAAAAGGAAGTTCATTCTGAAAACTAGCAAAACTCTGTACTTTTAGTTTTAGTTTTAATAATCAACAGCTTTAGTTGCACAGTTTCCCTAGAATTTACCCAGGTTTCAGTCGGGATAAGGTTGGGTTATCCCGACTGAAACCTAGGTAAATTCTAGGGGAACGATGAAAATGAAGCTGTTGATTATTAAAATTAAAATTAATATTTATACAGTTACTGACAGGGCCGCGAAATGTTGACAATATTTAAGCTCTGTCCTTTTGTTTGTGTACCTATCGATGACGCAGCACTTCTGCACTTCTGCCTAACGGTAAGTTGTCTCCTTTGTTCCTAAATAATTTCTTAGGTATATATACACTGTATCATGCGCCTTTCCAGCTGGCGGGTAGGTAAAAGCCTCCCAGATGTGGGTGGTTCTGGGGAAATGAAATACCCAAGGTGGACCAAATATTAACTTACGCCTAAACCCAGTAGTGTGTGTCCTGGCGTCCAGATGCTAGTGGTGAAGCGTCTGTTCACCAAGTTGGTGCGGCTGTTACAAATATATCTTGACGTCAACAACCAAGTCTTCAACTTTTTTGATTACGAGCATTCACAAATACTGTATTGGCACGCTCAACACAAATGCGCTGATCAAGACAGGCGAACTCACACAGCTCACGGACAATCTGGAAAAATTCGACATCAAAATCCTCGCAATACAAGAGACACGTTTAAAATACGAAAATCACTTCAACATAAAAAAAACTACAGGATATACAAAGAAAGACCTGCCGTTACAAGATAAACACCGACAATGTTTGACACAGAAGTTGCGGTCCACAGATCAGTCACAGATAACATCCGACTTCATTTCAGTACCAGAAAGAATCTCTACATTAACCTTCGAATCAGAGAACAAAGGATATATAATTCTCAGTACATATGCACTGATAAACGATCACTACAGAAAGAAACTACAAGAAATCGGATACTTTTGGGAAACGAGAAAGAAATCACAAATAAAATACTAGAAAGATATGTTAAAATTGTGTTAGGAGACTTAAATGCACAGTTAGGCAAGGAGAAGAAGCGCAATCAAATCACAGGCCCATAGAAATCCCACAAACGCACCAACAAGAATAGGGAACATCTCATACTTTGCTGCCAAAATTTTAACTTAAAACTTATAAGAACGCAATTTCAAAGGCTCACAACTTGGAAAATCCCTAAAAACATATGGAGAGAATTTTAAACAGATAACGTAGCCTGAACAAGCAAAAATACAAGCAAAATTCTGGATGTGAGAACACGTTAAGGAGTCTTCGAGTCCGACTATTACTTGCTACAAGTCAAAGTTAGGCTAATCATAAGAAAGAGAAAGCCAACACAGAAAAAAATTATAAGACCGGAACCAGCATACTCAAAGATAAAGGCGAAATTATTGAAGAAATCAATCGAAGCTCTACAGACAACTGTACAGACCTCGCGTAATTATTGAAGAAATCAATCAAAGTTCTACAGACAACTGTACAGACCTCGCGAAGACAACTCAGAATGCAGAACGTAGGTGTCAGCCTCATAGATAACGGAAACAAAGATGGTGGAACGCAACTTGTGATCAGGTCATTGAACGTAGAAACCAAACCTCGAGGAAATTTAACAATAACAGAACAAAATAGACACGGCGAGAGCTTCACAAAGTCCAGAAACAGCCGGCCGCGGTGGTCTCGCGGTTCTAGGCGCTCAGTCCGGAACCGCGCGACTGCTACGGTCGCAGGTTCGAATCCTGCCTCGGGCATGGATGTGTGTGATGTCCTTAGGTTAGTTAGGTTTAAGTAGTTACAAGTTCTAGGGGACTGATGACCATAGCTGTTAAGTCCCATAGTGCTCAGAGCCATTTGCCATCCAGAAACAGTCCTCGAAAGATATTAGGGGAGTGAAAAGGACAAACGACAAAAATAGACGAACTGAAATCCGGGAAGACTTCAAGAGGTATAATGCGAGAAATTTCTACAGAATTTTCGATGACATTATCAGCCTCCAAATATATGTATCAAAAGAACAGACGCATGTCTGGAAACAAATAATAAAGAAAACTGTAATATTCTTAAAAACCATTTTGATAAACTCCTCAACTGCAAGAAGCCTAAAGAAATATTATACTTCACGAAAATAACACCAAACCTAGATTTAAAACCGCCTTCAGTAACGGAGGTAGAAGAGATTGTAAAGAAACTAAAAACCACAGATCCCCAGGAGAAGATAGCATTATCTCCGAGATCTGAAAATTCAAAGACTAGACTATCACAAAGAATATCCATGAAAATTCCACAGGAATGGAAATGTGCATCGATTTACCCACTCCACAAAAAGGGCGATAAGACAGATCCTAATAACTACAGAGGTATTTCACTGTTACTGGTAACCGACAGAATTCTTTCCAAGACATTACTCCACAGACTAGAACCACAAGCAGATACAAAGGTAAGTGAATACCAAGCAAGCTTCAGAAACGGAAGGTCCTGTATTAAACAGACTTCGAATGGGCAAATGCTCCTGAAGGTCAGACAGACGAACAACACTGTGTTCACAATCGTGGACTTTAAGAAGGCCTCATTAGAGAAACAGGTTCTCTTTGACACGTTAGGAGAATATGGAATAGACAGAAAACTAGCACACTCACACAACACACACACAAAGGCACCACATCACAAATAAAATTTATTGGGAGAAATCTCAGACCCATTAGAGATACATACATACAGAGGTGAGACAAGGAGATAGTCTCTCACAGCTTTTATTCAACATTGTCTTGGACCAAATTATCAAACAATGGGAAGAAAAAGTGAAAGGAATTCAAACTAAAGAAAAATCAAGTCATGTTCGTAGGATTTGTCGAAGAGGCAAAAGCGGCCAATGTACAATGGTGCAAGTTGTTCGAAATTCTGAGGAAAATAGGGGTAAGCTATACGGAAAGACGGATAATATACAAGAGGGACTAATAAGAGTGGACGACCAAGAACAAAGTACTCAGATTATAAAGTGGGTAAGACAGGGATTAGTCATTCTCCCGTACTGTTCAATCTGTACATCGAAGAACCAATGAAGGAGATAAAAGAAAGGTTCAGGAGTGGAATTAAAGTTCAAGGTGAAAAGGTATCAACGATTCGATTCACTGTTAACATTGCTATCCTGTGTGAAAGTGAAGAAGAATTACATGATCTCCAGAATGGAATGAACAATCTAGAGAGTACAGAATATGGACAGAGAGTAAACCGAAGAAAGACGAAAGTAATGAGAAGTAGCAGAAATGAGAACAGCGAGAAACTTAACATCAGGATTGATGATCACGAAGTAGATGAAGTAAGGCATTCTGCTACCCGGGCAGCAAGGAGGATACCAAAAGCACAGTAGCACTGGCAAAAAGGACATTCCTGACCAAGAGAAGTCCACTAGTATCAAACATAGGCCTTACTATGTGGAAGAAACTTCTGAGAATGTACGTTAGGAGTACAGCATTGATTGGTACTGAAAGCTGGACTGTGAGAAAACCTGAACAGAAGAGAATCGAAGCATTTGAGATGTGGTGCTATAGAAGAATGTTGAAAATTAGGTGGACTGATAAGGTAAGGAATGAAGAGGTTATGTGCAGAATGGGAGAGGAAAGGAATATGTGGAAAACACTGTTAAGGAGAAGGGACAGGATGACAGGACATCTGCTAAGACATGAGGGAATGACTTCCATGGTACTAGAGGGAGATGTAGAGGGCAAAAACTGTAGTGGAAGACAGAGATTGGAATACGTCAAGCAAATAATTGAGGACGTAGGTTGCAGGTGCTACTCTGAGATGAAGAGGTTAACATAGGAGAGGAATTCATGGCGGGCCGCATCAAACCAGTCAGAAGACTGAAGACTGATTACCCACCCCCCTCCCCCCCCAAAAAAAGGGGGGAAAGGAATATGAAACATTGAACTTACTTCCTTCCGATTTTGAACTGCGGAGAGTCGGAACACAGTAGAATTGTTATTAGCGGCATTGTTGTGAGCTGCCATTTTTAATAGTGAATGTAATTTGATGAAATGTGACAATATTTCATCTCATACAAGAGGTTAGGTTAGGTTAGGAATTGTTATTAGTGGCATTGTTGTGAGCTGCCATTTTAAATAGTGAATGTAATTTGATGAATTGTAATAATATTTCATTCCATGCAAGAGGTTGATGTGTACTGAAATGTAGCTAGGAAAATCGTTTATGGATCATTATAACTTCATGAATGGAAAAGGTACGTTCAGTTCTTTGGTTATTTTAACATCTTCCTTGTTTGTCGGTCGGAACGTTATTTGGTGCGTCGTAACTGCTAGGGAACTTTGTATCCTGGTAAATCAGTAGAGCCTGCACCACGGCTGTTTATGCTCTATTTTAAGAGTTTTGATTCTGGACTGTATCGAAATTGATGCACAGCTTGGACACTGATTCTCTTGATGCAGACTGTGTACGTCATAGCTACCAAGACGGCTTCCCCACGGCGTATGATTGTGCCTGTGATTATTTTAAGAATTTTCCGAGTCGACGATCGCCGGAATTCTGCAGAACCACCGAGATTTTATTCAAGGTGGAGGAATTAATTTTATACCTGGAATAGTGGAAGATAATTGCGTAAAAAAAAGGAAGCGATTTCTCTCGCCCAAAAGTTTACATTCAAGTAACTAGACATTATTCAGTTATGTTGATTTAAATTCACTTTCACAGTGGGATGGAAGTTAAATCTGACACACAGTGCTGTGCTCCGTATGTAGCTCCTCACAAATTCCTTCCTCAGATTAAGGCGATTGTTTTATGCTAGTGATTTTCTTTTGTCAAGAATGCATAGCTTAACAGAGTAAGTTACTGAAGGACAACTGACGTCAGTAGCACATGGTCCTAATGTGACCATGCCGCAGGTCGATTCTACTGTATGTACCCCCAATGAAGCTAGAAACCTCGAAATCGATAATAGTGTAATACAATGAAGAGCATTTATTTGCAGTGTGAGACAACTTCTGTAGTGTCGGCAGACTTGCCAACACTATGCACACTAATTGAAAGAGGCGGCCAAGATGCACGCGCTAACTCACGAAGGATGGAGTGAGGTCTGAAACAGGAGACTTAATGAATGTGATAAAGAAAATACGTATCTTTGGAATATACTTAACTTTTAATACATCCTTGTATACATCGTTCTTGATGAGACATCTGGAGATTGTGGCGATACAAGTGACTCTTTATATACAAGCTATTTAAGGCTAATGGCGCCTTGCTGAGTCGTAGCCATTAACTTAGCTGAAGGCTATTCTGTCTGTCTCTCGGCAAATGAGAGAAATGCCTTCGTCCGTATAGTCGCTAGCAACGTCGTCGTACAACTGGGGCGAGTTCTCGTACGTCTCTCGAGACCTGCCGTGTGGTGGCGCTCGGTCTGCGATCACACAGTGGCGACACGCGGGTCCGACATGTACTAATGGACCGCGGCCGATTTAAGCTACCACCTAGCAAGTGTGGTGTCTGGCAGTGACACCACAACTTCCCTTTTTGCTGATTACACAAATTTGTTCCAATTTGTCTTTCATATGGTACATAACCGCATTTTCTAAATAACAGTCCACCATGGACTACATAAGATTGTGATTATGTAACCTTAAAAGCGATGCTGGTGACTCGTATCGTAACGACAGAGAGATCTGTCCGTATCCGCCAATAAAATGTGATATTCGTTTAATGTGGCGTAAGTTTATCGTGTACTGAAATCTCCTCCGCGTCGTCTACGATACGTGAACGATAGTCCTGTTGAATATCGCATGTTTTCGAACAGCACACAACTGAACGTATCGTTTTGTTCCTGCATTTAACGTTTCGTCTCTCGCATATTTCTTTCCCGCTCGCAAGCCCTGTGCACACGCTACTGCAAATCGCCAGCTTTCCGATACACCGAAACGCTAAACGGCGGCTTTAACAGGGTACCCCACTTCGTGTGGACACAGAGACGTCGCTGACTACGCGGGGAAGCGGCACAGCGATTCAGAAATGATATGACAAAAAGCAAGCTGTGCCAACATTATTTGCTACCATTAACGACGCACAACCGTGCTGAATGTTCATCAGCATACAGAAGAGAAAACTTTTCTCCTGAAAGAGAACTCATTCAAATGGCGCGTTCATAAACACAGTTGTACACACAAAACGCTGTGTGTACATCTTCGCCGGCAGGTGTGGCCCTGCGTTTCTAGGCGCTACAGTCTGGAACCGCGTGACCGCTGCAGTCGCACGTTCGAATCCTGCCTCGGGCATGGATGTGTGTGCTGTCCTTAGGTTAGTTAGGTTTAAGTATTTCTAAGTTATAGGGGACTGATGACCACAGATGTTAAATCCCATAGTGCTCAGAGCCATTTGAACCATTTTTTTTTTGTACATCTACATCTATATCCATACTCTGCAAACAACCGTGAACTCAATGTCAGAGGGTACACCCCTCTGTATCTGTTATTAGCGTTTCTTTCCGTTCCATTCACTTACGGAGGTAAAATACAGGGAGCGAAAGGCTATTTACAATTCGTACAGAAACCAGATGGCAGTTATAAGAGTCGAGGGGCATGAAAGGGATGCAGTGATTGGGAAGGGAGTGAGGCAGGGTTGTAGCCTCTCCGCGATGTTATTCAATCTGTTTACTGAGCAAGCACTAAAGGAAACAAAAGAAAAATTAGGAGTAGGAATTAAAATCCATTGGCCGGCCGAAGTGGCCGTGCGGTTAAAGGCTCTGCAGTCTGGAACCGCAAGACCGCTACAGTCGCAGGTTCGAATCCTGCCTCGGGCATAGATGTTTGTGAGGTCCTTAGGTTAGTTAGGTTTAACTAGTTCTAAGTTCTAGGGGACTAATGACCTCAGCAGTTGAGTCCCATAGTGCTCAGAGCCATTAAAATCCATTGAGAAGAAATAAACATTTTGAGGTTCGCCGATGACATTGTAATTCTAGCAGAGACAGCAAGGGACTTGGAAGAGCAGTTGAACGGAATGGACAGTGTCTTGAAAGGAGGATATAAGATGAACATCAACAAAAGCAAAACGAGAATAATGGAATGTAGTCGAATTAAGTCGGGGGATGCTGAGGGAATTAGATTAGGAAATGAGACACTTAAAGCAGTAAAGGAGTTTTGCTATTTGGGGAGCAAAATAACTCATGATGGTCGAAGTAGAGAGGATATAAACTGTAGACTGGTAATGGCAAGGAAAGCGTTTCTGAAGAAGAGAATTTTGTTAACATCGAGTATAGATTTAAGTGTCAGTAAGTCGTTTCTGAAAGTATTTGTATGGAGTGTGGCCATGTATTATAACGATATGTTTACGTAATGTGTATACATAAACATACAGTTATAAATGTCCCCGTTCGTAGTCTCTAATTATAACAATATGTTACTTTTGTGCTGTAACATATAGCTATAATCAGCAGTGGAAACATATTTGCGAAGGCCGACCGTGTGCGGCTGTTTCTTGTTGGATCGTCTGATCAGTCGGAAGTTGCATTGCAGAGGAGAGTAAATGCCTATTCAAAATATAATTATTTTGGATAGCTCAACATGAATTTCCTAAGGGACCGTAGTTTATCATGCATTTACCAATAGAATATGGCGCGGAGAAAATTTTTCGCCGCATGCAACTTCCGTCCGAACTCGACGAAAGAATTCGTGACTGTGAACTCTCTACTTGGCAGAAACATATAGAAAATTAAATAATTTCATGAAGAAGTGAGACATAGATTCTATAGTAAATGAATAGTCCATACACCAGTTCCATTTAACTCTGAATTTATGGCAAGTAATAGACAAACTTACACTGCAATGACGGATTTAACATGGATGCCGTTTTGACTGGCACTTCTCTTAATGAAAACAATTCCTTTGACGTTTTCACATACACGTCGCACAATAAATCTACTGCTAGGCACTTTTAGTATTACACATTTACTTTACACTAGAACAATATTAATTTTGACAATAATAATACGGCGGCAAGACATGCGCGTCCGACACAAGTTACAGGAGACAAGAGAAGAATGAGTAACTGTTCATCGAGAATATCTCGTACATCTAAACAAAATGTGTAAAAATGTTCTTCTTCTGTCCGTTTTTCGCGCCGCGGTTTTCAAAGTCAATAACTCACAGCATCTCTGACGGCGCTTCGACAATAAACAAGTTACATCACAGGTCGTTCACCTTTTACATTTTCGCAACATTATTTGCTAACTGTAGCTGTTGCCGAGCGACTGCTCGATTAGTGAATGATTTAAAATAAGGCAATCACATAATGTTACAGTATGGAAGTGAAACATGGACGATAAATAGTTTGGACAAGAAGAGAATGGAAGCTTTCGAAATGTGGTGCTACAGAAGAATGCTGAAGATTAGATGGGTAGATCACATAACTAATGAGGAGGTATTGAATAGAATTGGGAAGAAGAGAAATTTGTGGCACAACTTGGCTAAAAGGAGGGATCGGTTGGTAGGATGTGTTCTGAGGCATCAAGGGATCATAAATTTAGCACTGGAGGGCAGCGTGTAGGGTAAAAATCGTAGAGGGAGACCAAGAGATGAATACACTAAACAGATACAGAAGGATGTAGGTTGCAGTAGGTACTGGGAGATAAGCTTGGACAGGATAGAGTATCACGGAGAGGTGCATGAAACCAGTCTCAGGACTGAAGACCGCAACAACAACAACGCGGAGAACAGGAAGAATGATTGTTTGGATGCCTCTGTGCGTGCAGACATTATTGCAATCTTATCCTCAAAATCCATATGTGAGTGATACGTAGGGATTGTGGTATATTTCTAGAGCCGTCATTTAAGGCCGGTTATTGAAATTTCCTTAGTAGAATTTTTTGCGATGGTTTACATCTATCTTCAAGAGTCTTCCAGTTTAGTTCCTTCAGTATCTCTGTGACATTCTCCCATGGACCAAACGGACCTGTGATCATTCGTGCTGCCCTTCTCTGTATCCCATGTTACCCACTTAGTCCTATTTGGTATGGGTCCTACATACTTGAGCAACGTTGTAGAGCTGGTCGCACAATTGATTTGTAAGGACTTGTAAGTAGGCTGTTTAGGTTTTTATGTTGGTAGCGTGATGCAGCGCTCTGTGCAGTGTGTGGCTGGTTGGACTCGTTGTTAGGAGCTATTCGCCAGTGTAGCGTTGGGCAGTTGGGTGTGAACAGTCCATAGCGTTGGGCAGTTGGAGGTGAGTCGCCAGCAGTGGTGGATGTGGGGAGAGAGATGGCAGAATTCTGAAATGTTAATATGGGCGGAAGATCTGGACGTGTGTCTGTCAGAGAAAGGAAATTTGTTAAACTAGATGCCACGGTTATATATATATATATATATATATATACAGGGTGAGTCACCTAACGTTACCGCTGGATATATTTCGTAAACCACATCAAATACTGACGAACCCGATTCCCAGACCGAACGTGAGGAGAGGGGCAGGTATGGTCGTAGCAGGCAAACGGGTCCGTAACAGGCCCGTCACAGGAGAAGCGGGTGCAGTTGGTGTGTTAGCTGCTGTTGCCATGAACCCACACATGAGTACACGGGACATTGCGAGAGCCGGTGGACTGAGTCAAAGTAGTGTCATGAGCATACTGCATCGTCACCGCTTTCACCCGTTTCATGTGTCGCTACATCAGCAATTACATGGAGATGACTTTAATCATCGAGTGCAATTCTTTCAATGGGCATTAACAGAGAATACGTTGCAGTTCTACCTGTTTACCGATGAAGCGGGTTTCACAAACCACGGGGCAGTGAATCTACGGAACATGCATTGCTGGTCCGTGGACAATCCTCGCTGGCTCAGGTAGAGCGACAGCGACCGTGGACTGTAAATGTATGGTGCTTAATCATTGGCGACCACCTCATTGGTCCTCACTTCATTGCAGGCGCCCAAACAGCTTCAACATACATCACGTTTCTACAGAATGATCTGCCAACGTTGCTCGAAAATGTCCCACTGGAAACGCGTCGACGTACGTGGTATCAGCATGATGGTGCACTTGCACATTCCGCAATTAACACTAGGCTGACCCTTGACAGGATGTTCGACGGGCGTTTCATAGGACGTGGAGGATGCATAAATTGGCCAGCCCGTTCTCCTAATCTTACACCTCTGGACTTCTTTCTGCGGGGAACGTTAAAGGAGAATGTGTACCGTGATGTGCCTACAACCCCAGAGGATATGAAACAACGTATTGTGGCAGCCTGCGACGACATTACACCAGATGTACTGCGGCGTGTACGACATTCATTACGCCAGAGATTGCAATTGTGTGCAGCAAATGATGGCCACCACATTGAACATCTATTGGCCTGACATGTCGGGACACACTCTATTCCACTCCGTAATTGAAAACGGAAACCACGTGTGTACGTGTACCTCACCCCTCATGGTAATGTACACGTGCGTCAGTGAAAAAGACCAATAAAAAGGTGTTAGCATGTGGACGTAATGTGCTGTTCCAGTCTCTTCTGTACCTAGGGTACATCACCGTTCCCTTTGGATCCCTACGTAATTCGGTGCTCTCTGATACACACTATCGAACAGCGGAGGAGTGGTACTCAAGCGTCAACTTTAGGTTACAATATCTCCGGATGTAATTAACATTTTACAATGCAACAAACGGCACTGATTACGTATTTGTTTATATGTTCAGATGTGCTAACAAAACTAACGGGGTTCCATTTAAAAAAAGTAGGTTTGTGTTAAAAAGCATACTTCCGTGCAATTTTTTATGGTTTGTATTAACCAATTACACTAGCCCCTCTCCTCACGTTCGGTCTGTGGAATACATTCGTCAGTATTTGATGTGGTTTACGAAATATATCCAACGGTAATGTTAGGTGACTCACCCTGACTTTTGAACATTTTTAAGATAAATACATTGTTTTCTCTCTATCAAAATCTGTCATTTGCTAACTATGCCTATCAGTAGTTAGTGCCTTCAGTAGTTAGAATCTTTTATTTAGCTGGCAGTATTGGCGCTCGAGTAACGAAGATTATTGTGAGGTAAGTGATTCACGAAGGGCATAGGTTATAGTTAGTCACGGCTATACTTTTGTAGAGATTATTGAAAGTCAGATTGCGTTGCGCTAAAATATTGTGTGTCAGTTTAGAAATGATCAGAATAAGTAAAGAGAAAACAATCTCAGTATGTTCAGTTTCACCCTGAAGTTTGTAAATAAAGTAACGTAGAAGTTTTACCAGCGCAGTCATTATTTACATTCGAGGGGAAGTTTCAGAATCTCCTTTCCAGATTGATTGCACTTTCGCAGAATTCTATTAATAAACCCGAAGTCTGCCAGCTGCGTTACCCATGACTGAGCATATGTGACCATTCTATTTCATATCCCTACAATGTCTTACACTCAGGCATTTGTATGTGTTGGCCTATTCCAACAGTGACTCATTAACATTATAGTCATAGGATACTGCGTCTTTCCGTTTTGTTAAGTGCGCAGTTGAACATTAAACCAAGTTACCAGTCGTTGCACTACTTTTTATCGAGATCTGACTGAATATTTATACAGCTCCTTTCAGAAGTACATATAACTGCAAAAAGCCTGAGACTGCTATTGATATTGTCTGCAAGGTCATTAATATACAAGGGACTTGCCTGGGGCACCCCCGAAGTTACTTCTTCATCTGACAATGACTCTGCATCCAAGGTAATATGCTGTGTCCTCTATACCAGAAAGTCCTCAATCCAGTTACAAATTTCGCTTGATACCCATATCATCATACTTTCGACAGTAAGTGTAGGTATGATATTGAGTCAAACGCCTTACGGAAATCAGGAAGTACAACATCTGCCTGACTATCTTAATCAAAAGCTTTCAGTATGTCATGTGAGTGAAGTCCGAGTTGGGTTTCCGAAATTCCTGCTGGCTGGCATAGAAGAGATCATTCTATCCAAGATAGCTCATTCTGTTTGAGCTCAGAATATGTTCTAGGATTCTGCAACATATCGATGTCAGGGATACTGGACGGTTGTTTTGCGGATCACATCTACTACCCTTCTTGCAGAACTGGGCACGGTCTTTCGTTTGAGCGTTCTACGATAGATTATAGGTAGAACAGGGCTAACTCAGTATAGAATCTGACGGGTATTTCATCGGGTCCTGGAACACAGTTCAATTTTTAATGATTTCAGCTGTTGCTCAACACCACTAACACTACTACTTACGTCATTCATCCTTTCAGTAGTAAATTGGGGCAATTCCCTTGGGTTTTCCTTTGTAAAGAAACATTTGAAAACGGAGGTTTTGCTTTGCTACCCTTAATTTTAGTTCCTGTTTCATTCACTAGGGAATGGACACAAATTTTGGGCTATTAATAGCTTTTACATATGACCAGAATTTCTTTGGGTTCTGTCAAAGATCACTTGATAATATTCTGCTACGGTAGTCGCTGAAGGCACCAGGCATTGCTTTCTTGACGGCCAAACGCGTTTTATTCGTCTCTCTGTCTACCGCCTGGGGCTTTGTTTTATACCTATTATGCAGTAATCTCTGTTCCTTTAGAAATTTCTGTAACGGACGCATCAGTAATGACGGCCATTAACCAAAGTAATGAGTAACGTATACTTCGTAGCGGGCACATGCACTACAATAAGAAGTATGTACGGTATAAAATTTTGTCGTCACTTTTACAGTATCCTAGTTACAAATTCTGTGGGCTTCTTTCGCGACATGCGAATAGAAAAGGAACAAGCAAAAGACTTCAACATAACTTTTCGAAAGCGATGACGGCGAGATGGATAGGTTTTCAAACAGACTGCTGGAAGTGCTCCAGCCTACTTGTAACGAGGCCACTCGGAGCGAAACCTGGTCAACTGAGTTGCCACGAGGCGAGGAGCTAATGGCGGTGCCTGGACATCTCTCACACGAGAGACCAGCCGCGCTGCTGAGTGATTCTGGAAACAAGACAGCCGAGAGAAATATCGCGTGCCACCTTCCTAATGGGCTCCTGCCTCAGAATAGAAGTGGAAATAAACTCGGGCCGCTATCCAAACGGCACGTGTGTCTGTTAAGATCTGGAGCGATGAGAAACCCTTGCGCTCGAGATTGTGGCTGCCCGCTTCCTGTTCTGTATTACGCTTCGTGAACTATTTTTGACGGTATACTACTGCCAGTGTGACTGAAGACTCAAGAGAAGTACAATCTGTAGCCGAAGAAAAACCTACGAAATAGTGTAGTATCTATAATCCGCCAGCCGTTATTTTCAGAGAAACAGTAAAGCTACTGAAGGTGACATCAAACAGAAGGTTGGTTTGAACACTGTAGGGCTTTACTAAGCATATTCCTACTGTCGGTGATATTTCGTTGCTTTCCTACAACATTTGGACTGACTCACCTGGCCAGTTATAGAGTATTTGTGGTCTAGCATGGATCCAAACCACAGTGGAACACGGCGTTTGTCATATTAACGAACATTGACAGTGGTGAAAAAAGTCTCAAGTGACACATAAAATTCCTGGTTCTCGAACCCGATACCTTTAGACCATGTAAATTGGCAACTCATCCCTCTTTTTACCATAATTTACTATCCACGCTCTACATGATAATACCATCTTTTATGCCAGGCCTTCAGTTCATGAAGTTCAACAATAAGAATCCTTGCATTTCGGAATATTGTTATGCAGCTTACAGTTTTTTCCGGGATAATCAATCACCATGAAAACATAAGGGTGTTTACATTATGTTACATTTACAATCTGGTTTCCAATTTAATTTTAAAGCTGACTATCAGTGTTTCAGTTATTGTTGTTGTTTTTTGTTGTTTTTGTGGTCTCCAGTCCTGAGACTGGTTTGATACAGCTATCCATGCTAGTCTATCCTGTGCAAGCTTTTTCATCTCCCACTACCTACTGCAACCTATATCCTTTTGAATCTGCTTAGTGTATTCATCTCTTGGTCTCCCTCTACGATTTTTACCCTCGACGCTGCCCTCCAATACTAAATTGGTGATCCCTTGAAGCCTCAGAACATGTTCTACCAACCGATCCTTTATTCTAGTCAAGGTGTACCACAAACTCCTCTTCTCCCCAATCCTATTCAGTACCTCCTCATTAGTTATGTGATCTACCCATCTAATCTTCAGCATTCTTCTGTAGCACTACATTTCGAAAGCTTCTATTCTCTTCTTATCCAAACTATTTATCGTCCTTGTTTCACTTCCATTCATGGCTACACTCCATACAAATACTTTCAGAAACGACTTCCTGACACGTAAATCTATACTGGATGTTAACAAAATTCTCTACTGCAGAAACGCTTTCTTTGCCATTGCCAGTCTGCATTTTATATCCTCTTTACTTCGACCATCATCAGTTATTTTGCTCCCCAAATAGCAAAACTCCTTTACTACTTTAAGTGTCTCATTTCCTAATCTAATTCCCTCAGCATCACCCGACTTAATTCGACTACATTCCATTATCCTCGTTTCGCTTTTGTTGATGTTCATCTTATATCCTCCTTTCAAGACACTGTCCATTCCGTTCAACTGCTCTTCAAAGCCCTTTGCTCTCTCTGACAGAATTATAATATCATCGGCGAATCTCAACGTTTTTATTTCTTCTCCATGGATTTTAATACCTACTCCGAATTTTTCTTTGTTTCCTTTACTGCTCGCTCAATATACAGATTGAATAACATCGGGGAGAGACTACAACCCTGTCTCACTCCCTTCCCAACCACTGCTTCCCTTTCATGTCCCTCGACTTTTATAACTGCCTTCTGGTTTCTGTGCAAATTGTAAATAGCCTTTAGCTCCCTGTATTTTACAGCTGCCATCTTCAGAATTTGAAAGAGAGTGTTTCAATTGTTGTTTATAAAATATCATCATGTCAAAATGTTTGACAACAGAAAACATATTTTAAAATAGAAGCAAGAGTAAGCATGCTGCATTGTACTCTTTACAAAACAAAAGTAAGCCACGTAAGATTTTCTTCTTTCTCAGTTTTATCACACCAATAGCGAGAATCATGCATTACCGATCTTGCAATTTCAAATCGAACGCCACGTAAAAACCCTGTACGGTTACTTACAGTGGTGACTTAGAGTCTGCACATCTATTTGTATGCCAAATACAAGACATCAAAAAGGAATATATGAGCCACAGTGTGATTTCGTTAAAATTTATCATCAGTACCATCAGATTCAGTAGTGGCATCGACATCAGGGCTTAGCCCTTCTTGCCTGTTCCTGCTCTTATTGTCCCTTACATATTTCCGAGTGTACTCCTCGTTTCTTCGACTCGCTGCTTCGTACAGTGACACTGGCAAGTGCTGTAACTGATTAATCCTGCACTTCATTAATAAACCAGTGATAGTACTGAAGTCTAGCTCTTCAGTCATTTTGTAGTCAAACAGTGATTAACACTCCAAGAAAGGCAGGAAACTGAGCTACTGTAACCAATGGCTGTGCATGTGGGCTGTTGTGGACGCCTGGTGCTGGTTTCCATTACCCTGTGGAAGGAGACTCTGACCTGTTTGGAGATGGTGGATCATTTTCGGTCCACTCCTGTTACGAAACCGTGAACCACAGACAGAGCAAGGGTTGTCGTAAGCTTCACACACAATATATACCGATAGCAGAAACCAGACGGTCCGCCGGCCGCTGTGGCCGAGCGGTTCTAGACGCTTCAGTCTGGAACCGCATAACCGCTACGGTCACAGATTCGAAAGCTGCCTCGGGCATGGATTTGTGTGATGTCCTTAGGTTAGTTAGGCTGAAGTAGTTCTACGTTCTAGGGGACTGATGACCTCAGATGTTAAGTCCCATAGTGCTCAGAGCCATTTCAACCAATTTGAACCAGACGGTCCATTAATAAAAAAAAAGAAGAAAACAGAGTGATTATATGCGTGGCCTTATGACGAAACACTAAGTACTTCATATTGCACAGAGCAACAGAATACTTCCTGTACGGCCATCATCGATCTGTGTTAGAAATGTGCCCTACATGACATGCTTGTTGTACCTCTTGAAGCTGGCATGTCATAGTAACAATGTGCAGCATCTTGAGGCACTATCAGTACAAACTACATAAATATGGATGCTAAACAATTTACTTCAAGTAATGTCCCTGATTGTGTTGTGGTTTGGGCTTATTTTTATGCCTTAAAAGGTAGTGAATTTTCTGTGCAGACAGATATTGTCCATCATTAGTTGAAAACAATATCAGAAAGTCCTGGAGGTAGCAGTACCTTCCAGAAAAGTTGTATTAGTGGGAGCAGAAATCGCCAGTGAAGGTGGCTACATTCTTCTCTTGAAGTAGAGTTGCTGGAAAGCCTAAATATTGAAACAATTCTGTGAAGAAGTTTCGAGTTTTAGAAATCTAGATGTTGGTTGGTAGCTCTGATGGGTGTAGAAAGCAAGCTGTGTGCTCTGGAGTATAGGGAGCATACCGTGACTTCTCGTGGGTATAGGAAGAAATGCACGTTTCCTCTCGTGTGTAGAAAGGAAACAGTTTGTCCTTTACATCTACATCGATACTCCGCAAGCCACCTGACGGTGTGTGGCGGAGGGTACCTTGAGTACCTCTATTGGTTCTCCCTCCTATTCCAGTCTCGTATTGTTCGTGGAAATAAAGATTGTCGGTATGCCTCTGTGTGGGCTCTAATCGCTCTGATTTTATTCTCATGGTCTCTTCGCGAGATATACGTAGGAGGGAGCAATATACTGCTTGACTCCTCGGTGAAGGTATGTTCCCGAAACTTCAACAAAAGCCCGTACCGAGCTACTGAGCGTCTCTCTTGCAGTCTTCCACTGGAGTTTATCTATCATCTCCGTAACGCTTTCGCGATAACTAAATGATCCTGTAACGAAGCACGCTGCTCTCCCTTGGATCTTCTCTATATCTTCTATCAACCCTATCTGGTACGGATCCCACACTGCTGAGCAGTATTCAAGCAGTGGGCGAACAAGCGTACTGTAACCTACTTCCTTTGTTTTTGGACTGCATTTCCTTAGGATTCTTCCAATGAATCTCAGTCTGGCATCTGCTTTACCGACGATTAATTTCATATGGTCATTCCATTTTAAATCACTCCTAATGCCCACTCCCAGATAATTTATGGAATTAACTGCTTCCAGTTGCTGACCTGCTCTATTGTAGCTAAATGATAAAGGGTCTTTCTTTCTATGTATTCGCAGCACATTACACTTGTCTACATTGAGACTCAGTTGCCATTCCCTGCCCCATGCGTCAATTCGTTGCAGATCCTCCTGCATTTCGGTACAATTTTCCACTGTTACAACCCCTCGATATACAACAGGAATAGCAACGGTCCTACGACACTCCCATGCGGCACACCTGAAATCACTCTTACTTCGAAAGACTTTTGCAGTGTAGGAGGCAAGCTGTATGGTCTCTATGGTGCAGGAAACGAGACATGTGCGATCTGGCGTGAGAGGTTACCTACCATTTCGGAAGTGATTAGTTAGTAGTATTTCATGAGACTCAACGATACTCTCCCCCTAGTAAAGAAAACCGAGCGAGGTGGCGCAGTGGTTAGCACACTGGACTCGCATTCGGGAGGACGACGGTTCAATCCCGTCTCCGGCCATCCTGATTTAGGTTTTCCGTGATTTCCCTAAATCGTTTCAGGCAAATGCCGGGATGGTTCCTTTGAAAGGGCACGGCCGATTTCCTTCCCAATCCTTCCCTAACCCGAGCTTGCGCTCCGTCTCTAATGACCTCGTTGTCGACGGGACGTTAAAACACTAACCACCACCACCACCACCTAGTAAAGAAAGCCTACATACATTCGAAAGCACATTACATTGTGCAGGCATGGAATTATGCTTAGGCACTTTCCCTTTTTCTAGGTTAGCGTCACAGTTTTGACATGATGCGTCGTATCTGAATGCTGGTGGTTAATTTTGTTCAGACGCTGCATCTGGATTACGTAGTTGCATCGCGAGAGCCAGGTGACCGCTCCTCTGGTGGGTGTCTGTAGGATGCCGCCGCAAGCTAAGGCGGTGTGGCTGGGCAAAGCAGCAAGGATTGGTGACCACAAACGCCGCTGTCAGATTTGAACATACCGGACATGACGTCGGTTCCGCCCAGAGGCGCGCTCAAAGAGTAGATTTATAATGTTCACTTTTACCCACATGGTATGCACGCTTCTTAATACAGGTACAGAAAAGTATGACATGTAATTTTAAAGAAGAAGTAAAGCGGGTTGATACGTAGTTATACTCTGGTGATAATGTGTGTGGGAAGGTAAAGCGCCTAACGGATTTGTTTAGTTCAAATTCAATAAATAACTAATAACTTTACAATTTTTATTACACGAAAGACAAGGTACCAATTCGCAACGTTCATCAGTGCGAACAGGCTGAGCTATTCACATTATTCACAGTGTAATTAGTTAACCTGTGAGGGACATTTTAATTGAATAATTGATTAAAATCAGCATATCATTTTATCCAATGCAGCTACGCTAATAACAAGGCACTACGTGTTGGCAGATGTACTTACACAACAACTACAACTTTTAGTTTGAAATATTTGTATTTTTAATACTAATTTTTATTAACTGTTTATAAAATAGCATAGCGTTGTCCATAATTAGAAATAGATACAAGCTTACTTGCTAATTTAATCTCAATTGCTACCTTAATGATAATATCCCAATGAAATGCATGGCAGAATCTCTATGTTGTTATATTCTGTTGGTTTACCGGTGGCACGACAACGTTCAACGCCGGCCGGAGTGGCCGATCGGTTCTGGGCGCTACAGTCTGGAACCGCGCGACCGTTCCGGTCGCAGGTTCGAATCCTGCCTCGGGCATGGATGTGTGTGATGTCCTTAGCTTAGTTAGGTTTAAGTAGTTCTAAGTTCTAGGGGACTGATGACCTCAGAAGTTAAGTCCCATAGTGCTCAGAGCCATTTGAACCCTTTGAACAGCGTTCAACAATGCTTGGTCTGCTCGGTTACATTTTCTCATTTTGTGATTTTTGACCAAAGTATTCGCTGTTAATAGCTGAAACGTGTTGTAGAATTCATTTAGTCTTTCTCCCCTCTCGTTTCTACTACCAAGCGCATGTTGCCCTGCAACACTTTCTTCTATATCTTCCTCTGCTACTGCATTCCAATCCCCCACGACTATTAGATTTTCATCTCCCTTTACTTACTGAATTACCTTTTCATAATACTCTCTGTATCTCTTCATCCGCAGCGTGAGATATCGGCATGTACAGCTGAACTGTTATAGTCAGTGTTGGTTTCCTTACGGTTCTAATGAGAGCAACTCTATCACAGAACTGTTCACAGGAACTCGCTCTCTGCCCTACCTACATATTCGTAACGAATCCTTCTGCCATTATACTATTTTCTGCCACTGTCGATATTAATCTATACTCGCCTAAACAAAAATCCTTGTCTTCTATCCACTTCTCTTCACTGGTCCCCACTATATCTAGAACGAGCCTTAGCGTTTCTCTTTTGCGATTTTTTAGATGCTCCATCCAGCTCAAACTTCTGACATTCCACGACCCGATTCGTAGAGCGTTACCTTTCGGTCGGTTATTACGGTCACCTTCCCTTCCCGGAGATCCGAATGGGGGGCCTAGTCCGGAATATTTTGCCCATTGACAGATCGTCATCAAACTTTTGCAATTGCGGCCCATATTTCCTGTGGAAACACATTATGTATCTTCAGTCCAGTGATTCCCGTTGTCTTCTGCATTCATGCTGTTGATCATTGCTGATTCCTTCGCCATTTCGGGACAGTTTCTAGCGCAATGGAAAGAGAATGCCCTGAACCTTTGTCCGTTACTCCACACTCTTTGACAAGGCCATTGGCAGAATGTGGGTGACATCTTATGCCGGAAGTCTTCGGCCATGATTGCTAATAATTTTTATTCAAAATTTAAGCAGCGGCGAGATTCGAACCCGGAAATGAAATTTGACATCTGGTCAAAGTCAAACCCCAGACCACAAACATCAAAGCTGAGTGGTGAGCCATTAGCTAGCTGGAGTTGCCATATGGCAAAAGTGCTGTACTCGTGAGGTTTAAATGAAGCTAATGAATTGCATTTGTTTCCGTGAAAACGTGAGACATCATGTGAACGAAATAGATTTACATTCTGCAACTGTGCCTTGACGTCAGCTGTTTACGAACACGAAAAATTGTTCTGGGCTGGTACTCGAAACCGGATTTCTCACTTATCGCGAGCTGTCGCCTTAACCCCTTCGGCTAACCGAACACATCCGCAGGACCGACGACACGTAGTAACAAACTTTATGCTCGCATAATTCGGGATTCCCTTACGTGGGGAGAAATATTTCATTACAGGGTATGACAAAAATCATTACAGTTCTAGTATTCCAAATCTGAACTTCTTTTCATATCAGGAATGAAATGTTTTCCCTAGTTTAGCTGGCGAAAGACAATACGATAATAGACGAAAACAAAAAGATGTCGACTGTAGCATTTCCAATGAAAGTGTGCCCTTTAAGGCATGACGAGATGACAGAGAACGCAGATTTTTTGAATGCCAAACAAATAACTAAAAAAATCCACTAAATGTGCTTGCAGCATAAAAGGCGGAAGGCATCTGGAACGTAGAAAAATATAATTTTGCAGCAAGGACTTATTGGTGATCCCTTTAGGTGATCAATCGCCGACTTACTTTCTTAGGAAACAGTAACATTCTTTCCGTCTTCAGTTATTTCTCTGGACAGATATTCATTTTGTTACACTGAAAAGGTGATACCTTTTTTGTCCAAACGTTTCGAGACTGGATTAATAAAAACCAGAGGAAACTTAAAATGCGGGCTTTAGTGATTCAGAAGTCCCATATGAGTACAACGCACAGAACGTTCATATAACCATGTTGAGCTGTCAGAGAAGTCCTTCTTTACTGTGTTGTTCATATCGTGCATCAAACTGGCTTGATGTCGGTTATCTTCGTGGATCCATTATGGACCGTGGGACAACGGCTGGCATGTATTTCTTGATGCAACAATTTACCAACAGCCGTATGTATTGTCTCGCCTGGCCACCAAGAGCTGTTGCATAACGGTTTGATCGACGGATCCAGTTATATGGCTCCTTCCGTGTATAGTGTTTCTACGACTATGACGTGTGGGACCTGAAGATGGCATCAATGTAATGCCGTAACTGGCAGCACATAAGAAGTTCATAAAATAAATTTTTACAATACATACGGCAGTTGGTAAATTATTGCATCAAGAAAGAAAAATGATGTCGGTTATGTCGTCAAAGCGTTGACCCTTGAAGTGAATTTGTGCTCTTTGTCGTTTTTTAATAGGTACGTAGCTGTGATACCATGTCTCGTCAGTCTCGATGACTTTTTTCCAGCAAAGAACGGTCCGAGTTCTGCGTTTGAATCAAGTCGCGGTAGGCGTCCACTCGTCGTCGCTTTAGTTCACGAGTTAAAGTCTGCGGGACAAACTTTACATAGAATTTTCTGTTTTCAAAACATTCTGAATAACGCCTTGAGCACGTAACTTTGAGATGCTGCCCCGTTTCTGTTCGTGAGACAACATTCACACACTACGGCCGGACGTCCACTACTGAACAATGCCTGCTCTGGTCGGATCCACAGAAGTTAGATCAAGCTGCCGCAACGTAGTTAATGCGCTGATGTCGTTTACACGCCAGGAATTATATAAGTCTCGGGTCTTTTTGGACGGACGGTCTTACATGTGAGCTAAGTAAAATGATGACGAGGCATTAAACGGGCCGCGATCTGTATCGAGGAATCAGCTTAGAACTCACCCTGAACCATGGCAGAGATAGCCACGAACGTGTTAGAACACGGAAGCCACCCAGCGCTGTGTAGAGATCGGAACGGAAGGACTCGTTTCGCGGAAAGGTGTCCCCCTGTTTAGCTGAGCCACTAGCCGCTGGAGGCTGCTGCGGATCCGTCCTGAATTAGGCCTCTTGTGCTGCCTGGAGAAGTTACTGCCGCAAAGCCGCGCCAGTCTAAATGTTTACATCGCTTAAACAGATGGGGGAGACGCGCTTTCTGGGCCGCTCTGTGGTCGCTCCCTGAGTGTCGCGTTCTCTGCTTACTTCTTCACACCGGGCACACACTAGGCCGCCTGCCAGCGCAAACTGATCGCTCGTGGAAGCCAACAGACAGAGGATGGCCTTTGCTAAGCCCTGTACAGTGTTGAATATCACACCACAAGTATCCTAACTCTATTTTTCTTATTATTCACAGATCTGACTGGTCTGATGTAACCCGCCACGAATTTCTCTCTCGTGCCAAACTTCTCATTACAGAGTAGCACACGCAATCTACCGCCTCAATTATCTGCTATACCTGTCCACCCTTGCAGATTTTACCCCTCTAGTAACATCGAAGTTATTCCCTGATGTCTTATCTGATGTCCTACCATCCTGTCCATTTTTCTTGTAAGTGTTTTCCATACATTAATTTCTTCGTCGATTCTACAAAGAACCACCTCATTCCCCACCTTACCAGTCCACCTAATTTTCAACATTCGCCTGTAGCACAACATCTCAATGCTTCGATTCTTTTCTGTCCTGGTTTCCCCACAGTCCGTGTTTCACTGCCATATGATGCTATGCTCCAAACGTACATTCTCAAAAATTTCTTCCTCAAATAAAGACTATGTTTAATAACATTAGCCGGCCGGTGTGACCGAGCGGCTCTAGGCGATTTAGTATGGAACTGCGCAACCGCTACGGTCACAGGTTCGAATCATGCCTCGGGCATGGATGTGTGTGATGTCCTTAGGTTAGTTAGGTTTAAGTAGTTCTAAGTTCTAGGGGACTGGTGACCTCCGATGTGAAGTCCCATAGTGCTCAGAGCCATTGGAACCATTTTTGATAGCATTTGTTCCCTCTTGGGCAGGAATGCCTTTTTGCCAACGCTTTTAATGACCTCCTTGCTCCGTCCGTTCAAAAAATGGTTCAAATGGCTCTGAGCGCTATGGGACTCAACTGCTGTGGTCATAAGTCCCCTATAACTTAGAACTACTTAAACCTAACTAACCTAAGGCCAGCACACAACACCCAGCTATCACGAGGCAGAGAAAATCCCTGACCCCGCCGGGAATCGAACCCGCGAACCCGGGCGTGGGAAGCGAGAACGCTACCGCACGACCACGAGATGGCTCCGTCCGTCATCTGTTATTTTGTTCCCTATATAACAGAATTACTTTAATTCACCTACTTCGTGATCACCAGTTCTGATGTTATGTTTCTCCCTCTTCTCACTTCTGCTATTTTTCATTCATTTCGTCTTTCTTCTATTTTCTTTCGTAGCATAAACTCTACTCGATAGACTGTTCATTCCATGCAACAGATCCGTAATTCTTTCTCACATTCACACATACTAGTAACCTTTATGACCACCTGAACTTTGCTGGGGACACTTTCGATGAAGTATCTGAACGTCTGTGCAGGGTTGGCATCCCGTTCTTTCTCAAGAGCCGAAAATAGACAGAACAGTGATGTTGGGGGCTGGGGTCTGAAGCGAAGCTGATGTAACTCATCCCAAAATAGTACATTGCGTCCATGCCGGGTCCCTCGTCAGGCAAGTACGTTTCAGGAATGTTGCTATCGTTCAAAAATGGTTCAAATGGCTCTGAGCACTATGGGACTTAACATCTTAGGTCATCAGTCCCCTAGAACTTAGAACTACTTAAACCTAAATAACCTAAGGACATCACACAACACCCAGTCATCACGAGGCAGAGAAAATCCCTGACCCCGCCGGGAATCGAACCCGGGAACCCGGGCGCGGGAAGCGAGAACGCTACCGCACGACCACGAGCTGTGGACTGTGGATAGTACACATTACACCAGTTTCCAACGACCAAGATTATGAGAGCCGGGAAAAACCAGTACTAGTCCTGTAGCCCTGTTACATATTTGTGAGGAAAGTGAATGAAACAGACAAAAAGGAATACAGACGTCTAAAAAATAAATTTCACAGGAGATGCAAAACGGCAAAGCAGAAATAGACTAGAAATGCGATGCTGTATGCTTAGACATAGCTATGGAGGAGATAGATGCCGACTGTTAGAAGAAGGGGAGGCAGTTGTACCAACATAAAGAACTCAGACTGTACGACAGTACTAAGCAAAGAAAGGAAGACTGAAAGATGGGAAGAATATACAGGGTGGGTCACTAACTATAACTGCGAAAGTATGATAGGTTCCGAAACGTTCCTGATACAAAATTTGCATGGGACAATGGGGTCGACAACAGGTCGTTGGTTTTTTGTTGCTAGGTGAGGTCGCTTCAGATATATGAAGGTCAACATTGTTTTTTTTTTTTTTTTAATGGGATGCTATAGTTTGGTACTTATTTTCTGATAGCGGGTATGGAGATGAATCCAATGATGTGTAACATTCAAGTCTTTGAAGGTCAACGAAGGTCACAAAGGTGGCATGAACGTCCATTTACAGAAGGTGTTCGAAGTGATGACCATTGGTATCAATGCAGTGCTGCAATGTTCTTATCATGGATTGAGTGGCATTCCTTATCGCATCGGCACTTAACGAAGCACATGCTCTGACAATTCTCTCTTGCATATCTTCAGGTGTAGTTGGAACGTCTTTATAAACAATGTCTTTTACCAATCCCCACAAGAAAAAATCCAGAGGCGTCACGTCTGGCGAACGAGCCGACGACGACACATCTCCTCCGCGTCCATTCCAACGATTTGGGGATTGTCTCTACAGATCATTTCTAGCCATAAGCGAAAAATATGCCGGAAAACCATCGTGTGTATACCACATTCTGTTCTTTGTTCCTAAAGGTATTTCTTCCAATAACAGACCCAATTTTTCTTGCAGGAATGTGGTGTGCTTCGTACCATTAAGACTTCCTTCATGAAATAGGGGCCTATAATTCTCTTCACCAGTCATTCGACGACCACGGTTTTTGGTGTGCAACTTGCCGCAGCCAACATGGATTTTCAGTTGCCCAGTAATGTATGTTATGCAAATTAACATTTCCATGGTTCATGAATGTTGCCTCATCAGTAAATAAAATCAAATTAATAAATGTGTCATCCCTCTGAACCTGAAGTTGAGTCCATCGGCAGAATTCAATGTGACGCTTATAATCCGTACCAGTTAATTCTTGTAACTTTCCTTTCCTGGATATGTTTCCGATGCTTTAAAGATCTAGTTGTTCTCAATTTATCATACACACATTTAAATGTACAACGTGTAGGGTGAGTACGTTGAGGATATCTTTCAGCGTATAAGTCTCTAGCTCTCACTGAATTTCGTTGGCGTTGTCCGTAAATGAGAAGCATATCGACTTGTTCCTCGAAGGAATACTTCATTCACATTCACTTGATTAGACGACACTAGCCTTACCGGTCCTTGTTAGTGTTGTATTGCGAAACAGTCGGATGGTGTTTACACGTCAACGGTGCTTTAGATGGCTACTCCGTATTCGGCGAATATTTACCAATTGCACGATATACGAGACAGAATTGTCAGAGCATGTGCTTCGATAAGTGACGAAATGATAAGGAATACCACTCAATCCATGATAAGAAGATTGCAGCACTGCATTGATATCAATGGTCATCACTTCGAACTCCTTCTGTAATGGACGTTCATGCCACATTTTTGACCTTAGTTGACCTTCAAACCTGTTAAACATCATTGGATTCGTCTCGATAGCCGCTATCAGAGAATAGGTACCAAACTATAGCATCCCATTAAAAAGAAAAAAAAGGAAGAAAAAAGAGTTGACCTTCGTATCTGTGACGCGACCCCACCTAGGAACAAAAAACCGATGTCATATTATGGCCCTTGTTGTCCCATGCAACATTTGTCCCACAAACTTTTCAGCTACTATCATACTTTCGAAGTTATTCTTTTTGGCAATAGTTAGTGACTCACCGTATATAGAAGGATTGCAAAGGAAAGAGAAGTGAATAGAATAATATGTAAAGGGAAAAAGAAGAAAATGAAAATTAGATGGGAAGTAGATGGAGATGAAATAGAAGATATGATGCTGCGCGAACAACACGACACAACACTGAAATACCTGAACTGGAGCAGGGTCCCTAGCGTAGTCGACATCCCATCAGAATTACTGAGATCCTCGTGACAGCTAGTCACGACTAAATAATTCCACCTGGAGCACAAGATATATTTGACTGGGGAAATACCCTCAGACCTGCTGGACCATTACGTGAATAAGTCTTGGGTGGAACGTGATAACAAGGATTATTTACAGGAGTATGTAGAATCTGGTAGCCGCCGACCCTGCTGATGATTATTTTGGATTCTCGAGAAATGCGGATACGTTTATTCCATTTGTAACTTTAAACTATTTTTTTGACAATATTTGCTGGAACAATGTCATTGAAATTCTGAAGGTAGTGAGGATAATGCATAGGGCGGTAGGATTACGAGGTGCGGCTAGAAAAAAACAGGACTGATGCTGGAAAAAACATTTATTTACAATTATTTACAATTTCATGTTATCTCCTTCAATGTACTCTCCTCCTCGGTCTCTACACCGCTCCATACGAATTTTCCACTGTTCATAGCAATGCTGCAGATCATTTTCGGTAAGTCCATACATTACTTCCATCGCTTTTTCTTTTACTGCTTCAACAGTCTCAAATCTAGTTCCTTTCAAAGCTGACTTGACTTTAGGGAAAAGAAAAAAGTCACAGGGGGCCAAATCAGGTGAGTAGGGTGGATGATCTAAGATGGGAATGTTGTGTTTTGCCAAAAACGTCTTCACTGACAACGCACTGTGAGCTGGGGCATTGTCTTGGTGAAGGATCCATGACTTTTTTCTCCACAAATCGTTCCGTTTTCTCCGTACTCGCTCACGTAGGGTAGCCAGGACGCTAATGTAGTAATGCTGATTCACTGTTTGTCCCTCTGGTACCCAATCAATGTGCACAATCCCTTTGATGTCAGTTTTTGCTGACAATGGTCTGCCAGTGCGAGTGTCATCACTGGTGTCTTCGCGGCCATCTTTAAATCGTTTAAACCACTCAAACACTTGTGTTCGCGATAAACAATCATCGCCGTACACTTGTTGTAACATTACAAACGTTTCACTTGCAGATTTTCCTAGTTTGAAACAAATTTGATGTTAACACGCTGTTCTTTCTGTACACTCAACATTTTCCGACGCACAGACAAAACGTCAACTACTTAAAACAGACGCCACGGGCAGACTGAGTGCAGGAGGCAGATGAAACTCGAGCAGTAGGCGGAGCGAGAGTCACGTGACAGGCCACGCGAGTTTCAGCCTTATTGCATTCGTTTTATTGTTTCACCAGTACTAGTCCGTTTTTTTTCTAGCCACACCTCGTATTTACGCCTTGCGCAGAAACCAGACCAGTACTAAAGCCGAAGGAAACGAGAGGGAACCTATGGTTGAGAAGAGATTGTAAGCTGCAGCCTATATCCACTTTATTCAGTCTGTGTACTGAATAAGCCGTAAAGGAAGTAAAGTATGTATTTAGAAAGGGAATTAAAGTTCGCAAAGACGAAGTAAAACCTTTAAGGTTTGACAGTGACTTATAATTATGTTAGAGATGGCAAAAGAAGATTAGTTCAACTGAAAGGACCGAGTACTGAAAAGAGGTTAGAAGGCGAACATTATTAGAAGTATAAGGGGCGATCAAAAACTTTCCATTTGGGGACCGCACAGTCAGGAATCGCTATGCCAGTCAGACACGTTCGCCGTGGACATTGAGGCAAACATCCCACGGATGTGAAAGGTCTCTGTTGGATTCCTTTCATGTTTGATTTCTTAAATCTGTTGTCATTTATGGAATAAATTCCTCTTCTAAATTTACTGTGGCGTTTCTGACTATCTGGGAGGAGACTGAGTAGTGGAACGTGTTACTTTTACACATAAACAAGAACGATCTGTCACACGACTACACTTTAAAACACAGTTAATATGTAATTCATGTCACACAGTCTCATACGGAACCTACATCCGCTTTCTTTTATATACTGTATATGATAAGATACTGTCATCCCCCTTGTGTAAGTTTTAGCTTTAATTTGGTATGATGAAAGCGTATTGATTGCCAATAAAAGCGGGTTAAAAGCTGTGAGCTGTCTGGGGAAGTTAATCTTGCATTACTAAGCAACTGTTTCATCAGGTATCTAGTCCAGGTTTACCAAATTCCCAAACAGACTAACATTAATGATAATCTTTTAATAGTCATACAACAACCGGTAATATATATATAAAAGGGAGAATTTAAATAAAAAGAAAGAAATCAGTTTATATTTGGAAATTTATTTTTAAGATTGGTCATGAAATTTCAGCATATTACATTTTATTCGTAACAAGCTGGTGCCTTATTTAGGATGGTGAAAATCTTACGGAACACATCAAATATGGAGCCAAGATTGGGAGTCTGCATACAACACTGCATTCATAAATAACACACGAAGAAGGTTGAAACGCATGCAAGAGAAAGTTAACCACTACAAACAGATTCAAATTTTTACCCAAAGAAATTACGTTCGTAGCACAATCCTGTCCGTCATGTAATTACCACACACTGGTATACTAAATTCATATTAACTCTTTGTGAAATCTTCGCAAAAAGAATAGCTGAGGGCTACTTTGATGATTACACCACATGCTTCACGTGGTCAACTTGGTTTACACAAAGCGTATAACTCCACAATATTTTCGATAATTAAAATAAATTAGATCAAAAAGCAAATTACAAAAGAAAAACCTCGAACTGGTTACTAACTTCCTACTGTTAACCTGACGGGTCAAACAGTTATATAAGCACGTGGTACTGGTCTCACAAAGTACACCCCACGTGGGTTCAACATAAAGAAAAGTTGCTATATTGAAAATATTGTCAAGACGAGACGTTATAATCACACAAGCATTCGCATTTAAGATTGATCTTAGTTAGAGTTACTGACCAACACGTGGTTCCACTTTACTCATAAAGTAGTAACAAAGCAACTCCCGGAAAATAATATGAACTTCACACGAGAATTATACTGGGCTGCAATATAAGATAACCTTAGATATCTTAGAGCTAACCCGAAATAAAGGTGATTAAATTCTCAGTTAGGCTGAACTTCACAAATCCATTGTCCTACGGACTTAGCAGACACGCGCTTAGCCGGAGATCTTACCATTTCAGACGCTCGCCACCGCCAGACTGCAACTGCCTACCACCAGACTGCAACTGCTTACCACCGAGCGTGCTTCCTGAGGGTGGCTCACAAAGACAAACGGAAGGGGCCAGAGGAGCAGCTTCCTATACCAACATGACAACAGACGGGCAGGACCATACTAAGAATAGAAACCTCTCTGCTTTAAGAAAGCGTAGCTACCTGTTCCGACGTTGGTCCTACTGTTCTCTAGCAGACAGCCTTGTCTGCTACCCTCAAGCATGCAACTACAAACACATTTGATCATTCATCCTCTCACACAGAAGGGAAGGGGGATGACAGTATCTTATCATATACAGTATATAAAAGAAAGCGGATGTAGGTTCCGTATGAGACTGTGTGACATGAATTACATATTAACTGTGTTTTAAAGTGTAGTAGTGTGACAGATCGTTCTTGTTTATGTGTAAAAGTAACACGTTCCACTACTCAGTCTCCTCCCAGATAGTCAGAAACGCCACAGTAAATTTAGAAGAGGAATTTATTCCATAAATGACAACAGATTTAAGAAATCAAACATGAAAGGAATCCAACAGAGACCTTTCAGATGTCCCCTTCGGGAAAATACCGTGTCCTGCTGCGAGGAGAAATCCGTAACTGTCTGATGCACTTCCTCGTCCTACAGGTATCTACGACTCTTCAAGTCCGTTTTTAAGGGACGGAAGGCATGATGGTTCAAATGGCTCTGAGCACTATGGGACTTAACATCTATGGTCATCAGTCCCCTAGAACTTAGAACTACTTAAACCTAACTAACCTAAGGACAGCACACAACACCCAGTCATCACGAGGCAGAGAAAATTCCTGACCCCGCCGGGAATCGAACCCGGGAACCCGGGCGCGGGAAGCGAGCTCGCTACCGCATGACCACGAGATGCGGACCGGAAGGCATGATGATCGCGTAGGGAGAGATCAGTGCTCGGCTGTCTCCCACTTGAGATGGAATAACTTCTGCACTTTGACATTTGGGATATGGGGACGCGCGTTATCATGAAATAGCAGCACCCCCTGTCGCCGTTTTTCCGGATTGCCCGACTGAACTGCCCTATGCACATTCTTCATTCTCCGGCGGATGATTGTCCTTCGGCAGCCGAGAAAAGAGTACCAGTACGTTGATGCTGTATGAAAGCATTTAGTGATAACGACGCTATGTTTCGCTTTTGCACACTTAACGCTCGCACTTGAGAACGACACGAGGGCACACTAACCCCTTGCCTACATGTCGGTATTTATACACTACTGGTCATTAAAATTGCTACAACAAGAAGAAATGCAGATGATAAACGGGTATCCATTGGACAAATATATTATACTAGAACTGACATGTGATTACATTTTCACGCAATTTGGGTGCATAGATCCTGAGATCCTAAGAAAACAGTACCCAGAACACCCACCTGTGCCCATAATAACGGCCTTGATACGCCTGGGCATTGAGTCAAATTGAGCTTGGATGGCGTGTACAGGTACAGCTGCCCATGCAGCTTCAACACGATACCACAGTTCAGCAAGAGTAGTGACTGGCGTATTGTGACGAGAAAGTTGGTCGGCCACCATTGACCAGACGTTTTCAATCGGTGAGAGATCTGGAGGATGTGCTGGCCAGGACAGCAGTCGAACATTTTCTGTATCCAGAAAGGCCCGCACAGGACGTGCAACATGCGGACGTGCATTATCCTGCTGAAATCTAGCGTTTCGCAGGGATGGTATGAAGGGTAGAGCCACGGGTCGTAACACATCTGAAATGTAACGTCCACTGTTCAAAGTGCCGTCAATGTGAACAAGAGGTGACCGAGACGTGTAGCGAATGTCACCTCATACCATCACGCCGGGTGATACACCAGTAAGGCGATGATGATTACACGCTTCGAATGTGCGTTCACCGCGATGTCGCCAAACGCGAATGCGACCATCATGATACTGTAAACAAAACCTGGATTCATCCGAAAAAATGACGTTTTGCCATTCGTGCACCCAGGTTCGTCGTTGAGTACACCATCTCAGGGGCTCCTGTCTGTGATGCAGCGTCAGTGGTAACCGCAGCCACGGTCTCCGAGAATCACAGCAACGTTTCATCAGGCGACTCCGGTCCACTGCTGTTTGTGTATGAGAAATTGGCTGGAAACGTTCCTCATATCAGCACATTGTAGGTGTTGCCACCGGCGCCAACCTTGTGTGAATGCTCTGAAAAGCTAATCATTTGCATATCACAGCGTCTTCTTCCTGTCGGTTAAATTTCGCGTCTGTAGCACGTCATCTTCGTGGTGTAGCAATAGTCGTATTAAATCAGGTGACACTGTCGCAGTTGTATTAGGTTCAAATGGCCCAAATGGCTCTGAGCAGTATGCGACTTAACTTCTGAGGTCGTCAGTCGCCTAGAACTTAGAACTAATTAAACCTAACAAACCTAAGGACATCACACACATCGGTGCCCGAGGTAGGATTCGAACCTGCGACCGTAGCGGTCGCTCGGTTCCAGACTGTAGCGTCTAGAACCACACGGCCACTCTGGCCAGCAGTTGTTTTAGGAATTGAGGTACTGGGAATACGTGAGAGTTTTGCTATTTGGGGAGCAACATAATCGATTATGGGAACGGTAAGGGGGATCAACGATGCTTACTTGCGGTATCAATGAAGCGAAATTTGCTTGAATCGGAAATAAACTTGGGGTTTGATTGTTTTTCTGAAAGTGTTTGTCTTCAATGCACCCTTACATGGAATTAGACGTGCATTCATAAACAGTACAGAAACGACTGTGCCGTGCCAGCATGTCTCTGGCAGTGGATGTGAAAGAGGCTTGCCACGATTAAGCTGTGTTACTGGTAATCCGTGGCCGATGAGGAAGTCGACCAGCGTTGGCTGGTGCCCGGTTAAATCGCGAGTCTGTCTACGAAAATGGAAGCAAACACAAGGTCCGCTGAAGTGCATTCTGTAGCGGCCAGCCGGTGTTTTGATGTTTTGGTAGCAACCGCTGAGTACGGAGAGCAGTCCTGAGAGCCGGCCGAAGTGGCCGTGCGGTTAAAGGCGCTGCAGTCTGGATCCGCAAGGCCGCTACGGTCGCAGGTTCGAATCCTGCCTCGGGCATGGATGTTTGTGATGTCCTTAGGTTAGTTAGGTTTAACTAGTTCTAAGTTCTAGGGGACTAATGACCTCAGCAGTTGAGTCCCATAGTGCTCAGAGCCATTTGAACCATTTTGAGCAGTCCTGAGCTGTGCGCGCCGAGTGCAGGTTGTTTGTTTGTCTGCCGCTTCTCGGTGTCAGGCACGAGGACGACGGCTGCATGGACGTTGTGGAGCAACAAGCGTCGGCAACAGGCTGTCGGGCTGTCGTTGCCTCTAAGCCGTGCGCCGAATACCGCTCCCAGATGGACGCCGGGGATTCAGCAGCAACGGATGTAAGCTGTCGGGTCGCCATTGTCTCGCTGATGTTTGCCTACAGTACGGCGCCCAGGAGGCAACAGCAAGGTGCCCAGCTGGGGCAACTACAGGTCGACCATATGTGTAAGCGTCGCTGGTCTGTCAGTCCTTGTGCATCCTGCGGCGTAGGGGTTTTTGGGGTTTTAGCAGTCTTCTACGTCATTAGGTCTAAACTGAAGGTGGAAAGAAAGGAAAGGAAAGGGGAGGGATCACTGCTGCCAGTTGCATTGGGACACTACGCGGAATCGGCGGCGAGTGAAAATATGTACCGGACAGGGATTCGAACCCGAGATATCCTGCTTACTAGGCAGGTGTAGTAACCATTCTGCCTGTGGGACGCAACTGCACAGACTATCTCGGCTGGCCTCAAGGCAAGAATTACAAGAGGTCCATTTCTGTAACACATGAAATTTTTTTTATATCCTACACATGCGCAGAAAAGACCATCTTGAAACCAAGCAACCGCTTGTCCACACAGAGTACAATACGGTCGAATAAAGTTTAACTAACACGTCACCAAAGTGACACATTGCATATGGCTTTGCAATTTGAACTGCGCCCACGCTTAACATGACCCTATTTCACGTAAGGGCTCCGCTGGTAGTGTAAGGCTAATAACAGACTGTCGGTAGGAGCTCACCTACAAGGAACCACTTGAGGACGAGGTTGCAAGTCCGATCTCTAGTAAGGCGCATTTGCCACAGTTGTGTTAACATTCGTAACTCACCATGTGCATCAGGAGGTCGACAGAAAATTAGTGTTCGGAAGGTGCAGACATCAACCTTGTATGGGATGTATGTATTACACTTCACAAAATGAACATCGTCGATATTCAGGAAACGTTCAAAACAAACAAGGAAGTAGACCAGCGTTGGCTGGTGCCCGGTTTCAATCGCGAGTCTGTCTACGAACATGGAAGCAAACACAAGGTCCGCTGAAGTGCATTCGGTAGCGGCCAGCCACCAAGAACACCGAATGAAAAATAGTACTCCACATTGATCACAAAGGTACTCACTATCACGATCCCTGACAGTTAAGAACCTGTGCTGGACGTTAACCTGGATATCCATCTTAAAGCATGCATATTGGTGTAATAGGGTGCTGAAAACTGATGGAATATGATGGCACGCAACCGAATGCGAAACCGTCTGTGGTCGTGCTTTTCGTGAAACTTTCTACCCTTTAAAGCGTGCTGCTGATAGTGTGATTATATGTTTTATAGGTACGGAAGCTAGATTAAGGAGAGGCAAACCTACGTTTCTAGCATTTGTAGACTTAGAGAAAGCTTTTGACAATGTTGACTGGAATACTCTCTTTCAAACTCAGAAGGTGGCAAGGGTAAAATATAGGGAGCGAAAGGCTATTTACAATTTGTATAGAAACCAAATGGCAGTTATAAGAGTTGAGGGGCATGAAGGGGAAGCAGTGGTTGGGAAGGGAGGGAGACAGGGTTGTTGCCTCTCCACAATGTTATTCAATTTGTATATTGAGCAAGCAGTAAAGGAAACAAAAGAAAAATTCGGAGTAGGTATTAAAATCCATGGAGAAGTAATAAAAAGTTTGAGGTTCGCCGATGACATTGTAATTCTGTCAGAGACAGCAAAGGACTTGGAAGAGCAGTTGAACGGAATGCATAGTGTCTTGAAAGGAGGGTATAAGATGAACATCAACAAAAGCAAAACGAGGATAATAGAATGTAGTCGAATTAAGTCGGGTGATGCTGAAGGTATTAGATTAGGAAATGAGACACTTAAAGTAGTAAAGGAGTTTTGCTATTTGGGGAGCAAAATAACTGATGATGGTCGAAGTAGAGAGCGGATATAAAATGTAGACTGGCGATGGGAAGGAAAGCGTTTCTGAACAAGAGAAATTTGTTAACATCGAGTATTGATTTAAGTGTCAGGAAGTCGTTTCTGAAAGTATTTGTATGGAGTGTAGCCATGTATGGAAGTGAAACATGGACGATAAATAGTTTAGACAAGAAGAGAATAGAAGCTTTCGAAATGTGGTGCTACAGAAGAATGCTGAAAATTAGATGGGTAGATCACGTAACTAATGAGATGTTGAATAGGATTGTGGAGAAGAGAAGTTTGTGTCACAACTTGACTAGAAGAAGGGATCGGTTGGTAGGACATGTTCTGAGGCATCAAGGGATCACCAATTTAGTATTGGAGGGCAGCGTGGAGGGTAAAAATTGTAGAGGGAGACCAAGAGATGAATACACCAAGTAGATTCAGAAGGATGTAGGTTGCAGTAGGTACTGGGAGATGAAGAAGCTTGCACAGGATAGAGTAGCATGGAGAGCAGCATCAAACCAGTGTCGGGACTGAAGACCACAACAACAACAGGTACGGAAAAACAAATATCCAGAATCCGATTTGTCCGGTGGTTCCAGGTGATATGAACTGCAAGGTCACACATTTTCATAAGGGATTATTTGTTGTTGTTTAATACGCAGACCAGAAATCAATCCCTAACAAGTTATTTTGACCACGTATTGACCAAAATCAGTACTCATACCACAATTGTAGCTTGCGCCCATTTTCTCACTCTTGCCTGCTGTGACGTAAATCTTCTCTCCTGCTCTTGCAAGATCACGCGTGCGAGAAAAAATCTTAGGGGGCAGAGCGCGTCCAATTTCCCACAGTACAATAAAAAACTTTCCAGCCAAGTTACGATCCTGATTAGCAGTCGACATAATTGTATACGAATGTGTTAAGACACTGATGTTAGTTTGGCTGAAATTTCGTTACCTTACGTCTTCAAATACTGTAGCACTGCTTGAAGTTATGCAACCATCCACCACTTCACTTGAAATCACTGTAATCAGTGTCACATAACGTGGTAGATCACTATTACTCACATCCTACAAACTGTATCGACCATTCTTGAAACGCGCAAACACCAGTTTTCGTAACAAGTGCGCCATGTATTCCGTTGAATATCCGTAGTCTTCCTCATGCACTACGTGGGTATTGCTGCGGACTTATTTGATATCTCCGTACATCCATATTTAACTTGGATAATGGTGGGACATCAGCTGGTATCATTTTTATTAAAAATGGAATTCCTCCAGCTGTACTTCAATGGTTTAAATGGATCTGAGCACTATGGGCCTTAACTTCTTTGGTCATCAATCCCCGAGAACTTAGAACTACTTAAACCTAACTAACCTAAGGACATCACACACGTCCATCCCCGAGGCAGGATTCGAACCTGCGACCGTAGCGGTCGCGCGGTTCCAGACTGTATCGCCTAGAACCGCTCGGCCACCTCAGCCGGCAGCTGCACTTAAGATTTCATATTTATTTGGCTACTAGTTTCGACGTTGCGTCAATGCCATCTTCAAGCCCGTACACTTTGAGGATATCGATTGTGTTGCTGAGTACTAGAAGTCCGCGGTGAAACCAACACGTGCTCCACATCTGTTCATAATTCTTTTTTTTAACTATGCTGTGAATGATCTTCAATGTATGTAATTATGTTTAGTATCCGCTCGTTGTACAACGCTTGTCCTTAACTATGTATCACTGGAGACAGGTTTTGTGGTCCCTGTTCGACGTCTGTTTCAGTATCACTTCCATTTGTTAAGGACATATCCTCATCATTGCACTCCTCGGTACATTGTCTGCACAATCGAGCGTATACGAAACAACACATTTCACTGACTCATCTTGGAGAATCGCTAATATTCCACCTGCCACTTATTTCTCACTCTGCGGATTTCCTTGGCCTCCTTTCTGACGACATGACAACTTCGGCAATCGTCTGTTTTGTTTAACGTTGCTATTGCTCTGCTTGGTATCAACACCATTAGCACTGTTCTGAGTTTGTTCAGCTACGCTCAATAGCCTGATGCTGTGCTCACCATTGGATACCTCCAGTCTCGCACCCTGTTGCCACTACCAGCCTGTACGACGGTTGCGTGGTAGACAATATGTGGGGCGTCGAATGTCGTAACTGTGGTGTCACCGCCAGACACCACACTTGCTAGGTGGTAGCTTAAATCGGCCGCGGTCCATTAGTACATGTCGGACCCGCGTGTCGCCACTGTCAGGATCGCAGACCGAGCGCCACCACAAGGCAGGTCTCGAGAGATTTACTAGCACTCGCCCAGTTGTACGACGACGTTGCTAGCGACTACACTGACGAAGCCTTTCTCTCATTTGCCGAGAGACAGTTAGAACAGCCTTCAGCTAAGTCCATGGCTACGACCAAGCAAGGCGCCATTTGTAACATTGCATGTATCTAAAGAGTCTCACTTGTATCGCCACAATCTCCAGATGTCTCATCAAGAACGATGTATACAAGGATGTATTAAAAGTTAAGTATTCAAGGAGCTACGTACTTTTCTTTATAACATTCATTACGTATCCTGTTTCAGACCTCACTCCATCCTTCGTGAGTTAGCGCGTGCATCTTGGCCGCCTCTTTCAATTAGTGTGCGTAGTGTTGGCAAGTCTGCCGACACTACAGTAACCATCGTTGGCCTTTTTCGATCTTGCACACAAGGGGCTTCTTGTTAGTAGCCAATGTGACATAAGTGGTTCACTGACGCTACTGTGTTTTTGACAAGTTTTTGGCTAACAATGACGGCGACCACAGAGGTGGACGGATGACATAACAGCATAACAATCGTAGAACAAATTGCTCACCGTCATTTCTGAGGAACGACAAGGAAGCAAGAAGCAGCCCCAAATGAGCTAGAGTGCTTGTAAGTAGGTGCTTACACCATGACGCTGTCATTCAGGAACCAACAGGCCGTAATACACCGGCGGCCTTACGACCATGATTGGAATGACTAACAGGTAGCGAATCCGCTACCACAGTAGACACAGGGTTCCTTCATGCAGTCAAATACTGAGCACCTGTAAAGATCCAACAGTCACGTCGAAACAAGTTTCCCACCAGGGGATAATGACTGGCCAAACAGCAACAACCGGTACATCGAAACTTCACACTAGCATTTGAAGCGTAGCCGCTCTCCAAGCGAATCCACGCTCCTTCCAGTGCCACAACCAGCAGTGTTACCAACTTGAGGCACGAATTGGTAGGTTGCGAAAAGAAAAGCCGCACGGCACGGGAACCATTGTGGCATTTTTAAGAAAATGAAACACCTACAGCTGTCCTCAAGTTGTCATATATTGTGTACCAACCAGTTTCGGTGCTTCAGTGAACCATCTTCAGGCGTTAGTTGATGCTGTATGGGTTATTACGATCCACATATACGATACAACAGTGGCCACAAAAGGTTTATGCAGTTGGAGAGATGACATCAAAGTTACAGGTATTGTGCGTAAATCAGTTGTTGGTATCGTATACAGGGTGGTCCATTGATCGTGACCGAGCCAAATATCTCACGGAATAAGCGTCCAATCAAAAAACTACAAAGAGCGAAACTTGTCTAGTTCGAAAGGGGAAACCAGATGGCGCTATGGTTGGCCCGCTAGATGACGCTGCCATAGGTCAAACGGATATCAATTGCGTTTTTTAAAATAGGAACCCCCATTTTTAATTACATATTCTTGTAGTACGTAAAGAAATATTAATGTTTGAGTTGGACCATTTTGTTCGCTTTGTGATATATGGCGCTCTAATAGTCACAAACATATGGCTAACAATTTTAGACGAACAGTTGGTAACAGGTAGGTTTTTTAAAATAAAATACAGAACGTAGGTAGGTTTGAATATTTTATTTCGGTTGTTCCAATCTGATACACGTACCTTTGTGAACTTATCATTTCTGAGAACGCATGCTGTTACAGCGTGATTACCTGTAAATACCACATTAATGCAATAAATGCTCAAAATGATGTCCGTCAACCTCAATGCATTTGGCAATACGTGTAACGACATTCCTCTCAACAGCGAGTAGTTCGCCTTCTGTGATGTTCGCACATGCATTGATAATACGCTGACGCATGTTGTCAGACGTTGTCGGTGGATCACGATAGCAAATATCCTTCAACTTTTTCCACAGAAAGAAATCCGGGGACGTCAGATCCGATGAACGTGTGGGCCATGGTATGGTGCTTCGACGACCAATACACCTGTCATGAAATATGCTATTCAATACCGCTTCAACCGGACGCGAGCTATGTGCCGGACATCCATCATGTTGGAAGTACATCGCCATTCTGTCATGCAGTGAAACATCTTGTAGTAACATCTGTAGAACATTACGTAAGAAATCATCATACATTGCACCATTTAGATTGCCATCGATAAAATGGGGGCCAATTATCCTTCCTCCGATAATGCCGCACTATACATTAACCCGCCAAGGTCGCTGATGTTCCACATGTCGCAGCCATCGTGGATTTTCCGTTGCCCAATAGTGCATATTATGCCGGTTTACGTTACCTCTGTTGGTGAATGACTCTTCGTCGCTAAATAAAACGCATGCAAAAAATCTGTCATGGTCCCGTAATTTCCTTTGTGCCCAGTGGCAGAATTGTACACGACGTTCAAAGTCGTCGCCATGCAATTCCTGGTGCATAGAAATATGGTACGGGTGCAATCGATGTTGATGTAGCATTCTCAACACCGACGTTTTTGAGATTCCCGCGCAGTTTGTCTGCTATTGATGTGCGGACAGCAGCTAAAACACCTACTTGGGCATCATCGTTTTTTGCAGGTCGTGGATGACGTTTCACAAGTGGCTGAACACTTCCTGTTTCCTTAAATAACGTAACTATCCGGCGAACGGTCCGGGCACTTGGATGATGTCATCCAGGATACCAAGCAGCATACATAGCACACGCCTTTGGGCATTTTGATCACAATAGCCATACATCAACACGATATCGACCTTTTCCGCAGTTGGTAAACGGTCTATTTTAACACAAAGCGAAAAAAGTGGTTCAACTAAAACATTCATATATCCTTACGTACTACACGAATACGTAATGAAAATGTGGGTTCCTATTTTAAAAAACGCAGTTGAGATCCGTTTGACCTATGGCAGCGCCATCTAGCGGGCCAACCATAGCGCCATCTGGTTTCCCCCTTCAAGCTAGACGAGTTTCGTTCTTTGTAGTTTTTTCGTTTGATGCTTATTTCGTGAGATATTTGGCCCGGTCACTATCAATGGACCACCCTGTATATGGATCCTGATAACATTTCCCACATCGGCTAAGGCCTGAATATAGTGCATTGAAGCGCCGAAACTGGTAGCTACGCAAGAAATGAGAACTTAAGGACGGCTGTAGGTGTTTCATTTTCTTACGGTACTGAACTGCCTCAGTCCCCCAGACCCTCTGACTCAAGGATGTACATGCAAATCTTGACATTTGCTGAAGTAATTGAGGGAAACAACGGAATTACAGACGCAGACGGACAGTCATTTTACCTGCACTCAGAACACGAACGGAATAACATAATCCATTGTAATACAATATTTCACTGTTAAGGCTGTCATTCCTCGGTCATCAGAACTTTTACGTCATTACTTATCCATTTTATACCCGAAAATAGATTCAGTATAGGAAGTTAGCGCTAAGATTTCTCGTGGAATTACGGCGACCGGAGCTACGCTGAGGAAATATGAGGACTATTAAACTTGATGGCTATTATCATTTCACTTACTTCACGATCCATTTCGCGCACAGTAACGGCTTAAAACTTCTGTTAGTCCACAGCGGAGCCGACGTTTGGTGTCATTACCAGCCCCCGCAAACATTGTAATCACTTACCAGTTGTATCGGGGATTTTTGTTAAGCGCCGAGTCACCCCGCAAAGCCATTAAAGATGGCAGCGAGACGCCCTCGCGGTGACGTGTGGGGTCGCCAAGCATGAGGGGAAACAGGAATAAGAAACCCCGGATCAAAGCTGCTACGATTCCGTAATGCCGGAGGAGGGACGCTGTACAATCACGTCAGGAAAAAAGACGTCAACGTTTTGCTCTGTGCCGCAATGGAGCGACAGCTGAAGAGTCGAAATGGAAGCAGTAATTGTGCCATTCTTTTCTTTTTTCTTCAAAAAACATGTTTCTGTGCTACTGTATTCTCGATGGTTGTTTACATTAGTTGTTGGCAGTTTTTTTCCCAGTAACTAATGCAAACGTCAACAAATATAATACAAACGTGAACAGCCGTCTGAAGATTAACCTTTCGGTTCGAAACAGCAATGGCGCTGACAGTACAAATAAAAAGCAATATTAACAGTGGCTGCTTGCTATTATCGTTTTCGCAAGAAGAACGTAAAAACTTCCTTACTGGCACCGAGACTCAGTCAGTTTCCTGGTATTGCACTTAGAATATTCTTCATAAATTATTTATTTTCGAAACAGTCTCACCATTTCTGTGCGGGGATGCGGTAAGCAGCACAATTCTACGGTATCTGAATGCCTTCTCAATCTTTAGATACTAATCAGTTATGTACAGAGGCATACACTGTTTTTTCATTCTCCTGACAGATATAACTGACAATCAGGATGTATCCCATTTCCATTTTTCAGGTCTCTGCGAATCAGCATACGTCTGGTTATGGTTCATTTTCATTTTTGTTACAGTCATAATCATATTTTTAACACCAATGTATTCTGTCCGTGTCTCACCAGGCCTTTCTCTCATTTCCTCTCAGCGACCACTCAGACATTTCTTTCAACGCACTCTATGGCCCCATTTGTCGTGCGCCACCCAACGACGTATATATCATTTTGATAATGTCGTAATTAAAATTCCTTGCCTCACAGCCACAGGTCAGAACTGGTAATACAGAGAGGTTGTAAACTTTCTCTTTCAAACACATCAGAACTTTCGTTCATTACTTGTACATAGCAAATATTAATTAGGAATGGGTGAGCATGTAGCACTAACTCTGATCCTCAGAAATTTGACTAGGGGGAGAGAGTAGGAATCCAAGCAGAACTGCAACAAAAGCTTCCTTCTCTCAGTATACAAGGGTTATTACTATTTATTATTTCATAAAGAGTGTTTTGCTCTTCTAGCTGCGCCATATTTCTTCTTCTTTCAGATATTTTCTTCCTTTCTTCGTGCGAGATCACTCTTCCTGTAGTGGTTTTATTGATCTTCGTTTCTAGTCTTGTCTGTTTGTCTTGCAGTATTTGGGTTTTTTCCATTTTGTTTTCTAGATCACCTAATGTAATTTGGAGTTCTCTTATATCTTCCTTACTTTCTGTGATCAGTTCGATGTTACTCTTACTATTCCACTATTTTTCTGCAATTCTCTCACTTCTTCTGTTTTCTGGCGTTCTCACCAGATACGCAAAGAATGAGATGCGTTTCTTCCTAATCGTGCTCATTATCAGTTCTGTTCTCTTGTATACTGTTTTATTTGAAGCTATTCTCCAATGCCCATTTCCTCGATATTGTTTATTTATGCGCGTTCTAATTATTCTTCTTTCTATCTTTAGTATTTTGTTAACTTCTGCTGTATTTGTTGTTTTGATGATGGTTTCACATGCATTTGTTTCTTCTGGTTGTGTGATTGTTTCGTAATATTTTAACTCTGTGGCTATAAATAGGCTCTTTTGTGTGTTTTTGCGGTAATGTTGTTCAGTTTTTAATTCTGTTTTGCCATTTCGGTTTCTCATTTAGTCTAAATGTAATGATTTCACCTAAATACACTCCTGGAAATGGAAAAAAGAACACATTGACACCGGTGTGTCAGACCCACCATACTTGCTCCGGACACTGCGAGAGGGCTGTACAAGCAATGATCACACGAACGGCACAGCGGACACACCAGGACCCGCGGTGTTGGCCGTCGAATGGCGCTAGCTGCGCAGCATTTGTGCACCGCCGCCGTCAGTGTCAGCCAGTTTGCCGTGGCATACGGAGCTCCATCGCAGTCTTTAACACTGGTAGCATGCCGCGACAGCGTGGACGTGAACCGTATGTGCAGTTGACGGACTTTGAGCGAGGGCGTATAGTGGGCATGCGGGAGGCCGGGTGGACGTACCGCCGAATTGCTCAACACGTGGGGCGTGAGGTCTCCACAGTACATCGATGTTGTCGCCAGTGGTCGGCGGAAGGTGCACGTGCCCGTCGACCTGGGACCGGACCGCAGCGACGCACGGATGCACGCCAAGACCGTAGGATCCTACGCAGTGCCGTAGGGGACCGCACCGCCACTTCCCAGCAAATTAGGGTCACTGTTGCTCCTGGGGTATCGGCGAGGACCATTCGCAACCGTCTCCATGAAGCTGGGCTACGGTCCCGCACACCGTTAGGCCGTCTTCCGCTCACGCCCCAACATCGTGCAGCCCGCCTCCAGTGGTGTCGCGACAGGCGTGAATGGAGGGACGAATGGAGACGTGTCGTCTTCAGCGATGAGAGTCGCTTCTGCCTTGGTGCCAATGATGGTCGTATGCGTGTTTGGCGCCGTGCAGGTGAGCGCCACAATCAGGACTGCATACGACCGAGGCACACAGGGCCAACACCCGGCATCATGGTGTGGGGAGCGATCTCCTACACTGGCCGTACACCACTGGTGATCGTCGAGGGGACACTGAATAGTGCACGGTACATCCAAACCGTCATCGAACCCATCGTTCTACCATTCCTAGACCGGCAAGGGAACGTGCTGTTCCAACAGGACAATGCACGTCCGCATGTATCCCGTGCCACCCAACGTGCTCTAGAAGGTGTAAGTCAACTACCCTGGCCAGCAAGATCTCCGGATCTGTCCCCCATTGAGCATGTTTGGGACTGGATGAAGCGTCGTCTCACGCGGTCTGCACGTCCAGCACGAACACTGGTCCAACTGAGGCGCCAGGTGGAAATGGCATGGCAAGCCGTTCCACAGGACTACATCCAGCAACTCTACGATCGTCTCCATGGGAGAATAGCAGCCTGCATTGCTGCGAAAGGTGGATATACACTGTACTAGTGCCGACATTGTGCGTGCTCTGTTGCGTGTGTCTATGTGCCTGTGGTTCTGTCAGTGTGATCATGTGATGTATCTGACCCCAGGAATGTGTCAATAAAGTTTCCCCTTCCTGGGACAATGAATTCACGGTGTTCTTATTTCAATTTCCAGGAGTGTATTTAAATTCATCTACATTTCTGATTTCATGTTTTATTGTAATTTTGTTTGCAGGTGGTGGATCAGTTGGCATAACCTTTGTGTTTTCAAACGTGATTCTAAGGCCAATTTTATGTGCTATTTCTTGTAATAATTTAACTTGTTGTCTGGTTTCTTGAACATAGGAGAGCTAGGAGAGCAATGTCATCAGAAAATCCCAAGCACTTTAAATTTATGTCATATTTTACACTTTCAGTTCTTATCTGCGTTATCCTTGTACAACACTATCGTTATGTATTTCAGTGCACATTTGAACAGCAATTGTGGTAGCCAGTCACCTTGCATTAGCTTGTTTTATAAGAATGGTTCAGAAATATCTCCCCTAAATTTCGCTTTCGATTTGGTGTTAGAGTTAGATCTAATAGTTACCTTAATTTTGGATGGAGTTACAGATGCATTAAAATTTTTAGTGCTGTAGGTCTGTGAAGACAGTCATTTGCCTTCTTACCGTCTACAGGTGTTATTACTGAGGTGTGCCCAATTCCCTGCAGTATTTGCCATAATCAGTTTTAAACTGATGATCTCCTCTGCACAGCTTCTCCATTGTCTGAAACCTTTGTTATAGTTTTTCATTGATTCTTCCATAAAGGGCCTTGGATAATACCTTGTATTTGCATTCCAGGAGAGATATTCATCTGTAGTTGGCCATGTTGCTCTTATTGTCCTTCTTGTGCACGGGGTAGGTGAAGGCTATAGTTCAATGTTCGGAGAGTCGTATTGTTGTCTAAATTTTTGTTAGAGCCATGTGCAAGGAGATCTTGACAGTGTCACTTAAATATATATGCCCTACTACTTCTTGGAAGGTTGAAGGGTCTAATTTGTTAGATTTGGTTTTTGTCAGGATATTGACACCTATCCGCTCTCCTGCATTTAACAGTGGAGTTCCCATTGCACTCTTAATGTTGGTCCCCTTGCTTCACATTTTCCTGCACTTCCTATTTATTTCATTAATGAAGAAGTTATATGGCTGTACTTCTTTCATGAGTATTTCTGTGTTTCCTTCTATTACCCAAGGTGCCTTAGCAGTTACCTACCTTGTACCAACGTTTGTCTTTCCAACATATGTGACTGCCCTTGTCAGAGACGTCCAGTCTACTCTGGTATTCCTCATCGTAGTATCCACATCCTTGACGAACTTCGAGCGCGCCACATCATTCCTCAGTATTTCAGTATCCTACTTCCTTCCATACTGTTTCTTCCGGACGATTCTCTTAAACTTCATTCTGCTCTCCATCACTACTAAATTATGACCTGAGTCTATATCTGCTCCTGGGTCGCATAACAATCCAATATCACATTTCAGAATCTCTTTCTGAACATGATGTATTCCACCTGGAATAGTTCCGTATTTCCGGGTCTTTTCCAAGTACATCTTCTCCTCTTGAGATTCTTCAACAGAATATTGCTATTTCCGTCTGAAATTTACTGCGGAACTCGATTAGTCCTCCTCCACTCCCATTCCTACTGCCAAGTTCATATCCTCCTGTAACCCTTTCTTTTTTTCCTTCCCCTAAAGTCGCGATCCAATACCCAATCGTTATTAGATTTTCGTCTCCCTTTATGTACTCAATTATTCGTTCAGAAATCTCAAATGTTTTCTGTATTTCTCCATCTTCTGCTTGAGACGCTGGCATTTATACCTGAACTGTCACTGTCTGTGTTGGTGTACCGTTGAATCTCATTAGAAGAACCCTATTACTCAGTTGTTGACAGTATCTGTTCCTGAAAGAACAGTTACCGTAGATGACCATGCAGCTTTGCTAGAAATGAAAAGATAATTAAATGGACACCCTAGGTGCAAACAGGCGTTGATGTACTTCATTGGGGACGTGTTGAAAATGTGTGCCCCGACAGGGACTCGAACCCTGGATCTCCTGCTTACATGGCAGACGCTCTATCCATCTGAGCCACTTTTTTTGTGTGTGTTTGGTCGTTGCGGACGGCACATGACATCCGGTAAAGTTCGTTTCTTGATCTTTCACTCATTTTTTTTTTTTATTACAGAGGCCAACCAGCTCTCTGACCGAACACGCTGAGCTACCATGCCAGAAATGATGAAGCCGACACAACAACACCCAGTCATCTAAAGGCAAGAAAAATCCCTGACCCAGCCGGGAATCGAACCCGGGACCCTGTGCTCGGGAAGCGAGAACGCTACCGCGAGACCACGAGCAGCGGAAGTCGTAAGACATCCATTTAAGTTCGTTGTTAATCGATTAACCCAGTTTTTTATTACAGAGGGCAGTTGAACGCTCTGACTGGACACGCTGAGCTACTGTGCCGGAGTGCCACCGAGGGCACAGAGAACAGTGCGCCTGCAGGGACTTATCCCTTGCACGCTCCCAGTGACACCCACATTCCAGACATTTCCACACCACTACATTCGTAGTCCACCTGGTTCGACTCCCGGGTGGGGCACACATTTTCAGCATGTCCCGAATGAAGTACATCAACGACTGTTTGCAGCTAGGGTGTCCATTTAATTATCATTTAATTTCCAGAAGAACATCATAATTAGGGCAGGTGATGACGTCAAAGAGGTCGTAAAATACTGTGGTAAATTGAGGCGTATAATAGAGGGGCGGAGAGAAGAAATTGTGGGTTGCATTGCTGGAAAGTTGAAAGGTCACTGTTGGATTCCTTTCACGTTAATTTCTTAAATCTGTTGTCATTTACGGCATACATTCCACTTCTAAATTTACTGCGGTGTTTCTGACTCTAACTGGGAGGAGAATGAGCAGTGGAACGTGTTACTTTTAGACATAAACAAGAACGATCTGTCACACTACCATTCTTTAAAACACAGTTTATATGTAATTCATGTCACACAGTCTCATACAGAGACTACATCAGCTTTCTTTTATATACTGTATGTGATAAGATACTGTCATCCCCATTCCCTTCGGTGTGAAAGGATGAATGAGCAAATGTATTTCTAGTTGCATGCTCGATGGTAGCAGACAAGCCTGTCTGCTAGAAAACAGTAGGACCAACATCGGAAAAGGTAGCTGCGCTTTCTAAAAGCAAAGAGGTTTCTATTCTTGGTATGGTCCTGTCCGTCCCTTGTCATGTTGGTATAGGAAGCTGCCACTCTGGTCACTTCCGTTTGTATCTGTGAAGCACCCTCGGTAGCGGCCCACGCCAGTCTGTCCGCGGCGAGCGTCTGAAGTGGTAAGATCTCTGGCTAAGCGCGTCTCTGCTAAGTCCGTAGGATAATGGATTTCTTAAGTTCAGGCTAACTGAAAATTTAATCACCTTTATTTCAGGTTTGGATCTAAAATATCTAATGTTGTCTTGAATTACAACGCAGTGTATTTCGTGTGTGAAGTTCAGAATATCTTCCAGTAGTTACTTTGTCACTACTTTGTGAGTAAAGTGGAACCACGTGTTGATCAGTAACTCTAACTAAGATTATCAATCTTTAATGGGAATGTGCGGGAGATTATAACGTCTCGCCTTGACAATATTTTTCAATATAGCAACTTTCTTTATGTTCAGCCCACGTAGGGTGTACTTTGTGAGACCAGTACCACGTGCTTATACAATTGTTTGACCCATCAGGTTAATAGTAAGGCGATAGTAACCAGTTCGAGGTTTTTCTTTTGTAAATTGCGTTTCGATGTAATTTGTTTTAATTATCAAAATTATTGTGGAGTTACACTCTTTGTGTAAACCACGCTGACCGTGTGAAGCATGTGGTGTAATCATCAACGTAGCCCTCAGCTATTCTTTTCGGGAAGATTTCAGAGAGAGTTAGTATGAATTTAGTATACCAGTGTGTGGTAATTTCATGACGGACAGGATTGCGCTACGAACGTAACTTCTTTGGGTGAAAATTGAATCGGTTGGTTGTGGTCAGTTTCCTCTTGCATATGTTTCAACGTTCTTCGTGTGTTATTTTATGAATGCAGTGTTGTATGCAGTCTCCCAATCTTGGCTCCATATTTGATGTGTTCCGTAAGATTACAAACTCACATTTTCACAATCCTAAACAAGGCACCAGTTTAGTTATGAATCAAGTTTAATATGCTGAAAGTTTAAAGGAACAATGATCAATGTTAAAATAAATGTCCAAATATAAACTGATTTATTTCTTTTTATTTAAATTCTCTTATATAATCACCGGTTGTCGTACGATGACTATTAAAAGATAATAATTAATGTTTGTCTGGTTGGGAATTTGGTAAGCTAGACTGGATAGCTGGTAAAACAGATGCTCAGTAATGCAAGGTTAACTTCCACAGATAGCTCACAGCTTTTAACCCGGTTTTATTGTCTTGAATATCAGCACCGCTTTCAGAACAAATTAATGCATCAACTTTACATACTTTTCTCACGGAAACGAGGAGTGGCAGCATCCACTGAAAATGAAAAGAACTGTTTAACCAGCCGATGTTTAATGTCAGACGCGGTTTAACTCTGTATTTCCCTACGAAATGACTACTTCCGTCTTACTATTTGAGAAAAAAATTGTTGGATTAAAACAAAAGGAAGATTGCAGTTTAAACTGCGATATCTGTAAGCGTATTACTTTCTAGTATTAAGCACCGAGACCAGGTAAAAAGGTTATCGTGGGATAGAAATCTTCCAGAACAAATATTACGACTTTTCTGTAGAAATTGACTCTTTTTACATTCCGTTACACTTCTCAGTCGCTTTTTGTGAACTTAAATACTGTCTGTACTCTGTGTTTCTCCAGAAGAACTATATATGACGGTAATATCTCTTCCTGAAAGAACAGTTACCGTAGATGACCCTGCAGCTTTGCTAGAAATGAAATGATAATTAAATGGACACCCTAGCTGCAAACAGGCGTTGATGTACTTCATTGGGGACATGAAAAAGTGTGCCCCGAGCGGGACTGAAACCCGGGATCGCCTGATTACATGGCAGACGCTCTATCCATCTGAGCCGCCGAGGGCACAGAGGATAGTGCACCTGCAGGGACTTATCCCTTTCACGCCCCCGGTGACACCCACATTCCCAACATGTCCACACCACTACATTCGTAGTGCACCGGGTTCGAGTCCCGGTTGGGACAAACATTTTCAACATGTCCCCAATGAAGTACATCAACGCCTGTTTGCAGGTAGGGTACCATTTAATTATCATTTCATTTCCAGAAGAACATCATAATTTGCGCAGGTGATCGGCCGCGGTCCGTTAGTATACGTCTGACCCGCGTGTCGCCACTATCAGTGATTGCAGACCGAGCGCCGCCACACGGCAGCTGTAGTCTAGAGAGACTCCCTAACACTCACTCCAGTTGTACAGCCGATTTTGCTAGCGATGGTTCACTGCCTACATACGCTCTCATTTGCAGAGACGACAGTTATCATACCCTTCAGCTACGTCATTTGCTACGACCTAGCAAGGCGCCATATTCAGTTACTATAATTACTTGAAGAATGTATTCCGAACAGATAATATTGTGAATCATGTACCGTCAAGAGCGACGTTTATCATTAATGGATTAAAGTTAAGTATCAAATTAATTTCGTCCCCTTTCTGAATTCTCATCCCTTGTCATGTTCCAGACCTCACGTCAGTATAGTTCTTCCCTCCTCACGACAGCCTGCGTGAGCTAAAACGCTTGCATTTCGGCCTCCGTTCTTAACACGGCGTTGGCTCTTCTGCTAACACAACAATGAGCTTACAGTGGTCGTAAAATAATGTGGTAAATTGAGGCGTATAGTATAGGGGCGGAGGAAAGAAATTGTGGGTTGCAATGCTGGAAAGTGAACTTAAACTAGTACAGCTTCTACGTTATCAAAGAAGCGGCCTTCCGTAGGAGAAGCATCTTTGATCCGCGGGCGTCCTTACACCCCGTGGTTTGTCCCGAACACCTTACTGCAAGGCGAGGCCCGTCGCCGCCGCCTCCCTGCGGCTCGGGTCCACTCCCCTTGTAACGGAGTGGCGATTAACCAGCGCGCCCCGGCGGGTCGCCTGATGGAGCAGCATCCGCACTTCCGATTGGTGTCCGGCCCCGCAGCCACCCCAGCGCAGCCTGCGATAAATTTACTCGCAAGGCGACGTCGCCCCCGCCCCTCGCCCCGCCGCCGCCAGCCAGCCGGCGGGCGCGCCGCCCCTGCGCCGTGCAGAGACGGCGGCGGCGGCGGCGGCGACGGCGCCTTACACGCGCCTACCCGCCGTGCCCAGAGCGCCAGGAGGAGAAGAGAAACAGTTCCGTCACGCCACGTCAATACTGCCGCGGCTCGTGCCCTATCGGAGATGAGCATTCGTGACCCTCTACGACTGTCGATCAATACAATACCAGCACGCGAGCAGAAAGCTCACTACTCGTTTTCCCTGTTCCTTAGACCACAGCGTAATATAAAATCCGGTGTTAAGTGTATATCTGTAAAACTAAGCTCACCAGAATAATGTTAGACATCCAAAAGGAGCATACCAGTGTAAAACGTTCCACACGGTTGTAAGTTGGCTGGAATTTTGCACATTACAAGCACTCATCCACATACTTTGCCGTGATCTACAACCACATTAGGTATTATTGATAGATAGTACGTCTTATATACACTACTAGCCATTAAAATTGCTACACCACGAAGATGACGTGCTACAGACGCGAAATTTAACCGACAGGAAGAAGATGCGGTGATATGCAAATGATTAGCTTTTCATAGCATTCGTGCTGACATGAGGAATGTTTCCAACCGATTTCCCATACACAAACAGCAGTTGACCGGCGTTGCCTGGTGAAACGTTGTTGCGATGCCTCGTGTAAGAAAGGGAAATGCGTTCCTTTGCGAGGTGCCGAGGCTAGCAGTGTATTTATCACTAAGTTCTAGAATCTACATATGTAAATGATGCTCTAAGCCCCCCCTTTTCTAACTCCGACTTTTGCTGTTGCACAAGGATTAAAAAATATACGCGAACTGACTGTAATCATCCCTGCAAGTGGAGTAGAAAAGAGTTTGGCACCTGCAATAATTTAATTTGATAAATAAGTTAAATAAAGGAAGGTTTCATAAACGTAGTGAGAAATGATGGGTTGCTCTACCGATTAACAGAATGAAAGTTCTGTTCAAAACAACAATATGATTTATTAAGACTAAACACAAAATAATAAACAAAAACACATGAATTCTAATTTATAATACATCAAATTGGCTCAAATTGGAGACTCATACAAACACTGTAAAGGTGAAGTTGTCTCTAAACTAGATCGTGAGGTTTAAGACGAAGTGGTATGTGGAGCCAATTCCTTGCCACTCAAATCTCAAGAGAGACACACAGCTAACCCAACAGTAATTGCTGCTACTCAAGACAGAACAAAGTTAGAAAAAGACGAACAGGCGCGCTCTGCTGAGCTCTGATTATCACCTAGGAAAATCCCTATCTGCCGGTGCTGCGGACATACATTACCAAACTGTCTTCTTAACTGCCAGAACACGATCTGGCGAACCGGAGGCGATGGCTGGTTGCTTCGACGTCCTCGACCGAAAGGCGAGAGCCGACTGCCTAGAGCACCCGTACAGGCCGAACACACAACATTCCCGCCCCCACGACAGTGGCCGTGGTTAAACGTTCCAATCAGCAACTCGAAAAACCGGCGGAAAATTCCACTCCATTGCCGGAGCACTACCATTCCACCAATGGAGATTCTTGGCGCCAATTTCTGCGCTGATTTTGCTACGTCACGGAGCTATGCCCTGAGCAAGCCAATCACAGTTACTATTTTGCAGAAAGCGCGGGAATTTTCCCGCCACAACTGCCTGGGTACACAAGTCATTCCCACGCCTCACTGGTAGCCCTCCAGAAAGTGTTTTCGCTAAGATTCTGCGAAGTAACGGAACCTCTAGCCCAGCCGCTACTTCAAACCCCTCCGGGCGTGTCTTTTGACAATGTCGGCGTCTGCAAAGCATTCACTCGACTTCCTCACACCCGTCGGCTTAACCCTTTCCAGATCAGCGGAGCACGCCTGTCACCGGACCACCCAGGTGACGAGAGACGCTGCGTGGGACGTCCGCGTGTGAAGGAATAGCAACTTTTCACCACATACAATTAGAGAGGAGAATCGTAAGATAGGAATATGAGAGGGGGCTCATGCCACCTCTCACCTTCACGTTTCCGACATTGACAACGGTCGGATTGCGATTGCGGTTTATCGTATCGCGACATTGCTGCTCGCGTTAGTCGAAATCCAATGACTGTTAGCAGAATATGGAATCGGTGGGTTCAGGAGGGTAATACGGAACGCAGTGCTGGATCCCAACGGCCTCGTGTCACTAGCTGTCGAGATGTCAGGCATCTTATCCGGATGGCTGTAACGGATCGTGCAGCCACGGATCGATCCCTGAGTCAACAGATGGGGACGTTTGCAAGACAACAACCATCTGCAGGTACAATTTGACGGCGTTTGCAGCAGCATGGAGTATCAGCTCGGTGGCCATGGCTGCGGTTAACCTTGACGCTGCATCACGGACAGGAGCGCCTGCGATGGTGTACTCAACGACGAACCTGGGTGCACGAATGGCAAAACGTCATTTCTTTTCGGATGAATCCAGGTTCTGTTTATAGCATCATGATGGTCGCATCCGTGTTTGGCGACATCGTGGTGAACGCACATTGGAAGCGTGTATTCGTCATCGCCGTACTGGCGTATCACCCAACGTGATGGTATGGGGTGCCATTGGTTACACGTCTCGGTCACCTCTTGTTCGCCTTGACGGCACTTTGAACAGTGGGCGTTACATTTCAGATGTGTTACGACCCGTATCTCTACCCTTCATTAGATCTCTGCGAAACCCTACATTTCAGCAGGATAATGGACGACAGCATGTTGCAGCTCCTGTACGGGCCTTTCTGGATACAGAAAATGTTCGACTGCTGCCCTGGCCAGCACATTCTCCAGATCTCTCACCAATGGAAAACGTCTGGTCAATGGTGGCCGAGCAACTGGCGCGTCACAATACGCCAGTCACTACTCTTGATGAACTGTGGTATCGTGTTGAAGCTGCATGGGCAACTGTACCTGTACACGCCATCCAAGCTCTGTTTGACTCAATGCCCAGGCGTATCAAGGCCGTTATTACGGCCAGATGTGGCTGTTCTGGGTACTGATTCCTCAGGTTCTGTGTACCTAGATTGGGTGAAAATGTTATCACATGTAAGTTCTAATATAATATTTTTGTCCAATAAATACCCGTTTATCATCTGCATTTCTTCTTGGTACAGCGATTTTACTGGCCGGTAGTGTATGAATATATAAAGGAGACTGACATAATCACGCGGTCTTGTAAAGAACTGTTAACGCTTATTGCACGAAAGGTGACGGAGTGTCTTTATTATAAAAGCGCCGTAATGAGTGACTGCCTATACTAGTAGAGGTTGGAACGCCAGTGGAGATGAAACGGCAGGCAGAACTCAAGCTCTGGGTGGAAGGCCCGCACAGGTGTTGGTCCTGCTTAAATTCAGGAAGTAGCTAGACGGACGTTGTGGCACCTGAGTTTTGGTGCACAGTAGGGTGATGGCTGGCCGCTATTGTAGTAGGGGCCGGAAGGATAACCGGATAATACTTTCGAACGCTGAAAATCTTGGACGCAGATCAGAGGAACGAAGAAGCGGCATCCCGGAAACCACGCAGGCTGGGTTATTTCCAAGGGTTTTTACTCAGAGGCGTACCATTGTACGAGTTTAGGTTTTTCCTCGCAAATATTCCGCGCTGGAGGACAAAAGACTAAAATATGGTTGGTCGGCGTTCGGAAGAATCTGTAGAGAGGGAGAATATTCCGTGGTTTCGGGAATTTAATTCGTTTTCGGAATTACGATGGTGGGGAGCCGAGCTTTGCTGGGAAGCCAGCGGTGGAGAGACGGGGTCTTCCATTGTAATTGCCCGCGTTGTGACGGTCGCTCGGTATAATTTTTGTTGGTACAGACAGACTTGCTGTCTTTGCTCTCAGGAGAGTTTATAGTTAGAACAGTTAGGCACTGTACTGTCGCGAACCTATACAATTGTGGTCGTCACCTCTGGGTTGGAAGTCGTTGTTGAGTACCCGGCGTTCAGTAATTGAGAGCGCTTCCTCTACCTACACTTACGTTGAGACGTTATCTGAACTCCGTCCTTGTGGCTGGGAGTTCGCGTTTCTCGTCTGTAGAACACAGAGAGGAGAAGACAGTATTATATATTAGTCAGAGGACCGTCTTCTGCCGTCCTAGTGTTTGTGTAGTGGACTGTTAAGGCAGCCAGTCAACAGTGAAGTAGCCGAAAGGGCACGCGTCAACTCACGCCGTCTGGCGTTAAGTCTGGAACAGGACACGTGATGAATGTGATAAAGAAAAGAACGTAGCTACTAGAACACTTAACTTTTATATCGTCCTTTGGTATACAGCATTCTTGATGATACAAGTGAGACTCTTTAGATTCATGAAGTAACTAATGGCGCCTTGCTAGGTCGTAGCCATTAACTTAGCTGAAGGCTATTCTAACTGTCTCTCGGCAAATGAGAGAAAGGCTTCGTCAGTGTAGTCGCTAGCAACGTCGTCGTACAACTGGGGCGAGTGCTCGTACGTCTCTCTAGACCTGCCATGTGGTGGCGCTCGGTCTGCGATCACACAGTGGCGACACGCGGGTCCGACATGTACTAATGGACCGCGGCCGATTTAAGCTACCACCTAGCAAGTGTGGTGTCCGGCGGTGACACCACAGTTTGAAAGATCTTCCATCGATGCAGACGTGTACGAGAACCAGCACGCTGACGCACCAGACGCGGTAATACGGTGGTATTGCAATTTGCTTCGGCTTATTAGGGCTAAAGAGGAATGCTTAAGGTTAGATGGGTAGATCACATAACTAATGAGGAGATATTGAATATAATTGGGGAGAAGAGAAATTTGTGGCACATCTTGACTAGAAGAAGGGATCGGTTGGTAGGACATATTCTGGGGCACCAAGGGATCATCAATTTAGTATTGGAGGGCAGCGTGCAGGGTAAAAATCGTAGAGGGAGACCATGAGTTGAATACACTAAACAGATTCAGAAGGATGCAGGTTGCAGTAGGTACTGGGAGATGAGGAAGCTTGCACAGGATTGAGTAGCAATGAGAGCTGCATCAAACCAGTCTCTGGACTGAAGACCACAACAACAACATTAGGGCTATAAACAGCCGTGATCACGTTAGTGTATTTCCACTGAGGTGCCGAACCACCACAGATTATCTTTGAAAGTATGTCTTCTAGTGTTTGGTACGTAGATGATGTCAGTCATTTCGCGTTATTGATATTAGATCGCGCATTCATAATAAGGGGCAGAGCTGGGCAATTGATTAGTAGCTTTCGTTGGGAAATGTAAACTTTGTAATATAAAGGTTTTTTAATCTAAAATAAAAATATAAGCAAGAACAACGTTTATCATTTAGGAGAATTAGTTGCCTTCATCAATCATTTATGTTTAGGTTGTAATTTATAGAATTAAGAGATCCTAAGATCTGATTCAGAGGGTAACCAGACAGGGCAAATCTTCATTTTTGCGTTTATTATTTTCCGTTGCGCACATTCATTTTACACCCGCCCGGAGTAGCATCTTAGACGGTCATAAAATCGTTGATCGCTGACGTGACGCGTGGCAGCGAACTAGTGTGTATGTGGCTGTAGATTGTACGGAATCAACGCTGTACCATGGGCCGCCTTGGAGGGAGGACAGAATAACAGAAAGTCGCTGTTGTCAAGGGGCTTTCAATAAGTAATACAACATATTTTTCTTGTGGAAGCTGGTTGGTTTTATTCAGCACTCCAGTGCACTATATTATTCCCGTTATTTAGGCTACAAAACCATATTTATCAGAATAAATTATCTTATGTCCGTCTATGATTACAAACTTGTTAGTTCCTCAGACTACCCGTTTCGGTCAGTAACGACCATCTTCAGATCTGTTTTAAAACATATCCTAACACAACGCAGCCACAGCGACTTAGATAGATGATAAACACGAAACGCTGCCGCTGTGCCACTACGGTCTTCAGTGTAATAGCACACGTTTATAAAACAGATCTGAAGATGGTCACTGCTGGCAGAAATCGGTAGTTAGAGGACCTAACAAGTTTGTGATTGTAGAAGATGGCAGTAAAGAAACTTATTCTGCACCTTCTGATCACTGCTTTATTCACGAATACGTTGCAGCATGTGGTCCTACTTTTGAACATAATCTCCATTCAATGGGACAGCCTTACGCCACCTTACTCGGAGCCCCAGGCATAGTGCCACTCTACTGGTCGAGGTCGATGCAGACGTATTGCTGAATCAACAACTTTCCCATAAAAAAAAATTTTTAAAAAATGTGTGTGAAATCTTATGGGACTTAACTGCTAATGTCATCAGTCCCTAAGCTTACGCACTACCTAACCTAAATTATCCTAAGGACAAACACACACACTCATGCCCAAGGGAGGACTCGAACCTCCGCCCGGACCAGCCGCACAGTCCATGATTGCAGCGTCTAAGACCGCTCGGCTAATCCCGCGCGGCCCTTCTCACCATCCACTTACTGCTTCCCGCAGAGTGTATCCTTCATTGGGCCAAACATGTGGAAGTGGGAAGGGGCGAGATCCCGGCTGTGGGATGGGTAACGAAGAACAACCCATGAAGTGAGCTCCTCTTGAGGTGCGCAACTTGGGTGAGGCCTTGCATTGCCATGGAGATCAAGAAGTTCATTTTGATTTTTATGGCGACGAGCATACTGAAGCCGTTTCTTCAATTCGTAGGGCTAACACAATATACCTCAGAGTTGCTTGTTGCACCACGAGGGAGGGCATCAAACAGAACAAACCCTTCAGAGACCCAGAAGACCACCACCATGAGTCAGCCGGTTGCGGCTTTGATGTTTTTCTCGGGATGAGTGGTGTAGGACCACTCCATGGATTACCGTTTTGTTTCCCGTTCGAAATGATGAACCCATGCTTCATCGCCTGTCACGATGTGCGACAAAAAATTGTCACGAGCAGCCTCGCAAAACGCAAGCAATTCCGTGCAGATAGTCTTTTGTTACTGTTTACAGTCTTCTGTTAGTTGGCGAGGAACCCAGCGGGTACACACATTTGAGTACACCAACTGGGGGACGAGTGTGCCAGCACTGCCACTAGAGACGTCCCTTTGGGCAGCGACGTGCATGATGGTGGTCCATCGATCATCTCGAATGAGCTTGTTTGCACGTTCCAACATCACAAGAGTCAAAGCTGTGTCCTGCCAGTTGGTTCGAGGGAGATCTGACAGGTTTGTGCGACCTTCTTACGATGATGACAGACGCCTCGCCCAACGAGTCACCGTGCTTTTGTTCACTGCAGAGTGTTGGTAGAGATTTCGCATGTGCCAGTGAGTATCTGTGATTCTCTGGTTTTCCGCCGAAAACAACTCAGTAACATTTCTCAGCTTGGAACGACATTTTGAAGGTTACGTATAGCGCTGCTACGTACCGGAACTTATGAAAGAACAGGGACTGAAGCGGTAGTATTTCCCAATGTCCCACAACAAATTCCGCATTTTTTCAAGCGAAATTGTCTGAGGAAGATACGTGTGTCGCACTACTTATCGAAAGCCCCTCGTATTTGGACGTTCGAATGCTCTCACCGTGACTGAAGTTTCCTCATTTTTTTATTTGTGAACAAGGACTTCCAAATGTGTGCACAACAAATAGTGTACTGATGTGATTCTAGAGTTTCTCCCGGCGTATTTGATAATCAAAATATCCACGGGTGTACTGCCGGTCTACAGTGTCCAACGGGCACAATATTTCGGCGATCATACATGTCGCCATCATCAGGTGAACTGACGGACTGAGCTCCTGTGAACGTGCTGGCACGGAGATCCGTACACTATGGCTGCTCAGGGGGAACTGGATTCGGTCGCGGAGGCGGCCGATTTAAATACCCTCCGCCCGCGGCGCGCTCACTCTGCCGTAGTGTACTATTCGAAGTAGCGTAACTGTTGTAAACACAGAGGGAATGGAGACGGATGTCACGCGTTGTTGATAATATTCGTTTTCAAACTCCAGAGTAATTGCTGACCTTAGTACATGCAAGTTCCTTTCATCCAGTTTCAGAGCGGACGCTGCGAAGAGATTTTACATCTCGAGTAGACTACCTGGACAAGACCATTGCTTACAGTGACACGAAAAATTAAGGCTCAATAACACAGAAACAAAACAATAGTGGACTGAAGGCAAAGAGGTTGGCCCGGGCCGGCCGGTGTGGCCAAGCTGTTCTAGGCGCGTCAGTCTGGAACCGCGCAACCACTACGGTCGCAGGTTCGAATCCTGCCTGGGGTTTGGGTGTGTGTGATGTCCTTAGGTTAGTTAGGTTTAAGTAGTTCTAAGTTCTAGGGGACTGATGACCTCAGATGTTAAGTCCCATAGTGCTGAGAGCCATTTGAACCATTTTTTTTTTTTTTTTGGTTGGCCCGGCGAGTCGCGAATTTGCCCCTTACATCATGGGAAGTGTGGTGTGCATTGACAGTCCAATGATGCCTTCACACCGCAGTGAGTGGCGGGTGATTTGTGTGTTCTTCTTCTTTTTGTTATATGATCAGGCCAGCCCATTCAGTTTAGTATGACCAGGATGTTTGTGGTGTCACCGCAAGGCACCACATTTGTTAGGTTGTAGTCTTCAAATCGGCCGCGGTCCGTCAGTACACATCGGACCCGCGAGTCGCCACTGTCGACGCTAGAAGACCGAGCGCCGCCGTTCGGCTGGTCTTACGAGAGGAGCTGGCGCACTGACCAGTTGTACAGCCGACTTTAATAGGAATGGTTCACTTGTCATATCTTCAGATATCTCATGTGCAGAGACGCTAGTTAGCATAGCCTTCAGCTAAGTCAGTAGCCACGATCTAGCCAGGCGCCGCATACAGTTTATGCAGTGGCAATTGATCTATATGTGTGAAGCAATCAGAATTGTAAAGAAGTATTCGTAGTTCAGTCTATAACTGCACTTATAAATATTAGTGTACGAAGTCAAGATCGCCGTTCACCGCTGATGCTGAACTAAAGCTAAGTATTTAATTGTATTCCTGTCTACTAACTTCATAATCACGAATAAGATGTTTCAGATACATCCCGTCAAGTACAGTTCATTGATCCTCACGTCACCCTACGTGGTCAACGTGTGCGTTTAATGGCCACACCTCGTTATCAGACTAACAGTCAAATTTCGTGACTCAGCCGGGTCACCCTTTTTCCATGAGGCCCCGAGTTCCGGCTCATACATGACAATGTTCATTTCAAAATTCTCGGTGAAAAAGTGTTCCCTTTTCTTCATATCTTCCAAACAAGTATTCGGTAGATACCGCTGTCTTCCACGATGACAACAGCTGTGTTCACGGGGCTGCATGCACACATTCCTCAGAAAGGCTATCTCATAGCGACTGATACAGTTAGTCACCTGATATTAATTCCGATGTCTGCGACTATTTGGTTCTACGCATATGATCCTCGTTTAACAAAAACTGGAAAATCCTATCTCACCGCAACTGAGCAATTGAATTATCTGAGGATATTTGGGAGAATGGTTGAAACCTGGCAGTTAATATATCCGCAGTATGGTGGCTCTAGGAATTTAATCGTCAACGACAGCATCAGCTGGATATTGTATACTTCATGGAACTTCTGGATCCGCCTTCGTGTCTGATTTAGGTCATAACCGAAGCTAGAGCTGGTATTACTCGGTTTTAGTGTGATGCCTCCCGAGGATGGCAACCTTTTTTTTTCAGGTATGTAATAAAATGGAACATCTGTAGCCGTCCTCTCGACGTTATTTATTATACAGTTACCAGTTTCGGAGCTTCAGTACTGCATCTTCAGGTTTGTATGCATTAACAGTAATGACAACATCAACTTACCAACCATGCAATACGAGGACAGATTAAAAAGAGAATAAGAATCAAGGACAATAGTACACATGTGAATTTACAGTAATCGTTTGATAAAACCAACTGATACATCCATTGCCACACACCTTAAGTATACCATAAATAATTTCCATTCTATATGCTGTATAAATGTACTATTAATTAATTAATTCACTAATTAAATATTCCATAACTTTTATTGATCAATTGGATGATACAGTAAGTAACACAGTCCTGAAATAACCTTCTAAACGACAAAAATGTCTGTAGAAAGTGATAGATGTATGAAGAAACTACAACTTCAGAAATATTAAGACAAAGGGCATCTGTGCACAAGCAGTCCTCGTACAAGAACATCATCAACAACATCGTAGTGTCAACATGAGTACAGCTAGCAAAACGACAGTACAAATATATCTGTATGTCACATCAAAGTTATAAAACGCTAAGCTGAAACTGAATACAGGCATATTTATGTCATACGTGTAAAATGAATGCCCAAGAAAGTGTCATACTATACAAAGAATATATAGAACTCAATATTAAGCTTGAACAACGTCAACACATCTGTCAAAAAGCAGCCTTAGGAGGACAGCCTTAACGAAGTCTATCAGTATGGTAAACTCTCAAAATGACGATAAAAATACATCTGTATGTCATGCCAAAGTGTAAAAGGCTGAGGTGCAGACCATAGAGGGGCATATTAGGTCATATGCATAAAATGAATGTCCAAGACATGTCAAAAGAATAAATATAGGAAACCACCAGTATGATAACATATGCAAAATATATGAAAAACCCGACAAAAAACTATTCAGGGTGAACAATATTCACTTGTGAATGCATACATATATCACGTACTGTAATAAAACATATATCACACAAGGACAAAAATTTAACTCATGTAAGTGTCAAATACTATTAATAAACATTCACTTAATACAGTATCTGTAAAATCAAAGGTGAACATTTTATGTATCCAATGTTGTACTAAAGAATTAGATACCGATGGAAAATCGTATTACACCTAATAATGTGTAAGTAATCCATTAATCCCTTCCAGACAAAACAGTCAACAACCAAAACACAAAAATGTTATGACCTATCCACACACCATGTAACGAATATGGTTAAATTTGTCCGAGGCATATGAGGATAATACTTCTGTTGTAAAACAAATCTTGGAATACCTGTATGGAGATAACATGTACTACTGGGTCACAAAAGGTACAGTGGTGTCAGATGAGAGCCTACACTAATCTCTGCGCAATTGTATAACCAGGTGCTCAATCAGTCAATAAAATATGTCAGAAAATGTCACTAACATTAAGATTGCAAGGGTAACTAGGGGATGGACATTCATACGTTAATATGCCCACTGGAAGACACACTCAGACTATCTAGAGTGGTACTAGTTTGTGAGGATGCAGTACAATGTAAAGGATACTACAACAGTATTCACACAGTAAAAACATTTAAACAGTAAAGCATATGAAAACTTAATTACCTGTAATGGATACCACTGACGTACCGAATTCTTCCTAACAGCACATATGTAACTTACTAATGGGTTCATTCTAGATAAAGTGGATGACGGAAACAAATACATAAAAATATATAAAAATAAAAATATGTAAAAATGTGAGTATGACGTATCCATTGTTATCCTGCACAAAATATGATCCGCTATGGTCTGGGTATATGAAGAAAATATTTGTCAGATAACAAAACGACAAACATGAAATATATTTATGGAACCCACATACACCTCTGAGCAATATCGCGATTGGTGTAATGGTGTAAGACAACCACTTATACCAACCTCAGTTCAACCTATGTAACCAGGTAAAGATCTAGGTAGTAATTCCCCGTAAAGTCAGCAAATGTCATACGAATCAAGAGGCAGGTTCAAAATAGAGGACAGTCAGAAGATTGGTAAGGAAGATACTCTGTAATAATTGTACACACTAGAAGACATACCCTGAACAACTACGTTACAATCCACCAGCATGACTGGTACTAGCCTGCGAAGATGCAGTGTTCAAGAAAGGATAACTCAACAGTATCAATTCATGAAGTCTGAGAAAATTTTTTTTACTAGGAAAATACTCATATGTATTTAAATATACGTCAAAACATAAAATATAATGAAATTTAAAGTTACTGATACTCATGAACAAATGCATTGTAAATCAATACATAACTTAGCCTTTTAAACCACTTTAAAAGCAAAAGCCATTACATACATATAATCAAAATCTCAGGTGAAAAGTACTGGCCACGTGCATCGTATAGAGGGCAAACCGCATTGTTAATTAACCAGTGAGGATGCCACATAACATGCCAGTCAGTAATTCATAGGTAAATCAATGGTTCTGTTTAATGTGAGACTATGAACACGTGGCAGTAATCCATCAGTTGACTATAAAAACACTACTACGCCAAAATCACTGGCAGTGCCACAAGTCATGTCCAGCGGAAAACAAGTGAGGGTAAATGCAAACCCGTGTAAAACTGAAGGCGGGCGCGTAGCCGCTAAATGCGTCACATACGACTTACATTATTGCATGTCAAAGAGAGGGGACATTCAACGATTCCTAGTGATAATTCTCGGGCTAACATAGGCAGTTCTATCACCAAGCACGTAAGGAGATGCCAATGAAAGCAACGTGTCCTTTCTGAAACTACTAACCAACTGAATGTTGGGATTGCTTCCCCTCACCATAATCTGCACCTTATAACACTCCTCACTCTCCGGCTAATTAGGCTTTTCTATATGACCGTGTACCTATAGTCCCTAATCTTTGGGGAAAAGGCATCTCCTCCGAAGAATAATGCAAAACCGAGAGAAGTAGATGAAGTTATAACCGAATCGCCACTGCTCAGTATTTTAGCAATGACAATTACAAACAAAGTTCGGTTAACTTTATCTATTTTTATTACGTAAACTAGTTTTTAATTAACTGTAGTTAGTGAAAAATTTGGAAAAAAGGTTTTAAAAATATGCGATTAAAGAAAATAACGAACGGTCGCCAGTTCCTCACCGGAACAAGGATTATTAAATTGAAACTGAACTTTATACTCTTAAGCAATCTTACGTAAGAGTAGTTATAGGCGCCATGACGTAGGAACAGTACGTACTGCACACTTCCAAGTACATCACACCACACATGTCACAGTAGTCAAATAATAATCAAATAACAAACGCATTTAACATATATTAATTTTCAAACATCAATTAAAGTAAGATTGTTTACTGGCTGTGGACAGAAACGTTTTGTTCCATTACTTTACTCACTGGCACGGAATGTCATTTACCTATCAGTTCCTCTGATGTATCTTTCTAATAAAAGTTACAAATTATGCCAAAAGCTGTAAATTAGAATTGTTCTCTGTCAGTGAAATTCAGTGTCCAAGTTACGTGAAATTTTACTACCATTTTTTAAATTATGAAAGTTATTCTATTTTTAGGAAGTGAATTAATACTGGTTTTTGCATAATTCTGTTTCTGGCATTATTCATATTACACCCAAAGATTTCATTATTAAGTAATTGTCCAAAAGTTGGAAAAATTATGTTTTGATAATCTAATAAATTAATTTTCACTTCATTTTCAGTTCATTTTCTGATTATCTCGGTTCAAGCAAAGGGATAAGATGGCTATTACTATTTATATAGCAATATGCACGAAAAGAATGTTATTTAAGCAATAAAATTCCAACTACGTTGGTCAGACTAATACACTTCTAGATATAAAATATCCAGGTCTTACATTACTTTATGACGCCGTTGGTTTGTCCAGCGGCTTGATTTAGCGGTAAATAGGACACAGTTTGATGTTCTTGCCATATCATAGCCAATAACAAGGGCCCACAGTACTCTTTATGTTGTGTCAACTATTCTTGCTACATTTGTACTGTGCCCAATAAATGCCATACAAATAGCTTGCCCATATTAAACATCCGGCAAACAACCATTTCAGTTTTCAATGCACCGCACTTCGGAAACAGACTTCTTATCCCCGCCCTTTTGTATAGCCACACTGGGCTCATACACACAACCAACGACATAAACCGTCTCCTCGCGACTCCGAACTGCTACTTTTTTGGCGCGCTCGCACGCCCAGCGATAAAGCATTTACAGTTTATTACACTCTTTGACAATATCTTTTCACTGACTAGGCCAGCGTGTCTACTTACAAATGTTAACATTCAATGCGTATTCTCTTTCTTAAATAACAAATAGCATTTGTAACTTGACAACATATTTACAACAATAATATCCAGCGCAACTATTGAAACAAACTTATCAAAACACATTGAAAATGTATGATCACCCACAGAGTTGTGGTGTTTTGAACTCCAACGCCTCTCTTATTTCAAAGTCATTTGAACCTTCGCCTCTTTAAAACTCTATCTCTGCCTCCAAAGCCTCGACCGCCATGCACTTTGTGGCACCTTCCGTACCTGCATACACTTTCCCACTCGAATTCTGTACTACATTTCCTCAGTCTTTCTTTTCTCCCACAATAAAAACTTCCAGATATCCTACAGTTTCCACTACACACCAACCAACCAACTGCTTTCTTCCTATTACTAAACCTTGTACTCTGTTGGGCATGTACCAGAACTACTCTTGAGGTGCAAACCTAGACTGTCTCACATTCTATACCAACCCACTTACAACACCTCCTTGTACCTCACCATGGTCCGCCCGGAAAACTACCCATCCTTCCAACTACAACTGAATACCCTTTACTGATAACTTCTTTCTCAAATCAACAAACCTCATTTATCAACCATACCGACTCGCTAACAGTCTTTAACGAGTACACCACCATAATCGTCTTTAATGAGTACACCACCATAATCAGTAACAATATCAGAGGAAGACAACAATTCTAACTACATAACCATAAATAGTAACCTTTTCTTTAAAAAATATCTCCAGAAAATTATCGAAGTTGTAGCTTATGAACATAACGTAAAATTTAATTTTAAAAAAACTTTTCATACTTTTTTGATCTCGCGGGCCGAGAGGTTGATGTGTAATCCAGGTAACCCACCGACCCGTCCGTGTGGAGAGAGGGCTACGAAGTGACAATAAAGAAAAATGATAAGTGCTTAGTGTTTTCTGATGACATTACCTTACTAGCTCAAAACAGAGAAATTTCCAAATACACCGAACAACCTACATGATTTTTCTAACAAAATGCAATGTTTTCTTGAGTAGTCAGAGTGCATAGAACGTAAACATCAAAGAGAAGGGTGCACGAAAACAGTTAAAGGAGTGAAAACGTTCCGTTACATAGGGAACTAATCCAGCTTAAAATATTCTTGGAAAACCTCAGATACGACTTCTGTTTTACTCCATGACTCTCGACCAATTACTACAAACTGTGACCTCGCTGACAGGAAACCACGAATCCAGTCCAAGAACAGAGACGATATGCCATACGCACGCAATTTGATTATAAGCTGCTTGTGAAAAGCCT